>NC_134016.1:32065002-37033682 GCF_040712315.1 Castanea sativa | reverse complement strand
AGGACCCGCATAACTAAGGTTCTTGTTAACAAATGACAAGACATCAATTTCCACAAGGTTTGTGGTCCGAGGACTACACTTAACCAAGTTTCTGTTTGATTCTTAAGAACGGTAACTTCAAATGTTAATTTCCCCAAAGTAGGAGGTCCGAGGACCCGCAATAACTAAGGTTCTGTTTAACAAATGACAAGACATCAATTTCCACAAGGTTTGTGGTCCGAGGACTACACTTAACCAAGTTTCTGTTTGATTCTTAAGAACGGTAACTTCAAATGTTAATTTCCCCAAAGTAGGAGGTCCGAGGACCCGGCATAACTAAGGTTCTGTTTAACAAATGACAAGACATCAATTTCCACAAGGTTTGTGGTCCGAGGACTACACTTAACCAAGTTTCTGTTTGATTCTTAAGAACGGTAACTTCAAATGTTAATTTCCCCAAAGTAGGAGGTCCGAGGACCCGGCATAACTAAGGTTCTGTTTAACAAATGACAAGACATCAATTTCCACAAGGTTTGTGGTCCGAGGACTACACTTAACCAAGTTTCTGTTTGATTCTTAAGAACGGTAACTTCAAATGTTAATTTCCCCAAAGTAGGAGGTCCGAGGACCCGGCATAACTAAGGTTCTGTTTAACAAATGACAAGACATCAATTTCCACAAGGTTTGTGGTCCGAGGACTACACTTAACCAAGTTTCTGTTGATTCTTAAGAACGGTAACTTCAAATGTTAATTTCCCCAAAGTAGGAGGTCCGAGGACCCGGCATAACTAAGGTTCTGTTTAACAAATGACAAGACATCAATTTCCACAAGGTTTGTGGTCCGAGGACTACACTTAACCAAGTTTCTGTTTGATTCTTAAGAACGGTAACTTCAAATGTTAATTTCCCCAAAGTAGGAGGTCCGAGGACCCGCCATAACTAAGGTTCTGTTTAACAAATAACAAGACATCAATTTCCACAAGGTTTGTGGTCTGAGGACTACACTTAACCAAGTTTCTGTTTGATTCTTAGGAACGGTAACTTCAAATGTTAATTTCCCCAAAGTAGGAGATCCGAGGACCCGGCATAACTAAGGTTCTGTTTAACAAATGACAAGTCGTCAATTTCCACAAGGTTTGTGGTCCGAGGACTACACTTAACCAAGTTTCTGTTTGATTCTTAAGAACGGTAACTTCAAATGTTAATTTCCCCAAAGTAGGAGGTCCGAGGACCCGGCATAACTAAGGTTCTGTTTAACAAATGACAAGACATCAATTTCCACAAGGTTTGTGGTCCGAGGACTACACTTAACCAAGTTTCGGTTTGATTCTTAAGAACGGTAACTTCAAATGTTAATTTCCCCAAAGTAGGAGGTCCGAGGACCCGGCATAACTAAGGTTCTGTTTAACAAATGACAAGACATCAATTTCCACAAGGTTTGTGGTCCGAGGACTACACTTAACCAAGTTTCTGTTTGATTCTTAAGAACGGTAACTTCAAATGTTAATTTCCCCAAGTAGGAGGTCCGAGGACCCGGCATAACTAAGGTTCTGTTTAACAAATGACAAGACATCAATTTCCACAAGGTTTGTGGTCCGAGGACTACACTTAACCAAGTTTCTGTTTGATTCTTAAGAACGGTAACTTCAAATGTTAATTTCCCCAAAGTAGGAGGTCCGAGGACCCGGCATAACTAAGGTTCTGTTTAACAAATGACAAGACATCAATTTTCACAAGGTTTGTGGTCCGAGGACTACACTTAACCAAGTTTCTGTTGATTCTTAAGAACGGTAACTTCAAATGTTAATTTCCTCAAAGTAGGAGGTCCGAGGACCCGGCATAACTAAGGTTCTGTTTAACAAATGACAAGACATCAATTTCCACAAGGTTTGTGGTCCGAGGACTACACTTAACCAAGTTTCTGTTTGATTCTTAAGAACGGTAACTTCAAATGTTAATTTCCCCAAAGTAGGAGGTCCGAGGACCCGGCATAACTAAGGTTCTGTTTAACAAATGACAAGACATCAATTTCCACAAGGTTTGTGGTCCGAGGACTACACTTAACCAAGTTTCTGTTTGATTCTTAAGAACGGTAACTTCAAATGTTAATTTCCCCAAAGTAGGAGGTCCGAGGACCCGCCATAACTAAGGTTCTGTTTAACAAATGACAAGACATCAATTTCCACAAGGTTTGTGGTCCGAAGACTACACTTAACCAAGTTTCTGTTTGATTCTTAAGAACGGTTACTTCAAATGTTAATTTCCCCAAAGTAGGAGGTCCGAGGACCCAGGATAACTAAGGTTCTGTTTAACAAATGACAAGACATCAATTTCCACAAGGTTTGTGGTCTGAGGACTACACTTAACCAAGTTTCTGTTTGATTCTTAAGAACGGTAACTTCAAATGTTAATTTCCCCAAAGTAGGAGGTCCGAGGACCCGGCATAACTAAGGTTCTGTTTAACAAATGACAAGACATCAATTTCCACAAGGTTTGTGGTCCGAGGACTACACTTAACCAAGTTTCTGTTTGATTCTTAAGAACGGTAACTTCAAATGTTAATTTCCCCAAAGTAGGAGGTCCGAGGACCCGTCATAACTAAGGTTCTGTTTAACAAATGACAAGACATCAATTTCCACAAGGTTTGTGGTCCGAGGACTACACTTAACCAAGTTTCTGTTTGATTCTTAAGAACGGTAACTTCAAATGTTAATTTCCCCAAAGTAGGAGGTCCGAGGACCCGGCATAACTAAGGTTCTGTTTAACAAATGACAAGACATCAATTTCCACAAGGTTTGTGGTCCGAGGACTACACTTAACCAAGTTTCTGTTTGATTCTTAAGAACGGTAACTTCAAATGTTAATTTCCCCAAAGTAGGAGGTCCGAGGACCCGGATAACTAAGGTTCTGTTTAACAAATGACAAGACATCAATTTCCACAAGGTTTGTGGTCCGAGGACTACACTTAACCAAGTTTCTGTTTGATTCTTAAGAACGGTAACTTCAAATGTTAATTTCCCCAAAGTAGGAGGTCCGAGGACCCGACAAAACTAAGGTTCTGTTTAACAAATGACAAGACATCAATTTTCACAAGGTTTGTGGTCGGAAGACTACACTTAACCAAGTTTCTGTTTGATTCTTAAGAACGGTAACTTCAAATGTTAATTTCTCCAAAGTAGGAGGTCCGAGGACCCGGCATAACTAAGGTTCTGTTTAACAAATGACAAGACATCAATTTCCACAAGGTTTGTGGTCCGAGGACTACACTTAACCAAGTTTCTGTTTGATTCTTAAGAACGGTAACTTCAAATGTTAATTTCCCCAAAGTAGGAGGTCCGAGGACCCGGCATAACTAAGGTTCCGTTTAACAAATGACAAGACATCAATTTCCACAAGGTTTGTGGTCCGAGGACTACACTTAACCAAGTTTCTGTTGATTCTTAAGAACGGTAACTTCAAATGTTAATTTCCCCAAAGTAGGAGGTCCGAGGACCCGGCATAACTAAGGTTCTGTTTAACAAATGACAAGACATCAATTTCCACAAGGTTTGTGGTCCGAGGACTACACTTAACCAAGTTTCTGTTTGATTCTTAAGAACGGTAACTTCAAATGTTAATTTCCCCAAAGTAGGAGGTCCGAGGACCCGGATAACTAAGGTTCTGTTTAACAAATGACAAGACATCAATTTCCACAAGGTTTGTGGTCCGAGGACTACACTTAACCAAGTTTCTGTTTGATTCTTAAGAACGGTAACTTCAAATGTTAATTTCCCCAAAGTAGGAGGTCCGAGGACCCGGCATAACTAAGGTTCTGTTTAACAAATGACAAGACATCAATTTCCACAAGGTTTGTGGTCCGAGGACTACACTTAACCAAGTTTCTGTTTGATTCTTAAGAACGGTAACTTCAAATGTTAATTTCCCCAAAGTAGGAGGTCCGAGGACCCGGCATAACTAAGGTTCTGTTTAACAAATGACAAGACATCAATTTCCACAAGGTTTGTGGTCCGAGGACTACACTTAACCAAGTTTCTGTTTGATTCTTAAGAACGGTAACTTCAAATGTTAATTTCCCCAAAGTAGGAGGTCCGAGGACCCGGCATAACTAAGGTTCTGTTTAACAAATGACAAGACATCAATTTCCACAAGGTTTGTGGTCCGAGGACTACACTTAACCAAGTTTCTGTTTGATTCTTAAGAACGGTAACTTCAAATGTTAATTTCCCCAAAGTAGGAGGTCCGAGGCCCCGGGATACCTAAGGTTCTGTTTAACAAATGACAAGACATCAATTTCCACAAGGTTTGTGGTCCGAGGACTACACTTAACCAAGTTTCTGTTTGATTCTTAAGAACGGTAACTTCAAATGTTAATTTCCCCAAAGTAGGAGGTCCGAGGACCCGGCATAACTAAGGTTCTGTTTAACAAATGACAAGACATCAATTTCCACAAGGTTTGTGGTCCGAGGACTACACTTAACCAAGTTTCTGTTTGATTCTTAAGAACGGTAACTTCAAATGTTAATTTCCCCAAAGTAGGAGGTCCGAGGACCCGGCATAACTAAGGTTCTGTTTAACAAATGACAAGACATCAATTTCCACAAGGTTTGTGGTCCGAGGACTACACTTAACCAAGTTTCTGTTTGATTCTTAAGAACGGTAACTTCAAATGTTAATTTCTCCCAAGTAGGAGGTCTGAGGACCCGGCATAACTAAGGTTCTGTTTAACAAATGACAAGACATCAATTTCCACAAGGTTTGTGGTCCGAGGACTACACTTAACCAAGTTTCTGTTTGATTCTTAAGAACGGTAACTTCAAATGTTAATTTCCCCAAAGTAGGAGGTCCGAGGACCCGGCATAACTAAGGTTCTGTTAACAAATGACAAGACATCAATTTCCACAAGGTTTGTGGTCCGAGGACTACACTTAACCAAGTTTCTGTTTGATTCTTAAGAACGGTAACTTCAAATGTTAATTTCCCCAAAGTAGGAGGTCCGAGGACCCGGCATAACTAAGGTTCTGTTTAACAAATGACAAGACATCAATTTCCACAAGGTTTGTGGTCCGAGGACTACACTTAACCAAGTTTCTGTTTGATTCTTAAGAACGGTAACTTCAAATGTTAATTTCCCCAAGTAGGAGGTCCGAGGACCCGGCATAACTAAGGTTCTGTTTAACAAATGACAAGACATCAATTTCCACAAGGTTTGTGGTCCGAGGACTACACTTAACCAAGTTTCTGTTTGATTCTTAAGAACGGTAACTTCAAATGTTAATTTCCCCAAAGTAGGAGGTCCGAGGACCCGGAATAACTAAGGTTCTGTTTAACAAATGACAAGACATCAATTTCCACAAGGTTTGTGGTCCGAGGACTACACTTAACCAAGTTTCCGTTTGATTCTTAAGAACGGTAACTTCAAATGTTAATTTCCCCAAAGTAGGAGGTCCGAGGACCCGGCATAACTAAGGTTCTGTTTAACAAATGACAAGACATCAATTTCCACAAGGTTTGTGGTCCGAGGACTACACTTAACCAAGTTTCTGTTTGATTCTTAAGAACGGTAACTTCAAATGTTAATTTCCCCAAAGTAGGAGGTCCGAGGACCCGGCATAACTAAGGTTCTGTTTAACAAATGACAAGACATCAATTTCCACAAGGTTTGTGGTCCGAGGACTACACTTAACCAAGTTTCTGTTTGATTCTTAAGAACGGTAACTTCAAATGTTAATTTCCCCAAAGTAGGAGGTCCGAGGACCCGGCATAACTAAGGTTCTGTTTAACAAATGACAAGACATCAATTTCCACAAGGTTTGTGGTCCGAGGACTACACTTAACCAAGTTTCTGTTTGATTCTTAAGAACGGTAACTTCAAATGTTAATTTCCCCAAAGTAGGAGGTCCGAGGACCCGGCATAACTAAGGTTCTGTTTAACAAATGACAAGACATCAATTTCCACAAGGTTTGTGGTCCGAGGACTACACTTAACCAAGTTTCTGTTTGATTCTTAAGAACGGTAACTTCAAATGTTAATTTCCCCAAAGTAGGAGGTCCGAGGACCCGGCATAACTAAGGTTCTGTTTAACAAATGACAAGACATCAATTTCCACAAGGTTTGTGGTCCGAGGACTACACTTAACCAAGTTTCTGTTTGATTCTTAAGAACGGTAACTTCAAATGTTAATTTCCCCAAAGTAGGAGGTCCGAGGACCCGGCATAACTAAGGTTCTGTTTAACAAATGACAAGACATCAATTTCCACAAGGTTTGTGGTCCGAGGACTACACTTAACCAAGTTTCTGTTGATTCTTAAGAACGGTAACTTCAAATGTTAATTTCCTCAAAGTAGGAGGTCCGAGGACCCGGCATAACTAAGGTTCTGTCTAACAAATGACAAGACATCAATTTCCACAAGGTTTGTGGTCCGAGGACTACACTTAACCAAGTTTCTGTTTGATTCTTAAGAACGGTAACTTCAAATGTTAATTTCCCCAAAGTAGGAGGTCCGAGGACCCGGCATAACTAAGGTTCTGTTTAACAAATGACAAGACATCAATTTCCACAAGGTTTGTGGTCCGAGGACTACACTTAACCAAGTTTCTGTTTGATTCTTAAGAACGGTAACTTCAAATGTTAATTTCCCCAAAGTAGGAGGTCCGAGGACCCGGCATAACTAAGGTTCTGTTTAACAAATGACAAGACATCAATTTCCACAAGGTTTGTGGTCCGAGGACTACACTTAACCAAGTTTCTGTTTGATTCTTAAGAACGGTAACTTCAAATGTTAATTTCCCCAAAGTAGGAGGTCCGAGGACCCGGCATAACTAAGGTTCTGTTTAACAAATGACAAGACATCAATTTCCACAAGGTTTGTGGTCCGAGGACTACACTTAACCAAGTTTCTGTTTGATTCTTAAGAACGGTAACTTCAAATGTTAATTTCCCCAAAGTAGGAGGTCCGAGGACCCGGCATAACTAAGGTTCTGTTTAACAAATGACAAGACATCAATTTCCACAAGGTTTGTGGTCCGAGGACTACACTTAACCAAGTTTCTGTTTGATTCTTAAGAACGGTAACTTCAAATGTTAATTTCCCCAAAGTAGGAGGTCCGAGGACCCGCATAACTAAGGTTCTGTTTAACAAATGACAAGACATCAATTTCCACAAGGTTTGTGGTCCGAGGACTACACTTAACCAAGTTTCTGTTTGATTCTTAAGAACGGTAACTTCAAATGTTAATTTCCCCAAAGTAGGAGGTCCGAGGACCCGCAATAACTACGTTTCTGTTATACAAATGACAAGACATCAATTTCCACAAGGTTTGTGGTCCGAGGACTACACTTAACCAAGTTTCTGTTTGATTCTTAAGAACGGTAACTTCAAATGTTAATTTCCCCAAAGTAGGAGGTCCGAGGACCCGGCATAACTAAGGTTCTGTTTAACAAATGACAAGACATCAATTTCCACAAGGTTTGTGGTCCGAGGACTACACTTAACCAAGTTTCTGTGTGATTCTTAAGAACGGTAACTTCAAATGTTAATTTCCCCAAAGTAGGAGGTCCGAGGACCCGGCATAACTAAGGTTCTGTTTAACAAATGACAAGACATCAATTTCCACAAGGTTTGTGGTCCGAGGACTACACTTAACCAAGTTTCTGTAAGATTCTTAAGAACGGTAACTTCAAATGTTAATTTCCCCAAAGTAGGAGGTCCGAGGACCCGGCATAACTAAGGTTCTGTTTAACAAATGACAAGACATCAATTTCCACAAGGTTTGTGGTCCGAGGACTACACTTAACCAAGTTTCTGTTTGATTCTTAAGAACGGTAACTTCAAATGTTAATTTCCCCAAAGTAGGAGGTCCGAGGACCCGGCATAACTAAGGTTCTGTTTAACAAATGACAAGACATCAATTTCCACAAGGTTTGTGGTCCGAGGACTACACTTAACCAAGTTTCTGTTTGATTCTTAAGAACGGTAACTTCAAATGTTAATTTCCCCAAAGTAGGAGGTCCGAGGACCCGGCATAACTAAGGTTCTGTTTAACAAATGACAAGACATCAATTTCCACAAGGTTTGTGGTCCGAGGACTACACTTAACCAAGTTTCTGTTTGATTCTTAAGAACGGTAACTTCAAATGTTAATTTCCCCAAAGTAGGAGGTCCGAGGACCCGGCATAACTAAGGTTCCGTTTAACAAATGACAAGACATCAATTTCCACAAGGTTTGTGGTCCGAGGACTACACTTAACCAAGTTTCTGTTTGATTCTTAAGAACGGTAACTTCAAATGTTAATTTCCCCAAAGTAGGAGGTCCGAGGACCCGGCATAACTAAGGTTCTGTTTAACAAATGACAAGACATCAATTTCCACAAGGTTTGTGGTCCGAGGACTACACTTAACCAAGTTTCTGTTTGATTCTTAAGAACGGTAACTTCAAATGTTAATTTCCCCAAAGTAGGAGGTCCGAGGACCCGGCATAACTAAGGTTCTGTTTAACAAATGACAAGACATCAATTTCCACAAGGTTTGTGGTCCGAGGACTACACTTAACCAAGTTTCTGTTTGATTCTTAAGAACGGTAACTTCAAATGTTAATTTCCCCAAAGTAGGAGGTCCGAGGACCCGGCATAACTAAGGTTCTGTTTAACAAATGACAAGACATCAATTTCCACAAGGTTTGTGGTCCGAGGACTACACTTAACCAAGTTTCTGTTTGATTCTTAAGAACGGTAACTTCAAATGTTAATTTCCCCAAAGTAGGAGGTCCGAGGACCCGGCATAACTAAGGTTCTGTTTAACAAATGACAAGACATCAATTTCCACAAGGTTTGTGGTCCGAGGACTACACTTAACCAAGTTTCTGTTTGATTCTTAAGAACGGTAACTTCAAATGTTAATTTCCCCAAAGTAGGAGGTCCGAGGACCCGGCATAACTAAGGTTCTGTTTAACAAATGACAAGACATCAATTTCCACAAGGTTTGTGGTCCGAGGACTACACTTAACCAAGTTTCTGTTTGATTCTTAAGAACGGTAACTTCAAATGTTAATTTCCCCAAAGTAGGAGGTCCGAGGACCCGGCATAACTAAGGTTCTGTTTAACAAATGACAAGACATCAATTTCCACAAGGTTTGTGGTCCGAGGACTACACTTAACCAAGTTTCTGTTTGATTCTTAAGAACGGTAACTTCAAATGTTAATTTCCCCAAAGTAGGAGGTCCGAGGACCCGGCATAACTAAGGTTCTGTTTAACAAATGACAAGACATCAATTTCCACAAGGTTTGTGGTCCGAGGACTACACTTAACCAAGTTTCTGTTTGATTCTTAAGAACGGTAACTTCAAATGTTAATTTCCCCAAAGTAGGAGGTCCGAGGACCCGGATAACTAAGGTTCTGTTTAACAAATGACAAGACATCAATTTCCACAAGGTTTGTGGTCCGAGGACTACACTTAACCAAGTTTCTGTTTGATTCTTAAGAACGGTAACTTCAAATGTTAATTTCCCCAAAGTAGGAGGTCCGAGGACCCGGCATAACTAAGGTTCTGTTTAACAAATGACAAGACATCAATTTCCACAAGGTTTGTGGTCCGAGGACTACACTTAACCAAGTTTCTGTTTGATTCTTAAGAACGGTAACTTCAAATGTTAATTTCCCCAAAGTAGGAGGTCCGAGGACCCGCATAACTAAGGTTCCGTTTAACAAATGACAAGACATCAATTTCCACAAGGTTTGTGGTCCGAGGACTACACTTAACCAAGTTTCTGTTTGATTCTTAAGAACGGTAACTTCAAATGTTAATTTCCCCAAAGTAGGAGGTCCGAGGACCCGGCATAACTAAGGTTCTGTTAACAAATGACAAGACATCAATTTCCACAAGGTTTGTGGTCCGAGGACTACACTTAACCAAGTTTCTGTTTGATTCTTAAGAACGGTAACTTCAAATGTTAATTTCCCCAAAGTAGGAGGTCCGAGGACCCGGCATAACTAAGGTTCTGTTTAACAAATGACAAGACATCAATTTCCACAAGGTTTGTGGTCCGAGGACTACACTTAACCAAGTTTCTGTTTGATTCTTAAGAACGGTAACTTCAAATGTTAATTTCCCCAAAGTAGGAGGTCCGAGGACCCTGAATAACTAAGGTTCTGTTTAACAAATGACAAGACATCAATTTCCACAAGGTTTGTGGTCCGAGGACTACACTTAACCAAGTTTCTGTTTGATTCTTAAGAACGGTAACTTCAAATGTTAATTTCCCCAAGTAGGAGGTCCGAGGACCCGGCATAACTAAGGTTCTGTTTAACAAATGACAAGACATCAATTTCCATAAGGTTTGTGGTCCGAGGACTACACTTAACCAAGTTTCTGTTTGATTCTAAAGAACGGTAACTTCAAATGTTAATTTCCCAAAGTAGGAGGTCCGAGGACTCGGCATAACTAAGGTTCTGTTTAACAAATGACAAGACATCAATTTCCACAAGGTTTGTGGTCCGAGGACTACACTTAACCAAGTTTCTGTTTGATTCTTAAGAACGGTAACTTCAAATGTTAATTTCCCCAAAGTAGGAGGTCCGAGGACCCGGCATAACTAAGGTTCTGTTTAACAAATGACAAGACATCAATTTCCACAAGGTTTGTGGTCCGAGGACTACACTTAACCAAGTTTCTGTTTGATTCTTAAGAACGGTAACTTCAAATGTTAATTTCCCCAAAGTAGGAGGTCCGAGGACCCGGCATAACTAAGGTTCTGTTTAACAAATGACAAGACATCAATTTCCACAAGGTTTGTGGTCCGAGGACTACACTTAACCAAGTTTCTGTGATTCTTAAGAACGGTAACTTCAAATGTTAATTTCCCCAAAGTAGGAGGTCCGAGGACTCGGCATAACTAAGGTTCTGTTTAACAAATGACAAGACATCAATTTCCACAAGGTTTGTGGTCCGAGGACGACACTTAACCAAGTTTCTGTTTGATTCTTAAGAACGGTAACTTCAAATGTTAATTTCCACAAAGTAGGAGGTCCGAGGACCCGGCATAACTAAGGTTCTGTTTAACAAATGACAAGACATCAATTTCCACAAGGTTTGTGGTCCGAGGACTACACTTAACCAAGTTTCTGTTTGATTCTTAAGAACGGTAACTTCAAATGTTAATTTCCCCAAAGTAGGAGGTCCGAGGACCCGTCATAACTAAGGTTCTGTTTAACAAATGACAAGACATCAATTTCCACAAGGTTTGTGGTCCGAGGACTACACTTAACCAAGTTTCTGTTTGATTCTTAAGAACGGTAACTTCAAATGTTAATTTCCCCAAAGTAGGAGGTCCGAGGACCCGGCATAACGAAGGTTCTGTTTAACAAATGACAAGACATCAATTTCCACAAGGTTTGTGGTCCGAGGACTACACTTAACCAAGTTTCTGTTTGATTCTTAAGAACGGTAACTTCAAATGTTAATTTCCTCAAAGTAGGAGGTCCGAGGACCCGCATAACTAAGGTTCTGTTTAACAAATGACAAGACATCAATTTCCACAAGGTTTGTGGTCCGAGGACTACACTTAACCAAGTTTCTGTTTGATTCTTAAGAACGGTAACTTCAAATGTTAATTTCCCCAAAGTAGGAGGTCCGAGGACCCGGCATAACTAAGGTTCTGTTTAACAAATGACAAGACATCAATTTCCACAAGGTTTGTGGTCCGAGGACTACACTTAACCAAAGTTTCTGTTTGATTCTTAAGAACGGTAACTTCAAATGTTAATTTCCCCAAAGTAGGAGGTCCGAGGACCCGGCATAACTAAGGTTCTGTTTAACAAATGACAAGACATCAATTTCCACAAGGTTTGTGGTCCGAGGACTACACTTAACCAAGTTTCTGTTTGATTCTTAAGAACGGTAACTTCAAATGTTAATTTCCCCAAAGTAGGAGGTCCGAGGACCCGGCATAACTAAGGTTCTGTTTAACAAATGACAAGACATCAATTTCCACAAGGTTTGTGGTCCGAGGACTACACTTAACCAAGTTTCTGTTTGATTCTTAAGAACGGTAACTTCAAATGTTAATTTCCCCAAAGTAGGAGGTCCGAGGACCCGGCATAACTAAGGTTCTGTTTAACAAATGACAAGACATCAATTTCCACAAGGTTTGTGGTCCGAGGACTACATTTAACCAAGTTTCTGTTTGATTCTTAAGAACGGTTGCTTCAAATGTTAATTTCCCCAAAGTAGGAGGTCTGAGGACCCGGCATAACTAAGGTTCTGTTTAACAAATGACAAGACATCAATTTCCACAAGGTTTGTGGTCCGAGGACTGCACTTAACCAAGTTTCTGTTTGATTCTTAAGAACGGTAACTTCAAATGTTAATTTCCCCAAAGTAGGAGGTCCGAGGACCCGGCATAACTAAGGTTCTGTTTAACAAATGACAAGACATCAATTTCCACAAGGTTTGTGGTCCGAGGACTACACTTAACCAAGTTTCTGTTTGATTCTTAAGAACGGTAACTTCAAATGTTAATTTCCCCAAAGTAGGAGGTCCGAGGACCCGGCATAACTAAGGTTCTGTTTAACAAATGACAAGACATCAATTTCCACAAGGTTTGTGGTCCGAGGACTGCACTTAACCAAGTTTCTGTTTGATTCTTAAGAACGGTACCTTCAAATGTTAATTTCCCCAAAGTAGGAGGTCCGAGGAGCCCGCATAACTAAGGTTCTGTTTAACAAATGACAAGACATCAATTTCCACAAGGTTTGTGGTCCGAGGACGACACTTAACCAAGTTTCTGTTTGATTCTTAAGAACAGTAGCTTCAAATGTTAATTTCCCCAAAGTAGGAGGTCCGAGGACCCGGCATAACTAAGGTTCTGTTTAACAAATGACAAGACATCAATTTCCACAAGGTTTGTGGTCCGAGGACTGCACTTAACCAAGTTTCTGTTTGATTCTTAAGAACGGTAGCTTCAAATGTTAATTTCCCCAAAGTAGGAGGTCCGAGGACCCGGCATAACTAAGGTTCTGTTTAACAAATGACAAGACATCAATTTCCACAAGGTTTGTGGTCCGAGGACTGCACTTAACCAAGTTTCTGTTTGATTCTTAAGAACTGTAGCTTCAAATGTTAATTTCCCCAAAGTAGGAGGTCCGAGGACCCGGCATAACTAAGGTTCTGTTTAACAAATGACAAGACATCAATTTCCACAAGGTTTGTGGTCCGAGGACTGCACTTAACCAAGTTTCTGTTTGATTCTTAAGAACCGTAGCTTCAAATGTTAATTTCCCCAAAGTAGGAGGTCCGAGGACCAGTACTAACTAAGGTTCTGTTTAACAAATGACAAGACATCAATTTCCACAAGGTTTGTGGTCCGAGGACTGCACTAAACCAAGTTTCTGTTTGATTCTTAAGAACGGTAGCTTCAAATGTTAATTTCCCCAAAGTAGGAGGTCCGAGGACCCGGCATAACTAAGGTTCTGTTTAACAAATGACAAGACATCAATTTCCACAAGGTTTGTGGTCCGAGGACTGCACTTAACCAAGTTTCTGTTTGATTCTTAAGAACGGTAGCTTCAAATGTTAATTTCCCCAAAGTAGGAGGTCCGAGGACCCGGCATAACTAAGGTTCTGTTTAACAAATGACAAGACATCAATTTCCACAAGGTTTGTGGTCCGAGGACTGCACTTAACCAAGTTTCTGTTTGATTCTTAAGAACGGTAGCTTCAAATGTTAATTTCCCCAAAGTAGGAGGTCCGAGGACCCGGCATAACTAAGGTTCTGTTTAACAAATGACAAGACATCAATTTCCACAAGGTTTGTGGTCCGAGGACTGCACTTAACCAAGTTTCTGTTTGATTCTTAAGAACGGTAGCTTCAAATGTTAATTTCCCCAAAGTAGGAGGTCCGAGGACCCGGCATAACTAAGGTTCTGTTTAACAAATGACAAGACATCAATTTCCACAAGGTTTGTGGTCCGAGGACTGCACTTAACCAAGTTTCTGTTTGATTCTTAAGAACGGTAGCTTCAAATGTTAATTTCCCCAAAGTAGGAGGTCCGAGGACCCGGCATAACTAAGGTTCTGTTTAACAAATGACAAGACATCAATTTCCACAAGGTTTGTGGTCCGAGGACTGCACTTAACCAAGTTTCTGTTTGATTCTTAAGAACGGTAGCTTCAAATGTTAATTTCCCCAAAGTAGGAGGTCCGAGGACCCGGCATAACTAAGGTTCTGTTTAACAAATGACAAGACATCAATTTCCACAAGGTTTGTGGTCCGAGGACTGCACTTAACCAAGTTTCTGTTTGATTCTTAAGAACGGTAGCTTCAAATGTTAATTTCCCCAAAGTAGGAGGTCCGAGGACCCGGCATAACTAAGGTTCTGTTTAACAAATGACAAGACATCAATTTCCACAAGGTTTGTGGTCCGAGGACTGCACTTAACCAAGTTTCTGTTTGATTCTTAAGAACGGTAGCTTCAAATGTTAATTTCCCCAAAGTAGGAGGTCCGAGGACCCGGCATAACTAAGGTTCTGTTTAACAAATGACAAGACATCAATTTCCACAAGGTTTGTGGTCCGAGGACTGCACTTAACCAAGTTTCTGTTTGATTCTTAAGAACGGTAGCTTCAAATGTTAATTTCCCCAAAGTAGGAGGTCCGAGGACCCGGCATAACTAAGGTTCTGTTTAACAAATGACAAGACATCAATTTCCACAAGGTTTGTGGTCCGAGGACTGCACTTAACCAAGTTTCTGTTTGATTCTTAAGAACGGTAGCTTCAAATGTTAATTTCCCCAAAGTAGGAGGTCCGAGGACCCGGCATAACTAAGGTTCTGTTTAACAAATGACAAGACATCAATTTCCACAAGGTTTGTGGTCCGAGGACTGCACTTAACCAAGTTTCTGTTTGATTCTTAAGAACGGTAGCTTCAAATGTTAATTTCCCCAAAGTAGGAGGTCCGAGGACCCGGCATAACTAAGGTTCTGTTTAACAAATGACAAGACATCAATTTCCACAAGGTTTGTGGTCCGAGGACTGCACTTAACCAAGTTTCTGTTTGATTCTTAAGAACTGTAGCTTCAAATGTTAATTTCCCCAAAGTAGGAGGTCCGAGGACCCGGCATAACTAAGGTTCTGTTTAACAAATGACAAGACATCAATTTCCACAAGGTTTGTGGTCCGAGGACTGCACTTAACCAAGTTTCTGTTTGATTCTTAAGAACTGTAGCTTCAAATGTTAATTTCCCCAAAGTAGGAGGTCCGAGGACCCGGCATAACTAAGGTTCTGTTTAACAAATGACAAGACATCAATTTCCACAAGGTTTGTGGTCCGAGGACTGCACTTAACCAAGTTTCTGTTTGATTCTTAAGAACTGTAGCTTCAAATGTTAATTTCCCCAAAGTAGGAGGTCCGAGGACCCGGCATAACTAAGGTTCTGTTTAACAAATGACAAGACATCAATTTCCACAAGGTTTGTGGTCCGAGGACTGCACTTAACCAAGTTTCTGTTTGATTCTTAAGAACGGTAGCTTCAAATGTTAATTTCCCCAAAGTAGGAGGTCCGAGGACCCGGCATAACTAAGGTTCTGTTTAACAAATGACAAGACATCAATTTCCACAAGGTTTGTGGTCCGAGGACTGCACTTAACCAAGTTTCTGTTTGATTCTTAAGAACTGTAGCTTCAAATGTTAATTTCCCCAAAGTAGGAGGTCCGAGGACCCGGCATAACTAAGGTTCTGTTTAACAAATGACAAGACATCAATTTCCACAAGGTTTGTGGTCCGAGGACTGCACTTAACCAAGTTTCTGTTTGATTCTTAAGAACTGTAGCTTCAAATGTTAATTTCCCCAAAGTAGGAGGTCCGAGGACCCGGCATAACTAAGGTTCTGTTTAACAAATGACAAGACATCAATTTCCACAAGGTTTGTGGTCCGAGGACTGCACTTAACCAAGTTTCTGTTTGATTCTTAAGAACTGTAGCTTCAAATGTTAATTTCCCCAAAGTAGGAGGTCCGAGGACCCGGCATAACTAAGGTTCTGTTTAACAAATGACAAGACATCAATTTCCACAAGGTTTGTGGTCCGAGGACTGCACTTAACCAAGTTTCTGTTTGATTCTTAAGAACCGTAGCTTCAAATGTTAATTTCCCCAAAGTAGGAGGTCCGAGGACCCGGCATAACTAAGGTTCTGTTTAACAAATGACAAGACATCAATTTCCACAAGGTTTGTGGTCCGAGGACTGCACTTAACCAAGTTTCTGTTTGATTCTTAAGAACAGTAGCTTCAAATGTTAATTTCCCCAAAGTAGGAGGTCCAAGGACCCGGCATAACTAAGGTTCTGTTTAACAAATGACAAGACATCAATTTCCACAAGGTTTGTGGTCCGAGGTATGCACTTAACCAAGTTTCTGTTTGATTCTTAAGAACAGTAGCTTCAAATGTTAATTTCCCCAAAGTAGGAGGTCCGAGGACCCGGCATAACTAAGGTTCTGTTTAACAAATGACAAGACATCAATTTCCACAAGGTTTGTGGTCCGAGGGCTGCACTTAACCAAGTTTCTGTTTGATTCTTAAGAACAGTAGCTTCAAATGTTAATTTCCCCAAAGTAGGAGGTCCGAGGACCCGGCATAACTAAGGTTCTGTTTAACAAATGACAAGACATCAATTTCCACAAGGTTTGTGGTCGGAGGACTGCACTTAACCAAGTTTCTGTTTGATTCTTAAGAACAGTAGCTTCAAATGTTAATTTCCCCAAAGTAGGAGGTCCGAGGACCCGGCATAACTAAGGTTCTGTTTAACAAATGACAAGACATCAATTTCCACAAGGTTTGTGGTCCGAGGACTGCACTTAACCAAGTTTCTGTTTGATTCTTAAGAACCGTAGCTTCAAATGTTAATTTCCCCAAAGTAGGAGGTCCGAGGACCCGGCATAACTAAGGTTCTGTTTAACAAATGACAAGACATCAATTTCCACAAGGTTTGTGGTCCGAGGACTGCACTTAACCAAGTTTCTGTTTGATTCTTAAGAACAGTAGCTTCAAATGTTAATTTCCCCAAAGTAGGAGGTCCGAGGACCCGGCATAACTAAGGTTCTCTGTTTAACAAATGACAAGACATCAATTTCCACAAGGTTTGTGGTCCGAGGACTGCACTTAACCAAGTTTCTGTTTGATTCTTAAGAACAGTAGCTTCAAATGTTAATTTCCCCAAAGTAGGAGGTCCGCGGACCCGGCATAACTAAGGTTCTGTTTAACAAATGACAAGACATCAATTTCCACAAGGTTTGTGGTCCGAGGACTGCACTTAACCAAGTTTCTGTTTGATTCTTAAGAACAGTAGCTTCAAATGTTAATTTCCCCAAAGTAGGAGGTCGGAGGACCAGGCATAACTAAGGTTCTGTTTAACAAATGACAAGACATCAATTTCCACAAGGTTTGTGGTCCGAGGACTGCACTTAACCAAGTTTCTGTTTGATTCTTAAGAACAGTAGCTTCAAATGTTAATTTCCCCAAAGTAGGAGGTCCGAGGACCCGGCATAACTAAGGTTCTGTTTAACAAATGACAAGACATCAATTTCCACAAGGTTTGTGGTCCGAGGACTGCACTTAACCAAGTTTCTGTTTGATTCTTAAGAACCGTAGCTTCAAATGTTAATATCCCCAAAGTAGGAGGTCGTAGGACCCGGCATAACTAAGGTTCTGTTTAACAAATGACAAGACATCAATTTCCACAAGGTTTGTGGTCCGAGGACTGCACTTAACCAAGTTTCTGTTTGATTCTTAAGAACCGTAGCTTCAAATGTTAATATCCCCAAAGTAGGAGGTCCGAGGACCCGGCATAACTAAGGTTCTGTTTAACAAATGACAAGACATCAATTTCCACAAGGTTTGTGGTCCGAGGACTGCACTTAACCAAGTTTCTGTTTGATTCTTAAGAACCGTAGCTTCAAATGTTAATATCCCCAAAGTAGGAGGTCAGAGGAGAAGGCATAACTAAGGTTCTGTTTAACAAATGACAAGACATCAATTTCCACAAGGTTTGTGGTCCGAGGACTGCACTTAACCAAGTTTCTGTTTGATTCTTAAGAACAGTAGCTTCAAATGTTAATTTCCCCAAAGTAGGAGGTCCGAGGACCCAGCATAACTAAGGTTCTGTTTAACAAATGACAAGACATCAATTTCTACAAGGTTTGTGGTCCGAGGACTGCACTTAACCAAGTTTTTGTTTGATTCTTAAGAACAGTAGCTTCAAATGTTAATTTCCCCAAAGTAGGAGGTCCGAGGACCCGGCATAACTAAGGTTCTGTTTAACAAATGACAAGACATCAATTTCCACAAGGTTTGTGGTCCGAGGACTGCACTTAACCAAGTTTCTGTTTGATTCTTAAGAACCGTAGCTTCAAATGTTAATTTCCCCAAAGTAGGAGGTCCTTGGAGGAGGCATAACTAAGGTTCTGTTTAACAAATGACAAGACATCAATTTCCACAAGGTTTGTGGTCCGAGGACTGCACTTAACCAAGTTTCTGTTTGATTCTTAAGAACAGTAGCTTCAAATGTTAATTTCCCCAAAGTAGGAGGTCCGAGGACCCGGCATAACTAAGGTTCTGTTTAACAAATGACAAGACATCAATTTCCACAAGGTTTGTGGTCCGAGGACTGCACTTAACCAAGTTTCTGTTTGATTCTTAAGAACAGTAGCTTCAAATGTTAATTTCCCCAAAGTAGGAGGTCCGAGGACCCGGCATAACGAAGGTTCTGTTTAACAAACGACAAGACATCAATTTCCATAAGGTTTGTGGTCCGAGGACTGCACTTAACCAAGTTTCTGTTTGATTCTTAAGAACAGTAGCTTCAAATGTTAATTTCCCCAAAGTAGGAGGTCCGAGGACCCGGCATAACTAAGGTTCTGTTTAAC
This sequence comes from Castanea sativa, assembly GCF_040712315.1. Taxonomy (NCBI): domain Eukaryota; kingdom Viridiplantae; phylum Streptophyta; class Magnoliopsida; order Fagales; family Fagaceae; genus Castanea; species Castanea sativa. The sequence goes on along the minus strand of NC_134016.1, from coordinate 37,014,792 downwards.
AAATGACAAGACATCAATTTCCACAAGGTTTGTGGTCGGAGGACTGCACTTAACCAAGTTTCTGTTTGATTCTTAAGAACAGTAGCTTCAAATGTTAATTTCCCCAAAGTAGGAGGTCCGAGGACCGGCATAACTAAGGTTCTGTTTAACAAATGACAAGACATCAATTTCCACAAGGTTTGTGGTCCGAGGACTGCACTTAACCAAGTTTCTGTTTGATTCTTAAGAACAGTAGCTTCAAATGTTAATTTCCCCAAAGTAGGAGGTCCGAGGACCCGGCATAACTAAGGTTCTGTTTAACAAATGACAAGACATCAATTTCCACAAGGTTTGTGGTCCGAGGACTGCACTTAACCAAGTTCCTGTTTGATTCTTAAGAACAGTAGCTTCAAATGTTAATTTCCCCAAAGTAGGAGGTCCGAGGACCCGGCATAACTAAGGTTCTGTTTAACAAATGACAAGACATCAATTTCCACAAGGTTTGTGGTCCGAGGACTGCACTTAACCAAGTTTCTGTTTGATTCTTAAGAACAGTAGCTTCAAATGTTAATTTCCCCAAAGTAGGAGGTCCGAGGACCCGGCATAACTAAGGTTCTGTTTAACAAATGACAAGACATCAATTTCCACAAGGTTTGTGGTCCGAGGACTGCACTTAACCAAGTTTCTGTTTGATTCTTAAGAACAGTAGCTTCAAATGTTAATTTCCCCAAAGTAGGAGGTCCGAGGACCCGGCATAACTAAGGTTCTGTTTAACAAATGACAATACATCAATTTCTACAAGGTTTGTGGTCCGAGGACTGCACTTAACCAAGTTTCTGTTTGATTCTTAAGAACAGTAGCTTCAAATGTTAATTTCCCCAAAGTAGGAGGTCCGAGGACCCGGCATAACTAAGGTTCTGTTTAACAAATGACAAGACATCAATTTCCACAAGGTTTGTGGTCCGAGGACTGCACTTAACCAAGTTTCTGTTTGATTCTTAAGAACAGTAGCTTCAAATGTTAATTTCCCCAAAGTAGGAGGTCCGAGGACCCGGCATAACTAAGGTTCTGTTTAACAAATGACAAGACATCAATTTCCACAAGGTTTGTGGTCCGAGGACTGCACTTAACCAAGTTTCTGTTTGATTCTTAAGAACGGTAGCTTCAAATGTTAATTTCCCCAAAGTAGGAGGTCCGAGGAACAGGCATAACTAAGGTTCTGTTTAACAAATGACAAGACATCAATTTCCACAAGGTTTGTGGTCCGAGGACTGCACTTAACCAAGTTTCTGTTTGATTCTTAAGAACCGTAGCTTCAAATGTTAATATCCCCAAAGTAGGAGGTCCGAGGACCCGGCATAACTAAGGTTCTGTTTAACAAATGACAAGACATCAATTTCCACAAGGTTTGTGGTCCGAGGACTGCACTTAACCAAGTTTCTGTTTGATTCTTAAGAACAGTAGCTTCAAATGTTAATTTCCCCAAAGTAGGAGGTGCTAGTTAACGGCATAACTAAGGTTCTTTTTAACAAATGACAAGACATCAATTTCCACAAGGTTTGTGGTCCGAGGACTGCACTTAACCAAGTTTCTGTTTGATTCTTAAGAACAGTAGCTTCAAATGTTAATTTCCCCAAAGTAGGAGGTCCGAGGACCAGGCATAACTAAGGTTCTGTTTAACAAATGACAAGACATCAATTTCCACAAGGTTTGTGGTCCGAGGACTGCACTTAACCAAGTTTCTGTTTGATTCTTAAGAACAGTAGCTTCAAATGTTAATTTCCCCAAAGTAGGAGGTCCGAGGACCCGGCATAACTAAGGTTCTATTTAACAAATGACAAGACATCAATTTCCACAAGGTTTGTGGTCCGAGGACTGCACTTAACCAAGTTTCTGTTTGATTCTTAAGAACAGTAGCTTCAAATGTTAATTTCCCCAAAGTAGGAGGTCCGAGGACCCGGCATAACTAAGGTTCTGTTTAACAAATGACAAGACATCAATTTCCACAAGGTTTGTGGTCCGAGGACTGCACTTAACCAAGTTTCTGTTTGATTCTTAAGAACAGTAGCTTCAAATGTTAATTTCCCCAAAGTAGGAGGTCCGAGGACCCGGCATAACTAAGGTTCTGTTTAACAAATGACAAGACATCAATTTCCACAAGGTTTGTGGTCCGAGGACTGCACTTAACCAAGTTTCTGTTTGATTCTTAAGAACGGTAGCTTCAAATGTTAATTTCCCCAAAGTAGGAGTTCCGAGGACCCGGCATAACTAAGGTTCTGTTTAACAAATGACAAGACATCAATTTCCACAAGGTTTGTGGTCCGAGGACTGCACTAAACCAAGTTTCTGTTTGATTCTTAAGAACGGTAGCTTCAAATGTTAATTTCCCCAAAGTAGGAGGTCCGAGGACCCGGCATAACTAAGGTTCTGTTTAACAAATGACAAGACATCAATTTTCACAAGGTTTGTGGTCCGAGGACTGCACTTAACCAAGTTTCTCTTTTTGATTCTTAAGAACTGTAGCTTCAAATGTTAATTTCCCCAAAGTAGGAGGTCCGAGGACCCGGCATAACTAAGGTTCTGTTTAACAAATGACAAGACATCAATTTCCACAAGGTTTGTGGTCCGAGGACTGCACTTAACCAAGTTTCTGTTTGATTCTTAAGAACAGTAGCTTCAAATGTTAATTTCCCCAAAGTAGGAGGTCCGAGGACCCGGCATAACTAAGGTTCTGTTTAACAAATGACAAGACATCAATTTCCACAAGGTTTGTGGTCCGAGGACTGCACTTAACCAAGTTTCTGTTTGATTCTTAAGAACCGTAGCTTCAAATGTTAATTTCCCCAAAGTAGGAGGTCCGAGGACCCGGCATAACTAAGGTTCTGTTTAACAAATGACAAGACATCAATTTCCACAAGGTTTGTGGTCCGAGGACTGCACTTAACCAAGTTTCTGTTTGATTCTTAAGAACGGTAGCTTCAAATGTTAATTTCCCCAAAGTAGGAGGTCCGAGGACCCGGCATAACTAAGGTTCTGTTTAACAAATGACAAGACATCAATTTCCACAAGGTTTGTGGTCCGAGGACTGCACTTAACCAAGTTTCTGTTTGATTCTTAAGAACGGTAGCTTCAAATGTTAATTTCCCCAAAGTAGGAGGTCCGAGGACCCGGCATAACTAAGGTTCTGTTTAACAAATGACAAGACATCAATTTCCACAAGGTTTGTGGTCCGAGGACTGCACTTAACCAAGTTTCTGTTTGATTCTTAAGAACGGTAGCTTCAAATGTTAATTTCCCCAAAGTAGGAGGTCCGAGGACCCGGCATAACTAAGGTTCTGTTTAACAAATGACAAGACATCAATTTCCACAAGGTTTGTGGTCCGAGGACTGCACTTAACCAAGTTTCTGTTTGATTCTTAAGAACGGTAGCTTCAAATGTTAATTTCCCCAAAGTAGGAGGTCCGAGGACCCGGCATAACTAAGGTTCTGTTTAACAAATGACAAGACATCAATTTCCACAAGGTTTGTGGTCCGAGGACTGCACTTAACCAAGTTTCTGTTTGATTCTTAAGAACAGTAGCTTCAAATGTTAATTTCCCCAAAGTAGGAGGTCCGAGGACCCGGCATAACTAAGGTTCTGTTTAACAAATGACAAGACATCAATTTCCACAAGGTTTGTGGTCCGAGGACTGCACTTAACCAAGTTTCTGTTTGATTCTTAAGAACCGTAGCTTCAAATGTTAATTTCCCCAAAGTAGGAGGTCCGAGGACCCGGCATAACTAAGGTTCTGTTTAACAAATGACAAGACATCAATTTCCACAAGGTTTGTGGTCCGAGGACTGCACTTAACCAAGTTTCTGTTTGATTCTTAAGAACAGTAGCTTCAAATGTTAATTTCCCCAAAGTAGGAGGTCCGAGGACCCGGCATAACTAAGGTTCTCTTTAACAAATGACAAGACATCAATTTCCACAAGGTTTGTGGTCCGAGGACTGCACTTAACCAAGTTTCTGTTTGATTCTTAAGAACAGTAGCTTCAAATGTTAATTTCCCCAAAGTAGGAGGTCCGAGGACCCGGCATAACTAAGGTTCTGTTTAACAAATGACAAGACATCAATTTCCACAAGGTTTGTGGTCCGAGGACTGCACTTAACCAAGTTTCTGTTTGATTCTTAAGAACCGTAGCTTCAAATGTTAATTTCCCCAAAGTAGGAGGTCCGAGGACCCGGCATAACTAAGGTTCTGTTTAACAAATGACAAGACATCAATTTCCACAAGGTTTGTGGTCCGAGGACTGCACTTAACCAAGTTTCTGTTTGATTCTTAAGAACCGTAGCTTCAAATGTTAATATCCCCAAAGTAGGAGGTCCGAGGACCCGGCATAACTAAGGTTCTGTTTAACAAATGACAAGACATCAATTTCCACAAGGTTTGTGGTCCGAGGACTGCACTTAACCAAGTTTCTGTTTGATTCTTAAGAACGGTAGCTTCAAATGTTAATTTCCCCAAAGTAGGAGGTCCGAGGACCCGGCATAACTAAGGTTCTGTTTAACAAATGACAAGACATCAATTTCCACAAGGTTTGTGGTCCGAGGACTGCACTTAACCAAGTTTCTGTTTGATTCTTAAGAACGGTAGCTTCAAATGTTAATTTCCCCAAAGTAGGAGGTCCGAGGACCCGGCATAACTAAGGTTCTGTTTAACAAATGACAAGACATCAATTTCCACAAGGTTTGTGGTCCGAGGACTGCACTTAACCAAGTTTCTGTTTGATTCTTAAGAACGGTAGCTTCAAATGTTAATTTCCCCAAAGTAGGAGGTCCGAGGACCCGGCATAACTAAGGTTCTGTTTAACAAATGACAAGACATCAATTTCCACAAGGTTTGTGGTCCGAGGACTGCACTTAACCAAGTTTCTGTTTGATTCTTAAGAACTGTAGCTTCAAATGTTAATTTCCCCAAAGTAGGAGGTCCGAGGACCCGGCATAACTAAGGTTCTGTTTAACAAATGACAAGACATCAATTTCCACAAGGTTTGTGGTCCGAGGACTGCACTTAACCAAGTTTCTGTTTGATTCTTAAGAACTGTAGCTTCAAATGTTAATTTCCCCAAAGTAGGAGGTCCGAGGACCCGGCATAACTAAGGTTCTGTTTAACAAATGACAAGACATCAATTTCCACAAGGTTTGTGGTCCGAGGACTGCACTTAACCAAGTTTCTGTTTGATTCTTAAGAACCGTAGCTTCAAATGTTAATTTCCCCAAAGTAGGAGGTCCGAGGACCCGGCATAACTAAGGTTCTGTTTAACAAATGACAAGACATCAATTTCCACAAGGTTTGTGGTCCGAGGACTGCACTTAACCAAGTTTCTGTTTGATTCTTAAGAACGGTAGCTTCAAATGTTAATTTCCCCAAAGTAGGAGGTCCGAGGACCCGGCATAACTAAGGTTCTGTTTAACAAATGACAAGACATCAATTTCCACAAGGTTTGTGGTCCGAGGACTGCACTTAACCAAGTTTCATTTTGATTCTTAAGAACCGTAGCTTCAAATGTTAATTTCCCCAAAGTAGGAGGTCCGAGGACCCGGCATAACTAAGGTTCTGTTTAACAAATGACAAGACATCAATTTCCACAAGGTTTGTGGTCCGAGGACTGCACTTAACCAAGTTTCTGTTTGATTCTTAAGAACGGTAGCTTCAAATGTTAATTTCCCCAAAGTAGGAGGTCCGAGGACCCGGCATAACTAAGGTTCTGTTTAACAAATGACAAGACATCAATTTCCACAAGGTTTGTGGTCCGAGGACTGCACTTAACCAAGTTTCTGTTTGATTCTTAAGAACCGTAGCTTCAAATGTTAATTTCCCCAAAGTAGGAGGTCCGAGGACCCGGCATAACTAAGGTTCTGTTTAACAAATGACAAGACATCAATTTCCACAAGGTTTGTGGTCCGAGGACTGCACTTAACCAAGTTTCTGTTTGATTCTTAAGAACAGTAGCTTCAAATGTTAATTTCCCCAAAGTAGGAGGTCCGAGGACCCGGCATAACTAAGGTTCTGTTTAACAAATGACAAGACATCAATTTCCACAAGGTTTGTGGTCCGAGGACTGCACTTAACCAAGTTTCTGTTTGATTCTTAAGAACCGTAGCTTCAAATGTTAATTTCCCCAAAGTAGGAGGTCCGAGGACCCGGCATAACTAAGGTTCTGTTTAACAAATGACAAGACATCAATTTCCACAAGGTTTGTGGTCCGAGGACTGCACTTAACCAAGTTTCTGTTTGATTCTTAAGAACAGTAGCTTCAAATGTTAATTTCCCCAAAGTAGGAGGTCCGAGGACCCGGCATAACTAAGGTTCTGTTTAACAAATGACAAGACATCAATTTCCACAAGGTTTGTGGTCCGAGGACTGCACTTAACCAAGTTTCTGTTTGATTCTTAAGAACCGTAGCTTCAAATGTTAATATCCCCAAAGTAGGAGGTCCGAGGACCCGGCATAACTAAGGTTCTGTTTAACAAATGACAAGACATCAATTTCCACAAGGTTTGTGGTCCGAGGACTGCACTTAACCAAGTTTCTGTTTGATTCTTAAGAACGGTAGCTTCAAATGTTAATTTCCCCAAAGTAGGAGGTCCGAGGACCCGGCATAACTAAGGTTCTGTTTAACAAATGACAAGACATCAATTTCCACAAGGTTTGTGGTCCGAGGACTGCACTTAACCAAGTTTCTGTTTGATTCTTAAGAACTGTAGCTTCAAATGTTAATTTCCCCAAAGTAGGAGGTCCGAGGACCCGGCATAACTAAGGTTCTGTTTAACAAATGACAAGACATCAATTTCCACAAGGTTTGTGGTCCGAGGACTGCACTTAACCAAGTTTCTGTTTGATTCTTAAGAACAGTAGCTTCAAATGTTAATTTCCCCAAAGTAGGAGGTCAGAGGAACAGGCATAACTAAGGTTCTGTTTAACAAATGACAAGACATCAATTTCCACAAGGTTTGTGGTCCGAGGACTGCACTTAACCAAGTTTCTGTTTGATTCTTAAGAACAGTAGCTTCAAATGTTAATTTCCCCAAAGTAGGAGGTCTGAGGACCCGGCATAACTAAGGTTCTGTTTAACAAATGACAAGACATCAATTTCCACAAGGTTTGTGGTCCGAGGACTGCACTTAACCAAGTTTCTGTTTGATTCTTAAGAACAGTAGCTTCAAATGTTAATTTCCCCAAAGTAGGAGGTCAGAGGACCCGGCATAACTAAGGTTCTGTTTAACAAATGACAAGACATCAATTTCCACAAGGTTTGTGGTCGGAGGACTGCACTTAACCAAGTTTCTGTTTGATTCTTAAGAACAGTAGCTTCAAATGTTAATTTCCCCAAAGTAGGAGGTCCGAGGACCCGGCATAACTAAGGTTCTGTTTAACAAATGACAAGACATCAATTTCCACAAGGTTTGTGGTCAGAGGACTGCACTTAACCAAGTTTCTGTTTGATTCTTAAGAACGGTAACTTCAAATGTTAATTTCCCCAAAGTAGGAGGTCCGAGGACCAGGCATAACTAAGGTTCTGTTTAACAAATGACAAGACATCAATTTCCACAAGGTTTGTGGTCCGAAGACTACACTTAACCAAGTTTCTGTTTGATTCTTAAGAACGGTAACTTCAAATGTTAATTTCCCCAAAGTAGGAGATCCGAGGACCCGGCATGACTAAGGTTCTGTTTAACAAATGACAAGACATCAATTTCCACAAGGTTTGTGGTCCGAGGACTACACTTAACCAAGTTTCTGTTTGATTCTTAAGAACGGTAACTTCAAATGTTAATTTGCCCAAAGTAGGAGATCCGAGGACCCCGCATAACTAAGGTTCTGTTTAACAAATGACAAGACATCAATTTCCACAAGGTTTGTGGTCCGAGGACTACACTTAACCAAGTTTCTGTTTGATTCTTAAGAACGGTAACTTCAAATGTTAATTTCCCCAAAGTAGGAGGTCCGAGGACCCGGCATAACTAAGGTTCTGTTTAACAAATGACAAGACATCAATTTCCACAAGGTTTGTGGTCCGAGGACTACACTTAACCAAGTTTCTGTTTGATTCTTAAGAACGGTAACTTCAAATGTTAATTTCCCCAAAGTAGGAGGTCCGAGGACCCGCCATAACTAAGGTTCTGTTTAACAAATGACAAGTCATCAATTTCCACAAGGTTTGTGGTCCGAGGACTACACTTAACCAAGTTTCTGTTTGATTCTTAAGAACGGTAACTTCAAAAGTTAATTTACCCAAAGTAGGAGATCCGAGGACCCGGCATAACTAAGGTTCTGTTTAACAAATGACAAGACATGAATTTCCACAAGGTTTGTGGTCCGAAGACTACACTTAACCAAGTTTCTGTTTGATTCTTAAGAACGGTAACTTCAAATGTTAATTTCCCCAAAGTAGGAGGTCCGAGGACCCGGCATAACTAAGGTTCTGTTTAACAAATGACAAGACATCAATTTCCACAAGGTTTGTGGTCCGAGGACTACACTTAACCAAGTTTCTGTTTGATTCTTAAGAACGGTAATTTCAAATGTTAATTTCCCCAAAGTAGGAGGTCCGAGGACCCGGCATAACTAAGGTTCTGTTTAACAAATGACAAGACATCAATTTCCACAAGGTTTGTGGTCCGAGGACTACACTTAACCAAGTTTCTGTTTGATTCTTAAGAACGGTAACTTCAAATGTTAATTTCCCCAAAGTAGGAGGTCCGAGGACCCGGCATAACTAAGGTTCTGTTTAACAAATGACAAGACATCAATTTCCACAAGGTTTGTGGTCCGAGGACTACACTTAACCTAGTTTCTGTTTGATTCTTAAGAATGGTAACTTCAAATGTTATTTTCCCCAAAGTAGGAGGTCCGAGGACCCGGCATAACTAAGGTTCTGTTTAACAAATGACAAGACATCAATTTCCACAAGGTTTGTGGTCCGAGGACTACACTTAACCAAGTTTCGTTTGATTCTTAAGAACGGTAACTTCAAATGTTAATTTCCCCAAAGTAGGAGGTCCGAGGACCCGCATAACTAAGGTTCTGTTTAACAAATGACAAGACATCAATTTCCACAAGGTTTGTGGTCCGAGGACTACACTTAACCAAGTTTCGTTTGATTCTTAAGAACGGTAACTTCAAATGTTAATTTCCCCAAAGTAGGAGGTCCGAGGACCCGCATAACTAAGGTTCTGTTTAACAAATGACAAGACATCAATTTCCACAAGGTTTGTGGTCCGAGGACTACACTTAACCAAGTTTCTGTTTGATTCTTAAGAACGGTAACTTCAAATGTTAATTTCCCCAAAGTAGGAGGTCCTAGGACCCGCATACCTAAGGTTCGGTTTAACAAATGACAAGACATCAATTTCCACAAGGTTTGTGGTCCGAGGACTACACTTAACCAAGTTTCGTTTGATTCTTAAGAACGGTAACTTCAAATGTTAATTTCCCCAAAGTAGGAGGTCCGAGGACCCGCATAACTAAGGTTCTGTTTAACAAATGACAAGACATCAATTTCCACAAGGTTTGTGGTCCGAGGACTACACTTAACCAAGTTTCTGTTTGATTCTTAAGAACGGTAACTTCAAATGTTAATTTCCCCAAAGTAGGAGGTCCGAGGACCCGGCATAACTAAGGTTCTGTTTAACAAATGACAAGACATCAATTTCCACAAGGTTTGTGGTCCGAGGACTACACTTAACCAAGTTTCTGTTTGATTCTTAAGAACGGTAACTTCAAATGTTAATTTCCCCAAAGTAGGAGGTCCGAGGACCCGGCATAACTAAGGTTCTGTTTAACAAATGACAAGACATCAATTTCCACAAGGTTTGTGGTCCGAGGACTACACTTAACCAAGTTTCTGTATGTTTCTTAAGAACGGTAACTTCAAATGTTAATTTCCCCAAAGTAGGAGGTCCGAGGACCCGGCATAACTAAGGTTCTGTTTAACAAATGACAAGACATCAATTTCCACAAGGTTTGTGGTCCGAGGACTACACTTAACCACGGTGCGTTGTGATTCTTAAGAACGGTAACTTCAAATGTTAATTTCCCCAAAGTAGGAGGTCCGAGGACCCGGCATAACTAAGGTTCTGTTTAACAAATGACAAGACATCAATTTCCACAAGGTTTGTGGTCCGAGGACTACACTTAACCAAGTTTCGTTTGATTCTTAAGAACGGTAACTTCAAATGTTAATTTCCCCAAAGTAGGAGGTCCGAGGACCCGCATAACTAAGGTTCTGTTTAACAAATGACAAGACATCAATTTCCACAAGGTTTGTGGTCCGAGGACTACACTTAACCAAGTTTCGTTTGATTCTTAAGAACGGTAACTTCAAATGTTAATTTCCCCAAAGTAGGAGGTCCGAGGACCCGGCATAACTAAGGTTCTGTTTAACAAATGACAAGACATCAATTTCCACAAGGTTTGTGGTCCGAGGACTACACTTAACCAAGTTTCTGTTTGATTCTTAAGAACGGTAACTTCAAATGTTAATTTGCCCAAAGTAGGAGATCCGAGGACCCGGCATAACTAAGGTTCTGTTTAACAAATGACAAGACATCAATTTCCACAAGGTTTGTGGTCCGAGGACTACACTTAACCAAGTTTCTGTTTGATTCTTAAGAACGGTAACTTCAAATGTTAATTTCCCCAAAGTAGGAGGTCCGAGGACCCGGCATAACTAAGGTTCTGTTTAACAAATGACAAGACATCAATTTCCACAAGGTTTGTGGTCCGAGGACTACACTTAACCAAGTTTCTGTTTGATTCTTAAGAACGGTAACTTCAAATGTTAATTTCCCCAAAGTAGGAGGTCCGAGGACCCGGATAACTAAGGTTCTGTTTAACAAATGACAAGACATCAATTTCCACAAGGTTTGTGGTCCGAGGACTACACTTAACCAAGTTTCTGTTTGATTCTTAAGAACGGTAACTTCAAATGTTAATTTCCCCAAAGTAGGAGGTCCGAGGACCCGGCATAACTAAGGTTCTGTTTAACAAATGACAAGACATCAATTTCCACAAGGTTTGTGGTCCGAGGACTACACTTAACCAAGTTTCGTTTGATTCTTAAGAACGGTAACTTCAAATGTTAATTTCCCCAAAGTAGGAGGTCCGAGGACCCGCATAACTAAGGTTCCGTTTCTCAAATGACAAGACATCAATTTCCACAAGGTTTGTGGTCCGAGGACTACACTTAACCAAGTTTCGTTTGATTCTTAAGAACGGTAACTTCAAATGTTAATTTCCCCAAAGTAGGAGGTCCGAGGACCCGCATAACTAAGGTTCCGTTTAACAAATGACAAGACATCAATTTCCACAAGGTTTGTGGTCCGAGGACTACACTTAACCAAGTTTCGTTTGATTCTTAAGAACGGTAACTTCAAATGTTAATTTCCCCAAAGTAGGAGGTCCGAGGACCCGGCATAACTAAGGTTCTGTTTAACAAATGACAAGACATCAATTTCCACAAGGTTTGTGGTCCGAGCACTACACTTAACCAAGTTTCGTTTGATTCTTAAGAACGGTAACTTCAAATGTTAATTTCCCCAAAGTAGGAGGTCCGAGGACCCGGCATAACTAAGGTTCTGTTTAACAAATGACAAGACATCAATTTCCACAAGGTTTGTGGTCCGAGGACTACACTTAACCAAGTTTCTGTTTGATTCTTAAGAACGGTAACTTCAAATGTTAATTTCCCCAAAGTAGGAGGTCCGAGGACCCGGAAAAACTAAGCTACAGATTAACAAAAGACAAAACATCAATTTCCACAAGGTTTGTGGTCGGAAGACTACACTTAACCAAGTTTCTTATGGTGTCTTAAGAACGGTAACTTCAAATGTTAATTTCCTCAAAGTAGGAGGTCCGAGGACCTGCATATCTAAGGTTCTGTTTAACAAATGACAAGACATCAATTTCCACAAGGTTTGTGGTCCGAGGACTACACTTAACCAAGTTTCTGTTTGATTCTTAAGAACGGTAACTTCAAATGTTAATTTCCCCAAAGTAGGAGGTCCGAGGACCCGGCATAACTAAGGTTCTGTTTAACAAATGACAAGACATCAATTTCCACAAGGTTTGTGGTCCGAGGACTACACTTAACCAAGTTTCGTTTGATTCTTAAGAACGGTAACTTCAAATGTTAATTTCACCACCCTACCAGGTCCTAGTACCCTGCATAAATAATGTTCTGTTTAACAAATGACAAGACATCAATTTCCACAAGGTTTGTGGTCCGAGGACTACACTTAACCAAGTTTCTGTTTGATTCTTAAGAACGGTAACTTCAAATGTTAATTTCCCCAAAGTAGGAGGTCCGAGGACCCGGCATAACTAAGGTTCCGTTTAACAAATGACAAGACATCAATTTCCACAAGGTTTGTGGTCCGAGGACTACACTTAACCAAGTTTCGTTTGATTCTTAAGAACGGTAACTTCAAATGTTAATTTCCCCAAAGTAGGAGGTCCGAGGACCCGCATAACTAAGGTTCTGTTTAACAAATGACAAGACATCAATTTCCACAAGGTTTGTGGTCCGAGGACTACACTTAACCAAGTTTCGTTTGATTCTTAAGAACGGTAACTTCAAATGTTAATTTCCCCAAAGTAGGAGGTCCGAGGACCCGCATAACTAAGGTTCTGTTTAACAAATGACAAGACATCAATTTCCACAAGGTTTGTGGTCCGAGGACTACACTTAACCAAGTTTCGTTTGATTCTTAAGAACGGTAACTTCAAATGTTAATTTCCCCAAAGTAGGAGGTCCGAGGACCCGGCATAACTAAGGTTCTGTTTAACAAATGACAAGACATCAATTTCCACAAGGTTTGTGGTCCGAGGACTACACTTAACCAAGTTTCTGTTTGATTCTTAAGAACGGTAACTTCAAATGTTAATTTCCCCAAAGTAGGAGGTCCGAGGACCCGGCATAACTAAGGTTCTGTTTAACAAATGACAAGACATCAATTTCCACAAGGTTTGTGGTCCGAGGACTACACTTAACCAAGTTACGGTTTGATTACTAAGAACGGTAACTTCAAATGTTAATTTCCCCAAAGTAGGAGGTCCGAGGACCCAGCATAACTAAGTTTCTGTTTAACAAATGACAAGGCATCAATTTCACAAGTTTTGTGGTCCGAGGACTACACTTAACCAAGTTTCTGTTTGATTCTTAAGAACGGTAACTTCAAATGTTAATTTCCTCAAAGTAGGAGGTCCGAGGACCCGGCATAACTAAGGTTCCTGTTTAACAAATGACAAGACATCAATTTCCACAAGGTTTGTGGTCCGAGGACTACACTTAACCAAGTTTCTGTTTGATTCTTAAGAACGGTAACTTCAAATGTTAATTTCCCCAAAGTAGGAGGTCCGAGGACCCGCCATAACTAAGGTTCTGTTTAACAAATGACAAGACATCAATTTCCACAAGGTTTGTGGTCCGAGGACTACACTTAACCAAGTTTCTGTTTGATTCTTAAGAACGGTAACTTCAAATGTTAATTTCCCCAAAGTAGGAGGTCCGAGGACCCGCCATAACTAAGGTTCTGTTTAACAAATGACAAGTCATCAATTTCCACAAGGTTTGTGGTCCGAGGACTACACTTAACCAAGTTTCTGTTTGATTCTTAAGAACGGTAACTTCAAAAGTTAATTTACCCAAAGTAGGAGATCCGAGGACCCGGCATAACTAAGGTTCTGTTTAACAAATGACAAGACATCAATTTCCACAACGTTTGTGGTCCGAGGACTACACTTAACCAAGTTTCTGTTTGATTCTTAAGAACGGTAACTTCAAATGTTAATTTCCCCAAAGTAGGAGGTCCGAGGACCCGGCATAACTAAGGTTCTGTTTAACAAATGACAAGACATCAATTTCCACAAGGTTTGTGGTCCGAGGACTACACTTAACCAAGTTTCGGTTTGATTCTTAAGAACGGTAACTTCAAATGTTAATTTCCCCAAAGTAGGAGGTCCGAGGACCCGCATAACTAAGGTTCTGTTTAACAAATGACAAGACATCAATTTCCACAAGGTTTGTGGTCCGAGGACTACACTTAACCAAGTTTCTGTTTGATTCTTAAGAACGGTAACTTCAAATGTTAATTTCCCCAAAGTAGGAGGTCCGAGGACCCGGCATAACAAAGGTTCTGTTTAACAAATGACAAGACATCAATTTCCACAAGGTTTGTGGTCCGAGGACTAAACTTAACCAAGTTTCTGTTTGATTCTTAAGAACGGTAACTTCAAATGTTAATTTCCCCAAAGTAGGAGGTCCGAGGACCCGGCATAACTAAGGTTCTGTTTAACAAATGACAAGACATCAATTTCCACAAGGTTTGTGGTCCGAGGACTACACTTAACCAAGTTTCTGTTTGATTCTTCAGAACGGTAACTTCAAATGTTAATTTCCCCAAATTAGGTGGTCAGAGGACCCGGAAAAACTAAGGTTCTGTTTAACAAATGACAAGAGATCAATTTCCACAAGGTTTGTGGTCCGAGGACTACACTTAACCAAGTTTCTTTTTGTTTCTTAAGAACGGTAACTTCAAATGTTAATTTCCCCAAAGTAGGAGGTCCGAGGACCCGGCATAACTAAGGTTCTGTTTAACAAATGACAAGACATCAATTTCCACAAGGTTTGTGGTCCGAGGACTACACTTAACCAAGTTTCGTTTGATTCTTAAGAACGGTAACTTCAAATGTTAATTTCCCCAAAGTAGGAGGTCCGAGGACCCGCATAACTAAGGTTCTGTTTAACAAATGACAAGACATCAATTTCCACAAGGTTTGTGGTCCGAGGACTACACTTAACCAAGTTTCCGTTTTTTGATTATTAAGATCGGTATCTTCAAATGTTAATTGCCCCCAAAGTAGGAGGTCCGAGGACCCGGCATAACTAAGGTTCTGTTTAACAAATGACAAGACATCAATTTCCACAAGGTTTGTGGTCCGAGGACTACACTTAACCAAGTTTCTGTTTGATTCTTAAGAACGGTAACTTCAAATGTTAATTTCCTCAAAGTAGGAGGTCCGAGGACCCGGCATACCAAAGCTCAAGTATAAACAAAGACCAGACAGCAAAAACCACAAGGTTTGTGGTCCGAGGACTACACTTAACCAAGTTTCTGTTTGATTCTTAAGAACGGTAACTTCAAATGTTAATTTCCCGAAAGTAGGAGGTCCGAGGACTCGGCATAACTAAGGTTCTGTTTAACAAATGACAAGACATCAATTTCCACAAGGTTCGTGGTCCGAGGACTACACTTAACCAAGTTTCTGTTTGATTCTTAAGAACGGTAACTTCAAATGTTAATTTCCCCAAAGTAGGAGGTCCAAGGACCCGGCATAACTAAGGTTCTGTTTAACAAATGACAAGACATCAATTTCCACAAGGTTTGTGGTCCGAGGACTACACTTAACCAAGTTTCTGTTTGATTCTTAAGAACGGTAACTTCAAATGTTAATTTCCCCAAAGTAGGAGGTCCAAGGACCCGGCATAACTAAGGTTCTGTTTAACAAATGACAAGACATCAATTTCCACAAGGTTTGTGGTCCGAGGACAACACTTAACCAAGTTTCTGTTTGATTCTTAAGAAAGGTAACTTCAAATATTAATTTCCCCAAAGTAGGAGGTCCGAGGACCCGGCATAACTAAAGTTCTATTTAACAAATGACAAGACATCAATTTCCACAAGGTTTGTGGTCCGAGGACTACACTTAACCAAGTTTCAGTTTGATTCTTAAGAACGGTAACTTCAAATGTTAATTTCCCCAAAGTAGGAGGTCCGAGGACCCGGCATAACTAAGGTTCTGTTTAACAAATGACAAGACATCAATTTCCACAAGGTTTGTGGTCCGAAGACTACACTTAACCAAGTTTCTGTTTGATTCTTAAGAACGGTAACTTCAAATGTTAATTTCCCCAAAGTAGGAGGTCCGAGGACCCCCAATAACAAAGTCTCGGTTTAAAAAATCACAATACAGCAATTTCCACAATGTTTGTGGTCCGAGGACTACACTTAACCAAGTTTCGTTTGATTCTTAGGAACGGTAACTTCACATGTTGAGTTCCCCAAAGTAGGAGATCCGAGGACCCTGCATAACTAAGGTTCTGTTTAACAAATGACAAGACATCAATTTCCACAAGGTTTGTGGTCCGAGGACTACACTTAACCAAGTTTCTGTTTGATTCTTAAGAACGGTAACTTCAAATGTTAATTTCCCCAAAGTAGGAGGTCCGAGGACCCGGCAAAACTAAGGTTCTGTTTAACAAATGACAAGACATCAATTTCCACAAGGTTTGTGGTCCGAGGACTACACTTAACCAAGTTTCTGTTTGATTCTTAAGAACGGTAACTTCAAATGTTAATTTCCCCAAAGTAGGAGGTCCGAGGACCCGCATAACTAAGGTTCTGTTTAACAAATGACAAGACATCAATTTCCACAAGGTTTGTGGTCCGAGGACTACACTTAACCAAGTTTCGTTTGATTCTTAAGATCGGTAACTTCAAATGTTAATTTCCCCAAAGTAGGAGGTCCGAGGACCCGGCATAACTAAGGTTCTCTTTAACAAATGACAAGACATCAATTTCCACAAGGTTTGTGGTCCGAGGACTACACTTAACCAAGTTTCGTTTGATTCTTAAGAACGGTAACTTCAAATGTTAATTTCCCCAAAGTAGGAGGTCCGAGGACCCGCATAACTAAGGTTCTGTTTAACAAATGACAAGACATCAATTACCCCAAGGATAGAGGTCCGAGGAATACACTTAACCAAGTTTCGTTTGATTCTTAAGAACGGTAACTTCAAATGTTAATTTCCCCAAAGTAGGAGGTCCGAGGACCCGCATAACTAAGGTTCTGTTTAACAAATGAAAAGACATCAATTTCCACAAGGTTTGTGGTCCGAGGACTACACTTAACCAAGTTTCTGTTTGATTCTTAAGAACGGTAACTTCAAATGTTAATTTCCCCAAAGTAGGAGGTCCGAGGACCCGGCATAACTAAGGTTCTGTTTAACAAATGACAAGACATCAATTTCCACAAGGTTTGTGGTCCGAGGACTACACTTAACCAAGTTTCTGTTTGATTCTTAAGAACGGTAACTTCAAATGTAAATTTCCCCAAAGTAGGAGGTCCGAGGACCCAGCATAACTAAGGTTCTGTTTAACAAATGACAAGACATCAATTTCCACAAGGTTTGTGGTCCGAGGACTACGCTTAACCTAGTTTCTGTTTGATTCTTAAGAACGGTAACTTCAAATGTTAATTTCCCCAAAGTAGGAGGTCCGAGGACCCGGCATAACTAAGGTTCTGTTTAACAAATGACAAGACATCAATTTCCACAAGGTTTGTGGTCCGAAGACTACACTTAACCAAGTTTCTGTTTGATTCTTAAGAACGGTAACTTCAAATATTAATTTCCCCAAAGTAGGAGGTCCGAGGACCCGGCATAACTAAGGTTCTGTTTAACAAATGACAAGACATCAATTTCCACAAGGTTTGTGGTCCGAGGACTACACTTAACCAAGTTTCTGTTTGATTCTTAAGAACGGTAACTTCAAATGTTAATTTGCCCAAAGTAGGAGATCCGAGGACCCGGCATAACTAAGGTTCTGTTTAACAAATGACAAGACATCAATTTCCACAAGGTTTGTGGTCCGAGGACTACACTTAACCAAGTTTCTGTTTGATTCTTAAGAACGGTAACTTCAAATGTTAATTTCCCCAAAGTAGGAGGTCCGAGGACCCGGCATAACTAAGGTTCTGTTTAACAAATGACAAGGCATCAATTTCCACAAGGTTTGTGGTCCGAGGACTACACTTAACCAAGTTTCTGTTTGATTCTTAAGAACGGTAACTTCAAATGTTAATTTCCCCAAAGTAGGAGGTCCGAGGACCCGCATAACTAAGGTTCTGTTTTAACAAATGACAAGACATCAATTTCCACAAGGTTTGTGGTCCGAGGACTACACTTAACCAAGTTTCGTTTGATTCTTAAGAAATGTAACTTCAAATGTTAATTTCCCCAAAGTAGGAGGTCCGAGGACCCGGCATAACAAAGGTGCAGTTTTAAAAAAAAGAAGACATGATTATCCACAAGGTTTGTGGTCCGAGGAGTACACTTAACCAAGTTTCGTTTGATTCTTAAGAACGGTAACTTCAAATGTTAATTTCCCCAAAGTAGGAGGTCCGAGGACCCGCATAACTAAGGTTCTGTTTAACAAATGACAAGACATCATTTTACACAATGTTTGTGGTACGAGTAATACACTTAACCAAGTTTCTGTTTGATTATTAAGAACGGTAACTTCAAATGTTAATTTCCCCAAAGTAGGAGGTCCGAGGACCCGCATAACTAAGGTTCTGTTTAACAAATGACAAGACATCAATTTCCACAAGGTTTGTGGTCTGAGGACTACACTTAACCAAGTTTCGTTTGATTCTTAAGAACGGTAACTTCAAATGTTAATTTCCCCAAAGTAGGAGGTCCGAGGACCCCGCATAACTAAGGTTCTTTTAACAAATGACAAGACATCAATTTCCACAAGGTTTGTGGTCTGAGGACTACACTTAACCAAGTTTCGTTTGATTCTTAAGAACGGTAACTTCAAATGTTAATTTCCCCAAAGTAGGAGGTCCGAGGACCCGCATAACTAAGGTTCTCGTTTTAACAAATGACAAGACATCAATTTCCACAAGGTTTGTGGTCCGAGGACTACACTTAACCAAGTTTCGTTTGATTCTTAACAACGGTAACTTCAAATGTTAATTTCCCCAAAGTAGGAGGTCCGAGGACCCGCATAACTAAGGTTCTGTTTTAACAAATGACAAGACATCAATTTCCACAAGGTTTGTGGTCCGAGGACTACACTTAACCAAGTTTCGTTTGATTCTTAAGAACGGTAACTTCAAATGTTAATTTCCCCAAAGTAGGAGGTCCGAGGACCCGGCATAACTAAGGTTCTGTTTAACAAATGACAAGACATCAATTTCCACAAGGTTTGTGGTCCGAGGACTACACTTAACCAAGTTTCGTTTGATTCTTAAGAACGGTAACTTCAAATGTTAATTTCCCCAAAGTAGGAGGTCCGAGGACCCGCATAACTAAGGTTCTGTTTAACAAATGACAAGACATCAATTTCCACAAGGTTTGTGGTCCGAGGACTACACTTAACCAAGTTTCGTTTGATTCTTAAGAACGGTAACTTCAAATGTTAATTTCCCCAAAGTAGGAGGTCCGAGGACCCGCATAACTAAGGTTCTGTTTAACAAATGACAAGACATCAATTTCCACAAGGTTTGTGGTCCGAGGACTACACTTAACCAAGTTTCGTTTGATTCTTAAGAACGGTAACTTCAAATGTTAATTTCCCCAAAGTAGGAGGTCCGAGGACCCGCATAACTAAGGTTCCGTTTAACAAATGACAAGACATCAATTTCCACAAGGTTTGTGGTCCGAGGACTACACTTAACCAAGTTTCGTTTGATTCTTAAGAACGGTAACTTCAAATGTTAATTTCCCCAAAGTAGGAGGTCCGAGGACCCGCATAACTAAGGTTCTGTTTAACAAATGACAAGACATCAATTTCCACAAGGTTTGTGGTCCGAGGACTACACATAACCAAGTTTCGTTTGATTCTTAAGAACGGTAACTTCAAATGTTAATTTCCCCAAAGTAGGAGGTCCGAGGACCCGCATAACTAAGGTTCTGTTTAACAAATGACAAGACATCAATTTCCACAAGGTTTGTGGTCCGAGGACTACACTTAACCAAGTTTCGTTTGATTCTTAAGAACGGTAACTTCAAATGTTAATTTCCCCAAAGTAGGAGGTCCGAGGACCCGCATAACTAAGGTTCTGTTTTAACAAATGACAAGACATCAATTTCCACAAGGTTTGTGGTCCGAGGACTACACTTAACCAAGTTTCTCGTTTGATTCTTAAGAACGGTAACTTCAAATGTTAATTTCCCCAAAGTAGGAGGTCCGAGGACCCGCATAACTAAGGTTCTGTTTAACAAATGACAAGACATCAATTTCCACAAGGTTTGTGGTCCGAGGACTACGCTTAACCAAGTTTCTGTTTGATTCTTAAGAACGGTAACATCAAATGTTAATTTCCCGAAAGTAGGAGGTCCGAGGACCCGGCATAACTAAGGTTCTGTTTAACAAATGACAAGACATCAATTTCCACAAGGTTTGTGGTCCGAGGACTACACTTAACCAAGTTTCTGTTTGATTCTTAAGAACGGTAACTTCAAATGTTAATTTCCCCAAAGTAGGAGGTCCGAGGACCCGCATAACTAAGGTTCTCCGTTTAACAAATGACAAGACATCAATTTCCACAAGGTTTGTGGTCCGAGGACTACACTTAACCAAGTTTCTGTTTGATTCTTAAGAACGGTAACTTTAAATGTTAATTTGCCCAAAGTAGGAGATCCGAGGACCCCGCATAACTAAGGTTCTGTTTAACAAATGACAAGACATCAATTTCCACAAGGTTTGTGGTCCGAGGACTACACTTAACCAAGTTTCTGTTTGATTCTTAAGAACGGTAACTTCAAATGTTAATTTCCCCAAAGTAGGAGGTCCGAGGACCCGACATAACTAAGGTTCTGTTTAACAAATGACAAGACATCAATTTCCACAAGGTTTGTAGTCCGAGGACTACACTTAACCAAGTTTCTGTTTGATTCTTAAGAACGGTAACTTCAAATGTTAATTTCCCCAAAGTAGGAGGTCCAAGGACCCGCATAACTAAGGTTCTCGTTTAACAAATGACAAGACATCAATTTCCACAAGGTTTGTGGTCCGAGGACTACACTTAACCAAGTTTCGTTTGATTCTTAAGAACGGTAACTTCAAATGTTAATTTCCCCAAAGTAGGAGGTCCGAGGACCCGCATAACTAAGGTTCTGTTTAACAAATGACAAGACATCAATTTCCACAAGGTTTGTGGTCCGAGGACTACACTTAACCAAGTTTCTGTTTGATTCTTAAGAACGGTAACTTCAAATGTTAATTTCCCCAAAGTAGGAGGTCCGAGGACCCGGCATAACTAAGGTTCTGTTTAACAAATGACAAGACATCAATTTCCACAAGGTTTGTGGTCCGAGGACTACACTTAACCAAGTTTCTGTTTGATTCTTAAGAACGGTAACTTCAAATGTTAATTTCCCCAAAGTAGGAGGTCCGAGGACCCGGCGTAACTAAGGTTCTGTTTAACAAATGACAAGACATCAATTTTCACAAGGTTTGTGGTCCGAAGACTACACTTAACCAAGTTTCTGTTTGATTCTTAAGAACGGTAACTTCAAATGTTAATTTCCCCAAAGTAGGAGGTCCGAGGACCCGGCATAACTAAGGTTCTGTTTAACAAATGACAAGACATCAATTTCCACAAGGTTTGTGGTCCGAGGACTACATTTAACCAAGTTTCTGTTTGATTCTTAAGAACGGTAACTTCAAATGTTAATTTCCCCAAAGTAGGAGGTCTGAGGACCCGGCATAACTAAGGTTCTGTTTAACAAATGACAAGACATCAATTTCCACAAGGTTTGTGGTCCGAGGACTACACTTAACCAAGTTTCTGTTTGATTCTTAAGAACGGTAACTTCAAATGTTAATTTCCCCAAAGTAGGAGGTCCGAGGACCCGGCATAACTAAGGTTCTGTTTAACAAATGACAAGACATCAATTTCCACAAGGTTTGTGGTCCGAGGACTACACTTAACCAAGTTTCTGTTTGATTCTTAGGAGTGGTAACTTCAAATGTTAATTTCCCCAAAGTAGGAGGTCCGAGGACCCGGCATAACTAAGGTTCTGTTTAACAAATGACAAGTCGTCAATTTCCACAAGGTTTGTGGTCCGAGGACTACACTTAACCAAGTTTCTGTTTGATTCTTAAGAACGGTAACTTCAAATGTTAATTTCCCCAAAGTAGGAGGTCCGAGGACCCGTCATAACTAAGGTTCTGATGAACAAATGACAAGACATCAATTTCCACAAGGTTTGTGGTCCGAGGACTACACTTAACCAAGTTTCTGTTTGATTCTTAAGAACGGTAACTTCAAATGTTAATTTCCCCAAAGTAGGAGGTCCGAGGACCCGCATAACTAAGGTTCTGTTTAACAAATGACAAGACATCAATTTCCACAAGGTTTGTGGTCCGAGGACTACACTTAACCAAGTTTCGTTTGATTCTTAAGAACGGTAACTTCAAATGTTAATTTCCCCAAAGTAGGAGGTCCGAGGACCCGCATAACTAAGGTTCTGTTTAACAAATGACAAGACATCAATTTCCACAAGGTTTGTGGTCCGAGGACTACACTTAACCAAGTTTCGTTTGATTCTTAAGAACGGTAACTTCAAATGTTAATTTCCCCAAAGTAGGAGGTCCGAGGACCCGCATAACTAAGGTTCTGTTTAACAAATGACAAGACATCAATTTCCACAAGGTTTGTGGTCCGAGGACTACACTTAACCAAGTTTCGTTTGATTCTTAAGAACGGTAACTTCAAATGTTAATTTCCCCAAAGTAGGAGGTCCGAGGACCCGCATAACTAAGGTTCTGTTTAACAAATGACAAGACATCAATTTCCACAAGGTTTGTGGTCCGAGGACTACACTTAACCAAGTTTCGTTTGATTCTTAAGAACGGTAACTTCAAATGTTAATTTCCCCAAAGTAGGAGGTCCGAGGACCCGCATAACTAAGGTTCCGTTTAACAAATGACAAGACATCAATTTCCACAAGGTTTGTGGTCCGAGGACTACACTTAACCAAGTTTCGTTTGATTCTTAAGAACGGTAACTTCAAATGTTAATTTCCCCAAAGTAGGAGGTCCGAGGACCCGCATAACTAAGGTTCCGTTTAACAAATGACAAGACATCAATTTCCACAAGGTTTGTGGTCCGAGGACTACACTTAACCAAGTTTCGTTTGATTCTTAAGAACGGTAACTTCAAATGTTAATTTCCCCAAAGTAGGAGGTCCGAGGACCCGCATAACTAAGGTTCTGTTTAACAAATGACAAGACATCAATTTCCACAAGGTTTGTGGTCCGAGGACTACACTTAACCAAGTTTCGTTTGATTCTTAAGAACGGTAACTTCAAATGTTAATTTCCCCAAAGTAGGAGGTCCGAGGACCCGCATAACTAAGGTTCCTGTTTAACAAATGACAAGACATCAATTTCCACAAGGTTTGTGGTCCGAGGACTACACTTAACCAAGTTTCGTTTGATTCTTATGAACGGTAACTTCAAATGTTAATTTCCCCAAAGTAGGAGGTCCGAGGACGCGGCATAACTAAGGTTCTGTTTAACAAATGACAAGACATCAATTTCCACAAGGTTTGTGGTCCGAGGACTACACTTAACCAAGTTTCTGTTTGATTCTTAAGAACGGTAACTTCAAATGTTAATTTCCCCAAAGTAGGAGGTCCGAGGACCCGGCATAACTAAGGTTCTGTTTAACAAATGACAAGACATCAATTTCCACAAGGTTTGTGGTCCGAGGACTACACTTAACCAAGTTTCTGTTTGATTCTTAAGAACGGTAACTTCAAATGTTAATTTCCCTAAAGTAGGAGGTCCGAGAACCCGGCTTAACTAAGGTTCTGTTTAACAAATGACAAGACATCAATTTCCACAAGGTTTGTGGTCCGAGGACTACACTTAACCAAGTTTCTGTTTGATTCTTAAGAACGGTAACTTCAAATGTTAATTTCCCCAAAGTAGGAGGTCCGAGGACTCGGCATAACTAAGGTTCTGTTTAACAAATGACAAGACATCAATTTCCATAAGGTTTGTGGTCCGAGGACTACACTTAACCAAGTTTCTGTTTGATTCTTAAGAACGGTAACTTCAAATGTTAATTTCCCTAAAGTAGGAGGTCCGAGAACCCGGCTTAACTAAGGTTCTGTTTAACAAATGACAAGACATCAATTTCCACAAGGTTTGTGGTCCGAGGACTACACTTAACCAAGTTTCTGTTTGATTCTTAAGAACGGTAACTTCAAATGTTAATTTCCCCAAAGTAGGAGGTCCGAGGACCCGGCATAACTAAGGTTCTGTTTAACAAATGACAAGACATCAATTTTCACAAGGTTTGTGGTCCGAGGACTACACTTAACCAAGTTTCTGTTTGATTCTTAAGAACGGTAACTTCAAA
This sequence comes from Castanea sativa, assembly GCF_040712315.1. Taxonomy (NCBI): domain Eukaryota; kingdom Viridiplantae; phylum Streptophyta; class Magnoliopsida; order Fagales; family Fagaceae; genus Castanea; species Castanea sativa. The sequence goes on along the minus strand of NC_134016.1, from coordinate 36,990,604 downwards.
TGTTAATTTCCCCAAAGTAGGAGGTCCGAGGACCCGGCATAACTAAGGTTCTGTTTAACAAATGACAAGACATCAATTTCCACAAGGTTTGTGGTCCGAGGACTACACTTAACCAAGTTTCTGTTTGATTCTTAAGAACGGTAACTTCAAATGTTAATTTCCCCAAAGTAGGAGGTCCGAGGACTCCGCATAACTAAGGTTCTGTTTAACAAATGACAAGACATCAATTTCCACAAGGTTTGTGGTCCGAGGACTACACTTAACCAAGTTTCTGTTTGATTCTTATGAACGGTAACTTCAAATGTTAATTTCCCCAAAGTAGGAGGTCCGAGGACTCGGCATAACTAAGGTTCTGTTTAACAAATGACAAGACATCAATTTCCATAAGGTTTGTGGTCCGAGGACTACACTTAACCAAGTTTCTGTTTGATTCTTAAGAACGGTAACTTCAAATGTTAATTTCCCCAAAGTAGGAGGTCCAAGGACCCGGCATAACTAAGGTTCTGTTTAACAAATGACAAGACATCAATTTCCACAAGGTTTGTGGTCCGAGGACTACACTTAACCAAGTATCTATTTGATTCTTAAGAACGGTAACTTCAAATGTTAATTTCCCTAAAGTAGGAGGTCCGAGGACCCGGCATAACTAAGGTTCTTTTTAACAAATGACAAGACATCAATTTCCACAAGGTTTGTGGTCCGAGGACTACACTTAACCAAGTTTCTGTTTGATTCTTAAGAACGGTAACTTCAAATGTTAATTTCCCCAAAGTAGGAGGTCCGAGGACCCGGCATAACTAAGGTTCTGTTTAACAAATGACAAGACATCAATTTCCACAAGGTTTGTGGTCCGAGGACTACACTTAACCAAGTGTCGGTTTGATTCTTAAGAACGGTAACTTCAAATGTTAATTTCCCCAAAGTAGGAGGTCCGAGGACCCAGCATAACTAAGGTTCTGTTTAACAAATGACTAGACATCAATTTCCACAAGGTTTGTGGTCCGAGGACTACACTTAACCAAGTTTCTGTTTGATTCTTAAGAACGGTAACTTCAAATGTTAATTTCCCCAAAGTAGGAGGTCCGAGGACCCGGCATAACTAAGGTTCTGTTTAACAAATGACAAGACATCAATTTCCACAAGGTTTGTGGTCCGAGGACTACACTTAACCAAGTTTCTGTTTGATTTTAAGAACGGTAACTTCAAATGTTAATTTCTCCAAAGTAGGGGGTCCGAGGACCCGGCATAACTAAGGTTCTGTTTAACAAATGACAAGACATCAATTTCCACAAGGTTTGTGGTCCGAGGACTACACTTAACCATGTTTCTGTTTGATTCTTAAGAACAGTAACTTCAAATGTTAAAGGTACTTATAACTTTGAAATGTTAACCAACAAAAGCACGTTTTATTAATAATAATACCTTCTAAGGTTATTTACATTCCACGGACGTGGTATAATTCTTTCATCTAGGTCAGCTAGCCGATATGACCCTATGCCTGCTACTGAAATAATGCGATAGGGGCCTTCCCAGTTGGGTCCTAGCTTACCCCAAACTGGGTTCTTAGAAGTCCCTACAACTTTTCTTAGTACAAGATCACCAGGTGCAAGTGGCCTTAGCTTCACATGGGCATCATATCCCCGTTTTAGCTTCTGTTTATAGTAAGCCATTTGGACCATAGCTGCCTCGCGTCGTTCCTCAAGTAAATCAATACCTTTCTCCAGGAGTCCATTGTTATTCTCCGGGCTAAAAGAGCTCGTCTTTAGGGTGGGAAAACCAGATTCCAGAGGTATCACCGCCTCGGCTCCATAAGTCATAGAGAATGGCGTTTCTCCCGTGGACCTGCGCGGTGTGGTCCGATACGTCCATAGAACATGAGGGAGCTCTTCTACCCATCTGCCTTTCGCATCGTTCAACCTTTTCTTAAGCCCACTGACTATGACCTTGTTAACGGCCTCGGCTTGCCCATTTCCCTGAGGATAAGTTGGGGTGGAGTATCTGTTTATGATACCCATGTCACCACAATATTGCCTAAAGGCCTTGCTGTCAAATTGAACGCCATTGTCTGAGATAAGTGTGTATGGTATACCGAATCTAGTGACAATATTTTTCCAGACAAACTTCTTGGAATCAACATCTCTGATATTTGCTAAGGGCTCGGCCTCAACCCATTTAGTGAAATAGTCCGTTCCCACAAGAAGCCATCTTTTGTTTCCTGCAGCTCTCGGAAATGGCCCCACTATGTCCAATCCCCACTGCGCAAAAGGCCAAGGACTGGAGAGAGGGTTAAGAACTCCACCAGGTTGATGAATATTAGGGGCGAACCTCTGGCATTGATCACATTTTCTAGCATAGTCCTGAGCCTCTCTCTGCATATTGGGCCACCAATAACCCTGAGTAAGAGCTCTATGGGTTAAGGACCTTCCCCCAGTGTGGCTTCCACAAATCCCCTCATGCAATTCCTCCAGTAATGCTTCCGTTGATTCAGGGTGCACACACAACAAGTACGGTCCTGAGAAGGATCGTTTGTACTGCTTCTGGTCCTCGGACAACCAGAAACGTGGTGCCTTTCGACGTATCTTTTCTGCTTCAGATTTATCCTCAGGAAGGATATCATCCTTAAGAAAAGATATGACCGGGTCCATCCAACTAGGTCCAAGCCTTATTAGATGGATGCGAGCCGCCTTGGCGGGGATAAGAGTTGGCTCTAGCAAATCCTCCACAAGGATAATCCTGGGCAAATCCTGAGCCGAGGACGTTGCTAACGTAGCCAAAGAATCCGCGTGGGTGTTTCCACTCCTAGAGATGTGAGCTAAGACAAAGGAGTCAAATTCTGCTTGCTGACGCTTGACCTGGGCCAAATATTCCTGCATTCTTGGGTCCCTAGCCTCCATGGTCCCCATGACCTGGCCGACCACTAACTGAGAGTCCGAGAACACATGGACTTCCTTTCCACCCATCTTATGTTCCTACCAGAACTGCTTCGTACTCGGCTTCATTATTAGTAGCCGAGAATGACAGCCTTAGAGATTTTTCGAAGACAATTCCCTCAGGGGATATCAGGACAAGTCCGACACCAGACCCTCTTTGATTAGCTGCCCCATCCACATACATTTTCCAAGTCGAAGGCACTGTGGCTGTGATCACACCAACTGATTTTCCATCCATGTGTGCTTCTTTTAGAGTTTCTTCTAGCAATGGTTCAGAAAACTCTGCCACCAAGTCAGCGAGGACCTGGCCTTTCACTGAGGTGCGAGGCCTGTATTTAACGTCAAAAGCTCCTAAAATGGTTCCCCACTTTGCCCCATCCACATACATTTTCCAAGTCGAAGGCACTGTGGCTGTGATCACACCAACTGATTTTCCATCCATGTGTGCTTCTTTTAGAGTTTCTTCTAGCAATGGTTCAGAAAACTCTGCCACCAAGTCTGCGAGGACCTGGCCTTTCACTGAGGTGCGAGGCCTGTATTTAACGTCAAAAGCTCCTAAAATGGTTCCCCACTTTGCCACCCTACCAGAGTAGTCCGCGCTGCGTAACACCGCCTTGAGAGGCAATTGGGTCAGAACCACTATAGTGTGAGACTGGAAATAATGAGGAAGCTTGCGCGTGGCGTGAACTATGGCCAGAAGCGCTTTCTCCAACAGTAGATAGCACACCTCGGCCTCATTCAAAGACTTACTAACATAGTAGACCGGTCTTTGCACCCTGCTGTCATTCCTTATAAGGACCAGGCTGACCGCGTGGACGGCCACTGCCAGATAAGCAAACAAGACCTCGTCCGCCTCGGGGCGAGACAAGATGGGTGGCCGAGAAAGATATTGCTTAAGCTGCTGGAAAGCTAATACGCAGTCCTCGGTCCATTGAAACCTTTTCCACTTATTCAACAATTGGAAGAAAGGACGGCATCGGTCAGCTGACCGAGAGATAAACCTATTCAATGCAGCAATCATTCCGGTCAATTTCTGGATCTCTTTTGGGTTCCGAGGCGGCTGCAAATTCTGAATAGCCTTGACCTGTGCTGGGTTCACCTCTATGCCTCTGTGAGTAATCATGTATCCCAAAAACTTTCCGGACCCCACGCCAAAAGAGCACTTTTAGCACCTGGAAGGTATCGGCTAGATCTTTGACGTGTGAAGGTATTGTTTTACTCTTTACCACCATATTGTCCACATATATTTCAATAGTCTTCCCCAGTTGCTGTTCGAACATCCTGGTCATCATTCTTTGGTAAGTAGCCCCAGCATTTTTCAATCCAAATGGCATGACCTTATAGTGGTAGTTCCCCGTTGGAGTAATGAAAGCAGTCTTCTCTTGATCCTCCAACACCAGGGGAATCTGATGGTAACCCTGGAAGGCATCCAAAAAACTCATCCGAGGATGTCCGACAGTGGCATCCACTAGCTGATCAATATGCGGCATTGGGAAAGAATCCTTGGGGCAGGCCTTGTTCAAATCTGTGAAGTCCACACATACTCTCCACGTTCTATTCTTCTTTTTTACCACAACCGTATGCGCCAACCATTCGGGGTAGAAAATTTCTTTAATAGCCCCAGCCCTCTTGAGTTTGAGCACCTCTTCCTTCACAGCCTCGGAGTGTTCTTTAGAAGAACGCCGAGGTGGCTGTCTTCTCGGAACAATAGCAGGGTTGACATTTAAATGATGACAAATGAAGTTCGGATCCACGCCTGGAGCCTCATAGGGGTCCCACGCAAAAACGTCAATATTGTCCTTCAGAAATTCCAACAACTCCATCTTCTCCTGGTGTGGCAAACGTATGCCAACTTGGAAGAACTTCTCTGGGTCATCTGCTATCAAAAACTTCTCCAACTCCTCACAATGAGCCTCCTCTCCTGTCATCAATCCAGATGCATTAGGAGCTGTTAACTGCTATAATTCTTTGGTGACCAGAGCCGAAGATTCGGCTTCCGTCTGGTGCAGCACTGCAGCCGATATGCATTGCCTGGCCACCGATTGGCTGCCGAGGACCTCTTCAACACATTCCCCCGAGGGGAACTTAACCTTAACATGTAAGGTAGAGGAGACAGCTCCAAGAGCGTGCAGCCATGGCCTGACAAGGATGGCTGTATATGGAGAGTAAGCGTCAACCACAATGAAATCCACCTCAACCGTTTCTGAGCCGGATTGAACGGGCAAACGGATCTGTCCTTTCGGCACAACGGCTCTCCCTTCGAAGCTTATAAGTGGCGAGTCATAAGGAGTAAGATCTTCCAGCTTCAATCTCAACCCCTTAAATAGATCAGGGTACATGATATCTGCACCGCTGCCCTGATCTATCATCACCCTCCTCACATCATAGTTCCCTATCCTAAGCGTAACTACAAGAGCATCGTCATGGGGTTGGATAGTCCCTACCTTATCCTCCTCGGAGAATCCCAAGACGGGCAAATTTAGCTTCAACCTCTTCGGCCTGCAGCCCAACTCCTCGGCCTGAGGATGTGAAACTGTCATCACCTTGGTGGGAGCCGAGCCGGTCCTGCCAGGTGCAGCAAAAATAACATTTATTGTTCCTAACGCCGGCCGAGATGAATTATTCCTCTGATTGTTTAAACCAGATTGACTGCCCTGCCCGCTAGGTTGGCACAGGTGCTGCTTCAGTTTTCCTTCACTGACAAGCTGCTCCAAGTGGTTCCAAAGGGTCCGACAGTTCTCAGTAGTGTGGCCCACATCCTGGTGGTACTGGCAAAAGAGGTTTTGATTCCTCTTCGTAGGGTCTCCTGCCATCTTATCAGGCCATCTAAAGAAGGGCTCCTTACGAACTTTCTCCAGCAACTGATGTACTGGTTCTTGGAACACAGTGTTCACTGCCTGAGGTGCTGCCGAGCCGGACTGTCCAACGTAATCTCGCCTCGGCTCGTTATTGTGGTACCTGTCCGACCTGAAATCCCTTCTCTCCTGCGGGATAACCTTCTCCTTACCCTTTCCTTGCTGTTGGTCTTCCTCCACTCTCTTGTACTCGTCAATTCGGTCCATGAGGCGACGTACGCTGCGGATAGGCTTTTTAGTCAAAGACTTTCTCAGGTCGTGATCAGTAGGAAGACCTACCTTAAAGGTATTGAGCGCCACCTCATTAAAGTCGCCATCTATTTCATTAAACATCTCCCAATAACGGTTAGAGTATGCTTTCAACGTCTCTCCATCCCTCATAGTCATGGATAACAGCGAGTCCAATGGCCGAGGTACTCTGTTACACGTGATGAACCGCGAAGCGAATGCTCCAGTGAGCTCTCCAAACGAACCTATAGACCCCGATTTAAGGCCGTTGAACCACCTCATAGCAACAGGTCCCAAGCTAGAGGGGAAAACTTTACACATCAGAGCCTCATTATGAGAGTGCATCGCCATCCTCTGGTTAAAGTGACTCACGTGCTCCACCGGATCAGTCCGGCCATTGTAGATGGTAAAGGTGGGTTGAGTAAACCTCCTGGGAAGCCTCCCCTTCTCTATCCTCCGTGAAAACGGAGATTTGGAGAGTTGATGCAACGCCCGACTCATAGCATCGTTCCCTAAGCCCCTAGAAGGAAACTTCTTGCGTCTGCGAGCTGGTTGGTCGTCCTCCTCGCCAGAGGACATTGCACTGGGGGGTGAGCATGACCTTGAGCTGTAGCTACCTCCCCGTACCTCCTCCGAGGAAGGATTAGATGAGGACGGTGAAGACCTGCGTCTGGCGCGGCGTAACTTTCTTTTCAGACGACCAATCTCCCTCTGCATGGCCCTAGCACCATCCTCGTGGGTGGTGCTACCCCCGCCCTGAGTATGGCTAGCCCCGGGGTATTCTGTATGGACACTTCCCTCACGATCCCTTTGACGCTCAAGGCGCTCGAAATGATCCTTCGGTTGTGATCCCTGTGACTCTGCATGGTGAGAACCTAGGCCTGCCATGGTATCCCAACCTTTTCTAGACTAGATTCCCTACAGACGGCGCCAATTGTAAGTGCACAATTGCACCTGGACCCAAAGAAGATTATGGGCTCAGGCCCAATGAGCCTTAAACAATAAAATTTGTAGAGTGTGGGCTTGAAATCTAGGTTAAAGATACTGAGAACTTGACAACAGCCTGAGAGTTACAAACACTTGTGAATAACAATTGTTAACTGCAAATAGGCCTCCTCGGATATAAGCCGAGGACCAATTCTGTATTATTTCTCTTTCTTTCTTACAGGTTACAATCCTTAATTTCTTTTCTTTTTCTTTAGAGAGAGAGAGTAAGCGAGAGAGAGAAAGAGAGAGATCCCCCATTCTTTTGCATTCCTCCCCCTTAAATACCCCTTTTTTAGATGCCTTTTGGGACCCTGACTAGAAGTTTCTGCCCTACTGTTCAGGGGTCACTTCCCCATTAATGCGGCCAGGGAGGTAGGTGCAAAGCCTTTAATGCGGAGGTGGCAGCCTTTGCTCTAGATATTTTCCTTAACACTGGTGTATCGAGAAGGTTCAGGGTTTCCCCCTTTAACCATTAGTCTTTCTAGAGTTGTGCTTTGACCTTCATAATGAGGCTTTGAATTCTCTTGGGCTTGTCCGAGGAGAAGCTCGTCCTCGGCTGCACCCTTGGACCCTCGGCGTATTGGCCAATTCGTAGAGTTCAAATCTGGGGCAGGTCGGCCTTCCATGCTACAGTCCAAAGGCCCATATGCCCATTTGGGTCCTTTTACTCCCCACAATTATATTATTTTTTTATTCCACCGTCAACCACGTCAGCTTTTGCCGTTAGTTGGGTTGCAGAAAGGACCTAAATGTCAGACGTTAATTGGTTTAGGGACTAAAAGTGATAAAAAGAAAATGTAGGGACCAAAATGAAAAAAGTGCAAAATATAGGGACAAAAAGTGCATTTACGCCTATATTTTTGCCAGATAAAATACAAATAAAAAAGAAAGAAAAATGCAATGTTCATAATATTTTTCACAACACTTTTACAACAAATTCTAAGTAGTAGGTTGTTACAGCCTGTTATTGATGGCAAAAAAATAATTATAGTGATATTTTCAAATAGAAAACAAAAAGTAACTTAAAACTTAGGATTTGTTGTAAAAAATATTGTGAATGTTACACTTCTAAAAAAAAGGAATAATAATAAGAGTTGAGTTAGCAAACTTTTACTAGTTTTCATCTAAGGGTCCGTTTGGATAGAACTTATTGCTGAAAACTAAAAACTGAAAATACTGTAACAAAATAATTTTTAAATGTGTGAATAGTACTGTGGGACCTAATTTTAATAAAAAATTGCTGAAAAAGTGCGTGAACAGTGCGTGCACAGTACGCTTACAGTGTGCACACAGCGCGTTTTGTCCCCCGCAGAAGAAATGAAAAAAAAAAGGAGAAAACGCAAAAAGCAAAATGCAGCTCTAATAATCCGGATCCAAAAGGGCAATAAGACTACCATTAACACCACTCTTTTACTTACCACTATTAATCTACCATATCAACAAGTATAAAAATTTTTTGTCAAATTCTGTTTATAAAATTTCTAAAAAAGAAAAAATTCTATGTAGTTTATGTTAATTAGTAGTAATTTTGAATCTAAAAGACAAGATAGTTAATTTTTGTCTTAGGCCCCCAAATGCATCAAGCCGCCCCTGTAGTTTCTGAAGAATCTAGTGGAGAGAAACTAAGTTCGATGACATTAAGGAAGCTTAAGGCTGAGAAGTCCAAGAAACAACAGGCAGAGTGACTCGATAACGGTTAATGTGTGCCCTTAGGGCATATATTAACTATTAAGCATTCATTTTAATCAATTTTTTTTTATAAAAAATTAAAAGTAAATAGCAACCTAAATCAGTAAAATATTAAAAGTAAATAGCAATTTGCTACAGTAAACTAGTAGCGGATTGTCAAAGATTTTTAAATATGGCATCATATGTACCTCAGTTATTGTAGTTTGTGGTGCTAAAAATAATATTTTAGCAATTTTGCTAATGCTCTAACACATATATATAACACCAACGGAAAATTAATACACATATAGACACAATCAATAATACTGGGACTCCATAGGTCATTATGCGGCATTGGGTATCGGCACAAGGGACAGATGTGACTTGTTTCTAGCCACCTAACAATACAATCTCCATGATAGATATGCGAACACGGCATGCGAGTGACTTCAGAACCAGTATGGAACTCTTCCATGCAAATGACACATTCTTGAACCGACTTCAACCCTTGTTGAAACCTAACCTTCTCCAAAGCCTTAATGGAACATTTAGTTGCCGGAATAGGCTCATACGTCTCCATGGAATCCAAAATTACACTATCAAGCTCCTCCTCCTCCTCATTAGAGTCTTCATCATCATCATCATCAATAATCTCCTCTATTACAAGTTTCACTATGCGCAACAGGTTCACAACAATTGGCATCCTTGACGTCCCAGCAGATCCAGCAACACTAGCTATTTCTTGTAACACAGGATCGTGATTTTCAACTGGGATGTCAAAGTCGCAAAGCAAAAAGGATAAGCGATCACCGTTGTCTTGCAACAGAACCTCATGTTTGGGGAGCCACACTGATTTTCTGTGAAGGCTTATTTGTTCGTAGGAAGTTGTCGGTGGTTCATGATCATGACTGTTGCCAACGTCTAAGCTCTCTTCTAGCCGCATTACCTTAAGCATATAAATTTCGATAGGAAAGCCGTCCAAACACTGCGATGGTGGCTGGTTCCTGGGTTGGCTTTCCTGCCATACCCTGAATTTAACGTTTTCATAGAAGTTGGATCTGCGTCGGGACATGTTTGAAAGTTGACAAGATAGGGAACGAAAGAAAAAGTAAGAGATGTTGCAGAGACCTCGAGAAAGAAATTGAGAGATCTTTGGAACGTAACCTATGCAATATTTTGTGTGTGTATATATATTAGATATAGAATTATAGACTAAATAGACATGTTGGGAAACAGCATTGTTCGCGGAATAGAGTTCTTGTTTACCCACTTGTTTTTCAAACTTTATCTTAAAGAAAGAAATACCCAACCTTATATGAAAAAAAAAAAAAAAACCTACCCACCCCAATATTTTTCCTATCCTTTTAGATTTAGGAAACCAATTACTTTTAAACTTTTATAAAAATAAATAATTGATTAATTCTCAGAATGACAATCACACTTAAGTTTAGGCTAAATTGCATCCTAAAGTTTGGGGGTATTTGAGTTTTATACCATAAAATTTTATTCTGTTTACATTAGCCGCCGTTTGCGTTAGTAGCCCATTTGTCTACATTTTTTGTTAAATGTCACATAAGTTTGCCCCACATATTTGTTTTTTATGATATTGTTTTTTATGAAGGGAGTGAGAAAAAAATTCCTAAGAGGACTCAAAAAAGAATAAATTATTAATTAATTGAAAATAAAGCCAAATAAAATAAAATCAGTAGAAATCCTAATAAGCGTGAGATTTGGAAAATGATAAATAGTTTAATTAAAACTTGTTTCTTTGTGTTTAGATTTTGTCAAATAAAATAATAATTTAAAAAATATAAATGACGTTGAAAATTGTGAGCACATCAAGCTTATGTGCTATGAAGTCAATAATAAGTCAAATACTTTAATTTTATATTATACTAGTTGTAGGGATGACACACCTAGTAGTGTATGTTGAGCTGTGGGCCATGTCCGAGAACACCTAGTAGTCTGAAGAAGGATAAACATCATCGCAGAAGTCCACGTTATTGAATGAAGAAAGGGGTTTGGTCATGAGGGTTCAGGAAGGAGGTTCAAGGACAAATGACACATCGGCTAATCGAAGCAGAGGTAAGAAGGTGTGGTATGCTATCAAGAGCAACACTCCGAAGGCTTCTATTAATAAGGATAAACATCAGGAAAACATAAGACAAAAGGAAGCTAAGAAATATCTAAGAAAAAGCTGTTATCACAGCATTGAATATTCTGCAGCTAACTCTCTAGTCGCATTAATGTGGAGGTGATACCTAAATAGTGATATTTAGCCTTAGAGTTACTCCCAAAGGCTTCAGGAATGTGCTGATGGGACAAGGATCAAAGCTAGCAACTTGACCTACACGTGGAGGGTGGAGATAAAACAAAAGAAGGGAATATAAGGAAGAAAGACACCATTATAGAAGAGGGGCATATGAGAATTGAGAGAAAGACACGGTAGCAATAAAAACTAGATTTGTAGTCAAATTCAAAGGAAATATATTCAAGAACTAATCTCCTCGGATTAAACCGAGGTCGATTTTCTCTGAATAAAACTAGTATATTTTTGTTTTCTTGTCATCTGGACTCACTATAATTGTTATCCAACTCATTAGAGCCTAATTTTCTAACCCACTCTCTACAAATTCATTATATTGGGCTCTTTGGGCTTAGATCATTTTACCTTTTAAGCTTAGGAACAAAACTGTGTCCTTACACTAGTATTATTCCTGTGCATTTCACGATTTTGACTATAAATTTTTAGAATAATTTTATTGGAAAATAATATATTAATAAGAACTTGAATCTAAATCATATAAATTGTATATAAAGTATTGCTCTTAAAAGGCCCCAAGCAATCACACAACATATATATGAAAAAATTCCATAATTTAATAATTAAAACCTAAAAAAACTTAACTAGAATTTTTCATTTTCCAAAAAAAAAAAAAACGTAATTGTTTTATGCACTTCAAGAGCACTACAATTTTTTTTCTTTCTTTCAAACCTTTATTTACAATTTTAATGGCCTCTTTTATCTAAAGAGGATCACCTTAAAGATGAGTGGAGAGTAATGAAAATATAATATTAGAGGATTCCTAAGGAAGATATTGGACATAAACTGTGGGTACCCGAGGGCCGAGGATGAAGTTGAAGAGTTGCAATATGGGCCACGGGCCCGAGGAGGAAGGTTGCTCGGGAGGAGGAAGAGATGAGTCAAAATGACTCTGGGGCGTTCCAAGTGGGAGGAGGAATCTGATGAGAGAGAATCAAAGGTCATAGGGGAGTTTCTAGTTTGAAGTAGGCTGTTGCCTCCGCATCAAATGGTGAACAACAGCTTTATTAGCTGTATTGATGAGGAAGTGACCTGAACAGTGCGATTCACAGCTAAGCAACTTCTTCTACCACCTTTATCAAATGTTTAAGGGGGGAGGTGTCATAAGGAGAATTTGGTTAGGTAAAGATAGGAGGTCAAGATGTGAAGTAGGGGAGAGTATATAAGAAAAAGAAAGTTTTCAGAGAAAAGGGATTCGGATTTTAGATAAAAGAAAAAGGAAAAGTAAAAGAAGAACATTGAGAGAAGAGAGTGAATAGTATATTTTCTATAATATGAAGTCTTCCTTCCTTATTCTCATCCTCAGGTTGAGCTCTCTATTGTTGTTTGTTTCATTTTCTTACAAATTTATTGATTTGGGCCTAGGTTGAATTGTACAAACTCACTGTTCTAGGTGAGCTTGGGCTGATAGATTTCCTGGTCCTTACATAGACAATTGTTAAAAAAATTATTAGTTCAAGCAAAGTTGTAGGATCAGATTGAGGTGTGGATTCTTTTTCATGATGTAGGTTCAATATTTCTTGGTTATAGCGATCTTGTGAAGGAATATTTTTTAAATGTCTTGTGGGTGCTAAATATAAGTATGAATATTGGTATTTGTAAAAACCAAAACAAAAATGAATTAGAGTGAAATTAGACAAGGACAAAATTTAGCTACAAAATTGGTTGTAGCTTAAGGCTACAAACTCACTCAATAAAATAAATATTACAACATAATTTGAAAATTTAACCGTTGAATTGCATGTTCTTACACACATGTTAAATTTTGTGTTAATCAGATATTATTTATTATATAATTGATAAGCTTATATTTCGTGCATAATTTTAAATTACAAAAACTTGCAATTTAATAAATTTATTGATGACACAGCTATTGATCTTTAATTTTCTTGAAACTTTGCAAGTATGAAGGATATAAGAAGAAGATGTAATCCAATGGTGGATTTGTCAAAATTCATCTCCAATAAAAAGATATTAAATAAGTTTGTAACCTAAGGCTACAACTAATTTTGTAACTAAACTTTGTCCATTAGACAATCTTTTCCACGCACATATAATATTACTAACAACAAAAATAAAAATGAGAAATAGTAACATGAAAATTTTACTATTCAAGAAAATTAATTTAATCTAATAAGGCATGTATAAACATAACACAAATACAAACCAGCTGAAATAAAAAGATGAAACCCTTTTTGTAGTAGAGAATACAAAATTTGATCATTCTTAAATAATAAATAGATAAAGTGTAAATATTTATAGAGGTTTATATAATGTATTTCATGGATTTAAAATTGCCTTTATGACTCATAAGCAAAACCTATAAAAAAAAAAAACACATAAACGTAGAAGAGAATTACATGCTTGCAATAGTGTGGATGATATGTTTGATAAAGCATTCTACTATATGGATTTCACAAGTATCAAATTGCCTAAGTAAAAAGAAAAAAACAATATAAAACAAAAAGAGCGTTAGATTTCTAATCAACATAGAAATTATGAGAGAAGGAGAATTATTGATAATGGGGGAGAGAATTGATTAGAATAATAAGTAGTGTTTCTTTCCAAAAAAATAAAATAAAAAGAAAAAGAAAAAGAAAGAAGAAGCCTTAAAAAGAAGAAGTTGTGATAGGAATATATATAAGAATACAGTAAAAACTCTCTCTCTCTCTCTCTCTCTCTCTCTCTCTCTATATATATATATATATATATATATATATATATAAAGAAATCCTAACTTAATTAGGATTCAAAAAAGTCTTCATCAAATAGATAATCTCAAAATATAATAATAACCATTATAATTTTCAATCCACGTAAATGGCACCCATAATCCTATTTTGATAATTTCAGAGGGTCCTAGCCATGAATGTTTCTCTCTAATTGGTCTGTCTCCATAAGAAAAAGATTTTTTTTTGGAAAATTACAGTAAACCCACATGTGGTTAGACTCATTTTCACTTTGCCTATCCACCCGTGATTTAAAACTTGGCATTTTGCCCACCTAAGGTTACCTCTGTTAACATTCTATAACCCACCTCTGTCAAAAACATATATAAAAAAGATCTAAATGCATATTTGTAAAAATTGTGAAACTTTAGTTGAAGAACATTCTTCATCTACCTAAGAATTTTCTTGAGCCAATCAATTCAAATAAGTCACAAGAATTTACCAATCAAATCAAATCTTTCTTTTGTGTGTTTAATACGCATAAAAAAAAATCTAGCATTCAAAGCAAAAAAAAAGAAACCCACAAAAGTCCGAACACCACCATGACCTAGCCAAAAAATCCCAGCAAAAACTCATTTTCCACGATGACCCACCTTTCATAGCCATAAAAAACCACAACAGTAGTCATGAATCTATTAAACCCACAAAAAACTTAGCACCACCATTAGAGATGGCAAAATATGCCTGACCCGCGAGTACTCAATCTGACCCGACCCTAATGGGGCGGGTCTTACCTAACTCTTGAAGCAAATGGGGCGGGTTTGGGTTTTATTAAGAAATCCAAAACAGGTTTGGGTATTATGCAAACCTGGCACGAACCTGACTTGTATACATATATAATATAAATAAAAAAAAATTTTAAAAACCATAACCCTAGGTATAAATATCTTCTAAACTCTCTCTTCATCTCTCAGCTCTCTCACTCACACGACCACCTCTCCCTCTTCATCTCTCAGCTCTCTCACTCACATGGCCACAATCAGTCAAGCATAACTCCCTGACTCTCTTATCTCCGGTTTGCCCTTGTCGATCTCTCACAACCCTTTCATCTCCCTTGCCCATCTCGCACAACCCATATGGCCATATCCCTCACCTATCTCGCACCGATACCTTGCCAGTCAGCCACCCTCTCACGGCCTCACTCAATCCCCCTCACGGCCTTACTCAACTACCCTTTCACGGCCTCACTCCACCTTGTTCTCCATTTTTTTTTTTGGGTTTAGTTTGTCTCAATCATGTGAGTTAGTGTTTGTGTTTATGATTTCAGTGTTTATGTTTGCGTTAAGATTTGTGTTTGTGTTTGTGATTTTGGGCTGGAAAATCATAAATTTGAAATTTGTGTGTTTGTAATTTCTCTTTTTGATTTTGGGCCAGGCATGATGGGACGGGACAGGTTTAGGGTGAAAAAAAACTCTTTTATTAAACGGTCGGGTTCAGGTCACAGGGATAGGCATCCGGGTTGAGTTCGAGCATTAAAAAACCCGCCTCAAACTCGATTCATTATCATTCCTAACCACCATGACCCAACCAAGAAAGAACCCAGAAAAAATTCCTTTATCCCAGTGATTCACCCTTCATCAGCCACAAAAAAACACACAACAATAGTCATGAATCTAGTAAAGTAGAGAAGGATGAATCTGATTTGTATAGGAAACGTTGAATTTGACTTGGTGAGGTAGATAGGTAACCACAGAGTTGCGGGAATAATGCGAACAAGTGTGGCGACTAAGATTCAATGAAGGTGCTAACGCGAGTCATCGGCGGATCTACTTCTCTCACGCTAGATCGCTGGTGGATGTACTTCTCTCTCATGCAGATCAACATTGGATCTCTCTTTCTCTCTCTCTCTCTCTCTCTGTGAAAGGGCTAGAGTTTGGGGAGGATCTCATCTCTCTCTTGGCTGTGGATGGCTTTTCTTTTGCATTTAGGCACTAATTGTGTTATATTTTTCTCTTTTCCTTTTTCCTTTTTGGATTTTTATGGATATCACAATTTTGTTTAAATTTTTAGCTTAAAGAAAATTTTTACAAAGAAGTAGAATGTTCATATAAAGCCAAACCTTCATAATATTTACAAAATATCTTTAGATCTTCTTTTCTCTTTTTTGTTTGTTTGTTTGTTTTGTTTTAATTTTAACGATGAAATTGATGAGGTGGGTTACGGAACCCTAATAGAGGTAATCTCAGGTGGGCAAAGTGTTAAGTTTTAAACTATGAGTAGGTAAAGTGAAAATGGGTATAACCACAAGTGAGTTTACTGTAATTTGCCCTCCTTTTTTTTGAGGGAATAAGAAAAAGACTTGAGTTATCAAAAAAAAAAAAAATTGGGTAATGAATTTATGTATTTAAAAAAAAAAAAAAGACTTTATGGGGTTACCAAGTAGACTTGGATGTGTATGTATATTCCAATATGTGTATGTAACTCCTTTTATTCACGTAAAAAGGAAAAGAAAAAAAAGTTAATATGAATAAAATGTAGGTTGCATGTTTTCTATTTATTTAAATTTTTTGTATATAGAAAGTAGCCGGCATGTTTTGTTAAAACAATTATTGATGTAAATTGCATGTTTTGTTAAAATATTTATTGTTATTTTATCCAAAGATGTTGATAATAATAAATAAACGGTTGTTTTTTTCTTAAAAATTACTATAATTTGGTGCAATCAAAACTTCTAAACCCAATTTTTATTATATAGTATATAATATATCATATAGATATCAATATAGATATGATAATTTCCATTAGTTAGCTAGGGGAACAAGGGAATTCTACTCAAGATATTATTAGGGCATATGTGATTTGATGTTAGGAACATATGTCAACATTTTATATATTGACTAATCCTTTAACAAAACGCACTTTACTTGTAATTGGGTAGATCTAGGATGTGTTTAATACTTCAAGAAATAAGGTTTCAAGTTCAAGTGTTAAAGCCATGCAAATCTGTCCAAGAATTAAGTAAGGAAGTGTTGTTCATTAAAGCTCAACAGATAACTCGACAGCTAGTATCTATCGAGGTTTAAAAGAGCTGTTTTAGCCTGAGGCTCGGCAGTTGCTCGACAGCTAGGGTATTTGTCGAGATTTATGAAGTTCAGTTTTTCAGAGCTGATTTTCATCCAATCCGTGAATGTATGTTTGGGCTTTCTTTTCTCACAACCCTAAACATGTATAAAAATTATTTTAAGGGCCATCTAGGATTGCGCGAGTATTGAGCAAAGTCTTGTTCATGCAAATTGTGACCGGAAACAATATTTGCCCTAGTTCTTCTTTTTCTTATAGAAGATGCTGTGTTTGTACACCATAAGATTTTGTGACCAAGCAACTTCATGATTTTCATCGTGTGATGAACAGAAGAACTTTGTAGCCAAGTTACGTACTAGGATCCGCGCATCTATTGGTTAGTTACAACTAGGAGCCATGCAATACAAGAAGAGATTGTTAGTACAGAACAAGTCCAATTGGGTATTGAGATAAGGGTTCAACTGTAGGTTGGTATAAGGTATTGAGATTCTTTTACTTGTAACAACTTGTTTTGATAATAGTGGATTCTTAGAGTGGTGATCTTAAAATCACTTGGTGGGATTTTTGCCTCGGAGGTTTTCTCCATTCGTAAACAAATCACCGTGTCATTTAATTTCCGCTACATATTTAGTTATTTGGTGATTTGTTTGTGCTACCACGCTCATTGCATGTATTTGAACCTAATTAATTCACTTGGCTAATTAATTGGTTAATTCATTACAAAGGGGTCAATACAATTCTTGGCCTATCTGATATTTTTTATAAAAATGATATATTTTTTAAAAAATATTATGATTAAAGTTTTTTAATGACCAGGAATAATATTATTACACATAAAACTAATTAGACCCAAAAGTTTTAAGCAACAGATTAATTAATTGATAAAACAAGTTATTATTATCAATCAAGAAGACTGAAGAATTTTTGTAATAAAAAAAAAAAAAAAAAAGACTCAAGAATTCGAACTATGGTTGAGTTAGAAAAATTTTTGGGATTAAGTTAAACATGTAAAGATTACTTACACATTAATTAGAGTAAAAGTAGTTTTAGAAAACATAAAATATACTAAACTAATTAATTTAAGATAAAATAAAATAATTATGAATGTCATTTTTATATGCTTACCAATTAACATATGCTATGAAAAAATAATATGCACAAATTAAATATGATCAAATCCAAGGGGCCAACAAGGATAAAATATATCACGATTTCAAGATCTTGGTACAAAATTTTTCATAATGACTACTAATAAATAAAGAAACAAACTTCAATAACAACTCATTCTCAAAAAAAAAAAAAAAAAACCTTCAATAACAACTAATATTTTCAAAGAAATTGAGCTAGAATCACATATAAACATAAAACTAAAATTTGATCAAGAAATTGGTGCTTAATTCCCAATCTTAACAGCCTTGTGGCATTGGGTATCGGCACAAGGGGCATACGTGACTCGTCTTCAACCACTTGAAGATACATTTTTCGTGATAGACATGCGAGCATGGCATGCGAGTGACATTCGAATCAATTTGAAACTCTTCCATGCAGATAGTACATTCTTGAATCGAGTTTGGTCCTCCTTAAAACATAACCTTCTCCAAAGCTCGAATGGAAGATTCCGCCGCCGGAATGGGCGTAGGTTCATAAGTCTCTACGAAGTCCAAAACTATTCTGACACTGACCACCTCATATTCATCATTGAATGAAACCACCACATCATGAATTGTCATGGGTATCTTTATTACGCGTTTCATAAGGCGCAATAGATCCACAACAATTGGCATCCTCAATCCCCTAGCCGATTCAGCCACGCTTTTTATTTTTTGTAACAAAGCACCGTGATATATCAATGGGATTCCCAAGTCGTGAAGCAAACAGAAGCGGTCACCATTGTCACGCAACAACACCTTATCATCTTCAGACAACAAGGAGAATACCGTTGATGAAGCAGAAGCTCGTCAGTTTCTTTGGGTTCGTCCAGACGGTGCCGGTAGCGCTCTGGCGACGCGATGGAAGCGAGAACTCACTCAAATGGTCACCGGTGTGGTGTCTGCCACAACGCCTTCAATGCCAAAGTTAGAATGAAAGAAGGTGGCAGTCAAAATATCAAAAATAGCTCAATATATGTTATGATTCTGTGTGTACCTCGTATTAGTGTTGTGAGGGCTTTATATATCCTTCTGGACTATAGCCGTTGTGGTGTTAATGTCTTCCTTGATAATGTCTCTGGCGGAGTAATGGATTTTAATACGTTTCCACCGGTTCGTCCAGCTGGTCTTGTAACGGTCCGGGACATTATTGGCAGCATTGAATAGTATTAACGTTCTCGCCAATGACGCAGATAATCTGTCAGGTTCGTCTGTGGAGGCGACCTCGTCCGTGTTCAACTTCGTCAGCCCCATCAGCTGCCCCCCCGGGTTCCATGGTCGTCAATGCGTGTCCTGATGACCGTGGAAGACGAAAAGTTTTTTTTTTTTTTAACCTTTGGGATTTCGTGACACATTGAATGCGTAGTGGCAGCGTTACGCGGGTCGTGGCCATGTGGCATGATATGGTTGGAGAAGGTTTATGTCCTCACTGCATGACCCTTGGGTTTCCCGCCGATTTTCAGTTTTTTTTCCTTTTGGTTTTTAGACTTCTCTTCTCCAACTTTACCTTTCATTTTCTTCCAATTTTCAGTTTATCCCTCTGAGCATCTTTTTCACCTATTTCTCCATTTTCCTTTGAGCTGGTGCGTGTTTGGTCGTTGGGCTTCCTGCTTCTCTTCTTTGAGGTATGTTTTTCTTCTTCCTCTTTCTTTTCTCTTTTTCTCTTTGCAAATATCTGATTTCTTTTTCTTTTTGGCTTCTGCTTCTTCTTTTTTTTTTGTGGGGATTTTAGCACTTTCCTGTTTACTTGTACTTTGCCTGGGTGTCCATGGTTAGTAATTTAGAGGTTAGAGTAGCTTGCCCTTCGATTTCCTTTCTTTTTGCTCGCTTAGGGGGGTCCTTAGGTGTTTTTCCCAATTTGGAGGGTTTCATTTTTTAGGGTAACAACTTAGGTGTTGTCTTGGGCGACTTGTTTCCATTGCTCCGACAGTCAGTCGATTGGTTCAAAGGTTTGGTGAGGGAGCCACGGTCGATGTCTGAGGTTAGGTCTAGTGATCTCGAGATGGGGTTGTCGTCTAGCGGCGACCTTATGGAGGGGGACACAACCGCGTCGACCTTTAGAGAAGTTAGGCCTTTTCATGCCCTCGTGGAGGCGTGTGGGTTAGACTTTGACGCCGTGGGTAGGTTTAGGGATAGGTTTCAATTTCCGGAACGGGTTCGCGTTGGTCGGCCTACTGACGAGGAGAGGGCTTGTCAGTTTTTTCCAGGTGAAGTGTGCTTCTATGAGGCCACTTTTACTTGTGGTCTTAGGCTTCCCATCCATCCGTTTGTGATGGAGCTCTTAGCTTATTTGGGTATCGCTCCTAGGCAGCTTATGCCTAATTCATGGAGAATAGTGGTCAACTGTATGGAAATATGGTTGGCTGCTAACGGGGAGATGATCAAGGTAAATGAGCTTGTTTATTTGTATCGTTTGAAAGAGTCCAAAGAGTACGGGTATTATGAGCTTGTACCTTGGGAGAGAAGAACTAGGATCGTCAAGGGCTTACCTTCGTCCTTCAGGTACTGGAAGTCCAGATTTGTGTTTGTGTCTAGGGACAATTTTGAGACCCCCTCTAGCCAGGATTGGGGTGATATCCCCAGATTGCTTCGTCGGTGGGGAACCCCAACTTTAGGTGCGTCAGTATCCTTTCTTGTGTTTTTTTGTTTGTTGGACCCGATGTTATCGTCACTAACTTCTTTCGTTCATGTGCAGTTAAACGGAGGCTAAAGCTCAAAAGCAGGTACAAGGAGCGTGTTGAGACGGCCATCATGTATTCCCAGACTATCGAAAACTGGGACAACTTAGTAGATCCGCGGACGCTTGCTTTTTACAACCTTGGCCCCGATCCATCCCCTTATGTCCCGCGGAGCCTTAATATTGAAGGAAAGAAGAGTAAGCATTTGAGTTCGTCAAACTCGATCCCATACCTGTATTTAGTTGCCTTGCTCCTTTATAAGATTTTCCTTCTTCGCAGAGATGACGACGAAATTTAACAAGGGCATGTACGAGAAGATGCGATCTAAGAAGGACGAACCGCTATCCAACATTGGGAAGAAAGTGGTCCATGTCAAAGGGAAGGTTTCCTCCGTCATTCCGACTGCTTCGGCCACTCCAGTGGTTTCCGGTGCCGAGACGACGAGGACGGCTTCTCCGGCCACTTCGGTTGAAGAGATTCCGACTCCTGCTTCGAAAAGGCCTCGTACGTTAAATAGGGGGAAGGAGGCTGCTTGCTCGTCCACCATTTGAGACGACGAGAAGTTGGCGACGGACCGGGCTCATGGGGTCGTGATCGCAGAAGACCTAAAGGTGATCTCGGGTTTGCCCCCAAATGAGTTGATGAGTCGTCATCTTCATAAGCTCGTCCAGGTAACCTGCTCGTTTTAAGTGACATATGTACATACATATATATATATATATATATATATATATATATATATATATATATATATATATATTTCTTAAATAGGTGTGCTAAGGTTAGATTCTTTCGCGTGTCTTTTTTTTTTTTTTTTTTTGTTAGGTGCTGGGGGAGACCATTCACCTTTCGTCTGAGTATCTTGCTCAGGAGGCTAAGGTTGAGTCCTCACTTTCTCGGATCAAGGTCTTGGAGATGGAGAACTCGAAGTTGAAGAGGGATCTGATAGCGTCGATGGAGGACGTTCACCACTCCAGGGAGGAAGTCAAGAAGTTGAGTGACGAGCTAAAGGTTGAGCAGCAGTTGGTTCTGGAAAAGGACGAGCAGCTTGCAGCCGCGAAGGAAAAGATCAAGGTCGTCGCTTCCAGGGCTATCGAAGGTTTCCAGTAGACTGAGGAGTACAACTTTGTGCTCTTCAGCTGGTATTTCAAAGGGTTCGAGCTTTTGAGGAGGTACTGCATCAAGCACCCTTCTGGGATAGACTAGGAGACGCTGGAAATGGAGGAAGTGGACAGGGAGATCTCTGCTGACGAAGCTGCCCAAGCGACGGCTGTTGACGTTCCTGGAGACCTTCCTGCTCTTGATGTCCCAGTCGTCGAAGCTCCTGCCCTTGATGCCCCTGCCGAGGACGATGCCATCCCTGATACCTGATCCTATTACTTGTTCAGAAAAAATTCTTTTTCTCTTTTTTTTTTTTAGGTGCCTGATATGTTTGAGGCTCAAATTCCAGAACATCTTTAAAATTTTTCTTTTGTTAAGTATATCTTTAGCCCAGTGTTTATGGGTTTTTAGATGTAAAAACAATGGTAATTACCTTTGGTTTTTAGGCTTTTATAATATCGCATTTACTTACACATGTTGTCCCTGTGTGCATTCATCAAAGCTCGTCAACTTCTTTGTTCCCGTCAGGGTCAGATCTTATTTCTTTTGCCTTCGTCAGTAACGTACTTCCGTCTAAGAGGAATCTTATTACCTTGGTATTTTTCTTTATCTTTTTGCCTTCGTCAGTAATGTATATCCGTCTACGCGGAATTTTATTACTTAGGCTATTTTCTTTAGCCTTTTGCCTTCGTCAGTAATGTACATCCGTCTACGCGGAATTTTATTACTTAGGCTATTTTCTTTATCTTTTTGCCTTCGTCAGTAATGTACATCCGCCTACGCGAAATTTTATTAATTAGGCTATTTTCTTTAGCCTTTTGCCTTCGTCAGTAATGTACATCCGTATACGTGGAATTTTATTACTTAGGCTATTTTCTTTATCTTTTTGCCTTCGTCAGTAATGTACATCCGTCTACGCGGAATTTTGTTACTTAGGCTATTTTCTTTAGCCTTTTGCCTTCGTTAGTAATGCACATCCGTCTACGCGGAATTTTATTACTTAGGCTATTTTCTTTTTTATTGCCTTCGTCAGTAATGTACATCCGTCTACGCGGAATCTTATTACTTAGGTATTTCTCTTTGCCTTCATCAGTAATGTACATCCATCTACGCGGAATCTTATTACTTAGGCATTTCTCCTTATCTTTTTGCCTTCGTCAGTAATGTACATCCGTCTACGCGGAATCTTATTACTTAGACATTTTTCTTTATCTTTTTGCCTTAGTCAGTAATCTACGTCCGTCTAGGCCGTAACGGGTTTCCGGGTTTCCTACCGACGATACTTGTATGAACACATTATTTGAATTGTTATTTCATTAATTTTCAGGAATGGGTACATTCTTTGGTTACATCTGTTGATGGTATTTCTTCAAGTGTTCAATGTTCCATGGTCGTGGGAGCTTCTGCTCGTCTAGGGTCTCCAAATGATAGCTGCCTTGCCGGGAGTAGTGCACGACTCTGTAAGGTCCTTCCCAGGTGGGACCGAGCTTCCCATGGGCAGAATCTTTGGTTGCAGTGGTGACTTTGCGTAGGACGAGGTCGCCAATTTCAAGTCTTTTGAGCTTGACCCTCTTGTTATAGTATTCGGTCATCTTCCACTGGTACTTCATCGTCTTGTTGGAGGCCTCGTCTCTTACTTCGTCTAAGCAATCTAGATTGATTTGAAGTTGGTCGTCGTTGTCCTCCTCGCGGAATACTTCTCGCCTGGTGCTGGCCACACCCACCTCGACTGGGATTACCGCCTTAGTACCATAAGTGAGCCTGAAAGGCGTCTCTCCCGTTGGGGTTCTTGCTGTTGTTTTGTAGGCCCACAAGACATTGGGCAATTCTTCGGGTCACGCGCCCTTTGTCTCGTCTAGTCGGGCTTTGATGATTCTGAGCAGTGTCCGATTGGTTACTTCTGTTTGCCCTTTCGCCTGTGGGTGTCCAAGTGACGAGAACTTGTTCCTGATACCTAGTCCCGAGCAAAAGTCTCTAAATCCCTGGCTGTCGAACTGACGACTATTATCTGATATAATTGTTCTTGGAATCCCGAACCTGCAAATTATATTCTTCCACATGAAGCTACGGATCCTCGCCTCTGTGATAGTCCCTATTGCTTCTACTTCGACCCATTTTGTGAAGTAGTCGATAGCAATAAGCAGGAACCTTACTTGTCCTTTCCCCTGGGGCAATGGGCCGACGATATCAATCCCCCACTATGTGAACGGCCACGGGGAGGTTATCGTCGTCATCTTTTCTGCTGGAAGTCTCTGGACGTTCCCAAACCTCTGGCACTTATCACACCTTTTGACGAGCTCTATAGCGTCTACCTGCATGGTTGGCCAGAAATACCCTGTTCGAATGACTTTGCTTACCAGAGATCTAGGCCCAGCGTGGTCTCCACAAATTCCTTCGTGGACTTTTTGAAGAACGTACTTGGCTTCTTCCTCGTTGACACACTTCAAATAGGGCAGGGAGAAGCCTCTTTTGTATAAGTTATCATTCAAAATCGTATATTTGGCCGCTCTCGCTTTAATCTTCCTGGCTTCTAAGGCGTCACGAGCGAGATACCCGTCTTGGAGAAATGACACGATCGGCGCCATCCAACCACTTGCGCTCTGGATGGAAAATATTGGGACTTCTTCGATGCTGGGGTGTTTCTGAATCTCCATGAGAAATTCACTGTTCGTCTGTTCTTCTTCTGACGAGGCCATTTTCGCAACCTCATCTGCCGCCATATTCTGGTTTCTCGGGATCCGAACGAAGTCCAACTTATCGAACTCACGAGCTAAATGTCTCGTCAGCTTGAGGTACTTCTGCATTCTCTCCTCTTTTGCCTCATACTCTTCCCTGATCTGCCCTATTGCCAACTTGGAGTCGCTCTGAATAAGCAAGTTCTTAATCCCAAGGGCTTTCCTGAGTCTTAGCCCTGTCAGTATCCCTTCGTACTCGGCCTCGTTGTTGGTCGCCGGGAACTTTAATTGGACTCCATATCTGAGCTTTTCTCCGTCGGGGGTGTTTATGATGACCCCTACTCCCCCCCCTCTTTTGGGCTGATGAGCCGTCAGTCTGAATCGTCCATTGTTCCACCTTGTCTCTGTCGTCGTCATCTTCTGGAAGGGTGAACTTGGCAATAAAGTTTGCTAGAGCTTGCGCCTTGATGGCTATTTTGGGATGGTATTCGATGTCGAACTGGCTGAGTTCGATTGCTTACTGGACCATCCTCCCCGCTACCTCAGGTTTATTCATGGATTGTCTGATTGGTTGGTCCGACATTACAAGGATACGGTGTGCTTCGAAGTATGGTCGTAGCTTCCATGAAGCTACTATTAGGGTGAATGCGATCTTCTCTATCCTGGGATACCTGGCTTCTGCTCCCTCGAAGGCTTGACCGACGTAGTAAACTGGAAGCTGCTTCTTATCTTCCTCTCGAATCAAGGTCGTACTGACGGCCGTGGCTGATGCTGCCAGGTATAAATAAAGGTTTTCCCCTGCCTTTGAGGGACTCAAGAGGGGCGGATTGCCCAGGTAACATTTGAGCTCTTGAAACGCCACCTCGCATTCGTTAGTCCAGGAAAAAGCTTGCTTCAATGTCTTGAAAAAGGGTAGGCATTTGTCGGTTGCTTTAGAGACGAACCTATTGAGTGCAGCGATCCTCCTTGTGAGCTCTTGGACTTCCTTGACGGTCTTTGGTGATGCCATGTTGAGTATTGCTTGTACCTTTTCCGGATTTGCTTCTATTCCTCTTTGGGACACCATGAATCCTAAGAACTTCCCTGAGGCTACCCCGAACACACACTTACTGGGGTTCAGCTTCATCTGATATTTTTGGAGGGTATCAAACGTCTCTCTCAGATCGTCCAGGTGTGTCAACTCCTTTTTGCTCTTAACGAGCATATCGTCCACATACACCTCCATGTTTCTACCAATTTGCTTGTTGAACATCTTGTTTACTAGTCTTTGGTATGTTGCTCCTACGTTCTTCAGTCCGAAGGGCATCACCTTGTAGCAGTAGAGCCCTCGACTAGTGATGAAAGCAATTTTTTCCTGATCTTCCTCAGCCATTTTTATCTGGTTGTATCCTGAAAAAGCAGCCATGAATGTCAGCAACTTATGCCCAGCTATAGAATCTACCAGCTGATCTATCCTAGGCAGGGGAAAACTGTCCTTCGGGCAGGCCTTGTTCAGGTTCGTAAAGTCTACGCACATTCTCTACTTCCCATTCGCTTTTTTCACCAGCACGACGTTGGCCAGCCACTCGAGATAATAAACCTCTCGGATGAAGTCTACCTGCAACAACCTGTTAACTTCGTCGGTGATTGCTTGGTTTCATTCGAGGGCAAAGACTCGTCGTCTTTGTTGGATGGGCTTTTTTCCTGGGTCTATGTTCAACTCGTGCTGGATTACTTGGCGTGGTATGCGGGGCATATCCTTGTGACCCCATGCAAATACGTCCAAGTTTTCCTTAAGGAATTGGACGAGTTTCTTCCTCATCTCGGGGCTTAAGGTTGTTCCTATCCTCGTCACCTTTGTAGTTTCCCCCTCGACGAGTTCTACTGTTTCCATAGCTTCCATTTTGTCTTCTTTTTCTTCCTCGATCGTCCACGTGTGGTTTTCCCCTGTAGCCAGCACGGCCTGGTAGCATTCTCGGGCCAAGACTTGGTCTCCTTTTACCTCGCCGACTCCGTCTTCGGTTGGGAATTTTACCTTTAGGCAGTAGGTGGACGTAGCTACTTTCCACCTGTTGAGCGTGGGTCTCCCGATGATCACATTATATGAGGAGGGACAATCTACCACCAGGAAGTCCAGCTGACGGGTCTGTTGCTTCGGGTAGGCTCCTATTGTGACTTTCAGCGTCACAATGCCCTTGGGGTATACCCTGTCTCCGTTGAAGCTGACAAGGGGGGAATCGAATGGGCACAATCTACCAGGATCTAGTTTCAACTGTTGGAAGGCCGGTAAGTACATGATGTCTGCGGAGCTGCCGTTGTCTACGAGGACCCTTTTAGTGTTAAACCCCTCGATTGTGAGTGTTATAACCAGGGCGTCATTATGCGGCTGCCTTACTCCCCGGGCATCCTCTTCATTGAAAAATATATCCTGGTTTGTCCGTCTCTGCTTCTATAGGGGTTCCATATGGACGCTGTTTACTTGCCTCTGGCATGTTTTCTTGAGAGACTTGTATGATCCCCCCATGAATGGCCCCCCTGCGATTGTGCTTATCTCCCCGATCACGTCCTGTGATGGTTGGGATGGACGAATCTCATTCTTGGACGAGGATTATCGTTGGCTCTTGTTGCCATCTCCGAATCTGCTGGATTCGCCCTTTTTCACATACTTCTGAAGTTTTCCTTTCTGTATCAACTCCTCTATTTGTCCTTTCAGGTCTCGGCAATCCTCTGTGTAATGGCCGTGATCCTTGTGGAATTGGCAGTATTTGTTTTTGTCACGCACGTTAAGTGACGAATGCAAGGGTCTTGGCCACTGAAGGTAGTGTTGATCCTGGATCTGTGTCAAAATTTTGTCAACAAGCATAATTAGAGGTGTGAATTTTACCGGTCGTGGAGCTTTCTCATCCCTTCGCTTGTCTACGTCACCTCCTCGATGGCCTGGGCGCTCCCTCTTTTGTCCCCTACGTTCGTCTTCCTTCCTTCCTTCTTCGGCCTTTCCTCGTCTACGATGGCTGCCAGTGCATCCTCGGCATTCATGTACTTTTGGGCTTTCAGTAGCATCTCGGCCATTGTCCGGGGCGGATTCTTTGCCAGCGAGACGACGAATTCTCTGGATTTAAGCCCCGCTTTAAATGTTGTCAGCTGGACCTTGTCGTCCACGTCGTCCACCTCTAGGGTCTCTCGAGTGAAGCGTTTCACGTACGACCACAAGGTCTCCCTCTCCCCTTGCTTAACAGTGATTAGGTGATCCGCTAGTCTCTTGGGATGTTGCCCCCCGACAAAATGGCGCAGAAAGGCACTACTTAACTGGTTGAAGTTGTCAATGGACGAAGTGGGCAATCTCGTGAACCACTCTCTTCCAGCTCCCCTCAACGTAGTAGGGAAAGAACGACACATTATCTCATCAGGGGGCTGTTGAAGGCCTAGGGTTGTCTTGAAGGTATTAAGGTGATCTTGGGGATCCTTGAGCCCATCAAAAGGCTCGAGTTGAGGCAACCGAAATTTTGCTGGTACCAGTCGTTCTAAGACCGCCATGGTAAAGGGCGAGTCCGTTGCCCTGACCATCCTATCTAGGCTTCGATCTGTCTTCTCTTTGATGGCATTTCTTAGTTCGTCCATCTCCTTTCTCATTTCTTGGAGGAGGTCGGAATGTTGTTCCTCTGGAGTAATGGTCCTTCATCGGTCACTTCTCCCGTGGCTGTCCTCTTCGTCCTCTTGGACCGCCCTTGACCGATTCTCCTCCTGCTGTAGCCTTTGTCTCATCTCCTGATTCTGTCTGGTGAGTTCTTCGACGGTGGCCGCGAGAGTTTGAACTTGTTGTGCCAAGGCCGCTGAATCCTGGTTGGATTCCATACAGATATTGGAGCTGGTAGGAACCGCGTTTTCGTAGTATAAGAATTTTGATTCCCACAGACGGTGCCAAACTGATGAAGCAGAAGCTCGTCAGTTTCTTTGGGTTCATCCAGACAGTGTCAGTAGCGCTCTGGCAATGCGATGGAAGCGAGAACTCACTCAAATGGTCATCGGTATGGTGCCTGCCACAACGCCTCTGATGCCAAAGTTAGTATGAAAGAAGGTGGCGGTCAAAATATAAAAAATAGCTCAGTATATGTTGTGATTCTGTGTGTACCTCGTATTAGTGTTGTGAGGGCTTTATATATCCTTCTGGACTATAGCCGTTGTGGTGTTAATGTCTCCCTTGATAACGTCTCTGGCGGAGTAATGGGTTTTAATGCGTTTCCACCGGTTCGTCCAGCTGGTCTTGTAACAGTCCAGGACATTATTGGCAGCATTGAATGGTATTAATGTTCTCGCCAATGACGTAGATAATCCGTCAGGTTCGTCTGTGGAGGCGACCTCGTCCGTGTTCAACTTCGTCAGCCCCATCAACCGTCTTAATGGATATACTATCGAAGGGAGTAAGTCGTTCGGGACGATTGCTTTCGTGGATTTCCAATTTCTCTACCCAACGCATGTGAAATTCGATGGGAAAGACGTTCAACATAGTCGTCTGAGATGGTGGCTGGTTGTTGCTGGTGCTGGCGGGTTGGCTTTGCTGCCGTACTAAGAAATGAGTATCATCAAAGTCAGTGACAGAGATGGAGGCTAAGATGGAGACGGGAACAAGGACAGAGATGTTGCTAAGATATGACATGTTTGATAATCAGTAGGAACAAAAAAGAAAACGTAAGAGGATGCTAACAACAATTAAAGAGCTCTGAGAAAGGAACTGAGACTTTTGGAACATAAGTCTAGCCTATGCGTGTATATATAGCATCTGTTTGGATAGAACTTATTGTTGAAAACTGAAAACACTGTAGCAAAATAATTTTTAAATGTGTAAATAATATTGTAGGACTTATTTTAAAATTTTTTTTTTCCTGAAAAAGTGCTTGTAGGTCACATGAATAGTGCATGAATAGTGCATAAATAGTACCTCTGGTCTCCCGCACAGTAACTCCATGTGCATAAACAATACCCGTTACTGTTCACGCGCTGAAAAAAAAAAAACTAAAAACGCAGCGCAGCAACATAGCAGTTAAACGTGGATCCAAACACATTCATAGTCATGTTGGGATACAAAATTAGTCTCCAAATAGAGCACTTATTCCTATCCCTCTGGGCTAAGGAAACCAAATACGTCTAAACCAATTATGTTTCTCTTACTACGGTGGTGGCTAGTTCCTGGGTTGGCTTTGCTGCTTTACTCTGAATTTAACATTTTCAGAGAAGCTTTATCTGCGTTGAGACATGTTTGAAAGTGAGAAGGGAACGACAAAAAATATAAGGGATGCTAAAAACAAATACCTCGAGAAAGAAATTGAGAGACTTTTGGAACGTAACCCATGCAATATATTGTTTATATATGAAGGGGAATAAAAGTGATCTTAATGGATCTACCTGGTAGATATGACGACATAATGATGACGGTATTTAACGTGACTAAGGAGGACGGATCCACAGTGGACGGACGGGTACATGCAGGGATCAACCTTCCAGGATTATTTCCAAGAAGTCTTAAATAAGGGTTCACGCTATATAATTAGGGCTGATGTGGCCTTAATTATTCTCCACATAAAACCTGCATAAGAGGAATTCTTGCATCGCACGTTTAGCCTTGATAGAAGGTATACGAAAGGAAAGAGTTCTAATCCTAAAAAGAAAGGACTTTGTAATCAAGGCATGGATGCTAACCCTACACCATTATAAATACGCCAAAATCCTCACAAATCAAGGTACGCATAATTAACTCGACTCTGGCACTCTAGGGTTGTAAAAAAACAGACTCTAACTTGACCTTCGGAGGGTTTTTGGCCGGCACCACACTGGTGCTCTCTTTTAGGTCCTCTATTTTCTTTTTGCAGGTGTTGTTTCGGTTTGGGGAGTGCTTGCAGCTTACTGGTGATTTTTTCGGCATCATCAGTTGGCGCCATCTGTGGGAAAAAAGATTATTTAGCCTTTGCTCTATTCCTGAGACAAAAAGTTGCATGATACTCACTCGATCGATGGCAACAACCAACAATCAAGGCGACAAACCGCACGCCACAACTCTAGAGAGGCAAGTCCAAATGCTTGCGGCGGCGGTTGAGCGCCTCACCAAGCAGAATCATGATTTAGAAGAGCAACTGCGACAAAGGAATGCACACCTAAGTGTACCAGAGGAAGACCAGGAAGGTGCTAGTCCAGAGGGGAGGAACGCGGAAGGGCCTGAGGGTAGCAACGCTCCAACTAGACCGGAGCGGTAGGAGACCAATCGGCCATCCGTCTCGGACACCTTGCCGACTCACATAGCAGCTGAGATGCAAAAGATGAGGGAACGTATGGATGTGATGATGAACGCCCTTAGAGGACGAATCTTCAGCAACCTGGATGACCTAGTCCATAGAACAGATTCGCCTTTCACAGCGCTCGTGAATTCATGCCCCCTTCCTCCAAAGTTTCGCATGCCTCACGTGGAGAATTATGACGGATCCAAGGACCCATTGGATCACTTGGAATCTTTCAAGACCCTAATGCATCTTCAGGGCGTACCGGATGAAATCATGTGTAGGGCTTTTCTCACCACATTGAAAGGGCCTGCAAGGGACTAGTACAGTAGGCTAACACCTAATTCCATCAGCACTTTTAAGGAATTAGGCGCACAGTTCGTATCACACTTTATCGGGAGTTACCGGCATAAGAAGTCTACTGCGTGTCTGTTGAACATTAGGCAACAAGAAGACGAGACCTTAAGATCATACATAGCTCGCTTTAACAAGGAGACCCTCTCAATAGACGAGGCAGATGAAAAGATACTTGTGGCAGCATTCACAAACGGGCTGCGAAAGGGTAAGTTCCTGTTTTCTCTGTACAAGAATAACCCAAAGACTATGTCCGAAGTGTTTTACAGGGCAACGAAGTATATGAACGCAGAGGATGCATTGCTGGCTCGAGAGGACAAACCCAGAAAGAGGGAAAGGTAGGAAGATACACAACCGGACAAGGGACGAAAAATGGCAAGAACTAGAGAACGACGAGAAGATCGACGACCCGAACTGCCTACGGGAAGATTTACGAACTTTACCCCCCTCACAGCCCCAATTGACCAAGTGTTAATGCAGATCAAAGATGAAGGAACCTTGACTTTTCCTGGCAAGCTGAAGGGAGATTCGAACAAGAGGCCAAGAGACAGATACTGCCATTTTCATGGTGATCATGGCCACGATACGACGGATTGTTATGACTTAAAGCAACAAATTGAAGCCCTCATTAGGCAAGGAAGGTTGCAGAGGTTCGTGAGGAAGGAGAGAACAGATCAACTCCAAGAACAAAATCCCCGACGGGAAAACGAGCGTCCCAGACCATCTGTAGGAGATATACAGATGATTGTAGGGGGCACTACTCCTACAGGGTCGTCCAAAAAGGCCAGAAAGACCTACTTGCGAACGGTTCAAAGCGTCCAGTCGACAAGTTCCTCACTAAAAGTGACACGACAAGATAGCCCCAGCATCGGGTTTTCGGAAGAAGATGTGCGACGCCTTCACCACCCACATGACGACGCGCTCGTGGTCATCATACAGGTAGGGAACTACAGCATGCATCGAGTTTTGGTGGACAACGGAAGCTCAGCAGATATCCTCTACTACCCCGCATTCCAGCAAATGGGGATTGCTAAAGAACGACTGATCCCAACGAATGCACCTCTTGTTGGCTTTGGAGGAACAAGGGTCTATCCTTTAGGCATCGTCACGTTGTTTATGACAGTCGGAGATTACCCACAGAAAATAACCAAGGATGTAGCTTTTCTTGTGGTTGACTGCTCTTCAGCATATAATGCCATCCTCAGACGGCCCACTCTCAATGCATGGAAGGCTGTTACCTCTACCTACCATTTAATGGTCAAATTCCCCATCGAATACGGAGTTGGAGAGCTGCGGGGAAATCAGGTGGCTGCACGGGAATGTTACATCACCATGATGGAAATGGATGACCACCTACAAGCAATGAGCATCGAGGAATAGAGAACAGTGGCAGAACCGGTGGAAGAGTTAGAAGAAGTACAACTGGATGATTCTAGGCCCAACCGAACAACTAGAATCGGCACCCTCGCCAACCAAATAGTTCGACAAGCGCTCGCATTATTCCTTAAAGAAAACCAAGACGTTTTTGCATGGAGTCACGAGGATATGCCGGGAATAGATCCAATAGTCATAGTTCACAGGTTGAACGTGTCACCCTCTTTCTCTCCTGTTCGACAAAAGAAGCGAGTGTTCGCCCCCGAACGAGATCAAGCCATAGCAGAAGAAGTACGGAAGCTACAAGAAGCAGACTTCATACGCGAGGTGTACTACCCTGATTGGTTGGCAAATGTAGTAATGGTCAAGAAGGCCAACGGGAAGTGGAGAATGTGTGTCGACTTCATGGATCTGAATAGGGCCTGCCCTAAGGACAGTTACCCACTCCCACGCATTGACACCCTGGTAGACTCCACCGCAAGACATGAACTTTTGAGCTTCATGGATGCCTTCTCCGGCTACAACCAAATCAAATTAGATAAGATTGATCAGGAGAAAACCTCGTTTGTAACGAGTTAGGGGCTTTTTTGCTACAAGGTAATGCCTTTCGGGCTTAAAAACGTGGGAGCCACATATCAAAGATTGATGAACAAGATATTCGCGCACCAAATTGGCAGAAACGTGCAGGTTTACGTGGATGATATGTTGGTAAAAAGTGTAAAAGTGTCTGATCACCTGAGGGACCTCCAAGAGACTTTCAATACTCTTCGGACATACAAAATGAAGCTGAATCCGAACAAATGCGCATTCGGAGTAACCACTAGAAAATTCTTGGGATTTATGGTATCCCAGAGGGGCATTGAAGTCAACTAAGAGGAGCAGAAGAGAGATACCCTCAAATGGAAAAACTCGCATTTGCTCTTATGACCGCAGCTCGAAAGCTCAAGCCATACTTTCAAGCACACACCATAAATTTCCTAACAGATAAGCCCTTACGGAGAGCAATGAGTAATCTCGAAACTGCTAGACGGATGGCACTATGGGCAATCAAGCTAAGTGAATTCAATATCCAATATCAGCCACAGACGGCAGTGAAAGGACAGATATTGGCAGACTTCGTTGCCGAATTCACTACCGTAAAGGAGCAGGGGGCAGAAAAGACGCCCATATGGAGAATTCATACAGACGGATCTTCCAATAAGTACGCTGGAGGTGTTGGAGTCATACTCCACACCCCGAAAGGAGACAAGATTGAATGCATGATCCGTATGGACTTCATCACTACTAACAACGAAGCGGAATACGAGGTCTTGGTTGTGGGATTGGAGCTTACGATAGCGGCAGGAGCTAAGAGGGCAGTCGTCTACTCCGATTCTCAAATCGTGGCCAGTCAAATTAATGGGAGCTATGATTACAAGAATGAGAGGATGAAAAAGTACCTTGGGGAAGTGAAGGGTCGAACGAATAACCTCCAATTCACGATGATTCAAATCCCAAGGGAGGAGAACCAAGAAGTGGACCGACTTGCAAAGGAAGCTTCGGCCGAACCCATGATCATCCCTGAACAGGTATTGTCCTTCGTTCAGCTTTCATCATTATTAGATGACATTAGCATGCAAGAGGTAAGCAATGAGTATTGTTGGACGGCTCCAATTATGGCGTATCTTAAGGAAGGCAAGCTGCCCGATAACAAAGAAGACGCAAGGAAGTTGAAGGTTAAAGCTGCCCGGTTCGTCTTGATTAAAGACGTCCTGTACAAAAGAGGATTCTCCTGACCATATTAAAGATGCCTCGGCCGCGGAGAAGCAGACTACGTGATGAGGGAGGTCCATGAAGGAGTTTGTGGAAACCATTTTGGATCAAGGTCTCTAGTGCACAAGCTACTCCGAGCAGGATACTACTGGCCAACAATGCAAAAGGATGCCCACACATATGTTAGAGCTTGTGACAAGTGTCAACGATTTGGCAATTTCATTAGGCAGCCAACGGAAGTACTTACCCCTATGACGGCTCCATGGCCGTTTGCACAATGGGGGTTAGACATCATGGGTCCATTCCCAACAACGGTGAGGCAGCTGAAGTTCTTGGTGGTTGGTATTGACTACTTCACCAAATGGGTAGAAGCAGAGGCTCTGGCTACTATCACGGAGAAAAACATCCGTAGTTTTGTGTGGAGAAGTATTATTTGCAAATATGGAATTCCGAGGGTGCTCGTTTCAGACAACGAGAAACAATTCGACAACGACACATTCAGAGACTTTTGTTCTCAGCTTGGAATAAAAAATCACTACTCATCGCCCACCCACCCGCAGGCCAACGGACAAGTTGAAGTCACGAACCGGTCCTTATTGAAGATTATCAAGACCCGGCTCGAAGGGGCAAAGGGCATATGACCGGACGAATTACCAAGTGTTTTATGGGCATACAGGACAACGGCGAGAACATCAACAGGAGAGACACCGTTTTGATTGGCGTATGGTACTGAGGCCCCATACCGGCAGAGGTAGGATTAACAAGCTACCGTGTGGAAAGCTATGATGAGAGCAAGAATGACGAAGATTTGCGTTTACAACTCGACCTTGTAGACGAAGTCAGGGCAGCAGCTGCACAAAGACTAGCGCGATACCAAGACATGATGGCAAAACATTACAACTCCAAGGTGAGGCACAAGAATTTCCAAGTGGGAGATCTGGTCTTACGAAAAGTACTCGGCGCTACAAAGGATGCCTCCCAAGGAAAACTGGGGCCTAACTGGGAAGGACCATACAGAATCATTTCATGCCATAGGAAAGGAACGTACTACTTAGAGACATTAGACGGAAGAAAGCTGAGCCATCCATGGAACACAGAGCACTTGAAGAAATACTACCAGTAGACGAAGGGCAAAGACAACAACAACATCTACCTCCTCGTTTTCAGTTTATTTTTAAACAGTCATAATTTTTACTTATTAAAGCCAAAGTTTTTTTATTTTCCATGAACAATATAGTCTACCAGTATGTCATAATGAGAGGAGTTTTGTTTAAAACGTATGGAATGTGTTTTGCTCAAAATCTACTAAGTCCGCACAATGGACGGATCATCCAAAAAGGATGAAAATCTACCAAGTCCACACAGTGAACGGATCATCCAACCAGGATGAAACTCTACTAAGTCTGCACAATGGACGAATCATCCAAAAGGATGGAAATCTACAGTCCACATAGTGGACGGATCGTCCTAAATGGACGAATATCTACCAAGTCCACATAGTGGACGGATCATCCTAAATGGATGAATATCTACCAAGTCCACATAGTGGACGGATCGTCCAAAATGGATGAAAATCTACGAAGTCTACATAGTGGACGGATCATCCAAAATGGATGAATATCTACCAAGTCTACATAGTGGACGAATAATCCACAATGTATTAAGTCCACATAAGTGGACGGATCATCCAAAGTGAATGAGAATATAGTCCACTTAGTGGACGGATCATCCAAAGTGTATTGAAACCTACCAAGTCCACATAGTGGACAGATAATACAAAATGGATGAAAAGTTATTAGTTCCACAAGGTGGACGGATCATCTAAAGAAAGATGAAAATGCATCAAGTCCACATGTGGACGGGTTATCCAAGAAATCTAAAAATACAGTAAAGTTCACAAAATGAACGGATTGCCCAACGAAAAATAAAAAATGAATTAGATTATAAAAAAAAAGAGTCATACACATTACCAAAATAAAGTTAACAAAAGACAATGATAAATTGTTTTCGTTCACTACAACGGTCTCTTCGTTATTCTCGGGACCTTCTGGCAATGGCTGGTGGGTGTCGACGATGACGGTTTCTTTTTCAACTTTGGTGACCTCGTCATCACCAGGACCTTCGCCAAAGAGCTCCTCCGTCCCCTCAGAGTCGACGGGGCGAGCAGGGGTTTGGGCCTCAGCGTTGATGTTGATGTGAGCAAGGTCCAGGTCAGGAAATGAGGCCTTCACCTGACGGAGACAGTCGTCGAACCCGTCGCTAAAGGAGGAGCCAAGCTCGACCAGAAGGGAGTCAGAGTCACGGTATTCCCTAATAGCTTCGACTTTTGCTTGGCAAATGTTGTCGTCATTAGCTTTTACCGTCTCCCTCAGCAACTTCACTTCTTTCTCCAAGTTCTCACGAGCTTGGTCGGATAGTTTCAGTTTCTGCTCATGACGAACCCTCCCAAGCTTTAGTTCGTCTAGCTCCTCCGCCATCGCCTTTGCCTTGGCACGAACCCGTTCAAGAGCTCTCTCTTGGGCCAAGCAACGGTCCATCAAGCCTTTGGCCATAAGCACCCCCTGCACCAATTTCAATAAGTTAGTTCAAAGCATAAAGGTACAAGACGGAGTAAATATGCGACGGATACTGACCTGAGTTAAGCTGAACAAACAGGTTTCCCCCATAGCCTCAGTAGCATGGTTTCCGAGATCTTCATAGTCTTCATCCGTTATTATAGACCTGATCTGACGGAGAGCATACTGGGGATCTTCCCGGAGCAGGACGGGAGACTTTTCCTTGACGGGGTCGGGGTCAGGGTTAGTCATTAGGCCCTTACCCTTGCCTATTCCCAACTTGGGAGGCAGCCTCACCACGCCGGACCCTTGACCGGCAGGTAACCCCGTCACCAGCTTCTGCTTTTTGTTGTGACGGTCCCATTTTTCAGTGGCAGGTCTCTTTGTGGCCGAGGGAAACGGATCCGTCTTAGGAGCGTCACCTCCTTGTTTCTTCTTGGATGCCTGCTGCTTGATAATAGCCCGTCTCCTTCCATCGTCCATTTCTGCAAAAGAAGACGGTTAAAAAAAGAGAGAGAAAAGTTGCATAAAGTAGAGTAACGATGGAAGGATTACAGAACTTACGTTTGCGTACTCCTGTGTCGTATCAACGGGCTGCAGCTGTGGGTTCTGGACCGTCACAATACCAGTGTAGCGTGTCTAAGGTGACAAGTTTTGACCAAGTCCTCTCCGACAACTTAGTTTTTTGAAAGATTTTCTCCAAAAAACCAAACTGCTCTATCGTAACAGGTGGACGGTCCCTCACTGTAAAAATAAAAAAAAAAAAAAAAACTGAAACTGAGAATAAATCCATAGAAAGAAGGGTGATGGTTAAGAATAAGACGGTCTCATACCAGACGGGGGCATTATTCCCCAAGTTTTATCTACCGGCATGTAGTCGTCATCACCTGGACGACACATCCAGTTATCTCCTCGAAGGAAGAAGTATCTACCCTTCCAGTTACGATTGGAGTCCAGGGTCTCGGACACTAGCTTAAGTACCGGACTCCTCGGCACAAAGCTGTACATGCCCTTTGATTTGGTAATCTCAGACGGACGGTAACAATGAAAGAATTCTTCCACTATTAACCGTCTCGCCCCGTCCGACATTACACCGTACAACACCTCGACGCTCAGGAAAACCCTCCAAGCATTCGGTGAGATCTGAGTGACGGCCAGACCCAGGTATTGAAGAAGACGACGGTGTAATGCACTCAGAGGAAAACGGAGGCCAGCTTTTAGCATCTGCTCGTAAACCCCGACGTCTTCAAGACCGTCATAATAACATTTCTTTGATTTAAACGGAAGGCAGATGGGTATGGTGTCAAGTATTTGGTACTTTTGCCTTAGCGTATTGAAGTGCGCTGGCTTGATGGTTGAAACAAAGTCGTTCACCGTCCACAAGGGGAGTAGGACGAATTCTCTGAAACCATCAGGGCCTATGATAGATTGGACCGGTGGATCTATACCATCTAGGTCGTCGGTCGAGTCATACTCTGACCCGTCCCCATCCTGCCCTTCATCTTCCACATTGGAAGGAGAGCTAGCTGACCGTTCCCTCTCCCCGCTGGAGGTGTCTTGGTCTACTTGACCTGACGGGAACACCTCTTCGTAGCCCGCTCCCTCGCGGGCATAAGATTGACTACTTGACGCCTCACTAGACATCTGACACCTACAGATGACGGGTAAAGGAAGCCTAAGACTCTAGATCTGTACCGACGACAGGACCAACATTCAAAATAAAGAAAAACTAAGTAAAAAAGGTACTTACAGGCAGACGATGAAGAAATGCAACGGACGAGCTAAGAGAACGCTAGATCTCGGCTTCTAAAGGCGACGGATCACACAAGGTGGACAGTTGCGCTCTGAACAAGGTGGACGGTTGCGCTTTGAACAGCAGACAATTTTCTAAAAGTGTAAAAATGAAAACGGTGGGTAGTATATATAGAGGGAACGGCGCAATAAATGAAGGGACGCATCGATTCCAGCAAACAACCAGTAAAGTACCCCCACGTGTCCCTGTGCATTTATGATAGCATTCCAGTTTGTCCGTCAAAAACACACCTGTCAAATGTCATGGCTAACCGTCATTCCATGAAACCGCAAAGGAGAGGTGACGGTCTCATGGAATGAGGGGGCAACTGAAGGGGAATAAAAGTGATCTTGACGGATCTACCTGGTAAATATGACGACATAATGATGACGGTATTTAACATGACTAAGGAGGACGGATCCACAGTGGACGGACGGGTACATGCAGGGATCAACCTTCCAGGATTATTTCCAAGAAGTCTTAAATAAGGGTTCAGACTATATAATTAGGGCTGATGTGGCCTTAATTATTCTCCACATAAAACTTGCATAAGAGGAATTCTTGCATCGCACGTTTAGCCTTGATAGAAGGTATACGAAAGGAAAGAGTTCTAATCCTAGAAGGAAAGGACTTTGTAATCAAGGGGTGGATGCTAACCCTACACCATTATAAATACGCCGAAATTCTCACAAATCAAGGTATGTATAATTAACTCGACTCTGGCACTCTAGGGTTGTAAAAAAACAGACTCTATTTTCTTTTGGCCGGCACCACACCGGTGCTCTCTTTTAGGTCCTCTATTTTCTTTTTGCAGGTGTTGCTTCAGTTTGGGGAGTGCTTGCAGCTTACTGGTGATTTTTTCGGCATCATCAATATATATATATATATATATATATATATATATATATATATATATATATATATATTAGATACAGAATTATAGACGAAACGGGTTGGGAATTAGCAGGATTTGGTAGTAGAATAGAGTTCTTACTTGATTGAAATTATTAAATACCCAACTGTTTTCTAACTTTATCTTAAAGAAAGAAATACCGGTACCCCACCTTATTAAAAAAAAAAAAAAAAAAACAAATATCCCAATATTTTTCCTTTCCTTTTAGATTTAGGAAACCAATTACTTCTAAACTTTTATATAAATAAATAATAATTAAATCACAGAATCACAATCACACTAATGAGTGTTTAAATTTTAGGCTAAATTGCAAATTACATCTCTAAAATTTGGGGTGTTTGAATTTTAAATTATGAAATTTTAGAATTTAAATTTTACTTTCTAAAGTTCTATTCCGTTTGCATTAGCAACCCATTCATTCATATTTTTCATTAAGTGCTACATAAACTTGCCACGTGTGTTTAGTTTATCTAATAAAATGATATCACATTATTTTTATAACCTAAAAAAAGTAATAAAATAATTAAAAATGACATGACATAATAAAAATGACGTGACATCATTTTATTGGATGAAATAAACATGCGTGTCAAGCTTTTTTGGTTTAATAACTGATAGTCCACTCTTCTTTTCGGTGCAAGCTTATAAGTGAGAAAGTGAGGGGAGCAACTGATGAGGTAGAAACAAGTTTCTCAAGGAGTACAAAAAATAGTTTCCCTGGGAGTACAAAATCCTACTCAAAAGAAGTTTCCTTTTAATGTGTGGGCAATTTTTGTTCTCCAAGGAAATTTATTGTGTACTCCCTGGAAACTTGTTGTTGTTCCACATCGCAAAGATCCTCCCCCACTTGCTGCCTTATAAGCCTGAAGCTGAAGGAGTAGTGTACCATCAGTTATTAAGACAGCAAGTGGGGGAGGATCTTTGCGATGTGGGATAACAACAAGTTTTCAGGGAGTACGCAATAAGTTTCCCTGGAGTACAAAAATTGCCCACACAATATACATCCTATATACTTATGTTATGGTGCTTTTCAAAGCACATGTATATATTTGAAGTGCGTTAATATATTATGCTATGATGTATTATGTTAACTATTATAATCTTTGTATTTCTTTTAGATGCGATCAATTTAATGTCTCTTTTGACGGTAAATATAGATGTACTTTTAAATTACTTTAATTAAAATTAATTTAAAAATCAATTTATTTATATTTTGCCTTCATGTTAAAAATATAATTTAAATTTAAACTTAATTACTATGAGGGATGATTTTTTTTGTTTTTTAATTTATGAATATGAAGAGCCACCAAATATCTAGAAATGAAAAAAAAAAAAAAATATATATATATATATATAGGGTATATAAAAATCAAATGGAAAAAAAAAAATCCAAGTTATTTGGGACAAAAATGATAGGACCTTTTCCTACGCTAGTTATGACTGTTGAGTATAGCATATAGCAGTAAATCTCTGATGCTTGTATTATTTTCTTTTCTTCTTTTCCTCTTTTAAGTATATTTTGTAATTAATCTCTAACTCGTGTGATGAATGAGAAAACTATTAATTATAAAATATTATTTAATCTTGGTTTTTTTTTGTAAGAGTCATCATATCATAAATGCATAGTATACTTAGAAGGAAAATTATTAAATAATCCGAAATGTGAGATAACAATGACATTAATAATATATAAATTATAGCAATTGAACTTGCATAATAAATTGTTTTTTTTTAATTTTAAAAAACCTACATAATAAATTAAGTATTGTCCAACAAATATTGTATAACTCTTTTGGGAATGAATGTTAAGTGAGCCTAGGTTTTAGCAAATTTATTTTTCCAAGATGTATATGAATGTTTTGCAAATGTAACTTTCATAGATTTTTGTATGAAGATTTAAATAATTCTTTATTTCTTCTTCTTTGATTGCACATAGAATTTTAATCTCAAAAATCCCTAATCTCAATATGAAATATTCAATTACTAAATGAAAAATATCAATTAAAAAAATTAAATAAAAATTAGAATATGAAAAACAAATGAAAGAAAAGCTATGAAGAGAAATTAATATATCTTGAGGACAAAGAGTTTGTAGAAACAAAAGAATGAGAAATAGTCAATTTGCAAGTCCCTTTTGGAGAAAATGGGCTTTTGCCGTTATTTTTTAAAATATCTAGCAATATGTCCCTGTTTTGAAACTATTTAAGTTTGTGTCCCTATTTTGAAACTCGATTTTCTTAAAATCACGTTTCAATGTAAAACTCAATTTTTAGAAAATCGAGTTAGAGGCAATCAAAGTTTAAAAAATAAAAAATTTCTCAAGTTCCATGAACTTGAGTTCCACAATTTTTTTTTTTTTTTTTTAAGTTTGATTTGGCATAACTTGATTTCATAAAAATCGAATTTTACATTGAAACTTGATTTTGAGAAAATCGAGTTTTAAAACAGGGACACAGACCTAAATAGTTTCAAAATATAGACATATTGCTAGATTTTTTGCAAAATAAGGGCAAAAGCCCAATTTCCCCAATCTCTTTTATGATATGGTTCTTTATGGCATTCTTATTCTTAGAAATCCCTAAGCGGACTCAGAAAAGAATAACTAATTAATTAATTAACAATAAAGCCAACAAAATAGAATCAGCAGAAATCCTAATAAGAGTGGGATTTGAAAAAGAATGAATAGTTTAATTAAAACGCTTTTATTTGTGTTTAGATTTTATCAAATAAATGAAGAATTAAAAAAATGAAAATGATGTAGAAAATTGTAAGCACTCCAAAGCAAAGCTTATGTGTCAACATATTATAAAGTCAACAATAAATCGAATGCTTCAATTTTATATTATGTATAGATATGGTAATTTCCATTAGTCAAGGCAACAGGGGAATTCTACTCAAGATTTTTTTAAAATGGTTCGAATTTTTTAATAATATGATTCAAGTTTTTTAATGACCCAGGAACAATATTATTACACATAGTTTATATATAAAACTATGTGTAATAATATTTACTGAAGTTATATTAGCAGAGCAATCCTTTTGATGTATTTTATGAATAGTAGCAAAAAGTGCAGTGAGATCCATAAATAGTAGTAAAAATAAGCTGGCAAAATTAATCATACCAAACGGACACTTAGTCTCTTTTTTAAAAAAATAATCTTTATGTTGTTCATCAAAAAATAGTTTAGGCTGGATGCTTCGGACTTGAAAGGACTACTGGTTCTTTTTACGGCCTGAAAAAGAAAGAAAAGCGTATCAAAGGCGGCCATGTCGCCGCTAAAAATCCTCCGATGGCAATGTTAGTTTTTTCCTCTAAGTTATTCGAATTCCAACTTTTTTGGAGTAAAAAACCGAACATACCTTGGCCTTGTTCCGAAGTAGCCTTTATATAGTGTTCTTATAGACGGTTATTGAGACAGAACCCCTCTCGATTCAAGGAGGCTTAACGTAACCGCCATAACCGTTTAGGAGTTACACTTCTATTCCACAACGCGCGTACATGACCGTTATGCGTGGGATAAGGGATTGTCACATTATATTCGGAGATTCTCCTAAGTATGATATTTTCGTCCCGAATTCCTTCATCGAGTGCGCCCGTTAATTCTAAGTGTAACATCCTAGTCCACGAATCTTTATATGGACGAGTCCTCACAAGGTAGTGCGCATCCCATGGACGAGGGATGTAGCTCGCATCACCCTCCGGACGTCCTTGTCCGTTACCGTCTTGAGGATAACTTCGGACGGCCGCGAAGGTGGTGACGGGTCCGCGACGGGCCGAGTGTTTTCATCCCACATCGGTTGCCCCTCGTCCGGGAGTTATACGATGTATCGCCAGATTCTAAAATGCACCACGTGTCGCATATCCATAGAGGTTAGTCAACCGGGTTTACTCCTTCGAGGCATGCGCCACGTGTCACCTTCTAATTAGGTCCGTCGTTGCGGTTACCGAGACTTCTTCGCCTATAAATAGTGGTTTCTCTCTCGTGCCCCTCTCACTTTTCCAAATTTTCTCGCTTTGACACTCTCGTCCGTCGCTTCGTCTAAGAATATCCTCGCCGTCCTTAGTGTTCCTCGTCTAGAGCCGGTAATCTTTCTATACTTACTTTAGCTTTCCTTTTTAAGTGTTAGGACGTTTTCAATGGCCTCCCCGCTCGTCTAGCGACGCAGGTCGGGGCTATAGACGAGTATCACGACGGCTCTAGCGTGACACCTCTAGTAACGTCGCAGTAGTAGTGGTCACACAA
Source organism: Castanea sativa (assembly GCF_040712315.1). Classification (NCBI taxonomy): domain Eukaryota; kingdom Viridiplantae; phylum Streptophyta; class Magnoliopsida; order Fagales; family Fagaceae; genus Castanea; species Castanea sativa. Next base: position 36,947,032 of record NC_134016.1, on the reverse strand, counting down.
CTGAGGAATACACATCTGGTGTTCCTGGAATCCCTGTAGAAGCTTTTCAAGAGAATATTAGGACGAGGACAGCCTCTGGGGCTGACACCTCGACGAGCTCCCCCTCGTCCTCCCCTTTAGACGAACAGGAAACCGTATATAGTTATGCTTTAGAGGTTCCTTCTAGGACGGACGAGAGTGTCAAAGCAGAAAATTTGGAAAAGTGAGAGGGGCACGAGAGAGAAACCACTATTTATAGGCAGAAAAGTCTCGGTAACCGCAACGACGGACCTAATTAGGGGTGACACGTGGCGCATGCCTCGAGGAGCAAACCGCCTGACTAACCTCCTATGCGGATATGCGACACGTGGCATTTTAATCCGATACATCGTATAACTCCTGGACGAGTGGCAACTGATGTGGGATGAAATCTCTCTACCCGTCCTTGGACGGTCACCACCTTCGCGGCCCCGAAGTTATCCTCAAGACGAGAGTAACGGACAAGGACGTCCGAGGGTGATAGCGAAGCGCTACATCCCTCGTCCATGGGATGCGCACACCTCACCTTTGCGAGGACTCGTCCATATAAAGATTCGTGGACTAGGATGTTACACTTAGAATTAACAGGCGCGCTCGATGAAGGAATTCCAAGACGAGGGTATCATACTTAGGAGAATCTCCGAATATAATGTGACAATCCCTTATCCCACGCATAATGGTCATGTACCCGTTGTGGAATAGAAGTGTAACTCCTAAACGGTTATGGCAGTTACGTTAAGCCTCCTTGAATCCAGGAGAGGTTCCTGTCTCAATAACCGTCTATAAGAACACTATATAAAGGCCGTCTTCGTACAAGGCCAAGGTATGTTCAGTTTTTACTCCAAAAAAGTTGGAATTCGAATAACTTAGAGGAAAAAACTAACTTTGCCATCGGAGGATTTTTGGCCGGCAGCCCCGGTCGCCTTTGATACGCTTTTCTTTTTTTTATATTATACTTTCTGTTTGGACGATGGTCTGACCTTAGTTTCTTTCTTCTCTTTCCAGCCGTTGGACGACCCTCTTTGAGCAAGTTCCATCGTGACCGCGTCCACAGGGCCCGTCTACATCCTGAACGAGACTTCCACTCGTTAGTGACCCTTAAGCGTCTACACAAGTGGGGACTCGGCCCTGAACCGTCCGTCGACGCCTTAGCACACGAGCTAACCACCCGTAGACGTGAGTGTTGCACTTTAAGACATGTCTTTTCCATTTTTGTTTTATTATTATTTATATGTCTTTTCTAAAGTTTTTTTTTTTTTTTTTTTTTTTTTAAGGAAAGCTTTGGACGAGCAGTCCTTGGCTTCTTTCTCTTGCTTTATCCCTTTTTTTTTTTTTAAAGGAAAGCTTTGGACGAGAAGGCCTTAGCATTTTGCTTGCTTTATCCCTTTTTTTATTTTTTAAAGGAAGTCTTAGACGAGTTTTCCTTCGTCCTGAGATTTTATTCGTCTAAGGCTTTTGCCTCGTCCGTGGATATTATCAAGGAAACTGGAATTCAAGTACATAAGAACTCCAAACCATATTATTACATGAACATTGTTCACAAACTTGGCACACGCTTACAAGCTAGTGCCTTATTAAGATATCAAGTACATAGCATCGTCTTTCATAAGCTAGTCTGTAAGTAGTGCAAAAGTTTAAGAACTAGTGCACTTTTATTCATAACACACCATAATAGTAGTAAAAGCACAAGTAAACATAAGCAAACACGCAAATCACAACTGTAATTTTGCCACTGACTTCCCTTGTCCCCGCTCATCACTGATAGTACCTTCGCAGATGTTCCACGTTCCAAGGATGCTCTAACTTCCGCCCGTCTAGGGCTTCCGTGCAGTAGGACCCTTGCCTTTGCGATTGATCACCCCGTAGGTCCTTCCCAATCAGTCCCAGTTTTCCATGTTCTGGTCGCCAAGGAGACCCTTTTAAGGACAAGGTCCCCCACACCGAACCGTCCGGGGTTTCACCATGGCGTCATGCCGTCCGGCCATGAGATTTTTGCACCTTGCCGTCCGTTGTTCCGCATCCATTCTTACCTCATCGATAAGATCGAGGCCGAGGCGAAGTTGTTCCCCGTTGTCTTTCTCCCGGTACTCCATCACTCGGTGACTCGCCATGCGGACCTCCGCCGGTATGACAGCTTCACTCCCATAGGCTAGTTTGAACGGGTCTCTCCCGTTGGAGTTCGTGCGGTCGTCCTATAGGCCCAAAGAACACCCGCAGCTCGTACGGCCATATCCCTTTGCCCCCTCGCCGAGTCTTGATGATTTTCAGCAGGATCGGTTTGCTACTTACTCGCTTGCCCATTTACTTGTGAATGGGAGGGTGAAGAGTAGTGATTCTTAATTCCAAAATGATTGCAAATCCCCGAAGGGTGCGTTGTCAAATTGACGCCCGTTGTCGATACTAATACCCCGGGTACTCCGAACCTCGCATAGGATGTTCTTCCATACGAAATTTTTCACGTTCGCCGAGTGATTGCCGCAAAGAGGCTCGGCTTCTACCCACTTGGTAAAGTAATCTATTCCAACCACCAAATTTCATCTGCCGGATTCCTACGGGAAAGGACCCGGATATCCAGCCCCACCGTGAAAGGGCCGCTGGGCCGTCATTGGGGTCCGTAGTACTACGCCGTCTAGGCACGTTGCTATAACGCCGGCATTGGTCACATACCTTGACATAGGCTTTAGCGTCGCCCGTATTAAGTCATTGGCCAATAGTAGCCGGCACGGATGACCTTATGGACAAGGGACCTCCCCCGAATGATTTCCACACGATCCTTCGCATGAACTTCCCTTAGATTATAGTTTGACTCGTCGGGAGCCAAGCATCTTAAGTAGGGTTGGGAAAAGCCTCGCTGTACAACACTTCATTAATGAGGACATACTTGGCCGGCCGACCCTCAACTTTCTCGCCTCATCCTTGTCCTCTCGGAAGCCTCCCATCCTTGAGGTACATTATTATCGGACTCATCCAATTCTCTCCTCCTCCTATTTGCTGTATGTCAGGGATGTCTATACTCGGCATGTACTGGATGTCGTCGAACTCGTCTATGACCCCTGCCGAGGCGGCTTTTGCCAAGGCGTCTGCTTCTGCATTCTCCTCCCTGGGAAGTTGAATAAAACTTATGGCTGAAAATTTTCGGGCAAGGCGTTTCACTTTGTTAAGGTACTTCTTCATTCGATCCTCCTTGACATCACACATCCCATTTACTTGGTTGATGACCAGTTGAGAGTCTCCTTTGATTGTTAACGACTCCACCCCTAAGGACTTGGCCAATTCCAACCCCTTGAGTAGAGCCTCATACTCAGCCTCGTTGTTGGTAGTTGGATACTGCAGACGGGTCGCATACTCCAGCTTGTCACCCTCAGGGGACTTCGCATAATTCCAATCCCTCCCGCATACATTGTGGACGATCCGTCTACATTTACCACCCACATTTCATTTCCTTCGTCCTTGTTCGTGAATTCGTCCGGGGGTAAATTCTCGCAATGAAATCTACCAACGCTTGCGCTTTTATTGTGCTCCTCGGGAGGTACCTCGACATCGAACTCGCGCCGAGCTCAACGGCCCACCGTACCAGCCGTCCAGCCTTCCAACCCGCTCATCGCCTTTTTATGGGATGGTCTCGTCGAGGACGTTGATGACGTGTGCTCGAAAATAATGTCTCACGCCCGGAAGCCGTGACTAACGCGAAGGCTAGTTTCTCCATCATCGGGTATCGTCCTTCGCCCCTCTCATCGCGTGGCTTGTGTAATAGACCGGCCTCCGGACTCTTCCTCTTCTCTCGATCAACGCCGAGCTTCTTGCGTGTGGGGACACTGCCAAGTACAAGTACAACTCTTCCCTAGGTATAGACGGACTCAACAATGGGGCCATCATTAGATACGCCTTCAGGTCTTGGAAGGCCTTTTGACACTCGTCCATCCATTCAAAAGCCTTCCTAAGGACCTTAAAGAAAGGTAAACATTTGTCGGAGCTTTCGATACAAACCTCGTTGAGGGCGGCGACTCGTCCAAAGAAGAGACCGGACTTCCTTGATATTTCTCGGTGGCTCCATGTTCGCATCGCTGGATTTTATCCGGATTCGCCTCAATTCCCCCGTGCGACACCATAAACCCCAAGAACTTACCCGACGAAACTCCGAAAGCACACTTGCTCGGATTTAACTTCATGTGGTACCGTCGCAATGTGTCAAAAGTCTCTTGAAGGTCTTCGAGATGTTTATCCTCGTCCTGGCTCTTTACCAAAGATGTCGTCCACATAAACCTCCACATTTCGCCCGATTTGAGGACGGAACATATGGTTAACCGGCCTTTGGTAGGTCGCCCCCGCATTCTTCAAACCGAAGGGCATAACCTTGTAGCAATACAACCTCTTGGCTTGTGACGAATGAGGTCTTCTCCCCGATCCGCTTCATTCATCCGAATCCGTTGTACCCCGAGAAAGCGTCCATGAAGCTAAGTATCCCGTGACCCGCCGTCGAGTCCACTAACCGGTCAATGCGTGGCAATAGGTAGCTATCCTTGGGGCAAGCTTTGTTGAGATCGTTGAAGTCCACGCACATCCGCCACTTGCCATTGGCTTTTCTCGACCATGACTACGTTCGCCAACCGCCCGGGTAATGAACTTTCTGGATAAACTTCGCGGCGACCAACTTCTCGCACCTCTTCCTTAACGGCATTATCTCGCTCGGGAGCAAAAACTCTTCTTTTCCGACGCACCGGTTTCGAATAGGGACACACATTCGTGGGCGTGGGTAATGACGTTTGGATCAATTCCGTGTATGTCCTCATGACTCCATGCGAAGACATCGAGGTTTTTCCTCGAAACCGGACCAAAGCGTGCTTCGCCCCTCTTCCATGCTCGCCCCAACTCCGGTAGACTTCTCGGGCTGGTCATCGTCCAAAGGGACGTCCTCTAATGCTTCAATGGGCTCGGCCCACAACCCTTTTTCCGTCTATGCTCATCGTCCGTATATGCTCGTCCATGGCCGCATGGCTAGGTAGCATTCTCTCATGTGCAGCCACTGGTCTCCTTGTACCGCCTACTCCGTGCTCGGTCGGGAATTTAATGGACAGGTGGTAGGTAGAGGTTACCGCTTTCCACTGCTCAAAGTTGGCCTTCCAATTATGGCATTGTATGACGATGCACAATCAACAACAAGGAAATTCACCTCTTTGGTTGCTCTCTGCGGATACGTCCCGACGACTACGGCAACATGATGGTGCCCACAAAGTTGCACCTTCATTCCTCCGAATCCGACCAACGACGAGTTCATCGGTCGAAGCCGATCTCGTCCTAGCTTCATTTGTTGGAACGCGGGGTAGTAGAGAATGTCCGCAGCTGCCATTGTCTATCAATACCCTCCTCCCGGTCATGTAGTCGAGGGATGAGCAGGGTGATGACTATCGCGTCATCGTGTGGATGGTGAATTCGTCCCCGCCTCCTCGTCCGTGAAAGTAATGTACCGTTGGTCTACCTCCTTCGTCCTAGTAGGTCGTCCGACATGGATGTTCCGTACCACCCTCGTGTACGTCTTCCTTGATTTGGACGACCGCACCGTTGAACTTCCTCCTATAATTACCCTTATTTCTCCTAAAGTGGGGGGCGTGACGATTCTTCCACCTTGGCCTTCATTTTCTCGTCTCTCCGGTCTCGTCCAAGGAAGTTCCTCAATTTCCCCCGTCTAATGAGATTTTCTATCTCGTTGCTTCAAGTCAAAGCACTCGTCCGTATCATGCCCGAAGTGGTCCCTATGAAAACGGCAAGATTTGCCTCCTATTACGCTTGTTGGGGTCTCCCTTCATTTTGTCCGGCCACTTCAAGGACGGATCATCCTTGATCCGCATAAGGACCTGCTCTAACGGCATAGTCGTGGCGTGTATTGCTGATTCCTTACGAGGAACCGGCCTTCTTACCATCCTTATCTTTTCTCTCGTCTACCCGAACTTTCTTCGACGAGGTCCCCGGTCCTCGGTAGCGATGGTGGCCCACCTCCGAGCGCTCTCGCCCTTTTCTTTTCTTGGCTATGATGGCGTCTTCGGCATTCATAAAATTCCCGGGCCGAATGGACAAGCTCGGCCATAGTCTCCGTGGTTCCCGCTCGTAGAGCTTATGAATAAACAAGTCAGAATTGACCCCATCAGGAGAGCGGCCAGCAATAGCTTGTCATCCATCTCGTCCACCGTTAAGGCTTCTCCGTTAAACCGGGTGATAAAAGATCGCAAACTCTCATTGTCCCCTCGCTCTATGGTCGTAGGCTAGAGGAGGATCGCTTGACGCCGTCCTCCAATGAAGTTGTTGACAAACAAACCCTTACTCGGCTTCTTCAAATGATCCCACCGAGTTTGGGGAATCTTCGAACCACACTCGCGCCGGTCCCCTTGAGTGTGGTGGGAAAAGCTCGCACATGATCTCGTTCCGGGACCCCCGTGTGCATGGTCATCTTGAAAGTTGCAATGTGATCGCAGGGTCGCGATTTCCATCGTACGAGTCTAGAGAAGGCATTTTGAACTTCGGGGGTAGAGGGTGACCGTTGATGGAGGCCGGTAAAAGGGGAGTCCGTTCGGTGGACCATATCATCTACCGGGTTTGCTCGCCTCATGTTTTCCTCATTTCATCCATGGCTTTTCTCATCCGGTCCATTTTTTTTCCAAGTGCGGCACCCTTCTTGAAGCGCACTCCTTGTTTGATCTTCGGACTCCTACATTCTCCCCTCCTCCTTCCCGACTTGGGGCCCTTCCCTCAATGTGTCCTTGACGCCGCCTCCCGAAGTTGATCTCCTTATTCAATTCTGGTTCGACGCGTCGGCCGCGCCATAGGCCGCCATGGATTGTATGTGCCGCATAGAAGGCGGTTGCATTACATTGCCGATCCGCGATCACGGGGGGGATTCTTGGAAGCATCCCTACTCTCTTGGTGGTTCGGGCTGGTAGCCCTTGATCTTGTTCGAACCATTCAACCTTTTTGTCCGGGATAGAATAACAAGTTTACTTCTTTCCCACGAACGGCGCCAACTCGATGATGCCAAGAAAATCAAAAGAGGCCGGATGCTTCGGACTTGAAAGGACCACCGGTTCTTTCTACGGCCCGAAAAAGAAAGAAAAGCGTATCAAAGGCGACCGGGCCTGCCGCCAAAATCCTCCGATGGCAAAGTTAGTTTTTTCCTCTAAGTTATTCGAATTCCAACTTTTTTGGAGTAAAACCGAACATACCTTGGCCTTGTCCGAAGCCCTTTATATAGTGTTCTTATAGACGGTTATTGAGACAGAACCTCTCCCGGATTCAAGGAGGCTTAACGTAACCGCTATAACCGTTTAGGAGTTACACTTCTATTCCACAACGGGTACATGACCGTTATGCGTGGGATAAGGGATTGTCACATTATATTCGGAGATTCTCCTAAGTATGATACCCTCGTCCTGGAATTCCTTCATCGAGCGCGCCTGTTAATTCTAAGTGTAACATCCTAGTCCACGAATCTTTATATGGACGAGTCCTCATAAGGTAGGCTGTGCGCATCCCATGGACGAGGGATGTAGCTTCGCTATCACCCTCTGGACGTCCTTGTCCATTACTCTCGTCTTGAGGATAACTTCTGGACGGCTGCGAAGGTGGTGACCGTCCAAGGACGGGTTGAGTGTTTTCATCCCACATTAGTTTGTATATAAAACTAAGTAGACCCAAAAGTCTTAAGCAACAGATTAATTAATTGATAAAAAAAACTTATTATTGATTCATACCTAAACTACGATTATCTAGGGGTGTCCAGCTAGACCCGCCACTCGCCCAACCCGGCCCGAAAACCGTCCGACTTGGCCCAGTGGGTCGATTGATAGGTTTAAGCATGAAAAACCGATGTTCAATCGACCCGACCGAAAAACACATTGGAATTAAGTTCTCTACTGATTGGAGTGGTTAGCCGACCTCATTTTGTCCAATCTGTCGAGATTTTGTCGATCTCTTTGACTTACACTGAGATCTCGCCGGACTCTTCGAGATCTGGCCTGATCTCGTTGAGATCTACCTAGATCTCTTCAAGATTCGGCCTAAATAGAGAGAGAGAGAGAGAGAGAGGATGTTTCACAGCAAAAACCAGCAAAATCTAGAGATTTTGGCAAAAATTCAGCGACGATTTCTGCAAAATTTGGCGACTATTCACACAGTTCGAAACCGCCAGATACCCGACCAGAAACTGATGACATCCGACCACCCAAATTGATACCTCTGCGAGTCGGCGGCGGGTCCATGTTTAGGATACTCGAAGTGATCGGGTCGGTTTCAGGTTGGGCATAAACCTGACCCGTGGACAGGCCTACCGTTATCAATCAAGAAGAATGACTCAAGAATTCGAACTATGGTTGAGTAAAAAAAAATTTTGGGACCATGTTCAAAATTAAGTACACATTAATTAGAGTATAAGTAGTTTTATAAAACATAAAATATACACAAACTAATTAATTTAAGATAAAATAAAATAATCATGAATGCTACTTTTATATGCTATGAAAAAGTAATACATATACGAAAATCAAATAAGATCAAATCCAAGTTATGGGGCCAACAATGATAAAATACCCTGCATGCATAATGATTCCAAGGTCTTGGTACACATTTTTTCATAATGGCTACTAATAAATTAAGAAACTGTTAAATATTAGCATTGATACACCATGTTGAATATGATAGTATGGATGCAGAAACGAAAGCATAAAGTATAGAATATAATAACACACGAGAATTACATAGTTCAGTCTAATGGTCTACATTCACGGAGGAAATCTTAAAATGCTACATCAATAATATATTACAGTGTAGTACAAATCTTGTGTTACAATGAATCATAACATGTATATATATAGTAGCCTAAACCCTAGACTAATAGACTTCTAGTACAAGTAGGAGATTTGGCTTGCACACAAAGTAGAATTAGGCTTGGGCCTATGCTAATGAGCTAATATATCTCTAACACCTCCTTTCAAACTCAAGATGGAATCTTGAGACTTGATAAGGTTGAGAAGATCCCTTGAATGAAGTTTGGCTCTATGACGGTAATTTGAGGAAGGCAATAGTCTTGCAGTGTTAATGCGATTTCTAACGGTGGCATAACTATACCAAAGAATTTTGACGACAACAATGAGAAGCCAAAAAAGATGAACGCAATAAAAAAAGATCGAGGAAGACAAAGATTGGTCTTAAATATACTGTAAGGACAGAAAACTATGGCCACACGAAGGTGGCTCTAAGACCATGCTAAATATTAACATTAATACACCATATTAAAAATGCTAGTATAGATGCAGAAAAGAAAGTATAAAGTATTGAACACAATAACACACGAGAATTACGTGGTTTAATCTAATGACCTACATCCACAGAGGAAACTTTAAAGGGCTACATCAATAATATATTAAAGTGTAGTACAAATCCCGTATTACAATGAATCATAACATGTGTATATATAGTAGCCTAAATCTTAGACTAATAAACTTCTAATACAAGTAGGAGACTTGACTTGCACACAAAGTAGAAATAGTTTTGAACCTATGCTAATGGACTAATATATCTCTAACATAAACAAACTTTAGTAACAACTAATATTTTCATAGAAATTGAGCTAGAACCACATATAAACTTAACACTAAAATTTGATCAACCAACAAATTGATGCTTAGTTCCCAATCTTAACAGTCGTGTGGCATTGGATATCGGCATAAGGGGCAGAAGTGACTCGTCTTCAACCACTTGACAATACAACCTTCGTGATAGACATGTGAACACGGCATGCGAGTGACTTCCAAACCAGTCTGAAACCCTTCGATGCAGATGGCACATTCTTGAACCGAGTTCAACCCTTGATGAAACTTAACCTTCTCCAAAGCTTGAACAGAAGACTTAGTCGAGGGAATGAGCTTAGGCTCATAAGTCTCCATGGAGTCCAAAACTACCATATCATCGGCCACATCATCCTCATGAAATGAAAACTCCAAATCATCAATCCTGTCTACCTTTATTACATGTTTCACCGTGCGCAATAAATTCACAACAATTGGCATCCTTGATCTCCCAGCCGATGCAGCAACACTTGCTATTTTTTGTAACACAGGACCATGATTTCTCACTGGGATGTTCAAGTCTCTAAGCAAAGACGACATTAAAAGAATGCCATCATTGTCATGCAACATCACTTGATTTTTGGGGAGCCTGACGGATTTTGTGTCATGAAATGTACATTCGTAGGAAACCTGTGGTAAGGGAAGATAGCCGATGTAGTTCTCCTCTTTCACTACTCTACGCATGTGAAATTCGATGGGGAATTCATCTAAACAGTTTGATGTTGTCTGAGATGGTGGCTGGTTATTGCTGCTGGGTCGACTTTCCTGCCATACCAAGAAATTAGTATGGTCGGAGATGCTGTATCTGGGTCGAGACATGTTTGTAAGTCACTAGGAACAAGAGGATTTGCTAACAACAAGAACTCTCTGTGAAAGAAACTGAGATTTTTGGAACGTAATTCTATGTTTTTGTGTGTATATATATAGCTGTGTTGGGATGCCAAATTAGTATCGAGATAGAGTTCTGTTTATACTATAATTCTAACTTTATATTTTTTTTAAAAGAAAAAAGAAAAAGAAAGGAAAGAGCCACTTGCTCTAACCTTTTATAGTTTTATCCCAAAAAAAAAATTTTATTATTATTCGAATATGATTCCTATTACTCCAAGATTGAGGAAACCAATTACTTCTAAACTTTTATTAGAAAATAAAAATTCGCAATTAAGCTAATGAATGATTTGGACTTTTACTAATTACATCAATATATAACAAATCTTAATTAATTATCATCGTTTTATTTTAGTATTTATTTAACATTTTGATAATGGTGAAACAAATTCTAATTTGCTTATTTTAAATATGAGATATGATTATATATTTTTTTTTTTTTTTGTGCAGAGACATCAAATATTTAGAAATAAAAAAAATAATAGGGTATGTAAAAATCAAATGGGATCGAATCCAAGTCATGGTATCAATAAGGATAAAACACCCTTCCTCCACTAGTTATGATGAATGAGTATAGCATTAAACCTTGGATGTTCATAGTTCATACTCCCCTTTGAAAATATATTCTATCTCAAAAGTCTTGGATACAAACATAAAAATTTTGATTTAACTTTTTTTCTATAATTTGATTCAAGTTTTTTAACAACCCAAAAACATTATTTTTACACAGTTTATATATATAAAAAAAAATGATTTAGATCACAAAATTCTTAAGCAACAAATTAATTAATTTATAAAAAAATTACTTATTGATACCACACAAATAAATACTCCAATTGTGGTTATCCGTCATTGAAAAATGACTCAAGACATCGAACAGTAATAGAATCAGAAAATTGTCCTATGGACCCAAGTTAAATATATTAAGATTACATATTAAAGTATGACAATAGTTTTAGAATACATAATATATATCTCAAATAATTTTAGATACAATTAAATAGTGAATCTCATTTTTTTAGAAAACTAATGAATGTTGTAGGGGGCATTGCAGGAGACCAAGCCCAATAAGAATACATATGGGCTAAAGTTCAAGCCCAATGCAATTTATTTGTAGACGTGGGTAATTATGGTCAATCTTTCGAGTCTTAGTAGTTTTAATTGTCACAATTGGTGGATTTAAAGGAAAAGCAATATATGAGACAGTAGTTAAGGGAGCTTCCTCCTTGTATTGCTTGCACATCTCTACTTCCTTCCTCAGTCTTCAGTCAAATGTCCTTAGTAGTTCGTCTACAGTCTCCCGAGGAGTGTACGTTCCTTAGGTTTCTCGAGCGGATTGACTTCCTCAATTTCTCAATCTAGATTACCCTTATTGTGCTGGGCTTGTGATAAGGAGTAGTTGGGCCCAATTGCTTCCTCAGTCTGAACCTATTCTGGAAATATTCCTATTTTAGGCCCTATTCCCCCCCCCCCCCCCCCCCCAAATGTCATTTTTAAATGTCTTAACATATATATATACTATATAAAATAAAAGAAATATAATACTGACAAAAAATAAATGAGTATTTATTATCAATAACAAAATAGAACAGCCCACAAAATTCTATCCATAGAAACCATAATTTATTTTCTTCTAAAGTTAAAAAACCATACATTCCGATATTCCTAACTCAATCAAAAAGCGTTTGTTTCTGGAAAAGAGAGAGTTTTTAAGTAAATAGATTTACTAATATATTTTCATGAATATGTACTGTAAATGCTCTTAAAGCTGATGAATTATATAGGACAAAAGAAATATATATATATATATTGAAAGAGAAAAAATGATACACTAATGCTTTAAGTGCCTGTATAATTATCTATAATAATAATAATAAAATGAGGAGGGCCATTAAGTAAAATTTAAACATAATGAAAAAAGTTTATTAATAATTTAGGGAAGGAGGTATGCAGTAAAGTGACTCTTTGTGTCCTTTGTGATGTGCAGTTTGTGTGCATTATGTGTTTCTAGAGTGAGGTGTATTTGTGAGTCTCTTTTTCTTAATTTTATTTTAGAAATCGCTACCAATTATTGATTTTGTATTAGGTGTGTTAGTCTCTTATTTGTCTAATTCTTTAAGTTACTTAATTATTTAAATCAATTTTAAGGGTTAATTAATTAAGGTAAACTGAATGTCTCAAACTAAAGATCTTGGATTCAAAAGTTTGGCTATATGCGAGGAAGGTGTTAGACACTCCAAAATGTCTATCCAAAGGATAATACCTCATTTTAATTTATTTCAAACGTTATTATTTTAGTGAGAAATTTTGATTTTTGACAAAGTTTTGTTCAAACTATATATATATATATATATATATATATATATATATATATATATATATATATATATGTATGAGTATTTATTTACATATAAAATATTATGTAAATATTTACAATAAAAACATGTGAGATATATACATATATATTATGAGGGATATTTACCACGTAGCTAAAGAGGATAGTATATTCAATAACATGTAAGTATTTATTTACTAGATAGATGGCAATTGGATATTGACTATTCTACACAAATAAATTACAATGTGAAAATAAAGAGAGAGAGAGTTGACACTTTGAACATCGTATTAGCTAGAGATGGGACCAAGATTTGTCACTTTGAACATCCCAAGTACTTTTCGTGAGCCTAACCAGCTTAAATCCCCATGGAAGCCTGATCTGATTTTGAAAAGCTTTGATCTTATTGGTGTTAATTTGTTGATCCAAAGCAGGAAATCCGCTTCAGTAGCTTTGCCAAACATTTCTAATCAGTTTAGAAAATTAAAGCATCTGAGAAGTAATATGAGAGATGATTGTTTTTTATGATTTATGGAAAGCCAAATAATATTTAGAATGACAAAGTAATAGGATATATATACAAAAATCAAATGGGGTAATCATAAAATCCATAAAAAAATTCAGTAGCAATATAACAACTTAATAAATATTGAACAACAACATGATCCTTAATTCTCATTCTCAACAATCATGTGGCATTGGGTATCGGCATAAGGGACATAAATGACTTGTCTTCAACCACTTGAAGATACATTCTCCATGATAAATATGTGAACATGGCATGCGAGTGACTTCTGAACCAATCTGAAACTCTTCCATGCAGATGATACATTCTCGAACCAACTTCGACCCTAGTTGAAACCTAACCTTATCCAAATTCTCAATGGAAAAATTAGTCGCCGGGACGGGTTTAAACTCGTAAGTCTCCATGGAGTTCGAGACTACTGTATCATCAAGCACCTGCTGGGATGAAAACTCATAATCATCAAATCTAGTTACCTTCACCGTGGTCAATAATTTCACAACAATTGGCATCCTCGATCTCTCAGCCGATGCAGCAACCCTCGCTATTTTTCGGGACACAGCAGCGGGATTTTCCAACTGGGTGTCCAAGTCGCGAAGCACAGACAACAAGCGAGCACCATTGTCATGCAACAACACCTGGTGTCTGGGAAGCCAGATGGATTTGCTCCAACTGAATACTTGTTGGTAGGAATCCACTGGTTCGGGACAGTTGCCGACGTAAATCTCCGATTTCACTAGCTTACGCGTTCGAAATTCGATGGGGAAGCCATCCAACAAGTGCAACCTCCTCCGAGATTGTGGCTGCAGCTGGTTGCTGCTGCTGCTGCTGGGTTGGCTTTCCTGCCATACCCGGAAATTAGTGTGTTTGGCGATGCTGAATCTGGTTCGAGACATGTTTGAAAGTAAGATATATAGGATGATATATAACAACAAGAACTGAGAGAGAAACTTAGAGACTTTTGGAACCTAAGTCTATGCCAATGTGTGTATATATAGTTTGTGTTGGGAAACCGAATTAGTCTCGGAATGAAGTTCCTATTCCTACTAGATTTAGGAGAGCAATTAAGATTAATTAAGTCATCAAGAAATACCCACCTGTCTTTCTAACTTTATACTAAAGATAATACTTATACGAATTTGTTTCCTATTCCTCTTAGATTTAGGAAACCAATTATTTCTAAACTTTTCTTCTAAAAAATGAAAATTTGTTTCTAAACTTATATATATATATCGATTCAAATCACAAAATTAGTAAGCAACAGATTAATAAACTGATGATAAGCCAAGTTATGCATTGATAACACACGAATAGATACTCCAACAGTCCAACTGTGGTTATCCATCATAGAAGAATGACTCAAGACTTCGAATCGTAATAGAGTTAGAAATATTTTCCAGAGAACCAAGTTAAATATGTTAAGATTACATATTTAAGTATAACAATAGTTTTAGATACATTATATTTATAATTAATTTTAGATAAAATTAAACAACTAATGTTATTATTATTATTTTTTAGAAACAAACACATAGACGAATGTTTTTTTTTCTTTCTCAAAAAAAAATCTATTTTTTTCCAATGAGAAAAAATCATGCATTCCTATATCCCAAATTCAGAAAAAAAAAAAAAAAAAGCGTTTGTTTTTTGAAAGTAAAAGAGTTTTTAACTAAATAGAATTACTAATATATTTTCATGAATATATACTTTAAATGCTATTAAAACTAATGAGTTATATATGAGCAAAAAAAAAAACAAAACAAAACAAAACAAAAGAGAAAATATTAAAAAGAGAAAAATGAGACACTAGTGCTTTCGGTGTTTGTTTAATAATAATAATAATTTTTTAATATGAGGGCCATTGAGTAAAATTTGAACATAATGAACAAATTTTATTAATAAATTAAGTGGTTGCTCCAAATTTTATAATTCCAGTTAGGGGTGTGCATGGGTCGGGTTAGAAGGATTTTTTGACCTAACCCACATGAGTCGGTTTGAACTAATGGGTTGGATAATTTTTTTTATTACTATTATTATTAAATTGAGCAGAAAAAATATAAATATTAAAATATTAAAAAAAACTCAAAGATTAGTATCAAACTCCTTAAATGCAATAATAGTAATTTATTAGGATTTGTGTAAACTAATTGGCTTTTATATAAGATAGGAAGAGATAATTATTTTAAAAAATTATTAATTATATAATATATATATATATATATATATATATATATTAAATATATTGGTGGGTTGGGTCGGGTTTGACAGGTTTAGAATTTTATGACCCAAACCCACTATCAAAAAAAATTTGTTACCCAATCCAACCCAACCCACCAAAACCTTAAAACCAACCCAACCTAGCGGGTTGGATTGGATTAGGTCGGTTTTGGTGGGTTAGCAGTTGGCTGCATACCCTTAATTCTAGTCATGCAAATTGTAAAATGACGAACTGATTGTATATTCTTTGAAAACCTAGGGTCTTCTCTTTGACGCTATTAGAATATACCATTGCCTATTGCTTCTTTGATTGAATTGTATTCATGCCACGTGAAGTGTGATTAAGCAAATAAAGTGTTTGATGAAATGCCTGAGAGAGACACTATTGCTTGGAATGTGTTAATTTCTTGCTGTGTAAGTAATAACAGGACCCGGGATGCATTCGTTTTGTTTCATACTATGATGCAGAGTGAAAGTAATGGATGTGAACCCGATCGTGTTACGTGTTTACATCTTTTGCAAGCGTGTGCCCACTAGAATTCATTGGAATTCGGTGAAAAAAATCCGTGAGTATATTGATGAGCATGGTTATGGTGATGCTGTCAATTTGTCTAATTCTCTTATGACAATGTACTCGCAGACTGGACGTTTGGATAAGGCTCGTGAAGTGTTCAAGGGAATGCGCAATAAGAATGTGGTTTCATGGAGTTCTATGATTTCCAGTTTAGCAATGAATGGACGCGCAAAAGAAGCTATTGAAGCCTTTAGGGAGATGCAGAAATTGGGTGTTCAACCTGATGATCAGACCTTTACAGGAGTTCTTTCTGCTTGCAGTCATTGTGGGTTAGTTGATGCGGGATTGATGTTTTTTGATTGTATAAGCAAAGAGTTTGGGATAGTGCCTAATATTCATCATTATGGATGTATGGTTGATCTCTTGGGTCATGCTGGTTTGCTTGATCAGGCCTATCAGCTTATAATGTCGATGGGGGTCAAGCCAGATTCAACAATGTGGAGGACCTTAGTTGGGGCTTGTAGAATTCATGGCCATGTTACACTTGCAGAGCAAGTGATTGAACATTTTGTTGAACAAGGCTCAAGAAAAAGGGGATTATGCTCTGTTGCTAAGCATTTATCATTCAGTTGGCAACTTAGAGAAGGTAATGAAACTGAGGAAGTATATGAAGAAGAAAGCACTACAAACCACACCTGGCTATAGCACGATTGTATTGAATGGTGTAGTACATGAGTTTGTTATGGATGATTTTTTATATCCACAAAAGGATGAGGTTCATGCGATGGTGGATGAGATTAATCAGCAGCTGAATTGCTGGATGACAATGCTATAGCTCTCATTCTCAAATTTGGTGAGTTGCAGCACTATAATCAGGCATGGATTTTTAAAAGGCCCACACAACTTGCACCAATTTTTCCGATGTGCGTTCATGTTGAATTTTTAAGTGTAAAATGCAAAACCACCATCTAGGATTTGTGCCATTTTCAAATGCTACTCAACGTCAGTCCCAAGCTCTGAAGCTCAGCAGAGTCAGCACTGAATACCTTCTCAAATCTGCTGTAATAAGTGTGAATTAGAAAAAAACAGACATGCACAAATAGAGAGGTGCGCATGTGTCCATTTAAAAAAAAAAAAAAAAACTAGGGAATTTGTGGTAGTTAATTTAAGTGCCCTTGATGGACTTGTTGATTTCCCAACTGAATCATAAGACAATTCATCTAACTTGGGAATGTCAATTGAAGATGATACTTGCCACTTTTTGCTGTTGGTAGGCATGGCTTCAACCTTTCCACTTTCTGTATTTGAAAAATCTAGCTAATGAGAGTTTAAAAAAATTAAATAAATAAATTTCAGAACATTGGCATAACACATTAATTGTTAATATGCTTGCTATCCTTCTTTTACGATCCCTTGGCAAGCTCAGCTGTTTCTGTATTACTGAAGGGGAAAGAAAATTTGATTTTAGTTTGCTTATATCATTTCCTATTTTGATGATGTTTATTACATTTATCTAGTGTTATATTCTGGTTAGTTTTGGTGAATTGTGTGTCTGTGTGTTTGGTGGAGAGCACTTGATTGTTTCTAACCATCCTGCTAGTTTTATATTAGTATATTATACTTGGATATGTTCTGATATTCTGTTCTGTGTTTTAAGCCTTACCACTTTTTATTAATCTTTTAAAGCAAGAAGGGATTTAGGTGATATCTTGAACTTTGCAGTATGGTTCACGGTTTGCGCATCAAAAATGGGAAAGCAACCTATGTCTCCCACTATGTAAGGACATCTAAGCTTAAACATGAAGAGTATTTTGGAGGTGCTAAATTTTGAAGGTATGCCAGTAAGCTATAAGGTTCGTTTGTTCTTTTGTTCTCTTTTCTAGTATGTTCATTTAGTGCTTCATGTCATTAGGATTTTTCCCCTGTTTAGTGACATCTTTTGCCTGTGCATATGAAATTTTGTGCTAATGTGGTGATGAAAGACAAGTTTGTGATAAGGTAATTGATGATTGTAGAATTAAAAATATCAAAAGCAGATAAATCATCTGTCGTATATTTTTACTTTGGTGGTTACATTACAGTGTGTTGTGTCTTTTTTATTTATAAAAAATTTCATGTTCAGCTTGGAGGTCTCAAAAGGTTATTTGGATTACTCATGGGGATCATGAAAATGCTGATAGAAAAATTGAAAGTATTAGATGTTTCATATGGAACTGGCACTGGTAAATGAGTCTAGTGTTCAACTTTTTTGCTGAATTTAAAAGACATCTGCTGGGATTGTGCTCATAGTTTCCTTTAGTACATTTCAAAAGCATTATTTTATGTATTATTCTGTTTTGGATTTTACTAAATCTTAATGTTGAATGGGCTCTTCTGCGTTGGGTACTAGTGTATGTATAGGTCTTTTATCAGTTGTATCCCTAAACATTAAGGTGCAGGTACACTGGTATACTAGGCAATTTTATTTTTTATTTTTTATTTTTATAATTTTCCATTGCTAAGATGCACACCATATAGGACTTGAACATAGCACCTTACCCATCACCCATTTTATGAGTGGGGTGGAGGTGTCAATTAACCCAAAGGTCATTGGCAACTATTGGTGATATATAACGGAATGTCCCATAAGTCTAAGATATTAGGATAGGGTGATCACTGAACCATTATTCTTACATTCCCCATCAAGTGTGAGCCCAAACTTCCCCTTGCATGAAAGTGCCAGGTGCATTTGATAGCCTAAAAGGCATTACTAGCCATTTGTATTGAGTATATAAGTTTTTCCCTATTTTTCATCTGTGTCCAGGTAATACTGCTCTCATATATCACCATGGGAAACTTCTAGCACTTCAAGAGGCAAATTAATCTTTTAAGCTTGTCTTCTTTTGTTTTTACTTCTGAAAATAAAAGGGCTAGAGTGGGGGGCAGTTAGTTTGTGTCTGCTTCCCTTGATCAGATAGCCTAATGGTGAGGTATGTCTATATATGTGCTTTCTATGGTGGGGCAAAAAGCAATTATAGTGCAATGTCATATATAGACTCTTTCAAATAATTCTTGCTTCAACGTAGAATTGCGTTTGTTCTCACTGCATTACTTAGATGTCCTTAAAAGTTTTAGAGCATGAAGATTTCCAAACTCTTGGCATGCTGGATTATGATTAGAGATTGACACATTCTTTTACTGCTCATCCTAAAATTGACCCATTCACTGCAAAAGACATCCTTAGTTAGCCATTGTAATGGAAGAGTTCCTTTTAACTTACAGAATACTTCCATGCAGGCGAGATGTTTACATTTTGCTATTCAAATACACCACTGTATATTACTTACAGAGTAATTTCCAACGATGGTTCCATGCATGAACCTGTACTAACCAATATTAGACCTCATCATGATGCATGCTTTCGCCATTAGTGAGAACTAATGCAACTTTCATGGATCTTCTGTTGTGTTTCAGAACAAAGTTATTGTAATTGTAAAGTTGTTGCTCCTACAAATTTAACATAATTCAGAAAATTCCATGGACAGAACGGTTCTTTATTGAACATCATATCAATCACATCACATGCAGCCTGGAATGATTGTTTAAAATTTGATTTCCAGGATATGGTAAGGAAAACAAGCTGGTTTACAAATTTGATGCAACAAAAGAAACCCGCTTTGGTGTACTTCCTCGGTATGCAAAGTGTGAGCTGCAAATCAGGCAGTTTGAGCTTCGAAGTTGCTTCATCTTCCATAATGGTGTGCTTATTGACAGAGACAGGGATAAAGATAAACCCAAAATGACTGCATCTTAAGGGTCTGCCATAAACAGGAGCATTTCAACTCATCAAGCTTCGGTATTCTCAATTCACAATGGCAACGTTATGAGCCTATGTATTAAAAAGCAACGACATCATTTTTGAATATGGCATTTAACTCAATCTCATCAGAAGCAAATCCCTGCTTCTGTATTTAATCAACATATTCAACATATATATGTTAGAATTGTATTACTGCTCGTGTGTAATTGTAAGTTGTTAGAGTTGTTAGCTAGCCATTAGGTTGTTAGTAGTTCAATTTTACTGCCAAAGGTTTGCTACGGTGCTTAAATCTGCTCTATAGAGCCCCTGTAATGTAATTTAGTGTGTAATGCATTTGCATTTTCTAATTTTCATTCAGTCACGATCTCTCTCCTTCATTACAATTCTCTTTTCCTAGAATTTTCCCATGGTATCACACCCTTTGACCATGGCAACCATGTCTTCCTCTTCCACAACCAGCAAAACAAATTCACAATCCACCAACACAGCCTTTCCACAATCTCAAACATCATTGATACTTCCATGATTCCGTCCAATATGTCAAACCAAATGTCAATCAAACTGGATCACAACAACTATATCCCATGGAAGCACCAACTTGTTACTATTCTTGAAGCCTATTCACTGATCGAACACATTGATGGTTCAATGCCACAACTGAGTCAATTTCTCCTTGAAATTCAAGGAAATCCAACTTCGACAGTGAATAGAGAGTTCCAAACCTAGAAAATCAAGGATAAAGCACTCCTTTCCTTCATTAATTCTGCACTAATGCCACCAGTGTTTTCACTAGTTGTTGGCATCACTAATGCTTGCAAAGTCTGGAACATGTTAGAGCAAAGATTCACTTCAACCTCAAGAGCCCAACATTCTAAATCTGAAACTTGAGTTGCAGAGTTTGAAGGAAATGAAAATGTGAATGGCTTCTTCAGAGGTGGCCATGATCACCACAAATACTGCCCCCTGGTGGTCTACCATGCCAAATGGCTAGTTCCCTAGGCTCACACTGCGATCTATCTTGCCTTGAACCCAATTTCCATCATCCTAGAATGTTGAATTTCTCGTCATTACTTAGGTCTTCCATTTTCTTTTATTGAGGTGCTCATTTGATGTTTTTTACGTGCCCTCTAATCTTTCTTTACTTTTCTTTTCTTTTCTTTTTCTGTTTTTTTTTATAGAAATAATAGGATTTGAACTTATGATATCCACTCTACGGTGATAGCTCTCTCTATTTGATGACATGAGTTTGCCTAGTGAACTAACTACAATTTATACCCTTTGGCCTTTCTTTTGCTTCATGGAAGAAATAAATACAAATAATTATTCTTTTTACAAAAGTAAAATATCACAAAGGTGGGGTGAGAATGAGATCATAACTCCTTATCCTCAAATCCATACAAAAGAACACTGCGGGTCTTTGATCTCTTCTTTTCTTGCTAGCTGTGTTGGAAGCACAGCCATGATCGTAGCTGCTCTGATATCATGAATAGTCTGCAATCATTGCCTGAGCCCTTGAAGTTGAAGAAGAAGCAAGTGAAAACAGAGAAGAAGGCTGGTAAGAAATAAAAGAACAGAGGAAAACAACATAGAAAGGGAAAGAATTTATTAGAGAAAATGTCTGTCATTGATTGAATGAAAAGAATCAGTTTTAGATACAAGGCTGCTATATATTTATACATACAATCTTAGCACAGCAGAGCTAGAGTATTTAGCAGTTAGCAAATGTACAACGTGCATCTAGTATGACTGTTTTTACTATTGTAACAAAAATACTGTGACACAAATAATGGTATAAAAGAGCATGAATGAAAGTGAAAACAAACTCAGCAAATGGCAGCAATTCCACACCGTCGCTCTCTCACCACGCTTGCATTTCACACCTCTCAACAACACCAACTGAAAAGCACAGCAATACCAATACCAATCCCAATCCCAAAAGAGCACCAACAAGCAAAGTATTCAAAACCCATCACAGAAACTCAATCCCAAAGACAAAAGCAACTGCTTTCTCTCATAAAAACATGCACCCAAAAGACCCATTTCCTCCAAATCCATGCCCACCTCGTCTATACAAATCTTCTTCTAGACCCCACCATATCTCTCAACTTCTTGTCCCGCGTGGCACTCTTTACCACACGAGATTTAAACTATTCCCGCCAGTTCTTTTCTCAAATCCCAAACCCATTGGCTTCTCACTACAACACTATGATTAGAGCCTACTCTATAAGCAATTCACCTTTGGAGGGGTTTTATATGTATCGAGAAATGAAAAGGCAAGGCTTGCCCGTCAACCCGATGTCGTCTTCGTTTGCTATCAAGTCTTGTATCAAAGTTTCTACATTGTTAGGGGGAGTTCAGGTTCATGCTAGGATTTTGAGAGATGGACATCAATCAGATAGCCAATTGCTCACTACTTTGATGGGTTTCTATTCGTGTTGTGAGAAGTGTGATGAGGCATGTAGAGTGTTTGATGAAATGTCTGAGAGAGATACTGTTGCTTGGAATGTGTTGATTTCTTGCTGTCTTCATAATAATAGGACCCGGGATGCGTTGGGTGTGTTTGATATTATGCAGAGTGAAAGTAATGGGTGTGAACCCGATGATGTTACGTGTTTACTTCTTTTGCAAGCGTGTGCCCACTTGAATGCATTGGAATTCGGTGAAAGGATTCATAGTTACATTGATGAGCGTGGTTACGGTGATGCTGCCAAGTTGCGTAATTCTCTTGTAGCAATGTACTCGCGTTGTGGGTGCTTGGATAAGGCTTATGAGGTGTTCAAGGGAATGCAAAATAAGAATGTGGTTTCATGGAGTGCAATGATTTCTGGTTTAGCAATGAATGGACATGGTAGAGAAGCTATTGAAGCCTTTTGGGAGATGCAGAAGATGGGTGTTCCGCCTGATGATCAGACCTTTACAGGAGTTCTGTCTGCATGCAGTCATTGTGGGTTGGTTGATGAGGGAATGATGTTTTTTGATTGTATGAGCAAAGAGTTTGGGATAGTGCCTAATATTCATCATTATGGATGCATGGTTGATCTCTTGGGTCGTGCTGGTTTGCTTGAACAGGCCTATCGGCTTATAATGTCAATGGGAGTCAAGCCGGATTCAACAATGTGGAGGACCTTACTTGGGGCTTGTAGAATTCACGGCCATGTTACCCTTGGGGAACAAGTGATTGAGCATTTGATTGAACGTAAGGCTCAAGAAGCTGGGGATTATGCTTTGTTGCTGAACATTTATTCTTCGGCTGGCAACTGGGAGAAGGTACTGGAAGTGAGGAAGTTTATGAAGGAGAAAGCAATAGAAACCACACCTGGCTGTAGCACAATTGTATTGAAAGGTGTAGTACATGAGTTCATTGTGGACGATGTTTCACATCCTCGAAAAGATGAGATTTATGCAATGCTGGATGAGATTAATCAGCAGCTGAAGATTGCTGGTTATGTTGCAGAAATTTCATCTGAATTGCACAATTTGGGTGCTGAAGAAAAAGGGAATGCTCTCTCTTATCACAGTGAGAAATTGGCTATTGCTTTTGGAGTTCTTGCAACTCCGCCAGGCACAACAATAAGGGTGGCCAAAAATCTTCGAACCTGTGTTGATTGCCACAATTTTGCAAAGTTTCTCTCAGGGGTTTATAACCGAGTGGTTATTGTTAGAGATCGTGCTCGGTTTCATCATTTCAAAGAAGGACGCTGCTCCTGCAATGACTATTGGTAAAACTATTTGTGGTCTGAGGAACACATGCGCAAACCTACAGTAAGTTAAGCAACTGGGTTTGCTAGAGATTCATTCGAGGGCAGGCTTGTGTATTACACTAGTCCCCTTGTGTGAGTTTGGGGCAGAGAAGGAGTTCTGTTTGCCCAGGCCACTTATGTCATGTCACAGAAGGATTCATTTTCAACTTTCAACCCAATCTGTTGAATGGCTGCTTCCATCACTAAATTCATGAAATGTGTGTTATCTCATTCTGCTACATGACAGGTTGCAGCCTTGTTTCTAATAGCACTTCTCATTTTGGATTGCAAATGTTGAACAGAAGATCCCATTTCTTAAAGCTGGCCCGACCTCCCTTTGTGATGATGTCCCCATAACTTTGAACATCTTACACATACTATTTCAACAGCAATTTCCCTAGCAAAGAAATTTGAACTTATCAAAGGTTCACTGATGTCTTAAACCTTGAAATTCTGAATTTCTAAATTTTGTGCTGATGTCATTGATATGAATGATTTGTTCTTATTCTTTGAGTCAAAATAAATTATTACACAAGGAGTTGGCCATTGCATGCCTCCTAAGCAGTCTTATATTAAAGTACCAAGGAAATAGCTGCAATTTTAGGCTAACTGAGTGGTACAGTTTGTTAGAGATATGGGTTAAAGGCCCAAAACCTTTGTAACATCTTGCTTTTAGTTGTACTAGCAATCCTAACTGTACTACATGTATTGTGATTCTCTGATTAGTCTATTATATATACTTTTCACTAGCTATTTTGTGATGCACAAAGCGCTATAGTAAAGTTGTAGTCATTTAGGCTTTTTCACTGTGAAGGGAAGCTGCTAAGGCCAAACGATGTTGGTCCCTTGTGTTGTTTACTTATTTCTCTCTTACCTTCTCTTTAATTCTGACTAATATTTTCATATTTTAACAAGGTTATAGGGAGTGCAGCAAACATGAAAGAATAGGCAGAGACTACAAACAATGTTACAATAGCGTAGAATTCAGCATGTGTTACACAACGAAATCCATGAACCTTCTGTTTGATCCCAAGAATGAATCATTATAATCCCAGAGCTCTTGACAATTTGTACGAAAGCCTTCTAGAGTTGGTCAGTTTCATTCCAAAAGATGAGCCGGTGGTCAAATCCAAGTTCACCCTTTGGAGGGGAGCCAAAGGCATTTGATAATTTATACAAAAGCCTTGCCATAACAAAATAGCAAAATATTCAAGCATATCACATGTGCCAGTGAGGAACTAAGGATATATTTTTCACTTAACCGTAAAATGTGCACCCACCCTAACCTCTAATATGGCAAAGCTCGGTTTAACGGAAAGGAAAATTAATTGCAAAAATCACCCTCTGCTGAGCAATGATGAATCTTCAAAACATATTAATCATAGACCGTTATTATGCTCCATCCATTCTTGCATATTAAATGCTTCGAATTAGGATGTTATATCCTTCATTACTAATCACATACACTTCTTATACCAATCCATCACAATTTGTATATATAGAGCTGAAAAGGATACAACGATGGAGCTGAAAACAGTAAAGAGTTCTTAAACAAAAGCTAAATTTAACTTCTTTGAAATGAATACAAGCACTGTGATTTGCCACATCACCAACTATTTGAATTTCTTTGCTGATAGATCTCTACTGGTGATCAATATAATGCAGCAGGCATGTTATTCCAAAACTGTCAATTACTACCTGCTCCAAATAAGAATGATTATATTCTTTGAATCTACAACACCAAGATGCGAAACCTTGAACTTTCTTACTGAAAGGCTTTGACATAGTGAAAAGAAACAAAAATTTTTCATTCTACAAAACTGAGTACTGACCCAATTATAAATCGGCAAAAAATAACCAGACAATGTCACATCTCTCTAAAGCATATGATGTAATGAGGTAACGACTTCAAACACTTGAAATTTATGCAGCCACTGCTTGCTTATTAGCAAATGCAATTCCCTTCTCGATGCTGGACTTCAATTCCGGCTTAAGGGCTTCCAGAGCCTTCTGCTCATATTCAGTCAACCCTTGGAGGTCAGAGGTAATGAAAGCTTCAACCCCTTTCTTTCCAATCTTAATCCTTGATGCAAAGTATGGAAGCTCAGTCAGATCTGACTGAACATATGAGCACTCGTATACATCCCCATCTCCGTCAAGTGCACGAAGTGATGACTCTACAAATCTAGCTGCTGCATATGCCATTGATAATGTAGCAGATCCAGTACCTGCTTTTGCCTCCACGACTTCTGTCCCAGCATTTTGGATCCTAACAGTTAGCTCTTGAACTTCTTCATCAGTAAAGCTAACTGAGGGTTTTGTCTTCGAAAGCAGAGGTAGAATAGTTATCCCGGCATGCCCTCCCACAACTGGGACATCAACATCAATCAGCTTTAAGTTCTTCTTCTGAGCAACAAAAGTGTTAGCCCTCACGACATCCAGTGTAGAGACACCAAAGAGCTTCTTTGGATCAAAAACACCCTTCTGCTTCAGAATTTCCGCTGCAATTGGCACTGTTGAGTTCACTGGATTGCTAATAATGTGAATGAAGGCGTCAGGGCAGTTATCAGCAACAGCCTCAATCAAGTTCTTAACTATGCCAGCATTGATGTTGAAGAGGTCATCACGAGTCATACCAGGCTTTCTTGGAACTCCAGCAGGTATAACAACAACATCTACACCTTTCAAAGCACTGCCTAATTCAGAAGCTCCGGTGAAATCCAGAACTTGCGAAGGAGTGTTGCAGTGACTGAGATCAGCGGCAACTCCCTTAACATTTGCTATATCATAGAGGTGCAAGGCAGAAACTAATGGGGACATCTTGATAAGAAGTGCCAGGGGCTGACCTATACCTCCAGCAGCTCCAAGAATTGCCACTTTGAATGCTGCCTGGGGCTGCAGGTGATACTGGTAACTCTGATTTTCTTTTTGGGCTTTCAGAGCAATAGATCCTCGAAGAGCAGCACTAGTTTCCTTGCCCAAGAAGGATGAATCTGACTCACAACTCACAGATGTCGCAGCCTTAAGGCCACTGAAACTCTTTAGGTAGTTCTGGGAATTGAACCTCACACCAAAAGGCTTTGATTGAGAAAGTGAGCCCACTTTGCAGCCAAAGGAGACATTTGTTCCAATTGAAAAGGTAGCTGCTGATGTTGCCGCCATTTCACACACTGTAAAACAGAAAGAATATCAGAGCCTTATCCATTAGCAATAAGTCAGATCACTTCATCACTCAAGCTTAAAAACTATTCCATTTTGCTTAGACAGATCTAATCTAAAAGACTATAACTTTTGATAAGTAACAAATCTAATCAAAAACTTAAGGCTCAAATGAAAGAACTTTGTATTCCACAAAACTACAGCCAATATTTTTGTAGTTCCTGCCCATAAATTTTTTCAATGAGTGTCAAAACCACCAATTTGTAATGCAAACATAACAATCAAAACTACAAATATTAAATGTAGCAACTCCAGAGAGGCAGAGCCAATGTATTCCGAGTTGAGAGTTCACTCAAGAAAACTTAACAAAATGATAAGTCCAGCTCCAGATAACTTACAAGTGGATTAGGTTCACAAGAAAGCTTTAAGAAGTAATACAAATTTTCAAACTCAGAATATTTTCGGTTCAAATAGAAATTAGACAACATAGCAAAATAACAAACATTATGCTATCAATATGGGCCAGCAATCTTCATGATCAACAATTATACAAGAGAAAATTGTTAGTATGTACGCATAATGCCTGTTGGTATTATTACTCTAGGAAGTAGAGCTTTAGTAATAAAGGTTCTGATAAATAGAGTTGTAACTGAAAAGCTCTTTAGTGTTTCGAGTGTCCGGTAAATTACAGTGAATAGTGAATTAAATTTCTGGAAAGCTATTTAGCAAGCGGAAAATTATTGTGTACTCCCGGAATACTATAAATGCGTACTCTCTCCTCTCACATAAATGGTGGATTCCACTAATTAAATTCATGATAAGACCTACCATTTATGTGAGAAGGAGGAGTACGCATTTATAGTACTTCGAGAGTACCTAATAATTTTCCCAAGCAAAATTGTCGACGTTTGGAAATTTCAGCTAAAAGAGCTATAACCTACTTTTCAACCCCTCCAACCAAACAAGCCCATAAACTCCAAGTCATAGCCAAAAAATTCTATTTGCTCCAGAATTTCAGAGCCGGATGACATATCCAATATTAGTGTTTGCTTAAAAAAGATCAGCAAAAGACACTACAACCTCAATGCAATCCTAATATACCATATAAAAGAAGAGACCCCATCACTAAAATAATTGTAGAAATTAGTCAAATTACATCAAAGTTGAAATGGGTCTCCAAAAAAATACCCCAAACCCAAGAAATATATTTCTTCATCGATGCCTTCTTCATTTTAAAAAACAAATCAACCCCAAAACCCAAATTAGATTCTTGCTTTCTAAATCCGAAAAAAAAAAAAAAAAAATCAATCATATAAAATTCATCACTGTTCAGTTGGCATATTCACACTCCTACTTTCTCTACACTACTTAACTAGCAACCTCAAAAGTTTTTCAAAACAAAATCAACATGAACAACAAAGCCTTAGTCCCAAGACCACGGCGTCGGCTATGAATCCTTAACAGTCTATTCTTCTCCCTCATTCTATCCCATCCAAAAGTGTTTTCAAAAGCACAAAACTTTTGCTTTCAAAAACAAGAAATCGACTTCAGAAAAACGCAACTAACATGCCCAGATCCAGAAATAGTGAGATACTCAAACCTACAACAGATCTATTCATATCACAAATACCCCATATGAAATAAACTATAAAGTTTGTAGCTTTACACTTAACAAATCAAAAAAATTATAAAAACTAAAACTTTGGAAATGAAATGACAGGAATCGGAAATTTCCAGAAATTGAGAGACACAGAGAATAGTCAGAATATGTGCGTACCTTAAGATCTCAGACTCAAAGAGGGTTCTGAGACTTATGAAAATGGTTTGGGGTTTATAAGACACTTTTTTTTATGTGAGTGAAAATGAAATGAGAGTAGAGATATTTTTATTAGACACTTTTTTTTCTTTTTATGTTTGTTTGTTTGCTTGGAAACTCCGCCTAGGATCTTCGAATGAATCACCAACTTTTTCAACAACCACGATTGACTGATTTTTATTTGGGAACACGACATACATTTTTGGAACACTTTGGCATCAAATTTTAAGGAATTATGCTAGGATCATCGAATTAAGTATTATAATTTTGTGTCACAATCTGTCATATGACGAGTTATAATTGATAAAAAGTACATTAATAGATTCTATAAAACTTATTTTTACAAATCACAACTTACAATGTTGCGAGTCATGACACAAAATTGTGCCTAATTCAGTAGTCTAAGCACTACTCAATTTTAAATGGCTGTTGAATAAAAGAAATATTTTAAACAGTTCATTCAAATCAGAAATTTAGAACTTTCTAAAAAAAAATTAGAAATTTAGAACAAGTAATAATTTACTGTTTTTTAGTTTTAAGTTTCTTTTGTGTGTCCAGAGTGGACCGCCGAAATGTGAGGAAATCGAATCTACCAAAAATGTTCGTTTCCCTTTTGGTGCGTCCTGGCCGCCGCTTTTTGACGGCTGTGATTCAATCTTTCTGTCTTCTTCTTTTGGCAGTTCAATTTTTGTTTTAATTTTTTTAAAACTAGTTTAACGGCTGTGATTTATTCTTAAAAAGACAGATCAATGGAAGTAGATAAGTTTTTCAATTTTTGTTTTCTTGGAAAGAAAATCTCATTTTAATCTATGTTTGTATTTTTTTTAAGGATAGTTTTTTGTTCTTACTTTGAGATTCATAGAATTAAGAGAGTTAGTTTGGAGTCATGTTACCTACTAATTTATAAATATAATTGTTACAATTAAGGCAAGAAAGGAATCATCAAACCTGTCAAAAATTTTGTAGTTCAACTTACACATTATAGTGTATTAAATGAAAACGTGTTCAAATTGTCCTATTATAATTATTTAATTATAAAAATAAAATAAAAAAATATTATGGAACTTTTTTTAAAAAATAGTTTTAACCTATGACGTTCACCCTTGATAATAGTTCTTTATCATCAAACTAAGACACTTATCGATTTTTAGTGTAGGCAGGAATCAAGGGCGGCTCCACTTGGAGCTCAAGGTTCAAATGAACCCCCTACATTGAACCCAAAAAAAAAAATTATTATAATTTTTTTTCCCTATTTTGACACTTAAAATAAAAATTTGAACACCCTAACGTTTAGCCCAACTAAAATAAACTTAAATAATCATCTTAACCATATCTTGACATTTTTAAACATAAAGAAAAATCTCAATAACAAATCAATTTGATCTAAAATTTGGGGAAACAAATTTTAATTAGCCTAACAAAAAAAAAGTAGAATTTGCTAATCTTAAACCTTAGAAAAAGCTTCTTTAGATCTTAAGAAATTTTAAATAAATCAATCAAATGAAAAATTAGTGGATGAATTATTGCTTGAATACATACATTGAAACAGATGTAGCTAGTAGGATTGATAATGAAGATATCATGCAACAATTACAAAATACAAAACATCGTAGAAGAAAACTGTAAAACTTTATGTAATACAGATTTTTTTTTTGGTGATGTCAATATATTTAATCTATTTTTTGTTAAAAATTTTGTATAATTTATGTTTCTTATTGAACCCCTTAGAAAATAATCCTGGAGCCGCCACTAGCAAAGATTAAACTTCAAATCTCTTATTCAACTATCAGAAATTTTACTAATTGAGTTAACTGGAACCCGCACACTATGGAACCTTTTAAGATTGCAAAATAAGTCGAAGGATGACGAGTGAATTCTTATAAACCATAGTGAGACACTTTTTGAGAATAGATTATGCCCAAATTAATTCATAACTAAAATCAAGCCTCCCTGTATACTCTTTTGTTCCACTTCCACATGTAACAAACAAGTATGAAATAAATATTATTCTACAATTTCCATCACACTGATTAGCCTCTCTCCTCTAAAAGATTTAAAGCCAAAGGGCAGGAGAAGGGGGGTTTGGAAAGAAAGAAAAACAAAACAAAAAAACAAATTTCGTTTCTAAGTGTGTTACAAGCTAAGCAGTACTTAACTCTACCTTATTAAGAAAATTTGGATCTTGTCTACTCATGAATCTGCAATCTTCCTTCATCTCTTTTTTCTTACTCATTGCTTTTTTACACTTGTCAACGCTTATATATCTAAGTATAAGAATAGTTGGAAGCACATATTGTGGTAAGCGACTGGAAATTTCATTGAAGAAGTAAAAACTAAATGGTGCTTCTTCTTTTTTTTCTTTTTTTTGCTGAGAAAAATGGGTGCATTTTTAAAACTTATTGACCCATTGTTTTAATAAATTGATCCATTCCACATAGCCCATAATGCTCGTAAATGGACATTGTTGTTAGTGTTGCTTGGCTCTTGAGCACTACCTAGGGGTTTGGAAATTGGGGCACCATTTCTTTCTTTTATTTTTACATTGTTGTTAGTGGTGCTTGCCTCTTGAGCACTACCTAGGGGTTTGGGGCACCATTTCTTTCTCTTATTTTGTTCACTTTGGTTGGTGGATGAAAGTTGAGAGACACATCACAGTAAGAACTTCAACTCCAACTGAATTATGATGGACCTTCCAGACCGAATTGGCCACTTGTTGAAGAAGAAGACCTCATACTGTAACGACAAATAAGTGCAAGACAATAATTGAATTTTCTAGCTTTACCAAAGCAGTGTTGACTGTGCTGTATATATATAATAAGTGTTTGAGTTACAAATTACAAGAGGATAAAGTTACAGATAAAAGGAGTTTAAAATTAAATTTTTTTTAAAAAAATTAGTCTATCTTGAAATACAAAAGAATTCTATCTTTGACCGCTGTTTTTATCATAATTTTGGAATTCAAAGACTCCTCTTTATTAGAACTAGCTTGGATTCGTATTTTGGAGTTGTTGCTGATCTTCTTATCCTTAACACATACCAACCAAGACCACATGGAGGGGTGGACACACGGCAACTTTGATGATCAAGTCAGAAAATCAACCGAGAAGAAGAAGAGTGAAAAATGAAAGAGTTACAGTGCATAGAGCTTGCAATATTTACCTTTTTTTACTAAGTGAAATGGGTATTTAATTTAAACCGCATGGGAAATAGGTTTTTTTGGTAGTCAGCCATAGTTTTTTTGGACAATTTGTATTCATATTGGGTTGTAATCCTAGCCCCCTACAAAAATGAGTTTGGCATACCATTTTCAATAACTTACGCTCCATTTGTTTCAAAGTAAAATATTTTCAAATGTAAAATATTATACAAGTAAAAAATTTTACAGTAAAATATTTTTAGTAAAATATTTTCAAGTGTTTGGATTGTCTAGACACTTGAAAATGCAAGCACAAATCAGCCACCACCAATGCAAGTACAAATCAGACACTTGAAAATGCAAGCACAAATATGACACTTGAAAATGCAAGCACAAATACAAGCACTTTGGTAATAACCTTATTTTACCACAGTTGTTTTGAATCGAAAATGTGAAAGGTTCTTTCTGATTTAAAGCTCTACATCATATGTGAACGATAATGAACCGTGTCATAAGGTGTTTCATGTAACAGAACACATTGTCCTCCTGGTAGCATTTTTCAGTTCTTATAATCATTTAAGTAGTTCAGCTTCTCTGCATTGACATATGGGCTTGCCTTTAAGAACATTGGTCTACTTTCTTTACTGACAGATTGAACATTGCTCTATAAATTTGTTTGATGCATTGAACTGTGTTAAAATTGTTTTTGTGGCTTACAAAATGACTAATTGTTGTTAAGCTAAGAAATCAATCTGCAGATTAGAATGGTGTGACTGAAACCAATATTAGAGTCATAGCCCGTCTTGGGCTCAAGGCTCACCCAAAGATCTCAAGAAGGATGACAAATTTTAACTAAATTTGTTTTTTCTACTTTATTTTCAATAGATTTTATAAGATGAGCGTCCAATCAGCAAGTCTTGTTGCTACCTTCAAGCTATGGTTTGTCGGTGAAACACAAGAAAAAAACCTTCACCAATCACAAGAGATTATCCAACATTAGAATAAAAGCTAGCCCACTGATGTACAAATACTAAGAATCACATTAGTCCAGACAAATCATACATTGGGAACATCATATATACACTTATGAGTATGATGATATACATAAACAGCAAATTACATAAATCCCTACCTAGAAGTGGGTGCTTTATACACAGGTACAATATTGAACCGATGACCATCGGTCACCCAACACCATACCTAGCCACCAATCTAAAAATAAAATAAAAAAAACCCACCAACACCATACCCAGCCACCAAAACCCAAAACTAAACCCACCTACCAAACTCAAAACCAAACCCACTACAAACAACCCACTTATCCAGATCTAAGAAATGCGGCTTGAAAGAAATTAGGAATATGAGGAAGAGTGTAAAAGGGAGGACGATCTACACCGCCAACCTAGATTGACGATTTGTGCTGCCGACCCAGATTCACCACCTCACCACCTACCTAGATTGATGATCTGCACCACCTACTGCCTCATCGCTCACTAGTAGGAGTCCTAACTGCCAGAGAGAAAAGAAGAGAGAGGAGGGAGAACTTAAGAGTGAGAAGGTATAGTAGTCATGAGAGAGGAAGAGCGAAAACTAAGAGAAATTGAGGTGTGAGGAAGTGAAAGTATCGAGTAAGGAGGGAGAAGAGAAAATGTAAAATGTTTTACCAAAATTTTAAATGTAAAATATTTTACAAAAATTTGTCTAAGTTGATTTGGTTGGCTGAATATATTTTACTTTTGACTAAATATTTTACTGTAAAAAAAAATCGTAAAATGGAAAAATATTTTACATCAAAATAAACAACAGAGCGTTATTTGCTAAAAGATGAGACAAAAAGAATTGCCTTTAAAAAAAAAACTAGTTTATTTGGTAAAAAGTAAGACAAAATGTGGTTTAAGTAAAAGGTAGCAGACAAAATTTTGCTGCCAAACATATTAGACATGGTTGCAACGATTGAAAAAGGATTAACAAAACAGAGGCATAGCATAGACACCTTATCTATCATAAAAACTAAAATAGGCCCTGTTTATCAAAACAGAGCTGCCAATCAATATCATGCTGCCCTCTTTACTAAAACAGAGAGCTGCCACTGCCAGCCACCAACAGCATGCTTTTCTGGATACACATAAGAGCTAAACAAAAGCATAGATACAATAAGGTAACAGGCACTTGCAATTGATTAACATTAATAATATTCATGTTGCCTATAGGCTATAGGTCTATAGAACATAAAGGGCATTGCATTGATGCACTTTCTGTGTCACTATTACTACATAATTAATGAAACATCTCTGAAGTTAAACACGGAATGCAGCTTACTATCCTGGATGGCGGCAAAGAACTTGTTCTCATTCAAAAGTACGAAAGAATTAAATACATACATCGAACAAAAAATGCTCTCTCATACACTAAGCTTGTCCATCTCCTTCTTAAGTGCATTAGCCCTCACCAAGCTCCCAATTGTGTTCACAGCCAACTTCAAGTCCTGCAAAGGATTCCCAGGTGCCACTGTTTTGTACAAGTAGCTATCAAAGGTCATCTTCTGCACATACTCGTCCGCGCACATCTCAACAAATGCTTCCCTAGCCGGGTTTGACCTGTAGAACACCTTTTGCAACACATCCAAGACCTTGTAAGTTGGCCAGTAAGTCTTGTCCCACTTCTCCAAGTACTTCCTCAAATCCCTCTCATCTACCATCCTCTTCCCATTCTCTGACCCTTCAATGATTGCCTCAGCACACATCCTCCCACTCTTTGCTGCAAAATAGATACCTTCACCTGAGCATTTGGTCACGTACCCTGCTGCATCTCCTACCAATGCTACTCTTCCCAGCAACCTACGTGGCCGGGGGTGTTCTGGAATTGGGTGTGCCTCAACTCGGATAATTTTACCACCCAAAATCTTGTCCTTTGCTCTTTTCCTGGTTGCTAGTTGGAACTTCTTGATGTCTCCTTTGTGGGTCACCGTGCCAGTGCCAACAGCCACGTGATCACACTTGGGGAAGACCCAACCATAGAAGTCGGGCGAGACATCATCTCCAACATACATCTCCGCAAGGTCCTCATAATATGCCATTTTATCATCAGGGATTTTGATTCTCTCCTGCAATCAGAGAGACAAATCTTGAAATCAGGGCAGTATTACAATGTAAGTATTTGTATAGTAAGCAACAATTCCATTTCTGAAAATTGGGTCAAATTTGTGTCCATTTCTGAAAATCGGGTCAAATTTTGAGCCCCTTTTGAAACCTATATGTCTACTTTCCAATTAAACATGTTTCACTCATAAATTTGTTTAAGTGTAATTGATACTGTCATCTACTATTTGAGCAGCTTCTGAACCTGGATAAAACCGAACACAATTTAATTGATACATCCCAAATTTGATATGTTTTGGCATCAAACATATCTATAGACTATTAACGATAATGCACATGTTATAAGTATTTTCAACAATATTCAATTACTAGAAGTAATAATATATTGAAGCTGGGGCCACAATCATGTAGTAAAGTATATTATACCAAGCACATAATTGTAACATTACAAACCTGAATTATGTAAACTAAACATTAATTTACCTGAAACGCAATGGCGTAGTCATAATCACCAGCATCAATGGCCTTAGCGACACGAGAATTGGCCCCATCAGCACCAATCACAGCGTCCACCTCCAAAGTCCTCTTCTCCCCAACCCCACCAACCTTCCCATCGAACCCATTATAATGCAACACATAAGGCGAAACCCCATCTTTAGGCACATCCATCTTCAAAAACAGCCCATTGATAACCTCAGCACCATTAGTCTTAGCTCTTTCCCTCAAGTACGCGTCCAAAACCTCACGCCTCACCATGCCAATGTACTCATGGGGCTTCAATGTCTGCCCAATATCCACAGCCACGTTTGAGGGAGAGATCATCTTCATCTTGGTGACACGGCGGTCAATGATGTCCAATGGTAAATCAAACTCACCCACCATGCAAAGTGGGATAGCTCCACCACAGGGTTTGCAGTTGTCCATTTTGCGCTCTATGAGGTAAGTCTCTATGCCACCTTTGGCTAGAGTCTCAGCGGCTGCGCCACCAGCTGGGCCACCACCGATCACTGCCACTCTGAGGTTACGGTTGGTGAGTCTGGGGCTTGATTTGGAGGCCAAGACTTGGAATTTGAGCTTTCTGGGCGGTTTTGTTTGGGATTGGGAAGTGAAGAAGTAATGGGGTTTCTCTGTTGAGGCTTGTTGGCGGAGTCCCACAAAGGATTTGAGGGCAACGGAAGCCATTTTTGGTTGGAAGCTGAGCTGAGGGAACTGTGAGAGTTTTGAGTTTAGGACTGAAAGTCAGTGAGAGTTTAGGACAGTGCGTGTGATTTTTGTTTTTTGAAGGTGGATATGGTTTGGGATATAAGAAAATGTTGTACGTTGGATGTTGGGAATGGACGGTTGGGATTGGATGTGGATAATGGGGTAGATTTTCGGGTCTCTTTTGCTTTGGGTGTGACGGTTTTTTCGTTTGCGTTTATCAATAAGGTGGTTGAGTTTAAGCCACGTTTGTTTTGGTTTGGATTTTAGTAGGGGTACTTTGGGTATCCCACATGCAACCAATGAGATTTCCACACGTCATTTTTGGAGTTTCAACTTTCATACATTTGTCTTTGTGGTACTATTCTCAGTCTCACAATGACGTCCGTACAAGAGGGACCTATGAATCTGATGCGATGACAACCACGTTTAGTATGAGGTGAACAAATATCTAGATTTGCATCCTTTCCTTTCCTTTCCTTGAGATTTTCTTTACCTAAACAATATTGTTTTTGAAGGCTAGAAATGCAAAATTTAGGAGGGTGTTAGCCCATATCTTAAAAATTGGAAATTATTATTTGAAAATATGTATAGAAATATATGTGAGTAAAAAAGTGAATAGAAATACTTGTAATATTGTTTAAAAATTAAAAATTGTTGTTTAACAACATATACCAAAAACCCCCTTATTCTCTATAGTAAGTTTTAACACATTAAAACTTACTTTATCTATTTTACCACATCAATTTATAATACACTATATATCACATATTCTATTTAACATTCAACAAATTAACATAATATTATCAAACCATTAAAATAATATAAACAACAAACACAACCCATAAATCAAATCTGAACAGACATATACACTTAGATTAGGCTAAAGTGTAATTTTTATCTTGTACATATATTAAAAAAAAAAAATCAAAAATCATAACCACCACCATAATAGCCTTCAAACACAAAGATCACCAACCACTAGAGCTATCCAAATCTACCGCCCGCCTGCCCGGACCCGACCTGAAACCACCTGATCCGATGACTCTGGCGGTCGGACTCGGGTCCCGACTCCAAAAACCTAACGTCGACAAGTCAGGTTTTGGATCTCTTCCTCTAAAACCCGTGAAACCCAACCGACCTGAAGTCCATTAAAATCTAGCCATTTTTTCCAGATTTCGACCACTTTTTCACTTAAATCTGTTAATTTCTGGCACAATAAACACCGGATCTAGCGATATCTTTCCGCGTCTTGGCAAATTCCAGGGATTATCGGGTTCACTCGAAACCGACGACCTCCCTCGGCAACCAGGACCGATGAATCCGTTACTGTTATAGGTCAATTGCGGGTTGAAAAATCACCGACCCGATCTTGTACGGGTCAGTTGCAGGTTGGGCAAAAACCCGACCCGCTTGACCCATAGATAGCCCTACCAACCACCATACTTGAGCCATTGCCATTGCTAGAACTACCATAGCCAAGCCATAGCGACCACCCACACAAACCATAAAATCAAACCTAAAAAGACCCACAACTTAGCCCTCGCCACCAACAGCTCACCAACCACCACCAAAAATCAATTGAATTGAAGATATTATAGCTAAATTTATGTGTCTCATCAACTCAATGGCTAGGTTTCCCCACCACTGATCGACCTTGCCACAACTCATTGATCCACCATACTACAACCCACCGATCCACATCTAGAGAGAGGAAGAGAGATTGTGAGTGAGTGAGAAAGGAAGAGAGGAGAGGTTGTGAGTAAGAATGAGAGAGGAAGAGAGGCTGAGAGAGAATCAGACCAGAGAGAGAGAGAGAGAGAGAGAAAAGTAGAATAAAATACCCACATTTTTTTTACAATTTCCCTCTGTACCGTTCCAAATTTAGAATTGTATTGTCCATGAATGCCAAATTTTTTAGCATTTAGGATATATATTGTGAATGGTTTTTTGGTATTTGGTGTGCCAAATGCTTAAAATTTAGCATTTTTTAGCATTTGGCACATTTGATACCAATGCTCTAAGTTTCACAAATTTATTTAAGTGCTCTAATTTTATTTTTGTACATTTCAATTGTCTAAATTTTAAGTTTATTCAACTAAGGTCTCTTTTTTTACTTCCGTTAAACTTAAAAAAAAAATTCTAGAAAAGGATCTTCAATCATTAATTGGACTTTTTTTTAATTAAAACAATTTGAAGAAAGAAATTCAAAATTTGGACAATTAATTGTAACATTTAATAGAAGTTGATGGAGATTCCTTAATTGAATAAACTTGAAATTTAAATAACTAAAATAAACAAAAATAAATTTAAATGATTGAAATGAATTTTAGTGAAATATAGATCTTGAGTTATACATTTTGGGATTTTTTTTTTGAATGAACAAAAACTGGTAGGCAGGACAACCGAAGTGACTTCCCCACTTGAATGTTACCATAATAGTAATATCCTCCCAGCTTCCCTAGATTTCATTTCTTTACGTAACACTTACACATTTAAAAAAATTTGAATTGATGCACTTGCATTATTCTCATTAACTCTGTTGGGCTTCCTTTGATGCTTGTTGTTTCCATGGGTTCAATCTCTCTAATCAACTAACCCATTTCAATGGGCCCATCTCTTTCGTTTCATGCCTTTGACCTCCCTCCATTTCCTTTAAAATTCTTAAATTCTTCCAGCCTCAACTAGGTGATAGGATCCTTATAATTACCTTTGTAAGTGCTTCTTCATTTCGGTGTCCATCTCTGTTGGGCCGCTTGTGGTTTTTGCTTACGCATCTAACTATGTTATAGCAGTTCTGGGCATTCTTTTTTGTTGTGGCCCATTTAACCTTAGCAATATCCAAAGCCTGCTAGTCGTTCACAACAATTTCCTCTTCCTTGACCGTTAATCACCTCAAGCCCATTGGGCTAGTAGAATGTGAGAACTAGTTTCGTTTCTCTTATTAGACAAAGTAAAAGACTAGTAGAAGACTAGAAGGTTTTCAAGTTGACTGGTTTATCTTACAAGTTGCAATATTTTATTTTTTGGCTTTAAATATAAGTTTAAATTTCTGGAAGATTACAAATAACAAGTTTCCCAAATTCATTTCATTAAAACATGTTCTGGAAAGTTCGTTTTCATGCAAATCAGCAACCAAATGGGCCTTCACTAGAACAAGTTTCGTCATATATACGATAGGACAAAATTTAGTTACAAAATTAGTTGTAATCTTAGGTTACAAACTCACTCAATAAAATAAATATTATTGCATATTTTGAAAATCTAACTATTGAATTACATGTTCTTTACGCTCTTAATACACATGTCAATTTTTGTGTCAATCGGATATTATTTATTATATAATCTATAATCTTATATTTTATGCATAATTTTAAATTACAAAAACTTGCAATTTAAAAATTTATTGATAATATAGCTATTGATCTTTAATTTTCTTGAAATTTTGCAAACATGGAGGATATAAAAAGAAGATGAAATCTAACGATGAATTTGTCAAAATTCACTTTCAATAAAAAGATATTGAGTGAGTTTGTAACCTAAGGCTACAATCGATTTTGTGGCTAAATTTTGTCTTATAAGATTATTTCATTTCTCTTATTAAACAAAGTAAATACTAGTAGAAGACTAGAAGGTTTTCAAGTTGACTGGTTTATCTTACAAGTTGCAATATTTTATTTTTTGGCTTTAAATATAAGTTTAAATTTCTGGAAGATTACAAATAACAAGTTTCCCAAATTCATTTCATTAAAACATGTTCTGGAAAGTTCGTTTTCATGCAAATCAGCAACCAAATGGGCCTTCACTAGAACAAGTTTTGTCATATTTACAATATTAGATTATTTCATACGGTTGGGAATTCTTCAATTACACAGCTCACCGATATTTAAACCACAAAAGCAAGCTGCAAAATATGGGTACAAAATTTCCTTACCTATACAAACCGAGAATGTCCAACAAATTAAACAATATAATTGTTTTACAATTGTTACAAACATATATGGTTGCCCCCGACATTGTGAAAACGATACGCCTCTAAATTCTTCATGCACAACATTTAAGCTCCTATAGTAGGTGAACTCACAAAATCGAACATATTAGAGCACGCAAATATTGAAAATCTAAGCCTCACCCACTTTTTCTCCATGTGTATATTTCTTAATTTTCATTCCCACGCGCTCCTTAACCACATGAAACATTATGGTATTCCTCTAATATAAAATATTTGTACAAAATTTTATATTGTTTTTGGGTTTTTTGGACACATATTGTTGCAACAAAATCATGGTAGTTGAAGTAGGTTAGAATCGCCCACGGTTGGTTTATCAAACACATCCTCCATCTTTCTTACGTTGCTTCTCTACTAGGATTTTACGCTTCTCCATATGTTTAAAATCCCAACCCAAATCTTCTTAAATCGTATCCTAAAACCCCATCTCACTAAAACATAACTTGGAGCTAAGCATTGAGAAAAGAGCTGCAATTTATCAAACATGAACTTCTTGGTGGTACTAACAATATTTGTGACTATCCTAGGAATTGCCATTGATGGATGCAATTGCAAGACAGTGCAGTTCATATTTGGAGACTCCCTCTCAGACGTTGGAAACAACATGCACCTAAGCAGGAGCTTGGCTCAGGCAAGCTTGCCATGGTATGGTATTGATTTTGGCAATGGATTGCCTAATGGGAGGTTCTCTAATGGACGTACAGTGGCTGATATAATAGGTACATACTTTATGCACATGCTATCTCAACAATAGATCCATTTTATGTTGCAAATTAGATATTACAAATTTAAATGTGTATCTAGTGTTACGCCATTTAAAATTTTAAATGACATGACAGTCTGCATACAGTTAGATACAATAACTGAAATATTGTCTCTGAAATGAGGGTGATTGTTTCGTATCATTATGCCAAAAAAAATTGATATGCAAATAATTTGGTATTACATTATTACAACACTAACTTGTGCATATTCAGGTGACAGTACTGGTTTCCCAAGGCCACCAGCCTTTCTGGATCCATCTTTAACAGAAGACATAATATTGCAAAATGGAGTCAATTATGCCTCAGGAGGTGGTGGGATTCTGAATGAAACTGGCGGCCTATTTGTAAGTTGTAACCATTAACAATTCATACTCCTTGTGTAGTTGTCTTATCCCTCTTATCTCATGAGCAACAAAACATGATCCAAGATAGACTGAAATTTTTTGGTGTCTTGCAGATACAAAGGCTCTCTCTTTATAGGCAAATTGAGCTTTTTCAAGGGACAGTTGAACTGATTCAAGCCAAAATTGGAAAGCAGGCAGCAGACAAGTTCTTCCAAGAATCTACATATGTGGTTGCCTTAGGGAGCAATGATTTCATCAACAACTTTTTGATGCCAGTTTACGCGGATTCGTACACTTACAATGACCAGACTTTCATTGAGTATTTAATGGAGACACTCCAAGCACAACTTAAGGTTAATTAATTAACTAAAAATTGTCAATATTCTTCTTCTCTATCTTCCTTTAAATTTATTTTTAACTGGATTTTTTTTTTTTTTTGGGTATAGATTTTGCATGGCTTAGGAGCTCGGCAGCTGATGGTTTTTGGGCTAGGTCCAATGGGTTGCATTCCACTCCAAAGGGTCCTCAGTACAACTGGGAATTGTCAGGATAGAGCAAACAAACTGGCTCTCAGCTTCAATCAAGCTGCAAGCAAGCTTTTAGATGGTTTAACCAAAACACTTCCTAATGCAACTTACAGATTTGGAGATGCTTATGATGTTATCAATAACGTGATTACCAATCCACAAAAATATGGTACGTAGTTATATTGACATTGAAACATGTAAACTTATTTTTATGCACTTCTTTTGAGCTTGGTTATTATTTTTGTTTTTTTAGTATCTACGCATGTTAAACATTGCAATGAATTTGATGCTTGCAGGATTCAGTAACTCAAAAGATCCATGTTGCTCCTTTTACAATATTCGACCAGCTCTCACATGTATTCCTGCATCAACATTGTGCAAAGATAGAAGCAAGTATGTGTTTTGGGATGAGTATCACCCAACAGATAGTGCCAATGAGTTAGTTGCTAAACAGCTCATCAAGAAACTTGGATTTTTGGATGGTGGCGCACCCTCCCCAGTGCCTGCAGCTATTGCTCCTTCCCCAAAGTCTGCTCATGCTCATTCCCCAAAATCTGCTCATGCTCATTCCCCAACTTCTGCTATTGCCCCATCCCCAGAGGGATAGTATATAATCTAATTAAGCAATTGTTTCTGTTCAGCAAATGCTATTATTGTTGCTCCAATATCTATATGGAAGATTTTTCTTTGTAATTTCCAAGAGTTGGTCATGAAAATAAGTAATTAATGTTATGGTTTGTGTATTCAATAATATGTACTATTTTTTAAAACATTTTGCATAAAGAAGAATGATCACATGAAATATCTTAGAAACTCAATGAACCGATAATGTAGTGGATTGAACTTGGTATCTCCGAGTTTACGTCACGCCCCAGACCAATGAGTCCACCACCTAGGAATCCCATGGGTAATAATAGTCATATTTCGCTTAATTTGAATTGAAGTGTAACACTTTAGTTGGACATTAATCTATTGTTAAATATCAATTAAATAATCTTTATTTATTTCTTTATTATAAATTTTCACTTGATATTCATTCTTAT
Organism: Castanea sativa; assembly: GCF_040712315.1. NCBI lineage: Eukaryota > Viridiplantae > Streptophyta > Magnoliopsida > Fagales > Fagaceae > Castanea > Castanea sativa. Next base: position 36,904,291 of record NC_134016.1, on the reverse strand, counting down.
TGTTTTTTTAGAAGTAAAATTTAATTAAAATTTCATATTTATATTTTACTAGCATATTCTTTCAAAATGATCATAATATGAATAATTCATTTAATCTTCTTGTAATAAAATCAAAGTAGAGTAGGATTTTATTAGTTTTAATCTGAAAAACTTTTTCTATAGACAAGATTGTAATGTAAATTGTCCACAAAATCCGAGCGATTAGGTTAGAGTTTCCTTAGTAATTAATATGTGATTGGGTGGATTTGGGTGCTTAACATATTTCAAATCCTGTACCTTAGTTCCAGACTAAAAAATATACTAGTACATTTGCAAATAAAATTCAAACTAGTTTGCAACTCCTTTAAAACCAAGTGGTGACTCCTCCTCTTTGCCTTAGCCCACATGGTATGCGGTGTACTCTGGTTCATGTGTCAAATGGGCTCTCACTTAGAAACTCAGCATGCTTCACAACTATTCATCATTGAAGACCCATGTAAAAATCAATGGAGCCTGAGTTGGGGCGATCACAGTTTCCACCTATTGATTTTAAAAAATTCTAGACGAATTTAATGAGGTGGAATGCAATAATTTTTTGTTCTTAGTGCTACCAAATGTTACTCAAAAGTTGAAGCAAATATCACGTGTTGGAGTCTAGTATCTTTCAATACTTTCAAACTCCGAGCTAAAAATTTCTCCAGCTAGGGAAGTGAATCAAGTGATGCAAGAAGTGTTACTACAATTTCATTTTAATTTAGTTTTGCTTAATTTTAGAAGTCAATAATATTTTTATTGGTCATTAGACTTTATTTTAGGTATTTTTAGTTAATTATGTTATTAGTATTTATTTAAATCCCTAGAGTTAAACAGCATCTGTGTAATTATGTTTTATTTCTTATTTTATATAAACATATAAAATACTAATTAATATGTCAATGATGAATAAAGTTTCTCTTTGAAAGTTTTTCAATAGTCTAGTATTATCTTCTCCTAAATTTTCTATTGGCTTAAGGTTGCAACTTTTTGCTTTAGTTTTTTAACTTATTTATTTATGTATAACTTTTTAAATCCTTACTTCTTTTAAAGTATAAATATAATCTAACCAACTTTTAACGAATAAGCAAATAATTTAAACAAAAATATTTTGTCCAATACTTTATGCTCCACCAACTACAGTGTGATGTGTTCAAATTTATTTATTTTAAAATTTAAATTTTTGTTAATTTGTAAGGAGAAAAAGAAAGCTACATATAACATAGTGTGATTAGTGGAGTATAAAGTAAAACTTTCTCTATCATAGCGAGAATAAAACATTTTTATTCATAAGCTTCCAGCAAAAAAACTACATCTAAATACACATTAATGATGACTTCAAGCAACACTAGATGCTGACTTCTAAGTTTTTTCTTGTTTTTAAATTTCAACTTTGCATCAGCTTTTGTTTTGTCCTGCAGCACAAAACTTCTTAGAACCATAGCTTTGTACTAAGTAACAGGATGAATTTTGTTAAGCTACAGAGCCTATCTCGCTTGATGGACTCACGTGCAGGAGTTTCCATTGAATTGCCAAATAGCTCCATTTTCCTAGATTTGACGTCTATCAATTGTTAGCCGATGAATCTCAATAGGGCAGTAATGGCATGGCAATTCAATTGAAGCTTCTTTGACACAGTCCTGATTCAAACACTAGCTAGCTACCTTAATAGCTGAAATGGGGTGGCACTTTGCTTCCTCATGCTACTTTTCCTACTTTTTGTAATGAGCCTTTATGGCGTGGATTGCTTCCATTGGTATGGAGATATATTAATGGAATTATAGTGGTTGTTCCACTACACTCAAGGATTTGTGTCCCTTTGAGCCTTTCTAATTGACCCAATTGTAAACTCTACATCTAACTCTAGACCTCGTAACATCAATGTATACTTTACTAGGGTTCTCTGCATTGTACTCAGCATACAATCAAAATGTAGCTGATTTTTCAACTGTCTTCAGTAAGCTGATTTTTCAAACAGCATGTGTACTTTTAGCCTATCCAAATTAAGCAAGTGCCTACATTGAAAGCTGATGTTCATTTGTTTGAGAGAGAGATTAGATTCCTAAACAAGTTTAGAAGTATAGTTAGGCCTTAGATTTTGCATCATCAGACAGAACGAAAGCTGTTTCTTTATTTTGGATTTCCTGCAGATCCCTTTCAGTATTGCATGATAAGAGGCAACATTAACACTAGAACATAATCATGAGGATTTTATATGCAACGAGCGATGGCCTTCCTTTTTCTTATCCTTCTAATACAATTGTGTTTTAGGCTTTGAAGAGGTGGTGATGATCTCTATGTATTTCATTCTCTTCTAGGATTTGGAATGTGAAAAATATAGAATACGGTAAGTTGAATTGCAAGGAGTAGCATGCATATGAGTTACTGCTCACTTGCTCAGCTTTGTTTTCCCTATTCCAATTTTTCCTCGCATGGAATTAGGCCTGTATAGCAACATTAAAGTACTCCATTGAACTAAGGTGATTGTCACATCGTCAATTGTAGCTGTTGGTTTTCTACTTTTGGGGTCATAGAACATGTTTCTGGTTTATGCATTAGGAAACTAAATCTTAAAACCAACCAATTTCTCTATAATGGATTCAATTACATAGTGCCACCTAAGATCTGACTCGATCTTTAGAAGCCAAGTTAATCAAATACATGTTTGAACTTTAGAGCTAATGCAATTATATGAACTATTACACAACTAATTGGATGTGTCAATGACAAGTAAATCCTGAATACTGTCCCCAATCCTGGCAGGTGAATTCTATCACCTATCTTGGTATACATATGTCATATTATATATATATATATATATATAGAGAGAGAGAGAGAGAGAGAGAGAGAGAGAGAGAGATATTCAGAGAGGATGTTACCTTGGAGATTTCATTTTAATAACTCAGTCCACATTTGAGAAGCCACAGAACCTCGCACTAACAAACCGAAATGCTACATCATAATGGAAAGGATACTCCAATTAAGCATACTATGAGGGTGAACTATGGTCATGCCTGAATTATGACTCAACTTTAAATGTGGCATATAAAACTTTATTCCATCAGAAACATTTGACAGCTCACTCTGAATCTCACTCAGTTCAAAAATATCAAGACCAAGGTTATGATTTTGTGCCAGGTTTCAAGCAAGCATGAGTACAGATTGTGCATAGTTGGTATATATCCAGTGTGGAAAATTCAGAATTATTTAATTTGATACTCTATTCATAGTGTGGTAGCCTTTGAGCCTAACACACCTCAAAAGAAAGCTATCCTAGGATAGGACTCTTTACATTAGACACCAGAAGATAAGACTCCAATGCAATGATGTTGTTTGACAATGAGAAGCAGGAAAGAAAAGCTTAATCATTATACTTTAACTATGATAAATTGTTATGAAACTTCGTTAAGTTCTTTTCATGCACTTCTAATTAACTATTCTTGGTGAATTATATTTTAATTTAGTTGATATCGTCAAGTCATTTAATCTGATTGCCTATTAAACAAAACTATTCTTAAAACTAGTATGTACAAAACTAAAGTCAGTGCTAAAAGACAAAATTGCTAAAAGTTAAGAGGACAACAACTTAGCAGCTGCACTATCTCACTCCCAAAGGGAGGGGGGGGGGGGGGGAGGGTGAAGGAATAGGAAAGAGAAAAAGTGGTTAAAGAAGCCAATTAGAAATAAAGACTCAAAGTCTCCCTAATTATACGATCATTCAGCCTTTCCAAGGGCCACGATATCACACATGCCATTAGCATGCAGTAAATTAATGGCTGGCATGTTGCTTTTTACACTGTAATGGAAGAATATACCAAAGAGTTGCGTATCGTTTGTTTAACATTGCAGAGTTGACTTAAGGATTGTTTGTATAATCTATGTGCAAAAATGCATGTTGTTCTTCTGACTATTTTCTTTGATTCTTGATAGAACTCCTATCCTCTTTAAATTGGAAAAGCTGCCCCAACCTCCAAAAAAAGCAAGCAGTTTTGTAGAAATTATTTTCCACAAGCAAAAACTTCTACAAGTTCATACTTCATTGGCTTAGAAATTTTTCTTACTAAATATGTGAAAATGCCTTCAACATACATGAAAACCAATCTAACATCAGTTTATGATAGATAAGAAGACATTTCAAGTATCAAATCAAACTTTAGTCTATTTTATGGTAATAAATATGCTTTAAACAGATGATCATTTTTTAGTTGCAAAAAAAAAAAAAAAGAGTCCAAAATGCCAAATCATCATCCAATTGTTAGAAGATTTGTTGCTAGCTGCTACTGCCTTTTTCCCATCTGTCCTGATGTGCATGAATTTTCTACACACCACTGCTCTTGATATGATTTGTTTATACACCATGCTCTGGACTACTACTTCTTTTCTAAGTAAGGTACATTTTCATAATTTATTGAGATTTTATGTTTCCATATTTACTTTGTGGTCCAATCCTGTGGTACATCTGCACCTTCAAATGCCATAGTGACCAACATGTTATTGTCCATTTTCAGGGTGAAGTTCAAAAAGGCCCCCGGCAGATGGGGAAGTGGTAAGAAAGTGGGTGTCTACCACTTCTACAATCCACTTCCTCCACTTAACACAAGCAATTGTACAAATGCTTTGAGATTTTTTATATACAATGAACTTTAAGTGGTCTACCTAACATACGTCTTTAAAGAATGTAGATTTGTTACTAATAGGCTTTCTAAGAACTTTGTTGTCCAGCACCAACCCATCAAAAGAATTTTCTGCAATTTATTTCTCCTATCTCTTTTTCACCAAAGAAGGGTTAAAAAGGGAACCAATTTGGTGGTCCAAAAGGCAGTTGAGTTGTCCTTCACGTAAACAACTAGACAGGCATAGTTTGTTTATGTTCTTTTTTAATATTGATTTTATATTTGTGGGTGGTTTTTGCTGCGAGGTCGTGAAGTTTAAAGAAATCTTCAGCATCCTAAGTCAAATGAAGATACGTATCTCATTTTTTACAAACTCTATCATATAATACTACATGCAATTTATTATTGTTGAAATGAGACAAAATGCACCTTAAGAGAAATGAAAAGCAGAAGGATGAAAAAGCACAAGTTTCTTATGGAATTTCATTAGATCGGACATACTGAAATATAGAAGAAAGTCAAGAAACTGATTTCAAAAAGTGAATCAGACTCAAACTTAGTTCATGAGTTACACCACATGCGCTTAAGATGCCTATCAGTGAGGATTCATAATTTCTGAAGCTGTAAGGAGCAGTAGTGAATCAATGTTAGCAACTCAGTATTCACCCTGCCCTTCTTGCTCCAATTTAGATCAAATTTCGAAAATAATTTTCCATTTGTCTAAAACCATTTCATATAGAGAACTGACACCAAATTTATGATTCTTTCAGAAAACATGTTCAAGAGGAGAGTCATCATCCCTGTCCTTTTTGCAAAATGTTTGCAGAAAGAATAGAGGATGAAACTTTTCTGCGACAGGACCAACCATTTTTAGGTATAGCACTTGAGTAAATTACAGGGTGAGGAAGGTTAGTAAACCTCTTTTAAAGCCGGTGCCTTAAAAATTTCTCAGGCTATGCAGCAAAGGCTTTTTTGGGCAGATCTTACACTACACATTTGACTTTTACTTTCTAGATAACTTGCAAGCCAAGAATGAAGATTACTTAAAATAATCACAATTAGGATCTTTTGAAGGTAAAAGTAAGGGCTTCAAGAGATGCTTTTGAACATCTTATGCAGCAAAAGCAAGGAAAGCTCCTCCACAAAATTACCAGAGTCAAACTGGAATGGAGCTTATGCTGCTAAGTGCAAGGCAGTTGGAAGAGGTGGTGCAAGAAATAACTGAGGACAAATTAGGGATGGCACAAGTGTAATACCCTAGATTGTGTAAATTTTATTGGACTGGATTGTATTTGTGACAATAAGCTTTCTATATTCAAACTAATTGAGGTCAGCAGCTGAAGGTACAGCTTTGAGAGGTGTTAAGGCAGTGGAGAGCATGTACTTGAGAATAGTTATCATGGATACCGATGCCAAGCAGATTTATACCAAAGTGGTGAAAAATTAAACCATGACAGCATGGTAGATTGTTGTTATCCTCATAGATATGCAAACACTAGTAAAAAGACTTGCAAGCTTGATTCAAGGAACTGCAAAAGCTGCTACAACCGATGTTTGCTTGTGGCTGTTGCACCCTACAAAGGCACAAAAGGGTGTCCTGACCCCCATCCTCATTACTTGAACACTAAAACAAAGATTGATTTCATTTTTCTTGTTTTAGTTTGTTGTCACCATTTTCTGCTTCTCTTTTGTTCTGTTTTCTATTTCCTTATCTTCAAGCCAAACTAAAATGATAAAGATATTCCAAATATACCACAAAGTTTAATAAGAAAAAAGCAATAGATGGAAAATGTTTTACTACTGATATAAATTAAAGAGCTTTGTGAACAGACCAACTGTCTTAGAATCTGTAGCTGCTGCCTCAAATATCAACATTCTATTTGATGAGCTATGAGTATGTGAGATGTTACACAAACAAACACAATTGGATCTGAAGTTCACCATAAGGTCCATAATATAACAACTGGTATGCTATGCATCAAGCTTTTTATTAACTAATATTTTAAATTCAAGTTCATACAGATAGTTAAGCAGATCTACCTGCATCAAGGCAATTACATTAACATAACTGAATTCTACTCTAGTTATTCATATCTCTTTCTCTCGTCATACATTATTGCTATCCAAATTTGCCTTTGTCGCTTCCCACGCCCAAGGAAACAAGAAGATAATAAGGTTCTTGAGTCTTGATCTACTTAAATGAGAAATTAAGAAGCGTGTTCTTTACTACTGCTATCTTAAACACTATATAATATAATGAAGAACACTCCTATCACCTAGAAAAACTAACATTCACTGCAGCATTTCCCTTATACTGGTGGCTTTGGAGTGTGGCGGTTATTGGCTCCTGATCCCGGGTAATCATGCAGTTCAAATTCCATCCTTCCAGAAAAGATTTGCTCATCCCATTTTTCCTCAGTAGCTAGCTGTGTTTGAAAGTTAGAAAAATGAATTAGTATGTTGGAATATTAGTGATTGGCTCTTAGATATCATAAATTATTGAGTAAAATTTTGGACTATCTTTCATCAACTTTGTTATTACCATGTGGGTATTCTGTGAAACTAGATGAACTTGATGTCCATGCATTAGGTTTCCCGTTCCTACAAAGACAATAAAACATTTCATAAGAAGGAGAAAATAATACGATGATGCTGATGAACATCAAGTATAAAGTTATTGGAGATTTACTTGTGACTGGGACAGCGTTCAAGCTGATAAGTTGAGAGAACACCAATAAGAGTACAAGTAGAGGAGAGAAAGTGTTTGCCATTGCTATTGGAAGTGTTCCAAGTGACAACTTCTATGAATGTTGTTTCTTATACAGCTAGCACCCAATTTATACATATAGTTTAAAGATTTTTCTAGACTTTTTGTGGGAAGCAAAATAACCTTATTTCTAAAGTCAAAAAAGGTGATAGGAACACAACATTATTGGTGGGGGCTTAACGCATTACCAATCTTTTCGAACTTCTGTTTCTTTCTCTCTCTCTCTCTCTCTCTCTCTCTCTCTCTCTCAATGTAAACCATAGATGTGGAAACAGAATTCATGAAAATTATATTTTAGTCGGCAGTGAGAGAAAATGGAACACACTGTGCTAGTGGAAGGTGACAACATCATATGGTGTGGCTACACCCGAGCTCATGCATATTTTCTTGAGTCAAGGTCTAGTGGAAAAAACTATGATTATACCGAGAAATTCCACGAATTGACAAAAATCATGAAAGGTTCCCATCCAAGAACCTCACTAAAAGTAAGGCACTCATTCATTTGTGACTCTCTGACAAACATATTATAACCACCAATTGTGGCATGAATCTTTGCCAATTAAGTATGAATGTATGATCGACAAAATTGGATGATTTTGAGGTTACCATTATATTGTATTTTGTTGTCAATAGACAAATTCAGAGAACCAAAATATGGGAAAACAAAATTTTTGTGAATTCTTTAAAACTTGTACCTGTACCCTCAATATCCAAAGTCGCATATAGGATAGTGCAACAAGACCTTCCTCCACTAACATAGTGCTATAGTTCATATTTCACTGAAATGGGATAATCCCTACTTAATAATCAAGAAGTTAAAACAAATAGTTAACCAGATAAATTGAATTTGCTAGTGTTCCACTGTCACAAGCTACATGTGTCTCATTGCATGATCTTAAGTTTAAGGGTCTAGTGTTTTAGCAAGAATACTTGGTAACATGTAGCGTGACAATCCTGCCTAATATAGGTTTGTGTTGCTTTTCTTAGTCAATTGTGAAAATGTAATATAAGTTAAACTTATTAGGACTTTTAGGTTTGGTAATCAATGCGAAAGATCCGCTGACCTTGAAATCAACCTATTGATGAAATTTCCTGCTTCTTTCTGAGTGCTTTCTTTAAAGCTGTCCATTCCAAGAAATAGACAGATTAGGCATAGTGATTATCAGCATAATTCTGACTTAGAAAGTACGTAAAAATTAAAAGAAATCTGACTTAGAAAGATTTTCCAAGTTCTTGGTAGGTCATTTCTCTAACGTGGTCATACAAATTACGATTGTATTATATAGTATTAGACAATGTAGTGAACTACTTTATAATGCCATTACTGAATGTTTGTTATGGCCTAAAGCCAAATGAACCCAAAAAGCTTTAATGTGCAAATGGCTGAGAAAGTATACAAAGGTTAAAAAGAAAGCACAATCTAAAAAGAAGCGGTCCAGCTTGATTTAAAAAATACTCTATTACTGTCGGCGACTTTCCTTGCATCATCATGTTATCTTTGAAGAAATAACAGTCAACCCATGGAAATTCTTGGCAAGTTATGTGAGCACATGGACAATGCTGTGTACCTAACATTAAGGTTTTCCTTTGGAAATAAATTAAAACTTAATGCCATAAATAAAAGGCTGATAAATATTGTTTTACACCCAAAACAGAGGTATAGATTCTCAACAAAAAAAATAAAAAGCTTTAGGTTCACCAATTTAATTTCCCTTAATAAAATAATACGGTTTTTCGATACAATTATGTCAATTGAAAAACCTAAAAAAACGTAACTAAGTTTTGTCCTTATTTTACGCTTGTAATTATAGATAACTTAATTTACATATGTGTGATTATAGGGTATAATTATATTAAGATTCATTATTTATTTTATATATATATTAAAAATTGTCATTAGTTAAGGTTTTGTTTGTTTCATATTTCACATTTAAAATTGTAAACTATAGTGGATAAAAGTTGGATTCATTTGGAATTTGTATTAGTATTTTGTTAAACAATTTCGTGTGAATTTTGTGGTTTGTATTAATTTTAAAAAATGTGATACATTAATGGAACATTGCATGTGCTGTGTTGAACACTAATTGCTTAGTAAGGTCCTATAATTAAAAAAATAAAAATAAAATAAATCAATTGCTTAGCAAAGACCTTAGTTTTTGTGTCAAGATGGAGCGAGAGTAATTGTTTTGCAAGAACAAAAGTGGGATATCCATGATCGGCCTATTACCATCCCTAATGATTACATCACACAAATTTTTTTTTTAATTTATTGTTCATTAGCTTGCTCCATTATTGTAAACTTGAAATAAGGAAAGGTACTTAGAGTGAAGATCTAATAAATCACCATTATTTTTCAAGGGTCATGTAAATTAATATCACTAGTCGTGATCTACGCATGAGAATATATAATTATTTTATAATTTAATATAACGTATAATTCGTACTATGAAATTTGATAAAAATAATATATTAAGTTTAGCTGTCTTTTGAAGAAGTATACCTGCTTAGCCAAAAAAATGTATTATAATCAAAGAGGTATAATAACACTCGGTGGTGGTGGTGGAGGTTGTTTAGGATGAAGGAGATAACAATTTTCCTTTGAGCTCTCCCTCCCCTCTTTTCTATTTCGACATTGCCCATTTATATCTCTTTCTCTAAAAGAAAATATTTCTCCATCTATTTTCTATCTCTTTATCTTTACAAATGCATCTTTCTATTACTCTCTTGCTATCTTAGTTATTCTTTATTCTAATAGTTTGAATATGTTTGGTCAATATGGTTCTTTTTTAAGATGGTCCATATTCTTCTAACTTATGTCATAATGCATTATGTTTTCCGAAATTTTCTTTCATATAACTGAACTTTTTAAGTTTTTAATTTATTATTCAAATTTCTCATTCTCTGAAGGATGTTATCAAAATAATGAAAAATTATCTGAAAATTATAATATATGAACCAAAATTAAAAATAAAACCAAAGGCATTAAATATATATTTTATAATAATTTATTACTCAAATAATTGTGTTATATATATATATATATATATATATATATATATATATATATATATGTACATACTAGATTGTATTTTGCATATAAACTCAATTTTAATTCTAAAACAACTAACTATTAACCTAAACTAAAATCAAACCAAAGCCATAAGAGGGAGATAGGGATGACTTATGATGGGAAATTAAGACAACATTACACCAAAATGTATCAACACAAAGTACAGCTATCAAAAACACAAAAACATATCAACCAAAGTAAAGCTGCAAGAGAGGATAGTAAATTTATTAAAAAGAAAATGGGAGAAAGAGTAGTAAACAAAGAGAGATCAATGGGTTTCTTTTTTCTTTTTTTTTTTTTGAGAAACGAGATGAATGGTTGAAGGAAGAGTAATGGTAAAATGGGGAATAATGGAGAGAAAAAGAGGTAAAAGGAGAGTGGAAAAGTTGGGGGAAGTGTAACGGTAAGTAGGGAATAATAGGGAGAAAAAGAGAAAAGTTAATTATAAGCTTCCATTATTATATAATAATGATATTAATACTATAGATTACATACCTTATCAAAAAAAAAAAAAAATACTATAGATTATATACTTACCTAGAGTATTGTGACGTGGTCCTCATTTCTCTCACTTTCATGGTAGATTAAATTCATTATAGGATTAACCATAAATATGAGATGAGGGGACACCATATCATCATAATACCTAATAATCTTCTCTCATTTTAAGAGAAAACCCAAGATTCAAATCCCCCTAGTTCATTGTTGTATTTATTGCATTATTTAGAAAAGATTCTCAAAAAGATTTAATAATAAAAAAAAAGATATCCCAAAAGAAAAAATCACCATTACAATGAAAAGTAGATTTGGGATTTTTGGAAGTCAAGATTAGTCTTAGAGGTTATTGGTATTTACGGGTGGCAAAAGAATTAGAGCCCCCTTCTCCTGTCCTTATCCTCTTTTGGCCAAATCATATGGCTTTACACAAAAATTACAAACTTTCATACTCCTTTTTTCTTTTTTTCCACATTTCACGCATTCTATTCTAAAGTAGGATCCATTAGTGTCTTGCTTTTAATTTTTCCCTTTTGCCTTGGTGGTTTGCTATGATTTTGCTCTGAATATAGTTAGTGATTTCATGTTCAAATTATACACGACAAAAACGAAACCAATATCACACAAACTAATAGAAAATTTTCACAATTTTTTTTGTAATTCTATATTTCCATTAATTTAACTTTTAAATCCTTGTAAAAGTTTGATCCAAAGTTCCTAAATCAAATATTTTATAATTCACCTTTCTTTACTGGAAGTGGGAAGTTCTGGACCATCACGCTTGGCCAAGGCCCCATTGCAAGTACACATAGCAAATGCGATAAGACCTCAATATGGATCATTATAAAACACAAGTAAGGATTGGATCCAATGTATAAAAGTACTAAACCTATTGGAATGTTGACAATCTGAATGGGTCCAGTGCTTTTGTGCACCGGAGCCAAGCCAGTTCCATAAAAGACACTTTTGTTCTATAAAATTAAAATTTTAGCTCTTATTTTATTAAAAATAACACACAACTGACATTTTTATTGATTTTCGTCATTTTTAATGAACATAAAATGACCGTATGAACATGTTTTAGGCAGAAATCAATTACGATGCACTTATTTTGGTTCATTTGAGATGCGCACATGGTCATTTTCATCTGATAAAAGTGACAAAAGTTTAACAAAATGGTTAATTATGTTAATTACCACAAGGGTTTTAAAAGTCAATTTTATAGCATAAGGGTTTTTTTTCATAATGGCGCGTACCATTGGGGGTATTTGCATTTGACCCTATAAATTATATATAGAATAGCCAATTAACATGTTAGAACATTTGAATATTTATTTTAGTACTCTCACCATTCTCCTGCTTTCTTCTCTCTTATTTCTCTCACTCTTAGCAACAACAACATCGCCCTTTTAGTAGGACTGTTATTGAATCAAGTTGTTCATAAACAGACTAAGGAAAAAAAAAATTGTTTACTATTTATTTAGCAATGAGCCAAGTTTAAGCCTAAATTTAGATTTATATTAAACAAGCCGAACTCAAACATAATGATAAGCTCGTAAACAAGCTCGGTATATAATGATTAATTTAAGTATATATAATATGTTTTTATTGATATACATATAGAAATATATTAGATAAACTTGAAACTAGCTAGATTGTATAAGTTCGTAAATAAATTCTCTATAATTTGGTAAGATGCTTATGCCCATTAACGGTAAATAAGAAAAAGTTTCACTATTAAAATAGGAGATTACAATAGCGACACAAAAAATCGCAAAAAAAAAAAAAAAAAAAAAAACCTAAACCCCAAATACACTTTAGCATCCTAATGAATTCTTGTTGTGTGAGAGATTTCCAAGCCACAGTAGCCAAGATTTTTTTTCTTATTTTGTGTTTTGTGAGAGAGAGATTACAGTGTATTTGGAGTTGGGTTTCTTTGTGAAGTTTTTATGTCATTGTAATCTCCTTTTATACAGTGAAACTTTCTTTTGGTTGCCACCCATATTTGTAGGCATTTTGCTGTATAACATGAATTATTTTATATATATATATATATATATATATATATATATATATATTTTTTTTTTTTTGAGAAAGGAATTATTATATTCTTTATGTGTGTTTTTGTTAATTTATTTTGTGTTGTCGCATAACCTACACAATTTCATTTTTCAATTGTGTCTAAATCAAGTACCAAACGAAATTTAAGTTCCTTTTTAATTGGAAAACACACAAATATGCTAAACTCGTCTCATACACGTAAAAAAAGAGCTAATTGAAGAAGAAGTATATCATTAGTTTACAAAACCATTGGTACACTTAACACTAAAAATTAACTAACATTTAAGTACAATATTAATATATGCTTAATAGAGATGATGTGATTATTCAGGGCTTATTATTTATTGGATAACCCTTCATAAATTTTTTTGAGGAGTTTTCCGTTGAGGAGAAAGGATAAATCTTTTGTTTAATGCTCTAGACTCCAGTAGAGTCAACAAGATATAATGCAATGGTCAATTTTAAACATGTGTTCACATTGTATCTAGTCCAATGCATTGGAACACTAAACCCAAGTCATACGAGGAGTCTCCTCCGAAAATTGGCATATGCCACTATTATTTATTCATGGTAGCTTTTGCATGAGTAAGCAAAGGCAAAACTATATCAAGGCCAACATAATGTGTCACCATTGGAGAAAATCTTTTTTACTACATCTGCATTATATCCAAAATATCTAGTTCTCACATTTAAAATCTTTGACATCTTTATTATAGTCTACATACATTGCACTATAGGGCTCTCAAGGCATGTGACATTAATAAATTGGCTTTAATATCATTTATAATATCTCAAGAAAGCACTACCACATCTACATTGTACCCAAAATGACTAACCAAGTTACTATATGAATTGACCTAGTACAAGCCTATCGTGTGATTTAGCATCTACACACTCATATCCAATCCAATACCAATCCGAGGTATCCTATAATCACTAAAGTTAAAACTCAAATAAACAATTACAGTTCAATTTCCCAAAAGATTATTCTATGCTCAAGAAAGGACGAGGAGATGAGTTGAGAACTTCCTAATCATAAACTTTTCTCATTGTTTAAATGTGAATCTCTCCCTTTTTTCGGACATTAGAGGGGTATCCACTTGTTAAACATCATGATTTGAAGGCAGTATATGCTATTCTTCAACATATATTATCGCCTATAATTAATTCAACACGAATAGCAATAATGCATTATGGTGTTTAACGTGCAAAGCTAGGGGTTGCCATCATTTGTTAGGTAAATAAATAACTCTAGGGGAAAAAAAAAAAAAAAAAAGAGAGAGAGAGAGAGAAAAGGGTGTTAATTTTTTCTCCAACCAGAAAAGAGAAACACAAACACCTCCATGTGAAAAGACTCCACATTTTAAAGTAGCAATTTTTTTATTTGGATGTAAATAGAGAATCTAGTATTATTCAATACAAAGATCTATATATATATATGATTGTTTTAAGGATGTTTGGAGCATATGATTTCTCGCATAAGATATGATATGATACAATAAAATTGGGTGGCTCATTATAAAAGTGAACTTGTTCTTCCTGGTTCCTGTCATATTTCTGTGAGCTGGTTTTACACAAAAGTTGCTTCCAGAAAAAAACATGTTTGACCTCGACCTACCAGTGCCAAACAAGTAGGTTCATGCAATCATAGATAAGAATATGTGTCACTAATAATGGTTTAGGCCCTTTAGGCGTTAGCTCAGTACTTAATTAATAGTGGTGTGAACTGTGAAGTACTGTGAACAAAAAGGGAATCACCTCTAAGAAAGTTACTTGTACGTAGTCTTATTGCTTAGAGTTCAGCCCCTATACTTGGACAATTTTTAAGTTATTTATCAAGTTGCTTTTGTATAACATCAGCGAAAAACAAAGTGTCTTTTATCAAGTGATCAAAAGAAAAACTAAGCATATCAATCTCGTTGTTACCTTAAAAATTAAAATAGAATGGTGAATGCCGATCTCATGGGCAAACTGAATAGCCCGTCTAGTAACCCTTTTTTTTTTTTTTTGGTTGAGAAAAAGCCTGTCTAGTAACTAGAATATCTAGAATCACCATACTAGATGGCAAAGGAGTCTTCTTTGACAGAGAAGCTAAAACTTCCCCCCATGAGAATTGCATATTACAACTCCATGTTAGAATGTGTGCCCTTAAATCCTATTGTATGATGTTATGTATGTTATTATGTATGACATTATGTATGACTTAAAGTTGTGTTTAATAAAATTAATTTATTATTATCTAAAATAATGGTAACATGAATATTGAAACATTATCATATAATCCATGAGATGCATATTATGTGATTTATGTGAAAAGTCATAGAAGATATAAATCACAAGTTCTTTGTAAACTCATAATTTTAGTTCGTAGTCGGTGATGAAATTGGGCATTTCATTTGCGAAGACTATAACATATCAACTTATCTTGATCATGGAAATAGAGATTTCTAGTTGATATATTGATATATTTTAAGAGTTAAAACATGTTGAACTAGACCGGTGTGAGATTTATTATTCTCTTAACGATTGTCAAATGAATAATAAACTCACAACTTGTATTTGCATGAACTCTTAATTCTGAGAGAATAATGGACTTGATCATGAGATGTAGGTTACTTTGATATATTAGAAGTGAGATCTAGAGTTACGGTTAAAATCTCAGTATGTTGGGCAACCACATTTAATGTTGATGGAACATATATTCTCAAGATGGAATTAATAGTCTCTTAACGGAGATACAAAATATTCCCTTGAGATAAGTTTAATCGGTTTGTTATTCAGAACGTTAGGCCTAACTACTTTAGTAAATTGTTGCTAGAGTATATATTTATGAAATTGAATTTCATAAATATATGATGAATAACTTAAAGGATTAAACCGGGTACTTAAGGATAAGATGTAGTAATTTACAAAGTGGCAATTTACATTCATGACTTTGTGTTACTACGAATATTTTATGAAGGAGTTGCATGTACAATAAAGTCTTGGGATATAATTTATAAATAAGGCCTAAAGTGCAACTATATTTATATAGTGGTATTAAATATAGTTAATGGTAACTTTGGACTGGTCAAGAGTTGACAAAAAAGCCCAAGGCCCATTGGAGCTAGTGTCTTATTGGTCTCTTTTGGTCCTACTCCAAGTCACACACTTAAGCCCAATTGGAAAGGCCCAAAAGGCCGGCCCAATTAGATAATCAGTTAGATGCAAAGGAAGAAACATACAAAATTTTCTATTGAGAATTGAAAGAACACTATTGTGAAGTGGTGTAAGAAGTGTTAGACATTTTTTAACATTCTCCCTTTAGAACTGATTGAGAGACCACACATCTTGGGCATTAGTGGAATTGGAGTGAAAATTGAAAGTGTTCTCAAGTGCTTCTGATCTTCGGTTTTGAAATTCACCGCTCCAAGGTACACTCTCTTGTTCTCAAATTCTAAAACTTACATAGTGCATGTTAACATTTATGAATGAAGTAGATCCATTATTTTTCTGCTGCGTATGTTTTGTATGTGATACAAACATGTTGTTTTCCATCAAATGGTATCAGAGCGCGGTCTTCATTTCATATCTATTTAACATGTTTTGAGTTTTGGAATTATAGACAATAGTTTCATGTTGTTAGAAATTCGTTTTCTGCATAGTTGTTGAAATTATTTCTGATAAAAACTGATTTTGATGTTATGATGTTATTTAATTTTTAGTTTAAGTATGTTAAACTGAACTTTAAGGCTATAGCATCAATGAAATTCATTATGATCGTATGATGGTTGTTTTGTTCATGAAAACGTTAAAAAACTATCTTTAAAAATTTCAAAAAATTCGAAATTCGTGACGCTCGATCAATCGAGAATCTGTCGAGCATCTATTGAGCTGACAAAAGTTTTCTCGATCGATCGAGGATCTATCGAGCATCCAGAACTTTTCTCGATCGATCGAGGTACATCCTCGATCGATCAAGGACTGTGGATTTAAAATTTTTTTTCTAAGTGTTTTCACATATATAAAGAGCAAGGCTATGTGTAATTTGTTTATGCATGTTTTAAATTAAAAACCTTATTTTAAAACATCTAGTGGAAGAGAGATACAAGGGTTAGATCTCACTGCCTCCATTGTTAGTTCATAGTAATGTGAAATATGTACTTTGTCTTTGCTTCGAGCTTAGCATTCCATGCGGATAGTATTTATTTTCTAGTCCTACAAGATTGAATTTCCTAGTTTATAGTGGTTTGATCAAGCGCCTTGTCTTAACTTCGAGCTTTGCATTCCATGCGGATGGTGTTTTATCATAGTACTACAAAATAAGCCTGTTAAAGGGATGAAATGTGGCTACACATGATTCTAGACAATGGTATACACTAGACTAAGTATTATAGTATTCTCTATGATGAGTTCTTACTATTATTACTTAGAGGCTAAAGGTAATACGACATATTATTAGTGTTTGATAAGAGTTATCATGATAGCACTAATAATGAGAATAGTTCTCAATCAATCATAGTATTTAATGTTCACTCTATGCTGAGGGATATTGAATAAAGGATTGGGTTGTCGTTGCATATATTATGTTATGGTTTTATTAAGGTTCCATACTATGTGTTTATATGCTAAATTGATAATGTCCAGTTTACTTATTATATTCATGTTTATTATTTTCAGATTTGAACATGGCATCATTTAGCCCACTTGTTTTTATTCTTAATGAAAACAAACTGACTGGATTCAACTATGTTGATTGGAAAAGAAATTTGGACATAGTTTTAACAGCTGAAGAGCACAAATATGTGCTTACTCAACCATGTCCTAGCTTTCCTTCATTAGATACTTCTTCTGAGGAAAAACAACGATATGATTGTTGGCAGAAATCTAATGAAATGGCCAAGTGCTATATCTTAGCATCCATTTCAAATGTTCTACAGCATTAAATGCAGGATGTAAAACTAGCTTCGGACATTATGCATAGTCTGAAGGAGATGTTTGGTGAGTAAGGCCGTTTTGTAAGTCAAGAAACCATGAGGCAAATTTATAATACTAAAATGGCTGAAGGTAGTTCAGTGAGAGAGCATTGTTTTACAATGATCTCTAATCTGAATACATTAGAGGTTTTAGGTGCCGACATTGATGGAGAATCCCAAGTGGATATGATACTCTAGTCACTACCGGAATCATTCAAGGAATTCAGACTAAATTATAATATGAACAAAAAGATTTATTCTTTATCTGAATTAATGAACAAGTTAGTAGCGGCGGAAGGCATCCTTGGTACTTCTAGTGTTGAAGCCAATGTGGGTGAAACTTTTACTTCTCAACCTAAGTCGAAAGGCAAGGGTAAGAAGAAGAAGAAGAAGAAGAAGAAGAAGGATTTCACTAAGCAAGAAGGTAAACAAATTGTCTTAGGGGTTTCTGACAAAGGAAAGAAGCTCAAAGGAAAGTGTTTTCATTGTAGTGAGAAAGGACATTGGAAGAGGAATTGTCCAAAGTTTAAAGCTGCCAAGAACAAGGGTATGAAAAGTTCCTTTCTTCTTGAAATATGTTTGGTACAGAATCCCACGAATTCCTAGCGTGTGAATTCAAGTTGTATTAATCATATCTGCAATTCTTTGCAGGGATTTCAGGAGATTAGAAAATTGAATAAAGGAGAATTTTTTCTTACCTTAGCGGCTGGGAGTAGAGTTCCAGTTGTAGCTGTTGGTGTTGTTAATTTATGCTTTGAGTCTAGGGTTTTAATATTGGAAGACTGTCTATTTGTACCTAATGTTCGTAGAAATTTAATTTCTGCAACTTATTTAGATAAACATGGATATTGTGTTATCCTTAAAGACAATGTTGTAATAAAGAAGAGTAAAGTGTTTATCTGTTTTGGCAATATTGTGGATAGTCTTTATATTTTAACTCCTGATAAGCATGAATTATACAATTTTGAATTAGATAATAATACACATGTGAAATCATTAAAGAGAAAGTTTCCTTCTATTAGTGAAGCATATCTTTGGCACTTACGTTTGGGTCATATTAATTCAAACAGAATTCAAAGACTTATCAAAGATGGACTCTTGGGGTCCATGGACTTT
This sequence comes from Castanea sativa, assembly GCF_040712315.1. NCBI lineage: Eukaryota > Viridiplantae > Streptophyta > Magnoliopsida > Fagales > Fagaceae > Castanea > Castanea sativa. Next base: position 36,885,202 of record NC_134016.1, on the reverse strand, counting down.
AATGAATTTCCAGTTTGTGAATCTTGTTTAGAAGGTAAAATGATCAAACGATCTTTTAATGCAAAAGGTAGAAGAGCTCAAAATTTGTTAGAACTAGTACATTCAGATGTATATGGTCCTATGTCAATCCAAGTAAGAGGTGGTTATGAGTATTTCATCACCTTCACTGATGATTACTCTAGATTTGGTTATGTGTACCTAATGAAACGGAAGTCCGAAACTTTTGACAAGTTCAAAGAGTTTAGGGCTGAAATTGAGAATCAATTAGGTAAACGCATAAAGGCCATTCGATCTGATCGAGGTGGCGAATACCTTCTTGGGGATTTTAAGAATTACTTGATTGAAAATAAGATTATATCCCAGTTGACTGCACCTGGAACTCCACAATAAAATAGTGTAGCAGAAAGAAGGAATAAGACTCTTTTAGATATGGTTAGATCCATGATGAGTTATTCGACTCTACCAATTTCTTTTTGAGGATATGCCTTAAGTACTGCAATGTTTCTTCTGAATTTAGTACTTTCGAAATCTGTTCCTAAAACGCCTATAGAGTTGTGGAATGGGCGTAAGCCTAGTATGAGACATCTCCATATTTGGGGTTATTTAGCACATGTGTTGAAATGAAAGTCTGACAAGTTATAGTCTAAAACAAAAGTAGTTTTCTTTGTAGGATATCTAAAAAGAACAGTTGAAGATTTATTCTATAGTCATAAGGATAATAAAGTGTTTGTTAACACAAATACCAAATTCTTGAAAAATGACTATATGAATAATTTTACTCCTAGAAGTAGAGTTGTCTTAGCTGAAATGAATGAACCTATAGCTAAACAACCAATGGATGAAATTAGGGATAATGTGGATGTATTGGATACACCACAAGATACTACTCATGATATGTCTAGTACACAAGTGCCTCGTCGTAGTGGGAGAATTGTTCGGTCTCCTGTGAGATTTATAAGTTTGGGAGAAACTTATGAAGCTATCTTAGAAGAGGCTGAATCAGATCCCTATACTTATGATGAAGCAATAAATGATATAGATGCACATCATTGGGTCCAAGCTATGAAATCTGAATTAGATTCGATGTATTTCAATCAAGTTTGGGATCTTGTAGAGGCGCCTAACGGCATTAAACTTGTTCGTTGCAAATGGGTTTACAAGAGAAAGAGAGGGATAGATGAAAAGGTTGAAACCTTTAAAGCAAAACTAGTGGTGAAAGGGTATACACAAAAAGAAGGCATTGACTATGATGAAGCTTTTTCGCCAGTAGTCTTGCTTAAATCTATCAGAATTCTATTATTTATTGCTGCTCATTACGATTATGAGATTTGGCAAATGGATGTCAAGATTGCATTTCTTAATGGCAATCTTGAAGAAGAAATCTACATGTTGCAACTAGAAGGTTTCATAGTAAAGAACCAAGAGCATATGGTATGCAAGTTGAAAAGGTCCATTTATGGACTTAAACAAGCATCTAGGTCATGGAACATTAGATTTGATCAGGCAATCAAATCATTTGGTTTTGAACAAAATCTTGATGAACCATGTGTGTACAAAAGACATCAAGATGGAGTAGTAATGTTCCTAGTGCTTTATGTTGATGACATTCTACTCATTGGAAATAATGTAGGAGTAATGTCATCGGTTAAAGTTTGGTTGTCAAGCCAATTTGATATGAAGGACTTGGGCGAAGCTAACTATATTCTAGGAATCAAGCTTTGGCGAGATCGAAAGAATAAGATGTTAGGTTTGTCACAAGCTGGATATATAGATAAGGTTCTAGAACGGTTTAGCATGCAAAACTCCAAGAAATGATTATTTCCTTTCAGACATGGAGTTCCTCTGTCTAATGACCAAAGGCCTAAGACTCAAGAAGAAAAAAATATGATGAGACAAGTTCCTTATGCTTATGCGGTAGGAAGTCTCATGTATGTCATGCTTTGTACTAGGCCTGATATTTGTTATTCAGTTGGCATGGTCAGCCGATATCAATCAAATCCAGGACCTAAACATTGGTATGCTGTAAAGCATATTCTCAAGTATCTACGGAGAACGAGAGATTATATACTTGTTTATCGTTGTGAGGATTTGATTCCCATTGGTTATACAGATTCAGATTTTCAGTTGGATTTAGATTTTAGAAAATTCACATTGGGTTGTGTATTCACCTTGGGAGGTGGAGCCATAAGATGGAGGAGTGTTAAGCAATCTTGTATTGCGGACTCCACCATGGAAGCCGAATATGTTGCTGCTTATGAGGCAGCAAAAGAGGCTGTTTGGCTTAAGAAATTCCTTTCTGATCTTGGTGTTATGAGAATTAAGCAAGTTCCTATTACATTGTTCTGCGACAATAGTGGAGCGGTTGCACAATCCAATGATCCAAGGAATCACAAGAAAGGAAAGCACATAAAGAGAAAGTATCACATTATTCGAGACATTGTTACTCGTGGAGATGTGGTAGTAGCAAAGATTGATGGTGCAAAGAATCTAGCGGTTCCATTTACTAAAGCCTTGCCCCAAAAAACTTTCAAGTCACATTTGGAGGAGATGGGAGTTAGATTAGTGCACAATAATCTTTAGGGTAAGTGAAAGATTGTTAGGATGTGTGCCCTTAAATCCTATTGTATGATACTATGTATGTTATTATGTATGACTTAATGTTGTGTTTAATAAAGTTGATTTATTATTATCTAAAATAATGGTAACATGAATATTGGGACATTACATATGGTCCATGAGATGCATAGTATGTGATTTATGTGAAAAGTCACAGAAGATGTAAATTACAAGTTCTTTGTAAACTCAGAATTTTAGTTCGTAGTCGGTGATGAAATTGGCCATTTCATCTGCGAATACTATAACATATCAACTAAGATGATTTGTCTTGATCATGAAAATAGAGATTTCTAGTTGATATGTTTTAAGAGTTAAAACATATTGAACTGGACCGGTGTGAGATTTATTATTCTCCTAACCATTGTCAAATGAATAATAAACTCACGACTTGTATTTGTATGAACTCTTAATCCTGAGAGAATAATAGACTTGATCATAAGATGTAGGTTGCTTTAATATATCAGGAGTGAGATCTAGAGTTACGGTCAAAACCTCAGTATGTTGGGCAACCACATTTAATGTTGATGGAACATATATTCTCAAGATGGAATTCATAGTCTTTTAACAAAGATACAAAATATTCCCTTGAGATAAGTTTAATGGATTTGTTATTCAGAACGTTAGGCCTAACTACTTTAGTAAATTGTTGCTAGAGTATATATTTATGAAATTGGATTTCATAAATATATGATGAATAACTTAAAGGATTAAACCGGGTACTCAAGGATAAGATGTAGTAATTTACAAAGTGGCAATCTACATTCATGACTTTGTGTTACTACGATAATTTTATGAAGGGGTTGCATGTACAATAAAGTCTTGAGATTTAATTTATAAATAAGGCCTAGAGTGCAACTATATTTATATAGTGGTATTAAATATAGTTAATGGTAACTTTGGACTTGTCAAGAGTTGATAGAAAAGCCCAAGGCCCATTGGAGCTAGTGTCTTATTGGTCCCTTTTGGTCCCACTCCAAGCCACACACTTAAGCCCAATTGGAAAGGCCCAAAAGGCCAGCCCAATTAGATAATCAGTTAGATACAAAGGGAGAAACATATAGAATTTTCTGTAGAGAATTGAAAGAACACTATTGTGAAGTGGTGTAAGAAGTGTTAGACATTTTTTGACATTTTCCCTTTAGAACTGATTGAGAGACCACACATCTTGGGCGTTAGTGGAATTGGAGTGAAGATTGAAAGTGTTCTCAATTGCTTCTAATTTTCGGTTTTGAAATTCTCAGCTCCAAGGTACACTCTCTTGTTCTCAAATTCTAAAACTTACATAGTGCATGTTAACATTTATGAACGAAGTAGATCTGTTATTTTTTCAAAGCGCATGTTTTGTATGCGATACAAACATGTTGTTTTCCATCACTCCAAGCTATGCTTCATTCGAATCTTCAAACACTACATCATCATAGTTTGTTTTGAAGCTATCATGGTCAAGAGTAGGGGTGGCAAAGTAAGCCCAAACCCATTTGCCCACCTAAACCCATCCACTTTAATTAAACCCAAACCCACCCAATTATTAGTTGGGTTAAATGGGCATCAACCTAATTAGACCCAATAATTATTGGGTTTTAAATAAAAACTCATTGGATCCCATTTAACCCAAAAACAATTCCCCCAAATTCAACCCAGCCCTTCCCACCAAAAAAAGAAACCCAGCCCTCAGAGTCTCTGACGTTTCAGGTTTCAAGAGGGTTTTCATTTTCCCTCATTTTCTCGACCTCCAATCATGTTTTAGTCAGAAACCCAACGGCTTCAGCAGTTTCAAAGGTTCTGACACATCAAAATTCTTTAAAGCTTCAGCAGATTTCTGAGTTTTTCGCCGAAATATTCACGTTATCTCTTTCTGGTCACTCCTGCACTCATTGGTAAGCTTCGAATCTCGGATTTGGTTCCTCTTTTTAGTAACTAAAAGTCTTCTTTTGCTTTCCTTCATTTTCTCCGTTACCAAACAGTTTACGTCTTCTAATTTTATCTTTTCGGTAAGCATCGGTAATGCTTTGTTGAGTATGTTTGTGAGGTTTGGTGATTTGGGTAATGCTTGGTATATGTTCGGGAAGATGGAGGAGAGGGGTGTGTTTTCTTGGAATGTGTTGGTAGGTGGGTATGCAAAAGCAGGGTTTTTTGACGAGGCATTGGATTTGTATCATAGGATGTTCAAAGTGCATGGTTTGTGTTTGATAGAATGCCAAGGAGAGATAGAATATCATGGAATGCAATGATTTCGGGTATTAAGTTAATTATAAGTTATTTAGCAATGTAATATATTAAGAGAAATTTATAATAGATGTGAATTGTTCCTATATCTATGAAATTTTTATTAGACCATTGAATACAGCAAGGTAAGAGATGGGATACCATTTTAATAAAGTTATAAAATGGAGTAAGAGTTGATGTGTTGAGTAAATAGCTTTTTTAACAATAATCACAAGAATAACTCTCCTATAATTTTGTCAAGATTCTACAAAGAAAGATAGAAAGGATCATGACAGAAGCAAGGATCAAGTGAAGAAGAAGCTTCCCAAGTCTGCTGCTTAAACGACAATTTGTACACTGTCCACTGTGTTAGTTTTATATTTATACTACATGTAGCTTTGCATTTCTGTGTTAGTTTTTAATGAGCACGTGGTTTACATGTGTGTGGTAGTTATTTTTATTAATCAAGTTTAGAGGGAAATCTGGCAGTTAGTTAGTGATTAGTTAGTTAGTCCGTTTCCCCTGTTTTCCTTTCCTTGTATATATATACATTCAGCTCTGTAATTTTTTTTCTTTAATGCAATATACACAGACATTCTCCAAGTCCAGAAACTGTTTACTCTGTTTTCCTAATATGGTATCAGAGCAGTTTTTAGCTTCCGCTTAATTTTCTCAATTCCTTTTCTTCCCAAAAGTTAGGGTTTTTCTTCTCATTTAGAATCTTGAAGCTTCATCAATGGCTTCTTCCGATCAAGCTTCTGCAATCATCACAATTGATGAATCTCATCCATTTTTCCTTCATCATGTTGAAAATCCTGGTGCGATATTAGTCTCACAATCATTGATTGGAGGTGAGAACTATCCTACATGGGCAAAATCAATGGAGAGAGCCCTTAGGATCAAGAACAAGTTCTGGTTGATTGATGGATCAGCTTCTTTGACTTCAGCCATGGAGAAAAATCCTCTCTTGGTTCAAAGCTAGTCACGGTGCAATGAAATTGTGGTTTCTTGGATTGTTAATTGTGTCTCTCCCAGAATAGCCACGAGCATGGTGTATTGCAAGACTGCTAAGGAAGTCTGGAAGAAGCTCCAGAACATGTTTTCTCAGGGTAATGGACCTAGGGTTTATCAATTACAGAAGGATCTTGCAAGTTTTTCTCAAGGTGAGCTATCTGTGACTGAATACTTCACCAATCTTTCAATTCTATGGGATGAATTACAGAACTATGAACCTCTTCCTACATGTTCTTGTGAGAAGTGTGTGTGTCATATAAATGAGAAGATCTCAAATATTCATCACAGAGAAATTGTTATGCAATTTTTGATGGGTCTCAATGACTCTTTCTCTCACATTCGAGGACAAATTTTGTTGATGGATCCTATTCCATCTGTTGAGAAAGTATTCTCCTTGCTGATTCAAGATGAGAAGCAAAGATCAGTTGGGCATGGCAGCAACAATGGTCCTTTTGTGGACTCCACAGCACTTGCAGCTAAGGCCATGAATCTTGATTCCAAGACTTTCAAGAAAACTAAGGAAAAGCCTACTTGCAGCCACTGTGGATTGCGTGGTCACACCCTGGAGAAGTGCTATAAACTCCATGGCTACCCTCCTGGCTACAAGACTAAGCCAAGGGCTAATCAAGTTTCATCTTTTGATGCTGATCAAGAGTCTGTTGCTGTTACCACTCAACAAGCATTTCCTTTTACAATGGAGCAATGTCGGAAATTGCTTGCCATGATTGGAGGGAATGATGCCCAGGCCAATACTGTTGCCATGGCAAATAATGTTGCTCTTAATCAAGCTTCATGTTCTCAGTCCACACCCCTAGCAGGTAATCTCAAGCACTCCATATTTTCTGCTAAGCTTGTGAATAGAACTGCCTTTGGTGTTGATACTTGGGTCATGGATACAAGAGCAAGTGATCATATTGTCTGTTCTATTTCTCTTTTTCAGTCATATACTACTGTTTCACATTGTGTTGTTGAGTTGCCAAATGGTGAATCAGCACATGTCACTCACATTGGCATTGTTAAACTTTCTAACTCTCTTATTCTTGAACATGTTCTTTGTGTTCCTTCTTTCTCATTCAATCTCTTGTCTGTCAGCCAACTTACTCAAAGATTGCCTTTGTGTCTTGTGTTTTTGTCTCAATACTGTTTCATTCAGGACCTTTCATGTTGGAAGACGATTGGAGTGGGTGAAGTCCATAATGGTTTGTATCTACTACAGAAGAGAACTTCCAGGACTACACCTTCTCTGTCAGATCATCTTTCCAATCACAAGTCCTTCAAGTCAGCTTTTTCTTCTTTTGTTTCTTCTAAAGACATGTCAGTCTTGTGGCATTTTAGGTTAGTCCATCCATCCTTGAGTAGAATGTCTATTTTACAGAATGTTCTTCCTTCTTTTTCATCCAAGTGTACTGATGTTTGTACCATTTGTCCTTTGGCAAAGCAAAAGAGATTGTCTTTCCCTTCTCAAAATAATCAATGTAATAAGCCTTTTTCATTAATACATGTGGATGTTTGGGGTCCATATTCTGTTTGTACTCATGATGGCTTTAAGTTTTTCCTTACAATTGTTGATGATGCTACTAGGTCTACTTGGGTGTACCTCATGAAAGCTAAGTCAGATGTTAAACATCTTTTAATCTCATTTTATAACATGATTTACACCCAATTTGACACTGGTATTAAAGTGATCAGGTCAGACAATGCTTTTGAATTCTCTTTACCTGATTTTTATAATACTCATGGCATTGTGCATCAAAAGACTTGTGCCTATACACCACAACAAAATTCTGTGGTGGAAAGGAAACACCAACATCTTTTGAATGTTGCAAGGTCTCTTAAGCTCCAATCTAATCTCCCTTCTACTTATTGGGGTGATTGCATCCTCACTGCCACATATCTCATTAATAGGCTGCCTGTTCCTTTGTTACAAAACAAGTCCCCTTTTGAACTTCTTTTCAATAAACCACCTTCATTTGATCACCTTAGAGTTTTTGGATGTTTGTGTTTTATCTCTACTCCTCCTGTTCATAGGTTGAAATTTGATTCTAGAGCACTTCCTTGTGTCTTGCTTGGTTATCCTTTCAATGTGAAAGGTTACAAAGTTCTTAATTTGCATACAAGGAAGATCACTATCTCTAGAGATGTTATATTTCATGAATCAATTTTTCCTTTCTCTCCTTCTTATAAGTCTTTGTTATCAAAGACACCTCCATTGTCAATTCCTTTACCTGCTTCTTGTAATCCTGTTTTTGATGGTTCTTCTAGTCTTAGTTTTGTTTTTGCAGACACACCTTTGAATCCAGGGACCCCTCCATCTAGTCCTTCCACCATTTTAGTTGGTTCTTTGCCAATTCCCTTGCCTACTGATCTTGATCAGTCCACTTCCTTGTCAGTTGATCTTCCTGCTGTGTTGCCTACTCAGCCCTCTTCCATGTATAGTGATCAACCTCTTGTATTGCCTGATCAGCCCCCTTCCTTATCTACTTCTGATCAACCTGTTACCCTTAGAAAATCTACTAGGGTCAGTCATAAACCAGCTTATCTAGATGCTTACAAATGTAATCAAGTGTCTTCCCATTGTCATTCCAATTCCTCTAGTACTGCCCATCCTTTGTCTTCCTACTTGTCTTCTCACAGGTTGTCCTCTAAACACTTGCATTTCTGCAATATGATTTCCTCCATTGAGGAACCTAAGTTTTATCACCAGGCAGTCACTGATCCCAAGTGGAGAGAAGCTATGGCTGCTGAGATTTCTGCTCTTGAAGCTAACCATACTTGGGTTCTCACTCCTTTGCCTTCTCATAAGAAAACTATTGGGTGTAAATGGGTGTATAAGGTGAAATATAAGTCTGATGGAAGTGTGGAGAGGTATAAGGCCAGGTTGGTTGCCAAAGGCTTCATTCAAAAGGAAGGCCTTGATTATTTGGAGACTTTTTCTCCTGTTGCAAAGTTGGTTTCTGTCAAATGCCTCCTTGCAGTAGCTGCTGTGCAAGGCTGGTTTTTATGTCAGCTTGATGTAAACAATGCATTCCTTCATGGTGATTTGAAGGAAGAGGTATATATGGACCTTCCACCAGGCTTCCACAGCAAGGGGGGGCTTGTATGTAAGCTTGTCAAGTCCTTGTATGGTTTGAAACAAGCCTCCAGACAGTGGTTTGCTAAGTTTTCCACTGCTCTATTCATGTTGGGTTTTACTCAATCTAGAGCAAACTACTCTTTGTTTACTAAGAAGACTTCTACCTCATTCATTGTTCTTATAGTATATGTTGATGATATTTTACTTGCTAGTGACAACAGGCAAGCAGTGGATGAATTAAAGGTTCTTCTTGATCAACAGTTTAAATTGAAGGACTTGGGTGACTTAAAGTTCTTTTTGGGTCTTGAAGTAGCAAGGGCTGCAAATGGCATTAGCTTATGTCAAAGGAAGTACATCCTAGATCTATTGAAAGAGGCTGGCATGATGGGGTGTAAACCAGCCAAGATTCCAATGGATCCTAATGTCAAGCTCAGTAAGTATGAAGGTAAAGCCTTACAAGATCCTAGTTCCTATAGGAGGCTTATAGGAAGGCTTCTATACTTAACCATAACCAGACCAGATATAACCTTTGCTGTGAATCGTTTGAGTCAATTCATGGCATATCCTAGAGAACCACACTTACATGCAGCCAATAAAGTCTTGCAATACCTCAAGGCAACACCAGGTCAGGGTCTATTCTTTGCAAGCAAGTCAGACCTGCACTTGAAAGCCTTCACTGATGCAGACTGGGCTTCTTGTCCTAACACTAGAAGGTCTGTGACAGGGTTTTGTGTCTTTCTTGGTGAATCTCTAGTCTCTTGGAAGTCAAAAAAGCAACAAACAGTCTCAAGATCATCAGCAGAATCAGAATATCGAGCCATGGCAGTAGCTGTTTGTGAGGTCATTTGGTTTTTGTATTTGCTTAGTGATCTTCAAGTCAAGCACCCTCAAGCAGCACTTTTGTTTTGTGACAGTCAAGCCGCCCTTCACATAGCTGCAAACCCGGTTTTCCATGAACGAACGAAACATATTGAGATAGATTGTCATCTAGTGAGGGATAAGGTTTTGGAAGGGTATATCAGAATGTTACATGTTAAAACTAATTCCCAAATTGCAGATTTGTTGACAAAGGCTTTAAATGCTCATCAATTCTCATTTCTTGTGTCCAAGTTGAATATGGTCAACATTTATGCCCCTATTCCACTTGAGGGGGGGTGTCAAGATTCTACAAAGAAAGATAGAAAGGATCATGACAGAAGCAAGGATCAAGTGAAGAAGAAGCTTCCCAAGTCTGCTGCTTAAACGACAATTTGTACACTGTCCACTGTGTTAGTGTTATATTTATACTACATGTAGCTTTGCATTTCTGTGTTAGTTTTTAATGAGCACGTGGTTTACATGTGTGTGGTAGTTATTTTTATTAATCAAGTTTAGAGGGAAATGTGGCAGTTAGTTAGTGATTAGTTAGTTAGTCCGTTTCCCCTGTTTTCCTTTCCTTGTATATATATACATTCAGCTCTGTAATTTTTTTTCTTTAATGCAATATACACAGACATTCTCCAAGTCCAGAAACTGTTTTCTCTGTTTTCCTAATAAATTTCTACTCTTTCCGAGCATGCCACATGCATTAGATGTCATTATGTTGACAATCCAAGACAAGGCAACCATATAATGGTAGATGAGCTTAATAGGAGAAAATTTTCAGGGGTGATTTAAATGGACAGCACAAAGAAAGAAAGAAAACTCATATGAAGAATGACATTTACTGCAAAAGATACAAAGGCATTATTAAAGAAACCTCATAAAAAAGATCAAGAGGAACTAGCTTTAATAATAATGCATCATCATGATTGGTGTAAAAAAGATATGGAATCCCAATTAACTCCATCATGGGCCAGATGACAAATCATCAAAAAATAGCGTGTAGAAAGAAACTGAAAATCTCAACCCCAAGAAAGGTATGAACCAACCAAACAGTAACAAAAATTGGAAAAGTAATCCCAAGAAAATCTGAAAATGGGCAAGGAAAACAAGACATCCCAAAAGCATATTGCAATGCTTCGTCAAGTTTAAACAACAAGTAAGGAGGTTTAGACCATCGCAAAGTGCTTAAAAATATAAAGCAATAGATAATTCATAAATTAACTGGAGCATGAAGCGTCATAGAGTCTCCTACAGACCAATGCTTGCACTCAATTTTTGACAATATCGAATAATTATATGGAGTTCCATCTCACTTTCAACGATTCTCAAAAAATTTATAAAAAGCGAAAGAGAGTCACCTTGGAAACAATGGTCCCACAATCTGCCTTAACTTGTCGAAACTTTGGCGTGTTGGGAAATGCACAAACCAAGAGAGTGCAATCCGGGTTCCAGTCAGGCGGAGATTAGTAGGTTCGCTTGAGATCACTTTCTTCATTTTGAACTCCACAAGTTCAAGAAGGTTTAGGTACGTGAACATTGATAAGATGTCATGAGCAAGCATATTTTAAAAGCACATTCAAATGAAAATTTCAAAGCCATTCCCGTATACCGGGGAACAACATTATATACACCCACAAAGCAATAACAGCTTATCTTTAACCTCCCAAGGCATTCAGAATTTAGAATGAATTCATCTAACTAATTTTGCAGCAACATTGTTTCTCTAAATATTTCAGAGTTGACATCAAAAGATAAAATGAATATGTGGTCCATTGTTATGCTATAGAGGGTGAAGCTCACAAATAGATAAGGAAAGCAAACACAACAATAATAACTTCATTTGATCCACAAATTTAATATATACAAAAACTTTCCAACAACTTCAAATGAGACAACACCTTACTTGTCAATATGAATTTCAAAAGATTACCACCTTACGGTTTACTCATTGTGTAAAACTAAGCTCTCCATGAGATTAGCTATGTAAGCCTTTGGTTCATAATCTCGACTAAGATAGTTCACATTTAAACTCTCAGGGTCAAATGAATAGATTTGAACAGGATAAATTTCCGCTGTAATCAAAAGCTCACCACTATTCGTGCAGTCAAATAAGGAGTTAACATCTCATTATGGTCATTCGAGGGTATTTTGGTCATTTTTTAGGTTTCAGGGGTATTTTGGTCATTTTTTGACTTCAGAGGTATTTTGGTCATTTTTTGACTCCGGAGGTATTTTGGTCATTTTTTGGGCTTCGAGGGTATTTTGGTCATTTTTGGGTTTCAGGGGTATTTTGGTCATTTTTAGGTTTTGGGGGTATTTTGGTTATTTTTTGGGTTTCAGGGGTATTTTGGTAATTTTTGGGTTTTGGGGATATTTTGGTCATTTTTTGGGTTTCGAGGGTATTTTGGTAATTTTTTTGATTTCATGGGTATTTTGGTTATTTTTTGGGTTTCAGGAGTATTTTGGTAATTTTTAGGTTTTTGGGGTATTTTGGTCATTTTTTGAGTTTCGGGGGTATTTTAGTCATTTTTTGAAGATTTTAGAGTACTTTGGTCATTTTCACTTTAATGGAATTTTGGTAATTGTGATAATTGGGTGGGTTGGGGTTTACCCATAATAATTGGGTTGGGTTAGATTTGTGTTAGAAACAATTAGTTAAATGGGTTTTAATGGGTAAATGAGTTTTATATACCCAACCCAATTAAACCCACCCCAAATCCACCCAAGCCCACCCATTTGCCACCCCGGGGAGGGGGCAAGGTATATATATGTATAACTTATACATGGATTGAATGTTTGTAATTTTGATTTAATATCTGATATTTTCTTACTTAAATAAAAATATTTACATCAAGTAAGTCTTTATATCTTTGCAAAAAAAAAAAAAAAGTCTTGAAATTTCTAAAAATATACAAGTCAATTTAATAAAAATAAAATATAATTAAATTACATATGATATAAATAAAATAAACTTCAATCTTTTTGATTTCATGGGTATTTTGGTCATTTTTTGGGTTTCAGGAGTATTTTGGTAATTTTTAGGTTTTTGGGGTATTTTGGTCATTTTTTGAGTTTTGGAGGTATTTTAGTCATTTTTTGAAGATTTTAGAGTACTTTGGTCATTTTCACTTTAATGGCATTTTGGTAATTGTGATAATTGGGTGGGTTGGGTTTACCCATAATAATTGGGTTGGGTTAGATTTGGGTTAGAAACAATTAGTTAAATGGGTTTTAATGGGTAAATGAGTTTTATATACCCAACCCAATTAAACCCACCCCAAATCCACCCAAGCCCACCCATTTGCCACCCCGGGGAGGGGGCAAGCTATATATATATGTATAACTTATACATGGATTGAATGTTTGTAATTTTGATTTAATATCTGATATTTTCTTACTTAAATAAAAATATTTACATCAAGTAAGTCTTTATATCTTTGCAAAAAAAAAAAAAAAAAGTCTTGAAATTTCTAAAAATATACAAGTCAATTTAATAAAAATAAAATATAATTAAATTACATATGATATAAATAAAATAAACTTCAATTTTTTTGATTTCATGGGTATTTTGGTCATTTTTTGGGTTTCAGGAGTATTTTGGTAATTTTTAGGTTTTTGGGGTATTTTGGTCATTTTTTAAGTTTCGGGGGTATTTTAGTCATTTTTTGAAGATTTTAGAGTACTTTGGTCATTTTCACTTTAATGGCATTTTGGTAATTGTGATAATTGGGTGGGTTGGGGTTTACCCATAATAATTGGGTTGGGTTAGATTTGGGTTAGAAACAATTAGTTAAATGGGTTTTAATGGGTAAATGAGTTTTATATACCCAACCCAATTAAACCCACCCCAAATCCACCCAAGCCCACCCATTTGCCACCCGAGGAGGGGACAAGCTATATATATGTATAACTTATACATGGATTGAATGTTTGTAATTTTGATTTAATATCTGATATTTTCTTACTTAAATAAAAATATTTACATCAAGTAAGTCTTTATATCTTTGCAAAAAAAAAAAAGTCTTGAAATTTCTAAAAATATACAAGTCAATTTAATAAAAATATAATATAATTAAATTACATATGATATAAATAAAATAAACTTCAATTTAATGTGCTATGTGTGACATAAGAGTAATTAATGGGAACAAAAAATGCATTTGTCAACTATATCCAATTTTTTTTTATACAAAAAATACAAGAGAATGAGAATTTTTGAAAAGTCAAGGGAGTCTTAGCCATCTCCCCCCCGGGGCGCCTTTGGACCCAGCTTTTGGCGGATTTAAATCTCCCTCTTCCATTATAACTAATGAATTATAAAATTAATTTTAAAACTATTTTAAAGTCAGCAAATTGGCAACGTAGCCAACATACCCAAAAATGGAATGTAGGACTTGTGTTTTTGGGTCGTCACTGGAGTCTGGCTATATGGATGAAGAGCTGGTACGTTATGATGGTTGGGCCTAATGACTTAGTGGGCTCTTCTAGGTCCCGGCACTTTACTAGGCTTCAAATATTGGGCCAAGGCCGAAAACACTAAATATATATATATATATATATTTTTTTTTTTGCTCAGAAAAAAACACTAAATTTCAATTTGGGCCAACCGCATAGCCATTCCGCAGTGTGATAATCATCACATAAATAAACTATGATTAATTAAGATATATGCATATCCGTATAATTGTATAATAAAATAACTGCCTTCTTTTTTCTTTTCTTGTTTTCAATGGTAAGTCTCTTAATCTTCTTTCTTCTTCTTTTTTTCTTTTCTCCCAAAGGCAAGCCTCTTAATTATCAAATACAAAAATCTTTTCAAAAGGTCTCATTTACAGTGATTTGGTCCTAATAACTGTACTCAAGCCAACTTTTTGAGGAAATTAGATTTTTTTTTTCTTTTATCAGAGGGGAAATTAGATTAACCTTGGAAAAAATAAAATATTTGAACGGTTTTAATTATAATTTTATTTTCTATGAGAATTTTGGATATAAGGTATGTTTGATATTGAGGAAGTAGAGTTTTAGCTTTAAAATTTTAGCTATAGGTTTTTGTGATAAAGATCTTTAACTTAAAAGAGTTTTAACATTTGAAATGTTTGGCAAACTACAATGATACTGAGTAAGAACTTTGTTATGGCAAGTCACCTCAATTTCAAATGAAAGGGCTACGCGGTAGTTCAGACTGATGCTACTAGCTCGACCATAGCATCTTAAATCTAGCTAATTTCACTAAAGTTAACATTTGGATGAATAGAGTCAATCCCTTAATTCATGTGCCCCAAACTAACGCATTGATCAAGAGCATGTTAGCCAATCAAAAAAATTACTCCCCTATTAACCAAACCACCGAATTGTTCATGGGCTTTGAGTGTGATTTAAATTGGTTTGATTGTAACTTTTATGACCTTGTTGCTCTTGTTTATGAATGATTGGGCCCTCAATTTTTCCATGTAAGTGAAACAAGACTTATTATCTTGAAAACAAATAATCTTCTACTTTTCTTTATCTGTTAACTTGGGCTTCAAAACCTAAAGTATAATTTTCCAAAAAGTACATTTCATTGATCTTATTTAATGTATTCCAAATACAAAAATCCGAATCATTATCCTAACTTTTTTCTCCTTTTCGTTGGGAAATCTTTATTCTAACTTAGATTGGGTGTACTTTTTTTTCCTTTGGGTGGGGGAAATCTTTACTCTTACCTAGATTGGGTGTGTGCATAGTTCTTAGCTAGATACCTTCAAACATCTTTCTTTTTTCTTTTTCTTTTTTTCTTTTTTTTTTTAATTTCAATGTATGACGTTCAATAACTCTTTATCATTAGATCAAGACACTAATAAGTTTTTGGTGTAAGTAGGTATTGAACTCCAAATCTCTTATACAACTATCAGCGACTTTATCAAATAAGTTAACTAGAACCCGCCCTCAAACATCTTTGATAGCAGTCTACCTTATATACTTATTCTAAAATTTTCTAATATTTTTGGGCAAAATTCATCCTAATCCATTTGTTTAACTTTAACCTGTCCAAATCAGAATTTGGCTGTTTCCAACTTTATGAACATATAAGCATGTATTTTAATACATTAAACCGCCCACGCGACCGTCCTGCATTTAACAAAGAAGCTTTACATAACAAATTAACTTTCTGAATTAGATGTGTTTACTCATATTAAATTTCTAGCTTCAAAGTAAAGTGATTATGTTAAACTAAAATAAAACCCAGTTGACCTGTTTGCACCGAAAGCTCCTAAAGATAATGTTGGAAAACTTTTTATCCCCAAGTGTACCAATAGTAATTTTCTAAGCATAAATAATTTATAGTGGATAGGACATGTGTCATCACGAGGGAGAATAGTTTGTCAAGGAAAGTGAAAATAAAAAATGTAAAGATTAGCAGATTGTCTACACGTGTCTCCCACTTGGACACGTGTCAGGTATCTTGGATCTTTCTAAGAAACTAAATTTTTTTTTAAAACTTTGGTGGGTCCTACATTTGGAAAATGTATGGAGATGATGATGTGGCAAGAACCCTAGTGTAATGTACACTTACTAATTAATTAATTAATCTTGCTCTCCTTTTGTCTCTTTATTCCTTAATTTTTGAATGTTAATCATGATTCATGGAAGCTTTATCAACACATTGCTTACAGAACAGGGTTTTTGTACATTGTTTCAAGTGGCACTTAGCCAAAACCTTATTTGTGAAACATGTTTTGTGAATTATTATATACATATTGAAAAAGACTTTAAAGAAAGGCAAACAAAAAATCATATAAAATGTGTATATAATACTCTTATTACATCTTTATCTTGCATTTCATTGCACATATCTTACCAAAGTGAGGGTTTTCATCAGTACTAAATTATGTGGAAGATTATTAACCATAAAAAGATTTTATATTTGGACCTTGGTCATACTGCTGAGTCAAAGGCGAAGAGGTGAGATAATCAGATTAGATCAACTTGGAGGAGAAAGGGGAAATTTTGATATTTGCTTAAATTATGGTTACTACTTGAGAACTAAATTATGATTACTTTCAACAGAGGCTATGTTTTAACCCTTTTTTTTTTTTTTTTCCTGATAATTCGATAGTTGGGAAATAAGGATTTGAACTTTGAATATATCTAAAAATATAAGATATGACAACCAATTGAATTACAAAACTCTTTACAACCCACCAGGAAAAATTCCCAAAGGCCAAATTGGTGCTCTTTAGTCAATCTGGTATTGGTTCAATTAAGGGAACTTTGAATATAAATAACCACAAAAAAAAAAAAAAATCATAAGAGATAAGACAAATAAAAAAATACAAGTCAATAAATATAAATTAATGCCAAGCCTTTATTTGTAATAATAAAAGAAGATACAAGCAATTACCAATTTAGAATACCTTGAGAGTAGTTGTCACTCTCCATCAAAATATTCAAACAAACGAGTAAGGGAAATGTAAGTTACACCCACTCCTAAAAGGTTAAGTTATATCTACTCATAAGAGATAATCTCATAATCCTAAGATAAAGAAATGATAATTTAATGACTTGTTCTTTGAAAGTTTGAACCCTTCTTCATAGGCAGTCCTTTACTTTTTATAGACAAAAGAAGTTATTAATTTCCAAATAATATCAGACAAGGGAGTTTTTAACTTCTTGATAACCATGCTTCTTCTTTTTTTCCAAGTGACAAGTGACATTTGAATCATTTGATGCCACAAGTATCATAAACAAGAAAGTAGTTTTTTCCTACAAAGTATAACAACTCTCAAGAAAAGATATAACTTTAACTTCTTATAACTATTTCTTCTTAACCTTTCAATCTCATAACATTTCCTTTTATGTGACTGTGACACATGACGTAATTGTTAAGGTTACACGTGACGTAAAACCCAAACTTTTATGTGCTTTATTATAAACTCATGGCCTTCAGTTGTCAAGATTAAGCACACTGATGACTAAGTGTGTTCTTGAACTAAGAGTAGCTAGGCTAGTCTTTGATCTCGTTCAAGTGAGAGTCATTGCTTTGAAGAAAACTTCATTGAACAAGACTATTACAAAGTTATTTAGCTCCATTAGTGAAAACACAGTGCCTTCATGGCTTCATGCATCTTCCTTCAAACTTATATCATTAGAAAATTGTTTACTAATGGGATAATTTTAAGATCAAGTAGTACGCTTCAGCAGTCATCAATTCCATCATGAGCGAGATTGCAAAGTTGGACTATCATCCTCCATCTATAACAATACAAAAGAAGGATACAACTCAAGTAAGTATTGTCGTTTGAACATGAAAGCTCCAATAGTGTGAAAACACTATTATTTGTTTAGACTCCCAAATTAAAACTTACAGCTAGATTGTTATTTCCCTACTTAATTAAGTGTGGAAAGAGTAAGTGTCAATGAAACCAGAACAACTCTCTAAAGCATAAGCATGTACAATAAGCAATAAATGTAAAGTTTAAAGAGAAGGGAAGCGAGATGCAAACACAAGATAATATCGAGATATGTTATTGAGGAGGAAACCGAAGTACTCAGTGAAAAATCTCTCTGTGGCTCTCCAAGCCGAATCAATCTACTAGTGAATAAAGTTGGAGTACAAAAATATCAATAAGACCCTCCAAGCCTAATTTACCCAAAGTACTTGAACTCTCTAAGTTCCAGCTACCAACGAGCTTCACTGAGTTATGTCTTCACTAACTATTTGAATCCCGTAATTAGCTCCAAATTGCATCTGCCAATCAATGGCTTCTTCCAATGCTTCTCATATGTACCAAAACTTCTCACAACTCTAAGATTGGGTGATGTAAGTGTTTGGGCTAAGGACCTCTCAAGGATTTATAATTAGAGAGGTAGGAGTAAAGGAAAACTAAGAGAATTTGTGTAGATGATTGTGGGTTTACAATTTTCTAACTCTTAAGTGTTTTGCTAGGATTTTCTCTCTGAAAGTCTCCTTACAATTGCGTGGGTAATGTGAGCTTATATATTGTGGGTAAATAAATGAGAAAAACACACTTTAAAAAGTTTTAGGCAGAGTTTCATGGGTCACTTGTGACTTGACCAAGTCCAAAGTGACTCACGAAATCCAACCTAGCTTAAAGACTATTCAGATTCCAGCATGTGCATCTCACGTGGCCTTTTGCGGGTTGTTCACTCGCGAGCTAGTTGCGAGCCAGTCATGAACTTCACTGTTTTCACAATTCTTCACCAAACTCTCACACTTAACCCTTACATTAAATCCCACAAATATACAGGGAAAAGATTGAATAAATACAATCAAATTTGACATGGAATTAAAACCAATAAAAACATAGTTGTAAATCACAACTTTACGGAACAAATATTCATATAATTGCTATATGCATCAACTCTTAATTTGTCTTGAGGGGATGGTGATCTCAAACATAAAGTTTAGGTTGCTTTGATTTTTGTTGAAGTGAGATTTTGTATGGTCAATACTTCAATATGTTGGGTAATCGCATGTAGTGTTGTAGAAATAATATTGCTTAAGAGGAATCTATAATTTCAATAAGAGATACGAAACATCCACTTGAGATAGAATTAATAGGAATTGATTATTCTGAGTATGTGTGCCCAACCACTTTAGTAAGAAGTTGCCAAAGTTTATATTTCATGAAATGAATATAAGAATAATTAAGAGATTAAACTGGGGACTCAAGAACTTAAGATGTAGTGTGAACAGAGTGACGGTAATTTATGACTTTATTTCACTGTGGATGATTTCATAGAGGGGTTAAATACAATCTAAGGTAGTCAAGGAATATCTTAATTAAGTAAATATTAATCAATAGTGCAACAAGTACGATGGAATATATATGGTTAATAGTAATTTTGGGTTTGTTATAAGATAACCGGAGGTCTAAGGCTCATTGGGGTTAGGATTTTATTTTTCTCTTTTGCTGCCACCTCAAGCTTTGATAAAGCCCTTATTGGGCTAGCCAGCTTTGACCCTTGCTAAGCTCATCAAGAGTCACATGCATATAAGAGTAAATAGTTGAGAAAAATCCGAATGATCAGTTTGATTAGAGAGGGAGAGAGGGGGAGTTGAGTGGAGTTGGTTTACACAAGTAGGGTTTAGATTCTCAACAAAAAGAGCCCACTCTCTTAGCTTAGCCAATATAATAATCGTTGAGGTGAAGATCAAGAATGTTTCAAGCAAGTCAAGTTGTTGGAATTTTTTAAGAGAAATTCAAAAAAAAAAAAAAAAAAATTTAACGAATCAAGGTATGTTTCTTTTGAAACCCTAATTTTAGATTCTGGAGAAGATGAACTTCCATTTCAATTTAGTCCCATAAAATTCGAGTGTCATCATCAAGCTGGTAGGTAAGACTCTGGATTATAAAGCTCTACAGTCAGGATTGACATGTATATGGAAGACATCATGTAAATTTCAAATTATTGATGTTGGTTATGGCTTTTGCATAGTTAAGATTGCACTTCCATCAATAAAGACTTGAAGGTGGGCCGTGGCTTATAGGAAAGCAACATATTTCCATTCAACTAAAAGGCAATAGCAACATTACAAACAAATTATGAATTTGTGTAAGGAATTTAATTATCTTAAGCCATTGCAAACTCATAGAAACACCACTACGTTATGAGCCTGCAAGAATGTCAAACTGGAGTTACACGATCGAACATATTCTTGAAATCGAGATTTATCCTTGAGCTCACTTGGTCTCTCCATGATGCTGAAACCAAATTTGGTATATTTTGTAGTGTAAACTGACGAATATAGATCATTTGTATCAGTTTTTTTGTTCCACTTTATATTTTACTAATCACAACTTGCAATGTATTTGTTTTACTTTCCTTATAAAATAGCTAAAATTTAAAATGAAAATAAATAAACTTATGACAAGTTGTGATTGGTGGAATACAAAATGTGGTACAAATGATTTATATTATTAACACATAAGTAATGCTTCCATATATATACTTTATAAAGTAATATACATTAATACATAAATTAAACTTTAGGGTCACGAGGAACTCTTAGTTAGGCTTATTTAGATCAAAGAAAATCATTGTTGGCAAGTTTAACTTAATTCCCAGTTAACAAAATTGAATAAGTTAAAGAGGGTATATCATATGTGTAACCTAATGTTGCAGTTTGGCAGAAGAAAAGAAAAAGTGCTAGACTAAACTAAGCACATTATTCTTAATCCAGTCATTGTCAACGATTAAAGAGCATGGTCCACTGCCATTAAAGATTCATAAAAGCCATGGCCTATAAAGGGGCTTTTTCCCCCTTATCTATATATACATAGAGAGAGAGAGAGAGTGACAGGGACTCATCACCAAACAGACACTCACAGGAGTGAGTCTCCGGGTTCATGAGTTACAAAATCTTGTGTTTATTTAATGTAATAAAAATAGATCTTTTTAATAGATATGATAAGATTTTTTTCTAAACAATATAAAAATTTTACTCTAATTTAATTTAAGTGTATATGTGTGAAACTCTCTCCTAGAAATTTGAACCCAAACCTTTACTCCCACGCCCCACAAGCACTTGAGTATTTGTGTTATGATTATTGCTCCTTATTAATATGTCTAGAAATCAATTAATTTCTTTTTGTTGCAAACAAAATTCGATCTTAAATTCATTGTTTGTCTTTAAAAAACTTAATAAGTTAAACTAATTAAAATACAAGTAAAAAGAAAAAAATAGTTTGAACCATGGATAAACTTTGTAACTCAACGCCATGTCATGCTCTCTTTTAAGTTTAATTATTGAGGACTAGGGTTTGAATCTTCCCTCTCCATTATTGAAAGAGCATTGATAACATGCTCAACAAATGCTACTTTTAGTTAATACATAACCAACTAAAAAAATACTCCACTTCAGACTCAACAAACTATCAAAAAAGAATTAACAATATTATTGAAATATTGTTCATCAAAAAAGCTTTTTTTTTTTTGGCTCACATTGATCCTAGTGTCTTTACTCTCACATCTCTCTCATGTCACAGATAGAAGCTTTAGAGAGTTCAAAGCTTTCAAAGCAGATCAAACCATTATGATGCATGCCACTAGGGATGGAGCTAGAACTTTGAATTAGGGAACGGTTTTACTGTTGGCTGTGTGTGGCGGTTTCAATCTCTGACTCTGCTACTACTTAACTGCTGAGGCTTTTTTTTTTTGTTTTTTTTTTGTGTGTGGGTAAGAACAAAATTCTTTTTGCTTAGAATTTTTTAAAGGATAGGATTTTGGATAATATTGGTTGATTGGGCTTAATATTTTCTTTATTTTACTATTGATAATTTTTGTTGTTGAGCTAATTTTTGTTGGGCTTGTAAATTTTGTTTTAAATTTTAAATCTATAAATTTTTTGTAGTCACTAAAATAAAGAAAATGCTAGAGCTGCAAACTTTTTTATAATTTGCTAATGTAATAAGTAATTATTTGTAAGTAAAAAAATGATGTAAATGGTAAACCTATACATGAACTAATAAGAATTTACTATCAAAACAGTTTGTAAAAATATTGTAAAAAAGTTTATGAGTATAACATTACTCTTAAAAAAATCAATGGTGTTATCTAAGGGGAGCAAAATGTAATTTTATAAAACAAAATTGCTAAAATTAGTACACATATATATATATTTAATAATATATATTTTTTAAAATAGTGGGGGGCTATTGCCCCCCTATTCCAACAGTGGCTCCATCCCTGCATACCACCATACCAGAGCTCAAGTTGGATAATGAGTGACAGAGTAATGGTGAACAAAGCTCTAGTTTGGTGTGATCAAAGCTAGAGCAGCCTAAGTTGGTCGGTGATCACATGAGTGGTGGTGAATGAAGTTAGATTTGGTACAATCGAAGTTTGATTGGTATGTTCTTGGTATTTGCGTCCATGATGGCTTGATGCACTAAAAAAGATGTGAGGGGGTGGCTGTAGAAAGAGAAATAATAGACAGAAAATAATTTAAATAATTAAATGATATAAGAGTATTCACATGGTGCTAAAAAATTTAGTTTTCATTAATTCAAAAAGTTATTTTATCTATTTTAACACTTTACTTAATAATACATCCTACATAACATCTCTTACTTTAGCACATCACCCATAAAAATAATATAAACACCCATTAAAATAATATCAAACAATTCCACAAAAATTCAAGCAACCACCTACTACCATAACCAGTCATCACAACAACAGCCATAACCAATTAACACAACCCAACAACCACCATCGCAAAGCCTATTAAAATAACCATTAAAATAACTACCAGCCACCATAACCCAAACCCACAACCACATCACCACCATGGGCAGAAGGAAAGAAAAAAAAAAAAAACAACAACAACAACAACAACAAAACGAAAAAAAAAAAAAAAAAAACACAAACACAAACACTAGCCACCGAGACTTACAAAACTCATGATAATTGGACCCTTGCAAATTGGAACCACCATGACCCATGACCCATGACCCACGACCCTACAATCCAAATCGAACTCACAAACAATCGCCACTGAACCACTGCCATCAAAAACCAAATCGGAACAACGAACCACATAGAGAGAGAGAGAGAGAGAGGAGAGAGATGCAGTGAGAAGAGAGATTTGTGTGAATATTTTATTGGAGGATCGAGAGAGATCGAGAGAGAGAGAGAGTTAATAAAAAATTGATTTTTTATTTTTAAGTAATTGCTATAGTAGATGCTATAAATAGCAACTCGGATAAAGTATGGTTTTTTGGGTTTAGAGAGTTAAAATAACTTATTTGCTAAAAAAGAACCTCCAATGTGAATGCACTAGAGTATTGAGTCTAGTGTATATGTATTGAAAATGCACTTGCTAACCTAGGAAAAAAAGAAGAAGTTTTTGATTAATTTAGCAAAAAGTGTGTACAGTCTAATGTAAATGCTCTAAGAGCACTCGCATTGGGGGGGGGGGGTATAAGAACCCCTCCAATTGCTATTTTAGCAACCAACAACCCAAAAATAGTCACATCCGAGGTATGGGTTGCTAAATATTTTTAGCACCTATGAATAGTTGGTTCTTATATTTAAAACCTATTGTAGCTGAGGATGTAAACTAAAAAAATATTATTTTATTAAAAGATCTCATCTTTCTCTCTCTTTCAATCACACAATACTCCTCTCCTCTTTTCTCAATCTCATTTCCCATCTTTCTCTCCCTCTCTTTGTTTCGGTGGCTCTCTCTCAAATTAGCCTCTCTCTCAAATCAGTGTCAACAACATGGACTGGAGATCGATGTCGACGGTGTGGACAATCAGCATCGATGAACTAAAGATTAGCCTCACTCCAATTCTCTCTAATTCTCTCTCTCAAATTGGGTTTGGGTTTGGGTTTTGCTTTGATTTTTTTTTTTTTTTGTGAGTATCGGTGCATTTGCAGGTTGATGGTGGTGGTGATGGAGGGTTACTGTGGTGGTGGTGGAGATGGGTTCACTATGGGTTTACGACTCACTATGGGTTTATGACTCACTATGGGTTTACGAAGGTGGTTGGGTTTTGTTCAGGTTGGTGGTGGCGATGCCTTTAGGTTTTGGTTTTGGGTTTTGTTTGGGTGTTTAGTGACTTTCAGTTTAGGTGTTTGGTGAGTTGGGTATTGGGTTTAGGTTAGAATTGCTCAGCGGTGATGGTGGGTGGTGCGATTTGGTTGATCAGCAGGTGGTAGGTGGTGTTGTAGGGTTGCTCTATGGTGGTAGTAGGTGGCTAAGAGAGAGATAGGAAGAGAGATCGAAATTAGTGAAAGTTGGTTTTTTATATTATTTTAATGGGTTATATGTAAAAATAAAAATTATAATGTAGGGTGTATTGTAAAATGAATTGATATAATAAATAAAATAGGTTCTTAGATGATAAAATAGCAACCGGTTCCCATTCTTGGATGCTAGTGCTCTATCTATCTTAGAATTTTAAGAAAAAAAGGACAATAAATAAGAGATAATTAATTACAAAATTTGTTTTGTTCCAGGCCGGTTGATATGGCCAAGTCACAGGGTAAGACCTGGACCAAAAAAAAATATATATATATTTTATACAAGATAGAATTTCTACTCTAGCATAATCTAGGTGTATATGTGTGTGAAACTCCCTCCTGGAGACTTGAACCCCGGCCTTTGTCCCCCACACCCCCACAAGCACTTATACTTGTGGAGTGACCATCACACTAAGGGTGTGCATCTTGACCAAAATATTGAAAGACCTCTAAACAAGTAAACTTCACAAACTCAAGGACAGTTTTATCCATGTTACCAGCAATCAAACCCTTCCACGTCCCTAGCCGCAGCCAAATCTCTATACCCCAAAAGATTTCAACAACCAAAAAATGCTGACAAGGACTCACTTTTTAAACTTTGGTGTACCAAAAATCTGTGTGCAACACAAAAGAAAGAGAATCAAAAAAAATATTTGGGAAAGAAAAAGAAGAAAAAGAAAATCTAATAGAGGCCACAAGAACTTGTGGCTGAGAATCACACTCTAGTGCTGACGTGGCATCCACCTTTTGGATTAAACGAGATCAAAAACATAAACGACGTACGTCTAATGCCAACTGAGATACCAACACCCAACACCCCTTTTTTCTCTCTTAACGAAAAAACCGGATTTTCTACGCGCTTTTTTTTGTTTTTTTGGGTCTCCCCTTTCCCCTGTTTGGTTGCCAAGAAAAAAATGCAAGAAAATAAAGACCCCACCATCAAGCTCTTTGGCAAGAAGATCCCCTTGACTGCTGAAACTGATGAGGTGCTGTTGGTGAGTTATTTGGAGAAGGAAAAGTGTGGCAGAGTTGAAGTAGTAGTAGAAGAAGAAGAAGAAGAAGAAGAGGAAGATTATGATGATGATTATGAAGAACAAGAAGAAGATGATAAAGAAGAGAAGGTACGGTGACTGAAAATTCAATTACAGGGTTTTATGAAATTTTGAGGATGACCCATTTGTTAGAATGTTAAAACAATTGGTGGGTCGGTTTTACTTTTTCTCACTTTTATCTTTAATGACCATGCTATAGTGGTTGTGGTATAATTGTTACTGGTACTTCTTTTTTTCTTTTTTCCTTTTTTTGGTGGTTTTGAGGTTTGCTTTTCAAAGTTTGTTTGTTTGTTTGTTTTTTTTTTTTTTTTTTTTTTAAATTTCTTCTATTTTGATTTGATTTTAGTGTTTAAAAAAAAAAAAAAAAGTTTTTAGACTTTAATGTTTAGAAGCTGAGAAATGTAAGAAATGAATTTGCGTGTTTGATTATTCGAAAATGGGGAGTAGGGAAAGCTAAATTCCTACTCAGTTGAGCTTGGGTGAGTTCCACTTATTTTTAAAGCTAAAAACTTTATGGCATAAGAATCTAAAACTTTGATTTCCTTTCTCAATTCTTATTCAACCACTAGTTTTTAACCATGATTATTACATACTTCATACCAAGTCCTTTTTCTTTTTTCAAAAGTTTGGTACTGTTCTTGATAATTATTCAAACTTTTGTAATGACTTTTTAAACCATTTTAAGGATAATTTGAATTCACTTTTTCATATAACATAAATTCCATTTCCTATTAATCAATTTATAAGGTTTTAAATTAATTCTAGTTTTCCAGATTCCCTGGTTTAATTTAGTACTTTCCCATTTTTGTGCTTATTTGTCAAGTTCTTCTAGAGCCAGGGAGATCCTTTAGTTATAACTAATAAGGAATTAACATTTATTGTTAACACAACCATTTTAAAATCCACTAACTGGGTCTATTTCTTAGGTTGATTTGTTTGACAGTTGGTTGGTAGTGTTTCCCTGTTGAGTTTCTGACAACCCCACACCCACACAAAAAAAAAAAGGGGGATTGCGGGTTCAAGTCCAAAAATCAACCTCTCCAAAAAGATTTGGGGTAAATTTGTCTATCAATCATCTCTCCCAAACCCTACAAAAGTAGGAACTTTTTTTTTAGTCCTTAGTCAATTGCGTAGCAGCGATGTAAAACTTGACTTTTCTCTAAATTTCTAAAATTTACCCAACATACTTTGACTCTAAGGAGGTGATTGGCTACTCTAAATTTCTGGAAGTCTCTAATGCTTGGATTGTGTCAAAAGAATCCCACTTTTTTTTTTTTGATAAGATGAATCACACATTTACAACAAGAGTGTTACAAAGAACAGATTTTAAATAGACAAAGGAAGAAACACCATTGTGAATTCCTAAGTTCATCTTACTTCTTTTTTGTTGCATGTACTCTGATGTTGGTACTATCATATTGATCAGGCTTATCTTTGGAAAATAGTCATAATGTTTTATAGTACTTGTATTTAGTTACTTATAAAAAGGAAAACTATGTTCTACTTGCAGGATCCAACAGCAGAAGGCAGTGAGACTAGAGAACAAGACGATGATCCTCCTTCGAATGCAGAAGAGCCAACCGATTTGGAAAGATTGCCTGATGGAAATGTGAATCCTAAAACACCCTCTATAGAGGAAGAACATGGAAAATCAAAAATCGCCAAGACCGAGAAAGATCAGAGTGAAACAACCAACTCACAAGAGAAAATCCTGAAGAAGCCGGATAAAATTCTTCCCTGCCCTCGCTGCAATAGCATGGACACAAAATTCTGTTATTATAACAATTACAATGTTAATCAGCCACGCCATTTCTGCAAAGCTTGTCAAAGATACTGGACTGCAGGTGGTACCATGAGGAATGTGCCAGTGGGAGCTGGACGCCGCAAGAACAAGAACTCTACCTCACATTATCGCCACATCACCATCTCAGAGGCTCTCCAAGCAGCTAGAGTTGATGCTCCAAATGGAACTCACCAGCCCTCATATAAAAGCAATGGTAGAGTCCTTAGCTTTGGCATAGATGCACCCATTTGTGATTCCATGGCTTCTGTCTTAAATCTTGCAGACAATAAGGTTTTGAATGGTACCCGGAATGGGCTTCATAGTTTCGAAGAACAAAGAATTCCAGTTCCTGGCAAACGTGGAGAAAATGGTGATGATAGCGCAAGCGGATCGTCTATTACAGTTTCAAATTCAATGGAGGAAGGAGGAAAACATTTCCCTCGAGAACCATTTGCCCAAAGCATTAATGGCTTCCCTCATCAAATTCCATGCCTTCCTGGTGTTCCATGGCCTTATCCATGGAATTCTGCAGTACCCCCACCAGCTTTCTGCCCTCCAGGATTTCCTATGTCCTTCTATCCGGCTGCTTACTGGAACTGTGGTGTCCCAGGAACTTGGAGCATTCCTTGGCTGTCCCCTCAATCTTCTTCAAACCAAAAGTCTCCGAGCTCCAATCCCAATTCTCCAACACTGGGGAAGCACTCAAGAGAAGGAGACATGCTTAAACCAGATAATTTGGAGAAAGAGGAGTCGCCAAAACAGAAAAACGGTTGTGTTTTGGTACCAAAAACTTTGAGGATTGATGACCCAAGTGAAGCTGCAAAGAGTTCTATATGGACAACACTTGGAATCAAGAATGAATCAATCAGTAAGGGAGGAATGTTTAAGGCCTTTCAATCAAAAGGTGAGGAGAAGAATCACATATCTGAACATTCTCCGGCGTTGCTGGCAAACCCTGCAGCCTTGTCTAGATCCCTCAACTTTCACGAGAGCTCTTGAAGCAGTAGCTTATGATGTAATTTTCATTTAGGTTGGAAGCGTGAGACTAAATTCAACATAGTTTGGTGTGAGTTTGAAACACTAACAGCCAATCCAGCATAAGCCATTTTGGTTCATCAACCTCATTGCAAACAAAATTGGTGAAGCTAATCACTAATCAGTTTCAGACCAAGAACATGGAGACTTTTTCTCACAATGGTAGCTAATTAATCTAGAAGTTCTAGTAGGTAGTGGGAGCTAATTTTGTTTTCTTGTAGCTATATGAGCATGTACCTGTTGATGTACTTAGTTTGTTGAGTTTGTTGAGTTCATGTTCATGTACATATTTATATATATATGTGAGATAATGGGATAGAGTTGGAGAAAGATCACCCATGTGTATAACAATCCAGATCTTCTGGGCTAAGATTTTAATACTGCCTGAAAATGGATCTTTTTCCTCCATTTTCCTTGCTTCTTCGTACAATAAACCAATGCTTTTGTCATTGATGAAACTATCTGTATAATCCAATCCAAATAATAGGGATTCTATAGAACTTACTAAATTGCAAAAATAAGTATCTACTTTCCCAATAATAAGAAAAAGCAAAGCAAACAAGATTGAAGAATAAATATCAAATTATAGGTTAATAGCCTCGTAGCTCAAATTTTTTTTTTTTTTTTATTATTATTTGAGAAACACACACATATATAAGGGAATGGATGAAATAAGAAAATACATATATGCTAATACTAAAACTGCATGCAGTCTTGTAACTCAATTGATTAGTACATTTTGATGTTTCTAAAAGAAACATCCAGAGTTTAAATAATTTTTTCCTGTTGTAAGTTGTAACTATTTACTGTTGTATGATGTAAATATCGAATTATCTAATAATAATAATAATAACAACAACCCAGGGAAGTTGAAAGGACTGACGGCTACACTCGTAGAAAGATAATGGATGCAATTATATACTCTTGGATGATGCCAAGGTAGTGGTAGCTATTCCTTACAGCTATGCAAGAAATAAATACTTTGAGGGGTCTAGTGGGGCTACAGTAAAGACTGTGACAGAAACAACAAAATTGAAGTCCTTTTTAGACCCTCCCTTGTGAGTTGTGGGGATCAACTTTATTTAAATTCACATTAAGGCCAGGTTTCTATCCTTTTACGTGCTCAAAAGGGACCAAAAGTTCCCTAACAACTTGCACAAAAAGGTGGGAATGCTGGACCAGAGTTCCTTTGATATTTCCCATGCCCTCTCTTCCTCTAAGGCTCTAACCCTCTATTGGTTTCATTCTTCCTTTTGAAATTTTATGATCTTCCATAGAAATAGGACCAACATGGTTGCAAATTTTGTTTGCTCCATATGATTTTAGGGAATAACAACAACAAAGCTATAGGGTTTGAGATTCACTTATTTTGCTGAAATTGAAATTTTTTTGCTGAAAGTACTGTAGATAAAAGTAAAAGTTAACTGAAATAATACCGTGTGACCCATGAATAGTAGTAAAAAATACAATGAAACCCATGAATAGTAGCAAAAATAAGTTAAATAGTAAAATATGTTTGCAAAAATAATTTTTGCCAAACACACTGTCTCAAAATTTTGAGATCAGTATAGATTCTCGATAAACTAAATTGAGTCAATCATACGTATTCTTTTATGCAATGCATCACAATTAGGGAATGCCAAATTTGGGTACAAAGGTTTCATTCATAATGAAGTATATAAATTTTATATTTTTTGTTAATCTATTACAAATGTACAACCTTCCTTTCTCTTTTAGGCTTGGATCTAACTATGAATAATATATATCAGTAAACATTGATATTGACTAGTTGCATGGTTCCTGGAGAGAGAAAAGGAAAAAATACATTATTTATGCTCAGCACATTATAATATTATGAACAAAGTTCCTTTCCAAATTAGTTTGGAGAGAAACTTTTCAAACTTTTCATATATATCTTTTTTTATATGAATTTTGAAAATCTAACCGTTAAATTTCATGTTCCTTATGTTCTTAACATGCATATCAAATTTCGTTTAAATTGGATATTATTTACTATTCGATCAATAAACTTATTTTTTATACACAATTTTAGATCATAAAAATTTGAAATTTTAACATTTGTTTGATGAGAGAGCAATTGATCTTTGATCTTTTTGAAATTTTACATGCATGAAGAATATAATAAGAACATACAATCTAACGGTTAGATTTTTAAAATTCACACTCAATATATAGATATATGAAAAGTTTGTAGAGTTTCTCTTCAAATTAGTTTGGAGAGAAACTTTGTTCATTTGTTCTATTATTATTATTATTATAAGGACAAAACTTATATACAGTTTAGGTGTTGTTCCTTTGGTTCATTTCTTAAGATTCTGTTATGTGGTTACTTAACTTAAAAAATACACTTCCATCCATAAGAAAAAGTCACATGGCAAAATTTTAAGAGAGAAACCTAAGAAACAATATCTAAATACTGTACCTAAGTCTTACTATTATTATAATAATATTTACATCACATAGCTGATAGAAGACATGGTTGTGTTGTAATTAGATATTACAGAGATCAACCCATCAGTAGTGACAAAAACGCGGAATGGATTTTTATCTATTTGACAAAAAGTTATGGATATTTGGATTATTCACTAGATGTATCAACCCAAATTTCTTCAAAACACATGATGAATACATCAAAATCAACTTAATATGTGTCCCTAAGCAATATGCAAGAAAAAAACAACCAGATATTTTTTCTGCTACCAGCAAATACAGGCCACATTTTATGTATAAAATGAGTTGTTATGGGACCCAAATGCACATAATGCCATACATCCTTTTGTCATTCTCGCTTGCTTTTGCTTTATTTTCTTTTTGCTCTTTTCAATATTTTATGTGAAAGCAATTGGCCATTACATTTCATCCATATGGCTAGATTCAGCTTTATGGGCTGCTAAAATATTAATGACATATTGAGTCATCATCAATTTGTAGCTATTAGGTTGAATAATGTGATTTTTTCTTCTTGCTGAATGGTTGAATAATGTGATTGTGAATTTAATGGTCTACCCTCATATTTGGGGAACCAATGACAACCTTAATACGGTAAAATTGATGGAAATATGTGAGAAGGGCAACAGAAAAAAATGATGGAAAAACATAGGAAAGAAAGGCAATAGTATTATTTTCTATTTTACTCCTTTTATTTATTTATTAATTTGATAGTTATAATGAGAAGGAATTTAAACTTTAAATGTTTCATTGAAAACATGAGGAAGTATCAGTTAACCTACAAAATACTTGACTCCACTATAGCTATTTGGTAGGAAGAATTAAGAAAGATGAAAAATATCTTGTTCTAAATATCTACCATGTACTTGTTTAATTTTTTTTAATAAATAAAACGAGTAAAATTGTCTAATTACTCAACTTCACCAACTTACCTACCTCGCTTACCTCTCCCCACTTAATAGCTCTATTAGGCAAAAAGTCTCCAGAAACAAAATATGTTTGTCACAAGAAAATTACTATTAAATCCATAGACCATAAAGGTTCCTTGAAGCTGAATCCATATCCCAAATTCTTGATGTGGGGACTTAAAGGACCTAAGTAAGTATTTGGGCCTTGGGCTTTATTGATGGGCGCTAGTTTGTTTTAGACTAAAAGCCTTTAGAGCTGCAGGTTGGCCCATGGGTCGAGAGTCCAAGGACAAGTCTTTCCTCGGACGGACCCGCGAAGGCCCTGGGATTCGCCAAGAAGATCAAGGCAGTGTTCTGGACGAACCGTTGGTTAAGAGGGGGATCTATATACTTTCTAGACGCCATAGAGTGAAGGAAATATCTTAGGAAAAGGCTGCTACCTCCCCATTAAAGACTCTGCATCTACCTTCCTGGCCGCATTAATGGGAAAATGACCCCTGAACAATAGAAGTCAGCATTCTTGTTATCATTTGAAGACTTCCAGAGGGTGGTGGATGGGACAGGTGTCCCGTAGGGTAATTTGCGTTACACGTGGATAAAGTGGGAGGAAGAAGAAGTATTTAAGGGGGAGAGGGAGGTGATAAAAAGGGGGACTGTAACCTTTATAAGAAAAAGAGAAATAATATACATAAATCAGCCTCGGCTTACGTCTGAGGAAGTTGATTTGCACTACTTGTCCATTGTTTGCAAATACTCTAACATCCTAGCCTGTTTATTAAGCTCCGAACATCAGCAAACTAGATTACGAGCCCACACTCTACAAATTTCATTGTTTAAGGCTCATTGGGCCTGAGTCCACGTGTGTTTATTGAGTCCAAGCGCAATTGTGCACTTACAATTGGTGCCGTCTGTGGGAATCTAGTTTGAAAAAGAACTCGAACACCATGACAAGCTTAGGCCCGTACCATGCAGAATCTCAGGGATTGCAACCTGAGGATCCTTTCGAACGTCTTGAACACCGGGAGGATCGAGAGGGTAGCGTTCATACTGAATATCCTAAAGCAAGTCATACTCACGATGGAGGTAGGGCCACCCACGAAGATGGTGCCAAGGCCATGCAGAAAGAGATTAATCATCTTAAGAAGAAGCTGCGCCGCGTCAAATGAAAGCGTGCATCATCCTTATCTAGTCCCTCCTCGGGGAGATCCCGGGGAAGTAGTTACAGTTCAAGGTCATGGTCGCCTTCCAGCAGAGCATCCTCTTCTGAAGGGAATGCTCCACCAGGTCATAGACATAGGAAGCTCCCCTCCCGAGGCTTGGGGAATGATGCTATAAGCCAGGCGTTGCACTGACTCTCCAAATCACCATTCTCGCGTAGGATTGAGAATGGAAGACTCCCCAGAAGGTTCACCCAGCCCACCTTTACCATTTATAATGGTCGGACTGACCTAGTGGAACATGTGAGCCACTTTAACCAGAGAATGGCAGTGCATTCTCATAATGAGACTCTGATGTGCAAGGTCTTCCCTTCTAGCTTGGGACCTGTTGCTATGAGGTGGTTCAACGGTCTTCAATCTGGGTCTGTATGTTCGTTCGGGGAACTGACTAGAGCATTCGCGTCACGGTTTATTACATGCAGCAGAGTTCCTCGACCGTTGGATTCGCTGTTGTCTATGGCTATGAAGGAGGGCGAGACGTTGAAAGCATACTCTGACAGGTATTGGGAGATGTTTAATGAGATAGACGGAGATTTTGATGAGGTGGCGATCAATACTTTTAAAGTAGGCCTTCCAACCAATCATGACTTGAGGAAGTCCTTGACCAAGAAACCAGTACGGAGTGTACGTCGCCTCATGGACCGTATTGACGAATACAAAAGGGTCGAGGAAGACCAACAGCAGGGAAAGGGTAAGGCGAAGGTTATCCCACATGAGCGAAGGGATTTCAGGTCGGACAGATACCACAACAACAAGCCGAGGAGAGATTACCCTGTGCAGTCGAGCTCGGCAGCACCTCAGACAGTTAATACTATATTCCGAGAACCGGTGCACCAACTACTAGAGAAGGTCTGTAAGGAACCCTACTTCAGATGGCCCAGTAAGATGGCAGGGGATCCTGCTAGGAGGGACCAGAATC
This sequence comes from Castanea sativa, assembly GCF_040712315.1. NCBI lineage: Eukaryota > Viridiplantae > Streptophyta > Magnoliopsida > Fagales > Fagaceae > Castanea > Castanea sativa. Next base: position 36,851,293 of record NC_134016.1, on the reverse strand, counting down.
TCTTTTGTCAGTATCATCAAGATGTGGGTCATACTACCGAGAGCTGTCAGACCCTCTGGAACCACTTGGAGCAGCTTGTCAGCGAAGGAAAATTAAAATAGCACCTATACCAACCTAGCGGACAGGGCAGTCAGTCTGGCTCGAATAATTAGAGGAATAATTCATCTCGGCCCCCCTTGGGAACGATCAACGTTATTTTCGCTGCGCCTGGCAGGACTGGCTCATGTCCCACCAAGGTGATGGCAGTTTCGCATTCCCAATCCAAGGAGTGGGGCTCTAAGCCAAAGAGATTGAAGCTGAGTGTGCCCGTCTTGGGATTTTCAGAGGAAGATAAGGCTGGGACTATCCAACCCCATGACAACGCCCTAGTGGTCACTCTGAGGATAGACAATTATGATGTAAGAAGGGTCATAATTGATCAAGGCAGCGGCGCGAATATCATGTATCCTGACTTGTTTAAGGGGCTGAAGTTGAAATTGGAGGACCTCACCCCTTACGACTCGCCGTTAATAAGTTTTGAAGGGAAGGCTGTTATACCAAAGGGACAGATTCGGTTGCCCGTGCAATCTGGCTCGGAGACGGTTGAGGTGAATTTTATTGTGGTTGATGCGTATTCCCCATACACAGCCATCCTCGCCCGGCCCTAGCTGCACGCTCTGGGGGTTGTCTCATCTACCTTGCATGTTAAGGTTAAGTTCCCTGCGGGGGAATACATTGAAGAGATTCTCAGCAGCCAATTGGTGTCCAGGCAATGCAGATTGGCCGCAATGTTGCACCAAACCGAAGCGCAGTCTTCGGCCTTGGCCGTAAAAGACTTATAGCAATTAACGACTCTGAATGCGCCCAACGTGGTGACAGCAGAGGAGGCCATGTGCGAAGACCTGGAGAAGTTTCTGATATCCGATGATCCAGAAAGGTTCTTCCAGGTGGGGGTACGTTTACCACACCAAGAGAAGGTGGAATTGGTCGAGTTTCTAAAGAACAACATCGATGTTTTTGCCTGGGACCCCTACGAGGCTCTGGGGGTTGACCCAAGCTTCATTTGTCATCATTTGAATGTCAATCCTGCTATTCCTTCTAGAAGGCAGCCCCCTCGGCGTTCTTCGAAGGACCACTCCGAAGCTGTTAAGGAAGAGATGCTCAAGCTCAAGAGAGTTGGGGCTATTAAAGAAGTTTTCTACCCGGAGTGGTTGGCGCACACAGTTGTGGTCAAGAAGAAAAATGGAAAATGGCGGGTATGTGTGGACTTCACAGATTTAAATAAAGCCTGCCCAAAGGACTCATTCCCGATGCCGCGCATCGACCAACTAGTGGACGCCACGGTCGGACATCCTCGGATGAGCTTTTTGGATGCCTTCCAGGGTTATCATCAAATTCCACTGGCGGTAGGGGATCAGGAGAAAACTGCCTTTACTCCAACAGGGAATTATCACTATAAGGTGATGCCGTTTGGGTTGAAGAATGCTGGGGCTACTTACCAAAGGATGATGATCAGAATGTTTGAATTACAGCTTGGAAAAACCATTGAGATATACGTGGATGACATGGTAGTGAAGAGCAAGACGGTATCTGCGCACGTGAAAGATTTGGATGACACTTTTCAGGTACTTAGAAAGTACAGGTTGTGTCTTAATGGCTCGAAGTGTTCTTTTGGGGTGAGTTCTAGGAAGTTCTTGGGTTATATGGTTACTCATAGAGGGATAGAGGTGAACCCGGCACAGGTCAGAGCAATTCAAACCTTACAGCCACCTTGGAATCCAAAGGAAGTTCAGAAATTGACCGGAATGATCGCTGCTCTCAGCAGGTTCATCTCGCGGTCAGCTGACCGATGCAGGCCTTTCTTCCAACTGTTGAATAAGTGGAGGGGGTTCCAATGGTCCGAGGACTGTGTTGTAGTCTTCCAACAACTTAAGGAGTATCTTTCCCGGCCACCCATTATGTCTCGGCCTGAAGTAGATGAGGTCCTATTTGCGTATCTGGCAGTGGCCGTCCATGCGGTCAGCCTGGTCCTCATAAGGGACTATGGCGGGGTGCAAAGGCCGGTCTACTATGTCAGCAAGACGCTGAATGACGCCGAGGTGTGTTACCTACTTTTGGAGAAAGCACTTTTAGCCATAGTTCATGCTACACAGAGACTCCCTCACTATTTCCAGTCCCACACCGTCGTAGTTTTGACCCAATTGCTTCTCAAGTCAGTATTGCGTAGTGCCGACTACTCTGGAAGAGTGGCTAAATGGGGGACTATTCTAGGAGCCTTTGATATCAAATACATGCCACGTACCTCGGTGAAGGGCCAAGTCCTTGCAGATTTGGTGGCAGAGTTTGCTGAACCTTTGTTGGAAGAAACTTTGAAGGAATCACATATGGGTGAGAAGTCAGTCGGTATGATTACGAACGAAAGACTTTTGACTTGGAACGTATCCGTTGATGGGGCAGCTAACCAGAGAGGGCCTAGCATCGAGCTCGTCCTGGTATCCCCCGAGGGAATTATCTTCGAAAAATCCCTAAGGTTGGCTTTCTCGGCCACTAATAATGAGGCCAAGTACGAAGCAGTCCTAGTTGGCATGAACATGGTACATAAGATGGGCGGAAAGGAGGTTCATATGCTCTCGGATTCTCAGTTAGTGGTCGGCCAAGTAGCAGGGACCATGGAGGCTAGGGACCCAAGAATGCAAGAGTACCTGACCCAGGTCAAATGTTTACAACCTAAATTTAATTCCTTTATCCTGTCTCACATTTCTAGGAGTGGAAATACACATGCGGACTCTTTGGCTACCTTAGCGACATCCTCGGCTCGGGGTTTGCCTAGGATTATCCTTGTCAAAGATTTGCTAGAGCCAGCTCTTACCACTGTTAGTGCAATCCGGATCCACTTAATAAGGTCTGGACCTAGTTGGATCGACCCTGTGATCTCTTTCCTGAAAAACGACGTTTTACCGGAGGACAAGTCTGAAGCTGACAAGATCCGTCGAAAGGTGCCGCATTTCTGGTTGTCCGAGGATCAAAAATTGTACAAACGATCCTTCTCTGGACCATATTTGTTATGCGTACACCCCGAATCAACGGAGGCGCTGTTGGAAGAACTGCACGAGGGAATTTGTGGAAGCCATACTAGGGGAAGGTCCCTAGCTCATAGAGCACTGACTCAAGGATATTGGTGGCCGAACATGCAGAGGGAAGCTCAGGACTATGCAAGAAAGTGTGACCAATGCTAGAGGTTCGCTCCTAACATCCATCAGCCTGGAGGAGTCCTCAACCCTCTCTCCAGTCCTTGGCCTTTCGCTCAATGGGGATTGGACATAGTAGGACCATTTTCAAGGGCTGTAGGAAACAAAAGGTGGCTGCTTATGGGGACCGACTACTTCACTAAATGGGTAGAGGCTGAGCCCTTAGCAAATATTAGGGACGTCGATTCCAAGAAGTTCATCTGGAAAAACATCATCACTAGATTTGGGGTATCGCATACACTCATTTCGGACAATGGCGTTCAATTTGATAGTAGAGCTTTTAGGAAATATTGTGGTGACATGGGTATCATAAATAGATACTTCACTCCAGCTTATCCTCAGGGAAATGGGCAAGCCGAGGCCGTTAACAAGGTTATAGTTAGTGGACTCAAGAAAAGGCTGGATGATGCGAAGGGCAGATGGGTAGAAGAACTACCACATGTTCATTGGACATATCGAACTACGCCGCGTAGATCCACAGGAGAAACGCCATTCTCTATGACTTATGGTGCCGAGGCAGTGATACCTTTAGAGTCTGGTTTCCCCACACTAAGGACGAGTACTTTTAAACCAGAGAATAACAACGGCCTCCTGGAGAAGAGCCTAGATTTAGTTGAGGAACGGCGAGAAACAGCTATGGTCCAAATGGCTTATTATCAGCAGAAGCTCAAACGAGGGTATGATGCACATGTGAAGCTCAGGCCACTTGTGCCTGGGGATTTGGTTCTGAGAAAGGTTGTAGGTACTGCAAGAAGTCCATACTGGGGAAAACTAGGACCAAACTGGGAAGGACCATATCGGATTATTTCTGTAGCAGGCATAGGGTCGTATCGACTAGCTGATTTAGATGAAAAAGTTGTACAACGCCCATGGAATGTAAACAACCTTCGAAGGTATTATTATTAATAAAAGGCACTTTTGTCATTTGTGGTTTGAATTATAAGTGTATATAGGCTTATCAATTACAACTCTCCAAATATCAAACAGAAACTTGGTTATGTATGGTCCTCGGACTACATACCTAGTGGAAATTGATATCTTATTATTTGTTAAACAGAACCTTAGTTATGCCGAGTCCTCGGACCTTCTACTTTGGGGAAATTAACATCTTAAGTTACTGTTCTGAAATATCAAACAGAAACTCGGTTATGTATGGTCCTCGGACTACATACCTAGTGAAAATTGATATCTTATTATTTGTTAAACAAAACCTTAGTTATGCCGAGTCCTCGGACCTTCTACTTTGGGGAAATTAACATCTTAAGTTACTGTTCTGAAATATCAAACAGAAACTTGGTTATGTATGGTCCTCGAACCTTCTACTTTGGGGAAATTAACATCTTAAGTTACTGTTTTGAAATATCAAACAGAAACTCGGTTATGTATGGTCCTCGGACTACATACCTAGTGGAAATTGATATCTTATTATTTGTTAAACAGAACCTTAGTTATGCCGGGTCCTCGGACCTTCTACTTTGGGGAAATTAACATCTTAAGTTACTGTTCTGAAATATCAAACAGAAACTTGGTTATGTATGGTCCTCGGACTACATACCTAGTGGAAATTGATATCTTATTATTTGTTAAACAGAACCTTAGTTATGCCGGGTCCTCGGACCTTCTACTTTGGGGAAATTAACATCTTAAGTTACTGTTCTGAAATATCAAACAGCAACTTGGTTATGTATGGTCTTCGGACCACATACTTAGTGGAAATTGATATATTTTAAATTGACATGCTTAGTGGAAAGTGAATAGAACCGTGATTAAAAGTGAGTCTTAAGTTATATATCTTTAAGTATTAGGCCAGAATTTGGTAAGGTAGGATCCTCGGCCCCACACTTTACTAAAATTAGCATTTCAGGTCGCAAATCCTAAGTATCACATGGGTTTGCAAAATGAGGTACTGTTTACCAGCTAAACCAGGTTAGTTTGCGATAGGTTCTTGAACGCTTTACTTCGCAAGGCAAATATGTGTATTGCTATTTGAAGTTTTAATTGTTCAATTGCTAAAAGTGGACTTATTTATCTCATTCTTTCTTTCGTTGTGTACTAATGAGAACTTTTATGGTAAGCATAAAGATGAAAAGATGAAATAAACGCAACACAAATCAAAATCAAATAAAACTATCTTTTATTAATTATGTCGATATACATCATTGCATGGAAAAATTCTAAGTACAGAGAAAAAGAAGCCCTATGCACGACCCTAAGCTTTTGGAGGAGGGTCTTGCTGAGAAGTGCTGGTAGCCTCAGTGTCTTTTAATTTCAGCTCAAAGGGAGATAGAACTTGTTTTCCTTTGTCTGTTGTAGTGGTTGGAGGGATGACAGGCTCCACACTTTGGCTTAGGCCCTTCTCGGCACCCCCACTCCCTTCCTTCTCTTTGTTGGAACCTGAAGGTTCTGTAGGATCCAGAATGAGCTTTAGGATCACAGGAGGAAGAGCAGGAAGAGCTGTCTCAGGGGCAGGAGCAGCAGCAGGAGCCTCTTCTATCTCCTGTATGTCTAGGGGAAGCCAAATGTTCTCAGACTTCCTCAGCTCAGAGGCTGAAGGAACCCCTGCTACGTTTAGGGCTTTCCCCTAGACCTGCTTATAGTATTCTCGGCACACGGCCGCGAAAGCCTCTGTCAGCTGGTCTTCCGTTGCAGCTACCCCTTCCTTGTAACTTGCCTGCTCCGCAGCCTCCAGAGAATGCTTGAAGGTGCGAGCTTCCTCCTTCATCCGCACAAGCTCCTTCTCCAAGTCTGAGCGTTCCTTCTGGGCTTGGGAGAGCTCATCATCCTTTTGATGAAGAAGCTTGCGCTGCCCCTCCACTTGAGTCCTCATCGTTCTCAGATTGGCCTCGACGCTGTCTCTTTCTCTTTTTAAGTTGGCCAACTGAGAAGAGAGTCTCTCGTTTTCTGCTAGGGCCTGGCCTAAGGACTTCTCAGTCTCCAGCAGAATCTCCTGCTCCATTCCGGCCTTTTTCCGAGAATCCTCCACAAATTTCTCGGTAGTAAAGACCTCTTGAATGGCCTGTGACAAAGTATTAGAGAGTTATATGCAGGAAAATACTTACTAATAATCCAATATTATGAAAATGAAATAAGTGAAACTTACCAGGGCCAATTCCCTTTTTAAAGAAAGGAACAGCTGAGGCTGGCTTATTTTCTCCAAGGTATCCATATCCTTGGGCAGCAGAAGGGGACGTTCCAATGCCTCGGCCAGGTGGTGAGTGTGGCCTTGTTGGAATGCCCTGATGCTGAATTGGCAAGAGATTGGTGCTCCGTCCAACCTCAAGTTAGGAGACCAGGTAGCCGGTGCTCGGCGTACTTTGGCCACATCCCTAATCTCCCCACTTTCAACTGAACGAGCACGTCCCTTGCCCTTGTCCAGTTTCTGCTGCTGAGCTTGTTGTGGTTGCTGTCTTGGCTTCTTCTGTTTTTCTCCACCAGCCTCCTTAGTCTCCCCCTTTCTTTTCTTTTTGGGCTCTTCAGCCGGAGGTTTAGGGTCGACTAGAGGAGGGGGAGGTGGCAAGGACGGGAGAATTTGGGACCTTCCCGCCCTTTTTTAGGCGACTTTCTCGCCTCTCTTGGTCAGAAGGCCGCTAAGCACGTCCATTTCTTCCTCCTCGGAATCGTCGTCGGGCCGGCAACTATTAAACCTGCAACTCCGAAGGCCTCGGCGAGCTCTTCTTCCTCGTCAGAAAGCACGACAAATTGGTTTCCTCGGGGTCTTTCGACGTCCTCGAGCTGAAACTGGTCTATCTCGTCGTCCAACGTGTGCGAAGAGGACACGTGCTCCTCCGGGACGGCAGTTGCTTGAGAGTGCGTCGAGAGAGGGATTGTTGTGATGGGTCGTGTGTACAGGATGGTGTTGGGGTCGTCGGGAAGGTCGTGGTCGGCAAGAAAGTGCGGCCTTGCTACGTTTATTCTCTTGCGCCTCCTGTCTCCCGCGATAATCGCGTTCTCTATCTCCTGGAAATCCGAGGATATTGGGTCGTACCCTAGTATTAGATGAGCTGCTCTAAGTTGCAGGTCTTCACTCACAAACACTTCTGAGCGAAGCACGCAATTTAGGTCAGCAACGTTGCAGTGGCTTAGACAGGGGCGCACGAGTTGTTTATCTGCACGAAAGAATACCAAAGAAGCCAAGTATGGTCAGATTTGCAATGCATATGAGAAATCGAAATGGGCCATGTGTAAAAGGAATCAAACAATTAGGAGATTTTGGGGTTAAAGTTTGGGGTAGAGAAATTAACTCCTAAAGAGTCACACCTGGATCTCCCCATACGACTGGGCAGTGAGGGCCGTCGTGCTAGTTGCCTGAGGCAATGAGGTAGTCATCCTTCATGCCTTTATTGGACTTGGGCAGACAAGAAATTAACCTAACTACACTGGACTGGGATTTAAAGTAATAACCTACGTCTTTAAATTTATGGCATTCATACATGAAGACAACATCATGCCAAGTGAGGTTCAAGCCCATCTGCTCATTTAGAGCGTCGACACTTCCTAAGACCCTAAATACATTGGGTGCGCATTGGTCTGGGCACAACCTATGGTTGCGAAGGTATTCCTTAGTTACGCTTCTCATAGGGAGAGTCATCCCACCTTCTATGATGGCAATCATGGGGATAATGACCTCTCCCGTCTTCCTAGAACCACCTACGGCTTCCGCCGGACAGTATCTCAAACCCACGTCACTAGGAATATGGTATTTGGCCCTAAAGCCTTCCATCCCAGTGGCGGTATCAACTAAACACTTAAATCTACCCATCTAAGAGAAAGGGAAGGGCAAGTTTCAAGAAAGAATGTGGTTAAGAAGGAAGCCGAGGACAAAATCCGAGGAGAAAAAGTAGTAAAAGTAAGGACTTACAAGTTTGGAGTTATGCGAGTTTCCATGGGTTTCTGGAGAGAAAAGATGATGACTGATGCTCTGATGTGATAGAATTCTGAAGAAATGAATGAAGGCGCAGATTTTCAGGCGTTATGACATGTGGGAGGCAGCCTCGAGATTGGATGCGTCCCGCCCAAATTTTCAAGAGGTGACGAGGACCGTTGGATATTCATCTCACCGTTGAACGTGGGGAACAGGGTTTAACTTGCGGTCATAAATGCGCGCGTTCTGGAAATCGAAGCGCCAAACGGCCTTTTTTAGAAACGAAATGACTCTCACACGCGTGGTGATGTATGAAACGTGTGAAGGGAGCTCTGGTCAGATCAAACCCCTATTTTCCTCCTCGGATGAGGAAAAATAAAGTTTTGAGGGGCTATTGTGGGGACTTAAAGGACCTAAGTAAGTATTTGGGCCTTGGGCTTTATTGATGGGCGCTAGTTTGTTTTAGACTAAAAGCCTTTAGAGCTGCAGGTCGGCCCATGGGTCGAGAGTCCGAGGACAAGTCTTTCCTCGGACGGACCCGAGAAGGCCCTGGGATTCGCCAAGAAGATCAAGGCAGTGTTCTGGACGAACCGTTGGTTAAGAGGGGGATCTATATACTTTCTAGACGCCATGGAGTGAAGGAAATATCTTAGGAAAATGCTGCTACCTCCCCATTAAAGACTCTGCATCTACCTTCCTGGCCGCATTAATGGGGAAATGACCCCTGAACAGTAGAAGTCAGCCTTCTTGTTTTCATTTGAAGACTTCCAGAGGGTGGTGGATGGGACAAGTGTCCCGTAGGGTAATTTGCGTTACACGTGGATAAAGTGGGAGGAAGAAGAAGTATTTAAGGGGGAGAGGGAGGTGATAAAAAGGGGGACTGTAACCTTTATAAGAAAAAGAGAAATAATATACATAAATCAGCCTCGGCTTACGTCTGAGGAAGTTGATTTGCACTGCTTGTCCATTGTTTGCAAATACTCTAACATCCTAGCCTGTTTATTAAGCTCCGAACATCAGCAAACTAGATTGCGAGCCCACACTCTACAAATTTCATTGTTTAAGGCTCATTGGGCCTGAGCCCACATGTGTTTTTTGGGTCCAGGCGCAATTGTGCACTTACACTTGAAATCCATAAGAAAATGAGGAAACATCTAAAGAAAAAAATTATTAATCAAGATCTAAATGCCCAAGAGGCTATAACCACAAAAAAAAAAAAAAAATATATATATATATATATATATATATATATATATATATATATATATTTACTAGTACTTTTCTACTTTCCAAACTTATTGTAATTTGACTTTGATCGTTTTTTATTCAAGGAAAGTCTGCATGGTTCATTCTACATCATTATAATATAAACTTTAGATCAAGTTACTTCTTTGCCAAGAGATTATGACAAAGGAAGAAAATTTTGAAAACAACTGCTGAAGGTAATAACGCTCTGTTTGTTTCAATAATGATGTTTTTTAGAAAATGAGTCATTTTCTAAAAAGCATTTTCTATAAAACTATCTCATTTTTCAATGTTTGGTAGCAACTTTAAATAAATTGAAAAACAACCTCTTAACTTCCCTTATTTAGTTTGCTGTGAGATAGAGTTGTTTTCCAAAAAAATTTAATGGAAAACAATCTCTAAAAATAAGCCATACTTTTTATATTGACCAAAGATAGTTTTCCTTTTACTCATTTTTTTATGCTACCAAACATTGGAAAATAAGGAAAACTATTTTTACACAAGGTTTTCCATTGAAACAAATGGAGCGTAAAGGAGTTTGTGATTATGTCCCCAAATATTGAAGCCTAGTGTTCCACAGCTTGTTTTAGGTTTTTTTTTTTAGTTTACCGATTGCTATCTTCTTGTAGCAAATACAACTCACAACATTAAATTTGGATAAAACACTTGGATCCAATCAACCCACTAACCCAGTTTTTGGGTTTCTGGTTTTTTATTTTGGATTCCTAAGATTTAATTCTGTTATATAATCCTATAAAATATATATATATATATATATATATATATATATATATATATATATATAGATTTGTTAAATCTCAAGGGGAAGTGTTGTTTTGGCTTAAGTTTGTGTGTGTTACCATGTTATTTTTGAAATTTCAAAGAAGAGTGGGCTAATTTGCCCTAAATATTATCCTAAAAAACTATAGTTTTTATAACAAAAGCAAGTGTGTCAATTTTTCTCTCTTGAAATATTATTTTATTTAGTAATTTATATTTAGATTAAAAATGTATTTTAGATACTCAATTTTAGATTAATTTGATCCATTCGACCAACTCATGGTTAGATAAATGAAAAAGCCTGAGGTGAATTTTGGTTTTTCAAATACAAATATGAGTTTGAGTTGGAAACAAGTGTAGATGCTCATTTTTTGTGGAAGCCCAGCAGGAGGAAAGACCCAAAGACATAGGCAGAAGAGAGTGAGATGAAAATGACATTAAACTAAGTGGTAGGAATAATGGGTAATGGGTCCATAAAGCAAATAAATGGACCCTGAAAAAGTAAATGGACCTAAAAAGGCCCGAAAGAAAAAAATAACAAACTTATGGGCTGTATGGATGTAGAAAAGTGAGAATGGGCCATGGCTGTCACAGCAGGCCCAAGACAATGTAAGTAAAGAAAGTAAGGAGTAATGGAGAATCCATAAGCCCCAAGGAAAAAGTAAGAAACACTTGGGCCAGGGAAGTCCAAGGAGTTAGTAAAAGCCCATGGGAAACATAGAATTGGAAAGGGCCAAGGATGCCCAAAGAAAAGTAGGTGGGACGAGGAAGCCTGCGAGTAGTAAAGGGCCCAATAAGTCTATTGAGCCTTCAGAGAAAAAAAGAATAGAAAAGCCCAGAGAGGCCCAGCAGACTTGGGTCAAGCAAACCTCACGGGGATGATGCGGCAGGAAACAAATAACGAGGGCTAGAGGCATAAGAACAGCCCACAATCGGGCAAGGCCCATCCCCTAAGAGAAGCAAACCATAAATGCGAAATCAGGGAAAGCAACCCACGCCATAAGAAAGCCAAAGATGAATAGTAGATAGGGCAAATTGACTTTCAGATCGCGACAGACACATAAGCAGCGGGCAGAACTTAGGTGAGCATAAGGCAAGGCATGCGCAAGACCCAGACACCACCAGCCTGTACCCAGCCAATACAGGAAAATGGTGAGGTCATGAGTCAGAGGTAAGGGGGGTATGGTCTGGCGGTGGGGAGGGAGAAAAAACTCATTTTCGTGTTTCCTGTTCAAGTCCTTTTGGAGGCAATGTCCTGCTGGGATGACATACCACCTAAAAGAGGCAAAATTGAGTTGGAACCACTAGGTGCATGCCATGAGGGACGGAGAGGAGGAGGGTACTTTCACCATGGCAGGTAAGAGTACCACGGCGAGCAAGCAAATAAAAGAGTTTTCTTTATCTGGTGAAGTAGAATGACACGGCCAGCGCAAGTAAGTGGAGCTGGCTGGGTGACTGACCAGTCAGTAATGGTCGGCAAAGAACACTCACACCAGAAAAAAAACGGTTAAGGGCTGAAATGGTAAAACCTGCCGCGGCTGGCCCTATATAAGGGACCTTTGCTGTGCATGGCAGGGGAGACGGCAAGCCTCTGAGCTATAATCACTAGAACCATAAAGATAGGGAGAGTAAGAAAACAAGAAAAAAAAAAAAAAAAAAAAAAAAGAGAAAGAATCAGAGAAAATAATAAGGAGAGTAGAAAGAAAACAAAAAAGATGGAAAGGAAAGAATTAAGGAATAAAGAGAAGAAGTAAAAGAAAACAGAGAGAACTGAGTGGTAGGCATGCACCGAATGGGTCGATCCCCCTCTCCCTCTCTAACCCATGTTCTTTGGTAACGGAAAAGACCTCCTTAAACACAAGTCATTTAGGCCCGCCCCTTCAAAGCAATTAATTTCTCCTTCAGAGAGGTTAATCGCGTTGAAGAGGTGATTTTCCCTTCTTGACTTAGGCTTGGCAACATAACTTAATGCAGTAGGCTGACATTCATTTCCTTTAAGCTTACTGTTATTCATTCAATACCTATTATGTTGTTGTTGTTTTTCATAAAACGGGCATCCCTTATCAAAGCTCATTACTTGCTTCTGTCTGAATCATAAAGGAATTTATTATTATTATCCTTATTATATCTGTCTGCCATAGTTAACGTAAGAGTTCTGCCTGCCATGGGCATGTGATCAAAGTCTGATTAACAGGGGCATTGTTTGCTCACAAGCCGGGCTAAGAAGGTTTACTCTTGGATCAGTCCCAACTTCTTGATCCATAATTCTTCGGGCCTAGTGCAGCGGCAGGCGGCCCAGCCCAACATTTGCAAAAAATGCCCACACAACAAGTAATCCTAAAGTCAATAGAATTGGTAATGGTTTGGCATGCAAAATATTATAAGATTTAAGTTTTTTTTTTCTTTTAAAAGACCATTTCCTCCCAAACACCTATTGGCATTCCTATTTAGTTGATCTTTTTTTCTCCCAGTTGGGAATATGATGATAAATGGTGGGGCAAATGGAAAATTTCCATCCTTAGCTTTTTCTCTTCTTTTTTTCCCCTTATACCAAATGCACATTAATGTTCTACATCCCATTTTGGATGCAACTGCTAATTGCCATCATTCTCAAGAACAATTTCTTGAGTTTCTATTATAACTAAGTTGGTAGCTTCACGTTTCTAAAAAAAAAAGCCGGTTGCTTCACTGGTAAAGTCTCTAATAATTGTATAAGAGATCTGGAGATTAATTTCCACCTACACCAAAAATTGATTGGTGTTTTGATCTGATGATAAAAAGTCATCATTAAAAGCAAATGCCATAAGTTGAAACTCACTCAAAAAAAAAAAAAATTGGTAATGATACTTTTAGAACAAATGAATAAAGCCACTAGTAACAAACTCAAGAATAAAGATAAAGAGCCATATCATACAATGCAAGGAGTCAAAAGGAATCAAGTGTATTGCTTCCACTATAATGTGCATTTCTTGTAGTTGTAAATTTTTTATTTTTATTTTGTTAGTAGGGAGCTGTATGCAAATGTCAACATTTTTTGAATTGAGGTAAGAGAATTGAAACTTGAAAGCCTGAGAAACAATTACATCAATGCAAATGCAACCTCAATAGTCCGAATAGCAACTTCTAGCACTCGTTAAGACCCGAAAAATACTATTTTTCACCGCAAACAACGTTACACTTACCAAAAAGACAAACAACACTAGATATCACTTTTTTGAAAAATATAAAAGTTGTCATAAAAACAATTGTTTTGTTCGTTTCTTAAAAAAAAATTAAAAAAATTTCTTGAACTAATATCCTTAGAATATTTGTTAACTTTTCCCTACTTTATTTTTTCCTAAAGGCAACAACTTTAAATGAAACCTTTTATTATATTTAAATATTAATTAAATAATATTTATTTAATTTCATGTCATTTTCTTCATTTTGAAATCTTTTTTTCTTACTTTTTAAGAGGGAAGCAGTTCTAAGCATTTAAGGAGAGGATAATTATTTTAAAATAATTTTTTACTGATTAAACTTTGGGGCTTTAATGAAAACTTTTTGTACTTTGAGATAGATAGACAATGCATTATATTGATCATTAGATTTTTGTTTTTGTTTTGGTTTTTAGGTGGGCGCCTTAATTAAAATGTCTAGCGGCAAGACAAATAATATAAAATTATTTATATGGGACCTTCTCTCATTACTTGAGTAACCAAATGGTTTAATCAGTCCTAGTGGGCAACAATTATACTGGTCTGGAAACAAAATCACAAAATAGTTGGACCAATTTATATATATAGTTAAAGCCAAAACTTAGAGAAAGTTTAACTAGATTTTAAATTGGAGTCCAATTTTGCGTCACCTATCTCATCTAATTTTAAGGATCTGTTTGCGATTTGTTTATTTTACTAAAACTATTTTTTTTTTTTTTGCTGAAAATACTGTAGATAAAGGTAAAAATTAACTGAAATAGTACTACAGGACTAATGAATAGTAGCAAAAATAAGCTGAATAGTAAAATAAGCTGGCTTTTTAAGTGGGTGCCAAACACACACTAAATTTTTGTGTCAAGTGAATTATTCGGTGCAAAAGTCGAAGATCCTAAATCCAATTAGATTCTAAATCATATATATATATATATATATATATATATACACACACATATCATATACTATATAATAAAAGTTGGGCTTAAACGCCGTGATTGTGTCACATGGCTTCACCAAATTGTAGATTTTTTTTTAGATTTAAAAATATATATATATATATATAATTTTTCTTCTCCTATAATCTTTAACTTGATAAAAATCTTAATTTGATTACAATCCAAATTCTTCTTCTAATTCATCTAATTCTTAATTAATTTTAATTTGATTACAATCCAAATTCTTCATCTAATCCATTTAACAAACAAGTTTAAGTTTAAGTTTAAGTAAGACTTTAATTTTATTTGTTCTTATCGACTTATTTGAATAAAATAACAATAAGTATTGTATCAATTTTTTTATAAAGTAGCAATTTTACTTTTAGCTTAATTTAAATGTTAATTGTTGTCTTTTTTTGTGTGTGTGGATAAAGTATAAAATGATAGCTAATATGTATTAACATTAACATAAACTTTATTAAAAAAATATATATAATTTAGATAACGTAAAAAAAAAAAAAAAAAGGATAAAGTAACCCCCCAAAAAAACTAATATATATATTGTGGGGGGGGGGGGGTAAAGTGCTTGAATAAACGTTTGAGTTTTGGGCCTGGTTAGTTGGTAGAAGTCTGTTCAATCAGGGTCTCTAGGCCTACAGGTCAGTCCGCACTATAGTGGTCCAATGAGTTGTCCGAGGAGGAGTATCTTCTCGGACAGGCCCAACAAAGGCCCTAGGACTTGCTAAACGGCTTAGAGGCAGAATTCTAGAAGATCTATTGGGTAAATGTGTGATTCAAGCACCCTTTAGAAGCAGAAACGTGTGTGAAATATCTGAGAAAAAAGCTGCTACCATCGCATTAAAGGCCCTGCATCTACCTCCCTGGCCGCATTAATAGAGAAATGACCTCTGAACAGTAGAATTCAGTCTTCCAGCTATTATTTGAAGACTTTAAGAAGGTGGTGGATGGGACAAGTATCTGAGAGGAAAATTTGTGTTACACGTGGATGAAACAGAGAAGAAGAAGAAGGATATAAGAAGACGAGAGAGGAAAGAATAGGGGGATCTTCTTCTTGGTTGAAAACTAAAAATTATAATATTTTGCTTAGAAAAAGAAATACTATACAAATTGTCCTCGGCTTACGTCCGAGGAGGGTTTTTTGTTACGTCCATCTATTACTTGCATAGACAGCGGCATTCTAGCCTGTTGATCAACTTTCCAACATCCCAAACCTGGGTTTCAAACCCATACGCTACAAATTTCTTTGTATAAGGCTCTTTGGGCCTGAGCCCATTACTTGTTTTTGGGTCCGGGTACAAATTGTGCACTTACATATATATATTTGAATAATGACAAATTTTGCAAAAAAATAAATGACAAATTCAAATCCATGTAAATTTGAAGAAAATCATACAAATTTTGTTTCATGATATTGACAAAAAATAATATACAAAAAAAGAATAAATCATCTTTTGTATTCTGAAAACAAACATATTTATTGCACTCTTTTAATAAATTATTACTTATATATATATATATATATATATATATATATGTATGTATGTATGTATTTCATGATACCTTCATTTCACACAATATGAATTTGTTATATAACTGAAAAGTAAAATATTTATTTGTTTTTATTATCTATTCTATTATCTAATTTTAAGTAAATTAATAAAAAACTATTTAAATATGAATTTTGATCAAGCCGTGCATCGCACGGGCATAATGCTAGTGTACATATTTATAATGAGAAATCATTACATATTTTAGAAATTCATGACTTAAAAAATGTGTAAGTTGTAACTCTAATATCAGTATAATTTGAACTTGTATAATTGACATTGTTTTTAAATATACTCATGTATATACATGAGATTATAACTAATTGAAAAAAAAAAAAAAAAGAGTCAAATTGATAGATCGGTTTTGTCAAAGATAGAAAGTGATGTTTGTTTTCATCAAATCGACATCGATTACGATGAAAACGATAACAATAGCTGGATCACGACCTCAATTTTCTAACTTTGACACCGCTATCTAAATCTCCTTTAAAAGTTACTACCATGGTTAATGCAGATAGGTATTCATTATCGTAGATTGCTTTCTAAATCTCCCTTAAAAGTTACTACCGATGCGGAATGGTATTTATCATTTGATGGGATGATAAAAGCAGGGGCATATAGGGTGGGTGATGATGCTTGAAAGGGCTAAGTTTTATCAAGTCTTTTTAACTTCTTTTCTTATTTAATTCAACATATACAACAAAAAAAATTCTTTCAAATTGACTCTCATTTCAAAAACTTGCCAATTGGCACTATATTTGATGCAACTTGTATTAGTTTCCTTCAATATTTCAATAATTTTGTCAAAAACTTTGTAGGTTAATTGGTTGGTACCGCTTAGTGTTTTCAACTAAGATATCCAGGATTCAAATCCCACACTCCCAACTATCGATGTATAAAAAAACAATTTCAATAATTTTCCTTGTAAAAAATTATAATCTTTAGTATTCAATTTTATAAACAAACAAAAAGACCATAAGAGTAGTATAGTGATTTGATCATACTATATGTGTTTACCAATTAGAGAATTGCATGATATAATGACTCATATATATATAGAATTTTTTATTAAAAAAAATGATAGACATGTTGCATGCATACTCATGAATGCAAATATTGTTTGATTAATAAATATGCAAACATCCTTTAATTTTTTTTTTTTTTACATCTTGATTGTGTTTTTCTTTTCTTTTGTTAGAATTTTTTTCAATTGTTGCTCTAAATTTGAGCAAGAATGCCATATTTTAAATCAATTGCTTTTCATATGAATTTTAAAAAAATGACATTAAAATTTTGTTATACTTAAATAATTAATGCACCACTTAAAAACTAATATAAAAATAAATGCATTTATTCTATTAGTAATATTTTTAATTGCATACAATAAACATTACTACAATGTTGAAGGAGTAAGGAAATCTAATTGTTAAGATTAATTATAGTGACCGCCGCACACCTTTTGTGCGGTGGTCACTCCACAAGTATAAAAACTTGTGAGGTGTGGGGGGCAAAGGCCGGGATTCAAATCTCCAAGAGGGAGTTTCACACACGTTTACACTTAGATTAGATTAGAGTAGAATTCTATCTTGTACCAAAAAAAGATTAATTAAAGTGAATTCACACATATTAAATTTTTGGTGGTTTTAATGTCAATTGTTTTCAAAATAACTAAACATGAGGAAGAATTTTAACTTCTAAATCTATTATTATTATTATTCAAAACAATAATTGTTTCTTATATAGAATTTATAAAAAGATAATAGAAAATCTTTTAATATAAATAATTAATATATGCATTTACTCTATTGACTATGAACTAATACTTTGATATAAATGCAAATTTTATTGAGATAAAACCTAAATAAAAAGTGTGGGGTACTAGAATTCCGAGTAAGGTCGTCGCGCCACATGTCATGGCATGGCCGACGAGGGCAATCACAGCACTGAGGAGTCCACGCTCTCACATGGGTACAGGATCATCCAAAAGGGCCTATATAAGATAGAAGGTCCCCCTAAGAAAGGGGACCGGAGAAAACAGCAGAGAAAAACACTGTAACACGAAAGAAAGGAAGTTGTAAACAAGTCTGATAGTGATATATTCAAGAACAAAATCTCCTCGAACCTATCTGAGGAGAATTATCCTTCTTAATTTGGGGAATGCCTTCTATTTTTCCATGTCTCATTGTTATCCTTGGCCCATGGTAAACGCTATCTCATCCATGAAAGCCTAGTTTAGGAGCCCACTCTCTAACAAATTCATTGTGTTGGGCTATTTGGGCCTGGGTCCTTCAATCGTTTGGGCTTAAGCGCTAAATCTAGTCCTTACAATTGGCACCGTCTGTGGAAATTCCTCTCGAGATTGGATTCCCAACAGTGAGAACAAGCTCTTTCACCTCGAGAAATAAAGACGGGCTGTTAGAGAAAAGCTTGGATCTGATCGAAGAACGAAGAGAAAACGCCATGGTCCAATTGGCCTACTATCAACACAAGCTCAAGCAGGGGTACGACTCCAACGTCAAGCTAAGGCCACTAGCGCCTGGGGATTTGGTGCTGAGAAATGTTCTGAGTACTGCAAAGAACCCAGCATGGGGAAAGTTAGGGCCCAACTAGGAAGGGTTATACTGCATCACCTCGGTAGCTGGGATAGGGGCTTATTATCTTGAAAATTTAGATGAAATGTTGTACCACACCCTTGGAATGTAAATAACCTGCGAAGGTATTATTACTAATGAAAGTTTTTGCTGTCCTATATCTTCTATTACATTATGCGTTACCCTTCTTACATTACCCAATTACCTTTGTCACGCCTAATCCCTCGAACAACCTATTTTGGATTACATTCTCTAAGTATTAAACAGGACCTCGGCCATGCCTTGGGTAAATTAACATCTTAGCTACATTCTTAAGTGTTAAGCAGAACCTTGGCCATACCTCGTGTCTTAGTCAAATTAATACTTTCCACTACTTACTGGAACCCTCGGACTACTTGCCTTAAAGGAATTAACCCTTAGTAAATCTACCCAAGGTGGAACCCCAGCGTGGGCATCATCACATGAGAACAAGGGCCCACCCTGGACCTTAGCCAAGCTGCCCTGAAGGTACACTAAGGTGCTTTTAAGGTAAAACACTCATTTCCTACTAGGTATTCTGCTTGCTCTTGAGGACTCAAGCCTCTCCTAATTAATTATACAGCTTCCAGTACTAACACTTAGTCATTTTCTCTCATCACTTACATTGTCCTATCTTATCTGGGAAAACAGTATGGTCCTCGGCGTTTATTATTGATAAAACGAGGGTGTTCACCAATCAAGGATTTACTCACCTAAAAACCTCAACAAGGGGTAAAGCAAGGGAAACAGCTAACCAAATGTAAATATGGCAAATAAAAAGGAACACACACAAAACAAAAATTTAAAGTCTTTCCATTGATTAAAGTAAAAATTACATCACAAATAAAGGCAGATTGCCAAGCAGAAAGGTAAAACAAAATAATCATAACTACAATAGCAAAATAAAAGGGATCCTAAAACTATGCATTGGCCTTTGGAGGGGGATCTTCCTTAGACTTAACCTCAGCATCCTTGGCCTTGGGAGGGGGATCTTCCTTAGACTTGACCTCAGCATCCTTGGCCTTGGGAGGGGGATCTTCCTTAGACTTGTCCTCAACATCCTGGGCCTTGGGAGAGGGAGGGGGATCTTCCTTAGACTTAGCCTCGACTCTAGCCTCGTTCTGAGCGTCGTCCACCCACTCCTCGACGACGAACACCTCCTGGATGGCCTACACGAAGGCGACAAACAAGCGTGCTACTCGATAAATAAAAGAAAAAGAAGAGCAAAGTAGAAAAAGATAATCAAAAGTGGAAAAGTCCTGAAAACTTACCAAGGTGAGATCCCTCTTTAGGGATAAGAAAAGCTCTTGCTGCCTCATTTTCCTCAAAGCAGCCATGTCCTTAGGCAGTAGGACAGGCTGCTCCGAGACCTCAGCCAGGTAATGGGCATGCCCTTTTTGAAAATCCTGAATGAAGGAGTTTTGAGGAATGGTAGCCCCATCTCACTCCAACCGAAGGGCCCAGGAAGGGTTTGGAAGGCGCACCTCGGCCACGTCACGTTCTTCCTGGCCTCTCCTGGTTAATTACACAGCTTCCAGTACTAACACTTAGTCATTTTCTCTCATCACTTACATTGTCCTATCTTGTCTGGGAAAACAGTATGGTGCTTGGCGTTTATTATTGTTAAAGCGAAGGTGTACACCAATCAAGGATTTACTCACCTAAAAACCTCAACAAGGGGTAAAGCAAGGGAAACAGCTAACCAAATGTAAATATGGCAAATAAAAAGGAACACACACAGAATAAAAATTTAAAGTCTTTTCATTGATTAAAGTCATAATTACATCACAGATAAAGGCAAATTGCCAAGGAGAAAGGTAAAACAAAATAATCACAACTATAATAGCAAAATAAAAAGGATCCTAAAACTATGCCTTGGCCTTGGGAGGGGGATCTTCCTTGGACTTGTCCTCAACACCATGGGCCTTAGGAGGGGGAGGGGTATCTTCCTTAGACTTAGTCTCGACTCTAGCCTAGTTCTGAGCGTCGTCCACGCACTCCTTGGCGACGAACACCTCCTGGATGGCCTACACGAAGGTGACAAACAAGCGTGCTACTCGATAAATAAAAGAAAAAGAAGAGTAAAGTAGAAAAAGATAACCAAAAGTGGAAAAGGCCTGAGAACTTACCAAGGCGAGATCCCTCTTTAGGGATAAGAAAAGCTCTTGCTACCTCATTTTCCTCAAAGCAGTCATGTCCTTAGGTAGTAGGACAGGCTGCTCCAGGGCCTTGGCCAGGTAATGGACATGCCCTTTTTGAAAATCCCGAATGAAGGAGTTTCGAGGAATGGCAGCCCCATCTAACTCCAACCGAGGGGACCAAGAGGGGTTTGGAAGGCGTACCTCAGCCACGTCACGCTCTTCTAGGCTCTTGATAGAGGAAGCCCGCATCTAGCCCTTAGCCACTCTTTGTTGCTTCGGCTCCTTTTGCCAGGCCACTTCCCCCTCCTCAATCTCGACATTCCCCTTTCTTTTCTTCCTCAAGTTGGGTATGGGAAGTAAGCCTCCTTGAGGGGGAGGAGGAGGGGGAGGGGGAGGTGGAACATCTTTTGATGTCTATCCCTTATTCCTGTCTGCCAGAAGGGCCCTTAAACTCTTCCCTTTATTCAAGGCCATCTTTTCCTCTTCCTCTATGCTGCTATCTACACGAGAAAAAATGAAACCGGGGGTGAGAACACCAGAGGTTCTATCCAACTCGTCCTCTTCGTCCGAAAGGTGGATAACAAGGTCTCCCGCTTTCTCCTTTTATTCCTCAAGTTGAACTGGTCGATTTCCTCCTCGAGTGACAGCCGAAAGGAGGCGGTCTCTTCTCTTGGAATCGTTGTTCCTTAGGGAGCATGAGGATGAGATCGTACAACCTGCACCACGTCTTCTCGAGCAAGAAAACCTAGCACAGTGACGTCCATGCGATTGAACCGAGGATCGCCTACTCGGAGCGTTGCCGACCTCTTGAAAGGAATCAGATAGGGGCTGGACGTCGAGAATAAGATGTACGGCCCTTAACTACCCATCCTCACTCACAAACACCTCGGACCTGAGCACCTGGTTGAGATCGTCAACATTCACAAATTAGATATTGGGAGCCACGTATCTCTTATCTGCAAACACCGCCGAGAAGGAAAACCACCAGTAGAAGGGTGAACACTCAGTCAAGAAGAAGGAAAAAATGGGGGAATCTCAAAACTAAGTCTCACGACGAGGAACCGAAACCTAAGACACCCCACCTAGTTCCCTTTCCTAGGTCGGGCAGTGAAGATTGTCATGCCATTTCCTAGAAGCGATTAAGTAGTTGTCCTTCATGCCCTTGTTGGACTTGGGAAGACAGGATACGAGCCTAACGGCAAAAGATCGGGATTTAAGATAGCACTCGGAGTCACCAAATGAATGGCACTCGTACATGAAAACTACGTCGTGCCAGGTGAGGCCCAAGCCCATATTTGCATTAAAGGCATCTACACTACCTAGAACCCTAAATAGGTTGGGCGCGCATTGTTGTGGGCACAGCCTATGGGCAATTAGGTAATCTCTAGTCACGCTACCCATGGGGAGAGTCATTCCCCCTTCTATGAAGACGATCATATGAATGACCACCTCCCCCTCCTGCCTATCAGTGTACCATTGCCCCAAAGCGCAATATCGTAAGGAGACTTTTGGAAGGATGTGGTATTTGGCCCTAAATCCCTCCATATCGGCGAGGGAATCTACAAGGTGTTTGAATCTGATCATCTAAACAAACTAGAGAGAGAAGCAAATGAGGTGTCTAAGAAAAGGATGACGAAAATAAAAGACCGAGGAGATTGTCCAAGGAGAAAATAACCTAAAGACAAAAAACTTACAAAAACGAGATAAAAGTATGTCGCAGGAACTTCTTGGGAACGAGAAGAGTTGAGAAATCTGGGAAGCTTGGGATTGTGGGAAGCCTAGAGAGTTCGAAATTTCGCAAAGTAGGTGAAATGGACTCCCCAAGCGCCTTATATAGGAGGCAGGCTTTGGGTGGGAGTTATCCCGCCCAAAATTCGAGGAAAAATGTCAACTATAGAATCCCCATCTCACCATTGGATACGGGAAACAAGGCGCTGCCTGGAGCATTTAATGAAGCATTGCGGACCAAGAAGCATCAGGTACAGTTACAAGACATGCAAAGCGACATTCGCACACATGGGAGTCAAAGACACGTGTCAATTTAACCGCCTAAAGTCAAAACCTTATTTCTCTCCTCGAACGAGAAGAGACCAATGGGGGATTTGAAGGGCTATTGTGGGGTACTAGAATTCCAAGTAAAGTCGTCATGCCATGTGTCATGGCATGGTCAAGAAAGGCAATCACAGCACCGAGGAGTCCACGCCCTCGGATTCTATAGTCGCGTCATCAACCCGTCATCAAAGGAGGCCTTACTGTGCGGAAAGAGCTTTAGGAAGTGGTCTAGCACTGACGTGACTGGAGAGCTGGAGGCTGCCACCACATTCAATGCATTCTACCAAACCTCTTGGCTGCATTTATGTGGAGAAGACCCTTGAACAGTGCTCCCTTAGTTGCCACATCTCACAGGGGTACAGGGAAGGTGGTTGATGGGATTAACACTTGAGTGGTGGCCTGTGTAATCAACAAATGGAAGGACAGGATCATCTAAAAGGGCCTATATAAGGTAGAAGGTCCCCCTGAGAAAGGGGACCGAAGAAAACAGTAGAGAAAAACACTGTAACATGAAAGAAAGGAAATTATAAACAAGTCTGATAGTGATATATTCAAGAACAAAACCTCCTCAGACCTATCTGAGGAGAATTATCTTTCTTAATTTGGGAAATGCCTTCTATTTTTCCTTTTCTCATTGTTATCCTTGGCCCGTGGTAAACACTATCTCATCCATGAAAGCCTAGTTTAGGAGCCCACTCTCTAACAAATTCATTGAATTCGGCTATTTGGGCCTGGGTCCTTCAATCGTTTGGGCTCAAGCGCTAAATCTAGTCCTTACAAAAGGAATCTCAAGAAATGTGTTATATGGCAAAACCTCATACTCTTTCACACGAAGCCTCTACTTATATATATATATATATATATATATAAATATATATATATATATATATATATATATATATATATATATATATATATATATATATATAAGCAAAGACCTCATAACCATTAGTTTGTGACTTTGTTCTTCTCCTTTTTTTTTTGTTGGTATTTATCTTGACCGGTGAATAAGGCCTTTATTTATGGGGGAAAAAAAGTAGAAGATTTTGTGTTTAAGTAAATTGCATCTACTTTCATTTTTTACCAATTACATTGTAAAAAAATATAAAGAAAAAAAAAAGTTAAATAAGAATTATTATTCTTGTACTTTTAATTTTATTATTATTTATACATTTTTAATATTATGAGATATGAATCTCACTTAAAACTGTTTATATCTTTTATAAATTTTTTTTAGTAAAAATTATTAGTTATCATACATTTATTTTTATAATTATATAATTTTTAATTAAATTATTTTTTCAAAATTATTAATTAAATTATTTATAATATCATCAATTTGACCACCGGTTCAGTCTAGATTGGCCCAACAAACCGAGAACTAATCTCCCATTTGGTTCTCAACATCAAAGTACATATATTGAAGTTGCCATGGGCTAATGAGTTGATTAATTTTATGAACTTGGCCAGTCTTTTTCTTTAGCTTTTTTTTTTTAATCCTCCCATTACCTCCATTAAAAATTAAAGAGTCATTTGAGTAAGGTGCACTTAGAGGAAAAATGGCCAATTATGAAAATTGACTTTAGTAGGAAAAGTAGCACTTTGAATCATTGGGACTAAAAGTCAACCTCCCACCAAGTCTAGTGCTTTTTATGTTATTGAAATTGTAGACAACAAGTGCTAGATCATAAAGAAAAGAGAAATAATGGATCATAAGCACGTTGTTTTCCACAAGCATATTCCTTAGATGCCTTGTGGAATGTGGACTAGACTACTTATCTCAAGCATTGTTCCATCAAAACTCAGCGAGTGTTTGGATTAGGTTTTTTTTTTTGACAATGTAGAAAAAATACACTTATTCTTAAAAATAAATAAATAAAAACTATACATAAACAAATAAACTTCTTTGTGAAAATGAAAATAAAATAAAAACCCCGAAACCACAAAAGTTTTATGTTTTTCCCCTCTAATTTTTCTGTAGCATTTAAATACAATACAATCATTAATATTTTACGGCAATTATTATTATTATTAATTTTTTTTAATATAAAATATAGAAATTTTACTCTAGCCTAATCTAAGTGTGTAAGTGTATAAAGTTTCTTTCTAAAGAGTTGAACTCCGGTCCTTGTTTCCCACACCCTACAAGCACTTATACTTGTAGAGTGACCATCTTGTCAAAGGTGCACGATGATATATTTTATAATAATTATTAGGTATTTTTAGAATACGGTGATTTTTTATTTCTATTCGATATTAATAAAGATTAATATTGATATTAGTTGTTTGACCACTCTAGTCTAAATCTCTATAGAATAGATTAGACTATTGCTATGATTTTGAGATAGTAATTATTAGGTATTTTTAGAGAATTAAATGACATTTATTAATCATTACATACAATTCAATTAAATGAATAATTTTGTGTATATCAAACCATAGATATTCATTGGTTCATAAGAGTATGCATCAAATTCATCAAATACTTAGAAAAGAGTCAGGCCTATCTTCACAAGAATAAGAAGGGTTTTTATTAATCCATTGCACTACATGAAAAAAAAAATTATTGAAAATAGAGAAAAATCATTATAATTTTCTTGTTCCTGAAAAACATTTTATCCCCAAGGCACCGTGGAGAATTGAGAATTCAAATTTGTTTCAATTCAAGCAACAGAAACAGTAAATGCAAAAATACAGCATCTTGCAAGAAAAATAAGTTAAAAAAATTACAATTGCGATCAAGTTTTGAATAAAATAAAAAAATCCTAAATGTGATGTTTACTCTTCTCAAATCCATGGTAGATACAATCATTAAATTTTAGACGAAAGTATAGCGCTAATGTGAAACAAGTGAACACCGCATCGTATACTCCAAAATAACTAATAATTTTCCAACCTGACTTTAATAAAAGCTTGAGTTTGTGTTGAAAGGTCAAAGAAACATGTCCCAGTGGCTAACTTTAGATTAGAAATAAGCTTTTGAGAAGAAAATAGCTTCGTACGAACAAAGTCAAAAGGCAAACCTTTGATTTGATGTCTTATAAGAATTTTCACAAAAAATAGAAAGTCGAAGCTCTACTTTTCCATAGGCCATAACAAAAGACACAAAAAGGAAGGAAGAATTCAAGAAAAGAAAAGGAAGAACACTTTTCTATGAAAAGCAATGAAAAATAGAAAAATACAATCAAAGATTCAAAAATTTCTTATTTAGTTTTTCTATATTTTCCCTCTCATAATGCCAAGTGAAAACTGATTAAAGAAGAACTTTTTAACTTTAAACCCCCAAGAGTCCACATGCTTTAGCAATTCAGGGTCTTGTAAATCCATGTTTCTCATTTAAACAAAATCTTACATTGACAGAAACCAGTGAATTATAGGTTTCTTTCTACACAGGAGAGACTATTACATCCGCCAGCATTTTTCTCTAAATAGGCCTCGCAGGTGAAGGAGGAATAACTCTTACCAAATCAAAGTTCTGCAGCTTTGCTGGGCCGACATTCATACACCAGTATATTCACCACATCATGTTACTGACATTGCTTAAGTCATCTCACTATTGCTTAGTTATCTCACTAAGCACCAAATTGCAAGCAAGTAGACCAAAATTGTAACAGTGAATTAAGCACTTGTGATGAAGTTGAATTTCCTTTGTGTTCAGTGTGCTAGAGCAGGCAACATTGAAGTACATTCAATGAAGACACCAAACCTAACAAAAACATATTTTGCAAGATTGAGAAGAGAGATAGCTCATGCAGATTACTCCAATACTCTGCAAGACAGGAGATAATTGGCACATTTTGTGCAGTTGTATATGAACGCTAGTGCATACAATGAGCTCAAGGCTACAGATGGATCAACACTTAAACATCTATGCAGGTCCTACTCCATGTAGGAATCAAAATCATAAGAAATAATACAGCTATAATATCTATTGAATTCTGCATCCACCAGAGTCTTGCCCACGGCGGACATTGCCATAGGCAGACAGTTCAAAGAGATCCATGTCACGATCTGCAATCATTTGAAAACCCATTAGGAATTTTCAATTAGTAATTCTAGTACATCCATTTATTTGAGGGCTTCTATAGGTTTTATGGGAGTTGAGAATACCTGAAACCCGGCAATAAGAACTTTTCTGGATGAGATCAGCTTTGGACAATCCAGTCCGATTTCCCTTTGATCGATTAACAGTTGCCTGTATTAATAAACAAAAGTTGGCTTCCTTAAATAAGTAAGACGCATATTATAAAGTAAAGCAAGTATGAACACCAATCTTGGTGCTAAAAAATGGCATCCAATCCATATACACACTCAAAATGAACTTTGTTCTGAAATAAATTAAAAGGCATATCAAAGAGCAAGCCATCACAATTTGTTCACTATCTGATCAGAAACCACCCCTGCCACTGCAAAAGGAAGTGTAACAGACTAACACAAGAGAGAGAGAGTTCTTGTATAAAATTGTGGACTTCCTAATTAGTTTTATCAATAAAATAAGCATTGTCAGGTGTCAACCCTTTTACTACATTTGATTTTAATAGCATGAAGTTATTATGGTAACTGCACTCAACTAAAATGACATTTCCCCATATACCATACAAATTATTAATCTAAATTCTTAAACTGGTTCTAATTCTTTCCTTTCAACCTTTTTTCATGCGTCTTGGTGTGCCAGAGGAACAAATTATAAATTTATAACTCATAACAAAATATTCAGATAATGAAAACTTTAATTAGAATTTAGAAGCAGTGTACAATATTGACCAGTATATTGGCTAGAGTATGGCTCAGAGAGGAAGACTCTGTCTGGCTTGAATTAATAACGTTTACAAACTTACATAAAAGCTTACTCCAGGGACATAACTGATTCTTTGAGTGCTCGCTTTAATTATTAGATTTGTGTACGGATATGTACATCTCAACTCAATTTTCATAAAACACGCAAAGACAAAGAAACTGAGATATCTCGCTCTACTAACTTTGATGAACTGTAAAATATTTTATTAAGTAATATTTCTTCAGCACAATGTGAACCTTGCAAAACTTGAATATTCAAATACCTGCAAAACCTGACAATTTTCAAGTGTGCTCTGTCCTCCCTGAAATTTGTAAATGTTCAAATCAAGCATCATGTAGCGGTTGAAAAATATATATTAAAAAGAAAATCAATATGGTAGGAACTAAGAAAAGTAATTCAGCATAAATATTCATAAATGACCATTTCAAACAAAGACATTAACTGGAATCATGAACAGAAAGGCAACATTTAGACTTACTGCAACTTTTGGGTACTCAAGTTGGCCAAAGATAAGTCTCACTTAAATCTTTAATGACTCCTCATGTCATTGACAAGTACAAACTAGAAAAATTTTAACCTCAAGAAAACAAAATTGTTGACCAGACTCTGTAAGCCCTGTCAATATTCAAATCAATTCAAATTTCATAATCTAGACCAGTGGAATCAAACGACATTAATACAGTGTCCACATCAACTATCTTGGGGTGGGGGAAACTTAGCCCCATCGAGTATAGCTCATCATAACACTAGATGGATCACAGACCTTGGATGGGAACGGAAGGGCTTAAGGGGGCCAAGCTTGAGGGCTTTTATTGTTGGGCTTTATTAGGCCATGTTAAATGAGAGGCTTTGGTTTGTTTTAAGAGTTGTAAAGGTTTGGACTCTTTTTTCTTTTCTTTTCTTTTTTAATGGATTGGGTGAACTATTAGAGGTTGACCTTGATGCGATGACAAGTGCCTTCCACCAAAAAAAAAACAACAGCTCAAGTCCAGAAATCAGCCTCTCCAAAACAAAATTGGGGGTAAGGTTGTCCACCACGACCTCTCCCAAACCTTGTAGAAATGGGAGCATTGTGCACTGGGTACGACCTTTTATTGGAAGAAATATTTGGCTAACCGTAACCAGATTAGACTGGAGTTTCCTAAATGGGTCAGCTAAACTTAAGGATGAAGTGGTGGTACCTTAAGTTTTAACGAACCGGGGCTTGTAAAGGCGAGCAAAGAAGTCTAGTGACACCTCGGCAACAGCTTGGTGCACATGGACTAGAGATGATGACGGCACCACATCAGGAGCAGGCAATTTTAATGACTGGTGCATGAAGTGTTCACAATCTGCTATCAGGGGGTGGTACAAACGATATTATTGATGGTTATGGTGGACTTGGGGCTGTTTGTTTCAACCATCAATGATGGGGCTTATGAATGGCGAGTGGGACTGTTTCAGTGCTAGATGGGTTGTGGCACGTGGAATTTTAAGGCAGTAAGGACGGCTTGCAGGGGGTCTATGGCAGTTATGGGTTTCAAGTTGGCGCTCATGAAGTTTTTATTTTTTTGGGATGGGTCTTGGTGATGGGTGAAGGGTGATTCTGTTTTGTATGGTGTTGGTGAGGAGTTTGACAGGTTGTGGGTGGGGTTTGTAATGAGGTTGCGCAGCTGTGAAGGATGAGAATGGTTCACTAAGGAAGGTAGCAGTTATGGCTTTCCTGAACTGAATCAGGGTTTGCGCTGTACCAAATTTGATGCAGGACAAAGAGTAGAAAATAGAAATAAGGGAAAAGAAGATAAGGACAGGAAAATTCCTAGGCTTCACTACCTAAAGGTGCTTAAATCACCACCAAGATAGAGAGAGAAAATCTCTATTCTATATTATTAATCAAATTCAACGTAAAAATAATGTTTTACTTCAGAGCTAAATAGGGTACCATATTATATCAAATAAGGGAAATCAGATCATAATTAAGATAGCAATAAAATCCATTAGAACTCTCAAAATTAAAATCAAATCAAAATTCTAAACCCATAATGTCATATTCTATAATTTGGACCAATGGAATCAATCAGCATTAATATATTATCCGCATCAAATACACAAACAACTAAAGCCTTAAGAATTGAATGGTAATAGAACTTTAAAGGGTCCTTGAACATAACTTCTTCTCTTAAGAAAGATTAATATGCAAAATATTGTCTAGGCAATATAACTAGATTGTTGGAAATTGCATTTCCAGTATATCATCCTCTCAGAATATTCCATCACACTCAACATACATCCACCCTCATTTCGGCATTAGAAATCTAGTAAATGAATATTATACAGCAATACCTTCCTTTTTCATTATGTGATAATGGCTTCAGGATCTTTCTAGTCTCATCTTGCCTAAGTTTGCATGTAATGTCATTAAGCTCTTTAATTGTTCTCCTCTCCCCTCAAAGCAGCATGACCACCTCAAAAGAAGAAAAGGGCACAATCCCTCCTTCACAATCAGGGTCCTAGCTTGCTCAAGAGGATCTTTGATAATGAGCTTCTTCCTCAACCATACTAAAATCAAGAACCGGAACAGCAACAATAATCCATCTATATCACTACATGAATCAATCCTTAGCAGCAACATCCTCTTACACCAACACTCTCTAGTTGAGCTCTAACCAGTATCTTTTGGGATATGTTTTGACTCTTTAATGAAAAAGGTCCCAAACCAGACACCAAGGGGAGAATCCAAGGCCTGAAACTTAATGTCTAACTTGGCATTATATCACAGGCCCATCAAGCTCCTCACTAATGGTGCAGCAAAAGAGATATGCAAAAGTTCAAAATTTACCTCAAGGTTTTTTTCAGAGACTTTGAAATGTAATTTAGGCAAGGAAAAATATTCCCCAAATAGTCAGCAAGGACTTCAATTCTGATTGCCAAATTTACCGCATTGGGATTAGAAACAAATCTTGTAAGCAAAATACTCCTAGAATAAGCCCTAAGATACTCAAAGAAAAAACTCAGAGCTCCATGGCCTCCATATTCACTACATAAATAGACTTTTCAATGTCACACACAAACCAATCAAAAAACACCCATAAAAATTATGACACAAAATTTGAAATTTAGACACAAAATTTGAAATTTAGACACTCATACAAAAAAATGGTCCCTGAATTTCCAGAACCAAAACAAACCCACTTCATAAAATCCAAACCACAAACAGAAAGATCTGTTCTTTTTTTAAAAGTAAAACCAAAAATAGAAATGTGAGTACCTTAGAATAAGGCACAATGTGATCATAATCATGACAGAGACAACCGGGACAGCCCACGAGCTTCCGAAAGACGAGGTTTCCAAGAGCGTCACGGCGCCAACGATCGGGGTCTCGACCTCGGACCTTCTCAGCCTTGTTCCAGCATTGCTGCTTCACGTTGTACGGGAAGCTCCGAGGGTTGTTAGAATCCGACGAAACTCGGAGCTCTTCGAAGAGAGTGGCAGTGTCTTCTTCAGTGACAACAAGCTCACGGTCAAGGAGCGAGGTCGAGGGCGGAGTGAGTCTATTTGGGCGCGACCCAGTTGGAGTTGGGTCGAGCCCAGGTGAGGAAAGTGGGGTTCGAGTCCGGTCCCTGATGGGTGAGGGAGAGCGACGTTGGGTTTGGTTTCGGTTTCGCCTTGGACTCGGTTCTTTGTTGTTGGTTGGTCTCATTTTGCTGTTGTGATGAGAGGGAAAAGAAGAAGTGAGTGGATCGAGGACCTCAAGTAACAATAGTGTTCTTCTACTCAACACAACAGTGTTCATTTTGGGATAGATTGCTGTGGATTTAGCTCACAATCTACTCTGATTCTGCCATTACCTTTTTGCCATGTGTCTATCTAGTATCTGGATTGTTGTGTCAATGCCCCGGTATGAATAATTAAAGCTGGTTTGGAATAATTAAAGCTGATTTGTTACGTTTAAATAACAGTTTTTAATTTTTTTGAAAAAATTAGTGAGTGAAAAAAATGTGTAAAAAGATATATAATGTTGTTTAAAAACTAAAAATATATGTTTAAACACATGTACTAAACATGCCCTTAGAGCAACCACACTAGATCAGCTAAAATCCTCTAAAATAGCAAAAAGTACAACTTTTACACATTTTATGTAAAAAAAACACCCACATCAGTGGGTGTAAAAATGGGCAAAAATGTGCAAAACCATAAACGAGCTACACTACCTGTGTAAATTTACACGGGTACTATAGCACATGTATAAGTTATTTTATTAATTTTTTCTCTCTCCACCTCACTCTCTTTTTCTCTCGGATTGCTGAACCGTTGCTCTCTCAAGTCTCGCCACAGCCGTGCCACCGCTGCTCACCCCGATCACCGCAGCTCACCTCAATCTCCGTTGCTCACGCCGATCGCCGCTACATCAACAATCATTGCCGCTACATCAATGATCAATGTCGCTACATCAACGATCTGATCGTTGCTTTCGCCTCGTGTCGCCGTTGCTGTGATCGCCGTTGCTTTCGCCTCGCCTCGCCTCGCCGCTGCTCTGATCGTTGATGGTTTTGTCTCGCGTCGCCGCTGCTTTCACCTCGCCGTTCTCTGATCGCCGCTGCTCTGATCGTTGATGTAGCTCAATCTTTGTTTGGTGGTTTTGTGATTTTGATGGTTTTGATTTGTAGGTTTGATGATTTTGATCAGTGGGTTTGGGATTTTGATCAGTGGGTTTTGATGATTTTGATTAGTGGTTTTGGGATTTTGACGATGGGTTGATGATGGAGGCTGGCTTGATGGTGGTGGTTGTGTGGGTTGTTGATGGAGGCTGGTTCCGCTGCTCTGAGCGTTGACGGTGGCTGGGTGTTGATTCATGAATGAATATTTTATTTGTATAAAATGTGTATAATAGAGGAACTGATGTGAGGATTTTGTAAAAGTGATAGTGTAAAATAGAAAAAGTAGATTTTTTGTGTAAAATAGACGAAATTTTTAAAAGAGCTGATGTGGTTGCTCTTAGTGTTTATTATTTTTGAACTGAATTTTGAATTTGAGATCATGGCTTCAAGTCCTCGTGCTAGTTCAAAAATAGGAGAAATTATAAGGTTTTTAAAATTATTGAGTCAGAGATTTTTTTTAAAGCAGAAACTGATTATTGACTCAATAATTTTAAATAAGTGTGAGTCTTTTAGTGGAATGATGGACAAGTGATGTGGTCCACCATAAGCACTGTATAATTTTTCCAAAAATAGAGTGTGTAAAATTATGTGTAACTACCTGTGTGAAACAAGTATTATCCTACTCTTATTAAGAGGGTTAACTTAAATGATGTGTTTTTTATTAAATTCAATGTATGGTTAATAATATGACTTTAATATATTTTTGGATCTTAAAGTTTGAGATTGTTTTTATTTTAGCCATTTAAGTTTCAGAATTTCTATTTTAGTCATTCATGTTTGAATCCGTTTTCATATTGGTCTTGTTGTCCATATCCTTTGGTAATTTGATTGTTAAGTGTTAATCCATGAAAAACTAGCCCTGGAATCTGGACCTTGTAGAATGCAGAAATTTCATATTATGAACGATTACATTGCTGACATACATGGACAGTGGGGTGGGCTTTTTAATAAATCATGAAGGGCTAAAATGAAAACTATCTTAAATTTAAGAACTAAAGATGTACCTTAGTCTTGAATTTAATTGAAAATTTATATAAAATCTAAGGAATTGTACATAATTTTTACCTTGTATTAAAAAATCTTACGAATTGAGATCTCGTGCAATAAATTGCTTCAATCCTAACCATTGAAACAATCTAATGCATGAATTGTTACTTCTACCACCTGTGTTTCAACTTTTTTGAATTTGGTCATTAGATTAATCCAAAGACCAAGAATTAGACATTTGTTTAAGAGCAACCAAATCCCCACTTTTAACCACTTCTAGGATCTTCACATGAATTGGGACATATAAAACCTTGGGTTGCGTCTCTCTCAAGTGTCACCAGTCGCTGCCTTTGCTATAACAAACCTAGCCTTGCCAAACACCGCTCGAGCCATAAGCATAAAGTTCAACAAATTAGTAGCTTTTGGATTAGGCAAGGCTGGGCGTTTTGCAATATCACACAATTCGTTGAGGTGAATTGTATGAGGTGTCAATTTTCTAATAATTAGATTAAATTAATGGTCAAGATTTCTTTTCTTTTTTTTGGAGATAGTTTCAACTTATGGCATCTGCTCTTAATAATATCTTTTTATCATCATATCAAGACACCAATCGGTTTTTGGTTGGTGTAGATGAAAATTGAACCCTAAATCTCTTTGTTAGAACATATGTGATTCACGTTAGAAACATATGTCAACATTTTATATAATTGGCTAATCCTTTGACAAAACGCACTTTACTTGTAATTGGGTAGATCTAAGATGTGTTTAATACTTCAAAGAACAAGAGTTCAAGTCTAGTATTGAAGCCATGCAAATATATCTAAGAAACAAGTGAAGAAGTGCTGATTCATTAAATCTCGATAGCTCGCAAGTGAAGCTCAACAGATAGCTATCTATCGAGAATTATGAAATTCAGATTTTCATATCTATCTGATTTTCGACCCATGCTTATGTATTTGTATATGGTTTCTTTTCTCACAACCCTAGACATATATAAGGCTTATTTTAGAGACTGTCACATAAGAGAATACAAGGAGAACACATGCAAAAGGTGACCGATGTCTTATTCTCTTTGAATGAGACTATTGCGTCTTTGCGCCGTAGGATTTTGTAACCAAGTGCTTCTTGATCTTCATTGTAGATGAAGTGAAGAACTTTGTAGCCAACATTCTTCTTCCTCAAGTTGGTGAGTGAGTCATGTATTAGGATTTGTGCAAAGAAATTAGTCACGTATTGGGATCCGTGCATCAAAGGGTGACATTCATATATTGAAGAGTTCAAAGGTTCTAAAGTGGTAGAAGGTTTCTGCTGTAAGTTCATCTACAGGGATTGTAGAGTCTAGGGACAAATGCTTTGTGCTAGATCTAAAACTTTTCTTTACTATAGTGAATTGCTTTTCGGGAAGGTTTCTTCCAAGTTTTTTACTGTGAAACTAGTTTGTTTCATTGGTTTTCCTGAGTCATCATATCTTGTCTTATTTAATTTTCTGTTGTGCATGATATTGACATGATATTAATGTTTTTTTGTTTTAACAAGGTTTATTTATAATAAATCTAATTAACAACTTGGGTTTAAAACTTGTTAATTTTATTAACCGGGGTCTAAATTTCCCAACAAATGGTATTAGAGCGGGTACACTCTGATTGGATTAATTTTCTGAGTGTGATCATTGACCCCCGTTGTCATGGATCGTAGACAATCTCTTTTGATTCCTCCTTTATTTGATGGCACTAATTATGCGTACTACAAAGTTCGTACGAAAGTTTTTTTGCAGGCTCTAGGTGAACAGGTATGGCAACCTGTTGAAGTTGGCTGGACTAAGCCAAAGGAAGTGCCAGTGGATTGGGATGAAGCAACAATCAAAGCTGCAAATTTCAACAGTAAGGTCTTGAATGCCTTGTTTTGTGAGATGACCAATGAGGAATGCAAGAAAATATCATCCACGGAAGTTGACAAGGAAGCATGGACCATTCTTGAGACCACTTATGAAAGTACCAAGGCAGTCAAAACTGTGAAGTTTCAAAAACTCACTAGTAGCTTTGAAGAAATAAGGATGGAGGAGGATGAGACCTTTGATGAGTTTTATGCTAAACTCAAGGATATTGTGAATTCTGCCTTCAATCTTAGAGAATCTATAGTAGAATAAAAAATTGTTAGAAAAATCCTTAGGTCCTTACTTGAAAGATTTCATGCCAAGATCACTATCATTGAAGAAGTGAAGGATATTGATCAACTTCCTTTGACTGAGCTTGTAGGGAACCTTCAAATCTATGAGATGAGATTAGGCTCAATGGGAAAAGGTGGAAAGAATAAAAACTTGGCTCTTAAGAGTATAGAGGAAGAGATTGAGGACTCTGAAGATGAAGATGAAAGTGAAGATGAAGATGAAGATGATAATGAGGATGAGGATCTAACCTTCATAACTGATGAGATTGTCAAGCTTCTTCAATTTAGGAAAAAGGATAAGGGCAAACCTCCTAGGAAATCAAAATCCTCAAATAAGGGCAAGAATGAGAAATCCTTCATCCAATGTCATAAGTGCAAAGGTTTTGGTCATATGAGGATGGAGTGCCCAAATTATTTTATGAAGGAAAAGACCAAGAATTCAAAAGATAAAAGGTTGGTTGCTACCTGAAGTGATAATGAGAACAGCTCTTCTGATGAGTATGTGAATGAATGTGGTCACGTTATGGCATTTACTACCTCAACCGATAAGGTGATTGTGGAGAGTGCTAGTGACAGTGAGGATTCTTCTAATGAGGAAGTACCCAAGAAGTTGACCCTTCAAGAAGCCTATGATAAGCTATGCATTGAATTCATAAAATCTGAAAAGACTTCTCATCTTTATAGAAAAAAGCTTAATAATGTAAAAACTGAAAAAGCTGATCTATTAGTCAAACTAGATGAGACTACAAAGTTAGTTGAAACTCTTGTTGTAAAGAACACCTCATTAGAAGAGAATGTCAAGAATCTCGAGGTTGAGCTTAGTCAAGCTAGAACTCAAATAGAGAGAATGTCTAATGCAAAGCTTGATGAGGTATTGAGTGCTCAAAAGCCTAGTTGTAATAAGACTGTCTTAGGATATGCTGTTTCCTCCGGCCCCACCTCTTCCACGGCTTCTGGATCAAAGACTATTATTATGCCCTAATCTGAGAAAGGTGATAAAGGTATGAAATCCAAAACTGATTTAGATAATTCTAAATCCTTTGTTAAACCTCGTGTTTGTCACTATTGCAGTGTTTCTGGATACATTCGTTTTAATTGCTTTAAGCCGTATCCTCAAAAGCAAGTGTCTAAATGGTCACAAATTTCCTCTTAAAGACCTATACCTTTGTTTGGATAGTTATTAAAAGTCTTGAGCTTTTTAACTTAATTTTAGAAGAATTCTAATTCTCCTATGTCCTTTGATAGACATACTAGGACATGTACATTTTCATCTTCATGGCCAAAGATTCGTGTTGTATGGGTGAAAAAGGAGCCTAAGACTTAATTGTCTTTTCTGTTGTCCTCTGCTTTATTTCTTTCTATCTAAAGTAAGATTTTTTTACTTGATTTCTTATCTGTTTTTGGAATCATGCTTTCATGTATCTGCATTTTTCTTTCATGCCTTCATGTTGTTTGTCTATTTTTGTTTGGTTGTTTTGTTTTTATTTTGTTTTGTTTTAAAAAAAAATAAAAAAAGGAAAAATCAGAAAAATACAAAAAATAGTGTGTTTTGTGTACATTGGTACTTGTGTACCTTGAATGGCTAATGAAACAAAGTTTTCTAAACTTTGTATCATTTATAACTTAGATGAGCATCTCTATGCACAACTAAGCAAGTAAGCTTTGTGACTCGTATTTGTGATGAGTAAGGTTAAGTGATCTCTTGTACTTAACACTCATATCACTCTTTTTGATGAGAATGACTAAAAAATCATAAGATAAAGGCATAAATAATTATCTCATCACTGTTGCCCTCCAATCATGAAATGACATCTGTATGTTTCGGCATAACAAAAGTGCAATGTTAAAATACTTAACATAATTGGGTATTTCTTTTCTCTCTCTTATATGCCTATGCATGATATGCTTAATAAAAGAAATATATGCAAAGAAAAATAAAAGCAAAAATATCAAAATGCTTTATATATGATTGCAAGCGTGTATTCTAGGAGATGTGAGAATTATAGGATGTACCTCGAAAGTGATAGTCTCCATCAAGCAGTTATAATCATGTGTGAGTTAAATTGATTTACTCATATCTCAAATCGTCATAACATAGAGGCACTTATGCAATCTTGCGATGTTTTCACACACAAAACGCAATATTCTTTGCTACTCTTAATACATGTGTAGGTACAATGTGATTTGGTCATCACAAGGTTTACTTGTGTTAATGTATACTCACTAAACTGTCTTGACTTATTTTTAAAATATAAAATTGGCTAGACTTGTTTAGTGTGTGTGTGTGTGTGTGTTTATGGATCTATGTGCTTAACATTTTTTGTTGAGAGATAATTTTGAGAGTTTAAAATGTTGTTTGGATCCTTGGTTGAGTTGCATGTTTGATTGCATTCATGTCTGTGTTTTTTCTCTTCTTGAAAAACTATTTTTAAAACAATCTCGACAGCTTCTCGACATTTCTCGACAGTTAGGCTATCTGTCGAGCTCTTCAGCTTTTTCTTATCGCAATCTTGATAACTTCTCGATAGCTCATCGATCCATCGAGAAAGTTTCTGTCTCCTCGATAGATGCTCGACAGCTCCTCGATCCATCGAGCTCTCTTTGCTATGGACACCTATGGATAGCTGCTTGATAGCTGGATCCTTTCTAGCTTTTAAAGCTTGACACCTCTTGATACCTCTTGATTTTTCGAGAATTAAGAAGGTCTATAAATAGGATCCACACGATCTTTTCTTCATTTCTCCTCAATCTCTCTCGATTGTTTTCAGTCTTTTCACCTCTCAAACACACTCTTCTCACTCCAAACTTCATCCTCAAGGGTTTTTCTACCTAGATCAAGTTTTTCTTCATTGGTAAGGGTCTTTAATCCTTCATTCTTCATGCATTTGACCTAACTTTTTGGGTTTTTAAAATTTTTTTGGGGTTTTTCAAAATTGATGAAGTTTTTGAGAAATTTTTGGGATGGGCTTTGCGAAAAAGATTTTAAATCATCATGCATTGCATCACATTTGCATTATAACAATGTTTCATGCATTTTAGATGTGTGTTTACCTTGTTGCAATGATTGTGTGCTGGTAGGTTTGGATTGAGTTGAGCCCATGATGTATTTACTATTGCATATCACATACTCATACATTTTCATGCATACATAACTTACATTCTCTATATCCTTATATATTGATTATGATTGGTGCTTTTTTGCATGTTTCTATCTCTCTCTCTTTTCTTGTTTCGGTTAGTTGCTCTATGGCACGTTAACAAAAATCCACTCCGTCTCGAAACCCTCTTCATTCCGGGGCATTCTCTTCTTCTGATCCTACCCCTTCTCATATTCGGTTCCGTGATGATAAAGCTCGCAAGGACTTTTCGGAGAACTTTTCTAGACGAGGCATTCATTTGGAACTCCAAGTCATTTTGTCGGACTTTTCTAACACTGACCTACCCACTGTCATTCACAATAGGGGTTGGGAATCACTATGTGACGTCCTGGTTACTTGTCCATCCATGCTTATTCAGGAATTCTACTCCAATATGCATGGATTTGATTATTTAGTACCTTATTTTCCTATTTGCGTTCGAGGTATGTGCATTGTTGTCACTTTGGATATTGTATTCGACGTGCTCCATGTCCCTAGGGTAGCACATCCTAACTTAGGGGTGGCAATTCGTGTTCGCGTGTCGGGTTCATGTCGTGTCAAGTCATGAGTATTCGACTACATAGGTCAACACTAACCCGACATGTTTATTAAACGGGTCAAGATTCCTCAACCCTAACATGACCCATTTATTAAACGGGTCAGTCGTGTCGACCTGTTTATCAGATTTTATCAAAATAAAAAATAAAAAATAATGAAAAAACAAACAAATAAATATTTTTAATATAAAATTCAGAACTAACGAGTAACTGCATCACAAATAATCATTCAAAATTAAAGCATATCTCAATATCACAAATAATCAATTACAATATGTCAAATAATATAAATCACAACAACTAATAAGTTCATATACCTAGAGTTTGAAGGGTATATTGGTAAAATATCATTTAATTATACGGGTCAGACGGGTCAAACGGGTTCTATGTGTTCAACACTAACCCAACCCATTTATTAAACGGGTTAGCCGTGTCAACCCGAATATGACATGAACCCATTAAGCCTCAACCCATAACCTACTAATTTCGTGTCGTGTCGTGTCGGGTTCACGGGTCGTGTCGTGTCGGGTTCACGGGTCGTGTCAAATTTTGCCACCCCTATCCTAACTACCATAGTTGTGATCGTCTTAAGACTGTGTCTAAAGATGAGCTTGTATCCTCTTTTTGTGAGCGTCCCTCTGATTGGGGTGATCATCAGCTCACTCTTTGTTCGGCCTTTGCTAAAGGTCCTAGGTTTTTTAATATGGTTATGACCTTTGTTTTGCATCATCTCTCCCATTATAACTCCATTACAGAGCTCTATACTCGGTTTTTGTTATCCCTCATTGAGCATCTTACCATGGACTTCTCCTCTCATTTCATTCTTTCTCTCATAAATGTGTATAGGGATACAGCGACCCGTGATAAACTCATCTTCCTTTCGGCTATCACGAGGATTCTACGCCATTTTTCTGTTCCCTTTCCCGTTTTCGACCACTTCCATGTTATGTGTGCTATAGACGGCACTACCGTTAAACGTAGCGAGGTGCAGCTACGTTTAAGGCGGACCAGGTCCACGGTTCCTCCAGCTTCTACAACTCTATCCACATCCGCTTCCTCTTCTTCTACGAGTGGTGTGACTCTCGAGGACATCA
The DNA here is from genome assembly GCF_040712315.1 of Castanea sativa. Taxonomy (NCBI): domain Eukaryota; kingdom Viridiplantae; phylum Streptophyta; class Magnoliopsida; order Fagales; family Fagaceae; genus Castanea; species Castanea sativa. The sequence goes on along the minus strand of NC_134016.1, from coordinate 36,811,305 downwards.
TGGCACAGCTTGTGCGCATGGATGCTCACCTCGACACTCTCAATAATGAGTTGTGTCAGGTGACCACTCGTGTTGGTCATATTGCATGACGACAGGCTGTCATGGGTGGCTTCGTTGCTTCTCCTCCTCCTACTCTAGAGGCTTCTAAGGATGAGGACAATGATGGTGATGGCGATGCTACGGATGTTAAGGATGATGGTGCTAACTCTTCCAGTGCTAATGAGGTGTCTACTTGATATACTTACCCTTTGTCACTCGTAACAAAAATGGGGAGTGATTTTGTAGTTTTGGATATGAGAGTAGTTATACTCATAGGGAGAGGGTTAGTATAGTGGATTTTTGTTAAGGGGAGTGTTCATATTTTTAGGGATGTAGTGAGGACTTTTGTATCTCTTTCTTTTCTTTTCTTTTTATAGATACATTGTAAATGTACCTTAGATTTTTTGATCATGTTGTGATAGCAAACCTTGTTGATATATATACATTTGAGATTGTTATTACAGTTCTTTCACTTATCTTTACATGTGTTGTTTCTTTTCTCTCTTTATGCACATGTTTCTTATTTATTGTATGCAATCTTTTATTTATGTATCAAACTAAGATGCCTTGATGACTTTTGTTTCAGTGTTTCAGAAATACAGGTTATCAAAATCTTCCTTGCCATGAACTCTTTTCTTGCAAAGTTTTTCAAGAGTTTGTATTAGGATAGATTTTACAGTACTTAACAAGTGAATATGAGTTGAGTGATTTATGACTTCTCTCATATGTTCATTTGTTTGTTGTGGTTTTGTCATGGATTGTCAAAGAGGGAGATTATTAGGACATGTGATTCATGTTTGGAACATATGTCAACATTTTATGTAATTGGCTATCCTTTGACAAAACGCACTTTACTTGTAATTGGGTAGATCTAGGATGTGTTTAATACTTCAAAGAATAAAAGTTCAAGTCTAGCATTGAAGCCATGAAAATATGTCCAAGAAATAAGTGAAGAAGTGCTGATTCATTAAATCTCGATAGCTCGCAAGTGAAGCTCAATAGATAGTTATCTATCGAGAATTACGAAATTCAGATTTTCAGATCTAATTTTCGGCCTATGCTTATGTGTTTGTGTAGGGTTTCTTTTCTCACAACCCTAGACATATATAAAGCTTATTTTAGAGGCCGTCACATAAAAGAATACAAAGAGAACACATGCAAAAGGTGACCAATACCTTATTTTCTCTGAAAGAAGCTACTGCGTCTTTGCGCCTTAGGGTTTTGTAACCAAGTGCTTTCTGATTTTCATTGTTGATAAAGTGAAGAACTTTGCAGCCAACATTCTTCTTCCTCAAGTTGGTGAGTGAGTCAAGTACTAGGATTCATGTAAAGAAATTAGTCACGTATTGGGATCCGTGCATCAAAGGGTGGCGTTCATAAATTGAAAAGTTTAGAGGTTCTGAAGCGGGAGAAGGTTTTTGCTGTAAGTTTATTTACGGGGATTATAGAGTCTAGGGACAAAGGTTTTGTACTAGATCTAAAACTTCTCTTTACTATAGTGAATTGCTTTTGGAGAAGGTTTCCTCCCAAGTTTTTTACTGTGAAACTAGTTTGTTTCATTGGTTTTCCTAGGTCATCATATCTTGTCTTATTTAATTTTCCGTTGTGCATAATATTGATGTTTGTTTGTTTTAAGAAGGTTTATTCATAATAAATCTAATTAACAACTTGAGTTTAAAACTTGTTAATTTTATCATCCAGGGTCTAAATTTCCCAACACTCTTAGTCAACCATAAAAAACGTTACCAATTAAAGTAATGAGGATCTACTTAAAAGAATTGCTTGTTGTGCAATAAACTAGCTATTAAGTCAAATTTCAATCCAAAACTTACAAATCAATATTATAATTATATTTATTGTAATTGGTGTCACGTCAATAATATGATAAATATAAATCTAGACATCAATTTATAAAATTTATATGATAAAATTGCAGTTTCTTTTATCATCATTCAATTACTAATCCTAATTTGGAAATGTCCCAATTGAGCCATTGATGTTTCATAAGCTACTTTATTTAAACAACAGAAGAATGGGGTTTAAGATTGTGATAAGAATTTGCAGGCCATATCTGGTCCGCTTAATAGATGAGAAGATGAGATCAGGTTAAGGGATATTTCTAGCTTTCTCAGCTGGAACTGGGAGGGAATCTCCTTCCCTGTTCCCAAAGATATCCTTATGGAAATAAAAGCCACTCTGATTCCCTATTCCAAGCTAAGGGAAGATAGACTTTCTTGGAGCTCCTCTCCCAATGGAGAATTTCGTCTTGAAGATGTTTATCGTATAGCTAATGCTAATGAAAGCAAGTCAGTGATTCAGCCTTTCAGTGGAGCGTGGGTATGGAAAATTCCAAGCCTTCCAGGAATTAAGTGCTTCCTTTGGCAATGTTGTCATCTAAGCATACATGTGTGTACTCTCCTTGCTGAAAGAGGTATGAATATCTCCCTGATCTACCCCATGTGTAATGCAGCCCCTGAGAGACTATCATCCATGCTCTTAGGGACTGCCCGAAGGCAAAAACTTTCTAGAATTCCTTCTCTCCCCCAATATCTGCTTCTATTTTTTATGGCACCCAAATTTTGAATTGGCTGAGACTAAACTGTAGGTCAATGCAGCGATGTGACGTTGCTGATTTTGATTGGGCTATTTTGTTTCCCATAGCGATCTGGGTGCTTTGGTTGCATCGGAATAGCACTATCTTTGGAAAGACAACCATTCATGAAGACTTAAAAGCCAACGCATTAGCCAAAGCTGCTGAGATGGCTTACTTAGGCATCACTGAAAAGCACAAGCAGACTAAAGCAAAGATCCAAGTCAGATGGCTACCTCCTTCTCTTAATTGGGTTAAGGTGAATTCTAATGGATTATCCATGGGTAATCCTGGCCTGGCTAGAGGGGACGGCTTGATTTGTAATCAGGATGGAGAGTGGGTGAAAGGCTATGCGAGATCAATAGGTTGTGCCACTAGTATTGCAGCGGAGTTGTAGGCTTTAAGAGACGGAATTCGTCTATGTATCTCCCTTAAACTTCCAACGGTTGTGTTTAAGCTTGATGCAAAGTTGGTTGTTGATCTTTTGAAGAAGGATACGGAGAAACTTAATGGCATTGATGTGTTGGTTGCTGATTACAAAGAAGGGCTCACGGAGATTCCTATGGTACGAATCCAACATTGCTACAAGGAGGCAAATAAGTGCGCTGATGCACTAGCTCACAGGGGAGCGCTCATGGGCCAGAACTTTAAAATTTTTGGAATCCCCCACTTTATATTGTTTTTTTGCTAAGTTTAGATTCTGCTAGAACCTTATTTGATCGGTTTGTTGCCTCTGGTTTTGAGGCTTTTTAGTTGTTTAATGCATTATCCTATTAACCCAAAAAAAAAAAAAAAAATTTGCAGGCCATATTCGTAGAGATTATCCCAGGCCTGGTTTGGAAAAGATTTTGTCAGATAAGATGGGCCGTCTTGTTAGATGGGTCTATCATCTTTTGTCACTGTTAAACAAGAAGTTTAGCCCATAGGTGGCTAAGTTATGGGACTCGGGATGTACTCTAATGGTATGTTTGGTTGAGATAATTTTGAGGAGGATGAAAAATTGAGGAAAGAAAATAGGAGCAAAAATGGTTGAGAGATGTGTTTGGTTGAGAGGGCAAGCTCACCAAATTACAATCTCTTCAAAATGGAGAAAAAACTTGTGTGCATATGAAAATACTATTTGGTCCTTCCTTGCTTCTTCTTTGTTCGTTTCTTCCTCTCTTCTTCTTCTTTTTTTCCCCTTCTTCGTTGCTCTGCTTGCTTTCTTCACTTTTGACTACATTTCGTCTTCTTCTCATTTTGTTTTTTACTCGGCTCCTGCTTCCTTTCTTGGCTTCTAAGTTCTAACTCTTTTCCTTTTCTTCTGTTTTTTTACTCACTTTTTCTTCCTTTCTTCGCTTCTATCTTTAGTTTTTGTTTTTGAATCTGGATGCCTCTTTTTTTTTTTCTTTTTTGAATTGATAGATATGTTTCAATTTTTGGGAACATGGTTGTAGTTAATTAATATTTGATAGTCATACTTATCTTTTTCTTCTTCTTCATTGTGTTTTTTTTTTTTTTGGTTTATCCAGAATTTTAAAATAAAGTGTGTACCTATTTTATATACATTAATTAAAAAAATTAATATTATCTCAAAAAAAAAATATGCAATAGGGATACAAGTGTAAATATATACAAACTCGGTTTTCTATCATTCTATTTTTCTTCTTAACCAAACAAAAAAGTGTTTTATCCCTCTACTTTTTCACATTCCCAGTCAAATACAAATAATAGAGACTGAAATTTTTTCTATTCTCTCACTTTTTCATCCCCTAACCAAACGGATCTTAAGACTCTAACTAGCTATCTCAAAGAGTCAAAGGATGTACAAAAACTTACATGAAATTATTCTTTTAATTTTATTTTGAACAAGAACTAAGCTTGAGCTAATTACTAAACTAAATTACATGTTAAAAGTCCGTAATGTAGACATCAATTAGTTTTTTGTATAGACAATGATTGAATATCGTGACTCTTATTCGAGAACAATATAGGTCACTAGTTGAGTTAATTGAGACTCATATATAATTTTCCTATATGAACTTATAAAACTTAGATTCATCAAACAAGTATTAAGCTAGTGTGGCTTATTTAATACAATAAATATAGTTTTATTTAATACAATAAGTACAGCAATAAAACTCTAGTCCCAATTTTTTTGAGATCTATCATGATAATCAAACATAAATTTAAGTTTGAACTTTGTTCATTTACTAAATAAACATTTTCCCAAATTCAAGCTTGGATTGATCATAAAATTCATTTTAAACCCTACTTCCGAGAAGGAAATTTCTTAGACTAATATATTAGCCAACAATTTTCTCAAAAAATAAGAAAATGACTTTATTTTGTACATTAAGGGCTCGTTTGGTAATATTGTTCTAGTAAATTTGTTTAAATATTATGAAAATACATGTGAATGAAAAAATATTATAAAAATACATATTGTGTTATTTAAATAATAAAAATTATCATTCAAATAAATTTACCAAACAGACCCAAATAATCCTCTGTTGGTCTTAGAAATGCTACGGAGACAGGAGACTTTCTCCGTATTCTTCAAGTGATTGAACTAAGCAACTGGTTGATGTTTTCCTAATGCATTCCTCGTTTACAACGACAAATAAAAAAAGAAAGAGGAAAAAGCAAGTTTGGCTCCCGTGTTGACTAGTTTAGTCAAGTCAAGTCATGTTAATCCTTCCGCGGCAAAGGACAATAATCCAACCACTAATCATTTGGCAGAAGGAAAAAATATATATATCCAACAATTTCTCCACTAACCCACTCTTCAATAACAAGAATGTATTAGTTCATGAATCTTCTAACTCTCTTCATTAAGCTATATATGGTTATTTACATCACGACAAATCTTAATCCTTTTTTTATATATTTATTTTTGAAATTTTCATTTTATGTGGATAGTTGAGAGAGTATTACAAATGCAACTCTATAATTTCAAAAGTAACAAATCAAACCATAAACCCAATAAATACTAATTTCACAAAGAAAGAGAGAGAGGGAGAGAGAGAGAGAGTAATTGAATTGCAAATAGGTTCACTTGATAAATTTGTAACCAGCAATACACAAAATATAAATAGAATACCAGATGAAATATCAAAAATAAACGAGAAATTTACCAAAATTGAGTTAGAAAAGTATATAGCAATTCTTGATTATACAAAAAAATAATATAATAAACAAGTATTTTTTGCATAATTTTTATTCACAATACTTGTTACTGTTGTTTCTACATAAATGTTTTTCAAAATTAAAATTGATAAAATCCTACTTAAAACTGATCATAAAATTTCAAAGTTTAAATTAGTTACTTTCAAAATTATATATATAGGGTTTAATTTGTAATACCCATTTATTATAATGGGTTTTTTTTTAAGAAACCATTTAATATGTGGTTTAAAATATAAATGTCTTTTATTTTTTGAGGGTTCCTTTCGTGAATCACGTATGTCTCACTAGAAGTGTGATATTAAAAGACTAATGCGATCCACATTTTAATAATGTGACTTTAGAACCCTTTAATGGACCATTATCCCTGTCGTTTTGATGGCTACAAGAAATTTTGTTCACAGTTCACACTCGGAACTTTCTCTGCAATTTAAACTTTGCTTTTAGCACGTCCTGCACGCGAGTCATGCTATACAAGCTTTGGTATTCACGGCAACTCGGCAAGACAATAACCAGGAAATTCCTTGGACAATTACGACCCAACCTAATTGTACTTATAGCACTCATATATTCATTGAATAATTGGGGTAAATTTTTTGCATATCCAACTCTAAAATTTACTCCCATCATTATATGTAAAATTGTGTAAATTTGCATTATTGCTATATTAATTGTGTAAATATATATATGATTATTATTCACATGCAAATCCATTTTTTAATACATCTTTATTGAGAGAGAGAGAGAGAGAGAGAGAGAGAGAGAGAGAGATGATTTGAGAAAGTAATAAAAATTTGATAAAGAAATTATAGTTTAATGAAATGTAGTGTAAAATAGATAATTTAAAGTGGGTATTTTTAAAAAGTTGTTGTGTAAAATAGAAATAATAGATTCTTATATTAGAATAAACAGAAAATTTTGCACTAATGCGAGTAATTCTATAATAGTAACAATTCCCAAAAGCAAAAAAGAAAAGGAGAAGGAAAAAGACCGATGATTCAATTGTAAAAAGAAAACATATGCACACTTTTATGTTCTTTCCAAACAGAATATTAAGTACTTCTGAGTACATCTATATGATATTTTTTCTTCTCATGTAAATGTAAATTAGGCGGTAAATATATATAATGAGACTCACTATTATGTTAGGAGAAAGAGTTATACTCACCGAATATTGAATAATTGCTTGCAAAAAACATTGGACTCACACAACCCCCCCCCCCCCCCCAACCCACCAAAAAAAAGAGTAGGTAGAACCTATAGCATTTCGTAAAAGTTTTGGTGAGTGTGTGAACTCTTTAAAACGGCTTTTTTTTTTGGGGGGAAATTACTCGTTTCCCACCTGTAGTTTGTCTAAAAAACACTTTACTTACCTGTGGTTTAAAAATTGGTACTTTATCCATGTGAGGTTAGCTCAGTTTGTCTCCCGTTACTCACATCGGTTAAAAATAGGGGTAAATTTGTATTTTTGTTACCCTATTATGTCTCTCTCCTCTAAAAACATAAAATAACTAAAAAAATCAAGGGAAAAGAAGATCTAAAAGCTAAGTTTTGTAAAAATTATTTTTAACAAATATGAATAATGGGAGACAAACAGAGCTAACCTCAGGCAAGTAAAGTGCCAATTTTTTAACCACAGGTAAGCAAAGTGTTTTTTAGACAAACCACAGGTAGGCAAAGTGTAATTTTTTTTTTTTTTTTGAGGTAGCTTGGACTTTAACTAAGATGTCAGCTAATTTTTAGAGATGTGAACAATGACTGGGAAAAGCAAAGAACACCTACAAATTTGAAGGGTGAAGCAGACATCATAAGCAATATGTTTCTTTTTCTTTTGTCCCCCCTAAAGTTGAGGGACTCTTGTACCTGGATAGAACCCGAGCTCTCTCCTCTATAAGGAGAGTTAGAAAAAAAAGTGCCATTGAGCCCAAAAAATAAGGATAAAAAAAAAAACACTCTTGGCTAGCCATATGTTTGATCATGAATGATCAACTATCAATTCATTAAATAATATGAACCAAGTGTAGCACATTCATCTTATTTAATTTAATATTTTTTTTTAATTTAGAGAGAGAGAGAGAGAATCAAATGTGGCACAAATTAGTAAAGCTTCTGGAGAGAAACATATTAGTGCATCAGCAACTTTGTTTAATTTTATTTTATTTATCATGACTGAATTATGTAATTACTTCCTTGAAATACTGAAAAACATGTCCGATGTACAACTTTCACCATGAGTAAGTTTTTAAGCATCCCATATTAAGATCAACAACATTCCTCTTCCAAATGTTGCTATTAAGTTCTTGTTTTTATTGGGTTTTTTTTTTTTTTTGGTGCCAAATTCACTTGTAATTCTGCTTAATTTTTATGTATGTTTGGATTACATTGTAATTGGGTAGAGTGCGTACGCGTTGGTCACTATTGCTAAGAAGACCATTTCATTCTTGCGAAATGCAAGGCTTGCCGGCAAGTTCAACATGTGTCTAGAAATATTTTCTAAACTAAGGCTTGTATTGGTTTAGAAAATATTTTTAGGAACTTTTTGTGCAAAAATTAAAAAGTAATTTTTTTTTACCACTTTTTATATTTCTCATAAAAATGATATAAATTTTTTCATAAAATAGTCCATTAATAAATGTCCTAAGAACGTCTATTAATCATCAATAATAAAAAAGAAAACATATGCAAAAGTATCTTTATATGTTTAAATTATACTTGAAATGTAAATTTATATTGTAAACACATAAAAATGACAAACGATGTAAATACTTGAAAAAATGCACAATATTTACTATTTTTTGCAAATGTAGACAACACTTTGTCTACCATGTAAATCTAAATTGTACCATATAATGTGAAAGAAGAATACCCCTATGTAAAAACCACAAAATTTTCACATCATTGTGTGGAAACTGTGTGGCTCTGGACATCCAATTTCTCCTCACTTTCCCAGGAGACGGTGGACTTTGTCATTAGCTAGTATTGCTGCTACATATATTGGGAACACTTTGTCACACTCTTCACTAAACCCAAATAAAACGACCATTTTTATTTTCTCTGCCTCTAAAGTCTATAGTCATATTTTTCCACATTCTAAAATATGGATAAGACACAGAAGGATGAATCTCTCAGCCCTATCTCACTTCTTGTAGTTTTTTCACTTCTCATAACACTTAGTTGGGTCACTATACTCCGAGACTTATACTCAAGTTTTCGGCTTATACCTCAAATCTTCATAGACTTCGTTTATGGTGCATGGAAGGTTTGGAATGAAAGAAAGGCCACAATTCAGGAAACTTCAATCCACAAACTTGGCACCCATGAAAAAGTGGATAATGAGAAGCTTTCTGAAGAAGTGGAAATGGTGCTTAAAGAGGAGGGTGATGAGAATAAGCTATCTGTGGGAGAGGTGAAGATAGTGATGGAGAAAATTGGAACATTATGCGATGACCACCCTGATGCTGAAAATTATGAAGAGGGGATGGGTCCAGATGAGATTGCAGGGCTGTTTGAGGAGGAGCCAAGTCCAGAGGAAGTGAAAGAAGCATTTGATATATTCGACGAGAACAATGATGGGTTCATTGATGCAGGGGAGTTAGGAAGAGTGCTCTGTTCATTGGGGCTCATGGAACCTTTGGAAGTGGAATGCCAAAAGATGATCAGAGTCTTTGATGACAATGGAGATGGACGAATTGATTTCAAAGAATTCGTCAAACTTGTGGAGCACAGCTTCTGCTAAAGTAAATGACACTCCCAAGTCCCAACTCTCAAGCCCTCTTCTTCTTGCATTAATGGTGGATCCCACTGTAAATTTAAATAATGAGATTCACTATTATGTTAAAATAGCGAATTTTACTCATTGATTAATTACTCGAAAAAAAAGGCTGGACTCACATCAAACAAAAAATAGAAGTCTGAAGGACAACCTGCAAGCTGCAGCATTCCATGAGAGTTTTGGTAAGTGTGAAACCTTAAAAGCTGCTGGATTTTTTTTTTTTTTAATTTCTTTTTTGAGGGAGCTGGAATTTTAACTAATATGTAAACTAATTTTAAGAGACATTAACAATGACTTGGGAAAAGCAAAGAACTCCTACAAATGAAAGTTAAAGCAGACATCTCAAGCCATATGTTTCTTCCCTCCCCCCCCCCCCCTCTCACCCCCTCAAGTTGAATGTACCAGAATAGACTCCCGTGCTCTCCTCTATAAAGGAGAGTAAAAAAAATGTCATCGAGCCAAAGAAGGAAAAAAAAAAAAAAAAAACTCACTCTTTGCAAGGCTTATGTTTGATCATGAATAATTAACTATCAATTCATCAAATAAAATGAACCAAGTGCAGCACATTCATCTTTTTAAATAAAAAAGAAAGAGGGAGAGCGAGCTTAATTTCGTGTCAAATTTATTTGTAATTCTACTTAATTTTCATATATTTTTGGATTACATTATTATTGGGTAAAGTGCTTGAACCCTGGTCACTATTGATAAGAAGACCATTTTGCTATTGTGAAATGCAAGACTTGCCAGCAAGTTCAACTCGTGCCTGAAAAAGGAGAAGCCTTTTTCCATTGCAATTCATGAGCACTTCGCTCTTGTGACTAGCTCAAGGGTAGAACACAGTTGTTTATGCGAAACGTTTTGATATTCTATTATTCTTAGTACCGTTGGTTGTCAGTTGCCCATATTAATTTCGGTACGCAATGTTCTGTCTCTTGGATAGTAGTTACAAGATATCAAACAAACACTTCTTTCTTATCCCTTCCTTACTCCATACTCTTTGCTCTCCCCTTTCTCTCCTTCTCTCTAAAATCTATTTCTTATGGATAACTTTGAATTAATTTCTCCAAATAAGTGTTCCTCTATTTGCTAACCAATCTTAGAACCAGGACTTCTCTTTTCAAGTGCCAAATCAAGTTCAAAGGTTAAAAACATTTTCTCATTCTCATTTTACAATGTTTTTTACCCTTCTGATTCTTCTAGAATAAATCTCTCATAAAATTAAATGTCAAATTATACACATTCAAAATCCAAACCAACAGATACAACGAAGAGGCAATAAAACAGACGACAATACTACAGTTGCAACTTCTCACTTACATGAGTAGTTACCAATTTTTCATTGTTACGGCTTAAAAAAAAAAAAAAGAAAGAAAAAAACTTTTGCACTGTATTCATTCAGCGAAAACTACAGTTCATTCTTCATCCTCTTTTTGTACATGCCTTCTTCTCTCTCCCTGTCTTTGTGCCTTATTTCCTATAATTAACACTAGAAAAGAGCACGGTCAAGTTAACAGCAACAATACACAACAAAACATAAAAGAATGCAAATATAAGGGGAAAAAAAGCCTCAGTTTAAATAGGGTAACAAGGCTCCCAATTTCGCAAAACTGTCCCTCTTTTTGTCCAATTTATCTCTGGAATGCTTTCTTTAAAAGCAAAAACAAAAGAACTTTACCGGTGATGAAGGCCGGCAATCTAGAAATTCTACTCTAGAATGTGTATGAAGCTCCTTTTTAGAAACTTAAATCTCGGTCCTTGCCTCCATACCTTGTTAAATTACCGACTATTCTAAAAGTTTAAGTTATTGGGATATGATAAATTTAATCATTTAACCACACAATTCTAACACTATTTCTCGTGTGGGGGGCCAAAACTACTTTTTAATAAATAAGACCTAACCTATAAGATTTTAAATGGGGGTAGAATGGAGAAAACAATGATCGAATACCATGTTAAATTATTGATTGTTCCAAAAACTTAAATTATTGAGATATAATAAATTTAATCATTTAATTACACAATTCTAACGTACCCCACAAGGATTCAGATCCTCTAGAGTTCCTAGGAACTCTACCAAGTAGAGTTCATTAAATCCTAACCACTCTTTAATGATTTAATGGTTTAGATTCTGCCATGTCAGCATTTCATTAATAATATTCTTAAAATAATAAAATAATGTTGTAAACAAAACAATTAAGATGATTGTTAATGAAATGCTGACATGGCAGAATCTAGACCATTAAATCATTAAAGAGTGGTTAGGATTTAATGAACTCTACTTGGTAGAGTACCCTAGGAACTCTAGAGGATCTGAATCCACCCCACAAACATTTTATACTTGTGGAGTGATTATCGTGCAAATGGTGCAACTGTAAAATTGGTATTCAGGCCTAAATAAGATTCAAATCCAAGTTCACCTTCAAATTCATCTGTCCACCACCTTTCTCTGCGTTGAAACTTGATTAAGGAAACTTTCTAGAAGTGCGTCATTAACTGTATAGTCCCTAGATACTTGTATATTTACCAATATGCCACAAGTGATTTTAAAAAATAAAAATAAGAACAAAATTTAGCTACAAAATTGGTTATAGACTAAGGCTATAACCTTATTCAATAAAATAAATATTAGTACATATTTTAAAAATCTAATCATTAAATTGCATATTCTTTTTACTTTTAATATACATATCAAATTTTGTATTAATCAAATATTATTTACTATATGATCTATAATTTTATATTTTATGCATAATTTTAAACTACAAAAACTTGCAATTTAAACAATTTATTGATGACATAGTTATTGATCTTTAATTTTTTAGAAATTTTGCAAGTATGGAGAATATAAGAAGAAGATGCAATCTAATGGTAGATTTGTCAAAATTTATCTCTAATAAAAAGATATTGAGTAAAGTTGTAACCTTAGGCTATAACTAATTTTCTAGCTAAATTTTGTCCAAAAAATAATTGTAATATATATATATATAAATTTTTTTTGGGTAGAATTTTTCTAAAATCTTTACTTGTATATATAGCTATATATGTATGAATAATAAAAAAAATTTATGTTTTACACAAATTTTATGTATAAATAATTAAATGATTTATTTTGTGAATAATATGTTGCACCAATTTTTTTGATTTTTTGAGAAGGTTTTAACTTGTGGCATTCACTCCTAATAATATTCTTTATTATCAGATCAAGACACCAATCGATTTTTGACATAGATGGAGATTGAACCCCACCCTCCCTTAAAACTTACCATGACTTTTGAGTGAAGTTGTAGTGTACATTTGTGTTAGAATTTATTTCTCTCTCTCTTATGTGTGTATTTGTTTCTAAAAATATATATATATATATATATATATATATATATATATTGTATATTCTTTTTAAATGATGATAAAGAATCGCCGATTACTTAAATAGTAATTCATTTTCTTATTGTCCATTGTTTTCTTTTCTTAAAGTTATACAGTGTACCTATTTATGACTACACTTTTTCTTTTTTAAAAGATTGCAATGTGTACTGGATGGTATTCAATTAATTTTGTGTTTCAAATAATTACAATTTTTCTTACTTTTTAAAATAATATTAATAATTTTCAAATGGTATTACATAATTGTATTATCAATGCCATCACTTATTTACAAGTATTTCATGCATTTTAGCTAACTACTTCAGCTCAATTTTTTTTTTCCAAATTCATTCAGTAATTTTATTTTAAAGCACATCATAATACGATGTTTCATACGATCACATCATATTTATATAAAAGCATCACATTCACAAAGTATAAGCTATCCACATTTATAAATGTTGAAAAATAATTAAAATTGAAAGAAGAAATTACCACGATATTTTGGGAATAATTTTTTTTAATTTTCTATTTTAATAATTATTATATGATGGGTACTTATTATTGCTTCTTATGCCTATTATAATAATAATTATTATTTTAATAAAAATTATAGAATGAGTCATACAAACAATAAATCCAAAATTTAGGCTTTCATTACTTAGGACAAACTGTCCAATGCGATTACATCCATGTGAATTTGATTTGCAATAACAGTGGGGGTATCTTCCACCCAAATCAAACATTCATTTACATTAAAGGCTTCCTTAGCCATGAGATGCACAACATGTTGCTCTGTCTACGGACGTGGGAACAACTCCAGGAGCTGAATGCAGTTAGCCCAAGTTTAGCCCCTTCCACTACTTTCTGAATTGAGCACAGGCTTGGATTAGACCCTCCAATAGCCAACACCACAGTTTGTGCATCACTTTCTATGTCGATATCCCTCACGCCCAGGTCCCTTGCCAACTGAATTCCCTCCTCCATAACCTTCGCTCAGGGCCAGCCCTAGACATTTTTGGGCCTAAGGCGAGAATTAAAATGGGGCATTTTTTATACTTATGTATTAATTAAATTAATATTTATTTAATTTTTTTATATTATAATATATTTTATTTAAAATCTATTTTTCATTTGAAGGAACATGATTCAACATGTCATTATTATTTTTGTGGGGAGTGAAAGAACCTAAGTGGGTATTTGGGCCTTGGGCTTTATCAATGGGCGCTAGTTCGTTCTTGACTAAAGGCTTTTAGGGCCATGAGTTGGCTCACAAGCCGAGGGCCCGAGGGTTCATCCGAGGAAGGATCACTCCTCGGACAGACCAGTGACTACTTGGAGATTCACTAGAAAGATCAGGGCAGAGTTCTGGAAAGACTGTAGGTTACAGAGGGAATCCAAGTACCCTCTAGACATTTCGGTGTAAGAGAAATATCTCAGGAAAAGGCTGCTGCCTCCACATTAAAAACCCTGCACCTACCTCCCTGGCCGCATTAATGGGGAAGTGACCCCTGAACAGTGGGGATCAGCCTTCTAGCTAGTATTTAAAGATTTCAAAAAGGTGGTAGAAGAAAAATTTTGGGTGACACGTGGATAAAGGGAGAAGGAGAGGAAGTATTTAAGTGGGGAAGGGGGTAGCAGAGAAGGAGGGGCTTTTTTGGAAAAGGAACTGAAGAAGGACTAGAAGCTGTAACCTTGATAAGAAAAAAAAAGAAAAATAATATACAAAAGGTCCTCGGCTTACGTCCGAGGAAGTTCATTTTTCTCTATTTGTCCATTGTTTATAAATATTGTAATATTTTGGCCCGTTCATTAAGTTTCGAGCACTATCAAATTAGATTGCGAACCCACACTCTACAAATTGAATTGTTTAAGGCTCATTGGGCCTAAGCCCACGTATATTTTTGGGTACAAGTGCAATTGTGCGCTTACAATTTTCATTTTCTTCTAATTGAACGTCATTATGATGAACTTGTTCATTTGTGACATTTTCATCATTATTTTCATTTTCTTCTAAATTCTTTTGAAGTTCATTATCAAGATTTGTTGTATTACAAAATTGAACATCATTGTTATTTTGCAATTGTATCATTTCATTATCTTCTAACTCTTTTTGGTGAATTTCTTGTTCATTTGTGATATTTTCATCTAAATTTTTTCCATTGATCCTTTTTGAGACTCAATTAATTTTTCTTCTTTTTTTCTTCTTTTTAAGTTTTTCATATTCAGATGCATATTTTCTAGTAGACATTTCTAATCAAACAATATATTTATAAAGACTAAAATAAAAAATAACTTTCAAGTGTAGAGAAAATGAGAAATAGAACCTGATTTATATAAAAAGTATTGTTGTAGTTTCACCAAATAATAACAAGTTTTTAACAATCTCAACCTGCATAAATAAAGATTTATTCATTATATTACCAATAACTAAAATATATATTTAAAAACACAATATTGAAATTAAAAAAAAAATTAAGTACAATCATAACCATTGTTATTGATTCCGTTCCGGCCGGAATTTTTCGTTCCGGTATGCAGACCGGTACCAGAATACCCCACGTTCCACCTCGGGTCAGATTTCAGGCAATTTCGGGCCATTTCGGACAATTCCGGCCAATTCCGGCCGAAATATATTTCGGCCTGTACCAGATTTTGGCTTAAAAAAAAAAAACTTACCTCCTCCTTCTTCTTCTCCTGGGTTTCAGACCATTCTTCTTCTTGTTTTCTTTTTTTGCTTCTTCTTCTTCTTGTTTTTTTCTTCTTCTTCTGGTGGGTTGCGAACCCATCTTCTTCTTCTTTTCTTCTGGTGGGTTTTGGTCCTGCCTCCTTTTCGTTTTTTATTTGTGCTCACTGTGCTGTACAGGTAAATGACTAAATGGAGATGTGCTTTGACCGTCAACCTCCTTTAATGCTATGTCTTTGTTTTAATTTTTTTGTTTGTTACTTTGTTTTGCCAGCCCACGTGATGCTCTTGTCACTTGTCTTAAAATTTGAATTTTTTCTTTGTTATGTTTTTGTGAGCCACACACAACTGACAATAAAAATAGAATGTTCAGCTTTATTCCACCTACTAATATTAACTCTGGAATTTTTTTTTTAATCATATTATTACTCTTATTATATTTTATAAATGATTGAACTAATACCTATTATTATTATTATTATTTTGGCTTAAAAATTACATATTAGTTGAAATATGTATTTATAACTTCTTTAAAACTCTTAATAATTTATATAGGTTTTTTTTATTAATAATATATATATTTTATTATAAAATAGCAATAATTCTGAAACACACTGAAACGGTATGCCGAAATAAGCCGGTACCGAAACATTCCGTTCCAATAGGCAAACCGAAACGGGGTCCGAAACGGTATTCATAACATTGATCATAACAAAAACAAGCCCAACCCAGCCAAAAAGATGCCCGCCAAGATCCGTATCCAATTATTTTTTTTGCGTCAGCAAAAAAAAAAACACGCAGGCTTAACCAAAAAAAAAAACCTAAAAAAAACATAAAACAAATCCTATTACACCACCTATAACAACAAAAAAAAAAAAAAAAGGCCTAAACGTGAAAGTTCCAGCCACAGCCCAACCCTCTTAACAAATCTAAAGTAGAAACTAAAGCAAGCCTTATAAGTTAGACACTCATACCTCAGGTCCTCAAGCTCAAAAGTAAAAAGACTCAAAGCCCATTCTGCAATGCAGAATGCCAGAATCAAAACACAGGCGCAGCATGGCAGCAGCCAAAAAAAAAGGCAGTCAGCGATCAAATGATTTAGATCGGAGAATAGGAAGCTTGAGCCAAGCAGCCAAGCCCAGCAACAGTGGAGAGAAAGAATGAGAGAGGCGGAGAGCAAGAGTAGAGAAAAAAAAGCAGAGCAAAAATGAGAAAGAGACAGTAAAAATTTAGGGATTTGAGGTTTTTTATTTGTTTTGATTATTAATTTTTTTGTGGTTAATTTCTTAGACTGAATTTGTAATTTATCTTGTTAATTTTGGTTTGTCTAGAGAATAATGATGTTTTTGGGACAATTAATTTTATTTAGACCAATTTTTTTTTATGCTACCAATGTTTAACTGGGAATAACAGAAATTTTGTTTTTGGTCAAAAGTATGAGCCAGATTTTTTTAGATTCATCTGAAACCTTTTTTTTTTTCCTACTACCCATTTTTTCTAAAATTTTGGGGTCTCCTTTCCACTTGGGAGCCTTAGTCAATTGCCTAATTCGCCTAGGGGAAGGGCCGGCCTTGCGGCTTCGCTTCAACCTCCATAGCCCCAAGGGGGAAAGACAATTTTTGCTTATAGCTCCCATTATCTAACCTTCCTCACTTCTAATAACCATCCCAACTCCACAGCACCCCATGAATGCAAAAACCGTCCCATCCACATTTACTTTATACCTCCCCTACCTTGGAGGTCTCCAATGATTGCAGACCGAGACCATACCACGTGAACATGAGGTCCGAGCATCTTGCAATTCCTGCCCATACTCACGAGCCTCTTTGGCAATTCTCTTCGCATCTTTGCACTTACCCTCATGTTTGAAGTTGTTTCTATTGTTCTAGATATGCCAAGCCATAATGGCAAACAATTCCCAATCCATGTCCTCCTTCCTATCCTTTACCACCCAAACCACATCCACAAAGTCCCTTGTTG
Source organism: Castanea sativa (assembly GCF_040712315.1). Lineage (NCBI taxonomy): Eukaryota > Viridiplantae > Streptophyta > Magnoliopsida > Fagales > Fagaceae > Castanea > Castanea sativa. Next base: position 36,793,713 of record NC_134016.1, on the reverse strand, counting down.
GCTGATTCAGCACTGGTAGACCGAGCTCAACATCCTTCCAAACCTCCACTGCTACTTTGCAGTCCCAGAGGATGTGTCCTGAAGATTCACAACCACCACAGAAACCACACCTATCATCATTACTTACCATCCTCGCAGCCAGGTGAAAGTTTGTTGGCAGGATGTCTCTACAAGCCCTCCAAATGAAATGTTTTATTTTATTTGGGAAATTAAGCTTCCACAATGCCTTGCAAAATTGAGACACTTTGGCTTTGTCAGAACCTTCTCCGCTAGCTCTCGAAGTACCAGTCCTCTGCAGGAGCTTGAGGGTCACCCCATAAGCACTCCTAACTGTGAATAGGCCATTTTTTGTCCAAGCCCAAACAACTGAATCCTCTGGAAGTGGTGGGCTTAATGGGATGCTAAGGATTTTTTCCACATCATGGGGGATGAAAGTTTTCTTAATCAGCTTTGCCTTCCACAGTCCAGTCTCACCATCTATGAGTTGAGCTACCATTTCCAACTCCGTATTCTGACCTTGGGGGCTAATGACTTTGAAAGACTCTGGAGAGGGTAGCCATCTATCATGCCAAATTTTCACTTTTCTCCCATTCCCCACAATCCACCTCGAGCCTGCCTCAATGGTTTCCCTCACTGCCATTATACTTCTCCACACATAAGATGGTTTTTTTTTCTACTTGTGCCTCCATAAATGTACACCCCGCGAAGAACTTGGCTTTAAACACTCTGTGGGTGAGGGAATTCGGGTTTTTCTTAAGTCGCCAGCCTTACTTTGCTAGAAGCGCCAGTTTAAAAGCTTTTAAGTCTTTGAAGCCCATTCCTCGTTCTAATTTGGGCGTGCAGCGATTCTCCCAAGATGTCCAAGCCATCTTTCTCTCCTTGTCTCTCTGACCCCACCAAAATTGGCTCACCATGGAATTTAACTCTTTACAAAGGGAGTCTGGTAGTTTAAAGCAGCTCATGGTGTATGTTGTAGTCGCTTGGGCAACCGCCTTAATGAGAATTTCTCTACTTGCAGTAGATAGTAATTTACTTTTCCACCCTACTATCTTCCTCCCAACTTGATCCTTTATACGGTTAAAAGCCTTCTTTTTTCCTCTCCCCACTAAGGTAGGCAGCCCCAAATACCTTTCATGCTTCACACACCATGCTGGGAAATTGGGAATGATGCAAAAGTCCCAAAGCAACGTGAATTGTGGGGGTGTTGGAATATTTATTCAAAGCATAAGCTTGCTAACTTGCTTGATAGTATCCAACATGACAATCTATAAAATATATAGAAATACCAAATAAAAGACAAATCATTATATTTGGTATAAAATTCAACTTCCACGTAACATCACTTTGGGCCCTCAAAGGCTCCAATTAACATTGTAGCAAGACTCAGTTATACTATAATATAAAACCAACTAATGCAATGTTCCTAAATAATACTAGCCTCACGCGCGTGTTCAGAGACTTTTCTATTTTTTGGATAAAGATTAATAATTTGCATTTATTATAATTTGAGATTTCTACTTTTTCCAATCACAAAAAAAAAAATAATAAATAAATAAGGGTGTGATGAAGTAAAAAAAAAAAAAAAAATACGTGGGGTGAGTTTTGTAGATTGGAGGAGTTTTAAAACTAACAAAAGAGTGATTCTATTTTGTAGGAAGTTAGTGGGTAGAAGTAGGAATTTAAATCAACGTTAAAGTAGGAATTTATTAAAAGCATGAAGGTATTTCAACGTAGAAGTAGGAATTTATTATTTTTGTCAATTTACTATTTTAACCCCATTTTTAAGTTTTAGGTAGGGGTATTCTTGACAGTAAAAAAAAGCAATAACTAACTTTCTTTTGCTTATTTACTATTTTAACCCAATTTTTAAGTTGTTGGTTAATTAATTTATGGGTATTTTTAACAGGAAAAAAAGCAATAACTAACTTTCTGAATCCTCTTAATATATACAAATTATTACACGACTCAAACTATACAATTTAAAATGAAAGACATTTGATATAGAAGTCTCGCTCTTATGCTAGGAAAAAGCATAATAAAAAGTAGGGGCGTTGTGGAAACACTCTTATGCTACCCACTTTATTCACAATTTCTTGTCAAAATAACTTCTTAAAATTTACCTCCCTCAATTTTTAAAAGCTAACCATATAACTCTATGTCTTGGAATATTGATATGAAATTGTTATTATTTTTAGTTAATCTAACAATAGATTTCACTCGTGAAACATATGACCCAGGATCCAACAAAATGAACAAACAACATGTATATTTACTAATATTATTAAACATTTTTACTCCTTTCTCATAATTAAAGAACATGAAGAAAAAAAAAAAAATTTAGGAATGCTCCAGTCTGAACATACTTACCAAATTTGAATGTTAGTCAAACATCCCCTTTTTTTATAAAAAATTTTACTATTTTTTTAGGAATGCTCCAGTCTAGTTCGGGCGAAAAATTTTGTTTTTGTTTTTTTCGATTTATCCTTGCCCGGTTCGGCTAGAGAGAGAGAGAGAGAGAGAGAGTAGTTATTGGATTTTGTATATAAACGTTTCAATGCCTCTTGAAATGCAGTTTGAACCATTCATATAAGCAAGTCGCATAACCATTGGCATCCTCTATTTTATCATTTTTTTACAAATTTCTTTAATCATCCATTTCGGCCTTCTGCAGCCTTCTTATATATTGGGTCATCTTTGTTACTGTACTTTGACATGCAGTGGTCAAACCTTCTTATAAAACAAACAACTCGGGTACTTTTTCTTTCGCTTTACTTCACATGCTGCAATCGCTTCATCAAGGCAAATATGAAAATCGGTTTTCGCAGGATGACAAAATATGACTCGAGGTGAAGAAGGATGGAAAGGCGTAGAGAAAAGCTCATTAGTTTGCACTTTCACAAATTTCCTAGCCATCAAACTTTTTATACTATAGGTTTTTTTTTTTTTTTTTTTTTAATTTCAAAGTTATTCAAAACTGTTTGATGATAGTTTGTAATTCCTTACTGTAATCTGTAGTGTAAGTCAAGCATTTTATGTTTGTACATAAAGTTGAACTACAAGTCGTTTATGTATTAGTTAGTTAGGCTACATGTAGTTTACTGTATAGAAGAGTTAGTTAGGAGTTGATGATGGATGGCTTTCTTTCTTTGGTTAGTTTTGTTAGTTGGTTAGTTGTTTAGCTTTTCCCGCTAATCTGTTTCCTATATAAGAAACAGAGCCTGTTTATTTGATCAATAGGAATTCAATGCATATTCAGATAATTCTCTCTTCTTCATCTCTGATCTGTTCACGCCATTGATGAAGCTTGATGTACGCATGAATTCAAACAAAAACTAATAGTAGGACTTCAAAGCTTATACCTTATACCTTATATAAAATGGCATGATTAGTTGTAAATGAATGTATAAGAATACATGATCTAATGGTTATAATTTATTCGATCATTGTACTAATTATAAGGACTTTCGAAAGAAGATATTGATTTGAAAAGAATTATAAACAAGTATTAGGACATATGAGACTATGAGTTCTAAATCATTCTAATATTATTAATATGAAAAGGCTATTATCAGAAAAATACTAATGAAAAGATAACATATATCGGAGTATCCCCTGCTCCAACAAACAACTACCCCTTATATTAAACATCCCCTTTCCATGTTAAAAGGGCCACGATTCCCTGCTTCCTTTTCTTTTTTAGTCACCCACCTTCCTACTAATAATACTAATTCATGTAACTGGTTGTTGAGGTCTAAAAAAATATATAATAAGGGAACATGATAAAAGGCCCAAAGAGTACATTGGGCCAATCCGTGGGAAATAAAAATTGAAATAAAAAAGAGAAAGGTTAGGGCTACAAAAGAAAGAGGGATGATGGACCTAAAGCCCAAAAAGAAGAAAAGGGGTAAGAAGTCCATGGGAAAAAGGGAGAGAAAGAAAAAGAATTCAGCCCGCCTGGACTTAAAAAATAAAATAAAATAAAAAAGGAAAGACCAGAGAAAGAAAAGAGCTGGGCAAGGACGCCGGGGGCTACCTGGGACCTCTGGGTGAACGGCACGGCTAAAGGAGGATTGAGACAGCTCAAAAAGGGACTAGGAACAAGAAGCAGATGGACCTTTCTCGAAGCACCTAGCGATGCAGCGCAAGGCCTGAGGACTTGGAAAGCAACGACTCAGGAGTAAGAAGCCAGTGCCTCGGGGAACCCAAAATAAGAAATTCACAAAAGGAAATAGTTAGGGAAACCTTCGGTTTGACAGAAGAAAACTCCACTTAATGGGAAAAATGACAAAAGGGAAGGGGCGGCCAAAAAGGGGTAAGCCCGAAAAGGGAAGATAGAGAAAAAGGGGCTTGGGGAGAGAGAAGAGCTAAAGGTTCAGCTCTCCCAAAGGCACCTCAGAACGGAAGGTCAACAAGACACTTTCAAGAAAAGAACACCAAAAGAAGGGGGCTATGGAAAATAAGGAAATGAGCAGTTGTTAGAAGGGCTGAGACAAACAGGGGCTCTAGTACCCAGAGGGCCAAGGGGGAAGAATCAATGGTACCCCGAAACCCTAATGTGACATTAGAAAAGAGGAGAAGCAGCCAACGTTAAAGTCATTCAGCAAGATAGAATCAGATAGAATCGTTAAGAAAAAAGCTTTGCAAAACTCAAAGAAAACAGAGAAATATCTTCCGGTATCCTAGAAACAGCCACTATAGCACATGCTTGGATTCAAAAGGATTCAAATTTTGCAAGTCTTAGAGGCCCAGAGAGTCATCTAAGTCTATAATTTTTGAGCTTATTTGAACCTTGCACTAAGTCTTGGTGAGCTCATTGTAATCCACAACTAAGAAAAACTAATGAAATATTTCCTACTGACTTTGAGGATCCCGAGCATTCTTCTTTTTTACGTTTTGTCTGCCTTTGCTGTTTTCCTTGTTAATCAATACATATATTCTCGCCTGCTAGTGTATGTGTATTGCAGGAGTTTTGCCTTGTGCATCACTTGGTCTTTAAACAGCCCATTTAGCTGCGGTAGACCAAGCTCAATCCCTTCAAACTACAACTAGAGGGTCCGGGGTCCTTGTTTAAGCTTGGGTTTGGATACTGTTCAAAAAAGGACCCTCACACTGGTTTTAGAAATTACTCCTCTCCCAATACTAACCAAATCCGATAAATAATTTTGCAACATTTTATATATTTGGGGTCCAACCTCATTTGATGGCTTGATGAAAAAATTTGCACTTATTCTTCATTTTTTAAAACTTTTTTTTTTATTATAAAAAAGTTATACTTCTCCCATTTGTAATGGGGCATTTATTTGTTCTTTTAAAAAACAAAAGGTGGCATAGATGAAATGTCAATTATTGAGAAACATCATTTTTTTTTTTTCCTTTTACAATACTGCAACATTTTATTTAGAGCTTTATGTTACATACAAGATTTAAATAATTGAAACTAATGTTATTTTAGAAGAAAGAAAAATTGGCATTTTACAATTTATTAAAGAAAAGCTTATATAGAATTTCTTGAAAAATTTTAGTGGGCATGACCTGGCTTGCCAATTTGGCCCTGTTAATGGGATTTACTCCCATGTAACATAAACGTTACAACTTACATGGGAGTGGGTTACAAAATGACAGTGGCAAAGTCAAGATTTCAATTCAAGTAGCAAGATTAAAATACAAAATTGAATGGAAGATCAATCTAGCTACAACCTATATTGATATTGTAGGGACACGATTTTCAGACCAAGCCCAAAATATAAGGGATCTTGGCCCAGTGAACCCAGTATAATAAATTTGTAGAGAGTGAGTCAAAGAGCTAGGCTTTAGTGCATGGATAACAATTAATATGGTTTTGGATGATGAGCCAACAAGAATTAAACCCGATTTGTGCAAGAAAGTTTGTCCTCGGCACAGTCCGAGGAGCTCTGTTCTAATATATATTGGATGACAATAGTTACAGGAGTTGTTGAGATTGCTACAATGCTTTCTCTTCTCCTTTTTTCATCCCCTTTTCATGAAGGGCCTCTTCCATTATATAGTTCTTTTTTGATGATCTTAATCCTACACTTGTTGATCCTTTGAGCCACCACTTGAGTGCTTGTCCCATCAGACACCATTTCTGGCCTTCTGTGAGTTGTGGTTGCCGAGGTAGCACTGTTCAGGGGTCTTTTCCACATAAATGCAATCAGAAAGTTAGCTGCAGGGCATTCAATGCGGTGTAGCAGCTTTCCCTTAGATATTTTTGAGTCCTTATCCCTCTTGTATGTTCATGATGCTCGTCCCTATCATTAGAACTTCTTGGAAGGTCACTTTGATCATTAAGATCTATATATGATCTGCGTTTAGCTTATCTGAGGAGATATTCCTCCTCGGACTCGGACTACTCACAATCTCGGCCAAAGCCCCATGCTCTCGGCCGAAGCCCAAGACCCCACAGATATTAATAACAAAATTAAGAAAAACTATATACAAATTTAATTGTCATAAATATCTAATATAATGATTAAGAACCCGTTTGGTAAGAGTATTGTGGTTTTGGTTTTCAAAAAAAAATAATAAGTGAAACTGTGATCTAAAAAGTGTACTGGAAAGACATGTTTTGAGTGCTCAAAAAAAAATAAAAAAAAAAATAAAAAAAGTGGTTGGTAGCATATTTTCATAACATTCTTTTAAAACCAAAAACACATAATTTGGTGTTTGGTATTTATATGTAATTTTCAGAAAAAAAAGTGTTATTTTCTACATAATATAAAGAAAACAATAACAATTAATTTATTGTTAATAAAACTACATACACTTTAAACATATAATTTGATTCCTTAAACATAAATACAGAGAATAAGTTAATACGAAAGTGTCAAGGACAATGTACCTAGAAAGTTGTATCATCCCCAACTTGAATGTTCTTAAAAAGTTATATTGAATTCAATTTAAATAAAACTATGAATGAATGACCTTTTTAATTGTGACATAGTTGGTTGGAGTTATAAGCATGTTTGAAACCAAACTTTTTTTCTTAAAATTAAAACAAGTGTTATGTCCAAAACATTTTCACAACATTTTTTATAACAAATACCAAGTGGCAAGTTGTTGTTAATTCTAATTTGAATCTACTACTCAAATTACTTTTTTGTTTACTTTAATAGCTAGTAACAATCTATCACTTAGGATTTGTTATGAAAGTTAAAATTGTTATAAACATAGCATTTATCTAAAATTTAACATTTAACTGGTGCCCTTAGAATAATGGTTAACAATTCATTTTAGAAAAAATTTAACATCACTCTTATGGGAAATTGAAAAAACTGTCAAAATATTAATTACTTTTTTTTTTCTTTTTTCTGGAGACTTAAACCTCATAAACATTTATATGTATGTGAAACTCCTTCCTGAAGACTTGAACTCAGCCTTTACCTCTCACATCCTATAAGCATTTATACATGTAGAGTAATCGCATAAAGAGGAAGCGGTGTTGAATGCAGATTCTAATCCTACATAACTGTACCATAAAAAAAAAAAAAAGCTTTGGGTGGTGTCTATCTATTACACATTATAATATAGTTTTTTTTTTTTGTTGGTGGGTAAATTTCACAAAGATAATACCAAGTTACCAACGGGTCTATCTCACAAGTGCGTTAATGGAGCCTTAACAATTAGGCCTCGGGTAGGCAATGCCTAGATGGAGCACTAGACCTCGGCTTGAGATACTTGCAGGCAAGGTGTATTTTAATCGGCTTCAAATAGTTGCAGGTATGGTGTACTTTTAAGGCAAGGGCAGGAGGTATATTTTAAGATGGATTGCACTTGTTTTTGTCATCTGCAAATATCTGAAGCCCAGAGAGAAGAGAGAGGTATGAGAGTGACAAGAGAGAAGAGAGAATCACTAACGTTGTTTGTATGTTTAGGAACAAAGTTGTCTTTTGAGAACTAAATTGGTGGCTTCTAAAATGTTTTGGACTTAGTTGGTATTATCACAAACTTTGTGAAATTTACCCTTTTCATACACACAATTTAGTTTTTGCACTGAGAAAACAAGTCTGGGTCACGATTTCAGTTTTTTTTTTTTTTTTTTAAATCGTTGTATGATCTGATTGGGTGCCTAAAACTCTCTATTTTACTGACTGGGTTTACTTTTGTACCAGAAAATTTAAACCCAAAAAAAAAAATCAAAGAATTTGTGATAGAGAGGAAATTCTGTGAGACTGTTGTGGAGTTTGCAAGAGAAGTAGAGAGAAGGGTGGCAAAATGGGAAATCCAGGTAAAATTGGGGTTCCAATGATGAATCTGGTTAGGCTGAAAGGGGTGCCAATTCTACAGCAATTACATCTAGAGGAGCGTTTGCTTCGGACATCGTCCCACAATTGGTGCATCATTAACGATGCTACCAATCAACCTACTATTGTCATGGGCGTTTCTGGGTATTTCCTTAAACTTTCTTTTATCAACTCTGTATTTTTTTCTTTTTCATATTAGTGTTTTATTAAAGTTTAGAAATTGGGTTGAATCTTGTATTTGCTTAAGCTTGTGGCATTTGACATGTTTTGAATAATTGTTTTGTGACTGTATGAAGTTCAGGAATTCACATGTAAAAGTTATGAATAAAAATTTATTGCATGGACTAGTTTTGAAATAATTGGATGGACTTAGTTTTTTCTCAAAATTCAATGAACTATTGTTTACCACCGCTTGAAACAGTTGGATCCTGGTGGAGGTTGAGGTCAAGCTATGTCTTAGTCACCAGTGAGGGTGGTGGGCTAGTGATCGATGGGTTTACTCCCAAGTGGTTTGGTTTGTGGAGGTCCTAGTGTCGAATCCCGCAATGGGAAGTGCTTGGGGGAAAAAAATCCCCACTAGTGCCCTCGTGGGGTTGGGATAACAACTATGGCTCATTAGGTCCGAAATTAGCAAGTAGGATGCTACCTTAGGCACACTGAGGTAAGGAAGCTACTTTGGTCGCAACCTCCTACCCATTTCTTAGATGAAAAAAAAAAAAAACTATTGGTCCATCAACCTAGGAAGAGTTCATGGCCCCATATCAATTGGGTTCCCTAGTAGGTAGAAAGCTACTATGGTAATGCCTAGATATGGTTGGCATGGTAGTCATCCCCCCTCTTGTCATTTTTTATTCAGTTGAATGGTAGTGTCCTAAGCCTATGTTAGTTTTTTTTTTTCCTCGTGCTTGGAAAGTTCTAAAATTGGGTTGACAATCTACCTTAACACATTATTTTGCGAGTTGACATATTGACTTCTATAATGTGGGTAGAAATATTTAGGATATGATAAACAGGGAGATTGTGCGTATATGATGTTATATATGATATTAGAATCATGAAAAAGGATCTCATGGAGCTGGCCTTGATTTAGTTGGGATTAAGGCTCAGTTGAGTGGAGTTCATGGCCCCTTATCAATTGGGTTCCCTAGTAGGTAGAAAGCTACTATGGTAATGCCTAGATATGGTTGGCATGGTAGTCATCCCCCCTCTTGTCATTTTTTATTCAGTTGAATGGTAGTGTCCTAAGCCCATGTTAGTTTTTTTTTTTTTCCTCGTGCTTGGAAAGTTCTAAAATTGGGTTAACAATCTACCTTAACACATTATTTTGCAAGTTGACATATTGACTTCACGTGGGTAGAAATATTTAGGATATGATAAACAGGGAAATTGTGGGTATATGATGTTATATATGATACTAGAATCATGAAAAAGGATCTCATGGAGCTGGCCTTGATTTAGTTGGGATTAAGGCTCAGTTGAGTGGAGTCAGCAGTGATTTGAGTTTTGAACAACTGGCCATAAAGAAATAAACTGCTCAAACATGAATGTAGTTGCTTGATCAGGGTGCACTAAATTGGATTAGCCTCTGAGTTATACCTGTAATTATAGTTGTCACTTTTCTAATTTGATAATTTATAAGAGAACATTTCTTGGTTAAAGTTTGTCTGCAATCCTAAAGCTTTGCAGACTTGTTGTTTCCCTTGGCTTGTGGTTCTATATTTTTGTATTGGACATGAGCAACTCATAAGGATTATATGAATAATTTCTTTAGGAAGCCTGCAGAACTTCTCGAAATTGAATCTGTGTTATGTGATCAGATTCCGGTTGTGAGAAGGTTTACTGGGGGAGGTACTGTCCTTGTTGATCCTGGCACAATATTTGTCACTTTCATATGCAACAAAGATGCTGTTGCTGGCGTACAACCATATCCTCAGCCTATTATGTCCTGGAGTGGCACATTGTACAACAAAGTTTTCCAAGGAATTGGGGATTTCCACCTTCGTGAAAATGGTAACTGCGTTTAACCCTTCACTTAAAGATACTTTTTTCACTAATAGAGAGCTTCTGGTTTATGATATTACAAGGGGATATTCCAGTTTGATTCTTCTTTTCTTCTGTTGATCTTATTGGGATGTACCATTTTGAATTGCGTTTTCATTTATCTTATTTCCATGAAATGGAAGTGCTTTCTCTTTTCTATGGCACCTATTGGAAAAGTGGTTATTCATAAAGGGCCTGGCTTGATTCATTTTGAGGGCAAGGTATAGTGTCAGCTATCAAATGTAGTATTCTCTTGCTGACTGTTTACATAAGAATTCATCCCAATTATATTGTTTGATGTATGAGTATCCCAATCCCATATCAAAAGGGACTAGTATAATGAATACCTCTATATCTATGTGTTAAGGTGGGTATGTGTGGGATGTGTGGGCATGTACATAGGTGAATATGTCAAATAATTTTTAAGATAATTACCTACTTTCATGACCAAACTTAAACTTGCCTTAACTGGGACACAAGTTCAAAGTCTCACACTGAATATGTTTACTTTTTTTATTCAAGAAAAGGGGTGGGGGTGGGGATGGGGGGGATGACACTCCCTCCTTGTGTCCCTAGGAAGGCATCCCTGAGAAGGGTCTGGCCACCTGACCCCATAATAGGCACCGCTCCACTGCAACATGAATGTAGTGGGAATTTGAACTTGGCAATGGGCTAGGTAAATGAGCTTTCCAACCACTCATCTACCTGCTGCGGTGGCACCTAGTTATGTGTTTGAAATCTGAACAGTTGGTTAAAATGGTTTTGCACTGCTTTATTGTGTAAAAGTCATGTTTCAATATTAATACTTCCTCTATATGTTAAAATGGACATATGCATGGATGCCACAAATGTGGAAATGGGACATGAATAAAAAAAAACCCTTACTCATGCAATTGTACCCTACTGAATGTGGCACACTTTTTGTATGCAGAAGTTCCTTTTTGCTTTTGTTAAATCATTTGTTAGTTGCATAATAGATTTGAAATGAATGAAACATTGCGCATAATCTTTTCTAGAATATCATATAAGGAATCAGAAAGATTTGACATTTGACTATCCATAAGTTTCCCAAGGTCCTGCAATTGAAGGATTAGATGCATGGCCACACTTGATAATTATTATCTTCACTATTCCAAAAGCACAATTCCATACTTATAACTTTAATGAAAGAACTCTTCTTCCAAAAAAAAAAAAAAAAAAAAAACCTTAATTGAAAGAATGAACCTTTCTGTGCAGTATAGTGTTGATTTTAACTACCATACTTTTTTCCTGTGTTGTTTTAAACGACGATATTGTGGTTAAAATGTAGCAACTGTGTTATGGATACCAATTTCTTTAACTATAATTGCATCCCTCATATCTCTTTGAATGCTTGTTTGGTTACCTTTTTGTAATGCTATAAATATTTCTTCTTCTTTTTTAGGGGGGGGGGGGGGTGTGGGGCAGGGGATGATTTCCCTTTTAATAATTCTTGTTGATGAAACTGCTATTGCTATTCGACACTTACCTCATATTCTCCCTTTAGGTTTTATATGTGACCTGAGATTCTAATGGAGGAATAAGTAAAGCTGTAAATGAATACTTTTTGCTCTCATCTGGTTTCAGATTATGTATTTGGTGACCACAAATTTGGTGGAAATGCTCAATCAATTACTAAAAACCGGTGGATCCACCACACATCTTTTTTATGGGACTATGAGTTCCGGAACATGGCTTACCTGAAACTTCCTGCAAGAGTTCCTGAATATCGACTGGTATGCTAATGACTTATCCAATTTTATATATTTTGTCCTTTCTTTCGATACATCCATTCTCAAATCAGTATCTGCTTCATCATTGATTTTAGATATAAACACATGGTGTTTCCAATTAATGTAAACATAGCCAGTGGTGAGTCAAACGAACAGGTAAAAGTAAAACATGTGATGTTGACACATATAGTTTGGTTTGTAATAGATCTTTAACATCCATCTTTTCAAATAGGGATTTATCTATTTATCTCATTCAATATAAAAATTGTTTGCATATATGGTGCCTCTAATATATCACTATTTTGAAATGGCAATACCAATACATGGGGGGAAATGGGAAAGGAACTCTTCATGATGGTCTGTTGTCTTTAATGTTGTGGATATTTTGACATTTCCTTTACTCCTATTCCTTCCTACCTCCCCCCCACCCCTCTCTTTTCTCTCTTATTAGCCACTTGTTATGATGATTATGCCTATCTGTTTTTGGTTTAGGCAAGGGGTCATTTGGAATTCGTATGCCGTATGAAGGATTACCTGTCAAGATCAGTGTTTATTGACAGAACCATAGAGGCTGCTAAAACCCACTTTTCCGTAAGATCAACAGACTTAGAAGCCATTGAGACTACTGCAAATACAAAATTTTGCCCCTCAACCAGGCTATTGACGATGCAGGAGTTGGAGGCAGCAGCAAAATTTGCTTCTCAGTCTAAGGTTTCTCTCACTCAGTCATTTTCTTTGTGATAACAAGTGCTAACTTTGCAGGAAGTCCTAATGGAATGTCACCTTCGAGTTTTGTAACAGTTGTAATTCCCCCCCCCCCCCCCCCTCCTCCTCCCCCTTTTTTTCTCCTGTAATTCTTTGGAATAATCCTAATACTTGGCATGAGCTGTTGGCATTATTTAGTGAAATGAAAAAATTTAGCTACAAAATTAGTTATAGCCTAAGCATTCTTACTCAATAAAATAATAAATATTACTACATATTTTGAAAATCTAACCGTAGAATTGCATGTTCTTTACACTCTTAATATACATGTTAAATTTTATGTCTATTGAATATTATATACTATATAATCTATAAACTTATATTTTATGCATATTTTAAACTACAAAAACTAAAAATTTAAACAATTTATTGATGGCATAGCTAATGATCTTTAATTTTCTAGAAATTTTGCAAGCATAGAAGATATAAGATGAAGATGTAATCCAAAGGGGAAATTCTCAAAATTCACGTCCAATAAGAAGATATTGAGTGAAATATTGATGAAAATTTGTAAGAGATTCTACGTTGAATTTAGGCACAACTCTAGGCACAACTCAAGTGACCATCGAATAATTTCATGTGATAGGAGTCTTGAATAACTTTCCTTCAAACAAAAGCTACTCATTTGGGCTAAGTCAAACGGAGTAATCCTTTACATGGAAAAGCCAACTCAAGTTGTCAATTCCTTCACTAAATACTAAGATTTCTTTCATGTGCTTTGGGCATCTCAATTGGTTTTTTAAAAGGCTCTTTTTTTTTCCCCCAAAACACATTGAGAACATCTGTTACATTAATACAATTATTTGAATATTTGTAGGAGCAAATATTAGTGCTTTCTACTTTGATCATAATTTTGTCTGTCTTAAATATTTTACTGTCAACCTTCTCATGTCTAAGAGTTGCTTCAAATTTTTGTAAAAGATGTCTTTCCAAATAGTTTGTATCCTAATGGAGATTATTTTGTCATACTTCAAATTACGTTTTCAATATTTTTCCATGCTTCTTTAATTTTATTTGCACCCAAAATTCTATATAAACTGCTGCTCCGAAATCTAAACCAATGGGCCATATATCTAAAGATAGATAAAGCACCAAACCTTGGGCCTAATTTTTTTTTTTACCACCTCTCTCTATGATACATAATTGTGAAAAGTATTCCCTCGAGAAATTAATTAAAAAAAAAAAAAGAGAGATTTTATTTTTGAAAGATGGTTGATTTATTTATTTATCACATCTCTTTTTGATTATGATGACATAATTACTCTGATATGATTGGCTCTTTTCAGTGCTTGAATATTTCTTAGCTGCTTTGACCCATTATAGTTTACTTATATATCTTGCAGTACAATTTGTAGAATCAAATAGAAGTGAAGCATTTTGTCACCTCAAAAAAAAAAGAAAAAAAGAACTGGAACATTTTCTAAAAAATAAATAAATAAAACAAGTGAAGCACGCAAGAAAGTTTGAAGGATTTTTTATTTGGTTAATTCAACGCTAATAATAATAATAATAATAATAATAATAATAATAATAATAATAATAATATCTTTACCTAGCGTGTTTGACAGACCACAAAACCAGGCCAACCAAAAACAATATAAATGGTTTTAATTGTTTTTCATTTTGTAATTTTTTATTCAAAATGAGACTATATTCTTCTACAAAATTCCAGTTTTTGTTTGATTCTTTTAGATTTATTCCTTCCCCCAAAAAAAAAAATTAGGGTTTTCAAATTCACATTTCCATCATAAACTAGTTTTAAATTATTTGACATTTGTATAAATTGTATATTAACTATTAAGTATTAACTAAAATTGGTTTAACTTGATATTATACAAAATATACATATATATTTCTATTTTTAATTCAACTTTTATTAGAACTGGACCAATTTTGTAGTTTTCAAAACACCCTTATTTTACCAAATAAAAAAAATGAAAATGAAAATGAAAAAATTTAGCTAAAAAATTGGTTGCAACCTTACTCAATATCATTAACATTACTACCTATTTCGAAAATTTAACTATTGGATTGCATGTTCTTCATGCTCTTAATACACATGTCAAATTTTGTGTCAATTGGATATTATTTACTATATGATTTATAAGATTAAACTTTATGCATAAATTTAAACTACAAAAACTTATAATTTAAACAATTTATTGATGACATAGCTATTAATATTTAACTTTCTAGAAATTTTGCAAGCATGGAAGATATAAGCAAAAAAAATGTAATTCAATTGTGAATTTGTCAAAATTCACCTCTAATAACAAAAATTTTTGAGTAAGATTGTCAATTTTGTAATTAAATTTTATCCTATCTAGATGTGCTTCTTGTAAGAAGCCAAAAAAGAAAAAGAAAAGGAAATTTATTGATTTAGATCCAGGCTCATAACATAGTACAATAGTTAATCTGAGATTAAAATTTAAAAAAAATAGTTTCAATCTTAGCCATTAAATAAAAAATAAATAAAACTTTTCAATTGTTTTACATTTATTTTATATTATATATATATATATATATATATATATATATATATATACCTTTTTTAACCTTTTAATCTCACATCAATATACTAGTAATTTTCATGGTCCAATAATTACACAGGATGCAAATCCTAAATTTATATATGCTTTGTGTGGGTCACTTTATTAATTTAGTCGGCAGTTCTTGTCGGAAAAATAGTATTGAGTGAATAAGAAATTGATGTTTAATTTGTTCACTTGAAGATGTTATTAAAAGTGATAAAATTCTGAGTCCCACATAGGAAAGAAAATAGATAATATATGAGTTTATATGCTCATGAGCCGGACATTAGGTTGGGTTTTGACATATGTGGACTGGACCCTCTTGTCCAAATAATAATTTTTTTTGAGTCAATTCTGTGCACAGCAATTTTTATTTTGAACCGTGTGTATGTTCACTATTCATAGTCCCTCACTCATGAAAACTGATTTTTGAAAAAAAATAATAATAATAATTTTCTGCATTTATTTGAGTCAAATAAAGGGAAAGAGACATAGAATACTTCACAGAGCACGAACCTAGTGTGCTTCTTCTTCGTGTTGTAGATCATTTTATTCTAGGAGGCAGATGTTCGTGAGTCTCAAAACACCACAGATTGTGTGAGGGGCGAAATTTGCTTTAAGGAGATTGTGTCAAACACAAGACTTGGTCTCAATCATTCATCTTTCACGCATTTAGTCGGTGAGTTTTTAATTATTTGCAGATTTTTTATTATATATATACCGTATCTATTTATTGTGTTTGTCTATCACATCTATTTGTATTATTGCTTATATTTAGATCTGTATGTTATTCTTTTTGCTTTATCACAAATGTAAATTGTTGAAATATATTCAACAAACTTAAAGCAGATTTTATATATTTTAATTTATTTCTATTATTTACAGTGAAAGGAATTTTGTATTGGTTGAAAAACATTAAATCGAAAATTGTATATACTCTGCACAAAACTTGGAAAAATTGGGTTTGTGTTTATCAGCGTAAATATCTACTTGTTTATATTATAAATTAATTTGTAATCGGTAGAAGTTGATTACGTGTTTGACTGAGTTGGTGATATTGCTTTTTCGAGGTTATCCACCTTCTTATAATATTATAACATTAAGGTGATCTTTGCTTTTTGATAAAATTGATTTGTGTTTGACAGTTGGAAGTTTTGACTATTCAATGTCTACCATCTTCTTTAATTATATTATATAATATTAAGATATTTGTCTCTTTTGGATTTGTGGTTGTGCGTCAATGCCTCTATAGGTATACTCTTCTTTTTTGCTAAGATATGGGTATGTCCATTGTTATTGATTCCGTTCCGTTCCGGCCGGAACGGCTAGAATTTTTTGTTTTGGTATGCAAATCGGTACCAGAATACCAATCGTTTCACCTCGGGCCAGATTTCGGGCCATTTCGGTCCATTCCGGCCAATTCCGGCCGAGATGTGAATTCCGGTCGGTACATGATTTCGCCTATGGAAAAAAAAAAAAAAAAATTATTATTTGATGGCTAATATTATGTTATAAATTTTGTTGGCTTATTAGTTATTAATTATTATGGGCTTATGTAATGAGTAATGACTTGTTATAAATCTTCTTATTATTTGATGTTGTATTGAGGTTTAAGACATAATAGTTAAGACTAAATATTTTGTATTATTTGATATTTAGTTATTGTCTTCTAAATCTTCTTATTGTGTGATGTTAAATAGGTGTTATATTGATGTTTAAAACTTAAGAGTTAAGACTAAATGATTTGTATTATTTGAAATTTAGTTATTTATTTATTAGAATGGACAATTTTATGTTTTACAAGAATATATATAATTTAATTTTTAGGAACCCGAAACACCTTAAAACGGTACGCCGAAATCAGTCGGTACCGAAATATTTCATTCTACTGGACAAACTGAAACGGGGTCCGAAACGGTATTAATAACAATGGGTATGTCTATTATTCATTGACTCTGTTGACTTTTGCATGATTTACAAATTGTGCTTATTTATTTTGGATACCATGATTGGTTATTTGGTTTAGTAGTTGAATTTTAGAATTCACCAGAGTTTAAAGAAACAGTTAATTATTAAACTTGGCCAATGAGTTAAGTTCAAGATTAACTTTGGCATGGATAACTTTAATTTTTCCATGGATCTTGTAGTTTCAATCTGTTTGATCTTTGGCCGATTGATATATGTATATTTTTTAAAGATAAATAGTGCTAGTAACGCATCATCAAACATGACTTTAAGCTTGGAATTTCATGTTTAACAATTGATTTGAGAATTATTTGGATTTGTGTAAATCTAGTGATATACATGATGCTTGACTGATTTATAGTTCATAGTAACTGAATATGCTGTGAATGTCAATCATATGTTCTTGGCCTTTTATGTGCAATGGAATATGGGCTAGATGAATACAGGAAATTTAGAATTTCAATGGAGGCAAAAAAATTTTTGAATCCATTTAAATGCATTCAATTTTGGGCATGGCTGCCATTTTTAGTTTTTGGTTAGCCTTTTCTATTTCATCAAGTAATCCTCTAATTGATAAAATGGGGCTGTAATTATGGAGCTTCACTTTTAGTTAGAGAGTGTAATGATCACCTTTAGGCCAAAAATATTATTTATGTATTGATATGAATAATACATGTTGTTGTGTGTGTGTGTGTATATATATATATATACATATGCATGTTTAAATAAGGTTATACATACTCAAATTAAAAGGCTATACACAACAATCATGTATTTTGGGCAAGTGTGAACTTGATTGGATATTAACGTGTTTAATCCCAATATATGTTTTGTAATATTTTTTTGGATAAAATATTTGTTACATGCCTTAGTTGATATACTTGAGTCGTCTAAAATGTGGAATGCACAAGAGTTTGTTATGAGTGCTTATAAGCAAGCAAGGATGAGGCATTAGAGATATTTATTCATTATAAGAATGAAGTTGTGAAATAACTCAATGAATGTAATAAGTTCTTGATACCGTAGAACTTTTGGGGAGAAGCCATTATTTCCACCAATTATTTGTTCATTGAGATGCCTTAAAAGAAACCACTAAGACGTCTTATGAATTATGGAAAGAGTGATCGTCTTTCTATCAATTCTTTAAATGTGGGGGTGTTTGATGAAGGCTGTGATTCCTATTCCTAAATGATAAAGAACCATTGATTGTGCTTTCATTGGTTATGGTCATAACAGCAATGCATAATGCTTTCTAATTTATGAATCTATTATTTTTATATGCAAGAAAATTAATTAGAATATATTTCAAGTGCTAAATTTTCTTGAAAGAAAGTTTGAGTTTACATTTAGTATCTCTCATGATCAAGAGTTGATATGCGACTAGTGTGTGATGTGAAATATATCACAAGAGGCTATGTTGTTATGGGATATGCTCGTGTAAGTGTTGTAGATGAGATACAAGAAATGAAAATTTCTAATACATTCAATGGACTTGTCTTGTCTCAATCACATGAGAAATGTGACAACAGTCTAGTGAGAACATCTTATGCAAAGAGCATATGTATTTTTTGGGAAGTCAATAAATCTAAACAGACATGCATTATTGGATACTTGTGTCTCCTATTTATATATATTGATAGGGCACAGAGTTATGGTAAGTTTCAACATATTTGTTAGAGACATAATACCATGAGGCAGTTGCTCTCAAATGAAAATAGTTCTAGATTATAAAACGGATCCGTAATCAATTGTTTGAGTGGAGAGCAAGTAAACTGCTCATCGAGGGGAATTGGGTTAAAGCCTATAACCTAAAAGTCTCCAGGATAGCAACCCAACCTAGCTGACTGGAGATCCCAAGATCTAGGTTCAAAGGGACAACCGAATCGTGGAGACTAATTTTTATCACTATGAAGATAAAATCTCCCACCAATTCCTATGATGAAATAGTGATGCTTGTAAGCGATGTTTAGGGTAAGCTTTGCTTTTAATGATTCTTATATCTTGTAAATCCAAGTGGGGTATAGTAGGATACTCTTAATAAGAGTCACCTATATGAGTGTGAAGTGGGCCGCTTCCATAAGAGTTTTAAGGCTAAATTCTCTAAAGCACCTCATGAATTTACCAGGATATGCTCAGGGCCGAAATGAACACAACTATATGAATGAAATATGTTCTGAAAGAAACTATGTGAATTCTATTGTCTTGGTATACACAAATAGCTGACAGTTCAAAAACATCGTGTTCAGCGATTAGCTAATATATTTGATAGTCTTTCACAAAGGAAGGTTCAAAGCCAAAAGCCACCTCTCCTGGTACGATAACTTTTCTTCTACTCTCTATGTGTCTACAACATCATTTGCGTTGTGTTTTATCAATTTCCATTCATGTGAGGGATTGTTAGAAAAATAGTATTGAGTGAATAAGAAATTGATGTTTAATTTGTTCACTTGAAGATGTTATTAAAAGTGATAAAAATCATGAGTCTCACACAGGAAAGGAAAGAGATAATATATGAGTTTATATGCTCATGGACCAGACATTGGGTTGAGTTTTGGCATATGTGGACAGGGCCCTCTTGTCCAAATAATCATTTTTTTTTAGTCAGTCAGTCTGTGAATAGCAGTTTTTATTTTGATAATATATGTGTCTGTTCACAAACGTATATAAATTCATAGTCCCTCCTTCATGAAAACTGATTTTTGAAAGAAAAAAAAAAAACTCTCTCAGAGAGAAAATAATTTTCTGCATTCATTTGAGTCAAAGAGAGAGAAAGAGACATAGATTAGTTCGCAGAGTACGAACCTAGTGTGCTTCTTCTTTGTGCTGTAAATCATTTTATCTTGGGAGGCAGACGTCCGTGAGTCTCAAAGCACTAAAAATTGTGTGAGGCGCGAAATCTGCTTTAAGGAGATTGTGTCAAACACAATACTTAATCTGAATCATTTATCTTTCACGCATTTGGTCTGTGGGTTTTTAATTATTTGCAAATTTCTTATTATATATATATAATATCTATTTATTGTGTTTGTCTATCACGTCTATTTGTATTATTGCTTATATTTAGATCTGTATATTGTTCTTTTTGCTTTATTACAAAGTAAATTGTTGACATATATCCAACAGTTCTATCTTGTATCTGTGGGATGATGAGATTCCTTCAAGATTTTTTCATTAAATGAACCCTAATCCGGCACTAAGCATAGAGCACCTTGGTTGAGATTTTGTTTTTTCAGAATGGAATAAATTAATCGAAAAATGGTTAAAGGAATGTAAAAAAGAGCACCTAGTGTGCTTCTTCTTTGTGCTGTAAATCATTTTATCCTGAGAGACAGACGTCTGTGAGTCTCAAAGCACTACAGATTGTGTGAGGGGCGAAATCTGCTTTAAGAAGATTGTGTTAAACACAAGACTTGATCTGAATCATTCATCCTTCACGAATTTGGTCTGTGAGTTTTTAATTATTTGCAGATTTCTTATTATATATATATATATACAATATCTATTTATTGTGTTTGTCTATCACATCTATTTATATTATTACTTATATTTAAATTTGTATGTTGTTCATTTTGCTTTATTACAAAGTAAATTGTTGACATATATCCAACAGTTCTATCTTGTATCTGTGGGATGCTGAGATTCCTTCAAGATTTTTTCATTAAATGAACCCTAATTCGGCACTAAGCACAGAGCACCTTGGTTGAGATTTGTTTTTCAAAATGGAATAAATTAATCGAAAAATGGTTAAAGGAATTTAAAAAACCTCCATCCATTTTTATTACTTATTTATAAAAAGCTTGTCGTTTAATTTAGTGCATGTTTGGATAACGTTAAAAACTAAGAATTTTCAGCGTTCAGTGTTTTTAGTGGGTCCCGCGTATTGTTCACGGGACCCAAAAACTTATTTTTTCAGTAACTTTTTCTTTAAAACTGGGTTCCACGACACTATTTACACATTTAAAAATTATTTTGCTACAATGTTTTTAGTTTTCAGTTTTTAGCAATAAGCGGTATCTAAATAGACCCTTAGGCTTCTTTAAAATTAAGGGCAATTCATCTAAAGTAAATAAATTTAGGATAGTAATATTTACAACAAAGGAAAGTTTTATACAAAAAAAAAAAAACTTTCATCTTCTTTTGGGAAAAGGCTTGTGTCTAGTGCGTCATGGACCTGGATGCAAACGCGTGGCAATTTTATGGTTGCATCTTATCAGGCTTGGTGCATAGGACATTGGATTTGAGTCAAATCATTTCTTTTAAATTGCTATGCAAATTAGCTCATTTTGCACTTGAATAGTGATTAATCTTTTAGTTTTGCATTTTTTTCCGAATAAATCCATAATTACTTGAAACTTTTTGCTATTTAGAAGTGCTTAAACCATCGCACAACTTTGCGTGTGATGGACATTCTACAAGTTTTTAAAGGAAATGGAACAAGAGTTGAAATTCAAGTTTTCAGAAAAGAGTTTTATACCCATACACTTAAATTATGCTAAAATAAGATCTCTATCTCACACACACCGCACATCCTTGCATGTAATGAATATTCTACAAGTACAAATTTTAAGAATTGGAATTCAAGTTCTCAGAAAAGAGTTTCACACATATTTAAATTATGCTAAAATGAGATCAATATCTCAAATACATTTAAATTATACTAGTAGAATTTCTACCTCAGACTAAAAATAAAAGACCTTACATTGCCATTTTTTATATTCCAAGAACCCACTTGGTGGAGTTCTATTTGGTCTTAAGTTTTATAATTATTTTTTCTTTTGTCTTTTTTGGATAAGGGGATCGGTTGGTAGTTATGTAAGTCGATGCAAATCCTTGTCCCTTATTGCATACTCTCTCAGCTATCCTCTGCTTATGGTTCCCTTGGCATTGTATTCTCTGGGGTCAGTGAGCAGTGGTTGCTGTGCTGTTTTATGATTGCACCTCTTGAATCATGAATAAACTCACTAAAGAACTGATATACTTTAAAATATTAGATCTAAGATGCAAGACATAATTAGTGCTTTTTCTTTTTGTCCCACCACTACCGGCACGAATAATGAACTCAATAAAATACTCCATAAAAGGCTACGCTAACCACCACACCAGCTTGAATAATGAACTTAGAAAACAGTATTCCACAAAGTTCTAAGCCATTAGCTAACCAAAAGATATAGAAATGATGGTTCTAGTTAACTCAATTCTTAAAGTTTTTAATGATTGAATAATAAATTTGGAGGTTCATTTCTCATCTACACTAAAAATTGATCGGTGTTTTGGTCTAATATTAAGAGTTATCATCAGAAGTGAACGTTATAGGTTAAAACTCTCTTAAAAAAAACATATTGAATGATAAAACTTACCATAAAAAGGCTTTTAATTTTCTCACCTAGTTCATAAAAAGCTTTTGGCTTTTAACAAAACCAACATATCTTCTTAAAAAGGATAGGTAATTGTCTAGTCACATTACTTAAGAGAGTGTATTGTGTATAATATAATTTGTCTCACTATCTTTTAAAAGTTATCATGACTTTTGAGTGGAGTTATCGTGTGTTTTTGTATTAGAATCCATTTTCTCTCTGCCATGTATGCGTGTGTGTGTTTGTTTCTAAAAAAAAAAAAAACCAACGTATCTTCTTAAAAAAAAAAACTAATATATCTTTTATATATATATATATATATATATATATATATATATATATATATATAAGATAGAAATTCTATTCTAGCCTAATCTAAGTGTATATGTGTGTGAAGCTCATTTCTAGAGACTTGAACCTCAACCCTTGCCTCCCACACCTCACAAGCACTTATACTTGTAGAGTGACCATCGCACCAAGAGTATAATGTAGCAAATCAATATATCTGAATATGTGTGACTTTGGTTGACTTCATTATATATTATCACATAAATTTTGGAGGCTTCACAATTTTATAAGTCAATATTTTTATATAAGCTAAAATACAAAATTGACCCTTTAATTTTTTTTTTTTAGATTTGATTTCAGTCTTTTAACTTTACTTTCGTTCATTTCAGTTCTTTAAGTTATAGATTTATTCAATTAATGCATTTTTGCCCACAAGAGTTACATCTTTTAATTGAATTTAAATTTTATTCTATATTTTTATGCAAAAAAAAAAGTATTTAAATTTAAACACTCATAATCTTAACATATTATAATTTTAGTAGAATAGATACTTCCATGTACAAACATGACTATAATAAAAACCTATCAATAATTACTATAATTATATATTTAATAGTTTCATTTAAAACAAAATCATAATAATTACTCATTAATAACTATTATAATATTCAAATTTCATATTTTAGAGGAGAGAATGGTCAGGAGCTGGCGTAAAGAGCCTTCTTTACGCCACCAATGAATAAACGCCACGTCATATTTCTATTGAAAACCCAATACACTCCAACACACACAATTATAACTAAGGGTCTGTTTGGTTGGGAGGATGGAAAAGTGAGAGAATAGAAAATAAAGAGAGGATGGAAAAGTGGGAGGATAGAAAAAATTTTAGTTTTCCTCATTTGTGTTTGGTTGAGAGGGTGGAAAAGTGGAGAGATGGAAAACTTTTTGGTTTGATTGAAAATAAGGTTTGTATAAATTTACCATTGTGAGGGTCAATTTTCGATCAATATTCAGGCCCAAGCTTAAACAGGAACCCTGAACTTTCAATTGTAGTTTGGGGGAACTAGGCTTGGTTTACCGCAGCTAAATGGACTGTTTACAAACCAAGTGGTGCATAGGACAAGACTCTTGCAATACGTACACACTAGCAAGCAAGAATACATATTGATCAATAAGAAAACAACAAAGGAAGACAGGATTATAATAATAAAACACAAAATAATTGTTTGGGATCCTCAAATCAATAAAAAATACTCCATTAATTTTCTTAGTTATGGATTACAATGCGCTCACTAAGATGTAATACAAGGTCCAAATAAGCTCAAAAATTATAGACTTAGACGACTATTTAAGCCTCTAAGACTTGCAAAATTTGAATCTTTTTGAATCCAAGTATATACTGTAGTGGCTGTTTCTGGGATATTGGGAAATATTCCCTTCTTTCTTATGAGTTTTACAGAATTTTCTCAATGATTTTATATGATTTCACTATTGCTGAATTTGCCTTCAACGTTGACTGCTTCTCCCTTTTATAGTGTCACTTTAGGGTTCCAGGGTACCATTGATTTTTTCCACTTGGCTCCTTGAGTGCCAGAGCCCCTGTTCTTTTCAACCCTTCTGACAACTGATTCTTTCCTTATTTCCCATAGCTCTCTTCTTTTGGTATTTTTTTTCTTCAAAAGTGCTTAGCTGACTTTCCATTCCGAGGTGCCTTTTGGGGAGCTGACCTTTAGCTTTGCTCCTTCCAAGCTTTCTCTATCTTCTCTTTTCAGGCTTAGACCCCTTTTAGCCGCCCCTCTCCTTTGGTCATCTTTCCTAGTAAGCCAAGTCCTTTTTTGCCAAGTTGAAGGTTTTCCCAACTATTTCCTTTCATGGGTCTCCTTTTTTGGGGTTCTCCGAGGTACCAGCCTCTTGCCTTTGAGTCGTTGCTCACTAAGCCCTCTGGCTTTGCGTTGCATCACTGAATACTCGAGAAGGACCTATCTTCCTTTTGTTCTTGGTGCCTTTTGATCCTCCTTTGAGCTGTCTTAATCTCACCTTGGCCACGCTGCACATCCAGAGGTCCCAGGTAGTCTCCAATATCCTGGCTCAGCCCCTTTCTTCTGGACTTTATTTGGTTTCTCTGATTCTGGCGAGCTGACTTCTTTCCTTTCTCCCTTTATTTTATGGACTCCAAACCTTGACTCTTCACGGATCTCGGGCCTCAAGCCCATCATCCATCTTTCTTTTGTAAGCCCAATCCCTTTTTTTTTTTCCTCAATTTTCACTTCCCATGGGTTGGCCCAATGTGCCATTTCTTTGGGCCTTTTATTATGATTTTTTTAGATCTCAACAACCATCATGTCCCTCTTAAATAAAACAAAAGGTAATACATTAAATTTTTTTTTAAAATTATATATAGATGAAAGTAGACATTTCCAAAAATAACATAAAAAAAATCATCCAAAAGTGTTTTCTTAAAAAAATAAAAAAAAGAAGGAAAAGAAGAAGAACCTAGCACCTGACAAAACCAAAAAAGAAAAAAACAAAACAAAACAAAAAGCCAATGTTACCAAAAAAAAAAAGAAAAAAAAGCCAACGTTACAAAGGAAATTAGGAAATTGGAAAAGTAAAAAAAAAAAAAAAAAAAAGAAGGCCAGAAACGTTATTTAGAGGTGGGCAATTTTGTCCAAATATTTTTCCACTTTTCACTCCAATTGTCTCTCTAATTTAGAGATCGTATTTTGAAGAGGGAGGAGAGAAAACTGGTAGACCCCACCGCTTTTCTCTCCCCCTCCCTCACTCAACTAAACAGTAAAAAACGTCATTTTTCACTCTATTTTTTCCTCTCTTTCCCATCGTTCCTATTTTCACCCCCTAAATGTCAAACATATATCAGACCTGAAGGACTCCAACGCCTAAACCCATTCCATCTCCTCTCCTTACACCACCGAACCTCCACCCCGCCGCTGAAGTTGCCGCACACGTTGGTCACGAGCTGGCGCCGCTACACCGGAGCTCCACCTCGTCGTTCAAGGTTGACCCCTTTTTCTTGATTCTTACGTAATGGGTCTTCGAAGTTTTGATTCTTTTGGCTCTATTCTTGTTGTTAACATTATGGGTTTGTCTTTCTCTCATATGTGGATTGATTTGTTATTGATTTTTCTCTTCTAAACGTTGATTTCTTATGTGGGTGTATATTTGTAATCAATTTGTGATTGTTCTTTTTGTTTACTTCAGGGCTTGTATCTCTACCTACGATGTTGGTTTAGCAATATGGTTCTTGATATTGAGCGATTCTTGGTCATATATTGACTACCTGTTCTTGTTTTCACATGAATGTATTATATGAGTGTGTTATCTAGAATAGAAGGGGGAAATTTTGAGTCTTTCTTTCCTATTTAGTATTCTATGGCTTTTCTGTTTTCTGTTGTGGGTGTTTTATTTGCTTTATGTTACTTGAGGTTTTGAGTTTAATTGAGTTATAATTATGTGTGGTAGAGTGTATTGAGTTTTTAATAGAAATATGAAGTGGCATTGGTGGCGTAAAAAAAAGGCTTTTTACGCCAGCTCCTGACCAAAGGTTCTCTCCATTTTAGAGTACTTGTACTCACACAAGATTTTAATAAATATCTATTAATATTTATTTTAATATCAAATTTCATATTTATTTATAAAATAAAATAAAGAGAAAATCATTTGTTTTAAAATATTCATATGTTATTCAACTTTCCCTTGCTAGCTGTGGGAGTTTCCCCTTTCCCACCACAATTGACAATTGTGTAGCACACAGAAATGATATTTTAAATAGTTATGGGTTTTCCTTGCCCGCCACATTTTGTGGCACACAGAAATCACAGCATTGTTTGGGTCCCCATTATAGCTATAGCCCACAGAAATCAGTGCCTGTCTCTTGCATTCAAAATTGAGTGACCCCATGATGTCAAATAGTATGGCTGAGTAAGAATCACTACTTTTTCGGGATTAATTATTCCTATAGAATCTTAATGTTGAGCCCCGACTAAATATTTATATTTAAATAGTGGGAAAAACTGAAAATAGCTAGTCAAAATAAGAACAAGAAAATGTTTCATTAAGTCAAGTGATAGCCAATGGCTTCTAGTTAATATCTTGTTATTAACGATTAATTTTGACAAATTTATCATTAGATTTTTTATGTTTATAAAACTTCTAAAATATTAAACATCAATAACTATGTTATCAATCAAATGTTTAAATTTTAAATATTTGTAATCTAAAATTATACATAAAATATAACTTTTTTAGATGAAATAGTAAATAAGATATAACTAACACAAAATTTAACATGCATATTAAGGATACAAAGAACATGTCATTTTACCATTAGATTTTTAAAATATGTAGGGTCTGTTTAGTTTAGCATTTCAAACTCACATTTTTACATTTTAAACAACATTACACACTTTTTTACCTTCACGTATTTCAAAAAATTATAAAAAATTTATCTCAAACTACTCTGTCAAACACTCCATAATCACTTTAATTTTTTTAGTGGAGTCGTAGCTAGTGATCATGCCATGCATATGATCAAAGGAAAAAGTTTCTCTCCAAACTAGTTTGGAGAGAAACCCTTCAAACTTATCAAATATTTTTATATTGAGTCTGAAATTTGAAAATTTAATCGTTGAATTGCATGTTCTTATTATATTATTCATGATTGCAAAATTTTAAGAAAATCAAAAATCAATTGCTATGTCATCAAACAAATGTTAAAATTTCAAGTTTTTGTAATCTAAAATTGCGTATAAAAAATAAGTTCATTGATCAAATAGTAAATAAAATCCGATTTGACCGAAATTTGATATGCATGTTAAGAACATAAGGAACATGAAATTCAACGGTTAGATTTTCAAAATTCACACCTAAAAAAAGATATATGATAAGTTTGAAGAATTTCTCTCCAAACTAGTTTGGAGAGGAACTTTATTTATGATCAAATAGGTTCCAAAACACATGTTGTGCTGTCACACAGCTCATTATACAGTAATTCTCTAATTCTTTTTGGTGGCGTTTACAACCAAGTTTGCCTTCTTTTTTTTTTCTTTTGTGAGAAAGAAAATAGAAGGGAAAATGGTTACAGTTGGTCAAATCAAGAAAAAGAAAATTGATTATTGTTCCAGTAATGGTACGAAGGAAATAGAAAAACAAGAAAACCAAAAAAGAAAAAGAAAAAAAAAACTAGAGAGAGAGAGATTGTATTTTAGCGAAGAAAGTGGGGCCTTATCCACACGTTGGAGATGCAAAACACAGTCAGCCACGCGGTTTAGCCGTTTAATGGGACAACAGTGTAACTACCAAACATATCTCGATAATGTAGATTATGGAACAATCAAGAAAACATGGCCGACGCAATCCCATTCTTAGATAAAACAAACTCAAAACAGTCAACATACACGTCAGACACTGCTTAAATTCAGTGAAAAATATATATATCCGAAAAAAAAACAAAAAAACAAAAAATTTATTAAATTTTTATTAATTATTATTGTAACAAATTGGATAAAGTGAATTCCAAAAATCAAAAAATCCCTATTTCTCTTTTTTTCTTTATAACCCCACTTCACTCTTCTTCAACTTTTGAGCTTTGAATTTCAAAGAACAAACAAACTTCTCTTTCTCTCTCTGCAAAACTACTAATATTGGTCAAAAAGAGAATATATTCTTCTCAAATCTTGCTCTATTGCTTGAAAATTAGAAGTGGGTCTCGGTTGCTTTTCTGTTTTAAGAACTTCTCTGTGGCTTTTTCTTGCCTTGAACTTTCTGTATCCCAACTACTTTTGATTCAAAAAAAGTTGCTGTTTGATCCAAAAGGTGAACTGTGGAGTGGGTTTTCTTTGTTTCATTCTATAAGCCCCCCAAAAAGGCCTTGGATTTACACTGCTATGATGGCTTGTTCAATGAAGAGTTGTGTTTACTGTTTGAATGGGACTATTGTTGGCTCAAAATCCAGAGGGTTTTGTCCCTCCCTTGTCTCCGTACAACCTAGGGACTCAAAATCAAGAGCTTTACCTATGCTGGGTGTTGAGTTTATGGGAAAACCCCTTGCTGTTTCAGATCAAAAGGGTTTAAGAGATTGGAATCTTAAACCACCAAGCAATTTCTCTCCTCATGTATGTCAAAGATTTGCCTTTTCTGCTTTATATTTTGGTGAAAGTTTTGGTCTTTATTCCATTTTGGGAACTAATTTTCAATATATGATTTCAGGCACAAGCATCAATCTGTGTAAGCCGAAGTTTGAGATGGTGGGAGAAGACTCTTAAACCCAACATGGTGGAGATTCATTCAGCTAATGAACTTGTGGATTCCTTGCTTAATGCTGGTGATAGATTGGTCATAGTTGACTTCTATTCACCTGGTTGTGGAGGTTGCAAAACTCTCCATCCTAAGGTATATTTGATTTCTGAATTGTATTCAAGTTAAGAAATTTATCACATACTTTCTAATTTAAAAGCCCATCACAATTTTTATATTACTCTATTTTGATTATTAAACCTTGAATTTGGATTCTTCTTTGTTAGATTTGTCAGCTGGCTGAATTGAACCCAAATGCAATTATTCTTAAAGTTAACCATGATGAGCTCAAAGCTATGTGTCACAGTCTCCGCGTTCATGTCCTACCATTCTTTAGGTTCTATAGGGGTGCAGAGGGTCGTCTTTGTAGTTTCAGCTGCACCAACGCTACTGTAAGTTTTTCATTGAACAAACTTTTTAGTATTTCTTAAATTCTCATAACTTTAAAATGGTTATTTGTATCCAAATTTTAAGTCTAAATTTATTGTATTGCAGATCAAGAAATTCAAAGATGCTTTGGCAAAGTATGGGACTGAAAGATGTAGTCTTGGCCCGGCAAAAGGTCTAGATGAATCTGAGCTAATGAATTTAGCATCAATTGGTCAAATTTCAAAAGGGTTATTACCATTGCCATCCACCAAGGAAGAAAGTGTGGAGGATTTGGTTATGAAAAGCATAGATTTATCTGGAGTTCTAAGCAAAGCAGGCAATAAGATGGAACTCAAAAAGGAGATGATTTGTTGAAGAAATCAAATATAAAGGTTATTGTAGAGATTAGCTATGGAGTAAAGCAACTCCATATTTTTGAAAGTGTTGCTTATTGCTTTTTAGTTGTACATATATTGTTGGGTTTTCCATAAGCGGGCTTCTGGTTTTTTGATTTGAGCCCTGCCGGTTTGGTTAATCTGTAATTCGGATTTGATATTGTGATCTGCTATAGAAGTTTATACAGATTCACCATGATTCATATTTTGTCTCATTTTTGGTGATATAATTTTGTATGTCTTTTAATTAAGGCAACTTATTCTTAAATCTATCCAAGAAGGCATTGAATTATTCATGAACTTTTCAAATTATTTTGAATCATTCAAAGAGGTAGGGGTTCAATACTTCTATTCCCTTTCCTGCCTTTTGTATTTGCAAGCAAAATGTATAAACATATTAGGGTTTATAATCTATAATTATCTACTCTAAATTATTGGATAATTTGTAATGTCTATTTTAAACTCCCAAAACCTTAACTTGAGATTAGTTTATGATGTCCATTGTACTATCCAAAATTAATGAATTTCAACATTGAATATGATGATGCGCTGAAATCGACAGTGAATTGTAGGCTCTAAGTCACTCCAATGGGTACTTGTGAATAAGAACAAAGGAATCAAATAGAAGACACCGGCGTGGTATCGGTCAACGATCCTCCGAATGTCAAGTCAATGAATGAGAAGTCTCTATGAACCTTGTAGTGCGAGAGCTAGAGAGTTTCTACGTACCTAAGGAAAGAGACCTCCTAAGGAAAGAGGAGGTCTGATACTTATATAGTGGTGAGTAGTAAACCGAGATCCCTCAGAAGTAGAGATTTTTCCTTGGGAATTTTGTATTAGGGTTTACGTGATTCTAGGGCGTCTTTCCATATGGAAAAGACATGTTAGCATGATAAGGTCTTTGTTCATGATGTGCAAAATATTTTCATACATGAGTATTCATGAGGACCAAACACGGCCATGTAGGACCCGTCAGCTTCTCCACCTTGTCGATCTTAAGGCCATCCGTCGCTTCACGTTTTCTTGTCGGTATTTGGGGGAGATGTATCTGTCGGCTTTGGTGGCGCCATCCATTGAAAGTGTTGTCAGTTTATTAAGGGTACGTTACATCTATCATAGTCTTTCCGGAGCCTCCGTCACCTTTTTGTGAAGCCGACGGTCTCATAGAGGTCGTCCGCTCTCCTAGCTTTCTGCTTATAAGTCAATTTACCTTTGTCGAAAATACCCCTATCAGAATATTTGGAATGTTGATATGGATATTAATTGTTTTGGTTTCAAATTAGGAACGTATAGGTTAGTATTAATGTGACAAAGGATTCTATAAATTGGGTGGATTCTACAAAGTATTAATAGCTTCAATTACCTCAAATTAAAATGATTTTTTAGACAATAAACTTAAAAGATAAGTTTAAAAAAATAAATTTCTTACCCTCGAATTTTATTCTTTGGTGTGCCTAGGGAGTCAAGGCAGCGACTTTTCCTCATTGCAAATTTTATCACTAATTTCACAATCAACATATAATTGATCCAATTTTTAAATTATTTAGTCCATAAAAACGTCAGAGTCAATGTCAAGAACCTTATAAGTTATAATTAAGTAGCATAGCATGTTCTCAATTCTTATGTGAACCAATTCAAATCTCCCGTCTCAATTAAATTATAGGGGGTGTGGTGGTATTCATAATTGTTCATCTAATTATGCTGTAGAGTTTAATTCAATCCTTCCAATTAGTGATTGCATTAATTAATTTCTTCAACTTTCAAAATGAAGACAATTTTATTCTTGATTATTTTATTAGTTAAAATTCTAATAGTGATATGAATAAAAATGGTTAATAAATGTGCATGAAGTATGCCACATTTGTCAAATAATTGAGATGGAGATGCAAAGATGAAACTGATTTATTTTGAAAGCTAATGAATGAAATTGACGACGATGTAAATTAATAATATTTGCAAGAACTCATTAGAAATTTAACTCTTTATTGTTTTTTTTTTTTAGATGAAAAAAAAAAAACCAATTTCCTATTTTGTATATTATGAAAAGGGTGTCAATTTGGATTAGCGTGTTGATTCGTGTTGAGGTATGTGTATTCAACTAAGAGCAAGACTTAGGTACAATACTTAGGTGATGTTCCTTAGGTTCCTCTATTAAGATTCATGTGGCTTTTTATTTATTTATTTTATGAATGGAAGTGTATTTTTTAAGTTAAGTAGCTATATGACAGAATTTTAAGAGGGGAACCTAAGGAACAACATTTAAGGTTAAGTTTTGTCCTTTGACTAAATGTCTCAACCTGAACCCAGCCCATTTAATAATTGTGTCATGATTTTTCAACCCTAACTTGACTTGTTAATAAAGTGGGTTGACACGACCCAACCCGCTTAACACATTTAATAAATGGGTCGTGTTGGGTTGACATGAATGTGATATAACCAAATTTAACCCATTTAATATTTAATATAACATCTATATAGAAATAAATTTTTTACATTCTGAAAGTAATACATACATCTCAAATCTTCAACTCACATTCCAAATAACATAATTCAACAAAAATATAACATTCATTTAGAATTAAGTTCTTTACCATTCAAAAGAAGTGCATACACTTTAACCAAAATTTAAAATAATATAATTTAATAAAAATATAACATTCACAAAACTTGTCAAACGTTAAGTATCAATATTGAAAGAGTCAGTGCAAACAGTAGATTGGTCATGACTAGTGTTTATGAAGTTTCAATTTACAATTATATCACTTGTAAGTATTTGTAATTACTCACTTTTCTTTTTAATTATAAAGTATAGGTTGGATATAAAAGGTATTTGGCAAATTTAAAATAAAATGAATATTTATTTGTTATACGAGTTAAAAAGGTTGTGTTAAATGAGTTATTTCGAGTTAACACAAATAAATTGATATGTCAAACGTGTCTATTACGGAGTGAGAGAGTGTGAGTGTATTGAGCCATGGAAGCTTGGTAGAGAGATTTTTTTTCAGATTTGAAGAGAGCACTGATTTGATAGAGAGAGAGGAGGAGAAAGAGAAAGAATTTTTTTTTTAGAAATGAAAAAGAAGAAGAAGAAAGAAAGAATAGCAAAAGAAAAAGAAGAAGGAGAAGAAAGAAAGAAGATGCCGATAGAAGAAGAAAGAAAGAGAAGAAAAAAGAATCAAGTAGAAAGAAGAAGGAGAAAAAGAAAGAGAGATTGTTTCAGAGGAGTGAGGTAAGGTGGTGGGCAGGGTATGGAAAAAAAAAAAAAAAAGGTGAAAAAGTATTATTTTAATAAAAGAGAGTGTATTATAGATAATCTGATGAAGGTGTTTTTGTAAATTGATAGTGTAAAATAGAAAAAGTAGATTTTTATTGTAAAATAGAAGGAAACTTTTACACATACTGATGCTAATCCTCTTAGATCTCAAATGACATGGGATCTAGCTGGACTAAAGATTTTTTTTGTTGTTGTATAGAAATCATTGCCCTTGCGTCTGCATAGAGATGTTTCTTCATTTTGTGTTTTTTTTTTTGCTAATCCCACGATACTGTTCATGGACCAGCCAACACTTGAAAAATGCGTGAACAATGTTTTACCTTTTAAAAAATATTTTCTTACAGTATTTTCAGCAATAAATTTTCAGCAAAATAAGCGGTAAAGTTGAAACTCAACAATATTTATTCTTTTCAGCGGTACAATATTTAAATATTTATTCTTTGTGAAAGGCATCAATAATGGACTTTGGTGAAATGCCCAAATTTCAACATCTGATGTAGAATTCGATTAAGTACTATATTATTTATATCACCTTCCTTAAGGACAAGTTTGTGTCT
Organism: Castanea sativa; assembly: GCF_040712315.1. Lineage (NCBI taxonomy): Eukaryota > Viridiplantae > Streptophyta > Magnoliopsida > Fagales > Fagaceae > Castanea > Castanea sativa. Next base: position 36,759,851 of record NC_134016.1, on the reverse strand, counting down.
TATTTCTTAGCAAACATGAGGTAAATAGATCATATCATTTAACTTAGAACAAGATATACATCAGATACAATAGGACATAGTTTCATCTACTTGCATTTTGTTATGTTATTATAAGAACATGATGTATAGTGTAAGGACTAAAAGAATCTTGTAGTTTATAATGGCATAATTTATTATCTATTATTATAAGAATTAATGTTTAAATTTTTCCTAGCCCATTGTTGTAACTATTTACAAATAATAATAATAAATAAATAACTGAATATAATGAAATTATATCTAAGGCATGACTATTTTCACATATTTATTTCATGACAGCCAAATCTTACAATTTTGAAATCCTTCTCCACAAAATTTATTTATTTTGTAATTATAATATCTTCTTAAAATGTCTTTACCAAAAAAACAAGAAGAATGATTATAGAGAAACATAATTTTCACGAGCGCCACTCACCAAAAGACTAGAGGTTGTAAGATTGAATTAATTTTCTTCAAAAAAGTCAGCCTGTTCAACCTTTTCGTCTTCAAATTCACAAAAATCTTGCACCACAATCACCAAATAAAATAAAATAAATCACATTTTGCTCCAGTATATAATAAACATGGAATTGGTTATCATGTAAACAAAAAAATAAGCACATGGCAACCAGACAAAAAATAAATAAATAACCTGTGAAAGGAGTGAAAGACCCGAACCTTAATTAGAAAAATCAATAATTAATACAAATATCTCAAGCAGCAGTCCAATCAACAAGCCCGAACCTTAAATAGAAAAATATTTTCCAAAGATTACTTAATTTTATTAGTATTTAATTTGGGTCTGAACTTTAAACCAAAAAAACAATATTCAAATCCACTACCTAACCATAGACCCACAAAGAGCAAAATAATGTTAATATTGTCAACAAGGCCAATAGCAAATTGACACCGTGAGTGACCGACGCATGTGATGAACACTCATTTTCTTCAGAAAAAAATGGGTCCAAGATGCACCTATTAAGCAAAGTTTTTTTTTAATTAGTCTGGATGCTCTGTCACCTACGTGGATGGATTTTATTCTTAGCCAAATTGGGCTCCACAAAAATAATGTGAATGTTGATTATTAAGATATGTAGCAACTAGCAAGTGGCCAAATGTCCAATCATTTTTATCACTGTTTTAGTTATAATAGACAGTTGAGTTGGCCAAATTTCTAGTTCCTTCTTTTGATAGCTTTAGCTTTACTCATGCAAAGTCAAGGGAACAATGTAGCTCATGTTTTAGCAAGATGTGCAGTCAACTCGCTCAATTTAATTGTCTAAATGGAAGATGTACCACTAAATATTCTGATTGTTGTTCAAGTTGATTCGACCTCTTCTGATTAATGTTAAGAAGCATGTTCCTCAAAAAGAAAGAAAAAAAAAAAAGACAGTTGAGTTGCTATGCAAACCCGGATAAGATTAAAACCTGAATGTAATGGATAAAGTGGTATTTTCTTGAATTATTTTCGGTGTCCCAATTGCAAATATGTCTTATTGGGTATTTGGGTTCAATGAAATATATGAATAATTTTGTTTCTGGTAGTGAGAGAATCAAGTTGGGAGCCTTGGGACCACAGAAATAAAAACCAATAATCCGGAAACTTTTTAGCCTTAACCTTATGACTTATGAGAAAGGCAGGAAATTGGTAAAAAGGTAAATGTACACAATTTATTCTCTTTTTTATATTTTTTATTTTGAGAACACAAAACAAGAAAATTTTCAACTTATTTTAGAACACTCATTTTTAAGTCATAAAATGAAATAAGATATGGTGGAACTATTACTATTCCCGTGTTTTTTTTTTTTTTTTATATAAACTAATTTAATTGGGAGAAAAAAAAAAAAAAGAGGAGAACTTTATAGTCATAAAATCTCAAATGCATCATTGAAGGAATATATGGGTATATTTGTATAAGATGTTGGAAAATTATATTTTGAATTTAAAATAAGCGTTTGTAAAAAAGTTTTTAAAAGAGCTACGCGAAATTGTGGTTGTGAAACAAAGTTTTGAATTTTAAAAATGTTCTTTTAATTCCCAAAACATCTAACTAAATACATCCTATATGACAATTCCTTCAACAAGGACAATAATGATTTTTGCTATTTTGCTAATTCATTTAAAAAAAAAATTTTAAATCCTAAAGTTTGGGAGTGTAACAGATTTATTCATATAGTAATTATGGGGTCATGGATTTTGGGTTTTGGCCGAGAGCATGTGGTTTTGGCCGAGAATCATGGGTGGTCCGAGTTCGAGGAGTACTATCTCCTCGGATAAAGCCAAACGCAAATCTAGTATAGATCCTAATGATCAAGGATGACCTTCCAGGAAGTTCTAATGATAGCAACGAGCATCATGAACGTACAAGAGGGATAAAGACTCAAAAATATCTAAGGAAAAACTGCTACCACCGCATTAATGAGGAAGTAACCTCTGAACAGTATTATGGCAGCCTTACAGCCACCCCAGAAGACTTTTAGAGGGGGCTGATGGGACAACCATCAACTGTTCACATGTGGTCCACGTGCAGGGTAAGGATGAAGGGAGAGATGTAACGTAAATAAGGGTAAAGATCCCAGAGAAGGGGAGATGAGAAAAGGAGAAGAGAAAACACTATAGCAATTTCAACAACTCCTGTAACCATTGTCATCTAATATATGCTAGAACAGAGCTCCTCGGACTGTGCCGAGAACGAACTTTCTCGCCAAACCAGAACTTTCTCGCCAAACCAGGTTCAATTCTTGTTGACTCATAATCCAAAACCATATTAACTGTTATCCAAGCACTAAAGCCTAGCTCTTTGACCCACTCTCTACAAATTTATTGTACTGGATTCACTGGGCCAAGATCCCTTACATTTTGGGCTTGATCTGAAAATTGTGTCCCTACAATTGGCGCCGTCTGTGGGGAGAGCTTGTGTGATAGTGAGTGCAACGGTTAGATATGATACAATTAGGCCCCCACCAGTAAGAGTCCCTAGGGAAAGCCATTATGGTGGCCAGTTTGCTATGTGAGCAAGTCACTATATGAGGCACACAGTTGTTGTCCTAACTTAGCTTCCACTCAGGTCTATAATACAAAGTGCAGATTATACGGGGAGGAATGCTGAATGGGGCACAGTTCTGGGGGCTTTTGACATTAAGTACATGCTTCGTACCTCTGTCAGGGGCCAGGTTCTCGCGAATTTGGTGGCCGAGTTCGCTGAACCTCCATTAGAGGAAGTGACAGCAACATATGAGCAATTCAAAAGGGCTTTGTGGCGGGGCTAGTTCTTGAAGGTATATATTGATATTTTCTAATTTTTTGAAGTGGTTAAACAGAACCTTAGCTATGCTGGGTCCTCGGACCTCCTGCTTTGGGGAAATTAACACACAATGGCATCTATTGAAGTGGTTAAACAGAACCTTAGCTGTGCTGGGTCCTCGGACCTCCTGCTTTGGGGAAATTAACACACACTGGCATCTTTTGAAGTGGTTAAATAGAACCTTAGCTATGCCGGGTCCTCGAACCTCCTGCTTTGGAAAAATTAATACACACAGGCATCTATTGAAGTGGTTAAACAGAACCTTAGCTATGCCGAGTCCTCTGACCTCCTATTTTGGGGAAATTAACACTTCATGACATTCTCTCTTCAAAGTGTTTAAACTATAACTCAATCATGCCTCAGTCCTCGGACCAGATGATGTGAGAAAGTTAACACTTCATGGCATTCTCTCTTCAAAGTGTTTAAACTATAACTCGATCATGCCTCGGTCCTCGGACCAGATGATGTGAGACAGTTAACACTTCATGACATTCTCTCTTCAAAGTGTTTAAACTATAACTCGATCATGCCTCAGTCCTCGGACCAAATGATGTGAGAAAGTTAACACTTCATGACATTCTCTTTTCAAAGTGTTTAAACTATAACTCGATCATGTCTCGGTCCTCGGACCAGATGATGTGAGAAAGTTAACACTTCATGACATTCTCTCTTCAAAGTGTTTAAACTATAACTCCATCATGCCTCGGTCCTCGGACCAGATGATGTGAGAAAGTTAATACTTCATGACATCTCTCTTCAAGGTCCAAGATTATAACCAAATCCTCAGATTAGTAGCTCTGAAAGGAGCAATTCACAGTATAAATATAGGGCGCTTGAAACGACACTCCCACAAGTGTAAATCAAAGGATCAAAGCAGAATCAACTCTTAAGAATTCAAAACCCCACTTTTCTCCTTGGATGCGAGGAGAAAATCGGAGTTTTGAGGGGCTATTGTGAGGTCATGGATTTTCGGTTTTGGCCGAGAGCATGTGGTTTTGGCCGAGAAGCATGGGTGGTCCGAGTCCGAGGAGTACTATCTCCTCAGATAAAGCCAAACGCAAATCTGGTATAGATCCTAATGATCAAGGATGACCTTTCAGGAAGGTTTAATGATAGCAACGAGCATCATGAACGTACAAGAGGGATAAAGACTCAAAAATATCTAAGAGAAAACTGCTACCACTACATTAATGAGGAAGTGACATTTGAACAGTATTATGACAGCCTTACAGCCACCCAGAAGACTTTTAGAGGGGGCTAATGGGACAACTATCAACTATCCACATGTGGTCCACGTGTAGGATAAGGATGAAGGGAGAGATGTAATGTAAATAAGGATAGAGATCCCAGAGAAGGGGGGATGAGAAAAGGAGAAGAGAAAGCACTATAGCAATCTCAACAACTCCTGTAACCATTGTCATCCAATATATGCTAGAACAGAGCTCCTCGGACTGTGCCGATAACGAACTTTCTCGCCAAATCAGGTTCAATTCTTGTTGGCTCATCATCCAAAACCATATTAATTGTTAGCCAAGCACTAAAGCCTAACTCTTTGACCCACTCTCTACAAATTTATTGTACTGGGTTCACTGGACCAAGATCCCTTACATTTTGGGCTTGATCTGAAAATTGTGTCCCTACAGTAATAATTCATATTAAATCAAATTTTCTTCCGTTTGAGTTGAGTTAAAAGCAAAAAATGAATTTTGACTATCATCTGATCATCATCTAACTATTGGGCTTCGATGAAGCACGAGAGGTTTTTGAGCTCAAGACTTTGCTGAGGGAGGCCAAGGCCCATTGAATGAGAGTACCCGTTCAGTGGCCAATGAAACCAATTAGAGTTCTAAAATGGGGGAATGATGGAGTTAAAGAAGATTGGAGAAGGCCTTTAGGTTTGATTATGGACCCAACAAACAAAAACAGGTTTCAACTCTTTTATCAGAAATAGAGAGTAAAGATGAGAAAGCACGTTACGAAGTTTTGGTATTGATCCCCAAGGTACTTTTTCACAATTCCAAGACCATTAAAGATAATTATCTAGTATCTTAAAACTTAAATACAATACTTAGATACTATTTCTCGAGTTCTCTTCTTAAAATTTCGTCATATAAATTTTTTTAAATAAGATAAAAATATATTTTTTAGTTAAACAATCACCATATAAAAACCTAAAAAACAACACTTATACTGTACTTCAAGTTTGTCTATCCTAAACTATATCAGTATATCCTCTTTTTTCTTGTGTCTATGAGCGTCTCTCTCCTCATTGGATTTTTTTTTTTTTAATTGTGTGAAAATGGAATATTTGATTTTATGGCCAGGTGTTTTCGAGTTTTTTAGCTGAATATTACGAAATCTCGAGTTTATTTGCGTTATAGATATTGTTCCAAGTTATTTAGAAAATTGAGAAAAAAAAGTAAATTTCGACAACGGTGTTACCCAAACTACTGTCCAAGTAAGTGAGTGCTCAAAGTACTAGGTGGGTGCTTGAAGCAAAGAAAAACCAATTGTGGCAATGGAAAACCATATCATGCCTTAAATCTATCTCACAGATTCTTTTTGACTTTTTATTCCTCCTCTTCCTAACAAAAGATTCTTTTTTGTTTTTTCTATTCCTAATAAAAGGCAAGTGCTCTCCTCACAAATCTATCGCACAGATTCTTTTTGACTTTTTATTCCTCCTCTTCCTAACAAAAGATTCTTTTTTGTTTTTTCTATTCCTAATAAAAGGCAAGTGCTCTCCTCACAAAGTGCTCGAAGTACTAGGTGGGTGCATCTCCTCACAAAGTCACTCTTCTGCTTTGCTTCAGTGGCACAACTAAGGATGGTAAATTTTGAATTAATGTAAGGTTTTTTGCTTTGGAAATAAGAGCCAAAGTAGATTGCATTGCTGCTTTCTCTAGCTGTTAGAGAACTTTAGCGTAGCTAGGGTAGTGCCACACTAGCATTAATAAGCAAAGCAAAACAACTTACTTACAATTCTTAGTTATACACACTAAAGCAAAGCAGAAGACGACTAACTAAACAATCAACAAAGATGCAACGCAGACAGATAATAGGCGTTCTTTAAAATACCAGTAACCAAAGATCTTTGCCTGAACATCTTGAAAATGTTGTTGCAAGCACACAATTATTCGAGTCGGAGTCAAAAACAAACAACAATTTCTTAGCCCTCATATACCATATAGAAGAACTTATCACATGAGGTGCTTCTGGAGCCCAATTAAGACTTCTACAAAAGCACCATTCAAATCTCCGTTCTTGCGTAACAATCATCAGGCTTAGGGCATTTATTAACAAAATGATTAAATCCTATGTGAACTAGAGAATACAAAGTTCAATGAACAATAAACTAAATTGTTACACGAAGGTAAACATATTTAAAAGTCACAAAAAATTAATGTAAAAATATTCAGGATCATAATAAAATAGCAACTTATTCATATTTTTAATAAAATATTCTTTTATTAATTTAAGAGATTAAAGCTTGTTTAAAATAAAATTCTTATGTATATAGTAATATGACAAAAATCAAAACCCAAAGCCTTTTGCTAAAATTGTAGGTCATCATAGGCCAATATGGCCAAAGAATTGAACAATGTTTTACACACTCCCAAAATAGGTATTTTGATTTATGATATAATCATCAACAATAAAAATAAAACATGTAAAGAAAAGACAAAGGCAACGAAAAATAAACCAAAAAAAAAATCAAGAACATTTAAAATAATGTTTGTCTCATGGCCAGTCCCAAGAGGTAAAGGCAGCAACGCTGCTCCACAAGGCGATGGAATATGAGACCACTCATCGATGGAGGAGCTCCCTAAGGAGGACCATCAACATCAACAAGCATTTTTATGTGACATTAACTTTGGAATTTGCAAACACTCAATAGGTTTGCTCCATTCAAGTAAGGGATTTCTGGTAAAAATCCCCAGTCACATTGACTTACAATTCACTTTTAAAAATAAAAATAAAAATAGTACTTTAATGTTTTAAGGAATTATTTACATAAGTTTCAAAAAGATGTAATGCTTCAAATAACATATCGCCTCAGAATTGCAGAATAACATCAAGGCCTTAAAAAGCCATTCAGTCCCGAAAGATGGTTATTGGTTAATGATATCATCATTGGCGATATTCAAACACTACAAACTTAGAAAGAAAAAAAATCAAATTTTGTGATCTAAAACAAAGACTGTAAAACCAAATTTGTCAACAAGATTTGGAACTGTATTCTTTCTCTATAGGATCCTAGAGGTATATAGGCCAAGAGAACATCAATTGAAACTGACTTTCTCAGGGACTTCTAAGAGACTTGGCTCACCACACTTGTCAATAACACCACCATAATTCACCACCTAAATGGTAATCCACCGTGCCTCAAATGAAATTCTGTTCATAGCTGATGCTCAGAGTACATTTCAAAACCATCATAGGTTTAGGTAATGTATATCACATAAATTTTTTAATAAAATATAGAGTTTGCTACCAATTGACGAATATATCGCCTAAGAACAAAACTTTAGTTGCCTCAGAGGTAGTGACAATCAGATTTATCAACATTTAATATATATCTGATAATACGTGCAATGAATTGCATCATTGGCAACTAGTACAAAGTTTAAAACAATTACATTAAGCAAAAATAATATAGATGTGAACATCAGAGAGATTCCCATTAGACATGTCAACAATCTCCAAGGGAGTACTGATGTCCCTGTCTGTTTTATCATCACTTGCTCAAAATATTATGTGGGAAATGCATACCATTCAGTTTCAAACCAAATTTTAAATAAAAACAGTTCAATTACATAATTCATGGATGCAAATGTATGACTATGTAAAACAATGAAACCCAGCTCACCATTAGTTAGTATATAAAAGCTAATCACATAAATGAACACTAATCATAGCAATCATTCTAGAGCAATATGCATAAAACAATTCCAAGTTATGAAATTGATGATGAATAATTTGTAATTTTGTACAATATTGCATCAGAGAGATTCCCATTAGACATGTCACCATTCTCCAAAGGAGTGCTGATGTCCCTGTCTGTTTTATCATCACTTGCAATGCCAAATACTATATCAAAGAAATGTCGTTTTATGTAAGAGTTTCAAAAGACCCAATATTAGCTAAGCATATATCATGGAGCCAAGTTAAGCAAATGAAAAAAAAAAAACCCATTTGATAGAAAGTGCCTAAAATTGCAATCCTAGTGTACAAACTCATAACCTATAATGAAAAACACAATCTTTACAAGAATATCAACTATTTAGAAAATCAAGTTAATGATCTGTTTGGTTGCAGAGAAAATGATGACAATATAAAAAGCCTTTGCCTCAGATCAAATTGATTTCACAGAGATTACTCTCTCGGAGTATATTTAGAACCATCACAGGCACAGACATGGGTTTTTACATTGCAAAAATCAATCAAAAACATTGAGAGATTTAGGGTTTGAGAGAGCAAACTCGGTTAAGAAGAAGAAGAAGAGTGAGAATCCTCTGAAGCCAAAATATTTTGAGAGTGAGAGAGAGAGAGAGAGAGAGAGAGAGAGGTCTAGGGTTTGAGGAAGGGTTTATGGGGTTTATATAGAGTGAGAGAGACAGAACAATTAGGGCAAAATCTGAGAAGAGATCTGGACCGTTGATTTGAATGGTAAGAAAACCCCAAAAAAGGATTTATTTGCAGTGATACCCTTATAGTTTATATGTTTTTCACTAGTGCCTATGTTCGTGACATCGTGTGGGTTCTGGAATATTCCAGGCCTGTCTGGGATCTTAAAAAACGTAGTATATACTATGTACTATGTTCCTGTCCATCAATTTGGGCCCAAGCTCGTGTCCATTATAAATGGATCAATATAGAAAAATCTCTCTGATACTTATGGGCTATAAGTTATGGCCTTCTTGATGTAACTGTGAGTTTTGCAAACTCAGTTTTGCATAAATAATGTGGATCTTAAGTAGCCCAATATGCAAGGTCTTCTATTGTCAATGGGCTTCAGGCCTGTTGACACATCACACCCTTTGTTGAGTTTGTGTACATGGTTCAATACTTCAATCCCCCTCACTCTGTTTAGGTTTCTTTCTTTTTTTTTTTCTTTTTTTTATTTTTTATTTATAAAGTGCAGGCCTTTGAAGTTCAACTTTAAACTATTTAATGATTTATGAAAGTTTAAAAGGACCATACTCAATAATGCTTACTGGAACTATATCAAAACAATTATGCCTATAATTATAAGTTAATTATAACCACTTTGTCGATAAAATTCAAATATTATGATATTTATTGGCAAAATTGTACTAAATATTAGATCAACTAGCAAGTAACCAATGCATTCAGAAAAAAAAAACATATGATACACATTTATTTAATAAGTATTAACAAATAATAAAGAGTCAATTAGAGAATTTGTAAAAATGAACCTTTGTTTAGTTTCTCCTTTCTTGCCATGTGGACTGACATCTTTTGCTTACACTTCAATAACAATTGTCATTAGTTGCTAGGTGTTATTTGAATTTTCATAATTGTTCATATTTTTCCCTTTTTGTCTCCTTATTCCTATGTTTTTTTTTTAAGAGGAAACCATCCTCACAATTTATTAAATAGAAATTGAATCACTGTACAAAGCCTCCACAATTGGAGGAGGAGAATCTTCAAGCCGTACAACATCCTCTAGGAGGTCCTTAGCATATCTAGCTAGAGTATGGGCAACAGTATTAGTGCTCCGTTTTGCAAATAGCACCTGTGACCATCTAAGTCCATTAAGCATGCATATCACATCCTGGAGAATGTGGCCCAACCGAGACAGCAACCCTTTCCTCGAACTTAAAGCATTCATGAGAGCTTGGTTATCCCCTTCTAGTACCAATTCTGTAAAACCACACTCCACTGCAAATTCCACCGCACGGCGACAAGCAAGAATCTCTGCTTCTTCATTGCACGTCACAGGGGGACCCTTTGCTGATAAAGCCGCCATGACTTCCCCTCTATCGTTACGGATAATGGCCCCAATACTTGACGCCCCACCTTCTTGGAAGATCGAAGCGTCAAAGTTAAGCTTGAAACGGGTTAAAGGGGGTGGTCTTTATCTCATCGGGCTTGGTAGTGTGGATGGGACTGAAAGCTGGACATTGGCTCGCCTAAACTCCTCTAACAGATCTTGCGCATGTTTAGTTAGTACCTCAGGTGGTTGCAGCTTCTTCCCATGAATTATACCATTTCGTTGGTTCCAAATAACCCAGGTTTAGACAAGAAAATACTTGAGTTCATCAGTGGACAGTCGGTCCATCAACTCCTCCATGAGCTGAAGCACGTCAACTTGGCCTCCAACGCATTTCTACAATCGCTCCGAGCAACCCGCCCATACATCTCGCGCCACTCCACAATTCCACAGGGCATGGATTTCCGTTTCAACTTCAATCTTGCACACTCACACCTATTATCCAGGATGATATTCCTTTGGACCAAATTCACTCGAGTAGGCAGGATATTATGATACATTCGCCAACCAAAAACTTTGATTTTATTTGGCACTTTCAGCTTTCACAAATTCTTCCAAACGGTGCCTCCCACAACTCCAATAGAACTCTCTGCCCAATCCCTCCCCTTTTGCAATAGCCGACCCACATGATATCCTGACCTCACTGTATATTCCCCTGACTTGGTGAAGGTCCAAAACAGAGAATCAGATATTACTCTTCTGCTTAGAGGCACATGCAAAATAGCTTCCCCATCCTCACGGTTAAAATTTTGCTTGATAAATTCTCTGTCCCATCGCCTTGTATTCGGATCTATAAGTTCAGCAACCATCAAATCTTCTTCTACATTATGAGTTGGGTATAGTACCCTATTAGATGGATGATTAGGAATCCACGCATTACTTAAAACCCGAATAGAAGCTCCGTTGCCCACCCTCCAGCACAATCCCCTCTTAAGTATTGGCTTGGCTACCAAAATGCTCTTCCAAGTAAAAGAGCTAGTGGGAGAGTCTGTGGCCTCCAAAAAAATGCATCTAGGAAAATACCATGCTTTAAGGCATCGAAAAAGCAAGGACTCTTGATCATGCAACAATCTCCAACCTTGTTTAGCAAGCATCACCAAGTTGAATTGTCGTAAATCCTTAAATCCCATTCCTCCTTCCAATTTTGGTCTAGTTAATTTTTCCCAACTCAACCAATGGATCTTCTTCTCATTCCCAACTTGCCCCCACCAAAACTGGGCACATAAAGCTTGAAGTTCTTCACACAACTTGACCGGTAGTTGAAAAACCCCCATAGTGTAGGTTGGGATTGATTGAGCCACAACTTTGATTAGTATTTCCTTTCCAGCCCTCAACAACATATTCCCTTTCCACCCTTGAAGCTTTTTCCAAACCCTAACCTTTAAAAAAGAAAAAGTATGGTATTTCTTCCGTCCCACCAAGGTTGGTAAACCGAAGTATGACTTAAATCTATCAACTTCCCTTACCCCCAACAAAGCCTTGATCACATCTCTCTGTTGAAGAGAAGTATTACTGCTGAAATACACCGAAGACTTATCCATGTTAATACATTAGCCTGAAGCTTCTGCGTACAATTTCAAGATCTCCATTACTGCCTTTGTTTCCTTGTCTCTGGCTTGGCAAAATAAGAAGGAATCATCTGCAAACAACAGGTGTGAAATGCGGGGAGCTTGCCTACAAATGGAAACACCATGGATATTCCCTTCCAACTCTGCCTTTTGTAAGAGAGATGTAAATCCTTCTGCATATAAGAGAAAGAGATAAGGTGATAGAGAATCTCCTTGATGGATTCCTTTAGTGGGATGAATCATGCCATAAGCCTTTCCATTAATTAATACGGAAAAAGAAGGTAATGTGACACAACTCATAACCCTATCCACCCATTTGCCAGGGAAACCCAATTTAAGCATGATCTTTTTCAAAAAATCCCATTCTACCCTATCATAAGCCTTACTGATGTCCAGTTTCATGGCAAGTGTCCCAATTTTGCCTTTCTTCCTTCCATGTATCGTATGTAAAGCTTCATAAGCCACCAGCACATTATCTGTAATTAATCTTTCTGGCACAAAGACACTCTGTGTTGGAGAAATAATTTGAGGCAGGATTTGCTTCAACCTGTTGGCTAGCACCTTTGCAATAATTTTGTAAATAACGTTACACAGGCTAATAGGCCTATAATCAGAGACCTTAACAGGATTTTTGATTTTTGGAATGAGAAAAATATAAGTATGATTAAGGGTAGGAGGCAAAAAACTCGTACTAAAAAATTCAAGAATAGCAGACACAACATTATCGCCAACAATATGCCAAATTTTTTGATAAAAAAGGGCATTCATATCATCTAGTCCAGGAGCCTTTGTAGGTCCCATTTGGAACAAAGATGCTTTAATTTCATCTGCAGTAAATTCACTGGACAATGTTTGTTGCATTTTAGAGGACACCTTTTGTTGTACTGCTTCAAGACACTCCTCAACCCGGTTGCATGACTTTGTGGAAAACATATTATTGAAATAATCCACAGCTACTCCTACCACTTCTTCTATCTCCTCACGCTAGCCACCTTATGGGTCCAAGATTCCTTTAATGTAGTTCCTCTGCCTCCTTTGAGTTGCTTTTAAGTGGAAAAATCTGGTGTTTTTATCTCCATGTTTGATCCAATTTACCCTAGACCTTTGAGCCCAATATACTTCCTGTTTTCTTAGCCATTCATCCAGCTCCTTGCTTGCTTGAATAAATTCACTTCGGTGCTGTTCAGTGGACGGGGCACTGGTCAGCCATTCAATCTGCTTTTGCAAATCTTTTATCTCTTTCGTGCCAGCATGAGTTTTGGAAGCTCCCCAAGCCCTCAAATCCATGCTACAACCATTTATCTTCAACCTGACCATTTCCAATGTCGTTTCACCTACCTCACTGTTTTCCCATGCATCTTAAACTACCTTGGCACAGTCATCCCACAACAACCACGCTTCTTCGAATTTGAACCCACGATCTCTTCTAGTATTTTGTCTTGGAGCTGCATGGTTTTGGAGGATCAAAGGAAGATGGTCCGATGCATGCGAGATAATATGCGTGACAGTTGTTCCAGGGAACTTCACCTTCCATGCTTCATTGGCCACAGCCCTATCCAAGCATTCCCTAGCGTTGGCAGTCCCGGGTCTCCTATTATTCCATGTGTAAGGGTAGCCAACAAATCCTAGGTCCACGAGGCGATAGATTTCCAGAGCTTCTCGGAAAGTGTCAAGTTGTTAGGGTGGAGTTGGCCAGAAATTTAGCTTTTCCATCGAACTCAACATCTCATTAAAGTCCCCTATGCACATCCAAGCACCATCCACGTATGAGTATAAATAAGAGAGAAGGGTTCAAGACTTGAAGTGATCTCTTACCTCTGGGCAACCATAAAAACCGGTAAGCAACCATCTAAATCCATCACTCTCGGTCACCCAAGCAAAGATTTGGTTATCCGAGAATTTAAATACTTCCAACCTTATTTCTTCCTTCCATAGCATGGCAAGACCTCCACCCAACCTCGGTTTTTTGACAACAAATTTATTCTTATAAGGTAGCTCACTACACCAATGTTTAATACCGTCGATGTCGAGCTGAGTTTCCATGAGGAAACAAATTTCGGGAGCTTGGTCCTTCACTATTTTGTGAAGACTTCGAACTGTCCAAGGGTTTTCAAGCCCTTGGCAGTTCCAACTCAGTAATTTCATTGCTCCTGGCAAGGGTGGTCCACCACCCCCGCCAATGTTTTCATAGCATTGTCAGCTTCCCCATCTACCTTGGAACATTTATGAGACTTATGTTCAGTGTCTCTACTGCATTCTTCGTTTATGGCTTCTCCAAATTCTCTTTTACCCAACATGGGCTTCATAATAACACTAGCTGAATCCGTTGACCCAACATCCATTCTGATTAGCCTAGTCCACTTACCGTTAGGCCTATTAGGCTTTGACTCTGTGTGGCCCAAACTTGAATTGGTTGTGTTTGACACAACCTTTGACTCGTCAGTCAAATATGGATGCAAATCTTCACCTGGCAATAGTTTCGGCGTAGGTCTATCCACATTTGAAATTTGAACTTCATTCTCTTTCGAGATTTTTTTCGAATTTTCCGGACCCTTCCCTTCCAACCCGTAGTTACCATTCTGGTAGTTTCGGCTTTCCCTGGAGTTTTGTACCCTAGCCACCACCGTTGCCGCTGCTTGCCCTTCATCGCTTTCCATGGCTGGGACATCAGATTTTCCTGTTGAGTCATCCCTCGTTGGACTATCCCTCCCCCAACGTGGTGGGGATTTGCTCCATCCGGTATTTGCTTTTAACCAGTCACCGTATTGGTATTCAATGGGAGAAGCTTTCTTCGATGCTGCAAAGTGCGCTGGGCAATGGTAGAGATCATGACCAAAGACCCCACAATAGTGACAAAACAACGGCATCCTTTCATACTTATACGTAACCCAGTGGCGTTTGCCGTCCGTCCCTAATAGGAAACCACCTCTTTGAATTGTTTTAGAGATAGGAAGGGCTACCCTAACTCTTAGAAAAAAAATTCTATTCATCAGTACGCCGTCTGCGCTCCACATCCTCGACCACCCCCATCTTATTCCCCACCTTCGTCACCACATTTGGGGACATCATATCAAAAGACACTCCCCATATTTGGACCCATAGAGAAGCGTGCTCTAAAACTACATTATTTGCACTTATGCCCGACCTCCACCGAGTGAGCATTAACAATTGATTATCGAATGTCCACGGGCCACCCCGCAAGATCTGTTCTAGATCATACTCTGCCTGGAACTTGAATTGGAAAAGGTTAATACCCACCTCAGAAATCTGTAATCCTTTATCAAGACCCCACGCCCGCCACAATGTATTTTTTGCAGCCTTCCTATTAAAAGGTTTGCACGTTAAGAACTTCCCTATCAAACTCAGTGCGCAACCCTCAATCTCGTCCATCCTTCCCTCATCCGAGACATGTATGTCCTCCTCCTCTTTTGACGTTAACTTTAGACTGACCATGCTTTGAATCACATCCTCGACCATGGTTACAACTCAATCACTTAGGAAAAGTATAAGTGGCTTGAAAGCTTAAAGAAAATTGATTAGAAAGAGACCCTTGGAGGCACCAAGGGAGGCAAGGCTCGTTTTCATGAGAGAGAGAGAGCTCCTACAAGAGGAGAGATTTGACTATTTTTCTTATATTCCTTATTCCTATGTTTAAATTGAGCTTTGTTTAATTTTTAAAAATTGTTAGGTTCTAAATGTTTAGTATATTGGCAAACCTTGTACATAAAAAATTGTCTAGGTATAGATCATAGTGTCTATAGATCATGTTAGACATTGCTCAAAGTGTTGGAAGTCAGAATTCAAGAACATACAAACTACAGGTTCAAGAATTCATAATCTACTAGGCTCAATCAATCGAGACTGATCTTCGATTGATTGAGATGCCAACAACGCCCATCAAACATTTAGGGTGTCAATCCATATTCACTAGGTATATAAAGAAAATCTTAAAGCACGTTTTTAAAATCTTGAAAAGCTACTTTTTTTAGATTTGAGAGGTTATGTGTCTTCTACTATTTCAATTTTGATAATCATAGTTAAGTTTATAGTCAAGAATAACCTCTCAAATCATAGTTTAGTGTTGGTTAAGTTAGTGTATAACATAACCTTTCAAATCAAATAAGTCTGATTTGAGAGGTTATGTGGCTTATACTATTTCAATTTTGATAATCATAGTTAAGTTTATAGTCAAGAATAACCTCTCAAATCATAGTTAAGTGCTGGTTAAGTTAGTGTATAACATAACCTTTCAAATCAAATAAGTCTAATTTGAGAGGTTATGTGTCTTATACCATAAGTACTGGTGGAATCAAGTTGCAACTCAAACTTTAGATATCAACTGTACTAAAGAGCAAAGTGTGAGCTAGAGTTTTATGTTGGAGTTGATCCATATTAAAGAAATCTGAGGGTTTTAGAACTAAGTTTGATAATCATAGTTAAGTTTATGGTCAAGAATATTTAATTCGTAGTAATTACTACGAATTAAATATTCTTGACCATAAACTTAACTATGATTATCAAACTTAGTTCTAAAACCCTCAGATTAAAGCTACGAATTAAATATTCTTGACTATAAAATTTTATTTGATAGTAGATTGTTTTATTATTATTTTTATATATAGAACAATCTATTCTCTCATCATAAAAAAAGGAGCATGTACCAAGATTCCTAAGGAGTGTATAAATGTAAGATAAAATTTAACAAAAACAATATAGTATATATTAAAATAATGACATTTAAAATTGTAAGGTCTTAATACTTGTGGCATGTCAATCAAAAGTCAAATATTTTTTAATCTATATATATTATAGATTTATCTAACATGTTCCTTATAGTAGAGTTTCAAGTTCAATGTTTTCTTGTGGGTTCCAGTTAGCTCAACTGGTAAAAAATCTAATGGTTGTATTAGAGATCTGGGGTTCAATCTCCGCCTACACCAAAAACTTATTGGTGTCTTGGTCTGATAATAAAGAGCTATCATTAGAAGCGGACGCCATATATTGAAACTCTAAAAAAAAAAAAAAAAAATTCAATGTTTTCTTAATCTCTGTCTAGAGAAGCTTTTCCGAGATATAGAAAGAAGCTTCAAAATTTGAAGTTTTGTTGAAGCCTGATTATGATTTGGTTTTGATCAAACTCCATTGAACTTTATTAGTCCAATTAGAGTTCTCTTATCATTGCTTTAAGATATTTTGCCCTTATATACAACACGGGGTTGTGAGTTCTGATCCTTGTATCCTAAATTAATGACCCCTTGCCATCTTCTTAGTTCTTTGAAGAAGTGAAGAACAATTCTTTCACGCCTCTTTGTTAGACCGTGTAATATGCACGTGGAGGCATGGAGCTGATTCATGGCACATGCTGCCTCAAGATTTCGACTTTCATGAAACCTTGTTTAACATTGCCACGACGTGCATGTCTTAATCTTGATGAAGTCCAAGTACTTTAACGTAAATTTTAGAACCCAAATTAATGAATATTCTGGTGATCTCTCTCATCACCTTTTTCATCACTAATCTTTGTAAGTTGTAACTCACTCAATGGGTGATTATGAATTCAGTAAAAAGCTTATAATTTCCATTCAAATTTGATATGATCAAGAAAATAGCCATCCTTTACTCTATGGAAAAGAATATGACTCGATCAGAACAGTGAGAGATCCTCTATAAGCATTCATCTTTAAATTTCCAGATCCATCGTATGACCTTTATAAATTAAAAACAAAAATGATATGTGATTGAGAATAAAATTGAGCAATAGTCCAATGAGCTCGTCTAAGGCTTCTTCTAGTTAATGGCATCGTCCATAGTAATTTGTGTCCAACACTTCGTAATTTTTAGTTATTTTCATCAATCTTGGAATTTATCACACAAGTTCACTACTTGAGAACGTGGGAGTAAATTCCTAAATAATTTTTACCTTAGTATGGTGTATTGATTACTCTCTTTCAGATCAAAACCTACTAGAAGTGGTAAATAGTATACTGTATCATCAAAATTTAAAACTAGCAGCCTTTTCTACATCCAATGGACCGTTTGAAACTAAAAGTGATTATAAAGATATAAAAAACTATTTAAAATTTTAAATTAAGCGCCGCAGCCTCTATACTTGACCTTAGTTATATTTATATGACATTTGCATTGCTGAAATGACCCATTCCAAACTAATCCAGTATGCCATCTAAGAACAAAGTACAAAGAAAGTAACATAGGATTAAGTTATGTAATAATGAAAAAGGGATTGATATACTTAAAGCTCGCATCCATGTTTTTAGGTTTTTCTTGTCCACTCTTTAACCCCCAACCAAAGTAGAGAGAAAAGGGGGCATTGACATTGATTTGATTAAAACCCTTTTCCTTATTTTTCTCTTTAACTTTAACTTTACTTTGAAGAAAATGATAGGTACATACTTCCATTCTTAGACCAAAAAGAAAGAAAAATTTTCACTCATGTATAAGCTTTTGTGATTGGTAGATATATGAATCAATATTCAACAATGTTTGTAAAGCTATGGTTTGATCATATCCACACAGATGCATAGAAGATGGAACCAAAGTCTCATAGAGCCACTAACTTTGTGTTTCAGGTTCAGGGTATATGCGCTAGCTAGCTCATGCAGCCAACCATACGTTTGTTTTTGTGATCAGTTTCCAAAGTAGTGTCGGATCTTCTTTAATTTAAAGCCTTCATTTCATTTCTTCTATCACAACTTTCTTCCGCTTAGGTAAGATTGATTTGAGGGCTTCTTCATGCGATTGGGAGATCTTGGTGACACAAAAAAATAAAATATTCAGTCCATGCAATTCAATAATCTCATGCGCTCTCCTTTTTGATTTAGGAATTGGCCACACACACACGCAAAAAGTTTGACCACAAAAAAGTTTTCGTACCACACTTGCAACCATCTATCTACATCTTAATTTTGCTACGATGATATAAAAATAAAATTGCTACGAGGAATTTTAAGATTTTGTATGTATACAACAAAAATTAAGGAAAATTGCAATTGTCATTTAGTTTTCTTAAAATTTAAAGGACAAAATTTAGTTACAAAATTGATTATAGCCTAAAGTTATAACCTTACATAATAAAATAAACATTATTATATATTTTGAAAATCTAACTGTTAAATTGCATTTCTTTTACGCTTCTAATACACATGCCAATTTTTTTTGTCAATTGAAAATTATTTATTATATGATCTATAAGCTTATATTTTATGCATAATTTTAAACTAATAAACTTGCAATTTAAATAAATTATTGATGACATAACTAATGATCTTTAATTTTTTATAAATTTTGCAAGCATGGAAGATATAAGAAGAAGATGTAATCCAATAGTAGATTTGTCAAAATTTACTTTTAATAAAAAAAAATATTGAGTAAGGTTATAGTTTTAGGCTACAACCAATTTTGTAGTTAAAGTTTGTCAAAGTTTAAAAGTTTTAATTTAGTCATTTAAATTTCAAAATTTGACAATTATTGTGTACATTTTTTATCCATTTATTTTTTCATTCATTTCTTATTTTCATTTTTTTTTCTCTTAAAATATCATGAGATTGATTCTATTTTTAGTACCTTAAATGTCGGGCACCTCAATTTTTTTAGTGTATATTAATAGACAATATAAGTGAAAACACCAAGTTACATTTAAAAAAACTAAGTTATACATTTTAAAATTTTAAGACACCAATAGAATATTTTATATTTGAAGACCAACAGAATAATTTATACCAAAAAAAGAAAATTTAACTTCATTGTACATTCATTTTTTAACTCTTTTTTTTTTTTTTTGGAGAATCACATTCATGTGCTCTTTAACTTGAGTGGCTATAAATATGAAACTCTTCATTATCAAATTCCAAAAAGTAATTAAACCTTTTTTTTTTCATATTCAAATTTACCAGTACAGTACTCACATACGAGGCAGAGCAGACATTGAAGGCAATACCCCAAATTTCTTGAAATTTTTAAAATTCTCTATATATTTAAGGACGAGTTATCTATTGCTGCACATATAACTTTATAATATCTAAATATAGATAATTTTTTTTTCTAAATTGAATTTATCGTACCATGGTTTTTAATTGAAGTTAATTTGTAGTGTGTTTTTTGTATTAAAACCCCATTCTCTTTTTTTTTTTTCTTTCTTTGTGAGAGTTTCAACATCTGGTACCTACTCCTAATGATAATTTTTTATCATCAGACTAAGATACCAATAAGTTTTTAATATAAGCGGTGATTGAATTTCAAATCCCTCTTCTTTGTAAACTCTTTACAATTGGCAAAATTTTCCCCTCTAAGTATATAGTATATACTACAAAGATTTAAAAAAAAAAAAAAAAACTTATAAATAGATTATAGATCCTTATATATTGCTGAGAGCAAAATTAAAAAAAAATTTTTATTAAAAAAATCGAATCAGAAAATGTAGAGGAATATTCGAAAATGAAACTCTCTCAGTAATAAAAGGGGTGTAATTTTACAGGTTGGTTTGCAGTTGTCTGTATTATCTTGATGCATGGTTGGATCTCAGGTTTTGGTTTTTATTGGTTTCAGGAAAGAGGAATCCGTGAGGGAACGGGAATTCAACGGAGGAAATAGAAACAACGCGGAGATGAGTTTTCGAGAACCGCGTGAGAAAGCAGCCCCACGTAAAAAATGCAGTTATACGTGTGCGATCTCATAACCCACCTCACGTTGCTTTCATTATGCTAAGCTAAATGCATGACAGAAGCCACATTTCAACGTCTCTTTTTTTTGTTTTTTCATATAATAATATATAATGTTAACAAGAGTATGCGTACGTGGCAGCAAAAAAAAAAAAAAAAACCAATCGAGTGAAAAAATGATTTGAACTAAAAGGGTTAGTTCAAATATATATATATATATATATATATATATATATATATATATATATATATATTTTAACTCTATATTGTAAGAGAAAAGGTGCTAATTGAGTTACAGAAATCTGGGCTAACATACCCAATCTTTGAACATTGAATAGAAATGCTTACATAAGATAAAGTTAGTTTCATACCATTAACAAATGGTGAACTTTTTTTTTTTTTTTTTTTTTTTTTTTTTTTTTTTTCTAATATGTAATATACACCCTTCCAATTCTTCATAAGGCACAAAGTTAATTTCTAGCTATAATTATTTAAAAAATGGAAAAGAATAAAACATATGGACACACTCATAAATTCATACCATATTTTTTTGGTGAGAATCAGCTCTAATATACTAGAATCAACATGATACGAACATATAGCAAAAATAGAACACCTTCGTGATGTTTTAACGTGATCAGAGCTAGAGATGATAAGAAGAATTCACTATCTCAATTACACTGCACAACCTATGCCATCCACCATCGTTATGCGTGCTTTATATATAAGAAGAACTCATTATCTCAAATTGATTACACAGCTATGCCATCGTTATGCGTGCTTTTATTTTATATTAAAGTAATTTAATTGATTAGCTTATTTCTTAACGCGGTGATTACAGGTCAATATATATATATATATAGGGTCCGTTTGGATAGAACTTATTGTTGAAAACTGAAAACTGAAAACTGAAAATACTATAGCAAAATAATTTTTAAATGTGTGAATAGTGATGCGGGACACATTTTTAATAAAAAATTGATAAAAAAGTACATGAACAGTGCACGCACAGTATGTGCACTGTGCACATGTCCCCTCTGCAGCAAAAAAAAAAAAAAAAAAAAAAGAAGGTCCAAAACGTGAACGTGGACGCTGGACGCTAGACGTTGAATCCAAACGCCCTCATAGTGTATGCATGCTCTTACATTTATTTATAATTTTTTGTTTAATATTATTTTTGCTACTACAGGTTTACAATTGCACACATTGAACTAGATGGTAAACCAATGAACAAAAAATGGAAATTTATGGTCACACTTATACATATATATATATATATATATATACACACACACACACTTTATAGTTTATAGACATATTGTTTACACTTTGCACTAAGTCTTCACTTTTTCATCAAAAAAGAGTCCTCATTTTTTTCTTCTCAATATATATATATATATATATTCTTCAAAAAAATTCTTCATATTCTTAATTGAGCACCATTAGTTGATTTCAGAAAGAATACAAAAAAGTAATTGGATGAATTTGAACATTTAATTTTGAATGAATAACACTTTTTACTGTTTATTTTTAGAATATTTTTATTTTATTATTTCATATTTAAAAGTATTCAATTTCGTTCCCCGTGAGATTTATTTTCCTTGATTTAGTTGGATTCCCCGATTGTTTGGGTTTGAGTATTGGGAAGGTGGGTCTTGGTAGGATTGCACTCTTATAATTTTATGCCCAATTTGGTGGTGATTGTGAGACTATTTGAGGCATGTTGGGGGGATTGATGGTGGAGGTTTTTATTTTTTTATTTTTGTTAAGTAAAAATAAACAAAATTTTTTTTTTTTTTTTTGAGAAAAGAAATAAACAAAAGTCAGTCGGTGAATGAAGTGGAAATGTTTTAATAATGATGTCAATTTCAAACTTACGTAGTCACATGAATGATTTGATGGAGCAAAATTTTTGGGGTTTGACAAAAAAGGCTATTTTGAAAACGGTTTCAAACATAAATTTAAAAAAAAAAAAAATCAAACATGAAATATCAAAAAGAAAATATTATAAACTTAAATGATTTTAAGTATAATTTGGTCTCTTCTTTCATTATACGGTTGATTAATTTTTATTGTAAAAATTCATAAATATTTTAAGAGCATCTGTTAACCATACTCATTTTTATTGTTAAAAAGTATCTCAATCATTTTCTTTTAGAGGGTAAAATACAAAAAAGATATAAATGGGGTTTGAATTGGATAACAAAAAGGAAAGAAGAAACTGAAAAGAAATTGCTGAAGTAAGCCGGGGCAAAGAATCTTTGAAAAACAATGAAAAGCAATTAATATACTAATAAGAGAAAGATAAGAAAGTTGGAAGTGGAAGTGATGAACTATGAACTATGCAGAAAAAAACACACTTAGTCTACTTTACTTGTTTCTTAGATTATAATGAGTTCACACTTGAGATCTAAACATTTGCAAGAAAATGTTTAAGGTTTTAGCTCTAGAAGAGAACCAAAACCAATTGGCAATAAATGAATTGTAATAATGAGATTGAACTTTTCTTGGTCCTTCCAATGTAACAGCCTGTGTTTATCATACATCATCTACCACATCTGACATCATCCATGTGCATGGCCATAGATCTCTCTCTCTCTCTCTCTCTTAGAAGAAGAAGAGTTGTGTTTACTGTTCAACTAAACAAGTGTGACATTGAATGAGAAGGCTTGGAATTAAATTCTCTAGCATGATAAATTGGTCAAAATTGCTATTAAATTTGTAAAAAAATTTGAAAATAACATGAGGGATTCAGAAAAATTGGTCGGTTCCAACGTGTTCTTAAACCGTATACTTAGATATGGAGATTTATAGTAGTGCCGGTGCAGCACGTTTGTAACATTTTGAATGTTTGAAACACTAATAAAATAAGGAATTTTGTGAAAAAATGGTTGTAGCAGCAATTTCAATCTAATGGATTTTTGATATTAAATGCTCAGTCTTTAACCATGAAGCATAAAGGAAAACAAGTTGAAGTGTGAATTAAAATTGATCCAATTGAACTACCAAATTTTGTAGTAGGAAAGATATATATTGTTAGCTTAAGCTTTCTTCTTATACTGTACTGCTATTTTAGACTACTATGTTGGACACATTGTTGTTTAGAGAACAACTTTTGCTATATCTAGGTACTTTTGGTAGTCCATTTTTCACTGGGATTTCTGAATATGGTTTTAACTGCATTGAATGTTGAAGGAAAATTCCTTGCACTTGAAGACCTAGAAAGCATGCAAAATTGACCATACTTGGAGTCCATCTAAGAGGCTTTGTCTTGGATACTATAACCATAAGACTTTCACACAAGCTCGCACCTGTAAAGAAGTGCAATTTTGTCCAATACATCATCACTTTTCCATTGAAATTTCAATGCAAAACGAATGCCCTATACAAAACAACAACCCCATTAGCTGGCATATATAAAGCATAGAAATTTAAAAGAAAAAAAAAATTATAATACTAGCAATAATAGTTCTTTGTAAAAAGCGCGGAAACTGGTGTATGTACTGACAGTACTGTACAGTTGAAGGTACTATCAAGTATCAAAGAGCAAAACCACATTGGGGTCTTTAAGGTTTACCCTAGTTGAATCTTTGAGATCTCAATGACTTTTGCTCAGCAAAAACACACAGGAAAGTTGAAAAGTAAATGGTTTTAAGAAAAGGGTCTTTGTTTTCCACAGAGAAATAACCAATTGCACTTGGCGGTTTAAGGTCCCCACACCTCGATTAGTGTCAGTTTATATTATGACGTTGCATGAGGAATCGCTTTTGCTAGCTCCTCTCCAACCATCTATATATTCCTCACCTCACCACCTCCCATTTCCTCACCTCTTCTCTAGCTAGCTAGCTATCTCTCTCTCTCTCTCTCTCTCTCTCAAAAGGTTTGTCTCCATCTATAGCATTTTTTCTCTTTCTTTTTTTTTTTTTTTCTAAATTGATCGAAGTTATTGGGAGGTGATATCATGGCACTGAAACTCACTACTCTCTGCAGGAAAAAAATGGCACTTGTTGGACCTCTCTTCCTGGTGTTTCTCTCTTTGGGATCATGTGTTTATGGATATGGTGGAGGTTGGATTAATGCCCATGCCACTTTCTATGGGGGTGGTGATGCCTCTGGTACAATGGGTAAGTCTCAAAATTTATGCTCTAAGCCTTATTTACCAAATTCGAGTATATATATATTTCAACTAAATAGACAATTTTTTTCATTAACTCCTCAAAGAAATGTGAATAAAGTTGTGTCAGTAAAAAACCTGTAAAAAATCAATAACAATTTGTCACCTTAATATTTTGTGAAAAAAATTATATAAAAACAAAATGTTATGTCTACATTGTTACTTTACTTACTAAATTACATCACTGCACACATACTTTCAAGAAAAAGTTTAAAAGTTACAATTTATTGTTATAATTCTAATATAGTTTACTATGAATTGTGGAAAAAAAATGATAGATATATAATGAAAGTGATTGTTCACATTCCCGACCACTTAAATACTAAAAAGAACAATACTTGCAAATTAAGACATGCATCTCGAGATCATTTTTGTGAAGACCCAATTGTTTGATTCCTCTGTAACCAACATATATATGTTGATGATCACAATATTAAATTAATGCATGCAGGTGGGGCTTGTGGGTATGGAAACCTATACAGCCAGGGATATGGGATAAACACTGCAGCTTTGAGCACAGCAATGTTCAACAATGGACTGAGCTGTGGGGCTTGTTTTGAGATTAAGTGTGTGAATGATCCAAAGTGGTGCCTACCTGGTTCAGTTGTGGTCACTGCTACAAACTTATGCCCAGCAAACATCAACCGCCCTAACAATGATGGGGGTTGGTGCAACCCTCCTCTGCACCATTTTGATCTCTCTCAGCCTATCTTCCTAAAGATTGCTAAATACAGTGCTGGAATTGTTCCTGTGGCTTACAGAAGGTACAATGTTTTGGTCTTCTTAAATTCTTGATTAATTTAATAAGAATAAAAGATACTTTTTACTCTCTAGCCACTAATTAATGCTAAGTAAATAAATAATAAAAGAATTATTAGAAAAATACAATTTTAGTATATATACCACTTAAAAATTGATGTGTCATATTCTAAAGACAAAACAATTTTTTTTTAAAAAGAAATATACTTAATAAGTGATTAAGTAAGCATTTTGTAGACTTAGTTATTTCTAGAGTGATGCTCCAACCATTATAAATTTTATTGTATATAATTTTTATACAGTCAAATTATAAATTCCAAACAAATATATAGTTCAATCATATTCATATTACACCAATTATAAGTTTTTTAATAGTAAAATTTTAACAAATTTTTTATTTTGAACTTGCTGCCAGCCCTCTATATATAGCATGGAATTACTTGTGTTTGGCATGTTTAAAATATGGTTTATATATTAGCTAATTTAACTTATTAGATATAACTTTTTTTTAATTTTCATTTTAATACAATTTATTCAAGCTTAATTAAATAAAATGGACTCCACACATATCATACTTGGCTAATTTGTTTTACTTTAGTCAAACTATGTACCTAGCTTTTGGACAAGGTCTGTGTAAAGCAAATCATCCTTGGCCTTTTTATCTACTTGATATACATGCCTCTTTGACCTTAAGGTAAGGCTTTGATTCCATATATTTTGTGATAATGTAGGGTCCCTTGCCGAAAGAGAGGGGGTATCAGATTCACCATTAACGGCCAAGGTAACTACAACCAAGTCTTAATCACCAATGTTGGAGGTGCTGGTGATGTTCATGCTGTCTCTATCAAAGGCTCAAGAACCAATTGGCAACCAATGTCCAAAAATTGGGGTCAGAATTGGCAAAGCAATAGTTACCTCGTTGGACAAGCTCTCTCTTTTAAGGTCACCACAAGTGATGGTCGCACTGTAGTTTCTAACAATGTTGCCCCTGCTGGTTGGTCCTTTGGCCAGACCTTTAGTGGTCTTCAATTCCCATGAAAAACTATAAAATGGCACATTTATAAGGAGCTAGGTGGAAAAAAAAAACCCAACTCCTTAGTATTGAGTAGTGTCTACAAAGTATAGAAGAAGGATGCTAAGTATTGAAGTCATTAGTGTATGTTAGTTGTGGATATGGGCTAGTTTTGAGATAGCTCTTACCCTTTTTTATTGAAATTGAATTATGGGGCACTCTGCTCTGCCCTTTTATTTTGAAAAGGCAGATAGAAAATATTGGCAGTGGTGGGCTTTTAATTAATTAACCACCCGCTACTTTAATTCTGATTAGTGGATTGGGTTGGTTTGGTCCATTTTGCTATATATGCCTCATTGAAAAAGCATTGTTTGCTTATATATGAAGCACTGTAATCAGCTTCTGTCGATGCTTTGAACTTGAGGTGTCCTTTTGTTATAGTTTTGAGTCATGATATGGGACTATGCAATGCAAGGTTATATTGAATAAAAGCTGTACGAGTTCTCTTTAATAATGTGCTCTCTCTCTCTCTCTCTCTCTCTCTCTAAATGGATTAATACCTTATAGACATTGATTCACTAAATTCTAAATTGGTTGTATAATTATGGGATTAATCCATTAATCAAACAGTTCATACTTTAGTCAACCAATGGTTTTGACCTACCTAGAGGCAAGTTACAGTGATTTTATACCCTATCAGTTGCAAACTTGTTATACAAATTTTCTCAATCAGACATTTGACGAGACATGCACTGATGCAAGTAGACATGAGTACTGATTTTCATTCAAAGTTATAATCCAGGGTGAGCAGAGCCCACTAATGTGGACTGAGCATAAGGTGGGGGAAGGAAGGAGAGCAAAACTTGTCCTTACCTCGTCACCTCTTCAGGATAGAAAAAATCGAGTCATGCTACGCGGGGGATTTTTGCTGTCACTAATTTGTTGTATTCACTCTATTATTGTCTCTCAATATTATGAGCATGTGCCAAGCGAATAAGCCTAGGCTCAAGCTAATGAGGCTATCAAAAGATGAAGTCATGTTTGAAACTCATTAGTTAAATACTATCATTTTCTTAATATAAATAAATAAATAAAAGGTAGTATTCTCTTCACACGTATTTAAAGGTACTTGATTTTTTTTTAATTCTCTTTTCCCTTAATAATACTTAATTAATGAATATTCTGCTGCCAAAATAAATTTAAAAGAGAATATGAAAAAAATATACAACTGAATGAGAATAAATAAAGGTTTTAAAAGATTAAGATTTTTTTAGATAGAAAAGATTAAGAATATAAGAGACCTATTCCAAAATATAATATAACTTACAAATAAAAGTAAATTAAAAATAAATTTTATATTTCCGTATGGTTTAAAACTTCCAATTAATCAGTCATCATCTGATCTGAGATGAGACCCTGATGGCTGATGTCTCTCTCCAAATCTTATATTTACATAAAATGAAATAAAAATCTCTGTCACTAGATCTAGCAGTCAGCAGCAGGGCCACTGATGGACTAATTTAGGGGCTACCCGAACTTTTGATGTTTTATCCAAATTATGGGTTTACAAGAATTGCTTGAAAATTTGATGGACTTGTTCCATTCCGCAGGTCCACTGGAATGGAACAAATGCTTTTTGGTTGAAAGTTTTCTTTTTTTTTTAAATAATTTTTTTTCCCTTTCTTTCTTTGATATGTGACATGATGTAAATGATACAGAATAAGGCATTCCCGCTGGTTGGTCCATCTCCAATCTGGACTTTGAAGTGCACTATCCATTCTAAACCAGATTTCTAAGGGCATCATCAATAAATGTCATTTGAGTTAAAAAAGCTCATAAGCATAATCAATTCAAAGAGTAATTTTGGAAGTATAATAATAATGTTGTATTTCCTCGTCTCACATGAATAGTGGATCACGCTAATTTATGGTAGAACTTATTATTATGTGAGAGGAAAAAATACCACGTTACTATACTCCCGAAGTATTGTATAAATTTTCAATTCAATAGTGCAAAATGCATTGTTAGCTTTGAGATAGTAGATTGTGATTATTGCAACATGACTTTTAAATAGGACTACCATTGACAATACTTTTATTATACACTAATTACAACTTACCACTTCAGTAGTTACAAAAAAAAAATTTATAAAATTTGTTATGTTTCTAACATCTTGTAATCTATGTAGACTCCTTTGACCTATCTCAAAACCACAATACAATGTAGGGTCTTAGCCCAAAATTTGAACAAAAATGTACAGTATTAGTAGCTGTGGTCCTATGGATAAAGTACATTGGTCTAGAGGCAAGATTCCCACAATGGTTTTGTCTCACCGCAGACCCCATTCATTTCTTGAGAAGGTATGCATGGGACATCAAATAGCAACCATATAAAAGAAATTTTATATACTTGTTCATACAAAGGAACGCATCATACAAGACCTAGTTGAGAGGTGGATTGCAAAGCTACTGGTTCCCTGCAATAGGTCCGTTCCAACCTTTTTAATATCATCCCACCCTCTTACCCATGGCTGCCCAGACGTGGCTTGTGTCTCAGGAGCAGGGTGGCTGTTGAGGTTGTTCATAACCTTGTCATGCAGGGCAGTAAACACCTATAACATTGAATATTTTGAGAGTGAGAATGGGAACTCCCAAGACATTAGAAAAGCAAGGAAAATAGCTAAATTGAACTTTCATCTCTTGATCATAACTCACAGGATTTATTTCCACTGCTTCAGGGGGTTGCTCCTGGGCAGTAAGCCACTTCCAGAGATCCAGGTTTTCCTGAAGAACAGAAACACCACATTCAAATAAAAACACAATATGTTGAACATTTAGTCTCTATTCCCTAGAAAATAATTTATTCTCCAATAGAAATCATAAAGTTGTAAGCAGTATAAAGACTGAGAAATACTTAAGTTTGTGCTAAATTGGCACTCAACTATAGAATTTGCACACCTCCCCTGTAAAGAAATTTGTAACTTGATCTTTAGCAAAATGAGAATATAAAAAGACTGACAAACACATCAGTTTATTCTAAACTCACACTCAACTAATAAAACTTGCATAGCGCTCCTCAATTAAGAAGTATGTAACATGATATTTAGAGAAATCAGAACATAAGAGTGAGGATTCAATTCCTTTCCCCTTATAGTAAACCCATCTCACACCAAACATGTTGTGATCAAGCAAAACAGAGACTCCAAGTAGCACTAACAGATTGCCTTTTGCAAGTTATGGAGACAACTTTAGGAATGGTGCTGAACAAGAAAGCTAGTGATCCAGAAACATAATGACCGAGCAACCTGCCACAATGTCACTTGCCAAAAACCCCATGATCTAAAAAGCAACTGAAATCCTGAATCCCCGGGATCAGTCAAATACTTTATATGTTTTCTTTATCACATTTCAGGCCAATTTCAAATAAGTCATAGCAAACTCTCTTGACAATCAGCACCATTCACACGTTTTTGACTACCTGTTAGTTATGGAACACTGTTTTTAACTAGTTTAGGATTGTGTATCATCGTAAGCTTGATCTTGGCTTTATCAGATTGAGATAACTATTAGGATTAACAAAATGCATAGAACTTACAGAAAGTCTTCCAAACTGTATCAGATACTAGAAATATGCAAACTTGAATGCGCATAATTGGTGAAATGGATGGCTTATGAGAAACTCAATATGACTAAATATCATAAAACTAGAGTTTCATCAAATTCCATAGAACAAAACTTTGGTTACTATTTTAGCAATGAATATTCAATTTATTCATAAAATACATAGGTCAATGTAGACATTGGAAACTGGTGCAAGAATGACCCTGTCTTCATATAATTGTCTTAAATGGTTAAATTGGCACAATGGTGTACAGGGCAAAAAGTCTTCAATTGTAAAAGACTTTAGGTTAAAGGATATGGATTCTATAATTAGACTCTGTTGTATGAAAAAGGCTAAACAAAGAGAAATTACCAAGAAAATCAATGTAATAGCATGCATATTTTGCATACATACAGTTTAAGGTCACAAATTGCAACATTCCACGATACACACACATCATTGTCACATATCAATGATTATGAAATTATTTATCTTGAAGATATAAACCCCAAATCTGAAAATTATGGTATCAACAGAATCACCTTTCTAAATCGAAGGAGTCCATCGGCGATAATAAAATTTTAAAATGACTAAAACTTCACAGATGTCCTCTAATTTTTTGAAGATACATGCAGCATATTTTTGCATGAACAACAAATAGGGGCATGCAATCATACAACAATAGTTAATAAACGAAAATATAAATAAATAAATTGAGTTATAAATATAAAAGGTCATGACTGTTATGGCTTATGACCAACACTGAAAAACACTATAATAGAAGAGTCATATAGACTAGCTGTACTAGGTCAAGGACATGAACGAGAGCTTTAATACCATTCTCATCCATGGAATGAATGTGCTCCTCCACCCATTTCCCAAGAACCAAATCCAACTCCAGAAACCCTCGTTGTTTGCTCCTATATATCAGTCTGCTTCCCACATCCAAGGGAGAAAAGTTTTCAAAAGAAATTGAAATTGAGAGGCCTCCATCAAAATTAAATTTTGACAAAGAAATCAAAGCCCAAGTGTATGATCATATTAAGACAAAGAAATAAAGGGGAACCTGTTACATAATTGTCTGTTGCTCTCTTTGTTGGAGAGATCAATATCCAGTGATGGGGTATTTGAAGAAAACCCGGAAACCCAACAATACTGAGGCTTGAAAAGGGCCTGAGGGGTAGTGGCAGCAATGGAGCTTTGATTGGAATTGAGTATTTTGCATACACTAATCAGACTTCTTCTCAAGCTCAGCATTTTGCTTTACTATGCAAATTGTTCAGATGGGTTCTTTTTCACTCTACACAAATACAATACCATGGGGGTGTGACTGTGTGTTACTGTGAACATCGAGAAAGACGGCAATCAGAGAAATTTTATCCAACTTGTCGCTAACCTGTGCAATACACAAGATAATCGAACAAAAGTAACATATATATTCACCTTGCGCAAAGATACCACACTGGCTAAATCGTTCATAGCAAATTAAACCCACGAATTTCATAAGATTTGTTATTGTTTCTGACCTCAACTCAAATAAACATCAATTCCATATATTCTGAAGTAATATGTTTGCATATGTATATGTGGGTCACGAGTTGTATATTGGGTCATTCTTTTCAGTGGATATGTGTTTGAAAAACTTTCAGGGAGTTTGTTTTGGAGTTATGAACACATATTTCCATCTCTTTTTTTTTTTCCACCTTTTCTATTGATATCAGTTTGTGTTTAATATATTGTAGTATTAAATAATTTTTACTAATGTCCCTTTTACTAATTAAAAAAAATTGTTGAATTTAAAGATTACTAAATACAAAGCACAAAAGTAGTAGAAAACAATAGAATCTCAGTCACAATGCATTATGTCATTACATTTGGTAACTATAAGACATTGTTATTAGCAATAATATTTACTAATGGATATCTCTTGAAACATCCCATTTCATTTGAGTGAATTTCAAGCCTAGACAGTATAAGACAACTGAAGTTCAAAACAAAACAAAACAAAACAAAATTGCACCTTCCAATGATTCTAGTAATTTAGTAAAAGACAAACAGTACTATGAAGGCAGATACTATATTAAGATAAAAACAGTCTAAGACTATTCAATGGATGTTGCTGGGGGCATCAACCGGCGAGTGGGGGCTGTTGGTGGTGCTCTTGGTGGAGGGAAGATTGCCAAAGTGATGTGAGAGAGAGAGAGAGAACTGTGGAAAAACAACACAATTCTTTTTTAGCAGAGGGTTAAAAACGGCACAGTTTGTTTTAGGCTACTTTTGGTGGGAGGATAGAAAAAATTTAAGTGTCCGTTTGGTAATGTCGTTCTAGTAATATTTTTTGTATTTTTTGGAAATACGTGTGGGTGAAAAAAATTTGTAAAAATATATGTAATGTTGTTTAAAAATTGAAAACATATGTTTAAATACATGTACCAAACAAACTCTAATTTTTTCTCATTGTTTTTTATTGGAATGATGAAAAAGTGAAAGAAATAGAGAGAAGAAAAATGAGAGGATATAATATGTTGTTTGAATAAATTTACTCCCATATCCTTATCACTTAATATAAGAATTTTTTTTATAATCATTAAATAAATAAAAACTTTTCGATTATATATATTGATGATGCGAAGAAAATCAGTAGGCTGGATACTTCGGATTTGAAAGAACTACTTGCTGTCTTGATGACCTGAAAAAGAAAGAGCAATGATCAAAGGTGACCGGGGTCACTGGCCAAGAATCCTCCGATGGCAAAGTTAGTTTTCTCTCTATAATTTTGGAGTTCCAACTTTTCAGGAAATGTAAAACGTACATTTGTTTGGTCTGAATAAGCGTTTATATAGTGTCCTAAGAATAGTTATCAAACTTGTAACCTCCCCTGGATTTGAGGAGGTGTAAGGATTCAAGGATAGTTTCCTCAATTGTTTAGGAGTTACATTTTTCTCACATAATGGTCACTGGAAGTTATGCGCGTGATACAGAGTTGTTGTACATACTCGGGGATTTTCCCAAGTGTCAAGGGCTCGTCCAGGAGTCCTTGTCCAGAGGTCCTCTGGACGAGCATATCTCGCTTCTAAGGGAGGTCGTTCCTTTGTGGACGACCTTCTTATGGACGAGGTTGATGGTTTCCTTGGATGGCATGACGTGGTTTTATGGATGAGGTTCTCACAGCCTTTGCTTTCTTGGTCTTTCCCTAGACGACCTCCATGGACGATATTGAAGTTTGTACCCCATCAGTTGCCCCCTTGTCTATGGGTCGTCTAGGGAGTACATAAAATGACATCATCTTTTGGACGCGTGTCTTTATGTTAGCTGTTATGTGTGCCACATGTCGTAACTTCATTGACAATTTGTCACGTTGAATTAATTTTTCGAGGGAAATGTCACGTGGCATGTCCTGGTTGGTCACGTAATTAAAGACACCATTTTCAACGCCTATAAATAGTGGAATTCCTCTCGTACTCTTTGCATTTTCTCAAATTTTCTTCTTTGACATCCTCGTCTTAGCACTTCGTCTAGAAATTTTCTAGCGTCCTTAGTTTTCCACCGTCTAAAGCCATGTATCTTCTTTACACTCGTCTTTAGGTTTTTCTTAAGTTTTCAAGATGTCTGAAATTGTCGTTTCTTTGTCTAGTAATATTGTTGAAAAAGAGATAGACGAGTATCATAACTCTTCTAGCTACAGTGGTTCTAGTAGTAATAGTAGTGGTGGGGGAAATACCACAGACGAGAAGTATACTTCTGGAGTTCCTGGGGTTACGCTGGAAGTCCTTCAAGAACAACTTAGGATGAGAGCAGCGTCTAGGTCTGGGGCTGGTCTGTTGAGTGCTCCCCCATCTGTCCCTCAGGACGAGGTAGAAACCATTTATAGTTGTGCTGTGAGAGTCCCTTCTAAGACGGACGACAAGAAGTTAGAGTCTCTTAGGAGTTGGTATCAGATCCTAGAGGAGTTGAATCCTAGGTTGGCCGTCCGAGAGGAATGGTACTGCCAACCTCGTTTTGGTGTAGGAGTTTATGAGGCCTATCTTTTAGGAGGTCTTAGGTTGCCTCTTAACTCTTTTGCTAGGGAGCTACTCACTAGGCTAGGTTTAGGATTGTGTCAATTTAACCCCAACGCATGGAGATTAGTCGTCTCTATGCAAATTTTTTAGAGAGAGGTGTTTGAAAGGGATCGTCCTCTCACCGCGGACGAGTTCTTTTTTTATTACAAACCCTCTGAAATTAGTCAATCCCGTGGTTTGTATCAATTTACAGCCAGAGGGAGGAATTGTAGAATTATAAAGTCTTTGGTCATGTAAGATAGCAACTGGAAGATGGAGTTTTTTTTCGTCTCAGGTTTCTGGGCAGGACACCCTGTTGAGGTTGGCAGGGATCCATTTGCCCCTTATACTGGAAAGTTAGGGAACCTTCGTCCGGAATGTATGTTTATTACTATGCATTGTTCCTTGTTGCATGCCGTTTTATAATCGTTTAACTCTAACTCTTTCTTGTAGGCGTTAGACGACCGTCCTTGAACAGGTTTTACCTTGGACGTGTGCAAAAGGCTCGTCTTCACCCTGAGAGGGATTTCCACTCCTTGGTTACTCTTCAACGCCTCGCTACTTGGGGACTTGATCCTGAGCCTTCTCCTGAAGCCACAACCCACGAGCGTACAGTCCATAGATGTAAGTTTTTACTTTGACTGATCCCTTTTGTCATTTTTAGAAGTGATTCTAACAAATTTCTCTACAGGAATGGCTACCATGAAGGAGAACAAAGGGAAGGAGATAATGGACGAGGTTGTGGGGCTAGCGGCTCAGTCTCAGCCTTGTCCTGCCCTCGGGGATTCTCGGCCTCGTCCTTCCCTTGAGGAATCTCAGCCTCGTCCTGCCGGTAAGGAATCTCAGCCTCGTCCTTCCACTGGGGATAAAAGGAAGAACCTCTCTGAAGATCTAAATTTAGAGGATCTTCCTAGCCGTCGAGGGGATAAGAAGGCAAGACATAGGTCGTTTAAGCCTGGAATTGTTAAGCCAGGCACTACCCTTTCTGTCTCCTAAGTGCCTCCCATCCAAGTCCTTGATGTGGAAATGCCTGAGCCTGCTGGTGTTTCCCCCTCCAAGGTCGTCACTCCTGCTTCGTCTCAGCCTTGTCCTAAGGTTCCCATGAATATGATTGAAAATGAGGACTTAGCCTAGGAGAGGTTTGAAAAATCTGTGACTGAGGAGGACGTGGCTGCTTGCTACGATATGTCCTTGAAGGAATTTGAGCACTCTGCTGTCCATGACCTCTTCAAGGTATGTAGTTCTCCCAATTACCTCGTCTTGTCATTTTACTATGGCCATTATTTTATTTTTAATTGGAATTTTAATCGTTTGCATAGGCCATGTCGAAGTTCATAGCAACGTCCAGACAAGCACGGAGATAGACAAGGAGAGGGCCAAAGGACGACTGTAGAAAATGGGCTGAAGCAGCAAGCAAAGCTACGGACAAGGTTAAGGAGCTAAAAAATCTCGTTGAGGAGCTAAGGGCTGACATCGTCTAGAAGGACACTCGTCTGGATCATTTCCAAAAGAGGAATGAAGAGCTTGGTATCCTTTTCAAGGACGCCAAAAAGGTAGCTGAGGAGGAATTCAAAGCTTCCAGCCAGTTCACTGACCTGTTGGACAGGAACTATGCTGCTGGCTTTGAATACTTCCGCATAGACGTTATTGAACGCTTCTCCGAGGTAGATTTTAGCCCCATTAAACTTCACCTTGGTGGCTCTGCTAGCTCCCTTATCCAGACAATCTCAGAGGACGTTAATGTTGAGGCCGATGCTACCACGCAGCTTGCCTAGAATGAGCCTAAAACTGGAGACGATCCTCAGTAAATTTGTATTAAAAAAAGTTTATCACAATTCCTTTTTTTTTTTTTTTTTTTTTTTGTAAGGTCCATAGTCTGGGACTGTTTGAAATTTATTCAAGTACAATTTGCTCATCCAAGAAATTGGAACGAGTTTATAAACAGTTGCCTTTTAGGCTTTCACTTTATAAGGGTTTTTGGACGGTGGTCGTCTACCCTTTATAGCGTTGACTTATGAATGTTTATTTACATTATTTGTCTATTATTGAACATATTGTTGCATGGACGAGTGTTATATATATATATATATATATATATATATATATATATATATATATATATATATATATATATATATATATATCACTTATGCTACTGGCTTTTATGAAACTTGCATACTCCTAAGTATTAGAGGGTCGTCCTTATACTTTTCCTATGGACGACGTAAGAGGCTCATCCATGCGCTTTTCTTATGGACGACCTATTTGTATATGGACGACCTATTTGTATATGGACGACTCATTTGTATTTTAACAATTTTTACATGTATAATCCGTCCTCAGAGTAGCAGTGGCAGTTCTTTTCCTCGTCCATAGGCCAGGCAATTGGCATTCATCTTTCGTCGAGACGTTTCTAATGCTTGATTTGTCCTGGAACATTGTAGCGTATTGGCTATACGTTCGTCCAGGGACTTTAATGCTTCGATGTATGCCCTTTTCTTGTCCGTCTATTTTTCAGACGAGTATGCCTTAGCTTATTTTTCTTTGCTTTATCCTCATTTCGAGGAAAGCTTATGAACGTTACATCCCTGCGTCCAAAGATTTTCATTTGTCTTAGGCTTTTGCCTTTTTGTGGGTACTATTATGGAAATTAGATTTATGCATTAAATACATTAGAAATCCAAATCATATTATATATAAACATTGTCCACAAATATGGCACATGTTTTGAAGCTAGTGCCTTAGGAAAATACTTAGGAAAATACTTCAATGTTCATAACTTCGTCCTGAACAAACTTGTATGTAGACGGTGCAAAAGTTTAAGAACTAGTGCACTTTTTATTCTTAAGACACAATAGTAGTAATAAGAATACAACAGTAAATATGAGTAAACACATAGACCGTAGCAGTAATTTCGTCCATAGCTGTAACCTCGTCCTTGGTAAAGTTCATTCAAGCTCATTACTGGTAGTACCTCCTCAGGTGCTCCATGTTCCAAGAGTGCTCTAACTTTCGTCTGTCCAGAGCTTCCAAGTAGTACGATCCCTGCCTTTTGCAGTTGATTACCCTATAGGGTCCTTCCCAATTGGGTCCTAATTTTCCATGAGCTGGGTTCCTAGTTGCCAAGGACACCCTTTTAAGAATAAGGTCCCCGACGTCGAAACGCCTGGGTTTTACCATGGCATCATGCTGCCTAGCCATAAGATTCTTGTATCTTGTTGTCCTTTGCTCTGCATCCATCCTTACCTCATCAATGAGATCGAGGTCAAGACGAAGTTGTTCTTCATTTTCTTTCTCCTGATACTTCATCACTCGATGGTTAGCCATATGAACTTCTGCAGGTATGACCGCTTCACTTCCATAGGCTAACTTGAAAGGGGTTTCTCCTGTTGGGGTTCTCACAGTTGTCCTGTAGGCCTAAAGAGCACTTGGCAACTCATCTAGCCATATCCCCTTTACCCCCTTGAGTTGAGTCTTGATGATTTTCAGCAGGGATTGGTTTGCTACTTCCGCTTGTCCGTTCGCTTGTGGGTGGGAGGGCAAGGAATAGTGATTCTTGATTCCAAATTGTTCACAAAAGTCCCTGAAAGGTGTATTGTCAAACTGTCATCCGTTATCAGATACTAGTACCCTAGGTATTCCGAACCTACACAGTATATTCTTCCAAACAAAATTCTTGACATTTTGCTGAGTAATTTTTGCAAGAGGTTCGGCCTCCATCCACTTGGTAAAGTAGTCAATCCCTACCACCAAAAATTTCATTTGTCTGGTCCCTAAGGGAAAAGGACCTAGGATATCCAGTCTCCATTGTGCAAAGGGTCATGGGGCCATCATTGGGGTTTGGTACTCCGACAGCTATCTAGGGACGTTGCTATAGCACTGACACTGGTCACACACCTTAACATAAGCCTTAGCACCTGCTTGAATCGTAGGCCAGTAGTAGCTTGCACGGACGACCTTATGGACTAGCGATCTTGCTCCTGAGTGATCTCGTCCGGAGCCAGGCACCTTAGGTAGGGCTGAGAAAAGCCTCGCTTGTATAGTACTTCGTTTATGAGGACATATTTGGCAGCCCTGACTCTCAGCTTCCTAGCCTCGTCCTTGTCTTCCGGAAGCCTTCCATCCTTAAGATAGATTATTATTGGACTCATCCAATTTTCTCCCCCTCCTATTTATTTTATATCTGGGAGGTTTATACTCGGCATGTATTGGATTCTGTCGTACTCGTCCATAACTCATCTTCGCCAAGGCATCTGCTTTTATATTTTCCCCCCTTGGGAGTTGGACAAAACTCACTTTTGTAAACTTTTGGACAAGCCGCCTCACTTTGCTAAGATATTTCTTCATCTGATCTTCCTTAGCATCACACATTCCATTCACTTGATTGATGACTAGCTGAGAATCTCCTTTGACTGTTATTGATTCCGCCCCTAAGGACTTAGCCAATTTCAGCCCTTGAGTAGAGATTCATACTCAGCTTCGTTGTTGATGGTTTGGTACTATAATCGGGCTGCATACTCCAGCTTGTCACCCTCTGGAGACTTAAGTATGACTCCAATCCCTTTGCGTACAATGTGGACGATCTGTCTACATTGATAACCCACCTTTTGACTCCTTCGTCTTTGTCTAGCTCGTCTTGGCTGGGGGTGAACTCCGCAATAAAATCTGCCAACATCTGTGCCTTTATTGCGCTCATTGACTAGTATCTAATATCAAACTCACTTAGTTCCACCGCCCATTGGATTAGTCGTCCTGCAGCTTCTAACTTGTTCATCGTCTTCCTTAAGGGGTAATCCGTTAGGACGTTGATAATATGAGCTTGAAAATAATGTCTCAGCTTCCTGGAAGCCTTGATCAAAGCAAATGCTAGATTTTCCATCATCAGGTATCGTCCTTCTGCTCCTCTCAGTGCTCGGCTCATATGGTAAACTGGTTTCTGAATCTGTCCCTCTTCTCTGACCAACGCCAAGCTCACAGCGTACGGGGACACCGCCAAATACAAATATAGCTATTCACCAGGCACAGATGGACTTAGCAACGGTGCTGTCATGAGGTAAGTCTTCAGGTCTTGGAAGGCCTTCTGACACTCGTCTGTCCACTCAAATGCCTTCTTGAGAACTTTAAAGAATGGCAAACACTTGTCAGTAACTTTTGAAACAAACTTGTTTAGGGCGGAAACTCATTCGGTAAGAGACCGGACTTCTTTGATGTTCTTCGATGGTTCCATGTTTAGTATCGCTTGGATTTTGTCCGAATTTGCCTCAATTCCTCTGTGTGAAACCATGAACCCTAAAAACTTCCCCAAGAAAACTCCAAAAGCACACTTGCTTGGATTTAATTTCATGTTGTACCGTCGAAGTGTATCAAAGGTCTCTTGAAGGTCGTCTAGATGCTTCCTTCATCTAAGCTCTTTACCAGCATATCATCTACATAAACCTCCACATTTCGCCCGATTTAAGGACGAAACATGTGGTTTACTAATCTTTGGTAAGTCGCCCCCGCGTTCTTCAAACCAAAAGGCATTACCTTGTGGCAAAATAACTCTTGGCTAGTAATGAATGAAGTCCTCTCTTGATCTGCCTCGTCTATCTTTATTTGGTTGTAGCCTGAGAAGGCGTCCATGAAGCTCAGCAGTCTATGACTTGCCGTTGAGTCCATCAGCTGGTCAATGCGTGGCAATGAATAACTGTCCTTGGGGCAAGCCTTGTTCAAGTCAGTAAAGTCCACGCACATCTGCCACTTGTCGTTGGCCTTCTTTACCATGACTACATTTGTCAACCAGTCCGAATAATAAACCTCTCAGATGAACTCCGCTGTAATCAATTTCTGGACTTCTTCTTTGATGGCATTGTCTCGTTCAGGAGCAAAAACCCTTTTCTTCTGGCGCACTGGTTTGAAGTAGGGGCATACATTCAGACGATGAGTAATGACACTTGGGTCAATACCCAGCATGTCCTTATGACTCCATGCAAAGACATCTAGGCTTTTCTTCAAAAACTGGACCAGAGTATGCTTTGCCTCTTTTTCTATGCTCGCCCCAACTTTAGTGAACTTCTCGGGGCTGCCCTCGTCCAAAGGGACATCTTCTAACACCTCAGTGGGTTCTGCTGTAAGCCTTCTCTCGTTTATGCTCAGTGTTTGCACGTGCTCGTCTATTGCCAGCATGGCTAAGTAACACTCTCTGGCAGCTAACTGATCCCTTTGTACTTGACCCACTCCATGCTCGGTCGGAAATTTGACGGATAAATGGTCGGTAGCAGTTACCGCCTTCCAACTATTCAAAGTCGGCCTTCCAATAATAGCATTATATGATGATGAACAATCAACAACAAGGAAGTTTACCTCTCTAGTTATCTGCTACAGGTATGCTCCAACCACCACAAGTAATGTAATGGTGCCCATAGGTTGCACCTTCATTCCTCCAAATCCCACCAATGGTGAATTCACTGGTCGGAGTTGATTTCGTCCTAACCTCATTTGCTGGAAGGCGGGATAATACAGGATGTCTGCCGAGCTGCCATTGTCTATTAAAACCCTTTTGGTCGTATAATCGACAATAAGCAGGGTAATGACTATCGCGTCATTGTGTAGGTGGTGAACTCGTCCAGAATCCTCGTCCGTGAATGTAATGGCTTACTCGTCAGCTTCCCCCGTCTTGGGAGATCGTCCAAACAGCTGGAAGTTCTGCACCACCTTCAGGTATGTCTTCCTTAACTTGGACGACTGAGCTGCCGAGGTTCCTCCTATAATAACTCTTATTTCTCCAAGTGGGGGTCGTGATGACACTTCCACCTTGGCCTTTAGCTTCTCGTCTCTTTGGTCTCGTCTAAGGAAATTCCTCAACTTGCCTTGCTTGATAAGATTCTCTATCTGCTGCTTCAAATCAAAACACTCGTTTGTGTCGTGCCCATGGTCTCTGTGAAAGTGGCAATACTTACTCCTATTGCGCTTGGTAGGATCTCCCTTCATTTTCTCTGGCCACTTCAAGGATGGATTTTTCTTGATTTGCATAAGCACTTGCTCTAGTGGTGTATTCAAGGGAGTGTATTGTTGGTTTCTCGCTGAAGAACTCGCCTTCTTACTATCTCTATCCCTTTTCTCTTCTGCCCAAGCCTTCTTGGGACGAGGACCTTGATTGAGATGATGCGGATGACTTGCTTCTGAATGCTCTGCTCTCTTCCTCTTCTTGTCTATGATCGCGTCCTCAACATTCATGATATTCTGGGCCGAATGGACGAGCTCGGCCATGGTCTTTGGTTCTTACTCGTAGAGCTTATGGATGAACAAGTCAGAGTTGACCCCATTATGGAAGGCGGCCAATAATAACTTGTCGTCCATTTTGTCCATCGTCAAGGCTTCTCTATTAAACCAGGTAATGAAGGACCGCAAACTCTCATTTTTCCCTTGCTCTATAGTTAGCAAACTAGAAAAAGAACGCTTGTGGCGTTACCCTCCAATAAAATTATTGACGAACAACTTACTCAACTCCTCAAATGAGCCCACAGAGTTTAGGGGTATTTTGCTAAACCACACCCGCGCTGGTCCCTTAAGTGTGGTAGGGAATGCTCTGCACATAATCTCGTCCGGAACCCCTTGAAGGTGCATGGTTGTCTTAAAGGTAGCGATGTGATCACACGGGTCTCGATTTCCATCATATGAATCCAAGGAAGGCATTTTGAATTTCGGGGGTAGGGGATGACTATTGATGGAAGCCGTGAAAGGGAAGTCTGTTCGATGAACTAAATCATCCATGGGGTTCGCCCGCCTCATATTCTCCTTCATTTCATCTATGGCTTTTCTCATCTGGTCCATCTCCCTCTCCAAGTGTGGCACTCTTCTTGAAGCAGTACCCCTTAACTGATTCTCAGACTCAACGTTTTCTCCTCTACCTTCCTGACTTTGGGCTCGTCCTTCCGTGTGCCCATCATAGCGTTGCCTCCTTAGATTGATCTCTTTATTCAACTCTTGATTCTAACGGGTCAACTCCACCATAGCGGCATCCATGGACTGTATATGTTAAACAGAAGGCGGTTGCATGACAGGCGTTGACTGACGATTGCGGAGGGGATTACTAGAAGCATCCCTACTCTCCTGGTGGCCTGGGCTGGTAGCCCTTGATCTTGTTCGAACCATTCAGTCTTTTGTCTGGGAAAGGCTAATCGTTGAAAACAAATAATTGAACGAAAAGCAAACTTTCTTCCCACAGACGGTGCCAATTGATGATGCGAAGAAAATCAGTAGGCTAGATGCTTTAGATTTGAAAGGACTACTTGCTGTCTTGATGGCTTGAAAAAGAAAGAACAATGATCAAAAGTGATCGGGGTCGCCGGCCAAGAACCCTCCGATGGCAAAGTTAGTTTTCTCTCTATAATTTTGGAGTTCCAACTTTTCAGGAAATGTAAAACGTACCTTTGTTTGGTCCGAATAAGCGTTTATATAGTGTCCTAAGAACAATTATC
This sequence comes from Castanea sativa, assembly GCF_040712315.1. Lineage (NCBI taxonomy): Eukaryota > Viridiplantae > Streptophyta > Magnoliopsida > Fagales > Fagaceae > Castanea > Castanea sativa. The sequence goes on along the minus strand of NC_134016.1, from coordinate 36,717,223 downwards.
AGACTTGTAACCTCCCCTGGATTTGAGGAGGTGTGAGGGTTCAAGGATAACTTCCTCAACTGCTTAGGAGTTACATTTTTCTCACATAACGGTCACTGGAAGTTATGCACGTGATACAGAGTTGTTGTACATAGTCGAAGATTTTCCCAAGTGTTAAGGGCTCGTCCAGGAGTCCTCGTCCAGAGGTCCTCTGGACGAGCATATCTCACTTTTAAGGGAGGTCGTTCCTTTATGGATGACCTTCTCATGGACGAGGTTGATGGTTTCCTTGGACAGCACGGCGTGGTTTTATGGACAAGGTTCTCACAGCCTTTGCTTTCTTGGTCTTGCCCTGGACGACCTCCATGGACGATATTGGAGTTTGTACCCCATCATATATATATATTATTAGAGGTGAAAGTCACCAAAATATTAAAAAAAAACCTATTATGGTTTGATTTTTTTTTTAAATGTTGTCAAGAAGAAAAAAATGGTGAGGTTTAAGTCCAGTGCATCTAGTCAGGCTTCTCATGGACCCACAAATTCTTGTTTGCCCAAATTGGCCAAAAGAGCAATGGAAGCTGAATAAGACAAATTGTTGGTAGATTGATTTCAAAATAATATGAGATAAATTTACAAATATACCCTTAAGTGGTTCAAACCAAAAAGTTTAAACATGTCAAATATATATATATATATATATAAAAGAGTATATGTAACATACCAAAAAGTTTAAACCAAACAAAGGAAATGTTTTTTCTCTTTTCTTTTCTTCCTATATCCAAACAAATCTAGAGAATAATTTTCTTTTCTTTTTCTCTTCCCTTCCTATCTATTCTTTTCTCTTACCTCACCCCAACTGTAACCAAACAAAGTCTTTATTTTCTCTCATCAAATCTCTTCAAATTGTAAAGATAGGATTTTGGGGGGCCTGGAAGAAAACACTTAGGCCCCACCAAAATCCCTCCCCTCCTCTCTTCCATCCAAACAACCTTCTTCCCAATTTTCTCTCATATTTTCCTCTTTCCATTTTCCATTCCTCCTAAAATCACTCCAACCAAACAGACCCTTAAAGTGAACAAAAAAATTGAATTGGTAAAAACTAAAAGTCTAAAACAACCTCCTACGTTATAAAACCTCTAAGGACCAAAACCCATGTTCATTGTCAACAAATCAATGTTGATATACAACTTTGTTGTGACATTTTATCAGATGATTGAGGTTAAATTATTCTTTGACACATAATGATTGACTTAAGGCTAAAAGACAATTTACACTTTTCAAGTAATAAAAAAATAGTATTAAAATGTACATTTTGTTCACATCCGTTACCATCTTGCCATAACTCACTTAAAAACGATGTCATTTTGGCTAGAAAATAGAAAAAAAAAATGATATCATTTATAGGCTGGTTAATGGTGAAAATGTAATGGACTACACCAGAAGTAATACATTGACATTATTATAATAGTACATAATTTAAATCTTTTTTTTATATATACAAATACACACAAGAAATAGGGAAATGGGTTCTAAGTTTGGGGTGTCCAGGCACGTGGCAACTGACAAGGCATTGGAAAAGGCAAAAGAAAATTTGAAAGTTTATGACTTGGTGTTGATGCCTACTTTGGCAAAAAGGTCAAATAATAAGAAGAAGCCCAACAATATGAAAAGAGTGAAGGATGAAGAGTTAGCAAAGTAAGGAAAACTATTAAGCCCGAATGACAGAAATAATGGTCCACATGCTTATAAAGTAGTAAAAAATGCCACAAAGAAAGCAAATGGGCCCAAGGGAGCCTAGAGAAGGAAGTAGTAAGCCCATGAGAATCATAAGAAATGGAAAGCAAGCAAAAATGAGTCGGAGGAGCCCAAAGAAAGGAATTAGTAAATGTGGTTGGTGCAAAGACCAACAAACCCCGAAAGTAAAAGATATGGTAATTGGGTTGGGGTAGCCCGAAAGATTTAGCAAAAACCCATGGGAATGTAGGAATGGAATGAGCCGAGGATGTCCAAAGGAATGAAGAGAGCTGAGGATGCCTAAAGAAATAAAATGGGCCAAGGAAATTCAAGATGGTATAGAATTAACCCAACTGAAATACTGGGTAACGTGAACTGAGTAAAGGAAAATTACATGGCAAGCCCAAAGGAGGCCTAGCAAGCACAATTAAGCAATACATGGCGGAAACAATACAGTAGGTATGACAAAAGTATCAGTCGACCCACAAACTAAAAGTAAAAGAAAACAGGGGCTGAATTGAAGAAGGAAGGGCCCATACCCATGCAAAACCCAGCCTATGGAAGAAACGAGATGCAAATAATGAAGACTCAGTGACTCATCCACGCCACAAATGGTTAAAAAATGAGCAGTAGAATGCGTAGCAAGACCAGACAAATCCGCAGGCATGGTAAACACATGAACAGCAGACAAACCATGAACTCACATGGGAGTAGAGCACACACAAGGCTCAGACACCACCTACTTGTACCCAACCAATATAAGCGCTGTGGGCCATGGGTCGAGGTAAAAGAGGGTATGGTCTAGCGGTGGAGAGAAGGGGGAAGTCTATTCTAGGATTCACTCTCAAACTTTTTTGGAGGAAATGTCCTGCTGAGGTGACATACCACCCAAAAGAGGGAAAGCTGAAATGGAATCACTAGGTGCATGCCATAGGAGTTAGTAAGAGATAATACCCAACCCTTATTCGGATGGGAATGCCACGAAAATCAAGAAAATAAAACAAAATTCTTTTGTCTGGGAATGGAACATAGCGCAGCCAGGACAGAGTAGTGGTGATGGCTGAGCAGCCAGCAAACCAATGGGTGGCCCAGGAAGGACACCCACACCAGGCCAAAAGTGGTCAAGGGGAAAAACAATAAAACTTTTCACGGCAGGCAATATAAAAAGGCCTTAGATGTGCACAACAAATGGCAGTGAGTGAGAAGTAAGAAGGAACAAGTAAGAAAAATAGCAAGAAAAAAAAACAACGGAAGAGCAAGGAAGAATAGAGGGAATATAAGAATAAGAAAAAAAAAAAAAAAAGGCTGAGAGAAACAGAGAGGATAAAAATTAAAGTGAGGAAATAAGAGTGTGATAAGGTATGCACCAATAGGATACTCCCTTCTCTCCCTCTCAATAGCCTACTCTCTAGCAAGTTAAAGGACTTGAGATTAAGCCATTTAGGTCCATTCTTTCAAAGTAGACAATTTTCATGGCAGGATTTCCCCGTGAGATTGCCCACATTGAAAATTGGTTCCCTTCTTGGACTTAAATCTGCTAAGGAACCAAGCACAGCAAACTAATCCCCCTTCCCCTCTTTTATTGTTATTGATTAAGCATTAATATTATTATTATTTTATTGTCACTAACTTATTCCTGCTATTCTCACATTACTATGTTTTTTTTATTGAGAAAGTGGTTTATATATTATCTTTGGTTGGTAGCAAACATATCTTTTTTCTATTTAGTTATATTATGTGCCTCCTGCTAAAACATTTTTGTAACAACATCCTCTGCCGTGGGCACGTGACTAAGATCTTGGCAAAGGGGTCCTAGCTTGCACACAAGCTAGCTTAAGGTGAGTCTCAATTGAGTCAGTCCTGACTTTCTTACCCCAGAACTATTAGGTCACAACGCGGCAGGAAGTAATCCAACCTAAAAGTACAAAAAAGGCCACCACATTTAAATTGACGACTCCGCTGGGAAGTTGGGAAAAAACATGAGCGTTGTGCCATCGTAGGCAGAGTCAAGACCAACAATGCCTCACTAGCACCAAGCCAACCAGGCGGAAGGTGTTAATAGAACAAGGGCTGGACCACAACAGTAGTAAAGAGTTCTTGCTGATAATGTGAACTTTTTCATCGAGGCACTGCAATCTGTGCAGCATTCCCAGCAGCAGATAATGGAAGAAATCCGCCAAATGAAAGTAGACAAGACAAAAGAAAAAGGAAGTCAGCATCACCCAGAGCATGCGGCAGACAAGGAAGAAACCCCTGCAGGGGGTGGCCAGCAGAATGCGGAGCAGTGTTTCATCACCATGGCCGAAGTTGCAGCACTTCTAGAACAAGAAAGGGCCAAAGCACCTAAGGAAAGGTTTTATGCATGACGGCCTCCTTATTCGGTGAGAATACTCAGCAAACCATATCCTGAGAGGCATGAACCTCGAACTTTTGCACAATATGATGGCAGAAGGGGAAGTGCTATCGAACATGTAAGCAAGTTTATTGATACCCTTAGTCCCTACGCGACAAATGAGGATTTGTGTCTTTGGGAATTTTCCAAATCCTTATGTGACTGTGCGTATACTGGTTTGAAACCAGGGTTAATCCCAACGTGGGATGACATGGTAGACGTGTTTTGCACTAAATACTTCCATAGAGAAGAGATAGTAATGCTTGCAACTTTGCAAGCAACCAAGCAAAGAAGCGGTGAAGATTTAATGGAATACATTAAGAGGTTCAAAGGCATAGCACTTGACTGTTATGATCATTGTAAGGAAAAGACATTTATAGAAATGTGTATGGGTAACATGATTATGGAATATAGAGTTGTTTTGGAGAATTTAGAAATCTCCCAGTTCGCACAATTGTTGTAGAAAGCCAAGAAGATCGCCCAATCAGTGAGGCCAAGTTTTGATAGGCCTAAAGAATGGAGGACCACTCCACAAGTCATGGCGGTATCTACTGGCGAAAAAAAGAGGAAATCAAATGGGACGGAGTATGAGACCCCTCCGCCATTGCCATGTACATCGAAGGAGCTAGATGTGCTCCTGGATAAATGGATCGTAGATGGGGTCTTCAAACCCAACCAACTTTCTAGGGAACCCGCCGAAGAAGAGCGGAGAGACCCGCATTTCTGCCATTTGCACAATTATGTGCAACACCCTACCGCAGATCAAGCCATTTAGGTCCATTCTTTCAAAGTAGGCAATTTCCATGGCAGGATTTCCCTATGAGATTGCTCACATTGGAGATTGGTTCCCTTCTTGGACTTACATCTCCTAAGGAACCAAGTACAACAGACTAATCCCCCTTCCCCTCTTTTATTGTGATTGATTAATCATTAATACTATTCTTTTTTTTATTGTTGCTAACTTATTCCTGCTATACTCACATTACCGTGTTTTATTATTGAGAAAGTGGTTTAAATATTATCTTTGGTTAGCAGCATATATATATTATATATTATATATTTTATCATGTTATATTATGTGCCTCCTGCTATAACATTTTTGTGACAACATCCTCTACCGTGGGCACGTAACCAAGATCTTGGCAAAAGGGTCCTAGCTTGCGCACAAGCTGGCTTGAGGCGAGTCTCAATCGAGCCAATCCTGACTCTCCTACCCCAAAACTATTAGGCCACAACGCCGCAGGAAGCAATCCAGCCTAGAAATACAAAAAGGCCCACCACACTCAGTAATTGAGTCTTGGCCCCTCTCCAATGTGATATATGAAATGATACATAATACATCAAATTTTTCTTTCTTTTTTACTTGTACCCCTTTTTTTTCATTATCTAAGAGCGTATTATTATTCTAATATTTTAAAAATGTGATTGTTGTTGTTATTATAATTAATAGGTAAATATTTAGGCTTAAGATTGTGTTAGGTTCTAAATATTTAGCATTAAATGTTTAAGTTCTAAATTTATTGTATGATGCCAAACTGACTACAAAAACATGTTTAGTATAAGATATTTATGTCTTAGAAGTGTTTTAGACATTATTCAAATTGATACAAATCAAGATTTAAGAACATACAAACTGTAGTAAGAAGAATTCAAAATCTAAAGAGCTCGACCGATCAAACTACAGTTCTTATTCTGTAAATTTTTAAATCAGGCCCAATAGCTCGCAAAACGTTTAGGATTTGAGTCCAACATTGCTAAGTATAAAAGGGAAACCCTAATGGACATTTTTCAAGTTTTGTGAGTTACTCCTATGAGATCTGTGAGGTTCTGTAACCTTCTAACTCAACAAGCATCTATTGAAGATCATTACTAGTAGTAGTCAAGTATCGGTGGAGTTAAGTTGCTGAAATCAAGTCAAACACAATTACTAATTCAAATCTTTAAATGGAGATCTTAGAGTCACAAACTGGAGTATTTGTGTGCAACAGATTCATAATAGAGGAGTTCATGGATTCAAAACTGCATGTGATCACGTAAATAAGTACTACATGAGGTATCAGTAGATTTAGGGTTAAGTCTATTGTAACAATTTCCATTCTATTAGTGAATTGTTGGCTTGTTGATTGTTTAAGTTAAATTATCCACACGTTTTTTACATTGAAATTGGATTGTGTCATTGGTTTTCCTTAGTTATCATATCATTGTGTTCTTTACTTTTTGTCGATGTTTATGATATGATTGATACTTGTTTAACTTAGATCTATTTAATTGACGTAAGTAACAACTTGGATAATCTATTAGGTTAAACAATCTGTGTTTTCATAGGTCTAAAATCTAACAGATTGATATGTTAGTTAAAATATAGACTAATAATTTTAAAATTTTTAATAAATTACATGGGCTTTCGCTAATAATATATAAAGAAATATATGTATATAAATAAAATAAAATAGCAACAATCTCATAAGGGTATGTTAAATAGACCAATACCGAAATATTGTGTTCCAATATACAAACAGAAATGGGCATTGAAACAGTATTTAGAACATTGGTTGGTTCTAACACACTAATTAAATTATAGATTATCAAAGTCAAGGACCAATTTCGTATGTGAAAGGTATCTGACATATCTTTACCAAAAAAAAAAAAGAAGGAATCTGACATATAATCATTACTCTTTTAGATTTTTTTTTTCTATAGATTATGATATCTCTCCGATTAATTGGGTCTTGAAATTTGGATACCATTAGCCATGTGAAGTGCAATCCAGCCAATTGTCATGCAGTTATTGGATAGAATCATGTTGAAAATCTTGTTTCGTTGGCAAGAAAAAATGACCCCACGGTATCATTTTCAACCAACCACAACAAAGAAACAGATCTGTGGATATGGCACCAAGATAAAAGGATAAGCCCCAATTGTTGCCATTGGCTAATCCAAAACACAACAACACATCTCAACCGTTAGATCCCAAAAATCAAGCAAACCAACCGTCCACTTTTAACAAAGAACAAGAACCACACGCACCCCCTTGAAATGAAAATACAAAGCCATGCACAAAAAACATTAAGCTTACAAACTCAGTACTACACTTCTACTACCATCACCACCACCACCACCCCTCATTTGATTGATTAAGGTCGGTAGACATGGCCACCATCACGACACAAGCTTCGGCCGCTCTTTTCCGGCCATGTGCCTCAAAACCCAGGTTCCTAACTGGGTCTTCTGGCAAATTGACTAGAGAATTGTCCATTAAACCAATGGCTTCCACTTCTTCTGGTTCTTTCAAAGTTGAGGCCAAGAAAGGTGAATGGTTACCCGGGTTGGCCTCACCAACTTACCTTGATGGCAGGTAATTATCTACTAGGCCTTTGGATGGGCTTATTTTGTTTATTATGTAAAAGTATAACTATACCTTATAGAATGTGACACTTCACATATTTCTATGACCAAGTTCTTTATCTTTTAGCACTACTTTTGGTCTCAAAGTGACATTGTGAAGGTAGTCTAGGTTAAAATGCAAAATTGACATTCTAAGTTTCTTTCCATTTTATTTCAGCTATAACTTTCAAGTTTATTCAATTAATGCTTTTCTATCAACTTTTGTTATATGTTGTGGTTGATTTTTCAATTTTATAAATTTTTCTTCAAAAATTTTAAATTAAGAAAATTCAATTAATGATTGAAAAATATTTTCCAGTTTTTTATTTTCAAAAAATTTTAACAAAAGTTTATAAAAAGACTTTAATTGAATAAATCTGAAACTTAAAGGACTAAAATGAACAAAAGCAAAGGTAAAGGATTGAAATGAAATCTGAAGAAAGTTAAAAGGTCAATTTTGCATTTTAACCTAGTTTCTATTATATTAAATAAAATGCCTTGAAACATGTTATAATGAAGAAACTTTTAAGTGCTTTTAACTGAATTGTTAACAAAAAAAAGGAACTTGGTTATGTAAACAGACTTTAATTTGTGACATTTAGCTAAAACTAGTTGAAATTTTTTTAGTCTTCCTGGTGACAATGGGTTTGATCCTTTGGGACTTGCTGAGGACCCTGAGAACCTGAAATGGTATGTTCAAGCTGAGCTTGTCAATAGTCGTTGGGCTATGTTAGGTGTTGTAGGAATGCTACTGCCAGAAGTTTTCACAAAGATTGGGATTATTAATGCCCCACAATGGTATGATGCTGGGAAACAAGAGTACTTTGCATCCTCATCAACTCTCTTTGTGATTGAGTTCATTTTGTTCCACTACGTTGAGATCAGAAGGTGGCAAGACATCAAAAACCCAGGATGTGTCAACCAAGACCCCATCTTTAAGCAATACAGCTTGCCTCCACATGAGTGTGGATACCCAGGTAGCATTTTCAACCCACTCAACTTTGCCCCCACTCTTGAGGCCAAAGAGAAAGAGCTTGCAAATGGTAATTGTCTCAATTTGAACCTGGTTGATTCAGCTAGCTGAGAATTTGTATAGAACTAGACTAATCTTTTGTTTGAATTGAACTGTATGCAGGGAGATTGGCCATGTTGGCATTCTTGGGATTTATCATTCAACACAATGTGACTGGAAAAGGACCATTTGAAAATCTCTTGCAGCACATCTCTGACCCATGGCACAACACCATTGTCCAGACACTGAGTGGCTCTTAAGTCCATTAGTGATGATATCAGAACCTGTTTTATTTATTCTGTAGTCATGAGGGCATGGTTTTTGAGTGAGATTTGGCATCAGTGTGAACAAGTATCCATGTACAGAACTACAATGGAATTAATATCTCCATCCAGATTACATCAACTACTTAGCAGTTAGATTTTAATTTCTGAAGCATATAACTCCTACCTTCTTTGAAATACAAATTCCATGTGTAATTGCATTCATTCTCTACTGCAATTTGATTTACAGCATTGGTGATTGAAAAATTAACTACAGAAACCATCCCTATTATAACTTTTTTAAGAGAGAGAGAGAAAAGGGGGGGGGGGGATGACTCAATTTACAGATATACATGTTTTTCTGTCTTATACAGCATATACAGCTATGAGATTCGGAAACCAAAATAACCAATAGGAAACTGTACATCGCTTAGATTACTTTTATTTCAACACACAAGCAATTTAATTTAAAGCAAGGTGATTGAAGACTAATATCAGAAACCATCCCTATCATAACTGTCTCATAAAAAAAGGGGGTGGGGGGTGAGAGGTCTCAATTTCAGATGTACATGTTTTTCTGTCTCATACAATGATCCAGCAAACGCATCTATGAGATTTGGTAACCAAAATCACCAAATGAGAAATTGTACATCTTTTCAATTATTCTTATTTCATGGCAGAATTCATCCAGAATTTGTTTTCAACTGCTTTAAAAGAAAAAATAGCCAAATCTTCAAACGCAATGCGCAGAAAAGTCTTTCACCTACCATCCTCATCTTCTAGATAAAAATTAACGTGGCTCTTGAGAGTCAATTTGGTTGCTGCAAGAGAGAGTGAAAATGATAAGGAACAGGAAGGCAGATTAGTTGCCTGAACACCAGCAACCAGAAATTAGCAGTAACGAGATAGGAGCATGAACAAAATGATCAATAAGCATTTGACCATTTGCTTGTTTTTTAATATTAATGAACAATGAAAATATTCTTCAGCCACTTAAGTTGAACCCTGTTCAAGATATGGAAAAAGACTAATAATTAAATAAATAAACTTCCACTTATGATTAGCTTTGAATAAATAGGTCATCCAACAGATTCCAAAATGTATCCCAGTTCATAGTTGGTGCAGACAATCATCATTAGCATGAGATGAAAACTACGGGTGATGCTTTCGTAGGTTAGAGGAAAGAATACTATCCATTATACTAAAGATGGAAACCCTGAACTCAATGCAGCACCCATGGACTATCTGAAGTCATTTCAAAATTAAGAGAGATTCTAGCAGTTATGCCAACTGAAAACCCTCTGCCAGAGGATGAGATATTTTCAATAACAAAGTGATAAAAATCTAAATGCCAACAAGGTAAGACAAACATAGATCCACTTACATGAGTAATCAATAACAAGTTTGATGAGTCGGATTTTATCTGAAATGATTAATTATTCCCCCTATTCAACCAAAGAATCAAAAGGACTGAAAGGATAGTTAAAACCCACTGTATGAAGGGGGCTTACCAAACCAGGAAAAATCTAATATTTTATTTACTGCACATTATCATTAATTCTGACTATGGAATTTGCAGTAACATTTGAAACCAATCAATGGAAATTTTTGTGCCACACAATATTTGTAAGTAATAAGTTACTTGGAATTTATTTAGTGTTTGGAAAAACAGAATGAAACAGTTACACAAATGCTCACCACTGGTAGCCATTCTGATTGTATATGGAAATGCTACAAGGCGCCGATGCAGAAAACCAGGTATGATGCCCACTGTCACACAACGGTCTAGACACTCCAAAGTTACTATTAATTTGATAATCCAAAGGATTCACTTGTAAGTTCATCTCCATCTGAGGCTTCAACTTATTATCGTCGAGCAAATTTGAACTACCATACGAAGGATATGCGTATTGCTCACCAAGTTGCATACTTAAACATGTGTTTCTACTTAACTCATCCAAGGTACCACCTCCAGATCCCATATGAGCAAGTTGTATCGTATTTCCAACCACATCTTTCTTTTCAGTGCTAAAATAACCAGAATAACCTGGAAGTGAGACATCTGAGGAGCACTCCACATCTCTGTTGGGAAAATTGGAAAAATGAACACAGGTCAGCTAAAAAAGAAATGACATGTTTTGCTAGTTCAATAATCAAGATAAATATTGATGAATGAGTAGTCTATGAAGCTTAAAATTACTCTCAACACTTAAAGGTAATATACATTGATAAAAACTGAGCATCATTCGTCAAACAAATATACAGTCAAACATGAAGACAGTGCTGCATTGGATATGATAGCAGTAAACTCACCTCTGTGGCAGGAAGTTTGGCTCATGGGGAAATAGCATATGTTGATTGTCATTGTTTGAAAGCCATGATAGGGATTGGGCATCGTGCACACCATTCATTAGAATAGGTAAAGGCATCCCATTTTGAAACTATAAAGCAAAATGAGTCCATGTAAGATTTTTCCATACATCTAAGAAAGGGCAGAGAGAGAGAGAGAGAGAGAGAGAGAGGCACTAAGTGACGCTCGTATTACCTGGGTAGCACATTCTAGTGAAGTTAGCTGGTGTTTTCCAAAATTTTCCTGCAAAGAGGAAAGAACTAGCATAAGCATATCAATTGCCATTTGTTATTCAATTACAGATGAGTATCGCCTAAGGTAGGTTGATTAAAACTCTACATCCAACCTCTGCTCTTGGCAAGTGCACAAAATCTCAATTAAATCAGGATGCCATCAAACTTACTGCACTACTGAGACTGAACAAAGAATTTCTAAGGATATATGTGATTTTAGTACTGATGGTAATTGTATACAGATCCAAACAGAGTCAGTGATCTAAAGGACAAGTAATCCTGGGTATATATGTCAAACTTTTCATATTTAAGAATCAACAAATGTCTTACCTTTTGTAGACGTATTTGCTGTATTGATTCTCGTAGCGAGTCTTCCATCTGCCTTAGATTTTCTACATTGTCAATTTTTTCTGGATCACTCCAATAGCTGAAGGAATTGCAAGACAGTTTAGATTTTAGATTATTTAATGGTGTGCATAAAGGAAACTGGGTCAAAATACGAAAGATAACGGTAAAGTAGAGGATGGTTCTAATAAAACAAGAAACTTTTGTAACACATTGCTCAGGGACTGTCTAGGAAACAGGAAAAGTGAACATCTAAGAAAGCAGAACCATCAAATCTTGAACTTTACTAGGTAATGATTGGCAGCAGTATGAGATTTCAAAGTATCCACAGAGATAAAGGAGGAAGAAAAAAGTTTTAAAACAGAAGGCAGAAGATGTAACATGAGAGGAATAAATTTGGTCAGTTTGCTTTTGGCAATGCTTAAAAGAACCCTTTAATGCACCATCAATTACCTAGAATAAAGTATTACAGTACAAAGTATATGACACTAGTTCTAAACAGCTGCTTAAGAAAAACATGTTCTAAAACGCTACAACATAATTAATCTAATCTCATCTTATCCCAAATAAGATGTCAACTGATGACAAAAGAAAACATTTAGAAAGTTAACCAACACTGATATAGTCTAGTGTTCATTACAAGAGTTCATTTGAATGCAGAAAGTTTAAGGCTAAATGTAAAATAGCATAACTTAGAAGAATTATATATGACTGATTGTATGGTATATACATATTGCATGACAGCAGGTATGTTAAACAAAAATGTAACAAAGGGCAATGCCAGAGTGAGAAAAAGACAGCTTGTGTGTGCAGCCCTTAACTGGAGCAATAATAACAAATACAATTAGATAATTTGAACTGAAAGTAATTTTTTTTATCAGTAATTTGAACTGAAAATATAGAACCTTCAAAGTTTTGAGCTGGATCACCAAAGACCTTAAAAAATACTAATGTATTGTACAATAAAATAAAAAATTTTGATAAGAAACTATAAATGCAGTGAGCTTATGTTGTATATCTATCAAACTCTTACAACACAATCCACAATACAAAAAAGTAAAGGCAATACTTTAACAACCAAAATCCCCAAAGGTGCACCTCAGTCTCTTTTGTAGTTCCGTAAGTTGAACTTGCAATAGCCTTAATCGATTACCCAATTCCTGCCCATTGTGATTTAACCAAAAAACAATTCATTGACTTAATAAATAATCTCAAACCATAATGAATTACGATAATGCCCGGAAACAATTTGTACCTCCACTGTTTGAGAGCTGCAAGAAAAGGAAGAGAAGGGGGGGAACAAGTCAGATCTGTTAAAGAAGTTCTACTAAATAGAAATTTACAAAATAGATCAATATATTCATACCTTGAACCCAGAAAATCTTCTATATTTACATCATGGTCCAACTTCTTGAAGGTTTTCTTTAGTGCCTATATTATCAAACAAAATTTTAAAATTAATGCATGAATTAAATATAGAGTGACAATTGTTCAATTCTAAAGTAATACAAACAGAAGAAACTAAAATAAATATCATATTTGAAAGGATGAGCATGATGGTCTTACTTCAAGGCTCTCCAATTTCCTGTTCCAGTGAAACAAAAATATCACTTAGCTGTAATGCATTCAAATTCAACAGAGCAAGTTGATAAAAATAATTACAAGTTTACGGTAAAATTTTCAAACCTTTTTGCCCTTTCTTGTGGAGTCAATTGTGAGAACTTTGCAATAACCTCTTCAAAATTTCTGAGATGGCAAAGAAATGCTTTAGACTATCATGTAATATGGAATATACCAAACCCCATTTTAGCCTTGCTGGAATTTGTTTTATGACATCTGTTTTTGCCATTTAGGTATACTACATAGTATATTACCCACCATGAATATCTAGAGGCAAGAAGCATCCTATTACAGATGTACCTATTTGGTGGACTTCTTCTATCTGAGCTGAAGTGTGTATCTGAAATACAACAAACGATATCAACTGTAACACTACCTGTTCTCTCCTTGATATAATGTAGATCTCCCAGTTGGTGAAAACATGAGAAGAGCAATATCTATGTCACATAGTATTGCCAATTCCCTAGCTTTCTTCAAAATTCCATGTCTCCTTTTCGAATAAGTCACTTGTCGATTGCTAGTGCTCTCTAACCTCTTTATCTTGAGCTTAACCCTTCCCATCCTGCAATCTAACAAGCAAATTCATTCACATTCCCATAACCAGCCAATTGCTCCAAATTACTAATGTTCATGAACAATTTTATTTAGCCAAAAAGCACATTCTTTTTTCACTCATGAAATCCATATTGACTCACTTTAATTACGCAATATAAATACACTTCTCCAGCTGGAACTTCATTCCAGGCACCACCACCATAAAGTCAAAAAGAAAAAAAAATGTAAAACCTTGATTCTCAACAAATTAAGAAAATCTTTAAGCTGTCATTGAATTTTCTCTGTTTTGTCAAAGAACATAGAAATAAGAGCAAGAAATAAGGGGGGAGAGAATGTTTCTGTAACTGTAATGCCCACGTGAGAAATCCAAACCTCATGAAGAGGGAAAGAACAAACAAAAGAAAGTAAACCCTTTTGTTTTTTTGAGCAAAATAAAGTGAGAATTATGTAACAAACTCTAAAAGACACCCAAAAAAGGCAGACCCAGATGGTAAACTCAACTAGGAAATCAGGGACTCCACGAAATAGTCATAATATGATTAAAGAAAATGATTACAAAGGAAAAGAGAGAGAGAGAGAGAGAGAGAGTTTTGGGATATTATGAAAGCATACAAAATTGGCACGACAGGTTAAGCTGTGATTTCGGATGTTGAAACCAGCGGAACCAACCAACGATGTTTGCGTTTGTGTGTGTGTGTCTCTGAAACAAGAGTATGTGAGTGTCCAGAGGGAGAGAGAGAGAGAGATATTGTCGGTGATATTTGTGCTATACTGCTATGTTGTGTCCTTAAATTTCGAAGAGTTCTAGAATCTCAACCGATAAATGCTGCTATCCTTTCTGTTCTGTTCTGTCTGTTAAGGATTTTCATGTGCAAGTTTGATCAGCTGAAGTCCAAGTCCATGGCAAATTGATGGGGCCAACCGACCCTAGTCTCTCGTTTTTCTAGAATGAAAAAGTTTTACCGTAATTTCCTATAAGAAGATTACACATGTTCCCTTACGTGTAATGTATTTGACTTACTTGTTGACCAAGTTAAGTGAGCCATCCTCTTATTGCACGTGATAAGAACTAAAATTATCTTCGGATGAAGCTAAATTTTGTCAATTGTTGACTTTAGTCACTTAATCAAATTTTTTTTAGTGTGTTTGGGAGGAATTTTTTTTTTTTTTAACAAAGAGCGTAACTTTTAGGTTTTTGGAAAATAAGTTTCTCAAAAAAAAAAAAAAAAAGCTTTTTTAAAAATAAATAAGAATTTTTCTAATAAACATTTAGTTTTTGTAACTAAATAATTTCTAATAAAATTACACATTATATAAACTTACCATATGTTAATATAAGTTGTATCTTACATTTGTGGCAAACTATAAGGACATTAAAATAATTAATATATAGTTTCTCTAAGTAGATCACTATTGCTAAATTTTCAAAAAATTTAAGAAAATTCTATTCCAATTAAATTTCCTATAAAAGAGATTTTTCAAATTAAGAAAAAAAAGTTTCATTATTTATTTTAGGGTAATATGAATTTTTTTTTTTTTAAAAAGCACACTATACACACACATCACCCTTATAGTCAAAAGTGTCTCCAAGACTCCAAAGTGATGATGGGGTCGGCCCCGAAATTTCGATGTTGATACCTATAACCTTCTTAGAGACAGTCAAAATGTAGAATGAAACCAGCGAAATTTCAGTATGGAATGTGCACGGAATTTTGGATCCTATGAAATAGGGGTGAAAGGTATCTTCTATAGACTTAGGCTCCATTTTGTTAGAGTGAAAATTGGAGGATGGAAGATGAGAGATAAAAAATAGGAGAGGAAATAGTAAGTGCATGCCTTTGGTTGAAGGGACGAAAATTGGGGGAGAAAATTATTTTATCTCTGAGCTCACCTTTTTGTGAAGAGAAAGTTTTCACCCGGGGAGAAAATGGGAAAAAAAAAGTGGATTTAAGATAGAAATTACTCATCTACCCCTTTTCCCTTCAACATTGGTTTCCCTTTTTTTAATTTTTCTCTTTTTTCTTTTTTTCCCCCTCTTTTTGAAGCTTAACGTCCATTTTTTTCCTTATAATTTTTAAAAAAAAATTCATGTATAAAGGCATGAGGGTAAATTTATAAAAACACAATTTTTTATTATCTCATTTTTCTTCTCAACCAAACAAAAGAGTTCTCTACTTCTTCACTTGTCCACCCTCTAACAAAACACAAGTTAAGGAAAAACTACAATTTTTTATTTTTATTATTTTTTTATCTCTCTACTTTTCCATTCTACGTTATTTTCTATTCTCCTACTTTTCTATCACCCTAACCAAACAGACCCTTATGATCTCTACACAGGTTGGTGAACATTATGGCTAGCTAGAAGTTGACTATATTCAAGCATTAAGAATACGTTTGGGAAGGGCTGAAACGCCCAGCGTCTGCGTTTCAGCCCCTTTCTTCTTTTTTTTTCTTCTTTTTTTCCTTCTCTGGGACACGCTTCGTTCACTGTTCATTGGCCATGAATAGTGATTTTAGGCCAATGAACAGTAATTTTAGGCGTGAACAATGTTTTTTACACGTTAAAAAATTATTTTGCAACAGTGTTTTTCAGTTTTCAATTTCAACTGTATCCAAACGGACCTAAATGTAAATGGAGTGATTTTAGAGTTTTGTCTCGAGTGGCTTACACCACCTCACATTGGCATGCGCTATTATGCGAGAGGAATATGTCACTTTGTTAAAAAAATATACTAATGATTTTTTGTAATGGGCTTGGGTCTTGCAATTTGAGCTATTGAATTTAATACTTGGTGCTAATCATTTTGGTAGCAATTGAGACTTCTTTGTCATCAAGACCAGTTACCTCAGGCATAGGCCAGGTGAAAATGGGATGTCTAATAGTTGCCTTTTTTTTTTTGTCTTCATTGCTTCTTGAGATAAAAACAAAAGACTAAGAGATGATCCATTTTGTTCTGACCTATACCAAAGAGTTCAGCCCCACACGGTTCTCTCACACAAAGAATACAATGGGGGCTATGGCACACTATACAACATGTTATTTGCTAACACTATGGCCACAAGGTACAAATTGGATAAAATTTTATTGTTCATATTAGTATTAAGTATTATATTTACATGTATAATGTGCGTACACTATGTTGTGCTTGTGCACAATGTGTGAGTATTTATGAATGTACATGGGAGTATATAACATTAAAAGGCATTGATTAAATTCTGTAAGTCTAGTTTCAATCAACTTAACTGATTGAGTCTTTAATCATCAAATAGTGGACTTGAATTTGAATTTTCTACACCAAAACCAATTGTTGTACATCTTTTCAAGTAACCCCATAGACTTCAATGCTTTCATTTATTTCTATTTTTTAAAATTCTTGTGCCTTTTCTTTTTCCCTCTTAGATAATTAATATGGTAGCTTTTACCAGTGACATATAATAAGGAATCAAAGGTTGAAAATTATATACAATACTGTCTGCTAGGGTCAATGAGTTGGAAGTAAATGCATAAACACAGAAAATCACTTGATAAGCTCCTCCTTCTTGCCAGCTTCCTCCAACTCTCGCAGACCTCCAACCTTCTGCTCAATCTCCTCAATCAGCTCCTCACGCCACAACTCAGCTCTTGCAGATTCTTCAATATCATCTTGCTGCATTATCGTATATACACAGTCAAAATCTAAATCTATGGACTCGGGCTGTAAATGAAGTAGCCACAACAACAAATGACATGCACACAAGCAATAATTTCCCAATTTTTGAAACTTTTGAGAACAAATAGATGGCCAACAAACCCTTTTCAAAGTTCCACGTGGTGACAGTCTTTATGAGATTAATACAATTTTGGCAATTGGCATTTTCTCAATCAATTTCCTCAAGTTATGAGGAGTATGAAAAATAATTTTTGAAGATACCTAGTAACACAGAGGACAGAAGTTCAAAAAGAACTCTTATCAGCCCCAGTATAGTGCCGGCTCGATACAATTTATTAAAGTTTAAGACGACAAATTTAAGTGAGGATTTTTATTACATTGAAACAGCAAATAAATAATACAATGGATTAAACAAGAAATGTACCTTCTCATAGACCCAATTTCCAGTACCATCTCCTCCATCCCCCCTATATTGCTCCGAATCATAGAAAGGATCCTAAACATGCTAAACTATATAAGAGACTAGACTTTAATTAAAAGGAAGTTTCAATTGGTGTACCGGACAGACATGCCTACCTTCATGGCACTAAAGAACAAGCATCCCCAACAAGTGAACATGATGTAAAAAGCATCTACGATAACAAAGAAGGAACAAATTCAATTGTATTCCAATTAAGCATTGTGACAGAGGTAACAAAAGAGAAAATGAATTATGAAAAAACTTACAAACGTTCTTTATGGCTTGGTCGCTAAGATGCCAAACAAATTTGTGGGTTACAAGGTCTCTTTGGCCATCCATATGTTCAACTAGAACTGCCATCAGAGGCCAATCAGGGAGAGCATTTGCTTTACATAAAGAGGATCTTTTGCTCTTCCTGCCCTCAAGCTATTGTTAAAAGAATGTAAGATATGATGCTATAGAGGTGTAAATGAGTCAATTGACCCATTGATAAAGATGTCTCTTTATATTTATGAAATCCACTTCTTTGTTTAGTTGCTGACAAATAACATAATAACTTACCTGCTGCCACCCATTAAAAAGTCCAGTACTCGAACACTGTCTAGGCTGCAAATGCAAGACACACATAATTTAGTTTCTAGCTTTTGGAGAACTCTTAACTTTGAGACTATGTTGAAATCATGGAAATGGACGCAAGATTTACCAATCTTGAACATGGATTTGCTTCCAATTTTGTTGTATGGATAGAACTATGGATATGTGGTTTGATAATGGTAAAGCCCATGACAGCTTCAGCCATGTTTTGAATGAGAGGTAGCTAGTATGTTGAAGTGTGAGAGTTTTGGGATGCTACTTTGGATTTTGGTGGTGTGGGAGGGAAAGTGGATAAGCTTCGAACCATTTGCATCCACCCTTCCATTACACACATGCAACTAATTGGATATGGAAAGAATAAGCCATAATGTTATGTCAAATGACTCACATATCCCTCGTTCAAAAGACTCACCATATACATAATCTGTCCGTCCTTATGAAAAAGTATTCTTAGGTTCTAATTTGATAATTGGATCTAACGCTTTAAACATAAAATATTTTATATGTAAAAAATATATGTAAAATATTTTTAGGTGTTTAGCATGATAAATAAAACTTTTCAAACAAACCACCAAAATTAATGTCTTAACACCAAAGCCTCTGGTGTCGGAGGTCTGGTGACCGAACTACTGGAATCGACAGTCCAAGCGGTGGCTTTGGCAACCAAACTATCGGCGATCACTGTCAGAGCAATATCTTTGGTAATTCCAACACAGGTTGCAGTGCGCCATTTTCGACCATCGAATCGTCGACACTGATCGCCAATGAAACATCGCCAGCCACTGGACTGCTGGCACTGGTCGAGGAGTGGAGGTATTGGCCACCAGATGGCCAACACCGGTTGCTAGAGCGATGTCTTCAGCCATCGAATCAGTGACCAAATGGGGAAAAGGAAGCTACTGTGTGTTTTTAGAAAATGTTTTACCAAATTTTTAAAGGTAAAACATTTTATAAAATTTTATAAAAGATTTTACGATCAACGGAAAATATCTACAAGTTTGACTATATTTTGCTTATAAACAAACACTTTAAAATGAGAAAAAATTATCCGAAAAATATTTTACTTCAAAACAAATGGAACATAAGTGCCAATGCCATTTATTGAGAAAAAAAAAAAATCCATATCTAACACTGTTTCTTGGATAACTTACCAAAACATACAAACCAAAAAAAATAATTGCCGATGCCATTTCTCAAATAAAAGTGTTATATTTATAATATTTTCACAATAAATCATTAAATTGTTATTGGTTTTAAATTAAATAAATCACTTTTTTTTTTTACCACCAATAACGACTAATAACAATTTACCACATCGGATTAAAAAAAAAAAATTTGTGTGAATACAGCACTTATCTATGTGAAATCCATCTCCTTTTTTTTTTTTTTTTTTTTACCAAGATTTGGTTATCCGTATGTTTCCGATTAGTTGGTATTTACTATTCAGCTAAGGTCCTTATGATAAAAATATATATTAAATATCTAGCAACTCTATTGTCTGGCCTATTAGCTCAGCTGGTTAGAGCGTCGTGCTAATAACGCGAAGGTCGCAGGTTCGAGACCTGCATGGGCCATTCTTAACATTTAATTTCCCTTTTTTTAGTGGGCCGGGGATCCAATTAGTCACGTAGGCCCGACCCATCTCCATGGGCCACTTTTAATATTTAATTTCGTTTTTTCAAGTGATTGGACCGCGATCCAATTAGTCACGTAGGCCCGACCCATCTTCTTTCTATATATAATTTCGTTTTTTCCCCCTTTAGCAAAACTCACCAGTGATTGGATGGACCGGGGATCCAAGTAGTCACGTAGGCCCGACCCATCCCCTATGGAAGGTTTTCTTTTTTTCTTTTTATTCCCCCTTTTTTTTGTGAGGAAATCTCCTATTGAAGTTTAAACTTTAAACACCCGTCCAATTCCCAACTCTTCATTTTTTGAAACTTAAAAAAAAAAAAAAAAATCATATTTCAATGCCAATAAGATTGTGTAATTCATGTTTAATATTTTTTTAAAATCCAGAAATTTTTGCCAATGAAATAAAATTTATCCTGAAAATTTAACAACTAGAGCAAAATAACTAGAAGATCAATTTCCATTTAAGATTTTGTATGGCATTTTTAATAAGATATGAGAATTTTTCTAATCTTTATTTCAAAAATCAATCATTAAATTATTCAAAAAAGTAGCATGAGATAAAGGACAACAATTTTTTTTTTCACACCAAAAGTCTAATAACAATATTCATCTCATGAGAGAATTAAAAAGTATATATGTATCAAATGAAACTGATGATGCAAAAAATCGTCAGTAAGCTACACAGTCTTCACGTGCTCAAAACAACATTTGCACAACACCAAAAAAGAAGACCTCAAGAGAGTACCAGTGTAGTACCGGCCAAATACCCTCTGAAGGTTAAGTTAGAAAACTGTCACAACCCTAGAGTGCCAGAGCTAGGGTGAATTATGCAAACTTTGGTTTCTGAGGGTTTTGGGTTTTTATAGTAGTGGGGAACTGACCTCGGTTTCTTGACAAAGGGGAATATTTCCTTGTAGAGAAGATCCTTATAAATGTGCATATTTTACGGGATCCTTTCCATACAGAAACTCTGTTGATTAGGGTTAATTGTGGAGCACAAGTTATATCCTTTCAAAATTCCTTGAGGACCAATTAAATCATATGGGCGTCATGTGCCATTGCCACCGTCCACTTTGCATCTGTCTACCTCCCTATCCGTCCAACAAGGTTATTCTATCCACTTACTATGCGTGTCGTCGTGTTACCTCCTCTCTTCATCTGTCACCCTAGTGTAGCCGTCCAAGGTTGTTTCTGTAAAATCTGATCGTCCATCTTAATTTAACCTCTTCAAAAACAATCCAGATTGGTATTCTTAATTTTTATTTTTTATTTTTGTTTCATATGCCACAGTTCACCAATTTGATAGTCTAATTACTTATTCGTTTGATACTAATAACTATGGTTAGAAGTAAATTTCAATTAGCAACATAATAAAACATTTTGGGTTAAATGTTGAATGGGTTAACCCAAAGAATTACTTATATTTTGGAAATAATAAAATTTGGACAAAGTTTGGTTATAATTTATAAACTTGATTGTAACTAATGACTACAACTTTTTTCAATATCTTTTTATTAAATATGAATTTTGATAAATCTACCACTGGATAACATTTTCTTCTTCTATCTTCTATGCTTACAAAATTTCTAGAATATTAACTATTAAAAGCTATATCATCAATTAAATGTTTATATTTCAAAATTTTGTAATATAAAATTATGCATAAAAAATAAGTTTATAAATTGAATGGTAAATAAAATTGATTGGTATGAAATTTGACATGCATATTAAGAATATAAAAAACTAGTTGCTAACCCGTGCGGTGCACGGGAAAACTATTGATAACTTCCCTAATATGGAAAAAAAAATCAATATCATGGTATAATTTATATATACCAAACCAATAAAAATCTATCACATGCGCTGAGATATTGTGATAAACAAGAGCTTGAGATCATATTTAAAAAAATATATAACTGATATAAGTACACTCCAATACAATTAATTACACAAATACAGTTAACTCCATACTCATTCAATCATATATCTTTCATAAATTATATTAATCATTCTTGATGTCCAAGATGTATCTAAATTCTAACATTGCCAGTAAACAAAGATGCTAGACCTTAATGGGGTTGAAAAGGCAACATAATGCCAATTTAGGCAATTGCTAAAATCATCACTTTCCACTATTGAGAGAGAGAGAGAGAGGAGGTTGCATCTCTTAAGAAGAATCTACCCTCTACATTTCTTTTGATGTAAGTGACCCATAACAAAATAGATGTACCGCGTTCAGAGCATGTACATTTGGGAGATTAAAAGTAAAGGAAAATGAACCCATCTAAAGTTTTTTGCTCTTCCTCTTGATGTTGACTTTTCCAGCATCATCCAGAATCAAATTCATGTACTCCTCAAAACCCTGTAAGGCATAAAAATTTACAATTGGCTAAATTTACACCAGCAGCAACCCAAAACTAAAACCCCCAACAACAGCAGGAACCAAGCTCAGCAAATAGACATGCTAACTATAAACTATTGACTCCTTGAGAAATATGCCAGAGTTCCAAAGATTGGTTATTTTTGCATCAATGATTCAAATTAAAAAAAAAAAACAGAAAAGAGAAGAACAAACAATCTATGGAAGAGTATTAAAGAGAAGAAAAAGAATTTGTCCAGTACCAGAACAATCTCATAGACAAAACATTTGACTCCATGCTTCATCCGATTGTGTAAGATCAGCAATTAATGCAGCAATCTCTTCATCAATATCAAAGGGGACTGGTCTGACAGTAGTGAAGGGCCCCCCGTAGATCTCTCTCTCCAACTCTCTCTACACAACACATTCATTATAGGAAAAAAATGAAATCAAGAGGTAAACAACAGTACAGAAATGAGAATCCCCAGTGAATGGGCGGAGATTAACAAAATAAAAATAAAAAAAGCAGAGGAAAGTATCAAACCTTGGAGGTGGCAGCAAGCAATCTGACAATTTGTATGACAATAACTTTCTCATGATTTGGCTGCCTTCAGTTCCTACACATAATTCAAATGCACTCAATTTGCATAGAGTAAGAAAATGTAAATATTAAGTATTCTAAATGGCACAATGGATTCTGCATAGCCACCTAGCCTAATCATATCAAAATATGCCCAAAGGATCCAAAAGCCAAGACAAAGTATTCAAATTAAGAACTTTCACCCTTGACCATAACACTGTTTACCTTATAAATAATTTGCAATGGGTGGACTTGAAACAGCAAGCATAAATATTTGCATAGTTATGTATTTCCAATTAAAGCAATCCAATATATTTTTATTAAAGCACCCATCTACCAACAGAGAATTAAACAGTCAGGTAACAGAAATCCACACATCAGTAATCCAACCTAGTCTTCAAAAATACAATCAAGTCAGTTCACCCCATCATCACACCCCATTTTTCATATAGCAAAAATATACACCCATGAATATAAGTTATAAAACAGAAATACATGACTTAATGACACATTGAACAAAAAGATGCAGCTTAGAGGAATTACAAAACTTGTAGAATTTGATTTTCTATAAGTGTTTCCCTGACTTCAACAAAAATGAATAGAGAGAAAAAGGGGTTAGGAATTGAAATCCCTAAATTGACAGAAAAACCTAATTAAAAACGAAATCCTTAAATTGACAGAAAAACCATTATTTGCCTAGGCTATCAAATCTTTATGGGGAGGAGTCAAAATCATGGGCAAACTAATAGCTTGAATTTTACTTGGCTTTTGGAATTTCGTCTCAATATATAAACCCTTCAGCAGTTCTTTTGACAGATTCAACTCCTCGAAAGTACTCGCCAATGTATACGGGGTATCATTCACAGTAACCTACATCAAATTAACCCCTTAATATATCAAAATCCAATATTGAAAACTGAACAAAACATATCTATTAGACTCAACTATACATGTGTGTTTTTGCAATCATGTTCCAAGTAACATAATAATAGGAATTAAAACTATAGAACACTATATCTCTTACCACATTGAATAAGCATCAAAATAAAAATTAATATCAATGATAAAGATTCAAAACCCTAATTAGGATCTCAAACTATAATCAAAATCAAACTTTATTATATTTTAACCAAAAGTAGCAGCAAAGGTATTGAGTTGATCGAAACCCTAATTAGGATTAGGCAAATAAAGAAATTCAAATCTTGGTGATGTGAGAGATTGATGGTACCGCAATGATGTGAGCGTCTTGGGGTTCATCGAGGTACTTGTTGACGGTGCTTTTGGTGTCTTCGATGGTCAAGGCCTCGACGTTGAGTTCGGCGGCGACTTTGTCCTGTTGCGAAGTTGACGAAGTAGCCGTGTCCTCCAAAGCAAAACAACATAAAAAGCATATTAAGATCCATTTAACAGACAAAAAATCAATTGGAAGATCTAAATTTATATGTATGTATATTATAACTCAAACCCAAAGAGACAACAAAAACAGGGATAGTGTTGAGGTACAAATTTTCGGGCCCTAACTTCTTTAGCCCACGCACAGAAAAATACCCACACAAGCCCAATAATTATTTCGAAGCCCACGTAAATATTTCCCACATATTACTTAAATATTCTCTATGTTATTGGGCTCCCACAAATATTTCCTATATATATAAGCCCCACAAACTACCTTGGGCCATCTCACAAATATTACCCACTACAAAACCCATATTATCCAACATGGGTTTTCGCAAAAATACCCATCTATCAATGTTGGGCTACAAAATTATACTCCCTCCACAAAAGGCCCAAAATCATTCAACTCATTGACAAGACTCAAAAAGCCCAACAAAACCCTTTTCTAAGCCTATCGCTATACGGCACCTTACAAAGCCCGTTGCTACACGGCACCTTTTAAGCCCGTTGCTACACGACACCTTACAAAGCCCATTGCTACACTGCACCTTTAAAGCCCGTTACTACACGACACCTTACAAAGCCCGTTGCTATACGGCACCTCTAAGCCCGTTGCTATACGGCACCTTACAAAGCCCGTTGCTACACGGCACCTCACAAAGCCCGTTGCTACAGGGCACCTCTAAGCCCGTTGCTACAGGGCACCTTACAAAGACCGTTGCTACACGGCACCTCTAAGCCCGTTGCTACAGGGCACCTTACAAAGCCCGTTGCTACACGGCACCTTACAAAGCCTGTTACTATACAGCACCTTTAAACCCGTTGCTACACGGCACCTCTAAGCCCGTTGCTACACGGCGATATTTTCTACAATTTGGCAAACTATTTTACGAAGCCCAAATATTAATTTGGCAAGCTATTTTACGAAGCCCAAATACTAATTTGTCAAACTATTTTACGAAGCCCAAATACTAATTTGGTAACTATTTTCCAAAGTCCAAATATTAATTTGGCACTATTTTGCAAAGCCCAAATATTAATTTGGCAAACTATTTTCAAAACCCAATATTATTTTGGCAACTATTTCATAAAGCCCAATATTGTTTTGGGCCCTATTTCCTAAAGCCCAATATTGTTTTGGCAACTATTTCATAAAGCCCAATAATGTTTTGGCACTATTTCATAAAGCCCAACGTCATCTTGACAACTATTTCCTAAAGCCCAATATTATTTTGGCAACTATTTCCTAAAGCCCAATATCATTTTGGCAACTATTTCCTAAAGCCCAATAATGTTTTGGCACTATTTCATAAAGTCCAATATTGTTTTGGGCACTATTTCCTAAAGCCCAATATTATTTTGGCAACTATTTCCCAAAGCCCAACGTCATCTTGGCAACTATTTCTAAAAACCCAATATTATTTTTGGCACTATTTCCAAAAGCCCAAATACTATTTTTGGCATGTATTTACAAAGCCTAAATATTATCTCAACAATTATTTCACATATACAAAATTCCTTACTCATGGGAAATATAAGTATTTATCCTCCAAGAAAATACCTCTCTTGCAAAGTTTATAAAAGCCCATGAGTGTCATGGCAAAATTCTTCATTTTGAGGGAACAATTAGGCCCAAAGCAGCCCAAACGTGAGGCCCAGCTGGACCAGCTCAGCCCAAAACCTAGGCACCATCAGCAGAAGCTCACGTGAGCTAATCAGCCAAAAATCCAGCACAAGTCAGCAGCTGGAGCCCACTGTTGTCAAGCATCAACTTGTCCCATCAAGTCGAAACAAGACACATGTCCATCAAGGGTCAAACCTTTCTGAAATATCATCAGTCATTGGGTGACATAAAGCTGAAATGGACTTAACAAAAGGCTGAGAAGACCCAACAGGGGGCTGAAAGCACTTCAGCCAACCACCCCCTCTTTCTTCTCTAACATATTCGATCAAGCATCCAAGGCAGCCATTAGTGCCCTGAAGCAAGCTCAAATCAGCTCGTTTTTCATGCTAAAAAATACGTATTTTCTAGTTCATGGACCAAGCACATGAACCCCTAATGGGGAAACTTAAGGAAATATGGTTTGGAGGACACCAAAGAGAGCCCACCAGAGTTCCCAGCAAAGGCTCCAAGGTTGACACCTGGCTTAGAGTGATTTAACTTGCCTTTGGGAGCTCTGAATCTAGTAAGCAGCACAACCAAGGTCATTAGCTTAATGCATGCTCTAACCCCAGCAAGTTAGGACCAATCAGCATTAATGCAAGATCAGAAACTCAGCTGATATTGCATCAAAAACAGCAAGAGTCTTCAAATGGTCAAGCTTACCATTCTTAGCTAACATTCCAAGAAACGAATCCTTAAGGATTTTTAGAAGATTAGGGGAGATTTAGCAAGAGTTATTTGCCAATTGCCCCCTAAATCTCAACTATAAATAGAACCCTTTGTTAATGCCTCAAGGGGGAAACAAGGAGGATGCCAAGAAACACACTCATAGAGAAAAACCTTCACAAAAACCTTTCCATATCAGCTTCTCAAAATCCCAACAAGATTCTAAGTCATAAAGCTCTCATTCTTATGCATGGAAACAGAATTCCCTCACTCCTAGCTTAAAAACATCTCTCATACCTCAAGTTTAAAACATTCAGCTCCTCCCTAGTAGCGAGTTCCAACAGCCCACTATAAACTTTTGCCCACTGCCCACACATGTCTCTCTCTACCCATTATATGTACTACACTCAAGAGCATGCTTTGGCCCCATAATGACCTTGCTGCACTAGCTGGGATCTCTCTTTCTCCCTTCATCTCACGCTAAGTCTTCTCCATTGTGTGTTATCATGGAACCTATGGCATTTACTTACTCATTTATTATTGATGGTCATGATGTAACTGTTACAATAGAATTTTTTCCTCATATTGTCATATTAGAAGATTCTTCTTCAGAGATAACGGATAATGAGTCCTAAAATATGAACGTTTCTCTTGATTTGTGAAAAACTTTACTGCTGAGTTATTTTTCTGCAGAAATCTTTTTACGGCTGGGTCATCTTCTGCAGAAATATTTTTACGTCTGGATGACTCTTTTCTGCAGAAGTACTTTATGGTTGGGTTACATTTTCCATAGAAGTATTTTACAGCTGGGTTACTCTTTTCTACAGAAGCATTTTATAGCTGGGTTACTCTTTTTCTCAAGGAACATTTTACGGCTGGGCTAATTTTTGCAGATACACTTTACCGCTGGGTTATTTTTTGGCAGAAACACTTTACCGCTGGGCCATTTCTTACATTAGACTTCTTAACCACACTAATGTGTTCGCTGTAGGGATTGTTGAAGGGTCGTTCCTACAAGTCTCAATCTAGGCCTGAGGCATGAAAACACGGTGAATTATTTGGATCTTCGCCAATAGCCTTTGAGCCGTGCATCGAGCCCATCGTCGAGTTTTGGTTTAGGGCCCCGACCCAATATAAATCTCATTTGTCGGAAAGGAAACCTTTTCGCCCCCGACAAGTAGGTATATAAGAGAGAGAATCAGATCAAACATGTATTTCTATTATTGAATTCCAAGACTGAAACTTAAAATCCAGAAACCTCTTTATCTAATAGATCACAAAAACCTCTTTATCTAACAGATCAAAAAATAGAAAATCAAATTTTTTGTTTTTTATAGAGCAGGGTTTTGATCGCTTACCGTTGCCGGGAAGAGATTGTCTCAGATGGGAGTGGCGACCAAAGAGAAGGATTTGCGTCTAGGGTTTTCAGTTTTGGGGTTTCCTGCATATTCTCTTGTAGACTTGATCCAATCGTGTTTCCAAGCTGAGTTTGTGTTTGTGTCTAATGCTTTTTTTTTTTTAAAGATAAGCATCCAGTCAGATGCGAGTGGAGACAAAGAAGAAGGATTTGGGTCTAGGGTTTTCAGTTTTGGGGTTTTCTGTGTAAAGAAGAAGAGAGGGAGTTTGATGAGTCTGTTACTGTGTTTGCATTTAAGGGAGAGAGTTTTTTTTTAATCGAGTTTTTGTTTTGGGGGGAAGGAAATTTTTGGGTTTTAGGCTTTTGGCTTCTTCTTTTTAGCAGAAATCTTTGGGTGTTTTTTTTCTTTTTAATAATGCTGGGTTTTAGAATTTTTTTTTTTTTTAATTGTGCTGACGTGAAAAATTGTGGGAGTTTCAGAACTTCGGTTTTATATATATATAGATGTGAAACTAATTGTTAGATTTTCAAAATATATAGTCATATTAATGATTTTAGCAGGAGTTGTTTCCAATGACTACGACAAAGTTTGTTACCAAACTTCGTCCATAAAGTTTTTATCTTAATTTGAGTGTTCAATTTTATATTTTACGGAGTAAAGCTTTAAACTTGGGCTATTTATTTATAAAAAGGTGTAGGACTACTGATAAAGTATAAAGTGAAACACTATACGATTGATGATTTTTACTCTTATTGGATTGGAATCATTGGGAGGACTACTTGAAGACAAGATAGTACTAAGTGCCACTATCTTCACATGAATATTATAAGAATTCATACCTAATTATTTTGTATGTTTTTTACATTTTTCCATGAAATATATCTTCGCCAAAACAAATAAAATCCATAGAAAAAACATATAAACCTGAAAGCCAAATATGTATATTCAATAGAATAAAGATCAAAGAAGCAATAAGAAATCAAGAAAGGATTAATCTATGAATTTCAAACTCACTTTCAGTCAAGATGTTCTAGTACAAAACTTTCCATGGCGGCTAAGATTAAAAAGATAAAGAAACAAACTTCAATATCAACTAATAATCGTTACAAACAAAGTGTGCATGAACCACATATATAACATATATATCACTAACAAAGAAACCAAATTTAATCAAGAAACTGATTCTGAATTCCCAAACTCAATCCATCATTGTGGCATTGGATATCGACACAAAGGACATAGGTGACTCGTCTTCAACCACTTGACAACACAACGTCCATGATAAACATGCGAGCATGGCATGCGAGTGACCTCGGAACCAATCTGAAACTCCTGCATACAGATAATACACTCTCCATCCGAATTCGACCTGACCTTCTCCAAAGCTTCAATGGAAGATTTAGACGCCGGAATTGGCTTCACCTCATCATAAATCTCCCTGGTGTCCAAAACTATCGTGTACACTTTCTTGATGTTCACGACAATGGGCATCCTTGATGCCCCGGCGCATCGAGCAACAGTTGCTATTTCGCGCAGCAAATCACCGTGTTTTTCCTCCGGCAACTTGAGCAGCACGCTAAGCAGTGTGGACATGCCACCATTGTTGTCAGTACACATGGCCTCATCTTTGAGGAGCCAACGCGATTCTCTCTCAGAAGTTGCTTGTTCGTAGACAGTAGTCGGTGGTGTGTTGCTGTTGCTGTTGCTGTCGTAGTTCTTCACTCTTGCTACCTTAGTGATGTAAAAGTCGATGCGAAAGCCATCCCACAAGGGCGAAGTCTTGTGCGATGGTGGCTGATTCCAGAGTTGGATTTGCTGCCAAACCTCGATATCATAATCGTGGTAGGAGTTTGACATGTTTGGAAAACGTAAAAAGATTCTAACGAAGACTACAAGAACTCGAGAAAGCAGATGAAACTGAGTGAGACTTGTTAGGACTCGTTAACCTATGCCTATGCTATAGTATGTGTTTATATATAGTTGTGTTGAGTCCTATTCCTATTAGATTTAGGAGACTTCTTCTCAAAGTAAAAATAAAATAAAATTCAAAGATATACTCAAATACCCACCTTATAAAATCTTTTAACGGAAAAAAAAAACAAATACTATATATCCTATTCCTCCTAGAATTAGGAAACCAATTACTTCTAAACTTCTATATATTGAAAATAATAATTCCCAATTGCGGTAATGACATGAGTGTTTTAATCACAACATCAATAATTTTTAAAAATCTTAGTTATCGTTATTTTGGTATTTATTTAAACTATTGATAACCAAGAAAAATCTAATTTACTTATTTTAAATTAAATAAATAAGTTTTTAAGAACCCTATGATCGAAGTTACCTTCAAATCGTCAAGAAAGCTTTACAGGAAAAAAAAATTCAATAAAACTATAATGACAATAAAAATTCATAATA
The DNA here is from genome assembly GCF_040712315.1 of Castanea sativa. Taxonomy (NCBI): domain Eukaryota; kingdom Viridiplantae; phylum Streptophyta; class Magnoliopsida; order Fagales; family Fagaceae; genus Castanea; species Castanea sativa. The sequence goes on along the minus strand of NC_134016.1, from coordinate 36,686,572 downwards.
ATTTCACAGCACCCCTTAACATCTAAAGATTGTAAATAGTCCCTAAAGCTCTTAGGAAATAGGAAGATAGTACATGACAAGATGATAGTAATAAACTAATAATGATTTACTTTTTCTTTTGTTTTTCTGCTAAACATAATACAACTAACGTTATCACATTAGCTATGTACGCGATTGCTTAAAGGCTTTTAGTTTATGCGTTTTTCGAAATTTTTTTTTTCCAAATATCATTAAATAAAAAAAAAATTAGTTGTCACATTTCAAAACAATGTTAAAAACTAGCATATCGAGTGTTTAAAACTTGATTTTTAAGATAAAACTCAAGTTTTTAAGTCTCGATTTATAAGTGATGGTAGATGATGCAGAAGAAAAATCCACGTGTATCTCGAGTTTTGGAGACTTGAGTTTCACTTTGAAGTCTCGAGTTTTAAAGACTCGAGTTTCACTTAATACTTCCTCTTCCTCGCATTCTTTTCAGTCAGACCCAGCGTTCTTGTTCGTCCAATCGGAGCTCCAGCATCTTCCAATCGTTCAATCTGTTCAATCTGTTCTTCCTTTGTTCTTCGTCATCAGATTGTTCCTCCTTTGTCGTCAAATCGTTTTTCCTATCGTCAGATCGTTCTGGGTTTCTTCATCTTCCTGGGTTTCTTCTTCATCATCATCATCTTCGTTCTGTTCTTCTTCTACTAGGCTTCATCTTCGTTCTATTCTTGTTTGATTTTCGATTGGTTCGGGCTTCATCTTCTTCTACTGGGTTTTTCTTCTACTGGTAGCTTCTTCAACATTCTGCTAGGTTTCTTCGTTGTTTGTCTGTCTGTGGAACTCGAGTCTTACAGACTCGATTTCCATGTTTTCCACTAAGAAAATCGAGTCTGTAAGACTCGATTTTGATTTGCTAGAACTCGAGTCTTAAAGACTCGAGATCTATGTGGCATTTCCTGCCATTTGCTGACCAAGTCATCAAGTAGAAAGCGAGTGTTTGGGACTCGAGTTTTAAAATGGAATCGAGTTTCTAAAACTCGAGATGCTATTTTATTAATACGTTTCAAATGTGTGTTAACTTAATATATTGTCCTCCCTTACTATGCTAGAAGCAAAATATCCTCTGTGTTTTTCCAATGAGAATTCAAAATTATATGTTTTTTCAACTACCAAAATAAATTAACATTGGTGTCACCAAAAGTTTCTTCTGGCCAAAAGTTTACTTGGATGAATAGGAGGGAAGAAGAAGATTTTGTCATGGAGAAGTTAGATAGGGCCATTGCTAGTATTGAGTGGGTGAACACATACCCTAGGTATGCCCTTAGGAACCTCCCAATTATTCGTTCAGACCATGGGCCTATTCTGCTTGATTTTGAGTTCACTCAAGCTTTCAGGAGAAGGCCCTTTAGGTTTGAAAGAATGTGGCTACTTCATCCTACTTGTAAGAGTGTAGTTCAACAAGCTTGGCATTGTTATCTTACAGGGTCCAGAGCTTTGCAATTAAGGCATAAACTTTCCAATGTTAGGAAAGAATTTATTGTGTGGAACAAGGAGGTCTTTGGCAGATTAGAACATGAGATTCACCAGAAAAAGCTCCAATTGCAGTCTATTCAAAATTCTATCTCTTCTGTGATGGATGTTCAAAGAGAGAGTGCTGTCAGAGAGGAGTTGGAGACTTTACTCAACAGGGAAGAGGTTATGTGGGCCCAAAAAGCTAGAAATGAGTGGATTCTAAAGGGTGATAAAAATACTCGTGTTTACCAGACTGTGGTAAGACAAAGAAGAGCCCGAAATAGAATTGTGCAACTTCAAAAGTCTGATGGTTGCTTAACTGAGGATCAAAGAGAAATAGAGGATATCTTGGCCAGGCATTTTAGGCAGTCATATGAAGGGTTTGTCCCTTTTGAGGTTGATCAAATTCTTGAGGAAATTAGTACCTTGCCTTTTCCTAAGCTGTCTAGCCAGCAACTCTATCTTCTTGATTGTCCCATTACCAATGAGGAAGTTGAAGCTATTGTGTTCCAACTGGCCCCTGGCCCTGATGTTATCTCTGCCTTTTTTTATCATGAATATTGGAGCAGAGTCAAGTTTGACATTTTCAACACAGTCCATGCCTTTTTTCACTCAAGGTCCTTAATGAAAGCTCTTAATCATACTTATATAATCCTCATGCCTAAAGTCTTGTCTCCTTCTGAAGTTCATCATTTTAGACTAATCAGTTTGTGCAATGTGGTCTACAAAATCATCTCAAAGATTTTTGTCAATAGATTGAAGCCTTTCATGGATCCACTGATTACTCCTTTCCAAAATGCCTTTATTAGGGGTAGAAATATTTATGATAATATTCTCATTGCACATGAAGTCTTTGATATGCTTAGGAAGATGAAGAAGAGGAAAAAGCTTTATAGGGCTGTGAAAATAGACATGAGTAGGGCTTATGATAGGGAAGACTGGAAGTTCTTAAAAGCTGTGTTGGTAGCTATGAACTTTAGTTCCAGATGGGTTGGATGGATTTTAGAATGTGTCACAACTGTGCATTACACAATTCTAGTCAATGGTAGTGTCACTCATTCATTCAAACCCAACAAAGGGCTAAGGCAGAGGGATCTTTTGTCACCTTATTTGTTTCTGATGTGTGCTAATATCTTGTCTCTTGCTCTAATGAAGGCTGAGAATCACAAGGAAATTCAAGGGGTTGAAGTTGGGAGAATTGGTTGTTCTTTTACCCATCTGCTGTTTGCAGATGACTCCATCCTGTTCTTTAGACATGATAACAAATCCTTTAGCTCTATTCAGAGGATAATTAACTGGTATTGTACCCTATCTGGCCAAAGTGTTAATCTAGCTAAGTCTGATCTTTATTGTTTGCCAAACATGCCAAGAGAGGACCAAGAGACTCTTGCCAAGACCTTGCAAGTAAACTTGGTTCAAGTTCCTACTAAATATCTTGGCCTAAGTTTTAAATTGAGGGGTAGAAGTGTTGCTGACTTCAATTACCTAGTGGAAAAACTCAAATCCAAACTCCAAGGGTGGAAGGCGAGATTGCTCTTACAAGCTGGTCGAGCCACCCTCATAAACTTAGTGCTTCATTCCTTACCCTTATACACCTTTTCTTGCTTTCAGGTTCCTGAGAGTATTTTCAATAAGATGGATGCTATAATAAGGAACTTCTGGTGGGGTCATGACCAAGGGGTTAGAAAAATGCATTTTGTTAATTGGAATAGGATTTGCCAACCTAGGAGCACAAGTGGTCTTGGTTTTAAGAAATTCAGTTTGATGAATTAGGCAATGTTGGCAAAGCAATTTTGGAGGATCCAACACAACCTCCATTCCCTTGTTGCTAAAACTTTTAAGGCTAATTATTTTCCTAGGTCCTCAATTCTTGATTGTACTCCCAAGCCTCATCAGTCATGGTGTTGGAGAAATATCATTAAGCATGATAATTAGAAACTTAGAGAGGGTAGATGGTGGGTAGGAAATGGATCTAACATTCCTTTAAGTCACCCTACTTGGTACCCAACGCAAAATTTACACAACCCAAACCTCACATCAGGCACTGTGGCAGACTTGATTGATCAAACCTCTTGCACTTGGAAATTAGATATAGTCAAGGCCATATATCCCTTTCCTTTGTGCAAGGATATTCTAGGAATTCCCTTATAAAAAACGGGGGTGGTAGCTGACCAAATTATGTGGAAATACTCAAATTCAGGGGATTACAAATTTAAAAAAACTTACCAGGTTCTGCTGCAAGATACCAACCATCAATCCCTTGCTAATCACTTACATTTCCCCCCCCCCCCCCCCCCCCTCTGCTGTGTGGAACCTTCTTTGGAAGGTTAAGGTGCCCTTGAAAATATGCAATTGTATTTGGAGACTTCTTCATGATAGCCTACCAACCTTCCATACTCTAAAAAGTAGAGGAATTGCTAATGTTGGCATGTGCCCTCTGTGTGATTTAGATGAGGAGATTGCCACTCATCTTTTCTTACATTGCCCTTTCTCTAGAACTTGTTGGTATGGTTCCCAATTAGCTATTCAGTCCTCTGAGGTTGTAGCTGCGTCTGTTTAGCAGTGGGTTAGCAAAACCATTCTTGAGCATAAGCACATGGAAGAGGAGAATATGAAATATCTACAGTTCTTCTTTACTATCATTTGGTCTATTTGGCACCACAGGAACAAAGTAGTGCATGAGGGTTTAAAACTTGACCCATTGAATGTCATTATGACCTCTCAGTCTCTATTTTGCAGGTATCATGAGGCCTTTGCTCTTTCTAATTGCACCAATGGAAGGAATAGTGACTCAAGATTTCAAGTCCATGGGCTGGGTGGACAAGGGGAGCTCATTATCAGGATTGCTGGAGTCAGACAGAAGAGGGTCAAGAGGAGTGCCTATGCTTATGAAGCCCTAAACAGTCAAGGAACCATTGTCTTCAGTGGATGTCATAGTAGTGCAGCTGACTCAACCTATGGTGCTTGGATGGAGGCTATGGTGGAAGCTGCAATGCAAGCTAGGAGATGTGGGTTTAGCCAACTTTTGTTCATGAGCAGCAGCAAGAGGCTACTCTATTAGTTTAGCATGGCTAGAAATCCAAATTGGATGGAGAAGACTACTTTTGCAGATCTGTCTTCTTTGAAGTAGCCTGGTATAGGCTTTAAGTAACTTTTTGTGCCTTCTGTTGTACTTAGTAGTGTCTATTCTATAGCTGTTTTGGCTCTCCTATGAACTATAACTGGGCTATGCCACCAAATGTATGACGCTCCTTCTGCTTTGTTATCAAAAACAAAAACAAAAAACATTGAAGTGAGAGAAAGTCCTCTTATGCATACACTGTATGTTGTTAACTTGAAAACATAAATCATGACTTAAAGATATGTTTTCAGTGGGGTCCAGTTTTAGAGTCACGTTGAGACCAAGGGGACCTTGGCCACCCCTAAAATTTTTAAAATTTCATGTACTGCCTTAAGAAATTGAAAAATTATATATAAGTTGTTTGTAAATTAACTTATTGGCACCCCCAAAATTTGAGAAAAAAAATATTATGGGTTCAGTATTCAGTTAAAATTCACATGTTTCTCATATTCATTAAGGAAAACCCCAAAAAAGATTTTTTTAAAAAATTCGGTCTATTCCTTGGCACATTAGCTCCTCCAAATACCAAAAATAAAAAACTTTGACATATATAGGTTATTTACTTAAAATAAATATAAATAAAACAAAAAATTTCTTACTACTGGCGCCGATGCTGTCTCAGCACTGCAATGAACTCATCAGTTTTCTTTGGTTCTTGTTGCCTGCTACGCTCCAGCTTCCGTTCAAGTGAATCAACGATCAATGACCTCCAAATTAGTGGATAGTAGACCAGTTGTAATGTGGTATATTTCTGTTTCTCTATATTTGTAGTTTTACCTTTTGTTGAGATCTCTATCTGTTTAGATGAAAAAGACTAAAAAGTATCTCTCTTTTAATAAAGAAGTTTTTATTTAGTCTTGTTGATGGCGCCACGCGCCACACAGTGCTAGTTTAGTGGCATGTTGCTGGCACCTTTTTCTACTATTTTTATATTATACTAGTATTATGTACGTGAGATGTGCGACTTAGTAAAAAAATCATATATAATAAATTCAATATCATGATAAAAAATTATATATAAATTAAAAAATATGTTTTGATGTTAAATATAGATTATAAAAAATTAAAAATTATTTTAATTAGAATTGAATGTAAAAAAAGGAGGGGGTTATTTACAAAATACTCTACAAATTAAGTAGTGAGAAACTTGAAACTCTAAATTAATTATTCTAATACATAATATATGTAGTGTGTTTGAATAAAATATATTGTACATCATTAGGTAACCACCACAACATATGTGTATTTTTCTATATATATATGTATGTATGTATGTATATGAGAATTATTTATCAAAAGAGAATAACTCGTGATTTAGAAAGCAAGTCAACATATGAATCTACCTTTCTTAAAAGAGTTTAAAAATTTGTCCTTCCAAATTCATAAAATATAAGTTCTAGGCTTCTATCTCATTATAAGAGTAAGACAATACAAAGTATAGAAAGCAAAAGGTCCTATAAACAATATAAGATGTAATATATATGTATACATACCAAAGACATACACTCATAGAAAATAACATTTATAGATTTACCTAAAGGCTCTATTTATTATTATCATTGAATTTATTGCTCCTTACTCATGAATTAGAATGTAGCTTTGTGAAAAAAATGGAAAAGAAAAGAAAAGAAAAGAAATACATACCTATGTAGCTAGAGGAAGTGACATTTCCTTGGGGATTTGGGGATTCACAATTTGGTGTGAGTTTTATTTCATGAAGATGAAGATATATTGTAGAAGAAGATGATATATTATAGAATGAGAAGATTTTTTGAGGGGTAGAATTAGAAGATAAGAATAAAGAAAAACATATTAAATATAAAACACTATTTATGTGATTACATTTTTTTTTATAAAATTATATTTGTGGTAGCAGTGTTATATATTTGTGGTAGTAGTGTTACTTCATTATCTCTAACAAAATTTCATATCCACAATTAAGCTTCTGTATTTACCTAAAAAATTAATAAAACAATAGAGAAAAAATTGATAAGAATAAATTTTTTTTGAGAAAGTTGATAAGAATAATTAGGTTGTGTTCTTTCCATCTGAAATAATTACTACAATTTTTTCTTTTAATTTAGTTTAGGTCCTTTAGGATAGTTACAAAACCATTCCATAAAAAACGAACTACACACACACACACACACACATGAAAAGAGGGAAAAAAAATATTAGGTTGTGTTGTTTCTATCGAAATAAATTACTGCAATTTTTTAGTTGATAGAGTTTAACTTAAACTCAAACTTATGCCTTCCCTCTCATATTGTAATTTTTTTTTTAATGTAGTTTTTTTTAGGGGTTTCTTTTAATGTAGTTTAGGTCCTTTAGAATAGTTACAAAACTATCCCATAAAAAATGAACTATTTATATACACGTGAAAAGAGGGAAAAAATAACATTTATAGACTTACCTAAAGGCTCTATTTATTATTATCATTGAATTTATTGCTCCTTACTCATGAGTTAGAATGTAGCTTTGTGAAAAAGAAAAATGGAAAAGAAAAGAAAAGAAATACATACTTGTGTAGCTAGAGGAAGAGTTGTTTTATTCCACGAAGATGAAGATATATTATAGAAGAAGATGATATATTATAGACGGAGAAGATAAGAATAAAAAAAAACCTATTACATATAAAACACTATATATGTAATTGCATTTTTATTCCTAATAAAATAATATTTGTGGTAGTAGTGTTCTATATTTGTGGCAGTAGTGTTACTTATTATCTCTAAAAAATTTCATATCCACAATTAAGCTTTTGTATTTATCTAAAAAATTAATAAAACAATAGAAAAAAAGTCGATAAGAATATATATATATTTTTTTTTGTTTGAGAAAGTTTAAAAGAATAATTAGGTTGTGTAGTTTCTATCTAAAAAAGTTACCGCAATTTTTTGTTTTAATGTAGTTTAGGTCCTTAGGATAGTTACAAAGCTATCCCATAAAAAAATGAACTACACACACACGCACGCTGGCGTGAAAAGAGGAAAAAAAATAGGTTGTATTGTTTCTATCTAAAAAAATTACTAAAATTTTTTAGTTGATAGAGTTTAACTTAGACTCAAACTTATGCCTTCCTACTCACATTATATATATATTTTTTAATGTAGTTTTTTTAGGGGTTTCTTTTAATGTAGTTTAGGTCATGATAGTTACATAACTATCCCCAAAAAAATGAACTATATATATACATGTGATAAGAGGGAATAAATTGATATCTAGAATTTGGATTGTAATCACATTACGATTTTTATCAACTTAAAAATTATAGGAGAAGAAAAATTATATAATTTTTTTTTAAAAAAAATCTAAAAATCTAAAAAAATCTCTACAATTTAGTGAAGCTACTTTCAGATGATATGATAGTATATGATATGATTTTACTTCTCAACAAAGGATACTAACTTATCTTTTTGCTTATTTTACCATAATTTAGTGTTATTGCTATTTGTTATACGTTTGTTTATATATTTATGTTTGATCCTATAAAAATAATAATGTTAGTAGAATGTGTAATTATAGACTATTGAAGCATTAATATAAAAACAAAATTTACATAGGACGTTGTTTCTTTTATTTTTTGAGCTTAAATAATATTTTACATTTTTTATGCGAAAAAAGTGACTATATAATTAGTATTTAAAGTTTTATATTCAAGTTTTAATATATATATATATATATAGAGAGAGAGAGAGAGAGAGAGAGAGAGAGAGAGAGAGAGAGAGGGGTAATTTAATGAGAAACTAATCTACAATTGATACATGTAAAGTTGCAATTTGCACCTAAGCCTAAAACAAGATGGGTATAGGCCCAAAGAGCCCAATACAATAAATTTATAGAGAGTGGGCTCCAAATCTAGGTTCTAATGAGTTCAGTTAGTGATGACAATGGGCTAAAATTATAGTGGGATGAAGATGTAATAATTTATATAGTGAGATTTTTCCTCGGACTCAAGCCAAGGAGATTGATTATTATATTTCTCTCTTCTCAAGAAAAATTACAGACCTTGTTCTTAAGTCTACAGTTTTTTTCTCTCTCCTTTCCTCTGATTCCTATCCCATGGGGAACCTTTTATCTTATATAGACCCTTTCAGATGATCCTGGCCTTCCACCTGTCGATTGCGCAGGTCATTCCCCAAATTCCAATCTTATCTCGCACCTTGTTCAAGTCCCTGAGAAATGCGGCGCCCAAGGCAACATTGTTCAAAGGTCTTCTTCACATAAATGCGGTCAAAAGGTTTGGTGGGATGCATTAAATGTGGTGGCAGTTTCTAGCTTTCCAATCACGTCAGTGGCATCCCCTTTCCCAAAGCCCTTTCTGCACAATAGAGCCTCTTCTAATAGTGCATTGATGACGAGATCTTAAAATCCAAGGAAGTGGTCTCCTCGGCCCAGCAACTGTCCCTCTCGGTCAGGTATGACACGTGGTGTGATCACCTTACTCAAAATTCTCATACCCCATAATAGCCCCTCAAAAATCCAATTTGTTTCCTCCCATCCGAGGAGGCAAATGGGGTTTTGATCATAAGCAATTGATTTGACACGTGTCCCTGACTCCCATATGCGAGAATTTCATTTCGCGTGTCCCGTAACTGTACTTGTCGCTTCAAAGTCCACAACGCTTCATTAAATACTCCAGGCGGCGCCCTGTTCCCCGCATCCAACGGTGAGATGAAAATCTCACGGTTAATATTTTTCCTCGAATTTTAGGCGGGATAACTCCCACCCAAATCCCGCCTCCTATATAAAGCGCTTGGAGAATTCATTTCCCTCATTTTGCATACCTTCGAACTTTCCAGGTTTCCAAAATTTCCTGATCCTTCCCATTCTCAAGAACTCTCTGAAGCGCTCCTTCTACTAACTTTTGTTATTATTATTATTTTTTAATTCTTTTAGACTATTTTCTCCTCGGCTAGTCTTCTTGGCCTTCAATTTTCTATCTTCTTCCTTTAGACATATCTTCTACCTCTTTCTAGCTTGTTTATATGGGTAGATGCAAACATCTCATAGATTCCCTCGCCGGTATGGAGGGTTTTAAGGCTAAATACCACATCCACCCAGGAGTCTTCCTTCAATAATGTTCTCTGGGGGATTGGCATACTGATAGAAAAGAGGGGGAGGGGGAGGTCGTCATTCCCATGATCGCTTTCATAGAAGGGGGAATGACGCTTCCTATGGGTAGCGTAACTAGGGACTATCTGATCGCCCATAGAACATGTCCACATCAATGTGCGCCCAACCTATTTAGAGTCTTGGGTAGTGTAGATGCCCTTAATGCACACATGGGTCTAAAGCTCACTTGACATGACGTCGTCTAGATGTACAAGTGTCGTTCATTTGATGATGAGGGGTATTACCTCAAGTCCAAGTCCTCAGCCGTCAGGCTTATTTCTTGTCTTCTCAAGTCCAACAAGGGCATGAAGGATGACTATTTAATCGCCTCTAGGAAGTGGGGTACCTTGGTTTTAGGTTCCTCTTCGTGAGGCTTAGTTTTATGATTCTTTTCTCCCATTTTTAAGTGTTCATCTTTCTAACTGTGGGTTTTCTTCTCAGCTATGTTTTGCAGATAAAAGGCATGTTGCCCCTAATATTAGACTTGTCAACATCGACAATCTTAACAAACTGCTCAGATCCGAGGTATTCATAAGCGCAGGCAGGCAACTGAGAGTTGTCCACCTCATCCTCTACTTTGAGCCCATGTCCGACACCTTTCAGGATATTGGCAATGAAATCCTTGCAGGCGATCCTCAACTCAATCATATTAACGTCACGGTGCAAGGTTTTCTAACCCCGAGAGGACGTAGTGCAAATTGTCCAACAACGTGCTCTCCCAGTAGTAGCGAGTCCAAGGGAAAAGACCACTTCTTGTTAGCTCTCACTTGAGAAGGAAATTGATCAATTTTGACTTGAGGAAGAAGAGAAAGAGCCGGGAGGCCCTATTGTCTACCTTTCGGATGAAGAGGGCGAATCGGACATTAACTCGGGTATTCGTTATCCCGATTTTGTAGTTGCTCGTGTGGATAGTAGCGCCGAGGAAGAGGAAGAAGATATGTCCTTGCAAACGAGGAGAGGCTTGAGGGCCATTCTTGCAGACAGGGCCAAGGAGCAGACTACAAAGGGCACCTCGGGGTCCTAGCCTCCTACCGTGCTCCCACCCCCTCCTCCTCCAGTTAGTTTGCTCCCTATACCCAACCTCAAAAAGAAAAGACAAGATAAAGATGAAACTGAGGAGGGGGAGCTGGCTCGATAGAAGGGGCCCAAACAACTAAAGATAGTTAAGGGCCAGATACAAATGTCTTCTGTGGAGAGCAAGGAGGACCATGAAGTGGCCGAGGTGCGTCACTCTTAACCCAATTGGGCCCTTCAGCTGGAGTTGGACGGAGCTGCCATTCCCCGAAACTCCACTATAAGGGAATTTTAAAAAGGGCACGCCCATTATTTGGCCGAAGCCTAAAAGCAGCCTATCCTTTTGCCTAAGGATATGGCTACTCTAAGGAAAATGAGGCAACAAGAGCTCTTTCTATCCCTAAAAATGGACTTAGTCTTGATAGGTTCTATTGCCAGTATCACTATCTATTAGTTTGAACATCTTCTTATATTTTTCTTTCTATTGTGACATACTTGTTTGTTACTTCCGTGCAGACTATCCAGAAGGTGTTTGTCGCCGAGGAATGGGTAAATGAGGCGGAACAAGGTTAAAGCCGATGCCAACCTTTGGGCTGAGGCTGACAAGGCCTTGGGTTTGGCTGAACAAGAGAATAAAGAGCTCGCTGCGAAGCTGGTAGAAGAGGGGAAAGGGAGAAGGAGTGCTGAGGCCAGGCTTAAAAATGGTGAAACTTAGGCAAAGGAGCAACCCAAAAAACTCCACTACAATGGGATAGAGCTAGCCACAGCCCAACAACAAGTTTTGGACGTGAAGGCAGAGCTAGCCTAGGCTAAAGAAGTGGCTCACACCATCAAGGAGACTGTAGAGGTTTCAGCGCAGGCTTCCTACAATCGCAGGGTCGAGGAAATAGAGATTTGCTTGGCCAAGGAGCTCGTCAAGGTATGTAGGGATTACTACCAAATGGTATGGGCAAAAGCCCTTAATGTGGCAAGAGTCCCTGCTACCTCAGAATGGAGGAGGGCTGAAAACGTATGGTTTCCCCAAGACATCCGTGCGGTTCCAGCCGTCCTTCCGCCTCCCACTACTCCCGAGCCCATTCTCCCCATGCAACCCTCTACCACCCAAAGCTCTCTCCCTCCTCCTAAGGTCTGCTCAAGGCTTGACCAGGCTGATGACCAAAGTCAGAAGGTTGAGATGGTCTAGAGTGAGGGGGTTGGTCAGGGTGGTCCTCGGCTAGGGGAGAAGGACAATGGCAAGGAGGTTGAGCTTTTGCCTGAGGTCAAGGTTCCAGACGTTTCCCTCAAGCTCAAAGAAGTGAACCCTAAGACCAAAGAGACTGATGCCAAGTCAAAAGGGGTTGATCACAAGACAAAGGAAATCATGACCAAACCTAAGGAAGACCCTTCCCCAAAGGCCAAGGCATAGCCTAGGACTCCCCTCTCTTCTTTCTTAGTTATTGTAGTAGCTTCATTTTGTTATATGTTTCTTTTTGTAATTTCCTTTCTATTTTTGTCTATAATGTAATTATCCACATATATAATGACAAGCCTAAGATTCTTATCTTGTTTTTATCCTACGCACATTTCTGTTTATTTGAGATATTTGCTTCTGGCCAGTGTTAATGATGTTTAATGATGTTTCCATACGTAGTGTTAATGATTTGTTGCTCAATTAAATAGGGTAAGACCTTGTAAATGACTAAATAACAATTCTGACATCTATGTGATTAGCCGAGGAAATGATCTTGTTTTAATAGCATATTAACGAACCCTAAAATTTTTTTTACCAATGATATGGGTAAGCCCCTGTTTTCATGTGATGACTCATATGCCGGGATTACACTTTTTGTAAGATAAACAAGTATTAGCTAATAAGCAAATATTGAAAAATGTCAATTTTTTCAAGGCATGTGGTCCGAGGAGCTAGGCATAGCTAGGGTTCTATTTGATACTTCGAAAAATGATGAAAGATATTAATTTTCCTAAGGCATGTGGTTCGAGGAGTTAGGCATAGCCAAGGTTCTGTTTGATACTTAGAAAAAAGATGTCAATTTTCCCAAGCCATGTGGTCCGAGGAGCCAGACATAGCCAGGGTTCTGTTTGATACTTAGACAAATAATGAAAGATATCAATTTTCTCAAGGCATGTAGTCCGAGGAGCTAGGCATAGCCATAGTTCTGTTTGATACTTAGAAAAATGATAAAAGATATCAATTTTTCCAAGGCATGTGGTCTGAGGAGCCAGACATAGCTAGGGTTCTGTTTGATACTTAGAAAAATGATAAATGTAACGATTGAAGTAATAAGCGATATATAACAAAAGAGACTTTTATTAGTAATAATACCTTCGCAAATTATTTACATTCCAAGGACGTGGTACAACATTTTCATCTAGATCTTCCATATAATAAGCTCTTATTCCAGCTACCGAGGTGATGAGGTATGACCCTTCCCAGTTGGGCCTTAACTTTTCCCATGCTGGATTCTTTACAGTACCCAAAACCTTTCTTAATACCAAATCTCCCGATGCTAGTGGCCTCAACTCTACATTTAAGTCATACCCTTGTTTGAGCTTATGTTGATAATATGCCAATTGAACCATGACGTTCTCCCTTTGTTCTTCAATCAAATCCAAGCTCATTTGTAACAGTTCATCATTGTTGTTCAGAGCGAAAGAACTCATCCTCATCATTGGGAATCCGATCTCAAGAGGGATTACAGCCTCGGCCCCATAAGTTATTGAAAAGGGTGTTTCCCCTATGGATCTGCGAGGGGTAGTCCGATATGTCCAAAGAACATGTGGCAATTCTTCCACCCATTTTTTCTTTGCATTGTCCAATCTCTTCTTGAGCCCGTTCACTATCACCTTATTGACAACCTCAGCCTATCCATTCCCCTATGGGTAAGCTGGGGTGGAATACCTATTTGTGATGCCCAAGTTATAGCAATATCTTCTAAAAGTTTTGCTGTCAAACTGAAGTCCATTATCCAAAATGAGAGTATGGGGATTTTCGAAACGGGTGACAATATTCTTCCACAATATCTAAACCTCATTGAGCAAAAGGCCAAGGGCTGGACAGAGGGTTGAGGGCACCTCCTAGTTGGTGAATGTTTGAGGCAAATCTTTGACACTGGTCGTATTTCTTCACATATTCTTGCGCTTCCCTTTGCATATTTGACCACCAATGTCCTTGAGTGAGGGCCCTATGGGACAAAGATCTGCCTCCTGTATGGCTCCCGCAAATCCCTTCATATAACTCCTCCAAGAGTAGTTCAACTACTTTAGGATGTATACAAAGCAGATACGGGCTAGAGAAAGAGTGCTTGTCCAACTTTTGATCCTCAGACAGCCAAAACTGAGGAGCTTTTCTGCGTACCTTGTTAGCCTCTGACTTCTCTTTAGGTAGGATATTCTCTTTCAAGAACAGCACAATGGAGTCCATTCAACTAGGTCCCACTCTGATCTGATGACTACGGACCGTATTAACACTTGTCTTGGTAGGCTTACATAAATCTTCTACTAAGATCACCTGAGGTAAGCTCTATGTTGAGGATGTTGCCAGGGTGGCTCAAAAATCAGCACGAGTGTTTCTGCTTCTGGGGATTTGCACTAAGGTGAAAAATTCGAACTTTGATTGTAAATGCCTAACCTGATTCAAATATTCTTGCATCCTTGGATCTCTAGCTTCCAGCTCCCAGCTCCCCTTCCACTTGGCCTACAACTAGTCTTGAATCTGAGAACATCTCCACTGTCTTCCATCCCAACTTCTGAACCATAGTCATTCCTACCAATAGAGCTTCGTACTCGGCTTCATTATTCGTGGTCGAGAAATTTATCCTCAAAGATTTCTTAATAACGGTCTTTTCCGGAGATATCAAAACTAATCCCACTCCTGATCCTCTTTGATTGGCCGTGCCATCCATATACACCTTCCATGACTGAGGTTCCTTTAGGGAGATAGTGCTAACTGATTTTTCATCCATATCCGGCTTTTTAGTATTTTCTTCTAACGAGGGCTCAGCGAACTCAGCCACTAGGTCAGCGAGGACCTGGCCTTTTAAAGAGGTGTATGGCATATACTTGATATCAAAGCCCCCAGCATTGTACCCCACTTGGCAATCCTTCCTGTATAATCAGCACTCCAAAGTAGAGACCTAAGCGGAAGTTGGGTCAAAACCACCACTGTGTGTGATTGGAAGTAATGGGGAAGCTTACGTGTGGCCTGCACCACTGCTAAAATAGCCTTTTCTAGTGGTAAGTAACGAACCTCAGCTTTATGCAATGATTTACTTACATAATAAACTGGTCTCTGTACACCATTGTCAACCCGTATCAGTACCAAGCTAACGGCATGTGAAGCCACAGCAATATAAGCAAACAAAACTTCGTCCTTCTTAGGCCTGGACATAATGGGTGGCCAAGAAAGGTATTCTTTAAGCTGCTGAAAAGCCAAAGAACGCTCCTCCATCCATTCGAATCCCTTCCACTTATGTAACAGCTGGAAGAAAGGCCTAAATCTGTTCACAGACCGAGATATGAATCGGTTTAAGGCAGCATGACTGATATTAACTTTTGAACTTCTTTAGGGTTCCGAGGTGGCTGCAAGCTGTTAATTGCCTTAACCTGATCAGGATTGACCTCGATTCCACGATGAGTTACCATATACCCCAGAAATTTGCCCAATCCCACGCCAAATGAGCATTTGGAAGCATTGAGGCGTAGCTTGTACTTCCTTAGTATCATAAAGATACTTTCAAGGTCCTCCATGTGCTTCACCACCATGTTATCTATGTAAACCTAAATGCTTTTACCTAGTTGTGGCTCAAACATCCTAGTCATCATCCTTTAATAAGTAGCCCCTGCGTTCTTCAAACCAAAATGCATCACTTTGTAGTGGTAATTTTCTGTAGGAGTGACAAAGGCTATTTTTTCTTGATCATCTAGGGCCAGGGGTATTTGATGATATCCTTGAAAGGCATCCAGAAAACTCATCCGAGGATGCCCCACGGTGGCATCTATCAGTTGATCTATACGAGGCATTGGGAAGGGTCTTTGGGGCAGGCTTTGTTCAAATCTGTGAAGTCTACATAAACTTGTCATTTCCCATTCTTCATTTTCACCACTACTGTATTAGCCAACCATTCAGGATAAAAGACATCCTTGATAGCGCTTGCTTGCTTGAGTTTGATTACTTCCACTTTAAAATCATCAGAATGTTCTTTGAACGAACGTTTAGGGAGGATAGCGGGGTTAACATTTAAATGATGACAAATAAAATTTGGATTTACCTCGGGAGCTTCATAAGCATTCCATGCGAACACATCGATATTCCTCTTCAAAAATATGACCAGCTCTTCCCTCTCCTAAGGAGGCAATTAGGGTCCGACCTGAAAAAATTTTCTGGATCATCGTCAATAATAATTTCCTCTAGCTTCTCGCATGTGGGTCCTTCTAACATTGTCTCTAAAGGCATAACCTGGATCCTTGATTGCTATGAGCCCCCCTCAGCAGAGGTCGAGGATTCAGCTTTAGGCTTACGCATAATTGCAGTTGCCATGCACTACCTAGCCATGGATTAGCTCCCAATCAGCTCTTCAATCTGGTCCCCCAAGGAGTATTTCACCTTCAAATGCAGAGTTGAGGCAATAGCTCCTAGGGCATGCAGCCAAGGTCTTGCTACAATGGCTATGTAGGGAAAGTAGGCATCTACCACGATAAAATCCACTTCCACCACCTCTGAACCTGCTTGCACAGGTAATCTAATCTGACCCTTTGGAATGACAAATTTCCCATCAAAGCTTATTAATGGTGAATCATAAGCAGTCAAGTCTTCAGGTTTCAAATTTAGCCTTTTGTATAGGTCAGGGTACATAATCTCTGCACCACTGCCTTGGTCTACCATCACCCTCTTCACATCATACCCACCTATCCTGAACGTGACCACCAAAGTATCATCGTGTGGCTGCGTGGTCCCAATCTTATCCTCTTTCGAAAAACTAAATGCTAGTCAAATATCCACTCTGGCCCTCTTTGGCCCAGAATTAGAGTCCTCGGTGAATGTTCGTGATACTGACATCACTCTGAAGGGATGAGAACTAGTCCTTCCAGGAGTAGCAAAGATAACATTAATTGTGCCCAAATAAGGCCTTAAGGAAGCGTTCCCCTGTGTTCTTGACCTTGTCTACTCCCCCTACTCGTTGGGCCGATACAAAAGTTGTTTTAATCTTCCATCCCTGACTAGTTGCTCCAAATGATTCCACAGAGTCCTGCAATCCTCGGTGTTATGTCCTTGCTCCCGGTGATACTGACAATGAAGACTCTGATTGAGCCTCATAAGGTCCCCCGCCATCTTGTTTGGCCATTTGAAGTAGGGCTCATTCTTAATCTTTTCCAATACTTGATGTACCAGTTTTCGAAACACCATGCTGACCACCCGAGGAGTCGTAGATCCAGATTGCTTAGCGAAATCTCTTCGGGGTCTGTTATTGTTGTATCTGTCCGACCAAAAATCCCTTATCTCTTGAGGAATAACATTTGTTTTCCCCTTTCCTTGTTATTGGTCCTCCTCGACTCACTTGTACTCGTTAATACGATCCATAAGCTAGCGCACACTCCTCACAGGTTTCTTGGTCAATGATTTTCTCAAATCATGTTTGACAGGTAGGCCGACCTTGAAAGTCTCCGTCAATCTTATTAAACATCTCCCAATATCTGTCTGAGTACGTTTTAAGGGTTTCCCCTTCCCGTATGGTCCTAGACAGCAACAAATCTAAAGGCCAATGAACTCTATTGCTTGTAATAAAGCAAAATCCAAATGCTTGGGTGAGCTCTTTAAAGGAATCAATAGAACTTGCCCCCAGACCATTAAACCATCTCATCGCCACAAGTCCCAAGCTAGATGGAAAAATCTTGCACATCAAAGCCTCATTTCTGGAGTGCATAGCCATCCTCTAGTTGAAGTGGCTAACATGTTCCACAAGGTCTGTTCGGCTGCTGTAAATGGTGAACGTTGGCTAAGTAAATCGTCGAGAAAGTTTTCCTCCTTCAATTCTATGTGTGAAGGGTGACCTGGAAATCTGATTCAACGCTCTACTCATAGCTTCATTTCCCAAGCCTCTGCAAGATGAGTTCTTATTTCTGTGGCCATGAGGGTTGTCCTCCTCACATGAGAAAGACTCACTAGGGGGAGTCCTTAATCTAGGCCTATAACTGCTGTCTCCGCCATCATCAGAAGAAAGGTTAGAAAAAGAAGAAGTTCGCCTCCGCCGTTCGTGGCGTAACTTTCTTTTCAAATGATCAATTTCCAATTGCATGGCTCTAGCATTCTCCTCATGAAAGACTCTGCTCCCACCTCATGACTAACTCCTGTTAGTGTGGGTGGTATGTATACTTCCCTCTCGGTCTCTACCTCTTTCAAGATTCAGAAAGTGATCTTGATGTTGGGACCCCATCGATTTTGCTTGGTGTGGACCTGATCCTAACATCACGTTCAACTTACTAAAACATGAGAGTTTCCACAAACGACGTCAATTGTAAGGTTGCAATTTACAGCTAAGCCCAAAATAAGATGGGTATAGGCTCAAAGAGCTCAATACAATAAATTTATAGAGAGTGGGCTCCAAATCTAGGTTCTAATGAGTTGAGTTAGTGATAACAATGGGATGAAATTACAGTGGGATGAAGATGTAATAGTTTTATATAGTGAGATTTTTCCTCGGACTCAAGCCGAGGAGATTGATTCTTATATTTCTCTCTTCTCAAGACAAATTACAAACCTTGTTCTTAAGTCTACAGTATTTTTCTCTCTCTTTTTCTCCGATCCCCCTCCCATGGGGGACCTTTTATCTTATATAGACCCTTTCAGATGATCCTGGCCTTCCACCTGTTGATTACGTAGGTCATTTCCCCAATTCCAGTCTTATCTCACACCTTCTTCAAGTCCCTGAGAGATGCGGTGCCCAAGGCAACACTGTTCAAAGGTCTTCTCCACATAAATGCGGCCAGAAGGTTTGGTGAGATGCATTAAATGTAGTGGCAGTTTTTAGCTTTTCAATCACGTCAGTGTCATCCCCCTTCCCAAAGCCCTTTCTGCACAGTAGAGCCTACTCTGATATATTGATGTTTGAACCCCTATACTAGCTCAAAGATATGAATTTAAGGAATATTGCTTTCTTTGAATGTGGTATTGGAATGAGTTTTTGAGTGAAGATTAAAAAATTAGTTCAAGATCAATCATAAATAGTTTTATTACCATGAACGATCCTATGACACTACCTTAGTGAGTTAAAGTTAACTTATATAAAAATTTTTTTTTTTTCTTTTTACTTAAAGAATGTGGTGATATTTAACTTGGCCCTCCCTAGGAAAAATTCATGACTCCACCATTTGTTTAAATATGATTTTGCCCTTAATTTGTCGTCTAAGAGTCTAAGACTAAACTTAAGGATTTTGAAAATTATGCATTTTATTGATTTGACCTTATTATTTGAAGATTTTTAAATTTTCATAATATATACATGTGAGGGTATTTTGGGTGATTTACATAGTGGACAGCAAAGAGGGAAATCTTTTTAAAAGTAGTATAAATAAAAATATTGATAACTCTAAAATGGTACTTTATACTAAAATATTTCATTCTTGTAGCCAAAATTATAATGATCCTTTGAACAAAATTCAAAATATTGGTAAATGTTGGTGCAAACACAATAATAATAATAGAATAAACAGAGAAATTGAATAGCACTTCTAAATATTATTAATTTGAGAAAAATTACACAACACTATTTGATCTGAGGCGCAACACTGACTCTCTTTAAGGGAGGTTTAAGCCCTTGGTTGGGGTTCAAAACACTGGTAAATGTTGGTGCAAACACAATAATAATGGAAAAAATATAAAGAAAAACTGAATAACACTTCTGAATATGATTAATTTGAAAAAAATTACACAACACTATTGCAAACATTCTTTGACTTGTCAATGGAACCTCCTCCCTTCACATTTTCTTTGCGCACATATCTAACCCAATATCTGCTCAAATCTATATGTCTAATAATAGGTGAAGCTGAAAGAAACTGAAATTACAATTTTAAATTAGAGTTTCAATTTTGCGCCATGTGTCCTAAATATTTATTCTTAAAGAGTTTTATTTTTTAATTTTAGAATCAATTGCGGCACCTGTAAGTGCACAATTTGTACTCAGACCCAAAAACAAGTGATGAGCTCAGGCCCAAAGAGCCTTATACAATGAAATTTGTAGAGTATGGGTTTGAAACCTAGGTTTGGGATGTTGGAAAGTTGATCAACAGGCTAGAATGCCGCTGTCTATGCAAGTAATAGATGGACGTAACAAAAAAACCTTCTCGGACGTAAGCCGAGGACAATTTGTATAGTATTTCTTTTTCTAAGTAAAAGATTACAATTTTTAGTTTTCAACCAAGAAGAAGATCCCCCTCTTCTTTCCTCTCTCGTCTTCTTATATCCTTCTTCTTCTTCCCTGTTTCATCCACGTGTAACACAAATCTTCCTCTCAGATACTTGTCCCATCCACCACCTTCTTAAAGTCTTCAAATAATAGCTGGAAGGCTGAATTCTACTGTTCTGAGGTCATTTCTTCATTAATGCGGTCAGGGAGGTAAATGCAGGGCATTTAATGCGATGGTAGCAGCTTTTTCCTCAGATATTTCTCACACGTTCCTGCTTCTAAAGGGTGCTTGGATCACACTTTTACCCAACAGATCTTCCAGAATTCTGCCTCTAAGCCGTTTAGCAAGACCTAGGGCCTTTGCTGGGCCTGTCCGAGGAGATACTCCTCCTCGAAAAACTCATTTGACCACTATAGTGCGGACTGACCTGTGGGCCTAGAGACCCTAATTGAACAGACTTGTACCAACTAATCAGTACCAAAGCCCAAACTTTTATTCAAGCACTTTTACCCCCCACAATAGCCCCTCAAAATTTTATTTTTCCCTCCCATCCGAGGAGAGAAATAGGGTTTTGAACCAAACAGCACACCTTTCACACACTTTGCAAACCGCCACATGTGTAGGGGTCCTTTTGTTCCCTTAAACCGTCTCTGATGCTTCGAAACCCGGAACACGCGCATTTATGACTGCAAGTTACATCCATGTTCCCCACGTTCAACGGTGAGATACACATCCAACGGCCCAGGTTTGTTCTAAAAAAATTGGGCGAGATAATTTTGATTCGAGGCCGCCTCCCACACGTCAAAACGCCTGGGAACCCGTATCTCCATCCATTCTTTTAGAAATCAATCACATCTAAGTGCTAATCATTATCTTTCCTCTCAAGAAGCTCGTGAAGAATCGCCTAATCAATTCCCGTAAGTTCTCAATTTTCTTTACTCATTCCTTCTCGACTTCTGTCCTCGGCCACCATCTAGATCCCTTTCCTTCTTCAAACTTTAGTTTTCATTCCCACTAAATGGGTAGATTTAAGTGTTTAGTAGATACTAACGCCGGTATGGAGGGTTTTAGGGCCAAATATCAGATTCCTCATGACGTAGGCTTGAAATATTGCCCAGTAGAAGCCATAGATGACGCTAGGAAAGAGGGAGAAGCTATCATTCCCATGATCGCCTTCCTAGAAGGTGGGATGACCCTCCCCATGAAAAACGTAACCAGCGAATACCTACGTAACCAGCGAATACCTACGTAACCATAGGTTATGCCCAGATCAGTGCACACCAAACATATTTAGGGTCTTAGGTTGTGTCGATGCTTTAAACGAGCAAATGGGTCTGAACCTCACATGGCACAACGTTGTCTATATGTACGAGTGTCATAAACTCAAAAGTGTAAGATACTACATTAAATCCAAGTCTAGCATTGTTAGACTGATATCCTGTCTTCCCAAATCCAACAAAGGCATGAAAAATGACTATCTCATCGCCTCGAGAAACTGGTTTGACAGTTCTCACTACCCAGTCGAATGGGGAGAGCCAGGTGTGACTCCATAGGAGTTAGATTTCCTAACCCATGACTCAATCCCGTTACTTTTACCGTTTTTAATTTTATTGCACATTATTGCCTTTTCCCTTGATATTTATCACTAATCCAACCATGCTCGTCTTCTCGAATGTTTCTTTTCACAGATAAACTACACATACGTCCGCATTTAAGCCTTTGCAACATCGCAAACTTGAATCACGTCCTTCGCTCCGAAGTCTTTATCAGTGAAGACCTACAAGTGAGAGCTGCCCACCTGATACTAGGATACAATCCTTTATCAGTGGATTTTCAAGAGATTGACAACACGATCACCGCGGGAGACAAAAGACGCAGAAGGATAGACCTGTCACGACCAGGCTTCCTTTCTGACCGTGAACTCCCAGACGACCCCTCCATCATACTATACTCTCGCCTTATTGCAGCGATTCCTCTTTCGGCACATTTCCAGACAACTGCCGTCCGAGAAGAGCCAGCGTCCTCACAACAATCGTTGGACGAGGAGATAGACCAATTTCAACTCGAGGAAGCTGAGAGACCTCAAGAGGATCAACTCGTCATCCTCTCGGACGAAGACCACGCGCCCACTGAAACTTCGGGCATACAAGGTCTAATAATCGCACAGCCTGACTCTAGCTCCAAAGAAGACGACATGGCCACTCTACGGAAGCTAATGACGAAGAGGGGCTCAAAAGTCTCTAACAAGGGAGCGGTTGGATCCCAGGTTCCTTCTTCCTTGCCACCACCCCCTCCTCCCTCTGATCCTAAGCTTCCCATTCTGGAGCCTAAGAAGAAGAGGAAGAATGAGGTTGAGGAGGCAGATGCGGAGAGGCAGAAGAAGCTGAAACAACAACAACAACAACAACAACAACAACAACAAAAGGTTGGTAAAGGCAAGGGACGTGCCTCTTTAGTGGAAAGTGGGGAGAACCGGGACCTAGCTGAGGTATGCCGTACACCGGCCAACTGGTCTCCCGAGCTGAAATTGGACGGGGCACCGATCCCTTGCCAATCCAGCATTAGGGCGTTCCAACAAGGTCACGCTCACCACCTAGCCGAGGCTTTGGAACGTCCTCTTCTTTTGCCCAAGGACATGGACGCCCTAGACAAGATCAACCAACCGCATCTATTTCTTTCGCTAAAAATGGACTTGGCTTTGGTGAGTGTCTCAGTCTTATCCTCACTTTACTGCTTTCAATACACTTTAACGAAAAAACCAATCTTATGTACTTTAAATTTGCTCTACTAATAGTGCATCCATTTTAATATTTCACCACAGGCCATTCAGGAAGTCTTCGCTACCGAGAAGTGGGTGGAAGACTCTCGGAAGAAAGCTGCAGCTGAACTGGAAGTTAGGCAGGAGACCGAGAAGTCCCTTGGCCAAGCTCTTGCGCAGAACGAGAAACTAACCACATAGCTGGCAAAGCAGAAAAGGGAGAGGGACGGTGCTGAGGCCAGCCTGAAGACAATGAGGACCCAGGTGGAGGGGCAACGCAAGCTTCTACGTCAGAAGGACGAAGACTTATCCAAAACTCAGCAAGAAAACTCCGATCTGAAAAAGGAGCTTGCTAGGATGAGGGATGAGGCTCGTACCTTCAAGGACTCCATGGAGGCTGCGAAGAAGACCGCTTACAAGGAAGGGGTGGAGGCCATAGAAAACCAACTGACTGGGAGTTCGCTGAGCTGTGCCGGGAATATTGTCAAGAAGTGTGGGCAGAAGCTTTAAATGTGGCAGGGATTCCCACAACCTCCGAGTTGAGGAAGCTTGAAAAAATTTGGCTCCCTCAAGACATCCAAGTGATCGAAGAACTTCCTCCTGTCGCACCTACCCCCGAGACGGCGTCTTCCACGCTCCCATCCATGATTCCAGAGCCCATTCCAACTCCTAAAGAACCTGAGGGTTCTAACAAAGAGAAGGAATAGGGCGATGGCGCCGAGAAGCCTACGAGCCAAGATGCCGAGCGCAAAGTCCCTCCACTAGTGGCAAGAGATAAAGGGAAAAAAGTTCAAACCTCATTTGAAGCAGAGCTGAAACGAACAGGGGCGGACCGCAAACCAATAGAGGCTGCCAGCACTTCCGAGCAAGACCCCCCTTCTAAGGCTTAAGGCTTAGGCTAGTTAGGCCTTCCTCCCCTTTTCTTACGCAGTAAAATTTGTATTAAGGCTTTTGCTTCAAATGTACATTTTGAAAGAAATTAATGAGAAACTTTGACTAGTTTGATCTTCATTTGACTTCTAATCCTTAGTACAAAAATACTCATTCGCCTCTTTTTAGTGCAAAAATGAATGAACGGAACAACTAACTCCACCTCCAACATTTCAATTAGCCGTAACTTTAAATAAAAGTACATATACTTAGCGTATACTTGTAAATCATGCCTCAAGAGCATAATATATGTGACACAGCAATACACAATCAAAACTTTAACTTAGCATTCAGTTTGGGGCATAAAGCAATCCAAGTGGCTCATCAACACTTTAACATTAACGTGGTATGGTTTCTGCTGATATTCCTAAAGTAGAGGGTCCGAGGACTAGACATAACTAAACTTCTTTTTAACAAAAAGTAGGATGTCAATTTCCATGAGTCATGTGGTCCGAGGGCCATGCACGTCCAAGTTTCTGTTTGATAATTTGAAGTAGTAAATTGGAATGCTAATTTCCCCAAAGTAGAAGGTCTGAGGACCCGACATAACTATGATTCTGTTTAACAAATAATAAATTATCAATTTCCACAAGGCATGTGGTCCGAGGACCATGCATGACCAAGTTTCTGTTTGATAATTAGAAGTAGTAAATTGGAATGTTAATTTCCCCAAAGTAGAAGGTCTGAGGACCCGACATAACTAAGGTTCTGTTTAACAAACAATAGGGTATCAATTTCCACAAGGCATATGGTCAAAGGACCATGCATAACCAAGTTTCTGTTTGATAATTAGAAGTAGTAAATTGGAATGTTAATTTCCCCAAAGTAGAAGGTCTGAGGACCCGACATAACTAAGGTTCTGTTTAACAAACAATAGGGTATCAATTTCCACAAGGCATGTGGTCCGAGGACCATGCATGACCAAGTTTCTGTTTGATAATTAGAAGTAGTAAATTGGAATGTTAATTTTCCCAAAGTAGAAGGTCTGAGGACCCGACATAACTAAGGTTCTGTTTAACAAACAATAAGGTATCAATTTCCACAAGGCATGTGGTCCTCGGACCATGCATGACCAAGTTTCTGTTTGATAATTAGAAGTAGTAAATTAGAATGTTAATTTTCCCAAAGTAGAAGGTCTGAGGACTCGACATAACTAAGGTTCTGTTTAACAAATAATAGGGTATCAATTTTCACAAGTCATGTGGTCCAAGGACCATGCATGACCAAGTTCTTGTTTGATACTTATGAATAGCAATAAATAAATCGAGCTGTATAATGATAATTTGAACAACGAACGACAAAAATACTTTTTATTAATAATAATACCTTCGTAGGTTGTTTACATTCCATGGGCGTTGTACAATTTTTTCATCTAGATCGGCTAAGCGATATGACCCTATGCCCGCTACAGAGATGATTTGATATGGTCCTTCCCAATTTGGTGCTAGCTTTCCCAATGCTGGATTTTTGGTAGCACCCAAGACTTTCCTCAACACCAAATCCCCAGGCGCTAGTGGCCTTAGCTTCACATGAGCATCATATCCTCGTTTAAGCTTCTACTAATAATAAGCCATTTGGACCATGATGGCCTCTCGTCGTTCCTCGACCAGATCCAGGCTTTTTCCTAAGAGGCCATCATTATTCATCGGGCTGAAGGAACTCGTCCTTAATGTGGGAAACCCAAATTCTAAATGTATCACCGCCTCAGCCACGTAAGTCATGGAGAAGGGTGTTTCTCCAGTAGATCTTCGCGGCGTAGTCCGATATGTCCACAGAACATGTGGCAACTCCTCTACCCATCTACCCTTCGCATCATCCAGCCTCTTCTTAAGTCCACTGACTATAACTTTGTTAACGGCCTCGGCCTACCCATTTCCTTGAGGATAAACTGGGGTGGAGTATCTATTTGTGATGCCCAAGTCATTACAGTATTTCCTGAAAGCTTTACTATCAAATTGTACGTCATTATCTGAAATAAGTGTGTGAGGTTCCCCAAATCTAGTGATAATATTCTTCCAGATAAATTTCTTGGAGTCGACATCCCTAATATTTGATAAAGGCTCAGCTTCGACCCGCTTGGTGAAGTAATCAGTTCCCACGAGCAGCCACCTTTTGTTTCCCACAGCCCTCGAAAAAGGCCCAACTATATCCAGTCCCTATTGAGCGAATGACCAAGGACTAGACAAAGGATTAAGAACTCCCCCAGGCAGATGAATATTGGGAGCAAACCTTTGACATTGGTCACACTTTCTTACATAATCTTAAGCTTCCCTCTGCATATTGGGCCACCAATATCCCCGAGTCAGAGCCCTATGGGCAAAGGATCTCCCCCCAGTATGGCTTCCACAAATTCCCTCATGCAATTCTTCCAAAAGTGTCTCCGTTGCTTCAGGATGTACACACAGCAAGTATGGTCCGGAAAAAGAGCGTTTATACAACTTCTGATCCTCAGACAACCAGAACCGAGGCGCCTTTTAAAGAATCATATCTACTTCAAACTTCTCCTCAGGTAGAATATCGCTTTTTAGAAAAGAAACCACAGGGTCAATCCAGCTAGGTCCGGGCCTTATCAGATGGATATGGACAACACTTGCAGTGGTTAGAGTTGGCTTTAGCAAATCTTCGACGAGGATAATCCTAAGTAAACATTGAGCCGATGATGTCGCCAAAGTGACCAACGAGTCCGCATGTGTGTTTCCACTTCTAGAAACGTGCGAAAGGATGAAAGAATCGAACTCGGATTGTAAACATTTGACCTAGGTCAGGTACTCTTGCATTCTTGGATCCCTAGCCTCCATGGTCCCCGTCACTTGGCCTACAACTAATTGAGAATCTGAGGACATATGAATTGCCTTTCCCCCCATTCTCCGTACCATATTCATACCGACCAAGACAGCTTCGTACTCAGCCTCGTTATTAGTGGCCGAGAACGCTACTCTCAATGATTTCTCAAAGATAATTCCCTCAGGGGATACCAAAACAAGTCCAACACCAGACCCCCTCTGGTTGGCTGTCCCATCAACATACGCTTTCCAAATCAGAGGTCCTTTGCCCGTGATCATGCCAACTGATTTTTCATTCATGTGCGATTCCTTCGTAGTTTTTTCTAATGATGGCTTGGTAAATTCTGCCACCAAATCCGCGAGAACCTGGCCCTTCACTAAGGTACGTGGCATATATTTGATATCGAAAGCTCCTAGAATAGTTCCCCACTTTGCTACCCTCCCCGAGTAGTCAGCACTTTGTAACACTGACTTGAGAGGCAGTTGAGTCAAAACCACGACGGTGTGGGACTGGAAATAGTGAGGAAGCTTTTGTGTGGCATGGACTACAGCCATAATTGTCTTTTCCAAGGGCAAATAATGCACCTCAGCTTCATTCAAAGATTTGCTGACATAATAAACCAGTCTTTGTATCCCGCAGTCATCCCTTATCAGAACCAGGCTGACTGCATGGATAGCTACAGCTAGGTATGCAAATAGGATTTCATCGATCTCCGGCCAGGACATAATGGGTGGTAGGGAAAGATATTCCTTAAGTTGCTAGAAAGCTAAAGCACACTCCTCGAACCATTGGAATCATTTCCATTTATTTAATAGTTAGAAAAAAGGTCTACACCTATCAGCGGACTGAGAGATAAATCTGCTAAGAGCAGCAGTCATCCCGGTCAATTTCTGAACTTCCTTTGGGTTTCGAGGTGGTTGCAGGCCCTGAAAGGCTCTGACCTATACCGGGTTCACCTCTATTCCTCTATGAGTCACCATGTAGCCTAGGAACTTTCCGGAACCCACCCCAAAAGAACACTTCGAGGCGTTAAGGCGCAGCTTGTACTTCCTAAGTATTTGAAAGGTGTCGTCCAGATCTTTCACATGCATAGGTACTGTCTTACTCGTCACTACCATATCATCCACATATACCTCAATAGTCTTTCCAAGTTACGATTCAAACATCCTGGTCATCATCCTTTGGTAAGTAGCCCCTGCATTTTTCAACCCGAACGGCATTACTTTATAGTGATAATTCCTCGTAGGAGTAATGAAGGCAGTCTTCTCCTGATCACCCAACGCCAATGGTATTTGGTGATAACCCTGGAAGGCATCTAAAAAACTCATCCGAGGATGCCCGACCGTAGCATCCACAAGTTGATCAATGCGAGGCATCGGGAACGAGTCCTTTGGGCAGGCTTTGTTCAGGTTTGTGAAGTCCACACATACTCTCCACTTTCCGCTCTTCTTTTTCACTACGACTGTGTGTGCCAACCATTCCGGGTAGAAAATTTCTCTAATAGCCCCAGCCCTTTTGAGCTTGAGCACTTCTTCCTTGACAGCCTTGGAATGCTCTTTTGAGGAATGCCAAAGTGGTTACCTCCTGGGAACAACGGTAGGGTTGACATTCAAATGATGGTAAATGAAGCTTGGGTCAACCCTCGGAGCTTCATAGGGATCCCAAGCAAACACATCGATATTGTTTTTCAAAAACTTCACCAATTCCATCTTCTCTTGGTGTGGTAACTGTATCCCAACTTGGAAGAACCTTTCGAGATCATTAGTTATGAGAAATCTTTCCAAATCTTCACACATAGCCTCCTCTGCTGTCACTGCACCGAGCGCATCCAGAGTTGTTAATTGCTATAAGTCCACCACAGCCCAGGTCGAGGACTCTGTCTTGGCCTGATATGCATTGCCTTGCTACTGTTTGGCTACCAAGAATTTCTTCAATGATTCCACCCGAAGGAAATTTTACTTTAACATGCAAAGTTGAGGAAACAACACCCAAAGCATGCAACCAAGGCCTGGCGAGGATGGCCGTGTATGGAGAATATGCGTCAACCACAATGAAATCCACATTGACCGTTTTCGAGCCGGACTATACGAGCAATCAGATCTGTCCCTTTGGTATAACAGTCTTTCCTTCAAAACTTATCAACGACGAGTCATAAGGAGTGAGATCCTCCAGCCCTAACTTAAGCCCCTTGAATAAGTCAGGGTACATAATATCTGCACCGCTGCCTTGATCGACCATCACCCTCTTGACGTCATAATTCTTTATCCTTAATGTGACCACCAGGGCGTCGTCATAGGGTTGAATGGTCCCAACCTTATCTTCATCAGAGAATCCTAAAATAAGCGCACTCCTTTTGATCCTCTTCGGCCTCGAGCCTAACTCCTCGGCCTGGGAATGTGACACTGCCATCACCCTGGTAGGACAGGAACCAATCCTGCCAGGTGCAGTGAAGATGACGTTAATCATCCCCAAGGGCGGCCGAGATGGGTTGTTCTTCTGATTATTTGAACCCGAACGATTTCCTTGTCCATTGGGTTGATACAAGTGCTGCTTCAATTTTCCCTCACTAACGAGCTGTTCTAAATGGTTCCATAGGGTCCGAAAATTCTCGGTGGTATGACCCACATCCTTGCAAAAAAGGTTCTGATTCCGTTTCGTAGGGTCCCCCGCCATCTTACTGGGCCACTTGAAGTAGGGTTCCTTACGAACTTTCTCCAGCAATTGGTGCACTGGTTCTCGGAATACAGTATTAACTACTTGAGGAGTGGCTGAACTAGATTGCCCAGAGTAATCTCTCCTCGGCTTATTGTTATGGTACCTGTCCGACCTGAAATCCCTTCTCTCCTGCGGGATAACCTTCGCCTTACCCTTACCTTGTTGTTGATCTTCCTCAACCCTTTTGTACTCGTCGATGCGATCCATGAGGCGACGTACACTCCATACGGGCTTTTTGGTCGGAAATTTCCTTAAATCATGATCAGTTGGGAGGCTCACTTTGAAAGTGTTAATCGCCATCTTATCAAAATCTCCATCAATCTCGTTAAACATTTCCCAGTACCTGTCGGAGTATGCTTTCAAAGTCTCACCCTCCCTCATGGCCATAGATAATAATGAGTCCAAAAGTCGAGGGACTCTGCTGCATGTAATGAATCGAGACGCGAATGCCCTGGTAAGTTCCATGAAAGAATCGACAGACCCCGACTTTAGTTCGTTAAACCATCTCATAGCAATAGGTCCTAGGCTAGAAGGAAAGACTTTGCACATCAAGGTTTCGTTCTGAGAATACATCGCCATCCTCTGATTAAAATGGCTCACATGTTCAACTGGGTTTGTCCTGCCATTATAGATGGTGAAGGTGGGCTGGGTGAACCGTCTAAGGAGCCTTCTCTTCTTGATCCTGCGTAAGAAGGGTGACTTGGAGAGTTGGTGTAACGCTCGGCTCATAGCATCGTTCCCTAAACTCCTAGAGGGAAGTTTCCTATGTTTACGACTTGGTAGGTCATCCCTTTCGTAAGAGAAGGTTTCGCTAGGGGGATTCCTGGACCTTGGACTGTAACTGCTTCCCCGGAACCCCCCTGAGGAAGGATTGGATGGGGTGAAGCCCGCCTTCATCTGACACGACGTAGCTTTTTCTTGAGGTGGTCAATCTCCCTCTGCATAGCCCTGGCATCATCCTCATGGGTGGCACTGCTTCCACCACGCGAATGGCTTGCATTAGGATATACGGTATGCACACTTCCCTCTCGATCCCTCCGACGCTCAAGACGCTCAAAAAGATCTTCGCGCTGGGATCCCTCAGATTCTGCATAATGCTAACCTAAGCCTGCCATGATGTTCCAATTCCTTCTACACTAGGTTCCCACAGACGGCGCCAATTGTAAGTGCACAATTTGTACCCGGACCCAAAAACAAGTGATGGGCTCAGGCTCAAAGAGCCTTATACAATGAAATTTGTAGAGAATGAGTTTGAAACCTAGGTTTAGGATGTTGGAAAGTTGATCAACAGGCTAGAATGCTGCTGTCTATGCAAGTAATAGATGGACGTAACAAAAAACCCTCCTCGGACGTAAGCCGATGACAATTTGTATAGTATTTCTTTTTCTAAGTAAAATATTACAATTTTTAGTTTTCAACCAAAAAGAAGATCCCCCTCTTCTTTCCTCTCTCGTCTTCTTATATCCTTCTTCTTCTTCTTCCCTGTTTCATCCACGTGTAACACAAATTTTCCTCTCAGATACTTGTCCCATTCACCACCTTCTTAAAGTCTTCAAATAATAGCTGGAATGCTGAATTCTACTGTTCAGAGGTCATTTCTCCATTAATGCGGCCAGAGAGGTAGATGCAGGGCCTTTAATGCAGTGGTAGCAGCTTTTTCCTCAGATGTTTCTCACACGTTCTTGCTTCTAAAGGGTGCTTGGATCA
The DNA here is from genome assembly GCF_040712315.1 of Castanea sativa. NCBI lineage: Eukaryota > Viridiplantae > Streptophyta > Magnoliopsida > Fagales > Fagaceae > Castanea > Castanea sativa. The sequence goes on along the minus strand of NC_134016.1, from coordinate 36,655,532 downwards.
CACCTTTACTCAACAGATCTTCCAGAATTCTGCCTCTAAGCCGTTTAGCAAGTCCCAGGGCCTTTGCTGGGCCTGTCCGAGGAGATACTCCTCCTCAAACAACTCATCTGACCACTATAGTGTGGACTGACCTGTGGGCCTAGAGACCCTGATTGAACAGACTTGTACCAACTAACCAGGCCCAAAACCCAAACGTTTATTTAAGCATTTTTACCCCCCACAGGACCATATTATAAATATTCATCAAAATGAATTATTTAGTACAAAAACCAAAGAGTCTAGAATAAATGAATCATTAAAAAAAAAAGTGTTTCACAGTAATAAATAAATAAATAAACATGGAGATTTACATTTTATACCTAATAATATCCTTACAAAAATTTTAAAAGAGTTAACAAAATATAAAAATTACTATCAATAGTATTTGAATTATATATATATATATATATATAAGAATTATATTATGCATCTTATTGTATATTTTTAAGTGTGTCCATGCATATACATCGAGTTACAAGCTAGTACATATTAACCCACTAATCATCATAATTAAAAAGAATAAAATAGTCTCTATTTTTTTCAATGGGATTAAATATTTCACGAATTCCTTATCTTCCATATTAATTCTAACATCTTAACATTTATGTTGTCATATTAATTCATTTTAATTATATGATATTAAAATGCTCTAACCATAAATGCTTGAATAGTGTGTTTCAAAAGCCATCTATCAAGTTTTTCAATGAGAAAAGAAAAAGAAAAACAGTGTTTTATTTAGGAAAAGAAATTAGAAGCTAAAGTGTGTAAGAGCATCCACAGCAGTGGAGCTAAAATTTTAGCAATTTAGCTCTACAAAAAGTTACTTTATCTATTTTACCTATACATTTTACAAAACATGATGCAGCAGTGGATCTATTTTAGCTTTCAACACACTAAAATAATACACCCACAAAACAAAAAAACACCACAAGTCGGCGAAGATCGGCGAAGAACAGGTCGGCGAAGACCGGCGACGAACAGGCGAAGAACAGGTCGGCGAAGATCGACGAAGAACAGGTCGGCGAAGACCGGCGAAGAACAGGTCGGCGAGGACCGGCGAAGAACAGGCCGGCAAAGCAGAGAGTAGATGAGGGAGAGAAAAAAAAAAAAAAAGAAGAAGAGAGAGACAGAAGGAAAAACGAAGAAGGAAGAGAAGCTGGAGAGAGTTAGAAAAAGAAAGAAAGAGAAAATATTTTTTAAATGAAAGAGAGAGAGAGAAAAATTTAATAAAATAATATTTTTTTTTTTTACCTTTGAGCTACAGTGCACATCTATCTTTAGATGTGCACTGTAGCTGGAAGCAAAAAAAAATTTTGCTATAGCTCCACTGCTGTAGCATCAATTTTAGTGGTTGAGAAGCTAAAATATAGTAATATACAACCACTGCTGTGAGTGCTCTAATAGGGGCAAGGTAAAGCCAACTAAGGCAAATGGTTATAAAGGTTTGCGGACTTTCTTCCCCAAAAAAAAAAGTTTGTAAAATAAGAATATCAAATGGGTAAAAAACAGAATTAAACAGGATTCACGCACAAATCAAGATGAGACATGACCCTTCAAAAAAAAAAAAGGAAAAAAGATGAGACATGGGATGCGCATATGATATAGATAATACGGTAATACCTAATAATGCTGTTTTTTTTTTTTCTTGATGAAGTCTAATCACTAAACAAGACCTTATATATAAAGGTATATAAAAAAATAAACCATAATATATAAATCCAAAAACGAGTGGACTCTATTTTATTGTGCATTTCATATTTATTTATTTACTAATTTGTTTATTGATTCTTATTTAATATTAAGGAAATGCCAGAAATCCTAAGATCTGAAACTTCATTTGCTATATAGTATTGTTCTAGTGGTTGGATAAAACTTTAATAAACATGTAAATTTATGTTACTTTAAAATTTGGGGTTAATTATAAATCCTTAACAAATTAGATTGAATCAGTCACATGAATTCGGAGATATTTTAATGAGTGTCTATATTGGATCAATTTCATAAAAGAATGACGTTTAACTATCAACTTACAGCAGCCCTCATCAGGACTTGGGATCGGTTCGGAACTAAATATAAGACATTAAGCACAAATATAAGCAGAATATTACGCATCATTAAATAAATAAATAAGAGGCTAATCCGAATTCTAAGCATGGACAAAATCCAACAATCAGAAGCTTGGTTTCCACTAGCTGGCTCCATCATGACAGTTGCCCCATAGATTAAAAATTTTCTTTAAAAAAAAAAAAAAAGTGTAAAGAAAGAAACTTTTTTGTTGTCATATGTCAAGGAAATACAAAGCTACGAGAAACTTCCAAGCTGCTGTATCTGCTCGTTGTTTTCCAACAATTCAACCTTCTTATCCTTCTCTCTTTCTTTTTATATACCAACTTTCTACGTCATCTTTCCTTTCTCACAAGCTTTCCCAGAAAATCTTTTCCCCTATATTTATCATCAAAACCAAAACCAAAACAAAAACTATGTTGTTTTCCGAGAAAAAAAGAAAAAAGAAAAAGATATCATGAGTAGAACTGGATTGTTTGATCTGGAGAGGCGCTTTGCTTCTATGGGGCATATCATAGCAACCCAATAAATATTGTGAATTTTTGATACACATGTGACCAATTTTTTTATTGAAGGTAAATTTTGACGAATCTAACGCTATATAACATTTTTTTTCTTATTCTTTATGCATGTAAAATTTCTAGAAGATAAAAAATTAATAATTATGTCATTAACTAAATGTTTAAATTTTAAATTTTTGTAATATAAAATTATACTTCAAAAAAAAGTTTATGAACCAATAACAAATAATATCAATTGGTACAAAATTTGACATGCATTAGATAGGGCAAAGCCAACTAACCAAAGCAAATGGTAATAAATGACTTGTAAATTCCCAAAAAAAAAAAAAAAAATTAACCCAATAACTAAGTTTGGAAAATAAGAAAATAAAATGGGTCAAAAACAAAATTTAATAGGATCCACGCACAAATCTAGATGAGACATGGGTGCATATGTGATATAGATAACACCTATTACTGTTTTTTTTTTTTTTTTTCCTTCTAAAGTTGAGGAGATATGCTACAAGATGACAACCAATTGCGTTAAAAATTTTTTGATGTCTAATCATCAAAAGAGACCTTTTTTATATATATATATATATATAGCTTAGAGAAAGTTCAACTAGAATTTTAAATTAGAATCCAATTTTGCACTATATATCTAAATTTATGTGGAGATCACACCATAATTATACATTTAAGTTTGTGACATGTGTTCACTTAAATTTTTTAATCTTTGTGCCAAGTGAGTTAATGAGTACAAAATACTAAAAATCTAATATTAATGAACTATTTCAAAAAAAAAAAATTCACATATACTCAATAAAAATCACTACATAACGAAGATCACTACACATTTTATCTTATTTAAAATTAGAAAAACAATTATCATAAGTAGTATTAAATTTAAGTAAAAATTTTAATAAGTGACTAATTATGTTTACTTATTTTTTTTATAAATAATTTGACTAATTATTTATATTTTTATGATAAAAATTTTATTTAATTTTAAATGTATCCATATATATGCATGTGGTGGGACAGACTCAAGATTTTAAGCTAGCGGGAATCGGAATATAAAGAAAAAAAAATCATCCAAATAGGCATCCATATAATATCAAAATATTATAAATACTCAAAATCGTTATTTCTAAATACATTAAAATGCAATCATTTACCAACAAAGACAAACAAAAACAAAATAATATCTTTTTTTAAAATTAGGCTGGTGAGGGTTTTTTTTTTTTTTGGTTGAAGCTAGAGCATTCACATCGATAGTGCTAAAAATAATATAAACAATTCATTAAAATAATAAAGGAAGCGGGAGAATTTGATTTTTTTTAAATGAAGGAAGAGATATAATCTTACTACAATATTGTATTTTATTTTTAACAACTTGCTATAGTCAACTAATATTTATACCCGTTTACTGTGGTTGCAAAAAATTTAGCTTTAGCTTCTCTAATAACATTTTTTTTTTTTTTGGTTTTTTGGCTAAAATGCAATCACCATTGTGAATACTTTTGTTATTTTTGTTAAGTTTTTTGGTTGAATAGTTGCTATTTGGGTGAGGCTAGTTAAATTTATTGTGGAAAAAGGGGACCTAACTAGAAAAATGAAAAATATTATAACTAAAAAAAAAAATTTGGACCCAAGGGGCTTGGGCCCCCACCTGGGTCCGTCCCTGTGCATGTGTTACATGTCATTTTTTTATAATAATTTGATTAATTATTTATATTTTTTTAATAAAAATTGTGTTTCATTTAAATATATCCATGTGTTTGCATGGGTTACATGCTGTAGATGCTCATTTTTTTTAGAAGCCCAGCAGGAGGAAAAGCCCGAAGACGTGGGCAGACGAAAAGTTGGATAGAAAATGCCATTAAGCCCAAGCGGCAAGAATAGTGGATCATGGATCCATAAAGCAGGCAAACAGACCCTGGAGAGGTAAGTGGGCCTAAGAAGACCCAAAAGAAAGAAATAACAAACTCATGGGCTGCATGGATGTAAAAAAAAGCAAGAATAGGTCATGGCTGTCACGGCAGGCCCGAAACAATGCAAGTAAAGAAAGTAAGAGAGAATGGAGAATCCATGAGCCCAATGAGGAAGAAAAAAGTGCTTGGGCCAAGGAAGCCCAAGGAGTTAGCAAAAGCCCATGGGAAGCATAGAATTGGAAAAGGGTCAAGGATGTTCTAAGAAAGTAAACGGGCCAAGAATGCCCAAAGGAAAAGTAGGTGGGACGAAGGAGCCCACGAGTGGTAAAGGGCTTAAAGAGTTTATTGGGCCTTCAAAAAAAGAATAAACAGAAAAGCCCAGAAAAGGCCCAGTAGACTTGGGTTAAACAAATCTCACGGCAGACATAACAGTAGGATGCGGCAGGAAAACAAATAACAAGGGCTGAGAGTATGAGAACAGCCCACAGACGAGCAAGGCCCAGCCCCTAAAAGAAGCAAACCATAAATGCAAAGTTAGGTAAAGTAGCCCACGCCATAAGAAGTCAAAAGTGAATGGCATATGGGGCAGATTGACTTTTAGACCGCGGCAGACACATGAGCAGCAGGCAAAATTTGAATGAGCATGAAGGCAAGGCACGCGCAAGGCCTAGGCACCACCAGCCTGTACCTAGCCAATATAGGAAATGGTGAGGTCATGGGTCAGAGGTAACAGGGTATGGTTTGGCGGTGGGGAGGGAGGAAGACCCATTTTGTGTTTCCTGCTCAAGCTTTTTTGAAGGCAATGTCCTGTTGGGATGACATACCACCCAAAAGAGGCAAAGCTGAGTTGGAACCACTAGGTGCATGCATGAGGGACAGAGAGAATGAGAGTATTTACTCCGTGGCAGGTAAGAGTGCCATGGCGAGCAAGCAAACGAAAAAGCCTTCTCTATTTGGAGAAGGCGGAGTAGCACTGACTAGGCAAATTGACCAGTCAGTGACGGTCGGCAAAGAAATCCACTTCAGACAAAAACGGTTAAGGGCTAAAAAGGTAAAAAACCAAGCACGGCTGGCCCTATATAAGGAGCCCTATTGTGCACAGCCAAGGGGGGATGGAAACCTCTATGAGATAAGGACTAGAATTTAAAAAAAAAAAAAAAAAAAAAAAAAGGGAAGTAAGAAAAAGAAGAAGAAAAAGAGAGAGAAAGAATCGAAAGGAGAGTAAAAACAAAAAAAGAAAGAAAGGAAAGGATTAAGGAACAGAGAGAAGAAAGAAGAGAGAACGAAGAGAGCAGAGTAGCAGGCATGCACCAAATGGGTTAATTTCCCTCTCCCTCTTCAACCCATACTTTTTGATAACAAAAAAAGGACTTCACTGAACCCAAGTCACTCAGGTCCGCTCCTTCAAAGCAGCTAATTTCCCTTCAGAGAGATTAGTCGCATTGAAGAAGTGGTTCCCCTATTTGACGCAGACTCCGCAGGATAGTTTAACGCGGCAGGTTGACACTTATTTCTTTAATATGCTTACTGTTGTCCATTCAATATATATTCTTTTTGCTACTATTGTGTAAAACGGGCACTCTTTATCAAAGCTCACTGTCTATTTTATCTAAATCTCAAAGGGATTCCCATTATTGTCTTTGTTATATCTGTCTACCATAGTTAAAGTAACAGCTCTGCCTGCTAGGGGCGTGTGGTCAAAAGTATGATTAATAAGGACATTGTTTGCGCGCAAGCCGTACCAAGGAGAGTTGGTCTTGGACCAGTCCTAACTCTCTGATTTAGAAATATTTGGGCCTAGTGTAGCGGCAGGCGGCCTAGCCCAACATTTACAAAAAAAAAAAAGGCCCACACACATGCTAATATATATAAAGGTATAAAAAAATTTAAAAGCCCACAATAATATATAAATCCAAAAAAGAGTGGACTCTTTTTTATTGTATATTTTGAATTTATTTATTTGCAAATTTGTTTATTGATTCTTATTTACTTTAAGGACGTGCGAAAAATCCTAAGATCTAAAACTCCATTTTGCCACATACTATTTTGGTCTAGTGGTTGGATAAAACTCTAGTATACATTTAAATTTATGTTTTTTTAAAAAAAAAATTTTAAATTTAGAGTTAACTATAGATTCTTAACCGATTAGATTAAATCGGTCATGTGAATTTGGAGACATCTTTATGAGTATCTGTATTAGATAAATTCACAAGAGAATGACGTCTACCAGTCAACCTCTAGCAACTCTCCTCCGGATTCCGGACTATATGTGAAATAAATATATGGCATTAAGCACAAATATAGGACCATATGCATTATTAAAAAGAAAAAAACAGAAGGCTAATACGAACTATAACGCTCTGTTTGTTTCAATAATGATGTTTTCTAGAAAATGAGTCATTTTCTAAAAAACATTTTTTATAAAACTATCTCATTTTCCAATGTTTGGTAACAACTTTAAATAAGTTGAAAAACAACCTCTAAACTTCCCTTATTTAGCTTGCTGTGAGATATAATTGTTTTCTAAAAAAATTTAATGGAAAACAATCTCTAAAAATAAGCCATATTTTTTATATTGACCAAAGATAGTTTTCCTTTGACTCATATTTTTTTATGCTACCAAATATTGGAAAATAAGGAAAACTATCTTTACACAAGATTTTTCATTGAAACAGACAAAACGTAAGTGAGGACAGAATCCAACGATCACCGGCTAGGTTTCCACGAGTTGGTTCCATCATGACCGTTGCCCCCCATTCAGGGGCGGAGCCAAGGGGGGGCGAGAGGGGGCAGCTGCCCCCCCTGACCTGCCCCAGAATTTGTATATAATTTTTTTTTTTGAGAAGTTTATATAATAGTATAATAATAGAGTTTGATGTTAGAAAGCCTAAATTGCCCCTACACATATAAGAAAGCATGTTACTATAAGAGAAAAAAACAATCATCATACTAGTTTTCGTCTTTTCTTAGTGGGTCATTTAAATAGTTAAATTCACTTTTATAGAATTTATTTGCTTCTTACAAGGTCACAGTATATAATACAAACTACAAATTACAAACTGGTATTTTTTAGACATAAAAAAGGTCAATGATGAAAAAATTAAAATCACCTTCTTTTTGTGTATAGAGCATTAAAAAAATTTATTTTGTGTTCTTTCCATTCAGGATTTAAATCACAATATATGATTTAATTTTTTTTTCTAATGACCCACACGTATGAAATGATGTGCTAAGTTGAGGAATGTTGTGAAATTGCTGTGAATTTTTATTGTATCCTTGACATGACTTATATTTTCTTTTAATTTTTTCACAGTTTCATACTCTTTCTATAAATCTTAATTTTAACTACTTAAACAAATATATAAACATATGCTTAATTTTACAATTTTTTTTTTTAAAGAATGCAAGGCACTGAAACATTAATACAACTTTATAGGTATATTATTATATTTCTAACACTCCTATATTAATTTATTTTCTCAATTTATTTTAATTTCAACATTATGTATTTAGATTTTTTTTTATTTACTATAATTTGATTATTTTTGTTTTCTTTATTTTAATGATATGAAATATATACACACACATGTAGTTAATTGAGCTTATGAAGAAACATGATCATAATAATGAGTATCGAAATGTCATTTAATCTTGCCCCGAGTTGAAATCCTGGCTCCGCCACTGCCCATTGATTAAACATTTTCTAGGAAATAAAAAATAAAATAAAAGAAACAGTGAAAAGAAAGAAACTTTTGTGTTGTCAAATGTCAAGGAAATACGAAGTAACGTGAGTTTCAAAAAATAAAAAGGTGGAAACTTCCTAGCTGCTGTTTTGGCTCTCGTGGTTTTCGAACAGTTCCAACTTCTTATCCTTCTCTCTTTATCTGTATAATAATAATAACATACCAACCTCGTACCCCATCTTTCTTTTCTCACGAACTTTCCCAGAAAATATTTTCCCCCATATCCAATTCTCATCAAAGCCAAAACCAATCTCTTTTCCGAGGAAAGAAAAACATAAGACATCATGGGTAGAACCGAATTGTTTGATCTTGAGAGGCACTTTGCTTTCTATGGGGCACACCATAGCAACCCAATCAATATTGTGATACACATTCTCTTTGTTTGGCCAATCTTCTTCACTTCCCTTGTCTTTTTGTACTTCACCCCAGCTCTCTACACTCCTTCCTTTCAGATTGGGCTTTTCCCATCTGGGTTATTGGTTTTGAATTTTGGGTTCTTGTTGGCTTTCATCTATGGCCTCTTCTATGTGGCTTTTGATAAGAGAGCTGGGTCTTTGGCTGCTTTGCTGTGTTTTCTCTGTTGGGTTGGAGCTAGCTTGCTTGCTAATCGTCTTGGGTACTCTCTGGCCTGGAAGGTAATGGGTTTCTGTATATTCGTTATCAGGTTTGTTTTTTGGACTTTATATGCCTTTATGTTCTGTTTGGTCGCTGAGAAAATGTGGAAAAGAAAGAAAATATAGTTCTATTGATGGTAAATTTTTCGCCTTTTTTTGGGTGGTTGGGGGTGGGGGATATTGTTTGACTAATTGACTTAGTTGAGGAAACCAGGATACAATAGAATATGATGGAGGAAACCAGAATACAATTGAATATGATATTAAAAGAATTTAAAATTTCAATTTTTGTCTGGTTTTCTTGGCATCCAAACTGAGCCTAATTAATTTCAGGTGGGTTCTGTTTGTTCTAGTTCTGGATTATGTTTGTTTGTTGTATCAGTTGTTTGTCTTTTCTATTTATATTTATATCTACTGCTGGACTGGATTTTTTGTGCTCAGAGCTGTGTTTGGCTAAGAAGACAACTAGGTGTCCTCTTTAAGTCAGTGTCTCAGTTTCTATGAACGGGCAACTCATGACTTGTACCGTTGACTCTGCATTAAATCTTGCAGAAAGGACCCAATATTGCTTTGAAATAGTCTCCATCTTTGTTTTGTTTTGTTTGAAGCATACTCAACAGAATGTCTTTTTTTCTTTCAATTTTTAGCTGTCATGAATTATTTTATTGTGGGAAGGTGCTGCTCTAATATGATGTAGATCTTGCTTTTGTTTGCAACTCATTGCTTGTTTGTCCTTATTTGGGATCTCCATGGAAATGACTGTGTTTTTAGTTTCAGAAAGCCTTTTAAGCTTAATAGTTTATGATTGGAGAGCAAGCTACAATCCCTTTGCAGAATCCTTAAAACTCATTAGGATTAGTTGTGGTGATGGCTTCTCAAAATTTGCCACTAGATGTCAAACTTTCCCTTCCCTCTCTCCCTTGTCGTCACCCCTCCATCTCCCCAAACCCCAAGTCAATTTTATTCTTCATTTGCTTTATGTAATTGCTAGTAGAAATGGTATGTCCCTTGTTTATTACGTTTCTTTACAAACAGTTGCACATTAATCTGAATTCAGTACATTAATCTTATCAATTAAAGAGTCAATGCTAAAGACAGAGTGCTAAAGACAAACAGTAGAGTTACAGTAAGCATATTGGTGTTTTTTCATTCTCTTATAGTAACATAGAAACACAGGTAATAAGTTCATGTTCAATTTTTGTTTCATCCTTTCTGATAGAAATTCTCTTTCTTGTCTTGTTGTCTGTAGAACATCCTAGTTAAGCTTGCTATAGGCTTATTGCATATTGCCATATATCCTATATTTACATTGACATGGATATCATATCTGTCTTATAGCTGCACTTTTATGGCTGATTTGTTTCATAAATAAGTTTTGCAGTCTTGTGTAAGATAAAATGCTTGGTTTCATGCTCATAGGTTAGGTATTTTCTATTAAAACATATAAGCAATATCAACAGGAGACCTTATAGATCCTAACTTTTTCATTATTAGGCTGGTGCCGCCATTGAGTTGTTCTTGAATTTTGGATTTGCACATCTATTCATCTCTTTTTCTTTCCTTCCTCTGCTCCCCTCAGGAAAAGTTCTCTTTGCTTTCCAAGATATTGTTATTATTTTTAATGTTGCAGTACTGAATATTAAAACATTGCTGTTTGTTTGGAGGCTATGTCAAAAATATACAAGGGTTTAAGGTAGTCATTGGAAAATACTGTAGAGCATGAGTATGTCAGTGAAATCATCTTATAGCTGTTTGAATGTGGTATTAATAAACAAGTGGCCAATCTTGAACTGCTTGATTAGCTAGCAAGGTTTCTTTTAAATTTTTTGGGAAAAACAAGAATTGTGTGTATTACACCCTATGCATTTGATATTCTCTGGATGTCATTCCCAATTCAAGACAAAATAGTGGGAACCAGTTAGGACTTAGGGGTTCCTTAGTCACATCCTGAGGCTCATCTGGGTTATCTTAGTTGTTTGTTTTGTGTACATAACTAAATACCTTTGAAATAAATGTATGTTACAATTTTGATTTTGGAGAAAAAATTCTAATGAAAAAAAAATGGTTCAATAATTAAAAACATCCAGAGAACACTAAGATGAAGTGTGTCTAAAAGAGACAAAAACAAAACAAACAAACAAAAAGGGGTTTCTCAATCAGAACTTGAAGTTCAAAACTAGAAATAAACAAACATGTAACAAACTATGGAGCAATTTTTTCCTTCTTTCCATGAGAACAAGTAGGGAAGTGCCATTTAATCCATTTGATATGGTATCATATTTAAACTGCAGTTGTGTATGGCCAAATACCTCACACAATATAATAATTGGAGAAAAATTTATGTGTCTTGGTATGTTTTGCCTCTGCTACAATCCTACAAAGCTGGTGACCAGGGTCCATGGTTGACCAAAACATCCTTTTCAGTCTCAATTCTCAAGAGAAAATGTCCCCACAATTTTTTTTTAGACACTTAACCTGCATTATGGCTAAAAGCCAGATTTTTGTTTCTTAAAAAATTTGGAAGACAAAACCCCAGGATGAATCTTCAAGTGCCTCCTTGTGAGTTGTGGCCCTTTTTTCTCTTTTCTTTTTCCCGTTTGGAATTTGATGCCAATGTGCTGAAGATCCTGGTTACTTCTTTCCCTTGAGATTGATTCAGTTTTTAGATCATGAGAATTGATCAAGTCAGTAGCAGGACCAGTTGGTGTGAAATTTTTTACCCGTCAGTTGTGATTTTGAAATCTTTACTACTAAAATTCACCCATGGAAAATAGGACTATTAAAGTACCTTAACTTTTTTGACAATTTCTTCATGCACTGTCACTTGTCAGACCTACTGAGTTTTAAATGTCTTTAACATCAATTATGCAGGTTGTACTAGCAGCTCAGTTGATATGTTGGACTGGACAGTTTATTGGCCATGGGGTGTTTGAGGTAATTACCCTTCTTGAGCATGATGCATTGCTTGTTAATTCCTAGCATGTTGAACATTTCACAAATTTATCTTTGTTTGTAGAGACGAGCGCCAGCTCTTCTGGACAACCTTCTTCAAGCCTTCCTAATGGCTCCTTTCTTTGTATTGCTTGAGGTAACTATTTATAATCCTCAATTAAGTCTATGGGTATATTTTTCCTCATCTTAAAAATGATTTGAATATGCTGTTCTTTTTGGTTTGCAGGCTCTTCAGTCAATTTTTGGATATGAACCATATCCAGGGTTCCATTCAACTGTGAAAGCAAGGGTAGATAAAGAAATCCAAGAATGGAAAATCAAGAAACAAAAGAAAATCTCCTAGGTTTGAACGGTGCATGTATAGGTGAAAACTAATTTCAGCTAATCCTTTGTAAAGGACAAGAGAATTGGTTTTTATCCCCACTTGTGTTGAAATAAAGTTTATGATATAAATTTGTAACTTTATCCGGACTTCGTAATACAGTTTGTGAGCCCATTTTACCTTGGAAGGTACGTCTACACTACAAAGAATCTAGTAGTATGCCAAATGGACGATAGTGTAAAGTAAGAAAACCATCTTTCTCATATTAATGAACTTGAGCAGTACATTTTCTTGTATGTTTGCCACCATCTTCAGTCTCCATCTTTAACCTCCTACTGCCTTGAATGCCAATGAAGCTATTACCAGGCGCTGGTTTCTGAACTCTTCTATCTTGCATTGCTTTTCGCACTCTGGTCATTTTACTCCATTGACCTACACTAGCATACATGTTTGCAAGGAGAACAAAATCATTGCTATGATCTGGTTCTAATTCCAATAGATGGCTCCTGACCTTCTCCCCAAGCTCAACATTTCCATGCACCCGACATGCAGCCAACAATGTCCTCCAGACAATGGCATTGCATTCCATTGGCATGCTACTAATCAACTGGTAAGCCTCGTCCACAAACCCGGCGCGTCCCATTATATCCACCAAGCATCCATAATGCTTTATTGTTGGTTGGATGTGGTAGTCTTTGATCATAACACTAAAATATCTTTTCCCATCATCTACCATACCTCCATGGCTACAAGCGCACAGAACTCCCAAGAAAGTAACATCATTTGGTTTCACAAGCTTTTCTTCTAACATTTTTAAGAAAATTGCCAGTGCCTCATTTGTATGCCCATGCGTTGCAAGCCCTAGAATCATAGTGTTCCATGACACTAGGTTCTTCCCTTTCATCTTTTTAAATGTCTTGTACGCATCTTCAACTGCTCCACACTTCGCATACATATCAATTAGTGAATTACACACCGATACAACGTCACCAAGGCTAGTATGATTAATGCAGGAATGAACCCACCTCCCCAAATCTAACGCACCTAATGCTGAACACGCTGAGAGGGTCACAACCAATGTAGCCTCATCAGGCTCCATGCCACTCCGCTGCATCAACAAGAACAGGTCAAGTGCTTCCCTGCACTTCCCACAGTTGACATTACAATCAAGAATAGTGTTCCAAGCCACTAAATCTGGGCTGGGTATTTCTTCAAACAGTTGGCGTGCAGTTCCGATATCCTTAAACATACCATACATATGAATCAATGTATTCCTCACAAAGACATGAGACTCCAAGCCATGTTTCATAGTATCACAATGTATCTGTTTCCCCAACATAACTGACCCCAATTGCCCACAAAACTTGAGCAAAAAAGAGAATGTGAAATTGTCTGCCACCTCTCCTTTCTCTTGCATTCTCTTATAGAACTCAAAAGCTTTTTCTGGCTGATTAGTCTTCACAAACCCCCTAATCATTGTATTCCAAAGAAACCCATCTGGGTTTTCGATTTTACCGAAAACTAAAACCGCATAATCCATATTTCCATGCTCTGAAACCGCACAAAACACAATGATTTTGCCAATGACATAGAGGTTTTGGTAAAGGCCAGTTAGGATTATGTGGGCATGGACTTGCTTCAAATCTTTCATGGTGTAACACCGCTTGAAAAGGGACATAACTCTTTGCTCCTTTTTGAAGGCAAAGTTATTTGGGTTTACAGTTTTGGTTGCTGAATTGGTAGACAAAGAAGAGAGATTGAGCTTTGAGAAAGGCAGTGGAAAAAGCAACCGTATTGCTTTGCCTCGGAAACAAAGAGGGGCTACCAGGTTTGTATTTAGGCGGGTAATAACGGTCGTCATAACTAACTATTCGTTCCCAATTTCCCGAGGGCACAGCAATAGGCTATATGGGTTTTTGTCTTTAGCATTGAAAATGTGACATTATAAAGCGAGAATGTGACATTATAAGAGTGTATAGGGTCTTTGCTAGAACTGAGTCTATTACCTATTTTTGATCAGGAGAAAAAATTTGGGTTGTTCCAAAGGGACCAAAGCTTCAAACTCTCACAAAAGGTGTGATTTTCATGGTGGGACCCACATGTAAGGCACTCTCCTTTTGTGAGAGCCTCTAGAACTACTTGAAAAAAAGGAAGAGAAGAAAAAGAAAGCAAATGAGAACTGAGAAGGACAACCTAATCTTAAGTCAATGTTATTGTTTTCTTTATATATATTAATGTTTGGGAAAAATGACAACATCAATATGTGGTTTCCTTGAAAACATGTAACCACTTTTAAGTTTTGAGCGTAAAACTTAACTCTTAGAGATATTGTTTTATATGTAAATTGTTAATTGTGTGACATTTTAACAATGAGATTTTTAAGTATAGTACAAAACCCACAAATATGAGACGTGATATTGTTTTACATGAAATATAACTTGAAAATCTAAATGCATATATGTGCCATCACATGAGCAACTCAACGTTTATTTTCATGAATATGACTAAGTGTTGCATTCAAAATTTAAGGGTGTTCTATTTGGAAAACCATAAGTGGATTCTATGTACTTTTTTGACACATGTATTTCAAAGTTTTTACCCAAAGGCTCTCATTTTAGTATTCAATGCAATCGAACCTAATGTGTTTGTTTGGTGGTGAATACTAATTATCATTAGTCAATTAAACTCCACATGATAATCTCAAAAACCAGATTTTTCACCAATTTTAAGCATGTACCTGCATGACTATTTGCATGCTTAAGGTTCAAAGAACATAATGTAGAAACAGGAACTATAATCTGCTTTTTAATCCAATTAGGTGAGGATTAGGAGATAAGTCACTAGCATTTATTTGAGCTCTTGTAGCAATGGTATGGAAGAGCAGTATTATAAGGTAGTGTGTAGGATCATTCTTTCTTCTATGCGCCATGGTGGGCTTCACCTTTCTAGCAAAACATGGAAGGTAATTATCATTAGTCAATTAAACTCCACATGATAATCTCAAAAACCAGATTTTTCTCCAATTTTAAGCATGTACCTGCATAACTATTTGCATGCTTAAGGTTCAAAGAACACATAATGTAGAAACAGGAACTATAGTCTGCTTTTTAATCCAATTAGGTGAGGATTAGGAGATAAGTCACTAGCATTTATTTGAGCTCTTGTAGCAATGGTATGGAAGAGCAGTATTAGAAGGTAGTGTGTAGGATCATTCTTTCTTCTATGCGCCATGGTGGGCTTCACCTTTCTAGCAAAACATGGAAGGTAATCTTTTTTGAATGAGCTAGCCTGCCTAGATGAATTATTTAATATCACTTTTATGTCTTTTTCAGTTAATAATCTGGGTCTAATTTACCTAAACTTTAAACGTAGAATAAAAATAAAAAAAAAGCCCAATTTAGATTTGAACACATTGGGCATGATTAAACCTAGTCAAATTAGGTCTGGCTCAACCTGCCAAAAATTTGGGCTGGAACAGCCTTAATGGGGTTAGCCCTACCTGATATATAGTCCTCACATCACATGGCATTTTTACTTTGGTGCATAAGAATTGGCACGCACTATATTTGGTGATTTTTTTAATTTTTTATTTTATTTATAGACAGTGTTAACGGCATCTACGCCTAATAATTGCTTTTTATCACCAAACCAAGACATCAATTGATTTTTTGTGTAGACGAAAATCGAATGCCAAATCTTTTATTCGACGACAAAAAATTTTGTCAACTAAGCCAACTAAAATCCACTATTTTTTTGAAACTAGAAATTTAATCAAGATGATTGATTTTATTAAAATACAATGGAAAAGAGAATTGAATGATACTCTTAAATAGAACCAAGGGAGAGGGTCGTCCATCTTTTTTAAGGAGTAATTCTTAGGTACTCTTGGAACACGGAGAATGGTGTTCCCTCCTCTCACATTTATAGTGGGGTCTGTTCATTAAATTCATGGTAGGGTCTATCATGAATGTGAGAGGAGGGAGCATTATTTTACTATACTCTGAAAGTACCTAAGAATTTTCCTTTTTTAAGAGCCGGAGTAGCGTAAGGGGCCTAAGGGCTGTCTGAACGCCTCAGAAACATTAAAAAAGAAACTTTTCTCAAACACGTCATGAGTGTGCTGATTTGATTTCTTATAGCAATAATTTGGGCTCTGTACAGCAATATTCATAATTCATTAGAGCAGAGCATGATGATGAATTCAGTCTCAGTGTTGTTACATAGCCTATTCCCCTTTGACAATGGCCATCTGTTGAAACTTTCTTTGAAATTGAGGAAACTTAAGAATTTAGGAAATTCTTGCAATTATTGCTCTCCTTTAAGTAATCTGAACATATTTATTCAGAATTTTTATTTTCACAATTACTTGATCCTCTCAAATGTTCTTTGTGAATATTTTCAAATATTTTTACGTATTAAAAGAACTCAGAATAAAAATTATACATTTTTTCGTTTATTTTGATGAAAAACCCTATGTGAAGATAATTTTTCACATTTTCTTGTATTTCGTAGTATCAAAAAAATAAGTCAAAGGAAAATTATCTATAATCAACTGAAAGCTTGATTAAAAGTATGGCTTATTTTTTGGAAGTTTTTTTATACTCAAATTTTTCGGAAAACATTTCTATTTCACGTCAAGTTAAATAAGGAAAACTAAGAGATAGTATTCCAATTCATTTTTAAAGTCGCTACTAAATATAGAAAAAATTAGTTAGTTTTTCAAAAAAAAAAATTTGAAAATGACACATTTTTTAGAAAATGTTAATATCGAAACATATGAAACGTTTAGGTAGAAAGGTGAGTCATAAGTGATTTGTGCTTTGAACAGCACTGTGAACCCATTTCAATTATACATGCAAAACAAAAGGGTATGAAATAAGAAATTGCATTATTTTAGCCTCCTTTTACAGCAAGTAGGTAAATATACAGGCCATTCACTTTTTGGGATATCTAGGTTAGGTGTTGGGTTCCAAATTTATTGGTCTAATTAGGCATACCAATGGCTGATGTTTGCAATCTCTTTCAAATAGTTACCTTCTTCAACCAAAATGTTTTCTGTCCCACGACAATTATTAGAAAAATGATCTCAATCCACCTGAGATTAAGGTAGTCATGTTATTAAAATTCTAAGTGAGGATAAAATATGGATTTTTAAAGCAAATGCTACTACACAGATTGGAGCAAATTTTCAATATATATAAAACTAAATTCATATGCCATCATGCCTCAATTAGTTGAACTGAATGATAAAAAAAAAGACCTCATGCAAGACATCTTTTGTGGGTCTATGCATGATGTTATATAAACAACAAAATGAAGAATTTTGGAAGAGAACAAAAAAAAAAATCCACACATAGAGACAAGTAAATAGATCACTCCTGATTTTTGGATAAAAAAATGTGCCATTCAAACTTTCACACCAGACACAATCAGACAACCAGGATTTTGCTGGAGCAGGGGCAATCTTCAGCTAATTAATAATAATATTAGTTTTTTGATTGATAAAATAAACTAAATTCAAATTCAATATTCTATGTACCCAGAAACATATGGTTTCTGTAAGACTGATGGGATCAAAGTATCTCCTAAGTTGATGAAAATTGTGCGGTTTGATTAGTTTAAAAAAAAAAAAAATTTATTTGCTCATTCGTTAAAAGTAGGTAAGATTATATTTAGTACTTAAAAAATTAAACTGTACATAAACAAATAAGTTTTTTTTTTTTAAAAAAAAAAAAGCCTAATTCAAACTCACACTTAGGATATTGTATGAAGGAAATAAGTATTATCTTGTTCATCTATTTCCAACTATAATTGACTTTCTAAAACCATGATAAAGTTTTGCGGTGAATACTATAATAAAATGCCCAAATAAAATTTGTATTTTGGAGATAGGTAAATTGTGAGAGTGAGGGAGGTAGGGTTTGAATTGAACCGCAAAAATGTATTATATACATAAAGCACTACAAGGAATGCAATACCACAAGTTAAACCTCCCAAATTACGTAAATTAATCAATGCAAATAATGTCTTTTACAATAACATAAAGATATTTCCAATCTACAAATGTGAAAAGGAATTTCATGTCAATTCATCATCAAGAGTCAAGACTAAATGCAATTCAAAACTACAAAATTGTATTTCAAAGATAACAATTTAATATATATATATATATATATAAATATATATATATATATATATATATATATATATATATATATATATATATATATAGTGTACATAATTCACCATTTTGTATCATCCATAATTTTAGGTCTAGTACTTGTTGCTCTGAAGAAGAGAGTCAAAGCTGCACAACACAACACAGTGCCTCCTCTGTCTTGGGCATGAATTTAACCCAATATTTGTTTCAATACATTTTAGCCCATTAATCATAACATTTAAAAACAATATAAGTCTCTCTCATTTTCAATGTGGGATTAAACATTTCACAAACTCCTAATCATCTATATTAACTGCCATATTATTATATTTATATTGTAATATAAATTTCTTTTTGTTATTAGAAAGAGGGCATATTTATACTAATATTGCTCTCAACTTTGGTTTTTTTTTTTTTTTTTTTTAAATGTTTCAACTTTCAAATTGATCCTGTCTGTCTTAGACCTTGATTTCTTTTTTCACAAATGATATATATAACCTTTATTTTTTTGGTCTTATAATGGGGATTTGATTCGATTCTATAAAAGAAAACAAAAGTGGATATGATTCGAAGGAGAGTAGAGAAAGAAGTTGACCAATAACCTTCTTTCATGAGGCAGTATTTTCAATTGACTCACGTGTTATTTATTGTAATTGACTGCTTTTCAATTACAAATCCCTTAAAAAAATTTTGTGTGGCGTAAATTAAAGACACAGTCTTGTATATAGTACTTTTAAGTTTTAACTAATCCCCCACAAGTTTTATAGGAGAAATTGCGCCAACTCTTACGTGGCTTAGCGATTGTAGAAGTATATATATTGATACATATTTGTGAAGGACAGAAGGACTGATGGTGACTGTGGACATATATCTCCTGCCACAACTAATATTTTGTTCTTCAATGTTCATAGAAGTTGTCCAATGAAACTGCTAGAGTGATTTACAAGTCAACATTCATATATATATATATATATAACATGCTATAAAATATAAACCCTAATACTCTATAGGTTTCGCTATCCAGTATCCACTCCATGCGGGTTGAATTAGCAGTGGATGATGTTGACAATGGTAGGAGTTGAGTAATTAATATGTAAATTTTGACAATCTTTTAGAATTACAAAGTTTTGATCTTTCTTCCTCCTCTTCCTCTATATAGGAAAAAAGTTATTTATCATTGCATAAATACATTTAGATCTAAACTTTAGTGAAATGGCTTTTTTTTTTTTTTGAGAATGAACTTTAGTGAAATGTTAATGGTTATTTTATCATTTTATTTTTCTACATTATTTTTTAGCGAAATATTAATGATCTTCATCATATAATAGGAGAGTTTGGGCAAAATTAGATTATTATTTTATTTTTGTGCATTTTAGTGAATCATTAACTGTTTTTACTTTTTATTATATATTAGGAGAGGAGAATCAAGGTGATACTATAGAGAATGTTTGAAGTAAAGTGAGTCTTCGTTTTACATCGTTTTCAAAAAAAAAATAAGTTTTACATCAAATAGTGTAATAATTTTTTATATTTCCAAATCGAAAAATTTGGTGTTCGAACTTCGAATTTCCTTTCCCACTTAAAACGTATATTAAAGAAAATAAGTATAAGAAATCTTCTGCCTTTTAAATCAACCACGTATTTCTTCCATTATATTAATGCAGTAGGATGAAAGAACTAACTTCTTGTGATAATGCCCGGTTGAATGGCATTTATAAAAAGGATTCATTGATGTTTAATTTAGAATAAGCCAAAGAAGACATCGGCACTAATTGCTTGAATTAGGAATATCCCTTATCCTTAACTAGTTGGTTACAACTTCCAACGTTCGATTATATATTAAATTGATTGATTGCAAGAATTGTCAATATCAAGTCATATTAATTACTAAATAAAATAAAAACAAATGAAGCAATTCAACATCAAACTTACTGTACATGTAGATTTTTTTAATGAAATTTTTTAATATTTTGATAAATTAAGTATTTTAATTTTTTTTAATAATTTAAATTATTACCAGAAGTGAGGAGGGAAGATTTAAACAATAATTTTTTATATAAAGAAGAATATATATATACACACACACAATGTTAGTAAACTACAAGACTTTTGAAAACTTGTTAAGTTTTTTAAGAAATACTATAATTATGTGGAATACATGAGAACAATGACATGTTCTTATTTGCATAAATTTCGGCAGGCGGCTGTTTGGTAGCTTACCTTGTATATGATTTTGTAGGATCTGAGTGCTTGTTTGATTGTTTGTCTGAAAATAATATATATATATATATATATATATATATATATATATATATATATATATAGACACACACAAACAAACAAGCATATGTACATATATATATATATATATATATATATGAATAGTCAATGATCTTATCCTGATATTATTGTGTCTCACACCCATTTTGTTTGACACTTTGTAACTAATTGGAATATTCCAACATGTTGGTTTTTAGTATGTTAATATATTTTTAATAAGCATCCTCGCATGGTTACCGCCAAGAAATATTCAATTTAGAGATTCAAATAATAATTTCAATTTTTTATTAACAAGGAAATTGGATTACATTCCAACTTGCACAAATGATCGTCACAGGATTTGTCATATAAAGAAAACTAATTAATGAGGCAAGTCCCCACATTTGTCACGTGTTTATCATTCAAGGGAGAGTGAGACAAATAATCGTACTTAAGAATCAAAGCAAGAAGGTGCATGATTTTATTAGGATGGACTCTCGTTGTTTTGTAAATTGTAATCTATATTTATTTTGGTAATATTTGTGGTATATCTTCTCTAATAGTTTGTTTTAGACTTAATGTCATTTTTATTTTTAAAAGAGAAAAAATAACTAAAAAATGAAGCTTTTCATTCTGCGACCACAAATTTTATGCACAAATGTTTGAGTTTGCATTAATTTGTAAAGGAGAAATAAACCATGGTAAACTCTAATACTCCATTAAAATAAAAAACAGACTTTTCAAGCATTTTAAATCAACCAATACATACAACGTTGTAGGGCCATAGTCTATTTGCCCTCAAATTTTTTTATGACATATATATAATTATTAAACTTTTTAAAGGTTTGGTCTGTACAAATAGAGGTTGCCCGATTGGCTTGTAGATTATAGAAGGTGCCATTTTTTCTCCTTGATTTCAATTTAATAGTAGGTTTTGCTTTTATATGTTATCAATTTTTAGATCATTCTTGATTTTAAAGACTTCATTGGTTTCATTTTTTTTTTACTTTGATAGACAATTTGTTAATCTATATTGAAAATAATCTTTTTGAGGAATTTTGATACATAAATGATTATAAACGAATAGTATTCTATGAAAGATGATCAAACATAACTATGATAAAAGATAGTAAGTTTTTTTTTTTAAGATTTTTTTTTTGTCAATGCCTAATATTCTTTTGTATATTCCATAGGGCTTACAAGATCATAAGTTTTTTCAAAAATTATCTAGTAAACATATATATCAAAGTTGAAAATTTTGAATCCAATATTTTGATGAATTATTACTTACTTTAGTATTAGAAAATGAAGATTTACATTATATATGTGTATGTAGAGTTGTAGACACACATGATGGGGATTATTTCAAATAAAAGTTCATTGCCATAACTAGGTCCTCAGAAAAATTAAAATTTCTTTCATGTAAGTCAAACTCTATAAGATTAAATCAAGAAATCGTGGCAAATTGTCCCCCCAAAGATCAGTAGAAAAAAAAATTAACAATGTGGTTGTAAAAGGGACACGTATGAGAGAAAGATGGATCCAAAATTAAAAAGTAAAATCAATTCCCATTATGGTGTTGGCCTCATCTTGGTCACATCTCAAAGTTAGGTAACAAAAAAAAGAAACAGTCAATCACTTCACTATGATCCAAAATACATAGAAATAAACTGTTTTGGTGAAGATTTGATTTCCCACAAAGTCTTAAAGCACCGATCGGATCTCAATACAAATTAAGTTGACCTGCCTAATTCTCTAATATTAATTCTCTCACCTAACTTCTAGACTTTGAATCCAACTACATCACGACACGTGTCTGCCCCTTTCATGCCCAACATGTTGGACCGATTGAAACAGGGCCCTCATGCTGCCACCTCAGCCTCAACTTGAGGGTTAGGAGTCAACTATTGGGTTTAATTAAAATAAACCAAGATTAATTAAAAAAAAATTAGCCCATTAGAAATTGCGACGTGGGTGTGCAGGATTAGCTGTGATTAAGATATGATCATTGACCATTTCATTGAATCCCAACCGTCCGATTGTGAGGTTACTCAGATGATTAAAATTCCTTGGACACTTACCCACACTACTTGGAATTTAGTTTCCCGAAAGGGAAGGGTTTCCTCATTCTGATGCCCAAATAGCAAAAGTACTCCCCAAATAGAAACCACGAAAATGACTAGTGTAAATTTGCATTGACTGACCTAGTCCTTAGAGGCATTGTGTTCAATGTATCATAATTTTTTAACAAAGTAAAATCAAAGAAAAGAAGAAGAAGGAGAAGACCTATAATTTAGGGGGCCAAATTAATTAGGTTTTGGTCCAAGAGGGACTTTTTGTAAAAAGTTGCATATAGCATGTGTAGGAATTTTGATATAAAAAAGTTAGTGTGTACAGTGTTTGCCGCCATTTAAAAAGATTATATAATGGTATTGGCATGGTATGATTGAAGAAAAATACAGAAAGTTGCCGTGGAAATTAATAAAAAAAAAAAGGGGATAAGTTTGATTCTTTAAAATAATTCACTAAACTTTGAGTCCATTCACTGCTGTCCATATATACATTAGTTTTGAAAAGATTATCATTGACTGCTTTTCAAAATCTATTTGGGATAGTATTGTTGCTTCTTAGACAGAAGCCTTTAAAGTATAAACACATGATTTCCCTAGAAAAGCATTCGTAGTTCTTTAATAAGTTTTCTCAAAATAAACCCTTAACAGCAATAGATTTACAGATTTGAGACATAAGGTATCAACTTCAAGGATAATTTAATCATTTTTTATATATTGTAGTATGTCAATTTGAATTCTTTTTCTTTTAATAAAACTTCTATTAAAATTTTTTATTAGAATAAATCTAAATCATAAATAGTATAATAGAAGATATCATTTATTTTTTATGAATAAAAAAGGGTTTCATATGTGTGATCATTGACCCAGCTCACTTGAACCCACAAAACTCATGGCGTGGGGCACCCATGGGTGCATTAGGGCTATCCACGTCATGACACATCATTTTTACGAAACGCATGACTCAAACTAGGCAACTCTTGAACCCGCAAGTGTAACCCAGTCTAGGACTTCTATTTATAATATAAGATTATAATATGAACATTATAAAATAAAATTTAAAGCGAATAAAAATAGAATGTAATTTTCCAAAGCCACATTATCGTAGTTTTACTTAACAATAAAATCACTTTTAATAGCTTAAATCTTCACAAATAAAGCCGAATTCACTTAAAATCAAATTACACCAATTAGTTGTATATAATGCATGTTATAAAAGTAAAATAAATTGATTTCTCTTAAATGGGATCCATAAGAAGAAGTTTAAGAGTAAGAGAGAAAATATGTGTAGTTTGATAGAAAATAAGTTGAAACTCTCTAAAAAAAATGTTTTTAGAGAAAATATGTGTAGTTTGATAGTAACTTGTTGCATAACTACCACCGCGCACCCTTGGTGCGGCTATCACTCCACAAGTATAAGTATTTGTGAAATATGAGGGGCCAAGGGCCAGGGTTTAAGTCTCCAAGAGGGAGCTTCACACATATATACACTTAGATTAGGTTAGAGTAGAAATTTTATCTTGTAAAAAAAAAAAAAAAACTTGTTGCATAACTTATTTTGAGAGAGAGAGATGCTGGGTACAAAAATGAAAAGATTTATTTATTTTTCATAAATGATGCAAGAATTTTTTTTTTTTTTTAAGTGAGATAAAGAGAGAAAAAATGTGTGAGTTTCTTCAATTTTTAGAAAGATTAGTTGGTTGAAAGTTTAATAGAATATAATTTTTTATTTCTTTCATTTTTTTTTTACTTTAAATATGAAATTGATAATTATGGTAATTATTAATAGGATCTTATTGTGGAGAAATTATTAGGTCCACCAGGAGAACTACTGACATGGTCCTCCCTAACCTCGCTAACCATTAAAATGTAGTTATTTATGCAAATGTGACATCATTTGGAAATTTTTATTTTTTATTCCTTGTGCTGATTAGGAAGTTCACATATATATTTGCATAAATGACATCATCTCATTGGTCAGGGAGGACCACATCAGTAGTCCTCTCGGTGTAAATAAAAATTTCTCCTTATTGTGATTGTTGTATATATTATATGGAGTTGTCGATTCTACTATTTAAAGAAAATTATATATATATATATATATATATATATATATATATATATATATATTGTAAGTGCACAATTGTACCTGGACCCAAAAACATGTGTTGGGCTCAGGCCCAATGAGCCTTATGCAATAAGATTTGTAGAGTATGGATTTGAAATCTAGGTTCGGAATGTTGGAAGTTTGATTAACAGACTAAAGTGCCACAATATATGCAAATGGTGAACGAATACAACAAAGAGAACTCCTCGGACGTAAGCCGAGGACTATTTGTATATATATATATATATATATTCTCTTTCTATGCCAAAGTTTACAACTCTTAATTCCTGTTTTTTCTCAGTAGAAAGTGTCGATCCCCCTCTCTTTCCTCTCTTGTTTCATTATATACTTCTCCTTCACTAGTTCATCCATGTGTCATACAAATCTTCTCCCTAGATACTTGTCACATCCACCGTCACCTTAAACTCTTCAAATAATAGCAGGGAGACTGAATTCTACTGTTCAGAGGTCATTTCCCCATTAATGTGACCAGGGAGGTAGATGCAGGGTCTTTAATGTGATGGTAGCAGACTTTTCCTTAGATATTTCTCTCACATCCTCGCTTTTAGAGGGTGCTTGGATCACCCTCTTACCCATCAGTTTTTTTTCCAGAATTCTGCCTTTAACCTGTTTAGCAAGTCTCAGGGTCATCGCCGGGCCTGTCCGAGGAGACATTCCTCCTCGGACAGCTCCTTGGACCTTTACAGTGCAGATTGACTTGTGGGCCTAGAAGCCCTGATAAAAAACAAACTGGTACCAGCCAACCAGGCCCAAAGCCCAAATGTTTGTTTAGGAATTTTTACCCCCCCCCCCCACACACACACACACACACACACACACACACACACATATATATATATATATATATATATATAATGAAATGTAAAATTGAGGGGCATAAAAAACTTAGATGGAATTTTTTTTTTATCAATTTAACTAAAAATCAAATGTCTTCAATTTTTTTTATATACTACTAGTTGGTAACTCATGCCGAGAAATTTTAACATAATTTTTTTTTTAATTTTTGTTTAAATGTAAAATTTGATAATTATGGTTGTTATTAATTATTAATAGGCATTTATTATAATTTTTTATGTATAAGAAATTATATTTTCTATCATTAGGTATTATTGTAATTGTGTTTGTACATGTAACCTCTTTTTTATATTAAAAAAAAACCACACTCACGCACAAGGCCTATATTCTAGCATTTAATCAAAAGATAATGTATTAAGATTATAGTAAAAGGTTTAAATATAGAATATACTTTAAATTTAATTAAAAATTTATATTAGAATAATGGCATTTAAAATTGTAATGCCTCAAAAGCTTATATTTCACCATATTATGAAAGCAAATTGCCAAGCTTAAATAGTCAAACATCTTTGCTTTTATATAGATTATAAATAGGAAAATTCTTAGGTACTCCCGGAGTATAGTGAAATGGTGCTCCCTCCTCTCACATTCATGGTGGACCCTACCATGAATTTAATGAGCGGACCCCACCATGAATGTGAGAGGAGGGAGCACCATTCTTCATGCTCCGGGAGTACCTAAGTATTACTCTTATAAATAAACATAAGTGCTTAAAAAAAAACAGAAAGTAATTTCCCAGCTTAAATAGTTGGCTATATATAGAACTATAGAAGCCACAACTCACAACCCAATGGTGCCCACGTGCCCTTTCTCTTATGCCGGTTTGATCCTATCTCACCATCTTAAGAATAGATCTTTAATTTTTTTTTTATATAAAAAAAAATCCTTAATATTCTAACAAATTCATAGTTGAAATAAAATGTGAAATAAAATTGTACCCCCAAAGATGCAAAAGGACCCTTAACATTCTAAGAGAAATCATAATTCAAATAAGTTTCTCTCTGGTAAGAAAAGTTTTGGAAAATCCGAAGCTTCTCTTTCATTGTAGAATTTGCTGTCCCTTCAAGTAAGGTTGTTTGTCCCTGGATAAACACTGTTTATCGTAGGGTATTGTTGGGTTTTTTCTTCGAGGGTTTGGGAAACACGAGTGTCTTCAACCTATGGAAGAGATAATGAAACACTGGAGTAACCTGTCACTGAATGAAAGAGAGGATGGTACACTAAAATTGACAAAAGACAGATCTAATGGTGAAACAATTCTGGCTGCAAAATTTTTCACAAAGCGAGCACTCAACACAGAAGCAGTCATTCGGACCTTTAACCCATTGTGGCGCTCCAAAAATGGCTTTGAGGTTCGTACAGTAGGAAATCACATTCTCTTCTTTGTTTTCGACAATAAAGAGGAGGCAGAAAAGATATTATCACTCCAACCTTGGAGCTTTGATAAGCACCTAGTTGTTCTATGTCACTATGACAATGCAACCCCAATTAGTGAACTCAATTTCAACAAAGTTCCAATGTGGGTTCAGGTACATGATATCCCATTACCCTTCTTAAACATGGGAGTTGCTGAGGAGCTCTGCAGTGCAGTGGGTGAAGTGTTTAAGGACACAAAACTCTCTGAGATGGATGGTGGTCATTACTTCCGTGTAAAAACAACGGTGGACGTTACTATCCCTCTGTGTTGTGGGCGAAAAATATCTCTAGAGAATGGTACAACGGGCTGGGTTAACTTCAAATATGAAAGATTGCCAATCCTCTGTTATTGGTGTGGCTGCCTAGATCATGTTGACAAAGACTGTGACAGATGGATTGAAAGCAATGGCTCCTTGTCTCTCGAAGATAGGGAATATGGTCCATGGATTCGAGCTTCTTGTCTCGTCATGCCTCGAAAGACAGTGATAAAAGTCCCAGGATACTATAAAGCTCTGAAGAAAGAGAGAGGTCAGAAAGCAAAAAATCAAGGAGTCTTGCCGACTGCAACTCCGTTGGTCCCTACTCTAGTGACTCAAAATTCTGCCACCACACAAACGGAGCCTCATTCTAGCATTAATGACACCCAAAACGTTTCTACGTTACAAGGGAATAATGATACAAACAGATTGGGCAAATCATTTACTGATACGTTGCTTGAAATTGATCAGGAGTTAATGCTATTTGATAGCCACGCATGCATTGATCCTGGAGTAATTGCCGCGGAAACTAAGGTAACAGAAGTTGACTTAAATGTGGACTTTAGCCAACCCTTAAATTCTAGTGATCACGTGCCTTATCACGCTCCCCTCCCTAAACCTGATGCCAACCTGTGTACCCCAAATAACGCCCCAAAAACCTGGAAAAGAATCCCACGAACACCACAAGAAACAAACCTACCACAATCAAACACTCTTCCACATAAACGCACCCCCACAACAGAAGATGATCTTGATCAACCAAACAAAAAAAGACTGCTCTCCCATGAATCAGAATTTGAATTGGCAGTGGCTGCATCCTAGCCCCGCCATGAACAATGAGTCTACTTTGTTGGAATTGTCGTGGGCTTGGGAACCCACAGACAATTCAGGAGCTCGGTGACATAGTCCGGGCACAAGATCCCGCAGTCATGTTTTTAGCCGAAACATGGCTGGATGAAGCTAGGCTACTTGAATTACATAATAATTTGCGGTTTGGTGATACTTTTGGAGTTTCTCGAGTTACAAGAGGCCGGGGACTTGCTTTGTTTTGGAAAAAAGATGTCGAATTATCGGTGGAAAATTCCTTTCTGAACGACATTGATGTTGTCATAAACAAAGGAAAGGAAAATAGCTGGAGGTTTACAAGTTTTTACGGTTTCCCTGAGACCCAGAACCATATGAAATCATGGAATAAAATACGATGGCTTCATCAAAAATCATCCCTCCCTTGGATATGTGTTGGTGACTTTAACGAGATTCTAAAATCTCATGAAAAATCAGGTGGCAGACCACGACCAAATAGGCAAATGCAGGACTTCAGAGATGTTCTTGATGACTGTGGATTCACTGACATGGGCTATGTGGGAAATAAGTACACTTGGTACAAACACTATCAGAACAGCAATACAATTTGGGAGAGGCTTGATAGGGCAGTAGCTACACAAGATTGGCTGAATCTATTTCCGGCATCAAAAGTGCTTACTCTTGAGTGTGCTACCTCAGACCATAAACCCATCATAATTCACCCCATGGGCATTCCAGGTAACAAGCAACGCCCATGGAGATTTGAACAAGTTTGGCTGGATGATGAGAGCTGTCATGAAACAGTCCACACGGCTTGGAGGCAAAACTTTGGGTCTTTTCCTATGACAAATGTTGCTGGAAAAATTAACAAATGTCAATCAAGTCTGCAATGTTGGAGCAAGCAAAATTTTGGCAATATCACAAGACAATTAGCTGAGAAGAAAAGGCGACTGAAACAAGCAAAGAAGGTGGCGGCTCAAGGAAAATTTTTTGTCCAGGTACAACAGTTGAAGCACGATATAAATGGGTTGTTGGTGGCGGAGGAAAAACTTTGGCACCAAAGGTCACAATCTCACTGGATAAAATCAGGGGATAAAAATACTAGCTATTTTCACAGTAGAGCATCTCACAGATTTCGTCGCAATAACATTCATGGTCTTCGAAATTCAAGTGGGGAGATGTGTTGTGGGGACGAGAAGGTTGCTGCCCTATTGGTAGAATATTACACGGGATTATTCACCACATCAAATCCATGTGAAATTGACACAATATTGCAGAAAGTGCAGCGGTGTGTTACTGAAGAGATGAACACCCTCCTTGGGCGTGAGTTTACAAGGGATGAGGTAGACTTAGCTCTATCTCAAATGGCATCGCTAAAAGCCCCAGGTCCTGATGGGATGCCCCCATTTTTTTCCAACATTACTGGAAGGATATTGGAAGTGATGTTACAGCCGTCGTGCTCTCCTGCCTCAATTCAACTCATATTCCGGTAGGTATAAATCACACCTATCTCACTCTTATTCCAAAAGTGAAAAATCTTGAATATGTAACTGAATTTAGGCCTATAGCCTTGTGTAATATTGTGTACAAGCTTATTTCAAAAGTCTTAGCAAATCACCTAAAAGCCATATTACCTGACATTATATCTGAATCTCAAAGTACTTTCCAATCTGACAAAGCAATTTCAGATAATATATTAGTTGCATTCGAGACACTTCACCACATGAAAACAAGGAAATCAGGAAAAATGGGCTCTATGGCGCTTAAACTTGATATGAGCAAGGATTTTGACAGAGTGGAGTGGCCTTTCCTCCTACAACTGATGGAAAAAATGGGCTCCAATGGAAGATGGGTGAATTTGATTTCTGAATGCATCAGCTCGGTCACTTATTCCATCCTGGTGAATGGCGAACCAAAAGGGAATATTGTCCCATCAAGAGGCCTCAGACAAGGCGATCATTTATCTCCATATCTCTTTTTGCTTTGCTCTGAAGGTCTAAATGCTCTCATCCAACAAGTTGTGCATGAAGACAAAATTAGGGGGTACTTTCTATGCCGGTACGGTCCAAAAATCTCCCACTTATTTTTTGCTGATGATAGTCTACTATTTTGTCGTGCCCAGATACGTGATATAAGAGCCATCCAGGAAATTTTGGACTTATATGAGAAAGCTTCCGGGCAGCGTATCAACAAGGAAAAGACCATTCTTTTCTTTAGCAAAGCTGTGCCCATGACAACAAAAGATGACATAAAAAATTTTCTTGGGGTCCCGGAGATTAAGGAATATGAAAAATATTTAGGGCTTCCGGCAATGGTGGGAAGAAATAGAAGTGCCAGCCTGAACTTTATTAAAGAGAGGGTGTGGGGAAAAATCCAAGGGTGGAAAGAAAAATTATTGTCATAAGCCGGCAAGGAAGTCCTCCTCAAAGTGGTGGTGCAAGCAATACCCAACTTCGCAATGAGTCGCTTTCGCTTGCCAGTTGGCCTTTGTAGAGACATTGAAGTGATGATCCGCAAATTTTGGTTGGGGCAAAGGGGTGATCGGAGAAAAATACATTGGAAAAAATGGGAGACTTTATGTAAACTTAAGGTGGATGGAGGCATGGGGTTCAAAGATCTTTGCAAATTCAATGAAGCTATGCTAGCCAAACAAGTGTGGAGGCTAGTGCATGACACAAATTCACTTTTCTATAAAGTGGTTAAAGCCAAATATTTTCCTAATAGCAGTGTGTTTGAAGCAAAAGCAAAATCGGGGTCATTTGCATGGAGAAGCATTTTAAATGCAAGAAAGCTCATCCTAATGGGTGCCAAGTGGAGAATTGGTGATGGCTCTCAAATAAATATTTATGGGTCAAATTGGCTGCCTGGGAAGTCACAAGGCCGAGTGGTATCACCTCCATCACTTACACTAAGATCAGCAACTCTCTCGGCTCTAATTGATCCACACACATATGGATGGAACTCCTACATCATTGACAATAACTTCTTGCCTTTTGAAGCAAAGCAAATAAAGTCCATTCCTCTAGGACTGATCAATCAACCTGACATCCTATATTGGCCAGAGAGTAGAGATGGGTCCTATTCAGTAAGTGTAAGGACCTGAGAATTCACAAACTTGTTTAACTTCCTCTTCTTCGTTTATTGATCAAAGATCCTTATACAATAAATTTGGTAGAGAGGGTTCAACAACAAAAAAGTCCTCTTTTCGTAGTCTCTTCATTCCTATTTATATTGTTTTCTGCTTTCATCGTAGCCTTACACCTTGCAATCTGCGGTCCCTTCCCCATGACACTTGTCCGTCGGCAATGGAGCAAGATTCTACTTTGCGTTCCACACTGTTCAGGTCATGTCCACATTAATGCGACGGATAGAGGTGATGCTTGCTAATTAATGCGGCCAGAATGGTTGTTGCCGAGCATTTAATGCAACCTTCCAACTCAGCCTACTACACCCAGATATTTGTAACACGTCCTTTATGTAGTTATCGTCCACGCCACTTCATCTTCGGGCACACCCGGAGAGACCTCATCTTGCATACTAAATGTTGGCCCTCCTTTCTTCGGGTCCTAGGGTTCTTAGGTCCTCGGGTCCTCACAGTAAGCATGGGGTATAAGTGGTTGTGTGCTGAAGATAATAAAGAAGTGGCTTCAACCTCAAACTCAAAAATGACTCACGCCTTCTGGAAGCAAGTGTGGAGAGCTGATGTACCTGGAAAAATAAAGCATTTCACATGGAAAGCTTGTTCAAATGCTTTGCCAATGAGAGAAAACTTAATGCAGCCAAAAATTATAGCAGAAAGCTCATGTCAACAATGCAAAAGTCAGTCTGAATCTGTCCTCCATGCCCTCTGGGATTGTGCCTCTATCCAACAGGTATGGGAAGCAGATTTTGGATGGGTTGATCGTCAAAAAACTTCAACGGGATCCTTCCAAAACTTGGTAGAATTGATCACTCAAAAGCCACGCCAATTAGAGCTCTTCATCACCATTGCTTGGTTCCTATGGTCTAGGCGAAATAAACTTAGGCTGAAAGAGGAAGCTCTCCCTCTAAACCGTGTGGTTTTTGAAGCAAAGAGATACTTGATTCTACATCAGCAACCGGTCAACACGCTCACAAAGAAACATTCACAAGCAAATGAAACAAAGTGGAAGCCTCCAGATTTCAATAGTTTCAAAACAAATTTTGATGGAGCCATGTTCTCAGACAGGGGAGAGGCAGGCTTGGGGGTGGTAATACGTAACCATGAAGGAGAAATCATCGCGGCTCTCTCTGAAAAAATCCCACAACCCCCTTCAGTTATCTATTTGGAGCTATTAGCAGCAAGGCATGCTGCCATTTTTGTCCACAAAGTAGGTCTCCATGAGTCCATTTTGGAAGGAGACTTGGAAATTGTCATCAAATCCCTCCAAAAAGGGGATATGTTTCAATCTGCTTATGGTCATCTCTTTAGAGACACTATGTTCTATGTCAATTCCTTGAG
This sequence comes from Castanea sativa, assembly GCF_040712315.1. Classification (NCBI taxonomy): domain Eukaryota; kingdom Viridiplantae; phylum Streptophyta; class Magnoliopsida; order Fagales; family Fagaceae; genus Castanea; species Castanea sativa. Next base: position 36,622,936 of record NC_134016.1, on the reverse strand, counting down.
ATCCTATAGTTTTTCCCATACCTATAGGAAAGGAAATTCTGTAGCTGATGCTTTAGCAAAAAAAGCTAGATTTAGTTCTGATTTAACTGTCTAGATGGAGTCTATTCCACCAGATATCAACAAATTTGTATTGGCAAATATGCCTCTTTCTTGATTTAATAAGACATTTCAGACTAGATTCTCAACAAAAAAAAAAAAAATCATAATTCAAATAAAATGAGAAACAAATATTATAAACCAATTTAAGTTACACGTTACTGGTAGATTGATTTTAGGATCAAGATTAATATTAAATTAGTTGAGTGAGTATTATATAGGTGTGTATTGAGTATCACATCAAGCATATGCTAAATTGATATGAGATTTATAAATAACCATAAAAATTCTTAATTATGATTAAACTAGTAATTTTACAGACAACTAGTCGCAAATCCATGCTATGCACGGGAACCTACTTGTTTGTGTGGTAGACTCATCTGACTTCAATTTGTGTTACAATTTGATGAAAAAGTCATTATTTGACCGTGTAATGACTTACAAAAAATAACTCAAAAATTCAAATATTATTTAATAAAATCTACCGGATAGTTTCAGATATTGCAAATGGATTATTTAAGAAATATAAGAGAAAGAATGATTCAATTCGAAAGAATAATCCATGACTATAACTATTGAAATCTACCGGATAGTTTCAGATATTGTGAATCTAAAAAATATAGATGTTAAAAAATTCCAAAAGGTATAAATTTAAAAAAAAAATTTCAAAAAATTTAGAGCTTACAAATTCTAGACCAAAAAAGAAAAAAGAAAAAAAGAAATGTTATCCTCAAAATAATAATTCATGGATATAGTTACTGAAATTTGTCAACTAATTTTAGATATTGCAAAATATAACTAAAAAAATCCAGATGTTAAAACTTTTGAAAGGCCAAAGAATCATAAAATTCACTTCCTATAGATTATTGAAATATATATATATGACTACATAATAGAGACATATAAGAGAAAAATTGATTGTCAAAATCTACCAATCATGTTCAAATATTGCAAAAACTAAAGCAAAATTCAGATGCTACAACTTCTAAAATGCCACACACACACACAATTAAAGATTAGAAGATTTAGAGCCTAGAAGTTATTGAATAAATTCAAATATATATATTTGGGTGTTATGCTTCAGCATTAATCTTCTTCTTTGCTCCTCATCCTTAGCTCAGAGGAATAAAGCAAAGATTTGCAAAGTCAAATAGGAAAACAAAGCTCAGAGGAATAAAGCAAAGGTCTTCAAAGTCCAATAGGAAAACAAAGATGGCTTGTGTAGGTTAGCCTACGGATTGGGAATGGGAAAATCGTGGAAGCTTCAGAGGTTTCGGTTATATATATATATATATATATATATATATATATATATATATATATATATATATATAAATTACAAGGAACCTCGACTATAATTAGATTAATTGTGACAATTACAAGGAGTCTCGACTATAATTATATTAACTATGACTAAAGTAATCCTTTTAGGATATATTGTTGATATGTGACTAGGGCTTACCACAATATTTATAATATATAACAAAGTATAAAAATTAATTAATGACTTGCTAGATTTAAAAAAAGAAAAAGAAAAAAGGAAATAGTAGCACATTTTTTGTAAATGAGTAGCATCTTTTTTTTTTTTTCTTCTTATTACTAAAATGTTATACATGACTTGTTAAACCAAAGTGTAAAGAGATGTTGCTAAAAATATATAAATAAATATTTTTGATAAAAACCATCTTTCTTTTTCAAAAACAAAAACCCATTATTTTATCATGTATTTGAAGGATTAAAGATAGAGATATTGTGGTTCTAGGTTCAGTACATGCTTGAATCATCCCCAAAAAAAAGGAGAGGTTCTTTCATACATATAAATAATTGCCACTCACTGTGGCTGATGCTTGAGCGTACCAGTTATAAACTTTATTTGATTTGCCATTAGGAAATGATTTGCATCTACTTCAACAGAACATGAAGATATTATTTATAATAAGTAGGCGGCTAAAGATTTAAAGCAAAATGACAAGTTGTAGGTCCTATCTTAAATAATACATATCAATATATATAGATAGATCTATAAAAACGCACATCGGAATATGCATGCAGGCTAATGTGTCTATATCAGTGTAACTTATATGAGAAGATGAAGATAAAATAAATGTAAAATCTCAATCCTCATGTAAATACCATGCATATTCTATGTATGTTAGTGCATCTTTCAAATCTATTATGTGGAGGAACATATATATGTTAGCTAGTGAAACTTTCAAATCTTTCAAGTTCGATCATAATGAGTATTGGTTTTCTAATTCTCCTTGCTTGATAGGTTGAATTGGATCTTCATTTTTTGAAGGGACTAGGGAGTAAATAATTATGTATTATTAAAGACTAAGAACCAGTAGTTTATCACACTCTTTTAAAGAAAATAATAATAATAATAATAATTTGATTGTTGGGAGAATGAGGAATCGAACCATGGCCTTTTTTATTTAGAAACACTAAGAATTGCTAATTGATTTACGAAAGTCTCACACTTCTTGAAACTTAAAAAATTAATTTGTGGTAATAATCTGCCAACATTTTCTTTCAGGTCTCAAATTTAAAGTCCTATTAACTTAGGTCAAGAGTCTTATATATGTTTTTATGATATTGCTTAATTCTTCAACAAAAGAGAATTTGGATTTGAATTCTCATTTTCTCACTTTTTGAGAGAGAGAGAGAGAGAGAGAGAGAGAGAGAGAGAGAGAGAGAGAGAGAGAGATTGAAAATATAAAATGTTTTTACTTAATAAGTAATAGATTATACATATTCATGGTATTATATAACGGTTGAGTTCAAGTTACATCTGGTGTAACTCTAAACAATGTTACACCACTCAATATTTTTTAATTGGATCTAAATTTTGACAAATTTACCGTTGAATTACATTATTATCGTATATTCTCCATAATTACCAAATTTTAAGGTGATCAAGGATTAATGGCCATGTCATCAATTAACTTTTTAAATTCAAGTTTTTGTAGTTTAAAATAATGCATAAAAGAGGAGTTTATGGAACTAATGGTAAATAACATCCAATTGACATGAAAATTGGCATGATTGTTAGAACGTATAGAACATATAATTTAACGGTGATATTTTTAAAATATGAATTTTATAACAAGTTATTGAATGATGTAACATTACTTAAAGTTATACCAAGTGTAACTTGTACTCAACTCATTATATAAAATAATAATACATTCGAATTGAGTTTTGTATATTTAGACACATTAAAAATAAGGAAGTTCAATTTAAAATTAGAGTGCATTTAATATGTAAAGACATTTGCATCAAATAATAGAAATATTAGAATGACACTGGACACAAAATCGGAATGCAATTAGAATTTAATTTAGATTATTGATTGAGCTTCATCATGCAATTAGAATTTAATTTAGATTATTGATTGAGCTTCATCTTTAATATATTATATATGACATGATAAAGATGAAAAGTATTTATTATTGCCACACACGTGTGATAAAATAGATGGTGAATTAAAGAATTCAAATTTTCAAAGTGTACTTGATTTTGCCCATTTTGATGGAAAGATCATGGAGTCCTTGATACCGAAAAATATATCTTGTACCCGGCATATATGCCGAATGTCTCACACAGGGCCGGGCCCCACAGTGTGTGGGACCCGCCCCTGTGTGAGTGACCCGGCATATATGCCGGGTACACCATATACCGCCTCCCTTGATACAATACCTAACCTAGAAATTTTGTAGTTGGTTTAATATGAGAACATCATCTATTGGTCAAATAATGAAGTGTGCACAAGATTTTCTATATAATTAGTTAATCACCATAAATTCTAGTTTAACAAGAGGACACCTTCTAGTGTTTTTAATGAAAACATCCAAAAATTTAAATCCTTCATCTTTAACTATCAAATTATCAAATATATACAATGACTCCTGAGGAGAGAAGAAACATACGGTACTCGTGGTTTGATTGGATGGGGGGTGAAAAATGAGGAGTAAAGTAGACACGCATAAGTCCTGGCAAAACCAACTTCCAAAATGACTAGACATAATTTAATTCAAGGAGTGATGGATCTGCTTCTGTACTAGATACCTACAATTTTCATGCATATTTATTGTTTCCCAAATTCTGGTCATAGGGATTAGACAGCCCTAGCCCCACCCCAATATTAATTTGTATACAATTTCCAATTAGGCATTATAAATAGGAAAAAGTAAGAATCTCTTCAAACTTATTCTATATATTTTTATTTTTATTTGAGGTAAATTTTGAGAATCTAACTATTAGATTGTTTATTTTTATTATATTTTCTATGTTTAAAATTAGTTAAGAAAATTAAAGATTAATAACTATGTCATCAACAAAATATTTAATTTTCAAATTTTTGTAGTAAAAAATTATGCACAAAAAATAAATCTATTGATAGAATGGTAAATAACTTCCGATTTAAACAAAATTTGACATGTGTGTTAACAACATAAAAAATATACAATCCAACAATTACTTTATTAAAAATAACATCTAATAAAAATATATAAGAGGAATTTGAAAGATTTCTCTTCAAATTAATTCGGAAAAAAAAGGTCCTCCTAACAAATTAAATACAAATAAATCAAATGTTAGGGTCTATAAAAGACTAAGTCTCAAACTAAGGTACAATTTATTGACATAATTTCAAATGAAAAGGACTTGTTCAACAGTGGTCTCTAGTAGTGGTCCAGTTTATCATTTATTATCAGTGTTGGAGACATAATATGCACGTACGCATCACTATTCATTTCAACAAAAAATTGAAATTTCGAAATAAGAAACCGTGACGGTGAAGAGATGGTGGAGAAATTGATTAGCGGAATTGGATTTTCCAATGAAAAGACATTGTGAATTGGATTTTTTTCGTTCTGTATAATGACCATACTTGGTTTGTGTTTCTTTTTCTTCAAACTTTGATATCTTCTCAATCCAAGAGTTGAATATAGATGAATCAGGATTTTGTCAACACTTTGTGATTTGCACTGCTATTGACAATGGGGAGAAAAAGAGAGGGATTGAAAAAAAAAAAGATTTAATTATATATTACAACTAGATAAAGGCAATTTTTTATTAGAAATTTTCAACTTACGGCTTCCACTTCTATTGATAAAAAACTATTATAAGAGCAAAACGCTAATTAGTTTTTGATGAAGGTGGAGATTAAACATCAGATTTCTTATTTAATCATTAGAGACTTTACTAATTGAGCCAACTGAAACCCACAAATAAGAGTATCTATGTATACCATTTTCCACAACTTTTATGTATTTATATGGTTTTGAAATCACTGTATAAGATAACTTTAGCAAATCAATAGCATAACTTTCATAGCTAATTACAAAAGAACTTGTAAATCCATAAATTCCCAACCCATGCTTGGTAGAATCTCAACCTTCTTTTAAGTAAGACAAAAATACTAGTTAAATTATAAAGGTGTACTAGTGGTACACAATTGCTGAATGTCACATAAATAGTCAAAATACATACATTGAGGGCATTACCAAGTAGGAACAGAGCCAAAACTTTAAGTTAAAGGGGGCGACACTGACCTCTAGTTTGACGACTTCTTAACCGTGAAGGTTTTTTTTTTTTTTGAGTTTTTAATGTGTGCTTTGCTGGGTAAAAAAAAAATTATTTTGTTTACAATTTTTTAAAGGGCCAGTTGTTTGTTTGAATAAAATTGGTTAATGGGACTTAATTATTTTTAACTTTGCTATTGGTGATTTTTGTTGTTGCACGAATGTTTTTGGGCTAGTGTATGTTGTTTTAGATTTTAGATCTATAAATTTTTTAATGGCCTTTAAAATGAGAAAAGTGCTAAAGGCTGATATAGTGAGTTATTATTGGTAAGTAAAAAAGTGATGCAAGTAATAGACTCAGATGTGAACTAATAAGAATTTGTTCCTCAATAGTTTATAAAAATAATATAGATAAATTTGTAACTGTAACGTTACTCTAAAAAAAATTAATGATATTGTTAAGGAGCAAAATATAATTTTATAGAATAAAATTACTAAAATTAATGCATATATATATATATATATATTTTTAAATTAGGAGGGGCCATTGCCCCCTAGTCAATTAATGCCTCCGTCCCTGTTACCAAGAAGAACAAAAAAATGAAAAATGTGTCGGCCTATGGAAGCTAGGCAATTTGCACATTTATCCTGGTTGTTTGGTATGTAGGCCAGTGTTGTAAGCACAATAGTAATATGCACCCGAATAACGGATAGAATCATGACTGATTTGTGAAATAGGTGTTTCTATTGTTGTTGATGATAATGCAATAGTTAGGTTTACGAAGATTTAAAGTTTAAATTTTAAATTTTAAATTTTTCTATTAAAAACACCAGAAAGTATCAATTAGTTAAATTATAAGACTTTTATCGTAAAATAGTTAAAGAATAATAGCCGAGTAAGAGCAAATGAATGACAAGTGTTTTCCATATAGAATAATTGGGGTAAATTGGGGTGGTTAGTAATTGGTGCCAAACCAATTGTACCCAATAGCAATCTCTTGTATTATTGAAAAAAAAAAAAAAAAGAAAAGAAAGAAAGAAAGAAGAAGAAGAAGCAGCAATCTCTTAAAGTATAAATTGGGATTTCCGGAGAGTTACATCAAGGAAAATTGTGAAAATTAGGTGGAATAGTGATAGATGACTTTCCTAATGGGAATTGGGAATACAATGACAACTTAGATTCTTTGTAATTGTTATTAAGCCCAAATTAACCCAATATATGTTGAATCTGGGACTTAGTTCTCACTTACACAACATATATTCAATTAATATCCAATTAAATTTGGGACATTACAAGTGTAATCTCTTTATTTCAAAGGACCCACAGATAAGGTTTTTAGAGGGCCAACCTAAAGCCAAAAATTGAACCAAAAGTAAATTGTTGATCGATTGCCAACAGACCATTTAGAAGTAACTCTTTAGCCTGAAGAAAGAGATTTTCAAGTCATTGATGAGTTAACTTAAGGGTAGATGACGCCTGTGATAAGAAGTTAATTTTGAGGAAATATTAAGTGATATCTAGGGTCAATTTGTATGCAAATCTCATTTTGAGAATAAAAAATTGATCATCATTGCAAAGAGGCACCCCACAAGATTTCGATGGATTTAGAGGTCACATAAAATTGCAATGGCGTCCCTGAGTCCAACATTATTGGTTTGAGGTACTTTGGTACAACATTGACAATCTTCATATGTGTCCATAGACCGGACAAATTTGCTTATCAAGCACTTATTTGTCTAATACCTTGTGCTTTTCGATCACCTAACCACTAATAAGTGCTCCTTAATCACGGATGGGAGCAAAATCAGAAATTTTTGGATTGCGTTAGACATAATCACACGTGCACATATGACATATACCTCTCTATGTGTGAGAAAGAAGAGAAAGAATCTAGTGAGCCTAGTGGATATGCCCTATGTGTCTTACAGGTTATGGGGCCCACATATCAGCGCATATTAACTCGGCTCATACAAGATTTTTCTTGTGAAGGAGAGATTATAACGTAACAGGGAATTTGATTCATTTTCTATTTAGTCAAATATAATCATTTTATTTAAAAATATATAGGGTGTGTTTGGATACTGTTTATTTGTCAAAAATTAAAAACTTATTATTGAAAATACTATAATAAAACAACTTTTAAATATATAAATAGTATTATACGCCCCAAATTTTCTTAAAAATCGGTGAAAAAGTAAGTTTAGCGGTACATATCACCGAAACTCACTAAAAAAACGCTGAATGCAACAATTGGACAAAACGCCAAATCCACACGCATAAAGTTGTCAGGGTTGATTTGTGGAAAGGCTAAGTAAAGAGAATTCCCATAAATTGTAAAATGTTTGATCTTCCCCCCCTGGTCCCTGTCAATTCCAAAAGAGGATTACCATAAATTCATTCTCTTTAATCTCCACCTTCTTTGACAGCATTTGGAGAACTCAAAACCAATCTATTTTTGCAGGTCTCATTCTTAACTCAAAGAAAGCAGCAGCAGATATAAATAGAGATATCAATGTGGCCATCTGAAACTCATTTTCCATTGCAACTATTGTTTGTAGGAATGATCCTTTTATTAGTGAAGTGACTGTTGTCCTCTTAGCATTAAAATTGACTACTCATCATAATCTCACATTTGTCCAGTTTGAAGGGAATTCAAAATCTATGATTGAAAATCTGCAATTTCCTCCACCCATTATTCCGGATTTCTTGTTGAATGAAATGCATATTGTTTCTTCATCTTTCAAAATCCATTTTGAGTTGGGAATTTTGTTTTGTATCCAGGAACCTTAATTGCTTTTCTCACAATTTAACTTGTTAGACTTTTTTTTTGGTAAATGGGATTCTTCTTTATTGGTTTATTATCCAGAATTTAGAGATACGCATTGGTCAAAAGTCAAAAAATGAAGCAACATGTTTTTGCGGGCTAAAAAGTAAAAAGGGGTTAAAAACTTAAATCATGATTTCAACAACATAGAGCATAGCAAATAGGGTTTCATTTGTGTGGAATCGGCCAGCATGTGACTCCCTTCAATGAGCCCTAACCCACTTAGCAAAATTTCATGCTTTGGGTCCATGAAAAGACCAAAATAGACTCAATCTTACCCTCCAAATCGCGCTATGTTAACTCCCCATTAAGGTTGCATAGGCTTGGGGAATGCATAGAATTTAAAAATATATATATATACACACACACAAATTATGCATGTGTAATGTTCCTGAAATTAATTGGATTTGCTTGCACCGGGCGTGTAAATATTTTATTTTTTTTTTATAGTAGTGATAATAACATTTATCTTTTTTTTTTCTTTTTTCTTTTTATAAATATAATATAATTTCAACATTTATCTAAAGTAATAATAGAACATTCAGAATTTTGGGAGCCATATATCAATGTGGTCCGCCCCAATGGCCCCATGATCACAGGACCCCCCACTCTTTGTACATCGCATTGCGAGAAAGCGAAGGCAAAACTTTGATTAATTCTGAATCCTCAAAAGGGTATTTATGATTGAGATGTAGCCAAAAAGGATACGAATAAAAAGAAAATATTGAGGCACTGATTTTACATCATGTAACTTTTTTCAATAAATAGATTTTAGGTACAATTTCTTAAACGTTGTACACTATGTTTTTCAATACAACATATTAAATATTATCTTTTGTAACAAAAATTATATACAGCAATGCCATTCTATGTTAAATTTAACTAAGAAGTTTAAGGTATAATACTTAATAAACTATACTTAAGTTTTAGCCATGAATAAAATGTTGTATGACATAACTGCATAAACGTGTCTGAAACCATATTAAAGGTCTTATAGGGCTTCTTCTTTTCTTTTTTCTTCATCTTTTTCATTTTAACTTTTTTTTGTTTTTTTCTATTTTAATTCTATCTAAGTTTTTGTTCAAGTTGGACTTCCTATACTTGATCATGCATGCCTCATCTATACCAAAGTTGGTATGAACCATTTTCAAGGATCTCTCTCTCTCATTTCAATTAGATTGAAATTTGGGTTGTTATTATTATATGGGTCATTTTGGAACGAATAAAGTGAACTTTAACTAATTTTTAGAAAGCTGAACAGTGGTTTCTCAAAAAAAAAGAAAAGAAAGCTGAACAGTGGGGTTATATTTATCTTCTATGCATTCACACAGCTGTTATTCATTTGGACAAAGATGATTTCTTTTGGGGGGAAAGCCCCTTTTCCACACCATAAAACAAATTTTATTCTTGTTCTAAGTTCAACTCCTTTAGTCATTATATCAGCAATAGTGCATGTTGGATAAATCTGGTAAACACAGAAACAAACCAATCATGTAACATCAAAGTCTAGTTGGCCCTCTCTCATCATCTTCATCATAATTCTTTTACACTTAAAACAATAATAAACAAATTTTAAATTATAATTTAATCAAAGGACTATTATATTAACCACATTGCAAATATTAAATTGTCTTTTATTAGATCTTACATGAGAGGTATAAAAAATATGATTTGTCTTTGGTGAAGATTCAGGAATTATTACACACACACAAACAAAAAAAAAGTAATAAAATAAAATAAATTAGAGGGCTAAAACAAAACAACCAGCCTACCAGGTTGCGTTACATACCACGTTTCTCTCTCTAAATACCAGTATTTAGGGCCTTTGTGTTCCTTGTAGTGCTTTTTTCCTTAACATCTTCATCTTTCAGGTTGCAACTTTTAAGTTCCATGGCTTCCCTTCTTTTCCTCTCTTTCACCACCTTTTTCTCTCCAACTTCAACACCTTTTCAATAAAGCTTTTATCTTCTCTTTAAGTCATACTTTGTATTTGAATTTTTTTAGAGTGCGTTTTTTTTCTTTCTGAAAGGTGTCCTGGACCCTTGTAATTAAGGCTGTTTGATTTGTACCTATTTAAGTCCCATATGTTACAGGGGTTTGGTTTTTGAAACTGAGACTTATTTTGGATATCACAGCTTAGCTTGTTCTGAAACTAAGGTTTCAGATAACAAAGCAAATAGGGTTTTAGCTTCTTAGGAAATGGAAAACTTTTCTGGGGCTTGTAAGGAAGAGGAACAGATGGATTTGCCACCCGGGTTTCGATTCCATCCAACTGATGAAGAGCTTATTAGTCATTACTTGTACAAGAAAGTTATTGATACTAGCTTCTCTGCTAGAGCTATTGGAGAGGTGGATTTGAACAAGTCTGAGCCTTGGGAATTGCCATGTAAGTTTGCAATTTTTTTTTTCTTTAGTCTTCTTTTTTGTAATTGTTTCCCTTGCGTATCTCACTTTCTCTTTGTGAGAATTGCAAGGACCTTAGTTATTTATTTGGATCAAATTTTGATTTTGATTTTGTTTTTTGTTTGGATGAAGGGAAAGCGAAAATGGGAGAGAAAGAGTGGTACTTTTTCTGTGTGAGGGACAGAAAATACCCCACTGGTTTGAGGACTAATAGGGCTACAGAAGCTGGTTATTGGAAAGCCACCGGAAAAGATAAGGAAATATACAAAGGAAAATCACTGGTTGGGATGAAGAAAACCCTTGTTTTCTACAAGGGTAGAGCCCCAAAAGGAGAGAAAACCAACTGGGTCATGCATGAATACAGATTAGAGGGTAAATTGTCAGTGCACAACCTCCCCAAAACTGCAAGGGTACATAATACTCTCTATTTTACCTCTGGTTTTGCTCTGTTTTTAGTCACTGTTTTCCCCTGTTTTTTTCACTCTGTTTATTCTCTGCTTTACTTGAAACTAATGGATTTTTGTTCTTGAAAATGCAGAATGAATGGGTTATAAGTAGGATATTTCAAAAGACTTCTGGTGGGAAGAAAATCAATATTAGTGGGATAGTGAGAATGGGGACTTTTGGGACTGAATTGGATCCTTCAAATCTTCCACCATTAATGGATTCTTCTCCATATACCGGCAAGACCCAATCTGTTTCTGAATCGGCTTACGTGCCCTGCTTCTCCAACATCATGGATGCTCAAAGAAACCAAGAAGGGATGATGAATTCCTTCAACAGTTCTCTTTCTGGAGTTTCCTCGTATCAGACCGATATTCTTCCAAGAATCCCAATTTCAAGCTCCTTCTACTCTGCTCAAACCATTCCACTCTCGGCAAATCAACAATTCCCTGGTTCTGTTGCAATGCAAGACCACTCAATTCTTAGAGCCTTGCTTGGGAATCAAGGCTCAAACTTGAGGCAGAGTTTCAAAACAGAGAGGGAGATGCTTAATGTCTCCCATGGGACAGCTATGACAACTGACATGAACGCCGAAATCTCTTCGGGCGTATCAAATCTTGAAATTGGTAGGAGGCCATTTGATAATCAAGAGGTCCCATCTACCTCAGCTGGGCCAGTAGACTTTGACAATTTGTGGAGTTATTGAAACCCAAAATGACAGAGCATTAGAAGAAGATGAAATTTAAGGTAAAAAAAAGAAAAAAAGAATTACCACTATATATTGCTTTGGATTGATGTGTGAATCTGTGTATAAATTTTCTGAATCCTTAAGGGAAAAACATATGCTATGTTTTGTAAGATATTATATTCCCTTTTCAAGTGCTTTCTTTTTTGAATATGTTGTGGGTGTGTTTTTTTTTTTTTTGTAAATTATTAAATCATTGTAGTTAATTTGCTGGGATACAAAATTGTTGACATAAGAGAATGATTCAGTTGTTGGCTAGGTGATCTTATTTTGTATAATCTACTAAAAAAAATTGAGAAAATTTAATAGAATTACATTCAGTCCTTTGGACACTGGTGCTGACATAACTGAGGACCTGAGCTTTATTCTAAGAAATTTTTTTATAATCATCAAGTTTGGAATTTTATAATTCTTGGATGTGGTGGTACTCAGATGAATATGCCTTTGACAATCAATTTCACTCTCAGCCCCGTGCAAGCAGCACGCGCGGAATGCGATGGACACACAAACATTAATAAATGCATCTGTACTTATCCACTGTTGAGTTTCATGTTCATTACATTACATACAAGTCAAGGTGCAAAACCCCTTTGCCTTTTCACCATGGTTCATGCATTTTTTTATTTATCTATATCCTCATGAAGTTTATCTATAACACTGTCGATCTAACAACCCATTAAAAGCTATGTAGATTAACTAAAACTTCTTGGGTACAGGGTTCAAATCGCTGCTCTCTTATTGTTGTAACTATCAATTTATGAAGAAAAAAAAAGGATTAAATAACCCCTCATCTCTCTCCCCCAATCTCCATAACTCCAATTTCAAACCAGGAAAGAACAAAACAAAATATATAAATAAAAAAGAAAAACAAATGCTTATTTGCCAAATAGTTCTGAAACAGCAATGTTGGTTTATATAAGAAAGTGTTTTCACTGTTTGACTGAACAATAGTTTGATGGTTTTGGAGTCGAAATATGTTCAACAATAATGTGAAGGATGTGCTTTTCAAATTTCATATATTTGAAATGAAGTCATAGAGGCTTTGTTGCAGACTAGATTGAGCTTGAACACAGTTATAGAATAATATTAGAAGAGAAAAAATATATTTTCCTCTTTTCTTTGATTATAATATTAAAATAATGACTAAACTTTAAAGTCTTCTTCTTCATATTTTTTCCCAATTCTCTTGTTCATTCTTTCAAAATTTATTATCCCAATTCCCTTGTTCATTCTTTCAAAATTTATTAATATTCATCATGGTTGTGTTTGGGTTTTATAATATAAAATTTAAGACATTTAAATGACAATTGTTAGTATAAATCATTAAATATAAATTTAAAAACACATGATGATGATTTGAGCTAGCTTCGAAGATTTCACTCAAACAAGAACCCTTATTATGAGGATTTGAAAAAAATACTCTATACTTAATCATATTAAATAGACATATTAATAAAATTTAAACCCAATTATACATTTCATCTATTAAAAAAAAGTACTTGTCGTTTCATAATTTATTTATATAATTTCGACTAAAAATTGGAATCTAAATCAATCTTCTTAATAAAGACTTGTACCCATATAAATCACAAATTCATTTGGCATGATGTAAAGAACACATAAAGAATATGATAGAAAAATATATCAAAATTTTCTACAGGAGGAAATTTCACCTGTGCGCCAATGTGTTGCCACTTCATTTTATTCTCATTCATTCTTTTTATCTGTCCATTCATCCATTTTGGATTATAAGCTGTATAGCATGATGTGAGAATATATATATTTATATAATATATTCTTATATATCATGGTTTTTTTTTTTTTTTTTTTACTTACAAACCATGTGGTGTTTTTGTTTCATAGCACATGATCAAATATGTCAGCCTTGAACAATTTGAGTCCTGCACGACATAGTCCTCAGCTACATGAAAATGGAGCTTTTTTTTTTCTTTTCTTTTTTTGTCGTTTACAGATTTTGTTGCATATATCCTTTTTGACAGCAAATTTATATTATAAAAACTTCCCTATTATCCTCTCCCTTTAAAGTAATCCACAAATCAAACTACCCAAATCAACTTTATACCCAGTTCCCTATATTAAGGAACATTTCTTACCTACTATTCTTATTAAGGGTTTGGTATATTCTCTTTGGTCAAAGCATACACAGCTATATATTTTTTTGATGAACAGCATACACAGCTATATATTATTCATAAAACACGTATCACAAAATGTTATCATCTCACTATTGTGAATGCTACATCTAACCTTAAATTGAATCATTTTAGTATGTTTTAGAAAGAAAAAAACAAGTTTAAGTTCTTAGGTCCTAGGTATTACTACAATCTAGCCTCACAATTAAAATTTGAGTTAGATACATGTCATTAAGTGATCGCATGAGCTAACTAAATTAATTCTAACATGTAACATAAAAAAATTTGGATTACAACAAAAATTTACAACAATTTCATAAAACCTCCCATTTTACCTATTAGCTCACACTTTGACCCACCACAATATGTTATTAAATTTTGGGCAAAATACCAAAACAATTCTGAGTTTTCGGTTAATACAATATACTATCAAGCTCTGTTTCCTATCAATAGTTTGTCTTAATTACACAAATCTCACATTGCTGTAGTATAGCAATTACATATGCAAGGTTATCAACACAAAAAAAAAAAAACAATTATATATGCAAGTATTTAGGTGGCCAATGGAGATTAAACAGCTATTAGATATATCCAAGGAATCAAAAGTAGGTGATGCCACTAGGTGAAGTACATGGTAGGCAAATTTAGGATTAAGATGGTATCTAGTGCATCAGTTGCGCTAAACACATTAGAGTGTAGACATATGTCTATATGTCAAAGTGTCTAATGTACTAATACACTGAATACAAACCGTATTCACAAATTTATATATGCAAGGGAGTATTTGTCCTTAATTTTGTTTTAAATAACTCACGTGTTAGTGAAGTACATGCTAGAAAAATTAAAGAATATTGTAAATTTTTGTTACGAACATAGCTTTATACACTTTATTCAAAAAAAAAAAAAAAAAGCTTTACACATGTAACATAGATAACATAAGAAATTCTTAGAAAAGTTTAACCTTTATTAGCCTCTAATCACATTTAATTCTGTTTAACTGACAACAAATTTTGAGACCATAATACAAGTCATTAGTGGGCCCTTTAGTCATTAACTTAACATGTGAACTAATCTTTAAAGTGTTTTTCAATGTCCCATCACATCTACTCAAGTTTTTAAAGAACTTTGAAATTGTAAATCTTAAGGAGATGTGAAAATTATTGTGACAGTAAACTTATTCTATTAGCATAGCCCACAGTAGTCGCTAATCATTAGAATTATCCTCCCAAAGTTATAAAAGTCGTTAAAGAATGGTTATCGGCGGTGGTTCCTAGTTGGTATTTATTATTTAATAGTTCAAATATATATATTTTTTCCTTTTTTTTAAAATTATCTTATTAGAGATGAAAAAGTTAAAAATAATAAGTAAATAAAGCATGTCCTGCACTTGTGACAGTAGACTTACTCTATTACCATAGCCCATAGTAGTCCCTAATCATTAGAATTGTTCCCCCAAAGTTATAAAAGTCGTTAAAGAATGGTTATTGGCGGTGGTTCATATTTGGTATTTATTATTTAATAGTTCAAATATATATATATATATATATATATATTTTTTTTTTTTCCTTTTTTAAAAAATTATCTTATTAGAAAAAATATGTCCTGCACTTGGATTAGGAAACAAAACAACTATGAACCACTATGAGTACTCGTTCTATACCTTGAGAGGAGCGGCTCGAGCGATAGTCCCAGTAAGGTCCATGTGATACACGTGGTATTATCTGTTGCCATCACGTGGCGTAGGGTCGATGAGCCCACACTAGAGACTCCCTTTTTTATTTAGCAAAAAAAAAAAAAAAAGTTACAAAGACAAAAACAACAATGACTGAATTGGACAAGTTATTATTAATTCTGAATATAGGTATATGACACTACATTATTAACCAACGTTTATGACTTGTCCAAGAAATCTAAGAGCACAATTTTTTGTGCCACAACTTTAATTTGACTGAGTGAGTGGATAAAAATAACTGGCAATTAATTATAGTTTGCTATACAAGATAAGGGATGAAATGCTAACGAATACTCTTAAGGCATTGGTTAATAATCCATTTAAAAAAAAAATTATGGAAAAAAAATGTTCTAACAACTTTTTTTATTTTCCATAAAAGTGATGTCAAAACTTTCCTAAAATAGATGATTAACTAATACCCTAAAAACACTCATTAGTATGACCTATGAGATAATTGTGACCGTAAAACTACTCTAACCATCTTAGAAAATTGTGAAATATGTTATAAATTTTGTTATGGCTCTAGACTTATTGCTTACCGAAAAAAAAAAAAAAAAATTAAGATCATAACATTTTGTGCCACAACTTTACCATAATTCTAATATGGCAAATTGAGTGGTAGTAAAAAGTAATGAGTTCATGTAAAAGTGACAAAAAACTAGTTACAATATGAAAACATAATATAGTTGGAGAAAATGATACGATAAATGTTATGATCATGGAATTACTCTAACTTGCAACTTTAGATAATTGTAAAATATGTTGGGGCTCTAGGCTTAGAAAATGCTAGCACCATAACAAAGTTTACAATTTGTGTCTAAATTTGCTGTGTGTCAAGTTGTGAATGGTGGATAAAAAAAAGGTAAACCTGGTTGTGGTGTTAGCATTGTACCGAGGCTTATTCATATATCATAATTACGTCGTGTAATGCTAGGATAAAAACTTTTGACACAATTTTGCTACAACTAATCCATACCAAGAGTTACTAATGATAGAGTTGTGGAACCTCGTGGAACTACTACTTATATTCCACTTATTACAACTTTAGACGCAGTCGGTAAATTATAGCAAAAGTTGTGTTAATAATAACATTTTTTAATAATATTATTTCTACCATCCTACATTGTTAAGGTCAGAAGTAGTAGGAGATAGTTAGGCATGTCTAACGATCGACACGTAAGAGGGAAGGGTCCACTCTCTAATCCATACCAAGAGTTACTAATGACGGAGTTGTGGAACTACTACTTATATTCCACGTATTATAACTTTGGACGCAGTTGGAAAATTATAGCAAAAGTTGTGTTAATAATAACATTTTTGAATAATGTTATTTCTGCCGTCCTACCTTATTAGGGTCAGAAGTAGTAGGAAATGGTTAGGGATGTCCAACAGTCGACACGTAAGAGGGAAGGGTCCACTCTCTGATTCCCGCGCTTGCCAGACACGCGGGTTTATTAGTTTTTATTATTTTATTTATTTTCTCTGGCGTCATGAAATGCCCAACGTACACGACCTCTTGTCCAATCACAATGAGCCACGTGCGACGTGTCCTTGTCTTTTAGGTGGGTCCCAAGTCCCAAGTCACAAGTCACAAGTCCCAACCCAGCTATATGCATGCTCGTTGTGGAAACGGGAAAAGACAATAAACAAAAACAAGTCCTAAATAGTATTTCGAAATGCCCCACAACCGAATGTTCTTTTGTGTCTTCTCACATTTGATTTGAGAGAGAAAGAGAGAGAAAATTTTCACAACTTTAAAACCCATCCTTTTTTTTCTTTTTCTTTTTCTTTTTTAAAATTTTATTTTGCATCAAGATGTAATTATATTATTATTATTATTATTATTATTTTTGAGAAACAAGATGTAATTATATTAGAGTATATACTTTAGAAAAAAATGGGGATATGATAAGATTTGTGATACATAGTGTTAGTTTCATAATGTTTGTGATTTAATTAATGTTTCTTTTAGGTATTAACGGAATTCAAATCTAAAATTTTCAATCAATTCTTTTAAATAGAATTAATAATTTAAAGTATTTACTTGTAAATTAAATGTATATATAAGATAATTATATAACATATACTATGATATGAGATTTTTTTTGGGTACTAATAGATGAATGAAGTGTTATTATCAACTTCTATAATTTCTATTCTGAAATTTGATTACAAATGTTTATTATGTGTGTTAAATGTTTGATCTGAGGGCTTATCAATATTAGGTATAAATGGAATTCAAATTCAAACATTTTATCTGACGACAAGACAATTAATCAGTTGAGCTAAATAAAATTCATAATTTAAAGAATTTACTTGTGTATTAAATGTATATATAAGATATTTTTTAATTATCTTATAAGATAATATTAAATGGATGATTGATTACCAACTTCTTTAATTCTCATTATGATTTTTTTTATATCAATTCTCATTATGAATTTGATTACGAAATGTTTGTATATGTGTCAAATGTTTGATTTGAGGGCTTATTAGTATTAGAGTTTCATAGGACACTAATTAATTGTGTTGTTTGAAAGAGTCATTATTATTAGGTAACCATATGATTAAGAAAGATAAGTTTTTGTAATTACGTGTACCGCGCAATTAAAATACATCGTATTCATAGCCTTGGAAAGAAGTGATATTCTTCCTAATTAAAATTTCAAAATAGAAATTTTTGTATGCATGATCTTACATAAATGAATGAATTTGAAGACAATAATAGTTTCCTTAGGATAAGATATGGTGAGGGGTCAAGCTTATCTCCAATTTTCTTATTAAGTAAAGTTCATTTTTCCCCTCCAATCTACATGAAGGAGTAAAATAAGGATGGGAGACTACAAACCTTTATCATTATTCCCTTACAAAGTATGAATGTGGATTATCATACTTTCCGTGTAGTACAAAAATTTTGTAAAATTTGTCACACCTCATTGTGCATTTTGCTAACTCAACGCGCATTATAAGTAATAATCGTGTCTTTTAAAACTGCAATTCTGTTGAAATGTGAAATATAAAAAATGTTTTTTAGATAAAAAATACGAAAGAAGGAAACTTATCTTTGATTAAGAAAATTACTGTGACCTATAACCTTAGATCAGTTGGTGTGTGAGCCACCTCTGTTTGACTTTGGTATGTGTAACAGTGCAAATTCTTGAAAGGAAAGTTTTACAATAAGAAAGTTTTATCAGAGTTATAAGCCCCACATGTCAGTTTCATAAAAGGCATATATATCCGGCTCACTATATATTTTTCGGGTATCTTGAAGTCCATGACACTTTACCCTAACGCTCTTTGGACATTTTTGTCACAACAAAACCCCAATGTTTTTTTTTTAAGTATATAAAGGAAAACTTAATATTGTTATGACTTATGACTTATGAGTTATGAAAAGTTGCAAAAGAAAATTAAAATAAATTAAACAACATCAGGAGAGAAAGAGAATCATTGGCGCTATCTAACTAACATCATTTTTACGGTTATTTTTCCCAGAATTTGTAAGGGGCTGCAAAATGAAGTTTCAGTTAAAATTTAAACGAAAAATTATCTTGAAATTGAGCTGTAAACTTAGTAATCTTTTTTTGATAAACTTGGCAATTTATAAGTTTTTTTTTTTTTTTTGAGAGAGAGTATAAGTTTTTGAGATATGGCCAAGAATTTGTGATGGAGCAGAGATTTATTTTTTTGGGTGCAAACGTTTATTTTTTTTTATATAAAAAAATGATTTTATTTTATCTTGTATAAAAAAAAATGACAAAAAATTGGTTTTTTTTTTTTTTATTTTTTTGTTGAGAGAAAACGAAAGTAGACTTTATTCATTCAATATCATGCTATATAGTGAGAAAGATTAAAAAAGAAAAAAGAAAAAAAAAAAGGAAGGTGAAAAAAGAAAATTGGTGTTTGTTATTCTAAATTATAACTAATTTTTTTGGTAAATAGAAAAATAATTAGAGGGGGGACGACCAGTGTCATACTCATAAAACTAAAGCACCATTTTCTTTGTGGAAACTGGAAAGTAGTGGTTATGACTTATGAGGCAGAGTAGTATCTTTTTGTGTATTTTTTCTCCTAACCTTATCCCATCATTTGGATGGCAATTTAAAATTTTAGTCTATAGTTTGGGACCTGGGAGAAGATTTATGGAGTCGACTTTAATATGGTTTTGCTTTGAACAATTTTGTTTAAGGACAAAACTTAGGTACAGTACTTTAGGTACTATTCCTTAAATTCCCCCTTTAAGATTTAGTCATGTGGCTACTTAACTAAAAAATACACTTTTATCTTATGAGAAAAAATCCACATAGCAAAATTTTAAAATGAAAACCTAAAGAACAACACCTAAGTACTGTACCTAAGTCTTGCTCTTTGTTTAATATCATGACTACTAGTTATTTGGGAAAACAGCTAGAGATTTCTCAAGTGCTGGTTTCTTCTTGAGTAATTTATCATAATTAATTTAAAAATAATAATTAATCAATTTTAACACTATTAAGAATATAATTTTTTAAGCTATATCCTTACATGAATTTTGTATTAACTAGTAAATAATTTAACCAAGGATGTCAATACTTTCTTTTTTGATAATTCGATAATTGGGATGAGAAAATTCAAAACTAAAACATCTTCACTAGTGACATGTTAGTTAAATTTTTCAATATTTGCACAAATATTAAAATAAATTAAGAATTTCATTATTCAAATACCTAATTTGCTCTCTCTCTCTCTCTCTCAAATTGACAAATTATGGTTTTATCTTTTAATAGTGCTATATACACAATTTTCAATGGTGTCAACTGTCAAGTTATTATTATTTTTACATGGATCCATTGATGATGTTACTTTATTATCAATCATTAACAATTTGTCACCTCAACAAATTATAAAGAAAAAAAAAATTTTATTCATACACTAATCATTTATCTTTTAGGACTACTTTTAAGAAAATTATTTGTTTTATAAATTGGAATCACATAAGAATTTAAAAGTGAGATAGAATCGAATATTTCAAAAAGTTCTCATAATTGAGTATTTAGTCTATTGACCCATAAATCTTTTCCAAAGGGTTCAATTTTAAAGGTACTAAATGAATCTCTTTATTACTATTACATATCTGTACCTTTTTTACTTTTTGAAGTTTCAATGGGTGCAATTACACCCACAAGCCAATAATGCAATCAATAAGACAATAAACTGAACAATTAACCTAAAGAGCTAGTCGAGGTCCTCCCTATTTTGCACTCACTCACTGAAGTATATATATATATATAAGCGGTTCCTCCATTGCCAAGAATATATGCAATCAATAAGAGCTAGTCCCCTTTTATGTTTTAACTTTTAACACCCATTAAGAACTTAATAGCCTTTTGATGTTAAATTGTTAATACGACAAATATACAGTAATTACCCATTAAGTGTTTTGACTCAATTGAGCTTGGTAAAGAAGAGCCAAACATTTTTGTGTTTCTCAACCATTTCTGGTGTCATATTCTTTCTAAGGCACTGACAAAGTGTACAGAGAAAGAGGAATCAAGAATTGTCATGATCAAAGAATGCGATACAAGACTAATATATATAATATAGCTCATACCTATATTTCATACATAAAATGCAATGGTATATAGCCACGTACCCTATGTTAATGATAAGTTAGGTCTATCATGATTCTTGTCTCCATATAGTTATATGGATGACTTTGAAGATTTCTGTTTACAGGTGTATATCAATTTGATTGCGATGTGTGAAAATGTGTTTTGATTTTATTTGCAGTTGCATTATTTCTTTGCATTCTTCCTGGCCCTCCCTCTTTTTAGACTGTCTTTGAGTGTTCAAATTTGATTTCTGACTGACCCAATGCTAATATGCTATCTGGAGATGGTCATCCATGTAGAGTGTTTTTTTGTTTGTCTCTTCTTGGTCTTACGTTATTTTTACAGATGTGAGATTAGGACTTAACTTCATTATATATTTTTCTCATACACATTTTCTTTACATGGGTATTCTAATATATACTTCTTCTTCTTTTTTGCCAAATATAAAAAAAAAAAAAAAATGTAGGATTGTGGGGGCAAGACAAGACTTATTTAGCAAGTTATATCATGAGATTCCTTCATTGGCTTGCAGCCCCAATGCTAATGAGTCTCGTACTATTCGAACTTTAGCACTAAAAGCGAGGTAGATAAGGTGCTTGACCACTAGACTCCCATACTGGGGTTTTTTGATATTTAGTTCAATAAATTTGAATATTAGACTTATAAGACCCTAGCTCATAGACAACTAGTCACCAGCTACCTCCCCCCACCTAGGTCTGCTCCCTCTCCCTCTCTTTCTCATGTGTGGGACCACCCATTAAATAATAATAATAATAATAATAATAATAATAATAATAATGTTGTGTAGGTTTTACATTCTTTTTCCATCTTTAAGAATGCCTCTGACATATTAAGCCAATGGAAATCCAAAACAATTGAAACCCTAAATTCTTTCACACAAAAAATACTATGAGTTTATTATGAATGTGTCAAAAGATTAACAAACAATTTTCCTAACAACTTGTAAAAGCGATATTAATAAAACCTAAATATAATAGCTATATTATAAATTTTGTATCTCAAAAAATTATAAGAATGGTTTTCAAACTATATATATTATTTAATTAATATTTAAATATTGAAAAATGAAATACATTTTATCACCTTAGGCCTCAAATTGTATTGAATCGACCCCGTCATTTAGTTAAGTTAAAACAAAATTTGTAACTTCTTGAATGAGTTGAATCCAAAATAATATGTATTATGTACAACATTCAAATAAGGAAACTCAAAAAGAAAGGGAAAAAAGAAAAAGAAAAAAAGGTGGGTATTTTTAGTGGCTTCAAAAGTGTGATTTCTACCAATTTCAACTTTCAAGGCAGTTAAAGAATTACACTTGCCAAATGTAACACACAAAATTCTTTTAGTTTATCCAATTGTATTGGCTCAATTTATTTGAAATATCTATCAAAAAAAATTTATTTAAAATAAATATTCCTCAATGAGCAATGGTCATAACTATAATAGTCCAAGAATTTCGATTTTTGAAGAAGTATCATGAATCATTATCATCCAATAACAAGGGTTTCAATTTTTTTCAAATTAACTATTTGAAGGTTTGTTGATTCAAAAACACAGCCAACCCCCCCCCCCCCCCCTCCTATTTTTCTTTTGATATTCCCAAACTGATAAATTGTGTTAAAGACATGTAGGAGTAGCAGAATTCGAAACCCCTATTAAGTAATGCAAAGATTTGGAAATTTCTCTTAAAAAGAAGTTCTAAGTTAGGGTAATTTTGATCACGTGGAATAGTGTAATGTTAGAGATGTAAAGCTTTTTACAATTTGTTAAGGTAATAAATTGTAATTAGAATAGGCAAAACTTGGGTTAGTAATTCAGTGCACTAGATCCAAGTAAAGCGCGATTAAAGTAATGTCAGTTTCACTAAGCCCATTATTAACACTTATTTTATAATGCATCAATCATTGACGGTGGGAGGGGAACAAGGCTAAAAAATTCTGACTCTACCATTAACGTCATTAATTATGTCAAGTTTTGCATCATTAGATTTATTGTGGTTACATACTTGATGTTTTTATTTGTTTTACCATTTTATGTTTTTATGGGTAGGAGCTAGAAAGGGAATTTTTTTTTTTTGTTTTGGAAGAGGTAAGAAGAATAAAAAAAACAACATAAGTCAATAATCTCTCTCCCTCTCTCTTGGATCATCTAGCTCCAATGTCGGTATTTGAATAGAAGATCTACTTTTAGACCAATGTGGATGAGTGATTATAGGATATACGTAATTCCAAATGTTACTATTCATAATGCTCTTCGTTAGGTTCGACAGGGACAAGTTATTTTTGACCTTTTAGAAGGTCGATTTATACTTTTATGGCACTCATTGCTCTCATCCAATAGAGAAAAAATTATGCTCTAGAATGATAGTTTCTCTCAATAATGGTACGAATAAATGACTGTGTAACTGTAAAGTAAGCCTAGCTTTATGTTTTTTTTGCTGAATTTCATATTTAGAATGAGAGCCATCCAATATGTGCCATTATTGTTGTGTTCTTGTACTTTATGGATCTTCTACGTGGGCCTATAAATTTCACTGTTGGACCCATTGACTATCCTTTTAATGATTATGACAAAAGTTGGGCTTTGAAGAATTGTATTAACATGGAACAAAGTCACAATTTCACATCATCATATTTTGCCACCCTAACACAATTCCAATAAGGTTGTATTGAGATTTGAGAATTTAAAATTAAAGAAGTTAGAAAACAACTTCTAATATAAATTACTTCATAAAAATTTAACAACCCATTATAAATTTGAGTTCAAAAGACCAAAATAAACCCTTATAATGTTTTAGATTCTCCAGAAAAAAAAAAAAAAAAAATCTTACTCTAATTATTTCAAAACTAGATGTTAATAAAACTTAAATCCTCCAATGGTCTCTCCACAAAGGAAAAAGTTTTTTCGCTCATGAGTAGTAGCTCTCTTGACCAAGAGAGCCACTATAGATGAGCAAATAGTTAAAATATAATTTTTCTTTTCTCTATCTCTCTCTTTCTCATAGAAAGATTAAAAAAAAATGAAATATTAAATAAAGAATATTTATATGGGATAGAGAAAAGATATTGCCTATGTTGGAAAATGTATTTAAAAAAGTAGGTAAGTAAAGTGAAAAGTGAATTTAACTCTCCAAATTGGTTGATAATGAGCAAAACCTAGGTACAGTACTTAAGTGATGTTCCTTAAGTTCCTCTTTTAAAATTCTGCCTTGTGGTTTTTTTCTCATGGATGAAAGTGTATTTTTTTAATTTAAGTAGCCATATGACAAAATTTTAAGAGAGAAACTTAAAAAACAGCACCTAAGTAGTACATAAGTTTTGTCCATAATAAAATATGGCTCATTTGTTGAAAATGCTCAACTAGATAGTATAGCTAGCTAACTATTCTACCCTTGAAACCAACCTCTTAATTACACTTAGCAAAAATTGACTTGAACTCATTATAATAAACACACTTCATTAGCAAAAATCTAGCATAAAGAGTTTCCACGGTACATAGGCTGTCAAGCTCCCCAATAATTTCTTGCTTTTGATTTTCTATTTTCTCTCGTTCAATCATTCGACAACTTGGTCATTAAATGTTTAGGAATGCAACAAAAATGTCTCACAAATTCACAAGGGCTCAAGCATATATCTATGTAAATTTTGCTCCTTTTCCTCAATTTTCTGCATAAGATTGATTAGGTCTCTAGTCTTCTTGTTTTGTTTTTTTGTGTGAGAAAAGCCTTGCTTCTTTTAATGCAGCTGAAAACGAACCATCAGAAATGTACAAGGAATGTCGTTTCAGCGTTTAAATATGCTACATAACAATTGCAAACTATTAGGTAAAAGCTCATCATGGCCACTTTGTTGGTGATAGGAATGTCTTTTTTGCGATTAAATCCAGAAATGTTTTAGTTTTCACATAAAAGTTCCTATGGACCAATAAATTTCAGTTAGTTCAATTAATAAAATCTCTGATAGTTAAATAAAAAATCTAAGGTTCAATTTTTGCCTATACCAAAAATTGATTGATACCTTAGTCTGATAATAAAGAGCTATTATCAGGAGCGAACACTATAAATTAAAATTTTCTTTAAAAAAAAAAGAAAAAAGTTCTCATTGACCACACCTCTTCTTTGTCATAAATTTGGGAAAATGACAATGCACAAACAACATTTTCATATTGATGTTTCAAAAGTAGGCTTTAGCTGCAATTGCAAACCGTTGGATTCATTATTGCCTTTTTCAACCTTCTTCTTCCTCGTCTTTTATTTACTTATTTATTTAATGTGTGTGTCAAATGGTAGTGTTTAAAGAAAAAACTCAGATCTTTGTCTATAAATTTTTAGGTAACAAACCGACTCTATTTGGAGTTGAAAGATATCTACGTGTGGTAGTTAAAAATTTGTATAGATTTGAAGTTTGATAGTTTTTTTTTTTTAATTTT
Organism: Castanea sativa; assembly: GCF_040712315.1. Lineage (NCBI taxonomy): Eukaryota > Viridiplantae > Streptophyta > Magnoliopsida > Fagales > Fagaceae > Castanea > Castanea sativa. Next base: position 36,596,973 of record NC_134016.1, on the reverse strand, counting down.
TAAATTAGAAGATATAAATTCATGTGTTTCTTTAGCATAAAATTCCAATTTTTAATAGCAATGATGGATTGATATAAATACCTTGTAGGATACCACTTAACCTAAAAATTTATTGCTAATGAATTTGGGTTCAACAATATTGTATTAACCATTTATTTTATTTATTTATTGTTCTTTGATGAGGTAATTTATCACTTAACTAACAACCCCACCATCCACAAATAAATATTCCAATAGTATTGGAGAATTCATTCTTAGCTATGTTATGAACTGGGTAAAGGATACGAAGATTATGTCAAAATTACACATAGAGGAAGGTGCTTAATTACTTCTGCAATTTTTTTTCCTTCTTATTTTGTTGGTAATTTTATTTTTTGATAAAATTATTTTTTGGGTAAATTGCAAATTACACCCCTAAAGTCTAGGGGTGTTTACATTTTATACCCTAAAATTTCAGAATATGGATTTTACTCCTTAAAATTTAGGATGTTTGGATTTTACACCCTAATATTTCAGAATTTAGATTTTACCTCCTAAAATTTTGGAAGTGATTGGATTTTACACCCACAAATTCTTAGACTTTAGAGTGTAAAATTTAAATACTTCCAAATTTTAGAGAGTAGAATCTAGACATCCCTAAAATTTAGGGGGTAAAATCTAAATTCCGAAACGTTAGAGAGTTAAATCTAAACACCCCCAAATTTTAAGGGGTAAAATCTAAATTTTGAAATTTTAGAGTGTAAACTCCAAACACCCTTAAACTTTAGAGGTGTAATTTACAGTTTACCCTTCTTCTTTTTTTCTTTTTCTTTCTTTTGGGTATGAATTGGTACATTAATTAAGCCCAGTAATTAAAATGGCTACCAATTGGTTCTTTGGGCTAAGCTAGTTAAGGTTGATCCATATGTTCGTTTAGGCCTAAGGCAGACTGGCCTAAACTCAAACTAAAGACAACCCAACCACCAAATAAAGATATTTGGGACCATTACTTATAAAATGACTGTTCCTCGTACATATTGACTAGTGAAAATTAATATGTTAGATTGTTCCTCGTACATACAAAATTAATGAGGGAGAAACATGGTCTTAGATGAAAAGATAGGATACCCCATACACCAGATTTAAGGAGGAGATGCAGTTGTCTTTTTCGAATAAATACGGGGGACCTTAACATAACATTAACGATATCCTGGGGTCCCTTACTTATATTTCATTAATGAAGAAGAAGAAGAATTTATTACAGTATTATCTTCTTTCGATAAAAAAAATTTAGGAATTCATGAAGAATAATTGAAGATTCGAGAGTCCCCCACGATGAATTTGTTCCTTCTAAAATAATAATAATATTCTGCAGCATCTGGACAGGGCACTACAAGAGAACACTTCTTCACTTTTTTTTTTCTTTTCTATTTTGTTTATTAAATTTGACATAAGTTGCCTCCGCGTCAAATTTTTTTTTTATTTTTTTTAATCTTTGGGTTTTTTTTTTTTTGGGTGAATGTGTAAATAGAAAATTTATTCCCGGAACTAAATTCTATTGTACCTACATTTTATTTTTTGACAAACAAGAGTATTAAGATCTTTTCAAGTATTTGATTATTCTCTTGGGTATGTGTAGTTGTTGGGTTACATGTGTGAGTGAAGTCTTACATTGAATAATAATGACAAAAATGAGTAGTTAATATGATGGGAATGACGAGAAGGGCTCACAGACGGGTATAATGCTACAGACGACCAATACCCCATGACGAGAGAAATATTGCCACGTCACTGACGAGGATACCAAAATGATTCAATGCCGGCAGTAATACCTCGAGCGGTTACGACGCCAGTTGGGTAGATCGTTGGAAACATATTAAAGACCCATTACTCGGCCAGGAGCACCATTAAGCCAGGAATTAATGCCACAACGGCTAAACACCAAAAAAAAGGTATATAAAGGAGAGGCACCACCCACATAAGGAGGGAGAAAAAAACACAATTATATGAGAAACAAAGCAATTCCTTTATAAAACTCTATTTTCTTTTGTGCTAACTTTGGCATCGGAGGTGTTGTGGCAGGCACCGCACCGGTGACCGAGTAAAGAAGCTTCTGTCTTATTCGCAGGAGTGATACAGTCATCATCTAGACGGACTACCACCGGCTGGTATTCATCTGGACGAACCCTCCTCAACTGACGATATTCTGCTTCATCATAATATAACATAATTATGCACATACTTATTGGACTTAAACCTTTGGGATTAAAATGTGTATCTATATGTTATATTAATTATTCGAGGAAGATCTTTAAGGTGTTTATCTTCCCAACAAATGGTATTAGAGCTCATGGTGGTGTGGGGGCAAAGGTGGCAAGGTTATTGAGGTTTTTTTTTTTGTAATTTGAGCGGATTTTCGTAGTTCAAGCGGGAATAGAGTGTGTGTACTTAGAGCCCTTTTGCATATAGCATAAGGTGGGTCCCTTTCGCAGTTAGGCAGGGATGGTATATTCACTATATTACACCAAGCAAGTCCATAAAAAGCCCACACAAATGATCTTGGAAAAGGCTCAACAAAGGAGTATTATTGCCAATGATGCTAGATTACAATAAGGTGCGAGATTCTCATGGATATCATGAGATCTTTGGAATCACTATATCAAAAAGTTTTGGCAAAAAGTTTCATGATACACTTGCTCAACGCTTACTTGAGCAAACCCATTGTGGAAGGTTACAAATTTTCCTTTCTAGATTGATTTTGTATCTAACTTAACCCTAATCGTTCCATATATTAAAGCCAAAATTTGAACGTAACTTTAAAAGAGGAAAATGACTGCAAAATTGGAGAAATTATCCACTCCTATAGAAGTCTTCCCTCTTTTCACAACAAGTGTAGGAACCTAATTGGTGGGACACACACTCATGCAAGATGAGGGAGGACTCATTCGTAGGAAAGAATAATTTCACACAAAATTGAGAGAACTTTAGAAAGGATTCGGATTGTTTTTCAAGGGTTCTATTTAATATCCATGAGATGATTTTGATTCAAAAACTTGATCACCTATTGTATGTGTTGGACTTTGAATACTAAATATACATAGACGATGTCAAAAATCTTCAACATGCTCTTGGATTGGCTGATTGATCGGTCTGCAAATGGTGATCGTTTGTGAAGCGGATCACATAAAAAGGAACAGTGCATGAGTCTGCAATTGCAGAGTTTTGAACAAATACCCATCACTATGTGTGTTTGTAATAATTCATTTTTTGAATATCTTTATCCATGATCAACCTGTGATGTAATTGTGGTTCGCACCTTGTACTCAATCAACAACCTAAACTGATAATTGGTTGTTAAGCCATTTGGGGTTAAAATTTTAAATTGCAAATTCCAATGGTTATTGTTTTTAGGTTACTCACACAGTGGCGGCTAGGGGTGGCAATTCGTGTTCGCGTGTCGGGTTCGTGTCGTGTCGTGTCAAGTCATGAGTATTCGACTGCATAGGTCAACACTAACCCGACATGTTTATTAAACGGGTCAAGATTCCTCAACTCTAACACGACCCATTTATTAAACGGGTCAGTCGTGTCGACCTATTTATCAGATTTTATCAAAATGAAAAATAAAAATTAATGAAAAAACAAACAAATAAATATTTTTAATATAAAATTCAGAACTAACGAGTAACTGCATCACAAATAATCATTCAAAATTAAAGCATATCCCAATATCACAAATAATCAATCACAATATGTTAAAGAAAATAAATCACAACAACTAATAGGTTTATATACCTAGAGTTTGAAGGGTATATTGGTAAAATATCATTTAATTATACGGGTCAAACGGGTTCTATGTGTTCAACACTAACCTAACCCATTTATTAAACGGGTTAGTCGTGTTAACCCGAATATGACACGAACCCGTTAAGCCTCAACCCATAACCTGCTAATTTCATGTCGTGTCGTGTCGGGTTCGCGGGTCGTGTCAAATTTTGCCACCCCTAGTGGCGGCTTTAGGAATTTTTTTCAAGGTGTTTCTCAAGGAGCATAAACTACACAATCTAATAAAAAGAAAATTTTATATATTGACAAATGACAACAACAACAACAACAACAACAATAAAAAAAACACGCAAATATATAAAGTTTTACAATATAAAGCTTGTAGAGTTCAGTTTTGATTGTTGTTAGTATTGCTGAACAGGGATGGACCGCAATGGCTGGGAAGAGTAAGAGCATTCACAGCAGTAGAGCAAAATAGCTATATAGCTATTTTAGCTCCACCAAAACACAAAAATGCACACTGCAGCAGTGAAGCCATAGCTAAAAAATTTTAGCTTCTTGCTACAGTGCACAGCTATCTATGGTTGTGCACTGTAGCAAGAAGTTAAAAAAAAAAAAAAAATTTATTACACTTTTCATTAAAATAATATTTCATTTCTTTTTTTCTTTTCTCTTCCCGTTTCACAGCTCATCTCTCTCTCTCTCTCGTTACTTCCCTCTCTGCTCTCTCAAACCAAAGCTCCTCTCGCTCATCCCTCTCTCTCATCTCACAAATCAGGCCTTGCCCTTGCCGCCACCGGTCACGCCGTTGCTGCCGCCCTTGAATCCATCTCGCCCAGTCCTCCACGCAGCCGACCCATCTCCCCACGTTGCCGACCCATAGGTCTTTTATACACACACACTCTCTCTCTGGGACTAGTCGGTCTATATCACTGGTATCTGATAAATTTTTTTCTCTTTTTGGTTCTTTTTTCGGCTATTCTCTCTTTGTTAGAATGAAGAGAGGTTGGGTTTGGAGTTGCCGATTGGTTTGCAATTTTGGGTGGTTGGGTTTTTTATTTTATTTTATTGTGATGTTTATATTATTTTATTATGTTAAAAGCTAAAATAGATTCACTCATGCGGAATGTCTTACAAAGTGAGTAAGTAAAATAGATAAAGTGACTTTTTAGCCTTTAGGTTTGATTTAGTTTTAATTTAAATTGTTTAATGACTTGTGAATCTGCAAGGTATTGAGGCAGTGAGGATTTTTTTTTTTAATATTTGTTGAATTAAAAACATAATCGTGTTGGTGTTGGAGTAGTGATAGTCTTAGTCTGAGATGAGATTGATCTTGTATTGGGCTTTTCCATTGGCATTTGGTTTGGACCTTGTTAATGGTTTTATTATATATATTTTTTCTAGATTTTTGTTCAAGTTTTTTTTTGGGGGGGGGGGGGGGGAGGGTTGTTTTCATGGTTTTATAAACTAGTACGATGAAAGAACTGAAAAAGGAACTAGTTATTGGTTTTTTGGTTGGACCGAGATCCGACCAATGGTCGAACTGGTGACGTCATAAATAATATAATTAATAAAATTTTAAATTATATAAATAAAACTATAATAAGTTTATTACTAATAATATGCTAACAAAATGTAAAAACATAATATTTAGTGACACTTTTTGTGTAAATTTAATCAAATTTTTTCCTTAGAATGGACAATCACATGTTTAATTATAATCATAAAAATAAAAAGTTTATTATATATATATATATAATGAATTAATTGATGTTATATAAAAATTAAGTAACTTTTTTAAGTTTATTCGCTTAATTAACTAAAACTACTATTTTTTTTCCTAATCAAAATTATCGAAAAAAGAAAAAAGAAAAGTAGTTGTGCAATGAAAAAACCTAAATTTATGTGACTTTAACCAATTAGTTGTATAATATATATTATAATGTTTTTGAGGTAAAGTAGTCGTACAATGACAGTGTGTCAGATAAAGCAAAAACTAAAAGTAAAACTGTAGTGTAGGCTTAAAAGAATATAAAAGCATGTGGTTTTTTTGCTTGAAAGACCCTAATATATTGTTAAGTTGCTCAAATTATGGATCAAAATTTAATTTTATTGGCAAAAAAAAAATTCAGGGTGTTCCCAATTTTTTTTTTAAAGGTAGATAAATATAAAATTTTAAATTATTATGTATACAATTTTTTTTTTTCACGTCAAGGTGGTCCCATCCTAGCCATAAGGTGGCCCGCCCTTGTACTCACATACAATCAATGAATTTTGAAATTAATCTACCCATTTCTGAGGGAAATAAATAGCATTTAAGTTAGAGTTAATTTTTTTTTTTTGAGAGAAAATTTAGAGTTAATTGGTGAAGGAAAAACATATTTAAAGATTTAAGAAACGACAAGAAAAATTAACGAGAAAAAAAGAAAAGAAAAAACCTTTTGAAACTAACCTACCCATTTTTGAGGGAAATAAATAACTTGTACTAAAACAAGTGTGAAGGACTCACAAGGTAATGACTAAAAGGTCCACTAATTGGGATTATTATGCTAGTTGAGGCTTGAGATCCAAAGTGTGTGTTTGAAATCATGTTGCTGCAATTTTGCTAAAGCAAGTTTTGAGCAAATTTAGGGGTAGTATAGTGTTGTTAATTTGAAGTGGTCATATTTCATTCATTTCAAATCTAAATTAGGTCAAATTTTTGTCCGATTTAATGCCTCAAATGTTTTTTTTTCCAATAAATTGTAAACTTTACTAAGAGATTTGTTATGATCTAAAATATGTACGTGCAAAAGATCACCAATTCATCATTACAACCTTGTCATCTTTGAGTGGCTTCTGACCTAGACTCAACTCTAAGAAATTTTTTATTTTTATTGATATATAGATAGTGGTGGAGGGGGAAGGTGGGGTTCAAAATTACAAAATTTTATTAACACCAACAAAATTTGATTAACAACACCTTGTTTTGACATATGAATTTAGCCAGCAATCTATAACTTTGACAAAAAAGATTTCAAGATAAGTATAAAAGTGTCTAGAAATTAATATTTATTAGTATTAGAATTCAGGTTGATATAGAGATTGAGTAAGAGAAAAGATAGAAAGAGATAACTAAAGTGTTAGGTTCTAAGACTTTAGGATCTAAATGTATTAGAACTTCAATAAGTAATGTTGGCAAACCATGATCAGAACTTAGAGTCTAGATTTAGGTTGCTCAAAGTGTGTTTATGTGTAAAGTTGAAATCGAGTAATTGCAGAAAATTACTATTCAATTTCTACAAGGCTCGATCGATCGAAAATTAGACTTGATCAATCAAAACTCGTGTAGATTGTTTTGCTGTAGAATTTTCCAACTCAGCCCAAGCCCGTTTGACGTGTAGGACTTAATGCTTTATGTCTCATATAAAAAGAAAAACCCTAGCAATGTTTTAGTTGTTGTTGATATGTTGTATGTGTGAATCTCTTGTGAGATCTAGAGATGTTTACCTTCATACATACTTAGGATTATCAAAATAAAGATTAATGAGAACTTGATAATCTCTTCTGTTGCTGTTTCAAGAGCTTAAAGAAAAACACAAGTGGGTGTACTTGTGGTTGTTGTGGATCAAGAAAAGAAGTAATCTGTGAACTCGAAGCTGTCACGTGGTCATGGTAGTAAGTTTTCTACTTGAGGTTGCATTAGGATGTTAGTGGTGTAAGTCCTTTTGTAAAACTTCAATTCTTTCATAGTGGATCTGTTTTACCTTGAAGATAGCTAGGTTAAATCCTCCTCAGGTTTTTTACCGGTTTAGTTTTCCTGAGTTATCATATCGTGTGTTATTTACTTTTCCGCACTGCTTTACATGATATGATTTGAATGTGTTAACTTAGATTTGAGTAATTTATTTAAGTAATCACTTGGCTAAATGACTAGATTAAACAACTTGTGTTTTAAGGGGTCTAAAAACGTACAAGTGGTATCAGAGCAGGTTAGCTCTAGTGTTTATTTCCTTTGATCTAAGAGTTGATCCTTGACCCTGTTGTTAAGGAACACGATCACTCTCTTGTGATCCCACCACACTTTGATGGGAACAATTATACCTACTAGAAAGTAAGGATGAAAGCATTCAGGAAATCCATTGATGAGAGGGTTTGGAATTCCGTTGAATACGGATGGGAGAAGCCGATTACTCCTGTAAGCGAATGACAAACTTCTCAGAAAGAAACAGCCGCTTTAATAGCAAAGCCATGAATGTTATTTTTAATGCTATTTCTATAGAGGAATTCAAGAGGATCTAAAATGTTAAAGTTGCTCATACTGCATGGAATATTCTCCAAACTGTGCATGAAGGCATAAAGACAGTTAAGATTAATAAATTGCAGCAGTTAACAACTAGATTTGAAACTATTAGGATGTCTGATAATGAAAATTTTGATGAATTTTATGCTAAGCTTAATGATATTGTTAATTCTGCTTATAATTTGGGTGAAATTTATGATCAACCTAAAATTGTTAGGATGATCCTTAGATTTTTCACTGAGGATTTTAGACCCAAAGTAATTGCCAATACTGAGAGCAAGGATGTAAACTTCATCCCTATTGATGAGCTTATAGGATCTCTCTAGTCCTATGAGCTAGACCTACCCAAGATAAACAAATCCAAATCAATGGCTCTTAAGTCAATTGATGGGAAAGAATTTGATGATGAACTCTCTTCTACAGAGATTGCATATCTTGCCAAGAACTTTAGAAACTTTCTTAGGAACAATAACAGAAGGGCAAGAGGCAAAAACAATGTTGAACCTAGAAATTTTAAGAGGAATGAACTCACTAAAGTGAAAAATACTGATAAATCTAAAGAGAAAGTAGGTCAAACCTCTAATAATTCTTTGGGTCAACAATGTTTTGGTCCTCAAGGGTATGGTCATGTGAAATCAGAATGTCCTAGATTCTTGAGATCAAAGGGTAAGGTTATGTCTGTAACTCTTAGTGATGATGAAGTTTCTGATCATGAATTTGGTAGTGATGAGGATGGAAATTTCATTACTTTCACAGCTACTTCTGTAGTTGATGGAATTATTGTTGTTGAAGAGAGCCCTTCTGATGGGGAACTTTATGATTGTGCTAATTTACAAGAAGCCTACAATAAGTTATGCTAAATTGCCGCAAAAAATGCAATAAATGTTGAAGAATGATTAAAGAAAATTGCTTCTCTTGAACTTGATAAGAAAAATTTGTTGTTGAAATTGCTTGATGCTAGCACTTTAGTTGATAAAGTGAAGACTGAGAACATGATGTTGACTAACAAGATTAAGAAATTGGAACTAGAATTATCGGTTGCTAGAGAACAAACTAATAGGTCTGCTAGTTCTAAACTTGATCACATATTCAGTGTTAAGAAGTCTCATTTAGACAAAACTGATCTAGGTTTTGTAAAAAGCATCTTGTTGTCTGAAACTCATTCCACAAATTTTGTTCCTTCTTCTGAGCCTCCCAAGAGTGAGTGTCAAACCAGTAGAAGTTACACCACCTCTTAGGAAGATTAGAGTTGATCTTAAAGAATCTATTTCTAATAAGCCTAACCCTCCTAAGGATAAGGAGCATGAGAGACCTTTATGGGTTTTCCATTTTTGTGAAAATACTGGACATATTCATCCAAACTGTTTCAAGTTGCATGCTGCAAAGTGAGCAATTAAGCCAAAAGTACATGTACCTCAAGCACAAGATCTTATGGTACTTATTGATAAATTGGTAAAGGAATTAAACATTTATTCCAATCCAGGAGTTGCTTATCATTCTAATCAGAATAATAACTTCAATGTTAAAGTTGCATCTAAAAGGTTTTGGATGCAAAAGGCTTAATCTAATTGAGACTTTCTGACATGGTCCTTATGCTTCATCTCTCTATTCATTGTGACCATTTTTATTTTGTTGTTTTGGTTTCTTTTTGTTTTTAGGAATTGCATTGCATAACATTCATGCATTTCATGTTAGGTTGTTTTTGTTTTGTTTTTTTTTTTTTTCAAAAAAATAAAAAAAATAAAAAAAGAAAAGGGAAAAATGTGTTTTGCATCATTGTTCTTGGACTTGAAATCTAGGCTGACCATATTATCTTTACATAATATGTTTATGTGTTTAGCTTGGATGAGCTTATTTTATTGCACTTTGCTAGTTTAAGCTATGTAGTACATGTTGTGTGGGAGTTGTTTACTGTTTTTTATCACATGATCTTGCTCTTGAAATCACATGTTTTTGATTGTTGGACTTGAACTTAATGAGAAATGCATAAATAACCATCTCACCACTATTTGCTAGCCAATCATGAACACTTTAGTGTATATCATAAGATTTTGTGCTCGAGAAAGTGTAGCATATGCACAAAAAGAACAAAATGTGTAACCTCGGATTAATGCTAAAATTGGTGTGTACATTATTGGGCTATAATTAATTCACAATGAAATAAAATTGGTGTGTACATTATCTTGGCTATTCTAACAATTTCTAAGTCAAATTAAATTGGTGTGTACAATATGAGGCAAAACAAGAAACTTACATGATTGCAAGCTTGTTTTCTAGGAGATGTGAAAGTTATATGATGTAACTCTTTAAGAGATAGTTTCTTTAAGAGATACTCTCTTTCAAACTTATGTGATGAATTTTATAAAAATTGTGATTGATTATTATCTACATATCACCTTACATGTATCTCATGATATTGCTAGTTGCACACACTACGCAAGTTATTCTTTGCTAAACTTAGTACATAATATTGTGTGTGATGTTGTTGTGGCCATCCAAGATTAAATGTGTCGGATTCTAATGCAAAATATGTTTAATGGTTAAATTTTGAGGACAAATTGGTTGAAAAACTTGTTTTTAGGAGATCTAGGTTGAATTCAAATGTTTTTGAAAAACTTTTTTTCTCATACTCATGCATTTCATTCATTAAACAATGTGCTTTGAGGAATTTTTGCATTAAAATGCTCTGTTTTTCAAAAATTTGATTTTTCCAAATTTTTGATCGATCGAACCTGTTGCTTAACCAATCGAAAATGCGTTAAAAACTTTGGTTACAATCTACCGGGTTCAATCGGTGCTCAATCGGTGCTAGATCTATTGAAGTTGCTCTTCGATCGATCTAACATAATTTTCGATCCATCGAAAATCGGTCTATGAGTTTTTAAAAAGATTTTTCTCTCACATGTTCTTCACAGTTTTCATATTTTTCAAAAGCTCTTTCCCTCTCTTTGCTCGACCGATCCAATTAAGTCTTTTTTGTCACTTTCTGCCTTACATCTTCAAAGGGTTTTTGTCTTGTAGCTTGAGTAAGTCTCTTTTACCCTTTCTTTTTCATTAAAATCATTTTTTTTTCATGCATTTTTCTCTAAAATTTCGAACATGAGATTTTTTTTTTATATTTGGGTTGTTTTCTTTCCAATTTGATTGATGGGTTTTTATCACTAGATGATATTAACTTAATTCTCATGCTTTAATTTGATTAAATTTGTGTTTTGGAAAAAATTTGAAATTCTAGGGCTTGAAACTACATGAAATTGGGGATTTTGTTCAATTGAGCTTAATTTGGTAAAATTGACTTGTGTAATTGATTGATTATGTCATTATATGATGATTTCTATCTAGTTTAATGATTAATTACTCAATTTGGTTAAATTTTTGAAATTGGGTTTTTCAAAATTTGGGGTTTTTGTTCTAAAACTCTATGTTCAAGTCAATTGTTGATTTATAATGTTTAATTGAACAAATTTCAGTGCATTAGAGTATGCATCATATCTGCATTTCATTACATGCATCATATAGATTGTTATTTATTGAGATTTTTGTGCTCTAACCTTGTCTAATGTAGTCTACCCTTGTGTTTCTTTTTGTTTTTGTTGAGGAGTTTGTTGACCCGACAGCTGCTGTTGATCCTCCACCTTCTTCTTCAAGTGGTGCTTCTTTACGGAGTATGCTAGACACTGTCTTAATTGTTCAGCCTGCTCAAGGACAGATTTTGGTGGATATGCTTGCTGAGCTTCAGGCTTTACAAGCTACTTTGGCGAGTGCTAGACATTTTCCTCCACCTCCACCTTTTGATGATGAGTCATTATTGCCCTTTGGCAATTCGTCACAACAATGAGGAGTACTTATGGAAGTTGATAGGGGGAGTTTGCATGTTGATAGGGGGAGTTTTGAGTTTTTATTGATAGGGGGAATTGTTTTTGTTTTGGAGCTAGATTGTATTTAGGTGCCTCTTTGATGTATTTATTTTATATGGGTTGTATATGTTAAGGGGAGACACTTTGTTTTGATTTGTTTTATTGTTTCTTGTTTCACATGTGCTACATTGGCTATTGATTTATATTATGAGGTTATTCATGATATATGTCTTTTATTTTTTTGTTTTGTAAAATCAAGAATTTATTTTGGTTTTACTTGTATTTTCCACACATGCATTTATGTGTTTGTTGAGTGTTTCAGGAATATACAGGTTTATTCAGTCGTGCTGTTGTTTACACTAGCAACTGATAAATAGTAGTTAGGTTGAATTGTTTATTATGCTGTTTTGTAACTTTGAGCATTTCAATTTTGGTATATGTTTTGTCACGGATTGCTAAAGGGGGAGTTTGTTAGGTTTTAAGACTTTAGGATCTAAATGTATTAGAACTTCAATGTGTAATGTTGGCAAACCATGATAAAAACTTTGAGTCTAGATTTAGGTTGCTCAAAATGTGTTTATGTGTAAAGTTGGAATCGAGTAATTGCAGGAAATTACTATTCAATTTCTGCAATGTTCGATTGATCGAAAATTAGACTCGATTGATCAAAGCTCATGCAGATTGTTTTTTTACAAAATTTTCCAACTTAGCTTAAACCCGTTTGACGTGTAGGGTTTTATGCTTTATGTCTCATATAAAAAGAAAAACCCTAGTCACGTTTTAGTTGTTGTTGATATGCTGTATGTGTGAATCTCTTGAGAGATCTAGAGGTGTTTACCTTTATATATACTTAAAGTTATCAAGATCAAGATTAATGTCGAGAACTTGGTGATCTCTTCAGTTGATGTTTCAAGAGCTTAAAGAAAAATACAAGTGGGTGTACTTGTGGTTGTTATGGATCAAGGAAAGAAGTAGTCCGGGGACTCGGAGCTGTCACGTGGTCGTGGTAGTAAGTTTTCTACTCGAGGTAGCATTAGGATGTTAGTGGTCTAAGTCCTTTTTGTAAAACTTTAATTCTTTCATAGTGGATCTGTTTTACCTTGAGAATTGCTACGTTAAATCATCTTCAGGTTTTTTACCGGTTTGGTTTTCCTCAGTTATCATATCGTGTGTTATTTCCTTTTCCGCACTGCTTTACATGATATGATTTGAATGTGTTAACCTAGATCTGAATGATTTATCTAAGTAATCACTTGGCTAAATAATTAGGTTAAACAACTTGTGTTTTAAGGGGTCTAAAAATGCACAGGAAGTAAAAATTTAATGTGGCTCGACCTAATAGCCTACATCCATAGCAGAAAGTGTATGTTAATACTTATCCAAGTTATTGCCTAGTTTGTCAAATGAACTTTTCTCCAAATTGGTTTGGAAGAAAGTTTGCCCTTACATAATTTCCAAAATACTAATTTGTTGTGTTTAAAGTTTGAGACATTAAAGCTGCGTTTGGATAGCTGAACGCGTCCTGCGTTTCTAGCTTCTTTTTTTTTTTTTTTCCTGCGCACACTTTTCAACTAGGGGACATTGGACACTGTTCATCACTGTGCATGTACTGTTCACGAACAGTACACGCACTTTTCAGCCAATTTTTAATTAAAAATGGGACTCGCAGTACTATTCACACATTTAAAAATTATTTTGCTACAGTGTTTTCAGTTTTATGTTTTCAGTTATATCCAAACGGACCTTAAATATAAAGATTACATTTAAAAAAAAAATTTGTAGTATTATAAAGTTAATAGATTCTTCCTCATATAGACTCTAAAAAGTAAAGATTCTTCCTTGTATCGAAGAGTGAGGGTAATGGGCTACAATATCTAAACAGTATAGTACTAGAGCATCTTAACTGTTAAGTTTCGTACATACAAAGTAATTGAGAAAGCAAAATACTTGTACGTAGAAAATAAAAAGATAGGAGCCAGCATAAACCTAACGTAATTTAAGGAGGTAAACCAGTTGTCTTTTTTGAATAAAAATCAGAGGTCCTTGCCATTAACGTTCCTTTACTCTTGTGGTCCTATACTTAAATTCCATTCATGAGGAAACTATTTGGAGTTTAAATTTAAAATTCCTGCTGTTGTTGTTATTATTATTATTATTACTGTGGTTGTTGTTTTAGTTGTTTAAGTTACTCACACAATCAATAAAATTTGAAATTAACCTACTCATTTTGAGAGAAGGAAATAACATTAAATTTTGAAACTAACCTACCCATTTGAGCGAAGGAAATATCATTTAAGTTGGAGTTAATTAGCTAAGTAAAAACATATTTAAAGATTACTAAAAAAAACCACCGCACACCCTTGGTGCGGTGGTCATTTTACAAGCATAAATGCTTGTGAGGTGTGGGGATAAGGGTCGGGATTCAAGTTTCTAGGAGGGAGCTTTACACATATATACACTTAGATTAGGCTAGAATAGAAATTCTATCTTGTATATAATATATATACATATATAAAAATTATGGAAAAAAAATAGTGAGGGAAAAAACACTTTAAAAGATCGATTAATTGGGAGTCTTGTACTAGACTACTAGTTAAGACTTAAGACCCATAAGTGTGTTTAGGACTATGTTACTACAGTTTTGCTTTTTGAGTTTCTAGCCAACTTTCAAGGATAGTATAGTTATGCCAATTTTAGTAGTCATATTTCATTCATTTCAAATTTAACTTGGGTCAAATTTGTGTCTGTTTTAATGCCTTAAATGTCCACTTTTCCAATGAACTTTAGATTTAGATGTCCACTTTATCAATTAACTTTAAATTTTATTCAGTTATTTGTTATGTCATAGATATAAGTACAAAATATCACAAACTCATGATCTCTAAGAGTATCAAAACCTTATCATCTTTAAGCAGCTTTTGATCCAAACTCAACCTTAACAAAATATTGATAATACTAACAAATATGAATTTAGCTAGCAGTCTGTAATCTAACAAAAATATTTTAAAATATGTTAGAGATATATTAGCCCAATATAATAGGCCTAAGTCCAATCCTAACTTGTGTGCAAAACAAATCTCTTACTTGTACTACAAGTCTATTAACCATAATTAGTATATGATTTGTCTAGGATTTAACCTACTATATATACTTATGTTATGATTCATTGTAACACCGAATTTATATTATACTCTCATCTAATAAAGATGTAGTCTTCAAATTTTTCCTACATGGATGTAAGCTTTTAGGTTTGTTAGAGATATATTAGCCCATTAGCATAGGCCCAAGCCTAATTCTACTTTGTGTGCAAACCAAGTCTCCTACTTGTACTAGAAGTCTATTAGTCTAAGGTTGAGTCTACTATATATACACATGTTATGATTCATTGTAATAAAGAATTTGTACTACACTCTAAGATATTATTAATGTAGTCTTTTAGGGTTTTCTCTGTGGATGTAGGCCGTTAGGTTGAACCACATAACTCTCGTGTGTTATTGTGTTCTATACTTTGTGCTTTCACTTCCGTATCCATACTAGCATATTCAATATGGTGTATCAATGCTAATATTTAACAATGTTAAGCCACGTAACCCTTATGTTCTTGTGTTCTACATTTATACTTCTGTTTCCTCATCTATTCTAGCATATTTAACGTGGTATATCAATGCTAATATTTAACATGGTATTAGAGCCAAACATCATTCTTAATCTCTATCAGACTTGCTCCCAAATTTATCCACTGCCTTCAAATTCACAGATACTCTCTCCAAGCACTGCTGGCATGCCTTGCAATCTCATCTTTGATTGAAGACACCAGATTAGGACCTCACATGCCTGTCATAGTGCCCTCTGTCCCTGCCTTATCACCTCCCCAGCACCGTCGCGTCTCTGATTCTCTCAAGCAAGATGTGTCTCTTCCTTTTAGATTTGTGCAATTTCAAACCTTGAATTAGGGCTAGCTCAAGGTATTGTGGGGCCTAAAACGACAACTTTAAGTGAGATCTATTCTTATATTTTGAATATTAATAGAATATTTATTTAAATTTTGGTTTCTTTTAAAAAATTTAAAATCTATTTTTTAAAAAAAAATTACAAATTAAAACAAACTCATCATATTATTCAATGACTATACGACTAAAATAAACACTATTTATTGAATGAAGTAACTAAATACTAAAAAAATATGATTGAAAAGTTTAATAAAGTTATATACTTATTTGATATTTCTAAATAGAATTTGAGTATAAATTTATTTACTTGTGTAAGATTAATGAGTTCTTTTAATATTTATGTGTGAGAGATTAAATGATTGATCCATCCAATGAAAATATTTTTCTTTAACTGGTTTTTCTTTGATAAAAAACTACTTTTTTATTTATTGGTGAATATTTAGAACTTAATTAATACTTTTATTGGTAAAAATTTAGGGGCATTTTTTCCTTGGGGGCATTAGGAGTTGCCTATTTGGCTCAATAGTTGAGCCGGCACTGCCTTGAATCACCAAACATACCACACAAACGTGCTCTACGGCTTCTTATATGAAAAACCCAGAAATTTATGCCAGCAACCAAGCCACCATGCGCACATTGGAGTTCCAGCCTGTCGAACCACACGTCTTTAAAATTGTTCACGCGCTAGTCTATCTTGATGACTTCGTCAATGACATGATCTGATGACATCTATACTATATGGAATTGTTATATTAAAATTATCCCACTAATGATATATATGGAGAGAGTGATCAGACTTAGGCTAGTATAAATCTGGATGTATAATACAAATAATGCGGTAAAATAATACAACTTGTACATCAAAGCTAAATTCATGCCTCTAAGAATTTTATTTAGTGGTTCTAAATTTTAATTTCTATTTGATTATATGATTTAATCTCATAACAACTACTTTATGATGCATCATATGGCATAATGGCAATATCTTATACATCTCAATCTAAAGGAACGGCTTAACAGCTTTTTTTTATTTTTTTTATGCTCATAACACTTTTATAATAAATCCATAATAATAAATTATTATTAGTTCTAATTTGAACTTATTACTAAAATTATTTTTTTATTTACTAATAACAATTTGCTATTAAAAATTTATTGGAAAACGAGTTGGAGACATAACATTTTTTTTTTCTTTTTGTACTTATCTTAAAAAAAAAAAAAAAAAAAAGGATAGAAACCATATTCATTGAAGTGACGAACTTTGAAAACGATCGCAAGCCAATAAGCACCTAGTTCTCTGCCACAGTACCATAAATATGGCGGGGCAACTACTCCAATTAAGTCAAATTTATGAACCGTCAAGTAGTGTCAACCTCGTATGTCCTTCTTGTCCGGTCATGTTGCTTTTGAATTCATATCATAGTATCATAAACCCATTTGGAATAATGTTCCGACGTCTATATATAATAATAATAATAATAATAATAATAATAGTAGTAGTAGTAGTAGTAGTAGTAGTAGGTAAAGTTAAGAGAAAATTTAATTAAATTTTAAATTAGAATTCAATTAGAGTTTAATTTTACGCCACGTGTCCCATCTAATATAAGTTTTTAAATTTTTGTGTCAAGTGAGTTAATTCAATGTAAAAATTAGATTTCAATTAAAGTTTAATTTTATGATCCCACCTACCTCTTACGATCCTACGTAGGATCTTGATTTTGACAACTTTATAGAGCACATGGTAGCAAACTAGCGATAAAATTAGGCATTTAGCAGTTTGCTAGAGAAGTAGGAGTGTGAAAAATCATAGTAGAAGGCAACTCTCAAGCTCAGACATTGTTGAAAACTTTAATTAGTTCGGCAAACTAATTAAATTTGTTGAAGATAGGGCATGAAAAATCATAGGAAAAAGTTAATAAATGCCTTGAGAGTATTGGTTTATGAAATTTTTGTAAGAATTTTTTTTTATGGAAAAAGAACAAAAAATAATTGATTTTTTTTATAGCATTTTATATTTCCCATGAAAATAATATTAAAATTTTTCTAAAATAGTTCATTAACAAATACCTTAGAAGCACACGTTTACATGATCAAAAACTTATGTGCACTTCTTTTTGAAGCTCCATAGTTTTTCAGGTAAATTAAAAAGAAAATAGTTTTAGCACCTCTCTCTCTCTCTCTCTCTCTCTCTCTCTCTCTCTCTCTCTCTCTCTCTCTCTCTCTCTCTCTCTCTCTCTCTCTCTGGGAAGTGGGTTGGTAGGTAGCCAACCTGTGACATAATGAGATACAGACATATTAACTCAACAACAACAAAAAAAAATCTAGATTTAGACCCATAATAAATGTAAACCGGGAATTGTAAGTTGAAATAACATGGATTAAGTTGAAATAATAGACGTAATGAAATAACATGGATTAAATGAATTGTAAGTTGAAAATAATTAAATAATAAAGATTTATTTGACTTTTACCAAAATATAAGGATTAAATTGACTGTAAGTTGAAAATAACATGGATCAAATTGATTATTACAAAATATATGGAACAAATTAACACTAACTTCAAAATGTAAGGATCAAAATGCTATTTTTGCCCCCCCCCCAAAAAAAATTATTATTTTTATCTACTTTTACCTCTACATGGGTGATAATATTGCATGGTGCAATGCAGTAGCATCAGATCTAATTAGAGAAAGTCCGTAGACTCAACAAATCTGAAACTTATTAATACAAAAAATTATTAATAGTGAATAAAAAAGTAATATAAGTAGTAATCTCAAGTAAGAACTAGTATTGCATCTAAAAAAAAAAGTAAGAACTAGTAAAATTTTTTCAATTCAATCAATATCAAAAAATTGTCAAATTTCTTGTGAATCTTGGACCCGTTGGATGGTGGACACGTGTCCACTCTTGTACACGTGTCCGAATTTGGACATGTCCAGTGAAAATTTTCACTGAACAGAAGCCTTACCAAAAAAAAAAACCTTAAAACTTATGTTGTACTTATTTGGGTCCCTCCTTGTACCTATTTGAGAAATTTTGTCGAGCAATAGGATCTGCTTTTTTATAATTTTTCTATATATATGGTACTAAGTACTGACTAATTGTCATCGCTGAGACTTGTCCTGGGTCTTTACAAGTATTTATTACCAGAATTACATTCTAACATCTCTCCCTCATCCAAACCCCTCAGCTATTTTCCTTTTCTTGCCACTGTTTGGCTACATTAGTATCAGAATGGGAAGAACTCCATACTGTGATGCAGATGGCTTGAAGAAAGGCCTGTGGACTCCTGAAGAAGACCAGAAGCTCTTAATCTACATTCAACAACATGGCCATAGATGCTGGCGTTCTTTAGCAGAGAAAGCTGGTTACTTATTTAATTTTTTTTTACCAATTATAGCTAAACTCCTTTACATTATTTTATTATTTTTGTTCCTTCACTGAAATGTCAAAGCTAGTATTTGGAATTTTCTACAATCGTTTTAAACGCATGAACTATTGTGCATGTAATTAATGCGTTTTTTTTTTTGGTCCTGTAGGTCTCCAAAGATGTGGAAAGAGCTGCAGACTGAGATGGAATAATTACCTTAAACCTGGTATTAAGAGGGGGAGTTTCAGTTTACAGGAAGACAAAACCATCATTCAACTTCATGCTCTTCTAGGCAACAAGTAAAGAAACATTAACCCTTCTTCTTCTTCATTTTTTTTTTTTTGAGTTTAAGAAACGTTAATCTTTACTACTATTTTTTGAATTATACTCAATGAAAAAGAAAAAAAACTTTTATTTTTGTGGAGTTTAGGAGAGGTGATGGTTTGTATACTTGTAGTCTTACCTCTAATTTTTTTAAATGTTCAGGTTCTCTTGCTAAAACCTACAACTTATTGCTTTGGATGGAAGGCAATTATTATTGTTAAAATTCAAAACTAAATTAATGTATAAAAATTAGAACTAGCACATCTTTTATTTTTTTGTGAAGCCTAACTTTATTAACATTCATGGCGGGAAATACTTGGTTCATAATT
Organism: Castanea sativa; assembly: GCF_040712315.1. NCBI lineage: Eukaryota > Viridiplantae > Streptophyta > Magnoliopsida > Fagales > Fagaceae > Castanea > Castanea sativa. The sequence continues at coordinate 36,577,094 of NC_134016.1, read as the reverse complement.
GCATTAAAAACTGAAAAAAGTAAATAGAAATACAACTATTTTATAAAGATAATAGTATTAACCACAAAAGTTGAAAGTCATATTTATCATCATTTTATCTTATTAAAAATAATAATTAGTGTTATTAAGTTGAAAATTAAGACTAGCAAATACACAGACAAAACAATAACAAGTACTTAGGTTGAAATGTAGCATGACATCATTTAGTTTCAAACTTATAACTTTGGGTCCCAAACATCAAACAAGCAAATTATAATACTAAACAAATAGGTCAAGTGATTATTTAATATTTTAAATTCTTTGGATTACATTTTGAAGTGACTAATTTTCTTTTTTTTTTGGGGGGGATATAAAATTTTGTATCTAAACTTTTAAATATATAAATAATTTATTTCTCTAAAACACGTACGACCAAAGAGTGAGACTTTGTCTTTGTCTTTTACTCCCTCCGTCCCACTTAGTTTGTCCTTTATTTCATTTTGAGATGTCCCAAAATATTGTCCTATTTCTAATAATAAAAGTCATTAATTTACTAATGTTTCTATTATACTTCTATTTAATTTTCAAAACAACTCCGTTTGAAAAGAAAATCAACAAATTTATTTAAGGGTAGTTTTGGAAACTAATACATTTTTAAAAGTTAGACAAGATAATAAATGATGTTCCTTTAAAATTTTTGACTTTTCAAACAGGACAAACTAAATGGGATGGAGAGAGTATTTATTTATTTGCACTAAGGTTCTGTTTGTTTTTGTGTAAATTTTTTTTAGAAAATGTTTTCCTCATCTTCATATCATTTTCAAGTATTTATGACTTTTAAAAAATATAATCAACAGTAATCATTTTTTGATGATCACAAAAAACACTATATTTGAGATTGAAAATGTTTTACACTTGAAGGCGTAAAACATTTTCATCTCTAGGGAACAGAAGCCTGAAGAATGACAAGAATCTCCTAAAAATACTCAAAATGCCCCTCGAAACCTAGAAAATGACCATGAATGACGCATGGTTTTTTGGTACTGGACATACCGTGAGCTTTCCTCTTTTACTCATTTTAACATGTCAAGTAGTATTATAATCGGTTTGATATTTAATTTTGAACTCTGAGAAATAAAAAAAAACTTCTCAAAACTTCTAAATGACTGAAATATATATACTATAAAATGATTAAAGTAAGCCTAAAAGCTCCAAAACAATCAATATACTTTCAAAACATCTAACATAATTAAAATTTCCTATAAAACTACTAAAATACCCCTAGAAACCATCGAAATGATGCAAATGCTCCTGAAACCTCCTAGATGAACACGGAATGACTCGAAAGTCACACAAAAGTTAATTTCAAGTTTTGATTTGGAGGTTTCAAATGTTTGTAGTTATGCGCATGTGAATGAGTAAGTTTAGAAATTACTATTTTTTTGGGGGGTTTCTATGCACTTTTTTATTTTATTTTATTGTTCTTATTAGTGTAATTTTCAATAGTTTTGTTTTGATTATGCTTAATTTTTAGAGTTTTTTTTTTTGTATAGGAGATTAATTTTTCTGTTCTGTATTAATATTTCAAAACGGTAAATAAATTTTTTTTTATCTCATAATATATTTATATATATATATATATATAAGAGAAATTGTGTGAATTTTCATACAAATCAAATACTAAAAAAAAAATGTTTTCAAAACATTTTGAAGACAATTTTTCCTTAAAAATGTTTGAAAACGATTTCGATTGACAACATTTTCAAGTTAAAAATATTTTTCTCCAAAATAAATGGATAAGTATTGTTTGTAATGGCAAAATTTCGTTATTTTTTTAACACCACATAATAAAACTTCACTTTTTTTTTTTTTTCAATATTTTCAACAAATAAGCACCGACAACCCATATCGAAATAGTATGTCAGGACCCAAATCCATGAAACATGAATTTAGATACCTGACTAACTTGCTAACCTTACTTAGCTCAATAAACATAATTTATTTAAACTTAATTCAATAAAACTCCAAATAAACAATGCTTCTGATAAACCTCTTATAATAACTAAAATCCACAATTTATAATAATCTCCAAAAAGTTGTGAAGTCTAAGCGGAAAATAAAAAAAAATAATAACTAATAATCTTTTCAAAACTACACAAATTGAAAATAAACTCCACTATATAAAATGTGAACTACAAAACAAAGATAACTAAAATTTTATGAGTCTTCAAGTAACACTGAAGCCGCCTACAACTTCCACGCTTTACCTTGCACCTCACAAGCGGTCCAAAGGTTCTAATTCTCAACTATACTTTAATCTGAAAATATTAATTGATGGGGTGAGCCACACATCTAGTAAGTAATTATACAGAATACACAACGGAATAGAGTCAAGCAAGGCACGAGTTTAATTTCACAATTACACTCAAGATATCCAATATAGTTTTCAAAACATGTAAAGAATCACTTAATACACATATAATCATATCTTAAAATATTTTGGAAACACATACAAATAATTGATCAGAGCACAGTGTCACATATACACATCACATATTCTCACATACAATCCTGTGAGCGGATACCAACATCTAACCCCTGCTGGTGAGGGATCAACACATATTCTCACATACAATCCTGTGAGCGGATTTACACATATATATCTGATCAATTCTAAAAATACTCATTTTGAGTCACATATCACAAACAATAAAGTTTATACATATAATAATTTTCTCAATATTAACAATTGTTCCAACAATAAAGATATATTGAATATCACAATATCAAATTGAAACATAAATCAAAAGATGCTTGACTCTCTTAGGGAACGAATAGGAACTGAAGAGTTTATATAAGTATTTTTACAATTCTTGAATAAGTTTGAAAATCCAGTTTGCTAAAAGGAACGTCTTAAATACCATTTGAAAAACAAGAATATGATTTCGAAATCACTTGGTTTGAAACAATTTAAAGAACAAAACTCTTTTTAGAAAACTCACTTTGAAACTCAATTATTTTCAGAAAATAGTTTAGTTAAAAATCATCTTTTAAATGGGTTTTGGACATTCAAAATGTTATTTAAAATTCGAAATTTCTTTTAAAACATTATTTAAAAGCCAATTAAAATTTCTCTTTCAATAGTGTAAAAATGCTTTTTGATAAACTTTTAAAAAATGTAAGCTTAAAAATATAACTTTGAAAATCTTTAACTTCTAAGAACCTAAAGAACAAAACTTGTGCATATTATGCATAATTACTTACCGCACTCGAATCACTCTGAAAATCCAGCCAAAATAATCTCCCAAGAGCCTCAAGACACTCTTAAATCGGACCTATAATCAATTATGAAAATTACTCAATATCCTCTACAAAATATAAATTTTACTAAATTACAAAAACTGACTCACTAGTAAAATACTTTGCTGAACTACATGATAGCACTAATGCAAAGTATCTCTACCCAAAACAAATATGTGTTTTCCTTGAATTTATCAGAACGCAGAGGCAGCAGCTAATGCCTTAGAGTTTAATTTGATATACATAACCCCAAACAAGCCATATTATATATATCCATCGTAGAAAACTTTACAACTATCCTAATATCCTAATATGTATATATATAACACCACACTGGCATAGCATAAGTCCCAGAGGCAAAGAAACCACAGCCGAATTATTTGACTTCTTCTATTCATTATATATTTATATACACACAAATCCAACTAAAGCATAATAGCCACCTTCTTTGACTTATTCTTCAACCATTATATATATATATATATATACAAATCCAACTAAAGCATAATAGCCACCTTCTTTGACTTCTTCTTCAACCATTATATATATATATATACACACACAAATCCAACCGAATAACAATAGCAACTTTCTTTGACTTCTTCTTTAACCTTTTTATATATATATATATATACACACAAATCCAACAGAAGGATGGTAGCCCCTTCTTTGACTTCTTCTTTAACCATTATATATATATATATACCAATTCAATGGAAGAAGAATGACCGAATTGTTTGACTTCAATCCAGGATTATATGTATAAATCCAATGGAAGACTTAAACAGAAATAATGATTCGTGAAATCCCACTGACTCAAATCTAATATCTAATCCAGCGGAAAAATCTAAATGTTAGAATATAAATCTTAGGATCAAAATCAAATTTCTAAATAACCTAATAAAATTCTAATTTTTTCTTGTTTCTAATTGAGAGAAATCTTACCTTGAACAATCTGATTATCTCTTCAATTGTACGTGCTCTAACTCCAAGGAAAACACCTCTTAGCCTCTTAGCCTCTTAGAATAAACCCTGACTATCTCTTCCTCTATTCTGTAACTTGTATTATAAGATGTGGGCTTAGTGGGTAGTGAGCTGCAATAACAATTAAAAGAAAACCTATAGCCCAACAATTATATTTTAAAGAAAACTCTTAAATAAAAATTATGTGGAGTATTACATAGTATCTCTCTAATAAGATACCAACACAGCAAGTGGTTTAATGCCCAGACCTGGGCCAACAGGACTTTAGTATTCGATTCGAGTTCTCTTGCTTCCCACTAATAAGCACGTTGATACCTATCTTGCAACAATGCTACCCTTCCCCTCCTATAGTTTTTTTTTCCCCTCTCTCTCTCTAAAATAAAGAAAAGAAAAATCCCTAAGAAGATAAATACGTAGTACATGCATGCATTTCACTTATATATACTCCTACTATTTTTCTCCAGGTGGTCTGCCATAACTGCGCACTTGCCAAATAGAACAGACAACGAGGTCAAGAATTACTGGAACACACATCTAAAGAAAAGGTTAGCCAAGATGGGTATTGACCCAGTGACTCACAAGCCAACAAGCACCATCCTTGGCTCGGCAAATGGTGACCCTAAGATCGCATTAAATCTTAGCCACATGGCTCAGTGGGAGAGTGCTCGTCTTCAGGCCGAAGCTAGACTAGCTAAAGAGTCACAGCTACGCCAACATGAGCCTGGTGATACGACTAACACACTTGCACCACCACGTTGCCTTGACGTAGTAAAAACATGGCAGAGCCTAATGTTGAATTCCATACAAGGTGGTCTTCACAATGGTTCTTTTGGTCTTGGTTTGGGTGACAATGGTGGTGATCTTGAGCCTCCGACATCCACATTGAGCTTCTCAAAGAGTGCACAAGCAGCAGTGTCAACTGTGTTATCATCATCAGATTTCAATGGAGTTTTAGGTGCTGATCATATGAATCAAGTACATACCACGCAGCAACACAATATGGCTCTTGATGTTGGAGATGTGCCTAGTACCATTCAGGCTTCTGATAATGGAGATGGGAATTTCATTGAAGGGATAGCAAATAGTCTACTTTTTAATAATCTGGATATGCATAGTTTATCTACCTTCAGCACAATTACAAGTACTACTAGTACTGGCAATGGTGAGGTACATGAAATGACCAAGAATTATTGGAATGATATTCTTAATTTGATAAATTAATTATATATTATATATGGACTGTCAAGTACCGGTGTTTTAATTTGTATGTGCAAGAGAAAACCCCACCCCTGAATTTCTGTTTCTCCATTTAAATTAGAAATGTTGTTAACCTATCTTATGCACTTTTAGTGTAAGAATAATAAATATTTTTACAAATTGATGATGTGGTGAGTTATTATTGGTAAGTAAAAAAGTAATAGGAGTAGTGAGCTTCGATGAAAATCAATTGTAAATTTTCACTTCAACAATTTGTAAAATTGTTGTAAAAAAGTTTGTGACTAACATTACTCATTTCTTAATAAGCATTTGGATTCAGTAATAATTTATTATAGTATCAAAATAAGTGATTAAAAAAATTTGATTAAATAAGTGACTAAATGATTAAATAATTCACCCTAAATAGTTATGAGTATCACTTCTTTTACTTTTTCTTCAAAGGAGTAATGTATCCTCTCCCTTATCATGAATGACTAATTGTATATATCTTTCTTTTGCTTTTTGTTCAAAGGAGAGTGTATTTCCACATCTTCTAAGCCAGCTAAATACACAGTTATCAAGAGTGTGTGTATATATATATATATATATTCAGCAAAAAAAAAGAAAAAAGAGTATATATATGGACTAGACTTATACATCTCCTAACAGTGTCGTGATATTCCAAAGCTGGTACCTCTTACATAGCATCAATGCTGACTTTCGTTCAAATCTTAACCCTGGCCAGCTCCAAGCAATCGAATGGGATGAGTCTTGGCTGCTATATAGGTGTAGATAATGGGATCTGCTTAGCCCAAGCCTTTAGGACTCTATATACCCACGACTGCTGGCTCACAACTAAACTTGTATTGGCCCATTAGACCTCACTTGCTATCCCTCCTTCCCTACAAAGGACTTCATATCTCATTTTTCCAAACATTATTCAAAAGCATTGGCAGCAAATAGTGTAGAGTGACTTTTCAGGAAAATTCTTTCAACCAATTACATAGATTTTGATATAACTAACCAAGTGTATGGTTTTAAAATAAGTCATGTGAGACTCGTTAAAATAATACAAGTGAATGACAATTGAAAAAAGTATTCACTTGTATTATTTTAACGAGTCTCACATAACTTATTTTAAAACCATACATGTGCGATGCAAATGTTCGTGCTTGATTTTGAAGAGATTTATGTTAATTAATGATTCTAAGACAAAGTCAATTATCAGAGCTAAAGTTTCGGTGTGGATATTTGTTTATGATTATTAATTTAAAACTGCAATGACTATTCTTCTTATGCTTCTTGTGGATGTGGAATGGCTATTTGCTTCTTTACCTCTGGAGTTTTGCTTTTTTTTCTTTTTTTTTTTCCTTTCTCTTTGTTTTGGCTGCCTTTGAATTCTGATGAATCGCTTTGCTTAAGAAGTTTAGTTGTTGGATCATGTTTTCAAAATGAACCCCCTACCACCCACCCTCCCCCCCAAAAAAAAGGACCCTGAAAATGAAGTGAAGATTTCTAATGATGGAGATTTATATAATAGCCACCAATTGAGGCTACTATAAGATTTCTAATGATAGTGATTTAGTAATTTATTTTCCATTTAGTTATGTAGCAAATAAACAAAGATTAAATAATAACTCATACTCAATAAGTTTCCCGTGCATCGTATGGGTTAACGACTAGTCGTAAATAAAGGCATGAATAGAAGGTCATATTGAGACGTTTACTGTGAAACAAATATATGTGCTGATATTTTGGTTGCTGTGAAGGGATGAAGACACGTGTAATTATTTGATATTGTGTTATTTACGTGAAGTTTTAAGATCGTTAGATTAATTAAGATTGGATAGAATTGGAGAAGTTAAATAGAGGAGGACCCTTCCCATAATACATTTATGTGTGAAACAAGATCTTGTCGATCACTAGTCATATTTAAATGATCAACCGTCTTCGTATTGAATGAAATCAGATTGAGGATCCATTTTATTTACATGTATGAAATAACATTTGCCTAGGGGTTCGAAAAAATTGCTCGTTGAACATATCTTTATAATCAAGTACTTTTCAAAGAGTACTACATGTCCATCTCACGAATTTATAAGAAAGTGACAGCATAATAGTCTCTTGTAAGTAGAATAATTTGGGGATGGAACACTCTCTTGCAAGCCAAATTTTCAAAGCGAGAAAGAAATACTAACTTTCGTTTATATTAATGATAATTCTAGTAGTACTAATCTGGTTGGGAAAGTTGGCCACCTACTATTCCAACTTATTGAGAAGAAGACAATAAATTTTCTTTTAGGATAATTTAACAAATTTTACCCCTAAAAGAAATCAAATTGATAATCATCTTTTGAATATTGTCAATGTCAAATTGTTTCTTGTATTTTCTAAAAAACTTGGTTTGGTTCTTTCACCCTATGCAATCTGTTAAATGAATAGAATTTTTTTTACATATCTTAATTAATTATATTTTAATAGGTGGCAATTATTCAAAATTTTAAGAAACTAATTAGGCAAAAAAATAAAGATTTTTACCCTAAAAAAAAATTAATTTGAAGTTCATCTTTTAAATATATCTAATGTCAAATTGATTCTTGTATTTTCTAAAAAGCTTTGTTTCAGTTCTTTCACCCTATGCCATCTGCTAAATAAATAGAATTTTTTTTTACATATCTTAACTTTATTTTAATAGAATATAGTTCAAAAAATTTAGAACCCTATCAGGAAAAAAAATGACTATTTAAAGTAGAGTCTAGAAAGGTCTCCAATTAAGGGTTAAAATGATTTGAAACCATGTATCACAATTTACAATTCCATGTGGCTTACCATCTGAAATTAAAATGGATCCTCTCAATTTCAAAACCAAATGGAGAAATACAAAATTTTCTTTCAAATCAATTATTACAGCTCAATCTTTGGCAATTTAAATAATCTTGTATATATGTGTAGTTTTAATCATATAACCTGCTTAATAATCATATATGTAACTTGTTTGATTAAGTCATATAATTAATTTTGTGATTGAAATATAATCATTTGATCATCATCAAATAATGAGTTGAAAGAGGTTCTTGATAATGAAGAAAATCACTTTCTTGTATATATTGCACAACAATGGGTATACCACTTCTCACGACCTAAGCCACCTAGTGTACTAGGTTTGGTTTGATATTATTTGTCACGACTCACTAAGTACATCTGCACTTATACCCCAAAAATACTAGTCAAATAAATTATAATTGAGGTTTTATGCAATCACTTACATATTCAAGATTCACCTAATAAATATTCGATGTAGAATTCAACACATGCATGCACAATACATACTAACTCATACAATTCATCCCAATCAAATCCACATATTTTTGGGTATCACAAAATCTACCCAAATGGAATTAAACTTAGAGCCAAGTAAGGGCTGTGGTTAAGAAAGAGTTTTTGTTGTGAAATTTTAAAGTACTTGCAAGTGTACGAACCGTACCGAAGTATAATTTGACAAGAAAATGTCGAATTCACAGGGACTTGAATGAATGTAAGAAAATTAATCAAATCTTAACCAAATTAATCCTAATCTAGTTTAATAAAAATTGATTTTTTTAAAAAATTAAATAAACTAAACAAATAATTAAACGAAGCAAAGATATAATATAAAGCAGTAAAGAGACGTAAACAATCTAGAGAAATGAATTAAGATTTTGGAATCCGTCTTGTTAATTCATATTAGCATATATTTATGATCATTAATTTTTTTCAACCACTGCATGATAATCTAGAAATCAATCTTGCTATCATGGAAAATATTCTCATCAAAATCCTTGTTTTAAAAATAAAAAATATGTTCTTCTTCGCTTCTTAAGTATAAAATCAAATCATCAATTGTATCATTTGACAAAAAAATTACAAGAGATACCTAATTTTATAATCAAGAAATAATAAACCAAGCATTCAATTAATTAAGACAAATCCTAAACCATGAGAAAAACATGATTGAACTCATATCTAGAATCTCATCTTAGTCAATTGATATGAAGTAAGAACAATTTAAATCATTAAAGAACAACTATAGTGGGAAAAATCAAATCACATAAATAATACTAATAATCCTTAACAAGGTTTCATCCTCAACCTTAATTATAAATTTAGCTACTCATGGTAATTGAAATAAAACACAAGAATAAAATAGTAAACATTAAACTAATAGATAAATAAAATAGAGAAAGAAATGGTCACAATGCTATCATGGAGAAAAGTTCATCTTGCTCCAATTTTGCATCCAGCCCTAGCACTAGCCTTTGTCTCCTCTGAATTTTGCCCTAAAGAGCCTTTAAATAGGTCAAAGAATTCTATTACAAGTTGAATTCCCGTTTGGAGAAAATTCCAGAGTTTTAGACTTCACTTAACCAAAAATGTTGGCTCATTTAACGTCTGAATTCGAACTTTTGGTAAACTACAAAATTGTAGCCCTTTAAGTTAACTTTCCAGCCAAACTTGAATCATCTCAATTGGACTTCTGAGCCTAAAGTCATGCCAAAAATACTAACTGATGTGCAGGCTGGAATCCTAATCCGAATTGGACTTGGATTTGGTGCAAATTTCCTTTGATTCCTTACTCCAATTGGACTTAAATTTAATTGGGTTGGGTTTCTTTAACTTTATCATGGCCCTTGTAAAAGTAAAGTCTATTAGTTTTCTTCTTTGCACAAATCCACTTATTTAAATCTCATTCTCCTATAAAAGACAAATTCATGCAATAGAATTCAATTAAGTATAAAATTGATTATTCATCATTATTCCAAAACCAAGTATAAAATGCATGAATTAACTTAAAATAAGTATGATAATACTTTCTAATAATGACACAAATATGAAAAATTAAGCTATTATCTATGTATGCACATCAGTTTTCAACTAACAAATATCATTAATGTCTTCAAGAAATTCCAAACTTTTGGGTACTCTAACTATAATTTTGCACCAATGTTCTTTACTATTTGATTTATATATTTCTTTTTCTTTTCTTTTTTGATGATTTGAAAAATTGAGACAAGTGGAATTTGATCTCTAAAGCTGGAAGTCTCCTTTCGAATTTAGAAACACCAACAAGTACCAATTAAGCTATACAACTCTAGGTGATTTATAGATTTTCCTTGGTATTTTCTTATATCAAATAATACACATAAAAATAAAATTATTGATTTTTTTTATGCGTTTCCTATCACTTAATTTGTACTTTTAATAATTTTTTTAAAAAAATGTGTCAACTTCACTTTTTGTTAGTTTTCCTTTGTTACATATATCTATGAGGGAATAAAGGAACTCATTTTTTTTCTTTATAAAATAACTAAAGTTTAACATGAGAAAAAAAAAAATCAAACATATGTCGCATTGCAATAAAATATAAAGTAGAGTAGAAGATTTTTATTCGTATACATCTAGGTGATTGTTAAAAAGAGAGCTAATTATACGTTAGGCTGTAAAAAAAAAAGGTGATTATAAATAATTTAGAGTCTTCAAACCTATCTATGAAAAAATTTGTTTATATTCATTCTTTTAACAATTCAAACTTCATATCCATCTTGAGGCTCGAAAATAAGTCAAACTTAAATTTGGTAATATATTAATGAACAAGTTTGTGACTTTGATATAAATATGTTTGTGTATATATATACATTCACACATAATATTTAAAAGTAAATTATTTGTGGATTCCAATTAGCGTAATTGACAAAATCTCTTGTTATTGAATAAGAGATATGATGTTCAATCTCATATATAATCATATATTAAGAGAATATTTAAATGACTTAGTTACCAACAAAGCATCCAACCCCTTTGAACAAAGCCATTAGTAAGTGCATTGTGCAGCAAGTATTCCATCCCAAAACCATCATAGTAGGCCACTCCTGAATCTACATTAAATGAACATTAATGAAATAAAAAATAAAAAGAAAGAAAAGATAAATAGTACATAATATTGCTACAAAGAAAATATCGCGTCAAAGAAATTTTTTTACTATACCATATGATGTGCCCACGTGGTAATGGTATAACGGTATCACACAACACTAGGAGGATTTGTCAAGAATAACAATGGTGTGTGTATATATATAGCTAACAAAAGTGGAGTGGCAGATCCAAGTTTGCAACATATTGGCCTCACTTCTAATTTCCTAGTCTATCAACAACAAATCCATATTTATCCAATATTAAAAGATAAAAGGCATCATAAGATGAATGGATTTTCCACAACACAAACAATATGAGAGTTAGCTTTAAAAAAACTTTAATTAAAGATAAATATGTGAACGGATCATCTATTTATCTTTAATTAAGTTTTTGTGTCTGTCCTAAAAGTTGCTAAAGGGTAAGAGGAAAAGTTGATAACAACAATTAAGTTCATGTTTTATCCACAAATTTTATTTATTTATTTATTTTTTTTAATTTGTTGAAGTCACTTGGCTCAATTATGGTTTTAAGTCCAACTTAAAAAATTCTGTAATTTTGTGCAGCCACTTGGTGCAGTCATTTTTGCTCAATCACGACTTTTAAATCCAACTTTTATTATATAATATGGTATGATGTGATAATATAATATGATTTCATTTTTCTTTCATGAAATAGATAAGTTTTTTTTTTTTTTTTTTATAACAAATAATGTAGATAAAAAAAATAAAAAAAAATAAAAAAGCTCTCAAGACTATAAAATATATGGGAAAAAAATTGAGCTTTAAAGTTAACTAGTACTATCGTAACCTGAGAAACACTTACCCTATGTTTGGTTTGAAGAAAGAGAATGGAAGAAAAGAGAAAATGAATTAGGGAGAAGGGAAAATGTGGGCCCAAGTGATAGATTTCTTAACAAAATTAGTTCATTTCATTTTCTATCACACTATCCAAATAGTGGAAAATATTTAATTTTCTCTTCCTTTTCCTCCTCTTCCTCTCAAACCAAACAAAGGGTTAGTCCAAAATCCCTATAAATTTTTTTTTTTTTAAATCCTAAGAATATGAGGAATATAAATCTATTTTTGATATCTCCTTTTATTATTATTTTCAAAATTATTCTTTTAAATTGACCTTCTAAAAATAATTAAATAGTGAATAACTAATTTTTGTAACAATAAATGAGAGTACAACTATGGCCTTTTGAAATTAAAACCATTTATAATGAACAAATCTAATAATATGATAATTTTGTTATTTTTACTAAAATTACTCATATAAAATAAATAATAACATAATTATATGGAGGTGGTCAAATTTCATTGTTCGGACTCCATTGTCCTTATTGTTGAGTTTTCTCCATGAGTTTCAATCATAGTAAGGCCAAGTGCAACATGGTGAGATCTAGGTGTAATTTTTATTTATAAAAAACAAAATAATAACAAATTTTGTTAACTGACACCAAACTACTAACATCAACATTGGCCTAAAGGCTAGGCCCAAAATCCAATAAGTGAAACTCATGTGATAAGTGAACTTTGATTTGTACCTAGTGGTAGTAAATACCTAATCAAGGTAATAAGTGTCCAAACATGAAATGAACTTCAATTTGTATCTAGCGATAGTAATAACTAATCCTGCTAATATGTGTCCAAAAATGACATGATCTATTGGCTTTGGGTGTAGATGGGGGATTGGAACAACTACTAAAATAATATTTGAGAAGAAAATTGGCTCCCACTTTCTCAAGGTCAGAGAGTATTCTTCCCATGTTCTATTCTACCTTCGAAGCATGGACACGGATATGGGTACGACATACAAGGGCAAAATTTGTGATTTCCCTTTAGGGGGGCCGATTCATAATACTGATACATTACACACACTCGTGTATATTGTTGAAGAGAACTTATCATCTTTTATACTCTGATAGTTAAATAAACGTTGTTTTGTCTAATATTAGATATGTACCCAAAAAAATTTTCATATCATTAAAATGTATAGAATAAAACTTGATGATGATATTCATAAAATAATATTTATCTATTATCATATTCATAGTGAATTCTTAAAATTTTCATTTGCAGTATAACGTGACCTTCAAACGTTGTTGATATCTTTTTGTTGGATCTGAAATTTGTAAATCTAAATGTCGGATTTTATGTTTTTTATGTCCTTATACACAGGTAAAATTTCATTCAAATCGGATGCTATTAAGTATTTGATCGATAAACTTATTTTTTATACATGGTTTTAAATTATAAATTTAAACATTTGATTGATGATATAGCTATTAATCTTTGATATTCTTGAAATTTTTCTAGCAAAAAGAATATAATAAGACCATGCAATTCAACGGTTAGATTTTCAAAACACACATCAAATAAAAAGATATAGGCGGAGTTTGAAAAAGTTTCTTTCCAAATTAGTTTGGAGAGAAACCTTTCAAAATTTGCCGATTTTTTTTTATTGGATATGAATTTTGTAAATCTAAACGTTGGATTTTATTTTCTTTATTTCCTTAATACGCATGTAAAATTTCATTCAAATTGGATATTATTTTGTATTTGTGGGAGTAGAATGGTCAAAAATACGCATTTGGGCCTGACTTGGTGGTGTGAGCTTGACCGAGCAGAGCCTTTGAGGCTCACAAGCTAACACTTGCCAGAAAGGTTGTTGGGGTTGTCCGAGGAGGGGCATCTCCTCAGCTAAGTCAAGTGAGGCTCCTAGGACACGTCATGGTGTTTGAAGAGGGAATCCTAAAAGGTCTGTTGGGTAAAGATATGTTTCACAGTTATGGAAAGGAGGAGCGTATGAGAAATATCAAGGGAAAAGGCTGCTACCAACACATTAAAAACCCTGCACCTACCTCTCTAGTCGCATTAATGGGGAAATGACATCTGAACATTAGTGATCAGCCTTACATCTATTATTTGAAGATTTCAAGAGTGTGGTAGATGAGATAAGTATCTGGATGTGCTATACGTGGAAGATAAAGGGAGAATGATATAAAAGGAGAAAGAGAAGGAAAGAGGGGGGACGATTCATTTGTAAGTTATTATTCAAAAAAAAGAAAGGCAATACAAGTTATCCTTGACTTATGTCCGAGGAGAATATCTGTTATTCTTATCCATTGATTGTGTGTGTATAGTGGCAATCTAGCCCTCCATCTGTTGTCCAATATCCATAAGACCTAAGTTTCAAGCCCACGCTCTACAAATTTTTATTGTATAAGACTTTTTGGGCCTGAGTCCATCTAGTGATTGGACCGGGTACAAATTGTGAACTTACAGTATTCAATCAATAAACCTATTTTTTTATACATAGTTTTAAATCACAAAAACTTAAAATTTAAATATTTGATTGATGACATAACTATTGATTTTTTATCTTCTTAAAATTTTGTAAGCATAAAGAATATAATAAAAAAATGTAATCCAACGGTTTGGTTTTCAAAACTCACATCAATTAAAAAGATATTGGCAGAGTTTTAAGGGTTTCTCTCCAAACAATTTTGGAGAGAAGCCTTTTCCTAATACAGTATATGTTTGATATCCTAAATGAAGTGTTCATACTTTCTAGATTCTACCTGATGAAGCTACAATATCTAATTTAATTGATTCAACCTCCAATTCGCCAAGATGGAAATAATTTATCAATGAAACTATTTTCTACCTGATTTAAGCTTTAGTTATCAAGTCTATCCCTTATAAGACCTCAAGACTCTCTAGTTTGCATAACCCTCTCTTCTTCTCTCCACCGTGTTGCCACCCATAACCACCATCACATGCTACCCTGCTACCCCTTAATAACTAATGAGTCTTCAACTAGATTTAAAAATTTTGAACAATATATTGGTTCCTCAAATTTTAAAACTAAGTATATATTCATCAATTTTTTTTCTTTTTTTAACATATAGATCATGAGATGAGAAATTTTTAGATAACGTGTCAGTATATGCCGAACCATTAGACATAAGCCATAACCCTTTCTTCTTCTCTCCACCATGTTGCCACCCATAACCACCACCACATGCCACCCCACCCCGTAATGATTAATGAGTCTTCAACCATAACAGAGAGAGAGAGAGAGAGAGATGCAATCAACTCTAATAAATTGAAATAAAAAGTTGCATTTGAAAAACTAACAAACAATTTGAGAAAATTAGGGTTTTGTTTTTTTATCCTTTCCTTCCATCATATTGAAGCGATTTTGATCTTTACTGGTGAGTAAAGTGACCGGATACAAAATGGAGATTCACCGAAGTATGAAAAGCATGTTTAGTAGAGAGAGAGTAAACGAGAGAGAACAACTAGTCTATTTTTTTACTCTCTGTTTTTATTATTGATAAGTGAGTTATGACCCAAATAAAGGAGAAGAGGGAAAATGATCTTATTGCTTCCACAATTACATAAACTAGACTGAACACTGCATGCACAAGTTGGTGAGATTGAGCAACACTGGATTCCACTGGAATCTGATAGCATATAAAACCTGTTCCACTTGATATAGCATATAGCAGACAAAAAATAATTCGTGACTTTAAGTTATTTTTGGCCAGAGACGTGGAAATATCCATGCACCTGACCTGGGTATCTGCCAAAGGGTTGATTGTGATCACATTGTCTCACTCACATGCACCTTTATTTGATCTCTATGACGATCAAGTCCAGGCCGGACCAACCTAACCCATTGAATGAATCACCCGTACTACGTACGAATACAATTGCAAAAGATGATGAAATAAGAATCGGACGAAATTAGAAGTTTCTTTGCCACTCATTCAGACAAAGAAAGTGATGTTGCCCATGCCAATGCATGTGTGTGGGGGCCTGTGTGGACGTTGAAATGTCGGTCACCAAACTTCCTTGAACTTCCGGCATTGGGCAGGTTTTAATCATTAACCTAACTCATTAATTACTCATCTATGTGTAAGTAAAATCCTAACTCGATCCCAGCTTTCCCATGCTACTGGAATTGTATTTTAAGTGTAATTGGCTATATTACATTCTTAATATTGGATATAACTACATACATACTTGTAATTTTATTTTTTGTTTACTTATATGTTTTAGTGTTGGGAAGCCATGTCAAATTTAGAGTTTTAGTACATCTTAAAGTTGTAATGAAAATCAAGTTGAAAACACGAAAAACTGCTCAAGAACTACCCAAGAAAAGAGAAGATTTGGCCTTCACGAATCTCAATATATAGCAAACTCTTGACCCTAATCTTGATTTCTTTAGAACTTGTTCGGAAGTAAAGTTTTTGTAACTTTGATACCAAGATCGATTCCTCTTGATCGGTTGAGCTACCTCAACTCTAGCATTGATAGGTTGAGACTACACAAATCAACAACACAGAAGGTCCAATAATTTTTCTTTAAAAACCCAATTCAAGCCATACTTGTTGGGATATTAAAGGGACATTATAAGTTTATCTAAGAGAGATTTTTGTTTTAGAGGAGAGAGAGCTCTGTTTGTGTGGCTGGGGCTGTGTCACTAAGATTCTCCCATTTTCACCATATCAAAGACTTTAAGTAGATTTGAAGATCAGTTGGGGTGAAGAACCTGAAGTCATAACACCTACCACAGACTAACTATTGTGAATAAAAACCTTCAAGAGGTTTTTCAAGTCAGTCAAAGATTTCGGTTGTGTTCATGGGTGTGTCAACCTTGAATGCAATCCATATAGTTGAAGATTCCAGACATTATATATGGTGAATGCAATGAAAGGTTTTTTCTATAAGCTGTCAAAGGATCGTAAAGTCTAAGAAATTTTTTTTTTCTTTGAGATTGTAAAGCTTTTCTTATTATAGCATATATTTGCTTCTTTGGAGAAGGTTTCCCTTGCAGTTGTTTTTCCTTTAGAATAGTTTTTCCATCAGTTTTCTTTGCCTCACCATATCACCGTCTCCATTATATTTGGTTTTGTATGATTAGTGACAAATTATTTATCTTGTTGTTACATGCTTAACATATTTATTTGTGAACTGGTAAAATGTATAATTAGATTAATTTAACCAGATGGGCTGATTTACTTGTAATTCAACAACCAGAGTTTGAGCATCTCCAATAGAAGAGCTAAAACCAAACTCATAGGAAATATAGGGAATGAAGCCTTGAAAATCAATTCCAACACTATTTGCAAAATAGGCAAATTTTTTGCTCATCCATATTCACTCTCTTAATTGTCCGGAGAGTACTGTAGATGAGCAAAACAATTTGTTAGCTTATAAAATTAATAAAGATGAACTAAAAGTAGGTATGGAAAATAATATTTAAAAGGATATAAAGAAAGAATAGAGATTGTTGGAAATTGTTTTAAAAAAAAGTAGACAAACAAAAGGCAAAAATAACTGTTTGGAGGCCAAACAGTACCCAATATATGGATAGCTATCATTCCTTGTCAAGATTAACCTTCATTTTATTTCCCTTTTTCCATCTTTTTTCCTGCTAAAGATCAAGCCATTGCTATATTCCATGAAAAGAAGTTAAAGAAAATGAATATTATCAAGCAGTTGAGGAAATGAACATTATATATGTTTTTTGCTTAGCTGTGCCAGGTAGTTTTTATCATGATTTGGATAGGAGAAAATAGAAACTTGATAAGTGCCGATCGAATACTAAGATGTACGTACGAGGTTATATTATGAATTTATGATTGATTCATGTGGGGCCTCTCATTATGGTTACATGCATGGGAAGCCTCTAGTTCTCATCAGAAAAGAGTGAAATGCATGATTAAGAGTGAGAAAGAATCATACCAAATGAAGAACACTTGATTTAGGCCGAAGATCAAGTGAGGAATGTGAGGGGCTTGAGTTTGAAGAGTTTTGGAGTGAGAAAAGAGAGAAACTGTCGAGAGAAACCGAGGAAATGAGTGCAGAAATCGCGATGGCTCCTTATATAGAATCCTCATAAAGCTCGATCGATCGAGAGCTATCAAGAGCTATCAAGCTTTAAAGAGGCACTTTTCAACTATCGAGGATCAAACGAGAGGTTTGTCAACAAAGAAGCTCGATGGATCAAGGTAACTATCGAGAAGCTATCGAGGAGACAGAAAGTTTCTCAATTGATCGAGATAGCTATCGAGATTACGATAAAGAAAAGTTGAAGAGTCTCAATCGATAGCCTATTTGTCGAGAGTTATTGAGGAGCTATCGAGATTGCTTAAAAACAGTTTTTCAAAGAAGAGAAAAACACAGATATAAATGCAATCAAGCATGCTACTCAACCAAATATCCAAACAGCATTTTAAGCTCTCAAAATCATCTCTCAATGAAGAAAAATGTCATGCATTTAGATCCAAAACACACACACACACACTAAACAAGTCTAACCAATTTTATATTTCAAAAACAAGTTAAGATAGTTTAGTGAGCATACATTAACGAATGTAAATCTTGTGATGGCCAAATCACATTGTACCTGCACATGTATCAAAAGTAGCAATGAATATTGCGTGTTGTGTATGAAAATATCACCAAATTGTATAAGTGTCTCTATGTTATGACGATTTAAGATATGAGTAAATCAATTTAACTTACACAAGATCATAACTGTTTGATGAGGACTATCACCTTCAAGGTACATCTTATAACCCCTACATCTCCTAGAATACACGCTTGCAATCATATATAAAACATTTTGATCTTTTTGCTTTTATTTTTCTTTGCATAATTTTCTTTTATTAAGCATATCATGCATGAGCATATAAGAGAGAGAAAAGAAATACCCAATTATGTTAAGCTTTTTGACATTACACTTTTGCTATGCCGAAGCATACAGATATCATTTCATAATTTGCGGGCAACAATGGTGAGATGGTTAATTATGCCTTTCTCTTAGGACTTTCTAGTCCTTTTCGTCAAAAAGAGTGATACGAGTGTTAAGTACAAAAGATTACTTAATCTTACTCATCACAAACACGAGCCACAAAGTTCACTTGCTTAGTTGTGCATAAAGATACTCATCTAAGCTACAAAAGATATAAAGTTTAGAAAACTTTGTTTCATTGGCCATTCAAGGTACACAAGTACCAATGTACACAAATATACACTGTTTTTGTATTTTTATTTTTATAAATGAAACAAAATAAAAACAAAACTGAAAAAAAACCAAACAAAAACAAGTCAACTAAAGCAATGCATAAAAACTAAACTGTCTAAAAAAAAACACACAAATAATGCAAGCATAACAAAAAGAAGGAGAGAGAAAAGGTGACTAAATCACTTGGAACCCCTTTCCTTCCACATCTTGGAAGAACCTTTCCTTTGAGCAAACCTTTGAACCGGCGGTGAGGGGAAAAAATTGAAACCGTTCAAGTTCAAAAGGAACATAAGGGCTTTGAGAAGATCTTCTAGAGGTGCAAGAGAGGAAGAAAGCTAATTCTGGCTTCCAGACGACATCATGTTGTTGCTCTATTGAGTGGCTAACCATTTATAACAATTTGGTTGAGTATGTCCAGCTGCGCCACAGTGATGACAGAGATGCTGCTTTTTCTCTTTGACTTTTGAGCATTACTCTTCTTAGCCTTAGGATTTTTGGTTTCTTTTTTAGCAAGCTTAGGGGGTGCTCCTAAGATAGATTTATCATTGTCTATGTTCTCACTAGCTATCACATTTTTGACATCATTATTCTCAGAATCAATATTGTTAGCAGGAGAAACAAAAACAGTAGTACTAGAAGAAGCATTATTAGGAGAAGAAAAATCATACCCTAAACCGGTTCGATTGGAGGTACATTTTTGCATGTTGAGCATCTCGTCAAGTTTTGCACTTGAGGTCCTCTCCAACTAAGCTCTCACTTAGAACAGTTCCGCCTCAAGCTTCCACTTAGAACAGTTCCGCCTCAAGCTTCTTGATCTTCTTAGCGAAGAAATTGTTCTCAAACCTCAGTGCTCCAATAGTCTAATTTGGTTCATTAAACTTTGTGGAGAGTTGTTCTCGTTCAAGCTCCACATCATTGAGTTTCTTGGTGGCCAACCTATACAACTTCTCATGTTTCTCCAAGACCTTGTATAACTTTGCATAGGCAATGTGGATGTCATATTACTCATCCATCTTCTCAAATTTTGACTCCACCAAGTTCTCTTCTTCATCCACATCTTCTACAATTCCTTCAAAAGGATTAACACTAGCGGTGAAGGCATTTAGAATTCTGTCATCCTCATTTCAGAATCATCCTTAGGTTCGGTGTCATTCAAGGTAGCAGCAAGTGCCTTGCTTTTCCCAATAGACTTGAGATAAGTGGGGCACTCTTGTTTCATATGACCGAATCCTTGACAACCGAAACACTTAGGCCTTGAAGGAACAGTGTATTGACCGTCATCCCTAGCATTCTTCTTCCTTTTGTCTTGGCTCTTAGACTGTGAAGAACTTGATTGCCTACAGTCCTTGTCGAAGCCCTTTTCATTTGCATTCTTCATGAACTTCTTGAATTTTCGGGTGATGTAGGACTTCATTTTAGAATCTTTATCATTGAAAGACTCATCAATGTCACTGCTCTTGGCCTTTAGTGCTATGCTCTTGCTCTTGCTTAACTTCCTGAGCCTAGACAAACCCAACTCATAAGTCTGCAGATTTCCAACAAGTTCTATCAAAGGAATTTTATCAATATTCTTTGATTCCTCAATAGCGGTGATCCTGACATGAAATCTCTCGAGCAGAGATCTGAGCACTTTTCTCACAATCTTAGGTTCTGGAATGGTTTCCCCAAAATTAAATGCTAAGTTCACTATGTCTTTGAGCCGTGCATAGAACTCATCAAATGACTCATCCTCCTCCATCTTGATTTCTTCGAAGCTAATAGTGAGCCTCTGAAATTTCGAATCCTTGACAGTCTTGGTTCCTTCATAGGTTGTCTGGAGAATAGTCCATGCCTCCTTTGTAATTTCAGTGGAGGAGATCTTCTTGAACTCCTCATTTGTGACCGCATTGAATAAGACATTCAATGCTCTGCTATTGAAGTTAGCCGTCTTGATCTTTGCATCATCCTAATCAGCCGGCACTTCCTTCGGCTTGGTCCAGCCTATCTCCACAGCTTGCCACACTGTCTCATCTAAGGACTGCAAGAAAGCTTTCATGCGTACTTTCCAGTATGCATAATTAGTTCCATCAAATAAAGGAGGTACAATAAGTGACTGTCCTCTATCCATGACAAACAGGGACCAATAGATCTCACAGCAAAGATTAAACCCTAATCAGAGTGTACCTGCTCTAATACCACTTGATTGGCCAAAAATGTATTGACTCCTTATGATGAATTAACCAATTAATTAGCCAAGTGAATTAATTAGGTTCAGTTACATGCAATGAGCATGATAACACAAAAAAATCACCAAATAACTAAATGCAGCGGAAATTAAATTTGATACGGTGATTTATTTACAAATGGAGAAAACCTACACGGCAAAAACCCCACCAGGTGATTTTAAAGTCACCACTCCCTAGAATTCACTATAATTAAAACAAGCGGTTACAAGTAAAGGAATCTCAGTACCTTATACCAACCTATAGTTAAACCCTTACCCCAATACCTAATTGAACTTGTTCTGTAGTGACAATCTCTCATTGTATTGCACGACTCCCAGTATGTGACTAACTAATAGATGCGTGGATCCCAGTACACAACTTGATCACCAACTTAAGAAGGAGGTTGGCTGCAAAGTTCTTCTGTTCTTCAACACATGAAAATCACGAAGTTGCTTGGTCACAAAACCCTACGGTGTACAAACACATCAACTTCTCAAGAACTAGGGCAAACTAGGTTTCCGGTTACACTTGAGGAATTATGCTCTTGTGCAATTGTGCTGTTAGTTGTGCAACCTAATACGGCCCTTAAAATAATTCTTATATATGTTTAGAGTTGTGAAAATAAAACTCAAACACATACTCACAGATTGGATGAAAAACAATCCAGAAAAACTAAGTTTCATAAACCTTGATAGATAGCCATTTATCAAGTTAGCTGTCGAGCCACGGGCTTCAGCTGCTTTTAAACCTTGATAGATACTAGCTATCGAGTTTTAAAATCTAGCACTTCATTACTTGATTTTTGGACAAACTTGTATGGCTTCAATACTTGGACTTGAACTCTTATTCCTTGAAGTATTTAAACACATCCTAGATTTACCTAATTACAAATAAAGTGTGTTTTGTCAAAGGATTGGTCAATACATAAAATGTTGACATATGTACCTAACATCCAATCATATATATCCTAACAAAGCAAATAAATAAACAATTGATACATACAACAAACAAAATGAACATATATATATATATATATTTTTACTACTGTCAATCTCAAAACCATCCATATCCTCCACATTATCCATGCACTCCTGAAGCTTTATTGGTTTTTTTTTTCTTTGCATCCTTCAACCAATTCTGGGTACAAATAAGGGCTTCAACTGTATTAGGAGATAGTGAACTATGGAAATAATCCAAAACACGCCCACCATACTAAAAGAAGACTGGGATGCAACTGTAGAGACAAGAATAGCCAGCACATCACGAGCAATTTGGGAAAGGACTTGATATCTAGAAGAATTCATTTTCCACCATTTCAAGATGTCAAAATCCTCCACATCAGGGTCCTTAGAAGATTCCAACAAGTACCTATCCAACTCAGATTTGCTTTCCACATTATCCTCATCTGCCAAGTGTTGCTTAAACCTATTATTATAGCTTTTAATGTGATTAGAAAATGAAGCATTACCAACACTTAGCCTGGAGTCCCTAGACAATGAAGCACCATTACCACTACCACTACCACTAGAACTCGAAGCTCTATTTTGACCCACTCTCTCCATATACAGCCTCTTCAATGCATCTCTAACCTTAGAGCTCATCGCATCCCCCTTGTCCTTTCCATACCACTCCCTAAACCAAAACTTGACACACTTCAATCTATACCTTGGGTCAAGAACAACAACAACAAAAAATATCAAATTGATATTATCCATATTTCCCATTACTTATCATTTTTTTTCATCTCTACGTCATCCTCCTCAAAAGTGGATCCTCATCAACACTACACAACTGTCGCAATTGATCTTTAATGCTAATTAGCTCATGGAAGTATGTATTAGAAGTGACAAATCCAGAAAATCTAAGTGTCATCTCATATCATATGCCAAGAAATTTCACAAAAGTCTTGACATTTTTCCAATCAAGATAGTTAGGAGGACCAATGAGCTTTTTTCCATTTCCATCCGCTTCACAAAAATAAAGTTTGTAATGCCCATCCTCCTCTTCCAACCTATCAAATGCTCTCACAAATTTCAAAGCACAATCTAACATGAGATAAATGAAATTCCATCTTATTGGCACATCAAGGGACAACAAACATTTGGCTTTAATTTTCTCATTTTCAACACATTCTTGAAACTTCTCAAATCTTGCGGGAGAGGCTCTCACATATCGCACCACATTCTGAACCTTGGCAATTGATTCATAAATGGACTTTAACCCAATTTGCACTATCAAATTCAAGATATGCGCACAACAACGCATATGCATGAACTCACCACCCCATATGCTACTATCTCTTTCTTTTGTTTTTTTTTCACATAATCAATTGCCACATCATTAGAACTAGCATTGTCTGCAATAATTGTAAACAACCGGTCTATATCCCACTTCAACAAACACCACTCAACTGCTCTACCTATGGTGTCCCCTTTGTGATTAGCTACAAGGCAAAAGTTCAAGTTTTTTTTTTGGTAAGTCCAATCCCCATTAATGAAGTGTGCGGGGACTATCATGTAGTTCAAGTTTTGTATGAACGTCCAAGTATTCATTGTCACACAAACTCGTTGCCCAACAAAAGCCCTTCTTAAAATATCCACCTCACTAGAATAAATCTTCGTACAAGCCCTTGTAATGGTAGTGCGATGGGGAATAGGAAACTTAGGCTTAACTATTTCCATAAATTCTTGAAAGCCTTGACGCTCCACAAATTTAAAAGGTAATTCATCAATAATGATCATCCTTGCCAACGCCAACTTTATCCTCTCTTCACTATAGTTTGCAACCACTAACGCATTTGAACCACTTTCCCCTTCCCTCTTAGCTTGGGAAAACAAAAGTTTTTTACTTATCATCACGGGGAAAATGCCACTTCTTACAAACCTTCATGTGTTGCAACATAACCAAAGTACCATTTTTCTTACCATGGCAATCATATTGATTTTTACAATACTTGCATTCAGACTTAGGCTTCTTGGGATCAGGACCGTCCAACTTAATGAAGTGCTGTCATACTATAGATGGGTCCTTACCATCTTGTTTAGGTGACAATGGAGTAAGTGATGCACCAAATCCAACTGGTGCTGCAAGTTTAGGTGGGTTTGGGTTTGGGTTAGCACTACCAGGACTAGGAGGAGGTGGGTTAGGGTCTCCAGGTGGAGCATCGACATCCATCTAATAAAAAATTTCTAACCAACAAAAAAACAAATTTTCCGCAACAATATCAAATTATAATTTTTCCAACAAATACAATATCAAATGGCTCACTCTTAATCAATGAATGTCACAACCAAATCCAATAATAGCAATAACTAATTAGTTTAGTTACAACAAGGCAATAATAACAGACTAACAATCATTAGTCATTACTCAACAATTCATGTCACTAATATTAACAAAAAATTCATTATATTGTTCTCAATATAAAAATAAAATAAAGCTAATTTAATATATATAAACTTAAAGCAGTTGTTACTAAGTACTAAAAATTTAAAATCAAAATGCTGAATATAGTGAGTGATTAGTGATTACCTCTCTGTGAAGAATTGAAAGCATGAACTCTCTCAATCTCTGTCTCCCTTAAAAATTAAAATGCTGAAGAAAAAAAAAAGTTAGTGCTTAGTAGACTGTGACACACCGAGTCACTAATTAGCTAGCTCATGCAATGTAACTATGCAAGTAAGTTACTTAAAGAATTAAGTGGGACTAAAGTAACAATGTAACAGACCAAAGTCCAAACAAGCGCTAAAAAAATGATAAAAAAAAACATGATAAGTATTACTAAGTTTATAGTTTATACTGTTACTATTACCATTAAGTGCTGAAAAAATTATAAAAAACATGATAAGCCTTTTTGTTTTGAGTCCAAACAACTGAAACAAGTGCTATAAACTATAAGCTTAGTTTGGATTTTGAACTTTTTGTTTTTGCGAGAGGTGAGAGAGGAGAAGGGCTTAATGGCTTACCGGTGGTTTGCTGTGGCGAGCCGGTGACTGGTGAGCACTTATTGCAGAGGCTAGCCGAGCCAAGAGCTCAAAGGCGAGGCATCAGGCCAGCGAGAGGCGAAAGCGAGAGAGAGAGTTAAGGGTTCTGAGAGCAAAAGAATGAATTTATACTTTGGGAGAAATTTGAAAACCTAGCATAAAACAACACCGTTTTGTTTTGGATACAACGTCGTTTTACCAAGTCTCTGTGCACAACCCCTAATTATGATCTTTGTGAGATGAAATTTGTTAGGACATATGTGATTGTTTGTTAGGAACATATGTCAATATTTTATGTATTGGCTAATCCTTTGACAAACACACTTTACTTGTAATTGGGTAGATCTAGAATGTGTTTAATGCTTCAAGAAACAAGGTTTCAAGTTCAAGTGTTAAAGCCATGCAAGTCTGTCCAAGAAACAAGTGAAGAAGTGTTGTTCATTAAAACACGACAGCTAGCATCTATCGAGGTTTAAAAAGAGTTGTTTAAGCCTGAGACTCGACAGCTGCTCTACAGCTAGGGTATTTGTCGAGATTTATGAAATTTAGATTTTCAATTCTGTTTTTCATCCAATCCGTGATTATGTGTTTGGGCTTTCTTTTCTCACAACCCTAAACATATATAAGGATTATTTTAAGGGCCGTATCAGGTTGCACATCCAAAAGCACAATTGTACAAAAGCATAATTCCACAAGTGTGACCAAAAACCTAGTTTGCCCTAGTTCTTGAAGAAGCTGCAGTGTTTGTACACCATAGGGTTTTGTGACCAAGTAACTTCATGATTTTCATGTGTTGAAGAACAGAAGAACTTTGCAACCAACATCCTTCTCAAGTTGGTGATCAAGTCGCATATTGGGCTCTGTGCATCTATTGGTTAGTCACATACTAGAAGTCGTGCAATACAAGGAGAGATTGTCACTACAAAACAAGTCCAATTTGGTATTGGGGTAAGGGTTCAACTATAGGTTGGTATAAGGTACTGAGATTCCTTTACTTGCAACCGCTTTTTTTGATAATAGTGAATTATCGGGAGTGGTGACCTTAAAATCAGCTAGTGGGGTTTTTTGCCATGTAGGTTTTTTCCATTCGTAAACAAATCACCGTATCATTTAATTTCCGCTACATATTTAGTTAATTGGTGATTTGTTTGTATTGTCACGCTCATTGCATATAATTGAACCTAATTAATTCACTTGGCTAATTAATTGGTTAATTCCTCACAAGAGTCAATATATTTTTTGCTTATCAAAATTGTTGTTAAATATTTTACGTAGCAATTTCATGTACACAACCAAATACTGTAAAATGAAAATATTTTTCTAAAAAATATTTATATGTAAAATATTTTGCCTCGAAACAAATGAAACATTAAACTGTGCAAATATTTTCCATAGTATAATTCTTTCAATGGTTTTAGTTATATTTTCCTTCAGGTGGTCGATCATCTCTAGGCATTTACCTGGGAGAACAGACAATGAAATCAAGAACATTTGGAACTCGCGCTTGAAGAAACGCCTAGCTAAAATGGGTATCAATCCAGTCACTCACATGCCTAATAACACATATAAACCAAGGTCTAAATCTAATGAGTTACCCCTAAACCAACATCAAGCTGGTTCATCGCAATCAATTTCAGCTTCTGCTCAGCTACTCAACAAAGTAGCTGCCAAGCTTGTACCATCAGGTTTCCTTGACGCACTTAAGTCCTGGCAATATGGTCAGGAAAAGTTAACCGCAGGCGATGAAAGTAGTACAAACAATGGCAACGATAACTCTGGAATTGGCATTGATGAGAGATGTAGGATCGAGTCTCCTGGTACCATGAAAATGTCTAATTCAGCTTTAACTCAGTCACACAGCAAGATGGCCTCCTTGTCCAGTCAAATATTGTTACATGATCCTAGTGCTAATACTTGTGGCGTCAAAGTTGGCAATATATGTAATCCTGAATGTACTATGTGGCCTTTAGGAAATACATTGGAGATGCCGAGAGCTGCTTCAACTTCTTCTTGGGTGCTTGATGAAATTGTTACTGAGCCTGGAATATTACATTGGTCTGAAGAAAATTGGCAAGGTATTTCATCAGTGTCTGTTGAAGATTATTCATGTGGTGATGGCAGTATTTATGACATTGTTGGTATAGGTGGTGCCTACGATATAGTATCCAATATCTACAAAGAGCTTCCAGAAGAATGCAATGGCACCATCAATCATTCGAATTAAGCTAAGTATGGAGGAGCCATGACATGTAATATGACTCTCCAGGGGCATGAGGTTATGCAGAAAGTGGGAATATATAGTAAAGATTAATAGTTGAATTCAAATGTGCTTTATTTCTTTTTCTTTTTTTCTTGGTGGAGCGATGTCAGATCACCATGGAAGCGAAATTGGTGCAGATGGAAACAGTCGATGGAATGATTATTTCCTGGTAATGGCAGACAATAGGATATACAAGTTCGATTGATATTCATCTGTTTAGTCATTACATGAAAATAAAATATTGAATTTTTATTTATTGATAATTTGATATAAAAGAATTTCAATTTATGACATTCGTTTTATCATTTATTATCATACTAAAACACGCCAATTGGTTTTTGATGTAAAGTTTGAACTTTAAACCCAATTTTTTATTTGATTACAATAAATTTTACCAGTTCAATTAATTGAAACCCACTAAAATATTGAATTTGTACTTCACAATATGGCACAATGTTATAAGATGTTAGAAAGGAATCGTATTCCAATATAATTTCCTAAAATATATATCCTTATAAAATTATATTTGCATGTGTTTTTTTGTGGTCTCACTTAAAAACAAATATATATATATATATATATATATATATATATTTGAAAAATTCGATAACTATTATTGTTGTTATTTGCTCAAAATTACTATCTCCATGATTAATAAAAGTGAAAAATTGACAATATATATCTCTGTAAAATAATACATTTTCAAAAAAATTAATTCATACTTGAAATTTAAATTAATATATAAAAACGAGTTTTGTAATTTTTTTTTAACTCGTGCCATATATAATATAAGTTGATCAGGTTTATTGTCAATAGTTATTTATTATTAGAAATGCTACATTTTATTGGAGAAAAAAAGATCAGAGAGAGAGAGAGAGAGAGACTATTATATGGATCTTTTGGACAAGAGTTAGTTTTATTTATATTTTTATTAGGTAAAACTCTTGACTTTTAGTAAGGAATAATTATTCCTCATTTATGGGTCAATTGCATAAACACAATCAAACAACTAAGATGATTATACAGGAATAGCTATTTCATTCATGAATCTATTCTTACATACTAAACATACCTTTATTTTCAATTCGGTGCATACATTCATTGAGTGTTGTTAGATCTTCATTTTTTTGCGGTCTAAAAAGGTTAAATGAAATTATGATTCCCATTAACTACATGGAACTCATGAGGAGGAAGACCTTCACGACCATGAACATTCTATGCAGTCAAGACGAAGGGCATGACTCTTTTGGATTTAGGGGTTACGGTTTTTTTTTTCTTTCTTTTTTTACTTTTTTTGTTAGGGAGATTACACTTTACCTACTTGTGATTTGCCCGAAAAACACTTTGCCTACCCGTGATTTTAAAATTGGCACTTTATTCATCTGAGATTAGTTCCATTTGTCTCCCATTATCTATCTCTGTTAAAAATATAAGCAAATTTGTATTTTTGTTACCCTTTTATGTCTCTCTCCTCTCAAAACATAAAACATAAAAATAAAAATAAAAAGTAAAAAAATCAAGGGAAAAGAATATCTAAAAGCTAGGTTTTGTAAAAAATTAAAACCTAACTTTTACATCTTCTTTTCATGTATCAACTTTTAAATCTTCTATTTTAACACATTTCTCCTCTTTTTATAGAACACACACATAAACAAAGCCTATGTTGTGCAAAAATCACTAAGAAATCTCATCGTAGTGATTTGACATTGTATTGTGCAAAAATTTCACGTCACCCCGGAAGAAGTGTCAAAATCACACTGGAAATCTCGTCTATTGTTGAAGGAATCGAGCATCTCACACCAACCATTGGTCTTGTTATATATCTGCCAAGCAAAACTTAGGTACAATACCTTAGGTACAGTACCTCAGGTACCCCTTTTAAAATTAAAACACCTGTACACTCACTTAACGACGATACTGCCGTTACCTTCTCCATTTATTTCTTTTCTTCTCTTTTTCTTTTTCCCTGTTTCTGACCCAAGACATCCCACGAGAAAACTGAAAACCCCTAAACCCGAAGCTCCTACCGTTCTCTCTCTCCCTCCCTGTTCTTCTCTTTCTCTCTTTCTTTCCTTCTTTCTCAGTCAGAATTAGACGAAATAGATGAATCCAGCTCTGAATTCTCTATCTCGCTCAGTTTTTGCAGATTGGTTGGCTGGCACTATGGTATGTATTGGCTAAATCTCATTATAGATTTTCAATTCTAGTTGCTGGATTTGTGTTATTTTGCAGTTTGGTAGAGTTTTTCTTTGTTGATTATGATTTGGGTATCAATTTTTGTTATTGGGTCTGTGTTATTGCTTTGGTTTGTTTTGATTTGGTTTTCAATTATAGTTGCTAAGTTTGAGTTATTTTGAGGTTTGGAAGAGTTTTCCTTTGGCTAATTCTGGTGAAGGTTTCAAATTTGGCTAATGGGTTTCTCTTAGTATTGCTTTGGTTAATTTTAATTTGGGGTTTCAATTATAGTTTCTGGGTAAGAGCAACCTTAGACAATTTTTTGAGGAACAAAATGAAATTGACCCCTATAAAGTTGAGTAGTGAAAGGTACATTACGCCTTGATTTTATAGGTTATTCTTAGAATCTAGAAAGACACCATGCTTTGAGAGAGAATCTAATATGGGTTTAAATTAAATTTAGTTGAGGTAAAATTTAGTAGTTAGGACCATGAGAAATGAAGGCCGTGTGTTCCCACGGTCATATGAATTGTTCACATGTCATTGTACAATCAGACTGTGTCATTCTCCAACGCTATTCAACACAAAACTGTCAGTTTGCTAAGGAGATCAATGTTTATATGCTCATTTACACCATGCTTTCCATCTTCAACCATCATCACCAATATGTGTTCTTTTGATTTTTGAATCAAATGTCCCGGGACCACTGTGTTTTCCTTCCATTGATTTGAATTTGGTTGGTAGGGTGGTGCTTCAAATTATATTAAGGTTGCTCCACCTATTCTCACCTTGTAGACTATTAACTTTTTTTTTTTTTTTTTTTGGTTAAGGGGAACGAAGACTGTTAACTTCAAAATAAATTTGTGACAGTGGATCATTTGCTCTTTGAATCCTTGGTATGTTGGTTATATCTAGAAACTTTATTTATAACCACAACTTTGGTATCATACAGAATGTTCTTAATGACTAAACCTATGACCTTTTAGATTGACCAGGGTAGTAATCTAAGCGCTTTTGGGTTTGAGTTATTGTATTAAAGCTTATTGGGAAGAGTTACACATCCTTAGTTTCACATTGTAGTAGCAGAACACGCATCAGTAAATAAACATATCCTTGATTATTTAGAAATGAAATTTTACCATCTTTTGACTATTTTTGTTAATATTTCTCATTTTGCCTTGATTCTGACTTGTGCATTGGCAAACAGATTGGCAAAGTTTGCCACTTCAGGAGTTATGAGGGATGCATCTCAAGGATTGACCATTCATTCCTGGTCTATTAAAGCCTGCCCAGAAAATCTATTCTCATTCACCAAAATGAGTTGATCGAGTTCATTAATCGGACTGATCTTGTTATATCTCCTCACTGATTGGAAAGAATATGTTAGCATCAAGATGCATCAATGTTAAGCCCAGTAGGAGAACTGAAAGAAACAATTACAATATCCAATAATATATGCATTGTTTGGATGAAAGATTTATACAACATGAAGACATAAAGTGATTTGCAGCTCAACCATTTCAAGCGTCTTGAGACATAAAGTGATTTGCAACTCAACCATTTCCAACGGCAAAAAGACGTGTTAGATTGAATAGGCAGTAGGACTTAAGATGTTGAATACATTCAAATTATTTTGTACAGTTGCAAGTTATTTAAAAATTGTACAATAAGCATTGTATTTATTTAGTGAATTCTGATTTTACTGTAGTGTACTCTCTTTTGCAATATGCGATGTGATATTTGTAATGTGAGTTCACACTAATAAAACGTTTACTTCAATTTATTATCAAAACTTTTTTTTTTTGAGTTATAAGTGGGGCATTTATGCCATTTCATTTGAATTTATTGTGAGTTTTAGCTCTATGTTCACCACAGGTTGCCTCATCTTTTATAAAAAGAGTCCACTGGGTCTTGCATGATATTGTTAGTTTAGTATTGACTGGACATGTTGTTAAGCTGAGAAAGTAGGTACTATTTTTCCAAGCAGGTCTTGCATGAAGTGGAGATCTGATCTTGAAGGCAAGGCATATAACTAGTAAAGCAATTGGCTACATTCAATTATGATCCAATAAGTACAGCCCTCATCCAAAACCAAGAAGACCCTAAGATTTTCAAGTACACTAATTAAATAATCCACACAAAAAAAATTGTACACGTACAACGATTGGCAATATTTAGCTCAAAAGAAATGAATGATGCAAAATATAATATTATGTACACATGTATTTATTACGACTTTCACCATCAGATACACAAGCAAGCCTATTCAATGATGCAATTGCATTAAGAAAACAGCAGCCCACAAGCTGCAGGCAGCAGCTATCTAGTGCAGAAATCCAGCAGTACCTAGTGCAGAGTGCAGAAACCAGTGCAGAGTGCAGAAATATGGTAGTGCTTGAAGCATGGGCAAAAACAGTTCAAGTTTGAGGTGATTGTAATAAATAAAGTAAGGCAAAAATAGTTCAAATAATCAAAAGGCCAGTAGTGAATTTGGACCAGAAAAAGTATCCAATATTAAAGAAGTTACACCTGATAAGTTATCACAATAAAAGTACCCAAAACACGCATCAGTAAATAAACTGATACACAACACCAAAACAAAGTAATGTCACTTGTAGCAATTAGTAAGCAAATTATTGATCACATGTTACAGAACACAGTGGTCTGCCACACTAAACTCTTTGCCCATGCCAAAAAATGATTGATTCATCCAAAGTCACACTAAACTTCTTGCACGCTAAACTCCTTGCCCATGCTATTGAACACAATGGTCTGCCAAAAAAAAAAAAAAAACTCATTATTTATTAATCACATCATTAGATAGTCTATAGCCTAATTCTTGAAATTTTCATATGTACTAAAAAATTTAGATATGCATAAAATACCTTGTTAATGGTAAGCTGTAGATACTACCACCACACTAAGTACACATCCACGGAATCTAATGACTACTAGTACTGCCATCCCTTGCAGAATAATCAAACCCAATGCTTGATGCCTGCGATTTCCAAGTAAAATTGAAATAGAATAAGAACTAAGCAGAAACAAAATAAGAGTAACTTCCAAAAAAATAAGCACCACTTAGATTCTTTCCTTCAATAAAACAAAATATAAGACACATCCAAGAATGAAAATAACATTAAAAGGTCTAAAACAAAAAATATATATATATATATATGCAAGAAAATTACCTGTGTTACTTGTGTATAGTCAACAGATAAAGAAGCTGGAATGTTTACAATAGTACTTGTCACGGGAGTTTCTCCACAAGGATGCCTCCTTTTCCTTGATCCTTTTTCAATAAAACTTTTAGGCCGACCTTTAGCACGAGATGTGCCTATTTTTTTCTTAATCCCAGTTGCTTTATAAGCTGTTATGACAAATGCAACATCTACATGTTCCTTATGAGAAGGATCCATCCCAATTTTATTGGAAGGTAAATCTGGTTTTTTTCTTCAAAATCCTTTCCACATCAAGATTTAATTCAATCATCTTCTTAGCTAAAAACATAGATGCTTCTTCAGTTTCAGCAGCCTTACTTGCAATGTTAACTGCATTACGACACAAATATTTGTATCGATTTGTTATATCCAACTTAGGATCTTCTTTCACAATGCAACCATAGCTATCTAGTACACATCCAACTCTCGCTTGCTTAGTCCACTGCTTCAAAATGTATCGAGAAGGAAGTAGTTTTATATTTTGAATATCTAACACCTTTAATGCATGACTACATAAAAACCCAACAAACTCAAATTTGTTACAACTGCAAACAATTGTTTGGTCCATAGAATTGAAGATAACCTTATGTTCTCGAGTATGCCCATACATGCGAACCTTGTACTCAAACAATGGTGAAATATCATAGCATGTATTAACAACCATGTCCAAAGACTTCTTATACTCTTCTTGAAAGAAATTAAAGATTTTGGGTGTGTGAACATCCCTTGAGTTCTTCAATAAAAGCACTTCCACTTTCAAAACTAGCAAATGTTGGCTCATGTCATAACTGGAATCCAACTCATTGTGGCGTAGGTCTTCAAGTAACCTGTCAAAATGACTAAAAAATTCCAGCACATTGTTGGTTGACTTTAGATAATGTCTCAAGCGACTATTGAAGCTTTCACTCAATTGTGTGGTCGTTATATTTGCACAAAAATGATTTCTACCATATACCATCGCCCATTTTTCTCTAACTTCAAAAATGAATTTCAACCAGCTATTTTCTTGGAGACCATGTTTATCTAACATTGATTCCCATGCTTGAAAAAAATCATCCTCATACTCATGATCACACATACAACTTTTAAATTCTGCAGCACATGAATTTGAACTTTGAAAATACCTGTTGAGTTTTTTGAGAGCATTTTGATATATATGCCATCGGCATAAATGATGATGAGATTCTGGTAACACTTTTGCAATTTCTTTAGCCATTGCTGGGTCTTGATCAATAAAAATTGTAACCGGCTTCTTTCCACACGTTGCTTTTAAGAGGGTTTGAAATAAACACGAAAAAGTTTTAGCTGTTTCATCATACAACAATGGAGCACCAAAGACCATAGTTTGTCTATGATGATTCACTCCAATTATAGGTGCCAATGGACGATGGTTTTTATTGGTTCGATACGTAGTATCAAAACAAACTACATCACCAAATAAATCATAATCTACAACCATTTTAGGATCTGCCCAAAATATATTAATTATTTGATCATCAACATCCAACTGTATCTCAGAAAAATGAAGCATTTTCAGACTTTCTCATCTCAAAATAATGAATAAGGGTAAATGCTTCTCCCTCTTTCATTTCCCTCATCCGTTTAGATTGTAAATGATTACTGATATCTTTAAGAGTAAAACCAAGATTTTCCCTACCTCCAACTTGTTTACTCATGAACTCAAAAACTAATTTTTGCCTAATCCCAGAGTGATTTGCTAATTCAGCTTCAGCTGCTTGGGCAGCTGATATCTTTCTTTGTGATGCCAATTTGTGTTTACTCCGTGGAGTTACAACTTCATGATTGTGTTTCACTTCAAAAAGGGTAATACGATATTTACCACTTTTTTGACGACTGATAACCGTTTGGGCTTCACAACCACATCTTAATTCCATTCTAGATTTCTTTCCATCATATGCAACTTCCTTCTTGTAACCAGCTTTAAAACAACAAAACTTGCAGGATATGATAGTTGTTTTATTTGTCTTACTTCTGTTCAGCCAATCTCTACGAATACTGAATCCAACATATTTAACATATATATTATAATATAGATATGCCTCATCCTCTGAATCAAACTCCATTCCGATTTTTGGAGTTATATCTTCTTTAGTGTCTTCATTTTCTCCAATTCTTGGAGTTGTATCTTCCTCTGAATCAAAAGACACAACTTCTTCAAGGTTGCTCTTTCCATCTTTCTCCATAACCTGTAAATTAACAAACACAACTTATTAGGTTCCACATATTCTAAAATTAATCACTCTGTAAATTGAGTACTAAACACAACAACCATTGGTGTGGGACAATACTAATAAAGGGTTACACAACTTTTCACCAGATTTTGGTTAAAATTTTTTTAAAGCACCACACCCTTTTTTCCCCCTTTTTTTTTCCCCTCATTGTATGATTAATATGTTTTTGTAATATTTTTGGGCTAGTTCTTAGCTTGGCTTAGTAAAACAATGTGGCATTCAATTTACTTAAATAATTTTATACTTTAATACCTGAAGCAAATAAGTCAACAGTTAAGAACCTTAAAAGAATCATAAAAGAACCATTTAATTTATCCTCGGCTCTCTGTTTGTTCCCATAAATTAACTTATTAGCTAGCCCCTCCTTTGCATCTTATATATATATATATATATATATATATATATATATATATATATATATATATATATATATATATATATATATATATATATATTATATTCCTTTCGTTAGTTGATACAAAATATCACTCTAGAATCTTGAATGAATTTTACATTAACAGGTATATCATGTTTGGACCAAAGTGTAGCAATATTGCTAAAGCTATGTTCCTCTGGTTTACCTCACTATATATATAAAAAAATTCTGGTCGATGTAAATTGTTTAAGGTTGATCTTACCCAGAAACTATAATTGAAACCCCAAATTAAAATTAACCAAAGCAATACTAAAAGAAACTCATTAACCAAAATTAGAACCTTCATCAGAAATAGCCAAAGGAAAACTCTTCCAAACCTCAAAATAACTCAAACTAAGCAACTATAATTGAAAACCCAAATCAAAACAAACCAAAACAATAATAACATAGACCCAATAACAAAAATTGATACATAGATCATAATCAACAAAGAAAAACTCTACCAAACCTCAAAATAACACAAACCCAGCAACTACAATTGAAAACCTATAATGAGATTCAGTCAATACATACCAACGAATTTTCTTAGTGCTAGCCAACTAATCTGCGAAAATAGAGCGAGATAGAGAGTTCAGAGAGTTGGATTCGTCTATTTCATCTAATCTAAGTGAGAGAGAAGGAAAGAAAGAGAGAAAGAGAAGAACAGAGAGGGAGAGAAAGAATGGTAGGAGCAAAGAGCATTTGGCGGGAGTTCAAGAGTCAGAATGCTTGGGTCTGAAACAGGGGGGAAAAAGAAAAGAGGGAAAAGAAATAAACGGAGAAGGTAACAGCAGTATCATTGTTAAGTGACTGTACAGGTGTTTTAATTTTAAAAAGGGTATCTGACATACTGTACCTAAGGTACTGTACCTAAGTTTTGTCCATGTTCGTTTAGGCCTAAGGCAGACTGGCCTAAACTCAAACTAAAGACAACCCAACCACCAAATAAAGATATTTGGGACCATTACTTCGAAAATGACTGTTCCTCGTACATATTGACTAGTGAAAATTAATATGTTAGACTGTTCCTCGTACATACAAAATTAATGAGGGAGAAACATGGTCTTAGATAAAAAGATAGGATACCCCATAAACCAGATTTAAGGAGGAGATGCAGTTGGAATTAATTTATTCTACTTCTAAAAAAAAAAAAAGGAGGAGATGCAGTTGTCTTTTTCGAATAAATAGGGGGGGACCTTAACATAACATTAACGATATCCTGAGGTCCCTTACTTATATTTCATTAATGAAGAAGAAGAAGAATTTATTACAGTATTATCTTCTTTCGATAAAAAAAATTTAGGAATTCATGAAGAATAATTGAAGATTCGAGAGTCCCCGACGATGAATTTGTTCCTTTTAATATAATAATAATATTCTGCAGCATCTGGACAGGGCACTACAAGAGAACACTTCTTCACTTTTTTTTTTTTCTTTTCTATTTTGTTTATTAAATTTGACATAAGTTGCCTCCGCGTCAAATTTTTTTTTTTTTTTTTATTTTATTCTTTGGGTTTTTTTTGGGTGAATGTGTAAATAGAAAATTTATTCCCGGAACTAAATTCTATTGTACCTACATTTTATTTTTTGACAAACAAGAGTATTAAGATCTTTTCAAGTATTTGATTATTCTCTTGGGTATGTGTAGTTGTTGGGTTACACGTGTGAGTAAAGTCCCACATTGAATAATAATAACAAAAATGAGTAGTTAATATAACATAATTGTGCACATACTCATTAGAGTTAGACCTTTGGGATTAAAATGTGTATCTATATGTTATATTAATTATTCAAGGAAGATCTTTAAGGTGTTTATCTCCCAAACAAATGGTATCAGAGCTCATGGTGGTGTGGGAGCAAAGGTGGCAAGGTTATTGAGGTTTTTTTCATAATTTGAGCAGATTTTCGTAGTTCGAGCGGGAATAGAGTGTGTGTACTTAGAGCCATTTTGCAAATAGCATAAGGTGGGTCCCTTTCACAGTTAGGTAGAGATGGTATA
Source organism: Castanea sativa (assembly GCF_040712315.1). NCBI lineage: Eukaryota > Viridiplantae > Streptophyta > Magnoliopsida > Fagales > Fagaceae > Castanea > Castanea sativa. The sequence goes on along the minus strand of NC_134016.1, from coordinate 36,539,133 downwards.
TTCACTATATTGCACCAAGCAATCCCATAAAAAACCCACACAAATGATCTTGGAAAAGGCTCAACAAAAGAGTATTATTGCCAATAGTGCTAGATTACGATAAGGTGCGAGATTCTCATGGATATCATGAGATCTTTGGAATCACTATATCAAAAAGTTTTGGTAAGCAAAAATAAAGTTTTGGCAAAAAGTTTCATGATACACTTGCTCAACGATTACTTGAGCAAACCCATTGCGGAAGGTTACAAATTTTCCTTTCTAGATTGATTTTGTAGCTAACTTAACCCTAATCATTCCATATATTAAAGCCAAAATTTAAACGTAATTTTAAAAGAGGAATATGACTACAAAATTGGAGAAATTATCCACTCCTATAGGAGTCCTCCCTCTTTTCACAGCAAGTGTAGGAACCTAATTGGTGAGACACACACTCATGCGAGATGAGAGAGGACTCATTGGTAGGAAATAATAATTTCACGCAAAATTGTGAGAACTTTAGAAAGGATTCGGATTGTTTTTCAAGGGTTCTATTTAATATCCATGAGATGATTTTGATTCAAAAACTTGATCACCTATTGTATGTGTTGGACTTTGAATACTAAATATACATAGACGATGTCAAAAATCTTCAACATGCTCTTGGATTGGCTGATTGATCGGTCTGCAAATGGTGATTGTTTGTGAAGCGGATCACATAAAAAGGAACAGTGCATGAGTCTGCAATTGCAGAGTTTTGAACAAATACCCATCGCTATGTGTGTTTGTAATAATTCATTTTTTGAATATCTTTATCCATGATCAACCTGTGATGTAATTGTGGTTCGTACCTTGTACTCAATCAACAACCTAAACTGATAATTGGTTGTTAAGCCATTTGGGGTTAAAATTTTAAATTGCAAATTCCAATGGTTATTGTTTTTAGGTTACTCACACAGTGGCAGCTCCAGAAATTTTTTTCAAGGTGTTTCTTAAGGAGCATAAATTACACAATCTAATAAAAAAAAATTTATATATAGACAAATGACAACAACAACAACAACAATAAAAAAAAACACGCAAATACATAAAGTTTTACAATATAAAGCTTGTAGAGTTCAGTTTTGATTGTTGTTAGTATTGCTGAATAGGGATGGACCACAATGGCTAGGAAGAGTAAGAGCATCCATAGCAATGGAGCTCCACCAAAACACAAAAATGCACACTGCAGCAGTGAAGCCATAGCTAAAAAATTTTAGCTTCTTGCTATAGTGCACAGCTATCTATGGCTGTGCACTATAGCAAGAAGCTAAAAAAAAAAAAAAAAAAATTATATGGTTGTGCACTATAGCAAGAAGCTAAAAAAATTTTATTACACTTTTCATTAAAATAATATTTCTTTTCTTTTTTTCTTTTCTCTTCCCGTTTCACAGCTCATCTCTCTCTCTCTCTCTCTCTCTCTCTCTCTGCTCTCTTAGACCAAAGCTCCTCTCACTCATCCCTCTCTCTCATCTCACAAATCAGGCCCTGCCCTTGCCGCCGCCGGTCACGCCATTGCTGCCTCCCTTGAATCCATCTCGCCCAGTTTTCCACGCAGCCGACCCATCTTCCCACGTTGCCAACCCATAGGTCTTTTATACACTCTCTCTCTCTCTCTGGGACTAGTCGGTCTATATCACTGGTATCTGATAAAAAAATTTCTCTTTTTAGTTCTTTTTTTGGCTATTCTCTCTTTGTTAGAACGAAGAGAGGTTGGGTTTGGGGTTGCCGATTGGTTTGCAATTTTGAGTGGTTAGGTTTTTTTTTTTATTATTGTGATATTTATATTATTTTATTGTGTTGAAAGCTAAAATAGATCCATTGCTGCGGAATGTTTTACAAAGTGAGTAAGTAAAATAGATAAAGTGACTTTTTAGCCTTTAGGTTTGATTTAGTTTTAATTTAAATTGTTTAATGACTTGTGAAATCTGCAAGGTATTGAGGCAATGAGGATTTTTTTTTTTTTTTTTAATATTTGTTGAATGAAAAACATAATCGTGTTGGTGTTGGAGTAGTGATAGTCTTAGTCTGAGATGAGATTGATCTTGTACTGGGCTTTTCCATTGGCATTTGGTTTGGACCTTGTTAATGGTTTTATTATAACTTTTTTTTTCTAGATTTTTGTTCAAGTTTTTTTTTGGGGGGGGGGGGGGGTTGTTTTCATGGTTTTATAAACTAGTATGATGAAAGAACCGAAAAATGAACTAGTTATTGGTTTTTTGGTTGGACCGAGATCCGACCAATGGTCGAACTGGTGACATCATAAATAATATAATTAATAAAATTTTAAATTATATAAATAAAAATATAATAAGTTTATTACTAATAATATGCTAACAAAATGTAAAAACATAATATTTAGTGACACTTTTCGTGTAAATTTAATCAAAATTTTTCCTTCGAATGGACAATCACATGTTTAATTATAATCATAAAAATAAAAAGTTTATTATATATATATATATATATATATATATATATATATTATGAATTAATTGAAGTTATATAAAAATTAAGTAACTTTTTAAGTTTATTCGCTTAATTAACTAAAACTACTATTTTTTGTTTCTAATCAAAATTATCGGAAAAAGAAAAAAGAAAAGTAGTTGTACAATGAAAAAACCTAAATTTACGTGACTTTGACCAATTAGTTGTATAATATATATTATAATGTTTTCGAGGTAAAGTAGTCATACAATGACCCTGTGTCAGGTAAAGCAAAAACTAAAAGTAAAACCGTAGTGTAGGCTTAAAAGAATATAAAAGCATGTGATTTTTTTTACTTGAAAGACCCTAATATATCGTTAAGTTGCTCAAATTATGGATCAAAATTTAATTTTATTGGTATAAAAAATTCAGGGTGTTCCCAAATTTTTTTTTAAAGGTAGATAAATATAACATTTTAAATTATCATGTATACAATTTTTTTTTTCAGGTCAGGGTGGTCCCATCCTAGCCATAAGGTGGTGCCACCCTTGTACTCACATAGAATCAATGAATTTTGAAACTAATCTACCCAATTCTGAGGGAAATAAATAGCATTTAAGTTAGAGTTTTTTTTTTTTTTTTTTTGAGAGAAAAGTTAGAGTTAATTGGTGAAGGAAAAACATATTTAAAGATTTAAGAAACGACAAGAAAAATTAACGAGAAAAAAAGAAAAAAGAAAAAACCTTTTGAAACTAACCTACCCATTTTTGAGGGAAATAAATAACTGGTACTAAAACAAGTGTGAAGGACTCGCAAGGTAATGACTAAAAGGTCCACTAATTGGGATTATTCTGCTAGTTGAGGCTTGAGATCCAAAGTGTGTGTTTGAAATCATGTTGCTGCAATTTTGCTAAAGCAAGTTTTGAGCAAATTTGGGGGTAGTATAGTGTTGTTAATTTGAAGTGGTCATATTTCATTCATTTCAAATCTAAATTAGGTCAAATTTTTGTCCGATTTAATGCCTCAAATGTTTTTTTTTTCCAATAAATTGTAAACTTTACTAAGAGATTTGTTATGATCTAAAATATGTACGTGCAAAAGATCACCAATTCATCATTACAACCTTGTCATCTTTGAGTGGCTTCTGACCTAGACTCAACTCTAAGAAATTTTTTATTTTTATTGATATATAGATAGTGGTGGAGGGGGAAGGTGGGGTTCAAAATTACAAAATTTGATTAACACCAACAAAATTTGATTAACAACACCTTGTTTTGACATATGAATTTAGCCAGCAATCTATAGCTTTGACAAAAAAAAAAAAGATTTCAAGATAAGTATAAAAATGTCTAGAAATTAATATTTATTAGTATTAGAATTCAGGTTGATATAGAGATTGAGTAAGAGAAAAGATAGAAAGAGATAACTAAAGTGTTAGGTTCTAAGGCTTTAGGTTTTAAATGTATTAGAACTTCAATAAGTAATGTTGGCAAACCATGATCAAAATTTAGAGTCTAGATTTAGGTTGCTCAAAGTGTGTTTATGTGTAAAGTTGGATTCGAGTAATTGCAGAAAATTACTATTCAATTTCTACAAGGCTCGATCGATCGAAAATTAGACTTGATCGATCAAAGCTCATGTAGATTATTTTGCTGCAGAATTTTCCAACTCAGCCTAAGCCCGTTTGACGAATAGGACTTTATGCTTTATGTCTCATATAAAAAGAAAAACCCTAGCAATGTTTTAGTTGTTATTGATATGTTGTATGTGTGAATCTCTTGTGAGATCTAGAGATGTTTACCTTCATACATACTTAGGATTATCAAAATCAAGATTGATGAGAACTTGATAATCTCTTCTGTTGTTGTTTCAAGAGCTTAAAGAAAAACACAAGTGGGTGTACTTCGAAGCTGTCACATGGTCATGGTAGTAAGTTTTCTACTCGAGATAGCATTAGGATGTTAGTGGTCTAAGTCCTTTTGTAAAACTTCAATTCTTTCATAGTGGATCTGTTTTACCTTGAGGATAGCTAGATTAAATCCTTCTCAGGTTTTTTACCGGTTTAGTTTTCCTAAATTATCATATCGTGTGTTATTTACTTTTCCGCACTACTTTACATGATATGATTTGAATGTGTTAACTTAGATTTGAGTAATTTATCTAAGTAATCACTTGGCTAAATGACTAGATTAAACAAGTTGTGTTTTAAGGGGTCTAAAAACGTATAAGTGGTATTAGAGCAGGTTAGCTCTAGTGTTTATTTCCTTTGATCTAAGATTTGATCCTTGACCCTGTTGTCATGGAACACGGTCACTCTCTTGTGATCCCACCACACTTTGATGGGAATAATTATACCTACTGGAAAGTAAGGATGAAAGCATTCAGGAAATCCATTGATGAGAGGGTTTGGAATTCCGTTGAATACGGATGGGAGAAGCCGATTACTCCTGTAAGCGAGTGACAAACTTCTCAAAAAGAAACAGCCGCTTTAATAGCAAAGCCATGAATGTTATTTTTAATGCTATTTCTATAGAGGAATTCAAGAGGATCTAAAATGTTAAGGTTGCTCATACTGCATGAAATATTCTCCAAACTGTGCATGAAGGCATAAAGGTAGTTAAGATTAATAAGTTGCAGCAGTTAACAACTAGATTTGAAAGTATTAGGATGTCTGATAATGAAAATTTTGATGAATTTTATGCTAAGCTTAATGATATTGTTAATTATGCTTATAATTTGGGTGAAATTTATGATCAACCTAAAATTGTTAGGATGATCCTTAGATTTTTCACTGAAGATTTTAGACCCAAAGTAACTGCCAATACTAAGAGCAACGATGTGAACTTCATCCCTATTGATGAGCTTATAGGATCTCTCTAGTCCTATGAGCTAGACCTACCCAAGATAAACAAATCCAAATCAATGGCTCTTAAGTCAGTTGATGATGTTGATGGGAAAGAATTTGATGATGAATTCTCTTCTACAGAGATTGCATATCTTGCCAAGAACTTTAGAAACTTTCTTAGGAACAATAACAGAAGAGCAAGAGGCAAAAACAACGTTGAACCTAGGAATTTTAAGAGAAATGAACTCACTAAAGTGAACAATACTAATAAATCTAAAAAGAAAGTAGGTCAAACCTCTAATAATTCTTTGGGTCAACAATGTTTTGGTCCTCAAGGGTATGGTCATGTAAAATTAGAATATCCTAAATTCTTGAGATCAAAGGGTAAAGCTATGACTGTAACTCTTAGTGATGATGAAATTTCTGATCATGAATTTGGTAGTGATGAGGATGGAAATTTCATTACTTTCACAGCTACTTCTATAGTTGATGGAATTATTGTTGTTGAAGAGAGCCCTTCTGATGGGGAACTTTATGATTGTGCTAATTTACAAGAAGCCTACAATAAGCTATGCAAAATTGCTGCAAAAGATGCAATAAATGTTGAAAAATGTTTAAAGAAAATTACTTCTCTTGAACTTGATAAGAAAGATTTGTTGTTGAAATTGCTTGATGCTAGCACTTTAGTTGATAAAGTGAAGACTGAGAACATGATGTTGACTAACAAGATTAAGAAATTGGAACTAGAATTATCGGTTGCTAGAGAACAAACTAATAGGTCTGCTAGTTCTAAACTTGATCACATGTTGAGTGTTAAGAAGTCTCCTTTAGACAAAACTGGTCTAGGTTTTGTAAAAAGCATCTTATTGTCTGAAACTCATTCCACAAATTTTGTTCCTTCTTCTGAGCCTCCCAAGAGTAAATGTCAAACCAGTAGAAGTTACACCACTTCCTAGGAAGATTAGAATTGATCTTAAAGAATCTATTTCTAAGAAGCCTAACCCTCCTAAGGATAAGGAGCATGAGAGACCTTTATGGGTTTGCCATTTTTGTGGAAAGACAGGACATATTCATCCAAACTGTTTCAAGTTGCAAGCTACAAAGTGAGCAAATAAGCCAAAAGTACATGTACCTCAAGTACAAGATCCTATGGTACTTATTGGTAAATTGGTAAAGGCATTAAACATTTATTCCAATCCTGGAGTTGCTCATCATTCTAATCAGAATAATAACTCCAATTTTAAAGTTGCATCTAAAAGGTTTTGGATGCAAAAGGCTTAATCTAATTGAGACTTTCTAGCATGGTCCTTATGCTTCATCTCTCTATTCTTTGTGACCATTTTTTTTTTTTTTTTGTATCTTTTTGTTTTTAGGAATTGCATTGCATAACATTCATGCATTTCATGTTAGGTTGTTTTTGTTTTTTTTTTTTTCAAAAAATAAAAAATAAATAAAAAAAAGGAAAAAGAAAAGGGAAAAATGTGTTTTGCATCATTGTTCTTGGACTTAAAATCAAGGCTGGCCATATTATCTTTACATAACATGTTTATGTGTTTAGCTTGGATGAGCTTATTTTATTGCACTTTGCTAGTTTAAGCTATGTAGTACATGTTGTGTGGGAGTTGTTTATTGTTTTTTATCACATGATCTTGATCTTGAAATCACATGTTTTTGATTGTTGGACTTGAACTTAATGAGAAATGCATAAATAACCATCTCACCACTAATTGCTAGCCAATCATGAACACCTTAGTGTATATCATAAGATTTTGTGCTTGAGAAAGTGTAGCACATGCACAAAAAGAACAAAAGGTGTAACCTCGGATTAATGCTAAAATTGGTGTGTACATTATTGGGCTATAATTAATTCACAATGAAATAAAATTGGTGTGTACATTATCTAGGCTAGTCTAACAATTTCTAAGTCAAATTAAATTGGTGTGTACAATATGAGGCAAAACAAGAAACTTACATGATTGCAAGCTTGTTCTCTAGGAGATGTGAGAGTTATATGATGTAACTCTTTAAAAGATAATCTCTTTAAGAGATACTCTCTTTCAAACTTATGTGATGAATTTTGTATAAATTGTGATTGATTATTATCTACATATCACCTTACATGTATCTCATGCTATTGCTAGTTGCACACACTACACAAGTATTCTTTGCTAAACTTAGTACATAATATTGTGTGTGATGTTGTTGTGGCCATCCAAGATTAAATGTGCCGGATTCTAATACAAAATATGTTTAATGGTTAAGTTTTGAGGACAAATTGGTTGAAAAACTTGTTTTTAGGAGATCTAGGTTGAATTCAAATGTTTTTGAAAAATTTTTTACTCATACTCATGCATTTCATTCATTAAACAATGTGCTTTGAGGAGTTTCTGCATTAAAATGCTCTGTTTTTCAAAAATCTGATTTTTCCAAATTTTCGATCGATCGAACCTGTTGCTCAACCGATCGAAAATGCGTTAAAAACTTTGATTACAATCTACCTGACTCAATCAGTGCTCAATTGGTGCTGGATCTATTGAAGTTGCCCTTCGATCGATCGAACCTAATTTTCGACCAATCGAAAATTGGTCTATGAGTTTTTAAAAAGATTTTTCTCTCATATGTTCTTCACACTTTTCATATTTTTCAAAAGCTCTTTCTCTCTCTTTGCTCGACCGATCCAATCTAAGTCTTTTTTGTCACTTTCTGCCTTAAATCTTCAAAGGGTTTTTGTCTTCTAGCTTGAGTAAGTCTCTTTTACCCTTTCTTTTTCATTAAAATCATATTTTTTTTTTCATGCATTTTTCTCTAAAATTTTGAACATGTGATTTTTTTATATTTGGGTTGTTTTCTTTCCAATTTGATTCATGGGTTTTTATCACTAGATGATATTAACTTGATTCTCATGCTTTAATTTGATTAAATTTGTGTTTTGGAAAAAATTTGAAATTCTAGGGCTCGAAACCACATAAAATTAGGGATTTTGTTCAATTGGGCTTAATTTGGTAAAATTGACTTGTGTAATTGATTGATTATGTCATTATATGATGATTTCTATCTAGTTTAATGATTAATTACTCAATTTGGTTAAATTTTTGAAATATGGTTTTTCAAAATTTGGGGTTTTTGTTCTAAAACTCTATGTTCAAGTCAATTGTTGATTTATAATGTTTAATTGAACAAATTTCAGTGCATTAGAGCATGCATCATATCTGTATTTCATTACATGCATCATATAGATTGTTATTTATTGAGATTTTCGTGCTCTAACCTTGTCTAATGTAGTCTACCCTTGTGTTTCTTTTTGTTTTTGTTGAGGAGTTTGTTGACCCGACAACTGCTGTTGATCCTCCACCTTCTTCTTCAAGCGGTGCTTCTTTATGGAGTATGCTAGACACTGTCTTAATTGTTCAGCCTGCTCAGGAACAGATTTTGGTGGATGTGCTTGCTGAGCTTCAGGCTTTACGAGCTAATTTAGCGAGTGCTAGACATTTTCCTCCACCTCCACCTTTTGATGATGAGTCATGATTGCCCTTTAGCAATTCGTCACAAAAATGGGGAGTACTTATGGAAGTTGATAGGGGGAGTTTGCATGTTGATAGGGGGAGTTTTGAGTTTTTGTTGATAGGGGGAGTTGTTTTTGTTTTGAAGCTAGATTGTATTTAGGTGCCTCTTTGATGTATTTATTTTATATGGGTTGTCTATGTTAGGGGGAGACACTTTGTTTTGATTTGTTTTATTGTTTCTTGTTTCACATGTGCTACATTGGCTATTGATTTATATTATGAGGTTATTCATGATATATGTCTTTTATTTTTTTGTTTTGTGAAATCAAGAATTTATTTTGGTTTTACTTGTATTTTCCACACATGCGTTTATGTGTTTGTTAAGTGTTTCAGGAATATACAGGTTTATTCAGTCGTGCTGCTGTCTACACTAGCAATTGATAAATAGTAGTTAGGTTGAGTTGTTTATTGGGCTGTTTTGTAACTTTGAGCATTTCAATTTTGGTATATGTTTTGTCACGGATTGCTAAAGGGGGAGTTTGTTAAGTTCTAATACTTTAGGATCTAAATGTATTAGAACTTCAATGTGTAATGTTGGCAAACCATGATAAAAACTTAGAGTCTAGATTTAGGTTGCTCAAAATGTGTTTATGTGTAAAGTTGGAATCGAGTAATTGCAGAAAATTACTATTCAAAGCTCATGCAGATTGTTTTTCTACAAAATTTTCCAACTTAGCTTAAACCCGTTTGACGTGTAGGGTTTAATGCTTTATGTCTCATATAAAAAGAAAAACCCTAGTCACGTTTTAGTTGTTGTTGATATGTTGTATGTGTGAATCTCTTGAGAGATCTAGAGGTGTTTACCTTCATATATACTTAAAGTTATCAAGATCAAGATTAATATCGAGAACTTGGTGATCTCTTCAGTTGCTATTTCAAGAGCTTAAAGAAAAACACAAGTGGGTGTACTTGTGGTTGCTATGGATCAAGGAAAGAAGTAGTCTAGGGACTCGGAACTGTCACGTGGTCGTGGTAGTAAGTTTTCTACTCGAGGTAGCATTAGGATGTTAGTGATCTAAGTCTTTTTGTAAAACTTCAATTCTTTCATAGTGGATCTGTTTTATCTTGAGAATTGCTAAGTTAAATCCTCTTCAAGTTTTTTACCAGTTTGGTTTTCCTGGGTTATCATATCGTGTGTTATTTCCTTTTCTGCACTGCTTTACATGATATGATTTGAATGTGTTAACCTAGATTTGAATGATTTATCTAAGTAATCACTTGGTTAGATAACTAGGTTAAACAACTTGTATTTTAAGGGGTTTAAAAACGTACAGGAAGTAAAAATTTAATGTGGCTCGACCTAATAGCCTACATCCATAGCAGAAAGTGTATGTTAATACTTATCCAAGTTATTGCCTAATTTGTCAAATGAACTTTTCTCCAAATTGGTTTGGAAGAAAGTCTGCCCTTACATAATTTCCAAAATACTAATTTGTTGTGTTTAAAGTTTGAGACATTAAAGCTGCGTATGAATAGCTAAACGCATTTAGCGTTTCCAGCTTCTTCTTCTTCTTCTTTTTTTTTTTTTTCCTATGCACACTTTTCAACCAGGGGACATTGGACACTATTCATCATTGTGCATGTACTGTTCATGAATAGTACACGCACTTTTCAGCCAATTTTTAATTAAAAATGGGACCCCGCATCACTATTTACACATTTAAAAATTATTTTGCTACAATATTTTTAGTTTTCAGCTATATTCAAACGGACCCTAAATATAAAGATTACATTTTTTTAAAAAAATTGTAGTATTATAAAGTTAATAGATTCTTCCTCATATAGACTCTAAAAAGTAAAGACTCTTCCTTGTATCGAAGAGTGAGGGTAATGGGCTACAAAATCTAAACAGTATAGTACTAGAGCATCTTAACTGTTAAGTTTCGTACATACAAAGTAATTGAGAAAGCAAAATACTTGTACGTAGAAAATAAAAAGATAGGAGCCGGCATAAACCTAACGTAATTTAAGGAGGTAAACCAGTTGTCTTTTACGAATAAAAATCAGAGGTCCTTGCCATTAACGTTCCTTTACTCTTGTGGTCCCCTATACTTAAATTCCATTCATGAGGAAACTATTTCGAGTTTAAAGCTTAGTTTGGATACTGCGTTTTGTGGCCACGTTTTGAGATTCTGCGTTTTTTTTTTTTTCAACGTGCATGAACAGTAACCGGTACTGTTTATACACGTTATTTCATTGTGCGGGAGACCAATTTCACTGTTCACGCACTGTAGCTGCACTGTTCACGCACTGTTTATAGGACCCACAAACACTTTATTCAGAAAAAAAAATATTAAAAATGGGTCTCACAACACTATTTACACATTTAAAAATTATTTTGCTACAGTATTTTTAGTTTTCAGCTTTCAACAATAAGTTCTATCCAAATGGACCCTAAATTTAAAATTCCTGTTGTTGTTGTTATTATTATTATTATTACTGTGGTTGTTGTTTTAGTTGTTTAAGTTACTCACACAATCAATAAAATTTGAAATTAACCTACCCATTTTGAGAGAAGGAAATAGCATTAAATTTTGAAACTAACCTACCCATTTGAGTGAAGGAAACATCATTTAAGTTGGAGTTAATTAGCTAAGTAAAACCGTATTTAAAGATTACTAAAAAAAACCACCGCACACCCTTGGTGCGGTGGTCACTTTACAAGTATAAATGCTTGTGAGGTGTGGGGATAAGGGTTGGGGTTCAAGTTTCTAGGAGGGAGCTTTACACATATATACACTTAGATTAGGCTAGAGTAGAAATTCTATCTTGTATATATATATATATATATATATATATATATATATATATATACACACACATATATAAAAACAGATTACGGAAAAAAAAATAGTGAGGGAAAAAACACTTTAAACGACCGATTAATTGGGAGTCTTATACTAGACTACTGGTTAAGACTTAAGACCCATAAGTGTGTTTAGGACTATGTTACTACAGTTTTGCTTTTTGAGTTTCTAGCCAACTTTCAAGGATAGTATAGTTATGCCAATTTTTAGTAGTCATATTTCATTCATTTCAAATTTAACTTGGGTCAAATTTGTGTCTGTTTTAATGCCTTAAATGTCCACTTTTCCAATGAACTTTAGATTTAGATGTCCACTTTATCAATAAACTTTAAATTTTACTCAGTTATTTGTTATGTCATAGATATAAGTACAAAATATCACAAACTCATGATCTCTAAGAGTATCAAAACCTTATCATCTTTAAGCAGCTTTTGATCCAAACTCAACCTTAACAAAATATTGATAATACTAACAAATATGAATTTAGCCAGCAGTCTGTAATCTAACAAAAATATTTGAAAATATGTTAGAGATATATTAGCTCAATATAATAGGCTTAAGTCAAATCCTAACTTGTATGCAAGACAAATCTCTTACTTGTACTACAAGTCTATTAACCATAATTAGTATATGATTTGTCTAGGATTTAACTTACTATATATACTTATGTTATGATTCATTGTAACACAAAATTTGTATTACACTCTCATATAATAAAGATGTAGTCTTCAAATGTTTCCTACATGGATGTAAGCTGTTAGGTTTGTTAGAGATATATTAACCCATTAGCATAGACCCAAGTCTAATTCTACTTTGTGTGCAAACCAAGTCCCCTACTTGTACTAGAAGTCTATTAGTCTAGGGTTGAGTCTACTATATATACACATGTTAGGATTCATTGTAATAAAGGATTTGTACTACACTCTAATATATTATTGATGTAGTCTTTTAGGGTTTCCTCTGTGTATGTAGGCCGTTAGGCTGAACCACATAATTCTCGTGTGTTATTGTGTTCTATACTTTGTGCTTTCGCTTCCACATTCATACGAGCATATTCAATATGGTGTATCAACGCTAATATTTAACAATGTTAAGCCACGTAACCCTCATGTTCTTGTGTTCTACATTTATACTTCTGTTTCCTCATCTATTCTAGCATATTTAACGTGGTATATCAATGCTAATATTTAACATGGTATTAGAGCCAAACATCATTCTTAATCTCTATCAAACTTGCTCCCAAATTTATCCACTGCCTTCAAATTCACAGATACTCTCTCCAAGCACTGTTGGCATGCCTTGCAATCTCATCTTTGATTGAAGACACCAGATTAGGACCTCACATGCCTGTCACAATGCCCTCTGTCCCTGCCTTATAACCTCCCCAGCACCGTCGCGTCTCTGATTCTCTCAAGCAAGATGTGTCTCTTCCTTTTAGATTTGTGCAATTTCAAACCTTGAATTAGGGCTGGCTCAAGGTATTGTGGGGCCTAAAGCGACAACTTTAAGTGAGATCTATTCTTATATTTTGAATATTAATAGAATATTTATTTAAATTTTGTTTTTTTTTAATTTAAAATCTATTCTTTTAGAAAAAAATTACAAATTAAAACAAACCCATCATATTACTCAATGACTATACGACTAAAATAAACACTATTTATTGAATGAAGTAAATAAATACTAAAAAAATATGATTGAAAAGTTTAATAAAGTTATATACTTATTTGATATTTCTAAATAGAATTTGAGTATAAATTTATTTACTTGTGTAAGATTAATGAGTTCTTTTAATCCGTATGTGTGAGAAATTAAATGATTGATCTATCCAATGAAAATATTTTTTTTTAACTGGTTTTTCTTTGATAAAAAACTACTTTTTTTATTTATTGGTGAATATTTAGAACTTATTAATACTTCTGTTTGTAAAAATTTAGTGGCATTTTTCATTTGGGGCATTAGGCAGTTGCCTATTTGGCTCAATAGTTGAGCCGGCACTGCCTTGAATCACCAAACATACCACACAAACGTGCTCTACGGCCTCTTATATGAAAAACCCAGAAATCCATGCCAGCAACCAAGCGACCATGCGCACATTGGAGTTCCAGCCTGTCGAACCACACGTCGTTAAAATTGTTCACGCGCTAGTCTATCTTGATGACTTCGTCAATGACATCATCTGATGACATCTATACTATATGGAATTGTTATATTAAAATTATCCCACTAATGATGTATATGGAGAGAGTGATCAGCCTTAGGCTAGTATGAATCTGGATGTATAATACAAATAATGCGGTAAAATAATATAACTTGTACATCAAAGCTAAATTCATGCCTGTGAGAATTTTATTTAGTGGTTCTAAATTTTAGGGAAAATTTGCTCAACAGTATTTTTTCAGAAAAATATTAGATCCACCGCACGTGTTTGAAGTTATTTAGTAAGTTAGACTGTTTTTTGAAAATCGAGTTTATGAAACTCGAGTTCCAACCCAAAATCGACTTTCTCAAACTCGATTTATGCCAAACCTTGATTTTTTTTTTTTTTTTTTAAAGGTGGAACTCGAGTTTAATAAACTCGAGTTCCATTAAAAAAAATAACAGAACTCGTGTTTCCTACACGCGAGTTCCGTTTGGGGTTTTTCTTTTTAAAGCATGGAACTCGAGTTTGTTATACTCGAGTTCCACCTTTTTCTTTTTTTTTTTAAATCAAGCTAGGTTGGCGTAAATTGAGTTTGAGAAAGCCGATTTTGGGTTGGAACTCGAGTTTCACAAACTCGATTTTCAAAAAACAGTCCAGCTTACTAAATAACTTCAAACGTGTGCTAGCCACCCAATTTTTTTCAAAAAATATACTGTTGAGCAAATTTTGCCTAAATTTTAATTTCTATTTGATTCTATGATTTAATCTCATAACAACTACTTTATGATGCATCATATGGCATAATGGCAATATCCTATACATCTCAATCCAAAGGAACGGCTTAACAGCTTTTTTCTTCTTCTTTTTTAAAGATTTTTTTATGCCCATAACACTTTAACAATAAATTTATAATATTAAATTATTATTTGTTTTAATTTGAACTTATTACTAAAATTATTTTTTTACTCACTAATAATAACTTGTTATTGAAAATTTATTGGAAAACGCCTTGGAGACACAGCATTTTGTTTTTTCTTTCTTTTTGTACTTTTCTAAAATAAAAAAATAAAATAAAATAAATAAAAAAGATAGAAACCATATTCATTGAAGTGACGAACTTTGAAACGATCGCAAGCCAATAAGCACCTAGTTCTCTGCCATAGTACCATAAATGTGGCGGGGCAACTACTCCAATTATGGCAAATTTATGAACTTTCAAGTAGTGTCAACCACGTATGTCCCTCTTGTCCGGTCATGTTGCTTTTGAATTCATAGCATAGTATCATAAACCAATTTGGAATAATGTACCGACGTCTATATATAATAATAATAATGTACCGGCGTCATACAGAGATATGTGTATATCGTAACAGGTAAAGTTATTGTTTTTTTTTTTTTTTTTTTTCGTTTTCAAATTTGGGGATTGAATATGATTTAGGTTTGAATTTCTTGGTTGGATTGGTTTAAATTTAGTTATAGTTAGTTTTGTTCTGAGTTAGGCTTCCATTAGCATGCCTCTAATAGGTAATTTGGCCGGTTGTTTATTTTTTACATTTTAAATTATTTTTGCGTATGTTTTGGCTTGAATTAGATTGGTTTGGTTTTGAGTGATCATTTACGGAATTCATTGTATTTGTTTCTCAAAAAAAAAAAAAAAAGAACTGTTGTCTACAATTCCATCTTCTCCTACCTTTCTGCTCCTACCCCGTAACCAGAAAGGTTCCATTCTTAATTTCTGATCTTAAATAGTTTATGCCTTATTATTCTTTCTATAACATTCACTATTGTTTATATAATTATATTCCGTCTTCTTAATAAATCTTCCCTTTCTATTCTGTCTTTTCTCCAATTGCAGTACTGCTTTCTATGCCAGATAAAGCCATTGGGTTTTCTGCAAAAGGAATTACTCAATCAAGGTTAAAGGTTTGGCTACCTGTTACCCTAATCTCCCATTTATTTTTTCAATTTCTTAAGTTCTGTTTTATCGATTATTGTATTGGTTAGATTTTTTTTTTTGGCCAATTTTTGTTAGATTTGTACTTTTTTCGTTTGCCCCTGAAATGTGAATTGATTTATGTTTTGTTGATAATTGTATTTTGGTTAGATTTGGTTTTTATTTGGCAGTTTTTTTGTTAGATTTTTTTTCCTGCCTCTGAATTTTGAATTCATTTAATTCTAGCATTAAAAATGCTTCAAAATTATGCACATTTCAGGTCCAAGAATTAATGCAGTTTTCACTGTTTCTTGATTTCCTTTTTTTTTTTTTTTTTGCCACCTTTGAAGCAAAATCTTTCCAGATCAGGATTTGTACCAGTAGGTTTATTGTTAGTGACTTTAAACTCGACGCTTTATAAAAGTTCACACTTTTGAATCTCTTGATTAGATAAATAAATGAATATGAATGCTGCTTAAAGAAAACACACACATTGTTTACATAAACTTTAGGTAGATGGTATAGCTTTTTATCCGAGAAATTCGTAAATGAGTATGGATTAAAAAAAATAATTGTTTAAGTTGTTACTGTTATCCCTTGAATCCTTTGTATAATTGATACCTGCCTTTGTAATTAATATTTAGGATATAACAGCCCTACAACTCTTTGGTAACAAAGGCATTCTTTCTGTTTGGTGGAAAGTGAAGCCCTTTTGGCATTTGTAGCATTGTGTTGTGGTTATATGTTTAATATTCGATTGTAGAAGCATTAAAATAACTTTTTGCAATTGAAGATGCTATCACTTTACAATTTGATTAACAATTTAGTAATGAAAACAATTACCACCAGTTATTGATGGCACTACAAAACTTGAGTAGACTTTGCCCTTTCTGTTTTTAGCAAAAATCCTGCCTCTTAGTCTTCAATTATATCAGAATCATCTATGTTATGAGTCAATTTCTGTTTCTAGTTTGTTTCTTGAGGAAATAAAAACAGGAATTTCTTTTATTAATTTGATTAATGTATATATCTTCATCAATATTCTTAATGTGACTCACTTATCAAAGACAAAAATATATAAGGCTTTTTAAAACAAAATAAATTCATGCCCGGTCATCATTTACTTTTGAACTCTAATTTCAGTGTACGTGTGAGGAAGAATGCAGGGTATTATTGATTTGATGGAGAATTTGTATTTGGACTCATTAGAGAAATTTGTCATTTGTAAATTTCATAAATTAGTTTAGTTGCTGTAATTTCTTTTTTAATCTCCACTAATTTCCTCATTTTGGGTTATATGTTTTCATTCTTTGGTTTTCTAACTTTGCCTAATAGAACCACAAAATTATAAGATTTGGGGAGAAATAAAAAGAAGTAGCTTCTTCTGCTTTTGGAATTTCTTGAATTGAAGGTATTTCAATTTGGCACAGGAGCATACTAGAGCAAGATGAAAAGTCAAGATGGTGCTGAACAACCTTGAGAAGACAAGTAAGAACCTACAACTTATTAATATTTTATGTAAAATCAATTTTTGACAGGTTTAAAAATCTGCACCTATTACAAAGAATAAAATTTTAATCTGGTGTAACATCAATATTTTTCTTGAACACTATTTTCCAGTTAGATTCCTACTTGAGTCTTTTTTGGTTCTTGATTTAGTTTTGGTTGATTGGATGAGGTTTGATCCTTTAGTAATTTCAGATTTTGTTTGTTTGTGCAAAAGAATCCACTTCTGTAAGTAGATCAATCGTATTTATGACGTTATATAGCTATTTGTTATTTATTTGGAAATTGTTTTGTGGTGGTTGCATTTTGGAGTTGGTTTACTGAATCTTATTTACTAATATAATGTCAGAAGTGCCTTTTCTCCGCATGTTATTTGGTCTTCGCATTATGTGGGAGGCATGTCTTTATATAAAAGAAGCTTGATTACTTATGAAACCAATGCTTTCTCAGCGTCCTAATTTTTCACAATGTTTGTCAATGTCACATTAAGATTATAAGCGTTGCAGCATTGCTTTTTTTTTTTTTACCTTGATGACCAAAAGTGAAGTGCAAATCCACTGTGTAATAAAGAGGAAAAATTAGAAGAACTAACCTGGGATTTTGCTTTCAATGATTTAAAGTCAGTGTGTAATGTGATCCTTAATAGCCATGTACTCTTTGTAAGCCTTTTGTTATTTCGGTTATTGTATTATTAACATTCTATTGTAGGTTTAGACAAATGGCTATCTACTTAAGTTGGTTTCAGAGTTTAAGAAAAAAATGATCTTATATAAGGTGAATATTTCTCTATTTATTATTGTTATTTCAAATATTTTTCAAATGAATTTATGTTGGTTTGTGGTTGGTAAACTTTGGGTAGTTGTGGATTTGTGTTTGGGTGTTGAGACATTTGTTTTTGGCAATGATATGACCATTTTGGGGCTTTGTCTGGTGTTTCAATTCACTAAGAAATTATATACATTTGTGCATCCTATTCATTTGAAAAAATGTTATGGAAATCAGTTACATCAATATAGACTAACTGCATGAATTCAACATTTTTTGTAACAAAAAATTTGTTTATTGCTTTTTTGTAACTCTAGGGCATTTGCATCTCACTAACAGATAAAAGAGTGGTTAAACTTTACATATGTTGTAGCCTATTAGAGGAAGTTTCTGCCTATTAGAGGAACTTTCATTCATATTTCCCACACACCCTCTCGAACTTCCAAGCCTTGGCTTCACATTTTCATCATTTTTGTTTCTCTGTTGCTCTTTTCTTTTTTCTTTTTTCGATCTTATAAAATTTGGGGAATTTAAAACATGATACTTTATTGTTTGTCAAATTGGAGACAATAAGGGTTTTTATTTTAACTTTTTCATCAGACTTCCAATTCTATGTATTTATTGAAATGTCTTTCAATGACCTCATTTTAGTGGGCAAGAAAATGAGTACAAACTACATTTAATGCTTACCATAAAAATGATTTTTTTTTTTTTTTAAGCTCATAGAGCAAGTTACAATAGTATAAATGCCCAAATGAATTCTCCAACTAACATTGTCCAAATTCTCTTTTAGATTGTAGATTGATACTGAAATTGTTGAACTCATTTAATTCTCCTTTGTAGTACGTCACTACCACAAATGATTTACAATTTTTTTATTTTTTTTATTTTTTTTATGGTAGTAGGTAGACACCTTACAATTGGTAAACAACTGAACATACATATATATTAGCCTTATCAATTTTAGTATCTTCTATTTGGGTTTTTACCAAGTTCTTCGTTTTTTTACTCTTTGATCTTCCATGGAAATTCAGCAACACCTTATTAAAAGATAAGAAAATTATGACTATATTCTATTAGAAACTTTCCTATGTTTTTTTTTTATTAGACTTTGTTTTATAAGTAAAATTTTGATTTAGAAATTTTTATTAGACATGTTTAAAGGAAAAAGAAATGATAAGAGCTATCTAATACTCATTCATGTGATCTAGATTTTAGATGGTAGAACTAATTTCGCATTTGCATGTGATCTTCATTTGGAATCAATTTAATATTAACATTTTGTTCTGAATATTTTGATATGTCTAGGTATGCAAAAAGATCCTCAATGGCTTGGTTGCTTACAACATTAGACCCATAAAGACTTTTAAGAGATAAAACATGAAGTCCATAAACAAAGGGTTAAACTATTTGACTTTCAGTTTATTTTGGGATTTTAAATGTTATTTTGGGCTATGAATCTAATTTTTAATGATGTTATGAAGAAAGATATTTTCTTCTGCTGTAAGTTTAATTTTTTCCGGTTATTCAAATTGTGTCAATATATATTATTATGATGAAGTATTATTTACTTTTGATGATGTTATTTAAAAAAGAAAAGTACATTGATGATGCTATAAACAAGCAACCAACACAATTATAAAAATCCCGTGCATTTGCACGGGTTATAAGCTAATAATAGGTAAAGTTAAGAGAAAATTTAATTAGATTTTAAATTAGAACTCAATTAGAGTTTAATTTTGCGCCACGTGTCCCATCTAATATAAGTTTTTAAATTTTTGTGCCAAGTGAGTTAATTCAATGTAAAAATTATATTTTAATTAAAGTTTAATTTTGTGATCCCACCTATCTCCCACGATCCTACGTAGGATCCTGATTTTGACAACTTTATAGAGCACATGGTAGCAAACTAGCAATAAAATCAGGCATTTAGCAGTTTGCTAGAGAAGTAGGAGTGTGAAACATCATAGTAGAAGGCAACTCTCAAGCTCAAACATTGTTGAAAACTTTAATTAGTTCGGCAAACTAATTAAATTTGTTGAAGATAGGGCATGGAAAATCATAGGAAAAAGTTAATAAATGCCTTGAGAGTATTGGTTTATGAAATTTTTGTAAGAATTTTTTTTTATGGAAAAAGAACAAAAAATAATTGATTTTTTTTACAGCATTTTATATTTCCCATGAAAATAATATTAAAATTTTTCTAAAATAGTCCATTAACAAATACCTTAGAAGCACTCGTTTACATGATCAAAAACTTATGTGCACTTCTTTTTGAAGCTCCATAGTTTTTCAAGTAAATTAAAAAGAAAATAGTTTTAGTGCCTCTCTCTGGGAAGTGGGTTGGTAGGTAGCCAATCTAGGCTAGCCTATGGCATAATGAGATACAGACATAGTAACTCAACAACAACAAAAAAAAAATCTAGATTTAGACCCATAATAAATGTAAACCGGGAACTGTAAGTTGAAATAACAGACATAATGAAATAACATGGATTAAATGAATTGTAAGTTGAAAATAATTAAATAATAAAGATTTATTTGGCTTTTACCAAAATATAAGGATCAAATTGACTGTAAGTTAAAAATAACATGGATCAAATT
Source organism: Castanea sativa (assembly GCF_040712315.1). NCBI lineage: Eukaryota > Viridiplantae > Streptophyta > Magnoliopsida > Fagales > Fagaceae > Castanea > Castanea sativa. The sequence continues at coordinate 36,518,525 of NC_134016.1, read as the reverse complement.
GATTATTACAAAATATATGGAACAAATTAACACTAACTTCAAAATGTAAGGATCAAAACGCTATTTTGCCCCCCCCCCCCCCCCCCCAAAAAATTATTATTTTTGTCTACTTTTACCTTTACATGGGTGATAATATTGCATGGTGCAATGCAGTAGCATCAGATCTAATTAGAGAAAGTCCGTAGACTCAACAAATCTGAAACTTATTAATATAAAAATTATTAGTAGTGGATAAAAAAGTAATATAAGTAGTAATCTCAAGTAAGAACTAGTATTGCATCTAAAAAAAAAGAAAGAACTATTAAAAAAATTTCAATTCAATCGATATCAAAAAATTGTCAAATTTCTTATGAAAAACATTTATCCAAATCCACCACTTGGCACCAATTGAAACAACATAATTAGTTTCCGGATTTGGATCCCACTTTGCATTTCACTCCTCTTTATACACAAACATTTTTATCATTTTTATTTTTTTTAACTTTAATTTTTTTTAACATTTTTTTATTGAAAAATTAAAAATTTTTATTTTTTCAACTCTTAATTTCAACCTTTAATTTGTCACCCCCAAAAGCATAGTGAGTGTTTGGATTCACGTTTTCACGTCTAAGTTTTGCGTTTTCAAGTTTTCTTTTCTTTTTTTTTTTTTTTCCTGCTTCACGCGTTTTAGAGGAGACAGTTTTCACTTTTTATGTACTGTTACGTACTGTTCACAGCCGAAGATTTGGACTTTTTGCGTGAACAGTGCATCTGCACTGTTCATGGGACCCATAAATATTACTTTTCAGTAACTTTTTCACTAAAAATGGGTCTCACGATACTATTCGCACATTTAAAAATTATTTTGCTACAGTGTTTTCAATTTTCAGTTTCTGTTTTCAGCAATAAGTTCTATCCAAACAGCGCTCCTACCAAAAAAAAGACCTTAAAACTATTTTGTACCTATTTGGGTCCCTCCTTGTACCTATTTGAAAAATTTTGTCGAGCAATAGGATCTGCCTTTTTTATAATTTTTCTATATATATGGTACTAAGTACTGACTAGTTTTCATCGCTGAGACTTGTCCTAGGTCCTTACAAGTATTTATTACCAGAATTACATTCTAACATCTCTCCCTCATTCAAACCCCTCAGCTATTTTCCTTTTCTTGCCACTGTTTGGCTACATTAGTATCAAAATGGGAAGAACTCCATACTGTGATGCAGATGGCTTGAAGAAAGGCCTGTGGACTCCTGAAGAAGACTAGAAGCTCTTAACCTACATTCAACAACATGGCCATAGATGCTGGCGTTCTTTAGCAGAGAAAGCTGGTTATTTATTTAATTTTTTTTACCAATTATAGCTAAACTCCTTTACATTACTTTATTGCAGGTAGTCATTCTCTCCATTCGTTCCTTTAGTCTTTTCAACGGTACTTGAATCTTAAGTCGCGGTCATGTCTTGCCCCCCCAGTTTAGTGAACGGTTCCATGTTTTCCCCGAATTTCATCAGTTCCAGGCTCAAGTGCCTGCTCATCCATCTTCATTCCAAAGGCGAACATTTCCATTGAGTGACTGTAACTGCTATGGTTTACAGTCAATAGTTCTTAACCAACCCTTTTTCGCCGAGCTTTATAAAGCTTTAAGAGAGAATAGGGAGTAAGGGGGACCTTCGCTTCATTAGAAATTTGACCCGGACCTTCTTTCTTCTCCTGCGGAGCCCTGAGAAAGTAACCGGTGGCCGGTTGCTCTACTAAGCGAAGAACCGCTCGCTGCCTTTTCTTTGCAAACAACATGTGCAGGTAGCCTAGGAGAAGAGAAGCAAGCTACCTTCGCCTACCTCCCATCTATATCTATAGGTGGCAATGGTAAGAGCTGGTAAGCATGATAACTATATCGGCGGCCGCGGCCAGCGCTCCGCGTTCTATCTAGGTTCCACTCTTACATACGCCCTACCTCACATAGAAGAAGGGGAACCCCTTCCATAGAAGAACCCGTGTGGGTGGGAGGGGATTCCATAATTCATTCATCAGATACGTCTTCTTTCGTGATCCATTTCATGTCAACTGTAATTAGTTATCAAAAGGCCTACTTTACAAAGGGAACGTCATTTCCTGGGAACCTTGCAACCTTGTGGTTCCCGGTCACCGGCCGCATCGGCCCAGTAACCTTCGTCACCATCGGTTCCTGCAATCAAGCCTTTCTTTTTTTAGTTTTTTTATTATGTCTTTCTTTCTTAAGGGCTTGCGGTTCATTACACAAAGGCTTTCAGTGAACTATTGAAGCTATCGTGAGAGTACAAAATGCTGACAGTGACGAAGGTTACCGACTTTCGGTGGACGCGAAGCCAACGAGTTCAGTCGAACAGCGTAACGAGTCTAAGGTTACAAAAGCGTTCGCCCACTTTGATAGGTATAGCATTGCAAGCAAATAAAGCAGAGAGCTTACCGTTTGTTTCTATTAGAGTCGTGAGCTTGTTGTAGTTGGTCTTTAAAGGGAGAACCTTACTGCTTACTTGCTATATCCCCGCGTTCTTGCACGGCTCGAATCATTCTTCGAGCCCTGCTTTTCCCTTCCCCTTCTCCCCATTCTAACGTCCAAAACAAGGTCGTATAGAGTATAGCCAAGTGGTAAGGCATCGGTTTTTGGTACCGGCATGCAAAGGTTTGAATCCTTTTACTCCAGATTATTAACACCCGATCAGATCTGTCAAGAACGAGCTGACGACTACAGGGGAAGCGGCTGACTGCAGTTCTTGGGCCCACTAGCTTGTAGCAAGCCAAAAGTTTGACTTGAACCTACTTTCCTAATAGAAGAGATAGAAGGGAAAGACAGACGGCAGAAAGCAATCCCTTCCAGGCCAGAGGTCTTCTTTCTTCTGTCGCCTTGCTAGCTCAAATCTCATACTCTATTTATACTATACCTGAAATCACTATCGAAAAAGGGCTCTCTTTTTAGGCTAGGGAGTAAATTCAACTTTAGACAAGTCTAGCAAAGCAACTCATCTGGTAAGACAGTCATCTGTCCAACCTCTATCAATCGGTCTTTCCTCATTTAATCGCTTGAATCGGTCCCACCCGGAATCTTGAATCTCTAACAATCGCATCTATCTGACTAATGGGAGAGATTGGCTCTATGGCCGCTTTTCCTTAAACTTCAGCCCTCTTTAAGCTCTCTTCTAGGGAATTTGCTTGGTCTGGTAACAAGTCTCGATAAGCTGTCACAATCAGGCAATTCGTTAAAAAAGATATCTTATCGATCTGTTTTTCAATACTTCCTATCTTCCTGCTTGGGAATCCGTATCTGTTGCAATCGCTCATTTGTTCTGTTCTGTCGCAACTCTCGCATCTGGAATACGGGAAAATTATCCCATATTAACCTTTTTGTAAATATCTCTTCTATTGCTTGTTAGCATTGGCTATCGGTCAATTTCGATTCCTTTCTTTATAAATATTTTGTCTCCTTCATTGATGACTATTCTAGAGTGACTTGAATCTGTCTTATGAAATCTAAGAATGAAGTTCCTTTTATTTTCCGGTTATTTCATAAGATGATAAAAAACTCAGTGTGATATAAATGTTAAGATTTTGAGATATGACTAACAATGGGGGAGAATGGTTCTCCAAGAGCTTTCAAGCTTATCTGCAGAAACAAGGGATTAACTCTCAAACTACCTGCCATATATACCCCCCAAAAAAATGGAGTAGCTGAGCGAAAAAATCGGCATCTTCGGAGGTTACCCGTGCTCTTCTCACCGAGATGAAGGTAGCTAATACTGGTAAAAAGGTGTCTTAACTGCATGTTATTTTATTTTTCATATGTCCGTTCTAAGTGGTAAATCTCCTATTCAAGTGTTGAAACCTGACTCACCCCTGTCTTTCCTATTTCTATTCGTGTTTTTGGTTGTGTTTGCTTTGTTCATGACTTGAGTCCTCTCAGAAACAAACTTGATTATAAGTCTTTCAAATGTGTCTATGTTGGGTATTCTAGCTCTTAGAAGGGCTACAAGTTTTATCACCCCAAAACAAATAAAAGATTTGTGTCTATGGATGTCATCACTTTCTTTGAAAATCTTTCTTATTTCTTTTCTCTGATAATTGTAGTACTCTTTCGGATCCCTACTCTCCTCAAGGGGGGTATTGAGGTTTGGGGGAGAGTAGTGTTCTTCCTGTCGTCAGTTAAAATATTCCCATGTCTAAAGTGGAAAATTATATGGATTCGAAAGAGGGGGAGTCTCAAAGTAGTGAGCAACTTGGTCAGCAAACCACGGAATTTAAGACGTATGTGAAGAAGACTGACTTTCTAGGGTAAGGAAAAAACTTCCCGGCACGCAGGAGTACGTTGAAATCTTCGCTAAGACAATGGAAGGTGACGTATATACAACTGACGAGAGTGAAGGAAAAAAACCTCTCTACTAGACGTGGAAATTCTTGCTCTCATTCTTGCCGGACGGCTCATAGGCAAAGGTGAATCAAGTCCATTCTCTCTATCCCGATTATCGCGTGAGCTAAGGGGGGAACTCGGCAAAAGATCGGGCTGCAAGAAAGGCCTACTTATCCACGAGTTCATTTGCTTAAGATGGCTATGCAGGGCAATCGGATGTAGTAAGTACCGCCTCTAACGTTTTTTAGCTCTTCTCCCCTCCTTTTTTCGATTGGTTCTGTGTCAGGCGAGCGGTAGAACTTCAACCTGTCAGGCAGAGCTTTGCCAAGGCGTATTTTCCTACGTGTGATCGGGCCGAAGTGAAACAAGGGATCAAAGCGTCGAGGCACGAAGTCTTAAGATCGGATGCAATTCTGAAGCTGGTACATGCTGCACTAGTCCATGTTTCTGGCAGGCCTGGAATCTCTTAGCATATTAAAAGAAATCGGACAAGAGGGTTGACCAGTAATGGCCATGCCTTCTGATCAACCAATGCATTCTATGCCCTGCTTGATGTGAGCCACAGCCTACTTCTATCCATCATGGACTTGAAACATAATTTTTTCGGCTTCTAGCTCACTCAACACACCTGAGGAGCAGTCCGTCCTTTCCACGCTGATACAATATCCTGTCAATCAAAGCATAATTCAAAGCTTGTTGTTTTACTTACCTAGGAGTTTCTTTAGAAGGATCGGACAAGTACCTGACGAGAGGGTCAAACTTCCTGCCCGATCTCGTCTGGCTCCATTATGTTAGAGTCAAAGGTTTTCTAGAATGCTGTTGGAATCTTCCTTTGAACGTTTGTTCAGTTGTATGATTAGGAAATCTCAAACGTCGAAGACAGCTGGGCCATTGTGTTAGCCTCAAGATTGGGCCTTCTAGGTACATGGTCAATCTGAATTTCATCAAACTCAGCGAATCGAGTCTAGGGCTCTTTTTGTGTATGGCTGCTGCTTTACTTCTATTGCTTGATACTCAGCGATGACTTGTCTCACTACTAGCTGAGAATCACACTTATTAACGTTAACGTGGATGGATCGCATGCCCATTGCCGCAGCTAGTTCTAATCCGATAAGCAAGGCTTCATAGTCAGCTACGTTGTTCATGCATAGGAAAAAAAGCCGGTATGAATGGTGAGAAACTAGACCATTAAGAGAGATAAAAACAATACCTGCTCCCGCACCACCTTGCGTACTAGAGCCATCGAAATACATTTGCCATGGATTTGTGGTCAGACGAATGACCTTTCCATCATTTTGATCGGGCAACTGCTTGCCTAAGTCCAACAGATGATTTATAAAAAATTCGGCTAACACCTATCCTGTGACTGAGCTCCGAAGTCTTTCATTCATCCCTTCCCACAATCAGGGTTTTACCTTCTAGATATGGCTATCTGGTCCCAGTGTGAAAAGATTCTCGATTTCCTCTATGGAGAGATTTCTCCTTTCTGCTGGAGCTCGTTTAAAGGCGTGTTCATTCGGTTTGTTTATGCTACTATAAATGGATCCCCCCTTTTTTCGTGTACTTACAGATGGGAAAAGATTCCCCCACCCAAGGGTTCTTTTGCTTTTGCGTTCGTGCTCACGCATTCATTTATATAAGTAGAGATTTGCCTACGAATCCTTCATTCCCTTTGTTCTTGACCCATGAGGAAAGATAGCCCTTCATTTCTTACTGCTCCATATGTGGTGCCAGTTGCTGATTGGCCCAATTTTGGATTGTCCCAGCTAGGGTAAAAAGTCCCAATCAAGACTCAGGCGGCTAGCTCTTCCGGCTCTTTCTCGCATGCCGCTGTTAGTAGTAGCTCTCCCACAACCCCGTTTTCATGGTTTAGGCTGCTCCAATTTCGCTCGCCGCTACTACGGGAATCACTTTTACTTTATTTTCCTCTAGCTACTAAGATGTTTCAATTCGCCAAGTTGTCTCTTGCCTGCCCATGGATTCAGCAGCAGTTCGAAAGGTTGACCTATTCGGGAATCTCAGGATCTACGCTTATTTTCAACTCCTCAAAGCATTTCGTCGCTTACTACACCCTTCCTCGTCTCTGGGTGCCTAGGTATCCACCGTAAGCCTTTCCTCGTTTAATCCTCGCCCTTAACTTTAAGGCTATGCCATCCTAAGGTGCTACTAAGTGGAAGGATCTTATCAACGTCTATGAATGAGAAATCATAGATCGAACTGCCGAATCAGAAAAATTGGGTGCTATCATATAGCTTTGTATTGGCTAAGTTCACGAGTTAGAGATAAGCAAACTCGAACCGCTGACATCCGCCATAGGGTAAATCACCGCCTTTCAGGCCCCCGACTGATTCTACCATAGAGGCCAACGATAGACAATAACTCCCCCCCCCCCCCGAACACAGCTTACAACTTTCATCGTACTGTGCTCTCCAAAGAGCAACTCTTCTCAAAATCTCAAAAAAGGATGCTGAGTTGGAATCTCATTCTAACTAAGGATTCTTGTGGTTCCAGAGGATCCAGCTACAGGAGAACCAGGAATGGAAAGCCCCCCCCCCCCTTTCTGTTCCTGTATGTAAGGAATTCCGCCCACGGGAGTGAGTTTGTTCCGGTTAAAAAGCTGCATACCTTTACTGCCCTGGGGGATCGAGAATTCTGTTTGCTTTTCCCAACCCTAGGGTTAGCTACCGAAATGAAGGATTACCTTCTCGAGTCTCGACTCTATTCTAGGGTGCTCTTTCTCATCTGATCCCAAAGCATTCTTCTCCTCCTGCCTAAAGGCATAAATGTAATCCGGCCTTTACCTTTCCTGAGGTAGCTCCTATCTCTGACTGAGCATAACGATTTGCTTTTTAATAAAGAATACCTCGGCGGGGTCGGGTTTCTTAGGATCTATAGGGAAGCCCCTTGCCTGACTTCGACGTTAAGAAACGGGGTCTAAAACCAAAACCCCAGGTTTGTTTTTCTTACTCACATAAAGTACTGGCAAGACCGGCGCCTTGTTTTGCCATTAAGAAAGAAGAAAGCCAGGGGGATTTCATCTTTGAATACTGGTACAGGAGGGACAGATGCTCGGATAGCCAGATGCTATAGAAGGAGGGAACCCCGCAAAGAACCATCGAGAGAAGGGGCACTGGCCTCACTTTAAGAAGAAATGCACGACTTGATTCCTCATCTTTGGATCAGAAGGGAGTGGCTCTGGTACACTACTTTTAGGTCCCATAATAAGAAGGCTTACATTTCTATTAAGAATTTCCCGAAGGGATGGAGGATTTTTTGGACATAGAAAAATGCCCACTAGGGCAGGCAATCGGCCTTCAACAGATACGTTATTATACACTTGCAGTACACGAAAGGGTGAGCATAGTCTAGTAGACGGAAAAAAAAACCAACATGTCTTTATTTGTTAAAAGCAGGTACTCTTCCATAGCTGCTACTTCCATACGCTGATCGGATGTCTCGGAGACCAAACTCACCAGGATGCAGAAGAGCTGGGACCTAGGAGACAATCCCCCTTGACCCTCTCTTTTCTTTATTCATATAGGAAAAATTTGTTGTAGGGACATCTCTCAATAAAAGAGAATTCGACTAGTCAGGTCGGACAAACAAACTCACTTAGGCAGCTACAAGCGCAAGGGGAAGGGAGGAAGCTTTGGGGCATCAACGAGATCCATAGGGTAGGCAACCGACCATAGGGGAGGAGGCCTTTGAGACATAGACAAAGGGAGACAGAGGAATTTCTTACTTTATTAGCACCTGGGCGCTTACTCCATACAGTCGGGCCCTTCTTTCGCCAAGGGAACGATGGGATCCACCCTACGCTTCCCATTTCGCAGTTCGCTACGAGAATACGGCTTATCTCATATGAGAAAAAGCAAGATAGGATATTCAAACCAGAAGCTAATCCTTTACTTAGGATTGTTAGTTAGCGGGTTCAAAATCCGTCTTTTTCTAGAAGGCAATGGCCAACGAATCGATGTTGAGGCTATAAGGAATGCCCTAACGTTGGGAGCTCCGTTAGGACCGGGATCCCATAGAAGAAAAATAATGTCAATGAGGCCTGATCAAAGGGGCAAAAGTGTGGGTTAGGAGATTCAGATAAAAGAAAAAAAGTAGCTTCACTGGCTTTCTTTCAAAACCTCCTTCTTTGTTACCCAGGTCGGAACTGGTTTCTTCTGTGGATGTAGGCCGTTAAGCTGAACCACATAACTCTCGTGTGTTATTGTATTCTATACTTTGTGCTTTCGCTTCCGCATTCATACTAGCATATTCAATATAGTGTATCAATGCTAATATTTAACAATGTTAAACCACGTAACCCTCATGTTCTTGTGTTCTACATTTATACTTCTGTTTCCTCATCTATTCTAGCATATTTGACGCGGTATATCAATGCTAATATTTAACATGGTATTAGAGCCAAACATCATTCTTAATCTCTATCAGACTTGCTCCCAAATTTATCCACTGCCTTCATATTCACAGATACTCCCTCCAAGCACTGTTGGCATGCCTTGCAATCTCATCTTTGATTGAAGACACCAAATTAGGACCTCACATGCCTGTCACAGTGCCCTCTGTCCCTGCCTTATCACCTCCCCAGAACCGTCGCGTCTCTGATTCTCTCAAGCAAGATGTGTCTCTTCCTTTTAGATTTGTGCAATTTCAAACCTTGAATTAGGGCTGGCTCAAGGTATTATGGGGCCTAAAGCGACAACTTTAAGTGAGATCTATTCTTATATTTTGAATATTAATAGAATATTTATTTAAATTTTGGTTTTTTTTTAAAATTTAAAATCTATTTTTTTAGAAAAAAAATTACAAATTAAAACAAACTCATTGTATTACTCAATGACTATATACTATTTATTGAATAAAGTAACTAAATACTAAAATAATATGATTGAAAAGTTTAATAAAGTTATATACTTATTTGATATTTGTAAATAGAATTTGAATATAAATTTATTTACTTGTGTAAGATTAATGAGTTCTTTTAATATTTATGTGAGAGAGATTAAATGATTGATCCATCCAATGAAAATATTTTTCTCTAACTGGTTTTTCTTTGATAAAAAATTACTTTTTTATTTATTGGTGAATATTTAAAACTTAATTAATACTTCTATTGGTAAAAATGTAGGGGCATTTTTTCATTTGGGGCATTAAGCAGTTGCCTATTTGGCTCAATAGTTGAGCCGGCACTGCCTTGAATCACCAAACATACCACACAAACGTGCTCTACGGCCTCTTATATGAAAAACCCAGAAATCCATGCCAGCAACCAAGCGACCATGCGCACATTGGAGTTCCAGCCTGTCGAACCACACGTCGTTAAAATTGTTCACGCGCTAGTCTATCTTGATGACTTCGTCAATGTCATCATCTGATGACATCTATACTATATGGAATTGTTATATTAAAATTATCCCACTAATGATATATATGGAGAGAGTGATCAGCCTTTGGCTAGTATGAATCTGGATGTATAATACAAATAATGCGGTAAAATAATATAACTTGTACATCAAAGCTAAATTCATGCCTGTAAGAATTTTATTTAGTGGTTCTAAATTTTAATTTCTATTTGATTATATGATTTAATCTCATAACAACTACTTTATGATGCATCATATGGCATAATGGCAATATCCTATACATCTCAATCCAAAGGAACGGCTTAACAGCTTTTTTCTTTTTCTTTTTCTTTTTTAAGATTTTTTTATGCTCATAACACTTTTACAATAAATTTATAATATTAAATTATTATTAGTTTTAATTTGAACTTATTATTAAAATTATTTTTTTACTCACTAATAATAATTTGTTATTGAAAATTTATTGAAAAACGCGTGGGAGACATAACATTTTGTTTTTTCTTTCTTTTTGTACTTTTCTAAAATAAAAAATAAATAAATAAATAAATAAAAGATAGAAACCATATTCATTGAAGTGACGAACTTTGAAACGATAGCAAGCCAATAAGCACCTAGTTCTCTGCCATAGTACCATAAATATGGCGGGGCAACTACTCCAATTAAGGCAAATTTATGAACTTTTAAGTAGTGTCAACCACTTATGTCCCTCTTGTCCGGTCATGTTGCTTTTGAATTCATAGCATAGTATCATAAACCCATTTGGAATAATGTACCAACGTCTATATATAATAATAATAATAATAATAATTTAATACTATATATAAAAGCAGAAGCCTTTTAACAAGGTGTTGACACATTAGGAAAAAAAAAACACTTTAAAAACTGACCCGTATGTAACTTTAAGTTTAAAGACCCGCACGGTGCAACGTTTCGGGAGAGTCTTAAAAACCCAATCCGCTTATTAAAAAAAAAAAAAAAAACATAAAAACCCAAAACAGACCTACGCTGCAGACAGAAAAGGAAAACTGAGAAAGAGAATGATAGAGAAAAGATAGAAACCATATTCATTGAAGTGACGAACTTTGAAACGATCGCAAGCCAATAAGCACCTAGTTCTCTGCCATAGTACCATAAATATGGCGGGGCAACTACTCCAATTAAGGCAAATTTATGAACTTTTAAGTAGTGTCAACCACGTATGTCCCTCTTGTCCGGTGATGTTGCTTTTGAATTCATAGCATAGTATCATAAACCCATTTGGAATAATGTACCAACGTCTATATATAATAATAATAATAATAATAATTTAATACTATATATAAAAGCAGAAGCCTTTTAACAAGGTGTTGACACATTAGGGAAAAAAAAACACTTTAAAAACTGACCCGTATGTAACTTTAAGTTTAAAGACCCGCACGGTGCAACGTTTCGGGAGAGTCTTAAAAACCCAATCCGTTTATTAAAAAAAAAAAAAACATAAAAACCCAAAACAGACCTACGCTGCAGACAGAAAAGGAAAACTGAGAAAGAGAATGATAGAGAAAGAACTTCGGTCTGCGTAGATGGTGGAGAGAAAAATCTGAGAAGAAAGTCAGGATTTACTGTTGTTAAAAGTCAAAATTCACCCTGGATTATTTAAAATCTGAATGTATTAGGCGAACAACTTAAATTTTAATATGCAATATGTTTCATAAAATTACTGATCGGTCTTTTGTCTTATTCTAGATTCTTAATCCATGTTGCCAATTAAATTGTGAAAGGTTGTTTCATACTCATCTAAAAACTCTAATTTCTTTTTTTGAATGGGTTTAGATTTGATTCGTTTTTGTTTTGGGTTTTTGGGTTTTCTATCAAAACGTTTGTTACCTCAATTTTAGATATCTGCTTTTGTTTTGCTTTGTTTTTTTAAAATTACATAAATCACTAAGTCATTGAAATTAATTAAGTGTAAGATTGAAATCATTGGGTATTTCCATTTCTAACATTTGTTTTCATTCTTCAATCTTATTTTAGGCTTTTCTTGCCAGAACAGTACGACCAAATAGAGTCCATAAGGCATACAGAGATAAGCGTATACCGTAACAGGTAAAGTTATTGTTTTTTTTTTTTTTTTTCGTTTTCAAATTTGGGGATTGAATATGATTTAGGTTTGAATTTCTTGGTTGGATTGGTTTAGATTTAGTTATAGTTAGTTTTGTTCTGAGTTAGGCTTCCATTAGCATGCCTCTGATAGGTAATTTGGCCGGTTGTTTATTTTTTACATTTTAAATTATTTTTGCATATGTTTTGGCTTGAATTAGATTGGTTTGGTTTTGAGTGATCATTTACGGAATTCATTGTATTTGTTTCTCAAAAAAAAAAAAAAAAAAACTGTTGTCTACAATTCCATCTTCTCCTACTTTTCGGCTCCTTCCCTATAACCAGAAAGGTTCCATTCTCAATTTCTGATCTTACATAGTTTATGCCTTATTATTCTTTCTATAACATTCACTGTTATTTATATAATTATATTCCATCTTCTTAATAAATCTTCCCTTTCTATTCTGTCTTTTCTCCAATTGCAAAATACTGCTTTCTATGCCAGATAAAGCCATTGGGTTTTCTGCAAAAGGAATTACTCAATCAAGGTTAAAGGTTTGGCTACCTGTTACCCTAATCTCCCATTTATTTTTTCAATTTCTTAAGTTCTGTTTTGTCGATTATTGTATTGGTTAGATTTTTTTTTTTGGGCCAATTTTTGTTAGATTTGTACTTTTTTTCATTTGCCCCTGAAAGGTGAATTGATTTATGTTTTGTTGATAATTGTATTTTGGTTAGATTTGGTTTTTATTTGGCAGTTTTTTTGTTAGATTTTTTTTTTTTTGCCTCTGAATTTTGAATTCATTTAATTCTAGCATTAAAAATGCTTCAAAATTATGCACATTTCAGGTCCAAGAATTAATGCAGTTTTCACTGTTTCTGGATTTCCTTTTTTTTTTTTTTTTTTTGCCACCTTTGAAGCAAAATCTTTCCAGATCAGGATTTGTACCAGTAGGTTTATTGTTAGTGACTTTAAACTCAACGCTTTATAAAAGTTCACACTTTTGAATCTCTTGATTAGATAAATAAATGAATATGAATGCTGCTTAAAGAAAACACACACATTGTTTACATAAACTTTAGGTAGATGGTATAGCTTTTTATCCGAGAAATTCGTAAATGAGTATGGATTCAAAAAAATAATTTTTTAAGTTGTTACTGTTATCCCTTGAATCCTTTGTATAATTGATACCTGCCTTTGTAATTAATATTTATGATATAACAGCCCTACAACTCTTTGGTAAGAAAGGCATTCTTTCTGTTTGGTGGAAAGTGAAGCCCTTTTGGCATTTGTAGCATTGTGTTGTGGTTATATGTTTAATATTCAATTGTAGAAGCATTAAAATAACTTTTTCCAATTGAAGATGCTATTACTTTACAATTTGATTAACAATTTAGTAATGAAAATAATTACCACCAGTTATTGATGGCACTACAAAACTTGAGTAGACTTTGCCCTTTCTGTTTTTAGCAAAAATCCTAGCTCTTAGTCTTCAATTATATCAAAATCATCTATGTTATGAGTCAATTTCTGTTTCTACTTTGTTTCTTGAGGAAATAAAAACAGGAATTTCTTTTATTAATTTGATTAATGTATATATCTTCATCAATATACTTAATGTGACTCACTTATCAAAGACAAAAATATATAAGGCTTTTTAAAACAAAATAAATTCATGCCCAGTCATCATTTGCTTTTGAACTCTAATTTCAGTGTAGGTGTGAGGAAGAATGAAGGGTATTATTCATTTGAAGGAGAATTTCTATTTGGACTCATTAGAGAAATTTGTCATTTGTAAATTTCATAAATTAGGTTAGTTGTTGTAATTTCTTTTTTAATCTCCACTAATTTCCTCATTTTGGGTTATATGTTTTCATTCTTTGGTTTTCTAACTTTGCCTAATAGAACCACAAAATTATAAGATTTGGGGAGAAATAAAAAGAAGTAGCTTCTTCTTCTTTTGGAATTTCTTGAATTGGAGGTATTTCAATCTGGCGCAAGAGCATACTAGAGCAAGATGAAAAGTCAAGATGGTGCTGAACAACCTTGAGAAGACATGTAAGAACCTACAACTTATTAATATTTTATGTAAAATCAATTTTTGACAGGTTTAAAAATCTGCACCTATTACAAAGAATAAAATTTTAATTTGGTGTAACAACAATATTTTTCTTGAACACTATTTTCCAGTTAGATTCCTACTTGAGTCTTTTTTGGTTCTTGATTTAGTTTTGGTTGATTGGATGAGGTTTGATCCTTTAGTAATTTCAGATTTTGTTTGTTTGTGCAAAAGAATCCACTTCTGTAAGTAGATCAATCGTATTTATGACGTTATATAGCTATTTGTTATTTATTTGGAAATTGTTTTGTGGTGGTTGCATTTTGGAGTTGGTTTATTGAATCTTATTTACTAATATAATGTCAGAAGTGCCTTTTCTCCGCATGTTATTTGGTCTTCGCATTATGTGGGAGGCATGTTTTTATATAAAAGAAGCTAGATTACTTATGAAACCAATGCTTTCTCAGCGTCCTAATTTTTCACAATGTTTGTCAATGTCACATTAAGATTATAAGCATTGCAGCATTGCTTTTTTTTTTTTTTTTACCTTGATGACCAAAAGTGAAGTGCAAATCCACTATGTAATAAAGAGGAAAAATTAGAAGAACTAACCTGGGATTTTGCTTTCAATGATTTAAAGTCAGTGTGTAATGTGATCCTTAATAGCCATGTACTCTTTGTAAGCCTTTTGTTATTTCGGTTATTGAATTATTAACATTCTATTGTAGGTTTAGACAAATGGCTATCTACTTAAGTTGGTTTCAGAGTTTAAGAAAAAAATGATCTTATATAAGGTGAATATTTCTCTATTTATTATTGTTATTTCAAATATTTTTCAAATGAATTTATGTTGGTTTGTGGTTGGTAAACTTTGGGTAGTTGTGGATTTGTGTTTGGGTGTTGAGACATTTGTTTTTTGCAATGATATGACCATTTTGGGGCTTTGTCTGGTGTTTCAATTCACTAAGAAATTATATACATTTGTGCATCCTATTCATTTGAAAAAATGTTAGGGAAATCAGTTACATCAATATAGACTAACTACATGAATTCAACATTTTTTGTAACAAAAAATTTGTTTATTGCTTTTTTGTAACTCTAGGGCATTTGCATCTCACAAACAAATAAAAGAGTGGTTAAACTTTACATATGTTGTAGCCTATTAGAGGAAGTTTCTGCCTATTAGAGGAACTTTCATTCATATTTCCCACACACCCCCTCAAACTTCCAAGCCTTGGCTTCACATTTTCATCATTTTTGTTTCTCTGTTGCTCTTTTCTTTTTTCTTTTTTCGATCTTATAAAATTTGGGGAATTTAAAACATGATACTTTATTGTTTGTCAGATTGGAGATAATAAGGGTTTTTTTTTGTAACTTTTTCATCAGTCTTCCAATTCTATGTATTTATTGAAATGTCTTTCAATGACCTCATTTTAGTGGGCAAGAAAATGAGTACAAACTACATTTAATGCTTACCATAAAAATGATTTTTTTTTTTTTTTTTTAAGCTCATAGTGCAAGTTACAATAGTATAAATACCCAAATGAATTCTCCAACTAACATTGTCTAAAATCTCTTTTAGATTGTAGATTGATACTAAAATTGTTGAACTCATTTAATTCTCCTTTATAGTACATCACTACCACAAATGATTCACAATTTTTTTTTATTTTTTTTTATTTATGGTAGTAGGTAGACGCCTTACAATTGGTAAACAACTGAACATACATATACATTAGCCTTATCAATTTTAGTATCTTCTATTTGGGTTTTTACCAAGTTCTTTTTTTCACTCTTTGATCTTCCATGGAAATTCGGCAACACCTTATTAAAAGATAAGAAAATTATGACTATATTCTATTAGAAACTTTCCTATGTTTTATTTTTATTAGACTTTGTTTTATAAGTAAAATTTTGATTTCGAAATTTTTATTAGACATGTTTAAAGGAAAAAGAAATGATAAGAGCTATCTAATACTCATTCATGTGATCTAGATTTTAGATGGTAGAACTAATTTCTCATTTGCATGTGATCTTCATTTGGAATCAATTTAACATTAACATTTTGTTCTAAATCTTTTGATATGTCCAGGTATGCAAAAAGATCCTCAATGGCTTGGTGGCTTACAACATTAGACCCATAAAGACTTTTAAGAGATAACACATGAAGTCCATAAGCAAAGGGTCAAACTATTTGACTTTCAGTTTATTTTAGGATTTTAAATGTTATATTGGGCTATGAATCTAAATTTTAATGATGTTATGAAGAAAGATATTTGTTTTTTCTTCTGCTGTAAGTTTAATTTTTTCCGGTTATTCAAATTGTGTCAATATATATTATTATGATGAAGTATTATTTACTTTTGATGATGTTATTTAAAAAAGAAAAGTACATTGATGATGCTTTAAACAAGCATCCAACACAATTATAAAAATCCCGTGCATTTGCACGGGTTATAAGCTAGTAATAGGTAAAGTTAAGAGAAAATTTAATTAGATTTTAAATTAGAACTCAATTAGAGTTTAATTTTGCGCCACGTGTCCCATTTAATATAAGTTTTTAAATTTTTGTGCCAAGTGAGTTAATTCAATGTAAAAATTATATTTTAATTAAAGTTTAATTTTGTGATCCCACCTACCTCCCACGATCCTACGTAGGATCCTGATTTTGACAACTTTATAGAGCACATGGTAGCAAACTAGCAATAAAATCAGGCATTTAGCAGTTTGCTAGAGAAGTAGGAGTGTGAAACATCATAGTAGAAGGCAACTCTCAGGCTTAGACATTGTTGAAAACTTTAATTAGTTCGGCAAACTAATTAAATTTGTTGAAGATAGGGCAAGAAAAATCATAGGAAAAAAATTAATAAATGCCTTGAGAGTATTGGTTTATGAAATTTTTGTAAGAATTTTTTTTTATGGAAAAAGAACAAAAAATAATTTGATTTTTTTTACAGCATTTTATATTTCCCATGAAAATAATATTAAAATTTTTCTAAAATAGTCCATTTACAAATACCTTAGAAGCACTCGTTTACATGATCAAAAACTTATGTGCACTTCTTTTTGAAGCTCCATAGTTTTTCGGGTAAATTAAAAAGAAAATAGTTTTAGCGCCTCTCTCTGGGAAGTGGGTTGGTAGGTAGCCAATCTAGGCTAGCCTGTGACATAATGAGATACAGACATAGTAACTCAACAACAACAACAACAACAACAACAAAAATCTAGATTTAGACCCATAATAAATGTAAACCGGGAACTGTAAGTTGAAATAACATGGATTAAGTTGAAATAACAGACATAATGAAATAACATGGATTAAATGAATTGTAAGTTGAAAATAATTAAATAATAAAGATTTATTTGGCTTTTACTAAAATATAAGGATTAAATTGACTGTAAGTTAAAAATAACATGGATCAAATTGATTATTACAAAATATATGGAACAAATTAACACTAACTTCAAAATGTAAGGATCAAAACGCTATTTCCCCCCCCCCCCCCCAAAAAAAGTTATTATTTTTGTCTACTTTTACCTTTACATGGGTGATAATATTGCATGGTGCAATGCAGTAGCATAAGATCTAATTAGAGAAAGTCTGTAGACTCAACAAATCTGAAACTTATTAATATAAAAAATTATTAGTAGTGGATCAAAAAGTAATATAAGTAGTAATCTCAAGTAAGAACTAGTATTGCATCTAAAAAAAAAAAGTAAGAACTAGTAAAAAATTTTCAATTCAATCAATATCAAAAAATTGTCAAATTTCTTGTGAAAAACATTTATCCAAATCCACCACTTGGCACCAATTGAAACAACATAATTAGTTTGCGGATTTGGATCCCACTTTGCATTTCACTCCTCTTTATACACAAACATTTTTATCAGTTTTATTTTTTTTAACTTTAATTTTTTTATTTAAAAATTAAATTTTTTATTTTTTCAACTCTTAATTTCAACCTTTAATTTGTCGCCCCCAAAAGCATAGTGAGTGTTTGGATTCACGTTTTCACGTTTGAGTTTTGCGTTTTCAAGTTTTTTTTTTTTTTTTTCTTGCTTCACGCGTTTCAGAGGAGACAGTTTTCACTTTTTACGTACTGTTACGTACTGTTCACAGCCGAAGATTTGGACTTTTTGCGTGAACAATGCATCTGCACTGTTCATGAAACCCATAAATATCACTTTTCAGTAACTTTTTCACTAAAAATTGGTCTCATGATACTATTCACACATTTAAAAATTATTTTGCTACAGTATTTTCAATTTTCAGTTTTCAACAATAAATTCTATCCAAACAGCATTCTTACCAAAAAAAGACTTTAAAACCGATTTTGTACCTATTTGGGTCCCTCCTTGCCTTTTTTATAATTTTTCTATATGTATGGTACTAAGTACTGAGTAGTTGTCATCGCTGAGACTTGTCCTAGGTCCTTACAAGTATTTATTACCAGAATTACATTCTAACATCTCTCCCTCATCCAAACCCCTCAGCTATTTTCCTTTTCTTGCCACTGTTTGGCTACATTAGTATCAGAAATTCAGAATGGGAAGAACTCCATACTGTGATGCAGATGGCTTGAAGAAAGGCCTGTGGACTCCTGAAGAAGACCAGAAGCTCTTAACCTACATTCAACAACATGGCCATAGATGCTGGCGTTCTTTAGCAGAGAAAGCTGGTTATTTATTTAATTTTTTTACCAATTATAGCTAAACTCCTTTACATTATTTTATTATTTTTGTTCCTTCACTGAAATGTCGAAGCTAGTATTTGGAATTTTCTACAATCGTTTTAAATGCATGAACTATTGTGCATGTAATTAATGCGTTTTTTTTCTTGGTCCTGTAGGTCTCCAAAGATGTGGAAAGAGCTGCAGACTGAGATGGAATAATTACCTTAAACCTGGTATTAAGAGGGGGAGGTTCAGTTTACAGGAAGACAAAACCATCATTCAACTTCATGCTCTTCTAGGCAACAAGTAAAGAAACATTAACCCTTCTTCTTCTTCTTTTTTTTCTTTTTTTCTTTTTTTTTTTGTTCAAGAAACGTTAATCTTTACTACTATTTTTTGAATTATACTCAATGAAAAAGAAAAAAAAACTTTTATTTTTGTGCAGTTTAGGGGAGGTGATGGTTTGTAGACTTGTAGTCTTACCTCTAATTTTTTTAAAGGTTCAGGTTCTCATGCTAAAACCTACAACTTATTGCTTTGGATGGAAGGCAATTATTATTGTTAAAATTCAAAACTAAATTAATGTATAAAAATTAGAACTAGCACATCTTTTATTTTTTTGTGAAGCCTAACTTTATTAACATTCATGGCGGGAAATACTTGGTTCATAATTGCATTAAAAACTGAAAAAAGTAAATAGAAATACAACTATTTTATAAAGATAATAGTATTAACCACAAAAGTTGAAAGTCATATTTATCATCATTATAATATTCTTATTAAAAATAATAATTATTGTTATTAAGTTGAAAATTAAGACTAGCAAATACACAGACAAAACAATAACAAGTACTTAGGTTGAAATGTAGCATGGCATCATTTAGATTCAAACTTATAACTTTGGGTCCCAAACATCAAACAAGCAAATTATAATACTAAACATATAGGTCAAGTGATTATTTAATATTTTAAATTCTTTGGATTAGTTTACATTTTGAAGTGACTAATTTTTTTTTTTGGGGGGGGGGGGGATATAAACTTTTGTATCTAAACTTTTAAATATATAAATAATTTATTTGTCTAAAACACGTACGACCAAAGAGTGAGACTTTGTCTTTGTCTTTTATTTATTTATTTACACTAAGGTTATGTTTGTTTTTGTGTAAAAAATTTTTAGAAAACGCTTTCCTCATCTTCATATCATTTTCAAGTATTTAGGACTTTTAAAAAATATAATCAATGGTAATCATTTTTTGATGATCACAAAAAATACTATATCTAAGATTGAAAATGTTTTTCATCTCTAGAGAACAGAAACTTAGAGAATGACAAGAATCTCCCAAAAATACTCAAAATGCCCCTCAAAACCTAAAAAATGACCATGAATGACGCATGGTTTTCTGGTACTGGACATACTGTGAGCTTTCATCCTTTACTCATTTTGACATGTCAAGTAGTATTATAATCAGTTTAATATTTAATTTTGAACTCGAGAAATTAAAAAACTTCTCAAAACTTCTAAATGCCTGAAATATATATACTATAAAATGATTAAAATAAGCCTAAAACCTCCAAAACAATCAATATACTTTCAAAACATCTAATATAATTAAAATTTCCTGTAAAACTACTAAAATACCCCTAGAAACCATCGAAATGATGCAAATGCTCCTTGAAACCTCCTAGATGAACACGGTATGACTCCAAAGTCACACAAAAGTTAATTTCAAGTTTTGTTTTGGAGGTTTCAAATGTTTGTAATTATGCGCATGTGAATGTGAGTTTAGAAATTAATTTTTTTTTGGGGGGTTTCTATACACTTTTTTTTTTATTGTTCTTATTAGTGTAATTTTCAATAGTTTTGTTTTGATTGTGCTTAATTTTTAGGTTTTTTTTATTTTTATATATAGGAGATTAATTTTTAGATTGATTTTTCTGTTCTGTATTAATATTTTAAACCGGTAAATAATTTTTTTTATCTCATAAAAAATATATAAATATTTATAAAAGAGAAATTGTATGAATTTTCATACAAATCAAATACAAAAAAAAATGTTTTCAAAACAATTTGAAGACAATTTTTCCTTAAAAATGTTTGAAAACGATTTCGATTGACAACATTTTCAAGTTAAAAATATTTTTCTCCAAAATAAATGGATAAGTATTGTTTGTAATGGCAAAATTTCGTTTTTTTTTTGGGACACCACATAATAAAACTTCTCATTTTTTTTTCCCAATATTTTCAACAAATAAGCACCGACAACCCATATCGAAATAGTATGGGTCCATTTGGATAGAACTTATTGCTGAAAGCTGAAAACTGAAAACTAAAAACATTGTAACAAAATAATTTTTAAAAGTGTGAATAATGCCGTGAGACCCATTTTTAATGAAAAAGTTACTAAAAAGTGAAATTTGTGGGTCTACAAACAGTGCACAGATATACTGTTCATGGGGAATTGGTCAACAATTACGACTGAAAAAAAAAAAAAAAAAGTTGAAAACGCTGAAACGCAAAACGCAGCCGTGATAAGTTGGATCCAAACGGTCACTATGTCTCTAATAAGATACCAACACAGCAAGTGGTCTAATGCCCAGACCTGGGCCAACAGGACTTTGGTATTCGATTCGAGTTCTCTTGATTCCCACTAATAAGCACGTTGATACCTATCTTGCTACAATGCTACCCTTCCCCTCCTATGGTTTTTTCCCCCCCTCTCTCTCTCTCTAAAATAAAGAAAAGAAAAATCCCTAAGAAGATAAATACATAGTACATGCATGCATTTCACGTATATATACTCCTACTATTTTTCTCCAGGTGGTCTGCCATAACTGCGCACTTGCCAGATAGAACAGACAACGAGGTCAAGAATTACTGGAACACACATCTAAAGAAAAGGTTAGCCATGATGGGTATTGACCCAGTGACTCACAAGCCAACAAGCACCATCCTTGGCTCGGCAAATGGTGACCCTAAGATCTCATTAAATCTTAGCCACATGGCTCAGTGGGAGAGTGCTCGTCTTCAGGCCGAAGCTAGACTAGCTAAAGAGTCACAGCTACGCCAACATGAGCCTGGTGATACGACTAACACATGTGCACCACCACGTTGCCTTGACGTAGTAAAAACATGGCAGAGCCTAATGTTGAATTCCATACAAGGTGGTCTTCACAATGGTTCTTTTGGTCTTGGTTTGGGTGACAATGGTGGTGATCTTGAGTCTCCGACATCCACATTGAGCTTCTCAAAGAGTGCACAAGCAGCAGTGTCAACTGTGGTATCATCATCAGATTTCAATGGAGTTTTAGGTGCTGATCATATGAATGAAGTACATACCACGCAGCAACACAATATGGCTCTTGATGTTGGAGATGTGCCTAGTACCATTCAGGCTTCTGATAATGGAGATGGGAATTTCATTGAAGGGATAGCAAATAATCTACTTTTTAATAATCTGGATATGCATAGTTTATCTACGTTCAGCACAATTACAAGTACTACTAGTACTGGCAGTGGTGAGGTAGATGAAATGACCAAGAATTATTGGAATAATATTCTTAATTTGATAAATTAATTATATATTATATATGGACTGTCAAGTACCGGTGTTTTAATTTGTATGTGCAAGAGAAAACCCCACCCCCTGAATTTCTGTTTCTCCGTTTAAATTAGAAATGTTGTTAACCTATCTTATGCACTTTTTAGTGTAAGAATAATAACTATATTTATAAATTGATGATGTGGTGAGTAATTATTGATAAATAAAAAAGTAATGTAAGTAGTGAGTTTCGATGTAAACCAATTGTAAATTTTCACTTCAACAATTTGTAAAATTGTTGTAAAAAAGTTTGTTACTAGCATTACTCATTTCTTAATATGCATTTGGATTCAATGATAATTTATTATAGTATCAAAATAAGTGATTAAAAAAACTTGATTAAATAAGTGACTAAATGATTAAATAAATCACCCTAAATAGTTATGAGTATCACTTCTTTTACTTTTTCTTCAAAGGAGTAATGTATCCTCTCCCTTTTCATGAATGACTAAATGTATATATCTTTCCTTTGCTTTTTGTTCAAAGGAGAGTGTATTTCCACATCTTCTAAGCCAGCTAAATACACAGTTATCAAGAGTATATATATATATATATATATATATATATATATATATATATATATATATATATATATATATATATATATATATATATTCAGCAAAAAAAAAAAAAAAAAAGAGTATATATATGGACTAGACTTATACATCTCCCAACAGTGTCGTGATATTCCAAAGCCGGTACCTCTTACATAGCATCAATGCTGACTTTCGTTCAAATCTTAACCCTGGCCAGCTCCAAGCAATCGAATGGGATGAGTCTTGGCTGCTATATAGGTGTAAATAATGGGATCTGCTTAGCCCAAGCCTTTAGGACTCTATATACCCACGACTGCTGGCTCACAACTAAACTTGTATTGGCCCATTAGACCTCACTTGCTATCCCTCCTTCCCTACAAAGGACTTCATTTCTCATTTTTCCGAACATTATTCAAAAGCATTGGCAGCAAATAGTGTAGAGTGACTTTTCAGGAAAATTCTTTCAACCAACTACATAGATTTTGATATAACTAACCAAGTGTATGGTTTTAAAATAAGTCATGTGAGACTCGTTAAAATAATACAAGTGAATGACAATTGAAAAAAGTATTCACTTGTATTATTTTAACGAGTCTCACGTAACTTATTTTAGAACCATACATGTGCGATGCAAATGTTCGTGCTTGGTTTTGAAGAGATTTATATTAATTAATGATTCTGAGACAAAATCAATTATCAGAGCTAAAGTTTCGGTGTGGATATTTGTTTATGATTATTAATTTAAAACTGCAATGACTATTCTTCTTATGCTTCTTGTGGATGTGGAATGGCTATTTGCTTCTTTACCTCTGGAGTTTTGCTTCTTCTTTTTTTCTTTTCTTTTTTCTTTTTTTTTTTCCTTTCTTTTTGTTTTGGCTGCCTTTGAATTTTGATGAATCGCTTTGCTTAAGAAGTTTAGTTGTTGGATCATGTTTTCAAAATGAATCCCCCTACCACCCCCCCCCCCCCCCCAACAAAAAAAAGGACCCTGAAAATGAAGTGAAGATTTCTAATGATGGAGATTTATTTAATAGCCACCAATTGAGGCTACTATAAGATTTCTAATGATAGTGATTTAGTAATTTATTTTCCATTTAGTTATGTAGCAAATAAACAAAGATTAAATAATAACTCATACTCAATAACTTTCCCGTGCATCACATGGCCTAACGACTAGTAGTAAGTAAAGGCATGAACAGAAGGTCATACTGAGACGTTTATTGTGAAGCAAATATATGTGCTGATATTTTGGTTGCTGTGAAGGGATGAAGACACGTGTAATTATTTGATTTTGTGTTATTTACGTGAAGTTTTAAGATCGTTAGATTGATTAAGATTGGATAGAATTGGAGAAGTTAAATAGAGGAGGACCCTTCCCATAATACATTTATGTGTGAAACAAGATCTTGTCGATCACTAGTCATATTTAAATGATCAACCTTCTTTGTATTGAATGAAATCAGATTGAGGATCAATTTTATTTACATGTATGAAATAACATTTGCCTAGGGGAAAAAATTGCTCGTTGAACATATCTTTATAATCAAGTACTTTCCAAAGAGTACTACATGTCCCTCTCACGAATTTATAAGAAAGTGACAGCATAATTGTCTCTTGTAAGTAGAATAATTTGGGGATGGAACACTCTCTTGCAAGCCAAATTTTCAAAGCGAGACAGAAATACTAACTTTCGTTTATATTAATGATAATTCTAGTAGTACTAATCTGGTTGGAAATGTTGGCCACCTACTATTCCAACTTATTGAGAAGAAGACAATAAATTTTCTTTTAGGATAATTTAACAAATTTTACCCCTAAAAGAAATCAAATTGATAATCATCTTTTGAATATTTTCAATGTCAAATTGTTTCTTGTATTTTCTAAAAAACTTGGTTTGGTTCTTTCACCCTATGCAATCTGTTAAATGAATAGAATTTTTTTTTTACATATCTTAATTAATTATATTTTAATAGGTGGCAATTATTCAAAATTTTAAGAAACTAATTAGGCAAAAAAATACAGATTTTTACCCTAAAAAACAATTAATTTGAAGTTCATCTTTTAAATATATCTAATGTCAAATTGATTCTTGTATTTTCTAAAAAGCTTTGTTTCAGTTCTTTCACCCTATGCCATCTGCTAAATAAATAGAATTTTTTTTTTATATATCTTAACTTTATTTTAATAGAATATAGTTCAAAAAATTTAGAAGCCTATCAGGAAAAAAAATGACTATTTAAAGTAGAGTCTAGAAAGGTCTCCAATTAAGGGTTAAAATGATTTGAAACCATGTATCACAATTTACAATTCCATGTGGCTTACCATCTGAAATTATAATGGATCCTCTCAATTTCAAAACCAAATGGAGAAACTTTCAAATCAATTATTACAGCTCAATCTTTGGCAATTTAAATAATCTTGTATATATGTGTAGTTTTAATCATATAACCTGCTTAATAATCATATATGTAACTTGTTTAATTAAGTCATATTGAATTTTGTGATTGAAATATAATCATTTGATCATCATCAAATAATGAATTGAAAGAGGTTCTTGAAAATGAAGAAAATCACTTTCTTGTATATATTGCACAACAATGGGTATACCACTTCTCACGACCTAAGCCACCTAGTGTACAAGGTTTGGTTTGATATTATTTGTCACGACTCACTAGCTACATCTGCACTTATACCCCCAAAATACTAGTCAAATAAATTATAATTGAGGCTTTATGCAATCACTTACATATTCAAGATTCACCTAATAAATATTCGATGTAGAATTCAGCACATGCATGCATAATACATACTAACTCATACAATTCATCCCAATCAAATCCACATATTTTTGGGTATCACAAAATCTACCCAAATGGAATTAAACTTAGAGCCAAGAAAGGGTTGTGGTTAAGAAAGAGCTTTTGTTGTGAAATTTTAAAGTACTTACAAGTGTATGAACCGTACCGAAGTATAATTTGACAAGAAAATGTCGAATTCACAGGGACTTGAATGAATGTAAGAAAATTAATCAAATCTTAATCAAATTAATCCTAATTTAGTTTAATAAAAATTGGTCTTTTAAAAAAATTAAATAAACTAAACAAATAATTAAACGAAGCAAAGATATAATATAAAGCAGTAAAGAGACGTAAACAATTTAGAGAAATGAATTAAGGTTTTAGAATTCTTCTTGTTAATTCATATTAGCATATATTTATAATCATTAATTTTTTTCAACCACTGCATGATAATCTAGAAATCAATCTTGCTATCATGGAAAATATTCTCATCAAAATCCTTGTTTTAAAAATCAAAAGCATGTTCTTCTTCGCTTCTTAAGTATAAAATCAAATCATCAATTGTATCATTTGACAAAAAAATCACAAGAGATATCTAATTTTATAATCAAGAAATAATAAACCAAGCATTCAATTAATTAAGAAAAATTCTAAACCATGAGAAAAACATGATTGAACTCATATCTAGAATCTCATCTTAGTCAATTGATATGAAGCAAGAACAATTTAAATCATTAAAGAACAACTATAGTGGGAAAAATCAAATTACATAAATAATACTAATAATCCTTAACAAGGTTTCATCCTCAACCCTAATTATAAATTTAGCTACTCATGGTAATTGAAATAAAACACAAGAATAAAATAGTAAACATTAAACTAATAGATAAATGAAATAGAGAAAGAAATTGTCACAATGCTATCATGGAGAAAAGTTCATCTTGCTCCAATTTTGCATCCAGCCCTAGCACTAGCCTTTGCCTCCTCTAAATTTTGCCCTAAAGAGCGTTTAAATAGGTCAAGGAATCCTATTACAAGTTGAATTCCCGTTTAGAGAAAATCCCAAATTTTTAGACTTCATTTAATCGAAAATTTTGGCTCATTTAACGTCTGAATTCAAACTTTTGGTAAACTACAAAATTGTAGCCCTTTAAGTTATCTTTTCAGCCAAACTTGAATCATCTCAATTGGACTTCTAAGCCTAAAGTCATGCCAAAAATACTAACTGATGTGCAGGCTGGAATCCTAATCCGAATTAGACTTGAATTTGGTGCAAATTTCTTTTGATTCCTTACTCCAATTGGACTTAAATTTAATTGGGTTGGGTTTCTTTAACTTCATCATGGCCCTTGTAAAAGTAAAGTCTATTAGTTTTCATCTTTGTACAAATTCACTTATTTAAATCTCATTCTCCTACAAAAGACAAATTCATGCAATAAAATTCAATTAAGTACAAAATTGATTATTCATCATTGTTCCAAAACCAAGTATAAAATGCATGAATTAACTCAAAATAAGTATGATAATACTTTCTAATAATGATACAAATATGAAAAATTAAGATATTTTCTATGCACATCAGTTTTCAACTAACAAATATCATTAATGTCTTCAAGAAATTCCAAACTTTTGGGTACTCTAACTATAATTTTGCACCAATGTTCTTTACTATTTGATTTATAGATTTCTTTTTCTTTTCTTTTTTGATGATTTGAAAAATTGAGACAGGTGGAATTTGATCTCTAAAGCTGGAAGTCTCCTTTCGAATTTAGAAACAACAACAATTACCAATTAAGCTATACAACTCTAGGTGATTTATAGATTTTCCTTGGTATTTTCTTATATCAAATAATACACATAAAAATAAAATTATTGATGTTTTTTATGCGTTTCCTATCACTTAATTTGTACTTTTAATAGTTTTTTTAAAAAAATGTGTCAACTTCACTTTTTGCTAGTTTTCCTTTGTTACATATATCTATGAGGGAATAAAGGAACTCATTTTTTTTCTTTATAAAATAACTAAAGTTTAAAATGAGAAAAAAAAAATCAAACATATGTCGCATTGCAATAAAATATAAAGTAGAGTAGAAGATTTTTATTCGTATACATCTAGGTGATTGTTAAAAAGAGAGCTAATTATACGTTAGGCTGTAAAAAAAAAAAAGTGATTATAAATAATTTAGAGTCTTCAAGCCTATCTATGAAAAAATTTGTTTATATTCATTCTTTTAACAATTCAAACTTCATATCCATCTTGAGGCTCGAAAATAAGTCAAACTTAAATTTGGTAATATATTAATGAACAAGTTTGTGACTTTGATATAAATATGTTTGTGTATATATATACATTCACACATAATATTTAAAAGTAAATTATTTGTGAGTTCCAATTAGTGTAATTGACAAAATCTCTTGTTATTGAATAAGAGATATGATGTTCAATCTCTTTTTACACTAAAAACTAGTCAATACCTTCGCTTGATGATAACAAAAAATAATAATAATAATGGAGCAAACATTATATGTTTGAAATACTATCTTGTTTATAAAAAATTAAATAAATTATTTAAAATTTTAGATCATGCAATTTATTTTTATAAGCTTATAAATAAAAATTTATATGTTTAACTTAGGCTAACACTATAATCTTAATTATGTTAAGAAGGGATACGAAATTTCAAATATTTACTTTAATATGATAAAAACTTAAAAGAATAAGTTAATCAAACAATCATTAAACAACCTCCACTTGTTCCAATAATATAGTATGAACAAAGCTTGAATATACTTCAAAAAAGATGAGTTACAACAGTGGTTTTTTGTAGCGCTTACAAAAAATGCTACTAAAAAGGGTTTATTGTAACAGATTTTCAAATGCTACTATAAGTCTCTTTGTAGTATCAGTTTTTTTGTAACTGCTACAATATACTCTCTTCTTCTTCTTTTTTTGTAGCGGTTTCCCAACTACAACAATATACTTCTTCTTCTTTTTTTTCTTTTTCTTTTTTTTTTTTTTTGCTTCTATAGGTATTTTCTAAATACAAAACCACAAAGTTTAGTCTTTTTTGTTTTTATTTTATACTATAAATTCTCCAATGTAGAAAACTAACACCCTAATGACCAAAATACCCCTAAAATACTCAAAATGACACAAATTCCCCTGGAACTAAATAACCAAAATATCCCCAGAATGTCCGATCTACCCCTAGACCTTAAAAATTACCAAAATACTATAGGACTCATTAAAATGAACAAAAAAAAATCACTACAATCACTAAATGATAAAAATACCCCCCAAACCATAGTATTACTACTATTATCTAGTGGTTTATATTGTGAAGATGTTTAAGCCTCATAAATCTTAGTGAGGTGTCAAACAGCTATGAAAAATGGTTGCACAATGTAATTATAAATCAATTATTGAAAGACTTCTAGATCTGAGTTTTAAATTGATGATAAAAAGAAATTTTATTAGATGAATAATTCAAATAGTAATCAAATTAGTAATAATAGGAGAATAAAAGCAAAAGAAATCATATATAATCATATATTAAGAAAATATTTAAATGACTTAGTTACCAACAAAGCATCCAACCCCTTTGAACAAAGCCATTAATAAGTGCATTGTGCACCAAGTATTCCATCCCAAAACCATCATAGTAGGCTGCTCCTGAATCTACATTAAATGAACATTAATGAAATAAAAAATAAAAATAAAGAAAACATAAATAGTACATAATATTGCTACAAAGAAAATATTGCGTCAAAGAAATTTTTTTACTATATCATATGATGTGCCCACGTGGTAATGGTATAACGGTATCACACAACACTAGGAGGATTTGTCAAGAATAACAATGGTGTGTGTATATATATAGCTAACAAAAGTGGAGTGGCAGATCCAAGTTTGCAACATATTGACCTCACTTCTAATTACCTAGTCTATCAACAACAAATCCATATTTATCCAATATTAAAAGATAAAAGGCATCATAAGATGAATGGATTTTCCACAACACAAACAAAATGAGAGTTGGCTTAAAAAAAACTTTAATTAAAGATAAATATGTGAACGGATCATCTATTTACCTTTAATTAAGTTTTTGTGTCTGTCTTAAAAGTTGCTAAAGGGTAAGAGGAAAAGTTGATAACAACAATTAAGTTCATGTTTTATCCACAAATTTTTTTTTTTTTTTCAATTTGGTGAAGTCACTTGGCTCAATTATGGTTTTAAGTCCAACTTTAAAAATTCTGTAACTTCTAATTACCTAGTCTATCAACAACAAATCCATATTTATCCAATATTAAAAGATAAAAGGCATCATAAGATGAATGGATTTTCCACAACACAAACAAAATGAGAGTTGGCTTAAAAAAAACTTTAATTAAAGATAAATATGTGAACGGATCATCTATTTACCTTTAATTAAGTTTTTGTGTCTGTCTTAAAAGTTGCTAAAGGGTAAGAGGAAAAGTTGATAACAACAATTAAGTTCATGTTTTATCCACAAATTTTTTTTTTTTTTTTCAATTTGGTGAAGTCACTTGGCTCAATTATGGTTTTAAGTCCAACTTTAAAAATTCTGTAACTTCTAATTACCTAGTCTATCAACAACAAATCCATATTTATCCAATATTAAAAGATAAAAGGCATCATAAGATGAATGGATTTTCCACAACACAAACAAAATGAGAGTTGGCTTAAAAAAAACTTTAATTAAAGATAAATATGTGAACGGATCATCTATTTACCTTTAATTAAGTTTTTGTGTCTGTCTTAAAAGTTGCTAAAGGGTAAGAGGAAAAGTTGATAACAACAATTAAGTTCATGTTTTATCCACAAATTTTTTTTTTTTTTTTCAATTTGGTGAAGTCACTTGGCTCAATTATGGTTTTAAGTCCAACTTTAAAAATTCTGTAATTTTGTGCAGCCACTTGGTGCGGTCATTTTTGCTCAACCATGACTTTTAAATCCAACTTTTATTATATAATATGGTATGATGTGATAATATAATATGATTTCATTTTTCTTTCATGAAATAGATAAGTTTTTTTTATAACAGATAATGTAGATAAAAAAAAATAGCTCTCAAGATTATTAAATATATGGGAAAAAAATTGAGCTTTAAAGTTAACTAGTACTATCGCAACCTGAGAAACACTTACCCTATGTTTGGTTTGAAGAAAGAGAATGGAAGAAAAGAGAAAAAGAATTAGGGAGAAAGGAAAATGTGGGCCCAAGTGATAGATTTCTTAACAAAATTAGTTCATTTCATTTTCTATCACACTATCCAAATAGTGGAAAATATTTATTTTCTCTTCCTTTCCCTCCTCTTCCTCTCAAACGAAACAAAGGGTTAGTCCAAAATCCTTATAAAAAAAAAATTTAAAAATCCTAAGAATATGAGGAATATAAATCTATTTTTGATATCTCCTTTTATTATTATTTTCAAAATTATTCTTTTAAATTGACCTTCTAAAAATAATTAAATAGTGAATAACCAATTTTTGTAACAATAAATGAGAGTAAAACTATGGCCTTTTGAAATTAAAACCATTTATAATGAACAAATCTAATAATATGATAATTTTGTTATTTTTACTAAAATTACTCATATAAAATAAATAATAACATAATTATATGGAGGTGGTCAAATTTCACTGATTGGACTCTATTGTCCTTATTGTTGAGTTTTCGCCATGAGTTTTGATCATAGTAAGGCCAAGTGCAACATGGTGAGATCTAGGTGTATTTTTTTTTTTTTATAAAAAACAAAATAATAACAAATTTTGTTAACTGACACCAAACTACTAACATCAACATTGGCCTAAAGGCTAGGCCCAAGATCCAATAAGTGAAACTCATGTGATAAGTGAACTTTGATTTTTACCTAGTGGTAGTAAATACCTAATCAAGGTAATAAGTGTCCAAACATGAAATGAACTTCAATTTGTATCTAGCGATAGTAATTACTAATCAAGCTAATAAGTGTCCAAAAATGACATGATCTATTGGCTTTGGGTGTCGATGGGGGATTGGAACAACTACTAAAATAATATTTGAGAAGAAAATTGGTTCCCACTTTCTCAAGGTCAGAGAGTATTCTTCCCACGTTCTATTCTACCTTCGAAGCATGGACACGGATATGGGTACGACATACAAGGGCAAAATTTATGATTTTCCTTTAGGGGGGCCGATTCATAATACTGATACATTACACACACTCGTGTATATTGTTGAAGAGTACTTATCATCTTTTATACTCTGATAGTTAAATAAACATTGTTTAGTCTAATATTAGATATGTACCCAAAGAAAATTTCATATCATTAAGATGTATAGAATAAAACTTGATAATGATATTCATAAAATAATATTTATCTATTATCATATTCATAGTGAATTCTTAAAATTTTTATTTGCAGTATAATATGACCTTCAAACGTTGTTGATTTCTTTTTGTTGGATCTGAAATTTGTAAATCTAACTGTCGGATTTTATGTTTTTTATGTCCTTAATACACAAGTAAAATTTCATTCAAATTAGATACTATTAAGTATTTGATCGATAAACTTATTTTTTATACATGGTTTTAAATTATAAATTTAAACATTTGATTGATGATATAGCTATTAATCTGATATTCTTGAAATTTTTCAAGCATAGAGAATATAATAAGAACATGCAATCCAACGGTTAGATTTTCAAAATACACATCAAATAAAAAGATATAGGCGGAGTTTGAAAAAGTTTCTTTCCAAATTAGTTTGGAGAGAGACCTTTTAAAATTTGCCGATTTTTTTTTATTGGATATGAATTTTGTAAATCTAAACGTTGGATTTTTTTTTCTTTATTTCCTTAATACGCATGTAAAATTTCATTCAATCGGATCTTATTTTGTATTTGTGGGAGTAGAATAGTCAAAAATACGCATTTGGGTCTTGGGCCTGACTTGGTGGTGTGAACTTGACCGAGCAGAGCCTTTGAGGCTCACAAGCTAACTCTTGCTAGAAAGGTTGTTGGGGTTATCCGAGGAGGGGCACTCCTCGGCTAAGTCAAGTGAGGCTCCTAGGACACGTCATGGTGTTTGAAGAGGGAATCCTAGAAGGTCTGTTGGGTAAAGATATGTTTCACAGTTATGGAAAGGAGGAGCGTATGAGAAATATCAAGGGAAAAAGCTGCTACCACCGCATTAAAGACCCTGCACTTACCTCTCTAGTCGCATTAATGGGGAAATGACATCTGAACAGTAGTGATCAGCCTTACAGCTATTATTTAAAGACTTTAAGAGTGTGGTAGATGAGACAAGTATTTGGATTGATGATCTGTGCTATACGTGGAAGATAGAGGGAGAATGATATAAAAGGAGAAAGAGAAGGAAAGAGGGGGGGACGATTCATTTGTAAGTTATTATTCAAAAAAAAGAAAGGCAATACAAGCTATCATCGGCTTATATCCGAGGAGAATATCTGTTATTCTTATCCATTGATTATGTGTGTATAGTGGCAATCTAGCCCTCCATCTATTGTCCAATATCCATAAGACCTAGGTTTCAAACCCATACTCTACAAATTTTTATTGTATAAGGCTTTTTGGGCCTGAGTCCATCTAGTGATTGGACCGGGTACAAATTGTGAACTTACAGTATTCAATCAATAAACCTATTTTTTATACATAGTTTTAAATCACAAAAACTTAAAATTTAAATATTTGATTGATGACATAACTATTGATTTTTTATCTTCTTAAAATTTTGTAAGCATGAAGAATATAAAAAAAAAAAAAAAGTAATTCAACGGGTAGGTTTTCAAAACTCACATCAATTAAAAAGATATTGGCGGAGTTTTAAGGGTTTCTCTCCAAACTATTTTGAAGAGAAACCTTTTCCTAATACGGTATATGTTTGATATCCTAAATAAAGTGTTCATACTTTCTAGATTCTACCTTATAAAGCTACAATATCTAATTTACTTGATTCAACCTCCAATTCGCCAAGATGGAAATAATTTATCAATGAAACTATTTTCTACCTGATTTGAGCTTTAGTTATCAAGTCTATCCCTTATAAGACCTCAAGACTCTCTAGTTTGGATGAGTAATAGATCATGAATTTTTTGGGAGGGGGGGGTGTTCAAAAGTGTATAATTTGTGTTGACAAACTTGTACTAACAACCTACTTACTTGAACAAAGCTATTTGATCTGAATATTCCTCCTTGTTAGACTTGTGTTCTATGCAATGAAGAGGCTGAATCCACCTTTTCACCTAATATGGTGTAGACGACTAAATTTCTTAGTTCAAAATAAATCAAACAAGTAAAATAGTTTCACAAATACGAATTTGTATTGATAGATGTGTGGTACAATTCTCTGTAATTACAAAAGAGTGATCCTCTGATTCGATCTCCTTGAAAGATTTATTGATTGGAATTGTGGTAATGTGATTTTGATTTGAACACAAGGTATTCTTCAATTTGGCTGAGGAATGGATCGAAGATCTTTGAAACAGAATTACAATGAATCTCTGGCTATGAGCTTGTTAGAAATTCTTTGTTCTTCGTGTTCTTCATGTGTTCTTCGTGCGTTCTTCGTGTTTGAAGGTTTGTGGTAGAAATTCTTCGGGGCTTTGGAGGCTTGAATCCGTAGAGCTTCACCAATTTGTGGTTTGTTGAGGTTTCTAGAGGCTTTTGAGCTTGATTCCAGTGAACTTTGAGATCTGGACGAGTAGTTTGGATGATTTTGCTTCGAATGTTGTCTGTATTCGAGGTTGAAGTTCTTGAAATTCTTGAAGGCTTTGGGGTTTGATTCCGGCAGAGCTTCTGGATTTCTGAACTCAAGATATCTTCTTCCTTCTCTCTGTCTGTGTGTCCTCCTAAATGTCTTAGGAAGGCTTCTATTTATAGGAGTTTAGGGGTAGGTGAGCGACACATGGCAGAGTCTGATTGGTGACACTTGTCACAGCTTGATTGGTCCGTTTATGTCATCGCTTACACGTGCTGGATTGCTTGTGTCATTGTTTACATGTGCAGGGCTGCTTGTGTCATCGCTTACACGTGCTGATGCAGTTTCATACCTTTATTTCAATGACACTTGGCAAATTTCTATTGGTTTCTGAATAGTGATGGCAAAACCTAACAGCAGTACGTGGCGCTTTGTAATTGGTTGTATTTTGTGAACTTGGTAGTATGATGTGTCAGCTTGTGATAGGTCGGAAATTTTTCCTCTCTACATATGGTGCTGTTCTTACTCAAGATATTTGGTTTCAAGGTTTTGTTTAAAATCCTTTGAAGTTGACAATCAAAACTCACTTTATTGATATTATAGAATTAGCTTCACAAAAACTGAAAGCTCCAAACTTTGACATATTGTGTCTTGCACATGGATGTTATGGGATTACAAGAACAAATTGATTGTTGAAAATAGAATCCCAAAAATTGAGAACTTATGATCCCGAGCTTCTCTCTACACGCTAGAATTCATCAAATCAAACAATAAATCTGTTTTGGGGTCAAGTACAAGAAAGTTGTATTTATTAATTAAAAAAACACAAAAATAAATTTGTACAAAAAAATCTTCATGAAAAAAATACAAGGAAATAAGTTAATTTTAAATATAATTTCATTAATTTTATATTATAAAATACAAAATAATAAAGCATATAAAAAGACATTAAAATTAGAATTAATCTTTCAAGAATATTGGTTATAATGAGAATGGCTAAGTATCTTTGAACTATAAAACATAATGATTAATGTTAAATATATTAATTATAAAAAAAAAGTAATATATAAGCTTATGCATTTTATTGGTTGGTGTCATGAACTATTTTGATTGATCAAATTATTTAAATTATAATTAATTATAATCATTTTCATATTTATTAGCAAATACCAAGCGTCTTGTCCATTGGTCATGACATTTAAATTAACTTGTAGAGGGTAGGTTCTAGTCCTATCAAATTTAAAAGGGACTTCCCTTTTCATTTGAAAATTAGTCTTAACCATGTACGACATGTCACTATCTAATTAATCATATGTTTTTTGTCCTTGTAGCACATAACACTTAATTAAAAGTATGATTATGGTATTGACTACTTTTTTTGTGCATAAATAAATTATGCAGATATATGTACGATACTTGGAGTAACAAGTATGTCTAACATATGGATTTTGCCTCCTAAAAATAAGGTTAAGTTGTCTTTTGACCGTTATTTTGCCAAATGACTACAAAGAAAATTGTTGGAATATCATTGAGGTATTAAAATTTTAGTAACATATTTTATACTTCTTTCCATAATGCCAATGCTTCTACATAGATTTTTTTTTTTTTTTTTTAGAAAGAATGCTTCTACATGGTGGTTATATGTATTTGTGTTTCAGTCAAAGTTTGACATCCCCCAAGATGAGATTGCAAGAGGGATAATCAAGCATCATACTTTAAAGAGATTGGGTGATCGATAGAGGAATTGGAAGCATGCTTTGAAAGCAAAGCACTTTGATAAGTAAAAAATTGAAACACAAGTAGTGACTCAGGCTCCAAGTATAGTAAATTGCTAAGATTATGCTAAGCTTGTTGACTCTTGGTTTAGAGGTAAGGGAAATTATTGTGTATTCTCTGAGCACCATAAATGCGTACTCTCTCATCTCATATGAATGGTAGGTCCCATTAATTAAATTAATATGAGACCCACCATTCATGTGAGAGGAGGGAGTACGCATTTATGGTACTCCGAGAATACTTAATAATTTTTCTAGAGACAATACAATAAAAATAATACATGTGAGAAGATATGTATTTGTCGTCATTTTTTTCCAACAACCATTTGATACATTCTCTAAGATTGGCCTATATATATATAGTTTTCACTAATGCCAATATATGGTTTATTGTATTCTAGGAAGCTAAGATAATACATTGGAATATAAGAGGAGACCAAGTTTCATTGCTAGAGTGACTTGGGACATACTTCAAAGGGAATATTTATAGTCTTAGTTTTTATTGTAGGTTGTCTACAATTATTTTATCCTTGTCTTATCTTAAGTACTAAAAAATATTGTTTATAATTTTATTTGGCTATTTGTGATTTCAAACTTTGAATTGTAAGGTTTTATTTCTTCATTTAGATCAATATTATTAACTATTTGCAATTATTTTATTACTTTGATTTTTGGAATTGTGGATTTTAATAACATTCCAAACATGTTATATTACTAATTTTAAAGAAAATTTTTAATTAAAAACAATATTTTTG
The DNA here is from genome assembly GCF_040712315.1 of Castanea sativa. NCBI lineage: Eukaryota > Viridiplantae > Streptophyta > Magnoliopsida > Fagales > Fagaceae > Castanea > Castanea sativa. Next base: position 36,481,791 of record NC_134016.1, on the reverse strand, counting down.
TAATATTCAATAATGTTTATACCTTCGGCAATGATTTTTATAACTGCTCCTATATGGAACCTATAGTCTAAGTTGCACTGACATGAACACGGGTACGGATATAAGGGTATGGCAATTTTTGAAAAATAATGGTACGACACGGTGTGGGTACAACAATTAAATAATTAATTAAATTTTATATTTAAGCATATTTTTTAATATTCTTAGACATAAAATACGTTTATGTCTAGAATTTAAATTATGTAAAAACTACATATATTCCTCAAGGCCAAATTGAGGGTATGCACAACATAAGGTGACCAAAATTCAGCTTCAACAATAGATCCTGCAACCTTCATAACAGGTGAATTATCAGCAACAATTTGGACAACACGTTGATGCCCAACCTCACCAATGGCCTTTAGAAACAAGTCAGAAATGAAGTGCTTGTCTTTGTACTCTTTGGTACCATCAATGGATATGATAAAAAGTGATATTTTCTCTGATGTAGCCATAAAATTGATAAGTGACCTTTTTTTAATATCTGTCCACCCATCACTTACTATGCTTAAACCCTTTTCTTTCCAAGTTTCTTTAATTGACTTCAACAACTTCTCAATATGTGTCCTCTCTCTTTATGCAATAGAGTTGTTCTTAATTTATTGTAACCTGGAGGAACATAGCCCACTAAATTATTATTAGCTGCAAATTTGATCATCTCAATCCAATACGGGTTCTTAGTAAAGTGAAAGGGTAAACTAGCAGAATAAAATGTCTTAGCAATAAGAGAATCTAATTGCTCTCGACATTGATTGTTAAAAGCCTTCTCCAAAGGAGAATTCCCAAACCCTTTTTTTCTGAAAAAAATGGTTGACTTGTAGCTATACTACTTTCACTAGGACCCAAATTAGGACTACTAGCAGAATCAGTTGGTAAAGACACTAGCTTAGGCTTCTTTGGTCTACGCAAGGATTCCTCATATTCATCTTCTAATTTCTGCATTTCATTCTGATACTCATCTCCAACCTTAACACATGCTTGTATTCCAAAATTAGGCAGTTTTAACATGTGTGCCTTCACCCTTGAATTAGATCTCTTGAAAGTTTTTTCACAATAGTTACATCTAAAAGTAAACATTCCCACCACCACCACTTGCTTTTTCTAACTTAGTAACATATTTCCATAAAGGAGCAGCTGACTCAGTTGATTTTTCACTTTCAATATTTATTTTAGTAAAATCACCTACAATATTTAACTCTAATAAATAAATAAATAAAACTATAGTAGGACACACAAAAACAAAAATCACTAAATTCACAATAAACATTATAATTCATAAGGCAAAAGGCTGAGTAAAGAAACCAAAAAAATTAATATATATATATATATATACACACACAGTATAACACAATGAGAGTTGGATAAAAAAAACGCGTGAGAAAGAAAGTTATAAGTAACACTGTAACAAGAAAGAATAAAACAGATAAAAGGAAGAAAAAAAAGGAAGAGAAATCACAAAACAAAGAGAGAGAGAGAGAGAGAGAGAGAGAGGGCACGACGACTGTCTATGGAGCTCGCCGACTCGCCGATCGGCCGGATCAAGCACCGGTGAGGGACAGAGGGCAGCGAGCAGAGGGAGGGTTGGGTTGTGGGTTTCAACTTTCATGGTAGTGATTTCTCAAATTTAAGCTTTTTTTTTTTTTTTGTTTTAGGGTATATCACAAAATCAACGATAATGATTTGTCCATCTGTCAAAATTTGTGAATTTTTGTTTTTTTTTATTGCAGTGCCGGCATGTCCATCGTGTCAAAGCCGTGTCGGTGCCGCGTCAAGGCTGTGTCAGAGAAGCAAAAAAAAAAGACATCGCTTGAACACTGGAGTCCGGTGAGTCTTACCGATATCGGTGTCCGACACGTGTCAGACACCAATACTTTGCTAAAAATGGTGTGTCGGTGCAACCTAGCCTATAGTAGCGGGTGTTTTTTGCTGCAATAACTAATTTATAACATAGTGTACGAATGGGAGAACTAGCGGGTTTCTTATTTTATAGCAACATTCTATAAAAGTATTGTTAAAGAATATCTAGTACCAATTCACAAAACCACTGTTAAAAATAAATCATGCTAGAAATAAGGGAAGGGCATACTAACAATTTTAATTTTGTTTAGCAGTGGTTTATAGAACTGTTGCTAAAGAATTTATAGCAGTAGTTAGATAACTGCTAGTATAAATAATTAATTCCAAAAGGTAAGGCTGTATACTGACAGTTTTTAAATCTCTAGTAGTAGTTTTATGAACTGCTGCTATAGATGTTTTCTATACCAGCAATTCCTAAAGTCGCTGTTATAATCTATAATGACCTATAGCGACGGGAACTTAATAGCAGTTTAGAAAACCGCTGGTATAAACTTATATGACTTTTAGCAGTAGGTTTTAATAGTTTTAGGAGTGGTTGCAACCACCGCTAAAAATCAAGTTTTTTGTAGTCGTAGTTTCCAACAAGGTGTTCTTGTTATCCATCTTAACTCAGTACTGTCTAAGTCTAAACGTTCAAGGACACAAGGCCAACCGAACCAACTAATATATGTAGGAGTATAGGACCACTGGACCAGCTTTTAATTTTCAGAAAAGTCCGGATCGAACATATGCCATTGCCGACTAATGCAAAATTAGCTAGTGAACATGTGAATGCATGCTGTGAAGGCAACATCAATGTGAGTTGGCAAATAGGACTAAACCTGGGACTTTAATTTCCACTTCTAAGTTTTGCTTTTCCTCCACAGATAGCAGATGGTTTTGAAGTTACGCCTTCAAAAGTTGGGTCTTTATGGGACACGTTAGCCATTAATGGCAGATTGAGACAACACTGAGCTAATTAAGGTGGTGAGAGGCTGAGCCATTGAGGGCAGTGACGGAACTATAGTTGGACTCCCCCCCCCAAAAATTTTTCAAAATTTTTAGTGTATATATGTGTATGTACGTATGTATATATTAATTTTAGCAATTTGTTTCAATAAATTTGCACTTAGCCCTCACAACAATATTATTGACCTTTTTAAAGGCCATAAAAATTTTTATTGATTTAAAATCTAAAATAAATTTAACAAGCTCAACAACAAAATTTACCAATAACAAACTTAAGTCCAAACAACACCCCAAAACAAACCCACCCAAAACACAAACAAAAAATAAAATAAAATAAAAAAAAAAAGTTCTAAGCCAATTCTAACTAGTCTAATTGAACATTCACACACATCTGACAACACACAAGACACCCAAAAAAGGTTTTTTTTTTTTTTTTTTTTAAAGAAGCTTAACTTTCTAAATTGAGAAGTTTTACGTTCACAACAAATCACATGCGATAAATTTTTATTGGTTCTAATTTTAAATTCACAACTTAAATTACTTTTTTGCCCACTCATAACAACCAATAATAACCTACCACTTACAATTTGTTGCGAAAATGTAGTAAAAATATTGTGAACATAGCATTTCTCTTCTAAATGAATGTTTATTTGGAGTTTCAAAAAATATTTGTTTGTACTTTTGCCCCCCTAACTCTAAGTTCTAGCTCCGTCCCTAATTAAGGGATTGGAATATTCAATCTTTTAAGTCTTTTAATCTTTGAACTATGAGCAAATGTTTGATGAAGATTAATACCAAAGAGGGTAAGGAAAGCACCAAAAAAAAAACCTATTTCCAAGAAAATATTGTTTAATAACTACATGGATGATGGTGGCTGCATCTTAACTGTCAATTTGACTTTGATATAAATTAATAAGAAAAAATAAGATCTTAAATTTCTAAATAACAAAATTTAGCTATAAAATTGGATATAACCTAAGATTACAACCTTACTCAATAAAATAAAAATTACTATATGTTTTGAAAATCTAACCTTTAAATTTCATGTCCTTTACGTTCTTAATACACATGTTAAATTTTGTGTCAGTTGGATATTATTTACTATATAACCCATTATATTTTATTTTATATATAATTTTAAACTACAAAAACTTGTAATTTTAACAGTTTATTGATGACATAATTATTGATTTTTAATTTTCTATAAATTTTGCAAGCATGGAGGATATAAGAAGAAAATGTAATTCAATAGTGGATTTTAGCAATAATATATGTGTATGTACGTATGTATATATTAATTTTAGCAATTTGTTTCAATAAATTTGCACTTAGCCCTCATAACAATATTATTGACCTTTTTAAAGGCCATAAAAAATTTTATTGATTTAAAATCTAAAATAAATTTAACAAGCTAACAACAAAATTTACCAATAACAAACTTAAGTCCAAACAACACCCCAAAACAAACCCACCCAAAACACAAACAAAAAATAAAATAAAATAAAAATTCTAAGCCAATTCTAACTAGTCTAAATGAACATTCACACACATCTGACAACACACAAGACACCCAAAAAAGGTTTTTTTTTTTTTTTTTTTTTTTTAAAGAAGCTTAACATTCTAAATTGAGAAGTGCTACGTTCACAACATTTTTACAACAAATCACATGCGGTAAATTGTTATTGATTCTAATTTTAAATTCACAACTTAAATTACTTTTTTGCCCACTCATAACAACCAATAATAACCTACCACTTACGATTTGTTGTGAAAATATAGTAAAAATATTGTGAACATAGCATTTCTCTTCTAAATGAATGCTTATTTGGAGTTTCAAAAAATATTTGTTTATACTTTTGCGCTCCTAACTCTAAGTTCTAGCTCCGTCCCTAATTGAGGGATTGGAATATTCAATCTTTAAGTCTTTTAATCTTTGAACTATGAGCAAATGTTTGATGAAGATTAATACCAGAGAGGGTAAGGAAAGCACAAAAAAAAAAAACCTATTTCCAAGAAAATATTGTTTAATAACTACATGGAGTCCTCTAATATTGGGGATGTCTCTTTCTCCATAAGCCATAATGTTCGAAGAAGCATTTACATATATGATTGAATGTCACCTGATGTGTGGGTCGGTATTGGGATCACAAGGAAATTTGCACTATGACGACGATGACGACGACGACGACGACGACACATGATGTGTGGGTCGTTATTGGGATCACAAGGAAATTTGCACCACGACAACGATGATGACGACAATGGCTGCATCTTAACTGTCAATTTGACTTTGATATAAATTAATAAGAAAAAATAAGATCTTAAATTTCTAAAATGACAAAATTAAGCTATAAAATTGGATATAACCTTAGATTACAACTTTACTCAATAAAATAAAAATTACTATATGTTTTGAAAATCTAACCTTTAAATTTCATGTTCCTTTACGTTTTTAATACACATGTTAAATTTTGTGTCAGTTGGATATTATTTACTATATAATCCATTATCTTTTATTTTATATATAATTTTAAACTACAAAAACTTGTAATTTAAACAGTTTATTGATGATATAATTATTGATTTTTAATTTTCTATAAATTTTGCAAGTATGGAGGATATAAGAAGAAAATGTAATTCAATAGTGGATTTATTGAAATTCACTTTCAATAAAAAGATATTAAGTAAGGTTGTAGTCTTAATCAACAACTAATTTTGTAACTAAACTTTATCATTTTTAAAATGTGCATAATGAATTTCATTTTGATTTTTCAGATTTAAAAATTTTGAACCATTGGTATCTCAAATTTTAAAATCTAATAAAATATTCATCAATTTGTTTTAGTAATTTTTAGATACAGATCATGAGATGAGAAATTTTTAGATAACGTGTCAATATATCTCGAACCATGAGCCATAACCCTCTCTTCTTCTCTCCACCGTGTTGCCACCCATAACCACCATCACATGCTACCCTGCTACCCCTTAATAACTAATGAGTCTTCAACTAGATTTAAAAATTTTGAACAATATATTGGTTCCTCAAATTTTAAAACTAAGTATATATTCATCAATTTTTTTTTTTCATTTTTTTTTTAACATATAGATCATGAGATGAGAAATTTTTAGATAACGTGCCAGTATATGCCGAACCATTAGACATAAGCCATAACCCTTTCTTCTTCTCTCCACCATGTTGCCACCCATAACCACCACCACATGCCACCCCACCCCGTAATGATTAGTGAGTCTTCAACCATAACAGAGAGAGAGAGAGAGAGAGAGAGAGAGAGAGATATGCAATCAACTCTAATAAATTGAAATAAAAAGTTGCATTTGAAAAACTAACAAACAATTTGAGGAAATTAGGGTTTTGTTTTTTTATCCTTTCCTTCCATCATATTGAAGCGATTTTGATCTTTACTGGTGAGTAAAGTGACCGGATACAAAATGGAGATTCACCGAAGTATGAAAAGCATGTTTAGTAGAGAGAGAGTAAACGAGAGAGAACAACTAGTCTATTTTTTTACTCTCTGTTTTTATTATTGATAAGTGAGTTATGACCCAAATAAAGGAGAAGAGGGAAAATGATCTTATTGCTTCCACAATTACATAAACTAGACTGAACACTGCATGCACAAGTTGGTGAGATTGAGCAACACTGGATTCCACTTGAATCTGATAGCATATAAAACCTGTTCCACTTGATATAGCATATAGCAGACAAAAAATAATTCGTGACTTTAAGTTATTTTTGGCCAGAGACGTGGAAATATCCATGCACCTGACCTGGGTATCTGCCAAAGGGTTGATTGTGATCACATTGTCTCACTCACATGCACCTTTATTTGATCTCTATGACGATCAAGTCCAGGCCGGACCAACCTAATTTATTGAATGAATCACCCGTACTACGTACGAATAAAATTGCAAAAGACGATGAAATAAGAATCGGACGAAATTAGAAGTTTCTTTGTCACTCATTCAGACAAAGAAAGTGATGTTGCCAATGCCAATGCATGTGTGTGAGGGCCTGTGTGGACGTTGAAATTTCGGTCACCAAACTTCCTTGAACTTCCGGCATTGGGCAGGTTTTAATCATTAACCTAACTCATTAATTACTCATCTATGTGTAAGTAAAATCCTAACTCGATCCCAGCTTTCCCATGCTACTGGAATTGTATTTTAAGTGTAATTGGCTATATTACATTCTTAATATTGGATATAACTACATACATACTTGTAATTTTATTTTTTGCTTATATGTTTTAGTGTTGGGAAGCCATGTCAAATTGAGAGTTTTAGTACATCTTAAAGTTGTAATGAAAATCAAGTTGAAAACAACGAAAAACTACTCAAGAACTACTCAAGAAAAGAAAAGATTTGGCCTTCACGAATCTCAATATATAGCAAACTCTTGACCCTAATCTTGATTTCTTTAGAACTTGTTCGGAAGTAAAGTTTTTGTAACCTTGATACCAAGATCGATTCCTCTTGATCGGTTGAGCTACCTCAACTCTAGCATTGATAGGTTGAGACTACACAAATCAACAACACAGAAGGTCCAATAATTTTTCTGTAAAAACCCAATTAAAGCCATACTTGTTGGGATATTAAAGGGACATTATAAGTTTATCTAAGAGAGATTTTTGTTTTAGAGGAGAGAGAGCTCTGTTTGTGTGGCTGGCGCTGTGTCACTAAGATTCTCTCATTTTCACCATATCAAAGACTTTAAGTAGATTTGAAGATCAGCTGGGGTGAAGAAGCTGAAGTCATAACACCTACCACAGACTAACTATTGTGAATAAAAACCTTCAAGAGGTTTTTCAAGTCAGTCAAAGATTTCGGTTGTGTTCATGGGTGTGTCAACCTTGAATGCAATCCATATAGTTGAAGATTCCAGACATTATATATGGTGAATGCAATGAAAGGTTTTTTCTATAAGCTGTCAAAGGATCGTAAAGTCTAAGAAATTTTTTTTTTCTTTGAGATTGTAAAGCTTTTCTTATTATAGCATATTTGCTTCTTTGGAGAAGGTTTCACTTGCAGTTGTTTTTCCTTTAGAATAGTTTTTTCATCAGTTTTCTTTGCCTCACCATATCACCGTCTCCATTATATTTGATTTTGTATGATTAGTGACAAATTATTTATCTTGTTGTTACATGCTTAACATATTTATTTGTGAACTGGTAAAATGTATAATTAGATTAATTTAACCAGATGGGCTGATTTACTTGTAATTCAACAACCAGAGTTTGAGCATCTCCAATAGAAGAGCTAAAACCAAACTCATAGGAAATATAGGGAGTGAAGCCTTGAAAATCAATTCCAACACTATTTGCAAAATAGGCAAATTTTTTGCTCGTCCATATTCACTCTCTTAATTGTCCGGAGAGTACTGTAGATGAGCAAAACAATTTGTTAGCTTATAAAATTAATAAAGATGAACTAAAAGTAGGTATGGAAAATAATATTTAAATGGGATATAAAGAAACAATAGAGATTGTTGGAAATTGTTTGTAAAAAAAGTAGACAAACAAAAGGCAAAAATAACCGTTTGGAGGCCAAACAGTACCCAAAATATGGATAGCTATCATTCCTTGTCAAGATTAATCTTCATTTTATTTCCCTTTTTCCATCTTTTTTCCTGCTAGAGATCAAGCCATTGCTATATTCCATGAAAAGAAGTTAAAGAAAATGAATATTATCAAGCAGTTGAGGAAATGAAAATTATACTTGCTTTTTGCTTAGCTGTTCCAGGTAGTTTTTATCATGATTTGGATAGGAGAAAATAGAAACTTGATAAGTGCCGAATATCAAGATGTACGTACAAGGTTATATTATGAATTTATGATTGATTCATGTGGGGCCTCTCATTATGGTTACATGCATGGGAAGCCTCTAGTTCTCATCAGACAAACAATTTTTTTTTGTTTTTGTTTTTTTGTTCTTTTGTTTTTTATAAAGGTCAGATTAGACATATAGATGTACATTGTACATTGTACATTTGTACACTTCTATTTTTGGATGTTTCTATCCAGCATATCATGATAAAAACCTCAAATTTTGGCATTATTACATGGTAATTGATACAACACAACATTTCGAATCCAACTCTGTATAATTTTTTTTATAACATAAAAAACTACTTTTTCTATTAATTTTTCATAATCACTATTCAAAAATATACTCATCAGATTATCTATTTACACTACATTTTATTAAAATATTATTGTATAATATCCTCATCAGAAAGTATTAAAAAAAATTGCATATAAACAATAATGAATAAACATATATATTTGCACGGTTGCGGTAACTACAAATACATAATGCACGATAATACATTAATTGTTGAATTTTTTTTGGGGGCTGTTGGGCCAAATTTGGCTCTTATGCAAATGCTCTTATATTTCCTTTAACACACGATCTATAATTAGTGGTCCAGTAGTGCTTGTCTATGCCAAATACGACTAGTTTGATGGTCCCCTTCAAAAAAGGGTCAGTCCTTTCTCTATAACTACAGGGACACCGATCAATCTATCAATCTTTCTGAAAAAAGCGTCATATATATATATATATATTATTGAAACCAATATGGCAGTACTAGTTTGCAGTTCTAGCTAGTACTTCACTTTGTTATATAAATCTTTATAAAACTGATCTTTTGGTTGTGTTGAACATTAGCAGAATGGGAAGGATTGGATGCTATGATGTAGAAGGATTGAGGAAAGGTGCTTGGACAGCTGAAGAAGACAAGAAGCTCTTAGCTTATATACAAGAACAGAACATGGTGAAGGACGCTGGCGTTCCTTACCCCACAAAGCTGGTAAAGTTTCTTTCTCTTCTTTCTTTTCTTGTTGAATAAAATATTTTGTTTCTTTTTCTTCTTTCAAAGCCAAGTCCATGAAAAAAATTTTTGGAAAAAACTTTGTGCTTGATGCAAAAAACATAGTTAGAAATATGGTAAAGTTTTGTAAGATGGGTTTGTTCTACCCTCTAAATTTATCAGGATCATGTTGGACATAGTCGATTATTATAAAAAGTATGCTTCTTCTAAGATTTATGAGGGGAAAATGCTACAAATTTTATTTTATAAACCTTACAAATTAATGTGGTAATAAATATGATTGGTATCACAACATAATAAATAAATGCTAAATTACATTTTTTTTTTCCCTTTTTTTTTTCTATAATTGGTGATACATTAGTTTATAAACTTTATATAATAATTTTTTTTTTATTCCAAGCATTACTCTTTCGAGTTTTTTTTCAAGGCACTCATGGAGATTAGCTAGAGAACCACATTGAAATAGTATCCAAATTAAGAGGCAAATATGAAAAAAATTTAAACATGAAAAAACCCTCTAAAACATTAAGTAATATAAGTGTAAGAGATAAAATTTCCTTTTGGAATTGTGCTGCTGTTTTATAAGGTCTTAAAAGATGTGCGAAGAGCTGTCGACTGAGATGGGCAAATTACCTCAGACCTGGAATTAAGAGAGGAGAATTCAGTGCAGAGGAAGAGCAAAAGATCATTGAACTTCAGGCTGTTCTAGGAAACAGGTGAAGAGAGATGTTTGATTTTGATCACCTTAAGATACTTTTTATAATGATTGTGTTTATAAGACCGTGTCTTTTTCAAAGAAATTTGATTGAGCTCTAGAGTTTTTAGATTCATAGTTTTAAAACCAGTAAAAAATCTAGTAACACTTCAATTTAGAAGTGTATAGAGATTGGCATCTATGTTATATATCCTCTGGTCAAAACTAGCAATTTCAATAGGAGTAATTTTGTAGTTTTTTCTATTTAAAGATCGCTGCCTTCCCGTTTGTGTTTTGCATGCCTAAGAAGTGAAGTTTGCTGATGCAAACACACTAAAAATAGGAATAACATAAAGAGAAATTAAATAAAATATTTATGAATATTATATATATATATATATATATATTTTTTTTTTTTAAGTTATCCAACATTTTTTAAGAGAAATATACTTACCATATCGACCAGCTTTTCGATGTAGTAATGAGACAGAATGTTCATCATTTCCTTCACGTTTTAACCAAATGAATTGTCTTTTTGTGGTCTTCTAACCTCCACACACAAAGAATGTGACCCAACATCAATAGAGTTATCAATAGTGGTGACAATGGGTAGATTACCATCATGTGCATCTATGGAATGGGGTTTATTTCGTATGCTAGCAAATCCATCTGACATTCACCAACGATTTCCAAAAGCTCCCATTTTGGGAAGAACAATATTTGGTTTTTTTTTTTTTGTGTTGATTTGGTTGTGTGAGATTCATTTATTTCTTTGATAATTTTGATTTTGGTTGTTTGATATGAGTTAGGGTTTATGATTTTTAGATCTGGTTTTTTTTTTTGGAAGGTTTTTAGATGTGTGGCATTATGGGTGTGCGCGGTTCGGTTGGCTCAGTTTTTTCTCAAATTTGTTACCGAACCGATAGGGATTGGTTTTCTCATAATTAAAATCAATGCATACAGCTTAGGGTCGGTTTTTTGACCTATAGTTGTGCGGTTTGGTCGGGTCAGTTTAATCGGTTTGGTCGGTTTGAAACATTAAAAATTATATTTTTTTAATATAAAAAAAATATGTTCAACCTATTCAGTTTTCACAAATAAAATCTATTAAAAAATATATTCAATCTCATAAAAAAAACAATAAAATTTGTTCAAATTTCACAGAAACTTCATAAAAAAATTTGTTCAACTTGCTCACACAAAATCTGTTCAATTTGTTTAAAAAATAACAACAAAATCAATTCAAATCTAACAGAAACTTCAAAAAAAAAATCTGTTCAACATGTTCACACAAAATCTATTCAAAAATCTGTTCAATTTGCTTAATATGTTCAAATCTGTTCACACATAAACAATAATGATCCAAATTTCATCATTTCATTCACACATATACAATTTGTGCAAATTTTTTATACAACAAACTGTACAGTTTCACACATGACAAACTATCTAATTTTTTTCATTTCATTCACCATGCAAAAAATTTTGAAATTGCCTCAATAAGAGTTCAACTCCCAAAATACTATTATGTAGCATATAATATCATTAGTGTCACTATTTGTGTCAATATCAATAACAATAAGCGTTAGCGTATCCATTTAATAACGTATTACAGAACCATTTGTCGTTGTCCACAAATGCCAAAAGAAAGATATACAAATTAAATTAGCATTTAGGAAAAAGAATGCTAATTGCTTGTATTCCCAATGATAATCCCACCCCATGAATACCTAAATAACTACCATTAGTGAAAAGTCCACTACCAATAACATGTACAAATATAATTAGCATATAGGCAAAAGAATGATACTTCCTGTAAGTCCTTTGTCCAATAAGTCTGTGCACTATGCATTATTCTAGAAATCCTACAAAATACTAAACAAAACAAAATAAACATGAGTTAATAATAATAAAATTTTTATTATTAGCACAAACGAATGATAATAGCAAGTATACTTACATAATACTAACTTCTAACTAACTCCAAGTAAAGAGCAGCACATCACTCATCATCATCCAACACAACGGTGCTTGGATCCTCCTCCATAGGCATTAGGCAAACCGATGCAATTTCTACAATCCCATTTAAAACAAAATGATTCTTAAGCATTGAGCATGATAGACAAAAAATGTATTAACTCATTGTGATGAATTAGCCAATTAATTAACCAAGTGAATTAATTAGGTTCAATTACATGTAATGAGCGTGATAACACAAATAAATCACCAAATAACTAAATGCAGCGAAAATTAAATTTGACACTGTGATTTGTTTACGAATGAGGAAAACCTACACTGCAAAAACCTCACCGGGTTATTTTAAAGTCACCACTCTTGAGAATCCACTATTATCAAACAAATGGTTACAAGTAAATGAATTCTAGTACCTTATACCAACTTACAGTTGAATCTTTACCCCAATACCCAATTGGACTTGTTCTGTAATGACAATCTCTCCTTGTATTGCACAGCTCCCAGTATGTCACTAACCAATAGATGTGCGGATCCCAGTACGCGACTTGATCACCAACTTGAAAAAGAGGTTGGCTGCAAAGATCTTCTGCTCTTCGACACATGAAGATCAAGAAGTTGCTCGGTCATAAAATCCTACGATGTACAAACGCAGCAATTTCTCAAGAATTAAGGCAAACTAGGTTTTCAGTTACACTTGAGGAATTATGCTTTTATGCAATTGTGTTCTTGGTTGTGCAATTTGATACAGCCCTTAAAATAATCCTTATATATGTTTAGGGTTGTGAGAAAATAAAGCTCAAACACACACTCACGGATATGATGAAAAACAGTCCAGAAAAATTGAGTTTCATAAGTCTCGATAGATAGCCATCTATCGAGCTAGCTGTTAAGCCACGGGCTTCAGTAGCTTTTAAACCTTGATAGATACTAGCTGTCAAGCTTTAAAATCTAGCACTTTATTACTTGATTCTTGGACAGACTTGCATGGCTTCAATACTTGGACTTGAACTCTTGTTCCTTGAAGTATTAAACACATTCTAGATCTACCCAATTACAAGTAAAGTGCATTTTGTCAAAGGATTAGCCAATACATAAAATGTTGACATATGTTCCTAACATCCAATCACATATGTCCTAACAATCTCCCCCTTTGGCAATCCGTGATAAAACCACAACAAACAAATGAACATATAAGACAAGTCATAAATCACTTAACTCATACTCACTTGTTAAGTACAATAAAATCTATACTAACACAAACTCTTGAAAAACTTTGCAAGAAGAGAGTTCATGGCAAGAAAAACTTTGACAACCTGTAATTCTGAAACACTTAAATAAAACTCATCAAGGCATCATTGTGTGAAACAGAAATAAAAGATTGCATACAATAAATAAGAAATATGTGTATAAATAGAGAAAAGAAACAACACATGTAGAGATAGATGAAAGAACATACATCAAAAAATATATAAACCAAATATAAGTACAATGTATGTCAAAATAGTCACAAGACCCATGTACAAGAGATAGTGTAATGTATCTAACATAGAAAGAAAAGAAAAAGATACATAAAATCCTTACTGCATCCCCCATGAACACTTAAGAACACTCCCTCTATCTCCTAACTAACCCTCCCCCTATGAGTATAACTACTCTCATCTTAAAACTACTCCCCCTTTTTGTCACGGGTGATAAAGGGGTAAGTATATCAAGTAGACATCTCATCATCACTAGGCGAGCCAGCATCCTTATCCTCATCACTGCCGGAGCCATCATCACTCTCATCCTTGGACGCCGGTGGAGATAGAGAAGAAGCAACTGTGAAACCACCCATCATAGCCTGTCGTCGTGCAATACGACCCACACGGGTGTTCACCTAACACAACTCATCACTAAATGTGTCTAGGCGAGCATCCATGCGCACAAGTTGTGCCATGATGGCCTCAAGAGTCACTCCACACGCTGAAGATGAAGGAGTGAAGGTGGATGGAGCGGTAGAAGCTAGAGGAGGAGAAGCCGTCTCGGTTTGAGTCCACCTCGAGTGAAGCTGTGCAAAATTTTGTTTAACGGTAGTGGCATCAATGGCACACATGTAAGAGAAGCGGGGAGACTCAAGATAGGAGACAGAGAAATGGCAAAGAAGCCGCGTGATAGCTGAAGGGAAGATGAGCTTATCACAGGTCGTCGTATCCTTATAGACATTTATAAGGGATAGAATTAAGTGAGAGGGGAAATCTATGGTAAGGTCCTCAATAAGGGAAAGCAAAAAGTGAGCACGAGGCTCTGTGAAAGTGTTATAGTGAGAGAGAGAGGATGGAGAACAAAGGTCATAGCCATGTTAAGAAACCTCGGACCTTTAGCAAAGGTCATGCAACAGGTGAACTGACGATCACCCCAAAAAGAAGGTGTCTCACAGAAACGAGATGAGAGTTCGTCTTTAGACACAGTCCTTAGACGCTCACAACCAGGATAGACAGGAAACTCTACCCTAGGAACGTGTAGTACTTTAAATACAAGACTCGGAGTAACTACCATGCGTATACCCCGAACGCGAGTGACAAACTGGGGTATAAAGGTTTCAAATCCGTGCATATTAGAGTAGAACTTACGTATGATCATGGAAGGACATGTGACAGGAATGCCACAAAGAGACTCCCAATTCCTACTGTGAATAACAGTGGGAAGATCAGTGTCAAAAAAATCGAACAGAATGACTTGGCGTTCCGAATTAATGCCTCGTCATGAAAAGTTCTCAAAGAAGTCTGATTTGGCCTTCTCATCACCGAACCATACTTGAAATGGAGTGGGGTCAGAAGGAGAAGAAGATGAAGATGCCCCGAAACAAAGAGGGTTTCGAGACGGAACAAATTTACGCTTAGGTGCCATGATGCAACTAACATAAGAGAGAGAAAGAGAGAGAGAGAATCAAAAGAGTACCAAGCAACACATATATCAAAATATATAGAATTGAAGGTACGTATGCATGAAAATTCATGAACATGTGACATGTACAAAACAAATACATCATGGGCTCAGCCCAATCCAAATCTACCAGTACATAATCAGTTCCACAATGTAAACACATATCTAGAATGCATGAGGCAGTGTTATAATGCACATGCGATGCAATGCATGATATTTTAAGATCAAATATACAAAACCCATCCCAAAATTTTTCCATAAACTCATCAATTTTGAAAAACCCCCAAAAATTTTTCAAAAACTCAAAACTTAGGTCAAAAAAGAGTGAAATGCATGATTAAGAGTGAGAAAGAATCATACAAAATGAAGAACACTTGATTTAGGCTGAAGATCAAGTGAGGAATGTAAGGGGTTTAAGTTTGAAGAGTTTTGGAGTGAGAAAAGAGAAAAACTGTCGAGATAAATCAAGGAAATGAGTGCAGAAATCACGATGGCTCCTTATATAGAATCCTCATAAGGCTCGATCGATCGAAAGCTATCAAGAGCTATCGAGCTTTAAAGAGGCACTTTTCAACTATCAAGGATCAAACGAGAGGTTTGTCAACAAAGAAGCTCGATGGATCAAGGTAACTATCGAGAAGCTATCGAGGAGACAGAAAGTTTCTCGATTGATTGAGATAGCTATCGAGATCACGATAAAGAAAAGCTGAAGAGTCTCTGTAGATAGCCTATCTGTCGAGAGCTATCAAGATTGCTTAAAAACAGTTTTTAAAAGAAGAGCAAAAAACACAGATATGAATGCAATCAAGCATGCTACTCAACCAAATATCCAAACAATATTTTAAACTCTCAAAATCATCTCTCAATGAAAAAAAATGTCATGCATTTAGATCCAAAACACACACACACACACACTAAACAAGTCTAACCAATTTTATATTTCATAAACAAGTTAAGATAGTTTAGTGAGCATACATTAGCGAATGTAAACCTTGTAATGACCAAATCACATTGTACCTGCACATGTATCAAAAATGGCAAAGAATATTGTGTGTTATGTGTGAAAACATCACAAGATTGTATAAGTGTCTCTATGTTATGATGATTTGAGATATGAGTAAATCAATTTAACTTACACAAGATCATAACTGTTTGATGGGAACTATCACCTTCGAGGTACATCCTATAACCCTCACATCTCCTAGAATACACACTTGCAATCATATATAAAGCATTTTGATCTTTTTACTTTTATTTTTCTTTGCATAATTTTCTTTTATTAAGCATATCATGCATGGGCATATAAGAGAGAGAAAAGAAATACCCAATTATGTTAAGCTTTTTGACATTATACTTTTGCTATGCCGAAGCATACAAATGTCATTTCATGATTGGTAAGCAACAGTGGTGAGATCTCTTAGGATTTTCTAGTCATTTTTGTCAAAAAGAGTGATACAAGTGTTAAATACAAGAGATTACTTAATCTTACTCATTACAAATACGAGCTACAAAATTCACTTGTTTAGTTGTGTATAGAGATACTCATCTAAGTTACAAAAAATACAAAGTTTAGAAAACTTTGTTTCATTGGCCATTCAAGGCACACAAACACACACTGTTTTTGTATTTTTCTGATTTTTCAATTTTATTTTTATTTTTATAAATGAAACAAAATAAAAACAAAACTGAAAAACAACCAAACAAAAACAAGTCAAATAAAGCAATGCATAAAAACTAAACTGTCTAAAAAAAACACACAAGTAATGCAAGCATAACAAAAAGAGGGAGAGAGAGAGAAAAATTGAATAAATCACTTGGAACTCTTTTTCTTCCACACCTTGGAAGAACCTTTCCTTTGAGCAAACCCTTGAACCGGCAGTGAGGGGAAAGAATTAAAACCGTTCAAGTTCAAAAGGAACATGAGGGTTTTAAGAAGATCTTCTAGAGGTGCAAGAAAGTACAAAAGCTAATTCTGGCTTCCAGACAACATCATATTGTTACTCTGTTGAGTGGCTAACCACTTATAACAATTTGGTTAAGTATGTCCAGCTGTGCCACAGTGATGACAGAGATGCTACTTCCTTTCTTTGGACTTTTGAGCATTACTCTTCTTAGCCCTAGGATTTTTACTTTCTTTCTTAGCAAGCTTAGGGGGTGCTCCTAAGATAGATTTATTCTTGTCTATGCTCTCACTAGCTATCACATTTTTGACATCATTATTCTCAGGATCAATATTGTTAGCAGAAAAAACAAAAACAGTAGTACTAGAAGAAGCATTATTAGGAGAAGAAAAATCATACCCTAAACCGGTTCGATCGGAGGTAGATTTTTGCATGCTGAGCATCTCATCAAGTTTTTCACTTGAGGTCCTCTCCAACTGAGCTCTCACTTGGAGCAGTTCCGCCTCAAACTTCTTGGTCTTCTCAGTGAAGAAATTGTTCTCAAATCTCAGTGCTCCAATAGTCTGATTTGGTTCATTAAACTTTGTGGAGAGTTGTTCTCGTTTAAGCTCCACATCACTAAGTTTCTTGGTGGCCAACCTATACAACTTCTCATGTTTCTGCGAGACCTTGTATAACTTTGCATAGGCAGTGGATGTCATCTTGCTCATCCATCTTCTCAAATTTTGACTTCACCAAGTTCTCTTCTTCATCCACATCTTCGACAATCCCTTCAGAAGGATTGACACTAGCGGTGAAGGCATTCAGGATTCTGCCATCCTCATTTCAGAATCATCCTCAGGTTTGGTATCACTCAAGGTAGCAGCAAGTGCCTTGCTTTTCCCAGTAGACTTGAGATAAATGGGGCACTCTTGTTTCATATGACCGAATTCTTGACAACCGAAACACTTAGGCCCTGAAGGAACAGTGTATTGACCATCATCCCTAGCATCCATCTTCCCTTTGTCTTAGCTCTTAGACTGTGAAGAACTTGATTGCCTACGATCCTTGTCGAAACCCTTTTCATTTGCATTCTTCATAAACTTCTTGAATTTTCGAGTGATGTAGGACTTCATTTTAGAATCTTCATCATCAGAAGACTCATCAGTGTCACTGCTTTTGGCCTTTAGTGCTATGCTCTTGCTCTTGCTTAACTTCTTAAGCCTAGACAAACCCAACTCATAGGTCTGTAGATTTTCAACAAGTTCTGTCAAAGGAATTTTATCAATACCCTTTGATTCCTCAATAGCGGTGATCTTGGCATAAAATCTCTCGAGCAGAGATCTGAGCACTTTTCTCACAATCTTGAGTTCTAGAATGATTTCCCCAAGATTAAATGCTAAGTTCACTATGTCCTTGAGCCTGGCATAAAACTCATCAAATGACTCATCCTCCTCCATCTTGATTTCTTCGAAGCTAGTGGTGAGCCTCTGAAACTTCGAATCCTTGACAATCTTGGTTCCTTCATAGGTTGTTTGGAGAATAGTCTATGCCTCCTTTGTGGTTTCAGTGGAGGAGATCTTCTTGAACTCCTCATTTGTGACCGCATTGAATAAGACATTCAATGCTTTGCTATTGAAGTTAGCCGTCTTGATCTTTGCATCATCCCAATAGGCCGGTACTTCCTTCGGCTTGGTCCAGTCTATCTCCACAGCTTGCCACACCGTCTCATCTAAGGACTGCAAGAAAGCTCTCATGCGTACTTTCCAGTATGCATAGTCAGTTCCATCAAATAAAGGAGGTACAACAAGTGACTCTCCTCTATCCATGACAAACAGGGGCCAATGGATCTCACAGCAAAGATTAAACCCTAATCAGAGTGTGCCTGCTCTAATACCACTTGATAAGCCAAAAATGTATTGACCCCTTGTGATGAATTAACCAATTAATTAGCCAAGTGAATTAATTAAGTTCAATTACATGCAATGAGCGTGACAACACAAACAAATCACCAAATAACTAAATGCAGCGAAAATTAAATTTGATACTGTGATTTGTTTACAAATGGAAAAAACCTACACGGCAAAAACTCCACCGGGTGATTTTAAGGTCACCACTCCTGAGAATCCACTATTATCAAAACAAGCGGTTACAAGTAAAGGAATCTCAGTACCTTATACCAACCTACAGTTAAACCCTTACCTCAATACCTAATTGGACTTGTTCTGTAGTGATAATCTCTCATTGTATTGCACGGCTCCCAGTACGTGACTAACCAATAGATGTGCGGATCCCAGTACACGACTTGATCACCAACTTAAGAATGAGGTTGCCTGCAAAGTTCTTCTGTTCTTCAATACATGAAGATCACAAAGTTGCTTGGTCACAAAACTCTATGGTGTACAAACACAACAGCTTCTCAAGAACTAAGGCAAACTAGGTTTATGGTTACACTTGAGGAATTATGCTCTTGTGCAATTGTGCTCTTAGTTATGTAACCTGATACGGCCCTTAAAATAATTCTTATATATGTTTAGGGTTGTGAGAAAATAAAACTCAAACACATACTCACAAATTGGATGAAAAACAATATAGAAAAACTAAGTTTTATAAACCTCGATAGATAGCCATCTATCAAGTTAGTTGTCGAGCCACAGGCTTCAGCTGCTTTTAAACCTTGATAGATATTAGCTGTTGAGTTTTAAAATCTAGCACTTCATTACTTAATTCTTGGACAAAGTTGCATGGCTTCAATACTTAGACTTGAACTCTTATTCCTTGAAGTATTTAAACACATTCTAGATCTACCTAATTACAAATAAAGTGTGTTTTGTTAAAGGATTAGTCAATACATAAAATGTTGACATATGTTCCTAATATCCAATCACATATGTCCTAACAGAGCAAATAAATAAACAATTGATACATACAACAAACAAAATGAACACACACACACACACACACACACACACATATATATATATATTTTACCACTGTCAATCTCAAAACCATCCATACCCTCCACATTATCCATGCACTCCCGAAGCTTTATTGGTTTTTTTTTTTTTGCATCCTTCAACCAATTCTGGGTACAAATAAGGACTTCAACTGTATTAGGAGATAGTGAACTACGGAAAGAATCCAAAACATGCCCCCCATACTAAAAGTAGACTGGGATGCAACTGTAGAGACAAGAATAGCCAGCACATCATGGAAAATTTGAGAAAGGACTCGATATCTAGAAGAATTCATTTTCCACCACATCAAGATGTCAAAATCCTCTACATCAGGGTCCTTAGAAGATTCCAACAAGTACCTATCCAACACAGATTTGCTTTCCACATTGTCCTCATCTACCAAGTGTTGCTTAAACCTATTATTATAGCTTTTAATATGATCAGATAATGAAGCATTACCAACACTTAGCTTGGAGTCCCTAGACAATGAAGAACCACTACCACTAGAACTCGAAACTCCATTTTGACCCACTCTCTCCATATACAACCTCTTTAATGCATCCCGAACCTTAGAGCTCATCGCATCCCCCTTGTCCTTTCCATACTACTCCCTAAACGAAAATTTGACATACTTCAATCTATACCTTGGGTCAAGAACAATAGCAACAAAAAACATCAAATTGATATTATCCATATTTCCCATTACTTATCATTTTTATTCATCTCTACGTCATACTCCTCAAAAGTAGATCCCTATCAACACTACACAACTGTCGCAGTTGATCTTTAATGCTAATTAGCTCATGGAAGTATGTATTAGAAGTGACAAATTCAGAAAATCTAAGTGTCGCCTCATATCATATGCCAAGAAATTCACAAAAGTCTTGACATTTTTCCAATCAAGATAGTTAGAAGAACCAATGGGCTTTTTTCCATTTCCATCCGCTTCACAAAAATAAAGTTTGTAATACCCATCCTCCTCTTCCAACCTATCAAATGCTCTCACAAATTTCAAAGCACAATCTAACATGAGATAAGTGAAATTCCACCTTGTTGGCACATCAAGAGACAACAAACATTTGACATTAATTTTCTCATTTTCAACACATTCTTAAAACTTCTCAAACCTTACGGGAGAGACTCTCACATATGGCACCGCATTCCGAACCTCGGCAATTAATTCATAAATGGACTTTAACCCAATTTGCACAACAACGCATATACATGAACTCACCACCCAATATGCTACTATCTCTTTCTTTTGTTTTCTTCTTCACATAATCAATTGCCACATCATTAGAACTAGCATTGTTTGCAGTAATTGTAAACAATCGGTCTATATCCCACTTTAACAAACACGACTCAACCGCTCTACCTATGGTGTCCCCTTTGTGATTAGCTACAAGGCAAAAGTTCAAGTTTTTTTTTTTTTTGTAAGTCCAATCCTCATCAATGAAGTGTGCGGTGACTATCATGTAGTTCAAGTTTTGTATGAACGTCCAAGTATTCATTGTCACACAAACCCATTGCCCAACAAAAGCCCTTCTCAAAATATCCACCTCACTAAAATAAATCTTCATACAAGCCCTTGTAATGATAGTGCGATGGGGAAAAGGAAACCTAGGCTCAACTATTTCCATAAATTCTTGAAAGCCTTGACGCTCCACAAATTTAAAAAGTAATTCATCAATAATGATCATCCTTGACAATGCCAACTTTATCCTCTCTTCACTATAATTTGCAACCACTAACGCATTTGAACCACTTTCCCCTTCCCTCTTAACTTGGAAAAAAAAAAGTTTTTTACTTATCATCACGGGGAAAATGCCACTTCTTACACACCTTCATGTGTTGCAATATAACTGAAGTACCATTTTTCTTACCATGGCAATTATATTGATTTTTACAATACTTGCATTCAGATCCAGGCTTCTTGGGATCAGGACCATCCAATTTAATGAAGTGTTGTCATACTATAGATGGGTCCTTACCATCTTGTTTAGGTAACAATGGAGGAAGTGATGCACCAAATCCAATTGGTGCTGCAAGTTTAAGTGGGTTTGGGTTAGGGTTAGCACTACCAGGACTAGGAGAATGTGGGTTAGGGTATCCAGGTGGAGCATCGACATCCATCTAATAAAAAAATTTCTAACCAACAAAAAAACAAAGTTTCCGCAACAATATCAAATTATAATTTTTTCAATAAATACAATATCAAATAGCTTACTCTCAATCAATGAATGTCACAACCAAATCCAATAATAGCAATAACTAATTAGTTTAGTTACAACGGAAAAGTCTTAGGTACTCCCAAAGTACGGAGAAATGATGTTCCCTCCTATCACATTCACGGTGGACCCCACTATGAATTTAATGAGTGGACCCCACCATGAATGTGAGAGGAGGGAGCACTATTCTTCGTACTCTGGGAGTACCTAAGAATTACTCAATTACAACAAGACAACAATAATAGACTAACAATCATTAGTCATTACTCAACAATTCATGTCACTAATATTAACAAAGAATTCATTATATTGTTCTCAATATAAAAATAAAATAAAGCTAATTTAATATATATGTATATATATATTTATATATATAAACTTAAAGCAATTGTTACTAAGTACTAAAAATTTAAAATCAAAATGCTAAATATAGTGAGTAATTAGTGATGACCTCTCTGTGAAGAATTGAAAGCATAAACTCTCTCAATCTCTGTCTCCCTCAAAAATTAAAATGCTAAAGAAAAAAAAAAGGTTAGTACTTAGTAGACTGTTACACACCGAGTCACTAATTAGCTAGCTCATGCAATGCAACTATGCAAGTAAGTTACTTAAAGAATTAAGGGGGACTAAAGTAACAATGTAACACACCAAAGTCCAAACAAGTGCTAAAAAAATGATAAGTATTACTAAGTTTATAGTTTATACTGTTACTATTACCATCAAGTGCTGAAGAAATTATAAAAAACAAGATAAGAATTTTTGTTTTGAGTCCAAACAACTGAAACAAGTGCTATAAACTATAAGCTTAGTTTGGATTTTGAACTTTTTGTTTTTGCTGAGAGGTGAGAGAGGAGAGAGTTGGTAAGCTGATTTGTTTTTGCTAAGCTTATTAAAATGGATACTTAGTAAAACGACGCCATATCCAAACATCTGAAAATTATGTACAAGTATCAGTTCGGTTCGGTGAGACTTGGTTTTGGACTTTCTGCTCTGATGACTGCACCGCACCAGCATCAAAACTCCATTCGCACTCCAATCACCGGCATCGACTCCGTTGGTCGATTGCAATGGCGTTGCAGAAAGATCTGCGCCGATTGATTGGATTGATGACGGTGTCTCTATGCACAACCCCTAATTATGATCTTTGTGAGATGAAATTTGTTAGGACATATATGATTGTTTGTTAAGAAAATATGTCAACATTTTATGTATTGGCTAATCCTTTGACAAACACACTTTACTTGTGATTGGGTAGATCTAGAATGTGCTTAATGCTTTAAGAAACAAGGTTTCAAGTTCAAGTGTTAAAGCCATACAAGTGTTCGAGGTCCTTTTTCGGTTGCTCGGCCACGTATAGTCCTTTGAAGGGGTGACCTTGCTAGACCCGGGTTCATTTGGGGAGTTGTGTCTAGGAACTCAACATTGGGCCACGTGGTCCAACGGCTACCGGTGTACTTTTAAGCCTACCAAACCATTAAAGCCAAAGTCTAAGAATCATGATAATGGTCGAATAAATATACAATATGTGTTTAATATGATAGCTTTGATTAGTAGTTGAAATAAAATAGTATTTATTTAGAAGTAAAGTAATCATGTACTCAATGATGTAAATTTAAAGATATGGAAGCAAAGTCACTTATCTTCATATGGTTCGTAGCTCAGCTGTGTAGCATCAGTGAGCTAATAAGATTTCAGCAGAATGGCAGCGGTAGAGGCTAGTTAAGCTTGCCCCTCTTATCATGCATTTAAATGAGTTTAAGCCTTAATTAATAGTTGGAATAAAGTAATATGAATTTAAATGTGAAATAATCATGTACTAAATAATGTAAATTTAAAGATAAGGAAGTAAAGTCACTTATCTTTGTATGGTTTGTAGCCCAACTATGTAGCATCAGTGAGCTGATAATATTCCAGCAGAGAGCGGTAGAGGCTAGTTAAGCTTGCCCCTTTTATCATACATTTAAATGAGTTTAAGTCTTAGTTAATAGTTGGAATAAAGTAATATGAATTTAAATGTAAAGTAATCATGTACTTAATAATGTACTTAATAATGTAAATTTAAAGATAAGGAAGCAAAGTCACTTATCTTTGTATGGTTTGTAACCTAGCTGTACAGCTTCTGTGAGTTGATGTGTCCCAGCAGAGTGACCCCAGCGGTAGAGAGGTAGTTTGCCATGATAGCTTTAAGATTGAGGGGGAAAAATAGGTGCAACTGGAGGGAGAGAGAGTATGTCCAGCTATGTGTAGGGGCTGATTAAGTTTGCTCCTCTTATCATGCACTTAAATGAGTTTTCCCATTGACAATGCTCTTTTAGTTATTGTGAAGTTATGAGCACTGTTGCCTTCCATGAGAAGAGCTTTTGTATGGAGTATTTGTGCCTTCTAAGAAAAGGGCTTTATGTAAGATGGATTTGTGCCTTCCATGAGAAGGGCTTTAATATGAGATCTTGGTGCCTTCTAGGAGAAGAACTTTAGCATTAGAAGTTTGTGCCTTCCATGAGAAGGGCTTTTATAAGAGAAATAGATAATAGTATTGATATGTGTTTATGAGCAGCAAAATAATAGAACTTCAGAGTAAGAAATTATGAGAGTGGAGTTTAGAAGAGTGTAGTGGGTCATATGTAATAGTGTAGTAAATGTGTATGAGATTATGTAAGAGAAGTGGGGAAAGAGATGTTTAGAGATATGAGTGTTTTGTGGGATGTAGTATTTGCAATATGTATGATATATAGAAGTATGAGAGATATGGTGGTTAAATATAATAAAAATATGAAATTATAACTATTATAGAGATTATTTTCCAAGAGGAAAGATTTTGTAAGAGAAGAGTATGGAGGTGTGTTTAGGCATTTGGAGATGGGAGTAGTAAGATAGGTGCATTTTCTGAATATAGAGAGTGAGAGTGTGTATAAGAGGGGTAATAGTGCTGCAAAGTGTTTAGCAATATTGCTGGAATTTACTGCTGGGCTTTTTAGCTGGAAGGATGGATGAGGGCTTATGAAGGAATTTATGAACTACGGGCTGAAGAGTTTTGTTCTTGATTTGGAAACTAAAATCTCAGAACTTCAATAAGAACTTAGGGAGAGAGCATAGAGAGATTTGTGAAAGAGTTGTTCTTCTCCCTTTGGTTGTCCTCCCCTTGGTTGTCCTTCCCTTAAGGTGTTGATGAAAGGTCCTATTTAGCTGAGTTTAAGGGGGTATTTTAGTAAAGAATATCAGCCAAAATCTGTCCCTAACAACAATAAATCTTCAGAAAATCCATCTTAAAATTTGGCTAAAAAATGTAGGTTTAGCTTTAAGGTTTAACTAAAAAAAGTTAGTTTTATCTTATTTGTCTAATTTAATGTTTAGTATTTTTTTTTGTGTTTTTTTTTTTTCAATTACCATGAGTAGCTAAATTTATAATGAGGGTTGAGGATGAAACCTTGTTAAGGATTATTAGTAATATTTATTTGATTTGATTTTTCCCACATTAGTTGTTCTTTAATGATTTAAATTGTTCTTGTTTTGTATCAATTGACTAAGATGAGATTCTAGATAAGAGTTCAATCATGTTTTTCTCATAATTTAAGATTTGTCTTAATTAATTGAATGCTTGGTTTATTATTTCTTGATTTTAAAATTGGATATCTCTTGTGCTTTGTTTGTCTACGGATACAATTGATGATTTGATTTTATACTTAAGAAGCGAAGAAGAACATGCTTTAGATTTTTAAACATAAGTTTTAATGATGATATTTTTTATGATAGCAAGAATGATTTCTAGATTATCATGTAGTGAGTTGGAAAAAACTAATGATCACAAATATATGCTGATATCACTTACAAGGCGGATTCCGAAACCTTAATTCCTTTCTCTAGATTGTTTACATCTCTTTATTGCTTATTATTATATCTTTGCTTAGTATATTTAATTGCAAACAACCAATTTTTACTAAACTAGATTAGGATTGATTTGGTTAAGATTTGATTAATTTTCCTACGTTCATTCAAGTCTTTGTGGGTACGACCTCGTTCTTGTCAAATTATACTTTGGTACGGTTCATACACTTGCGAGTATTTTAAAATTTCACAACAGTTAACAGTACTATAAAAAGTGAAATAGATTTTTTTTTTTTTTATAATTATTATGAAAGATCACAAATTTTCCAATTATTACGTCTAAAGGCAACCAAAGCAAAAACACCCACAAACCCAAACCCACCAAAATTTAAGCACTTAAAAGTATATAAAGTAAATGGCAACAATGTAAAAGGAGAAAAATAAAATTGCAATCAAGTCCATGGTTGTGGACAAGGAGGATCTATGTGAGATCATGTGTGGCGCTAAAGTGCGTCCAATCAATTATTAGGCAACCATTGCAAGAGTGAAAGAAAAGGGGTTTGAAGGAGGGGTAGACAGTAGAGGGAGGCTAATAGATGGGTTTTGTGTTAAGCTTGAATGTGATTAACAATTGAGAATAAAATAATATTCAAACCTAATTTAATAAGAAGTTCTGAACTTGTTTACTTTTAGGTTACTTTATCATGAATTCGAATTAATTTAAATGAACATAATTTAGGAACGTGTATAATTTTTAAAACCATATTAACATTATTTATTACATAAATAATATAGATTTCTAAAATTTATGTTTATGTGTAGAAGAAAACATAAAATCAAAGGCTTATATTTTATATTGTATTTTACTAATCACATGCTCGCATGATAGGCGACAGTTTCTTGTTAATCACAATATGAAACTCTTGTGCACAATTGCAATCTAATACTGATTGATGGTGGACCAAAAATTGAACCATCTTTTGTTTGTCCAGAGGGTTGTCCAAGTCCAAAATTATAGTCCCAATCCAAGAAGGTCATCCAAGAGTAAAATGGTCATCCAAGAGTAAGAAGGTCGTCCAATATCAAAACACCTGGACGACCTCTCAACACTTAGAAATTCTTGGGATAAATTTATATCCAAAAAGCTTATAATCTGAACCATGTTCTACTATTATGAAGTATGTGCAAAATTCTTATTTATCGCTCTAACTTCCCACTAAATTCTTCACTTCTAATGGCAGTTGTAGAAGATAAG
Organism: Castanea sativa; assembly: GCF_040712315.1. Classification (NCBI taxonomy): domain Eukaryota; kingdom Viridiplantae; phylum Streptophyta; class Magnoliopsida; order Fagales; family Fagaceae; genus Castanea; species Castanea sativa. The sequence continues at coordinate 36,454,365 of NC_134016.1, read as the reverse complement.
TCTGAACCTACTAACTTCTATAGTAATTATAGAAGATAAGATTGAACCTTCTAACTTCTATAGCAGTTGTGGAAGTTAAGTCTAAACCATCTAACTTCCATCCACGTTGAGGGAGTTACTAAACAAGTATCCACTCCAAAACTCACTATAAAAGAACTCATTCATATCAAGTGAAGGTAAGTTTTCACCACCCCTAAAGTTGGAATTCTTGAGTTCTAGAAAGAAAAACTAACTTAAGCATTAGAGGGTTTTTGGCCGGTTCACCCCAGTCACCTTTGATCATGTGTTTCTTTCTGTTCAGGCATTCCAAGCAACCACTAGTCCATTGAAGCCCGAAGCATGTAGCTTGCTGATTTTTTTGTACCTCATCACCGATGTTTTAGATTAATCTAGCTATCATTTAGTGGAAGTCATGGAAGATGTTAGAAGAAGAGCAAAACATATTTTTCACATAAAGTTTTGTTCCGGAGGATTTTGATGATCTGTACCCAAGTGTCTCAAATACAAATACATGAATAATACACGAATATAAAGAATATGATAGTAACAAAAGTCAAAGTACAAAAACTTTTACCTCAACAAAATAATGAGCTTCAAAACTCTATTTACCATTACGGAAACAATCGATGAACCTACAAAACCCACTGAATTTAATACCCAAAAAAATTCACCTTTCCCAAAAACTAATACTACCACAATTAAATTAAAAAGATCAAATTAAAAAGTAAAACATGAAGATCCTATCTCGTATTTGACACAGTGTTTCTCAGAATCCATGATAGGAACATAGAACTTAGCAAGATGGGTCTTTCCTTTCTTGTCTTGTAATAGTATCATACTGTTAGTATGAACCGTATATGCCAAAACCAAAGATTTTTTATCGAAAAATAAAAAATAAAAATGAATGTTATAAGCGGAATATAATTCTTGAATATAATAATAATAAACACGGACATAATGGAATAGAGCATACGGTAATAAAATTAAAAATTATATAGAGCAAAAATCCAAGTTGCAACACAAATTCTAATGGCAGGTTGAAGTCTTTGTGAGAAAGGAGATGAAGAGCGATGAGTTTGAGTTAGTTTGGTGATTACATCTGAATGTTAGTAATGTGATCCTTAAATTTCGTTTTTTGCACAAGATGGAAGAAGTAGATAAGCTGAATGAGGGCTCTGACTTGTGAGTGGAAAATTGAAAGAGAGAGAGAGAGTGAAAGGGGATGTAGCTACATTTTATTCTTTCAAGAACATCTTAGCCATAGATTTTTTTTTTTTTTTTGGTGAACTGATTAGAAACTTTCATTAAAAACGAAAACAAAAGAATACAAAAAAAGAAAAGCAAATAAAAGTATAAACCCCAGGCTTAACTGCATGCAGTTAGCCATAGATATTATATCGTGATTGAAGTAGATAACTAAAAATTTTCATTCATAATCAAAATTATTTATTCACAATGAATACTTTGATGGATAATTATTGTGTGATCCCCACATTTGGCACCAAAAAAAAAAATTTGGGGACACATGGCAAAAAATTAGCTTACAATTGAAATCTAATTTTGAATCTAAAGGATAATTATGGCATGGTCCTTGCATAAATATAGACACATAGCATAAAATTGGAACTTTAATTTGGAGTTCTAGTTTTACTTTCTTTTAGCTTTACCTATTATTATACACTAGTGTGTAATCTCGTGCATATGCACGGATACATTTAAAAACAATCACAGTTACATATATATAATTTAGAATCTAATTAGATCTAGACTCTTCTGTTTTTGCATTTAATAATTTACTTGCCACAAAAAATTTAAAAAATTAGATGGAACATGTGCAAAATTGAACTCCAATGCAATTTAGAATCTAATTGAATTTAGACTCTTTAATTTTTGCACTTAATAATTCACTTGATACACAAATTTAAAAATTAGATGAGACATGTGGTGCAAAATTAGACCCCAATTTAGAATTTAATTGGATTTTCTCTTAATTTTGAGTATTAATATATATATATATGACTTATAAACTTGAACTGTTTTTAGTTATACAAAAAATGCTCATAAATATAAAATTATTCAAAAATTATATTTTTTTATGGTTTACTTATATTGGACTCCTCGTTTTTTTACACTAAATTAACTCATTTGACACATTAATTAAAAAACTTAGATTAAATGGAACACATGGCACAAAATTAAACTCTATTTGAAATCCAATTTTTATATTGAATTAACTTACTTGACACAAAAATTTAAAAACTTAGATTAGATGGGACACATGGCGTAAAATTAGATTCTAATTTAATTCCAATTTGAAATCTAATTGGATTTTCTCTTAGCTTTACTTATTATTATATTATTATATTATTATTATTATTATTATTATTATTATTATTATTATTATTATTATTATTATTATATATAATCGGGATAACAGGGAAGCAAAAGTTAATCTGAACAAATAATCACAGAATAACAAATAAAATGGTTAAGAATGAGGCTCAGGCTACCATTTGCAGATGTAAAAGAAGATGATGAAATAGTAGCAGACGAAGAAATAAATAAATGGGAATGGTAAAGTTATCATGAAATAGATGTAAAACAATATATGGGGTATGGGAGATATATCCATAAAATAATTCAAAATAATTATAATGCCAAAAAATAATTTGGATAACTATGGAGGCAATGCCTTCCAACTTGATTGAATGATAAAATGTAACTTACAACTCCGACCGGGCCAACGTGGCTCTGATACCAAAAGGGGGTAAGTTACAGACTATATATATATATATATATATATATAGACTAGCTTGTAACCATATGCATATGCATGGATATACTTAAAAGATACACATTAAGATGCGTAGTATAATTCTTACATATATAATTTAAATATTATTAATAGTCATTCTTATTTTTTTTAACTCTTTAAAAAGTCTTGTAAGAATGTTATTTGGTAGAAAATATAAATTATCCATTTTTTAAAATATTTTTATGTTAATTAATTCTAGACTATTTGGTTTTTGTACACAATAATTCACTTGAATGGATATTTATGACATGGTCTCACATTTAATTTCAAAATTAAGAAATAAAACTCTCTAAAAATAAATAATTTATAACACATGGTGCAAAATTAGATTTCAATTGTAGAATCTAATTGAATTTTCTCTAAATTTTACCTATATATATATATGACTTATAAATTTGAATTATTTTTAGTTATAAAAAAGCTCATAAATATAAAATCATTCAAACTCTCGCTTCCTTTAATTTTATATATGGTGTTAGATATATGACTATGTATTTTATGATTTATTTATATTGGACTCCTTGAAATTAACTCATTGGGCACAAAAATTAAAAATTTTCGATTAGATGAAACATGTGTCATAAAATTAACCTTTAATTGAAATCCAATTTTTATATTGAACTAACTAACTTGGTACAAAAATTTAAAAATTTTGATTAGATGGAACATATGACACAAAATTATACTCTAACTAAATTCTAATTTGAAATATAATTAGATTTTCTCTCAGTTTTACCTACACACACACACACACACACACATATGACTTATAAACTTGAATTGTTTTTAGTTCTACAAAAAAAAAAAAAACTCATAAATATAAAATCATTAAAAAATTAAGTTTTTTTTATGGTTTACTTATATTGGACTCCTCATTTTTTCACTAAATTAACTCATTTGATACAAAAATTAAAAATAAAAAAAACATAGATTAGATGAGACACACACGCACACACATATAGATGACCTATAAACTTAAATTTTAGTTCTCAAAAAAAAAAAAAAACTCATAAATATAAAAAATTATGTTTTTTATGGTTTCTTTATATTGGACTCTTTGTTTTTTACACTAAATTAACTCATTTGGTATAAACATTAAAAAACTTAGATTAGATGAGACATATGTCATAAAATTAAACTCTAATTGAAATTTAATTTTTACATTATATTAATTCACTTGGCACCACCGCGCACCCTTGACGTAATGGTCACTCCACAAGTATAAGTACTTGTGGGGTGTGGGGTGTGAGGGGCAAGGACTAGGATTCAAGTCTCTAGGAGGAAGTTTCACACACATATACAATTAGATTAGGCTAGAGTAGAATTCTATCTTGTATAAATAAAAAAATCACTTGGCACAAAATTTAAAAACTTAGATTAGAAGGAACATGTGGCACAAAATTAGACTCTAATTGAATTCCAATTTGAAATTTAATTGGATTTTCTCTCAGTTTTACCTATTATTATTATTATTATTATTATTATTATTATTATTATATATATATATATATATATATATATATTAATGGGCAGATTGTTTGTTTAAAGCCTAATTGAGGTGGTTTTGTATTGACTATTATCGCTTTCTTTTTTGTAAATGTATAACAAGTTTTTTGGAGTTCATTTTGCTATTAGCTGTTCTGTGGGCACTGGGCAATAAGGTAATTACCATTCGGTCTTTTCGGTACTTTATTATTTTTTGTTTGGTAAAAAGGGATGATAGCATTAAAATTAACTAGCTATAAAAGACAAAGTTGTAGCTGAAAGCCTTAAGGAGTACAAGCCCATAGCATCAAAGTCTAAAATACTACATAATTTGTCCATAGGAGGATAATCAACAACAACAAAATTACAAAGAGGATTGCAGCCTCCCTTGGCAAGATAGTCAACACCCCTATTCGCCTTTCGAAAAGCATGGTTAATCTTGATTCGGTGGAGCTGACAAAGAAGAAACCTGCAATCATTGAGCAGAGCAGAATACGAGTTATTAGGGGATTTATCCAATTGAACTAGGCCTACAATGACTATAGCATCCATCTCCACAACAAGTTGTGATATGCCAAGTTCTTTTGCTAAGATCAGACCATCCCTCAAGGCCCACAGTTCAGCTGTAATGTTAGTTGCAAAACCAATATGCCTCATAAATCCCTTGATCCATTTCCCTTGATGGTCACGTATTAATCCCCCCCCCCCCCGGCCTTGCTAGGATTCCCAATGGATGCACCATCCGTGTTCAATTTGTGCAAACCAAGGGGCGATTTAACCCAGCACACCAGTGTCACATTTTGATGCTTAAGCTTTTGCCCCTTCCCCACACAATAGAAAAACTTCTTGACTACCTATATGCACGCATGGTGCAGCTTCGGGTTGATTAGGATGTTCTCAAAAGTAACTTGATTCTTGTGCTTCCACAAGGACCAAATGGCAAATAGAAATTGCACACACCATGGCAAACTGTTTGCTTTGATCTGGGAGTTGTACACACTGCTTTCTTTCAACCATTCAAGAAGATCAAGAGAAAGGAAGTTGGTTAGGACCTGAGGTACTTTCATGTTCATCTAGAAGTTCCTCACAACAAGGCAGTCCCTTAGAGCGTGAATGATGGACTCTTCTTGCCTATGACACAAAGGGCAACTTGTGTTGCAATTTATTCCTTTGGTATTGAGCACTTGCCTTATCGAGATGCTTCCGTGATGACAAAGTCAAAGAAAATGCTTGATTTTTGGAAGCATATCCAGCCCCCAAACCCAACTGCCCGTGAAAGGGGAAGAAGTTACATGATCAAGAAGTGACTAATAGTAGGCCGAGGAAAGACTGAAATCCCTATCTCGAGAGAATCTCCATGTCATGGTGTCTTCTTTTTCACCAAACAATTGAATGGGGATGGCCTAGATTCTGTCCACCACGTCTTGAGGAAGAACGAGGGAAATTTTCCCCCAATCCCATCTTCCTTCTTGGTGCATATCAGTAACAATCATGACTTCTTCCTGATGAGTGAGAGGGCCTTCAATAAGCTCCTTCACAGTGATGCCCTTGACCCAATTACTCTCCCAAAAGCTCAAGTCAAACTTATTTCCTACACTCTAGTAGATGCCTTGTTTGAAAATAGGAAATCCAACCTTTAATGCAACCCAAATAAAAGAGCATGGGAGCTTGTCGGGGTCCTTTAACTGCCTTCTCGACTGTGAGCAATACTTATTTAACAAGACTTTAGCCCAAAACGAGTCCTTTTCGTGAAATAATCTCCCATTGAACTTGGTAAGCAAGACAATGTTTTTAGCTCTTGCTACCTGGATGCCTAAACTCCCTTCCTCCTCCAGTCTTATAATTTTACTCCAACCCACAAGGTGAATTTTTTTCTTCTCTATGGAGGACCCCCAAAGAAAGTCTCTACTGATTTTGTCCAATATTATTATAGATAATGGCCTCAGCCCTTTTTGGTGGGATGATTTTTTTTTTTGGTGGGATGATTTTTATTTTTGTCCTCCAAACCGTACGAATTTTAAAAAAAAAAAATTAATTTGAAATTAATTTTTAAAATTAATTTTTATAATATATGTGTTTGACTTTCACTTTTTAGAACAATTTTCAAAATTTTAAAACAAAAAAAGATGTTTAAGACACTATTTCTATTTTTGAGATATAAAATTTTTTTTTACAAGAGTAATATGTAAAATTTGTAGATTATTTTCTTCTTTTTTTCTTTTTTTTTGTGTGTGGATAATGACACAGGAATAGAGCATATGCACTTTTTTTTAATAATGACAGATTAGGTTCACTATTTTTGAACATTTTTTGTATTTTTTTTTATACAAGATAAAAATTCTACTTAATATATTCTAAGTGTGTGTATATATATATATATATATATATATATATATATTTATATGTATGAAACTCTCTTTGAAGACTTAAATCCTGACTCTTGCTCTTCATACCTCGTAAACACTTATATACTTGTGGAGTGATTACTGCATTAAATGTGTATCTTGAAAACATCGAAACTGTTTTCAAAATCCTATTATAAACAAGAAAAATATAATACAACTATTTAAAATCGGTATTTAGACAACATTTAGCCATCTGTCATTTTGCCAAACAATATATTCAAGTACGGGATATGCTATTTTATAGTTTGCCAAAAAAAAAAAAAGTATATTTAATTCCTCCCTTAAAAAACAATTATTTCCTTTGATTGCTTATTCGGGTCTTCCCTAATTTGACTTTCTTTCTCACATTCCACGTGGCGAAACCACAAGCCTCACTGAGCAAACAGTATATAAAGCCAAAAAAGCGTACCATTTTATATATTTCCTGTGAGTCTGTTATCGTCACTTCCCGTTCTCTCCTAAATTTCTCACTTTTTATATTCTCTCTCTCACACACACTATACATAGAACGAACCAGCGAGAGAGAGGTTCAACATGCCTAGGGTTGGGTCCGAGACACCAGCGCCGAGCTCTTCTTCGTCAATGGCGTCTACGATCAAAGCCTACTCTGTGCCTCTCCTTCTCTTCGTCGCCGCTATGTTTTACCAGCTCTTCGTCATTCCTAAGTCCTTTCCTGTCTCTCATTACGATGGTGACTCACTTTTCTTTTGCTTTTCCTTTTTTTTTTTTTTTTTTGTAATTGAGTTTTGGTTTTTGTTATTGAATTGTTTTGGTTTTTTTTTTTTTTTTTTGAATTGTAGTTTTGGGAATTAAGAGGTACAGTTCTATTGCTGATGCGAAGGAAGCCTATGAGAAGATTTCAAGCAAGTGGTAATTTTTTTTATTTTTTTTATTTTTGTTATTCAATCAATCATTTGGGAATTATTTGAATAACAAAATGGTTATCTTTTGTATCAATTATATAATTTATTTTTTGTCACTTTCTAAATTAATGTGTAATTTGAATAGTGTGAAGAATGAGAGCACCATACATTTGACTGTTTATAATATTTCACATGTTGGGTCTCACTTAATAAAGACAGTTTAGGCGCATGTGTGGATGGGGAGTTGTTTTTTTAAAGCTTCATTACCCAACAACTCATTTGCTAGTTCCATCTTGTGCATGAAAGCTGCAATGTTCAATCAAACTGTTCTTGTAGGCATTTGTTTGCTTCTAGCTTAATTGATTATGTGAGTTAACTATCTACATGAGGAACCGACATTTCTCAACATCGTTGATGTCGAGTCTTTGTACTTATGTAGTCGCTTCCGTCGTGTGTGCTTTTATGGTTTTTTACATAAATGTCAACACGACTACGTTTTGAAGGTTGGAGGTCAATGTATAAAGTCTTCCAGAGGTGTATAACCTTAATATCAATGTAGTTGAAGCATGTCTCTATGAGATTCTCAACTCCCTCTGCTCCCCCACCCATTCCCAAAAAAGAAAAAAAAGAGAGATAAATTTGGAAAAAGGATAAAGGTATTGTCCTAGGGCTATTCCCTTTTATTTTTTATTTTTTTTAATAAAAACTTTATTAACTCTGAGGAAAATTGAAAACAAATATTGGATAAGGGTGCTCATAGGTTCATATCTTTTAATCAATAGAGTTGATACTGATGTGCTACAAAGAAGTCAATGAGATGGATTGTTAGTACTATGTTTATATTCTTTTGTATTTTTTTTTTCAAGCATGCCAATTATGTTTGTTATAATATTAAATAATGTGGTCATTTCAGGAATTCAGGCAATGAAGTTCCCAGTACTGATGATTTTATAAAGGTATGTAAGTTCTTCATTCGTGTTCCAAAGGTGATTTCTTTAATTATGATACTCTGATTTTTTTTCCTATGTTTGTGGCCGAATTGATGATTATAATGTTATCCGTTAAATATTATTTTAATTTCTTTAAAACTATTGTATACAACAACAGCAGCAAAGCCTTAGTCCCAAATCTTTGGGTTGAAAACTATTGTATCTTTGGATATATATTTCCCCGAGAAGATGAGCACTGTAGTTGCATCATTATCATTTTCGTTGTTGTCATCATCATCAATCACACTGTTGAACAGGGCATTGGGCCAAAAGGAAAAAGAAAAGAATATATTTTTTACTTTATATATATAATTTATTGTTAAATTACCTTCATGTAGAAGCTTTTGCCTATCTTCTGCCAATGTTAGAGTCTCCCATGCAATTATTTCGTACAATAAGTCTTCCTACTGTTCTGCATTAAAATTTGGCATTGAGTATGGTCATCTTTAATTTTGTTAGAGCCCTGTACACAAGTTTAAATGAAGGGATTCTTTAAATAAGTTTGCTAATGATCTGCATCCCAGGCAACAATTCTCTGAGCTTGAGATGCCAGTGCATAAGTTCCTTTCTTTGACAAATTTCCTAAAGCTTTTGCAAATACAAACATGAGTTTTATGATAGATTATTAATTAAGATGATCCTTGCATTGAGCATTGAAATATATTATGCTTCTTTAGAAAAAATAATTTTATAAAAATATATGATGGGCAGTATTTCAGTACTGTTTGGTAATAGAGCTTCTTTAGGTGCCAGAGGAAATTTTGTTTTCTTTATGTAGAAAACTGAGTTTAACTGAATATGAAGTGAATAATGTTAGTCAACTGTTGGTAATACAAGAGGTCCGTGTACTTCAAAATCTGTATTTGTTATAGAATTATAGGTTTTAAATGGAAGTCAAAAACTACTTGTAGAGCTGGAACTATCAAATCGTCCTTGGTTTTTTTGATATTTTGATGACTATTTTGTTTTTTATTGTGTCATCTGTATTGAAATTTAATGGTTTTCCTATCATCAACATTGGGGGCCTCTAAATATGTCTTTCAATGATAGCATTCTTTTAATTGTGGGTATAATTTGCAGATTCAATATGCTTATGAGTTTCTGACAAATCCTTCATGGAAAAGTAACTACGACATATTTGGCATTGATGAGCATATTGTGAGTTCTAAGGCCCCTTGGCTTATTTATATGATGCTTTCTATTGTATAATTTGCATTGTGCCCTTCTCCTTTAACTTCTCTGTGTGAGGCCTTGCATTGTTTAATTAAATGGCTTGTTGGCTGTAGCATGTTATTGACAGGGTCAAAGGGAAATATGCTGGTGAAAGTTTTTCAAAAATAAAACTTCCTCTGCTAGATGCTACTGTTTCTGGTCAGTTACATTGTCCATTATATTATAATTGCCCTGATTTTTTTTTCAAGGAAAGATATATAATAAATTGTTTGTTTGAATCATGATTCTTATGGGCTAATGCAACTTGTACCCTTTCTTTCTATTAGTTCCTGAAGATGTCAGTCTTAATGTCATCACCCACAAGGATTTCGAGTCTATTTTAAAGGACACACGCCCTTCTCTAATTCAGGTACAATCATTATCAATAATTTTCTGACGTATTATGAGTACTTGTATGCGGTGGGCATCTCTATTTCCTCTTATCTTTTACTCCCCTGGAAGATTACGTTTAGTAAATAAAAGTATGTCATGTTTGATTAAAATCAACTTGACACACGCTAATTCCAATTAGTTTCTTCTTACAATTAATAATTGATTAAAAAGCCCCAATGAGAATCCTCCCTATTTTTATTTTTGGATTAATCCCCCTCCTCCCTCTCTTTAGTATCTCAGCAGGATGTCTATACCACATGCAGACTGTTGAACGATTAAATTTAAATGGTTTGGAGACTACATGTCATTTCAAATGAGCATCGTGTACTTTTTATCACATGACTAATTTAATAGACATGGAATTTGTTTAAATGATTTAATGTGTCATCTGATTAAAATAAATGTGGATGGTCTTGTGAACTGACATTTAATGGATTGGAGGAGTATATTCACTCGGGTTTGGAGAAAAACTTTGTTCTTCATTTTATTAATGACTTATGTTGTCAGCACAAAAATTTATTATTTTTTTAATAGATAGATACTAACTCTTAGTGAATGTTTGTTGACATTGGATCAGGTGTTTTCATTTGGGAGCAAAAGCTGTGCTCAATTTTTGGCTGTCTGGAAAAGAATTGGTATGTCCTTCATTTGGGAGTACCTGATGTAAATTACCTTATCTGCATGAGTGGGTTTTGTTAAGATATATGTTCTTCATGCTTTAACTACTTGTTATAGTTGCCACTTCATGATTATTTTGTTCCCATTCTCCCTATGTTCAGTATTTTTGTTGGATGGAGTAGCAAATACCAGTAGTGTGGAGCTTGGTGACCTTCAACTTGCAGCATACTTTGCTGAGAAAAAGCCAACCGGTCAACCTTTCTTTAGGAATGGTGAGTGTTCATTTACTCAACATCTCTCTCTCTTGAATTTCAAAGGGTCTTATAGACAGGCCGTTATTGGGTGAGCTTGAGTTCTTTTTAATTCATAAACTCTTGGACTTCATAATATGAAATAAAAAATGATTTTCTAAAGACAAATTGAAATAAGGGGCAGAGTGGTGTAGATATTTTACTGTTAAATTTTTTATATCTGGATCAAATCAGCTGCCTGAATTGCTCACTCATTCTTTATGACCATATTGTTTGCACTAGTTCATGGGGCCCCTTTTTGGAAGGTTCTGATACTTTTTATTTGCTCTTGCAGTGCATCGTAAGTCTTAGTAAACTACCAACGGAAATTTTTTTATTATTGCTGATATGAGATTATGAGAAATTAGAAAGGATTTCTTGATGCACTCCTTCTGTGCCAATATGTTGGTCCTCTTGTGGGATTCCTACTTTAAAGTTAACATCATTTTCACACTATAATTTCTGATTTACAAATTTTCCCTCATTGTTTTGTGTGCTTACTGTGTTGATACTATTCTATAACATCTAGAAGGGCTATTTTAGTAACTTTATAATTCTTTTTCTTATATACTACATCCTAAATAGGATAGTGTTGCCTGCAAATAGCAGATGTAAGTTTATTACAAATTCTATTATGTATCAATTACAGTGGTTTAATTGCAACCAAGTGCTCTACATTATTCTTGTTTTTAACTTGCTAGTAATGTATACAGGCCTTCCTTCACTCGTTGCATTTCCCCCTGATTGCAAAACTGCAGATTGTGTTATACGGTGAGTTTTTGCAGTCCACTGGTGAAGCTTTCAGATACTTAGATTTCTTATATATGGAAAATATTATGTTGTGTGATTGTTGCACTTCAAAAGGTCATGTTTCTGCTGGATATTATGGAATAATGATATTATTATTATCCTTTTTCTTAGGTTTGATGGGGAGCTGTCAGTAGATGCAGTTACAGATTGGTTTTCTACAACAATACTTGGTTTACCTCGAATTCTTTACTACTCGAGGGACACACTGGTAATTTTCAGGATTTCTCTGATGCAATGTGTTGTTTCTCATAACATTATTTCTCTCTTATACCCTTTTTTTTTTCATGGATGTGCATTAATATATGTTTGATAATAACTAGAGAATTTGCAAAAATTATGGTAATACAAGTAACAAGAAGGAAAGCTAAATCTGCTTTAAAAGACCACTTCAATGGATGATCTATTAGAGCATTTTCTTCTTGGTTTGACTATTAGTTTTATCCTTCCTCCTGATTTCGTGTTGCATGGTAAGTGCTGCGTATGAGTGAGTGTTTTAAGACAATCTGGAGGAGGGAAGTTGGATAACTTTCTGGCTTCTAAGTTGTGGTTTTTATTGCTTTTTCTTAGCTGGTCCTGATTTTAAAATTGTATGGTATGGCACATTTACCGATTTTTACATCTAACATCTTTGAAAGATCTACTTGTTTTAATAATCTGTCAAGTAAGATTTGTCATATATTTTCGTAGATTCATCTTTAGGCTTTTGTTTTCTTCATTTTTTTAGTTGCCTCTCTGATTAATTTTGTTTCCTATTTCACTATCTGTCCCTATTGAAATGATATGTAACTGAATCAATTTCAGGTACCAAAATTTCTGTCAAAAAGCAGTCCTCATAAGGTACAATCCCCCCCCCCCCTTGGGGCCCCTTTTTATTCCTCTATCTTATCTACATATTCTCATCATGCAATTTTTCTTCACCCCTTGTAATTTGACTACTGGTCATGCTTACGCCATCCGGTCCAGTGTATTAATGAGCTCTTCATTAGTTGAACTGTAAATTTTAGCTATAGGCTTACATTATAAGAAATGCTTTCTCTCTCTTTTGAGTCGAGACCAAGTATGTTGTTCAAATTTGTACTGCATTTCCTGTTACAGTTGTGATGGTGTTTTTTTGATAAGTAGTTGTGATGGATTCTCAAATAGGAAGATCTTCAAAATTGTGGCTTGTTTTATTTCAATTCACTGCTTGGACCAAGCATAGTGTATCTGTCTTCTGTAGGATTCTTATGTTTGCAACTCACCTCCACCTACTTTGGCAGTCGATGTCCCTTGCTTGGTAACAATTGTCTGATATTTATTAAAGTAACTTAAATTTAAATCAATCATGCTGCATTCAATAGTCAACTTGTGTATTTATTTTTGATTTTTTTTTTGGTAAAAACTTTAAAAAAATTATATATATATATATAATTATAGATATACATATGAAACAGGTATACCAATTATAAATTCAAAACACATTGAACTAATGACTAATTTAATCACTACTTATGTAATAATATCTAACAAAGCTAATTAAATAAATCAAATTTAAATATTTTTCATAATATCCACATTCAATTTGATCAATCCAAAAGTGATAATAAATGATATATAAGCCAAAAGAATGATTATTTCTCATCATATTCATCATCTTGCCTAATATTATATCTAAGTCAATGTTATATTATTCTCATCATCTTGAAAATTATTTATTTGTTGACATCTTCTTCTTCATCATCAACATTTACTGTCTATTCTTTTTCTTCTATTTCAAATTTTTGTTTTTTATTTTATATTTCTCCTTGACATTCTAGTTTCTTGGACTTATAACAATAGTAACAAAAATAAAAAATAATTATATTGTCATTTAATATTTAATAGTTTATTCAAGGTATATAAAAGGAATTTGCAAATGTGAAAGTGAAGTTTCATGTGTATGGTCCAAAATTTGTTGAGGAGTGAAGGAAAAAAAAAACTCCTGACAAGTTAAGTTCTGGGCTCAATCATGTAGTCCAACAATTTTGTATTAAAAAGCTAGTCTAACAACTTTTTGGACTCAAGTAGCCCAATTTATACTCACATGTCTATGTATCATTCAATATGTACAATTCATACAATAGACTTTATGTTTCGTAAGATTCATGAGACATTTATGTTTTGTACAATTCATGAGCATGGTTGATATGTACCTCCAATGCGATGCTTTATCATTTGTTTCCATATGTAGTGTATAATACATATCACATTTCATATGATACCAACAACTATGATTGAACCCACTACCTCAATTTTCACCTTGCTCTTACAAGGTAGCATTTTTTTGATAAGCAATAATGCTTCATTGAGAAAATAAAGAGTACAATAGATCCTAATTACACAAATAGTGTACTAAGGATACAACAAAAGTCAATCAAATTGATGTATGGTAAGTCTAACTATCTAGCAAATGAGGCAAAGAAACAAATGTAAAAACACCTGAAGCATTTATCCACTTGAACAAAGTCTTGAGGAATAAAAGCTTCAAGTTAGGAATCAATCTCTTATGCCCTTCAAAAGTATGAGCATTCTTGTTCCATTAAATACCCCACATGAGGGATCATGCTCTAAGTACACAGATAGTGTACTAAGGATACCGAAAAAGTCAATTAAAATGATGCATGGAAGGGGGCTGAGAGCTTCTTTGGTCATGTGTTGTATGTGGCGGGTGAGGGTTTTCGTATCAGATTCTGGCATGACCCTTGGAGCAGCCCTGCTGCCTTGAAAGATTTATATCCAGCAATGTTTGCTATTGCTGTGGATAAGGAAGCTATGATTTCTGATACGGTTGATTTTGCACCGGATGGGGGTGGTAGAAGTTGGAACTTACATTTCCATTGTGCATTTCAAGACTGGGAGACAGGGATCTTTTATGATTTCTTTGCGCATATCTCATTCAAGTTACCTAGGGGGGGGGGTGATGATACCATGATATGACAATTGAATTGTAGTGGTGTTTTTAATGTGTGCTCTTTCTATATTTCATTGCTAGCAGTCTTGTTGGTGTCTTTTCCTTGGAAGAGCATTTGGCGTGTTAAGGTACCTAAAAGGGTGGCTTTCTTCTTATGGACAGTTGCTAGGGGTGAGATTCTTACTATAGACAAACTTGTTAAGAAGAATTTACCTCTTATTAATTGGTGTTGCCTTTGTCGATGTGAAGAGGTAACTGTGGATCATTTATTGATCCATTGTAAGTATGCTCATACCTTGTGGAGTGAAGTCCTTCGTTTGTTTGGGGTTCAGTAGGTGATGCCGAAGAATGTTGTTTCTCTTCTCTATGCATGGTGGAATTGGTTGGGGAGTCACACTTCAAATGTGTGGAATATGGTTCCAGCGTGTCTTATGTGGTTAATTGGGAGGGAGTGCAATGCCTAAGCTTTTGAGGAAATTGAGAGACTTGTTGACTGTGTGAAGTCTTTGCTACTTAGGACTTTGTTTGAGTGATCCCGTATTTGAGGGTTTACGCATTGTCTTTCTTTGTTTGGCTTCCTTAATTCTATTAGTCTTTCTTTTGGATTGGTTTGTATTCTTTTCAGTGCAGTGAGTTTATTATCGTAAATTTATTGTACTTTTATTATCAATAAAGTTTAATATTACCTATAAAAAAAAAAAAGTAAATCAGGCAAATAAACAAATGTAAAAACACCCAAAGCAATTATCCACTTGAACAAAGTCTTGAGGAATAAAAGCTTCAAGTTAGGAATCAATCTCTCTCGCCCTTCAAAAGTGTGAGCATTCCCTTCCCGTCAAATACCCCACATGAGGCAATGAGGGTCATGCCCCAAATTGCCTCATTTCTGTGCCTGTTAAACTTGCTCAGCCAACTGGCTAAGAGCTCCACAACACCTCTTGGCATGACCCAGTTAATCCCAAACAGGGAGAACACTATATTCCACATCTCTCTAGTGACAGGACAATGAAGAAGTAAGTGATCAGTGGTCTTCCCACTCCTCTTACACATACAACACCAGTCAACCATTACTATCTGGCACCTCTGCAAGTTATCAATATTCAAGATTTTCCCCAATGCTGATATCCAAAGGGAAAAAAGAAAAAGAAAAAAAAAAGACCTTTGTTGGTACTTTAGGTTTCCATGAACTCTTCCGTGGAAAAGATTGTTGAGTTGTGGAATGTAACACCTTATAGTATGATCTACTTCAAAGCCTCCTGAGAAGAAGGATTCCAGCAAAGCTTATCCGCTCCACCCCTCATCAATGATCCATAATAAATCAAATCCAGATAGGTGGCAACCAACTTTACCCCCATTCATGGGCTTATGAAATCAGAAACATATAGATTTAGTGACCTGTCAACTATGGTGTATGAAAGATAGGTTGATGTTTATTTTTAGCAATATTCCCCCCCCCCCCCCTCTAATTATGTCTCTAATTTTTGTTATTCAAAATATAGTTGACATCATGTGTTACTCAATATATATCTTGAATATTAGTTGAATACGACTTGCTCTTTTTGCTGATGCCATTAAGCAACTTTCTTCCCGCCATGCATGGGATTTTGTGTTAGGCCAACCCATCAAATGTGATTTAGGTGGAGTTAAATAAAAATGAAGATAATATTAAATTTCTCTACATCTTTTCAGAAATTAGTAAGAGGAACTCTTAAGGTTACGATATTTTGTTTGTACTTATCCATGATGGAAATGATTTCTTTCAATTTCTATGAACATATAGTAAAAGACAAATTTTGCATGTGGATCTTATTATCTAACATTTGTGTTAAGGAGAAAAGCCATTCAGTCATCAAATGATGTTAGAAATATGGATCTGGTCCAAGACACTGCTATAAATTAGAACAGTAATATCAGTTGAAAGTTAAAGGCAACAACCATTGTGATACAAATAGCCCAGTATTCTTTCAATGGGTCCTTTTTCAATCCCGATTCTCCTTAATTGGAAAGACATTGTCCTTACATTCTATATGTCCTCTAGGGCCACCAATGATACAAATTTAATTACATACACAAAGACAGTTCCAAATGCTATTTAAAAATGCCGGGAATTAATTTAGTCTTTTTAATATTGATGAATATTGTTCTTGTAAATTCTTGAATTGATTAATTTGTGAACCAATTCTGATACAATAAATTTTGAGTTGCTTTGCTTTTCATTAATAACTTTGTTTTCAATAACTGGTTGGTTTACTGCTCCTTGCTCATAGGTAAGAGTCATTTTCTTCTCAAAAACAGGGGAGCGTGCTGCTCCATTTGTACGTCAAGCTGCTCAAAGTTATTGGGCATATGCCTCTTTTGCTTTTGTATTATGGCAAGAAGAAGATTCTTCCTTTTGGTGGAACGGGTTAGTGGATATACTTTCATGTCTTCTAGGGTGCTGCATAATTCTGTGACTACATGAAAGATGATTCTGCATAGGTCTAATTTTGTGTCAAGTGTATCTAATAGTTATGAAAATATTTAAATCAGAAATAGAAATTTATTCATTAATTATTGTTTGATCTAGAATCAGAACCATTAAAGGTTTAGTCTTCTATACAGTAATGCTGGATCTTGACACTTTCTTTGACTGACAACAGGTTAGGAGTGGAGTCTGCACCTGCCATAGTTTTTTTGAAAGATCCTGGTCTCAAACCTGTTGTTTACCATGGCATGTTACTCTATTTAACTTTGTGCCTCTAGAACTATGTGATATAAGTTCTGTGCTTTTATACAAGCTAAGTTGTGCGTTTTATGCAGGTTCGGTTAACAGTTCGCGGTTTTCAACTATTATGGAACAGAATAAGCAGCAAGGTATCACTACTGTTTTTACTTACTAATGAGTGTATTCTTCTAATATTGTTGGTATCTAAGTTATTTTTGCCTTGTTATTTTCCAAAGTCTAAATCATTTACAGGATTTTTTTTTTTGATAAGTAATAAAGATTCATTAATATTAAAAAGAGAGACACACCCAAGTACACAGGGAGTATACAGGGGGAACAAATCTAAAACGAACATTACAATAGTCAAGTAAATCCAAAACAGAAGAAAAAGGTTGGTCTCTCCACACAAAGAACCGGTCAAGTAAGGTTCGGAAAAATAGAAGCTTGAGATCAGGCATGGAACTCTCATTGCCTTCAAAACACCTACTATTTCTCTCCTTTCAAATACACCACATCAAACAATGAGGAATGACCTTCCATATATCTCTATTATGATGGTGACCAAAACGACCTTGCCAGCGAGCCAAAAGCCCAACAACGGACCTTGGCATAACCCAACAAACTCCAAATAAACCGAAAACCATATCCCACAACTCCAAAGAAATCGGGTAATGAAGGAAAAGATGGTCAACACTTTTACTATTGCACTTGCACATATAACACCAATCCAAAATGCAAACCTTTCTTTTCCTTAAATTATCAATTGTCAGGCATTTTCCAAGGTTACGGTCCATACAAGGAAAGCCACTCTAGAGGGAATCTTCTGCTTCCAAATGCTTTTCCAAGGGAAAAACTGCTCACTATGGCCAACTAGAAGATGGTAGTATGTACTAACTGTGAACCCCTTACTCTTACAAGGTAGCCAACAACTCTTATCCTCCCTGATCCCCCTTACGAGAGTGCTATAAATGGTATTAATGAAGCTCTTGAAAGCTTCCAATTCACGATTATGCACCTCCCTACAAAATTGAAACTCCCAATGTAGGACTCCATTGGTGTACCTCATTGGATCCGCAACACTTGCCTCTTTGCTACGGCAAATCCTATATAATTCAGGATAGTGGTCTGCGAGAGAAGTTCCACACCAACGATCTAGCTAAAATTGCAATTTTGATCCATCTCCAATTTCATACGTAATAAAACGAGATAAAGAGTGCCACCCCGTCTAATATTTTTCCACAAACTGACTCCATATGGACTAGAGAAAGAAGCTAGAACACCAACCACCCTAATTACAACCATACTTCACCTCTATCACTTGACGCCATATAGCATCTTTTTCTTGCCCAAATCTCCATAACCATTTCCCTAATAAAGCTACATTGAAAGTTCTCAGGTTCCTAATCCCCAACCCAGTCAAAGAAAGCGGAGTACACACCGTAGACCAATCAACTAGATGAAATTTGTGCTCATCTCCTAGACCACCTAACAGAAAGTCCCGCTAAAGTCTAGCAATTCGATTGGCCATAGAAGCAGGAGTAGGGAATAAGGAAAGAAAATAAGTAGGAAGATTAGAGAGAGTGCTCTTAATTAAAGTGACTCTATCTCCCTTGGATAAATATAATTTTTTCCAACCTGCTAATTTTCGTTCCATCCTCTCAAGAATTGGATTCCATATTAACTTGTCCTTAAATTATGCCCCCAGAGGAAGACCCAAGTATTTCATTGGGAGGGACCCTTGCTTGCACCCTAAGACAGCCACCAACAGATCCATGTCATGAACTGTCCCCACAGCCACCAGCTAGACTTACCCAAATTTACCTTCAGACCCGACACAGCTTCAAACCAAATGAGCACCATACGGAGAATCAGCATATGATCAATATTAGTATCATAAAAAATTAGAGTATCATCAACGGAAAGGAGATGGGACACCATCAAAGGTCTTCCAACAGGAACACCTACACTAAAGCCTGACAAACGACCTTCATGGACAGTCTTATCCAACATTCTACCGACGACTTCCATAACCAGCACAAATAACAAGGGGGACAAAGGATCACCTTGCCACAACCCCTTTGAACTTCCAAAAAACCCATGGGGAGTACCATTAATAAGGATAGAGAAACGAACCGTTGATACACAAAAAGAAATTCATCGCCTCCACTTATCAGAAAAACCACAATGCTTAAGCAAGTAAGAAATCTCCAGTTCACATGATTGAAGGCTTTCTCTATGTCCAATTTACATAATAACCCTGGCTGACCAAACTTCAATCTACTATCAAGACATTCATTAGCAATAATAACGGAATCAAGAATCTGCCTATTTAGAACAAAGGCATTTTGAGGAGCTGAGATGATCTCTCCTAAAACCATGCGAAGACGAATAGCCAAAACTTTGGCAAGAATTTTATAAACCCCCCCCAACAAGGCTGATAGGCCAAAAGTCCTGTACTTCCACTGCTGCAGCTTTTTTAGGAATGAGAGCAATGAAAGTTGCATTCAAGTTTTTTTCAAACTGACCAGTATCATGGAAATGGTGGAACACAGCTATGATGTCAGATTTGAGACTCCCCTAGCAAGCTTGAAAGAAAGCCATCGAAAAACCGTCAGGCCTAGGAGATTTATCCCCATTAAACTCCTTGATAACTTCAAAAATCTCAGATTCCTCAAAAGATCTCTCTAACCAATCCACATTATCCCCAAAAATCCTTGGAAAATCCAAAACATCCGGGAAAGAATGCTGCTCTTGCTGCTCAGAGTATAGGTTCATATAGAATTGTTCAATATGGTTAGCAATCCTATCCTAGTTGGAAGACAAAGCCCCATCAATCATGAGGTTTTCAATACAATTACTTCTTCTCTTAGAATTAGCCATCCTATGAAAAAACCTCGTATTGGAGTCGCCCTCCTTTAAAAACAATACTCTAGACTTTTGTCTCCAACTAATCTCCTCTAACAAGGTTGATTGTCCTCTTTTACATCTAAAGCATTCAACTTACTCCATAATTGTTGTTTCTTGACAGTGATATTGCCAAAATCTGTTTCGTTCCACTTCTTTAGGTCCGTTTTTAGAGCAGTCAACTTCTTGGTTAGAATGAAACTAGGAGTCCCTTGAAAATGGTAATTCTCCCACCAGGACTTCACCTTATCTAGAAACCACCCCGCCTTCAACCACATATTCTCAAAACGAAAAGGAATTCGCCCTCTTTGATGATTCCCACTCTCCAACAGAATTGGAAAGAGATCGGATAACACTCTAGGAAGCTTTTTTTGGGAGAAGTGAGTGAAGTAATCTACCAAAGTCGGAGAGAAGAGAAACCGATCTATTCTAGAGGTCGAGGTGGAGTTAGAGCATGTGGAAAGACCTCCCTCCAAAGGATTATCCATCAGCCCATGAAGAGAAATAAAATCTGAAAAATCATTCATGCAGCGAGTAAATCTTCCTACCCCTAACCCCTCCAATGGAAAGTGGATGACATTAAAATCACCTCCCAAACACCATGGAAAATTCCACCAACTATTCAAGCCTGCCAATTCCTCCTGCTTATTTTGACGCTTCCTGTTCAAATTTGGACCATAGATACCTGTGAAGGCCTACTCAAATTGGTCACTAACGTTTTTAAACCTACACGAAATCAAAAAATGCCCCATTGCTTCCTCTATTTTTTCAACCACCCTTCTGTCCCACAAGAGCAGAATTCCACTGGCAGCACCCTCAGAACCCAAATATAACCAATCTATGGAAGGACAACTCCAAATACTTCTAACAAGTCCTCTTGTAACCCATCCCAATTTTATCTCTTGCAAACAAACGATATTAGCCCTCCAAGAGCGTAAAAAATTACGAACCTTGAGCCGTTTTTCCTTATCATTCAAACCTCTAACATTCCAAGATAAAATCTTCAAATTCATTGGGAAATAAATAGAGCCCTGTCCTTACCATTATCAATGCACCTAGAAGAAGCTGAACAATAATTGACAGAGTTAAATAAACCCCTCAATTCCCTTATCCCTTTCCTCCCTGAGCTCTTCATGGCTTTTTCAGTTTTTTCCTTAATATCCCTCTACTGTAACTCAGCTTCAACAGCCAACAAGAATTTGGTTGCTGGTTCTTCCAAACCTTTGAGGGATGTCCCAAGAAAATCATCAAAGCCACTGAATTTTTCCTAAAACCATTCTGAGTACTTGTCCTTTCCCAGCAAACTCTCCACACTCTCCACGACCAGAGTTGCTAACCCTTCAGAAATATCCCTGGCGTCCATAGGCAAAGAGAAAGCTAGTGGTTCGACATTTAGAGGCGGCAAAAAATTAGTAAACTGAGAAGCATCCTTAGAACAAATATTTGATACCCAATCCTCCACAATAACATCAACCCCTTTTTCCAATTCTGAATTTATCTCCATAGATTCCGATGCCACCCCCGGTACCATCGCCAACTGGTTCGAGTCATCCACTCCGACAACGACATCTCCCGGTGGCAAAGAAATTTGAATCGGGACTGCCACCCTCTTCCCATCTCGTAATTCAAGAACCCACTGCTTAGAATTCCCCCATTTCCTGATGATGTTGTCTGTGTGCTCATGGATGATCCGTTGGATGTCACGTTGCAAGGCCACTTCACCATCGAAGCACAAGGACTCATCCACCGAAGCATCGGAACACCTAGACTCAGTCACGGAGGCATTGGAGTTTTCGAGCACTGAGAGAAACTTCTCGGTGCATGTTGGTTCCATGTGGGACAGCGTTAGTTGAGCATCGATCTCATTGCTACCAGCTTCTGATGGTGCTGACGATATTAGGTGAGAGGGAGGGGCTTGCGAGAAGTACAAAGAGTGTGGGTGGGTCTAAAATTGTGTCAAAGAGGGCTGGGAGGATTTGGGCTTCCATTTATAAATAGGTTTCTGTTTGGACTTTGAGCTAGAGTTAGAGTTAGAGGCTTGGCCAAACGAAGGTGAATGGGCTTTGGGTTTGGAGTTAGGCCTACTGAAGGGACAGGATTGAATGGGCTCTGGGTTTGGAATGGGCTTTGGATTAGAGGCTTGAAAGGGCTTTGGGTTTGGAATTTGGCCAACCGAAGGGACATGTTTGGGCTTAATAAAAACAGAGGGCTTTGGGTTAGATGCTTGGCCCATCGCAAGGTCCACCTCAGTTACTTTGGACCAGCTGATCCCCCACTTACCATTAGGCCCACGTTCCAACCTAATAAAGAGGTCCAAATTCACCCCACCTTCACCTTCAGTACCATCTGAAAAGACATTCGCCCCTATCAGAGCATTCTCTTTCCCAAGACTGCTCTCGCGAGAATCCTGGGTCTGAGAACCCAGATTTGCAAAGTTAGACTTTCGAGAATCCAACATTAAATGTTTTGGATTCACTACGTCACAAGAATCCTGGGTCAGAGCATACTCCACCGCCGCTGCCTGCCTGAGAGTTTTGGGTTCACTTCGACGGCCTTGCTCCACCATTGCCGCAAAGGATTTGGAGGCTTTATATTCAGACCCAGGTAAAAGCTTTGGGGGCAGATTAATGGCAAGAGTTCCTGGAGCTATCGCCTTCCTCAAGTGACAACCAAAACCTCTCCAACCACTGCCCAATTTTCCTTCCGGTACTACTATGAAACCTTTCCGACGGCCATGTAAAAGTTCTGAAATCATAAGAAAAGAGCCATGTGCATTGGAACCTAATTGTAGAATAAAAACCATCTCTCCATCTCTGACAGTTTGCGCAAGGTGTCCAGGGGCCTCCGTGGAAATCAAGTCTTCCATCATAGATAACAGTCTCTTTGCACTCTCTTTTTTCCCTTGAACACTGATCGTAAAGAAACTCTGCTTCTCTCAAAAATACGTAATAAGAAAAATGTACCCCCTTCTTCAACAAAAAATTCAAATGATTTTGACTCAACGAAGAAAAATAAAGAGCCACCCATGACAAAGGATAAAAGAAACAGAAAAGATTGAAAGAAAGTTTATGGCTGATTCAAGGTAGCCAGGGCTTCTCTTCCCTCCATTTATATTGTTACTCAGAACATGCCTGGAACGTTATTACTGGCTATTATACATTTCAAGCATGTCTTTATATATATATATATATTGTACTGAATGTATTAGATTAAAAAAAAAAAAAAGAATGAGTTGATTAATCAAATTGAGTGTCTTGAGCAATAGGCGCGTTGGCCTTTTATATATACAGGATTTTTCATTTTATCGTTAATATATTTCAGTTAATATGCTGGTTCAGTTGTATGAGAACCTATCACTAGTTCTTGTTATATTTGGAGAATCAATTAACTTAAGATTCTACCTGCTATTACTATTGCACTTGTTGATTTAGAAAATTTTTTGGTCTTTTGGTTGTCTATTGCTTCATTTTCCTTGTCCTCTCTCTCTCTCTCTCTCACACACACACACACACACACACTGTGTATTTCTTTGTGCTCTCTCTTTTATGTCTTGTCAGC
The DNA here is from genome assembly GCF_040712315.1 of Castanea sativa. NCBI lineage: Eukaryota > Viridiplantae > Streptophyta > Magnoliopsida > Fagales > Fagaceae > Castanea > Castanea sativa. The sequence goes on along the minus strand of NC_134016.1, from coordinate 36,430,390 downwards.
ATCCTGTCTATAATCATAATTAATTAGGTACAGTAAATTGAAGTCCTAAGAGCATCCACAGCAGTGGATCTAAAATTTTAGCAATTTAGCTATACAAAAAGTTACTTTATCTATTTTACCTATACACTTTACAAAACATGCTGCAGCAGTGCATCTATTTTAGCTTTCAACACAATAAAATAATATAAACATTACAATAAAATAATATTTCTATTACAATAAAATAATACAAACACAAAACAAAAAAACTCCACAATCCGATCCACCACCACTGCCAACCAACCAAGATCACAGAAAAAAACCATTAGCACAAATCACAAATCACACCAACAAACCCACACAAATCACAAATCCAGCCATAGCCACGCCACGAAATCCGCGGCGTTCTTGAATCCGATGAAGGCGGTGCCGATGGAGATCGACGGTGAGATGGAGGACTGGGCGAGATGGGTCGGCGGCATGAGACAGTGACGTGGGCGATGAGAATGAGGATCGGCGGTGAAATGGAGGACTGGGAGAGATGGGTCGGCGATGAAGATCGACGATCCAGAAGTTATCGGCGGCGAAGCTCGACGATCCAGAAGTTATTGGCGGCGAGGCTCGACGATCCAGAAGTTATCGGCGGCGAAGCTCGACGATCCAGAAGTTATCGGCGGCGAGGCTCGACGATCCAGACCTTATCGCCGGCGAAGCTCGACGGTTCAGAACTTATCGGCGGCGAAGCAGAGAGTATACGAGGGAGAGAAAAAAAATAAATAAACCAGAGAGAGAGAAGGAAAAATAAACCAGAAAAAAAAAATACGAGGGAGAGAAGGAAAAATGATGAAAGAAGAGAAGCCAGAGAGAACGAAAAAGAAAGGAAGAAAAAATATTTTTTAAAGGATTGAAGAGAGAGAAATTTATTAAAATAATATTTTTTTTTTTACCTTTGAGCTACAGTACACATCTATCTTTAGATGTGTACTGTAGCTGGAAGCAAAAAATTTTTTGCTATAGCTCCACTGCTGGAGCACACATTTTAATGGTTGAGAAGCTAAAATATAGCAATATAGCAATATGCCACCACTGCTGTGAATGCTCTAAGTATTGGCTTTCTACATTGTTCTAGTAATTATGTCAAGTAGTTCATTGACTGACTTATGTTTCTGTGGAATTGTCAATACCTAGGTTGGAGTAAAGTAATTGGTTCAAGATTATTATCTACAATTGTTTTCTCTTGTCATTGAGATTATGTAGGAAAAAGCTTCTTGGTATTTGCCTGCTCGTTGATGACATAAGCTTGCTAGAGTCTTTTAGATTTACAATATAAAGTTTCTAGCATAAGCAGAAGAGAGTCAGAATAGTGGCATTAAAGGTAGGAGCAGAAATGAGGGATTTGTGAATGACCAATACCTAAACTACTGGTTCTCATTGTCTGTGATATGTTATGCATGAGGGGAAAAAAGGGGACTGAAGTGCTTGCTATATAAAGATTAGGATGGATGTAATAGAGAGGTGCTTTGGAGGTTTTGTATTTTTGTTAATTTTCATTTGTTTTAAAGATCTTTTTTTAAGATGATTATGTGAGCAGCCACACAATGTGACTGGGATATTGGCTTAAAAGGACGAGGAACATACGAACTGAGTTTTTTGTGGCAGTGGTGACATGGAAGAAAATAATTGAATGATGGATGCTTGCATATTCTAACCAAAAAAAGTCACCCCACCTTTTTTTTTGGGGGTGGGGTGGGGTGGGGGGGAGGGTGGTAACTAGTCTACTATTTTAAAATGACAACCTGTAATTGAGAGTTGATCAACAACTGTTTCTCACTTTTCCACATGTCCATATCTAATTATGGAACCTGCACAGAGGGTGTGCCTCCCGTCATTTACTTATTAAGGAGTTTCTCTGGTCTTCTTTTCCGTTTTTGTTTTAGTCTTTTAAACCCCAACTTGGGTTTCCTAGTTGTGTAAATACGGGTTGATGCATCATTTCTTGGTTCCTGCCTTCATTGTTGCCTTTACACATGAAAGGCCAACACTTCATGCCATTAATAATGAGCAGCACTTAGGGAAATAATGACATTCTTGAATCCCTATCTACTTCTGAAGTTGTGTCAGTAGTAATGCTTATCATAATATTATAGGTTGTAATTGTTGATGAATGAAAGATATATTGTGATGGAAATATTGGATTTATACGAACTCTAGATGTATGGTCGAATTGCTTTGGTAGCTGCACTACTTTGGCATATTGTCAAATTTTAAGGCTGGAGATGTTGACCCATACGTTTTGGTTTCATTGTAATGTCTTTGTCAAGTTAATTCCAGCTGCTGAAGCAGCAGTGTACACTTGCATAGTTGTATTAGGTTAAATTAGGCTGTGTAATACTATTTAATAAATTTTAAGGAATCAATTTGCTGTTGAATTCCCTTGTCTGATCCACCATCTGCTGATTAAGTGCGTACTATTAAATTAGCTTATTAGAGCATTCGCATCAGCTCATGCAAAAATTACAGTCTATTTTAGCATAAGAACCTACTTTTTCTATTTTGCATACTCACTTTTCAAAACATCCCACGTTAGGTTACCTATTATACACTACATTTTATTAAAATATTAATTTTTCTTGATTTTTTTTTTTTTTGGTTTCGCTTTCTTCATACAACAACTACCATCCACTCTCTTCCTTCATCCTTAGGATACATTAAGAAAGAATAAAAACTAAATGTAAAATGAATAGTGTCAGTGTAAATTTAAATGGTTACTGTAGCAAACTTATAAATTTATGCAATTATACTTTGACTAAGAGCATTCACATTAGTCTGTGTATAATAGAAAAAAGTGTAGAATTTATACAATTTACAAGTTTGCTACACTAATCGTCTAAATTTACACTGTCACTATTCATTTGTATTTAGTGTTTATTCTTTCTTTACGTATCTCAAGAATGAAGGAAGAGAGTGAATGGTGGTTGCTTTGTGTGAAGAAAGAGAAACAATTTAAAAAATCAAGAAAAATTGATATTTTATTGAAATGTAGTGTAAACCAAATAATCTGACGTGGGGTGTTTAAAAAAGTGAGGATGTAAAATAGAAAAAGTAGGCTCTTATGCTAAAATAGATAGAAATTTTCACATGAGCTGATGTGAATGCTCTAATGTGGACCATTTTTAGGTAAAACTACAAATAGTTTACACATTTTTCTAATATACACCCACTAATGTGAATGCTCTTATCAATACAAAAACAAAAATAGTTTGAAAATGACTTATCGTTGGATTAGGCAAATTCTGTCATTGGCATGATGTTATGAAAGTTAGGGTGTGAATCATATGACTGGCCTCCCATGTCATGGCTGTAAAAAAATTTATGTTTATTGCCATCTCAATTAATTATGGAATTTGGAAGTTTGAATAGCTTTGTTTGCTGAAATGACACCAAATTTTTTTGAAGCAGACTTTTTATGCACTTAGGAAGGAACTTAATTGATTTTCTTGCCTTGTGTTTTCAGAGCTTCCTCAACTAAGGACTGTGACATCAATGGAGCTGGGTTGTGATGCTCATGGCTTTTCTCGTGCTGGAGTGGATACCACAACTTGGTACTGTGCTGTTCTGGCAGGAAGGCTTGGCCCTGAATTTGACAAAATGCGTGAAGTAAGCTTCTCTCTGTTTGTGTTTTTTGATTACTTCAGCAGCTTCTCTCTTTTGTAATTATTCTCTTGTTTGGTTTTCCTTTTTGTTGTTTCTCTGTTTTCTTCTTCTTGTTTTTTCTGGGTTTGCTCTATGTTCTTCATGCATAGAGTAGACTTTCGTATATATACCATTCTTACTTATCAAAAAAAATATATTTGATTGATGCAGCCAGCTAGTTATGATTTTTCAAAGATATCTTTAATATTTCTTGAAGTCTGGTAGTTAGTCCTTTATTTTGTAGTTTGTGGAGAATTTAAGTCAGTCAAATAAGTCCTAATTTGAGTCAGTAGTCTTTTATGACCTTTTGACTGCCTGATCTTGGAACTAAGGAAAATAATTATTATGCAAGCTGTCACTAGAGAATGTAGTGCTATTTATATGTCAAGTATGGGCTATGTAAGGCTTCTTTTACCAATTAATATATCTATTTTAGAGAATCATTCTCTACAGCCATATTTTGGGTTTGTTTCATCATCTATTCTTTCTGTTCTCCTGTTTTTCTTTTCTTTAAATCAGTTCCAGCAACCATTGGTTACTCTGGACTGCATCAATATTACATATAAATGAAATTGTATCCTGTGTTTTTTTCTTACCATTTGAAGCCACTAGTGTGCATTCATCCAGAAGTTTCTTTATGAGCACTGCTATACACAAATTTTAGAGTGATTTGGCATGCTCTTTACACCAATTGCAGGGGGTTGGTGCTGTGTGCTAGTAGTTTCTTGATGACAAAATGCTTCCACATCATTTTTTATGGACCTTTCTGAAATTTCTTTATTTTAACAAAACCATCCCCTTCTTTTTTTTTCTTCTTTTGCATTGCTGTGGTTTATTTGGAAAGAAAACAGAATAATTAATCTGATTATAGGTGATTAATTTGAGGATTCCCACTTTAGTGGATATTTGTGCACGTGCATATTGGATTGCTGTGGTCACACTGTTTTGGATTCTTTTGTAGGCAACATATGATTATAGATTTATAAAGCTTGATTATATATCTATATAATTTTATTACTTATAGTGCTCTGCATTATACATCTTGGAATATACTTAATGAATCCATTGCCCTTACAAAAAGCTGAAAAGTATGGACAGAGTGAAGGAGTTGGGGGGAAGAAAAAGTAATATACACGTGCTTTAAGACCCATCCAAATTGTCTAAAGTCAACTGACAAACTTACATGTGCTTTAAAGACCCAAATGTTCTTCTAGTTTAGGAAATGATGTAACTTATGTAGGTTCGTAGACCATGCGCAGGGTTCAAGAATTGTTGTCCAATGATGGTGATTTAAAGGAAGCAGATAAAGTTGAATCCTTCTCACCCGCTGCAGCAGCTCTAAATAGTAGGCGATTAACTTTTGCTTGGCTTGATGGGGAAGCCCAAAAGGTAAATTTTTATCCCAGTTATTGTATCAAGCATGCTGTTGATTTAAAGTTAAGTCATGCTGAATGCACATGTATAGCATTTGTCAATGAATATTATGAGGATTTTGCAAGTGATACTATATGTTGATAGCACTAGGTTAAAAAGTTATATATCATGGTCCAGTTTGGTGGGGTCCAAAAGATAGACGGATGACCAAGACTTTGCCAAACTGTGGACAAATGTTACTATCATCTTGACCAAGTTATAGAACCTAGTTGTATTATTCATCAAAAAAAGAAAAAGAAAAAAGAACCTAGTTGTATTATGAAAACATAAAAATGTTGTGAAATTGGATCATAATTTAGTTTTGTTGCAACGAGGATATTAGAATAATGGATAAATGATTAAATTCACCATTTTCTAATGGTTTAAGTTTTTGGGATAAATAGTAATTTATCATGGTATCAAAACTAAGTGCCAAGAGCCTTGTAGCTCAACTAGTATCTCTTGATGTTTTCAACAGAGACATCTAGGGATCAAATCCTTCCTCCCCTAACTATCAAATCTTTATAAAAAAAAAAAAAAAGTTTAATTACCATTTTATTCCCTAACCTCTATCCTATGTTTCAAAATGGTCCCAAACGTTTTAAAAGTATCATTTTAGTCCTTAACCTTTTGATGTTGTGTCAAAATAGCACTTGCTGTTAAGTAATGGATGGAAAAAAATCTGACATGGTAAATGGTGGGATTAAAATAATAATTTTGATGCTTATTGGATGCCACCTGGGATGCCATGTGGCATTTGTTATTATCAAAAAAACTGTGTAAAAAAAAAATACTACCTAATCTGCCACACCTACAACCGGCAGCCACACCAATCTGACTAAATTACAAATTTCTCAAACTTCATCGCAACCCAAACACTGAAGGAACGAAAGATCTATGAAACCCACAGCAATCTACGGCATGCAAAACAAACACATATCGAAATCCACAAGACGTCCATGAAAGTCACATATAAAGGTTAAGGAGCGATAGATCCATGTTTACAGAAAATCACTAAGCCACCACGCAATACAAACAATATGGGCTATTAATTGTAGGTAGAGTCAAGGCCAGACTGAACTACGAGTGTTGTTGTGGAACAGCGACTTGATCAAACTGTTCCGAAGAAAACTGTGGAGATTTCAGGGAGGAAGCAACAATCTGGTTCTCTATATTCTTTTTGTTTTCTTTTCTTTTCTAAAACGTTGATGTTAACAGTCGTAGTAACAGAGGTGGATGGAAGGAGCTTTACTTCTGCTCTCAAAGATAAGGGTGTGAATTGATACTTTTAAACATAAGGGACCAAAATGACAACAAATACAAACTAAGAGGGACCAAAAGACATTTTTGCCTAAAAAAATGTAATTTGCTATTGCCTTAATGTGAAAATAAGATCTTGTTCACTTCCTGTTAGTTCCTTCTTTCAAAATGCTACTTACCATCTTATCCTAGTTTGTCCTAGATAAGTAGATATAATATATTTGAGTACTAAATATGCAAATGTTTATTCTTGTACATAGACATACTGCATAAAAATCAACTTCAGTTTAAATGCTTGCCACTGGGCTTGGATTCCTATCCATTTTTTGTGTACAAGCATTACCCGTAAATCCTTTTTGAGTTCTCAGCTCCACACAATGAAATGAAATTGATTTATATAAAATCATTTCTCCTATTATTTGTAGCAAAGTTGGTTCTCTTGGGATATTACTGGTGTGAGATTCTATGTCCTTTTGATATGGACAATTAAAACCTTTTGCTTCCTTTTATTTCCCCTGCACTTACTGATACTTCACAATCTTCCACTGTTTCCTTGAAAAGAACATCTGTATTCGTGTGGTTGTTAATCATATATGCAGATAGGTTTGATATTTCAAACAGGCCAAAATGGGAAATTAGCAATAATTTCCAAACAATATAATTAGTAGGTATTGTTTTCAAACTATATTTTTTACTAACATCTCAAGTTTGTAAGACTCGATTTTGGGCTTATAAATCAAGTCTTTTTATAGTCTGATCACGTCTGATGTGGCATTTTTTCCACGTGGCGACCTCTTGGAAATCAAGTCTCTAAGACTCGATTTACACCCTTTACATATCAGTTAATATGTTTTACAAATCAAGTCCTCTCTCACTACTCTCTTTTTTCTTTTCTTTCCTTTTCACCTTTCTCCCCCTCTCTCCGCTCTCAACTGATCTGCAATCCTTTTTTTTATTATTATTTAAATCTAGGCTTGCGGACTGCATGTAGGTGGTGGTGCTGATGGATCCAGGCGGTAGTGGTTGCTGATCGGTGGTTTTGATGGGTGGGTTTTGATGGTTGTTGATCGGTGAGGGGAAGGGAGGCAAAGGGTCAGGATGGGTTTGGGAGGGGAAGGGAGGCGAAGAGACTGTTGGGTTTGGAAGGCAAAAGGTCGGCGGCGGGATGGGTCAACGGTGGAGGAGAGAGGGAGTGGGTGATATGGAAAGGTGGGGAAATGAAGGGTCGACGGTGAAGTTCAGAGGACAAAATCGGGTTGTGGGTTGACGGTGAAGTTCGGCGGCGTGGGTTTCAGCGTTGTGGGTTTGATCGGCGTGGGTTTCGGCGGCGTGGGTTTGATTTGTGTTCTGTGGATTTGTTTTGTGGTGTTCTGTGGGTTTGTTTTGTGGTGGCTGTGGGTTTGTTGGTGGTGTTGTATTGGCGGTGGCTGTGCTGTGTTGGTGGTGCTGTGAAGGCGCTGGATTGTTTTTTTTTTTTTTTTTTTCAGCTGCTGGGGTTTGTGGTTGTGGCTGGTGGGCCGATGGTGAAGGTGCTGTGTTTTTTGTTTTTTTGGTATTTTTGGGAATGGTTAGTACATGAGAGACAGACTTAAAAATATTTTGGCTTATAAATCGAGTGTTAGTGACTCGATTTTCAGGTAGACTCCACGTGGAAAAAATGCCACATCAGACGTGAGCAGACCATGAAAATCGACCCTGAAAGACTCGATTTTTACTTTTTAGGCCCAAAATTGAGTCTCAAAAACTCGATATGTTAGTAAAAAATATAGTTTGGTAACAGTGCCTACTAATTATATTGATTGAAAATTATGGTTAATTTCCTATTTTGGCCTTTCAAACATTTAGTCGCTGTCATAGCAAGACTTGAATGACATTATTGACAAGCTTTTCCCTTAGGCTTCTGAAAGAGGCTTAGCATGAGAAAAGCAGATATAACTAGCATCTAATATACTATTGTAAGATGATTTTGCATAAAATAATCATCTACTTGAATGAGAATTTGTCTGCAACTTACTTAAAATGACAACTTTATTTACAATGCCCAATCCTGTGCAACTGTATCAAGCTCTGACTGCTTGCATAATTGTTTTTTATCCAGAAATACTGCTACTTCTGCCTCCATAGTGGTAATAGCTCCGAATCTATCTATGACACTTGTGGACCAAGGAGAGACATGGCCGATGTACCTCGGATATTTATTGTGCGTTACAAAAGAAATTTTACCGAAGAGAATTTGAAAGTTGAGACAAAGCCAAAAGGCATATGGGATACTATGAAAGGTGATGATGTGGCTCCTGCATCACAGCTTGTGGCAAGATACAATGGTTCGGATGAAACTTTACAGGTATAAATGCTGTACTGGGAGATTTTCTTCAGCTACTAGAATAGTGATTTATATGACATTGCCTTATTTTAGATTCAAATTCAACTGTCATTCTATGATCATGAGTTCTTGTTTTTGTTTTTTTAGTGATTATTTTATTGTTTGAAACATATCTCAGCCTGAAGAACTATTGCATGTAAGACCCCTTTTTATGACAAGGTGCACTTGCCTTCAATGTGTTTTATTTTACTGCAGATTATCGAATGGATCTCAAAAATAATCAAAGATGGTGACTCCAGGGATCTGCCCTCATTTGTAAGCTATTTTCTTGTTCCAATTTGCAGATTCTTTAAACAAGCCTAATCTTGGAAAGCTGTCTTTTGTATACACTTAGTTCTTTTACCTGATGCTTATATTTGTAATATGGGGCTTTGGCATACCTAGTCGTCTGCAAAATCTTTCCTTGAGGTGTATTTGGTTTTGAGCGCCTCATAAAAGATGGTCACAAATTTTTGACATACATTTGTGGAACCATCATTATTACCCATAGAATGATGGGACCACTTTCCCTGTATGTCCTGCTTGGATCACGTGGGGGCAGGAGGTGGTGAATATGTGCATTGTGAACTATCACTGGTATTACATTATAATTAATATTAAAACATAAAAAACCTGCAGTTCGAGAAGTGCAATTTTGATGCCTTTCATTCTCTTCTTGATGCAGAGAACTAAAACTCCTGAGCTTGTTCCGGAGGATGCAGATCCTATTTGGGTTAGAGGTGCCCAAAAAGTACTTTCAAAAATCACAATAAAGCAAAGGATTCATGGCATCATAACGGGAATCTATGATCGTTTGGGAGATCCAAGGAATGGTCCATATTTGCTTCTGGGAGCATTAATGTCTTTTGGTGCCATCTGGCTGCGAAGGAGTCGACCAACTCCTCCAAGCCAGTCAAATCAACCAAGTCAACCAACAAATGTAAGTGATGGCTTGGGATCTCTCTCTTCGATGGTATTTAAGCTTTGTCAATACTCAATAATATGTGCAACTGTTATTATGTTTATTGCGTATGTGAATTTTACGTGATAATACCCAAAATCTATGAAGTTAGATAAAGAGGGAGAATAAGTTTTTTTTTTGACAAGTAGATAAAGAGGGAGAATAAATAAATATAGAGAGAGTACTTCTACATTTTACCTTCTTGAAAGCTGAATGATCATGATTGCTTACCTAGTCCAAATTATGCGTATGTGGCTCATAAATGCTATTTTATCATCTTAATTAATGTTACCCTAGCAAGAAATGAATCTATGATTTACTCTTTACAGATGATCTTTTCCACTTTCTTATATTTATCCTTTTGGGTTATTTTACTTCTACTCCTTCACAGATGTAGTTCTTCATTTAGTTTGCTACAGCTGTTGCTCTTTGCAAATCCAAGTCATCCAGTCAGTGGCATTGTATATATTTTTCTCAATTTAGATGTATAGACCACTAGTGTGACAAACTGCAATATGCATGTTTGACAGGATGAAAGTAGACCAAAAAGGAGAGGCAGGGCTAGAGCAGCGTCAAACAAAGATAAATCTCCTTCCGTGACTGACGTGGATCCAAAAGATGCATTCCAGATGCCGTTTTCTGATTCTGACTCAGGCTCTGAGTAGTAGATGCTGCTTGGGAAATGGAATTTTTTTTAAGTATGATTGTTAATTTTGTAACCATTAGTAACTGTAGAAAATTATAGATGTTTTATGATATGATTATGAGAACAACTCGTACCTCACGTGTTTATAATTTTTAGACAAATATATCTAACTTCCAGGGGCAATTGAACTTTTATTGGAAATGTCACCTGGCGTATTTAAGAGAACGTTCAACATCATTCTACATAATGTCAAGGCGTGGCGCCGGGGCGATCTGATCTTGGTTCTATGTATATTGTTGATAGCTCATAGCTCTAGTGTTGCCTTGTCTCAGTGCCTCAAATATAAGAAAAACACCAAGTTCAATAAATTGTATCCTCTTTAAGTTTTTGGATAATTATAATTTTGTTCTCTCAAATTTAATTTGTCAATTCCATGACTAAACATTACAAATATTGAAAATGTGGGTGGTGATGTGATGGAGGAATAGGAGTTGTCATTATTGGGATGGATGAGTAGTTTCTTGGCCTCAAAAGCTTTCCTTGGTTATTTACTTATTATTAGAATTATGGTTAAGTGATTAAAATGTTAAATTACCGGTCTGATTGTTCAAAAAGCTTAAGCTATTAGAATATGGTAAATTTAATTATTTAACCACATACATACGCATGCAAATATTTATTAATGCTAATGTGTGTTTAGTTATAATTTAGCCTCTTCACTCTACCAAGATCTCGGTAGTGTCAGTTGATGGATGTCATGAGAATCAACTTTGTGCTCTTGAGAATTCGATTCTAGGATATTGACCCAAATCAAACCACACGGGAATAAGCTTTTGTCACTGACCACTCACCATTGATGGTAGAAAGGCAAGTTTATGGGCATAGAAAGACGGTGTGAATGGATGTGTATGCGGATCAATGATTCTTGCGTGGCAACTTGGTGATTGCCAACGATAAATGTAAAATTTATTTTCTATACATGCATGTATAAAAGGGAGGAGGATTCTCCTTTTTCTTTCTTGAAATTTTTACCTATTTTGTATTTTGATGTTGGCAATGTGAAAATGGTGTAGTTTACAAAGTTTTCTCTTAGCCTTTTTTTTTCCTATACATGTGGGGGATTGGGATTTAAACCCTAGACAATTCTATTGGAAATACCAAGAAATGCAAATATATCTATATAATATCTGACCCTAAAAAAATCTATGTAGTATCTAAAAGCTAAAACATAATATTTATTGTACATCAGCGTAATATTTTAGTCTATTTTGGTCCAGTCGGTTTATTTCTGTCCACTTTGGTCTATTTCGGTCCATTTGGTTTATTCTGGGTACAGTTTGGTCTTTTCGGTCAATTTGGTTTATTTTGGTTCGGTTCAGTCCAATTCAATTCATTTCGGTCCAGTTTAGTCTATTTCGATTCATTATGTTTTTTGAACTAGTTCGGTCTATTTCATTCCACTTTAGTCCATTCGGTCTATTTTGGTTCATTTCGGTCCATTCGATTTATTTCGGTCCATTTTGGTCTATTTCGATTCATCAGGTTTTTTTGAACTAGCTCGGTCTATTTCAGTCCACTTTGGTCTATTCGGTCTATTTTGGTTCATTTCGGTCCATTTTGGTTATTTCAGTCCATTTCTATCTAGTTCAGCCAATTCAGCCCATTTTGGTCCATTAATAATAAATTATACATTCTAGTATTACTATTATATCACATCTTAAAATAATTATATATTCTCACATACAGTGTGCCAAGCATTTGAATTTGAAAAAAAAAATGACGTTAGGTCAATTTGACAACAATTAGGATGATTTTTTCAGTAGGTTTCAGTTAACTCAACTGGTTAAATCTCTGATAGTTCAATAAGAGATCTGAGATTCAATCTTTACCTACACCAAAAACTAATTGTTGTCTTGGTCTAATGACAAAGAGCGCTTATCAGGAGTAGACGTTATAGGTTGAAACTCTCTAAAAAAAAAGGATGATTTTCCACTATTGAAATTGTCCAACAATCCTTGTTGATCTAGTTTCAAAGCCCGTACAAGTATTTAAGCGAGAGTAATTACATTTAACCTAACAAAAATTACTTTATTATACCTTCAACTTAGATTTCTACCTAATTATCTCTCTTTTTTTTTCTTTTTTTTTTTTAAAAAAATCCTAATTATCTCTTGATTGCAGCATAAAGTTGAAAATTTCACGCTACCAAATTATAGCTGCAAATTGAGCATATGCTGCGTTGCTTATGATTCTTGTTTATTCCTCACTCTTTCTGACGATAATATGAAGGCACAAAGAAAGTGGACAAAAAGTGTCTTATTTGCAATACTAGTCTCCTTAACGTTGATCATGCAATGAGTTGGTAAATCAAAGAAAAACAATTAAACTCACTTCAAACGTGAAGAGGGAAACAACTTAGATCATCAATTAAGGCTCCTAAATAATTGCTTAATAATAAAGGAGGTAGGAATATAGATATAGTCAAGAGCCTAGTAGTTCAATTAGCACTTTTAGAGATTTATAGTGGAGACGTTTAGGGTATGTTTAGTAACTATGTTTTTCCCTTTATTTTCTGTTTTAAAAAATAATTTACTATTTTTGAAACTAAAAAATTTGTTTGGCAACCCAAAATGAGGAAAAAACGAAAATTGTTCTCAAAACTTAATTTGTGAAAAAAACTGAAAACATGCAAAAGGCTGTTTTCAGTTTCTAATTTTTAAAAGTCAATGAAAATACTTATTTAATTTAATGAATTTTTCTCATTTAATGAGTTAATATAAAGTTCAAATCCTAGTAACAATATATTTTAGTATTTTCTATTTTTTCTTCTATAAAGTTTTTTTTTTTTTAATTTCAACTAACCAGGCATGTTTTTTATTTCAAAAATACAAGAAAATTGCTTTTTCTTTATATTCCTAAAAGCAAGTTTTTGAAAATAGAAAAAAAAAATGTTACCAAACTTAACCTTAGGTTTCAATTTTCAAGTCTCCCCTCTCCTATTATAATTATCAAATTAAAAAAAAAAGAAAAAAAAAAAAGAGAGATTTGTTGCATGAGTAGAATAATAGTAGAAGACCCAATGGGAAATACCAAAAAAAAAGGCCCAATAGTAAAAGGTTCCAGCCCGTATAGTTTCAAGGCCCAATAGTTCTCCAATGAAAAAAAAAAAAAAGAAAAAAAAAAAAAGTAATTGAAGTTAAAAAGGGACCTCAACAACACTCAAAACCCGAGAGAGTTTTTGATTCCTTTGGCTTTGCTAAATTCTCAAACGTAAATCTTTGGTCGCAGCTTTTGATCCAATCTTAAGGTAATCAATCTTAGATCGGTCTGTTCTTCTATTCCTTTTCATAGTAAGCTAGAAAACTCCCTCTTCATATTTATTTATTCAATTAATTTTACCATCTACTCAGTGCACTTCTAATTTTCTGCTTGTGGGTATTGTTTGTACAAAGTTTATTTCTGCTAAAAAATTTGTATGCTTTATATAATTCTGTATATTTAGCCAACATGGGTTCTGTCTATGTGTTGTTTTTGCATCTGGGTATGTTGTCTTTTTTATCTTCCATTTCAGTTTTGCTCTGAATATGATGTCTTCTTTTTTTTTTTTTTTTCCTTTTGATTTTTTTTTTTTGGGGTGTGGTTTAAGTGGAAATAATTAAGTATAGAGAAGGGCAAAGCATGCTTAGAAAAAAGAAAAAGAAAAGAAAAGAAGTTTGATGTTATTATTTTGGCATGTGTAGATTAATTAGGGATTGATTTCTTATCATGGGGAAAATCATATGTTATTGGGGTTATTGAATTGTGTAATTGAAAGTTTGGATGTTTTTGGGAGTAGTTGAGAGCTTATCATTAGTTTCTCATGGGTTATTTGTCATGGGAAAATTGCATTGATTGGAAATTGCAAACAGGCTTTTATTAGTCTAAGAAGCATGGACATGGACATTGGCATGGGGCATGGAAACTTTACGACATGGTGGAGATACGACAATTAATATGTGTGTGTGTGTGTGTGTGTGTACATATATATAATTTGCTTATAGGCTTATCTTTATTTTAAGTTTTCAAAATAAATAACAACTAACATATCTGAATTCAAAGGAATTATTTAAATGAAAAATATTTGTTTTCCTCTACTAACAGGCTAACACACTAACTCACTAAGGACACACGTGCAGGGAACGTCGTGTCTAGCATGGTCATATCAGGGATTTTGGAGTGTCCATGCTTCTTAGCTTTTAGTAGATACTTTATTTATCTAGAAACTCATAAGTTGAACCTTGTTAGCTTATAATATAAAAGGGGTGGACCCTTGTGCCTGCATCTTCTAGGATAACTTTTTGGTGGTAATATCATATTATAAAGTGATACAACTGTTATGATTACAGAGAATATTTCATACTGAAATGTAGTAACCGGCTCTTTCAATTTCGTTTTGAACCTTTGTTCTTCAAATTATGATTGTTTTTCAGTTGCTTCTGTCATGATTCTGATTGTGGCTTTAAGCTGCTTTCCATTTGGAATTGATGTTCATTGGTGTCTGGCTTGAGCTCTGAATTTTTGTTATTCCTAACACTTTAATAGGCCCTGCATTTGGCTAAAATAAATATTTTGGGTATGCCAGGCAATGGGAAAGGACTCAAAGGCCAAGGACTCCAAGGCCAAGGACTCGGGCGCAAAGGGTAAGGGTAAACAGGCAGCAAGTGGGAGTGACGAGAATGCATCAAAGGGTAAAGGTAAAGGTGGGAAGGCAGCAGATGGGCTTGGCACCTGTACATATGTGAAAGGTTTATTTATTAACTTTTAACCCATTGCCCTAGCTTTCATAGTTTTGACTTCATTTTGTTGTTTGTCTTTTGTTTTGTTTTGTTTTTTTTTTTGGTTCTAGTTGTCATGCTATTTATTGTGGCCATTTATTTGTACAGCAAGGCATATCTTATGTGAGAAGCAAGGGAAAATTAATGAAGCATACAAGAAACTTCAGGATGGCTGGCTTAGCAATGGAGATAAGGTTCCGCCAGCTGAGTTTGCTAAGGTGAATCATCAAGGATATTATTATTTCTTGAAGCTTTCTTTGTAATACTTTTTTGCCCTCTTCTCTTTGCTGTCTGCCTTTATCCTGAGCTTTTACTACTATCTTATGGAGATGCTGTACATATGAAGCTGCAACTGTTTTTTAAACTCTTTTTCTTTTTCTTTTTTCCTTTGAGCATAATTTTAGATTCCAACATTGATTCTTCTGTCATGTAATTGAAGCAAAGTTGGGTGGTTATCTCTGGGGACCTCATCGTGAAAACCCTCTTCATTTGTTCTCCTTGTCGTGAGTTGATTTTGATATGAACTCCCATTATTTTGAAACCATGAGTTCATTGGGACTTATTAAAAAGAGAAGCCTTTGCAGACATGTTGAATTATTGATACCACACAGGCTAGGACAAGGTGATTGCTAAAAGGTACAAAACTGGGTAAACTAAAAGATAACAAAAAGAATCGACTTTTTTCTTCTTAGAGATGTTCTTTGTAGCAGGATGAAGCTGAGGGGTCACAAACTCACAATGTTAATAATTGTTCTGGTTGATGTCATGGTGTGCTTCAGTTTTGTTGGACAAAACATCAGAAGCTTTTTGTCTTTTATGTATGGTGTGATTTTAAATGATTGTAAACATTACCAGCTTTGACTTGTGATTTTGTTTTTAATTCAGAATTCTATTTCTAATAATAGAAGCAAATCCCCCCACACCCCCCCCCCCCCCCCAAAAAAAACAAAAAGAAGAAGAAAAAACACAAGGGGAAATAGAATTCTTAAGGGTGGTCATTAATTCATCATGCTTTCTTGATGCAGGTAGCTCAAGAATATTCTGAATGTCCATCAGGGAAGAAGGGTGGAGATCTTGGATGGTTTCCACGAGGTAAGATGGCTGGGCCATTTCAGGAGGTTGCCTTCAATACACCTGTTGGGGTTACAAGTGCACCATTCAAATCAACGTATGGTTTTTATATCCTTAATTTCCATTATTTACATCAGAGTTCACGTATGCAGACTAGCTAAGGATAATTTTTATTGTTATTTTTTGTTGTTGCAGACATGGATACCACATAATCTTATCTGAAGGGAGAAAGAACTGATTCAATGCAGTAGAATTAAGCTGAGTGTGAGATGAACTTAGTGTGGAAAATAACATATGGGATTCACTTGGCTTGATGCCTGGATGTTGCTTTCCTTTAAAGTAAAATGTTGTAGTCTGTATTTTGGAGTGGTAAGGATTTTCTGGGTGTATATTGATCAGTAATCCTATTGGATGAGCATCCTCTTGTTATCATGGAGTTTTTAAAATCCTGTTTGTACATTTTGAAGATTGGTATCCTATTGGATTAAGATCCTAGTTCTTAAGGTAATTCTATCATGGAGTTTATAAAATCCTGATGATCCATTTTTAAATTAGGAGATTGGATTTTGGTACGTCATCAATGGTTTAAATAAATAGAAAAATAGTGATAGTCAAAGTTGGTATTAATGTTGATGATGTGACAAAATTCAATTCATTCCTTTCAAAATGGATGTATGGAATTTTATGAACTCGCTCACGATTGAGTTACTCTTAAGATTTTTAGAGAATTCTAATACGATCATACTTATTGGAGGTGTGGTTTAATGATCAAGGGTGTGGATGTAGCATTGATGGAAAGCAATTCATAAATAAGAAAATTAATGAAGAATTATTACTAATAATAGTAAAAAAAAAAAACCAATAATTTCTAGTTTAAATGCCTTTTTTTCCTATTTTGGTCCTCTCTTATAAAATAATATTGAGATAAAAGGTAAGATTGTACATTCATGATCTTGGTGTATGTGTGGGTTTCAGTTAGCTCAACTGATAAAGTCTCTGATGGTTGTATAAGAGATCTAGGGTTCAATCTTCGCCTATACCAAAAATTGATTGGTGTCTTGGTCTGATGATAAAGAGCGATCATTAGGAGCGGACGCTATAAGTTGAAACTCTTTCTAAAAAAAAAAAAATATTGGTGTATGTAGCTTACCAATAACAGTGAGAGAGAAAATTAGGGTTTGGACAAATTTGAGCTTTCTGTATAGGTATATACATATAGAGCTAAACCAAATAAGAGTTACAACACTGTTCGTTAATGAATAAATACTCCCATCTTATTATTAGTCTTAGACAGATGGTTTAATGACCCCTTTCCAATTCAATTTAATCTTTTTTAATGGAATAATTTCGTTCAGTATCAAGTTAAATTATTTTATCTCTATTGATGACCTAATCTGGAAGGCAATTATGAATTAGGATTTGGTTTCAGTTAGGATTAGAATATAAACCAAATGTATAGACATAAAATCAAAGTTTCTTAATATATTAATTCATTTGGAAAACTGTCTATAAACTAACCTAATTACTTCACTCACAAGAGTGTAGCCAATCCACCAACCTACCAAAACCGAATGATTTTTTTTCCCACTTCTAGTGGGGTTAGATTTTGGTTAATTGATTCACGAATCCATCTAACTCAATCCAACCTACCTATATTTGAATATATATTATATATTGTAATTACTTTTTTGACCCTCCTTGATAAGTATAAAACAAAGACTCTATCCTATTAAATTATTTTCTCATTTCAAAAGATGGCTAGGGGCAGCAAATAGTTCATAGTTATAATATTGCTGCTATTTTATTTTTGTTTCTTAATTAAGTTGGAATAAAATCATTTGGTATCTTACTATTTATATGCCATTTGGTTTGATAATTTTTGTGTTGGTTTGATAAATTGAGTGTAGTGGTGTACCTAGAATTTTTAGAAGATGACAGGTGCAGCAAAAACTAGAAGATGACAGGAATTGGTTTTTTTTTTTCAATCCGATCATAGTTGGAAAAACCCCTCATCCCGACACATGCACACCCAACACAGCTACAAAATATCAATCCGTCGGATCTGACACCATTACATAAACAATTGTTTGTTTTGGGTTAGTAACAAGTAATAACCAAAACTTTTTTTGAAAGAAGGTATATTAAAAAATAGTTACTATTGCACACCGGAAAAAAGTGCAAATTCATTATCAAAGTTATAACTTATACAACAGACGCAACTACAATTTATCGTAATGCTCAACAATCTCTAAGGCGAACAGGTTCAACCGTGTCCAATCCCAATCTTTGAAGACATACTTGAATGATTACAATTCATCATAATGATCAACAAGCTTAAGGCCCCAGCTCATGTCCTCACAATGCCTCACATGGGGTACAATTTTACCTGTGTCGACCCCAACCTTTGCCTTGCAGTCATAGAAGGGAGGTGCATGGAAGCAAGGTTCCATTGACATGGCTCGACGACAAGGTGGGTCAGGGGCAGTCCCATTCTCAGGCTTGTATAGTATCCATGGCTTTAACCCTCCAAGACCTTGAGCCACATACCCAAAAGTCGACCATGAGCTTGTGACCAACATATCAGTCAGGCTCAGTAAGTACATCTCCGCCCATGCCTTCCGGTTGTGCACTAGCTTCTCTGTTTGTTGATACTCTTCATGGCTCGGCTGGAAAATACCAACCACCTCGCCGGTTACAGTTGGATGTTCCCAATAAATATCTCTAACCTTTTCAGAGTACCCGGAGCTTAAAGATGTCATCAGAACAGCTTTAGACTTCTGAGTTCCTCTGGATGGACTGATAATGTATTGCTCTCTGTCGATTTCTGGCAACAGATTCTCCTTTATGGTACAAGCTAGGATTTGGTCGAGTACATGCTGAAATGGACCAGTCCCAACATCAAAGACCCTGATCTGAATGCCTAATCTTTCATCTGCTCTGGCCAAATAAGCTTCATAGTATCTGGTAATAAGTCCCCAAACTTGATTTGTGGGGTGGAATAGATATCGGCCTAAGAAGTGGAAAACTGTATCCCTATTTGGGAAGAGATTACTCAATTCTTGCTCAAAAGAAGGGATTAAGAAAATAGATGGGATGAGGTAGTTATCTGTTTTCACAATCAACCAAGGTACTTTCTGCAGAAAAGCTTGATCCTCATCACAGAAGAAAAGCTTATCATGATCACCATAATCATGGGCTAGATGGAGGTAGACAGAAGATGGTATCAACCCATTCAAATTTGCAATTGTATTATTCTTCACCATTTTCCCGTAACATTGAGGGGATTCCTGATTGAAGCTGTTGAAATGATTTTTAAGGGGAAAATCTGGGGGGAGAAACCAGGAAACCCCTGGAAACGGTTCACAGAAGAGATCGGCCACATCAACTCCAGGGTCAACAAGTAGGACACGGTTTGTGAGGAGAGCATATAGAAATGATGAAGCTAGGGTAAGTATCCTATTCCCTAATCCACTAAAGGAAATCCATACTACATAATTACATTCTGAGGACCCAGTGGAATGACCAGACTTCAGTTGCTCCAAGGTTTTGTTATACAATTCAGTATAGGGTCCGCATTTTTTATGTAGAGCTTCATATCTTCGTAACCTGGAAGTGAGGTAAGAGGAAGGTTTGTGTGATAGCTCCTTGTGATATTCAGCTGACTGATACCTGCTGATACAAGATCCTTCATCAAATCCAGCAGAAAGTAACCCCCTAAGCAGTTTATCCTTTGGCACCCCAGTGGACTGAACAGCATCATCTTCTGAACCTATGAATTAGAAGAGTACATCATCATGAACAAATCATGCCTCCCAGAGATACAAGTAAAATACAAACAACCATGATGAATGTGGATACAACACCAATTATTGCGCAGCGAGATATTATTTGACAGATCAATTTGCAGTGGAGGGGGAAAAAGTAGGATAAAATACTATTAGTATTTACACCTCTAAGTTTGAGGTTGCTTCTAAATCAGCCCATTGACCATGAAAACTTGCAGTTTACTCCTTCAAGTATTACAACATTGTCAAAATCAACTAATAAAAGGACAAAATTTTCACCAATTACATAATCTCTCAGGTTTGGGAAATAGCAATGAAAAATAAGAACCATGACAAGCTAAAACAAGAAAGAAGTGATCTTTATTAGTATGTACCAACAATAGAAAGTTGGGGCTTCTAGCCCAAAGCAGAAAAAAAGTAGGGGCATATATATTAAACAAAGGTAACTTCACGCGCATTTAATTATCATAGATCTGAATATCACTTTTTGGCATCTTAAAAGAAAGGCACAAGTAAAATCCTAGATATTTTAAACTGAATTGAATTTAACAAGTCCATTCCCCCCCCCCCCCCCCCCCCCCCAAAAGATTTCTTCAAAAAATGTCTTTTCCAAATGTTTGCTAGGTAGCAATTGCTTAAAATTCTTTCAACATTGTCAATCTTTAGAGTGTGGATTTTTTCCTCCTTTGATCTAATCTCTGAGACAAGTAGACAGATTAAGAAAGGTGGAAACTTTAAAACTAAGAGCACATAAAAAAATGATACCAAAAGAAAAACAAGTTTCATAAATGAAGCAAATTCAGTAAATGTAAATAGCCTCAAACTACTTTATCTGAGGGATTAGGAAAACTTTATAATGGTATGAGATTTAGGTAAAAGTCATGGCTCTTGATTGATTAAACATGAAATTACTAATATAGCCAGCCCCAAGTAGCTATTAAGACATACAAAACTTCTTTGATCTGATGCAGATTAAGTTAATGTTGAACTTGTTCTCAATACCAAGAATGTAAATCAAAGTCAAATCTTTCAGCACTTTCACCTAAAAAAGACATTCTCAATCTTTATTTTTACTATTTATTTTGATAATTCAATAATTGGGATGAAAGATTTGATCTCTAGACGTCTCCCTTAGAAACATCTGAAGCTCAAATGGCTTTTAATCATAGTGAATAAAAAAACTGAGCAGCATTTTCACATGTAAGCATCAATAACAAAAACTCAACACCAAAAGCAACCAAAAAAAAAAAAAATCTAAAAGTACACAAACTCAAACTTGAGTCCAACACTTGAAACCTTAAAACCCCAGAAAGCAAAAGTACCTTTTTTGGGACCCGCATCAACAAACCTTGCCTCTGCAGCAGCTATCCAAACTTTATCTGAAGGTGGGTCTTTGAGAACTACAGAAACTGAAAACAGAACCGAAATAATCATCAGACAAACCACAACGATCCCCATCAGCCTCATCGGGTTGGACCCGGATTTCCTATCTGGATCTCTCACAACAATGTGGGAATCCGAATTCGTAGGCCTGGCTCCACCATTACCATTCTCATCATCTGGGTTTTTCTTGAACCTCTTCATATCATATCATATTGGTGGTGGAATTGGGACTCTCATCTGGATCTGGGTCAGGTCCAGTTTTGGGAGAAATGGGTATTCGGATCTGGGTCCAGTTGGATTCAATGTGTGTGTGAGCGTGTGTTTGTGTTGCAGAAGAGTGGTTTGGTTTTTTGTTATGACTTGTGACTATGAAATTGTGTTCTGTCTCAAATGGGGTTCAAAGCTTTGAACGAGGGACAGTGACGGTGACTAGGCGAGGATTCTGTGCGGTCGGTAGGAACTGGAGATTTTACAACCGGACACGTCTTCACAGTTATGAGGCACGTCGCATAGTCGGCAATTAAAAAATAAAGAAAAGAAAAATACTAGTTATAAATCATGGTTTTCAGAACCGAAGCAGTAAAAAAAAAAAAAAAAAAAATCTAAAATGGATTTGGTTCTCGATTTTTACCGGTTAAATTAGAGGGCTTTACGAATCAAGTGTCATTTTTCTCGATTTTCTAAGACCGATTTTATGTCTAATTTTTTGTTGAACCCGTTAGTTTGGTCTAATTTTTAAAATAACGAGTTAAATACAACCACCATCCTAAGATTTTGGCTAATAGTACTAACTACCGTCATCAAAACTTTTCAAAAATATATAATTTTCTTTTTTAGCACAAACTCGATTAAAATGGTTTGAAAATTTCTCATGTCCTTCTGCCCTCTTCTTCTCTTCTCCAATTTTAACTGTTATTTATTTACTATGGATTTTTTTATCAAGCAAGGTTTTTATGCAACCTAGATTGCATGAATTTTTATGCAGCCAATTAGGTGGCAGTTAAAAAAACCATCTGTTTGTATTATTCAAGTCACATTAATCACAAATACAGTGGATTTTTTTTTAATCGCCACATAGTAAGTTGCATAAAACATTTTCCTTAGTTATCTAGACACTCATTTGTGCATATAATGGCACCATGATACAGTTATTATGATTTATGAGACCTATGCAATTAAGACAAGCAATTAAAATAGAGCCGATAACAAAGAAGTAAAGAACTTCCAAACGGTATTAAAGTCATTTGTGGGTAAAGCATAAATGAGATATTTTTTAATAATCTTCGGGTATATAGCCCACATGGTCTTTGGATATTTAATAAATGATCTTTGGAGTCATGATGCTACAAGGGAACCCACATGGTCTGAAAATAGTGTTACTATGATAATCCTTCTTTGATCATGATAGAGAATATTTTCACCAGCCAAAAACTTTTTCTAATACCCTAGAGTCTTTGGTCACCAAAAGTATCATGAGCTTACCAGAAGAGTTTTTGATCACCAAAAGCATTGTTGGTCACAAAGGGATTGTGGTACTATGGGGTCAAGGGAAGGGGAATTAAAATGGAGTCGCCACCTAGTTATTTGATCTTACTACCAGAGTTTGTGTTCAAAGTTTAGGTACGCTTTTGAGAAGGTGTTAGGCACCCAAAATCACTCAACCTTAAGGTGGGCCTTCCATCATTGTGTCATATATCTTAACCCTATTAAAAACCATTTAAATACTTGTATTCTAGACTCTCACACACACTAACATGCATCTAGCAAACAACATGGCGTCTTTAATCATAAACACATACTTATCCATCTATCGAAACAAAAGAGAGCCAAACATATAGAAGAAAACCCTAGCATTCATCTAAAACAAAACAACAACTTAAACATGACAGCAAAGCATATCATCAAACAAAACATATCAAAAACAAAACGTTAACATATTAGAAACCCTAATCATACATCTAAAAACCCTAACACAAATGTATGAACATTGCTAATGCATGACTTACCCTTTACTTACCTCTCAGCAACACATCACCTATGACATTAATGCATGAACATGTGAATGAATAGCATAGCATTAAAACTAAGAAAACCCTAACTTAAACCCTAATCCAAGCATGTGATAACAACCAACATGTTGAAAAGGTAAGCAAACGTTTTTATGGCGGTTAAAAAACATGAGAAAAAAAGGCTATGTAGACAAACATGTGAAGGCAGAACAAAACAAACAAAGAATTAGGGTTTTTTGGATAACGACATCATGCACGCTAGAACAGGTCTGCGTACGCATGAGTTCAACATGTGTGTGTAGGCTAGATCATGAGTACACAAATCCTTACCCAGAAACCCTAATCAACACAGAAATGGAGCGGAAACCAAAAACATAAAATCTAGCAACCTATCATGCTTGAAGACAAAAAGAAAACCTAAAACTAACCTAAACAAACAAATGTAAACATAAACTAAGTAAAAGAAATTGATTAAAAACAAAGATTAAGGCAGAAAAGAAAAAGGAAAGTTTTTAAAGTATACCTTAAAGCAAAAGCTCCAAGGCTTGATTTTTTACCGTTCCCCTCAGTTAAATTTATCACAATTCAATGAATAGTAATTAGTAATCTTAAACTCAAAGGATTGGGACCAGAAAAGGTCTCAATCAAATAAAAAGAGACTTGAGGGTGTTTTGTGAAAAACTCCCTTTTGATTAACTATTTTCAAGTGAATTTTAGGTTTTTCCCGTGGGATTTCTATGTGTTTTAAAAATGTACCATGTAAGGCTTTTTATAGTTGAAAAATGGGGTTTGGAAATCCCAGATGATGTGGGATTCATTCCAAACCTTAGCCATTATTGCAGAAAACTTTCATTTCCTATGCTTTTGAATCCCTAGCTACATACATAGGAATTTGCCTACGTACGCATGCTTTAGCTCGCGTACGCAGGCCACAACCCACGTACGCAGGCCACAACCCACGTACGCAGGCCGAGGGCTACTTTGGTCATTTCATTTCTAAAAATAGATTTTTGCTCATTCAAAATGTTATATTTTCCATTTTATCACTCCTCAAGTCAACTTAATATTTGAGTAGGCTCTAAACTGGCATTAGGCCTTAGAGCTCGAGCATTATTGGGGAACGGGGGCCCGAGTCGTAAGAGGTACAAAATGCAGTATCTATAGATGCTCCTCTTTCGATTCGTGAGCTTCGCTAACGGAATCAAAAGAATAAGAGACAAAAAATTTTACTTCGATGTACGGCTCGGGCCTAACCCATGCACACGACACACATCATGCATATATGGAGCGGGGTGCAACTCCGAAGAGCTGCGTGGGATTTGTATGTCCGAAGTCCCACCTTTGTTGCTTGGGTAACGAGCAACAACAGGTTCACTATCCCAGAACCTGAGGAGTGGATGTGCATAGGAAGGAATCTTCTACCTCTCATGACTTGCTTGGAGATGAGAAACTCGCTGAGGAGTAGTGACCTACTAGGGAAGAATTTTTTGCTTCCTTCATTATTCGTAGAGGATTTCGAGAAAGAATCTTCTACTTCCTTGTTGAGGATTTTCGCATGAGACTTACTGGAGAAGAATCTTCTGCTTCCTTACTGAGGATACTTCGGGGAAGAATCTTTTGCTTCCTCACTGGGGATTTGCTTTGGTGTACTTGGGTCCACTGGGGAGGAATGTTCTACCTCTTCCATAGGTATAATGCTTGACATGCTTGAACTATTTGAGGAAGAGTCTTCTACTTTCTCTTATGAGGATAATACTTGATACATTTGAGAAGAATCTTCTGCTTCCTTCACTGGGGATACTTTGCTTGAGATGCTTGAAATGTTGAGGAAGAGTCTTCTACTTCCTTACTGAGGATGATGCTTGACATGTTTGACCCGCTGTGGGATGGTTCTTGAGGTGCTTGAACCACTTTGAATGGTTCTTGATGGGCTTGATCTACTAACATTTTTTTCTTTAATGTGCTTGATCCACTAGGGAGCTTTTTGATGTGCTTGATTCATTGGGGGAATTTTATGTCTAATTGTGGAAGTCTTGAGAGGTCTTTTTTTTTTTTTCTTTTTCTTTTTTTTACAGAAAAGAAGAAAAGAAAAAAACATATATATATATATATATATATATATTTACTGTTCATGACTAAACTACACGTAGTATAGCCAGCAGGTGTGTTCCCGCCTTTTCATTTTCTCCAATGGTTACCAATCATTTCTTTTCTTTTCTTTTTCTTCATTCTCTTCATCTCCTTCACCTCTTCATACTCTTCATAACTCCTCTCTCTTTTCTCTCTACAAAAACCTCCCTCCCCTCCTTCTTTTCTCCCTCATCCTCTCAAACTCTCTTATTTTCTCATTCTCTCCCTTTCTCTCATCATTTTCTCCAATGGCACTCAAGGCCAAGAAATCCTCCTATGTCCTATCCATTGATGCCTTCCATCTCACCCGCTGGAGTGGAGTCACGAGGTTGGTGGGACCTCCACCATTGACATATCGGCCAGAAAACCACATTCCCATGGGTGAATCTGTAAGTTTTTCATTTTTTTTTTCTCATTTTCAAGTTCCTCTCTGATCTTTGGTTTGAATGTGTTTTTGGTTATCTAAATGCTTGGGATTTCTTGTGGGATGGGTTTAGATGGAAACCTGATGTCTTAGGAGGGGTAGGAACATGTCTAGGATGGATTTTGGATTATGCTTCCTTTAAAATATCGAAAAATTGCTCCTGTCTGTGTTCTTGCATGCGTGAGCTTGGGCCTGCGTACGCAGCTTGCATTCATGCGTACGCAGCTCTGTTCTTGCGTACGCAAGTATGTTCCTAAGGTTTTGCGTACGTAGGAATGAACCTACATACGCAGGGTCTTGTTTGCGTGCGCGGGCCTTGACCTGCGTACCTGAAACGCTTGGCAGAAGCCTTGCTCTGCCCCTTTTCACTTATTTTTCACTCGTTTCACTTCCCTATGCGATGCTAACACACATTTTTGTCATTTATTTCATCTAAATATCATTGCATCATTCTTTTTACCTTCACTCATGCATCATAATACCATTTTCTTCAAATTTCACTTGAATCATGAACCTAATGACATCTTTCCTTTATTGCAGTCGTTATCCCTTTATACTGGTAGGGGAAGCACCAATAAGGTGGTGGAGTGGTTCAACTTGCTCTCCCCCGAAACTAGGGACTATGTCCAAGAGGCGGGCTTTGAGCCCATCATCAGCCTTCTTCCAGAAAAGTCCGTGAGTGCCACCTTGGTGCAGTGCCTCATTGAGAGGTGGTGGGACATTAACCACACCTTTCATATTGCTGAGCGGGAGAAGATAGTGACTCCCTATGACTTCTTTTGCATGACTGGCCTTAGTTTCGAGGGGGCCATCATTAGTTTGGACGGCGTGTCGGGCGTGCAGCTGGGCATCAACATGTTGGGGAGGAAGTACTCCACTGAGACCATCCGCTACTTCGACATGGTTTCAGATTACATGTTCCTCCCATAAAGGACCATAAAGGAATGTGTCCGTATGGCTAGGGCTTTCCTTCTCCATTTGATGGGGGCCTACCTCTTTGCCAATGGTGGGCAAATAATGTCTTTGAGGTGGCTAACCATTTTCCAGGATTTTGGGCAGGCACGGAGGGCCAACTGGGGGCAGGCATGTCTTGCCTATCTTTACTCCACCTTCGACACTCTTAGCTGGGGCACCTTGCAGCAACTTGTCGGGCCTTAGAAGCTCTTTAAGGTTAGTTATCTTTGCACTTTCACTTATAGCTTGTAGTCTTGCAAACTTTATTGTCTTGAAAACTATCATCTTGTATATATCATCTTGCAAACTATCATCTTGCATCTTGTCATCTTGCATCTAACCTGTGACTTGTATTTCTTCTTTTGCAGCAATGGGTTGTTAGGTATGGTCTCATAATTCCAGGCATCGACCTAGTTCTGAGGGAGTTTTCCCAAGTAAGGGCCCATCTTGCTAGGTTAACTTCGGATGAGGTTAGTGTAAGAGTTCTAGTTGTTCATGCCTCTTCATGCATTTCCTTTAGAATACTCTTCTTCTAACCTTATGTCATCATAGGTTAACTGGACTTCATAGGTTGGCCAACCCCTTCTTGCTTCTTGAGACTAGGAGCTTGCTGCTCTTATTGCTTCATGTTAGCACATATGTGAATCATGTTAGGAATATATGTCAATATTTTATGTAATTGACTAATCTTTTGATAAAACGCACTTAACTTGTAATTGGGTAGATCTAGGATATGTTTAATATATCAAGAAACAAGGTTTCAAGTTCAAGTGTTAAAGACATGCAAGTCTGTCCAAGAAACAAGTGTAGAAGTGCTGTTCATTAAGGCTCAACAGCTAGTATCTATCGAGGCTTAAAAAGTTGTTTCAGCCCAAGGCTCGACAGCTGCTCGATAGATAGTGTATCTTTCGGGATTTATGAAAATTAGATTTTCAGATCTGATTTCATGCCAATCCGCTGAGTATGTGTTTGAGCTTTCTTTTCTCACAACCTTAAACATATATAAGGATTATTCTAAAGGCTGTCACAGAGAGCACAGTTGCACTAGTATGAAGCAAAGTTGTATTCATGCAAATTGTGACCAAAAACCTAGTTTGCCCTAGTTCATTTTGAAAAAGCTGCTGTGTTTGTACACCGTAGGGTTTTGTAACCAAGGAGTTTCGTGATCTTCATCGTCTGATGAACTGAAGAACTTTGTAGCCAATATCCTTCTCAAGTTGGTAATCAAGTCGCGTACTGGGATCCACGCATCTATTGGTTAGTCACATACTGTGAGCCGTGCCTTAAAAGGAGAGATTGTCACTAAAGAACAAGTCCAATTGTGTATTGGGGTAAGGGTTCAACTGTAGGTTGGTATAGGGTACTGGGATTTTTGTACTTGTAACTGCTTGCTATGATAATAGTGAATTCTCGGGAGTAGTGACCTTAAAATCATCCGGTGGGGTTTTTGCCTCGGAGGTTTTCCTCATTCGTAAAAAAATTATCATGTCAACTTTATTTTTCGTTGCATTATATTTTAGTTGGTGATTTGTTTGTGCTGCCACGTACATTACATATTAATTTGATTAATTAATAAACTTGGCTTGAGGGCGCTATACTTGGCGGAGAGAGTACGATGCCAACTGGTGGGTAGAGATGAACCATAGATTTCGATGGACCCTCTTGAGTTCATGCTTGCCCCACACTCTATGATTGATGCTAAATACAACTTATGGGGGAGCGGCATTTCCTATGCCTAGCGGCTTCTTGAGGGGTTGGACTATGAGGAGTTCAACATTACTCGCCTCATGCCTTCCCTTACTGTTTAAGTATATGCTCAATCTCTTTTTCTTCTCTCTTTTTTTTTCTTATTTGTCATGACTTCTAATGTGGGAAATTGTAATAGGGGCGACCTGCTCCCGGTGAGCCCATTGATCCTCCAAACCTCCCTTGGACGATCTATACTTATGGCCCGAATTGCTTTGCTCGAGAGCTTGTTGTGCCCTGTAATCCTAATGTCATGGGCTATCCTTTCCCTCCCAACACTCGAGTGGTGAATTGTTTTTTCCTTTTGTCCTTTCTCTTTTTGCCAAATTTCTCTTTTTGTTTCAGTCACTAACCCTTCCTTCTTTGAATTGTAGCCCACTATCCAAGAACATGAGGAGTTTGTGTACCTAGCAGGGAATCTCAAGTTGGAGGTGACCAACTACTCGAGGGAGCTGTACGGTATTGGAGGAATGGGCCACCCAGGCGGTGGTGATGATGAGGATGGTGAGGAGGGGGACTCGGAGGTGACTCCTAGCTATTAGTCAAGGAAGAGGCAGCACCATTGATTACCTGCAGTTCAAGACACATATAGGCATACAACACACAGCTTTTTTTTTTTTTTTGTTGCTTTTATGGTTTTTTATTCCCTTTAGCAGGCATTTTGGATTAATTTTGAGACCAAGGATTGTATTTAAGAACATCTTTTTACATTTATGATTTTTATTGGAACTAAGCACTTAATCTACAAGTATAATGATAAATTGTATGTTTTCTATATAATTTTGCTTTTTGATGCTTGAAATCTTGTGCTTGGAATATGTCTTGAATGATTCTTTAGGTCACAGGAACCCTAGGAATGCTTAGGAGTGGAGAACATGGGCTTCTGCCAAGCACCATGCGTACGTGGAGGTGAGCCTGCATGCATAGCTTTGACTTTGCATAGGCAGGGTTGACTCTGCGCACGTGGGCCATGAATTAGAAAACCCCTAGCCAACTTACTTAGGTATAAAAGTAGCCGTTTAGGTCTAAAACCCCTCAAAAACGCATTTTCAACTCAGAGAACACTTCTTTGAGGTCCTCCAATGGCAGAAAGCTCTCCCCTCGATGTCTTCAGTTGGATTAGGAAGCTTGGTCCTGATTTCAAGGATTCTGTTGCTCCCTATGGCCTTTCTTGCACCTTTCCTTACCATCAAATTAGGGTGGATGAGCCTTTTCTTCGTGCTACTGCTAACTATTGGGTTTCTTCTCGGCATGTATTCCGCTTCAATGGAATAAAATTATGCCCCACTATTGAGGAATTTGCTACTATCATGGGTGAACCAGAGATTGATGATCTTATCCTTCCTACTATGGGTGGGGATCTTCCTTCCTTGCTACGAGTGGTGTTGGGTGTCCCTGAAACCACAGCCAATAGGTGGTGTGTTTTTGGCAAACTCAACCTTAAGCTAGTCTTTGATTAATTTTCCGGTTCGGGCCTCCTTGAGGGTGAAAGGCCACGATTGTACTACCTTCATGCCTTTTGTTTATGTGCCCTTGCAAGGTATTTCTTGGTTCAACAGTCACATTGTGTGGACCTTTGGATGTGTATGGCGGCTTATGAGCTAAAGAGAGGCAATCCAGTGGGCTTGATCTTGGTGGAAACCCTCAATGGTTTGGATGCCTTTCAAAGAAAGGAAGCGAGTTTCTTTGCAGGAAGTCCTCTTCTTCTTCAGGTATGATCCCTAACTTTTGTCTAGATTCTCAAGCTAGTGGTATTCCTCTAATCTTGCATGGATTGCCTTTCAGTTTTCAACCCATCGAGGCATCTTATATCGTCTTTCATTATTTTATTTTTTCTCACTCACTCTCCACTTCCCTTTTTTTTTAATTATTATTTTCTTTTCTTTCTTTTTTTTCTTCCCCCTCTCTTCCCTCCTCATTTTTTTTGTAGATATGGCTACATGAAAGGCTTCCATTGCTTCATCCTTCTACTGTGCCCCTTAGCACCTACCTTCCTAGGCATCTTAGGGACCGTCGGCTTCAAGATGTCCTAGGTTTTGAAGCATACATAGAGCTTATGGGATGCCTTAAGGAGATCGACATTCAGTAGGCCGTGGAATGGTGGCATATCTCAAGCATGGTTCACAGTTGCTGTAAGGACCATTGTATGACTCTAGTTGGGCTCCGTTGCTGCTTTTACTACTCCACTTGTCGTATCTCAAGGCAATTTGGAAAGCGCCAAGGAGCTCCTGGTGATGAGGGTGCCTTCCACACTGCGGTGTTCACAAATAGGATCTTGGGTAGGATTAGTGAAGTTTGGTCATGCCGTAGGGTGACGAAAGACATTGTTCCTCCCAAATACATCTACCCCACTGCATGCTATAAGCAAGGTTGAAGGATGACATGAAGTGGATTTTGAAGGATGAGAAGGCTCACATGAAGACTAGCAAGAAAATAAGAAGGACTGAGTGACCGCCTTGATATGCCCCGTGTTTTACTTTTCTGCACTTTTATGATTTTCTTGTTTTTCTTTTTGAATTTAATAAAGGATTGGAATGTTCCAAATCCCCTATGAAAGCAAGCTTGTTATCTTTTAATTTGAGCAATGAGAGAATTTCCCTTTTTATTATCTTTGCTTATCATTATCTTCTTTATTCATTTTTTTCTTTTCTTTTCTTTTTCATTTGCTATGTAATTTTTGTCCATGACATCCATTGAAGAATTTTCGCCATGCCCATGGTCTTTTCCCCTAACTTTTGCCTAGACTGCCCTTTCGGGTTTTCAACCTAGCAGGCTTTTTTCTTTCTTTTTTTTAGATGTGGTATTTCCGGAGTCTATTCATGTTAATAAGGTGAAGCATCTCTTCCCCATCCAAATCTGTGATTCTTGTAGCACCTCCTAACATGATCTTCTTAATGATAAAAGGCCCAAACCACTTAGGCTTCATTTTTCCTCTTGGATCAAGAGTCTCATCTTTAAGCACCTTTAGGACTAAGTCCCATTTTTTAAGGCTTCTTGGTTTCACTTTCTTGTTGAATGCCCTAGCAATTATTTTTTGGTGTCCTTGTGCATGGTATTGTGCCTTAACTCTCTTCTAATCTATCAAAGCCAATTGTTCATATCTCGCCTTAGCCCAATCCTCTTCTAGGACCTTAGTCTCTACTAACACCCTCAAAGATTGTATTTCCACCTCAATAGGAAGCACTGCCTCACTACCATAGACCAAAGAGTAGGGTGTTGCCCCTATTGATGCTTGGATAGAAGTTTTATAACCCCACAGGGCAAAAGGAAGTTTCTCAGCCCAATATTTGTACATCACTACCATCTTGGATAGGATATTCTTCACATTCTTATTGGCTACTTCTATGGCCCCATTAGCTTGTGGTCGATATGGCGAAGACTGTGATGCTCAGTGCCATATTCTTCCATGACCCTTTGGGCTTTGCCTTCAAAGTGGGAACCATTATCGGAAATGATCTCTTGGGGCACCCTAAACGGACATATGATTTTCTTTTCTAAAAATTGAGCCACATGCTTAACCTTCAATACGAAGTAGGAGGCTGCTTCCACCCACTTAGTTATGTAGTCAATTGCCACTAAAATGTACTCATGCCCATTTGAAGCCTTAGGAGCTATTCTTCCAATCACATCTATGCCCCAAACTGAGAATGGTCATGGAGAAGTCATGCTATACAACTCACTAGGTGGTACACGGTTCAAGTTGGCGTGTGTCTGACAATCATGGTAACTTTTCACATAGTCCACACAATCGATCTCCATTGTACTCCAATAGTACCCCATCCTTAGGATCTTCTTGGCTAACATCCTTTCATTCATGTGAGGGCCACAAATTCCTTGATGAACCTCTTTCATTACCCTCTCGGCCTCTTCTCTTTTCAAGAAATGAAGGTGTACATCGTCATAGGACCTTCTATAGAGTTGTCATCCACATAGGATGTATTGGGTTGCCATCATCCTAATGGAACGATGTTCTCTCATGTCAGCACCATGCGGATATGCCCCTAGTTCCAAGAACTTCATGATGTCATAGTACCATGGAGCTTCCTTTTCCTCTATGGCCATTACTGAAGCTTTAGTCTTACTTTTGTGCACTTCCTCATAACTTTGTTCAATTTTCAAGGGTCATGTCCATACTCCCTCGGGTATTTCAACCATGGAGGCTAAAGTAGCTAGGGCGTCTACAAACTAATTCTGAGCTTTAGGGATGATTGTGTACTTGATCTTGTCAAAGGTCTTGGTCAAGTCTTCTAAGTATTATTGATAAGGCTTCAAAAGTTCTTCCTTCACTTTCCACAACTTCTATGCTTGAGCTATAACCAAAGTTGAATCCCCAAAGGATTCGGCTTCTTTTACCCCCAAAATCTTGAAGGGCTTCCATTTCGGTGATGCAAGCTTCATATTCAGCTATGTTGTTAGTTGTTTCAAAGTTCAATTTGATTGCTAAAGGTATATGAGATCCCTCAGGAATGATCAAGAGTACTCCAATCCCATTCCCATATTTTGCGGTTCCGTCAAAGTACATCTTCCATGTCCCTAGCTCAACATCCAAAATATCCTCATCCGAAAAATCCTCTTTATTGTCCTCCTCCTCTATGGGATTCTTGGCACAATAATCTGACACGACGCTTCCCTTAATAGTTTTTCTAGCCACATACTTCAAATCGAATTTTGCCAATAAGATCAACCATCTTGACAATATTCCACTCAAAGTGAGCTTCTCAAAGAGGTACTTCAATGGGTCCATTCTTGCTACCACCCATATTCGAAAGGGTATAACAATGTGCCTCAACTTATGTACAACCCAAACAAGTGCAAAGCATTACTTTTCTATGGGAGTGTACCTAGTCTCATAATCATGGAATCTCTTGCTTAAGTAATATATTGCCCTCTCATTCTTCTCATCATCTTCTTACGCAAACATACTGCCAACCGCGTCCCCTATGATGGAAAGGTATAGGAGTAAGGGTTTCCCATGTTGTAGAGGTACTAGGATAGGTGGGTGGAGGAGATATTCCTTGATGAGTTCAAAGGCTTTTTGGCACTCGTCGTTCCATGTGTGTGGTTCATTCTTCTTTAAGAGCTTAAAGATGGGCTCACAAGTGGAAGTGAGCTTGGCAATGAATCGATTAATGCATTGTAGTTGACCCAAAAAACCCCTAATCTCTTTCTCACTTTTAGGTGAAGGCATCTCCAATATGGCTTTGATCTTGGATGGGTCAACTTCTATTCCTCTATCACTCACCAAGAACTCTAACAATTTTCCAGCGATTACTCCAAATGTGCACTTTTGTGGGTTTAATCTCAATTTGTATTCTTTAATCCTCTTGAAGAACTTCCTCAAGTTCGTGGAGTGGTTCTCTCTATCCTTGGATTTCATTATCATATCAACATACACCTCTACCTCATTATGCATCATATCATGTAGCAAAGCCGTAGCCATCATTTGATAAGTTGCCCTAACATTCTTGAGGCCAAACAGCATTACCGTGTAACAATAAATTCCCCATTTGGTAGTGAAAGTGGTTTTGGTCATATTTTTAGGAGCTATCTTGATTTGGTTGTATCCCGAAAAAACATCCATGAAGGACATCAAGGCGCTTCTTGCCATGTTATCCACCAATACATCAATGTGGGGGAGGGGAAAGTCATCCTTAGGGCATGCTTTATTCAAGTCTCTAAAATCCACACACATCCTTACCTTCCATCATTCTTAGGTATGGGCACGACATTGGCTATCCGCTTGGCTCGGTTTACGGGTTTGATGAACCCTACCTTTAGTTGCTTGGTGACTTCGTCTTTGATTTTTAAAAGCAATTCGATCCTCATTCTTCTCAATTTTTGCTTGACAAGCACCATGTGGTCATGAGTATCAATGTGGTGTTGAGCCATTTCGGGGTCAATTCCAGGCATATCTTCATAGGACCATGCAAACACCTCTTGAAATTCCATAAGGAGTTCTTGAAGATCTTTCTTTCCTTTTTTATTTAGAGTTGAGCCAATTTTAATTAAGCGTGGATTCTCATCATTGCCCAAATTAATAGTTTCAAGAGTTGGTTCCATAGGTTCAATTTTCTTTTCCAATTGTTTATTAATTTCATTTTCAAATTCATTTGAATCATTTAAGTACAGAATTTCAATGTTATGGGACACGTCAAAGTAAGCCAAATCAGAATTCATCTTATTGAAAATATTGAAAAGTACATTGGAACTTGCATTAAAAAACTCTTTCCCCATGTTCTCAGAAAACCTAACCCAAGTCTAATTATTAATAGGCCCCATAGTAGGCATGATGAATTTGGAAGGATCACTTGGCTCTTCATTGGTGATGGCGAAATCGTCCCTACTCGTCTTCATCATGGTCTTCATTGCTTCAACATCCATATAGTTCACCCAATCGACTTCTTCTTGCACTTCTTTGATCACCACGGTAGGCTTCTCTTTAAAAGTGAGTTTTTCATTAAAGAACATCTCCCAGCCTGGATACACCCTTCCATCTTTTCCCATCCAAGGTTCAGGGAAGCCACAATAGGGGAAGTCTCCTCCTTTCGCGAAATTCCCATTGAAAGTGCCATGGTTTTTCTTGATTCTATCGCAACTTTCAAGGAATCCTAGACCCTCTGGTCACTTGAGTCTTGATATTGGGGAATGCAACTACCCATTTTCCTTCCTTTTTGAGGCCCTTCATGGCTACAATATGGGAACAAATCAATAGCATACTTTTCATCCTTCAACCCATTGTCGGCCATGTTCACAAACTCAAAGCCACTCATTTGAAGCTCACTCCTTCCTTCCTCAAGTCCACAAATCGGTGATAGGATCTAACCATCATTAAGCACTATGTCAATCCCTCATTTTCATGGGATCTTCATCTTTTGGTGTAGTGAGGAAGGGATTGCCCCATTAGGGTGAAGCCAAGCCCTTTCCAAGATAAGGTTGTAATTTGGGGTGATGTCCATGACATGAAACTCCACCATGGTTTCCATTGGCCCAATCTTGCAAGGAGCCTTGAAGGTACCCATGATCTTTCTTAAAGTGTTGTCATGTGCCCTTACAGTCAAGGGAGAAGGAATGATGGTCTCCTTGTCTAGGCCAACAGTGAGGGTGGTCCTAAAAGGACAAACACTCAAGGTGATCCATTGCCAATAAGAACCATTGGAACCTTGGCACCCATGCATTCAATGGTGATTTGCAAGGGTCTAGTGTGGGTAGCTCATTCGGGGGGGAGATCTTCATCCGAAAAAAGCAAGGAGAGGGTGTGAGGAACCTTCAACTCCCATGAAAGACAATACTTCTTGTGATGTATTTTCTATTGGTACCTCTTTCCCATTCAAGGCATCCTAGAGAGCCTTACGATGCTTTTGAGAGGCCATAAGCAAGCCCCATACAGACACATGAGCTTGGGTCCTCTTCAATTGCATCAAGACCTTATCTTCTTCTTCTTCTTTTCCTCTAGGTTTTGTGGGCTTGGATCCTTCCCCTAGATCCCTACCAAGATGATCATTTTCTAAAATGGATGGCTTGTAGTACTTCCCACTTCTAGTGATATTTGCCACATTGTCCTTCAAAACTCTTTTCTTCAATTTTGTCACCCCTTTGGGAAGTATTCCTCATATTTCTATTGCTTCCTTTAGGACTTCATCCTATATTCCTTGGATTTCCACGACATTGATATTGATATTTGTAGTTTCTATCAACTTCGAGCAATCTCATTCAACTTCATCTACTTGTATCCAATTTTGATACGGAGGAGGGAGCCCTATGGTAATCGGGCAAAGGGTTCTTTCTAATATTGGGTTTGGTAATGATGTTGGGATTTGGAAGGGTTCCATTGTCCATGAGGTCTTGTATCTCGTGTTTGAGGTGAAAGCAACTGTTGGCTTTGTGGCCAGATTTTTTGTGGTAGTGACAATATTCATTGAGATTACAGGAGAGAGGTATGGGATTAGGCATGGGTGTGGGGTCTAAAGGCTTGTGAATCCTTTGGAGGATAGGTTTTCATATGCTTGGATGAGGGTCATTCTTAGGTCGGAGAACTCTCGGCGAGCTTTCTTTGAATAGACTAGTGTTTATTGGGGTATGATGGGGCTCACATTTACGGGATTGGATGCTTTAGTGGTGGTCCCCCTTCCATACATCTTCTTGGTTGGAGGCTTGCTTTCCCCTTTCTCCAATTGTCCATTGTTGAGAGCATCTTCAATTCTTGTTCAACAATCACATAATTCTCCAAATAAGCTAATAGGCGATGATAAAAGCCTACTATTGCCAACCGGAAGCAAGTTCTTGATAATCATGTTGATTTGGTCTTTCTCATTTGGCCTATTGACCATTCTAGATGCCTTGTTCTTCCATCTAGTCATATGTTTGGAAAATGTCTCCCCCACACCTTGCTTGGTAGTCTCTAAATCCCTTAGAGTCACATCAATCATGGTGTTGAAAATGAATTGGTCGACAAACAACTCTACTAACTCATTCCACACCTTAGTCTTGCTTGGATCAAGGCTATAGTACCATCTTGATGCACCTCCCGTGAGTGAGAGGGGAAATGCACGCAATGTTTGCCTCTCATCTGGCCCTTCATTTCCACAATGCTTAGGTATCTTCTTATGTGTTGCTTTGGATCCCTAGTCCCATCAAATTTTTTTCGCATAAGAGATTTTGAACTTGGGAGGCAACGCAATGGGAGCCTTTGAGCTTACTCCCCCTATGTTATAGAGGTAGTCATCCATTCTTTGTGCCTTACAGAAGGCAAGTTGCATCTTCTCCATCTTTTCCCTCATAGCTATGGTTTCCATGGTGAGCTTCTCAAATTGCTTGTTCCTTTAATATTTCACTTTGTTCTTTTTGTCCCATTCCTCCACTTTCTCTTTATCATTGTGTATTTCCACATGTGTGGATTTCCTGAGCCTATATTCTTCCAACCTAGTGAGATGCCCTCCTATTTTCTTGAGAGCTTCTCCATGGTCATCTAAAGCCTTAAAGATCTTTTGTTCCATTGGGTCTTCCGAGGAGGTAGCCATTGTCTCTTGGGGATTTCCTTTATCTTGGTATCTATCCTCTATCTTGATCAAGCGCCTTCCTTTCTCTCAAATCCAAATGGGAGTGGGGATGTGTTTCCTTGACTTTGAAAGTGCAATAATGCTTGAAAAGAAGCCCCATTTTCATTAAGTTCAAGTTCCAATTAAAAGGCTCCTTTTCACTTTTATATGTTCTTGGAAAATTCTTAAATTCATTTTAATGAAGGCCCAATTACAATATCACTACCTTTCCTCTCATGGATCCTTGCCCTTGTTTCATTGGGATTTGGTCCATTTACAATAAAGCTCTCACCTTGCTTTCACGTACTTTCATTAGAATGTACTTAGGAATCTTCAACCCTTTGTCTCAAACTTGGGCCTACAATGTATTCATCACCTTTGGGCTTTTCATTATTTATTCATTGTTTCATCACTTTTTTTCTTGAAATAGCCCTCTAGCCAGAATATTTTGTAGCCTTTCTTTCAAAGCCTATGAAATTTTCATCATTTTAGGCCTAGGCATGCAACAAAAGTGGCCCAAGATTATTGAAGTTCATATCGGCTTAGTAGGATTTTGGATGCTAAGTCCATAGTGTATTTGTGACCTTAGGCCCAAAGTCCTCTTTTTCAAAAGGGCTTTTTCCACTTAGGCCTATGATAGCAATTAGGCTATGGTCTTATGAAACTTTCAAGTTAAGATATACTTTTGAATTTAGGGACAAACCTCTTATATGTGAGAACTTCTTTTCGTTTATCACATAACATCTTAGTGTATACCATAACTTTAGGGTCATCCCTCCCATTTTCATACCTTTTATTTGTCTTTTAGGACCAAGTGAACACATGATATATAGTTAAACAAACAAGCAATATATAAAGGGTACCCTTCATGGTAGGATCTAGGATCTCTCTAGTGTGGGTAGGCTCCCTAAGGCTAAAGGGATAGATAAGTAGGTCACTCACAACTAGTTGGGCTATGATTCCAACTGAGGGCCTAAGTGGACCCTATAGTGGATTGGTAGCAAACCTTTAATGTACTCAAGGCCCATTATAGGCGATGGTACCGATTGTGAGTTGGTGGGATGAACTTCGAAAATTTGGGCCCGAATGGAGCCTTCCATCTTCCCACTCATCACCAACTGAGGTTAAGGGAAAAAGAGAACAAGTGATGTGTGTGTAAAACAAGTATTGAAATTTTTTTTATTAAAGTTAAGACATAGGACACAGGAATTAAACTCACCATCCCAAGTGGAGGTGCCACTGTGGGCGCAAAGGAAGGTTAATTAAAATGGAGTCGTCACCTAGTTATATGGTCTAGGAACCATGAATATAGTGTCCTTTCGAGGAAGGACCTTTGATCTTACTACCAAAGTTTGGGTTCAGAGTTTAGGTACGCTCTTGGGAAGATGTTAAGCACCCAAGATCGCCCAACCCTAAGGTTGGCCTCCTATCATTGTGTCCTATATCTTAACCCTATTAAAAACCATTTAAATACTTGTATTCTAGACTCACACATACACTAACATGCAACTAGCAAACAACATGACATCTTTAACCCTAAACGCATACTTATCCATCTATCCAAACAAAAGAGAGCCAAACATATAAAAGAAAACCCTAGCATTCATCTAAAACAAAACAGCAACTTAAACATGGCAGCAAGCATATCATCAAACAAAACGTATCAAAAACAAAACGTTAACATATTAGAAATCCTAATCATACATCTAAAAACCCTAACAAAAATGCATGAACATTGCTAATGCATGACTTACCCTTTACTTACCTCTCAGCAACACAGCACATATAGCATTAATGCATGAACATGTGAATGAATGGCGTAGCATTAAAACTAAGAAAACCCTAACCTAAACCCTAATCCAACATGTTAAAAAGGTAAGAAAACATTTTTATGGGGGTTAAAAACATGTGAAAAAGAGGCTATGCAGACAAACATGTGAAGGCAGAATAAAACAAACAAAGAATTAGCGTTTTCTGGGTAACAACATCATTTACGCTAGAACAGGTATGCGTACGCATGAGTTCAGCCTACGTGCGCAGGCTAGATCATGCGTATGTAAATCCTTACCCAGAAACCCTAATCAACACGAAAACAGAGCAGAAACCAAAAACGTAAAATCTAGCAACCTATCATGCTTGAAGACAAAAAGAAAACCTAAAACTAACCTAAACAAACAAATGTAAACATAAACTAAGCAAAAGAAACAAATTAAAAACAAAGATTATGGCAGAAAAGAAAAAGAAAAGTTTTTAAAACATACGTTAAAGCAAAAGCTCCTAGGCTTGATTTTTTACCATTCCCTTCAGTCAAATCTATCACAATTCAATGAAATAGTGATTAGTAATCTTAAACTCAAATAATTGGGACCAAAAAAAGTCATAATCAAATAAAAAGAGACTTGAGGGTGTTTTGTAAAAAACTCCCTTTCGATTCACAATTTTCTAGTGAATCTTAGGTTTTTCCCATAAGAGAAAATGTACCATGTAAGGCTTTTTATAGTTGAAAAAATGGGATTTGGAAAGGCTCCTAGATGATGTGGGATTCATTCCAAACTTCAGCCATTATTGCAGAAAACTTGTCTTTCTTATGCTTCTAAAACCCTAGTTGTGTACGCAGGAATGTGCTTACATACGCATGCTTTAGCTCACGTACGTAGGCCGCGACCCATGTACGCAAGTCGAGGGCTACTTTGGTCATTTTATTTCCAAAAATAGATTTTTACTCATTCAAAAGGTTATATTTTCCATTTTAACACTTCTCAAGTTAATTTAATATCTGATTGGGCTCTAAATTGGCCTTGGGCCTTAAAGTTCGAGCATCATTGGGTAACGGGGGCTCGAGTCGTAAAGGGTACAAAATGTGGTGTCTATAGGCACCATGTGCTATACTCTTCCCTGACGGTCGTCATGTATCAAGGGGTCGTCAAGTACCTTCCCTAACACAGCACAACACACTCTGCACTGACGGTCATCATGCATCAATGGGACTTCAAGTACCCAGGAGTCGTCAAGTACCTTCCCTAACACCGCATGACACACTCCACCCTGACAATGGTCACGTATCAAAGGGTCATCCAGTACCTTCTCTGACATCAAGTGACACTCCACCTAACAGTCGTCACGTATCAATAGGTCATCAGGTACATAGGGGTCGTCAGGTACCTTCCCCAACATCACCCGACACACTCCACCCTGATGGTCGTCACGTATCAAAGGGTCATCAAGTACACAGGGGTTGTCAGGTACCTTCCCTGACACCATGTGAACACTCTGCCCTGACAGTCGTCACGTATCAAGGGGTCATCAAGTACCTTTCTTGACACCACACGACACACTCCGCCCTAACAGTCAACATGTATCAAGGGGTCGCCAAGTACTCTACTTAAGGATATTTCGACCTGGAGAATTTTCTAACTCACTTTGCCCGTCGAATTGGCAATGCCCTTTAAGATCCTTAGACCCTTCAGGCTTGAATTACCCTTCGGGCCCAATATACCAGTCGGGAAAAATATACCTGTTAGGCCAAATATACCCTTCGGGACAAAGGTGTCCTTCGAGATCGATAGGGATATTTTTGTCTAAGAAAGTCTTTTAGGCATTTTGACCTATCAGGATGAATACCCCTCTAGTGGGACCCACCTACCTTAGACCTGTAATGATGAGTCCTTGAAAGCCCTACGACTTTGAGCCCATCTCCCCTTAAGGACCCGTCGGGTAGCTCACATACACGCCGCAAGAACGATCTATGCCTCATCCTACACTCACATACCAACGAATGGAGTGACCATACCAACGGATGAATGACCGTACCAACGGATGAATGACCATACAAACGGTTGAGTATGATGGGTCGCACCAGTTTTTGCGTGTTCTCCACTCATGTGTCTCTACATGGAAGTAACTTGCACACCACGCCCAAAGACCCTACTACACGTTCATATCTTCTTTATATGGGAAGAGAATCCCTGAGATCTTGGATCCTTAACTCTAAGATCTTCTCCACAAGGAAAGCTCCTT
This sequence comes from Castanea sativa, assembly GCF_040712315.1. Classification (NCBI taxonomy): domain Eukaryota; kingdom Viridiplantae; phylum Streptophyta; class Magnoliopsida; order Fagales; family Fagaceae; genus Castanea; species Castanea sativa. The sequence continues at coordinate 36,388,708 of NC_134016.1, read as the reverse complement.
CATTCAAGGGATCTTGGTCAAGCCCTACACCACTATATAAGCATAAAACCTCCTCTTCTTTAAGGTACGTGCAATTTTCTAACTCTTACACTTTTGAGTTATTAGATATTCTTCTATCACTAACTTAACATTCGGAGGGTCTTTGGCTGCCACCGGTGCTCTTTGTAGGTTCTTCATCTTCTTTGTTCTTCAGATACCTCATTCGACACGTGTGTGGACGATCAACTCACTGACGATTTTATGCATCATCAGATCATGTAATCACAATATTTTATCTATGTTCCTGATTTTGATAAGTGGAAAAGGATTTTTAATATGTATATATTAAAAGCATGCAAATTTCACAAATTACTAAAATATCTTATTAATAAGGCTATTTTCATCAGAACATTATTTTTAGACAAAGTTACATTTTAACCTTTAAAGTTTGATATTGTTTTTATTTTGGTCCATCAAGTTTAATTATATTTTCAAAACAGTCTGTCCGTTCATCTCCATTACTAATCTAGTTGTTAAGAGAGAGGGGGAAGAAGAAGTAATCGTCGTCGTTTTGTTGGCATAGAACTATAATAAGCATCTTACATGGCCCGATTACAGTAAGACCACGTTATATATACGGTCCAAAATATGGCTAGCTCGCAAATGTCCAATTCATGATAAACGATAACAACAACCTTAACATATGGAATCAATAAAATTCATGAACACCACCGCTCACCCCTGACTTGATGATCACTTCACAAATACAAGGTTTTGTGGGGGTGAGAGAGGCAAAGACCGGGGCAAATCTCAATTGATTTTCAATATCTCATACTCGCCACAGCCCTAATTCTGTGGCTCCCAAAAAAATACCCTTTGATTTGGATGAAAGGAACCAGAAGGACGTCATGTTGGCATGGGACCAAAAGAAAATCCCCTTCAAGAAAATAATTACATTCCCCTTTCAAGAACACAATTAGTGACTTAAATTACACATGATGTAACAAGTGTTATGCTTAGAACAAGTGTTCATTCTTCAAGTCATCTATACAACCACTTTGATTCATCAACTAATACGAGTCCCGAAAAGAGGTCACCAATATGACATAATCATTTAATTTGTTTGTGATACTCGAGGAAGTTAATGATCATTTTGAATAAGCGGATTCCAAACGGAACTTAAATCCGTTTATTTTGCTAAAACTGAAAACTTATTGCTGAAAGTATTGTAGATAAAGTTAAAAATTATTGTAGATAAAGTTAAAAATTAGTTGAAATAGTACAGCGGGCCCATGAATAGTATCAAAAAATGCAGTGGAGCCTATGAATAGTATAAAAAATAAACTGAATAGTAAACTAATTTTAATTTTTCATTGGTATCCAAACACACACTTAGTCCTATCATATTTTCACCACATTCCACTTGTTTCTATATTAAATAACTTTAAATTCTCGATTTTTTAATATTCAAGTTCTATATGACTCACTATAGATATATCTACAATATTTCAAAGTTTCCGTGCTACTTCTGAAGAAGCGTCTGCTGTCAACATTTTACATAAATGAAGCCTTTTTTTATTTTGGGATTAAAAAAAAAAAAAAAAAAAACATAAATGAAGACCATCTACAAGTTATGTAACCTTGACAAATGACTGTAAGTGTTGAGTAATTATATCCACCATTCTTTTTTGCTAAATAATTATCCACCATTCTTATTAATTTCGACTATATATGGATGTAGGACTTAACCACTTAAATTAACCGATCATTCTACTTACATGTACAATATTACAAATTACAATAGACATAAAATCCCTCTAAATCTCTTTGTAAGATTCTTACAGCCATACCAAATTATTTCTAATTGTTTGAATGTCTATATTATGGTGAATATATTATAATATAAACAAAGCTGTTTTTCATGCCACTTCAAAGTTAAAATCGACAACACCTTGTCAAGGAAAGAATATTCTTCATTCAATAACTACACATTTTTACAAACTTTGTCACAAACTGTTTTATATGGCCAACTGTAATTGGCTGTTTGTCAATATCATATGGACCAATTTTTTTTTTTTCGTCACTCACATTCTGCCATATAAAATAATTGTGGCAAAGTGTGCGTTAAAATGTATGGTGTTAGCATTATTGTTCTTCATTAGTGAGAAAGCCGTATCTTGTTATTAAGTTTGTTCCTTAATAGTTTATTAAAAAAAAAAAAAAAGTTTGTTCCTTAATAGTAATTGTCGCTTGTTCCTTAAGGAACAGATGAAGTATTTGTTCCTTATTTTTCGAAATAGTAATTGTCGCTTGTTATTAAGTTTGTTTAGGACTTGTTATTAAGTTTGTTTAGGACTTGTAATTTTGTTAACCTTAGTTTGTCATTTTGCTGACTCTCTAGCAGAGTCCTAGGAGTCCAGTATCCCTTATTTTGTGGTTAAAATTGCTTAAATTTCATTTGTATTGTTGCTTGGATTTGTATAAATCCCCCACTATGGAATTGAATAAAGGCACCAGAATTATCAACCAAAGAGTTAAGATCTTCTAAGGAGACCTGGATTACCTCGAATTAGTCCAAAATTGTCCTTTTGTTCTCTATTTAATTTCCTCAGTTAAGCCACCATAGGCAACGATAAAGAGCCGTACATACCGTGATAAACTGAACTGAGAATAGCAACGGCCATGGAAGTGCAAAATGAGCTTCCACCAATCAAAAGTGGTGGATCAAGCTTCCTCAGAACGTGCTTTAATTGCCTTAATGCTTTATCAGGTTCTTCTCGCTTCTTTATAAACAATTGAACAATTCTTCTTTTGAATTTCCAAGAACTTCTTCTTTCTTGTTTTCCAGGAATTGGACTCATAACCATGCCATATACACTCAGACAAGCTGGATGGTTAAGCCTTGGCCTGTTTCTAGCAATGGCACTTGTGACTTGCTATACTGGGCTACTGCTACAACGATGCATGGACTCCAGACCATTGATTATAACATACCCTGACATAGGCTGGCATGCATTTGGGAGAAAAGGAAGAATCATAGTTTCAATCTTCCTGTATTTTGAGCTTTATCTAATCCTAATAGGATTCTTGATTTTGGAACGTGATAACTTACACAAGTTATTTCCAAACATTAGCTTTAAAGTAGGAGGGCAACACATTGGAGGAGAGCCACTTTTTACACTAGTAGTTGGGCTGCTGATTTTACCTTCAATATGGTTGAAGGACTTGCGCTTGCTTTCTTTTATCTCAGCGAGTGGTGCCCTTTCATCTCTTATTATTATCTGTTCCATATTTTGGGTTGGTGCAGTTGATGGAGTAGGTTTCTCTGAAAAAGCAGAGCTGTTTAATTTGGAAGGAGTTCCTTTTGCTCTCAGCTTGTATGCCTTCTGTTATGGTGCTCATGCAATTTTCCCAACATTGCACTCTTCTATGGAAGACAAAAGTCAGTTCTCTAAGGTAATTCATACAAAGCATTTACATCTTTGACTCCTATATCAAGTCATTAGCTAAACATTAACCCCAAAAAATTGTGACAAGGAACATTTTTTTGGTACTTGATGGATGCTTTGTGCTGGTTTGGTAAGATGATTTGAAATTACACTTTTTAGAAGTTATTAAAAAATTTCTATCTAGATATGAAAAACTTTTAATTAAAAAAATATGGAGAAAATTGAATTTTCTTACTAACAATACATGTTACAATTATGAAAATAAGTTTTTCAAAATTAAGATTGATAAAATGTTATTTAAGATCAACTATGTTATAAGAAAAATTCAGTACATTTGTCATATTATCAGTTTGAATCAAATGTCTTGGAACCATTGTGTTTAAAAATAAATAATTTCTTTACTTAGCACCTAAACTCATCTAAATCTTGTGGAATTGCAGGTTTTGTTCATCAGCTTTGCTCTTAGTACTCTCAGCTACATATCCATGGCAATCATTGGCTATCTAATGTTTGGCCAGAGATTACAATCACAAGTGACACTGAACCTGCCTACAAGCAAATTCAGCTCAAAGATAGCAATATACACCACTTTAGTTGGTCCACTTGCTAAATACGCCCTAGTAGTCACACCTATTGCAGAAGCCATGGAAAGCCAATTGCCTAGTAACTATAATATCAGGGCTATTAGCATCCTCATCAGAACATTGTTACTAATTAGCACAGTCATTGTGGCCTTAGTTATTCCATTTTTTGGACTGTTGATGGCACTTATTGGATCTATTCTGTCTGTCACTGTTTCCATTCTGCTTCCATGCTTATGCTACCTGAAGATTTTTGAAAGTTATAAGAGGTTGGGACTTAAACTAGTTATTATTCTGGGGGTTGTGGTGCTAGCTCTCTCAGTTGGAGTGGTGGGCACATACTCAAGTCTAAAAGAGATGGTGAAATATCTTTGAGAGCTGCAATACTGGTTCTGAGTGTGGCTATGTCATCTTAGGTCATAATGGAAATATTTTGTAACTTGCAAAGGTGTGTATCTTTTTAGAATATCAAAGAATTAGCAATAGATTCCCATAACTGATATTATTTTTTTACCTATCAATAACAGATTGCCACCTAAGATTTGTTATGAAAATGTTGTGGATGTAGCATCTCTAATTTATTTCTTTTGAGTAAGGCTAGAGACAACAATTTCATAACTTTTCTAAACTAAAATAGCAAAAAAATTAAATTAGAGATTGTGGTGAGCCCATGTGTGAGTGTGAGTTGGCATGTTAATATCGGAATGTTGTGAAATTATTGTAACATTTTGTTGTGTTAATTGCATTACTAATTTATTTATTTTTATCTATTGGCTAATATTTGGGGCCTATTTAATATTTTTATATATATAGAAATATCTCTATTGATTAAAATTTGGGGCCTTGTTCTACTTGGGGGCCTTAGGCGACTGCCTAATTAGCCTAGTGGTTAGGGTTGCCCTATCTTTAATGCAAAATCAATAGCAAAAGGGTGAGGATTTTTTTTTTCCCCGTTTTTGAGTAATGAGGATATCTAGACTTCTTTGAGTATCTCTTGGGTGTGTGTAGTCCTTTCATCCCACATATACCTAGTTATTATAAGAAAGAATCATTTAGGGTGGCCCCAAAAGGACGAGTTAAACGTCCATAAAAGACAAATTATGTTATTAGGCCTTTTGTATCCTTGATTAAGAAACTAGTCCATTTCTATATGAATTTGGTCACTGCTACATTCATCAACCATCATCACAACAGATACTAATGCTCCGTTTGTTTCGCTATAAAACATTTTTAAATAAAAATATTTTACATATAAAATGTTTTCAATAAAAAATTTTCAGGTGTTTGACGTGCTATGTAAAAAAATTTCAAGCACAAAGCACCAAAATCAGTGGCTCAACCACCAAAGCTGTCGATGTCAAAGGTCTAGTAACCACCAACACCAACCACCAAATCGAAGGCTTCGGTGACCATATTGCTGGCTTCGGCAATCAAACCGTTAGCACCAACCACTAGACATGAGGCTCTGGCAACCAAACCACCGGTACTGGCCCTCGGAAAAGTGGCTTTAGCAACTGGACCATCAGCATCAACCACCAAAACTACGGCACTAGCGACCCAACAAACCAGATTAGGGGGCGGCGGGGGGAGCCATTATGTTTTATACAACAATTTACGATCATAAGAAAATATTTTCAGATTTAAACAAAGTTTACAATAAAACAAACACGGTAAAATACTAAAAATATTTTACAACAAAGAAAACTGAGCATAAAAATTTGAATCTTTAGTTTTTGGCAATTGTGAAATTGGTCTTATATAATTAGTTGCGATGGTGACCTCCTATGGTTTGTTGAAATGTTAACTAAACATTCAGTTTCTTTTTCCAGACACATCGAGCAATGTTTACTCATTTATCAGGCATGTCTTTTATTTTACAGTATTTTCAGGCAGAACCTTTTTTTTTTTTTTTTTTTTTGAGAAAAATTTTCAGGCAGAACCTATTATTTGAAGGAAGCAACATTACACTTGCTTTTGAAGCTCGCCTCTCCTATACTATATATTATGCACAAAAAATACCTCAACTTTGGCTATAAGCAGATGCAGAATAGAATTTCTTCTTCTTTTTTTTTCTTAAGTATAAATAATATTAGCAATTTCTTTATCTGGGGCAGAGTCTATGAAGCCGTCTTAATTCAACATAATTAGTATTTTTGACAATCCTGCAATTCATTAGCTAACTTAGCTCAAAATTTTGAAGGCTTATCAATTGTATTGATCAAGTTAACCTCTCTGAATTGGGTGCCAATGCAAAGAAAAGGAGAGTATTTGTTTGTTTGTATTTATTTATTTAAGTAAAAAAATAAAAGATAGTATTTGTTGCTAGAGTTTGTACAGGTTATATCGGATATACACAAGTGAGAAAGAGTTCCATAAATAATAATAATAATAATAAAAATAACATAACTTTTTAGAAATAGTTTTTAACCTATGACGTCCGTTCGTGGTGATTATTTTTTATCATCAAACCAAGATACCGATTGATTTTTAGTATAGGCAAAAATCGAACTCCAGACCTCTTAATTAATAAGTTACACCCCACTTGGAATTTTTCCAAAATTATTATCTAACTTGACCAAAAAATAAAAATAAAAGAACTCTTTGTTTTTTCAAGGTAAAAAAAGATTTTCATCATTCAATGAGAAAGAGTTCCTCTTTCAAGCATACAAGACAGCAAGAGGACATAAAAGGAAATTAACTGAGTTAACACATTTAGCAGGCGCATGAGCCACACCATTACCCTACCTTTTAATCCACTTAAAAACACGTATAGAAAAAAAATTTCTCAAGTCAAGTGCATTGCTAAGCAGGGTTATCCCCTTCTTCTAGCAAATAAATCCAATTTCTTGTTAGTATTTTTTTTTTTGGACAAAAAGCGTGGGCACAGCAAAGTTAAGGCCTCCATAACTACAATCCAAATTTTCCCTTTTAAAAAAATTACAATCCAAATTATGGCCAAAAACAAAGATTAATAAATAAGGATTCATGTAAAATTAAAATTAATAAAAACCCAAATAATATTGTCTCTTTACCATCTTGGATGTAGCCTAGTGGTAGGTAGGAATCATTGTATCACTCCATATTATGTTTGAAAGGAGTTGAGCGATTTAAAGAATGATACTTTAACGAATGTGTTGTATTTACGATGATAACTCAATTAAAGTATCAATAGTACATGTGATATTATTTATTATTGTCACATGAAGTCCTTGCGTTTATTCCATAGACCTCCTTCTTTTACTTATAAAAATAAAAATAAATAAATAAATTAAAAAAAAATACTGTCTCTCTCTTACAATTACAGGTCAGCAAAGATTAATAGAGCGCCAACCATTGCAGATAAGCAAATCAGCACCCCTTGGGACACGTGTCAGACACAAATTTTTCCTTAAATATCTCCTAGATTCTGTTTGGTCTTACCGTATTAAACTCAATGTTGAAAGGTTAGTGAGTCTGTTCTTCAAAAAAGAATTGGTGAGTGACCAGAGAGAGAGAGAGAGTGAGAAAATATAACCAGACTTTCTCTCACTACCTAACCGTTGAGGCCTCAGAGAGACGCCTATTCATATATACAAAGAGAGACACACAAAGAGTCACAGAGACAGAGAAGAAGAAAATGTCAACAGCTTCATTGTGTTCATCAGTCCAATCCCAGATCAATGGGTTTGGTGGGGGTCTTAAGCCTCAAAAACAGTCTCTTTCTCAACCCAGCTCGCTCACCTTCACAAGGTATGGTTTACTTTGACTTGGTGTGCCTTTTCTTCTTGGGATTTCTATTGGGTGTTGTTGTTTAGTTGAGTTTTGGAGGCTAAGATAGAAAATTTGTGTTTTTGAATGAGACCCTGTTCAGAAATGACATAGTTTTACACTTTTACAATAAGAACCATGAATTCTTTAATGATTTTGAGAAATTTATATTACTGTAGTATAACTGTGGATAGTGATGGAAGCAACTTTTTCTGGGTTTGAATCAGTTTGTCTTCCTCATGTGTCATTAAAAGTTGTAGTCAGTTTGATTGAAAGCTTGTAGTGGCTAAAGGAACAATTTTGTTGCTTACTTGTTGGTGATTGTGTTTAGCTGAACTTTGAATCTGTTATTGTTTCATCAATGAAATGAATTAATTAGGTAAAAAAAATTTATTGTAAGATAGGAAGGTATTTCCTCTGCCCATTTAACTAATGATTTAAATAGGCTGTCTTCATTTGAAAGGAGAATGTCAAGAGGTCCATCTAAGGAGGAATAATTAGATGAAAACCGGATTGTTCTATATCTCAACTTTCACATAATTTTTTTTCAGATACTAAGGATTTGCCTCTTAGGTTACTGTGCCAACAAGTTCATGAGGCAAGGGGATCTTCCAATTAGGGTAGTTCCTTAATTTCTGGTTTTTCTAATTTCAAACCGTCAATTTTAACCCAAGTGTATTATCCTTCATAAATTTCAAGCTAATGTGGGCATCTCATTAATATTTATATTTTCACTCTTCCTATAACCTAGACCACACCATTGCCTTTTGTTTTGAAGTTATATATGATATTATCTCTCTATATGTGCACAAATTTCCTTTATTTTTGTTGAGTTTGTATGTATATTTATAACACTAAGAAAATGTTTAGCTGCAAGAATCTGATCTGCGCACCTTGTCCCTGAGTTTTAGATCAAGCCCTAGCAGCCAACCTAGTAAAGGGGGTTATTTTAGAGGACTCCAAAGGCACTCTATGAAATCCTCTGCTCATATCTGATGAAAAGAGGCCAGTATTACGACTGGCCTTTTCTAATTTCAGTGAACAATAAGGATTTTCCAGAGTGGCAATGTCCGGATAGTTGTTGTTCTATTGAAAGCTTCATTCAACATGTAGAAAGTCTGCATATTTCAACCGTGCAATTATGTTTCAGACTTTGGTAGTTTGGTTGTTAAAATGAAAATGTTACATGTATTTTGGTTCGAGGTTCATTCATGTTCAATTAAGCACATCTGTGTTTTCTATGAGGGAAGGACTTGGTTTTGGCCTAGCTTAAGTTGAATTTTCCAGCAAAAGTTTATTTGAGTTATTCCAGAAGATGATGGTCTATTTCTGATATACATTGCTACTTGTTGTCTGATTTCAGGAGAAGATTTAGTACTGTGGTGAAGGCTTCAGCTCGGGTTGATAAGTTTTCGAAAAGTGATATCATAGTTTCTCCGTCTATTCTCTCGGCTAACTTTTCAAAGTTAGGAGAGCAGGTTCAATTTAGCACTTTGATATTTGCCACCATGCTGCCTTTTGTTTTTCTATAAATCCAAAGAGTTATATGTACCTGTTTGAATGCCCACCCAGCTTCTTAATTCTTTATAAGTTAGATACTCTTAATATTTGTTAAGTTTATGGCATTTAGTATTTGGTTTTCATGGATGTTGTTAGCATTTCACTCTCACTTTATCTAGGTAAAAGCAGTGGAGTTGGCTGGTTGTGATTGGATTCATGTTGATGTCATGGATGGTCGTTTTGTTCCAAACATTACAATTGGACCTCTTGTGGTCGATGCCTTACGTCCTGTGACAGATCTTCCTTTGGATGTACATTTGGTAATCTTTCCTTCTTTTATTTCTGCCAATTGGGTCATTATAAAGTCCCCAGAAAAATTGCTCATATGGAATCAATATCCTACAGATGATTGTGGAACCTGAACAGCGAGTGCCAGATTTTATCAAGGCAGGAGCCGACATAGTCAGTGTTCATTGTGAGCAAGCTGCCACCATCCATTTGCATCGCACAGTTAATCAGGTATGATTTTTTCTTGGTCTGTGTTGATATTTATGTGTGTTATAATAGTGATACAATCAAAACATCAGTATAAAGTTTTGTTTGTAATATTTGGTTCTCTGAACTACCAATTGGAAAGAGAGAAGGGGTGGGGGGGTGGTCTCTGAATTCAGAAGTCAGGTAATGTGATACATAATCCAGCCTTGAAAGTCTAAGCTCCCAAATGAGATGGGCAATGTCTTGATTTCCATCATTCTTGTTTACTTTTCTGTATCAACTTGTTTGTTTCATTGCTCTGCCAGGTGAGGGAGAGAGAGAGAGAGAGATAGGTGGGGGTAGGGATAACAAATCTTAATTGGAGATTCTTTCCTAGTTTCAGTGTTACTACTTGCACTTTTTAACTGTATTCTTTCTTATCACCCAGATAAAAAGTTTGGGAGCCAAAGCCGGAGTTGTCCTAAACCCTGGCACTCCACTAACTGCAATAGAATATGTCCTTGATGGTGAGTTCATATCAAGGAGTTTATTTTCTTTCATTATTTATTTATTTCTATGCAATATGCTTATCCAGAAAGTCTTTAATGACGTTACAGAAGGACCTTATCTTATCTGGCCTATTTGTTTAGGCTTGTTCCTCATTCCAATTTGTTATTTATTGACTACTAAGGTAAGGTGTGGACACATGTCCAGCCTTGCCTATGGGCTATTGAACAAGTCAGGAACCATTAATTAAAAATGCTGAATAACTTGCGCAAAGTGGAGATGAACAAATAATTTAAAGTCATTTGGGACAGACAAAGTAGTGTAATATGTTTTTACCATGTAGCTTCCAAACAACCAGTTTAATTCCTATTTATTTTGAGGGACAAAAAATGTACACATTGATTGCAATGGGGATGATGTGGGCAAGTGACCTATGTAAGATAACACTCGATCATTTTGGAGACTTAAATGACATTTACGGTCACTATCCCCTTCTGATTTATCTACTTTGCAAACAAGATTTTTTTTCTCTTTTCTTCCCTACTGCTTTTCTCCCTAGAAAAATGCATTGACTTCAGTAGTGAAAAGTGAGTCCAAGCAGAAAAACAATAGATAATGCATAGCAACCTTAAATCAACACAATAGTACATTATTTGGGAATTATCTGGCCAGAAACTATGGAACTAACAATTTTAGCATGTTAACAGTGGTTGATCTGGTCTTGATCATGTCTGTAAACCCTGGGTTTGGTGGGCAGAGCTTTATTGAGAGCCAAGTGAAGAAAATCTCAGACTTGAGAAGAATATGCGCAGAGAAGGTATGGTTTTCCATTCATGTAAATTTTGATATGTCTTATACATCTTATATGAACTCCAAAGCCATTCACATTTTGTTGTTTTATTTATTTTTGCAGGGAGTGAACCCATGGATTGAAGTGGATGGTGGTGTTGGTCCCAAAAATGCATATAAGGTGTCCAGTCTAAATTTATTCTTCCTTTGGTCAACATATGAACTTCAAGTTATCTATGGACCAGCCTTCTAGTAATTATTAAAAAGTTATTTGAATATGGGTCAGAGGAACCTATGTAAATCTCTTGTTACCGCATTTTAAACACAGTGGGCTGTACCAAAGCTATGTTATGTGACACTTAACCAACCTTGAGGGTGTCAGAACACATTAGAAAAACTAAACAAAAAAATTAGAAGAAAGAAAAAGTATCTGTTCCTTCTCCTTAGCTTTTGGAAACTTTAGGACACTCAATTCATCTTCATTAGGCAACCTCTGGAATTCTATAATATTGTCATGTTAATTCAGATCATTAAAACAGAGGATGAAAAGATTTTAAGGGAAAAACATACTTTTCTTCAGTTTCTGGGATTTGGATCTTCAAAAGATATTTTGTAGTAAGTTGCACAAAATCCTATGGATTCATTTACAAAACCAATTTATAGTTTTTTTTCCACATTGACAGGTTATAGAGGCTGGAGCTAATGCTCTAGTTGCTGGTTCTGCTGTCTTTGGAGCCAAAGACTATGCTGAAGGTATGTCAAAACCAAACCTTCATTAGTCCAAAAAATACAACTATAATGCTGATAAGTTGATGTACTGAAATTATTTTTGTTGCTTGAATTGACTATCTTCCAGCTATAAGAGGTATCAAAGCCAGCAAAAAGCCTGTAGCTGTTGCAGTGTGAAATGACCTCAAGAAGATCATATTTAATGCAACTTGCGATAATGTATTCTTTATTTCCATGTATGTCACCTTCTCCACATCATTAAAATTTCTCAATTAGATTCTGAAAATGAGCTTCGCGGTCTGTTGTTGTCAGAACTTGGCCACAATTCTGTTGTGAATTTGTATGATGCACAAACCACTATATGGGCATCAATTAGTTCTATCTTACCTTCATTACAAAGTGATCTCGAGAGCATAATTTTTTTTTTTCTTGGAACTTACTCTATTTAATCTGATCATGGTTTCTTCATGCTTGCAGACAATACGCACAAATCAATAAGCAGCGTACTGCTAGCTTTGAGTTGTCAGATGTGCTATAATTTCCTGCAAATTCTCTTTTCATCGGCGATAAAGTTCTAAGAAATCCAATATGCAGTGGGAGTACCACTATGGGGCATTGTTTGTATACCATATCCTTTACAAGGATTAATAATTCAAACTTACTCAAAACCCTCTGCTCTGTAACAAATCATTAGTTCTATTAACTTCCTTTCTGTAATGAACTTTTCTTGTCTTTTCATTTTTTATTTTTTAAAGATCAGTGAAGGTGTGACGCGCAAAAAAAATCGGACTGATATTACAGTTGGTTAGTTTACATAAATCATTAAAAATCATTTTTAGTCCAAGGCAAAGCACTTCAGCAGATTCTGGACAAGAAATTCGCTGTAAAAAGCGTTGGACTAGCACTGACCTGAGGCGTTGGATCAGAAAGTACCAGCGGCCTTAAGAAAATAAACAATTTTTAATTTTAGTTACAAAGCATTTCTATGTTGGATGCAAGGCAAAGATTGAATAATTATTTCTCTATAGATAGTTAGCCTTTTATGCCATAATTTGTTGTCTTGACAACATCACTTTCACTTTACCAAATTGGTGGTCATTTTCCCGTCTCATTTTGGAGATTTTTTTGGAAGGCTGGTTAGGATTAGGGCTTAAGAATTGCATTGTTCACTGCATTACTAGAGCCCTATATTTGTCCATTTTATACTCCATACCATCCTGATTCATGAATCAAGTCCATCATACGAGCCACATCCTCGGACCCTTCTGTCATTCATGGAATTCAAAAAGATCGTGAAGATAGAATATTTGATCAGTCAAATGGCTCAATAAGCAAAATGGCCTTGAAGGAGAGGCCAGTGAAGTGGAGTATGATGCCTCCCTCTTTGTGTTATATGCGAGTAAGGCTATACTTTGATCGTATCTGTACTCTAAAGGACCTTTCTCAAATATCCAATCATATAATCAAGGCAGACATGCACACATAGAATATTTTGAAACTACAGTATTATATACTTCAAAATACTAACTATAATACAAAGAGTACCAGTATCCCAACTCTATACCTAACCACAATACTTGCAGACTGTCTAAATCTGTGGGGGAAGCTATATTTTACAGTAATCACCTTCAAATTACAGACACCTTATATCTACACAGAATCAGGATCCTATACGAATTTATACTTCCTGTCTGCATACAGGACATGAACCATGTTTGATGAGCCATCTGTCCACACATTTCAAATGAAAAACGTGGTGACACTGGGGCAAGGTTCTTGCAGTTTCTCCTACTTCAATATCCTGCAAAATACGCATTTATTATTAGGGTTGTATTGCTAACATATTAAGAAACTAACTTTACAATTACAATAAAGTGAATTTGATCTTTCAGATTTCATATGTAATTATTACTATCAATTTTCATTGGTAAATTAGAGAAAAAGTTGAGAATTGATCATGGAAATACTCATAAACCACAACTGCTACATAAACAAGAAATGACCATTAAAACATCCAAATCTTCACAAAAAGAATAATACCTGCAAACATATCGTACAACATATACTTTGTGCTGCCTTGGTTTCCTCCACGACCATATGGCATGGTAATCTCTTCAATGAATCCTCTGACAACCCTCTGGGTGCAACCCCACCATAAGTATCATGAATCTCATCATAACCTATATTAGCAAAGCTAACCTGCACATTCCAAGTTCCAACAAAAGAAATATTTTAAAATTAACACTCAAAAAAAAAAAGTTCAAACCATCTATGAGCATTATAACCAACTTATAAATATAATTTCACTAAAGCCAAAACACCCAAAAAGAGATTATAATCTACAGAGTACACGAATTGCAATATGAAGTCTAAGCACAGCCTCAAAGAAATCCCAGAAAGTATAGAGCATATTGTGAACAAATTTTTTACCAACTGCAGGGTACGCTAATTGCAATGCAATGCATGAAGAAATCTGATAACACCTTAATTCTTTATCAAAATGTCCTGACATGAAGAGTGAGTTACATGGTGGAAGAATATACAGCTTGATTTGTTTCACCAAATATTGGGACTTTGATTATAGAATAGTTGGTTTGGGAATGCAAAGATAAAGAACATTAAAACAATATAATGAAGAGTATACATGGTATAAGACAAATAAGGTGCCAGATAACAACCCTCTTACCAATAATATCAAATAAAATATAAAACCAATTAATTTTTATGAAAAAGGAGACTCTGCTTTTCTTTTCTTTTTTTTAAAAAACCCTACATTATTTTGTCAAAGTTCTATATCTTGCAAAAAAGAAATGATCCAGAAAAGGGTTAGTACAAAAACCAAAATAAAGAAAAACATACTGAGCACAATCATTATTGAAGAAGTCTACTGATTAGCATTTCATGACAAAGTGGACATGTGCAATCTGGAAACCAAAATTGACAGGTCATATAAAACAAGAAGCCCACCCACTAGATACATCCCACCCAACAGAGCATGCATATGAATATTAATGAATTTAAGATGCATATTACAAATAGATATTTCTAAGGAAAGGAGGAAGAAGGGGGGGGGGGGGGGGAGGGGGGCGGTTGGAATATGTGTAAAAACCTGCCAATGGTAAGCAGTTAACATTGCTGGTGTAAATTGTTCCTCCATAAATCTCCCAAGAAAAAGCTCCTCTATGAAATCTGCCTGGATCCAAAAGGAAGACAATTGGTCTATAACATGAATTAAGACAAGGGACCTTCCACCCAAAAAAAAAAAACTCATGAAATGTGAAAGGGGTAATAATAAGAATACATGTTTCACCAGTGGGAAGGCAGTTGCTCTTTAGCAAAAGATTAATATGAAAGCACCTCTACAAAATGAAACTCTATGAGATGACATGTGAAAGAATGAATTCTCCCTAGAAGGGTTGTTCATAACCCCATAAATCAGGGCCGCAAAGTTTAGGTATGGTTCTATTGCTATTCCACTTTTCAGTTGAGAGGCTAGGGTTTTCAAACCATGATGACTTCACCTCTAAAGGTGAATCAAGTCCTATCTTGGCAGGTCATAATTTTATGACATGCAAACAGCACCAGAGAAATCCAACGCAAACAAACAAAGCCTAAATAACAAACCATTGAAGATGAGCTCCTTGACCCATATCGTTCTAGACACCAGTAAGCACGGGACGCCTCCAGAACCTCTACAGAGAGCACAGCCCCAGCAATGGCACCAAGTCCAGCTCCACGGAGGATGCCACTATCAGAAGCCTTACCTGCTAGAGCACCAGCAATAGCTCCTGTAAAAGCTCCAGCTACATAAAGATAAATTCAGTAGATAGAGTCAGATAAAACTATAAGAAACAAAGGTTTTTTTTTTTGGGGAGGGGGGGGGTGGTGGAGGGGGGTGTTGAGTGGAAGAAGGAAGTATAGGATTCCTATATAAAAGTGAAAAGGATTAATTTGCTTAATAAGATGCATCCATACCTCATAAACTAGGAAAAAATTGATAGCAATCAGCTAGTTGTGAGGCATAAGGATTATATACATATTAATTCTTGATTAAACAGAGAGAATTGAACAAGAAAAAATTTCAATCCGGTTTCTTATAGAGTATTCTCCATATTTAAAACCAAAAAAGAAAAGAAAGAAAGAAATTTAGCCAGCAATAACATCAAAGTTCACCTATGCATAGCAGTACTATTAAAATAAAATTATTAAAAATAAAAAATAAAAAAACCAAACTAAACCCACATGCTCATTTAGAATTTGAACAAAAACACTGAATTCTAAATAGCTCAATTCACTCCAAATCAAACAATTTCACTACAATCTATAACAAGCCCTTCTAAATAGCTCAATTCACTCCAAAAACAACCAAAACCATAAGCTCATTTGACAACTTTTGATGATCAATACTTTGTTGTGCTTGAAAGCTCCAGAGAGTACCCAAAAGATTTCATGTTGATAAGCAAGTGCTTGAGAACCGTATAAATCTCAGACCTTAAAGGATGATCCTCATCTGCAGCAACAAATTCATTTATTTCAGTTCCCACCTCAATTAAGCTGCAACCAGGAGACCTCTGCTGCTTTATATGATGTCTGACAACAATTTTCTGATCCCACATGCCTTTAGAAGCATAGATATTGGACATGGCAACATAATCACCAGCATAGCCAGGATCCAACTCAAGCAGTCTACCCCGAACTTCTGTAGCAACCTCAACATTTCCTTTGAGGGTACATGCACCCAAAAGAGTCCTCCAAACCACTGCATTTGGCTTAAATGGCATCTCTAAGATAAATTTGTATGCTTCATTTAGGAGCCCAGCTCGGCAGAAAAGATCCACCATGCAACCAAAATGAGACTCTCTAGGCTTTAAACCATAATCCTCGCTCATACTTTTGAAATGTTGTTTCCCTTCCTCCACTATCCCTGCATGGCTACAAGCCATTAGGACTCCAATGAATGTAACATCATTTGGGACAATTAAAGAACTACCACAATCACCATGCCTCTTGTGCTTCCTACTGTTCTTGTTTATTCCTCTCATTTTTGAAAAAAGTTTAAGAGCTTCTTCTGCTTGTCCATGAAGCGCATGCCCTACAATCATGGATGTCCAAGTTGTGACATCCTTTTTTTTCATGCTATCAAACAATCTCCTGGAAGCCACAATGTCCCCACATTTTGCATACATGTTAATGAGAGAATTGTTCAAGGATAAATCTATATGAAGCCCTTCTTTACGACGAATGTAAGCATGAATCCACTCTCCCATCTCTAATGCCCCAATATCTGCACAGGCAGAGAGCGCAACAGTCAACGTGACATTATCAGGCTCCAGATTGTCCATTTGCATCTGCCAGACCAGCTTGAGAGCTTTTTGAGGGTTTTTGTTGTCAACATAGGCAGAAATCAAGGCCGTCCAGCAAACTATATTTTTACAGGTTATTTCATCAAACACACAATGTGCATCAAAAAGATTCCCTCCTGCTGAATACATATTTATCAGAGAAGTTTGGAGGTATATGATGGGCTCAAACCCAAATTTTATGATGAGGGTGTGCAATTGTTTTCCTCCGGTGGCAGAATGCTTCTGGGTGCAAGCTTTGAGGACAAATAAGAATGAAAAGCTATCAATTGTAGAAGGGCTTTTTCTCATTAGCTCTCTAAAGAGCAACAGGGCCTCGGTGATGCAATTGGAGCTAAGGTACTTTTTAAGGGCTTGGTTTGCTTTTGGTGGCTTGAGATAGGTATGAAGTTGAACTTTAGGATGACAAATTATTGCAAATAATTTGGTCACCCTTGTTTGGACCAATGGGAACCTTTTCATATATCTCATGATATGTGTCATAATATCAAAAACTTGGGTCCATTTCCTGAGATAAGGAAGTTGAACTGTAAGCAATGACTGTGCTTGATTGACACAATCTTATATCAAATTCACTCCAATACCTATTCTGGCAATCAAAAGGTCAAGCCACATTCCCGTTGACAGGCAAGGTGATTGACAAGCCACACCAGTCTTCTATTTTATTATCAACCCTATATATAAAAGCTATGTGAATTAAAAATGAAACTTCTCCCCCCCCCCCCCCCTAAAATTTTAATATTTTGGATTTGGACCCCTAACGTTACATAGTGTTTTGATTTGAGCCTTTCCATCCATGCCCGATACTGATGCGTCCGTTAAATGCCACCTAAACCTGCCATGTATGCTAGTTGGGCCAATTAAAACAAGCCATGTCAATTAAATATCATAAAAGAACTTTAAAAAACTAAAAAAAATTCTCTAAGATCCAAAAATTATGCCCACTAAAAATAAAATAAAATAAAATAATTTTTCATCCCACCATTTTCTCAACATCCAAACAAAAACTCTATACATCACTGCAAACGCAATCAGTATTCAAGAAATCCAACAGTAAGAAATCCAAAACAAACAAAAACCCAACATAAACACAATCACTACAAACAGTAAGAAATCCAACCAGAAACAAGTAGAAAATCAAGCTATGTAGAACCAAACAATCACTACAATCATTACATTTTTTTTTTTTTAAGTTTCTAGGGAACCAAATGGAGCTCAAGATTCCAAAACGGCAAAACCAAACCAATGTATTGCCAAACACTCAAATTAAATATGCAAAAATTATGATAAGTTTGAGGTCAAGATTCATAGGGGAAAAAATAAAGAGAGAGAGAGAGAGACCTAATGCCATTTCAACCACCACATGCGGTGATTCAACCCCAAAGATAGCAACCAAACCAAAATACCCACCCCCCAAAAAAAACCATGATATCACCGAATGCACTTTTGAACCGACCCAAAAAATTTTAAACCAAGTTAACCTATCGAGTTGTGGATATAGGGGTTGAGAAACTGATTTGACAAAATAAGTCGCCTGAAGCTTAACCTGTCACTCAACCCAACCATGTTGGGTTGGGGAGGAAGAACCCATTGCCGAACGAGGAGAAATGACAACTCAACCGATAGAAAGTCCATTGGTGTAGGTCTGATGCGGTTGAAACCGACAATAGACGACAACAATGGGCGATGAAGGCACAAATCTGGCGAAGAGATCTCCAGATCTCCACTCAATCTGCAAAGATATCTCTAGATCTCTACCAGATATAGGCAGAGATCTCTTGCATTCCCTTTCGTCGAAATTGGTGGATTTCTAAACTCCTCACAGAATGGGTGTGTCAAATTCCAGTGTGGAAAACCCCCCACTCAACCCAACAGACTTGGGTTTCAAAGCATTTACTCGCAGCCAACCACCACATTCAGTTGAAACCAGCCGAAGCTCGTTGGGTCAGTCCAAGTCAAGTAGGTGAGTCAAATCTTGCTTTTGTTTGGACAGTCCTAGCCAGGTATTTGTCAACTCAAAAGATAAAGATTCATAATTGTTCATCTATACTTTTGAATGTTCAATTATTATTTCTTAGACTATATATTCTCATTATACAGAAACAATCCCATTAGCAACAAAAATTAAATGCTAACATCCATATGAATGAAAAATAGTTCAAAGAGCATTTATTCCATTGTAAATTCCGAAGTCTCAAATTGCCTCATTTGAATCATAAAATCCAATTCATGTGCTAGTATTACACCAACTATTGTGCAGTAACTATACATTGAATTGATGTTTGAAAAAGGAGATATAAAACTTTTCAATGGGTTTAACTCAGCATAACCTAAAGGATATATCACAATTCCATGCAAGCCAAATCAATCTAGCATGTTCTCTTTACACAATTGATTTGGAGCTCTTCAAATATAATTGATCCACTTGGAGTTGGGATTTAGATCCTCAATGAAACATCCAAGTACGTGCACAACTCCTCGAGGTTGAAGAACCTTCAACAAGACAATCATGGACAAGCACTCAACCAATGCCATAATTTCTATTTCCACAATATAGAGAAACAATTGCAATGAAACATCAACATCACTTATTGTTTTGCAGGTTGCAAAAGGGAGAGATGAGTTGTTGTGCATCCTCTCATCAGCCTTGCCAATTAGGAGTCCTTCAAAGAATATCAATCATCTTGCTGAGGAGGTCACTACCCACAACTTGATATGTTGTCCTTATTCATAATTGGTGCTTCCTCTGACCAAGAACAATCATGGCATAGGACCTAATTCAAAACACCAAAGTCAAGTAAATCCTCAGAACACCTTTGAGCTGATTTTAGGTAGTCATTCGCTCGATAACCCTTTGCCAAAACTTGGTATATGACTGCATTTGGAATGATACCCATCTTAAGCATATCTGCATGCAACATCATCACATCAAGCACATGTTTGGCTTGGAAATGCCCCTGTAACATGATGATGTAAGTGAAGGCATCTGGTCTCAAACCATAGCATCCCATATCTGAGAAAATCTTAGTAGCCTTGAAAATTTTTCCATCACTACACAAACCTTGAATTATAGTTGTATATGTCACATAATTTGGGGAACAAAAGCTTCTATCTGTTCTATTGATTTCATCTCTAGTGGAACCAACTCCAGATATCTCCAAGAAAAGCTTAATCGCATCAGAAACCCTTCCATCTTTATAGAGTCCATCAATCAAACAACTAATTGTGAATACATTGGGGGATAGACCTGCCTCTTGCATCTCTTTGTGCAACCGAAGAGCCTCCTTCATGTTACCAATTTTACTATGTCCATCGATCAAAGCTGTGTAAGCAACAACATCTGGCACAATACTTTTAATTACCATTTCCGAGTACAATCCCATGGCAGCCTCCATGTCTCCCCTCTTGCAATAACCATCAATTAGTGTAGAGAAAGTGATGACATTGGGTTCTATGCCCATTTCAGTCATTTGAGAACACACTTCCAAAGCCTTCTCCATATTTCTTTCTTTACAATACCCATCAATTAGTGAGTTGAATGTCACAGAATTAGCAAGGACTCCCTTTTTTGTCATACTGTGAAAAAGATCATCTGCTTCTTCCACTCTACCCAAACTACAGAGACCCTTAATAAGTATACTGTAAGTGAAGACATCTGGTGAAATTTCAAGCTTTCCCATTTCTGATTGCATATTCATTGCTTCAGACAAGTTCCCCACCTTACAATGGCCATCAATCAAACAATTATACACATAAACATTAGGAATAACACCAAACTTAGCCATGAATACAAAATAATTCTTGGCAGTCGTCAGTTCACCCAATTTACAAAGTGCATCTATTAAGATACCAAATGTAACAATATTTGGCCACAAGCTATTGCCAAGCATGTCCTGATACAAGTTGAGAGCTCTTTTAACATTGGCCATTTTGCAATAACCATCCATGAGAATGTTGTAGGTGTACAAATTAGGGAGCACGCCAGATTCCCGCATCAACTTAAAGACACTTTCTGCTTCAGCCATTTTACTCACACTGCAAAGGCCACGTATAAGAGTTGTGTATGCCACAACCGTGGGTTGGATACCCTTCTTAACCATTTCATCAAATAACTTGCGTGCCTTTGGGATATCACCTTGACCACAACACCCATTAATCAATATACCATACGTGACTACATTAGAAGCCAACCCACGAGACACCATGTCCCCATAAATTTCCCACATAGACTCAAATCTTCCAGCTTTAATCAACCCATCCAAGAGCGCATTACATGTTGGCACTGCAGGCAAAACTCCAATCTTCTTATACACCCATAGGGCTTCCTCCACAAGACCCATTTCAAAAAACGCAACAATTAACACTCTAAACACATTGGGAGTGTATTTAGAGCTTTCTAACCCATTAAGTTCAGTAAAAACAAAATGACAGATCCAGTAAGGCTTGCGAGACTTTTGAAGCTTCTGGATGAGGTCTTTTATCAAGCACCTTGCCTTGGTGTACAATTTGGCCCCAGTTAGGACGTGAACGATAGCAGTATAAGGTTGAGGATTCTTGGCTGGGTTTATTTGTTTCGAGACGGCATTGAAGCACCCAAGTGCTTCCTCAGGGGTTCTGCAACTAAGAATAGTGTTTGTGAGATTACAAGGAGACAAAGATATTTGCAAAGAGGATGACGACAAAGACAACGAAGAAGAAGAAGAAGAAGAAGAAGACAGTGATGAACAGAATGTTCTTGAAACGGCTCTTCGTAGAAATTGCATCGACATTGCTTAGTAGAGAGGGGGCTCATCCATCTATTTGCTACTTGTAGTCTTCTTGTTACTACATTTCTTCCTCAAGCTCCCAACTGTTATACTGTAGTTTTTTATCAAGCACTGTACATGCAGCACTCTCCATTAGTAAAACGTAGAATATCTATTTATTTTTGGATAAATGATATCAGTTATCCAAAACGCGTAGAAAGTTCTTTTTTTTTTTTGGATGACATAGGAGAACTTCACTTAGATTAGTTGCACTCGCAGAGCAAACTGTACAATAATCCTCACTGTTAATCAAACACGTACGGGCAATAAATACAAGGAAACAAAAAAAATTTCACAATCTTTTCCACAACTGTTGATGTGGCATGTTGCAATTGATGCTAATAATTGTAACAGTGGTAGGTCTATGCTAAAGTAAGCAGAGAATTCAAATCAGCTAGTTGCGCGGCATAAGCACTAAATAGATATTAATTCTTGATTACACAGACTATTCGCCAAATTCACATTCACCTATGCATAGCAGAACTATTTATAAAAAATAAATAAATAAAAAAATAAAAAAAACCCAAACCCACATGCACACTTAGAAATTGAACAAAACCCAGAATTGTAAATAGCTGAAATCCAAGCCAAATCAAGTAAATTTCATTTCAAAATCAAAATTACATACCAAGAGCGAAAAGGCCGGTAAGAGCTCCGGAAATGGTGCACAGGAGCCAACGGGCTACAAAATGAGAAGCCCTGCTAGCACCATCAAATTCAAACCCCACATCCTCCATAAAAACGCAGACTACTACAAGAGCTGTGACAGCCGAGATTTAAATTCATTCATATATAAATAGATATAGATATATATACGGAGAGAAAAGAATTGGGAAATGAAAACGTAGGTTTTGGAATTTTGTTGAAAGGATATGAAAAGAAAGAAAGAAATAAAGGGCCTAGATTTTGGGGGAAATCTTCGAACTAGAGAGAAGCTGGGAATTCAGGGGCCAGAGGCTCGTGGATAAGGCATAAAGATACACAACTTTGGGATTTTTTTTTTTAAGTCTAGTTTGGTAGAGTTAAAAAAAAAAAAAAAGTGAATGTGATAAAGAGATTTTTTTTTTTTTTAAAGAATTTTAACATGCTTCTTATTCGTTTCTATTATCCGGCTAAGACATTAATCAATTTTTAGTATAGGCTAAAATTAAACATTAAATTTCTTATTCAATCATTAAAAACTTGAGTGGTTGAACTACCACAAAGGTAAAAAACAAATTTTATGTTACAAAATGATTTTTTTTATATACAATAATTGACAAGAGCTTTGTGATTCAAATGATCTATTAAATTTCAAACTACACACTTAGGGTTAATGACATTTTGATTTTGTCCTTAAGGTTTAATTTTTTTTTATTTTTTTATTTCAACTCTTAATATTATGTAGTTTTTTAAAAAGGAGTATACATTAGATTCTTCAATTAGTTATATTTTTTTTGCAATTCTTCAATTTAAATTGGAAAGCCTAACATTAGGATTTGTCTTTTAAATATATATATATGATAGTGGTGGATTAATCTATGAAAGTAGTGTCTTAATCTTTAGTTAGATTAATCCACACTTGAGACACCTTGAAAAACCCATAGGTTAATAATGTGACTCAAATAGATTGAACCCTATACATTTGAGTCACTCTCTAGAGTCTAGATTAAATAATTAATATGCCCTCACCTAAAAAAGAAAAAAAAAATTAAGAATGCAAGTTGAGATTTGGGTTAATCCCAATCAGTTTCAAATTTTTTCAAAATTAACTAACTTGATCTCTAATCATGATGAAAAGAGAGAGAAAATGAGTAACGATTTAGGATCCAAGTTGAGTTTATGGATAAGTTTTCAAAAGTTTTTGACCTAATTGGTATTAATCTAAACCTCAACTATGTTTACTATATTTGATTTTCAACAAAAAAAAAAAAAAAACTATGTTTACTATATTTTATTCAAAAATATAGTAAGCACACCACCTATATATCCCTATGGGCAATATATTATGCCAAATTGAAATCAGCCATTCGTTTGATACTTCCTGATGTTGAAGTGGCCTAAAATAGCCTAAATAGCCAAGCATATAGCTCCACTGATATCTCTCATCTCATTGAATTATAAAAAAGAATAAAAAAAATAAAAAAAAACCTTATTCGGAAGTGGAAGATTGCTCAAAAAGATATGGACCATACATGCATTGTCTGGAAGGTTGCTTTTACTTTAGTTTTGGTTGACCCTCATCTGTTTTAAATGTTAGTTGAAGAAACACTTCCCGCCAATCCAAGTCCAACAACATGCTCCAGAGCCATTCAACAGCACCTATTCTCTCTACTACAGAGCTGCAATTCCCTCAAAAAGCTCTCTCAAATCCATTCCCAAATACTCATCAACGGCTTCACCCAGAAGAATTTCATTCTTGTGAAGCTATTGTCATTCTATGTAACTTCGGGCAATCTCACACATGCCATCAGAGTTTTCGAAAATATCGGAAACCCAAGTGTCACCGTTTGGAACCAGATGATTAGAGGGTATGCTCACAGTGAAAATCCCAGAAAATCAGTTGAATTGTATTGTAGGATGGTGGAGGCAGAGGCTGAGCCTGATGGGTTTACGTTTTCGTTTCTTTTAAGCGCTTGCGCGAGATTCGGGTTGTTGAGAGAAGGGGAACAGGTACATGGAAGGGTTTTGGCAAATGGGTATTGCTCGAATGTGTTTGTTCAGACGAATTTGGTTAATTTGTATGCGATGGGGGGAGGGAGCAATGGTTTCGGGTATGCACGGCAAGTGTTCGATGAAATGGGTGAGAGAAGTGTTGTGAGTTGGAATTCGTTGCTTGCAGGGTATATCAGGTGTGGGGATGTTTATGGGGCAATGAGAATTTTTGATGAGATGCCGGAGAGGAATGTTGTGTCATGGACGACCATGATTGCATGGTGTGCTCAGAATGGGAGGTGTAAGCAAGCTTTGAATTGGTTTGGTGAGATGAGGAGGGCCTGTGTGGAACTGGATCAGGTTGCGCTGGTTGCAGCGTTATCAGCCTGCGCTGAATTAGGAGATTTAAGTTTGGGAAGGTGGATTCACAGACATATTGACGAGAGGATGAATGTTGGGAACCAGCCATTGTTGGTGTCTTTGAACAATGCACTCATACACATGTATGCAAGCTGTGGTGTAATTGATGAAGCTTATAGAGTATTCAAGAAGATGCAATGGAGAAGCACTGTTTCTTGGACAAGCATCATCATGGGTTTTGCAAAGCAGGGACGTGGGGAAGAAGCTCTTACTGTCTTTCGGTCCATGCTATGCTCGGGAGTGACTCAAGTACGACCTGATGAAATAACCTTCATTGGTGTTCTGTGTGCCTGTAGCCATGCTGGATTTATTGATGAGGGTCGCCATCTCTTTGAGAGCATGAAGCAAACTTGGGGAATTAGCCCAAAGATTGAGCATTATGGGTGCATGGTTGATCTCTTGAGCCGTGCAGGTTTCCTAGATGAAGCACATAGGCTCGTTGAGACTATGCCCATTAAGCCAAATGATGTTGTTTGGGGTGCTCTCCTTGGTGCTTGCAGAACTTACAAGAATGCTGAACTTGCCTTCCACGTTGCAAAAAAATTGGCAGTTGAGCTTGACCCTGATCAAGCTGCAGGGTATCTGGTGCTCTTGTCACATGTGTATGCACTAGCTAAAAGGTGGCAAGATGTTAGTACTGTGAGACAGAAGATGGTTGAGACGGGTGTAAGAAAGCCTCCAGGCCGAAGTTGGGTCCAAATTAACGGAGTTGTTCATGATTTTGTGGCAGGTGACAGTGCTCATAAGCATGCACCTTTAATATATGAGATGCTTGGTGTGATCAACAGACAAGCCCAGCAGGATGGCTACAAACTGGAGTGGATGTAACAGAGGCACTGTTGGATGCTGAGGAATAAGCAAGGAAATGAGAGGAATTTGGTTTTGGCTTTTGGCAAAGTTGCTCTCCGTTTAGTAACATAGACTCAAACTCATTCAAGCATCCTAATTGGAGAACCCATCACTGTGGGGAAACAGCTTGATTCCTTTGCTGCTGATCTCTCTTCTCATGTACATTCACGAACCATTCCAAGCGCTTGAAAGATAGGTCCAATGAAAAGATAACCACGGTTGTCATTACATTATTGTAACATGTAAACTAGAATTGTCATTATAATTAATAGATCAATCATTCTTTGATTTCTTTCAGTTCATTGGATTTGACTTATTTGATCATGCATCTTGTATAGATAGTTATTCTGCTGTTACTACTTATCTGCTTCTTAAAGTGCCAAATCTCTTTGCACGACAAATTTACTTATTTATTATTTCAATTTTGTTCCCTGAATGCTCTGCTCACAATCATGATACAAATATAAATCGGTGTCTAAAAATGTGAATAAGAAATTATTGACAAAATAGAAATGTTGTCTTCATAGACATGTCAATTTACACAATGCATCATGAAAAATTAAAAGGTGGGCATTGGATTGAGACTTTTATGTTTTTATATTGCTGGGCAATGTGCTTCATGTGATTCTTATTAACGAATTATTACTAGTCACCATGTTACCTTAGTAACGAAACTAATATCTTTGATGGGCCCAAAAACAAAAGATCTCTTTATACTTCTGTGTGGTTAAAAGAAGTCTCTCACCCGCTCATGCTTTTGAATACAACTAAGTGCTTCATATGTTTGTCGTTCATTATTATTTTCACATTATTTACCAATAGAAAATTTCTGCTCACGTTGAATCCTATCACAATTAAGGTGTTTGTAAGTAGTGATAATTGAGATGAATAAATACAATTTTTGTCTTTAACTAAAAAAATAGCAATTTGGCTTTGATTCAGTTGGGTTTGCATTGAATTTAGGATCTAAGAAAAAGAAATCGTCAGACCAATGATGAATAATATATCAAGAGCAAGTGTACAGTTTCCGTTAAGAGTGACACACTGCATTGAACACCAAAATCTTTTTCAGGACCTTATTTTGACAGGACAAATGTCTGTTTATGATGGGATAGTGATGAGTAACATGAATAATGAATGACAATGCAATCGACCAAAAAAAAAAAAATTTCAGATTAACAAACAAGATTTGACTGAGCTTCCTATTCTTCTTCTTTTTTCTCATTATTCATTGAAATTAAATGCCGCATTTAGCCCTTCATCGTTATGGTATTATATACGTACGGTCAGAATATCCTGGGATATTGTCTGGGAATTTTGGAACCTAGAAGTTGGTATATTGGTCCATGCACCAACACTGCCTCATCCGATATTCCACGCGGAGTCCATCTTGTAGGTTGTGTACACGGCAGCTACGGCTTTCTTTTTGTATGCTGAAGGCATTTTTTATTTGGAGCTCTGATCATATCACCTGCCCTACTGGTTGTATAGATTATAGAGTACTCTGCCAGCCACCGCGTATGAAGGAAAGGAGGGAAAGTGTAAAGAAGAACAACCATTTCCATTTGACTTTGGCTCTTTGAAGTGACGGACTTGGTTAGGTAACATGTTGTGTTGCGTGCACGGCTTCTGTTTTCAACTTGGTCATGTCCAAGGACCAAGACTAATGCATGAAGAACACATATTACCAGAGATTACTGATTAGGTAGAATAATAAAGGAATTTTGAACTTCGATCCTTGTTGATGGCTTATTTTTCTGGCCCAATTCCTTTGGGCCTTAAGGTACTGTCCAAACGGACTGGATGGTGGCCTTCTTTTGGGCCAAAAAAGGATGTGTGAGACAAGGGTCTATTTGGGCCAAAAGCGAGGTAAGTTTTGATACTTTCGTTTTACTACCGTACGGATACACTCAATTTCATAACAAAACATACTGATTTGGTTAGCTCAATTGTGAATGGTCAACAAAAGTAGTAGTCCATGTAAACATAAGTGTGTAGAAAGTATCTACCCACTCACAGTCATCCATATCAGGATGTTGTGAAATTTAGTAGAGGAATTATTGTATATGTTCAGCTGGTCTATGCCTTAAGTTGGCTCTTGGTTGGCTTTGGAACCTACAAAAGAAAAACTGTCAGTACCAACTAGTACAATAGTTAGAAATAAAGTTTGGATCTTACAAGGTATTGGAGTGAACAACAGGACTCTAAGAAGATGAATTTTCAAATTACAAATGTAGACTGTGACAATGAGTTCAGTTCCAGTACAGAAACTGAGATTAACCCCTTGCATCACAAGTTTGACATTGAATTGCATATTAAAATGTTCTTGAAACATTGACCCAGCTAGTTCACTTAGAACTTAGAATAGAGCAAAATAAATGTGTCATTAATTATAAATGTTCAAGGTTTGTTTTTCATTTTGCATTTACTATTTACTGAAACTTAATATGTATATTTGTACCATTAGACAGAATCACATGAGTGAAACTTCTCATACATACCACTTGTATGGTTGAACATTGTTTGGGATCTTTGTTTTGGAAGCAGTTCCCGTGAAAGAAGTTGACCTGGATGGAAGAAGATGTCAAGTAAAAGAAGATTTACAAAGCAAAGGGAAGAGAGTATGAGAAAGGCTCTGTGAAAGGAATCTTGGAAGAAACTTTAAACACTAAGGAATGCTTCCAACAAAGAAGTTGTATGAGGAATTTGCAACTTTTATCTGAGATGAGGACAGAAACCAGTTAAGTTTGCACTTGAGGAATCCCTGAAGCAGAAATGAAGAGATGCAATTAATAAAATCAAAACCTTGAGCAAGTTTAACATCAGATTTTCCATTTTAGTAAGCCACCCAATATCTTAAAAAAAAAAGAATAATATCATTATTTATACAAGAAATTTGAATGAAGCTCCAGACCATTTACCCGCTCTGACTTGTCTACCCATAAAGATACAGAGCATTAAAATATTACATCAATTTCCATATTCACATTCATAAGACAGATAAACAGTTTGCCATATCCCTTGCCAAAGATGAAATTAATTATACAAAAATGATTTTGAAATTCTTGATCATCTCTGTGCAAATAGAGGCTACACATTATTCCACATCAAAAATAGACCACCTCACTATTCCTTTAGTATTGTACATAAAAAAAATTGCCGGAACAAGATAGAAGTACCAATAGAGCTCATTTTTTAAACTTTAAAGACTAAAATAACTCATTTGAAATATTACGAACTAAAAGTGTTCAGCAAATAAACTTTAGAGACTAAGGGTCCGTTTGGATAGAACTTATTGCTGAAAATTGAAAGTTGAAAACTGAAAACACTGTAACAAAATAATTTTTAAAAGGGTAAAAAATATTATTCATTACAAAAGTTATTGTTCATTGGCCTAGAATCACTGTTCATGGACAATGAACAGTAACAAACACGCGTTGAAAAAAAAAAAAAAAAAAACATGAACGCAGCTAAAACGCTGAATTCAAACGTATTCTAAGAGTGTATTTTAACTTTCTATTTTAAGATTACTTGCTCAAAATTATAATCTTGTAACTTTTGGGACGCTAAGATCTGTTTGGGATCAGTTTATTTTATTGAAACTGAAAACATTTTTACTGAAACTAGTGTAAATAAAGATAAAAATTAGTTGAAATAATATAATAAGACTTATGAATAGTATTAAAAAGTGCAGTAAAATCCATAAATAATAACAAAAATAAGCTGAATAATAAAATAAATTAATTTTTTAATTTGTACCCAACCGGACACTTATACGAGAAGCCCATTCTCCAGACAAGAAAGAAGCAAAAGAAAAAATTACAAGGAGAGAACTAGAAGTCTAGAAGAGAGGGGCCGAGATAAAATAGCATGAGAGAGAATACAATGAAAGAAGGCAAATGCTTCACTGGTCATCCAAACCCAGAAAAAAAAAAACAAAAAAACAAAAAACCCATCAACTATGATATTTACCCCAAAAAAAAAAAAAAAAAGAAGAAGACAGCGTGTAAGAGAGAAAAAGAAAAAGAAATAAAGAGAAGAAGAAGAGAAAAGAAGAAACAGAAAAAGAAAGAACAGTAGACTTGGCGCCTATATCTTTTGATTCTTCTTCAACACTCTTTCTCTACATTCACAAAGAAGACAGCGTGTAAGAGAGAAAAAGAAAAAGAAATAAAGAGAAGAAGAAGATAAAAAAAGAAAAAGAAAAAGAAAGAACAGTAGACTTGCGCGCCTATATCTTTTGATTCTTCTTCAACACTCTTTCTCTACTCTACATTCACAAACTTAAATTAAAACCCTCTCTCTCTCTCTCTCTTTCTCTCTTCTTTAACTCAGAAATCGAATCCTACACATTCATACATACACACACATTGAGAATACAATTCAAAATACAATAATATGGGTTCGAGTAGCAGAGAAGAAAGGTCCGAAATCGCATTCTTCGACGTGGAGACCACCAGACGCGGCCAAAGGATCGCCTTGTTGGAATTCGGAGCCATCCTGGTTTGCCCTGAAAAGCTCGTCGAGCTCGATAGCTACTCCACCTTGGTCAGACCAGCTGATGTCTCTCTCATCTCCGCCTTGTATCCACGCCGCAATGGTATCACTCCTGACGTCGTCGCTTCCGCCCCTACCTTCCTCCAAATCTCCGATCACGTTTACGACCTTCTCCACGGTCTCTATCTCTCTATCTCTCTCTCTCTCTCCTATGGTGTTTGTCTCCTTGTTCATAAAATTTTGTGTTCTGATTTTACTTCTAGATTTTGTTTGAATGACTGAGGCGGTGCATTAGTTAAACATTCAATTAAATAAAGTTTTTATGGAAAAAAAAAAAAAGTTATAATAGTTTTTTTTATTTTCTATATAAAAGTAGTTTCAA
Source organism: Castanea sativa (assembly GCF_040712315.1). Classification (NCBI taxonomy): domain Eukaryota; kingdom Viridiplantae; phylum Streptophyta; class Magnoliopsida; order Fagales; family Fagaceae; genus Castanea; species Castanea sativa. The sequence continues at coordinate 36,358,006 of NC_134016.1, read as the reverse complement.
AATTTTCTTTAAATAGATTATTAGCATGAACTTTATTTATTTATTTACTTATTAGCATATCCATGTATATAGTTGCACACTTTTTAAATCATTGATTCCTATTAAATTTAGTATAAGTTTGGATACTGATAATTTGGCAGTGTTTGCATCAACCTTTTTTTTTTTTTTTTATATAAGAAGTGCATGCTTCATGCTTTTCTAGTCGATCCATGCATTATTCATAGAACTTACAAACCTCTTTTTTTAGCAATTAAAAATGGGTCATACGATACTATTTACATATTTAAAAATTATTTTATTACAGTATTTTCAGTTTTCAGCAAAATAGGCGGTATTCAAATAGACCCTTAACGTTAGAAAATTGCGTTAACTCTCTCCAACATCTTATTAAGGGTCCGTTTGGATAGAGCTTATTGCTGAAAACTGAAAACACTGTAGCAAAATAATTTTTAAATAGGTGAATAGTACCGTAGGACCTATTTTTAATAAAAAAAAATTCTGTAAAGTGAAGTTTGTGGGTCCCGTGAACAGTACAACCCACATATGTGCTGAAAAGTCAGCAAAATGCGGCTACTATTCATGCACAATAACCTTTGTCCCCTGAGCCGTGCAGCAACAGAAGAAGAAGAAAAAAAAAAAAACAGAAAATGCAGAAAACTAAGACGCGGACGCTATGGGTTTGTTTAGATAGAATTTATTGCTGAAAATTGAAAACTGAAAACACTGTAGCAAAATAATTTTTAAATGTATGAATAGTGATGTGAGACCCATTTTTACTAAAAAATTGATGAAAAAATACATGAACAATGCGCGCACTGCGCGCTTGTCCCCCTGCAGCAGAAGAAAAAAAAAACGCAAAACGTGGAAAATATAAGCTAGATCCAAACCCTCTATATATAAGCTGTATCCAAACCAAGCTTAAATGTTTTGTAACTTTATAGAAAATTCAAAAACTTTCCTTTCTTTACTATAATTTTCCCACTAAGCTTTCTTATAGTTAATTTTGTCCCCTTTTGCCAACATAAACATATATCCCCGCACCTCAGCTGATCTCCATGGCACTTGGCAAACACCAATAATTACTCTATGATCTTTTCTGTGGTATCATTGAAAGAATAAGAAAACTTGCTTGGTGAGCTTTGGACCGTGTAGTGAAAAAAAGAAAAAAAAGAAAAGAAAAAAACTTTGATTTCTAAACCTTATCAAAGTGATTTGTATTTACTATTTACAGTATATATATTGTTACTGATGAGTTATATTCTATATAAAGTAAATAACAAAATGATAAACACTAAATAAATACAAGTTCAAATCATATACTAATATCCTAGTATTTGTCTTAAGAATAACTGCGAGTTAGTATAATACTCCTTATCTTCTTTTCTTTTTTTTCTTTTTTCTTTTTTTTTGATAGGATATCTTCTTTTCTTTTAGCCAGTAATAATTGTGAATAGAGTTATGTTTTGGCTTCTTATAAAATGCTTTAGTAGTATATATTAACCTAAAAAAAATGGCCGGGTGCTGTTTAAATTTAATGAGGTTTTAAATAAATAATAAATAAGGAGAGAGAAATAAAAATGTTATTATAGGTGTAAAGCAATTAGAATTTAATGTCATTTTTTAAACTATTAAACCTCTTAGAAATCTATGGTCTTAAAAATGTGTAACTCTTAGTACACCTAGTATAACTTGAATCCATACACACACACATATATTATCTATTAACTATATCAAAAGAGACAATAGGCTTAGGAATAGTGTTAGCAACAATATTTTGGTTTAGTCAAGTTTTTAGACTCATTCTAATACTACTAAAAAAATCTTTTATATTTATTCAAGGCATTTGGTTAATTTGGTGTGATAGATTTTTTTTCTTCTCAAGTACACCAATTTGTTTTTGCTTTATATTATATTTTCTATATACAAAAAGAACAAAGGCCTTGAAGCTACAATATTTTTGGTTTGTTCAATTTGCACAGTTTTTGTTTCCACGTTTTTTTTTTTGAATGCATAAAGCTACAGTAGTTTTGTTATATTATTTTTGGTTTGTTCAATTCATAATGTTTCACAAAATAATAAAATATTAATACAACAAATTGACATAATATTTTCACAATTGTTGAGGTGTTAATTTCTTATAAGTCAAAATAAAATAATAAAATATCGCATTGGAACCAACCACAACTAAAAATAAAGTTATTGTGCCAAAAAAATGTTACATTCACAACATTTTTCATAACACTTTCATAACAAATCTAAGTAGTAAATTATTATTGGTTCTAATTTAAACTTACCAATGAAATTACTTTTTTGCTCACCAACCTATAACAATCTATTACTTATAATTTGTTATGAAAATGTCGTAGACATAACATTTCTTTTGTAAAAATGTTAAGACATCTTACTGTCGTCACAATATTTTCAAAACTGCTAAGTTGTCAATTCTTTACAATTCAAAATAAAATATAACAAAATTATAAAGGTATTATGAAAATATTATGACATTTTGTTGTATTTCTAGAAATTTTTTATTGGTTTAGTCAACGTTGTTAAGCCAAAATTCACTGTTTCACATGCAATTGTCTTGGGTTGACTTTTTTTTTTTTTCTTTATGCACCATTTTATGTAAAAACACATAGTTTTACACACAAAAACAACAAAAAAACAAAAAACAAAAACTTAGGATAAAAACAATTTTTAGCCTTTGTCTTTGGGTTAGTTTACAATTCCTCCTTTAATTTTAAAATCAAGCAATTTTTCCCTTAATATTTTTGAAAAGATCAAATATTTATATTGTGATTCTCTTAGTTAAACCCTAATGAAAACTTATGATTCTTAAAATATTTTATTGTGTAATATCTAAAATACTCTCACTAAAGTTTAACATCCCAAAAATTTTCTTCACGTATTTTAAGTTTTAGATATTAGTCATGCTTAAAAAGTTGGAATGATAATATAAGGTGTTTTATTTGTGATCTAAAGAACATTGATTTTCTAGGTTTAAATTTTTGAAACTTATAATTTATTTAATGGAAAATTCGATGACATATGCTTTTTGTTATCTTTTTTTTTTTTTCCCCCTCAGCAAAACTCAGTTGTTTATTGTTCGAAGATGATGATATTTGTTAATATTCTTATAAGTTTTTTATCAAGTGGATCTATTACCTTTAGCAAATAGGTACTAAAAAACTATTATAGTAAAAAAAAAAAAAAAAAAATTATATATATATATATATATATACACACACATATATATGTTAAATAGCTACCATAATTTTGCGTGTGATCAAAATTCTTATTAAATAGCTACCATAATTTTGCGTGTGATCAAAATTCTTATACGAATGAGATTAACTTTTTATGACATAATTATCAAAAATCTTAAAATTAGTGTGCGTTTGGCAAAAATTATTTTTGCCAATTTATTTACTATTCAACTTATTTTTACTACTATTCATGGATTCCACTGCACTTTTTGATATTATTCATAGGTCCTACTATACTATTTCAGTTAACTTTTACTTTTATCTACAATACTTTCAACAAAAAGTTCTCAATTTCAGTAAAATAAACGGATCCCAAACATACCCTTAATATTTCTTGTGATTAATGTAAATCTCTATGTATTTTAAAAATAAAACGATTTATATATTTGTTTTGTGATATAAATAAAATCTAGAATTGATTTTAATCACTACTCATATTTCACTTCAAGGCACGTGTTGCCTTACTTTATATATGTGTGTGTGGTTTAGTTCAAGTTACATCTGTTGTAATTCTAAGCAATATTACACCATTCAATATTTTTTAATTGGATGCAAATTGTGACAAATCTACCATTATATTACCTTATCTTCATATATTCTCCATACTTGCAAAATTTCAAGGTGATCAAAGATTAATAGCAATGTCATCAATCAATTTTTAAAATTCAAGTTTTTGTAGTTTGAAATAATGCATAAGAGATGAGTTTATGGATCAAATGATAAATAACATTCAATTAACATAAAAATTGGCATGATTGTTAAGAACATATAGAACATGTAATTCAATGGTGAGACTTTCAAAAAATGAATTCTTTAACAAGTGTTGGGTGGTGTAACATTGCTTACTCTAGGTGTAACTTGAACCCAACCCATATATATATATATATATATATATATATATATATATATATATATATTATCATATTTTACATTTTCTCAACAACCAAACAAAGGGAGGAAAGAATTTTTTTTCTTTTGTTTTTGTTTTTAAACTTGCCTCAAGTATGCTCAGGAAGTTTATTAGGCTTACTTGGATGATTTTTTTTTTATTTTAAAAAATCACATTTTTTAATGTGGTTGTGGATTGTGAAAATGTTAGTTTCGGATTGAAATATGTTTGCTTTTATAGGAAAAGAAGAAAAAAAAGGATTTTTTTGAAAACAACTATAAAAACGAAACAATTTTATTAGTTAGCATAGTTTTGAAACTATTTGGTTATCTAACAACTCGAGACCAAAGAACTCAATTTTAGAATGCTAAATCGACTACACTGAACTCGATTTCAACATCGTCTGCAGCTAATGTGGATACTTGGTCCACATAGGCATCAAACTTGAGTCAAATGGACTCAAGTTCAACTTCCTTGTTCTTCCAAGCCCCAAAAACCGATGAACAAAACCAAATACAAAATCCAAAATAAATACCTGATTGGATCAGATTTCTCTTGCCTGAAGCTTTCGCCGCCTGGGTTGCTTCTCCTTGACAAATCTATCGGGTAATGCTTGCTTGGTTCTCACTTTGGATCCAAAGTCTCGACTGCAATGGACTGCCGAGCTTCACGAGAGGTTCGTGGACGCTGTGACCTAGCTCGGTAGCCCTGATAGTGTAGCAACAACATCACTGGAGTGATGGCGAAAAAACCACACTCATATTAAGTCTGACGTGTTCAGCTTTCACCGCCATCACCTAAAGCATTCGCCGATTAGGTTGCTTCATTCATTAGTATTGCTGGGTAATGAAATTGAGCGTTATAGACTCGATTTTCTAGGTATCGAAATCGAGTATTACAGACTTGATTTTCATGCTTATATGGACAGATTTCCACATCAGTTGCAACACGATGTTGAAATCGAGTTTAGTGTACTCGATTTGCATTCTAAAATCGAGTCATTTGGTCTCGAATTGTTAGATTCCCAAATAGTTTCAAAACTGTACTAACTAATAAAATTGTTCGGTTTTTATAGTTATTTTCACCCAAAAAAAAAAAAAAAGGGGCTCTTTTAGTCTTCTTAGTTTGCTTTGTTTGTTGCATATTTTTATTTTAATTCTTTTAAATATGATTTTTTGTGTGTGTATAGGGCGGATTTGGGCGGGTCATAATATACGAAGATTCGATCGTGTGAGGATAAGAAAGGCATTTGCGGAGATTGGTAAGCGCGCACCCGAGCCTAAGGGTATTATTGATTCATTGATATTGTTGACAAAGAAATTTGGAAAGAGAGCTGGAGACATGAAGGTATCAATCTCTCTATTCTTGACGAAAAATCAGCATCTTATAAATATTAGCATTAGTTCTCATTCTTGAAAGATTCTTCTAAGCACAGGAAACAAGCAAAAAAAAAAAAGTTTTTGGATTTAATTCTTGGAATTATTATATTATCGAAAGAATTAAAGAACTGTAGAGTAGGTTTAGCAATTAGGACAAAATTGGTTAGTGGCAAAAGGAATTCTTTTAATTATAAATTAGAAAGAATTTTTGGAAGTGTGTTTTTCTGCTTTTTGATGTATCTATATAGAGTCTTGAGCTATATGATGTTTCCATAAAGGGGTGATCACCAAATTTGATAATTTTTCCTTTTTTTATGGTTTTATGCTGTTTTGGAAGCTGCTTAAATTTGGATATCAACTTGTGTGAGTGTGTGTTTCTAAAAAAAAAAAAAAAAAAAATACTCAACGTTGTTGAGTAGTTCCAGATGTGATATTGAGAAGGAGTTTATCACTTACTCCGTGACACTAACTGCCGCATGCATTTTTGGTGTTGGCGCGTAAGTATATTCCCTTATCTCATCCCCATCCCCTTCCCCTATATGTGTGTGTGTGTGAGTGAGTGTGTTTTTCTCAAAAAATAAACTTGTTGATTGGCTTTAAGTTAATAACCTTTATTTACAAAAGAAAATAATTATTTTCATCAATCTTTTTCATCTTATTGCCCGTTTGGATCCCCGTTTTCCTTCATGCGTCTGCGTTTTTTTTTTTTTTTTTTTTTAAAGACCAGCGCTTGGTCCCCGTTTCATGGCAAATTAACTGTGCACCAAGGCATATAAACAGTAAAAAAAAGAGTGAACAGTGTTTTTTTACACATTAAAAAATTATTTTGCAACAGTGTTTTCAGTTTTCAGTTTTCAGCAATAAGTTCTATCCAAACGGACTCTTATTATATGCAATTTTAAGACTCAGTAATTATTATTTTCATCATGTAGACCTTAAAACCTGTTGTTGTTGTGATCCATTGACACCAAAATTTTTGAGATTAAAGCCTTAAAACTTGTCAGTTACGATATTATTAGAGGCATCTTAGGCTATCCCTATTTAATTTCTTGTGTGACAGAGACTTTATATGATGACAATTTCATATCTTTGGAGTTGGTGCACCTGGGGAGGTGTATACCAACATTTCTCTCAGCTTTCTTAGCTTTATCAACATCTTAATATGAGTTTCCTTAGTTCATTTATTACTGTTGTTTATACACGATCAGATGGATTTTCAAGTCATGTGAAAGCTTGAGGGTAGTTGTTGTATTATAGGTTTTGACTGATTGGAAAATTTGAAATATTGATATGCTCATATTTTTCACTTTAGATGGCCACTCTTGCTACTTATTTTGGGCTTGGAGAGCAGACACACAGGTAATTGTGCAAACCCAAGAGGAGACACTTGCTCCAGATTAGCCTGGTAAAATTTTTTTTTCGTCAAAGCTAATCTTTTCGGTGATGTATTCTTCAGGAGCTTGGATGATGTTCGGATGAATCTTGAAGTTCTCAAGTATTGTGCAGCTGTTTTGCTCTTGGTAATTTTATAATTTTGAAAGCTATAAAATGTACTTATCTATGGGTGATATGCCACTACTATCAACATTTTAATTTTTAATATATTTCTCATGAATTATGTAAATAAAGCACCCGTTTGGTTTGTCTTTAAAGATTTGACACGTACTATTTTAAATGTCTCGGGTAATTTGCTTGTACCATGAGAGCACTAGTCATTTGAATACTGCATGCCATTAGAAGTCAGACATGCTTTCCTCAGGTTTGGTGACAGTAAGCAATCCTACATGAAGTCCGGTAGGAGTACATTATTAATTTATTCCACTTCATGCCTAATTCTGTTTTCAGCACGTGTTTTACTGCAATTGTTAACTCGGATCATTTTTTTTATTTGTTAGTTGAGTTAATTTGGTTTGCTACAAAATATACTCTCTCTCTCTCCCTCTCTCTCTCTCTCTCTGAGCTTGCTTTTGGCTCTTTAAACTTCTGAACCATCCATGCCTCTCTTATGAACACATTTTGACTACATAAATCCTGAAATAAAATAGGCCTCACTAGGAAGAATTAGTGGAGTGCCATGCACTCTCTGATGTAACCTTACTTCAATTCTTTAGTATATATGTTTATTTGAATTTTCAAGTAGTAGAGGTATTCTCTTCTAGACATTTACTTTTAGCTCAGACAGTCCATCCCTGATTGTTTGGATGGACATATATTATGTCCTTCCTGGTGACTTTGACATAGGCTGAGTATTGTGTCTGGTAGAAAAATGCGTGCTTTATAAGGTTTGATATTGACAAAAATCTGCGAACATGCAGGAGTCAAGCCTTCACATCACAGCAGAGGAGGTTGAACCTAATACAGCTCAACGAAATATTTTTGACATGGTCCAGCTTAGCAATGAAATAGAGGAGTCGTATGAGATGTCTTCCACAGAGTCTTCCGAGATGTATTCTGTAGAGTCTTCTGAGATGTCTTCTGCAGTTGCTGTCTCTGATGGTCGCAGTGACTCTGCAGGGTTTTTAGAGCCTGATGAAGTTTTTTTTTTCTTTTGATATGCCTGATGAAGTTCTTATTTCTTCTATCAGCGCATCTTTTGTTACATTTTTTCGTGGGAGTCAAAGAATACAATTATTTCATGAAGGTTTCATTTTGCAGCTTTGTTGTAGTCATTTGAAAGTGCGGTTTGGAATAAGTACAAAATTTCTTGATCATGCTGGCCGGCCTCGGTTGAACTTTGTGGTTGATGCCCCACAGAGTTTATGTGAGGTTCTTGATGCATGTGATGGTATTGCACAGAAGTTGTCCTGGGATTCGGGTAGCAGCTCTGAATGGTGGCCTGTTGTGATTAGGAAAGATGGCTTTGTCAACTACCCTACAGTGAGGCTGCAGTAAGTTTGCTCTTATTGTTTTGCCCTCTCTCTCTCTCTATATATATGTGTGTGTGTGTATGTATGTGTGTGTGTATATATATATATATATATATATATATATATATATATATATATATTGTGATTGGTGGAAAAAATGCCTGAATTTAAGCAGTATTAACGAAAGTTGAGATTGCAGCCCAAAAGATGTTTTTTCCTGCACATTTAACTCTACTATAGTAGGAATAGGATAGTCCTGATATGCTTTTCTCCATAAAAAAAATTTCTTGATTAATACATCACAGCCCAAAATATCTTGCATGCTCAGTCCTACATTCTTGTTAATATATCGGATTTTAATTAAATTTGTTTTAATTTCTCTTTCATGGATGAAAGTGAAACCATTATTAATATTTTACCCCTCATTTGAGTTTGAAGCATATTCATTTATATAGATGTTTTACTTAATTGGCTACTTTGAAACTGAGGCATGAAGATATTTTGGGATTTAACAGTTGCAAGTTGCAACTGCTTGAATTATATAATTATAGTCATAAAATATTGGAGATCTGTTTCTCCTGTTTGTCTAATATGCAAGAACATAAAGCATTAATGTAAATGTCGTAAAGTTCTCCATAATTGAAGTCACCTGATGAGATATGTAATTGTTTTGTAACAACAGCATTCCAAATACCATATCTGGAGACAATCCATACGGAACAGAGATGTATCAAAAAGATTCAGGCGGTGTGCAAAAGCTTGTGTTCAGTAAATATGATCCAGCAGAGCTTGATCCCTTGTTCACTCCCGGTACCTTTGTGGATGCATTCTTTTCTATAGATCCATATGACTATCAGCAGAATGCAGGCAGTCGTTTGGTGGCAAAAAAATTGATTATCCATACCAATTGATGAAAGAAGACAATCTCTAATTTGTTCAATAGGACCAGTTTGCTCTGTAAATTTGTAATGTTGGACTGAATAGACTATCATAAAGAAAGAAAATGTTTTTATGTTAGGATGAAAAGGACCATTAATACTGATGATTGATTGTAAGATATAACTGCAAAATCTGTTCGAATTTTTATGTTATATGTGGCCAACAAATTAATATAAACAGATTTACTTTTCGATATTACAGGCAGCAACTATAAACTGATGCTCAACCCGTTTAGATGTTTGTTAAGGATCTGTATTTCAATTTCAAATACACACAGAATCTATTTCTATTCTCTTCCTGCAAAGAACTCGTGCGTATATAATTTATGTTCGCAGTAATGGATTAATGAGTTTATATTATGATATTATCTAAATAGGCTACATAGCTATTGGATTGAGACTTTTATGTTTTTATATTGCTGGGCAATGTGCTTCATGTGATTCTTTTGTGATTCTTATTAATGAATTATTACTAGCCACCATGTTACCTTACTAACGAAACTAATATGATATCTTTGACGGCCCCAAAAAACAATAAATCTATTTATTCTTCTGTTTGGTTTAAAAGAAGTCTCTCAGACTCTCACGTGCTCATGCTTTTGAATAAGGACTACGTGCTTCATATGTTTGTCGTTCAATATTATTTTCACACTATGTACCAAAATAAAATATCTGCTCACATTGAATCCTATCGCTATTAAGGTGTTGGTGAGTAGTGAGAATTGAGATGAATAAAGTGTCCCAAAAGTTTCAAGACTATAATGCTAAGCAAATAGTCTTAAAAAAGAAAGCCAAAATACGCTGTTAGTTCTTAAAGTTCACTCATTAAGAGCTTTTAGTCCCTAATATTACAAATGAGTTATTTTAGTATATAAAATTTAAAAAATAAGCTCTATTGGTCCTTCTAGTTCCGTCAATTTTCTTATGTACATGGCTAAAAGAATAGTGAGGTGGCCTATTTTTGACGTGGAATAATGTGTAGCCATTATTTGCACAGAGACAATCAAGCATTTCAAAAAGATTATTTTTCTTATCATTTTTGTATAATTAATTTCGTCTTTGGCAATGGATATGGCAAACTGTTTATCTGTCTTGTGAATGTGAATATGGAAATTGATGTAATATTTTAATGCTCTTATATCATTATGTGGAGACAAGTCAGTGCGGGTAAATGGTCTGGGGCTTCATTCAAATTTCCTGTATAAATAATGATATTTATTCATTTATTTGAAGATATTGGGTGGCTAACTAAAATGGAAAATCTGATGTTAAACTTGCTCAAGGTTTTGATTTTATTAAGTGCATCTCTTCATTTCTGCTTCAGGTATTCCTCAAATGCAAACTTAACTGGTTTCTGTCCTCATCTCAGTTAAAAGTTGCAAAGTCCGCATACGACTTCTTTGTTGGAAGCATTCTTAAGTGTTTAAAGTTTCTTCCAAGATTCCTTTCACTGAGCCTTTCTCATATATACTCTCTTCCCTTTGCTTTGTAAATCTTCTTTTACTTGACATCTTCTTCCATCCAGGTCAACTTCTTTCACGGGAACTGCTTCCAAAACAAATATAGATTCCAAACAATGTTCAACCATGAAATGTGGTGTGTATGAGAAGTTTAGTGCATGTGATTCTGTCTAATGGTACAAATATACTTTATAAGTTTCAGTAAATAGAAAACGCAAAATGAAGAACAAACCCTTGAACATTTATAATTAATGACAAATTTATTTTGCTCTATTCTAAGTTCTAAGTGAACTAGCTGGATCAATTTTTCAAGAACATTCTAATATGCAATTCGATGTCAAACTTGTGATGCCAAACTGGAACTGAACTCATTGTCACAGTTTACATTTGTAATTTGAAAATTCATCTTCCTAGAGTCCAATTGATCACTCCAATAGTACCTTGTAAGGCTTGTGGCCATTAAAATTTGTTTCTAACTATTGTAGTTAATAGTGAAGGTTTTTCGTTTGTAGGTGGTGCTCCACCTTTCAAAAGTCATTTGAGAGCCAACTCAGAGTACAGACTTGTTGAATATATACAGTAATTCTTTTAGGGACAAGCCAAATTTCACAACATGTTGAAGTGGTTGACTGTAAGTGATGGACACTTTTTGCTCTCTCGGGTTTAAATAAACCCATTACTTTTTGTTGATCACATTAATATGTTATAAAATTGGGTGTGTACGTAGCATTATTGGAATATACATCCAACGATCGGGTATCAAAAACCTTTGCATTCAGCCCAAATAGGCCCTTATCTCATCCATCTATCAATGGCGCAAAAGAGATCCAGGATCCAGTACATTTGGGCAGTAAAAGAAATTGGGCCAGAAAAAAAAAAAATCAGCTCTCAACAAGAATCAAGTATATTATTCCTTTTATTATTCTATCTTTTATGATGTCTCTGGTAATGTGTGTTCTTCATCTAATCCATTAGAAGGAGGTTAGTCTCGGTCCTTAGACATGACCAAGTTGAAAACACAAAAGAAGCCGTGCACACAACACAACATGTTACCTAACTAAGTCCGTCTCCTCATCAAGAACCAAAGTCAAATATGGTTGTTCTTCTTTCCATTTTCCTTCCTCTCCTTCATACGCGGTGGCGGGCCAAGTACTCTATAGTCTATATACAACCAGTGGGACGGGTTATATGATCAGAGTTGCAAATAAAAATGCCTTTAGCATACAAAATGGAAGCCATAGCTGCCGTGTACACAACCTGTAACTACAACATTGACTGTGCGTGGAATATCGGATAAGGCAGTGTTGGAGCATAGATCATACTTCTAGGTTCCAAAATTCCCAGACAATATCCTAGGATATTCTGACCATAACGATGAAGTACCAAATTAATACGGCATTTCAATATTAAAAATGAGAAAAAGGAAGAAGAACCTAATTATCAGTCAAACCTTATTTGTTAATCTAGTTTTTGGTCATCAGATTGCATGCATTGCATTGTCATTCATTACTCATGTTACTCATCACGTACTAACTATCGCATCATAAACCAACAACATTGGTCCTCTGTCAAAATAATAAGGTCCTCAAAAAGATTTGTGGTCGTCAATGTGTCACTCTTAACGGAAACTGTACACTTGCTCTTGAGTCTTGATATATTTATTCAACATTGGTCTGATGATTTCTTTTTCTAAGCCAGTGAGATCCTTAAGTCTTCTAACTAATCAATATAGATTGAGGTCATTTCACATTGTAATTACCCTATTTTTAAGATTGAAAGGACTGTACAGTGACAATGTACACACCTGAGGTTATATGCGATTACTTAACATTTACCTAATAACTCTCAAATAAGGGAGTGACATTTTCAGTCTCTCGTACGAAGAAATGTTAAAAAGAAAAATGCTAAAGGTAAAAATTATTTTTGCAATTTTTTTTTTACAAATTGTTGTCACATCAATTTTTTGTAATAAAAATGCTGTAAAATATTGTATGCCTATAGAATTATTCTGTTTAAAATTTTTTTTTTATTTTTTTATTTCATTATTCTTCACTTATTTATCTTTCTTCCAAATAAAGCACCAATGTGGCGTTTTGTATAGGATAATGATTTAGAATTCCTAGAAATGTTTAAAGATTTCTATGTTTAGTTACAAATCATATTAAGAAATAAGATGTCAAGGGAATCTAGATTACCCCTCAACCCCCTTTCTGTAGGAATATGGATTCCCTTTAAAACATGTGGGTATCCAGATTCCTAAACTTAAAAGAAATTGTATTTTTTTTATAAATTGACAATTTTAATCATTTTTCCTTATCATTTAAGCCATTGAGATAAAATATCAAACAAATCATCAATATCTTTTCCCATGTCTTTTATCTCTTCTCACCAAAACAACATAAATAAGATAGACAACTCTGTTGATATATTCATTAACAAAGTTCTATTCAGGTTTCATGTGGAAGATAAGAAAAGTTTGAAGGAAATCCTCCATTGTTGCTCGGTATTCACTTTTTCTTTTCATTATTTATTTAGAGGAAGAGTTTTTTTTTTTTTTTTTTTAAGACTTGATATTGGATTTACAAATCTAATGATAGAATGGAAAAAAAAATCATTTAAGATTACTAGGAATAAACAGAATATTATGATCTCACATTCCTAAGAATTTTATTAGATTCTTAATTAAACCAAACATAGGAATAGTTACATTCCTAGGCACCCAAATTTCAAGGCATCACATTCTTAGTGTCAGCTGTTTATAACCTCAGTTTACAACTACAAAAGTTAGACCCTTTTGTAGTTGTACTCTGATTATGTAATGTATTATAAATCCGGTTTAAAATATTATTATTACTATTTTTGTGTGTATTCTAATAAGTAATACTGTTTACTTAAAAAAAAATTCACTTAGATAAAAAAAAAAAATCATTCACAATTAATAAGTTAAACCAAATATTAAAATTTCACATTCCTAAGAATTTTATTAAATTCTTAATTAAACCAAACATATGAATAGTTACATTCTTAGGCACCCAAATTGTAAGGCATTACATTTCTAGTAATCTGGATGCCAAGAGTAATGTAGATTTTCTCGTACCAAACGCCACCTAAATGATGCAAGAATTTTTGAAGTGTTGTGTAGAACATAAAAAATAAAAAATAAAAAAAAATTTCAATTTATTCTTATCATTGGTAGATGCTCCTAAAGAAGTTAGTGAGTATTTATCCAAAAAGTCATACGGTATTAATTTGGAATAAAAATAAGTTAAACTTATTCATAATTGGCTTAGTTAAAAAAAAAAATCATTCACAATTAATTGTTGAAATCTGTGAGTTTCAGTTAGCTCAATTGGTAAAGTCTTTGATGGTTGAATAAGAAATTTGAGGTTCAATTTCCATTTACACCATAAATTGATTGGAGTTTTAGTCTGATGATAAAGAGCTATCAATATCATCGAGAGTGGACGTATTTTTTTTTTTCTAAAAAAAATAAATGCTGGAATCTAATTAAAGAATAAATAAATGTTTGGAATGAATCGAAAGAGGAGACGTGGATAATAGGACAAGGCAAGGCCCTTAATTCACGTTTAGCAGATTAGGTATTGCTTGTAAAATGGTAATTGAGGCTTTGGTTGTACATAACGGCAAGGAATGAGATACCTAGTGTACATCTCCAATTTAACTTCTTCACTTGGTTTTTCGAATTGTACACGGTATCTCTGCCCTTAACATTTGTTTTTTAATTCTTTGTAATAGAATTTGTAAAATAAAATTGGATACAAACCCCTCCTCTGATACATAGGAACGACTGACACCAAACCCATCTTTGAGTAGAGAATTAATGGTTATAGGAATGAAAAACCTAACGCAATTGCCCTAAGCAAAACTATATAGGTCAACATATATGGAATGAAATAATATTCGTGTCTTTAATTTGGCTCTTCTGGCAAAGCAAAACAAGGGTGGCTGTGGTGTTGAGCTATATAATTTATTAAACGCCTACTTATCTTCTTAAAAAAATAAAAGAAAGAAAAATCATTGAATGCCATCTATTATCTAACATGTTGTTTCTCAAAACAAAAAAAAAAAAAAAATATATATATATATATATATATATATATATATATATATCCAACATGTTTTTTTTTAGAGAGAATTTCAACCTATAGTGTCCGCTTTTGATAATAACACTTTATTGAACTCCAAATCTTTTATTCAACCATTAGAGATTTTACCATAGAACCCACACTTATTCAACATGCTATATTGAATAGTACCAAATGCCACTTTAAAAAAAAAAGAAAAAAAAGTGAAGAAATACAATTTGAAGTATCCATATCTATTGTATTATTGTATTTATATATTGAAATTTGCTTGGCCTTTCAATAAAAAAATGATGATGAAGAAGAAGAAGTAGAAGAAAAGAATAGTACCCCCAAAGACCTTTTTGTTGATTGGCACATATGGTGTCCTTTATGGGGTGAGTTTGAGTCCTAAACTCATGGGATGGGCAACTATCCATTATAAACTATATGAAAAAAAAATGTTTATAATGCATAGTTCTGTATAAATATTTTAGACCCTAAATTGGATGGTAGGTGAATATCCTAAATTATTCTCAAATTAGAGTAATAATTACAATTTTTTTTTTTATGAAATGAAATAATTACAAAATTTTGAAGCTTTAAGGTAAACTTAAAAAGATGCAATTAACTCGAGTGGCATCCTTTTGAATGATTGTTACCCTCGTGATTTTATTTTTATTTTTTTTATAAGTGTTAACCTCATGAACTTATATAAACCTTTGCAAGAGTGATAATTACTTATTAGATAAACTGATCGCGGAATTAATTAAGGGTCTATTTGGTAGAGTAGTTCAAACTCATTTTATCAAATTTTAAACTACTTTACACATATTTTCACACATATTTTTACTCACACGTCTTTCAAAAATTTACAAACAACTCAATTCAAACTTTTCTACCAAATTAACCAGAGCATCTTTAAGCATCTTTCTGGAAGAAATTACAGAGCATCAGATGCAATATACACATCCTCCATTTATTGCTTTCATAATGTCCTCATGAATTCCCGCCAACAAAAGTCGCTCCATCGTTGAATCTTCTCAAGCAAGCAAACAACAAAAGAAAAAGACAAAAGTAAAAGTATCTAAATCCAACTGATAGAAATAAAATATCTTATTTTATCTTTTTATCTTTTAAGCGAAATAAAATACCTTTTTATTATTATTATTTTTTTTTTATCTTTCTAAAAAATAAAAATAAGGGAGGCCCAGAAGGCCCAAAATGAAAAGGGTATCAGAAGAGAAGAAAAACCACCACAAGAAGCAACCCAATCCACAGAATTCTTATATAGTAAGAAGAAGAACAATAAGGCTTGGCGCCTATATCTTTTGATTCCTCAACACTCTTTCTCAACGTTCACAAGCTTCAATCAAAACCCTCTCCTTCTCTCTTTCTCTCTTCTTGAAATCGAATCCTATACATACATACATACATACACACAACAGTACAATTCAAAAACACAAAAAGCAAAGCAAAGCAAAGCAATGAATTCGAGTAGCAGTGAAGAAAGATCCGAAATCGCATTCTTCGACGTGGAGACCACGGTCCCGACCCGACCCGGCCAACGGTTCGCCTTGTTGGAATTCGGAGCCATCCTGGTTTGCCCTAGAAAGCTCGTCGAGCTCCAGAGCTACTCCACCTTGATCAAACCGGCCGATCTCTCTCTCATCTCCACCTTGTCCGTACGCTGCAATGGTATCACTCCCGACGCCGTCGTTTCCGCCCCTACCTTCCTCCAAATCTCCGATCGCGTTTACGACCTCCTCCACGGTCTCTATCTCTCTCTCTCTTTCTCTTGGTCTTTGTTTGGTTGCTCTGAAAATTTTGAATTCTAATTTTACTTTTTGGATGTCATATGGTAGACTGAGGTGGAGCTAGCTTTTTGTTGGGTTGGTGAGAAATGCGAGGAAACTGTAGAAATTTATGAAGGATTTTTGTTGGATTGTGTCTTTTCGATAAATTAACTAGTTCAAAGTAGTTCAATTTGGGTAGATATATGTAATTATTTTCCTTTCCGGCATTTTCTCATCAACCAAACAGAGGGAGAAAATATTTCTTTCCTCGAGTATGCTAATGAAGTTTATTAGGCTTACTTGGATGGTTTTTTTTTTTTTTTTAATTTAAAATTTATTTTTAATGTGGTTGTGAATTGTGAAAATGTTAGTTTTGGATCCAAATATGTTTGCTTTTATGGAAAAGAAGAAAAACATGGTGCTTTTAGCCTTCTTTATTTGCTTTGTTTGTTGCATATTTTTATTATTATTATTTTTTTAATATGATTTTTTGTGTGTATAGGACGGATTTGGGCAGGTCATAATATAATAAGATTCGATTGTGCAAGGATAAGAGAGGCATTTGCGGAGATTGGTAAGCCCGCACCCGAGCCTAAGGGTACCATTGATTCATTGCAATTGTTGACGCAGAAATTTGGAAGGAGAGCTGGTGACATGAAGGTATCAATCTCTCTATTCTTGCTGAAATTGATGAAAAAGCGACATCTTATAAATATTAGCATTAGTTCTCAATCTTCAAAGATTTTTCTAAGCGCAAGAAATAAGCAAAAAAAAAAAAAAGATTTATGAATTATAATAGTATCAAAAGAATTAAAGAACTGCAGAGTAGGTGTAGCAATTAGGAAAAAATTGGTTAGTGGAAAAAGAAATTCTTTTAATTAAAAATTAGAAAGCATTTTTGGATGTGTGTTTTTCTGCTTTATGATGTATCTGTATAGAGGCTTGAGCTATATGATGTTTCCATAAAGGGGTGATCACCAAATTTGATATCCCCTCTTTATGGTTTTATGTTGTTTTGGAAGATGCTTAAAGTTGGATATCAACTTGTTGATTGGCTTTAGGATATTATCCTTTATTTACAAAAGAAAATAATTATTCTCACCAATCTTTTTCATCTTATTATATGCAGTTTTAATACCCGGTAATTATTTTTTTATCATGTAGGCCTTAAAATCTGTTGTTGTTGAGGATTCGTAGCCAACCCCAAAAAATTTTGGGATTAAAGCCTTACAACTTGTTAGTTACTATATTATTAGAGGCATTTAAGGATATCCTTATTTAATTTCTTGTGTGACAAGTCAGGAGACTTTATATGATGACAATTTCATATGTTTGGAGTTGGTGCACCTGGGGAGGTGTATACCAACATTTCTCTCAGCTTTCTTAGCTTTATCAATATCTTAATATGAGTTTCCTTAGTTCATTTATTACTATTGTTTATACACGATCAGATGGATTTTCAAGTCATGTGAAAGCTTGAGGGTAGTTGTTGTATTATAGGTTTTGACTGATTGGAAAATTTGAAATATTGATATGCTCATATTTTGCACTTTAGATGGCCACTCTTGCAACTTATTTTGGGCTTGGGCAGCAGACGCACAGGTAATTGTGCAAACCTAAGAGGAGACACTTTCTCTATATTAACCTTGTAATATTTTTTTCGTCAAACCTAATCTTTTTGGTGATGTATTCTTCAGGAGCTTGGATGATGTTCGGATGAATCTTGAAGTTGTCAAGTATTGTGCAACTGTTTTGTTCTTGGTAATTTTATAATTCTGAAAGCTATAAAATGTACTTATCTATGAGTGATATGCGTAATAGATTTCTCATGAATTATATAATTAAAGTACCTTGGTTTGTCTATAAAGATTTGACCCATGCTATTTTAAATGTCTTGGGTAATTTTCTTGTACCATGAGAACACTAGTCATCTGAATACTGCATGCCATTAGAAGTTAGACATGCTTTCCTCAAGTCTGGTGACAGTAAACAATCCTAATGATGCCCAGCAGGAGTACATTATTAATTTATTCCACTTCATGGCTAATTCTGTTTTCAGCCAGTGCTTTACTGCAATTGTTAACTCAGATCATTCTTTATTTGTTAGTTGAGTTAATTTGGTTCCCATTTTGTTCTAAATTGCTACAAAATATCATCCTCTCTCTCTCTCTCTCTGAGCTTGCTTTTGGCTCTTTAAACTTCTGAACCATCCATGCCTCTCTTATGAACACATTTTGACTGCATAAATCCTGAAATGAGTAGGCCTCACTAGGAAGAATTAGTGGAGTGCCATGCACTCTTCGATGTAACCTTACTTTAATTCTTTAGTATATATGTTTATTTGAATTTCCAATTAGTAGGTCTTATCTTTTAGACATTTACTTTTGGCTCAGACAGTCCATCCCTGATTGATTGGATGGACGTATATTATGTCCTTCCTGGTGACTTTGACAGAGGCTGAGTAGAGTGGCTGGTAGAAAAATGCATGTTTTATAAGGTTTGATATTGACAAAAATCTGTGAACATGCAGGAGTCAAGCCTTCCAGATATATTCACAGCAAACAGTTGGGTTTCCCCAAATGCTACGACAAGGAGTCGTAGTAATGCAAAATCACCTCCAGAGGGGGTGGGTCTAAAAATAAGTACTCCCCCATCAAGTTTGAAGTTAAATGATGATCCAATGCTGCCTCCTACAAATCAAGAGCCAGAGGAAAAACATCCAATTTTATCTCTTCTGACACGCATCACAGCAGAGGAGGTTGAACCTAATATAGCTCAACGGGATCCTTTTAACATGGGCCAGCTTAGCAGTGAAATGGAAGAGACGTTTGAGATGTCTTCCACAGAGTCTTCCGAGATGTCTCCTTCAGCTGCTGTCTCCGATGGTAGCAGTGACTCTGCAGGGTTTTTAGAGCCTGATGAAGTTCTTATTTCTTCTATCAGCGCATCATTTGTTACATTTTTTCGTGGGAGTCAAAGAATACAATTATTGCATGAAGGTTTCATTTTGCGGCTTAGTTGTAGTCGTTTGAAAGTGCGGTTTGGAATAAGTACAAAATTTCTTGATCATGCTGGTCGGCCTCGGTTGAACTTTGTGGCTAATGCCCCACAGAGTTTATGTAAGGTTCTCGATGCATGTGATGGTATTGCACAGAAGTTGTCCTTGGATTCAGGTAGCAACTCTGAATGGAGGCCTGTTGTGATTAGGAAAAATGGCTTTGTCAACTACCCTACAGTGAGGCTGCAGTAAGTTTGCTCCTATTATTTTGCCCTCTCTCTCTCTCTCTCTCTCTCTCTCTTGTGATTAGTGGAAAAAATAAATGCCTCAATTTAAGCCGTATTAAAGAAAGTTTAAATTGCAGCCTAAAAGATGTTATTGACTTTTTCCCGCACATTGAATTCTACCATAGTAGGAATAGGAGAGTCCTGATATACCTTTCTCCATAAAAATATTTCTTGATTAATACATCACAGCCTAAAAAATCTTGCATGCTCAGTCCTACATTCTTGTTAATAAATCGGATTTTAGTTAAGTTTGTTTTAATTTCTCTTTCATGGATGAAAGTGAAACCATTATTAATATTTTTACCCCTCATTGAGTTTGAATCATATTCATTTATATAGATGTTTTACTTAATTGGTTACCTTGAAATTGAGGCATGAAGATATTTTGGGATTTAGCAGTTTCAACTTGCAACTGCTGCTTAAATTATATAATTATGGTCATAGAATTTTGTTTTTTTTTTTTATTCTTCTTTTTCTTGTTTGTCTAATATGCAAGCGCATTAAGCATTAATGTAAATGTCATCTAGTTCTCCATAATTGAAGTCACCTGATGAGATATGTAATTGTTTTGTAACAACAGCATACCAAATACCATATCTGGAGATAATCCATACGGAACAGAGATATATCAAAAAGATTCAGGCAGCGTGCAAAAGCTCGTGTTCAGTAAATATGATCCTGCAGAGCTTGATCCCTTGTTTACTCCTGGTTCCTTTGTGGATGCATTCTTTTCAATAGATCCATATGACTATCAGCAGAATGCAGGCATTCGTTTGGTGGCAAAAAAATTGATTATCCATTCCAATTGATGAAAGAAGACAATCTCTAATTTGTTCAATAGGACCAGTTGCTCTGTAAATTTGTCATGTTGGACCAAGTAGACTAACATAAAGAAAGAAAATGTTTTTAATGTTAGGATGGAAAGGAGCATTAATACTGGTGATTGATTGTAAGATAAAAATGCAAAATTTGTTCGAATTTTTATGTTATATGTGGCCAACAAATTAATATAAACAGATTTACTTTTCGAAGTTACAGGCAGCAACTATAAATTGTTTCTTCTCAACCCGTTTAGATTTTTGTGAAGGATTTGTATTTCAATTTCAAATACACAGAATCTATTTCTATTCTCTTTTTGCAAAGAACGCGTGCGTATATAATTTATGTTTGCAGTAATGGACTAATGAGTTTATATTATGATACGGACAAAATTTAGGTACATTACATTAAGTGTTGTTCCTTAAGTTCTTTTTTTAAAATTAAATTCAGCCATATGACTACTTAACTAAAAAATACATTTCTATTGCATATGAAAAAATCTATGTGGCAGAATTTTAAAAGGAAAACTTAAGGAACAATACTTATTGTACCTAAGTCTTGCTCTTATGATATTATTTAAATAGGCTACATAGCTATTATAAGGGTATAGTGACTCTCTTTTTTTTTTGGGCCGGGGTTGGGGGGTTTGTTTAGGAACAGGTTTTAGTTTTTGCCTTTTGTAATGCTACACAAATAAATGAATCACATAAAGAATTGTCAATTTATGAGAATTCCTGAAAATTTAAATGTTTGAGTCAGCTTGACAAAATATTTTTACAATTATAATTCTCCTAAACATATCAATTTCATGAATTGTGAGAATTTCAATTTACTTCTTTTAGATTGGAAAATTGTCAATTTTCACATTTGTTCCCAAGAGTTATTAATGTGAGATTTCATTTCAATTCAATTTTTTCACTTTTTTCCTTAAACTAATTGTGGGGATAAAAGAATTGAATGGGAGTACTGGGCCGTGGGCCATGCCTAAGGATGCCAAGATGCTCGAGGATGGTCAAGCAGTAAGAAGAGAATTTGGGTCAATGGGCCGAAGACAAGGGCTGATAACAATGAGCAAGTGACGTTTCCCGAGGAGCCAAACCTCCTCGAAAGGCGACGTGAGAGTCTGGAGCCCAACCACCCAGCATTTGCCATGTAGGAAGCAACCACGCTTTGGAAAGTGAGCATCAGAGAGAGAGGTCTTACAGTGAACTAGGAAATATTTGAGTAGAAGGCTGCTACCACTACATTAAATATTCTATACCTACTCTCCTAGCCGCATTTATGTGGAAATGACGCTAGAACAAGGATATTTAGTCTTACAGCTACATCCAAAGCTTCTAGGAGAGTTCTGATGGGACAAGCATCCAAAAGATGATTTATATAATCAACAAGTGGAAGGTTGGGATAAAAGAAAAAAGGAGACTATATATGAGGGGGGGTCTCCATGAAAGAGTAGGTATCTGATCTAGGAGAGAGGAAAGGAAAAGAACTCTATGTACTTAGAACATTTGTGTATTTGGAAAAAGTTGGAATATATCTAAGAACAAACTTCCTTAAAATTGACCGAGGAATACTTTTCTCTTCAAGTTTTACTTCTCAATCATTTTAACGCTAGTTTAATCTACTGTGGCACACACTTGATCCATTAGGTCTTCACCTATAAAATCCATTCTCTAACAAATCTATTGTTGTGGGCTTATTGGGCCACCATTCATTTCTTGTGGGCAGAGGCTCCATTTCAGTCCTTACACTTGGCACCGTCTGTGGGAAATAGGTAAGCACTCATGATCCTGTTTAGTCACTTGGTCCATTAGGTCTTCACCTATAAAATCCATTCTCTAACAAATCTATTGTTGTGGGCTTATTGGGCCACCATTCATTTCTTGTGGGCAGAGGCTCCATTTCAGTCCTTACACTTGGCATCGTCTGTGGAAAATAGGTAAGCACTTGTGATCCAGTTTAGTCATGGTAGGTTCATGGCCAAATCGAGAAGAGTCTGTGGGATCTCAACATTAGGACCAATTTCTTAACTTGGAACGAAGGAGCGATCGTGAAGTAAGTGTGCATACGACTTACACCAGCAGGAGTTACTCTAGAACTGGGAGCCATGTCTCAGATGGGGAAGAGACTGGAAACTTGCAATTGGAGATTGATCATTTACGTAGAAAGCTACATCGCAAGCAAAGGAAGAAGTCCCCTCCAAGCTTAAGATCCGAGTCTGGCGATGATGACAGTTATAGACCAAAATCAAGAACTCCTCTTAGTGAATCTTTCTATTATAGGGAGGAACGTCATCATAGGCAAAGGAGTAGAAGTCCAGCGCATAGGGGCTTGGGAAATGATGTGATAAGTAGAGCCTTGCACCAAATCTCAAAGTCACCGTTTACACGAAGGATTGACAAGGCAAAACTTCCTCGTTGATTCACACAACCTACTTTTACCATGTACAACGGTAGGACAGACTCGGTAGAACATGTCAGCCATTTTAATCAGAGGATTGCTGTTTATTCGAGGAATAAGAACCTGATGTGCAAAGTATTTCTGTCTAGCTTGGGACCTGTGGCAATAAGATGGTTTGATGGGTTGGAGGAGGGCTCTATTAGCTCCTTTCAAGAACTTACCAGAGTCTTTGGGGCTCGATTTGTTATATGTAGTAGGGTTCCTTGTCCACTAGATTCCTTGCTGTCAATGGCAATGAGAGAGGGTGAAACTCTGAAGACTTACTCTAACATTTATTGGGAAATGTTTAATGAGATAGATGGAGATTTCGAAGATGTGGTTATAAGGACATTTAAAGTTGGTCTCCCTATTGAGCATGATTTGAGGAAATCCTCGACCAGGAAGCCTGTGCGGAGCATGCATCAATTAGTGGCCAAACAAGATGGGTGAAGACCTTACTAAGTGCAACCAAGGTCTTTACTGCTAGTATCATCTGCGAGATTATCTTAAGCAGTTGGTCAAGGTTAGAAAGCTGAAGAAGTTTATGTACCAACCATTTGTGCATGGAAGTCAAGCTAGATCAGTATAGAAGTGAGAGAATCCCTTAAGACCATCTTTGGGAACAATCAATGTAATCCTGGTGGCCCCGGGTAGGATTGGCATGTATTTGTCCGAGGTCATGTCTGTATCAAGTTCACATGCTGAGGATCTGCGCCCTGAACCAAAACAAGGGAAGATCAAAACCCGACCCGCTTTGAGCTTCTCTGACGAAGATAAAGTTGGAACTTATCAGTCACATGATAATGCTTTAGTGGTTACCCTTCATATATGAGGTTATGATGTGAGGAGGAACCTGGTAGATCAAGGTAGTGGTGCAGAGATTATGTATCCAGATCTGTACAAGGGACTTAAGCTGAAGCCCAAGGATCTAGTTAGTTATGATTCCCTTCTGGTGGGGTTTGATGGAAAGACTGTTATCCCAAGGGGCATGATTAGATTGCCTGTTCAAGTCGGGTCAAGAGTAGTAGAGGTAAATTCATTGTGGTGGATGCTTATTCACCTTATACTACCATCTTGGCAAGACCGTAGCTTCATGCCATGGAAGCCGTGTTTTCAACTCTACATTTGAAGGTAAAGTTCCCTTCTGAGGACTGTGTTGAAAAGTTGGTTGGAAGTCAGGCCATGGCAAGGCAGTGCTTGGTTGCTGCTATCAAACACCAGTTCGAGGACGAATCCTAAAGATTTCCTAATAAACCCTTGTAGCAATTAATGGAGGTAGAAGTGTCCTTGGACGTTGCAGATGAAGGGGCAAAGTTCGAGGAGTTAAAGAAGGTGACTATCAATACTGATTTAGAGAGGTACTTCCAAATTGGAGTCCTATTGCTTCCTCAGGAGAAGGAGGAATTGCTAGCTTTCCTTAGAAGGAATGTAGATGGTTTTGCTTAAAGTGCCTATGAAGCTCCCGGGGTGGATCCAAATCTCATTTGTCATCATTTAAATGTTAACTTGACCATTACCCCGAAGAAGCAACCACCTCGACACTCCTCTAAAGAACATGCTAAGGTTATTAAGGAGGAAGTGATGAAGCTTAAATGTGCACGGGCAATTAAGGAAGTTTTTTTTTTTATCCAAAGTGGTTGGCCAATACCGTTGTGGTGAAGAAGAAATCAGGGAATTGGAAAGTTTGCGTAAATTTTACTGATTTGAATAAAGCTTGCCCCAAGGATCCTTTCCCAATTCCTTGGATAGACTAATTGGTGGACGCTATGGTTGGTCATCCTCGGATGAGTTTTCTGATGCATTCTAGGGATATCATTAAATATCCTTAGCCTCAATTGATCAAGAGAAGACAACTTTTGTGACGCCCACTGGGAATTACCACTACCGAGTAATGCCTTTTGGATTGAAGAATGTTGGGTTTACCTACTAGCAAATGATGACTAGAATGTTTGAATCTCAGCTTGGAAAAAATGTCGAAGTTATATTGACGATATGTTCGTGAAGAGCAAAGTGGTGGCTGAGCACTTGAATGACCTTGAAAGTGTATGTGAGGTGCTGAGGAGATATAAGTTGAGTCTCAATACTTCCAAGTGTTCTTTTAGTGTTGATTCTGGTAAGTTTTTGGGTTACATGGTCACCCATCGTGGAATTGAATATAATCTTGATCAGATTAAAGCAATCAATGATTTACAACCTCCTCGGAATCCCAAAGAGGTGCAGAAGTTGACTGGAATGATTGTAGCCTTGAATAGATTCATCTCTCGATTAGCAGAAAGATGTAGACCATTTTTCTAGCTCTTGCACAAGTGGAAAGGGTTTGAATGGAATGAAGAGTGTGCCCTTGCCTTCCAACAACTGAAGGAATACCTTTCTCAGCCCCCCATTATGTTTAGACTCGAGAAGGAAGAAGTCCTTTTCGCCTACATTATTGTGGCTTCTCATGCAGTCAGTTTGGTTTTAGTAAGGATGGAAAATGGGGTTCAAAGGCCAGTCTATTATGTGAGCAAATCACTACAAGAAGCTAAAGTTCGTTACCTGCTCTTGGAGAAAGCCATTTTGGTTGTAGTGTATGCTACACAGAAACTCCCTCATTATTTCCAAGCACATACAGTTGTAATTCTCACTCAACTCCCTTTGTAGTCATTGCATTGTAAGTTTGATTATACTAGAAGAATTGCCAAATGGAGGGCGATTTTGGGAGCATTTGATATAAAGTACGTGTCTCGTATCGTAGTTAAAGGGCAAGTTCTTGCAAATTTGGTGGTAGAATTTACTGAGCCTCCAATAGTGGTTGAGGCTGAGGAGCAAAGGTTTGGGGGAGAACAAGTTTCAACAGTTTCTCTTCATGGACATTCACCTTGGATGCTATTTGTTGATGGTGCGGCTAATCAAAAGGGATCTGGAGTGGGAGTAGTGATAATGTGTCCAGATAGAATCACTATTGAGAAATCCTTGAGGTTGGGCTTCTCAGTTACGAATAATGAGGCAGAGTATGAAGCCTTGTTGGTTGGGGTAGCTATGGTCAAGAAGATAGGTGGAAAGGCTATTAAGGTTTTCTCAGACTCAAGGCTAGTTGTCGGGCAAGTAAAAGGAGAGTTAGAGGCTAGGGACCTAAGGATGCAGGGATATTTGGATAAAGCTCGGCGGCTACAATCTGTTTTTGAGTTTTTCTCCATATAGCAAGTCTCAAGGAGTAGAAATGCACATGTAAACTCTTTGGCAACGTTGGTAACCTCTTCTGGACAAGACCTTCCTGGAGTCATCCTCGTTGAAGATCTGAATAAGCCCGCCGAAGAGGAGGTGACGAAGGTCGGGGTACTCCAGATCAAGGTCGGACCCAGCTGGATTGATCCTATAATTCTATTTTTGAAAAACGGCGTATTACCTCTCGAGAGTGGGGAGGCAGAAAAGATACAGAGGAAAGCCCCTCGCTTCTGGTTGTCCAAGGAATAAAAGTTGCATAAACACTCTTTCTCAAGGCGATACTTGCTTTGTGTCCATCCCAAGAAAGTGGAGCCACTTTTGGAGGAATTGCATGGAGGGATATGTGGAAGTCATACAGGGGGCAGATCATTATTGCACAGAGCTCTCACTTAGGGTTATTGGTGACCCAGCATGCGAAAAGAAGCGCAAGAATATGTTAAAAAGTGTGATCAGTGCCAAAGATTTACTCCAAACATTCAATAACCTGGGAGTGTGCTCAACCCTTTGTCTAGTCCGTGGCCATTTGCACAGTGGGTCTTAGATATTGTAAGGCCATTTCCTAGGGCTATGGAAAACCGAAGGTGGCTTCTTGTTGGGACTAACTACTTCACAAAATGGGTCGAAGCTGAGCCATTGTTTAACATCAGAGATGTCAACGTGAAGAAGTTTGTTTGGAAGAATATTGTTATCCGGTTTGGGATTCCTTATACGCTTATCTTCGATAATAGGCTTCATGAAAGAGTGGGTATCTGATCTAGGAGAGAGGAAAGGAAAAGAACTCTGTGTACCTAGAATATTTGTGTATTTGAAAAAAGTTGGAATATATCTAAGAACAAACCTTCCTCAGAATTGATCGATGAATACTTTTCTCTTCAAGTTCTACTTCTCAATCAGTTTAATGCTAGTTTAATCTACTGTGGCAAACACTTGCTCCATTAGGTCTTCACTTGTAAAATCCACTTTCTAACAAATCTATTGTTGTGGGCTTATTGGGCCACCACTCATTTCTTGTGGGCTGAGGGTCCATTTTAGTCCTTACATTAATTATTTAGTGTTAATTCAAAATAAATATTTTTTAATGTTCAAGAGATTTATTATCATAAAAATATTATCCATGATGGTCATTAATAATTATTTATTAACTAATTAAGTTTGTATAAGATCATCTTAAACATCAAAATTTATTACTTGTGATTTGGAGCTAGTTTAATTAATTACATGTGATTTGAAAAGTATCATTTTATCTACCTAAGGTTAATTCTGTTACACATCATAACCATGACCTACCTCTATACCTACTGTTTTATTTCCTCATGAATCCAAACCACTTATAATGAAACAGATCCTATTTGGGTTCAAAAGATCCACTAATTCGGCAATAATTCTTGAGGGGGTAGAATCTATGACTTCCATAAACCAATTATATATAGTCAACCTGAATGTGTTCCAAAATGAAGCCTTAAGCCAGACAGCTTGTGGTAAGAACATTCCCATAACAAGTAATTACATAATTTGGTTTAGGAGGGGACAAAGACCAGACTTAGTTTACGTGGGACTTCAATGCCTTGTGTCAAACCCAATTTCTTCTTCAAATTTACAAAACCATGAATACCAAGTTGAGCTTCATAGAGAAACAAAACTAAGGGACCTTTTTCTCTCATCGAACAACAAAGTTCTTGAACTACCTTTGGGATCCCAAGCCCACCGTAGTTTAGACTTAGAATTTTCATGGATGAGAAGGGGGTTTGATACCAACCCCATTGGAGGGAAAATATGAGGATTGCTTGCCTTTGTTAATTGCACTATCTCCATATTAACATCCCCCAAAATTTCAAAAGACTAGTTTATCATTATCTAAATAATGCTTATCCTTATCACTGACCTCAAAAGGTATATACGGCTATCCTGAAGAAAATTCAAATTCAACTTATCCCTATCAGAACATACCTCAGTAAGTGCAATAGAATCTTTAGAAATAAGATTGGGAATGTCTTTTGAAAGAGGTCGTTGGATTGGATCAAAATTCTTGACTCCATATCCATCTGCAACAGCTAGATCAGAATTCAATTAATACTAACCTTATCATTAAAAGAGAGAGGCTTATCCAAAAGTTGAATTGGAACAAATTAAATCCAAGACCCATCTCACCCAAATCACCATAAAACCACAAGCAACCACCAATGAGTTTGAAAGAGAGAAAGATGAAGAAGGAAAAGAAGAAGAGAGAAAAGAGAGGGTTGAATAACAATGAGAGGGAACGATTAGAGGCAAAGTGATTGAAGTGAAAGGAGGAAAAGAAAGGAAAGAGAAGTGATAGCCTTTCAAAAACAGATACAGCTTCTGTCTAGTGTATTCGCGGCACTTGCCATGACACAACGTAGGTATGTGTTCAATTTTTTTTGGACTCATGTTCGCTTCATATCATGTCTAGTGTGCAAATGCACTAAAAAGAAGCTTCTTTAGAAGCTATGGTGGACTCAAAAATGGATAACAACTGACAACTGCGTGATAGAGTTTTTTCGAGGTAAAATGATATATTCTAAATCATGGGTGATTAAAGTGTAATCAGCCCAAATCACATGTGGGTAACGTATAATTATTATATCTTTCATTTATATATATATATATATATATATATACACACACACATAGATATTATTTTTATATATGAAAATAAAATTTTACTTCTTTGGGTCACATCTGGATACAACTTATAAGGATTAAATCAATGGATTTAAAAAATAATTACCAATTCCAAATTGTAATGTTAATTTTACTAGTACACGATGGATTTTCCATTTGAGGATTTTGTTCTGACAAATACATTTGTGTTGTGCCTTAAAAATAAATCTTACACCCAATAATTTTCAAATTCATATACTAATGAAATTTGAATATATCCATAAATTTTATTAAACATAAATTTGTACCTTTCAGTTTTCATATTTTATTCAAATTGCTTGGACTACAACTGAAATCCAAAATTTTTAATTCAAATACTTTCATCTAAATCTTTTTCAAATCTCCTCACAAATCCTTGCTTAAGAATATTTTTTTAATATAAATATAGTAAACATGTACATTAATTATTTTACATGACAATTAATGATTTTTATTATTATTTATTTACTTATAATAGTTAAACCTTTCTGAATTAATTTTTCTTGAACATTATTTTTTAATCTTTCCCCTTAAAATCCTAGTTCCCCCACTACTCTTGAGTCTTGAGATTTAAAACTATAGAAAAGTGCAAGGGAAAGCCAATAACAAGATAGTTTGGCAGAGATAGGCATGCAAAGTGATCTTTGCTTAGGAAGGAAATAAAATGTGATTCAATAGCAAAGCCACTTCATGTGCATATTTTTGGCTAATAAAGGAAAAGAAATGTGATTGAATTCTAAATCTCTAAAGCATATGGTGACGAACCATGATGATTGAATTGCACATGTTCGAGTTTAGGATAGGGTACCATGTTTTTTGCAACATTCGTGTCCCTATCTTCTACAATGAAAAGATCTTACTAGATTGTTTATATGATATGATGGAATTCCAAAGACAATTCACGTGAAGAATTTTGGCTACTAAGGGAAATGAAATGTGATTATTTGACAAATAAGGAAATAAAATATGATGGAAAACTTATTCCAAAAAGTTTATCTTTGAATTTATAGCACATCACATGACGATCTTGGGTGATAAAGGAAAGGAAATGTGATGGAATTCAAATAAACCAATAGTTTTAAAGCTATGATTAATCATAGTATGCAGTTTGGCCAGTGGTGTGACGCTAGCTAACTTATAAGATTAACCAAACTGTGTCACTAGCAAGTGAATGGTTAGGTTGAAACTGCAGTTTGTTTAATATTTAATTGGCAGAAAGAAGAAAAATAAAATCCCTTTGTTTATTAATTTTGCAACACACAAGGATAAAAACTTCAACTAAATTGTCATAAACAAACACAATACCATTATAACTAGTCAATACCCTGTTGTAATGCAAGGAAAAATAT
This sequence comes from Castanea sativa, assembly GCF_040712315.1. Taxonomy (NCBI): domain Eukaryota; kingdom Viridiplantae; phylum Streptophyta; class Magnoliopsida; order Fagales; family Fagaceae; genus Castanea; species Castanea sativa. The sequence continues at coordinate 36,327,572 of NC_134016.1, read as the reverse complement.
AACAGAATATAAATTATTATCTCTTATTTTGGGTCTAAATATAATATATAAAATTTATGATAATTATTAATATGTATTTTTTATAAATGGTACCTTTATCCTTAGGTGCATGTGACATTAAGTTTGAATGGCTCATTTGTATTGTGCCTTTATCCTTCTACAATTTAGTCAATTGCTTGAGACTAAATTACCAATTGTACGAGCCAACATATTAATATATCTTAGGACAAGACTTTAATTTAGTAAAAGATGGGACACAATCTTGACACATTATCTTTTTTAGACACTTGTCGTAACTGTGTCCCATCCAATGTTCTAGAACACTAGACGCAAGACAAACCCTATATGTTACGTCTTTCTATTGGCATGTGGATGGTATTAAATGATTTCATAGTTTAGTTTTGTGGGACTTTCTCCCTCAAAGTAAGAATCTTATGGGAGATATAGATAATGAATAAACACTTAAACTATATTTGGTAGGACTCTTGTGGTTAAGTGGTTTAGTTTGATCTCTTCCACAAAGAGAAATTAAATAATTACATTATTTAAAGATGAATGGCATGGAAATGAATGAGATTTTTTTTTTAGTGTATTTGAGTGTGAATAAAAATAGAAAGTAAATATATTTTAATATATATAAAATTTAAAAGTTTGATTTTTGGTTGGCTTCATGAAATTTTTCCAAGTAAGCTTTCAAAGCCTTATAATTCACAACTTTTCACCTCGGCTTCATTTATTTTTAAGTTATTTCATTCCTGACCTTGTGCCTGACTATCTTTCTAGCACCTCCATCACTCTCTTTTTCCTTCTATGGTGTTCTCCTTTTGAGCTCCTTAAATTATACATACATATATAAACTGCTTTGAGAACCTGAAAATCATTTGTTTTCTTGGCTCTAGTAATAACAAATAATCAAAGCAGCGTTAAGAGTTCATTGAAAGTGTAAATAATAAACACAGATCCTTTTCCACTTGAAGATTGTTCAGGTACATATATTATATGTTCATTTAATTCTTATTTCACTATATATTTGATGAATACTTTGTCTTGTAAGTGTAACATATGTTATATATATAGCCTTTGATTTTGGAACTATATTGGACAGATTCTGTTCATTTATTTGTTTATTCTAAAATTTAAATTATCAATATTTGCACTTGTTGAGTTCCAAGGATATGATATGAAAGTTAAATTACCCTGTTGAACTCAAAAAAGGTCAAATCTAAATTATCAGTTTGAAATTAAACTTCCTTCTCAAAAAAAAAATAAAAAAATTTGAAACTATAACTGTGAAACTGAAAGAATATTATGATAAAGCACAAACTTAGCAATCTTTGCTTCTATGCACAGAACAAACATAACAAGGAAATGAGAACTTCTAGATAGAGCTGGTTACTTTGGTTGCTTCCAAGACTACTTAACAACGCTCACTGGGCATTAATCTCATGAGAAAAGATAGAAGGGATCAAATAGTGTCTGTGAATGTGTTTAGAGGTGTTAATAAAATATGAAGGTTGTTAAGGGAAAGGGCTGTAATCCATCAGGCAAGAAGCTCTAAACATGCCTCTTTAGGCAAGTAAAGGAGTGGTGCAACTACGCCCACGGTGTGGCATTTAAAGAGGGTCCTAAAAATAGTCTTCTAAACATGTGATAAAGGTCGTACCTCGTACAGAAGGCTCACTTTTCTGCACGGTATGATAGAGGTGGTTGATAGATAGCTTTACTCCTAATTTTAAAAAAGGCTGACTTTTAAGCATTTGATAGATTATTATTTTTATTTTTTTTCATTTTGATGTTTTGGTTCTGAAATCAAATAATCGATGGTTCAATGACACAAGAAAGAGTTCATTGATTTATGGTTTCTGAAAATACTATAAAGAGACACACTAGAAAGGATTAGAGTTCCTAGAGAACCTGTCAGGCCAAAGTAGACCTAACTGCTTGTTCTGAACAAACTTTTTTTCGGATAGTACTATGTGATTGTGCTTATAAAATATGAGCTACCTTTGCAGGAAAACATCTCTGAGCCTTGTGTTTCTTCAGATTGCAATGGACAAGGGCAAACAGATTATTATCAATAACAATGGTGGACATGCCAGTAGAAGTTGCAACAACAGTACTATGACTAGTGATGCTTTTAATAATCAAAGTAAACTGAAAATTTTGCTGTGTGACAGTGATCCTGAGAGTTGTGATGAGATCTCCACCCTTCTAACCAAATGCCGTTATCAGGGTTTGTTGCTCTCCATGAATTTAATTTTACTTTATCAATATTTATAGTGTTCTATTTCTTATGGCAAGGTTTTGCAAGTTTATTCTTCTTTTAGCACTAAATTCGTTATAAATATCCAGCTTAGCTATTAGCATTGACAATTGCATGCACATAAGGTCTGTGGTCAAAAACTTTTTACACTTCTTGATTGATAATATATGAGACATTTCTATATCTGTGACAGATTTCCTTTGTTGGTTTTTCATCCTTGTCATTTCAAGAAGGCCATAGCCAATTAAGTCCGGGTTTTTAGGCTAAAGAGGATGGCTTCCTTATATTTTTTTCAGAGTTTCCTCTGCTTCATTTAGCCAGAGTCATTCCATATGAATTATGATGTCTACGTTTTTATAAGAAAGCATTTACTGGGCTCACGCAATGCTTGTGCATCTTCCTATGTGTTTTTTGATATGTGATATGTTTGCATCTTGCAATAGTCTGAGAGTCCTTTATCTGACATAAGTGTAATCTGTGTTTCAAGTTATACTGCATAAACTCACTAATATTTATAAACTTGTTTACCTACAAAGGCAAGATTTAATCACTAATAACAACATAATCTATTGCTTCACAGTAATCTCAGTGAACTCATTTGTAGAAGTGGTTGATACCTTGGATGCTGAGGGGCCCCATATTGACATCCTACTCGTTTCAGTTGACCCTCACATAGACAAAGGCATGAAAATGTTGAAGTATATCAGTGAAGAATTCCAACACATTCCAGTGATCATCAGTAAGCTTTCATGTTGTTTGATCTGCAGTTTGTATTTTCTTTATTTTTTATTTTTGGTTCTTAGAATATACAAGTGACTGGAAAATAAAATTCTTTAAAATGAAAGCTTATAAAAGAGACAAATTAATTTAAGCGCTTTACAATTACAACAACAAAGAACAAGCTTTAGTCCCAAATTTAGTTTGACTTTACTCATCATCCTACTTAATTAATATCCAGGGGTTCTTGTTTTGTTCAGTATTGTCTAGACAAGACCATGTCTCTCTTATGTACAAGTACTTAAATCTTGGCGTGGCTGACTATTTGATGAAGCCTTTATGCACCGACGAGCTATCAAATCTATGGAAGCACAAGGGGAGGAGCCGGAATATAATTGGTATCACTTTGATGCACAGTTAGTGATTTTTTTACCTTTTTCTAGGTAAGACCCGAACATAAGATAAATACACGTGCAGTACATCTGTACATGTCACATATTATATCTTAAGAATATATAGTTACTTTTCTAAGATCAGTGCAGAAGACAGCAATTTTAGCTTAGTAATCTCCTGTTAGGATTTCGTCTATCATAGACATACCTTACTCTTAGATTTTTTACAAATTTGTGTTGAACTAATTTTAGTTTGATCAATTGGTTCCAAAATGGCACATTTTTATGTTCAACTCTTTCACTATTGTGTCCTCCAAGAAACCTTAGATAATTTATGTTTCTACTCATAGCAGCCTGTAGTGCCACAGAAGAACATCCAAAGTATAGTGTTCCTCTGATGACACTAAGTTCTAGTAAAACTAACATGAATATAAATTTTTGTTTCTTAAATGACAGATGAAAAAGTTACTAGGAAGTACAAATGCAGAGTCAAGCCATATAATCAGCAAGGGTAGCTGAGTGTTTTGTGTTGAGAAGTTTAGCATACTCTGAGGACATCCAATAAGTTAAATGCTTCAGAAAATTGTGCATGTGCACCCATTCATGAAAATCTTGGGTTCAATTGGAAGGGTATAAGTTTGTAGTCTGTGGTTGTAGTCTAATATTCTAGCACCTCCTTTTAAAGCTTACATTTCCCTTTGGATGTTTTAAGCGTTAGCATTTGACTTAATTCGGGAAATTCCTTTTGACAACTAGTCTTCCTTCATATAACTTATAAAAATTCAAAAAAGTAATTGAGACATAGCTTTTACTTGAGTTTAGATATAGAGTTCAAACTTTCCCACAGTAAAGCTGGCTGGGATTGGTGCAGACGTATATATTGGCGTATGCAAGAGTAGGTTTTAACATATCATGTATGTGTGGGCTAATTTTGCCAAATAGCATAATTTTAGTAAGAATTTAGGAGAAACGCATTCAGTCAAACTTATTTAGTTATATAACACTTTTTAGACTATGAGTTTGTCAAACTCGAGTTTCAAGTGAAACTCAAGTTTACCAAACTTGAGTTCCAAGCATTAATGACTCACGTGGCAATGTGATCACTTGGAACTCAAGTTTCACTTGGAACTTGAATTTGACAAACTCGAATTCTAAAAAAGTGCTACATGACTAAATAAGTTTGGCCAGATATGTTTCTTCCAAATTTTTCCTAAAATTATGTTATTTAGCAAAAAATGCCTATATGTGAGTGATCTTTCTTTGGAAGTAAAAAATTATGATAATAAAGAGACAAATTTTTTTTTTGAGAAGAATAAAGAGACAAATTTTAAATCAATCAATCAATCAATATCAATATCTATATAAAAGTAGAGACCTTATGTAAGAGTGCATGAGGTTCTATCACGTGGCACTCTAATATTGCATTTAACATTTTTTTATCTTTTTTCATTAATTTTTTTAACTATTACCCAATAGATCATAGTAACTTATTTTTATCATTATATAAATTTAGCATTTTTTACCTCTTTTTATTAAGTTTTTTTTACTGTTACCCAATAGAGCATAGTAACTTCTTTTTACTATTAAATAAAATATGGGCTGTTCTTGACAATTAGTCTCATTAGACCAAAATTTATTCACTATAAAATGGACTACTTTTTAAAAGTAGACCAAATCTTATGAAAAACTGAAACACAGTTCTTATCTTACATATTATGAACCAAGTTTGATCCGTCCCACGTGTAAATCAAAGCAAAAACTCTTACCCTCTTACAAACTTTCTTCTTCCTCCCCCATGTATAGACGATACTTCTAGAAAATCTCATTCTCATGAAATTATGTCTTCATTTTTCCCCAATTTCAATTCAATATGCTTTTGTCTATTAATAATGTTCTATGCAATTTATGTAGACAAATTTCTGTCATTGACCAGTGCAACAAAAATATCTATAAATCTTAACATTCCTAAGGTTGCTGAAATAATTGACAAGTGCATATTTCTAAAATTTATAATAACAAAAAAGTCTAATAAATATCATATACTATCTCACAAAATGCCATTAACTTAATATTTTCTTTAAAAAAATGCAATGATAGGAATGGTAAAAAACATGATCCTATACAAGAAAAATAAAAAATACATGCAAAACAATTTTCATAGGAGGATTTATCTTTAAATAATATAAAGACAATAGTAAAGATAAAATGCATTGAATGAGATCCTAAGAAACAGGTATGTTAACCATTTCAAATTATACTCATCATTTACGTAAAAAAATAATAATACATCATATTATTTACATTAAAAAAATAATGCATATTAATTTCAAAGTTCTTTGCAAGATGTGAACTGCTAAGGTATTGCAATAATAAGTAACATTGATACAATAATAGGTTGGTATTACATTTTGTGCGTACTTTATGAAAGGAACGTCAAATCATAAGCAAAATCATTTTGGTGTGCAAAATGTGAAACAAAAATAAATCTTTTTATCCCAAAGTTAAAGGCACTCACATTAACTACATACTCTCCAAATATTTAGAATATATTTATCTCACTATAACTAATATATATATATATATATATACACACACACAATTGTAAACTGTTTCAGATACATGATTCAAATTGAAGTTCTTGATGCAACTAACAAAACAAATTTTATGATATTTGATCGAGATGCCGAAAAAATCCTAAATGAATATACAAGAGATCTTGCTGAAAAATAAACTGAGGTATTACTTATTTAAATTATTGTAAATATATTGATATTGGACAACGAATCCCACGAGATTTGAAAAAAAATTAGGAAAAAAATGGATTTCTCTACTTCATTTGAATGAATTCAATCTAAAGGATGGTTTTGAAAATTATATAGTTGCTAAGATTTTTGATGCACGTTCAAATGATAAAAATGTATGGAAGAAAAAAAAATACACAATTCAATATGTTATATTAATTCTTTTTGCTGCACTATTCCAAAAATTAACAAAAAAAAAAAAAATTACAAAAAACAATAAAATCATTGAAATTTTATATAAAAGCAAATACTATGAAAAATCTTAGCGACAAAGTCCAAACTTTGTGAGATCCAATCAAGAGTCTCTCGATGCCAATTCATTAGTGATTAACACAAATGATGCAACAAAAGGAAAAAAAAATGATGAAAGCTCATACATTGAACAAATATAGATGAACTAAACTTCAAATGTTGAAGATGGAGAAACTAATGATGATAACAAGCATTACCATACCGCAATAACAAAGATTGAAGAAAAAAAAAAGATTTCGTAATGAAGCTTTTTATTACTTCATATAATAAAAATCAGTAATATAGAATGAATTAATATGCTTTTATCAACTTTTATTATACAATATTATTTCAAGTTGTTTTAATTATTGCTCATTACTTGAACAAAATAATTATAATAGATATATGTGTGTGCAATTTATAATTGTTATTTTTTATAATGAACTCATTACTAACAAAGTTTTATAATAAATATGCTATAATATATGTATAATATTTTCCAAAAACAAATTTACATAAAACATTACAACAGTATCCGTGTATCGCACGGGAAACTTACTAGTTAAAAAAAAAGTTTATGATGAAACTACAAAATTATGTACATTATTTGAAAAATTATGTATATTAAATACACAAAATTGTATACATTATTTGAAAATAGTGTATATTCTTTGAAAAATTGTGTACATTATTTGAAAAATTGTCTACGTTAAATATACTGAATTCTATACATTATTTAAAAAATTGAGTATATTAAATGTACAAAATTGTGTATTTTATATGAAAAGTTGTATACATTAAATAAACATTAAAAAAATTGTGTACCTTGAATATACAACATTGTGTAAATTTTTTGAAAATTTGTGTATGCTAAATATACAAAATTGTGTACATTCTTTGAATAAATTGTGTACATTGAATGTACAGAATTCTATACATTCTTGGAAAAGTGTAACTTGAATGTACAAAGTGGTATACATTCTTTGAAAAAATTTGTTCATTCAATCTACAAAATTGTGTACACTCTTTAAAAAATTGTGCACATTAAATATTAAGAATTTATTTACATTTTTTGAAAATTTCCATACATTGAATATACAGAATTTTGTACTTTTTTAAATATAAAAAAATTGTGTACATTGATTGTAGAAAATATTGCACATTCTTTGAAAAAGTTGTGTACGTTGAATGTACAAAATTATGTACATTCTTTGAAAAATGTCCACTAATAAAAAAAAAATTATATATGTTGAATATACAAAATTGTATACATTCTTTGAAAAAATGTGTACGTTGAATGTACAAAATTGTGTACATTCTTTAAAAGATTGTGACATTGAATATACATAATTTTTTTCATTCTTTAAAAAATTGTATACGTTAAATATACAAAATTATGTACATTCTATGAAAATTGTGTACATTCCTTAATAAACTGTGTACATTTTTTTGAAAAATTGTGTATGTTAAGTATATATAATTGTATACATTATTTGAAAATACGCGTACTTTGAATAGACTGAATTGTGTACATTGTTTGAAAATTTTTGTACGTCGAATATACAAAATTGTGGACATTGAATATAGAAAATAGTGTACATTTAAAAAAAAATTACATTCTTTGAAAATTTTCAACAAAAAAAAAAATTCAATGTTGAATATACAAAATTGTGTACATTCTTTGAAAAAATAATATATTAAATGTACCAAATTGAGTACATTCTATGAAAAAATGTGTATGTTAAATATACAAAACTGCGTATATTCTTTGAAGAATTGTATACGTTAAATATACATAATTGTGTAAATTCTTTGAAAAAATGTGTATGTTGAATATACAAAATTTTGTATATTCTTTGAAAAATTGTGTATGCTTAATGTATAGAATTGTATAGTCTTTGAAAAATTGTGTATATTCTTTTAAAAAGTGTGTTTGTTGAATGTACAAAATTATTTACATTCTTTGAAAAATTGTTTATGTTTAATATACAGTGTACTTTCTTAGAAAAATGTTCAAAAATAAAAAAAATTATGTACATTATTTGTAAAATTGTGTATATTGAATATACAAAATTGTGTAGGTTCTTTAAAAAAAATGTATACATCTAATATATAAAATTTTGTAATTTTTTGAAAAAATTGTATATATTGAATCTACAGAACTGTATACCTTATACATTCTTTAAAAAATCGTATACATTGATTCTACTGAGTTGTGCACGTTCTTTGAAGATGATAATTAATTTGTGTTGCTTTCTAATTGGCTTAGACATTTGTTGGTCATGTTTTGTAGACTTTATGATACTATTTAAGTATTTATTTGGTCCAAAATCACAACTATGCATTTTGTTTATGTGTTTTTTCGTTTTTTTAGAGAGTTTAAACCTATAGCGTCAACTACTGATGATATCTCTTTATTATCATACTAAAATACCAATAAAAAAAAAGACACCAATTAATTTTTAGTATAGGTGAGGATTAAACCCATATATCTTATGCATGATATTTTATTTTGAAGTTATCATGCATTAAATTGGACTGATTAGTGATTATTAGAGGAATGAATTTTGATGTATTCGTAGATGTGGACTAATATATGATTATGACAAGACTTTTGTAATGATTATGATATGACTTTATGGTAGTAGTAGATGAGTTTCCCAGTTCATAAATAAATAAATAAAATAATAAAAAAAAAGAAAAAGAAAAAGAAAAAAAGTAGATGAGTTTCCCAGTTGATGATTGTGTAAATATTAGCAACAGGAAAAGGCTTTTTATCTAATAAATGAATTTTCATGTTATGTAATGCGTAGTGGATATTGTACTGTAGTGTATTTGTATTGGGCTATTTAGCCTTATATTTTAAAGCCCAAAATGCAAAATCTAACAATTTGTTCCAAATTGGTTTTTTTTTTTTTTTTTGCTTGAGAAAAAACCCAAAACTGAACTTATATTTAGAATTTTTTATCTTGATGTTAAAAGCCCAAATTTGGTTAAAATTTGTCAATATTTTTGGTTTTTTTTTTTTAAATCCTAAATTTTTTGGGCAGAAGCCCAAAACTAGAAGCCTAATAGTGTAAGCCCAAACCAGTGACCGAAATTGACTGGACTAATTTCATCCAGACCGGAAACTTATACTGTCCGTTTTGGTCGAAGGTTTTAACAAAATGACTAGATCAATCCGGTTATAGGATATTCTTAAAAACCGACCAGACCAGACCAAATAGGACCAGACTAATATCACCCTAACTTTTACCTTCTACTCTCTTCTCCCTCCAAACTTTCAAACTTCCCAATACACTGACATAACTTATATACACTTACAGACAAGAGCATAGCCAGAAATTTTTTTTTTTGGGGGGAGGCCAACTTATGATACTTATTTATTAGCTTAAACAAACTTTTATAAACATGACAAACACATACATCTATACACGTATATAACTTCGTATTCCTTCATAGTAAATCTTTAAAATTTTCATTTTTAATATAAGTTATCAAATTGTCTAACAAAGTGAGTAAAATATTTTTCAATTGAACTAATTAAGTATTCAAAAACATGAATGATCTAAAACTTTAACAGACATAAGAACATATTTTACAATAAAAAAATGAATGTGAGAAAAAAAAATTCTCTATAACTACTAGATCAGTTGGACAATTTTTTTAAGAGTATCATTGGACGAGCTCAAATATTTAGGGAGCCGAGTCTCATTTTATTAGGCTGATAATTAAAATGTTAAATATTTACCTATAGTATTTAAAAAAAATTTAAAATTGGGGGGATGGCTCCCACTCATACGTGTAGCTTTGCCCCTACCGACAGATTTATTAAAACTATATCTTTGACCATTTCAAAAAATAAAAATGGAGACTTTATAGATGTATTACTATTGCAAGGTAGGGTCCAATAAACCTGTCAACGGATTCCCCAAGATCTCAAGAAAATTAATCATTTTCTCAAAAATGAGTGAGTTGCTTAATAACAGAGAACTGCAAGAGTGCTATACAGGAATTAAACATGATGTGATGTCCACCTTTTTGGTTTGAAAAGAAAATAAAATTCTTATAATAACAAAAATAATAATAAAATAAAGTGGTATGTATATGATATTTTCACAACAAATCATAAGTAGTAAGTTGTTATTAGTTTTAATTTAAACTTACAACTCAAATTATTATTATTATTTTCTATCGGTAACAACTAATAATAACTCATCACCTAAGATTTATTACAAATTTTTATTTTATTTTATACAAGATAGAATTTCTACTCTAGCCTAATCTAAGTGTAAATGTATGTGAAACTCCCTCCTGGAGACTTGAACCCCGGCCTTTACCCCCCACACTCCACAAGTATTTATTAAAGAAGTCAATACCGTACCGAAAGCTGTACCAGTTTGGCCACCGGTACGATATATTTCGAATACCGGTCAATATCGGTGTACCGTTTCGGATTTACCGCTATATATATATATACACACACACACACACTAAAATCTATAGAACCATCTTTATAAGCATATAATATTTCACTTATATTATAGTAAATATAAAAATTTATCATAAAACATTACCTCAATTCAGAACAAATTATTCATAGTTTTAAACTTTAGTATCAATTAAAAGGGAAAAAAAAGAACACAATATAAAAAATAGAAAGCTTAGTTGTTCATTGCATACTAAGAAAACAAATAATACTAATAAGTTAATATAAATAAGTTATCATTATGCCCTTACAAAAATTCAAAAATTACAAAACTAAAAAAAAAAAAAAAGGTTTTTTTATACCGGCCGGTACGCCCAGTACTAGCTGGTATTGCCCGAAATTGGCCGATATGGCCGGTATTTTTTCCGGTACAAAATAGAAGTGTACCGGTACCGGTGCAATGGCCGGTACGGTATGTACTGACCGGTACGGTATCGACCACCCTAGTATTTATACTTGTAAAGTGACCATCACACCAAGAGTGTGCGTAGTTACAAAAACATTATTGATTCCTCTTAAAAAAATAAATAAAAAGACTCCAAAGCAAAGATACAAGCATCCCTGTCTAAAGCTTCACAGGCGCTTGTCGCTTGGATGATAGTAACACGACAACAAGCACCCAACAAAACCCACGCTACATGCCCAATAGGTTTTTTTTTTTTTTTTTTTTGGTAAAAGTCTTTTTAAACCTTAGATTTGGATATGTTTCATGTAAACCTTAAGTTAGGTTCATATTTTTATGTAATTGGCATATCTTATGACAAAATGCACTTTACTTGTATTTAGGTAAATTTAAGTAAGTTCAATATGATCATTATAAGTGGTTACATTAAAGACATGAAGATTACTCAAGAACTGCTCAACAAAAACTGAATTAGCAGGTCCCGATACCTCCTCGATACCTATCGATCTATCAAGATTTATTAAAGCTCGAAACCTGTCTTAATACATCTTGATCTATCCAGCGCATATGATTTTTTATATAACCTACAATGTGTTAATTCCTAAAGGCTATTTGTTTATGGGTTTGCATAATCCTTATAGGACTAGGAAAAGTCAAGGTTTGTGTAAACCTAATTGAAATAGGAGAGCCTATTTAAAAAGCCCATTAAGTTCCTATTTAAAATAGGAGATGGAGAAAGAAAACTCTAGCCCCAGAAAGCTTTATAAGGTTTTCTTTTTGAAACCCTAGCCTCCTATAGAAGAAAAAGGTTCTTGCTGTGTTTGTTGTACGCATTTGAGTTCTGTAAGCAAGCAAATTCTCTAGCACCAACATTGAAGATCTTATTAGTGCTTCTATGTGAAACTGTTGCAAATCAACTACAACAATCAAAGGGTTACTATAGAGTTAGTCACGAACTAGGATCCGTGCAAAGGAGTTAGTCACAATTGGAGATTTGTGCAACAAAGGAAGAAGACTACTACAAGGTCAAGTTCAATTGGATATTGAAGCGAAGGTTCAATTGTAAGTTAGTATTTTGGGATAACCCAGGGTAGTAATAAGATTTCTCATATTTGTAAAAGCTTAATTATTGATTAGTGGATTCTTGGGAGATGTGACCTTAAATTCACCTAGTGGGATTTTTGTCTTGCGAAATGTTTTCCCCATTTGTCAAAAATCAATGTGTCAAATTTATTTTTCCGCTACATTTAGTATTTTTGGTGATTTGTTAGTGCCTTCAAGATTTTCATGCAATTTAACCTAATTAATTCATTTTAATAATTGAATTAATTAAACGGAGTCAAGCTATCTTAACCCAGCACCTTAAATTTTCAAAATGTTTCATTAGTGCTTCAAAGATGTTAAAAATGTTTCATTTAAACTTTATAGTTTCATATTGTTTTATTAAAACCTTAGAATTTTGGATAACATTTAAACTTTTTTTTTTTTATGATAAGAAGTTTCATTTGAACTAGTGTTTAATGGTGTTAATAGAAAAAATATGCCAGAAGTTTAATGAATTATTATAGAAATTTTGGGGTTTAAATGAAATATTTTGAAAGTTTAAGGTTTAAATAAAATATACCTAAAACTAAAACTTTAAGTTATGAAAAATAATTACCTATTTTTTAAGAATTTAAAGGAGCAAGAGATGAATATGAGATGCAATATAAGATGCAGAGGTGGTTTTGACAATAGGATCGGTCAAAATCAGGTTCACAAGTAAAAAGGAAAAAAGAAAAATATATATATATTTGTTCAAGTCTCAAACTTTGAAAAATATTCACTCAACCTTTTTTTTTTTATAGAGTTTCAACCTATAACGTTTACTTTTGATGATAATTTTTTATCATCAGACCAAGACACCAATCGGTTTTTAGTGTAGACGGAGATTGAATCCAGATTTCTTATTTAACTATCAAAAGCTTTACTAATTGAGTTAACTAAACCCAACCTAACCGGTGTATATATTTACTAGTTGAGCTAACTGGACCCAACCTAACCAGTGTATATATATATATATATATATATATATTTTTTTTTTTTTTTTTTTTTTTCTGAATCCATATTTTTTCCTCTTCTTTCAATAAATGTAGCACAATATTATTAACATAAGGGATTCTCCTTCCCCTTTTTTCTTATCCTTACTCCCTCTCAAAGAAAATGGTACATTTGAAACTCTATACATTGGTAGGGATGGTTTCAAATAAAACCCCATATTTTAAAAAGTTTTAAATTAAACACTGAAATTTAAAACAACTTCAACTTAAAATGTAGACACTAGTTTCTAATTAAACCTTGAATTTTAAATCATATTAGCATAAACCTAGGACTTTTTAGGATTGATTTGGGGTTTGATTTCTGTGGTTGATTGAGATATTTAAATTGATACGATTAAAGTCTACAGTGTAATTTAAAACTAACAAAATTATTGATTTTAATTTGTAATAACCTTAAAACAGTAGAATTTAATTTGAAACTTTTGAAACAATATGGTTTAATTTGAAACCACCCCTAAAGTATGGTGTTTAAAATGAAATTCACTCTAAAAAATTGTTGTCAACTTTTCTCTCTTTCTCTCGTCCTCTTTCCCCCTCTTAAAAATTGTTCAAAAGATCAACAACAATAGATCCAAGCTTGTCACTGATAGCTCATGATCATCATTTGAAGCCTCGTCTATTTGTCATTCATTTGCCACTCAGTGCACTTGCAACTCTTTGGTTATCACTTGCCACTGCTCCCCCTTAAGACCGACTGGTTCAATCACAATTCAAAAAATGGTTACTGGTCGATAATCCGATAAATATCAGTCGACATTAAGAGCTAAATTTCAAAGTTGATTATGTTCGGACTAGATGACAGATTGACTCAATCCGGGATCAACCAAATTATTACACAATTATGACAAGTATAAATTATTAGGTATTATACTTAAGAAAAAAGGACAATTTTTCTTTTTCTTTTTTGTAGTTATAATCCTTTAAAAGATAAGGTCTTTCATCAATATAAATCATAGAGGGTCTTTTGCAACCACGTTTTACATCCTTCCATTACTGAAAAGATAAAGACACAGAGACACGGATAGTACATGTGCAATTGAAAGTAGAAACATTATGTTTGGTCACCACTAATCATCTTTGCTGGTTACCTTGCCTAATCGGCTAGCACCGCACTTCTGGCCAAACTACATCCACTTTGGTTGTCCAAATCTTTTTCTTGCTCATAGCTTTAGATCTTCTGGCTCTGGTTTTCTAGAATTCGAGCACATTTACTTTCCTTTCTTAGCCAAATATATGGACGTAATGTTGCTTTGATTTGGATCACATTCTTTTTCCTTACCTTACTAGTTAAAGATCTCCACATGGCCTGGGCTCCAACCTATCACTATCAAACTATCTTCCATTTTTTTCCTTGCAGTTTTCAGTATCTTTCTTGTCCCCAAACCTTTCCGTCTTCCCCCTTTTGCTATGGTAAACTAGTCACCTACTACATCCCCTATAGCCCAATCTCAGCCTTTCATTTCCCGGTCGCCCCTACACCCTCTACAGCCTGTTGGGAATACAAGTGAGAGTCACTACAAAACACGGCTATAGAACCTTTTTTTTGTAGTGAGTGAAGTACTACACTGAATAATAATAAGAAATGTGAAGGGTTAAAATAACATAATTTGACTAAAACTCGTAGACTTCAACTTTTGAGTTAAGTAATGTCTCTATATTAGGTTAACTATTCACTTGAAGTCTTCCCCAAAGTATTATCTGCCTAACATATATAGCCAACCTTAACTTTCACATCGACACCCTCATCTAATGGAATATTCCGTTAGGAGAGTAATGATTTATGAGGGGATGAAATTATTTGTTGCATTTATAAAACCTCAAGTCAAGGGTATTGAGACTCTAAGGGTGTCATTTCTTGAAACATTTGGGAGGAGGTGTCATTTTGTGAACAGAACAGTTTGGTGTTTTTTTTTTTTTTGATGAACATAAAGATTGGTGTAATTTATCTATAAAAAAATTACAATAATTAAACCCAAGTCTTGGCGAAAAAGGGCAAATGCCCATTTCACGCAAAAAAAAAAGGGCAAATGCCCCATTTTCTAAACTAATTAGGGAAATGCCCCTCTTTTGAAACTCAATTTTCTCAAAATCGAGTTTCAAAAAAAAAATGTATACCCTTATAGTGACGTTTTAAGGAGCCTATAGTGATATTTTAAGGATCTATAACGCCGTTTTGTAACTCGAGTTCCATGCAAGTTTTTTTTTTTTTTTTTTAAACATATAACTCGAGTTCATGGAGCTCGAGTTACAAAATGCCGCTATAAGTCCTTAAAAACGTCACTATAGGCTCCTTAAAACGTTGTTATAGAGCTTAACTCGATTTTGAAAAAATCAAGTTTCAAAAGATGGGCATTTTCTAAATTAGTTTAGGAAAGGGGGCATAATGCTGTTTTTTTTGCGCGAAAAGGGCATTTGCCCATTTCAATCCCAAGTCTTCAACTCTACAACCTACATCTCTTAATTTAGGTTCGAAGGCTAAATTATGGAGTAGGAAAGGATATAGGCCATATGGCATTACTTCGCTTGATTTTAGAACTGGTCTTGTAAGTTACAATGGCCAATATTAACAATCTACCACCATCACTCCGTTAATAACAAAAGCATTCGTGATACTAGCAAGAGAAACTCAAGAAATCTACATTCACTATTCATTATGTAACTTGAAATTCACAAAAAGAAAAAGGAATTCAAATTTAAAATTACACATTCATGAATCAAAACATTAATGAAATCGATCATAATTTTGAAAAGAATAAAACTTAGCGAATTGTTATGCTAACGTCTTAGCATGGAGAGGGACTCATCAATAAACAAGCAGACTTCATTCTCTATTCTAACCCTACCCCCCAATAATGTATTGTTTTGTCAACTTTAGATGCACTTGGAATGTACTATGATAGAACAACATTGGTAAATGCTATGAATTTCCGAATGTGCTCTGATAGTGGTAGGAGTAGCAGGCTCTATTATTTGTAATGTCTTCTTAGTATTTTT
Organism: Castanea sativa; assembly: GCF_040712315.1. NCBI lineage: Eukaryota > Viridiplantae > Streptophyta > Magnoliopsida > Fagales > Fagaceae > Castanea > Castanea sativa. The sequence continues at coordinate 36,311,183 of NC_134016.1, read as the reverse complement.
ATGTAATTTCTTTTTTAAGCAAAAAAAAATGGTAATTCTTTTTAGGCGAAAACTACATTTTCATCCCTATATTTTCACGCAATTCCCACTTTGGTCCCTATTTTTTATTTTCACCGCTTTTAGTCCATGTTTAGAAAAACGCCTTTTATTTTAGTATTTTCTGTCTAGGGGTGGCAAAATTGGACACGACCCGCAAACCCGACACGACACGACATGAAATTAGCAGGTTATGGGTTGAGGTTTAATGGGTTCGTGTCATATTCGGGTTGACACGATGAACCCGTTTGATAAACGGGTTGGGTTAGGGTTCAACCTATAGAACCCGTTTGACCCGTCTGACCTGTTTAATTAAATGAAATTTTACCAATATACCATTCAAACTATAGGTATATAAACTTATTAGTTGTTGTAGTTTATTTTCTTCGACGTATAGTGATTGATTATTTATGATATTGAGATATGCTTTAGTTTTGAATGATTATTTGTGATATAATTACTCATTAGTTCTAAAATTTATATTTAAAATATTTATTTGCTTGTTTTTCCATAAATGTTTTTCTTCATTTTGATAAAATCAGATAAATAGGTCGACACGACTGACCCGTTTAATAAATGAGTTGTGTTAGGGTTGAAAAATCTTGACCCGTTTAATAAACATGTCAGGTTAGTGTTAACCCATATAGTCGAATATGTATGAGTTAACACGACACGAACCTGACACGCGAACACGAATTGCCACCCCTATTTCTGTCAGTGCCCTAATGGCACTGACCTATGTGGCAAATAAAAAATTTTATTTTGTCATTAAAAAATGCCACGTTAGCATCTAAATTCAAAAAAATTATTAATTTTAACTAAATAAAAAAAATAAAAAACAGAAATAAAAATAAAAAATCATATTAATTGAGATCGAAGTGTGTCTTGAACAAAAACAACAAGAACACAAACCCAAATCTAAGAATACAAAATTAAAATCCAAAAATCACAAACCCAAAAAATAAGAACATAAAATTAATCTATAACTCCATGTCAAATTAAACATGAACAAGGAATTAAACATGAAAACAAACACAAAACACAAACCCAAAAAATTAAAATAAAACCAACACAACACTCCCACTCTCATTCACTCTCATTTTATACATCTTTTTCTTGATTCTTTCCAGATCCATTAATTCCTCTATTTGTGTTTGTATCTTTGCTTTTCTTCTTTCTTTTCAGATCCACGACTCTCTCTTTCTCTCTCAAATACCAACACCTTAGTGTTCAGCATATGGCCGCCGACGTAGCGCACAGGTGACGCCGTGGTGGCGCGCCTCGTCAAGACACTCTCTAAGCAGTCCATTCTCTCCAAGCGCTACGGCACCTTGCCGAGTGATGAGGCCTCCTCCGCCATGCGCCTCATCGAGGAGGAGGTTCCTCCACCGCCGCCGCATCTGCCTCCGCCGAGGATGACAGCATCAAGATCCTCCAGGTTTACTCTTGCGAGATCAGCCGCAAAATGCTCGACACCGTTAAGGGTCTGTTCGGTTAGAGGAGTGGAAAAGTGGGAGGATAGAAAATATTTAGTTTTCCCTCTTATGTGTTCGGTTGGAGGGGTGGAAATGTGAGAGGGTGGAAAACTCTTTTGTTTGGTTGGAGATAAAAAGGGAATGATAGAAAATGTAATTTATATAAATTGACTATTATACCCTTGTTACATAATATGTAAGAAATAGATTTATTAGTACTCATTACATAATATAAAATTTATCACCATATATATAAATTTTTATTTTTATTTTTATAGATCAGGTCACATTGAAAAAGAGAGAGAGAGAGAGAGAGAGAGAGAGAGAGAGAGAGAGAAGAGAATGTTCAAAAAAAACATCCAAGGTCACGTTGAAAAAAAAAGACAGAGAGAAGAGAACATTGAAAAAAAAACATCCTAGGTCACGTTGAAAAAAAAAAAGTTGAAAAAAAAAGGTGGGAAGAGGGCATTTTTGTAAAAGTGCTACTATAGCACTTTTCTCCCCAGATTTTCCTCTTGATTTGGGAGGAAAAAAAATGTGGGCCCGGATAGAAAACTTTCTCCTGGGTTTTCTCTCCTTCCTATTTTCCTTTCCCAACCGAACAGTGGAAAACAGTATTTTTTCACCCTATTTTCCTCTCTCTATTTTCCATCCTCCCTATTTTCAACCCAAACAAACGAACCCTAAGACTCGTGCCTCCTCCGCCACCGCTTCTTCAGTTGTCAACATTGGAACTGCGTCGCAGACTCCGTCTCTCGAGGCTGCTTCCGCCACTGCTGCTAGTGAGGATAACTCTCCTACCGTCACTGAATCTTAATCTCTCTCTAGGATTTAGCTTTTCTGGTATGCTAGGATAACTGTGTATTTGTGTTTGGTTGACAAGAAAGGGCAAGAAAATGCTACAGGTTAATTTTTTGTTCTTATTTTCTGGGTTTGTGATTTTTGAATATTAAATTTGTGTTCTTAGATTTGGGTTTGTGTTTTTGTTATTCTTGTTCAAGACATACTTCGATCTCAATTAATGTGTTTTGGATTCTGATTTCTGTTTTTTATTTTTTAGTTAAAATTAATAAATTTTTTTTTAATTTAGATGCTGACGTGGCATTTTTTAATGACAAAATAAAATTTATTATTATTATTTTAATAGTTCCGTTTGCCACGTAGGTCAGTGCTGTTAGGGCACTGACGGAAAAGACTAAAATAGAAGGCATTCTTCTAAAAGGAACTAAAAGCGATGAAAATAAAATATAGGGACCAAAGTGAGAATCGTGTGAAAATGTAAAGACGAAAATGTGGTTTTCGCCTTCTTTTTAATCATTTCAAATACTTATTGTAGAACACTTAATGACTTAATCATTACACGAAACATATTCATAAAAAAAAATGCACAAATTCTTGCAATGCACAAATTTGACCCATTTTATTATATACTGATTTAAAGAAAGAGAAATCATAGAAATATTATTATTTTTTCTATGACAATATTATACTCGTCTAACAGGGAAAAAAATGGGGGAATGAAAACCAGCTTTTGTTCTACAAAAATTAGCCCTTTACTTTATAACATTTTTACTTTTGGTCTCTACAATTTAACAGCCTTTTTGGGTGAAGAATGACTCATCTTCTTTGGCAGCACTTTGCTTGAAGAAGCCTTGCTCTAATAGAGCATCCACGTCAATGGATGCAAAATTTTTGTAAATTTGCACATCTAAAACCTACTTTTTCTATTTTACACTTCTATTTTTACAAAACACCCACATCAGTTTGTCTATTATATACTTCATTTTATTTAAATAATCATTATTATTTTATTATTATATCTCTCTCTCATCTCAATCTCTCAGACTCACAGTGCTTTCTTTCTTCTAAAAAAAGTCACGGTGCTCTCTTTCTCAACTCTCCCTCTCTGCCTCCCTCTCATCCCAAGCCGCCACACAGAACATCATACTGATGGCTCCGGCGACAGACCCAAGGTTATATCGGCGACATTGGTGGATTTTGAGGTTTTCCATTGGGTTTACTTATGGGTTTGGTTGTTTTTGGGATGGGTTTTTCGATGGCAGCATGCTCTCCATGGCGGTGGCGACGACGACAGCTTTGTTTGGGTTTGGGTTTGATTTTGGGTTTGGTTTGGTGGGTTTTGTGTTGAAAGTTTGATTTTGAGTTTTTAAGTTGTTGAGTTTTCCATTGATTTTGGGTTTTGATTGATTTTTGATCAAGCTTCGTGCTAGTTTGATGAGTTGATCGGCGGCAGTTGATGAGTTGAGAATAACGAAGAGTGAGGAGAGAGTGAGAGCAACCAGAGACAAGGAGAGAGAAAAAATTACTAAAATATTAAATAGAAGTGCTACAGTAACTGTATATATATACACAGTTACTATAGCAAGTGTATATTTATGCACAATTTTATACCCACTGATGTGGGTGTTTTTTTAGTCAAAATGTGTAAAATGAAAAGTTTTTTGCATTTTACAAGACTTTACATCCATTGATGTGGATGCTCTAAGGATATATAACATGGAAGATGCCTTGAAAAAAGGGTTTTTACATGTTATAATTGAAGGGGATGGAGAAGAAGTGATTGAAGAATTAGTGGATCCTACCAAAACTGTAAATTGACCAGCTGGGAATTAAAGCAAATAGTAGAAGATATTAGATATGAGGTTAGGAATCATTTTGAACAGTAGGTCGAGTTTGACTGGGTTTTTAATAGAGATAAGAACTACATGAGATAAGAACTACATTGCTCCCTTCATGGTTATGGTTATAATGGTTCATGATTGTACACTCCGTACACATAATATCTATAATTTTTAATTTAAAAGTTAAAACCGTGTACATGTTTTACATTAAGAAATATATGAGAATTAATAACTTTTCCAATAACAAATTCAAATCCCCTCTCATACAGGTTTTTACTTTTTAGTAGGGAAAGTATATCTCTCAATTGCTGCATCCTTTTCATTTGATAGCGAACTCACATGCATCACTTGAAACGTGTGTGCAGAAGATACCTTCTCCACTTGATGGGATTAAGACTTAAGTCTTAAATGCACGATCTATCTATTAACACTTTAGTCTTAGATGCCTTCTCCATTTGATGGGATTAAGACTTAAGTCTTAGATGCATAATAGGCCCACGCATGGAACAAGCGTAAGATATGAGAGCACTCTATATTTCTATCGTTGTACTTATGCAATCACATCGTAATCATCTATTTGATAGCGAACTTACATGGGTCGCTTGAGACGTGTGTGCAGAAGATACATTCTCCACTTGATGGGATTAAGACCTTAGGGGAGGAAGTGAATGTAATAATGAAAAACCTTAGGGGAAGTGAATGTAATAATGGAAAACCTTAGGGGAGGTAAGTGCAATTTACTCAGGATTTACTTATCATTTTATTAAAAGATAATAATATTTGTGTTCCATTGGTCAATACAACCATATGCTTACATTTAATTGAAAAACCTAATGTATTTCACTTAAATACTTAACCTAAATTTGTCTTTTTAAAAAACACAAAATTTACATTTAAAAAAAAAAGCATTCATGAGCATAGTTATAATGCATGATTATGACCACCGAAGCTTGTGGGGTAGCATGAGCTCAAATTCTTTGCCATAGGCGCTTGGATTCAAGTCTCACCAATAGGTGGGGTAGCCTAAGGCTAAGATTTAGAACAGCCTTGTATTTGACTTATGTGTGAGGATGTCCATACAGCGCTATAGCAGGCGTCACCCTCTCTCTTTCAATGTTTTTATTTTTACTTTTGGAGTTGGTCCCTACAATTTTATAGCGTTTTTTGGGTGAGGAATGGCTCATCTTCACTTTGCTTGAAGACGCCACACTCTCTACACTTTGCTCTTGAAGAAGCCTTGCTCTAGGGATGGCGTGGAAGAGAAGATGACCTTGAAAAAAATATTCTCACACGTTATGATTGAAGGGCCGGCATAGAAGAAGTGATTGAATTGGACCCAACCAAAAGTGTAAGCTGGCCAGCTGATTATTAAGGCAAGCAGTAGAAGATATTAGATATGCGGTTAGGAATCATTAAGTGCAGGTCGAGTTCAGGGCCGGCCCTTCCACTAGGCGAATTAGGCAATTGCCTAAGGCCCCCAAGTGGAAGGGGCCCCAAAATTTTAGAAAAAAATAGGTAGTAGGGGCAAAAAAAATTTAGATAAAGTCTTATTTTCAGCACATACTTTTAACCAAAAAATAAAAATTTTGATAGATCCGGTTATACATTGGTTCTAAACAAAATCACGGCTCAAAAATAACATTATTATCCTCTAGACAAACCAAAAATCAACAAAATAAACTACAAATCCGGTCTAAGAGATTAACCACAAAAAAAACATCTCAAATCCCTAAAATTTTTAGGTTTACCGTTCCGTTCCCTTAAATCCCTCTGCTTGCCTCTTTCTCTCTACTTTTCGCCTCCAGCCTCTCTCATCTCAGATTCTCAAGCAAGCTTGCCTCTTTCTCGTTGCTTTCCACCTCCGGCCCCTCTGGGTTTTGAGTTCTCTCAAGTCTCATCTTTGGTCTGTGACTCTGCTATCAGGTTAGGTACTATTTCTATTTGGGCGCTTCAGGCTTCAGCACTTGGCTTCTTTTTTTTCTTTTTTGTTGATGAATGGGCGCTTGGCTTCTACACCACACGTTTTATTTGCTTGGACTTAAGTAACTTAAGATAAAAAAAATTGGGTCGCCTTCCTCTGCCTGGATGTGTTTCACTTTGTTTGGGCCTTTTTTTTTTTAATAAACCCTGCGTTTTTTTTTTTTTTTTTGGGTTATAGATATTAGATATGATTTGTTTTGTGTTTTTTTTAGGTGGGTCTTATTATTAAGCCTTGTGTTATGGTTGTGCTTAAATTTTTGTTATGCTTGTGCTTAAATTTTTTTTTTTATAATTTAATCTTGTGTTTATATATATTTTTTAGTTAGTAGTAATATATTGAATAAGTATTTATTTATGCAGGTTGAAATTGCTAAAAACTTGTAATTGTTCGGTGAAACTACAACAATACTTTTTATATAAATCAGGTTTTATTTCTCATTTACTCTACACTTGAAAGTTATTTTTTATTTTAGTCTTTATAAATATATTGTTTGATTAGAAATGTTAGAAGAACTTAAATACAAAAAATTAACTAGTCAATTTGCATCTCAAAAGGTAAGAAAAATAGATTTTAAATGAAATATATTATAATATAAAAATATTAAATAAACATTAATTTAATTAATATATAAGTATAAAAAAAGCCCAATTTTTAGTTCTCGCCTAAGACCCCAAAATGTCTAGGGCCGGCCCTGGTTGAGTTTGACTAGGTTAATTGAGATAAGAACTACACTGCTCACTTCATGGTTAAAATGGTTTGTTGAATGTACACATAATATTTATAATTTGTACGCACAGTATCTATATTTATGTAAAATATGAAGTTTAAAATTTATTATTACTATGCTTCTATTAAGTTACCTCATCCACAATATCATTAATCTTTTTTATATTTATTTTTTATCTTTAATTTTTACAATATTAAATATATAAATATATTGGTTTTACAAATTCATTTGTGGTAGTTTTAACTTTATATATCCATCTACTTTAATTAAACTAGTTGTTAACTCGTGCTATGCATGGGAACCTATCTATTTGTGAAGTTGACTAAAATAATTTTATAAAATCTTAGATTGATTTGCTCTTGTATGACTTCAATTTATATTACAATTTGATGAAGAAGACATTGCTTGAACGTGCAATGGCTTATAAATTTTTTTTTTCAAATATTAAAACTTCTAAAAGACCAAAAAATATTAAAAAATCAAATGATTCACTGGTTAGAAATTATTGAAAAAAAAAACAAAATATATATATAACTAAACAATAGAGAAATATAGGAGAAAGATGAGTTACATTCAAAAGAATAATTTCAATTATTGCAAGTTTTTTTATCTTGTAAAAAACAGCTAAAGAGAGTTTAATTTGGTGGTTTGTGTACAAAAATAACTTTTTAAAAAATACATGAAAAATCATAATTTTTTTTTTTAACAAAGTAGAGAAGAAGAAAATAACATATGAAGAGCTCGTATCTCTGTTTGGCTTTAAAAATAAATATTGGGGTTTGCATTGCTTTTATAGTGTTCATAATTAACCTCACAAATTTGGAGATAAATTATCAACATTTGAGTTTGAGCTTAAGTTGGATTCGTTAGAGAGATAAAATTTCATTCCTTATTAAGTTTGAATTAAATAAAAATAATTTTATTTTAAAAAATAATAATTAAGTGTTTGAGTTCAAGATCAACTTGTCATAGAGATATAATTTTACTCAATATTTTGGAACTTGGATATAATGTATTGTACAATGATGTTGATATGGTCTGGTTGGCTGATCCATTTCCTTATTTGCACGGGAGTCACGATGTGTACTTCATAGATGATATGGCAGCAGTAAGTACACCTACTTTACTTCTTGCCTTTGCTGTGTGCTATTTATGGAAAATAGTGCCAAGTGCTGCATATAAGCTACCAAAAACATTATATTCTATACAAACTCGATTTGTAACAAAATCTAAATATGTTGGTCGTTTGTTTCCTCATAACTATTTATATTTGTCTATCATTTGATGGCCGTAAATTGGGAAATAGAGGGACAAATCATGATTAACTTCGTAAATTAAGAGATAAATTATTAACATTTGAGTTTGAGTTTGAGTTTGAGTTTGAGTTGGACTTGTTAGAGAGATAAATTTCACTCCTTGTTAAGTTTGGATTAAACAAAAATAATTTTGTTTTAAAAAAATGATAATAATGTGTTTGAGTTTAAGTTGGACTTGTTTGAGAGATAGAGTTTCACTCCTTGTTAATTTTAGACTAAACAAAAATAATTTTATTTAAATATTATGCTGACGTGAAAAATTGTGAGAGTTTCAGAGGTTTCGGTTATATATATATATATAGAGAGAGAGAGAGAGAGAGAGAGAGAGATATATATATATATAATAAATCAATACAATTGTGGTCTATGTATGTTCCTTTCGGGCGGTTTTAACTTTAAATATTGTTTTACCCATTTATCTTCCTTTATTTTAACTCTTCTTATTCCAATCCTCTTACAATAAATTTGTCACTCTCTTCCATTCTATGCATCTTTTTCCTATTCAAGATTGTTTCTCTCTCTCTCTCTCTCTCTCTCTCTCTCTCTCTCTCTCTCTCAGCTTTTTTTGGGTCATTTTTCGTTGGATTTTTAAAATTTTCTTGCATCTCTATCTTAGATTAATGAATATTTGTATTTTTTTTATAACTCTAATTTTGGTTTTTTGTAACTGAAAAAAAAAATCAATGAAATTTTTTTTTAATTGTTTATAAAAAGGTATTCACAACCCTCATTGTCCTATTATTGACTAATTTATATGTGTTCCTTGGTGTAAGTATTTTTTTTATCATTTTATTTATAACACAAAATAATTTTAATGAATAGTGTTTGTTATTGATCTGATTTGGAGAAAAATCATATTACAATATGTCATATTTTGTGTTGTTGTCCGGTTTTAGTTTATTTGAAAAATAACTGAATAGTCTAGACAAGCTAACGAAAAATATTTAATGCAGTTAAGAACAGTAGTCTTTGTGTAGTTTCCTTTCACTGTTTGTAAATACTTTGTTTAACAAATTAGCAGCAAATTGTTATGTCTTTGTTATATGATATTCTTAGATACTTGATTAATTGTTTTAGGCTTTTATGAATATTTCATATTGTTCTTCATCTTCCTTGTGTTATTAATGTATTCTTTGAGATTTTTAAGAAAACAAATTCAATTTTGTTTTTTGTAAATAATTTATTTATCAATTCGTTTTTCATATGGTAGATAGATGTTACATTAAATTATGACAGCACTAACACAATACTTCTTCTTTTTCAAAAAAAAAAAAAAAAATCTCTACTTTTTTTTCCTTAAGAATTGTACTCTTGGTTTTTTTAAAAGGAAAAAGAGTTACAATCTTTTATTTTTCCCTTTCTTTTTTTATTTTGAATTGTAGTTTTGTTGAGTTTTATTAATTTTTTAAATACATTTGTCGGTGTTTTTTATTGTATTGTTTTGATTATGACATGATATATATTACATTTGTGATTGTCCCTATAATAAATGAAAACATGATTGTGAAATATGTTATTATTTATAAAATTAGTTCAAATTGAAAATAAAAAATTAAGGAGACCACTCTAAAAATATTATCACACGCAACACATAAGATCCACGACTGGTTTAAATTTAATGTTGTGTACATGTTGTACATTAAGAAATATATGAGAATTACATTTTCCAATAACAAATACAAATCCCTTGTCACACGGTTTTTTAGCAAGAATAAAATCTCTTATGTACGATATCCTTTTCATTTGACAGTGAACTTACATATCCATCTGACACACGTCGCATGAAATGGGTGCAGGAGATACCTTCTTCATTTGATGAGATTTACACACTCTATTGGTTTCTGATTTATAAGACTTTTATTTTTTGTGTGTGGTTGATTTCAAGTTTTTTTTTTTTTAATAGAGTTTCAGCTTATGACGTTTACTCTTGATAATTGCCATTTATCATCAGACCAAAATACTAATTGATTTTTGGTTGATTTTAGGTTAATAAGACTTAAGTCTTAGATACATGATAAATAAATAAATAAATAAATATATATATATATATATTATGATTAAGAGGTCTACACTCTACCTAGAAGATTAGTTAGAAGATTTACCTATACTAAGATCTACATATGATAAGAAGATTTAACAATTCGAATATGTAGATGCTACATGACTTATTTAATCCCATTCCCATATATAATAAAAAATGTACATTCATTTCATTACATCTAATTCTAAATATCTTAATATCATTAGATATATTTTTTTTTTAAATTAAGTTAGAAACATCCGTATATGTGGACATCAATATTGCAAGAAACAGTGCAATTAATCAGTACACAACTATACATTACTTCAGATTGATCTAACTTGTGTAAAATCATTCTCCCGTCAGCTTGTAAGAGCATTCTCCCGTCAGCTGGTGCAAAAAAATTGTATTTATTTTAGCATAAAAACTTACTTTTTTATTTTATATACTCGTTTTTCAAAACATCCTGCATTAGATTATTTATTTTACATTACATTACATTAAAATATCAAGTTTTCTTGAGTTTTTTTTAATTGTTTCTCTTTTTTCACACACAATAACTATCATACATCCTATAAAAAAAATAACTATCATATATGGTAGGGATGATAGGCTCAGTAGTATATATTGGGCTTAGGGCCCAGTCCGAGGACGCCTAGTTGTCCGAGGACGGGTAAACATTGTTATGAAGGTCGGCATTGATGAATAAAGGAAGGGGTCTGGTTATGATGGTCCGAGGAGGGATGCTTCCTTAGTGGAGCGAAGCAGAGTTAGAAAGTAAAGTCTGCCATCCAGAAGCAACGTTCTAGGAGATTCTATTAATAAAGATATACATCATAAGAGCACGGGACAAAGGAGAGCTATGAAATATCTAAAAGAACACTACCACCACTGCATTGAATGCTCTATAACTAACTCTCTAACTGCATTAATGAGGAAGTGATATCTGAACAGTAGTTTTCAGTCTTGCAGCTACTCCCAAAGACTTTAGAAAGGTGCTGATGAGATAAGGATCAACACTAGAAATCTGATCTACACGTGGAGGATAGAGATAAAAGAAGGAAGATAGTATAAAAGAGGGGGAGGACCCTGAAGGAGAGGGATGGGAAAAAAGGGAAAAACACGGTAGAATCAAAAACTACTTTTGTCAGTCCCAAAAGGAAATAAAGACAAGAATCGACCTCCTCAGATTGTGTCTAAGGACGATTTTCCTTAGATAAAATCAGTTCAACTTTATTCTATTGTCATCCTAATCCATTATGATTATTGTCTGAACTCATTAGAACCTGATTTTCTTATCCACTCTCTAAAATTTCGTTGTATTGGGCTCTTTAGGCCTACTCACTTTCTTCTTTTGAGCTTAGGTACAAATTGCGACCATACAATTGGCGTCGTCTATGGGAAATCCTTATATTTTAGTGAGTTTGACGTTCAGTTATGGTAGGTTCAGGTCCGAACCAAGCGGAGTCTATGGGGTCTCAGCGTCAAGATCATTCCCTCAATCTTGAACGAAGAAGCGATCGAGAAGGAAGTGTGTACACCACCCATACTAACAGGAGCCAGTCTCAGGGTGGGAGCCACGTCTCTCATAAGGAGAATGCCAAGGTCATGCAACTGGAGATTGATCGTTTGAAAAGGAAGTTGCGCCGTGAACGACGAAGGCGAACTCCTTCCAATTCTGACTCTTCTTTTGTTAATGATGGAGACAACAGTTATAGGCCTAGGTCAAGGACTCCCCCTAGTGAGTCTTTCTCGTATGATGAGGACAGCCCTCTTGACCGCAGAAACAGGAGTTCGTCTTGCAAAATCTTGGAAAATGACACTATGAGTAAAGCATTAAACCAGATTTCCAGGTCACCTTTCACGCGTAGAATTGAAGAAGGAAGACTTCCTCGTCGGTTCACTCAGCCAGCATTCACCATATACAATAGTCGAACAGACCTTATAGAGCATGTGAGCCACTTCAACCAGAGGATGGCTGTGCATTCCAAGAATAAAGCTTTGATGTGCAAGGTATTCCCATCCAATTTGGGACCTGTGGCAATGAGATGGTTTGATGGTCTGGAAGCAGGTTCTATTGACTCCTTTAAGGAACTCACTCGGGCATTTGGATCTCGCTTTATTACATGTAGTAGGGTCCCTCGACCCTTGGATTCCCTGTTGTTTATGACCATGCAAGAAAGGGAGACCCTGAAAATGTACTCGAACAAATACTGGGAGATGTTCAACAAGATCAATGGGGACTTTGACGATGTGGCCATAAGGAACTTCAAGGTTGGTCTACTCACCGAGCATGATTTGAGAAAGTCATTGACCAAGAAGCCTGTAAGGAGTGTGTGTTGACTCATGGACCATATTGATGAGTATAAGCGGGTTGAGGAGGACCAGTAGCAAAGGAAAGGGAAGGCAAAGGCTATCCTTCAAGATAGGAGGGATTTCAGGTCGGAACGATATAATAATAACCAGCCTCGAAGAGACTTTACCGGGCATTCTGGGTATACCGTTAATCAGGTGGTCAGCATAGTGTTCAAGGAAACAGTGCATCAAGTCTTGGAAAAGATTAAGAATGAGCCATACTTTAGATAGCCAAATAAGATGGAAGGAGACCCTATGAAGCGCAATCAAAGCCTTCATTGTCAATACCACTAAAAGCGAGGGCAGACCACAGAAGATTGTAGAACTTTGTGGAATCACCTGGAATAGTTGGTTAGAGATGGTAAGTTAAAACATTTTCTACATCAATCCAGTGGGCAAAGCGGTCAAACTAGACCCAAACCTCAGAGAGACACTTCTTCGAGGTCTCCTTTGGGCACTATTAATGTCATCTTTGCTGATCTAGGGAGAACTGGTTCTCACCCCTTCAGGGTGATGTTTATAGCCCGGCCACCCATCGAGGACTCTAGCCTTGAGCCAAAGAGGGCTACGACGGAGATCCGATTGACATTGAGCTTTTCAGATGAGGATAAGGCTGGAACCATACAGCCACATGACGATACCCTAGTGGTCATCCTCAGGATTGGGGGGTATAATGTGAAGAGGGTGTTGGTGGATCAAGGCAGCGGGGCAGTGATTATGTACCCTAATTTGTACAAGGGGCTAAACTTGAAACTTGAAGATTTGACGGCTTATGATTCATCTTTGTTAGGCTTTAATGGGAAAGTTGTTGTTCCGCTGGGCTAGATTAGACTACTTGTGCAAGCCAGCTCAGAAGTGGTAGAGGTGGACTTCATAGTGGTGGATGCTTATTCTCCCTACACGGCCAGTAGCAAGACCCTAACTTCATGCCCTAAGAGCCGTTTCTTCAACTTTGCATTTGAAGGTGCAAAATCCATCCGAAGACCAATTAAGGAGCTGGTTGGGAGCCAGTCCGTTGCTAGGCAGTGTTTGGTGGCTGCAATAATGCATCAGCCAAGAGTTGATCCTCGACCTCCACTGAGAAGGGCTTATAGCAATCAAGGACTCTGGTGTTATCTACTGACGCTGTTTCAGAAGGGCCAAAGTGTGAGAAGTTAGAGAAAATTGTTATTGATGATGACTCAAAAAATTTCTTTCAGGTTAGAGCTCAACTGCCTCCTCAAGAGAAGGAAGAGTTGATAATTTTCCTCAAGAAGAATATTGATGTGTTTGCATGGAATGCTTATGAGGCTCATGGGGTGGATCCAAGTTTCATTTGCCATTATCTAAATGTAAACCCAATTGTAATCCCTTGAAAGTAACCACCTCGGCACTCATCTAAAGAGCATTTTGAGGCTATCAAGGAAGAGGTGATCAAACTTAAGTAGGTCGGGACTTTTAAAGAGGTGTTTTATCCTGAGTGGCTTGTTAATACTGTAGTGGTGAAAAAGAAGAGAGGAAAGTGGCATGTATGTGTGGACTTCACAGATTTGAATAAAGCTTGTCCAAAAGATCATTTCCCCATGCCTTGGATAGACCAGCTGGTGGATACAACTGTAAGCCATCCTCGGATGAGCTTCTTAGATGCCTTCTAGGGATACCACCAAATACCACTAGCTCTGGGTGATTAGGAGAAGACTGCTTTCGTCACTCCTACTAAATATGACCACTACAAAGTGATGCCTTTTGGTTTAAAGAATGCAGGGTTTACCTATCAGAAGATGATGACCAGGATGTTCGAGTCACAACTAAGTAAAAATATTGAAGTTTATATAGATGACATGGTAGTGAAGAGTAAGGTGGTGTCCGAGCACATAGGAGACCTCGGGGATATTTTTAAAATATTGAGGAAACACAAGCTGCGCCTCAATGCTTCCAAGCGCTCCTTTGGCATGAGATCAAGTAAATTTCTAGGATATATGGTCACTCATCGTGGAATTGAGGTTAACCCTGATTAGGTTAAGGAAATTGATAGTTTACAACCACCTCGGAATCCCAAAGAAGTTCAGAAATAAACAAGAATGACAGTCACCTTGAACCTATTTATCTCTAGGTCCGCAGACAGGTGCATACCTTTCTTCTAGTTGTTGAATAAGTGGAAGGGATTTGAATAGACCGAGAAATGTGTTTTGGCCTTTCAGCAACTCAAGGAGTACCTTTCTCGGCCACGTGTTATGTACTACTTCCAATCCCACACAGTTATTGTTTTAACCCAACTTCTGCTCAGGTCATTACTTTGAAGCGCTGATTATACAGGAAGGATTGCCAAATGAGGTACAATCTTAGGGGCTTTTGATATTAGGTACATGCCTCGCACCTTTGTTAAGGGCCAAGCCCTCGCAGATTTGATGGCCAAGTTTGCTAAATCCCCATTGGAAGAACATGGATGAAAAATCAATTGGCATGGTCTCCTTGCAAAAGCCTTTATCATGGAGAGTATACGTTGATGGTGCAGCAAATCAAAGAGGATCTGGAGTGGGGCTAGTCATAATTTCTCCTGAAATGATTATTATCGAAAAATCCTTAAGGTTGGGTTTCTCGGCCAAAAATAATGAGGCTAAGTATGAGGCTCTATTGGCAGGGATGACTATGGTTTAGAAAATGGGAGGAAAAATAGTGGAGATGTTCTCAGATTCAAGATTGGTTGTAAGCCAAGTGGGGGAGAGTTGGAAGCCAGAAATACCCATGTTAACTCTCTGGCCACTCTCACAACATCCTTGGCGTAGAGTTTACCTCGAGTTATCATTATTGAAGGCTCTGTAAGCCTACTGAGGTGAAGGAAAAGATGGTCTGTATTCATCATATCAAAGTTAGACCTAGTTAGATGAACTCCATTGTACTATTCCTTAAAGAAGATATCCTGCTTGCGAGAAGTCCGAGGCTGACAAAGTACGCAAACAAGCTCCTTGATTTTGGCTGTCTGAGGACCAAAAGTTATACAAGCGCTCTTTTGGACCATACCTGCTATGCATACACCCTGAGGCAGTAGAACTACTCCTAGAAGAGTACTATGAAGGGATTTATGGAAGCCACAAAAGAGGTATATCCTTATCTCACAAGGCCCTCACCCAAGAATACTGGTGGCCAAATATGCAGAAGGAAGCACAAGAATATGTGAAGAAGTGTGACCAATGTCAAAGGTTCGTTCCAAACATTCATCAACCAAGGGGCGTCCTCAATCCTTTGTCCAGCCCTTGGCCTTTTGCTCAATAGGGTTTGGATATTATAGGGTCTTTCCCTAAGGCAGAAGGGAATAAAAGATGGTTGTTGGTCGGCACAGATTATTTCACCAAGTGGGTTAAAGCTAAATCACTGGCAAACATCAGGGACATGGATGCCAAGAGGTATTACTGTTACCTGGGCATTACGAATAAGTATTCCACCCCAGGTTATCAACAAGGGAATAGACAGGCCGAGGTTGCTAATAAGGTCACAGTGAATGGACTCAAGAAAAGATTGGATGATGCAAAGGGAAAATGGGTGAAAGAACTGCCAAACGTCCTTTGGACATATCAGACTACGCCTTGCAGATCCATAGGGGAGACCCTATTTTCAATGACTTATGGCGCTGAGGCTGTAATTCCTCTTGAGACTGGATTCCCAACACTGAGGATGAGCTCTTTCACTCCGAGCAGCAATGATGAGCTGTTAGAGAAGAGTTTAGATTTGAATGAAGAATGAAGGGAAAATGACATGGTTCAATTGGCTCATTATCAACACAAGCTCAAGCAAGGGTATGACTCAAATGTGAGGTTAAGGCCACTAACGCCTGGAGATTTGGTGTTAAGAAAGGTTTTGGGTGTTGCGAAGAACCTTGCATGGGGAAAGTTAGGACCCAACTAGGAAGGGTCATACCGCATCACCTCAGTAGCTGGAATAGGGGCATATTATCTTGAAGATCTAGATGAAAATGTTGTACCACACCCCTGGAATATAAATAACCTGCGAATGTATTATTATTAATGAAAGTTTTTTTCTTTTATATATCGTTTATTACATTACACGTTATACTTCTTATTATTTCTCTAAGTGTTAAACAAAACCTTGGTCATGCTTGGCTCCTTGGACCACATACTTTGGATAAATTAATACTTCTTGTCACATTTTTAAGTGTTAAACAGAACCTTGGTTATGCCTGACTTCTCAGACCACATACCTTGGATAAATTAATACTTCTTATCATTTTTCTAAGTGTTAAATAAAACCTCGGTCATGCCTGGTTCGTTGGACCACATGCCTTGGGTAAATTAATACTTCTTATCACTTCTTTAAGTGTTATACAGAACATTGGTCATACCTGACTCCTTAGACCACATATCTTGGGTAAATTAATATTTTTTTATCATTTTTCTAAGTGTTAAACAGAACCTTGGTTATACCTGGCTATTTGGACCACATACCTTGGGTAAATTAATATTCATTATCATTTTTCTAAGTGCTAAACAGAACATTGGTCACGCCTGGCTCCTCGGACCACATACCTTGGGTAAATTAATACTTCTTATTATTTTTCTAAGTGTTAAACAGAACATTGGTCATGTCTGGCTTCTTAGACCACATATCTAGGGTAAATTAATTTTTTTTTTATCATTTTTCTAAGTGTTAAACAGAACCTTGATCATGTCTAGCTCCTCGGACCACATACTTTGGGTAAATTAATACTTTTTATCATTTTTCTTAGTGTTAAACAGAACATTGGTTATGTCTGACTCCTCTGACCACATACCTTAGGTAAATTAATACTTCTTATTATTACTCTAAGTGCTAAACGGAATCTCGGTCATGTCTGGTTTCTTGAACCATATGCCTTGAAGAGGTTACCCATTAGCCTAGTTGTGATGGATAGCCTAATCACTTATGAGCAATTACTCTAACTATGCCACACATGAACATCATTTAAAACATTTGTGAGTGTATCCATGATCAGGTCATGAGATGGGAGTCTTTTGCAATTGCTTAAATCTGCTGTTAAAGGGTAAGATACATGGAACTGTAAATGGTGCAGGGGGTCCCTTAAATGGGCTATACTAAGGTATGTTTTTACAGTTAATAATCTATTTTGTCAAAATTATGAGCCTGGATGGTCCTACCCGACCTGCTGATGGTGGTAGGGGATATAGCAACTGGGTTATTATTTACCTGGATAACATAATCAAATTATCTTATGTTTGCTTATTGACTAGGTGTGAAAAGTACTTCTTTTAAGCTAAACATCACTTGTTGTTAACAAAAGGAAAATGCGAGTTTGGAAAGCTTCATTTATCCTGTGATAAACTATTTAAAGCAGAGGGATGATGCTGTCATTTACACCAGATGATATTAAGTCAGATGATGTTACCCTTTATTCTTAGACCAATTAAGCGTAAAGCAGAGCATAGGCAATGTAAAAGTTTGCAAGAACCGTTTGTAATAAAAATTTTTAACTTCCGTTAAATCAAACCTTAAGAAAGGAAAAATGATTACAAAAAATGAAGGTAAAAAACTAGTAATCTAAGAATTACTTAAGTTTAATTATAAGTTTGTCTTTAGCCGAGGTCTTGGGAGGCTGGTCAGAAGCTGTTGTAGAAGAGGCGAAGCCTTTACCCTTCAGGTCCTCCTTGGCAAGCATAGGGAAGGTTGCAAGGACGAGCTCCATAGCCTGGAAGGCCTTTTTCTCCTTAGTAGGGTCCTTAGGGGCAATCGGAGGATGAGCAACATCGCAGGCCACCTCCTTGGTTGTGTTAGTTGCTTTTCCGGCAGCCTCAGGCTTTTCGGCTTCCTTGGATAGACTGCCAAAGGAAGGGGGGACCTTGGCTGAGCTATCCTTACTAACATCTGCTTCCTTGGAGGCAACATCAGCTTTGGGGACAGATGAGCTAGAAGCCCGAATGGCAGAAGGGTAGTAAACATTCTCTGCTTTCCTGAGGGTAGAGGAGTTCCCAACCCTAACCTGGTTGAGGCCCTCATTCCACACCTAGAGGCAGTAATGTCTACATACCTCTAAGACCTCAACCCTAAGGGTGTCCTCGGTCTCTACCATCCCTGCTTCATACCCATCTTGCTCGGCCTGGTCCTTTGCCTTCTCGGCCTCCTCCTTGGCCTTCTCCCTCCTTCAGACTCTTTGTTTGGGCCTATATTTGTTCTTTGGCCACTACAAGGTTGTCTTCAACCTGGTGGAGCTACTTGTGTTAAGCTTCCGCCTACCTTTCTACCCCTTCTAGAGCGGCCTCGACGCTTTTTTTCCCCCTCTCGGCCTCAGTTAGTTTGGCGTTGAGTTCTTGCAGACTTTTCTTTGCTACTTCAAAGGCCTTCCCTACGGCAATGCAGCTGGCCTCCTCCTCCTTCATTGTCCTATGAGAGCTAATGACTATCTCCTCAGCTCTGTGAGCAGCTTGGACAGCCTTTTTTAAGAAATAAAAAGAAAAAGGTGAGACATACCCAGGTCAAAGAGGTTAAGTATAAAAAATATGTATACATAATAAATCAAAGGTAGTAAGTAAAAAAAGGGGGGGGGGGGAAAGAGAGTTAGGTAGTCTTACTAGGCTAAGATCTCTCTTTAAGCTGAGGAAGACCTCATGCTTCCTCATTTTCCTCAAGTTGGACATGTCTTCTGGCAACAGTAAAGCCTGCTCCATTGCATTAGCCACGTAACCAGCTTTACCTTGCTAGAAATCTCTAATAGAGGCGTCAGTAGTTAGGGCAGTGCTATCCAACACCAAGGCTGGGGACCACGCCAGAGCAGCTACTTGAGCCTTGGTGCTCTTCTCTATTGTTGTTTGTGTTATCTTGGTTTGTTTAGCTCCTTTTTGGGGCTTGGCCTCTTTGAAGGAGTGGCTTTCCCCCCCCCCCCACCACCTCCTTACCCTTGGATTGATCCCTCTTCCTTTTGTGATTAGCAGGGTCGAGACGTTGGGCTTAGGTGGATGGAAGTGAAGGAAGCTTAGGCTGGACGGCCCTCTCCGGCTCCCGGCCTCCTACTTAGGATTCCATTAGGTCCCGAAGACTATGTCTAGTCTTACGTTGGATTGGCATCGCTTCCAGGATGGTAGAATCCTCTTGTGAGCGGCTTACTTGGGGCGGGGGACGAAAACTAAGATCACCGGTCGGGATCTCTGAAGGCGATGATAGGTTGAAAACTTCAAAATCATCTTCGGAATTCGAGACGTTGACTACTTCTTCTTCTTTTTTAATAATGGGTTAGGAATAGGTGGCTTCCCCGACTGTGTATTGGGTTGGCAAGGTCACTTCAAATACGCCTTCTGGGATGGGACCAGTGGTAAGAAAGCTTGGAGAAGCAACACTTATTAGAGGCAGGCGAGGGTCTTTCGCTTTGATCACGTTCTTCAGCGATTGAAAGTTTGACGTGAGGGGTTTATAGCTGAGGACGAGGTGGGCTGCCCTCAGTTGACCATCACTGTGAACGAAGGCTTCAGCCTTAAGTATCTTGTCTAAGTCTTCTTGGTTAACAAGATTTAGGTTAGGAATCGCAGTGTGCTTATCTGTGAAGCCATTAAAAAAGAAATTATTAGAAAAAAGACACGATTCAAAGAGAAGTTCAGATTGTACACACAAGTAAGAAGAAGCAAATGCAAAAAGTATTAAAGAGAAAGGGGGTGACATCAGCGTAATTAACCTAAACCTAAGAACCCCACCTGGTATCCCATCTCTCTCGTCAAGTAGTAGAGGTCATCGTGCCACTTCCCTGAGATGATTAGGAAATCTCTGCTCATGTCTTTGTTAGAATCAGGGAGGCACGAGATTAACCTAACCCCAGGGACCCTAGTCTTTAAATAATACCCCTGCCCTTTCAAGAGGTGGAGATTGTAAATCCAGTTGACGTCGTGGTGTGTGAGGTTCAAGCTCATCTTCTCGTTGAGGGCATCTACACTACCTAGAATCCTAAACATGTTTGGAGCGCATTGGGTAAGGGAGAGACAGTGAGCGATCAGGTAATACCTAATGACTCTACCCATTGGGATTCTCATCCCTCCCTCTATAAAGGCAATCATAGGGATTACCACTTCTCCCTTCTACCTCATGGCGTGCCGATCCCCTTGTTTACAATATCTAAGGGAAACTCTAGAGGGAATTTGGTATCGAGTTTTAAAATCTTCTATGCCCTTAAGGGTGTCCACTAGGCAAGCGAATCTCCCTATTTATACCAAAGAATTAAGGGAATTAGGTGGCCAAGGTGAAGTTATGAGGGCCAAAGAAAAGAATGGGGTTTAACTATAGAGAATGACAGAAGGGACTGGAAAAAGAAAGAGAGAAAAATTGCTAGAAACTACTTACGAAAACAAATAAAAGCTCCTCGAACTAGCTCTTGAGTTTGGAAGATGCAAGTGTGTGAAATTTTAGAATGGTATATATATGAGAGAGAGTAATAGGCAGAAAAATTCCCGCCCGAGTTCCAAGAAAATCCCTAGCTGTTGGATCCGCATCGCACCATAAAACGTGGGGAACATGGAGCCACATAAATTTAATGAAGGAGCATCTTGGATGCCGAAGCATCAGGAGCGTGCGTTGGGCAGTTAAAATGGTACCTACGCAAATAGAAATGATATATGATGAGAGCAGGATATTTGAGGTAATATCGAAATCTCTCTTTTCTCCCGAGGAGCTAAAGAGGAGGATTTTGAGGGGCTATTGTAGGGATGATAGGCCCAGTAGTATATATTGGAACTAGGGCCCGGTCCGAGGGTGCCTAGTTATCCGAGGACGGATAAACATTGCTATGGAGGTCGGCATTAATGAATAAAGGAAGGGGTCTGGTTATGATGGTCCAAGGAAGGATGCTTCCTCGGTGGAGCGAAGTAAAGTCAAAAAGTACGGTCTGCCATCTAGAAGCAACATTCCAGGAGATTCCATTGATAAAGATATACATCGTGAGAGCACAGGACAAAGGAGAGCTATGAAATATCTAAGAGAAAGCTGTCACCACTGCATTAAATGCTTTGTAGCTAACTATTTGGCCGCATTAATGAAGAAGTGACATCTGAACAGTAGTTTTTAGCCTTACAGCTACTCCCAAAGACTTTAGGAAGGTGCTGATGGGATAAGGATCAACACCAACAATTTGATCTACACGTGGAAGGTAGAGATAAATGAAGGAAGATAGTATAAAAGATGGGAGGACCCTGAGGGAGAGGGATGAGAAAAAAGGGAAAATTACGGTAGAATCAAAAACCACTTTTGTAATCAATCTTAAAATGAAATAAAGACAAGAATCAACCTCCTCGGATTGTATTCGATGACAATTTTTCTTAGATAAAATCAGTTTATCTTTTTTCTATTGTCATCTTGATCCACTATGATTATTGTCTGAACTCATTAGAACATGGTTTTCTTATCCACTCTCTAAAACTTCATTGTATTGGATTCTTTAAGCCTACTCTCTTCCTTCTTTTGGGCTTAGGTACAAATTGCGACCATACATATACTTTATTCCTTCAGCCTTGAAATACATAAAGAATGAATAAAAAATTATATGTAAAATGAGTGTCAATGTAAATTTACACAGTTACTCTAGCAACTAACAACTAGCAACTTTGCAAATTTTTAACTTGGCTAATGTTGATGATTTTTGGAGATTGAAAATATAAAATTGATATATATTTTTATTTTACATTGTTTGATGCGAATGCTCTAATTTGCTAACATCACAGCCTGTTTGCTTTTAGATTTTTTGGAATATCCTAATTCACTCACATTTTATTTCCTTAAATCCCCCAAAAATTTAGAATTCAATCAAGGAAACGAACGACAAAACAAAGTAGGGCCTATTTATTTCCACAAAAAGTCAAAATTAGAGAGAAATGAAGAAAAAAATATCCCGTGACGTGGCAGGAAAATTCAATCAGATTTCATTTCCTGATTAGCTAAAGATCTCCACGTGGCATCTCTCCCACCCTATCTCCACCCAGAAAAAGAGCACTATCTTCACTTTTCTCTCTCTCTACCTTTGCACTTTTTTTGATTTTTTGTTTCTGTTGCTGGACCTTCCACGTCTCCCACTTCGCTATCGTGCGCCACCCACAACCTCAGCCTTACCCAACGTGCGCACGTTAGCCGCCTCCATAACCCAAATGCAATTAAAAAATTTAATCTCAATTTGGAAAACATAAAACGAGTAATTAATAACTAAGCACTTTTTTATATCCTATAAAGTCTTTTCATTACTCTCTTAAAAAAATAAAAAACACAAGCTGTGACTGAGAGAGAAGATATTATTAATTTTTCTCTCTCTCTCTCTCTCACAGAGCACTTTCTTCTGTAAACAGACCAAAATATCTTTTTTTGCTAACTTGCGCCGCTCGCCGGTGATCTCTCTCTGGTCTTCAAATCACCACCGTTGGTTTGACTGATATCTTAAACGCTTTTTTCTTATGAATAAAGCTAACGTGCGCCGTTCATGGTGACTTCGGTTTCTATGGAGGTCTCGGATCGGAACTCATAGAATCCAAAAGTCTTGGGGGATTGGATTGCTAAATTTTTATTGATGTGTTTGAAAAAGGAAATCTGAGAGTTTAGTTTTTTTTTTTTTGGTGTGGTTTTGGAGTAGAAGAAAGTTGAGTTTAGAGCTCTTAGAAAGTGTTGAAAATGGAGTCTATGGAGGTTAGTTTGAACAGAGAGGGTGGTGGAAATAGCAGTAAAGGAGGAGGAGGAGGAGATGCGTTTATAGATAGGAGCAAAGTGAGGATTTTGGTGTGTGATAACGATGCCAAGAGTTTGGAAGAGGTCTCCACTCTTCTTTTGAAATGTTCTTATCAGGGTATATACGTAATTACATATATTGCTTTTTTTTTTTTTTTTTTTTTAGTTGCTTTGATTTTTTGTTCTTGTTGAATTCTATGATTTGTATTGATTTTTTGTTTTTGTTGAAATCTATGGTTTGTTTGTTAATTGTTAGTTTGGAATTGTTGAATTGTGGATGAGAAATTTCGCTGTAGAGTAGAGATCGAACCATGTAATTTGCTGCTAGGATTTTGGGTTTGAAGCAAAGCTAATAACTTTTGTCTTTTATGTAATTTTACAATTATAAGTGTTGCTGATTTGGTTAGTGGAATTTATTGGCAGGTTTCTTGAGCTGATAATTTTGTATTATTGGTGAATGCATGCTTGAACTATGTAATTTGATGCTATAGGATTTAGGAGGTTGATTTACAATTAGGTATTATGTGAGAAGGGTAGTACTTTGAGTTAAAGCTAATAATTTTGTCTTTGATGTAATATTGTGTAATAATGATATTGGATTATATAAGGATAAACTGAATTTAACTAAGTCAAATGATTGTGTTAGGCTCTGTCGATTTTTTGGCTTTCTTGGATATTGAATGATGAAAAATGTAAATGTATAAAAGGATCAAGTTCTATTTTGTGATTAAATTTACTCACTGACTATAATTATACTTAAGCTTTCACCTTGGATGCCCTTAGCTGATTGTAGTTATTTGCTTTCACTCACATTGGACTAAAGTGAGGTAACAACTTCAAATACAATTAATAATTATGCTAGAAAACATTATGATGATCAGTGCAGAAACATGACAATGTGAGACAAGTTTTAGATGCTATTATTGGCTTGTTTGGAAGTTTGAATGAGTAGAAGAACATAAGTAAAAGGTGACTCCATAGAAACAAGCAATAAAGGATGGACTAATTTCCTTTTGTGTGTGATTTGTGTGTTTATGTATTATTTTTTACTCTTTTAAAGTCAATTATTTCTTGATAGGAATTAGTTGGATGTTGGTCCAAGCTTGATCTTACTGATTGTCCAAATAAAAGCCAATGTAATTTAAGGAAGGCCTGTAGTCTTATTTTGGAACTTTAAGTGGTAATGGTGCTCAACGCATGGCTTTGCTTTTTGATAAGTTCATACCTAAACTCTTCCTGATCCTTGTTTTTAAAGCAATCAATGGGAACTGGCCTATGTGGGGCAAATTTCTGATAGAATTACCACCTCTTTTACATATGTAGTATGCGATACTCCTATCATGACTGAGTTTTGTTTATCTTCTTCATCTTCTAATGTCATTGTCTATTTCTTACATTTTGAAAGTGGAGATGGGTGACAACTTGGAATTTCTTGTTTTGCAGTAACTTCAGTCAGGTCAGCTAGACAGGTAATTGATGCACTGAATGCTGAGGGAGCTAATATAGATATCATACTTGCTGAACTTGACCTTCCTTTGGCCAAAGGCATGAAGTTGTTGAAGTACATAAATCGGGATAACGATTTACGACGCATTCCTGTGATCAGTAAGTTTTTGTTGTTACCACCACTGCCAAATTCCTAAGTAGCATAGTATATTTCTCTCTTCTGGGTAAAATATAGTCTGATCATTCGTATTTAATCTTGTTTGATTTGATAAGTGATGTCGGCACAAGATGAAGTCTCTGTTGTTGTTAAGTGCCTGAGGCTCGGAGCAGCGGACTATCTTGTAAAGCCTTTACGCACCAATGAGCTATTAAACTTGTGGACACATGTGTGGAGAAGGCGGCGCATGGTTTGTTTTACCTGGCTTTCATGTTATGTTGATATTCCTTTTCTGCCCCCACTCCCCCCTCTCCCCCTTTTGTAAATAAATATCCACATAGAGCTTATGCAACCATTAACAAATATTGGGAACTCGTTCATATGAAGCAAATGTAAGGAAACAAGAGTGACCATATATGACGCAGAAAATGATAATTCTTTTTAGACTATTTTCATCTTTTTGATGAGCTGCTCTTGCATTTTCTATTATCTTGGAAGAATTCATATCATTATTGATGTTTGCTCTTACATATGTGTGTCACCTTCCATATTCCATGGGCCACCTTCTTGTGTTACTTATCACCAGTGTGAGAGTTCCATTGATAGTTTAACTCTCCTTAGATCAATATTGAAATGTTCATTTTAATGCTTATGTTGGCAGCTTGGACTGGCGGAGAAGAACATTTTGAACTACGACTTTGATCTGGTGGCATCAGACCCTAGTGATGCTAATACAAACAGTACTACTTTGTTTTCAGATGACACAGATGACAGGTCCTGTAGGAGCACTAATCCTGAGATGGGATTGTCAGTTCATGAAGAAGATGAGGTGAGTGTAGTATAGCCAGAAATTTGGTTGCTCAAAATTAGAAGATCACCTCTTTGTCATGAATTAGTTAATTTGTGAATTGTGTAGACCCTTGGGCCCTTCATATGTTTAGTTATTTACTTTGAAAAGCTGACTTTTAATGATATGTGTTTTGTGGTTCTACCATTGGACCTGGCATCAGTAGTTGGACACAGAATAGGCTAAAATGTAAAGCACAGCAGAAGAACACCCCCCCAAAAAAAAAGTCAGAAAAAGAATAAACACAAGTATATTCGTGACTGTGTTGCATAGAACCTAATCTAGGAAGCACAGACAATTTTGTCCCCACTTAAGCCCTGATTTCAGTGCATTGGCCTGCTTTAAACATGCACTTGACAAACTTGAAGGTATAGGCAACTATAGAGGGGAGTGAAGGGATCAGCAGTACAGCAAACTCAAAAATTGATGGGGGTAACATGTTCTCTGTATTTTAACCTTAAGAACATTTTGCCATTCTATGTGTAATATACTAATATTAGACTACATATCCCAGAATGTAAAACCTACTGTAATTTTAGATCCCAAGTAGGTGACTAGAGAACAGACCACTAATTGAGACTCATTTTGTCCTCTGTATGACCTGATATCTAACCAACTTTAGAGGAAATTAAGCATTTAAGTAAACTAGAACTAAGAAGTAGGTTAGTAGTTAGCACCCATAGTTAGGAACAAACTGAAAGTAAAACTGGATTCGATGCTAGAGACTAATGCTCTGAAGTTAATAAGAAAAAAAGTGTGCATACAAAATTGATAAGTAATAATGTTACACCATCATGGTGCTTAATTTTTTCATTGTTTCTTTTTCAGTCTGCTGGTGCTGCTGTAGAGCCTCCATACATTGAATTAGATGAATATCGGCCTGATGTGCCAAAAATTAGTGACCGACGAACTGGTGAGCCCACTTGTTCAATTACTGCTTTACCAATATCATGTGCAGGTGTCTTAAAAGCATGAAAGATTTTTCAGTGTTTTGTGTAGCATCTGAAAATACTAGTCTTGATATTTCCAATCAATACATGGCATGTACATACATGATATACATGTCATGTATTCAGTATTTTCATACTTTACACTTTAATATATATTCATACACTCACATATATCTACATTTATATATAGTGTATATATGTATAGATATACACACGTACATACATGATATTTATAAAATTATTTGGGTGATGTCTTGCAGGACAATTTTCATCTGGCCCAAAGAAAAGTGAGCTAAAGATTGGCGAGTCTTCTTCTGCTTTCTTCACTTATGTCAAAACAAGCACACTACAAAAGAGCTCTCCAGGGGTTGCCAATGTCGAGGAAAATGTTGCTCAAGTGAGGATGGGTGAGAACCATCAAGCATGTGTTCAACAAGTGGTTAATGATCCCCAAATAAATGACTCTGGAGAGGCATGGGAAAGCTATTCGCAAGGAGATGAATTTCCAAGCAGTAATAGTATGCCTGATTCTTTTTCAATAGAGAGGTCTTCCACTCCATCTGCATCAATGGAACTCCCACAGCAAAGGGATTTGAAGGATGAAAGGTTCTCTCAAGTGCTTTCGCACCCAAGAAATGAGCATCAACTTGATGCTTCTGGCTTACCTGCCCAAACTGCCTTTCCATATTGCATGTCAGGAGTTGTGAATCAAGTCATGATGCCATCAGCAGCACAATTGTATCATAAGAATCTGCATGACCTGCAAAATCATTCCCCTAAAGCTATGATGTCACAGTACCATCATCTTCCACAATGCCCTCCACATGTTAATGGAATGGCACCATTCCCGTATTACCCTGTTAATATATGCTTACAACCTGGTCAAATGTCTGCTTCTCATTCTTGGCCATTTGGAAGTCCATCTTCCTCTGAAGTAAATTTGAGTAAAGTTGACAGAAGAGAAGCAGCATTGATCAAGTTTAGGCAGAAAAGAAAGGAGCGATGTTTTGATAAGAAGATTAGATATGTTAATCGAAAACGACTTGCTGAAAGAAGGCCTCGTGTGCGGGGCCAGTTTGTGAGGAAGGTAAATGGTGTAAATGTGGATCTTAATGGGCACCCTACTTCTGTTGATTCTGATGAG
Organism: Castanea sativa; assembly: GCF_040712315.1. Taxonomy (NCBI): domain Eukaryota; kingdom Viridiplantae; phylum Streptophyta; class Magnoliopsida; order Fagales; family Fagaceae; genus Castanea; species Castanea sativa. The sequence continues at coordinate 36,283,416 of NC_134016.1, read as the reverse complement.
GATGATGAAGAGGATGAGGAGAAGCATGCTTGAAAGTATTCCTCTCCTCACAATGATGCTTCAGGATATTAATGTGGTTGCTGGTTATTGAGGATCATTTTGTCCCTTCAACGCGGTAATTTCCTTTAAAGTTAGAATTCTTGAAATTCCATGTATATTTAGCTGTTCCCATACCAGATGCGTGAGAACACTGAGAGGTGGTGACTTAGGCGAAATTATTCAATGTCCTCGGTGTATTCCATCTTTCTCTCTCATAAGGATGGGCACTGCATCACATGTGGGTCATGCACCATGAAATCCACATTTATGTGGGAGGGAGGTGTTATACACCTAGTGTATGAAATAATTTCTCGTGATGTAGATTTCACTAAAAATGCAGCCATAACATATACATACTAGGGATTAAAAATGGCAAGATCAGTGATAGGAGATGTATCACTATCAGTTTAGTGAACTGTCTTTTCTGTAGAATTTTATAAGCAGTCGTCGGTATTTCTTAATCTGAAGAGGTTGAAGGTTTCAATGAGGAAAAAATCCAGATCTGAATGATCCGTTAACCCTAGGATTTTCTGCTGTCTTTCTTACATTAAGGAGGCATATCTGTATTCTTAAATGTTTCAATGAGGAATTGATTGTGGTTTGAGAATGTTAAATGATCTTTCAACAGCTTGAGAGGATTATTTTTTTCTTCTAATCAGTAGAGCTAAAAAAAAACACACCCAATGATATCTATAGGAAGTTTACATAAATTGTTTAAATAATAGTACAAGGTAATTGCAGCGATTTTAATTTCTTTTTGCTAGAAAGATCTTAAAGTACATGCATTTTACTCCCCCTATTCCCCACCAAAGAAAAAAGAAGAAAAAAAAAACCATACATTTGAATATATTTAATAAAGAAGGGAGAAACTATGATACACGTGGTGAAGGGGGAAATTAGCTTCTTCTTTGAGTAAATTAAATTGGAAAAAAAATTAGGTAAAAAAGATAAAAGACAGGAAAGTATTGCACGGGCATTCATGAAAGAAAAGCACAACATACAAGCTAATATGAGCCAATTAAATTTTTGGACAAGAAAGGTGGATTAATGAGTCAGCTTAAAATAAAGGATGAATATGATTGCAATAACTAGGATTATGACCATGGAGCCAATGGTGCATTTATCCCTGCTCATCCTTCTTGACATTGATGTCAATATCTTCTTGCTCCTGCTAACATTGTCATCCACACCATGAATCTGCAGACAGAAAGAAAGATAAATATTTTGCCAATGCTGACCATTAAATTAATAAGAGTCGTTTATCGGGAAAGCTAATTGTGGATTGCATAAGGCTAAAGCAGACCCCTTTTTTCCTATACAGAGAACAACTTATGACCTTGTTCAGTTGCCATTTAGGGAAGGGATGAAGTGTAGTGAACATGAATTACAAAAATGAAACATACAAAATATAAAAAGTAATAACCACAATGAACCTGTGACCAAGAGGCAATGAACCATTAATTGGAACAAAAAGAAAGAGCGTAAGGCATACTGTGTTATTGGCGTGTAGTAGAGATTGTTGCTGTTGATGCAAATTTTGTAGGATCGAGACGCCGAGCTCTTCTGTTTCCAGCATTGTTCTTCTGCTCTCCTTAATTCTGTCTGTGGACTGATTTAATCTCTCTGTTGTCATCAGCAGTCTTCCTCTTTGATCATTAGATACCTTTTGCATCACCCACCAACTTCAATGAGAATGTACCCCTAATGGAATTATATGCATAATATCCATGTCCATGACTATTCACGGTTAGTGAAGACCACACACTAGTGGATTCCACATATTGTGAGCTATTGGTGACATGCAATTGATGCGCAAGATACAACCTTTGCAAGGGAGAAAGACATACATACCAATAGTGCATCTGCCATGCCCGACTCCAACAGCTGATCTCTTGCAGCCAGATTAGCATTAGCTGATGTGAGTCTTTTGGATTCAATTTTCAAACTATTGAAATCAGTTTTATATTCCCTTAACTTAGCAAGAAGGGTTGCCTTTGCACTAGGTGGCAGTGTCCTTGCCTCAAGATCCATTTTCTGAAGCTGTTCAAATTCGAGAAAAATCACATTAGTAATCTGATGAGATATAAAGAAATAGAGAATTAATAAGTCACAGCAATAGGCTTCTTTAGTACCAAACCATCCGCATCATCTAATCCAGTTTTTATTTCGGAAATTTTCTGCTTCTTTTGCTCTGCCAATCAAGAATGCATAGAACCATCAGTGAAGGATATAATTTGACAGTTTAGTAGGCATATGGCTTATGCTCCTTCTTTTTGTTCCAATTAACGGTTCATTGCCTCTTGGTCACAGGTTCATTGTGGTTATTACTTTTTATATTTATATATGTTTCATCTTTGTATTTCATGTTCACTACACTTCATCCCAATAGTCTCACAACCAAACAAAAGCAAAGGGTAATTATATTCAACTTCACATGAAGACTACAGTAAGAAGTTAAATTTTCCATGCTCACAAACTAACAACACCACAGACATGACTCCTACATTCTAACAAACCATCTTCCAGTTTTGTTCCCTATCAGCATGTTTAGCATTTACTCAACTCATCATTATGAATATTCTAGGTTTATAATATTTTATATACATTTTTTGCTTACAACAAGTGGGAAATTCAAATCCAGGTTCTCCATATAGAAAAAATCAAACAATACCACTAAACCACAAAGTTATTTACAATCTCATTGATATTTAAATATCAATATCAAAATAGAACATAAGATTAATTGTTACCTACCAACATAAAACTTTAAAAAAATAAAAAAATGTTTTCTAAGCACTTTGTATATAGTGAGGTGCCAATTAAGTTACAAGGTCTTTGGCAAAGTAGTCCCAAATTCCTAATCCTAATAGTAGTTAAAGCATATTGTAATCTTAGTTAGGATCTAACCTACTATACATACCCATTGATGATATCATACAAAACTTAAAAAGTAAAAATGTAGCAATAGCAACAATCTCATTCAAGCATTATAAAACATATAAATACATTGTAATGCTTATGCTTCATCATCTTATACATTACAAGCACATAATCACAAACCCATCAATTCATATATCATAATTCATAACCACTAGCCTCTTCTCTCCGTTTCTCTTACCTAAAGAATTTTCAACATTAAATACCCACCTCATTATAGCCTCATTGATCCTCGCGAAACAAACAAAATCAAACAAAAGCAACTAAATAAAAGAGAAATTCAAAGAAAACATAAATAGTGGTAATAACCTCCATCAAGAACAGTAGCGGCAGTGCAGTAGCTTGAAAGATTGGCGGAGAGCTCGCAATAGTGATGCTCGTACACCTCGAACACCTCACTCATCGTAATGCCTCTCCCACCTTCTTTTACAATTCAACCACACAAAAAACAAGTAGCATTTTTTTTAAGACAATGAATGAAAACTAAAAAAAAAAAAAAAACACATTTGCATACACATGATCATAATTGAATGATTATTATTATAAGAGTGTAGGATGAGATCGAGGGGTACTGAGGAATCAGTGGACGGTTGGAAAGTGTGGTTACGGCAGAGATGGTCGAGGTGAGGACAGTTTGAAAGTTTTGGGACATGCTTGGTTGGTTAATTGGTTAGTTCGTTGGATGTACAGTTAGTGTGTACTTGCATGTGTGCAACAACAATTTCCCTTGAGATGATAGGTAAAACAGTTTTTTTTTTCCTCATATTTTTCACCTAAAAACATTAAGAGATGTCAGTTTAGTTACAAAATTTTTTGACATAAAACATTCTTATTGCATGGATGGGTAATTGTCTGCACGCATATTAGTTTATGTCCAAAAATTTTTGGTTGGGGGTAACTGGTATGTTTAAAATCTCCATTAATTGTCACCTCCAATTTTTATAATCTTTTTATTTATAGTTTTATATTTTTAAAATATAATTATATTTTTTTTCCATAATTCTTAAAATAAAATAAAAGGGTTTTATACTTTTACTAACGTGTGCCCTTATGGCATATATTAGTAAACTATTTTAAGAAACTCTTTACAGAAAAAGTTACGAACTTTTTTTTATAACTTTTTCAATTCCCAATAAAATATTTCTAAAAATGAATAATTAATATATGTCTTAAGGGTATATATTAACTAGACCCTAAATAAATAAATAAATATATATAAATAAATAATATATATATATATATATATATATATATATATATATATATAATCATAGATCTAATTTTATTCAAACGCTCTTATTGGGAAGGAACTCATTAAAAAAAAAAAAAAGGGAACTCATTTAAATAAAAAAATTATCATACAGTTTAAATGGTAGTTTGGTTGATTGGATTACTCATCTTTTGACTAATTCTTCTAAACTCTGCATTGTCATGAATAATTCTCTGATTGTTGGAGGATCTAATGGTGAAATCTTTCAATTCCTTAGAATTGTATGTATCTCTATCTTAACCCCTTTCCTGATCAACAGCCAACAACACTTGAATTGAACAATACAATAATAAGTATTTTTGGGGAGAGATATGGTGTTAAAAATGAGACTGAGATATTAAGGCAATATGACATTGCTACTGCAACTTTGCAGATACCTCTAATGAAATTGTTGAGGTAGAAATTACATAGACCAATTGAAACATGACATACAAAGTGTAAAATTGAGTAGGAAAAAATCTGTAAACAGATTTGCGTTTGGATTATGTTTGCTTGCTATTATGACTGAAACATAAAGTTCTATGTTTGCGTTAAAGCACTCCATTAAAAAAACTATTTGATTGAGTGTTTATTTGTCTTGATCATTCTAGTCATGATGATATGAGTGTTTAGAATAATTGTTCAACTTGCTAAAAATATTGCAATTTCATGTGCAAATTAGGTACATCTTAATATTTTGTTAGTAAACAAATTGTATGACTGCAATCAACAAGTGCCTTTTTATTTTAGAGAAGTATTACGTTCATAACATTTTTATAATACTGTATGTGATACAAAGTTACCTCCCATTTTGTACATTTGTATATGGATGGACCATTTCTTCAGCTTTCTATAACCATTTAAAACATGATTTTCCAAAAGAAAGAAAACAAAAAAAAAAAAAACAAAAACAAAACAAAAACAAAAACAAAACAAAAACAAAACTTGACACTTGTAGATGGAGACATAATACACACAATGCACCTACACTAGTTGATCCTTGTTGCAGTCAAGCAAACAATTTTAATACTTCTAATTGTTAACAATACCATGTTTTCTATTGAGTCAAGGATATGGTTTGTGTATTTATTTAATCAAGAGGAATGATGCTGTAGTAGTTAAAGGGTACTTTCTTGATAGACCATTGACCACTTCTCTGGTTGATCCTAACTAAAATGATCACTGGGGCAAATTTGCAAATATGCTTTGGGGGATAATTTAAACTGGATGATCCTATAAATTTTTCTATGTTAGTTTTTGTGGAAGCATCATTATCATTGTTGTGAGGCCAATTCTAAACTCTAATTTGGGAACTTAAACCCCCGACCTTGCAAGCAAAGTCACATGCACAACCAGGCCTTTGATGACAGACATTGAAACTTTGACAGGCAAGTTGCCTGCATTTTTTCATCATGCACTTAAATTCCTCTTCATACCCAATTAAAATTCATTAGCTCATTAATTATTGATATTAAAACTTGTGCTTTGTCCCTAGTTTAGTATGCAGTGTAAGATAATATTTCATTTTATTGTATGATATAAGACTTTGACCCAATATAAGACTTACATCCTCTTTCCACGAAAGAATCATTATTCTAGTCAATTATCTGCGGTATGATTATGAACTCTTCAGGATGCTGACATAAACCGTTATAGCAAGAATTTAGTATTTTGGAATGCAGTTACTACGAAAGAGCTGACAATGAATCCTAAACTAGGTCAGTTCACCTTTATTATTCAGTATAAACCAAGTTTTCCTTCTTGCTTTGTTTCCAAGATCAGTTATTGACTTATTTCTTTGAAGTTTTTTGGAGCTTCAAAGGGGTAGACAATCTTTAATATGTAAATTGCTTAAATTTATTACTGTTTTCTTCAATTCCTTTTCTTTTGCTTTTTCTTTGATCCCATTGAATGCAAGTACTCATTTGTAGTCTTACACACAGAGGAACGCTTGCATAGAAATGGCTTTTAAAAATATAATTAATTTTTTTCTTTTCAGCACCTTTTTCCGGTCACTGCTGGGTGTATTTACTCTCAGCAAGGGTGGTGATAGTGATATCTCTTGCTTGAAATCCATTAAAGAGTCACTAGAAGACCCTTTTAATCTCTTTAAATCTTCTTGGAATTTCAACAAAGTTGGAGACGGTTTCATCTGTGCATTTACTAGGGTCCAATGCTGAAATTCGAAGGAAAGCAAAGTTTTATATATCCAACTTTCCAACATGGGCCTCACAGGCTGGTTCCCTCAGGACATTAAGAACTGCAAATCCTTACGACGTCTAGACCTTTCATTCAACAAGCTGTTCGGTGCCATCCCATCCGACATATCAACAATGCTTCCTTCTGCATCAGCACTTGATCTATCTAACAACAATTTCTATGGTGAAATCCCTACAGATATTGCAAATTGCATTTATCTGAATGACCTTATTCTTGATAACAACTGGCTGACAGGTCAAATACCTCAGCAACTTGGCCAGCTCACTCAAATCAAGACCTTTACCCTTGCTAACAATTTTTTGTCAGGATCAGTACCAAATTTTGCCATTGCCAGTGTCACAAAAGAGAGCTACGTGAATAATAGTGGACTTTGTGGAGGGCCTTTGGAACCTTGCAAAGAGCTTGGAAGGAAATCAGATGAGACTTTTAAAAGTGGGTTTATTGTTGGTTATGTGGTTTCTTCGGTTTCAGTTGTAACTATTTTCTTGTCCTATTGTGTGCCTTGGGAGCAAATGAAGAAGAGGAAAAGGATGACCCTCAAGAAGAACAATAAGAGAAAAGAAGCTCATAAGGTGACCAGATTGCTGCCTTCAAAGCTCCAATGGAAAAGCTATAAACAGGTTCACATTTTGTCTCTCCTTTTCTTTTTTTTTTGCAGATGTCTACTACAAGTGAATCAAATTCCAAAACAGACAAAACTGTCCATTACAGTTTTCAAATCTTCAATTGTAATTAGCCTTGAACTCTTTTCGCTGTCTTTATCGTATACTTTCATAATGGAGAGTAACTTGTTCCACAGATCTCTACTTTGGAGAGGTGGGTTTCTAAAATGACTTTTGCAGAGCTCAATAAGGCAACTCACAATTTTAGCTCTGATAACATCGTTGGATTGGTAAAGATGGGAACAGTATATAAGGCTACACTGCCCAGTGGTCTGTTTCTTGCAGTTAAGAGGCTATATGACTCTCAACAGCTGGAGAGACAATTCATGTGTGAGTTAACAATTCTAGGAACATTGAGACATTATCACTTACTTCCCCTCTTGGGATTCTGCATAGAAAGGAAGGAGAAGATTTTGGTGTACAAATATATGTCCAACGGAAATCTTTATGATTAGCTACATTCTTTGGAAGATGATTTTATGAAATTAGAGTGGCCGTTGAGGGTTAAAATTGTTGTTGGTCTAGCGAGAGGCTTGGCATGGCTCCACCATAAGTGCAAAATCCGGATAGTCCATCTGAACATATGCTCAAAATGCATTTTACTTGATCAGAATTTTGAGCCTCAAATATCAAATTTCGAAGGGGCGACATCAATCAATTCAAAAAATGCTGATCATTCAAGGAGCACCTCTATAAACAATGGGATTTGGGATCTGGAATATGTTACAAAGATGTCTATGACTTTGGAATTGTGCTTCTAGAGTTAATTACACGGTGGGAACCAAGTCAAATAATCCATGCATGTATAAGTTCTAATCTTTTAGCAAGCTCTTCTTGTCTATACGAAATGATTGACAAATCTCTAGTTGGGAATGAATATGATGAAGCGATCATTCGGCTCAAAGGCCAACAATGGTTGAAGCGTACCAAAAAACATGGGCTGTAGGGGTACGATATGGTATTGCATATGATTTCAGAATAGTGAGGAGACCTCAAATTGCTGCTGCTGCTAGTCCTAGCAATGAAATCATAGAGATTGAAACAGCAGAAACCTAACCACTAAAATACATTAGCATAACTCTGTTGGATAAGGTTTGTATTAATTTGCTAGTGTTGGAAAAGAAAATCCATTATGAGTGAGTTCGAACTTCAAACGTATATTTAATTAGCTCTAGGTGCGTGATTTTTCTATTTCAAAAGTGTTTTCGTGTAAATCATTTCAGTTTGGCTGATTATGTACTAAGGTATGCTTGTTGAGAAAACTTTCCAGCATCTTTGTGAAGAAATTCAAAAATACCAAAACTACCTCGATTTAAGACACTTAATGGCAACCAACCATACTAGAACTGGTTGGAAAGACTAAATTGACAAGAAGTTAAAAGATTTTTTTGGGGGGAGGGATCTATCACCGTGTGATCATTCTTCTACGCAAAACGACTATGTCCCAACTGTATAGATATTGTCTGTTTTGAGATCCATACCCTCACGATTTTGTTTTCTCCCAAAGCACACCAGAGTGAGGAAAAAAGCCTCTACACACTAAAGGGAGGTTACTCTTTATAAGCACATCCCATGTGCTTCCTTAAGCGATGTGAGATTCCATGGAATGCAAGACCCCTTTTGGGTCACTACAAATAGGCACCTTCACATATGTAGCCATGGACCGAAAAGACTGAAATGGATTGAAATAGACCAAACTGAATTGAAATAAAAAAAGGGACCAAATTGAGCCGACTTAGACCAAAATAGATCTAATTAGACTGAATTGGACTAAAATAGACGAATGGTCCAAATGAACTGAATAATGGAGCAAGTAGACCAAAATGGACCGAATGGAGTGAGGTGGACCACATTGAACTAAAGTAGACCAAAATGAATCGAAATTGATTGATTTTTTTTTTTTTTCAGAATACTAAGTATTTTTGACACACACGTACAGGAAGAGGGGAGAAGGTTTTAAATGGTCTACTTCAATCCAATGTGGTCCACCTCATTGACTGAATTGACCAAAATGCTATGCTGATATCTCTCAATAGAAATATAACAACAATAGATATTATACTTTAATTTTTAAATATTATATAGAATATATATTGTTTGAGGTCTTGTTTAATGAAAGATTTAGATATTATATAGATTATATGTTGTTTGAGGTCTTGTTTAATGGAAGAGAAAGGGAGTATCAAGTAAAGCTTATTTAATGGTGATTGGTTCTTGTTTAATGGAAGAGAAAGGTAGTATCAAGTAAAGCTTATTTGTTCAACATAAATAGTTTTGTTTTTATAAGCTCCTGTATATACACATGGCATCAAGTTCGGGTCCAAAGAACCAGCAGGTGTTCCAAGCTCATTTAGGACTGTCTTTATTCTCGTAGAAGATCTTTCGTCTCATGGTAGCCTACCCATACTCCCTTATGAAACTTTCCTTATTGAAAAAAAAAAAAAAAAACATTTTAATAATGAAAGGAAGCATTTTAATCAATTTTGATCTTGATCCAGCCGTGGGCCTTGGCAGACCAAGTTAACTTAGTGGGCCCAAGTTAGCCAATCTCATTAGATGGCCTTGTGAATTTGCTGCCCATATTAGTGATACTTGGGGCTGATTGCTTGGGGCCAAGATTAGCCAATCTCACATACTGACCTCCCCAAAATTGGTGGGGGAAGTTTATGGGTTACAAAGACCTTTTATGTGGAATTTCGCGGCCCAATTTTAGATTAATTCCAAATGTTGATTTCCTTGGGCTGTGGGTTTTATTATTGGGCCTTTGGCTATAAATGGCTTTGACTATTTTTTGAGATAAGTATTTTCATAGGCCCAAAGATGTGCAAAAAATGAGGTCAACGTACACTTAAGTTCTAGATTCAACCATTAAAAATGAGTGATTATTTTTCTCTGCTTTTTCTATGATCTGATCTTATTTAAAAATTCTAAAACATGCGCTTCCTTGGAAATTAGCTATCACAATAACAACGTAATGAAATCTAACAATAATCCTTTGTTTTCCCTCCCCTTATAGTGCAACTAAACATAGTGTACTGTTAGTCTAGTTTGATGGGTTGGTTTATTGTTGGCAAAATTGGCTGAATAGTACGAGTTTAGGAAAATTTTAGGTGGATAGCATGAGGGCAAAGTTATTTAGTTATGTAAAATCTTTTTGGAACTCAAATTTGTCAAACTTGAGTTCCAATCCAAAATCAAGTTTATCAAAACAGAGTTTCAATTAGTTTAGGTTACGTAGCAATCTGATGTTATATAAAAAATTGAAACTCAGTTTGATAAACTTGATTTTAGGTTGGAACTCGAGTTTCAAAAAAATCTACATAACTAAATAACTTCAGTCGTATACCATTTTCCTAAAATTTTCTTTAAAAAGTACTGTCTAGCAAATTTTACCTTTATTGTTTCACTTTGAATAACATAGGTAAATACTAGTTGATAGATCATATTTGTATAAGTTCAAGATTTTGCTATAACATAGAAACTGAATTTGATTATTTTGCAATGCTCTATGTATGATCTGATTGTACTTAAAAAATAATAAAACATTGGCTGTCCTCGCAAGTTTGCTATCACAGTTTCAGTGGAGTGACATCTACGAACAAACACTCTAGCAAGTAAATAATCAAACAGTCCAAGCAAATTCTACTCAATTATTTAAATAGTAGTATTAGAAGTTTTTTTTTGCTGAATAGTAGTATTAGAAGTTAGAACAAAGACTATGAGACTTTTGATTGAAAATGAGGCAGTAGTATTAGAAGTTAGAGCAAAGACTATAAGACCTTTGATTGAAAATTAGGCCGGCGAATTAGAAGTTAGCATCAGAGAAAGACAGAGTGCTCAAATTTGGGCATGGCACATGGGCAAAGAGTGAGACAGCAATGGAGATGGGATCTTGTGGGTCCCTTGGCCTACTATTGTCTCACCCACATTGGAAACGCACATGTCAATGTAGAGCATCATTGGAGAGTGACCACTACGTACTTGAAAGCTTGCGTGAGGTTGATGTAGCTCAAGCTGCTCAACTACAACTTATAAACTAAGGTTAAATTAAAAGAGTGTGAAGTATAGTGTGATTAGAGCATTCACAAAGGAGTGTAAAAAAAACTTATTTTACCGTAAAAAGTTATTTTATATATTTTACAATATTATTTTACAATTTTTTCAACGTCTTAATTCTAATTTTTCATATCATATTTAACACCATTCTATTTTTTTTTTTTTAATTTCACTCTCTTTCTCTCTCTTCTTCACCATCTCTCTCATTTCATATCAATGTCTCTCTCTTCACTCACAAATCAAATCACATAGCCAAAAAAATAAAACAACCGCAATAGCCACCGCCACCATAGTCACAAAAACAATTATGACCAACAACAACCACCATCATCACATACCCATACCAGAAATCAAATATAAAAAAAACCACAACCACTATGATACCACCGCCGCAAACTCACCACCACAATCCATCACACCATAGACCAAAACCCACCATCGCAAGATCCACCAAAACTCACAACCCACAAAATCCACAACCCATGACCTCCACGGTACCATGACCATCACATCTCCCCACTTCCCACGACATCTCCACCACAAGAACGCCTCCACCACCACAGATCAGAGAGAGAGAGAGTAAAAAAAATAGAGAAATTGAAAGAGAAAATGGGTGAGTCTAAGAGAGAAGAGAAAGAGAGAGAGAGTTGAAATGTTGAGAACTTAAGACTTGAGCTCTCGAATTGAAGGAGAGAGAAAAATATAGAGTTAGTGAAGTGAGAGAGAAAGGAAAATAAAATAATAATTTTAAGTTTACCAACAAGCTGCAATAAGTTGTATAAGTAACAACTTATTATAGCAAGTTGACAAATTTTTTTTAGAAATACACACCTGGAAAAAGTGGGTTTTGGGTGTATTTGATGCTAAAATAGCAATTTATGGGGGGTTTTACACCCCCCTCCCCCTCCCCAATGCTAATGCTCTTATGGTTTTTATAGTAATGAGAAAATTGTATTTTATCTCCTTAAATTATACTTCCGACTACACTTTACAATATAAATTGTTAGAGTGCACGATTAGCACCCTAAACTATAACTAGTGTTATATTTTGCACCCCGCCATCAATTCAGCTATTATTGTGGATGAAAAACTCATTCACATGCAAATCACATGAACCATTTGGGTCTTTATGGAGTCACTTAATTCGCATGTGATTGAGATTTATGCCCAAGATGATGGTAGAATTGAAAGGTGGGGTGCATGGTATAACACAAGTTATAGTTGAGGGTGCTAATCGTGTATTCTGAAAATTTATGGTGCAAAGTGTAATTTGAGGTATAGTTTAGGATAATAAAATGTAATTACCCATATAATAATTGATTTGCTTCTTTTAGATAGTTGCACAACATTCTATTTGTTTCGACATTAACATTTTCTGAAAAAATAAATTATTTCACAAAAAGTATTTTTTTGAAATATTATTTCATTTTCCAGTATTTGGTAGCGACTTTAAAATGAGTTAAAAAAATTATCTATTAACTTTTCTTATTTAGTTTCGTGTGAAATAGAATTATTTTTCTTTTTTAGTTTCACATAAGATAAAGTTGTTTTTCATAAATTTCTAGCATAAAACAATTTTATCTCACATTAAGCTAAATAAGAAAAAAAAATTTCCTTTATCTCATTTTTTATACTACAAAATACAGAAAAATGCAAAATCCTCTCCTTATAAGATTTTTCATTGAAAATAAAAGAAGGCTTTAAGTTAAAGAGATATTTATTTTTTATTATTATCTCTTATTTTTTATCACTTCTCAATACATTGAGATATACTGGATTCCCGCTTAACAGATGCCTGAAATGCACTTGGACGCGGATTAACAAAAGTCATAAACAAAAACACGTGGTACTAAGAAGAACGGGTTGGTTGGTTTCTTGCTTTATCTTTTTCTTCTAAAGTCACAAAGTATGAACATAAATTTGACGCGTGAAAAGCTGAGCTGTGCAAAGTGCAAAACAGTCCGGAGACAGCGGAGGGTCCGTTGACATAAGAGACAGACAACACACTTTGAATATCATTAAAAAAAAAATTAAAAAAAGAAAAAAGAAATCTACCTTAAGGTTACTACGTATACATCTGCTTTTCGTGGACTCTTTCTTTTTTTGATTTGCTCATTGAACAAGCTACTCTAGATAAGATGGGGCTAGATGTAATTAAAACTTAAAAGGCCAAATGTTGTTGGTGTTGTTTTTAATTTTTTTAATTTTTTTAATTTGGATAATATACTATTTTGATTCTTGAACTTTATCAAAAAATTATTTTTAATTCCTAAACTTTAAAAAGTTCTTTTTTCATTCATAAACTTTGTAAAGAGTTTTTTTTTCCCAATAATTTAGGCAAAAATAGGGATGAAAATAGAACCCTTTTCAAAAATTTAGAGATAGAAAACAAATTTTTAGTAAAGTTTAAGTACATAAATAAAACATTTTCAATAGTTTAGAAATGTAAAATGAATTTTTCAATAGTTTGAAGACGAAAAATGAACTTCTTAAAGTTTAGAGATAAAAAACAAACTTTTAGTAAAATTTAGGGACCAAAATAATATTTTTACCCTTTTTGTATTTTGGTAAATATAAAAAAAAAGCCTCTAAATATCACAAATGGGTACTCCTTTGGCATATTTTTTATATTTTTTTATTGGATTTTGGGGAAAAAAGTGTAAAAATCAAAGTTTTCAATTCCATTTAAGTGGTTGTAATGATTCATTCATTGAAATATAATATTTTGGTATCAGTTTATTTTGACATATCGTTTCAAGGTTATCATTAAAGTTATGTGTGTGTGTGTGTGTGTACCCGAGGATCGAGGATAAAGTTTAAGAGTTGCAGTGTGGGGTGATAAGGCCATGGGCCCGAAGAAGAGGGTTGCTCGGGGAGGTGAAGAGGTAAGTCAAAAGGACTCTGACGCGTACCAAGTGGGAATCAGAGATCATAGGGAGAGTTTCTAGTTTGGGGTAGCCTGTAGCCTCTGCAGTGAATGTCCTGCATCTAACCTCCTAGCCGCATTAAATGGTGGGCAATAGCTTTATCAGCCGCATTAATGAGAAAGTGACATGAACAGTGCAAGTCACAGCTAAGCAGACTCCTTCCACCACTTTCTTCAAATGGAGAATGAGACAAGTGTCATAAGAGGAGGCTGGTTAGGAAGGGATGGATGGCCAAGATGTGAAGTAGGGGAGAGTATATAAGGAAAAGAAGGCTTTCAAAGAAAGGGATTTTTGGGACCAAAAAAAAAATCATTGTAAAAAGATCATAGAGAGAAGAACATGAATAGTGTATTTCTTTATGTAACTTTGGCCTCCTTGGACAAGCTTGTATTAATGTACTGACCTACATATTTTATAAAACAAGGCATTCCTCCCTTAATCTCATCCTCGTGCCAAGCCCTCTCTTGTTGTTTAATTCCCTCTCTAACAAATTTATTAATTTGGGCTTAAGTTGAACTCTGCAAACTCACTATTTTAAGTAGGCTTGGGCTAACAGAATTTTTGGTCCTTACAATATACACAAACACATATGTATATATAACAAAATAAATCAAAATAAAATAATATACATTTTCTTAATGAAAAATCATGTCATATATAAGTAAAGAAAACAAGGAAAACATAATTATAATGAAAAATAATAATAATATGTCATATGTGAGTAAAGTAATAAAAATAATAATGATTTGTTTATGTACAGGCTAAAATCACTTTGCTAACTAGAATTTAGTGGAATGAACCTGCTAACTAGAATTTAGTGGAATGAACCAAAATGGGCAGAATCAACTAGAATGGACTGAAATCTAAAACAAGATAGAAGAGAGGTGTAATTTATACCTGTTAACTAACCGGAATAAATTTTTTTAATCATTTCAGCCATAGCATAATGGAATTGATAGCATTGATAAAAAAAAAAAGTTCTATAGCTTAAAAATTGTACATAAGTTAATAAATTGTATAATTAATCAAACATATGATGAAATTAATGTGTTTGAATAAATAATTTGTAGGCAAAATTTAGCGGATTGATAGAATTTAAATTTTTATCAAATGAACTTCATTGTTTGTTTTGTCAAAGGAAAAAATTATAAATTTCATGAGGAAATTTAATCCAAGGATTGAGAGGGTTTAAAATTTCGTTTACAAATTCCCCTTAAATAAGCATTACTTTCAAAATTTCTCATTTACTCTATCACCCAATCACTCAATATCTCCTTCTCATCTCCCTGTCCAATCTAAGCTTGAGCAACCTAGCTCTACTTTAGAGTGGATATTCTAGCTATCATCATCGTAGACAAAGTTCAACCCCAGCTCCAAGCATATGCATTTATCAAGAACCCAACTCAGTGGTTTTATCCCCACTGAGATACAACTATTTTTTATAGCAAGAGGCGGTTGACAGTGGATTTAAGGTCTCAAGGACCGATCCTTTAAATTCAAGCATCAATTTTCCCATATTGGAATATGACATAACCGAACCAAGTGTCAGAGATCTCAAAGGGCTTCCAGACCAAGTAGAAATCTAATGAACTCTACCTAAATTAGACGGAGACCTGTTGCCTTTCGTCATCCATCATTGTCGACTTCAACTACATTCAACCTCCACACATGGATGATTGCATGTTCGAGATCATAATAGTTTGTTGTCGATGGTGGTTTTTTATGTTATCCACCCAATGTGGCTAGGTTCAATTTCAATTTGAGCTCCAAATTGACTTTGGTTCAACCCATGGACAAGGCTACCAAGCACTCATATCACCCATATCAACTTGTCGATGTTGTATCCACAACAAAAACCAACTAGTCCTTGATAGCAAAAAAATAAAAATAAAAAACTTATTAAACTTTAATAACCCTAGGAAGGAATCATTTAAAAGTGACCCAAAAATATTAGCTACATTTTTTGAAACCAAGACCTCATAAATGTCATGAGGTCTTGGTACCTAGGGGTTGGATAATTAATTAACTTACCTTATGACATCTTCTCAAAAAAAAAAAAAAAACTTACCTTATGACATAAAATAATTATAATAATAAAAGATGTCCTTGTGTACAGTACAAGAAACGCTAATAATGGAGGATTCAATCATCCAACTCCGGATCAACATATAATTACAAAACATTGCGCATAATATCTCCTCACCTCCAAATCAATGAATAAAATATAGTAATACCCAAGTAGTACAAGTCGGTGCATTACAATTTACAAGCATGTCTTCCTCACCATCTACCTCACCCCCCACCATGAAGTCATGAACTCACTCCTCCCATCCCATCCATCTTCCTCTGCCTCTGCCCTCTTTCACTTCTCTCCCCATTTTCCCTCTCTCACTCTCCTTCTCTCCCTCACAACAAAAATTTACACATTGATTTATAGAATTCTGTAGATCTCTTCCCACAGATACAACCTTACCTACGCAAAAAACAAAAAACACCCAAAAGAAAGAAACACATTTTTAGATTTGAGACGCAGAGAGTGCGTGTGTGTGTGTGAGAGAGAGAGAGAGAGAGACATCATGGGACAAGAGAACATAACTCAGAAGAGAAGCAGCGGCGGAGGAGGACCGGGTGGTGGGCTACCGACAACCACCGCGAACGGAGGAAGAGGGCGCAGTAGTACGCTGTTGCCACGTGGCAGACAGCTCCACAAGACCTTCAACAACATAAAGATCACCATTCTATGTGGTTTCGTCACCATCCTCGTACTCCGTGGCACCATCGGCATCGGCAACCTCGGCTCCTCCGGCGATGACGCAATGAACCAGAACGTCATCGAAGAAACCAACCGCATCCTCGCCGAGATCCGGTCCGACTCCGACCCGTCTGACCCGGTCAACGAACCCGAAACCTTCTTCAGCGTAAACGACACCTTCGCTCTCGGACCCAAGATCTCTACCTGGGACCAAGACCGCAAAACCTGGTTAGATCAAAACCCTGAGTTCCCTAACCATATTAACGGTAAGCCTCGTATCTTGCTCGTTACTGGGTCTCCTCCTAAACCTTGTGATAACCCAATTGGTGACCATTACTTGTTGAAAGCTATTAAGAATAAGATTGACTATTGTAGACTTCATGGGATTGAGATTGTTTATAATTTGGCTCATTTGGATAAGGAATTAGCTGGGTATTGGGCTAAATTGCCGTTGCTTCGGCGGTTAATGTTGTCTCATCCTGAGGTGGAGTGGATTTGGTGGATGGATAGTGATGCGCTTTTTACAGATATGGTTTTCGAGATTCCAGTTTCTAAGTATGATAATTATAATTTGGTTGTTCATGGGTACCCGGATTTGATGTTTGAGCAGAAGAGTTGGATTGCTTTGAATACGGGTAGTTTCTTGTTTAGGAATTGCCAATGGTCCTTGGATTTGCTTGATGATTGGGCGCCAATGGGACCTAAAGGGCCGGTTCGGGAGGAGGCTGGGAAGATTTTGACGGCAAATTTGAAGGGGAGGCCGGCTTTTGAGGCGGACGATCAGTCCGCATTGATTTACTTGTTGCTTTCGAAGAAGGATCGGTGGATGGACAAGGTGTTTCTGGAGAATTCGTATTATTTGCACGGGTATTGGGCGGGATTGGTGGATAGGTATGAGGAGATGATTGAGAAGTATCATCCGGGATTGGGGGACGAGAGGTGGCCATTCGTGACCCATTTTGTTGGTTGCAAGCCTTGTGGTAGCTATGGGGATTATCCAGTTGAGAGGTGCTTGAGTAGCATGGAGAGGGCATTTAATTTTGCGGATAACCAGGTGCTGAAGCTGTATGGGTTTAGGCATAGGGGATTGTTGAGTCCTAAGATCAAGAGGATCAGGAATGAGACAGTTGCTCCTTTGGAGGTTGTGGACCAGTTTGATATTCGGAGGCACCCTGTGCAGGGAAGCAGTAAATCACAGAGCTAGCGAGTAAAACATCTTCAGAGTGTGATAATTGGTAGGTAATTATGTAATTCCTTAGTTTAAAAAGCAAAATTAAATTTGATAACATTCCATGTCTAAGTGTTTTTGTTTGTTATGTTGGTACTGTTGTCAGGAACCATAGCATAGAATTCTTTTCTAAACTTAAATTCTTCTTTTTGATTTGCAATGTACTGCCTGTTTCAATTTTTTTTCCCTGGCAAGAACCATTAATGTATTTTGCTCATTTTTATTTAAAAGTATACATGAATATTTTAGTTCAATATCTGTTTTATTGGGCTAGTAGACTGATTGTTTTAATCAAGAGGAAGCAAGGGAGAATCTCTTAAGTCCTATGATATTGATGTACATAGTTGGAACTGGGGAGCTGTTGAGATATGCCAAGGCTCTTCTCTTGTAGTCTCTGCATGTGACATATCTGACACTCCCATCCCCAACTTCAAAGATGCTTTTCAATGGAATGAGATAGCTTTCAACTGCAGGGGTGTCTTATTTAGAAGTAAATAATTTTTATAGTGATCTAACATCCATGAAGGTTCTTAGTATCTTGCTCCTAGATGCAGCTATTTGCTCTGTAGTTGCTGAACCCTAGGAGATCTTCAACATTTGGTTTTTGTGTCTTACAGACGGAAAATTTAACTGTAGCAAATCTAGGAAGTGGATCTTTACCATTTAAATTCTAACATTGTTGAAGTTATTTTTTCTTTGTCTTATGTATGACATTATGACCCTGATTACATCCTATGCCAAACTGAGTACTTCTAATTGAGAATTATCCCTATTAAATTCATTTGTGACTACACACTAATCTTTGTTCCGTATACCTGCATCCAACTCAAAAGCAAATTCTTAAGTACAGAAAGAAGTGGATGTGGGCTAGAAACTGCTTGCATGGTAACAAGTAATTTAATCTGCAACTCAGAAAGGATTTATTATTTTCTACTGGTTTCTTGATAGATCCTTCAAATATGTGTTAACACATTGGACTCCAAGACATCTGACCCGTGCCACATGGATTTTGAATATAAGTGGTTCATTTTAATGGGAATGTTACTTTGGCTTCTGTTATGTTTTTGTCTGATTTTAGCGTCCTCTCTGTTTTATGTGGAGACAAAGCTGATAAAGGCAGGTATTATATATTTTGTTCTTCTCTCTTCCTTTCTGGCTTGAAAATAGAACAGGAGTGAACAAGAAATAGTTGTAAGTATCAGTTTTGATCCTCTTTACAATGGAGTAGATGAATGATTTAATACTCTCCAACCTGCTGGTATGAAGTCTTATTTGTAAAATTTGGTTGCAATTCATGGTCTTTGATTGTATCAGTATTGGCATTACAGCCCCTGATATTCTATTCTGAGGAGAAAGCATTTGGAAATTCTCATAAGTCTTCCGGTACATAATTCCCTTAAGTTCATAACCATGTTTTTGGGCCATAAACAATGTCTGCTCTCTAAACTTCATAGAATTTTTAGTATTGGCATGAACTGCTTGCATAGTTTCTCTTGGTTATATTATGTATTTATTGTTTCCATTGCTCAGTATTAAGTTGAACTCAATAGTTGAATTGTTCTGAATAAAAGAGATTACTGTTTCTCATGTCTCTTGCTTTTTCGGAGGTGAGACATGCATCAAAAGGGTTTATTGAGAAGTTTGACGGCAAGCTTTTCAATCCAAATATATATATAACCAAAACTTTTGAAACTTTTATAATTTTTCACATTAGCACAATATTTTAAATAAAATTATCATTTTATTTAAATAAAATTATTTTGGTTTAGTCCAAACTTAACAAGGAGGAAATTCTATCTCTCTAACAAGTCCAACTCAAGCTCATCATTATAATTTTTTTTTTTAAAACAAAATTATTTTTGTATAATCCAAACTTAACAAGAAATGAAACTTTATCTTTCTAGCAAGTCTAACTTAAACTTAAATTCAAACTCAAACTCAAACTCAAACATTGATAATTTATCTCCAAATTTGCGAGGTTAATCATGAACACTATAATGTGGCATTTGGTATGGGTAATGTTTTAGAATTATCAAGAATGTTTAAAAATTTTCGTATTTGGTTACAAATCACGTTAGGGAATCAGATGCCAGGGGAATCTGGATTCCTCCTCTAAACTCTTCTCAGTAGGAATGTAGATTCCCTTTAAAATAGATGGATATCTAGATTTCCAAGTTTAAAGGAAATTGTATTTTTTATAAATTGACTAATCTAACCATTTTTCCTTATTATTTAAGTAATTAAGATAAAATATAAAACTAATCATCAATATCTTTTTTCTTGTTTTTATCTTTTTCCCGCCAAAATAATATAAATAGGATAGACAACTCTGTTGATGTATTCTTTAACAAAGTTCTATTTAGGTTTCATGTGTGGAAAAAAAAAAACTTTGATGGGAACCCTCTATCATTACTAGATATTCACTTTTACTGTTGTGTGTGTGTTGCTCAACAAATTAAATAGTAATTTTTGAATTGTACTTGTCATTTTGAAATATTATACTATAGTTTTAATGAATTTGTCATAATTAATAATTAATTTTTTGTTCTTCATGATTTATTTATAGGAAGATTTTTTTTTTTTTTAAAGGACTTGGTAGTTCATATTCAAGTCTAAGGATAACATGAGAAAAATAAATAATTCATTTAAGATTCCTGATAATAAACCAAATATTATCATTTCACATTCCTAGAAATTTTAAGAGATTCTCAATAAAATCAAACACATGAATAATTACATTCTTAGGCATTCAGATTGCAAGGAATTACATTCCCAGGAATTTGGATGCCAGGACTAATGTGGATTCTCCCGTACTAAACACCACAAAAAGCAAAGCAAACCTCAATATTTTTTTTAAAACTGAATAGAGGTACGAGTTCTTCTAATGTTATTTTATTCTCTTTTACTTTGTTAAAAAAAAAAATTTATTTTATAGTTTTTCATATATTTTTTAAAAAGTAATTTTCGTACATAGACCACCAAACTTTCTTTAGTCGTTTTTAATAAGATAAAAAAGTTTGCAATAATTGAAATTATTCTTTCGAATGTAACCCTCATTTCTCTTAGATTTCTCTATTGTTTAGACATATATTTTGCTTTGTTTTAATAATTTTTAAGCAGTGAATCATCTGATTCTTTAATATTTTTTGGTTTTTCAGAAGTTTTAATATTTGAATTTTGAGTTTTTTTTTTGGTAGTATTTGAAACAGTCTGACAAAATTTTTTGTAAGTTATTGCACGTTCAAGCAATAACTTTTTCATCAAATTGTAAAACAAATTGAAGTCATACAAGAGCAAATCATGCAATGGTGTAGTTTCTTAAATTTTTTATAAAAGTACTTTAGTTTACCTCATAAATAAGTAAGTTTTCGTGCATAACACGGGTTAACAACTAGTTAATTAAAAAACAAAGGAATCAAGTGAGAATAGGCCAAATCTATCTTGTCATTGACCTAAAGGGTCTGCAGAAGTGCTAAACATGCAAAGAATCTGTAGATAAGAGCATATCAAACTAGGGCTCAAAAATAATGTATGATGTATCACAACCTTATAAAATGCTAGAACCAGCTCCATTGGATCAAGTAATATAACATGTTAAGAGTATCAGAACTCTCAGATCTCCTGATCAGCTTCATTGGTTCATGAAAAGCTTAAAGAGCTTCAATATTTCGATAAGTTTTACAAAAAATCTTGTAACTTAACTAATTAGTATCTCAATTTCTAATAGAAACAATTAAGATTCAGATCCCATCCCAACTATCAATGTATAAAAAAGACATTTCAATAAGTTTCATAGTAAGAAATTGTAATCTTTTAGTTATTTTATATATAAACAAAATAAAAATACACTAAAAGTAGTACAATGATTTGATCATATTATACATATGTGTGTGTTTACAAATTAAAAATTGCATATTTTAATAAATTTCTATATATAAAAAGCGCAAATGCACAAATCCACGGTCGCTACAGTGATTCTTTGGTTTGTTTAATTGTCACTGTAGCTACAGTGCCTTCCTCTTTTCTTTTTTTTTTAGTCATTCAGTTTGTGCTTTTTTCTTTTTTTAATATTAATATGAGTTGACATATATATTGTTATATTGATACAACAAATTTCACAATATTTTCACAATTATTAAGGTGTCAATTTTTTATAGGTCGAAATAAAATATGAGACTGTGACCAATCACAAAATAAATATTTTGTAGAAATGTTGTAATGCTTGTTTTGTGAATGTGTAAAAGCTATAGTACTTTTTGGTTTGTTCAATATGTATTGTTCATCACTTCATTGGCTTTTTTATATATTTATTTATTATTTTTTTTTAGTCATCGGTTTGTGCTCTTTTAGAAAAAAAAATATTTATATGAGCTTGCATATTATACTGACACAAAATTTCACAAAATTTTCACAATTATTGAGGTGTCAATTTCTTATAGGTTGAAATAAAATAATAAAATATGATACTCTGACCAACCACAAGTGCAAATAAATGTTTTGTGAAAGTGCTTTAACACTTGTTATCACAATATTTTCACAATTGTTAAGATCTCAGTTTCTTATAGATCAAATAAAAAAAATACTAAGTCTACAACATTTTCACATTAATTTCACAACAAATCATAGGTAAGATACTATTGGTAAATAAAAAAATGATATCAGTCGTGGGTCCATTTTAAAATCGGTAACAACTTGCCAACTAGAATTTGTTATAAAAATATTATGAAGATAGCATTTCTCTAAAATAAATAATAATATATTAGACCAAAACTTATCATGGCTGAAAAATAAAAGTATTGTGAAAATATTGTTACATTTTGTTGTATTCCTAGACTTCTTTTTTGGTTTAGTCAAATTTAGTGAGCAAAAATTCACTGTTTCATGCACAATTTTCTTCTGTTGGTTTTTTTTAATGCATAGTTTAAATTGGTTGTCCCAATTAAAAACCAATAACAATTTATTACCTAGAATTTATTGTGAAATTATTGTTGATATAGTATTACTCTAAAATAAAATTATAAAATATCATATCAGGGCCTACCATAGCTAAAATAAAGGTACTGAAAAAATATTGTGACATTTATTGTTTTCTTGACTTTTTTTTTTTTTCTTGTTTAGCCAATTTGTTGAGCCAAAATTCATAGTTTTAAGAACAGTTTTCTTAGGCTGACTTTTTTTTTTTAAGACATTGTTTAAAGTAAAAAGCACATAGTTTTACCGACAAAAAAGAATAATGGAAAAAAGTACTTTCCCCTTTTATGTTTGGATAGTTTTATCCCCCAACTTTAAAATTGAATAATTTCCTCCTTTATATTTTGTAGACAAGTATATAGATCTTATTGTTACTCTCCTAGTTAAACCCTAACAAATCTTAGAATTCCTAAAATATTTCATTGTGCAATATCTAAAATGCCTCACTAAATTTTAATGTCTCAAAAATTTTCTTCGTGTATTTTGAGTATTATGTGTTAGTCATACTTAAAAAGTAAAAATGGTGATGTATGGTAATCTATTTGTTACCTAGAGAACACTAATTTATTAGTAGTTTAAATCTTCTAGATTTATAATTTTGTCTAATAGAAACTTCAATGACATATGTCTTTTGTTATTTTATTCATTATTTTTTTATTTGTTTTCTTTCTTAAAAAGGTGTTCATTAAAATTTAAATAAGCTAAGCATCGTAGTTAGGCTCATAAAATAAAATGATAAAGAAGGAAGTATGAATAACAAAATATTCATTGTAACATATTAATTTAAATTTATTGCGAAAATTTAAATATTGTGACAATTTTTTATCAAAACTTAGTTATTAATTGTTGGAAGATAACGACATTTGTTATCATTCTTAGTAGAATTTTTTTTGAGTAGATATTTTCTTTAGTAAATAGGTTCCAAGAAATGAAAGAGTACTTTGTATCAAATGATATCACGTTATCCGTATCAAAATCTAATAAACAAGAGACATGTGTGAAACAATTACTACCTACTAACACATGTCTTTCAATTGTTAGTGGGTTAGTTATTTTTTGCTGACATGTCTCACACTTATTAGATTTTGATACTGCTGACATGATATCATTTGATACCAAATACCCTCTTCTAAGAAATTATCATACTAAAAAGATAGACATATGTTAAATAACTATTCCAAATTCAAATACATAGTTTGATACTTCAAAAAAAAAAAAAAAATCTATATTAAAATTTTTCACTCAAGGGCCAGCACATGCCTTGCACGTGCAACCCTTACTAGTCATTGTAAAAAATTGTAATATTTTAGTTATTTTATATATAGAAAAAATAAAAATATACTAAGAGTAGTACAGTGATTTGATCATACTATGTGTGTGTGTGTGTTACAAATTGAAAATTGCATAATATAGTAACTAATATAGATAGGCATATTTCATGCATACCAAAAAATGCTTGATTGTGCATTACTAAAAAAAATTTGCCCTTTTTGTCGGACATGGTTTCAATTGTTGCAAAAACAACTAAATTTGAATAAAAATGCCATATATCGAATCAATTATTTCTCACATAAAAAAACCAATTGTTTCTCATATAAATCTTAGAAAAATTATATTAAAATTTCATTATACTTAAAATAATTAATATAACAAAATAAACATATTTATTATATTAGTAATTTTTATAATTACATAAAATACATACTAGAGTGTTAGTTCCGCGCACACACATACACACACGCGAACACACACACAAAATAGTTAGGAAATTTAAATAATTAAGATTAATTTTAGTGAATTCATAAATATTTAATTTTTTTTATGGCTTTTGTGACAATTGTTGTAAAAGCAACTAAATGTGAGTAAGAATGTCATATTCTAAATTTATTATTATTATTTCAACTAAAAATTATTTGTATATAGAGTTTATAGAAATAATCATATAAATTCATTTAATATAAATAATTAATGTACAACAATAGATAATTAATATATGCATTTACTCTATTGGCTAATTTAATGAACTAATACTTTAATATAAATGCAAATTTTGTTGAATTCTCATTTCTGTCTGTGTGTGTGTTTGTTTCTAAAAAATAAAAAAGAATGAGTAATTGTCCAAAATTACTTAGGAGAGTATGTTGTGTGTAGTATAACTTGTCCTACCCTTTCTTAAAAGTTACCATGACTTTTGAGTGGAGTTGTAGTATGCCTTTGTGTTAAAATCTCTTTCCCTCTCCCTCTCCCTCTCCCTCTCCCTCTCCCTTGTGTGTATTTGTTTCTCTAAATAAATAAAGGCGAAAACATTATTTTGGTCTTTACATTTTAGGGTCACGGTCAATTTGGTCCCTACATTTTTAGAGCAATCAATTTGGTCTTTTCTATTTTTAAGTCACATTCAATTTGGTCCCTACCATTAGATAACTAACTTAATCTACTTAGGTGGCTAATGAAATACACACGTGACATAAATTAAATTAAAATATAAATAGTCCTTCAACGTCAACCTTTCCACATCAGCTTCCCCTACTACTAAACCCACATGACTCTCACATAACCCACTTATCATCACCACCCTCCTCACTAATCAGATATATCAGACCTAATTGAATTCAAAATCCCCAAAAATTAAATTTCAAACCCTAACCCATGATGAAATCCTTCTAGACAGCCACATCTCTTCTTGCCTAATCCCCACAATCAAAGCTTAATCTCTTCTCACCGATTCTACTCTCATCTCGCAAACTCCAGTGATTCCAGACCGAAACCATTGATGAATGACTCTTTAACTCACCCATGTCCATACCTTGATTTCTTTGCTCTTTAAAGAGCCAGTTACTTGTGAAAAGACAAATCAAAATTTGAGGAACACAACTATTGGGTAATGGTGATCTTTCAAGTTGTTGAAGTTTTAAAATTTCTGCCACATTTGTTTGAATTTTTTTACGGAAATGTGGTGTACTTTATAGTAGTTTATGGTAGTTTATTTTCTTTTCTTTCTCATCAACTTAACAAGCATAATTATTGGTCCACTTCAATTAAGATTTCACAAAATTCAACTCGATTGCTTCTACAAAAGCCTCCAAATAAAAGCTTAATTAGCTACCATGTATATGAACAAACATGGTGACACACATATCATTCTAATTAACAATATGTCACAAACCCATTATAAGTGGGATAATATTATGAAATACTTATTCTTAAAATTCATAAAGAAAGTACACATAACAACTACCCAGTTGTTTGGGTTTGTCGTTGACGTTTGGGTTCTCTGTTTCTTCATCTCTTTTGAGGGTCAGGAGCTTGAATGGGAATCGGCAATGGAGTCGGCGAGATGAGAGTGGAATTGGCGAGATGAGAAGAGCTTTCATCTTGGGGATCAGGTGAGAAGAAATGTGGCTTTGAAGAAGGAGTTCATGTTCATTGTGGGTTGGGATTTGGAATTTCATTTTGGGGGTTTTGAATTCAATCAGGTTTGAATTGTCTGACTAGTGAGGAGGGTGTTGATGATAATTGGGTCATGTGAGAGTCACGTGGAGTGGGATTAGTAGTAGTGGAAGCTGACGTGGAAGGGTTGACATGGAAGAACTATTTATATTTTAATTTAATTTATGCCATGTATGCATTCCGTCTGTCATTCCGTCTGTCATCTAAGCAAATTGCATTAGTCATCTAACAATAGGGACCAAATTGATTGTGACTTGAAAATAGCATGGACCAAATTAATTGCTCCCAAAATGTGGGGACTAAATTAACTGTAACCTCAAAATGTAGAGATCAAAATGATGTTTTCACCGTAAATAAATAAAGAGAACTTTATGGACACCTAGAGAAGCATACTTCAATTACCCTGTAAAGTATTAAGATCTGAGTATAAAATATACAATAAAGATGTCATCACTTATGTCAAAACCTTGTGCTTCATATAAAAATGTAATCTAATGGACCACCTTTGTCTAACCAGTTCTTATAGTTCTGTGAAGGGCATGTAGCACTTGATTCATTAAAGCTATTAGGTGCAGAGGTGAATATTTTGCTTCAAATGATCAAATCAAAATTTAGTACTGACACATCAAAAGGAAAAGAAGAAAACTTTCTGTCTCAATGTTGCAGCACTTTAATTCGTTTAAGCAAATTTGGTGCAAGAGTTGAAGGTTTCACCATTGTATGTTAGACGATACATCTTTGATGAGGTTGTAATAACGTGATCCGTGAGGCCAGCTTTGTTAAAAGTCAATTGCCAAGTGCCTTAATGAAAAATTGGATGTTTGTGAATGTGCCATTAAAAGATGCTCTACGGTCTTGGGATCTGCCTGCAAAATGAATCCAAAACGAGGTGGTATCTTGTGGAGTTGTAGACATATTGCCAATTGGCTCAATTTGGACAGACTTTTTGTCCAAAGATGTAGTAAAAAATTGGGACCACACTCCATTTATTAAATAGCTGGGATCTTTAAAAGTCCATGCATTATTTTCAAGATAATAATAATAATAATAAGAGGAGAAAAAAATAGATGAACAAGCTTCTTCATAGGTTCAAATCAGAAGTGCAACACATGCGTCACAAATATTTGTCAACAAGGCACATAGGAAAGCGGGTACAAAAAAATAACCTAAGACATTTAACTAATCTTTATACAAAATCAAGAAACTACATTAATCTACTGGACTTGGCACTTCCATTATCAAAAAACAAAGACCCAAACTATTACTTGGCCACATCAAATCATGAAGAGTATGGGAAATCTGAAGTTCATTCGAATGCTCAGAGATGCTGGTCCATTAGTCAGTCACATGCTCCAGAATCCATGGAGTTTGCAGAGTTCAAATTGTGGTTTCATGAGTGTTGAGTAATCAATCATTATGTTCTTCCACTTGAAAAGGCAGTGGTGTTTGGATATGACACAGGAACTGCAACCAGGATTTGAGCAGCACATGTGAAAGCACAGCATCAATCAATTTAGTTAATGTCAATTTTAAGCCTCAATGCTTGAAAGTTGTTATGTCAAATGTGATAGTTGCTATCATATGGCGTCCCTTTTGCAATTACTTAGACATTTTTGATGTCAGATCTCTGTGACGGGCTACCAGAACTTCATTCATTTGAGCAATTTGGTGCATCAGTTGTGTAATCTTCTGCAAAATTATCAAAGCCAAACTTAAGTACAAGGGAAAAAATACAAAAAAAGGAGAATCTAATAAACAAGTTAATAGTTCAGCTACTTATCCAAAACGAAAAAGTTAATAATCAGCTTGTTGCATTGACAATCAAAGAGATGAAGGTCATGATTGAAGATACAAATACCAGTTAGAAGTTAGAACTTAGAAGCCCTCACGCTAAAGAGACACCCATTTGGCACACTAGCCAAACTTATCAACTCTAGCGTGCATTTGGATTGGGCGTTTTGCCCAATCTGCTCGTTCAGCATTTTTTTTAGGGGGTCCCATGGGTACTGTTCACATATTACTAAACTCACTTTTTCACAGATTTTTAGGTAAATTTGAGTCCCACAGCACTATTCAAACCTTTAAAAATTATTTTGCTACAGTGATTTCAGAAATAAGTTTTCAGTTTTCAGTAAATAAGCGGTATCCAAACATAATCCTAATCACAAAAGTCGTGTAGCTCAGTGGCATTGTTTCGGATTAAAAAAAAAAAAAAAGAACCAGGTTCAAGTTCCTCTATTCATTTACTATAACAATTACATATATATGCACACTAGTCAAACTCGTCAACTCTAATGACAAAAGTTGTGTAGCTTAGTGACATTGTTTCGGTTCCTTTATAAGGATAACCAAGTTCAAATCTATCTACTCATTTTCTTTTCTTTTTTTGAGAAAGTATCTACTCATTTTCTGTAACAATTAAATTATAGTATATATATGAACCCTAATGACAAGGTTTAAGGTCTTTGGATTTCTGATCAAAGGCCCTATGCAGCACTAAACCAGACAAACAAGCTCACATTTCACATTAACATGATTAAGCCCAAAGATTCTGGCTAATCTAATTTTCTGAACAATTAGTAATACCACCAATTTTTTCCTAGTTGGAATTTCCATGAACAACTAAAAACTTCTATCATAACAAAATTAACACAAGCATTACAACAAACACTACACAATCAATTAAAAACCAACCTCATCTTTCTCCCTAATGGCCTGCATCAAACGACCCTTACTCTCCATTCGTCTCCGCCGCTGCCGAGCCTCCACGAATAACATCCAAAACACCGCCGCCGCCGCCGCCGCGGCGACGGGGCTAAATGACCAGAATGCCCCTTTGGTGGCGGCATCATGATTTCGGAACGAGGAAACCAACGCAAAAACCTTACAACGTATGACCTCGAGCCCAACCCCAATCCACCTCGTCACCTCGCCGGCTCGTTCCACCTGGGAATCGGACGGCGGCGGAGCTGGTTGTGGGTCCGAGGCAGTGGAATCGGACGGCGAGGATGACAACGATGAAGATGACGAAAATGGGTTCGGTGGTGGTGATGATGAAGATGGAGAAGACGATGACGATGAAGATGATGGAGGTGAAAATGGGTGTTGCTCAGAAATGGGGAGATTTTCATGGTTGATTGGTGGGAAGATGGAGCAATCATCGTTGGTGGGAGAGTCTCTGATCACCACCATGGACCATTCTTTCAATTGGATTTTTTTCAAGGATGGGATTTGTTCACATTCTTTTGGATCTTCACGAACCAAAACCAGATCGTCATCCACCATTTTTTTTTTTTTTCTTCTTTTCTCTCTTCTCAATTCTCTGCCTCCCAACTATGAAGGAGGTGGTGGAGTACGAAAGTGCGTCTTCAAATGTCAAACATAAATTTATTCACTATGTTTGTCACATCACCGGCGTCACTTTCAACTCAAATTATTGGACCTGACTAAACTTCATCGCAGTCATCTAATTTTGTTTTGCTTAAATTAAGTGCTCTGAATTTTAAATTTACTTAATTCAGGCTTTTTTTTTTTTACAAAAAAAAAAAAAAAAATTCAGACTTTCTATCCAATTTTATTAAAAAAATTTCCTTAAAAAAAAAAGAATTACTAATAGATGCTCTTAGAGTATTGGTGAATAGCTATTTAAATAAAAATTTTAAGAGAAAAAGAAAAAGAAAATCAATTAATATTTTGACAGTTTTTTCCATTTCTCATAAAAATGGTGTCAAAATTTTCTTAAAATGGATTATTAACACATGCTCTAATGACACATATTAACATGACCCTTTGAAAAAAATATTTTTACAAGAAAAAAATCTATAAAATTAATAAAAATATTTTATAGATTTTTTATATAAGAATTTAAAAAAAAAACATTTTTTCCAATTAGTTAATTGCATACTTAATAACAATTTATTTTAACGAAATTGGACAAACTATCTAAATTAAATCATTTTGAAACTTAGAAGGTTCAATTGAACAAAAGTAAAATTAGAAAACTGAAAACTTAAAATGTGCAATTTGCACTTTAACTTTATTATTATTTATCGGGTAAAATACAGTTAACGCCTATATTTGGCCCAACGAGTCCAATATATTTTAAAACTAACTAACTTAATTCTTAAACTCAAAATTTTCCTTAAAAGTTGGCAGGTATTAGCCAAAATCTTAGGAGCTTTGACTATATTTTATTCTTATTTAATTTATATAATTTGATAATTAAGGAAGGGAAAATATGAATCTTGAACATTTTCTTTAGAAACATTAGGAGATATTGGTTCCTACAAAACTCTTGACATTTTTATTTCAAACTATAATCACAAATGTTAACTTGTGTTCAATCATTTCATATAAAATATGTTTTTTTAATGGTATCCGGCATGATTTTATACTATTTAAAATTTTAAATAACATGACATTTAAATATATATTTTTAATTTATAATATTTAATTTTAATAGATTCATTTGAATCTAAGAGGATCCTTTTACATTTATTGCACACTTGAGCTACTTCAAAGTTAAGGTGCTTCTATGTGTTTTTTAGTAAGCTAACCATTTGTTTAGGAGATGTATTACGCCCGCAACATTTCACAACCAAATATAGGTGGTTAGTTGTTATTAGTTCTAATTTGAACCTACCATTGAAATTACTTTTCTACCATACCAATACAATCCCTAACAACTTGTCATATAGGACTTGTTATGAAAATATTGTGGACATAACACTTCTCTTTTTAATGGTATCTAGCATAATTTTATATTATTTAAAATTTTAAATAACATGACATTCAAATATATTTTTTAATTTATAATATTTAAATTTAATAGATTCATTTGAATATGCTCTATTTGTTTCAATGTAAAATAATTTCAAATGTAAAATATTTTACATGTAAAAAATTTTACCAAATTTTTTTTTAAGTGTTTGGAATACCAAAACACATGAAAATGTAAATCATCACCACCTACCCCCAAATGAGCAAAAGCCACCACCAACCACCTCCACCCCCACCACTAAATGAGCATAAACCATTAAGCCACCTGAAAAAATCAGATCTAGAAGAGAGAGAAAAGACAGCCACCACCATCACAAAATCCCAATCACCACCTAAAAATCTGACCATAAACCACCAACAATCCACAGTATATGAGCATTAAACCTTTTTTTTTTTTTTAATTTTCCTCCACACGTTTTTCTTTCCAAAGGTGTCTTTCCAAATGTGCAGTCATTGATGGGCCACACAAACACAATAAGAGTATATCTCAAAAAGAGAGCATTATATGCCATGTGTCTAATATGCAATTACTTAAGCAGAAGGTCCTCTAATGGTAGTCATGCCCCACTCGTTTTTAGTCCTAAATGTAGTCAAAAAGTCTCTTAATTAAATCCTATGAAGCACGGGTGCGTTTTGAGATTCAGGTTTGAGTGCGGGAGCGGGTATAGGACTCGGCAATTTTTGAAAAAGTAGGGTGCGGGTGCGGCGGGGTGCGGCGATTAAAAAATTATTAAAAATATTTTTATTTATATTGTTAATATATTGCTAAACATACTTTTTTCACATTATATAAATATATACTAAATTTAAGAGCAATAGTAAATAATAACTAGAATACAGAGAATGGGGGAGAGCTTAGCTGAAGAGTGAAGGCAGAGAGTGGGAGAGAGGCGCAAGAAAAATGAAGAGGGAGAGGGTTGGGTCTTGGTTTTTTCCAAACGGTGCGTTTGCACCTTTTTTTTTTTTTTTGAATTTCGGCCGGTATCGGCCGATTTCGCCGGTATTGGTTTGCGCCAATACGGACCAATTCGGGTCGAATTGGTGCGAATCAGCCCGATTTAGCACGCGTCGGCCCGAATCGGGTCGAAAAATTGATATTTTTAATGCCCGACGCGGCATGGACGCGCAGGCAGCGGCGTCGCCTGCGTGTCCCCGCGTCTGACGCGGGTGCGGCGGCCCAAACGCCACACCCGTGCTTCCCAGATTAAATCTCTCTCTCTCTAGATCTAAACAAACACAATAAAAAAAATCTAGTCTCTTGTAGATCTCTGTCACTCTCACAAAGTTTGCACATCAACCATTCAACAACCATAGTTACCATATGAAGTTTAACATCAAGTCATAGCATCAGTAGATGAAGTTTAGCATCAATGGCCAAATTTTTCTCTGAAGTGTGGTGAAGGAACTGCGTTCTGCGTGAAGTTTAGTACCGGTACGAATTTGTCTTCCTTGGCAATTGAGCGTGAGTGATGAGGAGTTGGTGATAGGCGGCACCGGCGGAGCCTAGAGCTAGCTGGTGGTGCCGATTAGAGCTTGCTAGTGGTGGGATAGAGGGATCAGAGGTGGCTGGGTAACCTGGGTTATGGAGATAAATCTGAGAGAGAGAGGGAGCGTGAGAGGGAGAAAGTGTCAAAGTTATCGAGCAAGAGGGAGAGAAAAAATGTAAAATATTTTACCGAAATTTCAAGTGTAAAATATTTTACACAAATTTGCCTAGGTTGATTTGGTCGACTAAAAATATTTTACTTTTGATCAAATATTTTGCCGCAAAACAAACATTGTAAAATGTGAAAATATTTTACATCCAAACAAACGGAGCGTAAGAGGACCCTTTTACATTTTTTATTGCACATTTGAGCTACTTCAAAGTTAAGGTGCTTCTATGTGTTTTTTAGCAAGCCAACCATTTGTTTAGGAAATGTGTTACATTCATAACATTTCACAACAAAACATAGGTAGTTAGTTATTATTGGTTCTAATTTGAACTTACCATTGTAATTATTTTTCTACCCCACCAATACAACCCCTAACAACTTGCCACATAGGATTTGTTGTGAAAATGTTGTGGACATAACATTTCTCTTTACTTAGTATCTTCACAGTCTTGCACGTTTTTGGGGTTTCGGATTTGACAAGTTCTTGGTGTATTCTTTTTTTTCCCCCTTCTTCTTCTTCTTTGGAAAAATTATAATTTATCTTATTTGGTCGAGAAGTGCTATGTCCACAATATTTTCACAACAAATCATAGGTGATTAATCATTAAATTTATTTTTTTGCCTCACTAATAACAACCTGTAAGAACCGGCCACTTAGAATTTGTTGTGAACATATTATGGACATAACATTTTTCTATTTGATTTGGTCTTATCACAATTTACTAAATATGAAATCATTAAGATTTCATCCAAATTTATAGATTTTGCATTTTATGAACTTTCAATTGCAAGTTTTATCCTTTTTTTTTTTTAGAGAGAAGTTTTATCCTTTTTTTTTAGATTAAGCACGTCAAGCTTTATTAAGAAAATCCAGCAATGTCATCTAGGACTATAGAAAGTAAGGGCAGTGGAACATCTTCCATCTACACCGAAAAATCTGAAATACAAAGAGCATGTATTTAATATCCTCCATTAGCAAACTGTCCGAGGAAAGATAAGTGCTATTATTTATCAATGCCGTGGCTAACACCAATGAGTCAGACTCCAAAATAGCACGATGAGAGCCCATCTGTGATGCAAAGGACAATGCTGTTGAAGCTACCATTGCCTCAATCTCCAAGGCCGTGTACAGCTGTGGTAGTTGCTTGGACATTGAAGCCAAAACCATGCCGTTATCGTCTCGGATCACCACACCAATGCCTGACTTTTTTTTTTTAATCTCTGAATGTAGCCCCATCACAGTTAATTTTCACCATTCCTTTTGTTGGAGGACGCCACCTAGTCTGAGTGGCAGTGGCTGCAAGCCGAGGATAAGGTGGCATAGGTACAGTTTGTGCAAACTCGGCAACATGCTCTTTTGCCGTTGCAGCAAGCAAATGAGAGCTGATGCTGGGTTTGTTCAAGCGTACCTGGTTCCTCTGAGTCCAGATTAGCGAAGCCGAAGTAGAGAATAGCTCCAGGTTCTGCTGGTTAGTGATGAGCCACGATAATAATTCCTTGAAGTCCATATAAAGGTGCGATTTCTTCGGCATTGCCACTACGTGTCATCATCCCACATCGCATCTAATTCTCCACATGACCACAGAGCATGGAGTGATGATTCTGGTACCTGCTTGCATTGATCACAGATTGGGTTATCGATAATAGTTCGACACACCAAATTCTCTTTGGTTGGCAGTGAGTTGCAGCATGCCCTACACACCAGATTTTTAATTTTGTTAGGAACTTGCATAGACCAAAGTGTCCTCCACAGATGTTTGTCATTCACCCTCTGCTCTTCATCTAGGAAGCACGGACGTGGCGCGACGCGGCGACGCGCGAGGGACGCCGCTGCTCGCGCGTCGATGCCGCGTCGGCCACGTGTTGTCCTTTTTTTTCCAGCCGACTCGCGCCGACGCGGCGCCGATTCGAGAAGATTCGGGCCGATTCGGCCAGAATTGGCATGTTTCGGCCGTATCGGGATGTATCGGCCGGCGACCGAAACGGCCGAAACAGGCCTCTAATCATGCTGCAACAGCCAAAAACAGCTCTAAATGAGACCCAAAAACCCTAAATCTATCATTCCTTAATTTTATTTTGAATATTTGTTGCTTTTTTTGTGTTTTCTTTTTGGTTTTGTGTCGTGTTTTGTGTTTCTTGCTTTTTTCTTTCTTTGTTTTGTGAATCAAGGCATAGTAAATTAGTAATATGTTTTTTAAGAATATTTTAATAGTAAAAATATATAGAAAATATAAATAAAAATATTTTTTATAATTTTTTAATTGCCGAGTCCCGCCGCACCCGTACCCACCTTTTTCAAAAATTGCCGAGTCCCGCACCCGTACCCGCACCCGTACCCGTACCCGCACCCGCACCCGTGCTTCATAGTCTTCATCTAACTCGGTTTGCTCTTCCGCTTTCAGGAATCTATACTCGGACTTAGAGGTGTAAATGCCGTTGTTTGTGAATGACCAAAACAGACTATCCTCTGCCTCAAACCGTGAGAGTGGGATGGCTTTGATCAAATCTACTTCCACAGGGGTGAAGATGTCGTCTATCATCTCATGGTTCCACTGCCTTGTAGTTTCGTCAATCAATATTGCCACTTTCGCATCTCCTAATGTCTCCACCATAGGTGAAAGAACTTGTGGTGGATTTTTCCTTGGTAACCAATGGTGTTGCCATATGCTCACTGCCTTGCCATTCCCAATCCTCCATCGACATCCCCTAAGTAAAACATCCCTGCCATGTAATATGCTATTCCAAGCATGTGAACCACCACTTGTGTGTTTCGCCTCCATGATTGTACAATTTGGAAAGAAACATGCTTTGAAGACTTTGTAAAACAATGACTCGGGGTTTTCCAAGAGTCTCCAAGCTTGTTTCGCCAACAAGGAATCATTAAACATGGCTATGTCTCTAAATCCCATACCTCTCTCCAATTTTGATTTTGTTAATTCATCCCACTTCAACCAATGTATCTTCCTTTTATCCCCTCTTTGACTCCACCAAAATTTCTTGATCATGGTTTCAATTTCATGGCAAAGACCCAATGGCAATTTGAAGCATCCCATAGCATATGTAGGAATGACTTGAATGACAGCTTTTATGAGTACTTCACAACCGGCTTGAGACGAGCTTTCCTTCCCATCCTTGTAACTTACGCCATACTTTTTCTTTAATAAAATTGAACATTTCCTTCTTCCTCCTATCCACCAAGGATGGCAGTCCAAGGTATTGTTCAAAGTGTACAATTTCTTATAGACCCAAGGCATCCTTGATTTCTTGTTTGGTTGCTTCATCGTTTGATTTACTAAAGAATATGATTGTTTTGTTCTTGTTCACTTTTTGGCCTGATTCCCCTTCATATGTCTCAAGGATCTCCATGATTTTCCTGCATTCATCTCCCGTTGCCCTACAAAAAAGGAAGCTGTCATCTGCATACAAAAGATGGGTTAGTGCTGGACCTCTCCAGCAAAGAGAGAAGCCTTTAATCTCCCCCACACTTGCTGCATGTTGGATGAGACCATGAAGACCTTTCGTGCATAGGAAGAAGAGGAAAGGAGATAATGGGTCTCCTTGGCGAATTCCTCTAGTGGGATGGATTAATCCTTGAGGTTCACCATTGACCATGATGGCGTAAGTGATTGTTTTTACACACACCATAATCAGTCCAATCCACCTCTCATTGAAGCCCATTTTCCTCATGACGTTCTCAAGGTACCCCCATTCCACCCAAGCATATGCTTTGCTCATATTGAGCTTAATTGGCATGTACCCTGTCTTTCCTGAAATCATATTTTTCATACTGTTTAGTGACTCAAATGCAACAAGTATATTATCAATAATCAATCTATTTTTGGCAAAGGCAAATTGGTGCTCAGTGATGATGGTGGGTAGAATTTTCTTAAGTCTATTTGCAAGAACTTTAGAGAAAATTTTATATAGGACATTGCACAAACTAATGGGGCGGTATTGAGTGACATATTCCCCATTTTTTGTCTTAGGAATGAGTGTAATGTAGGTGTGGTTTAGGGGGTATAGGAGTGTGCCTGAATTAAGCCATAATAGGACAGAACTCATTACATCATTGTCAACTACGCCACAAAAGTGCTGGTAGAACAATGGTGGCATGCCATCAGGTGCAGGTGCTTTGAGAGGAGCCATTTGCTTGAGAGCTTCCTTCACTTCCTCAACTTGAAAGGAAGCAATTAGAGCTGCATTCATGTGGTCGGTGATAACCCTTGGAATATGTTCCAAGGCTGCCCCATGAGAGATCAAATTGGAAGAGGTAAAGAGTTCTTGGTAGAAATTGATCAAGTGGGTTGCAATCTCACCCAATTCCACTCTCCAATTGTTGTCCTCATCCCTGATCCCACGGATTAGATTTTTCTTGAATCTTTTAGTGGCTCGGCAATGAAAGAATTTTGTATTATTGTCTCCATTTTTCAGCCAAAGTGTGCGTGATCTTTGGCTCCACATGCATGCTTCCTTGTCCAAGAGAGTGTTAATTTCTTCTTTAAGAGCCCCTAAGTCATGCATTCTACCCATGTATTTGTGCTTCCATTTCGGCAATCACCAAAAGTTCTCTATTCTTTACCAATTCCTTTCTCACATTACCAAAAATATTATGGTTCCACCATGTAAGGTCTTTACCATATTGTTCCACTTTCTTAATGATTGCATCATCTCCATGCCCATGGGAATAGGATGACCATGAAGCCTCCACCATTTCAGCATACCATACATTCGAAAGCCACATCTCCTCAAATCTAAACACCTTCTTCCGTGGTGGATTTTCCAAACCTGACAAATTGATACAAAGAGACAAGTGATCTGATGAGGTGCATTGAAGATGATGAACAATTGTACCTAGAAATTTAAGAAACCAGTTAGCATTGGCCACACCCTAGTCAAGTCTCTCCCAAATAGAGTGGCCATCAGCAAAATGTTTACTCCATGTGAACCTACTACCCACAAAACCCAGAACAAGAAACCCACACTCATTCAACACGTCCCTAAAAAGTTGCATCTGCCCATGGTTGTAGATTGCTCCACCAAGTTTTTCTTCCTGTCAAATTATTTCGTTGAAATCACTGCACACATCCAAGGCACCTCAAGATGATGGTTTAAAGTTCTCAAACTATCCCATGCCTCACTCCATCTTGATGTTTCTGGTTCTCCATAGAAGCCAGTGAACCTCCACTCATTGGCGGAACCTTTATCAATCCAAGTATCAATGTAATAATTGGATGAATCCATCACCATTAAATTCACCCATGACCTCCAAAAAAGTGCTAATCCACCACCATGCCCTACCCTTGGTACGACCCACTTGTGTTCAAAGTCTAAATTTGCTTGAATCATGTCTAGTCTTGCTTCGTCTGCCAGTATTTCAGCAATAAACCCGACAGAGAGATCTTTAGCTTGGATTATCTCGCCAAGCTCTTTCCCTGTACGCAGGTTCCCAAGCCCGCGACAGTTCCACATAGCTTCATACATGTTTAAGTTGCGTTGAATAAAACTCAGAGCTATACAGGTTTAAGCCGCGTTTAATAAAGGCAGCTTTGTTAAAGATTAAAAAAAAATCCAGGACGGGTCTATAGCCGCGTTTTTAAAATGCAGCTTTATCCCTACCCAGCAAAACGTAGCTTCAGAGCTGCTCTATAGCCGCGTTTCATAAACGCGGCTATACGTCCAATGGTGGAGCTGCGTTTTATGAAAACGCGGTTCAAAGCTCATGCTGTAGCTGCGTTTTTGTAAAACGCAACTAAAAAACGCGGCTTAAAAGCGCGTTTTTTGTACTGAGAGGAGTTGTGAACCACGACTTTGATATCTGCTGCTCCCAATTCTTCAAAAACAGCACCATCAAAATTTGTTTTTAGAGTACTTGGGTCAGGTGGCTTCCAGACAGATTGCTTCGGGGGGCTGTTTGTTGACAGATTTACCATGCTGGACTTGAAACTCCTGAAGGTGCTGCTTTGCCAAATTCGAAAGTTTGCCCGGTGGAGCCACTGCCTCTTTAACTCTGCACTTGTTTCTACGATTCCATAGAAACAAGCAAACCATGATAAAAAGCTCCGAACCTTGTGGGCACTGGAATGTCAACCTGAAAAGATCAGCAAAAGAGAATAATGGGTTTGTTGCAGAACGCAACTATCAAATTCAATTCCCCAAATCTCCCTAATTTTTTTAGAACCCCTTAATTTAAATTAGATGATATAACTCTTTGTAAGCTTGTGGAGAAGGGTATTAAGTGTAGGGTTTGTAAATGAGCCGAGCCAATTCGAGAAGTAAAAGTTTAGGATTGATCATTTAGTTTTATTTCGAACACAAGTTGAGTAGCCAAGCTCAAGTTCATTACCAAACTAGACAATACATGTTTAAGTTTGATTCATTTTACCAAACTCAAGCTTGTTCACAAACTACTTAATTAACTTATTGTTTTTCAAAATGTAGTAAACATTACGACTAAATTTTTTCACTTATCACAAATCCATGTTAATACTAAATAACTAAATTATAGTTAAAATCAATATTATTTGAGTTATAGATAAGATAATTTTTGTTAGTGGACATAAAAATTAGATTTATCAAATTTAAATTGTTAGAAGTATACATAAATACATACACACGCTACAAATGAATTATTTTCTATTATCAATAAACTGTAAATAATAATGTGATTTCTTATGATCTTATTTATAAATTCACATAATCTAATCTCAAGCTTATAAATTTATATTTGTATACATGTATACATATAAACATATAATATAAGATATACTTAAATTAAGTTTCATACTTACAAGTTTGTTCATGAGCATATTATTATATTTATAAGGAGAACCATGTTCAAATCCCTCTACTCATTTTCAATTACAATTAAACTAATATATATATATATATATATATATATATATATATATATATATATATATATATATATATAGATACACACACATTTGGCACACTTGTCAAACTTATCAACTCTAATGACAAAAGTTGTGTAGCTCAGTGACATTGTTTTGGTTCCTTTATGAAGAGAACCAGGTTTAATAACAATTAAATTATTGTTATTATTATTATTATATGAACTCTAATGACAAGGTTTAAGCTGTTTGGATTTCCGAATAAAGGCCATATGCAACACTTAACTAAACAAGATCACATTCATATTTCACACTCACATGTTATTTTTTCTTATCAGTTAGTAATACCACCTATTTTTTTCTAATTGGAATTTCCATGAACAATTAAAATTTTATCAGAACAAATTAACACAAGCATATCACAACAAACACTACAAAAACAATTAAAAACCAACCTTATCTTTCTTCGTTTATGGCCTGCATCAAACGACCCTTACTCTCCATTTGTTACCGTCGCCACCAAGCTTGCACGAATAACATCCAAAACAACACCGCCACCGCAACAGGGCTAAATGACCAAAAAGCCCCTTTGGTGTCATCATAATTTCAAAAAGAGAAAACCAATGCAAAAACCTTACAACATAAGACCTCAAGCCCAACCCCAATCCACCTTGTCACCTCACCGAGTCTTTTCACCTGGGAATTAGACGGCGGAGTTGGTTGTGGGTTCGAAGCAATGGAATCGAACGGTGAGGATAACAATGATGAAGATGGAAATGGTGGTGGTGATGAATTGCTAATGATGAAGATGAAGATGATGGTGAAGGTGATAATGGGTGTTGTTGATTTTGTTTGGAAATGGGGAGATTTTCATGGTTGATTGGTGGGAAGATGGAGCAATCATTGTGGGTGGGAGAATCTCTGATCACTGCCATGGATCGATCTTTCAATTAGATTTTTTCCAAGGATTGGATTTGTTCACATTCTTTTGGATCTTCATGAACCAAAACCAGATCATCATCCACCATTTTTTTTTCTCTTTTCAATTCTCTCTCTCCCAACTGTCAAGGAGGTGGTGGGAGTAGGAAAGTGTGTTTCCAAATGTCAAACATAAGACACTTTCGAACATATAAGCACACGTAGAAATTCACTATTTTTGTCATAACACCGACGTCACTTTCACCTTGAATTGTTGGACTCAACTGAAATTTCGTCTTCTAATTTTATTTTGGTTAAATTGAATGCTCTAAGTTTTAAATTTATTTAATTTAGGCTTTTTATTCAATTATATTAAAGGTGTATTTGGATACCGCTTATTGCTGAAAACTGAAAACATTGTAACAAAATCATTTTAAAACGTGTGAATAGTATTGTGAGACCTAATTTTAAAGAAAAATTTGCTGAAAAAAGTATTTGTAGATCCCATAAACAGTGCATGAGACCCATACAAAAAAACGTGTGAGCTGAAAAACGTGCAAAACGCGCTTCCCAAACTCACACTAAGTGTTTGTTTGGATACCAATAAAAAATTAAAATTATTTTACTGTTCAGCTTATTTTTGTTACTATTCAAAAGCTCCACTGCACTTTTTGGTACTATTCATAGGCACCGCTGTACTATTTCAACTAATTTTTACTTTTATCTACAATACTTTCAGCGATAAGTTTTCAGTTTCAGCAAAATAAGCGGTACCCAAACAGATCCTAAAAAATTTTATTTTCAAAAAAAAAAATTTACATGAAAAAATCTATAAAATTAATAAAAAAAATATTTTATAGATTTTTTATGTAAGAATTAAAAAAAAAAAAAAACTTTTTTTCTAATTAGTTAATTGCATACTTAATAAAAAAAATTTAAAACAAAATTAGACAAAATGTCTGAATTAAATAATTTTGAAATGGTGGGGTCTATCATAAATGTGAAAGGAATGAACACAATTTTTCCGTACTCCAAAAACATCAAAGAATTTTATTTTATTTTTATATATTCAAGTAGATTATAATACTAGCTAGTTTGATCCCATTTTGGTAGGAAAAAAAAAAGTTGTTTTAATTTCATTTTGGATGTGGAAGAGTTTGTATTATCTCTTTTTGGAAGAGATAGAGAGAAAGAAACAGTGTGGTTTTAGAGTCACTATTCACAGCCATTGTACTATCTTCCTTCCAATAACTGCTATGCCACCGCCTTTCCTTACTCTATCAACCACCAAAGCATTTAAGAACCCAATTTCTAACAAAATCTTTGTATACTTCTATTGTCCAACTGGATTTCCATTAGGAAAACCATTTTGTGA
Source organism: Castanea sativa (assembly GCF_040712315.1). Taxonomy (NCBI): domain Eukaryota; kingdom Viridiplantae; phylum Streptophyta; class Magnoliopsida; order Fagales; family Fagaceae; genus Castanea; species Castanea sativa. The sequence continues at coordinate 36,241,347 of NC_134016.1, read as the reverse complement.
GGGAATTACGCCTTATGATGGAGTGAAGCTCTTAAATTAGAGGAATTATTCAATCATTTTAGAGGAGCATCTCAATAATGTTCAGTGATCCTACCATCCAATAATATAATGTCATGTATTTAAATTAATAAACTAACGTCCTAATCAATAAAATAAATAAGTAAACCCTTTGGATGAGACCATCACCACCACCTTCCCCAATGCTGACAAGTTCTCTGCACCACCATCGGGAAAAAAAAAAAAAAATGTTAAACCACCATCCACCATGCCCATTTTCAGATTTATAGTAGCATAGTGGTGGCCCAATTCATCAAATGCATACATTTTTTTAGCTTTAGATTTTCCATCTTCCTCACTAAATTCATACTAGATCAATGAGAACAAGAATGGCGTCTAATGACTCAAATCTAAATAGTTGCTTCCCGTGTTGAATTGGGAAAGGTGGTGGTGATAGTATCGCTATGAAAGTTTTAATTATTTTATTTTATTTATTTGGATAGTGTAATTAGAATTGTGAATATGATCTAACTCAATTAATTTGTACAAACAACATTATATTATTAGGTAGGAAGATCAATTAATTTGTACAAACAACATTATATTATTAGGTAGGAAGATCACTGAATATTGTTGAGGTGGTCTTCCAAGTAGACTAAAAATATTTTCTTGAATTGTATGCGAATTTCTTAGTCCACGACAATTTCAACTAAAAATAATCATTGCATTTGGCGAGACTGCTCTACCGTAGCTACGAAACATTGAGAGCTGCCTTCATAAAACTCAGCCACCTTAATTATTATTATTTTTTTTTTAAGTTTCATAATCATGCCCCTCCTGCATAAGTCCATAGTACCTAGCATGACTAGTCCCTCCTTACTTGTCGGTGATTGGAGCCCATTACTATGTTCCAGCTTCTTTAGGTCACTGTTTGCTTTAATCATTGGGCCTACTTCAAATGTTGCTTTATTAGGTCCATTTATTACCATTGTTGCTCAAGTGACCCACTAATAATCCATCCATTGCCGTCTATCTTTATTAAATTCAATATATATATATATATATATATATATATATATGAATGAGTTGAGACCATAAAATTATTAGGTATTCTCGGAGTACCATAAATGTATACTTTTTCTTTCACATAAATAGTGAGTCCTACCATAAATTTAATTAGTGAGACTCACCATTCATGTGAGAGGAGGGAGTACGCATTTATAATACTCCGAGAATACACAATAATTTTCCAATTACACATTGTATAACTCTAAACAATGTTACACCACCTAATTCTACCGTTGGATTACATGTTCTATATATTCTAAACATGCATGCCAATTTTCATACCAATCGAATGTTATTTACCATTTGAACTATAAACTTATCTTTTATACATTATTTTAAACTACAAAAATTCGAATTTATACAATTGATAGATGACATGACTATTGATCTTTGATAATCTTGAAATTTTACAAAAACTCGAATGTACCATTCGATTCATAGCTCATCTTGAAATTGATAGATGACATGACTATTGATCTTTAATCCAACGTCAATTTGTCAAAATTCGCATCTAATTAAAAAAATATTGAGTGGCGTAACTTGAACCCCTGCGATTTATATATATACTAGCCTCTCAGCACACGCTCACACGCGTGCTTAAATGCTCTTCTATTTTTTTGGGTAAAATTTAATAATTTGCACCAATTAAAATTTTAATATCTGGTACAAACGCATAACAAATTATAATTAATGCAAATTATTAAATTTTACCAAAAAAATAGTAACTTTTTAACATGGGTTTCTAAAAAGAAAAAATTTAACATGGGTTTAAAAAAAAATTCGGCCAATTAAAAAAATAAAGAAAGAGAAAAGTTTAAACCTGAAGTTTGTTTCTGAATATATATATATATATATATATATTTATATTTATATTTAAGGGGCATCCCCTGTTTGGACCAGCTTTGTTTTGTCCAAAATATCCTTATTTCCTTAAATTTAAATAGAAACAGAACTAAAGGACAACAAAGTAAAAATACATCTTTAATTCCCACTAAAACATTGCCTACAAAATAAGATTACTCTCCCACTAAAACTTGCTTTCTCCCTATTTTAGGATTAAAAAAAAAAATACCTCCAGCTCACTTTGACTCTCATTAAAACTGGTCCTTAAATGCTAAGGCCGTTTGTAAATTAAATCATGTTTGAGAATAGCTTATTTAGCTGAAACTGAAATTTTTTTGCTAAAAGTTAGCTAAAATAATACCGTAGGACTTATAAATAGTAAAAAAAAAAACAATAAAACCCATGATAATTGCAAAAATAAATTAACTAGGAAAAAAAAACTGACTTTTTAAAACTTTAAGAAGGTGTTTGGTAGAGTAGTTTAAGATGAGATTTTTGTAGTTTTTTGAAATACATGTGGGTGAAAAAGTGTGTGAAAAAGTATGCAATTTTGTTTAAAATGTGAAAATGTGAGTTTTGAATTACTCACCAAACAAGCCCTAAATTTCATTATTCCCTTTTGGATTTTTTTTCCAAATAATCAAATCCCTCAAACAATTTCATTAGTTAGTAAGGTTTTGAAACAATTTAGCAATCTAACAAATCAACTTAATTAGACTCGATTTTGCTCAGTTGGAAATGGAAATCAAGTGTAGGACACTAGAGTTTTATACTCGAGATTGCAACACTCGAATTCCAGAGGCAGAAACCCAGATCCAACACGAACCTACAAGGCACAAACTTCCTACATGAAGATGAGGAGGAAGAAGAAGCACAAGGAGGCAAAACCCAGATCCCACATGAACCCAAAGCAAGGCACAAACTTCCTACACGAAGATGAGGCGGAAAAGAAGCACAGGGAGGCAAAATCGGCAATCAAGTGGACAGAGGATGATGAAAAGAATCTAATGGATTTGGGGACTTCAGAGCTCGAAAGGAACCAACGCTTGTAGAATCTTATTTCAAGGAGGAGAGCCATATTTTGACAGTAAGAAGCAATCCTTTTGATCTCTCTTATGATTCCTATACCCCACCTGGTTCCGCACCATCAATATTGGTGCCAAGACGAAATCATTTTGATCTTCCTTTTGGTTCTGCACCATCAAGAGGATTTTTTTTTTTAAAAATAACTATAAAATCCAAGCTATATTATTATTTAGCCAAGGTTTGAAATTATTTTGGTATCTAACAAATCGAGTCTCTTAAACTCGATTTTGGAGAGCATCTCGATTTCATTTAAATTGAAATTCCAGCATTGCGGACTCGATTTCTCTATCTCTCACCCTCAACCAGAAACCCAAACCAGAGACCCAGGCGGGGACAGCGAAGGTGAAGCGATGGCATTAGGTTTGTTGGCGAAGACGGAGATCAAACCAGAGAGATCAAACTCGTTTCTTGACGGAGTGAGAGACGGAGAGAGCATGCCTGAGAAATCGAGCTACAGAGAAGAGGACAAGGAAGCACCACACCGGTGTAGATGAACCACTACGCCGTTCCGAACAAAACCGCCAAGGTCTACCGAGTCCGACTCTGAGTTCCGAGTCCACATCCGAGCCGCAATCACGACATCAATCAAGTGGGTTTGATGATTTCGTTATGCTCTCTGGGTTTGCTTGGATCTATGTTGTTTCTCTCCTGTTTGATGAGAGAGTATGAAATCGAGTTTATAAACGTCAATTTTAAGGAAATCAATTTTTACAGACTCGATTTCACTAAACCAAAATCGAGTTTGTTGTGCTCAAATTGTTAGTTTCTCAAATAGTTTTGAAAACGTTATAACTAACAAAATTGTTTAAAAATCATTGTTACTTTTGAAAAAAAATCCCCATCAAGATCGTGGGGGCCAAAATGGGCAATTAGCCATAGATGCTAAAGAATATAGTTAGTAGGCATTGGTTTGAAAGTATATATAATAGTAACATCTTGACTCTTAGAGAGTCGATTTTGGGGTTATAAATCGAGTTTTTAATGATCGATTTTATGGTCTGATTCTGTCCGATATGGCATTTTTTCCACGTGGCGACTACTTGGAAATCGAGTCTCTAAGACTCGATTTACAAGCCAAAAAACTTTTCCTCTACGTCCATCCATTCCCAGAGCAAAACCCACCAAAAAAAAAAAAAAACCCACCTGGGTCTCGCTGCCTGGGCGCGCGACCCAAGTGGGTTTTTTTTTTGGCGGTGGGTTTCCACTGGGAATGGATGGACTCAGAAAATTTCGAGTCTCTAAGACTCGATTTCCAAGTAGTCACCATGTGGAAAAAATGCCACATCGGACAAAATCAGACCATAAAAATTGAGCATTAAAGACTCGATTTATAGCCCCAAAATCGACTCTCTAAGACTCGAGATGCTAGTAAAAAATATAGTTTGTAAACCTTAACTACTAACTATATTATTCAACATCTATGACTAATTGCCCATTTTGGCCGATCGTGGGTTTGTCTCTAGAACTCGAGTCAATCACTCTCAAGTATGAAACTCAAGTGTGAAATACTCGATTTCTAAGCAATTAGCGAAACTCGACCTCTGGTCGCGCGATTTCAAAGCGCAGAATCGAGTCTAAATACGCTAAATTATTTCAAAACCTTGCTATCTAACAAAATAGTTTGGTTTTTATGGTTATTTTCAAAAAAAAATCTTTCCCTTTTTCTTTCTCTCTTCTTCACACAGACCAGACATCTTTCTCATTCTTAAGCTCAAGTTCAAGCTCATAGACTCAGCACAGCATAGGACCAAAAACCTCCGCCACCAGACGGTTTTAGAGCCGATTTATCCACAAACTCACGCCATACGCTGCTTTTTAAAGCTGGGTGGCTGGGTCTGGCTGATTGGTGAACGGCGGTTGCTCGGTTGCGATGTATGGTGGACGACGGCGGTTGCAAGGTCACGATCTGGTGGAGCTTGACATCGTGGGTATGGTTTTTTTTTTTTATATTTATTTATAAATTGATTTGGGTTTTTCTTTGTGGGGTTTAAGGTATGAATTGTGTGATGTTGGATGGTGGATCTGTTTGGGTTTGAGGACAATGGGTGGTGCCGTGGTGGACGGCGGTTGCTGGGTCATACAATGTTTGCCGTTGTGGGTATAGATTTTGTTTTGAAATTTTATTATATTTGGGTCTATTTCAGGTTTGATATTGGATGATTGATTGGTTGGTTTGATCTATGTTTAATTGTCTTGTGTAATGCTGGATCTAATTGGGTTGATCTTGGTTTTATGTAGTGCAATTTTTCGTTTTTGGAATGATATGAAATTTTTTTCCCTTGTGTATGGTATTGGAAAACGAATATTGGTTTGGTGATTTTTTTTTTTTTTTTCGTTTTGGATATTGGTTTGAGCTTGAGAGTCAGAGAGAGATGTTTATGTTCTGGCATGAAGAAGAGATAAACTGATGAAGTGAAGAAATGAAGAATGTAAAAGAAAATCGTTTGGGAGATGTGAACAAACGGCAATACTCATCGTTGCTGTTGAAGTACCAAATTGGTCATTTTCAAAAAGTTTTGGATGTGTTTGGTTTTATCCCAAACCTCAGGGTAGATTTTATTTTGCAGATTCTAGAATGGAAACCATAGTGAATAATTTTTCTGCTTCAGACTAAAACACTGGACATCCTCCTTTCTCCCTCTCTATTCTCCATTCCCCTTACCCAATTCCTTACCCCACAACCTTTACAGCTGCTGGTGATTGCATAAGTGCCCATCCCCGCACACCATAATATCCGAGGTGACCCAATATCTCTCTCTCTCTCTCTCGATTCTATCAAAATATATTTGTATTTGCTTTGACATGTGTTAAAATGCTTGGAAGCTTACTTTTGTTTTGTGGGTATTCATTTTCCATCACAAATTCATAACTTCATTAACTGTCAAACTTACCTTTACAGTTTATAACATTGTTTTTCTATTTATAATTCGCATGTTAGATTTACTAGAAGATTTTTTTTTTTTTTTTTCGGGTGATGATAAACGAGTTCCTCGTTTGTGTTTTTAGTTTTCTTGGTCAGTCAGATATGGAAAAAAAACTATTTTTTTTTTAATATAACTCTCTCTTCAGGTTCATTTTCTCATACATGCCGCCCATGTGATGCGTGTTCATTACGTGTTTGGTAAATTTCGTTATAGAAGACGATGCATTTCATTTTGAAATCTTTGAAATGGCAAAGCTTTTTGCTGCAAAATATCAAGACCCAGAACCACAGATATGTTTTTTTGTCTCTCTACTGCACAATGCAGCCAAACCTGGCACTGCCTGAGCTGCAGGAGCTGTGTAGTGTTGTTTCAAGCACAGTTGGTGGTTTGGATGAATTAGAGTTGGGGTTAAATAAATTTACAGGTTTTTTAACGTCGTCACTTGTGACCCAGATAATAGATTCTTGCAAGCAAGAAGCACCCACTAGAAGATTGCTGAGATTCTTTTTGTGGTCTCATAAGAATTTGAAGTGTGGTTTGGAAGACAAGGATTACAATAATGCCATTCGGGTGTTTGCAGAGAAGAAAGATCACACAGCAATGGATATATTGATTTCAGATCTTGGGAAGGAGGGTCGCGTAATGGACACTCATACTTTTAGTGTTGTAGTTGACATGTTGGTTAAACTAGGGAGAGAAGATGAGGCATTGGGTATTTTCAAGAACTTGGACAAGTACAAGTGCCCCCAAGATGGAGTTACCGTTACTGCAATTGTTAGCTCTTTATGTGCAAAAGGGCATGCTAGGAGAGCGGAGGGGGTTGTGTGGCATCACAAGGATAAGATTTCTGGAATTGAGCCTTGCATTTACAAGAGACTTCTTTATGGTTGGTCTGAGCAGGAGAATGTGAAGGAAGCACGAAGGATTATCAAAGAGATGAAGTCAGCTGGGTTCATGCCAGATTTATTTTGCTATAACACATTCCTTAGATGCCTTTGTGAGAGGAATCTTAAACGTAATCCTTCCGGTCTTGTTCCTGAGGCCTTGAATGTGATGATGGAAATGAGGTCTTATAAGATTTCCCCAACGTCAATTAGTTATAATATTTTGCTTTCTTGTCTTGGAAGGACAAGAAGAGTGAAGGAGTCTTGTCGAATTCTTGAGATAATGAAGAAGTCAGGTTGTTCTCCGGATTGGACTACCTATTATCTTGTTGCAAGGGTATTGTATTTGACTGGGAGACATGGTAAAGGTAATCAGATAGTGGATGAGATGATTGGGATGGGGTTGATACCAAATCGTAAGTTTTACTATGATTTGATTGGTATTCTATGTGGAGTTGAGAGGGTGAATCATGCTCTTGAGCTCTTTGAGCGAATGAAGAGGAGTTCATTGGGTGGTTATGGGCCAGTTTATGATGTGCTCATACCAAAAGTTTGTAGCGGAGGGGACTTTGAGAAGGGGAGAGAGCTTTGGAATGAAGCCACAAGATTGGGTGTTACTCTTCGTTGCTCAAGTGACGTGTTAGATGCTTCAATCACTGAGGTTTTTAAGCTAACAAAGAAATTGGAAACAACCAGCCTTGCTGACTTCTCCACAGCCAAGAACCGGGAACAAGTGGCAAACAATATTGAAAAAGCAAAGAAGAAAAAGAATGATAAGAAGAAAAAGAATACTTCCACTTCAATTTGATTAGTTTATATCTCCTTCTACAAAGCTGTCATGACCCATGAGGCGTTCTTTTTCTGTGAGCACATTTATAGATATGTTTGTTGGCAATTAACTAATGTAATGTTCTGGCTGAATCATAATTTAGAGATTGTTCTCCCCTGGTTGTATAATTTGATGTGTCAAAAATTGTATAGTGTTTGTGTCATTGCAGTCTATGACTTCCCTTGAACTGCCTTAGTTACCATGATCATTTATCTTGCAGAGTCATGCCTGTTGATCCGTGCCTTGTAGGAGAATGTGACATGTTTCGGGGAATGATGGACAACTTATGTTCAGCTTGGCCATCAGAAAATTGGTGTGCATCATCTGGCTAATATATTTAAATGTTATAAAAATTGTTCCTTAATTGAGTTAGCTTTAGCAAATAAATCTTGTACTTTTTATTTTATTTTATTTTTATTGATAATAGTCTTCTTCTTTTTTTAACATATGCAGTTCAAATGCCACATTGGCGTTGAAGATTTCATTGACCTCTATGGGTTAGAGGGGTCTTTGTAGTTTTCTATTTACATTATTTTGGATGTAAGGAAAAGAAAGATGAGAAAGCAAAAGCAGGTGAGGAAGAGCTAATTCCTTTGCTTTGTGATTGAATGAAAATGGAAGAGGTAATTCCATTTTGGCCCTCAATTTCACGTACCTCCTATTTGGAGGGAGCCCAAAGGAAAAGAAGCTGGTAATTATCATCAAATGCTTTTTATATTGAGAAATTACTATAACCTTTACGTGAATTGTTTATTACCACACTTTTTCTCTCTTTCCTCTAATATTCAGGCTCTCATTCTCATATCTGCATTCTTACTGTTTTAAGGGCATAAAGTAAAAATATATATTTTCCTTTTTTTTTTAGCAAGTCAAACAAAGGCAAGATATATATTATTTTCTTTTCCCTTTTTTTCCCCCTCCCTACACCAAAACACACCTACAGAAAAACTTTTTCTGTTTCCTTTACCTCCCCTTCATCACTCTTTTCCTTTCTTTTTCGTCCTCAAGTGCTAGCAAATATAGCATTAGTTGAGTTAGTTAAGTGGTTTATTGTTTCACTCATAGTCTTAGCCACCTTAAATGAAATTTCTTGGCATCAGAATTCACTAGCATTATTGGTAATAGATGGGAATTGCAACACATGTTTCTTTCATAGATTGATTGATTCTCACAGACGTATCATTGTTCAATCATTCGAGAGGCCTGGAGATGGATGATATAATTTATGAGGACGAATCTACAGTTCATGAGCAAGTGGTGCAATTTTATAAGAAACTATATTGGGGACCTAATGCGGATGGGTTAGAGTTTGCTAGTATTGATGAGAATGAGAGGAAATTCCTTGAGGGGAAATTTGCAAAGGAGGAAGTCATATAGGTTTTGAAGGAGATGAAGGGTTACAAAGATTTAGGTCTGGATGGGTTTACTAGGGCTTTTTTCAAAAGTTGTTGGAGGGTGGTTGAAGCAAATGTTATGGCTTTATTTTTATTTTTTTGGCAGATTTTCTTTGGCATTGTGAATTTGAAAATCTCTCAATGCCTCCTTCCTTGCGTTGATTCCCCAAAAAGAATAATGCCATTAATTTTTGAAATTTTTGGCCCATTAGCCTTGTTGAGAAGTGTGTATAAGTTTGTAGCAAGGGTGTTGACTAATAGAATGCAATTCACATGAACTCATCTTTAGGTCATGTAATGCTTTTGTTGGAGGCAGAAAGGTATTGGATTCAGTTCTTATTGCTAGTGAGTGTCTGGATAGTAGAGTAAAGAGTTGTATCCTAGGAGTGATTTGTAAGCTAGATATTGAGAAAGCCTGCAATCATATGAATTTGGACTCATTGATTTATCTATTAGATGGTATAGGATTTGCGGAGAGGTGGAGGAGGTGGATGCTTTGCTTGTGTTTCTAGTGTCTGCCTCTTAGTTCTGGTCAATGGTTCCCATGCTGGCTTTTGGTAGCAATTCTTGGTTGTTAAGGCAAGTGGATTCTTTACCACCACTTCTATTTATTTTGGCCATAAAGGTGCTGAGTCAGATGCTAAAGGAAAGTGGGGGAGAGGTTTTATCCGTGATTTTTGAGCAGGGCCTAATGTGTCTGATGGTTTGAGTATCTCACAGTGACACACAAATTAGGCCCCACTATGTCAGGGTTTGATATGCCTGTGAGAATTAGCCAATCTATGAAAGAAGGGTGTTTTGCTATCCCCTCCTTTAATTATAAAGCTTGTGAATTCTGACTGCCAAGAAATTTCTCTAGGGTGACTAACACTAAGTTTGGTTCCTCCTTGTTGATAATTAAAAATTTGTGATTTGATATTTGGGGAAGGGGGGATTTGAATCATGGATGTTTCTATTGGAAACATTAGGAAATGCCATAAACACTGTTTGATTCCTAGATTTGGTCACTTAATGCACAAGCGTCATTTAAGTAATAAGAAACGAATATGGTGAGAATAGGTTCAATCTAACTTGTCATTTAATTGTTGGATTGCAGTGCTAAACATGCAAAGCTGTGGATAGAAGCATATCAAACTAGGTATCAAAGGTAAAGTATGATGTATCACTAATCTGGGCACATAATTTTGTTTAAGTATTAAAAAGCAATCCTTTGGATCTGGTGATGTATTATGTTGTAGTATCAAAACTCACAGATCCACCCTAGCTACAATTCAGATGCTGATCCCTTGTTCAGCCACACTTCATTAATTGGATTTGCTGAGCTCATTTTGCAGTCCCATACTCAGTCACTTTGTGCTTCAGCTTAGATTCAGATATGACAAACTTTTGCCGAGAATTGCCAATAGTAATGTGATTGTATTCTCATCAACATCTGGAGAAGAAGCATACTTAATTACCTTGTCAAGTAAGATGTGGGCATAATATAAACAATAGAGGTGCCATCAATTATGCCAAAAGCCCGTGCTTCATCGTGAATGTATAAGAGAAATGTTATCTAATGGACGTCCTTGATCTTGTTAGTTTTTTATAACCAGAAGTCTGAAGGGCAAGCAGCATTTAATCATTAATAATAATACCTAGATGGAAATAGGTGTTAGCTACAGACGAGATAAAGCCTCCATGACAGCTAAATGTGGTGCTACATAATAAACAAAAGTTCTGGTTGTGAACAAACCCAATTTTTGCCAGTGTCAGCGGCTTTGTCGGCCTCTCTGTAGCAGTGCAGGAGATGGACCTTCAACTTTTGTAGAGTCCACATTGATTAATAATTTGTAAACATTGAGAATTTTAGCCATATAAAGGCCATCGCTTAAAGCCCAGAGATTGGCAGAAAGAACTGAAGTAGAGCCAATTGATCTTGAGAAGGAAGCTTGGCTGGTGAGGCTAAGCAATTTATTTGAGCTAATTAGGTTCAAAGTTGAACAATTTTCTTTAAATGATTAAATCAAAATTTAGTACAGTGGCTAAAAAAGAGGGAGTGCAGTAGACAAGACAAGATATTGCATTTAATTCCCTTGAGCAAATCGGTGCAAGAGTTGAATAATTATTTGATTTCTGAACCACCTAGATGTGACCATTTGGAAAACCTCAGATGGGTGATGCATCTTGTTGAGGTGTAATACTTTAATGGCCCATGGGGCCTGCTTAGGTAAGGCTTGTATGTTCATCAACCAGATACCAATTACCTTAATGCCAAATTGGATCTTTGTAAACCCTAGTTTGTGACCACAATGTTAAAATTACTTGGGAAATATTTATTTTCATTTACATCCTTCAATTTTTAGGAGACACTTTGTTTAACTTTCTTTTTTGGATAGATATTATAAAATAGCAACCTATTACGTTTGTTCTATGATGATTACTCTTTATCATTAAGTTAAGGCACGTCAATTGGTTTTTAGTGTAGACAGAGTTCGAACTTTAGATCTCTTGTCCAACGACAAGAAACTTTACTTATATATATATATATATTTTTTTTGTTGAGAAAGTGAAACTTTACTAGTTGAGTTAATTGGAACCTACTTTGCATAACTTGTTAAGAATTTGTTTGCTAGTTGGATCAAGGAATGTTATTGAGGTTTTAAATTTTGTTCCAGTGCTTAATTTGGTGCACTTACTACCATGTTCCATTTCGGTCTAAATTTTGTTGTTTCAAACGAACTATGGTTGTTTTGGTCTCTCAATTCCGAACTATTCTAGAAAATGTTAGATTTTTTAAAACGCTGAAGCCCAAATTTATTACTTGACTTATTTTATTCCCATATCATATAGAAAATCTTGTATTATATATATATATATATATATATATATATATATATATATATATATATATATATATATATATTCAATGCATAATCCAAAAACGACGTGCACTGGTGCACATCGACATCGATATCAGAATGTTTAGTTCTAGTTGTCAATTCAGACGGCCTCTAAAACGAAATTCAAGACCTTGAGTTGGACTCCGCTAAAACAATGCAGCTATAGTATGGATAAATAGAACTAATTTCTTTCATGTCTTAACACAAAGTGGATGTCTATTTTCCATTACTTCATTGCAAATAAAACAAGAGTTCGACAGTGCATCTTCCAACAATGTGGTAGGGAATCCTAAACAGTAACCAAACCTCTTATAAGAAGAAGCAAAAAAAAGGGAGAACCAATAGTTGTATTATACTAATTCACAACATGTGTCAAAATATGATTGGTTTAAAAAATTAAATCAAATTTGACTGGCAAAATAACTAAACAATTAGATTGAATTAAAAAAAATTTTAAACACATATCATGTCAAGATTAACCATAATTAGTAACCAAACCACCTAAGTGATAAATTATTTTATGCACTAGTTATATGTAGCAAATATATCATTTTACATAAACCCCAAAGGCATGTGGAATCCACATGTTGTGAGACTGCAACTGCATAACACGTAAATGCATAAGATATCTCCCCCCACTTAAGAAATTTTATTTTGTATAATTGTGATTTGTAATATGTAATATCCCTCTCACATGAGTCCACTCTCATATGAAAAAGGTTGCACATGATCCCTCTCACATGAGTGCTCAAGGAGATGAAATGAGTTTTGTTTTAAAGGATTATTAATTTCAATCTCTTGAAACTATTGGATCTTTAGGTGGGATTCAGGTCAAATCATGACTCAATTTATATTAGGAAGTACATGCAGCTCCCTAATCGTTTAGGTTTAAGCTGTAATTTTTCAGAAGGTAAATGTTTAATTGGGTTTGTATGATTGCTACAATTGGTCACTCTTGTGTTTATTGCCCTTTGAGCTTGTGTTGATTGTGAAATTTTTTATGAAATATCATGTAAAACTTATGCACAATTTCGTAGTTTCTTAATTGCAATATATTAGGTTCTCTAATTAAATTCAAATACATAGTTAGATTGAATTAATTGTCTTTGAAAAAAATATTGTTGATTATGTTTCATTAGTCATTTCAACTATAACAAGAATAAGTCTAGTGAAAAGCTTGTCACAATTTGGTTGCCCAGACTTGAACACGGGGGCCTCTTGGGTGTGAGGAGAGCTGAGTTTAATGGATAGTTAAATCAGTTATAGTCTATGTCATCTTAACAAGTCACACCAGTTGAATCTTTTAACTGCAAACACGAAAATTGTGATTGAACATATTTTCCAAACCTCAAATGGAACATGTGATCTTTGTTTTCTCTCTTCTTCATTCATTTTTGTTTCCCTCTCCTCTCTATTACTAGCCTCCCCTCCTCTCTTGCAGTGCTCACTCACTCCACCACTCCTCATTGTATGACTCAACTTGATTCCTTTCACACCATCTTCACCTACTCTAAACCCTCTAGATTTCCAATAATTATGGTTTTGAGTTGAAAAATTATTATTTTGTAGGTAATGAAACAAGGCTAGTTGTTTTCTCTGAAGGAAAATTTATAATTTCATCTAATATATGTCAAATTAGGGCTTTTTTAGTCCTTAGTAAATTAAGTAGTTCTAACTCAGCTTATACTTCTTATGCATGCATAACTTAACAATAAAGTTAACAAAACTGTTTACTTTATATTTCTACCTGTTCATAACATTGTTGACAGTTAGTTCCTTTTTGACCTCTTAGATATTCATGCCATCCTATAGGTTGATACCTTGTTGGGCCGTTATGAGCCTGCTATGAATAGCACTGCAGAGGCATGGAGAAATTGCAATGTGGAGAAATGGGAAAACTGTAAATTCTTTTGTAATCTCAGAATGGGGAGTAATGGGAAAAATAAGATGAAACAACTTAGAATTTTTGGGTTCGGTATAGATTTATTTTTATTATTATTATTATTATTTCTAATTATTGTGTAATGATAAAGTAATTATTGAAAAAAAAAAATCTATTCATAAAATATTTCATGTATATTTTATAACATTTAAGAGAATTATATAAGATGTTGTATTTCAATTGGGATGGGCCCCTCTCCCGTTTCTTTTTCTCCCGTTCCCTTCAGTTTTTAAATGGATGCATGACATCTGGCAGTTATATAATCTGAGGATATTCATTAAGCCACGTCACATGAGCAAAATTTTAATTCATTTAATAGAGATTAGCACAAAAATCTGCTTCCTGCAACTCTGCTTCCCGCGCTCAATATTTTCACAAAAAGCCATTTTGCTAAAACCTTTGAGCAACCCGCTAAAATATCTAACAATTCCAAAATCTTCCAGTCATTCGAATTCCAGCCCAGCAAAGAAGATTTGCTTTCTACTAAGTGTACCCAAGATAAAAATCTTTAGATCATTCCAACTCTAGTGAGACCACAAAGCAATTCCCTGTCTAGTGAGACCAAAAAACAGAACCACTGTTGATTTTAACAACTTGACTGGAATTGAAAGTTCTGAATTCCAATAGGTGCTCAATCATTCTTTGCATTATTTATTTGTGTTTTTTTCCCCCCTGTAGTTTTTATACTCTTTTGCTAAGTCTTTAACTGATCTCCTAACAAATAATTGAATTTCCCTGTTTGATTTGGATTTGTTTTTCTTTTTGCTTCACTACTATTTTAGCTTTTAGACTTTGAAAATTATTTCTCAAGTAATCAAAACAATTGCAATCAGCATTCATAAATCTAATTTGACTTCCTTATCTAGTATTATCAAGTATTTGTCTATAATTATTTTACTTGCTACCATGCTCAAGTGATTATATCTAGTAAGCATGGACATGACATGGGGTAAAGTGTTCTCATCAATGCACAAAAAAAGGATTTGTTCAATAGTAGTAATTCAATATTTAGTTGTAAGTGCACAATTGCACCTGGACCCAAAGAAGATTATGGGCTTAGGCCCAATGAGCCTTGAACAATAAAATTTGTAGAGCGTGGGCTTAGAACCTAGGTTAGAAGTACTGGGAGCTTGATAACAGGCTTTTAGAAGTAAATACAGGTGAAAAACAAATGATAGTTGCAAATGAATCTCCTCGGATCTGAGCCGAGGACTACTTCTTTATTATTTCTCTTTCTTCTTTCAAGATTACAATTTCTTAATTTCTTTCTTTGTTTTTCGATCCCCCATTTTTCTTTGGCCTTTACCCCCCTTTTATACTTCCTTCCCTGATACTTTTCGAACAGTGACCAGAAGTTTCCACCTCACTGTTCAGGGGTCATCTCCCCATTAATGCGGCCAGGGAGGTAGGTGCAGAGCCTTTAATGCGGAGGTGGCAGCCTTTATTCTTGATATTTTCTTTAACACCGGTGCGTCTAGAAGATTCAGGATGTCCCCTTTTAACCACTGGTCTTTTCAGGGTTGCGCTTTGACCTTCATAATGAAACTTCGAATTCTCTAGAGCCTTTCCGAGGAGAAGCTCGTCCTCGGCTGTATCCTCTGACCCTCGGCGTATGGGCCGACTCATAGAGTTTAATCCTAGAGCAGGTCGGCCCTCCATGTTCCAGCCCAAAGGCCCATATGCCCATTTGGGCCCTTTTACTCCCCATAATAGCCCCTCAAAACTCTATTTTTCATCATCCGAGGAGAAAAATAGGGTTTTGATCCAACGAACACTTCCTCCACACTTTCTGTAAATAAATAAACGTGTGAAAACCGTTCTGCGTTCCGGAGGGTGACACTTGGCGATTTTATTTTCAAAAACGCGCGTATTTATTACTGTAGGTTACACCCTGTCCCCCACGTTCAACGGTGAGATGAGCATCCAACGGTCCTTGTTATTCCATGAAAATTTGGGCGGGATAAACATAATTTTGAGGCCGCTTTCCGCACATCGTGACGCTTCGGGAACCTGCGCCTTCATTTAATTCATCAGGGACTAATCCCATCAAAACATCAGTAAACATACTTTACCCGCAGAAAACCGTGGAACTCTGCACAACTTAAGATTCGTAAGTTTTTGATTCTCCATTTCTTAACCTTTTCTCCTCGGATCTTGTCCTCGGCTATCCTCGTAGACATCTTTCCTTTTAGAGTTTAGTCTTTCGTCCCTCCCTGATGGGAAAATTTAAGTGTCTAGTTGATACCGCTGCTGAAATGGAAGGCTTCAGAGCCAAGTATCACATTCCCGACGATGTAGGTTTAAAATATTGCCCGGCGGAAGCCGTGGCTGGCTCTAGAAAGGAGGGAGAGGTTATCATCCCAATGATAGCCTTTGTAGAGGGTGGGATGACCCTCCCAATGAAGCCTGTAACTAGGGAGTACCTTCGCAACCATCGGTTGTGTCCCGATCAGTGCCTCCCAAACGTTTTTAGAGTTTTGGGTAGCGTCGATGCTCTAAACGAGCAAATGGTTCTAAACCTCACCTGGCACGATGTCGTCTTTCTGTACGAGTCCCATAAACTCTCCAAAGTAGGTTACTACATTAAATCCCGCTCCAGCGTCGTTAGGCTAATCTCCTGTCTGCCCAAATCCAACAAAGGCATGAAGGATGACTACCTGATCGTCTCTGGGAACTGGCACGACGGCCTCCACTGCCCAGTTGAGTGGGGAGATCCAGGTGCGACACCTTAGGATTAACCTCCCCCCGCACAAATTCCTCTAACACTCACAAAAAATGTGTATTCACCAGTATTCACGTTTATTTAGGTTTATTGTGTGTTGTGTGAATCTGACCATGTTCGTTTGCTTTGGTGTCTTTCTTTGCAGATAAGCAACACGTGCGCCCACGCTTAAGCCACTGCAACGTTGCAGATCTCAACCAAGTACTGCGCTCCGAGGTGTTTGTCAGCGAGGACCTACAACTCAGGGCTGCTCATCTGATTCTGGGATACACTCCCATTTCTTCGGACTTCCAGGAGATAGAAAACGCCATAGTCGCGGGTGACCGAAGGCGAAGGAAGATAAACGTAGCCCGGCCCCACTTTTTGGACGACCACGATCTCCCTGACGCCCCTCACACCATTTTGTACACACAGCCCATAGCGGCAATTCCCCTCGCCGTGCACTCTCAGGCAACCGTTGTTCCAGAAGAGCAGGTGTCTTCTTCACACACGCTAGACGAGGAGATAGAACAGTTCCAACTTGAAGACACCGAAAGACCTCGAGGGAACCAGTTCGTCGTACTCTCTGACAAGGAAGAAGAAGCCACTGAGGCTTCTGGAATTGCAGGGTTAGTCGTTGCACAACCAGAGGACGAATCCGAGGAGGATATGGACAGGATGAAGGGTCTCCTAACCAATAGAGCTGCGAAGGTTGTTGAGAGAAAGACGGGGGGGTCCCAAGCTCTTTCATCCTTGCCACCTCCCCCTCCTCTAGCTGAGCCAAAACTTCCAGCCGAGGATCCCAAAAAGAAAAGAAAGGGGGAGGCCGAGGGGACAGGCGGCAAGGAACCAAAGAAACCGCGACAACAACCGCCAGCCGTTCAGCAGCAGAAGCTGGATAAAGGCAAAGGCAGGGCCCGCTCAGTTGAAAGCGGGGAGATCAAGGATGAGGCCGAAGTGCGCCGAGCACCGACCACCTGGTCCCCTGACTTAAGGCTGGACGGTGCACCCATCTCCTGCCAATCCAGTATAAGGGCGGTTCAACAAGGCCATGCCCACCACTTGGCCGAAGTGTTGGAACGCCCTCTTCTGCTGCCCAAGGACATGGAAACCTTGGAAAAAATGAGCCAGCCACATTAGTAATGCAGCAAGTAAACATGGGTATTTAGTTTCTTATTATTTGTTTTATTTTTATATCATTGATTGTTTTATCAACAACACTAACTTGTTTTGCTTTAATTTGGTTTTTGAATTTCTCTTTAGGTGTTCTCTTCTTTTCAAAGTTACTAGTCCATATAATGCCTATAATTAGTGATGAACAAATATGTCCTGAAGGTGATAAAGAGAATGAAGATATTTATGCTAATATTATGCAAAATTCTGATTGTCAAGGGAAAATATCTGTTTGGAAAATGGAGTTTGACTCAGAAGAGCATGCTCACCAGTGGTATAATGAATATGCTAAAGAAGTTGGATTTAGCGTTCGAAAGCAATGGAAAAATGAAGATAGATTTAGTGGAGTAATATCAAGTAGAAGATTTGTCTGTTATAAGAAAGGCTACAGAAAAAAAAAAGACAAGCGAGTGAATGTGAAAAAGCCTCGAAAAGAAACTAGAACTGGTTGCTTAGCAAGACTAACCATTTCTCTTCAAGCTAATGGAAAATATCGGGTCATTGATTTTGAATCAAATCACAATCATGAGTTAGTGGATAAGTCATGTGTACACATGTTACCTTCTCAAAGAATTATTACTGATGTTCAAGCTATTGAAATTGAGTTGGCAGATAATTCAGGTATACCACCTAAATTGGCACATGAATTGATGAGTCGTCAAGTTGGAGGTAGAGAAAATCTTGGTTTTACTAAGCAAGATCATAAGAATTATTTGAGGAGTAAGAGGAAAAGAGATTTGAAGTAAGGTGAAGTTGGGGGTCTTTTGAATTATTTTCTTAGTCAAGTATCAGAAAATCCATCATTCTTTTTCGAGTTCAATTGGATGTTGAAGACCAGATCACTAACATATTCTAGGCTAACGCCAAAATGATTTTAGACTATAATATATATGGTGATGTGGTATTCTTTGACACAACTTACCGGACCAATAAAGAGTGTCGACCTTTTGGAGCAGTTGTTGGAGTAAATCATCATTATCAGCTAGTTGTATTTGGGGCTTCTTTGTTATATGATGAAACTATTCAGTCATTTGAATGGCTATTTCATACATTTTTTGAGTGTATGTCTGGTAAAAAGCCAAAGACAATATTTAATGACCGAGATCCTGCAATGGCAAAGGCAATATCTTTAGTGATGCTAGAGACTTATCATAGATTGTGCTTATGGCATATTTATCAAAATGCTCTTAAAAATCTTAATCATCTATTTAAGAGCCAAAAAACCTTCAATGCTGATTTTAGAAGTTGCATATATGATGGTGAGTATGAAGAGGAGTTCACTAGTGCTTGGGAGAATATGTTGGAAAAATATGATCTTCAAGAAAATGAATGGCTGCAAGATCTATTTAAAGTGCGAGAAAAGTGGGCAATGGTGTATGTGAGAAATACCTTTTCTGCAGGTAAGAAAAGTACACAGCTTAGTGAGAGTTTCAACTCTCTTTTAAAAGATTATTTGAAGTCTGATTTGGACATAGTACAATTTTTCAAACATTTTCAAAGGGCTGTTGATGATGTCCGTTATAATGAAGTTTGTGCAAACTATGACTTGAGCCAAAAAATTCCCACTTTGAAGGTTAATGTTCCTTTGCTGAGACATGCCAAAGATATCTATACAAGAACTGTTTTTAATATGTTCCAATATGAGTTCGAAAAGTCATTGATGGTGGTTGTTGACACTTTTCATCAAAGTGGACTGGTTTCTACGTATCAAGTTCATAATTGTGAAGGTTCTAGGCAACATACAGTTACATCTTCAAATGGTTTGATTACATGTAGTTGTAAAAATTTTGAGTTTGTTGGAATTATGTGTAGCCATATTTTGAAAGTACTTGATGAGATGAAGATTAAGTTGATGATCCCTGAACAATTCATATTGAAGAGATGGACCAAGAATGCAAGGGCTGGAATTGTCTTGGATATTCATGAGTGTGAGGTACAAAGTGACCCTAAGCTAGAAATGCGAGCTCGTTATAGAAATTTATGCACCACTTATGTTAGATTGATGAGTAAAGCTGCTGAATCTAAAGAGCATCTGATTTCCTTCTAAGTCTTGCAAGTGAGTTAGATGCAAAAGTAAAAGAATATTTAAAGATTGAATCTCCGAGTGAGACCCTTACGCCTTCCTCAATGTCTTGTGAAAACCAAGTCGTCAAGAGCACATGTACCATACAAGCAAAAGGTTTAAAGAGAAGGGAAGTTTCGCGTGGGAGAAAACGATTGAAAGGTTGTCTTGAAAAGGGAACTAAAAAAAATAGAAGCAAAAAAATCCAAACTCTCACATCTAGCTTAACTCCTCCAACCACATGTTCCACCACCATGACATAAACCTCAGGTACTTATTGTGATTTTATATCCCATTGTTGAAATTGTCACTAAAATTGAGTGTGTGCAAGAAACTATTGCTCACTTGATACCACAACATAAATTTTCTCTTTAAAAAACATAACATTAAAAAAAAATCAATATGGAATTGAATTTTTGGGGTGTCTTAGATGCTACCATCTCATAGTTTTACTCATTTAAGTGACTAATAAGAGGTTGGATGATTGCAGGGGAGGGAGTGATGCCCAAAACATGATCCTTTTTTTGTACAGCCATGAGCTCCATCTCCTTCAACTTAGAAGCTTATGCTGCAGCTAAACTGCCTGCATCCTCTGGCTACTTCAGATTGCTCTTCATAGTTTTGTTATTTTTGGTAGAAGTAGGACATCACATATATGCATTGTGTGATAATTTTACAACCAGTGGTGCTAAGATTTAAGCATGAAAAGTAATCTATTTTTGGCATTGTTTGTAATATAGCTTCTGCAGAAATTTTTGTAGCATCCAAGTTGAAGAGCTCAAATGACCCATTGTTCTCTTTCTTGTGTCTTGAGAGAAATTTCTTTAAATTTTCTTGCAAAAATATTCCTTTTCTTATGCTCTCTTGGAAATTAATGGAGTATTAGCTATATCTTTAAGTAATTTTGTAATCAATTGCTCAACTCAGCTTTAAGCCAATATGAGATAAGCAATTGTGTAGAGAAGTGCAATATTGCAGTTGCTATGATGTGCTTATCTTGTAGCCCAAGCAGCAAAGTATTTCCCAAGGCTTGCACTCAAAAAGGAAAGCAAATACATCACTGTCATAGTGATGACTCTAGAGAGGCACAATGAAGAAATTGCAAGATTCAAACACAAAGTCTAATGCATTTGCAATTCTAGAAGCAAACAAGTTTTGTCAAATTGCTCCATGAAAATTTCCTGCAATTGATATTTTTATACCTATTCTATAATATCTCACGCAAGGATACAAAGAAGAAACAAATATAGAGAGACCCCATTTGTACTAAACTCCAACAAAAAAATTTCATTAATCAAGATAATGTACAATGGTTACATGAGCAGGAAATGCAGAAACAAGCCTTGCATTCACCCAACAAAAAAAATGACCCCACAGTCTTGCATTCACCCTTACTGATGAGGTACTTTTGTAAAAAAACAAGCTACCACCAGCCTAAGCATTTTCACAAACACCTTCATAGCATTTCAACGGCTTCTATTACTTCTCTTCACAAGTTGGTCAACTTAGTCCTCAATCGTAGTACATTTCAATCAGAGAAAGGAAGCTTTCAATACAATTGCTCTGCTACATAGTAATGCAAAATGAAGGAAGTCATAAGTATACTCAATTTTTTGCCACATGTACTCCACCACTATCTTTTCATTCTTTATGGAAATCATTAATAATTTAACACAAACTGAAAAAAGAGCTCCAGCTTTAGCAAGAGATGACTTCTTTGATCAAATTTATCCCTTTCGGAAGAATACACGATGCAAACGGTCTCCCCAATAGATTGAAGAATTTTTTTTATTTTTTTTTAAGAGAGAAAAACCCCAAAATTGACAAGATGCGAGTCTGTGCTTGGGGAATTCATATCATTCTTGGCATGGTGGATAAGGACTTGAGTGGTATACTTGGCCGCAACCCCATTGGCTTCCATCCAAGAGAAGGTGGCCAACAATGGTAAACTGCACGCCTACCTTTCTTGCACAATATAGCTTGCTTTGCTTCCCATAAATTCGCTTAGATATTTTGCTCTTTTTAATTTCCTAATCCATTGTCCTATTTTGCCCCTTCTTCTCCAGCAGGCTTTAATTTCAGTGCTTCTGATGCTCATGTGGCGAAGGTGATGGAGAGGAAGAGAGAGGCTTGTTGGGGAGAGATAAAGATAAAGAGGGGTCAGACTTTTTAGGAGTTAGGAGAGACAAAAGTTGTATTTGAGGTGTTCTCTTTGTAACCCTTGGATTGTGTCTTTGCCACGTGTCGCTCATCGGTTTTAAAACGGGAGACTTCCAAACTGGAGGTGAGCCGTTCCCATTTCGAGAATTTATATACTATTTGATCTCTTGTTAGTTTCACTCAAATTATATAAGGTGTTATTACTTTTCTATCTTGACTAATCTGTTCCATTTCTAAGAATTTATCATCGACTCGATCTGCAAATACTAATATTATTAGTATATCAATGTAAAGTAGGATTATTAAATAATAGATATGATCTCTTACAGATTTATAGACACTGTTATTCTGCTACTTTCACTATTTTGGCGTGGAAAATGTATTTTAGAATATGTTAATACCAATTGTTATATATATATATATATATGAGATGGATTCAAATTACACTTGGTGTAACTTCATAAGTGTTATACATTTTTTAAGTCATAGACTTCTAAGAGATCTAACGGTTGAAAAAACATCATTAAATGTTAATACTTTCCACTTATGATTTGTTATGAAAATGTTGTAAAAATGTTGCTGACGTAGCAGCTCTCACATAATTAATACTAGGGTTTGTTTTCTCTCACCTTATTTATTACTCTCCGAGAGGTACTACGTCCACAACATTTTTACAACAAATCATAGGTGGTTAGTTATTATTGGTTCACATTTGAACCTAACACTAAGATTACTTTTTTGCCCCAACAATAACAACCAGTAACAACCTGCCACTTAAGATTTGTTGTAAAAATGTTGTAGACATATCATTTCTCATTGCTTCCCACATGATTAGAGGGCACTACCATTTTCAATAACCTGCAAACCTTATATATACTAGTAGCCCACCATAGCCAACCTCCCACATCTCTGTAAAGAAGCTTTTTTTTTTCTTTTTCTTGAGAGAAATCTCCACAAAGAAGCTATTGAACGGTACACTAGAAATTTTTGGTTGGACTTTCTGCTTTACATTCCCATTAATAAAGAGCTAGTGGTGGTGCAAATAGTGTTGTAGACAATTTCGTTATTGGATAAATTACCCAATTACTACATTTATACAACCAGGAAGTTTAGCAAAGACTTCATGTCAAACATAATATGGGAAAAAAAGCATTTCATACCCATTTGGAATAGGAGCAAATTACTACCACGCACTCTTGGTACAGTGGTCACTCCACAAGTATAAATGCTTGTAGGGTGTGGGGAGCAAGGGCCGGGATTCAGGTCTTTAGGAGGGAACTTCACACACATATACACTTAGATTAGGCTAGAGTAGAAATTCTATCTTGTATCAAAAAAAGAAAAAGAAAAAAAGAATAGGAGCAAATTGCTATATTGACTATTGATTTGCAATATCTTGTAATGACATTTTGAATAGCCCTTAAGGAGCTTCAACTTGGAGGTGCTGGAGATATATGACCCACGTTTAGGTGATATAGGAATTATTCCATAAACATAATATTTAATTGCTATACTGCTTCTGTGCCGAAAGGGGAGATTTGGCTATGGTGAGGTGCTCCTTAGTAGATTAGTATATTTGGCAGGTTACTGAAAATGAATAAAGAAAGAGAGAAAAAGAAGAAGAAGCTAGTATTAATTAGGTAATAAGGTGGAAAGTATTAACATTTAATAATGTTTTATAGAGTTACACCAGGTGTAACTTGAACCCGTCTCTCTCTCTCTCTCTCTCTCTCTCTCTATATATATATATATATATATATATATTAAGAGAAATACTATTTCCACACTATTTTCACAACAAATTTTAAGTGGTAGATTATTATTAGTTGTTATGAGTGAGAAAAAATGTAATTTAAGTTGTGGATTCAAATTAGAACAAATAATAACTTACCATTTATGATTGGTTGTGAAACTATTGTGAATTTAGCACTTCTTATATATTAATGCACAGTGTGAATTACACCCTAAAGAAAATTAGATGTTTCAAACTTGTCTCATTTATTTCTCTATTGAATGCTTTATAGAGTATACATACATACATATATATATATTAGAAAGGAGTATACATGTTTAGAAGAAATTAAAAAGTGGATGTGTGGTAGACGGTTGTATTACAATACAACCTGGTTACTGGTTACTGGTTACTGATACTATTATGTCGTTTTAATTTTCAAAGTTTATATGTGTTTGACTTTTCGTTTTGCCATTACTTGTGATATAAGTATAACCAAACATACATGTTATTATTTGTGATCAGATAAATGGAGGGCAACCAAATATAAGCATTAATTTTGTGATCTTACCGGATAAAATGGAGATAACATACCTTTCATTCATATTAAGAAATGAAGAAATGAATCTTTATTGTCCTTTTTTAAGAAAATGATCAAAGATGGATAGGTTTTATCTTATATATGTACCTGAACAATTGCATTAAAAATATATTTATAAAAGGTAAATGAAATTTTGTCTCGCATTGAACATGATAAATTTGTTCAATCATTTTGTACTTTTTCATTGTTCACAAATGCAATATAGATTTTTATTCAAATTTAAATATTACAAGTTCAGGAGAGTTCTGGGCTATCTCTATAGCTTTGCAGGTGGTTTTGTGTTTATGGAATGTGGCATTGTATTATTTTTGACCGAATATATTGAGAATTTCTTAATTTAATGATTGCTCCTTAGGTCTTCTTCCATAAATGAAAAATCGTTTGATAAAATATTAAAACTAAGAGGTATACATGCTCATCTAGTTGGAGTTTTTCTTAAATATTTAGATATTAATTTTTGCAGCAATTCGGCTCTTCTAGAGTATAATTTGTTTTTCTCTAAGTGCATCTTGGACCTTGGTTCTTTAGGGACCAAATTGACAAAAAAAATTTCTCAGAATATTTGTTGACTTGAATCTATTTTGTTTTGTTACAAAATTATCTTTTTGTTTGGTGTGACATAAAATAAAATTTTTCCAATCTCACAACTCAATCCTATTTTGATTATCAATAAAAAAACTCAATTCTAATTTTCACAAAAATATTAACATATTTCACAATCAGTCGGACCCATCACCAACCAGACTTGTTGAAGTCTCAGAAACCGCCAGATCTCACAACCTAATCCAAAAAACCCATCTCATTTGATGTACCTAATTAATCCATATGACAATATGCCCATATCAGTAGACCCATTTAGACATGTACTCCACGTGACAAACCCAACCCACAAGGCCCAGCTCAAGTCAAGCCACTCTCAGCTCTCAAAATTGTTGAGCTAGCCTCAAATCGTCATTGAATTGCACAGTGACAGCACCGGTGAGAGACCTTGGCTCATTTGCT
Organism: Castanea sativa; assembly: GCF_040712315.1. Taxonomy (NCBI): domain Eukaryota; kingdom Viridiplantae; phylum Streptophyta; class Magnoliopsida; order Fagales; family Fagaceae; genus Castanea; species Castanea sativa. The sequence continues at coordinate 36,216,067 of NC_134016.1, read as the reverse complement.
TTATTGGACCAAACTCATGTGAATGGGAAAGACCGTGTTATTGTCTCTCAAAACGGTGGTTTGACTAATGATATTGTTCCAACTAGATTAAGGGATTTACATTTGGGGTCGTTATTTATTTTAGTTTAAGAAAATATATGAAAAAATCATGAATGAAAGAAATTCCTCAGCTTATTGATTGAATAATTGATTTATATTTGATAGAAAAATAAAAAGAAATACATCACTTTATTTTTAGATACAGTATAAAAAACTGCAGGGATTTGATTCCTAGTTACATAAATCTACAAACCTTTGATCTAAGATTGAATGTTAAGTTTTAAAGTGAGAAGAAGTTAGGCACCCTCCCGCTCAGTAAACAAGTCTTCTAGAATATGTGGGCATGGATTCATGTTGTAAGGACTAGTGTTGGAACCCAAGCCCACCAAGAATAGTGGAAGTTAGCCCAACAAGCCCAAAACAATAAATTTATTAGAGAGTGGATCTTATAAGCAGACTACTAAGCTAAGTAAGTGTCGGGTTCAAGACAATAGAATTAAACAAACAAATTCACTAAAATATCTCTCCTCGGTTCAATCCAAGGACAAAGTGTTCTTATATTGATCAAGTTTTTCTGTTTATAAAGTGTTCTTTTCTCTCTCTTTCTTCTTTCAAGTATTGCATGCCTATTATTTATGGAGGCAATTTCCTTATATAGTCCCTTCCCAATACATCTCAGCCTTCCACCTGTTTAATTTCTAGGAAATCTCTTCGATGCTTGTCTCATCAAGGCCCTCCTGGAAGTAATAAGAAGGGCTGTGAGCTAGGAAGACACTGTTCAAGTGTCATTTCTCCATAAATGTAGCTAGTTCAGTTGGTGTAGTGCATTTAATGTAGTAGTGGCAGTTACCTTCTCAGATATTTCTTCTTTCCGTTGCTAATACGGGTCTGCTACTTCTCCTAAAGTTTATCTTTCCAGAATGTTTGACTTCCTAAAGCACTCCCGAGGTGCCTTTGTTCCTCGGGAACCTCGGTTACTAAGTCGGTTTCTTCTTTTCTCCTCGACCTTCTAGCCTATGTATGCATGGACCCTTTAACCATCCTCTGGTATCTAATCATCCTCGGACGTGGCCATAACCAAAAAATGTGCTCAGATTACCTGCCCTCACACATGTCATGCAATCAAAGTATCCTACCATGTCATAGAAATAAGAAAACATGTTATTATAAGAAAAACATATTGAAATTATGGTTTTGGAAAATAAGTTTTGAGTATGTGAGTTTATTTTATAAACCTTAGGTATGTAGTATAAAAATAAATAACAATGCATTTCATTCGGTTCAAGGTTTTAAAAACCAATTTAAAATTTTGACATAAAAAAGGGAAATGAAAACAAATATAAATAGAAGTACGTACAAGCATATTACATATGTAAGTGCACAATTGCACCTGGACCCAAAGACAACTACAGGCTCAGGCCCAATGAGCCTTAAACAATGAAATTTGTAGAGTGTGGGTTTCGAACCTAGGTTTGAAGTATTGAGAATTTGATAACAGGCTAGAAGTTACAAACACTTATAAATAGTAAACGATAATTGCAAATAGACCTCCTTGGACGTGAGCCGAGGACTACTTCTGTATTATTTCTCTTTCTTCTTTCAAGGTTACAATTCTTAATTTTCTTTTTTAGTTACCGACCCCCCATCTCTTTGGCCTTCACCCCCTTTAAATACTTCCTCCCTTGATGCCTTTTGGACAGTGACTAGAAGTTTCAGCCCTACTGTTCAGGGGTCACTTCCCCATTAATGCGGCCAGAGAGGTAGGTGCAGAGTCTTTAATGCGGAGGTGGCAGCCTTTGCTCTTGATATTTTCTTTAACACTGGTGCATCGAGAAGGTTCAGGGTTTCCCCCTTTAACCATTAGTCTTTCCAGAGTTGTGCTTTGACCTTCATAATTAAGCTTTGAGTTCTCTTGGACCTGTCCGAGGAGAAGCTCGCCCTCGGCTATATTCTCGGATCCTCGGCGTATGGGCCAATTCATAGAGTTTAATTCTAGAGCAGGTCGGCCCTCCATGCTATAGTCCAAAGGCCCATATGCCCACTTGGGCCCTTTTACTCCCCACAATAACCCCTCAAAACTCTATTTTTCATCATCCGAGGAGAAAAAAATAGGGTCTTGATTCAAGGAGGACCTACCCCACACGTTTTGTAAATAACTGCACATGTGGAAACCATTTCGAGTTCCAGAGGATGCCACTTATCGGTTTTATTTTCAAAAACGCACGCATTTATTACCGTAAGTTACACCTTGTCCCCCACGTTCAACGGTGAGATGAGCATCCAACGGCCCTTGTTACTCCATGAAAATTTGGGCGGGACAAATGTGATTTCGAGGCCGCTTCCCGCACGTCGTGATGCTTCGGGAACCTACGCCTTCATTTATTTCTTCAGAGGCTAATCTCATCAAAACATCAGTAATCACCTTTTGTCTGCACAAATCCGTGGAAACTCGCACAACTTCAAATTTGTAAGTGATTATTCCTTTTTTTTTTTCTTAACCCTTTCTCCTCGGACCCTGTCCTCGGCTCCCCTTATAACCATTCTCCCTCTTAGAACTTAACTTTTCGTTCCTTTCCGATGGGAAATTTTAAGTGTCTAGTTGATACCACCGCTGGGATGGAAGGTTTTAGAGCCAAGTATCATATTCCCAGCGACGTAGGTTTAAAATACTGCTCGGCGGAAGCCGTGGCCGGTTCTAGAAAAATCGGAGAGGTCATCATCCCCATGGTCGCCTTCGTAGAAGGTGGGATGACCCTCCCAATGAAACCCGTAACCAGGGAGTACCTCTGCAACCACCGGTTGTGCCCCGATCAGTGCGCCCCCAACTTTTTTAGGGTCTTAGGAAGCGTTGATGCTCTAAACGAGCAAATGGGTCTGAACCTCACGTGGCATGATGTCGTCTTTATGTACGAATGCCACAAACTCACTGGAGTAGGTTATTACATCAAATCCCGCTCCAGCGTAGTTAGGTTGATCTCCTATTTGCCAAAGTCCAATAAAGGCATGAAGGATGACTACCTCATCGTCTCTGGCAACTGGCACGACGGCCCCTACTGCCTAGTTGAGTGGGGAGATCCAGGTGCGACACCTTAGGATTTAACTTCCCCCTCCATAACTCCCCAAATCATCTAGGCATATGTATTTGCATTTACTTGAGCGTCTAACTTTAATTTATTATATGTTCTACGAATCTGACCATGTTTGTTTATTTGGATGTTTTTCTTTGCAGATAAGCAAAACGTGCGCCCACGCTTAAGCCACTGCAACGTTGCAGATTTGAATAGAGTGCTACGCTCCGAGGTGTTCGTCAGCAGAGACTTACAACTTAGGGCGGCCCACTTGATTCTGGGGTACGATCCCATCTCCTCGGACTTCCAGGAGATCGAGAACGCAATAATCGCAAGTGACCGTAGGCGTAGGAGAATTAACGTAGCCAGACCCCACTTTTTGGCCGACCACGACATCCCTGACGCCCCAAACATAGTGTTGTACACACAGCCCATAGCGGCAGTTCCCCTCGCTGTGCACCCTCAGGCAATTGCTGTCCTAGAGGAGCGAGTGTCTTCTTCGAACACGTTGGACGAGGATATAGAACAATTTCAGTTTGAGGACTCCCCACGACCTCGCGGAAACCCGTTCATTGTTCTTTTCGACGAGGAAGAAGAAGCAGCTGAAGCCTCTGGGATAGAAGGTCTAGTGATAGCGCGTCCAGACGACAGCTCCATTGAAGAAGAGATGGATGAGCTAAAGGACCTTATGACCGCAAAAGACGAGTGGCGAAGAAGGGGACGAGGGGGTCCCTGGTTCCCCCAGCCTTACCACCACCTCCTCCTCCTCCAGCTGACCCCAAGCCTCCAGCCGAAGATCCCAAGAAGAAAAGGAAAGCGGAGGCCGAGGGGGCTGGAGGTGAAAAACAAAAGAAGATGAAACAGCCCCCGCGCCGCCCAAAGGAGAAATTGGACAAGGGCAAAGGGCGCGCCCGCCGCCTGAAAGCGGGGAGATCAAAGACGTGGCCGAGGTGCGCCGAGCACCACTACCCGGTCTCCCGACTTTGAGACCGGATGGCGCGCCCATTCCCGTCACCTGCGCATCAGCGGCGTCCAACAAGGCCACGCCCATCATTTGGCCGAGGTGTTGGAGTGTCCTCTTCCCGTCGCCTAAGGACATGGAAACCCTGGAGAAGATGGGCCAGCCGCAGTTGTTCCTCTCATTAAAAAGGGGTTTAGCTCTGGTAAGTTCCACCTCGCACTCGTACTTTATTTATTTGCAAACACTTTACTGTATTTAACCTCCTGGTATTTTTGCAGTCCATCCAAGAAGTTTTCGCGGCCGAGAAGTTCGTGGAGGATTCTCGGAAGCGCACTAGGATGGAGCAAGAGCTAAGGCAAGAGGCAGAAAGGTCCCTAGGCCATGCCCTAGCAGAGAACGGGAAGATCACGTCACAGCTGGCCGACTTGAAAAGAGAGAGAGATGGTGACAAGGCCAGCTTAAAGACGATGGAGGGCCAAGTGGAGGGGCAGCGTAAGCTTCTCCGCCAAAAGGATGACGAGCTTGCCCAAGTCCAACAGGCACGCTCTGACTTGGAAAAGGAGCTTACGCGGGCGAAGGAGGAGGCTCGCACCCACAAGCACGCACTGGAGGCCGCGAAGAAGGCCAGCTATCAGGAGGGGGTAACCAGAATGCAAGAACAGCTGACAGAGGCTTTTGCGGCCTTGTGCCGAGAGTACTGTCAGCAGGTCTAGGGAGAGGCCATGAATGCAGCAGGGGTTCCTCAAGCTTCCGAGCTGAGGAAGCCCGAGAACATTTGGCTTCCCCTAGACATACAGGAAATTGAAGACCCTCCTGTTGCTGCCTCTCCTGCCCTTCCTCCTGTAGCGCAAGAACTTCTTCCTGATCCTACAGAACCTGAAGGTTCCTATAAAGAGAAGGTCAAGTGTGATGGCGCCGAGAAGGAGCAAGTTCAAGACATGGAGCCCCTCGTCCCTTCAGCAGACAAAGGGAAGCAAGTTTTGTCCACCTTTGAACTGGAGTTGAAGAGTACCGAGGCTGGCAGCAGCTCCCTCCAAGACCCCCCTGCACAAGCTTAAGGCCTAGGATAGAACCTTTTGTACTCCTCCCCCCTTTTTTGTATATATAATTAATGAAGAACATTTTTATTCAACTTTAGTTTACGTTGTCTTTGTTTTACCTTATTCTTTTTGCGCTTGCCATGAAAGTTTTCAATAACAAATAGTTAAAGGGAAAACAGAATAAATAAGTCTAACTCCACCATGCAAACAACTATGACTTCAAAACAGCCACATAACTTAATTTAGATATTAAATAATGTCACAGTTAGACAACTCACATGAGGATTAAACCTTTGTAATCCGACGTATTGCTTTCAGTAGGATGTAAGGTCCGAAGACCATTCCTTACAAAAATTTTTTTAACACTTAAAAATGTGGAACTTGAGATCCAAATTAATGAATGGTGAGACACTGATTTCCATAAAATGTGTGATAAGAATAAGAACAGCGACAAGATATTAAGAACAGTGACAAGGTTTGTGGTTCGAGGACTACACTTAACCAAGTTTCTGTTTGATTCATAAGAACAGTAACTTCAAATGTTAATTTTTCCAAAGTAGGAGGTCCGAGGACCCGGCATAACTAAGGTTCTGTTTAACAAATGACAAGACATCAATTTTCACAAGGTTTGTGGTCCGAGGACTACACTTAAACAAGTTTCTGTTTGACTCTTAAGAACAGTAACTTCAAATGTTAATTTTCTCAAAGTAGGAGGTCCGAGGACCCGGCATAACTAAGGTTCTGTTTAACAAATGATAAGACATCAATTTCCACAAGGTTTGTGGTCCGAGGACTACACTTAACCAAGTTTCTGTTTGACTCTTAAGAACAGTAATTTCAAATGTTAATTTTCCCAAAGTAGGAGGTCCGAGGACCCAGCATAACTAAGGTTCTGTTTAACAAATGATAAGACATCAATTTCCACAAGGTTTGTGGTCCGAGGACTACACTTAACCAAGTTTCTGTTTGACTCTTAAGAACAGAAATTTCAAACCCCAAAGGTACTTATAACTTCAAAATGTTAACTAACAAAAGCACATTTTATTAATAATAATACCTTCTAAGGTTATTTACATTCCATGTGCGTGGTACAATTCTTTCATCTAGGTCAGCTAGCCGATATGACCCTATGTCAGCTACTGAAACAATGCGATAGGGGCCTTCCCAGTTTAGTCCTAGCTTACCCCAAGCTGGGTTCTTCGAAGTGCCCACAACTTTTCTTAGTACAAGATCACCAGGTGTGAGCGGCCTTAGCTTCACGTGGGCATCATATCCCCGTTTTAGCTTCTGTTGATAATAAGCCATTTGGACCATAGCTGCCTCGCGTCGTTCCTCAAGTAAATCGAGACCTTTCTCCAGGAGTCCATCGTTGTTCTCCGGGCTAAAAGAACTCGTCTTCAGGGTGGGAAAACCTGATTCTAGAGGTATAACCGCCTCGGCTCCATAAGTCATAGAGAATGGCGTTTCTCCCGTGGACCTGCGCGGCGTAGTCCGATACGTCCACAGAACGTGGGGGAGTTCTTCTACCCATCTGCCTTTCGCATCGTCCAACCTTTTCTTGAGCCCACTAACTATGACATTGTTAACAGCCTCGGCTTGCCCATTTCCCTGAGGGTAAGCTGGGGTTGAGTATCTATTTATGATGCCCATGTCACCACAGTATTTCCTAAAAGCCTTGTTGTCGAATTGGACGCCGTTGTCTGAGATAAGTGTGTGTGGAATACCGAATCTAGTGACGATGTTTTTCCAGACGAATTTCTCGGAATCAACGTCCCTGATATTTGCTAAGGGCTCAGCCTCAACCCATTTAGTGAAATAGTCTGTCCCCACGAGAAGCCATCTTTTATTTCCTGCAGCCCTCGGAAACGGCCCCACTATGTCCAATCCCCACTGTGCAAAAGGCTAAGGACTGGAGAGAGGGTTTAGAGTTCCTCCAGGTTGATGAATATTAGGGGCGAACCTCTGGCATTGATCACATTTTCGAGCATAATCCTGAGCCTCCCTCTGCATATTGGGCCACCAATAACCCTGAGTCAGGGCTCTATGGGCTAAGGACCTTCCCCCAGTGTGGCTTCCACAAATCCCTTCATGCAATTCTTCCAAAAGCGTTTCTGTTGATTCCGGGTGTACACACAACAAGTATGGTCCCGAGAAGGATCGTTTGTAAAGTTTCTGATCCTCGGACAACCAGAAACGTGGCGCCTTTCGACGTATCTTATCTGCTTCAGATTTGTCCTCAGGAAGGATGTCGTTCTTAAGAAAAGATACGACCGGGTCCATCCAACTAGGTCCAAGCCTTATCAATGGATGCGAGCCGCATTGACAACGGCTGAAGAGCCTGGCTCTAGCAAATCTTCCACAAGGATAATCCTGGGCAAACCCTGAGCCGAGGACGTTGCTAACGTAGCCAAAGAATCAGCATGGGTGTTTCCACTCCTAGACATGTGAGCTAAGACGAAGGAGTCAAATTCAGCTTGCTCGACGCTTGACCTGGGCCAAATATTCCTGCATTCTTGGATCCTTAGCCTCCATGGTCCCCATGACCTGGCCGAACACTAACTGAGAGTCCGAGAACGCATGGACTTCCTTTCCACCCATCTTATGTAACATGTTCATGCCTACAAAAACTGCTTCGTACTCGGCTTCATTATTAGTAGCCGAGAATGACAGCCTTAGAGATTTTTCAAAGATAATTCCCTCAGGGGATATCAGGACAAGTCCGACACCAGACCCTCTCTGATTAGCTGCCCCATCCACATACATTTTCCAAGTCGAAGGCACTGTGGCTGTGATCACACCAACTGATTTTCCATCCATGTGTGCTTTTTTTAAAGTTTCTTCTAGCAATGGTTCGGTAAACTCTGCCACCAAGTCAGCGAGGACCTGGCCCTTCACCGAGGTGCGGGGCTTGTATTTAACGTCAAAGGCTCCCAGGATGGTTCCCCACTTTGCCACCCTGCCAGAATAATCGGCGCTGCGTAACACCGCCTTGAAAGGCAATTGGGTCAGGACCACCAGCGTGTGGGACTGGAAATAATGAGGGAGCTTCCGCGTGGCATGAACTATGGCCAGAAGTGCTTTCTCCAAGAGTAGGTAGCGCACCTCGGCCTCATTCAAAGACTTACTAACATAGTAGACCGGTCTTTGCACCCCGCTTTCATTCCTTATGAGGACCAGGCTGACCGCGTGGGCGGCCACTGCCAGATAAGCAAACAGAACCTCGTCCGCCTCGGGGCGAGACAGAATGGGTGGCCAAGATAGATATTGCTTAAGCTGTTGGAAAGCTAACACGCAATCCTCGGTCCATTGAAACCCTTCCACTTGTTCAACAATTGGAAGAAAGGACGACACCGGTCAGCTGACCGAGATATGAACCTGCTCAATGCGGCAATCATCCCAGTCAATTTCTGGATTTCTTTTGGGTTTCAAGGCGGTTGCAAATCCTGAATAGCCTTAACCTGCACTGGGTTTACCTCTATGCCTCTATGAGTAATCATATATCCCAAGAACTTTCCAGACCCCACGCCAAAAGAGCACTTTGAGGCGTTAAGGCGCAGCTTGTACTTTCTTAGCATCTGGAAGGTATCGGCCAGATCTTTCACGTGTGAAGGTATTTTTTTACTCTTCACCACCATATCATCCACATATACCTCGATGGTCTTCCCTAGCTGCTGTTCAAACATTCTGGTCATCATTCTTTGGTAAGTAGCCCCAGCATTCTTCAACCCAAATGGCATAACCTTATAGTGGTAGTTCCCTGTTGGAGTAATGAAAGCAGTCTTCTCCTGATCCTCCAATGCTAATGGAATCTGATGGTAACCCTGGAAAGCATCCAAAAAACTCATCCGAGGATGTCCGACAGTGGCATCCACCAATTGATCAATACGCGGCATTGGGAACGAATCTTTGGGGCAGGCCTTGTTCAAATCTGTGAAGTCCACACATACTCTCCACGTTCCATTCTTCTTTTTAACCACAACCGTATGCGCCAACCATTCGGGGTAGAAAACTTCTTTAATAGCCCCTGCCCTCTTGAGTTTGAGCACCTCTTCCTTCACAGCCTCGGAATGTTCTTTAGAAGAACGCCGAGGTGGCTGCCTTCTCGGAACACTAGCAGGGTTGACGTTTAAACGATGACAAATGAAGCTCGGATCCACACCTGGAGCCTCATAAGGATTCCACGCAAAAACATCGATATTGTCTTTCAGAAATTGCAACAACTCCATCTTTTCCTGATGCGGCAAGCGTATGCCGACCTGGAAGAACCTCTCTGGGTCATCTGCTATTAAAAACTTCTCTAACTCCTCACAAACAGCCTCATCTCCTGTCACCGCTCCGGGTGCATCCGGAGCCGTTAATTGCTATGACTATTTCGGATGGGCAAAGTTGTATGACCTCGCTTCGTAATGAAGCACCGCGGCCGATGCATTGCCCGGCCACCGATCGGCTGCGAGGACTTCCTCAACATATTCCCCGAGGGGAACTTAACCTTAACATGCAAGGTAGAGGGACCCGGCCCCAGAGCGTGCCACATGGCCCGGCGAGGATGGCGCATACTGGAGTAGGCCGAACTGACCAATGAACTCACCTCAACCGTTCTCGAGCCGGATTGAACGGCAAATCGGACTGCCCCTTCGGCACAACGGCTTTCCCTTCGAAGCTTATGAGTGGTGAATCATAAAGTGTAGTGAGATCCTGCGCCTTCAACCTTAGCCCCTTAAATAAATCAGGGTACATGATGCCTGCACCGCTGCCCTGATCTATCATCACCCTCCTTACATCATAATTCCCTATCCTAAGAGTAACTACAAGAGCATCGTCATGGGGTTGAATAGTTCCCACCTTATCCTCTTCGGAAAATCCCAAGACTGGCAAATTCCACTTCAACCTCTTCGGCCTGCAGCCTGATTCCTCGGCCTGAGGATGTGAAACTGCCATCACCCTGGTGGGACCCGAGCCGGTTCTGCCAGGTGCAGTAAAAATAACATTAATTGTTCCTAACGCCGGCCGAGATGAATTATTCCTTTGATTGTTCGAGCCAGATTGATCGCCCTGTCCACCAGGTTGACACAAGTGCTGCTTTAGTTTCCCTTCACTGACCAGCTGCTCCAAGTGGTTCCAAAGGGTACGACAGTTCTCGGTAGTGTGGCCCACATCCTGGTGGTACTGACAAAAGAGGTTCTAATTCCTCTTCGCAGGGTCTCCTGCCATCTTACCAGGCTATTTGAAGAAGGGCTCCTTACGAACTTTCTCCAGCAACTGATGTACGGGTTCTCGGAACACAGTGTTCACGGCCTGAGGTGCTGCCGAGTCGGACTGCCCAACATAATCTCTCCTCGGCTTGTTGTTGTGGTACCTGTCCAACCTGAAATCCCTTCTCTCCTGCGGGATAACCTTCTCCTTACCCTTTCCTTGCTGCTGGTCTTCCTCCACTCTCTTGTACTCGTCAATACGGTCCATGAGGCGACATACGCTGCAGACGGGCTTTTTGGTCAAAGACTTTCTCAAGTCGTGATCAGTAGGAAGACCTACCTTAAAGGTATTGAGCGCCACCTCATCAAAGTCACCATCTATTTCATTAAACATCTCCCAGTAACGGTCGGAGTATGCTTTCAACGTCTCCCCTTCCCTTATGGTCATGGATAACAGCGAGTCCAATGGCCGAGGTACTCTGCTACACGTAATGAAACGCGAAGCGAATGCTCTAGTGAGCTCCCCAAACGAACCTATAGACCCTGATTTAAGGCCGTTGAACCACCTCATAGCAACAGGTCCCAAGCTAGAGGGGAAAACTTTACACATCAGAGCCTCGTTATGAGAATGCACCACCATCCTCTGGTTAAAATGACTCACGTGCTCCACCGGATCAGTCCGGCCATTGTAGATGGTGAAAGTAGGCTAGGTGAATCTCCTAGGAAGCTTCCCTTTCTCAATCCTCCGTGAAAATGGAGATTTGGAGAGTTGGTGCAACGCCCGACTCATAGCATCGTTCCCTAAGCCCCTAGAAGGAAGCTTCTTGCGTCTGCGAGCTGGCTGGTCGTCCTTCTCACAAGAGGACATTGCGCTGGGGGGTGAGCATGACCTTGAGCTGTAACCACCTCCCCGGGTTTCCTCTGAAGAAGGATCAGATGAGGACGGCAAAGGCTTACGTCTAGCGCGACGTAGCTTTCTTTTCAGACGACCAATCTCCTTCTGCATGGCCTTAGCACCATCCTCGTGGGTGGTGCTACCCCCGCCCTGAGTATGGCTAGCCCTGGGGTATTCTGTATGGACACTTCCCTCACGATCCCTTTGACGCTCAAGGCGCTCGAAATGATCCTCCGGTTGTGATCCTTGTGATTCTGCATGGTGAAAACCTAGGCCTGCCATCGTATCCCAGCTCCTTTTTGACTAGATTCCCACAGACGGCGCCAATTGTAAGTGCACAATTGCACCTGGACCCAAAGACAACTACGGGCTCAGGCCCAATGAGCCTTAAACAATGAAATTTGTAGAGTGTGGGTTTCGAACCTAAGTTTGAAGTACTGAGAATTTGATAACAGGCTAGAAGTTACAAACACTTATAAATAATAAACGATAATTGCAAATAGACCTCCTTGGACGTGAGCCGAAGACTACTTCTGTATTATTTCTCTTTCTTCTTTCAAGGTTACAATTCTTAATTTTCTTTTTTAGTTACCGACCCCCCATCTCTTTGGCCTTCACCCCCTTTAAATACTTCCTCACTTGATGCCTTTTGGACAGTGACTAGAAGTTTCAGCCCTACTGTTCAGGGGTCACTTCCCCATTAATGCGGCCAGGGAGGTAGGTGCAGAGTCTTTAATGCGGAGGTGGCAGCCTTTGCTCTTGATATTTTCTTTAACACTGGTGCATCGAGAAGGTTCAAGGTTTCCCCCTTTAACCATTAGTCTTTCCAGAGTTGTGCTTTGACCTTCATAATTAAGCTTTGAGTTCTCTTGGACCTGTCCGAGGAGAAGCTCGCCCTCGGCTGTATCCTCGGATCCTCGGCGTATGGGCCAATTCGTAGAGTTTAATTCTGGAGCAGGCCGGCCCTCCATGCTACAGTCCAAAGGCCCATATGCCCACTTGGGCCCTGTTACTCCCCACAACATATTTGAATGAAAGATTAATGGATATATATATATATATATATATGTGTGTGTGTGTGTGTGTGTGTGTGTGTGTGTGCACGTGCATGTGCACACATTAAGTTATTTATTTTATTATATTTCATGCACATATTAGATTATTTATATTATTATATTCGAATTTCATAGCATGCTTATGTTATCTTAGAATTATTTTATAAGACGTTATTAAAAGAATAGTTGAGGATTTAATCACTGTTTTAAAAACCGGACCGGACCGGCCGGTCCGACCGGTTCAATCGGAAAAACCGGTGCAGTCCGGTCCGGTTATATGTCTCAAAACCGGTCAATAACCGGTCAAAAACCGGAAAACCGGTCAAAAACCGGGAAAAACCGGTCAAAACCGAAAATTTTGAAAAAAAACGGTTTTATTTACGGTTCGGTTTTTAAAACCATGGATTTAATATATTGATATATTTATTTCTCAAAATTTTTGCTATGTTTTCATGCCGAATAACAAGGTAAATGATGGAGAATATGTTTATTATATTCCTTCATTTGCTTATTAGCTAAAAGAATAAAAAAAGAAAAATAATAATAATAATAATATATTGTATCACATAATTTAAACAATCAAAATAATTTGATTTTTTTTTTTATATTTAAAATCTTAGCATCCCAACTATATAAAGATATTAGAACGCAGGAAAAAATTCAGGATTATAATAATAAAAAAAGATGAAAATGTTGATGTATAATAATAAATATAACATGAAATTATTCTAATATCGTATATTTTAACACAATGGCACAATTATATAATAGTATTAAAGTTTAGTAAAGTTGAAGTAATTTTGTAAAGTATAACAAGTCAAACTTTAATACGACTTTATATTTTTAAATACAAAAACTTTCATGTATTTTTCAGAATAATAAGAAGCTAACATATGCGCTAATAGTTTGGAGAGATTGGGACACAATCGAACCTCTAATTTTGTATTGTATGATAGTTCGTCAATGGACTTGTTAGACTTTCATTTTTTTCAATTTGAATAGTGTGTTTTAGGCCAAAATAGGGATATACACTTTTCGTGCAAAAGTTCCAGCAAATTGCCCCCTGTCTGAAGTTTCATGCAGTTTTTTTTAAGCAACTCAATTTTCTCCAAATCAAGTTTTTCATTGAAACTCAATTTTTTTAAAATTGAGTTTCAAAACAGGGATATATCCCTAAATAATTTCAGATAGGGGGCATTTTGCTGGAACTTTTTGGCGAAAGGGGTATATTCCCATTTTGGCAGTGTGTTTTATAACAGAATTTATCCTAAAACTCATTTGGTTCTTTAGTTTTATTGAATTTCCTTTTTACCCAATATATAAATATATATGTTGCATATTTAATATTTTACAAAGTATGTTTCACAGGTCACATTATATATATATATATATATATATATATATATATATATATATATATATATATATATTATGGCATTTGCATGCACACTAGTAGAGATTGCAATTAAGGACATAGCCGGATCATAGATACCCTAATTGTCGTCCCATTCCACTCATTGGGAATAAAACCCTTACTTTAAGAACATGGATGTTATTACGTGAGCTTGGCTTCCCCTTGATTAAGTCATGAAACACACCTTTGATCTATAAGCACCATATAAACCACAAACTCCAAGCCAAAACTGCCGTTGTTCTCTCTTCCTCTCCTACTTTAAATTATATTAATTGTTGACCTCAATTACATTATAGAAAAATTTTATAGCTCATTGAGTGTACCTACCATGTTTAGTAATAATTTAGGATAATTTAGGATGTATAGACACTTTATTTAAAGTGTTGTATCTGTGTTGTAACTATATCATAAATGTATCGGCCAAGATGGGCTTTTGCCCTTTTCGCGAAAAAAAATCAGCATATTGCCCCCTTTCCCAAACTAATTAGGGAATTACCCCTCTTTAGAAACTTGATTTTCTCAAAATCGAGTTAAGCCCTATAACAACGTTTTAAGAAGCCTATAGTGACGTTTTTAAGGACCTATAGCGGCGTTTTGTAACTCGAGTTACAAAACGCCGCTATAGGTCCTTAAAACGTCACTATAGGCTCCTTAAAACGTTGCCGTAGGGCTCCAGAATTTTTTTTTTTGAAACTCGATTTTGAGAAAATCGAGTTTCAAAAGATGAGCATTTTCCTAATTAATTTGGGAAATGGGGCATTTGCCCATTTTCGCCTAAATGTATCCTATCAATCGTATTAGATAATATATTTCAAAAAATTTCTCGTGTTGTTGTATTGTTTCCATTCTTGTGTTCATATCTATACATCGTAGTTAATAATTCGCCACTTTAAAGATTTTAAAATTGAGTTTCAGAGAGCAAGGGGGTTTTGTTTTGTCTAGTGGTTCTTGTAAACAGGTGCTTCACTAGTCTTCGTCGGTTGCCGTTTACAAGAGAATCAAGTCGGCTCTCTTCTATATTCTCTCTCACCCAATTAGCCTCCAACTCATTCTCACATATATATAATTCGCTCTAATAATCAATAACTATCCCACTAGATGCTTAAATTCCATTCAAAAACCATAAGATAAAACAACATAAATTACATGGCAAAACAAAACCCATGTATGTAATGCACATATGGAGTAAGACAGTGAATCTGAAAAGAGAGGGATAGCATCCTAAACAATGAGTGGGCTAATCGGCCAAGATATGTTTGGAGATGGGGTTAAAACTTAAAACAACAACAACAACAACCATAAAATAATGGGCTGACTTGACTTGCTGTTTTTATAAGAACTAATATTTGTCTCCTCTCCTGGGGTTTGTCAATGGACTCCTATTTTTTGCTGTTGATAAATTTGTCAACGGACTCGTATGTCCTAACAAATTGACTCAAGATTTAATAGAGCTTAAATTCTACAAGTAAAATTTTTGGAAAATTCTTTGACTTTCTAGCATGTGTGTTACCATAAATAAATGAATATGTAACATACACATAGACAATGAGAAAACACCATTGCAAAGTTACCATTAAAGAGAGAGTTCTTTTTTTTTTTTTTTTTTTTTTTTTTTTTTTTTTTCATCTGAGATAGAATTCTATTTTAGCCTAATCTAAGTGTATATATGCTCGAAACTCTCTCATGAAAACTTGAACCATGTTCTTTGCTCCCCACATCCTACAAATACTTATACTTATAGAGTGATCATCACATTAAATGACATTCTAAACAATGAGTGGGCAATTCAGCACTGTGAGTTAGGAGAGTGGTTAGTTAAGAATAGAGACCCAAAATCAGTAGTAATTCCGATGATCACCTTCATAGAAGGTGGGATGGAAATCCCCATGGGTAGGGTCACAAGAGATTTCTTCTGAACTATAAGTTAACCCCTACCCAATGTACCCCAAATGTCTTTAGAGTCCTTAGGAGTGTAGATATGATAAACTGAAAAATGGAGACCAACCTCACATGGCACAACGTAAACTAAGTATACAACTATCAAAGAGGGGAAAAAGGGAAAGATACCAACTATTACATCAAATGTAGGGTTCCTTCCGTTAGGTTAATTTCATGCATGCAAGAATCAAATAATGGTATGGACGAGGATTTCCTCATCGTCTTGGGAGATTGGCATGATGGATTGCACTGTCCCACCAAGGAGGGGGGAACTAGATAGGGTTCCCACAAACACTAGATGCACATTGGTTCTTTTTTTTTACATAAGAAAGAATTTTTATAATAATCTTTCTATAACTAACGTCATATGTTTTCTGGCAAACGCACATCACATAGCCCCAAGCAAGCACCTCGTGAACTTTCTCGACCTAAACCACATCCTCAGATCCGAGATCTTCCTCCGTAAGGATGGTCAACTCCGAGCAGTGCACGTGATCCTCGGATTCAACCCTATCTCTAAATGCTTCCAAAGTCCCAAGAACGTAATCAAAGCTAAGGAGTGGGGACCCGAGGACCAAAGATGGGAAGCATCGTCGTAGCTTTCAACTATTTCTCTGGAAGGAGCATCCACGGCCCGAGGAGTGAGGTGGTCCGAGGATAGAATGGCAAGTGACAGAGCACTCGTGGGGGATATAATGGGTGCAGATGGGTGTCTCAGGGGTTGAATGGGATCTTTGTAGGACGTTTCTTGTAAAGTACCACATGTTCCTCCACATTGAATGATTGGTAACAGCTTTATTAGCTGCATTAATGAGGAAATGACCTGAATAGTGGATCCACAGCTTAGCAGTTCCTTCCACCACTTTCACTAGGAGTCTAGTGGGACAAGTGTCCTAAGGAGGTTTGGGAGAATTAAAGATGGAGGACTAGGATACAAGATGTCATGGAGTATATAAAAGAAGGAGATTCTTAGATAAAGGGGATCCAGCAAGAATTGAGAGAAAAAGAGGCAATAGAGAGAATAGTAGCTGAGAGAGAGTGAACAGTATTTGTAACAACCAAGAACTTTGTCCTCGAGCAAGCTTGTAAAACTCCATTCATGTATTCAAACCTTAAGCTTTTGGTTTTTCTTTTCCTATTTGTGTCCTCGGGCAAAACCCACAATTGTTCATCTCACTCTCTATATAATATCTATTGTTTTGGGCTGGGTTTAGGAAATCCAACATCATTGTTTTTGGTGGGATTGGGCTGCCTAATTTCGTGTTCTTACAGTTACCATTAAAGAGAGTATTTTTTTTTTCATCTGAGATAAAATTCTACTTTAACCTAATCTAAATATATATATGTTTGAAACTCTCTCATGAAAACTTGAACCCTGTTTCTTGCCTCCCACATCCCATAAACACTTATACTTATAGAGTGACCATCACATCAAATGGCATTCTATACAAAGAGTGGGCAATTTGGCTAGGATATGTTAGGAAATGGGGTTTAAACAGGAACACAACAACCGTAAAATAATAGACTGACTTGACTTTTTGTTTTTATAAGAATTAATATTTGTCTCCTCTCCTAGGGTTTGTCAATGGAATGGACTCCTATTTTTTGCTGTTGATAAATTTGTCAACGGACTCGTAAGTCGTAACAAACTGACTCTAGATTTAATAGAGCTTAAATTCTACAAGTAAAATTTTTGGAAAATTCTTTGACTTTCTTGTATGTGTGTTACAATAAATAAATAAATGAATATATAACATACACATAGACATTGAGAAAACACCATTGAAAAGTTACCATTGAAGAGTGTTTTTTTTTTTTTTTTTAATCTGAGCTAAAATTTTACTTTAATCTAATCGAAGTGTACTTGTGTTCAAAACTTTCTTTTGTAGACTTAAATCTCGACTCTTGCTCTCCATATCCTATAAGCACTTATACTTGTAGAGTGATCATCGCGTCAAGGGTGCGCAGTAATTTTGAAGAGAGTTACTACCTTCAAAATAGTATTAGAATCGTTACTCATGACTAGAAACAGCCAACTATCACTTAAAAAGTATACTTCTATTCACAATTCTGCAAAATTTTTGATCCTCTAATGTTTTCACTTGACGCATCACTTAGTGAACTGGCTTTTGCTCAATTAAACCATTGAACAAACTTAAATTACTCTTAGATAGAAAGTTCGCTTGACCTTGCGTGACATTTCTCTCAAGCGATCATCAAATTCTAACTTTGCTCGACTTTCCATCAAAAAAAAAAACTTTGCTCGACTTTGCGTGATACCTTGCTCGAGAAAACTCTAGACAAAAAGTTCATTCAACTCTCATTTGATCGTACTTTTATACAATTGATTCATTCTTCCACTTACAAAATGGCATTAAAACACATACCCACACATATATAGTGAGCTGGCTTTTGCTCAATTAAACCATTGAACAAACTTAAATTACTCTTGGATAGAAAGTTCGCTTGACCTTGCGTGACATTTCTCTCAAGCGATCATCAAATTCTAACTTTGCTCGACTTTCCATCAAAAAAAAAAAAACTTTGCTCGACTTTGCGTGATACCTTGCTCGAGAAAACTCTAGACAAAAAGTTCATTCAACTCTCATTTGATCGTACTTTTATACAATTGATTCATTCTTCCACTTACAAAATGGCATTAAAAATTTAAAACACATACCCACACATATATAACAGGGTGTGAGCTAACTTTAAAAATTACACATTATGTCTTTAATTGATAAGTTTATTAAATTGTATATGAAATTGTGGTGAGTTTAAATTAGTATTATTAATTCAATTTAGTTAAACTTCAAAAACGCCTTTTTGAATAATGACCATATGAGATTTTCTTCTGTTTTTAATAGATATGTTCATGGTTTAAATTACTCATCTCTTATTTAAAATATAAAAACCTCATCTTCTTTTTTCCCAATAATGGTCAATGAAATTTGCTCTCATCATGGAATGCATGTCCTCCCCATACCACATATACTAGTATGTAGTCTTGTGCACAATTATATATATTTTAAGAAGAGATTTAAATTATATATAGTATTAGCTTACTCTTTTTTTAAATCATACATTTCTAAAATGTGTAATGGTTTCTCATTATATATATATATACTTTAGAATTTAATTGAATTTAGAGTCCTTGGTTTTTTTTTTCATTCAATAATTCACTTGCCATAAAAATTAAAAAAATAAATAGACACATAGCGGAAAGCTGGACTTTAATTGAAATCTAATTTAGAATCTAATTGGATTTGGACTCTTCGATTTTTACACTCAATAATTCACTTGAGACAAAAATTAAAAATTAAATAGAACACGTAGCGTAAAATTGAGAAGCCAATTAAAATCTAATTGAATTTTCTCTAAGTTTTGTCTATTAATATACATATAGATAACTTAAATTTTACATGTCTGAATTGTAAATTCAGTTTTTTCTTTTAAATTTAATTTATCTAGGAAGAAAAAGAAAGAAATGGAATAGACAACGAAGAAGTGAGTAGAAAATAGCATCACATGTTTATAGGGAAATTAATAGATGCGTTGACAACTTAGCTAAAATGAGAGCCGTACAAATAACTGATTCTTGTGTTTTGAATGACTCACCGTTTGCAATGGAAATTTTGCTGGCTTTTGATAAAATTGAGATTTGTTTTTAGACATATTATGATCTTATTAAGGAAAAAAAAAAAAAAAAAGGGGTAGAGAGTAGAGTATGGGAATTAAATGACATCTCTGCTGGCCAGATATATGAAAAAAGTGTAAGCAAAGCAAGCGGCTGAAGAAGCGTGTGTGCACGCGCAAAATAGGAGCGTGGATGTAGCTGTAAAAAAAAAAAACTAGAGAAAAGACAGTAAAAAGTAAACTAAAAGTAAACTATTAAAAGAACAGAACAGAACTGAGCTGGCAACACCCAAAAGTCAAAATCCTATCACAAAAAAATAAATAATCATTTCATTTCATAATTATATTAAATTATTATTACACCAACACCAACCATTGAATTAAATCAATCTCTTTCTCATTTTCTCACTAATCACTATCATCTACAACCAACTCTCCCTCTCAATCTCACTCCTACTACTACAATCTTTTCCATCATTCTTTTTATTTTTTATTTTTTATTTTTTATATATATATATAAACAAAAAACAAAAAAATAAAAAAGAGTGTATATAATGTAATTGTAATGTAATTCCAAAAATATGTGAACCCCTAAAATCTTTCTCTCTAATCCAAAAAGAACAGAAAGAACACGTAGTGAAATTTGGTCCGTGTATGCAAACGAGGGACATAGGGACGCACACGAAGCTTATATATATATTTACTCACTCACTCTCTCAACTCCAAATTCCAATTCTCTTCTTTTAGATTATTATTTTTTTTCTCTCTCTCTTTGTATCTATAGAAAAAAGGAAAAAAGTGTGTTTAGTTGATCAAATTCTCAATGTCTGGTGGTGAAGCATTGTTCAGTGCGGAAGGGCTCGATGAAGTGGAAGACTACATTTCGGTTAGCTTTCTCTTTCGTTTAATCTTTGAAACCAAAAAAAACAACTGTTTGAGTAAATTGAATCGGAATTTTGATTTGATTGCTTCTTTTTTGTGTTTGATTGCTGAGAAAATTATGGAAAACGAGATTAAAAAAAACACACACACACACACACAGCAGAATCGTTGTTTTTGTGTTTTTTTGTTTGTTTTAGCTGAAATAACGAGAAATCGCTGCTCAATTAAGAAACAGAGATTGAGTCTTTTTTTTTTTTTTTTCCAGTATTTTCTCAGTAACCAATCAGTGCGTTAGTATTTTCTTCGTCCGGAATTGTTTGTTGTCTTTTGTATTTTCCTTCAACATTGTCTTGTCTGGTTGCTGTGTACGGAGAAGACAAAAGTGAATTGAGTTTGATTGCGTGTTTTCCCGGCACTTTCTCATTGTTTGGGTAGTGAGAAAACCAAGGAATTTGAATTGATGGAAGTTATTGTTGTTTTGGTTTGATGTGAAATGGTATCTGTTTTCTGCAACAACTAAATTGGCAAAAAACAGACCAAGTTGGTTTAGCTCGTGGTCTTTCTGGAGAAGAATTGATAAATTTATGATGTGAGCTTAAATGATTTGTTTGTGAATTTGAATGAACTTGTAAACATGGATTGAATTGCAGGCGAATGGCGAAGAGGGATCGGCGTGTCGGGACACATATGGTTATGTTAATGAATATGTGCAGAGTGGAAACCAAGCATTTCGAGACAATAAATTGGAAGAGGTGGGTGTTTTTCATTTAGAGCGGTCTGTCAATTTTTGTAGTTTACTGACACATTACTAATTTCTTGTGAAAGAAGAAATAGTATTCGATCGTGGATAGAAAACCGCTCGTAAAACACTTTGAATAGGAGCTTTGACATGTACCATATATGACTTTACCGATAACACTATATTAGACAAAATTGCTGATCCAGTTTCTTTTCAGGCAATCACTTGTTACTCAAGAGCCAATAACATTAAACCAGGTGATCCTGTTATCCTCAGCAACCGAAGTACTGCTTATATCAGGTTAAGGATCATTTAATGGCTAGATTAGTGATTTGTGCTTGATTGCATTTCTTTAAATTATATTCAGAGCCATTAACTATTTGCAATGAAAACAACTTCATTCAACCAGGATTAGCCAATTCTTAAAACACAGATCTCCAACAACTTCTGAATATACACCATTGAATGGGCTGGATCCTACAACACATGCTGAGGTATGTGTTATAGCTTTGCTATATATGCTTAAAAAATAAATTTTCTATGCATACATTCTAACAAGTATTGGTTATCTATAAATTCAGCTTGCTTTGAAGGATGCTGAGAAACTGAATAGCATCCGAATGGATTCAGTAAAATCATACATTTTAAGGGCCAATGCTCTCATATTGGTATGAATACATTTCTATCTTTTCTTTTCATGTTTAGCTTTCTGAATTTATTTTAATGTACTATGGGGTGGGTCCCACCCTCTCATTGTCTGCACATTCAAACTTTAAACGGTCAATGTGAAGAATAAAACATGTAACCCCCCAATGTGGTGAGGTGTAAGCCTCAAGGCATAAGGCATTTAAATTATGGTTTTCTATATTTAAAACATATAAAAAGAATTTGGGATTGTAGAAAAAAAAAAAAAAACCATTAATAGTAATATTAAAAAGTGCAAGGTTAGAAATGAATTTGATTATGAATACTTGTTAGTTAATCAATTGAGGGAAAGGTGTGGTGGCCATCATAGATGGTTTGGTTATGACCAGTAAAGTTTTTTTTTTTTTTTTTTGATGGGATGACCAGTAAAGTTGATTACTGCACTTAAGTAGAAGACACCAGTCATTGATTTAGATAGAGTAGAATGACAATAAATTGTTGGAAATGTTACACATGAACACTCAAGCTGGTCCTAAAAATGTATTTTTCTACATGTTTTTTACGTGGAACTTTTAGTTTATGCTTATATCAGGATAAGAGGCAAAATCCTAAATGTATTGTAATCTTTTTCCCTCCATAGATGTTTGCTTGATGTATACCATATTTGACACATTGGCGTTGAGTCATTGACCTTGTTTTGTATCTACAGTTGGAGAAGTATGACATTGCCCGGGATGTTATTCTTTCAGGTCTTCAGATTGACCCTTTTAGGTGAATGTAATTTTATTTAATTGTTAAATTCTGTTGGAGATATGGTAATACATTTTTCTTTAATTTTTACACCATGAATGGATCTTGTTTGTTCCTGGAAATATGTAGCAATCCTCTTCGTGCTTCTCTTCAGAATTTGGAGAGAACATCAGCCAGTTTAATTGGGAGGAGAGAAACATGTAGCAATCATCTTCATGCTTCTCTTCAGGAATTGGGGGCAACATCAACCAGTTCAATTGAGAGGAGAAGCCATGGTAGGCCAGAACGGACTGATGACTTCGATTGTACGCTATGCCTGAAGTTATTATATGAACCCATTACGACTCCTTGTGGGCATTCTTTTTGCCGCTCATGTCTATTTCAGTCCATGGATCGTGGTGAGCACCTTGCTGTTGTTGATCAAATTTTCCATTATACCTTCATATCACATAATTTTCTTCTAACCTCTTTATTGAAAATCTTAGGTAACAAGTGTCCATTGTGCAGAACTGTTCTTTTTATTAGTCCTAGAACATGTGCAGTCAGGTGAGTTGCTTATGTAGCAATTATAATTGAAATTCTTGTGTTAATGGTTTGACTCTAGAAAATCTTTCTTCTACCCATGCTGTATGAATTGAACACGTTAGACAGTATAGGAGCTGCCATTCATTGGTTCAACCTCGGTGAAATAGTTTTCAAACACAATCATTTAATGCATGACTGTATCTGTTTGACTTGTAGGCCCCATGCTGTCCAAATTAATATTTGACTTTGTTAAGGAGCTCAATGATACATGTAAAGGAACTTGAAATATCTTATTGGATCAGTATGAGTCTAGAAAATTCTTTTGATATGGACCTTTAAGTCAACTTATCCTCTTCACCATGCATGCCGTGTCATATTAGTGAGAATGGAGAACAAACTCTTCTTTCTGGAGTTACTCTTTTGCTTGATTTGTTGTAATAAAGATTTTTTTCTACATTATAAAATCTTACTTGGCTTTTTACCAGTGTGACACTTAACAACATTATACAAAAGAACTTCCCAGAGGAATATGCAGAAAGGATTTCAGAGCATGAAAGCTTGACAAACCTTGGTGTTGATTTGATACCTCTTTTTGTCATGGATGTCGTCATTCCTTGTCAAAGGTTTCCTCTCCACATATTTGAACCCCGGTACAGGCTTATGGTGAGTCAGTCAACTGATTACTATTCTTCTTTTGTGGCTTTCATATATGATGAAATTAAGATAAATTGGTAAATTATGGATGTGGTAGTAAATCCATAGGATGACTACCTTTGTATGCAACAGAACATTTTGGGAACCCTTGAATCAATAGCTAAGTTTAACCATCAAATAGCTAAGTTTAATTATTGTCCAATTGATATTCAGCAAAAAGAAAAAATGATGTTGTTTTATAATTAAGAGTGAGCACTTGTCAAGTATTGTATTATCATCAGGGATTGTGTTACCTCATCTAATAGTGTAGATGGTAACAACAAGAAATGCTCCATAGAAACAGAGAGGAATAATTATTATTCCTGGCTGTGCAAAAGCACATGAAATTGTTTCTAACAATGTGGTTAAGCATGCAGTTGAGTAGTTTTTGTTGGTTTTGTTGCCTTATTGTAAGTAGCTGCCAAGGTCAATTAAGATAAATACATGGGAAGAGGTGTCATAACATAAATCTTAATTTTCTGTCTGATTACTTACCAAAAAAACAAAGAATTTCCTGTTTAGATATCTCAATCATTTTTCTCTCTTTTTTTCCCCTTTGGAAGTAAAAATAAAAATGAATCCAGATGTTAACTAGATCTCCTCAAAAAAATATTTTTATACAAATAATGTTAATGTTATCAATATTAATGTTTACTTGACGAACAGGTGAGGAGGATAATGGAAGGAAACCATCGGATGGGAATGGTAGATTACTGTCACTGGTCCTTTTCTTTTGCTTTTCCTTCTTAAGGTATATGTTTGACCAAGAATTCCTCACTGTTACTGGGTTTGGTTTGTCTGTTAATCATGTAGGTTATCCCTGATTCTACAACAGGTTCCATAGCTGACTATGCTTGTGAAGTAGAGATTACCGAGTAAGGGTTTTTTTTTTAAAATCCTTTTCACCCTTCATAAAATTGCTAGCATGCATACCATTTACTTGTTTTCTTCTGAACCTCACTTTTTATATACCATTTTCAAAATTTAGAGATCTTGGTTTGTTAATTGATGTAGGTGTGAGCCACTTCCAGATGGACGTTTCTATCTAGAGGTGAATAATTTCTTCCTTATATTCATACATTTGCACTTTTCTGAACTGAATTCAATGCAAATGTTGTTTTACTTTTGAAAATTGATCTCTTGTTTTTTCTACTTGTATACATTTATAACTTCAAGTCTTTTTGCTTTTATGACTGGAAAAGGCCATTGCTCTCAAAAATTTTGATGAGGCATTTCCTGGTTATGAAGCTTTTGGTTAGACTGGTTGCATTTCTTTTAAGGTTGCAAATTAACACTTGACGAGCCATTATGATTGTGAAATAAGGCTATCTTGTTATTTGGGAGAAAGTCCACGAAGTGATTCTTTGGAACTCACTAAAGTTTTATCTCCTTATAAGAAGCGTTCATAACAATTTGTATAACCTACCAATGTGAAGGAATGGAGCTCTATTTCATATAAATTGGAGCAAATGAGCTCTAGGTCAGGTGGCTATATATATATATTGGAGTCTGCTTGCAAGGAATAAGCTTGTTACTGAACCTTCTTAGCCTTTCTCCATTCAAATGCTAAAACCTTATGGTGATCGTGCACGCTTTTATAATGATGTGGCCTCATTCAAGACTTTGATACCTTTGATGATATTTTTTAATATGATAAAATATAGGAGTCTAACTGACACAGAAAGGAAGAAATTCTTGGAAAAGTAAATTACATTGATCAAAATAATGGTCTAAATTTGATGCAGGGAGTAGTTGGAACCCTAAAATGTGTAGTCAAACTATTGAGTTTTATTTTCATTCTTCTTTTCATCAATGATTTGCTCTTTTTATCTTACAAAAACAGCACACACACAATCTTTTTTTTTTTTTTAAACAAAGATGTTTGGGGTACTTTACCTTTCCAAATTTCTGGCCATGGTTCTTAATTTGGGTTGTGTTATTGTCCTCACATGGATGTTAGTATCTCCTGACTTAGAGTTTAGTACTTCCAATATGTTTAAAATGGTTTCAATTTAATGAATGTAGAGGGAACAAATTTTAATAACTTCTAACATTAATGCTTTTTAAGAATTGTGTCAGACAATCCAAGTCTAGATGTGATGCCTAAGAAAATCTACATGTGAGGCCTAGAATCTTTCTTCTTATTTTTAATACCCAGCACTGTGTGAATCATAGCTGATCCCATTTTTCTTTAAATTTTTATCACAAAAATATATCTGAGAATTTACCTCATCTCACCATAATCAAGTATCAGAAACACCAAAAACCAACCTGGTTTCTATTCTTTCAAGACTGTTCACAAAACTCAGAATTGCCCCTTAAACCTAGTCTTTCCTATCTAGACCAACAGAAGGTCCTAAGCTTTTACATCACTAAAGCTAACCTTGGCATCAAAAGCTCTGAAAGACTTCTTACCAGAGAATGCACTGCAAACAAAACCACTGCTTCCTGCAGTGTTATCTACTAAATTAATTGACAATCCTATCTTGTTAGTTATGCATGATTGACTTAGTTGTGCTTCCCTACTACACATTTCTAGGTTAAGGAATTATTTATGCTTTTATCCTAAGGTTGGTTCAGAAGTAGTTTGAATTTTTCCAAATATATTGTTAATGAAGGTAGAATCCAAACATGAAGGGAAACATGCTTCTCATACTCATTCCATGTTAGCATTTTGGGACTAAGGCTTGGTTGTTGTTATACATATATGGAGTTGTGATCATTTATTGTTCCTTTTCTTATATCCATTTTCTATGTGAATAAGCAGATTGAAAGTCGACGAAGATTTCGCATCATCCGATCTTGGGATCAAGACGGGTGAGTTGATCTTCACACATTTATTGATTGCTGTCTATCATATCATCTGCAGTTTTTGGTTTTTAAGTTAGATTTTATGCCTTGATGATTTAACTCTTATGCAGTTATCGTGTTGCGGAGGTTGATTGGGTGAACGATGATCCACCAGAAGGAACAAGAGAAAGAGCAGAGGTGAGCTCACTGCAAGTTTGGCTTTCTCGTGAGTGTGTGTGTGTGTGTGTTAGAGAGAGAGATTCCACCCCCCATCCCTCCACACACACACACACACAAAAACAGGAAAAAAAAAACAGGAAAAATAGTTTTAAGAGAAGCATGAGTTATAATAGCTTGCTTAGAAGTAGGAACATCAAAAGATTTAAAGATGGCAAGGAGGTACTTTATGTTACCTGGTAGTCATCTGTTAAGCATGGTCCTGGGTGTTCAGTTGTGTCTCTGGAATTTTAGTATGATATTTTAATAGATGTCTGCAGACAATTTCTGGGTGTATTATTTGCAATTTTAAATGCTTCAACCTATGCTGCAAATGGTAGTGTATAACAGCTTAATGCCAATATGTGAAAGTCTGCTGGGTAAAGAAACTTAAATAAAACATATGAACTAAGGAAATAATCTCAGGGTTCATTCTGAGTATTTAAATTCCTTAATGAATGTGGTGTCAAGTTTTATATTTTGTCGTTCATACAACATCTTGTAGCCAAAAGTTGAAAGTCCAGTATATGGCATGCACTATTAGTGGAAGATTGTAGGGCAGCTTATTTTTGTTTTCACCTTATGGATTTTTTTATTTTTCATTTTTACAGTTGCAGGAATTGACAAATAATGCAGCAGAATATGCTCAGTCATGGATAAGGCGGACAAGAGAAGCAGCACGACAAGGTAAAACTCTAAGGGAAGGGAGGCTAATGCCAATTTGATCAGCATTGCCGTAACCCCTACCTAAAGTTATTAGGAAATATTGATTGAATCAAATAAATATTTCGTGATGTCTACCCTAGCAAATATCAGTGTGCTTTTATTTATTTATTTTTTTTTGGGGGGGAGGGTGTGGAGAGTTGGGAGGTAGGAGAACTGACATCCTGTTATCATTCTACATGTAAATAAGTGCATTAAAGAATGCTTAAGGGGTTTCATGATGGAGCCTAGCAAATATCAGATAAATGCTTAGCTGCTTTCTGATACTAATAGGGGAGTTTGTAAGACATATCAGCCTGCATGTAGTTCACCATTGCACAGTCATATGGTTTTACCAATGATATCTTCTTTTCTTGCAACTTTGCAATTTATTCTTGTGGTTAATGGACAATTCATACTGCAGATCCAAGAAGACTTGAGAAACTCCTTAGTGTGGAAGCAATGAAGCCTACACCGCAAGATCCTGAGCGCTTCAGTTTCTGGGTATGATTGAATATTTATATAAAATGTGTGGGGCTGAACCATTTTTTAGTACTTGGTGCTAATTTAGGCTTAGCTGCAGCTTGCTACCTTGTCAAATCGGAGGCCTCATGAAAAATTGGAACTCCTGCGCATTAGAGATACTAGAGAGGTATGGAACCTTTCTTTTCTTGAGAAATTAAATAGCAGTACCAGGCTGGCAGATTGTGATGTTTACTATGCAGTGCTTTACTTATCTCACACGAGCTCCTTTTAATAATCCCATTTAAGATATTCCCTAGCCAACACCATATATAAGCATTGATCCATATTTTGCAACTTGGGAGGGAAGGTCATATGGGGGAGAAATATGCCTCTGTGCACCACTGGCACAAAAGTATTAACTTCTCTTAAAAGTGATTCGCTAGGCTTTGATATCCGATTGATAGAACACCAAGTTAAAAACCAAGAATATTGTTGTTGTCCACACATAAAATAGATTTATTCTTGGGGGGTATTAACGTCACTGTATAAAATTATTGAATAAATATTTATATTTTGTTGAGTGCTTCTTACTATCACTCTTAGCTCTATGTAGCTTCTCCCTTATGATCCAGAAAAATGAAAAATGATAAGAAAAGTAATTCTCATTGTTATAAGCCAATTTGGAGGTTCCCTTTGTAACATGAAATATTCATACTCAAAATATACTTATTATCACTTTGTTAATTTATCTTGCAGAGGATCAGACGCGGACTAATATATCTTAGAGCATAAGAACAGAGCTGTTGGGTGAGGAAAGTTGTAATAGATTCAATGCTTCAAAATTGTGATTGATCATCAGTAAATTAAATTCATTTACAAGTGATTCAAAGTTGTGATTGGTTATAAGTAGATTAAATTTATTTACAAGTGATTCAATATTCTTTGGTCCACATACTATAGATTGTGGATCCCTATTATTCATTGTAACAGAAATATAGCTCAAATTCAATAATATTAACAATCAGTTATTTCTACATTCTTGCTGTTTTCTGTGAATGGCCCCCCTCTTTTAATTCTGCTTAATTAATCCATTGAACTTCTTTGATCTGAAATTGCTAAGGAAACCAAAAATGTATACCTATAAAGCAGTGATATAAATGCGGCAAAATTTGCCAAACAGTGTAATACTGGGAAAATTTTAGGCGGATGGCATGCGTTCAAAGTTTATTAGTTAGTTGGACTCTTTTTTGGAAATTGAGTACAGAAAAATCGACTTCCAGCCAAAATCGAGTTTACTATACTTGACTTTCTTTTTTATCCACCTCAGAGCTGATTTTTGGTTGGAAGTCGAGTATATTAAAATTGATTTTGGCTGGAAGTTGATTTTGCTGTACTCAATTTTCAAAAAAGAATCCAACTAACTAATAAACTTTAAACGTACGTCGTTTGCCTAAATTTTTTTCAGAATTATACTGTTAGGCAAATTTTGCCAATAAATGCAATGTGGCCTATCTTTTTGGTTCTGCAAGAGACATCTTAATTCAACTGCTGTAGACGACAGAAATCAGTAATTTTGACTGAAAAGTTCCTGGATCATCTTTGTCTGTGGACCCTCTTTGTTTTGTTAAGTTAGATTATTTTTTGATTGGTTTTTCGAGTTACTGGTACAATCACGCTAGCCTTGATCTAAAAAGTAACCCATTTTTTAAATCCAATATTTAAACTCTTTTTTTTTTTTATTAATATTTTTCAGATCCTATTGATTCGCAAGTCATAAACTGACTTTTAGGAGAATCATATCTACATTACCCTATTGCCTGCTGCGTTGCCCTTTTCTTTTTGCTACTGGTTTTTGGACAATCATTTAGTTTCAATATTTTTACTAAGGGAAAAGTCAATAGATGCTAGGACATTAGTTTAAGAACTTTTTTTTTTTTATTTAAACTATTATTTTTGACAATTTTTATATTTTTCATAAAAGTGATATTAAAATATAATTTTTTTAAAGTAGTTCATTAACAAATGTGCTAAGGACACTCATTAACAGGACTCACATTTACAAAAATAAGAACGTAAATCTCTAGTGAGTTGGTTCAAAATTCTACCAAATTTTTTCATAGCCTTGTTTTATTGTCGAGACTTGAGAGGCAACTTTGTTTCTGAAATCTTTTGTTTTTATTTTTTTTCTAATTTTTTAATACGTTTTTTTTTTTCTATTATTATAAAATCAATGGTTCTATTAATCGATGCCCATAGAACATTTGTTAATGGACCATGTTAAAAAAATTTCAATACCACTTTCATGAAAAATATAAAAAGATGTAAAAAAAAAGTCTGTTTTTTTTTTTTTTTTCTATAAAAAGCTTCTAAAATTTTTTCTTAAACCAATACTCTTGACATTTGTTAACTTTTTCCAAAAATCAAACATCGTCTCCCCTTATATATATAGCAGAACCAAAAATAAAATTTTAAGGTATTGGGTGGCACGCTGTTTGGGCATATAAGGTTGTTTTTTTTTTGGGTTTGATCTGGCATATAAGGTTGTTGGTAGTTATAAATAAGAAGAATCATCCTAATGGCTTTAAGGGTCCAACGCATAGCTCGCTATCCCTTCCAACTTCTTCCATTTCTTTTTACCAAGTCTTTCATGTTCATCATCAAAATCTCCAAAACATTACAACTCTGCACGGTTTTTTCTCTTACTTGCTTCCAAGTTCCAACAAACTCATGCTTTTCTCTTGTTCCTGCTGTTTCTCCCCAACAGCTACGTTCATTTCTATACATTCAAATCCCTCCGAAATCTACGTACGGTTTTTCCCACAACAACACCACCAAACCAAACTTTGTTAACCCTGTCCTTTCTTGAACATTTTGATTTTGTTGCTTTTGGCACATCCCCATTAGGCCTATTCTTCCACCACCGCCACCGCCACTGCCACCACCACCATTATAATGAGAGGAAACAAATGTAGGGCTTCATGGCCTCAACCCTACTTCTCATTTTCTATTCCCTTCCTCTCCTTCTTCTTCCTATTCAACCTCACAAAATTTGCTTCAGCCAAAAGCAATGCATCTTCAACATTCACACCTTCTGATAGTTATCTCATTGATTGTGGGTCGACCCAAGAAACCCGGCTTAAGGATGGCCGGACTTTTAAGTCTGATCATGATGCCACTTCTCTCTTACAAACCGAAGAAGATGTACAGGCTTCTGTTGGTTCCATTTCTATCAATGTCTCTTCCTCCATATCTCCTTCATCTTTACCTTTATTTCGCACTGCAAGGATCTTTCTTCAAGATTCCACATATACATTCTTTGTTGCCCAACCAGGGTGGCATTGGGTTCGCCTTTACTTATACCCAATTGCTCACCCCTCATACAATCTAACAGAAGCTGTTTTCTCTGTCTTCTCTGGTAAAATTGTTCTCTTGCACCAGATCCAAATCAAGGACAATACTTCATTGGTGTTCAAAGAATACTTGATCAGTGTTTCTGGAAGATTATCCCTTCAATTTAAGCCCAAGAAGGGTTCTTTTGCATTCATCAATGCTATAGAGGTTGTCTCAGCTCCTGACTCGCTAATCGCCAATATAGCAACCTCAGTTTCTCCACTTGGAGATTTTAATGGGTTGTCTAACTCTGCTTTCCAAGTATGTTACCGGTTAAATGTTGGAGGGCCAACCGTAACATCTGAAAATGATACATTGTCAAGGACATGGGAGCCTGATGGCAAGTATAATAAGTTCCTGCAAGGGTCTAAAAATGCATCTGTGTCTGCCAAAACCATCAAATACCCGGAGAGTGGGGCTACTCCATATATTGCTCCGAGTTCAATTTATGCATCGGCAGTGCATATAGAAGATCCGCTTACAATGCAACCGAATGTAAACCTCACATGGAAACTGAAAGTGGATCCAGGTTACTCCTATTTGATCAGGTTGCACTTCTGTGATATTGTGAGCAAGGTCCTCAACAGTTTATACTTCAATGTATATATCAATACTATGGTGGGAGTGTCAGTTCTTGATCTCTCGTCCCTCACCGGTGCTCTTGACACTGCTTATTACAAAGACTTCGTGCTCAATGGGGCTGCCATCATAAATGATTCCATCTTGGTTCAGGTTGGCCCATCTCAATCTCAGTCAGCCAGTCTGGATGCAATTCTTAATGGATTGGAGATCATGAAGATGAACAATGAGGCGGATAGCCTTGATGGATTGTTTACTGCTGATGGGACATACAAGGGACCAAATTCAACAGCAAAGAAATTGAAGATTGCAGCTGCCGTTGGCCTTGCATTGGCGGTGGCAGCAATGTTGTTGCTGGCCATGGTTTTTGTCCGGTGGCAGAAGAGACCCGAAGGCTGGGAGAAGCGAAACAGCTTCTCATCGTGGCTCCTCCCACTCCATGGCAGCAACTCTAGTTTCTTGTCTAGCAAAAGCAGCTCTCGAAGGTCTAGCCAATATGGTTCTCGCAAGAGCAAGAATGGTTACTCTACTTACTTCTCTACCCAGGGTTATGGCAGGTTCTTTACTATTTATGAACTACAGAATGCTACACAAAATTTTGATGAAAAGGCGGTGATTGGTGTTGGAGGGTTTGGAAAAGTGTATCTTGGAGAGTTGGAGGATGGAACTAAGGTTGCCATTAAACGAGGAACCTCAGGTTCTGAGCAAGGCGTTAATGAATTCCGGACAGAAATAGAGATGCTCTCCAAGCTCAGGCATCGCCACCTTGTTTCGCTGATTGGCTTTTGCGATGAGCAATCAGAGATGATCCTCGTATATGAGTACATGGCTAATGGACCGCTTCGTGACCACCTTTATGGTACAAACCTCCCATCTTTGTCATGGAAACAACGGCTTGAAATTTGCATAGGTGCTGCCCGTGGATTGCATTATCTTCACACTGGTGCAGCACTAGGTATAATACACCGTGATGTAAAGACAACAAATATTCTTCTTGATGAGAATTTTGTGGCAAAAGTTTCTGATTTCGGCTTGTCAAAAGCTGCACCAACATTGGATCAAACTCATGTAAGCACAGCCGTGAAGGGTAGCTTCGGGTACCTTGATCCTGAGTACTTCAGGAGGCAACAGCTTACCGAGAAATCTGACGTGTATTCATTTGGTGTAGTCCTTTTCGAGGTATTATGTGCAAGGGCTGTCATAACCCCATCACTGCCAAGGGAACAGGTCAGTTTGGCTGAATGGGCAATGCAGTGTCATCGGAAGGGCACACTTCAGAAGATAATTGACCCTCATATAGCAAGCAGCATAGACCCTGGATCATTGAAGAAGTATGTGGAAGGAGCAGAGAAATGCCTGGCAGAACATGGTGTTGATAGGCCTGGAATGGGAGATGTTCTGTGGCACTTAGAATATGCCCTGCAGCTTCAGGAGGCATCCTCACAGATTGCTCCTCCAGAAGATACTAGTGAAGTGATCCTTGCTTCTGAAAAATCAAGCAGCAATTCTCCAGGTCCTAGTGAAGAGCAAGTTGTTGTTGTTGTTTATGATAATTTAGACCTATCACCTGGTTCTCCTTTATTTTCTCAGATTAAGAATTTCCAGGGCAGGTAAAATCTGGTTGCAATAAGAAGAGATGAAGAAAAATATCAGATTGAGAACTTCATCGAGGACTTGCATATATTCAAGGTTTGAGTCCACTTCTATAGGTTCCCCTGCTCCCAGCTATTTGAATAGATGGATAGCTGCCAAAACTCACAATTTAAGTTAGAGCAAAAAGATTTGTCAATATTTCTATTATGCATTTGGTAGCTACTTGCTAGTATATTGTGCTGTTTTGAAAGCTAGCAAATATCTCTCTTCTGTCTACCCCATTTTCCTATAATGCAAGCTTAGAGATGACCTCTATAGTTGCCTTGCTCCCAGCTGTGTCTAAGTGGATGTAATGAATTGTTGCCAAAAAACGCCAAAGCTAAGTTGGTGTCAGTCAATATTAGTATTATGTATTTGGTTGCTACCACAGGTTTAGAACTTCAGATGCTACTTTTCATATTTTATTGATGACTTTTTTGAACTATGTCTATGTTGCCAAAAACGTGTTAGATTCTCATCAATTATACTGTTGAATCATATGTTTTTAATTCCACAATCTATGAAGTGGTTCAATCAGACCCCGAAAAATTCATAAATTTGTAAAATTCATAAGATTGTACTTGTGCTTATATGTTGCTCTTGGAAATTGCATGTTTTTTTTAAAAATGAAGAAGAGAGATCTTAAGACTTAAGAGGCATGAGCTGAATTCTAGTGTCTAGTGTTAATTTCTTATACCTCTAGATTAGCGAATTAGTAGTCTTAACTTTTAAAGCCTTAAATCTGTCTCTTGCACCATCTTAGCAGGGGTCACAGATAAGACTATTAGTAGTGAAAACGAAAAAAGCTTTGTCACCACAGGGAGCAAAGCATGCAATATGAACTCAAATATAATATGTTCAATTGCAATGAGTTGTAGAAACTGCAATCAAATAGGAGAGGAAATTTCTTGAGTGTGCAAAAATAGCTTAGTAGACCCAACATTGGCTTGGATTTTTTTGAACGGTGCCATGGTATTCAAAGTCTTTTTGTGACAACCCAAATGCATGAGTAGTAGGATAAAGTCATATTAGACAAAGGAAGAAAAGGACCATTGATGGGCTGTTAAGTGTTAAGAGTAGAACAAGCTAGATAGTCCAAGTGCTCTTCACAAGTGGATCGAATCACAAATCACAAATCACAAAGTGAACCATAATTCGGTTTGAGCCAAGGCCCAGCCATCTTTAATTTCAAATGTCAGCACAAATGATACAAACCAGGCACACAATGTAAATGTCTTCTTCATGTTGTTAGATTATAAACAACCATAATATAAATTCTAGGATTTTGAATTATCATGATTTCACAATTATACAAATTATTTATAAAGCTTACCTTGATTTATTACTGAACTTTTCTTAATATCAAGTCTTAGTATAGAAGGCACTCAATTCTTTTGGGATTGGTTTCTCTCTCTTGACTATCTTTTCTCTTTAATTATTCAGTGATAGGTAGCTAAATGTCTTTTTTATAGGTAGAAAAATGATTAATTTCCTTGTATCTATAACCTCCACTTACCCATCAAAATTAGAGTAAATTAGAAAACTTACTTATCCATTAACCAATATTTTAAGGATATGTAACATCTTATTAAACCATAATACATAAGAAGTTATCAAATAGATACGTTATCAAATAGAACAATTTATTCTTATACACAGCCCACGAGCCAAGGCACCCAGTGAAAGGGTCTAAAGTTGCTGCGAGCCTGCATGCCCTTTGTGGCCCAAAGGCCCCTTTGGTTTTTTGTCAGGTAATTGTGGCGATAGAGCCTTCAAGAGGACACATAGGGACCTGGCGTGGCCCAAAGTCCCATTAGTTTCTCTTATGGTACTAATTTGATTCTTGTTTCGACCACGAGTTTTTTTTTTTTTTTGGAGGAAAAGGTACTTACCCCCATAGTGAATAATATACATAGCATAATATATACATTTAGAGATACATATGTACTTCATTCCATTCAAAGTTTTTTTTATTAAAAAAATTTATATATATATATATATATATATATATGAGATAGGTTCAAATTACATATTTTTTAAATTATTGGATTTAATAAGATCCAACGGTTAAAAAAAATTATAATTATTACAAATATTTTTATTAGAATCTAATTAATTATTCTCATTTATTACCTTCTAAACCTATCTCTAAACCCAAAAAAAGTTTAATTTCTGACTTTCTCTCTCATTTACGTTTCTCTCTCTACATTTCTCCTCCGCCACCTCCACAGGTTGCCGGCGAAGAAAAAAAAAAAAAACCCCAAAATGGCGTAAAAAGATTATAAAGCATACAAGTAGCAATTGAAGAAGGTTCGCACATGTTGCTCCGTTGTAGAGCCTGTGGACATTTTCATAAAAGACAAGTATAGCATCATACAAAGCTTAAGAAAACGTTTGATGAGAATCATAAAAAAATTAGAGCAAGTTGTTGGTGTCATCTCTCATGCCTCTCTACCAACAAGTAAATGTCTAAAGCAATGCATCACCTTCATCAGGTCCATTGTTGTGGCAAAATTCCAACCATTCCAAATTAATATACAATTGTTGACCATAGAATTAGTTTACAATGAAATGTGGGAAATTCAAGTAAAAAAAAAAAATGAAAGGACACTGGAGTCGAAATTTAATGAGTGCTGTGCCTGTGCCCTTGTGCGTCATGTTGCATATATTGAAAAATAAAAATATCCTCACCCTTCTGATTATGATCAATTTTTTGTTTTTTTTTTTTTAGAGTTCTGATTATGATCAATGATGAATCATGTTTTTTGTTGAGAATCAGCATTTGGTTCACTAATCCATTAAAATATAGCAAAACATGGGACAAGAAGTTAGAATATGCAGCCTAAAGTTCTTTGATAGATCATGTTCCTATAAAATAATTGGCAGGATTACAATTGAGTATTGATCCCCTGGATCATCCAATAGCGTAATAAAATAAAAAAAACTTCTCTCTGGATATATGTCAACCCGGTCTAGCATTTGTTTGTGAAGAAAATAAGGCTTTTCTTCCTCGCCATCTAATCTATATAGATGTATTGCAGTTTTAAATGGTAAATTATATTCTTCTTCTTTTTTAGAGTAAATGTTCCATTTTGGTTTTTTTTTTTTCTTTTTTCCTGCCAGCAACCTGTGGAGGTGGTGGAGGAGAAAGAGAGAGAGAGAGTCAGAAGTCAAACTTTTTTTGGGCTTAGAGATAAATTTAGAAAGTAATAAATGATGGTAATTAATGAGATTCTAATCAGAATAATTGTAATAATTATAGTTTTTTTTAACCGTTGGATCTACTTAAATCCAATAGTTTAAAAAATGTGTAACTCTAAAGAGTTATACCAGATGTAACTTTATTTGGTTCAAGTTACACCTGTTATAATTCTAAGCAATGTTACACCACCCAATAACTTGTTATTAAATTCATATTTTAAGAATCTCACCGTTGAATTACATGTTCTATATGTGCTTAACATGCATGCCAATTCTCATGCCAATCGGATATTATTTACCATATAATCCATAAACTCATCTCTTATGAATTATTTTAAACTACAAAAACTTGAATTCAAACAGTTGATTTTTTATCACCGTGAAATTTTGCAAGCATAGAGAGTATATGAATATAATGTAATCCAACGGTAGATTTGTCAAAATTCACATCTAATAATAAGTTATTAAGTGGTGTAATATCGTTTAGAGTTACACCAAATGTAACTTGAACCCAACTATATATATATATATATATATATATATATATATATATATATATGTATATATATATATATAAGAGGATTCCCCTCTTTCAGCTGAACTTTTATTTGGTTCAAAAATACCCTCATTAATAAAAAAAATAACTTTATTTAGAAAATAGAGCCATTAATTTTAAATAACAAATTTCATTTTGAATTCAAAAAGATAATTCCTAAAATTTATGATTTTTTTCCTTCATGTTCAAAAAAGAAATCACAGTTATTGGCTTACTGGTTATCTCTAAATCTTATTCTTTTTTATTTGTTTGAAAAATTAAAAAAAATATTTTTAAATTATAATATATATATATATATATATATATATATATATATATGAAAATGAACATACTTACGGACAAAATATGTTTAAAACAAAAATTCAAGCCTATAAACAATGGTTATGTATGTTAAATTATTTCTTTTGTGTGTGTGAGCTTGCACATACGAGTGTGATACATATGTACTTCATTCCATTCAAGGTTTTTTTTATAAAAAAAATTTATATATAAATATATATATTGTAAGATTGCAATTTGTACCTAAGCCCAGTAGTAGAAAAGGTATAGGCTCAAAGAACCCAATACAATAAATTTGTAGAGAGTGGGTTCTAAATCTAGTTGCTTATGGGCTTAATTAACAATGGTAATAGCTCAAGATCACAAAACAATATTGATGGAAAAGTTTATATAATGCAAAACTGTTCTCGGACTCAAGTCGGGGAGCAAGTTCTTATACTTCTTTTTTCTTAAGGGAAGATTACAAAAATATTTAGTCTACAATGTTTTCTCTATTTCTTTCCGATCCCCTTTCCTAAATGTCTCCCCCTCCTTTTATATCATCATTCTTTCTTTCTACATCCTCCATGTATGGATCAAATTACTGGTTTAGATACTTGTCCCATCAGCCATTCCCTGAAGTATTTGGAAGTAGCTGTAAGGCTAAACTTTGATTCTCAGGCATCACTTCCCCATTAATGTAGCCAGTGGGTTAGCTGCAGAGCATTTAATGCGGTGGTAGCAGCTTTATCTTGAACATTTCATAGTCTTTCTTCCTATCATGTACGTCCACCATGCATACCCTTACTTACAGGATCTCCTAGAACATTGCTTTTGGATGTCGGAAAACACTTTCCTACCTCAGCTTTATTTGGCCGAGGAAGGATTCCTCCTCGAACCACATTCCTAGATGACCTTGATCAGACTTTACGTCCTTACTCTCCAACACAACCTCTTGGGTCGATATTTCCCTATCCTCAAACCATTTAACGTCCTCGGATTGGGCATGTGGCCCAATAAGCACATACACATGTAATATTGGATTTGTCGTCCCTACATATATATATAAGAGGATTCTCCTATTTTAACTGGACTTTTATTTAGTTCAAAGATATCCTTATTAATAAAAAGTAACTTCAATTAGAAATAGAGTCATAAATAGTAAATAACAAATTTCATTTCAAATTCAAAAAGAGAATTCTTAAAATTTATGAATTTTTCCCTTTATGTTCAAAAATGAAATTACAATTACTGGCTTACTGTTTATCTTTAAAGTTTATTCTTTTTTATTTATTTGAAAAGTTTTTAAAAAAATATTTTTAAATTAAAATATATATATATATATATATATATATATATATATATAAAATGAACATACTTACGGGCATAATATGTTTAAAACAAAAATTAAAGCCTATAAACAATGGTTATGTATGTTAAATTATTTCTTTTTTGTGTGTGAGCATGCACGTACGAGTGTGATACAATTTGAACCCAATAATTTACGGAGGGTTTCAAAATTAAATAAAACCTTATAGTTTCATCAGTTACAAATTAAACTCTAAACTTTTAAATCTCTCTCTCTCTCTCTCTCAACACAAGCCTCAAGGTTTGATTTGAAATGGATTTAAAAGGGTTTAATTTTTAGCTTATAATTTATAAAACTATATCTTTTGATTTGAAACCCCCCCTAAATTATAAGGCTAAAATAGTAACTTCTAAAACTACAAAGCTTAATTTGAAACTCTTCCTAAATTTTAAAGTTTATGATGTAATTTTCCCAATACAAAAAAGAAGAAAAAAAAGTGAAAATTTTGATAATTGTATTATCATATACAATAACCCACATTAGAAATGTTTGTTACAACATGTGTGTAAGAGCATCCACACTAGATGTGTCAAATGCCAAATATTTGGCACATTTGACACACCAAACCCAAAAAAACCCCCTTTATCAGATGTGCTAAATGTGTCAAATTTTTGCAACATGCTACAGTACCCTCATAATTTGGCACGGTACGGACAAAAAATGGCAAAATATATATTGTTATTTTATTCTCGTTTTCTCTCTCCTCATCACAAATATCTCTCTCTGTCTTCTCTCTCATCTCTGTCTTATCTATTCGTCTTCCACAGCACACCGATCACCAAAGGCCATCACTCGACGCCGCCGATCTCACCAAAGACCACCACTCGACGCCGCCGACCATCTGTCTTCTCTATTCTGCTTTGGGTTCTTTTTTTTCCTTTTTTCTTTTTTTCGTTCATGTTTTTTGGCTGTGGTTTGATGGGTGGGTTCGGATGGGCAGATTGGTGGTGAGTAGGTTCGGGTTGTGGGTTATGGCGGTGGCTGGATTGAGTTTCATGGGTTGTGGGTTATGGTGGTGGGTGGGTTGAGATGGTGATGGGCGGATCAATGGTGGTGGGTGGGTCGGCTGGTGATGGGCAAATCGGTGATGGCGAATCGGTGGTGGTGCCGATCTCCAACCTGATTTGTTTTTGTTTTTGTTTTTCTGTTTTGGTGGTTGTGATTTGATGGTGGATTCGGCGGCGGTTGTGGGTTGATTTTGGTGGTTGTGTTTTTTTTTTTTTTTTTTTTTTCCTGGTGATTGTGGCCGTAACAATTTTTCTGGTTGTTGTTGTAGTTGCTAATGTTGGTGTTGTTGATGATGATGATGGGGTAGGAATTTAATATATTATTTTAATATACTGTAAATATTATTTTAATGTATAGAATTGAAGAATAAAACATCTGATAAATGGGATGTTGTAAAATGATATGGTAAAATAACAAAGTAAGCTTTTGGTGTGTCAAAATGACATTTTTTTTGCAACATCTGCTACGGATGCTCTTATCATGTTTAGTACAACCTTCATTAGACATCGAACCACATCCTTAACGCTAACTTTATGCCAATCCACTATTTTTCAAAATCAAAAACTTTGATTTTCTATTTTTTTCCAATTTTATCAAATCAAAATTATTGGTACAATCTAAATGCATCAATCTTGATGCGTGCACTGTACCAAGGGACATATGCCCCCAAAACAGAGTCAAATATACTTATATATCTTGCATTGCATAACATTAGAAGGGATAATCAAAATAAGTACTATAATTTGATGGGTGTTATGAGATGCCTGAAAACATCTTCACACGTGATTGAACTCCAAAATATATGTTGATGGTCCAAGACACTATTTGACCTAGTCTAGGTTAGAGCATTGTAAGTTGAATCAATTAAGTATAAGTAACCATTTACATCTTAGAAATTCTAATAATTTGTGGCAAATTCATACAACTTATTGGTCCCCCCACCCCCCCACCCCCACACACACACACACACACAATCAATATCTCATTCCCATAAATAAAAAAGCAAATAAAGGTAAACATTCTTTCAAACAGACATACAAGAGGGAAAAAAAGAAGGGAGAACAATCACCATCCATAGATGGTTGAATTGAGGGGCCCGATATTGGCAATGAATTTTAGGAAAGAAAGGGTGGAGAGGAGGTCGTGGGGATTAGGCTGGGTCTACACGCTTGTGGAGCCCAACTATAATGAGAGGCTCACTGCATATATCCGAAACAGGTGATAATTATTTTTGTACAGTGTACAGCTGCTAGCCCACTTATTTCGAGCCCAAGCCCAAAGTGAATTCGGATTTTACCAAGCTTGAGCTCAACGTCATGATCAGCCCACCACTCATAGGCTCGGCCTATGAACATACCTTGCGTATGGAATAGTCAGTGGGTATTCCTGCGTTGTTCGGCGGTACATCAGCAACCCGGGAATGCCCTAGGGAATCACGCTACCGAACAGTTTTTGGAGGCTAACACCAATTCCAACGTTCTCAATCCATTTTCGAAGGAGCATATTCCTTGTCAGGAATAATCAATTTGGGCCCCACCCACACGAGCGGGATTAGGGGATAATGATGATTCCTCCATTATCCTAAAGCTATAAATAGGAGGAAGAATGAGTGAAAAGAGTTGGACAATTTTGGGGTGAGAGAAGGGAGAGAAAAAGAGAGCACACAGACAATCACGAGAGCATAAAGAGAGAGGTACGGTTGAGAGTTCCTTCTTGAAACTTGCCCGGGAGCTACCCATAGTAGGAAACCCAATACTCACGTTATAAGTAAATTGTGAGTCCAAACAGGAAGCCCAGTTAGGGGAGGGAAATTTTGGGTACGTAATATTTTATTCCCCTCCAATAATCCAATTTGCAGTATCTTCCAAAGCTATTTAGATAGGAGCACATACATATGACCCATGTTTAACAACAAAACTACAAGGACGAGCAGTACCTTT
Organism: Castanea sativa; assembly: GCF_040712315.1. Taxonomy (NCBI): domain Eukaryota; kingdom Viridiplantae; phylum Streptophyta; class Magnoliopsida; order Fagales; family Fagaceae; genus Castanea; species Castanea sativa. The sequence continues at coordinate 36,174,489 of NC_134016.1, read as the reverse complement.
CAAGGCCGTTAGATGCTATATGTGTTGGGTCAGTCGACTTAATCCATTGATCTTTACGTTGCAACTAATATATAATCCTATAGGATATAGATCTAATCGATTAGGACACCCCACTATTCAAAATCATTGAGTTGGAGAGATTCCATGATTTTTTTAATAAAAGTAGGTACATTTTTTTAATCTACGAAGGAAAAACATATGAAACTGACATTTGGTTTTTTTGTGTGATAATTCCAGGAAATCCTCTGGCAATTTCAAGCTAGACCGAAATTTATGGTACATTTATCTATGAAACCTCATCCGAATTTCCACAAACCTGTGCTGAATCCAGACCACATTTTTGGGCTTAAAGAAAGTTTGGAATGGGCAAGAATATACTTCAATATTTTATTTCATGGAATGATAGAAATTTGTTGAATTGAACATCATTCTTAGAAGTAGAGTGATCAACCAATGAAATCTCATATTTGCTATCCTGTTTCTCATTGAAAAATATATCTATTCATCCAAATTTAGCAAACAGTAAAGTAAGGCCCTGTTTGGTATACCATTTCAAAAAAAAAAAAACACATGTTTTTAAATAACATTACACATATTTTTACACTTTTTCACCCACACGTATTTTCACCCATGTTTTCAAACAACAAAATATATATTTTTAAATGCATTTACCAAACACCCCCTATTTCCTTCCATAAATTGGGAGATTTGCTCATTAGTTTTTTTTTTTTTATTAAATCTTGCATTTTTAAGATATACCTCTTAACAATATTGATTCTTTTATTTTCCCCCCACTTTATTTTCTACAGAAGTTTCAATCCATGCCTTGATTTAGCTTTCTCCCTTTTTCCTTTGTTAAATGGTCTTTTTAAATCTGCTAGGATATTTCGTATATGTGTTGCATAATAACATTTTGTATTTTTTATATTGCAATTTGTGAGTATAAAATATGTTGTATGTTAGCATCTTCTATTATTGACATTTATGCGTTCCAAAACATTTCTAAATGTTATAAGCTTATAATTGATGCCTCCCGCTCTAGAGGGAAAAATGTAACTTATTGTCAAATTGGATTTTTTTTTATTTTTATAAGTTACTTCTATTTTACTAATATATTGAAAATTAATAGTAAAAACAATTTCTCCTTAAAAAAAAGTGAGACAATTAATAAACAATATGAAATAGAGTACAGATGCTTAGATTGGTGCTTGAAAGTGAAACAATTAATGTTAAAGTTCTCTTTCTTTCTTTCTTTTTTTTCTTAAATTCATTGCACTCGCCGACAACTATCACACATTATTAGTAAGGAATTCTTTGTGATTTGGGAATGATATTTTAAATAGAATTATCAACAATGAAAATGGGTGTAGCTCAATTATTCATACAACTCCTAACCGACATTATTTGTCCATTGTTTAATACTAATAACAAAGGTTTTTTTTTTTTTTTTTTTGCGATGAATTATTAGTAACAAAGGTTTGCTTCTTTAAAGGTTAGCTAAGCTAGCAGGTTTAGCAAACATTTTTGGCATTCGGTCCTCAACAATTTTTTTTTTAAAAGTTCCTATATTTTTATAGGACAAAATTTGGCAACAAACTTGGTTGTAGTCTAAATCTACAAGTCCACTTAATATATTTTTATTGGATGTAAATTTTGACAAATCTATCATTAGATTACATTTTCTTCTTATATCCTCTTTATTTGTAAAATTTTCAAAATATCAAAGATCAATGGCTATGTTATCAATCAAATATTTAAATTTCAAGTTTTTGTAGTTTAAAATTATGTGTAAAAAATAAGTATATAAATCAAATAGTAAATTAAATCCAATTGATATGAAATTTTACGTGTGCTTTTAGAATATAAAAAATATGCAATCTAACTGTTAGATTTTTTAAATATGTAGTTATGTTAATTTTTTTAAATAAGAGTTGTAGCCTTAAGCTACAACTAAGTTTGTAGCCAAAATTTGTCCATTTTTATATAAATATGAAGTAAAAACTTTGATTCACAACTTTAAAATATTATATATAACAACTAAAATCAGCCAAAAAAATATGTATAATCAAAATATCAAGAATCACAGTAGTAAACATAGTCAAAATAAGAATGCAAAAGAAAAAATAAATAAATAAATAAACAAAACAATTGAAAAAAAAAATTTAACTAAATTTACACATTAACATGAATAACTTCGAGCACTTGAAACTTCCAAAATGACACTTGAAAATTGTTTTTGTGTGACTTTTATACCTGAAGTTTTGAAGCATACCATAGTCATTGTGGAGGTTTCAAAAGATATTTTCATCATTTTGATGGTTTTAGTGTATTTTATCATTTTGTAATTTTAGGGGTATTTTAATCATATCACAGGTTTTGAAAATATTTTTCATTTTGGAGATTTCAAAGTTATTAAGTCATTTTGTAGGTTCAGAGGTTTTTCAATCAATTGGGAGGTACTTTGGTAATTTTGAATATTTTTGGGTTATTGCTATAATATTAAAGGTTTATAGGGTATTTTGGCCATTTTAGAGATTTTTTGGGGTATTTTGTTAAGTTAGATGTTTCAAGGGTAATTTGGTAATTTTACAAGTTTTAGGGGCTTTTTGAAGGTTTTGAATGAATGTATTTTGTTCATTTGGAGATTTTAAATGTATTTATGTTATTTTAGAGGTTTTAGGGTATTTTGGTCATTTTGGAAGTTTACTTATTTTGAAGGTTTCAATAGTGTTTTGAGAGTATTTTGGACATTTTGTATATTTTTGGCTTCTTTTTTTCTTTTTTCTTTTTTTTTTCATTTTTAGGTTTTTGTGTCTTGCGACTAAAATTGTTTTACGTATCAAAAGGCGTAAAATATTTTCAATCTTGAAGAGATCATTTTTTCTAGTCAACATAAAACGATTTTAGTTTGACCAAGTATTTCAACCACCCTAAACACTAAAAAATGGGGAGAACATTTTTTGGGAAATGTTCTACGCATGACCTTATCGTTAAGTAGACTTGGTTATCAATGTGAGTACAATTGAGGAGGATTAATGCAAAACATATGTATCCATACAATAATAATGAAAGATTAGCAATTACTTTTGTTAATCTCCTATTATGTCTTGTTTGCCACATGATTTCAATTCTTCTTCTTCCTTTTTTTTTCTCTTATTCTCTCTATTGTCCCTCCCCTCCCCCCCCCCCCCCACTCTTCCTTTAGTCAAATTGGATAAAATTTTAACAAATCCTAATCAAGTCCCAACTCACAGGAGATCATTATTTTATCTTTTTACATGTTATGCTAACTGGAGCCCACATAATTTGTAAGAATTGAGACCACTCCAAAAAATTTTGATTCCCACAATTTTAGTCAAAGAAACTAAAATTTTGGTAACTCCGTTTAATTTTTAAATATCATCTTATATTCCACAATTACAACTTTACGATAATTGCTTTTATCATCAAGTTAAGAAACTAATTATTTTTTGGTGTAATAAGGGTTTGAATACAAAATCTCTTATTCGCAAACATTAAACTTTACCAGTTGTGTTAATTATAAAACCTACAAATAATTAATTGTTAAGAAGTTATTTTTTATGTCAATATAGTCATTACATCTAGTATAAGTATTATTTCTTATTGTGTTTTCCTCCTCCTCTTTCATTTATATTGTGTGGTTTATATGTAAGGTACTCCAATTTAGCAATGTAGTCAACTTTGAACTTCATCTTGTAAATCACCATCCTGTCTTCCCTTTTTTTTATAACTTAAATGGGACTGATAAACTAGTGAATAACTAGTCGAAAACATGTGCAATGGATGGAAAAATTTAATAAAATATGTTGTATCTCTCATTGTTTTTTGTTTAAATATGAAATTTGATGATCACGGTAGTTATTAATAATCTTTTTTGGTCTAAATATGAAATTTAATATGAGTTATTAATGGTGTTCTATTTTAATTATGGTAATAATCTAATGGAGAGTTTAAATATAGATTATGATTTATGGATAAAGTTTAGCTACGAAATTGACTGTAGCCTAAGGCTACAACCTTACTTTATAAAATAAATATTACTACATATTTTGAAAATCTAACTGTTGAATTGCATGATCTTTATGTTCTTAATACACATGTCAAATTTTGTGTCAATCAGATATTATTTACTATATGATCTATAAGCTTATATTTTATGCATAATTTTAAATTACAAAAACTTCCAATTTAAAAAATTTATTAATGACATAATTATTGATTTTTAATTTTTTAGAAATTTTGCAAGCATGGAGGATATAAGAAGAAAATGCAATTCAATGGTGGATTTGTCAAAATTCACCTCCAATAAAAAAATATTAATTAAGATTAAAACTACAACCAATTTTGTAGTTAAAATTTGTCCTAAATTTAATATGTGTTCGTGTGTGCGAGCGTGTGTGTATAATGACATGTAAAATTGTAAGACCTATAAATTCCTGCATTGCATGGAAAAGTTTAATAAAATATGATTTTATTTTTAAAAAATGATTTTCTTTCTCTTTATTTTGCATAGAAATATGAAATTTTATAATTGTGATAGTTTCTTAATAGACATTTATTATGGTTGTATTTTTATATTAAATAGATAATTATGGTAATTATAAATTAGTATTTATTATGGCTATGTTTGTATATGGAACTATATATTCTATTATTTAAATGAATCGTGTCAAGATTTTAATTGAGAATTTAAATATAGAATAGAATTTAAACTAAATTTCAAAAATATTTATTAGAATATTGAAGTGTAAAATTGTAATCTCTCGAAATCTTAGGTGACAAAATATAATAAGATTAATCAAAAGTCAAATGTCTTCCATATTATATAGAACTAGCAAATAACTCGTACATCTGTACTGTACAATTAAAAACAATTACAATTATATAGATATGTATGTTCAAATTATATTTGGTGTAAGAGTTACACATTTTTTAAGTTATAGATGAGTTTTACTCTCTCTCTCTCTCTCTCTCTCTCTCTCTCTCTCTCTCTCTCTCTCTCTCTCTCTCTTAATTTTTTATTTTAATTTTTTTATATACACATGAGTTTAAAAATTAGATAGAACTTTTTTTTTTGAGAGGGAGTTTCAACTTAGACAACAATTGGAATCCAATCGGATTTTCTCTCAACTTTAACTTTAATTATATATATATATATAGTCATAAATGAGTTCTACTCTCTCTCTCTCTCTCTCTCTCTCTCTCTCTCTCTCATTTTTTATTTTATTTTTTTTTATATACACATGAGTTTACTTTTTTTTATATTGGGTTTTCGATGGTTTGTTTATATTAGACTTATTGTCTTTTGCATAACATTAATTCACCTAGAACAAAAATTTTAAAAAAAAAAATAGATAGGACACATGGTGTAAAATTAAACAACAATTAGAATCCAATTTAGAATCTAATTGGATTTTCACTCAGCTTTAGCTTTATCTCATTTTTTATTTTATTTTATTTTTTTAATATACACATGAGTTTACTTTTTATATTGGGTTTTCGATGGTTTATTTAATTAGACTTATTGTCTTTTGGATAACATTAATTCACCTAAAACAAAAATTTTAAAAAAAAAAATAGATAGGACACATGGTGTAAAATTAAACAACAATTAGAATCCAATTTAGAATCTAATTGGATTTTCACTCAGCTTTGGCTTTAATTATATATATAGATATATAAATTATAGATATCATTTAAGAATGGATGATGTGGGAAAATTGTGTATATTCTTTACTTAATAAAAAAAAATCATAAAATGTCCTATTTATCACAAACACAATATGTAAAAATTATTTTTTGAAATTAAAAATGTTAGGAATTAAACTTAACACTGCACATTAAAATCTTAAGTAAGAGGTGTATGGGTTGGATTGCTCAGGTGCCCGCAAGACAAATCCCATTTGAAATGGATAGTGTGAGTTTGTCAATTGCTCGACCCCCTTTTTTAATGAATATGATAATCAGATTCTTCGTTAAATCATTTTTAAGAGTTTTATATTTCAGTAACATTATCTGATCTCTCTAACAATAAAAACCTAGATTTAAACCCCCTTAGCAATTTATTGTAAGAGGGGGGAAAATGCTTTTAAAGTCTTTGTCCTATAATGAATTTTACCCTTATCTATTCGTAGCCCTAGATGTTGGTAAGGAACCCACGTTAAACGTAACAAGTTCATGTCCTGTCTTTTTATTACTATATCAACAAATATGATTTGAAGGGGAGGGAAGTTGACTTAGAGCTTGTTGTGGGACATTTTTTGTCAAATAAAACAATCTTTCAAAAATGATTAAAAACTTAAAGTTACTACCTGCAGAAGAAGCTATGAAACTGTTTGTGGAGCTCGTTTCGTCACACATGGCACTCTATGGTTTTATACCAGTCTCTTTCTAATTTCTCTTGGTACATAAGTACATTCCTTAAGCTTTTTATCCTCTTTTTAAGCACATCATTAATTTAAATTTAATTTCTTGCTTCCATTGTTTACTTTTCTTTTAACAATTTTCAGTTAGGAAGTCACCAAATACATTAAGTGACACTTTACCTTCTTTTTCTTCTTAATTTATGGGTCTTTCATTATCAATTTTGTTAAGCAAGTAACACCTAACCTATGAATGAATATATAGGTACCCTTTATAATACGATACTATATTATTCTTTCCAACACAAAAAATTAATGGCCAATCAGAATAACTCAAAGGAAATGCCACATCAAATTATATATGCAGGACTCCCTAACAAACCGACCAAGTCAAAAGTCTGCGCGCCAACCGCATGATACTTCACCATCCTTGAACCTCATTGGTCCATGGGTCCCAAGTAGGCCCAAATGCCACGTCAAGGCTTAAGTTAATCCACACTCCAAATTGGGGATTATAGCATCATAAATGAGCACCAATCATGATAGAGTAGGTGATGTACATAAATTTAATGAATATGATTTGATGTTAATTTGATGGTTTGGATTTTAATTTTATGGCCTCCAATTGATGGGTTCTTCTTTAATCATTACTTTTGATATAAGGTGATGGCGAACCATTTTGGGTCTACCTCATTTGTATTTAAGACTTTTTTCCCAACTCATTTTCTTTTGCACTTATTATTGTAAATTCTCTTGCAAGCGAAGTCTCATCCACTTCCCACGTGGAACCTAATTTCAAATCAATAATATACATGAGAAATCAAAAGTCCATGAATTTTTAATTCAAGTTAAAAGAACATCCTTCGACTAATTTTTTTATTTGGCTAAGTAATTTCTTGATTTTATCGATGTTAATTGTTAAAATTATATAAAAATGTGGAAATCCTTTTTGGAAATTGTGCTTCCATCTCAAGGGACACCAATCCCACATGAAAGGTTTATTATTTTCCATGATTGGACAATAGAAATAAGAATCATGTGTATCAGAAGCAAGCCATTGGAGGTACACTTTGCGTCAAGAAGATAGGGACTTGTAGCCAAAACACAAAGTAAAGGTATTTCCTAGCAAAAAATATTTTGCTTAAGGAAAAAGTTGGTCATTACTCATTACATCTTGCCTTAAACCTAGTTAGACTAATAATGAGGGACTTGAAGAAAACAAAGAAGAAACCCCCAATAAGACACCAATACAAATTTGGTGGTAAAAACAATGCCTAAACTACTCCACATCTGCTGTTTTTGTTAGTTTTTAGTAGTTGGCCAATCCATTCATCAAAAGTACCAACCCCTTTAAACCTCTGACCTACCATTAGAGAGAGAGAGAACATTTCAATTAAATAAAAGGCTTGAAAAGAAGGAGGAAACACCAATGCCTTGCACACTACTCAAATATACATCCTATTGCTGAAACACCCATTTCATCTCCCTCCCTCTCTCTCTCAATGGAAGAGACCTCAAAAATTCCAATGGCGAAAACAACCAAGATTATCAGAAAATCTATCTATACTTTCCTTCAAAACTACCACTACTTCACCTCGACCGCCATTCTCTTTGCTCTCCCTTTCTCGGCTTCCATTCTCCTCTCACAAGCTTATGTCCCCTTCTCCTCTGCAGCTCTCTTGCCAGCCATACACAATCGCTTGAGCCTTCTCTTTGATGCTGCAGGCTTCCCTCCTTCAGAATTCTTCTCCATTCTCAACCTCAAGCTTTCTCAAACAATCTTTTCCTCCATTCTTACACTTCCTTTCACACTCACCTCCCTGCTCATCACAAAAGCAGCTATAATTCAATCTCTCAATCAAAACAAACCAGCTTTGACACCGCCTTCTTTTTCATCAGTATTAACCCTTTACTGTCCACTCCTCCTCACCTACATATGCAACTCATTTTTTATCCTTGCGGCGAATGCAACAGTCTTCTCTCTTCTCTTCCTTGCCTTCAACTTTCTTGAAGGATTCAGCTTCTCTTCTCCCAACTTCCTTCTCTTCCTGTCAGCTGCAGGGGCTGTACTCTATTCCATTGTTCTGGCCAATGCCTTCATAATATGCAACTTGGCATTGGTTTTATCGGGTATGGAACGTTGTGGGGGATACATGGCAATCCTCAAGGCTTGTGTTCTCATACGAGGAAGAGCTTCAACTGCACTGTCCCTGGCATTGCCTGTCAATTTGGCTCTGGCAGCTGTCGAAGCCTTGTTCCAATACCGGGTTGTGAGAGCTTATCATTTTTCTGAAAAGCTTGGCTCATCCTCGGCTTTGGAGGGGATCCTCGTTGCTTACTTGTATTCGATTTTTATTGTTCTTGATACCGTTGTGAATTACATGTTCTGCAGAAGCTGTAAGACAGGTTCTTGGATAGAGCAGGAAGGTAGGCACTCTTACTGGATTGAATTTGCAGAGGAAGACAGTAATTGTTATATTAGTATTAAGACTATGGAAGAACTTCCATAAACACAGGATAGCTGGCTCATTTATTGAATTTCACAGAGACAAGTCTACACAATTTTTATGTGCAAAATTGATTTCTGTTGCTTGTGGAAAAAGCAGGCAACATACAGAACACAAAGACCCGCTTAGCAGGGTGACCTCAAGGAGGTGCAAAAAGTGAGATTGAAAATTGTACACCATGTTATTGAATTTCTTCTCGCTATATTGTCCAATTCAATTTTCTGTTTTTTTTCTTTCCCCTACTCACTTTTTACCATGTACATTGGCAATTTTTAAAGTGTGAATGATACAAAGGCTTTGTTAATCTACTACATGAGGGAATTGTTCTTTTTCTTTTTCTTTTTCTTTTTCTTTTCTTTTCTTTTTGAGACTGAAAGAGAGAATTAGGGAAACGATTGCTTCATCTCTTCATCATAATGCATCAAACATAAAGTTGCAAAACAAAAAATATTTTTTTAAAAACATGTGTTTTCAAAACCTTATTGTAATTTTTTTTTTTTTTTTGGGGTAAACTTCATTGACTTATTGTAAGACATAAAATTTATGACAAACTTAACTATAAAAGATGTGTTTATCTTATTGAACATTGGAAACAATGTACGCAGTCTTCTCCACGTGTACACAGCTTGACCCAGAAAATTATGAATCTTTGCTTTAATTGTATGACTTGATTGCTTTGAATACTTACCATTTTTTATGACTCGGTTTAGGTTAGAAATAATTGATTATTTGCCATGATTATTTATTTTGAGTTTTTCCTTTAATAATTTGATTTGGATGTGTATAGAATAAGATTTTGACATTTCTATGCATATTTTGATTGATTTTGTCAGATTTGATTTGTTTCCTAGTGTGTTTTTGGATACCAATGAAAAATTAAAATTATTTTACTATTCAACTTATTTTTGTTATTATTTATGAGCCCACTGCACTTTTTGGTACTATTCATAGCCTCTGTTGTACTATTTCAACTAACTTTTACTTTTATCTACAATACTTTTAGTAATAAGTTTTCAGTTTTAGCAAAATAAGCAGTATCCAAACAGACCCCTAATTTGACAAATGATTTGTCTTAGTGTGTGTTTCGATTGATTAAAGTTTCCAGATTATTTTATTATTCAGCTAATTTTTGTTACTATTTATGAACTCCACAACACTTTTTTGTACTATTCACAGGTTTCATTGTACTATTTTAACTAATTTTTACTTTTATCTACTGTAAAAAAATTTCAGTTTCAGCAAAATAAGTGGATCCCACAACCCTTGATTTGATTTGATTTGCTTCTATTTGAATTTGATTCTTTTTATGCTATAATGTAATATGATATTTCTTTGTGTGCTAGATTTTCATTTAACCTAATAATTGCATGATCAGATTTTAAGCTTAGTTAATAAAATGTAGCCTAACAACATTAATAGTGTTCAGCCCACGAGACTAGTAAAGTCACTAGAGTTAGGCGTCTAATATCTTCTCATCACCGTACCTTAATTTCGAACATATATTTTAATACTTAAACTTCTAAATTGGTTCCTGGACCTAAACCAGGTAGCGACTTCCAAAGAAAAGAGAAAGCGTATAACCCGCAAATGCAGGGCGGTGTGCACACAAATGTCTTCTTGTAAATGGTGCCGCTCTCTTCTTACAGTCGATTTTGTCTCCTTAGACCGTTGATTGTCGCTATCGTTGGTGTCTGTTTTGCAGAAGTCATCCTCAAGCCATTGTTTTGCCGATGTCCCCTAGGCCACCAGTTCAACCATTCTCTAGCCATAGCAACCATCCTTCAGCCATATAGTATTCATCCTCTAGTCATAGATGCAGTCATCCTCCAGCCACGGTGGCCTTATGTCCTCCATCCATTATCAACCATCGTCATTTACAGTTGCAGCAGTTGTCTTATGCATTCCATTCTACATTGTGCACAATCTAAATCTACATTTGATCTAACCCTTCATGGTCACGCTTTCCTTCACAATTTCACACTTCAAACTCAAGACAAGTATGTATAAAAATAACTTCATAAAATGGCATTTATACCCCCTTTGACTTGTACCTTCTCAAAGTCTATACATCTAACACACCATATCAAATCTCAAACTTAATAAAAGGATAACGAGTATGTATTGTAAGTCATCAAACTAATGTTATGTATTTAAAGTTTGTCACATGTAATTATGATAGGCTACAGAGGTAGAAATGTCTTTTCCTTTTTATTATTAAGTTTGAGAATGTATTATATCATGGTGGATCAAATAGGTTGAGAAGGTATGACTCAAATGGGTAATAAAGACTCCTTTTTTTTTTTTTTTGAAGTCCTGTATCAGCTTAGTGTTGCTGGCACAGTGGCACTTACCATATCATTAAATCTTGTTTATAATTAACCAAACTAACTACCAGATCTAAGTATAAGGTTCATCAAAATATATAAATAAAAAAATCTAAGTATAAGGAAATTAAAGCATCAGGCCAAACCTTTGGTGTGCCTTCATGTAACATGCCACTTAGCTGTTAATATTGAAAATAGTGTTATTAAAACTTATCTAAAAATTATTGCACTTAAAAAAAAAAAAAGTTGAATTCTCGATTTTAAATTTAACCTTAATATGTTGACTTAAAATTATAAATTCAATTGTTAAAAATCTTGTAACTCAACCGACGTTTTTTCTTGTGAACAATTCACATTGTTGAAAATGCAACAATATTTTGATTTTAAAACATAATAAATTAATAAACACCACGACTTTCAAATAAATTTCAAATTCAAATATTTTAAAATTTTTAATTAGAATATAATTTTCGGCTAATCAATAAGAAATGAATCACGGGATCCACCTTGGATCACTTATAGACAAATTTCTTTCCATGTGACAGAAAACCTTGACATCAAACCAATGATTTCAAATTTAACTCAACATCAAACAAGAACTCAACAAACAAAGTCACCACCTGCCCAACTAGAATGCCCAAAAAGTAAATCGGATAGCATATCAGCATTTAGTTCAAAAATTATAAATTCCAATATTTCTCCAATTCAACCACTCTGATTTTTAACATTACTTCATTTTACATGCTTCGTGCCGTGGATGCTCAACTGCTCAGCTTAGCCTTCGGAAGCTTAAGAGGTCCTTAAAATAAATGGTTCCAACCGAATTGTTAAGAGAGACAGGATGGATTAAGAAATCTACTAGTACTCGTAATGGCAAGGCAGTACAGAACTACAGGAACTTCCCATAAAAAATGAAGAAGACCAAACGAGATGAAACCACAGAATCCTCCCCCTTTTTCTTATCCCCTTTCTGTCGGTGGACAAAAGGCAGCACAAGCTTGAGCTTGCATAGCTCTATTCATATGTAAATCTGCAGGCTAAATTCTTTAATCCACAACTTACATGCAGAAAATAGTATAGCATGCAGACTCCATCGCAAGTGAAAAATATAACAAATGAAAGTCTGAATAACCTAAGGCGATACTAGTTGAGACTCAGGTGCAAGCAGAGAGGAAGAGAGAAAATACGAGAACCTTGACATTTAATGAATGAGAATATTTTAACAATGAATCAAATGAAAGAAGCAAGCAATTTCTACTCGCAGCCTATATTTTGTTTATGTTACAATTACACTAAGAGAAAGCCCGTCCTCTAACTTCTAACATCTCTTCCTCAACCTGACACCTATACAATATCTTTCGTGACGGGTGGTTCCTATCAAAATCTCAACTAAAAGGAAAAAAAACAAAAATGAAAACTAACTTTTATGTTACATGAGAAAGAATGAATTCTAAGGGGAGCTCTGTACAAGGTTTAATGATACAGTTGGGCTTTTGTACTTTACAATCCCCAAGGTATCTGCTCTGGCGCCAAAAAAAAAAACGCCAAATGAATGGTGAAAGCAGAAACCAATGCGATCATGAAAACTGATCCACGGTTAAAGAATTACTTCTCAATAATGGTGCTAGAGGGGCCCAATCCATCACCTCAATAGCAGTCGTCCTACATGGGATACCTCTGCTTCTTAGGTCAACGATGGCAACGACCCAGTGTTTGTTGATGCTTGGTCTTGTCTGCAAGGTATCTAACGTGATTTATCAATGGACCATGATCATCTGATTGAAAATCAGATCAGCTTGTTCTAAGACTTCTGCACAGTTGAAGGACTGTGCACCTCAAGGAGCACTACTGCATCATTTAAAGCATTGTGAAAGGCTCCGACTGTCCAAACAAGCTTTCCTTTGCCATCATCTAGTTACCAACATTGGGGCAGAGCTCTGCTGTATAGCAGGAGCTATATTTCGTATGCAGGGGTGGGTAAAAGTCAATCTTCACCTATCTTGCTGCCCTCCTAGTAAGGTTAATGCCCTTTGCCTTATCCATTTCGGCCTCCTTGTCAGCTTTCTTCTTCTCCAATTCAACCTGCTTGCAATTCTCTTCATGTGCTTTCCGAAACAACCTTACAAAATTTAGGAGGGTCGCAGTAACTGCATTTATTGATGTAGCATTCAGTTTAACCATTACCACACAGAAGTAACAAATGAGGGAATCAAATCATTTAGATTCTCTTAAATGATGGGTCATGATTATGTTAAACCAAAAAGGTTACACCACTAAATTAAAGTTCCATTAGATTAATATCTTGCACCAGATATAAATTTTTATATGTATGTATACCTGTATATGTGTTTATCAACAAAAAAAAAAAATGAATACCTGTATATATGATGAATGAATGCAATATATATGTAAAAATATATGTATATCTGTACAGAAACAAAAAAAACCCCCCCCCCCCCCCCCTTGCTTTTGAGATGGTTCCAAGGTTAGGTTTAGACAAACATATGGTGTGGTGATAGGTCTCTCTTAAGGTTTTGTTCCCAAACCTGTTTGCCTTAGACAAAAAGGCTTCAATCTCATCTAGCAACCCATTTGAGGGAAAGGGTCAGCATTTGGAGTCCTCATTTCATCTAGCCTTTTTCAGGATTAGGAGTTGCAATCCATTGATTTTTTTTTAATGATAATCTACCTTCCTCTCCCGGTCATGATAGAGCAATGTGGATGCCATTAAAGAAATGAGTGTTCCCGGCGAGCTAATGCTAGGATGCCCTTAGGGGTTCTATAGGTTTAATTTTCCCTTAGAAGAGTATCTGGATGGCTAGCCCATGGGAAAACGCTAACAAATTCTGACCCACAAGAGGCACATTTTGAAAGTTGATTGGTGTCGTATGTGTAAAATTCATGGGGAATACCCAAATCTGTGGTTGAGCTGTTGGAGTGTCGGCAAGAGGTTAGTTTCAACAGCACAGCCGAGCTCAGGTATGGTAAGCCTTGCCCTTGTGCATCATGTGGAATCTGTGGTACGAAAGAAATAGGAGGATCTTAGATAGAGGCAAACGTCCTGCCTATGCTATCAAAGAGCATATATTGCAGACCATGTTTGGTTGGATGTGTGCTCTAAGCAGAATCCCTTCTCTGTCTTCTGTTGATTTTATCGACTATCTTTCTTTGTGAGTTGTATTCTTTGGAAAGGGCTTGTACACATGCTATTATGTGTTATTCCCTTTTCCTTTCCTAATAAAACTTTTACTTACAAAATAAATGTCTCTCTCAAGCAATATATGTAGTCCTCTATATTCAGTAATATCAATGTTATTAATCCTGTATTGTCTTTAAAGACTTATCTCCACTTGAAATCCTATTTACAAAATTGGCCCATAATCTAGAGGATGCATTATGGCTCCTCCATGAATACATGTGGTACAAAAGAAAAAGAAGAAATGTCAGGAAAGATGTAAATTCCCTAGGTACATCCAAGACATACAATCGCTTAATTATATTAAGGAAGCATCCAAATTCTTTCTAGCAAAAATTATACATCCAATCATTAAGGTATAAGTATGGATTAGTCCATTTGACTATTAGGAAAAGACCAATAAGTCCTAATAGAGGACTTATTGATACAATGAAAATAGATTAAAACTTATTCGTCTTTCTTAAGGAAAAGTAAGACATACCCACACTTTTATAATCAACAAAATGGACAGATGTCATATCCATAACTTACCTTGCTCAAATGGGCAACGGGCAGGGTCCTCACCAAAATATAATGCAAGTGCATCTGCATTTCTTCCCTGTCCACCAAAGGAATATTCAAGAAATGTAATGAACTATTCACTTCATTAGATGATGTATTCAAAATAGTAGTTTACATCATATCAACTTACCACCACAGAGTATAGATTTGTTACAGATGCCACCTCTGTCTCAGCAACGCTGATGAATTCTTTCAATGTCTGGAATAAAATATAAGAATTGTAAGGCTTTGTCTGGTTGTGAGAATGAAAAAGATTTAGTTTTCCCTCATATGTATTTGGTTGGGGATGGAAAAGTGGAAAGATGGAAAACTATTTTGTTTGATTGAGAAGAAAAATGAGAGGATAGAAAATGGTGTTTGTATATAAATTTACTCTCATGCCCCGATTATATTAAAAAAAAGTTAATAGTTTATAAGGAAAAAAAAGAAGAAGAAGAAGAAATTAATGTGGAGGGAGGAGAGGGGCATATTGGTAAATTCCCATATAAGGCCCTCTTTCTCCCCCATTTTCTCCCTAATTTGGGGAGAAAACAAAACACCCCAAAATGGTGGGCCCAGGGAGATATCACCCATGCCCCCACCAAAATCAAGTAATCAACCGCCCCAACCAACTGGGGCATTGGATGTAAAAAAAAATAAAAAAATACAAGAAAATCCAAAGATAAAAAAATGTGCATATTCTATGGCAAATGGAAATCAACGGATAACATTTTTTACAAGTCAAATGATATGACTTAAAAGGACTTTCTAAGGGACAAAAAGAAACCTCAGGGTCAAATGTTTTGCAACAAAGACCCACAACAACCACCACATTCCCCAAATATTATAACTACATTTGAATCTAAGCATCATTGCTGATCAAATGCCTGAAGCATTGAATTATAACAGTGTCATTAATGACCTAATCTTTGTTATCTGTAAATAAATACAGTAGGCAAAAAATACATGGGAAAAGAAATATATCTATCACCATAAACACAAAATAGAATAGATATGCAGCAAAGCCATAATCTTGGGAAAGGATGTACTTCATAGTTGGATGACCTTTGGACTAAGGAACACTGAAATGAAAAGATTACATATTCAAAGTGGTACAAGGGTATATGAATTGTAAGTAAATTAATCAACCCATATATCCCAAAATATTTGGAAGTTTGCAACCCCCCCCCCCCCCCCCCCCCCCAAAAAAAAAAAAAAAAAAAAAACTAGATTCATAGTTAAGGGTTTGATAGGAAGCTGAATTGATAAAGGCTTTTAGTTTTAGAAATTTCCATATGCTTTGAGACAATCCAAAAATGAAATAACCCCCTTTATATTGGGATGGAGAGAGTATGTAAAAAAGTACTTATGCAATCAAATAATAACACATAACAACAACATCGAGCAAGCCTTAGTCCCAAAAGTTTGGAGGATCAAAGAATATAGATGAACTATTACAGAAAATTTCATATTATCAATAGAAAAGGTAAACTACATATAGAAAATTATCAGCTCTAGATAATAATAGCATCTTAGCCTAGTGGTATTGAGGATGTCAGTGGATCAGGTCCAAGCACCATGCATGCCCTAAAGTAAGAGGTTAGGCTTAGGGTCATCATATCCCCCCCCCCCCCCCCACCCCAAAAAAAAAACCTCTTACACATTATAATTCAAAATTTTCAAGGCATAAATTTTAGACTTTCTACTTGACTGACAAATTACCACACGTGCCTGAAAACAAGTAATTGTCTTAAATTTCTCCCATATATTTGTATTTCCCTAAGTTGTTAATGCACAAACATGTCATCAGGACATATATAGATAGTAGAAAGAATACTGAAGAATAAGCACTTGACAAAAAGTCTACAAACCTTACGGAAAACTTCAGACACAGGGCCATCATTTTCAGACGCAGTCAGCTCCTGCTTGACCTTTTCTAGTCCCTTGATTATAGCTTGCATTTCTTCTGCTAAAGACTTCAATTGTATCTACAAGGAAGAAAGACACAATGTAAACAAGACAATAATTGAGATCAAGAACAAAAAAACAAATGGTACCTTAGTTGCAGCTTCCAGGCTAACAAATTCCAGGTGAAAATCAAGTAGTTCCGCTGAATTAGTAGCCAAGAGCTGAGTGACAAGAAAACCAAATTGGAGATTTAGGCATAGAAGAATTACTGCCAGCAAAAGACGTCAGCAGTGAAGGAACTTATGTGCAAGAAAACTTAGTATGAAAAACACAAATCCAGTAGTAGTAGTTACGCCAAAGCCAGTAGGGCACTAGAACAAACTAACCAAAATTTCCTTAAGCTTGTTGCTATATCGTTTACTATGATCCAACAAAGTACTATAAAAATTCATTTCATTTATCTTTTTGGAGAGCTGAGCAGTCGTATGGCTCGTATCATTTTGTGAAAACTCATTTTACAACCCCTACCAACTCAACTTGAATTAAAATAACTCAATTCATTTAGTTCAGTTCATATGCTCTTGGTTTGTTGTGAACTGATCTACAAAATCATTTAGGTCAGCTCAACCTGAACACATGGATGAACAACCCAATTCGGCCCAGGTTGCACTCTTCTGCTGAACCACAAAAATGATATTAATATGCATAACAATAACAAAAAAATGTAGGAACCATACCTTGCAAAGATAATGCATAAGTGTCATCTTACTGTTGGAAGCACGCGTGTCAGTGAGCTTTAAAAGACTGTCCAACTTGAACCCAATTGCAGAACCTGTATAATTTGGGATCATTTGATGATTTAGATTAGCCAGCAAGGTGACAACAACAACAAAAAATGACATCAAATCAACTCTAAAAAATCCCATACATTGAGAGCTAAAAAGACATGTCATCAATGCAAAGAAGTTCACAGAGCACCCAAAGAATAGGGTATCATGTAGGATGCAAAAAACAACAATAACAGTAATTTTTATTGGTACAGTTACTTATCAAAAAAAATTTTATTGGTACTGTTGCAACAATAATTATTTGATGGAAAAAAATCCTACCTACGAATCCATGAACAAGTTTAGGTTTTTCTTTCCCAATTTTTAATTTCGGCAACTGTTCACATATCCCATGCATGAAGCATGAGCCTCTGGAAACGAAAGTTGCACATCATCAACAACGATAACAAAGCCTTAGTCCTAAAATTGGGGTCAGCTATGATTCCTTGACAAACTAGATTGGATCAACCACATGAATTTTTTTCCTCCATTCTATCCTATTTGAAATCATGCTCTCCATTACTTCCCTAAATTACGTCATTTTTTATTACTTCTACTAAAGTTATTTATGGCATTCAACTCTCCCTATCTTTTCATCAATAGGAGTACCCCTATCTTTAAAAGGATTTCCTCACTTTGAATCCTACATTTCCGTGTATTCCCGCTTATCCATCTCAACGTTCTTATTTCCTTTTATGGATATGTTGCTTCTTAACCACCCAACATTTGATACCATAGAGCATAGCTGGTCGACAGTCATATAGCAGTCTTATAAAAAATTTCCCTTTAACATAATAGGTATTCTGCGGTCACACAATACTCCTAATGCACCCCTCCACTTCAACCACCCTACTCTTATCCTATGATTCACATCCTCTTCAATCCCCCCATCTTTATGAATTTTTTATCCAAGAAAAATTATTGATCCAAGATATCAAAAACTCTTGCTTTTTAGTATCTCTTCGTCATCAAGTTGTACTGTCCCTTTGTCTCTACTTCTGCTTTTACTAAACTTACATTCCATGTACTCCATTTTAGTCCTACTTTAAAAGGTTGCACATAGATTACCATAAAAGAGTTCATTTAACAACTATCAGTAAATACCAAGAGACTAATACTCAACCATGTCAACACCAGATAGTATTAAATAAATAGTAGTATAGAGAATTTATGAAAAGATTCTTCTCATCATAATTTCTAAGAAACTGAGGTTGTTGGTAATGACATTAGCTAATTCTTCATAATGGAGTGTGTATAAACCTCCTTAAGCAAGATAGAAAAGAAAACCTCGAAAACACAATGAACTAACAAAAGAAGTATAAAAATGAAGATCCTTACCCCTTGCAGTTCCTTGGTTCAATGTATTCCCAATGAAAAGAATAAGCTTCATAATTTCCTTCAGTTTCGTTGATTTCCTGACCTAATTAGCCAACAAAAGTGTACCTAAAATCAAAAGAGAAAAGTATAGACTGAACTGGAATGATTGATAATCATTAGCAACATACCTCTTCACATGCAGAGTTTACAGTGTTTAAACTCTTTTTAAATTCTGAAATCTGCCCCCAAAAAAAAGTTCAACAATAAGACAACTACAGCAAAGACTAATCTATGACATTTAAAAATAAATCTAAATCAAACATTGCAGATACCACCAAACCTGAGAGCTGAACTGAATCTTGAAAGAGAATACTCTTAATTTTGACTCCACCCGAGGCACTTTCATCAGCTCCAAGAAATACTGAAACATAAAAACACATAATAAATATATTCATACAACATGTCCCAACCATATAATTAACAGAAAATAAAATCAAATGCAAATTTTATCTAACAAAAAAAAAGAAAGCGACATTGCCACAACTTTTTTTTTTTAATAGGTTACATTGCCACAACTAAATGAACATCATATATAAGAAAAACAGTTATATTTGGAAGACATTTTATGAAAATTAAACACATGAAAACTTCTCACTTAAAGGGGTCAGTATACACAGCATAAATGACAGAGGCAGCTCGTGATTCCATTTGATTACTACAAAGTCTTTATTGAACAGAGAGAGATGACCAAGTAAAACAGATGGGCAAACACTTCTATTTTGAGACCAAAGCCACCATCAGAGCACTTTTATGCTAATTTAGTGAGAAAAGTATCCACTGTTAAATTAACCTCCAGTGGAGAGAGAGACTTCACATAATTTTAATATAATGTACAAAAAGACAAGACCATATCACCATTCAGAATAGTTACATGACTAGTAAAATACTGCAGGAGATACACAATAATACATAAATTAATAAAGAATAGCACTTATCAAAGTACAACAGATTGACAAGATCCTAAAGATTGTGATTCAGTAACCAATAACAAATAACAAGATCTAGTCAACTAAAAAACTTTTGCAGACCTGTTCGCACTTTCCCAGATTTTCCATGTCGCCTGTGTAACCCTAAATAAACATAATACAAAGAAATCAAAATCCAATAAAGAAAAGAAATGGTGACAGACTATATACTCTAACCAAACAGCCAATTAGCTCTAGCTCAGCTAGCACCACCTCCCCTTATAAGTTACGTATAGGTGAGGTTGTGGTTCAAGACCCATCGGGTTTGTGTGTAACTTACAAAATAAATAAATAAAAATGCTCTTAACCGAATATATAGGGCAAAAACTATCTTCAATGTGAAAAGAATTATTAAATTAAAAATTTTTTAAAAAAAAAAATTAAAAAGCTAAGAGAAAATAAAAGGAAATGATAATTTATGTGAAATCACCACCTTGAGAAGTTCCATCTCCTCTTTGGTAGGGCAAAATTTTATGAGATTCTCCACCTGATCAACATCTAATACTGACTCATCCAATGCTAAAACTGCAGCCTGACCATATGCAAATCAATAGATTGTTAGCTCATACTCATTAGAGACAATGTTCAGTAAACACATTACCAGCCAAATTCAACCATCAATAAGTTTACTGAACAGTTTATGGAACCACAGATCAACCATCAATGAGTTTACTGAACAGTTTACAGAACCACAGATCATTTTGATTTTAAAAATAAGTCATAGCCATCAGTGAGTTTAAAACATACCTAAAATTAATTTAAAACAATAATTCTTTCGTTTACCAGCATACTAAACGCTACTATCTACAACTCAAGATAACAAACAAGCCATTCATTTACCCTTTTGTTTGGGACCATTTTAAGAAAAACATTTTTTCCCAAATCTATCCATAAGCTTTTAAAAATGAAAGAAGTTCCAATTCTTTAACAAAACTGATATTTGGCCCTATAAAAATGTTTCCAATAGGTACAGTTGTAGAAAAAACGTAAGTCCTTCCTATAAATATGTGTCATTCTTGAAGTTTCAGTGGGTGCATCTCATGGAATGTGGGTCTGCCGTTGATCTCTCCCCCATACAAATACTGAGTTAAAATATTTCGCATCAAACATCATGTATCTATCTCAGAGATTTCAATTAAAAAAAAATTTCATTACCTATAAAAAAAAATCTATCTCAGAAAGAATCGTGTCTTCCTCTACAAATCACACACACGAGCTCACGCCCGCACACGCGCGCGCGCACACAAAAAAAAACAGTTACATGGGGACGAGAGCTTACCATCATATCAGAAAGCGGCATCTTAACTTTTGTGAGCATAATTTCAGTGTTGTTGGCTCTCCTCAAATCAATCTACAATCCATAATGCGTAACTTTATTAATAACAAGAGATATAATATCAGAACATCTTAATGCAAAAGTGTTTCACAATAAATTCAGCTTTAATCATCAACACCTAACAAGCATCACCAATACAAATCGCGAAAATTTCCACTAATGAATTCTACCACCAATAGAGTGGAAGAAAGGAATACAAATATATTTTTGTATCCAACATATACTATTCTTGCTATCATCTATCTATTGTATGCCTTCTTTTTTCATTCAAAATATGTTGAAGTAAAATAAAAAAATTCCAACATATACCATTAATACTTTCTTGAGCATAAGAAAAGCATGATGTAAATATTAATTTTCTTGCATTTACAAAGTTGGTGTGGCTAACAGTACATATAGTGTTCTTCTGAATCATATGTGCATGTACATTTTTATGACAAGTACTTTATTGAAAAAAGGAAGCTCATGTACACAGGATTATACATAAACTAACCAAAAGAATTACAAGGAAAAAAGATTAGGCTTTAAAAGAAAGAGAGCCAATGAAATCTACAATGGAGTACTCCTCACTAGTTCTGACAAGACAAGACCCCTCGAACAACACACTCTCAAAAAATAATACTTCCAACTCCACAAAAACGCGCTATATCAAAGATTAATTTATTTTAATATCTCATCAAAATTTGGTGAAATATCAGAGATTAGTTTATTTTAATCCCATATGAGAGTGTCATTTGTATTACCTATCAACAAAAGAGGGATCAAAATTCTGATAAAGAGGACGGAGGAATACTCAAGAAAAAAAATTGAGTTCTAAACTGTAGCTCTTTTCTCACAATCTGACAGCTAAAAAGAAGTGGCTATTCTTTAAATTCCTTATGCCAGAAACTAGACATGATATGATTTTTTCCTCCTGTTGAATTATAGCTATTTGATGATGCAATTATTGAAGTATTTAATATTGAAAATTGGCTCAGATCAAGATTCAGCCATAAGTCACACAAGAATAGAACTTTTAACTTGATCTGAGATCAGATGAAAGTGTTTAAGTAAACAGAACATAAATAAATAAAACAAAAATAAAAACAAACGAACAAAAAATCAAGAATTGAATTTCTATACCATCAACATTATATCAGATTACCAGGTGGACTTTCTCAGTTTTGGATCCAACAGATTTGCGTCGCGCCCCAGATTTACCTCCTGCATCAGCAGGTTTTGGAACTGTTGCAGAAAAAAGGCTCTCTAACTCTGACACATCAAATCCTGGTGCACTAAGATAATAGGACACAAAAATACTGATCATGAAAGGAAGAATACTATTAAAAAGTGAAAAAGGTAAATATATAATCTTTTGGAATTGAAGCTATACAATATTTAAGGAAGAAAAATAAATCTGTCATGTAAAAAGCAAGTAAAAGATTGGATCAGCAAGAGAAGTTAGAATACATTTGAGTCTCTCCATATCTTTGTAATTCGTCCCACAAACTTCCTTGCAAAGCCCTGGTTACCTTGCTCCAATGCAAAGGCTTCAAGGAGGATCTTCGAGGAGCTGTAGCAGTTGCCCCCATCCCAAAAGGACGTGATAGTCCACGCCCTCTCCCAGAAGGTAGGCCTCTTGCATCAGCTCCAGTATTTGGTCCTTTGGCACCAAATGGTGGAGGAGGAGGTGGTGCACCACCTGGAGGTCTAGGTGGAGCTGGAGGACCAGGTGCACGAATTCCTAGAGGAGGTGGAGGAGGTGGTGCTCCATGCAATGGGGGAGGTGGGGGAGGTGCGCCTCGGCCTATAGGGGGCGGAGGAGGAGGTGGGGCACCACGAATTGAAGGAGGTGGTGGTGGGGGGGGTGCTCCACGCATTGGAGGAGGAGGTGGAGGCGGCACTCCACGCATTGGAGGTGGTGGAGGAGGAGGCGGTGCTCCAGGCACTGAAGGAGGTGGTGGTGGTGGAGGTGGTGGGGTTCCATGTGCTGAAGGAGGTGGGGGAGGTGGTGGAGGTGGAGCTCCACGCATTGGTGGTGGCTGTGCAGGTGAAGCTCCAAATGGTGGAGGTGGTGGTGGTGGTGGTGGTGGTGGTGGACCTCCACGTGAAGGAGGTGGAGGTGGAGGTGGAGATGGAAATCCATACTTAGGAGGAGGTGGTGGTGGAGGTGGTGGAGTACCACGCATGGGGGGAGGTGGTGGAGGAGGGGGAGGAGGAGGAGGAGCTGGAGAACTTTTCACTGTTTCAAATGCAATAGTACTATTTTGCCTACTAGATGGGGGAAGAGGGGGAGGAGAAGGAGCTGTGTGGTGTAAACCAATCCCAATGTTGTATTTATTAGATGATGAAAGCAGTGAAGGTAGAGGAGGCGGTGGAGGTGGAGGTGGAGGTGGGGAAATTTTTGACACAACATTACCCATGATTGAAGGAGGCAATGGTGGAGGTGGAGGTGGAGGGGGAGGAGGAGGAGGAGGAGGTCTAGCAACTACCTGCAAAGGTTGTAAAGGTGGTGAAGGCCTGGGTGGCAAAGTAGACAATGAATATATGTTAGAAAATGGCGGAGGTGGAGGTGGAGGTGGAGGTGGAGGAGGAGGAGGAGGAGGAGGGGGCAGTGCTTGCAGTGGGCTAAGATGCAGTTCTTGAGATGGTGAGGAAGAATATTTCTCTTGAATTGGTGGTAATAATGATGGTGTGCAGGAAGCAACTTTCCCTCGTGCAGAGTCTGAAGGCTTCACAGGATCCACATTTCGACTTTTCAGCTCATTGCCCACATCATTTGAAACCACAGAGGCAGGGGTAGCATTAACAGCAGATGTCTTTGATTTGGAACCTGCATTCGAATCCTTCGAAGGAGCATTACTGCCAAGAGCAGCTGGCGCGCTATTATATCTTGAAGGTGGATATGAAACATGCATTGAATTAGTATAAGACCCTTTGTTAGTAGGGATCCACCTAGATATTGCATTTGGCTTTGCTAGTTTTACATGAGGTCCTTGAGGTTCTTGCAGTTTAGTCTTTTGTTTGGAAACTGTATCTGCAGCTGATTTTGTATTTACAGTAGCTAATTTCCTAGGCGCAGTAGACAGTAATTTATCAGATTTTTGTTTAGGGACATCAGCAATCAACTTGTCTTGGGGAACGTTGGAATCTAAATCCTTCTGTGTAACAGCTTTTTCTCCATCACCTCTGTCTTGCATCCTCTCCAATTTGCCAGACAAATCTTCAGTCACTTCCTTAGTTTGCACATCAGTATCAGCTACCACTGAATTTAACTTGATATCACCATCATCAACAGCAATGTCTTTCACCACATGAAGATCAAAATCCACCTGCTCATCCAGCTTATACTTCACATCATCAACGGCAATGTCCTTCACTGCATCAATAGCGGAATCCACCTTTCCATCCTGTTTGTGAGTTCCATCATCCGATGCACAGTCTTGAAATGTATGAGGATCCAAATCCTCCTTCCAGACTTCTTTATTATCCGTATCACCCGGTATATTGTCCTGACCCACATTATTATAATCCCCCTTCCCTTCCTGCCCATCTACTACATTGCTAAATATCTCTTCAACCTCAAAAAATTCCTCAGGTGAAGCACTTTCCATCTCATTTCCATCTTCACTGGCTACGACTGTGGTAAGAGTAGGCACAACAGCATCAGCATCCGAAAAAAGTACCTGATACACATGAGAATGAATTCAACTCCTACAGCTTCAGAAAAGAACATTCACAGAGAAATAACAATAACTTACCTCTGCTCGGAAGTCCTTGGGGAATTGATCCTTGGCATCCCACAGAACATCAATTTCATCACGGTTGAGTATCAGAATACTTGATCGCACAAAGGCTGTGTGGAACATTAGTCTGAACATCAATTCCTCATGCACCAGATCTTCATCCAAATGTACGCACTCAAGAACAACATCCCCTTGAACACGGCAGTGAATATCAATTTTCACCAGCACACATTCTGCCTGCTGTTAGAGTTCATAAGAACACTTTTATATGTGGTGAAATCACCTTTCAGTTTAATGTCGTGACATAGAAATTACCTGTAGGTAGTGTCGCACATGTTTTTTCGTCTTTGATGTCGAAAACAAAAGCTTAGAACTTCTATTAGCAGGTGTTGAAGGGTCCTGACCATAAACACGTATAACAGGCCTGCAACCTTTTCCCCCATCAAAAAGTGGAAGAACTCTGAGTATCAGACAATCCAAAAGTAAAGGTGTATCTGATGGAGGCCAATCAGAACCCAAATTTCTTCTGGAAATATACTGAAGATATCTCATCTGAGAAGGCTGTGGATTTAATGGAGACAAAAGATGAAGAAGTTCCTTAGGTGCTTGCTTGTAGACCATGTCAAGAGTCTTCTGCTCCCCATTGTACTGTTTACGGTATAACAGAAGACCAGCTAGCATGAATGCAAGCACAGGCCAACCTCCTCTTTCACAGTGCATCAACAGCACGTTTTGTTGTCCTTCTAACGACAACCAGCTTTCACTTGATCGAAGGAAGTGATGGATCATCTCCAATGGCAGCAGAGGACACCCCTCATATTGCCGAGGATAGTCCATAACTGTCATGTCATACTGAGACAGTATATCTGAAATTTGGCTTCGCCTATCCCCTTCTCTAAAGTTGAACACCATAAAAGAAGCATCCGGAAAGTGGTCCTGTAGCTGCGCTACAATGCCACCCATGTACACTCTGTACTCATCTTCTTCCAAAACGTCCGTGGAGAAGCAACAATCAAACACTAGAAAAGAAGAAGACGAAAAATGAGACAATCAGCACCCATCATTCATAATAGCATCTTCAAAAGTAAAATAAAGGCTAACAGAAGAAAGTCCAGACATTTAAACTAAACTGACAAGACCATCGAAAGGAAAATATGATAAAATCCTCTTGCAGATATAGAAAACACAAGAACAGCTTAAACATTTGTGCTCAGAAGAAGTTTCTTTTAAGACACACACATAAAACAGTTTTCAAGGGAACGCTCACGAAGATCCAGACCGTGCTAAACTTTTCTAAGAATTTACCCACCAAATTACTGCTCTCACTAGCACCAAAAGAACACCCTCAGCGTTAAAATTATTAAAAGGAAACGGAAAGCATCATGCATTCACAGCAGAACCATCCACATTTCTGATAATCTTCTGAACGGTTGCTTACTTTTCCTAAGCTCGTTCCTATTCATCTTTTTCAGGTCTACTTCTCAAGAGCAACTTCCATCCCTCCCTCATACCTATGATTTTTTTTTATTGGTAAGTTACACACACCTAGTGCGTTACTTAAATGTGGCCAACCCTAACTAATCTGTTGTCAGTTACACACGCACACCCAGCGGGTTTTGAAGTCCCGACCTTGCTCTTACAAAGCAAGTTGCTACCATTACCATTTGAGCTAGAGCTCATTTGCAAGAGCTTGCTTACTTCATCAATCCAAACTCATAAACATGAATTACAGTCACTCTGCTCCACAATTAAGCTCCATTACTAGCACAAGCTACATTATACTCTGATAAACTCAATCTAAAGCCCTAGATATACACTCAAATTCTACCTTCACAATTTTGTTGTATAAGAGAAAATTACCAAAAAAAAAAATTCTCAACAAGTAGCAAACTACTTCCCAACATCACCAAAAACAAAAATTGGAAAATCAATGGCATTAATCACTACACATTGTTTCAAAATGCAATGCTAGCTCCGAGTACAGAAGCTCACAAATAAAAAAAACCTAAATTGCACAATCAATCACCAAATAAAAATAGCAATTCCACAACTTCAATCATTGAATTTTAGCTCTTAAGGAAACGAGAAGCTCAGAAAAAAAAAACAATGGAAAAGAAGAGAGCAAAACGGTACCGTAAACTCTCTCAGAGATCTCGAGAAGCCGATCCGGCGGCTTCCGGTAAAAGAACCGTCTGAACAGCGCCATCTGATGGCGCTGTTTCTCCGTCGATCGGATCCAAACCGGAAAATCCGAACCAGCACGAATTCAAAAAAAAACAGATCAACAATTCGGATCCTCAATAGAAGCAGCTTCCAGATCTCGGAGTTTCACAATTTGACACCACAATTTTACGAAACTCAGTTTATTTTCCAGATGCTAATACGACGTGGAAAAAATAATTGGAATTTGAGGGGGGGAAAAGGGAAAAGGTAGTGGAAATGAATTTCCAGGGAAAAGGAATGATAAGGAAAGAGTGGGAAAGTGGGAGAGGAGTAAAGAAGAGAGGGTTTTTATTTATCGTTTTAGAGATGAAGGAATTGTAAGAAGAAGAAGAAGAAGAAGAAGAGGAATCCCGTGGAATTCAGCATTGTCACATGGAAGAGACAGAGAGAGAGAGACCGAGAGAGAAAGGAAAGATGGAAATAGAAAGAATTCAAGAAAGGAAAGAAAAGAGGAGGCGTAAGTGTACAGAGTGATGAAAAGGGGAAGACTCTTACAACAACAATAACAACACCCTCATCTCCTGCAAACAACAACAACAACAACAATTACAATTTACAACAACAAAAATTGATTTTTTTTTTCCCTTTTTGGTTTGGGGTTGGGAGGGCCAGGCTTTTGAGAAATCAGACGGTTGATGTGTTGACACGTGGTATTTTTATTACTTATTTGAAAAAAAATAATACAGTAGCAAGAGATAGAGAGAATAAAAAAAATTTGAGAGATGGTAAAAAAGTTTCTGAGTTTTGAGAAAGGTGGTCGCAGTGAATTTCATTAAAATAAATTAGGAATAAATAGCGTTGATTAGTTCGTTAATTCTAAATTTGTATTTATATTTGTATTTGTTTTTGTGTTGTTTTTTTTAAAATTTTAAACTTTAAAAATTAAACCCATCTCTCTCTATATCTTTCTGTCTTCTCTCTTTATCTTAGATGTAACGTAAGCTTGAGTTTTGACTATTCTCCTAATTAAGTAAAAATAAAAAAATAAAAATTTCCTTTTTTGTCATTTGATTTTATTCTTTTTCAAATTCCGCTAATTTTTATTCTAACGGTCAATTTGTTTTTTTTTTAAACACCAATTTCTTTTTTAGAGAGAAAATATGTTTACTAACAAGTTTTATTTATAACATTTTTTTTTAAATTAGGTATAGTTATATTTTTAAGTAATTTATTTTTTAAAAATGTAATAAATCAATTCTAAAAAAAAAAAAATTCCAAACATATGCTAAACAACAAAGAATAACATTATCCTTTTACAAGAAGCAAGCTACGAACAAAAACAACAACCAGCTGACACTCAAGCAACTACAAAGCCTAAATAGCATTTGGCTGAATATTCAAAGATGATTATGGATTGCGTTAAAGATCTTGATTCGACCCAAAAAGATTTGATATTTGATCTGATTAAGATATAATTTGATTGAAAATTTTAATAATTTATATAGTAACCATTAATTTGATTGATACTTAGTCAATACCAAATTATAAATGGAGAACTTTGTATAATTTATAAGTACTCAACAATTTTTCTTCTCATAAAAAAGAAGCAATAAACATTTTATTGAAGCTCTAGAATGGGGTTTCAATTAGTTCGACTAGTAATTTGAGTGCTCAAACTTATAATTTAATTTACTATTTAACTTCTTTTAAAGATGCATGAATCCTTTTATTAATTTAACAAGTGTATTTTATGGCTCATCTTAATATTCAACATCAATAAAATTAGGGTCACAACAATTTTACCGTGATCACCTAAATTATCAATCGCCTCACACTTGGATCCACCTCAATTTGTAATTTTATCTTTAATGACGCATGTTTGAGGTAGTAGGCAAATTAAAAGATGTGTGGTGACTTAACTAGTAAAGTCTTTGGTTGTTAAATAAAAAATCTAAGGTTCAATCTCTTCCTATACTAAAAACCGACTAATGTCTTAGTCTGATAATGAAAAAAAAAATCATCAAAGGACAAATGTTATAGATTAAAACTCTCTTCTTGAAAAAAAAAAAAAAAAAAAAAAAGGTGTTGTGAAATTTTTCATTTTTGTACTTTTTGTTGTGATCTGCTCAAGCATTGTGGTGCACGTGCATTAGAGGTTCAGTAAATATAAAGGTTGGGTAGTAGATTAAAGTGCATTGCTAAACTTTGAAAATGATAGAATGCTACAATAGAATACTTGGGCAAAGATGGAGAAACAAAAGTGCTCTCTTCAATCTTTATAGATATCTTTAGTGGCATACTGGCATTTTGGATTATTGTGTACGTAATATTAAAAAAAGTAACTCAATTATAAAAATAGAAATACAAATTTTATATAAATCTAATCGTTGGTTTAATATGGGGAGGATGGAAAAGAATAAGGCATTTATAAAAATTACATATGAATCAAGTGAAGTTTGTGGAGTACCTTTACTTTGTGTTAAAATTCCATTTCCGCTCTCATGTGTTTGTGTGTTTGTTTCTCAAAAAATATAAGTAATTATCTCTTATTAAGAGTGTACTATGTGTAGTATAATTTGTCTTACTTTTCTTAAAAAATGATTTTGGTTGTTGAGTGGAGTTTTGTGGTGTGTTCTTATGTTAAAATTCCATCCCTTCTCTCATGTGTTTGTGTGTGATTTTACTAACAAAGAAAAAAGTAATTATTTCACATTACTTAAGAGTGTGTTATGAGTAATATAAGTTGTCCTACTTTTCATTTGAAAGTTACCCTGGCTTTTAAGTGGGATTTGTGATGTGTTTTTGTATTATAATTTCATTCCTTCTCTTTGAAATGTGTGTGTTTTTGTTTTTGAAAAGAAATAATATGTATTTCACTTCTATTAGATTCCTGTTAGATAAGAAAGATGAATAAAAAATAAGTAGTCATTGCCAAAAGTCAAGAGAAGAACAAAGTTTGGTTCGGGGAAAATAACTCTAAACTAATTTAACTAGAGCAAAATTATCTTCAAAAAACACAAAGAGAAAATAAAAAATAAAAAATTTCAATGTTTTTCATATTAAGGTTATAGTTATATTTTATAGGTTTTATTTTTAATTCAACAAAAAAACAGTCTACTATTTAAAACATGACATGCAAAATTTAAAAGCATGATTGCAAATCAAGGATGGCAATGGGATGAGGCAGGATTAAATTATGAGTCCTCTATCCCATCTTTAGAATGGGAAAAACCAATGCAGTGCGGGAACATGATAAGTTGAGTTTACAAGTATTTTACTAATCTTAATGAGATAGTTCTAACATTGATGAGTTAAAATTAAAACATAAAGAGAAAAGGTAACCATGGTAGTCTTAAGTAAAAAAGATAGACAAATGTTTTGGAAATGATAACGGAACGTGTATAAAATAAAACTAAATTATAACCAAGATATGTACATAAAAGGCATGACAAGACTGGGCAAGACAATCCCATCAAAAAAAAAAAAAGACTGGGCAAGACAAGAAAAACTAGTCCTTGCACTGTCAATTATTCGGGATAAGGAAAATACATACAAAGTAAAGTGGAGTAAGGTGGATCAAGAAGGATAGCGTAATTTTGTCATTCCAATTTCCAACTTCAAATGCGGAAAATGCAACTTTTTAATTGGTAGATTAACAATTAAATTTTTTTATAGAAAAAATCACAATTATTAACATCTATATATATATATATATATTTGAGAAAAACGATAGAATTAACATTTATAATAAAAGGTGATAAACCAATCACATTTTGATAATCCCTAAGAAAATTTTAAACAAGATTAAAAAAATCATGGTAACAGACGATTCAATATAATTGATATATTATCATTGCACATATTTGGTGTGATAGTCACTCCAGAAGTATAAGTGTTTGTGGAGTGTAGGGGCAAGAGCTCATATTCAAGTCTCTAAAAAAATTTTTTACACATATATACACTTAAATTAAATTAAAATAAAATTTTATCTTATATTAAAAAAATAATTGACATATTATTATTACATATTTATTACTATTTATCTTTGCTTGTTTTTTCCCCCGATGTCCAACAAATTATTACCCCTTGACCTGGAGCATCGTAGCAATGGCAAAAATTGGCAAATCCCCAAAATCCAAAAATGTTGGGGTGCGATATGAGTGTGGTACGATTTGTGTGTGTGTCGTCTTCTCTATCTCTCTCTCTCTCTCTCGGTAACTTGCGTCTTAGCTCTTAGGTGCCAGACTGCCAGTCCACCACTACTGCATTTCACATCACATGAACTTGTCACTATAATTCAACGCCACTTTTTTTCACTCAACGTTTTCCTCTTCTTTCTTTCTTCTCTTTTTTTTTTGGGTTTTTGTCGTTCGCTATTGGATGATGATGACATGATGCTTTGGAGCAACATCATTGCTCACGTGGCCTCTTTCGGTCAAACACCAAACATGTGCCAAATTATCTGATGTACACTCCACCTATAGGCTCAGCTCAGTATTCTCCAATCAAATGACGGCTAGTTGTATGATTTTTTTTTTTTTAATGAACAAAATAAAGTTGCACCCCCTTACTTACTTCGACGTTACCACAATAGCATTTTATTCGCTGAGTTTATGCCTGCAACTGCAAGTGAGAGGGAATGGCGAGACATTGTTGTTATTTCAACTTGACAAAGGTACTAGTAGAATGATATTGATACATTTACCACTAACAAATTTTACAGTACTTTTTTAAATAGTTGAATTGGTAAGTTTTTATTAATATTCATTTAGGCCTACAATTTGATAATTTATTATCCAACATTTTTTTTTTTTTTTAAGAATCAATTATCCAACAATTATAAAATCATTTGTAAGATGAGTGATCATAGAAATACTAATATATTTTATGATATAACATTTACAAATTGATGCGTCAAATTGTCAATGTCATTGATAATAAAAAAGTAAATCTTTTTTTTAGAAACAAACACACAGAGAAGAAGAATGAAATGAGTTTTAACACAAAAACACACTATAACACACTCTCTTAAACAATGTGGGACAATTACTAAACAACGTGGGACAAAAATAATTTTGAAGATTAATATATTATATTTTTAAAATCTACTCATTACATTTATTGTCATATTAATTTGTAAAATTAATAATGGCTTTAACATTTTGCTTGTGCGTGTTAGTGAAAATAATTATAAACTTCATATATTATGTTTTCTCAAAACAAAAACAAAAAAAAAAAATCTTTGTCATAACATTTTGCAAAATTTATAATAACTTAAGAATTTTCCTTATGTGTGTAGTGTGTTTCTTTAAAAAAAAATATTGAAAACATCTATCATTTTGCTTGTGGTGTTCTTGTATCTCTGAAGTGATTGATCCACTTTAGAAGATTCTCTCGTTTATGGGATATCAACTTTTTCTAATGGATGAGACCACCGTTATCGGGTGGTTCATGAACCACTGGAAATTGCCTCAAACATGTTGGCCCCTCTAGGAATAGGGGTGTCCCTTCCTTTGCTTTATATTTTGGCTTTTGGGTCATTTCCTAGGGCACCAATCACTGCGAGATCTTCTGTGTCACTTGCTTGGCATATAATTTTACAGATAAAGTCCCTTTAAAATATTACAAATAAAGTGCTTAGTGAATTATTACTTGCCTCCATAGCAAAAAATATGTATTCCCTCTGATTGATTAGGAATGAATGATACTGAAGAAGATTAGTTGATGTGAATGATAATGTGTAATTATACAATACTTAATGAGTATAATAATCTTGTATTAATCAAATATATGATAAGACATGTTATTCATATGAAATGAGCAAGTATGATACTATTGCACTCTCGAAATGTTGTAAAATTTTTCTACCGATTCTCATGTTAAAACAATAAAAACACAAATTAATAATTATAGACAAACATGGTGGCCAATAGAACCTTGTAACTTATTGGACATCTCGTGTTTCTTACAAAAATGGTTGGGGTTTAAAATCTCCTCAACCTATTGTTATAATGTGTAATTATCTAATTGTGTACCAAGGAAAAAAAAAAAAAAAAAGGAAGAAGAGAGAGAGAGAGACAAACACAGAGATTTTGAGAGTTTAATAAATTCTCAAAAAGCAATTCAACATGTATTTTGTATGTTTTAACAATGGGTCATGCTAACGAATGCCCTTAGAGTATTTGTTAACAATCCATTTTAGAAAAACTTTGACATCACTATTATGGAAAATGAAAAAAGTTATCAATACATTAATTGCTTTATTTTCTTTTCCCATAAAAACTTTATTTAAATACATTATTAACGATTGCCTTTAGAGCATTCGTTAGCATTTCCAATGTTAAATACCAAATGTCCTAAACCTCATTGGAAAATTATTGAATACTCCGGTAGTACAATAAATGTATATTCCTTCCTTTCTCACAATTTTGAATGTTAAATACCAAATGTCCTAAACCTCATTGGAAAATTATTGAATACTCTAGGAGTACAATATATGTATATTCTCTCCTCTCACATAAATTGTGGGTTCCACGAGGTTTACACTGATTCGCATTAGTTCATCCAAAGTTCCTTACCCTTATGCATGAATTATTGAATATGAATTTAATTAGTGAGACTCACAACTATGTGAGAATGAAGAGTATACATTTATGGTATTTCGGGAGTATCCAATAATTACCCAACCTTATATAGCTTTACAAGTCCACGTATGAATATGATTATCCATAGTTTCTTTAATTTGTCTAATTATTAAGTTATTCTTCTCTCTCTCTCTTTTTTTTTTGGGTGGCAAATCATTACGTTGTTCCTTGAATGATTTAATTAAGATTCTTCCCTTAACTTGATGTTAGAAGTAACGAATGGTCACTACTCATGTGATATACATATGATATAACTAAATGACTGGGGAAAAAAAGCCTTAAAAAAATGTCAAATCCTATATTTAAACCTCTATAAGAGATCTAAGATCAAAAAAAAAAAAATTTACAAATTAATATTATTGTGAAACCGTCACCTTTTCGTCAACAAGATTTTCAATTGCTACATTGAAAATCTTAAAGTTTAGACTAAAATAAAATTGTTAGGCTTCCATCTAAAAGAAATATTAATTCACACGTGTAATGTGCTACACAATGTGTAGGCAAGACTATATTGGATGAAAAATGTGAAACATTTAATGCCTATTTCAGATGAAAAACCTAAGGGTCCGTTCGGTTAGAAGAGTGGAAAAGTGGGAAGATGGAAAATACTTAGTTTTTCCTCTTGTGTGTTCGATTGGAGAGGTGGAAAAGTAGGAGGGTGGAAAACTCTTTTATTTGGTTGGAGAAAAAAAGGGAAGGATATAAAATGTAATTTATATAAATTGACTATTATATCTTTGTTACATAATTTGTTAGAAATAGATTTATTTGTACTCGTTACATAATATAAAATTTATCACATCATATATATAAATTTATATTATTATAATGTAAAAATTATAATAGTGTACATATAAATTTAATTGGGCAAAGGATTTTGTAACCAGCAAAAAGGTGGTTACAAAATCAGGTCACGTTGGAAAAAAATAGATCAGGTCACGTTGAAAAAAAAAAAAAAAAGAACGTTGAATAGATCAGGCCACGTTAAAAAGAGAGAGAGAGAGAGAGAGAGAGAGAGAGAGAAGAGAACGTTGAAAAAAAATAAGTGGGAAAAGGGCATTTTTGTAAAAGTATTACTATAGCACTTTTCTCCTCAGATTTTCCTCCTGATTTTGGAGGAAAAAAAATGTGAGTCCGGAAAGAAAACTTTCTCCCGGGTTTTCTCTCTTTCCTATTTTCCTTCCCCAAACGAACTGTGAAAAACAACATTTTCCTCTCTCTATTTTCCATCTTCCCTAATTTCACCCCAAACGGACAGACCCTAATTGTTTTATATTCCTTCTACACACTTTTTCCCTTCATCTAAACATACCATAAGGATTTAGTAAATGTAGCAATAGAAATTTCATCTAAACATACTATAAGGATTTAGTAAATGTAGTAATAGAAATTTTGTGGACTAGCGTTTATGTGATTTGAATGCTACCTCCTACTCCCACTCTCCCAATATCTACCTATAAAAAATATTTTTTTGATTAAATTATTACAGTGACAAACCACAGTGAATAATTTATAATTTATTAAAAAAATCAAGTACACTTTTAATCAAGTACACTTTCCATTAAGGGTAAACTACGTATTTAGACCCTATCCTATACATTATATTTCAATTTGATCATTAACCTTTCAATTGTATCAATTTGGTCCCTAAACTTTCAGTATTGTGTCAACTTAATCCCTACAGTTATCTTTTGGGTGAAAATTAATAACGTGTCTAATGACCAAAAAAAAAAAGCTTCCGTTGATGTGATAATAAACTAAAATTTTATTTTGGCCGTTTGCCATGTAAACAATTTCCATCCAATATATAATAGCAAGAACTAAATTGACACGACACTAAAAGATTAGGGACCAAATTGACACAGTTGAAAGGTTAAGGACCAAATTGAAATAAGGTATAAAGACTAGGGACTAAATATGTAGTTTACCTTTCCATTAATTAGGGGTGTGCATCAAACTTACCAACCCAATAAAACTGACCCAATCCAACCCAACTCGACACCTTAGGTTGGTTTTTGTGGGTTGGATTGGAATTTTATTTTTAAACCTTAAGTATGGTTGGGTTCAGGTTGATAGTTTTTTTAACCCATTTGACCTAACCCGACCTACTATATATATGTGTGTGTGTGTGTGCGCACGCGCTTATTTTATATATTCTTCATATTTTAGTTTTTTTTAGTTTGATTGATTTTGGTGTTTTAAGAATTAGTTTTGATGGATTTGGAAATTTAGAATATAATTTAAGCTATTATATGAATTGTAATAATTTATTAAAAAAAGTTTTTAAATAATTGATGAAAGCCTAAATTTTCATGAGAGATAAACATATATGCACAACCCATTGATCCAACCCGACACACTCGACCCATGCATACCCTACCCTTTTTTTTTTTTTGAGAAGCCACCCTCACATAAAGAGGGGGGAGGATATCATTGAAGAACTTCAGAGAGGTACACAACTTTCACCCCTGGAGGAACATCCTCCATTCAGGATTGGAAAAGAGAAAAATTACATGCCATTCTAGCCATGCCGTGGGCAACTCTATTGCCCTGCCTACGAATATGACTAAAATTTACATTTTCAAGCGCTGAAGACTTCCTCTTGATATCCTTGATAATGTGGCCAAAGCTGAAAGAAGAAAGACCATCACTGGTGAGAGCTTGGATAGCAATCTTTGAGTCTCCTTCCACTACTAGCTTGGTAAAGCCTAAATCCTTTGCAAAACAGAGGGTACTTCGGGCTGCCAACACTTCCACCATCTCTACTGATGTAGGCAGTGGAATGGGTTGTGTAAAAGCAGCCATAACTAAACCTAAGTCGTTTCGAATTATCACTCCCAAGCTTGCAGAGCTGGAGGCACCGAAAGTGGCTCCATCGAAGTTGATTTTCACCCAATTAGTTGGAGGAGGTAGCCATTTAGTGTCCTTTGGGGGAAGGGGAGCTTTTGGGGGATTTAGGGAGGACTAATGGAATTCCTGGAGACTGACCGAAGCTAGCTGGTTGATCAAACCCAGAGGGGGAACAACATCACCAACACAAAGTTTGTTGCACCTAGTCCAGATCTGGGAAACTGTCATAGCAAGCAAATCCACTAGATTACTCCTCTCCGAGCACAGTTTCAACACATCAAGAAAACTTGCTGCCTTACCCGCTTCGCTAACCAAACAGCCAAAGTTGACATTCCAAACCTGCAGTAGGGAGGGACACGACCAAATTGCATGCATTGTGGTTTCTGATTCCAAGCCGCAACTTGAGCATGTTGTATCAACTAAGATTTTCATTTTCCTGAGATTTGCCTTCGATGGCAATGAGTTCGTGCTCATTCTCCATATTAGAGTCTTAACTTTGTTAGGAACTCTTAATTTCCAAATGCCCTTCCATAGCTGCTTGGTACTGGAGAGGTCCGAGGTCCTTGGTTGCTCATTTAGTTCCAGGTCTAGCAGCTGCTGGTAACTTGATTTTACAGAGTATACACCATTATTGTTTAGAGGCCAAGTCCTCACATCCGCGCAATCACTCAAGTTGAGAGGGATGGCCTTGATTATGGCAGCTTCTCGTGGAGAGAAGTTTGCGTTAATTACCTCTCGGGACCAGCAGTGCTTCTCATAATCAATAAGGGATGAGACCTTGTCCTGGCTATCTAGCAAGAGAGGTTTGGATAGGATTTTCTTGATACTGGGATCCGGCAGCCAATTGTCTTGGTAAATCCAAATTGATGAACCATTTCCCACTCTCCAAAGCAAGCCTTTTGGATTATCTCTCTGCCCTTTAGGATGCTCGTCCATGCAAAGGATCCATTACCTTCTTTTGCCTCAAGAATGCTTCTTGAAGGAAAAAATTTTGCTTTGAAAATTTGTAAAACAGGGAGTCCTCATTTGTTAGCAGGCGCCAGACTTGTTTCCATAATATCGCATCGTTAAACTTCTGGAAGTCTCTAAAACCCAAGCCGCCTAGAGACTTTGGCTTACACAGAGTGTTCCATTTGGCCCAGTGGATTTTCCTTTGCTCACCCCTCTGGCCCCACCAGAATTTCTTAATCAAGGATTCAATCTCATTGCAGAGGATGACTGGGAGTTTGAAACAGCTCATGGCATAGGTCGGAATTGCTTGGATGACTGCTTTGAGAAGCACTTCCCTGCCTACTTGAGAGAGGAGCTGCTCTTTCCAGCCTGCTTGAGAGAGAAGCTGCTCTTTTCAGCCTTGAAGTTTTGCCCAAATTCTTTCCTTGATATACCTAAAACTTGCTCTCTTGTTTTTTTCAATTAGGGAAGGTAAGCCCAAGTATTTCTCGCATTGCTTCACTTCTTGGACACCAAGAGAGGCTTTTATCTGATTAAGGGTGTCCGGGTGGGTGGACTTACTAAAGAAAAGACCCGTTTTTTTGCATACTTAGGAGCTGCCCCGAAGCTTTCTCATAGCAAGAAAGAAGGGACTGGATTTTTTGGCATTCTATCATGGAAGCACGGCAGAAGATTAAGCTGTCGTCGGCAAAAAACAAGTGAGTGCGTCTTGGACCTTTTTTGCAAATGGATACCCCACGGATTTGGCCTGCTACATCCGCTTGGTGAAGTAGGCTATGGAGGCCTTCAGTGCACAAGAGAAACAGATAGGGGGAGAGTGGATCTCCTTGTCTAATGCCTCTTGAAGGGCGTATCACGTCTGTAGGAACACCATTTATAAGAATGGAGTAGCTCACCGAGGTGATGCATTCCATCATTAGAGCCACCCACTTTTCATCAAAACCTATCTTCTTCATAATCTTCTCAAGATACAGCCACTCGACACGATCGTAGGCTTTACTTATATCTAGTTTCAATGCCATGAACCCCGACTTGCCGGATTGGTGGTTTTTCATATAGTGAAGAGTTTCAAAGGCCATGAGCACGTTGTCTGTGATGACCCTCCCAGCTTGGAAAGCACTTTGGTTCTCGGAAACTACCCTAGCATACCCTTCCAATGCTCTATTTTGTATTTTATTTATGAGAGGTGCTACGTCCACAACATTTTTACAACAATTTTACAACAAATCATAGGTGGTTAGTTGTTATAGGTTCAAATTTGAATCTAATACTAAGATTACTTTTTTGTCCCAACAATAACAACCAGCAACAACTTGCCACTTAGGATTTGTTGTAAAAATGTTGTGGACATATCATTTCTCTTTATTTATTTATTTTGCATGTTACTGTTGCAACTAAAAGCTGGGGAAAAAAAACCCATACATTTGGTAATTTACCAGGATTTTTTCGTTTTGCTATAACAAACATCTAAAAGTAAAGGTCTATTGTAGCATCATTTATATATTAAAACCATTATTTTATGCTGTCACTAGTTATTTGAATCCAACAAAAAAGAATAAAGTATGAGATGTATGGTGTATTATTAAAATAGTAATGTAAAAATGGAATATAAAAAGAATAGTTAAATAGAGTATGAGAATAGAGTATGTGAGGGTGTATTATTAAAAGAGTCTTTTGATGATGCAAAATGTTTTTTTTTTTTTTTTGATGGGTGCATTTTTGGATGCATTTTTGGATGCCGATGCTCTTACTTGCCATGTTATCAGTATAATGATTTCAGTTCTTACCAATTACGATGATCTCAATTCTATCAATAGACATTGAAATTACCACTTCACACAAAATCGAAGTTTAATTTGTTTCTTTCATTAGCCATGTGCGAGCTTCTTAATGTGATTATTATTGCATTGAACGTTTGATTGTTATATGGAAGACAAACTCATTGAAGTCTTATTCCTATCAATTTCCATGTGCAAGCTTCTTAATGTGATTATCAATGCTTCATTAAACTTTTGATTGCTATGAAAGAAAAATTCGTAGTTTATAAACGTGCATGCCACAATTTCATTATTCTTTTAACATATAATGATATTTTGTTAAATTTTTTTTTAGAGAGTTTTAATTTATGACGTTCACTCTTAATGATATCTTTTTATTATCAAACCAAGACACCATTTAGTTTTTGGTGTAAGTGGGGATTGAACTCCAAATTTCTTATACAACTATAAGAAGCTTTATTAATTGAGATAACTAGAACCCACTATTAATCTATTGATGTTAAAATGAATTTTCAATGTTTGAACTTTCATTTTGTAAGGTCTTGATTGACAGAGGTAAAATGTTTCTTTCATTATAATATGCTAAAATTGTCCAAGTTAAATGTTCTCAGCAGATAGAAAGGCAAATAAATAGTACTATTTCACATCACGTGAATAATACGTATCTTATAATATGGGACAAAGGAAAGCCAGCAAAGAGATCCCTTTTACAATCAATCATGAGGCACTGGTTTTAAGTGGTGGTAGCTGCAGATAAGGCGGTTTGACCAGATTATGAGAAGCCCTAGTTAGCTCTTCGTAATTAAAGAACATGTTAATTGTTAAGGTGTCAAAGTTGTGAATGATGCATAATAATTGTGTCAAATAATGGATTTATGTTAAGATGATAATACTCTAATAAGAATTTGACACCTTAACATATGCTGTGGAATTGGATATGTTTTTAAACTTATTGAAGATTGCAAGTTTCAGTTAGTTTAACTGGTAAAGTATCTTGTTATCGAATAAGAGATCCAAAGCTTGTTTGGTTAGGGTGTTTGACCAATAATTTTCATTATTTAAACATTGAAGACTATAGGCAAAAAAAAAAAAAAAAAGACGTTTGGTAAGGGTGTCTTTTATTAGAGTGTTTGAATTACGTTGCTCATTTTAGGGTGTTTAATCGATAAATTTAGAAAACTTATTTTATCAGTTTTCAGTTTTTAAATAATGTTACTTAATGACACTTTTGTAAATATGCTAAAAAACATGGAGCCCACTTGATTATACAAAACATAAACTGACTTCTCTCTCCTCAAATAAAAAAAAAATTAAATTGTACTGTGCTTGTCAGCTTTTTAAAAATAAAACACACACATACCAAATACACAATTATGTTTTTTCACACACTGAAACATGTTATTTGAAACATGGTCTTAAACACATTTTTTGCTTTAAGAATATTGTAAACATGTGTTTCTGCAACACTTTTTAAATCACAGTTTTCACATTATTTTAAACAACGAATACTAGAAATTTCCAACCAAACGGGCTCCTAATGTTTAGGATTTGGATCTTCTCTATTTCTATATGAACCGAATTAGAGTGTCCATTTAAGGGTTGTGATTTAAAGTGAAGTAAACCTATGGTTTAGATTGTGCTACGTCTCCGTTTTACTTAGCAATGAAGGGGGTCCTAATCAATTCAAACTAATTCAAACCCCTATTTACATTAAAAAAAAATCAATTAGTGATTTAACTTGGTGATAAATAGCAATAATCATAGAGCAAACAAATTAAATTTTATTTTATATTTTTTTATAAGCTACTTTGAGAGTTTAATTATTATGTAATTACACACAAACAATAAGCAAGTCATTTTATACAAATATTAGTTTCTTTATAATTGTTCATTAATAACGTCATTTGTGTAAACAAATACACAAAAAAAAAAAAGGAATGCCATTTTAACACAAAGACACATCCTTATTTGTACATTTGATTCACTATTCAAGTCACTTTATTAACACGCACAAAAAAAAAAAAAAAAAAATTATGTGAACAAATTAAATTGTGAAAGAAAAAATCAGTGCCACGTATGGATCCACGTGTCCTACATGCAAAGGAGTGTGATATTTGATTAACACGTAAGGAAAAAGACAGAGGGTACGGTATGAGTGAAATGATTGAGGCCACTCGATTGTTGCGTGGCATGTGCAGTATCAGTATGATATGAGTGAATAACAATATTTACTCTCAAGTATACTCGCAAATCCGTAGGGGGGGGAGAGAGATGATGAGAAATCAAAGATCTTTTTGTGATTTCAATGTGATTTATTTTCGAAAGCCAGTTTGGTGTGGAAGTGGAACATTGTCAATGTTGCTATAAGAATTACCATCATGTGTTTGTTGGAGCAATTATGGAGAGAACAAATTTACAGTTGCTTTAGTTAGGCCAATCTTATTTTAAAGAATCTGGACCCACCTCTAATGAATGAAATGTGTTAATTGCCAAAATAATAGTATACTAATAAGAAGCAATGAAATACTAATTAACATTAGCAAAAGATTAAAATTTTGGAAGCATTCGTTTGGGAAATTATATAGAGTACAAATGGAAGAAAGGTCATGTGATCATTCCAATCAATAACAAGAAAGTATTCTTTTTATCAATTGATCATTTCAAAGAGTTCATGTTGTCATTAAAATCTACAATAATTTACTTATATTGATTTATATTTTAAGAAGAATTTACTTATATGGATTAGAGAGACTACTAGTGAACAATTTACTTATATTGATTCAATCAATGGATTAAATAAAATCACGTTACAATGCCGCTTCATCACAACAATCAATATAGGGTTATAGTCCATTCCGGATCACTTGAGTGATAGATTAACAGATTTGAATAATGTGCTAAAAGCCTGAAAGTCTTAAGTTTTACTTATTATATTATCGGCTCATGAGATTCTTAAAGTGTCTCAATGGGCATGGAGTGAAATAGACTAATCAAAAAATTAAGATACCACTTATATATATATCATAAGTCCTAAGCTCACTTCAAAAGCAAATACATGCAAAATTTACAGAAATAATTAGTCTTCTGCCTTTCCCCAATTCAAGAACTATGGTTAAAGTTAGGTTAATTTATGCGTGCTAATAACTACCTCCTCCCAAAGTGGAAGGTGTCCTAGCCAAAATTAGGAAGATTAGCTTCATTTAGACATCTGATCATTTTCTTTTTCATTAGAAAGTTTTGAATAGCAAAATTGTTGAACGTTAAAGGATAAAACTTAATATAGTATTTTAGGTGTAGTGCCTTAGCTATTAGGTTCTTCAATTGAATTTAAATACTCCACCGTTCCAGTTCGTTTGTCCTTTATTCTATTTTGGAATGTTCCAAAATATTGTTCTATTTCTAAAAATAAAAGTCATTAATTTACTAATGTTCCTATTATATTCCTACTTTATTTTCAAAAATATTTGAAAAGAAAATTAACAAATATTTAAAAAATCAATCTAATTGGGGCACCTTTTTAGTTGCCTCATTTAGAATAACTCTTTAAAAAAAATGATAAATTTATTTAAGGGTAGTTTTATAAACTTATACATTTTTAAAAGGTAGACAAGACAATAAATGATGTTTCCTTAAAAAGTTTGATTTTTTAATCAGGATAAACAATTTGGGACAGAGGGAGTACTTGGTTGTATTGACCAATAAGACACAAATGTCTTTATCTTTTTCAAGGATAATTAAATTCAAAATAAATAAGTGTTTGAATTTAATCGAGAAATCTAAAGGGTTGTTTGGTAAGAGTATTTAAATATAGTTTTTATTTTACAATCCATAAAATAGTGGGTCCCATATTTGAATTTATTGTTTGGTTAATATTTTCTACATACAGTTTTTCAAAAACTGTATCCTATTTTCCTTATTTAAAACAAGATTTTGAAAACGGCTTAAGAGATGTTTTCATGGTACAGAAAGTGTTTTTAATGACATAGTTGTAAATAAATTAAAAACAGTTGCCCCTGCATATTTGTCAAAACTCTTTTATCTCTTAAATTTAGGAGTTTATTTATTTATTTTTTATAAGAAGGAGTTTATCTTTATTATAAAAAGAATTTTTACACTTCAAATCTGAAACTTATAATTAAAAAAATGATGAGTTTTATTCCCTTATCATTATCCACAATATATATATATATATATATATATATATATATATATATATATATAATCTACAGATTTTACATGTTATTTTTTGTAAATATATATATATATATATATATTTAAATCTCAAAAATAGAAATGGTCTCCCAAACAATTACTCCATTTTTGTTTTTAGTATTTTGAAAATTGTTCTTAAAAGTGAGAGCCAAACACATAAAATATAAAAATTATTATCTGAAAACTAGTTTCAAGTTCAATTTTATAAAAATTGTTTTTATATTGTTTTGAAAACAAAAACAAAAACAAAAACAAAAATCCTTTTACCAATCAGGTCTTAATGTACTATACCTAATATATTGTATCCAAGTTTTATCTGCAATTGAAAACTTGCTTTCTTCCCTTCCAATCTCCTTTTTAAACGGAAAAAAGTTGATGTCTTTGACAAATGGTACATGAATAATTGAGTGTAGTCAGAAAAATTCCATTTTAACACTCAATATATTAAATTTTGAGAGTTCATTATCAAGTGGAGTGGGGTCAATTTGGTCGAACATTTTCCTTCAAATTGGTTGTTTATTAGGCACAAGATATTTTCCAATATAGACACTTATTAGACAGGAAGAAAAGACGAGGGGGAACAAAATTGAAAAAAAAAAAAAATTTAAAGAACAAAGAGGAAAAAATAAAAACCAATAAAAAGAGAGCATCCTCTTGTCAAAAAATTAAGAGCAAAGAGCCAAATACATATCTATTTTCTGTGGTAGTGACACAATGGCCCATTTTTTTTC
The DNA here is from genome assembly GCF_040712315.1 of Castanea sativa. Lineage (NCBI taxonomy): Eukaryota > Viridiplantae > Streptophyta > Magnoliopsida > Fagales > Fagaceae > Castanea > Castanea sativa. Next base: position 36,130,072 of record NC_134016.1, on the reverse strand, counting down.
CTTTACCACTTTTTCATCACAATGATGCATTTGTAGCCAGTAGTACTCTTCTCCAATGATTCAAATTTGAATGACAAAACAACCCCTATTGTAATTGCCCACCAACTTATCTCACAAATTTGCCTTTGCTAGTGGCTTAATCTAATGCACCATCCTAGATAGTACTCTTGTGCCTCTTCTCATTCATTGATACTTGCTAGCTAACCACTGATGCTGATAGATAATGTGCTGTGTTCTCTTAAACTTGACTGTGATGTACTTGGCATTTAATAAATTAACTCTTTGTGTATAATTATGTGCTATCTTTTCCTATTAACCCAACTAGCAAAATTGTTAGAGCAAAAACGACGAAGATAATCCCATATAGCAGACCACGACAAAGGCTGCAAAAAATGCCATGGCTTTCAATTTCTCAGTTTCAGCCAAGGCTATGGTTGCTATCAATGCATTGGATATTGGATAAAGGAAAAGCTTTAGGTTTGGGGTCCTTATCTTTTTGATTGACAGAAAAGGTTGATATTACAATTTTGAAATTAATGTAAAAAAAAAAAATTCAATATTTTTATTTGGCAAATAATTTAACCCTTACAAACCTCATATATTATGAAAATCAATGTGTACTTAGGCAGTCAATGTTAGAGCAAATTAATATTCAATCAATGAGATGACCATGTCAACAAGTTTACTATTGATGCCTCTTAACATTTTGTATTTGAGATTGGGCAAAATTTACTAAATAGCATAACTTTAAGAAAAATTTGTTAAATAGCACATGACCAAACTTATTTAGTTATGTAGCACATTTTTGGAACTCAAGTTTGTCAACTAGAGTTCCAAGTAAAACTTAAGTTTACCAAACTCGAGTTCCAAACATTATATTTGATCAGATTGCCAATATACTTGAAACTTGAGTTTGACAAACTCGAGCTCCAAAAAACATGCTATATAACTAAATAAATTTGATTTCATATTTTTTTCCTAAATATTTCCAAAATTCATGCTGCTTGGCAAAAAAGGCCTTTGAGATTGTGTAGCCTAAGTTTGTTTCAAAAAGTTCGGCCATGCAAAGTTTGATCTACTTGATGGGAGTTTCACACGAAGTTTGTAAAAAGGTTTTATTTCATACACAAAATTCAAAGATGATAAAAGCTTTAGGGTGCAAATTGATAGAAGAATTATATGCTTGAAATTATAATGTGTCCTATTTTTGCACAGTTAGTATTTCAGACAAGTATGTCTAATAGTGGCCCAAAATCCAGAAAGTGGACACATAAGAAAACTAAGTTTCTTTTTACGTACCAAAAGAAGTTGGCAAGAAAATGCCAGAGCTTGGACCACTATATATCCATCATTACAATGGAAATTATTGTCAAAACAAGATTGACAGCTTTTAAATAATCTATGCTTATTTTTGCAGTTACACACCTTTTGAATAGTGAAGAGATGATTATAATTAGTCTCTAAAAAGCACGCAATTTGAGCATTTTATGCCTCTCACAAGGTCGCACCACATGCCCACAAATACTAATGCACCCCTTCAGAAAGTGATGCCCCCCCCCCCCCCCCCCTCCCCAATGCACTTTTGAACATTTAAGGTATAATTATATATATATATATATATATTTTGATAGGAAGGTATAATTATATTAACTCACCTGAAAAAGGAAAAAGGTACAATAATATTCTATAGTATAAACAAGGTTTTAATAATTATATGATGTATGAAAGATTATATATTTGTTCAGAATGGCAAAGCCCTAGATATATCATGATGCCCTGTCCTCACCTTGTTCACGCTTTAGAGCAATGAAAACCTGCCTGGGGCAAGAGCAAGACAAATGATGGAGTTATTTTGCCACACCTAATTAGATAACTAAGATTCCTTGGTAGCTCTAATAGTAAAGAAAGCAACAACTATGAAATATAGATATGTAATCTGTGAAGGAGATGCACTAAATTTATTCCAACATTTTCTAAAAAAGAAAAAGAAACCCAACCACTTTAAAGCTTCTCGATGTCTCCACATAGGGCTATAGATGATTTAGAACTAGAGCCAAAATTATATTAAATTCCTTTATTGAATGATTGTAAAGATCATACCTATAGGTAAGCTAATTTCATTACCCATAATTTTTCCAAATGGCCTCTTTTGTGTAATATTGAGAGAAACATTCACATATCTTCCATCCTTGATTTTTGCCTAGGGAGCAAGGAGTTAGATAGCTCTAGTTTTCTTTCTTAGTATTTTAATTTTTCCCTTTCACCGTGAAGTATTAGTTAGAATCTAGATAGAAAAAAATCAATGATTAGAAAAGAAAAAAAAAAATGAAAGGTGACAATGAGAGTACTAAGAGCTAAAGAGACGAGAGTTCAGGAGATGTTAATAGAATACGTATAAAAAAAACATTTAAACAATATATAAATAATATAAGATAAAATCTCCTAGTGAGATAAGAAAAACAATGAAGGGCAAATCGAGTGGGATTTATAGCTCAATTGAAACCTCCTAGTATTTTTAAGAGAAACGTCCATGATTCAAATTCCCCTACCCCAATTATTTAATTATAATTTTTTCTTTCTTTGAGAAAAAACACACACACTCGTTGTTGCTTAGAGAACATGCACCAACATTACTTTTTGGGCTTATATTACTAATTTATACTTAAGTGTCAAATGGGTATTGTTGAGATCTGTGGGCCTTGGATTATTTCATGGCAGATAAGGGCCTGGGAGAACCTGCAAGTTCCTGTTTCACTAGCTAGGCTGGGTTCGTTCAAAGCCTTGTGTTTGATCTGGGCCTATATCCAAAGCAACACAGGACTCAGATCCTGCTTATAGTAGGTATAGGCCTATAAGTATAAGGTCTTCTCACAGTAAGGAAAAGCCCAGAAAAGCCTTATTAAAAAAGAGATCATTATTATTGATGATACTTTTCTTCTTTGAAAAGGTAAAGTTCCAGGGTGCTATCCACTGTATTTATAAAATTTGTAAAGTTAAAATTTGACAGTTTCTTCGATCACTTGTGCAGAAAATACCTAAGAGAGAATATTATATATTAAGAAATTTCAAATTTGTTTGAAGAGATGCAGAAAATTTAATAATTCACCCTTTCTGTTCAAAAATTGGAGGGCGAAAATTATTCAATGTATCTGGTGTACTCTCTTTCTCAAATGGAATTTCAGGGTTGAGGTTGGTTTAGTTGCCCTTCTTGCCAAAATCCAAATATTTTGCTGAAGAAAGGCTTGGAAAAGAAGCAATGCCAAAGGATGACAAAGAAAGGTAAGCCTGTTGCCTTGAGCCTCATGAACCATAAACAATGTACAGCAGTACATAACTCTTCTCAAATCTATTACCACTTATATACACATAGCCGGATGGTTTACATCATATCAGAGAACATAGAGGCATTACATTTTAAATGAATGATAAAAAAAAAAAAAAAAAGGCTAACTATTACTGAGTGAAAGAAGACAGCAATCCAGTCATTCCAACCTCTCCTTGTTTTCTACTTCCTTTGTCTCTTTAAGAGCTAAATATTAGTTGCATCATACTGTAGGTACCAGCTTCATTGGCCATGAGTCACGCTGGATATTTTATTTTCCCGACAATTTAATGGCATGTTCACTGGATATGCCAATGTGGTATAAATATGTTCTTCCATGATGGAATTCTGTTAATAATCAGATTTTGGTTTTGGAGAACAATTCTCTTCTAAAATCACTCACACAAAGCATATCTGATAATTATTTCCCATGCTTTCTACCTGCACTTCAAATATCACACCGTTAACCACAAATAGAGACAGGTAAAGCTAATCAAATTTTTAGAAAGCATGAGATGGAACATCACAGGTAAAGCTATATAAAAAAAAAAACATAGAAAGGGTAGAATTTGTTATACAGAATTGAAACCATGAATGTTGAAGTAGGGAAGACAAGTACTGATGTTGTTATTATTATTGTTATACCTCTTTGGAACCACGATTTTCTCACTGTTCGGCGAATGTGGCGTTCGTGTTTCTCTAGAAGTTCATCAACTCTATGTGATTGAGATAGTAAGGGTCCAGAAAACTCAACCTTGTCCCCTTGATCCCGGTAGCCCTGTTAGAAGCCCAAAATTAATCAACTAAAGATATAAAGAACGTATAAATATCTATCAATTAAGGGCACCTTTAGTCTATAGATGTTTTGAGAACTGAATAGCCCCATTAAAATTTAAGCATGAATCTATCAACTTGAATGAACACCTCTTTGGATTTACTTCTGATTTCAAACAATTTATAATCATACAAGTTTTGGTCCCAAAAAAATTTGGGAATAAGGCTTTGTTATTGTTGTACAAGTTCTGAGCTTGTTAATGCATATCATTTCACATTACTTCTACTATTTCTTTTCGTCTTTTTTAATAAAATTTCAAATGTAGAATATGTAAAATTGGAAATCATTCTAACAAACTTACTATGTTGCTTCTTTTAGCTGCCATTTCCTCTTTTTGATACTGTGCCATTGATAGTTCCTGAGAGTGGTACTCATCAGATGCGTCAAATGAATCTGGACGCTCAAACTTGCACCAATTGTTCTGCATTGCGAGCTTGGCAATCTCATATGAATCATGGCCTCTAGAATTTGTGCGGGCCCCGTGAATAACATCCCCATTTTCATGCCTTTTGGAGTCAAAATTGTTCTTTGTAGGCAATGCAGTAGGTTCTACAATATTGTAAATGTGTCCTCTTGAAGTAGACCTACTGTGTGATCTTATGGATGCATCATCTTTTCTCCTTTTCACCCATGCAAAACCACTTGATGTAGAAACTTGTAAGGGGACAGAAAAAGGAATGTCACCTTGAGATGCATTCTTTACGTGGGAACCGTCCTCAAGTTTATCAATTGATTGCTTTCGTGCTGCCCCATCTACCATGGAATTTACTTCTCTATGAATATCTCCATTGCTAACATTAATCTTATGAGAATGTTGAGTTTGGTAACTTTGGTTTGCTATTTCCTGCAAGATAAAGTACAAGTAAATCAGTAAGAAGTAGCTCCCCTTGGTAACTATACCATATATGTATATATATGTTCTACATGTGGATTTGGACACACACACACACCTCTGCTGGTGCCAATCTACAGATTCCGTGGGGTTTTCTTGCAGGCTTTCTTGTCATTTCAGATCCACGAACTCTCCCACCAATCTTTTTCCTGCAAATTTCTTTGAATGTCATTGTAGTTTTGGAAAGATGACATAACACAACACTAGTACAACATATAAAGCTGGAAATTGCAGACAGTTAACATTTAACAACAAAACTGAAATTTCTCAGCATCACTGCATATTTTCCAAATCCCAAACCAGTGGTGGAGCCGAATTGATTTCAGTCAATTAGGGGGTTTTTGAACTAAAACATAAATAAGCCATTTTATGGTTTTTTTTTTTTTTTTTTTTTAAAGTCAAAATCTCATTAAGAATTTGAGTTTGTTTTATCACTTTTGAAAAGTAATAGCAATGTTCTTTTTTTTCTCTTTTTGATTAAAAAAAACTTTGCATCTTTATTTCTTTAAATTTTTTTTCCCAATCTTTGTTTTCCTTTTCTAGGTTTTTATCCTTTAAAAGACATTGATAAAATAGGAACATTTTCTTTTTCTTTTTTGAATGAAGTTTGACATCAAAATGAAATAATAGCCTATATGTTATGATATAAATATATAATAAAATCCATTAAAAAATGAAAATACGAGTAATCAAGTCATTCCAGTTCAACTTCTCATGCTCAGTTTAGTTTACCATCCTTCTTACACTGGCCTTAGTTGACAACTGAGCTCAAACAGCTACTTTTTCATGATGGGATGTCCAAACCAGTTGTGTAATTTTTCTATTCTTTTCGTTTTATTTTTCTATAAAAACATGTAAAACTTTTGACAATATAAAGAAAATGATAATCCTCACCTCCTTGCCTCCTCACGACTTTTTGCATCAATCTCTTTGCTAGGTGGGTATATTGGCAAGCTTGACGGATCACATGCATAAGGCTTTGTTGTGAAATACTGAATATAGTATGAAAAGTATATGGCATTAGAAGAATCCTAAATGAAACAATGCTCAAGACAGTTATGAAATGTTGCTAGGCATGCTGCATTTATTTGACATTGTACCATGAAAAGTGGGACAAATACAGGAATGATAAAATACTTGATATGAGAAAAAGAAAACATGGACTACTCAAAAACTCATTGCGATCACTATGGACTTGATGGCCATATGATGTAGAAATAATGGATTTAATAGTGTAACCTCACTTCCATGCATACCAAATAAATCTAGGCAGTCTTTTCAACCATCATATCAAATAATTAAAATGAGACAAATAATCACATTACATCGCAGAACTACCTCAGATGCAAGAGCAGAGGAGGCTGTCCCTCGCTTATATGGTTCTACAGAAAGAAGGGTTTCTAGAAGGCTTGTGGTGGTTTTCGGTAAATCTTTAAAGGTCTCCCGTAGACAACTATCATAAGGTTGCTGTGGTTTGAATAGAGTCGCATGAGGAAGTTTGGTTCTTTTCCAGTATTCATCAGGTGGGGATCCGCAAAGCTTGAAAATTTTGTGTAATTGTTCAACCTGTAAAAGTAAAGCGTGGCTATAAGAACATGAGTAGGAAACTTTGAAGTAAATATGTGAACAGCCATCATTCATAGAACTTCATTTATACATAATAGCATACTTTTATCAGTCTACATACATCTTTACATACAGCTCCTACAATTTGCTTGCTCCATATGGACACATTGGGAACAGCCATATCGAAACATCCCAAATGTGCATGTTTATACCTCAACTATAATTCAAAGCAGACAATCAAAACTTAAAAAGGAAATTTCTGTAACTTACTACATTAAATTATGTTAATTACAGATAGCAGCCTAATTGGTGAAAGTTGTAATGTTCATTGGATAAAAACGTTACCAAAATAAAAGGATTTTTTATTATTATAAATTGAATAACTACCTACAATAACTTTCTTTAATGATAGAACTTCCCCTTTTTCTATTAGGAAACATACCCATGTCTATAGTCAATTATTGGAGACCACTTCAGAGAAAAAGGATTAAAATGTCAATTTGAATGTCTCTGCCGATTTTTGGTTTCAGGTAGTGTTAAATGGCTTCTTACAATTTCAAAGTAGGCAGGAAAAAATGTGACCAATTTTATTCAAAAGTCTAAAAAGAAAGGTCTATTCTGCATGAAAAGTGATGGTAATGCAGTGAAAAAAGCATACACACAGAGGTGAATACATATATTTGAGGGTCTCACCTAGGATAATAGACCATATATATTGCTGGGAGAAGATCCTATTGACCAACTGCATTCTCAAGTACCAACAGGAAACAAGAAAAATAGCTTGCTAGTGCTGACCAAAGGGGACATGCCTGGTAGCATTCTCAAAAGGAATCTTCTAGTTAAGCTTCAGTAATAAGAGTGTCTTCACAAGCGCTAAAGTATGTCTAACTCCCATGTCATATAGCACATTTATGGTTTCACCCATAAAGATCTTAAAGAGGCAGGCAGTACAAGATTATAGGGATCAGTTAAAAAGAATGACTTTGAAGGTTAAAAAAAGTGCTTGAAAACATTGAAGTATGTCTCACTTTTGTGACATAAACAAAGGCAGTATTTTCAAAACTTTTACCCTATTTATTTATTTTATTTCTTTTATTTGTTGCAATCAAAAGAGACGCTTGAAAGCACCATTTCAGGTAATATTTCTAACCATTGGAAGACTTTAACCTTGAAGTTGTCTCTAGCCCATCCACACCCTCAGATTGGTTTTACTCTCCCTTGTTTAGATTTTGCCCAGTTTGTGATTGCCATTTCTTGGAGATAAAAATTATCCCAATTCTGATTCGACTAACATAAGTCATTTCTACTGAATCTATACTTTTCCTAATGGTATCCTTCTGGTATTGCAATATTCGTAAATATTAAGACTCAGATTTAAAAAAAAAATGCAAAATGAGTTACTTTATTAAGCTGATTACCTCTGTTCTCCCTTGAAGGATAGGTTTTCCAAGTAATAGTTCTGCAAATACACAGCCAACACTCCAGAGATCCACAGATGCTCCATAATCAGTCGATCCCAGCAGAAGTTCAGGAGGACGGTACCATAAAGTGACAACCCGACTTGTCAGGGGTTGCCTATGCCCAGAACTAGAGAAATTTGCAAGTCCAAAATCAGCCACCTTCAGAATTCCTTCATTATTTACCAAAAGATTTGATCCTTTAATGTCCCGATGCATTACACCCCTTGAGTGACAGTGATCAAGCCCAGATAGCAACTGCTTCATGTAGCATTTAATCTACACAATAAAATCAACCTCATTTTATTCCGTATACAACTAAATATAATGATAACACACTATGGGAATATTTAGACACCAAATGGATAGTAAATTATTCCATTTATTTGTTCTTATACCATTTTTCTTATTCTGATTTAGCGAAGCATTAAAATGAGTTTACTTGTTTTTTCTTAGCATCATAACAAATTCAGTTCACAATTTCAGCAAATGAGCTTCATTAACGTATTCAAATTTATTTAAGGTATTTCTGGTGAATGCTTGATTCAATGTTATATATGTCAGAACTCAGAAGCGTTCAGTACTGCATGCATTAAATCTTCACATTCAAGAGTTTAAGGCAATCTGGGCAAACCTGTGACTCACTGAACTTGATGTCAGGGCAAGATAAGAGCCCAGTAATATCATGTTCCATGTACTCGAACACAAGGTATATGCTACACGATAATCTGGAAGTAATTAAGCCCTCAAGTTTTACAATGTTTGGATGGTCAAGCCTGCGTAGAATCAAAATTTCTCGTGCCATAAACCGAACACTCTCGGGCTCAAAATTGTCAAACCGCACCTTCTTCAGAGCAACTATCCTCCCAGTTTCCAGGTCGCGTGCTCGGAACACACTGCTGTATGTACCCTGTCCGATCTACTCAAGCAGTTGAAAACAAATTCAGTCATAATAAAAAACAACACAAAATAGCAAGCAGTAAAACATTTCAAATGAAACAGCACCAATCATAGACACCCCAATAAAACCCAACATACCCTTCTTCAAAAAAATGACTTTTTCACAGCACAGATAACATAAGTAATACATTAAAATCATTGAAATCAAAACCCCATTTCAGATTAAGCCCCCTAAAACATTTCAGAAAACTTGGAAAAGTTTTGGCTTATTGTACAAGTTACTTACCATGCATGACACTTATTTTAAATTTCAAACAAGTAAAATCAAGCTACAAGCTTTGAATAGAAATGAATTTGACCATATATAGAGTAAGTCCTAAAATGTCAAATTATACAAAGCATCATATACAACATTTTAAACCAAAACAAAAAACAAAATTTACTACCTTTTCTAACTTTTCATAGGCATCAGGTCGGAGAGGAACCCAGCCGTGAATGGCTTCGCCGGCGACGGCGCTGAGCCAAGCCGGCCACCCAGCTGCCACATGTTCACCCTCCACATACTTTTGCAAATTCCCCAATCTGAAGCTCAGTGACGACTCGTTCCCATTCGAACTCGTTCTGCCTGACTCACCCAACTCGCTCCCACTCTGCCCCAACCCCAACCCCACCACCACCGACTCACCACCGCCACCATTCTTGAAACTGTTACCGCTACTCTTATGACCGGACTTCTTCTTCTTCGCTCCATTGCTCTCTCCCGACCCGACCCGTATTCGACCCGAATTCCCCGCACCGAAAGCGCCCGAGTGGTCTAAAGCAGCTGGCGTCACGGAAACCGCCTGCTTGGAGCTCACGCAACCCATCTCCGCCGCTGCCCCTCACACACCCACTACAACCACCACAACCACGGCGACCCAGATAGCATCCCGGGTCGACCCGTCAAATTCTTGAAGTTCAGAAAAAACCCATCTCCGAAAATGAAGGAAAAAGAAGAAGAAGAAGCAGTTGGAAGTGGAAGACAAAAAGCCCTTCAAAGAATTGAAGGTAGTGAAAGCAAAATGAGGCTTTTTTTATTTATATCTACACGTATATATACAAACACTCAACTGAGATATTATAAAAAAAGAGATAACACAAATTGTAAAAGCTTTGTTTTAAGTTTTTGTCTTTCTCTCTCTCTGTAATGTGTGAAAGTTTCTTCTTTGTTCAGTTTTTGCGAGAATTGCGGAAGATAGTGGATAGAGGATTTTAATGCGGCTTTCACACAACAGAATTTTAGCGGAATCAACGGAGGATTATCAACAAGTCTTTTGTTTTTTGTTTTTTTTTTTTTTTTAAAATATCAAAATAAAAAACAAAAGTGTTTAATTTTTTTCTTTTTATTGTTTTTTTTTTTTTGAAAATGATGGGAAACCTTAATAAATGGTGAGGTGGATTTTGAAATTGTTTTTTTTTGTTTTTTTGTTTTTTTCTGAATAAAAAAGGGGTTTTCGGTGTGAGCTCATTGACTTTACGCTACGTGACGATAATGGGTAATACTACGTGTACTTCACGGGTCTTGTTGGGCTATCACTCGAACCGCTCTTCTTTAGGTGTAGAATGAGAACTCCTACCATCAAGCCACACTCTGTGTGGTGTGTTTTGTTTTTATTTATTGCTTCTAGAATTCTATATAGTATGTATTTTTTTGCTTTCAAACCTTTTTGAAATTTTTTTTTGGTTAGAATTCTAGAATTTTTTTTTGAAATTTTTTTGCTTTCAAACCTTTTTGAAATTAAAATTACTTTGTGTTTTGTATTTTCAGTGATGGGTCGTAGGCTGAAGTTTGAATGCATGTAGTGGCGGAAATGCATGGGAATATGTGGGAATGGGGTTGGCAAATTGTGTTGCGCGTGAGGCGCGTGGGTGATGAAATTATTACTTAATTTGTGTGGACATTAAAGAGGATTGTGTTTTGGTTGGGTTGTTGTTGACTAAACCACAACTCTTTGTCTTTGTGTTTTTTGAAAAAAAAATAAAAGGAATAAAAAATTTTGAAACTTTGTTAACATTACGTGGGATTAGGGATTTGTGGAAAGTAACATTACATTACAATGGAGATAGAGAGAGAGAGAGAGAGACTCAAACCAAATTCTCCCAGAATGAGAAAGCAACAGGAGACTCAAACCACTTTTCTTCTTCTGTCTCCAGACTGTGTTTGGCTTTACTAGCTAGCTCCCCATTGCTGACACTTTCCTTTACTTCATGACTCTTATGCCCCCACCATGCATTGAGTTTGATAGGGTCCACTTGAAATAATGGAGGGAAAACTGCAAAAGAATCTCTATGCTAATTTCTAAACTTGGTCTTCAAGGACTCTTCTAATCCTTGTGTTGCTGGTGATGATAATAGACCACAGTGCCAACTATAGCCCATTTAAATAGAAAGGGAAAGGTTAACCAGCACCCTTCGGTGTTGGTTAACATTTTTCTTTTTAAATCTCACTTAAAAGAAAATTGTCAAAAAGGATAATAAATTATTAAAAACCGCCTAAAAAGTTAAAAAATTGTAACAATTGTTAACGCACCTTACGATGCCTGTTAAGACAACATATCTAATCTTTCTTTGTCTGATGGTGATGCTTTTGCTGCCCATAATTTTTTTTTTTTTTTCTTTCTTTCTTAAAAGGAACACTTTTGGATGTCGGGAGTTTATTTTGGGTAGAGCTCGGATGTTGATGATGGGAGTAGTACCCTTTGTCCAGGGAATTGAAAGTGTGGACCTTTGATGTCCTGTAAGACTTTTTGTTGCCAACAGTTGTATTTTTTAGTATTTTACTTCATCAGAAAAAAATAGTAGATTAAAATCTTTAGATGTACTAAAATGTAATCATATAACAAAAAGAAATACAAAATTTAGGGTAACAAAGACAAATATTCCTAGCATCTGAAAATAATTGGTACAAAAGAGAGAGAGGAGGTGCGAATATAAAATACAACTATCACGGCTGAGAGATCTCTCTTTTGCCAAAATATTCACGCATTAATTTCTTTCGCGGTAAATGTGGTGGATGTGAGCTTCCTCAAAATACTGGAGGAAGGGCCTACAATAAAAAATCAGAGTACCACAAGGATGAGATGAATAAGATAAGGCATCATGATTTTGCGTCAAGCTCAATGTAGAGTCTTCTGATATTTAGATTCTTTACAAGCACAAGGCCATCACAGAAACCTCAAAGCTTAGCAGCCATGGAATGTAATTTTTTTTTTTTAAATTGGATCTAGCTAATGAGGTAGAGCCATTGTTATATGATTGGAGAAAGTACATCTTTATAATTTTTTTATATTATTTTATAAATTTTTGATAAGAGTTAAAGGTTAAGTTTTTTTTATTGTAATCTATCATCTTTTTTAAGTGCAGTCGTACATTTGTCAATTAAAATTTTTTTTTTTGAGGAACTTAAAAATTATTTATTTGTTTGTTTTTGTTGATACTCAATACAATGGGAGCCTGTAGATTGACTCCGCTATCAAAAACCTTCATTTTTATTTATTTATTACTACATCAGGGAGGAAATACTAAGGCATAGCCATCCTAGCTAGTAGCCTATCAATAGATTGGCACTTGTTAACAAAAACTTTATTTGTTTACTTTATTTTTAACAACAAAAAAGAAATTTGAAGGCATTTATGACGTTGTCATCCTAGCTAGCGGCCTAACAATAGATTGGCACCTGTTAACAAAAACTTTATTTATTTAATTATTTTTAACATTAAAAAGAAAATAAATGTATTTTTTCTAAGAATGTTTCAACTTATGCCAACTATTTTTAATAATGTTTTTTATCATCAAATTAAAATATTAATCGGTTTTTGGTGTAGGCGAGAATTGAACTCTAGATCTCTTATTCAATCATCAAAAATTTTATCAATTAAATTAATTAGAACCCACGTAAAACTATTTACCTACGTTGCCATCCCAGCAAGCAACTTAGTAATATCCTAGTACCTGGTAACAAAAACCTTATTTATTTATTTATTTTTAACATCAAAGAGGAAATATGAAGGCATTTACCAACATTGCCATCCTAAATCCTACTATCCTAACTAGCAGCCTAGCAATCTACTATGGATAGTGGCCATATGATATGATATATCAGAATGTATAATACAATTACTATAGTTGTATATACAAAGTTACCCGAAAAACAACTGATTGCAAGCATTTTAGCTTTTGGACAAATTAGTAGTACAGAAAACTGAAAAGTTATTATTATTGTTTGTTGTTACAAATAATGGGATTTGAGCTATATCGGAATAAGTGTGGGCCAAAATTGTTGTAAATTACAATCATATCAAACACCTACATGAGGTACAGAAATGAATGCAAAGTTGGACTAATTACAAATGGTCTGAAATTGGTTTTGCTTATTGACCTTTAAGTTTAATTTATTGACCTTAAGACAAGATCAAGTTTGAATTATCCTTAACAAAAAATAAGTGGAAAGAACATGACTAAAGTGGATGTTTTTTTTTTTTTTGGCAAAGTCCAACCTTCTATGAGAGATTGCTATTAGTCTTTTTTTTATTATTTATTTTTATTGAACTTTTAAAACATCCCCATTGCAAGTTTGCAACCAAGGACATCATTTTTTATTTTTTATTAACACTATTTCATTAGAGAAAACATGCCCAACCCCAGAGGAATTAAGAGAGGTCATCTCCCTCACTATTAGATTTTTTTTTTAGACAGTTTCAGTTTATGACGTCCACTTCTGATGATACATTTTTATCATCAGACCAAGACACCAATTGATTTTTGGTGGAGGCGGAGAATGAACCTCAGATATCTTATTTAACCTTTAAAGACTTTATTAATTGAGCTAACTGAAACTCAAATCTCTTAAAAATAAAAGATGACACTAAATTCTTCTTTAAATCCATAGAATTGGCTTCTCTAAGAGGATTTACTGTGGCCAAAAAGCAACAGATTTTATTTTGTTTTTTTTTTTTTAATTAGAGAGTATTCGATTGAATTGACAACGTTTAAAGCATCTGCTGCCAAAATAAATTTGGTGAACCCCTTTTCTGCAAAAAGTGACACACCTTGGCTTCAACAGTTACTATATTGTTAGTAAATGCTAGTAAGGGAGTAATAAACCTTGAATCGTGGAATTCTTAATGTTGAAAATTTATTACTCCCTTACTAGCATTTAACAATATAGTAACCCAATCTTCTCAAGAAAAAAGAAAAAATTTGTGAAAACTTTGAGCTGGGAATCTGAGAACTGAGAAGCCATACGAACTGAGCTAATTAGGATTATTTGAGCTAGCAAGAATGAGATGAAGAGGTGGCTTATTGTTTCCAGATCAACATTGTAGATTGAGCATTTTACATCTTCAATTAGGAAGAATTTGAGCCGCTCGTGTATTTTGGATTTCCATACCTTATTTCAAGGATTTAGTGCCCGTTTGGCATTGCAATAGGAAGTAGAGTGTCACTAATAAAGCCTAGGAAGTACAAACACTTCTTTAGCTATCATATATGTATTGTATTTGTGTCATATTAGTATTGTATCAGCTGTTTCATGTTATATTTTTTAAAAATACATGTATATTGTCGTGTCGTATTTGTACCCGTACTTGTACTTGTGTCTGTGTCCATATTTCCTAAATTAAAACTTTTGCCATATATAGTTTTAATTGAAAAGTTTTTTAGCATTTTGAATATTTGGCAAATTACAATGAATAATGCTTTCAAATATTTTTATTTATTAAATATGAAAATAGACCGAGAAAAGAGCTGTCTAGTACACTTTTGGCAATTTCACTAAAAAGCTTTGAGGGGCCGTTGGAATTTTGAGCTATAGCGTTAAAATTTTTAAGTAAGTTGTTCTGACTTTTAATAAAAATAATGAATTGACGTAATTGCTCATACTTGTTTTTATTTTTTTATATATAAAATAGAATTTTATTTTAACCTAATTTAAGTATATATATATATATATGTGTGTGTGTGTGTGTGCAACTCTCTCTTGAAGACTTAAACTCCGGCCCTAACTCTAGGGACGGACCCACTAAGGGGTTGAGGGGGGCCATCCCCCCCCAAAATTTTTTTTTTTTGAAAAATTTAAATAATATATAGGATGAACAAAAAAAAATCTGCAATTTACCAATATCATAATTCAATTCATAACCAAAAAAATCTCATAGAAAAAAAAATCCCTTACAAGGGTTACAACAATTTATATGATTTTTTATTTGATTATAAATTATGAGAAAGTAAATTACAATATTTATATTTTTTTCAAATGATAAAATGTCAAAATTCTTTTAGAAGCCAATATTGATGATGTCGTATTGCCAACTCTTACTATTGATATCTCAATTTTTTAAAATCCTCAAACAAAGTTTTGAAAAACTTAATTAGTGTGATTTTCAATTGCATTCAAAAGTATGAGATTATCATATTGGTGAGTTGGTCAACATAATAAAATCAACATATTTAATTCCAATTACCCAAAATCTGGATATCTGAAGTCCTCTTCTTCTTCGAAAAAGGTTAGAATATCATGTTATAACTTTCAACTTTTTTGGTTCATATTATATCCTTCTGGACTTAAATATTTAGGTAATAAAGTACAATTTTTTATCTACCATGATTTTTTTTTTAATAAACCATGTCACATGAAATTTTTTTGGTTCATACTTTGGCCTCCCCTAGGTTCAAATCCTGGTCCCGTCATTGCCTAACCCCCCATACCTCACAAGCACTTATACTTGTAGAGTGACCGCCGTACTAAGGGTGTGCAGTGGAGCTCATACTTGTTTTTCAAAATGACACTTAACCGTCACAAATTTTGAGATAAGAGTGCACTAATAATAATAATAATAATAATAATAATTGGTCATTAATTGAATTAATTAGATTTTGAAAATAAAAATACAATGAGTCTTTAGTTCAAACCCTTGCCTCTAACAAGTTTTGTAACCTATAAAAGAAAATGAAAATACTAAACATTTTAAATTCTCCTGAGAAGGGAGAGCACGAAATGTTATGAAACTACAAAACTCTTGGTAAATTTTATGGGACTTAAACAGTCTTAAAAGCTTTTTTGATTCTTGTTATCAAACATCATTTTTTTTTTCTTGTTTTCAAGAATCACTTCTCTTAGCACAAACTATTTTACGACATTTTTATAAATTATTGATGTGACAAATTTTTACTAGTTCTCATTTGAGTCTACTATTAATATTACATTTTTTACTTACCAATAATCACCTACCATATGAGTATAGTTTGTAGTTTTAACATTTTTCAGGTGCATAACATGGCCGGGCATTGGTGAGTCCAAAAGGCATAATCAAATTAATCAAACGTCTTAATCTTTCACATAATTAAATTCCTGCAGAAACCTAGCATGTGAATGAAGAGTGAAGATAGAAGAGAGCTTCTACAAGTAAGTTCTAATAGTGCATGGCACAATGGCTTCTAAAGTTTTGAACCAATCCGAAATAATTAAGAACAAAGGTGAGCAAGAAAACCCATTATAGAAAGTAAAAAAGAAAAAGAAAAAGAAAAAGAGCAAAGAAGATTCAAAGTATCAAGCTTGTTCCTATGAAGTGGGGTTGGTGAGGGAATTTTAGGTTTCTTGGGTATTGGGGTTTAAGGCTTTCGTAGTGTGGTCCTCTCCCAACTAAACTGAAAGGCTTTAGACAATAGATATAGCAATTGTAAAAGCAAATATGCAAACAGAACCAAAGATCCAAATTTGCATATACTAACAAATCTTATAAAGGTCAATTTCACTATTATAACTTCACTTTGATAGTTGTTGCACTTTTGGGTGGATTTGGTACAACATAATAAACTTCCTTTTAGCAATGTCCATGTGAAGCGTGCTACTACAACTGTTATAATCTCAAGCCATAATTGCTGCCTCCCATGATCTTACATGATCTCTTTTTCATGGTTCAAAAGCACTCAATTGCACTCATGCACAATGAAAAACCAGGAAATAAAATAAAACGCCTGCAACACAAAAATTAAAAACACCCTTTTATTGCACATACTAGTGTCATGAAGCATCTTTGATCAATAAAAACATCAAAATTATGCCGAATCAAGATGTTGATCTTGTTAAATTTATTGGGTTGTGAATTAATACTTTCTTAATTAAAGTTGTCTTTTGGTTGATGACAAGGATCTTGAAGGCAAGCATAGTGGGTACTAGTGGACCATAAAACTAACAAAAACATTTAAGATTCAATAGAATAAAAAAATAAAAATTCAAGGTTTATATCCAAACATAGGAAGATCTATTTGGTAGATAAAATCATGATTTTAAGCAGGCAAAGAGAGAGGCCTAAAAGATATATACATATATTTTCAATGAAGTTTGACAATCTTAGCATGAGATGTGTTCCACAAGGAACACCAAAAGACTTCACTTAGCAATGGGTTTTCATTTTATAAATTAAAACTTCAATCTAAATCTTTAAATAGAAGAAGACATAAGTAAATATGAGTGTACACAGTGTGTTATAATATCATTAGGTCAAGGTCAAGACTTGTTCCGAAATCCATGTTCACTTGACTTAGAACTTAGAAGAAGAAGCCTACCAAAACCACAGTGCCAAATTAACCCATCAGCAATAATGAAAGTACCATGGTTTTTTTTATTATGTAGCTATCAATCTGCCAAAGAAAAAGAAGGTGGGGCAGGTCAAAGGTAGGTCTAGGCGTAACTATCCAATCATTGTCCAACAATAATAATCCTCACAATTGGTGATCACAATTAAGTTTTGTTTAATTTCTATGCTCAGTCGGTAAAAGCATTGATATACCTTTCATGACTATAGTTGGGACTAACTGTACATAATAAATTCTAGCTGAAACCATACCAAACTTACACATTGCATGTGCCTGCAAACCCAGAAATGAAGAAAAACTCTTTCATAAACAGTACTATTTCAGTATTTCCTTATGGTGATTGTTGCAGCACATGCATGCATAAGTTTTATTTAGTTTTCACTTAGCTGCTAATGCAGAAATATGATTGAAATATGAGGTAACTGATGGACTATAACTTTTTTATTTGAGAAAGTGATGGACTATAACTCGATATTGAGTTGTTATATTGGTTTAGGTGCATATGCATAGAGATTCTTCAATACCCAACACTACTATTACTCTTTTTTCTGCTCATAGTGCTTATAAAAATGATTAGCCACCCACCCTCTCCACCAAGAAAAAAGAGAGATTTTCAACCTATCCTTGTCCCCTGACAGTGCTTACAACCCTGTGGCTATGGTCAAATGGAACATAATTTTGACTTCTGAAGAGAATTATGTTTGCCAGCTTTGGGTTATAATTACTACTAAAATATCTTTAAAAAAAGATAACTTCAGGATAGGACAAGATCATTATAAAATAGAATTTAGAAAATTAATAATGGGACAGATGATATATGTGTATATATATTTACCATAATTCGAGATGTATTTTGTAAATCAATTAAAAGATGTATACAAAAAAGTGATACAAGTTTGTGTTAATTTTCAGGTTTTATCCCATATTGAAAGATTACAAAAGTTTATAAAGTAACACAAACACCAACAAAAATAAAGTAATTTGAGAGAATCTATGTCCATGAGAAAGTTGATTTTTGCATTAGAAATAACTAATTCGTGTGATAAAGATTAAATAGCGAAATTTTATTTTATTAAAATTAGTAGAGATGCATTAGAGATCATAACATGTGGAGGTTATTTTTTAATGCAGAAATAATTGATTTTAAAATATAATTGGTATGCATAAGATCATAGATCATTGAAGTTATTTTATGATACATACATAACTCGATCAAGATCGAATGGTGATTTTTTTTTAATCAAAATAAGTTAAGATGCACTCGATAATAGACCCTGAAATTATTTTCACATATCAATAATTGATATGAATTGGATCATAAACTATGTAAGTTTTTTTATGATACAAAAATAACTGATGCGTGTGATCAAAGATCAAATGGAGATGTTTTATTTTATTAAAATAGGTTGAGATGCATTGCATCATTTCTTATGGAAGTTATTCTCTGATATAGAAATGATTGTTTATTAAAAGGCTACTGGTTATTATGAAAAGTCACACTGTTTAGTTAGAAAGGGTGTCAATTCAAATTAAGAGTTATATCACTTCATTGTCTATAAATTAAGGGTCTGAACCATAGTCAAATACACAATTTCGTTAGAGTTTCTCTTAGATGGAGACTTCATATTTGTTGTTTGTAGTTGGTGGTTTTGTTATATCTTAGAGGTGAATTGTTGTTAACTCTTTCTAGTGGGGGCAATTATCATCTTAAAAAATGTGTTTCTATATGACTCAAACTCACATTAATTTTCTAATCCTTCTCAATTTCCTCAACCAAAAAATTGTATACCAAACTTAATAAATATCTTATTAGATAATGACAAATATTACTTTTCTATCTATAACTGATCAATTATCATCTAGTTAAGTAAATAAATAAATAAAAAACTCGACAAATTGAATTAAAACTTTAGCTCATGAAATTTTAAAGAACCAAAATAATCAAGTATCCAGTATTAATTCTTCTCAAAAAAAAAAATCAAGTATGGACTAAGGTTTTTAGTAATTTCCTTTCAATATAGACAACATAATGATCTTAAGAGGAAAAAAAAAAAAACACAAGAACAACAACTAATCCTTGGATGTTCTTTGTGATTTTGGCACTAGAATTCAAAGGTGTACTACATGCTAAACTATCAACAAATGTTTTTATAGTAATATATCAGTAATTCTTAATTTATAAATACATAAATTTAAAAAGAAAAATACAATAAGGATTAATAATGAACCATCTAAGTTCTTGGTAATATTAGTTAGATTTAATAAGTTTAGAAAAATGTTTGGCTCTAACTATTAATAGAAAGATGACACGAACCCTGTTATGTGCAATGCACATAACTCACTTAGTTTTTTTTTTTATTTATTTAAAAAAGATACTCACTTGGTTAGTTGAGTTAAGTGAGTCATGTTCATTATACATGATAAATGTAAATGTCATATGCCTATTGGTGGTTGGGAGCTCAAAACTCCAAACATTTTCAAAGCCAAACTCTTGTTCATAAGTTTATATTTAACAAACCATTAGTTTAGCTTAATGTATTGAAGTGATAACTTTAATTTGAATGAAATAAAAAATGAATTAGATTTAAGAATTATCCTTTGAATGAAAGAAAACCAATTGAAATTTTATCTATAATGAGAGTAAAATTATTTGGGGAAAAGAAAGAGAACAATTAGGGAAGAAACTTACATATTTTTACTATGATTTGATATGGAAGAATGATCACATGAAAGATGCCACCCACACCCCTAAGCGCAATGTGAAAGTTTGAAAGACTGTATATTAAACTGTGTAATGAAGTATAAAGGTCTGCCTTATATATAGGTGACAATATATGTTGTACAAGTGACCTATAATTATGGCCTAAGCTTATTGAGCTTATATTCTAATAGTATTCTAACATGAAATTTGCAAAAATGAAGTGTAAAAGAAAAAAAAATGAATTGTCTCACTCTCACCTTAGTCTTTTAAGCATATTGTAAAAAGAAACATGTAGATTTCTTTTTTGGTAGTCACGAGAGAATTGAATCACTAATAAAGTCTGAAACACTGAATTTGTATATTCCTTTTTATCTTTATTGCCCCCTACAAGTTTCGAGCCCAAACTCACCCCATGGGTGGAGTCAAGCTCAAATGTTCCAATTAACGAAGGGCTCGTTAGTAAAAAAAAGGGTTGATTACTATTTGGTACATTTGAAAACTCAAGTCACAATTATAAATTAAAACAAGCTAATATATATATACACTTTTTTTTTTTTTTTTTGGGATCAAGAAACTAGGGCAAGTGTGAGTGCACCTTTTAAAGAGCTTAACCTGCAAAAAAAAAAATGTTCATATCTAATCCTATCTTCAGGTTGATGTTTGGTGTTAAACTCAAGTAAGGTAAGTTTTAATATTATAGGGAAATGTTAATAAGCACTATGCTGTGCTTGTTAAAGTTGGATTAACGTAGATCCCACTTAATAAAAAAATTAAATAAATAAAAGAAAAAGACATAAAAATAACCTCATAGTTTATTTAATTTTTTTTTTTCTCTATGAAACTAACTTCACAACTTATAAAGCTGGAAAAAAAAATTACATAAAGCTGCAAAAAAAATACAAAAAGTTACAAAAAAAAAAAAGAAGTTACTATTAACAGACGTCTTATGGTGCTCGTTAACACAACCCTTAATTAAATTAAATTCACTGTTGAAGAATTCTAATCAATAAATCAAGGATAGTCCTATATAATATATATACTTTATCATCATATTCTATACAAAATTAGACTGTCACTAAATTGCCGTCACTTTTCATTGCTTTTACCTTTATTAGTTCAGACATCCATCTAACATCTTGTCACTTAATCAACCTGAATTAGATTCTTTTTCTTGCTAGTGTATTAATGGCTCTATGTTGTACATTACCAAATTATCTTTAACAAGTATCCCTTATCTCTTTATTACTAAAAGCCAAATCCATTTTTGTCATCCCTCTTAACATTCTCTCTCATCTATTTTAACATTCTCATTTTATGGACTACAAATTCAAGAATAACAACAATATTAAGATATTGCAGTGAATCAAAGCATAGAAGATACCCCATTAAGCAGGGATCTATTTGAAAATGTTTAGAAAATGGCCAAGATGGTACAAATGGTCCAATTTCAATTAACACAATGCCAACAAAATGTCTATCAAATGTCAATATGATCGGTATAGTTGTGAACATGAAACCCAGCAGATAACCCCTTTGACGTCTTTATGAGAGTATTATCACCAGATTTTATGTCGTTTGCTGTAATGATTCATCATTCTAGGGCAATTTGCAGGCAGCCAAGTGGTCCTTTGACTTGTATTGGCCAAGCATTTCGGCAATAGTTCTACAACGGCATTGGTTTCCAGGGCGGATCACGTCCCCATAAACAGCCATTTCAATTATATCAAGCTCCTTATCTGCTAGTTGGAGAAATTTGTGATTATTGAATGAAAAACACAACCTACTGATAGATAAGAAACAAAAGAAAAGGATGTACACTCAGTAGGTAAGAAAGCAGTCATTCCACTAAAAATAATTTTGTTTAAGCTGATAATTGCCATTTTTTGGTAAGGGAAAGGGGAGATTGAAATTATTTAGTGCGCCTGATATCCTACACCTTCCTTTCATATAAAGGTAGAGCCATTTTTCATTGAATGCAAGCTTTTCACCAACGAAGGAAGCTGAGGTTCAGCCCCACCTTAAGCAATGAGAGCCCTAAGCCCACCATGGGTTAGGGAACTCATGGTCAATTCAAAAGCTTCACAATGTGGTGAAGTGTTTTCATCCCCAACCCCAAGCCTTGTTACTCATGGAAACAAGAATTGGTATACGAGGTGAGTCAGACTAGGTTTACAACAAGCTTGCTTGGTGAAGCCTGACTGCCAAAAGGCTATGGAGGTGGTCTGCCTTTGGAGTGGGGCTCCGAAGTGAATGTGGCAGTGCAGAGTTACTTAAGACATCATATTGATGCTCAGGTACAAGTGGTGATGACCCAGGCGGTTGACAAGGTTCTATGGTCATCCCAGAATCAAACAAGAACCGTGAAAGTTGGGATCTCCTTTGCTTATTGCATCACCAAGTTGATATGCAGTGGCTCTACGCTTGAGACAAATTGAATCTCGTCCTTAGAGAAAAAGGATGGAAGTAATTTGGGATGAGTGGCGGATGTCAAGTTTCATGACATCTTTAGGTGATAGTTTACTTAAAGACAGTTTCTGGGGCTCAATTCCTCTGTAACAGTCAATGCAGTGGTACAGAACTAGTGAGAAAGCACTTGGACTAGGAAGTGGCTAATTTGAGTTGACCTCAGCGTTTTCTGTATGCTACAGTCCAACATGTTTGTATGACAACCTTAGATCATTACACGCTTTTCATTGACATCAAGGGCTACAATGGTTTCCATGGTTTAAGGTAACGGCAAGAGCTGGACGACACACCTGGAGTGTAAGGAGATTATTGCTTAATCCTGGAGATTGGAGTTTCAAGGGGCCAAGATGTATGTGGTGTGTTAAAAGATTAAGTGCCGCTGCCAAGGGCTGATAGAGTGGACCAAGACCATTGGGGGATCGCTAGTGAATCAGGTGAGGGAGAAGCAACGAGTTCTAGAGCAGTTAGAAAACACAGATGCCTCTCCCGAAATTACTGAGCAAATCAAAAAACTTTGAATGGAAATTGATACTTGGCTTGATGGTGAAGAATTACATCGGAAGCAATGATCCAAGGAACCTTGATTAAATGAAGTGGACAAAAACAACATGTTGTTCCATGTTAAAGCAATGCAGAGACAATGTAGAAATAGGATTACGGGCTGAAGAATGACCAAGGGACATGGCGTGAGCAATTTGAACAATGGGAGGGAGCAAATATGTTGGAGGCAATACCTTCTCTCACTGTCAAACATATACTTGAAAATGTAGCTTTGTCTTAGCATTAATAAAAAAAAATTGTTTTATTTAACCAAAAAATCAAAAGAAGAGCAATAATAAATGTGTTAAAGGATTCACAAAAGTGATTGGTACAACCATCACTTAATCCCATGTATCTACCTAGTCTATTTAATTGACATCCCTGAATCCCATGTTTAATGGTCTCTAAACCCAAGGCTTGCTTATTGACAAGCTTGATCAAGCTCCCACATACACTATTAATATCCTTTAGATTAAGATAATGAGATTGGAATTAGACTTGCAATAGTTATAAATCAAAAGCAAATCTAAGAAGCAATCTTCAAACCCAAAATAACACCTAAAGCAGGGCTGGAACATAAGTTAGATACTTTTCTAAATCCTGCAACTAACACCCAAATCCTTTAAAACTTTTAGAGACCACTAAGACATTGGACCATCATATATTTGAAAATGTTTCATAACCTATAATCTTATCTTTCCATGTATTTCCATTTATCCATCTTAGCATTCTCATTTCAAGTACACTTAAATTTATGAATATGTTGCTTCTTTACAGCCTAACATTCAATATCATAGAGCAAAACTAGTCTTATAGTGAAACTTCCCTTTAACTTCATAGGTATTTTACGATCACAAAATACTCCTGATTCGCTTCTCCACATCATCCATCTTCTCTTATCCTATGCTATGACTCACATCCTTTTTAATCTCTCAATCTTTTTGAATTATTGATCCAAGATATTGAAAACACTCCCTCTTTGGAATCTCATGAACATCAAGTCTTACAGTCCTTTCTTCTGTGTTTCTCAAAATTCTAACTTAACATTAACTCTATGTCTAGTTTCATTCAATAAAACTATATCATCTGCAAAAAAACATACACCAAGCAACTTTCTCTTAAATCAATTTAGTGAGCTTATCCATCACTAGTGCAAAGAGACATTAAGGAACAACACTAAAGTAATGTATAGATGAATCATACTGAGAACATTTAAAAATAGTGTATTGACATGTACGCATCTGAAGTATGTTTCATCCAAATGAACAATGAAACAGAATGCAACCTAAAACCATGTAGGTCTCACAACAATGATGAACAGATATACAATGAACAGATGTGGATTTGATACTGTCACTATAACTATCTCTTAGGACATCCAAGGGATAGATCACTTGACAGCCAGTTGAAGAGGGTAACAAATAACTTATGGCTAAAACTCAAATATATTAGTGATGCAGTGAAAAAGGTGTGTAGACTTGAATTCCATGCTTGAACAACAGCACATTGATTTGCTGCCATATACTAGTTGTCAAATTATGGATGTAGGCAAGGAACAAACCTTCCCCCCATCCCCTTTTGTAAAGTCAAGTGACAAACACAAGATATTCGCCAACTGGCCAACTCAACAAACAGCAATCAAAGCATACCATGTTGATGACTCTCTGAACCTACACTGTAGCGTTTCTATTAATCCAAAAGTAAAACAGCATTCCCCTAACATGGAGAGCTATTAAATGAGACAATATTTCCAGGAAAACAGAATCATCGTTGAGAAATTTTTTAGAAGCCAATAACCAAGCATAACTAACTAGAAGGTATAAATCAATGAAGAAGAACATTCATTTCAAATTTTGGGTCAAGAATGGAGAATGGTGCAAACATACCAGTAAACTTGACATCACAGGAGTAACCTTTCAATTGAGTTGGATCTACATCGTCTTTGTCTGATTTATATCTGTTCACCCTTGTTTGAAGTATCTGACAATTATCATATGTAGACTCACCGCCTGCAACACAACCCGAATCACAAATGCTCAATTTCAAACTGATAAACAGTCCAAAATCTATGTCCTGCTTAAAATTGAACAAAAAAAAAATCAAGGCTTTAAATACATTGCTAGTTCCTAAAGTTTGGCGCATGAGTGATTAGTTCCTAAAGTTAAAAGTAATCGTTTTAGTCCCTTAGATGATGTGGCAAAACTAAAAGTCGAGACATTATTACTCCAGAGAGAATAAAAGCAATCATTTTAAGTTTTGTGCAGACTAACCTGTAAAAACTACCACTTTAAGATTGCGTTTAACATTGGCTTAAAAGGCCAACTTTTTTTACTATTTAACTTATTTTTGCTATTTGGTACTATTTATGAACCTCACTTTACTATTTCAACTCCCTGCACCGTAATTTCTGTTTCAGCTAAATAATTCTAATAAGTTTCTTAAAAAATAAACGTGATCGTTTTAAACTTCAGAGACTAAAATCCTCGGATGCACGGTCATGGACATGGGTACGGGTATAATTCGAGTAATTTTTGAAAATTATAACATGATACCGTTACAAATGAAGTGCTCCTGCATTCTAGCTAAAATAAAATGGCTTACGAGCTAAAGTCTAAGAACCTTGAGTTATGCATACAGAAGTTTTGACACATACAAAGAATGAATGAAATATGGAATTGCAGAAACAATGAAATGTATAAGAGAGAGAGAGAGAGAGAGAGAGAGAGAGGGAGAGAGACCTTTGGAGAAGGGGACAATGTGGTCGTACTCAAAGCAGAGGCAACCTTGGCAGTTGCAGAAGCGCTTGCAGACGATGTTACCGGCGGCGTCCTTGCGCCACCTTTCTGGGTGTCTTCCTGGGACTATCTTTGCATTTGCCCAGCACTTGTTCTTCGCCTTTGAGTCAAAGAACCGAGGCCTCTCCTCACCGCTACTGTTTTTACTATGACCACGAGAACGATGAGGTGATGAAGATGAAGATGAAGATGAAGACGAAGACGAAGACGAAGTACTCATTTTGGGCTCTCACCCCCGCTCTCTGGTTTTGCTTAGCACTTTGCTTGGAGAGAAAGATACGGGAGCCAGAAAGAGAGAGAAGGATCAAGAAAGGCCTATCATCTGCTTGTCATAATGTCCCAGCCAGTAAATTCGTCTCCTTTTACTTCTTTTACTTCAAAAGTCGTAACGGGCAAGCAATAGCCAATATTATAGACTTTTTTTTTTTTGAAAAATACGACTCACCCACTTCTCACCAAAATTTACCAAAATTTAATTTAGATATACGTTATTTGAAATTTGACACTTTAATTATCTAAAATTTAAATTGTTTGTAATTTAAAATCACATGATACAAATATTTTGTTAGATTCTTTTTTATTTTATTTTTATTTTGAGAAAAAGGTCATTGAATATTACTAAGGGAGACCATTAAAGTCAGCCTGAAAATCAGATAATGGATCTGGTGGTGTATCATCCATCCAGATTTGCATATGATTGATGGATTTTGATTTTCTTGCTAGTGAGTGAGCTAACTTATTACTCAAGCGGCGTACAAGAGAAGTCTTAAAAGCTGAAAAGAAACTACTAAGATATAAAATGTCTCACACCAAATGTTCGTAGGGTGTGAAGTTTCTGTCTTATGCTAGCAATGCCTTATGTAGAATTTCAGAGTCCCCTTCAAGTATGATATGATCAAATACTCCATAGCAAATTCAAGTGCTCTCCTTGCTGCAAGAACCTTGACTTCGATGACTGACATTGGTAGGAGAATTTTCTGAGACAACGATGCCATAAAGTGTCCTTCGTTGTTCCGTATGACAACTCCCATTCCTACGCTTTTATCTTCGGCAAATATGGCACCATTAAGATTGATCTTGTTCCAGTTGTCTTGGGGCGGAGACCATGCTGTTGTTTGAGTGTTTCTTGATTTTGTGGACACCAAGGGACTGGAATGGAACTTAAGTTGTCGCTCCCGAGAGTGTTCCAGTACCTTGTCGAGAGGGAGTGTTGGTTTCCCTAGTTAAAGGTTATTTTGTTGATTCCACAAGTTCCATAAGACTAAAAGGGTCTGTTTGGTTAGGAGGATAGAAAAGTGAGAGGATAGAAAATAGAAGGAGGATGGAAAAGTGGAAGAATAGAAAAATTTTTAGTTTTCCTCATTTGTGTTTGGTTGAGAGGGTGAAAAAGTGGAGGGATGGAAAACTTTTTGGTTTGGTTAAAAAAAGTTTTGTTACCATCATGACTCTCTTAAATAAAACAAAAAGTAATACATTATACTTTTTTTTTAAATTGTGTATAGATGAAAGTGGACATTTTAAAAAATAGCATAAGAAATCATCCAAAATAAAAATTAAGAAAAAAAAAAAAGAAGGAAAAGAAGAACCCATCACCTGACAAAGAAAAAAAAACTAAAAGCCAGCGTTACAAAGGAAAAGTCAAAAGAAAAAAAAGCCAAAAATGTTAAAAGAGTTTGGGGCAATTTTATCCAAATATTTTTCCCACTTTTTACTTCAATTTTCTTTTCAATTTGGAGAGATTGTATTTTGAAGGGGGAGGAGAGAAAACTTGTGGGCCTTACCACTTTTCTCTCCCACTCTCCCTTTCAACCAAACAATGAAAAATGTCATTTTCCACCATATTTTTCATTCTCTCTATTTTCACTCCAACCAAACATACCCTAAAAAAAGAGCTCTGGATCTATTGTACCTACAAAAATAAAACCAATAAAGTCAGTGAAGCATGTGCTCTGCTTGAGAGTGCCTTGGTTCCACGCTGGGATGTTGGTCCAAAGAGTTTGCAAGGCGGGATAGTGATAGAGTGTGTGCATTATATCCTCATCTTCCTGTTTACAGATTTCGCACCGTCCATCAAAGGTTATCTTGCGACGAAACAGGTTTGCCTTTGTGGGTAGAGAGTTCTTATATGCTCTCCATATCAGTGTCTTCACTTTGTTCGGAACATCAAGAGCCCAGATTTTATTCCACAGAGGTTTCAAAGGTTGGTTTAATGACTGTCCTGGTTGTTGCACTCTACAAGTTTCTTGTAAAAATCGGTATCCCAACTTGATAGAATAATTTCCAATTGACATGAATGGCCATATGAGAACATCATCTCGAATGGAGCGGCATAGGGGAATGTTTTTTATGATCGACGCTTCAAACTCATTAAAAAACTTCATCAATTAAATCTCCCTTCCATGTTTTTTGCACCTGATCGATAAAATCTCCAACCTTAGTATCTTCCCCACCAGCCACCACAGGTGAAATAATTTTTAGGTTATGTTTTGTAGGCAGCCAATTCCCCCCCCCCCCCCCAACTTGGACAGATAGACCCAACCCTATTCTCCAAGCTGCACTTCTCTTAATAACATCCCTCCCTTTCAAAATGCTCTTCCAAGCGTATGAAGCATTTGTCGGATTTTTTAATTCCATGATTGTAGAGTTTGGAAAAAAAAATTGCCTTAAATACCCAGTAGAATAGAGTCGGTATCATGAAGTAGGCACTAAGTTTGTTTGGCTAAAAGGGCATCATTAAATGACGCAAGGTCTTTGAAACCCATACCCCCTTGGCTCTTGGGTTTACACAAATCTTACCATTTCACCTAATGGATTTTCCTGCTATCACCTTTTTGTCCCCAAAAAAACTGCAAATCATTGATTCTATCTCATGACATAAAGAAAGTGGCAGCTTGAAGCATGTCATAGTATAGGTGGGTAGAGCTTGGGCCACAGATTTGATTAAGATCTCTCTTCCCGCTTGAGATAAGAGTTTTGCTTCCCAACCGGCTAATTTCTTCCATACTTGCTGCTTGATATGGGTGAAACTCTCCTTCTTTCTCCAACCCACAAGTGATGGCAAGCCTAAATATTTTTCATATTGTTGTATGATTGAAACTCCAAGCATATTTTTTATTGAGGTTTGTACCTCTTCCGGTGTGGATTTGCAGAAGAAAAGAGTAGTCTTTGTGTGATTAATTTGTTGCCTTGATGCATTATCATATTTAGCCAAAATATCAAGTAGTCATTGACATTCACTTTCCTTGGCCCTGCAAAAAAATCACGCTATCGTCTGCAAAGAGTAGGTGGGTTAGCTTAGATCCATTTTGACAAATAGATACTCCTCTTATGTCGCCACTATGAGCTGCCTTCTTGATTAGGCCATGTAGGCCCCCGGTGCACATGAGAAAAAGGTAGGGGGATAGGGGGTCCCCTTGCCTAGGTCCTCTTGTAGGAGTAAGGTTGCCATGGGGCTCTCCATTAATCAAAATAGAATAGGATGCATTGGTAATACAAAGCATCATAAAGTGCACCCATCTATCATGGAAACCCATCTTCACCAATACCTGTTCCATGTAAGACCATTCCACCCTATCATAAGCCTTACTCATATCGAGTTTCAAGGCCATAAAACCTGTATTTCCCTTATTGTGGTTCCTTATATGATGCAAGGTTTCAAAAGCCACTAAAATATTATCGAAAATCAAGCGATTAGACAAAAACACACTTTGATGTTTTGATATAAGCTAAGACATTATCTTTTTAAGTCTATTAGCCAAGACTTTAGAAAAAATATGGTATAGCACATTACTCAAGCTTATAGGCCTAAATTGGGACACATATTCCGAATTTTTTACTTTAGCGATTAAAGTTATAAAGGAATGACCAAGAGAGTGTGGCAAAGTACTTGTGTTCAGATAGTGTAAAATGGATTGAGATATGTCTGAACCAACCAAGGACCAATAGCTTTGGTAGAACAAATGGGGCATGTCGTCGGGGCCGGGTGCTTTTAAGGGTGCCATTTCTTTCAGGGCTGCTTCAACTTCTTCAATTGTGAAATCCCTTATAAGTGTGTCATTCATAGAATCAGTGACCACATGAGGTATGACTTCTAAAACATCAGCCAAACTGTCCAAGTTCGTCAATGTAAAGAGCTCCTTGTAGAAACCGAGAATGTTACCATTAACCTGTGCTTGGCTTGCGCACCACCTACCTGTGGAGTCATACATTTTGGTAATGTAATTGCAGCAGCACCGCTGTGATGCTTTACTATGAAAGAATTTAGTGTTGTAGTCGTTGTCTTTTATCCACATAATCCTGGAACGTTGTCTCCACATTTTTGCCTCTTTGTCAAGAAGCAAATTTATTTCAGATTCCAACACTCTCATCCGACTAAATTCTCCAGTTCATATTGAAAGTCTCTTTGCTTGCTGCAATTCTTTCCTTTTTTTTCTCCAAATCCCGTCGTACATTACCGAAACACCTCTTACTCCATCATGATAATTCATGGCCATATCTGTCTATTTTTTTCAGCACCTTAGTGTCCCATGGGTCCAAGCTATTTTTTGTCCACACGGCTTCAATGGCTTCCCCACAACCTTTTTCTATCATCCACATTTGTTCAATGCAGAAAGGTTTTCTGAAAAGTTGATTTCATACCTTCAGGATTGATCCAAATTGGTTTATGGTCCGATGTTGTTGTGTCCCAGTGCTGAACCTTTGTTCCTGGAAACATACTGAACCATTCATTAGTAGCCATTGCCTTGTCTAACCGTTCCCAAATAGTGTAGTCAGCAAAGTGTTTATGCCAAGTAAATGGGAATCCCACAAATCCGAGGTCCATAAAAGCACATTCATCAACAACATCTCTAAAAAAGTTGCATCTGACTGTGTGGCCTTGGTCTTCCACCATTTTTTTCAGGTTGCCTGGTAATTTCATTGAAATCTCCAGCACGCACACAACGATGGTGAAACTCCCCTAGTTTTCAGTTGTCTTAGTTTGGCCTAAGATTCGTGTCATTTTTTTTATAGCCTGTTCTCCATAAAAGCCGATAAATCTCCATTCATTGATCTGATTTTTGTTGATTGTGGTATCAATATGGTTTGGAGAAAAAGTTTCAACATCTAAGGGAAAATCTTCCTTTCAAAATAAGGCCAGTCTGCCCACCTTGTCTCTCCTTGGTGATTTGAACATATGTTTGAATTGAATTTTCCTTTTTGCTCTCTCTAGCCTTGCTTTATTGGTCCATGTTTCGGCAATGAACATGACTGAGGGATCTTATGCCCACGCCATGTCTACAAGCTGATCTTCTGTACGTAGGTTCCCAAACCCACGACAGTTCCATACTAGTAGACTCATTGCTCCTAGCAGGACTGGGAACCAGCCTCCGCCAATATCAAGATGTTTTCATTATCAATTTGAGAAACCATATATTTTTTATTTGGTAACTCAGACTGATGTGCATGATGAGATGCTACTCGTTTCTGCCCTAGTGGTTTAGTCTTAATCAGAGTTTCTTGTGTTACAAGTCTTGGGATACGTTTCCATGTGGCCAAGGAAGGTGTGTTGTTGGGGACTCTATTTATTGAGGAAGAAATAGAGGTATTTTTGGGAGTATGATGAGGTGGTGGGGTCGGGCTTGGAAGTTGTTGAGGTGTTTCTAGTTGGTTAGGAGTTTGGGAGGGAAAGGGGGTACGTGTGACTACGGGATGAGTTTTGGTGGGAGTTTTGTCTAGTATGGGAAAAGCAAAGTTATTTTTGAGAGTTTTGGAAGTATTGGGAGGTGGTGGGGTCAGGTTGGGATTCTGGTGGGGTTTAGCTGTGTAATTAGAGTTTTGGGAGGGAGGGGGAGTAAAGGTAGGGATTGGGGAGGATTTTTTTTGGTTGAGGAGAGGTGTATTGTGGGGAAATATTTTTCGTTTCCATACCCTGATCGTGATCCTCACTCACAGGTAAGTCAAACTTACGTAATTCCCTGTCTATTTCCTCAATTTGTTTCTCCAATGTTTCCATGCTAACCTGTGGTTGCACTAAATCTAGAATTGATTGAGCATGGCCAACTCGACCATTCTATGTGAGGAAAGAATTTTTTTGAATTTGAATTTGGGGCTTCTATCATTTTAGCACTTTCCTGATTAGCCTGAGAGGCTTCTTGTTCATGTGTTGGTGAGGCTATCACCAGCGGCCTTCGTGGTAAGCCGTCAGATTTGTCTTCTTTTGGTATGCCCTTATTTTTCATGTAGAAACCCAATACTATAATCACTACATTGCGTGAGCCCATAAAAGGAGGAGCTCATATCCATGGACCATACTGCTTATTAATTTTCTCGAGAGTACTTTCACTGTCTAGCCACAACTCACAGTCGCGGTCATTGTGTGTTAGACGCCCACACTAGTAACAAAGATTAGGAATCCTCTCATATTTGAAGGAAACTCGTTGTTCTTTATCATCCTCAAGGCATATTACCCTTCCACGACATAAGGGATGAGATATGTCGATAAGAACTTGTACTTTCATGAAACCACCACCATCTTCAATAGGTATTTTTGGGTGGCATATAACCTTCCCAACAGTTTCACAGAGTCCTGCCGCCACCGTCGGGTTCATATATCGTAATGGGATACCATGTACCTGCACCCAAAAATGAGTAAGATTAAATGATAGTTCTTCTGCAATTGAGTCCTTACCATATCGTTGTAGGACCATAAGATGCTTGTCAAAACTCCACGGCTCATTGGCCATGATCATCTCCACCTCTGCCTCATTGTCGAAGGTGAACAAAATAATGTGGTTACCAAGGTTTTTCACCTTAAAACCTTTTTTGGATCGCCATAACGGCTTGAATGTTGCTGCAATTGCATCAGTGTTTAAAGCTCGCTTCGTCAAAATTTTTGCAGCAATGGTATATTCGGTAGAAGCCAAGTCTGAATGTAGCCGGAACTTAGGTCCTTCCCTGTGAGAGAGAGAGAGAGCCCATTCCACTGTATAGTGAGATCTTCCATGGTGCAAGAGATGGTGAGTATTTCCCTAAACCTCGAAGAAGAAAACCCTACAAAAAAAACCTTAGTGTAACGTTGTTACTCTAAGGGACAAACAACACCTTCTAAGAGGGACAACAGTTCTACAGCCTAGGAGAGGTTAAGGGTCCCAACCTTCACTAGTGACAGAGTAACCTTTTTTTTTTTTTTTAAATCTAATTTGATATTATATTTTTATGCTTTTTGTGTTTTTAGAGGAGAGACACAAAAGCATAGCAAAATTATATATTTAGTCATGTTTTTTAATAGATGTGAGTTATTAAACTCTAACTGAGCTAATCTCAGGTAGGTAAAATGTCAAATTTCAGACCACAGGTGTGCAACTTAAATTTTGGCCAAACCATATGTGGGTAAATTATAATTTGCCATTTTTTTAGTGATGTAGATCCACAATATTTTTACAGAATTAATATTTTCATAATAAATCGTGCTACATAACAGTTGTTATTAATTCTAATTTAAACTTATGATAGTTGGGTTATGCGTAGCAATTTTGTAATATTTTGTGAGTATTATAAAATCTAAGCTTACCACTTAAATTACTTTTTTGCCTATCAATAGAAAGAAGCTTAAAGAATAACTAGTGCATAAAATATCATAGTAATCCTGAGTAAATGGAAAAAAAAAATTAAGAAAAGAAATTTTATATTTTTGTCACACAGCATGAACTACCCCATCTTCCATACTTTTTTTCCCTACTCTAAAAGGAAATCATTAACCTAATGATAATAAAACTAGTGCATAAAATATCATAGTAATCCTGAGTAAATGGAAAAAAAAAAGAGAAAATAATTTAAGAAAAGAAATTTTATATTTTTCTCACACAGCATGAACTACCCCATCTTCCATACTTTTTTTTCCTACTCTAAAAGGAAATCATTAACCTAATGATAATCAACAATCATAAATCATCACCATAAATTTCATATCTTATATTATATTATATATATATATATATATATATATATATATATATATATTTTTTTTTTTTTTTTTTTTTGGTTGCCCACAGTGTATCCTCAAGGCTTTCAACCAGAGACTAATCACTGTTCGTGCCGGGAGAGCCCTACGAAGGGGTAAAGCACTGGCCCAGGAAATTCTTTTCAAAGTGCAGGTAGCAAGACTCGAACTAGGGAGCACACCCAGTCGAGCCCAGTACAAGCACTTTGAGACTGAGAGCTCTACCAACTCAGCCAACCTCCTGGGTTATATATATATATATATTACTAGATATTTATGTTTGTTACATGGAATACTTTTTACATCATTCTTGTTGAGAAGAAGTGAAGTGAGCAACAAAACTTTTTCAAAGCCCAAGGTTTAACAATTTAATGCGGATTAAAACCACTTACTTTTTAAATGTACCTTGTAATAGTAATTTTTTTTTCTATTTTAAACGCATCTTGTAATAGTATATTTTTTTTTTCTATTTTATTAAAATATTCTTGTTTCAAACTTGGTATATTTTTATAGAAATGGGGCAAGTCAAACCTGATCCATTTCCTTTATCATTTCATTTCTCTTTTCTTCTCCCATAACTCTTTACCCGTCAAGAGCTCCATCAACACAAGAAGTCACCACCAACCCACCACTACAGCCAATCGATGCCTAAATCCAATTGTCCAAGTGCTTTATAGGTCAATGGTATTGATTGCTTTCCTTTATAAGAAAAAAAGTTTGAATCTTTATAATAAAAATAAAGGTTTGAAATTTTGAATCATCTTCCCCACTGTTGTAGTCCAAAAACCCATCCAACCAATGAGGGTGGAAACTACCAAAACACGAAATAACAAACTAACACTAAAACTACAATACATGCTGATTTTGTACCAGCACTAGAACCCAAGTTATTTTGCCTAGTCCATTACCAACGTTCTAGGTAAAGACGAAAGACTATTTGAGAGGATATTTCCACTTCTCATTTGTTGCAAGATTGCTTTCTGCGAGCTGTTTCCACATATTATTTTTCTCTAACATCACAAAATTTTAATACTTAAACCAAAATCTATATAGAATTATAATACTTCAAATTATTCTCTGCAATAAACAAGCCAGAACGTGAGATTAAAGATGCCCATTTTCTGACACTCCTTATTTATGGGCATGAGGTCATGTAGTCAGACTGAGAGTCTGAATCTGAAACCACAAAAACAGGGTCTCACAAACCATGCGACTTCCAATATTTTCTCAATCGTCAGATTGTAAACACAATAAACCAGAATTCAGGAGAATGGTGTAAAGAACCTGATAGCACTTAACAGGCAGTTATGGTTTTATTATTTAAATCCCAACACAATTTACTCCACCACGCTTAGAAAACATCAAGCATATGCCAGTTTTTGCACCAATTTCTAAAATCACTCTCATTAGACCTTTCAAGGAAGGCATCCTTTTCTGCGTGTAAGCACTACTCAAATCTCTTTTTTTCTTTTTCTCCCATCAATGCAGAATGAAAGCAACATAATTGAAAAAAAGCAAATCTAGATGATGAAAACAAGTCTTTGAAAGACAAACATAACATAACAACAAAATGTTATATAACTTCGTTTTCCAGACCCGCATAACTCCATCCGCACAACCACCACCAAGTATACCCGCTGTGTCTTAAGAAAAGCAAGCTATAAGGCTCACAAAAATATTTCAACTAGAGTTTTCAACAACAGTTTCTGAATTATTATAAAGAAACTACTTGGGGCCAATGTCCTTCAGAGCACAAATCTGCTCCTCTCCCATTGCAGACATCACAGAGACAACCAGGTCCTTGCCTTCTGCAAACCCATCCTTGATCTGCACACAAGGATAAACGATGTATTCAGCTATCCGAATTATAAATAAATAAACAGAATACATGCTGGACATATAGAAAATCATTAAGAAAAACTACAATCCCTTTGGAGGACCAAAAACGTAACCAAAGGTTGGGTAAATTTTAGGTATAATTCACTGTTTTTTTTTTTTTGATAAGTAGGTATAATTCACTGTTCTCCAATAGAGTTCAAACATGTGGTTGCATTGAATGTAATTGTCATTGGAAATGATAAAGATTTTTTGCGTTTCATTGGGTAAACTAAATTACCATACCTAGGTTTTACCCCCAAAGGTTCCAGAGAAGAAATGCACCCAGGTTAAGTCATCAAAATGGGAAATAAGTGGGGCAAAGTAAAATGTTGTAGTAAAAAATTAAACACCCAAATTGACCGCATCACAGAAAGGTGATTTAAAAGCAAAATAGTAGAGCCTCATGAGAAATTCAGATTCAAACTTTGACAAAAAAAGATATGCAACTAGAAACCAACCTGGGTCAGCAAACTGTCATCAGTTGGGAGCTTCAGGTCATCCTTAGTGTTCCCATTTTCAGTCAGCAAACTCACCTAAAAAAAAGCAATCAAACCAGTCAGAAAACCAAAATTCATACGAAGAATTGACTCAAGCAAAGAAACAATGGAAAGATATATAAAAAATTGAACATACAAATCCATCCTCAGAGATATCAATCAGCTGGTAGTCAGTACGGTTGACATGAGGAACCTGTGTAATAAACACACCCCAC
Source organism: Castanea sativa (assembly GCF_040712315.1). Taxonomy (NCBI): domain Eukaryota; kingdom Viridiplantae; phylum Streptophyta; class Magnoliopsida; order Fagales; family Fagaceae; genus Castanea; species Castanea sativa. The sequence continues at coordinate 36,093,396 of NC_134016.1, read as the reverse complement.
ACAAATGATTAATACTGAAAACTTAGAACAATTAAAGAAGTATATAATCAATAGAGAGAATAACAAAACAGATAAAAATACTACATACATCACAGTTATGGGAAGAAGGAACAATATCTTCAAGCTTCTTGGCAGTGAAAATGTCAATTCCAACAAAGTGGCACTTAGCGTGACCGTGCTTGCCAGTCTTGGAGGTGGAAACTTCAACAACCTTTCACAACAAACAATCAATGATATACATCAGTTCATGAAACCACAACTATAAACTCATCAAACCCCAACATAAATAGCAAGACCACACCACCAAAATCTTCATCCATATTAACTTAACAACAACAACAATCATGCCGTGGTCCTAAAATTTTGCGATCGGCTATAGACCACAACATTCTAGTCAGATCGGCCACTCCCACTAGTATTCTTTTCTGCCCTCATCTATCAAAACTCATCATGCCTTGGTCCTAAAATTCTGGGATTCGATACAAATCCTTGACATACTAATCCAAACAACTCATACTACAGAACTCCATGTATCTAGAGACCATCAAGGTTGTCATTTACATGATAAAAGCAACAATCTAAAAAACAAAATTTGCAACAACACCCAGATCAATAAACCAATATACAACATGAAATGAAAATGGGCAACAAACTATGGATCTTAAGTACACATCATTCAACTAAAAAAACCAAGATAGCAAATCAAACAAAACACTCAGAATTGTTCAATTGTTCAAAGTTTGTTCATTTCTAAGCCCCCATAAACAAATAAAAATAGTCAAAAAGAATATTCATAAAAACCCTTTTGCTTTTTGGGTCAGATCCGAATAATCTAAAGCTTAAAAACAAAAAAAAACCCAAAATCAGAACCAACAAAAAGTACAGATCTAAGCCAAAAATATAAAAACCCAGAATCAAAAATAGATTTTTTCTTAGAAACAGAGCCAAAAAAAAAAAAAGATTGAACCTTGCAAGGACGGTTCTTGATGACGATGTAGCCATTCTTGCGAATAGTACCAGCTTGCTGAGGGTAAGTCTTGGAGGCTCCGGCATCGGCCTTGGACTCGAAGTGGTGCTCCTCACTGTCCGACATGTCGTTTTTTTTTTGGGGTGTGGGTTTGGATTTTCTGACTCGGGTTCTCTGAACTCAGTGGGTTGGAATTGTGAAGTGAGTTGAGTGACCGATCCCGGAGGCGGAGAGGAAGAGAGAAGAGAATTTATATACTGGAAAAATGAAACTCAAGTGTGTCACGGTGCCTATTCTAGGGTTTCGTGGTGGGCCCACAAATGGTTTGGACCGTTGGATCTTTTGTGTTTTTGGATAACATAGAGATAAGAGAGGCGTCAGTTTTACGCAAGTGTTTTTATTTTTTTTTTTTTTAATGGGCTTTTGGGTGTGTTACTTTGCTGTGGAGGACCGGAGGTCGGTGGGGTGACTGATGTGTTGGATTGGTCCATGAGGCCCAACAGCCAATGAGAATCAATGCTAAAGGCATATTCCATTTTTGGTTGTTTTTCAAATCATTCAAAATGGAGAGAGATGGGAGTAGAGGAAGGTAATTAACATGTAATACAATTTTTAGCATATTTTTTTTAGTTGCCTTTCATTTTCTACTCTTCTTTCATCTCCTTCCATTTCAAATATATTTTAATGGCATAAAATTTTAATATATATTGTAAAATGTATATAAAGTTATACAAGTGAGGAAATTATGTTGTTTATGAAATTCATTCCATTATTGAGGTAGCAACTTGCTCTGGAATTGTCAAATGTGGGAATGACAAAAATGTCACGATCTATCCTAATCAATGGATCACTTTATTATGCATGTCAAAATACCCCTATCCTATCTTGGCTCGCGACCTACCTCACTTTTGGTTATGCAAGTTATCAAGTTATCCTTACCTTAAAGTAGGAATATAGTGGAGTGCGTGCTGTAAGCCTGGGCTCGTTGAACTCTGGGCCCTGACCTTAAGGCACAATACATGATCACATGCTCGTTGGGCCTTAAGTCTTAATCCGAACACTCTTTCAAGCCTAACATGAGCCCAATTGCCAAAACAGGCCCTTCTCTTCTTGAACATCAGTAGAAGATTGCGCTAATCAGTTGCGCATTGATCGGGAAATGCGGGGGCCAAGAACATCCTGTGTTCTCGGCACACGCAATATTGCCTTGAGGAATATCGCTACCAGGTAGTCTTTTGAAGGTTGGAACTAGTTCCAATAACACTATCACTTTTCCCAACAAAGTATCTTCTTGTAAAAAACAATGATACCAAACCCCACCCACACGAGTGAGGTTAGGAAGCAATCATAACCTCCTCCACTCCACTCATCTAAAGCTATAAATAGGAGAACAAAAGAAGAGGAGGGGGTTGGCAAGTAGAAAGAGTGAATAGAGAGAAAAGGGTGATAGTGTCAAGAGAGAACAGAGCGATTGGGAGAGGGAAAGCGTTCATTTGAATTAAGAGGTGCTATCAGGTCGCCCGACAGAGGATCACCCATAGTAGGAAACTCTTAAGCCCACTACACAAATAAGTTGTGAGCCCAAATATTGGCTTATCCAGTTTAGAGCCTCTTTGGGTATGCACAAGTGGATATAATACACTAATAATCCAACATCATCTTGATCAAATATCATCCCACCCAAAAAAGGTGGATATTACATTATTACTCAAGGGTTAGGAAAGACCATACCCATTTTTTGCAATCTCATTTTCGTAGAAAAGGAAAAAATTTGAGCCATCGTTATGTCATCTAAAATGAAATGGAATCTTTATTCTAATTATTAAGGAGACTGCATCACAAAGAGTTACTCTATGTAATCCTTTAAATTCCACAAAAGTTCTGAATAACCCTCTATCTCCTTCAAATTCTATGAAAGTTTTGAACCCTCTAACACGAAATAGAATCTTTATCTGAATTATTAAGGAGATTGTGTCTGAAAGAGTTACACCGTGCAATCTTTTAAATTGCACGAAAGTTTGAATAACTTCTTAACTCCTTTACATTCCACACAAGTTTTGAATACCCACTAGCACGAAATTGAGTTTGCGTTTGGATAGAGTCTGCGTTTCAACGTTTGCGTTTTCCTTTTTATTTATTTGTTTATTGAGAACAGTATTTTCATGTGGGATGTTGTCTATTAGTAGGTTTCGTGCACAACTACCTCTTTGACCAGCAAATTTTGCACTGAAATGTGTCACATCATTGGGTCCCGCCGTCCCGTGCACTGTTCACGGGACCCACAAACTTTTTTTTTCATCAAATTTTTCATTAAAAATGGACTCCATGTCACTATTCACATATTTAAAATTTATTTTGTTACAATATTTTCAGTTTTTAGCAAAATAAGCAGTATCTAAACGAACTCTCGAATCTCTATCCTAGTGACCAAATTCAAGCAAATATAACTGCATGGTCTTCGTGGCCTTTGACTGTATGTAAGGTGTTTTTTTTTTTTTTTTGGAGCAAAGTATGTAATGTGTTTTAACTTTTAGGCATTTGGTTTGGGGCTGGGAATTAAGGAGCAACCAAAGGTGTAATGGGAGAGTGTTTGAGTCAGCTCAGTTTTGTAGTCTAAGCTCTACCCCCTCGACATGTATTAGGCAAGCCCACCAATTATTATTATTATTATTATTATTTTTTGAGCAGATGAGTTTTTCATACTAATACGTATACATTATACCTAAGTTTTTAAGCGCAGAACTTAGATATTGTATCTTACGAATCCTAATTAAATCAAAACACCTGATTGCATTCACCAATAGAGTACAAACAATATTATCTTTTCAATGAGAATTAAATTCAATGCAACTATGCATTCAAATTTAATTAGGAAGCCTATGTAGTGCACCTAGAATACTGTTCTGTACCAAAGTGTTAAATCTTTAATAACATGATTTAGACATAGAATGTTTTTAGAGCTTAATAACAATCCAAATGACAAGCTGATTAGAGAACAAGTTCAGCTCAATTAAGTTTTTTTAGTAAAACCAGAAAGGTTACCAATCTTATAATTTGCAGCAAACAACAGAACCAAAAGATTGACAGTGTCACAAAACCAATACCAAAGAATTCCACATAAATTGCCACTTAATCTTCATGTTTCTCCAGCTATTAACATATGAATAAAAGTGAGTTTATCAAATGATTAAATTCACAAACAGTAGGAGCCTCAAAATTCTTCTACTTTAACAGCATCACGAGTCATTTCATAGGCATCTTTGGGCCTTGATTTCTTCACACCAGCTGTGAACCATACTTTATCAGATTTGTAGCTTTCGACAGCCACACTGGTAACCTTGACCCACACCAAAACCTTCGTCTTCATTCCATCTATTCCAGTGAGCTTTCCCCTTGATAATGTCCCTTTAACACGAGTGGCATACCTTACAATGGACGAGTCTTTGAAGCTCACCTCACATGCAGAGGGCAAGTATACTATGAGCTTGGACCTTGATTCATCAAATTCATAACATGTTATGTTTCGAGGGAAGAGACCAGGAGGAAGGTTGTACTCTCGGAGAAGATCTGGCAAGGCTTTCGATGGCTTGCCTATAAGAAGGGTAAGCTTTATTAATCTCTGAGAACATATTTGTGATGTAAATAATCTTAATGCACTATGGCATCTTGTCCAAGTGTTAACCAATTATGTGCCTTGATATCCTACATTTGTTTGAGTAATACCAAAGTATTTATTTCATGTTAACCAAGTGATAGAAAATTATTATGGAGCAGAAGAAACTGCAAAGTATGTACACACATTAGGGCAATCACAACAATACATAGTGCTCTTACCTTTCAGCTTGCTGAACACCCATTTTGCCTTCTCTTCAACAGTATTAGAAAGAGACTGATATTCAAAACAGCACAATTAGTTTAAAGTTGATAAAGGAGTCATCTACATGTCACATTACCAAATAAATAGCAAAAAAATGTCATTTGCTTTCATTTTTTATATGCTCATGCTTAAAATTAGACGGTAAATCTGAGGGTAGATTTTGTTTCTTCAATGAAGCTGCTATTGCCAGATAATTTCCGCAGTTTTAGCTCACCTATTATGTAGAATATTCTGCTTCATTTGTCTCATAAAGGCACTGTCATGTGAATACATAACCCAATCTTGCAGAAATGGACTACGAAACCTTTTATATACAACCCAATCATGAAGCAAAAAATCTTTATGTACAACAAATTCATGATGCAAAGATTAATTCTTTATTTTAGATAATTTTTGGATGCAGATCAAAAGGAAGTATAACACTTTAAAAAATATGCATGTGATGATGATAATTTTCACATGGCACCATGTGTGCTGTTTTGGATAGCAAATCTCACGGCTGTAAGAGGGAAGGAAGCTAGGAAGCTTCCAATGCTTGATACCTTGATTGGTTTACTTTCTGTGTGTGTATATATATTAATAGTTTAATACCTTCTTTATTGTCTACAAGAAGTTTTTCATAATTTCATTTATTTATTAAAAAAAAAAGTTTTATTTATTTATTTTTTTATATAAAATAGAATTTCTACTCTAGCCTAATTCAAGTGTATATGTGTGTGAAACTCCCTCCTAGAGACTTGAACTCCGATATTTGCCCCCTCACAGCCCACAAACATTTATACTTGTAGAGTGACCACCGCACCCCTGAGAACGGTGGTATAAAAAAAAAAAAGATTTCTAACGAAAGAAGTCTAGTGTCTTAGTTAATAAGCTTAATTATAGCATTAGCCATCCTCCTCCTCATATAATATTGGTAGGAAAGTTAAGATTAATGCAATGATTTTGCAGAAAAATGAATGTTTCTCAAAAATAATAATCATAGCAATAAAAGATCAATATAGAGATATGGAATGGACTGTTATATGTAGAGTTTTGAGTATTGTCTTTATAACTGAGAAATTGGAGGACCTAAAAGTGGCAAAACGAGGAATGTGTATAAAAAAGTATCATTGAGATCATCAAAAGTCACACTGCAGAAACAAATTAGTAATGCATTACTCTGTTATTGACAAATGTGATCTCTTTCTTTATTTTGATCCAAATTATTGATTCACCATTTAAAAAAAGAAAAAAGAAAAAAGTGGGAACCGACTAGAATTGTTTCTTTCTTTTCTTTTAAAATCACCAATAAGCTAATTAGCTAAACATTAAGCATGAGGATATGAATCGAGATAAAAGAAACTGTGGCAAGTGATGTTTCAATTGTATGACATGACATCCATTTTTTTGACTTCTTTTAAAATTTCAAAAATTCTTTTCAGCCTTTTTGGGTAGAAACTAGAAACATTCCAAAGATTGTTGTATTTCAGAAATATCAAACTATGCATTCAAGAGAATTAACAAAGATTTTACCAAATAGGAATCAAGTGCAAGCACTAGTCCAAATGAAAACCAAGAATTTCCCTTCAATCTTAATCTCAATCCACCAAACCATGTGATGTTTAGTTAGATCTTGCAAATTATCAAGTGGGTACATTGTATCAAGCAGCATTATGCATATAAAGATTCAAAAAACCAGCCAAGAAAAGAAAAATATTGAGAAGAATGCAAATGGGTGATTAGTGAAACAGAATATAAAGAAGAATTAAAAGAGAGAGCCAAAGAAAATGTGGAGAATTCAGGTGAAACATACAGAGAGGTCTTCAGTGATGTTGGAGATCTCTGCCTTGGCTTTCTTGGAAATCCAAAAGCTCCCAACTTTTGTCAGAGCTTTCTCCATTTCTGTCTCTCCCTTCCCAGTCCTCTCCTCTCTCAGTCTCACACTGATGAAAGAAGAAGAAGTTGAAGTAGTTCCTTCACCAAAAACTCTGTGTCTCTCTGTCTCTCTCTATCTGAGACACACAGGATATGTGTCACAACTCACAACACGGCACAGCACAAAGCCGTGCCTGCAAACGTAAAATAATGATTAAAAATAAAATGGAGAGGAGGTAAATAAATTTGAAATTCTGAATAAGAACTAAAGTGTATAGTAAGAAAAATTATGTAAGATAGAAAATTAGGAATTATATGATTTATATTTATCAGTGTTTTGTTTTGTTTTGTTTTTGAGAAACCAGACTGGGAGCAGCCTGGATCACAGTGTTTTGTAGTATAACACTTTAACTTAATGACACATTTTTTTAACAGATACGTTTAAGGTTTAAGGATAAATACACTCACCCCAAACAATTTAATAATAATAAAAAAAGAAAATTCAAACTTCCAATAATTTCTGTGGATAATAATTAATACAGTAAGTCATCCTGTCATAAGTGCCTAAGTCGTTGTTTCTAATTTGCTCTAAAAAAATTAAAAAAAAAGGTGGTTGTTTGAATTTTGATGCTTTAAAGACAATTAAGCTACTAATGAAGCTTAAAGTATTTTGCAAGATAACACAGACAAGGACAGCACACTTAAACATTCTACCTTCAATAATGACATTCTATCTCATTAGCAACATATATATATATATATATATATATATATATATATATATATTCAGAGAGAACTTCAACTTTCAACCTATTGCGTCCGCTCTTAATAATAACTCTTTATTATCAAATCAAGAACTCTAAATTTCTTATTCAACCATTAGAGACTTTACCAGTTAAATTAACTAGAACCCACATTTTAGCAACATATATAACATTGGAAGAATGATAGGGTTTCTCATGAATTTCCATGAAATTGCTACTCTTTTTATGCCATAGAGGACATTTGTTATGATCAATTTTTTTTTCTTCCACATAATTTTTAAAGTTTTATTTTTTTAAGTACAACATAATGGACAAAGTTTAGTTACAAAATCGGTTGTAACCTTAGGCTATAAACTCACTTCATATCTTTTTATTGGAAGTGAATTTTGACAAATCCACCATTGGATTATATCTTCTTCTTATATCCTCCATGTTTGCAAAAATTTTAAGAAAATTAAAGATCAATAGATATGTTATCAATACATTTTTAAATTGCAAGTTTTTGTAATTTAAAATTATGCATAAAATATAAATTTATAGATTATATAGTAAATAATATCCGATTGACATAAAATTTGACATATGTATTAAGAGCGTAAAGAACATGTAATTCAACGGTTGGATTTTCAAAATATGCAATAATATCTATTTTATTGAGTGAGTTTGTAGCTAAACTTTGTTCCAACATAATTAAACCCATGGCCCCCTGGCTTTTCCAATTTCCCATTAGTATGGGTGCTACAATTAGAATTGTACAAAATATAATTGAATGGCCCCTCTAAAATTTCCAAATTTGATCCCTTAAAATCTAAAATTTGGACCTTAAGCGTTCATAAGTGGTCCCCTAAAATTTTCAAGTAGTCCTACAAATCTCAAAAATATTAATTAGTGTCAGAAAACCCCCCAAAAAATTGAATTGATACAAAATAGACCCCAAAAAAAATTACCATCAGGATAGCCCATTTCGTAGCCCATCATGGCCTTCTGTTGGAGCATTTTAATATTAAATAATTAAAATGAATAAATGTGATAACATAAATGTAAAGATGTTGGAGTGAATGTGAAAAATGAGGAGTTAGTGAAAATGTTTAATCTCACATTGAAAATGAGAGAGATTATTTTGTTTTTTTTAATTGTGGTGATTAATGGGCTAACATGAATTGTCTCAAATATTGGGCCAGATACGTGCGCAAAGGGGAGGTGAAGGGTAGAGGTGTCAAATTTGAAAATGAATCAGCACCTTGAATCCTCCTACTTGATAAAAAATTCAGAAGTATTATTCAGTTTCTATTTGTGTTATTTTCATTATCATTGTGGTTGCACCAACACCTTCCAAGTACCAAACGAAAGAGAGAGAAAAAGAAAAAAAAAAAACCAAATTTCTCCTTTTCAATACATTCCAAATCACCAAAGATCATTTTATTTTTTAATAAAAAAAAAACCCAAAACAATTCTAAGTTACTGTGTGTGTGTTGCACCTAACCGGCTAACCCATCACGCTACCAATCACTTCGCCGTGAATCTGTCACAGTAGTATCACTGGTATCTCTCTCTCAAACTCTCTCTCTCTCTCTCACTCGGTGTTTAACTTGTGAACACCAATTAATATACTACTAAAGACTAAACTAATGTAGTCGGTTTACTACTTTTGTACTGTGCTATACAACTCTGTATGTTGTACTTTAGCAATTTTAACTTGGCCGAGTTTCATTCGTGGGTTTGACAATCTTAATAATAATAAAAAAAAATCATGAGTGAATGTTGTGGGGATATTTTTTTTGCACTTGTACTTGATTTTGGCTTTTTTCATGAATCCCATATCAAATAAATACTTTCTTATTTTTTGCCTTATAAGCATAAACTGAAAGAAGTAGTGTACCATCAATTATTAATAATACATTTGGACATAAGCTAAAAAGTGTTCCCACACATATATATATATATATATATATATATATATATATAAATGTGTCATGTATTGTATGTTAATGTATTTATATTTGATTTTGAAACTTTTTGCTTAATTTTTTAATTGAATTTTTTTTATTATATATATAGCTTAATTGTTTGTTTATCTCACTAAACATAGTAGTTTATGCTTGATTATTCATATTAGTGTAGTGTATTGACGATTGATATGGGATCATCCTAGTTTACAAGATGGAAAATAAGATTTTGAGTAATTTTTTTAACTATATATATTACTAAAAATTTAGCTTTGACTCAATTATAAATGATTTTAGTATAATGAAAAATATAGGTCAAAATTTTATTGAGTTAAAATTAATTTATGAAATAATTTTTTTTATTAAAGAACAATTTACTGCTTAACTTAGTTGTAAGGACACAATTCGAACTCCCGATCCACAATAAAAAATGAAAGGGCTTGAAAGACCTTTTTACAATAAATTTGTAGAGAGTGGGCTTGATATTTAGATTTCAAAGGTGGTTTAAACAACAAAGAAAGAAAAGGCTTTGGGCCCAATGGCACAAATAAGGAGTTATCTGTAATAATATGAATGAAAGCTCCTCCTCGGACACAATCCGAGGATAGTTTATAATATTGCTTCTTAAGGTCGATTACAATGGTTTATATTATTCTTTCTCTTTCTCAAAGAAAAGCCTCCTTTCTTCCGAAGGTCTTTTCTCTTATTTATACTCCCTCTTTCTTACATTTTCATCTTCCACCTCATGGTTATAACGCTGGTTTTAGATATTTGTCCCATCAAATTTTCTTGAAGTCCTCTAGGATCAGGGACCAAGTTCTAAACCTCATGCTCAGGTTCCATTTCTCCATTAATGTAGTCAGTATATCAATTGCAGAGTTTTTAATGTATGGGCGGTGGTAGCAGCTTTACCTTAGATATCTCACCGTCCTTTCTATTGTCTTCCACGTGTACCGTGTCTTCCCGTAGCCATAGGAATTTCTATAACATACCCTGGGGATATTAAACCTCTCTTCCTATGACCTCGGCTTTACTATCCGAGGACAAAGCTTTCCTCGGACATAATTTGTCCACATGTTATCACATCTTTACCTAGCCTTTTCTTTACGAGGTACATTCATGTACCCCTAGATCATTTGACGTCCTCGGATTGAGTTTTTAGCCCAAGATATTTTTTGGGCCATCCTTTATAAATTACTGTGCCCAATGTCCCTACAATAGCCCATCGAGATTCTTATTTCTTCAACTCGGGATGAAAAGAGGATCTCGACTTAAATCTCCTTTCATCCTGCGGATTTCTGGTAATATTGCTGATAGGGACAATGACTTTTGAACTACCTATCACATGTTCCTGACGCTTCGGCATGCGAAGCGTCCCTGAATTAAATTCTGGCGTCTCTATGTTCCTCACGTTCAGCGATGTGACATATATCCAACGGTTGAGAATTGCTCTTGGGCTGAGGCGGGAATTCTCCCGCTTCATAATTCCTATTGATATATAAATACTAATTTCTTTCAAATCCTCTCACACACTACAACGCTTCCATAATGTACCTGCCACATTTTGCCATCTTCACGTGCTTTCTCTTTTTACCAAATACCCTGTCCGAGGTGACCGTGCCTTCTTCTTTTTCTTAAAGTAAGTTCTCCCATACTCTCTCCATTTCTTATCAGCTCTTGTTCTTTTTGTTTTTCTTCCTTTTTTTTCCTTTTTCTCTGTACTCCATTGTCCTCGGCTTAGTCTATTTAGTTTCTTTACACCCCCTTTTTTCAAAAATGGGTAGATTTTTATCCCTAGTGGATTTAAACGAAAAAATAGAGCAATTTAAGGCTAAATACCGAATTCCCTCGAACGTATCAATTAGGGACTGTAACGAAGATGAGTATTTTTTTAAAAAAAAAACGGGGGAGGTAGTAATCCCGATGATTGCATTCATCAAAGGAGGAATGAGAATCCCAATGGGGACTATGACTAGGGATTATCTTAGGGCCTTTAGATTAGCCCCCACCCAGTGCGCCCCAAATGTCTTTAGGATCCTAGGTTCTATAAATGCCTTAAATGAGAAGATGAACCTAGGGCTCACTCATCACGATGTGAACTAGGTTTATAACCTCTATTACCTAACAAAAAAAGATGAATATTACCTAAAATCTAGACATCCAGCAGTTAGGTTAATTCAGTGTCTGCCCGAATCCAATAAGGGTCTAAAAAATGACTTCCTGATTATATCAGGAGATTGGCACGACGGCTTACCCTGTCCGACAAGGGAAGAGACCCCAGGTGAAGTTTTGGATTTTATTTAAAACTCTTAAAAACCACCCCTTTTATCTTTTTATTTATTCTTACCTTTTTTTTTTCTTTTTCTTTTTTTCGAACAATTTTGCAGATCCACACGCAACGGATCGTCACCCTTTCCTTGTCGATTTTGGGCGATTGGACAGAATTTTACAAGCCGAACTTTTCGTGCATACAGACGGCCAACTCCGAGCGGCTCATCTCATTCTCGGCCACGATCCCATTTCCAAAGCTTTCTAGGCGCCGAAGTGTGTGATCAAAGCCAAGGACCCCCGTCTTCCCCGGATCAGCATTGCCGTTGAAGGTTTCTTGCTACCCGAGGGGACCCTTATTCCTCAAGGTACTCTGTTTACCCAACCTGTACAACCCCTACAACCCGTTCCGGTTGGGATTCCCTTAGTCCCTATTTCAACACAAAACATACTTGGTGAAGCAATCTCTTCTCAGCCTAGCATAAAGGAAGAAGAAGAGATTATCGAAGTATCTGATTCCGAGGACGAGTTCGAGGTTTTTAATCAACCCCACTCTCCCGAAGATCAAATTTCTACCCTCGGCACATCCTCTCAAGTCTCACAAGATATTATTCAACAATTCGACGATATGGGTATCCAGCGTAAGGCCAAGCTGAGTTTAAAAGTTGTACTCGAGGCTCAAGCGGGGTCTCAAGAGCTTCCTAAGGAACTTCGCCCTAGGGTCCAAGATAAAGGTGCTGAAAAAGGCCCTGAATCTAGGCTCCCTCCTTCTCCTCCTCCTCCTTCCCAACCCCAGCGTACCAATCCGGCTGACCTTAAAAGAAAACGGGATCAGCAAAAAGGAAAAGAAGTGATGGAGGTAGGAAAGGGCTCTCTTCCTAAAGAGCCTGAGATTGAAAAAGGTGGAAAGCAGGGCCGCATCGTGCAGACGAGGTCAGATAAACGGGCCGAATCTCACGTGGCCGTACACGCTCCGCTCTGGCTCCCTAACATGACTATGGATGACCGTGCCATTACTGTTGACGCATCCATTAGAAATTCTGATGAGGGGACTGATGCATGCGTAGCAGATGCATTGGAGCAAGCTTTGCTGCTCCCCAAGGACATGGGTGAGCTTAGAAAGAAAAGAGACCACAATGTCTTTATGATTCTAAAGAAGGAACTTGCCATGGTAAGTATCTCTTCTAAACCTTGCCCATTTTTTTATTCCTGTTATTTCATAAAACTTATAACTTTATCTTTTTTGCATTGTTGTTGCCCATTTTTTTATTCCTGTTATTTCATAAAACTTATAACTTTATCTTTTTTGCATTGTTGTCTTTTCGTTCATAGGTTGTTCAATCTGCCCATAGGGCAGAAGAGATCGCCATCAACTCATACAAATCTTTGAGGGCCGAGGAATCAAGGCGCGAAATCGCCAAAGGATCTCGGACCTGCAGAAGAAAAAGCTGCAGGAGGTCTCAGCCAAACTGATTAAGGCAGAGAGTGAGAAGTCAGGTTTGGAGGCTGCCCTCAAAACAACTACCAAACAGACCGAGGACCAACGACTGCTGCTTAGGCAAACTGATGAGAATCTTGCTGCAGCACAAAAGCTCATCGAGGACCTTAAAAAAGATTTGAAGGAGTCTGAGAAGGTCAAAGAGGAGGCCATCAAGAGCAAAGAGAAAGCCCTTCAAGAAAAAGAAGAGGCTAAAAAGGCAAGAGAAGAGGCCAAGAATGCAAAAGACCGAGCTGAACAGGAAGGTTATAAGATCGGTGTGAAGGAGATCACAGAAACCTTTAAGGCTCAGGTTCTTGAGGTATGCAGACATTACTGCCTCCAAGTGTGGAACGAGGCACTTTCCCAAACTGGGGTTGATACTTCTTCTACTCTTTGGAAAGCAGAGAGTGTCTACTATCCTCCAGCCATTCGAGCCTCTGACATTCCTCAAGCTAATGATGATGCTGCCCAACTACCATCTGAGGATAAGAAAGGTGAGTTGGCTGAAGACTCTACTCTTGTTGAAGATCAACTCCCTAAGCAAGCTGATCCAATAGAAGGAAAGGCACTAGAGGACACGCAGTCCTCAAGTGACCTTAATGAGTCTTCCAAGGACATACTGGGTGATCAAGCGAATCTGATAACTTTGAAGGATGATCCAAAAGGCAAAGGAATTGCTGATGAGTCTTCGGTGCAGCCTTAACTTCCTCAAGACCCTAAAGGCCCTCTGAAGATAAAGTTGAAGCAGTGACTGTTCTCCTCTCGTCTTCATCATTTCCTTTATTTCTTCTTAGTGTAATTCTGATAATTCGCAAGTACTTTTGTAATTCCAAAGAATTTTGAATTTAATGAAAGCACAAGTTCTACTTTCTTTGTTTTGATGCTTTTTGCCTTTGTTTTGCCTTGATCATATCACTTCATACTTGTTTTACTATATTTAGAACAGTAATCCTTTTACCCTTGTTAACTTACTAAAGTCAAAGCAACAACTTGGATTGAACTTTATGCCATGGACATGTTTAATATGTCTGTAGATGCATTAAGTGATGCTTATGGATTTTTGTCCATTTATCACTATTTTAGGGAGACTTTAAGATATAAGTGGTTGAATTTCATTTAGATGGGGCACATCTAAGGGTCAAAAACCGTTAGTAAGTTTTGTTAAATACTTAAATAAGGCATATGGTCCAATGATCTAAGCATACCAAGTTTCGGTTTGATACTTAATGAAAAGAAAAAGAATGTTAATTTCTCCAAAGTTGATGATCCAAGGACCAAACATAACTAAGAATCTGTTCAACACTTAGTAAAAAGAAATGAAATGTTAATTTTCCCAAAATAGATGATCCGAGGACCAGACATAACTAAGGTTCTGTTTAACACTTAGTAAAAAGAAATGAAATGTTAATTTTCCCAAAGTAGATGATCCGAGGACCAGACATAACTAAGGTTCTGTTTAACACTTGGAAAAAAGAAATGAAATGTTAATTTTTCCAAAGTAGATGATCCGAGGACCAGACATAACTAAGGTTCTGTTTAACACTTAGTAAAAAGAAATGAAATGTTAATTTTTCCAAATTAGATGATCCGAGGACCAGACATAACTAAGGTTCTGTTTAACACTTGGAAAAAATAATTGAAATGTTAATTTTTCCAAAGTAGATGATCCGAGGACCAGACATAACTAAGGTTCTGTTTAACATTTAATAAAAGAATTGAAATGTTAATTTTCCCAAAGTAGATGATCCGAGGACCAGACATAACTAAGGTTCTGTTTAACACCTGGTAAAAAATAATTGAAATGTTAATTTTCCCAAAGTAGATGATCCGAGGACCAGACATAACTAAGGTTCTGTTTAACACCTGGTAAAAAATAATTGAAATGTTAATTTTCTCAAAGTAGATGATCCGAGAACCAGACATAACTAAGGTTCTGTTTAACACTTGGTAAAAAATATCAATTTAGATGAGGTATGTGGTTCGAGGATCTAGGCATACCAAGTTTCAGTTTGATACTTAGATAAACTAATTGAAATGTTAATTTTCCCAAAGTAGATGATCCGAGGACCAGGCATAACTAAGGTTCTGTTTAACACTTGATAAAAAATATCAATTTAGACGAGGTATGTGGTCCAAGGATCTAGGCATACCAAGCTTCAGTTTGATACTTAGATAAACTAACTGAAATGTTAATTTCCCCAAAGTAGATGATCTGAGGATCAGGTATAACTAAAGTTCTGTTTAACACTTGATAAAAAATATCAATTTAGACGAGGTATGTGGTCCGAGGATACAAGCATACCAAGCTTCAGTTTGATACTTAGATAAACGAATAAAATGAACACAATATAGTGTCAATAAAAATGGCCGAAGTGCCTTACATTTAATAATAGTACCTTCGTAGGTTATTTACATTCTAGGGACGTTGTACAGCATATTCATCTAGATCTTCAAGATTATAAGCTCATATGCCTGCGACCGAGGTAATACGATAAGGTCCTTCCCAGTTGGGCCCCAATTTTCCCTATGCTGGTTCCTTGTTGTACCAAAAACTTTCCTCAGTACCAAGTCCCCAGGTGCAAGAGGCCGTAGTTTGACATGAGAATCATACCCCTGCTTGAGTTTGTGTTGATAATAAGCTAGTTGAACCATGGCATTCTCTCGTCGTTTTTCAACTAAGTCTAGAATTCTCTCCAATAGATTATCGTTGCTATCTGGAGTGAAGGAGTTCTTCCTTAGTGTTGGGAACCCAGTTTCTAGAGGTATTACTGCCTCGGCTCCATAAGTCATGGAGAAGGGTGTTTCTCCTGTGGACCTCTGTGGTGTAGTTCGATATGTCCACAAGACATGTGGCAGTTCTTCCACCCATCTTCCTTTAGTATCACCCAACCTTTTCTTGAGCCCATTAGCTATCACTTTATTGACGGCCTCGGCTTGCCTATTCCCTTGAGGGTAAGCTGGAGTGGAATATATATTCGTGATGCCTAGATCACCACAGTATTTCCTAAAGGCCTTACTATCAAATTCTAGACCATTATCTGAAATGAGAGTATGAGGGATTCCAAACCTGGTGACAATGTTCTTCCATACAAACTTTTTTGCTTCCATGTCTCTGATATTTGACAATGGCTCAACTTGAACCCATTTGGTGAAATAATCCGTTCCGACGAGGAGCCACCGCCTATTTCCTACTGCTTTTGGGAAAAGTCCAACAATGTCTAAGCCCCATTGAGCAAAAGGCCAAGGGCTAGACAGAGGATTAAGAACACCTCCTGGTTGATGTATGTTAGGAGCGAATCTTTGACATTGGTCATACTTCTTCGCATAATCCTGTGCTTCTCTCTGCATATTGGGCCACCAATAGCCTTGAGTAAGGGCTCTATGAGCTAAAGACCTTCCTCTAGTGTGGCTTCTGCAAATCCCTTCATGTAACTTTTTTTAAAGTAAATTCGTTGCTTCTGGGTGCATACATAACAGATATGGTCCCAAAAAAGAGCGTTTGTATAATCTCTAATCCTCGGACAGCCAGAACCGAGGTGCTTTCCTGCGAACTTTATCTGCTTCGAATTTTTCTTTAGGCAAGACATCATCTTTGAGAAATGTCACAATTGGATCCATCCAACTAGGCCCTGTCCTAATTTGAAGAATTCGAGTGGCATTATTATTCGTCCCATTGGGTTTCCATAGATCTTCAACAAGGATGACCCGAGGTAGGCCTTGCGCCGAGGACGTTGCGAGTGTGGCTAAGGAATCAGCATGAGTATTCCCACACCTGGACACATGCAATAAAGAAAATGACTTAAATTTAGATTGCATATACCTGACTTGGGTTAGGTATCCTTGCATTCTGGAATCTCTTGCTTCTAACTTCCCTTCCACTTGGCCTACCACCAATAGTGAATCTGAGGACATTTGTACTACCTTCCCTCCCATCTTATAAACCATGTTCATTCCAGTGAGGACGGCTTCATATTCTGCTTCATTGTTGGTGGCCGAGAACCCCAATCTCAAAGATTTCTCAAAAGTAATTCCCTCAGGGGATACCAAAACTAATCCCACCCTAGATCCTCTTTGGTTTGATGCTCCATCAACATACACTTTCCACAACGGTGGCTCTTTGCACAAAATCATGCCTACTGATTTTTTGTCCATGCTTGATCCTTTAATATACTCTTCTAATGAGGGCTCAACAAACTCCGCCACAAGATCCGCAATGATTTGCCCCTTTATAGAGGTGCGAGGCATATACTTGATATCGAAAACCCCTAAGATAGTTCCCCATTTGGCAATTCTCCCCGTATAATCCGCACTTCGAAGTATAGACTTAAGAAGGAGTTGTGTTAGGACAACAACTGTATGAGATTGGAAGTAATGGGGAAGCCTTCGCGTAGCATGCACCACCGCCAAGATTGCTTTCTCCAGTGGTAAATAATTTACCTTGGCTTCATGCAGAGACTTGCTTACGTAATAAACTGGCCTCTGCACGTTATCATCATCCCGTATAAGAACCAAACTTACTGCATGATTAGCTACTGCAATATAGGCAAACAGAACTTCATCAATTTCTGGTTGAGACATAACGGGTGGTTGCGAGAGATATTCTTTAAGCTGTTGAAAAGCCACCACACACTCCTCGGTCCATTCAAAACCCTTCCATTTATTCAACAATTGAAAGAAAGGCCTGCATCTGTCTGCGGACCGAGAAATAAATCGGTTGAGGGCAGCAATCATTCCTGTTAGTCTCTGAACCTCTTTAGGATTTCGAGGTGGGTGTAAGTTGCTAATGGCTTTGACCTGATCAGGATTCACCTCAATTCCCCGGTAAGTTACCATATAACCTAGAAACTTGCCCGACCCTACGCCAAAAGAACATTTAGAGGCATTGAGTCGCAATTTGTACTCTCTCAGCGTTTGAAAAGTGTTGCTTAGATCTTCCAAATGCGTAGAAACTGCTTTACTCTTTACCACCATGTCATCCACATATACCTCGATAGTTTTTCCCAGTTGTGGCTCAAACATCCTCGTCATCATCCTTTGATAGGTAGCCCATGCGTTCTTCAAATCAAAGGGCATCACCTTATAATGATAATTTCCTGTAGGAGTGACAAATGCAGTCTTTTCCTGGTCCTCTACAGCTAAAGGTATTTGGTGATAGCCTTGGAAAGCATCAAGAAAACTCATCCGAAGATGCCCAACAATAGCATCTACCAACTGATCAATTCGAGGCATTGGGAAAGAATCCTTCGGACAAGCTTTGTTTAAATCTTTGAATTCACATAAACTCTGCACTTCCCATTCTTCTTCTTTACCACCACCGTATGAGCTAATCATTCAGGATAAAAAACTTCTTTGATAGCACCAGCCTTCTTGAGTTTGAGCACTTCTTCCTTCACAGCTTCAGAATGCTCATTGGATTATCTCCCAGGGGCTTCGTAAGCATTCCATGCAAATACATCCATATTTTTCTTCAAAAACAAAATTAGCTCTGTCCTCTCTTCCTGTGGCAATTGAACCCCCACCTGAAAAAACTTTTCAGGGTCATCGTCTATGAGAATCCTCTCCAATTCTTCACATGCAAGTTCATCTACCTTGGTAGTGGCCAAAAGCTTTGATTGCTACGACTTTCCGCTAGCTGAGGCCGAGGACTCCGGTTCAGGTTGACGTAGAATTGCAGCCGTGACACATTGTCGAGCCACAGACTGACTCCCAAGCAGTTCCACCACCTGATCTCCAGAAGGAAATTTAACCTTGACATGCAAGGTTGAGGAAACGGCACCCAAAGCATGCAACCAAGGTCTTGCCACAATAGCCGTATAGGGAGAATAGGCGTCCACTACAATAAAATCTACGTCTACCACCTCTGGGCTTGATTGTACAGGCAGTCTAATTTGTCCCTTTGGTATGACAGCCTTTTCCTCGAAACTTATCAAGGGAGAGTCATAAGCCATAAGATCTTCAAGTTTTAAATTTAGCCCTTTAAACAGGTCAGGGTACATGATATCTGCGCCACTGCCTTGATCGACCATCACCCTCTTCACATCATAATTTCCTATTCTTAGGGTAACAACTAAGGCATCATCATGTGGCTGGATAGTCCCGATTTTGTCCTCTTCTGAGAAACCCAAAACTGGCAGGATATTCGCCTTAATCCTCTTCGGCTGATCCCTTGACTCCTCGGCCAAGGTCCGAGCCACAGACATCACCCTAAAAGGAGTTGAGCCAATCCTTCTAGGTGCCACGAAAATAACATTGATTGTACCTAGAGGAGGCCTTGACGAAGAACCACTGTGGTTTGCCACCCCTGAGTGGTTTCCTTGCCCATTAGGTTGATACAAGAATTGCTTCAACTTTCCCACCTTAACCAATTGCTCTAAATGATTCCACAGAGTTCGACAATCCTCGGTGGTATGACCCCTTTCTTGGTGATAATGGTAATGGAGATTTTGGTTGCGTCTCAAAGGGTCCCCTGCCATCTTATTGGGCCACTTGAAGTATGACTCATGCCTGATTTTCTCCAACAGCTGCTGCACCGGTTCCTTGAAAACGGTGTTGACCACCTGCGGGGCCGTAGGACCAGCTTGTTTGGAAAAATCCCTTGCAGGCTTGTTGTTGTTGTTGTATCTGTCCGACCTGAAATCCCTTCTCTCCTAAGGGATAACCTTCGCCTTACCCTTTCCTTGCTGCTGATCTTCCTCAACCTTTTTGTACTCATCGATGCAATCTATGAGCCGACGCACGCTTCTGACAGGCTTTTTTGTCAAAGATTTCCTCAAGTCATGCTCCGTAAGTAGGCTGACCTTGAAGGTCCTTATCACCACATCATCGAAGTCCCCATCAATTTCATTGAACATCTTCCAATACCTGTCCGAATATGTTCTCAGGGTTTCCCCTTCCCTCATGGCCATGGATAATAATGAATCCAAAGGCCGAGGAACTCTACTGCATGTGATGAAACGAGAGCCAAATGCCCTAGTAAGTTCCTTGAAAGAATTGATAGAGCCTACCCTCAAGCCATCAAACCATCTCATGGCCACGGGCCCCAGGCTAGAGGGGAAAATCTTGCATATCAAAGTCTCATTCTTGGAATGTACTGCCATCCTTTGACTAAAATGGCTCACATGCTCCACAGGATCCGTTCGGCCATTGTAAATAGTGAAGGCCGGTTGTGTGAAGCGTTGAGGTAGCCTCCCTTCCTCCAACTTGCGTGTGAAGGGTGACCTGGAGATTTGGTGCAACGCCCTGCCCATTGCATCATTTCCCAAGCCCCTAGAAGAATAATTCCTACCCTGCCGCCCATGCAGGTTGTCTTCCTCGCAAGAGAAAGATTCATCTAGGGGAGTTCTAGACCTCTGCCTGTAATTGTCATCCTCGGAACCCTTCGAAGAGGGATCGGAGATAGAAGGAGTTTGCCTTCGCCTCTCGTGACATAATTTCCTTTTTAAGCTGTCAATTTCTTTCTGCATGGCCTTGGTATTTTCCTCATGAAGAACTCTGCTTCCCGCTTGTGAATGACTCCTACTTTTGGTAGTGTGTGTAGTATGCACACTACCTTCCCGGTTCTCCTCGTGCCCAGGATGCAAGGAGTGATTCTCCTCGTCCCACAGACTCTCCACGGTGTTGTGGTCCTGATCCCACCATGATGTTTTAAACCTCTTCAAAGACTAAATCCCCACAGACGGCGCCAATTGTAAGGACACAATTCGAACTCCCGATCCTCAATCAAAAGGGAAAGGGCTTAAAAGGCCTTTTTACAATAAATTTGTAGAGAGTGGGCTTGATATATAGATTTCAAAGTTGGTTTAAACAATAAAGAAAGAAAAGGCTTTGGGCCCAATGGCAAAAATAAGGAGTTATCTGTAATAATATGAATGAAAGCTCCTCCTCGGACACAATCCGAGGATAGTTTATGATATTACTTTTTAAGGTCGATTACAATGGTTTATACTATTCTTTCTCTTTCTCAAAGAAAAGCCTCCTTTCTTCCGAAGGTCTTTTCTCTTATTTATACTCCTTCTTTCTTACATTCTCATCTTCCACCTCATGGTTATAACGCTGGTTTTAGATACTTGTCCCATCAAATTTCCCTGAAGTCCTCTAGGATCAGGGACCAAGTTCCAAACCTCATGCTCAGGTCCCATTTCTCCATTAATGTAGTCAGTATATCAATTGCAGAGTCTTTAATGTATGGGCGGTGGTAGCAGCTTTACCTTAGATATCCCACCGCCCTTTCTATTGTCCTCCATGTGTACCGTGTCTTCTCGTAGCCATAGGAATTTCTATAACATACTTTGGGAATATTAAACCTCTCTTCCTATGACCTCGGCTTTACTATCCGAGGACAAAACTTTCCTCGGACATAATTTGTCCACACGTTATCACATCTTTACCTAGCATTTTCTTTACGAGGTACATTCATGTACCCCTAGATCATTTGATGTCCTCGGATTGAATTTTTAGCCCAAGAGATTTTTTGGGCCATCCTTTATAAATTATTGAGTCCAATATCCCTACATTAGTCATTTGAAAAATATTTCTAGCTCCACCACTACTTAAACCTATAATTTATTTTTATCCTCCTTGATGAGGAAAACTATGACATCACCTCATCTAAAGATGAGTTTATTAATGTAGCCAAAGTGGCAGCTTGGGTTATTGAAGTGGTAGGTGGACAGGGCATGAAAAGCTCCAATCATTAGGTATTTAATAAAAAAATAAAATATATTTCTGAATTAGTTTAAAGGAATACACAACAATTCAGGATTAAAATTCTTCATGATTACATTTTCTTCTTTCTAATATATTCCTGATCACCAAAGATTTTATTTATTTATTTATTTTTTACATTTTATTTTTATATTTTTTATAATTACAAAATTTTCAATGATAAAAAATAATAGTTATATTATTAATCAAATGTTTAAATTACAAATTATTGTAGTCTAAAATTATACACAAAAAAAGTTTATTAAGAATATAAAAAACATGCAATTAAATTTTCAAAATATATAACCATATTAATTTTTTTAGTGAGGTTGTAGTCATTGACTACAATCAAGTTTATAGCCTAATTTTGTCTTTAAAATTACACATAATTGATCACTTGCATAGCTCCATCGTCCCTTAAAAGTTACAATGACTTTTGAGTAGAGTTGTGGTATACTTTTGTATTATAATCTCTTTCTCTCTCCCTTGTATGCGTGTTTGTTTTTCAAAAAAAAAAAAATGATCATGTGCCTAACGAATTGGAAGAAAATAGTTCCAAATCCAATTTTGAGCTAGACTTTTTCTTTATAAATTAGGCAAAACTACAACTGCTATATTTTTTGAAGCGAAAGTTTCAACTTATGGCATGTGTTGCTCTTGTCAGAACAATACATCAATTAATTATTGTAATGTGCTTTCAAAGTTCAAATATTTTATTTGAGTTTTAAAAAAAGAAAAAGAAAATTTAAAAAGTTGGTACGTAAATCAAATAAATTAAAACTAGAAAATAAAAAACTCTCAACATGTAAAAAAAAAAAAAAGTTGAAAAAGAAAAAGAAAATGGAGAGACAACAATGAACGTTCAACAACCACCACTAGTCAAAACACCAAACCCAATCTCCCTCTCTCTCTCTCTCATACGCACAAACACAGAGCGAGAGAGAGACACACTACACACACACACACACACACACAGAAACAATGCAATGGAGGTGGAGAGCCCTAAGCACCATAACCAGAACTTTTTCCTCCTCCTCAACTTCCACAACAACAACAACAGCGCCGCCACCTTCTGAATTCCCCAAAACCCTGGAGGGTCTTCGGGCCCGCCTGGCCCGAGAATCTCCGACCCTATCGGAATTCGCGTACTCCGTCGAAGTCGGCACCAAGAAGAACCCTCTGCCCAAGCCAAAGTGGATGAAGGAGGCCGTTCCCGGCGGCGAAAAGTACGTTCAAATCAAGAAGAAGCTCCGTGAACTCAAGCTCCACACCGTCTGCGAAGAGGCCAGGTGTCCTAACCTCGGCGAATGCTGGTCCGGCGGCGAAACTGGCACCGCCACCGCCACCATCATGATCCTCGGCGATACCTGCACTCGCGGTTGCCGGTATGGAAACAAAATTATGCATTTCATGATTTTATCATTGTCTAAGCTTTCATGATTTTTAGTTCTGTAAATACAATTTGATTTGCAATGCCAATATCTAATTTGAACATTATTCAGCGCACTTAAAAAAAAAAAAAATTCAATATCAAATGATTAGAATTCTTGTTATGATTAAAAGTAAAAGAGCCCAGTAAAATTCAATAGTAATCTTATTACAATAATGGGGTTTAGTTAGTAGCTCAACTGGTAAATTGACTGGTTATCGAATAAGAGATTAGATTTGGGTTTGAACTTCGGACCCCAATTATAAAATAAATAGAAGGGTAAATTGCCTATTTGGTCCCTGACCTTTTGGTATTGTGTCAATTTGGTCCCTGGTGGATGGAAAATGCTCACCCTTATTATCAGCTATGAAGCACGGACGCGGCTGGGAGGGTGCTGCACCCGAGTCTGACGCAGCTCGATGCGGGGTGTGGCGTCCGACGTGGCTGCCCGTGCGTTGGTGCCGCGTCTGAGTTTTTTTTTTTTTTTTTCACGGATTTGTGCCGACTCGGCTTGATTCGCGCTGATTCGGGCAGATTTGGCCAGAATCGGGTCGTATCGGCCAGCGACTGAAACGGCCGAAATCGGCCTTCAATCATGCCGGAATAGCCGAAATCGGCTTTGAATGAGGCCCAAACATCCTAAATCTGTCCTCCCTAAATTTTATTTTGAATATTTGTTGCTTTTTTTGTGTTTTCTTTTTTGTTTTGTGTTTTTTGCCTTCTTCTTTCTTTGTTTTGTGAATTAAGGCATAGTAATGTATTTTTTTAAAAAATTTTAATAGTAAAAATATATAGAAAATATAAATAAAAATATTTTTAATAATTTTTTAATCGTCGCACCTCACCGCACCCACACCCTACTTATTCAAAAATTGCCGAGTCCCGCACCCGCACCTGAATCTGGAAACGCACCCGTGCTTCATAGATTATTAGGGGTAGAGATCATGTTGACACACTACAAAGGATTAGGGACCAACTTGACACATTTGAAAGGTCAAGCACCAATTTTTTTTTTTTTTTGATAAGTAATAAACTTCATTGAAATTGAAAAATGTTGAAAAGAAAAAAAGAAACACAACCTAAATGTTAGGGGCCAAATACGTAATTTACCCTAGATGGATGGGTAAAGTGTGACTTTTAAATCCACAGCTTGATAATATCTGGTGCCAAGTTGTCACCTGCTTCTTATTTCTTTGATTTTAATAGAGTTGGGTATGTTTGTGGAATTGATTCTGTAAGTTTGTGAAGAGGGATGGATGGATGGGTGTATGGTATACTTTGTTTGATATTGTAATTCAAATTGTTAATTTTCTCAGGTTTTGTAATGTGAAGACATCTCGTACACCTCCACCGCCTGATCCGAATGAACCGGGGAATGTGGCGGAGGCAATTGCTTCGTGGGGTTTGGAATATGTGGTGATTACAAGTGTGGACCGGGATGATTTGCCTGACCAGGGGAGTGGCCATTTTGCTGAGACGGTGCAGAAGTTAAAGGTGCTGAAGCCAAATATGCTGATAGAAGCCTTGGGTATGCATGAGCTTTGGTTTTTTATTTTTTAAGTGTGAGAATAATTGAAAGGTTTGCAAGTATAGGTAATTTTTATTTAGAAAAGCAATAGATTGCTTGGAATTTAACCATAAACATAGGCCAGTGGACACTACAACTAATGTTGCTCTTCTATTATTGCCTTTGAAATCCATTTTCCTGGATTGCTAGAATTGGCATTTGATTTAGTGACCTTTTAAGCTCTGTTTGTTGGGTCTTTTCAAATGAAGCTTCAGCTTTTAAAAAGTGGAAGCTGCCTGCATCTTTTTTTGTAACTCAGAGATTATTTATTTCACCAATTTTGTGGAGTGGCTTTTGAGAAATGCTGCTCAAAGCTGCTTAGCTTGTCATAGTTTTAAAACCTGCAGCCCTTGATTGGGTGATTAAGCCTTTTGTTATGATTTGTGAATAGTGCAGCTCATGTATGCTATAGGCAGATCCAAACAAAGCCCCCTACATACTTGTTTTATAATTAATTGTAAACTTTACCTAGATTGTGGATTGAATGGTTGAACTTGGATCCATTGTTATACATGGTAAGGGTTTGCTTAATTATAGAAAGTTGGATTACGTTGTCAATGACTCTTGATGTTAACATTTCTTGGTCTTCGATATGTGTCTTGGTTCTTTCTGTCATGTTGCTTGCATATTTTTGGATTGTGCAGATCATGATTTTGAAAATGTGGTTCATATGCCACGCAAACCCTTTAATTGGCTGGTTGTGTAATCTCTATTGGTGGTGCTGGAGTTTCAACTAGTTGGGCTGAATATTTTTTTATGTTGAATTTGTATATATGGATATGGAAGCTCATTTACACTACTAGTAGTTTTAGAGAGGCATTTGGATACTTTTGTTTTTTATGGGACTTACTGTAAAGTTCTCCTAGACAGTGGAATGCATGGTTAAACATTTTTTAAATCTACTTATATTTATGTCTATAGCTGTTTTAAAGGCATCTTTGTTCTTTCTGTGATGTTGCTTGCACTATTTTGATTGTGCAGTTCCTTGGAAAAGTCATAGATAGCCTGGGATTTAATTGCAAATGTAGGCTAGTAAACACCACGGCTAATGCTGCACAAGCCGGCAATGTGTTTCCCATTTTCTGTTATTCCTGTTTGTGTCATAACAAGAGGGATAAAACAAACCTCTAGGAGTTTGGAGTGCTTTGAGTTAGGACCAAGCAAGATAAAACGAACTTCTAGGTGTTAGCACATAGGGTTGGACCTAACCATTGGGAAATTCCAAGAGATAGTTTATTCATAATTCAAACTGTAATCTATAAGACTGTCTTCATATATAGGAGTGTGTTGTTGTGCTTTTATAGACTATTAGGACTAAGCCTAATTCTAACTGAAATAGGAACACCCGAATTTTAATTTATTTGGGAAATCCCAATTATTGAATTACAAAAATAACCTTGACTCTAGGAATTAAATAAAATACGAATTTTTATAATTTACTAATAATACCGAAAATAAAATACATTTGACTTTGAAATTTAAATAAAACTGGAACTAAATAATTTTTTTTTACCTTCTCTTAATCAGTTGCTTGCACTATTTTTGATTGTGCAGCTCCTGATTTTTCAAATTTTGGTTCATCAGCTATGCAAGCCCTTTAATTGGCTGTTCGTATAATCTTTTTATGGTGGTTCTGGAGGTTTGACTAGTTGAGCTGAATAATTTTTACGTTGGAATTTGTTTATAGGGAAGCTCATGTACACTAGTGGCAGTTTTAGAGCGAGGCATTTGAATACTTGTTTTAGAACTTATTATAAAGTTTACCTAGACTGGGGAATGCATGGTTAAATTTGGATCCAAATGTAGGCATGATTTGATTCTGCTTATATATAGGAAGTTGGATTACTTTACAAGGACTCTTTGATTTATGCCCATAGATGGTCTCAGTCTTTGTTCTTTCTGTAATGTTGCACTATTTTGATTCTGCAGTTCCTGATTTTCGAGGAGATGCTGGCTGTGTAGAAAAAGTGGCGAAATCAGGATTAGACGTTTTTGCTCATAATATTGAAACGGTTGAAGAGCTTCAGAGTTCTGTGCGTGATAACCGTGCTAATTTCAAGCAGTCTTTAGATGTTCTAGTGATGGCCAAGGACTATGCTCCTGCTGGAACACTTACCAAAACTTCAATAATGTTAGGCTGTGGAGAATCACCTGAGCAAGTTGTCAGAACTATGGAGAAGGTGAGAGCAGCAGGTGTGGATGTGATGACATTTGGTCAATATATGAGACCGTCAAAGCGCCATATGCCAGTGTCTGAATACATTACACCTGAGGCTTTTGAGAAGTATCAAACTCTTGGCATGGAAATGGTATGCTTGAATATTATGTATTTTGATTATGGCACATTAATTGGTTCTATTCTTACATGCATGGCTTGTTTGATCAACTTTATTGTAGTTTGGGCAGATGATCTGTCTTGGGCTGTGTTATGTGCGTGTGTATGTGTGTATTCTATGTTCATTTGTTGCATGCTAGTGACCATGATTGGTAGTGCTGCAGCATATGCTCCCTCTCTAATTCTTAAATCCCCCTCCCTCTCTCAGTCCCCTTCCTGCAACATGATGGTAATAATAGTACTTTATTAGGACCTTATATATATTTACAATTTCTACTTTCTCAATATTCACTTAGAATTACCTGATTGTAGTACCCTTTAATTGTGATGGTGTGTTCTCCTCTTTTACTTTACTGTGCTTACTTGGGAAGTCATTCTATATGTAAAATATATGATTTATACTTCCTCCTATGGAGGAGAGTGCCTTTAGTGACCAATCTTTTTCTCTTCCTTATTTTTTGTTTTTTATTTATGCTTTAGGGTACTAGTATAGTAATGCAGCAGATTGAACATTATCGGATTATCAATTTGGTTTTATGCGAGGGAGGTCTACCATAGAAGTATTTTTCTTACTTAGATGTCTAATTTAGAAATATAAAGATGTATGATAGAGGACCTAGGGAGATTATTTGGTGGATTTTATTAAAGAAATGAGTTCCTCTAATATATATTGTGGTGATTAAGGATATGTAATGATGGAATTGTAACTAGTGTGAGAACAAGTGGAGGCATCTTACATCTTGCTCAATCAAAACAAATACTGAAGAGCATTCAAACGTTAGGATTCCAAAATCACAGTAGAACAATGAGTCAATGAGACATTTGATTTCTTGCCTATCTCTGGTTAATTTGATACATTGTTTTGATGTACTACTTTGTATTAAACATATGCTGATTGTCAGTTGATCATGTCAAATGTACATATCATTCTCTCTCTCTACATGCATAAAGTTGACAACGAGAATTTTTTCTCAATGTGAGTGCATGCATAATTATTATCAATTGTGTGCTTTGGATGGACAGGGATTTCGATATGTTGCATCTGGTCCTATGGTTAGATCTTCATATAAAGCAGGTGAATTCTACATCAAATCCATGATTGAATCAGATCGGGCTGCTTCTTCACAGCTTCCTGTTTGTTGATGAGTATTTTTTTTCCCTCTTGCATATAATACCATAAAATCATCACTTCCTGTGTATTGTTTAAGTGATAATTACTTGGGCTTAAGGTCAATCAGCTTTAGTTCTTTTTTAAAGTGGCCAGAACCTTGTAGCTCAACTAGCACTTCCTGGTGTTTTTAACAGAGACATTTAAGGTTCAATTCTCTCCTCCCCCACTGTAACTATAAAAATAAAAAAAATTTACTTTTCTAAAGTGAAATATGGTTAGGATGAAAATAGACAAGAAGGCTATTCCTCTTGGGTGCCAAATTCTTTATGGTATAAGATAAGCTTGAAATTGTGTGGACACCAGTGACTTTGTAATCCTAACCTGGTCGCGTACATCCAATTCGTTGTAATTATTCAATTTTGTTCTGCTGCTCTTTCTTTGATGTTACCTCTTTTTATTTTTATTTTTATTTTATTAAGTTGCTGAATATCTAGTATAGTGCTAGCACTAATTGTTAATCATATCCATGTTTCATTTTTGGTTTTTGAAATCCCCTTTGCGAATTTGGAACATACAAATATGCCAAAGATCTCAGTGGATAATTTGCCCATTTCCTTGTCTTCTCTATAGAAAATTGAAATTTTCCATGATGTACAATTCAATAGTTTCTAGATTGCTGCTCTCACTGACATTGTCTTAAATTATTTATACTTGCATTTGGGTCTACTTGATTTGAAATGGAATGCCAAAAGTGTATCAGCAGATTCAGCACTGCCGGAAAAATGTACTTGAAACCATATATAGTTTTTCTGTTGCAATCATATTGGTGGTGGGCTGGTGGCAGTGTCAAATTGCTTAAGGCTTTGTCGGGGGGACATGGTGCAGTAGCAGGGTGTGCAATGAAGGTAGGAATTTCCTAGCCAGGCATCAAAATCGATACGCTTTTGGCATTACAGTGTCATCCGCACAGCTTAATTAACAGAATTAATCACAAATATGGAGGCAATGCAAAGAAAAATATGGAAGTACGAGTAAACAAAAACAATTAAACCACAAAATGATGTGGAAAAGAGCTATATAGCTTCTCTTTTACTAATCCACTAAATAGACCAAAGCAAAATGTGTTTATTTATAGGATCAAATCAACACCCAACAGGCCACATTATTCAGATTTTTGTGGAAAGAAAGGAAAACAAAAACTAAAAAAATTCTGTAGCAATGATTGATCACCCTTGACGCCACTAATAAGTAGGGTGATGAAATTGGCTGCCATCCCATGTCACGAGTCATGACTACTACAAATTCTACTACCACAAATAATGCCGGCCTTGAATGACTGATTAATTACACTGCAAGAATGAAAACAGTGATACAATATTATAGAGGATACACTTGGAGGCAAGGGTTATGAGTTTGATGCCTCTGCAATATCTACCAAGTAAAGTGAGTAATGGTTGATCAAAGACTCAGTTAGAAAATGTTCGATCTGAGTATGACCATCACTTAAAACAAACAGCATATGCAAGTCCTGTGACATTCTATTATGGTAAATGATGAAAGGCTTATAAAGCATGGAGGTGTAAATGTGTAACGGTTGGGGAAAAAAAAAAAAACTTTCTAATGCAGCCACTGGAATAATTGCTTAACAAGTACTATAAACCTCTATTGTAGTACACTAATGCCTAGTCTGTGGATTTCATAACTGTTTCCATAAAAATCATGGATTTCTTGCAGCATCCCTGTGTGTCAGTGTCATGCTGATACTGCAAAATTGGCTAACTAAGCCAAGATGAAATGGATATGTAACCATTTGAACCAAGAGATTAGAGTTGGCAGGCCTTTCCTAGGTTTAGAAAATGGCGGACACTGGGCACGATCTGTACGTTTCGTAAATAATATATAATCTTCTCAGCACATATTGTGGGGAATCCTATATAGCATGTGATGAAAAATGCAAATAGTGTGCTTGTACCTAAGCAAGAAGCCAAGCGTAATCTTGTGCCTAGACTTTAGACATAATGGATATATCATACATGTATTCTTGGAAGAAATTCTTTAGAAGTAAAATATTAAAATTATTTTGCTACAAAAGACTTACAAACTTATGTGACAATAAATATCTGAATTATTAATTTTTTTTTGGTCTTTTTTTTTTTTGGGGTGATTTGTGACATTAGTTTAGAACTTTTATGCTTAAAGTTTTTGCAAATGGTCTCTTAGAGGACATTTGAGTGATGGGCTCAATGAACTTGAAGATCGTATTGTAACCACATCTCTCAAGTTCAAACCATTGTATTATATTGGTCCATGGGCTTTTAGGCGTGTATCATGGAATCAAGAAATTGTGGAATATAAGGAATTTAAGAAGTGTGGTATTGGTGTGGGAGGAGTGAAAGACAATTAAGAAGTGTGGGGGTGGTGAATGTGAGGAATTTAAATCAATGTTGTTGACACGGCAAACAAGAACTACTTATTAATGATATGAGAAATAATGTTTAGATGAATCGAGAAACTACCCTTTAAAAAGAGACCAGAAGAAATTCGAACTCATCTTCACATGAAAAATGAAACGTACCTAATAGCCTAATACTCAGCTAGAACTCTTTTTAACAGTGGACTAGTGAAGGGGCGGGTCAAATACATGTAAGCTAGAACTCTTTTTAGCAGACAAACAATTCTGAATCCTACAATGAATCATGTTCATGTCCGGGTCAAAAGCTACGGACGATTAATATTTTCCTTCTTATTGGAAAACCATGTGAACCTCAATTCAGCATCACAGCTACGTGATCAGCAAAGGCGTCTTCAATTTATTTTGGTATCATTTTGAGTACTAGCAAAGGCAATCACAAATTAGATGGAAGAGCGATATTACCAATTGAAACGGAAAATTTACCGGAATTTGAATAAAGAAACATAACTAGTAGTAATCTTGCATCTCAAAAGTAAGAAAAAAAAATTTAAATGAAAAAAGTAATCAAAATATAAATATTATTTAATTAATATTTAAAAATAAGAGAAGGCCTGAGGCCCAAAATGTGTTGAAGTAGCCCCTACGCTAGGCCCTATTATTAAGGACCGCAAATTTGAGTGGGATTTAAAATATTTTGTTTGAAGTTGAATTAAGGTAATTGACAGAAATGACACCATTTAAAATTTAAAACTTTTTTATTTTATATTTAAAATACTCAACACATATGAAACATTTTCAAGCAATGTAACCATATTTTGCATGAAAGTCATTTAACATGCCAATAGCATGCTTTTTTGGCATGATCATTATTGTATTAGTACAAAGAAATTAGTTCAACTGAGTCTAAAGTTGTTAACAACACCCAAACATTAAATCGATGATTTTACATAGAAGTCTTCAGTGAATACCACTAATGAGATATTGGATGAAACTAACTGTGAGGACGAGCATCCCTAATCCCATTTGAGTGGATTGTCAAGATCATTTTCGAGGATATATCTCGGATCTCGGGGACAAGCATTAGTTAACTATGGAGACGAGCACTAGTTAACCTTGGGGGCAAGCATCAACCATAGGAGGAACATGAAGTTAAATATCAGAGGAAAGAAAGCAGACTAGGCACAGGTTACGAGGAAGATGAAGAGAGAAGGGTGTAGAAGTTATCCCCTCCGCATTAAATGCAAGACAACTACTTCTCTAGTTGCATTAATGAGGAAATGACCATGAGCAGTAGTGGCACAGCTTAGATTGTTGGGTAGAAGTTTACTAAGGGTCCGTTTGGATAGAGCTTATTGCTGAAAACTGAAAACTGAAAACTGAAAACACTGTACCAAAATAATTTTTAAATGTGTGAATAGTGTCGTGGGACCCATTTTTAATAAAAAAAATTCTGTAAAGTGAAGTTTGTGGGTCCCGTGAACAGTACACGGGACCCACAAATGTGCTGAAAAGTCAGCAAAAGCGGGCTACTGTTCATGCATAGTGCATGAACAGTAGCTTTTGTCTCCTGACCCGTACAGCAGCTGAAGAAGAAAAAAAAAAAACACAAAACACAAAACACAAAACGCTGGACGTGGCCACAAAATGCCCAATCCAAACTCAGCCTAATATGTTTTAGATGAGACAGAAGTCCAGAGAATGCAATTTTAGCCCTCCAAGTGTAGGGTTAAGATAATCTGTGTGTAAATATAAAAGAAAAAGGAAGATCCCTAAAAGGGGAGCTTATTGGCGCCTTATCTTGTGATGACTCTAACCAGTATTGTGATCAATATCCACCCCATTCTCTTACAAATCTATTGACTTGGGCTTGTTGGGCCATTGTTTGGGTCATTCTTGGGCTGTGGGTCAATCTGTGCCCTTACACTAACAATTATTCACTTTTGTCATCTTAGGCTCAAAAGTGTGATGAGATTGCCATGATTGTCTCACAGTGTTTTATTCTTTTAAAAAGAAAATAACTGTTGATGTTGAAAGAAGAAATTTAAAGTGTATGTTTAACCAAGTCTCTCATTGTCTCACAAACAAAAATAATATTACTCTTATAGAAACAAAGGTGATACCAAAAAATAAAAGAGGAAGAATAAAAAAGAATAAAAATGCAAATGAACAAAAAAGTGTATTTATTTTGAAAACTATATATATGTTTTGAATTCTAAAAATTGTGATGCAAGTAATAAAAGAAATGAGAAAGTATATTAACCATATGGAGGAAAATAATGATGTAATTATATGACTTAGCAATTTATGTTTGTATTTCTCATTTTATTGTGAACTAGCAAGTTATTCGTGTGATGCATAGACAATGTTATAATGTTTTATGTAAGATAGTTTTGAAGAATGTTGTATAAATATTATAGTATAACTGTTATAAAACTTTTTTTATAATGAGTACATAAAAAAAACAATTATAAATTACACACATATATCCATTATAATTATTCAATTGAAGTGATGAGAAATATAAATATAAAAGAAAGCCTTTGGAGGAATATTATAGAATAAAAGTTAATATAGAATGTCTCTTTCTCTGCTTTCTCCTTAATTCTAAAAAAAAAAAAAATACCCATCCTAAATACCTATAGTCAATCACATCATTTACAAAACCCACAAATCTACAACATTTGACCATAACTAGGGGTGGCAAAATTGGACACGACCCGCGAACCCGACACGACACGACACGAAATTAGCAGGTTATGGGTTGAGGCTTAATGGATTCGTGTCATATTTGGGTTGACACGATGAACCCGTTTGATAAATGGGTTGGGTTAGGGTTCAACCTATGGAACCCGTTTGACCCGTTTGACCCGTTTAATTAAATGAAATTTTACCAGTATACCATTCAAACTATAGGTATATAAACTTATTAGTTGTTGTAGTTTATTTTCTTCGACGTATAGTGATTGATTATTTATGATATTGAGATATGTTTTAGTTTTGAATGATTATTTGTGATATAATTACTCATTAGTTCTAAAATTTAAATTTAAAATATTTATTTGCTTGTTTTTCCATAAATGTTTTTCTTCATTTTGATAAAATCAAATAAACAGGTCGACACGATTGACCTGTTTAATAAATGGGTTGTGTTAGGGTTGAGGAATCTTGACCCGTTTAATAAACATGTCGGGTTAGTGTTAACCCGTATAGTCGAATATGTATGAGTTGACACGACACGAACCCAACACGCGAACACGAATTGCCACCCCTAACCATAACATCATAATAGTAATTGCCGTTGTCACTCAATATAGAATTCAATCCCTCCTTCTTTGGTTGTAGCCAACTCACACGGGTTAGGATTAGATCTAGATAGGTGTCATCGAAAGATTGAAGATAAATGACATTATTTTTGGTCTGTGTGTATTTGACATGAGATGGCATAAAAGACAATGGGTAGGTATATATAAAGGATAGAAATGCAAGAGGTAAAAATGATGAATTAAAAGGTTTATTTTCCTTTATTAGTTTAGATGGAGTTTGTTTCACCAAACATTTTACCATTGGTTAACTACTAATTTGTCTTTCTCAAAAAAAAAAAAAAAAAAACTACTAATTTGTCAGTTATTTAAAATAATACCATATTTTTCTGTTTCTAAAAAAAAAAAAAAAAAATCAGACTGGGTTTACAATTTTACATGCCTTGTTGAGTCTTTCTTTGAAACAAGAAACTTTGACGGAAACCCCGCCAAAAAAAAAGACAAAACAAACAAAACAAACGAATGTGCAACCAACAAGTACTAGAATTTGGCTGTTGTCGATCAGTACAAGGTACAGTGCCCCATTGATCGTTAGTAACTAATAGTTACCAAAAAAGATAGAAAACAAACAAAACAAACGAATGTGCAACCAACAAGTACTAGAATTTGGCTGTTGTCGATCAGTACAAGGTACAGATAACAGTGCCCCATTGATCGTTAGTAACTAATAGTTACCATCGAAGTTCAAACCTTGGCTCTTCGACTATGACAAAACTCACCCCCTCAATTCCTCCAAACACCCAAAAAACCTAAAGTTACAACTTCTCTACTTCACACAACCAAATGTTTCATCATAGTATCACAAGCTTTTCTCCTAGCTCGTATTCAAAACTCACTTTTTCTCTGCTTCCTAATCCTTTGTTTTTCACCTTCCGGAAAATTCAGGTACCCATCTCTTGTTTTGTTGGTGATAGTACATGTACAATAATAAACAACCATAACATGGTTTCATAGGATTTGATACGATTCAAAATTTTAACGTTCATGTTATCTTCATCTTATAAGGTTTGTGTTACACCTTTGTGCTATTTTGTTATTATCTTTATCGTATTTGAACTTGGTCAATCTTTAATTTACTTATGGTTTTGTTATACAAGTTTTACTTCTATGCAAAACTCAAGTCGCTTGTTGATTATGTTAAGGGATTAGTATAGTTTACATGTGACATTTTGGGACCCTAAAATCAGTTCTATGTCAGAATTGTACCAAAGCCAACATTGGACAATACCCATATTTAAAACTAGGATTTACTGGTTATGACATGAATTATTTTTAAGTAATAAATTTGTTCATCTAGACGAGGAGAAGCAATACATAATTCAGATAGTATTGCTAGATACCCATCAGTTCCATGCGGTTAGGACTTAAGACAGACTTGTGAGATTTTAAAATGAAGCTTTCCAATTCAAATGTAGGTTGGAAGTGGCAAACAATTCTCCAGTTAGTTCTGTCTCAATGTACTCTTTATACCTTGCTCCGTGTGTGTGTGTGTTAAGACATGGCATGCTTATTCATCAAAAAGACATAGCATGCTTGGGAGTATGTTAATTGTGATTCACATCCATTGCAGATTGCTTTTTGGAATTTGTAGGGATCTACCAGTTTTCTCTATATACTTAACATGGGTGAGGTTGATACCAAACCAATTGAACCAGTCCAAGTTGCTCTCTCCTTGTTTGGTGACAAAGGCGAACAAAGGAAATCCCGGCCTACCAGCAGAGATGTAATATCTATATGTTCTTCAGTGTATAATAATTGATTGTATTGGGTGCTGAACTGATCATAAGTTCAATGGTACAAATTTAAGTTTGATTTTTTAAAATTTAACTGAATAAAAGTCTTTTCTTTAACTAAATCCATAATATATGTGCTAATGTTCTTGTTTGTGTATTATATATATGTATCATTGCCTTATGGTAAAGTTTTTGGGATCTGAGTTTGACACTGTATGCGGTTGCATTATCTTTGTTATACCTGCTCATTTGACATGAGTTTCAGTAGGTCCATTGCAGTGGTGAGTCATTTAGTTTATATAGTATAAATTTCTGATTCTTATGGATATTGTATATTTAGTCATGCTGAAACACTACATGGAGTAGATCAACACTGAGATTGACTTATTGTATTATGACATACTATTTGATAGAGAT
Organism: Castanea sativa; assembly: GCF_040712315.1. Lineage (NCBI taxonomy): Eukaryota > Viridiplantae > Streptophyta > Magnoliopsida > Fagales > Fagaceae > Castanea > Castanea sativa. The sequence goes on along the minus strand of NC_134016.1, from coordinate 36,057,212 downwards.
TTACAGCATGACATATTAAATAGTGAAATCAATTTCTTGCCCGTGCAATATACCTGTCCTATGAGCTGATTTATCATTTATTCAAGGTTCATGAATCATGATGACTACTCTTGTTTCATCATTCCTTGCAGAAGGAGTGTGAGAATGAGAAAGAGCTTGAAGGCTTTTCAAAGGATTTGGCCAACTACAAGGTGCAACTGGATGCAAAGGATGCTGCCTACAAGCAAGCCCTTCTAAAGCTGGATTACTACTAGAAAACAGTTGATGAACTTTCCAACCTGCTCAAAATCTCAGAGACTGAGAGAGAATTGTGCATTGATGAAAGTAGAGAGGCTGAAACTCGGATAAATGAACTTGAATCTAAGGTGAAGGAGATGGGTGATCAATTGGTAGAAACTGCAAAGATCCGAGAGCAACTTTCACATGTTCTGAGTGAGTTGAAGGCCACACAATCAGAGCTGCTTAGCATGGAAGCAGAACTTGCTGTTGCTAGAGATTCTAACCTTAAGGCCATGACTAGAGTGGAACTGACGGAAATTGCTTCCAACATGGAAAAGGAAAAGACTGAAGAGCTTCTAAAACGCATCTCAGATCTCAGTGAAGATATTGCTAAATCAAGGCTTGTTGCTATTGAAGCAGAGAAAGAGAAGCTAGCGGTATTGTCTGAGAAAGATGCTGAGATAGAGTTAGCCAGGGCAGCAGCAGTTCAAGCATAAGATCAGCTGGAAGATATCAGAAAAAAAATTGAAATGATGCAGGAATTGGAGATACAGCTTATGGCCAAGTCTGTAATTATTGACACACTTCCGCTAGAAATTAAGCAATCAAGTGAATTACTTAGGTTATCTGACAAATCTGCTACCGATATCATAAACAGTTTGAATCAACTTCAAGTAGATTTGGAAGTCAAGGAAAGAAGGAACTTGGATCAATCAATTTACACTGAGACATTAGAAATGGAACTAAATCGGTTGAAACTAGATTATAATAATTTAGAAGAAGAGGTAGTCCGCTTGAGCCTTGTTATTGAAACACTCACCAATGAAGTTCAGAAGGTAAAAGCTGAGATGGATGAGATTAAGGGAAGAGAGACTGAAGCACTGATTGAGATAGCATTGCTAAAAGCTAAACTTCATAAAGGGAAGTCCAAAATTACAGCAGCAGAGGCAGCAGAAGAAAGAGCCAAGAGTGTTAAATCTGGTCTGTATCTTGCAGTTCAACAGTTAGCTGTAGAAGCAGATGAAGCAAAGGAGGAAAATCTTAGGTTGAAGCAAGGAGCAGATGAGGCAGCCGAAGAAACTGAGAACTCTGAACTTGTTGGCTCTCAATCTGAGAACCCTTTGCAGAATATAGAGGCTTCCCAAACTGAGGAGTTGAAAATAGAAGATGAAGAGAAGATGGATAAGGATGATGATCACATAAAAATTTCATTGGAAGTATATGAGTCCCTTATCAGAAAGTTAGAGAAAGCTGATCACTTTCACGTGTCACTAGGGGAAGATTCTAGCAAGTTGAGCACACCTGAAAATAAGCATGAACTGGAAACTTTGAAGAAAGAATTGGAAATTGCATCTGCGAAAATTGGGGAGTTCAGGAATCGAGCAGAACAGGCTGTTAGCAGGGCTGAGTTGACTGAGAAAGCTAAAGTTGCAATTGAAGAACAACTAAGGAAGTGGAGAGAGCATAAGCAAAGGAGAAAGGCTGCTCTAGCTGCACTCAGGGAGGAATTTGCTCGTAGAGAATTTGACCCTCACTATGAGAAACCACCTACTACAACATATCAGCCTTTGGGCAAAGTTCTCAACATGAAAATTTAGTGTGAGAAGTTCTGTGAAACTTTAGTTTGATTAACTTTTATGTCAAAGGTGTGAACTGCTTCTAGGACAAAGACTGATTCTGATATGAATCAAAACCTTGTATTATGATCATAGTTCAATAATTCTTTATCTCTGGTGCAGTAATTGCTACAAGTATGCCCATGTAAAAATCGGAATTCTAACTATTAGGAACCAACCAAGCAAAACAATGTTACTTTTTTGTTGTCGTTGATAATCAGCAATTATATATTCTTATATGTGATGAGAATGTTGGTGGAGCCATATAATCAGCAAAACATTTATATTTTTTGTTGGTAGAGCTAAATTTTTAGCTTTTTGACACTATAAAAAGTGACTTTATCTATTTTAATTTATTATTTTATAACTTACTCTCAAGGTTGTCAAAATCAAGATCCTACTTAGGATCGTGGGAGGTAGGTGAGATTGTAGAATCGGACCGTGAATCGTAAGATCCTACATTATTTGAGAAAAAGACAAAAAATATACATTGATATGTTAAATAATCACATAAATTATACATTCACTGATACAATTACCATACATCACTACATCCATTTGTAAGCATCATTTAAAGAGACCAAAAACATTAAAATGTGACACTCTATTGGAATTTTTTATTTTGGTTTAACTGACACTCTCTCTACACTAGATTAAAAGAACTTGGTCTATTGAAATTTTATTTTTTATTTAGGTCCAACTGAGCCTTTTGTTAAGTTAAAGAAGATTACAAAAAAAAAAGTCATTTGAGATCGTCAGAATCATACGATCTGACCAATCTTGAACAATCGTAATGATCCTTAAAAGATTCAGATCGTTTTGGGCAGGTGAGATCGTAAAATCGTAGGATCTAGATCGAGATTTTGACAACTATGCTTACTCTACATGGTTCTATTTTAGAAAAATTTCATTTAAATAATATTTCTTAATTTTTTTTTTTAATTTTTAATTTTTCATACTTTTCTCTCTGTCTCTCTCTTCCTTCGGTCATAGCCACCCACTACCTATTGCCACCAACACAACCAGCCCACCACAACTCTGATTAAAAAAAAAAAAAACCACCACCACCAACCCACCTCAACGACCCATCCACATCAACAAACCATCACCTGGCACCACCATAACTCTGATTAAAAAAAAAAACCACCACCACAAACCCACCTGAACAACCCACCCACGTCAACAAACCACCACTTGCCACCACAACAATTTTGATTTATTAAAAAAAAAAAAACACCCCCACAAATTTACCTCAACAACCCATCCACATCAACAATGGCCATCAACAAACTCACCACAACCCAATAAAAACCCACACAACTGGTGACAACCCACAACCCAAGGACTCACACCACCGATGCCCACCACCGACTCACAGGCCACACCCAACGATCCATTCTTTTCAAATTGGAGTGATCGGAGCCATCAACTTTGTTGGAAGAGAAGGTAAAGATCGTAGCTGTATATGATGAGTTCAAATCTTCTGTCCTACTTTTCCTGCTCCACTCTATACTCCACTAATAAAAACTTGCCACGTATTCACCTAATTAATTAAATATTATCATTAATTAATAACGGTAGTATTTAATAAGTCAATAATGATAATATTTAATTAATTAGGTGAATATGTGGCAAGTTTTTATTGGTGGAGTATAGAGTGGAGCAGGAAAAGTGGGACAGAAGATTTAGACTCGTATATGATAGCTGTGGAGCTAAATTATTTGGCTTTGGCTCCACTAGTGTAACAAAAGTCCCATTTGTATTAAAAATTCTTCACAAAGCAAATTACCAAAATCTTTTTTATTAGTGTTAGATCATTCAACCTGAACCTTATTAAATTCACACTCAATGTGAGATCCAACAAAGATAAAAGCTATAAAAGTTAATACTTTAAATGGTTGGCACCTCTTGGTGTTTCCAACGAAGATACCCATGATTCGAATCCTCCCTCCTTCATTGTAACTATTGAATTAAAAAAAAAATATGAAAAAGAAAAAGTGGGACTTCTCCAATACCATGTCACAACCATGCCTCTAGTAATAACCCAATAAAGTTAGTGACACAATTTTTTTAACAGGAGCTGTTCTAGAAAATAGAAATTATAACCAAAGACTTATTTTAAAAATAGTACATTACAATTAGATTCTTGAAATCTCATGTTAGATTCTTCTAACGTTTGATTCCCGTAATATGAAGGAAAAATTTGATTCTGTAATGTTACATTACATTGTAATGTTAGATAAATGAATAATTATATACTTGACCCATTTAAGACCCGACTCAAAATCTACTCGGCCCACTCAATTGCCACCCCTATTCATAATAAGCATATATCAACTTCATATTAATTGGGGTTTGAGTGATATCTCAACGATAATGATGTCCTTTATAATGCCTCATGTCTATAGTTTCAACCACATCTCCCCTTAAAAAAAAAAAAACTAACAATAGCCAACGTGAGACTTCTCTAACATTGAATAATTAATTAACAACGGTTATTCTTATTATAACTTTATACCATGAATGCAAAGTATGTCACTGTCCTACTACTAGCATAGCTCTGGCTGGTAATACAAATTTGTATAAATTTGAGCTTGATGGTAAAAAAACTTCTACTCCACATATCATATTGAAAGTGTGTGTTAAAGCTAATGATTATATACTTCATGTAATCCACAATACAAATTTTGTGTAAGTTGTTTTAAACTTTAAATAAGATGTGTTGAACTTAATTAAGTATAACCAACCCAATTGTGGATTGAGGGTTGCGAGGAATTAATGTAGGAAAACTGGTCTTGCAAGAATATTGTACACCTTGAAGGCAATAATTTTGTATATTTGAAAATAACTCCTTTTTATTTAAAATGAATTCATTTATAATACAAATTTTTTATCTTACTTTTTGTGTTTTACTTTACATATTACCAATTCTAATTTGTCAAGATTTATTTCATAGTTCACGTTAAATAGTACAAATACAAAAGTGTCTTGCGTTATATATTTAAAATTTTAAAAGATGTGATATAACTATGTATATCTTTAGATCCAAAAATTAGATTCTTTACCGTAATACAGCGAAATGGTTTTGTTGAGGTTAGCTGGAACCACCCAGATTCTCTTATGCTTTGTTGTGCTTAGCCCTGTCCATTAAACCAAACAAAACTTATTTAAACCTAATTACTTTTTGGAGCATCCCAAGTGAAAGCTGGGGTTATTTTGAAAAGTTTGGTCAAAAGCAAGTTAATTCAAGAGCAAATTATGAAAAAACTTTTTCAATAGTCTCTAGATTTAGGTACATTACAAAAAAAAAGGTTCTATAGCCGCGTTTTTAAAACGTGGCTATAGCTCGAAAAAATGTGGCTATAGGACGATTTGGTCTATAGCCGCGTTTTTTTAGGCTACGTTTTTAACCATGGCCTAAAATGCGTAACTATAGGCTTGATGGGCCTATGGCCACGTTTTTGTAGCTGTGGCTATAGACATGACCAATGGCCACGTTTTTATAAACGTGGCTATAGGACATACTCTAGCCACGGTTTCAGAACCGCGGCCATAACCACGTTTAAAACGTGGCCATAGTTGTGAGCTAAAGCCGCATTTTTAAAAACGTGGCTTTATTCCACAACTATGGCCGCGTTTTAAACGCGGCCAATCTTGCTTCCGGGCAATCAACAATTGCCCTATAGCCACGTTTTCAACGTGGTTAGAGTATGTCCTACAGCCACGTTTTTACAAACATGGCTTCAGCCCATTACTATGGCCGCGTTTTGAAAACACGGCTATAACCCCTGTATTGTTTTTTGAATTTGTCTATAGCCGCGTTTTTAAAACGCGGCTATAGACTTTTTTTTTTTTTTTTTTTTTATAAATAATTTGTACGCCACATGACAAATGCATTTACAAAACGCTGCTATAAATTTTACAAACGCCACTATATACAACCTGTCACTCACACAATTCCAACTTCTTATTCCTGCAAAATTCCAACGCATGCAACAAAATAACAATATCAAACCTGTCACAATCTCAATCAAGCTTTAAAGACTATGGAAAATTATCAACTTTCAAGGAATATGCAGTTGAATACAGCAAAAAAGTTGCAACAAGCATCAACATATGATTTTTCAACTATCCTCAACTACAAACATTACACAGATGCTTCTAGGGGTTCCTTCCCATCTCCAAGCTCTTGTCTACAAGTGGATACCCTTGTTGCTTTCCAGGTAGAACAAAGTTTATATTTCAATGGCACTACAAAAATATAATGGCAGCAGTTAGACAAGATTAGCGGTTGCATCTATAAATACAGACACTCTAAAATGTGGCAATGAACATTTGCTAGCCATAAAGACCATTATACTAGAGATAGCAAGCTTTACATGAGGATAAAATGTAGCAAATTGTGCGATTATCAATAAAATTACAAAACTACAAACCAAAATTACTATAAAATCTTCTAATAATACTGCGTTCTTCATATACACTAGAACAAAGTTTTTAAGTTCGAAGGGATCTCGTAAATTGAAATTCCTTTGGTAAGCTCAAAGAGAAACGATAATAAGCAATGCAAGCAAAAAAAGACCCAACCCAGAAAATCCAATGGCCATCCCACAAACTGCCTCCTTGCAACAATGCTGTATTTATAAATACAGACACTCTAATGAGAATGCTTGGTAAACTTAGACAAATTTTTACTTAATTCATGTTTATAATTCTAAAGCAATTATAATTTTTGCGGATGAAATTTGGTCTCTACAACTTTTTACCCAATTTATGAAATCAAAATCTTCCACATTCAATGGATCATATCCATATCAAAATATCCAATTTGATGTACATTATCAACAGATGCTGTCTCAAATTTTTGCACCTAACTAGAAACAAACCATTATCTTCTTCATCAAATGAAAATGGATGTGCAACTATCACTACAAGCTCTTTCAACCTTATACCTCCTCTTCATCAAATTTCACAAACTTCTAAGTCCAACCACACCATTCAATAAACACAATATTGTAAAATAAAACCCTATAGCAATGTAGGAAGGTGGGAAAGATAGACACACTTGAATATCAGACTTGGACAGACCAGGCACGTCCATGTAGAAAATATACTCCTTGGCAACATCAAAATGTCAACTGGAATGCTCAACACACCCTTGTTCTCATTGGACTCATGTTCTTACAAAGGAAACATCAATTTTTCAAAGCTCTCCGTGAAATTCAACAAGTGGTTGACCAAGTCCCCACTGATCCCAACACGGCTCATTTTTTCCACTTCTTAGCAACACACATGAATGCTCCATCAATTTCAACAAACACAACAATAAGCATTAGCAACTAACAGCGACAAGAGTGATACTACATAAACTGCTTTGTCAAATTATTGTTGATGTGACACTAATTACATTGATTTGCACATTAATTTGGAAACTATTTATAGTAAAATTGACATAGCTTCGAAGATTTTTATTTTTTTTGAAGCACTGCTAAGGTTTGCAACTTTTTACCCAATTTTTCCTGCTAAATAGTAAAAATTCATAGCTTCTCAGTTGTCATACACTCAAAAGCACTATTAATTTCATATCATTCCCTATGCATGTCTCTTCCTACACAACGTAACAAGTATAAACTTCACTCATCACTCTTAAACAAGCCCACTCGAAAGCAAGACAATTTCCTTTGAATACCAAAGGTCAAATTTTTCCTAAACAACAACAAAAACAAATCTTTTAAAAGTGCCGACATACCTGCAACTTGTGAAGGTGCTGAGGCTGACCATGTCCTCTCTTAATGGTCCAAGTGCGCTCCAAAAGCCTGTCAGCAAAGACTCGACTTGTCATTATCAACATGAGTGATAATGGAAACTTTCCTATCCAACAAAATTACACAAATTGAACCAGCAAAAAGTTCTAAAATAACAATAAAGAAAACAAATCAAACCACAAATTACGAAATTGTATTTTTCATATTTCAAACTTACAATGAGAATGCACGGCTTCACTATTTAATCCTCTTCGTCGTTCTTCTATGTTGTTAAAGCATCAATGTAGTTGTCTACATATACAAGAGATACAACTACAAGGTTTTTTTTGCACAAAAAATATTGGCCATCTTTGAATGACATGATTGACCTGTGTATAATATCAAAATAATAATAATGTCAACCATATTCCTTCATGAACAGCCAAAATATTGTCAATCTGTATATAATACAATATACAATCACAAAATATCCACGAAGAGTCTTCATTTAGATGCAGCGTTATCCTGAATACATTAAACACATCGTATTATTTCTAACGTAACAATTCATTGCAATAAACCACTATTTTCTTTAAATTAAATTAAACACAACATTTTTAGTACCTGAGACTGCAGCTGTGAAGCACTTATAAGTGGGCGTACATCACGTAACATGTCGCCCATTGTTTTCATCACCTCTGCCATTTGTTTGCTATGCTTTGCTTTTGATTGGGCAATTGCTGAGGTGAGTTCCGCCTTATGTTGCTCATGTAACTGCGCGATTTGCTCCTGATGCCTCTGCTCTACCTGGGCAAGTTGGTCCCTCAAAGTTTGGTGCGAAGTTTCCAATTCAGTCATTCTATGGGCTGTTTCGATGGACAACGGTGGAAGTGTGTAGCATGAACGGTTGGACCCATTTCTTCCTGATGGAGTTGGTCCAAAACCCACCCCACGAACACGTCCAGAGCGTTCTGCCCCCATCACTTGGGCAAAAGCATCATCCTTTGACCATAGGATTCCTTTGCGCCGTGATCCTTGTAGTGAGCTCCCACGATTTAAAATTTCAGTCATTTGTTTCTGTTATCACACAATAACCAAATAACATAGTACTTGCTCTAAACAATTCACGCACAAAATACAAAAGAAATAGGTTACGATATACGACTTACAATCTTCTCTCCCACATCAGGAGTAACAGGATGCCCTTCTTTGGTGTTGTATACTTTCGCAAAAAGCACGGCACGCTCCACTGCCTGCCCAGTTTCTTTTGCCTACATATTCAACATTCTCATTACAATAGTGAAAATTTATGTTAGTGATATGAAGCGGCAATCGACAACCAAACTTAGCAAATTGAATTTCACTCATAACATGCAGTATAATGTATAATAAAATAAAAACCATTACATTATTACGTTCAAGAAGAAAAGTTTTGTTATCTTTATGCGAATGCTTAGTATGAAGCGGTTTTGGTCCCTATCTTTATGCATAGAAGCCAACTTTGGTGTTGTATGTCATTGCCTAATTCCTTGGCCAACATGTAAATATACATATATGACAACTATTTATAGAGAAGCAAAGTGTAACAGGTTAAAGAAAAAAAGTAAATATTACACACAAGTTTATATTCATTGAAATTATTAATACACTCAAGCTGTATGGTTTGTCATTGAATCAATATTAAGTAAAATGCATTCTGCACTCAAAATTACACCGTTGTAGTATAAAATCTAAGTTTCTAAATAAAAATAAACGACAATGTACACAACTTTTTAGATGCATATTCCGTAATGGTTCATCAACTTTAATACATTCCTCCAACTTAACTATGACAATCATTTTTTCAAACAAAATTTTCTTTTAATATGTTACAAGGAAAGACACCACTTAATGGTTCACTTATTCTTACTTTGTTTGTAGGGAAATGGTTCACAAACATATTTTGAAAAAAGTATGTTGTATCCTTGTGTCAATACTCCTATCTTGTGCAAAGTGTAACAAATAGGTGTACTTTGATAGTACACGATTGCATTGTTTTTTTTTCCCTTCCATGCACAAGTTAAATCAGCTTAAGTTTAGATGCAAGTATGAGTTTTGTAATCAATCGTGTGATAACCATGTTTATCAGTCAAAACCACCAACTAGGCATCTTACAATTGTACCTTAAACATAGTCACACATTATAACTCTGCATTAATCACTCCTATGTGTTGTATGCAGGCACCTACCAAACATATGCATGCCAATTGTATTGGAGTTGTCCACTTTCAACCTATTCAGTTTTCCACAGAGAATGTAATAAAGGAAAGCACATTCAAAGAACAACCAATCGCTATATACCAAACCAATATAGCAAGTTCACAACCTGGCAAACATAGTTCTTACTTAAATCACTAATTAAGAACAGGAAACACCACAAGAAATGTGTATTCACAGTCATGAACATGCAAAAAAGCCAAGTCTTCCTTACCCCAACACTGTGCTCTCATTTGCATCAACATGAAACCTCACATGGTCCTCTGACCGGACGTTTTATTACGGAATTTTACTAATGAGGCAAGCAAGGCTAACAATTCCATATTAATTCACACAAAATGCTCAAGATTCTTCTGTAAATTAGTTTCATCAAACTCTTTATATTCTTTACATTTGAATTTAAAATTGTACAATATTCAAACCCTTGGTAGTTGTTATATAATGCATTTCTTACCATATCGTCTGCAGTTTGGGCAAAACTTATAGGCCCTGATCTTGCGATCTCTTTCTGTTTACCATGACTTCTTTTGTTCGTACTACTTAATGTCTATGAACAAAAGAAAACAAAAAAAATCAGTGTGTCCATAAACTGTACTCGGTAAATTCAAATACCCCATCATATGTATATTACCACTAACAGATAAAATAGCAAGAAAATTTCCATACCCGCGTGTCTTCATGAAACCAATAGTCAACTAGCTGAATAAACTGCTGCTCGTCAACCCAATCTGGTCTGCTTTGAATGACATTTGCTCTTAACGCATCATCTTTGTAGCATTTCCTTTTCAACTTGCCCCGTTGATTCCTCCTCAATTCCCCCAGCTGGTGCATTGCCCAAGTCATTTGATCAGCTGTTTGGATAATTTCTGGGTCAATGATTCACTGTTTCTGCAATGCAAAAATTGAGTTAGCATATTACAATAGTCCACCCTACTGAAAAATCAGAGACTTCCCACACACACGATTATACATAACAGTTTAAAGTAGCTTAATTTGATACTACCTCAATTTCCATCCAACAACCTACTTTGTTGCTAGTCGGGACACGCGTCCAAGCAGTTGGCACAAGTGGGCAATAGACGTGGCTGAGGCCAAAAGTGCCTAACCACCTTTTGAATGTTTTTCCGCTCTCCCCAATTGGTTGGCCGCGTGCATTTAAGTTACATTCAATTTTCATGTTAGGTGGAAGACTCCATATTCGCGTAAGCAACGTATTCTCACACTTTTTACGCAAATTATTGGATGCTGGGGTTTCTTGAACTACATCATATGCACATTCAAAAACCACCATTACGAATTAAATTTCTAAGTTCACAATTACAGAAGTTATTGTATATAGCTCAAGTGCTCAAGTAACATGAATATGCTCTTGGTAAATGTGGACATTTTCATACTATATTATTACTTAAATCTTTTTTTTTCCCATTCGTTTTGTTAATTTACTTATTACTCAGTACAATAAGTGAATTAACAAAGTTCATATTTTCAAAAATTCAAAAGAAGCAATGGGTAGCCTATTGTTGTTATCTGAAGAACATAATAAAAATCATGTAAACGAACCATGGTAATAATTAATATTAATATTAAAGGAAATTTGTACACTCAAAATTCAAATTGTCCCTAGACATGTAAACTACCTGGAGGTTGCATCTCATCATCATCACTTGCATCCCCTCTTGCCTGATCAGCCGCAAAGGCGGTGTCCAGCTCCTCCTGCACGCTCTGTCGTGAACGTTCATTTCCTTCGCCAACTTCAACCACCGTTAATCCACGATCCCTTCTCATTGCTGTAGCCAATAACAGCATAATTATGCGTCTAGTAATAAATATCAAACGTTACATTTGAAGACGTGTCCACTACCTGGGGGTTGTGTCCCATAAGCACTTGCATCGGTTCTTGCCTACTCAGCAGTACAGCTGGCCTCCAGCTCCTCCTTTCTCCTCTGTCTTAAACGTGACGATCCTTTGCCAACATGAACAAACTTCAATGGACGTTTCCTTCCCATTCCTGCGATCAACAACTTTAGAACACAAAGAAAATGTTAATTATAGACAACAATCAATTGCTTACAATGAAAGTGAAAAACAAAAAGTAAAATAACTAATTTTAATATCTAACAACATATATAAGCCACATATCGAAGTTTAAGAGCTTCTCTTTGTCAAACACTTTAACAACAATGAAAGGAAACCCTAACACCACACGAACATATATCCAAGTTCATAACAAATGAATTTCAAATCCAATAGTGAGCAGGAAAAGGAATTAGATGCATAATAAGTACAAATTTAAGGAATTAACAACATTAATGTTTCATTAACAAAGAAATCAAATACTACACAGAGGCATTCCAACAAATTTATGATGGCATACATTTTCATTAATAACTGTAACATCCAAACACATAATACACCACTAAACTATTACACTACTCATCATCGGTGTACTCGTCCTCGTTGGCATCATCATTGTTGGACTCATCGTCAATAAACTCACAATCGTCTAAGTTGTCCACTTCATGAAGATCTCTTTGAGCAATGATAGAGGCATCAATTGTCGTTTCCTCTACATCATCCCGAGCCCAACCAAGGTTGTCACTCACAACCTCATTACTACTTACATTGTACGGAACATTCTCAGAAAAACTATATGTGTCATTCTCGTCACGTTGGGGACCAACACGAGCATCAAAGACATCCCTAGCTTTAGTTTTGACAACAACATACCAATCCTTCTGCTTTTTGTTTTCCACATAAAAAACTTGTGTAGCTTGAGATGCCAAGAAATACGGTTCATCTATCATTTCATCCCCACCATGTATGAAGTGTGTAAAGTTCACCATAGGAAACCCAAATTCATCAGTCTTATATCCTCTCCTATTTTGGTCATCAACCCATTTACACTTGAATAACACATGTTTGATATTCTCATAATAATTCAACTCGATTATATCACTTAAAACACCATAGTATGTAATGCCACCATCAGTAGCGACACTAACTCCACTATTTTGCGTTTTTCTGTTTACCTCATCTTTGACACTCCTAAATTTTAAGCCATTTATGACATAATGCTTCAGCTGCTTCACAGAATTATATGCCCATTTGGACAGTGCAGCAAGGGTATCACTAACTCCCTCCCTTTCCCTATCAGCACTAGTCAATGACATCACCTAACATATCAAAACAAAATTATTTATATCAGTACAAGTAACCATAGTACTCATAATTTGTTTAAGAAGTTGAAACTGTCATACGTACGTGACACCTAAACCAACTACAAAAGTTCTCCATGTGGTGCTTATATATAATGGTCTCAGATATACGATGGTGGCCTTTTCGGAGTTCGTCCTCCATCAATCTTTTGTGCATCCTATGCAGGAAATTGTATTAGGGTTAATAGACCTAACGTACAATGGATTGACGTGCACTCATATTGGAATCTGTAGTACTTACTCACGAAAGTGGTTGATGTTTTCAGAATTGAATAAAACATAGCGATGGGCTTGGGTCCACTCTCTATTGCTTAGTGTCACGATTGTTACAACCCCTGTTGACTCCTCAATCGTCCTAGTCGGTCGATTGAATATAGTTTCAACTCCATCCATATACCGTGAACAAAATATTAAGCACTCCTCTACTATGTATCCTTCAGCAATAGACCCTTCTAGAGCATCTCTATTTCGTACGTAAGACTTAAGGCGTCCAAGGTACCTATATATATATATTAAGATTAATGATTGGCCATGGTTATTCGAACACGCACATGAAGCTCATAGTTGATTAATAATATTACATACGTCTTACCTCTCAATAGGATACATCTACCGGTAGTGCACTGGACCACCAATCTTGGCTTCAGTAGCTAAATGCATGACCGAATGTACCATCACTGTAAAGAAGGATGGAGGAAATATCTTTTCCAATTCACATAACGTCACTGCAATGTCTGCCTCAACAGTCACAATATCTGAAACACTAAGGGTTTTGGAACAAATTTCTCTGAAGAAGCAAGATAACTTTATCAAAGGCCTAGTAACATGAGATGGCAAAGACCCACGTAATGCTATGGGAAAAAGTTGCTGCATCAAGATGTGATTATCACGACTCTTCAAACCAGAAATCTTGCGTTCTTTCATATTCACACGGCGTGAGATATTGGAAGCGTACCCATCAGGCACTGTTACATCCTTCAAAACTTGCAAGAAACCATCTCTCTCCGATGAACTCATATGAAAACAAGCGGGTGGTATAATATACTTATCATCACTTCTTCGTTGTAGGTAAAGTTGAGTCCTTATCCCCATGTCCGTTAAGTCAAGGCGTGCCTTGTAATTATCCTTTGTTTGATCCTTCAAGTTCAATAGTGTGCCAAGTATATTGTCCATCACATTCTTCTCTATATGCATCACATCAAGATTGTGTCGCAACTTGTGATCCTCCCAATAAGGCAAGGTGAACAATATACTTCTCTTCTTCCAACCACTTTGATCTGCCTCCCCTCTCTTTCTTTTATTGTAAGCAAGTTGACATTTCCTTCCCAGACAACGTCCAACTAAATGTTTAGTGTCCGGAATAATCTGTGACGCGACTGGTGGTACAGGAGCCAATCGTGTATCATTAGATCCATCAAATAACATACCTTCTTCCCGAAAATTGTGGTCAAGATCCAACCATCGCCTATGTCCCATGTAATAGAATTTATGGCCATTTTTCAAATACCGAGAGTCGGTCTCCATGGCACAAGAAGGACACGCCAACCCACCTTTGGTACTCCAACCCGACAAATCTGCGTATGCAGGAAAATTATTTACAGTCCACATCAATGCTGCACGCAATTGGAATATTTATTTTGAAGATGCATCGTATGCCTGTACTCCAACATCCCATAACTCCCTTAGTTCTTCTACTAATGGTTGCAAGTACACATCTATAACAAGCCCTGGTGAGGTAGGACCAGGAATAACCGCTGATAGAATCAAAGATGACCGTTTCATGCACAGCCAAGGTGGGAGATTGTAGGGGACCAACATGACAGGCCATGTACTGTGACTAGTGCTCATAATTCCAAAGGGGTTGAACCCATCCGCAGCTAATCCAAGTCTGACATTACGAGGGTCAGACGAGAACTCTTAATGCTTAGTGTCAAACATTTTCCATGCCTCGGAGTCAGCAGGATGCCGCATAACCCCATCATCAGTACGACCATTAACATGCCATTTCATAGAACTAGTCAAATCGGGTGAAAGAAATAGCCGCTTCAATCTTGGCTTTAAAGGGAACCACCGTAGGATCTTTGTAGCTTTCTTCTTTCCCTTATTGGATGAAGCATTTTTACTAGCAACAGATGCCTCATTTGTTTTCCACCTTGAAGCGGTACAACAAGGACACGCGTCGAGGTTAACATTGTCCTTCCAAAATAGCATGCAATCATTGGGACAAGCATGAATCATCTCATAACCCAAACCCAAGTCTCGGATTATCTTCTTAGCCTCATAATGGTCTTTTGGCAACTTGGCATCTGAAGGAAGTAAATCCTTCAAAACTTGAAGCAACATAGTAAATGACTTGTTCGTCCAACCACATAGAGTCTTCAACTGGAACAACACAACAATGGCTGAGAAAATGCTAAATTTTGTGTCAAATTGCTAATTATATGATCAAAATTTAAGAATTTAAATGTCATAAGCCAACAAAGTCACCAATATGTAAAGCAATAAACATAAGGCAATGAACACATGATATTATGATAATTAAAGTGGAAAATCAATGGAGAATCACTCCGAATGAAAAAGCACTATAAGATGCCCCTACCCCAATGAAGAAATCTACTACTAAAGGGGAAGTTTACATTTTGATTCTTTAAACACTTGAACTTAGATTCTACTTGGTAAATAACTTATTGCTGTGATCCCACAATGAAGTTCAGAGCCTTTGATACCCTTGTTTATGAACTTCTTCATACAAACCTAGCCCATGATCACAGTCAAACCCTCTTAACTGACCAAGGACCATCTTGAAGATTTTAGCTCCATAGTAACATATTGGGATTGACTATTTGGCTTTAGCTTCTTGATCACTAAATAGCAATATCGTTATGTATTAAATCTCATATATTCGTGGATTGATGAAAACAAGGTTTAGGTTTTCTCTATTTGTAGCATACGGAAATAGCACTCTAAACCCTTTTAGAGTTGTGTATAACATGGCCTTTTATATGTTTGCATGTAGAGCACAAAAACCAAGACAACAACTACTTAATTAAAACAGTTTAGATTTGGTTTATTCGACTTCGATCAATCAAGTCTCCGTTGATGATCTATCAAGAATTTGCATTCAAATCGATCAAGACACAATCTTGAAATATTTTATTCTTTGAGTTGCATCTTGAACATTATAACTTGAACTTTGCTAATGCATTACAGATAGTTAAGATTACACTGTCATTGAATTTTTCAATTTAAATCTTAACAAAGTAAATGCTTCAAAAAATAAACTAAATAATAATAATAATAATAATAATAATAATAATAATAATAATAATAATAATGTTATTATCGTTATTATCTACCTATTAAACCAACACATATCCAATTTAAGACCTTTTTTTTGGGGTGATAAAACAGTCATTTTTGTTCAAAGGTGTAAGCTTCCCTAAATTACAACTCTTTTTTTTGTCTTTTGCTTCTTTTTTTCCCTCGAAATTAGCCTTTTTTTTTTAAATATTTAAAATCTCCCCTAAAGTTTAGGTTTATACTAGACACTACCTAGTATTTTCACAAATATCCAATTTGTCACTTAAGCATGAACTGCACTTAATAGTGTTTGTACGATTATACGTGCGTTTAGGTTAATTGCCACAGTTTAGCTCCACAGTGACTATATTATGGCAACTATACACATATGTGAGTGTCTGTATAATAAATAGTAAATAGATAACAACGTTGTTATCTATTTAACCAAAGTTAGGGAAAGCAGAAGAAAAAATAAAAAACTCGAAGGAACATGACAACTTCCAAGTAGTGTTAAGTATAGTTTGTGAGGGGATTCCATTGAAATCAACCCCTGCAATCAAAACCCTAAACCAAAATCGAAACCCTAAACCCAAAATCGAAACCCTAAACCTAAAATCAAAACCCTAAACCTAAAATCGAAACCCTACAATCACAAAATCGAAACCCTACAATCACAAAATCGAAACCCTAAACCTAAAATCAATACCCTAAACCAAAAATCGAAACCTTAAAACAAAAATGGAAACCCTAAAACAAAAATCAAAACAATCAATTTTAAAAACTTACTGTTAGTCGGCCCTGTTAGCGTCTTGAGTGAGATTGAGAGTTGGAGAGAGAGAGGGAGAGACCCAAGGCAGTGAGGGTGGAGGCGGTGCCGCGGCGCTTGGTCTGGAGGTTAGTGACGATGCGGGTGAGGGTGGCGCGGGCGGTGTCGGGTGGGGCGGACTTGAGTTCGAGTTGGGTCTTGCTGATTTTGCCACCGGTGAAGGAGAGGACTGGGATGGTGGCGAGCTCAGAGGTGACCGAGAGTGGTTTCGTTTGGGTTTTGAGGGAATTGGGTTCGAAGGGCTTTGAGGGAATTGGGTTCGAAGAGCTCAGAGGTGACAGAGCAAGGGATTTTTTTTGGTAAAGTGATTTGTTATTTCTAATTTATAGTAAGGTTTTTAGCCCCGTTTTTTAAAACGCAGCTTCAGGGATTCTTGAAGCCACGTTTAAAAAACGCAGCTTCGGGTGTAGCTATGGCCGTGTTTTTCAATAAATGCGGCTTTAGGACAGTCCTAGAGCCACGTTTTTAAAACGCGGCTTTAAGACGTATATTAAAAAAAAAAAAAAAAATTAAAGATCGGTCTGAAGCCGCGTTTTTAAAACGCGGCTTCAATCCATTCCAGAAAAACGCGGCTGGAGAACCAAAAAACGCGGCTACAGACTTGGGCTTGGGCTGCGTTCAACCCACGCGGCCATAAATCAGGTGTTGTGGGTGCGTTTCTTAGAAACGCGGCCCAACTAGGGTCTTAGGCCGCGTTTTTGCAAACGCGACTGAAAAAAACGCGGCCTAAGACCCGCGTGTTTTGTAGTGGTAACATAAACCGATTTAGGGAAAGATGGAAAATACAAATGACTCTGAGATATGGTCATAAGCAAGTTAAGTTCTTGAAATCCTTTAATTTCCCTCAAATATAACCTTTTTTTTAGATGCTATCCCTTAAATATAATCAACCAATCAATATATATATATAAATAGAAATCTCATGTTAGAGATATATAAAAGTAGAGACCTTATTTTTTTTGATACAAAATAGAATTCTACTCTAGTCTAATCTAAGTGTATATGTGTGTGAAGCTCCCTCCTGGAGACTTGAACCCCGACCCTTGTCCCCTACACCCTACAAGCACTTATATTTGTGAAGTGACCATCGCACCAAGGGTATGCGGTGGTAGCAAAGACCTTATGTTGGAAAGTATAAAGTTATGCCATGTGGTGCATTTCCTGAAATTCTCCTTATTTAGTTTTCTACGTACTTCAACAAAGTTTCCATTTATATTAAAATATTTGTCTATTGGATTAGCCAATAGAGTAAATACATATATTAATTATCTACTGTTGTGCATTAAGTATTTTTTTTAAATGAATTTATATGATTATTTTTATAAACTATATATATAAAATAACTTTTAGTTGGAATAATAATAATAAATATATAATATAACATTCTTACAATATTACTTATGTTTAGTTGCTTTGAAAACAATTGTCACAAAAGCCATTAAAAAATTAAATATTTGTTAATTCACTAAAATTAATCTTAATCCTTTAAATTTTCTAACTCCTTTGTGTGTGTGTGGACCTAACATTGTAGTATGTAGTTTATGTAATTAGAAAGATTACTAATATAAAAAATATGTTTATTTTTTTTATGGGGAATATGTTTATTTTGTTATATTAATTATTTTAAGCATAATGAAATTTTAACATAATTTTCCAAGATTTATATGAGAAACAATTGGTTTTTTTAAGTGAGAAACAATTGATTTAAAATATGGCATTTTTACTCAAATTTAGTTGTTTTTGCAATAATTGAAACCATGTCCAACAAAAAGGGGAAATATTTTTTAGTAACACACAATCAAGAATGTAAATAAAATAAAGGATATATGCATTTTTTAGTAGGCATGAAACATGCCTATCTATATTAGCTACTATATCATGCAATTTTCAATTTATAAACACATATAGAGTATGATCAAATCACTATATTACTCTTACTGTATTTTTATTTTGTCTATATATAAATTAACTAAAGATTACAATTTTTTACAATGAAATTTATTGAAAAATCTTTTTTATACATCGATAGTTGGGGGTGGGGATCTGAATCCTGAATGTTTCTATTGAAAATTGAGGTGCCAATCAGTTAAATTAAAAGATTTTTGATAAAACTTATTGAAATATTGGAGAAAACTAATAATAAGTTAGATAGCAGATCATGCAAGAACTCAATTAGTTATTATATAGAGATTGGTTATTCTAAAATATATGGATGGTCCATTTAAAAAGCTATCAACTATACATATAACCCTTATAATGTTCTGATTAAAAAAGAAAAAAGAAAACCCTTATAGTGTTTAGTTTTAAATAAAATTTTTTTTTTCCAAATTTCCTCCACAAATTTTATAATTCTTTGGCTCTACTCCTGTTGACACAAGTGACTGCACAACTATTCCAGAGTCACTAGAAAATCATATTATAAATTTTTGTAAAACATTCATAACCCTAACCAATGTATTTAACTAAAAGACTATTTACTAGTCTTTTACTGATAGCCAGCATTCTTTTTCAGATGTCACTATATATACTTAAACATCAATATGATCAAATTAAAAACTCTTCATTGAGTCAAAAGTCAATATATCATATCTATTTTTTATGATTCTCTTACAAAATGATCTAATATGGATTGCATGGATATGTAAATGTTGAAAATTATTTCCAGAAGCATTGCTCCATCGTCCTCTCATATGGGGATACTTGTAAATGTACTAGTTGCAATTTGTTTGCAATATTCTTCTCAAATTGATTAAAAATGGACTTTTAACACCACGCCATATTGGTAGAAGCCTACCATTCGCCAAGACAATATTGTTTTACGAACTAGGCCTATGTAACAATCCACCCAAACTGCTTGGCTCGACCATTCTTCACCAATCCATATGAGGGTTGAGTTTTTTTAAATTGCCAAGACCTATAACCCAATCTACCTTTATTTATATATATTCATCTCTTGTTAGTCTCATATCAAATTTAGCTTTTTAATTTTTTTTCACTGACTTCATTTATTTACACATGTTAATATAAATAATGTGCTTTTTTTTTTTTTATATAAAAAAAAAAACTTATTTGTAAGCATACATAGTGACATGGATATGCTTAAAAGTTTTTTTTTTTGGTGGAGAAAAAGTTAAAAAAATACTCACACCATAAGATGTGTGTACTTTTACCTATGAGAAAGTGATTTCCTTTAATGGTTGATAAAATTGTTGCATGTCCTTAAATGGTTTATAGGATTTAGAGGAAAATTTTTTTACATATATATTCATAAATGGTAAAATAAAAATTTGAAGTTTAGCATACAACACATAAAGAACGTGCCCAATCCGTTGAGTTGAATCATCAACTGACCTGCTATTTTGTAGGTTGGTTGATAGGTAGTGATTTAGTATTTTTCTAACTTGCCAATGGTGGATTGGCTAAAAAATTTGAAACTCATCCATCATTTTACTATTTAAGGTTGCTAACCTTAAAAATTTTAAAATTTAAATTTTCTTTTACCATATTAATAAATTTAGCATATATATATATAAATATAAAATTTGCATTGGCTTCTCTTTTCTTTTTATAATATTTCATTCACTACTTGGCCCAAAATTGCTTGTAAATTAAATTTAAATTTTTTATACTTCCGAATGGTTTGCTGACATTGCATAAACACATCATCTTCTCTATTCTCTTTTGGCTCACACTAATAGAACAATATTTTGAAAACAATAATTACATCTTAATTAATAACAGCTTCTCAAATCTTAATTAAAAAAGTTCCCTCCTAAATATCTGCCTTGTTTCTAAAAACCCTTTGAACCTAAAGCTTTCCTTCATCCCTCTCTCTCTATCTCACATACACACGCATTAACATTGATACAATGGCATTAAAAAATGTGATTATCTTATTGGCCCTTGCTTTAGTCTTAGAGAATGCAACAGCAACAAGAAACCTAGGAGTTATGCCAGGATACAACATAGCAGCAATGCTTCAAAACTCTGGAGAGCTTGCCAATTGTTGGAACACACTCATGGACCTGAAATCCTGCTCAAATGAGATTGTTTCTTTCTTCATTAACCGTCGAGGTGGTCTTGACCCTTGTTGCTGCCGCGTAATTGCCACCATTAGCCATACTTGTTGGCCAGCCATCCTTTCTTCCTTTGGATTCACACCTACACATGGTGTCATATTGCAAAGCCATTGTCATGCAACATCAGGTTCAACTGCATCTTCTGCTGGCTCTTTGATTCTGCACAATAGTATCCAACTATTAGATGATGAATTATAATACAAGATGAAAAAACTTGGGAATTAAGCTTCTTGTTAAAGACGTCAATGATATTGGTGTGATAAAATAAAGCACAATTATGTGTTACAATTGGGATGCTTCTGTTCTATTCCGAGGGTGGGTGCGTGATTTTTATGTTTTCTGGTGTGTTGTTGTATCTAGCTATATAATGTGATCCTTACGAATAAAGCATTTACTTTAATATGGTTGAGAAAATTTTAATCTGATGATTGCAACATTTTAATTATCTCATATATTTTCAATAATGTTACCACATGAAGAGATGTACTTATTGTTTCTACTTAAATCTAATGATTACAACATGACTATGCCAAGTAGCCAACAATATAGCATTAATATTAAAAAGGATAATTTCCATATTTGAGATAAATTCATTTTACAATAAATCTACTAACATAACAAAAATTCACTACATTCATAGAATATGCAATTTGAATTTTTATAATAGTCTATTTGTGAATTGGATGTAAATTTGGTGGTGTTGTGAATTTTTGTTGTGTTTTAAAAGGACTTAACCGTTAAAATATAAAGCATAACTGATTTGGAAATTTCACATATTTGGTATAGAGTGTCGGGATATTATATATGGTCATATTTTTCCAGTGAAACACAACTATATAAAAACTTTTTATTGTGTACATGATTTTAACATTTTATTTATACTTACGAAATGTATATTGGTATTTCCACGCCATTGGGTGGAGCAAGTGTGATATTGTATGGAGTGGAAACATAATATATTTTCATAAACTTGGTGTTGGTGGTGTACCTTTATGTTAATTCAGATTCAACATTTGCCCACCCCATGTATTGGGTTCAAAGTTTTGATAGTGAGATTTTGTAACTTATGAAATTTAAGGCCCAAGAAGGATGGTTTTGATAAAATTTTAATAATGGTTTGGGCCAAAGATGATATAGACAAAAAAGGAAAAAGTTTGATATAGAGTTTAAGTTTTTTAGGCGCACTAAAAGCCCACATATTTGATGCGATCACGAATTTGTTTAAAACCAAAATTAGTTTAATCAAAATCTTTGACTGGCCAATGATCCGATCATGAAACTTTTGATATTTCTAATCATTGACCTAGGATCAACATATCTGCATTGCTTGTAAACTCATTTGCTGTATTAGTTTACTTTTTACTTAAATTTTTTAAATGTGATCCGAATCAATTTATTCATATAAAGGCATAGAATAAATGTAGATGGTCTATACATCTAATATAACGTCTTAAACTGTTAAAATTCCAATTCTCTTACGAGTTACTAAATCTCTTGGACTCCCTATTTCTGCATCCATTTAAGTCTTTTAGACTTTCCCATGCACAAACTTCATGTATATATATTGCAACCATCCTAACCCCATTTGAGTACGTACCAATAACAGCATTCTCTCATACCCAATCTATCTCTATCTCATGGCCTACTCTTTCAACCTCTTTCTCACACTTTTCCTAACATTTTCCATGGCCTTCTTAGCCATGGCAGGACCTCTTAACTCTCCCTCAACCCTTGCAACTCGTTTACAATTGGACAATGAGAATAACTGCTGGGAATCATTGTTTGAGCTCCAATCGTGCAGTGGAGAAGCCATATTGTTCTTCCTCAATGGTGAGACTTATCTTGGATCCAATTGTTGCCGTGCCATAAGGATCATACAACGTGAGTGTTGGCCAGCTATGATGGGCTCCCTTGGCTTTACTGAGCAAGAGGGTGATATTTTATTTGGCTATTGTGACGCTTCTGATGAAGATGATAGTACCAATGCTCAAACATTGCCACTACCATCACCAACACCAATTGAAGGCTAAAAAGACTAGTTTCTCTAAAGTAGTCTCATAGTTCCCCTGCCTTAATTTGATATCTCTAATAATAAAAATGTTGTTCTTATTTTCCTTGTTTGTTTGTTTGTTTGTTTGTTTTATTTTTTTGAGTGATGATTGTAGCGCTTGAGGTGCTCAAATATGGATATGTAATATGTCGAGCATCAATCTCGTCTCACCTATACAAACAAATAAGAGATCTTACTATATATCTTATATTAAGTTGACTCATTAGTTTCAATCTCATCTCACCTGTTTGTGATGACATTAATATTTTCTAGAAATTGAGTTATTTTTCAAATAGCATTTTTAGGAAAACTATCTTATTTTCCTGTATTTCACAGTAACTTTTAAAATGAACGTAAAAGTGTTTTCGAGTGTTTGACATGCACTATATATTTTTTAATATTTCTTGTATAATTCAAAGCATGTGCTGACACATATGTTGTGTAAGGTAACTAATGGAAACAATATAAATTAAAAAAACTAAGTATCAATTGGTTTTTATCGATGTTTTAACTATTAAGTTAATTTGGAATGCTTAATATTAAACTAAAATAACGTGACAACATCTCTATCAAATTAGTTATCAAAAATCTTCATCAATGCTGATAAAGAAAATTCCTTCAATGTTTACATTGTTACCTTTCCTAAGAGCACTGACATGCAGGGATGAAAAAAAAAAAAAAACCTATTTTGCATCCTTAAATACTACTTTATCTATTTTATCAACTTATTTTACAACTTACCATATATCCCACTTTTTATATTTACATATGACCCAATAAAATAATATAAACTACCTAATAAAAAAAAAAAAAAATTCTTCTCTTTCTCTTTCTCTTTCCTCCCACTGTCTTTTTCTTTTCACACACAATCACTAAATTAAATATTATTTTTTTCTTTACAACCTATGAATAGTAGGTTGCATATATGTAACTTTACTATTTATAGGTTGCAAAATTTTTAAGCATACAAACCTAGATGAAGTGAGTTTTTACTGTCTTAGGTTGTAAAATAGCAACTGAGGGTGTTTACACCCCCAATGCCAGTGCTCTAAAGCAACATCAATCATGCCCAGATTAATATCTATAGTCATGAATTGATATCTTTGAGAGAATAGTTAAATAGGTTTCACAATTTGCACTAATGTTAGAGAGATTTGTCACCACATATGATTGGCTGATATTCACGGATCCACAATCAATAGTTATCTGACCAATCACATGTATTGTGATAACAATTACCATGTCTAGAAATTCATCCAATCCATGCTGTCAGCACATCAACCAATATTAATCAAACAAGTAATAAAATTGGCGTATATATTACACTGATCGATTCTGACTGACATGTTGAAGAACAACGAGGTCACACAGAGAGAGACAGAGAGAGAGAGAGAGAGAGAGAGAGAGAGAGAGAGTTGTTTTTTAAAAAAAATTAGAAGAAAAAATTTCTTAAAAATTAGTGATATTTTTAAAAGTTTATTAATTGAATAAAAATAGTTTCCCTTTGATCTTTTTTTATTTTTATTTTTTTATGCTACCAAACATAGCTATAAGAACTATTTTTATGTAAGGTTTTCCAATGAAAAAAAGAGAGATTAATGTATAAAATTAATAGGAGACGTTACTCTAGGTCTCTATAACAGGACAGTTTGAGCCTTCTAAGTGGGAATGTTTTTTACACAAATTTTGCTATGTTTCAAATTTGGAATATTGGGGATTTAGAGGTGGGATCTTATTTGGAGTTTTGGTATTCAAAAAATTAATTTCTTTCTTTTGTTTAGGTCAAGAAGGGATTTATTTAAATAATTTGCCTATGAGATTTTCAATTTCAAGCATCCAATGCATGAATTCCCCAATTCAATGTTCATAGGGAGCATGCTATTGCTACCGTACAACAAAATTTACCACCATAAACATTTCATACCATCACCATTGCTCAATTTTGATTGAAACGAAGAATATCCATTTTAAGATGTTGATTTTATACTAATATTTTTAGATGCATGAAAAACAAAAAATTTTAACATTATTTAACCATTTAGCAGAGAATGTGACAATTTTTCCCCTCAAAATATTGTACTGCTTGATTTAACCAAGCAGTACAATGACGTCCAACCAACTGATTTAAACGGTTTTGAAGTCCATAAGTGCTCCTCCTATAACCCTTCCTAAAGCAATTAAATGAAAGGAAAATGGAAAAATAAAATGTGCGTCACAAGTTTAAGGGCTACATCTATGGTTTTTTTTTTATTTTTTTATTTTAACAAGATAAAATTTCTACTCTACCCTTAGATCTAAGTGTATATGTGTGAAGCTCATTTTTGGAAACTTGAACTCCGGTCTTTACCCTCCACACCCTACAAGTATTTATACTTGTGGAGTGACCATTGCACCAAGGGTGTGCGGTGATACATCTATGGTTGAAGAAGCTGTTCCTTGGCTTGTCACAAATGGATCAACACTTGACATTAATTCCCAGAAATCTTGGTGCACTTTCAGCTTCCTAAAATCTTATTGATCAATGACAGTTATTGAAGCCCATCATCCACTATTAACTCATTTTGATTAACACAATTAAACCCCATTATCATTGCAATGGTTAAACATCACATAGTCCTTTCCTCTCCCTCATCACTAGCTCTATATATTGCCTCCCACTTCTTAACTTTTACGTATCTCTCAGTCTCTTCCTCTCTTTTTCACACATAAAAACTGATGATGCCGAAGAAATCACCAGTAAGCTGCGAGTACTCCTCCGATTGAAGCAAAACCTGCGAAGAGAAAGTAGGTGATCGACAGAGAGCACCGGTGTGGTGCCGGCCAAAGACCCTCCGACGATCAAGTTAGAGTCTTTAAAACAACTCTAGAGTGCCAGAGTTGAGGTAATTGTGCGTACCTTTTGTCATGAGGGTTTCTAGGGTTTATATAGTGGAGTAGAGCCGAAATAAACGCCTTGGCGAGGAAGTACTTTCCTTTTAGAAGAGCAATTCGCGGATCTTTGCATATCGTATAGAGCTCTTTTCCTTATAGGGATCCTTTTAACTAAGACCAAATGTGTAGCGAAAGGATTTTCCTTATATTCACGTATGTAGAAGTCAAGATAGATTGAGAATGGAGGTTGGATTACTCCTTCAGCTTTTTCCTGCATAGGTCGTCAACCAATGTGCACCTCCTATATTGCCGTCAGGCTAGGTACGTCTCCAAAGATATCGTCAGCTAAGGACCTTTTCACCTTGGCCGTCAGTCTTGACTTCGCTATCTGGATTCCTTTAGCCTAACGTCGCCACGTATGGGGTCTAGTTTTGAACGTCAAAAGAGGTGTCAATGACAATGGCTGACGGATAGTACATTTCCGTCAGCTTCTTAACGTGCAGTTAGTATGTAATAAGTATATTTCCGTCAACTTCTTAACGTGCCGTCAGCATGTAATAACGTCACTATCAGCTGCCCCCCACTCCATTATCCCGTCAGCTATGGGCGACGGGTCATGGAGTTGGTGTTACCGGGGAAATGGTGTTTGCATGGTGATTTGTGCCATGTTCATTAAATGGTGGGACACATGTCATAGACTGATTGGCTCCGCGTCTGGACGAGTGTGTCGCTTCGTCTTTCGCGCCTCCTCTCTCCTATATATACCTCACTATTTACCTTTTTCCCACTTTTTTCGCCTTGTTCATCTTGAGAGAAAGAATTCGTCACTGCCAATTTTATCACACCGTCGATCGTGCAACCGTCACCTTCTTGAGACTGTCCTCCTACACGTAAGTTTTCCTTACTTTACCTTTTACTTTTTCTAGTGACGCCCTTTAGTGAAGTCGTCTGCCTAGGATCTTAGAAAAACCCGTCGTTTGTAGGTAGTCAGATGTCTAGGGAGACGCTGAGTGATCAATCGTCAATCCGCGATGGAGCGGGTTACGACGAAGTTTTCCCATCGTAGTCGTGAGCCCGTGGAGGGCCTATCCTGGTCGTCAGAAAGAGACTCGTCAACTCCTTCTGACGGTGAAGTAGAGAGTTCTAGAGGAAGTGAGGTGAGTGGTGATGAAGAAGGGGTAGACGACGAAGACCAGGGGGTTCGTGGAAAGGCCAGTATTGACGGGGTGAGAGTGACGGCGACGAGGAAGCCTTAGAGAGCACCTCGGGATCCTCTGGTGATGACCGTCCCTTCATCTTACCCTCAGAGTGGTCCGTCAACAATTTTCTCCCGACGATGTCGGAGAATGTTTTCAAAAGTTTGCGGTCCCGTTACCAAATACCATACGACATTCCCATCCGTCTGCCTGAGGAGGGTGAGAAGTATTACTCGGGACGAACCGCGGACGTCGGCATGTATGACGCCATGTTCGCGGCCGGACTGAGACTGCCGCTGACGGCATTACACCATCAGTTGGCTAACTTTCTCGGGATATCCGTCAGCCAGATTGCCCCCAATGCTTGGCGAACCTTCATTGGTGCCGAGATCTTGTGGGGTCGTCTGAGCGGAGGGAACCGTCAGCTGACCTTGGACGAGTTCTTTTGGTGTTATCGTCCTCAGCACATTTCCTCGTCAAAAGGAGTGTATCATTTTGCAGTGAGGGATAAGGAGTTTAAGTTAGTGTCAGATATGCCTGAATCTAATAGGAAGTGGAAGGGCAGATACTTCTTTGTAGAAGGAACAAATTGGGTATGTCGTCAGGAGGAGTGGGAGTCAATGCCCAATGGTTTTGATAACACATGGGCTTATGTTAGAGATTCAGGTTAATCTCGTCGACCCTTCTCGCCTCGTCTACTTTTTTGCTGTCCTAACCCGTCACTTTACACTGCAGCTAACAACCGTCCACGTATCACCGCGGAGCAAGAGGATTTCATTCGTCGAGTGACGGCCATTCCCTTGGACGAGAGGAAGTGTCGGGATCTAATCACATTAGACACTCTTTACTTATATTGTGGTGGTCTTGAGCTGACGGAGGAGGCTTGCAAATTGAACGCTTATTCTCGCCGACGTGAGTGTCCTTCAACTTCTTGTCTTTATCCTGACGTTGTCTCTTTCTAACCCTAATTCTTCGCAGAAATGGAGTCAGCTAAACAATGGGTTCGAGCTGCCGCTGCGGCCAAGAAGAAACAGCAAGAGAATGCTGGGGGCGAGTCAACCCCACCGTCAGCCCTCAGGCCCGTCGGGAAGGTCGCGGCCAAGAGGAAACCTGACGGTAGGGAAGACCGTCCAGGGAAGAAAACTGCCCCAACTCCCGAGGACAAGTCTTCACGAAGACCGTCACCTCCCAGGCCCGTTCATAGGGCAGGTAAGGGGCCCATGACCTTGTCAGGCCCTATCTCCCAGGGGTCTGCACGTCGCCTGCTGACCCACAAAGATTATGCTGTAGAGGTGACGAAGTCCATTTTGAAGGAGGAGGAAATGAACCCTTGTGCCGAGCAGACCGTTGACGAGATAAAGGCGTCAGGCCTTTTCGACCTTACCAGGGTGAGTCTCGATTTCTATTTTGATGCCCGACCAACTTTTTATACCCTGACGTTGTCTTGTCCCCTTTTTCTTCGTGCTATGGTTCGCATGAAGGCACCGCGCGGTGTGCTCGCCAAGGAAGGGGTGATCACCCGTCTGAACGAGTGCGTCAAGTACCTAGCTGACGGTCAGGCGCAGTTCAAGGAGGCGAACCGCATCTTGGGCACGGAGCTGAAGGATTACAAGGAAAAACTGACGGAGGAGACCCGCCGATGGGAGATGGAAACGGAGGCCAAGGTGACGGCGGAGAAGGAGTTGAGGTCCATCCTAGTCCAAGTGGAGATGGCTAGGAACGATGCTGTGACGGAGTTCAAGGATTCGTTAGCCTTTATAGACGCTTGTGCTGCCTACTACGGTGACGGGTTCGAGGACTGCTTGAAGCAAGTAAAGTCTGTCTATCCTGACTTGGATTTGTCAAGGATTTCCATGGATGAGTCCATCCCGTCAACCCCTGCAGGCGACGCCGTCCATGAAGAAGCTGACGACAATAATCAGAGAGACAACAGCGTCGTCTTAGCCCAACCAGCTGCGGATCACTCCGTCACTCTGACTCCAAATCCTCACAATGGCGACCCAAATGCCGTCAGCCCTTCTCTCTTCTGTGCCCAGCCTTTCACTGTTGAAGACGATGGACAACACTGACACCCTCTTATGAACTTAAAGCCCCCTTTTTTTTTTTTTTTTTTTTGGAGAAGTGTAGACGGAGTTGTAGTATTTGGCGCCCATTTTTCTGGGCTTTTGTAAAGACATTGCCTATTTTAATTTTAATGTCATTTTATGCTTCAAGCATGTGTGTTTTTTATTGTAAGTCAAAATTGTCCGTGATGAGTTCGTCAGCTTAAGGGTGACGGGATTTTTCTCTTTCAATTCAATTTTTTGAACTGATGACGGCGTCAGCTTCTTTTCCATGAAAACATAGGGTCGTTTTTTATCGTTCCGTCAGTTACATGGGCAACGTCGTTGGACAACTTAATTGTATGCCTTAGTTTCCTAACAATACGCTCTTCTTTCAGCTAATCTAGCTCGATGTATCCATTTGGCAATACGCCCATCATTTCTACGAACAATGCCGTCAGCTAACTTATTATGCCGTCACTTTGAACATAACACCGTTATTTTGAACGTAACACCGTCACCTTGTTGCACCATGGCAAGGTAACGAGCCCAAGAGGGAACATATCAGCATTTTATTGCCCTTGTACATCTTATGTGCTTGGTGGTAAGGCCTTCTAGTAATGAGGTCGTCCACCTTGTTGTCCTTAGATTGGGGTCGTCCACTTTGTGGATTTTAGAAGAAGGTTGTCCACTTTGTGGACTTTGGAATAGGTCGTCCATTTTGTGGACTTAGGAATAGGCCGTCCACTTTATGGACTTAGATGTAGGCCGTCCACTTTGTGGACTTAGAAGTAGGCCGTCCACTTTGTGGACTTGGAAGTAGGCCGTCCACTTTGTGGACTTGGAAGTAGGCCGTCCACTTTGTGGACTTAGAAGTAGGCCGTCCACTTTGTGGACTTTGAGGTAGGCCGTCCACTTTGTGGACTTAGAAGTAGGCCGTCCACTTTGTGGACTTAGAGGTAGGCCGTCCACTTTGTGGACTTAGACGTAGACCGTCCACTTTGTGGACTTAGAAGTAGGCCGTCCACTTTGTGGACTTGGCCATAAGATTGTCCAACTTGTGGACTTAGTTGTAGAGGACTTGCTGTTTTCATCAAGACATAAAAAATTCACTAGTCGTTTCTGAATGAACCTCCTCTTATTATGATGAATGCATGAGTAAAATTTTGTTCAAAATAGGAAAAAATAAACTTTCAGCCCTTTGGACTTAAAACACACTGTAAACAGGAATAGGCTAAGACAAATAATTAAGGATCATAAACTGGTAGTGAGGAGTAACGTTCTGCTTGCTATCTTCTACTGGTAGTACTTTCTGAGGTGCTCGGCGTTCCATGGGTGTCGTAGTTTCTGCCCGTCAAGGGTCTCTAGGTGATAGGTGCCCTTTCTTCGCCATGATACGATCTTGTAGGGTCCTTTCCGCTCGGGCCGAGCTTTCCTTGTGTGGGATCTCTCGGCCGCGCCCATTACTTTCCTTAAAACAAGATCTCCGACTTTGAAGTCTCGGTGCTTGACTCGAGAGTTGTAGTGCTTGCTTACAAGGTCCTGTATCGTGCGAGTCTCGCTCGCCCACCGCCCTTACTTCGTCAATTAGATCCATTGTAAACGAAGCTCTTGATCATTTCTTCCCTCGTCGTGATTGTCCACCCTATAACTCGTGAGTCCTATCTCGGCTGGAATGACCGCTTCACTTCCGTATGTCGAGTGGAAAGTGGGTTTCTCCCGTAGGGGTTCGTACTTGTCGTTCGTATGCCCATAACACGCCGGGTAGCATCTCGTGCCATACGCCCTTTGCCCCCCTCGAGCCAAGTCTTGATGATTCGAAGCAAGGATCGGTTGGTGACTTCCACTTGTCCGTTTGCCTGAGGGTGGGCTGGGGAGGAATAATGGTTCTTGATTCCTAACTCTGAACAGAAGGCTCGGAAGGAGTCGTTGTCAAATTGTTTACCGTTGTCCGAAATTAAGACTCTTGAAATTCCATACCTACAAACAATGTTTCTCCATACACAACCCCTTATATTCTTTTCAAAGGATTGTGGCTAGGGCTTCACTTCAACCCATTTGGTGAAGTAATCGATGCCGACGACGAGGAACTTCGCCGCCTTGTCGCCATCGGGAATGGTCCCATGATATCCAACCCCCATCGGGCGAATGGCCATGGGGCGATGGGGGTCAATTCTTCCGCCGGTTGCCGAATGATGTTGCTGAACCTTTGACACTTGTCGCAAGCTCTCACATAAACCTGGGCGTCATTTTGCATTGTTGGCCAATAGTATCTGGCCCGAATCAACTTTTGTACCAATGACCGTGATCCAGAATGGTTGCCGCATATCCCCTCGTGTACTTCTCTCATAATATAGCTTGCTTCTTCGGGGTCCACGCACCTTAGGTATGGTCGAGAAAAGCCCCTTTTGTAGAGAACGTCCTTTATCAAGACAAACCGTGCAGACCGGACCTTCAGCTTCCTGGCAACCTCCTTTTCATCAGGCAACGTGCCATCTTTTAGGTAGGAGATCAAGGCCGTGGTCCAATTGTTTCCGGAACCAATTTCCTGTACGAACAACGTCAATTAACGGTGAGGGCTGAATGAAAGAAAGTACCTTGTCGATGGGGGTCATAGGTTCCGCGGATGCAGCTTTGGAAAGTCGGTCGGCATGTTCGTTTTCTCCTCTTGGAATTTGGACTATTTTGGCTTGCAGCCCATCCATCCTCTTTTTTGCTTGCTCCCAGTACCTCTTCATTCTTTCACCCTTGCACTCGTACTCGCCGTTTACCTGGCTTGTGACGACTTGGGAGTCGCAATGAACAACCACGTTCGTGGCCCCTACAACTTGAGCAAGGTCTAAACCTGCTATCAGGGCCTCATACTCAGCTTCATTGTTAGTTGTAGGAAAATCGAGGCGAATCATACATTTGAGCTCGTCGCCTTCCGGAGAGTTAAGCACGACCCCTACCCCACCAGCCTTCTTGTTGGATGACCCGTCAGTGAAAATGCCCCATTGGGGATTCTTTTCCTCTTCGCCTTCCGCGCTGGTGAACTCAGCAATGAAGTCGGCCACCGCTTGTCCCTTGATGGCGACGCGGGGGCGATATTGTATATCAAATTCACTTAGTTCTACGGACCATAACGCCATTCGTCCGGCAGCCCCACGCAAAGGTTTATCAGTTAGGACGACTATTGTATGGGCTTGAAAATATGGCTTGAGCTTACGGGCCGCTGTAACCAAAGCGAAGGCAAGTTTCTCCATGGGGGGATATCTTTCTTCTGCACCGTGCAATGCCTTGCTCGCGTAGTACACGGGTCGTTGGACCTTATCGTCTTCTCTAATTAAGGCCGCGCTGACGGCTGTTGGGGAAACGGCCAGATAGAGGAACAGTTCTTTTCCTGGTTGCGAGGGGCTTAGCAATGGCGGGGAAGAGAGGTAGGCCTTTAAATCTTCGAATGCTTGTTGACACTCGGCAGTCCATTCAAAGGATTTTTTCAATGTTCGGAAAAAAGGTAGACATCTATCCGCAATTTCCCTTCGACACAAATCGGCTAAGCGCGGCGACCACCCCGCCATCGAGGCTTTGTACTTCCTTAATATTTTTAGGAGGGGCCATCCCCATAATGGCCTCGAATCTTGTCCGGGTTGGCCTCGATCCCTCTTTGGGAGACCATGTACCCCAAGAACTTTCCCCGCCGTCACTCCAAAGGCACACTTGCTTGGGCCGAGCTTCATGTTGTAGGAGCGAAGAGTATCAAATGTTTCCTTAAGATCCTCCGTATGAGCTTCTTCTTCTTGGCTTTTGACCGGCATGTCGTCGACATACACCCTCGGACGTTCCTCCCAATCTGCCGTGCAAACATCTTGTTCATGAGCCTCTGATAGGTTGCGCCAGCGTTTTTCAGGCCGAAGGGCATGACCTTGTAGCAAAAAAGGCCTTGGCTTGTTACGAACGAAGTCTTCTCTTGATCAGCCTCATCCATTCGGATTTGGTTATACCTGGAGAATGCATCCATGAAGCTTAGCAACTGATGTTTGGCCGTAGAATCCACCAGGACGTCGACCCGCGGGAGGGGGTAGCTATCTTTGGGGCATGCTTTGTTTAAGTCCGTGAAGTCAACGCACATCCTCCATTTCCCGTTGTTCTTTTTGACCATTACGACGTTTGCCAACCAATCGGGGTAATACACTTCCCTGATAAATCCAGCTTCTTGCAGTTTGCGGACTTCTTCTGCTATTGCTTGGTCTCTTTCTTGGGCAAAGGTTCTTTTCTTCTTTCGGACGGGCGGAAAAGATGGCGACACGTTCAACCTGTGCACCATGACCGACGGGTCGATTCCCGGCATGTCTTCGTGGCTCCATGCGAATACATCTTTGTTTTCTTTCAAGAAAGTTGCGAGTTTCTGACGTACCGCCGGGTCGGCCAGGGTTCCGACTTTTGTCGTTCGCTCCGGGTGGGCTTCGTCGAGATTTACGTCTTCGAGCCTCTCGACGGGCTCTGTCGCCACCCGACGTTCTTCTATGTTTATGGCTTGAATGTGATTGTCCATCTCCATCATGGCCACGTAACATTCTCGTGCGGATACCTGATCTCCTCTCAATTCTCCAATTCCATGATCAGTAGGGAATTTTATCATCAAATGGTATGTCGAGGTTACGGCTTTCCATGAGTTGAGGGTTGGACGTCCTATGATGGCATTGTAAGCCGACGAGCAATCGACTACCAGGAACGTTATGTTCCGGGTGACCTGCTGTGGGTAGTCTCCAACGGTTACCGCTAAAGTGACAGTGCCAAGTGGACGTACCCTCGCCCCTCCAAAGCCAATGAGTGGGGCATTAACCGGAATTAGTCGTTCCCTTTCAATTCGCATCTGTTGAAAAGCAGGATAGTAAAGGATGTCTGCTGAACTACCGTTGTCTACGAGAACTCGGTGTATGTTGTAGTCTCCTGCCCGTATGGTGACGACCAAAGCGTCGTCGTGGGGATGGTGAAGGCGCTGGGCGTCTACTTCCGAGAATTCAATGGGGGGATTTCCAATCCGTGACCTTCCAAGCGCAGGACTTGCCGACTGGACGTTCTGGATCGTTCTGATGTATGTCTTTCGGGCTTTCTTGGAAGATTCGGCCCTTGCGGTGCCTCCTACAATCATCCTTATGTCTCTTACGGGTTGCCTGGGGCGATCATTATCTCGCTGAGGGGCTTGATTTTATGGCGGGTCCGCCCTCTCTTTGTTGACGAACCTTTGTAACCTCCCTCTCCTAATGAGAGCTTCTATTTGCTGTTTCAGGTCGTAGCAATCGACGGTGTCATGGCCGTGGTCTTGATGAAATCGGCAGTATTTATCCCTTGGTCTCCTGTTGGGATCTCCCTTCAGTTTTCCAGGAAAGGCCAAAGTTTCCTCGTCTTTAATCTGCATCAACACCTGGTCGATGGGCGTATTCAGGGGAGTGAAGTTCGTGTACCTTCCTGTAGGCGGCTTGGGTCGTCGATCATCTCGTCCCTCTCTCGGTTCTCCCCCTTTTTCGTCCATTATCGGGTTTCGTATCTTCCCCCGTCTCTCCCTTTTCACCCGGGTTTATAGTCGTCTCTCGGCCGCAAGGCATCCTCCGCGTTCATGTACTTCGTCGCCCGTAGTATACGCTTCGGACATAGTCTTCGGGGTCATTCTTGCATAGAGAGAACAAGAACTTACCCTCTCGTAGCCCGTTCGTGAATGTCTGCCACAAGTATCTTGTCATCTCAGATCGTCTATTGAGAGGGATTCCTTGTTAAAGCGGGCTATATAGGACCTTAATGTCTCGTCTTCACGCTGCTTAATGCCCAGTATACACGCGATAGACCTCTTGTGTCGATGACTTCCAATAAAGTGTGACACGAACTGTGCGCCCAGTTCCTTAAAAGTGCCGATAGAATTAGGCGTCAGCCTGGTGTACCAATCCCTCGCAGGCCCCTTCAAGGTGGTAAGAAAAGCCCTGCACATGATTTCATCCGGTACACCCTGAAGATGCATTAGGGTCCTAAAAGACTCCAGGTGGTCCAACGGGTCTTTGGATCCGTCATAGTTTTCCACATGGGGCATGCGAAACTTTGGAGGAACGGGGCATGAATTCACCAACGCTGTGAAAGGCGAATCCGTTCTATGAACTAGATCGTCCAGATTGCTTGATACCCGTCCTCTGAGGGCGTTCATCATCACATCCATGCGTTCCCTCATCTCCTGCATCTCGGCTGTGATATGAGGTGGTAGGGAGTCCGAGGCGGATGGCGGGTTTGTCTCCGGCCGCTTCAGCCTAGTCGGTGCGGTGCTACCTTCAGGCTTGACGGCATTCCTCCCCTCCGGGCTCCCTACTTCCTGGTCCTCCCCTGGCGCACTTTGGTGCGCGGTCATCTGCCATAGTTGCTCTTCTAAGCCGTGATTCTGTTTAGTCAGGCGCTCAACAGCGGCAGCAAGCGTCTGAACTTGTCTCTCTAGCGCTGTAGCATGCGGTTTGTCGCCTTGGTTGTTATTCGTTGCCATCGATCGAGTGAGTACCATGCAACTTTTTGTCTCAGGGATAGAGCACGGCTGAGATACTTGAAAATGTCACTTTTCCCACAGACGGCGCCAACTGATGATGCCGAAGAAATCACCAGTAAGCTGCGAGTACCCCTCCGATTGAAGCAAAACCCGCGAAGAGAAAGTAGGTGATCGACGTAGAGCACCGGTGTGGTGCCGGCCAAAGACCCTCCAACGATCAAGTTAGAGTCTTTAAAACAACCCTAGAGTGCCGAGTTGAGGTAATTGTGCGTACCTTTTGTCATGAGGGTTTTCGGGGTTTATATAGTGAGCAGTAGAGCCGAAATAAACGCCTTGGCGAGGAAGTACTTTCCTTTTAGAAGAGCAATCGCGGATCTTTGCATATCGTATAGAGCTCTTTTCCTTATAGGGATCCTTTTGACTAAGACCAAACGTGTAGCGAAAGGACTTTCCTTATATTCACGTATGTAGAAGTCAAGATAGATTGAGAATGGAGGTTGGATTACTCCTTCAGCTTTTTCCTGCATAGGTCGTCAACCAATGTGCACCTCCTATATTGCCGTCAGGCTAGGTACGTCTCCAAAGATATCGTCAGCTAAGGACCTTTTCACCTTGGCCGTCAGTCTTGACTTCGCTATCTGGATTCCTTTAGCCTAACGTCGCCACGTATGGGGTCTGGCTTTGAACGTCAAAAGAGGTGTCAATGACAATGGCTGACGGATAGTACATTTCCGTCAGCTTCTTAACGTGCAGTTAGTATGTAATAAGTATATTTCCGTCAACTTCTTAACGTGCCGTCAGCATGTAATAACGTCACTATCAAAAACATATCGTTTTCCAATGGCTAGCCAAAATTTGTTTATGTTTCTATCCCTTGCATGTCTCTTGGCAGTGACAAATGTGACTGCAACAAGGGACTTGTACATTAAGCCTGGACACAGGCTTGCAACAAGGCTTGAAGCCAGTGGTGAAGGCTTAGTCCCTTGCTGGAATGCGCTTTGGGAGCTCAAATCCTGCTCAAATGAGATTGTTGTTTTCTTCCTCAATGGCCAAACTGATATTGGCCCAGATTGTTGCCGTGCCATTACTATCATAACACATCATTGCTGGCCTGCCATGCTCACTTCACTTGGTTTCACAGCTGAGGAAGGTAATATTCTAAGAGGTTATTGTGATGCAGAAGCCTCAGTTCCTTCTACAGCTCCTCCTCTTGGCTTGCCACTGCCTCAGGCTTAGACATTGGGGGCAAATATCCAGTGCACGAAGTTTTCAGTTAAAATGTTTCTGGACAGTTTATTAGTCCTTTTTTAGTTACTATAATGTCTGGGATGTCATGTCCTTCTCTTGCTTGGTTTTGGTTAGTTTTTTCATGGAATATTTCCTGAGGCAAATTGGGTGTATCTCTATTTTGTTCCTTGGGACCATGTTGGGGGTTTTTGATGTGGTCTAGTCTTCAATGTAATAATGAACCACAAAATAAACTTCTTTCTGTGTCAGCTATATATACATCTCATCTTTTCATCTTTTCAAATATGTTTTATCATGAACTAATATTTATGAACTTAAATTAGATTAGAGTCTTTTTGATAGTTCAGAAAATTTTTATTAAGACCAAAGCAAACAATTACAAGAACCAGCAGCTACAATTACAAACAGAATTACAAAGCAGACTCACATCAACTCTAACCTAACACAGCCTCACAGTGAACCTAAGATCTCAATTGGGTAGACTTTATTATTATTAGAACTCTCAAACAACAAATTGTAAATTCTTATTGGGATTGAATGTCTCAATATTCAAGCTAGTATGTACTTAATAGTTAATACAATGATTTTTAAATTCGTTAATAGTATCAGTATGCTAAAATGTGTTCCCAAAGGGACCCTAAAATGAAGTACAACCACACTAGAGCTGGTGCAAGCATGGGCAATGCCCCAGCACTATTAAAATGCGGTAACACCTGTGTAAGGGAGAGAGCACCAGAAAAAAAAAAAAAAAAAACCTTAAGAATTTTTTGTTCAGAAAATCTTAGAGAAGTTGTTCATGCACTCTTTAGATTGTAGATCTTGCTTATGATTTTAAAAGAAGGGAGCAGATTTTGAATTCTTTGATTGCAGGTTTTATTTTTGGTTAGTCATGTCTACCCCTAGATTCTTGGACTCGAGGAGCAATGATACTCGCGCATCACCAGTTTCACACTCCATACACACTTGTCCAACTGTTAAAAAAAAAAAGGGTAAAATCTGTTGCACACATGGCCGTACGTACGCACAGGTGAAAACAACTGAAATCGTGAGTTGATGACATGTTCGTACACCAGTTTGTTATTTCTTATGTTCTGTTAATTGCAAGGAAATTTGGAGGTAATTATAGAATTCTAAGTTAAGATCCAGGTGCTGATACCCCACAAAATTGGAAGAATTGAAGCATTAAACAGGGCACATTGTAAGCTGTTGTTCACCAAGTACTAATGCTATCTTGTCTGATGTTAAGATGCAAGCTTAGTTATTATAAGCTCATATTGTATTGGTGATCTTTGTATGTTGAGGCTTGCAATTTTGTAGCTCTCTAGTTGTTCCTGCAGCAATGATCTGTTCTAAAATGGCTGTGCTACTGGTTTGGTAAGTGTTTCAAAAATAACACTTACCAATTTATAAAAAAAGTCTTCTTCCCTTTTTTTTTTGGTCCTTTTCTTTTTCTTAACTCATAAACCTCGAAACAATTTTCTAGTATACTAGTTATTAACTCTTTAGTTATTTTTAATGTCTATGTCTGATTTATTTAATCTTAATCATATATCTCATATTTACATTTTTTTAATGAAAATGTTTTCGCAGGTTTTAGAGCTTGAAATTGGAAAGGGCTTTTATTTTTTTTATTTTTAATGTACCAAATATGTGCATTCTTTGAAAAATACAAGATTTTAATAAAATAAGAAAAATATAATTTTATCAAGAATCTACCAAAATTGCACTAAGAACGTGAAATAATTATTAATAAAGTAGCTCATATTTTTACACAAACCTCTCCCTCTAAAGCACCACTGAAGTCAATCAAATGGACTGAATGGACCAAAATAGACTGAATGGATTGAAGTAGATCGAATGGACTGAAACGATTGAAAGGACCAACATTAATTGAAAGGACTGAAATAAACCAAAATGCTATGCTAATATGGCTCAACAGGAATGTAATAACAATAAATGCTACACTTTTAACTTTTAAATATTATATAAATTAACAAATTGCTTGTTACTACTATGGTACCCACATTTCACTACTACATGTCCATAATATTAAACATTATATCCAATGTTTACAACATAAAAACCATTTCCATCAAAGAATATAAACAATTTAATAACAATGCACAAAATTTCATAATCATATTGGACCCTTAAGCATAATGGCTAAGTATTGGAAAATCAAGATTTAATGTTGATATAACTCAAATTTTAACAGAAAATTATAATAATTTTTTACGAAAATTTCAAAATTGCTGCCAAACTAAAACATAAAAAAAAAAAAAACACCACACACAGGTATGTTTCATTTTCCATTTCTTTCTTTATACCATTTCATCCTAACCCATTATAGAATCTTCTCATAGTGGGTATACTAAACTAGCTAAACAAATTTGGAGACAAAGTAGATGGCCAACACTCCAGGTTCAGATATAACACATGACCCTCAACAATGGCAACAATGGTATCGGCACATAAAACAACTCCATATAGGAACAATATTTCCATTTTCAAATGTTGATCCCCGTATGGTGAATAGTATATGCAAAACAACATCCCACGGCCCAGTGCTACAGATTTATTAATCTCATACAAGAACTCTAAAAAAACACACAATAAATTAAGAAATGTGCAATGATAGAAAACAAAAAAATGTTATTTACCTATTGATAAATCAAAAAAGGAACCTCCTTTTCTATTTCGAAACTTCATTTCCAAATGGTGCACTGTACAAACTTCATCCCCAAACGCCGAAATGATTTAGCAACTAGGTGTACAATACCTGACTTGGAGGTTTTGGTTATAGAGACATTGTGTGTGTGCGCATGGTTGTGTGCTGTTAGGCAGTGTTTGGTTACAATGAAAATGATGTGATAATGATGTGGCTAAACCTAAGTTATGTGGCATTCTCGCATAAGGTATGCATATAGATTAGAAAATCTATCACGTATCAAATACATGTATGTATGAGATCCATCTCATATGAAAGGGCAAATACATGTATCATATACATGTAATACCACCATGTAGATAGTCTACTTTTTACTTAAAATTTTTAAATGTGATGCTAATCAATTTATTCATATAAAGGCATAAAGCATAAATTTAGATGGTCTTTACATCTACTATAAAGTCTTTAACTGTTAAAATTCCAGTTATCTTATAAGTTACTCTATCTCTTGGCCTCCCCGCTTGTGCACCCATTTAAGTCTTTTAGACTTTCCCATGCACAAACTTCATGTGTATATATATATTGCAGCCATCCTAACCCCATTTGAGTACGTACCAATAATACCATTCTCTCATACCCATCTATCTCTCTCTCAATCTCATGGCCTACTCTTTCAACCTCTTTCTCACACTTTTCCTAACAATTTCCATGGCCTTCTTAGCCATGGCAGGACCTCTCAACTCTCCCTCAACCCTTGCAACTCGTTTACAATTGGACAAGCAAAATAACTGCTGGGAATCGTTGTTTGAGCTCCAATCATGCAGTGGAGAAGCCATATTTTTCTTCCTCAATGGTGAGACCTATCTTGGATCCAATTGTTGCCGTGCCATAAGGATTATACAACGTCAGTGTTGGCCAGCTATGATGGGCTCCCTTGGCTTCACTGAGCAAGAAGGTGATATTCTATTTGGTTATTGTGACGCTTCAGATGAAGATGATAATACCACTACTCAAACGTTGCCACTACGGTCACCAACACCAATTGAGGGCTAAAAAGACTAGTTACTGTAAATTAGTCCTATAGTTTCCCTGCCTTAATTTGATATCTCTAATAAAACATGTTGTCCTTATTTTCACTGTTTGTTTGTTTGTTTTTTACTTTTGGGTTCCAACTATGGTTTGAGTTTTTTTTTTTTTTTTTAATATATTTTTTAGTGTCGCTTGTAGCATTAGAGCTGCTTAAATATGGATATGTAATATGTCAGCATCAATCTCGTCTCACGCATATAAACTAATAAGAGATGTTACCATATACCTTATCTCGTTAGTTTCAATTAATCTTGTCTCACTCATTAGTTTCGACATTAATATTTTCTAGAAAATGAGTTATTTTTCAAATAGCATTTTTAGGAAAACTTTTTTTTTTCCTTGTATTTGACATTAACCTTTAAAATGAACTTGAAAGGTTTTTTTATTTTTTATTTTTTGGTATTTGGCCTCTGTTTGTTACCAATAAAAAATGAAAATTATTTCATTATTTAGCTTATTTTTACTACTATTTATGGATCTCACTGCACTTTTTGGTACTATTCATGGGCCTTACCGTACTATTTTAACTAACTTTTACTTTTATTTATAATACTTTTAACAATAAGTTTTCAGTTTCAACAAAATAAGCGGCACCTTTATCTACAATACTTGCACCATATATATTTTTTAAACATCTTTTCTTGTATAATTCAAAACATGTGCTAACATATATGTTGCGTAAACTAACTAATGGAAACAATATAAATTGAAAAACTAAGAGTATCTGCAGCAGATGTGTCAAATGTGCCAAATGCCAAATATTTGGCACATTTGGCACACCAAACACAAAAAACCCCCTTTATCAGATGTGCTAAATGTGTCAAATTTTTGCAACATGCTACAGTACCCTCACAATTTGGCACAGTACGGACAAGCAATGGCAAAATATATATTGTTATTTTATTCCCATTTTCTCTCTCCTCATCACAGATATCTCTCTCTTCTCTCTCCTCATCACAGATCTCTCTCTTTTCTCTCATATCTCTGTCTTCTCTATTCGTCTTCCACTGCACGCCAATCACTAAAGGCCACCACTCGACGCCGCCGACCATCTGTCTTCTCTATTCCGCTTTAGGTTCTTTTTTTTTTCTTCTTTTTTCCATTCACGTTTTTTGGTTGTGGTTTGATGGGTGGGTTGGGCAATGGGTGGGTTAAGATGGGCAGATCGGTGGTGGGTGGGTTCGGGTTGTGGGTTATGGCGGTGGGTTGAGATGGTGATGGGCGGATTAGTGGTGGTGGGTGGGTCGGCTGCTGATGGGCAAATCGGTGGTGGTGCCGATCTCTATTCTGATTTGTTTTTGTTTTTTTTGTTTTGTTGTGATTTGATGGTGGATTCGGCGGTGGTTGTGGGTTGATTTTGGTGGTTGTGTGTGTGTGTGTGTGTATTTTTTTTTTTTTTAATTTTTTTTCTGGTGATTGTGGCTGCAACAATTTTTCTGGTTGTTGTTGTAGTTGCTGTTATTGGTGTTGTTGTTGATGATGATGGGGGAGGAATTTAATATATTATTTTAATGTGTTGAAAATATTATTTTAATGTATAGAATTGAAGAATAAAATATCTGATAAATGAGATGTTGTAAAATGATGTGGTAATTGGTTTTTACCGATGTGGTAATTGGTTATTGGTGTTGTTGTTGATGATGATGGGCAACAATTTTCTCCTAAAATACTATTGCATCCAACCATGTTAGTGGCTCTTCTAACCAAATAATCAAACTTCCATTCAGTCAAGATTGCAAACATGAGATTATGGCAATATATGTAGTCACTGATGCAAGGGTTTATTATTATTTTTTTTTTGAGAATTGGTAAACGGTTTTAACCTATGGTGTCTGATCTAGAATGAACACTTTTTCTTTTCAAGCCAAGACACCAATTAATTATGGTGTAGGTGGGTTCGAACTCCAAATCTCTTGTTTGACAACAAGAGATTCTATTAATTGAGCTAATCGGAATCTACCAATTGGTTTTTGGTGGGTCACTGATGCAAGTTGTGTTAGTGGAAAAAGCCAAGCAGTACAATGATGTCCAATCAACTGATTTAAACAGTTTTGAAGTCTGTAAGTACTCTTCCTATAACCCTTTCTTATTAAAGCCATAAAAAATAACTATCGTACATCCTTGGTGCGATGGTTACTCCATAAGTATAAGTGTTTGTGGGGTGGGGGGTAAGGGTTGAGGTTTAAGTTTTCAGGAGGGAGCTTCATACACATATACACTTAAATTAGGCCAGTTTAGAATTTCTATCTTGTATATATAAAAAAAAAAACCCCCATAAAAAATGAAAGGCAGATGGCAAAAAAATGTACGTTACAAGTTTAAGGGCTACCGGCTACATTTATGGTTGAAGAAGCTGTGCCTTGGCTTGTCATAAATGGGTCACCATTTGATATTGATTCCCGGAAATCTTGTATACTTTCAGCTTCCAAAAATTTCATTGATATGATCAATGACAGTTATTGAAACCCATCATCTTCTATTAACTCCTTCTGATTAGCACAATCAAAACCCATTGTCATTACAATGGTTAAACATCACATAGTCCTTTCCTCTCCCTCATCACCAGCTTTATATATCGCCTCACTTCTTAACTTTTACATATCTCTCAGTCTCTCCCTCTCTCTTTCACAAACATGCACACATAATTTTCCAATGGCTAGCTAAAATTTGTTTGTGTTACTATCCCTTGCAGGGGCGTAGACAGAAATTTTTACATGAGATGCAGATTTGAAGTATTGATATAAAAAACATAAATCACAAGTCTATTGAATATGAAATTTCAATTTTGATATATCTTAAACATTAATGAACATACAAAAACTGTCTAGTTCACTATAGACAAATACAAAAATATCCACACAAAAAAACATATTTTACATCAAAATCATGTTTGACGACGTTTTTTCATGGAATAGAATTCATCCATAATCATTTCCATCGTGAAATTCCCAACAATTTCCTTTTCTATATAAACTATCAAATTATCTGCCAAAAGTTCATCCTCCATTCTATTGCAAAGTCTTGTTTTTAATAGTTTCATAGCTGAAAAAGCTCATTCTGTAGTTGCTGTAGAATCTGGAAGAGTCAACACAAAACGAATCAGTCTATCAATTAAATGATAGAATCTAGACTTCCCTGAAATTTCTAATCCCTTACATAGCTCAGATATTGTACCCATATTCTGAAAATCTGGATGCTTTGTCACATTAAGCTCATAATGTTGCAATTGATGCTTCAAAAGACAAATTTCTTGTTCAGTGAAATCTTGAGGATAATAATTTTTAGCCAAATTGCAAATATCACCAATTTTGAATGATCTAAAAGCATCCTTAGGATTTAATGCTGAACTAAGAGTGAGAAGATCTACTGTTAGCTCACAAAATCTGCTATTCAATTCTTACAATTGAAAATCTATTGCAACTATAAATATGTCAATTCTTAAATGATGTTCTATTGTTGTCAAAGCTTCATCTTGATGACG
This sequence comes from Castanea sativa, assembly GCF_040712315.1. NCBI lineage: Eukaryota > Viridiplantae > Streptophyta > Magnoliopsida > Fagales > Fagaceae > Castanea > Castanea sativa. The sequence goes on along the minus strand of NC_134016.1, from coordinate 36,012,810 downwards.
GTATCTACCTCAAGTTTTAGTGTAACGAGCATTTAAATCAGGAATATCAATTTCATGTTGTCCACAAAATGATGTAACACTAGCAAGTAAAGACTCCCATCCATCATCTCTCAATTTTTGAATAAGTGATTTTGTAGTTGAAACTAAATGCATGGCATTTAAAAGATCCTGGGAATGTTGTTGCAAAGCTTGGCAAAGAATATTAGTAATTCCCATAATCTCTTTCATCGTATGCAAAATTAAAACAAATTCAAATGATGTTAATACCTGATAAGCTCTTTCAGCATCACCACGTTGTTTATAATTAACCCCTTCCTCAAAGATAGTATTGATAACTTTGCAAGTTGCATTAAACATTTTTGTCAAACTACAAATAGATTGAAAATGAGATCCCCAATGTGTATCTCCAGCCCATTGCAAAGTACCAATTTGGTTTGCTCCTCTTCCTGTCTCAATTTCATTAAAAGTAATCATATTCTCAATTTGTTCCCCTTGAGCATATTGCAATTCATCATTACGCTTACTAGAACCAATGACAATATTGATAATATTAGTCAAATGATCAAAGAATTGATGAACAACTTTTACTTCTCTAGATGTTATAACTAAAGCCAATTGCAACCTATGAGCCATGCAATGAACATAATAAGCATATGGGCATTCTTTAAGAAATAGAGCTTGTAATCCATTCCATTCACCACGCATATTACTAGCTCCATCATACCCTTGACCTCGAATATTCTCAATGTGAAGGTTGTAACGAGAAAGGACAACACATATTTCATTCTTTAGGGTCAACGTAGTAGTATCTTTAACATGCACAACATGAAAGAAACGCTCTTTAATGAAACCATTTTTATCAACAAACCTCAAAATAATGGCCATTTGCTCTCTCTTCGACTCATCCCGGGCTTCATTAACGAGAATGCAAAATTTTGCATCCACAATTTCTTCATGAATAGCATTTCGCACATTACTAGAAAGAATATGCAAAATCTCCTTTTGAATTGTGGGTGATGTATATTTGGAATTTCGTGGAGCATTTTCCAAGACAATACTAGCTACTTTGTCGTTGAAAGTTGATGTGAATTTTATCAATTCAATAAAATTACCTCTAATTTTTGAATCAAGGCTTTCATCATGACCTTTAAAAGCACAAGCTTGGAATGCTAGCCTATTGAGGTTTTGAGCCGCAACCGATTATTCTCTAATTCTTTTGATGTTTGTTTCTCAATTAGCTTGTCAATATGTCGTGAATAATTCTTTAAATCCTCGCAACATATTACAACAATTTTATGTGGGGAGTTTAGATCTTTCCCTACATGACGAATTAAAGGACATTCATTCCATCATTCACTTTTTTCCAATTCTTAAAACCTGTTGAAATGAATGCATCTGATCGGGACGACCTATTGGTTTCTTACTAAAAAGGTAGCAATATAGACAATATATCGCATCCTTTAAAGGTGAGTATTCCAACCAATCCCTATGTGAATGTGATTCAAACCATGAAGGTTGAAATCAATGATGATGAGTATCATCGTTGTATGGATAGTCTATATTTTTAGGTTGATATGGACCTTCTTTGAGATAAGCTCGTCGGATTTCATCTTATTTGTTGATAGGGAATTCACATATTTGTTTACGTGATCCTGGATCACGATCTATCTCTTCAGATTGAATTCTTGAATATTTGGAGGGGTGTTCATCAGACATTGAAGTATCAACATTTGTTTCTACAACCACAGGTGCCCTAATTTTTGAATTGCTAACATCTTTTTTTCTTAAAAAATGCATCAATTGTTTTTCGTTTGCTCATAATTCTTTTAGCTTTAAGAATATGACTCAAAAATTAACCTGAAAAGAACTTTAAAAAATAAAATTTTAATTAGAAATTTTTACTTAGTTATATGGATGTTATTCATACTCAAGAAAAATAAAATTTCCACTATAATTTAAACAGTCAACCCATTTTTAATACGAGTTTAATTAATAATAACCCCTCAAACAAAAACAAAAATTAAACACATAAGTATTGTTACACAATGTAAAGTTTTTAGACCCCCTTAAAACACAACCAAATTAATCTAATTATTTAATCAAGTGATTAACTTAAGTAAATTATGCAGATCTAGGTTAACACATATAAATCATATCATGCAAAGTAGTGAAAATATAAATAACACAATGATATGATGACCCAGGAAAACCAAATCGGTAAAAAATCTGGGGAGGATTTAACCTAGTTATCCTCAAGGTAAAACTGAATCCACTATGAAAGAATTGAAGTTTACACAATAGCTACTTAGACCACTAACATCCTAATGCTACCTCGAGTAAGAAACTTACTACCACGACCACGTGACAGCTCCGAGTCTTCAGATTAGGATTCCCAACAAGCACTCCCACTTGTATACCTTTAAGCTCTTGAATCTGCAACTGAATTGATCACCAAGCTCTTGACATCAATCTAGATTTTGATAACCCTAAGTATATATGAAGGAAAACACCTCTAGATCTCACAAGAAATTCACATACACAGCAACAACAACAACAAGACTTTAGAGAGTTTTGGGTACAAAACCCTAGATCAACAAAAAAGGCACAAGATGCACTTTAATCTCTCTTAGAAGCCTTTAAAAACGTGCTTAGAGTTTCCTTTTTATATAGTGGGAGAAGTAGATCTGAAACTCTAATCCTTAATGGGCTTGAACTGCTGTTTGGGCCGACTTAAAATTTCTGCAGAAAATTCCTGATCTACGATTCTCGATCTATCGAGTCTATTCTTTGATCGATCGACCCGTGCAAAAATAGAACAGTAATTTCCTGCAACTACTCGATTCCAAACTTACATTAAACTAAACTTTGAGCAAGTCTAAACCTAGACTAAATATTTTGATCATGGTTTGCCAACATAATCCATATTGAAATTCTAATACATTAGTCCTTAAGGTCTTAGAACCTAACAATCTCCCCTTTTGGTAATCCGTGACAAAACACATACCAAAACAAAAATGCTTAAAGTTACAAAACAACCCATTACAAAATGCCCAAAAAAAATTCAATCTAACCACTATCTATCAGTTGTAAGTGTAGACAGTAGTATGACTGAATCAACCTGTATATTCTTGTAACACTTAACAAACACATAAACGCATGTGTAGAAAGAAAGACAAAAAACAGTAAAACAACAAATATGCAAACTAACTCTCCCCCTAAGTTAGATACATCAAAAAATTTATTTTCTCTCCTTTCAAAAACAATTTCAACTCCCCCTAAACAAAATATTTTAAAAATTTCATCATTTCTACCCCTTTTTGTCACGTATTGGCAAAGACAATCTAATCAGAAGTTAGACTAAAAACATATGCAACAGAGAATAGAGAATTAAGGGAACACAAAACAATTCAACTTTATAGAAAATAGAGACAACTTCTCCTATGAAGAGCAACAACTTCCCCTATGAACAACAAATGTTAGAAACAAGCTTCCCCCCTATAAAAATAGGAAAAACACAACAAGTTTTGGGAAAAAAAGTTTTGGGAAAAATATAGGAGGTGAGGAAAAAAAAAAAAGACACAAACCAAACATAAAAATTAAGTTGAGGATACACATGAAGAAAAATATTCTCTCTTTCAATAAATGCAAACTTGACACTATGTGACCTATAAACAGTTGCATGAGTAGAGAAAATATATGCACATTGATTATCCATCATATCTCTTAAAAAAAATATTTTCTATAGTTCACACATAAAAATAACATATACTAAAATGTACAAAGGACTAAAAAATTAATCAATCAATTTTTAAATCAAGTTGAGTACCCAATTTAGCAAAGTATATGCATGTTATGTGTGAAAATAATGAGAGATATGACTGCAAAACTGCAAGATGGATACAAAAATCAATACAATGCATGTGAATCCTAAACACAAATGATGCATGAAAAAAAATTTGGTCAAATACTTAAAAACTGAAAATTTTTCAGTTTCGATCAGTCGAGTATCAATCGAATATCAATCGAGTCAGGCAGAAGCTAACCAAAAATTTTAACGCATTTTCGATGGGTCGAAAAACACCCTCGATTGATCGAAATTCTAGAAGACAGATTTTTTTGAAAAATAGCAAAAGATTTTGCAAAAACCACTCAAACCAAGTTATTTCATGGATGAAATGCATGAGAATGAGTTTAAATTTTTTTCAAAAACATGAGTTTTCAACCCAGAACTTCAAAACAAAGTTTTTAATCATCAAAAACACAATTTTTGCCAACCCTTAAACATATTTTGCATCAAACACCATAGAAAACATAATATTGGATAGCCACAACAAGATCACACACAATAGCATGTACCAAGTTTAACAAAAAGTAACTTGTGAAGTGTGTACAACTAGTAAGAGCTTGAGATACATGTGAGGTGATAAGTAAATAGTAATCAATCACCATTTCTACAAAATTCATCACATAAATTTGAAAGAGACTATCTCCTAAAGTGTTACATCATATAACTCTCACATCTCCTAGAATAAAAGCTTGTAAGTTTCTTGATTTGCCTCATAATGTACACACCAATTTTATTTGATCAGAAACTTATTAAAAAAAGCCTGGATAATATACACACCAATTTTATTTGATTGATTTAATTATAGTCCAATAATGTATATACAAATTTTATCATTTAAACCGAGACTACACCTTTAGTTCTTTTTGTGCATGTGCTACACTTTCTCGAGTACAAAATCTTACGATATGTACTAAGGTGTTCATGATTGACTAGTAAACAGTGGTAAGATGGTTATTTATGCATTTCTCATTAAGTTCAAGTCCGACAATCAAAGGCATGTGACTTCAAGATCAAGATCATATGATCAAGAACTATAAACATCTTCTCACACAACATGCACTATAAAGCTCAAACTAGTAAAGTGCAATAAAATAAGCTCATCCAAGCTAAATAAGGTACATAAAAATGTTATGTAAAAATAATATGGTCAACCTTGACTACACATTCATGATGTGTAATACAAAAGAAATAAAAATCTTTTTGGTTTCAAAAAAAATTTTATGACAAAAAACAAAAAACACACATTATGCTAAAAGAATAATGCAAAGCTATGCATGATAGTGCTTAACTAAGCTATAGAGGGTACACAAACAAGAAATATCAATTTCTTAATTAACCCTTAAATACATGTACAAATTAGTACATACTCACACAAAATCATAAATAACTTAGCACTTATATAAGACATACTATTCAACTTTCTCCACAATGTCAAGTGTATATTTTTAGACCCCTTAAAACACAACCAAATTAACCTAGTTAATTAGCCAAGTGATTAACTTAGGTAAATTATGTAGATTTAGGTTAACATATATAAATCATATCATGCAAATCAGCGGAAATATAAATAACACAATGATATGATGACCTAGGAAAACAAAACCGGTAAAAAACCTGAGGAGGATTTAACCTAACTATCCTTAACGTAAAACTGAATCCACTATGAAAGAATTGAAGTTTACACAATAGCGACTTAGACCACTAACATCCTATTGCTATCTCGGGTAGGAAACTTACTACCAGGACCACGTGACAGCTCCGAGTCCACGGACTACTTCTTTCTTGGATTCCTAACAAGCACAAGCACTCCCGCTTGTATATCTTTAAGCTCTTAATGTAGCAACTGAATGATCATCAAGTTCTTGACATAATCTTGATTCTTGATAACTCTAAGTATGTGTGAAGGCAAACACTTCTAGATCTCACAAAAGATTCACACACACAGCATCAACAATTTCTAAAAACGTGGCTAAGGTTTTCCCTTTTATACCTAGGGCAAAACATAAAACCCTACACGTAAAATGGGCTTGGAATGAGTTGGAAAATTCTGCAAAAAAACAATTTGCACAACTTTCGATCAGTTGAGTTTAATTCTCGATCGATCGAGCCAGGCAGAATTGCACAGTAAATTCTGCAGTAACTCGATTCCAACTTTACATAAAAGACACACACTTTGAGCAGTCTAAACAAGACTAAAACGTTTTGATCATGGTTTGCCAACATTACAAATTAGTGTTCTAATACATTTTAAATCTAAAGGTCTTGGAACCTAACATCAAGCATGTTCTAAATCAAGAGAGAGAGATATCATAATTCATGTAATCCTCAAGAAAAATAAAACTAGACACAAAATAAAATATTTTTGTCTTTTTGAAAATTTTCAATGTTCTTGGATTTTTTTTAAACAACCTAAAAAAACAAAACAACCAAAAACAAAAATAAAACATGTCCACAAACAATTGAAAGAATTAAATCAAGGACAAGTAAACAACACTCACCTTAGAGAATCTTTTCTCACCCATATAGCACGAGTCTTCGGCTTTGTAGGTGAAAATCCATAAGAACTAGAGTATATTTGAGGGATTACACCAATTTTCTGAGAAAGACTAAAATGCTGCAAATTCCTTTCACAAGCCAACAAGCTTAAATTTTTCAAAAGAATTTGAAACAATTTATATAGACTTATGACAGGAGCAATATCATCACATATCCTAGATTCAGATACAAAATGTTTAAATTTAAATTTATGACAATTAGGATGAATGTGACCGGAGACACCACAAAAGTGACAAACAGGATCAAATTTAGGAACATCAGTATTCCTAACAACAAATCTAGTCTCAGATTTTGGTTTTTGCCTCAACAAAGAACAATTTGGTCTAATATGACCAAGAACACCACAAAGGTGACAGGTAGGCACAAAAACAGATTTTTTATGCTCTCTAACAATAGGTTTAGACATAGGTTTAGAAATTTCAGCATCTACATCAAAACTTTACCTTTGTCTAACCTAGCAAAATAAGTCTTTTCTTTATTATTCCTTTTGAAAGGAGGAATATAAACTTTCTCGGTTTTAGGCTTAAGAGAAATAGAAACACTTCTGTTATCAACAACAGGTTTGGTACTAATCAAATTTTCAATTTTAGCTTTAAATTCAATTAACTCTTGTTCCAAGCTTTCATCTTCTCATCTTGAGAGGAAATTTGATTTCTCAAAAATTTATTCTTTTTATTAGATTCATCTAATCTCACAATCAATTCTTCTTTTTCAAGATTAGCCAATTTTAACTCTTCTTTAAATTTCTTAGCAATTTTCAAAGATTTTGATAATTCCTTACGAAGAGTTTCACAGGCATCAATAAAATCAACAAAAACAACAGTGTCATTTTTATTCAAATCATCACAAACATGAGTAGAAAGACACTTCAAATTATCCATGATAACAGGGATCAAGGATCAACTCTTAGATCTAAAAGATCTAAACACTAGAGCTAACTCGCTCTGATACCACTTGTAAAGTTTTTAGACCCCTTAAAACAACTAGTTTAACCTAATTATTTAGCCAAGTGATTAACTTAGGTAAATTATGCAGATCTAGGTTAACATAAAACAATCATATCATACAAAGCAGCGGAAAAATAAATAACACAATGATATGATGACCTAGGAAAACCAAACTGGTAAAAAACTTGGGAAGGATTTAACCTAGCTATCCTCAAGGTAAAACTAAATCTACTATGAAAGAATTGAAGTTTACACAATAACGATTTAGACCACTAACATCCTATTGCTACCTTGAGTAGGAAACTTACTACCACGACCACGTGACAGCTCCAAGTTTACGAACTACTTCTTTCTTAGATTCCCAGCAAGCACAAGCACTCCAGCTTGTATATCTTTAAACTCTTGAATCTGCAACTGAATTGATCACCAAGCTCTTGACATCAATCTAGATTTTGATAACCCTAAGTATATGTGAAGGCAAACACTTCTAGATCTCACAAGAGATTCACATACACAGCAACAACAACAACAACAACAACAACAAGACTTTAGAGAGCTTTGGGTACAAAACCCTAGATCAACAAAAGGGGCACAAGATGCACTCTAATCTCTCTTAGAAGCCTTTAAAAACGTGCTTAGGGTTTCCTTTTTATATAGTGAGAGAAGTAGCTCTAAAACCTTAATCTTTAATGGGCTTGAACTGCTATTTGGGCCGACTTAAAAATTCTGCAGAAAATTCCTAATCCACGATTCTCAATCGATCGAGTCTATTCTTCGATCGATTGAGCCGTGCAGAAATAGAACAATAATTTCCTGCAACTACTCGATTTCAAACTTACATTAAACCAAACTTTGAGCAAGTCTAAACCTAGACTAAATGTTTTGATCATGGTTTGCCAACATAATACATATTGAAGTTCTAATACATTAGTCCCTAAGGTCTTAGAACCCAACACACAACATAAACCAAGCAATTTAACAACACCCACAACCACATGATATTTAACTAATCAAAAATAGGTAATGAATCAAAAGAATTTTACCTTAGAAACTTGTCTTCATTAAGTGCAAAGATGGATGTGGGCCGTGTGGCAATGCCTACTGCCTCTGCCTACAACTTTAGATCTTTCCTTCAAGACTCATCACAAACAATCTCCCCATGCCTTTAACCATGTATTTCTCTAAAAATCTATGAAAATATAAAGAGCATGGGAATATTTAGGTGTAGATAGTTGGAAAAAAAAAAAAAAGATACTAAAAAGAGATGAATGTCTAATGCTTAAGAAAGAGAAGAAAAGTCACCAGGCAGTCACCAAGTTCCAAATCCTGAAATTTGACAATGAAATATGTTGTTTCCATCCTTTCAAAAATTGTGTAACTTGAATGTACCGAATTTTTTGCATTTTTTGAAAAATTGAGTATATTTATTTTATACCAAAAATTGAGTATATTAAATATACTTAATTTTATACATTATTTGCAAATTTGTGTACATTCTTTGAAAGTTTGTGTAATTTCTTTTAAAAAATGTGTCCATTGAATATACAAAATTTTCCTCATTTTATAGAAAAATGTGTACATAATGTGTACCAAATTTTATCCAATTTTTGAAAAATCATGTGCATTGAATATATAGAAGTGTGTATATTGTTTGAAAAATTGTGTACATTAATTGCACAGAATTGTGTGTATTTTTGAAAAATCTTGTGCAATCTTTGGAAAAATTTGTACATTGAATGTATAGATTTGTGTACATTTTTTGAATTATGTATGTTAAATATACACAGCTGTGTGCATTCTTTGAAATATTATGTACATTAAATATACAAAATTGTGTACATTTTTTTTTGAAAAATGATTTACTTTAAAAAAAAATTATACGTTGAATGTACAGAATTGTGTGTTCATTGAAAGATTATGTATGTTGAATATACAAAATTGTGGCTTTTTTGAAAATTATGTATGTTGAATATACAAAATTTTATACATTCTTTGATAATTTGTATACATTCTTTGAATATAGATGTACATTGAATGTAAATAATTGTGTACATTATTTGAAAAATTGTGTAAGTTGAATTTACTGAATTATGTGCATTCTTTGAAAAATACAAGACTTCAATAAAATAAGGAAAATGTAATTTTATCAAGAATAAACTAACATTACGCTAAGAATGTGACATATTATTAATGAAGTATCTCCTCTTTCTACACAAACCTCTTCCCTTAAAGCACCACTGAAGTGGACCGAATGGACTGAAGTAGATCGAAATGGACCAAAGTAGATCAAAGTGGATCGAATGGATTGAAGCGGACCGAAAGGACCAAAGTAGAGTGAAAGAACCAAAGTAGACCGAATGGACTGGAGTGGTTGGGTGTAACAATCGGGCTTCAAATGGTGTAATGATCGGGCTTTTGGTTGGGTTTAATTTTTAATGTGACCGAATTTTAAGTAGGTTCTTACGTGGAATAACAACCTTAATTGTAGAACTCAACTTTCTCTCAGCTTCTGCTATTATATATAGTATACGCTATTATATATAATATATGACACAGATTATCAAATTGATTGTTCCTACTATCATACCCACATTTCACTACTACATTTCGATAATATTAAACATTATATCCAATGTTTACAACATAAAATCCATCTCCATAAAAGGATATAAACAATGCAATAACAATGCACAAAATTTCATAATCATATTGTACCCTTAAGCATAATGGCTAAGTATTGCAAAATCAAGATTTAATGTTGATATAATTATAACTCAAATTTTAACAGAAAATTATAATAAATTTTAACGAAAATTTCAAAATTACTGCCAAACTAAAACATTAAGGAAAAAAAAAAAACACACACACACACCATTACACAAGTAAGTTTCATTTTCCATTTCTTTCTTTATACCATTTCATCCTAACCCACTATAGAATCTTCTCATAGTGGCTATACTAAACCAGCTAAACGAATTTGGAGACATAAACTAGTTGGCCAGCACTCCAGGATCAGATATAACACATGACCCTCAACAATGGCAACAATGGTATCGGCACATAACAACAACTCCATAAAGGAACAATATTTCCATTTTCAAATGTTGATCCCCATACGGTGAATAGTATATGCAAAACTACACCCCACGGCCTAGTGCTACAGATTTACTAATCTCATACAAGAACTCCAAAAAAAAAAAAACTCAATAAATTAAGAAATGTGCAATGACAGAAAACAAAAACATGTTTTATTTAGTTATTGATAAATCCAAAAGGAACCTCCTTTTCTATTTCAAAACTTTATTTCCAAATAGTGCACCGTACAAACTTCATCCCCAAACACCGAAAGATAGCAATTGGGTGTACAATACCTGACTTAGAGGTGTTTGGTTATAGAAACATTGTGTGTGTGCGTGCGCGCGCGCTCTGTCAGGTGATATTTGGTTACGAAAATATATAATTATGTGATAATGATGTGGCTGAACTAAAGTTTTGTAATGAGAAAATCTATCATGTATCCGATATATGTATTCACACTTTATAAGGGTGGATCCCACAAATGTGAGGTTCACCCAATATGAAAGGGCGGACGCAACCACCTCCACCTTGAGTGCAGATCAATAGTGTTAAAGATTAAGTGTAGGAGAACAATTTCTCAGTGAGTGTTTGAAAAAAAAGGGGAGGGGAGGAAAGAGAAATGAAAGGGAGGAGGAAAATGAAGGGAAAGTAAATGGGTATGACTCGGAAGTTGGTATAGGTGTGTGTGATTTTTCAAAAAGGGTTTGCACGTCAAATGCCTTGTCAAGGATAATACACTACTTTTGTTACCATGTCAGGTAGTATATATTGCATAATGCTTACGTTTTCTAGTTCTAGATGAAAAGCGGAAATGTTTAGATGAAGTAGTATTTCCTACGGAACTTCAGGAGACCACCAAAGTTTTTTAAAAAAAGTCTATATTCCATACATCACATCACATGCACTTGTGCATTAGTGCTGCAATGCTGGATTAAGACCAGAAGCCATGCATGTTATTGGAGGGAACTAGCAGCTTCTTCAGCCTTGCGCCCTTGCCATGAAGAGAAAGGTTCGGAGATATTTAGAAGAGCTGCAATTCAATGATTCATATATGCATTCTATGACCTAAGAAAGAGTCATTTGTCACAATAAAGCATTCACATCGGTTCGTGCAAAAATTTATGTTGATTTTAATATAAGAACCTATTTTTTCTATTTTATTTAACAACTTTTTAGAAAATACTTATATCAAATTATCTATTTTACGCTACATTTCAGTAATATATATATATGTATATGTATATATTATCAATTTTATTACTCTATTTCTCTATATATGAGTAGATAAGTATATTCAAAAATAAATTTGTATGTGAATAACAACCATGTATATTTACACAAATTTACATGCGCTGATGTGTGTGATTTTTGCAGTTAGATGTGCAAATTTACCTTTTATGCTATTATACATTGATTGATGTGAGTATAGAGGAGCCAATGATCTTAAAATGCTATTAAATGAACCAATTGGAAAGTAGGTGATTCAGGTTGTGCCATGCCATCGTACTACAAATTTTAAATTTAATACTATAAGCATCATGTAGTGTATAATAAATAATTTTTGAGTAAGCTTGGCTCTAGAAATTTTGAGATTTAAGACAAAATAATTGAAAATAAGCAATGAAAAAAAAAGCAATATATATATATATATATAATATTTCACATGTTGTTAAAATTAGGGGTGCCAAAGAGGTTGATGTGTGTGGGTAATGAATGGATGGGGTGCTTTAAATACTCATTCATTTCTTTATTACTCATTTAAAAAAATAAATATTTCTCATACCCAACCCAACTCAATTATTTTTAAAGTAAAACACAACCCAACCATTTATCCAATTATTGTGTATATATTTATTCAAACTACAAAACCAAAATCTCTCTCTCTCTCTCTCAAATACCTCTGTAAAAAGAAAATGACAAAAAAAAAAAAAAAAACCAACACACTCAAAATAACTAAAATGACAAAAATTCTATGTTAGTTCACTATTGTCAAATTTGCATATTTCACTTGTAATATTTTGTTCCTTAAGAGATTATCTCATAGTTTCATGGGGTTTTAGAAGGTGTTCATACTTGTAAGTGCTTCATTGTAATCTTGTACTTATTAACCTTGTTTGTATAAGTTTATTGAACTTTGATTCAAGTTCCCCATTGTTAGTTTAGTTTAATCTAAAAGATGTTTACTTCAAACCAATTTGATGTTAGGTATTATGGGATATTTTTAGGAAAATGGTTGCTTGTAAGCAAAGTTTTAAAAACCAAACCGACCGATTAAACCAGCTCAATTGGAAATCGGAACTTGGTCAAAACTAGGAAAAAACGGTTAAGAATTAGTAAAAACCGAAAACTAGTCTATTTTTCGGTTATAAACTGTTTTGATTTTTAAAACCATGCTTGTAGGTATTTGAGAGGTCATTTTTCCCCTAAAAATATCCTATCATGCCCAGAGAGGCAGAGGGAGGAGGGGCTACTTGACTTTTCAAAAATCCCCCCTTCCTCTTGTATTTTTGGCAAAAGAAATAATTTTTGACATAAATTTCAATAATGACCCCTTTAGATTTTTACTAAAAACATGTAATGTATTTATGTAGTTGACTAATGCATTTGTTATTTCCTCTAAATTACTCTTATGTTATACATAGCTCATTAAATTAAAGTGTATTTAATGCATACTGTAGGCTCTCAATTTGCACCCGGACCCAACAATGTGAAAGGAACCGGCCCAAAGAGTCCTATACAATGAAATTTAAAGAAAGTGAGCTTAAAACCTAGGTTCTATGGATATAGGATAACATAAATGATAGGTTAGATCTGCTATTCACATGCAACAAGACGTTTACGTAGCAGAAAGTCTTCTCAGATGTATGCCGAGAACGATTTGTATTTCTTTTCTTTGTTCTAAGGATCGATTACAATTTAGTGTGATGTGTCCAGAGTTTTCTTTCTCCCCCCCCCCCTCTCGAATGCCTTTCTTTTCCTTTTATATCATTCTCCTTCTTCCCTCTGTCTTCCACGTATGGATCAGATCCATCCTCCAGATACTTGTCCCATCCACCGCCCTCTTGAAGTCTTCAAATAATAGCTGTAAGGCTAATCACCACTGTTCAGATGTCATTTCCCCATTAATGCGGCCAGAGAGGTAGGTGCAGAGTCTTAAATGCGGTGGTAGTAGCTTTCTATAAGATATTTCTCATTTGTTCTTCCTCTCTATGCCCTTGTAGAATACATCTTTATCTACGAGACCTCTTAGAATGTCACCCTTATCACCATGTGTACCTTTTGGCCTTCACTTCACTTAGCCGAGGAGTTGCCCCTCCTCGGACTATTTGCCTCAGCCTTTCCCGCCACAGTTTGCCTGTGGGCTTTTAAGTTTGGTACCATTACTTCCAATAAACCATCATCGGAAAAATTAATACCCTTGAATCAGACCCAAGGCCCAAAAACATATTTTAACCCTTCTGCCCCCACACATACTATATGTAATTTAATTATATTTTATTTTTATTAAATTAACTTGTATATTTTTAGACATGTCAAGACTTACCCTTTTTTTTACAAAGATGTAAATACTTATTTGATGTAAATATTTTTGTTTACGTAAAAAAAAATACCGTATGTTAAATCAAAATCACAAACATTCTATGTAAAAGCAATAAATAAACATTCCAAAGAATAACACACACACAAACATATAAATAATATATATAGCTTGGCCCTTTGAAAGGATTTTCTAGCTCCGTCACTGAACATGCTTAACATATACATATGCCTTCTCTTAATGGCAATTACATAATAAAGCCAGCTCTAAAAAATCCTCAGGCCAAATTAGTGACAAACTAAAACATGATGAAACTCTAAAAAAATGTAAAATAATAAATAATAAAATATTAAGAACCAACAATATACGTGCAATGAGTTTTAGTCAATGATGTGTATTCATTTGAAAACATCACATATATAAATGCCTTCCATTAATTAGTGAGACTTACTGACTAGTTTTATATATACGTGCATTTCGAAGACTTGAATGGTCTTCTTGCTAAAATACAAGAAGACTATGATGTTTTAAATTTGTACACGTGTGTAGGTTGGAGACAAGAGAAGCCTCCAAGCTAACCATTAAGAACACATTTTTTTACTTATTTTTTAAAGAAAGAAATTAATGAAGAAGAAAAATTTGATATAATAATTAAACGTGAAATTTGACCAAGAGTGTTCAATCAGATGCACCTCATGCATCACGAGCCCCAATTCCAGACATGTGAATATTGTTTTTTTGGGTCATCTAACATGTCAATCACGTACTCTAGCTAAACTCTAAAGTCTAAACAGGTTTTTATTACAATGGGCTATGGTGATTATCTAATTATTGCTCCACAAAAACTATGTTAACAGTGTGCATGTTAGCTTGTGGAAAAAGGAATAATATATCTAATTATTGCTCATAGCTCTAGGTCTGTAGGTCATGATTAACTATACTTGTTAGCTCAACAACTTAACTGTTCTATTTTCTTGAGAAACGATCAATGGCCTAAGATGTATCAAATTTGCTCATAATATGGCAGAAAATCTTCTACGGGTATTGTGAACTGAATCACAAAGATGTATCAAATTTGTATTATAGTTCTTTTAAAAATAGCATAAGAATGGGGTGTCACTGAGATCAACAATGAGAGTGTGATGCAGTTTTATCTACAAAAGGGACAAACAAAAAAAAAATCACGGAAATAATGTGTGATTTAAGTCAAAAAGTAACTATGAATTGCTTTAAATTTTGTCTTTTTTTGGTTCTTATTCAATTTCGTTTATTTAGTCCAAGTCTACGGGTAATTTTAGAAAATTTTATTGCAAGAAGCAATGCATAGCTAGGGATTAGATGGATGACAAATTTGTCACTTCTGCTCTGCATGAGTAATCAGCTAGTCAGCTTAAATAGTTGCCAATTTGAGCCTTCAGTCAAAAAACATGTTCTAGATTACAGTTGGCCGGCTAATTAAAAATGAATAAGTTACATAAAAAGAAGAAATGAAGACTAAGATTTGTTTACCAAAACAAAAAAAGAAGACTAAGATTTTATTATATGTTGATAAATTAGTAAGCCGATTGTTTTGGGTCTAATGACATGTCACATATTATCTCTTCGCGATAAAGCCTTTGCAGGCATGTGAGTTTCAGAGAAGGTTTATCCTATTTTTTGATATTTTGACAGTTGGGGTACTAAATGTCTTCGTTGAAAATATTAGGAAGTGACAATTAAAATACAAAATTTCTGGTGTAAAATAGCTTATCCTATAGAGATGAACAAAGGGAAAACCTATAGAAACCAATCACACGCCAATAACTGGAAAGAATGAGAACACCTTTAACAAGAAACTATCATTTACTAAATGATTCAGTGAGTGATTTATTGAAGGTTAAACCTTGTTACAAATTCATTGTTGCACACGCTCCTTTGAAATCGTGTTTTCAATAGTGTCTTTACTCATTAAAATGGCACCTTGTTTCAAATCTCGGCTAAGCCTGCTTGATGATATGCCTATACTTTATAATATTTTCTAGGTTTATTAACAAAGAGATTTATATGGAAACAACAAGCAACATCCTTTTCATGTTTCTAATAAATTTATTATCCATTTGACCCTCTTTTGCTTGAAAGTTTCTGTTTTGGCCACAGCCTATTAGATTGAAGGCTTCTTACTTCTTAGAGGTTCAAATGTAAAATAAAAATACTCTAATTTGATTGGTGGTGTCATTTTTTTTTGTAAAGCAGATAACAACATACCTACTAGAAAGCTTCGCTATAACACACCCATAAAATCTTATTGCACAAAAGTTGACAAACAGAGTCCTCCATTTTGGGTATGATTATCTTAAAACATGATTACTACATTTGAAGGTGACAACCACACGGGTGGTGGAATAGTACTACTTAATTTGCCATGAAGCTAAAATCCAAGGATGTGACTGATGGCCGGCATGTATGGCATTTTGGGCCTTGGTCTAAACTAAGGTGTATAACAAAATTGACCATTCATAAAGCTCTTTTGCAAAAGAGACAAAGTACTTGTAAGTTCCCCTGTCTTGTCTTAGGAATTTAACAAGGAATAAGGAGCATAAATGTGCTATCAACTTTGAGTATAGTAGGATGTAGAAAACGTCTTTTAGGATATGGCCATCAAAAACAAATGATGGTAATTGAGTGTGCTTGCCTATTAAAGGAAAACTAAATGGCCGATTGGAGATAACATTGGTGTGACTTTTAGATCATGGACATGGTTAAAGTAACACGACATGAAACAGAGCCAGAAAATATTTTTTGGGAGCCGACCTCAAGACCAAAATGATATTGTATAAACCCATATCACATAATGAAAATGTGTATTTACACACACATGCTCATAAGTTTTGTTTATATACTAATTTCTTTTGTATAAAATAAATAAGGCACATGATTTCAAGTAGTTTATTAGTTTTATATGTATAACAAAATGAAATATAAATTGAGCACTTACTTTGTATTTGTTGTTTATTTTTAGTTTTATTCATGTATTATGAGATACTTGTTACTTTAGTGAAAATTTTAAAATTTTAAACATTTGAATTTTTACTTCAAAAACTAATTTTATTTTTCACTCACAATATTAACAAATTTGTGAAATACACTAAATGAGTAGCATATAACAATAATTTGACTTACAAATAACAAAGCAATACATCAATCCAGATCATTTTAGGAAACTATCATTTCAACCTATTTCTCAAATAGCTCAATTTTCTTTACAATTGACATCTCATGTGACTTTGCACTCGTTCTTATTCCAAAGATCAAAAAATTAATTGCTAAAGACAAATGTTGACCACTCATAAAGCTCTTTAGCGAAAAGAGAAAAAGTAATTGTAAGTTCCCCTGTCTTGTCTTGGGAATTTAACAAAGAATAAGGAGCATAATTGTACTATCAACTTTGGAGTATAGTAAACTTTGGAGTATAGTAGGATGTAGGAAACGTCATTTATTAGGATATGAGCATCAAAAACAGTTGAGGGTAATTGAGCGTGCTTGCCTATTAAAGGAAAACTAAATGGCCATTTGGACATTGGTGTGACTTTGAGATCATGGACACGATTAAAGTAACAGAGACTTGTGACAGAGCCAGAAATCTTATTTTGGAGCCGACCTCAGAACCAAAATGATACTGTATAAACTCATATCACATAATGAAAATATTTGTATTTACACACACATGCTAATAGGTAGTAATGTATGCTCTTGTTATTTTACTTGAAAAGGTGAGCAAAACTTTTTATGTTTTGTGAGAGAACTAAACTAAAGAATAGGAAAAAAGTTTTGAATTTCTAATTGAGTAATGCTACAGTTACAAATTATTTTACAATATTTTTACAAAACGTTGATGTGGTCAACTTTTTATTGGTTTTTATTTAAGCCCATCATTGATCACTTTTTTCATTTACCAATACTCACTCACCACATCAACAGTTTGTAAATTTTTTTATAAAATAATTTATGTCTCTAACATTATTCTTTCTAATTTAGATGTTTTAACACCATAAATTTTATTTATATACTAATTTCTTTCATATAAAATGAATAAGTCACATGTTTTCAAGTAGTTGAAAGGTCTATAAGTTTTATATATATATATATATATAAATGAATTTAAATTGAGCATTTACGTTGTATTTGTAATATATTTTTAGTTTTATTCATGCATTATGAGATACTTGTTGTTTTCGTGAAACTTTTAAAATTTTAAACATTTGAATTTTTACTTCAAAAAATAATATTACTTATCACTCATAATACTAACAAATTTGTGGAATACACTAGATGCTTAGCATATATAAAAACCATTTGAACTATAAATAACAAAGCGATACATCAATCAAGAATCATTTTAGGAAACTATCATTCCAACCAATTTCTCAAACAACTCGATTTTCTTCACAATTGACATCTCATGTAACTTTACTCTCTTTCTTATTCCTAAGATAAAAAAATTAATTACTAAAAAAAAGGAAAAAAAATAAGTTGAAGAAAAAAAATAAAAACAAATAACTAAGCATATTAAATAGTCCAAAAAGTGAATTATTGGAACTATGTTAACAAAACTTAAACCTCTTATAGACAATATTTTATTACTCATACCTAATTGGTATTTTATTTTAGATTTGACAATAAATAGTCATGTATTATTTTCATAAAAATAATGAATTTGAGTGGGGTTTTTTATACCACTTGTATAAGTTATTTATAATTTTGTTATTTTGATGAGATACTATAATTTTGTCGCCTTTGTTAAGTTCCATAAAATATTAGTGTTTTTTTAGGAGGAGCCAATTCATATTTTTTAGGTAATCAAACTATTAAAAATTTTAATTTTTTAACAAAAGAAACATAAAGAGCTCTGTCTCTGTGTGTGTGAACATAGATGCTTTTATTAACTAATGTTCGATTATCAAAAAAAAAAAAAAAAACTATTGTTCAGTGAACACTCACAATGTGAAGAATACCCACACGTAATTGGAATTCAAGGTCCAGTTTCAACTTTCAAGTATGAATTTACAACATTATAATTACATATTATAAATCACAATGGTCTAGATTCTAAAATTTGTTCACATTGATGATGTGGCAGAAGTGGTTATGCAGACAAAAACTGTTAACAAAGTTCAATTAAGGCACTAACTTATCCTTAAATAAATTAAAAAAAAAAAAAAAGTTTGACTGAAAAAAGTCTTAGAAGACATTCTTGAACACGGCACTTAAATAAATAAACATGTGAATCATAAATTCGTAGTAAGGTTTATTTCTTTATTATTTTTTGGGGATTGTAATTCATAGATAGTAGATATCATTATATTTTTAGAATATGAAGCTATAGTATGCTTTATTTTTGTGACACTTACCTCCTTAAATCCAGATAAGGATTGAAAAATAAAGTGGCTTTTTTAAGTGATATTGACATTTGCACATTATCAAATTCCTTTAAAGTTAATAGAAATGTCTCACGAAATTAACCCATTAACCAAAAGATAGGTAAGTGTCACAAAAGAAAACTCAAAATAGTTCTATATTTTAAGAGTATAGTATTAACCAATTAACCAACATAACCTTTTTTTTTCCTTTAATCCCTTAATTAAGTTTTGATTACATAAACCTGAAAAGGTCGAGGATGGGCCACAGCTTATAAGATCGTGGATCTCATGTTAAAATCGGGTTAGGCACATAGTCATTGCCTACTCAATTTCTTTAATTGTTCAGACTTAGGCTTTGACTAAATGGCTTAAACCTCTAGTGAGTCTTGAATTTAAGTTTAAAAAATTAATGCTGTGTATCCTCCTTTATGACTTTTATGAGAGTTAGCTAAAAGTTGTGAGAATTTTGTAGGAATATGAACATATTAGGGAAATTACTCTGAAAGTCCTCTGTTTTCACTTTTTAGAGAAGGTTCATTCATGTAATAATAATTATAATAAATAATTTTTTTTATAAAATTCCTGATTTAAATCATATTCAAAAAAAAAAAAAAAAAACTTAAGAACTTGATATTAAAATTCCTGATTTATTAAGCCATATTTATATGTATATGTATAATAATAAATAAATAAATAAACTTAAGGATATTGATAATATCTTGTCCACCATGGTGTGGACTACTGCGAAACTTATAGACCGGTAATCAAAGTTATCAAACCCTGAGTGTTTTACCTAGTAATCAAATCCACCAAGGTGCATATTGCTATATTGTGCACTGCATGTGAAGGTATCTCCTGTATTCACTATATGCAATGAATCTTTCACAACATGTGCTTCTCACTAATGTGTGGAGTCCAATGCATGTTGTGAGAAGGCTAGTTACATATACCGAGAAAATCTATTATGCATCGGATACATGTGTATCTACCCTCTCATATTGGGATGAACTCCACACTTGTGAAGAAATGGATACATGTAATATCGCACTGCATGTAATACCGCTCTGTATTACCATTTTTGCTAGTTCATCAATTAGGCAAATGAACATACAAAATACCTTCTTACATGGCACTTTATCAAATGAAGTCCTAGAATTAAGAATATAAGAAAAATTATTTTATGAGACAATCTTATAATTATATGAGTTTCACATATGTGTGTCTTATATGTTGTGAAAGAGAGATCTCATAAAATATTTTCCTTCATTTTTCAAATCAAGTTCCTTGAGCTTGGTTTTCAAGATTGAGCAACAAGTTAGTTGCACTTGGTTTTAATGGGCGTTGCTCGAACACCACTCTTTGTATTTACAAAAAATGATTCATTCACGATGTACATTTTGATATATGTCATTATATGTATATCTTCTTCTTCTTCTTCTTTTTCTACTATTTTTTTCTTTTTTGTTATAAAATTTATTAACATATTTGACTCTCTTCCTCTAGAAGTTTATTGTAGTCCAGATCCTCTTAATTTGGATGCTTATTATATTAGCATGATGATTTAACAGAAACCACTTTGATTAGTTGGATTAATCTTATGAAGGTGTTAGGAGCAGTGAAAACAACACCCCAACAAGAACTAGGCTAGCTCACCCATTAAATCAGATACTATTACACAATAGTTGACATGTAGAATTGGAGAGTATATAGTCCTTCATTTTGACTTTGATTTGTTCTTTTTTTTTTTTGAAACAGACTTTGATTTGTTCTAAAAACATGACTATTACACATTTGAGTGTGACAACCTCGTGCGTGTGATGGACTAAGCTACCTTTGCCGTGAAGAAAAATCCAAGAATGAGACTTGATGGAAGACACGTGTGTTTAAACTCAACAAACCCTATTTGTCTTTGCTCAACATTTTTCACAAAGGCTATTAGGAAAGAAGATCAATTTAGCTAGAGATTCCCTATCTTGTCTTAGACGATAAACAATAGGAGAAAATGAGTGCAACAACTCTTGGAGGAAAGCATCATTTTCCTTTGACCATTAGAGGATTTTAATTACATAAAAATAATTAATAGACATGATAAATTCTATTTAGCATGTCTTTTTCTTACTAAACTTTGTGTTAACTTTTGTTAGGTACTTTTGCCTTGTTTTATTATGGTGCTACTTGTATTATGCTAAGGCCACATAAGTTACTAATATATGAACAAACAAGATATGTGATATTGACTAGTTCGTTTTGATTCACAATGATATTTTGGGGCCATTGCTGTGTACTTGCATAAATATTGATAGATTTCTTTTTTCTTTTTTTGAGAATCTTTTTCATCCAAGATTTTTTTACACATAGGTAATATAATTATGAATTGAGTGTTACTTGCTATACTATTATAGTTTTTTTGGGAGGGGAAAATGAATGGAATGTATTATAATGTTTTTTTTTTCTAAAGTATATTCCATATTCCCCTATTTGGAAGAAATTTTTTGGAAGTTTAATAGTAAGAAATGCAATTACTATGAGGGAAGGTGAGCATTCCTTCAAAAAGTGGAGGAACGCTTATTCCTTTTCTAAGAAGGGAAAAAGGGTAGAAGGTGAATGAATGGTATAATAGCAAAATTATATATTATTTCCTTTCCATTCCTTTTGGTATAAACTTCCAAACACTCTAGAGAAAATACATCATGTGTTTCACTCCATTCCATTTTTAAGAAAAAGACTCCCAAACAGTGTTAATTAGTTGAGTGATACCCAATGTTGTGTTCTTTTTATTTTTCTAATTCTATAAATAATATTAATTTAAGTGCATGCGTACGTGAAACCCTAAAAATCTACCTAATTGGTTTCATCCAAAACCCTCCTAGGAGAAACATCTGTTATATATATATAACAACACGACAAAAGTAAATATTCTCTCATTATTTCAAACAGAAAAAAAAAAAAAAAAACATATGGACCCACGCTTGAGTTTTGTTTAAGGCAATGGTACAAATAGGACCATTGAAACTTGCAGAAGAAAAATTTTGAAGGAAATTGATAAGAAAAAGGGAAATCAAGAAAAGGAAGCTTCGTCTTTGAATGATGAAACCAAAGATAGGGAATTTATTATTAGTAAAATGAAGTTTCGATCACCTGCTGAGTAGGATGTTGTCATCCTAATCTCTCTAATTGGGTGAATCATAACATCTTTTGACTTAATTTGCCAAATCCCCAAAACCACAGTGTCTCCTGGGTTTTATTTTCCCAGAAAAGAAAAAAGAAAATCTTAGATATGAGCACACGTGCAAGCTCATTTGCTCCATCTAAGATAGGCAGACCCCACTTGATAAAAAATGTTGGGAAAACGTATAAATATATATTGGTTTGTTATAAAGTCTTAATCATAAATTTATATTATTTTTTCATCACTTTCTTTAAAGCATGCATGTGAGGACAATGTTTCTATCTAAATTAGTTTAAAGAGAAACCCTTTAAACTACTCCAATCGCTGGATTACATATTTTTTATGTTTTTAATCGTATGTGAAATTTTGTTTAAATTAGATGTTATTTACTATTCGATCAATAAACTTATTTTTTATGCATAATTTTAGACTATGAAAGCCTGAAATTTAAATATTTGATCGATAACATAGTTATTGATCTTTGACCTTCTTAAAATTTTGCAAGCATGAATAATATAATAAAAACATACAATTTAACGGTTATATTTTCAATATTCACATTTAATAAAAAGATATATAAAGAGTTTGAAAAGTTCCTCTCCAAACTAGTTTGAATAGAAACATTTTCCTACTTGTAAATGAGGTCCCAACAAATCCTATTAGAGACCTATGTTCACCACCTTGGTGCTTGGATGTGCAAAGAGTTAGCTTGTTTCCTTAATTTTGTATTTAATCTATGATTTTTAATTTTGATTGAGGTTTTTTTTTTCTTCTTTAGAATAGATATAATAAAATTCTAACTTATAACTTTCGCTTATTAATTGTTTTTTTGTATAGGTGGAAGTTGAACTATAAATCTCTTATTCAACTATAAACAACTTTACTAGTTGATCTAATTTTAATTTTTTATTTATTGAGATTTGGCATAGCAAACCATCAGCACATTATATAAATCAGTTACACATGACAAAAATGTGGTGTTGAATTGTAAAACATTTGTACTTTACTTTTCTTACTTTTCAAAACTTGAATATGCAAATATTCTATTCTAAAATATAGGGGTAAAAAAACAGTAAACTTTGATTTTTCACCATTTTAGGGGCTGCATGAGATTCTGATTATGACAAAATTGGCTTGATCACGAATCCGGAGATGATGCCGATTGCTGGAAATGTGTGAGTATGACATGATTTTGGGTTTTGCTTTTACAATAATATTGACAGGTTAGCTAAAAGTCCCGATCTAAATTGAGATCACTTTTCAAGCTCTAACAAAATTTACTCGAGCAATAGCTTTCTCTTTACTTATAGACCTCCATAGTCAGTGGTGGCTCCATGAATTTTGTTTAGGAGAATCATTAAAAAAATTTAATAAAAAAAGAACTTGAATATATCGAGTTATCGACAAAAAAAATTAATACATGAAGTTTTACAATTTTCTTCTACAAATTCTTAA
This sequence comes from Castanea sativa, assembly GCF_040712315.1. NCBI lineage: Eukaryota > Viridiplantae > Streptophyta > Magnoliopsida > Fagales > Fagaceae > Castanea > Castanea sativa. Next base: position 35,988,824 of record NC_134016.1, on the reverse strand, counting down.
AATTTTAATTGTTATATGATAGTTCATTATAAGTATCTATTACTAATGTGGGTAGCTATGAGCCTATAACTATTTTATTTTGTTAAGTTAATCTAACATTTTTATTTTTATGCAATTGTTATTATCAATTTGTTATTTTTTTATAAAAATATTTTAAACTAAATGACTAAACTAAACTCATTAGCTTTGTATTAATTATTGACGCACACAACCATACTCATTCATACATAAAATTATATACTACGTGTCTACTTAACCAATCAAATGTTTGGACAAATATTAACTTTACAATTTTTTTCCTTAAATTTTACTAGCTTTATAACAAAAAGTTATTATAACATGATAACAATACACATACATGTAACAAACCATTTCTATTTCCTAATTATAAATTATATAAATTTATCTAATATTTATATTGTACACACAAACGTCCACACACATCATAATTCACACAAATAGCATTATAATAAAAAGTAATGCACACAATCAATATTAGATATACTCACACACATAATATAAATTTATAAAAAAGAGTGATACTTACAATTCACAAACATTTACTCTTTACTCTTAGAGTTTGAAATACTTGTAATAAAGATGTACAAAATTTAATTCAGGGTATGCAAAAATATTTTTAAAAATAAATTAAAGAATTAAACTGACAAAAAAAATATTATATATATATATATATATATATATATTATATTTTGAAATCAGGGGGTTCATTTGAACCCCTTGAATATAGACTAGCGCCGCCCCTGTCCATAGTCATAATTAAGATGGAATCCAAGATTCCAATGTCAAATTGTTAGTATTATACTTTCCTTTCACATAAAGATGCAATGCACCAATGTACGGAATATTTTCTCCTATAGTGGCCAAATTTATTAGCCATGACATCAATAAGGAAGAAGGGTTGTAGTCCTCGTGGATAGGGATGTGCATCTAAACCACCAACTAGACAAAACTGTCCTAATTAACCAAACCTAACTTGACACATTGGGTTGGTTTTCATGAGTTGGTTTGAGTTATAATTTTATTTTGATCCTTCAGTTGGGTCGGATTTAGGTTGATAATTTTTTTTAATTCATTTGACCCAACCCAACCCACTATATATATATATATATATCAAGGTGGTCGATACCATACCGGTACGTATACCGGTATTGAAATACTAACGTTTTGTACTGGTTTAAATACCGGCTAATTTTGGGTATTATCAGCCGGTACCGGGCATACCGGCTGGTACTGAAAAAAAAAAGTTTTTTTTTTCTTCTAATTTTGTAATTTTTGAATTTTTGTAAGAATATAATGGTAACTTATTTGCATTAACTTATTAGTATTATTTGTTTTTTTAGTATGCAATGAACAATTAAGCTTTCTGTTTTTTATATTGTGTTTTTTTTCTTTTCTTTTTATTGATGCTAAAGTCTAAAGTCATGAATGATTTATTCTAAATTAGGGTAATGTTTTATGGTAAACTTTTATATTTATTATAATATATATATATATATATATATTTATAAATATAAAAAAACAGTAAACACAAAATGGTACACTGGTATTGACCGGTACCAAAATATATCGTTCCATTTGTCAAACCAATACAGCCTCCGGTACGAAATTGACTCCCTTGATATATATAAGTTTATTTAATTACCCTCAATTTAATTTTTTTAGTTTGATTCAGTTTGGGAGTTTGAGAATTAGTTTAGAAAATTTTGGAATATATATAATTTAAGAATATTATATGAATTGTATTTTATTGAAAAAATGTTTAAATACTTGATGAAAGAAAATACAATTTTTTACAAGAGATGAAACATTTAAGCACAATTCATGAAAATATAACCCGATTTATGCACACTCCCTAATTTTAGGTTTTTATTTATTTATTTACTTTATTATTGTTATAATGAATTTCAAACATACGATATCTACTCCATGATGATTGCTCTATATCATCTTGCCGCAAGACACCAATTGATTACTGGTGTAAACATGCTTCTAACCTCAGATCTCTTATTTAACGACAAAAGTCTTTATCAGTTGAACTAATTGAAAGATTGAAACCGCATCCTAATTATAGATTTGATTCATACTAGTTGGTATTGACCAAAAAGACCAAATCACATTCTCAACACAGAATCTATAATAATCATATATATCGGATTGTATTGCTAGTATCCACTATCCATTGCCTTAAAAGAGCTCATGAAACAGAATTGGCAATTGAATAAAGATTTTGGATATCCTAGTCCCACCAAACCCATTGAAATTTGAAATTGCTAGTCCATTTTATATTTTTGGATTTTAATGGTTTTCCTTAGGCAAGTCCCCACCATAACCAAAAATGTAATAATTTTCTCAACCAATTCTTACCCTCACTTCCAAGCTTTCTATGTGATTCTTGGCACGCGAGGGATTTGCAATATCTCACACTTTCCACATGCTTTGAAGCCTTGGAGGCAAATTATGAAGATCATGAAAACTCATTGCTTGCAAACAATGAAAATTTCTCTTCCAATAAAACAAAAAAATATTTTTAAAAAAAGGCAAAGAAATAATGGACAATCAAAATAAATCCTGAGAGAGATTGTGATAGGTATTACATTTCAAATCTTTAGGGGTTAAAAAAAAAAAGGTAATTGGCAATTCGGCATTTGGCAGCAAACTTGTTGTTAAGAGACTAAATAAAGAAGTTTCTAATGCAAACAATTTAAATAACAATAGTTAATTACTTAATTGAAAGTGGGTCAACTTAGTTTTATATTTTTATTAATTTTATTGAGCACCGATAGAATGATGGGTGTCCAGAAACTTATGATAGCGAATTCTAATACCATGGGTTTCCTTCTCCAACTTCCTAACCCTTTGTTTATATTTCCTTACTTGGTAAAGGGGTTTGGTTCAAGATGGAGGTGAAATAACTTCTGTAAACATGTTTTTTTTTTTTTTTTTTATAACAAATATACAGTTAAATTATGAATATGAATAGATATAAATATTTTATCTATAAAATATTTATATTTCAAATACTTATTATGTACTCTGATATTAAATAATATTCAACTAATACAAAATTTGATGTACGTCTTAAAATAAAAGAGAGAGTGTCAAATGATGTCATCTTCAAAATATTAATTCTTTTTTTGGTGAGATTCAAAATATTGATTATATACTATAAAAAATTTTAATATTAATAATATTTACAATAAATGTAATTTGATCCTAAAATTAAATGTAATTTGTGTGAATTTATGTAATAATAATACTATGCCATAGTATTATTATTACATAAATTCACACAAATGATTAAAGCAACATACCACTTTAAACTCGAGAGCTATGTAGCTCAAATGACACCTCCTATTATTTTTAATGGAGATGTATATTTAAAAAAAAAAATTACCAGGTTAGAAAAATAAATTAGTAGAGCAACTTACGGACCCACAAACTGGCAGGACTATAAATGAGCCTAGTAATGAAAGTTCAAACTTTCTCATTTAATTCTATTTTGAACACAAACCGAACTCAAGTTTATTATCAAAAATAAAATTACATGTTCAATTTTGCTTTTATAGTATTTTTCTCCATATATGGTAAAATAATGGTTGAAATCTTTTACACCCTTCAAGAATCTACAAATTTTTACTACAGATACTGTTGAATTATGATTATTAATGAACTAAAAATAATAATTTGATATCAAATAGACCCATTTATACAGATATATCATTAAATTTCAAGCTTATTTAATTAAGTATATTTTTTCAAAAATATACATATAACTTATAAATATATAATATTATGTAGACTTAAAAAAAAAAAATAGTCTTATGCTCATAAACTTGTTTACAAACACATTATTTATTTTTAAACTTAGATCATATTGAATCTCAACAAGTCCTTTCCGATTTGAGCTCATTTTGCTCATAAATATCTTGGTTCATTTATAGTGCTTTTTATTTTTCGATTTTTTTTTTTTGAGCGGGTATTTTTCGTTTTTATTGATCGTGCAGTTTGGTTTATTTGTTCATATTCAAAGCTTTGTCTTATTTTAAAAAAATATTCTACAATCAACGTCAACGTGAGTGCATATATGGAGTCCTAGTCAAACCCGGAGCCGAAGTTTGGTCAACATGGGCGGCTCACCAGCTCCTAGCTTGTAATCTCCGTCTTTTCTAGAAGGATGATGCACCTTCTTACATAGCTTAATTTTGTAAAATTCTTCTTCCTAATTTTTTTTTAAATATTACACTAATAATTTTATTTTATATATAATAAAATTTTTTATTTTTTTTTATTTTTTTCCTTCAAGAAACCCTGTCTAAGTGTGACTATAACAACACACTTATCTAATGAAGAATCATACTTGGGAGCCCTATAAAGTTCATGTAAATTGAAATAACTTTTTTTTTTTTTTCTGTAAAAGAATCAATATATTATAAAAAAAAAAGTGAGAAGTTAATTCTCAATTATCTTTCTAAAAGACTTATCTTATTGTTTCTATTTTTTTTAATAAAAAAAGACCGATTGATTCTATTAAGGCATTGTCCTTAAGTGATATTAATAGAGACACAATATTTATTTTGGACCAAAAGGGTCGTAATATTTTATTGTAAAAGGTTTTTAATATTAAAAAAAAAAACAAGTTTTGAAAGCATTAGTTGCAAGTTTGGTTTGGTCTATCTGCTGGCAGTGTCCTTCAACGACATTGGAATAACATTCTGATATTGAGAAAATCCATAACACACTTCAAATTTTTGGTTCTTTGATTTTATTCATGGAATTATAGGAAGCTATTCTTTAATCTCAAAATTCTACAAAGAAAACGAAGACAAAAGACTAAGAAGAAGAAGAAGAAGAAGATAAAGAAGCTCATATTAGAACTAGCATGTCAGACGAGGAAACTGATTCATGGCCGGTTGCTTTATTTGTTTTCTTAATCTTGATCACAGGTACTGATTGAACCTGTATTTTTCTTTGTCAAATCTTTATTCTTTTGGTTTTTTACTCTGAATTCAGCTTTTCCAATACTATATGTCTTGCCCAAGTTCATCTTTCATGGCACCCAGAACCTTAATATGTTTCAAAATACATTCAAACTTCCAAAAAGTTTAATGGGTATTTTTCTGTTAACATTAAATAATAGAATTCTCACGTTTACCAAGGATGTTTTCTTGTTTAATAAAACCAGAACATGTGTTAGTTGTTCGACGATGATTCTGTCTCAAACATGTTTTTAATTATGAGAATCTAATAAATCATTGAATTCTGCAGGTACGTTTGTTGCTGGAGATTCTCTGGCCAGAGACAAAGAAGTCCTGCTAAATCTGAAAGTATTCTTTGAAGGAAACAATCAAATAAACAGAGGAAAATACTCACAGTGGAACAAGCAGAGCGATAACCCGTGTGAATGGCCTGGAATAAATTGCAGTACTGCTACCAGAACAGCAAGAGTCACCAGCATCAACCTCTCAGACAACCAAATCTCCGGCAAGTTATTCGGAAACTTCTCGTTGCTAACCGAGCTCTCTTTCCTCGACCTCTCCAAGAACACTCTCAGTGGAGTGATTCCTGAGGACTTAAACCGGTGCCAAAACCTTGCGCATCTCAATCTCTCACATAACATGCTTGGCGGCCACCTGAACTTGACAGGGTTGAATAAGCTTGAGAAGCTTGATATTTCTGTCAATAGAATATGTGGGGAGGTCCAGTTGAGCCTCCCAACAATTTGTGACAAGTTGGTTGTGTTGAATATATCGGCGAATAACTTCACGGGCGTGATCAATGGCGGTTTTGATACATGCCAGAATTTGCAGTTCTTGGATTTGAGCACAAACAAGTTAAGTGGGGAATTATGGAATGGTTTTGAAAGGCTGCTTGAGTTTTCTGCCTCAGAAAACAATTTCAACGGGCCTATTTCGTCGTCAATGTTTGGTACTAACTGTAGCTTGCAAGTTTTAGACCTGTCTGAAAATAATTTTACTGATCAGGTTCCAGGGAATATATCAAATTGTCGAAGTTTGGTTATTTTAAATCTGTCGAGTAATAATTTTACAGGAAAAATACCAGCAGAGATGGGATCAATTTCTAGTCTTCAAGCTTTGTACTTGGGGAACAACAGCTTTTCCAATGACATTCCTGATTCACTTCTCAGCTTGAATAACTTAACCTTCTTGGATTTGAGCAGGAACAATTTTGGAGGAGATATACAAGGGATTTTTGGGAAATTCACTAAGGTTAAGTTTCTTGTATTGCACAGCAATTTGTATACCGGTGGGATAAATACATCGGGAATTCTCAAGCTTCCTAACATTTCTAGATTAGACCTGAGCTTCAACAACTTTTCAGGTCCACTTCCAGTTGAAATCTCTGAAATGCCAAGTTTGAAGTTCTTGATCCTTGCTTACAATGAATTTTCTGGAACTATACCATCAGAATATGGAAACCTGTCCCGCCTGCAAGCACTTGACCTCTCTTTTAACAGGCTAACTGGATCAATACCTCCCACCTTTGGAAATTTGACGTCACTCTTATGGTTGATGCTTGCAAATAATTTCCTATCGGGGAAGATTCCACCGGATTTGGGAAATTGCACAAGCTTGTTGTGGTTGAACCTTGCCAACAACCAACTTTCTGGGAAAATCCCACCTCAATTGACAAATATTGGTACAAATGCCTTGGCAACTTTCGAGTCTAATCGCCGGGAAAATGACCGGATTATTGCTGGCTCAGGGGAGTGTTTGGCGATGCAGAGGTGGATTCCTGCAAACTACCCTCCTTTCAGTTTTGCGTATGACATCCTCACAAGGAAGAGTTGTAGAAGCATATGGGATAGGCTACTTCAAGGAAATAGTATTTTCCCAATATGTGCAGCTGGTTCATCAGTCAGGACCTCTCAAATCTCCGGTTATGTTCAACTAAGTGGGAATCGGCTTTCAGGTGAGGTCCCTCCAGATATTGGTAAGATGCAGAATTTCAGTATGTTGCATTTGGGCTTCAATGAATTCTATGGGAAACTCCCTCCTCAAATTGGAGAAATGCCACTTGTAGTCCTAAACATTTCCAATAACAAGTTTTCTGGTGAAATTCCTGGGGAAATTGGTAACATTAAGTGCCTGCAGAATCTGGACTTGTCCTGCAACAATTTTTCTGGCATGTTCCCAGCAAGCTTTAGCAACCTGAGTGAGCTAAGCAAGTTCAATATCTCATACAATCCACAGATCTCTGGTGAAATTCCAACCGGGCAATTTTCAACGTTTGAGAAGTCATCCTATCTCGGTGACCCCCTTTTGGAACTTCCAAATTTCATTGACAACACCACAAATAAGTTTCCACATGGTGCCGATCATGATAGGAAGACAAACAGGCGTCCTAGATTTGCTGCGTTCTTGGTGTTCCTAACTTTGACACTGATTTTCTTAATATTTGGGGTATTGTCACTCATAGTCTGCATGATGGTGAAGAGCCCATCAGAATCACCAGGGTATCTACTACAGGATATAAAGTACCGGCATGATCTTGCATCAAGTTCTAGCTATTCATCACCATGGTTGTCAGATACGATTAAGGTCATTCGTTTGGACAAAACAGCTTTCACACATGCAGACATTTTAAAAGCGACTGGTAACTTTTCAGAGGAGAGGATTATTGGAAAGGGGGGATTTGGCACAGTCTACCGAGGAGTATTGCCTGATGGGAGAGAAGTGGCAGTTAAAAAGCTTCAAAGAGAAGGAATAGAGGGTGAAAGGGAATTCCGAGCTGAAATGGAGGTTCTAAGTGGCAATGGATTTGGTTGGCCACATCCAAACCTTGTAACACTTTATGGTTGGTGCTTGGATGGCACACAGAAAATTCTAGTTTATGAGTACATGGAAGGTGGAAGCTTGGAGGACCTCATATCAGACAGAATAAAGCTTACATGGAGGAGAAGAATTGATGTGGCACTTGATGTAGCTCGTGCATTAATGTTTCTACACCATGAATGCTACCCTGCCATTGTGCATCGTGATGTGAAGGCTAGCAATGTCCTACTTGATAAGGATGGGAAAGCACGGGTTACTGATTTTGGTCTAGCTAGAGTTGTTGATGCTGGGGATAGTCATGTTAGTACAGTGGTGGCAGGGACAATTGGTTATGTTGCTCCTGAATATGGGCAAACATGGCATGCTACTACAAAAGGGGATGTGTATAGTTTTGGGGTATTGACAATGGAACTAGCAACTGGGAGGAGAGCTTTGGATGGAGGGGAAGAGTGTTTAGTGGAATGGGCAAAACGGGTGATGGGAAATGGGAGGCAAGGATTGAGCAAATCAGTCATACCGGTTGTGCTTTTGGGGTCCGGGCTGGCTGAGGGGGCAGAGGAAATGAGTGAGCTTCTCCGGGTTGGGGTGAAGTGCACAGCTGAGTCACCACAAGCTAGACCAAACATGAAGGAAGTGCTAGCTATGCTAATAAAGATTTCCTGCATTAGAGGGGAGTTCAATTATGGCCACTCTCCTCCTTCATAAGTTTTTGAAGTTTTGAGAAAAATGTCCATAGTCTTAGGATGTTACATAGTTTTCACACATATAATACACAGTTTTTACTGATGCAATTCTTCTTGTACACAAATCATTCATCATTCATTATGTCAAAGAAAGGTTTCTCAATTTTGTTATGTGACTCCTCAAAGCAGTTCAAGGGCAAATGCTAGTTATAATAATCTTCATTTGAGCAAAAGATTATGTTCTACTCCCTAGCAACTTTTCGAGTGACCACAGTGCTTGAGAATGCATTTTCATTTATATTTTTCTGCACCAAATAAACACAAAGTCGTCTAATCCATCTAAGAATGCAGCTGGTGCATGAATTTTCTAGTGGAGTGACTAACCATTCAAGCATTTATATATTATTATCACTCATTATAAAATGTAATAATTCTTAATGGTTCATGATCGTTTGGTGGACTGCACAGAAACTCCAAGGAGTTATTGGAGGCAATGCGTTCTTTAAAGGAAGCCACAAGTTTTTGACATTTGATTGAAGTAGGAATTAAGCATACGGGTGTACTTCATATTACAGTAACTTTGTTCCTTTTATTTTATTGGGAGAACTTGTGTTGATTCGCCACAAAAGGGCCAATTTTCAACATCATAGAATGGATGCTTTTCCAGCACCAACAATAGGTGCCAATCAATATTTGGCAGCCCAAAAAATGGCACCACACGCATTGTCATCTGTCCATTTGAAAATGACTAATAGTGCAAATCACAATTAAAACATAATGTTCAAGAAACCTACACAGAGTGGAAAGGGAGGCCAATATGAATTATTTCTATATAAAAAAAAAGCTCTCATAGTTGAAGTATTTATGCTAAGCAAAAAGTTTTCCCCACTTCTTTTCCTGAATGAATATGATTTTAGTGTCAACAAAAAAAACTAAGTCTTGAATTTCTTTGCCCTTCCCAAAAACAACATTTCTAAGAAAATAAGAGAAGTTGAAAGAATCAGTTTTGTTTTCAAGAGTTTTGTCACTCGGTGTGGTACAACGTGCTTTCCTTTATTAGGAGAACAAAAGTTCAAATCTTCCTTTTCTATTATTGTAACTATCGGGAAGGGGCGGGAGGAGGGGGAGAAGAAAAAAATTTGTTAGACCGAGATGTCTAATTAGTAGACCTTGTAAAATTGGACCCGTTAACTTGCCCAAAAAATAAAAGAAAAAAAGAATGAGTTATATGGCAATCTGTGGGGGGAGAAGAACCAAATTTGTTAGACCAAGATGTCTAATTAGTAGACCTTGTAAAATTGGATCCAAAAAAAAAAAAAAAAAACTAGTATGGGTAATATGTCAATATGTTTTTGTCTAACCTGCTTTTGACTTTATCCGGTCTGGTTGAACTCTAACCAGACATGACATGTTTATCTACAAACTTTAAAGTTTTTATTTATTTATTTATTTATTTATTTTATTGACTCATTTTTAATGTACATTTGTAGATTAAAGGTATATCAGTTTTTCTATATTGTAAATGAAAATACTAATGACTCTATTTGTTAACATGACACGCAATTCTCAAATATAAATATTTTCAGTGTCAAATCTATTATAAACATTTGGTAGTTTTTTTTTATAAGTTCATTATATATATTCTTCCTAATTATATATTTTCTTTTCCTTTACGTAACATGTTATATTTTATTCTTAAAACTTTATATATGTGTGAGTTTGAATTAATTTTTTTCTTTTAGTTTTTTTAAGGTTATTTTCTTGTGTATAACTTTTCAAAGCCTCAATTATTTTTAACATACCACTGTACTTTTGCCAACTTTGGGCAAATAAACAAATAAGATTTTAGTAAAACACTAAACCAAATGCATACGTAGTTACTTTTATAGATAATTCAATTTTATTTCATTTTCTTATATAAAATGTACACATGATTTGTTTTCTTCTTTTGTGAAACTATTGGCCTAGTAGACTAAGAGCATTTGCACTAGCACTTGAATATACCAAATGTAAGCTCCAATTTACAATTTAGTCCAAAAGCAGCCCATAGCCAGACTGGTAAACATGGGATATTCTAAATTTTTTTGGCATAGTGCTACAGTGCCATAGCAAATATAGGATAACACTGTAGCAACTCTTTTATATTACAAATTATTATTTTAATGGTATTGTAGCTACTTTTTAAAAATATATGATGGTACCGTAGCAACATTATATTATTTTAATATATAAATATATTATTTTAATGAGTAGAATAGGAAAATAAAAGTTGATATGTTGAGTATATTGTAAAATGGTATGGGATAATTAATAAAATAACTTTTTGAGATGGTAAAATAAAATAGTTTGAAAATAGCGGGTGTGAATGCTCTAATAAAATTGATTGTCGAAATACAAACTCAAGGATTTATGTATAACTTCCTTTTTATGTATTTCTTTGTTTTTTATCTTTATTGAAAGAAATAATAATAATAATAATAATAATAATAATAATAATAATAATAATAATAATAAATTTAGAAAGTATGTTAAAGGAACTTGAAAAAAAAAAATCAAGTCATACCAAGTTGACCTAACCTATCAAAAAATCAAGTAAAAGGTAGAGGAATAACAACTTATTTTAATTCAATAAGTTTCTAATTTATACTCAATTTGACATGTACCTATTGTAGACAGGTCTACCATATAGCTAAGTGGTGAGCAACAAAGTTTTGCACCTCTCCAAATAACAAATATGGACCAACAATTGAAGTTATACAATTATCTAATATAGCTGCATCTTAAAAAAAAAAAAATCCCTAACATAGTTGCAATAAATAGTCCAATCCAGCTTGGGATAGAATTAGCCTTGAGTTGAGACTGGGTTTAAACAACCCAAAAGCTTGATCCAATCACAAAAATTAGGAGAAATTACACTTTATCACCCTAAACTATGCCCCAGATTATACTTTGCATCCTAAACTTTTCGAATGCACATTTTGCACCCTAAACTATGACCATTGTTACACTTTGCACCCTAATGTTAAATTTGCTGTTATGTTAGATGGAAAGCACAATCACATGCCTCCCACGTGACATTTGCTTAAGTGTCACAAAGGCAAAAGACCCAAATGCCCTCTTCCAAGACCCAAAAGGCATTACACAGATCCTCAGTATCAGTCCTTCCCTCTCACTCACGATTTGATTTTTTGGGTCTCTCCATGCACCGATCCACACAGATCAGTAGAGATAGAGGGTAGTGAATGACGGTGGCTAAGTGGCGATGGTGGCTGGTCGCAGATGGTGGTGCCGATGGTAGCTGAGTCCGATTTGGGTTTTGTTTTGGTCATGATTCAGAACTAGTATGGTCAACTCCAAGAGCTCACAGTGGCATCCGTGATCTCAAAATCGGCTGGGCACGATTCATCTCTTCTCTCTCACTTTCACTACAAATCTTGGCGATGGATTGGTTGAGAGTTGTGTTTGTGATCTAAATTTCTGAATGTGTTGATCAGAAAGTGTGGATTTGTGTTTGTGGATCTTAGTTGGTCTGAATTTGTGTTTGTGATTTTATATTCTGTGAATTTGTGTTGTGATTTGGTTTTTGACAAAGGATCTCATGCTCGAAAATTGGTGGCTTTGCGATGGTATGTGGGTTTTTTTTTTTTTTTTTTGATAGGAATGGTATGTGAAATAGAAAGAAAAAGAGAAAGAGAAAGAGAAAGGGAAAGAGGAAAATGTCGATGAAGAAAGTGAGTAGAAACACGATGATTCTCAAGGACTTTCACGGTGGCTCCATCCCAATTGATCTCCTTCTTCCCTCTGCTCCCGGTGGCTCCGTCCCAATAGAGAGAGGTGTGTTTGCTACTGGAGTTGGAAGAGGGGTATTTGGATCTTTTGCCTTGGTGACACTTAAGCAAACGTCACGTGGGAGGCATGTGATTGTGCTTTCCATCTAACATAACAGCAAATTTAACATTAGGGTGCAAAGTGTAATAATGGTCATAGTTTAGGGTTCAAAACGTGCATTTGAAAAGTTTAAGATGCAAAGTGTAATCTAGAACATAGTTTAGGGTGGTAAAGTGTAATTTCTCCTAAAAATTAAATTGCACTTCACAAATAAACAAGAAAAACATATCAAATTCTAGAAGAAATCTTCTAAAATCACAAACAAACTCACAATTTTTGTCACAATACTCTTGTCGTGATAGATTGTAATTGACTTTCACATTCATTTATCATTTTTTCCACAAATTACAATTAAACACATAAAAATTTATAGCAAAAATTGTGCACATTTTTGTTGCAAGTAGTTTTTTTTTTTTTTAATTCTATAATTCCACAATCCCTTGCCTTTTTTTGCTTTTTTTTTTTTTTGTTTTTTTTTGTTGCTTTTTTACAATCCCTTGTCAGTAGTGAAGGAGTGTACCTTTTTTATTTTTTGAGCAAATAAAGGAGTGCACTTGGGTATTAAAGAATCACATTATTTTCACCTGAAAAAGGACCTGGACCCAAAGTTTCATTATTTGTTCACATAAGTGACCATAATACCCCTGCTTACTCACTTCCTAATGACTAATCTCTCCTTAGAATTTCCCAAAATTAGTATCCTGCTAGCTTTCCCAACCACCATTTGGCCATTGCATTGCATGTACTTTCCCTGCTCTTTCATACCATACTCTCTCTCTCTCTCTCTCTCTTCAATGAAAAATTTCACCCATTTTTTTTAGCTTCCAACTCTGTGCAACAATGTTATCCAAAACATGAAAGCAAAGAAGGAGAAAAATCTAAAGTGGCCCAAAATTGTAGCTTGGTGAGTCTAATTTCTCTATCATCCTCAACAGAGTTAGTAACTCCCAACCCCAGATGACATTTCCTTTCTCCTTTCCAGTTTTTTCCCAGGAAATTGTTTTCCAAGAAAATGGGCTTCAATTTTCAACTCTTGTCTAGTTGTTTGATTTGTGCATTCTAGTGAAAACTCTATTAGTTTTGCCTAATGTGTCTTCCTGTTTATTTTTATTTTTTTCCAAATTTACTGGGTATTTGTTTCCTGAAAAAAATGAGCTGTCTTTTTACTGTTGAATGTGATTATACACACTATCTAGATGAAATAATTGATGGGTTATGTTCCATTTGTGTTCTTTCAATGACTTTTATATAGATTTTGGTTAGATATAGGAGATTAAGATTCAGAGTTTGCTTTCCCCTTATATTGGCATTTGTGCAGTATTTATAGCTATTAAGAGAAAATAGCAAATCTCTCTCTCTCTCTCTCTCTCTCTCTCCAAGGAGTTTGATTTGAAATTGTGAGTAAAAAAGTGGCCTTGCTTGTTTTGTGGACTGTAACTTGTTAATGGGTATGCTTGGGTTTCTCATCTATATGATGGATGAGGATCACAAATTCACAATCTTATAGCCCTTGATGGCAATGCAATGGCTTTAGTATCATGATTTTTTACTGTTTCATTTTTTAAGATTTGTCTTATATTTTTCTCATTCATTGCACTAAGAATAATGTCACATGTTTGTTGCTTTCCTCTTTATAGAAATTTTAATGGGCAAATTTTGAGCTACTGCATATCAGAGTTTTCTATGATTACTATGGTGTTAATTATAATGGCTCTTTGGCCAATCTTCTGGATAGGGTATAAGGACTGACTGACTGACTGAGTATATTGATGAACAAATTGTAAACAACATGTTGCGGAGGACAACTGAATATAACATGGTAGGGGAGAGAAGGGAGAACATTATGCCCGTGGAGCTAGCAATCCAAAGAGAACTAGCATATAGGAGGAAGGTAGCTATGTTGCAGTTCACATTAGATGAAGATTTGAAAGATCTTATGCCTTTGCAGATGAGGATTCAAAAAGAAGATTGCTTGAGTTTTTCTCACTGGCAATGATTTATATCCCTTTGCTTCAACTAACGTTTTTTTTATAGCCTTTCTTTCAGACACCCTAAACTTTTACCAAGTTACTTTTGAGGCTCTGCTGTGAATATCTTTTTTTTCTTATTCAAATGCAACTTTTGTTCAAAAGCATAAATGACTTGCATATAAATCAAGGCCTGTAGTTGGATTTGAAGATACAGTCCATATCTAATTGATGTAGAACCCAACTTACATTTTCTTTTTCTTCTCTCCCACATGGAAAGTTTAATTAGTCTGCTTTGTCAGAGAATGCATGAGAATTTGAAAGAAGGTTTATTAGGCACTAAAAATTAATATCTCTGTTAATTATAATGTTTCTTGTGGCCCGGATTATTAGATGCTGTCATATGTTTATGGGTCTTCATTGAAGAATGACCAGATGTGCAATTGTTCTATCTTAAAATGGCACCCATCACATAAGAAGCAGAGATATTTCACAATGAAAATATAAATTATGAAGTGCATATAAAATTTTTGTGGTAGAGTCAAAATTGAGTTTCGGAACCTAGCGAAGCAATATGCTTAGTGAAAATTTCGTGTGCATACAATTGATCTGGTTATCAGTAATTTCGTTTTCGAGCACATTTTGCGATGATGTAATGGTGTAAATTACTCAAAGTTGTCTAGTCTCTTCAAAGTTTTTGATTTTTACACGATAGGTTTCTTCGGTAGATGCATTGCTAGGGTATAACTTCAGCTAAGTTGTTTGTAATATTGGGAACTTCAACACCCCCCCCCCCCCCCTTTTTCAGGTGCTATCTTCACATTCAAGTCCCATTCACAGCCCATGAACATTGGAACGGCCTAGTGCAAGTGCAAGTCCAAGTCCGATTCCAAACACAAATCATTCAGTGCTATCATCACTTTCAAGTCCCAGCCACAGCCCAAGACCATTGGAAGGGCCAAATTCAAGTCCAAGTCCGGTTCCAAGCACAAATCTTTCAGGGATAAAGCGAAAAGAGCTGACCAACTGCCTTCAATATCTGCAACCTGAACAGCCCGGGCTATCTCATGGTAGTGTCATGCTTAAGGATCAGATAGATAACTTATTTTGCAAGATTTGCCAAGTTCAGTGCTCAAGTGCCTTTAATCTCGAGCAACACTTAAGAGGAAGAAAACACAAGGCGAAAGTAGAAGAGTTGGAACTTAATAGGAACTATGGAGGAGAGAAAGCAAACCAGCTTCAATTTTGTGAATTGTGTAAAGTAACGTGCATGAATGAAACTTTGTTGAAGCTACATTTACAAGGAAAAAAGCACAAGGAGAAACTACAACAACTGGAATCGTTACAACATGGAGAAGAAATCCCAAACCAACCAAAGTGGTGTGGATTGTGTAAAATTTGGTGCATGGGTGATCATAATTTCAAGGAGCACCTTGAAGGTCAAAAGCATATAGTTCAGCTACATGCTTTTCAGAAGGAAAAGAGGGCCAAACAGATAATTGAGATTGGCTAAAGTCATGACGGATAATTTTATTCTTGCCAAGAAAACAGTGAAAATCCGTTTGAACTTAGTGCATATGACTCCTAGTCTCTAGAGTTAGTTTCTCCCTTTCCTCATATATAGGCAACTATATATACAAAGAAAAGAAACCAAGAGCATTGTAGTTCAACTAATATTTTTGGCGTGTCCAACAGAGATATTTAAAATTCAAATCCCTCCTCCCCATTGTAAATATCGATTTATCAAAAAAAATTCACTGTGAAAAAAAGTAATTTTGAACCAATATGTATATTTTGTGATTAACTAGTATTTGTGTTATGCCTTATACATCTTATAGACAAAACTAACCCTGCATTCCTAAAACTTCCTATATATGAGCAAATATTTTGAAACTTGTAGCATTCAGTATTGCAGCAAGGGCTACTTGAATTGCTTTTTTTCAGAACATGTTGGGAGAGCTAAGACAATAGCATCTTGGAGTCATCATGGTAATACCCATTTATTCCAAAATACCTTTCAAGCAACTAATAAATCATTTTAAACTAATGCTGGAAATTAAAGTTTTAGAATAGAACAAGACTTGCTTGTTTCTATGGTTGAGATGGATATAGGCATTGCAGAATTTCACCCATGCTTTTTAAACCCGGTCTCTTAGACAAGTTAAGGTTTTTAATTTGTAATTAACTAGTCAAATTTGGTGGCTGGATTTGTAAGAAACGCAAGGGAATGAAAGAAAGTGAGCGAAGAAATCTTTAATGAATATCAAGAATGAATTGCTTCATTATCATTACAAAACGAGCTATGTTTCTTTTATAGGAGATCAGACTCAGCAGAGTAATAGTCTATTGCAACTGCTAGCCATTGCATAAGTAATTCTACTAATAAACTGCTCTAATTGACTCCACCAACTTATCTTCAAAACACACTGTTTCATTAATAGTATATTACAGTGCTAAGACCATGACTGTAGTTCAGAGGCTTTTGACAATACAACCTGCCGTGTGTGATCCCGATAGAAAACAACACTTAAGTTGACCTGCATATGCTGTTTTGCATGAGAGCTTGCTTAACAAGCGTAAACCTTTCAAACTAGGCTCTGCCGCGGGCCTGTTTAAGGTCATAGATTATTTTTGTAATTTGTAGACATGGTGAGGGAATTGAGGATCAACATAAGTTGGAGGTTATGCAATGTAAACATCTTCTCAAACCAATCCATTCAGGAAAGCATTACTAATATACAACTATTTGATAGGCCAATGAATTAAACTGCCAAGGTAGAATTAGTCGAATTGTTGGGGCTTTAACAATTGGATTGATTGTGTCTTCAAAGTCTATGCCTTCTTGTTCATAGAATCCCTTTGCTATCAAACTGGCCTTGTACCTAGCTATGGATCCATCACTATTATGTTTAAGCTTATAAACCCATTTTTATACCACAATATTTTCAATCAACTAGTGAAAGTACAAGAGTTCATGTATGTTGTCTTTGTAAAGCTGAGTATTCATCTGACATGGCCTGGCACCACTGTGGAAACTGCTGACAGGAAATCTTAAATTAAAGTAGTTCCATTTAAAGTGCAATCAATGTGAGATATAAGGCATTGCTTTGGCTTAAACATACCACTCTTAGACCTACTTGACATAGCATGAATGTTAGGAGAATGTTGTGGCTAAGTTTGAGGTATTATTGGAGTAGGGATTGGTTGAGTAGTAGAAGGAGAAGTTGAAATGAGTTGTGGATTAGAAGTAAAAAGTGAAGAGGATGAAGAACTTAAGACTGCAGGTAAAGAGAAAGAATGAAGGTATAGAAGGGAAGGAAGCCAAGATCAAGCATCAAAAGTTGGTGAAGAAGAAGATGGTGAGTGACAGACATATTGTAAAGTGGATTAGGGAAATACAAGCTCATTAAACAAGGTTTATATGTCTCTAGACAAATATATGATCAGTTTGTAGTTCCAAGCAAAGATGCAATCTCATTAAGTTAGATAACCTAAAAAGATGCATTTTTTTTTTGGGTGCTTGGTTCAAGTTTGTGGTTGTTGTATGGTCTAAAGTAAAGGAAAACATTTTAATAAAAACAGTGAAGGAAAGCACTGACAAACAAAGGTTTTGAGTTGAGGCAAATTACTTTTGGGCTGAAAAAGTTTCCACCAAGGTGAAATAAATTGAGTTCAAATGAGAGAAGTCAATTAATCAAAAACACAACAGAATACGCTAGATGTGACCAACATGAGACTATGAGAGTGACAATTTGACTTGTAAAATTAAAGTTAGGGTAGTCTCAAAAAGTCTACATGCTAATGCATATATTTTGATAAGCAAATAAAACCATGTAATTTAGGGTTATTTCTTATTTGAATTTTATACATTCAAGTTTCAAAATTTGAAATTCACTCTAGACAATATATTTCATTTACATCAGCACAAGGGCAGCGCTACAGGTTATTCAAGGGGTTCAAATGAACCCCCTTTGAATTTCACTCTAGAAGATATATTTCATTTACATCAGCACAAGGGCGGCGCTACAGGTTATTCAAGGGGTTCAAATGAACCCCCTGACTTCAATTTATATATATATATATATATATATATATATATATATATATATATATATTATACAAAATATTTTTTTTTAATTTAATACTTTAATTTATTCTTAAAGATATTTTTTTTCACACCTTGACTTAAATTTTGTACACCCTTATTATAAGTATTTTAGTTGTAGGTGTTTGTGAATTGTAAGTGTCACTATTTATTATAAATTTATATTATATGTGTGTGAGTGTGTCAAATACATTACTTTTTATTATAATGCTATTTGTGTGAATTATGGTGTGCGTAGATGTTTGTGTTTATAGTATAAATATATGATATAACTTTATAAAATTTAATAATTAGGAAATAGAGAGAGTTTTTTTTTTTTCATGTTAGTATATTGTTATCATATTATAATAACTTTTTTTTATAATAAAATTAGTAAAATTCAAGAAAAAAATTGTAAAGTTAATGATTGTTTAAACATTTGATTGGTTAAGTAGACACTTGGTGTATAATATTATGTAATATGAATAAGTATGGTTGTGTGTGTCAATAATTAATACGGAGCCAATGAATTGAGAATTGAGATTAGTCATTTAGTTTAAAATATTTTTATAAAAACAAAAAAATAAATAATGAACAACTGCATAAAGATAAAAATGTTAGGAAAACTTAACAAAATAAAATGGTCATAGACTCATAGCAACTCACATTGGCAATAGACACTCATAATGAACTATCACATAACAATTCAAAATTTGAAAACTTGGAATAAGAAATTGTAAAACTTCATATTTTATTATTATGATTTTGTCAATAACTTGATATATTCAAATTATCTTTTTATTAAAATTTTTTAATTTAAGTTTCTTAATGACCATCCTAAACAAAATTCTTGGAGCCACCATTGCATCAGCAACCCATCCGTTCATATTTTTCATTAAGTGTCATGTAAACTTGTGATGCGTGTTTAGTATCTGTTTGTAAATTACTTATTTTTTATAACTTATTTGCATAATTTGAGATAAAAAGATAAAATGCCAAAAATTATATTAATTATTTAAAATAAAACTGAGACAAAAAAAATATTAGACTTATAAATAGTACATAAAATAAATAAAAAAACTAGCTTATAATTATTTCCCCAAAATACCCACATTTGTCTAATAGGGGGTGCTTTGTAGGGATATTTAAACAATAGTTTTTGTCATTTCACAATACTTTTTTATTCACACTTATTTTTAAAAAACTTAAACAACATTATTAGAACAATATTACCAAACGGACCCAAAACAATTTCATGTCATTTTTATTATACTACCTCATTTTTATTTTAATTATTTAAAGTCTTTTATAGACTTAAAAAAATTAAAAAATTAAAACTCATTTTTGGTTTGTAGGGTAAGTAGGACCCACTATTTCAATGGCTTACACTTCACTGAAAGAGTGAGAGATTTCCTTCAGACTCTTGAATTTCAATCAAATGGTAACAAATGTGACTCTGATCACCTCCTCCCTGCTCTAAACAATTATTAATCCTTCTCATTTCTCAACTATCAACTCGGTAAACGTTTTCTCTTTCTCTAATATTTTACTCTCTTTCTCTTTTTCCCCAGGAATTCATTTTCTTCTATGGTTTGCTTACTTTCTCATTTTGCCATTATTAACTTTCCTGATAAAAACGTACTGTACTCTTCTTATCAATACTTGGGTTGTTTATGGTTTGCTTACTTTAAATGATCACTCACTCTGCATGTATTATGGATGACCATATTTTTACATTTTCCCACTTTTCAGTGGATTTGATTTCCTGGAAACTCTCATTTATTAATAAATAAATTTTAGTAAGAGATTTATTAAGTTGCTTTTGTGATTTTCTTGGGTGTTTTTTTACTGTGTTATTTTTTATCCTGTGCTTGGTTTTGTATTCTTTCATGGCTACACAACTTTTGGCTTTGTGCATGGTTTGTTTTTTTTGAGAGCTTTATTTTTTTATTTTTTTATTCCAATGCACATTATGGCCTTATGGGTAGTTTTAATTTGTGTTTTCCCATATTAATGCCAGGAAAAATTACATTTTAAATTCTATGATTTAGGAGTGTAACAAATTAAACCTTATAGTTTCAAAACTCTCAGCCCATATTGAATTCCAATCACTTTGTAATTCAACTTAAATGGGTGGGATTTAATTTGTTACTTTTTGAAATTAACTATAGGATTTAATTTGTTACACCCACTAAATTATAGGGTTTAAAATGTAATTTACCGTTAATGTTATTGTTTATGTACAGTGGTAGTTAGTAATTACTAGTGAACAAGTTGTGCACAATGAGGATATGATCTTTGTGTGTCATGCTTGTTTCCCTCTTAAGTTTAATGATACTTCAGTATGAAGAACAAATTAGTACCCTCTCTGTTTACTAATTTATGAGACGACGATACGTAGATAATTTCTCATTTCTAGTTGGATTTGTTGTGTGATTTCAATCAACTGTAGTCTGGTGAGGATTTCCAGTTATGTACCTAGGATTATCTTTTGATTAAGTAACATTATTTTCTGATACAATCTTCAACTCAGTGAATCTTACAGTATAATCATTTGAAACACTTCCTAGCTTGGTTTTAAATATCAAAATTAGGTAACTAAATTGCTCTTCTTTTTTTTTTTTTTTTTTTTTCCATATTCAAATTTGGAGCTGTGCTACTTGGACACCATCCTAGGTTTGAATCTATAATGTGAGTGCACCAATAGGGAACTTACAGGTCAAATAGTGCAGAGGTTACAACTAAAAAGGAAAATGGCAAGTCAGGTCTTCGCAATAACAAATTTCCAAATGTAAAAGCCGAGGAAAAGATTAGGGCAAATCAGTAAATTGAGTGACTCTAGGGATGGGAAAAATGTTGATGAAGCAGAGATCCCTTCAGTGATTAGACCATGCATATCTTCTAGAGATAGATTTCGGAGATTTGGGAGGTGATACATTGGCAATATATAGATGTTGGCACATCGATTTTGATATTTCTAATATCACAAGACCAGTTAGGGAAGGAAGCCAACTCGGAAATCTCACACCCCGGAACCCTTTCACATTCAAATTTTTTAAATTCTGGTGTGGACACAGGCTTTCCATTAAATTTTCATCTTCACAAACACCTACGTTACCTAGCACATCCCATATTAATTCCAACTTTCTACGATGCTGCTTGTCCTTCAAATTCGCAGCCTTGGCTTTAGAGGTGGCATCTTTCACCCGTACCTTAATTTTAATACTTAGTTCTCCTCTCAACTTATTTAGCTTGTTCAATTCCGGAAGACCAGCGCAAGTAAGTTCCTTGTTTACAATAAACAACGGTAGTACTTGTAGATAAAAGTCAACTGCCCTATTCCAGGTGGCATGTGAGTCAAATTGTAACAACCTATTAACTCAAGATTTCGGAGGTTGAACAAATTTTGAATGTTTCTTGGTAGTTCTTTAAGCTTATAACAATAACTGAGATTTAATGTTTGCAGATTCAACAATCTAGTAATAGAACTAGGGAGAACTTTAATGTTATTCCCGGAAAGATCAAGGTACTTTAAAAATGTCAACTTTTCTATAGAATTTGGCACCGTCATAATATTTGAGCCATGTAGGTCTAATGCACGCAAACATCTTAAACTAGAAAAAAGTATTTCAAGAGTTGATTTTTGGCAACTTGATTCTTCCTCACCTAGATCTCTAGCTTGATACATTTTAAAAGCCATAAGATCAATTCTTAATATGAATGTGCGTATCTTCTTTGCTTTGAATAATGAGCTCAAATCCTTCTTAAGAACATTGTGAGATGCATTTGATAGGTGACGAACATTCTCATTGACATTTTCTATATTTGAATCAATATATGTGCACTCAACTCTTGAGATTGATTGTGCAAGATCATGGATTAAATCATGCATTTCAAAGCTAATTATATTTCCAAAACTATCTTCTCTAGCTTCTTGGAAGAAGGACCTCCAAAGTAAGTCCTTACAATACTCATTAGCAACATCCTCCATTTGTAGCTTTTCATTTGATGACTAGATAAATCCTTGTACTATCCATAGATTTATCAATGTCAACTTTGAAATCTCACAATCTTTAGGAAACAATGAACAATAAGCGAAACAACACTTGATGGGAGATGATCATAACTTAATTTTAGAATCGGTAAAATACCACTATTATTTTCTTCTTGAGTTATATTTGTAGTTCTTTATTCTTGATATATAACCATTCATCCTCTGTCTTTTTGAAGTATAATTTTCTCCCTATTGCCTTTATAACAAGAGGCACTCCATAACCTTTTTGTACAATATCCATACCAATTTCTTCAAGATTAGGATTAATCGTCTCTTGCCCTTTTTTAAATGCCATTTGCTTAAATAAAGACCAAGATTGGTTTTTCGAGAGGCCTTGTAGATAATACGGTGAGATTGTGTCAATAGTCTCTACAACCAATTTAGTCCGTGTAGTTATCACCACCTTACTTCCCTTTGAGTCACCTATCAAAAGTCTTTTCAAGTTACACCACCTTTCCGCATCCTCATTCCACACATCATCCAACACAAGTAAGTACTTCTTTTGGTTGAGTGTTTTACGAAGTTCATTTTGTACTTGCTCAATGTCAAGGTTTTCAAGTTTCGAACCAGTTGCACATCTAATTATCTTTTCAGCAATTGTTTTTACATCAAAGACATCAGAGACACACACCCACAAGTGCAACTCAAAATAATTCTTCACTTTCTCATCATTATATACATATTCAGCAAGTGAGGTCTTCCCCAGCCCTCCAATTCCCACTATAGACATGAATGAGACATTCTCTTCCATATCAAAGTTCAATAATAGATCTATGATGGCCTTCTTATCATTTTCTCTCCCAATAACTTCTTCTTCACATACAAATGAGTAAGTTTGGTCCCTCTCTCTAGTCAAAACCCTAGTTTGTAAAGGATGTACTACCAACTGGAACTTATTCATATCATTTGCTATTGCATCAAATCTCTCCCTCACTGCTGTTATTTTTTTAGCCATATTATGACAAAAATCAAGTTGGTTCGATGAACTCTTAATAAAAGTAGTTAAAGAAGTACATACCCTCTTTGTCATTTCATCACCACCCATCACCCTTTGACGTATATCTTCAGTATAGAATTCGGTCAGCAAGTCATCTCATAGACTGCATCTCTGAGCTTCTTAATCCAGTGCTTGACTCGATGGCTCTTGTCCTGCTGCTCCTCAGCATCCAGAAGTACAGCATGAATAGCGGAAATAGTATCCTTCAATTTTTCAAACTCATCTTTGACACCCCACATGGATCCAATCTTTTCAAAAGCCAAAGAGCCCAAATTTTCAATGATCGTCTGCGCAATGCCAAGTGGGATTGCAATTGCTTTGACCATTTCTTCTTGGTAAGTGAAAGAAAACACTGAAAGATACATTAGATCACAAGAGAGCAGAAAGCAGTAGTGGTTGAACAATATCAAATAAAAATAATTTTATAAAATAAAATTATACTTGAAGAGAAGTCAACTGCTCTATCATATCTAATACACAAATCAATATCAATATTAATAGCATATCATATCATATACTGTATAATAAAAGTTGGACTTAGAAGTCGTGGTTGCGCCAAATGGTTGCACCAAATTGCAGTAATTTTTAGATTTAAACAAAATTTTATTTGTTCTTATTAATTTTTTGAATAAAATAACAATAAGTGTTTTATTAAAATATGCAATCTACAATAAGTGTTTTCTAAAATTTCAAAAAGAGATTAAACTTAGTTAGTTGGTAACATACAACTACAAGTCAACAACCTACAATTGTGTCTATCTAATATATTAACAACAAAGCCTAAAATTAATTGGATAAAATTACCTATAAAAGAAAGACGTAAAAGCAAAAAAAAAGAAAAAGAAAAAGAAAGATAGAATTTCAATAATAAAAAGGATAGAATTACCTATAAAAAAAAAAGAAAAAAAGAAGAAGATAGAATTTCAATTAAAAAAAAAAAAGTAAAAGTAAATGAGATTGAATTAAAAAAAAAAAAGATAGAATTGAATACTATTGTGTATCAACCTACATTTTTGTTAATTTTTTTGCTACAAATTTTTTTTTTAATATGCATTTGTAAGGTCACAATTTGTGCCCAAACCCAACAGTATGAAGGGAACAGACCCAAAAAACCCAATACAATGAAATTTGTAGAGAATAGGCTTGAAATCTAGGTTCTATGGATATTGGATAACGAAGATGTTGGACTAGATCCCAATTCACATGCAATGAACTATTTATGTAACAGAAATTCTCCTCGGACGTAAGCCGAGGACGATTTGTATTGCTTTTTCCTCTTCTAAAGATAGATTATAATTAAGGATGGTGGTGTGTATAGTGTTTTTTCTCTTTCTTCCCCATCTCCTTCCTTGAATGCCTTTCTTTTCCTTTTATATCATCCTCCTTCTTTCCTCCATCCTCCACGTATGGATCAGATCACCGATCAAGATACTTGTCTCATCCACCGCCCTCTTGAAGTCTTCAAATAATAGCTGTAAAGTTGATCACCACTATTCAGATGTCATTTCCTCATTAATGCAGCCAAAGAGGTAGGTGCAGATTCTTTAATGTGGTGGTAGCAGCTTTCTCTAAAATATTTCTCATTCGTTCTTTCTCTCTGTGCCCTTGTGGGACACATCTTCATCCACCAAACCTTCTAAAATCTCTTTCTAAACATCATGGCGTATCATATGATCTTCACTTCATTTAGCTGAGGAGATGTCCCTCCTCGGACCATTTTCATCAGCCTCTTTTGCAACAGTTTGCTTGTGGGCTTTTAAGTTCGGTATCATTACTACCACTAAACCCTCCTCGGACAAGTAAATACCCTCGGATTAGGCCCAAGGCCCAAGAACATGCCTTGGACCCTTTGTCCTCAAAGCATTTTATGTCATCTTTTTCCTAATAATCAAGAAATTAAAAAAAAAAAAAAAGTATTTGATTTACAACTACAGCTACAATTGTGTCTATCTAAAATGTTATCAACAAAGCTTAAAATCAATAGGATAGAATTTAAATTAAAAAAAAAAGATAAAAAATACGTAAAAGCAAATAAGATATAATTTTTTTTTAATTAAAGATAGAATTGAACTACGTTTATGGTTTTTTTTTCTACATTTCTTTTTCTTTTCTTTTTTGTGTAGATGAATTTGCATCTTATGTCAACTTTATCCTAATAATAAAGTTTTAAAAAAAAAGTATTTGATTTTCACCTAAACTCCTTCTTTTTGTTCATATCATCTTCTTCACAACTTAAAATTCTATTTATATATACACAGTTTTTTGGTGTATTATCAAGGTTGTCAAAATCAGGATCCTACATAAGATCGTTGAAAGTAAGTGGGATCGTAGATCATAGGATTGAATTGTGAATCATAAAATCTTACATATTTTCAAATTTAAAGCAAAAAACACATTGATAATGGCTTTTTATATTGAATAATCACGTAAATCATAAATTCATTTATAAAAAAACTTAGATTTGCATCATATGATGTAATTTGCATGTCACACATCGTTAAGTTTTTACTAACGAAACAAATATATTTAAGTTTTGACTCAATATATCTAAAAAGTTTAATAGATAATTAATTAGCAACCAAATACCAAAATATTTATCAAAAAATATGGACATATTTTCCAAGTTCTAAGTTCCAAGTTTGAAATCCAAAATAAGTTAGTAAATGGAAACTAACCAACTACAATATGAAATCTAAAAGCAAGATGAATATTAAGGTGAAGTAAACATTTAATTATTCTCATTCTAAGGTTCCTATAACCACTGTCCTAAATTCCTAATCATTATATTCTATTTCATCATCTATGTAGACATTATATATTTGTATACTAGAGCTGCAAAAGACATTAAGATACAATTTCATATTCCATTATTCAAGTTATACTACTCAGCAACAATTAAAGAGCATGCTCAAAAAAATCAATCAATCAATATACGAATAGAAGCATAACTGATAAAATTATAAATAAAAAAATATTTTAGTAATATTAGAACACAAATTAGTATATTGACTAGACAGATTTAACAACATTATAACTTAAAAGGCAGTAAAGCCAACATCAAAATTTTCATTTAGAAATGATGAAACATTCCTTCATTATGATTACAAGTGAACTAGAAACTAGAAAACATTTGCTTAAGTTAATATAATTTTATAAAATAAAAATAAAAAGTCATACCATCACAACATGAAAAAATAAAAACCCTTAAAACTTCATCAAAACAAAAAATTTATCCCATAAATAAATAAATAAACCAAAAATTTTATGTTTTTGGTAGGATCGGTAGGATCCCATACAATCCTACACGATCCTACCATTTTTACAATCCTAGCATGATCCTACAAGTTTTGATAAGGAGAGATCGTAAAATCATGCAATTCTACAATCCAGATCTTGATTTTGACAACCATGTGTATTATTTTTTCTTCTACCTAAATTGCAATTATTTGCTATCTTCTTCCCTTCTTCTCCCTACCCTACCTACAACCTTGCAGGTATTTTTTTTTTATTTATAAAAAATGAATAGATTTTGTGTATTTGTTGCTTTTTTATTATATACTATATGATTTTTATCAACAAGTTTTATTGATATGCTGAAATTCTATGTTTTTGTTACGGATTATGTTGAAAATATAAACTTCTGTCTTTCTTAATCTCATAGTCATTGCACCTTTTAGTGTTTTTTTTAGATGTCAATATAGCAAGCAATATATTGTACCATTTAGTTTCTCAACCCATGATTATTTGTTGTTGACATCAATATTTGATTGTGGATTTAATTTGTTGTAGTTTTTGTTTGGTGCTTTGATCCATGTAATCTATCTTCTTTAAAAGCAATTTGCTGTCAACATGAAATTGGATACAAGGGAAAAAGAAGAATTTAAAAATGTTATTATATCCATCAATCCAAATTCCTATGTAAGTTTATATTTACTTAACTCCATTTTCTTTTTCTTTTTTATTTATAAAAAGTTTAGAAATTTGGATTGTTTTTCATTAATAAATTGGGATTTTAGCTTAATTTTGTTTTCAAATGTTTTAATTATTAATTCCTTATTTTTTTCATGTGTAATATTAATATATGTGTTTTTAAAGGCTAAAGCACAATACAATTACAGACATTAATTTAAGTTAGAGTGTTACAAAATTATTTTGGAAGATGGCACTTCTTCGCCAATCATAAGTGTCTATCTGTTCTACCAAAGCACACCTTACCACATTTACTCGAGGGGCACCAAAGACTACCTAGAATCATCAACCTGGGTATAGATGGCTCTAATGCACGCGAGATAGCTAGGATCATCTTCCCATTCTGCCTCAACATCTTGGATTTCTTCAACATTTGGATCATACACCAGCTCCTCAACATCTTCTACCTTTTCATTATCCTCTTGAATGACAAGGGTCCTAGAGGGACATCTAGCTGCAATATGTCCAACCTCATTGCATTTGAAGTATTGGAGGTGAGAGCCTAATCTTGAGGGCTCATTGATCATACATTTTCCCTTATCCTCTTTTTCTATTGGGATGCTATTAGGGTTGACCTTAGGGGGTAAGGCAAGTCTAGATTTGCTACCAAAAGGTTGAGGGTTGGTAGGAACACTCCGGAGCTTAGAACGTTGCCAAAAAGATGGATTTGGATGCTAATTCATAATTCCTAGCAAGGTCATATGCTTCTCCTAAGGTAGTGACTCCTCAGGTGATAATCTTGCCTAATAGGTTAGCATTTAAATCCTTCTTGCACCTATTGAGTATGACGACCTCTTCCTCAACTATTCAAATTCGCCTCTTGAATTCCTTGAATTTCTCTATGTATTCAATCACAGGAGCAGTGCCTTGTTTTAGGCGATCCCATTCCTCAAGGAGGGAGCTCTTATAAGTTGGAGGAAGATAATTCCTCGAGAGTGCATCTTTCATCTCAAGCCAATCAGTAATGGGGGGCTCACGTCGTCACCTAAGGGTTTCCTCAAGGTCCTTCCAGGAAAGATCAACTCTTCCAATTAACTTCATCCTAGCATACCTCACTTTCTTATTCTCAGCCCAATGGTAATAGTCAAATAATTTCTCCATTTAACATAACCAGTCAATGAAAACCCATGGGTCTAAGCAGCCATCAAAGGTGGGTGCTTCTATCTTTTCCTTAGATATCCTATCATCATAATCCTTAGGGCCATTGTGATTATAGTGATCATGTTCAAAGTTTGGAGCCCTATTAAAGTAACCGTGATTATTTTGCCTAAGCATGTTATCTCCTTCGTGGTTAATAGTCTCTCTTTGAGATGCTTCAATTCACTCTACCCTATCCAGGAAAACTTGGACACTTTTTGCTAGGTCTCCTATGGTTAGCTCTAAGGAAGGCCTAGACTCAGAAGTGGATTGTTGTTCAGGATTTGACATGATGCGACCACTACGTAGATGCATGCAACACTATATTTATGAATGCAGTTGAGATTCCCAAAAATTCAAGTATCCAATTCTCAATGTAAAATTAAGATTAAACAAGAGTACAAGTAGAGACTAGATCAATGAATCAAAGGAATAAATTGCAGTCAAGTAGTGACAGTGTTCACAATATAGATAAATAGCCCAAATAAAAGTCAAATTCCAATAAGCTCCACAATTAATAATGAGAATCAGATATTTCAAAGAAATTGGGTTATGTCTTTTCTTTTCTTTTTTGGAATTTTAGAGTGGGTACTGAAAGAAAGCACACATAATAAAATAGCTGATTTGAGCACAAAATGGGTAGGCCAGTGGGGTATGGTGGGATATGCACATCAAAAATATAAAGATGATTTTTTTTTTAATGAGACAAAATTGAACCCACCAAAAAGAAAGTAAGAGTTGTACGCTGGTCAGTGGCCAACTTATTGCACTAGATAGTCACGGGCTTGGCTCCTCAAGTGAGTGGATCTGACTTGGACAGAGTGGACTTGTGGAGAACAATTCAAGGCCCAATAAATGTAATGGGTTATCACAGCAACAATATATTCTTTCTTTTCCTTTCTTTTGATTTTTTTTTTGTTTTTTTGTTTTTTTTGCAAAATAAAAAAAAAAAATACACTGTGCGTTGGACTTAAGGCACTACAGACTTTAAAAGGAATTCATACGACATACTCAAATCAAAAAGAAACCAAACCACAAACTTAAAAAGGAAAGACAACAAAAACTAAAAAGAAAAGGGGCAGCGGAGCAAGCATGAAGCGGCGCTGGAGTCAACGGCGGAGATGTGGCCTGGGCTCATCGGCGTCACGATCAACGGTGCTCAATGGTGCAGATCGGAGCTCGCTCGTCAGATCGCGGTGATGGAACCGGCGAAGCATGAAGCTGCACGGTGGAGTGGTGTTGACAGCGAGTCGGCATAGGTGATTCTCGGCGGCACGAATCCAGTATTGACATCGGCGGCTCTCGTTGGCTTTCAAACTCCTCTATCTCTGGCCTGGTGGCTAATGGGCTTGCGTGGGTCGCTCTGTCTTTTCTTTTTTTTCTTTTTTTTTTGTGGTGGCTTGGGGGTTCTGTGATCAAAGGCAAGGACAGATGGGCGTCACTGGCTAGGAAGGGGCCGCTGGCTTCTCTATTGGTTTGGGGGTGAAAAACTCATGTGGCCAAAGGGGGTATATGGTACGGATTGGTTCAGGTTCTGGTTTGCAGATCTCTTGAGGTAAGAAATTGGGTTGCTGTGGTTTGCAAATCTCGTGGGGTAAGTATTTGAGTAATGGCATGTTTGGTGGCTAATTTGTTTTCTGATGGTCAGTATGGCTGTGGGTTGCCTGTCGTGAATTTGGATTGTTGAAAGGAGTGATCGGGTTGGGCTCTGATACCAAAACTGATGTAGGACAACCACATTGTTTTCAAAGGAACAAATAAACCACAAAATAAACCTTAGGAGTCAGTATCTAAGAGCTGCTTGGAATTAACACCAAGCAAACCGAAGTCGACACTAGTGTGAAAGAAACAATAATTTTATAATTCTAAAAAATTATCTTACAATAATCAGAAAAGTGCTTAAATAGTTACAATAAAATGTATAAAAAAACCCTAATTATTAAATGCTTGGGCTTGCTTAATTTCAAGTCCAATAACTAACAGGCTCCATCCATAAGGCCACAAGTTAGGCCGTCTTCTTTTTGCTCTTCTTCCTATACATGCGTATAATTGGGAGCTTGTGGTCCGCACCATGATCAGAGCATAACATCAAACCAAGCACTATGTGGATGATGCTCACAAGAATCACAATATTTTTGGGCAGCAAATCACAATTAGTCCCCAAGGCCCACAAATGTCATTTAAGCCTGTAGCCCATCCAAAACACTCACATAGACTTGGTCCGTATGGTTTCGACTTAGCACTTGAGATTTTCTATGTGGCTGACCCAAAAAACATTTGGGAGCAATTTAAGATGGGCCCACAGATTTAATTTCAAAGGCCATTAAACTGGCCCACAGTTTGATGAAATCAACCCCAAAGCTCATTGACTTGGGCAACGAGATAAACATGTCCATTAAAGGAATCACCCAATTCATTTTCATTTTGGCATTTGCCTTCAGAGACTGAATACCAAATAAGCAAAAGCATTTCCAGTTGTGAAATTAAAGAATTAGCTTTGTCCTAGCCCAGACCTATTGAAATTCATAACCAGCCGATGGGCGTGTGTACTGCTGAAGATATTCTTCAAAATTATCACATATTTCATCATTTGTAGAAAAGAAACATTTAAGCAACGGGATTATGGGGCATCCAAAACAAAGAAACAAGAACCAAAGCTACATAAAAAGCACATCAAATAGAATTTTAACATAATTTTTACCATAATTTACTTAAGATACATTTCAAAATTCAGATGGGTGAACATAAATATTCTCAAACATCCATATGAACTTTGATTCCAGACCCAATGAGAAGTATGTAAAAAAACTGAATCAAAGATTTTAATTATACAAATTAAGTAGGTTAATCAATGGAACACGCTTGGGAAAAAGAATAAAACTTAAGCTTTTTACCGATGGTCTAATTAACCAATGGAGACCGATTTCAAATCCTGATAGCAAAATTGAAATGTCACAATCTGTTTGAACTCAAAAGCTCATCTTTTGCTGAATTCTAGATGACTTCTTCTAAAGAACATTGTTGTGAGAAAGCTTTGGTGCGTAGTTCTTTTGTTATGATCCTAGTATCTCACATGGATTAAGTATAAACTTATACATGTGTAATATAAACTCCTGGGCAGCCTCCACTTGCAAGCCAGTTCTCAAGGGCGAGTTCGATCCATGGATTTGTATCATCTTCCTTGCCAAATTATTTCCTCAATGTAACAATAGTCTCTACTTAGGGGCACTTGATCCTAGCAATAGCAGATTTCAAAATAAGACAATAGTAGAAATCAAAGGAACTTGATTTCAATAGAAATGAACTAATGCCTCATATTTCCTTATAACCATTTGTTTCTTGCTTGACTGCTAGCCATTGTTATCTAATTTGTTACCAACAAGCATTCAATTCAAAAACCTTTTTTATTACGTGATTCCTGGACCAGCACCTACAAAATTCCAAATTTAAATGATTTAAATTATCTCAAACAAAGGCTGGATTATACCTCTATGTCTTTATGATATGTTAAGCACCATAATAATTCCAAGACCACATCAAAGATGAAGGCAAATTCATGTCATGTAAGTTCAAAACCACTTTCCAACTCCCATACAAGGCTTTAATGATGTCTTAAATTTAAATATCCATCATAATAAAACAACCAAAATTTTGCCCAGGACTACAGCTCCTCAGTATATGAAACATAAAATTGGTAATAATCCATTTATTATCCCTAGTATGTTGAATCAACAACCTATGCTTTTGTATATAAATATGCATCCATATTTTTCTTGAATATACAAAAAGCCAAAGCGACAGAAAATATAATTTTACTTTACAACCTGTTATACAATAAGACACCTACTGGATAAACATTTTTCCTAATAGTTATCGTGAATAAGAAATTCCAAACATATATAGGCATTATGAATATTGTTATTTTCATAGATAAAAGAATTATAGAGAAAATGTATCAAACTGAATTCTCATCGGCAATCTGTTTCACTAGCAAAGCAACATTAGGGAGAAAGTGTGAAGTTACTAACTTTCAATATTCTGATATGAATGAAATACTGATGCATCAGAAGATACTGGTAGAACATCCCAAGTAGCTATTGTCCAGTTGCCCTAAAGCTGAAGATATCCTCAAAAAGGTACTGGTAGATGATGAAACTTGTTACATTCGTAGCATCTTGCACATAAATTGAATATTTCTTGTATTAAACAAAATATGCCAATGGAGAAAGAACAAAAAGGATTCTTAATCTGACTTTTAGGAAGATTTACAATATAAGGATTGAGAGAAGTTAAGTCAATTTTTTCCTTTGTAGATGCATAAGTAGTACCAGATTTGTTTTTTCCAAAGAAACACCGCTCTTGTCTGATTTAGAATTCTGACCTTGTCTCACTTCTGCATACAGAATCAAATCATTGAGAAACTTAACCAAATTTAAACAAAGAAAACAAGAGAAAGTTGGGTGTTTACTTAACAGAAAAGGATTGAATCTTAAAGGAGTTGTATGATCATTTCAAAATCCTGGACTGTATGATCCTCCAAAAATCAATTCAAACCTCAAGGATTAGAGCAGTCCCAACCTATTTCCAACTGGCATCACTTTAAAGAGTAAGGAAAAGAACATACGACAAAGTTTCCAATGCCATGTTATAAGGCAGTTTATAGAAAAGAAAAAAAAAAAAAAAAAAACTCAATAATTTTGGTATCTACAATTCCAGTTATTTAAAAGTATATATTTCAATTCATCCATTTTATATAATTATATGCATACTGTGTAATCCATCTATTATCGAGCACTTTTCTAAACTCTATTTTTCAAGCTGTGCTTTTAATCCAATGAAGCTACAGAACAATCATTCAAGAAAGTTGATACAAATCAAGCAAAAGATGGAAGAAACTTATACAAAAAATATATATAAATAAATAAAAATAATAATAATTTATCAACGAATTACCTGATTACTTTTTAAATGATCTCACAACACAGTGTTACTCCAATATCAGCAAGGGAGACTTTCCGATCTGTTTAAGTACCTAAATTGATAAACATACCAAGAATATCACTTTACCACCTTGATTTTGAGATACTTTATGTGCAGTGATAAATGATGATTAGAAATTTAAGGAGGGCAGTTGACAGAGATGAGAGGAGGCTTTTTTCCATTTAGGGAATATAATAGAATTGAGAAGTTGAAGTTCTGCATAAATTAGTATAGGCAGATGGAGTTTGTCAATGTGTGGGATTGTTGAAGAGTGACACTGCAGGATAGATTTAAAGAAGACAAGCCCTTCTTTTGGAGGGGTTTATGTTGAATTCATATTTTGAGTGTATGACTGACAAGATACTATGAATTAGAATGCAGATACCAATAATTTGAAAATAATTTATGTTTAAATGTATACCTATTGTTAAAGATTTATCTTCAGAGTTTCAGACATTAAAAAGCAAGTGAAAAATAGAAACAAATATATGCTTAAGGGAATGGCAATATTTAAACTATATGGTTAATACTTCAACAATAAAGGAGAGAGTTGTGTACTTTTTACAAATAATTTCTGATTAAAATACCATTTCTGTGGCAGATTTGGGACTATGCTTAACTAGCTGAAGACTCTTGATACACAAAGGGAATAATTTTTTTTTTTTTTTGATAAAAAAAGATACAAATTTGCCCAAAAAAAAAAATCAGTTCAACAAGCCAACTTTAACATCTTGCGATTAGTGGGTATGACACAGTTATCACAATTCATGTTTTACTCTTGACATAGTGACATCACAAAAGATCCTTTGTTTTTGTTCATATTACCTGAAGCCAGGAAAATTAAAAGTACTTCCAAGTATGTCAATTAAAGACTAACCCAAAATCCTAGCAAAAGAATTTCTAAAAACCATTATATCAACCAAGTCATCAAGAGATGCCATGAGGAATGCATAACCATAGAACCATTATTAGTTAATGAATGTGTGCCTAAACAACTGAATCAAAATTTTCCATTTGAAACTGACGAGAATAAAAAGGCAAGTTCAAACATAATTGCCTTGTTGACATCCATCTCAAACAGCTCATAGGCATGCCTTACATGTTGTTCCCTGCTCTCCCTTCCAGCTCATAGGAAAGATTGAAGTGATTACCTATGTTATATTCTGATTTTAATAAAACACCTGATGCTCCATTAGGTAGTGTTAGAACATCCCAAGTAGCAGTTTTCTAAAACTGAAGCTATCCTCAAAAAGATTTGTATTTTTATTAACTAAATCTGCCAATGGAAAGAAAACAAGATAAGGATTCCTAATCCTGACTTTTACGAAAGCTATTACAAGATAAGGATTGAGATAATTAAGACTCAAGTTCTTGCTTGTAGATGCATATGCAGTACCAGCCCTTTTTAAGGAAAAATCAACTCTAGCTGGTTTAGAATTCCAACCTTGTCTCACATCTGCATACAGAATCAAATAATTGAGGACCTTAACTGAAATTAAACAAAAGAAAACAGGAGAAAGTTGGGTATTTCATTTACACAAAAGGACTGAATCTTAAAGGAGATGTATGATTATGAACCTTTAGAAATAGTGGATTGTATGATCCTTCAAAACTCAATTCCAATCTCAAGGATAATTGAGCATTGTTGGAGCAGTTCCCACCTTTTCCAACTAGCATCAAGCTGACAAGTAAGGAGAAGAAAATACTAGAAAGTTTTTGACGCTATGTTTTATGCTGGCCTACAGAAAAACACTCATGTTTATTTGTTTGAATCACTTGTGTTTGGCCTCCAATTTCAAAAATAAATAATTCAAAATTTAGTATTTCACTTCATTCATTTTTTTTTTTGGGTAACAAAATGCATAAAGTAGAATCTATCTGAAATCTAGTGCATTTCTAAGCTCTAAATTTGAATCTGTGCTTGTAATCCAATCTCACTACACAAGTAACACAACAATAATTCAAGAAAGCATAGAGATCTCTGTGTTAAAATATCTAAAAATTTGAGCAAAAGATGGCATGGTAGAAATTATTGCACCTAAATACTGGTACTAAATATCTTAAAATTTAGGTGCATTAATAATTTCAGCAACTAAATATCTTAAAATTTCAGCAACTAAATATTGGTGCTGGATTAGTTATCTAAGTTGATCTTCGACAACATATCACTCCAATATCAGAACTTTTCAGTCTGTTTATGCACCTAAATCAATAAGCCAAGTATAATATCACCTTAACAACTTATTTATGAGATTCAATAGAAATTATTTGGATGAAGAAGCAAAAGATAGATTTATGTACAACACTTTCAGGAAAATTTTTATGAGAGAAGTAAATAAAGGAAAAAGAAGGTACCAACACACATAGTTGTTGACTATTCGCACAATTACAGAGCCCAAAAGTTTTAAACAAGCAAAAGTACAACATTGGAATATTTTTAATGATTCAATTGCTTTTGCATATGAGGGAAGTGGTACCAGTAGCATGCCCCCATTCCTGTCGGGTTTAATTCCTTATATATTAATGCAAATGTCTTTTAGTAGAAAGACCCAAAGAAAAGGAAGAATTGGGATTACTCATACCTGAAAATTTGAAGAATTGGGTTCATCCACGTGAGCAATTATAGGCAATCCTCCCATGATTCCTTTGCTCCCTTTCAGTTGTTTGTATAGTGCTTTGAAAATCAAAGTTGAAAGGCAATCCATGTTATGTAAGTGCAAAACCACTTTCTATACAAAGCTCTTATGATGTCTCAACTTTTGATATCCATCTAAACAGAATATTTGTGCAGGACAACAGCTACTCAGTCTATGAAACATAAGATTAATATTAATCCATTTATTCTTCCTAGTTTGTTGAATCAACGAATCACACTTTTAATCCATCAACTTGATGGCTTTGTTTACAAACTAATATGCACCCATATTTTTATAGAATATACATTTTATTTTTATTTGTAGTTACTTATCGAAAAAAATATTTTTATAGATTATACAAAAAACCAAACGTACAGAAAATATAAATCAACTTCACAACTTGTTAATATTATAAAGTCACCTGTTTAAACTGGATAAAATTTTGTTTTCTGAATAGTTGTTGTAACTAATAAATTCAAACATAGGCTTTATGAATATTGTTATTTGCATAGGTAGAAGAGAGTTATAGAAGTAATCCATCATATTGACTCTCATAGGCAACATATTTTACAGTTTTCACTAGCAAAAAAATATATAGGAAGGAAAAAGTGAAGTAAATACCCTTGCAAAATTCTGAATGAACAAAAAAAACTGATGCTCCATAGGGTAGGCGTAGAACATCCCAAGTAGCAATTGGCAATTGCCTAAAACTGAGGCTATCCTCAAAAAGGTATTGGTAGAAGATGAAACTAACATCCATAGTATCTTGCGTACAAACTGAGGATTTGTATTTTGATTAACTAAATCTGCAAGTGGTACCACTAGCAAATTAATATCAATCCAACATCAGCAAGTGGTACTTTCCAATCTTTTTATGCACCTAAATCAATAAAAAAAAAAATCAAGTATATCACCTTAACAACATATATTTTGAGATACAATAGAGAATACTTGGGTTTATATATATGCCTTAATTTCTTCTTTTCCCCTACTGGTATGGCAAGAGGTCATTATCTCAAATGATAAAAGAAAAAGAAGGTACTCACCTCCTAGTTGTTGACTTTTTGCACAATTGCAGTGCCCAAAAGTTTTTAAACAAACAAAAAAAAGTACAACATTGAGACTTTTTCTATAATTCAATTGCTTTTGCATATGAGAGCAGTGGTACCCGTGGGCCGTGGCATCCACCCCCTTCCTGGTGGTGGGTTTAATTACTTCATAGTTCTCATAGCCAAAAAAAAAAACAAAAAATCAACATAAGAAATAAATGCAAATGTTTTTGGGCATACCAAGAATTGGGTTTCCCATTGGGTTCATCAGTGAGCAATTTTAGGCAATCGTCCCATGTTTCCTTGGCAATTGTACAGTGGTTTGAATAAATCTGCATATTAAATTGCAAATAAATTGGAAGAAGATAAAGAAGTCGGCACAAAAAGAAAAAGAAATAGTACAAGTTGTAGTTCTTACTCGAAATAGTACAAGAATTCAATTCTTAATAATAAGAATCACGACATTGAAAATCTGGGACATGAGCAATCTCGCCAATTCCCTTCTGGTATCTTTCTTTCAAGTGGGGACAGTTAATGCTTATCAGGGTTTGTAAAGAGGAGAGCCGATGCATTCCTGATGGAAGTGATGTCAGATTGGGACATGAACGGACTTCAAATCTTTTCAGTGATGTGAGACTTCCAATCCCTTCGGGGAGTGATCTGAGAAATTTGCAGTCGCGGATTTTAAGTATTTGAAGTGCAGTAAGGCTGCCAATTCCTTCGGGAAGTGATTTGAGATTGGGGCAAATCAGCAAATTGAGTGACTCTGGGGATGGGAAAAACGTTGATGAAGCAGAGATCTCTTCACTGATTTCCCAGTCTGATATGTATTCCAG
This sequence comes from Castanea sativa, assembly GCF_040712315.1. Classification (NCBI taxonomy): domain Eukaryota; kingdom Viridiplantae; phylum Streptophyta; class Magnoliopsida; order Fagales; family Fagaceae; genus Castanea; species Castanea sativa. The sequence continues at coordinate 35,950,730 of NC_134016.1, read as the reverse complement.
ACCATGCATATCTATTATAGATAGATTTGGGAGTTGGTACATTGGCGATAGATCGAGTTTGATATTTCTAATATCACAAGACCAGTCAGCCAACTCGGAAATCTCACACCCCGGTACCCTTTCACATTCAAAATTTTTAAATTCTGGTGTGACACAGGCTTTCCATTAAATTTTCATCTTCACAAACACCTACAAACACCTACGTTACCCAACACATCCCATATTAATTCCAATATTCTAAGATGCTGCTTGTCCTTCAAACTGAAAACACTGTAACGAAATAATTTTTAAATGTATAAATAATGATACGAGGCCCATTTTTAATAAAAAATTGATAAAAAAGTACATGAATAGTGCACGCACAGTATGTGCACAGTATGTGCACAGTATGCGCACAGTGCACGCTGCTCACTTGTCCCCCTGCAGCAGAAGAAAACAAAAAAAACAAAACGCAAAACGTGAAAAATTTAAGTGGAATCCAAACGCCCCCTTAGAATGCGTTTGGATTCAACGTTTTGGCGTTTGTGTTTATCCTTCAGCGTTTTGCTCTTTTCTTTTTTCTTTTTTCTTTTTTCTTTTTTCTTTTTTCTTTTTTCTTTTTTCTTTTTGCTGTAGCACGCTTTTCAGGGACAAACGGCTACTGTTCATAAACAGTAGCAGTATATTTCTGACTTGACTTCTCACCACTCTCAGCTACTATTTACATACTCACCAATTTTATTTTCAGTTATTTTTTTATTAAAAATGAGTTCTACAATACTATTCACACATTTAAAAATTATTTTGCTATCGTATTTTCAGTTTTCAGTAATAAGTTCTATCCAAACAGAACATTAATTCTCCTCTCAACTTATTTAGCTTGTTCAATTCCGGAAGACCAGCGCAAGTAAGTTCCTTGTTTACAATAAACAACGGCAGTACTTGTAGAGAAGTCAACTGCCCTATTCCAGGTGGCATGTGAGTCAAATTGTAACAACCTATTAACTCAAGATTTCGGAGGTTGAACAAATTTTGAGTGTTTCCCGGTAGTTCTTTAAGCTTATAATGAGATTTAGTGTTTGCAGATTTAACAATCTAGTAATGGAATTAGGGAGAACTTTAATGTTATTCCCAGAAAGATCAAGGTACTTTAAAAATGTTAACTTTTCTATAGAATTTGGCACCGTCATAATATCTAAGCCACGTAAGTCTAGCGCACGCAAGCATCTTAAACTAGAAAAAAGTTTTTCCAGAGTTGATTTTTGACAACTTGATTCTTCCTCACCTAGATCTCTAGCTTGATACATTTTAAAAGCCATAAGATCAATTCTTAAAATCAACGTGCGCATCTTCTTTGCTTTGAATAATGAGATTAAATCCTTCTTCAGAACATTGTGAGATGCATTTGATAGGTGACGAACATTCTCATTGACATTTTCTATATTTGAATCAATACATGTGCACTCTATTCTTGAGATTGATTGTTCAAAATCATGGATTAAATCATGCATTTTAAAACTAATTATATTCCCAAAACTATCTTCTCTAGCTTCTTGGAAGAAGGACCTCCAAAGTAGGTCCTTACAGTACTCATTAGCAACATCCTCCATTTGTGGCTCTTCATTTGATGACTAGATAAATCCTTGTGCTATCCATAGATTTATCAATGTCAATTTTGAAATCTCACAATCTTTAGGAAACAATGAACATTAAGTGAAACAACACTTTAAATGTGATGGGAGATGATCATAACTCAATTTTAGAATCGGTAAAATACCACTATTATTTTCTTCTTGAGTTACATTTGTAAGTTCTTTATTCTTGATACATAACCATTCATCCTCTGTCTTTTTGAAGTATAATATTCTCTCTATTGCCTTTATAACAAGAGGCACTCCATAACATTTTTGTACAATAACCATACCAATCTCTTCAAGATTAGGATTATCTGTCTCTTGCCCTTTTTTAAATGCCATTTGCTTAAATAAAGACCAAGATTGGTTTTTCAAGAGGCCTTGTAGATAATACGGTGAGATTGTGCTAGTAATCTCTGCAACCAATTTAGTTCGTGTAGTTATCACCACCTTACTTCCCTTTGAGCCACCTATCAAAAGTCTTTTCAAGTTACACCACCTTTCCACATCCTCATTCCACACATCACCCAACATAAGTAAGTACTTCTTTTGGTTGAGTGTTTTACGAAGTTCATTTTGTACTTGCTCCATGTCAAGGTTTTCAAGCTTTGAACTAGTTGCACATCTAATTATCTTTTCAGCAATTGTTTTTACATCAAAGACATCAGAGACACACACCCACATGTGCAACTCAAAATATTTCTTCACTTTCTTATCATTGTATACATATTAAGCAAGTGTGGTCTTCCCCATCCCTCCAATTCCCACTATAGACATGAATGAGACATTCTCTTCCATATCAAAGTTCAATAATAGATCTATGATGGCCTTCTTATCCTTTTCTCTCCCAACAACTTCTTCTTTACATACAAATGAGTAAGTTTGGTCCCTCTCCCTAGTCAAAGCCCTATTTTGCAAAGGATGTACTACCAACTGGAACTTATTCATATCATTTGCTATTGCATCAAATCTCTCCCTCATCACTATTATTTTTTTAGCCATATCATGACGAAAAGAAAGTTGGTTTGAACTCGAACATAAAGTACGTACCTTCTTTACCATTTTATCACCATCCATCACCCTTTGTCGCAAATCTTCAGTGTAGAATTCGGTCAGCAAGTCATCCGCATCATAGACTGCATCTCTGAGCTTCTTAATCCAGTGCTTGACTCAATGGCTCTTGTCTTGCTGCTCCTCAGCATTCGGAAGTACAGCGTGAACAGCGAAAACAGTATCCTTCAATTTTTCAAACTCATCTTCGACACCCCACATGGATCTAAATTCTTTGAAAGCCATTGAGCCCAAACTTTTGATGATCTTCCATGCAAGAACAAATGCGAGTGCTTCAGCCATTTCTTCTTGGTGAGTAAAAGAAAACACTGAAAGATAGATTAGATCACAAGAGAACATAAAGTAGTAGTTCAACTGGTTTTTGGATGGAAACCAGTAGTTGAGTTTGAAATACTAAGAAGTTGTTGAAGTGGTCCTAAACAAAATCAGGATTGATTACGCGTAACAAATAAAATAATCACTCCATGTGAAGACTAACAATTTGAAAGCTGCTCCGAAGGACAAGTTGGTCAGCCAAAGCCTCAAATATGGAAAAATGTTGGGACCATAAAAAATGACACCACTTTGTGCCACAACTCGCCACGTGGTCAGTTGTAATTGGTGAAGGTGTGTCCTCACATGGCCCACAACAATTCCTTCACCAGTTACAATTCGCCAATAGTATATTTACAAGATAAATATATTATTTCCCAAAATTAAGTGAAATGAATTTATGAAAACTCAACGCCTGTGTTGAAACTAAAAAATTGTGTCATTAAAAAAATGTCAATTTATGGCTTGTGGACTAAAGTTTGGACTAAAGTGTCACTCCACGGCTTGTGGACTAGATAATAGGATGAGAGCAAATGTGTGGTGGTCTACAAAAAGGTGATATAAATAAATAAATATATAAAGGGGTCCACATGAGGTGAAAGGCTACATAGTCTGCTAGTCTTCCATTACCTATAAGAAAGGATTAGAGTGAGAAACATAAGATCTAAAGGAAAGGTGGCCATAGCATTATCAAAAAGCAAGTCTACCATTGTCACTAAAAAAAGGGATATAAGAGCATTATTATCAAACATGTCAAAAAATATAGCATTTAGCATCTCAAAACCCAATTTTATAACATATAACACACCACTTTACAATACCACCTATATCAAAACTTCTATTTTTTTTTTTTTTACCATTTCATTTAAATAATGTTTCTTTATTATTTTTCAATAATTTATTATTCTTCATCTCTCTCCTCTGTTTCTCTCTCTTTCTCACAGCACCGTCGGCACCACACTACCAACCACCCACCCACCAAAAACTCACCACCCATACCACAACCACCACTAACAAAAAAAGAAAAAAGAAAATCACAGCAGAAAGACACCTCCACATCCACATTCACATCCATCCACAACCACCACATCCACTCACCACCACCAACCACAATAGAAAAAAGAAAGAAAGAAAGAAAAGAAACCTCCACCATCGCCACCACCAGCAAACCCATCACGCCAAACCAAAACCCACAGGACACGGACACCACTTCCCTCCCCGTCGTCATCTTCTTCCACGGTGTGGCTTGACATCCTCCTTCGCACCTGTAAATCAAATCAAGACCCACCCCAACCAAATCAAGACCCAAAATCAAATCAAAGATTTGATAGCATGTTGTTTTGTGTCGGTCTCGCACGATCGGAGCCTAATCAGACCCAAGAAGAACTACGTAGAACCAGAGAGAGAGAGAGAGAGAGAGAGAGAGAAATTTCCATCGCCACCATCGGACCATAGCTATCGTACCCACGATCCATGACCATAATCATCGGACCACAGCCATCGGCATCCCAAAATTGCCGGAGCACAATCATCGGTGGAGCTCACTCATTAGCAAACCACATCGACGAAGCACAGAGAGAGAAGAGAGAAGAAAGAAGTGAGAGAGGAAAGAGAAAGATAGAGCATAGAGAGAGTGTTGAGTGAATTAAAAAAAAAATCGGCTTGGCTTAATGCTCCGGCCTGGGTTTTGTTGGAGAGGGAGGCAGAGACATCGCGTAGAGGGAGAGAGAGAGAACAGAGAAATGGTGAAACAGGGAAGAAACGAAAATGAGAAAGAGAAAGAAGAAAAGAAAGTGGGCCCCATTGAATAAAAAAATAATATAAGTTTTACATTTGGTGAACAGTGCGGTCTCAAATATGAGATTGCACTGTTCATCAATTGCAAAAATTATACCATTTAAAACATTTGATGGAGCAAGCTTTTGGGTCAAAAATACTATAAAAAAAAAAGCATCTTTTAGCATATAAAAGGCTTGATAAGAATGCTCTAAAGAGTGAAAAGATAGCCATGGCAGGAGAAAATATAATAATAATAAAATTGGAAAAGCTAAAAAGGGGGGTGTCACAAGCTAAAAAGAGGGCAATAGAACAAATAAAAAGAGAGAGAAAAAAAAAGCTGAAAAGTGGGTCACGGCTGATCATGAAATTAGGAGTTGTGGAGAAAAAATGGACGAAAACTACTCCATGAACAGATCAGTTGAGAAAATAAGGGAACAACTTCTTTGGAAATTTCTCTATAAATAGAGGGAGTCACGCACAAGGATAAAAAAAGGGAAGGAAGATACACAAAAAAGAGAGCAAGTACACACATGACAAAGACATAGAGAAAAAAAAAAAAAAAGGCACGAACAGAGAGAGCAACATTAAGCAGAGAAGAAATACGCAGCATAGGTTTGAAGATGGGATTTTATCAGTCCCTTTCTTCTCTAAATCTCTCCGTCCCACGTTCTTAAATCTAAATTTCCAAAATAATATACAGATTGGATACTACCAAGGCAATACATTCTTATAAAATAGCCATTAAGAACATGCACTCCAAGCCATGTGGTGCAAAAAAGAATCCAAGTGATGCAATAACATCCAAGAGGTGCAAAACATCATTCACGCACAGGATTGTTACATTCAATAGTCAATAACTATATCCAAGTAATATATATCCTTGGCCATAAAGATTCCGCATATACAAGATGGCCATCAAGCCAATAACTATAAAATGATCTTTTAAAGTCAAGCGGTGCAATCAGTTTATTCACGCAAATGGCAGTTATTGAATAACTATATATCCTTGGTGTGAAATTGATATCATCATGTCTATAAACCACTTCAATAAACCCATTTAAAAGATGTGTAGATGGTGTCCTTGATGAATACAAACGCCAAAAACATACGGCACAAAACAAAAGTTACAGCCGTATCCTCTTGGAACCATGCAAAACAATATATCACATATATTGATCAATGCACACAGAGTTTATGAAACATTAATTTTATGCAAAAATTTGAAACACAAAGATAACGGTTTTCTTAAATTCTAAAACTCAATCACATGTTATACAAGCATGAGATTAAAACCTAGCTCTAATACCAATTGTTAGAAAATACTGGTTTTGTATCTCATATAAAACATACAGCAGAAGCAACAAACAATGATTTATTTCATTCATGATTGATAATATGCACTATGTAAATTTTAGAATTTAAGAACAAGATAGCGTACCTTGGTATGGTGAAATTCAAAACAAAAGATTAGAAGCACTTGAGAACACTTTTAATCATCACTCCAATTCCACTTTACATCCAAGAAGTGTGATCTCTCAATCAGTTTCCAAGGGAGAATAAGACCTTGTATTAGTGTATTAAAAGTAATAATCAGGCCTTTCTTACTTTGTTCACTATAGATAAGAATAGGTCTATAAACCAGATTTTGGTTTGAATTCCAATAGAGCCCCCCAAAAAAAAAAGATAAATAGAAAGAAGAGTAGAGGTGAAAAAAGAAACAGAGAGACCATTAGAGAGTAGAACTTATCAATAAAATAATAATTTTCCATTACAGAGTAGAGGGGGAAAAATTTACAGGGAGAAGCTGGATAGAAAATGACAAAAGAGAGTTGTTATTTGAGATAAGAGTAGAGGAAAATAGAATAATAAAGAGAGCTTTTCAACATAGAAATAGAATAATGTAATAACAATGAATTTTTTCTTTTTATACTTGTGATTCCAAAAGGCTGAAATCTGGTATACTTATTTATTTTTTTCTTTTTTTAAACTTTAGTGGGTTTAAAACTGAGTTACAAAATGCTGATTCTTAACATAAAAAGGGGGGGGGGATTTGAGGAAAAAAAAAGTTCATTCTGACCTATTTCGCCCAAGAAGTGTGCCCTAATAAAAAACACAATAGAATACGCTAAATGTGACCAACATGAGACTATGAGAGTGACAATTTGACTTGTAAAATTAAAGTTAGGGTAGTCTCAACAAGTCTATATGCTAATGCATATATTTTGATAAGCAAGTAAAATAATGTAATTTAGGGTTATTTCTTATTTGAATTTTATACATTCAAGTTTTAGAATTTGAATTTCACTCCAGAAGATATATTTCATTTACATCAACACATGGGCGGCACTATAGGTCATTGAAGGGGTTCGAATGAACCCCTTGACTTCAATATATATATATATATATATATTATACAAAATATTTTTTTTTTTAGTTTAATACTTTAATTTATTCTTAAAAATATTTTTTTTCACAACTTGACTTAAATCTTGTACACCCTTATTATAAGTATTTTAGACTCTTAAGTGTTTGTGAATTGTAAGTGTAAGGACCAAAAACGCATAAAAATCAGCTTAGAGACTTTGCTGTTTCTTTATTCACTAAAGGTCCGCATACAATACATTTGGTAGAGAGGGTTCAACAACAAAAGCCCCCTCTCCGTAGTGTCCTGACTCTTATTTATATCATTTGTTCCTTTCATCGTGGCCCTACACTTCGCAATCTACTATGTTTTTCCCCCTGACACCTGTCTGTCGGTAATGGAGCAGAGTTCTAACTTTGCGTTCAGCACTGTTCAGGTCATATCTACATTAATGCAACAGATTGAGTTGGTATCTTCTAATTAATGCGGCCAGAATGGTTGTTGCCGGGCATTTAATGCAACCTTCTAAATTAGCCTGCCACCTTCGGATATTTGTAACCCTTATGTCAGCAGCGCCTATGCCACTTCATCTTCGGGTATTTCCAGGTAACTTCCCTTACTCCTTTACTTCATCTTGCTTAATGCATGTCGGCCTTCCTTTCCTCGGGTCTTCGGGTTCTTGGGTCCTCGGAACCTCACAGTAAGCGTTACTCTTTATTGTAAATTTATATTATATGTGTGTGAGTGCGTCAAATACATTACTTTTTATTATAATGCTATTTGAGTGAATTATGATGTGTGTAGATGTTTGTGTGTATAGCATAAATATATAATATAACTTCATAGAATTTAATAATTAGGAAATAGAGATTTTTTTTTACATGTTTGTGTATTGTTATCATATTATAATAGCTTTTTTTTATAAAGTTAGTAAAATTCAAAAAAAAATTGTAAAGTTAGTGATTGTTTAAACATTTGATTGGTTAAGTAGACACATAGTGTATAATATTATGTAATATGAATAAGTATGGTTGTGTGTGTCAATAATTAATACGGAGCCAATGAATTGAGAACTGAGATTAATCATTTAGTTTAAAATATTTTTATAAAAACAAAAACAAATAGATAATAACAACTACATAAAGATAAAAATGTTAGGCAAACTTAACAAAATAAAATGGACATAGGCCCATAGCTACCCACATTGACAATAGACACTCATAATGAATTATCACGTAACAATTCAAAATTTGAAAACTTGTAAAAAGAAATTGTAAAATTTCATATTTTATTATTATTTTTTGTCAATAACTTGATATATTTAAATTCTCTTCTTACTAATTTTTTTAATTTAAATTTTTTAATGACCATCCTAAACAAAATTCTTGAAGTTACCACTGCATCAACAACCCATCTATTTAAATTTTTTGTTAGGTGTCAATTAAACTTGTGATGCGTAATTAGTATCCATTTGTAAATTACTCATTTTTTGTAACTTATTTGCATAATATGAGATAAAAAACTAAAATACTAAAAATTATATTAATTATTTAAAATAAAACTGAGACAAAAAAAAATACCAAACTTACAAATAGTACATAAAATAAATAAAAAACTAACTTATAATTATTTCCCCAAAATACCCACTTTTGTCTAATAGGAGGTGCTTGGGGGGAGTATTTAAACAATAATTTTTGTTGTTTAAACAATACAGTACGTATTTTCTCAATACCTTTTTATTTACACGTGTTTTTAAAAAATTTAAATAACGTTATTAAAACAATATTACTAAACGGGCCAAAACAATTTCACGTCATTTTTATTATACTACCTTTTTTTTATTTTAATTATTTAAAGTCTTTTATAGACTTAAAAAAATTAAAAATAAAAACTCATTTTTGGTTTGTAGGGAAAGTAGGACCCACTATTTCAATGGCGTACACTTCACTGAGAGAGTGAGAGATTTCTTTCAGACTCTTGAACTTCAATCAAATGGTAACAAATATGACTCTGATCACCTCCTCGCTGCTCTAAACGATTATTAATCCTTCTCATTTTTCAACTATCAACTCGGTAAACGTTTTCTCTTTCTCTAATATTTTACTCTCTCTTTCTCTTTTTCCCCGGGAATTCATTTTCTTCTATGGTTTGCTTACTTTCCCATTTTCCCATTATTAACTTTCCTGATAAAAACGTAATGTACTCTTCTTATCAATACTTGGGTTGTTTATGGTTTGCTTACTTTAAATGATCACTCACTCTGCATGTATTCTGGATGACCATATTTGTACATTTTCCCACTTCCCAGTGGATTTGATTTTCCTGGAAACTCTCATTTATTAATAAATAAATTTTGGTAAGAGATTTATTAAGTTGCTTTTGTGTTTTTCTTGGGTGTTTTTTTTACTGTGTTATTTTTTATCCTGTGCTTGGTTTTGTATTCTTTCATGGCTACACAACTTTTGGCTTTGTGCATGGTTTGTTTTTTTTTTTAGAGCTTTATTTATTTATTGTTTTATTCCAATGCACATTATGGCCTCATGGGTAGTTTTAATTTGTGTTTTCCCATATTAATGCCAGGAAAAATTACATTTTAAATTCTATGATTTAGGAGCGTAACAAATTAAACCTTATAGTTTCAAAAGTATCAAATTGAGTCCTGGGTTTTAAAAAGTAACATATTAAACTCTCAGCCCATATTATATTCCAAACACTTTGTAATTCAACTTAAATGGGTGGGATTTAATTTGTTATTTTTTGAAACTATAGGCTTAATTTGTTACACCCGCTAAATTATAGGGTTTAAAATGTAATTTACCCTTAATGTTATTGTTTATGTACAGTGGTAGTTAGTAATTACTAGTGAACAAGTTGTGCACAATGAGGATATGATTTTTGTGTTTTATGCTTGTTTCCCTCTTAAGTTTAATGATACTTCAGTATGAAGAAAAAATCAGTACCCTCTCTTTTTACTAATTTATGAGACGACCCGATACATAAATAGTTTCTCATTTCTAGTTGGATTTATTGTGTGATTTCAATCAACTGTAGTCTGGTGAGGATTTCCAGTTATGTACCTAGGATTATCTTTTGATTAAGTAACATTATTTTCTGATACAATCTTCAACGCAGTGAATCTTACAGTATAATCATTTGAAACACTTTCTAGCTTGGTTTTAAATATCAAATTTAGGTAATTAAATTGCTGTTTTTCTTTTTCTTTCCATATTCAAATTTGGAGCTGTGCTACTTGGATTCCATCCTAAGTTTGAATCTATAATGTGAATGCACCAATAGGGAACTTACAGGTCAAATATTGCAGAGGTTACAACTAAAAGGGAAATTGGCTGATGAGAGGAGTGAAGACATAATGCCAGTGGAGCTAGCGATCAAACAGGAGCTGGCATATCAGAGGAAGACTGGTATCGATCCATTTCTGGTGAGGATATGTCATATTTTCATCGATGCAGTATGTTGTAATTGATGACAACAATGATGGCCTAATGAGTTCTTAGTATCATGTTTCACTAAATTTGGATATTTTTGTGTGAAATTCTGTGTTTTATTCCGTATTCCCTCCAGTTCATAGAATCTTTTTATAAGTAATAGTTGCTTGCAAACTTGATTGTGACCCAATATTGTGTTTCAATCCCATAAAACAAATTCAATTAACATAGTGTGCATGCCTAGTAGAGTTTTGTCAAATGGGTGTCGTTAATTGCGGTCTGATGTTTGAGCATTGATGACTAGATTGCATGCAAAACCAAGTGTGTTTTGTTGTCAGACCAATATGTTGACAGCTCCTGTGATTTCTCAAATAGCACTTACCTTCACAAGTCTCTGATTTGACTTTCACATTCCCTTCCCACAAACTATTTATGTGATAATTGTGTTTGTCTGACTTTTTGCCTTGGACAAGTTGAGGCCTGAGGAATGTGTGGCATGCATCTTCATCACAGGTTTTGATCAACTTTTACTGTCAGTGATGCATGACACAAATTTTATAATGATCACTAAAAGAATAAGAGTAGGGTGGATAAGGTGGAGAAGTGTATTGGGAGTACTATATGACTTTAGAATACCTATTAAATTAAAGGTAAAATTCTGTAGATTACTATAAGATCAGCTATGCTTAATGGTATAGAATTTTGGTTGTTTAAGAAGCAACATGTTCATAAAATTAATGAAGCTAAAATGAGATTGTAAAGTTAGATAAATTGAAATACTAGGAAAGATAAGGAATTAAGTAATTTTTTTCAAAAGTTGAGGGGGATTCTTTAGAGAAAAAAAAAAAAAAAAATGAGGAAATGTCCTTTGAGATGATTTGATCATAGGCAACAGAGTCCATTTAATACGCTAGTGAGAAAGAGTAATTTTACTCAAGTAGGAGTGAATAGAGGTAAAGGGAGACTTAAAATAACATGAATAGAAGTAATGAAGAAGGATATCTTAATTACAGAGGTGACAAAGAGAATGCTTCTAAGTAGAATAGAGTGGTGGAAAAGAATACATGTAGTTGAACTAGTTGCTGAGAATCCATGGCCAAGCCAACCCCAATTTAATTGGATTCAAGGATTAGGTGAGTTGAGTAATAAATATATGTTGGGCAGGGTTTCTTATCAATATCCAACGTTCTCTCATTCTCCCTTTTATATTTTACATCTAACACTTAATCCCATGGTGACTTTTTAATGAAAAACTTTCTGGACATGACAAATGAAGTTGAAGCGCAGACACACAAGTTTTAATAAATGCTGTTCTTTTCTCTTGGTTGACATATACGAGGAAAGTTATTTTTGTTAGCAGGATTCCCAGGGCCAGTGATAGTGATAACCAGCCAGATGGTTGATGGAACAGCATCAAAGCTCTGTAGCCAAGTGGAGAGAGTCTTGATACTTCTTCTGGTTTGGTTAACATTGAGAAGGAAGGTTATATGTGTTATAGACTGGAAAGGGGTGACTATAATGGTAACCAGCCAGAGGCTGAGGTAAGAGAATTGCTTATTTCTTGTTAGGCAGGTAACACAATATAACTGATTATTTATTGTAACTAGAGAAGTATCTGAGTGATTAATACTTAGCTTGGAGTGCTTCATTTATAACACTCACCTTCTGACCCCTTGTGGTTTTTGCACCTTGTTGTTTTTGCATCTTGATTATATTGATTGAATATACTTATTGGTAGTTACATTCACCCTTTAAACTTATCATTCTTGTCTTGTGATACAACAACAAAGCTTTTATCATTTGGGGCCATGATTATATATGTCTAAGCTAGGGTTATAGTAGTCCTTTTGAGGTGGGCTTGGGATTCATACCAATAACACCTTTAAGCCTTCATACTCAATTGATTAATTAGCAAAAAAAATGTAATAAAAAAGGGTTTTTCCCCCCTCCCGTCCCCCTCTTGTGTGAACTTTAGTCTCATTTTGTTAAGAAGTGAGAAGGATGCTGGCTTTATAAATGCCTACACTACCTTGATGGTTAGAGTATTCCTTTTGAGTTGGGTTTGGGACACGCACACCCATATGGAAAATAGTCTCTGAGCATTTCAGTGTTTTTTTTTTTTTTTTTTTGTAATGAGATTATTGCCAAAGCCATTGGAATGTAGCACCCATTCTTTTTTGTATTCAGAATCTTGTATATATTGATGGACCAACTGCCAGTGCTTCATTCACTGGCTCTGTTCTGTATCGGTATCTGCTGACCTATAATATTTCCTCATACCAGGTACAGGCTTCAAGTTCAAGTTTGAGTCCAAGTCCAAGGCTTAATAGAAGTCCAAGTCCTGGTCTATCAGGATTGAAGCGGCTTGAACCAACTAGAAGCAAAGAATTCCTTCAACATCAACAGCCACGGCCAGTTCCTAGTCTATCAGGATTTAAGCGGCTTGCACCAACTTTCAGCAAACAATGCCTGCCACATCAACAGCGGCACCCAATTTACATTAGTTATCCACTTTAAAATCCGACAGATCCCTTTTTTTGCAAGGTCTGCCATGTGCCCTGCTCAAGTGCTGTCACTTATAAATCGCACATAAGAGGTAACAAGCATAGGGCTATAGTAGGAGAATTGGAATGTTTGGTGCATGGATGATGATGCACTCCAGCAACACTTAGAAGGTAAACAGCACACGCCTAAGCTACAAAAGTTGGAGCTTGCAAGGGAAGGTGTGTAAAGCAGAGAAAGTGGTGCAAGGTGTGTAATATTTGGTGCATAGATGAGTCTTCATTTAAGATGCATCTCAAAGGCCAAAAGCATCTCTCAATACTCCATGGTTTTCCTGGGAATAGAGGGCCATAGAGGAAGAGACCAGGAGGGCTGAGGTGGCAAAGCTTGACGAGCAAGAAAAAAAATTACTATATATTTTTGCACCACATAAACACAGCTAGTGCATGACTTTTCTAGTGGAGTTGCGAATTATTCAAAAAATTGTAAATTTTAATGGGTTCATGGTCGTTTGGTAGACTGCAATGAAGTTCCATGGCCTTTTGGAGGCAAGCTTTCTTTAAAGGAAGCCACAAGTTTTGGCAATTCGATTTTAGTAGGATGTAAGCATAACTGCATAAGCACATATTTCATATTAGAGTACCTACAGGCCAAGAATGCCACGCATGCATTTTTGCATCCAAAAAAAAACTCGTGGGTACGGATTCTCTCACATCTACTCAAGTGTTTTAAATGTGAATATTTGCACATCAATTATGGATATTATGTGAATATTTGCGTATGAATTATGAATATTGAGTAATCGGTGGATGTATAATGAGTGTAAACCAATTTTTCCATGACTGATAGTGCCACTCACCATGAAAACCTAATGTGCAGCAAGCCTACACAGATGTATAATGAGTGTAAACCAATTTTTCCATGGCACAGTGTAAACCAATTTTTCCATGACTGATAGAGCCACTCACCATGAAAACCTAATCTGCAGCAAGCTTACACGGATGTATAATGAGTGTAAACCAATTTTTCCATGACTGATAGTGCCACTCACTATGAAAACCTAATGTGCAGCAAGCCTACACGGATAGTAAGGATTCCAATATTGTTATCAAAAAAAAAAAAAAAAAGGAATCCAATATGAATTTTCAACTACCAAAAAGTGAAAATAGTCCCACTATTCAAGTGTTAAAGAACACTTTCATATGACCACCGCACACCCTTGGTGCGATGGTCACTCCACAAGTATAAGTGCTTGTGGGGTGTGGAGGGCAAGGACCGGGGTTCAAGTCTTCAGGAGGGAACTTCACACACATATACACTTAAATTAGGCTAGAGTAGAATTCTATCTTGTAAAAAAAAAAAAACACTTTCATATGGATGTTATGCAGCACTTTTGCTGAAAAGTAATCTTGTGTATAAAAATTGCCGAAGTTGCCATTTAGCAATTTTTTACATTTACAAGTGGCAGCGAAATTTTACCCTTGTCACAGAAATCGATTGTAACCTATCAAATAAACGAGAAAAGCATATCAAATATCTTCTAGATTTGCAATCCCAAGCATATCAAACATCTACTAGAATTGCAATCCATGGTCCGAATCAAAAAGTACAGAATTATTTATATTATATGGCTTCTTCTCTAGAGTCAGTTCCTCATATCTAGACACCTGTAAATGCACAAAGAAAATTATTGGACAAGATCATGGCGAGTATCCTTGATTGATCATATGTTTCTTCCCCATGAAATGGAGGTTACTAAGTCCATCCCATTGAGTGATAGTGCGAGGCAAGACACCCAAACTTTGGGCATACACAAGCACAGGTCAATTCTAGATCAAAGCGCATATAAAATGATCCGAACTCAACATCTGAGTTCCTCTCATGGCCAATCATCAATTCATTCTCAAAGTAACCATATTTGGAAATCAATTTGGGCAGTTAAGGCATGTAATAAAATCAAATATTTCATTTGGCAATCTTGTAGAGACATATTACCAACTAAACTTAATTTGACCCGGAGGTGTAAAGATATTGGAGGCAAGGTTACTGATGCAACAGTTAATGCCAACAAGGTGGAGCAAACTGTTTCAAAGTGAAGTGCAAAACGACATAAGGAGGTGACTAGTTTGTAGTTTAGACAAAAGAGCTAAGTGACTTGTAGTTTTAGATAGTTTTGTTATTTATATTCACACGTGAGTGATACACGTGCTATTTTCTGATATAACTTCTCTGTAACTGTTTAGCGCATAATTTGGTAGATTGGTTCTAGGTCATTCTATTAGTATATATATGAAGCTTTGTACAGTGTTTCATTCAATGAATTCAATACAGAAATTTACTGAGAAATTTTAGAAGTTTTTCTCTTTCTCTCAATTCCTATAAGTACTCTTTCTTCTCTGTTCTTTCTTCTATGTTTTTCTGTCTTTTATGGTATCAGAGCTTGAATCTGTTTCAATGGCGTCCAATTCTCCACAAACTTCATCTTCAATCTCACAATGTGAGCTCACACCAATGGAGGATCCTCGTAGCCCGTTCTTCTTGCATCATGGTGAATCACCTGGTGCAATCTTGGTTCCACAACCATTAACAGAGGACAACTATCCTACCTGGGCTCGCGCGATGAAGATGGCTCTGGATGCTAAGAGCAAATTTGGTTTTATTGATGGATCAATTACTGCTTCAATGGCAGTTACTCCTTTGGAGAAGAAGGCATGGTCTAAGTGTAACTCAATGATTTCCTCTTGGATTTTGAATTGCGTTTCACCTCATATTACTGCGAGCGTGATTTATAGGGACACAGCTCTTGAGGTTTGGAATGCACTTAAGAATCGTTTTTCTCAAGCTAATGGACCACGAATTTCACAGCTACAGAAGCAAATTTCTACTGTGATGCAAGGTGATTCAACTGTTACTACCTATTTCACAGGGCTTCAAGCTTCGTGGGACCAATTGCTGAACTTCAGGCCTTTGCCTTGCTGTTCTTGTGGCAAATGCACTTGTGGTGTGAATGACAAGATTACTACTCTTCAGCATCAAGATTCACTCATGCAGTTTCTCAATAGGTTGAATGATGCTTATTCTCAAGTGCAAACTCAGATTCTCATGATGGAACCTACTCCCTCAATAGATAAGGCTTTTTCTTTGGTTATTCAAGAAGAGAGGCAAAGATCCTTGGGTTTCAATCTTGGCTCATCAGTTGAATCGGCTTAGCTCGTTGTTAGAAATGCGGTTCTGGTAATGCTAGTAAGAATTTCAGAGGCAACACTGGGAAAGGCAGGCCTATGTGTAGTTATTGTGGCAAACTAGGTCACATTAAGGAGAAGTGCTACAAGCTGGTTGGTTTTCCACCAGGTTACAAGCAGAAGGGAAAGGCTCCAATGGCAAACCAGATTAGTCTTGAGAGTGATCAATCTCAATCTGAAGACCTATGCAATGGCAATTTTCCCTTTTCTTCTGAGCAGTGTCAACAGTTGATCTCTTTGCTCAACACACATGCTTTTGCCTCTGGTTCGTGTGAAGGTGTTCATTCAGCAAATTCTGTGATCAATCATACTGCTGCATCAGGTAATGTTTGTAACTTGTTCCAAGAAAATATGTCAAGTATGCAACATTCTGTGTTTTCTGTTAATCCTGTGAACATGACTGCCTTCAATAGTGAGACTTGGGTTCTTGATACTGGGGCCACAGACCATATAATTCATTCTGTTTCTTTATTCACCAAGATCACTAGTTCCATTTCTACTTTTGTTCAATTGCCTAATGGTGAAAAGGTCACTGTCACTCACATAGGAACAGTTCAAGTAACCTCCACTTTAATTCTTGACAATGTCCTTTGTGTTCCCTCTTTCACATTCAATCTAATTTCTGTTAGCAAATTAACAAAATCCCTATCTTGTTGTCTTGTTTTCCTTTCAAACTTGTGTTTTATACAGGACCTGTCATGTTGGAAAACGATTGGAGTGGGTAAATTGCACAACAGTCTTTACTAGCTGCAAGCTTCATCAAATTGCACATCTTTATCAAGGGTTTCTTCCATTTTGCAATCTGTTTTTAGTTCCCTTGTACACTCTGTTTCTAGCATTCCTGTTGTTTCTAAGCCATATCTTTGGCATCTTAGACTAGGGCATGTTTCTGACAATAAACTCAGTGTATTGCACAATCATAATCCTGATGTAATTCAATTCCAAAGCAATAAAAATTGTGTTCTCTGTCCTATTGCTAAACAGAAAAGGCTCCCCTTTCCATTTTTTAATCATATCTCTCATAATGCCTTTGATATTGTTCACTGTGATGTTTGGGGTCCTTTCATTCAGCCTACTCAAGAAGGTTACAAATATTTTTTGACTCTTGTTGATGATGCCACTAGATCAACTTGGGTCTATCTCATGAAAAGTAAATCAGATACTAGACCTTTCCTTGTTTCCTTTTATAACATGATATGTACTCAGTTTCACACTAAAATCAAAGTTTTTAGGACTGACAATGCCCCTGAGTTTTTCTTAAAAGATTTCTTTTCTGCCAATGGTATTATTCACCAGCATTCTTGTGTAGCCACTCCACAACAAATTCAGTTGTGGAGAGGAAACACCAGCATATTTTAAGCATGGCTAGGGCTTTAAAATTTCAGTCAAATGTTCCTCTTTATCTTTGGGGTGAGTGTGTATTAACTGCTGTACATATCATTAACAGATTACCTTCCCTTATTTTGAATAATCAATCTCCTTTTGAGAAACTCTATGGCAAAATTCCTTCTTATGACCATCTTAAAGTTTTTGGCTGTGTTTGTTTTGCTTCAACTTTGGTTCATCATAGGTCTAAGTTTGATCCTAGATCTATCCCTTGTGTTTTTCTTGGATATCCTTTTGGGGTTAAAGGTTACAAGCTTCTTAGCCTGTTAACTAAAAGGGTTTTTATCTCAAGGGATGTAATTTTTTATGAAACTGTTTTTCCCTTTGTTTCAACTCCATATTCTTCTTTTCCTCATTCCAATATTCCTTTACCTCATTTGTTTCCTTCAGTGGCTTCACCCCATGATCCTCTAGCTTCTTTTCCCCATTCTGATCATGATTCTAATACTATACCTACACAGGATCCTATTACAGATGTGCCTATTCCTATTTCTGATAATATACCTACAGAAGATTCTCTTACAGCTGTGCCTATTTCTTCTGTTTCTCCTCCACATGAGGTTATTCCTGTGTCTAGTTCTAATATTCCCTTTCCAGCTACTGATCTTGTTCCCTCTCTTGATATTGCTTCCTCTCTAAGAAGGTCACAAAGGGTTTCTAAACCCCCTGCCTATTTGCAATCTTACAAATGCAACTCAGTTCATTGTGATCAATCTGCCCACTTCACATCCTCCATCAGGTCAGGTCCATCCACTCCACTTTCAGGTACTAAATACCCCTTGTCTTCTTATCTGTCTACTTCTAAACTATCCCCATCTTATGCCAATTTTTGTTCACTTATCACTTCCATTCCTGAACCTAAGTCATACTTTTGAGGCTGTCAAACATCCACAGTGGCAGGAAGCTATAAATGCAGAAATTGCTGCTTTGGAGTCTAACAATACTTGGACTCTCACCTCTTTACCTCCTCATAGGAAGGCAGTGGGTTGTAAGTGGGTGTATAGAGTGAAATATAAATCAGATGGCAGTGTTGAGAGGTATAAGGCACATCTGGTTGCTAAAGGGTTCACACAACAGGAGGGTCTTGACTTTACTGAGACTTTTTCCCCTGTTGCCAAAATGACTACAGTCAAGTCTCTGTTAGCTGTTGCTGCTGTTAGGGGTTGGCATTTGACTCAACTTGATGTCAATAATGCCTTCCTCCATGGTGACTTGCATGAGGATGTATATATGCAGCTTCCACAGGGTTTTCACTGCAAGGGGGGGCTGGTTTGCAAGCTAAATAAGTCATTATATGGGCTCAAGCAAGCTTCCAGACAGTGGTACTCCAAGTTTTCATCCACCATTTTGCAAAATGGTTTCAAACAATCTAAGTCAGACTACTCCTTGTTTACTAAGAAGACTCACAATTCATTTTTGGCTTTATTGGTTTATGTTGATGACATTCTCATAGCCAGTAATGATGTCAAGGCTGTGGAAGAACTAAAAGTATGGAGATAGATCAAGTTCAAACTTAAAGATCTTGGAAATTTGAAATTTTTCCTTGGTCTTGAAGTTGCTAGATCAGAAAAAGGGATAACACTGTGTCAAAGAAAGTATGCTCTTGAGATACTTAAAGATGCAGGGATGACAGCTTGTAAGCCTTGCAAAATTCCAATGGATCAAAATCTAAAGTTGAGTAAATATCAAGGACAGTTGCTGCTTTGCCCCGATCACGGAGTTTATAGAAGACTAGTTGGAAGATTATTGTATTTGACTATCACAAGACCTGGCATATCCGGTGCATAAGCTTAGTCAATTTATGTCTAAGCCTAGAAAACCCCATTTGGATGCAGCCTACAAGGTGTTGCAGGTATGTTAAGGGATGTCTGGCCAAGGAATCCTATTGTCTTCAAGGTCTGATCTCCATTTAAAGTGGTATACCGTGCGAGTACCGGTGCATGTGTGGACACTAGAAGATCAACAACCGGCTATTGCATTTTCCTAGGTAATTCTCGATTTCATGGAAGTCTAAAAAACGGTCCATTGTTTCCGGATCACCCTGGGAGGCCAAGTATAGAGCAAAATGGCGTGACGATTGTGTGAGATAACCTGGTTACTTGCATTGTTGAAAGATCTTGAAGTTTATCATCCACAACCAGCCTTGATTTTCTGTGACAACCAGGCTGCAATATACATAGGAGAGAATCCTGTGTTCCATGAAGGAACGAAGCATATTGAGATAGATTGCCATTTGGTTAGAGATAAAGTGCAAGATAGAGTGATCAAATTGTTTTATACTCCCACTCATACTCAGCTAGCAGATTTACTTACAAAAGCTCTTAATGCTCGCCAGTTAACTTCCTTACTTGACAAGATGAGCATAATCAATATACATGGATCTGATGCTAACCTTGAGGGGGGATGTAAAGATATTGAAGGCAAGGTTACTGATGCAACAGTTAATGCTAGCAAGGTGGAGCAAACTGTTTCAAAGTGAAGTGCAAAACGACATAAGGAAGTGATTAGTTTGTAGTTTAGACAGAAGAGCTAAGTGACTTGTAGTTTTAGATAGTTTTGTTATTTATATTCACACGTGAGTGATACACGTGTTATTTTATGATATAACTTCTCTGTAACTGTTTAGCGCATAATTTGGTAGATTGGTTCTAGGTCATTCTGTTAGTATATATATGAAGCTTTGTACAGTGTTTCATTCAATGAATTCAATACAGAAATTTACTGAGAAATTTTAGAAGTTTTTCTCTTTCTCTCAATTCCTATAAGCACTCTTTCTTCTCTGTTCTTTCTTCTCTGTTTTTCTGTCTTTTAGGAGGAAAATTATGCATGATGTTGGATGTGAATGTTGTGAGGATGGAGAGGAATCAATAGACCGTGTCTTGCTGCACTGCCAATATGCTAAAGAGGTGTGGAGCTTTACAAGCTAGAGAAAAATTATGTATGATGTTGGATGTGAATGTTGTGAAGATGGGGGAGGAGTCAATAGACCATGTCTTGCTGCGAAGCTCGCCAAGGCACCCATGTTGGAGAGATAAATACCTTGGAGAGACTCCTTGAATAGTTAATATAACTTATAAAAACACGCTTAACTCAAAAAGTCTAAGCTCATTGGAGCCCAATGCAGGGCTGGCTCAACAACTTTAGGGGCCTTAGGTGAAAATTTTAAGTGGGGTCTTTTATATATTTAAATATTAATCAAATAATATATATCTATTTTTTATTTAAAATCTATTTTTCTTACTTTTTGAGATGCAAAATTACTAATTAAGTTTTTGTATTTAAATTCCTCTAACATTTCTTTTTCAATTGATAATATAGCTAATCTACTTAATCTTTCTTGTGACATAGTAGATCTTAAATAAGATTTTATTAATTTTAATTTTGAAAAACTTATTTTCTACATATGCAACCGTAACAGGTATTGTTAGTAATATTCTATAAGCAATATATGCATTTGAAAAAGAATCTAGCCTTTTTATATAATTAAGTACATTAATTGGAGTATTTTCATCTATTTGCATAACTTCTTTTAAAACTATTAGTTTTGACAGTAAACCTAAGCCATCAATATTATAATAAGCATCATGTTTGAGAAAACTTTCGAGATTAAAACAATTTTTTCAAACTATTATCATCTAGTGCTTTTAGTTTTTCAAAATTAAATAAAAAACCAAAAATATCTTCATATATTTAAAATTGTTCAAACCTACTTTCAATTGATAAAATAGCTTGATCTACTCTATATATATATAATAATTAATTCTAAAAGATTCTTTAGCAGATTGTGTTATCTCATCATTGACATTTTCATCAAATTATTTCTTTCTATGAATTATATGTTTTTCACGAAATATATGCTCTATTTCCATTTTGGTTGCAATCTCTTTAGATAAAATCATAGCAGATGTAAATCTATCTTCTCTATGTTTAAAAAAAAAAGAAAAAAAGAAAAAAAAAGAAGATATGAGACACTTTAGTTGATCTATGGCAACATCAATATGCATGTCTTTTGAATGTAAATTTTTACTAACAGAGTTAATGGCAAATAATATATCATACCAAATAGTCATGCCTAACAAGAATTAAAAAAATTTCAAGCTCATATGTTGCCAAACAATTAGCTTCACTTTTTGTTTTAGGATCTTCACTCATTTTTGCTAATTCTAACAAAGCATCTCTTATTTCTAAAGCTTGAAATTTTATTGCTTTTACACTTTCAATTTAACTTTCCCAACGTGTTTGTGACAGAGTTAAACTTTACACATTGTCTTTTTTTTTTTTGAGAATGAACTTGACACATTATCTTGTAAATTTTTTCATCGCTTTGTGGAAGAAGAAAACAATGTATATATATGTTGTACTACTCAAAAAAAAAAAAAAGCTGTAGGACAAGAATTGGCTACATCGCATAGCATAAGGTTGAGATTATGACAACCACATGTTGTATAAAATGCTTTAGGGTTTATATCAATAATTCTTTTTTGTACCCTTTGTTTTTTTCCTTTCATATTAGACCCATTGTCATATCCTTGTCCACGTACATCATTAATATCAAGCTCAAGACTTTTTATTACACATAATTTCATTAAAAAGTCCTTTTTCCATAAGTATTCTCTACTTTTAAAAATTCTCCAAAATGCTCATCTATTTTTACTGGACTAGTTGAAATATCCACACATCGTAGTACCAGAGTAATTTGTTCTTGATGACTTACATTGGGAGTACAATCAAGTATAATTGAAAAATATTTTGCTTCCTTAATCTTTTTAATAATTTTACCTTTAATTTCATTTGCTAACAATTGTATGAATTCATTTTGTATACCATGTCCAAGATAATGATTATGAATTGCACCATGTTGAATACGTCGAACACGTTCTTGCAATACTGGATCAAATTCTGCAATCATTTCAATTAGACTTAAAAAATTTTCATTATTTTCTTGATAGATCTTTTTATTTTTTTTCCTTGAAAGGCCAAATTATTTTTTCCAAGATTTTTTACTACAGCAATAATTCTTAACAACACTTTTTTCCAATGATCTATGTCTTTGTTAACTTGTTCTTGGAAATTTTTATCAATTTTTTCTCATTTCTAAATCAATCCAAGCATTCGTGTTAGTAACATGCTCTTTGCTTGTTTCATGATTTTTAATCTTATTGCTAATATTTCTCCAATCGTTAAATCCTTCATTACTAAGTTGATTTGTACCACTACCATGTGTTGTTGAATTAACAACTTGCAACAAAAACAAAATGCTTTATCCAAATCTTTTGAATACACTAGCTATTTTCTATCAAATTTCTCCCCATTTGATAACTTTTTTAAATAAATGTAGTAGAAAAATGTCTACGATCTTTATCTATAGGAAAATTTAGATCATTGTCTCTAATTGGACCGTTTTCTACTAATAAATCTCTTAATTTTGTATCAATATTTTCCCATTGACTTGTATCATTGATATTATTAGTAAGTAGGTTAGTCATTTTGTTTTTCATTTTTTTCTAAATTATTTTTTTTTCATTATCAATTATTGTTACATTAGATGTTTGAACATTATTAGGACTATTTTTATTATCCTCTTTTTGTTGTATAATTTCATTATCTTCCAACTCTTTTTGATAAGTTTCTTGTTCATTTGTAATATTTTCACCCAAACTTTCTATTGTGTTTTTTTTTTTTTAATACTAGTAACAAATTTATCCATAGATCCTTTTTGAGATTCAATTTGTTTTTAAACTTTTCTCTTTTTTTTTGAAGTTTTTCATATCCGGATAAATATTTTCTAGTAGACATTTATAATGAGAAAATATTTATAGATAGATAAAACACAATTTATAATTAAAATAATAATTTAACTAAAAATAAAATTTATAGTATAGAATAATAGAACCTAGTTATTGCAATTTTTCTAAAGCCGTGACCACTTTAAAGTCTAAACTTGCACAAATAAAAATTAATTTATTACATGGTTCAATAAATTAGTGTCACTATAATACAAATGAGTTGATATGATACACATCAAATTATTAATTGGTATGATAATTTCTAATAATTGATAAAGTAAGAGTATGCATTAAAACAAATGTGATGAATTATTAATTAGTGTGTGGCCGGCCAGCTATGATGTGATGTGATGTGGCTTGTGAGCAAACTGTTCAGTGTTGTGTGCATTGTCATTGTACAGTGCTGTGGGTTGTGCCACCTGTGCAGTGTGCAACAATGTTTATGCTGAAAACGTGCTATCCAGCCTGTCCTATGTGCAAAAAACGTGCTATCCTATGACTCCTATCAATCAATCATGCAGTGAAATAGACTAAAAAATATATAATTTAAATTGAATAAATAGTAGACTCCTCATCTTAATTTTCGGAAAGATAAAAAGGGGAGAAGATTACCTCTAGTATGCCCATGGCCCACGCTACCCCTTTTCAATTTTGAATTTACTGTGAATCGAAGAGAATCAACAAAGAAAGATTTCAAGCTAGATTGACTTTACAAAAAAAGATCAAGAATCAAGATGAAGAAAAGAAAGGTAAGAATATAGATGGAGAGGTAGAGAGATAGAGAGATGAGAGATTTTTCTTTTGTTTTTGAAATTTATAATTTCTATTTTAGCATATTTCAAGACAATTACCTTGTATTATTAATGAATTTTTCTGGTATTAATTTTGATTTTAGCATATTTCAAGAATGAGTTAATAAATTTGTCTCCTAAAATATATATTATATATAATTTTTTTTTACAAGTCAGGGCCTTCTTTATTTGAGGCCTTAGATGATTGCATCAATTGCATTAACTGTTGAGCTGGCCTTGGCCCAATAAGTATGAACTCAACTATATTATATTTGTTACTCATTTTTCTTATTATTATCCAACGTAGGACTTCACTCACATATATTTATCCAACAATCCTAAGGCATGACCCTGCGTCCCTAGCTAGGACAACTACTGCCCATGCTTTAGAATATATAAAGGATAATTTTGGTAGTTTTACTTGAATTTCTAAAAGTAATTTTGGTAGTTTTATAGGAATTCTTTCTTTTGTATGAGAGATCGCGTCCCCGGCCTGTTTTATAAAGTGTTGGGCCAAACCCACGTAAATGGGTGGAGTCGTGTTATTGCCTCTCAAAATGAAGGTTCGACTAGTTATATTTTCCTCTTTAAATTAAGGGTTTTATAATGGAGTCGATACTTATTTAATTATTGGAATAAATAAGAAAACCAAAATTGAAAAATTTCTCATTTTATTAATTTTCAATTGAATTTACATTGATCATAGGAAAATTACGTGGCTTTGGTCTTAGATACAATCTAAGATAAAGTACATAACTTTGTTTCCTAGTTACAATCTAAAAATCGAAAATTACAAGGATAAACATTGGTCTATCAACCCTTGATCTAAGTTTGGAGGCTATGTTACAAGGTGAGAAGGTGTTAGACACCTACCTTACCCTGTGAAACCGGTCTTTTAGACTATAGTGGCCAACATTCATATCATATCATCTAATATGTCAATCAATTTACATAATGAATTTAATGTGTGTGTATGTGATAAACCCTAATTCAATTTATTAAGCATTTCATTTGGATTGAAAAATAAATTCTAGTGAATGTGAGTGGATGGTAATATCCTAGACTCAAGAATTTAAAAGAATTATTAAACAAACATATTTTTCATGTTTTTTATATGGATTCAAGATCGAAACTAGTGTTATACATGAACGTGTGATGAATAACCAAGAACATGTGAAGAACATATAAGAACAATTAAGAACATTTAAACATATTCAAAGGAATTTAAATGATTATTATCATGCTTTAATCTTAAACTCTCATCATGGCAACACAAAAAAACAATTAGGAAAAATGATTATATCTTCATGCAAAATCCATATGGTGGATGAGGAGACTCTTGAGGGAGGTCCTAAGGGTGGAAGAAAAGAAAAGTTAGGAGATGAAGAGTAAGTCTCACTCAATACCTTGAGTCTCAAGAAGGCCAAGATATGACAAGACTACTCAACTTCCTAGAACTTAAGAGAGAAGAAGAGAGAGGGTTTTTGTGTGTCTTGAAATGGAGGAGAGGATGGGTTTATCTAGTAGTGGTTGAGGAAATATGAATAAAAGACCATTTAATGAGGGTTGACAAAGAATCATGAACCTAGACCTCATTTTAGCCTTTGGGGAAATCTAGTGCATTAAATGTAGAGATTGATGGGAGTGAGGAGCAAGCCAAAATTCAGTTTTCCCGTAACTGCTGTAACAGTCTGTAGAGCCAATTTCGAAAAATCATATTTGAATCAATTCTGATCGGAATTGTCTCGTTCTAGTACTCAAATTGAAGCTCGAGATGTCTAGTTTCTGGAAAAATTAACCTCATTCATAGATTCAAAATATTCTGAGAGATATCAATGAAATAGTGAGCAGAGGTCATTTGTTAGAAAATAATTTCAGCACAATTAACATTAATAGGTCCCAAATTAGCTCTCAAATAACATTAAATGGCTCCAATCACTCTCATTTCAAACTTAATTGATTCCAGATTTACTCTAATTAAAAGATAATTGCACAAATTATTCATTGAATAATTAATGTTTAACTATCTAATTAATTAGGTGTGTACAACCTTACTATAAAATGTAGTCCTAATCAATCAAATTATGACATATCATTAATCTCAAATTGATTATAATTATAACCAATTGGAATCAATTGTTCATAATCACATATAATCGGACTTAATTTGTGACAGTGCGTCTCGGCCATTAAAACTTGATTTGATGATAACTTTCAATCTGATGGTTCGATTAGGGCTTATGACCAGTCGATTTGATTGTTACAATATCAAGATCATTTTGGTGAAATGAGATTAAGGATCTAGTGACCAGAATCAAGATGCACATTTTCAAGGCGAAATTACCGTTTTACCTTCCAGATGAGGTTAAATGTGGGTTGCAAAATGAGGTGTCAACAGAATGCCCTTCATTGACAGAGCTTGAAGAGCGAATGTC
The DNA here is from genome assembly GCF_040712315.1 of Castanea sativa. Taxonomy (NCBI): domain Eukaryota; kingdom Viridiplantae; phylum Streptophyta; class Magnoliopsida; order Fagales; family Fagaceae; genus Castanea; species Castanea sativa. Next base: position 35,924,005 of record NC_134016.1, on the reverse strand, counting down.
AATGTATGAAAAAGACACCTAACTTTGCAATCAGTATTTAACTGTGGGGAATGTATGATGCATACAGATAAGAATGCAGATCTTCATGTAGTGGATCAAAATGTGGACCGAATCTCAGGGGAGATTGCCTACGTACCTCTTGGTGAAAGGATCAGATCCAAACATAGTTCATAAATTCAGCCTTTTTTTATTGTTGCTTGTTACTTTACATATGGTGACTTGCATGCCCTTGTGGTAATTAACCTCTAATTATATTGAATTCATAATTGCTTAATTGACTAATCTCAAATGATCCCTTGCATATATAACATACAACTGAGTCTAAAACAAACCTTTCATCCTTAAATTTTACTCAAAAATTTAAGTTAGTTCTTGTCATTGATCTCCTCGGACATTTCAAGCACCAAGAAAGGAGTATGTGCATGAGAGAGAGAGAGAGAGAGAGAGAGAGGAGATCATACAAGTTTTCTCAACAAAATATATGAAGCATATATGCCGACTATTTGTTAATATACATGCCGTGTGTGTCAAGGACAGGAGTGCTTTTATATATACTATTCGCAGACCCACACGATATGTGGGAATATACAACTAATTTGTAAATACATGCCGTGTGTGTCAAGGACAGGAGTGCTTTTATATATACTATTCGCAGACCCATACAATACGTGGGAATATACAACTAATTTGTAACATGGTATAATGTATAATTTATTCTATAAAACGTACTGGAGAAATTATTTTTAAAATTATTTTTCATCTCTCTATCTCTAGAAATATATCATTCTATTATTTTGAGTTTTTTTTTTTTTTTTGAAAAACTTAGGTGCATTTGATTGATATTATTTCATTATTTATTTTGCGATTAAAGATAGAAATACTATTCTTTTTTCAAGTGATCTATTTTTTTCAAACTTTTGGATAGTGTGTTATGGATTTTTTTTTTCTTTTTTTTTTACAACTAAAATTTTTAAGTTCCAAAATTAATTATTTGAATTTCTTATTCTAAGAAGATTATCATGATAACCAAACCTCATTACAAATTTACAATTGATATTACTCAAATAATTTATAGAGACATTCAAATACATAATCATATCACTTTTAAAATGTCTAAAAATTAACTCAATCCAAAACTATAAGAGGGATAGAGAGTACATGTGATAAATAACTCATAAAACACACCACCAAAGTGTATCATCCAAAAGTAGAGACAAAAAAAAAATTCATCAATCTAAAATAGAGTTGCAAGAAAGAATTAATGAGAGAGAGAGAGAGAGAGAGAGAGACCAATCACCTTTTTTTGGAAGAGAATTTGAGACAAATAACAAAATTATATAAAAAAAGATGAGTAGAAGAATATTCAAAAGAAAATGTATAGTAAGAAATACCAAATTATCCAAATCATGCTATGTAATAGAATAACATTAAATCATTTTGTAATATCATAGGATAACATTTAACAAACAAAGATAAAAAAAATAAAATATAACCAAATCATATAAACCTAAAGTAGAGTTAATTAAACATAAAAATTCATCAATCTAAAGAATTAGACATCCACCAAAAGAAAGAAAGAAAGAAAGAAAGAAAGAAAGATATATATATATATATATATATATATATATATATATATATATATATAGAGAGAGAGAGAGAGAGAGAGAGAGAGAGAGAGAGAGAGTATTCACCTTTTTGTGTGAGTAAAATATGGATTTGGTGGAAGAAAAAATAACAAATTTTTATAGTAAAAAAAAAAAAAAAAAGGGAGAGAAGAATGGTCAAAATAAAAGGAAGATGAAGGGGTTGAGAAATTGTAAAGTTAAAGTATAAAGTAGTGGAGAGATAAAAAGGTAAACGTAAGTAAATATTGGAGGATGTGTAATTGTAAAGTGGCAAATTAATAAAGAGAAAAATAATTTAAAGAGAGAGAAAATATTGAAAATAGGTTGATAATGTGATGCTGATGTAACTCAACAGGAGTGTAATACTAAACTCTACGCTTCAACTTTTAGATATAATATATAGATGTTTCCAGAGCTGGTAGATTTGATCACACTACATATTGTTGTAGATAGTCCACGTTGGAATCGCAAAATTTGGCCATACATTCAGTCATGCTTATCGGGTGATACCTGTTTGTCCATATTTCTATCAAATCTATAAGCAAACAAAAAGAAAATCTTGCATGGTTCTAAATCAACTCTATCCTAGTTTTCTAGATTTTATCCTTCTTTAAATTGGATGAAGACGACTCCAAATTGCTGAGGAAGAAAAAGCTAGATTCCTCATTCCAGTAAAGGATTGGGGCCTAGCTAGTAGCTCCTACCTATATTCCAACAAAAGAATTTGCGGGTGGGGTTAACCAGTGTTTAGTGATTTCATGTCACAAAATGGAAACATAAAGACATCTTTTGCATACCTCACATGTTCAGTTTGGTGTTCTGATCAGGAAACACTCAAGTGCTTCTCCACTATACCCAACAATGCATTTTAGTTAGGATATGGAATCATGGAACTCTAAGAAAAAAAAAATGCCCAAGAAAAAGAAAGAGCCAATCAAAATCTCTCTCTCTCTCTCTCTCTTTTCTTCTATAAATTTGGAGTGACTTGGAAATACATGAGCTCAGGTAAAGCATAGAGAAGAGAATCTATAGGAGAGATGGAGAACACTTACGGCTGTTCATCAAAGACAACAAAGGATGTTTCTCTTCAAGAAATTAGAGATAGGCTTGCTGAGTTTGCTGAAGTAAGAGGATGGGTTCAATATCACAGTCCCAGAAATCTCCTTCTAGCACTAGTAAGCCCTTATTACAAACAAACTATTATCACGATTTCAGTTATTTTTTGAAGTGTATGTATAAGATTATGTAAAACAGTTTGTATGCAACAAATTTAACCCTATTATCATAGTCATTTCACGCCTTCAGTGTGTGACGATTTCAAACAATTTTTACCCCATATTCTTGCTTTCATTTTGATGAAATATTTGGATTGCTTTGTGCAGGTGGGAGAGGTGGGAGAGCTATCTGAGATATTTCAATGGAAGGGAGAAGTTGCAAGAGGACTACCCAACTGGAGTTCTGATGATAAGGAGCATTTAGAAGAGGAACTCTCAGATGTTTTGCTCTATCTAGTGCAACTTGCTGATATCTGTGGGCTGGATCTTGGACAAGCGGCTCTGACAAAAATAGTCAAGAATGCTAAGAAGTACCCTGTTATGAATCAGTAACTTCTACCTAGCTAGCTACAACTAGAAGCACCCCCATCAACCAGCTTTACTATGTATTTTCAATGGTTGAGCTGATCAAGCTTATCATCAACAATAAGTCTTCAAAAAAAAAAAAAAACAGTGCGTCTGTCTGTCTCTCTCTCTCTCTCTCTCCCGTTAATGTTGAAGAGTAGGTCTAGTTTGTTACTAAAAACCATACATGCGACTCTTATCTTTGTATCATGTATGGAGAGCATGTTGTTGTGTGGTATTTTTTTTCTTTTCTTTTTCTGGCTGAATGTATGGAGAGCATGTTAAGCTTACGTAAAGAGTTCGAAGCTAGTGGCTTTTGGATATGTAACTTTTTTGTTAAGAAATTATTTTCTTATTTGCTAAAAATCAGTTAAAATATAAATGTATCTAACAAAAAAAATGAGGCTTGAAAAAGTTCTACATAAATAAATAAACTAAAATGAAAGGAATGCCTTAACCCCATAGTTGATTTTATAGCGAAATTAAGTAACTTTCTAAATTAACCAATTGGGTAATATCAATTAGCATGTGTTAATGTTAATAAGGATTAGCGATCACATATGTAAAGCAATAATAAAAAAGAAACATATATATATATATATGTATATATAGGAAATACTAACAAATATTTTTAAGATATTTGTTAATAATCCATTTAAAGAAAGATTTTATGGGAAAAAAAATTAATGTTTTGACAATTTTTATTCATTTTCCATAAAGTGGTATCAAAACTTTTTTAAACAGTTAAATTTAAGTAGATCCAACGGTTAAAAGAAAACCTACATTATTACAAATATTTTTATTAGAATCTCATTAATTACTCTCATTTATTTCATTCTATACCTACCTCTAAACCCAAAAATTGCCCTTGTTCATTTTATGCTGAAGCACCACACCTCCGCACCAAACAAGCCAACCATTGATATGTTCACCACTTTACAAATATTTCTCAAATCCACATCAGCAATCCAATGCTGGGTTTGACAATTTTTCTGGTGCAGTGAACCTCCTTGTTCACTTGGAGTGGTGGCACGGCAGCATATATGACAAATGCAATTTTAGCAGATATAACTAAACAAAAAGTTTTAATTGATCAAATTATCTACTCCAATGGAAAAATAAAATCATGGATTTTGTTTAAAGTTACAAGATGACAACTCACTGCAAAAAACGCGTTTTGTAGCCACGTTTTTGAGCTGCGTTTTATAAAAAGGTAGCTACAGGGTTGTATTTGAACTACGTTTTCCAAGTGTTGAGACTGCGTTTAGCTGGGTAGAATTGAAGCCGCATTTTTGAAAACGCAGCTCTAGACCCATCCAGGGATTTTTTTTTTTTTTTTCAATATTTGTGGAGCTGCGTTTAATAAACGCAGCCTCAAAGATGCTTAGAGCTGCGTTTTGCTAAACACACCTTAAACACATCTAGAGCTGCGTTTATGAAACGGAGCTTCAACATTTATAGAGTTGCGTATAGTTAAACGCAGCTTATATGTGTCTGGAGCTGCGTTTAATAAACACAGCTTCAACATTCATAGAGCTGCGTTTTCTTAAACGCAGCTTATACAGTCTGGAACTGCGTTTTATTAAATGCGACTTAGTTTTAAGTATAAATAAATAAATAAAAAATTTAGGGAACTCCACATATTGAAAAAAAACCCTAAAGCTAGCTCTCGGTCCCTAAATCCCTGATCCCTCAGATCACTCTCAACTCTCAATTCCTAAATCCCTAAATCCCTCTCGGTCCCTAAATCCCTTAGATCTCCGAATCCCCTTCCTCCCTCCGCTCTTCCCTCCTCTCCATTCCCTTCTCATCGATCCTTCCAATCGCAGTGAAAACGAATCAGCGCTAACAAAGCCCAGTCCTCCATCACCGGCGCTGCGTTGGGTCTCTCCCTCTCTCTCTCGAACTCTCTAGGAAGCTCAAGACACTCTCACAAGGCCGACGAACAGTTGGTTTTATAAATTCTTTGTTTTTATTATTGTTTTATAATTTTCTTGGTGATCAAACTATTTCACTTCTATGTTTGTTGATGGTTTCTGATGAGTAGAATGTGACACCAATTGTCAATTTTTCTTTGCCTTCAGTTGGTAATTATTTTTACCCTTAGAAATGTGCAGCTTAAACCTATAGATTTAATGATCTATATAATACAATTTCTCATATCCTATGTTTGCTAGCTATTAGTTTGAATCTCATGCTCCGGCTTTTTCAATGAGCTTTGCTTAAAGTCCATTTTTTGAAATGGTATGGTATGAAATTTGGGTTCTGCTTCATGTAGTTTCCTGCTATACATGTAATTTATCTTTATATATAATACCCTTTATAAATTTATTTATATATATAAAAAAATAAGATATATTAATTAGGGCAAGATTGAAGGAACAAGAATCTTTCATGCAGTTGCGGTAGATTATCCTAACTAACATTGATCTTTTTGCTTTGAGACTAATTGCTAATAAGTGTGTTTAGGAAGCTTAAATTTATTCTCTTTTTGATTTTTTTTAATAAGTAGACCATTTCCCTATAAGAAACAAAGAATATCATTAGCTTATGACCTTTTAAAACCATTTTTGTTATAATAATAGCAAACTGCAAAATCGAAGGAGAATATATACTACAAAATAGATTCTTGTTATGTTCATGTTGATGTAGAGAGGCAGAGTTCTCATAGTTCTTTAATTTATAGCGTTTATTCCATGATGATTCCAAACTTTCAAATTTCTTATTCAATAACAAAATTTTTTTACCAATTGAAGTAATTGAAATTTTTGACATAATGCTCGTATTAATGAAACAATTTTTTATTGGGGTTAGTTATGGTAGGTAGATAATTTTTTAGTTTCAGTGTATTCCTGTCAGTATTGGAGATAAGCATGCTTGGGAATTAACTATGGAAATTACTAGTAAGGAAGGTAGTAATTACTACTACCTTTCAATGGGCTTGGTTTGAATAGGACAGGTTTGGTGGACCATACTATGCCCACTGCACTAAATCCTTTTTCTCCCAAAAAGGTGTGCAAGCCTACCTTTACCTTCTTAAACATGGATTTTTTACTGTCGCTTCTTTTTGCATAAAATTTGTTTTCTTTTTTGGTTGTTAGCTTTTGCAACTAATATTTTTTCCTCTTAATTTGCAAAGTTTCCTCTTAATTTTCAAAATTGTTGTATACATGTTAAAATTGTTATTTGTTCATGTTGTTAGTATAATATTATCTTCATGTTGTTAAAATTATTATTTCTTCATGGGATTGGTTGTTGGTTATAATTATGTTTATGTTTGTGTTGTGAAGGTGTTGCACGCAGGTATGGGGAAGAGAAAACAGCAACCAATACTTGTTTACGTTGGCGAAGGATCATCACATGGACGACAAAGGGTGGACACACAAGTTGAGGAAGCCCATATACCTCAGGAGGCAAGACCGGTTGCCTCTAATGATGAGACACAAGCCCCTAGTACTTAACATGTCGTCGAATAAAAATCCTATTGATTTCTCTTTTCTTTTAGTTTAACTTTTCTAGGTAAACTATGCTTTTAGTAGTTCAGTGTAGTGTGAAAATATTTTACAATGGTTGAATTTAGTTAAATAATAGTCTAGATATTTAACTAAAAGAAAGTAATAAAATACTCACAAGCGAGTGTTATCCTTGCCCACAACGTAGATGCTGACATCCCCAAGTATTGTGTAGACAATATAAACTGATCTGGTGCATAAAACAAAATTCCCAGCAAGTGAACTCAGTAAAACAATTTTCTAATAAACTCAGTCATAGAAATAGTATTTACATCTGTTGTGAAGGCTAATTCTCCTTAAAGAAATACAGAATGTGGTACTGTTATTCGTTTCATGTGGATACTTGCCTACTGCTGCACTCTAATATTTATATTCAATAGTATACAATTTGACCCACGAGGATGATTTAGGCTTCTTTCACACAAAACTACCCAAGAATTTTACATGACCAATTAGACTTTGTCACATCAAGGTAATGTAATGATCTTGGGTTGTTTTACTAAACATCGTCACTATTTTGGCAAACTAAATAGTCGTTTGATGGTGAAACAACAAAGTGCCCTTTATGCTTAAAGGGTAGAACTTGAGATAGTAAGGAAATCAGTGTAGTGTCAATATTGTAATTCAGTAAGGATTGCTTTTCCAAATGCTGCATCACATAATCTTAAACATCAAGTAAAAACAACAAAGTTAGTGCGATTTGGATATATATATCTACTTCAAATACTGTATGGTTAGAATTGACCGCCGCATCTTTATTTTTCTTATTTATTTTTTATTCCTAATTTCTTTTAGAAAAATATATATAGATTATTGGCTTGATATATTATCTTACTTTAATTTAAATCTTTAATATTAAACATATCATTAACTTGATGGGTTGGCTGAAAGATTATATAATGAGTTTTATTTATTTATTTTTTTCTCTATAAAACCACTACAATAATAATTAAAAGCAAAATCGCCTCCTGAAATCTCTCGACAGTAAATGTACTGATGTTTTGTTTAAATGAAATTATAAACCCTTAATATCACATGAAGTTAGTAGATGACTTTAGGCTTTTCGTGGTGTGATATGTTTCATTACTTTGAGATTTGATAATTCAGCCCTAATATTGGTGGTTTTTGCATATACAGATGATTATGAACAAAGCCTAGCAGTGGAACATAGGCTTAAAAGACGTGGTCCTACAAAGCTAGCTAACATATGGGCCTTGGATGGATCCTGGAAAATCCCGTTGCCATTAAATGATCAAGGCCAACCAATTGGTTCGAACGGTAAAACGTTCGTTCGGTGGTTGGAAACTTTTTGTAAGAATGGCTTATTATGCCCCCTTGTCCCTGCTGGGTGGCCAAGAGTCGGTGACAAATTTAAACAGGACTGTTGGATTGAGGTTGAGGTAATATGAAAATAAAGTATAAGTAACAGTCATTTACAGCCGCTTGTGTTTTGCTAACTCCACTTTTGCATTTCAGAAATGGTATATAATTAACCCCACTATTATCACATCACCCGATCAAATGGGATGGGCAATGAGTCTACTCGGGCTCTTGAGGAGAAATCAGAGCACGAAGTTGAAGAAGAAAAACATTAAAGCTGGTATGATGGAGGGACAAGTATTGTCCAAGATACCGCCGGCGGTAATGGAGGTCTAGTGGACGGAGATGGTTAACTACTGGTTTCATGACAAAACTATGGTACTGCTACTATATTTGTCTGTCTTATTTTAGTGGTAATTTAGTGAAAAACATCATGTTGGCCATCTTTCACTCTAATAGCCCCTCATTTTAACGTAAATCTTCTAGTCATTTATAATATAATTAGTCTAGCTCAAAGCACTTTCCATTAGATGTGATACACTTGTTTTGCCCCCATCAACAACATAAATTGAAGATTAGTATTATTTAGAGATTGCTTGGGGACTACGACTACTATTAGGGTATTCTAGTACACAATTGATGCTAGGGGTCTCAATAAGAAATATATATTAAAAAAAACAAAATAAACCCACAAAAAAAAAACTGCACTGGCTAATCTATGTAGCTTAGGCTGCAAAGGCTTACATACTCCTTAGTCCATTTTAAAATAAGTTTTATGTCCTATTCCGAATTTGGTATGATGCTTGTTCTTCCTTTAATACTAAAAACATGCATGTTGGTACTTACAAGGTCACAACTCAGCTCTTAACGTATTACTTAAATGCACACAATACATACTCACACCAATAAACCATCTAGATAAATGGGCATAACCAATTTAGGTAAACTAATAGCATACAAACAATGAACAAGTAAATGGTCATATACATGCTGGAATTTCCAAATTGTATCAACTCCTATTTTAACACTAAGGAGAAGGGTAATTAGAAACTTAAATATATTTTGAATGCACAATGACAAGCATAGCAAAGAGAAAAACTTACATTAAGTAGTAAAATTTCTTAGTCAATAGATGTTTAGTTTTCATATACTTTGACGGTAATGTGGTTGCAGACATTAAGTGAGAAGAACAAGGCCAGTCGAGTAGATAGATGGAGATACCAAGGTGTGGGGCTCAAAGTTTGGCACAAATTTCTGATGACATGGTAAAAAATGCATTACAAGTGCTACTGTATTCGTGTATCATATAAGCTGATTTTATGCTTTTGAATCACACTAAATGTTGAAAATACTCTCACTTTCTTGTTGGTTGTAGATATAAACTTAGAATTCATGAACACCTAAGTCATTTCAAATGATAAACAACATGCCAAATCCGAGTGCAATTGTGTTTATTGTATGAAATGTTGTTCATCATGTAGGTGAAAGCTAATAGGGCTCCGGTTGAGCGCGCAGATGTGTATCTAAAAGTATACTGTAGGAGAGATGGGTCTACTGTTACTCCCCAAGCACAAGAGAACATGGTAAGCACAATTTAAATCAAATTTTAGTGTATTTTGTGTTTGTATTGTTTATGGTGTGTAATATGTTATTTGGTTCTTGTGCGAAAACGTACAGAATAGGATGGAAGACCTTTTGAGACAAGAGGGCATGCAACTACAGGGAGAGCCTGGTAGTGGAATCATGTGGTCAAAAGATGATGCGTATGCTCGAGTGTTTGTTCCAGAGTGCCCTGGACGTGTACGTGGGGTTGGATTTGGAATCACCCCATCTGGAAGAAGTGTCACAAATGCTTCACAGTTTACCTCGACACCATCATTGTCAAGCAGAACAACCCAAAGGATTTCAGAGTTAGAGAACAACTCCTCTATCCTTAGGGAGCAATTAGCCCAAGTACAAGAACAACTCTCCAACTCAGAAGCAAGGCATGAACAACAAATGGCCCAAGTAGAAGCAAGGCACCAACAACAAATGGTCGTAGTGATGACGTGCATGAATACAATGTTTGCCCAACTTAGCGGAGGTGTAAGTGATTTGGATACGTCTCAAGTACCACACAAATGTTATTTAGCAAAACACTACTTTTTGCAATGCATTGTTATGCGATATTAATACAATGCCTTTAATATATTCAGGGTGGCACTGCTTGATGGAGACTCTCCATGGGAATGAAACTGTGAATCCTCTGGTAAAACAAATACAACTATTCGTTATAACATATACAACTATATTGGGGAAAAAATAAAAATAAAAATCAGATATATTCCTGCCTTTGTTGGTTTTATTCTGCGTTTTAGATCTCACATCAGTATATATGAAGCAAGAAGTAGGGAAGTAGATGTACTTTAAGACATAAATTTAAATTAGAAAATTTCAACCATGAATGTAGACAGGAAAGTATTCTGAGTCAGGCAAAACCCTTGAAGTGAACATTTTTACACATGCTTTTTTACACTTGCCAAATGTAGCTGATAGTTCCTCACTACAACATGACATGCAGCACCAACCAACTACACAGAGACCCTCTTGGTGAGGTTATCATAGCGGTAATAATCTAATGTAAGACATCTTACTCCAACCTGCAGTTTCGACAAAGGACATCCTCTTTGGGGCCTTAACACACCATATACTCTTCATATGGAATGAAGAGTATATGGTAGACTCAACATGTTTTCCAATTCACATTTTATTGTTGAAACTTGAAAGAATTGAAATTTGATGAGTAGTGAGCTGGTATATGAGGGACTCTCAGTCTTGTTTTAAGATGCCATGCTTTGAAATGGATACAAGCAAAAAGACTATGTTTAGAAGCTCATATATGATTATGACTCTAAAAATTTAAGGGATGTTGACCTTGTTAATAGACTGGCTGAGCAAAATACTTGGTTATTTGTCACAGGTAATTGGCTGTAGCTACGGGCATTGGACTGACTGATCAAGTACCATGATGCTTGCTGAAAATTTTTTGTGATGTGAAATATCGTTGAGGGATATGCATTTTGTGATTTAAAAATTTGTTGTTGGGAACTTGTTTTGTGTATGTAATTATATGTTTATGTAATTAATCTTTTTGCAATGAACTTGTTTTGTTGGTTCCAAATTGGTTGTATCTGAGTGTTGACAGGAATTACAGGTTTTGTTCTGGGTAGGAATATGTTTAGGAAGAAAAAATTGCAACAAAAAAAATCTATAGCCGCGTTTTTAAAAACGCAGCTATAGGGGGGTCTATAGTTGCGTTTTCCCACTCCCATAGATGTGGCACCTAGAGCTGCATTTTTTAAGAAACGCGACTATATACCCAGTTTATGTTGCGTGTAAAACGCGATTATAAGTTGGACCTAGAGCCGCATTTTTAAAAATACAGCCCTAGGTCTTAGCCTATACCTACGTTTTAAACGCAGCCCAAACTAGGTCTATAGCTACGTTTTTTTAAAAACACAGCTATAGGCGCCGCATCTATGGGGAGTGGGAAAATGCAGCTATAGGGTGGAAAAACGCAGCTATAGGGTGGTTTGGAGCTGCGTTTATAAAATGCAACTTTAAGGCCCGCAGGGGCTATTGTCGCACAGGATAGGCCGCGTTTGAAAACGCGGCTACGAGAAATGCGACTCGAACCCTAAAGCTACGTTTTTAGGGTCTATAGTTGCGTTTTTCAAACACGACTATAGCCCTCGTTTTTTGTAGTGCTACCAAAAACATCAAAAAATGAATTGTTGTCACTTCTTGGAGATATGGCTAATGCAAAATACCCGATCTACATGACAGGTAATTTGAAGCGTATTTGACTACCTTCTGTTGAACAATTACTCTCCTAAAATGACCCTTTATGCCATATTCTCAGGTCCAATATTTTACACACTATATGTATAGCTGTAATAGATTTGGATGAACAAACATTCTCTATTATTGAAGGGAATCCATTTCAGCTCCCAATGTTATCAATTTTGTCACTGTACTGTTAATATCAGTCACTGTGAATGATAAAAGTGAAGAGTATCTGTTTTGCACAACATGGTCACTGTAAAACTGGATTAGCAGTTGGCACAGTCAACCATAGTGGAAGCCAAAGCATTTCTAGGAAAATTTATTATCTTAGAAACTCGTTTTTCCCACTGTCCCTTAGCTCAAGTAGTCAATAAGAACTTCAAAATTATGTGACACCAAGCAAGAATGCCAAAACTATTTCGTACCTGTAGAGAGGGAAAATTCCCGACCTATCACAAGCTGACACATCATACTACCAAGTCCACAAAATACAGCCAATTACAAGGCGCCACGTACTGCTGCTAGGTTTTGCCATCACTATTCAGAAACCAATAGAAATTTGCCAAGTGTCATTGAAATAAATGCATGAAACTGCATCAGCAGGTGTAAGCAATGACACAAGCAGCTCCGCACGTGTAAGCGATGACACAAGCAATCAGCACGTGTAAGCGATGACACAAGCAATCAACACGTGTAAGCGATGACATAAGCGGACCAATCAAGCTGTGACAAATGTCACCAATCAAACTCCGCCACGTGTCGCTCACCTACCCCTAAACTCCTATAAATAGAAGCCTTCCTAAGACATTTAGGAGGACACATAGACGGAGACGGACACAGAACAGAGAAAAGGAAGAAGATATCTTGAGTTCAGAAATCCAGAAGCTCTACCGGAATCAAACTCCAAAGCCTCCAAGAAATTCAAGAATTTCAACCTCGAATACAGACAACATTCGAAGCAAAATTAACCAAACTACTCGTCCAAATCTCAAAGTTCACTGGAATCAAGCTCAAAAGCCTCCAGAAACCTCAACAAACCACAAATTGGTGAAGCTCTACGGATTCAAGCCTCCAAAGCCCCGAAGAACTTCCACCACAAACCTTCAAACACGAAGAACAATCAAAGAGGAGTCATCCAAATCATATTCCTAAATCTTAAAGTTCACTGGAATCAAGCTCAAAAGCCTCCAGAAACCTCAACGAACCACAAATCAACGAAGCTCTACGGAATCAAGCCTCTAAAGCACCGAAGAACTTCCACCACAAACCTTCAAAGACAAAGAACGCACGAAGAACACGAAGAACAAAGAATTTCTAACAAGCTCATAGCCAGAGATTCATTATAATTCCGTTTCAAAGATCTTCGATCTATTCCTCAGCTAAATTGAAGAATATCTTATGTTCAAATCAAAATTACATTACCACAATTCCAATCAATAAATCTTTCAAGGAGATCGAATCAGAGGATCACTCTTTTGTAATTACAGAGAATTGTACCACATATTTATCAATACAAATTTGTATTTGTGAAACTATTTTACTTGTTTGATTTATTTCGAACTAAGAAATTTAGTCGTCTACAGTACCTAATTGGCAAAATACTAATAACGAACAACAATGGCTCCCAAAAAAACAAACAAAATAATATAAAACCAAATTACTAGTGAACTTGAGTGGAATGTAATGATTACAGGGTATTGATATTCAATTTAGTTTGAAAGTTGATAGTGTAGTTTTTCCTTTTCTTTTTTATTAATTGGTAATTACACAAATTTTATGGGTCTTGAACTTACGGCCTCATTCTCGACCTTGTTCTTGCAAGGAGAGGAGATATCATTTGAACTCAACCTCATTAGCGGACACACTACTTTTTACATAAGGTGTGTATAGTAAACATGGATAAATACCAATACTACATCACTGGATGAAGCATATCTTGGAAGCCCTTTCAAACTATAGAATATGCATCCTTTGGAGACCACACTACCCGCTAGAACAGATGTATCCTTCTTCAGAAACAGACCCCAAAAAAAACTCTTGTCGTATCTTTTAATAGGTACCTAGAAGGCATTATTTTGAGAGCAATGCAAAGAACGCCAAATTCCAATTTTATGTTTTGTGCAGAATCTTCCTAGTTCCTCTTCTTTTACTCATTACCTTCCGCTGACTACTCTTATCTTCTTTTACTCATATGCATATTAAATTAGCTGTTTTAACTCCTCTAGATTATGTTCCAATCCACTATAGTCCAATGACTAAGAAATTCCTTCAAGTCAGCCAAAGAAATGGTGGAGGAGAGAGAGAGAGTCAGAGGTTAAATGTTTTTGGATTTAGAGATAAGTTTAGAAGGTAATAAATGAGAGTAATCAATGAGATCATAATAAGAATATTTGTGATAATTAAGGTCTTTTTTTAATCGTTGGATCTACTTAAATCCAACAGTTTAAAAAATGTGTAACTTAAACCCATTTATGTATATATATATATATATATATATAGAGAGAGAGAGAGAGAGAGAGAGAGAGAGAGAGAGAGAGAGAGAGATGGGTTCAAGTTATACCCAGTGTAACTCTTTAGAGTTACATCTTTTTTAAACCATTGGATATAAGTAGATCTAACGGTCAAAAATAAAAGACATACATTAATGCTAATATTCTGATGAGGATCTCATTAATTATCTCTTATTTATTGCATTCCATACTTATCTCTAAACCTAAAAAAAACACAAATTGAATCATGCTATCATAATATAGTTTGTTTTATCGAATTCCTTAAAAACTTCCCAAATTGAAGACTACTCCTTATAAATTTTTTTTGGAGAAAAGTCAGCACTTAGCAGTAATTTCAATCACCAAGTGAATTTGTTTTTTTTTTTTCTTTAAAATACAGAACATGGTGAATTTTGGTAAATACTCGTATATTATATTATCATCGTGAATTTTTTTTTTTTTTATGTATATCATATTATCATCTTCCTCTAAGACTGATGAAAGCTACTGAACTTATATCTTTGAAGACCCACAATATCAAACCTCCCATGAGCTGCCAATAACCAAGCCCTCACTCAACAATGAAAATCTAGAGTAAAAGAAACTAATATCAATAGAAAATGGTGAAAAATAGAGAGAAATATGTGTTCAAAATTGACCTGTACTACGTTTACTTCTTAATTGTTATAATATGTTGCCTGATTAGATAGAAGCATCTTGGTGAATATGGCACTAAAAAGGATATGATGATTGACAAATAACAAATATTATTTCCATTTTATAATAGTGACATCTCAACTCTCCTCTATTGAAATTTCCCTTCATTCAATTGTATCTGAAATCACAAGGGTTACAAGATGTAAAAAATTCTATAGGATGAGAAATATAATCAAAGCATTAAAACAAACTGTTATTCAAAATTTAAACTTCTGAATTGTTGAGTAATGTGCAGGAAAGACGAAAGACAAACAAAGGATTAAAGATAATTCTAAATTTTATATGGAATTTGCTATTACGTTGTCTAATGCTTCTAAATAGGACGTGTTATCAGTCTTAATTTCTCTTCCTTCTTATTCTATTTCTTTCTTCTAATTCTATTTCTTTCTTCTTAATCCATTATACAATCCTTTAAGGTTCGACTACAAGTTCCACCATGAATCTAAGATTGTGTTTACATGAAACTCTGCAAAGCCCAAACAGTCCCCTGCTAACGTATCCATTTTTCTTCTATCCTTAAACACTATGTCACATTTTCACCAAACACACTTCACAGAAGAAAAGGTTATTTAATGAATAATTCCCATTGAAATGTGGTTGTTCAATGCAGGTATTATACGAGTATTTTTCAAAATTCACCATGTTCTGTATTTCAAAGAAAAAAAAAATTCACTCGATGATTGAAATTACTGCTGAGTGCTGACTTCTCTCCCAAAAAAAAAAAAATTATAAGGAGTAGCCTTCAATTTGGGAAGTTTTTAACGAATTCAGTAAAACAAACTATATCAAGTGGCTTAATCAATTAAAAATTAAAACTGTCTTTTTTTATGACAACACTAACTGAATAGTAGCTTCAATTTGTGTTTTTTTAAGTTTAGATATAGGTATGAAATGCAATAAATAAGGGATAATTAATGAGATCATAATTAGAATATTAGCATTAATAAATGTCTTTTTTGACCGTTGGATTTACTTAAATCTAATGGTTTAGAAAATGTGTAACTTTAAAGCGTTACACTAGGTGTAACTCTCTCTCTCTCTCTCTATATATGTGTGTATGTGTGGCGATGAAGTAAAAAGCCAATTGTGCAAAAGTTGAAAGGATAAAGCAGCACGAGGGTAACATGTTTTACCAAGACAAACATATTTTACCAAGACAATCCACTACGAATAGAGAAGTTTTACGATAAATAAATAAATAAATATATATATATATATGGAGCAAAAGTTGAAAGGATAAATCAGTACAAGGATAACATATTTTATCAAGACAATCCACTAGAAATAAAGAAGTTTTATAATATAATAAAATACATGACCTTTATACATAACTTCTAGAATGTCTAAACTCTTTAATATATGGATGCCATTGCAAATGACACACTCCTATTCATGACTAAAACCCCTTATTGACTCCAAGAATCTCTTGAAGATTTGCTATACCATAGTGAATCTGTGGAGTCAACTTCTTAATCACCAATCAATACGCACTAGGAACAATGACGGCTCCACATGCAAGCCAAGGTGGTCACAAGACCACCCTACTTACAAAAAAAATGTATATATACACTTGCCCAAAATATATATATATATATATATATATATGTGTGTGTGTGTGTGTGTGTGTGTGTGGGCGCGCGCGCGCGCGTTAAACGAACCTATTATGACTACCTTAATAAAAATGTTAAACAACCTGGCTTGAAAATTACAAAATTTTTTATTCAACAAAAATAAGAGCAATTTTACATTCATAATATTTTCATAATATTTCACAACAAATCTAATGTGGTAAGCTATTACTGAATTTGGGCCCAATAATGATATTATTTTTTTACCCATCAATAATATATTTTTGCATAAGATTCATTGTAAAAATGTTGTGGAGGTAACATTACTCCAAAATTAATTATGTCCCCAAACATAATTCTTAATCTCTTTAAAAATGTTTAAATAACAACAATAAATATTAGCCCAAATAACAACAAACATAAACCAAAAAAAAAAAAAAGACCAAACAATAAGTGAATAAATTATTCAACAACAAGCCTATTATAAAAAATATAAAAATTGCTAATCATTCAAATTTGTAGCTCATTCAACCTATTCAATAAAATAATCTTTAATTTTATTTTTTCTTAAAAAAATGGTACCAAGAAAAATATTCAAGTTATCGCTTTTGTATTAGATTTTGTATAATTTAATTTCTTTGTGACCACCCTAAAAAAATTCCTAAAACCGCCACTAATTAGAAATATTACTTTCAAACTCATTAGTACACAAGATGAGGCTTGGCTTTTCTCTCTGCATAGCCCAAGGTTTCTGCCTCTTAAAGCCTCCCAAAAATTGTGTTTATGAGGACTATATCCTAGACTTATGTAGGGTTTAAAATAAAACACCAAAACCTAATTGGAAAGAGTTTTACATAAAACAGGTTTTTCGAGTCTTGATCAATCGTGAGTCAATGAGAGTCAATCAAAATTTAGTGCGTCTTAGAGTCAACATTCTTGTGTCAACATCAATGGGCCATAACTCACTCGTTTCAAATGCAAATTAGGTCCTATTTGTGTCCAAACTGAAGCTCTTGATATATACGCTCCAATTAAATAAGTTTCACTCAAACGTTCACTTCAATACAAAATATATGGGCCAAAAAACTTGAGCTTATCATCTGGAGTGTATCAAAATTTTGTTATCTTTGGGCAATTTCTAGCTTGAACTCAACCTACTTTTATAATGAATGAATTAGACCAACAAACTTAAAATGTACTAAAAGAAAACTGGTGGAATGACCAACACTCCTTCCTTTTGTCACTAAAAGCTTCTTCACAAATAGTCTAGCTGGACTGTCATGACTAATGTTTTATCATATCCCCCCAACACTCCAATAACCATTGCAATGTAAGCTACGTCTGGTCCAAGCCGGCATATCCCCCCAACACTCCAATAACCATTGCAATGTAAGCTACGTCTGGTCCAAGCCGGCATATCCCCCCAACACCCCAACACAAATAGTCTAGCTGGACTGTCATGACTAATGTTTTATCATATCCCCCCAACACTCCAATAACCATTGCAATGTAAGCTACGTCTGGTCCAAGCCGGCATATCCCATAGGTAAAGGAAAATGAGTTTGGTAGGTAAGAGAGGACAAGAACTTTGAGTTTAGTGATGTGGCAACCATGCTACTCGACATTTTTCTGGTCTAAGACGTCTTGACTTGCATTTCAGCATAAAACTTGGCCATTAATGTCGGCCAAGCAAATCAAAGGATTCTCAAAAGCTTCAACCTTTAAACAAGCTAGGGAGCATTATAAATTATGTATATATGATAAACATAATTTTTAAAAAAAAAATAATAAAAAAATAATTATTGTATTGTTTTATATAAATGAAAGAAGAAGAAGAAAAATGTACCCTGCATTCCACAGAACACATATTACATTAAGTTTAAATTATTATTCATTCTAAAAAATTATGAAAAAATTTGGCTACAAAAGGCTATAACTTCACCTAATAATTTTTTTATTGGATGTAAATTTTAACAAATCCGTTATTTGGTTACATTTTCTTCTTGTATTATTCATTCTATTAAAATTTCTTGAATATCATAAATCAATAGTTATATCATTAGTTAATTGTTTAAATTGCAAGTTTTTGTAATCTAATATTATGCATAAAAATAAGTTAATTATGGATTATATAGTACATAACATCCGATTGACATAAAATTTGACATGTGTGTTAAAAGCATAAAAAACATTTAATCTAACAATTAGATTTTCAAAATATTTAGCAATGTTTTTTTAAAAAAAAGTTGTAGCCTTAAACTACAACAAAGTTTGTAGTCAAATTTTGTCCATTATTATATTAGTTTAGAATTGGAGCATTTTTTTTCCTTTCCAAATATAAGTATAATGTTTATATTATTGAAACTTAAATTTTTAAGGTAATCTTTTGAATATTTATCATTTTTATTACTTTTTTAGGGTAATGTCTAGTTTTAACCAAAAACTGAAGAGTTTGCTCCAAATAGAATAAAATTTCATACTTTTTAATTAGTCCAAAATGGACCGAATTGGATTGAAGGAATCGAAGTGAACCAAATTGGACCAAAGTGGATCAAAATTGACCGAATGGACTAAAATGGACATAACTATCAAATGACCAAAGTGGATCGAACTAGAGTGAAGTAGACCAAAATGAACCTAATTGGACTAAATGGACCGAACTGAACCAAAATGCTGGCTTGCAAGGAGAGGGTGTTCAAGAGCTTATAAACGCATGGTTAAGTATACACTTAACCAATGTGGGACACTAAGATCATAACATGATGTGACCCAAAAGGAGCATAGCTTTAATTTATATTTGCAGCCAATTTTGACTTCTGTGTTGCTAGACCAACTCCCATTCAACCTGTTGGCAAGTTCATCTAAGGCTTTCAAGATTGGGCAAGTATATTTTGCTGCCCTTTTCATGTACAACCAATTTGGGATCCTAATCTAATCTTATGTGAATTAAGAAAATCAATTAAAATTTTAAATCAATTTCCGAAAATAACTTCACTAAATTTATCGAGCCAAAATATCAATCACACATAAGTACACAAATATTTATATGGAAATCCCTTTTCTCCTTGAAGGGAAAAAATTACTAGACAAACTGTATAAATCCACTATTATATTAATCCATTACAATATCTTTCTCAAGAAATCTCAAATTTATCTCCCTTATACATGTCTCATAGCTAAAGGAAAACCTTTTTGTTTTTGTTTTTGTTTTTTTTTTTTTTAAACTCTTGCACGCACTCACTTTGCTTGCTATGGTTTCTTTTCTATTAACACACTATTTTTCTTTTTCACTACGCTCATATTGTGGCAACACCTTTTTCTTTTTCTTCACTTCACAACACTAGTCAAAGTTTCACAAATTCTCCTTTATCTGTGCGTTTTACAAAACCTTTGTATAGAAAACACAAACCTTATTGTTTCTCTCATTGCTTTACCTTCCTAGCGAAAATCCTCTTTTTTTTTTCCCCTCTACTCTTAGTTTCACATCCAATTCTATGATTTTTGTTCTTTTCCCATAGGGAGGACCCTTGAGCCAAAACCATCAAATTCTTTATAACATTGTCTATTCATAAGCCTTTAATTCTTATTCCTATGTAGACAAGTTATACAACACTTCTTTAACAAGAAATAAACTTTCCTTCCACTCTAAGACTCTAGCACATTTTCTTCCACACCAAAAAAAAAACCCCAAAAATAAGCAAATTAATTTTTCAAAATCATGTTCTCTCATTGGCTTACATTCTTTTTTACTCTATCAACTGACAATGACAATGCTCCAATTTTATTATTCCTGCTTGAAACTATTTTATTTTGATAAGTAAGCCTTTAAATAGATTTAGCAATAATTTTCTTGTGCTATAAAATGTATATGTACAAAAAAAAATTATATATATATATTTTGTTGTGTTATTAATGCAGAATATTACGCCTTCTATAAATTAATTGACCATGGGATAAAAAAATTTCTCCAAGAGAGACGTCTTTTCAAGTTTGGTCCTACAGGATATGGACCCGGGCTATTTGCAAAGGCAGGTCCCCCAACTGGTTTGAATTCTTTGAAGCTGAAATTCTAGAAGCAGAAAAAGAAGACAAAGTGATGTGAAAGAGAGCCAAGAAAGAACGTGGGTAAAATTAGAAGCAGAAGGATATGTCATAACATCATGATTTGACCACTTGGCTCATAGAGGTTGGTTTTGACATAACATCATGATTCATGAGAAAAACGGAAAGAGATGCGAGGCAGAGTCAAACATGGTAGAACTTCTACAACGTAAACTATGAATTTTTCATTAGTTTATTTCAAATTTATTAAGATTTAAATGGGCTTTTTAAAACAATTTTAGATGAAAAAAAATTATTTTGTTGTTGGGCTTACTATTTCTCCTAGATTTTAGATAGAATTATATTGTTGTTAAAGTGTTTTTTTGGTATTTAAAAAGATCAAAATATTGTTAAGATGATCATAATAAAACTTATTTCAAGTGGGTTTTATAAAAATTTAGAGTCGGAGTATTGAAATTTTTATTTAGAAGGGTCAAATAAAAAAAAAACAAATTTATATATATATAATTGCTAGCTCAGGGGGTTCATTTGAACCCCCTGACCTATATATGGCGCTGCCCATGGGTAGATGTTTAGTTTGGAAACCACAAAACTCGTAAGCAAACATCAACTAGAGTCTTGCTAGGTTGTTTCTTATACAAATGAAAACTTAAATAAATAAATAAAATGTTCTTTTTAAACTTGCATCCTTGTTAAACAAGAAACACCCCATAAACTATTCAGATGTAAACAATGCAAATAAGAAAGAATTGATATGAATCCTAGGACTTTGCCTATCGCAATCCTGAGTAGTCAATTGGATGACTTTCAAAAATTCATGATCATCAGAGAGCCCGTCTCTAGACTTAATGTTGTAGAAGACTTTCTAAAAAGAACAGGCCGAAAGGAAGATTATGAATAGAAAAGTGGAGTTTCCTCAATTTTTTGAAGTGATTGACAGTAAATAGTACTATAATGATATAAGTTCATATAAAAGTGAGTGAAAGGAAAAGAAAAAATAATGATAAGTTCATATAAAAGTGATTGTTTATCGCTCATAATAAATCACTTTAA
This sequence comes from Castanea sativa, assembly GCF_040712315.1. NCBI lineage: Eukaryota > Viridiplantae > Streptophyta > Magnoliopsida > Fagales > Fagaceae > Castanea > Castanea sativa. The sequence continues at coordinate 35,902,215 of NC_134016.1, read as the reverse complement.
TAAATTCTAACAAAAGTTGTGTGCATAAAAGAACCATTTGTTGTTAATAAATCACTTTAATAATTTGTAACAAAAGTTATGTGCATAAAAGAACCGTTTGTTGTTAAGCCTTTTTGGAGTTATAACATGGTCACTAACACTTTGACGTTTTAACTTCATATTACTCGGAGTAAAAATAAAATAAAATTAAACTCCATATTAGCAACACCTCAATTCTCAGTCCTGCTAATAATTTGAACAGTTGGACCTTCCTTGTAACACAAATGGGCCTATTTTCATCTCTTCCAATCTTGGCAAATTAAAAACATGACATACAGAACATTGTAATTAAACCCAGCCCAGCTGATTGGAACAGAAATCCAATGACCCAGCGTTGGTTACTTAATTAGGTAGGCTCAGTTGACACTTCCTCGATATTTCCTTCATTATTGTCTAATTCAATTACAACATTATTTTTTTTTAAGAAACAAACATACAGAAAGGAAAGGGAAATTCTAACACAAATTTTACTTAAAAATTATGTTAACTTTTAAGTGAGGTTAGGAAAAAATTTACTACAATACAAACAACACATTATCTTAAACAATATTGAACAATTACAACATTTTTCATATTCAAAAGTTTGGGGTAGAAAGGTATCTTACGAGAGATGAACCAGCAGCTGCAGAATTAAATAAAGCTGAATCAGCTATGAAGTGTCTCAAATTGACTCTAAAAACGCCACCTGAAGGTTGCAGCACCACTACTTTAAAAGGAAAGTTTCACACATTAACTTCAAACCAATTCTTTAGGAGGAGCAGTTCATGATTGAGAATGTCTATAGTGCTGGACTGTTGGGTTGAGGTACTAACTTTGCCAGTTGATAATCATTGTACTATGCTGAAAAGGATCACAACCAATTTTACAGTTATTTTCACAATTATCCTATGTTATAGACGGTAACTAATTGCCTATTATTTTTATATGAATCTACAAATTTTTTTTTTCACCGGTCACAATCAGGTACATTAGATAATTGTGAAAATGTGTGTGAAATTGTTTGTGGCCCTATACTTTTTTTCAAAACTTTAGCCAGTGAAGACCAGGTATCGGGCCCAAATTCTCAAAAGCTCAGAGTTCTGTGCTTTCCGAATAGACCAGCAAATGCAAGCTAAAGTGGAGGACAAAGAACTGCTACAAGTTAACCTTTGGAACACCTGGTCAGACACTTTCTTTTAATAACAAATTGAAGTGGAGATTTATAGCATATCAATCTGGTCCAAGGCATAACAACACAACACCATATGCTCAACAGTAGTTCTTGGTTCTTATTTGCAAATGTGACGGAAAGGATCTTTTCTAGTTTCTTCTTGTAATGATTTGCTTCAGACAAGTACTGCATTTTGGCATAAAGTCCAAAGAAAAAGTTTCAATTTTTGTGCGAGTTAGAATTAACTTTTCAAAGAATTGGCCAACAAAATATGCAAAGCTTTCAAAACTATAATGAATGATTTATTATTTCAGCATAATATTAGTTGTCACAATTTTCTTATGTGGCAAGTTGTGGGTGATAGAGTAAAAGTGGTGATTTATGTGAGTCTACAATTTCTCCACTTACAAGTTACAACTCCATACGTGGGTAAATTATGACAAAGTTGTGATACCAGCATTATTCATTATTTCAAGACAAAGCTTAGTGAATAGGTTACAAGATGCTAACACATTCAATTGTGGACGTCAGTATGTGTCGCGCTCAATGTACTGGACACAATCACGAGGTTCCCATAAGTGTGAGATCCACCCCCATGTGAAGGATTCTTATCATATCACCTCAGGAGAGGTATAGGATGGACAACTTCTACCTTAAAACTGTTCTAAGATGTTTGACTAGGTTGCATATAAAATCACTCCTAATTGTGTACTGATGAACTTCACATTGTATGAGTCCAAACAATGAATCTTTACCCATTCCATAGCTCATTGAAATGCTGAACTATGCTCTAATGGCGTGCTGGTTACAAAATTGTCACAGTTCTCTCATTATCCCGACATTTTGAAATGAGCTCAATAAGGTTTTTTCTTAGTGAGCATTGATTGGTCTGTTTAGACCCTAGAGTAGGGATGGCGTGAATCCATACCTGTTTTGTCATTTTTCAGCACTTTCCACAAGCGATGGCTTTTGAGTTATGAGGAACTAGCTTGCAATCTCATGCATATATATAAATACATTTAAAGATATATAATAAGATGCATAATATAATTCTAATATATATAATTTAACTACTATTGATAGTCATTTTTATATTTTGTTAACTCCTTAAAAAATTTTGTTAGGATATATTAATAGGTATAAAATGTAAATTGTCCATTTTTATTATTATTGTGAAGCACTTTTTTTTTTACGATTTATTTATTCTAGACTCTTTAATTTTTGTACTTAATAACTCATTTGGATAAATATTTATGATACGGTCTCACATTTGATTCTAAAATTAAGAAATAAGTAATAAATAATTTATGACACATAGTGTAAAATTGGAACCTCTAATTTGAAATTTTAATTTGAATTTCTCTTAATTTCACCTATTATTATTATTATTATTATTATTATTATCACCCTCCAATTATGCTCCAGATTCTGTGTTGTAGATTCATAGCCAGTGCAACATTCATTGATCCAGTAGACAAGTAGTAGGTCGAAAGCAAATTTAGTTTTTATGGCCCATGGTCCACGAGTCTGAATGGTGAATGGTCTAGGAAAATTGATATTGCAGCTGAAAATTTTCAAAACTATGATTCAGTGGATTGAATTGAGATCCCTTGAAATACCTGGTATTGCATTGCACCTAATTAATGCAATTGTAATCGTTGAAATTGAGAGTTTTAAAAATAAAAAAAAAACTTTCAATTTCAACCATTAAATTAAAAATATTAAAATGAAGTTAAAAAATTCAAGTAAAAAAATTTTTAAAAAAAAAAAATTGTGAGAGAAAAGTGGGTAATAGTATCAAGTGCAATACCCTATTCTACCTTATCTCAATCCCAATGGATTATAAACCAATAAACCAATATAGGTTTCAACAATGACAAATTTTGACTACAAACTTAGTTGTAGTCAATTTTTACAAGTTGGATTGCATGTTTTTTATGTTATTAACATGTATGTCAAATTTCGTACTAATTGGATGTTATTTATTATTCGATTTACAAATTTATTTTTTATTTGTAATTTGTATTACAAAAATATGAAATTTAAACATTTAGTTGATGACATAATTATTGATTTTTTATCTTCTTTAAATTTTGCAAGCATGAAACATATAAGAAGAAAATATAATTTAAAGTTGAATTTCTCAAAATTCATATCTAATAAAAAGATATTGAGTGAAGTTGTAATACAACCAAGTTTGTTACTAAAATTTTCCCTTTCAGCGACCCTTATAGCTCAACTAGATGGCACTTTCAGGTGTTTCTAAGAAAGACATCTAGGGTTTAAATCTATAATCTTCTATGTTAATATTATAGAATTATATAAAAAATAAAAAATAGCAATTGTCCAGAAATAGATAACACTAACTTAGGTGCAGCATATTAATTCCCCAATAAACTCTAGTTGCATTAAAATTAATTTTCTTTAGAAAGACTTGAAAAAAGATTTTTTTAAAAAAACTGCCCTTGAAAAAGATTATATTATTTGTATTTTATTTGGTCAATGCAGCCAAACATTTGAATTTAATTAGGAATATAATATACTACACCTAAAATACGGTATCTGTTACAAACAAAGATCCTTGTAGCTCAATGACCCCAATATCCATCACACACATGCATGCGCGCGCAGAGACAGAGAGAGAGGTTAGTTTCTATTAAAACTTTGGCTAGCCAATTGCTAATTTTTTTAGTGGACTATTATTTATATTTTATATGTTACTATATATTTGTATATTAGTGGACTATATTTTATATTTTACTTCTGTTTTCATTTGTTTTTCACTTGTAACAATCATTGGCTGGAATATGGCATTATTACAATATCACAAGGATTAGCATTTAATGTGCTAAAACAAATGTTATTTTAGTGCACCAAAAATTTACTTTTGCTATTTTAACACACTATTTAACAATATACTTTACCTTGCAGATTCTATTTTAACATATAATACATTAAAATAACCTAAAATAACTCTTACAGTAAAAATTACGGTTTTAAAAATCGAACTAAATTGGCTAGTTGAATCGATTCAACCAAGAACCGGTCTAGTAAAAATTGACAGTTGAATTGTAAAAACTGCCAATTTAACTAAGAACCAAATACATTTTCAGTTCTTTGACTGTTACATTTTCTTATTCTTTTTCTTTTTTTGATAAAGTTCAATATTTATTGAAAGAAGAAAAGACTAACAAAGACGTAGACGAAAAATACATTCTCGCTGCTTTATGAGCAGCAAGGTTACAAAGCCTACTAGTCCAGCAAAAGGAACAATTAAGAAACAAAAGACTCTTTCAAACTTAAAATATTACAAATCACATTACTAATAGTCTATCCAGGAGTGCATTTAGACGAGAAGAGGGGGTCAAAGCACGTTTTAGTGCCACCTTCGAAGTTAATATGACTCCAATTTAATAACCGTTACGATTTTTTAAAATTATAGTAAAAGGTAATAATAATAAGAGTCTGGTTAATGTGTGCCTTTAGAATATGCATTAACTATCTATTTTTAAAAAGTTCTTATAAAAAATTAACAAGGTTGTCAAAACAGTTAATTATTTTTACATTTTTTTATAAAATTTTATTATCACATTAGTATAACCCTGATAATAAAAGGGTTTTACTAAAATACGGTAATGGATGTTAGGGCATAATAAAATACGGTAATGGATGTTTAGGTGTTATAGCCCATGCACCCTGATCAGTACATCCGTACATTACACTTGACACTAAGTTGTACTTTTATTGTTTTATAATCGACAGTAAGTTGTACATAGCAGCAGTTGTATATAGTATATACATGCACCTTGAAACAGTAATTGTACTTGTATAGTCACAGCAAAAAAGAAAAAAGAAAACAAGCTTGTACTGAGTATATAAGGTTGATTTTCAGTGCCTAGCTTTGTGTCCATAGCTTTGAGGCTATTTTATATAGACAATGATCAGACGTGGAGACATTAGACAACTGACACTCCCATACCCGGACCCCTACAGCGAGCTTTGGCTCATTGTGGCGACAAACTCTGCTTCTGGATCCTGTAGATTTGAATGATGAAGACCTGCACCAACTCTTCCAATTTCAAACAGTTTTTTCACTTCTTCACTTTCGTGCCATTTTTCGAGTTGTCGTTGCCAAACCCTTTAGTGAAGTCCAGTAGTACAGCCACATTGGCACGTTGTGGCCAGACTGTAATTCCCATGGGGTATTTTTTGAGTCATCTCTCTCCGCGAGAGAGCGACTAGACAGTAGACACTGCAGACCCTTAAAATTTTAGAAATGTCTTTACTATGAGGATATATTCCACAAGGATTTATCATATCATATTTTATTTTTCAAAATACAATAACCAGAGAAAACCTTAATTTTGAAGGATTTTTCTAATGTATGTCCTAAGGGTAAAAAATAGTATAATATTTTTGAAAAAAATTTTATCGGGAATTGAAAATTTTTTACAACTTGTTCAATTTTTTATAAAATGTTTTTAAAAATGAATGATTTAATATGTGTCTTTAGGACACACATTAACCGGACCTTTTTTCATAAACATGAGTCGTCAGATTGAACTATGTAACTCCCTGTGTTCTTGTATTCTTTATTTTATGTTTTTTCTTCTGTATCTACTTTAAAATATTTAACATGCTATATAATGATGCGAAAATTGTCAGCTGTGTAGGTTCGTCTAAACAGCGTCCAATCCTCATCACTGAACCTGCAAGATGTGAGGTGAAAGATCTCCTCAAGTGGTCACCGGTGTGGTGCCTGCCACAGGGCCTCTGATAATAAAGTCAGTGATGGAAGCTTTTCATTAAATAAGAGAGCTCAGAATATCAAAATGAGGTAAGCTAGAATGTAATTCAATTGTGTATGTGTCTATACCTGGTTTGGTCCTGATGGACTTGTATATATAGCTTCACTGTTTCTAGCTGTTGGGGCTTTAATTGTGGCTTTAGTACCTTTTTTTGTAACACTTCAGGACTCATTGATGTGGGTGTTGATGAGCTTCCAACAGTATGACAGCTAATCGGTAACTGATCGAGGTATTAAAACCTCTTATTAATGATTTATCTATGTTCGTCCATGTCGAGACAGGGTGAACGATCTTCCCTAATAAGGTTGTTTAGGTAGGAGAGTTTGTCGGTCCCATCAGATGCCCCTCCAAATTCTATGATTGTTAGCGTGTGCTAGGACGACCACTAGAAGGTAAAAGGTTTTCTGCCCAGGCACAATTCTTGGGATTATTTTCCGCATTTAATGCGTAGTGGCGGTGTTGTATACTTTGTGGCCCCGTGGCATGCCCTAATTGGTGGAGTAAATGCCACACTTGTGTGCCCTCGAGTTTCCCGCTGTTTTTTTTTTCCAGTTTTTTGTGCCTTGTTTTTAAACTTCTTTCTTTTCTCATCTTCTCTCTCTTTTTCACTGTCATTGCTCTGTGCTCCTTCTTCTGCGACTTTGTGCTTCTTCTCCAAGCTGCGATTTTCTCAAGCTTTCTCTCTCCGTGGTAGCTTCCTTTGAGGTATGTCCTTTTTCCCACCTTTCTTCTTTTTGTTGCATAGATAAGTTGTGTAGACTTCTGATTTTCTTTTTTTGTTTTAGGTTTTGCTACATTGTATGGGTTTTTGGTTGCTTTGGGTTTTTGTGTTTTGATAAAGGGTAGGAGTTTTAGGATTTTTGCCTCTTTTCCTTGGTTCTTTGGGTTTCCATGATTAGTGGTTTTAAGGTTAGAATAGCTTGCCCCTCAATTTCGGTTTTTTTTTTTTTTTTTTTTTTTTGCGTGTTTGGGGGGATCTTTAAGTGTTTTCCCTTGCCTTGAAAACTTTGTCTTTGAGGGCAGTGGTTTAAGCGCTACATTGGCTGATTTATTCGAGAGTATAGTGAGGGAGCAAGGAGTGATGTCAGAGGTGAAATCTAGTGAGCTCGAGACAGGGTTGTCATCTAGTGACGATCCTGTGGAGATGGAAGTGGAAATCGCCGCTTCTAATTAGTGGCAAATTAAGGTTTTTCACACTTTTGGGGAGGCGTGTGGCCTAGACGCTGAAATGCTGTCTAGGTTTAGAGAGAGATTTCAATTCCCTAAGAGGGTCAGCGTTCGCCTTCCCCACGAGGAGGAACGGGCCTACCATTTTTTTCCCGGGGAGGTATGCTTCTACGAGGCTGCTTTCTTGAGCGAGCTCAAACTCCCCATCCACCCATTTATCATGGAGCTTCTGGGCCACTTCAATATTGCTCCTGGGAAACTTATGCCTAACTCATGGAGGATAATGGTCAGCTGTATGGAAATATGGCTGGCCATCACTGAAGGGGATATGATTAAGGTGGATGAGCTCGTTTACTTGTACTGTTTAAAGGAGTCCAAGGAATATGGGTATTATGAACTGGTGCCTTGGGAGAGAAAGACTAGGATTGTCAGGGACCTGCCCTCGTCATTCAGATACTAGAAGTCCCGGTTCTTTTTTATGTTGGTTTGGGGTGAACTCCCTAGGTTGCTTCGTTGGTGGAGAACCTCGAGTCTGGGTACGTTGTCTTTTCTGCTAGTATTTCTTTTGTTCATTTACATATATTGTCATGGCTAATCATCTTGTTTGTTTTTGTGCAGTTAAGAGACAACCCAAGCTCAAGAGAAGGTATAGGCAAGGTGTTGAGGCGGCCATAGAGTACACTAAAATGATAGATGATTTTGACGATCTGGTCGATCCCCGGACTTTAGCTCTACACTGTCTTGGCCCAGAGCCGTCCACCTACATCTTGCGCACCATCGAGATTGAAGAGAAGAAGAGTAAGTACTCTATTTAGTTCATCACTGATTCTGCCTTCTTCCGTTTTCTTTTTCTTTTTTTTAAGTGTCTTCTCTTGCAGGGATGATGACCAAATTTAACCAGGAGATGTACGCAAAAATGAGGGCAAAGAAAAATGAGCCTTTGTCCAGTCTCAGGAAGAGGGCAGTGCGCGTTGGGGAGAATGGGGTCCTCGTCACTCCAACAACCCCTAGCACCGAAACAACAAGGACAGCTTCCCCGGCTACCTCGATGGAGGAGATTACTCCCATCAAGAAGAAGCGGCATGTGGCCGAGAAAGGGAAAAAGAAGGCTGACTCTCACTCGTCCAGCGTTTGGGACGACACTGGCCTTGCGCTGGTGAGGGCTAAGGAGGTCTTATCTGCCGAGGAGATGAGTACCTTCTCTAGCACTCCTACTAACGAGGTTATGGGCCAACATGTCCATAAGCTTGTCTAGGTAACATACCTGTGTAGTTTCATCCTTATTATTATTATTTGCATTATTATTTTTTGCATTATTCTAAAAATTGGATCCTCTTTGTAGGTGCTGGGGGAGAGTCTTCACCTTGCCTCTGAGTTCCTTACCCACGAGGTCAAGATCTCATTGGCCATGTCCAGGGTGGAAGTTTTGGAGGCGGAGAATTCCTAGGGAACAATCTTAGAGCGGAGAAGCAGCTAACCTTGGAAAAGGACGAGCAACTCCAAGTCGCAAAGGAGAAGTTGAAGACCATTGCTGCAATGTCCATTGAGGCTTTCCAAAAAACTGAGGAGTACAACACTGTGCTCTTTAGTTGGTACTACAAGGGCTTCGAGCTCCTTCGTCGGTACCTGGTCAAGCATCCTTCAGGAGTAGACTTGGAGGGTTTGGACTTGGAAGAGGTGGACCGGGAGATGTCAGTGGAAAAAGCCTCCCAATCTGCCGCTCCTGCTAATGACACTCCTGGAGATACCAACTTGCCCCCTTCTAACGATGTGACTGCAGTCTGAACCTGCTTTTACCTTTTATGTACTTTTTTTTCAAGTGCCTAGTGTTTTTTTTTTTTTTTTATGTGTGCTTTTTTATTCTACTTTCAGAACAATATTTTAATTTCAAAAACAATGCCTGGTGTTTTTGGGCTTTATTTAATTGATTGTTCAATGTTTACCTATTTACTTGCCTGTATCGTCATGCATATATTTTTTTTACTATATGTGACCCTTGTTTGCTTCGTCGCTTCCTTTAGCTACCACTTCATACATTGGTAACTTTCATTCGTCTAAGCGGATCCTCGCTACTTAGGCAATTTTTGGTGACTCACCTTTAAGGGGTCTTGTAACTTTTAGGTGCGTCAATAGCTTACATTCATCTAAGCGGAATCTTGCTACTAAGACAATTTCTGGTGGCTTACACCCATTGAAGTGATCTTGTCACTTCCAAATTCGTCTGTAACTTACATTTGTCAAGGTAGAATTTTGTTACTTTGAAAATTTTTGGTGACTTACACCCATTGAAGGGATCTTGTCACTTATAGATTCGTCAGTAACTTACATCCGTCAAGGCGGAATCTTGTTACTTGGACAATTTTTGGTGACTTACACCCATTGAAGGAATCTTTTCACTTCTAGATTTGTTTATAACTTACATCTGCCAAGGCATAATTTTGTTATTTGGACAATTTTTGGTGACTTACACCCATTGAAGGGATCTTGTCACTTCTAGATTCATCTGTAACTTACATCCGTCAAGGCGGAATTTTGTTACTTGGACAATTTTTGGTGACTTACACCCATTGAAGGGATCTTGTCACTTCTAGATTTGTCTGTAACTTACATCCGTCAATGCGGAATCTTGTTACTTTAACAATTTTTGGTGACGCACCCTTTGAAGGGATCTTATCACTTCTAAATTCGTTAGTAACTTACATCTGTCAAGGCGGAATCTTGTTACTTGGACAATTTTTGTTTTTATTTTTTTGCACACATCACACTGGCTGAATAATTCTTTTATTGCTTGAGCACAAATACGATTGACTTATTACATTTACTAATGGTATTGTTTTAAATGCTCAATATTCCTTGGTCGCGGTAGCCTCCTCCCGTCTAGTGTCTCCAGGTGATAGCTGTCTTGCCTGGAATAATGAGTGACTCTGTAAGGCCTTTCCCAGGTTGGGCCAAGCTTCCCTTGGGTTGGGTCCTTGGTAGTAGGTGTGACCTTGCGCAAGATGAAATCTCCTATGTTTACTCGTCTGAGCTTCACCCTCTTGTTGTAGTACTAGGACATCTTCCGTTGGTACTCCGCCATTTTGCAGGATGCTCCATCTCTGGACTCGTCCAAGTAGTCCAAGTTGATTCTTAGTTCTTCGTCGTTGCTACCTTCTCGAAAAGCTTCTTGCCTTAAGCTGGTAACTCCTACCTTGACTGAGATTACTACTTCAGTTCCATAGGTGAGGCTGAAGGGGGTCTCACCCGCCTGGGTTCTTGTCGTAGTTCCGTATGCCCACAAAACGTTAGGCAACTCTTCTGGCCATGAGCCCTTTGCCTATTCCAACCGAGTCTTAATGATCTTAAGCAAAGTTTGGTTCGTTACTTCAGTCTGTCTGTTAGCTTAAGGGTGACCGGGTGATGAGAATTGGTTCTTGATTCCTAATCCTGAGCAGAAGTCCATAAAACCTTGACTGTCAAACTGCTGCCCGTTGTCTGATATGATCATCTGTGGTATCCCAAACAGGCAGATTATATTCTTCCATACAATGTTCTGGACCTTCACCTCCGTTATGGTCGCTAATGCTTTTGCTTCAACCCATTTCATGAAATAATCAATAGCCACTAGCAAGAATTTTACTTATCTTTTACTTTGGGGTAATGGTCCGACGATGTCAAGTCTCCACTAAACAAATGGCTAGGGGGAGGCGATTGTCGTTAGTCTTTTAGATGGGATGCGTTGGACATTCTCAAACCTCTGGCATTTATCGCACTTCTTGACAACATTTGCATCCTCCTGCAAGGTAGGCCAAAAGTAACCCGTTCGGATAATTTTGCTGGCGAGGGACCCCGGGCCTGCATGGTCTCCACAGATTCCTTTGTGGATCTTTTCTAGAATATACTTTGCTTCCTCTTTGTTGACACACTACAGGTAAGGCATGGAGAAGCCTCTTTTGTACAGAGTGTTATTCAGGATCGTGAACCGAGCTACCCTCTTCCTTACTTTCCTGGCTTCTTCGAGGTCTTGTGGAATCCGTCCGTCCTGAAGGAAGGACAGGATCAGGGTTATCTAGCTGTTCCTACTCTGGATTATGAAGGTAGGGACCTTCTCGATGCTGGGATGTTTCTAGACTTCAATCTTCAAATCTGTATCCATTGGCCTGGCTTCTGACGATGACTCTTCGCTAGCTCATCTGCCCCCTATTCTGACTTCTGGGGATCTATGTCCACTCTGCTTGATCAAACTCCTATGCCGGAAACTTCATCAACTTCAAGTACCTTTGCATCCTTTCCTCTTTTGCTTCGAACTCCCCCTTTATCTGACCCACAACGAGCTTGGAATCACTCTGGAGGAGTAAATTTTTTATTCCTAGCGCCTTCTCAACCCTTAAACCCGTTAGTACTCCCTCACATTCAGCTTTGTTATTGGTGGCAGGGAATGCTAACTGAACTCCGTACTTGAGCGTCTCTTCTTTGGGGGAAACGATAATGACCCCTATTTTCCCCCTCTTTTGGACTGATGAACCGTTAGTCTGAATCGTCCATCTTTCCACCTCGTCCGTATCCCCCTCCTCGTCAGGGACTATAAATTCAGCGATGAAATCTGCCAGTGCATGTGCCTTAATAGCAGTCTTGGGGTGGTATTCTATGTCGAATTGGCTGAGCTCTATAGCCCACTAGATCATCCTTCCTGTAGCCTCGGGCTTGTTCATTGCCTTATTTATAGGTTGATCTGTCATCACCAAGATAGAATTCACCTGGAAATAAAGGCGCAGCTTGCATGAGGCGACAATCAGAGCGAATGCAATCTTCTCTATCTGTGGGTATTTGGTTTCTGCCCTTTGGAAGGCCTGGCTGACATAGTAGACTAGGAGCTGTCTTCTGTCCTCTTCTTGAACCAAGGTAGCACTCACCACTATAGTTGACACTGCTAAGTATAAATACAGGTTTTCTCCCTCTTTCGACGGATTCAAGAGGGGGGGATTGCTCAGGTACTGCTTGAGTTACTAGAAGGCTTCCTCACATTCGTCTGTCCAAACAAAGGCCTGCTTTAAGGTCTTGAAAAAGAGCAAGCATTTGTCCGTCACTTTCGAGTGAGCTTCTGGACTTCCTTCATGGTCTTGGATGACGCCATCTCTAGTATAGCTTGTACCTACTCTGGGTTTACTTTTATTCCCCTCTAGGACACCATGAACCCTAAGAACTTCCCTGACGCCATTCAAAAGGCGCACCTGTTAGGGTTTAACTTCATTTGATATTGTCTAAGAGTCGCGAACGTCTCTTGGAGGTTGTCCAGGTGAGTAGACTCTTCTTTACTCTTGACAAGCATGTCGTTTACATACACTTTCATGTTCGTCCCAATCTGTTTACTAAAAATCTTGTTTACTAACATTTGGTAGGTTGCTCCTGTATTTTTTAGCCCAAAGGGCATCACCTTGTAGTAGTAGAGCCATTGGCTCGTGATGAATGTAGCTTTTTCCTGGTCTTCCTCTGCTAATTTTATCTGGTTGTACCATAAGAATGTGTCCGTGAAAGTTAAAAGCTTGTGCCTTGCTGTGGAATCCACCATCTAATCTATCCTCGACAAAGGGAAGCTGTCCTTCGGCCAGGCCTTGTTCAAGTCTGTGAAGTCCACACATATTCTCCATTTCCCATTTGCCTTCTTCACGAGGACGACATTGGCCAGCCAATCCGGGTAGTGGACCTCAAGGATAAAGCCCACTGTTAGTAGCTTATTTACTTCGTCCATGATCGCCTGGTTCTGTTCTGGAGCAAACACTCTTCGTCTCTGCTGGACGGGCTTTTTCTTGGGGTCCACATCTAACTTGTGTTGGATAATATTCGGGGATATGCCTAGCATGTCCTTGTTGCTCGAGGCAAAAATGTCCAAGTTCTCCTTAAGGAACTGAACTAGCTTCTTCTTCGTGTCTGGACTCATGGTCACCCCTACTCAGGTGGTCTTCATTGGCTCCCCATCCACCAGCTCCACAGTTTCTAGGGCTTCCACCTTCTCTTCTTCTTTTTCCTCGATCATCCACTTATGGTTTTTCTTGGCTGCCAACGGCGCTTGGTAGCACTCCCTAGCTAGTACTTGATCTCCTTTTACTTCGCCTACACTATTTTTCGTTGGAAATTTCACCTTCAGGCAATAGGTGGAAGTGGCTACCTTCTAGCTGTTGAGTGTAGGCCTCCCAATGATCACATTATATGAAGAGGGACAATCTATCACCAGGAAATCCAACTGACGAGTTAACTGTCGTGGATAAGATCCTACTGTGACTTTTAACATCACTATGCCTTTCAGATATACCCTGTCCTCACTGAAGCTGACAAGGGGGGATTCAAAAGGGCGCAGTCTTCTTGGATCTAGTTTCAACTGTTGAAAAGTGGAGAGGTAAATGATGTCCGCGGAGCTGCCATTATCCACGAGGATCCTCCTAGTGTTGAACCCTTCTATCATAAGCATTATGACCAAGGGGTTGTCATGAGATTGCTTCACTCCTCTAGCGTCTTCTTCAGAGAAGAACATGTCCCTGTTCGTTCGTCTCTGTTTCAAGGGGGGTATCCTATGGACGCTATTCACCTGCTTTTGATATGACTTCTTAAGGGATTTGAACGACCCTCCTGTGGATGGCCCACCTATGATCGTCTTTATCTCCCTAATCACACTTGGCAGATGTTGGGATGTACAGTCCTTGTCCTTAGGTGAGGCTTCGCGCTTGTCCTTGCCATCGTCCTTGGACCTACTAGGTTCTCCCTTCTTCACAAATCTCTACAGTTTCCCTTTTCATATGAGCTCCTCTATCTGCTCCTTCAGGTTTTTACAATCCTCTGTGTAATGGCTGTGATCCTTGTGGAAGCGACAATACTTCTTCTTATCACGCACATTGGGTGACGAATGTAATGACCTAGGCCATTTAAGGTAGTGCTCATCTTTAATCTGCGCCAAAATTTTGTCAACAGGCATAACTAAAGGAGTGAATTTTACCGTCCAAAGAGCTTTTTCGTCTTTCCTTTTACCCCCATTGTTAATCTGATAATCTGAGTGTTCCCTTTTCCATCCTCTCCGGTCGTCCTCTTTCCTTCATTTTTCATTGGTTTTCTCTACATTTTTTGTCACGGCTAAAGCATCTTCAGCATTCATGTACTTATATGCCTTCAAAAGCATCTCTGCCATTGTTTTTGGAGGATTCTTCGTGAGAGACCATAAACTCCTTGGATTTCAATCCAGCTTTAAAGGTTGTTAGCTGCACCTTGTCATCAGCTTTGTCTACTTCTAAAGTTTTTCAAGTGAAACGCTTCACGTAAGACCTTAGGGTCTCCTTCTCTCCCTGTTTAATGGTGAGTAAATGGTCTGCTAGCCTCCTCGGGCGCTGTCCTCCGACGAAGTGGCGTAGGAAGGAACTGCTCAACTATTCGAAGCTGTCAATGGACGATGTGGGTAGCTTCGTGAACCATTCCCTTGCAGCTCCTTTAAGAGTAGTGGGAAACGAGCGGCACAATATTTCGTCTGGGGGTTGTTAGAGACCGAGTGTCGTCTTAAAAGTGTTAAGGTGGTCCAAGGGATCCTTAAGTCCATCAAACGGTTCAAGCTGAGGCAGGCGGAACTTTGACGGCACTGGGCATTCCAGAACTACTGCCGTAAAGAGGGAATCCGTCGTCCTGACCATTCTATCCAAGTTTCGATCTGTTTTCCCTTTAATGGCATTTCTTAGCTCGTCCATCTCCTTCTTCATTTCCCGAAGAAGATCTGAGCTCGATCCATCTGGAGTCGCTAGCCTTCGACGGTCACTCCTTCTTTGACTATCTCCTTCGTCTTCCTGATTGATCCTGGACCAATTGTCTTCCTGTTGGAGTCGCTGTCTCATCTCTTGGTTTTGGCTAGTGAGCTCTTCCACACTGGTTGTAAGTGCTTAAATTTGCAAAGCCAATGCTACCGGATCTTGGTTGGACTCCATCTGAACTTAGAAAATGATTGGAACTATATTTTCAAACCTTAGTGCGAAAATGTTGTTCCCACAGACAACGCAAAGCTGATGATGCCAAAATCGTCAGCCAAGTAGGTTTATCCAAACAACGTCCAATCCTTGTCACTGAACCTGCAAGATATGAGGTGAAAGCTTTCCTTATGTTGTCACCGGTGTGGTGCTTGCTACAGGGCCTCCAATGATAAAGTCAATAATGGAAGCTTTTCATTAAATAAGAGAGCTCAAAATATCAAAATGAGGTAAGCTAGAATATAATTCAGTTGTGTATGTGTCTGTACCTAGTTTGGTCCTAGTGGACTTGTATATATAGCTCCACTGTTTCTAGCCGTTGGGGCTTTAATTATGGCTTTAGTGCCTTTTTTTGTAAGGCCTCAAGGCTCATTGATGTGGGTGTTGATGAGTTTCCAACGGTATGACCGTTAATCGGTAACTGATCGAGGTATTAAAACCTCTTATTAATGATTTATCTATGTTCGTCCATATTGAGGCAGGGTGAACGATCTTCTTTAATGAGGTCGTTTGGGTAGGAGAGTTTGTCGATCCCATCAGTATATTCTAGAGCTAATATTCAAACAGTTACACACACACACACACACACACACACATATATATATATATATATATATATATTTTTTTTTTTGATAAGATAAAAACCAAAAATATTAGATAGGTAACAATTGGTGGATGCAAATATAAAGGATGTGCATGCATGGCATATATAGTACCTCTACAAGTACAATCGAGTATACCTATAATTGTGTATGAATCTTCTCGACCAGTAAGAAACTTACTCATAGGCAAAAATAACCCTTCTCTGAGTAAGAGTCCATCATTTGGGCATATACCAAGATACCATGCATCGAACGTCATCAACTTTCTCTCACATCAACATTTATTGTATCTCACTAATCATCAATTGTATTAAATAAAATTGAACTTATTCCATCTGCCTGTAGATTTTTGGGACTACAGTTCTAGCGTAGGTTCCCTTAGCCGAAATTAGGAGGAAAATCAATTAAACAAACCTATCATATGAGTTTAGGGGGGAATTCTAGCAGTTTCTCTCCTTCCATATCTCCAACACAAAAGGTATGCACACTAGAATTAGTGTTACTCTACATTTTTTTTTTATAAATATATTGTGGGGGAGGAGAAAGTGGAGCTTAAAGTTTCTTTGCACTAGTTGATCTTGGACGTATTCAAGCCCTTCACTTCTTCTTCTTTTTCTTTTTCTTTTTTTAAGTAGGATATCAGTCTGGCTATGAAATAGTCTTTGCCGCTTTAAAAATAAACAAAGAAGATCCTCTTATGGAGGGGATGAGCGTATGAAAGGAAAGCATACTAAGAGCATCCAAGATTCTACAAGTTTTGGAATAGAAGGAGAAGAAAAATGGAAAATCTTAAACATGAATTCCTTTCATTTGCTCCTACTAACCCAAAGAATAATTCTAGGGATTCGTACCATTACACCCAATTTCATAACCTATTAGCTTATGAGATTGTGACTTAGTTGACATGACACATTTCTAACACCATTGATTATATGGCCCATTACTTTTCATTGTTCAATCTCGGTCACACAAGCTAACAAATTGTGGAATTGATGCGAGAATGGGAAAAGAAAGCAGGGCAAAGGATATAAATGCATGCATTGAATGGTGACTAGAGTTCAATTTATTTCATATTTCAAATCGAAAATTATAAATCTAAACTAAGAACATCCACATCAATTGTACAAAAAATTTCGTTTATTTGAGCATAAAATAAGAAAAAAAAAAAAAAAACGGAACTGAAGAGGATCTTTGTCCATGGAAACCTAGGTACTGGCTTATGTGGAAAGCTTCAACGTTGTGTGCAGTCAACAAACACATTTTCTCTACAAAATTGAGGCATTGTTATGCGTATTGTTTGGTTGAGGTTAATGCATGTGGATAATTTTTCTGGAATACACTGAATTCCAAATTGTTGTCATGGGTAGAATTCCATGGCAGAGAGCATAGCCGACATGTTGATTGTCACATAGAGACATCATTGCTTGTTTCCTATATTATATATGTTTAATGAGTTTGTGGATTTGATCGACACTTTATGTCGTAAAGCTGTCCACACTGGAATCCAATTCTCTAGTTACACAAAGCGACAAAAAGATAACTATTTCTTTTCTCCATATCAAATCAAAGAAGCAAACAAAAACAGAATCCCTCAAGGGTTCTTCAATTTCAAGTCTAAAATTCTCTTTTTATCCAAATCTCAGTGGAGCTAAGCTAGGTTCTAATGAAGGATTTGATATTAGATTTCTAGAAACAAGGTAAATTACTATAGGTGTGATCTAACATATAGCCATTTTTGGCATAGGCAAAATGCTGGCAGTATTCCTAGAAAAAGAATTTGCAGGCCAATAAGTGATTTCAAGTCATGGATGAAAAGAAAAGATGGAGACATCCCTGCCATACTTCACATGATTACTGTTCTGTGGGAACACTCAAGTACTTCTCCACTATACCCAACAATGCATTTAAATTGCAGAGAGTAAAAAAAAAATAAATAAATAAAAACAAAAGGAAAGAAAATAAAGAAAGGAGGCCCCCTCTCCATGTCTTTATATTTGGACACATGCATGAGTTTGGCTGAAGTGTAAAGTTAAGAGAAAACTCTAGCTAGGAGATGGAGAACTCTAATGGGTGCTCAAGAAAATCAAAGGATGTTTCTCTTCAAGAGCTTAGGGATAGGCTTGCTGAGTTTGCTGAAGTACGAGGATGGGATCAATATCACAGTCCTAGAAATCTCCTTCTGGCACTAGTAAGTACTTAGTATATATCTAAGCCAAGTACGAATTATCATTAGCCAATGCAATGATACACTAAATAACCATTTCAATTCATTTTTTCTTATACAATCTCTCACCCCCCCCCCCCCCTCTTTTTCTTTTTTTTCGTCGTTTTGATGAACAATAAGTTTTAAAATTGGTTTCACAACTGTTAACGTGACAAGTTATTATTAGTAATACGATAAAAGTAGCGTACACAGTAGCTTTATGTAAAAATAATGTTTATATAAACCACAATTTGATCACCTCAAAAAATTTGATCACCTCAAGAACATTTGAAAAAGGTTGTGTATGTAAGATATATTGTTGTTTGATGAATATTTGGATTGGTTAGTGCAGGTGGGAGAGGTGGGAGAGCTATCAGAGATATTCCAGTGGAAGGGAGAGGTTGCAAAAGGACTACCCAACTGGAGTTCTGATGATAAGGAGCATTTAGAAGAGGAGATCTCAGATGTTCTGCTCTATCTAGTACGTCTTGCTGATGTTTGTGGGCTAGATCTCGGACAAGCTGCTCTGACAAAAATAGTCAAGAATGCTAAGAAGTACCCTGTTATGAATCACAACTAGGAGCTTTCCTTCTGGCCTTTTCATATACTATATGCGCTTAGGTTTATTGCACTTCCTTTATGTTTTTCTCTCTTCCCTTTTAAGTATCAGAAGTTTAGAACTATGAGGTCTAATGTGTGGGAGAAAACAGTGCAACTAATTTATCCAGCATGTTGGCAGTGAATTTCTACATTCCTCCTTTTTGTTATCTAAATTCTAAAGCTTCTTTACGACTGTTCGGCTATCAATATAATGATGAGGCTATCCAAATTGATATACTTATCTATGAAGCATATAAAAGTTCAATTATTGGTAATTACGAGTATTGACCTCATTTAATGAATAGAGAAAAGAGAGAAGCAAAATTGAGTTAAGGCTTTGTTTGTTTTGGCATAAAACCTTTTCTATAGGAAACATTCTAAAAAAATCTGATTATTTCCTATGTTTTGGTTATTTTCCTGAACGTGTTCTAAAATATGTTGTCAAAAAATCACAAATTTTCTTTTTTGTACAGATATTAAATAAATTTAACTTAAAAATAAGCAAAATAAAAATAAAACTATTGAAAATTGTACTAATAAGCACAATGAAAGTGCAACCCGATAAAGTACTAAAACAATTAATAAAAACTATCAATGAAGCTTACTAAAAATAAAAGAAAAAAACTACCATCAAATTTTTAATTTTTAATTCCAATAAATAAAGATAAAATAATAATAATAATAATAATAAAACTTTTTTTTTAGAATCATAAAAAAAAAATTAAAAAACCTAGTTGTAAGTTATGTTTGTGCAAGTTTTAAATATTTGGGATGATTCTTGAAGTTTTGAGGTATACTGTGGTCAATTTGAAGATTTTGGGAGGTATTTAATCATTCATTTTGGGTTTGGGGGGGGGGGGGGGGGGGGGGGGGGGGGGATATTTTTGTCATTTTGGTGGCTTTTTGAAGTATTTAATTATACTTGAGATCTTGAAGGTATTTGAGTCATTTTGGAAGGTTCAATGTTATTTTAGTCATTTTTGGAGGTTTTGAAGTTATTTTGGTCATTTTGGAGATTTGGGAAAAATGGGGTATCTATTTAAGGGTTCATAGGGTATTTTAGTTATTTTTTAGAGGTTTTCAAGAGTATTTTTTCATTTTAAAGATTTTTTATTTTTGTCATTTTAAAGGTTTTTAGGGGTTTTTTTTTTGGAGTTGTTGGGGGTATTTGGATCATTTTGGAGATTTTAGGGTATTATGTAATTTTGGTGCCTTTTAGGGAGAATTTTGATCATTTGAAATGTTTTTGTGGTATTTCTATCATTTAAGATGTTTTAAAGGTATTTTGGTCATTTTGAAGTGTCTTTCTATTGTTTTAAAGGTTGTGGCATTTTAGTCATTTTTGATCTTTTTGGAAATTAATATTTTAGTCGTTTTGGAGATTTTGAGAGCATTTTTGTCATTTTGAAAGTTATTAAGTGCTTTTTCTATTTTGTAGGTTTTAGGGGTTTTATTCTTCTATGGTGTATTTGGATGGATTAGGAGGAGAGCGGAGTAAGAGAAAAAAGTTGAGGTTGGAGGGTTTTATTTATACCCTATTTGAATGTCTTTTAAAGAGAGGGGAAAAGGGCATGGGGGGATTTTTTTAACTCATCCAAATCCCATATTTTAATTCCCTCAAATTTGAAGAATTTGGAGAATGGCAAATTCCACTTATATTAAAGAGGTTTAAATAGTCAATTTTATCCTTATGATGTCAATTTATATCTATTTCTTTAAATTTAACAAAATAGTTGTACAATTGTCAATTTATATGCTGATTTATCATTTTCTCTCCCCAATTTCCATTCTAATTTATAAAACATCCAAATAAAAATGAGGGATATTTATTCCTTCTCTTTCTACTTATTTTTTTAAACATCCCAATAAGGGAAAGAGATAATCATTTCCATTGTTGGGCTATATGGAGCCTAATTGTGTTTGATTAAGATTATGACCCGATTCGATATAAAGTGTTATGGTATTTAAAGGGAGATTTTCTAAGGCCCAAGTAGAAGCGCTTAAGGACGAGCCTTTTTGGGTTGGGTTGGGTTGGGTTGGGTTGGGTTGGGTGGGGGGGGTCGGGGTTTTGGCCCCTTTTTAGCCAATTGTGAATCCTCTATGCAAGCCTCTTTGGCGCATATTCTTCTTCATTTTTGCATCTCACAAATTTGAAAATTTCATGTATATTCTCTACAGTCCTCCCCTTTCATTCTCCCTTATACCTTATACTCTCTCCATAGACATGCCTTTCAGGGCATTTATACTTTTTAGTACAGTTAGAATGTTGCTAGCTAGTTTTAAGAGTCTTATAGTTTAGGTAGTACTTCTAGTGTTTTCAAGAGACATTTAGAGTTTAAATTCCCTCTCTCTTATCTCGAATTATTTGAAGAGTCTGGTTAATGAGTGCCCTTAGAGCATCTGCTAATGGACCATTTTAGAAAAAATTTTATTACCACTTTCATAGATAATATTAAAAACTGTAAAAAAAATAATTAATTACTTTTTTATTTTCTAATAAAAAGTTTATAAAAATAGTTTCTTAACCAATGTCTATCCGATAACTTTTTCCTTATTTTTAATATATATATTGCTAGGGGCCTTGGTGCTACCATATCCGCATGCTAACTTATCAATCTGGATCTTACTGCCTTGGTAATGTCGGGTAATCCATTTCTCCTTGTCATTGAATCCCCACCGTTTATGGTTGTTGATGTCTTTATCCTCCCAATCATCATCATTCATAACCATCATCAAGTTACAATGATTCGAAATGGAACATCATAATAATTGTTAAAGGGTTGTTGATTAACGTTAATGGCCTTTCCTTATCAACATGTTTATTGACTAAGTTTAATTTTAATCGTTTAAACTGGCCACTAATCACTAGATACGGTTTTCAAGTTGAAATGGCCCAAAAAGCATTTGAAATTATGAAGATAATAATTATCCAAAAAGTGTGTTTGGTGGGGATGATTTACTTTGGAGATCTTGCTGGAACTCATCATTTGAAACTGGGAAATATATATGGAAATGTTCCTTGTAATGGTTTGGCATATCACAAAGAATGATCAGGGTCCATTTGTTCCATTTTGTAAGACTTGGATTCATCAGTTCATAATTATATTTCATTATAATCGCCATTAGCCGCCTTTGTCGTGATTAATATCATCATAATTCTCATTGCAATGTCATCCTAAAATCATTATTATCTCGCGATTAACAATCATAACTTCATTGTACATTCTTTATTCTATTTTAACTTTCGGAAAATGTTTATGATACCCTTTTGATAGCTTTTTATATTTCTTGTAAAGGGGGAATAAAAATTTTCTTAAAATTGTTCATTAATAAATACTCTAAGAATAACTGTTAATAAGACCCTTTAACTTACTTTTCTAAAAAACAAACAAACAAACTTATTCCTTGGAACTTTAGTCTGTGCCGATGTCTGCATTAGCAATGATATGATACGTAATCCGTAGTTAACTCTTGCACAAGGAAAAATGAAAAATGAAACTTTTTTTTTTTTTTTTGAGGGGATGAAAAATGAAACGTTTGCCAATGAAATGAACCATTGGATGAAATGAAGAAAGTTTAGGAGAAGGCCAATATAATGGGCATTGGTCTGCTTGACTTGCTTTCCATCATTAATTAGAGTAGCTAGGAGTATGATTCTGGCAATATGCATTCTGATTTTATTACAATAATAATAATACATCAAAGACTACTTTTTCCCTTTTGTGAAGGGGAAAAAAAACAAAGAAAATAAAGACAAAGATAAACAAACATGTTAATTTTAAAAAAAATGCAGAAAGGTCGGTTGCTGAGCTTCATTCTCTTCCTTGGATTATTGCTGGAGATTTCAATGAAGTGCTTACCAGAGAAGATAAATATGGGGGTAGACCTATTAACATCTCTAGAGCAATCAAGTTTCAAGACTGCCTAAATAATTGCCGGATGTTTGATATGGGTTTCTCTGGTCCTCGCTTCACTTGGTCAAATCGGCAACCCCTTACCCACCTCATCCAAGAAAGAATTGATAGGGTCTTTGCAAATACTGATTGGAATGTGCTCTATCCAGAAGCCAGTGTCCGTCATTTGGAGCGCTCCCATTCTGATCATTGCCCCATTGTCCTTTCTTTGCATCATGACCAGGGGACCCCCTTTCCCAAGCCTTTCCGGTTCCAACCAATGTGGTTATCCCACTCCTCCTTTCCGGACCTGGTTAGGGAGGCTTGGACAGGGCCTTCCAATTTACCCAGTGCAATCACCTCTTTTACTACCCGTGCCAAAAGCTGGAATAGGGAGACCTTTGGTAATATTTTCCATAGAAAGCGTAGAATTTGTGCAAGACTAAAGGGAGTGCGATCGGCATTAGGAAGCAATCCTAACAATTTCCTTATTAATGCGGAAAAGTCCCTTTTAGAGGAATTATCTTGTTGCTTCCTTGGAAGCAGTTTATTGGTGTATGAAATCTAGAATCTCTTGGGTTATAGATGGAGACGAGGAATACGGCTTTCTTTCACAACTCCACGGCGATCCGCCGCAAGAGAAATCGTATTTCTAGCTTGAAAGATCGTATGGGTAATTGGTGAATGGGGCTCCTGAGATTCTTGACTTTATTAGACAAGGTTTTCTTGAGTTATTTACTACCTCTCAATGCTTTGCCCATAGGCAAGTTTGGCAGCCCCCTTTTGGAAGTGTACACTTCAAGGCGATGACATTTCTAGGTTGGAACTTCCGGTCTCGATGCTGAAATTTTCGCGCTCTTCAATCTCTCAAACCTTATAAAGCTCCCGGTCTGATAGGTGCATCTTGGATTTTTCCGGCGCTTTTGGGAGGGTTGTGGGTAATTCGGTGAAGGATGAAATCAAGAATGTGTTCAACACGGGGAACGATTACTGAGTATCTTAATAGAACCTTGATTACTCTTATTCCCAAATGCGACATCTTTGAGTCTCTAAATAATTATCGTCCCATCGGGTTGTGTAACACGATGTATAAAATCATAACCAAGGCTGATTGTGGGTCGCATCCGTCCGTTATTGGACAACCTTATATCTCCTCTTCAATCGGCTTTTGTTCCTAAGAGGAAAGGTATTGATAATGCTATTATTGTCCGAGTTGGTGCATTCTATGTCCAATAAGAAAGGCCGACATGGTTTAATGGCAATAAAAATTGATTTAGAGAAAGCCTATGACCGCCTTGAGTGGAGTTTCATTAGAGACACCTTAGCTCTCTACAAGTTTCCTAGTCACCTTATTTCTCTCATTATGAGTTGTGTCTCCTCCTCATCCATCTCAATTTTGTTCAATGGTGGGGCTTTGGATCCTTTCCAACCTTCAAGAGGAATAAGGCAAGGCGACCCTCTCTCTCCTTACCTTTTCATTTTGTGTATGGAGGTTCTAGGAGCTCTTATTTCAGACAAATGTGAGGACAAGCTTCGGGACCCTATTCCGGCTTCCAGAGGTGGTTTGGCCTTTTCTCACCTATTTTTTGCGGACGACCTGGTTCTCTTTGCAAAGGCTGATGTTAAAAATTGTCAAGCTGTGAGGGATGTTTTAGACACCTTTTGCGGGTTATCTGGTCAAAAGGTTAGTGCAGATAAATCTCGGGTGTTTTTCTCTCCAAATCTGCCTCAGCATCATAGAGAGGAGTTGTGCAACATTTTAGAGTTTCGGTCCACCCCTTCCTTGGGGAAATACCTTGGCATTCCTATAAAACATACGGCAATTCCTCAAGATTTTGGTTCTGTTATAGAGCGTGTTCAAGGCCGTCTTGCGGGGTGGAAAACTCATCTTCTTTCCTTTGCAGGGAGACTTGTGTTGACCAAAGCTACTCTTTCCACTATCCCTTATTATGTTATGCAAAGTGCTGCCCTCCCTGCTAAGGTAACTCAAACAGTGGATAGACTTTGTCGTAACTTTATTTGGGGCACGACGGAAACCAAAAAGAAACTTCACACGATCGAATTTGGAAGAAGATCACCAAACCCAAAGTTAATGGGGGTCTCGGCCTTCAATCACGGCCAAGGAAAGGAACTCAGCTGCGCTTGCCAAGCTTAATTGGCGGTTTCATCAAGAAAAAGACTCCCTTTGGGCTAGAGTGCTCTCCCAAAAATATATCACTCGAAGGAGGCGTTCTCCTAATACTTCTAGATCTTGTTCATCCACTTGGGCGGCAATCATGAGAGGGGAGGCTATTTTTAACAGGGGTATAAAATGGATAGCGGGTTATGATAGTAAGTTATCTTTTTGGCATGATAAATGGTTGAGTGATGGTACGAGTTAGAAGCCTTATTAATGGCCCTTTGCGGAGAAATGAGGAGACCTTACTTTTAAGAGATGTAGTGCACCACGGTTCACGGAACTTGGATGTTATTTCATTCAATTTTCCTCGTTCCCTAAGGCGGAAAATTAAGGCTACTCCTATTCCTATGTCGGCGGCAGTGTTGATCACATTTCTTGGTGCTCTTCACACGATGGGGAGTTTGATATAAAGGAGGCTTACAAGGCTGGCTTGTGTTGTTCATGATCCCCATTTGTTTGAGCCTTTTATGGGGGAATTGGGTGTGGAAATCTATTACTGCGCCCAAGATCAAGTGTTTCCTTTGGCGATTGCATGCATAATAGTCTTCCCGCTAGAGAAGTTCTTGGATCGAGGGGGCTGGCTATTCCCACTTCTTGCCCTGCATTGTAACGGGGACGTTGAATCAATAATCCACATTTTGCGTGATTGCCCTCTTGCCAAAGATTTACGGGATTCTTTTCCTTTACCGTGCCACACCGACCTCTTTTATGGTTCTAGTTTAACGAGATTGGCTTCGATTAAATTGTACTAAGTATCACTCTTCGGTATCGGGTATATCTTGGAGCATCTTCTTTCCTTTTGGAGTGTGGGGCCTCCGGCTCGGACGCAACAATGTCATCTTTAGAGATTCGGGCCCAAAAATCTTTAAAGGTGGAAACTATAGCAAAGCTGAATTTGCCTTCCTCGGCTTGAATGATAAACTTCAACGCAACTTATCTATCATCCGGGTGCGGTGGCATTCCCCACGACGGTTGGTATAAGTTAAATTCGATGGTTCTTCATTGGGCAACCTGGTAAGAGTGGTGGAGGTGGAATCATTCGCAACTCTGTGGAGAATGGGTTAGTGGCTATGCTAGAGCAATTGGGTATACTACAAGTGTGGCGGCGGAGTTATGGGCTCTTAGGGATGGGATTAATCTCTGCATTGATTTAAACTTGGAGAATGTCATATTTGAACTTGATGCGAAACTGGTGGTGGATGTTGCTTTTGAAAGATGAGAGTAGTCGAATGGTAATGAAGTTATCATGGTGGCTGTAAGGAAGGATTGAAGAGGATTCCAAGGGTCAAAATTCAACCTTTGCTTTAGGGAAGCTAATAAATGCGCCGACGCGCTTGCTAGAAGAGGCGCGGTTAGTCCTCATGATTTTGTTGTTTTTCAATTTCCTCCAGCTGATGTGGCCTTGCTGGCTAGTCTTGATGCAGCTGGTGCATTGTATGAGCGTCTTTGCTCTGATGTTTCTCTTAGTTAGTTTTGCTTAATGTTATTGCCTGATTACCAAAAAAAAAAAGGTACTTCTTCATAAAAAATACAAAGATTTATAATAGAAACTTAGATATTGACTTTGTTCCTGCTTAATCTTGGCTAACTTCTTTTGGTGTGATGACCTCATTTTTGGCACCTCTTATTTTTTATTGCAGGACCTTATTGGAGCCTGATTGGACCATCCATCTACATCACGTCTTCTAGGAGGCTAATGGAGTGGAGATGGCCTGACTAAGAGCAGGAATATAGACTAAAAGAATATAATCACTGTCCAATTTTGTATTATCCAATATTCCTTTTGTAACTAGCCATCTAGCTATACTAGCTCTTAGTATATATAAATAAACCCTTCTTTTCAAACAAAAAGATAAAAAAAAAAAAAAAAAAATAGATGTATCAAAGAAAATAAAGACAAGAAAAACAAATATGTTATTTTTAAAAATTTCAAAAAAATCGGATTCTTCTTCATAAAAGTACACAGAATAAAATCTCAGAGAGTGGACGGTTGGTGTGAGTTTGGGTGTTGCTGAAAACTGAAAGTTTGGCGTTTGGCATTTTTTCTGTGGGTTCCGTGCACTGTTCACGGGACTCACAAGTACAGAATTCAGCAAATTTTAAGTTAAAACTGGGTCTCACAGTACTATTTACATAATTAAAATTTATTTTGTTATAATGTTTTCAATTTTTAATTTTCGACAATTAGCAGTATCCAAACAAAGTTTAAGAAGAGTTTTCATCAAGGAAGTCAATACCGTACTCGAGGCTGTACCGGTTTGGCCACTAGTACAATATATTTCGGATACCGGTTAATACCAGTGTACCGTTTCGGGTTTACCGCTATTTTATATATATATATATATATATATATAGACACACACACACCAAAATCTCTAGAACCATGTTTATAAGCATATAATATTTCACTTATATTTTAGTAAATATAAAAATTTATCATAAAACATGACCTCAATTCAGAACAAATTATTCATAGTTTTAGACTTTAGCATCAATTAAAAGAAAAAAAAAACACAATATAAAAAATAGAAAGCTTAGTTGTTCATTGCATACTAAGAAAACAAATAATACTAATAAGTTAATGTAAATAAGTTATCATTATGTCTTTACAAAAATTCAAAAATTACAAAACTAAAAAATAAAAAAAGTTTTTTTTGTACCGGCCGGTATTACCCGAAATTGGTCGGTATGGCCAATACAGCCGGTATTTTTTCTGATACATAATAGAAGTATACTGATACTGGTGCACTGACTGATACCGGTACGATATCGACCACCCTGATTTTTATTTTGAGAGGATAACGTGAAGTTAACGTAAGCAGAGACTCAAATGATATATCTATGTTTATAGCTCAAATTCTAGGCCCAGGAGGAGTCCATAAACAACAACAGCCCATTGCTCCACTAGAATACTTTTTCTCACTCCGACAATGATTAGAGAGAAAGTCACAATAGTCATAAACCCAATGTCCACTTCATACCTAATGAGGCCTGCAGTCCCTGCTTTTCCTGGGCTCTTGGGGAACTGAGTTTTTAAAAGGTTTGTTGATGCTAAAACAAAATTAGTTGTCCTATGTTTGAGAAAAAGCTAATCTATATTCCTTCTCATTTTATTTTAATATCGTTATGTTTGTTTCGCTAAAAAACCTTTCATAAATATAATTTTTCATATTTTTCATTATTTGGTAGCACAAAAAAAAATATATATATATATATATATATATAGTTAATGAAAAACTATCTTTAGTCAAAGGAAAACTCTAATAAAAATAAGGTTTATTTTCTATAAGTTTTTTTACAAAATTTGTATTTGGAAAACAATCTCTCTCTCACGCGTTGCATCTCCTATAAATATTATTTTTATTTGTAGTCACGAGAAACAAAATTTTTTGGCGCCTTCTCTCTCTCTCACACTAAGCTCTCTCACTTTTTCTCTCTTTCCTTTACTTTTTCTCTCTTCACACCCTCATTGTCACTAGCATTGGTCTTTCCTCTTCCCATAGATCTCTCTCTCTCTCTCTCTCTCTCCATAAGATAGTTTCCTAGAAAATGTTCTTTGAAAAATAAATCATTTTCCAAAAAATGTTAATGTTGAAACAAACTGAGTGTAAGTCTAATGCCACGACGAATTTCATAAATTACAATGTTAACCGGTTATTAATGTTACACTAACCACAATCTACTAGACTACTACTTTCAAAAAATATGAAAAGTAAATTTGAAATTTGTTGTGTTAATTTGTAGTATAGTTGATTTTATTTTCTTTCTGAAAACCAATTGATTTCAACTGTTGACAAGAGGTAAGTGATGATCATGTCAAATGGGCCTTCAGATTTCATGGGCCATTCTGCCGAAAGCTAAATCCAAGTGATATGTGATCAAAGTTCCGGCTTTTCGGCTTTTTGTTTCAACTTTCTCCCTTTCTCTCTCTGGTAATGGCAATGTTGGTCCTACAGAGCCCCAAGAGTATATTAAATACAGGCCCACTTAATGAATGATATTAGAACACTAGTTAATGGAACATTTTATAAAAGTTTTAATACAACTTTCTAAGAAAATATAAAAAGCTATAAATTTTTTTCGTTTTTTCTCTTCTTTTTTCCCATAAAAAGTTCTTAAAAACATTTCTTAAACTAATACCCTATTAAATTTTCCCTTACATAAATAAATAAATGTACGAAAAATAAAGAATAAAACTTTTTTTTTTTATATAGGTATAATAGACCTTCAACATATGGCTACGCTATGATGATTTCTCTTTGTCATTATGTCAAGGTACCAATTGATTCTTGGTATATGTAATATTTGAACACCAAATCTCTTGTTCGATAACAATAAACTTTACTCGTTAAACCAAATAAAAAAAAGACTAAAATGCAAATTGCACCCTCTGTTTGACTGAAATTCATTATAATCTTCTAGCTTTACTTTAATTCAATTAAGTTCTCTAAATGTCAAATTAGTTCAATTCCAGTCTTCCCTCTAATTTCATTAAAAAAAAAGTGTCAATAAAAAAAATTTCTCACATAAAAAAATATATAAAAATATCTTATAGATTTTTTATGTGAGATTTTTTTTCAATAAATATATTTTTAATTAGTTAATTGCCTACTTAATGATAATATTTTAATAGAATTGGATAAAAGACTTAAATTGAATAAAATTGAAATTTACAAGAAGTAAGGTTAGAGCAAGGGTGTAATTTGCTTTTTTTTTTTTTTGAAAAAAAAAAAACTTTAATTTTATTTTATTTTATTTTGATAAACTATCTTCATTAAAGACTAAACAGAAGAAAAAAAAAGGCAATACAACAATCTTGCCTACAAGCTTCCAAGTTAGGAGGACGCATATTACACTTATTATATGAAAAACCTACTTTAAGAGCAGCGGTATGTTTAGTAGCAAAATGAGCTACTGGGTTTATAGATCTCTTAACCCAACATAACTCAAAAGATACACTTAAATCAAAAGCGTTACGAATGATAGAGGAGATAGACCAATCAGTTGGTTCTTTCTCTTTAAATAGGACATCAAAAAATATTTTTGCATCCCCTTCAACTATAATGTTGCACTAATTTTCAAAGATAGCCAAATTTAATGCCGACAAAATTGCAACTACTTCAACTTGAATAAGAGTGCATATGAATGATGAATTTTAGTTCATACCTTTAATACCTCTCCAAACTCATTTCTAACCACCACAGCTAATAAAGTGAAATCTTGTGAGATTGTAGCATCAACATTCAATTTTATATAGTTTTTAATTATATTTGAAAATGTGATATTTATCGTTACTATTATTAAAGTAGATGGGGTCCTCTTACCCTGGAGTGCTTGGTTCCAATAAATTCTTGAACATCCATGAGCCAACCAAAAGTGTTTTACAAAGAAGGGCTTGTCCACAACATTAATATACATGTCTCCACACCCAATTACACCTCCTGGAAAATGCAATATTCTGTCTGTCAAGTGGGGGCCCACAGGGCCCAAGGCCCAAGGGGTAGAAGATCTAGAAAAGTGAGTGAGACACGGACACAGCAGGTCACAGGATTCAGGAAGGAATATGATGTTTGAGAGGGTAAAACAGTAATATAACACATACAGTGGCATTCGTGTAATTTTGTATAGATTTGGTGTCTAGTTATTTTTGAAAAGCTAGTCCAAGAAGGTCCCACATCGGGATTGGACATGGTGGGCCCAGGTTGGAATTTTGGGGCCGCAGTACGTAAAAACTGGAAGGAAAAATGGTACGAAGTACTATGAAGTATGAACTAACTAATTAATATTCTGATTCTCAAAAAAAAAAAAAAAAAAATTAATATTCATTTTTCTATTCCCTTGGGATTGTCTGAATTTAACAAAAGATCCTGAAAAAAAAAAATACATATATATATATATATATATATATATATATATATATATATTTGTGCTTAAAAATGTGGAATGTAGTGAAAATTTTTCACAATGCTTTTTCAAGGAAATCAAAGTTTTTTTTTAAATTTAATTTTAAGCTCATTAAGGAAAATCCACTCGGAAGTTGATTTTGGAAAGCACAAAGAACTTTTTTTTTTTTTTTTTTTTTTTGAAACCCATTTTTGAGAACTTACTTTGGAAACAATTTGTAAACATCTTTTGAAAACGAGTTCTAAATCTCTTGGGAAATCCATCTTTGGAAATAGGGTTTGAAAAGTTCTTTGGAAAACATTTTTTAGAGAGTTTTAACTCAAGCCTTTACACCTCTACCCACATGAGAATCTTCACATTGAACAAACAATCTTTTTTTTTTTTTGAGCAAAACATGGAACACATAAATCTAAGTAAATAAGCATAGAAAATTAATAGAATCTATCACATATCTATCTATTATAACAAACTAGTTCAAAATCGATCATTTTCAAGGGATTTACACGTATCAGACATGGATATATGAACTAATCATGTACATAAATAAATATGGATAGCTTTATTTGCAACTAAGCAAGCACCCAAGCATTATTTGGCTTCATACCTGTGAATACTCTAACATGTAATTGTGTATATCGGCATGTTCATATATACCTTCACACATACAGATAGATCTATGAATGTAAGGGCCAAACTAAGTATTTATATGACAATAGATATAAACATGATCATCCAAGTACTAATTATCTCATACCCATCAATTTCACAAGTATATCAACATGTATTCCAAGCAAATCTCACAAATACATGTCTAATCTAATGAGCAAGAGAATAATTTCATACTTTCATCAATATCCAAAACCATGTAAAAAAGCTATACAAAACATCATGGAACTGTAAATCTAGAAATACTAAAAGGGGAATGCATGTTGTTGCATATGCAAACATGTAGCCATGTATGGAAGCATGTGATTTAGCAAATATAATCAAAGCATGTAATTAGTGTATTGATCTAAGCATTGAATCAGGGAAATAACTCATTAATCACACAAACATAAACATCTATATATGCTAATCACAATAACAAAGCATGCCCTTATTTAACTAGAAAACATTAATCGGTTCCACTTAACTCAACTGGTAAAGTATGTTGTTGTTGAATAAAAAATCGGAGATTTGATTCCTATTTACACCAAAAATTAATTAGTATCTTTGTCTAATGATAAAAGAAAATCATTAGGAGTGAATATCATATGTTGAAACTATTTCAGGAAAAAAAAAAAAACTAGAAAGCATTAAAACTAATAGAGAAATAATGAGACTAGGAAGCTTACTTAAGATGGTGATTAGAAGGCCAATGGAGGTATTCATTAAGGGCCGGAATTTTTAGAGAGAGAATTTTTGGAGCTAAGTCTAGGGTTAAAATTGATGAGAATTGATAGGGGAATGATGATTTATTTGAAGGGAAAATGGACTGAGATCTTGCTCATCCCACCATGAGCCAGGCGCATGGTGAGGATCGGATGGGCAAAATCTTCAGCCCAAGTTTCCATAACCTTCCACAATATTCTAGCAAATTTTAGTCTCATTTTTCCCATTTTTAAGTCTCATTTTTTAGCACTCTTTTAAAGGCACACTAGAACTCCAATTTTTGTGTTCTTGTTGCCATTGGAAAGGTCTTGCATCCTACTTTCCAAAGCTAATTGCTTTATTCCATTTGGTGCAGCGGTTGTGGAGATATTTTAGTAGAAAATACAATGGTTCATTGTATAAATTTCAATGATGACTTTTTGCCTATCTTATTCATGCAATACCTTCCAATTCAGAGATAATCTTGACGAGTCGTTTGTTCCAAGATGTAAATAATTGATCATACTCCATGAAAGTGCCATCTTTTCGGATCATCCATGCATGGCTGAAACACAAACAGATTTCTACACAAAGATACCCTAAAAAGCCAATTTCGGACCCGAAAAATGAATTTTGTTCAATTTGTTCCAACTTTGCGAACTTATATTCTGGCCTATCAGACCTCCATTTTTGTCAATTAAGGTGTCACTAGAAAGGTTGTGATGTCTATTTTATAAAAATATCCACTTTATAGCTCAAATTTTAAGATTTGGCAAGTTGGAGGCTTTAGAAAATAGCTTCAAACACGAGTTTGTATTTGAAAATTCCGACTTTAATATTTTTGTTCAAGTGGAATTTTTGCCATATAAGCATGTCAAATCAAAGACATCGCGGGACCTTTTAAATAATTCATCATTTTGGTCAATTGGTAGTCGTTTGATTATAATTTAATCAAGTTTATGGCACTTAAGTAATAATGGCTAAGTCTTTTGGCAAAGTATTAATATTTGTGCAATATCTTGTCAGTTTTAACTCCAATCTAGGCCAGTAACTATCATTTTAAAGGAAATTAATTTGATCTTTCTCATAAACACAAATTTATTCAGATGGTCAAATTTATGGTTAAACCTTGGTTAAAGCTTGATTAGGGGTTGGTTAAATTTGGTCCAAATTGGTCAAATAGTTTTACATGATGTGTTGGGTTAAAACAAGACAACATTTGGAGGCTGGATGATTTTTGGGCTATATCAACTATTAATTAGCTTGGTCAAACTTTGTTAAAAGTGTATTTTTTGGCTTTTTAGTGTTTAAATTGACAATTTGGCACTCAAATCAATACTAAACAAAATATGGTATCAACAAGATGTACATGCAAATGCACGCCACTAAATTTTTCATTTTTGTGGAGAAAATAATGTGAGATTCAATAGGATTTTTGGAATTGAAATATTGCTCGGATACCACATGATCGAGAGTAATACCCTCAAACAAGCTAGGAACCAACCCACCACACAACGGACCTCATTATTTTTGTGAGGTCCCATATACTTCCCAAGAAAAACAAAAACTTAATTATGTTTTGGATTATATATGGTTGGTTTCTTTGGGCAACATTGAGATTTCCAATATATTATATTTTACTGCTAACTAACTAGAATCTTGCCAAACCCTTAAAATATTTATAATAAAAAAATGATTGAACCAATTGATTTTACACCAACTCCTTATCAAAACTATTATTTAGTGTCATTACACATGCACCATTATTGATGTATGCACAACACCATTGAGAGATTTGGTGGAAGACTTTCCACAAAGATTAAAAAAAAAAAATGATGATAGCAGAACAAAGCCAACTCTATCAATTCAAAACTTTTATAGTACACAAGATAATTATTTTTTTTAGTAAAAACTAATAGGACAAGAATCATACCCTATTCATTAATTAATTAATCCTTAAAACCAAAAGATATAATGGAAATTACTATGTTAGCCCCCAATATTATCGCATCATGGACATAAAGATTACCCTACAACTAGAAGGCTACAATAGATTAGGAGGATCACAAAACTTTGCTATAAAATTTTAGTTCAAGTTAAAAATAATACCATCATACATGAAAAAGGAAAGATTCCCACACTTTGTACCAACCATGCAACCAATTTTGGGCTAAAAGTCTATAGAAAATGTAAGTGTGAAGGAATAGGTCAATTCCAAACCTGTTTTTATGTGGAGTGATATGAAAAGCTTCTTTGTTAAACAAAAAAAGTTCGATTTGAGAATCTATCTTTTTCTGGAAGCAGAATTGGGCATATCTTGGCCATCAAGTACTAGAGCTTCTTTCTTTGTTTGCAAGTTAATAGAAATTTTATAACATAATGTAAAAAATAAATAAATAAATTTGGTAAATGATATATATATATATAGTATTCCAAATATGTTGACCTCAAATATGTGAAATTTTGTATTGTCTTGTCTTACTTTTTTTGTAGTCGATCTTTTCTTTGTCATGTACTGCCTTCAACTTGGACTCATTTTTATTCCTTCTTTCCAATTTCATTGCATATTGAATTCTAGCTCTAGCTCTAGCTCTTTATTTGTTTTTTTTTTATACTATTATTATACCAATTTGTAATTTGTAACTAGTTGAAGTAACGAATTAACAACTCCACAGCATCCATCTCATTGTCCGGTTTAATCTTTTACTTTATTCTTAGTAGACATATGACATCAATAGATATAATTAGTCACTAAAATAACTTACCTATTAAAAATGACATCACTAGAACTGTTAATTGGCCGACTGCTTTTGGCTGATTAGTCACAAAGTTGTTGGTGATCAATCGTTGTAAACTTCTTTCTCAATACTTGTGTAAATTTGAAACATCCGTCTAGATGTCTAAGCTGTAGGATCCACCGTTATGCAAAAAGTCAAAAAATAATGTAGAACAGATTACAGAAATGTAATTCACATAAAATGCTAATAACAAGAATATTATATGGACAAAAAAAAACAGTGGAATTATATTCTAATAGCTATAACATGACTTATTCTTTTCACTAACGTGAAAAGATATTCCTAATTATCTACATAATGTTTTTCTTTTTATTATTACATTGATGCGAAAGAATTTTGTTATATCTTTGCACGAAGAGTAGATCTATGGATATATAGGGCAATATTGTTTAACTTTTTGTTGCAGTGCAAGTTTAGGGTTTGTTTGGTACATGTGCTTAAAAACTAAAAATTTTTGTTTGAAAATATTTGTGGAAATACACGTGGGTGAAAAAGTGTATAAAAATACGTGTAATGTTGTTTAAAAACTAAAACTAGTTGTTTGAAAATACAAACCAAACACCCCCTTAGTTTTAGAATTAAAATTTGGAGAATGTTGATAGTCAAAGCATGCAAGTGGGCTCTTATCTAGAGTGGAATATTTTCTAAAATAGGAAGAAAGACAATAATATAATGATGTATTTAGAGATATATAAACCAAGCGAAAACAGGATAATTAACATGGTTCGACTTGATAGTATAATCTATAGCAGAATACTCTCGATAGTTACAGTTCGAACAAACAATTTAATGTAATATAAATGCATGCAACCGTTGAGTTCGAGCTCTTTGCATGTTAGACACGTTGATGATATTTTTAGGGTGTAGTTACTCACTTTGATATTTGGACCCAGAAACTTAATTAAAATTTATTAAAGATAAATAAAGAATTATTTAATCAATATTCTAACATCCACGGGTTAAAAAAAACTGAATTTTCTAAAGATTAATCTTCATCTGAAAAAAAGCACAACGATAAGAAACCTCTTGTCCGTCTAGCTTTTTGTCTTTTGTTTCACCTTAGTTTTTTCTAATTAACAAAACTTAAAAAAAAAAAAAAAAAGCTATATATATATATATATATTTTTGGTCTCACCATTAACAAATATACTAACGAAAATTACCAAATGCCAAATAGATATTTTTAGTGCAAAAAAAAAAAAAAAAAATTGTGCAGACAAAGTCTTAGAATTATGAACATCGCAAAGGCTAAGGGTTTAATGGTTAAAGTCGCTATAAGCCTTAATTCAGCAAAAAAAAAAAAAAAAAAGAAAAGAAAAGAAAAAAAAGTCGCGTGTTCTATACTCCTTCAAATTCGTGGATGCTTGTTCTAATCAATGCATAAGTGTAGTTGTAACTAACTTCTTCTTCTTCTTTTTTTTTTTTTTTTCCAATTATTGGGATGATAATCATGATATACTATGATGATGTACCATAAAAATGATAACATATCTTCTTCTTTATAACAATTATATAAATTTGTAAGTGATAAAATATCACTTGCACATGACCCACACCTAATATTATTTTTATTATATTTAAATCCTGTGAAGTTGTCAAGATTCAAGAAAAATATTGTAAAATTTTTTATGTTACTAATTTATTATTGGACCCTATTAATGAGTGTCTCTTTAGGGCAGTTGGTAATAGACAATTTTAAAAAGAGTTTGGTTCAAGTTACATCCGTTATATCTTTAAGCAATGTTACACCACTCAATATTTTTTAACTGGATGCAAATTTTGACAAATCTATCATTAGATTACATTATCTTTATATATTCTTCATACTTGCAAAATTTCAAGGTGATCAAAGATTAATAGCCAAGTTATCAATCAATTTTTTAAATTCAAGTTTTTGTAGTTTAAAATAATGCATAAAAGATGAGTTTATAGATCAAATGGTAAATAATATCTAATTGACATGATTGTTAAAAACATATAGAACATGTAATTCAACAGTAAGATTTTCAAAATATGAATTCTAAAACAAGTTATTGGATAGTGGGATAGTGTAATATTACTTAAAGTTACACCAGGGGTAACTTGAATTACAACTAATATTATCTTTATTATATTTAAATCGTGTGAAGTTGTCAAGATTCAAGAAAAATATTGAAATTTTTTTTATGTTACTAATTTATTATTGGGTCCTATTAACGTGTATTTCATTTAAGGCATTTGATAATAGACAATTTTAGAAAAATTTTAGTACTATTTTCAGGGAAATATAAAAATATGTAAAAAAAAAAAAGTCAAATTTTTCCATAAAATATTCTATAAATATTTACTAAAACAACGTCCTTTAACCTTTTTTTTCCTTTATTATTTAGTAATATTTACTAAAAAAAATGGGATGATGACCAAAAATTTGATGCGATAATTTAGAATGGTGAGATTTCATTTTATTTTATTTTTGCTGAATAGAAATTATTGAATTGACTAACCAGCAGTGCTTTCAATTATAATTTGTTAAAGAAAGAGTGAAGAATCATTTAATCAATTTTGATAAGTTTTAAGATTACTCATTAAT
The DNA here is from genome assembly GCF_040712315.1 of Castanea sativa. NCBI lineage: Eukaryota > Viridiplantae > Streptophyta > Magnoliopsida > Fagales > Fagaceae > Castanea > Castanea sativa. The sequence continues at coordinate 35,864,977 of NC_134016.1, read as the reverse complement.
GAGGTGATTAGAATAGGTCACCTTCCATTTAATGCTAATAACAAGATACGTCGCTTTTATTAGTTCTTTTACTTCTTTTCTTTTTGTTTATTGAAAAAAAAAGGAAATTCTCATATAATCCCCAAAATGTCCACTACTTTTATTTATTTATTTTTATATACAAGATATAATTCTAGTCTAGCCTAATCTAAGTGTATATGTGTGTGAAACTCTCTCCTAAAGACTTAAATCCCGGCCTTTACTCTTCACACTCTACAAGTATAAATACTTGTGAAGTGACTATCGTACCAAAGGTGCGCGGTAGTTCTACTACTTTTTTCCTGTAATAAAAGTTATAAAACTCAAATTATAGGGTCAATTTTAGTAATTCTAAGATATTGAAAATTGAAATTCACAAAATCAACATGTTTTGCTTGATCTTCCTCAAAAAAAAAAAAAAAACTTTGCTTGATTCTTTGAAACTCGTAAAGGGCCCCATTGCTTACTAATATAGTATTTGTTTATTAATGTTTTTATTATTAAAAAAAACAGAGCATTATTATGATAAAATATTACTAAAATTCAATTGAACTACATATTAAAATTGTCTAAGGAATGAGATTTTTATTTTAATTTTTTTTATGTCTAAATTGGCGTGGTATGTTGTAACGTTGTCTTATTTTATTTATTTCTATTTTTATTTTATTTTTCATAAAAGAAAGTGGTGTATTAATTTTTTATTAGATTATTTCATTGATATATTCCAAATACATCATTTACTTAAACCGGAATGGATTCAACCTAAAATTTTTGGCTTTACATCGAGTTTTAGACCAATGAGTACACTATTAAAATATACGTGAAATTATCTTATGAGAAATGTTAACAATACACATATTCTTATATCCAATTTCACACTTCACTTATGTGTCAACTTTACATTTCAGTTCATGAGATAGAATGTGAAAGAATTGAAATCCAACAAAGAGTTGACATATAAGCCGTGTGTAAATTTGGGTGTGAAAATGGGTATGTCCTTGATATTTTTATTTATCTAATTTTAATTTTCTCATAATTAATATATTTATTACTAATTTTTTATGTTTTACAAAATAAAATATTTTAAATGATTTTTTTTAATTGGGTACCAGAAACAAAAGTGATAGATAGAATCTAGAGCCTAGTCACATACCTCAATTTACTCACACACACAGTGTGCCTGAAAAATCCAAAAAACAAAACATAAATGAGAAGGAGATGAAAAAGAAGGGTGTTGACAACTTCCATGTCCCTTCTCATGTAAGTTTCGTTTGTTTCTGTGGATTTTCTTATCTGGGATTTCTCTCTCTCTCAATCTTCCCAGAGAGAATGGCCCAGTAGATCCAAATCCCCATTTTTATGTAGCTTTTCATAGCCAATTGAATGACACCCTTTTATTATTAAATCTTTTTGGATTCTTAAGCTCTTTTGGGTTGCTTTTTTTTTTTGCTTCCTGATTAATGGGTTTCTTTTGGTTTTGCTAGCTTTTTTTTGTGCTGCAGAGCTAAGTTATGACTTGTGGAATGAGTGAACCCAATGATGGATTTTTTAAGATGAGATGGCAGAGAATTGTTTTTTTCACTTTTTCTAAGGTAAGTTTTAAGATTTTAACTGGTTTTATGCTTCAAGATCATTCTTTTTCCAATGGGTTTGTTGAAGATTTTTTTTCTTTTTATTTGATCATTCACTGTTCTTAAAAAAATAAAAAGAAAAGTGGATTGTGGTATTTTGATGGTTTTGACAATTGGGTTGTGCAGTTAACTTTGTTTTTATGAACTCATTATTAATTTTAGTATTTCTTTAATGGAACTCTGTTGAAGGGGATTGATTTTTATTAGCTAATATACTTTACCTTTCCTATTTAATAATCTCTGGAATTGTTGGAATTTGTATTCCATTGGAATTCTTGTATGTTATGATATTTGATTAATATTCATATGTGATTTTCCTGCACTGACTCCACTCTTTTAGTACATGAAAAAAAAAAATCCAAATAAACAGTTTTGAATGGTGCTTTATTTGATTCTGGGGGTGGAGACCATATTACCTAGTCCTACACTGTTTGATTTTGGATATTAGTATTAGCTTTTTGCCCATTGTATTATGCAATTGATTCTTTAATTTGTGGAGCAACTGATTCTGATTGCATTGGATGGTTTTCAAATTTCAAGTACATGTCATTGTACCAAGATTGTTCTGAGGGCTTGATGATGTGTGGCCCTAGTTTCTACTCCTGATGAATATGTTGAATTATCAGAGGTTGTGATATGGACTTGAGTCTTCTTAGATGAGAATTCAGAACTTTTTATTCTTCCCTCTCAGTCTGCATTGCTTGCTGTGTCAAGTTTAGTCTAATATCAAACTATTCTGATTTGGCTACCCATTCTGAATTCTTGTAGTTGAATGGCTGTGATATGTAGGAACTTCTCTATGCTAATTTTTTGCTATTTTTCATGAAACCTATCTTTTGATGAGTTTTTATGTTTGTATGAAGATATTTCATGGCATTAAGCAATTACTTGGTCATATCATATCTACTTAAATTTGTGCAACCTGTAGATTGCTTCTCTAGTGGCATTAGCATCACTTGGAGGGTTTGCTCTAGATCATTTGTGCTTAGGAGATGCATGTAAGAAAGTTCTTTAGATTATTTTTCTTTTTTTTTGACAATGTGGTCAAACTTTTGGCTGTGAACTCTATCCTGTGATGTAGAACTTTTCAGTTGAGCCTACGCTAATCAAGGAGTTCTATTCTCTCTTCTTATTTGTACAACTCACATGAAAAGCCTAGAGAAAAGGAAATTCATTGCTCCAATATTAGGATTTTCATCATCTTAGTGCAGCTTTGTGAGTGATTAGGTTGTGCATGATACAATATTTGTTCAATTAAGTGAAATATGAAGATAAGGTTGGGGATCATTCTATTTTCTAATTACCTATGAGGTTTGTTTGGAACTTTGAGAATATCTGTACAGATAACCAGTATTAGGGAACATTTTTATAGAAACATTACCTAAATGGATAAATTAAATCTGCAGATTCTTTTATCCTGTCCATCTTCATATTATCTTGATCAACAGTATTTAAATGGTTGAATTAAATCCATCTTTGATTTCCTTTCCTTACTTTTCTCTTCTGTTTATTTTTTTGGTGCTGGTGATGTATAAACGAAGACATAAGTTTACAAATTCACTTGAGTCTAGTATTTTTTTTTCAAACATAAAAAAAGAGAGAATGAAGAAAGGTTTCAGTTGGGTATTCCTGTATTCTTTATGCAAATCTAGTTAACCAACTAACTTAATTTGTTCTATTGCAGGTTGCTTTTTCTAACTGAAGTTGTACTTCATCTTTAAATACACTTCTGTTCTATTGTTTATGGCACTGCTGGGAATGGGAGCAAATATGCAGTATAATGGCAATTTCCCAGGATATTACTCCAGAATAAATCTTAATATGGAGGCTAATAGCAGCACATGGCCCGTAAACGATATAGATAAAGTGTTTGATCATGGACCCTTCTACAATGGTTTTTTGCCATCTTTTCCTCCTGATCAGGTTTTGGGGTACCAGAAGGAAGTATTAAAGCAGGAGATGCTCAAGCATGAAACCATATTTAGGGATCAGGTAAGTTTTATCTCTACTTTTGGTGTTAATAGAAATAGAAATAATCGTAGGTATCATTTTTCTGATTTTAATAAAGCCATTGCTCCTTGAATCATCCATATGGATCACAATTGCATTCCTTTGGCATGTCATACTAGTCATTTAATCCTTGATAGTTTTAGTTCCTATTTATGGTTTCTAAACACTTGTTTGTTCAAAATGTTTTTGTGTCCAGATCCATGAGCTTCATCGCCTTTACAGTAGACAGAGGGCATTGATGGATGAAATGAGAAGGAATGAATTGTATAAACATGAACTAAGGTTGGAGACATCAAAGTCAAATTCTGTTCTGTCTCACGTCTCAAGTGAATACGCTCAAAACACATGTCATGCGACTCATGCCCCTAGCTTGCCTTGGGTAAACCCTGCCTGTGGTGGATTATCAGTTTCAGGTGCTGAAAATGTCCAATTTCCTTTGAGTTCTATTCAAGGAAAGAGCACTCAAGCGTGTCCTGATCCTGCTCAAACTGAAGAATGTTTTAAAGACTTTGAGCTATTGGAATCCAAGTGCAAGAAAATTGGGAAAAAAGTATTGGATCTTCAACTTCCAGCTTATGTGTACGTTGACAGTGAAGAAGAGGAATCATTGGAAGATGGAAAGGTTACTAAAGTGCTTGATCTGTCAAGTTATACTTCAAAAGGAATTACTCAGGTTGTGTGCAATGGTGATGTAAATCCATTTCATGGCAGTAATGAACTTAAGGATGTTTTTTGTGAGGAAGCCTCCACTTCAGTATTGAAAAAATCCACAGCTCTGGCTGACTTAAATGAGCCTGTTAAGTTTGAGGAAGAAGCAGCTTCTAAATCTGATTTTGTTGGCCCTACCAGTTGCAGGGAGAGCCCATGCCTTGATGTTTCCCAAAAGACAAAATCAACCTTCCAGATTTCTTCTGAGGAAATTATCCAAAATACCTGTACCAGATGGGATTTCGAATCTCGCTCAGATGTTGTACTGTCTGAAAAGAAAGAAAGAAAACAAGAGTGGCCATCCTTCAGTGATGAAGCTGGTGAGAATCTTTCTGCAATGTTGCACTAATTGAAGACTTCTTCAATTTCATTGTTAATTTTCCTTTTTCTATGCAATTGATATTCTTTGAGTTTTTGAGCTAGTTCTTATGTCTCTTATAATGACGTGTAGTATTTCTTATTAATTGGTATCATGATAACTGTTAATTTTATATTGTATGAACATCTATCGTCAGGTAAGAGTTTTAACTTGAATTCTTTTCCTCAAGGTTTTGTTGCAGAAAACTTATCCATGTTGCCTGAATCATCAAAAGAAGAGCTTCAGCAAGCTCATCAACCTCCAACATTTCATTTATTAACTAAGAGTTACCAAGAAGTGGAGACTAAAAGAACAATTTTCAGTGTTGAGAGCTTTGGAAGGGATCACGGTTCCCTCAATGATAGCCAACCTGGACCAAGCAGTGCTTCTTACATGTGCACTTCACGTGAGCTTGTTCCTCATGCTGATGTGGCCATTTCTGGGTCATCTCCAGCTGCATCTTGTAGAAAACCTGTACGTGACATGGTGCGAAATCCAATTGCTGTTCAAGCATTACCATGTTTTAACACCTCTGTATCACTGGGTAGTTCAAAATCATCAATTGGGAGGCCTGGGCTTACTGGAGACATATCTCATTCTGTTCAGGATAGCTTTTGCAACAGCTACCAATCAGAGCCCAAGAGATTTAGGGTTCACCCACCATCCTTCAGTTTTGATAATGTGAACAACGATAACAACCATGAGTTAACATCTGAACACCAAGGCCTTTCAAACTATGTTCAGGGTTCCATGGACATGAAGTCTTCTAAGAGCATAAACTTGAATTTTATGCCTAATTGCTGTTCTTCAGATGTGGAAGTTTCACAGAGTATCCAGGGTACAGATGGAATGGAGAAACTTGAAAAATTAACAGGGGTTTTGGCGCTGCTTAAAGTGAAGCAAGTACTTGATGGGAGACCCGAAAAAGGAAGTGAAGATTCAACCCAGGTGGAATCTGTCCTTTTAAAAGCTTATACAGAATGTATCCCTGATGTTGATCCAAAGAAATTTGAGGCAAGTGACTCCCCTAGTAATAGACGAATCCTTAATTTTCCCACTTATGAAAAGCCTCATATATCAAGTGATCAGTGTTCTTCTCATGCCTCCCAGTCAGAAACCCATCAGAATGGAGATGAATATATAGAGAATACTCAGAAAGATGTACTTGACATAAACTTGACTTGCGACTCTGTGCCTGACTCAGGAAAATGTCCTACTGCAAGTGAGCTTGTACTAGAGAATGGACTTGACAAAAAACATGAAGGTTTTGGAAGTCACATTGACCTGAACTCATGTATTAATGAGGATGAGTCTTCTCCAATGCACTCTCTCTCAACAGAAGTTGACCTTCAGGCGCCTGCCAGTCCAGAGAACAAGGAGTGTTCCCCACCCAGAGGAGAGTCTAATGAAACCTTACTTGAGACACCTTCTCAATCATCAAGACAGGAAGATGCAGATCTTCTAGGGGAACTAATGAGGATTGCTGCAGAGGCTATAATCTCCATTTCATCATCAGAGGTTCAAATTTGTATTGAGAAGACCACTTGCAAGACATCTGAAGCTCCTTCAAGTGACTCCTTACATTGGTTTGCTGGGATAGTTTCTTCTGTGGAAGGTGAACCAGAGAATGAGTCTGGAAAGGTTTTAAGTAGTAAGTATAGTAATCATGATGATGATGAGTTTCTGCCTGACGGAATTGATTACTTTGAGGCCATGACATTGAGGCTTACCGAGACAAAAGAGGAAGAGTGCTGCTGTAAGTGTAATATCCAAAAAGAGGAAGAAAGAGGTGCGATTTTGTTACAAAGTCAGCCAAGGAAGGGCCGGACAAGGAGGGGGAGGCAGCGTAAGGACTTCCAAAGTGAAATTCTACCAAGCCTTGCCTCTTTGTCAAGGTATGAAGTGACTGAGGATCTCCAAACAATAGGAGGATTAATGGAAGCTGCTGGTAGTCGTTGGGAAACAGGTTCTTTGAGAAATGCAGGTAGAATTGGGTCGACAAGGGGGAGGAGACGGTCTTGTGCCCCTTCTTCCAGCGTTGCAGAGAACACGGTGGGCTCACTGTTAAAGCAGCAAACTGCCAACAGTGAAAAGGGCATTGAGGAGAGGAACCTAATAGGCTGGGGAAAGATCACTAGGCGGCGTAGGGGGCAGAGGCATCCAGTTAGTAACCCACAGCTTATTTTAGGCCAAGTATAGCGAGAGTGATTTTTATCTCTCTTTGTTTTAATGGTTTTTGGGTGAGGTGTTTTGTGGACCATCGGATTTCTTGTAAATGTCTTCTAAGCCATGGTATATGAAACAACTTTACTGGTGGATAAGAAAAAGGACCCCTTGATATTTATATGTATATGCAGGTTTAAGTTTTTTTTTAAGAATGAAATTTGCTCTCCTAATGGACTTTGATAACTCAAGTAGTCTAGTTACAAGTGAAATGAATTTTCTGTCTTCAGAGAATCAGACATGTCTAATGAAATTGCTTGTGATTGAAAATGGCAAACCTCATGTAAGAAATCACATGCTCATGAACATGTCACTTGATACTTATTTTCTATTGGATCAAAATTGTAAATGATCTTGAATATAATTTGATGTTCTTGTAGGCATCAATGTGAACATAAACACCTTAAGAGCAACTTTAAGGTCCTTTATTATTATTATTTTTTTTTGTGGGAAAAATACACTTAGATCTATATAGGCTTCATTTAGGAGTTCATAAGGGAATGTAATGAAATGTAGTTAAGCCAGAAAAAAGAATGGAAAAGAAAGGAATGAAATAGAATTATGTAACTTTGTTTTGATGTCTTAAAATAAAAGAATGCAAATGAATAAAATGTAAGTAATCTTGTTGGAGTGCTCATAAGCATATAGAAATTTAAAAAATAGTTAATACTACCCATAAATGATGTATTAGGTTGTTATGGTGACCTGTGTGACAAGTAATTTCTCGGAAAATATTTTGTAGTACTTTTGGAGTTGTAGAGTCAAATATTTAGTACATAGCAATGTTCAAGCCATTGGTTGAAGGTCATTACTTTTGGAGTTGTAGATGAATTCATGTAACTTGCCAAGATTTTAAGAGGGGGGGGGGGGGGGGGAGAGAGGACGATTGGCACACTAAACCATACTTCCATGTTCTACAGTTCATATTAAATTATATTATTCTCGTTTGAAGTTTGAGGATTTTCCATAAACCTAATTGGTAGTATTATTAATACCAAAATTGATATATAGCACAAAATTCTTAAAAGAAATTTGCAGGAAATAGTAAAATCGAAAAATTAGATAAACCTAGAAATTAATATTTAGGGCTGCTTTGAATCAGCCCTTAGGAAGATAGAAGTTTTAGTAATTAGCACCTAAAGTTGGATGGAGTTAGCACCAAGCCATTGTAAAATTCTGATTGAAATTTTATTCCTTATATAATTGTCTCTATAAGAATATACAATAGCATTCTTATATAGACGATAGGTGTAAATCCTAATCTCAAAAGACTTGAGTCAAAAGCCCAATTATTGAATTACGAAAAGAACTTTGACTATAGTGAATCAAAGAAAATACTAATAATATAATTAGCTATAATAAGACCTAAAATAAAATCCAATGAGCCTATACTAAAAAAATATAATTGACTTCTAAACAAATAGTTTCTCAAAAAAGAAAAAGAAAAAGAAAACTTCTAAACAAATACATCATACAACCATTTACATGCCACTACAAATTAAGCCAAACCATATATTTTTCAGATTAAATCCCATCCAAAAATAACCTCATTTATATTTACTAACCAAATTTATTATAGGATAAGGAAATATAACAAACTTAAGTATTAAATTGTCATTTTCAAATATAAAAGTTGATTTCAGACTTTTCTTTAAACCTTAACAAACTTAAGTAATTTGTGCATATGAGAGCATGTCAAAGAAGCAAGGACAGATCTAAGAGGGGCCAGGCCCAACTTGGCCCTAAGAAATTTCTTTTTATTAGTTAGATTTTTTATTTTTGCAGTTGGGCCCTCTCCCCCAAAACCTTAGGTCCCCCTTCCCTCCAATCAGCCTAGCCAACCCAGCTCAACTAGTAATTACCTAACCCAAAAACTTAACAAAAATAAAATTTAAAATTTTTTTGAAAATCCTAACCAACCCAATATTAAGAAACAATATGATTATTATTATTATTATTTTTTGTATCTTTGTTGGTAAATGATTGCATCTTAATGATTAGTGTATTTGTCTTAATTTATTATTTGTTAATACTATATAGATACATGTAGATACTCATTTTTTTTTAGAGGTCCAGCAGAAAGAGGAAGCCCAACAATGTGGGCAGAAGAAAGTGGGATGGAAATACCATTAAGCCCAAGAGGCAGGAATAATGAATTATGGGTCCATGAAGTAAACAAATGGACTCTGAAGGAGTAAATGGGCCTAAGAAGGCTCGAAAAGAAAGAAATAGCAAACCCATGGGCAGTATGGATGTAGAAAAGCAAGAATGGGTCACAGTAGGCTCAAAACAATGTAAGTAAAGAGATTAAGGGGCAATGGAGAATCCATAAACCCCAAGGATGAAGTATAAAGTACTTGGGCCAAGAAAGCCCAAGGAGTTAGTAAAGGCCTATGGGAAGCACAGAACTGGAAAGGGCCAAGGATGCCCAAGAAAGTAAACAGGCCAAGGACGCCCAAAAGGAGGTAAGCGGGACGTGGGAGCCCGCAAGTAATGTGGTAAAAGGCCCAATGAGTTTATTGGGCCATTAAAAAAGGGATGAACAGCAAGCCCAAAGAAGCCCAGAAGTCTTGGGTCAGGTAAACACCACGGCAGGCATGACAGAATAATGCAGCAGGAAGTAATAGCAAGGCTAACAATAGAACACGGAGGAGGGCGCAAAGGAAGGGAAGCCCACAATCAGGCAAAGCCCAGCAAGTCATAAAGAATTAGAAATCAATAAAGCAGCCAACGCCGTAAGAAGTAAAAAACAAACGGAAGAATAGGCAGGCGAACCTTTAGACCACGGCAAGTGCATGAGCAGCGGGCAGATTTTGGATGAGCATAGAAGTAAGGCACGCGCAAAGCCCAAACACCACCAGCCTGTACCCAACCAATACAGGAAGCGGTGGGTCATGGATTAGAGGTAAGAGGGCATGGTCTGGCGGTGGGAGGAGGAAAACCTATTTTCGTGTTTCTTGCTCAGGCTCTTTTGGAGGTAGTGTCCTGCTGGGATGACATACCACCCAAAAGAAGTAAAGTTGAGTTAGAACCACTAGGTGCATGCCATGAGGGATGGAGAGGAAGAGACTACTTACACCGTAGCAAGTAAGAATGTCATGGCAAGTAAACAAACAAAATAGTCTTCTTTGTCTGGTGAGGTGGAGTGGCGTGGCCAGTACAGGTAAGTGGCGCTGGTTGGGCGATTGACCAATCAATAATGGTCAGCAAGGACACCCACACCAGATAAAAAATGATTAAGGGCTAAAATGGTAAAAGCCAGCCGCGGCTGGCATTATATATGGAGTCCTTACTATGCGCGACAGGGGGGCGACCTCTAGGAAGGGAATCACCATAACTAAAAAAAACATTGAAAGATAAAATGAAGAGAAAGGAAGGAAAGAATTAGAGAGAGAATAGAAAGAAAAGCAAAAAATGGAGAGAACAGAGTAACAGGCATGCACCAAATAGGTTGATCCCCTTCTCCTTCTTCGACCCGTGTCCTCTATTAACGGCAAAGGACCTCTCTAAGTACAATTTGTTCAGGCCTACCCCCTCAAAGCAGTTAGTTTCTTCCTCAGAGAGATTAGTCGCGTTGAGGAGATGGTTTCCCTTCTTGACTTAGACCTAGCAATGTAACTTGATATGGCAGACTGACTTTTTTTTTTTTTTTAATAAGCTTATTTCTATTTATTCAATACTTATCCTTTTGTTTCATAAAACGAGTATTCATTATCAAAGCCCATTATTTACTTTTGTCTGAATAGTTAAAAAATTTCTATTATTATCTTTATTATATCTGCTTGCCGTAGCTATTATAACAACTCTGCCTGCTAGGGGTAAGTGATACAAATCTTGGCAAACGAGGGCGTCGTTTGTGCATAAGTCGGACCAAAGAGGGTTGCTATTAGATCGGTTCCAACTCCCTGATCCAGAAAATTTTGGAGCCTAATGCAGCAGGAGGCGGCCCAACCCAATATTTGCAAAAAGGCCCCCACATTACATATTTGAAGTTTTATTTATTTATTTATTTTTTTTAAGACTCCAGCCGCTTTAGATTGAAATTCTAAATCTGTCAATGCAACGAAGAATGGGACTCAATTGATGTCATGTCATAATTTTTTTATTCCTTTCTTTCTTTCTTTCTTCTTGGGGTAGTCAATATTTCATGTCATATTTGAACATCCTAACTTGGACTTATTATGCTATCACTTCATTTAACGTAAAATATATAGAGTTATTATTATGCTACCTAGGTTGGTGGATTGTCAAATTGTTAGCTTGGATTTGTTTTTGGGCTATCGATCAAGGTGGGTGGATTGGATTCCCTTAAATTTCGAGAGCAAAGTGAAGAAGTGACATGAAAAGCATTAAGTCTCAAGTCTTAATTCTTAACCCAGCGACCTACCACCCAATTTATCCATGATGAACGCCCAACCTGTCTAATTTTCAATGCCCGCCTGACTAAGCATGACAATATGCCATCACTGTTATAACTACTGATTTTGTCTTTACTTTCAATTATTCATAAATATTTAGATTTTTTCTTCTAACAATGCTAAGACCACAACTACTTACACTTAAAATTCTGCCACAACTCTTCACATTGTGAATTGTGGTAAACATATAGATTTCTTTCTCTTCAATTCTTATTCCTCATCAATTAATTTATGTACACAGTATAATTTATGCACTTTTTGTAACTCAATGAGATTAAAACTCTGCCACAACTCTTCACATTGTGAATTGTGGTAAATATATAGATTTCTTTCTCTTCAATTCTTATTCCTCATCAATTAATTTATGTACACAGTATAATTTATGCACTTTTTGTAACTCAATGAGATTAAAATTCTGCCACAACTCTTCACATGGTGAATTGTGGTAAACATATAGATTTCTTTCTCTTCAATTCTTATTCCTCATCAATTAATTTATGTACACAGTATAATTTATGCACTTTTTGTAACTCGGTGAAAAAGTGATGATCGTCATGGGTACATAAATTACAATGTTAACTATTGTCGCACGCAGTTAATTACGTATAGCCCTACACACAGGTTAAAATCATATTTACGATTTCAGCCTGTGTTCGTACACACTGTATGATCTCTAATCACAATTCACGACTTGTACCTAAAAGTATTCAAATTCTTGGACCACATGCCTTTGGCCTGATATAGTTGAAACTTGAAAGAGAGAGAATATCAATTATGCATTGAAAGAAGAGCGTGAAGGATAAGCTCATGAAAAGAATGTTTTTTCAGCTAATGTTATTGCCGTGTATTTATAAATTTTCAGTTGCCTATTTATTTTTATTTTAAGTCCATGTCATATCATTTATGTTCTGATGGTTGCATCATTTAATTTCCAGACAACAGTCAGTACAATTTCAATAAATTTGTAATTTTTTACAATTCTATTTTACCATCTTAAAAAGTTATTTTATCAATATATAATAGGATTCAGATCCTCTAGAGTTCCTAGGGTACTCTACCAAGTAGAGTTCATTAAATCCTAACCACTCTTTAATGATTTAATGATCTAGATTCTGCCATGTCAGCATTTCATTAACAATCATCTTAATTGTTTTGTTTACAACATTATTTTATTATTTTAAGAATATTATTAATGAAATGCTGACATGGCAGAATCTAAACCATTAAATCATTAAAGAGTGGTTAGGATTTAATGAACTCTACTGGTAGAGTACCCTAAGAACTCTAGAGGATCTGAATCCTATATAATACCATTTTACAACACATCAACATCCCAACTTTTATTTTCTTATTCAACTCATTAAAATAATATATACTACCCAATAAAATAATATAATCCAATCTTTCTCTCTCTCTCTCTCTTTTCCTCACAAGCTCTCTCTTTCAACCACCCATCACCACCACCCCTGCCACAAAAAACTCATCACCACAACCACTACAAAAAACTCATTACCACCACATTTGCCACAAAAAACCCACCACTACCACCACGAAAAAACCCATCACCACCACATTTGCCACAAAAAACCCACCACCACCTCCACCCACAAAACCCACAAAACCACCGTGAAAAAACCAATCAAACACCACAGCCACAGCCGCAAGAAACCAGCCACCATGCCACCACCAAACCCAGAAACCAAACAACAACCAAACCCAGACGTAGGCATAACAACAACAAAAAAACCCCATCGGAACCCACCCAAACCCACCTCGCCGATCTCCACCTCAACTGCGCCGCCACACCGATTTCCACCTTGCCATGCCACCACACTGATTAGCAAACCCACTACGCCGATCAGACCCACGACAGCAACCAGAGAGAGAAAGCGACCACGATAGCAAGTAGATAAAGAAGAGGGAGAAATGAAAAGCACAGATAAAGGGAGGTGCCGCCACGCCGATCAGCAAACCCACTATGTTGATCAGACCCATGGCGGCAACCAGAGAGAGAAATCAACCACGGCGGCAAGTAGATTGTACAAATAGAGAAGATGGAGAAATGAAAAGCACAGTGCACAGATAGAGAAGAGGGAGAAGAGAGGAGTGTCTATGAGTGTGAAAGACAAAGGAGAGAGAGTGAGTAATAAAAAAAATGAAATTTAAGTTTACAATGGGTGAACATTGATTTGTATAAGTAGAATTGCACTGTAACACTATTGTAAAATTTTTTCGAATTGAAAGACTGAAAAATGGGGTTGTTTTATGCTTTTATGCTAAAATTTTCGTACATATGCCATTTACCATGCCCAATGTGAATGCTCTAAAAGTTAGAACTTTAAGAAATAGGAAATGACCCATAATAAAGCACAGATAAAATATGCTGAGAAGTTCTGGTTCAAGTCAGCATCTCTTATTCAATTCCATAGGTAAAGTATATTGTGCTTAAGTCTTTTCTGTATATCTAAATAAACAGCAATTAATGTTAACATACATCTTGATGTGCTTCCAGGTTTGGTACATCTCTGAAAAAGAAAATCAATAATCTTTTATAATAAATTAAGCCAGAAAAAGTGGCTATTGAAAACATGACAGAATAGGCAAGGATTAAAGTTGGTGCAGTGCGTGTGACATTCAAAAAAGATAATGTGAAGCATTATGGCTAGCCAACAGCATATTACCTAGGGAATAGATATGAGATTCTGTCTCAAATAAGTTAGCATATGTTTTTTCCTTTAAAAAAAAAATTTGCATGCGTTTTACTCAAGAGATCATAAAACCAATTATGTCATATGGGAACCACGATTACTCTGTAATCTTTCACCTATATCCAACTTGATGCATTATTATTTTTTAATAGGCGTATGACTTGCAGGAAGTTGTCTCTAAGGTACGTTTTGTTCCCAAGATATTCAGGAAAATCATATGGTTTTCAATAATGCTAAAGTTGATGAAACCCAAGTGAGTTGGCCAAGTGGTTGGACACTTGGTCTCAAAGTGCTTGTCCCAGGTTCGACTGGGTGTGCCCCTTAGTTCGAGTCCGGGTACCTGCACTTTGAAAAAACCCCTTGGGCTAGCGATTTACCTTACTAGGGCCCACCCATTGCGAAAAATGATTAGTTTCTGGTTGAAAACTTTGAAGATACACTGTGGGGAAACTCAAAAAAAAAAAAAAATGCTAAAGTTGACAAGTGATTGGGTGATGAAAACAGAAAAAAGAGAGAGAAGCGGAAGCAAGAATTTAATATGTTTTGGCCCAACGATTTAAGTCCACATCATGGAAAGCCCTTGGCAGCTGCTTTATGTTTATTTTGATAGCAGTGAATCTATAGTAAAGTTTATATACTAGAGAACTTTGGGCTAATTATGGACTAACCCTAATGTTAGTTTTCTTGTTCTACAAGTACATTACTTACGGTAAGTTTAGACCTCTTGGATCCTAACATCTCTAACACCCTCCCACAAATGTAAGGTGGGATAGCTGAGAAATATGTGCATAGAGTGGTTTTTATATAGACTATTTTGTGGGACAAAGAAAGGTACTTCTTTGGTGGAGTTTTGAACTTAACTACTTGTGTAGAGTCGGTTTGAGCTATACAACGATTCAATTGGGCTATTGGATTCTAGAGGGGATAAGTCACAAAATAGAAATTTCTGGCTGGTTTTGATTTTTTGATTTATGTATTTTAGAATTGATTTCATTATAATTTTGATTTGTTGTTATTTTTTATTATATTATCACTAACAAATGGAAAATAAAGCAATATTTGTTTTCATTGACATGAGAAATAACCTAATGCTAACAAGTAACACTTTAAGTATCTAAAGCATCTAAAATCTCATCAAGTTGTTTCATTGAATAGAATGATTTAAATTAAATATTTGATCAAAAAATTATATTTGATCAAAATAATAAAGAAACACAAAAAAAAGGAAGCTTCATACTCTCCTTTTCTTTTAGAACTTTTATAAACCATAATAGTAGTTCTTTCCTCTCTCTCTCTCTCCCTCTGGGGCCCCCCCCCCCCCCCCCAACAAAAAAAAAATCCCAAAACGACAATATACTAGTACTTAAATTGTGTGGTCCAAGCAAAACCAATAGGCTTTTTTCACAGAGTAAAAGCTTCAGTCCCAAGTTGAGTGAAATGAGGACTTTGAAGAGCCTCTTGAAGTAGGTCATGATCATTATCCCACGAATCACGATATTTTTCTAAGTTTACATCAGCATTTACTAAGGCTGAAACGCATAGCTGTTTCCTCCATTCTTCTAAATGTGGGAATTCAACATGATCTCCATATCTATCACAATACTGCAACAAAAAGCAATTAGCATTACATACATATATTACAGTTTAGAGTGCAAGCCATGTTTTGGTGGGTGTCCAAATTAACAAATGTATTTAAACCATCTACACTTTTTGATAGAATTTGCTTATATTATATACATATAGACCAGGGTCCGTTTGAATGCAGTTGAAATTGAAAACTGAAAACTACTGTAGCAAAATAATTTTTTAATGTGTAAATAGTACCGTAAGACCCACTTTTAATAAAATTTTTTGGAAAAGTACATGAACAGTGCACGCACTGCGGTTTTGCCCCCGCAGCCGAAAAGAAAAAAAAAAAAATTACTGAAACGCGTTTTGCGTCCAGATGTGGACGCAAAACGCAGCTCCCAAACGCATTCCTAGTTTTACTATTGCTAATTTGTTACAAAACATAAAAACCATGCACCAATTCCTTACGGCATATTTTTTAACAGTAAAAAACTTAAATACAATTATTTAGATGTTATATTTAATGCCGTTGCTATGTTGACCAATACAACGGAAAAACTTTTATGTTTACCTAAGAAGTTAGCACAATTAAATTCAATTATTTGGTTCATTTAGCATCATAGATACACGATCGAATTTAATTGAAAAATCTAAGATATAAAATTTCTAAGAAACTTTACAGAAGATAACCATTTTTCTTACCTCAAACTCTGCTATATCGTGGGTGTAATGCTTTGGAACACCAGCAAGATCCCTAGAGTGATAGAAATCCTTAATGGATTGCATCATTTCATCCCATGATGGCAATGTTCTTTTCCCAGACAGAAGCTGAGCTATCCATATTGCTTGGGACTCAAAGAAAGGGAACCCTATAATCTGCATCACATTCACATCATCAAACACATTAAAATGAAAGAAAAGAAAAACCCATAAGTAATACTTAAAAATAAATAAATGTGGAGATAGGTATAAGATGTAAAATATTAAATCTTTACCTTTCTAGGAATACCCATGAAAGAGAGAGAAGGTGCAAGAGAAGGAGGGAATGTATGCTCATACAAAGGACCCACTCTGTCATCATCCACAGCTACTATCCCTTTGGTGTCAAGAAATGGGAACGTATATGAATACCTACACATAGCACACATTATTATAATTATTATTATAACTGATAGAGGGTGCACCAAGCTTTTTTTAATTTATTAATCATAGTGGATATGGACCATATATGTTTGATCAATATATTTGCAAACACCTAGATATTGTAAACTTAAGGGTCCCACAGTACATATCTCCCAGTCAATATGGCCATTATCAACCAATTAAGCAACAACCTTTTTGACATGGGAATGTTCTTTGTTTGGTGCCACTAAGTGAATATAATAAGGTCAAATCAAATGGTAATTTACTAAGTAAAATTAGATTTTAACTCATTTGGTCATGGGTGTCTTACCCTGTGCAGTATATGATGGTATCAGCAATAACCCAAGTGCCATCTACAAATAGAACCCGTCCATCTTCATGAAGAGACTCTATCTGCATGATATTGCATTTTAAATTTAGTTTGGTTTATTATAATTGTAGTAAAAATATTTGCTTCTATGTATTTTAAAATTACTGTAAGTAAAAACTTGGATATGAGGAATTGAACCTGTGGACGAAGATGCAAGGTGTCATGCTTGGAGAGAATTTTTGATAGACCTTCCGAAATGTTAAGAGATTTGGAGCTGAGGTAAACTTCCTTTGCCACTTCCACAAGTTCTATTGATATATCTTGTCCACTCAACGAGTTTCCAACCACCACAACAACCTGTACAATGAGATGCTTAATTATGGTCATTTATTTAACTATTAAACGAATTGGAATGTGTTGGTAGACTACAATTTTTTAATCAGATCGAATTCTATCATTCTATTACATTACCTCATTGTGAAATGGCTCGGTAACCCTGTAGATATGACTATGCATTTGCTTCCTTTTCCATGCATCCATGCCTATTAACATTGATAAAAGCACGTAAAAGCATTAGTCATAATAATTATCACAAAATATTTTACAATAAAGTGAGGTAAGTAATGAGTCTAATCGATAACCAATAAAAATCTGCAAATTCAACTGTTGTTGTGGAAAGTTTTGTAAAAGTTGTTGTAACTATTAA
The DNA here is from genome assembly GCF_040712315.1 of Castanea sativa. Taxonomy (NCBI): domain Eukaryota; kingdom Viridiplantae; phylum Streptophyta; class Magnoliopsida; order Fagales; family Fagaceae; genus Castanea; species Castanea sativa. Next base: position 35,847,175 of record NC_134016.1, on the reverse strand, counting down.
AAGTGAAATAAGATACCATATATGCAACTATCTATAAGATTAATGAAGTCATATGTCTTTCCTTTTACTGTGCCTAGACATGACATGAACCTGGAGAAAATTCATGAATAGAGTTTCATTACATAGGGACTCATTCTTTGACTATTTTGAAATTGATTCAAAAGTACATATGTAAATGTGCTTAACTTTTAGAAAGATGTGAATTTGCTTTCTTCTTTAAAAAAAGAAGAAGATGTAAATGTGATTTGTGTAAGAAAAGAATCATTTTATTGTTTTCACATACCTTTAATGGAAGGCAACCTAGGCTGAGAGTAATGACCAGTGGCTACAACCACTGCATCAAAGACCTCTTCCACCACCTTCTCGGTCTTCTTCTCTTTACTCCGAACAACCCATCTCAAATCTTTGCCAATGGCTTCAGAATCCAACAAACCCACATACTCCACCCTTGTGTTGAACCTTATCATCTCCCTTAACCCAAACCACTCACAAAAATCTTTTAGGTACAGAAAAAGTTCTTTGTGGCCAGGGAACCTTCTCATGTCCCTACCTTTCTTGACCAAAAATGGAAAATCAGTGAACCCCATGATCTCCCTAGGAGATGTGAGCCTCAAAGAGTTATAAATACTACTATGTACCTTTAGAAAAGTGTTCCTTCCAAGAGGATCCTCAACCTCAACATTTGGATCATATAGCCATTGGCCTCCAACATCATGGTTTTGTTCCAAAACCACCGCACTATGGCCTTCTTTACTCAACTCCCTTGCAGCTACTAGCCCTGATGGTCCAGCCCCGATCACACACACACGCTTAGATTGGGTCCTCACAGAGACCATGGTTGTTGGATTTTTTTGTATAGCTAGCAAGGGAGAGAGAGAGAGAGAGAGAGAGAGTTATAAGTTTAAGTTCTTGAAATTGAAAATGTATTTTGTTGGTGTGTTGGAGAGATTGTGAGGATTTAAAGTGTGATGTGGGGGTTTATATAGTTAAATTTACTACACGCAAACAAAGAGAAATAATGTTAAGAGATAGAGATGGTTTGCTAGCTAGGAGACACACGTGACATATTAAAATGATGGTTTTTGGATTTGTCTGCGTTCTACTAAAAGCGACATGTGGTTGAACCCCTCAAAAAAGAAGTTACATTTGGAATTAATAATTAATTAGTGTATAATTTTTATTTTTATTTTTTAGGAAATAATTAGTGTTTAATTTGATTAGAAACTTTCAAATCTTTTAAAACTTTTTTGAATACTTATTATTAATTTCCTGCAAGAATCAAATGATTCAAATCTCTGAACTGGCACTCTTATCTGCATGCATGGACTGGGTTCAATATCATGATGCCTCAGTATGGGTAGGAGCCCATAATAGAAATTGTTAGTCCCTCTTGAAAGGATTTGGATACGTGGCATTCGCCCAATAGTTCAAATTGTGAGTTGTGACGACCAAGTGGCCCTACCTCTTTCTCAAAAAAAGAAAGAAAAAAAAAAAGGTGTAAGAACTTCTTTTTTACCTGTGAAAGTCCCAGCATTACATAGCTTTAGTCATGAATTTTCTTTATATATATATATATATATATATGTATATATATATTGAGAAATAATAACTAAATGACTTATTATTGCATAATTTTAGAACTTGTTTCTAACTAAATAAATGATTATTGTTATTATATAAAATGAATAATTTTGTACATTTGTCTTTATATATAACTAGAATATAACCCGTGCTTATGAACAGGAATGATGAATTGTAATGATGCTATTGATATTAGCTTGTGTTATAAAATGTATAGGATATTAGTTCAATAACGACATTTGGAGGTACTAAAATAGTTTTTTCTTGCAATTTTCATGATATTAGTTACGCCAAGTTTCTCATTGCATTGTTACTATGTATATAATTTTGAAAATTACTATTGGATACTATATATACAATTTTAATTCACAATTACTATCCATAAAATTCTGATAAATACAACATAAAATAAAAGAGTAAATTGGTTCAATAGTATCTCGTAAATTGAATGAGGATAGGTGCATAAGATCGTTCAGTTTAATTACAATTTGTTATGTTCAAGATCCTGGCATACAAATATCTAAATAGAAACAATATAAAAAATATGCTCATTAGATATAAAAATAAAAAAATAAAAAAAAAAACAGCAAAAATCTAAACAATTTAATTTGTATATAAAGCTAACAAAAGCAAAATTTAATATTGAATCTACTTAAATTTTCCCTAAGTATTGGTTTTATATATATAATCAAGTTTTTATGGTTTATTTATATTGAACTCATTGTTTTTTGCATTGAATAAACTCACTTGGTACAAAAATGAAAAAACTTACATTCGATGAGACACGTAACGCAAAATCAAACTCTAGTTGAATTCCAATTTTCACATTGAATTAACTAACTTAACACAAAAATTTGAAAACTTAGATTAAATGGGAGACATAGCGCAAAATTAGACTCTAATTGAATTCCAATTTAAAATCTAATTGGATTTTCTCTTAGTTCTACCTATTTATATATATTAGTTGCTAACCCGGGCGATGCATAGGAAAATTACTGAAAATGAAATCTAATGAATGCTAAGCAATTATGCAAAATGCCATTTAAGTTAAAAGACAAATATTAGTGAATATTGTTATCCTTAGCTGTTTGTGTTACATTTAGAGTTTCATATCTAAGTTACTACAATATTACTTGTAGCAACTAATGCTCACAATATAAGTATATTACATGAGACCAAAATTTATATTATCTTCAAGCTCCCCTTAGCCTTACAGAGTCCCTAACAAAATTTCTTTTGTATTGAATTTGATTTCAAAGGATTTCTTCAAAATTATTTGAATTAAACCTCACAAATTAAAAAGAAAAAATAAATAACATTACAACATTGTAGCTAACTAATATATAAATAAACTCCCAATTTAACATGATAAATCACTATTAGTAATTTAGAAAGCAAAAATTAACAAACTTAAAGTTGTTACCCATTTAACCTAAAAATTTTCATATTCTAAAGTAGTCAAACACCTATTAACAAATAACTATTTATATAAAATATTCAGTAATTTCTTCAATACTGTAAGTTGTTCATGCTTAAACTCTTTCTTGCTTGGATCCTACAAAACAATATATATATATATATATATATATATATATATATATATATATATATAGAGAGAGAGAGAGAGAGAGAGAGAGAGAGAGAGAGAGAGAACCAATTAAAGAGACAACCAATTATGATAGTGTTGGAGGCAAAGTAAGAGATTAAAAAAAACTAAAGACATAAAAAGCTAGTTAATTTATATCAAAAGACATAAAAAGCTTACAATCAAATAGAATTCATCTTAAAAGTAAATAAATACATGTGGTAAATACATGTGGTTTAGGCTGTCCATGGGTTGGGCCGGCTTAAGTTTGTGCCCAAATTGGGTCTGTCTAATTTTGGATTTATCCCTATCACCAGCTAGTTAATTTATATCAAAAGACATAAAAAGCTTACAATCAAATAGAATTCATCTTAAAAGTAAGGCTATCCAAGGGTTGGGCCGGCTCAAGTTTGTGCCCAACCCGGACCCGACCCCAATGCCGGTTCGGGTTGTATCGGTTTTGGGTCCATATTGGTCGGTTTTGAGTTTGCTGGAGTGGAGTGAAATATGGCCGGATTTTGGCCGAAATATTGCTGGATCTCGTCAGATCTGGTTGTATCTAACGAGATCTAGCCGATATTTCCCTATATCTATAAAGATCAGATTGAGATCTTGATGGATTTGTCTGAAATCTGCCTACATCGTTGGAGTTAAGATTTTGGAGTTACCGGTTTTTGGCCAAACCTCGTGATTTCCAATGAGGGAAAAACAGCTCATCGGGTGGGTCGGGTTCGTCGGTTTCTCAAATAGCCAACCCGTAACTCAAACCGATGGTCTCGGGTCCTTGCACCGGCGACCCGCGTCTGACCGAAACCAAGCTTTGATCGTGCGGTTTCGGGTGAAGATGATCCGGTCCAGGCGGGTCATGGACAACCCTACGTGTGGTACAATCAAATAAATACAAGGTTTGTCAAGATGATCAGGTTTGGCAATGAAGAAGACGCGGCGGCAGCTATTGATGAGGGTAATCTCCATCTTAAACTTGTGATAATGATGAAGATGCAACAACTACTAATTATGCAGATCTAACAAAATCTTATTTTGATTCAACTACAACAAAAATGATGATAATTACCATAAAAAAAATAATATAGAAAGACAACCTTTTATGATATAGCACATCAAGGGGAATAAATAATAAATAAACCTATGAACTAAACAAATTGCAGATACATATAAACAGAAGTAGAACACCAACTAAAGTGTTTCATTTTTTTAGACAATGTGGCTCAAGTCACAGCAAGCCTTGAAATGAAAAATTATGAAGATAAAAAAGATATTGTGACACTTCACAATAAAGGTTGGATAATAATGATAATATTTACTCACTCCATCCCAATTTGTTATTTAATTCAACCATTATTCCAAAATAAAGGAGAAAGAATATGTATACCTTTCCAACTGGACTCCAAAGGAAATTGTAAAATGACAATTTTTTTTCCCATGTATGCCACATTCCCTATGATACATATGTTAGGAAATCCATTCTTTTTAGAGATACTTTAATTAATGTTAGCTCCTTAAGGAGTTTCTCTTTCTCTCATACGATAAGACAAGATAATGCTATTGCACATGCTTTAGCCTAGACAACAAGACTTTCTTTTCCTTTATTAGTTTGGGTGGAGATTGTTCCATCAAACGTTGATACTTTTCTTTTTGCTGATTTTCCAACTTCTTAATCAAATTTCAAGCGTGGTTTTTTTCCTCAAAAAAAAAAAAAAAAAAAAAAAACACTAGACGACACATAAACGAAACAGAAATTTTTTTGTCTTGTGACTTCTTTTGTTATTCTTTTAATGATAAAATGATAAACTTACCTTAATAGAGACATGGAACACCATGAACTTCTTCTAGCATATGCTTATGTAAATTTGCAATAGTACTTAAATTTTAAAATTTGTATACATTTTTTTTATTTAAGATATAAATATGTGGATGAGTTTAAAATTGATCAATACCAAAATATAATTTATCGAATGCTCTACATCATATCATCAAGAATATATCCTATTTACTTTTTTTCACCTAAGCAGTATTAATACATAATATTACATACTAAACCAAATTAAACAACTTCAACACCACCAAAATAAATAAGGACAATGAAGTGCTAAAATCTTGTTTTTTATTTGTTTGTTGTATATCTGATGCTCTGCACAAAACCCGATATGTTTCTTTTGCTACAAAGGACATAATTTTCTGTTCTATATAGACACTTATAGCAAAGGATATTCATACCAGCTAGTTCATGAGAACATCATCAATCCCAATTATTATTAGTATTTGAGAATACCAACTGTTGGGTTAAGATTTCTTGATCCCAGTTAATTAATTCAATTTATCTAAGTTGATTAATTAAGTTCAATTGCATGCAAATCATGGAGGCACCAACAAATCACCAAAATACTAAGTGTAGTGGAAAATAAATTAGACATAGTAATTTGTTGACAAATGGAGAAAACCTCACAAGGCAAAAATCTCACCGGGTGATTTTGAGATCACCACTCCCAAGAATCCACTGATCAATAATCAAGCAATTACAAGTATAAAGAACCTTACCAACTACCCTTGGCCTATCCTGAAATACCAACCTATAGTTGAACCTTCACTCAATACCTAATTGGACTTGATCTTGTAGTAGCCTTTCTTGTCCTTGATCCACAAACCTCCAATTTGACTAACCCTTTGCACGGATCCTAAGTATGTGACTAACTCCAGAACTTGAATAGATGTTGTTGGTTGCAAAGTTCTTCACTTCATCAACAATGAAGATCTGGAAGCACTCGGTTACAAAACCCTATAGCGTACAAATGCAATAGCTTCACACAGAGAATATATATCTCTTGGTCTCGGTATCCATGTGTGACGGCCTTTAAAATAAGCCTTATGTATGTCTAGGATTATGAGAAAAGAAACCCCAAACAAATATACAAGACTGAGCCGAATTTCAGATCTAAAAAATCTGAAATCATAACTCTCGATAGATCGAGCTACTGTTAAGCTATCTATCGAGCTTCACATTAAGACTCGATAGCAGGCATCTATCGAGCTATCCATCAAGACTTAATGAACAACTTTTCTTCACTTTTTTCTTAGACCAATCTTCATGTCTTTAATTCTTGACTTGAACAACATGTTTCTTGAAGTATTAAACCCATCTTAGATCTACCAAATTACAAGTAAAGTGCATTTTGTTAAAGGATTAGCCAATTACAACAAAATATGACCCTAACATCAACAATTTTTCAAATTCAATTTCTTTAGAAATCAGTACAATTTAATTTCCATCAGACTATATTTTCATGTTGGAACATATATTGAGTTCGTAAAAACTGAGCAAATCCATTTTAAATAGAGGCCCAAGAAGGCCAACATCAAGAACTTCTGATATGTAACTACCAATTTTGTGGGATTCACCACGTTAAAGAACTTAATGAAATATCATCAGTAAATTTAAATATTTCAACCAACCCTAAAAAATAAAGAAAGCAATAAAAATTCTCACCAACAGCTATGAGTTGCAATACAAATTCTGGTCACCAACAGCAATGAGTTGCAATACAAATTTCTGATAATTCATGTCATGCTTGAGTTATACTAATGCAGCAGCAATACAAATTCCCAATATCAACAATACTCTACATGAACTATTCAACCTCCCTCTTTAAACAATATATACATAAACTGTCCAGCCTCTTCCATTAAACAAAATCTACATAAACTGTTCAACCTCTCTCACTTATAGTTTCTGCTTCAGTAGGCAATTTTTTTCCAATGTTAAGGATACTCTACATATCATCCACTTTGGAGCCAAATATTCTTTTGTTTACCTAAACTATTTTGCCAACAATGGAATCTCCTTCCAAAGCAATAGGCGTGTAATCAAAGCTAATAGAAGGAATTTTAAATCGATTCCAATGATGAACTACTGAAGCTCTATCATTCAATTTTTTAACTACTAAAACTCTATCACATGAATACTACTAAAACTCTATCACACAGATTACACAATATAAACCAATAATGTTACCGTCTCATACATTTTTTTTTTTAAAAAAAAATCAATTTTAAATATAGAAACAAAAATCATATATCAGTACAAATACCCAACCTAAATACATAAAAACTCATATATGACCCACAACACAAAAGAGGTAGTAACAAAATTAAAAAAGAAAACAAGCAATAAAAAAGAGCAATACTATTAATCTAATCCTTAAATTGAACTATTATGTAGGGTAGTCACAAGAATAGAGGTCAAGAGTAACTGGGATTTAAAGATACCTGAACCAATCATCTAGCTTTTCAGTATTAATATAGTGTGAGAATTGTAACAATGTAAGAGATAGGGTTGGGAATTATTTTCTTTTTATTGGTATTTTTATATTTAAGAAAACTATTTTCAAATTGTAGGACAAATTTAAGAAAAATAATAGTAATGACATGGCTGTTGATGTGACTCAACCCGAGTGTAGCAACGTTAAATGCCACATAAAATTGTAACCGTGTAAGAAATAGGGTTGGGAATTATTTTCTTTTTATTTGTATTTTTAAATTTAGGAAAACTATTTTTAAATTGTTGGACAAATTCAAGAAAAAAAATGGTAATGACATGATTACTGATATAACTCAACCTAAATATAGCAACATTAAATGCTACGTTTCAGTTTTTAGTAATATATAGATATAGATATCTCTAATTAAAATGATCAATAAAAAATTTTTTAATTATTTTTTTTTGTAATTCCTTATTTATTATGAAGAGGGTGATTTGAACTCAAGCAATAAAGTCTTTTCAAATACATGCATAACTAAGGTTATCCCAAAATAATTAATTCCAAACTTAAGATTGAAAAAAATTAAAACACCTACAAACTAAATAGATAGAATAACCAAAACCTAAAAATACATAAAATAGTTCAAAAGTTGAGAATTTATAAATAAAATAAAATAATTTACCTAAGAGAAACCAAGAACTTAAATGGGTGTTCCTTGTTTTATTTCTTTATAATATACTTCCTTTGACATAATATCCATACATGAGAAATTAGAAATAAATAACAATAATTAAGATGAATTTATTTAATCAAAACTATCATATACAAATACATATGCAGAAGTTGCAACTTGAAAAAAAAAAAAAACAAAAAAAAACAAAAACAAAAACATGGGGTCCAAGAAGGATTCTATGGAAAGACCATTGGTGAATATATATAAGTTATAAAATTTTGATAATAGATTTTTAGTTGGAGGAGAATTTAAATTTCTAAAACTTAGTTGATAAAGTTTTAGCTAAATTAAATTATGTTTAAAGTAATTGATAAGAAAAAAAATTAGTTGTTATCCCTATCAACTGAAACTTAGATGCATATTATATATTTTGTTAAAACACTTATTATTACTTTATCTAAGGAAATTGATAAGAAAAATAAGTTGTTGTCACTGTTAGAACATATGTAGAAATTGTTATGTACATATGTCATTTAGAATTGGCTAATCCTTTGACAAAACGCAATTTACCCGTAATTGGATAAATCTAGGATGGTTTAATTCTTCAAGCAACTTTTTGTTCAAGTTAAGAGTTAAAGCCATGTAAATCTGTTCAAGAAACAAGTGAAGAATTGCTACATTTTAAAGCTCGACTGATAGCTCGACTGATAGCTCGACAGATAGCTTGACAGATTGAATCTATCGAGGTTTAAAAAAAACTTTTTGCCTGAAGCTTAACAGTATCTCGATAGATAACCTATCTATCGAGATTTACAAAAATCAGATTTTTAGATCTGTTTTCACGTATATCAATGTATGTTTGTGTAGGATTTCTTTTCTCACAACTCTAGACATATATAAGGATTATTTTAAGGGCCGTCTTAGGTGATGCAAAGGTTGTTGCACTTGTTGTTACACGTATATTGTAACCGTAAACAATTTGCCCTAATTCATCTTTCTCTTGAAGAAGCTACTATATTTGTACGTTGTAGGGTTTTATAACCAATGAGCTTCTTGATCTTCATTATGTGGATGAATTGAAGAACTTTGCAACCAACATCTTTCTCAAGTTGGTGAGTAAGCCGCATACTAAAATCCGCACATCGATTGGTTAGTCACGTACGGGGAGCCGTGCATTGAAAGAAGAAATTGTCACTACATTACAAGTCCAATTGTGTATTGGGGTAAGGGTTCAACTGTAGGTTGGTATAAGGTACTGGAATTCCTTTACTTGTAACCGCTTGTTTTGATAATAGTGGATTCTCAGGAATGGTGACCTTGAATTCACCCGATAAGGTTTTGCCTCGGTGGTTTTCCCCATTCATAAACAAATCACCCGTGTCAAATTTAATTTTCGCTGTATTTAGTTATTTGGTGATTTTTTTGTGTTACCATGCGTATTGCATGTAATTGAATCTAATTAATATACTTGGCTTAATTAATTGATTTAAATTACCAAATAGGTCAATACATTCTTGGCCTATTAGTCTCTATCAACTGAATTTTAAATGCATGTCGCATGTTTTGTTAACGCACTTACTGTTACTTTATCTAAAGAAATCAATAAGAACAAATAAAATTTGATCTTTATCAACTAAAACTTAGAAGCATGTTGCATGTTTTATTAAAACAATTATTGTTATTTTATCTAAAGAAATTGATCGATAAGCACTAATAAGTTGTTGTCTCTATTTAAAAAATTTTTAATCCAAAATATTGTTGTAATTTGGTGAAGTCAATTGGCGCAACCATAACTTAGAATAAATTTTTTTGTAAAGCCATTTGGTCCAGCCACAGCTTCTATGTCCAAATTTTTGTTATTTTATCTAAAGAGATTGATAAGAATAAGTTGTTATCTCTATCAAGTGGAACTTAGATACGTGTTACATGTTTTATTAAAACACTTATTGTTACTTTATTTAAAGAAATTGATAAGAATAAATAAGTTGTTGTCTCTATCAACTGGAACTTAGATGCATTTTGCATGTTTTATTAAAACACTTATTATTACTTTATCTAAACAAATTGATATGAACAAATAAGTTATCGTTTATATCAACTAAAATTTAGAAGTATATTGCATGTTTTGTTAAAATACTTATTGTTATTTTTATCTAAAGAAATTGATAAGAATTAATAAGTTGTTGTCCCTACCTAAAAAATTGTTTTATCCAAAATATTGTTGTAATTTGGTGAAGCTATTTGGCACAATCACAACTTAGAATAAATTGCTGCAATTTCGTGAAGCCACCTAACCCAATCATGGCTTTTAAGCCCAAATTTTATTATATAGTATACGATATGATTTGAACTTTCCACCAAATAGTAATATAAGAGTTTTTTCAGGATCATAACTTTTATCACAATTTTTCTACAACTATTTTATGTAATTAGTAGTAGACTATGATTAGTTGTCTTGTCACTTTTATATGGACTTACCACTTTTTTTTCACCAATCACAATCTACCACATCAAAGTTGTAATAAAGTTGTAGTACAAAAGATCATGATTCTAGATTTTCTCATAATATTAACTATATGTAGCCATTAAAGGAACAAAAATTAGGAAAGAATAATGCTGCATTCACAACAATATTATAACAAATCCTAGTTACGAAGCTATATCTCATTTACTTTTTCTAATTTGGGCACATCATAACTTCATTTTTTTATTAACCAGTAATAGCTTGCCATCTAGGATTTACTGTGAAAATGTTATGGACACAACATTATACATAATAAAAATATATTTGAATAGTGAACACATATAAAAAGTTCTATCAAAATTTATCATCCTGAAAATTGCAAAAATAAAAATAAAAATAAAAATAAAAAAAAGGAAAGGAAATTTTTGAGAAAATTGGTGTATTTGTAATTGCTAAAAGAAAAGTCTTTTTAGAAGAGACCGATCATAAATAACAAATAAGTAGAGGGTCTGTACGTATATTGGCATAAATGGATCTACTTTGAAACATTCACTTTTTCCCCTTTTTCCATATTGCTCACTAGTTAATTACTAGTAGGCGCAGTCCAACCCACACCATAACAATTAATTGAATTAGAATGAGAAAAAAGAAATAGATTGTAGTTGTAATTTTACAATGTCATCGATCAAATTAATGAAAGAAAAAAATAGGTTTGAAAAGATAAAGTTAAATTCACATTTAATAATGTAGTTGGCCGAAAGGAGAGCTGCAAATTGTACCAGAAAAAGGAGAACCGTAACATATTTAGGACAATAAAATGGGGTTTCCAATTTTCTTTTTTCCGTTTAATATTAGTCTTGCCCAAATAGTGAAAAGGAGAACAAAAAACAAAGGGTCCATGTATATAAAATTAAGTAAACTGTTACAAAAAAATTGAATATGCCTAGAAATCCAAAGTTCCAAACTCTCATCTAATATTATAACTATTTATTAGGAGTTCACAATTGCCTTGAGACCCCCAAAATATTATTTCCTAGAGACTCATATATACTTTAGATTTCTTTAATTTTTTTTTTTGTTTTATCATGGAAGTTTATAAGGCGATCTTATATGAACTTTAAACATAGAGTAGGTTTAATTAATTTATATATATAGCTGATCAACCTTTCTTTCTTTTTCTTTTTTTTTTCTTTTTTCATGAAAGTGTGCCATGGAAGAGGTGTAGGGTACTAGGTTATAGAAACAAGAGCAAAAAAAGAAAGTATGATTGTGGTTTCTACTTTTTGCCCACTGTACAGTGGGGACCTAATGGAAGAATGCCCCTTCTTCAAGCCATGGGAACATGAACAATCATGGAACATTGATAATTTTCATTCAACACATTTTCCTGTTATCATCTTGACTTTTAACTTTGGTCAAGCAACCTCCTTTTCCTTCCTTTACCGACTTTGTTGCTTCTTGATTACAACAACTATAAAAGGCTGTCAAAAGAATCAAAAGGAAAAAAGAAAAGATTGCAGTCTTTAGTTTGGCTTTCATTATATGTTTACTACTTTATTGTTTGAGCAAGATCAGGTCTTCTTCTCTTTTCTTTTTCTTTCTTCCCATAATTAAAGAAAAAAATGTTGCTTGAAGCAATAAGGTTACAAATATAGCATTTTTTACAACTATAAACATGAATTGTTATGATTAGAGCAACATCACATTCATCTAAATCTAGAATTGTTGACAACATTTTTATTATATTATGCACCAACCAATCTTAATAGGTAATATTAGCAATTGTGAAAAATGTTGTGCTGCACTGTTGTCAAAGACTAAGAAAAAATTCTTGTTTATTTAGTGAAGAAATGATGAGTTAGTGCATGTGTGACTAGCTTGTGTTTAATAGCCAATTGAATGCGTTTATAGGATGGTAAACTTGCAAGACAAAACAAATTGATGATATGATGATCCTACGAGGGCTCAAAAAGTAGTATTTTTTTTACCCCTCTCTCGTAAGATTCACACTTATTATTTGTTGGTTAAGCATATAATATTATATTTTGGAGGGTGGCTTATATATTGCAGAAGATGTGTATGTAATAATGGAAGCGTAATTATACATTATTTTAGTTGAGGTTTTATAGGGCATTTTATAGTGTTTAATGCATTATAAGACACACGGAGGAATTAATTAATTTTGTTGATTTTCCAAATTGGTAAACCTGTCAACAATAAGTTTCTCCAAGCTTTAAAATTTTTACCAAATGAGACAAGAATACAATTTGGCTTTAATCCCAACAACCAAAAATGATTGAGAATCTCAATTGCATGTGAGTGAAGCTTAATTATGTTTTCTTCTCATATCCTTAAATGGGTTCTTGCTGATTCATCTTTCCAAAAGTAATGCTAACAAAATCTTGACATGTTGTTAGAACTACGTAAACAAAAGTGTTAATTAAAGATAAAGAGGTCCAATCTATGCATAAACTATGAGACTCATTAAAATTAAGTATGATTAATTAACCCTACTGCATGCCATGATTTGAGAAGCTCCCTACGTCTTCATTGGTAAGTTTTTGTCCAAAACTAGTCCCCATTGCACTTGCTAATCACTATTAACACAAAATTTAAGATAAACAATCTGTAAGTTTCTAAAATAAACGTCAAGTATGAACCAAGCAATGATTTTTGTCACTATCTGAAAAGATACGATTTTCATGATATGTACTAATGGATTAGGTGTTGCTTGCTTGCCCAATCAGGTTTACCAAACATGCAGGTTTCAGTGATTAGCTGCAGAAGCAATCTATACACTTTATTTCCTTAAGCAGGAAAAGCAATATTCCTCTTTGGAACTCTTTTGAATAGCACGTTTTTGTGTATCACATTTCCTTGCTTGGTTAAGATCTTGTTTAAAAGGCTGGCATGGATTCATTTTAACGTTAATTAATTATTAAGAATAGTGAATAGTACACATGCATGTGTTAGGTCAAAATTAAATTTTCTATAATTGCGCAATTACATATTCTTAGTGAGGCACGCATGGGACACGAGGACGGTTTCAAGGTCCTGCCAACACCCCACGAGGAGCGTCGAGTGATTAGGAGGGCCAATTCCTTAAGTGAAAAGTCCTGAATCCACAAGTTTAATAAGGACATGGTTTTCTAATTGGTCCAATCTCATAGTTATACCAAATATCTTCCTGTAAATGTCATTATCATCCTCTAATTAAATCACCAAATCATAGTGCCATGTCTCTATCCAAGTTGCCCCCAAAGAATTGATGAATTTAAGTTGCCAAATATCTTCTATCTAAGAGAGATTTGATTTGACCATATAATCTTAAATCAAATAGTTCATGAATCATACAATTTCTTTTTTTCTTTTTTTGAAACATAATATATATTGTTGACCATGTAGAAATTGATACAATTACAATGTTAGTCGTGATGCTCTCTTTTAAGCTTTCACATAGGAGAAATACAAAGATATACAAGTAATTGTTGTTAATACACTGCTTTCTCTGAGTATGCTTACAAGCAATATCATGTAATAATACATTTTTTTTACTTTACGATTAATCAGTATACGTCACATTCAAAGGTAAATTAGACTCTATCTGTGCAATACATCTTTGGTTATACTTGTACCAATAATTGAAGCTATGTATTTTATTATTGTCTACCAACAAAATATACAAATTGAAAACGAATTATCTCACACTTCATCACCTGTAGCTGTTGTACATTTCTCTTCATTGGATTTGGACATGGCGTACGTTCTTGTTGAGCCACTGAGCGAAAGAAAGCAGTACGTATATATAGAGTACTACTTGATAAGGAATAGTGATTCGTTACATACTTTTACCTACCAGTTTTATAATGGATGGAAAACTTAAAGGGAAACATTGGAGCTTGAAAATGAGAGAAAGTAAGTAGTTCATTATTTGTTCCTACATGCCTGGCCACAATCATTTTTCTTTTGTTATCATAGTAGCTTTTTTCCTTCTAAAAAACATGGTCAATTTGGTAGCTAGGGGTCTTCCCAATGGTTATATGTACATAGCAAGTAACCAAGGATTCCCCTGAACCATGGACATGCTTATTTGTACATATTAAGTTCATCTCTGTATATGGAAACCTCTCAGCCGCCAACTATTGAAATTGGATTTCCCAATTACCAAAACACAATCCTAGTCTATTTGGACAGATAAAATGCTATCATTAATCGTATGGATTGTGATAAAGATACAGTTAATCTAGTAGTCTTTTTTTGGGATAAATCCAAATTTCATTAAGGGAAGAAAGAAACATATATAGCCTTTCCTTTTAGCATCCCCAAATAAAGAGAAATCATTCCGTCTTTCAAGAAGACGACATTAGCTATGCCCAATAATGGTCCTCCCGTCTAATAAAAACTTGTCATGTATTATATTTGATTGAGTCAATATCTTAGTCAGCTATGATCAAAACGCCGATTTTCTTTAACACCAATTTGACATTAGGGATTAAAAAATTGCTTTTTGTTTAAGAAATGTTTTGTTTCCTTACTCAGCCAGAGCCGGATCATAGAGATTTTCACATTAGGAGGATCTCACAATCTCATGGTAATTGATCAAGGTATTGCTCAAGATCAATCGACCAATCTTTGCGATTATGAGATTAATCTATTTTTGGACGGGATAGTTTGATTGATATTTGAAACAAGGAAGTTAATACCGTACCGGAGGCTGTACCGGTTTGGCCACAGGTACGATATATTTCAGATACCGGTCAATACCGGTGTACCGTTTCGGGTTTACCGCTATTTTATATATATATATATACACACACACACACACCAAAATCTCTAGAACCATATTTATAAACATATAATATTTCACTTATATTATAGTAAATATAAAAATTTATCATAAAACATTACCTCTAGAACAAATTATTCATAGTTTTAGACTTTAGTATCAATTAAAAGAAAAAAAAACACAATATAAAAAATAGAAAGCTTAGTTGTTCATTGCATACTAAGAAAACAAATAATACTAATAAGTTAATGTAAATAAGTTACTATTATGCCTTTACAAAAATTCAAAAATTACAAAACTATAAAAAATAAAAAAAAAAGCTTTTTTCTGTACCGGCCGGTACCAGGCCGATACGCCGGGTATTGCCCGAAATTGGCCGGTACGCGGCCAGTACAGCCAGTATTTTTTCTGGTACAATATAGAAGTGTACTGGTACCAATGCACTGGCCGGTACGGTATGTACCGACCGGTACCGGTACGGTATCAACCACCTTGATTTGAAACGACATAAACTGGCATTTCATGTTTTGGAATTTTGTTATTAGGATTTGACTCAGCTAACTATGATATACTCATATAAAGACATACTTAATATCATAAATAATTAATACAAGAATAATTATTAAAGAGTTCAATAATATTTTATTACAAAAATTTATAATGATAGAATATTAAATTTATACTATATAAATAAACAAGTCCATATTCAAATAAATAACTTGATGATAAATCATAAATTTAATTTATTAAGAAAATATATAACTAAAAATACAATTATGAAAGAAAAATCAGACATATATTGAATTGTCAATACAAATGTAAGTATAAATAATTTAATATAAAATTAATCATTGTTCATACATGACTTTCCTGATACGAAATGAGCTACTTCAAATAAGTTCATGCTCTTTCTCATAATACAATTAATTCAATATGAGTTATATATATATAAGAGCTTAGAGTAATTTACCAAACAAATTGATTAGTGGGCATTCCTGGCCCACCAAGCGAAACCAATGGTTTCTTGGTCACGACCGGCTAATGCTAAAGTTCTATTAAAGATTGTTTCTACCGGCAGAACTTCCTCAAGGAATATAAAGTTTTTATGGGCGAGACTGATCTTGAGTTGCCATCCAAGCACAAATACCTTCACTTAAATAATATTTTTGGTGTAGAATTTCTCAAACTCAAGATCTTATAATGCATTGGGGCCCGTTTGGTAGAGGAGTTTGGTCGAGGTTGAATATAGTTAATCTAAATGCAAAAATTACAAGCAAAGGAATAACAAACAGTTGGAACCTTCTTCAAAGGGAAATGGGAAAGTGAATTTTTTTTTTTTTTTTTTTTTTTTCAGGTTTTCAAGGACACGTAAAAAAAAAAAAATGACTTTTCTGGATTCCTCTTTCCCAATTTGGTTTTCAATTTTTGTACCTTTGTCACTCCCAACATTGTAGTACCAGGAATGCCACGAGTTGCTATCCATTTTCCTAGTAATTAATAGCATTCTTGGCTTTCAATGCACATTGAGTGAAGTTGATAGCATACGTGGGGGCAACAACAATTAAATTATATTGCATTATATCAGAGTCCTATTATTTCAGCTCTCTGTTTGCTAATGCCGGTACAAAACAACAAAGGCCCTACTTGCTTCACGCAAGTGCAAATGGTGAATGGTCCTCTGTTTGGCCAGCTGGAAAGGGTTAATCTTGCACATAATTTCTCTGCAATAGGTGAAGATGGAATCAACTACTGTGAATGTGGTCCAAAGGATGCTATAATACATCATTATTCAACAAGAGAGAAGGAAGTTCATCATGGTACTCAAATTCCCATAAAAAAAAAGATTTCTTGAGGTGGTTGTTATGGAAGAATTTCCATGCAAATAGTATGTTGTTGCCTTTTAGTTTCTAAGCTACTTGAAAGAAAGTCAAATAGAGAATTTAAAGGATGATTCTTATTATAGAAAAAGAAGCTAATTGATGGTTGGAGTGTCATCTAACAAATTAAAGTGGATGGAGTTTCAAAGTCCTTAATTATTATTAGTATTGTGGTCAGCACTTGATTAGAAGAGGATTACCACTTGTAATGACATAATTACATTGGAAGCTCACAATATAAATGTGCAAGATGAGAGAGAGAGAGAGAGAATCCAAAGTTCTACCAATTTTGAACACTCTCTAGAATTCTTTTCTTTTCTGGTCGAACTTTTTACCTATTCTTACGGCTACCTTTCTTTTTATTTGTAGACCACAAATTTATCGAATGCAAAAAGCCTAAAACCACGATAAACTGCTTTTTTGAAGCCTTTTTTTTTTTTTTTCTTCTTTTGGGTCCCAAAGCCTTTGAAAAAAAATCCTCACCCTTTGAAGCAAAGTTCAACTTATATACCAAACAGAGGTGGAGTCAGAATTATTTAAGGGACAAGTAAAATATATTAGATTTAGTATTGACAAATTCCATGATATTTTTGTTTGAGTTGTAAAAGTCAAATCACAAGTACATGATCAAGCGTTCAAGAAAATATTGACTCACCTACAATCGAGGCTTGATTAATTGAGACTAGTCTCTTGACATGGAAATTCTATGCAAACCGTGAGTACATAAGCAAATAGAGAAGAGATTCCACAATGTTGTCACTATCATATAGAGTATAGATTAAGGTTGAAGCAATAGAGTCATCCCAATGCTATTGCAATGATTAAATCTCCAAGGTGGCCCTTTGTGTCACAGACCTGATTCGTAGAATAATTTTAGTTTAGAAGAGTCTCAGCAACTTGGAACAAATAGTGAACTTCAGTACTAAATAGAGAAAATCTTCTTGGGTTAAGGTTATCCCTAATAGTGATTTTTTTTTTCTTGTAAATATGTTCATAGGTTTTTTCCACATAGTCAAATAATAAATTGTGTTATTAATTTGTTTTCTTTCTTTATAATTTATATTTTTTTTTATGCAAGATAGAATTCTACTTTAGCTTAATCTAAGTATATATGTGTGTAAAGCTCCCTCTTGAAGACTTGAATCCCGACCATTGTCCTCCACACCCCACAAGCACTTATACTTGTGGAATGACTATCACACCAAGGGTAATTAATATTTATAATTTATATTTGAATGCGATAATTAATTGATAATCAAATTGATTTACATAATTGGTTAATTTGTTAAAGTTGATTAATTCAACGTAAAATCTACCAAGGGCCTAAATAATCTTTTCAATTGGTATTAGAGCATAAGTACACTCTAAATATAGGATTAATTTCTTAGTATGATTATTAATATCTATTTGTCATGGATAAACTTATGTGTCATAAAATACATAAATATGATGACTTAATTCAAGATCACTCTAATGAAGATGATAGCCTTTTAACTATAATTAGTAAACTCCTTAGGGATTAATATATTAAAAATTACTAAAAATCCCAAGAAAAATTAAATAAGGTAAAACTTTAAAATAATATTGATTGTTAACTTAAATGAGGCTAACAAGCTGAATGAAATTTACACAAAACATTATTTTTTGAGTACAAACCAGATTTTTCTTGCTCGAGGTATGATTAGAAAATACTCAAGAACAATTATTTGACTTCAATAAAGATGATATGGTTTAATGGGTTTGGTAACGCCTAACTTAATAGAACTTTTCAAAAAATGTATTAGTTCACGAAAAAAATGAGAAAATTCAAGAGCACAAATAATCGAGCAAGCTAAATGTAAAATATTACAACTCACTTGATTAAATAAGAATGCAAGTACAAAGGAGATTAAAAGTCTAAATTAACAAGCTTAATGACCACTTGCCTACATTGGTCAGCCTAAATTGATGGATAGGACTCTCTTGATAGAGGTCTAAAATTTTTTATTTGTCTTGGACGTTGGATTGTAAAGGAGTGTTTTCTTGTAGAATCAACGCTCTGTTTGTTTCAGCATTAATGTTTTCTGGAAAATTGTTCATTTTTCAAAGAACATTTTCTGAAAAACTATCTCATTTTCCGGTGTTTGGTAACAACCTTGAAAGTGTGCCTGAGAATGTTTTATGGTGTTTGGTATGCATAAATTTTTTATAACATTTCATGTATAATTTAAAACATGTGTATTATGTAAATCAACTAATGTGATCAATATAAAAAATAAA
The DNA here is from genome assembly GCF_040712315.1 of Castanea sativa. Classification (NCBI taxonomy): domain Eukaryota; kingdom Viridiplantae; phylum Streptophyta; class Magnoliopsida; order Fagales; family Fagaceae; genus Castanea; species Castanea sativa. Next base: position 35,827,673 of record NC_134016.1, on the reverse strand, counting down.
AAATAAAAAACCAAGAATGAATTTGGTTTTTATAGTAAAATTTTGACAATAAATATAATAAAAAATAGTTGTTCAATTTTCATGATTTCTACCAATCATTTTGCTTATATATATGAATAGTAATTCTCATAATTCAAAATAGCCATAAGCTCCATTTTAAATAGTTCAAAATGCCACATTGGCCAAATAGTTTAACCTACAAAATAATCTAGTACAAATAGTTTGATAAATACCAAAATGCCAAATTGTCCAAATTCACACGTCTAAATTCTAACAAAATGCACCTACATAATCAGAATTGGCTTGAATAGTTGTTAAAGAAGTTCAGCCATTGTCTACGAAGTTTGTCATTTTTCAACATTAATGTATATGTATAACTTACACTTATTATATATTGGACTAATGGAAAATTTACTAATCTGCAATTACGAAGTGACTAGAGGTTAAACTTAAATGTCAGACACATGAGAAACTGACCTGGGGATGCATATATTCTTAACATGTATTTGTGGTTGACTGAATCAACATTTTTGGAGGCCAGCCTATTGTCTGTCCTATGGACAGAAATATCTCAAATAGTATATATTTAGTGGATGAAAGAAGAGTACCCACAATATACTTCTTCTCACTATGAATACTAGGACGAAGATTGGAAATGGACTTGTTACCATTGATTTAGTTTTTACATAGGAATACATATTGCTTTATTACACATGTTTCAGACAGAAGGAAATTTATGCTTGCACCGTCTGTTCTAGTTTGATGACCAAATTTTATTAGATGGCTCTAAGGCCTTTGGAACTAGAAATCAAGCTTATATATACCTGTGTCATGCATACATGAATAAAAAAAAATTTAAAAGCTATATTTTGTCCATAAAAGATAAGAACAGAGATTCATCCCACAGTACAATTTGAAATTCATCCCATGACTTCCTAATGGCGTAGATCCTAATATTTAGAGCTAAACAATTATCTCTCAATTGGAAACTTATTCGACAACTAGCTAACCACTCCTACGAGTATGGTGATAACAACAATAAGAACTAACAATAGATAACAAAATCAAAATAACGATAAAATGATAAAATAATTAAAGATGACAATAAGACAATAAAAATTTTATGTTTCATGCAGCTAAAGAAGAATGTAATATTTATAGGAGATAAGAGGCTTGAGAGAGAGATTATTTTCCAACTTTTTTTTTTGGAAAACAACTTATAGAAAATAAGCCTTATTTTTATTATGGTTTTCCGTTGACTAAAGATAGTTTTTCGTTGACCAATTTTTTTTGTGCTACCAAACACTAAAAAATATGAAAAACTATCTTTACAGAAGGTTTTCCAACGAAACAAACAGAACGCAAGTCTCCAATTAATTTTTAGGCAATAGATGTTGTTGATTGTAGTAATTGAATTTTTATTGATTGAATAATTCTTAAAAAAATGTGTACAAGATTAGGGGCTTATTAAAGGGCTATGTAAAACTTGATAAATAAGAAAATATATTCTAAAATAACTCCTCATTGATACCTAACCATAACAAGAACCAAATTTGACCTAAAAAGTATTAAAAACACCTAAAAACAAGGAAATAATAACCTTAAACCTAAATAAAGAAAATTACAAATTAAATGCCAAAATTAATAAATTACAATAATTAAATTGTAGATTCTATCCTACATCACATCTTCTATAAATATTATGTGACAAGATTCTAATTGAGGGTTTTTTTTTCTATTTTTTTGTAAACAATTTTGTTTTTTTAGATTCAATAGAATTTCAATGTATTGATTCTGTTGAACTAACTAAAACTTACAAAATGAAGGATATTTTTTTTACAATAAATTAAGGGTTTAAATATAGAATAGAATTCAATCCCACTAAAAATGTATATCTATACTATATATAAGAGGATTTCCTTCTTTGAATTAGATTTTGTAATTCAAAAATATCCTCATTAATAAAGAGTAACTTCATTTAAAAATAAGGTCATAAATGTCAAATAAAAAATTTTATTTTGAATTAAAAATTTTTATTTCTAAAATTTAGGATTTTTTTCCCTTCATGTTCAAAAAAAAATTACAGTTATTGCATACCGATAAAGTTTATCTTTTTTATTTGTCTGAAAAATAAAAAATTATATTTTCAAATTATAATAGATGTAAATTATTAATTTTTATCAACAAAAAAAAAAAATATATATATATATATAGAAGAACCTCTGCATGCGCAATGTGCATGCTTAGAGGCTAGTATATTTATAGAAATGCTATGTTCATAATATTTTCACAACAAATTTTAAGTAGTGGGTTATTATGGGTTGTTATTAGTGAGATAAAATAACAATAATTTTAGTTGTAGGTTCAAATTAAAACCCAATAATAATTAATCACCTATAATATGTAGTAAAAATATTGTGGACGTAACACTTTTCTTGTATTTATGTTTTTTTTTTTTGCTGAGATGTATTTATATTTATATGCATTTATAATTTTTATATATAACCATTTACATACATTTATAAAGAAGTGGGTTTCATATGTAGTATCATCAACTTTGAGAGAAACAGACATGTGTTGTGCCAGATACTCAATGCATGTAAGTAGAAAACTGAAATTCCTTTTTAGTGGAAGATAGTCAAAACTTAACTTTTTTAAGGTCACGTGTTTTCTGGGTCTAGTCAAATGAATTACTGGTGGTGATGCAATCATTCGCTAGCTTGATAAAGTTTTGCTGACAAAGATAGTTAGTTTCTCTCTTTGATTCTCTTTCCTTTTCTCTGTTTCTTTAAGGGGAATATTCTTTTTGAAGTTGGTGTTTGGTTTGGGAGGGAAATGCCCAATAAGAAGAGCTTTTGTTAATTTGTTGTAAAACCGAGTTGTTGAGGAGAGGCTATTTTCGGTGTCAACACAGCAAACTCAAACCCAAAGCCAGCCAGTGCCACGCAAAAACTGCATTTTCTGTTTGTATAGCAACCAACCATTTTTTTGAACTATTAGTGCCAAATTTATGTTGAGTAGAGACCCTTTTCAGGGTCTCTTCTTGCTTGCTTTCTTGTTGACAACAAAAAAAGAAAACAAGGTATGATCTTTAATCCCATTTGTCTTATTTTAATGTCTTTTGTTCGCACTTGAGAAATGGGTTTGTTTCAGTTTTGCTTTTGCATGCGTTAGTTGATGGAAATGCATGATTTTTTTTTTTTTTTTGAACTTTCTACTAAAATGGGCATATATTATTGAAGCAAATTGTAAATGGGTTAGTGTCTGTTTTGATCATGAACGATTGGTTGATGACATATCGGGCTTTTGATGAGGAACTGTGATCTTTATTCCCATTGTCTTATTAAAATGTCTTTTTTAGCACTCGAGAATTGGGTATGTTTTAGTTTTGCTTATGAATGTGTTAATTGATGGAAATGCATGATTTAAAAAAATAAATAAATTGAACTTTCTCTCAAAATGGGCATTATTGAAGCAAATTGTAAATGGGCTAGTGTCTGTTTTGATCAAAAGTGAATGGATGAGGAAATTTGATCTTGAGTGTTTTAGAATTGAATAGATAAAATGATATTTTTTAATTGAAATGGTGAATGTATAAACTTTTGCATATAATGAAATGATGATTGTATAATTTGGGATTGGTACAGTTTGATATATTCAGTATCAGTTTTATTATGGCTACCAATTTACATATCATTTCACAAGATTATCAATTTGTGGAAAGGATTATGAATGGTAAAAAAAAAATTCTGTGGGATTTTCAAACACATTGTAAATGTATGAGTTTATTGCCATTCAAGAATTTGTTTTGTTGAATTAAAGGACTTGTCCATTTATCTCTCTTCTCTGAGTTTAAAACGGTTTTCTTGTTTTTGCTCTGGCTCTTCCTGATTTGGTAGAAGCAAGTAAATGTTGTTTTAAACTTAAAAGCTCAAGGATTCATTTGACTAGAGCAGAAGAATCCCTTTCTATCTAATGATATTGGCTGGTGGGTAGGGTGTTTATTCTTTTGTCCCTAGATTTTGATTATACTTTTCCTATAGCTTTACAGGTTCTGCCCAGGCACTCAACATGTCTGAAATGGATCCTTGGGGGCAGACTACTCACGGTAATTGTTATGATAATATAGTTTTGTACTTTTCTCCCCCCTTTTTTAAAAAAAAATTATAACAAGATGTTGTGTTGTTTCACGGGTAATTGTGTATTTAAATCTTGGAATTTGGAGCCTTCGCACTAAGTTTTGAAAATATTTCTCACCCTTGAAAGCAAAATTAAGCTAGTGTTTGGATATGAATAGAAGTAATAGATTGGTTGATTGCATAGATATTTCAGAAATACAGACAAATGCACAGGCACATGCACACCCACTGGTAAAACCACAGGGCTTCCTTTCTGACCACAGTTTTTGAGGCTGGATACAAAGTTCTTAATTGTATCCAGAAAAAGAAAATATAGAATGGTAAAAATAACTCTGATGAAAACTAACAAGCCCTTAAATGAAATTAATGGAGGAATCAGATTAGTTAATCTAAACCTTTTGAAAACATTGCAAACTTATTCAATGTAAATGGTGTATGGATCAGTCAATCACCATTTTAAGCATTCATGCAATCTATCAGAAAAGTCTTTATAAAATTTTGTTGTAAGGAAGCTTTTGTATATATTTATATATTTTTTTTAAAATTTTAAATAGGACTTTTAGTGATATGTCAGAAAAGTTCATTTGTTCATGTTTTAGCTCGGGCTAAAAATCGTAAGAAGTTTTTGGAGCTCAAGATAATCTCTACTTAATATGCTATTTTTGTGAGCACCTTGATTTAAATTTTTGTGAAATATAATAATGTAAAAAAATAATTTAAAAAGTTTGAAGGACTGTATTGTGCTTCTGCTCCCTCTTTCATTCTTCCCACCTTTTCCTCTCTAATGAAATTCTCATATGCTGCAGGGCTGTGAGTTTGCCAGTTAATTCAGTAAATAATGGCCGAGGAGAGCACTGAGACTCCACTGACTCCTGAAAAAACTGAGGCTGAACGTGGCCGTGAAAGGAGGAATTCTACTGGGAGGTTGGATAACCCATTTGGTGACATAGAGATTCGTTCCCGTTATCTCAGAGCTTCACTAGGTTCCTGCCATGATGCTTGCAAATATGGAACAAAACCTGCATTAAAACCGTGGAGTTCATTTCCAAAGAGGGTTACAACTTTGGGAGATGTAAGCCAGGCTCTTGAAAAGGTTGCTACTTCAATTGAGGGGAAGAAGAAATCAGCGATTGGTCTTAGGCCTTCTTTAGATTCCAAAGTGCAGAAACCTAGTAATCCTGTTGTCATCAAGGGAGAAGTCTCATCATCAACAAAAATGGAGACTGCCACTTTAGAAAAGGTTCCACCATTCTCCAAGGAAATAGATGTTTCTATAGAAAATGCTAGCAAACAAAAGCCGAAGCATAGGAAATCAAAGTCATATTCTCACCCAATGGAGTGGAGTTCCAGCTTTCAAAGAAACAACGAAATCAGAGTAAGCAAGGAACCACAAGGAGATTCAGCCAGCTCAAGAAAAAGCAAAATCTTAAGCAAAGAGTTGAGCACCTCCAAAATGGGTGAGAAAAAGGCTTCAGTTCCACACACCGTTAATTTGTTTCCCAAACATTCTGTCAAGGGAGTTTCAAACATGAAGACCAAGAACGAAAACAGTGGTACAAAGGTCAAACCCAACCAATCCAGCAATGTGGATGTTCCTGAGAAGACTTTGTACGTCATTGAAGCAGGTACAGAGAACAAAACTGTGGAACGCTCTCAAAATAGTGTTTCTTCATCTTCATCCTCTGCGGACAAAAGCCTGAAGCAAGCTCAAAAGGGTATCCTTGGCTCACAAACTGTGGAACGCTCTCAAAATAGTGTTTCCTCGTCTCCATCCTCTGTGGACAAAAGCCTGAAGCAAGCTCAAAAGGGTATCCTTGGCTCACAAACTGTGGAACGCTCTCAAAATAGTGTTTCCTCATCTCCATCCTCTGTGGACAAAAGCCTGAAGCAAGCTCAAAAGGGTATCCTTAGCTCACAATTGCCTTATTCTTCTAAGAAGAATAACTTGAGACACACTGGAACTGGATTTAATGCCAACAAATTACATGTATCCTCTTCTCCTTCCTTTGGGAAAAAAAGCTTGACACACACACAATACGGAACTCATAGAGCTAAATCATCCTCGTCTCCATCCTCGTCTTCCCATAGCAAAGAATATGGTGCCAAGATAACTGGAAGTGAGGACCAAAAGGTGGAATTCAGGAGTAGGCCTGGAAGGGATGGAATGGTTAGCTCAGAAGTTAAAGGTTCCCCAGCTCAAAAGCTGAAATTTAGGAGAGGAAAGGTGGTTGAACTTCAATCTGAGAACAGTAATTCAAGGAAACTCAAATTTAAGCGAGTAAGATCGGTTGGTGAGATCCAATATGGTAAAGATCATGCCAAAAATTGGAGCAAGGAAGTTGATGATGGTAAATTGGAGAAAGATTTTGAGAGAGACCAAAATCTGGAGGGTACAAGAAGGAGAAACTCCAAGAGCAAGGAAGTTGGTGATAGTGAGGATGGTACTGAAATCAAATCTGAAGAAGTTGTTCTCAGACACCAACATATGGAAGAAAAGAAAGATACCCAAAGTCTGTATAATAATGTGATTGAAGAGACTGCAAGTAAGCTGGTTATGGCCAGGAAGAGTAAGGTCAAGGCTTTGGTTGGTGCTTTCGAAACTGTTATATCTCTTCAGGATACCTGCACTCAGTCCTCAGTTAATGGAGATATATCTGATTGAGGAAGGTATTTCAGAGATAGAAGCTTCTTCTATTGCATGTCCTGCTACTTATTGGTTTGATCAAGAGTAATATACTCTTTTTGTTTCATATTCTTCTGCTTGTGTCAGATTTTTTATTCTTCCTTTTTAAACCTTATGAGCATGGTAGATTTGTGATTGAATGTAGACTATTGTGCTTAAACGAGGTTAAGTATCTCTGAATGATCTGCATTATTACATCTTCCCTTCATTTGGGGGAATGACTCTTGTTGTATCCTGGCAAAGTTAGTCAGTTATTCCTGTTTCTATTCAATCAAAATTTCTTTCTCTTACCTCAGCTTTTAAGTGGAGTTTGTGTTTCCCATAAAACAAAATTGTGTATTTGTTATATAAACTAGCTGAATTCCCGCATGATGTGTGATAGAACTTATTATTAGTTTTCTCAAATATTTCAATAATTTTTATAAAGAATATTGAAGCTTAACTGGTTGGCACTCAATTTCCAATAAAGACATTTATAATTCAGATCCCTCAACTATTGATGTGTAAAAAAAAATTTCAATAAATTTCCTTGTAAAAATTATAATCTTTAGTTATTTTATAGACAAAATAGAAAGACACTAATTAAGAGTAGTGTAGTGATTTGATCAATATATATGTGTGTGTGTGTGCGCGCGCGCTCACTAATTGAAAATTACATGATATAATGGTTAGTATAGATAAGAATGATTCATGTCTACTAAAAAAATGCATATATATATATTTTTTGAATAATTACAGTAAACCACTTGTGGTATGATCCGTTTTCACTTTGCCCACCTGAGCTTCAATCTGTTACTCATCCGTTACTTACCTCACCCTCAGACATTAGAAAAACACATTTGTATTCAAAATTAGAACATAACACGGATCAAAAACCTGAACCATCAGTACTTTTCCTCACGAGCCCTAGAAACACAAAAATCCCTGGAGAAACCCCATTCTGCGTCTGATATTGAAATAGCACGGCAAGTATAAACCTAGACGAGCAACGAGTTGTTCAAGGGACTAAAATCCTGGTAAGAAATCAGTCACTGGGTGGGTTTTTAATTTGAGGTTGTGGTTGTTTTATATTTCTTTGAGTAATCAATCAATGGTCAATGTTACATGTAATGTAATGAGAATATTGGTTGTGTTTGTTGATGTAATGTTACCTGTTGTTTGGATTTGTGTTTGTTTATGGGCATTTTGTCTGTCGTGATCATTGTGTCTCACAGTGGACCGAATGGGAAATTTTAGTGTTTCTGTTGGTTTAAATTTTAGTGTTTGCATGTGCTATTTAGTAAAACAAAAACAAAAGCAAAGCAGAAATGTGGTCCCTCTGATATGTGTGTTGCATCCCAAAAGCAAAACAGAAACATGCAAGTGTTTATTCTTTTGTGTCTATTGTTTACAATTCCTTAATTGTTAATTGTGTATGTGTCAAATGATAATTTGTTATTGCAGATGGATGATGAGGAAGTGAAATTTGAGGTACATTATGGGGGTACTTTTATGTGGAACCCTAGTTTAGAATACTTTGGAGGGAAAGTTGAAATAGTGCATAGGGATCCTAATAGGCTTAGTTATTTTATAATACAAGGTATATGTGAGGACTTGGGGATTGATGAACCGTGTATGGTTCATTATTTAGGTCTTGGGGGCAACTTGGAGCAAGACTTAAGGCTCATACAAGATGATCAAGATGTGGTGCCCATGTGCAAGCTTAGAGACACCATCATACTGTATGTGGAGAGTGGTCATGCTCCACTTGCAGCTGAAGTTCCTGATGTTGTTGGGGTGGTGTAGGAGCTGCTGCAGGAGCTGGTGCAAGGGGTGCAAGGGCTGCTGCAAAGGGTGCAGGGGGTGGTGTAGGAGCTGCTATAGGACAGGGTGATGGTAGTGTGGGGGTAAAGGAGGAGTTTGATTGGTTGAATGAAGGTCTGGAAGGAGAAGACTTTGTTGATGACATTTTTGGTGAGTCTTCTTCACCTCACACAGTGCCATTTGAGCCTAATACTGTTCCAACCATTGATACACCACAACCAACCACTGATACACCTCGTCCAAACACTGATACACCTCAACCAAACACAGATGCACCTGGCCCAAGCAATGTTCCTCCCCCAAACATAGATTTAGATGAAGAGTGGGCTAAACCAGCTTTAGAGGACGATATTGCAAGTTTGGATGGTTCTGATGATGAGCAGAGGCCTGAAATTTTGGAGTTCAATGAGAGGGCTGATATGGAAAATGTTAGGTTGGTAAAAGGGATGAAGTTCCCAAACTCCAAGGTGTTTAGAAAGGCTTTAAGGTAGTATGTGATTCAGCATCACATTGATATCAAGTGGAAGTTGAATGAGAAGAAGAGGATTTCTGTACATTATAAGAACAATTGTGGATGGAGGTATTATACCTCAATGGTGACTAGAGAGTGCACATTTAAGATCAAGACACTTTACCCTAAGTGTACCTGCCCCCTTACATTTCAAAATGGGCAAGTTACATCAGCCTATATGGCAAACAAGTATTTGGAGGATTTTGGTAAGAATCCTAATTGGGAGGTCTCAAGTGTTAAGCACTATGTGATGCAGCAGATTTCAGTTGATTTGAGTATTAGTCAGGTGTATAGATCAAGGAAGGCAGCTAGGGGACTGATTACTGGGAATAAAAAGGCTCAGTATGGCCTACTTAGAGATTATGCAGAAATGATAAGAATGACAGATGTAGGAAGTAAGGTGAGTTTGCTAACAGAGATGGAAAATGAGAATGCAGAACCCAAGTTTAAAAGAATGTACATTAGGTACAATACTCAGAAGGTTGGCTTTCTAGGTGGTTGTAGACCCTTTGTTAGGCTGGATGGATGCCGCTTGAAGGGGAGGTTTGGTGGGCAATTATTGTCTGCCACTGCCAAGAATGGAAATGACAATATATTCCCAGTGGCAATGGCTGTGGTTGAGCAAGAGAACAAGGACAGCTGGATCTAGTTCTTAGAGTAGTTTGCAGATGACATTGGCAGACCAGAGGAGCTCAATCTGGTATTCATCAGTGACAGGCAAAAGGTATTATCATTACATGCTTACCTTTTTACTGCTTACTTGCTAACATTGAATGCTTACTTGATTGCAGGGCCTTTTACCTGCAATGGAGACTCTATTCCCAACTGTGGAGCACAGGTATTATGTGAAGCACATATACAACAACTTTAAGGTTAACCACAAGGGCATAGATTTGAAGAGTGTACTATGGAGGTGTGCTGACAAAACATCAACCAGGGAATTTGAGAGGGGGATAGACCATCTTAAGAGTTTGGATGAAGAAGCTTGGAAGTACCTAGCTGATATAGAGCTTGCACAATGGACCAGAACCCACTTTTCTTCAAGAGCTTTGATAGATTGTCTTGTAAACAATCTGAGTGAGAGTTTAACTCTATGATTGTGAAGGCTAGAGACAAGCCCATCTTAGCAATGCTGGAGTGGATCAAATTTAGGCTTATGACCAGGCTGTATACAAAGAAGATTGGCATAGAAAAGTATGGTAGCAAGTTGTGTCCAAGCATACAAGACAAGTTGGAGAAGTTAAAATTAGAGTCTAAGAACTTCTATGCAATACCATCTGGGAGGTTTGTGTATGAGGTTGACAATGAGAGGGAAAGACATGTGGTGGACTTGGTAGGGAGGACATGCAGTCGTAGAGCATGGGACTTGACAGGAATCCCTTGCAAGCATGAAGTTGCAGCCATTTTTGTGAATCGTGAGAAACTAGAAGACTACACCCATTCATGCTACTACAAGGATGCTTTTGTGGAGACATATAAGACACCCATACCTCCTATGCCTGGCCAATTTGAGTGGATGTCAAGTGGTCAACCCAAGCCTGTTGCACCTATTATCTATAAGCCACCAGGCAGGCCACCCTTGAAGAGGAAGAAAGATGCTGATGAGCCAGGAACCCTTATAAGGTGTCTAGATCAAACAAGCCAGTAAGGTGTGGAAGGTGACAAAAGAAATGGCACAATGCAAGGGGATGCAAGGCTAATGTCACTGGTGAGACACCATGGGAGAGGAGGCAGAGATTGCAGAAATCTGTAAGTTTTTACAAACTTTTTTTATTCAAATGCAAAATGCCAATAACTGACACTGTAAAAAAATGTTCATATTTGGTTGCAGGGAAGTGGAAGGCTTTCTACATGCAGACAAGGATCCCAAGCCTCATCTTCATCACAGACCTAATCCTTAGCTCAGCCTTACACTATGGCCTCATCCTCATCCAACCAGGTAGTAAGGTCACAGCCATAACCACAAGCTCCACAGCCACAAGCTCCCTGGTCACAGCCACCAGCTCCATGGTCACAAAACCCAAGTCAGTGGTACTCTTCATATTTCAGGTACATAGTTAAAGGAGCTCCTTGGTTCTCTTTAAGCCATCCAGCAGCACACACCCCTACAGAAACATGGGACAGCAAAGCACCTACAAGACCACCTGCTACCAGAGGAGCTGCTTTGAAAGGAATGGGTGATGCAGCTAGGACTCAGAAATGTAAAACAAGAGCTCGAAAGACTAGTTGTCGTGGGAGAGGCAGGGGTAGTAAATGAAGACTAATTCAAGACACTTTTTTTGCTATGTATTAAGGTTATGTAGTGTTAGGGTTTTATATAGTTTGTAGACAATGGCAAGGTAGACACTGATGGGATTTGTGGACAATGACAAGACACTTTTAAATTGCCCTGTTCAAACACTTTTTGTACTTTTGTAAGTTTTGTAAACAATGGGCAAGTGCAACTGTTTTGGTTGTTGTACCAAATGCCTTATATTTACTAGTGGTTCATGAACGACTATTCAATGCCACCCTAATTATGTATAAAATTTCCCAACTTAATGACAGGTGTTCAGAATTATCATTCAGATTATTGCAGTTGCCCATATATGAGTTCCATATATGAGTTTGTTTATGTGTGCAACTGTATGTGTTGAATAGCAGGTGTATGTGTGCATTTGTTGTCTTTTCTTGCAAGTTGACAGATAGTTGTCATACACTTTAAACACAATTATCTTCACACAATACACTTTATGCACAATCCTGGCACAGCTCACACCATCCAACAAAACACCAACACCAACAGCTCACAACTCACAAGTAGCCAATTCACTTTAAACAAAAATACCAACAGCATCTAACATAAATAACACTTTATCTTAAAAAGGCTTATATGATTATGTGGCTTCAAGCCAACAGCATCTACCATCTTACATAGTTCTCATTCTCAAAAAAATCTTACATAGTTCTATTATAATACAATTGAGGACTAGCTTATATTACAACCCACCAGGCAGACTCAATCTCATCATTCCAACATTCTCACTTGAGTCAAAACATGAAAACAAAATAACCAAAAAAAAAAAAAAACCCATGACAGAATTAGTGCAATTCTGCACTTTCTCTCTTGCTTTAAAGCTCTCACTGCTATCTTCTTGGCTTGAACAGAGGAAGTTCGAAACTTTCTCTCCCTATCAGTGGCTTTTGCTGCCCTTTCTTGAGCAATTTCTGCCATTTGGGTAGCTTCTGCAGTTGTTTGGGTAACTGTTCTTTCCCTTTCATGTGCAAGTTGCAGTTCACTCCGCAGTAAATCCAGCTTTTGTTGCATCAAATGGGCAGCTTCATTTCCACGCATACAAGTGGGATTATCAATCCATTTAAAGAAAGGGCACTTAGGACTAATCTGTTTATAAATTGAATTGAACACATCATATTCCAATCTCACGTGAATCAACTAGATTAAGTAAAAAGTATACTTATTTTATATCGGCTACAACCCAAAAACCTTCTCCCAAAATTATCCACTGTCAGACTTGTTCTCAACACACAAGTCTCATATGTAAACATATGCCTACTTGAACCTGAGTAATTTCCACTCGAAGAAGACATTGATTATCAAGTTCCTGTGAATCAAAGCTACCATCAAAACTTGAAACCCCAACCCACAAAACTTGAAACCCCAACCCACATAAAGTAGAAATGTCGTACCTAGTGATGATCTATCTTCTAATATTCAATGCCTCTAGACAACCCACAGACAGAACCTCACCCTCACACGAAAGCACGATCAGAAAAATCAAAACCCGAGCTCAATACAAGGGATTTTCATGTTTCTAGGGCTCGTGAGGAAAAGAACTGATGGTTTTGATCCGTGTTATGTTCTAATTTTGAATGAAAAGGCGTTTTTCTAACGTCTGAGGGTGAGGTGAGTAACAGATGGGTAATAGATTGAAGTTCAGGTGGGCAAAGTGTAAATGATTAAACCACAGGTAGGCAAAGTGAAAACGAGCCATACCACAAGTGGGTTTATTGTAATTATCCCTTTTTTTGTAACATTCTTGATGGTGTGTTACTAATTTTCCCCCTTTTTGTTGGGCATTGCATCAATTGTTGCATAATACAGTGTTTCAATTGTTTTTCACTTTAAAAAAAAAAAAATTGTTTCTCATATGATTCTAAGAAAAAATGATACTCCCTCCATCCCAGTTTGTTTTTCCTCTATTTTATTTTGGGATGTCCCAAAATATTATCCAGTTTCTAAAAGTAAAAGTCATTAATGTACTAAAGTTCCTATTATACCCCTACTTTATTTTCAAAATTATTTAAAAAGCAAACTAACAAATATTTAAAAATACATTCTAATTGGGATACCATTTTAGTTGCCTCCTTAAGAATAACTCTTTAAAAGAAAATTGATAAATTTATTTAAGGATAGTTTTGGAAATACAAGACAATAAATGATATTCCCTTAAAAAGTTTGACTTTTCAAATAGGCCAAACAAATTGGGAGGAAGTGAGTATTAAAATTTCATTATGCTATAACAAAATAAATACATTTATTCTATTACACACACACACACTTATATATATGAGATGGGTTCAAGTTACATCTGGTATAACTCTTATAAACTTACACTTTTTTTACACCGTAAATTTCTAAGAGGTCTAACGGTTTAAAAAACATCATTAAATGCTATTGTCTTCCACCTTACTACCTAATTAATACTAGTATTCTCTCTCTCTCTCTCTCTCTCTCTCTCTCTCTCTCTCTCTCCTTATTTATTGCTTTCCACTATTATCATTATCTAAGTTTAAAGGATTAGCAACTAAACATGACTAAGAATGTCATATTCTAAATTTATTATTATTATTATTCCAACTAATAATTATCTCTTTTATAAAGTTTATAAAAAAATAATCATATAAATTCATTTAATATATATAATTAATACACAACTATAGATAATTAATATATGCATTTAGATATTTTATGGAAAATGATTTTGGATAATGTTGTACATATATTATAAAGAAAAAGTAAACTAAATTAGAGTAAATAAACATATACATTTTGAGATATCAAAAATTAATTTAGTAGTTTCACTGGATATTTGTAGCCTTCTCAAGGTAAGATTAATTTTTAAAAAAAATAATGAAACCAAAGATACATGCAAAAAAGTACCGGGACCATGAAAATCAACTGATTTGTGTTATGTTCACATATTTCATACCATAAAATGAAAGTATGTCCAACTCTCTCACCATCTTTTACTCATTAATAGTGTAACATTAAGACATGACGTGGGCAAGTGTATATACATGTATCTTATAGATGATTTAAAATTAAATTATGGTAGAATATGGCTTTACATTGCACACCAAATATTTTCTCTCCTTAGATACCCAAAGTAAAAACCATCCAACCAAATTACCCAAAACTAAATCATATTTAAACCCCTAATTTTAAAAAGAAAAAAATTATAACCATGGGGGTTTCAACGTCTTGATGGTAGTGGGCGGCCGGTATAACAGAGGTAGTGACCTATTAGATTCCTCTTTTTCTCCCTTTTAAATATTTTGTCAGTCTCAGGTCTTTTATTTTGGTAATATATAGTGAAACAATGCGTTTTATTTAACAATCCATAACATTTTTGTGTCTCTCTATCTTTTTTCCGGGCCTTATCAGGTTAGTTATTACTATTAGTCCTTAATTATTTTTATTTTTTGTTTTTAAATACTAAAATAGTGGGTATGCTAAAAGACATGAAGAATAGAAAAATGTGTGGTGTAAGTTTAATCAATTAATTGATTCTCAAAAAAAAAGTTTAATCAATCAATGAGATATTAATGAGATAACAGTAAAATAAGTTGATGTGGACTTTTGGATAACAGTGAAAAAAACTTAATGAAAGAGGTAAAAAAAAAGCGAGATGCAAAATTAGAGCTCCACTTGGCAGGACTTCATGCACTCTCGCATAAGGTCTTTGCTTTTATATATAATGGATATAATTAAATAAAACAATGAAAAAAAAATATTTTATTTTATTATTTAAGTGATGCGATTGGTTTTTTTTTTTTTTTGGTTTATCACACAAAGCATGGCATTAGATAAAACAATGAATAATTTTTTTTTTTTTTTTGGTTTATCACACGGAGGATGGCATTAGATAAAACAATGAATAATTGTTTTCTTTTTTTTTTTGGTTTATCACACGGGGGATGGCATAAGATAAAACAATGAATAATAAAAATAAAAAATAAAAACATTGCATTTATTATTTGAGTCATGCTATAATGAAAAAAAAAAAAGAATTAAAAAAACCTATTAACCAACTTAAACATTTCAAGGTAGACTGAGCATCTTTTGCATGTAACCATAAATTCTTCATAACCACAAGGATAAGGTTCATCACGCTTCGAATTTCCCAAAATCCATAATCATTCCTTTTGGCAAACCATTAAGGAAATCATAATTGTAAAACTTTTGCCAAGCTTAACAAACAATTAATAAAAAAAACTGAATATTGCATCTTATTATTTAAGTGATGCTACAATTAAAAAAACCTATTCACCAACTTAAACATTTCAAGGTCGATTGAGCATCTTTTGCATGTAACCACAAATTCTTCATAATTGTAAGGATAAGGTTCATCTCGGTTCCAATGTCCCATTCCAATTTTTTGGCATGCTTGAAAGTTTGGAATTTGATACAGGGCGGTTCTCGCAACAAGTAGTCGAAGCATTTTTCGGCATTTTAGAAGCCAATGCTTCCCATGTTCATCATTTAAAATTTCCAAAAGGTTACCAATGCCTTTAGGATTTGATTCACAAAGTAGCATGATTTCGTGAATATAAGCTGCAATAAAATTGCCACATGCAAGGGTTTTTTCAATCAATTTTTTTCCTTCAATGACTTCTTCATTCAAGAAGTATTTGTAGGCTTCCACTATGAGTAGTGCATGGGGGTTCTTTGCTTGATAACATGAAAAAATTAGTTTTTTTTGTTTTGTCATCTAGTAAAGCTGGGTGACTGAAATATGGAGTGAGTCGAATTTTTTGGAGGACCAATTTGTTTTCTGTTAACTTGTTGAAGCTTTTGCAACTAATAAAGAAAAAGGAAAAAAATTGATTTAATAGATTGCACAGGGAAATAAATTAGTATATACAAATTGAAAAAGTTGTTTTGTTATACCTTAACTTAATATTTCCCAGTAGTGTTGCCAAATCATTTCCGACCTTCGAAAATATTTCCACCAACATGTCATTAGGAAGATTTTTTAAAGTATTCATATTTTTTGTTTGTTTGAAATAGTGTTCTAATATTTCATTTACTATTTATAATAAAATGATTTTTGAAGATTCATAGTATCATATTAAATAACAATACATGATAATAATGTGTTTAAGACTTTTTAAATGAATATACATGAATTTGATGGTCAAATGGTTAAATTTATCTAGAATTTTGTATTGCAATTGGTTCTTAATGAATTTAATTGTTTCTATCCCTTAGCATTAACACTTTAAAGTTAATGTCAGTGTTAAATTAGGTCCATTGAACTCCTCTCTCAGTCCGCTTACAATTCACAGCATTAGAAAGTGGCCAAACATTCAGATCCCAAGAACGTAAGACAAACCAGCCCAATGAATCAAACAAAAGGAAAATAAATCTAAAACAATGAATCTTAATTAAACCTCATGTTGATCTGTTCAATAATGACACTTTCGAAATTGATAACCTCTTAGGTAAACTATTGATCATTAAAAACGAAGCCACCTCTCACATTAGCCTTGTTTGAATGGAGTTTGGTTTAGGCTGCTTCCAACTGTTGCAGTCAACTACTTAATTGCTAATGCTGCAAGTGTTCACCCAGGCTTGTTCATAAATGAATGATCTATGTGTAGCTTTGATCATACAGCTTTGCATAGCCCTTGCTTGCTTTAAGTGTCTTAATTGTGTAATGTGAAGGCGCTCTTAATGTCAACATAAATATGAGTAGTTAGAGAGAAACATCTAGAAGATTGAAAAAAAAAACAAAACAAAACAAAATTTGACATGACTTTGTTAAGGATGCAGGTCTAATGTAGATGCAAGATTGAATTCTATGCATGACTGCTAGAGAGTCCATGGGGATGGAGTAGTGTTTCTGTTTACCATCTAGTTGGTGTAGTGTCTATGGCAGCATCCAGTTCCATTCACTTTCGGAATATTCCTCTTCTAAATTTTAGAATGTAACTTCTTGGAGGATACTGTGTGCACATCATGTGTACTTTTTTTATTGTTTCTTAATAAAATCTCTATTACTTGTATTTCTTTATAAAAAAATGCTTATATGTGTAAAGCAAATTTACATTTTTCTTTTATTAGAGGTCATATAGAACACCTACTTCTTCCATTTCAAGAATTGGATCCAATTATCCTAAAAAAAAAAATCTATCAAAGAAATTATCCTTTTTTTCTATAGTGGCCTAAGGTTCTGATTGATTTACCCTGTAAAAGTGTAAAAATATGCAAAATTTACTGTACAAATTTCATAACATTAAAATTCATTTCGGGTTACAAACCCATCAACCCAATTCATCATCTCAAAGAAGTCATAAGCCTCTATTTATGAGCAATTCATGTGGTCATAATTTCAATACTATTACTGTCTAATGAGAGATTTTATATATTGTCTATATGATATACCAAGTCACTGTTCTAATTCAACTGGCCAAACAATCACCGGGGAAACACTCAATTATCGAAGATGAGATAAACTATGATAAAATCTATCCTAATAATGGTTTTGCATTGAAAAAGGCAAATGGGTATAGTTAATTATCAACAGAATTATGAAAGAGAGCAAGCCCGTGTGGTTAATTATAATCAAATGGGTACATGTATTATTATACATTTGGCTCTGGTTCTTGCTGCATCAGAGTGAAGCTGATTTTCTGAACTATTGCTTTGAATTGCCTTCTACTACTGGGGTGGTCTAGAAAGATGACCTTTTGGCTGATGATTCTGACATATATCTTTTATGGAGATTTCTGGACATCCTTTAACAGATGTGCTAATTCTAATTGTTATGTATGATATCTTATTTAAGACAATTTGATATGTGGTCTCTTGTATGTTTTACTACTTATTTTCAGCTGCTAATCACATTAGAAAAGGTGAGGCAGAAACCATGGTAGCTGGTGTGACTGAGGCTGCAATCATGCCTACTGGGGTTGCTGGGTTTATAGCTAGATACTGATTTTAGATTGTAATAATGGTTTACAAAAGTAAAATACAAAGATTTCTTCAACATATACTATCATTAAATGAAGAATATTAAGAAATTTGAATAATTAATCTAAATCTTGTCTTTGTCATTGCAAGGTTAAAACAACACAACTTTCTTATATCCTTTATTCAACATAAATTTCAATGAGATTGATGGCATGCTAAACATGGCTGTAGTTTTGTACCTACAATTACCGCTCTGTTTGTTTTGATATAAAATATTTTCAAAGGAAAAATATTTTACATGTAAAATATTTGTAAGAAAATATTTTCATTTTACTGTGTTTGACAATGTACATGAAAATGTTGTGTAAAATATTTTCCAATGGTTGGCACAAAGTAAAATGGAAAAAAAAAAAAAAATTAAATTGTTTTTATTAACTTCCAAAAAATACATAAATACGGATGAGGGATCACTAGAGCTAATAAAAAATACTGTTTTTTACTTAATTTTGAACAAATTTTCTGCCAAGATCTATAAAAGCTTTTGCTCACTTTACAATAAACAAATATATTTACTTTCTAAAGTGAAGCTGAAGTAAATTTCTTATTCAAAACGCTGGCAAGTAGCAATATGAAATTAGATTGTCTACAGAAAGCTGGGCAAGCACTTTACTATGTAACACAAGAGTAAGTATACGTTCATCCACCGTCCCACATACAATAAGATGCTCAAAAATCCCGAAATTGGTTTTATTTTCTACACAAAGCTAAGATGATAAATCACTGACTATTGCTCCATAATAATACAACCATCGTGGTAACCTCATCTGGCTCAACATCACTCACTAGCATCAAATTAAACAATTCCAATGCCTACTCCGAACAATTATGCACCACATATCCATCAATCATTGAGGTCCAAGTAACCACATCTCTCACAAAACTTTGATCAAACACTTCATGCGCAAATCCAAACACCCACGTTCAGCATAAAAATGGACCAACCCATTTTGCACTACCAAATCCGAATCGAAAGATTAAAAACCCATCTTCCAAACCCAGCAATGAACCGATACCCCCTTCCAAAACTGCACAAATCTGCTCGCACACCTTGAGCGCAAAAACGAAGCTCCAGCGGGCCATTTCAACACATTCTCGAGCCATTTGATGAAAAAATGAAAGCCCCACAGTGGAAATTTTGGCTTTACAATAGCCCCTGATCATAGTGTTCCACATATAAGTATTGGGTCTTTCAATCTGAGAAAAAGCATACAGGCATATTGAATTTCACCAGAATCAACTAAAGCACAAAATGCTAAGACACGGCGGTGCCTCGTACTTGCCAGTGGTGCCTCAGACCATGGAGCCGGTGATTGGTGGGAGAGGGGACCGGTGGTGGCTGGGTTTTTGAAGAGAAATCTAATAGGGAGAGTTTGAGCGTGAAAGTAACTGTGGGAGTGAAGGAGTGATAAGTATCAGGGTGTGAGGAGAGAGCAAATGTAAAATGTTTTACCAATATTTTACCTTTAAAATTTTACTTTTAAGGGTAAAATATTTTATATAAATTTGCTGAGGTTGATTTGGTTGAATGAAAATATTTTACTTTTGACCAAATATTTTACTGCAAAACAAATACCATAAAAATGAAAAATATTTTTTTAAAAATATTTTACATCGAAGCAAACGGAGCGTACGTATATGTACTTACATATTTGTATTGTAAGAATTCCAATTAAAACAAAGTAGATATTAATTATAGTAAAAATTTTCTCCTCTATGTGATATAAAATCAACTGAAATGTAAACAATCATAATGCATCATGAAATGGTACATCTAATATTCTGTGCACTTCAAACAACTTATAAGAAGCTGTCCAATACATAGCAAATAGATTAATGACATAAACACATGTAGTGCCAAACAACTAGTGCACCATTTCAAGTCAACTAGTGCACCATTCCAAGTCTCTCCAAATCAAAATCAAAACAAAAGAAACACCCAAATGACAAAAATCCTCATCACCAAATCTCAACAGAAAAGCTAACATAAAATGCAAACCAAAGAATACATTTTTAAGTTATATTAACTCAGTTGCTACAAACCCACAACTTAATCTACAAGTTTATTTTTTCCATATGTATTACATAATAGAAGTAAAATTATTTGGACATATGATATGCAATTACTTCTTCTTCTTATTCTGGGAGCTGCATGTGTTGTTGTTAGAAGTTTGCTTGGAGGTTCTTTTTTTTGTAAGATCTTTTTGCACAGTAAGGGGAGAATACATTTTTCAGATTGATTGTTCATTGTGCATAAATATTTAAAATTCTAATAAGGGTAACAAAAAACTTTATGAGAAAGAAAGTTATGATGAAGCAATTAATAATGAGTTTTTGTCTTCTTACCAATTGTGTATTTCCAAAGACGTCATCTATTATGTTGTCATCAGTTACACACTTCAAGCTTGTAAGTAATTTAATATCTGAAGTACCAATAGAATTGTTTGCAATAGTTTGGTCATGGTTGAATGGTGTTTCTAATTGTTTAATTTGAATGTTCTCAACAACAACATTTCCTGAGTGTTTGTTAGACTCAGATTTAAAGACACTTGTGACAGTGTAAACTTCCCATCCCTCTTTGACATTGTAATCATCAACTTTTATTTGGAATGTATAAGATTTTTCAAGCAAGTTTTGAATTTTTTGAGGTACTTTATTTGGCTCTTGATTATGCACAATATGACATAAAGCCCATAAATTGTTATTATAATAAAAACATTAGGTTTAAGCATAAAATAGGAAGTGGTTAAGAATTTAGATCAGATACTTTTGAAGAAAGTTCCATAGCAGTTTTTTGAATTATTTTTTCTACATTTTTATCAAAAAGAACAAAGAAGCTGTCCCAGTATGATCCTTCACTTGGATTTGTAGTTTGTAACTATAATAATGAGAGAAGTTAGAAAGTGTAATACGGTCATTTGTACATTTATAATTAAAGCAATTATCATTTGGTTTTCCTATGCAGTCACTTGAACAGTTATATAGTATAAACAATGAAGAATTTGGTCACCTAGGCATAGGGAACTAAGATTCAGAGTTGCAACTGTTACACCAAAACATATTATTTTGTTGTTTAACTTTTCGCTTGCAAAGTTGACATGAGATATAATTCCACCCAAATTCTAATTCTATGTTTACAATATCAGCATAACAGGTAAAAAAATCTTTCTTGCAAAATCAATCACTCTAGTTAGTTTTAATTAAATAATAAAGATTTAGATTTGAAATAGTTCAAGATAAAGAAAACCTTGACTCCTTCCACCCATTCCATTGCTTTAATTTCTGCCAATGATATCATAGTTTGCAATATCAATTCTGATTCAGATTTGGGTTTTTTGTCACGTGCTAGAATAGATCGAACAACAGTATTGTATTCATCCTCAACAACTTTATATCTGAAGAAAGCAAGAGATCAATATTTTTTTTAATAAATGCATTGATAATCCATCATAGAGAATTAGTAAAGTAAATGTGGTGTTAAGATTCAATTTGCCTTAAAAAAAAACCATGAAACACGTTGAAGAATTTGTTATACACATTTTTTTTCTTTTTTTATTATATAAAAAAACGTTATATATACATATACTGCCTATCTTTCGGTACCTCGGAATGCTTTTACAGTTGTTGAAGTAACAATAATTATATAAAGTCTACAATAATTCATCTTCTTTGAAGTCATTTTCAGTAATTTTTTCAGCACTTTCATCCCACAATGAAAATTTTAGCTCTTTGTCCCTAATGGTACATTACAACGTTCAAAAGAGATTAAAAGGTTAATATATAGTCTACATTGTATGTAAGCAATGGCAGTAAAATGAAATGTTCCTTACTGAGGTAGTAGAATTTCAAGATTTCTTATATTTGTAGAGCCATTGTCAAAGTGAACTTGTTCAATGGGTCCAACAGCAGTAAGTTTTCCAATGATATCTGGAAGAGTTTGTACACATAAAAAAATTTATTTGTAGGATGAATTTTGATTAATTAAAATGGATAAGAGGTGAAGTAAAACATGATGTACCTATTAGGTAAGAATTGTCATTCAAATGACTGTTGATACAATCATATGTTGCAAATTCAAAGGCATGCATAGGTATGAGTTCACTTTCTTCATTGCACTCCTTAACCGAAGTTGTTAACAGGAAAATGATTTTCAAGTCATTTGAAACCGATCTATAACCTTTATTTGTCACGGTTACTTTAAAGTTTGAAATGATTTAGGTTCCTCCTTCACGTAGGATGGCACTAAATTTTTGAAACACATTCTTTCTTACAATTGCATGCATTAAGTTTTTCTGTAAAAAGAAAAATGGAAGTCAAAAGTTAGTTTACATATTAAATAACAAATACAATGAATAGTTGAAAGATTCAAACATTTTATTGTTGTGAAGTATAATAACCTTTTCATCGATAAAGATCATGTCAAGACTGATGAAGTTATTTCCACTTCTCTTATTCACTGCTTTCCACATTCTGCATATTCTGACTCTAATTCTCCATGTCTCCTTAGCATCAGATATTTGATCAAGAAAGTTGTATCCTTTGGACATTGTTATACCGGACAGCTGCAATAAAATGTAAATGTATTAGAGATACTATTACAAATGATAATGTAAGTTTTACTTTAAAAAAAATGTAAAATAAAACCAGCATGTCTTTGTAGATCAGTAAAAGTTTACAAATAGGATATCATATACCTCTTGGTAAATTGGAAAATATTTCTTTGTACACTATGTTTTTAGCAAGGAATTGTGTTCGGTTCTTGTCATTTACTATCAAGATTTTAAGACCATTTCTATTAGTGACTCTAGATATTACAACATATAACTGGCCATGAGTGAAAACAGGCTGTGGTAAAAACATGCCTACTCTATTCAAAGATTGGCCCTGGCTTTTTTTTATTGTCATTGCAAATGAAACAGAAATTGGGAATTGTCTTCGCTTCAGAATGAATGGCCACTTCGATGCTGTAGGGGACAAAATAATTCTTGGAATAAAGACTTTAGAGCCAATATTTGTCCCAGTTATAATCTTTGCCTCAATAACCCAATCAGCAAGCTGGGTGACAATCAACCGTGTTCCATTACATAAACCTGCAGTTTGATTAAGGTTTCTCAATAACATTATAGGGATTCCAACTTTTAGCTTCAGCTCGTGTTTGGGAATTCCAGGAAACTCAAGTGAATTTAGAAACTCAACTGGATACAACATGTCTAAATCAGTAATGCTATTAGAACTTTTGTATACTATATTTGAGCTAAGATCAACACGTTCTTCTTCATCAACTAAAGAAAGAATCTGATCATTTATTTTGTTAACAATTTCATTTGTTGGTGCTAAAATTGCTCTCTCTTGCAGGTATTGTGAGTCTTTCATCTTATCATGCATATCAGGATGTGTGACATTAATGATATCAGCAACTGGATCTCTGGTTGGTTTTATTAATAAATCCTCTGGAATCTCAATCCAGCTTTCTCCATCTACATTCTCAAATTCACCATTTCCAATCCTTAAAATCCAATTCCCAAAGTCAACAACAGATTGACCATCTTCCAAATTATTGAAATTTTGATTTAGCCTCATATTTTCTATAAGCATAAATATCTCACAATGATTCCAAATGACAGATTTGTTTATGGTTGATGCAACAATATCTTCTCTTCTACCCTTTGGTAGAACTGGCAAGATCTGTCTAAAATCTCCCCCAAAAATAACTGTGATACCACCAAAAACTTTATTAGGATCAGAGTTACTGGAGAAGCGCAATATGTCTCTCAATGTTCTATCAAGAACCTCAAAACAATTACAATGTGCCATAGGAGCTTCATCCCAAATTATCAATTTTGTAGTACAAAGCAATTCTGCCAACTGTGTTTTTTGTTTAATGTCACACACTGAATCTTCATTCACACATAATGGGATACGAAATCTTGAGTGAGCTGTATGTCCACCTGGCAAAAGGAGTGATGCAATTCTTGAAGATGCCACAGCTAGAACAATTTCACCATGGGATCGGAGGAAAGACATTATTGTTTTATACACAAAAGTTTTGCCAGTTGCACCATGGCCATACAAAAAAAACATCTTTCCTTCACCTTTCAGAACAGCTTGGACAACCCAATCAAATACATGTTTTTGTAGAATGTTCGATTTTGTAGATGATGAGGCATACTCAGCAGCCAATGCTTCCTTGTCATAACTCAGTTCTTCTTCAAGGAGTCTGTTATTCCTTTCCCTGATAAGAGACATATCAGGTAAAGGCATAGGTGGATAGTCTTTCAATGACTTTCCAGCTTTAATCAAAAGCTTTTCAATTTCATGTAAGGCATAACTTCTCAATTGATTTTCAGAAAGCTGAGGTTGATCAAACCGTAAGATTTGCCTTTGCCTAAATAAAATATCCTCTGAAAAATCTTTCCAATTCAATTCCCATATCTGATCTGGCTGTGAAACCTCACAAAAAAGAAGTATAGTCACAAACAATTCTCAAACCTGTTGTCCAGTAGCCCAATTTGATGCTTCTTTTATAGCATCATTGCACTCTCTATCTCTATCCAGTAGCCCAAGAGCAAAATATGCAGCTTTAAAAGGACACAATTGGCCATTAACAGTTTTGATTTCATCAAAACTTGTAGCACCTTTTACAACATTTAATAGCATTCTAAGATAGAACAGTTCTCCACTTGAAGGGTGTGCATAATAGATTCTACCAATGGACCGACTTGACTTTCTTCTCCTCCATTCTTTGTTTTTCTTGTCCCAAACCCCTTTTTTTGGAAAGTCTTGGAAGGTTAGCTACCTAGCATCTTCATACAATCGATTTGCTGTCATCCACTCTGTAAATATAGTTTTGTCAATTCCTAGTCTATTTACCACATTATCCAAATATTCATAATCAGAAAAAGTGACCTGACTTTCATTTTTCATATGAAAGTTCAATCTCTGAACAGCTAGTTCATGGTAACAAACTGGAAAATTCTCCACGATGCTTCTGATGCTGATATATACCTGCAGTCAAGAAACGTTTTTATTTCATCTTTTTCTAATATAGATTCTATTCCATCATTTGAACTGTAGACCACATTTTCTTCCAAAACAGCAGTAACACGATCTGTGCCTTTATTAATGTACTTAAAAAGATATTTGATGGCCTTTGACTGATTACACCATTCAACATTTAAGTGTCACTAATACTTCACCAACAAATCAATATTGTATGGGACTACATATCGATTGTCTAATTCCACACTATTTTTCAGCACAAAACGACCATCTTCTCGTCTTCTATCAGTCACGAACAAAATGTTTAGGGAAATGCTTGGTACAATTGTTATCAACCACGCAAGGAGAGTTTGACCTAGCTACACCACATGGCCCATGCATCATGAATTGCTTAACAGCTTCATGGCCAATCGCATCTTCCAAAGAATTAGGAATTTCAACACTGATTATGCTATCAATATCTTCAGGAACTGGATATTTATCATCAGGATGCAAAAATACCAATATATGTGCATGTGGAGGACCTCTTTTTTGGAACTCAATTGTGTATACAACTACATAAAATATAAATGAGGGAAGAAATTAAAATAAATAATGCGCAAGCATGCATGTTTCAAAAAATCATGATAATTATTCAGGGAAAAAATGTATCTTCAGTTTGTATTGCCTGCAAGTACTTTACCAAAATGCTGTCCTTTCTTTATGTCTTGCAAAAGTGTGTCCAATTTTATTTTAAAAGCTCTTGCAAAAATGTTTGGTCGGTCTTCCGGCTTTTGACTAGGAATCAATTCTAGGAAAGAAATGATCTCTGGCCATTTAGGATTGCATGTAAAAGTAAGGACATGTCTGGATAGGCTGCCCACCGACATATTGCCATGGCATCTTGATAGTTCTAAATCATGTATCTTGGGCCACCAGTGAAAGAAGATGGTAAAACTATCTGTTTACCAATAGATGCTTGAGATGTGTCTTCTCGTAGGACTGCATCTTTAAGGCCACTGTATATCTCAACTCTTAGGCAGTCTTTTTTTTTCTTTTTCTTTATTTGTATCCACCTCAAACGAATTCCTTCAATACAACAGTAAGCGTCAACAATGAATTGCTAAAAAGTCTACCACCAGAAATTAAAGTGTTGCCTTCACTAAGTCATTGTTGAATACGGAATGCATAATATTCTCTCATCGTGACAATTGAATTTTCGCTTTCATGCATTAAGCCTCTTAATCTTTTTGGTATACCAAGAGAGAAGCCATCCTCACCATAAGGGAAAAGCAAAGGATATTGCATAGCCATAAAAGCTAGATGGATTTCACTTATACGCCGAAGCCCACGATCACGATCCTTAACAATAATATCACGATACCCATTATTAGGGCCAAAATCACCCACAATAAGACCAACAACTTTAGAGGCAGTAGGTAGATTATACTATGAGGAACGATTGGTATGACAATTAATGAGACGCAATCTCACATCTGCAGCATTACATTTAGTGTAGTGATCCTTGGCCATTCTGAAAACCTTAACCAAAGCATTGTTTTCATCAAGCATATGTATTAGAGAGTTAACAATTTCGGGATCAATGACATCATTTTCTTTATTAGATGAAATCGACCTTATCCTATGCTGCACTTCATTCTCTGTATCAAATATGTAAAGTTCAGCAAACTTTGGTTCCGATCCTTCAACTGGTAACGAAGAGCCAATCAAATGATGATTCTGTCCATTTAACCTGAAGACATAAGGACCATTTCCATCATTTACAATTCTGTTAACTTTTCCACCCATTTATGTTATTGCAATTTGCAAACATTGCATTATATCGCCGACGGTTGTCATGGAAATGCACAAATGAAGGGCCATCATAATTCAACAATTCTTCAAGAACTGGAGGTGCACGTTTTAACAAAGGTAAATAAATTAGTCCTTCTGAATAGTACAACGAAAACTTTGGTTGTGATGGTCTTCTTGACTTCACATTCCTCTCTTCATACCATAAAATAGCCCCACAGCTCTCACAAGTTTGTGTTGGCTTGCCAAAATTCCATGGTTCAGTAAATTTACCTATT
This sequence comes from Castanea sativa, assembly GCF_040712315.1. NCBI lineage: Eukaryota > Viridiplantae > Streptophyta > Magnoliopsida > Fagales > Fagaceae > Castanea > Castanea sativa. Next base: position 35,800,216 of record NC_134016.1, on the reverse strand, counting down.
AGAAGTAGCAATATTGAATGGGAGTTAGATAGTGTGAAGAACGATGTCAAATATAAATTTCAAAGGATTTGGAAATAATCAATAAAATGGAACTTACGCTTCAAGGGGACATTCGAAGTAGGAACTTCAGTTTGTGTATCCTGCTGAGTCAATAAATCTATCAATCAATCAAGAGATGTGGCATGAGAAGGAGGCCAGTTAAAAGAAAAGGGTACCAACAGTGAGCACAACTAAAGTAATTACCAACTAATGAGAGGGAGTAATTTTTTAAAAGAGCATAAATAATTTCTTTCGCGGGCTTTATTTAAATTTAAAGAATCTAGAACAAAATCAAGTTTTAGTTAGAATGTCAAATATATAATTGGTAGCTATTGGAACCAACTTGTTTAGCTCTACAATTACATAGATAAATCTGAACAATTGCTATTCAAAACAGACTGGATTTCGACTGTTTTTTCAAACAATCATATGCATGTATTTTAATTTGGATGTCCATACATATAGTGGGAGAAAGCAATTTTTAAAAAGAGCATAAATATTTTCTTTCACAGGTTTTATTTAAATATAAAGAGTCTAGAACAAAATGAAGCTCTAGTTAGAATGTCAAATATTTAATTGGCAGGTATTTGAACCAACTTGAGAGTACCCTTTTGGAGTTTCAAAAAGGATTTCAATACATGGAAGAGGAATAGACAAATATTATGCGCAAATATTGCAGTAGACCAGGCACTAGATGGTTTGAACTTGATGAAAGCTTTAGCTATTGACGGCTCTTAGTTAGCTAGATTCCTAGTTACTTTATGTGATTGAAACAAATAACAAGCAGAAAGAGAGACTAAAACAGAGTCAAAGAGGTATTGGCACAATATTCAATGTTTTAAAGAAAGCCAGCTAATTAGAGGCCTGACCTGGTTTTTTTTGTGAAACCATGTATAGAATTATAGAAGTATGAAACGCATTTATCTTTGGCAAGGGAAAAGAAGATAAAAGTGTCATTAATAAAAACAAAGAAGAGGTGAAGAGGTAATTGGTAACTTACAACAAAGAGGGGTTAATGGAGAGAGTCTTTTTGTTGATTTTATTGCTAGCGGGCAAGAGAAAGAAAAAAGTCAGCTATTTATTTATTTCAGCTAGTTAGGTAGTTGGGTTTACTGATGGAGTAATGGTACGTACACACATGGAAAAATGACAGCATTCTTATTTTCAAACCTTTATTGAATTTGTTTGGAACAATTACTAATTCAAAACAAACTGGATTTCGAGTGTTTTTTCAAACATTCATATGCATGTATTTTAATTTGGATGTCCATACGTATAGTTTTAAAAGGCACATGTACAAAAAAAATTAAAAGGAAAAAATTAAGTTCTATTCCATTCATTACCTGTAGGAGCAGCAACTTCGGCAGGCCTTATCACATGGATGAAGTGCTCATAAGGAAGATCAACTGCTAAATTTAGCATTATTAGTAGTGCAAAGATAGATTCCAAACAACCATTGCACATTATTAGTATAACAAAAATCTAACCTGATATAGTTTTGGATTCATGTGAAGTGCTCCCAAAGATAGTATTCACATTATTTGGAATAAAATCAATTGCCACCTCTTCTACCATCACATCCACAGGAACATCTAATAAGATGTCATCTATAACTTCTTTGTCACATCTTTGGAGGATTTCGTCATTCAATTGAGACAGCACCAGCGTCTTTTCCACATTACCAAAATCAAAATCACATCCAATAATAGGAGCCTTTACTAATTGTTTGTTATAATTCCCACTGTTTTTTTCCGATTTCAATCTCTTAGTAGCACCATTTTTATCATGACTTTGAAAGGTACAGATACCAGAACCATATGAAATAGGAACCTCAAATAGATTTCCATTGTTGGTTTTACTTTGAAGGGTAGAGGTACCAGGACAATATGAAATAGGAACATCAAATAGATTGCCAGGATCCGCTTCACTTCTACTACACATCTCTACTTGAGTTTGGATAGCTCTTTTTTTTTTTATATAAAATCAAACGTCTTTTTGACCTTCTAGCTCGTGATTCATCCATAACTATGTCAAGTAATATACTTGTATTATTGAACCACTAACACAACATTACCGCTAAGTACTCACCATATTTGTTAATCACTTGAAAATTTATTAACTGGAAAAATACAAAGTTCTAGTAGTTTGTGAATACCATAAAAACAAAAATGTCAAAAGCTCTAACGAAAAGCATATTAACAATAAGTCATATAATTTACCAGTAATAATAACAACACTATCAATAAAAAAGTAGCTGACCTTTTTCAAGAGAATAAGGAATTAGTAATACATTATCAAGGCTAAATACTAACCATATTTTTGTAATCACAACATAAATAGGGGGGAAAAACTGACCTTTGTTAACAAAATAAGCAGTTACTATGGAAAATCACAGCTAAGTACTTGCCATATTTTTTAATAACTTGAAAATTGATTGACGGAATAATAGTAAGTTTTGGTACAATTGTGACTACCATTAAAATGAAAACATTAAAAGCTCTAATAAATAGAATATCAATAGCCTATCAAATAATTGATCAATAATAATAAGAACATAAACAATAAAAAAGAGCTAACCTTTGGTAAGAAAATAAGTAGTTAAAAAGCTTTAGTTCGTTGGCAACAGAGTTTCCCAATTTTATGACAATCTTTTGTGGAGAAAAAAAGCACACCAAATAAGGACATAAACTGTAAAAACATAGATGACCTTTGTTAAGACAATAAGCTGTTTAAAAAGCTGCACCTCATTAGCAGCAAAGTTTAAAAAAAATTAAAAGAAGGAGTTGGCCGCATACATATTATGCTAAAAATTCCTACAGTCTATCTTATTGCTCTTTACTATATGGATCAAATACAATTGCGATACATCTACCCTTTTAAGTATGATTTTTTACTTGCATTCTTCAAATAGTACAGTTTAAGCCATGTGATAGATAACAGCCAGTTTTTTTTTTCTAAGAGAACATTTCTCAAGCAATTTTCATGCCTTAATATAGATTAAGTCCACATATATCGACCTACCCACATAAAGAGAGAGTACGCCATCCCATTTCAAACATCACCAACCAACACAAACATACACAAAAATTATCAAAACTCTTATTTTCAATTCAAACAATTCCCTACTTTCCTTGCAACTTCCTTGCAACTTGTTATGAAACAGAAAATAAACATGCAACATCAATCATAGGAAAACAAAGAAATTATATAATTAAAGAATAAAAATTATTCACAAAAATGAAGGAAAGCATAGTCAGATGAAAGAAAGGAGTAATCAAACCTTAGGAATGGTTGGAATTCGTTTTGCAGAGCATAAACCAAGACCATTAAAATTGTGAAGAAAAGTAAAATTGGAATAGATGGAGAACCTCTTCCTATATAAGATACAGAAATACCCAAAGGCATGCATCATTGATCCCGAGAGATCCTTTTGAAATTCCATAGCATTCATTGAAAAAGAGGGGAGCTATATTTTAAGGTGTCTGAACTGGTGTGGTAATTGGGAAGATGCATTGTTAGCTGAGTAGGAGAGGAAGGATTTTGGGTTTTGATTATTGTAGAAGGGGAGGTGAACCTGAAAATAGGCGGGTGTGATTATTTTGGAAGAGCGGAATATTTTATTCAGCCAAAAAAAAAAAAGAGCACAGCATTTTTTTAAATGAAAGTGAGCATAATTACAACTGATCCCACTTAAATTTAGATAGGTGGAGTAAAATTAGACTCTAATTTCATATTTAAATTGAACAATTAGAAAGATAATTATGGTGTGGTCCCCACATGAATCTAGACGCATGGCACAGAATTAGAATTCTAATTTGGAATTGCAATCTGAGTTTCTCTCTACTTCACCTATTATTATATACTAACCGTAAACCTGCGCGTTGTGCATGATAATTATTTTAATTGTGGTTTTATTGATTTTTTTTATACAATTTAAACTAATTTAATAAAGAGTAATGTATTTTGTAATTATATTTTTATTTGTTACAAGAATAATCATAAATGTAATATAAGAATAATCATAAATCATAAATCAAATAATTTTTGTTGTACTAAAATGAAAAAAATATAATTTTTCTCAGAAATTCAAAAAGCAAGTTAACGAAAATATTTATTTCTTAATGAAAGTTATTTATAACATTTTGTGAATCATTACAAATAATATAAAATTTGGAAATTATTCTTTTAGTTTTAAACAAACTTTCTCAAATTTATTTTTTCTACCTACAATCCAAAACACTGAAAAAAGTAACTAAAAAAATTAATAAAACTTAACTATGATTAATTGGACCAATTAGGAAAAAAAATTTGTTGTTTATAATCTACTAAGGTTTTTTTTTTTTTTGCAGAAATTATAATTTCATCCACCCAAAACATATTATCAAATAAACAATTATTAGCAAAATCTAAGAATTAAATTTCTATATATGCATTGTTATAAAATAATAATAATAATAATAATTATTATTATTATTATTATTATTATTATTATTATTATTATTATTATTATTAAACTAAAATTGGGAATGATAAAATTTGTCTCTCATCTGATAATTTTTGTTTAGCCAACCTTGCTTTTCTCTAAATAAATGAAATTATAGAATAATAAAATTATTAAGAGTACTTTGTCCACCACAAAGAATTGAAAAATAAACAAAAATGATTAAAGTCTCATAGTTTAACATCTAAATTGATTACCATTAAAATCATGCTATCAAATTCAATAACTACCAGATTAAATTATCCAAATCATGCTATGTAGTAGAATAATATTATATTTTTATATTTAATCATTTATAACGCAATATAGGATAACATTTAACAGTCAAAGAGAGAGAGAGAGAGAGAACACAACAATTAAAAATAAAATAAAACTGAATCGCATTAACCTAAAGTAGATTAAAGAGTATAAAAAATGATCAACATAAAGCAAAGATGCAAGAAAAATAAAAAATAAATAAAAAATCCACCCAAAAATTGTGTGTGTGTGTGTGTGTGTGTGTGAGAGAGAGAGAGAGAGAGAGAGAGAGAGAGAGAACCTTTTTTTGTAAGGGAAAACTATGCATAAAATGAAAGAGATAGTGACAAATTTATAGTAAGAGAGTGTGAATAAGAAGAGACAAAAATAGAGGAAGATGAAGAGAAAGATGAAGAATGATATTAATGTAGAGGGTAATGGGGAGATGAGAACGTTAGGGAAGGAGAAAGGTTGGAGAAGTAGCGGGGAGGTGAAAAGGTTAGGGAAGGAGAAAGGTTGGAGAAGTAGCGGGGAGGTGAAAAGGTTAGGGAGAGAGAAAGGTTGGAAAAGTGTAAATATGAAATAAAAATAATTATAAGAAAATGAAAAGAAAAAAGATAATAACGTGAACGCTGACGTGGCTCAACGGGAGCGCAGCAACATTAAACGCTACGCTTCAGCTTTTAGTAATATATAGATATAGATATAGACTAGTAGCGGACCCACACGTTGCATGTAATAAATTTTTTTTTTATGATAGTGTTATTATTTTGAATATTTTTCAAGGTACTACTACTTAAACTACATTATATATGTATGACCAATATATTGTAGGATTCATGATGATAAGAGGTTTTGGTCTTGGAATTAGATGCAGAAGGTTTCGGCAATGATGCCTTAAGCTGTAAATACTGGAATCCTAAATTACACCATACTATTTGAGTCTAGATTTTTAGTACTTAATATAAGGTAACATATGAGCGTAAATAATGATTTATATATTGCATATGTACCTGTAAATTTGTTTATTACCGAATATTATTAAAAGCAATAATCAGAGTACAAAGGATACAACTATAATTTATTCATTTCAATTTGGCAGGCTCTTAACCATAGCCCTTACTTAGTTGCCATACTCGGCCTTTTAGTCACTCCAGAGCTGATCAACCGTCTTCCAAGTTAGTAAAATTTAATTCACTTCAAAATAGATAGATAGGATTTTATAAATTTCAAGTTAGAGTCATGCTAGGTAAAAACTTTAGAGGACTGTAATTAAGTCCTTGCATGTCTTTTTAAAATAATAATAATAATAATAATAATAAAAGATCTATTCTTTTGAAGATAGAGATTAATATTATGAATAGGATGAGGAAATTTTATTGTATTCTTTTTTTGGGAACATAATTTCTATCAAACTCAGTTGGCTAATTTGTACATTTCCAAGTCAATTGAGCACATTTTGCATGTTACATGTAATTTTTCGTTTCCATAAGGGTAAGGGCATTCACGATCCTAATGACCCACTCCATTTTTCTTGCATGCTTGGTTTTTTTGGGATGTGAAATGTGTTTATTATAAAAGTTGTATGTCGAAGGATTTGTCGATAATTTTGCAACAATTGTTTTCCATTTGGTTGGTTTAGAATTGATAATAGTAGTTGTATTCCCTCATTGTTTGATTTGCATAACAACACAATTGCCAGTCCATACTTTGCATTTTTGTCTTCTTCTATGTTTTCTTGAAGAAGGATTTCTTTTCCTGCTTTAGTTTGATCTTGTACAAAATATTTGTGAGCTCCAACCCAAAATAGTGCTTGTTTGTTTCCAAACCTAAAGCATTGATGAATGAGTTTTTCTTCATCGTTTTGAAGGAATAAAGGATTTTGGAGTAGTCCAGTTAGATTGATGTGGTGAAAAACTTTTTTCTTTTTGGTTAGCCGATTGAATCGCTTGCAGCTGTTTTTTAAAAACAAAAACACATATTAAGAAATTAATGTGTTAAAAAAATCAACTGGTGACAAAACATGACAATAATCATATACTAAGGATTACATGTGAACATTATTATCATCACAATTGCAATATTGGATTGATGAAGCTAATTTTTTTTCTTTCAAAAATATAATAATGACTCTAGAATTGTGCACGACTTCATAGTATATAGTTAATAAAAAGATAAAATATAGGACGACAATATTTTTTGCCACAATTTTGGACGTGGTAGATTGTGATTAGTAGAGAAAAAGTGAGGAGTTCATGTGAAAGTAACAAAATGAGATGTGAATTTAAATTTGTGTACCTCATTTTGATGTTGCCTAAAAATTTTGGCGATTGTCTTCCAACATTGGAAAATATTTCGAGCAATATTTCTGTTGGTAATTCATGTTGCATGCTCATTTTTGTAATTGTGGAGAGAGTATTTTTTATGATATTTTTGGTGTGTATTTTTGAAGTTGTTTTGTTTTGTAATTTATAGTGTTTTGATTGTTGTATAGATGAGTGATTGTTTAATTTATTAGCAATTTTTTTTTTTTTTTGGTGAATAGAAGCCTTTCCTTCTCTATAAATCTTAAATCTTATAGTCTTGTGTGTGTGTGTGTGTGTGTGTGCGTGTGCGTGTGTGTGTGTGTGTGTATTTATATAAATTGTAAATTACGTTTGACTGTTCGGTGTTCATTTGGTTTAATTTATCTTTTGTGGCATATATATACATATATGTGTGTATATAATTTTTATTTATTGTGTTTAACTGATAAATTTATCATTTTCTTAAGGTTAAACATTTCAACAATAGTTTTCAATAAGAAAGGGATATATCAATAACTTCACTCATTCCACATGATAAAACGATTGATTTTGAAAGATACAAGGAATAACTTGATACAAAAGATTCATTGAAAATGAACATGACATTTTGGGGATAGGTTTAGGAACCAAAGGTATATTTCAATACAATTACTCACAAGCCTTGAAGAAACTGCACGTGAGCATTCCTAGCAACTGCTTAATTAAGTTGTATTTCCGATCACATGATGCCAGGCATAGACTTGATAGGAAATTTAAAAAAAAACTCATGTCCATTACTTTTATTAATTAATGATAAAATAATAGCACTGTTTTAAAAACCGGACCGGACCGGCCGGTCCGACTAGTTCAACCGGGAAAACCGGTGCAGTCTGGTCCGGTTAAATGCCTTAAAACTGGTCAACAATCGGTCAAAAACCAAAAATTTTGAAAAAACGGTTTGATTCTCAGTTTGGTTTTTAAAACCATGAATAATAGTTGTGAACATGTAACCTATTCCATAAATAGTCATATGTTTATGTTGACAAACCTGTGTCATACAGCCACAAGCTTGCTTTTTAGTTGTTTAAAGCAGTGTAGAGAATGTGAGAAGACAGAAGTTCACCTACAACATATGTATTGATGATAGTCCAATAATTAAATATTGCAAGCAAAAACCAAAAGAGAGCTTTCCAAAAACAAAAGCTACATAAGTTGTATCAATATGTAAATCAATTATTAATAAATTTGAAATAGCTGGAAAATCTTTGATATCTATTTCAGTTTTTGAAGAAAAAGTTATTAACTTTAGTGATGGTCATGGCAAAATAGATTGATTTTCCCCTTTCAGTTCCGTAGAAAGCATTAATATTCCCCTTTTAAAGAATGGTAGAGGGAGAACAAGAGAGCTAATTTAGGTGTCATTATACAGTGTAATACCATAAACACATGGTTCCTTAATTAAATTAAATCCTCAATTATATGTACATTTTATTATATGGTAAATGTATCCCGTACTTCAACCAGTACAAATTTTATATGCTAGATGGCCTGGCACTGAACTTATTTTCTATGTTTACGATTAATCTGCTGCTATCTTATAGAAAGATTGTAGTAGGAATAACATATATATATATATATATATATATATATATATATATATATATATATATATTAAATGCTATGGATACAAACTTTTATAATCTCAAGAATGTTTTATATGACAAGAGAGAACATTCAAAGCATTTGAATAGAAATTTAATCAATGTTTTCAGTTAGTGGGAGGCTTAAGATTCATAAATCACATACAAATTAAAACACACAAACAAACAAAAAACTTTGAACAAATAGTCAGCTCTTGGGATCAAAAGAAAGAAGACTAAACATTACCAGGTCTCTAGTTTTCCCCTTCAAAATCATATACTTCCTTAGAACACCTTCCCTCCGAAACCCAACCTTCTCTAGCACCCTTTGGGAGCCCACATTTTCTGCATCAACTATAGCTTCAAGCCTTTCCAAGTGTGGTTATTCAGCAAATATAGTATTAGCCACCTGCTTAATTGCTTTAGTTGCAATCCCTCTGCCTCAGTACTTGGAGCCCAAAACATAGCCAAGTACACCTCTACACTTATTATTGTCTGAATTTTTGGTCACTAAAATGGCACCAATGGGCTGACCATTAAGGCAAATTGCCTTGAACCATGGGCGAGGAATAACTATGGTATTGATAAAGTTGATTGCATCTTCTTTGTTAGTGTAAGGGTCCCATGTGCAAAAGCAATGAAGATGAAGTTACCACTAAAAGGTGGAGTTGAACATGAGTTAGTTAGAAAATTCTTATTTCAATTAGCAAACAGAGCTTCCAATACTGATAAATGCTTTGGCAAGTATTCAGACATAGCAAACCGTAACACATGGAACATCAAAATAATAAATGTTCAGTTAAGGGAAAACAATTCTTAAGAGACACCATTCCTCTTATTAGCAAATAACTTTCTTTCTTTTTTTTTAACAAAAATAAAGCATTCATAGATCCAAGATGGTATTTAACATCAAGAAAACTTCAAATTAAAAAACTTCCCAAACTGAAATATAAGAATTGCTACATCCCATAACAAAGCCAACAAAAAATAAATTCCAATCGACATTGAGATCAGATATTTGATACAATTTGTTTAAATTTAAATACATACACAGAAGAGATCTGCTACAATATTTGGCATTGTAATAAATACATAGAAAATTGTTTCAACTGCAACAATATTGCCTTATTTTGCATAGACTACACAAACTAATCTAAGTTGCATCACAACACTCAAGAGGCAGCAGGCGGAAATAAAATTTAAGAAGGGAATAAAAAACATCAAGCAATCAAACAAAAAGACTAGAGCAGCAAGTATTTAGAGATACCTGAACTAAAGCAGCCAGCTTCTGTCAGTATTTATATACTGAGAGGAAAGGAGTAAGGAAGACAGAGAGGTTGCCGTTAGAAGGTGGGAAAGGGGAAGGAACATGTGAGAAACAAAAGGGGCATGAGGATTTTGCTGTTAGAAGGTGGGATGGGGAAGGAACACATGAGAAACAAAAGGGAAAGAAATCAAGAGGTTGTAACCGTGGGTTTCTTAGGGTTTTCAGTTTAGAATGCTTGGGTTTGGGCTATATGTTAGAATTAAATTTAGAAGAAGTGGGTTGGTGGAATTAAATTTAAAAGAAGTGCGCTTTATGGTGGAGAGAGGTTGGAAATAATTTTAGTTTTATTAGTATTTTAAAATTGAGAAAAACTATTTTAAAATTGTAGGATAAATTCAGGAAAAAGGATGGGAATGACATGGCTGTTGACGTGGCTCAATGTGAGCGTAACAATATTAAATGCTACGCTTCAATTTTTAGAAATATATATATGACATGGCTGCTGACGTGGCTCAATATGAATGTAACAACATTAAATGCTACGCTTCAACTTTTAGTAATATATAGATATAGATAATATTGATTTATTGTTCTATGTTATATTCAATCTCTGACATTTTTACTTTGTTCTAATACAGGCATTATAAATCATTGCTTTGGCTCATCCAAGTTAAAGGCATTGAAAGAAAAATTAACATGAGTACCTTAGCATTTGGCACGTTGCCATGAATCTGGAATATTCAAATAGGTGTCATAGACATTAGAGTTGGATGTTTTCAATTCTAGCTGTAAGTGTTCTTGCTTTCTATAGTTAGATGACTACAAGAAGACTTATAAGTGGCTTATATAAATAAAAAGGTTCCAAACTGAAGTGAAAAATAATTGGGTGGGAAATTTATGCTAAGAACAAGTTAAAAGTCTTAAGTTGTTCAAAATCTAGCCTTTGACAAGATAAACAGCATACATAGACATAGTTGTGTGGTGGAATTACAGATATGATAATAATGGTAGTAACTTAAGAAATCCTCTTTTAAAATCTGTTAGGACATATGTGAATCATGATAAAAACATATGTCATTTAGAATTGGCTAATCCTATGACATAATGCACTTTACTTGTAATTGGGTAGATCTAGAATATGTTTAATATTTAATACTTCAAGGAACAAGAGTTCAAGTCCAAGTACTGACGCAATGCAAATCTGTCCAAAAAACAAGTGAAGAAGTGCTGGATTTTAAAGCTCGACAACTAGCTCAACAGATAGCATCTATCGAGGTTTAAAAGGGATCTTCAGCCCGATGCTCGGTAACTACTCGATAGATAACCTATCTATCGTGATTTATGAAAATCAGTTTTTCAGATCTAATTTCACGCATATCCATGTGTATATGTTTAGACTTTCTTTTCTCATAACCCTAAACATATATAAAGATTATTTTAAGAACTATCAAAGATTGCGCAAGTGTGAGGCAAAGGTTTTAAGCAAGCATATTATGACTAGAGACATATGCCCTAGTTCATTTTTCTCTTGAAGAAGCTACTGCGTTTGTATGCCATAGGGTTTTGTAACCAATGAGCTTCGTGATCTTCATCGTGTTGATGAACTGAATAACTTTACAGCCAACACTTTCTCAAGTTGGTGAGTAAGCCGCGTATTGGGATCCGCGCATCAATTGGTTAATCACGTATTGGGAGCCGTGCATTGAAAAGAAGAGATTGTCACTACAGAACAAGTCCAATTGTGTATTGGGGTAAGGGTTCAAATGTAGGTTGGTATAAGGTACTGCAATTCCTTTACTTGTAACCGCTTGTTGTGATAATAGTAGATTCTCGAGAGTGATGACCTTAAAATCACCCGGTTGGGTTTTTGCCTTGGAAGTTTTCCCCATTCGTAAACAAATCACTGTTTCAACTTTATTTTTTGTTGCATTTAACTTAGTTGGTGATTTGTTTGTGCTACCACACGTATTGCAAGTTAATTGAATTAATTAATTAACTTGGCTAATTAATTGGTTAATTTATTACAAATGGTCAATACATTCTTGGCCTATAAAGTGGTATGAGAGCAGGCATACTTTGATTAGGATCAATTGTACATAAATTGTACATATCAAGAAGCCAACTCTACCTCAAAATGAGAAGTTTGTCTTTGTGAATTTCTATGGGGTTCAAATTAGAGATAATATTTTTTATTCTTAGATAACATATCTACTTGTTATAATTAGTACATGGCTAAAATAAAATTTACTGCAAAAATTTCACAAAATAATATAAATGATTCCATCAATAAATGTGATTGTGCAGCTAGGTTTGTTAATTTTTAATTACCAAAATATCACTCATCTTATCAGAACACCATTTTTTTTTTGTCCATCCCTTCAAAAGAATCAATAAAAATAAGTGCTTATGTTGCTGGGTTTATTAATTGTCAAGCTCACATTAATCTTCATCCATGGCTTCTTTGGGATGTTGTTGGTTTAATTTCATCATCTATTAATTTTCTGACTTGTACATGCCAATTAGATTTTAGATTAATGTCATGATACCCATTGACAAAACATCAAACAGGCCAAGACCCTTTTACAAATCTTTTCTTGGAAAGTCATAGATAATAGGTCATATATAATGGAGTTGTGACAAACTATAATGGAATTAGCTTCAAAGCCTCAAGATTTATAAGTTACTTAGGTCAAAAAGTAAATTCTCAATACCATAATCTATTTATTATGAAGACAACCTTACACAAATACATCTAAATGCTAACATTTCTATATAAACAAAATTATAACTTAAAGAAATAAATAAAGACATATCAAGAATATATAATACAACTTAGCTGTGAGAATTATCAATTACCAAAATATTAGTCATTTTGATCACAAATTCACATAGAAACAATTATATAAATAAATTTACAGGCTTAAACTTATAGAATAATAACATATTCCTAGTAATTTTATTTATAATAAGAATTTTTCAACCAACCCAAACATTATCCACTTAAAGACCTTTTTTTGTCTTCTAATAGCAAATCTAAGTCATGGATGTTAATGGGGATAGAACAATATACTACCACTTTAAAAAGGTGTAGACACAGATACTTACCCCAAGATAATAAACTTTTGATGGAATCATTGATTTGAGAACTACTTTTAAGAACCCCTTCAGCAGAAAGAAGAGTTCTGACATTTTGTCTTAGGAGGAGAAATTGACCCAAAGCTATAATCTCTTTGAGTTTCTCTTTTGTAGGCATTTTAGGGTGGATAATTCCTCTACCTGTTGTCATCCACTACACAAAAAAATATATGAAACAAAGAGGAATAAGTTTCATGTAATAAAGCTCTGACATAATTTTTCTAATTCCTATTGATCAACAGCAAGTCAGCAATTGATATGTCTTACCTGGACATCACTGGGTCCAATTGTACACTTATGGCCTACACAATCTTGATGAGTAATGCCTCCCCAAAATCCAAAAAACCCAACTTCAGTTTCTTTACAATTAAACCCAATAATAATCAAGTAATTGAATTTCTTTGAGACAAAGTGTACTTGTAACATGTGCATGACAGTCTCAAAACCTGTAAAAAAAAATCACATTAGAATATACTGAATTAATATACACAATGAGTCGCGATTAATGAATGTACATAACATCAAAAACAACAATGAATGCAGAAACTCTATGTGGATGATTTGGAAATCCACTGGGAGGAGTCATTACAATCCATACCAATCAAAGAAAATTCAAACTTTAAAAAAGATAAGATTGGAATTTTTCATACATGAAAATTCGTCCAACATCAAAAAAGGATCCAAATTCTTCAAGCCAATTTTGAAAATTTAATACCCAGAAGATAGAAAGTCAAGAACAAAATAACCATGAATAAAAATTGACACCAACCAATTAATAAAACAAATAAAACAGCTATATAAAGATTCTTGAATCCCAAACACACTAAATAAAACCCCAAAATTATTCATTATTTGATTCCTACAATTTCTCAATAACCAAACGAAAATCATTATTATTATGAAAAAAAATTTAAAAACCAAAGCAATGACACGAAAAGAGAGAGATGGACATCAAGGAATTTAGGATTTTGAACATAATGTTGTAAGTTGTAACAATGTACATAAAAGAGAAATCACGAAAATGAAGATAACCCCATCCTACCCAATTAGCTAACATTACATCAACCCTATTTAGATTGGCTGGAATGAAATTGAATTTCCACTAATGCAATCCTGGCAACAGAGCATAAAATATTAAAATAGGAGCAACTAAAAGTCCATAGCTTTAAAATTTGGAGTTAGAAAGAGCATAAAATATTAAAATAGCGGCAACTAAAAGTCCATAGCTTAAAATTTTGGAGTTAGAAGATTGCATAGCAAAGATCACCTGCTGAACATCTGTTTTGAAAATAACAGAAAAATGCCAACATTAAGACCAAATTAGGACACAACTAACAGTTCTAATATTTTTAGAAGAACCTGCAATTATTTGCACAAAGCTACCCTTTATATATATTCTGAAACTAACAACGTCAGTATTTTGCAAAATGAACTGCCCAATATGCTTTAAACTATATAATAGTTGGTGTATTCCATCTACTCATGCCCAGCACAGTGATAAATTAGTTTCGTAATCTAGTTGTGAACATCCTAAAAAAAAATTCAAGTAGAAAGAAAAGGCAACATAACAATCATCCACACCAGAGCACTACACAAAGAAATCAGAGTCAAACATAGTCGTTGAAATCACAGAGGATAAGATTCACCCCAAATACTAAAAAAAAACAGACCCATATATGACCCACAACACAAAAGAGATAGTAATAAAATTTAAATAGAAAAAAAAACAGCAATCTAAAGAAACAATATTATTAATCTAATCCCCAAATTGAATTATTATGTAGAACAGTCAGAAGAATAGAGGTCAAGAGCAATTGGGATTTAGAGATACCTAAACTGAATAGAGATGAAGGTGGGAAGAGAGAGAGGCTGACGTTAGAAAGCCAAAGTCTGAAGATTTGGAGCTGTCTTTGGAAGAGAGAGAGCCTGGCATTAGCAAGCTGAAGCACTATTTTTTCTGGAACCATGCGAGTGGGGAGAGAAAGGGTCTACATTAAAAATTAAAGACCATTTTTTTAAAACCGCAAAACTGGGGAGAGACAAAGGGTTTTGCGTGAGAAAATAAATGTGGGGAAGGGGGAGGTATCTGAAACGTGGGAAAGGGAGAACATAAATAGTAAGTTTGAAACTGTGAATATAAAGGGTTTAAGAAAGGGTTTAGGTTGAAAAGGCTTTGGGTTTGGGCTTTATTGTGGAATTAACTGCATAAGAAGTAGGCTTTATGTGAATATAGGGCTGGGATTTATTTTATATTTATTAGGATTTTATAATTGATAAAAATTATTTTAAAATTTTTGAACAAATAAAAAAAAAATAAATAAAAATGACATGGCTGCTGACGTGGTTCAACGTGAGCATAGCAACATTAAATTCTACGCTTCAATTTTTAGTAATATATAAATAATAATAATAATAAAATTATGCATGCGTTTATGGTGGGTATATATACGTGCATGAGTTGGATCGATAATACAAAGAGTATCCCGCCCTTACGGCCCCTACTACACGACATATATATTGGTGGAGCAAACAAAATATTGAGTTTTCATTCAGATTCCAACAGTTCTTCCACAATAAGCATGCCGACATAAAATATCAAGCCATGTGCTGTTTGAGAATGATGACAGCTGAAAGTAATCACAAAGCTGTCATTGAGAGTCACGCTGAAGCTAGACAAAATGCAAATGATAATGAAAGGAGGGGTTCACCAGTTGGAAATGACAATCAATCTGCCCCTAGTGTGAAATCTGAGAATGACTTCTGACGACATTTTTCACTAAAGAAATCAAGAAGCTCATAATTCATGATGAAAATGTGTCTTATATATGATGTTTGCAATCACTATCTAGCTTCAGTAGTACCAGCTTAGTAAAACATTAACCACTGATTAAAGAACTTCATGGACTTTTCTAGCTATCAGTAATAAGTTTGGCCATGTTACTTTCACGCCATCTCTTTCATACACATTATAAATAGGAATTGACACCTATAAAACATATGGATAATAGGCTTGGAATTTGTCAACAATCTGATCCCCGTAACTATTTTCTGAAGTTTATTTATCTGCACCAGAATGTTTAACTCGTCTTTTATTTTCCCTTGGCTACCAAACCAATTCGACCTCCTTGCATTCTCCCAATGCATGTCGGTTCATGTTACTATTGAGTTGGACTTTTTTTTTTTTGATAAGTAAGAAATTATTATTAAGACAAAATGGGGGACCGGCTCATCAACTTCCTTACAAAAGAGGGATGGAAGAGAGGAGTTAGGGTCCCCAATTTGAAGAAAAAGAAGCCCAACGAGCTAGAATATGGTCTAGTTCATTATAAGAACGATAACAAAAAGAAAATTTTACAACTGAGAAGCTAGGGATTAAGCTGCATGCCAATATCAGAGATGATTGACAAAATTTCCCAAGGGGGATCAGCTGATGAGCAAGTAATAGAATCAATGACAACCTTTGCATCACCCTCAAAAATCACAAACTTACAACCCAGGTTTAAGCTAGTGGAAATGGCCAAAGGGCAGCTTTGGCTTTGCCCCTGGAAGGGGATTGAAGAGGTTCTTTGGCAGTACAAACTGAAATAATTTTACCACTCTTTACGGGACTCACAAACCTCCTTTTTCAGCAACTTTTTCGTTAAAAATTAGTCTCACGGCACTATTTACACATTTAAAAATTATTTTACTACAGTGTTTTCAGCAAAATAAGTCGTATCCAAATGGACACTTAATTTATCTTGAAATTGGTTCATAATACATTTTATATACAAAATATACAAAAGAATAATAATAAGTTAGACCTAATCGTATCAACAAGGGCAATTACTCAAGATTGTCATGGGTAGAGTTTAGGTAATATTCGAAGTTATATGTATAAAAATTGTAGGCTAATAAAGCCTTGTACAGTCGAGCTAGAATTTTTTTTTTTTTTTTAATGACTAATTCATATCTCGCTCAGCCACTTTGAACATGGTGTGACTGTGATGGGCAACTATTTGACTGTGTAGTGACTGTGGTCTGATTGACTTGTTGCTGATAGACTGCAGCCATCTTATTGTAGAGGTCTATATTCATTGACTGCAGTCAAAAAAATTTCTTCAATTAATTAATAAAGAAAGTAATAAATAAAAGCACAAATAAAGAATCTCAATTGCAAACACAATAGATAATGACATAGACTTGGTTATGTTAAAGGGTGTATTCATAGCTAGGAAAGATTCACTTCTTATTCTCAAAATGTCTGGTTATATCCTGGGAATGTTTCATGAAACATAAGCCTTTGTGCAAACTACATTTGGTGAGAAACTTTGGGTGAAATGCTTCTTCAAAGGATCGCATTAATCATGATCTCCAATCCAAAATTTTAGGGCTCCTACAGTGGCATTGCCCAGTTCTTACATTTCCAACGGCTTGTTGAAAGCATTTAAATTTAAATCTTTCTTTGCATTAATTGCTTATAAAACTATTATTAGTGTATTGGGAAATCTTGTTACACACTCATTATTAATTGCACAATCTATACATCCTCACTTTTAAATTGTGTCAAGTGAATGTGTATAAAGTGTGCAATAACGAATGTGTGATAATCATTATCCTAATGTATTCAACTTACTTGTGCTAGTAATGGAACTGCGGCATTGGTTCCGGAATTAGGCTTCGGCTGAGCTGAAGCATCAGTTGGAATCATGGAGGTCAGCACAAATGGAGGTGAAACTAGTGTAGGAGCTGAAGCAGAAACTGAAGCTGGATTGATAAGTGAAGCAAGAGTTTGAGGTGCACTGTGTGACATGGTACTCATGTCAAGCATACCCATACCCATCCCTAGCCCAACGCCCATGCCCATGCCCATACGTGCTAGTAGAGACATTTGAAGATGTTGCTGCATGCCTAAAGGCATCATCATCTGGGGCATACTTCTCATACTCATCAGTTGATGAACTTGTGCTTGAAGTTGTTTTAAGTACTCAATCACTTCATCAAGCATTGAAGCTATATCTGTCTGCATTTTTGAAAGCCAAAAAAATTTACAAAGTTTAGAAATAGCATAAATATACATTCTTGACCTTCTAATATCCAAAGTTTAGAAAAGAAAACCTTTAAAATACAATTAATGATTTTTTTTTATAAAATTGCATATTTTTTATCCTTGACCTTTGGCAATTGCTTATTATCTTGATACTTTAAAAGGTTTCACTTTAATCCCTATATATACTTTCAAATTTATTTTAAAAGGAACTTATCATCATCTAATGGATTAAAAAGGCAGATATAACAAACAGAATTCATGCCACTCCATCACAATGATCTTGATTTCATGAATTTCTTTTGCAATATCAACATTTTTTCCATCCATGATGTGATACTGGGGATTTTTTTTGAAACATTTTAAAGTATAAGCATGATTTTAAAACAAATGTCAAAGGCTGGGATCGAATAAAGAAATTTAACCTCTTTCTTTTTTGTTTCCGACACAGATGTAGCCTAGAGGATGGTTTTCTGACCTTATTTGCATTTGGCACCATCCTCTGCAGGGTTTTCATCTTCTGATTGATCCTATCTCTTCTTCTCTACACCAAGAATACCAATGATAATGCTATTATTAGTTATAGTTTCATCATAATATACTTGAATTTCAAACATGTATTTTTCTAATCAAGTAAAATTCAATGAAAAATATTCATAGTAAATGTTACTGAAAACACAATTATAATGGTCAAAAGCTTATTGTTATCACTACTAATTCTAGGATGGAGAGCTTAAATTGTTACCCTTTCAGACTGATTATGGATAGCAGCTGCTCTAGTTTTTCTTGTTGAGTGGGAGCGGCCCATTTCATTATTGGTCTCATGCTCTTCATCTCTGTTTCCCTATTAAAAGTAAACCCAAAATTATTAATGTGCAAACTGAAACACATGCATAGTTCATCATGATACATGACATAAGAAAAAGGCATGTTACACAACAAAAGTAAATTAGCATACAGAACCCCCAAAAGCACCATTTTTTTTCCCTAACAAATTAAAGCTTCACAATAAGACTTTCTTTTAATTTGCAATACAAAAAATGTGAAAGTCTGAACAACTGTGTATTAAATTATATGTAATAAAGGTGTGTTGTACAAATAACCTACAATTATGGGCTTAAACCCGTTAGGCTTATATTCTAACAAGAAAAAACTTGAACTTCTAATTATGTGAAATTTGATATTGGAGTCTTTTTATTTAAGATGACTTCCTCTCTCCCTTCATTTCTTTTGAGTCCTTAATATCATCTCATATATATGCTACCTGAAGTTTAGCTAGGAAGAAGATAATTTGATAATTATATCTTTTAAGATTTAAGGAAAAGCTGGTCTCAAATTGTCAAGAAATGTTCAATGTACCTTTGAAAAACTTATATTCTAAGGGCATGCCATCTGTTGAAAATATATTCATGATTTATTAGTGAATTTTTTGTTCTAAAACTCCAATGTTTCACATAAATTAACCATTACAGTACTGCTTAATGAATTTGTACCAATCCATCGAGACAAGACGAGTCCACTTCAGTGGTTCTGGTCTTCAAGCTCCGTGGAGAGTCAAATGAAGCCCATGTCATTATGGTTGTATCATTGTCCCTACAAAACGTTGCACTTGCACCATGATCAGCACTATCTTCATTCAAACTACCACAAATTTTTCTTCCATGACATTGCTCTGATTCCGAACGTGTCCTCTTCCTCATCAGCGTCGTCGGTGCCACCTGTACCTGACCGGTACTCTCAGTCTCAGCCCATGTCCCATCAGTGGAAACAGCATCAATAGGGACTACATTGGCTGCCGGGGCATGGTCATGTTGGAGTACATTTGAGATTTGCTTGTGGCATGTAGCTTGGTGGACTATTGATTCTAGCGTATCACCAGCCCTTCCCCATGTGGGCTTTGTTGGTGTTGTGGGAATGAGCCCACGAAGCCCATGCATGGATAGCTGACCATTTTCCCATGTTAGCTCTGCAACTTCATAGTCAGACCTGAATTTCAAGCACACATGGGAATTTTAAAACTTTTTTTAGATGAAAACTATACCAAAAGTATAAGATACTTGATTAATTTGCTTAAATATTGTTAATAATAATTGGAAATTTTCTGTAGCAAAATATTAATTCATAGTCCAATATTTTAAATAAGAAAGTGTATATATAGTTTAATGTGAATTATTAAAGATGGATTATCCAAAGAAATAAGCAAATCTTATATATTCTTCCCTAATAAAAGGCTAAAACATGTTTTGGAATTTTTGAAATCCATCATCAATTCCAAATGATTTAGTATGAAAGGCCTTCTGATTTTAAACCATGACGAATATTCGAGACCCCATTTTCTCAGCTCTTCCAATTAGTACAGTTACTCCTATAAAGAGTGGTACAAGTTGGGCTACTTTCTGTTTTTATCAATTTAATCGTATGGTTACTCTCCAAGGCCCAAAACATAAAATACTGAATGTTTGCTTTAAAAATTGTAGTAATAATCCGATTGAAAGAGTTAGGTAAAAAGTAACCAATGATTGATGGCTTGATTGTTTTCTTAGCAAAATTATTATAGATCATAAAAAATAAAAATAAAAAGGGATAATGGCCAATGTGGTCTATCTCAAATAGTACCTCCTCTCTTATAAGTTTTAGGTCTAACTTACCAATTAGAGAAGGAATAAACACACGCATATAATATGAAATGTTTGGACCAAAGTGAAACTTAAAAAGTGGAAGTAAGATGTATATATGGACAACCCTACCAAAAAAATAATGTATGAACAATGAAGGTAATGAAAAAAAACACACACAAGAAGATGGAAAATTAAATAATAATTATTTGAAGATATAATCAAAATTTGACAATGGTTTCCCACAAGGTAAAAAAATGAAAAAGAGAATTAGTGGAGAAGAGAGAAAACAAGATGTTGCTTTCCAAGCTGAAAACATGCATGGGCTTATATTCACCAGACAATTATAGAACCTACTTCAACCAAACGAGAATGAAGAAAACCAAACTAGAGAAAAAGTAATGTGGCTATTAAGATGCACTTCAAGTTTCTTTTTTTGAAACAGAAACTCGGTAGAATGGTACAGAGAACCATAAGGAGAATATATATATAAACAACAAACTAGCTAGAGGATCTCTCTCAAATGAAGCTATAATAACTCCATAAGCACAACAAAGAAAGAAAATATAGTAACACAAGAAAGGTGGTGCATACATATTGGGGACAAGAGGAGAAGTACTACTGGGGTGGTTCTGCTGCTGGTTGTGCACGTGAGAAGATCTGTTTCCCTCTTCTCCTTCGACTTGTTCTTGTCTTTGGTGCTTTAGGTTCCAGTTTGGTACTATATACTGACTCATTTTATGACTCTTCTCGGTTCTCTCTCTCAATGAACAAGAGCTTCGGTTTGAATTCACCCTTTTAGAATTTGCTTATTGGGTCCCTTTTTAATTGATATGGAGATCTTACACAAAACATGTGGTGCTTAAAAAAAGTATCTATGGCAATTGGATATGCTTTGACTCCTATCTCAACTATGTCCAGGCATTTATATGCCAGGGTCATTTATGCCATAAGATTATGATATATATATATATATATATATATATGTGTGTGTGTGTGAGAGAGAGAGAGACATATTTCATGGGTAAACCCAATCATATTGCCCATTATTTGTCTAGCTAAATGAGGCATCTATGATCTAACCCTAAATTTTCTAGTTTACTTAAGGGTCTTAAGGCTCATCTCTTTCCAAAAGAAAAAATATATATATTTAATAAGATATATTTTTCCCATGTATTGGTTTCACGTTTGTAGATTCCACATACTGTGAGAAGATAATCTCATGATATCGTCTTATGAGATATCCTTTGGTCTCATTTGTACGTGACTATAGTTCACTTGTCCTATGCTCAAGCCTTACTCGAATAAACTTACTTAAGCATCGATATAACCATTTAACGGATACCGGCATTTGTCAATGGATTATTTTTAATAAATTTTAATACTATTTTTATTTAAAAAAAATATTAAAAACTATAAAAAAAAAAAAAAAATCATTTTTTTTTTCCCATAAAAATTTTTATAAACCAATATATAGGGTATCTGATAACTTTTTCTTATTATTTACAAATATACAACAAGTTTCGGCAGGTCAGGAAGTCAAAATTTTACTTCTTGTCATGTTATTCAATATATATATATCAACTTGATTCCAAGAGGTCTGAGAATTGAGGCAGGCCAGGAGGTCAAAATTTTACTTGCTGTACTATTGCAATAATTGTCGGCCAAAATTCCCCAAAATAAAGGTTGGTGACAATGAAGAAATACTTCCCAATCCAACTACAGTTGTATTATCCTTTGGTCTCACTTGTACGCACCTATAACTTGCTCGTCCTCTTCTCAAGTCTTGATCGGAACGAGTTTACTTAAGCATTGATTTGACCATTTAATTTTTCCAAACTGCACTCACAATATAAAGCAACTTCACTTGATCATTAGTGCTGTGGGCATTGAGTTCGCCAGAGTGAGGCACTGATTCTTGGTTTTTTTTTTTTTTTTATTCTTTTACTTCCAAAATAAAATGACTTATATATTACAACGTTTTACAATGTACATGTCCACAAATATACAACAAGTTTTGGCCGTTCAGGAAGTCAAAATTTTACTACTCGTTATGTATATTCAATATAGAACCACAAATCAACTTGATTCCAAGGGTCTGAGCATTGAGGCAGGCCAGGAAGTCAAAAATGTTGCTGTCAGTGTCATAGACTATTGCGATAAATGTCGGCCAAAAGGCCCCTTAATAATGTTAGTGACACTGAAGAAATTTTCTTCCCAATCAAACTATAGTTGGATTCAGTTCCCAATCCATTGCTATATATATGTCATATATAGTGACATTGATTATGCCTACTGCCTAGTAGGTTAGGTAAGGATATTTCACATTATCTCAACAGGTTTAATGTTTTTGTGCACTGAATTCAAGTCGGAGTTTCATTTGTTTTAGTCTTCAGTCCTAAATATAGTCCAATCTCATATCCGCAAGTTGACATATCAAAATAGGAGAGATTAAAAGTTAGGCTGAAAATAGCACCAGTTTTGGCCCCTCACTTGACTGCTGAACTGCTCCTAATTGGGTCTATTTTTCAATTTTTTTGTACAATTTCTAACTTTTTTTTCTATCTCCAATTTCATGATATGTGAACAAGATATACAAATTTCCTCCAATCAAAAAAAAAAAAAAAAAGATATACAAATTTCCTAAACTGTCCTCCAATGAAATAGATAATGACTATGATGTCCATGGTAGCTATAATGTTTCCAATCATATAGATGTCACATCCACCATAAGAGATTCGTATCTAAATTGTGGCCCTTCAATTTAACAGTTCTCACTTATGAAGCAGACATGAGGACTATGAATTTCTGCATCAGCCGTGCACACGTTGATACAGTCATCCATTGCCATGTGGGAACTTCCCATAGTGCTGTACATTGTCCTCATTGATCATCATTTGTCAGCAATCAATTTCTGTCATCTATATCTATCTATATCTATATATTACTAAAAGTTGAAGCGTAGCGTTTAATGCTGCTGCTCTAGCGTTTAATGCTGTTGCTCTTGCGTTTAATGCTGCTGCTCTTGCGTTATGTCACATCAGCTGCCACGTCATTTTTTTTAAAATATAATTTGTCCTACAATTTTCAGCCCTATAAATGCAGCCCATTACTTATTTATTTACTCTCACTATCACCCTATAATAAATCCAGTCCACTACTTATTTATTTACTCCCACTATCACCCTATAATAAATCTGTATAATTAATCCAACAAAAAGCCTTTTCAGTTCAGCTTTAGGGTTTTGTGTGAGCCTTTTCAACTTAAAGGAAAAAAAAAAAACCAACAACAACAACATTAACAATGTTGAAGCCTTTCAAGCTTTAGGGTTTTTTTTTTCTTTCCAATTTTCCTATAATTGTTTTTAATATTTATTTTTCTAATATTTACACTTTCCCAAACCTTTCTCTCTCCCTTACAATTTCATCTCCCCATTACTTCTTCAATTTTTCTCCCTCTCTTACATTTTCATCTCCCCACTACCGTTTACATTAATATCATTCTTCTTCTTTCTCTTCATCTTCCTTTATTTTTTTCTCTTCTTATTTACACCCTCTTATTATATAAATTTGTTACTATCTCTTCTATTCTATGCATAGTTTTCCCTCACCAAAAAAATGGTTCTCTCTCTCTCTCTCTCTCTCTCTCTCTCTCTCTCTCTCTCTCTCTAAATTTTTTAGTGGATTTTTTTATTTTACTTGCATCTCTACTTTAGGTTGATAATTTTTTTATATTCTTTAAAATTCTATTTTGGGTTAATGCGATTTAGTTTTGTTTTTAATTTTTTTTTTTTTTATTCTCTTTGATTGTTAAATGTTATTCTATTGCGTTCTAAAGAATTAAATATAGCATATAAAAATATAATATTATCCTATTACATAGCATGATTTCCATAATTTGGTATTTATTTTGTTACCTATCATGATTTTTTATAGTACTCAATTTAGATGTTAAACTATGAGACTTTACTAATTTTTGTTTATTTTCTAATCATTTGTGGTAGATAAAATACTCTTAATAGTTGTATTAGAAGTACTCTACAATGTCATTCATTTGAAGAAAAGCAAAGGTTAGCCAAACGAAAACAATCGGATAGGTGACAAATTTTAACTTTTGCAATTTTATTTTAATTATTATTATTTTATAACAATGCATGTATAGAAATTTAATTTTTAGATTTTGCTAATAATTGATTATTTGATAATATGTTTTTGGTGGCCGAAATTATAATTTCTACAAAGAAAATAACCTTAATAGATTATCAAAAACAAAATTTTATCCTAATATTGGTTCAATTAATCATTGTTAAGTTTTATTAATTTTTTTTAGTTTACATTTTTTTGATGTTTTGGATTGTTCATATATTACATTTATGATTGTTCCTACAATAAATAAAAATATAATTACGAAATACATTACTCATTATTAGATTAGTTTAAATTGTAAAAAAAAATAATAATAAAACCACCATAAAAATTCATAGAATTAGAGGAACTCTTATTCTTGGACGAAATGATAAAGGAATACCCGGGAACACATCTAGAAAAGCTTCGTATCGGAATCTACAACGAAACGATCCAATTGATCAAGATGCACAATGAAGATTGTATCCATACGATTTTGCACTTCTCGACAAATATGATCTGTTTCGTTATTCTAAGTGGTTATTCTATGCTAGGTAATGAAGAACTTGTTATTCTTAACTATTGGGTTCAAGAATTTCTATATAACTTAAGCGACACAATCAAAGCCTTTTCCATTCTTTTAGTAACTGATTTATGTATAGGGTTCCATTCGCCCCACGGTTGGGAACTAATGATTGGATCTGTCTACAAAGATTTTGGATTTGCTCATAATGATCAAATTATATCCGGTCTTGTTTCTACCTTTCCGGTCATTCTAGATACAATTTTAAAATATTTGATTTTCCGTTATTTAAATCGTGTATCTCCCTCACTTGTAGTGATTTATCATTCAATGAATGACTGAAAAATGATTCACTGATCCAATTAGAATGGTTGGTTGTTACTTTGTACATAAGCAAAACATTCAAAACTGTACTTATTCTTTTTACTCATACAAGGGATTCGATTCCTCCTATATTCTATTCCATTACAATAAAATTCTTTTAGTACATAGCAGAATCATAGATAGGGAACTATACTAGACTAAGAACCTACCTAATTTTATTGTATAAATTTTCGATACCAATGATTGGACCATGCAAACTATAAATACCCTTTTTTCTTGGATAAAGGAAGAGATTACTCGATCCATTTCCGTATCGCTCATGATATATATAATAACTGGGGCACCCATTTCAAATGCCTATCCCATTTTTGCACAGCAGGGTTATGAAAATCCACGCGAAGCGACCGGCCGTATTGTATGTGCCAATTGCCATTTAGCTAATAAACCCGTGGATATTGAGGTTCCACAGGCGGTACTTCCTGATACTGTATTTGAAGCGGTTGTTCGAATTCCTTATGATATGCAATTAAAACAAGTTCTTGCTAATGGTAAAAAGGGGGCTTTGAATGTGGGGGCTGTTCTTATTTTACCTGAAGGGTTTGAATTAGCCCCCCCCGATCGTATTTCGCCCGAGATTAAAGAAAAGATAGGCAATCTGTCTTTTCAGAACTACCGCCCGACTAAAAAAAATATTCTTGTGATAGGTCCTGTTCCTGGTCAGAAATATAGCGAAATCACCTTTCCTATTCTTTCCCCGGACCCCGCTACTAAAAAAGATGTTCACTTCTTAAAATATCCCATATACGTAGGCGGGAACAGGGGAAGGGGTCAGATTTATCCCGACGGTAGCAAGAGTAACAATAATGTTTATAATGTTTAGTACTATTATTTAGCGAAAATTCTTAGGTAATCCCGAAGTATAATGAAATGGTACTCCCTCTTCTCACACTCATGGTGGACCCCACTATGAATTTAATGAGCGGACCCCGCCATGAATGTGAGAGGAGGGAGCACCATTCTCCATGCTCTGGGAGTACCTAAGAATTACTCATTATTTAGAGCATATGAACAATCCTAAGTCCCATCTCCCTCTCCCATCTCCCAAGCTGTTTTAAAAAACTCTAGGGTCCATTTGACAAGAAAATGGAAAACACTAGAAAAGGGAGAAATTATATCGTGTCTTTTAAAATAAAAGTCTAGTAACACACAAAAATTTGCAACTTTTTGCCACGTGACAGAGTGTAATTGGTGAAAAAAAAATTATAGGTTTATGTGTATATGATGATCAACCACTCATAGTCTGTCATATAGCTCCTGTTGTTACTAAATTTGTGTAAATATTTTTAATAGATTACGTAATTTAAATTCAAAATGTCTTTTTTTTTTTTTAGTGTTTCAACCTATGATGACTGCTTCAGATTATAATTCTTTATCATCGAACCAAGACATCAATCAGATTTTAGTGTAGGCGATGACTGAACCTCAGATTTCTTATACAACCATTAGAAATTTTACCAGTTAAGTTAATTGAAAACCACAATATGAAATGTCTATTAGGTCTTCATAACACACAAAATTTAAAATAATTGAAAAAAAAAAAAAAAAAAAAAAAAGAAGAAGAAGAAGAAGATAGATAATGCTTGAAATCTCTCAGCACCGTTTATATTCTCTTCAACGTGTTTTACTCTACACAATCATACACAAAATGTACACGGTAGCGCCCACACAACACACATCAATTAATGCATCATCTGTTTTTTTGATACAATCAATCAGCATCGTCATAGTCACACGCAATTGCCCCTCTCGGACCCCTTAGCTCCGCCTATGCTCACACTAACAGGATCCCACGCACATTGGCACATATACATTAAATATACACACAATCGGTCACTTCTACAGACACACAATAAATTTTTACACACACATAAACCCATTTTAATTAGATGGGTTATGAGTTAAGAATTCAGTCATTTGGACCTGGAAGTAAATTTTTATTGAGAAAGTTTAGTAGGGACATACCCAACTCTACACCCAAATTCACAATATGCTTTAATGTCATTTCGTGATTAGTACACTCAAAATTTTTTTTTAATCAAATTTTTGTGAGTCCTGTGTGTAAGTATTAAAATTCAATCACAAAATAACACCTATGTTGTAACATTGGGTGTCGATTCGGGTGTGGTCGTAGGCATTTTGATTTTTATTAGAGCTCATGTTAAGCTATGGAGCTCTATTTCTCAAATAAATAAATGTTAAGCTATGGAGCATTTTAGGAAATGGAAGGCTGACCTAAGCCAAACTTCAGTTACTACTGTGTGCAATATGAAATGAGTTGTGCATATTACTACAACCATAATAAACTGTCCTCACTCATCATAGTATTTATCTACTTGTGGATATATATTACTGTTAGTTTCTCTAAAACCTTCTCCTCTATCCCTTGTGCGTGTGTTAAAATATTTAGTATTCTTAAAAGAAAAACAGTGGGTTATTCTCACATTGTAAAATGAGTGTGAGTTATAGAGGTTTAAAATCTGTGCTGTGTATTTAAGAGTTGGGCTCTTTTAAATATACACCACTATTAGTTTCTTTAAAATTTTCTCCTATCTCCCCTTGTGTGTGTGTTAAAATATTTAGTATTCTCAATAAAAAAAAAGGGAAATTATCTACTTTAAATTCTATTCCTAATCAACACAAGGAATAAAAAATAAAAATGACTAGGTGATGTCACATTTGCATAAATAACAGCATTTTATTGGTTGAGTGGTCAACAGGCACAACACCAAATGAAGTGTCCGCGTTTCCTAGTTTACAACTCATTCAAGGTAAAAAAAATAATAGATTAGAGAAAGAAATCAGGAAATATTCAAGCTAGAAAAAGTAATAATTTAGAGGAAAAAAAATTCTTTCATGCTCGTTCACATTCACTGTTTCACACACATGTCTACAATTGATGCGAGAATGTCCACATTTTCAATATAGTAGACAAAAAATTGTGGATGTGGGAGACATGAAATAGTAGATATGTGAGTGAGAATCAAAACCATAAATTAGAAACAGAAAACAGGAAAGAACATAGAAATTCTTCGCATAGGCTAATGTATGTCACAATTTTCATTGAATTAATGAATGACTAATACAGTGTCATAACTTAGAGGTCCCCGCTTGGCTGGTTATGGTCCTGAATTATGTGACAGATGCACAGCTTTTGTGGCTCCTGATGAAGTTTTAATTGAGAAAAAGGCAAAATTTTCCACTTCATGATTTTCTTCCTTTTCTTTCTTCTTTCTTTATCTGGCATCATATCTTCGTGAATTTGACTGCATAAGTGTGTTAAGGATAGCTTATTTTGTTTAAAATGTTTATTGTGTAAAAGTATCTAGAAAAGTATAGCACTTTCAAAAAATTATACCTAAGAAATAAGCTTGTTTATATTCAATTTTAAGCTTAATCAAACAGGAATGTAAGATGTATCAGACACGTAACTATCATGTCTTGTCAAGGTTTGGCCAAGATGGTTCCCTGCACAGCTAGGCCTTGCATGTGGTATAACAGTTCAACACCATAGCAGCTGGGGTAACTTTGTTCTATGTGGTTGCCGACCATTGCTGTTGTGCTGGCATGCATTTAGAGCTGGTCTTCTTATGTGTGGGCACCTCAATCTTGTGACTCATTGTGTTCTCACTTCAATTGGCTTTGCAATGAATTTTGTGGTCAAGGATATTTGCTGCCCTACCTCTGATTTTGGGTTGCTAGAATTTCAATAAAAGCTGCTATTCCTGCATGTTCTTTGTGGTTCTAATGGTTTTTACTAATCTGCTGACAATCAATCAAGAGTGTCTGGAACTGTCTATTTCAGAAAAGCCATTCTCCCAAGCTTTGCAATGAATTCTGTGTTGGAATTCTCATTGTTTTTATTGTCTTCACGATGATAGAGCAAAGTAAATCTGGTTGTACTGAGTGCAATGAATTATAATAGTTCTATGCATAAATAAACAATAGAGCAAATAATCACAAAGTGAATAAAAAGATTTAAGTAATTAACATGACACACAATTTCCTAGCTGACTTGATCAACATTTTGTCTCTACAATTTACTGTTACATTCCTGAGTGAAGACTACTGAATCCAAATGCCTCGCATTCCTTTTTTTTTTTTTTTTTTTTTTGGGTCTGTGTGTGCATTACATTCCTAGTGACAATAGAAGCAGAAACATTTGACAGAAACCTTGTCTGTTGACCTGATCTTATTTGCCTTTTCTTCCACCTTAGAGACTTGATTTCTTCTTTTCTCTTCCAACTGTTGTCTTGCTCCTCCTGCTATCTGATCAATCCATGCTATCTTTTCTTGGTAGTGTCGTAAGTTTAAAGCACTTCGCTGCTCCAACTCACCCTGAAATTTCAACAATTAGGGAACTTGTTGTAAGGTCATGCCTCTTTAAGCCTGCATATGTAGAACAAGTAACATAATCCTCTAGGTTAAGGTTAGTCTAGGTTTGTCTATAATTACTCTATCAACTCGAAAGTGTGCAGCTTGCTTGTTAAAGGGGTGTTTCCTTTGCTCTGGTGTGGGATAGTTGTTCCCTACTTTAAATTTGAGTTGGACAAGTTTTGTGTTGTGAATATTAATTCAAAAACTTAGCAAGTGAACATCAAAGGTTTGAGGCAAAACCTTTTTTTTTTCCATGTTAAATTTGGCCTGTGTCTTCTTCTCATCCTCCCAAGCAAGTATTTTGGAATTCATATTCTCATACCTGAAATTTGTGCTTATTATTGAAAATAATTTTGAAAAAAATGAAACTAAAATCCATATTCTATTAATGTGGGATTATAAGCCACTTGTTGACTATGAAAAGACTAGGTATTAACTTTTTGGAATCGATACATGCTAATTAACTTGGATTCCAAGAAAGTGAACCATCTCAAAGTATAATCATTTACCGCTTTTTTATCTTTGTCATCTCAGCTTTCTCCCAAGCATCTGCTTTGGCTTCCACATCATTGCGTCGTGATGAATCTCTCATCTGGTTCTGATTTCTATCAGCTGAGGGTGTAGGTCTCATTGAGGATGTATGACTTGGATTCGGAGTTGGAAAAGCCCTCTCTTGTGCCTCCCTTTCCTGCCCTATTGACTTATTTAATGAAACTGTGCCTGATACGTACAATCTGTCAATTCTTGGACAATGTTTATCATGTTTTATTTTTTTAACTGTAACATTTACCAGCACTCTTCATTTCTGTGTTTGAGAATATCCTGGTTGCTCTACCAGCACTTGAGCTATCATCTTTTCTGCTCTTAATCTTGTTCCGTGACGTTTCAAGATCCTCTCTCCTCTTCTTCTGAATTTCTAATTCATCTTCTTCAAGTGAGTGAATAGCAAATGCAACTGCTGCAACAGCAGCTGCAAACTCAGTGTCTCCTGAATCATTATCCTCACTCACTTGACCCGAAAGCCGCCTCTGGTACAAGCCCTGCTCAGCATTATCTAGAAAAGCTAGCAAATGAGATTTAAAAATAAATAAATAAATTCACTAATGAAGAAGCATTTTCATTTGTCTGTGCTTCAGCGATTGGCCACCGAATAAAATTGGAATCTGCTTTCACACACGTCATTGATGAAAAAAAAAAGTATCTTGACAGAGAAAGCACAAGATTTTGAACTTATGCTCCACATTTATGGAGTAGAATTACGCAAAATTTGCGCATATATGTGTATTTTGATGATGTGAAAGCACTTGTACCTTCATTGAAGGAATCTGTTTGTTGAGATAGACGTAGTGGTGTTCTTACTCCAGTGCCAATGAACTCTTCCTGCTTTTCTTTACTTTGGCCAGAAGGCCTCACTCTAACAAGAACAAAGTGGTTAATAATTCTTCAACCAAGATTGATGCAGAAGGTGTGTAAAAGACTAAGTCTACTCTATTATGTACATTTCAATTGTTACATTAAATGATTAAATTCACAATTTTCTAATAACTTAACCTTTTGAGACAATTGGTCATTTTTCAAGGTATCAGAGCAAGTTGTCCTGGGTTCAATTACTACCTCCACCTTAGGCCCAAACGTGAAGGGGTAGTGTTAGATTAAATTTTAAATCAGTAATTTAGCACCAATGAAGAATTACATGCCATACTCTTTTCAGTTATTATGTTGGTTTTGACTAATATTTCCAAGTTCAAGAAAATTTCACAAAGACTTGTCAAGAAAAAACAGATTTTGGATTGGGTTAGAGGGTACCTCCTTTGCTTAACCAAAAGATCCATTGTCCAAAAACTCTTCTTGTTGATTTCCCAATCTGATTTGCCTGATTATCCAGTAGTGTCTGTCTGTGAAGAAGACTAGAAGCAAGAGTTGGTCACAATGCAGGTTGTACTGATTTTAGCTTGGTGAACAGGATAGGCGGCAAGCAAGGTAAAATATGCTTTGCATTCGACTGTTGAAGGAAGCAAAGCATTTTTCTTCCCTCCAATGGAAGATGCACATGCACATGCACATGGACATATAAACCTGCGTTTACAAGTTGTTTCCATTTTTAAGTCCTTTGGCACACAGACATCTTTCTATTAAAGACATCTTTGGCACACAGACATTTTTATATATACATATTCTATGTGTTTAAGTGATGCTGAAGTTTGCAATGAACTTGAATGGAACCTATTCATCATATTCCCCACTTAGACATTTCATGCAGTTATTCCTTATTCCGTTTGGATGGTGAGGGTATAATGTTGTACACCCAGTTAAGCCGAAAGATAGATTCTTGTGTTGGCCCACCGAAGGAGGCAAATTCTTTGACCACCCAAGTTAATCCTCAGTCTCTTCACTGCTAATGTTATTGCTTTGTAGGGCGGGAAACACTTCATTGGGTTCATTGTTTAATTTGAAGCATCTTTGGGTTGCTTGGCTTTGAGGTTTTTAAATTTTTATATATTGGCTGCAGTTTTGACAAGGTGGTCTACTTGAAGTGATTCCCACTCTTGCTAAACAATGTCTCTCTCTCTCTCTCTAAAGATAAAATACTACAATAGGAAATAGGAACTGACTACTTATGTGTTATGAAATAGGAACAATGGTTTTATAAGTAAAAAAAAAAAAAAAAATCAAAAAGAAAGAATAAAACACACTTTTAGGCTTTTAGCCTTAAAGTTGGGATTATTTTTTATTTTGACTTCTTACATTTTAAAATTTCTATTTTCACTCTTCATGTTTGATTCCATTTTCATATTGGCCATGCCATTTATTTCCGTTAATGATCTAACCGTCAATAATATGTTTTTCTACTTACAACAATAAAATTCATTTATTGTACAACATTTTAAACCAATATTTCATGAAATAGTTAAACATGAAAGACACTTATCAGTCAAATTACTAATGAATATGAAAATATAATTAAGCATAAAAATAGACAAAATAAAAACAACCTCAAATTTAAGGCCCAAATGTATACTTCAATCTTAAAAAAAGAAGGAAAAAAAAAAAAAAGCTAATGTGAACAACATTAGTTTCATTTTATTTTTAGTAAGAATCTAGCTTTTTATTTTTTCCTTAACTCAAAAAAAAAAAATCTGTACCATACGGAGCCCAACACAAATGGCCACTGTTTGGGCTTGAGCTTTGGGTACACTCCCTCAAATTGCAGCCCAGCCCACACTCCTTCACAGTGAATAGCCCGTGTATATACGCGCCACAATTTCGCACGTGCAAAAAAAAAACCTCTTCTCCCTCTATTGTTTCCCCGCCCAATTTTGCGATCGTACCTTCACTTCAAAACTCTCTCTCCTCTTCTTCTTCTTCTTCTTCTTCTTCTCTCTGCTCTGTGAAATGAAACCAAAACCCTAACAAAACCAAGAAATGGAGGTCACGGAGGAGCAGCGAAAGCGAGCGGAGTCGAACCGCCTCGCCGCCCTAGCCAAACGCAAGGCCCTTCTAGAATCTTCCTCTCACCACCACCACCACCACCACCAACAACCGCCGCAAAATCCATGGAAGCTCTTCAAGTGCCGAAAGCTCTCCCCCGAACTCGCTTCCAATTCCACTACCAAGACCGGCGATGCTGAATTCTCTAAACCGAGGCCCGAACCTACTGTTCTATCCAACCCTGTTCCGCCGCCCCGCCCGCCCGATAAGTTCCGGGTCAGGCTCGAGGTATGTTCGCCCGACTCGTTCTCCGCCACGCCCGAACCCCTGCGGGACTTTGCGTATCCCGGAGACGACCAGTGCTTGCAGAGACTCACCGATTGCTTGTCCAATGTATGTGCTTTTTTTTTTTTCTTTTTTTTTTCCGAATTTCTTTTGTACAAATTCGAATTCTAGGTTTTCTAGTTCCATTTGAATTTATATGATTCGGAATTTATCTTCTTTACTCGCATTTCCTTTTGTAACGAAATAAATAATGCATCAAGATAACATTTTGGTCCCTAAAGTTTGCATGAATTTCGTTTTTCTTCGCTGAACTTTAAAAAAGTTTATCTTTTGTCACTAATCTATTGAAAATGTTACACTTTTTGTCTTTAAACTTTGAAAAGATGTATAATTTTCTTTTGTTCTTAAATTATTGAAGAAAAAAAAAAATCTTTTTTCATCCATATTTTTGCTGCTAAACTATTAACAAAAGGTTCTTTATATAGTTTGAGGACGAAAAATGAAATTCACGCAAGGACAGAAACGATATTCATTGCTTATGTATAGTCCTTGTTCACATTTGGTCTTCCTTGGCAATGTCATTTCATGTTTATACTTTTAAAAAGTTTGCATGAATTTTGTTTTTCATCTCTAAACTATAAAAAAATTCATTTTCACTAATTTATTGAAAATGCTACATTTGTGTCCATTTAGGAACAGCTAGCTAGCTTATAAATTAATCCCAAACAGATATGTCTTTAAACTTTAATATATATTCATCCCTAATCTATTGAAAAAAAAGTTGTTTTTTTTCATCCATATTTTCACCACTATACTTTTACAAAAAGTTCTCCAAAAAAGTTTAAAGACAAAAAACGAAATTCATGCAAAGACGGAAACAATATTTTTGTTTAAAAAAAAAAAACAATATTATTGCTTATGTATAGTCCTTGTTCACACTTATCACAAAAGTATAGTCCTTGTTCACATTTGGTCTTCCTTAGCACTTTCATTTCATGTTTATATTTTAAATTTTCTTTAACATATTTGGTTATTTGGTGTTCTCTTAGGTCATGCCATCGCACTACACGCAAAATCACAGTGGTGGGAAGGCGTGTGTTTATAAGCTAGGGGATTATTATTCTATTTTGAGATGCTTAAAGAGTTGGAAAAGCGTTGAGGTTGAAGAGATACCTTGGGGGACATTTAATGTTATCGAGAGGCTTTCTCATTCCTTTATTGCTGGAAGGTGGTTACCATGCAGGCCGGAACACTTGTCTGATGAGCAGGTTGAGGAGTTGATTGGGAAGATGCCAAAGACATTGCATGATACGCTCTTGCCCTTCCAATTTGATGGTGTGAGATTTGCTTTGCGGAGGGGTGGTCGGTGCCTTATTGCAGATGAAATGGGCCTTGGAAAGACACTGCAGGTATGCATTTAATAAATAACGTGACTTTATGTATGCACCCCCATTGATTTGGAATTTATATTTGAACATTGATTTAACGTGTAAGTAACTTAGAGATTATGTGTAATTGGGAAATCTTAATGTTCTGATTATTTATACATAATAATAGGCGTCTGCTTGTACCCTTATTGTTTGAAAATTTCTTAGAAGAGTGCATGATACTTTAACTTATTTATATGCCCGATCTCTTTGCAGGCTATTGCTATTGCAAGCTGTTTCATGAATGAAGGTTCTATACTTGTTGTTTGCCCAGCTGTTTTGCGCATTCCATGGGCAGAAGAATTGGAACGTTGGCTTCCCTTATGTTCAACTTCTGATATCCACCTTGGTAACATTCTCTCACAATATGTTTCCATTTTTTTTGGGGGTGGTTGGGAGGAAGGGGTGGGGGGTGGATGGGAGCCTGGAGGTTAAAGTTTAGGGGCTTTGGAAGACAAGCCCTAATGTTTTGTTTCTATCAATCTGTGGAGTTTATAAGTACTAAAAATCTTTGTCAAGTAATTAATAATGGAGAACAGAAAAATCTTTGTTGAGTAATTAATAATGGAGAATAGAAAAATCTTGGTCTTTTGTAAATTCAAATATTTTTAACTATTGTAATCATTGCTCTTAATTGTATGACACTTGTGGAGTAGAGAAGAAACAAAATAAAAGCTAGTCTCTCCCTTTGGTCCATGATTCAGATCATTGAATGGGAATATTCTGTTATATTTAGTGACTAGTGCTTACATGTTCCTCCTGACTCCAGTTTTTGGTCATCGAGATAATCCTGCCCATTTAAAGAGATGCCCTAGAGTTGTGGTTATTTCTTACAAAATGCTTCACCATTTGCGGAAAAGCATGCTTGATCGAGAATGGGCTTTATTAATAATTGATGAATCTCACCATGTTCGGTGTTCTAAGAAAGCGTCTGAACCAGAAGAGGTACAATCACTCTTTTATGTCTTGACATATGTGAAAGCAGTTGGGTGGATTTGATATTTTCTTCTTACCTGTTAAATAAAATTTGATAATGATGCCTCAATAACATCTAATTCTCAAATGAGACTTCCATTGCCTCAAAGAGTTATGGTGATATTAAAGAACATTTCTTTTGTTGCTTTAGTTGTTGACTTGTTGTTGCAATTTTTTATACATCCAAGCAAGGAACCAGCCCTGATATTGCCAAAATTTTCAAATATGATTGTTTTTTTAAATTTTTATAGGTTCTAAACCTGCTTTACATGCACCATAGGACCATATTTTGTTGCTATTATATGCAGAATTTATGTATAAAAAAATAATGGAAGTTCATGTGCGAAAGGTTGGAATACATAATGAAGAAGTTTCTTTAATGCATGATCTATTGCCTAAAGATGACCATTAAGACTGTTGAAACTCGTGTGCATTTCACAATACATATGTTTTGTGTTGTGTTGGTCTGCAGTACAATAGATATAATTATACTTTGAATGCACATGATCTATTATTTTTATTTTTATTTTCCATTCCAAATTATTTGCCAACATTGATTAAAAAAAATTATCCTATTGATAAATAAACTTTTACCAAAAAGTTATTAACAGTTCAACATGTTTCTAAATGCCCTTGGCTTTTAGGCAAGGGCATTTTGGATGGCATCAAAATATAGAAATTCAGAGGTGGTTTCTCATTGTTTAATGTGGTGTCTTTGGCAGGAAAGTAATGCTTGTGGCTTTGAGGGATGTGAAAGAACTATTCCTTTACCACCCTATTAAATTTTCTTGATCATTGTACTGAATGAGTTTGATTTTGATGTACCCATAGTATACTCCCTGCATACTTGGGCTATACTTTTTAATTAATAATTTTTGTTACTTATAAGAAAGAGAATATGAAAGCATATAGAGTTTTTTTTTTAGAGGGTAGTTCTCACTATTACTGTTTATCCCTACAATCATCTCTTCCACAAGGCATTATTAAAGGAAAAAATGGTGAGTATGAACCAAATATGTGTCACAACTCAAGCAAAGACTTCTCTTTAAACTAGCCCCACTTTGAAATAAGTCATTGCGACTTATCAAAAAAAAAAACGAAAAAAGAAAAAAGTCATTGCGACACACAGATGCTTAGATGCAGATACTCTTCCAATGCCACATTAGGTGCCATTTATTTAAAATGAAAAATCAAACTGTAAGAAAATGTTATTTGAATGATGGTGGACTCATTGTATTTGGCAAGTAATATTCCCTTACAGTCAACTATGCGATCATGGTTAGAAACATGGCCTGTAAACAGGCATAAAATAATTCCATCTACCATTGGGGGGATTCACGGGTTTACGCACAGAAGCAATGATGGAAAAGAACAGTTCATCAAACAATCTGTCTCAATAAGTAGTAGTACTATTAACCAAATTGGTATCTTGTATATGGATATATGGTCCTTACACAGGTTTCATTAAAAGCGATTTCATGAACAATCTCTTTCTTAATTTACTTTCATATTCCTTTTTTGATTGTTATGGTTAGTTAATTGTATATATCATCTGCAAGGACCCTTTTGACATATGTTAATTTTTTTTCTTTGTTCTTTTTTGCCGGTGTATTGACAGATAAAAGCTGTCCTTGATGTGGCTATGAAGGTCAAGCGAATAGTTCTACTGTCTGGGACACCTTCTTTGTCGAGGTTGTGACACATTTAAACAATGTTGCCATTCTCTTTTTGTTGAAATTTTATGTTTCTTAGCTTTCTAATGTTTTGTGTGGGTTTATTTTTCAATTTGTGTTTAACGAATACTAATATCTTGGTTGTATATTTCCTAGGTGATCCATAGGCCATATGACATTTTTCATCAGATAAACATGCTATGGCAAGTTTCTTTACACCTTTATGTCTTACAAGATTGATTTTCTTTTACCCAGTTTGTTAAGTTCATCTATTTCTTCGACAATTCTGTTGGTAATAGGCCTGGTCTACTGGGAATGAACAAATTTGAGTTTGCAAAAACTTACTGTGCTGTCAGAGTTGTCCGTGATTCTCAAGGGAAGTTTTATCAGGTAGTCTTTAGAATTGTGTCAGAAGGGCACTATATGGTTTGGATAAATAACTTTTCATACTGCATTGTGTTTAAGTTGGTGTTGTTTTTTTAACAACTCATTAATAAGAAAAAAAACAAAAAGCATCATGCTGAGCATGCTTTTCATGAAGACGTGAAAGACCATGTGGCTAAGTCTATTTCTTGGGTGATAGAGTTGACCTCTTTGTGGATTCCTATCCTATAAGGGATATCTACATAGACATTGGTAATATGTGGTTGGTAAACAAAGATGCCATATCTTCTATCTAGAGATTTGTGTAATGAGATCTATGAATATTCTGATCATTAGCCTTTTCTCATATTTTGCTCTTGTAAAGAACATTTTAAAACATTTCATGTTGTTCTTGTAGGATTTCTCAAAGGGAATTCGCTTGGAAGAGTTGAATGTGTTACTTAGGCAAACTATTATGGTTTGTGCTCTTGTTCTCAATATGCTTAAGTGTGTCTTTGGATGAACTTATTTTGGTCTGCTTATTTTGTTTATTGTGTAAAAGTAAGTTGTACCATGAAAAATGTGATGTTTCAAAAAGCTGTATATTCCTTTTTATGATGAAAATAAGCTGAACTACGCAGACTAATTAGTGTGATGCTCATTTTAGCAATATTTTTTGTGACGGGTTATTTGCATTATTCTATCTTTGAAAAGCCATTCCACCATCAAGGTTTTAAGATCGACTATCAATTGAAAATTTAAGTTGCGTGAGGCCTTGGTTCTTTATTTTTAGAAAATAGAACTGTTATAATGATGGCTGTTTTTCATTGTACTTTCAGAGCATAACTGTTCCGTTCATTTAGTGTATATGTTTTTTTAATTCATTACTTGTATATATAAAAAATAAAGATGGCTATTTATAACTACTTGCCTGTGTTAGACTTCAATTTAGCTTTTTGACCAATATTTTAGGTACTAAATAGTAAATACTAATACCAATGATGTAAAAACATGTTAATTACCATGACTGTAAAATTTGTTTTCATCAAATTAACTGTCAT
Source organism: Castanea sativa (assembly GCF_040712315.1). Lineage (NCBI taxonomy): Eukaryota > Viridiplantae > Streptophyta > Magnoliopsida > Fagales > Fagaceae > Castanea > Castanea sativa. The sequence goes on along the minus strand of NC_134016.1, from coordinate 35,760,852 downwards.
GGCTCAAACCCATTAAGGTTTAGTGCATGAGAAATCTATCAACTAACTAAAACTGTAAGAAATCCGCTTTAGTAAAACCAGTAATAAATTTTCCAAGGTTACTTTTCCATAAAATGTAAAATATTATTATGCTAATATCTCCTCATTACAATTTAGAACTCTGTAAACTTTTAAAATTATTATAAACTACAAATCATTCGTCTCGATATAGGTCTATACATAACGTTAAATGCTTACTCAATAACATACAACTTATCGCAAGATATCAAATGCAACAAATGTCTTAATGTCAAGATCCTACAACTTAATCAACTAACTACAGCTTAATAAAGCATAATGGGGCAAGCGTAACAACCTTAAATACCAAAAATATATAAATCATTTTCCAACATAACTTTTTCTTTTAATAAGGAGTCTTTAGCTCCAACCGATCTGAAAGCCACAGATAAATAACATTAGTGAGCCAAAGGCCACTAAGTAGCATAGTTAATATTGAGTGTGAGTTTGAGCCATTTTAAAACTATATATTTCTTAAACTCCTGAATATGCATTTTCAAAAATAACCATGAACATGTGCATTAACTTTTTGATAAGTAAAAATTTCATTAAAAATGTGTACAACCGTTAAATAAAATTAAACACTAAAAGTACATTGTTCAAGCAAGTCAGGCAAAAAAAAAAGAAAAAAAAAATACCTGAAGCATTTATTCACTCAAGTAAAGTCTTGAGGAATAAAAGCTTCAAGTCATCAACCGATCTTTCACATCTTTCAAATGCTTGAGCATTTTGCTCCCGCCAAATACCCCACATGAGGCAATGAGAAATCATACTCCCAAATCCCAACATTATTACCCCTGTTAAAGTTGCCTTTCCAACTGGCTAAAAGCTCCATAATACCTTTTAGCATGACCCAGTTAACCCCAAACAGAGAAAATACCATGGTCCAAAGCTCTCTGGCAACCGTGCAATGGAGAAGTAGATGATCCATGGTTTTCCCATCCCTTATACACGTGCAACACTTGTCTTTCACAATTAATCTCCACTTCCAGGGATTATCAGTAATTAGTTTCTTCCCAAGAGTTGCTGTCTAGAGGAAAAAGCTGACCTTTGTAGGAACTTTAGGCCTCCACAGATTCTTCCAAGTAAAGGATTGATGAGATGTTGAGTGTAACACTGACTTCAAAAACATTCTGTGAAGATGGAGTCCAGCAAAACTTGTTCAATCTACATCTTATTTTCCCAAGATACATTGGATCCATAAAAGTACCAATCAAATCCAGTTCCCAATCCTGAACTAGGCAAACAAAATTGACATTCCAGTTATAATTATCTCCTCAAAAGACAAAATGTCCTCCACAAAGGCATCCTTATTTCTTGCAATATGAAATAACCTTGGGAAACTCTCCCTCAATGGTATCCCCCCACACCATGTCATGCAAAATTCTAATTGAAGATCCATCTCCAACCTTGAAAGTGGTAAACAGCTTAAAGTCCTCCCAACCCTTCCTAATGTTCTTCCAGAGACTTACCCCTTAACCATCCTCCCCTCATGCTGCCATATTTACGATCTTCCACCCTTTGCCATAAAGCCTCTCTCTTTCCCAACAAAGCTTGCTTAACTGCACTGGATTTTGGATACCCAGTGTACTGTTTGAAAATGGTGTATAAACAGTTTCCAGTTAACCAGGTGGAGTTTACACTCGGAGATACCCCTCCCCACAAGAAATCCCTCTTTATCCAGTCTATACTTCGGGCAACTCCCATTGGAATGGGAAACAAAGATAAGCAGTTGGGAGGTTTGATAAGGTGTTCTTTATAAGCATCGTTCTTCCCCCCTTAGAGAGATACATTCTCTTCCAGCGTGCCAACTGTCTCTCTGTTTTCTCTATTACAATATTCCATACAGCTTTCTCCTTGAGGTGGAGCTTAAAGGAAGCCCCAAATATGTCGTAGGAAGCTTGGATACTCTACACCTCAAAATATCCAACAAGGTTTGTACGTTTGATACTTCATCTATCAGAACCTATTTAGATTTTTCCATATTTATCTTGTCCTGAAATGGCTTGTAGCCACACAAAAACAACTTTCAAATGCGATTTATTTTGTCATTAATGTAAACCCCGATATAATTACCTTCCCTTGCCCTCTCTAGTAATATGCACAAAGCCTCTGTAACAATGACGAACAATAATACAGGCAATGGGTTGCTTTGTTGCAATGGCTACTAGCCTACCATACAGGAGAACTGAAAACTGGACAGTGTAAATGCATATTAATATCAATTTCCTCCATCAAGAACTTTACCCACGTTGTTTGAGCATATAAATGAGAAAATTTTAGTGTACATGGTCATAAGCTTTCTCCAAGTTTAACTTGCACAACACCCCTGGCATAATTTATTCCATTAGACTATGTATGTATTCATTGGCAATGAGTATAGAATCCAAAATCTGTCTCCCTCTAACAAAAGCATTTTGGGGTACAGACACCACCTTTTCTAGCACCGCTTTCTCAACCTATTAGACAGTACTTTGGCTATGATCTCGTATACCCCAGTGACTCGATTGATAGATCGAAACCTTGTCCTCCACTACCCCAGGTTTTTTTGGAACAAGCAATAAAAGTAGCATCGATACTTACTTAAATGAACCATGGTTGTGGAAATAATTAAACACCTTCTGATGTCATCCTTTAGAATACTCTGCTTGGGAAAGCTGTTATGAAATTATTTAATACATTCATGGTCCTCCTTTAGTGACAGTGGGAATATTATAGAGTTTGCTAATCTGCTTTGTTGGCTTGTAATTCTGTGGTTACAATTCTTTAGACTATCTTATGCTTTGTAATGCTCATGAGGTAGTTTCAATGGAATAAGATCTTTTACTTATAAAAAAATAGTTGGATCTTGAATGAGTTTGATGGCTGTTTGGTATTAAAACAATGAATAGAACAAGAAACAAAGAAGGATAAACCCTGACAATTACACCTAGATTCCTTAAGCAATCGTACATAGAAAGGAGAAGCCTATCACACCGTCAAAGTTTAAAATAAGTTGCTAGAATTTTATTAAATTCAATCTCATCATTTCTATCTTTTATTGAATAAAAAAAGATCTTTTATAAGCTATTGCCATCAGTGCTCCTAGAAGGACTAGGACTGAAATAACCTTTTCTTAGAAAGACAATGACTCCTAATTATAGCGAAAAGTAATTAAGAACATGTTAACCAAATAGAAAATGACCCAAAAGATAAAATAAGACTAATGGGACTCTTGAACAACCCACTACAATACATTCTAGAAAATCTATTAACACTGAACCATTATCTTTCTAACATAAAAAACCTAATATTATGACTGAATAATAACTGAAGTAGCTTAATCTAGACCACAATGCTTGAATTTTTTGGTACTTAATCTTGTTTTTCCTTGAAATCTTTACTGTCTACAATAATCTCCCTAGTTGGAGAAAACTCATACACAAGTTTTAAAATGTTGTAGTATAATTTCTAGCCTCTTGTATAGCATGCTTGACATAAGATAAAAAGCCTGAGTTTCAGTTTTCTTTATTTTCTTTGTTGCTTGAAACTATGATGTCAATGGATTATCCTTGTCTCCAATGGGAACTTAAAACTTTTCAGTAGTTAGATAATCAATAATGGGAACTATCATTGCAAGGGACACATCCTTAGCATGATTATCCTGTAAAAGTATTGAAACAAGCTTCTCCATTTTGTTTCTGTTCTTTCATCATACTATCTTCTTTTATTTCAATTTTGGCTTGTTGTAGAATAACACTCATAGCTGGCTGAGATGTAATTGGCTTAGCAATAGGCTGAATAGTTGCTGGTTTGTTGATTTCTTGTCCTGCAATAGCAGATTCAACCTCTTTTTCTTGGCTCTCATGTTTTTGCTCAAAATTCTCCTCATGCAATATTGCAATTCAAGAGTTCCCTTTTATCAAAGTTTCCTCCATGAACTTTCAGGTTCATCTTCAGGTCATCTAGGTGTCATGACTAGCTGATTAGGGCCATTAGGTTCTTTTGCTTGTTTTTCTGACCATCTGGAATTTGTTGCATAATTTTTTACCCTTGAACATGCTGTTTAGAGTCTACTTCTTGCTCCTTTGGCTATTCTACCTTTATAGCAAGCTGTTTTGATTTGTCAGCATCCTGTTCTGGCTTTTCAGTTTCCCTTAGTGGTGCTTTACCTCAATGTTTCGGAGTTGTTACTGGCTGCTTCTGTTGTGCAGTTTTTTTTACATGCAATCTTTTAGGATTATGTTTAGTCTTGAAGCAAACAACTCAAACTGAATAGTCATCTATATCATCTTCAAGATTTCTAAATATACATAGGCCATCTATTTTTAAATTTAATACTTCAGCCCACTCTTGAATTGAGCAATAGTCATAGGTTCACTTTCTACTACTTGAGACTCAGTATATATTTCTTTATATTTCCTGCCATCATCAATCACGTCTTTCTCAAGAGTATTTAACTGATCATCAAGAGGATGTTGAAGATTTTGTAGAAGAATTTTTTCTTCAAGAGGTGCCTTACCATCTTGCCAAGTCAATCCACTTGTGTAGGATCTCCCATGATGTTGAAACATTGTGGTGAAGATAATAAGTTTTGGATCTAAGTCAGTTACTATGAATGTGGATCTAGGTCCATGACTGTTGGACACTTATTTGTCACCTGGCATGCAAGAGCAATTAATTCTGGTTCAGTGTTCTCTTATTTTCTTGGTTAGACATAATCCACTATTTAAGAGTTTGTTTAGCATTTGTGTAGGTTTTGAAATAATTTGATTCTTGATTCTAATTTAGCATGAAGTACTTGTATATGTTGCTATCCAGAGGGATAGTATTAGTGCAGTTCTGCTGCAATGAACATCCAAGTGGTCATTATCTCACCTTTATTTTTAAGAAAAAATCTGATTCTTTGATGCTTGTTTCTCTGTTGTAGATAAGACGTCTGAAGCAACATCTGCTAGTACAGTTACCACCTCTACGCCGGCAAATTGTAAGATTGTTGTTGAAGAGTTCAGATATAGTTTCAGCCAAGGCTGCTGTTGCTGAAAAAAAAGTGGTGAATAGGGATACTGATGCTTCTGGAAAAAGTGTTGCTGAAGATATGACTTCGGAAATTTTTATTGAAAATGATGGTAATTTATACATTTTTTATGTGTATACTCTGCAAAAGTTTATGCCAAGGAGTCCTGTTTAATAACAGATTGGATCAAAAAATAGGGGCAAGAGGAGTTGGTTTGAAAATAAATCCCTTGTCATTCACAGTAGCTTATTAATTGACTACATTGTTTATGTAACAAGTATTGATTCATGCAATTTGATTTATGCTCTGACTTTTAGTTCATAGATTAAGTAAAGTGACATTATGATGTAGTATAGAGGAAGATTTTGTTATATGGATGCATGTTAAGTCACTAATGGTTCCTATTTTTCTTTTGGGCTGACTCCTATCATTTGAATTAGGCACTGAGTAGTGAATTTCTAAACATTCAATCATGTCATGGTTGCTAATATATTGATTGCAATCTTTGTGATTTGGTTGACTGATGTAATATTGTGTCACCAAGATTTTTGTTGTTTGTTGCTTACATGATCTGTTTAAAATGCATACTTCTTATTTGGCTTTGCAAAGGATACTAGTTAATTATATTTTTATTTCTCATTTGTGTTTTTTAAAAGAAATTGATACAAGTAAACTACCACCATAAATGGGGATAAAGTTTAGTTTAATGAAGATATTGCACTGTGGTGTTTGTGGATATTCCCTTCCAATTCAAACTTTGGGATGCCAATCTCAAAGTTAGCATATCACAATTGATTGCTTTATGTTGAAGACAATGGGAATAGTGCTTGAAAGCTCTGTTTTGCACGTTGAGTTAGTTTAAAATGCATCATGAGAAAGATTTTGTAAGAAATGAAGAATCTTCTTACAGGAGGAATTCCTTGTGGGTTGGCAATGGAGAAAATTTCAATCACTTGGTGGGTTGATAAACGGTATGCACTCCTATTGTTAATGGGGGCATGGGTGTTAGGAAGCTAGCTACCTTCAACCAAGTCCTTTTGGGAAAATGGCTATGGCATTTTGGAATGGAGGAGATGTGCTTAGGGTGGTTGTGTAGCAGGTGTAAAGTATGGTGAGGACTGGGGTTGAGGGAGTATAAAACTTGCTTGGGTTACTCATAGATGTAGTTTATGGAAGAGCATAAGGATGGGGTTGCATAGGTTCTTACAGTAAATTCTTCTTGATGTTGGAAATGGCAGTTGACTTCAGTTCCGGCATGCAAATGGTGTAATGTTCAAAGTTTGAGGGTTGCTTTCCTAGTCTTGTGTAATTTCTCTTTAGCTAGAGAAGAAACAGTGGGATCCATGCTGGTGAGACAAAATGTGGCAGGAGGACAACTTGAGATATGAGATTTCTTTGAGATATAATGCTTGGGATGACTTGCTTTCTCAGGGCCCTTTTAGTAAGAGATTTCTAATAACGTTGTTTAAGTGTTATAGAAATACGTGTGGGTTAGAAAGTGTTGTGGAAATATGTGTGGTGTTTAAACACTGAAAACTCTTGTTCAAACAACATTACCAAACACCCCCTCAATCTTCTTGATTTCATTATCCCACTTTGCCTCAGGGTGGATGTAGACTAGCATTTCCGTGGAAGAGTATTTAGGGTGTTAAAGCCTCACGGTGGGTCTCTTTCTCTGTTTGGACTACAGCATGTGGGAAAATCCTCACGTGTGATAATCTCATAAAGTGCGACACACTACTAGGATAGTGTTGTATGTGTCAGTGTAGCAGGGAGACGATGGATCATCTGTTTTTCGTTGTACTGCTGTTTTTGATGTGTGGAGTTTTGCCCTCGGGTCTTTTGGGATTCAATGGGTGCTATTGGAGAAAGTCATTGACATCTTGATGTGGACAATCTGGTGAGAATGAAAATTTTATGGTGTTGCACTAAGAACCCATAACTTTCTTTTCCCCACCAATTTGATACAGTAACTTTGATAATTGACACTATCAAATTGATCCCTTCTATAAATACTCTATCCATATGCAAATGGAGAGATCATTTAGCTCTCTTGTGAGCCAAAGATTTTTGTTTTTCTTTGATTGGTAAATTACACATGCACCCAATGAGTTTTGAACCCACGATCTCATCCTCCACCTAGAACTTATAAGGGTAGGTGGTGTCAATTGAGCTAGAGCTCATTGGCACGATTTAGTGCCAAATCGTGAAAAAAAGGGGAGGAAACGATCCACAAAACCCTGCAAATGCCCAAATTAGATCTGCCATGTGAAGCAAAAGTGACAAAATCTCATGATGAAGACCGTGCAGATGAAGACTCACTAGACCAATGCGAGCTAGACCCCATGTAAATGCCTGGTTTTCTAGTTTTTTTTTTATAGGTAATCAGAAAAATAATATTAAAGATGAAACAAAAAGAGAAAAGTACAAGATATTCATGATGATGAACAACAAGAAAAAAAAAAAAAGAGCACACAGCTCAACACAAAGAGGGAGATCAGGAAACTAAGCTAAGGGAAGACATAAACTCAGAGAGAGAAGAACAATCAGTAAAACCCCAACAACGAGACCACTCCAAAAGACTGCAATGACTTAAAACTTTTAACTCATCCAACGTCTTCTCCTTGTCCTCAAAAGATCGACGATTTCGTTCCAACCACACAGTCCATATTAAACACCCTAGAACCAAATTTCAAATGTCTAAATTATGCTTCCCAAGCCACTAATGCCAACAAGATAACAAACCTGCCACCGAACCTGGCATAACCCAATGAATACCGAAAGCCTGAAGCATAAGAGACCATAGGGAATGAGTGATAGGACAATAAAGAAGAAGATGGTCTACCGACTCCCCATCTAGGCAACGCATAACACACCAATTAGCCAAAGGGCGACCCTTAAGTATAAGATTATCCAAAGTGAGGATCCGACCATGAGCAGCTGTCCATAGAAAGACCGCCACTCGTTTAGGAATCTTTGGTTTCCAAATCTCCTTCCAAGGAAACAAAGAGTTCGAAGCACCCCGAATCACCTGATAGTAAGACCGGGTGTCAAAATTACCATCACCTTTTAGCCGCCAGCAAAGAGAATCTCTCCTCTCACCCCGAGGAATACGGGTTTAGATAAGCTGAAGCAGAGAGTAAGATGCAGCCAACTCCCAATCTTCAAAAGCTCTATAAAACCTCAAATTCCACACTTTAGCAGTGCCCCCTTCTGGAATCCACAAGACCTCAGAGGTGTAAGCATCATTGACTACTGAGCACACATAGAGCTTTGGATAGAGATCTTTTAGAGAAATATCCCCAATCTACCTATCATGCCAAAAACGGATACGAGTGCCTACCCCCGCTACAAAAGATAGATGCTTAGAAAACCTCTCCCACCCTTCATGAATGCTTCTCCATAGGCCACACCCATGAGTCCTCCTGCAGACTTTAGTGCACCACCCCCCTTGACCCTCGCCATATTTAGAAGAGATAACTCTCCACCAGAGATGAGTAACTTCATGACCAAATCTCCACAACCATTTCCCTAAAAGAGCTTGATTAAAAGCAACCACACTTCTTATCCCCAATCCACCCATCTCAATGGGTGAGCATACATTTTCTCAAGCCACCAAAGGATACTTGAAATTCCCCTCAGAAGACCTCCACAAAAAATTCCTCTGAATACTTTCCAATCTAGCAGCCACAACTTTTGGAATAGTAAAGAGAGACAAAAAGTAAGTTGGGAGACTAGAGAGGGTACTCTTTATTAGCATGAGCCTACCACCCTTAGATAGATAGAGACGCTTCCACCCAGAAAGTTTCTTCTCCACTTTCTCCAAAATAGGATTCCAGATCGAATCTGTCTTAAAAGAAGTTCCTAACGGCATTCCCAAATATTTTATAGGCAACCTGCCCACTCTACATTGAAGGATATTAGCCAATGCATCTATATTATTCACCTCCCCAACAGGGTCAATTTCACTTTTCCCAACATTGACCTTCAAGCCAGTAAAAGCCTGGAAACAAGACAACACCAACCTAATGGATATCAACTGTTCCTTGGAGGCATCACAAAATAAGATAGTATCATCAGCAAATAACAAATGGGAGATACGCACACCAATAGTGTTCACAGCTCCCACATGAAAACCCCCGAATAAGATTGCACTCCTCAGTCTTCTTCAAGAGCCTACTTAAGACCTTCATTATCAAAAGAAACAAAAGCGGGGATAGGGGATCCCTTTGTCTCAGCCCACGGGAGCTTCCAAAAAAACCTTCAGGGGATCCATTAACCAAGACTGAAAAACGGACCGAAGTAACGCAAACCTTAATCCACCCCCTCCATTTCAGCCCAAAACCCATACGACCTAGCAAATAAAACAAGGCCTCCTAATTCACATGATCATAAGCTTTTTCAATATCAAGCTTGCAAACCACACTCAAAATTTTGCTCTTCAATCTGCTGTCCAAGAATTCATTTGTAATAAGCATTGAATCCAGAATCTGCCTTCCCCCAACAAACGAATTTTGAGACTCAGAGATGAGATTGTCCAAAACTGCCCTCAACCTATTAGCCAACACCTTGGACGACAGCTTGTACACACTACCGACCAAACTAATGGGACGAAAGTCCTTAATGTTAACGGCATTACAATTCTTAGGAATTAAAGTGAGAAACGAAGCGTTTATAGACCGCTCAAACACAGAGTGCCAATGAAAGTAAACAAAAAAATCCATGACATCCTTTTCCACCACACTCTAGCATTTGTGGAAGAAAGCCATGATGAACCCATCAAGGCCTGGGGCTTTATCACCTTCCATCTCCCTTAACACATGGAAGACTTCCTCCTTTGTGAACTCCTTCTCTAAAGATAACCGCTCATCCTCTTCAATGCAAGCAAAATCTAACCCATCCATGGTAGGACGCCCCACCTCAGTTTCCTTATACAGCCCTTGATAAAATAGAACTAGCTGAGAGTGAACATCAGACTCATCCTCATAAAGTACACCATCCACCTTAATCCGTTTAATTTGATTAGCATTTCTATGAGAGTTTGCTAATCTATGAAAGAACTTAGTATTATTGTCACCCTCCTTCACAAACAAAGCCCGAGACTTTTGCCTCCAAGAAATCTCCTCAAGGGAAGCTAACTGTTCTATGTGTCCTTTGAGTTGAAGGCGATGAGTCTGTTCTTCGATTGAAAGACCCACCAACTCCTCTCTTGCATCTAAACCCATCAGCTCAGTCAGCAAATTCTTCTTTCTAAAAGCCAAATCACCAAACTCCTCCTTGTTCTACTTTTTTAAATCAGCTTTTAGAACCTTCAATTTTTGAGCCAAGAGCCAAGATGAAACTAGGAGTGCCCGCAAAACTGTATCCATCCCACCATTGTTTAATTCGATCAACAAAACCCTCAACTTTCAACCACATATTTTCAAATTTAAAGGCACTTCGCCCATGACGAATAACACTAGCTTCCACCAAAAGCAGGCAATGGTCTGAAAGAACACGGGGAAGCACCCGTTGGGATACATTCTCAAAGTGCTCTTCCCAATCAAGAGAAACCAAAGCCCTGTCAATTCTTGACATAGAGAGAAGGCCAGAATCTCTAAACCACATGAAGGATGCCCCCTCTAAAGGTAAATCAACTAAGGAGTTATTCTCTTTAAAATCCGAAAAAGAGATCATAGCAGGGCTAAAAGACTCACAGCCGAGCCTTTCACTTGGGTACCTGATAATATTGAAATCACCTACTAAACACCATGCCATGGGCCACCTGGCACGCACCTGAGATAACTCCTCCCACAAAGAAGGCCGCTGACCATTGTCATTAGGGCCATACACACCTGTACAAGCCCACACAAAGTCATCCACCACTCTCAATAATACACTGACAGAAAATTTTCCAACAATGACATCCAACTTCTCAAAAATCCTCTTATCCCAAATCAGCAGAACCCCTCCTGAAGTCTGCACAACATCCAAACGAGCCCAATCAATAAAGGGACTACCCCATAAACTACGGACAAATGCAACATCGATAGAAGATACTTTCGATTCTTGAAAGCAAACTATATCACACTTTCACTCTTTTAGGAGATTCTTACAAACCTTCTCTCTTCCAGGGATTGTTAAGCCCCCTTACATTCCAAGACAAAAGTCGTAGAGTCATTTAAAACTACCGACAACCCCTAAAGCAGTCGAAGAAGCTCTGCTCCTACCCCTTGATGAGACACCATCGTAATTAACAGAAGAAATAAGCCCCTTAAGCTCCCTAAGACCTCGTGTCCCTGAGTTTGTATTTCGCTTAGACACCCGTTCATCGTTCACCTTGAGGCATTCCTGTTCTAGAATGCGAAAAAGAGCTAAACATTGAGCTTCATGTTTCACAATAGGAAAACCCACCATTTTACAGAAGTTACTCATCAACTGTGACACCCAATTCGAAGGTGGCCCGAACTCTATCCCCTGTGATCCCTCTGCAGAATCTTGAACCAGCAAATCCTCACTGAGATGCTTGGGTTCCCTCGTGCCTGGTTTTCTAGTGCTTTGAACCAAGAATCATTGCTGCATACTTTGTTTTTTTTTTTTTAATTTTTTTTTTTTAGATTTTAGCTCATAGGGGTCCTGTTATGCAACTCAATGAATTTGAGTTGTACCTCCCCCCACACCCCCCCAAAAAAAAAAGGAAAAAGAAAAGTAGAAGTAATCCAGTGTCTAATCCTCATATTACTCAGATGCATGCGGATACTTGAACTCACCCACAAACATACAGACACACTTAAGTTTATAAGGATGTTATATCTAATTATAGGATGTGATGACGTCTTTTAGTATTTGGAAATGACATTATTTTTCAAACTGGTTCTTCCGAAAATGAACACAATTAGGATTTGATAAGTTTATGAGATGCCGAGTTCTGAGTGCTTTCATCAGATTGTTACTTGGTAATAAATTGTTTATGGACTGCTCCTTGAAAAGTAACTATTGATTGTTGGGTGAACAAGCCAGTCTTGACTTCCCAATTTATCCTCATTTACTTATCTCCTTTTGCCTCTGCTTTCAGGTAGTGGGAATCGTTGCAAATCAGCGAAGCTCTCCTACGAAGAACTTGGTGTTGCCAAGCTCTCTGGGTTTCGTGATTGGCTTTCCCTCCATCCACTTCTTGCAGAGTCAGATGGTGTGGAAGATTTGGATTTACACCCCAGTTCTCAGAGGATGATAATTTTTGCACATCATCATATGGTCCTTGATGGAATACAGGTTTGGTTCTTTCTCAGTTGGTGGTTCCTTTTTACCTTTTTAAAATGGCCTGAATCCACTTTTTATTACTGCTCGTTTGAACGTTACTGAGATATATTACTTTAACCCTGGAGATTAACAAGATCTCAGATAATATTTTATCCTCTGATACTTTTGTCTGTCCCCCACCTTTGTCCCTTGTGCTCTCAAAGTAGGAGCATGACTACTTAGGGCTTTGTAAAAGAACTAGTAAATCCTCATAGTCCTGCTGTGTTTTTCGTATGAAATTTGGTAAAGGACACTCTGATTTTTATTTATTTACTTATTGGCTTAGAATCTAAGGCTGGTGAGATTTTGGCAACTTTTTTGGGTATAGGAAACTATTATCAGTTAACAATCTTCAAATTCTGGAGGAGATGATGAGAGTCTTAAAGCATTATTATTTCTTGTTTTAACAACACCCCCAACTATGCTCTCAAGTCACACATATTTAACTGACTCGAGGAACAATTTGTGATTGCTGAAGTTGAACTGTAAGAAGCTTTTATAAATTTACTAATAATATAACTCATTCAGTTATATTCTATATTAAGCATATTACTAACATAGAGAAAATATGCCTTATCTTTGAGATAATGTTGGACAATAGCATGCAAAAGAAGTTAATTGTGTGAGAATCTATATATAATGTTGTGATTTTCAATCTGTATTTCATTCATTCAGCTGCTCACTTTTTCCCAGTAATCAATGTCATTTTTTTATGATTTTTTTGTTTGCCAAAGACATTTCTCAGTAAGGGATCATTTCCTGTGGGATAATAGACAAAGTGACAGGTGAAGAAACAGACAATAGAGAGATAGTTTTCTAGTTTTCTCCAGTTGCTTTTGAGACAAAAATCAACATTGTGAATCTACTTTGGCTTGTTTCTTTACATTAACTTATAGGCTTTTTTATGTATCATCGTATCCTTATTTCTTATGTTATAGATTTAATCTTAAACTCATTTTGATATTTTTGAAAACTTAATATGAATTCTATGTTCAAGTAATGGAAATGGAATCAAATGGAAGTGTGAAATCATGGAAGCTAGTCAGATCCTTCCTCACTCATACAAATTCAGCCAATAAGTTCTGTTTATCTGGGCATCTGATGGCCTCGTTACTGCTCATCAAGATTTGTGTGTAACTACTGTTGTAAAATTTGTTAATTCTGTATTGTCAGGAATTTATATGTGAGAAGGGGATCAGTTTTGTCCGCATTGATGGAAAGACACTTGACAAAGATAGGCAAACTGCTGTACAGACTTTCCAATCATCAACTGAGGCTCGTATCTTATTCTCCTTATCAGCTTCATTTATCTGATATGAGTACAATTTCTGCTGTGTTTATTAGCCTCTTGGTTGTTTGTTGGACTTCAAGGTTTTCTGGCTTCCCAACCTCACCACACACACCCCCCCCCCCCACCCCACCCCACCCCAAAAAAAAAATGAAGTGTAAATGCTTTGAAAGGACTGATTGTGTGGAGCATGTCAAGCATAACTTATCTGTCTCACCATTCACAACTTAGTTCAGTCTCAGTAGAGATTTCCTTGTATTTAAAAGTAAAACTATGATAGATTCTCTATTGATAGAATGGAATTTTGAACTTCAGGAATGGAAAGGAAAACAGTGGACAGTACTTTGATGTGCTTTAGTTTAGTTGATTTTAATTTTTTCTTTTGTGGTAGTTTTGTATATTGTCTACTATCATAGACGCTGGCCTTTAACTTCTTCTGTTAAAAATTTTAATTTTAATTTTAATTTTTAGCAGGAAATGAACTGTCAGCCATTTTGATTAAGGGACTTCCACACGATTTTATATCTAGTGACCTGAACTTTACTTATATTTCTAATTTATTGGTTAGATGACTAGTAAGAGCTAATTCATCATATCTTTTCTTTAGAGAAACTATCTTTATATTTATTTCATTCTTTCTTTATTTTTCACTTTCTGATTTCCTACATATACCACCAGCACATACAAATTTCTGTCCTATGTGAAATTTTTAACACTGCATTGTTCTCATGTCTTGGGGAGTTTTAGATCTACATCTTGTGTAAATTAAAATGTCACACGTGGCAGTTGAGCCACTTCCCCTTAGCCTGGATATTATTATTTGTCCTAATGCATCAGTTATCTTTCTTCATCAGGTTAAGATTGCAATAATTGGTTTAACTGCTGGAGGTGTTGGACTTGATTTTTCATCAGCGCGAAATGTCGTGTTCTTGGAGTTGCCAAAGGACCCATCATGGTTGAATCAGGTCCAATAATATTGAATAACTTCCCCTAATGTAAACTCTAGTAATTGATTATAAGAAAGTTATAATTGATTACTCATTCTTCTGATTTTATGTTCACAAGTAATTTATTTGATGAAGAATATTTTGGTGTTATTAAAGGCTCAGACAGTTTATATCTAGTTAGTTGAATTTGAATAATAGTAGTTCAAAAAAAATGTGTATTTTCTCCCAGTCTTGCCTCTAATGGCTTTGGTAGTGTTTAATTTCTCTTATCATTGCACCCATTATCAAGCATGTTTTCTATTCTTTATGCAATTTAGGGGTTTCTTAGTTATATAGCATTTCTGCATATTGGAAATATGTTTCAGAAAAAATATAATAAAAAGTCGATAGTCATCAAAACAAAGGGGGAGCGTTATAAGGCTGCTATGAGGTTGGGATGGTTTTGAGTTAATGAAAAGTAACTTAGAATCTACCTGTCCATAAATGGAGCAAAACTAAATTTTTATGTCAAGATGAATGTGTGAAGAGACTAGAAGTAATGAGTTTTCTGCGGATGGTCTTTGGACAAAGTGACATTATCTCATCTTCCAAAATGGAGGGTGAGGTCAAGGGTTCAATCTAATACAGTTGTGGGAATTATATTTTTAAATTTAAAAATAAGAAATGAAAAAAGAAGAAGAAAGGTCGGTACTATGAACTATTCTGAAATTAGAAAATGATGAGGGAATTTCATTATCCATATGTATTTTCAATGATATGTGGAATATTTTAATGCAACATGGTTACACAAATGAATATGTTATACATTAACAAATTAGTTAGTTTGGTGTTACATAAAAATTATACTAAAAGTAGTAATAATTACAAATTAAAATATTGTTATTATTTTTGAGCAAAAGAAGCATGTTTTCTTTAGTATCCTTTTTTATTGTCAAGTCACACAAGCACCCAATGGTCTTAAATCCATGACCTCACCCTCCAACCAAGTAATATGGGCAATGGAAGTGTTAGTATCCTATTTTATTCTCTTTTCGCTAATCTGTGAGATTGTTTGTGGTTTTCCCCAACATTATATCAGTGACTGATGCTTAAACTTTCTTTGAACTAATTCTTTTAGGGTGAGTCTAGAGCTCACAGGCGAGGGCAAACAAGAGCAGTCAACGTGTACATTTTTTGTGCAAAGGTTCTCATTTGTTTTTTAGTAGTTTTTTAGACATATTTCTTTTCAACACATAAACCAATGCTTTGTTCACATTGCAGGAAACCATAGATGAGTCACATTGGCAAAAGTTAAACACGAGTTTACGTCAGGTTTCATCTACAACAGATGGAAAATATGATGCCGTACAAGAGATACTGGTATGCCCCCCCCCCCCCCCCTCCCCAAAAAAAAAACTCTTCCTTCCCTTCCTGCCTTTATTTTTACATGGAGTAGCAACATTGCTGGAAATGCTCATTTCAAAGTAACAGTTTTCTTAACCTCTTTACTTGCTTAAGTTATTCCCTCTGCCTTAAGTTGAAAGTTCTGAGTCCTCAATTTACTCTCTGAAAACAAAAATATTTGTTAGCTTTGGCATTACATAATACACACAGGACAAGAATATGAGGTGGAGTGTACTAGGTGTAGACTTCTTATTTTTCTGCTGAATGTGTACTAGTGAGTTGAGTTGTCTTGGAATAATGGTTAAATGATTAAATCGCTATTGCCTAATAGTTTAAGCTTTTGAGACAAGTGGTAATTTATCATGGAATCATAGTAAGTGGTCTTTAGTTTGAACCTTGTTTTCACTCTACCTCCCATATAAAAAGTTAAAAGTCACGTGTTGGGCCCAGTTAAGGGGGAGTGTTGGTATAGTGCTGAAGTGATTAGATTCATAATTTCTTAATCGCTTAAACTTTTGAGATTAGTGGTAATTTTTTTTAGAAGGATAAGTGGTAATTTATAAGTTGTTAGATATGAGATATTGGGTTAAAAGAGAGAAAAGGAGAAAAGAAGAAGGGTTAGAGAGATTTGAGAAAAGGTCTAGGGCTACATTAATCAGTCCCTCACTTTAGTACATATTTATATAATAGTTTATGGCATGATTATTAGAATACCCTTCTGCTAATTTACAATAACATGCTAATATCAAAAATACCAAGAAGTAACTCTAAAATGGTGCTTACTTGATAAAGTAGGCATTAGTATGGGGTATTCATATAGGGGAGCCAAGCTGCATTATAATGATAATGGCAACTAGAGCAAGCATCTGCTTTTTGTTATTTAAGTTTGTGTGGCCCTTATCTTGTTTTGTACTCGGCTGTGAGCATAGGAGCTTGGCGATGTTTTGTAATTTGGTTTTCCTTCTGCATGATTGGCTGCTGCTTTTGGCTTATGTTGATATTCCTTAATAGGAGTCATTTGTTCTCTGCATAGCATATTAATCATTAATGGTTATGAAGTGTAAATTTTAGACTTCTTTAGATGGTTCATTTTTTTTGCTTTCATTATTATCGTTAATTGTTTCTCAGCATCATGTTTTGGTTGGCAGGTTGAAGGTATCTCTTATTTGGAAACATCTGGTGAGACTGATAGAAGTTGTGAAGATCAGATTCTGGGGAAAGCAGCATGTGATACACTTTCTGCAGAGACAATGAAGTTGCCAGACTCTGGCTCAGCTGAGGATTTGTGGCCGTTTGAAGCATCTGGTGAAGTAGCTCCAAAAATAAGTGATAGATTTGAAGAACTTTGCATATCTGATTGTGGCAGTTCAGGCGAAAAGGATGACCTCCACAATAATGTAAAGCTTTAACATTTAAGGTTTTTTTTTAAACGACTTATAGGTTTCCTTGTCTCTTTGCACTTCCATTTTTGCTATAATTTTGTTCCTGTAGTAGGCTGTAATAGACAAATTGTATTGGTAGAACAGGCTCATAAGGTTTCTGCTACGGCAATAGTTAAAGGTCCAGTTTCAAAGGGAACACTGGAAGATTCTGACGCTGAAATTGGAAGTGCTGGCAAAGTCTCTCCTTGTAAGCTGAATGAGGGCAGCGAAGATACAGAGAGACAGGAAAAGGTACAACTTGAGTAATTGCTGTGTTTGAACTACTAAAACGGTCAACTTTTTTCACTCTTTCTTCTTTTCTTTTTTTTTAAATTGATGCAAAGGACACTTATATATAGTTGATAATGCAGGAATTCACATTCCACCCTCCAACAGTAGTAGATGATGTTAGACCTATTCAGCAAATTGAAACTAATGAAAGCTGCTTTGACCAAGTAGGCTTTTTGCGGTTTGAGGTAAGGCATTGATACCTGGCTCTGAGATTCCTTTTGCATACAATTATGACTAAGATGTTATAAATTATTGTAACCTTTAATATGTCATAAATCCAATATGTGGTAGTTGTTAGTCAATTCACATTTCTACAGATAACACATTAAAGTTGCTAAAAATTGATGTCTCTTCGATTGATGTTTATTTTTTATCTTCACAATTTTTTTGGTGGAGCCATAAACCAATGAATCAAGCGAGCGACAGAATAGGCTTTACAATAAGCTTATCTATATATATGTGAAAGAGAGAGAGAGAGAGAGAGAGAGAGAGAGAGACTCTTAGCTAAAATATTAGATGATTGATTTTATTTTATTTTAAATCTATTTCTAAATTGATTAGGGAAAAAAACTATAATAGTTCACTTAATTTTTGTGTCCCTTATTTCTTTTAGAGCGAGAAAGTGGTCTAGGAGAGAGAGAGTGAGAAGTATAAAAACTGGTGGCTGGTAGATGTTGTTCGAAGGCCCTGACAGCATAGAAGACAGCTTTTTGTCATGTTTTGTTGACTATTATGTTTTGTGAGCCTACCATCTTTTCTTTTTGGTTCTTTTTTTACTTTTTTGCTCGTCTCTTAGCTGTTTGTGATCACCAGTTTACACCCATTTACTTTAATCAAATTGCAAAACTGCCCTCTTATTTGGCTAATGAACGACTATGTTTGAAAAGCTAGAGTCAAATTTTGAGAATGCATTTGTGAGAGGGGGAAAAACACTAGACATGGTTCTTATAGGTAATGAATGCCTTCATTATAGGCTGAGACAGGGTACCAGGAGTTATATTTGTGAGCTAGATATAGAGATAGCTTATTGTGAATTGGAACTACCTTCTCTATTTGTTGGAACTAGTCAATAACCCATGTGCACGAGAAAGCTCATAGAAAGTTTTTTAAAATATATATTAGGTTTTTTTTTCTTTTTCTTTTTTTCTATATATGAAATTTGATAATTTATTGTGATTGTATGTTTATGGAACTATCTAGTCTACCATTCGAAGAAAATATAATTTTAATAATTATACTAGTTATTAACAGGCAGTTATTATAATTGTGTTTGTATATGGAACTATCTATTCTACCATTTAAAGAAAATATGATGCCGTAAGATTCAAATGAAGGGTTTAAATATAGAATAAAATTTAAACTAAAGTAAAAGTTATATATTATTAAACTAAAGATGCCTCGCCTCAAAGCTTCAAAGGCACCTGGCCTCACCCAATTGCCTTGGCAAACGCTCAACTTGCCTTTGACTACACTTGCAAAAATCAAGTCTGATTGGATAATTATTAGCTATGTACCTGAACAATTTGCACTCTGTAAGTTACTAGTGCTTCTAAGAGTACATATTAAAACAGTTGTACGAGCTTTAATAAATTATGATCAGCTTTTCCTGCTTTACAGGTGAGCCAATATACTGGGAGGATCCACTTGTATTCTTGCATTCCTGGGACAGATCTGAGACCAAGGCCACTTTTTGAGAATTTCCGGCGGGAGGAACTTGATTCTCTTAATTCTCAAACTGCTGAGAATAACAAAGGAGCAACGATCAAGGGCAACCCATCATATAGGCATATTCTTATGGCGTTTGTTAACGAGTGGAATAACTTGAGGCCCATTGACCGACGAAAGTTAGTCGGGAAACCTTTGCAACTTCCCCTGGCTGTTGAGTTGGGCTACTTGAGTGAAGGCATTAACCACAACAATGGGGTCTGTCAAATTGAGTTTGAATTCTGATTCTTTTGTGGATATTATAGCATATATGAATTTGTAACAATTCTATAATTCTCTCCCAGGGACTGCTCAAGGGTGGAAGCAAGCGACGGAATACACCTTTATATGAGATTAGTCAGCCTTTACCATCAAATGCTGTGTGGAAAAAGGTTAATTTATGTAGCAGCTATGGCAAAAAGGAGAAGGAATACACCCAGGGATGGACACTGACAGATGAACCTCTCTGTAAACTCTGTCAGGAACCATGCATGTAAGTTCGCATAAATTTTCTTGCTATAATCATATGGGTTATTTCAGTGATTTCTTTACTTTCAGGGGCAACAACGCCAAGACACCGGAATTTTTTGAGGATCTTTTTTGTAATCTAGGCTGCTATGAAGACTATCGATTAAGAACTAGCAATCAATCCATCCGTCAGGTTAGAAAATGAATCAAATTTGAACCTATTGTTGTCTCCAATACCTTTTTGTTTTGCTCATGTGTCATATTTCCAAGAAAAAAACATGGGCGCTCTCTCAATATTTCTCACTTCTTTTCTTCTCATTGTTCTCAATCATATTTGTTTCAAATAACATATTTAAAATTTTCAGGGTCTTTTTGAAATAGAACA
This sequence comes from Castanea sativa, assembly GCF_040712315.1. Taxonomy (NCBI): domain Eukaryota; kingdom Viridiplantae; phylum Streptophyta; class Magnoliopsida; order Fagales; family Fagaceae; genus Castanea; species Castanea sativa. Next base: position 35,740,634 of record NC_134016.1, on the reverse strand, counting down.
TGGTGTCTGTACACATTGCCAGTTAGACTGTCATAAGCTTGTGAAGCACATAAGACCTTTATCATTGGCAAGACGACAAGAGTATATTGAGAAAGTAGCACCAAATGTGGCTAGGCGAAAGAACTTGTAAGTTGCTGAAAGGAAAATGCCAGTGTTACTTTTAAATATTGCAGAACACAATAGTGCACTGTGTACACTATCACATACAAGTTGAATCTTGTGTTTGTCCAGCTGCATGCATTGAGGTCAATACATATTCTTGTTAATGCTTAGTATGCATCCCATCTCTAGAAAAAATAGCGTTGTCCATGTATTAAGTGTATTTAGTAGACTTTCCACTAGACGTGGGAAGAATTAACCAATTAGGCTGTTGTTACAGAACAATGAGCTTGTGATACTTGCAAATAGGCTGAGATTGGTTCTTTCCAAATGGCAGTAATCATTGATAGCCTAACAATGTCTGTTTCATATCCTGCAGGCTTGATAAGCTTGTTAATGATCCCACTGAGGGCAACGCATGGCATGCAGACCACATTGTTCCTGTCTACCAAGGAGGAGGTATAATTTTTATCTTAAGATTAATATTTAAGAACTTTCTGGAGGAGTGATCTGTCTCCTTGATGTCTGTTGTACCAGTTACTGTTTGGATTTGAGACTTGCCCCATCTTGCCCTCCTTAATTAGTTGTAAACCATTCAACACATGGATAATATATAATGGTCTCAGTCATCATATCAATGGACTCCAACATAATTCATCATCATCATGATGACTTGGTGATGACAATACAACTCTATGGCAGTTGATCCTGTCAATATGCAAAATAATATATAGGCAATTAAATAAGATAGAAAACTGTCAAGTATAACTATGGACACAATAGGACAATGTTGAAAAAATTCAATGCTTCAGAGATATCAAATATATGGAAAACCCCTTAAAATGGTACCATGCAAAAAAAGGTATTGAAAGTGCTTTCTCTTTTCTAACAACTTTCGGATTATAAGACAGCTACTACTGATTATAATATATGGAATGTAACTGGCTGTTTTGAATTTTGATATGTCAAGATAAGCAAATGTATTGTAACCCTCTCCGCCCCCCATCCTCTTCTTCAACCCAAGTCATACCAAGCTGGATACCTGTTAAGAATCAGTGTACAAGTTAAAATCATTATGTATCAGCTAGCAACATTCTTAATTATAATAATCTTGGTATCCTTGGATCTCTTTGGCAGTTTTTCCCTTCTTTAGGGGCTGCTTAGGAAATCATAGTATGAGGTTAGCTGAAAAAAAGTCTGTCCACATTCTTAATTTATAGTATTTGGTCAAATCATGTTACTAACTTGATATAGAGATCAGATATTTGCTCCACCTGCTATAACTTATAAGCCAACCATGTGCTTGATATCCCCTGATCCACTCAAAGAAGAAAGTTAAGCTCTTGGATTTGTGTACAGGTCTCGAATTCTGATTGGACCATACTAGTACTGATATGTCTCTTATGACATCAGCCGTAATGTAGACCATATTCAGCTAGAATTGTACTTGTTGCTGCTCAAGTCTTTTTTAACTCTTAGCATGACTTTGGTAGGGTTAGTACATTATTTAAGGCTCCTTTCGTCTTGGTAATACAAATCTTGTGTGTAATTTATTTTTATTTTTTTTTTCCCACTATATAGGCAGTAAAATTTAAGATTTTTTTTTTCTTTCCCTTTTTCCCCACAAAATTCATACAGGTGAATGCAGGCTAGAGAACATGAGGACTCTTTGTATTGCATGTCATTCTGAAGTTACAGCAGCACAATGTGCTGAACGACGCTCAACAAGGGCCAAAGCTAAGAAACAACTCAAAGTTATTCTGAGTGAACTCAGAAATGTTCAGAGCACTGAAGGGACAAATGCTAATTCTGAGGTATGTTCTGAGAGTACAGGTCTCCTGTTCTCATGAAGGTTTCCATCTACAGAAAAAGTCAATGAATTTGTTGTGCCTTGAATGCATTTTGCTAACCTAGGATGCCTCATATGCATATGACCATCAATATTGGGGCATTCTGGAGCACCTATTATGGAATAATATGCTGTAGTTATGTTAAATCATTGTTGATCAAATGTTTTAGAATTCAATTTTTTCTATATGGCCATATACTATATTTAAAGTGGAACATCTAATTAAAAGTGGATTTTATGAAAGAAATTTGTGATTTATTCTTTTCATTGTGGTTAAAACATTGTAGCTTGTTTCTTGTCTTCATTCTAGCTGGCTAAAGATTCCTGTAAAATAGCCTGCTACTTCATGATCTCTTTTTATTATGATTTTTAAGATTGAAAATGTGCATGAAGAGCTTTTTTTTATCTGCAAATTTAAATGAGCGGTTACTTGTCTGAAATGGTTAAAGCTGACTGCACCTTCAGCAATGTTTGGATATGTAATAAAATTAATAATTATTTACTTCACATTAAAACCTGATTGGAATTATGTCAGGACCACGGGCATTTACAGAAACAGGAGAACATTTTGGAGGATGAGCTTTTGGTTAATGTTCCTGGCAGTGCCTATTCTGGAGAGAAAGGTGCAATTGCTGGAAATGAAGTCTTGGAAGAATGCAAATCTCAGTAATCCCTATGATGTAGAAGCTCCTGCAAGTAGTATCCCAGATGTCCAGTGTATCATTGTACCGCAGTTTCAACTCAAATATTTATTTTGTATTGGCTTCTCTGGAGGATGGGTACTGGAAGTGAGACTTAAAAGTGTCCCAAAGAAGGATGGTATGCGTTTCCTAACAGTGAAGCATCTGCAAGCAAGATTCAGTTCATATATTCTCCAACTCATCATGCCTTTCCATTATAATATTATACAAATAGTTCTAAATGTAAGTTTGAGAGAATTATTTGTAGGTTTAACAATCACTGCTACTTGAGCAGATAGGATTGTGTTCAGTTGCCCTGGCTTGAATTGTTCCTATTTTTTGGATAGAGCTATTAATATCAGATGATTTTGAAAACTTCAAAAGAACTAGTAACAGAAATTATGACTGCATGTAATTCAATTCTTGAGAGGAAAACACAAGCCCTTCTTTTTATCAAGTCAGACAGAACAGTCGTCCACTGTTAAGTTTTAGAGAAGGTTGAGAAAATCGATTATTTAACGCCCGTCCTCATGCTTTAGGCCCAACAGTCCTGTTGGGCTTAAAACCAGTCCTAAGCAAAATTTTTGTGAAGGCTAGATTTTCAAAGCCCAATTCAGTCACACCCAAGAACTAGCCACCAGACGTTTGAAGCTGAAAAAAAAAATTAAAAAATTAAAAAAAAAAAAAAACCTGAGTCCTTTATGTGGGTAATAGCCTATTTGCTAGGTATGCCTAGGAGTTAAATTCTAAAAAGTCATCAAATACTGCAATTGGTGAGTCCGCATGCAGACAGAAAACTACTGGTCATGACCTATCTCTCAACTACAAGTCGTTTTCTCTAGCAGCCATTTGCAAACCGACTGATTTTATTATTATTATTATTTATTTTAATGTACCTCAGAAAATAAATAGTGAAGAGTATACAAGTTAGAGGGAATAGGGAATTAAAACCTTATACAGGCTCATACATGAACAAAAGGCTTTCCTGTCTATTTCCAACCCTGATAGTGTCCTTTGGACACTCAGTTGTGCTAAATAAAAGAGAGAATTTTAGAATCCAATGCAACTGAATTACACAACACTGGATTCTCACCTATAATTCAGTACTCTTTCATGATCATCAAAATCCATCTTGAATAATTACTTTGAATACATAATTATCACATAGCCCGAGCTATCCCAGAAAAAGCTCTCCTTGGTCAGTGATGCTTAGACTCAGGGGCAAAATCGAACAGCTGCCTCTAGCGGTTTCAGTGGAAACTTCCGTGTAATAATTTCAGATTGAAATGTCAAAAGTTAACAACAAAGCAGATGTCTGTCGAAATTGTGTTGTATTGTATCGCTGTTGAACTCATGCTTCCTCATCCAATTTCAGGATGCCAGCTGAAAAGAACTGCTCTGCTCTATCAATGAAGCTGCTAGGGAATCTGCAGTATAACATTGCGGTAGAAGTTTCTGAAACCAGCAGATTTTGCTTCAGAACCATTTCTTCACTAGCCTTAATTGTTTTGCCATCTCTTTGGTTTCTCATCTTGCCATTCCTTATGCTGTTTCCCAAACTTCCAGCCTTTCCCAAACAAACCTTAGTGCTTCTGGCATTGTATCGGCTAGATCTTAGCGAACTCTCAACTTGAGGCTTTTTAAATTCAGGACCCAGCTGATTATTTTCACTAGAATTATCTTTTATGGAATTGTCTGCATTTGAATTGGATTGAAGAGAAGGAAAAACATTTCTGCACGAACTTAACAAGGAAAGTTGCATATCTATACTGATTTCTTGCTGAACCACACCCTTGTTCTGCTCACACCCATAACAGGCAGCAACAAGTGTTCCAGCCAAGACAGGCATCAAATCAGGGTCGCTGAAGAATACAAAAGGCAGATCGCACACCTGTCCTCAAGTTCAATGATTAGGTTTTGTCAATATAATCTTAAGATACAAGAATACTTACATAAAGAATTTCACTTACCTTGTGAAGGATGGTAGGACTCTTTCCCCATCGGAGGACAGCTTGATTCCCCAGGTGGAACAAAGCAAAGTGACTAAGAAGTAATAGAGATTCAAGCAGAAGCAAACCAACCTGAGACACATTACAGAAAATGCAAAAGCACTTGGTAAGGGCTGCCCTAAATGGTCCACAAATAAATTAGTTCATCTACAGTCATTAAAAAATGCAACTGGGATTCCATAGATACTCAGTTCAACCTAACGAAGCCCACTCTGTCCCAGCTAATGGTAGTTAAGAACAAATTGCAATAACTAAGAGATAATTGAATTATAAAATAGCTCAAAGTGACCATGAAATTGATAGTCACCGATTGCACTTGGTATAGCAGCCAGCTCTCTAAAACCATTAAAGATGCAGAAAAAAAGTGGATAGAAACAGTGACTAAACCCGTACAAATAAGCTTTTTGTCACCTTTCACCAAATTAGCAACAAAATTGAAAATTAGCTAACTTCTATATTTTTGTGTCACCTTTATCAAAAGAGCTACTGAAAACTACAGGATGCCAAACTCACTTGGGTCCCATACAAAATGTACGCTCATGGATCAATAAAGTAGCCCTTGAAAATATAGGGATTTAAAAAAATAAAAAGCTCTAAATTTTCTTGGATGTCTTACATCCGTGTATTAAAAAATAATGGCATGCATAAAGTTACCTGATCTGTAGCTACTTTCCACTTGCTTGTGCAATGGGAAAGAAGGAAACTCATTAAATGGAAAAATTCCATTTTCAGGTCAGGCCTTGCCTGTGAACAAAGCGAGGACAAAAGGAGGAGTCAGCTCAGTGCAAGAGTATAGTGATGAATATCGCAAAAATAAAAATGAATATATAGAATCATAAAAGTGTAACTTTGAGATGTCACCATCACCAAAACACATCTCCAAAGGTAAGAAATAACATTAACTAACTTACTAGCATCTTTTGCATAAATTTAAGGTCCAAAAGAGCCAAATTGTTTAACACCTTCAGCACTCCAGTTGCCACTTCTTCAAAATTAGATGGAAGGACATATGAGGCCTGAAACAGAATATAAGTTTTCTCAACATAATTTTCTTATAGATAACTTGAGAAAGAAGTTCTATTTCTGGTACAATTGTAAAAGGCTTGGGTGAGTGCACGGATTTAAGTCTTGAAAGTGACCACTTCAGGAAAATGAATTTTTTTTTTTTTGATAAGTAAGAAAGATGTATATTCAATAAACTACTAAATGCAAAGAAGCACAAAGCATATCAAAAAGTACAAAAAAAGATGGAAAAAATGAAATTAATAATAAAAAATAAAAATAAAAATAAAAATTGAAGGGTAAGGCAGTATCCAAGCCACCCCTCCTTGGACTCCAACAAACCATTAAATCAGCATTTAGAAACATAAATTAAAAATTTAAAGAAAAAATTTATAACAGTATATAACAACTTAATCATGATAGCTACTGAACTCAAGAATCATGTTCATAAAACTTACTCACAACAACCTGGACACAAAATTTAAAAAAGAACCCATGACCAAAGAAAAAGGGGTTGGAGGAGAGGATTCAACAATAACAACATGTACAGTTGTAGCAACTTTCCCAAATCAGTATCGTTACCTGTTCCGAAGACAATCTATTGTTTGCCTGCAGCAACACAGCTGTCAACAAAGAAGGGAGACTGACAAGACCTGTTTCGGATATAGCAGAAAGAAGAAGAGCCACTGGCTGCTCTAAGTTCAAAAAAGTTTCCTTCTTTTGTTCTGCTACAACCAAGTGTTTCTCACCCTTCTGAGCTACAAAAGCCTCCGCAATATCAATTTTTTGAGGTTCTTCGGGAACATCTGTCTTGGCATTATTGGCCTCAACTAAACTACCAGTCTGCTCCTTCTCACCATCATTGCTCACGGATACTGACTCGGCTTTTTTATTTATCTCACATGGTTCATCTAATGGTCTATCCTCTGGTACATCTGGTAGATATACAACTGCGCTACCATTTAGCACCAATAATGGAGGTCTATAGTCTCCACAGGAGTCAGTTACAGTGGAATATCCAGAATCAGCAAACTCAGCAAGTTTAGCTTCTTCACTTTCATTTCCTAGCACTTTTTCACCAAGACAAGATTCCCAGTCAATGGAACTATTGATCTGAGGTCTGGATGTTAAGACCACCAATAGATATATGCTTAAGAGAATAGAAGAAGGAAATGGTGACCCTTCCACCTGAGGCCGATCATAAAGTGCAAAGAGATCTCGCAGCCGGTGAATAACTTGGTAGGCAATCAATAACTCCAGCAAGCCATCCCGCATTTGGAGTTGTCGTTCATCAGAGCTTATATGACCAATTATTGTTGTAACAGTCCATAAAAAGCCATCTAGTACTTCAGAGATTGATTGAAAGTTTTCTGCTGATGTTTTACATGATGACAAGTTAATATTACCAGGGACATTCAAAGAGGCTGCAATCTTTATATAGTTCTCAAGAGCTGCTGATAGCATTGGGATGATTGGGGGTAAAAGATTTTGTGCAAGAAAATAGCTCCTGTTTGCAGTCACAGATAAAACCACCCTGAGAAGCTTCAAAAGGTGTATTGTCACTTGGCAAGCTTCAGGTTTTGATGTATGAGAAGCTGGCAGGGCAGAAGCAATAAAATCAAGTAAGCCAGCTTGGCGAGAAGCTTGCAACTCAGGGTCCTTTCCCTCCAAATACTAATCACATAGAAATATCAAGTGCATTAAGTCAGAAAATCAACAAAACCTTACAAAATTGAAGGAAAAGCAAAAAACTGCAATGTGTATTTTTAACACCACCATCTTTAATGGGAATTAAAGCATACATTGATCAGACAGAAAATCATGAGTGATGTCCTATCACCAATGGACAGACAACTTTTATCAACTATAAACGTGAAGAAACTTCAATAAAAGGAGCTCCTCAGGTAATTTATAACTTTTTAGAATTTTTCATCTAGTATAGACCTGACCATATTGGACAATGCACAGTCAACCTACCTTAGGATGCACGAACACTCCTTTTTCGCTCATGTACCCATATCCGATACATACCGGTATCATACCAGACACCTCTAAGATACATACCCAGACTTCTTTTCTTTTCTTTTTTTAAAGTGCCAATACATCTAGGATGCACCCGTGATACAACTTGGATACCGTTGTAACCCAACCCCCGATAGTGAGAGATAGCCCAAAATTAAAGAATTTTTATTTATATGCTTTATATATTGGTTTCAATGATGAAAATTTAGCTAATTATCTTTTATTTACTCTTTTTAGATCTTGGTTTGTATTCTAAACAACATTCATGGTCATTGATTCACTTTATTATCCATTATATATAAAAATAAATAAATGTTTAACAATATATAAAAAACATATTTAATAAGTAATTAATACACGTATCCCCGACGTATCGTATCCTAAGTTCATTAAGAAATGTTGTATTCCCGTATCGTATCCATATCTGTATCCGTACCTTTGCATCTTAGCAACCTACTATAATTATATCAAAATGTTTACATCTGTAAAAGTAGAAAGGATTCAATCCCAAAACCACTTACTAACAGAGCCATCAATTCATCAAATGCTATTTGAAAAGTAATAGATAGCTAAAAAGAGTTGATGTTTTGATATCATGGGCAAATGAGATAATTTTCACTACTAAAATCCGACCAACAATTTAGTGTACCCAACTTGGAAACATCATAACCATTGGGGCATGTATATTGTGTTAAAAAAAAAGTGCTAATCCTTTAAAATAATGGTTTCAAATGGTACCTTTATCATTTCTGCAATTATTAACCCTATACTCACAGCCCCTTCTTTTCTAGCTTGCCGAAGTTTTTGAAGTTCTTGAAGCCACCTCCCAATTTTCATTCTTGCAGTTCCCACAGCCGTTCTATATCCAATACCAACATTTTCAGCACCAAGAGGAGGCTCAGAAAATTCATATTTGAGAGCCATAAGCCTTTGTCTAATTCTTTTAATCCTCCGCTTCAATGACTGTTGCAATGTAACATTGCCCATTGCAAGAGCAGAACCTCCTAAGCCTGAGACACTGTCTGCTTGATAATCTTCACCATTGTTGGTTGGTGTAGATCTACCCTGCCCATCCTTGTTCGTAGATCGGCGCAATAGAGGTGAAGATTGATCCCTGAAATCCATAGAAGCTCTCTCTCTTATTTGCTCCAGGTAAAACTTGCGACGTTGTTCACTTTCACTAAGTCGCTCAGCTAATTTCTGGGCCAGAAGTTCAGCTTCCTCTTGCTGGGCTTTGGCTCTTTCTTCCTTTCTACGAAGCTGTTCCATGGCCCTCGCTTCACGTGCTGCACTGGATGCTTTGCGTTCCTCTTCTCTTCTAATTTGAGCTTCTTCTTTTTTCCGCTGTGTTTCTGCAAGCCGCTGTAATTTTTCAGCTTCAAGGAATTTCCTGCGTTCTATAACAGCCTCTTCTCTAGCCATATCCTCTTTTTGTTTAGTTCTTATCACTTGAAGTTTTTCGGCTCTCCTCAACTCCGAATCATGAAGTTTCTGTCGCAAAATTAGCTTTTTATTTTCTTCATTTAAGGAAGTAATAAATCGAACCTCATTAACTTTACTGCTTTCATCGCCAGCTCTCTTCGCAACTTGAGCTAGAAAAGCCTCATGCCGAGATTCACCACGTTGGTGGCGAGCATGCATTCCCTCTCGTAACTTAATACTGCGGACAGCCTGCCACTCATTAACCCGATTTAGTTTTTCTGAGTTACGCTGAAGCTTTTGAACTCTTTCATTCTCCAGCTCACTTCTGATTCTCATTGCCCGGGCATGCTTTTCTTCTGCTTCCTTTTTCAGATCCGTAGAAGTTTTCTTCTTCTTCTCAGGAGACATTAGTTTATCATGCAATACACGTGCACGCTCAGCACTTTTTCTGCTCATACCTGGCGAATGTGAAACACGAGAAGAGACTCGAAAAGGAGATGAAAGTATGTCCTCCCAGTTCCTCTTATCTTTCCAAGCATCCATTGATTTCCATGGAGCTGAATTCCTCTTTTCCTTATCCCTTTCTTTTTCAGATGGAGGAATTTGCCTCTTTAAATGCTCTGTAGATTTAGGATTTTTCTCAACACCACTTTCTGCCAACATTTTTTCTTTCTTAGGAAACAGCCTATCTGCTTCAGATCCAGGTTGTTCCCTCTTAGTCTTTCCAGCAGGACTATCCCTAAAAGGTGTCCTAGATGATGAACCAACTTCAGAAGAGGAAGAATTCTGGGGAGGGACACGTCCATTTTGTCCTAAGTTTACTTTGCAGGACCTGCCAGACTCAATAATCCGCTTTTCTCCACCCAGGTTCCCTTGAATGAGATCTGAATTTCCACTCTGTTTTCTTGACTTTATTTGTGATTCTTTAGCATTGAGCATTACATTGCTTTTCCCAGCTGATTTATCAACAGACTGAAAATTAGGACATGCAGGCCCCAGGATTTTCACATCATTAGCCATACACATGCTAGCTCTTTCTTGTTGAATTTTCTTAAAAGCCTCAAGAGATGAAGACAGTATCTCTGCTTTGTGTGGTGAAGTTGTCATTCTTCGCACCTGCACTCAACAATAAGAGACTAACCCTTTTTATATTAGAGAGAAAGGTGATTAAAAATAATCTTTATCCTCACAAAGTTGTATAATGGAACTTACTCCAACAAAAGGGGCACAAAAGATCACAAATGATACATGAAAGTAGATGGTTAAAAGCATCACTCTTTTATAAACCTTCTTTTATTATATAGGTATCGCTCTTTTATAAAACTTCACTGAGTGAACTTTAATACGGTCAGAGCCAGGTAGCCCCACAATGGTTTTTGATGAGCTATGTTGCCAAAAATGTTTTTTAAGAAGATATGTTGCCCTACAATAATTGACACATGTACATGCAATGCCTTCATCAACTAAACTATGCACAGGCATCTGCACATTCTTTACACGATCATTACCCTTTTCTTCAAGTGCCCTACTTTTGACTTTGTTCTTTAACATGCTGAAGGTGTTTTTGACCTCCCAAAGGAGAATTTTCTAGCTTAGGAATAGTGAATGGATGATGTTAAATTAAAAGTCCTTTCAAATTTTTGCAAAGTTAAGGCCTTCAGAAATTGAAGGAACAAGCCATGAGAAAATCACATTCAAAGACTATTAAAATCAGGGTGCAGATTATTAGTACAAAACACTGATTTATAATAAGTATATGATGTCAACAAATATCTTTCCATAAAAACTTCAGTGTTGTTGATTAACAGAATTTTCAGTAATTTGAGCATAAAATTTCATTTCCAACATCAGAAACAAAAATGTGAGCATGCTTACCTCCCATGAAAGAGCATGAGGCCTGCGATGGTCACTCTTCAATGTGATTGGTGTGCCATCAATTAGCTGAGGAGAGGACCTTTTCACATTCTCAAACTCCTCCACCCTAGTATTTAGTTCTCTAAAATCAGATGCTGCCTCTTCAAGAACAAGAATGGCTTCTTTCATCTGCTCTACATCACATTCTAGTTCGCAAAGAAGATAAAGTTCATCTACAGCCCTATTAAGATTCTCAAAGAGAAAGCACCATAGACGCTGCCTAAACCTTTCTTTACTTTCAGTTGTTTCACCTTCTCCAAGGGCATTCATAATCTGTGTGTTTTGCATTTCATTATGTATTATACCCTGTGATGGACTTCCTTGGTCTTTAGTAGGGCCTGTAAAGGTAGCATCCCCTGAAAATTCAGTTCCACTCTTTTTAGGAGAAGCTAACTTGGTATTTTGGGAAACTGCTGCTGTGCTTGAAGCCCCATTTGTCATTGGTACTTCAGAAATATCTGAATAACCTGCCTTTGGTATAACAGGTGCCTGAAGTTTCACCACTGTCCGTACATCTTCACCAGATGGACCAGTATCTAAATGATCATTATTTTCTGGGTCGACATGTTCAGTGTGTATATCCTTGCAGATTGAAACTTCAACATCTGAGTCAACCTTTTTTTCATTCACAATTGGAACTTCAGCATCTTCTAAAGATATTTCATTCACCTCTGTACAGCTCTTTTCAGAAACCTCATTTCTGCATATATCTGCATCTGCAGCTGCCACCAAGCTGTTTTCTTGGGGAATAGCACAAGAAGTAAGAGGGGAAACCGAATTGCTATTGTTTACATTCTTCCTACAAGCCACCAAATTATCATTCCCAATATCACCAAACTTGATTCCTACTCCAACAGTGTTTTCATGATGCAGTAGCAATGCATCATCCTCTAGATCACCCCACTTGAATTTGTGAACCACGTCAGGCTTATCCTTTTGGGGAGTTTTCTCAATATCTCCAGTCACACCATTAGAATTTATATCAAAAAATGGAACCGAATCAGGACACTCAGTATCTTGTTGAACTACACATTTGTCAAGATAGAGCACGTCCTTTTTGTCTTCATTCAAGATAGAAACAGAATTTACAACACTACCATGGCTATTTACAGCATAATTTCCCCCTGCCTTCGGAAGCTGAGATCTGTGCTTGCCACTTGAATTTTTACTATTTTCATTCAATGAGGGCTGAATATGTAAAGAACTAGAAGCATTCTTACCTGAACATCCCCCAACCCAACTCTGAAGAGAAAACTTTGAACTACTTCTATGCTTCTGGACAAGAAAAAATGGGAAGAAAATACAGCTACAAATATGAGAATTGGGTTGAATATGGAACTGATATACTTTCTAATGTAAATAAATAAAGAACTGATAAAAAAATACAGAAGACGTATAATAAACACTTCTCAGCTAAAAAGCAGGTAACTTGAAAGAAGAGCGCAGAAATATGGTTCATTTTTGTTCCTTGGAAATAAAAATAGAGGTCATTTCAAACGTATTGACAATTAAGAGTAAAAAGATTGCTCATTTTCAAATGCAAGCAAAAATCTGGTTCATTTTTGTTCCTTGGAAATAAAAATAAAGGTCATCTCAAACGTATTGACAATAAAGAGTAAAAAGATTGCTCATTTTCAAATGCAAGCAAAAACCTGTTTCGTATTTTATTCTTTAATTTAAGGGATGGAACACAGTCTATTTTCCTTATGTGTGAGAGTGTGTCTGTTGGGGTGGGGGGTGGAAGCACCCTCTCGAAGTAATATATGAGATTTGAATATATATCCAGATCCATTTTTGTTACTTTATGCATCACAATGTAAAAACCTAGAGCCCAAATAAATCAGTTCAATAAAAATAAAAATTTCTATACCAAAAATAAAAATCCAAAAGATAAATAAATAACGTAAGATACAATGAAGCATTTAAAAGTTATTAGTGAAAGTAACCACTTCCATGTCCAAATATCTCTCATTGATATGCATTGAGGTGTTCTCCTAAGTCCTAACTTTTATAAATAGCAAGTGCAACACATAATTGATCACACTGGATTAATTTAAAAAATTATCACAACCCAATTCATCTAGAATGAGATCTGTGTGGTAGCTGGTAAAATGTTAGAGAAGAAAAGGCAAAATTGAAATTATAATTTCAAATCAAAACAACTCACTCCAATTAGTCCAATTAAACCACTTTCATGCCTTATCAAGTCTCAAGTCTCAACTTTTTGTTTTCTTTTCCTTTCTCTCAGCATTCCCAGAGACCAAACAGCAGCTAAATATAATTCTTTTTTTTTTAATGTTAATAAGAAGAAGAAAAAATCAACAACAAAATTAGAACAATGCTGATAAAGAAAATGGAAGAAAATGAACTCAAAAGAACACCTTTTTCACTTTGAACCATCCAGAGCCCTGATCATCCACAGCTTCTTCACTGTTCTCCATCCCCACTTTATCAAATACCCAAAATTATCCTTTCACCCCCAAAAAAACACCATAATTTACAGGAAACAAAATAATCAATTATTGCATCAAAGACCTAATCTTTTACAAACCCAAATAAACAAAAGGAAAAAACAACAAATTCCTTCAATTTATACAATTTCCTAATGATACACGATCATGATCGTTGAAATCGAAATGGGTATTCAACAAATGAGTGATCAAATTGGGGAATGAGGAGAAAAGTTAAAGCTTGGAAATTTTTGAATTGCAAAGCAATTGGGGGAAATTTTGGTTGAAGATTTCACTGAAAATGGGGAGTGAGAGTGGGGAAAAGGAAGTCCAGAGGGAATTGAATTCCACTGGGATTGAATGAAATTGCGGAGAATTTGAAATGGGAAAGTGGAATTTTGAGGTGGAAAAGGTTTTTCTAGGGTTTTTGATTTGGGCGAAAGAAGAATAGGAGGGAAAGAAAGAAGAGCTTGGTAGGGAGTGACGTTATATAGGTTAAGAGTAGAAGGAGGGAGATGGTAACAGAGTGACTGTTTTTACAGATTTGCCCTTTGGGCCCAAATTTTTTTTTTTTTTTTTTGTAAAAAAAAAAAAAAAAAAATTAATGAAAGGGGTCCAGATTGAATAAGATTCATCTATGACTGTGTTTTGTTGACTTTTTCTCTTTTATTTTTTCCTTTTGGATAAAATTTGGTACCACATTCTAAGTTGTTTGATTTTGTGCAACAACTAAGGGGGTGTTTGTAATATGGACCATAAATTTTAAATTTTAGCAATTACCTTCCTAATTTGATAATAATTTGCAATTTTTATCCCAACTTCTAAGACTACCCATCCTAAGCTATGACAAAATTAATAGTGTATGTTTATCTATGAAAGCATTTACATTTCATCCTAAAAAGTTCATTTTACATTGGGTAACACTAATTTAGATAATGGATGAAAATTGAAAATTATTGTCGATTTAAAATGTTGATTGTAATTTTTTTTTTTTTAAATTCAAGATGCATGTTACAATTATCACTATAGTTTAGGGTGGATAGTTACAATTTCTTTAATAAGCTTTACTTCAAATAAAAAAAAAGTGATTTTAAGATTGACCAAGTCAAAAAATATATATATTAAAGAAATATATATATATATATATATATATATTATCGTTATGGTATTCTTTATCTTCATAAATTATTGGGATACGTGTGATGATTAAAGGGTTAAGTTTTGGCATATGACAATTATTTTAGATCTCCTTTTTCATTATAAATTAAGCATATTATATTGAAAACTTGTTTGTTTCTTAAAAAAGAAATGTATTAAAAACTTGAAAAGGTTGGTTTAGAGGTTTCCAAATCTTTATGAGATTTATGAAATTTTAGCTTCAAGACATCTAACTAGCATCCCAAGACATCTTTGATGAATTATTCTCTATAATTATCTAGTATATATGTATAAGATAAAGGACTACATATATTGGGAAATAGTCACTTATCCAAAGAATTTTGGAGACAAAGTTTTTAAAAAATATATTTTTGTTTATAATCATTAAACTTTTTTTTTTTTTAGTTTCAATCTATGGTGTTCATAACAAACAACTTTACCAATTGAGCTAACTAGAATCCACAAGATAAAATAATATTGATAGAGCTTTATGACACAACTGTTAGTCTATGACTTATTCCAACCTAAAACTTTAACTGTCGAAACTCAAAACAAACCACAATGAACGAGAGCATTACCATATCAACCTTATCCATTAGACAAAGATTTGGGCAAAGATTGTAACTCATCTAATCCAATTAGCTGGCTGGGAGTTATCTTTCCCTAATTTAGCATAAATCCTAATCTACTAGGTTCAACACTCTTATTATATAAAAAAAAAAAGGTTGTTAATTGTTATTATTATGGTTTTATGCTACTTGGATTGGAATAGTTCTCTCATATTGAGAGATTGTCAAATTATGGCTAACCAAATTCAATTACAAAATCAGTTGATAACTGCATCAATATTATATAAGTATAACTTGGTTTTCAATTGGAACTGGTTCATATTGTGATTGTTTTGGCATCTCTGAACTCTTGCATTATGGCTTTCAATTGAGTGGTAGATTCAACAAAGAACCAGAATTCAATAACAGGTATTTTTTCTTTGCTTTAAAAAAAAAAAATTTATTATGAACATAATTATCATCTAGTATAATTTTGTGAAATTTTTGTTCAATAAACTATGTGACAATGCAAATAACTATTTGTAATTATTTGAAATAGATTAGTGATGAAAACTTGTATGTAAATTCTTGAAGAATTTATTAGTTTATATTTTTTTTTATGGCATAGTTAATTTATTCATAGATGCACACTTTGCAAGTTAAGAATTTTGTCGGTGGCTTCATGTACAAGTGGGTTTTGATCATCCATATTAGCCTAACACAAACATTAATAAACAAGTAAGTAACACATAAACATACAAAGATAGTAGCTTGGAAACGTCGGTGACCTTAAAAGTATAAAAGAAAATAGCATAATAGCAATGTGTTTGGTACTTGACCCTTATTAATAAGGTAGGTGAGATTTCTCTTTTTTTGGTTACTACTTACTACCACACTTAGCTTTAAAGATAGGTTGAATTATAAATACATGTAAAACGTCGGCCCTATTAAATTCTACATTTTGTCATTATCGAACACTAAAATAATTTTTTTATAAATAATTTTTTGAAAATTTAAAAAGTGAATTATTGCATGAAGTTTGATGAGTGATATAGGGAAAGAAGAACCGAAAAAGATTTTAGGGAAATATTAATTGATACTCTTAAGGCAATGTTTAATAATTTATTTAAAGAAAATTTTTATGAAAAAAGAAAAAAAAATTAATATTTTGACAGTTTTTTCTATTTTTCATAAAAGTGGTGTCGAAACTTTCTTAAAATGAATTATTAACTATTATTCTAAGGGCATTCGTTAGTATAACCCAAGGTTTTATAAGGGCCTAATTGGTAGCAATTTTTTTTTTAATTTAATTTCAAAAACTCTGAAAATTTTGTTTTGGAAATGGTAGATTTTCTTTTTTCAAAATAAACAAATGGGTTTTGAAGATGCAACTCAATAAACAACACAATAAACAATGGCAAATCACAAAACAACCCCACACCCATTCAATTTCCACGTCTCACTTTCCAAGATCCATTTTTCAACCAAACCCAAACGGGCCGACACACTTTCATTATTGACTCAAAACCCACTTTTAGGACTACAAATGCGTTGCATATAAAAGTTTAAAATTATTCATTTAATTTTATTTTGAATGTGCTTCGTGCATAAACATCAACATATTAGATTATATACTAAATCTTGGTTAATTTTCTTATTAAAAAAGATTGAGTTTGTTCACTGGCTATTTGATTGAATTTTTCTTTTCCAATTTACAGTAATCATTATGAATAAAAAATTTACCCATTCACAAAATCTATGGTGATAATTAATAATAATTAAATAATAGTTATTTTTATGAAGTATAACTAAATTACAGTTGAAATTACATTATTTGAGTTAATTATATAGAATGATTTTCATTGAACTTATAAAAATTGAATTCATCATCCTTGTTTTATTATAAATTATATTATGAATCAATTATAAGAATAATATGATATAATATAAACTTATCTACAATTTGGCACAATCCAATTAGATATATTTTTATACTTACATACACATAAACATGTAATATTATATATACTTAAATTGAGCTTTGGCCTCACACGTTAATTTATAAACATGTTATTATATTTGAATTTAGCGTATTCAATAGTTGAGTATAAATTTTGACTTGAAATTAGCTTATTTGCTAAATAAAATTAGCATAAACAAATTTTACTCAAACTGAGCCTAAATTGTTTATAAGTAGTTCGGTTCATTTGCAACCCTTCCTATCACAAAGATCAGTCCATTGACATCTTAAGCATCCACAGCCTTAAGTTGCCACCCTTCTCAAACAACACATACATCCCTAAAAAGGCTTCATGACACCACCAAAGCCCAAACATAGTGGATTGAGATCCAGTAGGTATGTATTATAAAGGTTGCAATTAAATCCACACAAAAAAAACCCAGAAACAGTGGTTTAAAGTTTTCTAAAAATCATTCTGTACAGTGTCTTTTGAGTACTTTTTAGAAATAAAAAAATTAGAAATACGACCAAATGCCTTGAACAAACTGATTTATTAAAAAATTAATTTTTATAATTTCCAACAAATCAGGCTCTATCATTCAAGCCTTTATTAGTGATCATTCATACAATGTGTTTCTAGTTTCTACCCTAAGATCTATCAAATCAAGCATTAGATAGCCTCAACCAAACATGAAGACTCTAGCAAAAATGTCTTCTATAATTAATAGATGATGTATATGAGAATATGACATATACAGACAGAGAAATAAATTTTAATCTTTGCATGAGTGTTATTTTTTAAAATTATAATTATGGTTTTTAATTATTTAGTGATACTGTTCTCCGTACTTTATTAACAATTAAGTCTTTCTCAAAAATTCTTCTAAAAAATCAGAAAGTCTTTCTCAAAAAAAGAAAAAAGAAAAAAAGTCCATATTCCTGGCCTTAGTCAAACCTTATGGCCATGACTGTGAAGGGAAAATACCTAAACTTGTTCTACGATGGTCCCATCTCTTGGTTTTTTTATTTATTTATTAAATCTTTTATTGTTTAAATTTTTGGCAAAGGACAAACATCATAGGCAAAGGAAATCCCATCTCTAAGTTATTGTCGAGTCACACCAACATGCTAGACATTTGGCATGTCATACTTCTTACTAACTAACTAACTAATAGGCAGGGACGGAACCAGAGTTTAAACCTAGGAGGGGCCAAGGTATAAAAAAAATTTCCATGAAAATCTAAGCTAGCATATTTAATATTAACAAAAGAGGGCTAAAATGAGGTTTTACCCCTTTTTGTAAAACGCCTCTTATCTGAAACTATTTAGGAATATGCCCCTGTTTTGAAACTCGATTTTTAGAAAATTGAATTTCAATGCAAAACTCAATTTGTGTTTTGTGATTGTAGATTTGTGGTTGTTTTGTGTGTCTTTTTTGTTTAGACTGGATTGTTGCTTAATTTGTTGATAATTTTGGTTTGTTTAAATGTTATTCTTGTTATTTTTGGGACAATTGGGTTTATTTAGATTGGAAATGTGATATGTTTTGTGGGTATTTTTGGTTAGGTTCAAAGGTTTTTCTTATTATTCTTAGGACAACAAGTAAAGGGTTGGTCAATTTGTAAATTTGGATAGAGGACAAGGGCCAATAATATATATTTTGAGAAAATTGTAATTTTCTATATGTATATATATACTAAGAAAAAAAAAATGAGATAGAGTGGGAGGGGGGGGGGGGCATGGCCCCCTCAGCCCTAACTTAGTTCCGTCACTGCTAATAGGTGTAAAGAAAAATAGATTTTGTCCCTATTATATAAATAAATAATTACTATTTTATTTATATATTTTGTTGTTGTACATTGTAAGTATGCATGGGTAGGGGCAGAGCTATAGCAAGGCTTGGGGGCTGGGCCGGGGTGGGGCCATGACCCCCCCACCCACCACCTTTTTTTAAATTATTTTATATTGTGTGTAAGTATTAAAAATTTTAAATATTTAGCTACAAAAATAGAAGTTAGCTCCCTCTAAATGTTTGAGTTAATCTAATGATGTTCTTAAAAGCCAATAGAATTTGTTAATTGGTCTAGTAGTTATTGAGACAAGGTAGTTTTAGTTTTCTTTAATTCGTTTTTTTTACATGTTTAATATCAAACTAGACAATTTTTGTATTGTATTGGAGTTTAAAAAAAGATAAGTTCCCCTAAAAAATTATCTTGTGGATATATACATATATATATATATGTGCGTGTGTGTGTGTGTGAAAGTTTTTAATTTTATATACAATATATTTATAAATTATGGCCTACTCTAGTATCAAAAAAAATATTAATGTTTATATTTGTGTATGTGCATTTACGCATGCGGATGATAATTTATCTTAACTCGAGACTAATATATTAGTAGCAAAATTTGGCCCTCTCAAACAAAAAATCCTAGCTCTGTACATGGGTGGGGTTGTTACAGTTCAAGCTTGAGCCCTTAGGCACCACCAAAAAAAAAAAAAAATGGAACCATTAAGATATCTTTCAAACCCTAATTATTATTACCACTATATTTTGCAATTATACGTAATGTTAAAGACATATTGATGTGGCAAAATCAATAAAATATATATAAGAACAAGAAAATTAAAGGATAAATCTAAGAATCAACACTTAATGTCACTTATGAGCTATGAATCAACATCCAATGATTGGAAATGATCTAATCTGAATTTTATTAATCACATCTATTTAGAACTGAAAGATAAAAATAACATACCAAAACTAATCTTAACTAATCTCAAATACTAATACCTATCTAATCTCAAAATTAAACAAAGGAATAAAAATCAATCTAATAAGGTGCTGTCCTTCTCATATATTATAAATCTTTTTTTTGTTAAGTATTAAGGAAGATTTAAACTTCAAATTTTTTATTCGATAAGTTGAGGTAATTACAACTCATACGTATTATGGATCTTATAATCTAAATCAATCTAGTAAGGTGTTGTCCTTATCATATATTATAAACCTTCTTGTTAAGTATTAAGGAAGATTTAAACTTCAAATCTTTTATTCGATAAGTTGAGGTAATTACAACTCATACGTACTATGGATCCTATAATCTAAATAATAATAATAATAATAATAATAATAATAATAATAATTTAAGTTTTAAATGACTTGAGTCTTGAAGTGATGATGTACTTATCAGTTATTTGAGACCAAAAAAGGAAAGTAATTTTGACTCTTTATTTTACAACAAAAAGATAGGTACATGTTATGTTGCAACAAAAATAAAGCACTTTTGGTCCAATTAGCAAAAAATAAAAAATAAACACATGGCCAAAATGACAAATGATAGGCACATAACATGGCAAGATTTAAGGAATTGGGCTTTTTTTTTTTTTTTTTTTTGAGAATCAAGGAATTGGCCAGATTTGATTGCAATGGTTGTGATCATTCATTATGATTATTATTTTTATATGAATTTATTTACAGATATATATTATGCATGACTAAGTCCTACTGCATATGACTTACAGTTGTAACTAATCATGCCCTTTTAATGCTTTACTTGTTCTTTGCTATTTGTTTTTGCGTTTTTATTTTTTATTTTTATAGTATTATTATTATTAAAATAAAGTTTATTCCTTATTAAAAAATAGGCAAGAATTGTAGCAAGTTCTTTATTATCAAAGAATACAGATAAGTTTTATCTGAAAAAAGAAAAAGAAAAAGATAAGATTGGTTTTCAGCTGTTACATAATATAGCACTAAGCCCCAAATAGTTGAATTATGAACGATTCCTTCGGCCAAATTATGCATGCATTTAAATTAGCTTTTTTTTTTTCTTTAAAATTTAAATTATTTGTTTGTATACGATTTTTTAGAGTTACATTTTGTTAGTACAATTGTATTTTTTTTTCTCTTTTTTAAAAATCAACAAAAAGCTAATTCAAACGCAAAATTTGATAGGCAATTACCTTTCTAAGTATGTGATACAATCATTCTACTAGAAAAGAAAAAAATAAAGGCAATACACTCATCATCATAATAATAATAACAATAATAATAATAATAATAGAAACATAACAATTAATTTTGCTATTATCTTATTGTGCCATGTCATCCACCTATTTTCAATATTTTTTTTAATCTCTTCGTATCCTCATTAATTATTTTTTTTGAGAGAGAATAGCCTCATTAATTTCTTACATTACTATTACACTTATGAAAAATAGTAATCTATTTACATAATAATGATATATAAAAATAAAAGCAAAGCTATTAATTTTGTTACTCTCATTGTGCTGTGCCATCCATCTATTTTCAACACTTTATTTATTTATCTAGTTTGTCTCTGCTTATCCTTATTGACTTCACACCTTACTATTACACTTAAAACAATATTTCTCTCCGGCTTCTATCTCTTTATCTTCCCACTACTTTCTAACTTTTTTGTTACACATCCTCAATCCTTTTGTCTTCCTTTTACTATAAATATCTTATCATCTCTCACATTTAATTCATATTTTTCCCTCAAAAAAAGTAATTACTCTATTTCTCTCTATCTTTATCTTTCTTTTAGTGGATTTTTTTGATTCTTTGTTTCATCTCTACTATTCATTAAAACTCTACAATCCAGAACTCTACTATGGATTGATGAGATTGATTGTGTTTTTTTTAGCTATATATATATATATATATCTTTTTTTTAGGTTTTTTTTTTCCTTTTCTTTGATTGTTAGTTGCTATTCTATTACATAGTAATACTTTTATAGTTGATGTTTATAACTATACCTTTTATTTTGACTCTTCTTCTTCGCATTCTCTTTTCTATAAATTAGTTACTTTCTTTCACATTCTCTTATGAAAAAAGTAATTTTTCTTTATTGCAACTCTACTTTAAGTTGATGAATTTTTATGTTTTTTTTTTTTAACTCTACTTTGAGTTGATAAGTTTTAGTGTTATGAACTTATGATTTTTGAGTTTTGTTTGAGTTCATTCTTAATTATTTTGGAAGTGAAAATTTGAGTTTATATCAAACACAATCTAAATGGCTATATAGATACCAAAAATAATAGAATGATATATTTGTAGAGATAAAAATATGAAAAATGCTTTATATATATTTTTTAAATTTTAAAAATAACAAATTATCTTCAACAAATTTTATAATACAAATTATATATACTATATTATAAAAAACAAATTTTGTATTATTCCTTATCACGTGATTTTGTGACTAGTACTATGAAAACATGAGCACTAACCAATGATGAAGGCAAGTGCACATTCACTCTCACACCATTAGTCATTAGATAATGTAACTATCAATGAGATAGGAGGATGGCTCCATACAAAAAAAAAATCACTAAACTTATATTTTAACTTACCAAGAAGCTCAAATTAATCATTTTTTATTTTGATGAATAATTTAATTTATCAAGTTGTAGTTTAAAAATTGACTCTTAATAATAATTATTGCTATTTTCAAAAGTTGAATGCTTTATTCCACAAAAAATTATTTATTTATTGAAGCATAAATTCTCTAGTGTCTTGTAGTAGAATGTCTCTTCTAAATTTCTAAATGTTATATGACTTTTCAAACGCTTGATTTGGTGCATGTGGAAACTTTATAAAAATACAACTATACAAGCACTATATGACAACCCCATTTTACACGGATCTTTGCTGTTGAGTTTGATTCAAGCCATAGTCAAGTCTCGAAAAAAGCAAAACCCAAAAAAAAAAAAAAAAAACATTCTTCAATCTTCAACTTTTTATTTATTTTATTTATTTTTTTTAACAACATCGTCAAAATCTAAGTCCTGGGTTAGAAAGATTTGGTGGGCATGAGCATGAGCATAACTTTCAATCAAAGCCAAGCCCATTGCACACTACTTGGAATCTCAGCAAAATAGCAATGGCAGCACTTGCACACACACAAAAAGTTTTCACCTTTTATTAATTTTCATACATGTACAGGTATTTATATTCTCTTATCTCACTCTTTCCTCAAAAAAAATAAAAAAAACATACTTAACTGTATCCACGCACCTAAAAACTCGCTGAGAAGCTTATTTAAAGGCAAAAATGATTTAAATCCTCAGCCAAATTTAGCTGAACTCTTTTTACAAAACCGACAAATCTGATACCGACACATTTCACCTAATATGGTTATCTTTGACAAACGTCAAGATAAGGAAGGCACATGGTTCGTTCCTCTCCTAAAAAAGGATACACATTATTGATCGGTGTACTTTTTGTCTGAACGAAGTTGCCTGCTTCAGACTCCCAGTTCTGACAGTTGAGTTTCCCTGTTATCAATAATGGTGTATCTGATACATTTGAGGTTAGTCTACATCTGGGGTAGTCTTATTTTTCTTGAAATCCCATCTGGGTTGTTTTTAATGTTGTTTCTTTTTGTGCCTGATATAGTGATTTCTTATGCATGTGTCTATGAGGAAAGCTACTTTAAGAATTGAGCTATGGTGGTCTTTATTTCTTATTTGAATATATTGAAGTTGATTCTCATATTGGTTGTCCTTAACTATCCTAAATTGTATTTGGGTAGAGCTTTGGATTATGGTCCTTTTGCCTATGGTAGATGAAAAACATTTTTTTTTTCCTTTGAAAAAAGAGAGAGAAGAAGTTGACAGAATTGCCTGTTAATAATGCTTTCTGAGTTCAAAGAACTGGTTTTGTTTAGTAATGTTGTTTCCACATTTCGTTATCTGTTATATTTGAAAATAACACCAATATGTTGTAGTTATCGCACTTTCTCAGATACTATAACTCTTCTTCTGTTCTCAAAGCCCCTAACTTGGGTAAAGCGGCTGTTTACTAATGCTATTCATGGATCTGACAAGAATTTCTGATACAAATCTAATTTCTATGTTCTTGATTTTAAACTTATCTTTTTCCAGTTTGTAGATGTTAGTTTTGGTTTCTTCTTCTTCTTATTCTTCTTCTTCTTCTTCTTCTTCTCTCTCTCTCTCTCTCTCTCTCTCTCTCTCTATTATCTTTAAGGATTTTAGTATTTTACCAGTATGAAATAAATGCTAGCTTTGAGTTGAAAAATCTTTCCTGTATTGTAATTCATTTCTAGAAACATGTACAAGCTATAGCACATTTTAGAAGATATGTTTCTTATTAAAAACTTTCTCCTTTTTTGTTGCAGTCAATTTCTGTAAGTTGAGGTGATTCTGAGGTAATTGCAATGGATCTAACATTGGGATTCCGCCTCACCTTGTTTCTTGCCTTGGTTTCTCTTCCTGCGATTTTGGCTCAAGATATTGGAACTGCTAAAATTTTAGTGGATGGCACTAAAAGGGTAGCTGAAATTGATGATAATTTCATCTGTGCAACTATTGATTGGTGGCCTCGTGATAAGTGTGACTACAAACAATGTCCATGGGGGAATACATCTGTTATTAATTTGGTGAGGATTTAGAAACTTACCTCAGTATAAGACTAAATTAGCATTGAAAGACTGATATCATACTTCTCATTAAATTGCTGAAAAACAGTTAGGCAGTTTGAATCACTGCTCGGTGTGGTTTGGTTTTTTCAGGACTTATCTCATCCTTTACTTGCCAAGGCTATCCAAGGTTTGTCTGTCTGCTTCAATATGTATCCATATTTTGGAAATTTTCATGTCATTCAAGTATTATTTAGAGTGATAATGATAAACAAGAGCCTCTGCTTATATTATTGATATCTTGTTGGTATATTTTGATGGACAACATAACGTTACTCTTTTAATTTTGGTGGAATGATAGCTTTCAATCATTTGAGGATAAGAATTGGAGGTTCTTTGCAAGATCAAGTGGTGTACAATGTAGGAAACTTGAGGTATCGTTGCCATCCTTTTCGAAAGATGAAGGACGGGTTATTTGGATTTTCAAAGGGATGTTTATACATGAGGAGGTGGGATGAGCTGAACCATTTTTTCAGTAAAACAGGGTAAGCTTTATGACATTCGAACATTTATTTTCTAACCCCTCCCTCCCAAAAAAAAAAAAAAAGATTTTTGGAATATTATATGTCAACTGAATTCTGAAATTTTTTTTTTTAAAAAAGAAGAAGATTTACGTACCAAGGTTTTGTTTATGTTTTGTCAACCCTAATAGTGACCAAAAAACCCTATCTCTGTTCTACTTAATTATTAATTCAAACATAATATGCAAAGTAGATGCCCTAAACTCGTGATTGATTCAAAATTGCTAAATGCATCACAAAGTTATTTTGTCAATCTTAAACTGGACTTCCGTGTAAGTAGATTGAGTACAATACATACAGCACATCAGTCCAGATATTCCTTCCATTTTACCATACCACTTACACTCTTTTTTAAATGCTGTCTTAGTTTCCTTATGCAAATTCATTGAGAATGCCTTATGTCTACCAATTGGGAATGCTGGGTTTCTATATCTCAAGTTTTAGTGTTTTACCATTCTTCCATGTTCTTTTCAGATTAAACATTTGTAAACATAATTCAAGTTTTTCCTGAAGTTTTCAAATAATTATGATCTTCTTTTGACTTCCACAAGATTTCCCTATGGTATTGAATTTATGAATTTGTTTTTAGAGGTATTTCAGGAAATGATTTTTTTTTTTTGGTTGGTTTTTTCCTGTGTTGGGGGGGGAGGGGGGTATGGTTTGCATGCTCACTTGTTATGTGAATCTTTCATTTGCAGGGTAATTGTGACATTTGGCTTGAATGCTCTTTATGGGAGGCACAAGCTTAAGGGGAATGCTTGGGGAGGAGATTGGGACTCTAGCAATGCCAGGAGTTTAATGAAGTATTCCATTTCAAAGGGATACAAGATAGATTCATGGGAATTGGGTAGGATTAATAGACAAAATTCTTTATTGTTGCCATTATCTTGTTCCTCTTCATCACTATCCTTGCCTTTGCTACTGTAGGTAACGAGTTGTCTGGAAATGGTGTTGGTGCAAGTGTTGGTGCTGAACTGTATGGGAAAGACTTGATTAAGCTTAAAATTTTTATGAATGACTTGTATAAGACATCCAAATCGAAGCCTTCACTCATTGCACCTGGAGGTTTCTATGACCAAGCATGGTTCGCTAAACTTCTTCAGGTTTCAGGTTCAAATGTAGTCAATTTGGTGACTCATCATATATATAATTTAGGTGCAGGTATGTGACCATGGTACCAAACTTCTTTTAGTGTTGATACCTGTACATTTCACTACTGGTGATATTAAAAGCTCATTCTACACAATTTGCACTTGCATAGTATTAAAAAATAGCTTAATTTGAAATTGATTGTGCATAGGAGAATTGTATGCAGAGGATATGTTCCAGTGTCTTTTTTTCCCATTAATTTTTCTCCGCTAAGAGTTGGAGTGTTGCATGTCAGCAACAATGAATGGTTAAGAGCATGCAAAAAATTATTTGATGTGCAAATTATTGTTATTTCTTTCGTTCTTATAAATTGTATCCTGACCGGAAATTGGTATGGAAGTTGAAACCCAACAGGGCAAAAAGACAACTGTAAGTTTGTTTTGGTTTCATATATTGCTTTTGGCTGCTTAGGTCAAGAGCATTTTAATACCTCTGATTTCTGAATGATGTCTTTCTTATGGAAATAAATTAGATTTTTCATACCCTGACACACATGATTGTGCATGCACTCACAAACACTCCCCCTTCCTATTTATTGCTGTGCCCATATCTGCTTTTACAGTTGCTCTCTCCATTTCAGGTAATGACCCGAGTCTTGTAAAGAATATAATGGATCCCTCTTTCTTAAGCAAGATATCGGAGACATTTAACAGTCTTCAGCAAACTATTCAGCATAATGGTCCTTGGGCTTCTGCATGGGTTGGAGAATCTGGTGGTGCCTATAACAGTGGTGGTCGCCACGTGTCTGACTCATTCATGGACAGCTTCTGGTAATCTTGGTCTCCTCATTACTTCCATCATTTTTAATTTATTTTTTTAAACTATAAGCATTTATAGCCACAAAAAAAAAGAATTTACTACTCTTCCATCTTTTCTCTTTCATTAATTCTGTAATGACTTATTTATATATGAATTTTTAGGTACTTAGATCAGCTTGGAATGGCATCCAAGTTCAATACTAAAGCATATTGCAGGCAGACTTTAGTTGGTGGGAATTATGGTCTCCTCAACACAGCCACATTTGTCCCCAGGCCTGATTACTACAGGCAAGTTCATTGAAATCTTATTTTTTATGGGGAAGGTCCTTGCAGGGCTTATCTAATTCATATCATTTCCTTTTGTTTGATGCTTTTTTTTTTTTTTTTGGAGTAGTGCACTTCTATGGCATCGACTTATGGGAAAAGGTGTTCTTGCTGTTAGAACTGGTGATTCACCACACCTACGCTCTTATGCCCACTGTTCAAAAGGAAGAGTAAGGCTTTATTATACGTTAACTTTGTCTCCAATCAGAAGGAAATAATTTTGAGGCAATGTAGGAGTCTTAAGGCAAATTTGGACTAGGAGGTGTAGGTCTATCTTTATCATGGTCACATGTTTATAAGCACCGTACTTTTATCATCCTTATTCCTGTGACCGTCTAAACCCAGATCTTTAACATCAATATTTTCAGTGACACCCATGTTTTCTTAGGTCCCAACTTTTGCATGTTAATTACATAGGCTTCATAATTGTTCTAACTAAGCTGATCTGTCAATACTTTAGCTTATTTTACTTGCATACATATGGCTTGGTCTATTTTCAACAGATCTTTTTTAATCAACTAAAACAAAATTTGATTTTTGAAATGGAATTTCAATCTTCTCCCAATTCTCAAACCCCCCCACCCCAACCAAAAAAAAAAGTCTAAGAAATTTCTTCGGTATAGTTTCGTATTGCTCTTTTTATATCTTGTATTCCATGATCTTGCTATACTAATTTTGACAATTTTCATCACCTTGTACAGGCGGGTATTACTTTGCTCCTGATTAATTTTAGCAATCAGACTAGGTTTGTCATCAATGTTGAAAATCTAATGAATGGCAATTTGCCTGCAAATGGGAGAAAAATCCAAAGCCAAAATTCTGTCGTGCATAGTATTAAGAAAACGGTTGCTTGGGTTGGAATCAAAGCTTCAGATGGACCATTGTACAGAGAGGAGTTTCACTTGACCCCCAAAGATGGGAATCTTCAAAGTGAAACCTCAGTTCTAAACGGAGTTCCATTAGTGCTTACAGATCATGGAGAAATCCCAAAATTGGCCCCTGTCCTGAATAATGTGCATTCTCCATTATATATTGCACCTTACTCCATTTCTTTCATAGTACTTCCCAACTTTGATGCTCCTGCTTGTGCATAATTTTCTCTTCACTCTTGACTCAGAGCTTTTGGTTCTGATGTCTTTAGTGTAAGTAATAGTCTCTTCAATAAGAAATTTCTGATGTAATAAGATACTATTCATAATCTAGCTGATTTATAATCTTATTATTTTTTAATCAAAGACCTGAGTTTTTGTAATCATTTCTGATGAACATATCTATCATTTAAATTTCTGCTTGCTAGTTTGTGTCATATCCTGAATCTTAACCTTTTCTTGTTGTGATTATTTTTCCCTTTTGGCTCAAATTCTCATTTAAAATGACATTCTTATCACAGATAGCCTAGGAATTGTTTAAACCCACATCAGTGTTTTTGGATTGGATTGAGCAAAACCACAAGTTTGTGCTTAATCCCTGCAAGTACTATTTTCCATTCCATTTCCTCCTTCAATGAGGTTCTTTATTATGGAAAATTTTACAAGCATTCTTCCCTGAAATCTATCTTATATCTTCATAAAAAATAGTATTCTGTCAAGTTTGCCCATTTCTGACCAAGCCTTGATTGTTTGATCTCAACCATAAAATGTTAATGAATCAACTGAATGATAAGATGATATTATTCTAGTAAAAAAGATTTATTCCTAAAATGCTGTGAATATCAGTCCTTTGCTATAATTTTTATTCAATACCTGGATTCGTTTAATTTCAACAGGGCTGAGATCAATCACACACTTCTTGGCCATTCGCCATGTTAATAGGCTTAAACTTAAACAGTTGACATGAGAAAGATGTGAACGCTTTACTCATAATTTATTAACTGGAAGTAGTGTAAAGTGAAAGACCACGAGTGCACAACAAAATGTCTGTTATAATATTTTTATAACACCCTCATTTTAAGTCGTTGTGAATCTAGGTACAATATTTAAAAAAAAAAAAAATATATATATATATATATATTATTTTGACCTGTGAGTGATGAGTTGAGACCTCAACTTATTGTGAATGTTGACAATTTGTTATGCCCATAAAAGAACTCTTGTTTCCCCCCAAAAAACTTGTAGCTTAACAGGCTAACACATTTTAATATTTTTAATGGAGATATTCATGGTCCAAATTACTCTTTAATCTCCCCTAACTATTGAGTTATCCCACCCCTCAGGGACGGAGCCAGAACTTGGAGTTAGCGGGGCGACTTTGCTGCTAGCTGTGTGCGGTGGCTCCGACCCTTGAGTTTATTTTTTTACTACTAAGGATTTTTGTTAAAATTTTTTTAAATGGCCAAGTAGTTTGTTCTGGGTAAAATATATTGATTGGACTTAATTTTTTTAGTTTATTATATTGGTAATTTTTATTGTTGAGCTAATTTTTTTGAGTTTTTATATTTTGTTTTAGATTTAATCTATTAATTTTTTATGTCCTTTAAAAGGTGAAAAATGCTAAAACTACAAAATTTTTACAAATTGCTAATGTGATAAGTGGTTATTGATATATAAAAAGTTATGCAAGTATACGAACTAATAAGAATTTGCTACCTTAATAGTTTGTATAAACATTGTAAAAACGTTTTTGGCTATAAGATTACTCTCAAAAAGAATTAATGGCATTATTAAGGGGGGCAAAGTGTAATTTTATTGAACAAAATTGTTAAACTTAGTACCTATTAATATAATAATATTTTTATAAAAAAAATTAGGGGGGGCAACCAATAACAGCTCCGCCCATGCCCAACCCCCCCAAAAAAAACTTTTGTGCCAATGAAGAATAATTCTTACAAAATCAATTAAGGAATTTCCTCTCTTTTCTTTTCTTTTCTTTTTTCACCTACGTTTGATTTTGATTTTCTATTACCGTTTGCATGGAAATCATTCTTCAATTGCCTTTGAAAAAGATTTAACTATGTAACGGATAAAGCTTTTTTTTTTTTTTCCAAAAAAAAAGGAAAAAGGAAAAGAAAAGGCATTATTTTCTCATTGCTTTTCTTTCTCAATTAACATCCTAACTCCCCTTTTAAAATTCATTACATTTTACACCATAAACTATGAATCATGTTCTTTCTGAAAATTCAAATTTTAACTATGAATCATGTTCTTTCTGAAAATTCAAATTTTAACGCTTTTTTTTTTGGTCAAGCTTTTAAGTTGTTTTGGGGAAAAGTTGAATTTCTAAATTGTGACAAATAGAAATTCTGAATCTGTTTTTTTTTTTTTTTTCCTTTTATAAAAAAAATTATTATAATGTTGTCCCTTTAATAATTGGATTTTGTTCTCTTCTTCAAAAATAGTGTGCATTGAACTCTTATATTGTTTTTAATAATTATTTAAAAAAAAAATTATTTTAATTTGTAATGTTACTCTTTTAATTTTAGGAACTGGTTTTGTTGTATTTAATTTGGTCAGTATAGCATTGTAATTATTAATGTGAGTAACATTGGCGTTGCTTTCCACTTCTTGTATCTGTTACCTTTCTCAAAGACTATAAATATTCTTCTTCTAACTTTTTTTTCAAAGCTCTAGCATGTCCTAGCTCCTATCTCTGGTTAGTTTTCTTTAATGGTTTCTGTTTCTAGCTTTTGTTCATGTTTTTTAGCCCTGGGATTTCTTTCAAACAAAAATTGTATCCAATTTTCTTTTACTCTTATTAATTTAGTTAAAATTAATTTTTTCTATCAATTTTAAATGTGAATCTCAAGTTACATGTTTTCATTTTGTAGATGTTACTTTTTTTTGTACTTTTTTTTCCCTCTTTTCTCTCTCTTTTCCTAGGGTCATGTTACAATGCTATATATATCTAAATTAATGTGCTTTAATACTTTCAAGTTATAAAATCTAGACCATATGAATGTTAAATAAATGGCTATGAATCCTATGATACTACCACCACATATGGTTCCTACTATGAGTTACACATAGTTAGGGTGCTGCAAGATCATGGCCATACATTCAATACCGTATAGTTGAGATTTCTACAACATGAATCGTGTTATAAATGAACGTGGGAGGATGCAAATCCGACGAAATGACAATAGTAAATTCCATAGTTCCCTTAAACTGAGTTGAAATACTTTGATGTCATGTAATCCAATTCCATAAGCATGTAACAATGGTACCACACCTCTATGAAGATATGTTTCTGATTTATATGTTTTCTCTTTTTTTGTTTTGCAGTTAATTTGTATAAGTTGAGTTGGCAGTGAGGCTGTTGTCATTTATCTAACAATGGGATTCAGCCTCACCTTGTTTCTCATCCTGGTTTCTCTCCCTGCAATTTTGGCTCAAGAACTTAATTTTGCTAAAATTGTAGTTGATGGAACTACAGAGATAGCTGAAACTGATGATACTTACATTTGTGCAACTATTGATTGGTGGCCCAGTGATTATTGTAGATACGGTTCTTGTACTTGGCAAAATGCATCTGCGATAACCATGGTGAGAATTTAGAAAACTTATATGTATATGTCCTCTCATCTTCATGTGTATGACATGATTTGTATTGGTGAAATCTCAGCCATACACCAATAAAATTATTGTCATGATTTCACAGCAAAATTTTCAGACCCCTTTATGTAAAATTAAAGCCATTCATTTAACATAGTATGGTTGACATTTCACCAACATGAGTCGTGTCTGTCATGAACACGAGAGAATCCAATATGAAACATCTTTCATTGAAGTATGGATTGGTTTTTTCAGGACTTGTCTAATCCTTTACTTGCCAAGACAATTCAAGGTTTGTTTGTGTTTACTTCAATAAGTTTGCATCATTTTAGAAGCTTTTCATGACATTCTAGTAAGATGTAGAGTGATGAATGGCGATCTATATCTTTTAACATTAGTATCTTTGGGAAACACTTCGACTTAAAAAATAATCTTACTCTTTCAATGCGGGTGGATTGACAGCTTTTAAGCATTTAAGGCTTAGAGTTGGAGGTTCTCCGGAAGACCAATTAATTTACAATGTAGGAAATCCAGGGAACCCTTGCCATCCATTTCAACAAATGAGAAAGGGTTTGTTTGGACTTACAAAAGGATGTTTATCCATGAGCAGATGGGATGAGTTGAACCAGTTTTTCAGTAAGACGGGGTAAGATTCATGACATTATTTAACACCTTTGGAAGACAAAACTCTTTTTAAATGTTCTCTGATTGTCTTATGAGACTACATCAAGATTGAAATTGTGCAATCATGCTTCCATTATTGTGATTGTAGTTTGAACCTTTCCTTTGCAGGGCAGTTGTAACATTTGGCTTGAATGCTCTCAATGGGAGGCATAATCAAGGTATTCTCTGGCTAGGAGATTGGGACCCTAGTAATGCTGAGGCTCTAATCAAGTATACCATTTCAAAGGGATACCATATAGATTCATGGGAATTTGGTATGTAGCAATAGACTAAGCTCTTTGTTATTGCTGTTATCTTATTGTGCTTCACCTCTATCCTCACCCTGGCAAATGTAGGTAATGAGTTGAGTGGAGGTGGCATTGGTGCAAGAGTTGAGGCTGCACAGTATGCAAAAGATCTGATCATCCTTAAAAGAATTATGACTGAGTTGTACTGGAAATCCAGTTTCAAACCTAAACTTGTAGCCCCTGGAGGATTCTATGACAAGAACTGGTTTAATCAGCTTCTTCAGGATTCAGGTTCAGGCGTAGTCAATATTGTGACATATCATATTTACAATTTAGGCCCAGGTATGCAATCATGGTTCCAAAATTCTCTTACCATTGATATACAAATCTTCTTATACAGCTTAGACTTAAAACAATTAACTTTTTCAGAAAATTTTCTTTTCCCTGAAATTAAGACTTAGCCACAGTAAATGGTTAGAAGGCAATGAAACAGTAATTCAATGTATGCAATTCTTTTTAAATGAGCCCTCACAGGAAGGATATTGAGGATCAACTCAAAACTTTTCCACTTCTAACTCTATATCATCCAATTTAGTAAGATACATGACATCTGACATAGCTCTATTCAGTTTGTAGTAAGAACATAGACAAAGTTATTAGTCTTATTTAGCCTTAGTTGAAGTGTGCTTTCTGCTGATACAACTCTGCTTCTTTTCAGCTAATGATCGCAATCTTGTAAATAAGATATTGGATCCTTCTCACCTGAGCAACTCCATATTAGGCACATTCACAGATGTTGAACAAACGGTTCAAGAGCATGGTCCTTGGGCTTCTATATGGGTTGGAGAATCTGGTGGTGCCTTTGGTGGTGGTGCTCCTAATGTGTCTGACAGATTTGTGAATAGCTTCTGGTAATCTTGGTTGCCTCATTACTTGCATCATTTCCTGTTACCTGTTCTTTCATTTTGCCAGTGAAATAGAGACTAAATCTAAAATGTTTCTGTTTAATCAATTCTAGCATTGCTTTTTTTTTTTTTTTTTTTTTTTTTTTTAATAATGAATTTTAGGTACTTAGATCAGCTTGGAATGGCAGCTAAGCACAATACTAAGGTATATTGCAGGCAGACGTTAGTTGGTGGCAACTACGCTCTCCTCAACAGAACCACATTTGAACCCAACCCTGATTACTACAGGCAAGAGCATGAAATTTTTATAAAATCTATAATGTAGAACATATATGTTGGTTTTAAAAAATAGAAAAAGAAAAAGGACAGCCCTATCTAATTGAGCAATGTTTTCTTATTTTGAATTTCTTCTTCTGAGTAGTGCACTTCTGTGGCATCGACTTATGGGAACAGGTGTTCTTGAAGTTGATACTGATGCTTCTCCAGAATTACGTATTTATGGTCACTGCTCAAAAGGAAGAG
Source organism: Castanea sativa (assembly GCF_040712315.1). NCBI lineage: Eukaryota > Viridiplantae > Streptophyta > Magnoliopsida > Fagales > Fagaceae > Castanea > Castanea sativa. Next base: position 35,706,476 of record NC_134016.1, on the reverse strand, counting down.
TAAGGCTCTATATATGTTGATTTTGTTCCAAGTCATTAAGAAAAGTTTAGGGACAGTGTTGGAGTCTCAAAACAATAGTTTATTAATTTTGATTTTGAGAACAATAGGTTTATCTATAACATTCTGATATGTTCAGAGCCTTCATTTTTTTTTAATCATTTGAGTTGCTCCTGTGATCATTTACAATTGATCAAGCTTGGCATGAACATGTACATCGGCCAACCCAATTTGTGTTGGTTTCCAACTATTGCAAGCGACCACATAGGTTTCATAATTGTACTAACTTGCATGATCTGTGTAGACTTCAACTTTATGCTTCACATTACAGACTGAGGTCACACCTAGACTGTTACACTCAAGGCATATATTACATGTGGCTTGCTTTATGTCCAACATATATTATGAATCAATTAGAATCAGATTTTTGCATTGCCTAGCTGGAATTAGATTGAGGATTCAAGCATTGCACTTGATTTAACATATTATATTCCTAAAACCCTTTTAAGGTGACTAAACATATAAAAAGAAAACATTACTTTGACACTAATAATTTTTCATATTGATATTTCTATTCCCTGGTCTTACCACACTAAATTGACTATTGTCATTACCTTGTTACAGACTGGTGTAACTTTGCTCCTGCTTAATTTGAGCAAGCAGTCTGAATTCGTAATCACTGTCTACAACCGCGTGAACATCAATATGCAGGGAAAGAAGGGCATTCTGCTACAAAGGTCTTCCACGTTTGGTCATAAACAAACAAATTCGAGGGATAAAAAGAAGGAAGCTTCGGATGGACTATCATACAGAGAAGAGTACCACTTAACTCCAAAAGATGGGGACATTCAAAGCCAAACCTCAGTTCTAAATGGAAATCCATTGAATGTTACAAATGGAGAACTCCCAACATTGCACCCTGTCCTAAATGATGATAATTCTCCAATATATATCTCTCCTTTGTCCATTACCTTCATAGTAATTCCCAGCTTTGAGGCTCCTGCTTGTGCATAATTTTCACCTGCGCTCACCACTTGAGCTTCATTTTGCTATGTTGTAATTACAGCAAATCATAGCCTCTGCAAAAATATGTTTCTGAATGAATAAGATATGATATATCCTTTGCTGTCATTGCTCTGAAATGTTGCTAATATCCGTGTAGACATTGCTTATTTATTTTATTCTTAATCTTCTCCAATCCTTTTTGTCCGAGTAACTTGATTTGATATTGTTTATCAATTGTAAAATATTGTTGACAATGTGTATAACTGCAATGTACACCACTTCAAGAAAGCTGGATCAAACTAGCAAGTGCAATATAATCCTATTTTTATAATAATTGGATTCTCTACAAGTAAAATTAATATGTATTATACCCTAATAGCCTTTTCATTTTCTTATTTCTTCCTAGTTATGTTAAACGCAGGATCCCCACTACAAGTTGTAAACAGTTATTGCATTCAAGTAGTAAGAACTAAACAAGGAAACAATACAAGGAAAAAATTGCAAAATGGGGGAAGGTATTGAATTTAAAGCATGCCTTAAAAAACTTGCAAAGCAATGGTAGGGATACCAAAAATTTTATTACATAAATTTTACAAATTAGGTATGGCTTGTGTTCATTGCTTTTTTGCATTAGACATGCTAAGATGTTAACACGTGTCTGAATCGTATTGTGTCCAATACAAAAAGGCAATGGACACAAGTTTCACCCTACAAATTAATATGACTCTAATTACAAAAAAGTAATTTAAAAACATGGATTCAGATTCTCTAGGTTTCTTAGGGTACTCTACTAAATGGATTTTCTTAAATCTTAACCATTTTTTAATGATTTAATCATCTAAATTTTGACATGTTAGCATTCAACTAACAATAATTTTAATTGTTTTATTTGCAACATTAATATATTATTTTAAGAGTATTATTAGTGGAATGCTAACATGGCAGAATCTAGACTTTTAAATCATAAAAGAATTGTTAGGATTTAAGGAAATTTATTGATAGAGTACCCTAGAAAATCTAAAAGATCTGAATCCTTTAAACATTTATTTATCATGTTATGGAAATGACACCAGTTATTTATCATCACGTTAGTTTGTAACTTTTTTGCAGTAAAATTGATAATAACTTTAGTATTTTCCCAAGTTAATTGGGATAGGAGATTGAAAAATGTCCGATAAAGTTGGTATTAAAATGAAAGAAAAGGATCACTTTTGAATCGTCATTATTATCTCATTTCTTTTGGTTAGTCTTTTTTTACTCAGTATCTGGAATGGTAAGTGTAGGAAATTGAAATTTGATAAGGCTGCATTGCCATGTGTCATATCTAAGGCCGAGGAGGCCATTGTAGCTTCGAGGAGATCACGCCCTCGGACGGTAAGGCTACTTCAGTGGCACGTTACTAAAGGAGATCACACTGAAGAAAAGGAGCTTTGGGAAAGGGGCAAGCCCTAACTGAAGGGATGGTGGCTGCCACTACATTTAATGCTTACCACCAAACCTCCTGGCCACATTTATGTGGAGAAGACCCCTGAACAGTGCTGTCTTGATTGCCGCAACTCACAAGGGGTTTGGGAAGGTGTCTAATGGGACAAACACTCAAGTGGTAGCTTGGGCGACCAACAACTGGAGGGCCAAGATCATCTAAAGGGGGCTATATAATGTGAGAGACCCTTCAGAGGAAAGGGATCTGAAAAATGGTGGGAGAAGATATTGTAGCAACTTAGAACAAAAATTGTAACCAAGTTTGAAGGAATTTATTCAAGAACTATTCTCCTCGGCCGAGGAGCGATTTTCTTTGCATACAGTTTAATTTTCTTTATTTTCCTACTATCCTTAATCTACTGTGTGCATTGATCCTTCCATTGAAACCTAGCCTACAAGTCTATTTTCTACAAATTCATTGTGCTGGGCTCTTTGGGCCCTAATCCTATTGCTTTTTGGGCCTAGGAACCAAAACACACCCTTACAATAAGCTTCATGCTATCATGCACAAGAACATATTGAAGCTTAAAAAAGAAAGTTATATTATATATCTAATATATGCATTAGATGTCACATAATTGGTGTAGAGCTCCCACACCCAGAAAACCTCACAATTGTCAGACATCCAACACATGTATAGTATCCATGAGATACACTTTTTTTTTTTTTTTGGATAGGTAAATAGTAACGAAAAAGCGAAGTGAGATTTAAATCACAGACATAAAAATACTACAAAAAGATGTTATTACTGTTGCGTTACAACTTGAACCCCATATAATACTTATGTCAAGAACACCCGCATCATGCAAAAATAAAGAATGATAAAGATGTATATAAAGTTATTCTTTTAAGATCTAACATGATGATGACTAGCACAATGTTATATAAAGTAGCCCAATTAGCATCTCTTAATATTTCTAACAAAGACACTTAAGATTCTCGATGAATTGAACTTGCAGTCGAGATTATAGAAACTTGTTTTCTTCAACAAATCTTGGGCTTTCGTCTTAGACTTATAAATATGAATCTAAACCTCAATAAGACTCAATTCTTTTTTCTTTTTTTTCTCTGTCATGGGTTGCTAACATCTAGTCCACTGAACCTAACAATTAACTTATTCTTTACTTATATACAGTAAAATCACTAGTAAATTGTTATACACCTTCACAAATGAACGAAAGTTTTCAAAATGTACAAATTTACACAATTCAATCTAGTTCCAAGCGAAAATCACCTCTGGGCCTTTACTTTGGAGATATAAAAGTGGGTTAGGCCCAATCTAAAGCAAAACTGAACTAAGGATTCGATTCTATTCGATTCTATTCTATTCATCTTACATTCAATTTCAAGCAAATGTTTCAGCCACAGCCTAAGAGAGAGTCAAGACTGTTTACATTACAATCATAAACCTCTCTCTCTCTCTCTCTCTCTTCCTCATTAAAATCTCCAAAACCCGACATAGAAATGGCTAAGGTTGTTCCAACAAGGTCGGAGGTTCTGTTTCTGTTTCGGTCTCTCCTACGTACAGCCCGACAGTTCAGCGACTACAACATCAGGGAATACTCCAAGCGCCGAACCATTGACGGGTTCCGCCAGAATCGGACTCTATCCGACCCGGATTCGATTGCCTCGGCTTTCTCACACGGAAAAGCCCAGCTCGAAATTGCGAAGAGACAGGCTGTGGTTTACTCTCTCTATGCTCCAAAAGTCAAGAGCATCATGGACCTCAAACCCTGTAACACAGTATAGATTATGTTTTTTTTTTTTTTTTTTCTTTTTTGAAGTTTTTGTTGCGGCAAAAAGTGTCTTGTTTCTCTAATTGTTGTTGTTATAGTGCAAGGATTTTGAATTTTCGGATATTGGGTTTTTATTGAGTAATTGTTTTTTACTATGATTTCAAGGCTTTGATGGGTTTATCTTATTTTGCTTGATTCTGTGACTGATGTTGGTGATTGAGGGATTTATGGGTTCTTTTGGTGAGTTGTTTATAATGGGTTTTGAGGTTTTCTTTGATGGGTTTTGGATTTTATGATTGAGTTTTAAGGATTTTGAGGAATGCCCAGATAGGAAACGTTGGGCAATTGATGATAAAGTGAGAAAGAATTGGTTTGGTGTTGGTGCTGGGTTTTTGGGTTTGATGTTTAGATTAGGATATACTTATCTGTGTGGTAGTTGTGGAATTTATTAGTTTGTTGAATATTTGGCTTGCGAAATGTGTAAGCAAAATAATCAAGTTTGCATTTTGTTTGTTGATAAGCTTGTGTGAAGTGAGAAATGTTTGAGGTGATATTGTTGATTTGTTGTGGTACAACTATCGGTGTGAATTATAAAAGTTTTGAGCCAACTGTTTACTGAAAAAGAAATACATTGTTTTCGACTTAGTAATGTTTTCCTCATGATGTGTTGGACTAAATGGGTTAATAGTAGTGGATGCTGAACTCTTGAGGGTAAGGTATTAGGCTCTAAAGCTGGTGGTTTCAATTCAATTATATTGGCAGACTCAGCTTGGGCAAGTCAGATACTTGAGTTGTCTTGTGATATATCATTCATTGCTAGTCTGCACATACAATGCATTTGGCACTTGACAGGCAGTGCTTTCAAGGATGTACAGCTACTTGAGAGAGTTACTATTTATACAGACTGTTTCTGTTTGTGGTTGAGCAATGTAAATGCAGCTCATACATGAAAAGAGATAAAACAGGCCATGTAGGTTGAGACTCATATTGGGTTCCTTGCGAGGGAATCTTGGGTATGCATTCTAGAATGTTTGGTGTTCCAATGTCTAGTGTATTCCATTATAACTGTTGCAACTTGCAACTATGTGGAAGTGTCCCCCCCCCCTCTCTTTCATGTATAAGCATAAGATGTTTCTTTGATTATGATAAGATCACAATAGGGACCTATAAAAAAAAGAAAAGAAGATAAGATCACATATGGGATATGTTGGTGTGAATACTTGAGGATGTGAGGACTAGCATGAGGATTTTAGGGCATGGTAGGTTCGGACATGGCTAGGGCAGAATGTATGTGTGGTTTGAGGTGGGTTTTTGAAGGGAAAATGCTTCAGGGTTGATGTGATGCAATTAGGGTTCTTAGATTGTAAGGATAGAATGGTTGGTGGTGGTTTTAGAATGGATTTGTGAATGTGATGAATGATGAGAATGAAAGTGTGTGACTTCTTCGAGGGAGTAACTTCTCCAAGTGAGACTACTTCTAGGGAGTCTCTACCTCTAAGCAAGATTTTTCAAGCCTAAGCACAAAATGAGCAATCTTTATTCAAAGAGAGAAATGGAAGTTAGAAGCCTTTAATTACACTACAATATATCTAATCTAATTGGCCCACGGGAGTTCATAGTATTGAAAGTTAGAAGCCTTACTGATCTGGCATGTCTTTACAAGAATTTACATATGTAATTAATGTGCTTGACCCAAACTAACTCATTCTAACCTATCTACCAGTAACTAACTAATAACTAGAAATCCTAATCATGTTCAACATCTGAATTTATATCCATCTAAGCCTTGGGTTGCTCAATCAAAGTTGATACATGTGCATGGGAATATGAGGGAGCTGCCTTGTGAATTCGAGACCAAACTGACAGTGGAGTGTCGATTGGCACTAGGGTTTTTTTTTTTTTTTTTTTTCTTCAGCTTTTTGTGCTTTCCTAACTGATAGTATAATCTGTTGGCATACGTTTTCAATCTCTGTTTTTAGTGTCCTCTGTTTGCATTATTTGAATTTATATGAGGTCTTAGATGCCTGTTGCTGCAATGGCGTAAGGTTCTTAGGACAATAGCAATTGATGGAAGATTTTTTTTTTTTTTTTTCCAAAAACTCAAGTTATTTGGTTGTCTGAAATCTTGTAATGGTCAGCCCAGTTTCAGAAATCTAATTGAATTAATGTTGCCTTTCTGGATTTCTATTTCTTAACATTGACTGGAAGAGGTCTGCAGTATGTCATTGACGATTTATCAAAGACTGATAATTCAGGAATATAAGGGTTTCTGCCTGACTAGAGACCCCAGGAGGCATATACCAGGCCTTTGGATTATTCAAGTTTTTTTTTTTTTTTTTTTTTGTTAAATGACACTTCGCTTCTCTTATGCTTCAATGCATTTGATATTGTAAGAGGGGAAGGTCTTACAACCCCCGTCCCTCCAAAAAAAATCAATAAATAAGAACAGCTTCTTTTGGCTGCCCTTCGAGTTTCAACACAGGACACGATTTTGCTTTTCCAAAGTCATGAATATTTCCACTTTTAATCATATAGCACTTTCGGACTTTTACACAAGTGTAGTTCCTGGTGAATGGTGATTTTGCTGGCATAATCCCAGCAAGAGTCTACATTTAAAAAATAAAACATTACCAACACAAGGTAAAAAAAAGAAAAGAAGGCATTAGCAGTTAAAATGTGCCAGACCTAATGAGTGATTTAAAGCTCTGTAAAATCCTGTTATAAATGTGTGTAAACAAAACAAGAACCATATACACCAAAGATTGTTTAATCCATGCCCATAACCGTGCATAAGAGAAACAATGAGAGAATTTTGGCCGAGGCCAACAGTGTTGGAAGCTAGTACTAGCAGCGCAAATCTGATGTACCCGCACTCTACTTTCCAAGTAAACGACGAGCACGTCGATTAGCATCTTTCACACGCATGTCTACCACATCAACATCATCATAGAAATGATCCAGAGACTTGTTCTGCCTGTGGCAATCATGAGCAATAATAATAATTAGATCTATTCCGGTAAACCAAAAAGTAGAAGATGATTGAAATATAAATTGACAGTTTCAAGAATGTAGCATCCCAACTTTGTTTATTAATAACAAGAGGAAGGGGGGATGTAAACTAGTTTTTTGGGACTCCCATGCAAATGAATCCACATTACCAACCTTTCAATTTCAGACCCCATGTCAATAGCCATATCCTTCAGCTCTCCCAATATGCTACTTATATCAGACAGTGCATCATCCTGCTTTTCCTTCTCCACCTGTAAACAGAGATGATGAGATTAAATGACATTCATATACCAAGAAAACAACTAATAGTGCAAGTGAGGTTAAGCATGGTTCTCTTTGCTTTGGGTCGGAGGAGAATCCAGAACCAAACTAGAGTTGGTCGGAAATCAAACTGAACTCACCAAAAGGACAGAGACAAGAGATTTAGCTAAGTTAGGTTTGGTTCTGTTTGTTTGACCAGCTAGAGCTACCTAGAATCATGGCTTGAATTGAAATAGGTACCACACCAATAACCAACCAAATATTCAATTTCTCCCCTTTTCACTTGATTCAACTGTGATTTTTTTTTTAAATAATAATTATAAGCAATTGCATATATGACCACTTCAATGGATCTGATAAGATTTCAAAACCAAAACGATGTATGTTCACAAGTGAAAAATCTCAAATGAATACATAGAGATTGTTTTAATAGGTGGTTTCACTTTCTATGGTTGCTGAACTAAGGCCAAATCAAACAGATGATGCCTCAAAAATAAATCCACCTCAATAAGGCTGGTTTGATCTGGTTCAACTCTTTGGTTGGGTTCCTTGTGCACCTCTAACAAAATGGAGTAATTTTGTTTCATGTTGTATTTGAAAACCAGTATATCATTGCTTAATTGCTAAAAAGAAATACGAACCTCAACTTTCTGAAAAGCATCTGTGGGTTCAGATGGTGTGGTTAGTGCGTTTGATCGTCCCTTGGCTGCAGAAGTCAATCCTAACTTCTCCTTCTGCTCCAAGTGGTTACCATTTCTTCTGGATGGATCATCTGCATAACCAAGTATATCACACATGAGAAAACAAACAAAAGAAGACAAAGAAAAAGGAAAGTGTGCACAAAGTTGCAAGGCAAAGATGGCTCTGTCCTCACCAGTCTTCTTTTATGATTTCCAAAACCAATATAATATTTGATATTTTAAAGGGGAAAATGACAATTGAGTCTTGGAGTGAGAAAGAAAATTAACCTCGTGTAATCAAAGGGCCTGTTATCTGGCGTGTCTTCTTTGGCTTCCAAGTCTTAGAGAAGATACCTCCAAGATTTCCCAGAAGCTTCTCACCCTGAAATCAGCAAAACATTATTTAAACAGTCTTTCACTTCAGAAGATCAAGCAAAAAAGCCCAGGCAACAACAGCTTCAAAACCAGAGGACTGATAGTAGTTGCCATAAGAAGATTGCAATCTAAGAAGTATGGAAACATGCAGAAAATGGCAACACAGCATTCTTGAAAAATTAAAAAAACATGGTGGGGATATGACAATTAATTAATTTTAAATGTATCTTTAGGTGTATTTTATTTATTTATAGCCATATATATGTTTCTTTTAATTTTTCAACATAAATCAAAACTATCAAAACTTTAGAAACATGTCTATAGTTAATACATGTTTTTAAAATTAAGAAAAAAAATTTATATTTTCCTCCCAACACTATTGAGGAAACCATGCAAGAGTGTCTCCAGCATGTCCATGTTGAACAGGAACATGCTGGAGATTTAAGAGTGACCATGCTTCTTACATTGCAATGCCAAAAGAAGCAATATTTCCTAGGTCAAGACTCGAGAGAATATACTACTGAGAAACTGAGCACTATAAGTTACACATCTTGACATTCTTAATCCGATTTTCCTTTTTTCTTGGTAAGTAATAAATTTTCAATTAGCAATACTTTGCGTCTACTTTTGCAATTCCAGGAAGACATGACAATAATCCATGATCAAAAACTCCATGACCATGAGGTGGGAGGAATTTTGAGAATTTGTTTTACTCAACAAGGGTACAGTAGGAAGACTAAGGGACAAAAAAGTAAGATGAACTCAAACAAAAAACTTGCCAGCAATCAGCTAGTGCATGCCTACATTTGGTATTCATGAAGATTGATCATAGGACCACTTCCTTCAATGGCCGAGGGCCCGAGGCTCAATATCAGTGACACAGATCCGTCAAGTGATCTCTCTCTCTCTCTCTCTCTCTCTCGCACACACGAGCTGGGGGGGGGGGGGGGAGGGTGTGGTAATTGCTCAAACAGATAACAATATAGAATTTTTTTTTTAAAAAGTGTCTCCACGAGGCAAAACAGTAATTCATCAACACTATTAGATATTCTAAAGATGACAAAAAATTACTTACTCCATCTATTATCTTAAAAGCACCAACTCCATCAAGACATAACTAATCACTTTTTTGTTAAACATTTATCTCAATGCCTACAGAATATACTATTCTATTTTCTACTAAAAATTTAGATGTGCTGCTAGATGTGGGGGGAGGGAACAACATCATAATGACAACAATGTGGTGGTGGTGCAGGTAGAGAGTAAAGCAGTAGATTAGTTCTGGAGATAATGGTAGGGTGGTTGTACAATTCTAGATGCACAGCACCAGGTTAGAGATCCATAGAACTCATTGATCAGGTTTCCTTGCAGTTCTTTCTCCTTGTTTCGTCCCATATAACAAAATTAGAGACTGTAGTATGTATATTAGTTTTGTTGGATAAGAGTGGTGGGACTAAAACGCTTGGTAAATTTCATTGTGTTGATATTTTGAGTTTGTGTGTGTCAAAAAAAGCTTGCTTCTTTATTAAAAAGGTTAAAACCAAAACTAATAAAGCTATGACTCCTCTGATTATGAAACTGGGATCAGGATTGAAACCATACAAAGAAAACCTATTTTCCCATTATAATTAGAGACACTCGTAATCAAATTTCTAAAGCACGGACTGATATCCTAAATCAATAACTATCTATGCTATTACAAAAGTTCAATTAAGCATACATGTGCCATAATCAAAGACAACCATAATCAAAGACAAAGTGATATTCCACTTGTAAAAGAGAGAATTATTCAAAATTTACATTTAACAAAGGACCTAAAGATGCTATTGCAAAGCCCATAAATTTCAAGAGAAGTGTCAATGCAGGAGAAGCATTGGCCATAAGTTAATAAAATAGGTGAAACATATATTTTAAATTTTAAAGCAGGTATCCTCAATTTGGAAAATAAGAACCTTACCCTACTAAGATCGTGATCAATGTCGGCAGCGACCATGTGGGTCCTGGTAATTTGCTCACCCTGCTGGTGCAAGGCGACCAAAGTTTTTGTCGCATCTTCTCTCATGTCCTCTGCTATCTTAAGGCAGCTTTTGACTGTCTTTGTAGTCTCCTCAGACTTGTAGACAGAATAGTTCTCCAGTTCCTGCACTGACTGGTTCTCTAATCCCCCTGAGTCACGGAAATCATTTTTGTAATTCTTTCTAGCCATTGAAGCAGGCACATTTGAATACAAAGAAGAGGAGGTTGTTTTCCCCTCATCATCGTCAAAAAGGTTAGTGCCAAAATTTGGTGTAACTAGGGCAGGCTCAGGAGAAGTCTTCCTTGAAGAATTATGTTTTTGCTTATGATCCTGTTTTTGCTTAGGATCAACGTCATTGTCAAAAGGGTTTGAGCCAGCTTGAACAGGATATCCAGGATCAACTGAGTTATGTTTAGCAACCTTCAAAGGAGATTTCCTTAAACCAAACATTTTCAAATAAAGATTATGCACAATCCAGTCAGAAAGATGATGGCGTACAAGATATTGCAAATGAAACCACAATACTACTGAACTGTACACAGATCAACAATGTTCCTGCAGAAGTAAACAAAAGAAAATACATATGAGATTGTACCAGTAATTATAAAGAGAAACAGTCAAAAGTCAAAAGCCAACAAGCCAATTTCAGAAAGCATTCAGTGTAAATACATCTAGCCTTCATGACTAAAGGACAGCCTAATAGTATTAATATAGCTGAGGAAAAACTTATAACAATAGTCCAAAACTGAAAGGTTCGATGAGGAAAAAAATAAAATAAAATAAACACAAAGGAGCAATATAACTAAGGTTTATTCATTACCATGATGCAGGAAAGTTAGATATAAAAGTAGGAGACTCATAATGCATGTCCAAAATTCCTATATCAAGAGGGAATACAACCAAGGCAATCATAAAAAGTTAATCATATTCCTTTCTTTTTCTATTTCACATTCTTGCAGTGAAAAGATACTGTTGGACACTTTGACTACAAACTAAATCGAACAAAAGGAAAAAAGAAAATTAATTTTTTGATGAGTAAATATAAAGACTACAAGAATCCTAAACAAAAGGAGAATAAATTTAAAAAAATTAAAACACACATAAAGAATCAAGATACCCATATGCTCTGCTAGGTTCCAAGAAAAGTGGGGGGGAAGAAAAATTATTGAATCTAAAATTAGTCATCATTCAAGAACCCAACAAATTAAAACCTCATCTAAGATGAGCCTAAGGCGGCAATTAGATTTGGTTGACTTGACTCTCATACTCTAACAACCAAAACAACAATTTCTTTTGTGCTTAACTTCAAAATTTTCAGTTTCATTTTCATTTTCTTTTCCTCCAATTTCTCACCAACCAAACATAGGATTACAAAAAAATTAAAAACAAAATACAACCCATCAAAGATATTGATAAAAAAAAAAAAGTACCTGAATTTCAGAAATGAGAGTTGAAGTACAATTCTACTTTGGGATCATAAAGACACACATACCAAGTAAAACTAAAAAATGGGTTCCGTTTTTATAGCCTTAAAGAACAAGAAACAGGAAAGCATATGCAAGTGGAGTTGGTTGACCGTACGATAATTGCGAGAAAGATAAAAGAGAAATTAAAGAAAACCCAGATAGATAAAAAGATTTTAACGAAGACCCAGAAACAGAATCAAAAGAAACAAGTTGAATTTCTATTGAGGAAGACAAGTAGATAAGATAACACAATCTGGGTACCTCAGAAAAAAAAAAGTTCCACCAAATCAAAGATACAATCTTGCAACAATGAAGAGTTGTGGTTTGTGCGCACACGCACACCCAATATATTCAAGAGAGAGAAAGAGACGGCTAGACCGGTTCAAATGAGGACTTCAGCAAAGCATGTTGTGCAGAGTCTGCACACACACAAACACAACGACTCAAATCGCGTGAGTCTAGAAGCTATAGAAAGTCTACAGTTTGGAATTTGGAAACTGGCACGAAAGCGCATTTAACATTTAAAACCGAGTAAAGACCAAATTCACTGTTTTTTCCAACTATTATTAAAAATAAAAAGTCACTGTAGAAGTGTTTTTCACTTCTCTCTCTCTCTCTCATTTTTTTTTTTAATAAAAATAAAAATAAAAATTTCGATAACCATATGGACGCTCAATTTTGTAATTTTTTTTATAAAAAATTTGATATATTTTATCTGTATAATAAAAATTGTGCAATTGATGTTGTTTATGTAATCATGCTCTAATCATAACTTACAATTTTTACTAAACTAGTCGTTAACTCGTGTTATGCACAAAAACTTACCTATTTGTGAGATATACTAAAATAATTTTATAAAATTTTAATTGATTAAGAAACTACTTTATTACATGATTTGCTCTTATATGACTTCAATTTGTGTTACAATTTGATGAATAAGCCATTGTTTAAACATGCAATGGCTTATGAAAAATTTGTTAGACAATTTCAGATACCGCAAAAAATAACTTTAAAATTCAGATATTAAAACTTCTGGAAGATAAAAAAAATATTAAAGAATCAAATGATTCATGATTTATAAATTATTGAAACAAAAAAAATATATATATTACTAAAAAATAGAAAAATATAAGAAAAAGATTGGGTTTGAGTTTGCATTCAAAAGATTAATCCATAACTATAAGTTTGCATCCTATCATAAAATATCATGTTAATGAAGTAAAGAGATAATAATAATAATATCAACGTTTGAGTTTGAGTTTAAGTTGGACTTGTTAGAGAAATAAAGTTCCACTCCTTGTTAAGTTTGGATTAAACAAAAATATTTTGTTATTAAAAATGATGAGTTTGAGTTTAAGTTGGACTTGTTAGAGAAATAGAGTTTTATTCCTTATTAAGTTTGAATTAAACAAAAATAATTTTATTTAAATAAAAAAAATGATGAGTTTGAGTTTAAATTGGATTTGCTAGAGAAATAGAGTTTTATTCGTTGTTAAGTTTGGACTAAACAAAAATAATTTTATTTAAATATTGTGTTGTCGTGAAAAAATTATGAGAGTTTCAGAGTTTTCAGTTTTATATATATATAGATTTGAATTTTTTTTAACATTATGTTTTCAACATATACATTTAAAGTTTAAATTCTATTTTTTTTATGTTTATTAAAAAAAATTTCATTCATTTTACAAAGTCGAGATAACTTGTTAATGATTAATAAATAATAAAATAGCGGGTTCTAGTTAGCTTAATTGGTAAAGTTTATGATGGTTGTTTAAGAGATTTGGGGTTCAATCTTCGGCTACACCAAAAACTGATTGGTATTTTAATATAATGATAATGAGTATTATCAGGAGGAGACGCCATAGGTTGAAACTCTAAAAAAAAATAGATAATAAAATAATATCAATGACAAATTACTCTTAATCATAATTTGTCTTAAGAAAAACTGTCCTTGTAATTTTTTATATTGTCTTATGGCTGAATAAAACAAATTGAGGATAAACTTTGATCACAATTTACACCACCTACCCTTCTCCTTATTTATTCTTTTGTTTATATTTATTTATTTTCTTTCGGTAATATCTTATTTTATAATTTTTATTTTATGTTTTATTGGGCCGGTTAATATTGATATCTTCTCTTTCCCACAAGGGACACACCCGTACTAGATCTACTCTTTTGACTTTGACGATTTCTTTTCTATTGGAAGGTAAGACCTTTGCAAGTTGGGCTTGGATTGAAACAATCAATACAAGGCAACCATCTCTCTCTCTCTCTCTCTAATATGGAAAAGGTGTCCATATCATGATTCATGACCTCTACATTTGGCAATTTGTATGTTAGTTTTCCTTTAATTTTTTAGCATATTAATTATTAAATACTATTCTTTTAATATCATGTTGCAATTGATAAAAGATAGTGGACAAAAAGTTACTTTTACTTGGATGTGAATCATTATTAGAATGAGAAATATATCTGCTGAAGGGGATAAAAATAGTAAATGGACGGAAACGGTGAGGACGGATCGACACCATGATTGACCCAGCTATGACGGTTAGGTGTTGCTGAATATCCGTCTTGTATAAATTAATTATGGATGCCACGTGGCGTGTCGTTTGATATATTTCAGATAAGCTTCTGCTTTATCCCCACGCAAACGTGTATATTTAGACTCCTTGCGGCACACGTTTAAGAAGACTCCTATATGGAAAGGAACTTGAGAAGGAAGTTGTATCCTCAAAGAAAGGTAATTCTACCCACTATAAATACCCCAGAAACCCTAAGTATGAAGGTACGCATAATATTCTTAACTCTAGCACTCTAGGGTTAAAGGAACAAGATTCTAACTTGACCTTCGGAGGGTATTCGGCCGACACCACGGTGCTCTCTTCTAGGTCCTTCGTTTTCTTTTTGCGGGTGTTGCTTTCGTTTGAGGAGCGCTTGCAACTCATGGGTGATATTTTCGGCATCATCAGTTGGCGCCGTCTGTGGGGATATAACACTAAGGAGGAGGAAGAAAAACTTCGGATTATATTAGCCTCGCTCTATCCCTGAGACAAAGAGTTGCATGGCACTCACCCGATCGATGGCAACGAACAACAATCAAGGCGACGAACCACGCGCCACCGCTTTGGAAAGGCGGGTCCAAACGCTTGCGGCGGCGGTTGAGCGCCTCACTAAGCGAATCATGATCCGGAAGAGACGGTTACGGCAAATAACCGCACATCGAGCGCACCACGGGAAGATCGGGGAGGGAGCTAGTCCCGAAGGAAGGAACGCGGAAAGACCTGAGGGCAGCAACGCTCCGATTAGACCCGAGCGACAAGAAACCAATCAACCGCTTGCTTTAGACACGGTGCCGACTCACATAGCTACCGAAATGCAGGAGATGAGGGAACGTATGGATGCAATGATGAACGCCCTTAAGGGACGAGTATCCGGCGATACTGACGACCTAGTCCATAGAACGGATTCACCATTCACGGCGTTGGTGAATTCATACCCCGTCCCTTCAAAGTTTAAAATGCCCCAATGTGGAAAACTATGACGGATCCAAGGACCCGTTGGATCACCCGGAGTCTTTCAGAACTCTAATGCATCTTCGGGGCGTACCGGACGAAATCATGTGCGGGCTTTCCTCACCACCTTGAAAGGGCCTGCGAGGGATTGGTACAAGTTGACGCCTAATTCCATCGGCACTTTTAAGGAATTAGGTGCACGTTCGTGTCACACTTCATCGGAAGTCATCGACACAAGAGGTCTATTGCATGTATATTGGGAATTAAACAACGAGAGGGTGAGACTTTAAGGTCTTATATAGCCCGCTTTAATAAGGAATCCCTCTCGATAGACGGAGGCCGACGACAAGACACTTGTGGCGGCATTCACAAACGGGTTACAAGAGGGTAAGTTCTTATTTTCCCTATGTAAGAATGACCCAAAGACTATGTCCGATGTCTATTACGGGCGACGAAGTATATGAACGCGGAGGATGCCTCCTGCGGCCAGAAGAAGACTACAAACCAAAGAAAAGGGAAAGAGAGGAAGATATGAAACCGGATAACGGACGAAAAGTGGCTAGAACCGGAGATCGACGAGAAGACGGAGACCCGAACCGCCTTCGGGGAGGTTCACAAGTTTCACCCCCTCGCGGCCCGATTGACCAAGTGCTAATGCAAATCAAAGATGAAGGAAGCTTGACATTCCCGGGCAAGTTGAAGGGAGATCCGAACAAGAGGCCAAGAGATAGATATTGCCGCTTTCACGGGACCACGGCCATGAAACGACGGATTGTTTTGATTTGAAACAACGGATTGAAGCCCTTATAAGGCAAGGAAGGTTGCAAAGGTTCGTGAGGAAGGAAAGAACGATCATCCTCGGGAAGCGGAATCCTAGACGGGAAAACGAGCGTCCCGGACCACCGTATGCGTACATACGGATGATAATGGGGGGCAACGCTTTAGTAGGATCGTCCAGAAGGCCGAAAGACTTATTTACGGACGGTACAAAGTGTCCAATCGACGGGACCTTCATTAGAAAGAATACGGCGAAACGGCTCCGGCATCGAGTTTTTTGAAGACGAGGCCCGCGCCTTCACCACCCCCCCGTGGACGACGCGCTTGTGGTTAGCATCCAGGTAGGGGATTTCAACGTCCACCGAGTTCTAGTAGACAACGAGAGCTCGCGGACATCCTCTACTATCCTGCGTTCCGCGGATGGGGATTGCAAAGGAGCGCCGGATCCCGCACGCGCGCCCCTCGTCGGCTTCGGGGGAACCCGGGTCCATCCTTTAGGATCCGTCACATTGGAGGTGACGGTAGGAGACTACCCACGACGGATAACTAAAAATGTCTCCTTTCTAGTGGTGGATTGTTCTTTCGGCATACAACGCCATACTCGGACGTCCTACTCTCAATGCATGGAAAGCCATCACTTCAACATACCATATGATGATCAAGTTTCCCACTGAACATGGGGTTGGAGAACTACGCGGAAATCGTAATCGCACGGGAATGCTACGTGGCCATGATGGAGATGGATGACCATGTACGGACAATGAGCATCGAAGAACGAGAGAACAAAGGTGGCGGAACCCGTGGAGACATTGGAAGAAGTCCAACTAGATGATTCAAGGCCCGATCGAACTACCGGGATAGGAACCTCGGTCGACCAAACGATTCGACATGCGATCCCTCCTGTTCCTCAAAGAAAACCAAGATGTATTCGCATGGAGCCATGACGACATGCCGGGGATAGATCCGACGGTCATAGTCCATAAATTAAACGTATCACCTTCGTTCTCTCCAAATCTCGACAAAAGAAACGCGTATTCGCCCCCGAAAGGGATCGAGCTGCAGCAGAGGAAGTGCAGAAGCTACGAGAAGCGGACTTCATACGAGAAGTGTACTATCCAGACTGGCTGGCAAATGTGATAATGGTCAAAAAGTCAAATGGGAAATGGAGAATGTGCGTTGATTTCACGGATTTAAATAAAGCGTGCCCTAAAGACAGCTACCCGCTCCCACGGATTGACGCTTTAGTCGACTCCACCGCAAAACATGAGTTGTTGAGCTTCATAGACGCCTTCTCGGGGTACAACCAGATTAAGTTGGAGAAGACAGATCAAGAGAAGACATCATTTGTGACGAGTCAAGGGCTTTTTTGCTACAAGGTGATGCCATTCGGGCTTAAGAATGCAGGAGCTACGTACCAACGATTAATGAACAAGATGTTCGAGCACCAGATTGGTCGGAACGTCCAAGTCTACGTAGATGACATGTTGGTAAAAAGCGTAAAGGCGTTGGATCATCTGAGGGACCTCCAGGAGACTTTCGACACTCTTCGAACGTACAAAATGAAGCTGAACCCAAGCAAATGCGCATTCGGAGTAACTGCTGGAAAGTTCTTAGGGTTCATGGTGTCCCAGCGGGGCATTGAGGTCAACCCCGAGAAAGTGAAAGCAATTATGGATCTATCTCCTCCAAGGACGGTGAAGGAAGTGCAAAGCCTGACGGGAAAGATAGCAGCCTTAAATAGGTTCGTATCAAGAGCAACCGACAAGTGTCTCCCTTTCTTTAGAACGCTAAGGAAATCTTTTGAGTGGACGGACGAATGCCAAAGGGCATTTGAAGAGTTGAAGGCATATCTGTCTGCCCCGCCATTACTTAGCCCGTCTACGCCGGGGGAGGAATTATTCCTATATCTTGCTGTCTCGTCGGCAGCGGTAAGTGCGGCTCTCATTAGAGAGGAAGGGAAGGTCCAGAAACCTGTGTACTTTGTAAGCCGGGCGCTACGAGGCACTGAGGAGAGGTACCCACGGATAGAGAAACTCGCCTTCGCACTTGTAGCTGCAGCTCGAAAACTGAAGCCGTATTTTCAAGCACACACAATAACAATCCTGACGGATCAGCCATTACGGAGAGCAATGCACAATCCTGAAACCGCCGGACGAATGGCTTTGTGGGCTATCGAGCTAAGCGAGTACGATATCCAATACCAGCCACGAACAGCTGTGAAAGGACAAATATTGGCAGACTTCATTGCGGAATTCACTACACAAAAAGAAAACGAAGGACCTAGAAGAGAGCACCGGTGTGGTGTCGGCCATTTAAGGTTTGATAAGTCAAGTTTAAAAATTACAAATGACGGTTCAAACAAAAGTTCACTAAACAGTGATAAATTTTTACAAAAGGAAAAGTGTTCTATTCGTTCTTCGGAGATGAGTTCCCGTCCAATGGACCGTCGTCTTGCTGAGTAGGAGGTTGAACTTCACCTTCATTGGCTGGAGCAGTGACGGCGAACACTTCATCTGTACTCTCTGACTGGACGGATTGCGCGAGTGTTTGCCCTTGAGCATCAATGTTGATGTGAGATACGTCCAACTCAGGGTACGACGACTTAACCTGACGGATAGCGTCGTCGAACCCGTCTACAAAGGAGTTTCCTAGCTCCGTTATAAGATTCTCAGAATCACGGTATTCTTGGACGGCTATCTCCTTGGCATTGTCAAGCTTCGACACCGTCTCCGTCATGCTTATCTTTATTATTCAAAAGTTCACGTAGCTGCCCATTCTCTGACTCCACTTCGCCTCTAACTTGCTCCGAGCACTTGAGCTCTTTCTGTCCATATTAATCTTATAGGTCTTCGGCTTAACTCCTCCTCCATCGTCTTGTTTTTCTGCTCGGACGGTCCATGGATGTCTCATGATTAAGGCAACGGCCAAAAAGCCCCTTCATCATCACCATAGCCTGGAAGCAAAATAAAAACGATGTCATGATAATGACGGGCGTAAAGGAACTTAGCAACAATACTAGACGGATCCAAAATTACCTGAGCAAGGGTGAAGAGTCCCGTTTCACCCATCGCCTCCGTCGAGTGGTTTCCAAGGTGCAACGTAGTCGTCGGCGGTCGGCATGTACGGACGACATCTTCTCGAGAGCATAGCTCGAGTCTTCCCGAAAGAGGACGGGTGGTTTCTCCCCTGGAGGTGTTGGACCCTTCATTAAACCTTTGCCTTTCCCGTGTTTGACGGGCGTTTTCTCAGCTTGTAAGGCCACGACGGGTTCGACGGTAGTCTTCTGTTTCTTCTGAGGACGGTCCGTCTTCTCATGTTGGATTCGTTTTGACGGTACCGTATGGGTCGTCCCTTTGCTTGACCCCAGTCCCGCTTTTCTTGCTGCTTGCCTGTTTAATAAGGGCTCTCCTCCGGCGGCGTCCATTTTACGCAAATCATAGACGGATGAGAGAGGAAAGGTAAAGTAAAGCATAAGTAAAAATGAAAGACGGGTATAGTTTTGACGTATTTACGTTTTCGAACTTTGTTATCGTATTGACGGGCAGCGGATGAAGGTTCGGGTCCGTCACAATACCAATTCGAGTATCAAGCGTGACGAGTTGAGCCCAAGTTCTTTCCTGCCGGTTTTGTCTTGTTAAAAATTCTCTCCAAAAAACTCACTGCTCCAAGTCAACCTCGAGGACGGTCCCGAGCTGCAATAAAGGACGGTTAGACCTAGAAAATAAATTAAATTGACTTCAAAGATCGGACGGAAGCAAAAAGGGTACACATACCCGACGGAGGCATTATGCCCCATGTTGTGTCGACGGGCATGTTAGTTACATCTCCTGGACGGCACATCCATTCGTCCCCTTCTAAAAAGAAGTAACGACTCTTCCGGTGCTCTGGTACCGTGAAAGTGTCACCGACGAGCCTCGATAAGGGACTTCTAGCTACAAAGCTATACATCCCCTTGGACTTGACGATCTCTGTTGGACGGTAACAATGGAAAAATTCTTCCACCGTCAACCTTCTCGGCACCTTCGGACATCGCCCCATACAAAACCTCAACCCCGATGAACACTCTCCGGGCATTTGGGGAGATTTGGGTGACGGACGAGACCAAGGTATTGAAGAAGTCGACGGTGAAGAGAACTCAAGGGAAATCGAGCCCCGCCTTTAAAGCTTGCTCGTAGATCCCAACACCGTCTACCCCCGTAGTAGCATTTCTCGGATTTGTTGGGAAGACGTCAGACGGATGTCTGTCCGGTATTTGGTACTTTGTCCTAAGTGTGTTGAGTTGAGATTCGGTCATGGACGACCTAAAATCGTTTACCGTCCAGAGAGGCAGCATGACGAACTCCCTAAGGCCATCTGGGCCAATTATTGATTGGACGGGAGGATCCACACCGTCCAAGCTACTACTGGACGATTCTGAACTCTCCGTCTCTAGACCACCATCAAGGGAAGAAGAGGTACTTGATGGATCCCTCTCTTCACTTGAAGTGTCAGGATCTCTTGGACCTGACGGAAATTTTTCATCGTAGCCCGCCCCCTCGCGGACAAACGACTGGTTACTTGACGCACTAGACATTACCTACATTTATGATGGTACAACCTAAGACACCGACGGTTCTAAAGAAAACACACTTAAAACAGTGAAATTCAAAGAAAGACGGAGAAAGGTTTGGAATACGTACCGAATCGAAATGATTTCTGACGAGAATCGACGGACGGATCTGCTGAAATGACGGGAAGGCACAATAGTTGTGACGGTTGTGCTCTGCTCACAAGTTTTTCATATGAAGGTAAAATAAGGGGAGAAAAATTTGGCTTTTTATAGAGCAGAGGGCGCGGAATACGAAGCGACGCCTCGGTTTGGGTAAACAGCCAATCCATGAGGGCCACGTGCTCTTCGCCAGAAATGTAGGCCACGTGTCATCCGTCATGGTATGCCAAGACCGTCCCCATTTAATACATTGCTTTTAGTCATTCCATGGATCCGTCAGATTATAAGGACGGATCCAAGGAATGAAGGGGGGCAACTGAAGGGGATAAAAATAGTAAATGGACGGAAACGGTGAGGACGGATCGACACCATGATTGACCCAGCTATGACGGTTAGGTGTTGCTGAATATCCGTCTTGTATAAATTAATTATGGATGCCACGTGGCGTGTCGTTTGATATATTTCAAATAAGCTTCTGCTTTATCCCCACGCAAACGTGTATATTTAGACTCCTTGCGGCACACGTTTAAGAAGACTCCTATATGGAAAGGAACTTGAGAAGGAAGTTGTATCCTCAAAGAAAGGTAATTCTACCTACTATAAATACCCCAGAAACCCTAAGTATGAAGGTACGCATAATATTCTTAACTCTAGCACTCTAGGGTTAAAGGAACAAGATTCTAACTTGACCTTCGGAGGGTATTCGGCCGACACCACACCGGTGCTCTCTTCTAGGTCCTTCGTTTTCTTTTTGCAGGTGTTGCTTTCGTTTGAGGAGCGCTTGCAACTCACTGGTGATATTTTCGGCATCATCATCTGCTAAAGATGTTATCAAATTCAAGCTTATCAAAAAAGAAAAAAAAAGTTTTCAAATTCAAATGTTTAGCAAAAAGTTATCAAATACTCACTTAGATTGCATTTAGATTTGAGGATATTAAATTAATGAATTTAAGGAAAATTGATGACATGACTTACTTGTAAATATTTTGTAACACATTATAGATTCACATTTTGATGATTTTCCATAAATACGAAAGTCTCCCATGATTTCTTTACGGACATTTACATTCTTTACGGACATTTACATTCTTTGTGGTTAAAAACACATGGAGTAAATAACTAACATCAAAGCATAAAATTATAATTATACTCTTATTTTTCCCTTCTTTTATTACAAAAAATAAGAGGCCTTTTGTCATTTTGGTTCCTTCTTCTTCTTTTTTCGGAATTCGTTTCTTCATTTTTTTAGTAATATCGATTGTGTGCATATAATCATTTTTAGTGTTTTTAGTTATCTCTATATGTTAAGAAGATTCAAAAAGTTAATTATTGCCATTTTTTATTTCCAAAAATACTTATAATTTAATTAACTTATTCTTAAAACATAAGAAATACCACTGTACACTCTTGGTGCGATGGTCACTCTACAAGTATAAGTGATTGTAGGGTGTGGGGGGTAAAGACCGGGGTTTAAGTCTCTAAGAGGATGATTCACACACATATACTTTTAGATTAGGTTAAAGTAAAATTTATATCTTATATAATAAATAAATAAATAATAAAACATAAGAAATGAGGTTAAAATCGCAAATAGACAAAAATTAAAACATAAAAGGGGAAAAACTCCCTACTAGATAGTAGATAGATACAAAGTTCCTACCCAACATTTATCACCAAAAAAAAAAAATTCCTACTACCCATGTACACAACCAAAACTACTTATGTTCCTATAAAGAATAATAATAATTAAAAAAAAAAAAAAACAAATGTTCTATTAAAGAGACTACCCCACCACATTCATATTTAAAATATAAAAAAAAATATCTCTAGTTCTATTAAAAGAGACTACCCACGTCACATAAAAAAAAAACTATATATATATATATATATATTGTGAAAACTACATATATTGTGCATTAGCAATTCTATGACCTTCTATGATGCGTGAATATATGAAAGATGTTATAAAAAATTTGGTTATGAATAGAAAATTATGACATTAAATCCAAAAAAAGAGTCTTGTTTCATGTGCAAAACGCGTATAATTAGGCTGATATCTATTATGCTCATCATTGTTTCTTCATTTTTTTTTTAGCAATATCTTTTATGTGCACATCACAAGAGGTCCATCAAAGATGGGGTGTAAGTGTAACAAACCAAACTACATGAAAACTCCACATTTATGTGACTTACTCATTATTGGGGGAACCACAATTTAACATCCTACAACCACTCTAAAAACAAGCTCGTGTGGTATAATGTCGAAAACTATAAAAGATTTGAGTGTGTCTTCCTCATTACCAATTGGTTTTGAAGTGGAATGACAGAGTTCATGGTCCGACATTCATAATTACAGACATGAAAGCAAATAAAGTAAATTGTCCCATATTCTAAACTTAATTTTCTAGTAAATCACAAGTAGGTAAAATGTGTCAACTTTTTCAGGCCATTTGATTGACAAGTGTAATTTTGCGATAAAAATTTACTCATATTAATGAATGGATTAATATTCACAAAAGTGTCACTTTCTAAATTTACATATTAATAAATCAAGCTTGCCTTAGCAACAAAATGAAATGTAGCTCTGATTTTCTTTTGTTAATGTATTTACCATAAAGGTATTTTCACTGCAGTCAAGGACAAAGATTTCATATAAAACCTAGCTAGTTGATTTATTATGGGTCCAGTATTTGAAAAGTCAGCTAAGAGATTTGACCCGAACAAAAATCAAAACAAAGATGAGATTAGAATTATTAGCATTGGGCCTATGCAATGCACGGATAATACTGTAAGTTGCATATAAGAAGGCTATGTAGAATGATTAAAATATTTTAAAGTAATAAATGAAGTAATGTTGCGATAAAGTGAAGAGATTTTTTTAAAATTAATAATGTAATACAAAATTAAGGAGATGATGAATTTAGACTATGCAAGAAATGTCATAAAATTAAAGAATTGTTATTATGTTGTGTAATAAGTTGATTGTTTGTTTAATCATAGTTTTTGTTTTTTCAATGCATTGGAGTTAGTGTAAAATTTGTATAATATAATTTTAATTTTTTGTTGACTTATAGAAATATTATAGAAAATTTATGATGTCACATTTATGATATTGAAGTATGATAGTAGTAGTTTAAACACTCAATGATAATAGTAATATCCTACTAATAGAATTTTATTATAATCCAAAATATCTAAAGAATGTGAGGTGGAAAGTTAAATGAAAAAATTACTTTAACAAAGCTTCACATGGCATAACTGCATAGTCTCCAACATGAAGTTTTTACTTTCTTATATAAATTTTTTTTAAAACCATATAAAATACTTTATATATATATATATATATATATATAAAAATAAGTGCACATCTATAGATAATTTTTTTTTTTATGAAACTCAATTATAGATAATTTATGTGTATTTACTCCATTGGCAAATTCAATGAACTAAAATTTGACATAAATGCAAATCTTGATGAGGTGGAAACTTAAATGAGAGAGATTCAAGGAATATGCCACTTAGTAGAACTTCATGCTTTTTCACGTGAGGCTTATATATGTGTGTGTGTGTATATATATATATGTGGGGTCATGGATTTTGGGATTTGGCCGAGAGCATGTGGTTTTGGCCGAGAAGCATGGGTCGTCCGAGTCCGAGGAGTACTATCTCCTCGGACTAAAGTTAAACGCAAATCTAGTATAGATCCTAATGATTAAAGATGACATTTCAAGAAGTTCTAATGATAGCAACGAGCACCATGAATGTACAAGAGGGATAAAGGCTCAAAAATATCTAAAGGGAAGCTGCTACCACCGCATTAATGAGAAAGTGACTTCTAAATAGTATTATGGCAGCCTTACAGCCACCCCAAAAGACTTTTAGAGGGGGCTGATGGGACAAGTATCAGCATAAACCATCAACTGTCCACATGTAGTCCACATGTAGGGTAAAGATGAAGGGAGAGATGTAATATAAATAAGGGTAGAGATCTCAGAGAGAAGGGGACGAAAAAAGGGAAAGAGAAAGCACTGTAGCAATTTCAATAACTCTTGTAACCATTGTCATCCAATATATACTAGAACAGAGCTCCTCAGATTGTTCCGAGGACAAACTTTCTTGCACAAACCGGGTACAATTCTTGTTGGCTCATCATCCGAAACTATACTAACTGTTATCCATGCACTAAAGTCTAGCTCTTTGACCCACTCTCTACAAATTTATTGTACTAGGTTCACTGGGCCAAGATCCCTTACATTTTGGGCTTGGTCTGAAAATTGTGTTCCCACAATATATATATATATATATATATATATATATATTGATATTGATTATATTAATATGATTGTGTCAATATACTAATATTTTCACAAAAAACAAGGCTATCCTCAAGTTTTTAAAGCAACACGACAAAGTTCTTTGGCTAATTGATTTCTATTCTTAATTGCTAAGGAAATGGCAGTAGATTATGTTCAATGCCTAGTTCTCTGATAAATCTAAGCTTGTTTAAATTTACAAGCCAGCTTATTTTAAAACTTTTAAAACTCCATTTTTATTGTAATTATTATTATTTTCTTGAAACCATTTCCAAAGATTATGTCATATTAATAAACCAAGTGACATACAAGGAGTCCAAATCTTATGTCCCATTTTACCTGCTTCATTTTATGCTCTACCAATAAAAGTTTACCGCATGTCTCACCTAATAGATTAAATTATAATTCTATCCCTTTATTATTTGTTACCTAAAATAAATAACAATAAATAAATTAAAATAAAATAAACAAACCACCAACGCCTCCCCACAACTGATCCTCCACCACCACCTTCACTAGCAGTAGGAGCAACAGATCGCCGACGTTGTCAGGAATTTCCGGCAACACAACCCGTCACGGCCATCCACCTCCGCTGGGTCCACACCAACACCTCCTTGTCTTCAAATCCAAAACTGTTACCCTTAAAAATCAAAGAGATCTAGAAAAAAAACACTCTCATTTTGCTTTCTTTCTCGCCAATCTGGTCTCAAACAAACAAAACAATGGCCTAAGAATTTGTTTCCAAGTTCAACTTTCATTGTCTGCGAGTGGAACGTCCACTACCCCATATGAACAATTTATGGACAATGAGTATAAGCCATGCATGGTGATTTTTGTTATGGAGTTCTGGCAAGCGATTTCATGGATCACAAATAATAAAAATCATTCATGGATTTGAAAACAAGGAGGACGTGGTGTGGACCCGGCGGAGGTGGATGGGTGTAATTGGTGGGGTTGATGTCACTGGCAATCTCTTGTAGAGGCTCTGGAAAAAGTTGAGGTGGTAGACCTGTGGAGGTAGGAATGTGTTGGGTTTCTTTTTGTTTTATTTATTTATTTTATTTAGATAACTGAAATAAGTTTAAGGCATAAAATTAGGTTTTACTTAAATAATTAGACATGTGTCACATTTTTATTTGTGGAGGATAGAGTAGAACAGGAAAAGTGAGAGAGAAAGATTTGAATCCACATAGGAGAACAGTTTTCTTTCAATTTTAGCAACCAACTAATTTCTTTTTCTATACGTGCAAGATAGGTTTTAGAAAGGTTCAGATGTTTGTGACCTAAATCCTAACAGTACATTTGGGTTACTAAGTATTAAAAATGATATTTTTTTATATGAAACTGTAAAAGAGAAAAAAAAAAAAAATGGCAGAACAGAAAAGCAAGGGAGAAAGACAGTGCGGAAGTAGAAAAACCTTAGGAATAAGCAGAGACGAAGCTAGAACTTTGAGTTAGGCCAGGTGTCCCAACCCTATTGCACATTGTAAACCCTAAGACACCTATGGTCTATACAATTCCTCAGCTAGATGAGAAAGAAAAGCCATGTCTACCAAGGTAGTGGGCTGAAGGGTGGCTTTGTACTATGTCAAGGACAACCAGGGAGGGAGAGAGGGAAAGTGTGAGTCTTGAGGATATTACATGTGCCCTGGGTAGTGGTCCAAGCTTGTACTAGATAATGAGAGGTGTTCTATAGCACTTGACCAAAGGGAGCTGATTTCTCTCTCATGATAGTGCTCAGTGTCCATGCTAGACTACACACCTTTCTTCCTCCAATGGCACTCACACTGTTGGCATGAGTCAAAGGCGTGGCTCCCCTTACTGAAACATGTTTTTTTGTAACTCAAAGCCATCATTCTTGGTTATATTTGTTTGCTCACTTTCACCTGCTTGTGTACTGTACATCTTCAAAGTTACTGAATCGGTGATTCAACTATAGCATTTGCCACAAGATCAATTTTCTCTGATCACTTTACCAATTGCATATAAGTCACTGAATTGGTAATTTAACAATAGCATTTGTCACAAGATCAATTGAGTCTTTTCATAAAAACAAAGTCATCTCAATACATTTTGTGGCCTAAGTCGACAATTTAAAATGACATCTTTCATGAAAAATTATTAGTTTCTTCCAATATTCCAATGATGATACTCATTTAACACTTCTTTGCAAAACTATCAATTTGAAATTTGTTTTCTTAACAATTTTAGCCTTGATTGTATTGATTTATTTGTACTAATACTAATATGATCATGCCAAAATCATGAAATATTAACTATGTTATAGCCACATTTTTACGAAGATTGTTCATATACATATAATATTTTAAATATAAAATAAAAGTTTAAAAAACTTGTAAATTCTAAATGGTGTCATTTTTATTGAATATCTCAATTCAATTTCAAATAGATTATTTTCAAACCTCGCTCAAATTCACTGTCCACAAAAGTGGGTTAGATGCAAATTTAAAATGTATTGCTACTTAATATTTATAAGCAATACATGAATTAGAAAAAAGAAACCCACATTTTTATATAATTTAATACATAAATTGGATTAATTTCATATTTATAAAAATATATGTTAAAACTTTTAATTCTAAATATATCAAAATAGTGTCAAAATAAATATCATATTTTAAATATTAATGTCTCTCTTGGCCGTGTTGGATTTTATTTATTGAATAATGGATTTTATTAATAAATTTGTCTTGAAAACTACTAATTCTAGTTTTATTTTGATAGAGAGTGAAAAGAAGAGTAAAATTTTTGAAAGATAAATTTTTTTTATACCCTTAAACTACTACAAACATAGTGAAAACTATGAATAAAATTTTGAGCATTCAAAAAGAGTCTAATATTTTTAAAATGATTTTCATTTATTAAATTTTTAGGCTTTAATTAAAATTTTTACATTATAAGATAAACAAAATATTCAATCGACCAATAAAAGATGTTTTTTTTTTTTTTAATTTCGAAGTAAGAGGTTTTACTTTTTTATTATTATTTTTGTGCAATACTATAAAACAAAGAGACATAATATATTCTATTTTAGGGGGTTTAGAACTTTGTCTAAACAATTTAATGGTTAAGCTGTCTTTGCATAAAAATGAAGGATTTGGCTTACTTCCAGTACCTTATTAACTGAACATGTCATTTTATTTGAAATATATAATGGCAAGTGGTAGTGAGTTTTAGGTTATGTTTGGTAATAATTTTTGTTTTCTATTTTTAAAAACTTGTTTTTGGGAATATTTTCATGTATTTTTGAAATAAAAAACATGTTTGGTTAGTTGAAATTAAAAAAATTATTTTTGAAGAAAAAAATAAAAATACTAAAATATGTTGTTATTAGGATTTGAACTCTAATGCTAACTTTTTAAATGAGACAGATTCATTAAATCAAATACGTGATTTCTTTGACTTTTGAAAACTAGAAACTGAAAACAACCTTTTGTATATTTTCAGTTTCTTTCACAAATTGAGTTTTAAGAACAATTTTTGTTTTTTGTCCATTTTGAGTTACCAAAAAAGTTTTTTAGTTTCAAAAATAGAAAATTATTTTTGAAAACAAAAAATAAGTGGAAAAAACGGTTAACAAACATACCCTTAATCTCTTCATTTTATTTAATTAGTGGATGATATGACCATTTTTTTATTAAATCAAAGAGAAATGCTATGTCCACAATATTTTTACAACATTTTTCATAACATATCTTAAATGGTAAATTCTTATTGGTTGTTACGGATAGATAAAAAGTAATTTAAGTTTTGAATTCAAATTACAACCAATAGCAACTTTACACCTATGATTTTTTGTTAAAATATTGTGAAAAATTGTGGGCATAGCATCTCCTTAAAACAAAAGAAAATTCCAATTAAAAAAGTACTAGAGGTAAGCTAAACCCAAAAATGAATGCATCGTGAGTCCACTCTCAACTTCCTTTACTGTAGATTGTCCAGTGTTGGTAAGATATTTGAACATGCTTCCCACACAAAGTTTCGAACTTTTGGGGGCACATTAAGTGACCTGATTTTTTTTTTCATGTGTTACCATTCAAGTGTGCAAGTGAGTGCTCAGTGCTCACCTCTACAGTGGCGGCTCTAAGAATTTTTTTAAGGTGGTCACTAAGAAATTTAAATTATATAAAAAATCTAATAAAATGATAATTTGAATATTTGCTACAATTGCAAGTCGAGTCGCTAAGAAAAAAAAAAAATGTTGCGACTACAAAGCCAAAAAGATTATAACTGTTGTTACCATTAAGGAGAACTTACAACTGTAAGTGCACAATTGCACCTGGTCCCAAGAACAGTTATGGGCTCAGGCCCAATATGCCTTAAACAATATGAATTTGTAGAGTGTGGACTTGAAACCCAGGTTAGAAGCGTGTGAGGTTTAAATGACAAACTAAAGATTGCAAATGCTCGGAAACAACAAGGAGTATAGTAAATCAGCCTCCTCGGACATAAGCCAAGAGTTGTTCTTATATTATCTCTCTCCTTGTTTCTTTTCTTTTTTAGGTTACAAAAAGTCCGTCCCCCTTTCTGTCTTAAATTGCTCTTTAAATACTACTCTTTTGAATACTTTGTACACGTGTTGCCTCACCTCCCCCTTAGCCTAGATATTTCTTTTCTCAGTGCCTTTGAATAGTAACCAGAAGTTTCTCTTCCACTGTTCAGGTGTCACTTCCCCATAAATGCGGCCAAGGTGGTAGGTGCAGGGTCTTTAATGTGGAGGTAGCAGCCTTTATCTTTGACATTTCTTCAACACCGGTGCTTCTGGGGCGTTCTAGGGTTCACCCCTTTTAACCATTGGCCTTAACCGTGTCATCCCCTAATCTTTACTATGAAATCCCGAGTTCTTCGGTGTTCATCCGAGGGTAAGCTCACCCTCGGCTGGATCCTCGGATCCTCGGCGTATGGCCCGACCCATAGTACTAACAAATTCTAAACCCAGGAGCAGGTCGGCCTTCCTTAACACGGCCCAAAAGGCCCACATTCCCATCAGGATCTTTTCACCCCCCACAACAACTACAATATTTTTCTTGGTACTATTTTTAAAGAAAAATGAAGTTAGAGATTATTTTTATTGAATAGGTTAAATGAGCTACAAATATAAATGATTAGTGATTTTTATCTTTTTGTTTATAATAGGCTTTTTGTTGATTAATTTGTTCACTTGTTTTATTTGGTTTATGTTTATTGTTATTTAGGCTAATATTTTTTGTTATTAATTAAGCCTTTTTTTTTCAAAGGGATTAAGGATTATGTTTGGGGATAGTATTAATTTTAGACTAATGTTACGTTCACAACATATTGACAATAAATCTTATGAAAAAGCTGTTTTTAGTGAATAAAAAAATAATATCAGTATTAAACCAAAATTAGAATCACTAACAACTTATCATATTACCACCGCACACCCTTAGTGCGATGACCACTCCACAAGTATAAGTGCTTGTGGAGTGTGGAGGGCAAGACTGGGGTTCAAATCTCCAGGAGAGAGCTTCACACACGCACACTTAGATTAGGTTAGAGTAGAAATTCTATCTTATATAAAAAAAAACAACTTATCACATTAAATTTATTTGAAAAATTATTGTGAAAATGTTGTGAATATAGTATTGCTCCTATATTTGTTGAACCCAAACAAAAAGAAATTTTAATTAAAAAAGTCCTTGACATAAGTCAAACCAAAAAATAAATGTATCCATCACAAATAGTACTCTTTGAATAATTAAGCATAATTAATGGTTTTAATTAAGCATAAATTAAAACTTGAGAAGAAAATATCAACTGAAACGTGCAAGTGTTGGTCATTAATTATGCTAAATTATTCAAGGAGTACTATTATTTAATATTTATCAATGTTACACATTGATCTCAGTTTTAATCATAGTCTTATTGAGATTTATGGTAATGAAAAGCCAATCACATTGAGATAGACAATCAGATAAAAAATGGCAAGTGAATACACACAAGTCCTTGCCATTTTGTAATCTTTTTGTAATCTTCAAATATCCACAAGATTACATCAATTGCTGAATCTTATTCCCCTCCGCACACCCCCCCTCCCCCCCCCCCCCCAAAAAAAAAAAAAAAAAAGAAGTTTGACGCAAGCACTTTGTAGCCATAAATTTATCTGCAGTGTGCTCCATTGCTGTGGTGATAATTGTTATGATCACTTAGCTTTGCACCGCATACTTGTAGGACACTAATGGATGTTAGAACTACCAACGATACCGCGGTAACAATCGATTTCACGATTACAAATTCCACTTGTAATAGAACCTATGTTACCTAAACTCTTCAATCCCTTGGTACATATGGCTGCCTTATGGACTGTTGCATCATCTTTGGAAGCCAATTAATAAGTTTTGCTTTATAAAACTCATTTCACAAAACAATCTATAGACAGACTTTCCAGGTTTGCAATCTTGACAGCTTCATGCATTGTTTCTGTCTGGAGTATCACGTAACCCCTGCACAGAATGATTCAGGCATTCAGGAATATGAAGCACCTTAGATGGATATGAAGTATCATTTTATGAGCTAGAAACAGTGAAGGTGATTCTGTTAAGAGTGCTTTTACAAGTGAATCATCAGCAATTTAGAAGAGACTTTAAAGTGATACAAACCTCAATACTTCTGTACATGGATGATGGATCCCTGAGAGGTTTTGATAATCTCTATGCTTCATGGTAAGGCATGACAGCAGTGTAGGGTTTCCTCTTTTCTTTTTGAACCTTGATCACAAAAACAAGATTACAACTTTTACAATTTAAGTGTATTTCTTTTAATGCTGACATGAAAGATTGCAGGTTTAAACATCAATACCTGTGCCTCTAATTCAGCAATTCTCTGCAAAGATGCCTGCTCAATGCAAGCACGGCGCTTGCACTCTTCTTCAAGCAAACCTGTAATTTGGTACCTAAACTCAGCCATCTCTTGAGCTAGGTCCTCTGCTTCTTCCTTTGCTCTTAACTTTTCCTCTCTCAATTCTTCCTGGCAAGTGGCAACCGTTAGTATGTTAACTTCTACAGGTTAAAATCAAGTCATAAAACCCCAAAGTCCAGAAAGGAGAAAAGACCCTAGGGTACTCAATCTCACTTGTAACCAAAATTTAAAAGAGACACTTCTGTGGATGGTCATACCTTAAGTTGCTTCACCAGAATTTCATATTCTTGGATCTGTTGTGACATCTTCTCCATCTTATTTATTGAATCTGCATCAGGTGCCCCTACCATTGCCAATTTTGAGAGGAGTGGACCCATGACTTTTCCATAACTGCTTCAGAAATTATCAAAATATCATACAGATGTCAAAAAAATGGAAACTGAATATAAACCTAAAAAATTAGTAAAAATTTTCAGGTCTTCAAAAACAAAACTTAATGTGGCATTTTTTCCTCAAGAAAACCTTTAAATAAAAAAAAATACATGTTTATAATCTTCTCATTTGGATGTTGGGTCAAAAACTATAAAATTAAAACCATAAGCATATTTAAGGCCTAAAATGCAGGTGCCAAATGAATAGAATTGATGATTTATAATCTACTGAAGATAAGGTGAGGAATGCCTTCTTTCATCTTCCAAATTCGTCCCTCTAAAATGGTGCAAATTTTATAAGTTGACAATATGCAGTTTCACACATCCATCCCCTCTGCTCCCCCCACCCCGAACCCCCCTGTCCAATATATATAATATTCTTTTTTTTTTTTTTTTTTCTCATTTCGACTTCTTTTTTCTGAAAAAATAAATTGCATATGATTTTCCTTGTAGAGATTCTGAAACTACATAATATTCCACTCGTTACTTTTAAGCAATGACAACCAAGAGTTGTCATAAACAGAAAAAAAATGGATCCACCAAGGAAGACATTAAGTCAAAGTCAAATCCCATAAGAAGTAACTACCCAGTCCAAGATCCAAAAAAAAAAAAAAAAATCCTTGATAAGTTGATTTATTGAGCCAGAGAGATTACCAGAAACAAAGATTTTATGGTTAGAGACTATTGATATATGGATAGCAAAAGTGCCTCTCGCAGGTCTAAAGAGCAGACAATAACAAAAGATTCTTCCCTTTCTCAGCATTATAATATTATCAAAAAAAAATTCTTTACTGGACATGAATCACATACAAGTTAATTAGTAAACAAAAACAATTATAAGTTGAAATGTACCTAATTTCTTTAGATATGCTAATCTTGTTCTCTGGTTTACTCAAGGAAGTCTGATACTTCTGATCTGATCTATCCTTGTTTTCCAGCCATTCTTCAATTTTTTGACAAAATACCCTAGCATTTGTTTCAGATTTATCAAGCTTTTCCTTCAGTTCCTTATTTTCCTTATCTAGGTGTTCCATAATTTTCTGTGCATTTTTAAATTGAACCTCAAGCTCTTCAATCAACCCATTCATCCTAGCTTTTTCTTGAACAGTTTCTTCCTGGATTTTCTTAGCCTCAATGCAACTCTGCTCCAAAGCCGTGATATCAAGCCTCATGCTTTCTATTTCACATTCAGACTCTAATGCCATGGATGAGATTGACTTCTCTAGTTTCTCTATGCACAAATTTGAATTTTGTAACTCCACTTCTTTGCTTTCCAGTTCCTGCAACAAGAACAACCGCTCTGAGGCAGATCTCTTCAGCTCCTCCCTTAGCCTGTCAACATTCTCCGGTAAATCTTCCATGTCTGATAATTTCAGCTCAAGGCTGTGTACATGCTTTTCCAGGAAGTTCACCTCCGTGTTCCTTACATTTAGTTGATCCTGCAGGTAATCTGTGATGAATGTTGTGATTGGGTTAAGCCAAAGAAAACTGTTAACATGTCAAGTCATGGATGGAGGACAGCACGCTGCCAAGGCCATCAATGTGCACACATCATTATATTGTCATTGATAACCACCGTAAAGGATACATCCTAAAAAGCCCAGATGGCTGAAAAATATTGGAAAGCAAGAGTTAAAAAAGTGGATCACATAATAACATGTGTGTTGAACACAAATGATCTTATTGTTGGAACCATAGATACATTAACTGCTTTTCCCCTGAAGCCCGCGTAATCACTCATGAACTATTTACAAAAAGAGGGCATTAGGCCCTAACTCTTGATATGATTGATCAAAATACCTTATAAGAGATTAATTAGGGTCTATAATATCATGAGCACTTGCATGATACTGTTTCAGTTTCTACATTGTCATAACTACTGTACAAGCCCCAAAAGAATTCGGAACACATTCATCTAGAATGCTTACTTTAGAGGAAATCATATATTACAACACATTCATCAAATAATAGAATGAAATCAATGTCATCCATGGTTTGTATACCAGACAAAAAATGGAATAGAGCTTGAGGAATCAAATATAGACGACTTTATCAAATGCCACTGAAACATCTATCATTATCAAAATGCATGTTTAAGAGATGGCAATTTATAAAACTATGAAGACATCATCAAATTTTTTCATTGGTAAATACACACACACTCAATGAGTCTTTTAATCCCTTTATTAATAGACATCATAATTTAATAGAATGCAAACAAGCTACAATAGTTCCACACACAAGGAAATCCCGTTAAAATAATCATAATCAGCCGCAGAAACTTAACAACTTAAGCAAATATTTATCTTGAAATACAAGAATAACCACCTATTTCTTGAAAGCAGTTCAACAGTTCTTTTTCCAACTTTTCAATGTGCTTCTTGTCTTCTGTACGAGCCTCTGACAACGATTTCACATGTAGCTCTAGTCTCTGTGTCAAACAAAAGTCTGAAATCAGATACTATGCTGGAGATGATAGTTCTAGAACCTTACAGATATTCTGCCAGAATATATTTTTCTGGTTAAACAGCAACAACTTCTTCATAGACCAAAGAAGAGTAATGGAGTGGAAAGTTAAAACCACAATATTTTGTTTTTCCTTTTATATCCTTTAATTTCCCCACCTTTTTTTGCCCTCATATCAACATTTTTGCTTCAAATTAGGGATTTTTTTTCCACATGCTATTCTGAAAATTATAATTAGAAGATTTGTGGACTATTTGGAAAACAACTATGCTTGATTTGGACACTCCTTTTCCAGCAGCTGATTCACAAAATAACCAGATACAATTACAAAGGTATGTGTCACTTACAATATATACTAAGTTGGACAATTCAGTCTATCTTATTAGTTCACATATCATAATATTTATATCATTAAGAGGTAGGTATTCAAGAGGATTGATCATAACCGGCCTACACATGTCACAACAGTCAATTATTCTCTTTGTAATCCACTATCTAATTCATGCAGTTCAAAGCATGCTACAACTGCATTTGAAAATATTATATTTTGTAACAACAAATTTTTCCCTTACTTCACTAGTTTCTATATTACAAGAAAATTTAAAAAGTAACAAACTGAAAGTAAATAGAAAATAACACATGTAGAGGCCAATGAAATGGAAAAACAACACGCCCATACATAGTTCATTCATCCAAAGAGGATTCAAATGAATGACTTAAGCATATCAAAGAAAATGAATTTTTTCTGTTTCACAATCTATTGAAATGAAAAGAAAACTTCTATAGAATCAAAACATTACCCTGATCAGATCAAAGCTTTGGGATTGTGAATCTTTCAGCATGTCCTTTTCTTTCCTTAACTGCATACAATTAAATAAATTGATCAATAATAAAAGAGAAAGGTATCAATTGGCAAGACCACTTACAGATATCCATATTAAAATATGAATTGATAAAAAAAAGACATTGGCCCAGCCAATGGCTCAAAAATATTACTAAACTAAGGTCTTCCCAAAATAGGACAAAGTGACAACCAGTTTCTTCTTTTTCTTTTTTTGGATGAATGGTAATTTTATTCAGACCAAGGACGCCTGCAATGCAGGATACAAACAAGCAGCATAGCTGCAACTATTCATCAATGACAAACGCTACACACTGAAACTAGCAACAGCAAACAATACAGATTACATTTGAAGCCTAACAAAACATGAGTCTAACAGAGCACCCTTATGGACTGAATCCGGAAGCTTCCAGATGTAGCAGAGCTTCCTGTGACCTTGGAACCTTCCTCATAGCAGCCAACTGAAATCTTAAAGCCTCCTTTATTTGATGGATCAACTCTTCTCAATTCTAGCCCTTTCACCAAAAGCACAAGCATTCCCCTCCAACCAAATGAAATAGATCGAGGCAGTCCAAGCTAATCTGCTTAAAGTAGCCTTAAGACAAGTTTGTGTAGCAACAAATTTATCTTTGATGGATGCATCACCTTATCCAAATTAGTTAATTAGACTGGAGAAGCTACAATCAAAGAAAAGACAGCTTATGTCTTCTACTTCACTCTACTACTGAG
This sequence comes from Castanea sativa, assembly GCF_040712315.1. Lineage (NCBI taxonomy): Eukaryota > Viridiplantae > Streptophyta > Magnoliopsida > Fagales > Fagaceae > Castanea > Castanea sativa. The sequence goes on along the minus strand of NC_134016.1, from coordinate 35,669,765 downwards.
AGGATCAACCTGTCCTTTGTAAAGAGTCTATTTTAACAGCCAGCCAACAAATGAAGGAACACTTTGAAACTGATTTCTGAACTAGATAGCTAACCACCAAGAAACTTATGGCAGTTTCCCTCCAATAATTTTAATGTTTCCTTGCAATAATAAATCTTCACACAACAGAATGCTAGATAAGCCACTTTGAATCTGAGCTAGAGCTTCAGATTTTGCAGGGAGCATCTTCCAGCTACCATTCAGCAGCACATCTGAAAGCTTAGCTTTATCACCACCAGCAACATCAAAAAGCATCTTTGACCAAATCTCACATAGAGAGGACAGAGAGGGTGACAACAATTGAACCAGAGAAAGATACAGTCACCAGAACCAACTTTGAACTGAATCCACTGCCTCACACTTCTCTTAACAGAAGAAGGGATGGGAACAAGTCACTGCTACTTTCAATTAAATTGCTCATGCAATCTAAAGACAACACCTTGGTAGTTATTATTTTTTTCTTTTTTCTTTTCTTTTAATTGTTTTTACCCCTAAATCATCAATCTTAAACTCAGACAATAATTTTATGAAGAACAAAATGTGTTGCTCAAGCAGTAATAGTTACTTCCTCAAACTCTTCATTGCAGAATATTTCATGGCAATTTTCACATATACAATGCTAATATAAATTAATGTTGACACGTCAGCCAAGAGCCTTGTAAACTAGTAGCTCAAATGGCACTTCCCGGGGTTACCAACGGAGACATCCAGGGTTCAAGTCCCCCCTCCCCCAAATACTGAATAATATATATATAAAAAAAAATGTTAACACTTCAACTCAATAACTAGCTGCTTACAGTTCTCTAGGAGAATTTATCAATAAAAAAGTACTCTAAGATAATTTGAAGGCCACAAATTAAATTTCCAATAACAACATCCTTAAAAACATACACAAAAGTAGGTAAATGGGCATGAAATATACCTCTCTAAATCTAGTCCCAATCTGAACGAGTTCCTCAATGTCAGAAGAGTCATCACTATCATTCTTCACGCGATGAGACATTTGTGCACGGAAAAGCCAAACAAATGTTCAAAATGTATGATTACCCTGTATTCATTTATTAAACTATCAGAGCCCGTCACAACATAAGAACAACATTAATTAATGCCATTAATAATAAACAAATGATTAACATAGATAATTCAACATATTCATGTAAGCCTCTAAAAACAAGAGAAAAGCCCATTAAAAAAAAAAAGGTGAGAAATTGCTTATAATTGTCCCTTCAAGAATACAAGAACACAACGCATTCGTCATTTCGCAAAAATAGTTATGATGGCATTACTATTCTTTCTGGCCCATGACTATAATTTCAAAAATATGAATCATTTTTCAAAATTTCCACACAAGATAAGAAATAAAACCCCATAAAATAAAATAAAAGCATTTGATATACCCATAATTTGAGAATAGTTTCCTCTAACAATTTACACAATATCTTCTCCCAATTAAAAAAGTAAATAAATAAAATTTCTAATATTCACTGAACCCAGAAATGAAGAATCAAATACATTAACAGTAATGGGTATTGCAATTTATAAAAAGAAAAGCTAAAATTCAACATGGGTTTGCATCATTTGGTGCTAAAGTGAAAGCCTTCAACATGAAATCATGAAAAACCCAAATAAAAATAAAATACGAATACAATAAAAATACAAAAATTTCTTCGATTTTTTTTTTTTACCTTCGGAAGCGTGAGTCAGAGTCTGGAAAGTTTTCAAATTTGAGGCAAAGAGATTAGGATTTGTGGTTTTTTATTTTTTTTCAAATGGGAAAATTTTTTTGATACTCCGAGAGAGAGTTTTGTTTGTTTTGGGTGATACTATATTAATAATAATAATATTATTATTATTATCGGACAGCTCAAAGTTTAAACTACACTTTTGGAGTTTGGAGTTTGGACAAGTAATTTGAATGGGAGCGGTTTGAGCTGGCGATTTATTCGGGTCGGCCCACCTAAAAGTGGGTTGGTACAAATTTTTTTTTTTTAAATAAAATAAAAAAATAAATATATTTTGGTTCTAATTTGGGAGGACAAGCTAGTAGAATTTAAATTTTAAACTATTTTGCTTTTGCCAATTCCATAAAGTTGTACACCTTTTGTCATGAGTTGTTGTTATGTCTGAAATTTTTGACCTACAGCTTTGGCATCAGTTCAGGCATGCAATTTTTTTTGTCTATTTAAGGGTCTATTTACGATCGGCTTGTTTTACTGAAATTAAAATTTTTTTTGCTGAAAGTATTGTAAATAAGAGTAAAAAAGTTAGCTGAAATAGTATAGTGAGACTCATGAAGAGTACCAAAAAGTGTAGTGGGACCCATAAATAGTAGCAAAAATAAGCTGAATTGTAAAATAAGTTGGCAAAATTAATCATGCCAAACAAACACTAAGTATAAATTTTTTTATGCAATAACTTTTTAAAAATACTTACATCAGATTATCTATTTTACATTTTATTTCATTAAAATATTATTTTTTATCAGTTTTTTTATTACTCTCTTAAATTATCTTTCTCTTTTTGTGTATATAAATAAAGAAATATTAAAAAAATAGATTTGCATGTGAATTGTAGCTGTGTATATTTATACGATTATTGTAAGAACAATCTAAATTACACAATTGTAGATAGACTGATGTTGGATGTACAACCTTTACTCTTACGTTATTATACATGGACTGATGTAAGTGTTCTATGTAATATACTATAAGTAGAGTTCCTTAATTAAAAAAAAAAAAAAAAAAACTATGGTTTATGGTTACGACAAATTAAATTCTAAGTTTTTAATTTTGTCAATTTTTTTGACAAGTAGACAGTAGGGAGGGAGATGTGGAGGTGAGATTTGATAGACATAAGATGAGACACCACAAATGATGTCATTACCATTGAAATATATATATATATATATATATATATATATATATATATATATATATATATACTACTATTTAAGAAGCTTCCCCTGTTTGGATTCCATATTTTGGATGCCTCAAGTACCCTCATTATATCCACTTACAAGTTTTCAACTAACAAGGATAAATATGTAAATTAAAACTCTTACACTTTAAAACCCGCAAACTCACGTACACTTTGCAGTTTCTATCTCAGTTTCTATCTCTCATTCTTCTTCAAATTGAAGACATTTAGTTTAGCTCTACATTCTCCTTTCTTTTTCTTCAGATTAAAAACATTTATTGTCAGAGGCTCCAACAAATTTCCAGGTTCTATCTTTTGCAAGTTCCTCTTTGTTTTGTTTTGTTTTCTTTGGTTTATGATTGACTTTCTTTGAGTTCTATTTTTTTTTTAATGTATCACGTTAACTCTCTTTCTATTTTTTTTTTTTTAAATGTAATTCTGAAATGAATTGTCATTTCATGTTGTAGGTATCATGATCCAAAGATAGGGCTGCCTATGCTACAAAAGAAAAAATCATTTGCGAACAGTTAAATAGTATGGCTTCCCTTACCTCCTTTAGTAGCATTTGTTTACACTTTATTTGAAAATTTTGATTTGAAATAAAAATAGTTACCATCCGTGCTGCATCAAATGTGAAGGAAGCAATTCAAGAAACTATGAAAGAAATTTTACTGCTACTGGGTTTTTGCATGACTGGAAAGTTTCCATCCGTTCATATCCATTTGCCAATTTTTTATTTTTTATTTTTTATTTTTTTTTTAGAATGCATTTGCCAAATTTCCTTCTTTGTATTTTTTTTTTCTTTTTAAGCAATTTTTTTTTTTTTTACCATCATTGTCTATGTTTTTGGCATTAAATTTTTTTATTTTTTTTATTAAGGTATGTAGCAACCTCTCAATTCTGATTTTCATTTGCAATCACATGGTTAGATCTCCATTAAGAATTTATTTAAATAGTTGATAATGTGGTGATAAGATTTTAAAGAGCTCATGATAGAGTTAAATTCTAAAAAAAATTTATCTTTATTTTGACCAATTTTAATAGGATTTCGGTAAAAATGATTTCATCAAAATGTAAATCAAACACAAACTCTAAAGTTTGTGTTTAATTGCCACAGGTATCTTTAATTGCCACACGCTAACTTTGGTTTGTTGAATAAAGTTTTTTTTTTTTTTTTAAATACTTGGTTTAACTCTAATTATTTTATCTCTCTCAGGTTCACGTACGCACAAATTTTTTAGATTACATTGAGGAGTTATTAGAATGAAATATTAGATAAGTTCGGGTGAGAGACTTTACAAAAATTATTATATGATTTAAACCTCACATAAAGTGGTTATTATCTAAGAAATTGTTGTAAAAAAATTTCTTTTGTAACCGAAACTATTTTATCATTTGTATAATTCTAAGTCAAATTCAATTTAAATTTTTTTTCATAAGTATAAATTAACTACTCTATAAAAAATGTTACGTACCTTTTTCTCAGTTTTAAAAGTTGTTGATGTTGTTGATATATTTGAAATTTAAACTCTTTTTAACTTTTGTTATAGATGTGTAGTAAGTGGCCAACTTTTAGAACTAAAAAACTAAAATTTTGGATTAAACAAAAATTGATAAATGTTATTAAATTTTTTTAAAAAAGAACAACAATAACAAAAATAATGTGTATCTCCTGCAATAAAATTTGAACCAACTGAGTTTGAATTCCTACCCAATTTTTATTTTATTTTATTTTATTATTATTATGAGAATTCCTACCCACTTTATTAAGCCATCCGGCTTCTTTTTCTCTTTTTGCTGAATAATTGCAAACTTTTCTATATAAAGATTTACTATCACTCCTAAAGTTTTTAGTGTTTGCCACTTTACACTAAGGCATTTCAAACCGTTGATTCTTGGGACATGATCCATATGATTGGTGTGAAATGGCACACGGTGTTGGACCAGAATCTCAGTTTGTTTTTTATAAAAAAAAAAAAAATTTCATATAAATCATAATTTCACCCGTGTATTTGTCTGTGTCTAGCAAACTGAAAATTCCTTTTGTGACAAAACTTATATTTATCATTTGTATAATTCTATGTTAGATTCAATTTAAATTTTTTTTTCATAAGTATTAATTTACTACTTCATAAAAAATGTTACGTACCTTTTTCTCAGTTTTAAAGGTTGTTGATATATTAAACTCTTTTTAACTTTTGTTATGGATGTGTAGTAAGTGGCTAACTTTTAGGACTAAAAAACTAAATTTTGAGATTAAACAAAAATTGATAAATGTTATTAAATTTTTTTTAAAAAAAGAACAACAACACCAAAAATAATGTGTATTTCTTGCTATAAAATTTAAAATTTAAGCTTTTATTTGAAACTAGCCTCTAACGCGCATGCTCAGAGGCTCTTCTATTTTTTAGGTAAAGGTTAATTTAGAACATTTATTATAATTTGGAATTACTACATTTTTCAATTACAAAAAAAAACCTAGGGGTGTGGTGAGTATTATGTGCTGTGAAATAATTTTTCATCACACCCCTAGGTTTTTTTTTGTAATTGAAAAATGTAGTAATTTTAAATTATAATAAATGCTCTAAATTAACCCTTACCCAGAAAATAGAAGAGCCTCTGAGCATGCGCTCACGCGCGTGCTTAGAGGCTAGTATATATATATATGTGTGTGTGTGTGTGTGTGTGTGTGTGTGTGTGATTTGATAGCTAGGGATGAGGAGATTTGAATCCTAGTTGTCCGTTTGGAAATTGTACAAGGTGCATATTGAGCTACACGCTCTTAGCTCGTTGGGCTATCATTTAAACCCCTTAATTTTTTCATTTTAAGTCTCATCCTTTATAAGTTATGACAATATTAACACTTTGTCCGCATCTAATTAAAACCAATAACAAAGAAACTGCTTTTGATACTAATTATTTCAATTCACTCATCCTAAATATTAGTTTCACCCTTTCTTATTTTTATTTTTATTTTTTTCATGTCCTCTATCTCCCTCTTCATCTCTTTAATACAGAGAAGTAGACAATCACTCAAACCAAAACAATGCCTAATAGGTCATTGGGTGTAATTAATAAGCACTAAATAATAAAAAGAAAATTTTCGCAATAAATAGGTTGTATTTATTGTTTTTTAAGTGGTTCTCTCTTTGTTTTTGTCCAATTAATATGCTCAAAGACTTTAAGAGTTTTGTATTCATTCGTGAACTGACGTGGATACATGGATCTACCTTTTCATCTTTTAATCAACTTTCCATGATTTATATAAGAAGAATATAAGAAGCACGTATGTTTATGTTAAGGTGTATGTTTATGTTTATTTTTTTGACTATGTTAATTATTTTTAAAAAAATTGTTTTTTTTCCTGTGCATGTTTTGATTATTTGTATTAGAACTTTAAGCTTTTTGCAAAAGTTTATAAAGTGACTAAAAAAATTATGTTATAAAGTTCAATTCTTAATTTTTTTATACATAAAAAATATAGGAAAATGGTTTTTCTTTCTATACTTTTAATATATTATTTATTAAATACCTTTTTTTTACTCTATTAAATAAAATTATTAAAATTGCATAAATCCTACAAAATCACTCATTTATTATTTTTAATATGGTTTTGCAAAACTTTGAAAAAAGAAAATGAAAAGGGAACTCCTTACCTCCAAAGGCTCCCATTGCAAAGCTCCTGAGGGGCTGAGACTTGAGATGGCTTATTTGTTGTAGTGGTTTGTCTTTAGATCCTTTGTGGGTTTTGCCAAGAAGGGTATTACATCTTCTTTTTCAGTGGAGGAGTTAGTTGGGGGTACTACATCTTCACTTCCAATGTTTATAAACTCTGGTCTCTTGTGCATGATTTATGCTTATTTCCCCCTCTTTTTATACTATTTGTCTGCTTTGTGATGAGATCTTTTTGCATGATGTAATCTTTTTCTGATAAATTTTTTCCTACTTGTCAAAAAATAAATAGGTTTTGGAGGTGAACACATTCTTCATTCTAAGCACTGTTTGGTACTGTTCCCTTACTACAATTTAGCAACAATTTCACGTTCATAAATGTCTCGCAAGGCTGCTACAATATTTTGCAAACCAACATATGTAGAAGAAGTAACAAATAAAATATATATACGCTAATTAAGTACTTAACATTACCATAAAATAAAAAACGTGAATATAATAATAATAATAATAGTAATAATAATAATGACAACAACAACAACTAGTCACTAACCCGTGCTATGCATGGGAACCTATTTGCGAGGAAGACTAAAATAATTTTATAAAATCTTAAATTGATTCAGAAACTACATTATTACATGATTTGCTCTTATATGACTTCAATTTGTGTTACAATTTGATGAATAAACCATTGTTTGAACGTGCAATTGCTTACAAAAAATTTGTCAAACAATTTTAAATACTGCAAAAAATAACTTTAAAATTCAGATATTAGAACTTCTGAAAGACTAAAAATATTAAAGAATCAAATGAATCACGGCTTAGAAATTATTAAAACAAAACAAAATATATATGACTAAAAAATAGAAAAATATAAGAAAAAGATTGGGTTATATTCAAAAAAATAATCCATGGCTATAAGTTTGCACCCTATCACAAAATGTCACGTTAGTGAAGTAGAGAGATAATAATAATAATAATAATAATAATAATAATAATAATAATAATATCAACATTTAAGTTTGAGTTTAAGTTGGACTTATTAGAGAGATAGAGTATTACTCCTTGTTAAGTTTGGATTAAACAAAAATAATTTTGTTAAAAAAAATGATGAGTTTGAGTTTAAGTTGGACTTGTTAAAGAGATAGATTTTCACTCCTTGTTAAGTTTGGACTAAACAAAAATAATTTTATTTAAACAAAATGATAATTTTATTTAAATATTGTGCTGATGTGAAAAATTGTGAGAGTTTCAGAGGCTTCGGTTATAATAATAATAATAATAATAATAATAATAATAATAATAATAATGTGTGTTTTAGCTATCTAAAACATCAATATTTGGCTTTAAACATATATCATAGAAATAAAATAAAAGAGGAAAAACTAAATCAAGATATTGATATCACTATACTTATATTGACCTTCTTGATCGTAAATAAAATATTCTTCAATTCAAATTTGTGCTTCATTACTAATTTTAGTAGCAACATATTTAAGGATGATAATCATAAACAATTTATTTTTCTTTTTTCTTCCAAATTTTTGGAAAAAATACTTAAAAAGAAAAGTAAATTGATTTTGGTTCTAGGCTTTATGTAGTTTTAATAAAGCTATTTAATAGATTTTAAAAAACAAAACTTATTTAATAAATAGTAAATTAAAAATATACAAAGACAAAAGATTAAAAAGAGTTGAACCTTATAAAAAAAAATTTATAGTCACCTTATAATTTTTTGCAAAAGACTTAAAGTTCTAGTGCAAAAAATTGAAACATGTAAAAGAAAAAAACAATTCACACACACACACACACATTGATTTCATAATTAATAAGGTCTCAAAAGATAAACATTAGCATAAACATGAACATAACAAAAATAGTTTCATAAAAAAAATATTGTGATTTTCAGCTTTCTAAAATATGAACTTTTGGTTTTAAACATATGTAATACAAATAATAGAAAAAGAGGGAAAACTAAATCAAGATATTGATATCACAATCCAAATTTGTGGCTCATTACTATTTTTAGTAGCACCATTTTTACGGATGATAATCATAGACGAAGCTATCTTTGGAATTGGCTTTGGATTATTATTCGTTTTGAGTCAACTATACATATCAGAATGATTGCAAACTAAAATTTGGAGGACATTGATTAGTATAATTGACATCATTTTCACATTAGGGAAATTACTCTCTTAACTCTTATCACTATTTAAAGTTTTAGTAAGGTCAGCATTTTGTTTCTAGTTTAATTTAATTCTATTATTCATATACTAATATTTCAATTCAATTTATTTAAACCCCACTTCTATCAATTCTAAAACAAAACAAGAAAAAGTCATTACAACTATAGTAGAATTGCACCAATTATTCGTAGGGATGAGTGCTCAAGTAAGATCAATTACCCCAAATTGAGACACAATTCAATGAAGTTTTAAAAACATCAAGGTAAAAGTCTTTATCCTTGTTATCGTCCTTTTTGCGAGCTTTGGGTGATTAGAGTTGGGCTTCTTTGCAGATAAGAAGGTTATTTTCCTTTTTTCTTTCATTTAAAAAAAGAGTAAACTACATATTTAGTCCCTAGTCTTTACACCATATTTCAATTTGGTCCTTAACCTTTCAATTGTGTCAATTTGGTCCTTAACCTTTTAATGTCGTGTCAATTTAGTCTTTGCCATTATATATTAGATGAAAATTGTTTACATAACAAATAGCCAAAATAAAATTTTAGTTTATTATCACATCAACAGAAGCTAATTTTTTATTTTGGTCACTAGACATGTCATTAATTTTCATCCAAATAGAAAACAAGGAAAATTATCTTTACACAAGGTTTTCCATTGAAACAAACGGAACATAAGGGAAAAGTCTTTATCCTTGTTATCGTCCTTTTTGTGAGCCTTGGGTGATTAGAGTTGGGCTTCTTTGCAGATAAGAAGGTTATTTTCCTTTTTTCTTTCATTTAAAAAAAATATTAAAAATAAAAATTAATAAATGGATTTTGATTTTGTCAGCTTTATGAAGTTTTAATAATTTTATTTAATAGATTGTCAAAAATATATATTATTTAATTAATAGTAAATTAAACATATAGAAAGAAAATACATTTTTCCTATAATTTTTTTGCACCAAAAAAAGTAGTAATAAAGAATTGAACCTTATAACATAATTTTTATAGTCACTTTATAAATTTTTGCAAAAAACTTAAAATTCTAGTGCAAATGATCAAAACATGTATGAGAGAAAAATTATATATATAATGTTGTGATTTTTAGTTTTTGAAAATATCACCTTTTGGATTTAAACATATATAATACAAATAAATTAAAAAAAATGGAAAAGTAAATGATTGATGTTTTGTTTGAAAAATTCGCGAATTAAGATGTGAGTGTCATGTCATAAGAAAAAAAGGATCGGGGGTATTGATATCAGTATGCATAGATCTACCAATCTACATGACTAATTTCATCATAGCAACAACTTGATTGTTGTCATTTGACTTTGATGCAGATTCACTTGGAAAACCTCATAAATTTCAACATGGTGCCAAAGACAATGCTTGGTACAGAACCATTGGCGCACACAAGTTGTGGCAAAATTTCCTTCTATTCTTTCTAAACTCATATGTTCAATAGGTAGAGGTTATTATTTTCTCTCTAAAACACGTTAAAGTTAGGGTTTTTGCCTCTACAACCTTGTTTAAAGCGGGGCTTAGTGGGCCTTTAAATAGTCTCTCTATTAGAGTTACAAAATCCCATACTTACAGGTAGCTTAAAGTAGAAACGTTTCAGCCAAAAACAGAATCCATGAATCTCGATTGGTCGAGTGGTATCGAGGTGGTATCTAGATTTAATGAAGCTCAATCGGTTAACCTGCAATGAAGACTAGTGTCGAGGTAGGAAATTTAGCAATTCTTGAGTAGATTTTTTAGCAAACTCTTGTGTCTTCCAATATCATTTTCAAACACAATCCTAGACACCAAGAACTTACGACTCAAAATACAGTTAAACAAGATTTTGGATACTAGTTGTCAACTGTCAACACCTAATAATTTTGAACCTAACAATTATAATGCTTTGTTTCCTTATTCTGTTTGCAATTGTAAATTCAACTCACTACAAGAAACTTGATTTGTTTTGACCCACATTTTTCAAGGGTTCACAAAACACTGTGGAAATAAATGCTAATTTATGTGCCTGGCCTGATTTAAAGCAACCTTATTTCGTGGGTCACAAATTTTTAGAAGAATCCTTGAAATAAACTACTCCACACAACCGATATTTTAAAGAAAAGCGTGCTGTCTTTGCTCTCCTGTGTGAGCTGGCTTCAAATATCTACCTTTTTTCAACGCAACCCTAACCCAACCCTTAAAATAGATATCTAAAATATTTTCATCCCTTGAGATAGATAGAGGTATAAACACACATTTTCATTCTCTCTTTCTCTCACTATAGTCATTTTCCATTTTCATTCAGAAAACTCTCTCAAAAACTCAAATATCAGAAAACTCACTCTCTCACAAACTTCCATTGCTTTTGTACTTTGAATATCAGAATCTGAATTAGCTTCCACAACAAGCTTTTCTCTCTCTCAATCACTCTGAGACTTATATCTGATTCTACTAGGTACGATCTTCTACGGTTTTTCATTTCATTGCATTTCTATAGATTTACTCGGAGAAATTGTTTGCAATGAATAGGCTCTGTTTGAGTTTTTGTTTATTTTAAAAGTTATATTTATTTCAATTGCTTTGAAATTCTAGCTCAATTCGTTAGCTTTGTGGTGGAATTTGAGCTTGATTAAATTTCTTTGGACTCGTTTAGAATCTGTTTGGTTGTTGAGAAATCGTAGGAAAATAAATGAGTTTGTATTGTATCGGTTTTGCTGAGAATTTTTTCGTTGAAAATTTTTAGTTTTAGGTTTTTTTCATTTTTATCATTTTATTGTTGGTGTTTTCAATTGGTAAATTTTCTAGCTCGAATCCCTAACCATTAACTTTTGCTGAAATTTGAGTTCTATTAAATTTCTTTGATTCATTAGAGAATCTGTTTGGTTGTCTAAAAATTGTAGGCAAAGAATGATGTATTGAAGAGGATTTTGGGATTGAATTGACTTTGTGTGTGTGTGTGTGTGTCTGTATTCAATTGCTTAAATTTCTAGCTTCAATTGTTAATTTGTGCTGGATTTTGAACTCAGTTGTCTTGTACATTCTGGTTTGATTTGAGCTTAAATTATTGGTTGATTTTGCTATTTGGATTTTGGATGAAAAATAGTAAGTAAAGCTTGAATTTTTAGGTTCTATGTGGAATTATTAAGTCCTGGAATTTGATCTAAATCTTGAATTTCTATAGCTAAGGATTTATTGCATTATTCAGATCTACTTGCTCGATGATGATTTTGGGTTTTAATTATAGTTCAGAATGGAAGTATTCAGGGCTTTAGATTGTGAATTTTGAATCTTTTAAGGATGATAAAAAGATGTTTCAATACTGTTCTTTATAGACAAATTCTTCAGATTAGATTGATGTTATTTATACATCACTGACTTGATGTGAGAATTCATGTGCTTCGTATTGCCAATGTACTATTAGTAATGTCTTTGATTGTGTTTGCAAAGCCTTTTTCATGTGGAGGTTCAAACCATTTGTGCAAAAAGAACTTGCGGGGCTTGAAGGCCATTCGCTTGATTGATCATAAAGGACTAAGAGGCATTGGGAGAGGAACAATAACTTACTGCTTATGTTATAGTAGTAAGAATTCATATTGCACTAGGAATTTAAAAAATACAATATCTATCATGCCTATTGTAGTATATAATGTGCAACTCAGGTTTTTCACTCTGCCATCTTACACTGGTGATTTGCGCTGAATGAAGTCCTATTTAATTCATTTAAGTCAATCCATTGGTTTCCAGATGGAAGCATCCAAGCTTGTACAAACCCTCTTGCCTCAAGCACATGGAGGAGGTACTACTTAGAACCAAATCTATTTCTCATTAAGGATCAGTTGTAATATAGGTTTCCCCAATGGATACATTGATTTCTCATTAAGGAGACAATTCAAATTGGATAATACAGTTACGTAAGCTATTTCAGTGCAAGTAGATTCATATGCATTCTGTTTCTCTTTATAAGTTATTGTGCATGTTTTCTTAAGCTATTTGATTGTGCTTATGATATTAAATTATAATTTTGCAATAGAAATGAATAAGCTTTTTCATTAATCTGGGAAGTTCCTTTATTTATCATTTATTGTTAATTTTTCTAGGGAGAGTCTGAAGCTCATTCATCATGAGAAATTCTCTTTCACAAAAATATGGCTTTTAGCTACTCAATTTGAGATCCGGCAATTGAATCTCAAGGCTGCACTACAGATCCTACGTAATGCAATTGAGTTTAAGTATGTACTATATCATATTTTTCTGGAATGGAAGATTGCAAAACCAAAATTAGTTTTGAGGGAGTTCTAGAGTGTCTAGATTAGATTATGAGAATGTATTATCATAGTGATGAAATAACAATTCCTTCAAACCTTTGGGGCACATGCAACAAAAACTATTGGAGGTATGTCGTGTCATAAATTTTGGAAAATTGTCCTTTTTTCCCTTTTTATCAATGTAAATCTAAAATTTACTCTGTATGGGTTGTCAATTATGATCTGCATCATGGTTGTTGTTTACTCTGTATGGGTGTATTAATCTAGTTAATATGTATAATTTGCGTTTTATGGCCAACAAAAGGTTATTCCATCTACATAAAAGACCCCCTTTGACTGTCACACCTTCCCTACTAGAGAATGAGTTCAAGAAGTTTAATACAATGTTTGAATTTTATGCCTCTTGATGTCAATTTTATTACGAATCATGCTTCAAAATTTCTGCGTCTTGGTTCAAGCTTGCCAAACAGTGTAAGATAAGTTTTGGTGGTATTCCACTTGAATGGAACACATAATAGTCCTAATATCAGTTTTGTTTTCTGTTGTGGTATTAGGCAAGATAGTGGTATCCTTGGCCATTTCATTAATTTCGAAAATGTATATCAAATACTGCTTAATTTCTCCATCATTTTCAAATTCATGTTGTCCTTTAATTTCAGTGCAGATGCCAAGTGTGTTGCTCATGGCAACATTGCCCAATTTTCCTATAGTATGTGTCAATTCTCCGTGCTCCTTCTCCCTTCCTTATTGAATTAGAAACTTTTTTTCTAGGATTTATTGAATCAAAATCTAACTTAAGAAAACTCTTGGTTTCTCTAGATTTCTCTGATTTTCCTTTCACACATTTCTCAGAAAACTCAAAGTTTTATAGTGGTACTTGACAGCCAGTCTTTTAGCTACTGAACTAACAGAAGATCATAGTCCAAGTAGAGATGATGAAAGAGCTCGAATTGAAGCAGTTGGTGGTATCGTTGTCACTCTTTGGGGTAAGCCTTGGGTCAATGCTGAACTTCCTACGTCCCAAGCCATTGGTGGTGTGTACCAAAAGAGGTGAGGCTGTGATGTACTTTTAATGTTTGATTTTCTCCTTATGGATTGTTTGATGCCTTACTTTTTCCATATGGATTATTTAATGCCTTTTTTTCTCCAATTCTGTCCATTTTTTCCCAGATTGTCAAGTACTTCAACAATGAAGCTTTTGAAGCTAATCAATATGATGAGTACTTAAAGAGTAAGTTATCTGAGTGGTATGGTAGTTATTACATTGACACGTAATTATCAATTCAGGTGTACTGGTTTTAAAGGGTTATAGCCCACCTGGTTCTAGGATAGTTAGGAATCAAGAGGCTTAGTTGCTCTACTGCCTCATGGAGAAAACCTTTATTCCTTCTTCATTAGCTGTATAATGCAGTAAATAATTTGGGCAACCTTCAATTGGATGGGCAATGACCCAACTTGTAGGTTGTCTTTTGTGTGCACAATGCCAGCTAATTGGGTGGGCTGGGTTTGGGTTTCCAAAGTGGAAACCTGTGTTTTTGATGGTTTAGAATAAAGTTTGCTCCTGTGGGTTCAGGTTTAAGAAGGGGCTTCCTATCTCAATCCTGGTCTGTTGCCACTCCTACCCTAATTGGGACTTGGTGATTGCTCCTCCTTCATGCTTCTAATAGTTTGAAATGATGATTTTATGTGGCCAACCACCAAATTAATTTTAATATGGTTTAGGTGGTTTTGGATTTCTTTATTATTTATGTTCTTTTTAATCTCTTGCCTTCTTAGTCCCCCCTCCCCCCCCCCCCTCTTTCTTCCTGATAGTATGGCAAAAGTGCAAGTTATATCCTTTTAGTTAAAGCATTTTCATTACAAATTTACTCTAATTGAATCTTAATGCTGTTCTGTTGCTGTTGGTGATTCAATTGCTCAGGGTATGAAGATGCTGCTTTAAAAACACAACGTAGCCTTGCGTATTTGAACTTCGGCCAAAATGTAATATTTAGCATAGCTCTTTCAATAGCTATGGTTTTATGTTCAAATGGAATTATGAATGGCGAGATGACAGTTGGTGATTTGGTAAAATATGTTCTTATATGCTTGTAATGAAATTTATATTTTTAGAAAGGATTGACTGATGGTTACACTAATTATGGATAAATGTCATGGGGCAAGACATGGTGAATGAACTTCTCTTCCAATTATCTCTTCCACTGAATTATCTTGGCAGTGATTACCGTGAGACCATACAAAGACTTGTTGATATGAAGTCCATGTTTCAGTTGCTGGAGGTATTTCTCAAGGAACTTCCTACAATTCTCTTGCAGTTTAATTATCCTGGGTTTTATAGTTTGTTTATTGTTGCATAATAGGTCTGTTAGTTTGGATTTTCTTTCATCTCAATATGTGTTATTTCCTTGAGAAAATGACTTGTAATTTCTTCATAGGAGATCAAGATTCATTTCTTCATATGAATTTCATTGTATGACAATATTTCAATCAAACACCTCAACCATTTAACAAGTGCATTATTAATTGGTTTGTCTATTTCCTTGTAGTTCTTAATGCAAGGGAAAGTTGGTGGCTATGCATTAGTCTTTCAAAAGTACCAAGAGAAGGCAGAATCCTTTATGTGGGTTTTTTTTTTTTTTTTTTTAAAGAGAAAAACCTTATTTTGAGGGTTGGGAGACCCTCAAAAAAGGTTATTGTTATTTTATCCCTTCTAAATTTTTCAAAGGTTGTCTGTCCTTGATAAAGATGAAACATTTGTTTCGAGGGTCATGTAGACTGTTGAAATTTCGGTTTCAAGGGTCTCCAAGGCCGTAGAAATTTCTGTTTCGAGAGAATTTGTTTCAAAGGTCATCAAGGGTCAGTTAAACCCTCAAAATAATATCTTTTGAGGGCTTCTAATACTTCTTTCTAGGGTTTTGACCCTCGAAAAAAATCGACTTTGTTGTAGTGACTTTCATATTATTTATTTATTTATTTATTTTTGTTGATGAGGAGGAGAATTGATCTTTTTGAAAGAAAGAATTGTGATTTAACTGTGACATTCCAATAATGTAAAGCTTGCTCCTCTTTGAATTGCAAATTGGTGAAAATGAAGAAATGAGTGCGTCGTTAGTTGCAATGGACATCCTTTGTCACTAAGAAAGGAAGATTGATGCACACTATGGTCAAAATACAGAAGCCTACTACTTCAGGGCGAAACACTACATGGCCTAAAGTGTAGGGCAGATTGCCAAGTTTAATCCATCCTTACGAAGAAAAAGGGATTGTTGAATCTTCAATTTGTGTTAATGCAATTTCGGACCAAGTGAAGCCAACTATTCTCAAGCTCTGTAAAAACTCAAAAGACATACTGAAAGGGTACATCTTATATTTATATATGCATGGGGGAGTGTACAAAGCCTGAAAGAAAATAAATAAATATAAAAGATAGGTTGTTGTTAACAACAACTCTTTTTTTTTCCAAATAATCAGGTTTAGCAGTTATCAGTCGAGAACTAAGCAAGACTTAAGTACAGTATTTAAGTATTGTTTCTTAAGTTCTCTTATTAAGATTTTGCTATGTGAATTTTTCTTTATAGGATGGAAGTGTATTTTTTAGTTAAGTAGCTACATGACTTAATCTTAAGCGGGAAACCTAAAGAACAATACTTAAAATATTATACCTAAGTTTTGTTCGTCGAGGACCTGCTGCAATTGCCATTCTGGCTTCTGCTTGTTTCTTCACCATGGCTGCATGCGTTTCTCAACGTTAGAAGAGTAATAACTATCATTCTTCGTGCGATGAGACATTTGTGCAAAGAGAAGCGAAACAAATGTTCAAAATGTATGATCACCCTGTATTCATTTATTTAACTCTCCGAGCCTGTCACAACATAAGAACAACATTAATTAATGTTAAAAGGGACATATTTTTATGTAAGTGGCATATACTCTGATAAAATACACTTTACTTATATTTGGGTGAATCTAAGTAGGTTTAAGATGATCATTACAAGTGGTTACACTAAAGATATGAAGATTACTCAAGAATTGCTCAAGAAAAGTGCAATTTGTAAGTCTCGATACCTCCTCGACAAAAGCTCGATTTGTCGAGATTCATTAAAACTCGACACATGTCTCGATCTATCGAGCTTACGGGATTCAGACTATAGCCAATAATGTTTTTATTCTAAAAGGCTATTTATTTATGGATTTGTATAATCCTTATAGGATTAGGAAAACCCAAGATTTGTAGGTTTTATATAATTCTTATTGGATTAGGAAAGCCCAAGGTTTGTGTAAACCTATTTGGAATAGGAGAGCCCATTAAGCTCCTATTTAAAGGAGGTGGAAAAGAAAAAACCAAAAAAACCCTATAGAGCTTCATAAGGTTTTCTTTTTGAAACCCTAGCATCCTTCTACAAAAGAAAGAGTTCTTATTTTATTTCTTGTACGCCTTTAGGTTCTGTAACCAAGCAAAGTCTCTCACACCATCATTGAAGATCTTATTGGTGTTTCTATGTGAAGTTGTTATTGGTGTTTCTATGTGAAGTTGTTGCAAATCAACTACATCAATTAAAGGGTTGCTGTGGAGTTAGTCATATACTAGGATTCATGCAAAGGAGTTAGTCACGTACTGGGATTCGTGCATTATTGGTTAGTCATGTACTGAGATTTGTGCATTGAACGGAAAGATTTTTGATACAATACAAGTCCAATTTGGTATTGGGGTAAGGGTTCAACTGTAGGTTAGTATTTCGAGATAGGCCATAGGGTTTGGTAAATTTCCTTATACTTGTAATTACTTGTGATTGATAATAGTAGATTCTTGGAAGTAAACCTTAAATTCACTAGGTGGAGTTTTGCCTCGGTGGTTTTCCCCATTCGTAAACAAATCACATGTATCAAATTTATTTTCCACTGCATGTAGTTTAGTTGGTGATTTGTTTGTGCTCTCACGCCATTGCATGTAATTGGATCTAATTAATTAATTTGCAAGAGGTCAATTCATTTTAACCAAACAAATGCAATTAATAATAAAACATATGTTTAACATAGATAATTCAACATATTCATGTAAGCCTCTAAAAAAAGAGAAAACCCCATGAAGAAAAAAAGGTGAGAAATTACTTATAGTGGTCCTTTCAAGAATACAAGAACACAATGCATTCGTCATTTTGCAAAAATAAGAGCATCCACAGCAGTTGAGCTAAATATGTATATTGGTATTTTTTTGCTCCTCCAACACCAAAAAGCATGCTCCAGCAATGGGGCTAAAGCTTTTTTTTTTTAGCTGATTGCTACAGTGCACATCTATGGATAGATGTGCACTATTCATAAGAGCTAAACAAAAAAAACAATATTTTATTCCCGGCCGAACTAAAATAATAAAAATGGTGCCTCTCTCTCTCTCTCTCTCTCTCTCTCTCTCTCTCTCTCTCTCTCTCTCAGTCACTCCATGCCTCTCTCTCTCTCTCAGTCCCTCCCACCTCTCTGTCTCAAAGTCTCCGACCCACGCCTCCGCCGACCTCAACGTCACCGGCCAAAGCCGACCCAAGCCCCAAGCCGCCGGCCTCAACGTCACTGACCCAAGCCCCAAGCTGCCTCCGCCCAGTCCTCCATCTCAATGCTCACCAGACGCCGATCAGACCCATCCGCCTCAAACCCACATCTCTTCTGCCTCAGACCCACGCCGACACTGTCTCTTCCACCACCTCACCACCACACACACCCCAACAATCACAAAAAAAAAAATATATATATATATATATATATATATCAGCAACCTCTCCAACACCATACACACACCTCCACCACCTCCAACACACAAAAACCCATAAATCCACCACCACTAAACCCATAAATCCACCATGAACCACCACCAACAACAACCATTGAATCCACACCACTATCAACACAACCAAAACCAAAACCAAAACCAACACCATCAACCTACTACCACCAATCACCAAACCCATCTCAAAAATAGAAGGAAAAAAAAAACCACTGATGAGCAAACCCACCACCACTACCGATCTACACGGACCTAGACCCATTCCACGGACCAAATCCACGGACCCAAACACATGAACCCAAACCACAGAAAGAGCTAGAGAATTTATGGAATCAAGTAGAAAATGAAAAAAAAAAAAAAAAAAAGAGTAGAAAACGAGAGAGCTGCAGAAAGAAAGATTAAGGGAGGTTTTGGAGAAAGAGGAAAGTAAAGAAAAAAAAAGAGTGGATGGAATCCTATGGCTACGTGTGTGGTGGACAAAAAAAAAAGAAGAAGAAGAAGAAGAAGAAGAAGAAAGAAACATATGGATGAAAGAAAGGCAAAGAATAAGAAAGGACAATTTAAAAATATTTTCACAATATTTTCACAATAAATTTTAAGTAATTAGCTAATATTGGTGAGTAAAAATATAATTTCAGTGGCAGGATCAAATTAGAATTAGTAACAATCTTTCATATAAGATTTTGTTATGATTCTCGTTAAAGTATTGCAAAAAATATTGTGGATGTAACATTTAAAAAAAAAAAAAAATTCTTGAGAATGAATAGAAGAAGAAGAAAAAATAAAGATTGTTGTGGCAGTGGTAGTGGCGGCGGCGGCAGTGGTAGTGGCGGTGGTAGCAATTGTGGTGGCGGCGGCGGTAGTGGCAGCGGTTGCGGTTGCGGTTGCGGTTGTGGTTGCGGGTGGTTGTGATTGTTGTTTATTGTAGTGGATATATTATTTTATTGTATTGGATATATTATTTTATTGTAGTAGATATATTATTTTATTGTGATATTTATATTATTTTATTGTGTTGAAAGCTAAAATAAATCCACTGCTGCAGCATGTTTTGTAAAGTGAGTAGGTAAAATAGATAAAGTAATTTTTTGTAAAGCTAAAAAGCTAAATTTTTAGCTCCACTATTGTGGATGCTCTAATGATGACATTGCTATGCTTTCTGGCCCATAACTCTATTAACTTTAAAAATATGGATCATTTTTCAAATTTTCCACATAAGTTAAGAAATAAAATCCCATAAATAACCCCCCCAAAAAAAACTCTTCAAATACCTTATAATTTGAGTATAGTTTCCACAAACAAATTACATAATATCTTCTCCCAGTAAAAAAGTAAATAAATAAAATTTCTAATATTCATTGAACCCAGAAATGAAGAATCAAATACATTAACAGTTTGGGTATTGCAATTTATAAAAGAAAATCTAAAATTCAACATGGGTTTGAATCATTTGGTGATAAAGTGAGAGCCTTCAACATGAATTCATGAAAAATAAATAAAATACTAATACAATAAAAATACAAAAATTTCTTCGATTTTTTTTTTTTAAACCTTCGGAAGCGTGAGTCAGAGTCAGGAAAGTTTTCAAATTTGAGGCAAAGAGATTAGGATTTGTGATTTTTTTTTCAAATGGGAAAGTTTTTTTGAAACTCCGAGAGAGAGTTTTGTTGATTTTGGGTGATACTATATTAATATTAT
The DNA here is from genome assembly GCF_040712315.1 of Castanea sativa. Classification (NCBI taxonomy): domain Eukaryota; kingdom Viridiplantae; phylum Streptophyta; class Magnoliopsida; order Fagales; family Fagaceae; genus Castanea; species Castanea sativa. The sequence continues at coordinate 35,649,229 of NC_134016.1, read as the reverse complement.
TATTATTATTTTTATCGGACAACTCAAAGTTCAAACTACACTTTTGGAGTTTGGACTTTGGACAAGTAATTTGAATGGGAGCGGTTTGAGCTGGCGATTTATTCGGGTCGGCCACCTAAAGTGGGTAGGTACAAAAAAATTTGGTCTTTTAAAAAAAAATATATATATTTTGGTCCTATTTTGGGGGACAACCGGACAAGCTAGTAGAATTTAAATTTTAAACTATTTTGCTTTTGCCAATTCCATAAAGTTGTACCCCTTTTGTCATGAGTTGTTGTTAGAGCACTAACAATAGTGTAGAGCACTAGGAATATTGAAGTTAAGGGCATGTTTGGGTGGTTAGTTCTAACTAATATTTTTATATTTTAAATAGCCTTACACATATTTTAATATACTTTTTTACTTACACGTATATCAAAAGCACCCAAATAATATTACTCAAACTAACCTACTAAGAACATTTGTAGCAGTAAAACTAAATAGTTATATAGCTATTGTAGCTCTCAGCTACAGTGCACATGTATAGATACTAAAAAAAAAGATATTTTGTTCAACTTTCCTCTCTTCTCTCATTAAAATAATATTTTTTTTCTTTCTCTCTCTCCAGCATCCTTCCTCTCTTCTCTACTTCGCCAGCCAGCTTGCCGACGGTGGGGCTCATAAAATCTATATAAAACCCACCGAATTAGACACCTAGCCACTAGAAAAACACCTGATCGGACCACCAGCAACACCAATCCACCAAACCCACATCACAAAACACCACAAAACACAAAACACAAACCCACAGAGTTAGAGTAGAGAGAAAGATCGAAGTAACGCCGGTCCAAATTCCATACAACCATCATAAAACACAAACCCATGGCAAATAAGTTAGAGTAGAGAGAAATATCACAAACCCATGGCACAACCCACAAACCCACCTCTCGGTAACCTCCAAATCGTCAATCCCACCGTCTCCTCCGCCTCAATCGCAATCTCAGCCTCGCTCTCGTTTCGACTTCGCTCTCGCTCGCTCGGCAACTTGTGCCGGCAAACTGGGCAAGGCATTTCGTGAGCCTCAGATCCGAGTTGGAACTGTTCCTTGCAGACCGCGTAGTGCGACTCGACTGAGATGTGGGTCTCAATGATTTGGAGGTAGGTATTTGGAGGTGGCTATGGCTGGGTTGTGATGTGGGGGTTTAGGTGGCAGTGGGTTTGCTGAGTTGAGAAGTTTGTTGGTTCGTCTTGGTTCAGAGAAAGAGAAAAAGACAGAGAGGAGGAGAGAGAAAGAGATAATAAAAAATAATAAAGAAATGATATTTAATTGAAGTGGTTAATTTTCTCAACAAAAAAAAATGAAGTGGTAAAAAAATATCATTGCAGTGGTGGGGGCGGTGGAAGAGTCGGCGGCGATAGTGGCAGTGGTAGCGGTAGCGGTTGCGGGTGGTTGTGATTGTTGTTTATTGTAGTAGATATATTATTTTATTGTAGTAGATGTATTATTTTATTGTGATGTTTATATTATTTTATTGTATTGAAAGCTAAAATATATAAAGTGAGTATGTAAAATAGATAAAGTAACTTTTTGTGGAGCTAAAAATTTAGCTTTTTAGCTCCACTGCTATGGATACTCTAAATAGACCCTAAATAACTATATTTCTATTTTAATTTCACCAAAATACAAAAATTGCTCCACAATAGTGTAGGTAGAACTAAAAATTTTAGCTTCAGAGCTATTTTTGGCTGTGTACAGTAGCTTGAAGCTAAAAGAAAAAATATTTTTTTATTCCAACTATTTCTTTATTTTATTCCTTTTCTATTTCTGTTCTTTCTTCTGATTCCCATCATCCTCATCACGCATCATCGCCGAAACGATTCGTGGTTGTGCTTGCTTGTGGATCGGAGTTGCTCGTGGTTGTGCTTGCCGACCCACGCCGTTGGAGCTTGATTTCTGAGTTTCCGCCGACTTTCAGCTCCCTCATCCCTCTCTCGTGGTTGTACGCAGCTCCGTTGTCCCATCTTCCAATCTTCATTAGCTCCGTTGTCCCATCTTCCGATCTTCATTAGCTCCGTTGGAGCTTGATTTATGGGTTTCCGCTGACCTAGCTGCTGGGTTTTCGCCGACCCATCGCCGATCTTCATTTTCATTTTCAGCTTGATTTTTTTTTTGGGATGTCTTTGTTATTATTTTAATAAGTTATTTGTATTATTTTAATTAAATAGCTAAAAATATAGATCATTGATGTTGGGTGTGAAGAGGTAAAATAGATAAAATGACTTTTATAAATGCTAAATAGCTATATTTTTTGCTTCACTGCTGTAGATGCTCTTATGTCTAACATTTTTGACTTAGAGCATTGGCATCAATTTAGGCATGCAAATTTTTTTGTCAATTTTAAAATAAGAATTTTTTTTATGTAACAACTTTTTAAAAATACTTAAATTAGATTATCTATTTTACACTATATTTCATTAAAATAATATTATTTTTTAATTAATTTTTTATTACTCTTTCAAGTTAATATAGATTTGCATGTAAATAGTAGTTGTCTATATTTATATAATTATTGTAGGAACAATGGAAATTACATAATTTTAGATAGACTGATGTTGGATGTACAAACATTACTCTTAGGTTATTATATATGGATTGATGTAAGTGTTCTAAGTAATATATTATAAGCTAAGTTCCTTTATAAAAAAAAAAAAAAAACTATGGTTTATGGTTATGACAAATTAAATTCTAAGATTTTAATTTTGTCTATTTTTTTGACAGGTAGATAGTAGGGAGGGAGATGCGGAGGTGAGATTCGTTAGACATAAGATGAGATACTACAAATGATGTCATTATTATAGGGTCTGGTTAATGTATGCTCTTAGGACATATATTAATAATCTATTTTAAGAAAATTTTTATCTGGAATTGAAAAAGTTGTCAAAAAATTGGAAAATTCTTAGGTGTTCTTAGAGCATGGAGAAATGGTACTCCCTCCTCTTATATTCATGGTAGACCCCACCATGAATTTAATGAGTAAATCCCACCATAAATGTGAGAGGAGAGAGCATTATTCTTTGTACTCCGGGAGTACTTAAGAATTACTTCAAAATGTTTGACAACTTTTTCAATTTTCGATAAAAATTTTCCTAAAATGGTTTACTAACATATTTCCTAAGGGCATATGTTAGTAAAACCCATATATATATATATATATATATATATATATATATATATATATATATATATATATATATATTTATATATATGATTTGATAATTGGGGATGATTTGAAAGCTAGGGATGAGGAGATTTGAATCCTAAACATCCGTTTGAAACTTGTACAAGGTGCATATTGAGTTATATGCTCTTAACTCGTTGGGCTATCACTTAAACCCCTTAATTTTGTCATTTTAAGTCTCATCCTTAACAAGTTATGACAATATTAGCTCTTTGTCCGCATCTAATAAAAACCAATAACAAAGAAACTGTTCTTGATACTCATGATTTCAATTCAATCATCTTAAATATCGGTTTCACTCTTTCTTATTTTAATTTTAATTTTTTCATGTCCTCTATCTCCCTCTTCATATCTTTAATACAGAAAAGTAGACAAACACTCAAACCAAAACAATGCCGTTTGAGTCATTGGGTGTAATTAATAAGCCCTAAATAATAAAAAGAAAATTTTCACAATAAATAGGTTGTAATTGTTGTTTTTTTAGTGGCTATTGGTACCTATGGGCAAAGTGTTTAAATTATAATGCTTTATAAAGTCTACAGTTTAAAATAACAAAACTAAAAAGTCGGTATATAATTAGTCATAAAGAACATAGTTTAGGATTTGTGAGTTGTATATTTTGAGTTTTATGACGTTGGAAGTAAAATACTGTGTGTGTTTGTTTCTTAAAAAAAGGATAATTGTCTTGCATTGTTTAAGAAGGTACGATATATATAGTATAATTTATCTTATCATCTCTTAAAAGTTATCATGATTTTTTAGTAAAGTTTGTACCCATTCTCTCTTACCTTGTGTTAGTTAAGTACCCAAAAAAAAAAAAAAAAAGGAAAAAAAAAAAAGACTCGTGTGGTCATGCCTTCAAAATGTGACAACTTTTTTTTTTTTTACTTATTGGTGGGATTTATTTTATTTATTTATTAATTTATTTTTAAAAATGTTGTATAGTTTTTTGAGATCTATGATTAAAAAGATATATAATAATAATAATTTATTGGGAGTATAAGATGAGAAAAATGTAAGAGAATATGGCAAAAATTTTATATAAAAAATTTAGAAACAAAAATATGACAAATTGTTTCTCAAAAAAAACAAATGACAAATTTAGTACCATATGATATGCTCCTAATAATAATAATAATAACCTGATGAATATTTTTTTAAAAATAACAAACTAACTGATAAACACACTTACTTACACTCTCTCACAAAACCTAAACACATTACTCCACTACAAAAGGGCCCTAAAACCTAATGAATATGGTTTTAATGTTTTTGTATAGATTTTAGCGGTACTAATGTCTCATCAAACAAATACACCCAACTAGATAATGAGATCTGAACATGGATATCGCTAACATTGTTCACATTTTTATAGTCATTTAAAAATTTATTTTTGGGAGGGTTTTTAGTTTTAGTGACAGTCACACGTCACTTAGATAACCACAATCATCACATTCTGATTGGTCATATAACATAACATATATGATCTTTGTTTTGTTATGTATGATTGTATGGTCCAATTGGTCCTTCTAGGGCCCCAAAAAAAATCATCATATCTTTTTTTAATTAAATTAACGCCTCATGGGCCAAGTTGGTCAGAATGTAATGCTATGTGATTTTCAAGATGATTGTTTTATTAACCAAATATAAAATTCCAATTTTAACATTATATATTATACAGATAACAGTTTGTTGTATCCCTCTGGTCTAGTTTATCCGTAGCATTCGTAAGAGTAAGAAAAGAAATCTGAGGCAGCATTTGAACATTTCTGTATTCTACCCCTAGCAATAGCCCAAATATTCCCAGCGAAACGGCACTCCATAGAACTGTGGCAATAGAATTCACCCATAACTTCCTCTGATGTGGCATCATTGGCTGCATTATCATTGATAGTGACGTTATCACAAGGTGACGATACATGAAGAAGGTGACGGAAGTTCACTTACATATTGAATGCACGTCAAGAAGCTGACGACAATACGCTGTCCGTCAACTACTGTCATTAACACCTCTTTAGCATTCATAGCCATGCCCCTTACGCAGCAACGTTAGGGTGACGGATCACGTGGACGAGTCAGGGGTGACGACCTTGACTGTAAGGTCTGGCTGATGTCCTTGGCTGACGGACCACGTTGACGTACGTAAGCTGACGACAGTATAGGAGTTACGCGTGGGCTGACGACCTTGGCAGGTGAAGGCTGAAGGAATAATCCAACTTTCATTTTTAGCCTATCTGGACCTCTGCTTATGTGAATATAAGGAAAGTCCTTGCGCTACGCGTTCGACTTAGTTAAGGAGATTCCTATAAGGAAAGGGCTCAATACAATAGGCAAAGATCCGCGAATTACTCTTTTAAAAAGGAAAGTACATCTTCACCTGGGCGCAAATTTCGGCCATACACCACTATATATACCCCAAGACCCTCATGACCAAAAGGTACGCACAATTACCTCAACTCTGGCACTCTAGGGTTGTTTAAAAGATTCTAACTTGATCGTCGGAGGGTCTTTGGCCGGCACCACACCGGTGCTCTCCGTCGATCACCTACTTTTTTCCTTCGCAGGTGTTGCTTCAAATCGGGAGAGTACTAGCAGCTTACTGTTGATCTTTTAGGCATCATCAATCATCTTCCTCTACTGCAAGAACAGCTTGCTTCTTGCCTTTATCTTTCCTTGTCTTCTTAAAAACCATTGCTTCCTGCTACTCAAACTAATTGCTAGCACTTATGAAGGCTTTGGTTTTGGTAAGAGAGGTATTTTAGGCTAGGAAAAGCAAACAAGATTGAATTTTGATAGGTTCTTGGATAGAAAATGAAGAAACAAATTGCAAACGAACTTGAATCCTAAGGACCTCAAGCTCTGGTACCAAACTAATGCAGGGAATGTGACAGGTTGTTTGTGTATGTTTTAGAAATAATGAAAGGGCTGAGATACTTAGAACACATTGATAGGTGGATAAGTATTTCTATAAGAACACTATGTTCCAAATAGCACACAAATGCTAACAATTCATTCAATTACACAAAACTGATTTACAAAGAGCTTACATTCTACTACTTATACTAATTGTTTGGCATTGGCAACCTATAGATGGTTGACAAGTGTCTAAATCCTATAGGTTAATGCTTAAGAAATCGTCTAACCAACTAACTAATTAGTTACATGTGAATTAAGATATAGGCATGTAGTTACTTGAAATGCCCTACATCATGGTCAATAAGAAATTTAAATTATACAAAATCTAATAAAATGATAACTTGAATATTTGCTAACTGCAAGTTGAGTCGCTAAGGAGAGCAAAATTGTTGCCACTACAAAGCCAAAAAGAGTGTAATTATTATTATCATCAAGGAGAACTCACAACCATAATATTTTTCTTAGTACCATTTTTTAAGGAAAAATTAAATTAGAGATTATTTTTATTGAATAGGTTGAATGAGCTCCAAATTTAAATGATTAACAATTTTTATCTTTTTGTTTTATAATAAGCTTTTTGTTGAATAACTTGCTAGCTTGTTGTTGTTTGGTCTTGCCTTATTTTTGTTTGGTTTATGTTTATTGTTATTTGGGCTAATATCTTTTGTTGTTATTTAAGCCTTGTTTTTAAAAAGGATTAAGAATTATGTTTGGCGGTTGAGTTAATTTTGGTGAGTAAAAAGGGATTACAATAAATCTTATGCATAAAACTGTTGTGGGGGGTAAAAGCTCTTGAATAAACGTTTGGGCTTTGGGCCTGATCGACTGGTACCAATTTGTTTTGATTAGGGCCTCTAGGCTTGTGGGGTGTAAAGGAGCCCAAGTGGGCATTTGGGCCTTTTGGGCTGTAGCAAGGAGGGCCGACCTGCTCTTGAGCTAAGAATTTGTTAGTACTGCGAATCAGCCCATACGCCGAGGGTCCGAGGACACATCCGAGGGTAAGTTTCTCCTTGGATAGACCCAAGAGAACTCGGAGCTTCACTATGACGGTCAAGGCAATATTCCGAAAAGACTGTTGGTTAAAAAGGGGAAACCCTGAGCCTTCGAGGTACACCGGTGTTAGAAAAATACCAAAAGCAAAGGCTGCCACCTCCACATTACAGACTTTGCACCTACCTCCCTGGCCGCATTAATGGGGAAGTGACCCCTGAACAGTAGAACTGAAACTTCTGGTCACTATTCAAAGGCACTAAGAAAAGAAATATCTAGGGAGGAGGGGGTTGGAGCAATACGTGGATAAAGCATCAGGAAAAGAAGTATTTAAGGGGGATGAACGCTAAAGAAAAGGGGGGGCAAAAAAATAAAGAAAGAAAATTAAGAATTGTAATCTTCAAGAAAGAAAGAGAAATAATACAGAGGTAGTCCTCGGCTTACGTCCGAGAAGGTCTATTTGCAATTATCATTTGCTATTTACAAGTGTTTGTATTTCTTAGCCTGTTTGTCAAGTTCTCAGTACCTCTAACCTAGATTTCAAGCCCACACTCTACAAATTTCATTGTTTAAGGCTCATTGGGCCTGAGCCCGTAGTTGTCTTTGGGTCCAGGTGCAATTGTGCACTTACAAGGCCTACAAGTCAGTTCGCATTGTAGAGGTCCGAGGAGTTGTTCGAGGAGGAGTGCCTCCTCGGACAGGCCCGGCAATGACCTTGGGACTTGCTAAATGGGTTAGAGGCAGGATTCTGGAGAAACTGATGGGTAAAAGGATGATCCAAGCACCCTTTAGAAGCAAGAACGTGTGAGAAATATCTGAGGAAAAAGCTCCTACCACCACATTAAAGGCCCTGCATCTACCTCCCTGGCCGCATTAATGGGGAAATAATCTCTGAACAGTAGAATTCAGCCTTCCTGCTATTAGTTGAAGACTTCAAGAAGGTGGTGGATGGGACAAGCATCTAAGGGGAAGATTTGTATGACACGTGAAGAAACCAGTGAAGAACTAAGAATTGGACCCAAATTATAATCAGTAACATGTTGTGAATGTAGTGAATGTAGCATTACTTTTAATTTTGTTGAACTCAAATTTTTGTAATTCACAAAACATGGTGTTCAACATTTTTTTTAGAGTGGTCACAATAAGTTAACTTAGCATATAAATTTTTTTTTTTGGCAGGTGTACGTATACATTTTTTTGCAAGTCAGGGTGGTCTTGTGAGCACCTTGGCTTGCATGTGGAGCCGCCACTGCACCCCTAAGCTGTTGTTTAAGTCAGAGAGCCACCTAATAAGCTGTTTTCATAGTGAAATTATGAGCATTATTTTCTTGCCATTTAAGCTTATCATTGGAGCCCAAATTTGGTAGAGGTATAGCCAAAATTTCTTGGTGAGTAGGTAGGGCAAATAGATCCTGCAGTTTCCCATGGTCCCATTGCCTAGTTTGCTCGTTAATGAGATCATGAACACACAATGAGGCAGAAACTTGTCCAGCCAAAGCCGGGGGATGTGGAAACCATCTGTGCGACATCACCTTAATATGTCTACCATCTCCAACACGCCACCTAGAGCCCTCCACAATTAGTTCCCTGGCTGTCAACAAGTTGCGCCAAACATAAGAGGGGTTGTGTCTTGATTCAGCCTTTAAAAAAGAACATTTTGGGGAATACGTCACTTTGTAGACTCGATAGAAGAGAGATTGGGTATGATGAAGCAATCTCCAAGCTTGTTTAGAAGGCATGGCTAAATTGCAAGCTTGTATATCATGGAAGCCCATTCCTCTCATATTTTTCGGATTACATAAATTTTTCCAATTAATCCAATGGATATTCTTTTCATCTCTTAGTTACCCCCACTAGTATTTTGCAAGAATGCAGTGTATGTCATCGCATAGGTTCATTGGAATCTTGAAAATACTCATGGTGTAGGTTGGGATCATTGTTATTGATTCTATTCCGTTCCAGCTGGAACGGCCGGAATATTTCGTACTGGCATGCAAACCGGTACCATAATACCCCCTGTTCCACCTCGGGTCAAATTTCGGCCTATTTCGGGGTGTTCCGACCATTTCAGCCAATTTTGGCCGAAATACAAATTTCGGTCGATACCAGATTTTGGCTTTAAAAAAAAAAAATCCTACCTTCTTCTGCTTATTTTTGGTTACGGACCCTTCTTCTTCTTGTTTTTTTTTTCTTCTTTTTCTTCGGGGTTTTAGACGTTTCTTCTTCTTTTTTTCTTCTTCTGGTGGGTTTCAAACCCTTCTTCTTCTCTTCTTCTTTTTTTCTTCAGGTGGGTTTCGGTCCTGCTGCTAATTTGCCTTTCCTTTTTTATTTATGTGTTGTACAGGTAATGTATTTGACTATTTGTCGACCTCCTTACACCTCCTTAAATGCTACGCCCTTCGTTTTAAATTTTTTATTTGTTTTGTTTTTGCCAGCCCATATACTCTTCTCTTTTGTCACTTGTGTTTTAAAATTTGAATTTTTTTTTTGTTTTTTTTTTGTGATCCCCATGTGACTAACAATAAAAATGAATGTTCCAGCCTTAACCCTCTTCCACTGTTCCACCTACTAGTATTAACATCAAGGTATTTTTTTTTTCATATTATTATTCTTATTATATTTTATAAATAATTGAATTGATTATTATTATTATTATTATTTTTGAGAGAGAGTTTCAACCTATGGCGTCCGTTTCTGATGACAATTCTTTATCATCAGATCAAGACATCAATCAGTTTCTGGTGTAGGCAGGGATTGAATTCCAGATCTCTTATACAACCATCAGAGACTTTACCAGTTGCTAACTAGAACCACTATTATTATTATTATTATTATTATTATTATTTGGGCTTAAAGATTACATATTAGTTGAAATATGTACTTATAACTTCTTTAAAACCCTTCATAATTTATATGGGTTTTTTTTATTAATAATATATATTTTTTATTATAAAATAGCGTAATTCCGAAACACTCTGAAACGATACGCTAAAATAGGTCGGTACTGAAATATTTCGTTCCTAGGCAAATTGAAATAGGGTTCAAAACGGTATTCATAACATTGGTTAGGATTTCCTGGGCCAATATTTTGATCAAAATTTCCCCACCCGCCTTAGAGATAAATTTTCCTTTCCACCCCATTACTCTCTTGGCCATTTTCTCCCTTACACATTCAAAAGTGTTTACCTTGGATTTGCCGGTGACCATAGGTAATCCAAGGTACTGTTTACAGTCCATCATGATTTGAGCCCCCAGCATAGCCTGAGTATCAAGCTTGACATCTGCCCTTGTGTTTTTACTAAAAAATAAAGTTGTTTTCCCTCCATTTATGGCTTGACCTGATGCTGCTTTGTCCTTTCTCTAACCTTCCATTGATTGATTTCGGTTATTACAATTAGTTATCTTAAAATAATTAAAAAAATTATAGTAGTATTTTTTTTACTAATAGCATTTAATAGTATATTATAATTTTAAATAATGAACACAACATCATATATATAATCCTAAATTAATGGTAAAAAAACTGTTGAGGCCAAGAAATTAAATAGTATAATATTTGTCTTAATTAAACCACTATGTTCAATTGTAAACCTTAATTATTATATCATTATTATCATGTATGATTCAAAATACCATAACAAATAAAATGAAGAGACACAAAGCTTGACTAAGACGGATGTTGTGGTGGCTATTAAGTGTAGAAGGAGAAATAATAAATGTTAAAATGTGATGAGTTATATATGGTGAGGAATCCTAAAGAGGAAATGAAGTTAATGGTGGGAAAAAAAATATTTTTTATGGGAGACTAATAAATATATAAGATTTTACAAAAGTTCATAGTTTTTACCTAAAAAAAAATATAGATAAGGACAAAACTTTCTCCATTTAACCTCCACTAAGTAGCTAAATGTCTTGTAGTTGAATTGACACCTCCCTATGCACAAAGTGCTTGGGGTTTAGGGAGAAAGGGTTTGAGCTACGGAGTTAGCAGTATATTGTAATTATCTTTCAAAAAAAAAAAAAAAAACCTCCACTAAGTAGAGTAATTTAAGGATCAATGTTGAGTAATTAATAGCCCTCACAACCATTTTTGATTTCTAATTTTTTTTTTTTAGGGAATGCTCTTTTATTCTTATATCTTTTAGAATTCCAAATCTTTAAAAAAAAAAAAAAATTATTCTCTCTTTATTTTTGTCCAATTAATGTATTTAGGGACTTTAAGAGCTTTGTATTCATTCTTAAACTGACATAGATACATGGATCTACCTTTTCATCTCTTAATCAAGCTTCCATGATTTATATAAGAAGCATATAAGATGCACATATATTTATGTTTAGGTGTATGTTTATGTTTATGTTTTGCTTTGTTAATTATCTAAAAAAAAAATTTGTTTGTTTGTTTTTTTTTTTTTTCTATACATGTTTGGATTATTGGCATTAGAACTTCATAGAAAAAAAAAATGTCACACCGTAAATCCTACATTCGTGCACGTCTTAATCCAATACTTGACCATTTTGTCCTTTTGCAGAAGGATTATATTAATCTTCAAATTTCATTACCTCTAAGCAAATATCTTATTCTTGTTTACCACTTTTGTTTGCCATTGCCTTGATCGTGAGCCATCTGACATTTGCATACCCATTGCAATCTAGTCATACCCTTTTCATGTACACAGTAGTGTCTGGGATCCGCCATGACTGGCATTTACAGCTTGCATATATTCTCTTAAGTTAAAATTTTGATAAGAAATCCCATAAATTACACCTACTTACAAAAATTGGCATTCCAATTCTCACCTTCTTTTTCAAAGTTTTTATTTTGCCACCATATGGGAAACACTCAATAGCTTCTAGAACTAGTGGGCCAAACGGTTGTGTTGGAGTCGACTACTTTCGATTTTGCTTTGTGCTCTTGTCATTCTTGGGAGTGATCCAGATTATATGGTGGTGTTTCGTGGGTGTTGCATCATTATTGCAGTTTAGTTTCCTGTCAAAAAATGAAAAGGCTTTAGAGGTAAAATCAACCTTAATTCTAGGTATTTTGGGCACTATAACATTATTACGATTTGAATTGAACAACTAATTCATGAATATCTTGCAAGGCTGCAATGAATTTCTCCAAATCAGCATAAGCAAATAAATATATATATATATATGCTAATTTCATACAACAACAACAACTGCAACAATAATAATAATGTGTGCTTTAGCTATCTAAAATATCAATATTTGGCTTTAAACATATACGTAGAAATAAAATAAAAGGGGAAAAACAAAATCAAGATATTGATATCACTATACTTATATTGACCTTCTCGATCATAAATAAGATATTATTTGATTCAAATTTGTGCTTCATTACTAGTTTTAGTAGCACCATATTTAAGGATGATAATCATAACAAATTTATTTTTCTTTTCTTTTTCTAAATTTTTGGAAAAAAAAAGTAAATTGATTTTGGTTCTAGGCATTATGTAGTTTTAATAATGCTATTTAATAGATTCTAAAAAAAAAAACTTATTTAATAAATAGTAAATTAAAAATATAGAAAGACAAGAAAAAAAATTGAACATTATAACAAAATTTTTATAGTCACCTCATGAATTTTTGCAGAAGGCTTAAAGTTCTAGTGCAAAAAATTAAAAAGAGAAAAACTATATATATATATATATATATATATATATATATATATATATATAAAATTAACTTAGCCATAAGATATATGTACAATAATTTCATATTTAATAAAGCCGCAAAAGATAAACATGAGCATAAACATACACATAAACATACCAAAAATAGTTTCATAAAAAAACATAAAAGAATATAAATAAAATATTGTGAATTTTAGCTTTCTAAAATATGAACTTTTGATATGCAATACAAATAAAATAAAATGAGGAAACTACATCAAGATATTGATGTTGCGATCAAAATTTGTGGCTCATTACTAGTTTTAGTAGCACCATATTTACGGATGACAATAATAGGAGGAGCTATATTTGAAATTGGCTTTGGATTATCATTCATTTTGAGTCAACTATACATATTAGAATGGTTGCAAACTAAAATTTGAGGGACATTGACTAGTATAATTGGAATTATTTTCACATTAGGGCAAACTATACATATTTTGTTTTTGGTTTAATTTAATTTCATTATTCATATACTATTATTTCAATTCAATTTATTTAAACTGTGCTTCTATCAATTCTAAAACAAAACAAGAAAAACTAATTACAACTGCAATGGTATTGCCTAGTTATTTGTAAGGATGATTGCTTAAGTAAGATCAATTACCCCAATTTGAGACACAATTCAATGAAATTTTAAAAATGTCAAGGTGTAAATCACTTTTACAAATCTCTTATTTTTCATTTTTTTGAATGGAATTCATTTTTGGGAAAGAAGTATTTTTTCCCTTAGATTTTGACACTTTTTTTCTTGGAAAATTAATATCTAATTAATGTGAGGGATTTTGTTGTTTTGCAGTGTCTTTGACTCATGTAGGTGCCCCTGGTATGTTTTCCAATAGCAACCTACTATATAGAATTTGTTATGAAAGTGTTGTTAACATGGCGCGCGCGCGCGCACACACACACACACACATATATATATATATAGGGTTAGGGTGTTCAAAATTTTATTTTAAGGATCAAACAAATTATTTCTAGTTGTACGAGAACGAGAGAATAGTCATATACTCAGAGGGTATGGATACCCTCATTTGTCAAAAACAAATTTATACCTAAACCGTGACCAAATCATTCCAATCTTTCGCTTGGGCCTTGGAAGTGTGATGGGCATTTTTGCGTCTTGGGCTGGATTACTCTTGTTGTATCACGACCCTATGATTCTTGGGTAGGAGAGTCGGGACTGGCCTAATTGAGACACACCTTAGGCCAGCTTGTGTCGTGACCAAATCATTCCAATCTTTCGCTTGGGCCTTGGAAGTGTGATGGGCATTTTTGCGTCTTGGGCTGGATTGCTCTTGTTGTATCACATCCCTGTGATTCTAGGGTAGAAGAGTCGGGACTGGCCTAACTGAGACACACCTTAGGCCAGCTTGTGTGCAAGTTGGGCCCTTCTTATGCTAACGTGTCCTAGCAGGAATCTTGAACGTATTCACGTACTCATGGTAAGAAAAACTGTTACAAGTGTTATAGCAGGAAAAACATAGTACAACAGGATAACTAAAGCACTTCAACTAAAATATTTTCTGCAAACAACAATAATACATGAATAGTTCTACAAAGGAAAAAATATCACAACGTGATTACTGCAGAAATAGATTAATGGCAAAATGTTAGGTTAGTCATTAATCAACCATGGCAAAGGCGAAGAAGATTAGTCTGCTAAAGGAATGGGCTTGGCTCTTTGGCAAATTCAAGTCCAAAAAGGGAACCAATCTCCAATGTGGGTAACCTTAGGAGGGAATCTTGTTGTAGAAGTTACTCACTTTGGAAAAATAACCTAAACGACTTAATCTCAAATTCTTGACTCATTAGAGAGTGGGCTATTAAGAGGGAGAGAAGTGGGTGGCCTATTGGTGCATGCTTTTACTCCTATCATCATATTTTTCCATTACTCTCGGTTTTATGCATTCTTCCTTTCTTTACTTGAATTTCTTTGTTTTCTTTCTTTCTCTTTGTTTCTCTATATCGTTTTTTGCTCTTTCTATTTTCTTCTCCCCTTTCCCCTCCACCTTTCACTATGCACATTTATGGTCTTTTATACGGCCTTCCATGACATGATTTGTCATTTTTACCTCTTAACTGTTTTTGGCCTGTTATGGGTGTCCTTCCAAGACTGCCCACTGGGCTGCCAGCTACTCAGCCACCACCACTACACTATGTTGGCTGTGCCACGTCTCATTCCCAGACAAAAGTGGTTTTGTCTTGTTTTTTACTCCCCCTTGATACTCCCATTCGGATAAGGGTTAAACTTCTCCCTTACCTAGTGACTCCAGCTCATGTTTACCTCTTTTAAATGAGATGTCATCCCAGCAGGACATTTCTTCCAAAAAAACTTGAGCGGGAACCCCAAAATAGGCTTCCCCTTCTCCCCACCGCCAGACCACACCCTCTTTTACCTCTGACCCATGACTCACCTCCCCTATATTGGCTGGGTATAAGTACTCAGCCACCACCACTACACTATGTTGGCTGTGCCACGTCTCATTCCCAGACAAAAGTGGTTTTGTCTTGTTTTTTACTCCCCCTTGATACTCCCATTCGGATAAGGGTTAAACTTCTCCCTTACCTAGTAACTCCAGCTCATGTTTATCTCTTTTAAATGAGATGTCATCCCAGCAGGACATTTCTTCCAAAAAAACTTGAGCGGGAACCCCAAAATAGGCTCCCCCTTTTCCCCACCGCCAGACCACACCCTCTTTTACCTCTGACCTATGGCTCACCTCCCTTGTATTGACTGGGTACAGGTAGGTGGTGCCTGAGCCTTGTGTGCATGCTCCACTTCCATATGAGTTCATTGCTTTTTTGGCTCTCATGCGTTTGCCATTGCCTATAGGTTTGCCTGATTCTGCTGCACGCTCTAGTGTTTGTTTAACTCTTGCGGCGTGAATGAGTTTTTGGGTCTTTATTCTCTGCATCCCTTTTATTCTTCGGGCTAGGCATTGCTTGGGTGTGGGCTTTCTCTTCTTTAATTCGACTTATGTCCCCTTTTTATCCTTTGTCCATGGGTTGACTAGTGCTCCTGCCACACTACTGCATTGTTCCTGCTATGATATCATTCACAATTTTTTGTCTTGTTATTACTTCTGGGCTTGCAGGCTGAAGCGCCTGCCATGCCAATTTCTCATATTATTCCTTCCTTCAGTCTTTATTGCCTAGCATTCCTACTGGGCTAGTCCATTTAACACTTTGGGCTTCCTTGGCCCATTCCATTCTTTAGGCATCCTTGGCCTGTTTCATTCTTTAGGCATCCTTGGCCTGTTTCATTCTTTGAGCATCCTTGGCTCATTTGACTCTTTCCTACCTCTTTCAATCCCATGGGCTTTTGCTAAATCATTTGGGCTTAGCTGGCCCAATTACCACATCTTTTGCCTTTAGGTTTATTTGCCTTCGAATCAATCTCATTTACTAATTCCTTTCTTTGGGCTCTTTCGGCCCGTTTTTACTTTCTTTTCATTTCTTACAATTCCCATAAGCTTACTACTTTATTCTTTGAGGCTTCTTCGGCCCGTTTGCTTTCTTTGAAACCACTTATTATCTTGTGGGCTTGTGAACCATTATTCCTGCTATTCTAGCCCAATGATATTTATTTTACTGCTTTCTTTCTCCACATTTTTTATATTGTTAGGCTTCTTCTACCATTGGACCCTTTCATAAAAAAAAAAGGGCATCAACAAGGATCAAGGACTCAGAATTCCTTACCCTTGAATGTGATAGTCTTGATGCCTCATGACTCCTTTCAGCGAAAAAATGAGTGCCTCACGGCCAAGATGGTTAGAATGTATTATATCATTATATGATTTCCAACATAATTGATTTTATTAACGAATGATAAAATTCCAATTTTAACATTATACAGTAACATTTTATATTCCTGATGGGAATTAAAGCAACCATTAAGTATATATAAATATATACATACACACACACACCGCGTTTTGAGCTTTGAGTCTTGAGTCTTGAGTCTTTTGACCACACCTCAATCAATGAAACCATCGGAGCATGGTTGTGATGCAGGAATTTTTTACATGGAAACCCATCCTACTATTTGACTCGAGAATTATTCGAAGAATTTAAATAAACACACCACCGAGGGAAAAAAAAAACTATATCATTTCTATATATTAAACTCTTGAATATGAGTTGAAATATCTAATACACTACAAAAGCACCTTCTAACATTAATGCAATTTTGGACCATGTGAAGCCAAGACATACTGAAGGGTCCATCTTAGTATTATATATGCAGGGGGCATGTACAAAGTCCTGAAAGGAAATAAAAAAAATATAAAATAAAAAAAAGGTGGGTTGTTAACAGCAACTGTTTGTTTCCAAGCAATCAGGTTTCAGGTAGCAGTTATCAGTTGAGGACCTGCCGCTGCCATTGCAATTCCAGCTTCTGCCTGTTTCTTCACCATGGCGGCATGCTTCTGGCCAGCAAGATGAGAATTGAAGACTGACTGGCTGTTGCACACTACATTGCATATTGTGCACGTCCTAACAGCACCTGCTGCTGCTCCACATTCCAAAACCTTACGTTTCTTCGTCTCCAGATCTTCTCTTGGTGCCTGTGACTCGGCTACCTTGTTTGATGAATTTTTTGCAACAGTTTTGCCCTTATTGGCATCTGGGTTTTCCACTGGTCCAATTACCGGATTTGTTGGGGCTGGAAGAGCATTTGAGGCAGGGGCACTGACTTCATTCTTTGATTTCGACTGTTTCTCCATATTCTTCTGGTGTTTCTTTCCAGATAGGTGTTTGATGTAGACATCATTGCTGTTACAATTGATTTTGCAAACTGAACACCATGCAGATTGAACAACCTTATTTTTCACAGGGAATTTTTTCCAAGTGCTGCTAATCTGAGACTTAACTGCAGCAATATACGGCCCAACCCCATTGAGGGCTATTAAGCCAGCCTACATAATAAACAAGATGGATTAAAATAGAAACAAAGTACTAGTATGATTCCATCACAGCTCCACATTTTATTTCTAAACTCCAATAGCTATTGCTGTAAGAAACCATCAATACATCTTATTGCTGTATTTAGTGGCTATAACCTATAATACCCCCACTGAGATGACTAAACAGCATGTACCATACATGAATTTTACTGCACAGTTCCTACCCAACAAAATATAGTTATCAACTGAACCAACCCAATATTACAAGAAAGTACACCACATTGTGTAAATTGCGAACATAAAGAAAAGGCAAGTTCATATTTTTTATGCGAGCTTGTGAACACAAAAATAGAAAAGAGCAAAAGATACAGAATAAGAAGCATGAAATATAAGATTATAGAAAAATATTTTTATTTTTTTAATAAGTAATAAGTTTTATTGAAGAAGAGACTCTCATCCATACCCCATGGAAACATGAGAGATTTACTAAAGAATTACTAAGATTATAGCATAATAATTGTGAAAGCTGGTAAGAAAATGGAATCAAGAAAACTTTAACGTGGCCATGAAACTCAATATGCATGCCTTTATTTTGACAAAGTAGACTTCCTAGAACTAGGGACGGAACCAGATTTCATCTTTGGAGGGCCAAGGTATGTAGGGGGGTGGGGGAGAGGGGAGGGGAAAATCACCATTTGAGAATGAGAAATATGCTAAAATAAAAACTAAATTAATACATAAAAATAAACTAGCATATATTCAATATTAACAAAATATAAACAGAAGAAAAAACACAAAATAATTGTTTTTTACCACATTTTTTCTTTTTGGAAAGATAAGATAAAATTTCATTAAAAAAATGGATTTTTTTTCTTGAAGCAACGAAGAGAATACAACAAAAACTCAAAATTATGTACAAGAATTAAGGTAAGCTATAAACATCGGGAGAGAATCACCAGCTGTGAGTTCCTAAGCCCAAGACCAATCAAATAAGGTCAATATAAATGGTGCAAGAAGCTGCTCCCTCGAGTTCTCCACATGTTTCTCTCTCTCTAGATATACCACATCAAACACAATGGTGCCAAATTCCATATGTTCGATAAGTGTTTCCCGAATCAATTTCTCCATCCCAAATTAGATCAATCACTCTCTCAGGAACCACCCAGGCAACCCCAAATGGTTTAAAACTAAATTCCACAACTTCCATGTCGTCCTATCTCCACCTCAGAAGGAGGAATATTAGATTCCAAGATATGAAGAAAAGCCGGCACCAATTCCATTTCCTTGTCATTAAAATCACAATGGAACCAAACATCCCAGTTCCTCCTCTCCCCCCTTGCGGCCTCACCAATAAAGACTCTACCAATGCTTCCCAATTAGTAGCATTCTCATACAAGACCAGAAAAGCTTAGTTAACAGGTTGATCTCCACACTAGCAATCCAGTGAAAACAGCACCAAATTCCCCATTCCCACCTCATATCGAATATATCTACAAAAACCATCCCATCTCATCCTAATGCTTCTCCACAAACCACAACCATAGGGTCCCATATTCAACTTAGAAGTTCATCCCCCAATTCTTCCCCGAACTTCAAAGCTATTACACGCCTCCATAGCCTTGTCTCCTCCATCCCAAACCGCCACAAGCATTTCCCCAACAAGGCTTAACCCATAGGAGTACACACCATATGCCAACCCAACAAATGCAGCTTGGATTTATCCCCCATACCACCCCATAAGAAATCCCTTTGCAATTTCTCAATCCTATTAGCCACACTTGTAGGGATAGTGAACAATGATAAATGGTATGCTGGATGGCTGGAAAGCATGCTTTTGAGAAAAATCAAATGGCCTCGTTTGAAGAGATACATTTTATCATGATGATTAACATGATAATCCCATATATGTAGACTTAATCTAGATCACACTCCAATGAACCAATATCAATTTCGTTCATTTCAATTTGTCAAGGTTTTGTATGAGGATTTTTGAAAACCTAGAAATAAACGTTAAGAGGTTGACAATGTTGCATCACTAGCATGCATTTATGAATTAGTTCAAACTTTTTCCATTCAAGAAGTCATATTTTGAGTTGGATTTCTCACAATTTACTAATCAAATAAAAATCATAGTTATTATCTCATTATATGTCAAGTATTATTGGCAAGAGCCTTGTAGATCAACTGGTTGGCATCTCCTAATGTGTCCATGACATCTAACTAGGTTCAAATCCCCCCTCACCCGGTGTAACTATTGAATTATCAAAAAATATGTCCAGTATCCCCCCCCCCTTTTTTTTCCTGGTTTGATAAGTCAGTAAATATATCCAATATTCTTCTAACTAGAAAATCAAATTAGTCGTACCCAGTGCACAAAACTCCCACTTTTGCAAGGTCTAAGAGTAGTCATGGTAGGCAACCTTAACCCCAATTTTATTGGAGAGGTTGATTTCCGAGCTTGAACCTGCACTCTGTTACTTTTGATGAAAGGCACTTGATATCACACCAAGGCTCAACTTCTTACAAAATCGATTAGTGTTAGAGACAAAGGGGAAAAAAAAGTCCTCGCAGTAATTGCTCTCCTCCATACCACCACTTGAGGACTTTGAGGTCAGTGATCAGTGGTCAACCATGGACGAGTTAGTGAGTGTTGGGCCCACAACACTTTTGTTTAAAGTAAAAGGTCTTTTTAGCTTTGGGAGCTTTGTTTTTTTTTTAGTGAACATTCATTTCTTAGTGGGGTCAGGCATAATTTTGAGCCCAACTTTTACACTTCTAGATATATTTTTTTGATAGATAACACTTTTAGATACATATAATCAGATGTTATATATTATTTATAAATATTAAGTTTGGGCACAGGAGGGCCTGCAGTGATCTACGAGTAGGCCCTTCTCGGCTTAGACACTTAGTCACATGACATTGGATATATGATAAAAGGCAAGTTTGATACACATTGATGTTGACTTGCAGGAAATAACTGCATCACTAAGATGAGAGTAACTCAAAGAGGCTAAATGTGGCATTTGATATGAAATGTCTGTTACTTTTTGCAAGAAATTTAAATGTGGCTATTCAATCAAACACACATATTCCCCTTTTGACAATATAGACATAAACTAAAAGTACTTTTTAGTAGGAGTGACAAAATTGGACACGACCTGCAAACCTAACACGACACAAAATTAACAGATTATAGGTTGAAGCTTAATGGGTTCGTGTCATATTTGGGTCGACATGACTGACCTGTTTAATAAACGGGTTGAGTTAGTGTTCAACACATAGAACCCGTTTGACCCGTCTGACCCATTTAATTAAATGACATTTTACTAATATACCCTTCAAACTCTAGATATATAAACTTATTAGTTATTGTGGTTTATTTTCTTTGACATATTGTGATTAATTATTTGAGATATTAGAATATGTTTTAATTTTGAATGATTATTTATGATGGAATTACCCGTTAGTTCTGAATTCTATATTAAAAATATTTATTTGTTTGTTTTTTCATAATTTTTTTTTTTCATTTTGATAAAATCTAATAAACAGGTCGACATGACTAACCCATTTAATAAATGAGTCGTGTTAAGGTTGAGAAATCTTGATCTGTTTAATAAACATGTCAGGTTAGTAAGGTTAGTATTGACTTATATAGTAGGATACTTATGAATTGACACAACACGAACTTGACACGTGAACACGAATTGCCACTCCTACTTTTTAGACAATTAGTTCTACGAAATGACAACATGGTAATGATTACTTAACAACGGAGGACACGAAACAAAAGATTTTAAAATGAAACTCCAATAGTAGTTCTAGCAATGCAATATCTATAGGACCTGCATAAGATAACTTAATGTATCTAAGATGACTCATTTTTTGCATACAACATGATAGACAGATCATATATTTTATTTCTCTATTTATACCATGAATTGAATCACTGATAATACTTGTAAATTTGTGGAAGTTGCAATCAACATTGAGAGAAGAACTGGAAAAATATTTCCTAAGTAAATTCAAAAAGAAGATCCAGAAAATTATTTGAATACATGAATTCTAAATCATAAATAAATATAAGAAAAGTAACTCCAGTAATTTACAAAAGCCACAAAAGAATATTTATTTCCATAAATGCAAAAATGCAGCGGTTGGTGGGGGCAGCAGAATCTAGAAAGGCAAAGTAAATGATAAACACTGTACAAAAGCTAATCCTGCAGAACATTAGTTAACTGCTTAATTTACCTGAGAAGCATGTCTTTTCCCAGCCAGATGTTTATTAAACACTTCTTGGCTATTGCAAGTAACATTGCATATTGTGCATACCCTGACAGAATCAGCTGCAGCATCGCCATTCAAAAGCTTCCGTTTCTTTGTCCCCAAGTCCTCACCCGCAGCTCCACCTGAAGCCCCAAATTTCACTTGTCCATCTATACTGCTTCTTGGTACTTGTGCTTGCAAATTCCTCAAGTGCTTCTTTCCCCGCATGTGTTTTTCATAGACCTCTTTGCTATTACAATCAATTTTGCAGACCTCACACCGCATGGACTGAACAAACTTAGTTTGCTCTGGTACTATCTTTGTGGCATCGTTTGTCAAATGTTGATTTGTCCAATAGTTATTCCATAAAGAATTTGAACTAGTGGACGCAATTGAATTCTCATGCAAAGAATTGCTAGCCTGCAAATCAATCAATATAGGTTTCAAAAGAAAAAAAGAGTGTAACTTTTCACAATGGATATACAAGAGAATTTATGGGACATACCATGTTCAGTTAGATTGATGCAGTAGTAGTTAACACATGGAGAAAATGACCTATCAGTCCATTGTCTTTTATTCATCTATATATATATTTTTATTCCTTCAGTATTTTATAAGGTCTTGAGCTCATTGAGCGTAGAAATTGATATTTGATTGTATTTGGAAAGAATTCATAAAAGCAATACTCAATTCGAAAAGAATCAAGAGATGCAGGGATAAGCTTGAGAATTTTTTTTGAATAAAGTTGTATGGTGCCAAAAGATGGTAAATTCAAGAAAGGTTCACAAACTTGTTGGGTACAAATTCTTATTGGCATATAAAGGCTAAGAAGATTTTTCTCAAGTACAGTCTCTTCATTATCGTGAACATGATGTACTTTTTTATCAATGAAAATATCTATTACCTATCAAAAAAAAATAGGCAAAGAAGATTTTTCTTGATACACTTAACATGAAAAGAATCACGGAAAATATTATTTGGGATTCTAATAGATTGTGGAAAATTGAATCCAAACTCAAGGATGAGTTTTCTCTAACCCCAATGTAGGAGTATTTAAGACCAAAGAAAGAGGTCCATTAGTTCATTGTCTTTTATTTATCTATATTCTTTTTGTATGCCTTTATTATAATTTTTTTTTTTTGGAGGATAATGTAGGTAACTCTTCTTAAGAAGAGTCCTTTAGACTCGCCTCTAGCTAGTAAAATCTTTGCAGGGTAATCCAAGGCCTTTCACCATTGATGGGTTAAGCAATTTATACTAACGGCATAGTACACATGGTCATGAGCCGTATGCCTTTAGTAATTTAAAAGGTCATGTGACTAGCATATAGCTTTTGATGAAATTAGATAATTGGGATTTAATTGCTCTATTGTTTTGCAACTGGATTTAATGGTTATGTGTAAGATGAAGGATGAGATTCTAGGGTTACTAAAGGCTACTATAAATATCTATTTATTAAATGAAATTTCATATTTGAATACATCTTGATCTCTTTAAGCCTAAAAATTGATATTTGATTGTTCAAACTTCAATTCTATTATCTCTTTTAAATTTTTTTAAAAAAAATTAACATTGTATGTTGTTGGAATTTCTTCTTAAACCCTTGTTCTCTCCTCACCACATCGTAAATTCACTTTTTTTTTTTTTCTGTTCATACATATGTACTCAAGCATGCAAACACACATAAACTGGACACAACATAAGTCCTCAAACAACAATTGAAAACCACTATAAATAATACTATCTACTTTTCTACTCACCCAAGAAAGGCATTCAACATACAAAAACTGAAATTTCTCTCACCAAACACATCACCACAATAGGCACACAAAAACCATCAGTCAGACTATGTCACTATAGCAATATATATCACAAAACCTCCATAAACCCACTTTATTAAACACAACCCCACATAACAAAACAACCTCAAAACCCCAATTCCAATAAAACCAACATCACTACACCAAACCACAAAACAAAAACCAAATTGCACTCAAAAAACCCAAAATTCACACCAATAGCTCAATACAGATAAAATTAAATTAAGCCCAAAAAAAAAGTAGAAAAAGGCACTTACAGGTACAGAATCATATCTGATGGGTTCAGCTTGTTTGTAAACCCAATTCTTTGAAGCTGCATTTGGGTCCTCAGGAAATTGAACATGGGATCCGGGTCCGACATGGGTTGATGGGTAGAGACCCGAATTGGCAAAAGGGTCGGTCCCAGGTGGGTGGAGGAGTGAGTCAGAGGCAGAGGGAAGCACTGGCTGAGGAAAAGAGAGGAAAAGGTTAGGGTTTGTGAGGTGAGAGAAGGAGGGTTGTGGTAGTGGGTAGTGGTACAATTGTGCTTGTGAAATTGAAGAATTATGGTTTGAATTAGGGTTAGGGTTTAGTGAGATTTGTTGTTGTTGTTGTTGCTGTGAAGTCCATCTGTTTGTGTAGTCCATGGAATTGGCATTTGGTGTTAAGAGAGAGACACACCCACACACACACACAGGATTCTGCAGAGACACTGTTAGATGAGTGTTGCGTTGCGTTGCGTTGTGTTGTGTTGTGTTGTGTTGTGTTGGGGAATGTCTTTACTCTAATAGCTATGCATATGGGCCAATGGCTATATGACTTTGGTGGATTGAGCTTGAACCGAATTTGATCACTTGGGCTTCTATGGTACTTCAATTCTAACAAAATAAGGCTATTGTGAGAGAGAGAGAATTTCAATGAATTTTTCACACCCATCCTTGTGTCTTTTATGTTGTGGTGGGCCCAATTGAGGTGGGTGTCAATGCAAAGAGCGGTGATTCTTGTTGTGTCAAGATAAGGGTACTCAATTATATGAGTCAATCTTAATCCAACCCACATTTATAATTGAGTAAAAGCTTAAAAGTTAAAACCACTCCACTCTAATACAACCCATTTATTAAATGAGTTGATGTAATATAATTTCAACTTGTTCAATCAACATGTATTAAGGTAACACAAAGACAAACCCATTTCAACCAATTTAAAAATGACCCAAAAATGAAGAATTAATTAACTAATATAACAATGGTTTTAAAAAATCAGAATGGTTAAAGAACTGAAAAAAGCCTGTTTCTTTCTTGATTTTGGGTCCAGTTATCAGTTAAACCGATCGATCCAGTTCGATTTTCACAACAGTGAATATAACTATTAAAATTATTTTAATCACTCAATTTTATATATAATATCCAAATTTATGTTGGATTAATATGATATATAGATATATAAACTTATATAAATTATTTAATCTTGGGTTAATTACGGATTAAGCAAGTTCACTCAAAATTGACCCGCATAGTAATCATATCAAAGCAAGCAAAATCATTTTGACATAAACTTATTTTCATTAAACATTCCTGCAAGCAAAAAATTATGTTGTGTTTGTAGGTCATTTCAAATCATGCCACCCTTAATAAAGCTATCTAAAAGAATATATGAAAATTTTGTGTGAACATTTCAGTGCCTCTTAGCAAAACTGTAATTCTAATTCTTTGTTATGTGCTTTATATATATACACACACACTATTTTAATATAAGTGCCTCCTAGCAAAACTGTAATTCCAATTATTCATTATGTGCTTTATATATATATATATATATATATATATATATATATATATATATATATATATATATATATATATATATATATATACTATTTTAATATAAGTTAAATTACATATTTCGTTCTTCTAAAAAAAATGCATATTAGTTTGCCATCGTATATTTTCCCACTAGTATTACAGTAAGTACTTTTAAAAATAATTAAAAATGTATAGGGATTAAATATTTTAAAGTTTAAGAACGATCTTGAAACAAAAACCAAAGTTGATTACCAAATATATAATTTAATTTTTATTAAATCTATCATAAATTTAATTGAATATTTTCAAGTAATTTTTTTAATTCCTTGATCAATATAAATAAAAAGCTTCAAAATATTGGAGGTAAAAAGCTAAAATTATTATTTTATTTGAAATAAACGATTCCAATTGTTGGGCTCAAATATTAGTTAATTTTCTTTTTTTAATGGGCCGGTGAAATATGGCATGATCCAGACCAAAGTATGGGTTGAACTTGGACAGTAAACAACTCTACATGTCTCTTTCCCTTTCTTTGGACTAGAGAATGTGGGTGAAACTTGGCATGTAGGCCAGACCAAAGCTCCTATGCATCTGTTTATGTCTAAAGCAGTCGGGGTGGAGAGCAACTAGACATATATGGTCTACCTTAGTTGGTAGATCCTATTATTTCTATCTTGCCTACGCTTGAAATTAAACAAAAAGTCTAACATCACAACAAATTTCATAATAATTAGAGTGATAAATTGTGGTTTGTGTTATAAAAAAAATAATGTTATTAATAATCTCATGTGAAAATGATGTTATAATATAATTACAATTTCTCACTTTGACAATTGTATAATTTGTTGAAGGATAAAACAAATTATAGAATACTAATCAATATAATAAAAGTAATGGTATATCAAAAAAAAAATTATTTATCATACAAAATCTAATTGGGGGGATTGTAGTAGGGGAGATGTTTGGGAGATTGGGATAAAAAAGTTGTTGGGATGAAGCTTATTTTTAAGATTCTTTAGCATATTTATTTATTTAATTAAAACCTTGTAATTTTTAAAGATTAACTCTTTTTTTTATAATCAAAATAGGTCAATAAAAACACACTCATACAAATAGGTCAATCTATGCATTTAGGCGGGCAAAATTTTACTTTTAATAGGAGTGGGGCTTTTTTTTTGCCTTGTGTCCACTGCCAATAATCAATTTGGAGCTACCATCTTGTAAATCCATATTATAAGAAATTTACTTTACATTTTCTTTTTCATTTTTTGTCAGTCCTACATAATATTTTGGAGCAATACTTTTTTTAGCTTCAATTTAGTTTGCTAGTTTTGAGACTTCATGATTGACACAATCATTCCATCAAAAAAAAAAAAAAAAAAATCTCATTTTGAAAATTATCTTTTGCAGCAGTTGCATGAAATATCTCTTTAATAGAATTTGAATCCCCTAATGCGTGGGACCACATTATTTGAGAAGGGCACTCCAAAATCCAAATTGTTCTGTGCCCTTTTCCTTTGCCTTGTGCCCACCACTATAACCAAATTGAAGTTAACTTATATCGTAAATTCATATTATAAAAAAGATATTATACTCTCTTTCTCTCACTCTCTCTCTTTTTTCTTTTCTTTTTTCCATTCGAAATTATATTTTGGAACAATACCTTTTGATTTACTAGTTTTGAGACATCAAGATTGACAAAATCAAACCATATTTCCTTATCACAACATTTTTTTTTAAAAAATCAATCTATTTTTTACTGAAGCTTAAGGATTTCAAGAATTACCTATGCAAAATGGCATTGAACATCCCTCTCATTAATTGTGGGTCCTATAGGCGAATGGGACCCACATTATGTTAGAGGAGTGCTCTAAATAAGCCCTCTGCCTTAAGTTCA
The DNA here is from genome assembly GCF_040712315.1 of Castanea sativa. Lineage (NCBI taxonomy): Eukaryota > Viridiplantae > Streptophyta > Magnoliopsida > Fagales > Fagaceae > Castanea > Castanea sativa. Next base: position 35,621,741 of record NC_134016.1, on the reverse strand, counting down.
CTGCATATTAATAAAATTGAGGTTAACCCATCTTGTAAATCCATATTACAAGAAAGATATTTTACTTCTTTAATTATTTTTTTACACTTTTTCCCATCCAAAATTAGATCATGGAACAACTCTTTTTTAGCTTTAAGTTGGTTGCTAGTTTTGAGACTTCAAGATTAACATAATCAAACCATTTTACCTTATCAGCGTGCATAAAAATGTTGTATATATAAATATATACTTTAAGATTGTAATATGTGTAAATAAGCTTAATTTGAAAAACTAAAAGAACGAAGAGAATTTTAAAATTAAGAAAAAAAATCGATTTTTAGTGGGTTGCAATGAGCCCTATAAGATTCAAAGCTAGTGACACTAAGCACATTTTAGTACTTGGTTTAAATGGAGACAAGTACACTCGAGTGAAGGGTCAAGCAAAGGCGATAGGGGTGCGCCTGATGGATGCTCAAGTAGGTCACTAAAGCCTGCTTGAGCAGGACTTAAGGCTTACTCAAGTGGGTTTGGACAGAAACTGATTCTACAAAATTTTGCTAGAAAAACTTGTCTCAAACTAGCAATAAGTGCCATAAAACATTGTTTGATGCTTGTACCAACCAATTTGACTCTCCAAAGGTGTCTAGTGAAGGGTTATACCATATTGTCTATAAATGGTGTTCCATATTCATGAAATTAATATAGATAATGACATTTTTTTTTTGTGTTTTTTAATGCACAAACAAAATTTGAGAAAACAATACACCATTAGAGAGAAATTCATAGTATTCTTTCAAGATTGTTACTTGCAAAATTCAGGCTTAGTTGTATCTAGGAGAGAATTTTATTGGAATCCTATGGCAAATTCAATTGAGTGGGGGCAAATATCATCTTAAAGATATCAAATTTAATTTGTTCATGCCCTTAAGCCTACTTCAGGTTTATACTTTTTCCATTGATCAATCTCATTTTGAGTGTAGCCTAAGGGTTTTGAGAACTATCTCCTTCAATAGTTGCATGGAGCATCTCTCTCATAGAATGTAGGTCTCACTTTGTATGAGACCCACGTTATGTGGGTAAGGCCCTCCAAATACCCCTTTTGCCTTATGCCCTATGCATATAATCAAAATAGGGATAACTCATCTTATAATTCCATATCATACATCTTTTCTTTTCTTTCTTTCTTTCTTTTTTTCATTTTTGCATATCCTAAATTATATTTTGGAACAATACTTTTTCAGCATTTGCTAGTTGAGACTTTGAGATTGACACAATCAAAAACGTATTATAGTAAGTAAAAAAAAGAAAAATCAATCTCATTTTGAGTGCCACTTAAGGGTTTTGAGAGGGGTGCTCGAAATAAACCTGTCCCCACTTTTTGCCTTATACCCAATGCCAATAACCAAATTCGGGCTAACAAATATTGTAAATCCATATTGTAAGATAGATAATATACTCTCCTTTTTCGTTTTTGTCCATCCTAGATTATATTTTGGAACAACACTTTTTTAACTTTAGTTTTGTTTGGTAGTTTTAAAAATTCAAGACTGACACATTCAAACCATGTTTCCTCATCATGTGTAAAAAAAATCAATCTTATTTTGAGTGTAGTTTAAGGATTTCAAGAATTACCTCTTGTAGTAACTGCATGAGACCCACATTATGTTAAAGAGACAAAGTTAGAATTATGATTAAACAATTTTTTACCATTTTTAAACACCTTAAATTTTTGAGACAGCTAATAATTTATCGTAATATAAGAACCGAAAGTCCTAAGACAATCGATAATTTATCACTTTAAATTGTTGTAATAGAGATACCCGTCCACATCCAAGGGTTTTTATTGACTTTCAATAAGCCATTTTCTTTTAACTATACCTTGTAAAAATACATGGGGCATATCTGGTGGAGGGGCTAAGTGAGAATGCAATGTTAGATACTTGGATCACGAAGTTCCCAAAATAAATTAAACAAACACCTTGAAAACAATGTATATTATACTTTTCAATCACAACCTCATTAAAAGTCTTTTTAAGTTTTCCAATTTTTTTTATACAGACATGAATATGCAATATAGATTTTCTATTTTGCTAAGCATTATAGACTTTAAGAAACAGTCTAAAAAAATAAATCCAATTTTTCTAACACTAGGGTTGACTTTTAGGTTAAATCTGACTCAACTTCACAATACGAAGAAACGGCTCTGTTCTTGCTTGGATCGAAAAAAGGCCCAATAGTTTGATAACATAGTTCCTCACATCTTGAGGAACAATAATATAATGCCATGCGTCATTTTCTGGCTATGCAAGCATATCTCTCTCATATTGATATTTGACCAAAAGTAACCTTGACGTTGCTGAAAGCCTAACTATATATAAGCAAAGCTTTCTTGGTAGTTAGTTCTTTGTACTATTTGACAAAGCAGTACCAACTGCCAGCTACTTGAGCAAAGTGAAAGTGTGATACATACAACCACTCCCTCGTATTTGCCAAACAAAAAAGCACTTTAACAACAAGGAAGATCAATACTTGTATCCACCTTATTAATTCTATATAATAAAAGTCAGGTTTAGAAGTCATAAATGTGCCAAGTAACTTTCTTCTCTCAGCGAGAAATGGTTAAATTTTCATAGGAGAGTTCACTTGAGGTAAAAATCTATTAGCTAAGATTCAAGAAATTTAAAATTTTAGTTACTTTGATCATCTATCATAATTTTGTATTTTACTATAGTAAAACTTACGCATTACATACCACTTCATTTCGATAATTTAATCTAGATGAAATATGTTTAAAGTTTCAAGTGGCTCACATTTCAATTTTTTTTTTTACTTGGATTTTTTAATTATATCGTGCATCGCGGGAGCTTACTACAAGTAAATTAATAAAAATAAACTATCTCAAACAAGCACTTTTCGTAGGCAAGTGATTAAGAAAGTTTGACCCAATTGTATTTAGTGGTTTTTTTTTTAATTTTTTTTATTGGTTCCTCTTTCCACACATATGTGTGGTCACTAGTCAGGCCAAAAATGCTTGCGTGCAAGATGATCAACCTAAAAATAACTGTGATTTGCAGTTAAATTTTAGTTTTTCACAATTAACTACAATTTACTTGATGATGCATGGTTTGGTCATCTGTTATAAAGTATGATATTTTCAAGTGAGAAGCCGCCTGTACCGGCTTTATCTTGCAGAAATAACTCCTACATGTTGTATCTTGTGGTCCATTCCCTCTTTTGCTATAAAGAAAATATAGATATTTATGGTATTTGCTATAGAGCATAGTATATATATATGCAGCATTGGGATTTAATAGCACCCGTGTACACTAAGTTTGAGAAGGAAAGAAGGGAGTGAGTGAGTGAGATGGGTAGTCATGATTTATGGTGGGTGACTAAACACCCACCTTGAGCTCACATGCCATCTTTATGTACATTATATAAAATTGCTTTTAAACTCCTCATGACTTCACATACCCCCAATGCAAATTTTCAACACCTCACTCATTTTCTATTTGGTGCCAAGAAAAAATAATTACCACAAAACAAAACACCTTTTAGTGTTTATGTGAAAAAAAAGGTACATTTTTCTAGTAGAAGCTTAAGCATGATAAGAAACTGTAAAACCAAGTTACAATATTGAAGTTTGGAAGTGAAGCACCAAACATATTGATGAACTCGTAATGTGCAGGAATGTATCTTATTCTATGACAGGAAAAAACCAAAAAAGTAACCATATAGGAAATGAAGTGTTAAACAAAAACTTATCTATGAAATTTGAAGTTGTTCTTGAAGGCAATGAGCAGTAATATGCCTTGGTGCATAGTTGAATCCTGTAAAGAATTAATGAAATAGTATCCAGAAACTTGTCTGTACACTTGTGAAACTTTATTGGGAGCCACGGCCAGGACTACTAGGAAGTTCAGTTAGAGATCAAACTCACTAGGGCCTCATGCTTGCGGGTGCTTCCCACCCACCATGGTGTGAACCCAACATGTCCATTGTTCTCTTCTTCAACAGGAGCAGGAAGATTGAGATCAAGAAAGTCTTGAATTTCTGGAACTGGTTTCTCAATTACAATGGTTGGATTGTTTCTCGCCTCTGAGACAGCAACCAAGTGGGACCTTTTGTGACCTCCCAAGGCTTGGCCTGATGGAAAAACTTTGAGGCAAATTGGGCACTCATGCCCATTACTCTTCTTGGACCCAATACCTGTGTCAGTCTTTACATCACAAACAGCCACTCTGTCTTGCTCAGTAGGTTTCTCATTGTAGCCTGATTTGATGAGCTTACTGTCTGCTGAAGGGTCAAGAGAGATTTCAGTTTCAATGCTGTTTTCACTACCCTCGATTCTTGTAGCAAAGCAACCTTTGATCTTTTTATGGCTTGCTCTGTGTCCTCCAAGAGCTTGGTATGAGTGAAAGACTTTGTTGCAAGTAGTACACTCAAATTTACTCCTCTTATGTGAACTCTTGCAGAATTCAGAATCCAAATCATTTGTGTTAAATTTTTTCAAAGGATCTGAGCTCAATTCAGGATTGTAGGAATCTCGGACCTTTTTCTTGCTTGAGTTACACTTAAGGGAAGCCAATTGAGCTTGATCTGATGCAGTTTCCTTGGAGAAAACTTTCCCCAATTTAACTTCAGAATCCTCAAATCCTAACTGATCCTCAATCTGAGACTTCTTCATCATATCATTCTTGAAAATCCCATCTGTGGAAACTTCAGTTTCAATCATTCTGGGCAGAGTTCTTGAATTGCCAGGAGCACAGAATTCTGACTGTTTCCCTTGGACATCCTCAAAATCCAAATTACCAAGCTCCAACTTCTTATCGCTAAGCTTCTTCACTTGAAAAATCTTATTACCATTAAACACAGAAGTCTTGCCCACAATTTTAGTAATCAGATTAGTTTGAAAAGATTCTGGAGCTTCTAAGTAGACAGAATTATTATCAGAAGACTCAGCAGCAGAATTCAAACCACCCCAATGACCCACATCCCTAGAAAGCATCATCAAGCACATAGCTACCTCTTCTTGTTCTTGCTCAATCTCAGAAACAGAAGAGGAAGCATTGGCAACAGACAAAGAAGAGGAGGTTGCACCAGCCGTGTACCTTGTTGTTCTTCTTTCTGATCTCCTCTTTTTATTTGGAGCAGTGGTTTCATTGTCAGATTGGCTGTCTATAACCAGCTTCTGGTTAGCACTAGTCCATGAATCTTGATCATCCAAGCTACTGGAACCTTTTTCTTTCTCTGAGTGACACTTCATGTGACCAAACAGAGCTTTCCAAGACTGGAACTCTTTCCCACATTCTTTGCAGAACCTGTTATAGAGTGAAAAAGTATTTTCACTTGAATCTGCAAGCCTCTTAGTCTTCTTGGGGTTCTCTCTAAGACGATAACCAGCTTGAGTCTCAGGTTCCACACCCAACTCAGCGTTAGTGTGCTTTCTTCCTTTCTTGGAAGGGGAGAGCTTTGTTTTGCTGAGCTTTTTATCTTTTTCAGCAGAATTATTGGTCAAATGAGACCTCATGTGACCTCCCAAGGATCTCCCACAAGGGAAGGTCTTGCTGCAGAACTTGCACATATATTTGAATTCTTGAACTTCTTCCATTGAATTATAGTTACAATCCATCAAAGAAAAACAAAAATCAGAGGAGCAAACGAAACTCCAATTCTATCACAGAATTTGAGACAATGGTATTTCTTTTTGTCTCTTTGGTCTTACTATACTAAAAAAGCCAAATGGCAATGAAACAGAGGACCACAAGATAAAGAGAGAACAAGATCCAGATCAGAACAATCAAAGGTGAAAGCTCAAATCTTGTGAAGAAGCTTGTGTTAGATCACGGTTGTTCTTGCTTTCTGAACTAAGCAGAGAATAACCCATCTCAGATTTCAAAGAGTTATAAAGGAAAAAACAAGATCTGATATGCACAAACAAAGAAAGAAAAAGGCAAGGATAGGCTTAGTAAATGCGCACTATGCAGTAGCTTTGTCTCACAGTATTGGCTGTTTCTTGGGTAGTTGAAATTGGAAGAAAAAAAAATCAAATTTTTGGAAGAAGGTGGAGGGAGTGGAAGGATCTGTTTCTGTTACCTTTGCTACTAATGATAGTGATGAACAAGCCTAGTAAGAAAAATTAAAAAGACTAAAAAAAGTGAGTGAGTGAGTGAAGCGTTTGTTTCTCCATTCTCTCACTACTTTCTCCGTCTATCTCTCTCTCTCTCTCTCTAAGCTTGACTATATTTGGAGGAGAGAAATCCATGCATGGAAGCAAAGATTAAAAAAAATAGCAACAACAACAAAGAGAGAGAAAGAGAGAAGAGGTAAAGGAGTGGAAAGAAAGCAGCACGTGTACTCAACTGAGGATACTACGCCACCCCAAATCTAATGGCTTGAGATTTGTCCAAGTGAGCATCCTTATGGGCTCACAAACTAACTGCCATCCTTAACTATTCCTTCCTTTGTCTTGCTATTTAGGAATAGCTCAGCCCCTCTTTCTCTCTCTCTTCGATAAAAAACTAGTAACACAAATAAATTCACAATTTTTGTCACAATAAAAAAGTGGTAAGTTTAATGTAAAAGTGACAAACAATTAATCATAATTTACTAGAAGAATGATTAATTAACTAATGCAAAAGTGACAGACAACCAGTCATATTTCACATAAAAGAGTTATAACAACAACTCTTCCACATGGCCGACTGAGTAATAGAAAAAAAATTAATAAATATGTACGAAAGTAATAAACAACTAATTATAATATTCCACGTAGAAGAGTTAAGTTAGGCTACATTTGGTTTGGATACTAAAGTCAAGAACTCCCTCATATTTCACCTACACGCACTCTGCAGAAACAGTACACACAACACAAGTGTAAAGTTCCACTCTCTGCCCTGGCCGTTATTCTTTTGGACTTTCTTCATTTTTTTTTAAATTAATTTTTCCAAAGAAAATAAAAGATTTTCCATGTTGGGTCCCCCCAAGTTTATCCTCAAACCAGTTCCTTCTGTTTCCAAGTAAAGCAAGCCCATATCTATGTACCTGAGTCTATATTAATCATCTTTCTTGGTACACTAAAGGGTATTCAAGTAATTCAATTTTTTTGTACACCCAATTTGGCTGTGATGATTGGATTGGTAATGGTACTGGTAGGTGATGAAATTGGGAGAAAAGTTCTTACTAAGCATTTGCGCCAATTAAGTACTTGAAAAAGGGTGCAGCTACAAGCTGCAATGTTGTGTAAGCTTTGCACCAGTGCAGCTATTTCTATTTATTCAACTCTTATCCTTGGAAATGAATCACCCAAAACATCTTTACTGCAAGAGCCAAATTGATCCAGCTAGCTTTTTAGGTTACCATGGATGGAATAAATTATGTTTGATTTGGTATCCTTTGAAATTATTCATTGGATAGAGCTAAAGACATGAAAACCATCTTCCATATGAGGTCATTCTTGTGGAAATTTACTAGGCATTCAATCAACCAAAATTAAGTAGCTAAAGTTCTGGCATGTCTAGCCCCTTTAGACATTTTCTATGTAATTAGAAATTTTTTATTCTTGGAAGTAACATAATTTCACTTTCTATGATTCTTTTTTTTTTCTTTTTCTAAAAAAGTTCCTTCCTATGGTTTATAAATTCTTTCTAAACCTAGTTAAACAATAATTATTTAATAAATCAAATATATGCATTATCTTTCTTATATAAGAAATTTTAGTGTGAGACCTACACACTGTAAGAGGGTTTAATTATAGCAATATATATTGTTCAAATATGAAAACTGTAATCTCTTATATATTTAACTTCAATTAGAAATTGTGAAGTGAAGGCAGTGACATTAAAAAAAGAGTGATATTAGGAATACTACAATTTTTAGCACATAATCTTTACAAACCTTATCTCAAAAAAAAAAAAAAAAAAAACTTTACAAACCAATCACACAAAAAAAAAAAGTTTAGACATTCATTTGCTATGTTTTTTGAAATTCATGAATTACATTAATTATCACATTAGCTCCTAAAGATTATGTCGGTATTATTTTTCCACAAAATAATAATGACGTATATGCAAGGAAAAAAATATCAAGAACTTTTTCTACACTTTTTACAATGAAGAGAAAAACAAACCATAGGAACAGGTTGTTTGTTTTTTCTTTATTTTGTTTTTTGTTTTTGTTGTTCTTTCCAGAGAAGTACAATATGGTAAGCACCAATTATTTCACTACGTAGATCCCTTTGGATGAAACTTTATCCCAAGTGTTAGTATATGTCCTACTCACAAGCCATTTGTGCACAACTAAATCCTCTATGGAGGTCAAATTTATGGAAAGCCTTTTTCTCTCTTTCATTATGAGCCTGCAGGTTGAAAAGAACTTGTTTAGAAGTATTCTAAATAATCTACCATAAATTACAAAAAAGAAGATAAGAATTTTACAGAATACAAAGTATATACACAACCAAGGGAAACAATTTAATTGCTAATCCATTTGTATCTGCCTAGTTTAGAACATTTAATTAATTAGTACAAGCTGGGGTCTGAATATTACTATATTAGTTCATGTTTCACTATGTTGTTGTTACAACTTGGCCAGCATGGCTGAGCTGCGAGTGGCGTTGCCGGCCATTGTTCACCAAGCCGGCTATCATTGCACTATCCGTAATATTAATGTCTTATTAGCAACTATTAAACATAATTAAACTGAATAAATTCCTGCCTTTGTGCCCTTCTTGCCGGCATTTTAGTACACTGTTTAGCTGTACTTTGTTTATTAGATTTTTCCTACTTCTTTTTCTGTTTACAATGTCATGGATGATAGAGAAGTTTCATATACAAATCACAAAGTGATTAAATAATGGTATGTACAAAATGCAATTGCTTTTTGGCATACTAATTTTAAAATGGAACATGTGGATGCATCATGTGTGCCTACAATGGCCTGTGTGTGTGTGCGCTATAACGTGTAAACCAATTATGCAATGGTTAATTATTGATGAACCACTTCAAATATATTATCCACATATTCAGGTTCTAGGTTGGTTGAAGCAGTGACTGTTTGGAAAATGAAATTTGTTTCTTTTTCAAAGAACAACATTATTGAACACAGAAGTCACCTATACAGAAATATTATATGCATTGTATTGGTATCAAAATAGCACATAATGTATATCATATATATTTCATTTCAATAAAGTTAAATGTGTTTTCAGTTTTTTTAACTTTAGTAAAAGTGGTAGCAAAGGCCCAAATACTAGAAAGAAAAATTTGAACAGAAGCAAACTTATGATTGCATGCAACATCAAGCATGCTTTCAAATTTTACTTACAACTTAACAAGGCTTCTAAGCCACCCACTTCTTGCCCCTTTTGACTTTCTTCTCTTTTTTTAACCCTTCCTTTTCTTTAATATCCCTGTTAAACTCTTTTGGGGTTCTCTTTTTTCAGGGGAGGTGCTCAACTACTGGCCTAGATGTCAAAGAAATAATATGTATGATTTGCACTCTGGCTTCAACCCATAGAAACTTCACTTGAGAGTGAAGGGTGCTGGCCCTTCAAAAGTGATGCTCAAATTGACAAGTACACTCCTTCCAAGGAAAGACTGGCCACTCCTTGTCTTCTACCACTTCTACTGTGTTAACACTAAGATAAGATGCTCAACTTTGTCTTTGGCTTTATGCTTCCTCAGGCTACCCTCTATTCCTCACCATCCATGGCAAAATCCTAATTAACATTATGGGTGGGACACAGAGTTGGTCTCACTTTTGGACCTTCTTAGCCCTTCCACCAGCTCTATCCACTTCTCATCTATATCCAAATCTTCTAATCTTTTTGTGCCTTCTCTCTTCATACTTTTGTCAACACCCAAGACTTCCTTTGTATATTATAACTAAACAACCTATACAGCTGCACCATCTTGTAAATTTCTTAATCCACAAGGAAATGACCTATTCAATTGTGATATATCATATATATATTGCTACAATGTACCTAGTGAAGCTTAGGGTTTTGAGGGTGTGCTAGTAAGCACTGCTTCACAAAGCAGTGGCTCTTAATGGCTGATATTATAATGAAGGACTGAAAAATTGAAAAGTGAAAATTGTTACTTTCAGAAGAAAAATAAAAAAGAGTGAAAATAAGGCATGCTAATGCAATGTGTATGCCCTTCCACATAGCCATCACGCTTGTCAAATATAGTTGCAATTTAGCATGCACAATAAGTGAATAAAGAAATAAATTATCACAAATATCTTTGATGATCAAGGACAACCTTTAACAATTGCCTAAAATGCGTCAGCTATATCACACTGTTTCATATTTCTTGACTGATCAGTTAGCTAAGCCCACACGGGCACAATTATCATTTATCAGTGATTAAAGAAAAAAAATGATTACAAAGTTGCATCAGTTACAAGCATATTAACGCTTTAATAAAATCACAAGCTAGTAGTCTTAGCGGTTGGGGCAATTTTACTCAAACAGCTTTTAGTAGCAAGTCAAATAGTATTTGCTTCGTTAGATACAAAGTTGCTTACTTAAATACATAAAAAGAGCCAAGCGCTAGATTATCAAAAAAGAAAGAAAAGAGACAGACTCTGATAGAGAGTGGAATAGCACAAGTTTTTCCCAAATCCAACACCTTTTATGAAACCTCTCTCTCTGCCCATTGATTCCATAGGAGGATGATGCATTTTGGTTTGTTTTTGAGTATTATATACATGAAGCAACTACTACATGTCTCAATTTGGCCCAATCATAAAAGGTGCATGTGTTCCTTCATAAAAGTAATAATGGTGCCTATGTTATTAGAGAACAAGTACTCACCAGCAATGCTTAGGGTATACTCAAAAGTCAGTGAATTTTTAGAAGAGAATTGTATTGAGGGAAAAAAAAAAAAAAAGAACTATTATGTGGGATCCATTTTCTTACCCTATCTTTGGGATGAAATGGTTGGTATGGATTTGGGATAAGAACATGTCCAAAACCCCATTACTATCACTCCAATTATGTTTATTGGTTGCTTTTTCATCAACTAAGCAAGAAGTCATTTACATAGTTGTAAATACCTAATCCATAGCCATGTGGGTCTAAGAATCAAAGAGTAGTTCATGTAAATATAACCATTCCATTAGGTGCCTCTTTTAACCATATCCTAGAATTCTTGTTTTTCTCCCCTCAATTTTCTCCTCATCATTAATACTTGCTTGACCTTAAAAACACCTTTTTTTATGAATTTAAAAAATAAACAATAAAAATCTCACACAGTTAATATTTAGGTATACATGGAAGGGTGGCCCTTATGTATAGTTACAAGTAAGATTTTGTCAAAAACTCAAAAGTAGCTTATTCTAAAATCAAATGCCCAAAAATTATTTCATATTTCTAATTAATGCTAAATGCAAGTTCATTTTCAAGCTCATTCAATTGTCAAAGTTTAATCATACTCAAGACAAAATGGAATATATATTTATTTTCGGTGGTCAAGTAACATCACTTTTCCCAATTATGCAAAACATATCCTTGAAGCAAATGAAATGGAATCTCCCACTTAAAAACCTTGTAATTGTCAAATTGTTATGAATAAATTTCAGGAAAATTGTTTTTACCATTGACCTTAAACCTTAAAAGCTGGCATTTATGTTTTCTTGGCATCCATATAGAAAACCATAGTTAAGAAAAAAGTAAAATTGGGATTCATTTTAAAAATTGAAATATTTTGTTATGGTTATTAATAGGAGAAAGACTTAAGCTGTTAAGTTTATTCCAAACCTTCAATAGGGATTTTTCTTTTTAAAAAAAAGAAGAAGAAACTCAATAGGTTGATTGTAATTTCAATTGAAGTTTTTAAGAGAGTAATTATTTTTTGAAATCTCAAGGGAGATCAATGAATTGATGTATTTCGCTTTGTTTCTTTTTTATTTAAAGGTCATAGAGTCACCACCAAACTCTTTAGTTCAAGTGGTACCTCCTCAAGCACCAAGTGTTTGGAGGGTTGAGGGGTTGACTTAGTAGTAGGAGCCATTTCTAACCAATATAATAAATAAAAGGGGCCATAGAGTCTATGAGCTATTAGGCTACAAAATGAGAGGAAGCTCTTCCCCTGCCCTTAAACCTATCTCAGGGCCTCCCCTTGTTGAAACCGGGATTCAATTTCAAGTGTTTTATTTCTTAACAAGAGACTTGACACATAAGTCACAAATTGTGTGTAAAGTACATTACAGTGACATTCAATGCAGCCTCACGAATTGATGATTATTTCCAGCATTGCATGCAAACCTTTTACAAGTTGGAAGTGTAGTGAATAATAAAGCCCCTAGCACCTTCACCAGCCATATCTTTTTCTTTTCTTTTTGTTCTTTCCCTAAACATGTCAGCTTATTGCTTTTCTTAGTCCTACACCATTCTTGAATTTGATTAAATTGAGGAAAACCAATTTACTAGTTAGGATTTGGCTTACTTCCAATACTTTTTTAACTGAACATGTCCTTTTATTTTAAATATACAATAGCAAGTGGTAGTAAGTTTTAATCCCCACATTTTATTTAGTTAGTGGATGATGTGGCAGTCTCTTATTAAAAAAAATGAGATCCCTTTTAAAAAAATACTGGAAGTAAATCAAACCCTACCGGTTAACATTCAATAAGAAATTCGGCACTTGAAAAGCTACATGTAAAGGTGAAGCGAATTCAACATTGTAGTTAGGTAGGTATATACATCAATGAAACAAAATGTGGCCTTGAGTCAAGCTTTGGCATTTAATAAAAAGATAAAGGTGTTGGTTCATGATTTGTTTAACTAAGAAGCTGTCCTACCAAAGACCAAGACCATGTAGATGGTATATTTCCATTAATTGCAAAGGTGAAAAATCTGCGATTTAACTCACATAACATGGTATATTTCTATTACATAAGAATTTTGGCTTACATCCCATGTTTTAAAAGTATTAAACACATTCAAGACATAACACATATTTTGAAATGACCGCGTGTTTGCCTAGTATCCTGTCCCGTGCACGGAACATTAGATGAAAGCTTTGCCCTTTACAGTTTACATGTCAACAATAAACAATAGGCCACAGTCTTTACTAGAAAATTAATTCTTTCCTATGTGGAAAGTGAGCCAGTACAAAGTGGTAGCTAAATATGAGTATACACATTCATAATCAGTCACAGGACTACCACCACTTTGATGAAGATGAATAGTTGGGAACTATATTTCTCAAAATTTGATTAGAAAGAAGACTAGTAGTAGGCTTTTGTTAATGGAAGCAGTGGCCAAAGTTAATTAGTATTGTAGCCACTGCACTAAATGACTAAAAATACCAATTGCGTGTACAAGTTGCAAAGAATTATACTACTTACATGAATTTTTTAATGGCAAAGGCATCTCTTTTTATCTTTATCCACGAGTATCAAATGTTTGGTTCTCAAAGGGTTCATGTAAAAAGTGATAGATGGTGTGGAAAATTCATGCTTTCCTTTTTCTTTTCTTTTTTTCTTTTCCTTTCTTTTCTTTGATTAATCAGATTTTCATGCTTTCACAAAATTCCATGTTGAAATACCGCAATTACAGTTGCAGATTAGAAGAGACACTACAGTTGCCATCAACCTTTCTGGCTGCCTAAATCTAGTCCTCTTTTCCGACCACTACTTTAATGTATTGTTTTGCCTAGTCACTGGCTGTGACATTCTGTATGTATGTTGGGACACCAATCGATGTCTTAAAGAAATTTTGATAGGTTCACTGTCCCTAGGTACAGATCCTTTATCCACAATGGATTATGGAACTATTACAGAAAATAGAACCATGCATCATCTACTCAAGGTAAATATGATAGAAAGCAATCATTTATGTAACAATCCAAGGGAAAGCGCTAGCCACATCTGAGTTATACCTCAAAAGGACTAGTCACAATTGAGGCTCCTTACAGTTGTTAATAAAGCTCAGTTCAACCCAGTAAATACTCGATGTGGGACTCATCACACACCCACACACATCACACAATCAATCAAATTGGGGCATCACAATTTATCTTCACCAACTCTCACAAACCTGTTTAAATTTGGGATTATGGATTTGTAAACAGAAGCTATCTCTATAAACACATTCCTAAGGAGCGACTAAGAAGAGAGTAAATTTTCTTGCTAGTCATGATAATTGTAATAAGAGAACAAGAGCATCTGCTACAATTAGACTTGGTAAAACTATTCTTGTGCCCATTAATCCCTCCAAGGAAAAAAAAAAAAAAGAAAAAAAAAAGACTATGGGTAAACCATTAGTAATATTTGGATTCAATTCAAAACTTGTTCGAGAGGCTTCTATTATAGTAAAATTTATGATAAATTACATTTTAAACCCTATATTTCAAGGTGGTTTCAAATTAAATCATGAAGTTAAGAATTTGTACATGCTAAAGCCTTATATAGTTTTGTTAGTTTCAAATCAAACCTGAACTTAAAAAAAAAAAAGTGTAAAAATATATACCTTAAACTTTTTAGGTTTGATTTGGAGGTTTAAATTGATAGTTTAAAAGTAGAGGATTCAATTTTAAACTACCAAAACAATAATTTTTAAGTTGTAATAGCCTTAAATTTTGGTGTTTAATTTGAAGAAAAATACTATGTCCACAACATTTTCATAAGTGGTATATACTTGAAATTTTACTTTAACCTAATCTAACTGTATATGTGTATGAAACTCTCTCCTGTAGACTTGAACTCCGGCTCTTACCCCCCATGCCACACAAACACTTATATTTGTGGAATGATAATTGCACTAAGAGTGCATAATGATGTGGTAAGTTATTATAGTTTCTAATTTCAATCCACACCTTCAATTACTTTTTTGCCAACTCATAACCAATAACAGCCTATCACTTAATATTTGTTGTGAAAATGTTATAAACGTAACATTTTACTAATTTGAAACCACCCTATAGTATAGGAATTAAAATGTACGTTGTCCTAAAATTTAAAATTTTAATACTTTTGTTGATCCTTTTTAATTGAATACTAAAGTTATATTAAATTTTATATATTAAATGAATATACTAAATAGAGTAAATCTGAAATATGAATAGTTCAGAGTCAAATCTATCATTAACATTGAATAATTTTTTATAAATTTTCTTCTTGATTTTTTTTCTATACCTTGCATATTATATTTTACTATAAAATATTTGTATATTTATTTTTATTTAGGAATTTAACTTTATTTCCTATTTTGCATATTAAGGGTGCACTTTTTTTTTTGATGTATTCTTTTTTAAATCATTATACTAGTAAATTAATAAAATTAATTATTAGACAATAAATTTAAGGATTTATGTATACCCGACTTTTATTTTTGAGTAAAGTCTTCACTTTCTTATTTCTATTAAAGGAAATTTTATAACTTCGGCTCCGATTTGTGCATTGAATCTCACCTCGGACGGGTCAAGTGCCCACCACGGGTGGTACGCTAATTACTTGGAGGTGACGTTTAGTTTATTTTTTAAAATAAAAATCTTGTGTGTGTGAAAAAGACTAGTGATCACAACAGGAATAGGTCAACCAAATCTAGCAAAGATTTGGTTGAATACTAATGTTGATTATCCTATTGAAATGTCTAATTTGGTTTTGGATTGCAAGTGGCTCCTCCGCAAGGACTGGGAGGCACGCATTAAACATATATGGAAAGACAAATAGTTGTTCGGACTTATTGGCAAAGCTGGGTGCTTCCCAAACGGAACGGGAAGTGATGTATGATACTTGCCCAACTTTTTTGTGGTAGTGTATATATTGGGACTCCATGGGTTTTGTTTCATCCTGGGATCGTCACAGATAATAAGGGTCTAGTAATGTTTTGTTTAGATTCAGTTATTCCTCTCTTAGATCTGGTAGGGTCGAATGGTGTTTAGTTTGTTTCAGTTAGTTTGTGTTGTTGTGTTTTGTTGATCTATAGTCCTATTGTAATATTTAGATTCGTAAGACTTCTGTTTATATGATATAAGTCTCCCGTTTTATGCAAAAAAAAAAAAAAATTTATATATATATATATATCTAGCAAAGATTGGGTATGGGCAATAAAGTCTATACCCATTTTTCACCCATATGAAGTCAAGTCATGCCTGAACCCGACGCAATTGTCAATTCTAGTTACGGTCAAGAATTCATGATTTTTCTACCCTTTTTTTTTTCATGGTGATTGGATTTTTCCTTTTAGATATATTAATGTAAATAGATGCCTTAAATTTTTATCCATAAGTTCACGATTCAAATCTTCCTCGCCCATTGTAATTGTCCAATTTATCAAAAATAATAATTCTTAAATAAATATGGATTCTTTTATGATACCTATGACTTTGAGATATATTACCACTAGCATTTATATCATAATAGTTTATTTTAAATATTTTAATTTAACCTTTTATTTATATTCATAAAAAGAATGGTGGGGATTAAACACTTGAAAAAAGAAGTGCAATCTATCTATACTATATATAAAAGTGAAAGTGTTGAGCTTCTTTTTTTTTTTTTTTTTTTGAGAAACAAAGTGTTGAGCTTAATTTTGCAAAACTTGTAGTGTCATGCATCAGCCACATCATTTACAATTTTCCCTAGCATTTTTTCATCTTTTTTTTCTTATTGGTCAACGGCTTCTCAAATTCATACCCTTTAATGCATGCACCTTATTCAATCCCCTCCTTCATGACTTCCTATATTCTACCGTTACATTTTGGTTAACCTTCCGCTCCTCAATTTTCACTTTTCTTTTTCCTCCATAATTTCTCAAGTCAAAACTTGGGTTCAGAGCCTCTATCGCATTAGACCTTACATTGATGACACGTGGCCAAAAGCGGACACGTGCTACCATCACAATGGGTCCAATGCATTGAAAAAAAAAAAAAAAAAAAAAGTCTAATTTCTCACTCTAACCTTATTCTTCTTGCACCATTCATCTTCCATCTTATTTTCTACATAAATTTTTTATTACTCCTTTTGCACCCCCTGAAAAAAATTCACTCCATGTTCTGTCTATAGCTAAAAAAAAGGTCAATACTTTCTCTATTTTTTCCATTTTTGTATCTCTGTTTCTCATTTTTTTACTAAAGGTTCTTTTCTTGTGTATTTAATTGCCACATCAAATTTTCTATGTTAATGATATAGTGTTATCAAAAAACTATTAATTTTAGTATATTAATTAATTCAACTCTGTTTTGGCCTTATGTATTTTGCTCTACTATGCAGATCTATGTTGGTTTATGCATTTTGGTGTTTTTAATTTCCAATCAGAGGTTCTTTCTTTTCATCATTTCAGTTTTATTTGAGTTCTGGTTAGTATTTATTTATTTTTAAAAGTTGGTATTTGAGTTTCATACAAAATTTTGGATATGTATGTCATTGTTGATATCAACTATTTGATTAATTGCTTATACAAACAGTAGCCTTTTATAGATTGCTTTCCAAGTGATGTTAGGTACCATAACTATTGGACATTTTTTTTGTTTTGAAAAAGACATAGACTTAACACACACACAGGGGAGTGGAAACCCAGGTTTAATATCACACAACTCACAACATACAAAAGCCGATAACTCTTGAATGCTGTGTGAAGGCTTTAAACCCATTGGGAGACACACAACTGTATGCTCATATGGTGAGAGTAGTTATTATGACACAAAGAAAACCAAATTTTTGCTGGATAAGAATGGACAGAAGAAATCCTATACCATAAATCCATAAAGAGGATTACACAAAATAGGAAGTACTTTGCTCTTCTTATTAATGGATTGGTCGCATACATTGGTTGCCAAGCACAAGCCAAAACAACTTAGTTCCTAAAAGTAAATGGAACTTCAAAAAGAACTCATCTTGGTGATAGAATTATATTAGCATTTGTCAAAAGATGATTCTCTTTCCATTAATGTTGATGATTGAATATTGATAATTTTGTGCTTCTCAAATAATGTGCTGCAATTGTTAACCTGTCAATATTGAGAAGAAGAAAAAAAAAGTGCTTTGGTGGATGAGTCAGTACAAAAAATTGAAGATACCTTTTGTTTAGATTTGTCCACTTCACGTGGAAGAGGTCCTCAAACTAGGTTTGCTTCCCTATCATTTTATTGTTGTAGAATTAATTTACTTTAAAGAGTTAGGCTATGACAGAGTTCATTCATTTCAAATTCAAGACTAATGATGTGTTTGTCTCTCTCATTTCTTTCACCCAGTTGGGGATAGGTGAGGGAATTTAGTCAAGAAAGGCAATCAATGCAAGTCATTATTTATACTAACATTTTGATATTTATGTATATGCATGACTTTTACTCAAAATCTTACAGTAAATGTTCAATAACTAGCCATATCATAATCAGATGCACACGTTCAACTATTGCTTTTGAATCAGGTAATGGTATTATTCATATTTAGTTCTTTACATCAATGTTCAAAAGATGGCTAATATTTATCAACACTTTTCTCACAAACTCTTTTTTTTTTTAGTTAGTTTAACCGGTAAATTTTTTGCTATAGATTGAAGTTATCTCTCTAAAAAAGTATGAATTTTTTCCCACTTTATGGTTTTTTTTTTTTTTTTGAGAAAGCTATGTTATTTGTTTTATTATTGATTAATTATGATCTACCATATAGTTCTCTTCATTTAGTTTTCACTTAATTTGTGTGGATGAAAGAGATATCACTCTACCTTTTGGGAAAAAAAATACTCCTATAACAATTGATTCTCATACATCTATTTAGTGATTATCAAAGTATAAATTGCAACAATTTGTTTTAAATATTCTCACACCGTAAAATAAAACAAAAACCTTTTAAGGGTGAAGTACAAAATATATCATATACTGCTATTTCAATTATACCCCATTAAAAAAAATCAAAATTTTCTGTATATTTGATTGATAGTATTTGTACCACACCTTAACAAAGTAGTACAGAGGGATTATAAAATTTGTCATCCTATTATTATATGTAAAGCTTTTAGAGTTGCAAATTATTATATTATTATATGGGGCAAAGGTTCAGAAATAGTACAGAACCTTTTTTTAAGCCCAAGAATAAATTGTTTAAAAATCTTGATTTGACGAGCTGACTTTCGTCCATCTCCTGAATATGCTTGTTCACCAGAATCACCAAGATGCTTCACAAAGAAAGTCAAACTCTTAAATATTTTCTCCACCTCAAGAAGTAAATTCCATGTAATCCTGTATTTCTTTATTCATCATTTTCATCCAATTGATGCTCCAAGGAAGAATCGGTATTCAAAATATAAAATTTGACAAACGTCAACTACTCTTGTCCTCTTTTTTGCCTCCAAAGGGTGCATTATTTAACACCTTATGATTAGTAAGTATATAATAATTCTTTCATTTTAAAATAACTCAAAAGTTACATCAAGGAATCACATTCTTACACTTGGTGTATCTAGCAAGTCCTAACCACCTACAAAGAAAGATAACCATTGTTGATTTCTTTTAAGGTGTGAATGCAAATTCACATTTCTCAAATAACAAAAATAGGTGATAAGTAACAAGAATCAAGGCCTAAACGCATTGAACCAATCACCTTCTAAAACTCTATCTTACAAAGGAGGCAAATGTACAAAGAGAAAAATGAAGTTAAACTATCACTATACTTTTTTATGAGATAAACACTTAGTAGATTTGCTTAATATGAAAGCCTCAAAATCCTGGTGCTTCCCAGAACTACCTCTGATGCTAGGACTAGCAACACTAGCTCAAGCTCTATTTCCACGATCCATCTCCAAAAATCTCTTCAATCATGCTGCAAGTTGGCAACAAGTCAACTTTATTCTTGGGGCAAGTCATAAACCCAGCATCCCAAACTTTATTGTCACAAGGCTCCATGATGTATTCATGGCCAACCCCACTGCTTAACCCGTTAACACTACCACTACTCGACCAGTGACTGCCATTTTCAGACTTCGCCTGAATTCCTTGTGAGGCAACCCCAGTGTCCGAAGACAAGCATGAATCATCTTGGACTTCCTCATCTCCCCTTTCATCCCAAGAAGTTTTATCCTGGAGCTGAACTGTGGGAATGGAAGCACAGTTGTCAAGCAACTTCTTTGGGTTTGTTTCTGAAATATTAGTGACACCCTCTCCACTAACAACATTTGCCTTTTTGTCATCATCACAAGTTCCATCTGCAGAATCCTCATCGTACTCTTGCAAATCATCCTCCCTGATCCGATCATAAACAGGATTGTTGTGGCAAAAAGGAGACTCAACAACAGAATCCTCATCCTCCTCTGTCACTCCACGTTCATTGTCACCATAATCATCACTCCCATGCCATTCATCATTGTCACTGTCGATGTTCATTGGGTTGCATCTGTTTTGCTCAGCCCTCCTTCGAAGCATAAAAACATTGAAGTAGTAACTGACAATCTCCTTTTTGGTTCGGTAGGGGAAGGCACTAGGGAGATTCTTCCAGAAATTCTTGTGCAATGATGCTGGATTTGAGAAGACAATTTCATTAAATAAATCTTCCTCCTCCTCACTCCATTTCTGTGCCACATGCTCTCCCATGTCAGAAAACCCCAACTCCACAAATATTTCTTGCCCAACATTCTTTATAAGTTTATGTCTTGCTTCTGTAATGTGCTGTCGGACACATCTAACAGAACCCCCATCCTCACAGCTGCAATCAATTCTACCATTACCAACATTGTCACCATTGCACACAGATAAATCCAAATCAGGCATTGGAATGACACAGGTCCCCATCAGTCTCTTCTCATCTTCATCCCTAACAGTGAGGTCAGAGTCTGAAACTGCTTCAGGTGTGCCTAAATAAGTTGAAGTGCTCTTGGTGTACTGTGAACTCCATGCTGGAATATCAGCTTGATGGTTGGGTCCAGTAGGAACAGGTTTCCGAGGAGGATAATCCAAAAGTATAGAATAGGCATCGTCACAGTTAGCTAATGTCTTTGTAGGACGCTCAGCATAAAAATATTCTGGGAAAAAAGATACATGAACTGGTGCCTCTGACCGAAAATATTCTTCACTTGTACTACTGGTTGCCCAGGAGGAGATGGAAGTGGAGCCAGGAACAATGGCTTCATTGTCCTCACTACTTCTTGGAAGATCAGTAAAAATGTCACTGAGCTTCTCATCAACTTCAATATTGCCTTTAAGGAATCCACCCTCTACCAATTACACATTACAACTTGATGAGTTACAAAGGGAATCATCCAATCACTTAGTGATCTAGAAAATTCAACAGAGAGGCGAGTAAAAAAACCATTTAATGAACCTTGGTATACATATAACCACTGCCTTTCTAATGGTCAAACTAATGACAAACGTGCATTGGTTCAGAACAATGTTTAATCTGAAGATCCAAATTTTCCAACCAGGCACAAACAAATGCTTACCTGGAAATAAATAACTAAAAACTCACTAAAAATATAACAAATAAAGGACAAACCAATTGGTAAAAAGAGACTATTATGTCGTTTGACAATGGGGGACCACTGGTGAAGTTCAACCCCTTAGAGGGCTCCCACAGATAGAATCATTTAAAATCTTTTAAGTGGATAGAATAAGAACTTTGATCTGAGAGTGGTTCAGAGGTCAGATGATTGAGATTACACAATCAGGTACGACTTAGATACACAACAAGTGGCACAAATTAGGTAGGTGTATAATTGCACAGCTAGTATTCCCTATTTACACTTCACATCATAGCCACTTTTTTTTTTCTTTTTAATTTTTTATTGACAAGGTGTTAAAGGTTCTATGAACACTGAAGAAGCCTGCATTAAGCATTCCATATATTAACAGAGACTAAATGCCTCACCTAATGTTTGAGGGACCTGGGAAGCATTTCCAGGAAAAACAGATTCCGAAAACGAAACTAGCTGATTATTGTCTTCCAATTGTCTTGGAAGCTTGGAAGAAACCTCAAATATTTCATCATCATCATCATCAAAACGCCTTTTCTGTACCATTTTTAACTGCATAATATAGTTTAAATAAGTTAATGCAAAACAAAGAAAAGGGTAACATTACTGTTTGATTGTAAGTTGTGGAACAAAGCAACCAAAGAGAGAGACTTTTACCATTAAAAAAAAAGAACAAAAAAGCTGTACTCTATTGCTTTTACCAATTGAAAAGATACAAAAGAGAAAAGAAACCAGACTAAGACATTTTCTACATTGCATCACTTAAAAAAAACCATCCATCATTGATAAAAATAAGTTAGAAGATACACTGCTCTTAGTAACATTCTAAAGTGTCTATCTGTACAGGCTACTCTATTTCTCTGCTGCTTAAGCAAGCATTTTATAATCATCCAAATAATTTTGTACCGTCTGTCACTTCACATAGCAGTAGTTATAATCTAGAGCCTCATTCAAAGCCTAACATTTAAACTATTCTAACTTATGATATTTGTGAACTGCATAACATAACAGCTAAACTTGGTTAATGTTTCTTTTTCTTTTCTTTTCTCTTTTTTAAAGAATAAATTCATTCTAACTTTCTATTGGTATATATGCTTTCATATGAAGCAAAGTCATCCAAAGAACTCTTCTGAAACTAAAAATGCCCATATACCAAAATAAGTAACTGCAAATTATTCTGTTTCACTACAATTTATTAGATAAACTCTATTGCCAAACATCCTTTTCTAAGGCATGCAATGAATTATATTATAAGCCATCAAAATGCATACACAAAGCATCAACATGTTGACACCACAACCATAAGAATTAACATGCTATTATATTAATCAATTTATTAATTTTATTTTCAATTATTGTTCAAAAAATAGATGCGGCCAGTGACTTGTGCAACTCTTCCATAAATAGATCAATATCTATAATGAGGGGCAATTTGGTAAATATAATAGCAATCATATTTTAAAACCAAAAAAAATAAAAAATAAATAAAGATCACTGCAAAAAAATAAAAATTAAAACCCAAATAATTACAACAGATATTTATTTATTTTTTATTAATTAGAAATGGCAGGCTAAATTTTCATAATTATTATAATAAAAAAAAAGGATTTTATACCTCAAGAAACAGTCTTCACCAAATGATATATCGGATCGTTGGATCGGGAAATTATAGTAAGCTTACGATAAATTAATGGACAAATTTAGTGAATAATGGTAAAAATTTCACTTTTCCCCAACCTAATTCAACGAAATTAATAATATTCTCCAAACCCTAACCCTAGATCTTCTAAGATTCAACGAAATCCCCAAAATTGAACCCAACCCACAAATAAATACACCGATTCCAGCGGAAGAACCCCGAAACGGAACAGATCTATGAATCAAACAAACCCTAAAAGAATCAAACCCAGAAACCCAAACAAAAATCCGCAAAATTTTTATACAAATCGGAAGAAATTGAAGGAGAAAAACAAGACCCAGAACCCAAAATCCCTAATTGAAGAAAAGGTTTCACAGATCTGAGATCGTATACACAGATCGAAAAAAATATCGAAAACCCTAACCCTAGAAATCGATCGAAGCCGTGGCTAGCGATAAAATTAGGATCGATCGCAAGAGGAGAGCGAGGAGCGATCGAATCCGAGAACGAATTTTGGATTCGGAGTGAAAATCAAGATCGAATTCGGGTGAGAAAGAATCTAGATCCGACAATTGGCGGCGATTTAAAAAAAAAGGGTAAAAATTTAGGGTTAGCTAATTTTTTGAAAGGGCTAGTTCGGAAAGCGAAATACCGAAAAAGGACATGTATGTGGAATGTAATTACAGGGACTGCCCCTGCGTGTATGGGAATAGAGAAACGTCAATACAAGGTAATATATAATGAAGCTACAACAAGTGATTTGGGGTTTTTGGATTTATATATATTGTAGCCAAGAAATGGGTGACACGTGGCATGTGAATGGTGGGAAAGTACTAAATGACAATTTGGTTCAATTTTTTTTGGTTTTGGCACCAATTTTATTTTTTCAACTTTCCTTCTACAGATTAATTTAATTATTTAATTTTGTTTCTCAAAAAAAAAAAGATTTAATTTAATTATATTACTAAAAAAGAAAAGTAAAAAGGAATGAGCATATCTTAAAAAGCAACATTCAATAAGAGACTATAAATTAGATCGTGAATAGGAAAAAAAAAAATATTTACGAATAATTTAAAAGAGTATTGATGAAAGATATCCTACTAGATATTATTGATGCACTTCAGGCTGATTTTAACAACCCTTAATTGAAGGATTCAGATCCTCTAGAGTTCTGCTCTAAGTAGAGTTAAATTAATCCCACTTTAATGATTTAATGGTAGATTTCAAGACGTTTCATTAACAATCATCTTAATTGTTTTGTTTACAACATTATTTTATTATTTTAAGAATATTATTAATGAAATGCACGTAGCTAAACCATTAAATCATTAAAGAGTGGTTAGGATTTAATGAACTCCTAGAAAATAGAGGATCTGAATCCATTTTGATTTATAAAAGGAAAAACAAATACAGATATGTATTCATTAGGATTTTGATGATATGGACAATGAGTCATGTGATGTGATGCATAAATAATGCGCAAGGCTGCCAAAGGAATCTTATGACTTATTCACATTGTCCATATTTATTTATATGCAGAAATTGAGTTCAAATTTATTTTACCACTTATTTTAATTGGGAAAAAAATATTTTATTTAGGGTTAAGTGAGAAAAAAATATTTTATTTAGGGGCCAAACTTTTATTATATTACTTACATATTATATGATGATATATAATTTGAAAATATTTTGTAATTTTTGTTTAAAATTTTATTTTTAACATAAAACTAAGAATCAAAGTTGAAGACTTTTTTTTTTGTTAAATTTAATATATAAGTTTAATGGTTTTTTTTTTTTTTTTGCCACTTTTAAGTTTGGGAAGGGGGTTGAACTTTGAACATCCTTGTGAGAAAACCAAAAGGTGCTAACTAACCCATGTCATACATGCATTTGATGAGATATTATGTTCAAAAATGTTTAAATACGAATCTTCTGTACCACTTTATGTTCCATCAATCAATAATTTATCATGTATTTTTTTTCTTATAAAATAATCAAATTTAAAAAAGAAAAAAATAAATAAAAATATAGCAAGTTTTAATTGGTGGAATACAAAAAATGGTATATGAAATTTGTATTCAAAATGTTGCAACTTATAAGTTTTAGCTTTTAATTTACATGATCTAAAATTGATAAATCCAAATTGGAAAATTTTGACATTTTGTTGTAGTTGTTATTGATGCCCATTTTTTGACAAAGGGTCCAACAGCAAAAGAAACCCAACAATAGAAAATGTGAGAAGGAGAAAACAGTAAGGGAATAAAGAAACAAGCCCAACCAGCTGAAATTGCAAGATTGATGGCTAGCAAACCCACAAGAATTAAAAGAGGTAAAGAAGAAGTAAATGGGTCGAGGAAGCCCAAAGGATGACATAGTAAGCCCATGTGAATAAAAAAGAGATAAAGAAGAAGTAAATGGGTTGGGGAAGCCTGGGAAATGAATTAGTAAACTCAATGGGTCAACTTAAAAGCCAATAAGCCTGAAAAGTAATAAGAGGTAAAGATATGGAAATTAGGTCGAGGAAGCCCAAAAAATTTAGCAAAAAGCCCATGGGAATAAAAAATGTAAAGAGGAAATAAACAGACCGAGGAAGCCCGATGAATGAATTAGAATGGGCTGGCATAGTAGGAATGTTAACCAACAAAGCCCAAAAGAGGTAAAGATGTTAAAAGTGAGCTAGGGAAGCCCTAAGCAAAAGATTGACAACGAAGTGGGCTGGCACGGCAGGAGCGTCAGCCTGCAAGCCCACAAGCTAACAAGAAATGAAAGGAGAGGCAAAGCCATAGCAGGCACGATGAAGTGATGTGGTAGGATCAATAGCCAAAAGGCCTACGGACACAAAAAAGGAAAGCATGGGCTCAACAGGAATATGAGAGTTTTTGCCCAAGCAACGCCGAGTCCAAGAAAGGGTGAAAGGCAGAGAATATGAGCCCAAAAGCCCACACATCCTTTACACCACAAAAGATAAACATCAACCAGCACATACAAAAGAATCAAACAAACACAAAGGTAGCGAAAATGGTGTGAAAACCAGAAAGAAACAAATTCAGACAGAGTGGAGCATGCACAAGGGGCCAGGGCACCACCTGCTTATATCCAGCCAATACATGGGAGGTGGACCATTGGCTAAGGCTTTCGAAGGGTGTGGTTTAGAGGTGGAGAGAGAAAAATGGTCTATTTTGGGATTCTCGCGTTTAGAGGTGGGGAGAAAAATGGTTTATTTTGGAATTTCCGCTCAAGCTCCTTTGGGGAGAGATGTCTTGCTAGGATGACATCTCACCCAAAAGAGGTAAGTATGGGCTGGGACCACTTGATGCATGCTATAAAGGTAAGTAATGAAGAGGCTTAATCCTTCTCCATATTAGGGAAGTGAAAAATAGGGAAAGGTAAGAAACAAGACAAGCAATTTTGTTTGGGAATGGAGAGTGGTGCAACTAACACATTCAGAGTAATGGTAGTGATTGAGCAATTGGCAAGCCAGTGGGCAGTCTTGGATGGACACCCATAAGGTGCCAAAAGCAGTTAAGGGATAAAAATGGTAAATCTCACCATGGCAGTTAGTATAAAAGGGGTAGTTGTGAACAGTGAAAGAAAAGGGGAGGAACGAAAGGAAGGAGGAGTAGAAAGAAAGAAAAAGAAAGAATAGGGAGAAAGAAAGAACATACAGGAAACTAGAGAGATATAAGTGGTAGGAATAGAGATATGCATCAACAAATTACTTTTTTCTCTCCCCCTTGGTCGACCCACTCTCTGAGGGATTGAGAATTGAAGCTTAAACCATTTAGGCCATTTTCTCCAAAGTGTGTGACTCCTATGGTAGAAGTCTTCCTTGATTTTACTCACATTGGAAATTAGTTCCATTCTTGAACTCGTTTCTACTGAAAAACTAAGCCTACTTCTCTGGCAGACAAGCTTTCTTTTTTTGTTATTTATGCTTATTGGGTGATTGGTTTACCGTTCAATTATTAAATTTTCTGCCATAGCGTTATTTCCATTTGTTGTATTATTTTGTCGTAACTTTATTAGCTACTTTCCTTACTATCATTAGTCTTATTCATTCCGTTTAGTATTTTAGTTATTCTACCATATCGCGCTCATGTTATAACATCTGTAATAGCTATTTCTATTTTTCTACCATGCCCATAACATACGCTTAGCCCATGATGCTCCTGCCCCGAATGCATCCATATTGGGATGACTTGACTTGCACACAAGCTGGCCTAAAGTGTAGTCCCATTTAGGCTAGTCCCAACTCTCTTACCTTAGGTCTACGAGAAAATACATCTTGTTGCAGTTGTATGTTTCTCTCCTCTCATAGCTAGTCGGATCCACTAGTTATGGGTCCTAGTAGCTTGTGAGAGGGAGAAAGCATACACCCGTAACAGGGTATACTTCCTCCAAATCTATGAGCCGTAGTGTAGCAAGAGAGGTCAAATCCTAACAACACAAAAAGGCCCACCACAGTTGTCTTTAACTAACAACAACTTAATATTAGTTTTGAAATTTATTCACTTTGTTTATCCCAGTTGGACAACTTTTTGTTTAATTTGTAATAATTAACAACCCCTCCCCAGAAGAAAACAAACACTTAAAATTAATATTTAAATATAACTATTGTTTTAGTTTCATTTTTTATTTTGTGGAAGACTTTTTTTTTTTTTTTTTGTGAAGTGTTTTTTACAAACTTTACAGAGTTGGATTCTCTTGAAAATGGGTAAACACCACTTTCCGTCATTAAAAATTTGCCCCATTTTCATTTGGTACTTTGGGGTTTAAAAAAATAGGAATCAAATCCTTAAAATGTATAAAATGATCCAATTTGGCTCATATACTAATTAGTACACTGACTAAGATTCTTATAGTTCAATTAGCACTTTATGGTATTTTCAATAGAAACATTTATGTTCAAATCACCCCACCCCCAAATATCAATTTTTATTTTTATTTTTTAATAAAGAGAATAACTAATTTGTCATTTGATTAGCTTAGCATTACACCCCTAACAATCCAAGTAGTTTAAAAGCGCCACATGGCCGCCATGATGTCTAACTATTGTCATGTGATTAGACAGATACAAGATTTCTCTATTCTATGTTTGGTAGATGAGAAAATATAAAAATATATAAATTGAAAGAAAAATATGCAACAATATTTTACAAAATTTTGAAACTCGGGACTAAATTGGAAATGGCATAAACCCCGACGACCTCATCAGATCATTTTACAAAGGATTGGAGTGTTACTTTTGAAGCTTCACGCACCAAATTGGAAAATGGAATAAATTTTAAAGGCCAAAAAAAAGTTCAACTAATAGTCTTGACCTTGTCTATATGTTATTAGCTTGTTTCTTTTTACCTTTGAAATACCAGAAAAATTCTTCCGTTTGTAACATGGTCAGATTATCTTTGGCCAAAAAAGAAAAAGAAAAAGAAAAGGTATAGGCTGTTAAGGTTACTGTCTGTCATTCCACAATCATTGAATTCAACATGCTTTCAGTTTGGTTTTTTTTTAGATTCAAGAATTAAATATTATCTGTGTCAAACACATTTCATTCCATATATAAATGTAATCTAATAGTCCCAGGAACCACAACAGCCTAAGGAGGATCTTTAAATACTAAGTACCTGTTACATATACAAGCCTGCAAAATGACAGGCATATACAAAGCCAAGCCCTCATCTACAAATATGATAACACTGAGTTTGGAGACATTATTTCTCATGTGACCTAAAAAAAGTATATACCAAATTTGTCTATCCCAAGCTACAATGAAAGCTGTTTTTGAATTTATGCCTGCCCTTCGTGTTCAAATGGCCCCAGCTGATCAAACCCTGCCCTCTAGTCTGTTAAAAAGGAATCAAGAGTTAAGAGCATTCATAAAAAGCAAAAAAATATCAAAGAAAGCAAGATAGATATTGTATAACTTATTTACCACACTCAGTTGCAACTGTGGCAAATATGCAAGACATAAAACCATCAAGTAGGGCCTACAAACAGAACTGTTTCAGGTTTAGAAACTTTCAGAGTGAAGAATGTGTAATGTGCTTATGTACATCAACACCATAGTGCCAATTGTTTTGTTAGAGGTATTTTTTGCACTCCATCAGCATTTTAGATGCATCACATGCATGGTATAAGATGGACCAAAGGTATCTCATTGTTTGTTAAATTCAAGCATACTCACCAAAGATTACATTCCCTATCCTTTACTATGGGACCATAGGTGTTATACCAAATATAACACAGCTTGAAAAAGTTTATTTGAGTGAAAACTGCCAAGTATCTCTTATTGACAAAATTGATTCCTGTCCAAGCACATGATATTCACTAAGGCTGTTGCTTTTAGCCCTTACTGAAAAGCCTCATGGTAACAAACCCAGATGAATCATAACTAACGATATATACTCAATAAATTGTGTGAAAAAAAATGAGAGAGTAGTGCCAGCATTTCACAACAAAGCCTATGTGGCAAGTTGTTAATGGTAAACAGCTTGCCACCTAGGCTTTGTTGCGAAAATGTTATGCATTGCAAATAAAATGGAGAGACCAAAATATAAAGTTCTTGGTGATTTTACAAGCCACTTAATTGAGAATATAAAAGCCTGATATATTCAAGATTCCTCAACATAATTTCTTCTAAAAGCCTGTTTTTCTCCTTTCTGCTGGATGCTTCTTAAACCTACTAAATCTTTTGATACTTCAGGAATTTAGGCCACGCAATAAAAGTAATCAGATTGGTAGCATTCAGAACTAATCTTGTCCATATAGGCATGTTTCTAAATTGACTCTCCTGGTGCAAGACACTAAAGTAATTCATTAAGATTGTGGTGTAACAACTTACTCTTTTAGGGAGCACTGATGTGAGACATTCATAGATCAACACCCTCATCAAGGCCTTTTGACCCAATCATCACATTTGAATCAATTTGCTTGTCAAACTTCTTCTTTCTTCTTGCTTCAAAATCTTGAAATCCTTCCATCTAAAAGCGTTTAGGGTTCAGTTGGGTTGAAAATACATATTGGGTTTTTGCTGAAATATAAAATAAATTAATTAATAACACTACATGCGGGGACTATGACATACCTGCTGAAATTGATCCATTGAAATAGGATTGCCATGCAGGGAGATATTCTGCAGAACTTTGCAGTCTTTCAGTAGATTCAGAGGTATCTGTCCAGAAATAAATACTAAATATTAATACAGGCAAGTCCAACTATTACATAAATAGACAAGTATGAAGGGAATCAAAAGAACCATGAGTCTTCCATACTTAAACCACCTTAATCAAAACAGTACCAAATAGAAAGGCTTCCCAAATAGATTAATAACCACGAATCTTGAAACTCCAGAATTCACATTTCTAACCTAAAAATTAAATTTATACAGTCTTCAGAAAATTGCTCAACTCTGCTCTTGACTGG
Source organism: Castanea sativa (assembly GCF_040712315.1). NCBI lineage: Eukaryota > Viridiplantae > Streptophyta > Magnoliopsida > Fagales > Fagaceae > Castanea > Castanea sativa. The sequence goes on along the minus strand of NC_134016.1, from coordinate 35,591,286 downwards.
CAAACACCATCACTGTCTTAATTCGAAAAGGTCCATCAAATGGTAGTCAGGCAGTTGTACTTAGGGGAGAATATCATATTCTGATTCTCTTCTTCAACCTAAACAATATATCTTTTCTCATTTAATTTCTTCGTCTGTGTTGACCTCAGGACAAAGTTTGCAAGTCCAACAGCTTTCAAGTTTGATAAAAGTAAAAGGGGCATTATCAATTCTGTTTTGGGGAACTTTAGGAAAGATAAGACTTTGAGGTAGAAAGAAGGAGAGAAAACGACGAGAATAATAGCTAAGTAGATCAAGAAAGAAGGGAGGCTTCAGTATTAAGGAAAGTTGACAAGAGATCCACATGCATGTGTAGAGAGAGAGAGAGAGAGAGTGTGAGAGGTAAGTTAATACCTGGTTCACATTATTATTGTCCAAGCAAAGTGACTTTAAGTGAATAAGATTGCAGATTGATGCAGGTAGATCTTCGATGAGATTATCTGAAAGGTTATCCAGAACATGAAGCTGTAAGTGGTCAAAATAGAATTAAGAAGTTACAACCATGGCACACAGCTGACAAAGATAAATTTACTCATAAGACAGAACTCTTCAAATAGAACCAAACAAACATATATTTTTTTTTTGGACAAATAAATAGAACCAGATAAATAATGATGAAATATGACCCGTGAAGCACAGAAAGCAGAATCGTGCATCCAGCTTGTCCACTAAAATATCACTCTAACCTATAAACAACTTAACAAATTCATAGTGATTGTAAATTTTATAATCACAAGATAACATCCAAAACTTAAATGTAATACACATTTCACAACACGTTGATGAAGTATGAAAGTAGCATGACCTAGAACAAGAAAAGTAATGAAAAATGTAAAAATTTAGTTCAAAATGCCGTGAAAAAAATTACATATGCCATTAGTCAAAGGTTAAACAAATTTGTTCATCAGTACGCTAAAAGTCTATGCACATGCAGAAATTATGACTTTAAATCTCAGAAATCTACATAATGTTCAGATCCACATGTTATTCTAGTGCCTTACTATAGCCAGTAGTTTTTAATTTAAAAGAAGACATCAATCTGAAGAAAGATTTAAACATACCATTTGCTTGTAATTCTTCAAGAGAGAAACAACTCCCAATTGATTCTGGAAGAGACTTCAACTTGTTATTTGATACATTTAAGAGCAATAACTGCATCATCAACAATTCATATTAGATCCTGGAATTTATAAGACATGCTAAATGTGTCATTCTTAATATTAAATACTCAAGAAAGCATGTAAAGTTAACTTCTAATCATGATTCCGATCAGTGGGCACCCCAATGTGACTCCTATCAAAGTTATTCTACAATTAAAGAAACCCAAACCACAGAGGCAGTGAAACAGCCAAATAGCATTCAGTTTCATTAGATAAAATTACTCACATTGCGCAGGCTCCCAATAGTCTCAGGCAAGCATGTTAACAAATTTCCAGAGATGGATAATCGCTCAAGCCTCACGAGCTGTCCCACTAGAGACAAGAAACATAATCTGGTTAGATGCTAGTGAAAAAGTCTCATGCAAGTTACAAATATTCTATGACAATTGTAGATAAAGCCAAGGAAGGCAAACAAACTATATCGAATTTATAAATTAGCATTATCTTACTTATTTAGAGAAGAGAATTACTTTCATCAGGCAAGGAGGTAATTTGATTTCCATCAAGTGTCATAAGTTTTAGAGACTGAAGTTTCCCCAAGTTTGTAGGTAGTTGCTGGACAAGATTTTCAGCTAAGATCTGAAAAGATAGGGCAACTTTAAGCTCAAGCTTTTCCAACATCATATTATGATGATCACTCATGACAATAAAAGCAAAAAAACACCATGTGCATATAATCATGTCATAATAAATATTAAAAAGAAAAGAAAGATAAGACTTAGCAATAAAGTCACAAGAACAGCTCTCAGAGATAAGTTGGTAAATAAGATATCCATCTGTTTTACAAGACTAAAAGATCTAACAAGAGAGAAGAATGGATTGTTTCAATGAACCTCTTACAATTAATTCCCAAGAATTACTCTTCTTATGTATGTCCCTCTCTAAGACTCTAATTCTCTCCACCACAGTGAGATAAAGCAGAACCAGTACAATTATTATTCCTTATAAATATTTGTATCGACCTATTCTAAGCTGATAAACAAACTGAAAATCAGATAAGTTCAAATCCATTTATCCATTCTACCTCCAAAACGCCACTTGGTTAGCAACCAATGCATCAGCCAACATTAGTGTATCTCAATGTAATTCATTAACAAATATAAAAAATGGTTCTATTGCCAATCAATGCTTTGTTTTGTTTGATATGATAGGTAATAAGTGTAGTTATATTGATCAAAAGTAATATAAACATTAAGTTCATGATGATGAATACAAAGGAAAAAGGCTAGTCTAAGAGAAACAAGGAACTCTATGCTGGATGAACAATCCAAGAAACCCCAACACTGAGACCAATCATAAAGAGTGTGCTGACATAATGATTTTCAGTATCCTCAAACCAATGACGATTTTGCTCCGTCCAAACAATCCAAATCATACAACCCGGAACCATATTCCAAATATCTGATCTATGCTTCCCAAGCCAATCAATGCTTAGTGAAACTGGGTAGATCAATCCAACTTATCTCTTAAAAATGCAGCAGGCAATATGCAACTTTAAAGCTTACACAAATTTATGAATCTATTAATAGGTGATCTATCAAGTATCCAAACTCTCTCAATACCAGATATGTTATTAAGATAGAATATATATCCTTACTTTCTCTAAAAAAAATCCCATTTTTACAACTATGTTCATTCTTGTAGTTTAACCTGGTATATTACATTGACTTAACAAGTCGCTGTCAGCCATGTTGAAACTTTGTCAATTCAAACAAATAATAGATTATCCTGTAATCTTTGATTCAAAACTAGAAGCACTGTTTCCATCAGAAATTGAAAAGCTCCCTCAAAATCAAGCAGTTAAGGTTTTATCACTTATTTAAATGACAAGTGCATTTATAACCTATTTCATGGAAAGGGATTAAAGTTCACATACACAACTGAATATAAAGATTCTTACCAGGCGCTGCATGTTAATTAATTTGCTTATATCCATAGGTATGTCAACTGCAAAGAAAAAGAAAAAGAAAAATAGGAACTTGAGTAGGAGACAGGTGTTAACTGTTAACAGCACGAAGACGTACTTTAAAAAAAACAATAATAAAAAAATCAATTTCTCACTGCTAAATTAAGTACAGAAAACTGTGAGAACAAGTCTGAAAGAGTCTTTTTCACCAATGTTAACCCAATGACTTGGGATCTTCAGAGGAAAAAGAGCACTACCTATTTTATTGTGGGTTAAATCAAGAGTCCGTACAGATCTATCCAGATCGAAAACTTCATTTGGGAATGCCTGTTGAAGAGAAATAAAGTATCCATGAGTAAAAATGGTAACTCTTCAACTGGTATCATAGTATTAGTATCCACAAACTCACTTCATAGTTTTACACAAATTGGCAGGTACTGATTAATGATGCTGTTTTTCTTATTACTTATGCATGCATAAAGCAGTTCCCTTTTATGCATTGAAAATATATCCATGTTGGTATTTATGTGTCTCTATATTGATCAGATCAAAACATGCACTGACTACTTTAATTGCTAACATTAATACATAGATCAAATCATCCTATCTAATCATTTCACTGTTGTCCAAGATATGCAACAAAACTGAAAAAGTTTAACCAATGAAAAACTTTATATTCTCAACAATACGAGAACCCGTTTCACTTCAATTAGAACTCTCTTCTACTCTAAATTACATACAACCCACACTAGATCAAAACCGCTAGAGCAATACCGAGTGACCTCCACTAAAAGAAACAAAACTTTTTCAGTTTTAAAAACTCCATGATTGAGAACAAAACAAATACTTTTTCTGGTTCCACATGACACACAAATATACATAAAATACGTTAAAAAAAAAAAAAAACTCGCTGTGACTTTTTCTTTATAAACAAGCTGTCAATCTCAAGTACCTCACATCCAATCAGCTCTTACTCAATATAAATTCAAACACAATGATGGGTAATAATTCTTAATCCTTGGCTCATACACAAACAGTCACGCCCCTCATCCACACACAAAGAAAATGATCAGTGTTTGATTATATGATAAAGTTAAAGAAACCCAATTCCTAAAATCACAAATTGATCAAGATTAAGCAGCACCCACTAAACCTTTCAATTCAATAGATAATTCAACGAGCCACAAGCCCAAAAATAGAGAAACACAAATCTAATGAATATATACACATAATATTGTAGGAAAAAAGAACAAGGGAGAGAGAGAAATTACCTTCAATTTGGAGTCTCGGAGAGCAACAATGCCGGTGGATCGCCACCGTGCAATCCTACTAGCCTTAGAGTCCGTGCTCTTGCTGACACAGCAGCCCATTTTTTGTGATCAACAAAAAACCAAACAAACTAAAAGAGAAATGAAAAATTAAAAGCTCTCTCTCTCTCTCTCTCTCTTTGTCTCTATGTGTGTGTGTGTGTGTGTGTTTAATTCGATAAATTTTACGTTGTTGTTGTAGAAAAAGAGGTTAAGGTGAGGAAACAGTGGTGGTGGTGTGGTGTGGTCTGGTCTGGTCTAGGTAGGAGAGAAGGTATAGACTTTTTTTAAGGAAGGAAACCGCGTTGTAAAATGTTGGTCTTTTGTTATGAATGAATTCATAATCTTTCCTTGTACTTTGTTTCTTGGCTTTTTATGTTAATGGATATGAAAAAGTTTTAACTCCCATTGGGTTTGAACTTTTCTCCTTTTAACTTTTTTGTATCTTTGTTTGGACTTTAATAGTATATTTTTTTTTTTTGAAAAAAAAAATTAGTATTATTTTTTGAAAAAATATCATTTTAAAAAATTATCTCATTCTATGTTTGAAAAAATATTTTTTTTAAACTTCCATAGGGTTTGAAACTTTTGTATCTTTGTTTGGACTTTGTACTTTAATATTATTTTTTGAAAAATATATCATTTTAAAAAATATATTTTTTTAGAAAATTATCTAATTTTTTCTATGTTTGAAAAATATATCATTTAAAAAAAATATTTTTTAGAAAATTATCTCATTTTTCTATGTTTGATAGAGATGATAAAATGATCTGGGAAACTATATTTTAACTTTCTTTATTTAGAAAACAATTCTATCTCAAGTCAAGCTAAATAAGAAAAATCAAGAGCTAGTTTTCGTTTCACTTTTTTTTTTTTTAACTCCCATTGGGTTTGAAACTTTTGTATCTTTGTTTGGACTTTGGACTTTAATATTATTTTTTGAAGAATATATCATTTTAAAAAAATATATTTTTTTAGAAAATTATCTCATTTTTCTATGTTTGAAAAATATATCATTTTAAAAAATATATTTTTTAGAAAATTATCTCATTTTTCTATGTTTGATAGAGATGTTAAAATGATCAGGGAAACTATATTTTAACTTTCTTTATTTAGAAAACAATTCTATCTCAAATCAAGTTAAATAAAGCTAGTTTTCGTTTCACTTTTTTTTTTTTTTTTAACTCCCACTGGGTTTGAAACTTTTGTATCTTTGTTTGGACTTTGGACTTTAATATTATTTTTTGAAAAATATATCATTTAAAAAAAATATTTTTTAGAAAATTATCTCATTTTTCTATGTTTGAAAAATATATCAAATAGTCAAATGCAAAAAAAAAAAACGAAAATTTATTTTAAGGTTTTGCATAAAAACAAATGAAGTGACATGATAATGAATCTAATTGAAACTAACAAATTGGAGAGAAGTTATTACATTTTATTGAAAAACACTCCATAATCTATATGTTTTATACTAAAATTATAACCTATTATGTTTATTTTAATATTTCTATATATTTGGTTTAGAGGACTCTTAAAAAAAATTGTTTTAGAGACAAGGTTTTGGTGTGATGGCAAGTGCTTTTCATAAAAAATGACAAGTTACAGATTTGAGTTCAGACATCAATCTCTCAATATAAGGTACTGAACACCTTTTCTAGGTCTCACAAAAATAGGCGCTCTGTATTATAAGTTTATATATTTAATTTGTTTGAGTATTGTCTATAATATGCTTTTACTAAAATGAGCTTAGACATCGAAAATTTATAAGAGAGCCACATGTTACTTTTCTTAAAATTACTAGTAAAGAGTAATTCTTAGGTACTCCCGGAGCACATAGAATGATACTTCCTCTTCTCACATTCTTGGTGGGGTCCACTCATTAAATTCATGGTGGGGTCCACCATAATTGTGAGAAGAGGGAGCACCATTTCACTATACTCCAGGACTGCGTAAGAATTTTCCACTGGTAAGAGTAATTGCCTGTTTGGATACAGTTTTTTTACGTTTACATTTGCTGCGTTTTGCGTTTTGCGTTTTCAAGTTTTCCTCTTTTTTTCTTTTTTTTTTCTTCTTCTTCTGCTGCTGCACGTATTTTAGAGGGACAAAATTCACTGTTAAGTACTGTTGAGCCGCAACTTTTGACTATTCTCCTATGAACAGTGTATCCGTATACTGTTCATGGATCTCACAAATTTCACTTTTCAGCAACTTTTTCATTAAAAATGGGTCCCGCAATACTATTCACATATTTAAAAATTATTTTGCTACAGTGTTTTCAGTTTTCAGTTTTCAACAATAAGTTCTATCCAAACGGACCCTAATTCTTAAGTACTCTCGGAGCACAGAGAATGGTGCTCCCACCTCTCATATTCATGGTGGGGTCCGCTCATTAAATTCATGGTGGGGTCCACCATAAATGTGAGAGGAGGGAGCACCATTTCACTATACTCCGGGACTACCTAAGAATTTTTCACTGGTAAGAGTAATTCTTAGGTACTCCTGGAGCACAGAGAATGGTGCTCCCTCCTCTCACATTCATGGTGGGGTCCGCTCATTAAATTCATGGTGGGGTCCACCATAAATGTGAGGAAATTAATAAATAAAAGTACTTGCTAAGTCATAAAATCTAAAGAGAATTGAAGTGGAGGAGGGTGACACTGAAAATTGTTTTAATGCTATTAAAGAGGGTTGCTCCCATGTTGTCTGGCACATCCAAGCTTTAATTAGTACTGTTTTATAGCAAATCTTTTGTTAATTGTAATTTTAATTGGGTTGGGAGAATATGTTTTTTTGAATGTTTACATAAAGATGATGCATCTGTTTTTCGTTGTTGATATTCATTCTTGATTATTAGCAAAAATTAAAAATAAAAGAGCTTTGATGTTAGCATTAAGCCTTAAGATTAGCAACAACTCTAGCTTTATGGTTTAGTGCAAAGGCTATTTAAACATACTGTTCTTTATTAATAAAAAAAATAAAAAAAAAACCCTCCTCTCATGACTGCTCTCCTATGTTCCAGGATTTCATCATTTGGGAATCCTTTGGATTCGTTCTATAAACTATAGGTACTTGGAACACATGGTTGTCATTAGAGAACATGGAAAAATAAATCTTAAAATGTATTTAGGACATGTTTGGTAGACTGTAACGGTAATTATATAAATACTAGTCGTGGACTTGCGCGTTGCGTGTGATAAATTTTTTATTTTTTATTTTTTTATGATAGTGTTATTATTTTGAATATTTTTCAATGTATTACTACTTAAGCTGCATTATATATGTATAACCAATATATTGTAGGATTCATGATGATAGGAGGTTTTGGTCATGGAATTAGATGCGGAAAGTTTCGGCAATGATGCCTTAAGCTATAAATACCGGAATCCTAAATTACACCATACTATTTGAGTCTAGATTTTTAGTACTTAATATAAGGTAACAGGTGAGCGTAAATAATGATTAATATCTTGCATATGTACTTGCAAATTTGTTTATTACAGAATGTTATTAAAAGTAGTCATCGGAGTATAAATGATACAACTATAATTTATTCATTTCAATTTGGCAGGCTCTTAACCATAACCCTTGCTTAGTTGCCATACTCGGCCTTGTAGTCACTCTAGAGCTAATCAATCGTCTTCCCAAGTTAGTAAAATTTAATTCACTTCAAAATAGATAGATAGGATTTTATAAATTTCAAGTTAGAGTCATGCTAGGTAAAAACTTTAGAGGACTGTTATTAAGTCCTTGCAAGTTTATTTAAGGTCACCACTCCCGAGAATTCACTATTATCAAAACAAGCGGTTACAAGTAAAGGAATCCTAATACCTTATACCAACTTACAGTTGAACCTTTACCCCAATACACAATTGGACTTGTAATGTAGTGACAATCTCTCCTTTCAATGCACAGCTCCCAGTACTTAACTAACCAATTGGTACGCGGATCCCAGTATGCAGCTTACACACCAACTTGAGAAAAATGTTGGCTGCAAAGTTATTCAGTTCATCCACACAACGAAGATCAAGAAGCTCCTTGATTACAAAACCCTACGGCGTACAAACGCAGCAACTTCTTCAAAAGAAAGATGAATTATGGCAACTTTTGTCTACGGTCACACAATGCATGTAACAACAAGTGCAACAACCCCAAGATGACCCTTAAAATAATCTTTAGATATGTCTAGGGTTGTGAGAAAAGAAGCCCTACACAAGTAGCTTGGATATGCGTGAAAAACAGATCTAGAAATTTAAGTTTTGTAAATCTCGATAGATAGACTATCTGTCGAGCTGTGGGCAAAAAGCTTCTTTTAAACCTCGATAGGCAAAAAGCTTCTTTTAAACATTGATAGATTCAAGCTGTCGAGCTATTTGTCGAGCTTTAAAATACAGTACTTCTTCACTTATTTCTTAAACAAATTTGCATGGTTTTAACTCTTGACTTGAACACAAAATTGCTTGAAGATATAAACCATCCTAGATCTACCCAATTATAAGTAAAGTGCGTTTTGTCAAAGGATTAACCAATTCTAAATGACATATGTACATAACAATTTCCACATTTGTTCTAACAATCTCCCACTTTGGCAATCCGTGACAAAACTATAACAAACAAATGAAATATGAGAGAAATCATAAATAACTCAACTCATACTCACTTGTTGAATACAATAAAATCTAATCCTAATACAAACTCTTGAAAAATTTTGCAAGAAAAGAGTTCATGGCATGATAGATTTGGACAACCTGTTTTTTTAAAATACTTTAAACAAAACTTATTAAAGCATCTTAGTGTGAAACAAAAATTAAAAGATTGCATACATAAGAAACATGTGTATAACAAGAGAAAAGAAACAACACATGGAGAGACAGGTAAAAAAGTAATAACAACCTCATCAAATATATATATATATATATCAATAAAGTATACAATATTTGCTATCACAAAGTGGTCACAAGACCAAAGTACAAGAACAAAGTATCTAAAAGATAAAGAAAAGAAAAGATACATAAGTCCTCACTACATCCCTCAAAATGTATAGACACTCCCCCTAACAAAAATGTCATATGCTAACTCTCCCCCTAGATGCATGACTACTTTCATACCCAAAATTACTCCCCATTTTTGTTACGAATGACAAAGGACAAGTTACTGTGAAGTAGTCATCTCCTTATCACCAGAAGAGCTAGCATCCTCATCCTCATCATCACTGGAGCCACCATCATCGTCATCGTCTTCATCCTTTGAAGCCTGTGGAAATGGAGATGGAGAAGCGGTGAAACCACCCATGACAGCCTATCGTCATGCGACCCGACCAACATGGGTGTTTACCTAACACAACTCATCACTGAGAGTGTTAAGGTGAGCATCCATGCGCTTAAGCTGAGCCATGATGGCCTCGAGAGTCACACCACACGCGAAAAAGGAAGGAGAGGAGGTGGATGGAGTAGAACGGGTTGAAGGAGTTGTCGTTTTAGTCCATGGCTGCTTCGGTCAAACCTGGCCCTCCCTCTGTCTGACAGTACTAGCGCCAATGACACGTATGATGGGGAAATGATCAGACTCAGGATAGGAGATAGAGGAGTAACGAATGATCCTCGTGATAGCAGAAAGAAAGATAAGCATATCATGGGTCGTCATATCGTTATAGACATCTATAAGGGAGAGGATGAAATGAGAGGGAAAGTTTATAGAAAGATCCTCTAAAAGGGATAACAAAAAGCGAGCATGAGGCTCAGTAATAGAATTATAGTGAGACAAGGGACAAAGAACAAATATCATCACCATATTTAGGAACCTCAGACTTTTTGCAAAGCCCGAGCATGAGGTGTTTTGACGCCCACCCCATGATGAAGGTGTCTCACAAAAAAGAGACAGAAGTTCGTCTTTGGACACAGTCCTCAGACGTGGACAACTAGGGTAATTAGGATGTGATTCCCTCGGAACATGTAGCATTTCAAAGATAAGCTCCGGAGTCATTACTATATGAGTACCTCTAACAAGAGTGGAAAACTAAGGTACGGAAGAATCGAAATTGTGCATATTGGAGTAAAAATTTTGTATGATCACAGTGGGATAGCTCACGAGCATCTCGCATAGAGATTCCCATCCCTGTCTGTGTATGACATCCGGTAGAGCAGTATCGGAGAAGTTCAATAGGATAACATGGCGTTCCGAATAAATGCCACGTTTGGAGAAGTTCTCCAAGAAGTCCTTACGAACTTTCTCATCACTGAACCTGACATGAATAGGAGTGGAGTCAGAAGACAATGCCCCGAAATGAAGAGGGTTCTGAGACGGAGTAGACATACGCTTTGGTGCCATTGCGTAGACTATCCGAGAGAGAGAGAGAGAGAGAGAGAGAGAGAAACAAAAAAGCTCCAATCACAAAATAGTACCAGAATATGAAAAGAAAATATACGTATGCATGATTTATGCATGGATCATGTGACGCGCAACAAAAACAACATCATGGGCTCAGCCCAACCCAAACCTAACAGCATACAAGGTTCCAACATGTAAATCACACAGCTAAATGCATGAAAATACTATGAAAATACTAATGGAATGCAATGCATTATCATATATCATCATTTAAGCAACACTTAACCCAAAAATTTCACAAATATTTCATCAATTTTGCAAAACCCCAAAAATTTTAAAAACCTAAAAACCTAGGTCAAAATGTATGAAATGCATGAAGAAAGAGTGAAAACAAGGACATACCAGTGAGAAGATCACACTAGGTCAAAAAACAACTGGGTTTGAGGTTTAGAGAGAGAAAAAAGTGTTTGGGGGAGGTGAAGAGACAGTTTCTGTCAAGAGAGAACGAGAGAAATGAAATCTAATTTCGTACTGAAGCTATTTAAAGAAAACGTGTCTCGATGGATTGATAGGTACTGAGAATCTGTCAAGCACTAATTCTCGACAGATACATTTGTCGAGCACTAATTCTCGACAGATATATTTGTCAAGGTACTATCGAGAATTTGTTGGCGACAAAAGTACCTCGATGGATCGAATAGCTGTCGAGAAGCTATTGGCCAGACAGAAACTTTCTCGATGGATCAAGAATCTATCAAGAAGCTATTGAGACAAATTCTAAATAGCTTGATGGATCGAAGATGCGATAGGATCTATCGAGAAAAAGAAGTTCAGGGGTCTCGATGGATAGCTAGCTGTCAAGAGGTGTCGAGAAGCTGTCGAGCTTGATAAAAATAGATTTTTTCAAGAAGGAGAAAAGCACGCAAATGAATGTAATCAAGCAAACTACTCAACCAAAGATCCAACCAACATGTTAAGCTCTTAAAAAAACTCTCAACAAGAAGAACGTAAAGCATTTAAGATCCAAACACACACACACACACACACACACACACACACTAAACAAGTCTAACCAATTTTTATATTTTAAAAATAAGTCAAGATAGTTTAATGAGCATACATTAACATATGTATTCCTTGTGATGCCTAAATCACATTGTACCTGTACATGTATCAGAAGTAGCAATGAATTTTTGCGTGTTGTGTGTGAAAAATATCGCAAGATTGCACAAATTTCTCATGTTATGACGATTTGAGATATGAGAAAATCAATTTAGCTCACACACAATCATAATTGCTTGATGGGGACTATCACCTTCGAGGTACATCCTATAACTCTCATATCCCTTAGAAACAAGCTTGCAACTATATTTAAAAGCATTTTGATTCTTTTTGCTTTTGAATTTCTTTGCATATTTTTTTCTTTAGAGCTTGTCATGCATGGGCATATTTAGAGAGAGAAGAAAATACTCAATTATGTTAAACTTTTGACATTGCACTTTTGCTATACCGAAGCATACAGATGTCATTTCATGATTGGCGGACAATAGTGGTGAGATGATTATTTATGCATTTCTCTTAGGATTTTCTATTCATTCTCGTCAAAAAGAGTGATATGAGTGTTAAGTACAAGAGATTACTTAATATTACTCATCACAAACATGAGTCACAAAACTCACTTGCTTAATTGTGCTTTGAGATGCTCATCTAAGTTACAAATGATACAAAGTTTATAAAATTTTATTTCAATGGTCATCCAAGGTACACAAGTATCAATGTACACAAAACACACATTATTTTTGTATTTTTCTGATTTTTCAAATCTTTTTTATTTTTTTTGAAAAAAAAAACTGAAACAAACAAACAAAAACATATTAACACAAAGCATAGAATAAAACTAGACTGACTCAAAAAAACAAGAAAGCAAAACACACAAGTAATGCATAAAAAAAATAGAGGGAGAGAGAAAAAGTGACTACATCACTTTGAGCATTTTTCCTTCCATATCTTGGAAGAACTTTTCCTTTGTGCAAACCCTTGAATCGGAGGTGAGGGGGAAGAATTGAAATCGTTCAAGTTCGAAAGGAACATGAGAGCCTTGAACAGATCTCCAAGAGAAGCAAAAGAGGATAAAAACTTATTCTGGTTTCCAGATAAGATCATATTGTTGCTTTGTTGAGTGGCTAACCACTTGTAGCAATTATGTCGAGTATGTCTTGTAGCTCTACAATGATGACAGAGTTGCTGCTTCTTTTGTTTAGACTTTTGGTTATTACCCTTCTTAGTCCTAGAGTTTTTAGTCTATTTCTTTTCAAGTTTAGGGGGTGCTCCTAAGATAGATTTATCTTTGTCTATGATCTCACTAGCTAAAACAGTTTTAACATCATTGTTCTTAGAATCAACATTATTAGCGGGTGAAGTAAACACAATAGTGCTAGAAGAAGCAATATTAGGAGAAGAGAAATCCTACCCCAAATCGGATTTATCAGAAGCAGATTTTTAAACACGAAGCATCTTATCAAGCTTTGCACTAGAAGTCCTCTCCAATTGAGCTCTAACTTAAAACAGCTCTGCTTCAAGTTTTTTGGCCCTCTCAGCTAGTAAATTGTTCTCAAATCATAACGCTCCAATGGTCTGATTAGCTTTATCAACCTTTGTGGAGAGCTCTTCTCGATCAAGTTCCACATCACTTAGCTTCTTGGTGGCCAGCCTATACAATTTCTCGCGCTTTTCGGAGACCTTGTATAGTTTTGCATAGGCTGTATGGATGTTGTCCTGCTCATCCATCTTCTCAAACTTAGGCTCTATCAAGTCCTCTTTTTCATCTACCTCTTCAATAATCCATTCAGTAGAATTTACTGTGACAGTGAAAGCATTAAAGATTCTCTCGTCATCATTATCTAAATCATCCTCAGGTTCGGTGTAACTCAAGGTAGCAGCAAGGGCTTTGCTTTTTCCAATGGTTTTGAGATAAGTTGGACATTTTTGTTTCATGTGTCCAAAACCTTGACAATTTGAAACACTTTGGTCTGGAGGGAACAGTGTACTACTGACCGCCATCCCTAGCATCTTTCTTCCCTTTATCTTGGCTCTTGAATTGTGAAGAACTGGATTGCTTTCAGTCCTTATCAAATCCTTTCGCGTTGGCATTCTTCATAAACTTTTTGAATTGGCTCGTGATGTAGGATTTTATCTTAGAATTTTCATCATCAGAAGACTCATCCATGTCACTATTTTTGACCTTCAGTGTCATGCTCTTGCTCTTGCTCGATTTCCCAATCTTGAACAAACCCAATTCATAGGTTTGTAAGTTAACAACCAGTTCTGTCAAAGGAATTTGGTCAATTTCTTTGATTCCTCAATGGCGGTTATCTTGGCATGGAATCTCTCCGGAAGAGATTTTAGCACATTTCTCACAATCTTGGGTTCAGGAATGGTTTTCCTAAGATTAAAGGCAGAATTCACTATGTTTTTGAGCTTGGCATAGATCTTATCAAATGACTCATCCTCCTCCATTTTAATCTCTTCAAAACTCATGGTAAACCTTTGAAGTTTTGAATTCTTGACAGCCTTAGTTCCTTCATAGGTTGTTTGGTGGATGGTCCATGTTTCCTTAGCAGTTTCAATAGAGGATATCTTCTTGAACTCCTCATTTATGACCGCACTGAATAAAACATTCAATGCTCTACTGTTAAAGTTTTCTGTTTTAATCTTAACATCATCCCAATCAAATGGTCCTTCTTTAAGCTTGGTCTAACCTATCTCCACAACTTGACACACATTCTCATCTAAAGACTACAAGAAAGCTCTCATGTTACTTTCTAGTATGTATAGTTAGTGTCATCAAATAAAAGAGATATAATCAAATATTGTCCTCTATCCATTACAAAAATGGGTCAATGGATCACACAGTAAAGATTAAACCTAATCAGAGTGTGCTTGCTCTAACACCACTTGATAGGCCAAGAATGTATTGACCCTTTTGGTAAATTAACCAATTAATTAGCTAAGTAAATTAATTAAGTCAATTTAATAGCGTGGTAGCACAAACAAATCATCAAATAACTAAATGCAATGGAAATTAAATTTGATATGGGTGATTTGTTCATGAATGGGGGAAACCATCAAGGCAAAACCCTACCGGGTGAATTTAAGGTTACCACTCTTGAGAATCCATTATTATCAAAACAAGTGATTATAAGTAAAAGAATTTCAGTACCTTATACCAACCTACAGTTGAACCCTTACCCCAATACACAATTGAACTTGTAATGTAGTGACAATCTCTCATTTCAATGCACAAATCCCACTACGTGACTAACCAATCGATGCGCGGATCGCAGTACGCGGCTTACACACCAACTTGAAAAAAAATGTTGGCTGCAAAATTCTTCAGTTCATCCACACGACAAAGATCAAGATGCTCTTTGGTTACAAGACCCTATGGCGTACAAACGCATCAGCTTCTTCAAGAGAAAGATGAACTATGACAACTTTTGTTTTCGGTCACAATGCATGTAACAACAAGTGCAACAACCCCAAGACGGCCCTTAAAATAATCCTTATATATGTCTAGGGTTGTGAGAAAAGAAACCCTACACAAATAGCTTGGATATGTGTGAAAAATAGATTTGAAAATTTGATTTTCGTAAATCTCGATAGATAGGCTATCTGTCGAGCTGCTATCAAGATTCGGACAAAAAGCTTCTTTTAAATCTCTATAGATTCAATCTGTCGAGCTATCTGTCAAGCTTTAAAATACAACATTTCTTCACTTGTTTCTTGAACAAATTTGCATGGCTCTAACTCTTGACTTGAACACAAAGTTGCTTGAAGATATAAACCATCCTAGATCTACCCAATTGCAAGTAAAATACGTTTTGTCAAAGGATTAACTAATTCTAAATGACATATGTACATAACAATTTCCACATATGTTCTAACAACCCACTCCATTTTTCTTGCATGCTTGGTTTTTTGGTATACGAAATGTGTTTGTTTCAAAAGTTATATGTCGAAGGATTTGTCAGTAGTTTTGTAGCAATTGTTTTCTATTTGGTTGGTTTAGAATTGATAATAGTAGTTGTATTCCCTCGTTATTTGATTTGCATAACAACGCAATTGTCAATCCATACTTTGCATTTTTTTCTCCTTCTAGTTTGCTTAAAGAAGGATTTCTTTTCCCGCTTTAGTTTGATCTTGTACAAAATATTTGTGAGCTTTAACCCAAAATAGTGCTTGTTTGTTTCCAGCCCTAAAGCATTGATGAATGAGTTTTTTTTCATCGTTTCAAAGGAATAAAGGATTTTGGAGTAGTCTTGTTAGATTGATGTGGTGAAAAACTTTTTTTCTTTTTGGTTAGCCGATTGAATCTCTTGCAGCTGTTTTTTAAAAACAAAAACACATATTAAGAAATTAATGTGTTAAAAAAAATTATCTGGTGACAAAACATTATAATAATCATACTAAGGATTACATGTGAATATTATTATCATCACAAATGCAATATTGGATTGATGAAGCTAATTTTTTTTTTCTTTCAAAAATATAACGACTGTAGAATTGTACACGACTTCATAGTATAAAGTTAATATAAGAGAAAATATAGGACTACAATATTTTGTGCCACAATTTTGAACGTGGTAGATTGTGATTAGTAGAGAAAAAGTGGGGAGTTCATGTGAAAGTAATAAAATTGAGATGTGAATTTAAATTTGTGTACCTCATTTTGATGTTGCCTAAAAATTTTGGCAATTGTCTGCCAACATTGCAAAATATTTTGAGCAATAATTCTATTGGTAATTCATGTTGCATGCTCATTTTTGTGATTGTAGAGAGAGTATTTTTATGATATTATTAGTGTGTATTTTTGAAGTTGTTTTGTTTTGTAATTTATAGTGTTTTGATTGTTGTATGGATGAGTGATTGTTTAATTTATTAGCAATTATTTTTCATTGTTTTTTTTTCTTGTGAATAGAAGCCTTTCATATACTCTTCTCTATAAATCTTAAATCTTATGGTATTGAATATATATATATATATATATATATATACAAAAATTGTAAATTATGTTTGACTGTTCAGTGTTCATTTGGTTTAATTTATCTTTTGTGGCATATATATACATATATATGTGTGTGTGTATATATATGTGTGTGTGTGTGTGTGTGTATAAAATTTATTTGTTGTGTTGAATTGATGAATTTATTATTTTCTTAAGGTTAAACATTTCGACAATATTTTTCAATAAGAAAGAGATATATTAACAACTTCACTCATTCCACATGATAAAACAATTGATTTTGAAAGATATAAGGAATAACTTGATGCAAAAGATTTATTGAAAATGAACACGACATTTTGGTGATAGGTTTAGGAATAACTGCACATGAGCATTCCTAGCAACTGCTTGATTAAGTTGTATTTCCAATCACATTATGCGAAGCATAGTCTTGTTAGGAAATTAAGAAAACTCTTGTCCGTCACTTTTATTAAATAAAATAATAGTTGTGGACATATAACCTATTCCATAAATAGTCGTATGTTTATGTTAACAAACCTGTGCCATACAACTGCAAGCTTGCTTTTCAGTTGTTTAAACTAGTGTAGAGAATGTGAGAAGATAGAAGTTCATCTGCAACATATGTATTGATGACAGTCCAATCATTAAATATTGCAAGCAAAAACCAAAAGAGAGCTATCCAAAAACAAAAGCGGCATAAGTTGTATCAATATATAAATTAATTATTAATAACTTTGAAATAGCTGGAAAATTTTTGGTATCCATTTTAGTTACTGAAAAAAAAAGTTATTAACTTTGGTGATGGTCATGGCAAAATAGATTGATATTCCCCTTTCAATTCCGTAGAAAGCATTGATATTCCCCTTTTAAAGAAGGGTAAAGGGAGGCCAAGAGAGCTAATTTAGGCGTCATTATACAGTGTAATACCATAAACACATGGTTCCTCAATTTAATGTGCATTTTATTATATGGTAAATGTATCCTGTACTTCAACTAGTACAAATTTTATATGCTAGATGGCCTGGCACTGAACTAATTTTCTATGTTTTGAATTAATCTGCTATCTTATATAAAGATTGTAGTAGGAATAACATTTATATATATATATATATATATATATATATATATATATATATATATATATTATATGCTGGATACAAACTTTTATAACCTTAAGAATGTTCTATATGACAAGAGAGAACATTCAAAGCATTTGAATAGGATTTCAATCAATGTTTTCTACTAGTGGGTGGCTTAAGATTCATAAATCACATAAAAATTAAAACAAAAACAAAAACTTTGAACAAATAGTCAGCTCTTGGGATCAGAAGAAAGAAGACTAAACATCACCATGTCTCTAGTTTTCCCCTTCAAAATCATATACTTCCTTAGAACACCTTCCCTTTGGAGCCCATCCTTGTCTAGCACCCTTTGGGAGCCCACATTTTCTACATCAACTATAGCTTCAAGCCTTTTCAAGTGTGGTTATTCAACAAATATAGTATTAGCCATCTGCTTAATTGCTTTAGTTGCAATACCTTTGCCTCAATACTTGGAGCCCAAAACATAGCCAAGTTGACCTCTACACTTATCATTGTCTAAATTTTTGGTCACTGAAATGGCACTAATGGGCTGACCATTAAGGCAAATTGCCCTGAACCATGGTTGAGGAATAACTTTGGTATTGATAAAGTTGATTGCATCTTCTTTGTTAGTGTAAGGTTCCCATGTGCAAAAGCAATGAAGATAAAGTTACCACTGAAAGGTTGAGTTGAACATGTGTTAGTTAGAAAATTCTTATCTCAATCAGCAAACAGAGCTTCCAATACTTATAAATGCTTTGGCAGAGTCAAACATGGCAGACAGTAACACATGGATCAAAATAATAAATTTTCAATTAAGGGAAAATAATTCTTAAGAGACACCATTCGTCTTATTAGCAAGTAACCTTTTTTTTTTTTTTAACAAAACAAAGCATTCCTAGATCCAAGATGCTATTTAACATCAAGAAAACTTCAAATTAAAAAACTTCCCAAATTGAAATATAAGAATTGCTACATCTCATAGCACAACCAACAAAAAATAAATTCCAATCAACATTGAGATCAAATATTTGATACAGTTTGTTTAGATTTAAATATATACACAGAGGAGTTTTGCTACAATATTTGGCATTGTAATAAATACATAGAAAATTGTTTCAACTGCAACAATATTGCCTTATTTTGCATAGACTACACGAACTAATCTGAGTCGCATCACAAACTCAAAAGGCAACAGGTGGTAACAAAATTTAAGAAGGTAATAAAAAACATCAAGCAATCAAGCCAAAAGAATAGAGTAGCAAGTATTTAGAGATACTTGAACTAAAGTATCCAGCTTCTATCAGTATTCATATACTGTGAGGAGAGGAGTAAGGAAGACAGAGAGGCTGCCGTTAGAAGGTGGGGAAGGGGAAAGAACACGTGAGAAACAAAAGGGGTGTGAGGATTCTGCCGTTGGAAGATAGGAAGGGGAAGGAACACATGAGAAACAAAAGGGAAGGAAATCAAGAGGTTGTAACTGTGGGTTTCTTAGGGTTTCAGCTTAGAAGGCTTGGATTTGGGCTTTATGTTAGAATTAAATTTAGAAGAGGTGGGCTGGTGGAATTAAATTTAAAAATGGGCTTTATGCTGGAGATAGGTTGGAAATAATTTTAGTTTTATTAGTCTTTTAAAATTGAGAAAAACTATTTTAAAATTGTAGGATAAATTTAGGAAAGAGGATGGAAATGACATGGCTGCTGACGTGGCTCAATGTGAGTGTAGCAATATTAAATGTTACGCTTCAGCTTTTAATAATAAATAGAATATAGATATAGATATAGATAGGAATAGGAATTACAAGGAATACAAGAAGTTGTAATGTAATTCTTATTAGTTATGACTATTCATTGGTTTGGTGACAACACAATAATAGAACCCTGAAAACAATAGAATGAAAGAATTTTAAATCAAATTTAAGATATATTTTAGGAAATATTTTACTCATATAATTATATTTTGTAAAAATAACATTTTTTAAATTTCGAAGAGAAATTAGTTTTTTTATGATTTTTTATTTTCATACTTATTATGTGTACATGAAAAGTTTTTTTATTTGAAAATATATTAATGTTAGAAACTAATACACCTACTAAGGAATATCTATTACAACCCCTTTTAGTGATAAAATAGTTATTTCTCATTTTAAAAAATAGTTATTCATAAGTAATGACTATTCCTGTAATATAAACATAACAAAACTACTAAATAGCTAAACTATAGGAATAATTATTACATTACAGTACCTATTACAATCTACCAAACATACCCTTCATTGGTATCAAAGCCAAAGGCTAACGTTTTTGGCCCCCCATGACCTTATGAAGCCATACGAGGCGTTTTACACATTTTTTGGGTAATGCCCATAAACCGATTCAAAGATTACATTCCCAACCCTTCACTACTGAGACCATAGGTGTTATAACAAAAATAACACAGCTTGAATAAGTATAATAGTTTGAGTGCTAAGCATCTCTTATTTTGACATAACCGATTCCTGTTCAAGCATATGTTATTCACTAAGGCTGTAGTTTTAGCTCTTACTTAACTTAAGAGCCCTATAGTAGGCAAACCCAGATGAATTATAATTACCAATATATAAAATTGAGAGACCAATATACAAAGTTCTTGGTGATTTTACAAGCCACTCATCAAGAATATAATGGTTTATTCATGATTCCTCAACACAATTTCTTCTAAAAGCCTTTCTTTCTCCTTTCTGCTGGATGCTTCTTTATCCTTATAAATCTTTTGACACTTGAGGAATTTAGGCCAAGCAATAAAAATAACCTGATTGGTAGCATTCATGACTAATCTTGTCTGTATAGGTGTTTTTCTAAAATTGACTGTCCTGGTGCAGGACACTAAAATAATTCATTGAGATTGTGTTGTAACAAATTACTCTTTTCAGGGACACTGATGAAAGACATTCATAGATCAACACCCTCATCAAGGCCTTCTGACCCAATCATCACATTTGAATAAATTTGCTAGTCAAACTTCTTTCTTCTTGCTTCAAAATCTTGAAATCCTTCCATCTAGAAGAATTTAAGGCTCAGTTGGGTTGAAATATACATGTTAATTTTGCTCAAATATAAAAAATAAATAAATTACACTGAATTTGGTGACTATGACATACCTGCTGAAATTGAACCATTAAAATAGGATTGCTATGCAGGGAGATATTCTGCAGAACTTTGCAGTCTTTCAGTAGATTTAGAGGTACCTGTCCAGAAATAAATACTAAATATCAATACAGGCATGTCCAGCTTGCATAACCAGACTAGAATGAAGGGATCAAAGAACCATTAATCCTATAACTACAGAATTCAAGTTTCTAACTTAATGATTAAATTTAAAGAGCATTCAGAAAATTGCTCAACTCTGCTTTTGACTGGCTATTACTGGCAAAAGTCCCGAAAGTATACACTATCACTGTCTTTAAGTGAAAAAGGTCCATCAAATGGTAGCCAGGAAGTTGCACTTTGGGGTGAATAGCATGTTCTGATTCTCTTCTTCAACCTACCCAATATATATTGTTTCTTTTAATTTCTTCGTCTGTGTTGACCTCAGGACAAAGTTAGCAAGTCCAACAGCTTTCAAGTTTGATAAAAGTAAAAGGGGTTTTATTGAAACTGTTTCGGGGAACTTTAGAGAAGATATACTTTGGGGTAGAAAGAAGAAGAGAAAACGACGAGTACAGCACCCAAGTAGATCAAGAAAGAAGGCGGGCTTCGGTATTAAGGAAGTTGGCCGGAGATCCACATGCATGTGTTAAAAGGGAGCGAGAGAGAGAGGTAAATACCTGGTTCACATTATTATTGTTTAAGCAAAATGACTTTACATGAATGAGATTGCAGATTGATGCAGGTAGATCTTCGATAAGATTATCTGAAAGGTCATCCAGAACATGAAGCTGTGAGCAGTGAAAAAAAAAATTACAACCATTGCACACAGCTGAAAAAGATAAAGGGATGTTTGGTACATGTACTTAAAAAAAATATGTTTTGTTGTTTGAAAATATGTGTGAAAATTCGTGTGGGTGAAAAAGTGTATGAAAATACATGTAATGTTGTTTAAAAACATGTTTTTTTTTTTAATGGCGTACCAAATACCCCTAAATTTCTCAGAACTCTTCAAATGACAATGAAAGATGACATGTGAAACACAGAAAGTAGAATCATTCCTACGAAAATGACGCTCTAACCTATAGACAGCTTGACAAATTCATTAGTTTCACAACACTTTGGCGAAGATAAAAGTAGCATGGCATAGAACAAGAAAAGTATTGAAATATGTAAAGCAAATTTAGGTCAATATGTCATGTGAAAAAAATGGCAGATGCCATTAGTTGAAGATTTAGCAGATTTATTCATCAGTAAGCTAAAAGTCTATGCACATGCAAAAATTATGACTTCAAATCTCAGAAATCTAGTGTTCAGATACACATTTATTCTAGTGCCTTAGTATATGCAATAGATTTAAAAAAAAAAAATTTGATAAGTAAAATTTTATTAATGAAAAGAAAACAAATCAGCGACTAGTCCTCAGGCAGTGTACTAGTCATGTACCAATTTTACAAAAAATTACAGAAATCCAAGAAATCTAAGAGATTAGAAAATTAATGACCACTCAATATGGCCATCCACTCATATAAAGTACATAAAAAGACCATCTTCACCGCCATCATAGGTCGTCCAATGCCTTCAAAAGTCCAATGATCCCTCTCCTTCCCAATGCTCCCCATAATTCAGAGAGGGATTGCATTCCAGATACCTCCATTCGGATGTATAGCAAACTGCTCCTTCAAACTTGCCAATAAATTTACCACTCTCTACCTTCCTTTTTACAATTATGTTCATTCTTGTAATTTAACGGACCTAGTACATTGCTTGACTTAAAAAATCGTTGTAAAGTGTGTTGCAACTTTGAAAGTAAATTTTTATATGTTGTCAATTCGAACAAATAACAGTTTATCCTGTAATCTTTGATTCAAAACAGAAGCACTGTTTCCATCAGAAATTGAAAAGCTCCCTCAGCACCAAGCAGTTGAGGTTTTATTGCTTATTTAAATGACAACTGTAATTAAAACTTATTTCATGGAAAGGGACTACAGTTCACATACACAACTGAATTTAACAATTCTTACCAGGCGCTGCTTGTTATTTAATTTTCTTGTATCCATAGGTATGTCAAACTGCAAAAATAAATTGAACTTAGTAGAAGACAGGTGTTAACTGTTTACAGCATGAATACTTCATTCTTTAGGGTTCATAAAAATTGTAGAAGAAGAAGAGGAACTCCTCACTTCTAAATCAAGTGCAGAAAACTGCGAGAACAAGCGCTGAAAGAGTCTCTTTCACCAAACTTAACTCAATGACTTGGGTACTTCATAGGAAACAAAGCATTACTATTTAATTGTGGGTTAAATCAAGAGTTTGTACAGATCTCTCTAGATCAAAAACTTCATTTGGGAATGCCTGTTGAAGAGATAAAAAGTATCCATGAGTAAAGTTGGTAACTCTTCAACAGGTATCATAGTCTTATAATCCACAAGTTCTATTTATAATTTTTCACAAATTGACAAGTATCAGTTTATGATGCTGTTTTTCTTATTATCATGCATAAACCAGTTCACCTTAGGATTGAACATATATCCATGTTGGTATTTATGCGTCTCTATGTTGTAACAATCGAAACATGCATTGACTACTTCAATTGCTAACACTATTGCATAAATCAAGCCACTGTATCCAATCATTTCTGTGTTGTCCAAGTTATGAAACCAAACTGAAAAGTTTAACCAATGACAACTTTGTATTCTCAACAATACGAGAACCCAATTCACTTCAATTAGAACTATCTTATACTTTAAATTACATACAATCCACACTAAATCAGAACCGTTAGAGCAATACCGAGTGACCTCCACTAAAAGAAACAAAACTTTTACAGTTTAAAACTCCACAACAGAGAACAAAACAAATACTTTGTCTGGTTCCACATGGCACACAAATATACATTTTTTTATAAGTAAAATACATAACAAACTCATTGCAATTTTTCTATATGAACATGGGCAGTGAGATGTGCAACAAGCATCAGCCAAGTTCGTTTTAGTAGTAGGCCAAGAATTGCAACAGCAGCCTGATTTAAGAGGCTTGATAGGAGTTGTTAGTAGTTTAGATCAGCAATAATTGGCTAGTGCACCTGTATGTAACTAGTTGAGCTGCTAGGTAGTATAGCAGCTTCTTGAATGTAACTGATTGGCTGTAACAGATTCTATTTCAAGTTAATTACTGGTTGTTGCAATAGGCGCAGCCTCTTAAGAAGTTATCAGCATAATAGACCATTGATCCATTGTATTTTACATTGAGTTTAGTGAATGAAATGCCAGCTGTTATGCTACTTTCAGAGAATAAACACACTGTGCACAGGTGTGTCCACCAATAAGCTACTCTAAGCAAACTCTTAATTCTTCATAAATCTTAGCATGGGCATGCCTGTTAACCTGCATCAGTGTTATACTTGATATCAAACTAAAACCCATTAATGGTAACAGAAATTTTGTCTTGCCGAAACAAATTTTGCATAATCATTCAATTAAAATTGATTTCTGTCATATCATTGAAAATCTCATTCGGATGAGCTTTACTTTCCTTTTAATCGTTCTCTTTATTTTTACATATTATTAATTGTCATAAGGTTGTCACTTCATAAGATTTCTACTGCTAGTTGATAATTTGTTTGTGGTTTTCTGTTTATTGACATGCATCCGAATTTACTTAGCTAATTGTTACACATTGTAGCCTGTTTAGTGAAATATTTTGGGATTGGGTAATATTGTTGTATAATTCCAGTAATTGATAATTTGTTTGTGGTATTCTGTTCACTGAGATGTCTGCTAGGTATAAATATTTTTGGCACACACATTGCTATAACTTACTTTGATGTGTGATAATTCAATTACCAATAAACACTTCAACAAGTTATGTCAAAATGTGTGCCAAATAGTTTATTCCTAAATTTTTTGAATCACAAAAGAAAGAGTGACCGAAAAATTCTGTGAAAATTTGTGTCAAATTTATGTGGCATCAAAATTTTTATTGAATTTTTCACTTTCTTTTCCTTTCGATGTTAGTGGTAAAGTCCATTTGATGTTAGTGGTAAAGTCCATTTGAGTGAAATTTTTTGTGCGTTTTAGTGTTGGTCTTGGATTGGGTTGTTTTTTTATACTGGTAATTCCCTTGGGCATAGCTAGACAGTATAACGAGAAAAAATAATTCTCTTGTATAAGAGGCCGATGCGGAAAGCTTTAGGAAGAGAAAGGAATTCTCTCGTTTGGTATTATGTTAGTTGGCTCAATTAAAAGGAATTTTACTGCTTGAGATATTGATTTAACTTTACACTTTTTTCCTAGGAACCAAACAGAACATGTGGGTTACTTTTCCCCTTTGATCCAAATGGTTTTGGCTAATGTACTTACATGTAGATTTTTCCAAAATTAGCGATTCATACTTGAAAAAAATTGATGTTGTAGTGGTGTCTAAGTTTATTGTTTGTAGTTAATCCAAAGTGAAAACGGTTGACTCAAGTATTTTAAAGGACCATGCAAACAGCAAACAACAAACACCAAAACCTATATTATAATAATGTTGATAATAAATCTTAACGCATTTCGACCACAAAGTTAACTAAGCTATGTTATAAAAGTTAATTAAAAGCATAGCAAAATAAACTTTAGCTGAACCCTAGCTATCATTGTATCAACATTCGAAACAAAAGTTAAACCCTATCACTGTATCAACATTCTTAAAACTAAATGCAGCTAGCTGTGAACAATTCTTTATTATGTCACTCAAATGCCCACTGGTTCTCCCTCCGAACTGCCTCTTCTTCTTCTGGGGTGTAATCATTCTTGATGTGAAATACATGGCGAATCTCTTCTATAGTCTTTCCCCTCATCATGTCTGCCACAGTCTTGCAGGTTAAATCCAACAACCCCTTAATATTCAAATAGTTAGCCGCCTGAAAATTGAAACAAATGGAAAGAAAAAAACTGGTCAATACAGCACAAAGTGCAAGCAATGCATACCATAATTATAAAAAAGATACTCAAGTGTGTAAACTACATCACAAACTATAAAAGACGAGAGTTCTAAGTTATAACCATATAGCAACCCTATCTATAAAACTAGAAATCAGAAATTGCCTTTTTAACTTCTTAGCAATTATCAAAGATTGTAATGGACTTATAAGCTTTAAGGTTCTAAATAGTAAATACAATTTCGTCAACCATCAAGAGAAAGATTACATATTTTCTCCTGATGAAACTAATTAAATTCATACAATACCCAGGAAATAACCACAAATTAAAACAAAAGGCAATAAGAACTGCAATTGTTACCCATTGTATCAAGCAATCTTTTGCAAATACTGTGACATCCAACTCGGAAAAGCAGCTTACAAAACATCAACCTCTCAATCAATGTTTATTTTATTTATCAATTAAGACAAAAAAAAAAAAAAATCATGAGCTCAACAACACCTAAACCAATAAGTAATAACAACCCCATTCAATTGCAATGAACCATATTGAAACACAAAACCACATTGATTAATATATTCTAACAATTTCTCTCTACTCCCCAAAAAAGAAAAAAGAAATTCAACTCAACCAAGCAAACAATACATGAAACACTAATACCACAAAATCATTACCTACAGAACCAACCAAACCCTAATTACATAACAAATTAACATAACAAAATCGTAGAGGCAGAGCTTAAGATAATCAACATATATCATCGAACAGAATATTATCTACCTTTTTAACTAAAAACAATAAAACATAACCCAATATTTTTCCTTCTCACCTCTTATTTTCTCAACATCAAAACACAAACTCAATGTTTTTTTTTTTTTTTAACGTAAGCAAAAAAAGACACATGCTAATCAAAGAAGACTGCAAAATATAATTAAAGAAAGACAAAATTTAACTACAAAATTAGTTTTAGCCTTAGGCTATAATCATACTCAATATCTTTTTATTGAAATTAAATTTTGATAAATTCACTATTAGATTACATCTTCTTCTTATATTCTTCATACTTGCAAACTTTTTAGAAAATTAAAAATTAATAGTTATGTTATCAATAAATTGTTTAAACTGCAAGTTTTTATAGTTTAAAATTATATGTGAAACATAAGCTTATAGATCATATAATAAATAATATCCGATTGACCCAAAATTTGTCATGTGTATTAAGAGCCTAAAAAATCATGCAATACAACAGTTAGATTTTCAAAATATGTAGTAATGTCTATTTTATTAAGTAAGGTTATAACCTTAGACCATAACCAATTTTATAACTAAACTTTGTCCATTAAAAAATAAAAAAATTTCAGCTCATTGGAAAAAAAAAAAAAAAAAAACCCTTTTAAGGCAAAGGAAAATAACATTATTATTATTTCAACTGAAATTCCTCGTGTTTTTTCTTGTCACCCTTTTGATTTCTAAAAATATGTATATTAAAGAAAACCACAAACAAATTTTGGATAACTACACGAAGCACAAAACAATCTATGAAAACAGTAAATGAATAAAAGTTTTTTTATCAACTCAAATTCCCCACGTTTTTCCTTATACCTAAAAAAAAAAAAAAACTTTTTTATCAACTACTCAACAAGTTCCTCACGTTTTTTCTTATACTTCTGTTCTCTCAGCTTCCAAACAAAAATCCAAAAAAAAAAAAAATCTTAAACAACAAGAATTGCACAACAACCCAAAAACACAACACAGTGAATGAAAACAGTAAAACAAAAGGTGAAACTGAAAGCAAGATATATAAAAGGGCAAAAGGGTTTGTTTTTACAGACCACTATGAGGTCGAAGAGGGTGTTCTGGTCGACCTTGACGAACTCGGCGTCCCAGGCAGCGAGCGGATCGTCACTTTTTTCATTCCCAGAACAGTAAGAAGTCTCGGGGTTGCCGGCCTCGACGTGCTTCTTGCAGTACTCGATAACGAGCGTGAGGATGTTGCTTGTCACGTTCGGCAATGGTATCTCCCTGTAGTCGTCTTCGAGCATGTGCTTTATCGTCTGTGACTCTGTCGCCACCTTCTCTTCCACCTCGAACGCCTCGCCGTCTGAGCTCCTCAGCGTTATTTTCTTCTCGGCACTCGTTGAAGAAGAAGACATTGTTGCTTTGTTTCACAGTTCACAAAGACGAGAGAGAAAGAGTTTGAGAGAGAGAGAGAGAGTTTGGAAGTTGTGGGTGAAAAGCGTGAAGGTGGTGAGGTCTTTATTTATAGGACTCCTATGTAATTTAATTTTGATAGGAATAGAACTCTCTTTTGATTGGCTGGATAAAAAAAAATTTGGAATTTCCGAGTCCGAGTAATATTAGAGTTTGTATGAATCATGGTAATTGGTAAAAAGGATTCCCATGAATTTTTTTTTGATAAGGACCTGATTGGTAATGAGATTTTTGTTTCTGTTTTTAAAACAGTATAAAAACAATTTTCAAAAACTTGAATTTAAAATTAGTTTTCAGATAATAATTTTTATATTATGGGTCCGTTTGAATAGAACTTATTGCTGAAAACTGAAAACTGAAAATACTGTAGCAAAATAATTTTAAAATGTGTGAATAGTACCGCGGGACCCATTTTTAATGAAAAAGTGGCTGAAAAGTAAAATTTGTGGGTCCGTGAACAGTGCACAAATGCACTGTTCATAGAAGACTTGGTTAACAACTGCGGCTGGGAAGGAAAAAAAAAAAAACTAAAGTCTGGACGCTAGACGCAGGACGCTGGACGCAACCTCCCAATCCAAACACACGCTATATGTGTTTGGCTCCCATTTTTAAGATCAATTTTCAAATACTAAAAACAAAAAATAATTGTTTAGAGGACTATTTCTATATCTGAGATTTTAAAAAAAAATTACAAAAAGTAATGTGTAGAAACTATAGATTACTTTTTTTTTTTTTTTTATAGTGATAAGGGAATATAGCTCATCATTTTTTTTAATGATAAGTTTCAAATTTGAAGTGTATAATTTCTTTTTATGATAAATATAAGCTATTTAATTTAAGAGATAAAAGAGTTTGAAAAAATATGTGGGGTCTACTGTTTTCAATTTATTTACAACTATGTCATTAAAAATATTTTTTGTATCCTAAAAACACCCTTTAGCGGTATTTAAAATACTGTTCAAAATTAGGAAAATATGATACAATTTTTTGAAAACTATATTTAGAAAATATTAGCTAAATAATAAATTCAAAAATGGGACCCACCATTTTATGGATTGCAAAATAAAAATATATATTTAAATACTCTTACGGTCTTACCAAACAAACATGCCCTAAATAACTCTAATTTTTATAAGGTTATTTTTTTTTCAAAGGTTTTTTTAATAAACATGAAATTAAATAGAGTAAAAATTTTGAGTCAATTGACAAAAACACATTAGTTTTTAGATAAATTATAAATTATATTTAACATAAAATAAATTATAAATAATTACCATAAAAAAACAAATTTTATTTAAACTTCTAAGTGATGCCAAAAAAATTTTATTGGAACATTAATTTGTAGATAAATTATAAATAATTATTTTATTTACAAAAATAAAATAATGAATGAATTTATATTAAATTTCTAAGTTACACCAATATATGTATATATAATAGCAACTACTCCTTAAGCCAACACGTGAAATTTGTTAAAACTTTCATATCATAATGGACACATGATATATGTTGAACTTCTTTCAGTTTCAAAAGAACAAAATTATTATTTTGCGAAAAAAAAATTATTAAAGATAATGTTTATAATTTTTTTTCCGATAGTGTTCACAATTTTTTTATATTATGTGTAAAATGTAAATAGATGTAAAAGTGTAGACATTGTGTTTAACATTTCACTTTCAAGAATGTATGATAAAACAATAATGGGTATACTACAAAGTGCATGGCCAAATAGTGTTCTTGGCTATTATTTTTTTTGGCTTTTGTGTCTTTTATAGAAAGCTAAAACCTTTATTATTGGTATTAATAGATTACTCAAAGTTTTATTGTTTTGAGTTAATTAAAAGCTATACCCCTTTTTTTTACATGTTTTCAATTAAATTATTTAAGGGTCTTTTTTTATTCTTCTTTTCATTTCAATCATTTTAATTTTATTCAAGTAGAACCGACCTTAGGCCTAGGCCATGGCCTAAGACCTCCTAACATAGAAAAGCCCCTAGATATGAGGTAGTAAGGTTTTTTTTTAGAATAAAAAAAATGCAAGTTAGGTGTACATTTTTCTTCCCACTCTTAAGAAGGCCTACAAAATTAGAGTTGATGATGTAGAAAATTATCAGTTGTGCATTCGTTTATATAGATGGATGATGACAAATTGTTCTGCCAATCAATTTGCAAGGAAGGACCACAAGAAGATAGAACACTAGTGTGGTGTTAGCCAAGGTCCTTCTGATGATTAAGTCAGATCAAGGTAACATGATTCACTTGCTTAAATTAAAGAGTTATAATGACTACTAGTTGTGAGTATGAAGTTGTGTACTTTTGTTTCTTCTAGTTGTGTGGGTTTTATTTATAGATCTAGTATTCATTATTTGAATGAATATCTACATTTATGGGTTTTCGTGTCGTTGGTCATGGATATTAGGCTTTTATTTCCTTTCAATGTTCATTCGTCTGTTGATACTCATATGTTACTCCTTGGTTGTTTCCTGCATTTAATGTCATTTATGGGTTCGTTCATCTGCCTAATAACCGATCGTTACGACCTACATTAAATAGCAAATGGATGGACAAATTCGTCTATTGATACCCATACGTTACTCCTCAGTTGTTTCCTGCATTTAATGTCATTTATGGGTTCGTTCGTCTGCCTGATGACTGACGGTTACGACCTGCATTAAATAGCATTTATGAATTCATCCATTGATTTGATGGATGATCTTGATGAATTTGCACTCATCAAGAATTATGCTAATATATTACTAGTTTTATTATATAGGTATTATAAATTGATATATCATCATTCTCAACAAAAAAAAAAAAAATGATGTCATTAATTACAAAAAGTAGTTCAATACTCATTTATTCTTTTGTTAAAGTGTCACTCATTGCCACATCAATTTGTAATATTTTGTAGTAAAATTTATAGTAACTTTAGTATTTTCTCCAAAACAAAAACTATGAATTAATATAAATACAACCCTATCACCATTAAGTAAATAAAAAATGTTAAAGCTAGTACAAATTTTACAACAACAATTTACAAACTGATGTGGCAAGAATATGATTAGTGTCACTTAAGCAATATAATAAATGAATGCTTAAATAATTTTTTTTATTGGTGACATGCCAATTTGTAAAACCTATATAGTAAGTATTACTAGCTCATTTTGGATGAATTGGTCATATTAATTAATAAGAATTAATAATTTATTTGAAATAAAAAATTATAATATAAAAAATAAACTAAATATTATTTAAGCGATATTTAGATATAAAAAGGTCTCTTTAAAATTTTAGCCGTAGGCCTCAAACTATGGGTAATTATTGAATACTTTCGGAGTACCATAAATGCGTATTCCCCTCTCTCACATAATTGTGGGTCCTACTAATTAAATTTATGATGTGACACACAATTTATGTGAGAGGAGGGAGTACGCATTTATGGTACTCCCGAAGTATTCAATAATTTTCCTCAAACTATTATGGGTTGACCATGCATTCAATATGGTTCCATCTAAAACCTCCATTATTTTTAGGAAAAATGTATTGTTTACATTTCAAAACGTTGCCATATTGGTTGGACTTACTTTTTTTTTTTTAAGGGAAAGAGTCAAAGTAGTATTATTCAAATAATTGGATGATCAAAAACAACAAAATGAGAAATGTCTGGTGGAACAAATTCCATCAACACTAACAAATGGGAAAATAACCTAGTTCTCCTGGCCAAGGCATAGGCTACAAAATTACCCAACCTCTTAGTATGAGAAAATGAATGAGTTTGTAGTGAACTCACAATAGACACTGAGTCTTTTACAATATGACCAATAGTTAAAAAGGAAAAGATAGCGGCTAAGAGAGCCTTACATACAACCTTTAAATCCCCTTCAAATATAGGATGATGGATACCTAGTTCAACAATGAATTTGGTAGCTCTTCGCACCACTAGAGCCTCTAGAACTTCTACTAATGAGGGTTGGCATATTTTCTAGGATAATGTAGCTATTACTTCACCTCTATCATTTTGGACAATCACCCCAATCTCGACTTTAGATGAGTCTTCGAAGATTGCCTCGGGTTGGGCTTACTTAATGATACAAATTATATTAGAAACAAATGAAAATTAAAGGATTGAAAGGGGGAAAAAGCCTCCAAGAATTAAATTGAAAATGTTTATTTTATAAATTGAAAAATTCTTAGTTTACTCTATAGACTAACACAAATGTATATAATATCGAACACTTTTATGCAAATATGTACAATATCATAAACTTTTGCATAAAATTGTATGATATTATATACATTTGTTTAGTCTACATTGTAAGACTTACATTGATAGTAAAATGTAAACCTATAATTACCCCAATAAATTTTAATTTCCATGATAAATGATGATTAATTGGCATGATTGTGAGCTACATTCAATAGCCAATGGGTTATAGTAAGATTGTATTTTAACTTACGTCGCTAGATTCATGAAGATGACAATTTTTTCCTACTGTGCAAAGGTGGTGGGGTGGGAGTAAGGCAAGATTTTTCTCCCACACCTTGGGGTGAGATGGGGTGGATTTAGGCTTTTTAGCCCCACCCCATGCCCATTCTATTAGTGGTACATATTTAGCTTGTATTATTACTAAGTATTTAAATGCATGAACATTAAAACCTTGTAGCTAAATTGGCACCTTCCCATGTACAGAGTGCTTAGGGGTTTAGGGGGAAAAGGGTTCCAGTTGTAATTATTTCTCAATAAAAAAAAAACATTGTCTTGTTAAATACTTTTGATAATAATATTCAATCCTTAGTAAAAATAGTTTGATTAAAATAAAAAATTTAATTTTAATCTGAAGTATATTTATATTAATGAAATAGTTTGGTTTTATATTAAAAAAATTGTAATAGGTTTGGGGCAGGATGTGATAGATTAACATGATGTAAAGATTTACGAGGCGAGGCCCTGTGAAACCCTAAGGGACGGGGATGGGGCTAGGCAGTTTGCCTTGCTATGCGGGGCTGGTTGGAATGAGGCAAGATAAAACCATGCAGGGTAGGGGTGAAGACCCCATCCTTTGGCTCCGCCTCGCCCCATTGCTATCCTTGAATTGCAATGAGTGTTCTTTATTCTTATTTGACAAACTTTTTAAATATAGATAAAATTTTATTCTTATTTCAACTTCACGACAAGTGTTCTTTATTCTTTTTTGAAAATAAGATACTTTTGTCTGATAAAAAGCAAAAAGAAAAATAAGAGACTTTAACTATTATGTTAATCCCAATTCTTTTTATCATTTGTCCAAGATATCATTTAGCTTTTTTCTAAGTGAAATTGAACCAAAGATCTCATATTCAAGAGACAGTTAAAAAAGGCAAAACTACACTATTAGTCCATGAAGTTTACCTTGTGTGCACAATTGGTTCCTCAAGTTTTCAGAATGAGCAATATAAGTCCTTCTGTTAACTTTCGTTAGTAGTTTTGCTTACGTGACTAATAGAATGATTGCTTATCATTTTTTAATAACGTGACATTTATTTTTATTTAAAAATTACAAAATGAATTTACATGTAAGAAACAATCTGACCTGTTTCAATCCAAATCTTAATCCTAATCTGGTACCAAAATAAAACTCATTTGCAATCTGATTTACAAACCCACGAGAGATATAAGGAGAGAGAGTGATTGAACAAGCCCAAGCCCTAGCCATTGTTGGCGATGTCACTGCCCCCCACCAAATAAGAGGTTAGATTAAGCCTAAACGTGATAAATCAAATACTTTCTAATAAACTTCTTGCAAAGGCTTATAGCTTATACTCTGGTTGTTGGGTAGTATATATTCCATCTCAGTGAACTAACTATTCAAGGGAATTTTATTAAAAAAAAAAAAAAAACTATTCAAGGGAAAAAAAGAAGAAATAAATAGCATGAAAGACATTTTAGAGAACGCTTACTATGTTATCAGAGATGCAGCCATTGGACATTTGGAAGCGTAAGGGTAAAAAGATTGAAGAAGAAATACACCACGATTGGCGGATCAACAATAACAACGGTGGATGTCAAAGAAGAAATAGGCTACCGTCTCCAACGGAGGGCAGCAACGTCGTAGGTGGTGGCTAGGGCTTGGGTTTGTTCAATCACTCTCTCTCCCCTTATCTCTCTCGTGGGTTTGTGAATCAGATTGCAAATGAGTTATATGTTCGTCTTAGGTTAGGATTAAGATTTGAATTGAAACGGGTCAAATTGTTTCTTATGTGTTAATGAGAATAATTTTATAATTAGCTCGTGATGGAATGAAAGGGAATGGATACAACGCTCCCATCAGTTTTATGGGTATTAAACCCCTCCTTGTAAACGTTTGCAGCCCCATCTCATACGTTGACGACGTTAGGCTAAAGGGAAGAAATTGACGACATTAGGCTGAAGGGAGATAGCTGACGACATGAAGCTAAAGGTTGTAAGTCGACGACCTTACTAGGAACAATGACATATGCTGACGACCTTATGAAAAAGACTACTCAGCAGGCTGACAGGAATAAAGGCTAAAGAAGACAAGCAAACCCGTCCATAACCTTGCTTGGTTTCCACGCATGCGTGTATAGGGAGAATTCTTGCGCCATACGCTTAACCTTAACTAAAAAGACTCCTATAAGGAAAATAGTTCTAAGAGATATGTAAAATCCACGAGTTACTCTCCTAGAAGGAGAGTACTTCTTGGCCAAGGCGCAGATTTCGGCCCTACACCACTATAAATACCCCAAAGCCCTCATAAATCAAGGTACGCATAATTCACCTCAGCTCTAGTATTTTAGAGTTGCGAATAAGAGATTTTCTCTAATTTGACCGTCGGAGTGTATTTGGCCAGTACCAGACCGATATTCCTCTTAAGGTCTTCAGCTTTCGTGTTGTGCAGGTTCTTCATCGGGAGTACGTGAGGACCGTGTGGCTTACTGACGATTTTCGGCATCATCATGTGTAAATTCATTTTGTAATTTTTAGATAAAAAGAAATGCCACATCATGAACAGAAGGACTTATATTACTTATTCTAAAAACTTGAGGGACCAATTGTGTTCACTTGAAATTTGAGGGACCAATTGTCCACGCATGGTAAACTTGAGGGACCAATATTGTAGTTTCGCCATTAAAAAAATACTTAACTATTAGAACTAACCAAACCTTGTGAACAATTAGAAAAATGACAAAATTTGTTATAGTCTAAGGCTGCAACCTTACTCAATATCTTTTTATTTGAGATGAATTTTAACAAATCTACCATTAAAGTACATCTTCTTATATCTTCCATGCTTGTAAAATTTCTAAAAAATTAATGATCAATAGTTATGTTATCAATAAATTGATTAAATTTAAAGTTTTCGTAATTTAAAATTATGCATAAAATATAAGTTTATAGATCATATAGTAAATAATATTCAGTTGACACAAAATTTGGTATGTGTATTAAAAGTATAAAGAACATGTAATTTAACAGTTATATTTTCAAAATATGTAGTGATATTTGTTTTATTGAAGAAAGTTGTAGCCTAAGACTACAATTAATTTTATAGCTAAAATTTGTTCATAAAATAAATATTACTACATATTTTGAAAATCTAATAATTGAATTGCATGTTTTTTATACTCTTAATACATATGTCAAATTTTATATTATTTACTAGATGATATATATTCTTAGAGAGATACTACGTTCACAACATTTTTACAACAAATCATAGGTGGTTAGTTGTTATTGGTTCAAATTTGAACCTAACATGAAGATTACTTTTTTGCCCCAACAATAACAACCCGTAACAATTTGCCACTTAGGATTTGTTGTAAAAATGTTATAGATATATCATTTCTCATATTCTTATATTTTATATATAATTTTAAACTACAAAAAATTACAATTTAAACAATTTATTAATAACATAGCTATTGATTTTTAATTTTATAAAATTTTGCAAATATAAGAATATAAAAACTAAAAAGAAAATGTAATAGTAAATTTGTCAAAATTTATCCCAATAAACAAAAAAAAATACAGGTTAAAAAAATACTTTAAAACCCATTTAAAAAAAAAAATTCAAAAAAAAAAAAAAAGAGTTTTTTTGTTTTGGTTTGAAAAAAGGTCGGTTCCCAAATCACAGAAACGGTAATACTAAAACCCTCCTTCCCCTGCGCTGTCTCTCTCAGAAACTCACAATCTTCGGCTCTTGGTCTCCTCCGGTGGTCTCTCTCTCTCTCTCTCGCATTCACACTTCGTTTGCTTCACACGCTCGAACACCTCCCACGTGCGAGACACAGCGCCATAGCCAAACTTTCTCAGAACCCAAACTCTCTCTCTGTCTCTCTCTCTTCCTCGCCGAACAAACCCTAGTAATAATCTCTCTCTCTCTTTGATTAGTTTCCTTAACTTTTATTGTTTTGCTTTTGAAATTGAACTTCAATTCTAACTTCTGTGTTTGGTTGCTTGGAATATAAGAACCCAGTAATTTCTTGTTTGGTTGCTCAGAAACTCACAGTTTCCAATTCTAATACCTGTGCTGTGTATTTATTTACTTATGAATTAGTCAAACTTATATATAGTTAATATAAATATATAGTTTCATTGAATTTAATTTTCCTTGGAAAATATTAACACTGTTTTAATTAAATTGGGAGACTTAATGTACTGCACAAAAGAAATTTTTTTTAGTAATGAAAACAATGGAAATGTAGCTTAAACCAAGTCAGAGAGTGTTATTGTGACATGTTGAAAGTTAATTTACTGTTTGGTTGCTGAGAAAACTGAGGATATGGCAAAGAAAAAGGGAAAAGTTAATGGATGCCCTAAGGGCATTGGTCTAGGAAATATTTCAGAATTTTTTTATGGGAAAAGAAAAAAGTAACTGAATTGCCCAAAGGGCACATGTTAATGGGACCCAAGAAAAAAAAGCCATGAAATGGTTATTGAATATTTTGGCTTTTTATTTTATGCTCTGGGTTTTGAAAGTGATGTGAAATTTACATTGATTATTGTGATGATTCAGCTGAATAAGTGGAGGTTTTCTTCTTCTCAAGTCCATAGCAAATCAACAACTTATTCATTTTTATTGTTCTTTTATAATTGAAAGTTTCAGCAACCAGATGACCCTAGGAGGAATTATTAATCTTTTGGTTCATTTGATCGTCTGTACTTTGATCAGCACTAGCCAATGACCTCTAGGTCAAATGGAAATTCCAATAAAAATATTCAGGGTTCAAATCCGGAAAGCCCCTTCCCCTAATTAAAATGCTAAAAAATAAAAAAATTTCCATTGGCACTACTATATTTGGCCACATTTAATTTTAATAGTTTGTCGCCTACGTTATTTATACCCAATATTAGAAGGGGGAACCTCTGGTTTGATTTGGTTGTTTGGTTACGTTATTTGATGCCAGGGAAAATGGCGAGCGATGGGAATTTGAAGACATGGGTATCTGATAAGTTGATGTCGATACTGGGATATTCTCAGCCCACATTAGTTCAATATATAATTGGACTAGGTAAAGCATGATATGGTGTACTTAACGTATTTCACTTTGTGATTATGGTTAGCACTTTGTTTAATGGAGATGTTGCATTTGTTGTAGCTAAGAAAGCGACATCACCTGCTGATGTGGTGAATAATCTAGTCGAGTGTGGATTGTCTTTATCAAGTGACACCCATGCATTTGCTGAAGAAATCTTCACTAGAGTACCCCGTAAATCATCTGGTGTAAATGTGAGTTTTTTTACTTGATATTTTGTCAATGCATATACTTCCATCTTTAATGAGCATCTGCTAGATTACCTTTGCCATTTTAATTTTTTTTTCTTCACATAAATGAATAAAAAATTTCCTGCCTTCTCTCACTTTAAGTGGTGTCTGTAACAGCTTTATCATGTTTTTTTTTTACATGAAGTAGTCTTTTCTATTGATATCTTATCTACCTATAAAAAAAACAGCTTTATCAGAAACAAGAGAGGGAAGCTGCGATGTTGGCAAGAAAACAGAAGACCTATGCACTTTTGGATGCAGATGATGAAGAAGAAGATAATGTTGTTGGGGATGATGCTGAGCATCGATCTTCCATTGCAGCTGCTCCTGAAACCAGAAAAGCAGATACCAATAGAAAACGTTTCAGGAAGAAGATTGAAAGTCCAGATGATGAAGACGATGAGGCATTGTGTTTATAATCTAATATATATATATATATATATATATTTTTTTTTTTTTTCCCCCATAAGCTAATGGGCAATACTTGTTCTAATGGCACATCACTTTTGTTTTCCTTAATGCAATGCCACAGGTAATTGGATGGGGGGAAGGAAAAGGACAGGTTAAAAGACAAACATCCGAAGATGAAGATGATGGTTCAGAGGTATCTTACTATTCTTAAGCCAAGTTGTTTTATTTGTCTTAGATGTTCTCTCTCTGTTACACCACAATGTTTTTTTTATTTTTGTGGATAAGTAAGAAGAAAATATAATTAATAAAGGAATAGCAAGAAAAATACAAAGAGTTCACGGTAGTGAACAAAGA
Organism: Castanea sativa; assembly: GCF_040712315.1. NCBI lineage: Eukaryota > Viridiplantae > Streptophyta > Magnoliopsida > Fagales > Fagaceae > Castanea > Castanea sativa. The sequence continues at coordinate 35,552,656 of NC_134016.1, read as the reverse complement.
AAAATAAGGAAGCAAAAAGACACAAGCAGCCACTAAGCTATATGTTACACCACAATGATCATTGAAAAAAATAATTCTTCTTTGTTTGGTAAGTTACACATGCCCATAGTGGGTCTTGAACCCTTGTCCTCATCCTCCATCTCATTAATATGTGAGGAGGAAATGGCATTTGAGCTATATTTCATTGGCTCATTGAAAAAAATGGCTGAGTTATAATGCACGACCAACCTTAAATAATTGACTTCTTTCATTGATTCAGTTTAATACTTTTAAGGCATTTAGCTGGTATTCTGATTGGCTGGTTCGTTTGCTTGTTATATTATATAACCACATCGTACTTGGCAATGCTGGGTGAGGACATTTAAACAGTATCCTATCTAATTTTTTTTTTTTTTTTGAATACCTACCTGGTTTCATTGATTTTACTATTGTTTGCCTTGTTAAAATTTGTAACTTGTGTTTCCCGAAACATCAATTCTATCAGGGAAAAACATTATTTTTATTTTCATTATTTAGTTCTTTTTTCCCCTTTCCCAAACCTAACATATGATTTGTGCTTCGAATGTTATGCAGTCAGAAGAAGAAAGACTGCGTGACCAAAGAGAGAGGGAGCAATTAGAGCAAAATATAAGGGAACGGGATGCAATAGGGACACGGAAGGTACACATTTATTTATATCAAAATTGTTATTTTGATCTGTTACTTTTAGTTGTTAGAAGATATATTTGTAACTTGTTGGGCTAAGTCTTGTTATTTCAAAGCATCATGGTTGATGTTCCCTGTAGATCCTTACATGATTGATACCTCTATGCATAAAGAGGCAGCTAAAGAGTGGCCACATATTTGAGCCTGCCAGCAGATGCAAATTAATTTGGCAGGTCCATGTAACATATATAGGTGTATATACAGGCTTGGATTCATTGTCCCTACATCTATGTAGATGTATTTACACTAAACAAAATTTAGTACTTTTGCTTTGATATAGCACGATAGACTCTGCTGTGTCTTCCTATATGTGTGAATGATTAGTATTAAATGTCATTTTCGTACATACAAGATACATATATGCACAAACAGATAATCTTTTACGACATGCTTTATTTGTTAACTTTCATGTTACTTATATTCTATCTCTTTTATTTATTTATTTATTTCTTCTTTTTGGTTGTTGATTTTTTAACAGCTAACAGAGTCAAAGTTAACACGAAGGGAGGAAGGTATGGTATTCTAGAGTCCTGCTTAAGTACATCAACACTCATTACATCCCACAAATAAATGCATAATTGCTCATACAAATACATATTGTAGATTTATATACATTTAGATGTAAATGTGGTTCAGCTATGTATTTTATTGCACAACAGAAGAGGCAATAAGGAGATCTAATGCTCTGGAGCAAGATGGCATTGGAACTTTAAGGTTGGTCATTATATATATATATATATATGGTTGTGTTTTCATTTATTCATTTTTATTAACATGATATTACATCTTTGTTTGAAATGAGAACTTCATTCTTTTTATTAAAAATATTATTAAGAGCATGATGTTTACTTGATGTGACTAAAAGGATTCTTTAAAGTTAATCCTCTAGCTAGCACAGAATGGCACAAAGGAGTCATTTAGTCAACCTTATAAAGCTGGATAGAGTCTTGCTTGAGTTGTTTTGATGATAACAAAATTGAGAGACACATTGTGAGAAAAAATAGGCTTGTTGAGATAATTTAGTTATGCAGTTTGTGACTTGCTGATTAATATGAAAGACAGTGCTTGACAGCCTACTGAAATCTCCTTTATTACACCAAGAACCTTGTAGTTCAACTAGCACCTCCTGATGTTTCCAATGGAGGCAAGGTTCAAATCTAGGAAGCACATACACATTATTATCAAAAAATAAATAAAAAACCTTCTTTATCACATTCGATTGTATCGATTTTATCATTTAACAGTGTTAAATGAGCTTGAACATGACAAATATGATCTTAAGAAGTGATTTTCATAAATTTTTAGCTGTCTATGAAACACCTAGATGAAAATTATTGGGAGTTACTAATATACAAAACACTGAGTTGATGTGTAGAAGCATAAACAAGTGTGCTTAGCAGACTAAGAACTATTTTTTAACGAAGTAGGTTCCTTCGTCATATTTGAGCAAAGCAGACACTGATTTGGGCATAACACATCTTACACCAAAAACTGCAAAGACAGAAGTCCTTAACTAAATTTTTATAAGCTCCTGATTTTTGCCCCTACAGTACATTCCCAATCTACTTGGGTTGGCTATGATTTTTAATAATATTTTACGTTACTTTTATTTATTTATTTTTTTACAATTAATAAAAATTTATTGAAATAGAGGAGAAGCCTCATGTGCATAGGATGTGTATGCAAAGTTTCCCTAAAGAAATACATGAATCATAGAGTTACAAGCAAAAAGAGAGAGAATGAAGAAAACTCCAATAGATTTTGTGTCTTCTTAGGCATCATCCAATGAATCCCAAACACAGTAAAAAACCAAAAATAAACAAACCCCAGTTTTATGGGCTACTTTGCAATGAGGCAGCAAATGATCTGTAGTATGAAGAAAGCCACTTTCCTCGGTACCATTGTACACCGTATACCTCATACCACTAGAACCTCTTATCTGCAGGGCCTCCTAAAAGGAGTTAATCAAACTTTCCTTCAATGCTTAGCCTCCATTTCAACCAATTAAGATGTTAACGTAGAATCAACTCCCTCTTTCACAATCATTGAAAGCTTGTTAAAATCTAGTATTCCATGAGAAATTCCGCCTTTATTCAAAGGTCTTGGGCAAGAGTGCTCTGAAACACTCTTATTTGCCGCAATAGAGTCCATGTAACTAAGCAATATAACTCCTTTATTGCATAATTCCTACACTATTTTTAATGCCAAAGCCTCACTCTTCTACCATCCCCAACCTCATAAGTCAGCCTTCAGAAGTAAAGATCTATCCACTTGCCCTTATGCTTCTCCAAGGGCTACATCCATGCCTATTTCTAACACCATAGGACTTAAGCAATGAAGTAGCAAAGATCCGTAGATTTTTCATTTCATTTTTATATATAATAATAACAACACCAATCACAACCCCCCCTTCCCTTTATATGAAAATCAATGTAGAAAATTTCCCCAAAGTTGCTTTCCAAACAAAAAATGCAACCTTTGTAGGTGCTTTCAACTCCACTTAGCCTTTCAAGAGGAATCTAAACTAATAACCCCTCTCAGAGCCTCGTAATAGGCTCATTTCCATACAACTTCCAACATTTTTTAATCATATTTTCCAATATTTATCCTGACCAAGTAGAGCCAGTAAAAAAAAGTGTTAATTGGCAGCATCTATTACTTATAGATACTCATTCACTGTAGCAGATTTATTCACAGCTAGCGTAAATAGCTCTAGAAGTAACACCTTTAGAGGTTCATCAGCACAGCAGACATCATTCCAAAATCTGATGCTTCTACAATTACTAACCTGAAATTTAATAAAACATGAAAAAGAGTCCAACTGACTTTGATACCCTTCCCAACTCCCACTCCATCTGTATCTGTATCTCCCACTGAATTCAATGTCCAACCCCTTCCCCTCACCCATTTTTCCTATGTCTGATTGCCATGACCTCCATCCACAAATGATGTTGATGTCTCAATTCCCCATGCTGTTCTGAAGTCTTGCTATTTGTCATTTGTGTTGCTAGATTGGATGAAGATTCTGCAAAAAAAAAAAAAAAAAAAAATCATTCTCATATTACCTTAAATATTGTGTAAGTAAAGGCTTTATTGATAAAGAAAAAATGGTGAAGCCCTAGCACAGTGGAACTATTCAAGAGAAACTAAAAAACTAGGTTCGAGAAATACAAAGATCTAAAAATTCCAAAAATGCCAAAGAATAAAGTGAAGTGAAGGATTTTATGTATATTCTATCTGTTGCACCATTTGGTGTTCCAATTTTATGTGGTGGATTAATATTGATACTAATCATCTCTTTCTTGCCTTGTTTCAGAAAAGTTTCCAGACAAGAGTACTTAAAGAAAAGGGAGCAAAAGAAACTAGAGGAATTAAGGTATGATGGATGTACATTTTGCTCTTACGTTAGTTCAGCTGCATGCTGCAGCTTCTGGTTTTTGATGACTTTCGACCTGAAAAAAAGAATAATGGAAATAGTGGTCGGTGCTCTTTCTTAATAATTTTTTATTTTATTTTATTTGGCTTCACCTCAGAGACGATATAGAAGATGAGCAATATCTATTTGATGGTGTGAAGCTTACTGAAGCAGAATATCGTGAGTTAAGGTAATTTGTCTCTTACTGCTTGTGTATTCTTATATTATTCGTTTTCCTTCTCCATATTATGAGTCTATGAGTACTCACTTTGCATTAAATTATCTATCTTTTAAATAGTATGTCAAACTAATATTATGTTCTATGCGATTGGTTGGTATACATAATTTTTCAAAGAGTATATGTGTGCTGGATATCGAACCTTTATGATGTGATGTTATATTACTATGCGTGATTAAAGCCTTCTTCTTCCGTGCTTTGTTGGATTGGAGTGCTGCATCTCTCTCCCCCCCTTGTTTTTTTGTCTTGCACTTGTTTGATCATTCTTTTTTGAATTGTTTGTACTTCTTTCATAGTACTGCCAATGTACTAGGTTTGCTTTTTTCTAATAAAATTTTTTGTTACTTATCAAAAAAAAAAATCCTTGCACGATTAAAAAAAAAAAAAACTTGGTGCTTGCAAACTTTGTTAATTTTTTTTAGTGTTTCAAGGTTTTATTTCACATTAATTTGATATGCAGATGCCGAATATCTTCCCCACCCCCCAAATCTTTTGTCATTTTGGAAAAAGAACAAAAATCTTTGGTTGTCCTAGTGGATGCCCTCTCCTTTTGCAATGTGGACAGTTCTTTTGTCCATTTGTCCATTTATTTTACACTCATAAGACTTTTTTCCTAGACTAATGAAGAAGTCCTTTATTAGGTCTTGCATGTTGTGTTTGCATGTGTGATGATGTCTCTTGGGAACTCCATCTTACACCTTTTCTTTGCCACATAACTGAAATTAATTTTTCTTCTTTCATATTTACTATTTTTTTAATTGTTCAATTTCAATAGTATTTGTTAAAATAATGGCTAAATGGTTAAATTCACAATTTTTTAATAGCTTTAAGTTTTTGAGATAAGTGGTAGTTTATTATAGTATCAGAGCAAGTGGTCCTAATACCACCCTACCTTCTATTTAGTAAGTTAAAAATCCTACATGTTAGGCCCCGCTTATTAAGGGGGAGTTTAGTCTGACATGTGAGAGAGAGTGTTAGAATAATGGTTAAATGATTAAATCAACCATTCCTAATAGCTTCCAAATAGTATAAGCTTTTTGGACAAATGGTAGTTTATCATATTATTAAAACATTTCTTTAGTTTACATTGCTTATAACTAGCAGAGGGCTGGCTTACCTAGTGGCTAATGTTTCTACTTAGTTTGGGAGAGGGGGCTAGTAGGCACTCTTTCCTTAAATTTTTTAAGAGACTGATTGCCAGAGACTTGAGCTTATGACACATTGCTTGAGTATAGTACTAGTCAATAAAATTTCAAAATTGTTGGCATCTGTTTCTTAGACTGAAAAAAAGAAAAAGAAAAAAAGAAGCTTTAGAATGGCCACCCTGGTGGCATGCAGCAGAAAGATGTTAGAATGACTTAAAACATTCTGGGTGTTCTTCTTTATACACATGGTGCATTTTTGAACCATGTCTGTGAAAATCAACTATAGTCACCCTGTGGTTGAGTACTCACGTGAGATATGTTTTGAACTTATTCATTTTGCATCCGTAATTAATAGTTCAAAGGTCAGAATCCCTGTCATGGTCTCCAAGCATGCCTCTCTCCTCCCCCTGCCCCTTTTTCTCAAATTTCTGGAATTTTGATTGATGACAAAATGCATGGATTTTATGTTTGTTTAGGTACAAGAAGGAAATATATGAGATTGTGAAGAAGCGGTCAGAGGAGGATGACGATACAAATGAGGTAATCAACAGTTTCTTTTTTCGATAAGTAAATAAATTCATTCTAACCAAAAATAGTGCATCCCCATTACACAAGCTGTGTATAGAAGAAGGCACATAAAGGATACAAAAGAAAGACAAAACAGAACACATGGCAATAGTTAGTGTACAATGAGTCCATGAACTCTAATAACCTTCCAAAAAAAAAACTCTAATAACCTTCCACTACAAAATATAAAGTCTGCAAAGTCCACTCAAATAAAGTCTTAAAGAAAAAATACTTCAACTTCACCACACTAAGTTCTTGACCCTCATTATGTTCCCTCCAAACACACCACATAAGACACAAAGGAATTGTTTTCCAAAACTCCCCACTACCTCTCCTGCCAAACCTCCCCTTAAACACTCCAACGTCTCCAACACCATGACATCACCCAAGAAACACCAAACAAACAAAATACCATACACCATAACTCCCAAGCCACATCACAATGGTGAAATAGGTGATTTACATCCTCCTTGTTCCGTTTACGCATAAAGCACCACTCCATAACAATGATACCTCATCTCTTGAAATTATCTGCTGTTAAAGTCCTCCTCAACACACACCGTGAAATGAAAGCAACCCCTGGAGGGATACAGTTTTCCAAAGTACTCTTCCAAGGAAAGTCTGCACCCCCTAGCAATGTGTTGTAGTAGCTCTTCACTTGAAAAGCCTTTTGAGGCGAAGGGGTCCACACCAATGTATCATCCTCCCCATGTCTAAATTTTGTGTTGTAGAGCTCTGCCAATAACTGGGCCACATCATCTACTTCTAAGTCCTGCACTGCACGAAGAAGCAAAGGATTCCTATGCAACTGGTCATCCTTATACTCTATATAATTAACCATCATAGCTTCACTATCTTGTGCCATAAGAAACAATGTAGGATACCTTTCCTTGAGGGAAGTCTCTCCTTGCCACAGATCATGCCGGAATCTAATTTTAGAGCGATTGCCAACATCAAAACAAATGAAGTGTTTGAATATATCAGAATAAATGGTTGTGGCGGTTTGGGGTGGAAACTGATGCTCTCTGGAGGCAAGTTATGGGGATAAAATATGGTATTTCTAGGGGTGGCTGGTGTACTGATTTGGTGGTAGGGCCCTATGGTGTTAGTTTGTGCCGTATATAAGCAAGGGTTGGCCTGATCTTCTGAATAACAGCTCTTTTGAAGTGGGAACAGGTCATAAGATTCATTTTTGGTTGGATATCTGGTGGAGTAATGAGTCCTTTTTGGACAGATTCCTGGACCTTTTTGAAATTGCAAAAAATAAAGAGGCTTTTGTAGCTGAATATTTGGATGGTTCCAATGCTTGTATCCATTGGAATCACATTCATTCAGCCTCTTCATGATTGGAAGCTAGAGAGCGTGGACTTATTCCTAATGGAGTTATATTCTGTAAAGATTAATTTTCCTCAGGAGGATATACTAATCTGGAATCCTTCTTAGTCTTGAGGATTTTCAGTAAGTTATTTTTATCAGCTTTTGAGGAGAGGTGGGGGATGCATTTTTTTTTTTTTCCTTTGAGGACGGTGTGGCGTGTGAGAGTTCCTCCTCGGGTTGGTTTCTGTCTGGTCCACTGTGAAAGGGAAGATCTTAACAACTGACAACCTGCAGAAGAGGGGTTTGATAATTTCGGATTGTTGTGTTATGTGTAGATCTGATGGGGAGGATATTGATGATTTATTTTTGCATTGTGGCATTGCATGTGAATTATGGGTTTTTATTTTCTCTCTTTTGGGTCTTTACTTGGGTCATGCCAAAGAAGGTGCCAGACCTGCTCATTATTTGGTCTGGACTTTGTGGTAAAAAAACTTAATCTACTACGTGGGGAGCTATTCTAGCTTGTCTTTTATGGACCATTTGGAGGGAAAGAAATCTGAGAGTGTTTGAAGGATCAAAATGTTCAACTGAAATCTCAAATTTGGAGTACTCTGTTTGAGTGGCAGAAGGTGTTTTGCTCTAATGTCGGTTCAGGTTTAGACTTTCTGACCTTTTTGGACAGTTTGGCTCTTTCCTGAATCTTGGGGTTGTTTTGTTTTATTCTTTTTCTTTTATGTATTCTTGCTTTTCTTTTCCTTTGGAGTGTCCTTAATATACTCCCTGTTTACTTTGGCCTCGGCCTTTCTTCTTCTTTTTTGATTGAATAAAGCTTCTTTTCTTTTATATATATATATATATCCCAACCACTTCTAATTTACTTTTACAAATGCAATCCATATGCTCCCCTAGCCACCCCTGAGCACCAGAACTCACTGCTGGATCTGTACTTTAACTCAATGAACTGTCTCCAAAGTGCCATTTCTTCATGCACATGACTCCACAAGCACTACCCACAAAGCTTGATTAAAGATTAACAGCTTATTAAATCCTAAACCCTCATTGCAGACTGGATTGCAACAAATATTCCGGTTAACCAAATGAAATTTAAATTCTTCACCCATACTACCCCATAGAAAATCTCTCTTAATTTTCTCCAATCTAGGTAACCAACCATTTCATCAAGGCATTGTTGTCAGATTTATTTATTCATTTATTTTTCTGGTTAAATATTTATGATAATGTTAATTGTGTTTGTAGTTACTTTGCATAGTCCCTGGTAGCACATGACAATTTTGCAAATGTTTCATAACATTAATATTTGAGGAATTGGTTGTTATTGCCAAGCTATAAAATTAAGCTGATGATCATCTACATTGCAATGTAGTGGGTTGGAAGGGATTTTTGCAAACCGGTTTAGATGAAAACTTTATTGCCTTTTCTGAAGAAAAAAATAATTAATTTTTGTAATTTAAACTTTTTTATATATTTTATAAGCAGTATTTCTGGGAAAAAAAGAAGAAAGATAAGAAATGTGAAACCAAAAAATGAATTTTCTGCCTCTCAATCAGTTAAAGATGGCAAATATTTTTGAAAGGTGATCATTGAACAAATTAGGAACCTAGATGATGATATGTACACAATTGAGTGGATTGCAGAAGTGTTTGAACCATCAAATACAGTATTTCCATTCCTCTTGTTCCTTTTCATTCTTAAGTCTGATTATGGTTGGGCAGTCCACTGACTTGTGGTCAAATAATTTTCAATGTTAGGGTTGCTTTCTGTTCCTTAATCTACTTTCTAGATGGGAAAAGACAAGTTCAGTTAGTTGCATTTTTACCTATCGATATAAAAAAAAAAAAAACTAAATAATCTTTTCCATGCTCAGTATCTCAGATCTGGATGGGAGCTACATTAAATTTAAAACTTCCATTCAATTTAAAAAAACATTAGTTTTAGAAATATCCCCCCAAAACTTATATCAATGTTTTAATTTTTTGAAGAGTTTCTCTCTGCAATTATCAAAAAAATGAAAAAATAAATGGTTCTTTCTGTCACATACTGACACACAGATTGTGTCTATATTATATGTATTTAACTTTCAAAAAAATATTTATATGTATTTATGCACGTTCGTTTGTCTGCACATCTGAATACACATACTAATGCAAGTATATGGCATGTATCTTTACGCTTACAGAAGGTCAGATTGGTTTGTTCTTGAGTTTAGTTACAATCACCATGCATTATGCAAATGATATTGGTGTTCAACCTCAACATCAAACATATATGCACCACAGTAGGACGGCAGAAATTGCCAGGGGATATGATCCTTTATTATTTCTATGAAAATGTTTTGTGTCACAGGCGTGGGATAGGATTGGGATAGGCGTGATATTTGTGTCTTTTTCTTTGTTTGGACAGCGGCTTGGTATAGGATTCTCACAGGAGATAACTTGAGGCTTAAGGGCTTTAACTCTGTTGATTGGTGTATTATGTGTCGTTTTTGTGGGGAGACAGTGGATCGCTTGTTGTTACATTGTGGAAAGGTTTATCGGATGTGGTGCTTTGTCTATAGAACCTTTGGGATTTCATGGTTCCCCTCTGGTACGGTGTCAGATCTTCTTTTTGGCTGGTGGAATTGGTTAGGGAAGTATTCATCGCACATTTGGAATTTAGTTCCATTGTGTTTGATGTGGTGTATTTGGAAGGAGCGCAATCGGCGGACATTTGAGGATTTGGATAGATCCGATGACCACATGCTCGCTCTCTTTTCTGGTTCCTTTTTGATTGGGCTAAGACTTGGGGACTCACATCTAGTGATTCTCTTCCTTTATTTCTTAGCCCTCTTCTACTTTGTTCTTAGTGTTTTTCCTCTTTTATGTTTGCACTTTTCTTCTTTTCTTGTACAGTTGATTTGCTAGTGCTTCTTTGCATTTAGCAGTTTTTTGAATATATATGTTTCTTACTTATAAAAAAATATTTTAGTTTTAAGAATAATTTAATACCAAATCCAACACACAAGTTGAAATATAGAGTTGACAGTATGCAAAAGACGATTACATTAAAATAAGTCAGATATATTTTTCCTCAAATGTAGGTCACAAGTAGACATCTATGCAGTGTTGGAATATCAAAATTTAAATAATGAATTATTTTTTCCCCTTCATACCATATTGCCATTGCGCACATACTTGATTTTGGCTAGGTGACACGTTTGAAGACCTTTCTATTAAGAAATTATCCTCTTGCTTCAAATAAACTTCAAAAAATTTAAGATAATGAGTGAATGAATTCTGTCCTATCTTCTGCCTATATATGTTTCTTGTTCTTATTAACTAATTATGTGCCCTTACATTCTTTGGAAGTGCAGTACAGGATGCCAGAGGCCTATGATGAGGACGGGGGTGTCAATCAGGAAAAGAGATTTGCTGTGGCTATGCAACGTTACAGGTCAGGTTACACTGGAAAGAAAGGATGCTGAGATGTTTACAATCATCGCATCTCTCTCTCTCTCTCTCACACACACACACAGTACAGTAGCCACATTTCGTTTAGGAGCTCTATCCACCACAGCATGGTTATGATTCTATTTTCTGGAAATGCATCTTGTTCAGTCTTGTTAAGCCTTTTTTTTTTTTACTTATTGTGCCTTATAGAGACCAAGGTGCTGCGGATAAAATGAATCCATTTGCCGAACAAGAGGCCTGGGAGGAGCATCAAATTGGTGAGTTGAAGATAAGCATTCTTTTTGTTCACCATCTAATCAAAATTCTCCTCTGTGATCAGTATTCTAATTCTGAAATCATTGCCTTTGCAGGAAAGGCAACGATGAAATATGGTTCAAAAAATAAAAAGCAAATATCTGATGACTATCAGTATGTTTATTCAATTTCCACTCTATTGCATCATTTTGGTGAATCTTGTTTACATGCTTTTAGGATGTTCATTGACATTCTCTTTTTTTCTTTTGTGAAATATAATGATTACACTTGGTTGTTGTCATAGTTTCCTTTGTTTTATGTGAGCATGGATATGACTAGCATGTGTTGTTTCTTTTCATATACAGGTTCGTGTTTGAGGATCAGATTGATTTTATCAAAGCATCAGTTATGGGTGGCGAAAATGTATGTATTTTAACTTTGCATGCGTTTGACATTGCATAATAAGCTGGCTTTTTACTTATTTTATGTACTGTTTTAGCTTTATTTCAAATAATCTAACTTTCAGCTTTTTGGAAATAAGCTTGCTTTTAGTTTTTTGTCTCACATTATGCAAATAAGCTACCGTAAATAAGCAATGGATAATATGGATCAAATTCTTCTGTTTTGTGCTAAATTTCTATCTGCTTCTGTGGCAGTTCCTCCCTAATTTTGTGCTAAATTTCTATCTGCTTGTCACTTTCTTCACTTGCAGATTGATAATGAGGAGGCCACTGAGTTGCTTGAGAAGTCTATGGCAAAATCAGCTTTGGAAAAGCTTCAGGTCAATTTGTAGTCAAAATCACTTTTGTGGGGGGGTTTGAAATACTTATTATTAGGATCAAATTCTTCTTTCTCTGTTTTTTTTAACTTTGCCTTATGACTTTTTGCATGAGGTAGTGTTCTTGAATATACATCTTTATTACTTATCAAAAAAAAAAAAAAATATTCTCAAGTGAAACAACACATATTTTGGAAATTTCAAAAAATTGAGGGAAGTTAATAAATAAATAAAATTTTGATTATCATTTTTCTTTATGCTCATTCAGGAGGATAGAAAATCTTTACCCATTTATCCATATCGAGAACAATTGCTTCAAGCCATTGAGGATCATCAGGTTTTGAATTTCTTCACACTTTTCGCCTATTAAAGTATTTTATATTTATGCTTATGTTTTGTATTATCAATTTGAGAAATGTCATGTATTATATGTCTGCATAGATGCACACAAATCTAAATGCATGTCTTTTAAGGTGTAAACTTCTTTATGATTACCTTTTATTTTTTTGATAGATTCTTGTTATTGTTGGTGAAACTGGTTCTGGAAAGACTACGCAAATACCCCAATATCTTCACGAAGTTGGATACACAAAGCGTGGAAAGGTATCAAGTTTTTGGTTATACTTATAAGTTATGGTGTTTTTTTTTTTTTGAATGAGATTTAGTGGAAATCTTCTGGTGATTTCCTCAATACAATTGCTGTTACCTTTTGTTGATTCCCTTGTGAAAAATTCAGAGAAAAATTTGAGATGATGTTACTGAGTTTATGTTACACACACACATTCTGACACATCCTCCCCCTTCAAATAAAGTGTGTTACCATTTTCTACATTCTGATGTAAATTGTATCCTTCCTAGTTGCCTTTGCAAACTAAAATTAAGAAGAGGTCTTTGTGATTGATGGAGTAGGTTGGTTAATTGAAAATATTTGGAATTCAGCCTAGGTTTAAATCATGATTTTGGCCTTTCTTTACAGATTGGATGTACACAGCCACGACGGGTTGCTGCTATGAGTGTTGCTGCTCGAGTTTCTCAAGAAATGGGTGTCAAACTTGGGCATGAGGTACGCCATCTTAATTTCTGTACTCTGGTTTGTTTTTAGATAGCCCACTGTTATTAAGTTCTTAGTACCGATTAAGCCCTGTGTGAAATAATGTATATTTTTGTGTTGGATTGTATGCCTTTTCATGTATGATGTATGTTGTACTTGTACGCACACTTTGATTCAAATATGTGATCTGATGTTATAGATGTACATGTGCTGGAAAAAAAAGAAAAAGAACAGCCAGATATGGAGGGATTGGAATTTTTGTCTTGAATTTTGCTTTATCTTTTGCAGGTTGGTTATTCTATCCGTTTTGAAGATTGCACTTCAGAAAAGACTGTTCTGAAATATATGACAGATGGGATGTTGTTGCGAGAGTTTCTTGGTGAACCAGATCTGGAAAGCTACAGGTGAGCTATATTGTTCTGTGTTTGGTTGGGGTGAGAAGGGATAGGAAATAAAATGGGTGTTCCCACCATTTTTTTCCCATCCAAATGGAAGAAAATGAGATGGGAAATGGGATTGAGAATAAAATACAAAATTACCCCTCCACTTTTTCATGTTTATACCTTTATATATTAAGGGAATATAAGTAATTCTCTCCATTCTCCCACTTTTCCATCTTCTGTACCAAACACATATGGTGGAAAACACAAATCTTTTCTATCCTCCCAACCCAACAGAGTCTTATGATTTAGTTAGATTGGTTTTGCTGATTTGCCTATTGATATTTCTACAAGCAGTATTTTATTAAAGACTCAAAGTTATTACTCAGCAAATAATTATTTCTTAATTATTAATTAAATAAAGGATAAGATCAATTCAGACGTCGTTTTTTTAGTTATTATAGAACATACAGAATTTAAGTGGTCGAATTCGGGGCCGTTTACTCGATTTTGAACCCATTTATCTTATAAATAAAAATAAATAATACGGACTCGGTCCTTAGATTTATTTATGGCCGTAAAGGAGCCGTATGAAGCGAAAATCTCATGATGTTTGCAAAATTTTCAGTGTGGTGATGGTGGATGAGGCCCATGAAAGAACTCTCTCAACTGATATTCTATTTGGATTAGTGAAGGTGTGTAAAACCTTTAATTTAAAGCGGTTAGTGTTTTATGGTTTTTATTTTTTCAATTGAAGTTCATTTATTGGACTGTTGGGTCATTTTTACAATCACAAGTGGCAATCCTGCAATTAGGTGTGTAGATCAGTCTGCCAATGTTTTGGTGAGTCTTACAGTTTAATATTGGCAAGGTGTATTGAAGTTTCGGTTGTTTGTTTTCCTGGAAATAATGGAAAATATTTCAAGTGATTCATGAAATGCCTTTGGCATGTAAATTTTCAGTATTGCCATCTGAAAGGTATTAGAATTGAAGAATGCTTAATATGGAACCAATCAGACAGCTTACTTGTCCCAGTTAGATGTACAGGGAGCACATTCTTCTCTTTGGAATTGTCGACTACCTTTGGCTTCAGGACTCTGTTTGGCATTTAATATTATTTTTAATCATTTGTTTACTATCTAACTACTGGTGCTCTTGTGTAACAGGATATTGCTCGATTTCGCCCCGATCTTAAGTTGCTAATCTCAAGTGCAACGCTTGATGCAGAGAAATTTAGTGATTATTTTGATTCAGCTCCAATATTTAAATTTCCAGGGAGGCGCTATCCTGTTGAAATACACTACACAAAAGCTCCAGAAGCTGATTATTTGGATGCAGCTATAGTTACTGTTCTTCAAATTCATGTGACACAAGAACTGGGAGATATTTTGGTTTTCTTCACTGGTCAAGAAGAGATTGAAACAGCAGAAGAAATTATAAAGCACAGAATAAGGGGCCTAGGGACAAAGATTGCTGAGCTGATTATATGTCCTATTTATGCAAACCTACCGACTGAGCTCCAAGCAAAAATATTTGAAGCCACTCCTGAAGGAGCACGGAAGGTTGTTCTTGCTACAAATATAGCTGAAACCTCCTTGACTATTGATGGGATCAAGTACGTAATTGACCCAGGCTTTTGTAAAATGAAATCTTATAATCCGAGGACTGGAATGGAGTCATTGCTAATTGCTCCAGTCTCCAAAGCATCAGCTAACCAGAGGGCAGGTCGAGCGGGAAGAACAGGTCCTGGAAAATGCTTCCGGTTATATACTGCCTACAACTATTACAATGATATGGAAGATAATACCATACCAGAAATACAAAGGACTAACCTTGCAAATGTTGTCCTTAGTCTTAAGAGCCTCGGGATCCATGACTTGATCAATTTTGATTTTATGGACCCACCTCCATCTGAAGCATTATTAAAAGCCCTAGAATTACTCTTTGCTCTGAGTGCATTGAACAAACTGGGCGAGTTAACTAAAGTGGGTAGACGGATGGCTGAGTTCCCTCTTGATCCTATGCTATCCAAAGCAATAGTTGCTTCTGACAATTACAAATGCTCAGATGAAATGATTTCCATTGCTGCTATGCTTTCTGTTGGAAATTCGATATTTTATCGTCCAAAGGACAAACAAGTCCATGCTGACAATGCGCGAATGAATTTTCACACTGGAAATGTAGGGGACCACATCGCATTGCTAAAGGTTCGGTTAATAATGGTCTTGGGTGTTATTTTGTGGATACACATTTTCCAGTTCTACATGTTCACTGACATGACATGCTCAATAAATTTGAATGGTTTAAGTTTCTTTTAGGTGAGATCTTTAAAATTTTATGATGTGACTGGATTTCCATGTGTGGCTGGATAGTAATGTCCTTTGTACTAATGTACAATAGGCTGTTCTGGCTGCATTTTCAGTAATAACCAAAAGAATAGTGATGTGGCTGTAGTGTTTTATTATACTTAATGATTTATGGGCATTGCAATGAATAGCCATGTTTGAGAAATTGGTATTGACCTCGTCTGTTGTTTTCTCATTCAGGTCTACAATTCTTGGAAGGAGACAAATTACTCAACACAATGGTGCTATGAAAATTATATACAGGTATGGTTTGGGCACAACTCCTCTTGGTTGTAACAACCTTAATTGTGCCAATGTTTTTATAGAAGCCTATGAATTTGTTAGAATTATGTAGTTAAATGATTAAATCTACCATCTTCTAATAGCTTAAGCTTTTGGGACAATCAGTAATTTAATAGTGTTAATTGCATACATGTCACCAGGTGCAAAGGCCTTGAGATGAATTGGTTTTAGAAACTGCTAATAGCTAAAAAACCTTCTTCTGGAGCTTAGTTCAGTCAGAATTAATATGTACTATATTGTATGTATAATTCTTGTTTACAACTAAAATAAGGATTTGACACAGCTAAGTGGCAATGGTGTAACAATACAAGTGCTCTTCCCCCCCCCCCCCCCCCCTCCCCCAACACTAAAATTTTTATTTTAAAATCCATAAATTTATAAATTTTACTCTTTATTCTTTATTTTGTCTTTAAATTAATGAGTTTGATGAAGATTGTAAACTTCCTTAGCATTAGCTTTATTGTTTATGTTGACTGTACGGCAATTTAGACATTCTTATGCTGGCTTAAAGGGTTAATTGTTGTGCTAGTTGTTTGTAATCATAAGTGTTCTTGATTTTTTTGTAATTTCAATTTCAATGTTTACAGGTTAGGAGTATGAAACGTGCAAGGGACATACGTGATCAACTTGAGGGGCTCTTGGAAAGGGTTGAAATTGAAGTAACCTCAAATGCCAGTGATTTAGAACCTATAAAAAAAGCTATAACATCAGGTAATTACTTTGCTTGCAATGACGAGGAAGTCAAAATGATTCCTTATATATATATATATATATATATATATATATATATAATACCTGTGTGTGTTCATTGTTGAAATTAATGCTAAATGGTCCCTTTTAGGCTTTTTCCCACACTCTGCAAGGCTACAAAAGAATGGGTCTTATCGGACAGTTAAACATCCACAGACTGTTCACATACATCCAAGCTCAGGGCTGGCACAAGTAAGTAATTCATGCTTTTATTAATCATTGATTATGTTGGGATGTGGAGACCTATAAAAAAAATGATGTTGGGTTGTGGAGCTTATGATTAAAGCACAATATATTCAATCAAAGTGATAGGTGGAGTTACACGTATAATGCTATTAGACGTGTATCCTTCTTATTGTCTAGTTTAATCAAGTGATACGTGGTTTGAAGCATGTTGATCCATTAAATGGTTTCTAGGATGTAAAGACCTGAGGTTATTTGTAGAATAAATTATGAAATTTGTCTACGTGTGGTCACATCCACCCATGTGGATGTGGTGGATTTAGGGTGTTGATAGGAAAGCTGAAGGGTTTAATTTGAGTTTGTAAAGGAAAATGAAAAAAGAGAGAATTATATGGTGTTTTGTGACTGTGTAAAGAGTATTCAAGAATAGTACCACGAGAAAGAGAAAGATAATAGAGGGAAGAAAGGAAAAAAGAAGAAAGATACTAGGACCTATGAAACATGAACACGGATACGGCATGAGTAAGACACGATATAACACGGAAATTTTTGAAAAATTAGGACATGAATACGGTGGGAATACATATATTAATTAATTATTTAGTATATTTTTAAATGTTGTTAAGCATCTATTTTTTCATATAATATTAAATATATCAAGTTGAGAGCAATAAAGGATGATAAAATGAATTCATGACTTACATATGATGTCTAATAGAGAAAATAAAAGATAACTAGATAAGTGTTCAAGATTAAAACTAAAAAGAAATGAAAGATAAGTGTTGCTCCTATGACCTAAATTAAAAAAAAAAAAATTAAAAGGACACAGTCGGGACATGGGTGCAACAGTGTCCTAGGTGTGTCGTGTGTCTGACACAGGTACAACACGGCCCTGTCACAACCGAATTCTCAATTCTTATTATTCAACACCATCTATTTGTTTAGTACATCAAGGATAAATATATATATATATATATATATAAAATATTTATTTATTTATAAGGACTCATTCTTGTACTATTAGTATTATGATTGCTAGTTCATAAATAAAAAATGTATTAGGATTGCTAGTTTGACTAGTGGACTTATTTTATTTTATAAAATGGTTTGACATTACTAAAACGCAGCCCCTTGGACCCCCTGAACTTGGTGCATGGGTAGGTACCACTTGGACCAACAAGTCTGGTGTTTGACTAGTGAAGAAAAAGCTAATAAAGTAGTAATAACTAACAAAAGAACTAACTTAGACTCTAAGAAAATAAAACCTAAGATACTTAGGATCTCCTAGAAAGTTATAGATTCAACCAAAATACCCATAAGTCACAGGATTTGGAGAAATAATGGTATTGCGTATGATTAAAAAATTGATAATAATTTGTTAAATAAAAACCCTAATTAAAAACTGTTTCCACCCTATAAAACATATAACTAAATCTTTAAAACCACAGTCTATCACTTTGATTAGACTTCACAATTAGTCTTGAATAGATGAATTTGCAAAGCAGTAACAAATTAATCTCAAGTGTAGTGATTTCATACTGCCGTTCTTAGATTCTCTTCTTATTTGTACATAGTTTGTTTTTTTGTATATATTTTTGTTACTTCATGCTCCTTGCATGAAGTAGCCTTGATTAATAAATTTTATCTTACTTTTAAAAAAAAAAAAGGCTTGTTGTTGGACTTGAAGTTGGAGTAGTTCCAGTTTGGCCTGTTTCTGATTTTAAAATAATTATTTTGAATGCAAAATTGTAAAAATATGATACTTATCAGAAAAAGTAAAATGAAAAAAATGAAACTAAGGGAAATTGGTAATAATATTCACACAAAGATTTTGATGCTTCTCAGTGGGATTGGTGCTTTGTGTTAGATTTGTAGGTGCATTTTTTATGCACTAATATTTTTTTTTTTGTCTACTGCCCTATGATGAGCCAGTTGAACTGTCTTGCTCCTGGTTTTCATTTTTCAAACTGTGTGTTTGGGCTTCCAAATTCATATAAACCAATGTCTTAGGCTTTCTCGTTATAAATAAAATGTGCTGGCACACTTTTCCCTCTTCCCTATGGAGCAAGGTGTTCCTTAACATGAAAAGCCGCGATTAAATCTTAGTAAAGGAGATTTTTTAATAGGGCTAGTATGAATGAGGATTGATTATGCCAACTTGGTTGATAATGATCTATTTTATATTTTTCGGTCTGATGTTCCATCTAGAATACCTTAACATTCTCTTCTTTAGTATATGCAAAAATAAAACTTATTCCCACTTGGCTGGACTGTTACGGTAGTAATTATATAATAACTGATATCCTAAGAGAAATGACTTGTGAATGACATTATTTTCTATCTTTTTCACCTTCAGATCCTTCCAAGATGGGTTGTATACCATGAATTGGTACTCACAACCAAGGAATATATGAGACAGGTATTTGTCATCTGCCCTCGAAGCATTTGATTTTAGTTGGCTTTTCAGTCTTTTCCAATTTGGAATATTTGCCATCATAACAAAAAATGAAAATTTGAATTACAGGTAACAGAACTAAAGCCGGAGTGGTTGGTGGAAATAGCCCCACACTATTACCAGCTTAAGGATGTCGAAGATTGTATGTTCTCTTTCTCTCTTTCTGTGTGTGTGTTTGGGGGTGTGTATCCTGTCTGAAGTAGGGATAAAGTGGCTTCCCCTCTTCAACACTATCAATATTGTTTAGGGCCTTTAACATAACTTCTCCTTATATTTTAATATTGTTAGGGATAGAAAGAATAATAAATTAAGTTTCCCTTTTCTCACAAGGCCTGCTGATTAAATATTGGAATAATTAGTTTCTTTTTGATTGTTTAGACCTTTTACAATATTGATGAGGCCTTAGTCCAAAAGTATGAAATTGACTATGGATCCTTAACAAACTAATTGGGGTCATTCACATGTATTCTTTTCCTCTATTCTAACTAAATTCAAAATCATACTCCCTTTGACCTCTTTAATTAATATGTAATTTTTTACTACTTCTGTTACTATTTATTTAGGTTTTCCTCCACCTGTCATCATTCTTTTGACTTAAATCAAATCATTCTTCCTTAATATTCATTAATCACTCTCTCTTTCCTATATTGACTACTTGTTAGTGGATTGAAATAAAATGTATTGGTTATATATTCCATGAAATTCCAAGCATGCCCAAAATCATTCTTCTTGGTAGAAAACCTACCAAACCACCATTATTGTTAGAAAATATTGGTTAAGTGATTAAATTCATACTTTCCTATCAAATATTGTGTTTGAGATAAGTAGTCTCCTAAGTTTGATTCCAGTCTCTATTTTACATTTTATTAAAAAATTAAGGGTGTTCTCCTTTTTGATATGGGGCCCCACTTGTTAAGGGGGAGTGTGGACTTGTGAGTGGGAGCTTTGGAAAATAATGGTTAAGTAATTGGTCACCATTTTTTTTTAATCAAGTTAAGCTTTTGAAACAAGTGGTAAATTTTTAATGTCTATGCCATCTTTTAAGAATAGTCTGTGAGAAAGAACATTGTTTAGGAGGAAACCATGCACCTCTTCTGAATGCTGTGGGTAGCATAAATGGGCTCTATTTGCTGTAAAAGTGATGGTTTCATGTTTTCTATTTTTTTTTTGGACAATTATCTGTTGAAATTTTACTTGAGTTGTCAGATGTCTTCTCCAATATGCTTGTAAGGTTTAAAAGTCTGGCATTATTCAAGAATTTCAAAATGCAAACTTCTATCTTCCCCCTTTTATTTTTTCCTCAAAATTGAAAATAGATGTTTGCAAGTTATACAGTAATGTGGCTTCTAACTAATTGTGGCTACTGTACTTGAAAACAAAATCAGAATTTTTAAGAATAGAAAACTAGAAGTAAATAGAGGAATACTAATCACTTAATGAAAAAGATGAAAATACTGCATGCACAACAGAATCTTTAAGGGTGGCATATATAACTATATTTGTGTGAATGAAAGAATGGACCATTCTTTTTTCTGTCCATTTTTTCTCCCTAGTCAGCTTTTTCAGTTTTAAGTTATTGTGGAAGCAGATGCATAGCTGCAGTGCTAACTCGTGTAATTTAAGTTAAAAAATGCATCTACTTTTGTGAGAGTGGATGTATTCACATGTTGAAAGAAGACTAAATTCTACTGGGAAATATTCTGTTGTAGCATTTTATAAACAGCATTAGTAACTGGCTCTCATTTTGAATGTTGGCATTTACGCTTTTGGTTGATTTATGGTAAATATTAGTAAAACTACTTGATTTATGGTGTTAAAGTTATGGCTCCTTTTCATGTTTAATGTTTAGATAACATATAGCAACACTGACTTTCTTATATCATTTGGTTGCCTGGATTGCTAAATTATGTTTATCCGTGACAGCGGGTATGAAGAAAAAGCCACGTGCAGAAGAAGGGCAAGGATTGTAGGGCTGGCAAACTGGCCACAAGTATCAGGAAAGCATATTGCAGATGATTTAGCAGAGAAGATGACTGTACATATCGGACACACTTCAGTAGAGGAAATGTAAATACCATTTTGTATATCTAGAATACTAAAAATCTCTGGGTAAAATCACACTCATGCATGCTGCAACTTAGCAATTTGGAGAAGCTGTTTTTTTGAAAGCTTAATATTCTTTTCAAAGAAATTCTAGTGTATTGGTCCCTTAATCTTGGGGTAGAGCATAACCTGAGTCAACAGTGTAGATAAAAAATACCTGCTTGTAAAATGTTGAACATATCAAGATTAACTAGCCACTGTCTTGCTCATTTTGAAATATTTTTCCCAAAAAAAAAGACATTTTTATTACTCATTTATAAATACTCATTAATAATATTTTGGTGATTGTTAAGATTGTATTATTAAGAAATTGCTTGAGTTAATACTATGTCATTACAAAGAAAGGAAATGTAAATTGTTAAGATTGTATTATTAAGAAATTGCTTGAGTGAATTGACATATATTCAATCATTTCTACTGATTTAAGTGCATGGTTAATTATATATTCTCTTAAATATTTTTGATAGCTTGTTATTAATTTTGCTTTTGCCTTCTGCTGGATTTTGTTTCAATTATTGCCAAACAACTTTATTTGTGCAAGAGTGTCATTTTCAAGTCAATTATTTCTTATGCAAAATTTAGAAAAATAACCATAAAAATTCTTTTTACATTAATAATTAGTGCACTATGTATACATAATTAATATATGGAAGTAAACAATTTACCTTATTAATATTATTTTAATGGCCACAAATTTAGGCTAGTACTGCCCTGATATAGAAGTATATATTCTGTCACTAAAAGGAATGTTAATAAAATGAGTTAAGGTAATATAAATTGTTAATTTTTAAGCTTATTATTATTATTATTATTATTATTAATAATTTGATAGTTAAAATGGGGAAATAAGAACACTTGTAGTAGTGGAGCTAAAAAAGGACCATCCAGCGGTGGAGCTATAGCTATTTTTTTTTAGCTTCATTTCTACAATGCACATCTATCTATAGATGTGCACTATAGCTTAAAGCTAAAAAAAAAACAATTTTTTATTCCTTGCCCGGTTGTGTGTGTGGCTGTGATAGTTGTGTGTAGTGTATATATTTTTTTATTGCAGTAGATATCTTATTTTATTGTGATGTTTATATTATTTTATTGTGTTAAAAGTTAAAATAGATCCACTGCTACAGCATGTGTGTAGGTAAAACAGATAAAGTAACTTTTTGTTGTGCCAAATAATTAAATTTTTAGCTCCACTGCTGTGGATACTCTAATGATTTTAATTCTAAATGATTTCATTGAAAATATTAAGAGATGTCAACCAGTTTAATTAGTTAGAAAGCTCTTGGCGCACTTAAGGTTTATATAATTATATATGCCGTTTATCCTTAAAAATAAGAAGATTTATATAATTTTAAATGTTAACATTTTTTTTTCTTGAATTTAAAAATATTTGATTATTTTGACTAATTTGTGCTTACAGTTTTTTTTTTCCTTGAATTTACAAATATTTGATTATTTTGACTAATTTGTGCTTACAGTTATTTTGGATGTTCTTGATTGCATGTTTTTTTTTTCTTGATTGCATGTATTACTAAATTTGCTTTTACTTTTTAATATTTTTTGTTTCAATTGGTACCAAAAAAATTAGACATAAGCAAGGATGTCATATTTCAAATAAAATGTTTTTGATATAATTAAAAAAACAACCATATTATTATTTATAAGTAATTAGTGCAAACCTATAAATACTTAATACATATAATCCTACTTTTATATTTAGTTATTAACTCTATTGTATGTGTTTAAGGTACGAATTCACTAAAAAAAAAAAATTGTTAATAATTATAATTATATAAATCTTAAGAATTATTCAATCTCTCTCTCTCTTTCTCTCTCTCAACAATACTAAGAGTCTTCTAACTCATCTAGTTGGCACCTCTTTATGTTTCAAGGGAGACATTTGGGATTCAAATCTTTGTGGGCAGCATTATCTCTGTCTAATACTAACAAATATAAAATGATCAATAGTGTAAAATTTTGTAGTTTGAATCTAACCAAATTTTGTAAAATCCTTGCTTATACAACTCAGTTGAGTGAACAATTTTCTTATCAATAATTAATTAAACATCGTAAAATTATTCCAATAACATCATTTCTTAATAATAGTGATTACACATCCTCTTAAAAATTGAAAATCATTTAAATAAATAAAATTGAAATCTGGAATCAACTAAAGATTCAAGTTTGTTAAGAGCAATCTCAAATAAATCCATTCCATGTCCTTGAAATAAACATTGCCACTAGGTTTTTCTTCCAATTACCCTGAACTTTCTGTGATATGAGAAATTGTTTCACTTTCTCCATAAATCAAGCACAAATTTTTAAATTGTTCTTCAGTCAGATCTGGTTTCGCATTTTCCTCATAATATACCTCTCATGCATTAAGCTTTCACAAGCTTTTGTATACTACCACAAACGAAATCTTCGAATGATGAAAAGCCATTTTAACCACTGAAGCAGCAAGAATTTCGTTACCCTAATGTTCAAAATTTAAAAGAAAATTATGATTTACAAACATGTTATAAAATAATTTCTAAATCACCTAATTATTCACTTTAGCCTTACACTTCTCCACAATATGAACACCTTTTTAACTTGCAATAAATTTGGCAGCATATTATGCAGGGAAAAATACGGTAAAGAGAATAAAAAATTGGCAACCAATTAAAAAAAAAAAGGTAAATTCAAAAAAGGTCATTAAAATTTTCTAGCATAAAAGCATGGGCCTATTTGGTAAGAATATATAAATATACATTTTTGTTTTGCAATCCATAAAATAGTGGGTCCCACACTTGAAATTATTGTTTGGCTAATATTTTCTAAATACAGTTTTAAAAAAACTGTATTATATTTTCCTGGTTTAAAACAAGATTTTGAAAACGGCTAAGGAGGTGTTTTCATAATACATAAAATGTTTTTAATGACATAATTGTAAATAATTTTTTCTTTTTTGTAATTTTTTTTTTTAAGTAATCCTAAAAATAGAAATGGTCTCCCAAACAATTATTTTTTGTTTTTAGTATTTTGAAAATTGTTCTTAAAAGTGGAAGCCAAACACGTATAATATAAAAGTATTATTTGAAAACTATTTTTAAGTTCAATTTTTTGAAAAATATTTTTATACTGTTTTGAAAACAAAAACAAAAATCCTTCTACCAATCCGGCCCTATAATAAACAGCTTTATCGATTTATAGGTCTAACTGACCTTGTTGTCTAATTCTTCAATTTTATCACGAACAACTTTCAGTGATGGTAGATCATCCTTTATAAGCACACCCGCTTTAACACAAATCTCCATCAACCAAGCAGCATTTTCTTTCTCATCCTTAAGAATCTTCAAAACCACTTCTTCTTTTCTAGTCTCGCATAGACCAACCATTGTGCTGACTATTGCACTAGGGTAGTTCATCTGCCCTTCATCCTAGGTTTCCTTTGCCCTCACAAACAACTTGGTTTGCAATCAACCCTCTATTTTCAAGACTCTTCACCCCATATGCGATGTATTTCCCTTCCATTCCCTATCCCTTATACCAGTTGCATTTGTAGTTGTTAAAAATTATCTGTACTGCCTTTTTCTATCCTTTTCCTCAAAAATAAGAACAAAAGCTAAGACCCCATCCCACATTCCTACCACTGCTCCTCTCATATTACGTCTGATACAAGGCACAACAGCCTAGGTACCACTCTAATAGAAGTAGTGTCAAACCATGCTAACTGGCAACAAAATTCTCTCTCACTATGCTTGTGGCTCTCATGTATGGTTCTCTTTTTTTTTTTTGCTAAGCCTCATGTATGGTTCTCAATAGCACAAAGAAGATGATCTATTCTTTCTAAAGTAGAGTTGTCTCAGATTTGTCTCTAATCAATATCAACATTCTCTCTTAGCTATTACTAATGACCAAGAGTCCCCAAATGCAACTACTCCTTCAAGCAAACTTCAGCCATTCCTAACCGCAAAACCTACATTCTAAATCATGCTTACTTTAAACTCAATTCAAATGAACAAATTTTCTGACCCTGTTTTGATTCATGATTTCATACCTTATTATTTTGAACAGTTCAACCCACTTATAGGTGTGTTATTTCAACAACAGAGTACGAATTTAAAACCATCCAGAAAGCCATTATACAGGTTGTACTAAGTTCATAAATGGCCATATTTGCAAAAAAAAAAAATTAAAAAAAAAAAAAAACACTTGCATGTGCAAGAAATCCACAATATTTTGTCATTCAGGTTTCATAAATAAATAATCCACAAAAAAAAAAAAAAAAAAAAAACCAGAACAGAGAAGCAGATTCAGGCTTACATTGAATCTTGAGTTTGAATAGCAACAAAGAAGCAGAGATTAGATGGGAAGAATCACCGTATATAATGGGACTTTGGTCTTGGTGTGCTCAAGAAAGACTCTCGTGGTGAATTCTTCAAATTACATAATTTATATGGAACTTAAATTTATTACTCTCAAATTTTATGTTATTTTTCCACGCGTAAATTAAAAATTTCTTCATTTGTGAAACCAAACAAGGACATAAATAAATTCCACACTCCAAATTCTGGCTACAAAGGCTCTACCCAAAGTCCAAACACATAGTTAGAATCCATTCTATTTGATTCCTTTATAAACTCCTGAACATAGAGTAAACGACTAAGGAATTATGCAAACCATTAAATTTCTTTCCAAAATGAAAATAATTTGCACGATTGACAACTTTCCAGAGAACTAGAAATTATATTTCATCAATTATTTCATAAAAGCAAATTAACCTAGGCAAATATCAGTTTTGACGATTCCAATGTGAACGACAGAAGTACCATTACATGATTGTCATGCCACACTGGCTAGAAAATAAAGAAATGAACATAAAAAATTTAAAGAATCAAATTCACCTCTAAAGCTCAGGTCCAGCTTTCAATCCACAAGAGAGGATATTCATCTTATGCCACAGCAGGCATGTCCTTAATCCATGGGTCCAATGGCTTCCCAATTGAGTACACAATGAATCCTATCTCCCTCAGCTTCTTGACATTCACAATGTTTCTACCATCAAATACAAATGCAGGTTTCTGCATATTATCAAAAATCCTTTGGTAATCAAGGGTCTTGAACTCATCCCACTCGGTTAGAATGCAGATTGCATGAGCATCCCTTGCAGCCTCATAAGCGTCCCAAACTATGCTCACTTTCTTCACAGTACCAGGGCTCACTGGCCGGAGATGAACTGGATGATCCCAATCAAACTTGTCCATCGAGAGATCCCTTTGGATCTGATCCATGGTGACTTGTGGATCATAAATGCTCAACCGTGCTCTATCTCTCAACAGCTCTTTGCACACATCAATTGCTGGCGTTTCCCTTGTATCCCCAGTATCCTTCTTAAAGGCAAACCCAAGTATGGCAATCTTTTTACCAGAAACTGTGTTGAACATTGAAGAGACAACCCTGTTCACAAACCGCTTCTTTTGGTAGTCATTCACCTTAATGACTTGTTTCCAGTAGTTGGCAACTTCAGGTAGGCCATTGCACTCACAAATATAGACCAAGTTGAGTATGTCTTTTTGAAAGCAAGATCCACCAAAACCAACACTAGCATTAAGGAACTTGGATCCAATTCTGGTGTCCTTACCAACAGCATGGGAAACCTGTGAAACATCTGCCCCAGTTGCCTCACAGAGAGCTGACATAGCATTGACAGATGAAATCCTCTGGGCCAAGAAAGCATTGGCAGCTAACTTGGAGAGCTCTGCTGACCAGAGATTGGTTGTGATGATCCTGTCTTCAGGCACCCAATGCGCATATACATCTTTCAATGTTTGAATTGCCTTTTGGCCATCAGGGGTTTCTTTCCCTCCAATGAGAACCCGATCAGGGTTAAAGAGGTCCTGAATAGCTGTTCCCTCAGCAAGAAATTCCGGGTTTGAGAGAATTTGATAGTTGATGCCCTTGCTATTGAAAGAGAGGATCTTTTCAATTGCCTCGGCTGTTTTCACTGGGACTGTTGACTTCTCAACGACAATCTTGTTGGATGTTGAAACATCAGCAATCATCCTGGCTGCACTCTCCCAATATGTCAGGTCTGCAGCTCTGCCAGCTCCAAGGCCCTGAGTTTTGGTTGGGGTGTTAACTGAAACAAAAATGATGTCTGCCTCTGCAACATTTTTTTCCACATCAGTGCTGAAAAAAAGGTTCTTTCCTCTGCACTGCTTCACTATATCTTCAAGACCCGGCTCATAAATGGGGAGCTGTTCACTGTTCCAGGCCGTGATACGAGAGACAGAGATGTCAACAACAACCACTTGAATTGAGGGGCACTTGAGGGCAATGACTGCCATGGTAGGACCTCCAACATACCCAGCTCCAATGCAGCAAATCTTCACCATTTTCTTAGGTTAAAATCCTGAGGGGGCAAAAAATCATGCATCATATATAATACATCAAACTAAGCTCTCTTTTTTTTGTTGCAGAAACTAATTTTTTGCACATATACAGACATGTAATGCAAAGCAGGTCAAATATTACACTTGTTCTATTCACAGTCAACTACATTGATGTCCCATCACCATTGCTAAAATGCTACCTAGTTTGATTCAACAGCAACTGAATTATAGAATATGGGTTAGAACCTATTAACTATCACAGAAGGTTGAGTCATATATGTCCATGTTACAAGTGAAACCAAAGCAAGCATATTTGGATCTGAACAGGAACTGAAAGAAAGGACTAGAACTTAACGGTTGGTTACTGCCCAAAACAAGATAAAATATAACATTTAATCACTTTGCCCTTCCAAAGTCAAATCTTATGTGAAGTTTTACAATAAGAAAGTGAACATACTAATATATTGCCTATGTTTCATGGTTTTTTTTTTTGGGAAGAGGGGGGGGGGGGGTGGTGGGGATCTGAACCAGGAGGTAAAAAAAGGGCATGACAATAAATCTTAGAAAGCCCTTCTTAGGCTACTAGTCTTGTATCAAAATAAATTCCCAATGGTCACAACAAACACAACCCGGCAAAACTTTAATTACCAGACTCATTAACAAGAAGAAAAAGAAAAATTCTGCAGCAAACACTCAGAAATAATAAGAATAATAAAGCATTCGACCAAACCTTAAACAAGTGTACAAGTGTGTATCATGTACTAAAAGGGTTGGAACTTTTGTTCTGATAGAACAAAAAGTACCTTAATTATATAAACTCCAATATGAAAGAAGCTGAAGAAGGGAACATATGTACTAGAATACTATTCAGAGTAGAAGAGTGAGACAAGGAAATAAGGACACCAATACCTCCTTAAATACTTCAAGCCTATACTAAAAACCAAAGCTAAGTCAGATTTAAAATACTTCAAGTCTATACTACAAACCAAAGCTAAGTCAGATTTAAAATGTGGACTGGAACGTTCAACACGTTTCCAAACACACCTTCAAATAACAAACAAGGGAAGTTTAGTTCCAGCCACCCACCATTTAAGACTTTTATATATATCAAATCATTATCAATATCTTTACAAATCCATTTATTAAAAAAGGTACGTATGTGTATAGTAAAACCCAGATTTGAAATAAGGATAAGCACAAAAACAAAATATTTTCAGAAAGAAAATATTCTGAAAATATTGAGTTTTCAGGATAAAATTATTAAGAGATATACTACAAAAATGAGTTTTGTGCAAAACCCAATTCTCACAAAAAGCCAAAAACTAATTTTTATATTAATAAAACACAAGGTACGCACACGACATTTTCTTAGGCGGTACTTTTTCATGTGATGTGACATGTGAGGCTTTAACTAATCACCAAAAATTTAACAATTATGGGTGCTATTGGATAATTAGTTTAATTGATAAAGTTCTCTTTTAAATTAGAGATTTGAATTTCAAATCCTATGTATATCAAAAAGAAATTATTAATGTCTTAGCTTGATAATAAACTCTGTTAGTTGAAATTCTTCAATCTCTTAATAAAAAATGTAACAATTCTAGTATACAAAACGTTTCATGGCCCAGAAACAACGTGCTTGGTGGAGTTGAAAAGGTGATTGAGTGGGATCAAAGCCATGGGCTTAGTGCTTATATAACTATAAATTAAATAAAAAAAGTGGCTGTTAAAGAGCTTGATTTAAAAGGAACAAGTGAAAGTTAACGTGTTGATACCTTAGAAAATGCCCACAAATCAGCAGCAAAAGAGTTTGATGGAATGGAAAGCGTGAAGTATACTAAAAGAGAGAGAGAGAGAGAGAGAGGTAGTTTGCTTAGAACCAAATTGCAAGCTTCTTTAAACTGTGATTAGGAATATATAATGTTGGTTAGGAAACTAAAAAAAATTAATTCGGTTAAAATGGGAGGTCTAGAATCATTAGAGAATTGCTATGTTCGCAACATTTTCATAGCATTTTCACAACAAATTTTAAGTGGTTCATTAAAAAATAAAAAAATAAAAACAAATCTTAGGTGGTAAATTATTACTGGTTTTAATTTTAACCCACTACTTAAATTACTTTTTTGTTTATCAATAATAATCGGTAACAACTTGCCATTTAAAATTTGTTATGAAATTATAGCAAACATAGCATTTCTCTTATTATTCAGCGTATTCATTGTACTTGCTTTTGAATGCACCTCACATATATGGCAGGTAATTTGTTTTTTATTTTTATTAAAATGCAAATATAGTAGGTTACTTATGTAGGATTCATATGGTGTGATATGTACATAACTCTTAATAAATAAATAAATACGTAAATAACCAATCTTTTACCCCCCCCCCCAAAAAAACTCACCAATATAAAAACTAGGACTATCCAACACACCCGACGACCCGCCCGCACCCGACCCGCGTTCACCCAATTTGATTGCTTCGGTGGTCGGACGCGAGTCCCCAACTCCAAAACCCGACGTCGGACAGGTCGGTTTTGAGTCCCCTCCTTCAAAACCCGTGAAACCCGACCTGCCTGACGACTTCAAATTTTGGCGAATTCTCCAGCGATTCCAACGAGTTTTCAGCTTGATTTGGCAAATTTCGATGGCCAAAACAATCAAATCTGGCATAGATACACCAGATCTGGCGATTCTCGGCACGATTTGGGGGAAAAATCCTCAAATTTAACGAAATTTTTACCGGATCTTGGCCGTGTATTCCGTTGATTTAGGCGATTCTCGGTTTTTTCGTCGATTTCTTTCCATTGATTTAGGCAATTCTCGGTGTTTTCCGTCAGGTTTTGGCCTCACCCGAAACCGATGCCACTCGCCGGCAAAACCGACCAGTGAAACCCGACCCTCTTAACGGGTCGGTTGCAGGTTGGGCACAAACCCGACCCACCCGACCCGTGGACACCCCTGATAAAAACAAAGAATTATTTTTTCAATGCAAATATAGTAGGTTTCCATGTTTTTTTGCTTTTTTTTTAATGCAAATATAGTAGGTTACTTATATAGGAATCTTATTGTGTGACATGTACACCACTCTTAATGAATAAATAAAAATGTAAATGAGAAATAGCCCATCTTTTACCCAAAAACCAAAAAAAAAAACAAAAAAACAAAAAAAAGAATAGTTATTTTTTTTTAATGCAAATATAGTAGGATACCTATATAGGGATCATATTGTGTGATATGTATAAAACTCTTAATGAATAATAAATAAATATAAATGTGTAAATAACCCATCTTCTTACCCTTAAAAAAAAATAAAAAAAATCAAAGAATTCACCAGGATCAAATAAAAGAATAGGGTCTATAATATAGCCAAGATTAAATTAAATTTTGTAAATTTAATCTTGACCTGAAGATGCAACGGTTTAATAGGCAATCAATCACTGGAGCACACGAGTGGAAAAGAGGGAAAGTGGTATACTGTGTGCCGCGTGGTCCAATTGAATTACATCTTGAGGTTGACTTTGTTATATATTTTATTGTCAAGTGAAAAATCCTTAGGTAGTTTCGGAGTATAATGAAATGGTGTTCTCTCCTCTCACATTCATAGTGGACCCCACTATGAATTTAATGAGCAGACTCCACCATGAATGTGAGAGGAGGAAGCACCATTTTCCGTACTCCGAGAGTACCTAAGAATTACTCTTGTCAAGCTGTGTTCCTTGCTTTGGAAGTATGTCCATTAAAGTGTGGTGGTTTGACATACATTCATGTGCTTTGTACTTCTCTGCAAATGACATATATGCAATATTCTTATGCTTCCAAACATGTTCTTATGCAATATTTAATTTTTCCTTTGTCGCATGGAAACTCATCACTCACTAGGTCAAACTTCAATTTTATGGTTTTTAATATGTGACTACTTTTTTAAAGAAAAAGAGAACAACAAAGGATTAATCACTATAGTCAGTGCTTTGCTTAACAGGAAAAAAAGATGACAACACAGTCATTATTAGCATTATAAGTATAAACTTTTTTTATCCCACTTTTTTTTATTTCATTTTATACTTAGCTAAATAGTAAAATGCTATTTTAGAGTTGCAATTTGTGTTAGTGGGTTTGTCTTTTGTTGTGTTGTGGGTCAATCCGTACCCGACTTATTTAATAATAGTAATATTAAAAAAGCCTTTAACCCTAACATAACATGTTTATTAAGAAGGTTGACACAATATGACTCACGTAGCATACTTAATAAACATTTTTGGTTTGTTTAACTCAAACACAACCTATTTCAACCCATTTTACAGTATTAACATATTTTTATAATTTATAATCATTTAAATAATTATAATTATAAATAAATATATTCTACATAAATTATATTTCATAATAACATCAACTAAAAGTACTAATATAGTAATATTATATAATCTAAAATTTAAAAGTTACTTTTTTTATATAATGAAGTTCCACCCAAATTTTAAAGAGAGGTGCTACATCCACAATATTTTTACAACAAATTATAGGTGATTAGTTACTATTGGTTCAAATTTGAATCTAACACTAAGATTACTTTTTTGCCCCAACAATAACAACCAGTAATAACCTACCACTTATGATTTGTTGTAAAAATGTTGTGGACACATCATTCCTCAATTTTAAAATACACAATCTAAACTAAGTCATTTCAAGTTGATTTGCAAGTAACTCAACATGAAATAATTGCATTAATTAATATGAATCCACTTACACTAAACACTAACTCGTAAAAACCATATCGTGTCAAATATTATCACCTCGCAATTACGTATATGATTTTTGTCAATTTTAAATTCAAGTTGTTTTATAAGTAAAGGTTAAAAAATATGTGATAAATTGCAATTAATGGAGTATAAAAAAATTTATAGAATGCTTCGAGAGTACAATAAATGCATACTCTCTCTTCTCACATGTTTTTTTTTAAGCGCTCCTCTCACATAAATAGTAGGTCTCACAATGAATTTAATTAGTAAGATCCACTATTATGTAAGAGAAATGAGTACACAATTAGTATACTTCTAGACATTCTATAATTAGTTAATCACCCTGTAAAGTGGAATAAATAATTTTTATTTATCATAGCAATGAAAAGCCCACCTACCCCCTTTATTCCCCTCTAACAAAATTAAATTGGAACAAATAATTTTGGCTAAAATGCAAAATTGATCCTCTAAGTTTCACCCTTTGTCATTTCTATCATCCAAGTTTTAGTTTTGTCATTTCAGTTTTCTAAGTTTTAAGTTTTATCAATGCAGTCCTTCGTTAGTATTTTATTAAGTGACACCGTTTTGGTTAACGACGTTGTTTTGGATTTTTTAATTTAAAAAAAATTGAAAAATGTTAATTACAAAAGGGGGAAAAAAACTACTAAGGGCTCAAGGAACGACATCGTTCTCCTGGCCACTGAAAGTCAAAAACTATCTCCACCCCCACTGAGAGAGAGAGAGAGAGAGAGAGAGAGAGAGCTCTAAAATTATTTCTTGGAGAGATCTTCTGGATGATCCGAAACAATGGTGGGAAAATTGTGATAGTAAGCACGGTGGATTGGTGTGGACACCTCTCTTCATGTGATTGATTTTTTTGTTTACAGGCAAATCCAAAGAGTCCTGATTTCAAACATAAGGTTGGTATTCACTCTGTGACTTACTGATGCACCAAGTTGAATTTTTTCAGAACTTGATAGAGTGAAATTTGATGTGTAAACTTAAAAATCAAAACAAGTGAAGCAACATAGAGGTGAGAACGGAGACTTTTGGCTTGGCAAGAAGACAAAAAAAGAAGAGAGGTGCTACGTCCACAACATTTTTACAACAAATCATAGGTGATTAGTTATTATTGGTTCAAATTTGAACTTAACACTAAGATTACTTTTTTGCCTCAACAATAACAACCAGTAACAACCTGCCACTTAAAATTTGTTGTAAAAATGTTGTGGACATACCATTTCTCAAAAAAGAATCACTTGTTTTAAATAATAAAAGTGATAGTATGTATCTCTTCATCATTCTTTCAATGCTTTCATGAAAAATCATGAATTTGGGAGTTTATATGGATAACCATGAATTTGGAAGTTGAATCATAATACCGAGTACTATCTAGATTTTGACATTCAGTGGCTAGGGGAACCGCGTCGTTCCCTGAGCTTAGGTTTTTTTTTTTTTTTTGTGATTAACATTTTTTAGTTTTTTTAAATTAAGATATTAATAAAAATCCAAAACAATATCTTTTTGGCAAGTAAATAGCAGCACTTAACAGAATAATAATAACAAATGATAGAATTGACAGAACTTGAAACTTAGAGGACTGAAATGACAAAACTGAAACTTAGATGACTAAAATAACAAAAAGTGAAACTTAGAAGATCAGTTTTGCATTTTAACCAAGAATTTTTATTTATCATATAAATGAAAAGCCCACCTAGTCCCTTTATTCCCCTCTGACAAAATTAAATTGGTCTTTAGGATGAGTAAGTATTAAATCTCAAATATATGACCATTCTATTGTTTGGTCAAGTTCTAATATATTGTAAGTAAAAAGAATTAGAAACTTCAAGAGTTGTTCCTTAAATAATAATTAAAAAAAAATCCTCAAGAATTCTTAGTAATTCAGTACCAAAAAAAACTCTACGAGTATTTTTATGGTAACGTTCAAGTATTGTACCCTCCTGTCTGATTTAGAACAGCACTAGCAAAGTGCCTCTTTTGGCCTTGTTTGTCACGCCAAATATAGCCTTTAGTTAACTCTCACAATGTCCCTTAATTAAAACACGGCAGATCATATCAAATTGAAGCGTAGAAAACAAGGCAAAATTCTTGTTGAGCGTGCACCTAACCGTTACTTACAAGGCATCTCCATACATAAAATAGGAACACATTCAAACCAATACAACCCCAATATGAGAGGCTTCAAACCAAATATACTACCTGTCTACTTCCATGCAACTCCTAATGGAGAAACAGGCATCATCAATGACCCCTCAAACTCATGCCCAGTTCCGGACACTGAGCCCTATCAAGAAGCTTAAGCTGAGCTCCACGCATGATGGCAGCACCCTATATGACTCGTTCGAGCTACACGCTATAACCCATCAGCTCAACAAGGCTATTCAAGCCTCAAATGTGTCTTCTCCACCATACCTGTGCCACCTAAAAAATTCTCCCTTCTACCGCCAACAGCTAGGCCATATATACAAAGAAAATGCACAGACATCACGGAGAGCTTCATCTTCGCTACCTGCTCATGCAGTCCTTGACAAAAGGATGAGCACGGCAGAAACGAATAAGGGTTCAGGAGGATTTGTAACACAGCTCTGGAAGAAGGTTAAACAAGGATTGCTAAGGAATAAGCAGAAAAAGGATCATTGACATGGATCATAATGAACCAACTCTTTATTTGCCAGTTTCTGAGCTCGTTAGCTGGAAGATTAACCAAACTTTGCAGTCAACTATTGTACATAATGCAACTGAAAGAAAATCCAGCTTGTATAGCGTTGCTCATGGATAAATTTGTGCAGACTTTGTATTTATTTTCAGCCAGGCAAACTTAGCATGTAAAAAGAACTATTCAATCAAGTTACTCGTGTTTCAGGCCAGTATTTATAACAGTATTCAATTAATGAACCACCTACTCTTACAGATAGAAATCAGAAAGTAAGGTTATGGATTCAAAATCCAATTAATGTAAATGTGTACCTTACCAACCAAAAATATTAACTTGAATTTCTAGCCATGTAAATAGAGGACCAAATGCAAGTTACAACTTTCAACACCCGCAAGCCTCTAGCTCAGAGGCTGGATCCATAGGCAAGGTCCTGCACTTGAGAAAAAAACTGTCAGTTTGATCAATACACAACTTAATATCCTTTTTCTTAACATTCAGGGCATATTTAACATCAATAGTTCCTCTACATCCACGGCCAAGATACATTAGTACCTTCTCTTGTAAAGAGAACCAGCACAATAAAGAACTGCCCTACAATCTTAAACAGGCCAAGCTTAAATTCAACCCAGAAGAGTACAGAACATTGAATGCAAATTCTCATCTTATATTAGTCAAACACAAGAATTTTGTGAAGATGATTCTGAATACTCTTTCTATTGATATTACATAAGGTTTCAGTTAGAAGCAAACACAATAAAGAGCTGCCTTCCATTTTAAACAGGCCAAGCTTAAATTCAAACCAGAAGAGTGCAGAGCATTGAATTCTAATTCACATTGTATCTTAGTCAAAACCCAAAACTTTTGTGAAGATGATTCAAAATGCTTCTTTCTATTGATATTAAATAAGGTTTCATTACAAGCATGCTTCACATAGAAGCAGTACAGAACCACAAGATATGACACCTGAGAAATGGATACAAGTGGTTTCAAAAATACATGTAAATATTTTAATTAGTAAAAAGAACTACTGCAACCAAAACCTTAACCACTAACTGGAGGAACTAGTGAGCGTTTGGATTGGTTGTTTTGCCCAATCTGCATGTTCACCTTTTTTTAGTGAGTCCCGGTGGTACTGTTCACGTACCACCAAGCTCAATTTTTCACAGATTTCTAGGTAAATTTAAGTCCCATTGCGCTTCAGACGATCTGGCTAATTAGATATACTTCTTCTATTAGAAAGGCGAACCCATAGGCCTGTTTTAGCGCGTTTCCAAAGGTAAGCGGTTATAGGTTGACTTTGTCACTTTCTTCGCATCCATAGCGAGTGGACCTAAGGTACAGTTACGACTGGGAGATAGCAAGACTCCCTGAAGAGTTTAAACTAAGGATTGAAAGTAGCTAAATCGCCTGTATAACAGATCTACGAATAGCCAACGCCTCTAACAACGTATTTAAGGGGGTTAGGGCGGTTCCTTAGGCACCTTCACATCTACATCTACTTATAACAAGCACGTACACTATTCACACCTTTAAAAATTATTTTGCTACAATGTTTTCAGCAATAAGTTTTCAGTTTTCAGCAAATAAGCGATATCCAAATACATCCCTAGTAAAAAAAACTCTAGGACAGCCTCAGTGCCATTTCTTGTAGAAGAGATCGCTTCTGTGAAGCATTGATGACATGATTTGTCTCAGCATTCTCAAGCACATCAGTGATTATGGCAGCCGCATGACCAAGAGGTTCCTCAGCCACCCTTTTCAACATGAAGGCCTGCAGAGTCCAAAGTAATTAGAAAACAATCAAATTATAAAGAGGATTAAAAGTAGTAAAAAGAAAAGTTTCAGACAAACGTTTTTGCAAAATAGAAACCAAGAAATGATTTGGGCATCAAATAACAACATAGTGAGAAAACAACAGGAAACCTTTGAAATCAACAGAACCGGAATTGATTAGAGCAAAAATTGGAGAACAATATTCTAACAATTACAGGAATTTTTTTGTTTATTTCTTCCCCCCACCCCTTTTTTTTTCTCTAATGATAAGTACATAATAACCACCAAATTTGTACAAGGAGATTATTGCATAGATTTCTGGTGCACCAAAAAAACAATTGTGGGTTAAGTCTTATTATCTCACAAGATCAGATAATCCAATTTAGTATGTTAGCCATCAGCTTTTTGTTTAGCCTTTTAGCTTATTCACTTAAGCATAGGTTTTTGAAACCTAACTTTTTCTGGGTACAAACATAACCCACTTCTAGCAAAAAGCCAAATAAGCTGGTGCTGACATGACAGACATGTAGATGAAACTCTCAGCAACTTGATAGTCAAACAATTTCAATTAATTGATAAAATCATGGAAAAAATGAAGTGTTGTGACAGCGGATGTGCTGATACTAGTTTGTTGGAATTTGGGACTAGCATGAGCATATGGAACATGGTTCAGCCAATTCCATACCTACATCGGCGGGTAACATCAACTAAATCCATCATCAATATATGAATTACACTCTCAACCAAATCTCACTAACATATTCTCACAAACAACTCAAAACCTCTCACAGACACAAACATCCAAAAGCTATAAAAAACACAAATTAACCAAATCCCAATACACCCAAAACAAACTTGAACTTACTCACAAACTTGACACACTCACAAGTCCAAAGCCCCTTATCAAAAAAAGGTCCACAAAGCACCAAAAACCTATTGGCACTCTCACTCAAACAATAGATAAAACTCTTAATTCACACGCATGGGTGTTCTTAAACACCAAAAGAAATACCAAAAAATTCTTTGAAGAAACCACACCATCTTCTTCTTTGAGCATTCCCCTCCTCATGTGAGAATAACCACTTGGCCAAAGCCATCAAACCTTTTAGTACAATACCCATATATAAAGCTCTTAGCTATAACTCTTACTACCTATCAAAATAAAGCTCTAATTCCTATTACCTATCAAAATAAAGCTCTAATTCCTATTCCTTAGTGAACAAGAAATACAACATTACTTCTTTGACAACAAATAAACTTTCCTCCACACCAAGGAAACCCAAATAGATAACCAAGTCAAAATAGGAATTTAAGATGATATCCAACATAAAGGGGTAACAAAAATCCAAATATTGCAAAGATAATAAAAATACGTAGTGTAATAGAGGTGTGGGGGGAAGGGGGACCTGGCCATGATGGGATATTTTCAATGTACATGGAGGCTGAATCCAAGGCTCCCCATCAATTTGAACAGGCAATTCAGCCAAGAGCTGTATCTTAATCATTTGCCCTTGTGCAAGTCTTCGAGCACGAGAAAGGCCAACCTGTTTACAAAAACAAAGCTGTTCAGAGGCATTTCACAAGCTCAAAATCGAAAGTAGCACCAAGATTCCAGATCCAAATAGAGGCAAAAAAAATTGTCTACCCTATGATTTAGAAAAAAATGGAAAATCAATACTGCCAAATAGAGCATAAACTTCTGTATCTCTGCCAAAAGGGCATTGGCTTCACCTCCGGATTAAATATTTTATAACCAATTGCTTTATGTCTTCACCACCATGATGAAGCGTGTTACTCTAGGGCTACTTAACTTTCCTTAAATTCCAAACTAAACCCTCATGCTGCACCAGCTAGAGAATAAAAAGAATACAGATCCCCCTAATCCAGAAAGAAATTCAAATTTGACAAGAATACATCAAGTACATATATATGGGTGAAATTCCCTCCAAAAAAAAAAAGTACATATATACAACTTTTTCACATCAACAGAATTATTGAATTACTCAAAAGTAGAAAATAGAAGTGTACACATCAGTAAGAGAATGATGAAGAAACCGCTTTACCTGAAGCTTCCCAAGGTGCCATGTCCCTGAGATGCTCACAACCTCAAGTACCCTATCATGCATAGATTGTGGATCAAAATTATCATAAGTTTCATCCTCATTTTGCCACAGATCTACACCACCCATGTAACTTCCAATGTTTGCAACAAGTACACCTTCTGCGTCCTGCAAATATTCAATATAATCATATAATTTGTAGGAGTAATAGGATACATTTTGAGAACAGTAAAAATTCAGGATTGAAAATTATTTCAATGATGATTTTGCACCAAAATCTTTAGTTCATAGGGGGAGAAACAAAGAAATCCAGCAATAAATGTCTATAAAGAAACCTCAGATATATAAAAATGTATCAAAAGAAAAGGGGCAAGAAAGAGGGTGAAAGAAGTAATACAGGCAAGGCGGATGGGATAAAAAAAAATGTTAAAAAATCTAATATTTTTCCAAGTTTTATATAGCAAAAGAGAAGTTGGATGAGGAGGAGG
This sequence comes from Castanea sativa, assembly GCF_040712315.1. Taxonomy (NCBI): domain Eukaryota; kingdom Viridiplantae; phylum Streptophyta; class Magnoliopsida; order Fagales; family Fagaceae; genus Castanea; species Castanea sativa. The sequence goes on along the minus strand of NC_134016.1, from coordinate 35,513,110 downwards.
AGATAAGTGCATATTCTCATCTATAGTAATCATTTACAGTTAGAGAAAACAGAAAATTTTGAGACATTTGTAAAAATTTCAGGGTCACTTAGTCACAAGCGAAGGGGAAAAAGCACATCAATTGTTTCTAATTCAGAATACTTGAAGAAAGACAAAAAAGAAAACAGCAGAGTTAAGAGAAATTCACAAGGATTACAATTGCATTTGGTGAAAATTTTACCCCTACGGTTCCCTTTTTATTTTTATTTTTTTATTGTACTCATATTTCACTAACCCACAACCAAACCTTGGAGGGAGTTCCGTTTAAGTTAGATCTCATTGGCAACAGTACCCAGAATTTATAAAATCCATCAGTGTGTGTATGTATATTAATAATTTAATATATCATAAATACTCCAAATTCACCAATAATGATAAAGACTGTCCAAAAACCTAAAAGCCCAACCAGTGGTGACAATTTCTTTGAAAGCAAATGGCATTTCTACAAGCATATAATTACTATTACTCACCTCAGGGACCTCCACCTCAACCCCATCCACTTCAACACGAACTTGCCAAGGGAAATCCTCAAATGTCCTATCCATTATGTTCCTGGCACCCTCTCTAGCGTAAAGAACTTTATTCATAAACTGCACATATATTTTACACATATTTTACTCATTTCCGTAAGTCAAAATTATCAATCAGAAGAAGATAAAATCATCCAAACAACAAATAATAATTGTGAGAAGATAGTCTGCGTACGCAAAAGTTTTTATCACCCCCCTCCCCCCCACTCCTTTTTTTTCTTTCTTTTGTTTGGGGAGAGGGAGTCAGGAGCTCAACAACAAAAAGTTCATTAAAATACAAAAAGACTTGGCAATTAGATTTGTGCCTAGACTTTTTTATTATTATATATAAGTAGATTTGTGCCTAGTCATGACATGTCAACAACCTTTTTAGCAATTAGATCTGTTTCTATGCATATGTCAACAAAATTTTGGAAGTTTGAAATTATGATATTTCGTAGACAATTTAGCTAGCATAATGGGCTCTATTTCTCCATATAATTTCAAAAATAAGTGGCGTGTTAAGCATAATGATTCCCGTCTTTATGCATATGGAAAGAAACTTCGCACCAGCTTACAAGAACTAATAATATAGACTGCAACTTAGATGATCTAGCACAAATATTCGTTATCTTTAACAACTGCTAGTAACCATATAAATACATATTTTCTCTCTTTTTAATATAGATAAATTACACATGCATCTAATAGGTTTTCAACCCATGGAAATGCTATTTAAGATAGAGCTCATATGTGTTATTTTCTCACTCATTCCCTAAATATATCATCATGAAATTTCAAGTAAATTATTTAATGTAATAAAATATCTCAGATGCAAATCATGACAACTAGAAAAGCATATACCTTTCCATCCATAAGGAAGTTTAGGGTCAGTTATAAGCAAACAACTATTTGGATTCAGGAGAACTCCATGTAATGTCTAGTATATTCCAAATGGGAAGTTCATATGCCAAGTATTCAAGACTTATCATAATTGAAGTTTAAGTTACCTGATTATAGAACTTCTCTGGATTCTCTTCTCGCAGATTATGAATGTCCAGAGCAACCTTTGCATCGCACCCAACTCCTGTAATCAATGCATGCTGAATTGGTTACCAAATGCATGAGTATATGCATCGTAGAACACTCACCCAGGGGGGGATAAGATATAATGGAAATAAATCATACGAAGCAGGTAGTAGAAGCTGAATGTGATTGGACCCACCCTGAAGTTGTATGCCAATATATATATATATATATATAAAATCTACCCAACCATTTTATACCCAGCCAAAATATCCACAGGTCCATTGGATTGGTCACTTTGTAATACTCAAAAGAAAAATTAGGGTGATACCATGGTCAAGTTTGAAACTCAGAATATACCAAGTAACCCAACAAAATTACATACATTATCAATACATAGCATAAACAGAGAAAGATCATAGTTTGTTTTCCTTGTTCGTTTTTAAGAATTGGAGTTAATTCAAACCAATTGATTTTTTGCCCAACTGAACCAAGTGAATTTAGAAACCAATACTTGGCAGGAGCAGGATGAAAGGTGAGAATTGAAAATTTTCATTTAATAATTGAGTAATCTCAAGTTAATCATGTGTAACTTCAAGTAAAACATTGCACTGAAAATGCCTACAGCAGGCCAATACCATTTATGAACTAGAATTTATGATCTGCTTTAAGGGAACCTTTTTTCTACTAATAAGTATACACAGTAACTGAAAAAAAAAAAAAACTAAACTCACATACCAAGATAGTTGTTCATAAATTTATGTGGTTGGAGTTGTTTTCCTTGTTGATTTAACACTGCCACCTTCCACCGGTCAAGAATGGTTACTGCAGCATGTTCAATGTGGTGCAACACTGTGCAAAGGCCTCCTTGTCTCTCCACTGATCCCAAACCACCTCCCCAGGATAGGACCCTGGCAAGATCATTTCCTGTCCCAGCAGGAAGAATAGCAACTGGAGGAGGAGAAACAAAATTTTGCTTGTCTATGGCATTTAAAACCCAACCAACAGTGCCATCTCCTCCGCATACAAGAACTCTAAAGTGAGGTACTTTTCTAAATAAATAAAGACCCATCTCTGGACCCTGTGTTGAGCTCAACTCAAAAACCTAAAGAGATGCACCAGGAAAATCCTGGTAAAAATCAAATGGCAAAATAATAATAATAATAATAATAATAACAACAACAACAAAAAATAAATAAATAAGTTGTACAGATAAGAGAGAGCACAAACATGATCCAAGTTGATAACATTTCAACACTGATAGTTTAAGGTTGCATGCTACACCAAAGATGCTGACCATATTATGAATTTTTCAATTGCCTCCCACTGACTAAAAGGAAGTCAGTCCACAAAGAAAATAACAAATAAATGCCCTGTTAAATGAGCTTGCTTAATTCCATCCAGTTGGCACCATAAGTGATGATTATGACCAAACTATAATGTATTTCGACAAAGGTAATATCAAGGTATAAACCCCCTACAATTACACTTACAAAAAGTCACATCATGCCACCTCAAATGGGGAATATTAATTAATCTTTCAGACATCATCCCCTGGTCCAAAATCCCATTATTTCAACAAAAATGTCAATTCAACAGAAACAAGGGGCAGATTCCATAGTTTTATATATTGTAATAATTTAATAAGTTGATTCAAGTTACACCTGGTGTAATTTTAAACAACGTTACATAGCTTAATTTTTATTTTACTTTTTTATTGAAATGTGGATTTTGAAAAATCCATTGTTGAATTACATTTTCATCTTATACCCTCCATGCTTGTAAAATTTCAAAATGATCAAATCTCTATAAATAGGTCATCTATCAAATGTTTAAATTTTAAAGTTTTGCATTTTAAAACTATGCATAAAAGATGAGTTTATGAATCAAATAATAACACATCCGATTGGCGTGCGTGTAAAGAAAATATAATCCAATGGTGAGATTGTCAAAATATTAGATCAAAAAAAAGTTATGAAGTGGTGTAACATTGAACCCAACTCTAATTTAATATACTTCAAAGTTAATGTATTGTATATTCACCATGCTACAAAGTACCTTGTGCGCCATTCTCTGAGTGTACTGGAATATTACAACTGCTTTACAATAAAAGGAAAGAAAAGGGATACACATTCCACTAAGAATATCCTAAAACTTTTCAAAAACCATGATCTCAACCAAAAGCATTAAGATGATACTTCCAATTCTACTTGTTCAGGAAGATGAAGAAAAAAGTTGACACATCTCCCAAAAAGTAATAACCCAAGGAACTGTGTGATAGAGAAATCAAACCTGTACAGGATTCAAAAGTAGATTCAAACGTTGCCTAAGTGAATCCCCACGCTGAGCCCCGCTCTTTTTGTTGATGAAAACTAACAAGGGCCTTGCATCTGAAGACAGATCAATTATCTCATATCTCTGTTTCATCCTCAATGACTGAGTCTCATCCTTCTGATTCAATGACGAACTTCTTTTGAAACTGGGCTTCCGATCCAGTTTGCTATCTACATCACCATTTTGATGTTGAACCTCCACATTCATGCTACCATTACAGTTTTCCTCTATTCCATTAGAACCATTAACCATTTGGTGAGTATCAGCTGTACTTTCTGTGGACATGTCTCCTGTACTACCACTATTTCCAGTGTCAATAGAAGATTCATTTCCATTCTTGTACTTCTTGCTCTGACTCCGGATACTTGCACGAACTGAAGATGCAAGCTCATTGGCTCCATGAGTAATTGAGCTCAAAAATCCACCTGAGGATAACTCCTTAACATGGAGAGGTGATAATATCAATCTTTTGAATGGGCCTAAATCACAAACATCACCTGTTTCATTAGACATATTACTGTGGCAATCAACATGTACCAGTCGTTGACACCACAAGCAACACCATATAGGGGATCCACCCAGGAAAGACCCACTACATTGTTCCTCACAATAGCTACAGAAAGAAGTTTCATCAGGTTGATCTGTGGTCTCTGTCCATCGAACAGCCCATTGGTGCACGACATGCTCATATCCAATCATGGATATACATTTGCAATCCTTATGGGCGCTAGAGGAGCAGCTTAGATGTGCTGCCACACCACAAATGTGACAACGGTGAATAAAACTATCAGAAGCCACCATGGGGCCAAGAGTTTGCGACGGGGACATGGACTTCAAGCACACACAACAATTTAAATTTTTTCCGCGAGACACAGATTCTAGAATCCAAGTATGAGGAGCTACAGGAACTTTGTGTCTTGCCTTTGGATTTTTCTTTGACCTGGCTATGGCTTTTGTCCAACTTAGATTGATGTTTCTCCTCCATTGGAAAGCTGTATAGGCTATAGTCAAAATTCCAACTAGGGCAGCAATAAAACAAGATACAATGAAAAACCTATCTGTAGGATTCTTGTTGCCCCAAATGGGAAGTAACATCTCAATATCTCTATACTCATCCATTCCTTACAATACAACTTTTACCTATTCTATATACACAGATATGGGCGGCAACCACCACACCAATGACAACAACAACCAAATTCAATCAATACAACAACCTAAATATATATCCTCCAATATGGTACTATCATTTACAATATCTCAAACCCACTTCCAAACCCAACTTACCGGTAACCAAACCACTGAAAGTGCCAATAAGAGTAACTATTTGTTGAAAATATGTTACTCAATGCAATTACTCCACCCTGTCAATCCCAAGGTCTTAACTGAAAAATCTTACACGTTGATCAGAATTTGGGGCCAAATCTAACATCCAAATACCTGTAGAACACAATAATAACTTTCAAATGACAGCTTCAAAAATATTAATACACCGTAGTTACAAAATTTCTTTGTTTTTAAAATTTATGTCAATAATCTTTCATAATTTGCAAGAACTTCTTAGACTCAAAGCAATAAGTACTCACTGTTGCAGCTTCACTAGTAATAGCATTGCAATATACATCTCATACAAAATTAGAGAATCACAAGCACATATATATAAAAACTAACCACTAAAAAAATAAGCTTCAAAATATGCGAATTTTCAATTACATACATAAAATTATGACCAAAATTTACCTTAGTTAACAAAATTCCTTTTTTTTTTTTTGGTTGAAATTTATGTCAATAATCTTTAATAATCTACAAGACTGGAACACAAAGCAATTAGTGCTCACAGTCACAGCTTCATTAGTATTACAATACATATACAAAATTAGAAAATTAAGTTGCACATAAATATAAAAACTAACCACAAATTTTTTTTTTTTTTTAAATATGTGAAATTTCAATCACAATTAAGAAAATTGCAACCAAAAAAAGAGCCCCATTTGGTTTCTAAGAAAAAAAAGGTTAAAATTTTAATCGCTTGGATTACACAAAACCGCCATTCCAAACCGCACAGTACATTAAGCAAAGTCAAGAGCAAACACAGCACTTTCAAACTCAAAAAACTTTCACTTTTACTTTCTTTTCTCCGCTCTTCAACAAACAAAAACCAAACAGAAAATTTGAAGAAAAAAAAATTAAAAAAATTCACAACATACTATTATATCAAACAACAATGGCATTCATTAATCAACAAAAAAAAAATTTAAAAAAAAAAAAACTTTAGAAAGAAGAAAACTTACAGTGAGAGTGGGTGTGATAGATCGATCTGATGAAGAAGAACAACCCTAGTTTTGATGATCTTTGAATTATAAAGAGAAAGCAGTGAAAACCTTATAAAAAGCCATATAGACAAAGAGAATCAAAAAGCTAAATTTTAAAAACCTCTACAGCTTTTCAAATTTCGAAATCATGAAAAAAGAATTAAAAAAATATTTTAATTATTTCTCTTTTTCTTTTCTTTTTTCAATTAATTATTTTTTTAAAATTTTTTTGGGGAGATTCTGAATGTGTGTGTGAGAGAGAGAGAGAGAGTGTTCAGTGCGCCGTGCGCGACGAAGGCATAGATACGAATCTATTTGGGTTGGCGATGACACGTGGCGGGGAGTGATGGCAATTAGGTGGCAAGTTTTTTTTGTGTGGAACCCAATGTCTCGCTTTTACGGTGGCCTGTTGGATACTGACAGCTCACCGGGTTCAGACACGTGGGACTTTATTAGGCGTATCGTATTATGGGGGTGGGGTACATGTCTTTTTAGAGAATTTGTAGCAACTTTTCTAGAAATTACCTCTTTTTTTTGTTTTTTTTTTTCTGTCTGTTTGGCTTTAATTTAAAAAGTTAGTTTATTTTACTATTTTATTTTTTTTTAATACTATTTATGAGCCTATTGCACTTTTTGCTCCTATTTATGAGTTCTTTTATACTCTTTCAACTAATTTTTACCTTTATTTACAGTACTTTCAGTAAAAAAAAAAAATAATAATTTCAGTAAAATAAGCGAATTTCAAACATACCCTTAATATAATTACTTAATTTTTCTATTTTACATGTATTATTTATTTTAGATTTTATTTTATTTGTAATAATCATTTTTTGTTCATTTATTATTATTATCTTCATAAGGAGAGAGAGAGAGAGAGAGAGAGAGAGAGAGAGAGAATTTAGTGAGATGTGAGAGCAATAGAAGAGAGAAAATAAAATAAAATATTGAAATACATTGTGAGCAATGATATTGTATATATCCACTGTAATACCTCAATTTTGTTTTTATGATTATCACTGCAACTTGTCATTTTTAATATAGAGTTAAGATATTATATGTGTGTGCACAGTAAGATAGGAGTAGACAATTTTGTGGTGCTGCAAATATGTGAGAAAATTAAAGTTTTAGTGCAATTAGTGTGGCAATTAAAATAATAAATAAATAAATAAAAGAGAAAGATGTTTTATGGACTTCTTGGAGACTAAAGAGATAAGCTCAATTGGGTTTTAAACTCCAACTCACTACCTCACCAAGCCCACATCTTTGATGCGTTAAAATATAAGGTGGACGAAAAGATAAATTAGGATTTTCATAAGAAGGGTTTCATCACTAAGGAGGCTAGAAGTTGTATTTTTCCTTGAAGTTAATCGAAGAGGCAACCAATTGTTCCAAGCATGATTTTTCATCTATTAGAAACAAAGAATTTTGAAGAGTTAGAATTTGATCTTGGAAACATTAGTGATATGTAGATTTGTTTCAAAGGGATATTTTTTTCCTAGAACTGTTGTTTACACTTTTAGGTTAGTGTTTACGGACTTCATTCTTGAATTGAGCCACGAAATTACAAGTTCTAATCTATTATTATGGCTTATGTTTTTCTTTCAGATATGTACACACACATATATATATATATATATATAATAAGTCAATGATATTGCCCACCGTTTTTCATTGAGCTTATATGTTGTTAAACCCATTGGGAGACATATTTGTACATATATTAAATCTTAGAATTGGCCTGTCTGTGTATGGCTTTCACGTTGTCCACTGTGGGTCCCTAGAACAAGTGAATGTTGCCTCATGTTTTCTTTCGGATTTGTATATATTAAGTCCTTTTAGTTTTGCCACGTTTTCTTTGGTTATATATATTAGGATGGTTTAACGTTTTTTTTGGAGTTTTATATTAAATGCTAGGTCAATGATATTTTGGCTAGTGCCTTCCTCATGGCAATATGAGTTTCGATTAATGCAAGGGAATATTATTGGTTAGAATATCATTGGTTAGAGAAACTTTAATTTAGTGTTAAAAGTATTATTAGTTTAGCAAAGTATTTTCCTTGTGAGTCAGTTTGTATAATTCGATAAATTTCATACTTTGTTGAGGATATTAAGTAATTTCCATGATTGATTATATGTCATATTTAAGTGTGTTATGAGGCTTTTTGGAGGTTGTTTCAGCTGGACTTTCAGAGTAATTTAAGTGCTATAAGTAATTATGCATAATATACACAAATTTTGTTATGTCGGTTCTTAGAAATTAAAGGTTTTCCAAAATTATATTTTTAAGCTTACGTTTTCTAAAATTTATCAAAAACATTTTTATATCATTGAAAGAGAAACTTCGACTTTAAAAAAAATGTTTTAAAAAGAAATTTCGAATTTTAAATAACGTTTTGAATGTCTGAATCTCATTTAAAAGATAATTTCTAAACTAAACTATTTTCCAAAAAGAATTGAGGTTCAAAGTAGGTTTTTTAAAAAGGTTCTTATTCTTTAAATTTGTTAAAACTAAGTGATTTCAAAGTCATATTCTTATTTTCCAAATGGTATTTAAAATGATTTTTTAGCAAATTGAATTTTTAGATTTACTCAAGAATTGTAAATATGTATATAAACTTCTTAGTTCCTATTCGTTCCCTAAGAGAGCCAAGCATCTTTTGATTTATGTTTCAATTTGATGTTGTGATATTCGACATGTCTTTATTGTTGGAATAATTGTTAATATTAAGAAAATTATTCTATGTTGTATAAACTTTGCTTTTTGTGACATGTGACTCAAAATAAGTGTTTTTAGAATTGATTAGGTATATGTGTAAGCCTGCTCACAGGGTTGTATGTGAGAATAGGTGTTGATCCCTCACCAACAAGGGTTACATGTTGGTATCCGCTTATAGGATTGTATGTAAGAATATGTGATATGTATATATGTGATACTATGCTCTGATTAATTATCTGTATGTGTTTTCGAATGATTTTAAGGTGAGATTACATATGTATTAAGTGATTCTTTATATGTTTTAGAATAATTATATTTGATATCATTGAGTAAGTTTGTGAAAAATCAAAATACTCGTGCTTTGCTTGACTTTATCTTGTTGTGTATTGTGTATAATTGCTTACTGGATGTGTGGCTTATCCCATTAATTATAATTTTCAGATTAAGGCTTAGTTGGGGAACAAAACCTTTGGATTGTTTCGTAAGGTGCAACGTAGAGTGTGGGAGTTTCTAGGCGAAGTCAATAATACTTGAAGTTCTAAATGATTATTAGTTATTTTTATTCCGCTTTAGATCTCATAGTATTTTGAAGATTATTCTAAATTGTGGATTTTAATATTGTAAAAGATTTATTAAGAGCATTGTTTATTTGGAGTTTTATTGAACCATGTTTAAATTATTTATGTTTATTAAGTTATGTAAGATTAGAAAGTTAGTCATGCATCTAAATTCATAATCCATGGATTTGGGTCATGACATCCATGGTTTACTATAGCAACCATGTTTTTTTGCAAAACTTTACATTGTTTAAGGTGGATGAATTTTGAGTTTTGTTAGTTAAAATGTGATCTTATTCTATTGTACAAGCACTAATGCGAGTACTCTATTATCCAAAGTAGGGTTGTCCAGTGACCTGAAACCCGCCTGCCCAAACCCACCCGAACTGAAGGTCAACATGTGGCTTTGAAGTCAGTTAGCAGTCGGTCACGGGTTGCAATACAAATAATTGAATAATTCAGTTCGGATTCGAGTTTAAAAATATTTCACCCAAATAACCCTAACCGACCGAATTATTTATACAAACTTACAAAGAAAAGATGATTTGACATGCCCAGACTGTCAACCCACACGTTTTGGTATCAGACTGAGAAAGGGGAAACGTGTTTGACCAGCATATGAGTGTATCATCTCATCAAACATCAATAAACAAAAGTTACTTTGTTAACACAAATTCCCAATATACAAATCAACGTTAAACTTAAATTAAAATTCAAAATCAACAGTGTTGATGAGAGTGGAAGTTGAACACTCAATGATTTGATTGATTGCAGTGGCACAAGTACCTAATTTCTAAATCAATGGTTATAATCCAAAATCAAGACCTAATCTAACGGTGACAATTACATATCAAAGATCTGATATCTCTCACCATCTCTAATGTGTCTTTCACTTTAGAGTTCAGATTGCAAAATTCGTGGGTCATGGCTTCACCTTCACGCTTCCTCCCCTCTTCACCCTTCCTCACCTTTTCACTTCTTCAGTTTAAAGCTTTACACTTTAGTCAATCTCAAACTTTTAGAGTCTCAGTTCTCTTGGCTTTCTCAAACTCTCTCAAACCTTTACTTCTCTATTTGGTTGGATCTTCAATTCTCTCTAAATCAATTCTCCACATCCAAACCCTAGCCGCCTCCAATGCCGTAGTCCACTCCTCTCTTCGTCTCCAGTGCCTAGTCGCTGCCGCCGCTGTCCACTTTGTTCTCCCTCCAAACCGCTGGTGTTTGTCCTCATTCCGCCGGTGTGTTGTCCTCACCCTGCCGGTGTTTGTCCTCACCCCGTAGGTAATTTTTCTCTATTTCTCATCTTTCTTTTGTTGTTAGTCTCGTTTGTTTCATTTGTTATGGAAATCAAATGTTAAAATCAAATATACCCTAAGATTTATAATATGAAACCCTAACTTAAAAAAAAAAAAAAACCTTGAACCCCTAACTATTTTACTTTTGTTTATTTTTTTTAATCAATTTTAATCTTATTTTAATTTTATACAGGATTGAAAGCTAACTCCAAGTAGAGTTTTTTGCCTTCAAGTTTGAATCTCATACACTCACGGTATTCTTTAAGGTATGGTTTTTGCTTTCCTTTATGTTTAGTGTATAAGTTGAGATTTTTTTTTCTTTTTATGTTTGAGTTGCTGCTTGATAAGGATAATAGACCAATCTTGTGTAATCTTTTATGTAAATCATATATTATGTTTGGTTGTAATAATCAATTGTAAATCATATATTCTGTGTTTAGTTTTTAAATCATATATAATGTGTTAGTGTTTAGTGATTAATCTGCTATGTAAATCATATATTATGTTAGTGTTTAGTGTTTAATCTACAATATAAATCATGTATTATGTTTGTGTTTAGTGTTTAATCTGTTATGTAAATCATAAATTATGTTAGTGTTTAATGTTTAATCTTCTATGTAAATGATGTATTATGTTTGTGTTTAGTGTTTAATATGCTATATAAATCATATATAATGTTAGTGTTTAATCTGCTATGTAAATCGTGTATTATGCTTGTGTTTAGAGTTTAAGTTTAGATTTTTTTTTTCCCCTGTTCGAGTTGATGCTTGTTAAGGATAATAGACCAATATGGTTATGCTATATAAATCATATATTGTGTTTAGTATTTAGTGTTTAATCTGCAATGTAAATCATGTATTATGCTTATGTTTAGTGTTTAATCTGCTATGTAAATCATTTATTATGTTAGTGTATAGTGTATAGTGTTTAATCTTTTATAAAAATGATGTATTATGTTTGTGTTTAGTGTTTAATCTGCTATATAAATCATATATTATGTTAGTGTTTAACATGCTATATAAATCATATATTATGTTAGTGTTTAATCTGCTATGTAAATCATGTATTATACTTGTGTTTAGAGTTTAAGTTTAGATTTTCTTTTTCTTTTTCTGTTTGAGTTAATTCTCGTGAAGGATAGTAGACTAATATGGTTCTGCAATATAAATCATATATTATGTTTGTGTTCAGTGTTTAGTGTTTAATCTGCAATGAAAATCATGTATTATGTTTGTGTTTAGTGTTTAATCTACTATGTAAATCATATATTATGTTAGTGTTTAGTGTTTAATCTTCAATGTAAATGATGTATTATGTTTGTGTTTAGTGTTTAATCTGCTATATAAATCATATATTATGTTAGTGTTTAATCTGCTATGTAAATCATGTATTATGCTTGAGTTTAGAGTTTAAGTTTAGATTTTTCTTTGTCTTTTTCTGTTTGAGTTAATGCTTGTTAAGGATAATAGACCAGTATGGTTTTGCTATATAAATCATATATTAAGTTTGCGTTCAGTGTTTGTTATTATTAATATTTGTTATTGTTTAATCAATTCTGAGCATCACTGTTTTGGCTTTTATTATTAAATAAAATTTCAAGCTTATGTTGTTTGTATTTGGTTTTTTTTTTTTTTTTTGGTTTTGTTTTGTTTTGTGTTTTGTGTTTTTTTTTGCATAAGTAGGATGCTGTTTTTCCTTTTTGGTTTGTGTGGTTATTATTATTAAAGCTATTAATTATCCTTGTTATTCTAGTTTGCTAATACGTATCTTTGATTTTTTTAGGTCATGGAAACCTCCACTAATGAACCCTCTGTCTAAACATCAGTTGCTACACAAGCTGATGGTGCTATTCCCACTCAAGTCAAAGCTTCTGCTACTATCCAAGCTGAAATAGCTACTGCTGCTGAGTTGCCCCCAGTTCCACCATGCAAAGTGAGTATGACAATTCCTGTTAGTGTTGTGTTTATCTCTTCAATTTAATAATATTCAGCGTATTATTCAGTTTCTCGTTGTGTTGTTTCCATTATTTTTGTGTTTACGCCAACACTAAGGCTAAAGGAAATGAATAATGAGTTAAATATCATACCTGATCATCTCGATCTATTTCCTCCACGGCTTGATCATCTCAATCTATCTCCTTGGCTTGATCATCTCGAACTATCTCTTCTACGACCTCCACGACCTGATCATCTTGAACTATCTTCTCAACGACTTGATCATCTCAAACTATCTCCTCCATGAGGTGCATGAAAAGAGAGCAAGAGAGTGTGTAAGAGCATCCCCATTAGCTCGTACATTTTTTTTTTCTATTTTAGCATAAGAACATAATTTTTCTATTTTACATACTCATTTTTTAAAACACCACACATCAAATTATCTATTTTACACTACATTTCATTAAAATATCAATTTTTCTTTATTTTTTTAATTGTTTCCCTTTTTTCACACACAACAACCATCATTCATTTTCTTTCTTCATCCTCAAGATACATAAAGAAAGAATTAACAACTAAATGCAAATGAATAGTGTTAGTGTAAATTTATACGGATTAATATGGATCATTTTTAGGAAAAACTGTTTAAATTCTTAAAAAAAAAAAATTTCTATCATATCTGTACTAATGTGAATGCTTTAAAAGGAAAGAAAAGCAAGGGAGTTGAAAGACAATGGTAAAAGAGAACTTGTAAACATATAAATGCATGAAGTTACACATGAAGAGACTCATTAGAGGAATGGTAAAATTAGCAGGACAAAAGGTACGGACAAAATAAATGTGAATATAGTATTTTTATGGAAAGTTCAAGTTATAAGTCAACACTACAAGCGAAAAGACCTGTTACAACAAGTACTATTGCAACAACAAAAATAATTTGGGTAATATATATATATATACACACACACACACACTATTGCATCTGTGGATTGTTTTTTGTTGTAATAGTAAGTTAAATTTATTACATCAATTTAATATTGTTGCAAGAATTACCTTGATACATATAAATGCATTGTTGTAAAAGCTAAACCTTATTTTATGTTGAAATACGTTGTTGCAATAAGTAACCACTTATTTGACATCAAAATATATTGTTGTAATAGATGAAAAAAGTGTTGCATCAATTTAAGATTGTTGCAAGAATTATCTTGTTACATCTAAATGTGTTGTTGTAATAACTAAACCTTATTTTATGTTGACATATGTTGTTGCTATAAGTAACCACTTATTTTACATCATTATATTTTATTGCAACGGGATTTTGTGTTGCATAAACCTACTGTCTTGGAGCTTATTACAACGGCTTACAACAACTTTTTTGTTGTTGCAATAACACCTTATTACAATGAATTTGTAGTTATTACAACAATTTTTCCCGTTGTAATATGCCTTTTTTCTTGTAGTGATATCCCACTCTCAAGTCGAAAAAGAGGAAGGTTAGGATGCAAATCAATCGTGTACCAATCAAAGAGAGAGAGAGAGAGAGAGAGAGAGAGAGTTCTTTGTGTTTTAAATCTAGCTCTGAATCGTATCATAATTTGTGGTTTCATGTGTATCCCAAATTTTATAATATATATTCTATTGAGTGAATATCTCAAGTTTAATACGTGGCTTTCATTTTTTGTATCATATTCCCTGATCTTATCCCATTAAAAAGCATATATAAACAAATTTTCTTGCGTGAATACATGGAGACTTTGTAGCATCTAGTAGGTTGAAGAGGTTCAATGTATAATTAGTATCATCTCCACGGATTCTATTAGACAAATTGATGGAATTGTGAGGCGTTTATTTTTATTTTTTGGTTTCCAATAGTGTTCTTCAAAGTTTTCAACTAGAGACTAATCACTATTCACGCCGGGTGGACCCACGAAGGGGTAAAACACTGGCCCAAGAAATTCTTTTTAAAGTGTAGGTAGCAAGACTCGAACTAGGAAGTATACCCAATTAAGTCCAGTACAAACAGTTTGAGAATGAGAGCCTAACCAACTCGACCAACCCCTGAGTTATTATAAGGTGTTTATGAACATTGAATTTGATGAAAGAATTATTATTTATTTATTTATTATTAATTTTAATCAAGACAAAGTATGGCAATTATGTGAGCAATAAATACCTAAGCCAGCTGCAAAAGCCAAAATACAAAAAACAACTTTACAGCCCACACGAAGAACAAGAAGCTGCAAAAGCAGCAAGCACAAGGTACAAAGCCAGAGAACTAGCTACGACCAGCCAAAGCTAATCCCACAACTCAAACTACAATAAAACTAAAAATAAAAATAAATTCCCCACAGGTCTAGCATAATGGAAAAAAAAAAAGATTTAGCTTTAACCGGTAACATAATGAAAGGATTGTCAAAAAAATAAAATAAAATAAAGGATTCTATTTTTCAATTCTCCACAGGTCTCTTTGGCATTTTTGACAAACATTTTGACTATTCTCTTCTTTAAGTTTTTAACATTCCACGGCCTCTCCGTCTCTCTACCAAAGACTACTCTCTTTTGACAAACATCTCCATTGCTCTTCATATCTTTCTTTGCCTTTGCCATGGAGAGTGAAGCAAATTGAAGCCCATTATTTTCAAGCAAAAGATGGTATGAACTACATCATCCAAAATGTCGACGATGTGAGGGATGTTGAAGCACTTGTCATAATATAAACATGGATTAGAAATCATCTTGACAATCGATGAGAGTTTTGCTTTGTGGTCTCTGTAGTCACGCAAATAACAACCTGTCTGATATTTTGGAATAACGATCTGTCTGATATTTTGGAATTATAATTGGAAGGGTCCCTATAGTCACACAAGTAGAGGATGTGAGGACTGAGAATCCGTTTATATTATTCTATTAGGCAACCTTTTGAGTTGGGTAACTGCTATTCAAGGATTATAATCCACATGTACTTTTTTTTTTTTTTTTTAATATAGAAAAAAGGAGCCATGCACTTCTGTGACAAGAACCTTGAACAACAATTTGCTACTATTTATAAACCTTGCACTTTTTAACACTATTTATAAGTCCACTGTACTATTTCAACTAATTTTTACCTTTATTTACAGTACTTTTAATAATAATTTTTCAGTTTCAACAAAAGAAGCATTATCCAAACACACCCTTCAAGTCATAATTTTAGTTCAAAAAAGTGTGTAACAATCATTTCCCAAAATGTAATTGGACAAACCACTTAAAAAACCACAAACTACATCCTTGTATAAAAAGAACGGTATTTTAGTTTTGAATAAAAGCTAAATCAAATTTCAAAGACAATTAGCCAAACAATTCACCCATAAAGCCTCAAGCCACAACACTGCCAACGGGGTTCTATGGCCTATCTAATTCGTGTATTTCTTACTAGCAGCACATGAGTGTTGGAATGTGGTTTGTAATTATATATTAGGACAAGCACAAGACAATTATATAGCACTGGAAGCAAGCCAAAATATAAGCCATTTAATGATTAATAATATCAAAAAATAGGTTTAGCAATAGGACAACAAAGTGAAAACAACCAGCATAGTGAACTCTCCTAGAAGCCATGTTCATCAAAAAAGTATTGAAGCCAAATCAGAAAATAAAAAAAATAACAATGTCTTCTTATATCAACTTCAAACAACTACATTCTAAAGTTCTCTAGTATCTTTTAATCCTCAGCACGCCTGCATTAATCTCTCTAAAGGGCAACTGCAATCCGTCCAGCAACTTGGTCAAGATCTCGCTGACCAGTGGATGTGATCTTCCTCCCACTGGCATACAAGAATAGAAATAGTTTTAAGTATCAAGTATATGAGCTGTTGAGTTGATGAAAAATTGTCATCACATAATATCTCAAAAGTTGGCAAAGTAATTTATCAAACAATATTTGACAGAATCATGTAAATAAAATTCATTCAGAATCTATTGTCGAAGAAAATTTGTTGTTCTAAAAACTGATTCGCACACTGAGAACAGTAAAACAAACTGAGATTCATTCCAGAAAGAATTCTTTTATGTGAAGCTAGAAACCCAAGATAGGATTTCCCTAATTTCCTTGGTTAAACAAAAATAAGTTCTCTTGGTGCTTCAGATTTGCTTTGAGCAAAAATATTGAAAGGAAATGTTGCCATGTTTAAGTCATTTGGAGAAAAGAAGCCTTTTCTGCACAAAATTACATTTTTCATTGAGAAAAAAAAAAAACCTTTTTTTGGATATATTTTACCTTGGTAAATGGAGCTTGATATTTTGTTACAAGGAAAAGAACCATATCAGAGGAGTAAATGAGGCAAAAAACAAAAAGAAAAAAAGAGAGGGGTTGGGTGTTGAAAATCATACATTAAATCAAGAAAAAAGAGTCATCCATTCATTTTTTTATTTGTTAATCATGAAACCAAAATGATGCCGGGGATACTCACCCCTTTGTGTCAATCTCAACAATATTCATTTTCTGCAATTGCTGAAGTATGTGACGAGCAATAGCACCACTGCTTTTACAGAAATGAGGTGGACGACTGCCATTCCTCTTGCTTCCTCCATAGATCCTTCTGAAGGCACCAACACCAAGACCCCCCCTCAAGTAGATCTTCCTTGCCATGGAAGCTGCAGTGAAAATTTGGTTAAGAAGATGCAACCACAATACACAGTTATACTATAAATGTAAATGTGCCCACCAGCTCTAATGTAGTACCAATCAGGGTCGTATGGAGCAAGCTCCTTAAATGTTGCAGTCTTGACAAGATCAGTCCATTCAGGGAGTTCGACCTATAATTAACCAAGGAGATGGAGAATGGAAACATGAGAATACCAACGCCACCGCCTACTAATATACAAAAAAAATCCAGAGCCTAGCCATGATTGATAAGTCAAATAACAGGCTTCAGCAGATAACCAAGGCATGAGGCAGCAAAAGGGCACTAGCCCAATTCAAGTGAGGTTCCAAAATCTAGATATAGTTATTATACATACAGAACTTAAATCATATGTATTTAATGTATTGAAATACTATAATCAAGTGTTTTTGACACGTGTTGCATGAAGAAATTAGGTTTATTAATTTCTATCAAAATAGGCTTAACACAGTTTAGACTCTATTAATTATTCTAGCAATAGGTTTTGCAACAAGTTTCTATAAATTAATTGATCTAACAACAAGTTTCACAACAAGCTTCTGTTAATCAACTAGTTTTAACAATAGGAAATAAGCATAGCAGCATGGCTCAAAATTGTTGCTTATATCCTAGTCCAGCAACAGATCAGCAAAAGACATGAAACAGCAACCAGACCAATAAACTAAAAAAGTGTTGCTCCACCGTTCTTTACAATTTAAACTGCATTTCCATACCATGAAAAACCAAAAAACATCAACAATGTTCATAATTTTTATTGCCTCAAAAGTGAATCAAAGTTCCAAAATGCCATCTTTGAATCAAATCCAAAAATGGGTACTTGGGTTTCCTTGAAATAACACATTTTCAAATTTTTTCTTTTTCAATTTTAACAATCACATAAAAACTAATGTCATTGCCCAAAACATAACCATATTCTCAGAACACCAAAAAAGAAAAAACCCACCCATTCAACTCAAATCATTAACAACATTATTCCTTGAAAAATTACACACGTAAAAAAAAAAAACCACATATAAGTGTTAAGTTTCAGGTTCATAGAAAAATAAGTGTTTATGAATATAGAGAGAGTGCGAGAGAGATGTATATACATGGCCAGAGCGTTTGAGGTGAGCGGCATAGGCCTTGACGAACTCGTGGGGGGACACGTCTTTCACGTTTCTCGCAGTCTCCATTTTCTGCTGCTTCTGGGTCTTGCTGCTGCTGCTGCTGCTGCTGCTGCTGCGGCGTGCCTCCTACAACTCTGCAAGATGTGAGCGTTTGAGAGAGAGAGAGAGAGAGGAAGGAAGAACTTGAGGTTTTACACATTAGGGTTTTAATGTTTCAATGAGGACTACGATATTA
Source organism: Castanea sativa (assembly GCF_040712315.1). NCBI lineage: Eukaryota > Viridiplantae > Streptophyta > Magnoliopsida > Fagales > Fagaceae > Castanea > Castanea sativa. The sequence continues at coordinate 35,494,383 of NC_134016.1, read as the reverse complement.
CTTATTTGTCCCCCAACTTAAACCCTATATTCCATTTATGCCCTCACTTCTCTTTCTCTTTAAACCCAAAAATAAAATAAAAAGGATAATTACAATCTTCTTATGAGAAACTTGAAAGATTTTTTTTTTTCACATTCGATTTACCAAATTTTATAAACTTGAATTTTGACTCTTGGCTTCCACTCTACAAGAATTTTGTACCTATGAAGAGATTATTATAATAAGGATGCACAGTGATAGAATTTGTTAAATTAATATTAAATATAGTTCTTCTCAAAAAGAAAATTTTAAAAATAGTGTACACTCGCTTGCTCTTTGCTTAAGGGTAGGTTTCAAAATAATTCTCCATTTCATAATTAAAATGAATAGTTTTAAAATTTTAATTAAAGTGTATTTTAAAATATTAAGTATGAATTTTGCTTATTATTATTATTTCTTTTTACCATAAATTATGGAGAGATTTGTCATTGCAAGTGTTTGGAGTTTGATAAATTTAGAATATTTCAATACTAATATAAATAAAAAGAGGATGTTAATTTCTTTGAACCTGAAGGGAGAAAGGTATTATTCTCTTCAGTTTTAGGGTATAGTATCATTCCCCCAAACCTGTCATATGGTAAGGTTATACATAAGTAAATATATTTTTATGTTACTTATGTATCATTCACTCTTTGACAGATTTAGTTAACCTGGATGGCCTTTAAGAATTACCATCTTTAAGAATTACCCTTATGTAAGTGCACAATTGCACCTGGACCCAAAGACAATCACGGGCTCAGGCCCAATGAGCCTTAAACAATAAAATTTGTAGAGTGTGGGCTTGAAACCTAGGTTAGAAGTACTGGGAGCTTGATAACAGGCTTTTATGAACAAACACAAGTAAATAACGAACGATAATGACAAATGGATCTCCTCGGACTCGAGCCGAGGACTACTTCTTTATTATTTCTCTTTCTTCCTTCAAGATTACAATTTCTTAATTTCTTTCTTAGTTTTTCGATCCCCCTTTTCTTTGGCCTTTACCCCCCTTTTATACTTCCCTCCCTGATACCTTTTGAACAGTGACTAAAAGTTTCCACCTCACTGTTCAGGGGTCACCTCCCCATTAATGCGGCCAGGGAGGTAGGTGCAGAGCCTTTAATGCGGAGGTGGCAGCCTTTACTCTTGATATTTTCTTTAATACTGGTGCATCTAAAAGATTCAGGATGTCCCCTTTTAACCACTAGTCTTTCCAGAGTTGTGCCCTGACCTTTATAATGAAATCTTGAGTTCTCTTGGATCTGTCCGAGGTGAAACTCTCCCTCGGCTGTATCCTCGGACCCTCGGCGTATGGGCCAACTCATAGAGTTTAATCCTGGAGCAGGTCGACCCTCCATGTTACAGCCCAAAGGCCCATATGCCCACTTGGGTCCTTTTACTCCCCAGACCTTACATCTTTCACCTCAAGAAAATACAAAAACAACTTTATTACTTTCTCATATTTTTTAATGGTATTTCTTTCAATACCAAAGAATAAAAAACTTTCAAAGATAGAAGTTGAATAATACGTAAAGTTCATTTTATAGTTTAATAATTGGCAAAACTACACTATTGGTCCCTGAAGTTTACCCTATGTGCACAATTAGTCTCTCAAGTTTGAAGTGAGCACAATTAGTTTCTTAAGTTTTAAAACTGAGTTGTATTGGTCCTTTTACTAACTGTTGTTAACGGTGTTACTTATGTGGCTAATGGAATAATGACTTGACATTTTTTTAATGATGTGACATGTTTTTAATTAAAAAAAATTACAAACTAAATTTAAGAACTAAGAACCCACAACGTAGTTTCAAAAAAAAAAAAAAGAACTTATAACCGCCGCCACCTGAAATCCCATGCCCTTGCCGCTGCCGCCAGTAATAGCCCAAGTTGTAGCTGCCGCCGACGACAGCCGTACCCATGTTTTTTTAAAAAATTAGTACAACAAAAATGAAGCCAAAATTATAAAAAATAAAAAAATAAAAAAAGGTGAACAAAACAGTAATATTAGAAATACCCAAAAAGCTAAATCCAAAGAATTTGAAAGAATGATAAGGAAAACACAGATTAAGAACAAAGCCAAGATCAGAAAAAAGAAAAGAAAAGAAAAAAATAGTACCAACATCGTAGACCACGTTATCGCTGAGAAACTTCTTGTCAACAAGTCCACCGAACACGACCACCTTCGATTTGTTTTTGTTTTAGATTTTATTGTATTATGAAGGTTACTTTTGGATTACTCTTTACAGAATATTAGTTAAGCAATGCTAAATAAGTCCTTTTTTTTTTTTTTTTTTGAAACTACGTTGTGGGTTCTTAGTTCTTACAATAGATAGAAAGTAATTTTTTTAATTTACCTGTGAATATTTTTTCCCACATGTAAATTTAGTTTGTAATTTTTTTAATTAAAAACATGTCACATCATTAAAAAAATGCCAAGTCATTGTTTCGTTAGCCACATAAGTAACACCGTTAACAGTAGTTAGTAAAAGAACCAATACAACTCAGTTTTAAAACTTAAGGGACTAATTGTGCTCATTTCAAACTTGAGGGACTAATTGTGCACACAAGGTAAACTTCAGGGACCAATAATATAGTTTCGCCTTAATAATTAATTCTAATAATCTTCTAGTTCAATAATTCCATAGAAGAGGGAAAAGCAAGTGTGTATGCATGTTCTACATGAAACATTATGCACGTTCTACATGAAACATTAAATAAGTTAATTAAATCACCTTTTCATACAAATAAAAATAAAAAGTTAATTAAATCACCAATAAATGTAAGTGTGCATTGGATTACCTTTTTGCTGAAATTTGAAATAATAATATAATTGTACTTAATTTTTTTTTTTGGGATTAAAAGGAAACTTCATTAAACCAACAAACAAAGGGGGAAGGAGGGATACTTAAAAAAAATTAAGTTTTAAAAAGTTATACATAAGTAAATAAGTTAAAAATTAAACAAAAATGAGGAGTCAAACTCAATCTAAAAATATATAGAGATTTAAAGTAACATGTTATGTAAAAAAAAAGAAAAAAAAAGAAATAAAGAAATAAACTCTATAATTAAACTAGGGGTAAAAAAAACCTACTTAATGTTTGACATTGGAAACATTTAAATTTGAGTATTACATGTTAAGTTAACGAGTAATGTCATTAATATTTTCATCTTTGATATAGAAAATATAATACAACTTTAGTATACAAATATAATAGTATACTTTGAAAATGAGTCAATTAAAAAAAATTAAAAATAAAAATTTAACATAGAGGATTGGGAATTGGTTGAGCCAATATATCTAACTGATCAAACTAAAACAAATTACTATTCCTATTACCCATACCCTTCATGTGGGTTCGAGTAGGTAATCAAGGCCAAGTCCAATTTGCTAGGTTTAATGATCATCCTACATAGGCACTACAATGGTTTGTAATTGTTAGGAATCAATAATAAGTATCTTATGAGACTGTCTTACTATTCCTATTACCCATACCCTTCATGTGGGTTCAAGTAGGTAATCAAGGCCAAGTCCAATTAGCTAGGTTTAATGATCATCCTACATAGGCACTACAATGGTTTGTAATCATTAGGAATCAATAATAAGTATCTTATGAGATTGTCTTATAAAGCGTCTCTCTCATATTTAGTGAGCCTCACACACTTATGAAACTCACATGTTGTAAGAGAAACGCTCTAGGAGACAGTCTCATAAATAAAATTTTGGAAAAAAATGTACAAGAAGTATAGACTAGTACACAAGGAACTAACACAACTACACAAGTGGGGAATTTTCAGGTGCACCATCAAATGGATTGAGTTATAACTTTACCTTAGCTCTTAATATCTAGTAGTTTTAAGCTGTAAGCCCTTAACCAAAAAAGAATTAAAGAAAAAAAGAAAAAAAAGGAGCCCTTCAAACTTGGTTAGTTTTAACTTTTAAACCCATGGAGTTGTCTGAGTTGGTTAGGCTCTCGATCTCAAGGTGCTTGTACTGGGTTCGATTAGGTGTGCTCCCTAGTTCGAGTCCTGCTACCTGCACTTTGAAAACAATTTCCTAGGCTAGCGCTTTACCCCTTCGTGGGCCCACCCGGTGCAAACAATGATTAGTCTCTGATTGAAAGTCTTGAGGGGAAACCAAAAAAAAAAAAGTTTTAACTTTTAACTATTTTGAACTATACCAGATCTCAAACCTGACGAAAAAAATCTCTTTTAATTTTAATATATATATATATGTATTACTTTATTAAGCAAAAAAAAAAAAAAAAAACTATAGTCTCCACTTTTTGACATTTTTTTGAATGTTGATGACTCACATGTCCAACAAATTGTGTCTATAAGTCATTTTGGTCTCCCCCTAACAAACAAACCTTAGGCCCATTCTTTACCAAAAATAAAACATAGGCCCATTAGACAAAACCCAAAATGCCATATGAAAGGAAACAAGTAGCTACGCATAAATCGATGCAATTGGGTCAGTGGCTTTTTCGATCTTGGAACTTCTTGGCCTTCAATCGGGTTTTTCATTCTCGTTTATGTGACCCCATGAGGTTGGGAGGAACCTTTGGACAAAAGTATAGATTAATAGAATAGAGAGCTACAATGGCTCTACAAGCATGGAGAGCTACTATAGTAATTGCAAGTTTTGACTACCCATAAGTTAGTTTGTTGCTATTCTCGAAAAATAATAAAAGTTGGAGTCTGTTGGAGCTGTGATTTTGAGGTTGACTCTCCAAAATTTGGATTCAAAGAGGGTTTATCTCATATGATAGAAATGTTAACAAAGGTCTAGCTAAATTTTTTGCTAGAAAGTCACTTTTCTATTTTAATGGCTTATTTTTTTGGAATTCACTATTCAACAAACTCTTTATATTTTTTCTTTGTTTTACCTATGTTTTAAAAAATTTCTAACTGCCACACCTTCTCTCTCTTACTCTCTCCTTCGCCACACTACCACCACCATGGCTAACCCCACCACAACCACTCCCAACAGTGGCGGCTTCAGGAATTTTTTCCAAGGTGTTCCTAAAATTTTTTCCTAGGAATTTTTTTTGGATACATGGTTTTCTTATCAAATATTTGTCCATAATTCTAGCAAAAGAATAAATAATAATTTGTTTGTCTTTTATAAACTATAATTTGTTATATTGTTGTTTCATTAATTATAAAATTATTAATTGTTGTTTAGCCTAACAAAGTAATAAAATTTAATTTGTTTGTCTTTTATAATGTATTGGTTAATTAAATTATTAATTATTGTTTATTAGTTGCTTCCTCCAATTAATTATTGGTTAATTAAATGATTGTTTATTAATTATTAGTTGCACTAGCACACAGCCACACACCCATGTGCATTTACCCCGGCTTCATGCCCCTATTCACCCCCCCCCCAATTCAACAGACAAGCCCCAATGCCCTATGACACCAATCACAAGACTAGAGCCAATCAGATAAAGCCAATTGATTGTATTTCACCAAAAGACACCAACACTAACACTAAAAGACAATTAATTTATCTCACCACACCAACATCAACACCAATGGATAACTCCAAAAAAAGGGCAAATATTAATAAAAATTTATAAAGTAAACTAAGCAAAAGGCAAAAGCAGACAAATGACAATCACATTTATCAGTTCAAAGTCTTAGAGAGAGAGAGAGAGAGAGAGAGAGAGAGAGAGAGAGAGAGAGAGAGAGAGTCTGAGTCAGTGATTTCATAATATCATTTTTTTCACTTTCATTCTTCCCTCTTCAAATAAAGAGCAGAGAGACTGAGACTGAGTCATAGAGATGAAATACTTGAGGGGCGGCGCTGTTGGGCACAGTGGCAAGGCGAGGAACTGAGGAAGACTGATTGGGCAGGCGGGGCAGCACGTCGAGATGTAGCTTCCGTTTGAATGGGAGATCAAGTTTGAGCCAGCCCGATATGGCGATCTCCTACTTTGTCGTCCATTCCGTTGGTTGTTGCGTCTATGAAGTGTGAAGTGTTTGAGGCATGATTTGATTTCAGTATATTAGGTTAGGTTCTTCTTCTTTTCTTTTTCTTTTTTTAAAATTTTATTCCGAGAATTTGTGGGTTATTGCCTTATTGGGTTTGCTACCATCTGTTGGGCTTGTCATCCGTTGTTTTTTTTTTTGAGAATCCGTGGGCTTGCCGCTTGCTCTGTTACATTTTTTTTTTTCTCTTGAAAGTAGAAAAAATAATTTTTTTTAGGGTGTTCCTAACTTTGATTGAGGGTGTTCCTAATTTTTTTTAAAGGGTAAACAAATAAAGAAATTTCAGTTCAAGGTGTTCCTAGGAACACCTTGAAATGGACGTGGCGTCGCCACTGACTCCCACAACTCAACCCTTCAAAATCATTAGTTGAAGTCGTTAGATCCAGTTATTGTTGGCCTCCACAACTCAACCTCCCCATTTTTCTTCGGATTCGAGACTACCATCACCATAAAAAGCACCATTGCACAATTCTCACCTCCTTCATTAGATATTATTGACTTCAACCAAAAAGAATGGCTCATATTTCTATTTCGCATCCTCGTTTGGGCTTGACTACCTTATGGCCAGTTTGGATGGAGGGTGAATAAAGAAGAGTAGAGTAGATTTGATCAGAATTTGAGTGAGAAGTTAGTTGTGGAATTGTTAAAGAGAAGTCGACATAATGAGATCGAAAGATTTGGGAAAAATTTAAGAGGGAGATTTGTCACTCGGGAATAAATACATATTGGTGAGAAATAATTTAGCTTTGCTACAATACCTAACATTGTTGTTGAGTATTGTAACTTTTGAATGCCAAGTTAATTGTGAATGGTCTTGTAATTGATTGGATTTTTTTGGCCTAATGTACACAATTATGTCAAAATTGTCGATTGATTTTTCTTTCACATAATGCCTCTACAATATATACCTATTTTTTCTTAAAATATAGTCACTCTTGATATTTGTACCACTTAGAGTGTATATATATATATATATATATATATATATATATATATATATAGCCAAATCAGAGAGAAATTTTTTATTTGAAACCCTAGAGATTAAAAAAAAAACCCTAAAATGACTAATAATACACCGAGTGGTATAGAAAACTTTGAACAAAATTTAATCATAATTCTAGAAGAAATCAATCAAGTTTATCAGTTTTAGTCCTACAGTTAAAAGATTTTTTTTTAAACCTACAGTTAAAACTTAAAACACTTCTTGGATAAATTATAATATTTGGATATTCTATTTCACTTAGAAATCCACCTCCATCCAAGAAATGAAAGTTTACTTTTTTGAATGAGTAAAAAAAAGTGATATTGTAGTTTTTTTATAAAAAAAATTATACACTACAAAAAATCTGTACTATTGTGGCAGGTGCAAAAATTGCCGCTATATATCACATATTGCGGCGTTTTTTTGAACCGCTGTGGTAGTTCTAATATTTTACGGTGCACTACAGTGGCGGTACATAGAACCACCGCAATATATGTGTTTTAGCGGTGTTTACTTAGATATAGCAGCGCACCAAAAACCTGTCGCAATAAATATAGCATTTTACGAGGATACTATAGTGACGGTATCGAAAACCGCCGCAATATGTAAGTTGTAGCAGCACTTTTTCTTAGTTATAGTGTGGGGTTGGACTGCTGCAATAGACCTTTAAATTTCTCTCTTCCCCAAAAATTTCCCTCTGCTTTTTTTTTTTTGCCTTCCCACTTAGGTTTTCAATTCAGCGTCGTTAGCCCCAAAACCTCACTCTCTCAAAATCTCTTCACTCACAAAACCAAGATTCAACTCTCACAAAACCAATATTGATTAAATTTTGATTGTGCATTTCTCTAAATTCAACTGTTTAATTGTGACCATAATTTACCAGAATGAACCTTTCATTACACTCTTTAAATCCAACGGTTAGATTTCATATCTAAGTATGGCATGTGATGGACATGTGTTGTGTACCTATATGGCTATATATATTCTCTCAATCTGACCATCCAATTGGTCTCAAATTTCACCAGCATCAATATGTCACCATACTCTTCAATCCTAATGATCAAGATTTGAATATGAAGTCCAGTGATATCGGGACCATCTGTTAAGTTTGATCGGGTTTGTCCAACTTTGACTAAATTTCGACCACACATTTCTCTAAATCCAATCGTTTGATTGTGACTATAAGTTACTAGAATTAACCTTTCATTTTACTCTTCAAATCTAACGGATAGGTTTCAAATCTAAGTATGGTGCATGATAGATATGTGCTGTGTACTTGTATGGTTATGTTTACTTAATTTGACTATCTAATTGGTCTCACATTTCACCAATACCAGTATGTCACCATACTCTTCAATCATATTGATCAAGATTTGAATATGAATTTCACCAAGTCCAGTGGTCTTGGGACCATCTATTAAGTTTGACCGAGTTTGACTAACTTTGACTAAACTTTGACCGCGTCTTTCTCTAAATCCAACCGTTTGATTGTGACCATAATTTACCAGAATTAACCTTTCATTACACCCGTCAAATCCAACGGTTAGATTGCAAATCTAAATATGGTGTGTGATGGACATGTGTTGTGTATAGGGTTGTAGCTAATTCGGTTCGGTTGGTTTTTTTTAACTGGCCAACCGAAATCGAAATTTTTGTTTGTAAAATTCTCAACTGAAATCGACTGAAATAGTTGAAACTCAATCGGTTTCGGTTTGTTTCGATTTCAGTCGGTTTTTCGGTCGGTGTTCGGTTTTTGCTCCTGGAGTTTGGGCTAGTTGGGCCTTTGGTTTTTTTTTTCCAAATTTTTTTTGTTTAGGCTTTTTTTTTTTATTTAAAAAATGTAGTATTCAAACCAATTGTTTTATGGCCCTTTTATGCTCTAATTAAGCCTTTTTTAGAAACCTGTTTTGGGCCTTTTTTAGGAACCAGTTGTGGCCCAGATTCAGGCCTTCTCTATTTTGGCCAATGGCCATCTTTGGACCTTTTTAGCTTTTTGGTTTGGCCCTTTTGGCCCAGATTTGGGCCTTTCCTATTTTGGCCATTTTAGGGGCTTTTTACACATCCATAAGTACAAATAAGAAAAAATCACAACCTGCTTTGCATTTTACATATTTTATAACTTGCTTTTACTTAACATAAATCTAGAAATACACATTATAGCAGATTCATAAAAAAAAAAAAATCACAACCTGTTACAGATTCATAAATCCAAAAATACAACACATATAGTAGATTCATAAATCACAACCTGTCATAAATTCATAACTTGCTTTAGAGCTTCTATTATACTCATTAAAATACACATCACATATTCATAAATCCAAAAATAACCTGTCAACATGATATAACCTGTCAACAATACATTTGCACAAGCACAACCTGTCAACACAATTTCATAAATCCAGAAATAATCTAGAGCAAAAAATTGCTCTAGTGCTCAAAGCCTCAAACTAATTTGCAACTTGTTACCATCAAATACAAACAAGATTAACAAATAAATTGTACGAGTCAAAATAAAATAACTAGTTTAGATTTCATTATTTCATTAATAATATGTCAATGTCCATGATTGTCCTTATATCAATACCTACATAATAGCATTATAGCCAAAGACTGAAAATAAATTGGCCATATGTCAATGTCAATGCCAACATATACTATTTATATTTAATATTTGGCCAAAGACTCAAAATAAACTGGCCATATGTCATTACCTATTGTCTAATATCATATATTGTCTATGTATAGGCCACTGTCAAAACACAAAATAAAAGCCCATATCTATATGTAGGCCACTGTCTACTAGTGTCTAATAGCAAAAAAATGCAAATATCAATATGTCAAGTTGCTGTCAGAATAGAAACTAACAAAACCCTATGTCATCAATACCACCCGTCCAAAGAGCAAAGAACAATCTTCAACCATCAACTTCAATAGGTGTTGGTGTGGACATGCCTAGTTCCAATGTTAATGCAGCATCATTCACGTGTTCTATAAACAAAAAATGAAAAAAAAAAAAAAAACATAAAAGTCACTTGTACAATAAAACAATAAATATGCCAAGAATCCAAGATATTCTATTTTTTTTTAATAAAGAAAGAAGTAGACATGTAAAATGTACAATAAAACAATAAATATGCAAAGAATCCAAGACATTCAGCTTTTTTTTAATAATAATAGAAATGCAGAATTTTTTTAATAAATAAAGAAATAGAAATTCATATTTTTTTTAATATAACAAATAATAGTCATACCTCCATCAAGCTTTTCAAACTCCTCAATATCATCCATGGCAGCATGAAGGCAGATTGTAGCCGATGAAGGACGGAGCCAGTTTTGACCACAAATGAGGGCTTCCACTATAAATGGAGACAATGAACTCCGGAAAGGATCAAGGACATGACCAGCAGTACTAATGGCAGATTCTGAGGCCACTGTGGATACCAGAATTGCAAGAACATGTCGTGCAACTCTTGAAAGCACACGGTATCGTGGAGAATTAACTTTCCACTAAGCCAAAATATCAAAATTATTATCAAAGACATCTTTACAACTCTATAACAAGTATTTATCAACCTCTGATTTGGTATTTGAAGAATCAATACCCTTCAAGTGCTTTTTAAATCCCATCATCCTCATTGCCTTCACATCAACCACACTAGAACATCTCCCTCCATTAATCCACTTGGTTTTTGACCTTAGGCTTGTGCAGCAGCACTAGTACTACTACTCCTTACTTGATTTTGAGTATAAGCATTATACAAATCCACCAAAATAGCCTTTACTCTTTTTGCCATATCAACAACCTTTTGGTTCTCATACAAAGTACCAAAATAGTACTCAAGATACCTCATCTTGTATCAAGGATCAAGAACTAACCCTACATACAACAAGTGATTTATATTATCAAAGTTCCCCTAATACTTTTCAAATTTGTTCTTCATGTAATCAGTCATTTTTCTCAACAAATAACTATCTTTTTCATACTCCAAGTCAATCGTGTCATGAATTGACATGAGCTCCAAAAAGAAAGAATTGCTAGTGACATAATTAGCACCTGAAAATCGCAAGGTTGCATCATAGAAAATTTTAAGAAATTTCGAAAAGATCCTAATTTTTTCCCATTCCACACCATCCATTCCCCAAGCAACCTCATGTCTATCATTTCCTTCTTGCTTTGCCTCCTCTCTAATTGTCATAGATAATTTGGATCTTCTTCCTCCAATCTTTCAAAAGCCTTTTGATACTTTTCGGCCTTCTCCAACATAATATAGGTGTAGTTCCACCTAGTGGGCACATCTAAACACAACTGACTTTTAAAGTCAACTTTCTTCTTCTCCGCACATAACTTAAATGTGCTTTGTCTTTGTGGAGATTGAAGGAAAAATTCTGGTTTTGTATCTCATACAAAACACATAGCGGAAGCAACAAACAAGGATCTATTTCGTTCATGATTGATAATGTGCACTATGTAAATTTCAGAATTTAAGAATAAGATGGCGTACCTTGGTGTGGAGAAATTCAAAACAAAGATTAGAAGTACCTGGGAACACTTTTAATCTTCACTCCAATTCCACTTTACGCCCAAGATGTGTGGTCTCTCAATCAGTTTTTCAAAGGGAGAATGAAAGTGTGTCTTACACTCTCTCATACACCGTTTCTTATTTCTTTTCTTTCTCACTAATAAAAATTCTGTATGTTTCTCCCTTTATAACTAACTGATTATCTAATTGGGTTGGCCTATTGGGCCTTTTCAATTGGTGTTTAGTGTGTGGCTTGGAGTGGGACAAAAAAGGACCAATAAGACACTAGCTCCAATGGGCCTTGGGCTTTTCCGTCAACTCTTGACAAGTCCAAAGTTACCATTAATTATATTTAATACTACTATATAAATATAATTGCACTCTAGGCCTTATTAATAAATTATATCCCAAGACTTTATTATACACGTAACCCCTTCATAAAATATTCGTAGTAACACAAAGTCATAAATGTAGACTGTCACTTTGTAAATTACTACATCTTATCCTTGAGTACCCGGTTTAATTCTTTAAAGTTATTCATTATATATTTATGAAATCCAATTTCATAAATATATACTTTAGTAATTTCTTACTAAAGTGGTTAGGCATAACTCTCTGAATAACTGAACCCATTAAACTTATCTCAAGGGAATATTTTATATCTCCATCAAGAAATTATGAATTCCATCTTGAGAATATATGTTCCATCAACACTAAATGTGGCTGCCCAACATACTGAAGTTTTGACCGTCACTTTAGATCTCACTCCTAATATATCAAAGTAACCTACACCTCATGATCAGGTCCATTATTCTCTCAGGATTAAGAGTTCATGCAAATAGAAGTCGTGAGATTTATTATTCATTTGACAGTCGTTAGGAGAATAACAAATCTCACAGCGGTCCTGTTCAATATGTCTTAACTCTTAAAACATATCAACATATCAACTAGAAGTCTCCACTTCCATGATCAAGACAAATCATCTTAGTTGATACGTTATAGTCTTCACAGATGAAATGCCCAATTTCATCATCGACTACGAACTATAAATTCTGAGTTTACAAAGAACTTGTGATTTACATCTTCTGTGACTTTTCACATTAATCACATACAATGTATCTCATGGACTATATGATAATGTCCCATATTCATGTTACCATTATTTTAAATAATAATAAAATAATTTTATCAATCACAATATTAAGTCATACATAATGTCATACATAATATCATACATAATATCACACAATAGGATTTAAGGGCACTAATCCTAACAGAGATGATCTTACTATCGCACAAATTTCCTCACCTTCACTATTGTCTTATCCATTTCAATTAACCATTCATGAACAATTAAGTTCAAGATATGAGCACTACACCTCACATGCAAGTATTTATGCCCTAAAATTGTTGCCTTCCTATGCTTAGTTTTTTTTTTTGAATAAAAGAAATTAGTCCACTATTAGAGGCAGCATTATCAACTGTAATAGTTAGAATCTTGTCTATCCCCCAATCAAGTAAACACATCTCAATTGCCTTCCCAAGTGTTTCACCTTTTAAATTTTTCACTAAACAAAAACGAAGAATCCTCTTGTGTATTTTCCAATCACTATCTATAAAATGGGTAGTGAGACCCATGTAATTCAAATTTTGAACTGATGTCCATGTATCTATGGTAAGGCAGACCCGCTGCTCTTTTAGGGCTTCTTTCAACTTTTGTTTCTCATCTAAAAACACCCTAGAGCAAGTTTTGGCAATTGTTGTGCGGCAAGGGATTGGATTGAACCTAGGTTGGGTAACAAACATTAACTTCCTAATACCAAAACCCTCCACAAACCTAAAAGACAGCTCATCTAAAATAATCATCTCTGCCAATGCTTTCTTACATTCCTCAAAATTAAACACCCAAGACATAAGTTTACCACTACTTTCTCCTTTTTCTTAGGTTTGAATGCTAGAATTGATTGATTTTTTTTTTGGTCTTCCCTATAGGGATATTTAAAACATTGTGATTGTATGTGAGTTCTCATGGTTGTAGTGTCATTTAACTTAGTGTCACAAGCATAGGTTGTGCCACAGTAGGTACAAGCTGCCCTAGGTTTTCCCCCCTTCAATAACTGTGAAATGACCCCAAACAATAGATCTTCTTTTTCCAGTATTACCTACATTTGGTGGGAATGGGGATTTGCCTTTGTCTTCATGCACATTGGTTGCCCCTTGACTCGCTTCATTGTCTTGACCCTTAGGATTTCTCTTGTCTCATTCATCTACAATATAGAATAAAACACAATAAGTCAGCAACTATAAAAATTTTATGCCAAAATGAGTCTAGTCTACAATAAAAAAAAAAAATACAGTAACAATAACACAATAAAAGTGAGCAAAAAAAAAAAAAAAGAATGAAAAGGACTCTTCACTCTACTCTAGTATACAATAACACAACAAGTCAACAAGAAAGAAAGAAAAAAAAGGAATGAGAAGGACTCTAGTATATAACAACAAGCCGACAATAAACACATCAATAAGATAATAATAAACACATCAACATCAAGGCAATAATAAACAGATACCCCAACATCACAGTCAACTATTAAAAAATACACCAACATCATAGTTAAGCACATGGGGTTATTGATTTTCAAATCTGTAACATTAATAAGAAAATAACAACTTAACATCACAGTCATAGATCCACAACATGTCAACAACAATAAAAAAAAAAATATCAACAATAAATAAATAAAAAAGCAGCTAACTTTATATATTCGAACTCAAAGGTAATCAGCTAACTTTAATAAAGAAACCAACCAGCACAAGCAGCTAAGCACATGGGTTATCGATTTTTTCAAAACCCTAACTTTCTTCGTATATAAAACTTGAAGAAAAAAATATACATCTTGATCTTATGTTGTTACTACAAAACAGAGATTCAGTCTTTTAAAAACCCTAACTTTATTGATTTAGTATTAAACAAAACCCAAAATACAAAATAGAGAGAGGGATATCGAGATTTTCAACGAGCACATGAGACAAAGGTGATCAGCTGAGCTAACTTTATTAGAGAAACCAACTAGCACAAGAAGCCAAGCACATGGATTATCGATTTTTTCAAAACCCTAACTTTATTTGCATATAAAACATTAAAACTTGAAAAAATAAACATCTTGATCTTATGTTGTTAGTATGTTACTACAAAATAGAGATTCACTATTTTCAAAACCCAAAACACAAAAAAGAGAAAGGGTCAGAGGGTATCGAGATTTTCAAAAGAGAGACTCACTGTGAGATGAGAAGTCGATGATCAAGCCAATATGGGGAGAGCGGAGTGTGGAGGCGGCGGCAGAGGGAGATTCGGCATGAGAGGTAGGGACTCTGGAGTGGAGGTTGTCTGAAGTCTGAACGTGAGAAAGAGTGGAAAGTGTGGGGTATGTAGGGAGGGTTTTCCAACTTTTGATTTTATAGTCTAATTAGTTTTAGTTTAATTAGTTTAATTAGATATTTACTTAGTTTAATTATAGGTGATTAATCTAATGGGTTTTAAAATGCCATGTTTAAAAATATAAAATGAAAACATTGAAAAGCTATTAAGCTAGGCCAGATCATTTGATGACAGAACAAAAAAAAGGCCTAATTGTGAATTGTTTTAAAATAAAATGATGGAGGTCCAACACAAAATTGCCAAAGCATGTTTGACTCAAATATTTACAAATTTTATATTATATATTTAATATAAAATAAAATATAATAATATATTTCAGTTTGAATTGGTCGGTTTGGTGCATTAAAATTTGCCACCGAAAACCGAACCAAAGTTTTCAGTTTTTTATATAATAAAACCGAAACCCAATCAAAATTTTTGCATCAGTTCTGTCGGTTTGAATTGGTTTTTTCGATTCCTTGGCTTTTTGCATACCCCTAGTTGTGTACTTGTACAGTTATGTTCTCTCGATTTGATCATCCAATTAGTCATATTATTTTTTTTAAAATTAACTGTAGTTAGCTACATATTAAAATTCTTACATAAATTTAATAATAGCTATAATCATTTTTTATTTATTTTTTAATAAGATAGAACGTGTGATAATTTTTGTTGTGTGGTATTTTTTTTTGAAAAAGTTGTGTGGTGATTTTTATTGAGTATATGTGATTGTTTTTTGTTTTTAAATTTTATTTCATAGCTCATTAATATTAGATTCCTAATATTTTGCACTCATTAACTCACTTAGATATTTTAATGTGTTTGATCCATGTACAATTACAAAATGCATGACATACAATTACAAAATGCATGACAAAATGGTAATTGCTAGTCAAAAATGGTAATTAATTAAAATTGTCTTATTTTATTTTTATTTTTTCCTCAAAATAAATCTGTCTTCTTTTATTTTTCCCACCCAAAATTTCCCAATTTTTTTTTCCCCTCCTAACGTATTTCACTTGGCTTTTTTCCCCTTAAAGCCAAAATCTGACTTTTTATTTAGGTCTTTTTCCCCCAAAATTTGTTTCCCTCTCTCTAAGCTGTCACTCTTCTTCTCTCTTTCTCTCCATCCTCACTGGCCATCCTCACCAGCCACCGCTGCCAACTGCCCTTCCATCAACACTAACCTCATCTTCTTTCTCATTCTTTCTTTAATCTTCTTCTTATATATAAATTAATTTCACAAGAAAGTTCCTGCTAGTCTAAGTGCCCAAAACCAAAGCCAAAGCCAAAACATTTTAATTGCTTTTGTTTTGTTTTCTGAGAAAGAGTGAGCTTGTCTGCCAAAATGGGATTGGAGGAGGGTAGTGTGCCCAAATGGGCATCAAAGCCTTGCATTATGGGCATTGACGAAGCTGGATGTGGCCCTATTTTAGGTTTCACATTTTTTCTTCACAACCCACTTTGTTTTTCTCTTTTTATAAATTTGTGGTTTTTTTTTGAAATTTTTTCTCATGATCTCTAGAGCCATGGTGTACGGCTGCTTGTATTGTGCCCTCTCCTATCAAAAACTCTTTCCTCCTTGAACTTTGCAGGTTTTCTTCTACTCTTCTCATTGGGTTTTTTTTTTTTTTTTAAAATAAATTTTAATTTATGGTAGAAAAGTAATGGTTATGCTTTCTTGGGTCTTTGATTTTCCCTTAGTAATGTGAAGTCAAAGAACGTACTATTTAAAATTTTTAATAAAAAAAGAATCATTTTTGACATTCATTTTAACTAGGATCAAAGTTACACATTAATATTTAATTCAACTGAAGTTGATACAAATAAGTTGTTGTGAGACTTTGAAAATATCAATCTTGTCTTCAAAGATGAAAGTTCATAGGGGAGTGGTGGGTGACCTCTTAAGCTTTCAATCTTGGTACTAGGTGCTCAACCCCCTTCAATTTTCTTTTTTGCTTTCTTCTTTCCTTTTTTAGAATACCCATTTTAAGCTTTCTTTTGCAAATGGGTCAGTGTGTATTGTTTTGTTTTTGTTTCCTATTCTCAAAGCTTTAAGAATTCTGATATGTAAAAGAAACTATTAATAATTGAACAAAGTTATACTATTTGAATTGTAAAAAAAAAGAAAAGAAAAGAAAGAAATTTGTGGAAATTACATTGTTAATCTTTATGACTATTTTTTTTAATTCCATGAATTTCATTAATTTGTTGCAAAATTGAGTGATTAGCTCAGATGGGTATCTGTTATTTCCAACGTTGTAGTCTTTAGAAGCATCAAGGAGTCTGCAACTGTAAACAATATTTTACTTTGATTTGTGAGCTCAAAGGAATATGACAACAAATGAGGTTGAAGTATAGCAAAAGTATTTGTTGTAGGGTTTACTGATATGTTTCTATTGTAGTTCACCAATTGATAGTCTATGTTAGAGATAATGGGTCATGTTCTGAATGTGGAAGTAACAATGGTCTCTAGCCTAGATGCCTCATGGGCAGAGTGGAGCGAAGTTTAGAGGCACTACACTGCTCACTCTTGTGGATGTAGGCACAGTGCCAAATCATGTAAATATCTGTGTTAATTTTCTCTCTTTTGTTCACTGACATTGCTAAGATATGAAATCTGCAACAGTTAGTTTATGATACCGGGCTTGACTTTCATGGTTATAGATGGTCATTTTATCATCTCGGGTTTGGTTGATTTTTTCATTTCCAGTTTTTCAATTTATAATTTTTTCCCCTTTCAAAATATCTATGTAATTCTGAATGACATTCTTAATGACATTTGTCTACTTTTGCAATCCTTTGTGCATTGGTAGATCTTATGATGACAAGACGAGAAAATGGATGTGCACGGATATTGAGGTGCAAAGATATGTGGTTCGCTCAATTGCTGCATTTCTTGATTCTATTTCTGGAGATACACTACACCATCCACTTGTAAAGGTATCAAAATTTTCCACATTTTAAATGTTTGATGGTAAAGATGGTGTCTTTTTTAAAAATCTTCGTGCTTATGGATACTTCATAGTAATTGTTTCTTACCTTTTGATTAATTTTGACTATTGAAATCTTGTTTTAGTATTTTGTATTCTATAACTATATTATGGTAAACTAAAGCATAAGCTCTCACAATATGACTCATTTATCAAGGTCTCAAAAGCCAGGTTACCAAAAATTTATTCTTATTTTGATTTGGTGGGCTTGGGGATTCTGGAAATGCCTAATTCCATACAATTTAAGTTATTCTTAAAGTATTTGCATTCATATTTTGTGGACCAATTTTAGGATTTAGTTGCTGATAAGGTTGGGGCATTGGTATGGATTCTTCATTTTAAAAATGGAGTCATACTAAATATAGCAGCAAAAGTGGTAGTAAAGTTGGTTAATGTTTTACCTAGTTTAGTAATGCAGCCTTATTTGTTAAATCTTGTTCATCCTCTCTCATCCTTGTTATCTTTACAACATGTAGAAGTGGTTGTATCATGTGCTACTGCTTTGAATTAGTTGTAGTTTATTGGTATTATTATAAGAAAGCACTTTATGTTTATAAGTTGTGTAATTTTGCAATCTGATATTGGGGTTGTTTTTGGGACTCTGGGAAAGCTTATCTTTAGACAAGCCCTAGGCATTGGCTAAGGTGGTAAGAGACTAAGGAGAGATTGTAGGTTTAGTTCTCACTTAAAGTAGAGGAAGAAAAGGACATTACAAATGAATTTATGTTTATATATATTCTTTCCTTGTTGGTAGATTGCAAAAAGAAGAGGCATTACAGGTTTATGTGGAGAAAGCAAGTGAACTTGTTTATGTTAGACTTAAGGCACTCTCTCTCTCTCTATTTGTGGTGGGTTGTTGAATTGGGGCAAGCAAGTGGCTTGCATGGAGATATAAGGTGGTTTTAGATGATATTAGAAGTGTTGACTGTTTTGTGTAATATTGGATGATTCTTGTTGAGTTATTTTTTTATTCGATTAATTCATTCTAGGGGCTTCTCTCTATCTTTTTCACACATGAAGAACACTAAAATGAAATTGGATATTTAAAGAGATGCCCATTCCTAAAGAATATTGCTAGTAATGATGTTATAGTTATCAAATGTGTTGATAACTTTTGTTTGCGTTTAAATTCATTGTTTTCTAAGGAACATAGCTGGTTGTTGGGTCACTTGACTAGTCAATTAGGCCAGCATAGATATGATACTACTCTCCTTAGCTTACTTTGGAATGTGATGGACATTTTTATAGTATGTTTACAGTTTTGGATGCTATTAAATGATAGTAGCAGTTTGTAGTATGTTAGGTTCTTTGCTTTTTTGTCTTTAGAACGCTCTATTATATTTTGATAAGTTATATTCCACTCTAATTATAGCAGCTAGCATGTATGGTATGTAGTTGGCTAGTAGCATTTATCCCATTTCAATTTGTTTTGAAACTAAGCAGCCAATCATGTCATTTTAGTTTGCAAAACCATAACTTTAATTGGTTTGAGATTTCCAGTTTCACACAGTAACATGCCCCAACTATTAGACCTTCCAACATTTACTTTAAAGACTTATTAAAAGTAATTCAATTCTTAGAAATGGTGGAACTCTAATTTCCATAATAGAGACCTTAACCTGTCTCAGTATTCAATTTTTATGATGGTTGTACTTGTTTATTTTTTACGCATGCCCCTCTAGTTTATTGAATATAGTTTTCACTATGCTAATTTCTTTAGTTAGCCATTTGATATTTATTTACCAGGTGCACTTAATTTCTTTAGTTAGCTATTTGAAATCAAAAGTTTTGTGCAATGCTGAAAATAGATTTGATGCTAGCTATTAGCTGATATGACTTTTGCAAGAGCCCTCAGTTTAGTAGCACTACAATTCTATCCAAATCAGTTAGATCACACACACACACACACACACACACACACATATATATAGGGCATTGTTTGAACTTGTTCTCATTTTTTGCCTTGGTAATATTTTCTTTTCATGCTATTCCATTTATATGCACTTATTGAGTAATCATAATTTGTATGTAGGATGTTCCTTCGGTCCAACAATCTCCACCTATCCAAAAATCATTAGCTGCATCCCATCACCAAAGAAGCTTATAGATTTTATCTTGGTGTTTGAGGACTCTTTTGTGTACAAAGAACTTCATTGCTATAACCACATTTTTTGCAAGTGTTGGAGGATATTTTTAAACATTTTAGAACTTTGATTATGATATTAGCTTATATTGAGTGGTTGTTTTATTCAAAGGACCACATCTTTTTTTGTTAATCTTATTATGATGGTAATAGACAATGTTATGTATTTGATAATATATTTCTATGTTAATATTATGTTAGTTTGAAAACATTTGTGGTGTTGTTAATTAGTTATGTTTGTGGTATTGTGTTAATAGAGTCAAAATTATTATAGGTTCTTTGAAACAGCTCTCTAAATAGGTTATTGGCAAATAGTGGTTTTAAAACCCAATTGAAACCCAAGGAACTAAAATTGACAAGTATTGTGGTATTGTTTCAGTAAAACTAAAATTATTACAGGCTGTTTGTAATAGGACTATGGTTTTAAAACTTAGAGGAAAAAAAAAATTAACCTATAGTGGAGGACAAAAACTGCCGCCAAAAGGTGCATATGGTTTGTTGTACATGAAACCCTATAGCGGCGCTTATTGCCTGCCGCTAAAAGGTCACTTGACCCGAATTATAACCTCATATGGTGGTGGTTTTTAGCCTGTCACAATAGACCAAAATAGTTGCAAAATGGCAGATCTATTACGACGCTTTTTGTTACCGCTGCAATAGATTGATAGCAGTACTATAATAGTGGCGGGAAGAACCGTTGCAATAGCACCCACTGCTAAAGGTCAAATGTACCTTTAGTGGCACTTTTTTGGACGTTAGCAGCGGTTTTGGCCCGCTGCAATAGTACAGATTTATTGTAATGATAATTTACTTTTTCATGAGACTTGAGTAATATCAAAATCATCGCTAAGTGTATGTTTTATTAACTTATACTATTTTGGTCTGTTTGGTTGTTAAAATTTTTTAATCACAAGGATGTTTGAGAATTTCACAGGAATTAAATTGGTAAGAGTTGACATTTATGTTGTTCAATATATTATACTTCAAATTCAAAAATGTAGAATCCTATAGAAAACACTATATATTTTTTTAAAAAAATTTGGTTGTTAAAAATTCTTATATAAATTATTTTAGAAACTAAATAATTAATAATTATTTGGGTGAAAGATAAATATAAGAATAAATAAGACATAACATAATGAACTAAAACTTCTTAATAGCCCAAGTGGAATAAAGCAAAAATGATTTTCCGTAATAGTGGCAAGTGAAATGAGAGCAACCTTAATTGTGATTTTTTTTTTTGTGGGTTTTAAAATGAATTGTTTATACTTAATTTAATAAATAAAAATATTAAAAGTTGAATTTCATTATTACCTTAAAAATTCTCACATATAAAACATTTGTGGGAATTGATATAAGGTAGGGTTAAGCATTCCTGCATTTCATGGGAATTGATGAGATGTTCTTGGAAATTGCAATTCTCGGGAATTTTATGAAACAAACAGCTAAGTTTTACAAACTATTGGGAATTAGAAATATTATCCTAAATTTTCACGTAGCAAACACACTTTATGTGACGTTCTGTTTGCTTCAATTAAAAACCTTATGTGAAAATAGTTTTTCGCATTTTCTTAGTAGTATTAAAAAAATGAGATATATTTCTAGAAAATAACTTTCTAAAAATGATTCATTTTTTACAAATGTTAATGTCGATTATAAGACCATATAACGATATATAATAAGATTATTTATGTGTATTATTTAAAGAAATCACATGACTCATTTAAAAAGTCATATGACCAGAAATACATGTCAATGGCCACTTTAACAGTTTAATCACCACGTGGTAGGTTGGAGGAAGTTTCCTCCAAACCGGTTTGGAAGTAAACTTTTTCTAAATTAAAAATACTTAGGAATGTTTTTTGAGAACAAAATACTTGGGAATGTTTAAAGTTTTATGGCAAACTGCGTAAAATCTTCCAATAAGAAAAAAAAAAAGTAATTATAGTGAGATACTAAATTTAAAAAAATAAAGATACTGTAACTCCCTAAGTTAATTGTATTTAATTGTTTCTCAAAAAAAGTAAATTGTATTTAATTAAGCTTAATTAAGTTTATTGATGTGCCTTTTAGTATACCGTACTAAGAGCTAGCGTATCAAGGGTGGAGATATAATCCTTTCAAAAAAGAAGAAGTAAAATGGAGATGTTATGGTAAATTAAAGCATGGAAATATGTCTTCCTAATCAGACCTTTCTCCTTTAATAAATCACCTTCATTTGGATTCTTTCTATAATTACTAAAAGCATTCTATATTTAATCATCAGAAAAAAAAATTCTAATGTTATTTTTGAGACAGTTTACCAACCATGTTGGTTTTCTTATTCTATTCTTCTTCTTCACGTAATATTAATGAGGAGTACTTGGAAAGGGGTCAATGCCCAAAATTGCACAACCCCATCATAAATTCATTCATAATTGATCCTTTGTTTTCTGCGTAGAATAATGCTACAAAATTGTTCATTCATGTATTAGATTCTTACTAATTCTTATTTAGGCAAACGATTGACATCATTTTTTAACTCACCAATAACTACTTGTCATATTAACAGTTTGTAAACAAATTTGTAACTCAAACATTTTCCTTTTACGTATACTTTCACTACCAATCACCAAAGAGTACTTTATTGGAATTTTATTAATTATAAGGAAAAAATAATTCGTCCAATCACTAAAATATCATACATTAATTGCAATTATATAACCGATGATTTCATATATCTACTGAAAAGTGAAAAATAGCCATAAGGGCCATAATAATGTAAATAAATAAATTCCAATTCGCTTAATTTTCTTCGTTAAGACCTATAAATACTATTCTTAATACTCTCTCTCGCTCAAAAGAAAGATTGATTCATCATTAAGGCAAAATGGCTGGCCTTGGAATTGTGGCTGCTTGGGCTATTATTGTGGCTTTGGTCTTTGCGTCTAATGGTGCTCATGGCTGGGATTATGCTCATGCAACATTTTATGGTGATATTGGAGGCGGTGAAACCATGAGTAAGTACTCTTATTGTCGTTTTTCATTATTTGGATCTTGCTTTAGAAATATATATACACTAAATATACCCAACCCCACCACCCCTAGGTACTTGTACCTAGAGAGGTGACTCTAGATCATTCTCATTGGCACTCTTAGGCTGTGTTTGCTTATATTTTAAGTATTTGATAGTGTTCCCAAAAATTCTATGAAAAGCATATTTTTACTATTTCCCCAAGTTTTTTCATCTCCCAAGAACATATATATATATATATATATATATATAGAATTCTAGATTAAAAAAAATTGTGATTAACCAACCACTGGTAGAGAAAGTGGTCAGCGGTGGTGGTTGACTCTAGTGGATTGTGGGGGTTGGGTGGATACAAATAAATAATATTTTTCATATTTGTGAGTAATCACAAATATGAAAAATATTTTCTAAAAATCAATTTCTATCTAAACAAACACAACCTTATTGTCCTTCAACCATGGCAATTAGAAGTGGTCTACTAATATTTCACCAGCATGACAAAGCGAATGCCATATGAATTAAAAACATGTTGTTTTGCATTTGTAGTAGAAGCCTAGAAGGCACTATTGGTGATAAAACACATTCGCATGCATTCTTTCATATTGAAGAGCTTCTCTCCTAACATGGAAGGCCCTTTTACATAAAAAAGAAAGTGGCATCTTAGTCTTTGGCTCGGATGAGACACCCCAGAATTCCTATAGATCAATAGTATGGTGGATCAAATTGTCACGTACTAAACCAATAAACCTACCGGTGGGGTTACCTTCCTGTTATTGATAATGAAGAAAATTGATATATTTTGATTTTGTTTTTGTTGTAGTGGGAGCTTGTGGTTATGGAAATCTATTCGATCAAGGTTATGGTCTTGAGACAACAGCATTAAGCACTGCTCTTTTCAACAATGGGGCTACATGTGGTGCTTGCTTTCAAATAAGATGCATAGACTCACCATGGTGCAAAAAAGGTGCAGGTATAATTCGAGTAACAGCCACCAATTTTTGTCCTCCTGACTATTCCAAAACCGAAGACATTTGGTGCAACCCACCACAGAAACATTTCGACCTCTCCATGTCAATGTTCCTAAAGATTGCAGAATACAGAGGTGGAATTGTTCCTGTTATGTATCGAAGAGTCATGTGTTACAAGAAAGGTGGGATTAAGTTTGAGTTAAAGGGAAATCCATATTGGTTGCTGGTTTTAGTGTACAATGTTGGGGGTGTTGGCGAAGTTAGTAATGTGAAAATTAAGGGTTCCAATACTGGTTGGATACAGATGTCTCGTAATTGGGGCCAGAATTGGCAAACTGGGGTTCGTTTAGATGGTCAAAGCTTGTCTTTCCAAGTGACTGGTAGTGATGGTAAAATAGTGCAGTCTGATAATGTTGCACCCTCAAATTGGGAATTCAATAAGGTATATGAGGGCAAGAATTTTTAGGAATGAGTAACTGGATTTTTTTTTGAAATCTTGGCTTCTAGCTAGTAGATCTTGGACATGTTTTGTTTGATTAAGAACTGTCTATGTACTTATGGTTTATTTGAGATTTAGGGGATTTAGCATGTAATGGAAATTCAAAGTCTGAAGAATAAATTTTGATTTTGTTATGCTTATCAATGATTTTTTTTCCTGAACTGGGCCAAGAAAACTGCCCAAATCTATGGTCCATTTATTTTTATTTATTTATTTATAAAAAAATTAAGAATGTTTTAGGGAAGTTCATGGTATACATTAACATCACACCTATTGATTATTATTTGGTAAGATTTCATGTTGACCTCTTACATTATTTTTTCAGAAATAATAATTATTTCTAAAGTATGTGATTATGATATTCTGGAACTGAGAAAGTAAAGCCTTTGAATTTTGAGATATCAGAATGAAAAGTATCAATAGAAATTTATAGAAATAATCCGAGATCCCTATTCTCCAGCGTAAAAATGCCAGAATCCTAACGTATATAAGAAATATACCAGGAATATTAAAAAAAATAATGGTAACCCATTTATTTATAACGGTGATCAGTAAAATATTACATTCATAATTGGGTCAACCAATATGACCAAACATAAATCATACTTGATGACCAAGTTCAAACAATGAAGAGACATACCAGTCTCTTCGTTGTGTGCGTCTAGTATTCGTTATTTATAATCCCAATCTACAACAGTGTCTAGTATTCGTTATTTATAATTTATTAGCTGTGCATTTGTGCATTTCTGTTTTAATGAAATAAAGAATTAATAATTTAATGAAATAGAATATATGATAAAAAAAAAAAAATCAAATATGAGTGTTTTGAAAATGGCTAGCTAGAATATAAAAAATAGTTCTTATTTTAGAATAGATAGAATTTTTGACTAAGCCAATGTGACTACTGCTCTATATAAGTTATTGGTCTTTTAAATTTTTAATGCCAGGGAGGTTTAATTGTTCCACGCAATCAGAGAATACTATATTGACCAATTTGTATAAAAAGTGTAACAAGTTCAACTCTTTAGTTCCATTGTGGGGATTTTAAATTCTTTACATTTGTAATATATATATATATATTTTATCAACTTTGATTTATGAACTCATATTTTAGTGGGATTGATTGCAACACTTTAGTATTCATTTTCTATTTTTCTGAAGGAAAAAATGAATTCTGTAATGCTTAATGGAGTTTATAAACAATTACTTTCACATAAACTTATTACTACACTTTTAACTTTGTATACGATAATTGTGACACGAAAGTTCAATTACAAAACTTTTGACCAGCTGTGTGTATGAAAAAAGCCGTAGCAGTACACATGCTTTCGACTTGGAGATGTTTGACCTCTTAGAGAAATCTAAAATTGCATGACACAAAAAATTTAAGAGGGAAAATTCTTAGAGAAATCAGTTTGTAGTAATAGACTAATAGCTACGTCGTGACCTAGTTATATAGTTCGACACTATAAACAAGACAACAAAATTTTGAACTTAGAAAATTATGAATGCAGAATTTTCAGCCAATAGAATTAGACCCCACAAAAAAAAAAGAGAAAAGTCAGGCAATAGGAATGGGTCAAGCCAGACAGCCATTGAATTCAACATTTTTCTGTAGCTGACCCAGTTATCGTTCTACACTATAAAAAGAGAGTTGAGTGCCTCATCACCTTCATTCAAAACCTTTCCTTTCTACAACATATATACACACAGAAAATCTCTCAACCAAATGGCTTCAGTTCTTCAATTACCTTCATCTTCTTCTTCATGTTGTTGTTCAAGGAAAATTAATGCTGCTATTCATGTCCCAAAGCTTCCAAAACTCACCCTCTCAGTTCCAAAAATACCAATAAGAAATCTAGGTGAGGAGCTGAATATAAGAGACGGGTTCATAAACACAATCCCAGTAGAAAAGATCAATGATAGATCACACAACTCTAGTACAAATATTGTTACCACTCAACTCTATGCTATCTTAGAGGCCGTAGCTGATAGAGTAGAGATGCACGCCAACATTGGAGAACAACGTGACAACTGGAACACTCTTCTTCTAAACTCAATCAACATGATAACTCTCACTGCTGCAACAATGGCTGGTGTTGCAGCCACAGCTGGTGGCATTGGAATGCCCCTTTTGGCTTTGAAATTATCGTCTACTCTTTTGTATTCCGCGGCCACAGGAATGTTGCTAATAATGAACAAAATTCAGCCTTCACAGCTTGCTGAAGAACAACGTAATGCTACAAGATTGTTCAAGCAGCTCCAGAGCCAAATCCTAACCATGCTCGCCATTGGATCTCCAACTCAAGAAGATGTGAAGGAGGTGATGGAAAAAGTTTTGGCCCTTGATAAAGCCTACCCACTTCCCTTGCTTGGTGCAATGCTTGAAAAATTCCCTGCAAAGTTTGAGCCAGCTGTTTGGTGGCCTAAAAATCAAGTACTACAAAAGAAAAACTTTTTACATAAAGGAAAACAATATAACAATGGATGGAGTGAGGAACTCGAAATGGAAATGCGAGAGATTGTTAAGGTGGTGGAGAGAAAAGACATTGAGGACTACGTAAGACTTGGCAACTTGGCATTGAAGATCAACAAGACTTTAGCTATCTCAGGTCCATTACTCACAGGCATTGCTGCATTGGGCTCAGCTTTTGTTGGTAATGGATCATGGGCACCAATAGTAGCAGTGGCTGCTGGGGCTTTAGCTAGCACAGTTAATGCTTTTGAGCATGGTGGACAAGTTGGGATGGTGATTGAGATGTATAGAAACTGTGGTGGCTTTTTCCAGTTACTGCAAGAATCAATTGAAACCACACTTGAGGAAAGAGATTTGGAGAAAAGAGAAAATGGGGAATTTTTTGAAATGAAGGTGTCTTTGAAACTTGGGAGAAGCTTATCACAACTCAAAGAACTTGCAAGAAACTCAGCTTCTTCCCAAGTAGACGAATTTGCCAGCAAGCTTTTCTAGTTTTCTATATTTGTGCATAGTTAATTCAATTTTTTGATTCATCAATTGTTTATAACTTAATTAAATCTTTTTACAATCTTCTAACGTAGTAAAAATATTTAATTCTCAAAATTTATATTAGCTACTTGTGCAAAAAGAGTTTGTAAAAGAATATGTACATACGTATGTATGTATTTTCTTAGTTTCTAACATATAATAAAATGAAAATTGGACCAAAGACCTAAATGAAATATATTTGATATTTAAATAATTCTATTGAACGAAAGTAAAGTTAAAGAATTGAAACGAATTTCAGTCAAATGGTCAAATTTAGCTAGTGCAATTTGCATTTTAGCCTTATTTTTATATTAACTAAGTTTGGTTTTTTTAAAAAAAAGAAAAAAAAAACATAATTAGTGCACTGAAAAGTGCAATTTTAAGGGCAATAGAGTTTTATTTTAACTACAATTTATTAGTTAGTGCATTCTTGTTTTAATGAACTAGATTGTAATCTCATACATATATACGAGATACATTTACAAATAAGCATTACTAAATGCATATTAAATTTTTACTTAGTTTATATATAATGTATATAATGTTTACATATTTGAAAATATAAAAAATCAACATATAAAATAAATATAAGTTTATTTGAAACAAATAAAAAAATTATTTAAATTGTTATCCATGAAATTCTTAATTTTAGTTTGTCCAACCACTATTTTTATAATAATAATACTATTGTGGGGAGTAAAAGGACCCAAGCAGGCATTTGGGCCTTTGGGCCCTAGCAAGGTGGGCCGACCTGTTCTTAAATCAACAACTCGTTAGTACAGCATACCGGCCCATACGCCGAGAGTCCGAGGACACATCTGAGGGTGAGTTTCTCCTCGGATAGACCCCATAAAACTCGGAGATTCACTATAAAGGTCAAGACAGAATTTCGGAAAGACTGTTGGTTAAAAGGGGGAATTCCTGAACCTTTTAGATACATCGGTGTAAGAGAAATATCTTAGGAAAAGGCTGCTACCTCCACATTAAAGACTCTGCACCTACCTCCCTGGCCGCATTAATGGAGAAGTGACCCCTGAACAGTAGAACTGAAACTCCTGGTTACTATTCAAAAGCACTAAGAGAAGAAATATTTAGAGGGAAGGAGATTTGAGCAACACGTGGATAAATCACCAAGAGAAGGAGTATTTAAAAGGGGTGAACGCCAAAGAAAAAAAGGGGGATCAGTCAGTAACCAAGAAAGAAATTAAGAATTGTAACCTTTAAGAAAGAAAGTGAAATAATACAGAAGTGGTCCTTAGCTTACGTCTGAGGAGGTTCATTTGCCATTATCATCTTCTATTTACAAGTATCTTTACACCGTAGCCTGTTGTTAAGTTCTCAGTACCTCTAAAGTAGATTTCAAACCCACACTCTACAAATTTTTTTGTCTAAGGCTCATTGGGCCTGAGCCCATAATATTGTGTTTGGGTCTAGGTACAATTGTGCACTTACAACTATAAGAAAAAAAATATTGATAGAAATGTTATTAATTTTCTGTTATGTTAGCTTAGTTTAGATTTAGACTTGGTTTAGATGGGAACCAAACCTAGTCTAAAGCTTAAGTCCAACATAAATATAAATTCCATTTTCATTATTATTATTAATTTTTTTTTAAAATTTTCACCAATCCCCGTTGCTAAGAATCATGTCAATACCTTGTCAAAGACAAACTAAACATTTCTTTGTCCTTCCTATTTATTTATTTTTTACTCTTTTAGCTTTTGCACTAATAACTCACTTGACACCAAAATTAAAAAAATAAAATAAGACATGTGGCGTAAAATTAGACACCAATTAAAAATTTAATTGGACTTTCTCTTAGATTTGACTTTATATATAAATTAGTGTGTAATCCCGTGCATATGCTTGGTACAATTAAAAACAATTACAATTACACCATTCAAATTATATATTCTTTAGAAGATATTCAAATTATACATGGTATTAGCTTATGTCTTATTTAAAACCATACATTTCTAAAATTTAAAATAGTTTTTCATTATATATATATATATGATTTAGAATTTAATTGGATTTAGATTCTAGAATTTTTGCACTCAATAATTCATTTACCATGAAAAAAAAAGAAAGAAAGATAAACACATGGTGTAAAATTGAATTTCAATTGAAATCTAATTTAAAATTTAATTGGATTTGAATAATTCACTTGGCACAAAAATTAAAAACTAAATGAGACATGTGGTGCAAAATTAAGAATCCAATTGAAATTTAATTGGATTTTCTCTAAGGGTCCGTTTGGATAGAACTTATTGCTGAAAACTGAAAACACTGTAGCAAAATAATTTTTAAATGTATAAATAGTATTGTGGGACCCATTTTTAATAAAAAAATAGCTGAAAATAAAATTTGTGGGTCTGTAAACAGTACACGAATGCACTGTTCACGGCAGAAAGCAGCTGAAAAGTCAGATATATACGGCTACTGTTCATAAACAGTAGCCGTTTGTCCCTGAAAAGCGTGTTGCTGCAGGAAAAAAAAAAGAGGAGAAATGCAGGACAGTCAACAAGTGCGGCTGGGGAAAAAAAGAAAAAGAAAAAAAGAAAGAGCAAAACGCGTCTGGACTAAACGCAGACGCGGAAACGCTCAATCCAAACACTCAATAAGTTTTGGTTTTTAGTGTGTATGTATGTGTGTGTGTGTCTATATATATATATATATATATATATATATATATATATATATATATATATATATATGAGATGGGTTTAAGTTATACCTGGTGAAATTTTTGTAAGGTTATACATTTTTTACACCGTAGATTTGTAAGTGATTTAACGGCTAAAAAAATATCATTAAATACTATTACTTTCCATCTCATTCATAATTAATAGACGAAATTACAATGTTGATCCCTTACGTTTACTCTGTGTGCGTAATTAGTCCCTCAAGTTTGAAATAAGCATAATTGGTCCCTAAGGTTTTAAAATTAAGTTATATTAGTCATTTTACTAACTACTATTAGTAGTGTTACTTACGTGACTAACGAAACAATGACTTAGCATTTTTTTTTAATGATGTATCATTTCTTTTATTGATGATGTGGCATTTTTTAAATAGATGAAAGACACGTGTAAGTGAATCAATCCAAAGGCTAAAAGAGAACCCAGAAAGCAACTTTCTCTCTCTCTCTTCCTCCTGGTAAAACTCCATAACTGAGTCTTTCTCAGTAAATTGTCTTTGTTCCTTCCTTCATCTCATTCACAAGGACGGTAAAAATCCACAAAGCAGTGCACAAATCTCTAGTACAATAGCAATTATTGAAAAAGTCCACTATCTCCATTACTCTCTTCGTCTAGCTTTCTTCAGAGCTAAGCATCAGACGCTCCAAGATCAGACCTTACCTAAGAAGATCGGTGCTTGCTGGAGAAGAAAGGGCGAAATTGGGACATTGGATCAGGGAAAGGAAATTGAACCCAAACCCTCCACCACTCAATCATAAATGGTTCCACAAGAACACCAAAGCTGGTAAATCCTAGTCTATAGTTGTTTTGGGTTTCAAGAAAATACAAAAGCTTGGCTTAAACTCACCTAAAAAAGAAAAAAAATTCTTACAGATGAAGGGGTTCCATTGTAAGCAATAATGCCCAAAAGCCCAACAAACTGAATATAAGATTCAAACAAAAGTGAATTTGTCTTTGTGTAGAAGATGAAGGAAGGAGCAAGACACAATTTAATGACAAAGAGAAACACCTTTGATGCTCAGATCTGGAGTTCTAGAGAGAGTTGAGAGATAAAGAGAGACGAAGAGAGAGAGAGAGAGAGAGTAATGGAGAGAGAATGAAAGAAAAGTTGCTTTGTGGGAATTTTTTTGGTCTTTGGATTGCTTCACTTACACGTGTTCTTCGTCAATTTAAAAAAAAATAGAGAAAACATGAGGGTATTAAACAGGAGGTGAGCCTATCCTGTAATTGTTTAATAAAAAAAATGTTATATCATTAAAAAAATTGACAAATTATTATTCTGTTAGCCACGTAAGTAACACCATTAACAGCAGTTAGTAAAAGGACTAACACAATTCAGTTTTAAAACTAAAGGGATCAATTATGCTTACTTTAAACTTAAGAGACCAATTGTGCACATAGGATAAACTTAAGGGACCAATATTGTAATTTCGCTTAATTAATACTAGTATTTTCTCTCTCTCCTTATTTATTGTTTTTGGCTTGATTAAAGGACACACAAAAAGTCAAAGAAAAAAAGAACAACAATAGCAATAACAACATAAACAATGAGAAATTATTGTGTGCTCCCGGAGTACCATAAATGCGTACTCCCTCCTCTCACATAAATGATGGGTTTTACTAATTAAATTCATGGTGGGACTCACCATCCATGTGAAAGGAGAGAGTACGCATTTATGGTACTCCGATACTCCGAGAGTACCTAATAATTTTCCCGTAAACGCTAAACCTTCACATTCCTATCTTTTGATATTTATTTTTCTTCATTTTCCCCCATTTCCTTCCTTTCTTCCACAACTGATCTCTAAAGTCTAAACTAGAAATAAGCGTACATGTTATGGTGATTAGGCTCGGGTACTAGTTCCATTTTTTCTTATGGCTATAATTACACCTGGTGTAACTCTAAAGAGTTACACATTTTTTAAACTATTAGATTTAAGTAAATTCAACGGCCAAAAAAGACCCCATTAATGCTAATATTTTGATTAGGATCTTATTAATTATCTCTCATTTATTATATTTTAGTATATCTATCTCTAAACCCAAAAAAAGTGTTATGTTTGACTAACTCTCTACGTTTCTCTCTCTATCTCTTTCTCCTCCACCTTTGTTCCACCTCCATGGATAGATTGCCGGCAGAAGAAGGAAAAAAAATAATAAAAAAAATAACATAATGGAACCTATTTTATTATGGCTATGCTACTGACCTTTTTTGTTCTGATACACTCTCCATGAATGCTAAAGTTGGTTGTTGCTGCCTGTATTCCTTTAATTGTTAAGTCAATCCATATATAGTCCAAGGCAGATGATTTTTATTCATATCTGAGGCATGTGTACTTTTAAATAAGAGTTATTTGATTTGGTTATCCAATCAATTTAAAAAAAAAAAGAAACAACAAAGAGTTTGCTGATTTGTAAGCTATGGTTGTAATAATTAACTGATGTTTTCTGAACATTGTACATGTGTTTTGCTACTTGAAAACTATAGATTTTGTCATTTTCTGACTCTATTGCCTAGTTGATTCTCTTTTGAATGAATTATTGCCATTGTAGGCATGTGTTTCCGTCAATCTTTTTGGCTATAAATGAGGAAGTTAGAGCTGATTTGATCTTTCACCTAATTACTTCTTGCTGTATCTACTAACATTTTATGGTCAGCCAGAACTAATTCTATGATATAACACTAATTGTTTAGTCTGAGTTATTAATGAAATTCTGATGACTTGTTTTAGTCTGAGATATAACACTGATTGTCAGTGGTCCTGTGAGTGACGAGCTCTACATCTCTATCTGAAATTTCACAGGGTATTAAAGAATTTGTGGATGAACAGCCTTCAAGTCTCGTTTGGGAGGAGGGAATGGAATGAAAACGAATGAAAAGAATAATTTTAGAATATTCTTCCCTTCCCTTGTTTGAGAGTTTTAATAGAGGGAATGGAAAATTCATTCCCTTGTTTGGAAGTTTGAGTGGGAGGGAATGGAATAGGTAAGAGGGGACACTCATTCCTCTCTATTTCCTTGAAACCTCAAATTTTCATTTTCCCCGAAATTGGGAGGAATGAGAGGGAATGAAATTAGATTTAATGAATTTTTTTACTAAAACTCTCAAAATACCCCTATATATTCAACTATTTATTTTAAAATAGGGGTCTAATAGTAATATTGTCATAAAATAATTCCATTTCATTCCCTCCTTGTTACTCCCAAACAAGATTACTTACATTCCATTCATATTCATTCCTTTATTTTAAAACATCCAATCAAGGTTACTTAATTCCATTCCATTCTATTCTTTTCCATTCCATTCCCTTCCCTTATGAACTCCCAAACGGAGCCTCAAGGTTTGCTATGATAGACAGTGAGAGAAACATAGAGAGATAACACTTTTTTTTTTGGGTTTAAAGATAGGTATAAAATATAATAAATGAGGGATAATTAATGAGATCCTAATCAAAATATTAGCATTAATGAGGGTCTTTTTTGACCGTTGGATCTACTTAAATCCAATGGTTTAAAAAAGGTGTAACTCTCACTACAAAAAACGAGGGCTATAGCTACTTTTCAAAAATGCAGCTATAGACCATAAAAACCTAGCTATAGGCTATAGCTGTGTTTTCAAACACGGCCTATCTTGCGCGTCAATAGCTCCCTGTGGGGTCTAAAGCCGCATTTTTATAAACACAGCTCCAGGTGACCTTATAGTTGCGTTTTTTCCACCCTTATAAGCTGAGACCTATAGCTGCGCTTTGTAAAAAAACGCGGCTATAGGCCCGCCTTGAGCTACGTTTTCTAAACACGGATGTAGGCTCAGACCTGTAGTTGCGTTTTTTAAAACGCGACTATAGGCCATCTTGGCGCTGCGTTTAGAAACACGGCTAAAGCCCCTTACATTGGGTTTTTCTATAGCCGCGTTTTTAAAAACGCAGCTATAAATTTTTTTCCCCTTGCTATATCTGTAATCCCTGCCCAACACAATTGCAAACACTCAACAGATGCAACCAATTGGAACCAACAAAACAATTGCCAACACTTAACAGTTCCCAACCATGTGAAAACTTACACAGAACAGTTTTGACATTGCAATTTTTTGTTTGCCCCTTTTCAATTAAAAAACAAAAGTGAAAGGTCAGTTCATTCTACCATGTAGTTAGTTTGTAGCTCTATACTAAAATATAGTCAAGTTATTAACAAGTTGAGCCAACTTGGTCTTGCTTTTGACTTTTTAAAATGATGCCTCTACATTATAAAGCCACAATGAGTTAAAGTAAGGCCAATAAAAGAATAGTTTTGAGTTATAAGTATACCTTCAAAAGCTCTAAAACTTTTGCAGCTAACTGCTGCTGCTCAAAGGTACTTTGATTTCCATGCCAATCGTGTAGCCATCTTTTGGTCCTCCTGGATTGGGGAATATAATCAAGTCATTATTATTAATACTTATAAAATTAATTGATTTTATATTTGTATACAAAAAGTACTGGACCTATATGTAGCTCCAAATTGGATGTTTAAATATCTTTAGAGATACATCAGGTGTAACTTGAACCCATCTTTATTATGAATGTTGTATAAGGAATTTGATATTAGCATGAACACTATGGTTGATAACAATATTTTTTTGAAGAAACTGAAGTAAAGGAATTTTTTGTTTATCAAATTGGGACTAAAAAAAAAAAAAAAAAAAAAAAATTGAAATCTACATTTAGAATTAGTACCAAATGTTTTTTAATGCTAAAGTTTTGTATTACATTAAAGTGTGCAGTGATGAAAAAGATAACGTGATCTTACCTATGAATCTCTTACGGTCATATGCTTATATTAATGTTTCTACACCTTGTGCATCTATTAATTGAAAATGATAAAAAATGTTACAATGGAATGATATTGAATCGCAAGAGAGCTTGTTGCAGGATTGCATTTATAAATTATACAAAAGAAAAATGTTACAGTGGGATTATATTAAATCACATGAGGTAAGTATAATAAAACGTTAAATCACAATTTGTAAATTCTCATCTTGTCGCTTATTTCAACCTCTATTACGCAGTTGAAATATTTGAATTTCCCCCACTACTAATGAAAATAGTTGAATTAGGCTCCAATTTGTAAGTTTTCTTGGTTCCAATTATTTATAATTTTTTTTATAAGAATTTTTTTGTGAATTTCTCTTAAGTACATAATTTGAGCTTTTAACATCAATTTTGACCAAGGGTCCTCAAAATCCAATATCAAAAACCAAATAAAAGACATACATATAATAATTTTTCCATAAAAGTTATGTTACTATTTCGACTTGGTGTGCGTATGAAAAGGACACATGCTTTCGACTTGGAGATGTTGACCACTATTGCATGACACAAAAAATATAAGAAAACAATCAGATAGTGGTCATAAATATGCTTATAGCTAGCTACGTCGTGACCCAGTTATAGTTCGAGACACTGTAGACAAGACATAACTTTTGAACATAGAAAATTATAAATACAGAATGGGTCAGGCAATAAACTTCAACTCCCCAAAAAAATTGAAATGAAAAAGTCAGCCAATATAGGAGTTGGTCAAGCCAGTTAGCCATTGAATTCAACATTTTTCTGTAGCTGACCCAGTTATGGTTGTACGCTATAAATAAGAGTTGATAGCCTCATCAACTTCATTCCAAAATCAAAATCTTTCATTCAGCCAAAAAAACAAATCAAAACCTTTCTTTTCTACAACATATATACACAAGAACCAAAAGTGAAAACCTCTTAATCAAATGGCTTCAGTTCTTCTATTACCTTCGTCTTCTTCTTCTTCATGTTATTGTTCAGGGAAAATCAATGCTGCTATTCATGTCCCGAAGCTTCCAAAACTCTCTCTCTCACTTCCCAAAATACCAATGAGAAATCTAGGTGGGGAACTGAATACAAGAGATGGGTTCATAAACACAATCCCAGTAGAAAAGATCAATCATGTCATTGATGATAGATCACACAACTCTAGTACAAATATTGTTTCCACTCAACTCTATGCTATCTTAGAGGCTGTAGCTGATAGAGTAGAGATGCACGCCAACATTGGAGAACAACGTGACAATTGGAACACCCTTCTTCTAAACTCCATCAACATGATGATTCTCACTGCCGCAACAATGGCTGGTGTTGCAGCCACAGCTGGCGGCATTGGAATGCCCATTTTGGCTTTGAAATTATCGTCTACTCTTTTGTATTCCGCGGCCACAGGAATGTTGCTAATAATGAACAAAATTCAGCCTACTCAGCTTGCTGAGGAACAACGTAATGCTACAAGATTGTTCAAGCAGCTCCAGAGCCAAATTCAAACCATGCTCGCCATCGGAACTCCAACTCAAGAAGATGTGAAGGAGGTGATGGAAAAAGTTTTGGCCCTTGATAAAGCCTACCCACTTCCCTTGCTTGGTGCAATGCTTGAAAAATTCCCTACAAAGTTTGAGCCAGCTGTTTGGTGGCCTAAAAATCAAGTACTACAAAAGAAAAACTTTTTACATGAAGGAAAACAATGTAACAATGGATGGAGTGAGGAACTTGAAATGGAAATGCGAGAGATTGTTAAGGTGGTGGAGAGAAAAGACATTGAGGACTATGTAAGACTTGGCAACTTGGCATTGAAGATCAACAAGACTTTAGCTATCTCAGGTCCATTACTCACAGGCATTGCAGCCTTGGGCTCAGCTTTTGTTGGTAATGGATCATGGGCACCAATAGTAGCAGTGGCTGCTGGGGCTTTAGCTAGCACAGTAAATGCTTTTGAGCATGGAGGACAAGTTGGGATGGTGATTGAGATGTATAGAAACTGTGGTGGCTTTTTCCAACTACTGCAAGAATCAATTGAAACCACACTTGAGGAAAGAGATTTGGAGAAAAGAGAGAATGGGAAATTGTTTGAAATGAAGGTGGCTTTGAAACTTGGGAGAAGCTTATCACAGCTCAGAGAACTTGCAAGAAACTCAGCTTCTTCCCAAGTAGACGAATTCGCAAGCAAACTTTTCTAGTTTTGGGTGTTTCGTACATAGTTAATTCAATTTTTTAATTTGTCAATTGTTTATAACTTAATTTATTCTTTGTACAATCTTCTAACATGGAAAAAAAAAACTTAATTCTCAAATTTTGTATTAGCTACTTGTACAAAATGAGTTTGCAAATATGTATGTATTTTCTCACTTTCTCACTTTCTTGCACATATTATATAATAACTTGAATTTCCTATTACAAGTTGTTGAAAATTTAAGTTGCAGACGCAAATAACTTTACGACCGCAGCACAAGAATATGCATGCATGTATTTTCTTAGTTTCTCACTTTCTATCATATAATAAAATAAAAATTGGACGCAAGACCTAAATTGAATTAATGAATTTAAAATTTGGAGGGCTCAATTGAAGGAAGGTAAAACTAAAAGACTGAAATGAATTTCAATCGAACTTAGAGGATATAATTTGCAATTTAGCATTTTTTTATTGACTAATTTTGGTAGTTTATTTTTGAAACACAAATTAAAATTTGTGCATTGAATAGTGCACTTTTAAGGGCATCTTTTTTTTTTTTTTTTTTGTTGAGAAAAACACACACATACACATATTTTTTTCTTAGTTCCCTTATTTTAATTACAGTTTATTAGTTGTGTATTCAAGTTTTAATGAAACTAGTTTATAATCTCATGTGTATGCATGAGATACACTTACAAATAAGCATTACTAAATGTATACTAAATTTTACTTAGTTTACAAATAAAGTTTATATATTTAAAAATATAAAAAACTACTTATAAAACAAAATATAAGTTTATTTGAAGTAAATAAAAAAATCATTTAAATTGTTATCCGTGAAATTTTCAATTTTAGTTTGTCTGACCACTGTCAGTAGAATAATAATCTATAAGAAAAAAATGTAGATGGAAAATGTTATTAATTTTCAATTTGCTAGAGTTTAGTTTAGATTTAAATTTAAATTCCATTTAAATTATTTATTTAATTTTCCCCAGTCTCCATTGCCAACAATCATGTTAATACGTTATCAAAGTCAAACCAAACATTTCTTTTTCCTTCTTATTTATTTATTTATTTGACTCTGGTTTTCGTACTAATAACTCACTTGGAACAAAAGTTAAAAAAAAAAAAAACACATGAGACATGTGGTGCAAAATTAAACACCAATTGAAAATCTAAGTTTTGAATTTATATATATACCAATGTGTAACCCCTGTGCATATGCACAGATATAATTAAAAATAATCATAATTATATGGTTCAAATTATAACTTTTTTTAGAAGATGTTCAAATTATACGTAGTATTAACTTACACTTTTTTTTTGACCATATATTTCTAAAATATGTAATGATTTCTCATATATATATATATATGATTTAGAATTTCATTGGATTTAGATTTTTTGATTTTCGCATCTAACAATTTACTTGCCATAAAAATTAAAAAAATTATATGGATACGTGGTGCAAAATTAGACTCCAATTGAAATCCAATTTAGAACCTAATTGGATTTGTACTCTTCTATTTTTATACTTAACTAGTTGCTAACCCATGCGATGCACGGAAAAACTATTGATTCTAAAAAAAAAAAAATCCAACAATGAGTAAATAGACATTTTGAAAAAAAAAAAATTTAATTGGAATTAATCCAAAAAAATAATTAATCAACCAAAAATATAAATTTTAATAAGAAAACAAAAAATCACATGAACCTAAATAAAAAGCATTTAAGGTGAAGAATTAAGATCAACCTACGGACACGCAAATACCAAAAACTCCAAGACTTAAAACTTCAAAATTTATAGAATCCCCAAATTCTATTTCAGATTCAAACCAAATTTATATATAACATATCAAATAAAAATGTATCGTTCTCTAGGCTGGAAGACATAGGCTGTATTTTTTTATTTTTCTCCAAAACAATAGAGATGCTTTATCTGCCATGGACAATAAAAAAAAAAAAATAATTAGAAGAAATTTCAACCCAAAAACCAAACCCATGATTGTTAACATGAGTCTCTTTTTTTTTTTTTAGTCCTATCATAATTTTTTGTATATATATAGATTATCAACGTTTGAGTTTAAGTTTAAGTTGGACTTGTTAGAGAGATAGGAGGAGACGGAAGGATGTATTCCAAATCTATGTTGGAATTGGCCAGTGCAAAGATGATCATTGATGCTGGGAATTTGGATAACATAGCGTCCACGGAGATGGTGGATGAGTTGGGGCTTTCGCCCTTTTAAGTAAGGGCCTCATCCAAAGCCCTGCCCTATCGAGTCAGACCAAAAAGTGCATAACCAGATTGGAAGCACGGAGGTTAATTCGCAATGGGCTAACTCACCTAGCCATGATGCATGACAGAAGAGAGCGAGCACAAAATGGAGTTTAGCAGGGCTACTAGGACTTGGGTCTCTTTCTTGGGCGGGGCATCAAGTACATGTATCTTTACCGATTAACCAATTTCTAAATACTGGAGTGGATCCTAAAGAGATCCCACTTCCTCATGAATTTATCTTGAATCGGGATCTTTTGGCTCAACTTTATGAGTTTCACTTCTTGTTAAGTTTTGATTAAACAAAAATAATTTTATTTAAAAAAAAATGATAATGATGAGTTTGAGTTTAAGTTGGACTTATTAAGGAGATAGAGTTTCAATTCTAGTTAAGTTTGATCTAAAAAAAAAATTTTATTTAAATATTGTGCTAATGTGGAAAATTGTAAAAGCCTCAGAGGTTTCTGTTTTATATAGATTTTCACTTATTGTTAAGTTTTGATTAAACAAAAATAATTCTATTTAAAAAAAATGATGATGATAAGTTTGAGTTTAAGTTGAATTTATTCAAGAGATAGAGTTTCACTCCTAGTTAAGTTTGAACTAAAAAAAAATAATTTTATTTAAATATTGTTTTGACGTGAAAAATTGTGAGAGCTTCAGAGGTTTCTGTTATATATATATAATTTGTTTGGTACAAAAATTAAAAATTAGATGGAATACGTGGCACAAATTTGTAATCCATATAGATAGCAAAGTTTACGCATAAATTTTTATCAATAATTATCATACTAAAAATAAATTAATAGTGTTTTGTTACCAATAATAACCTGCCTTATTCTCTTTCTGAAATTTTCGTATCTCCACATCTTGTTTTGCTCCCTACAAAACAGGAAATAAAAAAAAACAAAAAACGACATAAAATTTTTATTTTTCACAAGTGTCTTTGTTTGCTCTAGTGATTTCTTGAAACAGAGCGAACCTGCTTTCACGTGAACTTGTGTGCATTCAAATCGTTGGATATGAAAAGCAAGAGCAGCAAAATTGATTATTGGTTGATTTGATTTTTTTACGGTTCATTCACTTATTTCAGAATCTTTCGTTTTTGCACTTAATAACTCAATTAGCACAAAGATTAAAAAATTTAAATAGGATACGTGACACAAAATTATAGCACAATTAGAATATAGGATAAAAAAAATTAGATGTTAGTGTTTTGAAAATGGCTAGATAAAGTACAAAAAGTAGTTCTTATTTTATAACAGATAGAAAATTTTGACTAAGCCAATGTGATTGCTATTATAAATTATTAGATGATGTTTTGCATGATGCACGGATATTTTACAATTTTTATTTGAGATTATTTTTATGTACATTAAGACCTACATATAATACTTATTTTATTGTACTCACAATTTTGTTGAATAGTTTGAAGCTTGATTTTCTTATTTAGTATTTTATTAAAAAAATTTGCATAACACTATATATAAGACTATACCATATTATAATATTTATTGTTTAAAGTAGGCTTTATTTTTTATCCGATTAAATGATTTTGAAATCTAAAAATAAGAATTTTTAAAGCATATACTTTTATATTCTAAAATTATATAAATTTAAAAAATTTCCCAAACACTTCCTCAACCATTTTATTCTCACAACCAAATATCAAGACCTCAATCTCAAATAACCAATTCAT
Organism: Castanea sativa; assembly: GCF_040712315.1. Taxonomy (NCBI): domain Eukaryota; kingdom Viridiplantae; phylum Streptophyta; class Magnoliopsida; order Fagales; family Fagaceae; genus Castanea; species Castanea sativa. The sequence goes on along the minus strand of NC_134016.1, from coordinate 35,453,153 downwards.
TATCTCAATGAAATAAAGGAAATCATTTGTAAGTATTAACATAGAGAAAACATGATTAAACAAAGGAAAATTAGCTAAAAATACATCAATTTATCAAAATTTAATTGTCTTTAGTTAGACTTCTGTATCTATAAAAAAAGCGCAAAATTCTTTGAAATCATAATTGATTTTTATTTTATCACTATGACTCATACTGTACAATATAGTAGTAAAAAAAGCTACAAGGAAACCTACACATTATGAGTTCTAAAACAAAATACATTTATGATTTTCCAACATCAAAACTATAAGCTGTTGTAACTGAATAAAAAACGCAAGCCCCCTTCCTTGGTCATAGCTTACTCATACGAAGGGTAAGAATCAAATGATATGACAATGTTGGAGTTATATAAGTGTTGTTTAAAGGCTGAGAGTAAATAATATCGTTTTTTGTTTGAGTATATTTGATATGGGATGACATAATGGGGTGTGGGCATGTGTATATAAAGGAGCAAAAGTGAAAATTAAGGGTGAATGGAAATGCAAAGAGTTTTGTGTGTGAGAGAGATGAAAAGTCTTGAATTATTGAACCAAATAAAACAAATAATATTTTTGAAACATTAAATAAATTATAACAAAAAGTAATCTTGAAACATTGAATCAAAGGAAATAAAATGTCTCTTTTTTTTTAATTTTGTTCTTATCTCTAATATGATTTAAGAGTATTTCAATTATCTTCACAAAGTGCGCCACATGGCAGAACCTTATGAGTTCAAGTAACACCTAGTGTAACTCTAAGTAATGTTACACCACTCAATATTTTTTTAATTAGATGCGAATTTTGACAAATCCATCGTTAAATTACATTATATTCGTATATTCTTTATATTTGCAAAATTTCAAGGTGATCAAAGATCAATAGTCATGTCATTGATCAATTATTTAAATTCAAGTTTTTTTTTTAAATTTAAAATAATGCATAAAATATGAGTTTATGGATTGAATTGTAAATAACATTCAATTGACATGAAAATTGGTATGAATGTTAAAAACATATAGAACATGTAATTCAACTATAGAATTTTCAAAATATAAATTCTATAATAATTTATTGGGTGGTGTAATATTACTTAGAGTTACACCAGGTGTAACTTGAACCCAACCCTATATATATAGATTATCTTTTTCTCTTCATCTCTTTGTTTGGAGGTGAAACAGGATGGATGAAAAATTTTGGAGAGAAAATAGGAAGGAAAACTTTTTTGGAGTGTGTTTGGTTGGGTGAAGAGGAAGAAAAATAAATGGTGGGGCTAAAAGTTTTCTCCTTAGGCCCACCAAAATGTTTTTTCATCCAGTTGCCTCTTTTTTTTTTTTTTCATAAAAAAAAAACTAGAAGTGATTTTTTTGGGACATGAATTTTATTTTTTTAATAATTTGGGTGATTGTTGTTTTTTTCGATTTTGGTTGTGTCTCAATTTTTTGTTTTAATTGTGCATTATTCTTTAATAAAGATATATGAGTAAATTTATTCAAATTCATTTTTTCTATCTCTCATCTTTTTCACTTTCAATCAAACAAAAATGAGAGAAATTAAATCTTTTCTATCCTCCTACTTTTTCATTCTCTTATTATTTTCTATCCTCTCACTTTCCTACCTTTCCAATGAAATGGGCCCTTATATTTATTGATGTACGGGACATATAATTGTTGGGATTTTAATTGTGTATCTTTGTAAAATATTTTTTTTATCCACTTTGACATATGAACTCATATTTCAATGGGATTGATTGCAACACTTTAGTATTCATTTTCTATTTTTATGAAGGAAAAAATGAAGTCTGTAATGCTTAATAATAAAATAATTTTATGTGGTCTGATTTGTTCAACCATTCTGATTCAAAATATTATATATTACAAAATTTTTGTTCCAATATGTAATGGAAAATAGTAGAGAATTAAAAATTCTAAAATTTTATAAAAAATTGATTGGAAAATAGAAGAGATTTTTTTAAACAACTTCAAAAAAGGTCTAAATATTTTAAATAAAAATTTTCGCGATAATGTATCCTGCGCAATGAGTGGGTAATATATTGCCTAGTATTGAATCTATTGATAATGTTGTGAGCATTGTTATTGTTTACCTCACGTGAGACTGCCGCCACTATATAAATAAAATTTCTCTTTTCCTTTTTTATGAATGAAAATATAATTTATCTAGTATTTTTTTTATTTTTTTGAGAAAGTTTCAACCTATGACGTTCACTCCTAATGATAACTCTTTATCATCAGATCAAGACACCAATCAGTTTTTATTGTTCATGAGATTCAAATTTTTGGGTATATTCAAGATTGGATTTCAAGAAAAAGTTTCTATACTACTTATGTAATTTTATATTGTGAGCGAAATTTCTTTCCTCGAATATCATTGTTGTGGACAATTACTGTCTTTAATGCCAAACTTGATGGAACAAACAACTTTAGCTGTGTGATAATGAGACGTCATGGATGTTACGATCCAACAAGAGTATATTGTTGTGGAAAATAGCAAACTTAAAATATGTTAAAGACTAGAAGAAGGTACAGGATTATGGTATTGTCCTCCTACGCGTTTTGCTAGGAATCAAAATTATTTTGTTACGGGAGAGATGAAGGCAAAAGAGCTGTGAAAAAAAATTGGAAGTCAAGCACATGGCCAAGGTTGTGGAGAATTGACTTTATTCTAAAAAAAAATTCTTTCGTTTCCAGTATTGAAGGTTTTCTACACTATCGAAGGTATTTTTAAATTTGAGCTTATATATGATAATAATTTTCATGGTTTTCTTCGTTCCTATTACTTGTTTTTTTGGGAGGAAAAGTTTTGTAAATCTCTCTTAAGTACATAATTTGAGCTTCTAAAATCAATTTAGACCAAGGGTCCTCAAAATCCAATATCAAAAAGCAAATAAAAGACATACCCATTATAGAATTTTTACACCACCACCAACTATCATTATCTGATGATAGATCTGTTTGGATACCGTTTATTACTGAAAATTGAAAACTGAAAATATTATAGCAAAATAATTTTTAAACGTGTAAATAATGCCGTAGAACTCAATTTTAAAATTGTTTTTACTGAAAAAAGTACTTATTGGTCTTGTGAACAATGTACAAGACCTACAAAAAAAAAAAAAAAAACATGAGAGCTAAAAAATGCGCAAAACGTGCTTGTAAAAAATTATTTTTACATAAACTTATCTTTTTTCCTAATACTTATCATCAAACACCTCAGCAAAAAAAGAAAAAAAAAAAAAACACTTCGAAACAATAATGTGACACAAAAGTTACGTCACTGTACTAGACTTTGGACTTGGAGTGCATATGAAAAGGACACATGCTTTCGACTTGGAGATGTTGACCGGCTCTTATAGATATCTAAAATTGTATGACGCAAAATATAAGAAAGCAATCAGTTTGTAGTAATAGACTAATAGCTACGTCGCGACCCAGTTATAGTTCGACACAATAAACAATAAGACAACATTTTTGAACATAGAAAATTATAAATACAGAATAGGTCAGCCAATAAAATTAACCCAAAAAAAGAAAAAGTCAGCCAATACGAATGGATCAAGCCAGTCAGCCATTGAATTCAACATTTTTCAGTAGCTGACCCAATTATAGTTCTACACTGTAAATAAAGAGTTGAGAGCCTCATCACCTTCATTCAAAACCTTTCTTTTTCTACAACATATATATACACAAGAACCAAAAGAGAAAACCTCTCAATCAAATGGCTTCAGTTCTCCCATTACCTTCATCTTCTTCTTCTTCATGTTGTTGTTCAAGGAAAATCAATGCTGCTATTCATGTCCCAAATCTTCCAAAACTCTCTCTCTCACTTCCAAAAATACCAATGAGAAATCCAGAAGGTGAGGAGCTGAATATAAGAGACGGGTTCATGAACACAATCCCAGTAGAAAAGTTCAATGATAGATCACACAACTCTAGTATCAATATTGTTACCACTCAACTCTATGCTATCTTAGAGGCCGTAGCTGATAGAGTAGAGATGCACGCCAACATTGGAGAACAACGTGACAACTGGAACACCCTTCTTCTAAACTCAATCAACATGATGATTCTCACTGCTGCAACAATGGCGCAGCCACAGCTGGTGACACTGGAATGCCCCTTTTGGCGTTGAAATTATCGTCTACTCTTTTGTATTCCGCGACCACAGGAATGTTGCTAATAATGAACAAAATTCAGCCTTCACAGCTGGCTGAAGAACAACGTAATGCTGCAAGATTGTTCAAGCAGCTCCAGAGCCAAATCCGAACCATGCTCGCCATTGGAACTCCAACTCAAGAAGATGTGAAGGAGGTGACGGAAAAAGTTTTGGCCCTTGATGAAGCCTACCCACTTCCCTTGCTTGGTGCAATGCTTGAAAAATTCCCTGCAAAGATTGAGCCAGCTGTTTGGTGGCCTAAAAATCAAGAACTACAAAAGAAGAACTTTTTACCTGAAGGAAAACAATGTAACAACGGATGGAGTGAGGAACTTGAAATGGAAATGCGAGAGATTGTTAAGGTGGTGGAGAGAAAAGACATTGAGGACTATGTAAGACTCGGCAACTTGGCATTGAACATCAACAAGACTTTAGCTATCTCAGGTCCATTACTCACAGGCATTGCAGCCTTGGGCTCAGCTTTTGTTGGACATGGATCATGGGCACCAATAATAGCAGTGGCTGCTGGGGCTTTAGCTAGCACAGTTAATGCTTTTGAGCATGGTGGACAAGTTGGGATGGTGATTGAGATGTATAGAAACTGTGGTGGCTTTTTCAAATACTGCAAGAATTAATTGAAATCACACTTGAGGAAAGAGATTTGAAGAAAAGAGAGAATGGGGAATTGTTTGAAATGAAGGTGGCTTTGAAACTTGGGAGAAGCTTATCACAACTCAGAGAACTTGCAAGAAAGTCAGCTTCTTCCCAAGTAAACGAATTCGCAAGCAAGCTTTTCTAGTTTTGTACATTTGTACATAGCTAATTCAATTTTTTTGATTCATCAACTGTTTATAACTTAATTAATTCTTTGTACAATCTTCTATCATAGTATATATTTAACTCTCAAATTTTATATTAGCTACTTGTACGAAAATAGGCTGTAAATTAAAGAATATGCATGTATGTATTTTCTTAGGTTCTAACATATAATAAAATTAAAATTGGACCAGAGACCTAAATTAAATAAATTTGATACTTAGATGATTTAATTGAACGAAAGTAAAGTTAAAGAACTAAAATAAATTTTTGCCAAATGGTCAAATTTTACAGGTTTAATTTGCATTTTAGCCTTATTTTTTTATTAAGTAATTTTGGCTTTTAAAAAAAAAAACACAATTAGTGCATTGAAAAGTGCAATTTTAAGGGCATTCGAGTTTTATTTTAATTACAATTTATTAGCTGTGCATTCATTTTTTAGTGAACTAGTTTGTAATCTCATATATATATATATATATATATATATATATGAGATACATTTACAAATAAGCATCACTAAATGCATATTAAATTTTTACTTAGTTTATATATAATGTATATAATGTTTACATATTTGAAAAGCCGAAATGGGGTGGATCACTCAATTTAGGGGCATTCGGCAAGGAGGCCCACTATCTCCTTACCTTTTCCTCCTTTGTACAAAAGGCCTCTCGGCACTACTAAATAAGGCAGTGGAGAATCGTGTGATTAATGGAATTATGTCTAGCCGAAATGGGGTGTGTATCTCCCACCTTCTTTTTGCAGACGATAGTTTACTATTTTGCAAAGCCATGGTTGGAGAGTGTCAACAATTATTGAGCATCCTTGGCCAATATAAGGCAGCATCGGGACAAGCAATCAATCGCCAAAAAACTTCCTTGTTTTTTAGCAAGAACACAAATCCCGATATAAGGAGATTGATCCAACATCAATTGGGGGCTAGAGTAATGACAAACAGTGACAAATACCATGGTCTACCAATGACATGTGGTAAATCAAGGGTGAACACCTTCAAAGAATTAGAAGAAAAAATTCTCAAGCGTGTGATGGGGTGGAAGGAGAAGTTTATATCAAAGGCAGGTTGGGAGATCCTTATAAAAACAGTGGCACAAGCGATTCCCACATATGCCATGAGCCTTTTTAAGCTACCCAAATCCATGTGCGACACTATCAATTCCTTGCTAGCAAAATATTGGTGGGGACAAAAAAAGGAAGAAAAAAAGATCCATTGGGTTAATTGGAAAAAACTATGCATAAGCAAGAAGGAAGGAGGGATGGGTTTTAGAGACTTGTATGCTTTCAACTTGGCAATGCTCTCAAAGCAAGCATGTAGACTAACCCAAGACACAAATTCCTTGTTCTATAGGGCATACAAGGCGAGGTACTTTCCTAATTGTTCATTCATGACGGCTCAATTAGGGAGTAACCCGTCTTTTGTTTGGAGAAGCCTACTTGTAGCAAGAGACATCATTTACAATGGCTCTAAGTGGCGTGTGGGAGATGGCAAGACAGTGGGGGTCTACTCTCACAAATGGCTATCACACCCTCCAATACCATTGAATGAACATGCCAAAGACATGAGGGTCTGTGAGCTCTTGGATGAAGAATCACGGTAGTGGGATAGAGGCAAAATTGAGACAATGTTTGCAATGAGGACAAGGCAGGAAATTCTAGCAGTACCACTGGACCATCTTGACTCTTCGGACACACTGATTTGGATAGAAAATAAAGCTGGGAAATTCATAGTTAAAACAGCCTATCAGCTTGCACTCCGCCTGAACATGCATCCGTGGGCAGAACATTCATCAAGCCGTGCCTTCAAACCAACTTGGAGCAAAATCTGGACACTCAATGTACCACCCAAAGTTCGAATGTTTTTATGGAGAGCTTGCTCCAATTGTCTCCCAACCAAGGAAATCTCCATAGACGACGAATACATGTGAAGACTAGATGTGAATTCTGCCACCAACAGTCCGAGAATACAAGTCATATCCTATGGGAATGCCCATTTGCACAAAACGTATGGGCATTGATGAGTAGCTGAATCCAGAAATGCAGAAATATAACTGACGATTTTTTCCACTTATTCCGACAGTTGTGTGACAGGCTGAGCCAACGGGAACTTGAACAGTGGGCAACTACGGCATGGTCGATTTGGAATGCGAGAAAAAAATTTTACTTTGAGCATGTCCAACTCCAACCAAAAACAATCGTCGATGTCGCATGCGGTCTGTTGGATGAGTACCAACACCTCATGGCTTTGTAGTGACAAGCCACGTTTTTTTGCTGCATTTTGTATCTTGTTTTTAAACTTTTGAAACCCCAACACAAATACTGGGGATTACTGTACTGAAACTCCTTACACATAAATGAAAATTTTCTATCATTTGGATGTCAAAAAAAAGAAAAAGAAAAAAGAAAATATGAATAATCAACTTATAAAATAAATATAAGTTTATTTGAAACAAATAAAAAAATAATTTAAATTGTTATCCATAAAATTCTCAATTTTAGTTTGTCCAACCACTATTTGCATAATAATAATACTATATGAAAAAAATATTGATAGCTAATGTTATTAATTTTCTGTTATGCTAGAGTTTAGTTTAGATTTAGACTTGGTTTAGATGGGAACAAAACCTAATTTAAAGCTTAAGCCCAACATATATATATATATATATATATATATATATATATATATATATATATATATATATATATATTCCATTTTCATTATTATTATTATTATTTTATTTTCACAATCCCCGTTGCTAATAATCATGTCAATTCCTTGTCAAAGTCAAACCAAACATTTCTTTTCCTTCCTATTTATTTATTTTGGACTCTTTTGCTTTTGCACTAATAGCTTATTTGGCACTAAAATTAAAAAAATAAGGGGTAATTACACTAAACTCACCTGTGGTTTGGCTTGAAATCACTTTACCTACCCGTGATTTAAAAAGTGTCACTTTACCCACCTGAGGTATATTCCGTTTGTTTTTCGTAACCCACCTTTGTTAAAATCAGGGGTAAATAAATATTTTTTCTCAAATTTTATGTCTCTCTCCATCCAAAACAAAAAATAGCACAAAAATACAAGAGAAACAAGATCAAAAGGCTCTATATCCCTAATTACATGAAGCATTGTTGTAGTAGCTAATATAGATGGAAGATGACTCGTAAGAACAACCTAGTTTTCTCTAGATTAGTTTATGGAAAAAAAAAAGAAAAAAAAAACTTATCCTACCAAGCAAGGGGCCACTCCACTCCTTGCTCTTGCTTGCTCTAGTCTAAACACTCTTTTAACACCTGAAATTCTCAAGAACAAAAATGGTGTCGATGGTACTTTCCTCACTAGCTGCTCACTCTTCTTCGCTCTACCATTACCATCTACTCCCGAATTCTTCACCCAAACAAACTTACACTGGTTTTTCCCTCCAATCTAGTAGACCCATTTCCAAGAGAGTGCTACGCTCGGTCTGCTTTTTGAAAGCCGGAGATGATAAGTCAAAACCTGATATTCATGACAAGGTAACCCTTCTCAACTCAGCTGCAACTCACTACAATGAATCTCTACTTTTAGCTTTTTTGGGTTTGAGCACATAGTTAAGTACTTAAATACACAACCTAGTTTCAAAATCCAATCCACAGCCTCTTTCCTAGCCACCATTAGAGACCCATCTGAGATTTGACTGCTCAAACACACATGGGTCTCTCCCTCCTTGGATTTTAGGGACACAAGTTCATCATCCTCCCAAACCAAGTCATTCTCTAGCAAAACCGAAGGGAAAAATGAGTGCTTTTTCACATTTTCATCACTCCCTTCTTCCCTAATACCATTCACTTCCTCAAAACACTCTTCCTCACAGAACAAAGCATCAATGACTGTTGCAAGACTTTGTAGCTATTGGGTTTCCTCCTCTGAGAAGAAGAGATTGAAGCCTCTGCTCATCATACAATGAAAAGTTTAAAGCTTGAGCGCACACACTCATATCCATATTCATCAACAAATGCCTCTCTTCGAGTACTGTACAATAGGGATGCAGAGAGAGAGAGAGAGAGCTTCCTTTTTACAAAACCCTCCCTTTTGATCTTGTTTCTCTTGCATTGTTGTGCTATTTTTTGTTTTGGGAGGAGAGAGACATAAAATTTGAGCAAAAATACCTATTTACCCCTGATTTTAACAGAGGTGTGTTACGGAAAACAAATGGAACACGCCTCAGGTGGGTAAAGTGATATTTTTTAAACCACGAGTAGGCAAAGTAATTTCGGGCCAAACCACAGGTAGATTTAGTGTAATTACCAAAAAAAAAAAAAAAATTAACCTTCGAAGTTGAGAATACTATGTCCACAATTTGTCATCTATGATTTGTTGTGAAAATATTGTAAACGTATCACCTCTCTTAAAAGTTAGCTGTAAAATCCATAAAAACTAAATTTGAATTCAAATTGAAGAACAAAATATCGTAAAAATGAATTTCAAATTAGGGGTATTTACATTAAACCTATATGTGGTTTGGCCCGAAATCACTTTGCTTACTCGTAGTTTAAAAAGTGACACTTTACCCACATGAGGTATGCTCCATTTGTTTTTCGTAACCACCTCTGTTAAAATTAGGAGTAAATAAGTATTTTTGCTCAAATTTTATATCTCTCTCCTCTCAGAACAAAAAATAGCACAAAAATGCAAGAGAAATACGATCAAAAAGTGGGACTGGTCTCTCTCTCAATTCACATAAATCTTGAACATGAAGAACATACCCAAAAAAATAAAACCCAAATCAACCTACAGATCAACCCGGATCAACCTACAGATTAGCCTACACAAATAACCCAGATAAGTAAATCTGGTTCTTTGGCTTTGAATTGTGTTATTACCAAATTATTTTGTGAAAATCCAACCCCACAACAATAGGCCAATCAACGGCCAAAATCGAGAGTACAAACCGGCGACGTAGTTCGACTTCATCCTCCTTCGCCGATGCCGAGGAGATGAAATAAGGTTCGGAACCCCACCGTGAAGTTGAAGTTGTTGTTGAAATCAAAGCCTAATGAGTAACATAAACCCAACAAAAAAAGACTGCCATAAATCCATGACAGTAAAAAGAAATTAAGAGCCTAAATCGGTAACTGGTTTTGCTTTCATCAAATATATTTGGTATACTCCTAGCACTAAATAGAACCAAACCATTCATTGAATAACACATAAAACCTTTGGAAAAACAGAATTATCTCCAAACCCATATAAGCTAGTTACTGCAGCAACCACAAATGGTCCCAATTATTCAATTCCAAATACAAAGGAAATCCATAGTAAAGTATGGACAAAAAATTAATAGCAACCCAGAATTTTCCCTTTCACACTATTGACAACCCGAAATTGAGAACTGAATTTGAAAGAACAGGACAAAGTTTTGATCGACACTTTGTAAATAACAGAGAAACAAAGAACATAAGAACCTCGACACAGCAGAGCTTCACGATGGAGACTAACGGCCGATTGGGGTCGCCAGTTTGATTCAAACAAGAGCTACTTTACCAATTGGGTTTTCATTATTTTGGCTTTGAATTGTATTGTTTGGTTATTTGTGTAGGTTGATCTGGATTTTATTTTTTTGGGTATGTTCTTCATGTTCAAGATTTATGTGAATTGAGAGAGTGACTAATACCACCTTTTGATATTGTTTCTCTTACATTTTTGTGCTATTTTTTGTTTTGAGAGGAGAGAGACATAAAATTTGAGTAAAAATACCTATTTACCCCTGATTTTAACAAAGGTGGATTACGGAAAACAAACGGAACATACCTCAGGTTGGTAAAGTAATACTTTTTAAACCACGGGTAGGCAAAGTGATTTCGGGCCAAACCACATGTGAGTTTAGAGTAATTACCCCAAAAAATAAAATGGGACATGTGGTACAAAATTAGACCCCAACTGAATTTTCTCTCAGTTTTGAATTTATGTCTAAACTAGTGTGTAATCCCGTGCATAAGCAAGACATAATTAAAAACAATCAAAATTACATCATTATTATACATTTTTTAAGAAGATATTCAAATTATACAAGGTATTAGCTTACACCTTTTTTAAACCAAACATTTCTAAAATATGAAATGATTTATAATTTAATTGGATTTAGATTTTTTGGTTTTTGCTCCCAATGATTCATTAGCCACAAAAATAAAAAAATTAGATGGATGCTTAACACAAAATTGGAGTTTAATTGAAATCCAATTTAAAATTTAATTGGATTTAGACTATTTGAATTTTATACTCAATATTTCGTTTGGCACAAAAATTAAAAATTAAATGGAACACGTGGTACAAAATTGAGAATCCAATTGAAATCTAATTGGATTTTTTCTAAGCTTTTACTCTTAATAGACACACACACACAAAAAAACATATATAAACTAACTTGTAACTTGTGCATACGCGTGGAAATGTTGAACAATATTGAGAAAAAGAAAAAAAAAATGAAAGAATTTTAAGAGTATTCATTTGAATTTTGAAAAATTTAAATTATTATTATTCAAAGTGAGAAAAAAAAAATGTTGACTATTGTTATGAACATTGTATAAGGGATTTGATATTAGCATGAAACACTATGGTTGATAACAATTTTTTTTCATGAAACCGAAGTAATGAAATTGTTTGTTTATCAAGTTGGGACTAAAAACAATAAAATGAATAAAAAAAAATTGAAATCTACGTTCAGAATTAGTACCGCATGTTTTTTAATGCTAAAGTTTTGTTACATTAAACTGTCATATGCTCATATTAATGTTGCTACACCTTGTTGCATCTATTAATTGTAAAAGATGAAAAATGTTAAAATGGAATGATACTGAATCACAAGAGAACTTGTTGCATGATTGTATCCATGAATTGTAAAAACAAAATGTTACAGTGGAATTATATTAAATCACATGAGGTAAGTATAATAAAACGATAAATCACAATTTATAAGTTCTCCTCTTGTCACTCAATTTCAATCTCTATTTCACAGTTGCAATATTTGAATTTCCCCCTCCACTAATGAAAATAGTTAAAATTAGGCTCCAATTTGTAAGTTTTCTTGGTTCCTATTATTTATAACTTTTTTTTTTTACATAAATCTTTTTTTTTTCCAAGTACACAATTTGAGCTCTTAACATCAATTTAGACCAAGTTGCAATATTTGAATTCTGCCCTCTACTAATGAAAATAGTTGAATTATGCTTCAATTTGTAAGTTTTCTTGGTTACTATTATTTATAATTTTTTTTATAAATCTTTTTTTTTAGGAAAATTTTTATAGATCTCTCTTAAGTACATAATTTGAGCTTTTATCATCAACTTAAACCAAGGTTCTCAAAATCCAATATCAAAAACCAAATAAAAGGCATCTATATATATATATATATATAAAATAATTTTTCTACACCACCACCATTTATTATTATTTGATGATATGGTCTATCGTAAATTGTAAACAATTACTTTCTTATAAACCTATTACTTTTTTTAATGTTTATTGTCAAACATTATACTAAACTTTCCACATGGTGTGCGAATGAAAGAACACATGCTTTTGACCTGGAGATGTTGACCTCTTAGAGATATAAAATTGTATGACACAAAAAATATAAGAAAACAATTAGATATTAGTAATAAACTAATAGCTACGTCGTGACCCAGTTATAATTCGAGACACTGTAAACAAGACAAAATTTTTGAACGTAGAAAATTATAAATACAGAATGGGTCAGGCAATAAACTTAACTCCCCCAAAAAAATTAAAATGAAAAAGTCAGCCAATATAGGAATTGGTCAAGCCAGTCAGCCATTGAAGTCATCATTTTTCTGTAGCTGACCCAGTTATGGTTTTACGCTATAAATAAGAGTTGATAGCCTCATCAACTTCATTCCAAAATCAAAACCTTTCATTCAGACAAAAAAACAAATCAAAACCTTTCTTTTCTACAACATATATACACAAAAACCAAAAGTGAAAACCTCATAATCAAATGGCTTCAGTTCTTCTATTACCTTCGTCTTCTTCTTCTTCATGTTATTGTTCAGGGAAAATCAATGCTGCTATTCATGTCCCAAAGCTTCCAAAACTCTCTCTCTCACTTCCCAAAATACCAATGAGAAATCTAGGTGAGGAACTGAATACAAGAGATGGGTTCATAAACACAATCCCAGTAGAAAAGATCAATCATGTCAATGATGATAGATCACGCAACTCTAGTACAAATATTGTTTCCACTCAACTCTATGCTATCTTAGAGGCTGTAGCTGATAGAGTAGAGATGCACGCCAACATTGGAGAACAACGTGACAATTGGAACACCCTTCTTCTAAACTCCATCAACATGATGATTCTCACTGCCGCAACAATGGCTGGTGTTGCAGCCACAGCTGGCGGCATTGGAATGCCCCTTTTGGCATTGAAATTATCGTCTACTCTTTTGTATTCCGCGGCCACTGGAATGTTGCTAATAATGAACAGAATTCAGCCTTCTCAGCTTGCTGAGGAACAACGTAATGCTACAAGATTGTTCAAGCAGCTCCAGAGCCAAATTCAAACCATGCTCGCCATCGGAACTCCAACTCAAGAAGATGTGAAGGAGGTAATGGAAAAATTTTTGGCACTTGATAAAGCCTACCCACTTCCCTTGCTTGGTGCAATGCTTGAAAAATTCCCTGCGCAGTTTGAGCCAGCTGTTTGGTGGCCTAAGAATCAAGTACTACAAAAGAAAAACTTTTTACATGAAGGAAAACAATGTAACAATGGATGGAGTGAGGAACTTGAAATGGAAATGCGAGAGATTGTTAAGGTGGTGGAGAGAAAAGACATTGAGGACTATGTAAGACTTGGCAACTTGGCATTGAAGATCAACAAGACTTTAGCTATCTCAGGTCCATTACTCACAGGCATTGCAGCCTTGGGCTCAGCTTTTGTTGGTAATGGATCATGGGCACCAATAGTAGCAGTGGCTGCTGGGGCTTTAGCTAGCACAGTAAATGCTTTTGAGCATGGAGGACAAGTTGGGATGGTGATTGAGATGTATAGAAACTGTGGTGGCTTTTTCCAACTACTGCAAGAATCAATTGAAACCACACTTGAGGAAAGAGATTTGGAGAAAAGAGAGAATGGGGAATTGTTTGAAATGAAGGTGGCTTTGAAACTTGGGAGAAGCTTATCACAACTCAGAGAACTTGCAAGAAAGTCAGCTTCTTCCAATGTAGACGAATTCGCAAGCAAGCTTTTCTAGTTTTGTATATTTGTACATAGCTAATTCAATTTTTTGGTTCATCAATTATTTATAACTTAATTAATTCTTTGTACAATCTTCTAACGTAGTAAATATGTTTAATTCTCAAATTTTATATTAGCTACTTGTGCAAAAATAGGTTGTAAAAGAATATGCATGTATGTATTTTCTTAGGTCCTAACATATAATAAAATTAAAATTGGACCAAAGACCTAAATTAAAGATATATAATCCGAGGACTCTACCTTATCAAATTTCTGCCCAACACTTAAAGATATATAACTTAAGTATCAATTTAACCAGAGTTCTGTTCGACAAAAAATCAAAAATCAATCTTAACAAGGCATGTGGTCAGAGGACCTTACAAAACCAAGTTTCTATTTGATACTTAGTAATAGTAACTTAAGATGTTAATTTCCCCAAAGTAGAAGGCCTGAGGACCCAGCATAACTAAGGTTCTGTTTAACAAATAATAAGACATCAATTTTCACAAGGTACGTAGCCCGAGGACCATGCATAACCAAGTTTCTATTCGATACTTAGTAATAATAACTTAAGATGTTAATTTTCCCAAAGTAGAAGGCCCGAGGACCCGGCATAACTAAGGTTCTGTTTAACAAATAATAAGATATCAATTTCCCCAAGGTATGTAGTCCGAGGACTATGCATAACCAAGTTTCTGTTTGATACTTAGTAATAATAACTTAAGATGTTAATTTTCCCAAAGTAGAAGGCCTGAGGACCCGGCATAACTAAGGTTCTGTTTAACAAATAATAAGATATCAATTTCCACAAGGTATGTAGTCCAAGGACCATACATAACCAAGTTTCTGTTTTATACTTAGTAATAATAACTTAAGATGTTAATTTCCCCAAAGTAGAAGGCTCGATGACCTGGCATAACTAAGGTTCTGTTTAACAAATAATAAGATATCAATTTCCACAAGGTATGTAGTCCGAGGACCATGCATAACCAAGTTTCTGTTTGATACTTAGTAATAATAACTTAAGATGTTAATTTTTCCAAAGTAGAAGGCCTGAGGACCCGGTATAACTAAGGTTCTGTTTAACAAATAATAAGATATCAATTTCCACAAGGTATATAGTCCGAGGACCATGCATAACCAAGTTTCTGTTTGATACTTGGTAATAATAACTTAAGATGTTAATTTCTCCAAAGTAGAAGACCCGAGGACCTGGCATAACTAAGGTTCTGTTTAACAAATAATAAGATATCAATTTCTACAAGGTATGTAGTTCGAGGACCATGCATAACCAAGTTTCTGTTTGATACTTCGAGAGTTGTAATTGATAAGTTCATATACATTTATAACTTAAACCACAGATGATAAAAGTGCCTTTTATTAATAATAATACATTCGAAGGTTGTTTACATTCCATGGACGCTGTACAACTTTTTCATCTAAATCAGCTAGTCGATATGACCCTATGCCTGCTACAGAAATAATCCGATATGGTCCTTCCCAGTTCGGTCCTAATTTTCCCCAAGCTGGGTTTCTTGCAGTATCCACGACTTTTCTCAGAACCAGATCCCCAGGCGCTAGGGGCCTGAGCTTCACACGAGCATCATACCCTCGTTTAAGCTTCTGCTGATAATAAGCCATTTGAACCATAGCTGCCTCTCGCCGTTCCTCCACTAGATCTAAGCCCTTCTCCAGGAGGCTGTTGTTGTTTTCTGGGCTAAAAGTACTCATCCTTAGTGTGGGGAAACTAGACTCTAAAGGGATCACTGCCTCTGCCCCATAAGCCATAGAGAATGGTGTTTTCCTGTGGATCTACGCGGCGTAGTTCGATACGTCCATAAGACATGCGGCAATTCCTCCACCCATCTACCTTTCGCATCGTCCAGTCTTTTCTTGAGTCCATTAACTATAACCTTGTTGACGGCCTTGGCCTGCCCATTTCCCTGGGGATAAGCTAGAGTTGAGTACCTATTTGTGATGCCTATGTCACTACAATATTTCCTAAAAGCTTTACTGTCAAATTGAACCCCATTGTCCGAAATGAGTGTATGTAGTACGCCAAATCTAGTGACGATATTTTTCTAGATGAACCTCTTGGAATCGACGTCCCTAATATTTGCCAAGGGCTCAGCCTCTACCCATTTGGTGAAGTAGTCGGTCTCCACAAGCAACCACCTTTTGTTTCCTACAGCCCTCGAAAATGGTCCTACTATGTCCAATTCCCATTGAGTAAAAGGCCACGGACTGGAGAGAGGGTTAAGGGTTCCTCTAGGCTGATGAATGTTGGGAGCGAACCTTTGGCACTGATCACACTTTCTTGCATAATCCTGAGCTTCCTTCTGCATATTGGGCCACCAATACCCTTGAGTCAGGGCCCTATGGGCTAGGGACCTCCCTCTAGTGTGGCTTCCACAAATCCCCTCGTGCAGTTCTTCCAAAAGTGCCTCCGTTGACTCGGGGTGCACGCATAACAGATATGGTCCGGAGAACGATCGTTTATACAGCTTCTGATCCTTGGACAACCAGAAACGCGTTGCCTTTCGACGGATTTTGTCCGCTTCAGACTTGTCGTTGGGTAGAACGTCATTTTTCAGAAAAGATACCATAGGGTCAATCCAACTAGGTCCAAGCCTTATTAAGTGGATCCAAATTGGAGAAACAGTAGTAAGAGCTGGCTCTAGCAAATCCTCAACAAGGATAGTCCTAGGTAAATTCTGAACCGAGGATGTCACTAAGGTAGCCAAGGAGTCTGCATGTGTATTTCCATTTCTAGAAACATGTGATAGGATAAAGGAATCGAAGTTAGATTGTAAACGTTTGACCAGGGCCAAGTATTTTTGCATTCTTGGGTCCCTAGCCTCCATCGTCCTAGTCACCTGACCGACCACTAACTGAGAATCCGAGCGCATATGAACTCCCTTTCCACCCATTTTATACACCATGTTCATGCCGACCAGGACTGCTTCGTACTCGGCCTCATTATTGGTAGCCGAGAACGCCAACCTCAGAGATCTTTCAAAGATAATTCCCTCGGGGGATACCAAGACAAGTCCGATACCGGACCCTTTCTGGTTAACAGCCCCATCAACATACACCTCCCAAGTCGGGGTTCCTATACCAATGATCACGCCCACTGATTTTTCATCCATGTGTAATTCTTGTACAACTTCTTCCAACAATGGTTCAGCGAACTCTGCCGTCAAATCCGCAAGAACCTGGCCTTTTACTGAGGTGTGCGGCATGTATTTGATGTCAAAAGCTCCTAAGATAGTTCCCCATTTAGCCACCCTTCCAAAGTAGTCAGCGTTACGCAAAACTAACTTGAGAGGCAGTTGGGTCAGAACTACAACGGTGTGGGACTGGAAGTAATGAGGAAGCCTTCGCGTGGCATGAACTATGGCTAAAAGTGCTTTCTCCAAAAGTAGGTAACGCACCTCGGCTTCATTCAGAGTTTTACTGACGTAGTAGACCGGTCTTTGAACCCCACCGTCGTCCCTTATGAGGACTAGGCTGACCGCATGAACGGCCACTGCCAGATATGCAAACAGGACCTCATCTACTTCAGGCCGAGACATAATAGGTGGCCGGGAAAGATATTCCTTAAGTTGTTGGAAGGCTGCAACGCACTCCTCAGACCATTGGAACCCCTTCCACTTATTCAGAAGTTGGAAGAAAGGCTTGCATCGGTCAACTGACCGAGAGATGAACCTGCTGAGAGTAGCGATCATTCCGGTTAATTTCTGAACTTCTTTAGGATTTCGAGGTGGCTGTAAGGTCTGAATAGCTCTGACTTGCGTTGGATTCACCTCTATACCTCTATGAGTAACCATATAACCTAAGAACTTCCCCGAACTCACGCCAAAAGAACACTTTGAGGCGTTAAGACGCAACTTGTACTTTCTTAGTACCTAGAAGGTGTCGTCTAAATCCTTCACGTGTTCAGATATCGTCTTACTCTTCACTACCATGTCATCCACGTATATCTCAATGGTCTTTCCAAGCTGCGACTCGAACATTCTAGTCATCATCATTTGGTAAGTAGTCCTAGCATTCTTCAATCCGAACGGCATCACTTTATAGTGATAATTCCCTATCGGAGTAATAAAGGCAGTTTTCTCCTGATCTTCTGCTACCAGTGGAATTTGGTGATAACCCTGAAAGGCATCCAAAAAGCTCATCCGAGGATGTCCGACGGTGGCATCCACTAGCTGGTCGATGCGCGGCATTGGGAATGAGTCCTTCGGGCAGGCTTTGTTTAAATCTATGAAGTCTACACATACTTGCCATTTCCCACTTTTCTTTTTGACCACAACCGTGTGCGCCAACCACTCCGGATAGAAAACTTCCTTAATAGCCCCAGCCCTCTTGAGCTTGAGCACCTTTTCCTTAACGACTTCAGAATGCTCCCTAGAGGAACGCCGAGGGGGTTGCCTTCTAGGAGGAATAGTAGGATTGACATTCAAATGATGACAAATGAAGCTTGGGTCAACCCCCGGAGCCTCATAAGGGTCCCAGGCAAAAATATCGACGTTGTTCTTCAAAAACTCCACCAATTCCATCTTCTCCTGGTGTGGTAAACATACCTCAACCTGGAAGAACCTTTCGGGATCATCTGATATCAAAAAATTCTCAAGGTCTTCACATATGGCCTCCTCTGCTGTCACCACGTCGGGCGCATCCAAATTCGTTAATTGCTATAAGTCTTTCATAGCCTAGGTCGAGGACTGCGTTTCGGTCTGATGCAGCACTGCGGCCGATATGCATTGCCGGACCATCAACTGGCTGCCGAGAATCTCTTCGATGCACTCCCCCGAAGGGAACTTAACCTTAACATGCAAGGAGGAGGAAACGGCTCCCAGAGCGTGCAGCCAGGGTTGGGTAAGGATGGCTGTGTATGGGGAATATGCATCAACCACGATAAAATCCACCTCGACCGTCTTGGAGCTAGATTGCACGGGCAACCGAATCTGTCCTTTTGGTATAACGGCTTTCCCTTCAAAACTTATTAACGGCGAGTCGTAAGGGGCGAGATCCTCCAATTTCAACTTTAGCCCCTTAAATAAGTCAGGATACATGATATCCGCGCTGCTGCCTTGATCAATCATTACCCTTCTCACATCATAATTCCCTATCCTCAGAGTAACCACTAGGGCGTCGCCATGGGGTTGGATGGTCCCAACCTTATCCTCTTCTGAAAATCCCAAGACGGGCACACTTAACTTCAGTCTCTTCGGCTTGGATCCCCCCTCCTCGGCTTGGGAGTCCGAAACGGCCATCACCCTAGTAGGACATGAGCCAGTCCTGCTTGGTGCAGCAAAGATAATGTTGGTCGTTCCCAGAGGAGGCTGAGATGAGTTATTCCTCTAATTATTCGAGCCAGACTGACTGCCTTGCCTGCTAGGTTGGTACATGTGCTGCTTTAACTTTCCTTCGCTAACGAGCTGCTCCAAGTGATTCCAGAGAGTCCGACAGTTCTCGGTAGTATGACCCATGTCTTGATGGTACTGACAAAAGAGATTTTGATTCCTCTTGGCAGGATCCCCCGCCATCTTACTGGGCCATTTGAAGTAGGGTTCCTTACGGACCTTCTCCAGTAGCTAGTGCACCGGCTCTCGAAATACAGTATTAACTGTCTGAGGTGCCGCCGAGCCAGACTACCCGGAGTAATCTCTTCTCGGCTTGTTGTTGTGATACCTGTCCGACTTGAAATCCCTTCTCTCCTGCGGGATAACCTTTGTCTTACCCTTCCCCTGCTGTTGGTCTTCCTCGACCCTTTTATATTCGTCAATACGGTCCATGAGGCGACGTACACTCTGTACGAGTTTTTTGGTCAAGGACTTCCTCAAGTCATGATCAGTTGGAAGGCCCACCTTAAAAGTATTGATCACCACCTCATCAAAATCACCATCTATCTCATTAAACATCTCCCAATACCTGTTGGAGTATGCTTTCAACGTCTCGCCCTCCTTCATAGCCATAGACAACAGCGAGTCCAACGGTCGAGGAACTCTGCTTCATGTAATAAATCTTGAAGCAAATGCTCTGGTCAGTTCCCTGAACGAATTTATAGACCCTGATTTGAGACCGTTAAACCACCTCATAGCGACAAGTCCCAAGCTAGAAGGGAAGACTTTGCACATCAAGGTCTCATTGTGAGAATGCACAGCCATTCTCTGGTTAAAGTGGCTCACATGTTCCACCGGGTCAGTCCGGCTGTTATAAATGGTGAAGGTGGGCTGGGTGAACCTCTTGGGGAGCCTCCCATTCTCAATCCTGCGCGAGAATGGCGATTTGGAGAGCTGATGCAACGCCTGGCTCATGGCATCGTTCCCTAAGCCCCTGGAGGGGAGCTTCCTGCTCCTATGACCTGATAGGCTATCCTCTTCGCAAGAAGATGTTCTGCTGGGAGGCGACCATGACCTCGAATTGTAACTACTTCCCCGAGATTTCCCGGAAGAGGTACTGGATGAGGGTGAGGCACGCCTCCGCCTAACGCGATGCAGCTTCTTCTTAAGGTGATCAATCTCCTTCTGCATGGCTTTAGTACCATCTTCATGGGCGGTACTGGCCCCTCCACTGTGAGTATGACTTGCTTTAGGATACTCGGTATGAACGCTACCCTCTCGATCCTTCCGGCACTCAAGACGCTCGAAAAGATTCTCAGGTTGCGATCCTTGAGATTCTGCATGGTGGGAGCCTAAGCCTGCCATGGTGTTCGAGTTCTTCCACCCTTCGATTTCCCACAGACGGCGCCAATTGTAAGTACACAATTGCACCTGGACCCAAAAATATACGTGGGCTCAGGCCCAATGAGCCTTAAACAATTCAACTTGTAGAGTGTGGGTTCGTAATTTAATTCGATGGTGCTCGAAACTTGATGAACGGGCCAAAATATTACAATATTTATGAACAATGGACAAATAGAGAAAAATGAACCTCCTTGGACGTAGGCCGAGGACCCCTTTGTATATTATTTCTTTTTTTTGTTATAAAGGTTACAGCTTCTAGTCCTTCTTAAGTTCCTTTTCAAAAAAACCACTACTCCCTCTCTGCTACCCCCTCTTCCCCTTATATACTTCCTTTCCTTCTCCCTTTATCCACGTGTCACCCCAAAATTTTTCTTCTACCACATTCTTGAAATCTTTAAATACTAGTCAGAAGGCTGAACTCCACTGTTCATGGGTCACTTCCCCATTAATGCGGCCAGGGAGGTAGGTGCAGGGTCTTTAATGTGGAGGCAGCAGCCTTTTCCTAAGATATTTCTCTTACAACGAAATGTCTAGAGGGTATTTAGACTCCCTTCGTAACTTACAGTCTTTCCAAAACTCTGTCCTGATCTTTCTAGTGAACCTCCAAGTAGTCATTGATCTGTCTGAGGAGTGACTCTTCCTCGGATGAATCCTCGGACCCTCGACTCATGAGCAAACTCATGGCCCTAAAGGCCTTTAGTCAAGAACGAACTAGCGCCCACTGATAAAGCCCAAGGCCCAAATACCCAAGGCCCAAATACTCACTTAGATTCTTTCACTTCCCACATATATAACAATTTTTCTACACCACCACCATTTATCATTATTTAATAATATGGTCTACTATAAATTGTAAAACAATTACTTTCTTATAAACCTATCACTTTTTTTTAATATTTATTGTCAAACAGTATACTAAACTTTCGACATTGGGTGCGAATGAAAAGGACACATGCTTTCGACCTGGAGATGTTGACCTCTTAGAGATCTAAAATTGTATGACACAAAAAATATAAGAAAACAATTAGATATAAGTAATAATAAACTAATAGCTACGTCGTGACCCAGTTATAATTCGAGACACTGTAAACAAGACAAAATTTTTGAACGTAGAAAATTATAAATACAGAATGGGTCAGGCAATAAACTTAACTCTCCCAAAAAAAATTAAAATGAAAAAGTCAGACAATATAGGAATTGGTCAAGCCAGTCAGCCATTGAATTAATCATTTTTCTGTAGCTAACCCAGCTATGGTTGTACGCTATAAATAAGAGTTGATAGCCTCATCAACTTCATTCCAAAATCAAAACCTTTCATTCAGCCAAAAAAACAAGTCAAAACCTTTCTTTTCTACAACATATATACACAAGAACCAAAAGTGAAAACCTCTTAATCAAATGGCTACAGTTCTTCTATTACCTTCGTCTTCTTCTTCTTCATGTTGTTGTTCAGGGAAAATCAATGCTGCTATTCATGTCCCAAAGCTTCCAAAACTCTCTCTCTCACTTCCCAAAATACCAATGAGAAATCTAGGTGAGGAACTGAATACAAGAGATGGGTTCATAAACACAATCCCAGTAGAAAAGATCAATCATGTCATTGATGATAGATCACGCAACTCTAGTACAAATATTGTTTCCACTCAACTCTA
This sequence comes from Castanea sativa, assembly GCF_040712315.1. Classification (NCBI taxonomy): domain Eukaryota; kingdom Viridiplantae; phylum Streptophyta; class Magnoliopsida; order Fagales; family Fagaceae; genus Castanea; species Castanea sativa. Next base: position 35,430,500 of record NC_134016.1, on the reverse strand, counting down.
TGCTATCTTAGAGGCTGTAGCTGATAGAGTAGAGATGCACGCCAACATTGGAGAACAACGTGACAATTGGAACACCCTTCTTCTAAACTCCATCAACATGATGATTCTCACTGCCGCAACAATGGCTGGTGTTGCAGCCACAGCTGGCGGCATTGGAATGCCCCTTTTGGCATTGAAATTATCGTCTACTCTTTTGTATTCCGCGGCCACAGGAATGTTGCTAATAATGAACAGAATTCAGCCTTCTCAGCTTGCTGAGGAACAACGTAATGCTACAAGATTGTTCAAGCAGCTCCAGAGCCAAATTCAAACCATGCTCGCCATCGGAACTCCAACTCAAGAAGATATGAAGGAGGTAATGGAAAAAGTTTTGGCACTTGATAAAGCCTACCCACTTCCCTTGCTTGGTGCAATGCTTGAAAAATTCCCTGCGCAGTTTGAGCCAGCTGTTTGGTGGCCTAAGAATCAAGTACTACAAAAGAAAAACTTTTTACATGAAGGAAAACAATGTAACAATGGATGGAGTGAGGAACTTGAAATGGAAATGCGAGAGATTGTTAAGGTGGTGGGGAGAAAAGACATTGAGGACTATGTAAGACTTGGCCACTTGGCATTGAAGATCAACAAGACCTTAGCTATCTCAGGTCCATTACTCACAGGCATTGCAGCCTTGGGCTCAGCTTTTGTTGGTAATGGATCATGGGCACCAATAGTAGCAGTGGCTGCTGGGGCTTTAGCTAGCACAGTAAATGCTTTTGAGCATGGAGGACAAGTTGGGATGGTGATTGAGATGTATAGAAACTGTGGTGGCTTTTTCCAACTACTGCAAGAATCAATTGAAACCACACTTGAGGAAAGAGATTTGGAGAAAAGAGAGAATGGGGAATTGTTTGAAATGAAGGTGGCTTTGAAACTTGGGAGAAGCTTATCACAGCTCAGAGAACTTGCAAGAAAGTCAGCTTCTTCCCATGTAGACGAATTCGCAAACAAGCTTTTCTAGTTTTGTATATTTCGTACAAAGCTAATTCAATTTTTTGATTTGTCAATTGTTTATAACTTAATCTATTCTTTGTACAATCTTCCAACATAGTAAATATATTTAATTCTCAAATTTTATATTAGCTACTTGTGCAAAAATAGGTTGTAAAAGAATATGCATGTATGTATTTTCTTAGGTTCTAACATATAATAAAATTAAAATTGGACCAAAGACCTAAATTAAATAAATTTGATACTTAGATGATTTAATTGAACAAAAATAAAGTTAAAGGACTAAAATAAAATTTTGTCAAACGGTCAAATTTTACCGGTGTAGTTTGCATTTTAGCTTTTTTTTTATTAACTATTTTTGGTTTTTTTTTTTAAAAATATTTTTTGAAACTATTGTGCATTGAAAAGTGCACTTTTAAGGGCATTGGAGTTTTAATTTCGTAGGGATAAAAGACTTATAAATGCGTATTGGGTCATGAGTCTTGTCTGAGAACGCTTAGTAGTCCGAGGACAATGAGATGTTAGCGAAGGGGTAAGAATCAGTGGGTTACGAAAAGATTATGACAATATAAAGGTTTGGGAAAGCATAGGACAAAGGGAAGTTAAGAAATATTTAAGAGAAAACTGCTACCACCGCGCATTGAATGCTCTGCAGCTAATCCTCTGACCGCATTAATGTGGAGGTAATACTTGAATAGTAATAAGTAGCTTTACAGCTGCTCCTAGGGACTTCAGAAAGGGGTTGATGGGACAAGGATCAAGGCCAGTAACTTGACCTACACGTGGATGATGGATATGAAGAAAATAGGGAAATATAATTTTAATTTCAATTTATTAGTTGTGCATTCTTGTTTTAATGAACTTGTGTGGGCAATTTTTGTACTCCAGGAAAACTCATGCGTACTCCCTGAAAACTTTCATTTTGTCCCACATCGCAAAGATTCCTCCCCACTTTCTCACTTATAAGCGTGAGCTGAAGTGAGGAGTGTACCATCAGTTATTAATAACTGATGGTACACTCCTCACTTCAGCTCAGGCTTATAAGTGAGAAAGTGGAGAGGAATCTTTGTGATGTGGGACAACAACAAGTTTCTAGGGAGTACGTAATAAGTTTCCTTGAAATACAAAAATTGCCCACACAGAACTAGTTTGTAATCTCATACATATACATGTAATAAATTTACAAATAAGTATCACTAAATGCATATTAAATTTTTACTTAGTTTATATATAATGTATATAATGTTTACATATTTGAAAATATAAATAATCAACTTATAAAATAAATATAAGAATATTTGAAATAAATAAAAAAATCATTTAAATTTTTATCCATGAATTTTTCAATTTTAGTTTGTTCAACTACTATTTGTATATAATAATACTATAAACTAAAAATATTGATAGAAAATGTTATTAATTTTCTATTATGCTAGAGTTTAGATTTAAACTTGGTTTAGATGGGAACAAAAGCTAATCTAAAGCTTAAGTCCAACATAAATATAAATATAAATATAATTTTCATTTTCATTATTATTATTATTATTATTTTACTTTTAACCAATCCCGGTAGCCTAGAATCATGTCAATATCTTGTCAAAGTCAAACCAAACATTTCTTTTTCTTCCTATTCATTTGTTTGTGATGCTTTCACTTTTGCACTAATAACTCACTTAGAGGGCGTTTGGATTGCGCATTTGTGCGTCTATGTCCACATTTTTTTTTTTTACCCAACCGCATGTTTTGACTTTTCAGCAGTGAACAGTGCACGGATGCACTGTTTACAGGTCCCACAAATTTCACTTTTCAGCAACTTTTTCATTAAAAATGGGTCTCACGGCACTATTCACACATTTAAAAATTATTTTGCTACCGTATTTTCATTTTTTAGTTTTCAATTTTAGAAAAATAAGTTCTATCTAAACGGACCCTTAGTACCAAAAAAAAAAAAGGGACGTGGTGCAAAATTAGACACTAATTGAAAATTTAATTGGATTTTTTTTTAGGTTTAACTTTATATATAAACTAATGTGTAACCCTGTCAATATGCACGGTACAATTAAAAACAATCATAATTACACCATTCAAATGATACATTTTTTTAAGAAGATATTTAAATTATACATGGTATTATTGTTTACACATTTTTTAAACCGTGCATTTCTAAGTATGAAATGGTTTCTTGTTATATATATATATATATATTAGAATTTAATTGGGAAAATTCTTTGATTTTTGCACTCAATAATTCATTTGCCACTAAAATTTTTTTTAAAAAAATTTTAAATAGACATGTGGCACAAAATTGGATTTCAATTGAAATCCAATTTAAAATTTAATTGGATTTGGATCCTTTGATTTTTACACTTAATAATTCACTTGACAAAAAAATTAAAAATTAAATTGGACACGTGGTGCGAAATTGAGAATTCAACTGAAATCTAATTGGATTTTCTCTAAATTTTGGCTTTTAATACACAAACACACACTAGCTTGTAACTCGTGTGTACACATGGAAAGGGTGAACAATATTGATAAAAAGAAAAATAAATGAAAGAATTTTAAGAGTATTCACTTGAATTTTGTAAATTATTATTATTCAAAGTGAAAAAAAAGTGTTGATTATTAAAATGAATGTTGTTTAAGGAATTTGATATTAGCATTAAACACTATGGTTGATAACAATTTTTTTTTTCTTTTCAAGAAACTGAAGTAATGAAATTGTTTGTTTACCAAATTGGGACTAAAAACAATAAAAAAAACAAAAACAGAGTTGCAATTTTTTTTTTTTTTTGAGAGAACAGAGTTGAAATTTACGTTTAGAATTAGTACCATATGTTTTTTAATGCTAAAGTTTTGTATTACATTAAATAAAGTGTGAGTACTGATGAAAAAGATAACGTGATCTGACCTATAAATTTCGTACAGTCATATGCTCATATTAATGTTTCTATGCCTTGTTGCATCTATTAATTGTAAAAGATAAAAAATGTTACAATGGAATGATATTGAATCACAAGAGAACTTGTTGCATGATTGCATCTATGAATTGTAAAAAAAAAAAAAATGATATAGTGGAATTATATTAAATCACATGATGTAAGTATAATAAAACATTAAATCACAATTTTTTTTTTAGAGAGTTTCAACCTATAGCGTCTGCCCTAATGATAGGTCTTTATCATCAGACCAAAATACCAATTAGTTTTTGGTGTAAGTGAAAATTGAACCCTAGATCTCTGATACAACGCCATCAGAGATTTTACTAGTTGAGCTAACTGAAACCCACAAATCACAATTTGTAAGTTCTCCTATTGTCGCTCATTTTCAATCTCTATTACACGGTTACAATATTTGAATTTCCCCCTCTATTAATGAAAATAGTTGAATTAAGTTCCAATTTGTAAGTTTTTTTGGTTCCTATTATTTATAATTTTTTTTATAGATCTCTCTTTAAGTACATAATTTTAGCTTTTAACATCAATTTCGACCAAATTGCAATATTTGAATTCCCCCCTCTACTAATGAAAATAGTTGAATTAGGCTCCAATTTGTAAGTTTTCTTGCTTCCTATTATTTCTAAATTATTTTATAGATCTTTTTTTTTTTCTTTTTTGAGTAAAATTTTATAAATCTCTCTAATTATAAACAATCATTTTTATATAAACTTATCTTTTTTTTTTAATTGTTAATTATTTCAAAACTTTAATAAAAATTGTGCCACAAAAGTTACGGTGTCTTTCGACTTTGCGATGTTGACCGATCTTAGAGATATCTAAAATAGTATGACACAAAATATATAGGAAATCAATCAGATTGTAGTAATAAACTAAGAGCTACGTCGTGACCCAATTATAATTCGAGACACTGTAAACAAGACAAAATTTTTGAACATAGACAATTATAAATACAGAATGGGTCAGCCAGTAAAATTAACCTCCCAAAAAAATAAAATAAAATGAAAAAGTCAGCCGAAAGGAATGGGTCAGGCACTCAGGCCAGTCAGCCATTGAATTCAACATATTTCTGTAGCTGACCCAGATATAGTTCCACGCTATAAATAATAGTTGAGAGCCTCATCACCTTCATTCAAAACCTTTCTTTTTCTACAACATATATACACAAGAACCAAAAGAGAAAACCTCTCAATCAAATGGCTTCAGTTCTCCTGTTACCTTCATCTTCTTCTTCTTCATGTTGTTGTTCAAGGAAAATCAATGCTGCTATTCATGTCCCAAATCTTCCAAAACTCTCTCTCTCACTTCCAAAAATACCAACAAGAAATCTGGGTGAGGAACTGAATATAAGAGACGGGTTCATAAACACAATCCCAATAGAAAAGATCAATGATAGATCACACAATTCTAGTACAAATATTGTTACCACTCAACTCTATGCTATCTTAGAGGCCGTTGCTAATAGAATAGAGATGCACGCCAACATTGGAGAACAACGTGACAACTGGAACACCCTTCTTCTAAACTCAATCAATATGATGATTCTCACTGCTGCAACAATGGCTGGTGTTGCAGCCACAGCTGGTGGCATTGGAATGCCCCTTTTGGCGTCGAAATTATCGTCTACTCTTTTGTATTCCGCGGCCACGGGAATGTTGCTAATAATGAATAAAATTCAGCCTTCACAGCTTGCTGAAGAACAACGTAATGCTACAAGATTGTTCAAGCAGCTCCAGAGCCAAATCCAAACCATGCTCGCCGTTGGAACTCCAACTCAAGAAGATGTGAAGGAGGTGATGGAAAAGGTTTTGGCCCTTGATAAAGCCTACCCACTTCCCTTGCTTGGTGCAATGCTTGAAAAATTCCCTGCAAAGATTGAGCCAGCTGTTTGGTGGCCTTCAATCCAAAAGAAGAACGAGTACTCACATCAAGGAAAACAGTGTTACACTACTACTGCTCCAAAAGAGAACAATGGATGGAGTGAGGAACTTGAAATGGAAATGAGAGAGATCATTAAGGTGGTGGAGAGAAAAGACATTGAGGACTATGTAAGACTTGGCAACTTGGCATTGAAGATCAACAAGACTTTAGCTATCTCAGGTCCATTACTCACAGGCATTGCAGCCTTGGGCTCAGCTTTTGTTGGTCATGGATCATGGGCACCAATAGTAGCAGTGGCTGCTGGGGCTTTAGCTAGCGCAGTTAATGCTTTTGAGCATGGTGGACAAGTTGGGATGGTGATTGAGATGTATAGAAACTGTGGTGGATTTTTGCAGCTATTGAAAGAATCAATTGAAACCACACTTGAGGAAAGAGATTTGGAGAAAAGAGAAAATGGGGAATTGTTTGAAATGAAGGTGGCTTTGAAACTTGGGAGAAGCTTATCACAACTCAGAGTACTTGCTAGAAAGTCAGCTTCTTCCCATGTAGACGAATTCGCAAGCAAGCTTTTCTAGTTTTGGATATTTTGTACATAGTTAATTCAATTTTTTGATTCATCAATTGTTCATAACTTGATTAATTCTTTGTACAATCTTCTAACATAGAAAAAATGTTCAAAATTCTCAAATTTAATATTAACTACTTGTGCAAAAAGAGTTTGTAAATATGTATGTATTTTCTTAGTTTCTCACTTTCTTGCATATATAATACAACAACTTGAATTTCCTAGTACAAGTTGTTGACAATTTAAGTTGCAGACACAAATAACTTTACGACCGTAGCACAAGAGAGTTCAAATTTATGTTGTTGAAGAAGTAATTCTCTATTGTAGATTAGTTGAATACTTAGTAAACTATTCAAGACAGATGGTCAAAGAATTGCACTGGATAGATTATTTGAAATGTTGTACTTTATTGTTTTATAATGCAACACTATTGAATAGTTGGAGCTGGTCATCGAATTGGAAATGGCACAAGTAAAACCTCGCCACAGCCTCTTTCCTTTTTGCCATCTCAGGCCAGAGAGTGAACAAACCAAAAATTCAATGTAAACATACAAAAGGAGTCTGCTTTGCTTGTTGATTTTTTTCTTTTTTGGGGAGATATAGTTATATAGATTGGATTTTTCAACGTTCAACAAAAATATAATCGAATTAATAATTATTTTAGCATATGAAACACTAAAATATCAGTTTGTGTGAATATATATATATGTGTGTGTGTGAATCAAAATAATTTGAAGCTTTCTAGATATTTCACTTTATATATATTGCATCAATTGCAGCTTGCCACTCTTTTGGTGTTTTCAGCAGAAACATCTAAGATTAAAATTTCTCATCTTTCATTATAACTACTGAATTATGATTTACATTAAATTTAAAAGAAAAGGTATTTTCCATCAAATTTTAAGTAAATCTTAATACAATATGTTAAAATACTTACTACGTTAAGGGAGAACATTGCTCAGTTTTAAATTTTAAGAGAAGCATACCAATAATGAAAGCATTATCATTGGATCATGCATCTGGTCATCTAATTATCCAAATGCAATTTAGAGAATGCTATAACAAAAAAAAAAAAAAAACACCAAAAACACGCCTCCAACCCATTATGCAACACTGTAGAAAACTTTACATGTTGCTACATTATTCCATAAAAATAAAGGATACTATAGCTCACAGCATGCATTTCTTTTTAGGCCTTTTTTTATTCAATTTCTTTCCTATCCTTTGATTTCTGGCAAAGGAAAGTTCTCGCTCTCTTACCTCTTCTCTCTCTCATATTACCACCATAACAAGCAAACCACCGTCTTCTTCCTTAATCAATTCCGCCACTATCAATAAAAACCCAAGCAACCACGCCGCCGCCATTACCAATCTTAACATTGCATCATGCCAGAGCACCAACACCAGAACCCATTTACGCCTGAGGTTTTGGATGCGGTTCTCACGTGGCGGCTTAGTTGTATGATGGACTATTGTTTGGTTCTGAAAACTAGGGTTTGACCAATGCTACCAATATGGGCAGCACCTACCACTGAAATGATGCCTGCTGTTGATAATGAGGCTACTGTTCAAAATGCACCTGCTAGGTGAATGCTGGTGTGGCTGAAGCTGCAAATAATGCTCTGATTTTTTTTCATGCTAATGACCCAACCAATCCAAAAGCCTTTAAGTAAGTCAAGGCTTCTACCATTGAAGTTAGCCCTTGTGATTCAGATGTTGCTGCTGCTTACATGCAAACCATTGAAGATGGTCCTCAGGGTGAAGAGCCTGAACTAGATAACAATCCCCAAGCTTTTGTTCTTCAACAACCGGAGTATTTCGCTATTGTAAAATAGCCTTCGGTTAACAAAGCCCCTAATACCGGCAGTAGCTCTGCCTCACGAGGATAGCAGGAAGAGTGTTGATATTGTTGTGGGTCTAAAAATATATATTATTTATTATGATGCAGTGTAAAATAGAGAATGAAATGTAGGGTGTGTTATTAGAGTTTTTTTTTTTTTTTTAAGAGAGTTTCAACCTATGTCATCCGTTCTTTATAATCAAATCAAAACACTAATCAGTTTTTGGTGTAGACAGAAATTAAACTCCAAATCTCTTATTCAGTCATTAAAAATTTTATTAATTGAGTTAACTAAAATTCATAAGTGTGTTGTTAGAGTGATAATGCAAAATAAATAAATCAAGTTTTAATGATACAAAATGCGCGCACGTATATATATTTGCATAAGCTAATGAGAATGGTCAAAAAGGAGACATTGCCCATTTTTAAAGTTTTGTAGAAACATTGTTCAATTTTAAAATTTAAGGAAAACATTACATATTCTAGAGGAAGTGCAGTAACCCTAAAAATAATTTTAATATTTTAAATATATATACAAATATATATATATATATATATATATATATACTTTTTTTATATACAATATTCAATTCACATTATATCCGTATGGAAATTCTAATATATTTGACACCATTGGTCCATTTTTGCATTTTTTTTTTTTAAGGAGATGCATTATTTTAAGAAAGATTCACCTATTTTGTTAACACTGGGGGCATGTGGATATGATGATTGATGATGATTATACTAGAATTACTTAACGTCGCTACCGATAGTTAATTACAAATTCAGCAAGAAAATAATCATTTAGAAAAAATTTGCTAAATTAAGAGTAGTTGTGATGAAGTTGGCATTTTCACTTATGAACTTCATAAGCAATAAGTAATTTGGAACCACGATTTTTATCATACTTTTTGTTTCAATTATATATTTTATGTGACTAATTGTGACTGACTATTAATAAAATTTTTGTTACTTTCACATAAATTTTTTTTTCCACCACTTACAATTTTGCCACAGCAAATCCTAATATTTCTCAAGAAATTTGGTCACAATTATAAGTGCTTGTCACCTTAACCTACTCTTTATTTATTTACTAGTATTATATCCGTGCGATACACAGCTTAATAAAAAAAATATTCTGATAACATAAATAATTTGAATAACAAATAAAATGAAAAAAAAAACAAAAACAAAAAGTTACATAGAAGATGTATATTATGTAAGGTCAAGTTTGGGATTTTTTTTGTTCAAAAAAATATTTTAAAAACTATGGCAAATTGTAAAAATAGTATAACAATTATTAATAAAATCTTTGTCTCTCACTCTCTCTCTTTCTATGTGAGTGTGTAAAAGATAATAACCAAAAAAAAAAAATCTATTTTTTAAAATCTTAAAACAAAATGAATTTTGTATATTTGTCCTTATATATAATATATGTAATCATAATGATTAATAAAAAAATTTCTAATTTTTTTTAATAATTACTATTTATTTATGAAGAAAGAATCATCCTAAAAGAAATTTAATTTTTATGTCTTATTTTGATATTTAAATCATTTTTTAGTGTTGATTTTATTCAAATGGTTATAAGTTGTATCACCACTTAGCTATAAAACCAACATATGTATCCATATGTAACATTCTAACTTAATAATATATAAATAAAATACCCTAACTTAATGTAACATTCTAACTTACTAATATATGTATTTCTTATCTTATCCATCTTCCCCTATATCTGTGTGTGTGTGTGTGTTTATCAAATAAAATGAAATAAAATAAAATAGAAAACTTACTAATAAATAAATATAACACCCTAACTTGAAGTAATGTTTGTAATTAAATATAACACCCTAACTTAAAGTAATGTTTGTAATTGTATTTTGCTTTAGCCTTTAAGAACACTTTTTTTTTCTCAAAAAAAAAAAACATATATTAATATTTCACATGAAAAAATAATGAATTCAATAATTAAAACAGTTAAAACAAAATTAAGCCAAAATCTCAATTCATTAATGAAAAACAATCCAAATTTTTGAACTTAAACAAGAAAAAGAAAACTGAGTTAAGTAAAGATAAACTTACATAGGAACTTGGACTGATGGATATAAGAACATTTTTAGATCATTCTTTTTCTCTTGTATCCAATTTCACGTTGACATCAAATTTTGCTATTAAAGAAGATAGATTACATGGAACAAAGCATCAAACAAAAACCATAACAAATTAAATCCACAATAAAATATTGATGTCAACAATAAATAATCACGTGATGAAAAAAGAAATGATGCAAATATATTGTTTGCTATATTTACATCTAAAAAAAACACTACAATTAAAGGTGCAATCAAACATAGAATTTCAGCCTATCTTTAAAACTTGTTGATAAAAATCATATAATATATTATAAAAAGGCAACAAATACACAAAATCTATTCAATTTGATGAAAGAAAATAAAAATACCTACAAAGGTTGTATGTAGGGTAGAGAGGAGAAGGGAAGAGTATAGCAAATAATTGTATTTGTAATAGAAAGAGTAATACACCAAAAAATTGTGTGAATATAGAGAGAATTTTAGGTTGTGAAGAAGATGATATGAACCAAAAGAAGGGGTTTAGATGAAAATCAATTACACTTTTAAAAAAAAAAAAAAACTTTATTATTAGAAAAAAGATGAAATAAAATGCAAATTTATCCAAAAAAGAAGAAGAGATATGTAGTTTTTTAAAAAAAACGTAGTTTGATGCACAGTATTTAAATTCTATCTTTTTTTTCTTTTACGTATTTTTTATCTCTCTTTTTTATTTAAATTCTATCCTTTTTTTAATATAGGTAATTCTATCCTATTGATTTTAGGCTTTGTTGATATCATTTTAGATAGACATAACTATAGTTGTAGATGTAAATCAAATACTTTCTTTTGTTACTTAATTATTAGGAAAATGATGCATATTTATCAAAAAAACAACAAGGAATTAAAAAAAAAATCAACAAAAACGTATGTTGATACACAATAGTATTTAATTTTTATCTTTTTCTTTTTTTTTATTCTATCCTATTTGCTTTTATGTATTTTTTTTATTTATTGAAACCTTTTTTTATATATAGGTAATTCTATTCTATTGATTTTAGGCTTTGTAGATTATATTTTAGATAGACACAATTGTAAGTTGTAATTATATGGTACCAGTCAACTAAATTTAATCTTTTTTTGAATTTTAGAAAACACTTATTGTAGGTTGTATATTTTGTTAAAACACTTATTGTTATTTTATTTAAAGAAATTAATAAGAACAAATAAAATGTTGCTCTTATCTAAAAATTACTACAATTTGGTGCAACCACTTGGATTAAGTGAAATTTTAAAAGAAGGTAAGCGAAATTTCATTACACACTAAAATCCTTTTGAAACAAAGTTACTAGAAATCTTTATAAAATACTTTTGCCGACTTTAGCAATCCAAGTCCTACTTGGATTCCGTAATTATGCTCCACGGCACAAACTAGACTTTGCTATATATATATACATACATGTTTTGTGCCTCAACATTGGTTTTGTAATAGCGTTCTAGCTGAGGCAATTTACTTTGGGAAAATTAAGGTTTCCCCTTGTGGTCAGAGAGCTCTTTTGGGTGTATGTATTTGGAGTTCAGGTTTTGTGAGAATATTTTGATACTTCCTTTGTAATATACATCTTGGGATAAAGAAACTTACAAGATTCATCATGAAGATCATTATTCCCAAGATGGTCTTCCCACAAGATTCATCAGGCTTGTACTCCAGTTCATTTAGTATCATGGGTGTTCATGATGATACACATAAAGCAAATCTTAAGGCTTATGGAGGGAGTATGGATTGTGTGAATGAAGCATTTATGTTCAAGTACGTTGATAAGGATTTGTGGGTTAGCCCTGATGATGAAATTTCCCAGTTACAGATGGTAGTAGAGTCAGAGAAATTGTTAAACAATGAAAAGCTTGTTTTAGTTCTTGATCTAGATAAAACTTTGCTTCATACGACAAAAAGATCGAAATATCTGAAAACCCCTGAAGAACTTTTGCAACCTAAGTTCAAGGATAGCCTATTCCGTGTGCAACCTTGGGCGATGATGACCAAGTTGAGGCCTTTCGTTCACACTTTTCTGAAAGAAGCAAGTACCATGTTTGAATTGCATATATGTACAATGGGTAAACGAGATTATGCATCAAAAATGGTTGAGTTTCTTGACCCTGAAAAAGTTTACTTCAAGTCCAGAGTTATTACACGTGAAGATTTAGTTGACTCAGAAGAGAAGAGTCTTGATCTTGTGCCAAGGCACAAACGTACAGCTATTATTGTTGATGATAACCAGCATGTGTGGAAACATGATCAATCAAACTTGATTCTTGTTAAGAAATATTTATACTTTAATCCAAAAAGTGCCACCAGTATTGCATCTTTTTCTGCATTGAACACTGATGAAGATGAGACCACTGGTGTGCTCCCCACCATTCTTGAAAAACTTAAACTAATCCACAGACTGTTTTTCAACCCAAAATCCAAGGGTGGTCTTGTGCATAGAGATGTTAGATCGATACTTGCTCACCTTAGGGTACTCCAAGGATGTAAATTAATCTTCAAAGGTATTTTTCCCCCGAGTTTGAAGCCAGAAAATTCGTGTCTTTGGTTGATGGCAGAGGAGTTAGGAGCAATTTGTTCTATGGATGATGTTCTTACCCCCTTCACACATGTGGTCACTTGGGCTGCCACAACAGAGGAGTCTCAGCAGGCAGAGCTGGACAAAAGTATTTTGGTCCATCCAAGGTGGTTACATGCTTGCTACGATGCATGTAAAAGGTATCCTGAAAAAGATTTTCAGGTTGAGCTGAAAAACTAGAAGTTGAGATCATCTTAGTTCACTTCTACAAACAGCACAGGCATAATTTCCAATTTTTTTTGTTGTTGATGTAACACTCTGCAATTAGTGAACTAGAGGGTTTTTCCTAGACAAAGAAATTCAGGGTTCATAACTTTATTTTTTTGAGGGGCAGTGTTTATTCCACGCAACTTTGTGGTTCACAAACTGTATGGAACATGTTTTTCCCTTTTTTGAGCTTGATTTCAAGCGGTTAATTGCTATGTGTAGGAATCGAATTCTTTCTCAATTGTGATGAGACAGGATTACTGTGGTTTTTTATAATATGATTCTTCTATCTCCTTGACGTCCACAATTTTGTCTGAATGTGACCATGGGAATCCAAACCAGTCTAGCCTGTTGAATATATCGAATTACGCTATTGTTAGATTAAAAAGTCATATTGTGTATCTGCAATTTCATGAATTGTAGGGGTGGGAGAATATTTAGCCATGTTAGTCTAACATCAGGTGGTTAAACAGATCTTGAACCATAGTTTAACATATATAGACAAAGTATGGAAGCGGTAAGAGTTTTACCATCACCAGAAGGGCCAAAACTGTTCATACAGAAAATGAAAGCCACCATCCACCACTAGCTTGTGCCCAGTGACACACTCAGAATCATATGCAAAGAAACAGAACCGAATAGTCAAGGCCACTTGTTTCGCTTTCAATACAACTCTTGTAATAAGTGTGGCCTGTAAAGTTTTTCCGACTTGCTTGGCATCTATTGATCTTAGGACCCAAATTCAAAATATTGTTTCACACTCATTATTATACAATTTTCATACTTAATGTTCATAATTTCACATGTGATGTACACATTTTTTTATTATCAATGTCCACATTTAAAACATGAAATGAATGATGTGTATTGATAGAAATACATCACATAGTATAAATGTTATACAACAATATAGAGGTAGTATATAACCTAAACAAGATGCGGTTTGGGCGTCGGACCCTTGTCTCTTGGCCTTATATTCTATAATTCTAATTTTCTTTATGATATATTTTTTGGGATTTATTTATATATTGTATCAATCCAATTGAATTTTGGTCATTTGTCCTTAGAATTGGCTGAATGTTTATGTCCCAAACTCCCAATAGATTAAGTACAGAACTAGTTGAAAGTTGAAAGTTGAACAGCACTGTGACATGAATGCCACTTTTTACTGATTGATTAAGCGGAAGAGTTACATGGCGAATGTTTGATTGAAAATGGAGAAATGCCAGATGCACGAGGACCTTGATGCTACTAATATATTTTGCAATCTCAATGTGATCTTGTAATGCAAATTTATCTCGATATAATTATGTCTTCTTAGTTTCTTCCAAAATCTGTCATGAAAAGATCAAGTTGTAAACGAGCAAAGACAAATGTTTAGTTTTTCTAACTTAGTTCATTTTACTAAAATATTGTCATCAATCTTAAAACTAGGTTCAGTTTTTATGTTCACGTTTGATTTGTTAATTTCCCAAATCAGTTTGAGCTTGTACTTGAGCCCCACTAAGTTGGCTAAATAAATTAAATTAAACCACATATATAACCTATAATCTATATCTAAAATATATATAAAATAAAAACACATTTAAGTTGATCATAATTTTATATTTATTCTTTTATTATATATATATATATATATATATATATATATTTTATATTCTATTTCATAATTAAAGTCTCCACTAAATTCTTACCAAATTATTTAAACAGAAGAATATATAGTTTTATATACAAACACATTAATAAAAAAATACCTACTAATCATTACCATAATTATTAAATCTTATATTTAGACCCAAAAAAAAAAAAAAAACAAAGATCAAATTTTATTAAAACTTTTTTATGCATTGCATGTTAGTCTAAAAATTTACTTATGAATTACCTTACAAAAATTACTGCTTAATTCGTTCACATTACTAAAGTAATAATTTCTATAAAACAAACCATCAAAAATAATTATAAGACAAGTATAAAAAGTACTGGACAAATTTTCATTAAAGTTATTATGCTTACAATATTGAGTCGAAGATTGGTTTTTGTATTAACTAATTGAGTTTCAAACCCAAATAAAAAAAGAATTAAAATTGAGTTTCAAAATTTAGTTTAATCAATTGATCATTATTAAGACCACCACATACCTTTGGTGCGATGGTCACTTTACGAGTATAAGTGCTTGTAAAATGTGGAAAGTAAAGACCAGGATTAAGTCTCCAAAAAGGAGTTTCACGCACGTATACTAATATACACTTAGATTAAGCTAAAGTAGTATTCTATCATGTATCAAAAGAAAAATTAATCATTGTTAAGTACAATCAGTGAGGCTGCAAGGGTGCACTGAATAGCATATAACCACCTCACACACCAATTGCTGGTGACCATATCAAAATAACAGATTACTAATTTCAATTTCAATGCAACCAAAGCCACAATATTTAGGTTAACCCAAGGACGTCAATACCGTACCGGAGGCTATACCGGTTTGACCACCGGTACGATATATTTCAGATACCGGTCAATACCGATGTACCGTTTCAAGTTTACCGCTATTTTATATATATATATATAGACACACACACCAAAATCTCTAAAACCATGTTTATAAACATATAATATTTCACTTATATTGTAGTAAATATAAAAGTTTATTATAAAACATTACCTCAATTCAGAACAAATTATAAATAGTTTTAGACTTTAGTATCAAATAAAAGAAAAGAAATACAATATAAAAAATAAAAAGCTTAGTTGTTCATTGCATTCTAAGAAAACAAATAATACTAAGAAGTTAATATAAATAAGTTATCATTATGCCTTTACAAAAATTCAAAAATTACAAAACTAAAAAAATTTTTTTTTTAAAAAAAGGCTTTTTTCTGTACCGGCCGATATTGCCCGAAATTGGCTAGTATAACCAATACGCAGCCGGTATTTTTTTTCGGTACAATATAGAAGTGTACTGGTACCGGTGCACTGGCCGGTACCGGTACGGTATCGACCACACTGGGTTAACCACGTCCAATTAGCAAAAATTCACTCTATACGCCACAACACAGGTAATGAGGTTCCTCTCTCACGCTCTTGATGAGCTATAGTGAAGTACAACATGGTTTTTGGTACAGAATGGAACCATCGTAAGTTCATATATGTATGCATTTATGATGTGTGCACATGTCGACGAATGTGTTCAAATTCATTACTAGGAGCATAAAACTATTCCATTACAAGGCCATGCATAAAACTATTTCAGTAGCCATAAGCTAACATCGAAGCAGTTGAAGCAAAGAAAGGTAAATCATTAATAAGAACATTTTCAAAAATTAGGCTTGAACAGTTGCATAACATAGTAAAAACAACTAGCACAGTGAACTCATAGAAGCTGAGGTCAAATGTGACAGTAAAAGCTGAAAATTAAATGTGCTACTGGCCTCTTATATTTATGTCCACTCAAACAACTAAATCCCAAGGTCCTTCTCAAGTAGTACTCCATCCTTAACAAGCCTGCATTAACCCCTCAATGGGTAAGTGTGATGCGTCCAGCAACTTGATCAAGATCTCGGCGGCCACTGGATGTGATTTTCCTTCCGCTGGCAGACAATAGAAGTTGTTGTAAGTACCAAAAAATTATGGGATGTTAGATTGATGATGCTGCCCTCAGAGAACAGTAAAACAAAGTTTCTTATCAGGCATTCAGGCTTCTTTTCAATGTGACTAGAAAGCCCACAAAATTGTCTTAATTTCTAAGGTGAACAAAAAGACAATTAAAACTCGAAGGAAAAATTACCGTGTCTTATTAATTTGTATCACAAAAAGAATTAACTTTTATCAATTAAAATCATATTTCTCACTGGGGAAAAACTTGGATATATTTAACCCAATAAACAGACCCTCAACTTTTCCGGGTATGAAATGAACCATATCAGGAACCCGTTTCTTTCAAATACACAATTCAAGTAATACAGAGAATATTTTGGGGTTTGAATAATCCAAACATTAAGCCACAAATTGCCATTCTTTAATAAATGAGCCAAAACCAATGACAAAGATACTCACCCCTTTGCATCAATTTCAACAATTTTCATTGTCTGCAATTGCTGAAGTATGTGACGAGCAATAGCACCACTGCTTTTGCAGAAATGAGGTGGACGACTGCCATTTCTCTTGCTTCCTCCATAGATCCTTCTGAAGGCACCAACACCTAGGCCCCCCCTCAAGTAGATCTTCCTTGCCATGGAAGCTACAGTACAATTGAGTTAAAAATGCAATCACAGAACAATTATACTAGAAAACATTTGCATGTAATTGCATGCACACACATTTTTTAGAGGAGAGAGAGGGAGACACATACCGGCTCTAATGTAGTACCAATCTGGGTCATATGGAGCAAGTTCCTTAAATGTTGCAGTCTTAACAAGATCAGTCCATTCAGGCAGCTCAACCTATTAGAAAACATGGAGACAGAAAGAAAACATAAGAATAGCAGCTTGGCTCAAAACTGTTGCTTACATTTACAAAGCAAAATAAATCCTTAATGCCAATGAAAGCCACAGGAACTAGTTAATTTCCATAATAAACAAAAGACACGAGAAAGCAAATTAAACACCCTAACAAATATGGGAACAAGCAACAGCCTGCTTTCACATAAACCCACATAAAAAAGATTGCACAAAACAAAATAACAATTTACAAAACAATTGCAAAGAACAAAATCACAAATTATTTTACTTCATGCACACATTTGGAAAATCCAATATTAAAAACTAATAGTATAATAGAAATCACATTAACATAAGTACAATATGTTCATTCCTGTTGATCGCTAAACACTCATTCATATATACATATATATATATATGTATGTATGTATATATATGTATGTATATATATGTATGTATAGTATCAGAGGAATGTATTCTATCCATAAAATTATATATAAGGGCCGCAGAAAAATGAACAAGTCTCTGCAAAACCAGGTTCTGTGTGCTAATTGGGGCACATCTAACATGTCTTCAAACGCAGACATGTTCTTTTTTTTTATTTTATTGTTTTGGTAACAAGTGTGGTTCAAGGTACTGTCTGTTGCCCATTGTTGCTGTTTGGTGTGTTTTTGGTTTTGTTTGTAGCAGCTTATTTGTTGCTGATGATGATTGCTTGCAGTGTTGCTGCTGAGTTTTGAACTATTGTAATCAGTTCTTTGATTTTAATGATTGTCACATCACACATTCATCTAAAAATACATGACTACAATATAGTTCTACAAATATAAACACACAAGGAAATCAATCTAAACTTTTTCTTTTAGAGTATGTAATCATGTTTAACTATTAAGTACCCCCCTGAACAAATTTGCTAAAGACATGACACAAACAAACCAATATATAAAGAAGAACTACACCACTATTCTTTACACCTCATCTCCATCCTAATAAGTACCCTTATACATCAATGAAAACAACCCTTAAAACAAGAAGATCCATAGAATCTATCATTTCTATAACTTTACAAATAAATCACGGCTTTCCACACACACACACACACACACACACAAAAACCATCTTTGGAACAATCCCAAAAATGGGTACCTGGGATTTCCATGAAAAATAAAATATTCTTTTGCAATTTTCAGATTTACATAAAAGTACAAAACAAACCCATCTGCCCTGGAACTCAAACATCCACAATAATAAGATTCCAATGTATATTTCATCAAATGGTTAACCACCAATACCCAAAAGAAAAATCACTTTCACTTCTCACTAAAAAATAAATCAAACAAAACAAAACAAAGCAAAAGGTAAAAGTTTCAGATTCATATAACAAAACAGATATACGCATCATCATGTAATAAGAGTTTATGAATAGAGAAAGAGAGAGATACATACATGGCCAGACCGTTTGAGGTGAGCGGCATAGGCCTTGACGAACTCGTGAGGTGACACATCTTTTACGGTTCTCGCCGCCTCCATTTTTTCTTCTTTCTTCTGGTGCTGCTGCTGCGCTTGTGCTCTTGCGGCGATGTGTTGTATGTGTGTGAGAGGGTTTGTGAAAAAGAGAGTATATAAGATGAGATATGTTTCAGGAATTAGGGTTAAACAAGCGCATGACTTTTTTTTTTTTTTTTGGTCACTGAGATTTTGAAAATTACTTCTTTGACCCAGCTATTCTTTTAAATTCCACTAATAAGGCATTAATAACCTCAGTTTTTTTTTAGTCCTTAAAAATATTCAGGTTTTTATCTACTTATTATTTTTTATAATTTGATAGTTTGGAGTCGAAGATTTTGAAAGGATGACAATGTTGGGGTAAACATTTTTTTTTTTTTGGTTAACGAAAAATGGGGGTCTTTATGGCTACATTACACCCCCGGGCAGGGCGCTGATCTGACATAAGCTCTAGCCGTTCTAACCAGACCGTGCGGGGAGTCAACCCCACCAAGGATGCCCACCAACAATTGGCTATGGAGATGATTCGAACCCAAGCCTGACAAGCAGGGCCACGAACTCCTTACCATTAAACCAACCAACATGTTGGCAATGTTAAGGTAAACTACCTTGCCTAATCCCCACCTCACGGGGCCTTGTGAGACCCCACTTGCCCCACATATACAATTATTTTTTTAATAATAATAATAATACCTCTTACAATAATATAAATCATATTTTATTGATCTTATTTCCCAATAGTCCTTTTATAGTGTCCTTGGGTTTGTTTTATTTTTAATAAAATTTTTGTTACTCATCAATGTGTGCATGTGTTTTTTGTTGGGGGGGGGGGGGGGGGAATGTTAAATGAGCTATTAAGACAAATTCCTTTCTAAGTGACCGATCAGCACAATTAATTTATCAATTGAACAAGGTGAAAACTCCACAATGGGAAGCTCAAACAACTAATTTATGGAAGTAAGATTGTATTAATATTACAAGCAACAACCATAACACTCTTTTCTCGTGGTACTGGGACTTTAAAGATAAAAAAAAATGTCTCTTCTCCTATTTTTCCTCTCTCTTATCTAGTCTTTTTTCTCATCCCCTTTTTCGTTGCCATCTCCTCTTCTTTTATATGCATTTTCCCTCTCCTTATCCTTCCAGTTGGCTTGCCCCTAACTGGATCTTTATGGGATATTTTCCCTTCTTCTATTAGTTTATCTCCCTTTTTTTTATCCTGAAAAGGGACTTTTGGAGGGTGTTTGTATTGTTCAGGTTGTCCTACATGCATTTAATGTGAAAGAGATTAGGTAGAGAACCTCTAATTAATGTGGAGGTGACAGTTTCTGTGATCCTTATCCCCTTAGGGAATTATTCGAGGTATAATTGGTGAGAATGGAACCTCGGTATAAAAAATGAAATTAGTTCCTCGATATCGCTCCTTTGTATTCTCCGAGATCATCCGTGTTTATTACCTCAAATGAGAGTTCAAAGTTGGTGGCATATCCCGAACTCCTCGGGAATCGTCTAGGGGGACACTTCTCTTTGTGGTTCATAGAGATGGGCTCAACCCATCCTTTCTAGTATAAGCTTTCAAGCCCTTTGGGCCTCGGCCCATAATTGAATCCACTCTCCACACAATAGCTCCCCACATTCTTCATATCACTGATGTGAGGTGGTGCCATTAGGTAATAAATGTTCTAGATGTGCCCGAGCTTCCTGCCCTTCGATTAATGGCACGTGTGTTTATGAGCGGCTAGATGGGCGTTTTGGAAAGTGGAAAAGGGCTCGAGAAACCAAGGGTCATTTTCCCCCTTTTCCCACTCCTTCCGTCTCTATAAAAGGGGGAACTCAAACTAGTTTCTGAGTTCCCATTTTCTATTTTTCTCCATTCCCTCTCCAAGCTCTCTCGAGTTCTTCGTACTCCTCCTCACTAATAACTTCTCCGGGCTTTCTCAGATGTACTTTGGCATTCCTTCTCTCTTTTTCTTGTTTGTAATTCTTTAATTTCTTCCTATTTCCTCTTCTTCTTCTTCGTCTTCTTCTTCTTCTTCCTTTTTTAATTTTTAATTTTTATTTTTAACATATCAAATCTAGTCAATGGAAAAGTTCAAACCTATGGTTAATACACCTGAAAGGCTAGCTGAGTTTAAAAGGGTGCATAGTATCCTCAAGGATGTAGAGGTGAGATATTGCCCCAAGTCTAAGGCAATATTCTTAAGCGGGGAAGATAGGGTTGTTATTCCTTGGTTAGCGTTTATAGAGGGTGGGGTCAGGATCCCTATAAGTAAGTTATTAACCAACTTTTTAAGGCATTTCAAAGTGTGCCCTGACCAGTGTACCTCTAATGTATTTAGAGTCGTTAGTAGTGTAGATGTACTTAATAGGAGACTTGGCCTTAATTTAACCGAGCATGATATTAACTAATATATATAGCTTCCAAGATAGTAAATCCTCGGGATTTTATTTCAAAATTCGGCACAGGGAAGTAAGACTCATATCAAGCCTTTTAGATTCCAACAAAGAGAGAAGGAGATTATCTGATCATCTCGGGGAATTGGTATTTCGACGGAATTCATTGTCCCAAAATTGCAGGTATAGCAGGTGGGTAGGATTTTTAGGAGCCTCTTTCTTTTATCTTTATTTAATCATTTCATATGTATGTGTTAACACGGTTTGTTCGATACTATCTTCCTAACTAATTTCTATATAGCTCTTTTATCTTTTTAGATGACCACGCATTTAAAAAGAGAAGGCAATTGATCAACTCCATAGATTTGAACAAGCTGTTGAGATCTCCCATATACCTTCACTTAGACGGGCAACTTTGGGTCGTATATCTTCTCCTCGAGCATACCCCTGTATACTAGAGTTTTCAAAACGTGGAAAAGGCAATCACACAGAATCACCCTTTACTCCCTTACATTGATGTCCGAGTAAAGGGGTACGTTCTATCCCCGTCTGAAAGAGAGCGGAAGGATGAAAACGTAGTGATTCTCCACCTCCTTTCACCCCGGTAGCATCTAGGGGTAATGGTAGCTATTCTTATCGACCACTTGTGCCGAAGAAGAAGAGACAGGTAATTCTGCTTCTCCAGATCCCCCAACTAGGATTCAAGTGCTTGAACTCCCGACCACTCTTCTCGCAGAAGATACTTTGAAAGAAATGTCTTACCAATGGACCTGGGTCACTCTCAACCAAATTCTGGGCACGCCTTCTTCTACTCATGCCCATGATTCTCCTGCTCTTCAGGTTCAAGCCCCAGTTGCCCATGTGGTGGCTTCAGCTATTCCCGTGTGCACTACTCTATCTCAAGGGTTGCGAGGTGGGCGAAAAAGGCAAAGGGGAGAGAAAGGGAGTTCTGGTCCTAAGGTGACGACCCTTGACCCTGAAGACTCTTTTACTGTAGGGGCTGACGCCCCCGTCCAAACTCAAGGAGCCCCAGCTTACACAATGTCCTTCGTAGTAGATGGGGAGCCTTTTCTTACGACTGATAGAGTTAGGCCGTAGAGATAAGGCCGAGGGGGCCTCGTTGCTGAGTGTGTGGGTCGGGCACTCCTTCTTCCCGAAGACATAAACCATTAGGAGAAATGGGAGATCACTCCCTCCTTCTCACATGAAGAGGGAAGCAATCATGGTAAGTCGCCCCCCTCCCCATCTCTTTACTTTTCTTTCCTTTTCATAAGTTAAGTTCTACTTCTAACTATTATCTTGCAGGGTTATCAATGTTCCATAGTGCTAGAGAAAAGGTACTTGGCTACTAAGGCCAAGTTGGAGGAGTTGGCTAAGGACAAAGAGGATCTCCTTAGCAAAATCTCAAATGTGATGAACAAAGTATTCGAATTAGAGAAGCTTCACTCTGAGGCTGAGGATAATACCAAGGCTATAACTGAGAGGAAAAAAGCTTTGGAGAAAGAGCTCTTGGAAGCTAAAAAGAAGTTAGAAGAAAAGTAGGCCGAGCTAAAGGCCTTTGTTGTTATGGACGATGAGAAGATTCAAGCTACATATTACCAAGGCTAGACTGATTACATTATCTCGGTGAAACCTGAAGTGCAGTGGAATCTTCAAGTTTACTTCACCAAAGTATGGACCGCGGCCTTAGACAAGATGTAGGTAAAGGCTTCCCCTACTCTAAGGCAAGATGATAGCATCTCAGTCCCGGCTGAATTGATAATAGTCCCAAACCTCGAGATCTAGGCTATTATCAATGATGAGTTTCCCGATGAAGGATGCTAGGGGTCCACCCGCAGTTAACCCAGTGGTGGGTGATTTGACAAGTTCTGAAGAGGAGCCGTCTTGTCGAGGGGCAGCTTAAAGCTTCTTAGATCCCAGCTTTACTTTCTTTTTATTTCCTGTTTTTATATGCCCTGGCTAAAGGGTTAATTTTGTAATTCAGACTATTGTTCTTCTATATATATATATATATTTTGCATTCTTGTATTTCTAGAGTGTTTATTTTCATTCTTTATTGTTTTGTAATCCTCTTTCCTCCTTTAGTTATAGAATTTCACTAAGGTAGGAAGTTTGTTTTAATGAAAGTAGAGAAAAAAAGTTCAACTCCGTGGGACTGGTTAGCACCATTTTTTTTTAAGTCTCAATTTCCTTTTCTCTTAGTGACCTTGGAGTCAAGCTAAGGCAGAAAATTCAGCTTAAGACCTATCTGAGGCAAAGATAGGTTTTAGTAGGATTTGTATTTTTTTTTTTAAGTCTTAATTTCCTTTTCAGTTAGTGATCCTAGAGTTAGGTTAAGGCAAAAAATTCAGCTTAAGACCTACTTGAAGCAAACATAGGGTCTAGTACCACGGGATTTGCATCTATTATTATTATTGTTTTTTTAAATCTTAATTTCTTTTTCTGTTAGTGAACCTGGAGTCAGGCTAAGGCCGAAAATTCAGCTTAAGACCTACTCGAGGCAAAGACAGGGTCTAGTACCATGGGGTTTTTTTTTTTTTTTTTGAGTCTCAATTTCCTTTTCTGTTAGTGACCCTGGAATTAGGCTAAGGTAGAAAATTCAACTTTAAGACTTCCTCGAGGTAAAGATAGGGACTAGTACTGTGAGTTTTTTTTTTTTTTTAAGTCTCAATTTCCTTTTCTATTAGTAACCCTAGAGTCAGGCTAAGGCAGAAAATTGAGCTTAAGACCTACCTAAGGGAAAGACAGGGCCTAGTACCACGGGGTTTGTTTTTTTGCATCATAATCTCAATGTTGCGACTTGGGCCTTCTTGATGTCCTTCGTTATTCTCCAGACTTAACAATAGTAAACATGGATAATGTACAATCTTCGTTATATCAATAAAAAGTAATACTTTTTTTAAGTTAAATACATTCCATGGCTAGCTACAGGTCTTTCGTCTAGGTCCTTTAGCCGATATGCCCTTGTCCACGGGATAGATGTAACTCGATATGTTCCCTCCGAATTAGGTCCTAGTTTTCCCATGGTAGGATCTTTGGTGTTCCCCAAGACTTTCCTCAGTACTAAATCTCCTGGTATAAACAACTTGCACTTGATGCCTTTGTTGTATCTACAACTAATCCTTTTGATTTTTGTAACTTTGTAGAGTTCTTCAATCCACATTTGGATGAATGTGCAGTAGCTAGGTACAAAATCTTAGGCGCATAGACGTCACAACAACTCTTGTTATGCATGTATCTCTTTGTCTCAACGATGACGAATATAAATTATTTTTTTTTAAAATGTTTTGGAACCCTAGTGCATGAATTCCTAGAAGGTCAAGTCATCATGGGCTAAAAACAGAATTTAATGTTTAGTTTTTGCAAAGCTTGATAGATCGCGAGATATCAAGATTCATTAATTCTCGATATATTGATGAGTATCAAGACCAGCAATTTAGCTTTTCTTGAGCACTTTTTTTTGAGTAATCTTGTGTTTTCAATAAAACCACTTGTACCACTTGTTGGTGAACAATATGTTATTCTTAAGTACACTAGAAACTAAGACTCAATTGCATATAAAGCGTTTTGATCTCGGATATGCCAATACATAAAAATATAGCTCTTACAATCATCATTGAAAAAAATAACACTATTTATATTTCATTGGACTTCTTCTAGCAGAATTCTTTGATGCAGTTCTCTCAGGCTTTTTATTAACATCAATTACAGAAATGACTAATGCTTCAAACACAATTTTTATTACATAATAATATAATATATGATATGATACAAGCATGCAATTGAGATTCATGAGTTGGCAAAACAAAGGCTAGTTGCTATTAATGATTCCATTTTCGCAACTTTATTTTTTAAGCAAGCTTGAATGAAATTGCATACATCGATAGACGGAAACAATAAAACAGAAACACTCTAAGAACATCTTAATGCTTTATTTGTTCAATAAAGCTTTCAAAATTCTTAAAAGAAGATCCACCTTCAGTAACACTCTTTTTAGCCATTTGCTTCAGCTTCAATGCATTTGTTTTTATACCATCATCAATGATCAAAGTTTTTATCTTTGTGTTGATTTCTTGCCTTGTGATAATCCCATTTTCATCTGGGTTCAACCCTAAACCAACCTCCCAAAAATCACATATGTAACTCTTATTTTGGAATTGATCTGTAAAGTAAGGCCAACATAGAGATGGGACTCCCATGCTTATACCCTCCAAGGTTGAATTCCATCCACAATGAGTTATAAAACATGCAATAGAAGGGTGAGCTAGCACCTGCTCTTGAGGTGCCCAATCAACAATCTTTCCACTATCAACTATTCTCGATCTAATCCCATCCAAGAATTCAGAAAGTGCTTCATTGGCGATATCTGACCGAATAACCCACAAAAATGGTAGGCCTGTGAGTTCAAGTCCAAGTGCTAGTTCATCAAATTGTTGTTGGTTGAAGGTTGAGGTGCTGCCAAAGGAAGCATAAATGACTGAACCCTCAGGTTGTTTATCAAGCCAACTTAGGCAAGTTGAATCCTCAGGCCAAAAGCTTCCAATATGATTTTCCAATTGATTGCCCAAAAGTAATGGACCAACAGGTATGATCCCAGGAATTAAATTTAAGGCCAACGAGTCAAGTTCATAGAATGAGTTGCAGAGAAGCCATTTGCATAGTTTGACAGTATGGTTCATCCTGAAAACATATTGAAAAAACATGTTTTGCATCCTTGATTCTCCTGGGAAGCTCCATGGAAACTCTGAGCTTTTCCATGCAGGGATTTCCTTTGACAGCCAAATCAAGTCATTTTTTATTGGAGTTCCTACAGGGTCATCATAATATTTTTATCAAAACCAAACACAGTACAATATCATGTATCAATTGTTTAATTTAAAAATAACCTTCATATGAACCTTAACTTCTTTTCCATTTTTCTTCTCATCATTTAAAATAAAATTTTAACAGCGAATGAACTTTCTTCATTTCAAGTGAAATGGAGAGACTGGGAGGTGTCAAGAATACTAGTTAGTTATTACCTTGAGTATCTATAATTCCATCCTCAATAAGCTTTGGGCTAAGGAATACAAGGGCCAAGGTTGCTGGTCCAGCAGGCCAAAATGCAGCACTTTGAATTCCCATCTTCTCAGCAACATCAAATGCCCACGCAACTGCTACATCAGCAATGACACAAATGATTCGATCATCATCAGATTCGTTAATTTTCTCAATCAAGTCCTTGAAATGATCTGGCTTAACTTCTTCAAAATTATTTATCGGTTTAAGAATATCAATTTGATCATCTCCAGGTTCTAGACCGTCCGGGATTGAAACTAGCCTTATCGGGCTATTCACTGGCATTGTAGTTGTTAATCTTGCATTTATGAACTCAGTGCTAACAAATGTGACCTTGATCCCATGATCAACAATCTGGTGTGACAACTTCATAAGTGGGGCAACATGGCCCTGTGCTGGAAATGGTATGACTAGCACATGTGGTTGGCTACCCATGACAAATTCAAAATTCCAAAATCTGCAAAATAACATATGGAAGTCATATTCCAATTAAATCATAAACAATCTCCCTAGTAAATCTCCAACATATAGGTAGAATAAGAATAGCATCACCCTTTAAGACTGCAACAATAAGTCAAATTTATTTATATATTTATTTATATTTTTTTTAGTGTGAGAAGCGATACAATAAGTCACAAGAAGTTGAATATTTGACAGGCTTAAGATGGTCTCATAGGACTATGTGTGTAAGAGCTAGTTTGAAGGTTAAAAACCATTAAATAAAACAGCATATTATGAGCAAAGCAGTATAAATGGTAAACCACAAACTTGATCTTAGCTAGAAGGCCAAGAAAGGTATTGGTAATTCATACACTACTGTTATAACAACATAACTGTAAAATTTCTGATTTGATAATAAAACAAAAACATGAAGAGAATGACCTCAGGGGAAGAATTGAAAGAACAGTTTATCAATGTAATAACATATACCAAATCAAGACAATAATCTTAATTATTACGCTCCTTTACAGTTTAGTTACAAAATTAGTTGTAGTCTTAGGCTATAAAATTAGTTGTAGCCTTAGACTGCAAACTTATTTAATATCCTTTCATTTGAGGTGAATTTTGACAAATCCACCATTGAATTACATTTTCTTCTTATATCTTCCTTGCTTGTAAAATTTCAAGAAAATTAAAGATTAATAGCTATGTTATCAATAAAGTTTTTAAATTGCAAGCTTTTGTAATTTAAAATTAGGCATAAAATATAAGTTTATAGATCATATAGTAAATAATATCAAATTGACATAAAATTTAACATGTGTATTAAGAGCGTAAAGAATATACAATTCAATGGTTAGATTTTCAAAATATGTTGTAATATTTATTTTATTGAGTGAGTTTGTAGTTTTAGACTACAACTAATTTCGTAACTAAACTTTGTTTTTTTTATTTTATTTTTTATAATTCGATAGTTGGGGGTAGAGGATTCTAATCTTGGATATCTTCATTTGAAACACCAAGAAGCACTAACTAGTTGAATTATAAGACTCTGGGCAAAAAAAAGAAAAAAAAAAAAAGATACATTACTTTAGGTTCTCAATCAAATGCAAATACTTGGTTGTTTTGAATTTAATTTTTCTTAGAAAAGATGACACTAGTTGTGTTTTACCCATATACATAATTCAAACTTTGACCATCAAATTTCATAAATAAATGTATTGAATAAGGTAAAAGCAGAACAAGTAACTCTAGTTCATGAAAGGGTTGGTGTGAAAACATACAAGAAGTCGAACTGAAGATCCAGAAAAATATCAGATAGGCAGCTATGATCTATGTGTGTGACAGTGTGTATAAGGCCTAAAAACTTTAAAGTGAAAAGCTCAAAGGAACTAAAAATTGAAGAGTAATAGCTGGTTTAGTTGGCTTCTTATAGCTCATTCTTGCAAATGTGAAATTGGATGTGACAATTTAAGGTGCATGCCTTGCAGGGTTCTCAAGAATTTGATCTCTAGTCTTTTTTTATCTATTTTTTATCTCTAGTATTAAATTAATGTCCATTGACTATTCCATCAATTTAGGTCCTGAAAATAATTGGAGCTGGATTTCTGATTTAAATTATAGTAATTGGACATGAAGGTGATTGGGTATTTGGGAATCCAAAATTTCATGGGTTTTGCTGGGGACACAGAATTCCAGTGCAGGCCCAATAACAAAATATATTTTCAAGATTCATCCATATTACTATTACACATGCCTTTAATAAGAATCATAGACTAGGAAGCATGCATGGTCACAAATACAGGCATGGGTATGGCTACGTATAAGACATGACAGGTTTTGGAAACTTAGAAAACAGGTGCGATGAAAATATGTATCTTAATTAAGGAGTAATTACAATAAATCTATTATAATTTGACTTGAGTTCCAGTGCAAGCAATATAACAAAATATTTTTTCAAGATTCATCCATATTATAAATGTTAGGCGAGCCTTTAATAAGAATCATAAGTAAACTAAATAAAAAGAATAAAGTTACTTTAAATTATATGACCGAGTGACACCAATAAAACATCATCTTGATGTCATAGTCAATTTGATTTCTATATTTTGGCAGTAGTCGATTTGGTCAATCTTATTCTTAACTTACGATCAAATTAGTCTCTAGCGATTAACGGAAAATACTTAGGTAGCAAATGGTGCATATTGTTGGCACACAGATGACTAGTAAAATAATGAAAAAAAGTAATTACTTCTTAAAAAAAAAAGCCACATCATCAATATTAAAAATGAAAAAAAAATTAAACATCAAAAAGAAAAAAGAAAAAAGGATGAGTTCTATTTTAAATTTTTTTTTTCATTTTAAATCATAATTTTCCTGCAATTTCTTGTTAGCCAAACACAGCAACCCAAAACCCAAAATCTTTTCCTCACTAACTCTGATTCCCACTAGAAGGAATCCTCTTTTCACTTTCTTCAAGTGGGATTGCGCGTTATAGTAGGGGTATGCTACTTTGTGCTGCTGAATTCATATTCGAAGGTTTTGTGGGTGATAATGATAAGTTTTGATTGCGAGATAACGAATGAATTTTTGGGTTGAGTTTTATTTCTGCATTTCTGGGTTTCTGTGTTTGGCTAACAAGAAAGTGTAAGAAAAACTTGATATTTTTTAATAATAAAAAAACTCATCCCTTCTTCCATATATTTTTAAATTTGCTGATGTTGATAAAATTGCTGAGGTGGCCTTTTTAAAAGCAGTAATTAAATTATTATTATTATTATTATTTTATTAGCCATCTGTGCGCCAACAATGCACACCATTTGTTATATAGACATTTTCTATTAGTAAGTTAATGGTAGAGACTAATTTAATTATAAGTTAAAAATAACATGGACCAAATTAATGACTACCAAAATATAGAAATCAAATTGACTATAACCCCGAACCAAAATAGTGTTTTTGCCTTTTATATAAAAATCAAGTCTCTATGAAAAACTAAATATTTATATATGAACTTGGATTGAAGAACATCCTATTGTGATTTCATGATGCCAACTTCGCAAGCCATTATGGCAATTCAAATCTTTAAACACCTGCTCACATCTTCATTTTTTTAGCAATAAGCTTGAGTGAAATTGCATACTTCGATAGACATTGAAACAATAAAACATAAACACTCTAAAAACATCTTAATGCTTCATTTGTTCAATAAAGCTTTCAAAATTCTTAAAAGAAGATCCACCTTCACCAACACTCTTTTTAGCCATTTCCTTCAACTCTAGTGCCTTTGTCTTTATAACATCATCAGAGAGCAATGCTTTTATCTTTGTGTTGATTACGTGCCTTGTGACAATCCCATTTTCATACGGGTTCAACCCTAAACCAACCTTCCAAACATCACATATGTGAATTAGTCTGTAAAGTAAGGCCAACATAGAAATGGGACTCCCATGCTTATGCCTTCCAAGGTTGAATTCCATCCACAATGGCTTATAAAACATGCAGTAGAAGGGTGAGCTAGCGCCTCCTCTTGAGGTGCCCAATCAACAATCTTTCCACGATCAGCTATTCTCTTTCTAATCCCATCTAGGAATTCCGAGAGTGCTTCATTGGTGATATCAGATCGAATAACCCACAAAAATGGAAGACCTATCAGTTCAAGTCCAAGTGCTAGTTCATCAAATTGTTGTTGGTTGAAGATTGAGGTACTGCCAAAGGAAACATAAATGACCGAACCCACAGGTTGTTTATCAAGCCAACTTAGGCAAGTTGAATCATCAGGCCAAAAGCCTCCAATTTGACAGCCCAATTGACTACCTGAAAGTAATGGACCGACAGGTATGATCCCAGGAACTAAATTTAAGGCCGATGAGTCTAGTTCATAGAATGAGTTGCAGAGAAGCCAGTTGCATAGTTTGACAAAATGGTTCATCCTAAAAGCATATTGAAAAAAAATGTTTTGCGTCCTTGTTTCTCTGGGAAGCTCCATGGAAACTCTGAGCTTTTCCATGCAGGGATTTCCTTTGACAGCCAAATCAAGTCATTTTTTATTGGAGTTCCTACAGGGTCATCAGATTATTTTTACTAAAACCAAACAAGTACCATATCATGTATCAATTGTTTAATTTAAAAGTAACCTTCATGGAACTTTAACTTCTTTCCATTTTTTGTTTTCATCATTTAAAATAAAAATTTAACCGTGAAATGAACTTTCTTCATTTCAAGTGAAATGGAGAGACTGGGAGGTGTCAAAAATACTAGTTAGTTATTACTTGAGTGTCTATAATTCCATCCTCAATAAGCTTTGGGATCCGGAGTGTAAGGGCCAAGGTTACTGGTCCAGCAGGCCAAAATGCAGCACTTCTAATTCCCATCTTCTCAGAAACTTCAAATGCCCACACAACCGATATCCCAGCAACGACACAACTAATCCGATCATAATAAGATTCGTTAATTTTCTCAATCAAGTCCTTGAAATGACCTGGCATAACTTCCTGAAAACTATTTATCAGTTTAAGAGCATCAGTTCGATCATCCACAGGTTCTAGACCATCTGGTAGTGAGACCAACCTTATCAGGCTATTCACTGGCATTGTAGTTGTTAATCTTGCAATTATGAACTCAGTGCTAACAAATGTGACCTTGATCCCATGATCAGCTATCTGGTGAGACAACTTCATAAGTGGCGCAACATGGCCCTGTGCTGGAAATGATACGACTAGCACATGTGATTGGCTGCCCATGACAAATTCTACTCTATATTGCCACAAAAATTATAACATCCAGAAATTCAAAATTCCAAAATCTGTAAAATAACACATCGAAGTCATATTCCAATTAAATCATGAACAATATCTCATGTAAATCTCCAACACATTGCTAGAATATGGATAGCATGACTTTCTAAGAATGCCAAAAAAAAAAAAAAAAAACTTTTTTGTTTTTTGAGAAGAGCTCCAATAATTCACAAGAAGTCGAATGTTGACAGGCTTTAGAATGGTCTCATAGTTTGAAGGTAGTAAACAACAAGGAAATAAAACAATATATTACGAGCAAAAAGCATGATAAATGGTAAATCACACACTTGATCTTAGCTAGAAGGCCGAGAAAGGCATTGGTAATCGCACACTACTGTTACAAAAAGATAACTTTAAAATTTCCGATTTGATAATAAAACAGGAACATGAAGAGAATAACCTCAGGGTAAGAATTGAAAGAACAATTTATCAATGTAATAACATGTAGCAAATCAAGACAATAATCTTAATTAATATCCACATATATTTTTGATAATTTGATAGGTGGGGGAGGGGGGATTCGAATGGCAAAAAAACAATAATCTTAATACACAATAAGGATATATATATAATAAATCAAATATAGGGTAAAACTCGAATATAGTACTTTAGGTTCTCAATTAAATCTAAACAATGTTGTTTTGAATTTAATTTTTCTTAGAAAAGATAACACTAGTTGTGTTTTACCCATATATGCAATTCAAACTTTGACCATCTTTTTTTTTTTGGTGAATCCAAACTTTGACCATCTAATTTCATAAATAAATGTATTGAATCAGGTAAAAAGCAGAACAAAATAACTTTAGTTCATGAATGGGTTAGTGTGAAATCATACAAGAAGTCAACTGAAGATCCAGCAAAATATCAGACAACAGCTATGATCTGTGTGTGTGACAGTTAGATAGTGTGAATTAACTATTAAGGCCTTAAAACTTTAAAGTCAAAAGCTCATAGGAGCAAAAATTTGGAGAGAGATAGAAGGTTTAGTTGGATTTTTATAGCTCTTTCTGGCAAACGTGAAATTGGATGCCGCAAGACAAGGTGCATGACTTGCAGGGTTCTAAAGAATTTGATCTCTAGTCTTAAATTAATATTCATTGACTATTCCATCAAATTAGGCCCGGAACAATAATTGGAGCTGAATTTCTAATCTTAAATTAAAGGAATTGGACATGATGGTGATTGGGTATTTGGAAAACCAAAATTTCTTGGGTTTTGCTGGGGACAGAATTCCAGTGCAGGCCCGATAACAAAATATATTTCAAGATTCATCCATATTACTATTGTGCGTGCCTTTAATAAGAATCATAGACTAGGAAGCATGGGCCCAATAACAAAAGAACAAAGTTTCTCTCCAAACTAGTTTGGAGAGAAACTCTTCAAACTTCTTATATATTTCATTTTTGGGTGTGAATTTTGAGAATCTAACCGTTGAATTTCATGTTCCTTATGTTCTTAACATACGTATCAAATTTCGTTCAAATTGGATATTATTTACTATTTGATCAATTAACTTATTTTTTACATATAACTTTAAATCACAAAAACTTGAAATTATAACATTTATTTGATGACATAGCAATTGATCTTTGATCTTCTTGAAATTTTGTAAGTATTAAAAATGTAATAAGAACATATAATCTAACGGTTAGATTTTCAAAATTCACACTCAATATAAAGATATATGATGACTTTGTAGGGTTTCTCTCCAAACTAGTTTGGAGAGAAACTTTGTTAATAACAAAATATATTTTCAAGATTCATCTATATTACTATTACGCATTTCTTTAATAAGAATCACAGACTACGAAGCATGGTCACCTTTACATGTATGGGTATGGGTTCGTATATGACATGACAAGTTTTGAAAACTTAAGACGTAGGTTACGTATGTTAATTATGGAGTAATTACCATAAATCTATTATAATTTGACTTGAATTTACATTGTCTATCCGTAATTTGAAAATTGTCACATTATCTCTTGTTACCCAACTTTAATAAAAACATGTGTAAATATGTATATTTGTTTCACTTTTATGTCTTTCTCAAAAAAGAAAAGAAAAAAGAAAATAAGAGAAAATAAGAACTAAAAGTTGGGGTTTTGTAAAAATTAAGAAAACAGAACTTTGAAGCAACTGCATCCTTGAAAAAGCATTCCACAATCACATAGATCCATAAGAAAAATTTTACTGAAAAGAAGATCAAAGAAAATTCAAATGGGCTCACTATAGACTTTAAGCTTACTACAATTTAGTTGGGCTTGTGATCATATTCAAAGAAACTCCTTTTGACAACTTTCTTATTACTACAATTTAGTTGGGCTTGTGGTCATAGGCACCAAATTCAATAAATCTCAATAACATGTCTTTTGCAATGATATGAAATAAAAAACTACATAGATAATGGTAGATTTACCCTTGTTTTTGTCTTGGAGCCTAGCGTTGTTGTAATCGACTTTGGAATTAATATTATCTTTCTTCTTAGTAGTTCTTCTATCTTTGACTTGAACTTGCCGAAAAGCAGCCGCGGCGAAGCTGATGGTAGCTGTGAGGAGTGAGAATCATCTTTGGATTTGGTTTGTCCGGTAAAAGAGGGAAAAGTAGGAGAGTTTTTGGTGGGCCAAGAGTTTTCTCACCGCCAAAAACCAATTATTTTTTAATGGGATTTACTAAGGGCACGTTAGTAAACTACTTTAGAAATATTTTTATGAACAAACGAAAAAGTAATTAATTAGTATGATAGTTTTTTCAATTCCTTATAAAGACTTTCCAAAAATAGATGGTATTAATCATACCATTTTTTAAACAATCTCGGAGTATCGAAGAATAGTTTTCGGTGTTGGTGGAGATTGAACTCCAGATCTCTTATACATCATCAAATATTTTACGAGTTGAGCTAATTAGAACCCACGTTAAATTCGTGAGTATAATAGAAGCTATTTTGCTTGAGCCATTTAATTTACAATTTTACCTCAATTATATCATTATTTCTAACTTTTTTCATCATGTTGTTCAGCGTCAGTTTGTGCTTTTTTTTAAAAATTTATTTTTTGCATTGTTTTAATATATATATATATATATATATATATATATATATATAATAACAAAAATTTAAAATAGTATAATATGTGTATTGTGTTAATTTTTATAAGATGTAATTTTATTAATTTTAATTGATAATAAATAATAATTTTCTTATTTAATGTAATAAGTAAATTTATATAAGTTATATTTTTGATTCTCTCATTTTTCTCTTCAACAAAATACAAAAGTTTTCTATCTCTATACTTTTCTATCCTCCCAACTAAATAGATAGGAGAGAAAATTAAACATTTTCTATTATTCAGCTTTTTTTTTTGTCTCTTCCCCCCATTTTCTTTGAAAAAGTGACCTTTGAACTCTATTTATAGGGTTTGAAGTTTGAATTTTAGGGGGTGTTTGGTAGAGTAGTTTGAGATGAGATTTTTGTAGTTTTTTGAAATTTGTGTGGGTGAAAAAGTGTGTGGAAAAGTATGTAAAGTTATTTAAAATGTAAAAATGTGAGTTTGAGATTGTGTAACAAACAGGCCCATTAAAGCTCATTATGTGAGTGCCTTGCTCACATGTAAATTAAAAAAAGGGTTGTGTTAAGGGGCACCGCACGGTGCCCGTTAACTACAAAATTTTTTACTTTTTTCTGACACAATTTTTGACTTTTTTTTAAACAATTTATGTCACTTTTTCAACTTTATATGTACCATTTGAGATTTTTTTTTTGACTTTTTTTGACAATTTTTTTTTTTTTTTTTGTCTTTCCTGTACTTAACGAGTACCAAGCGGTGCTGGTTAACATTCTCCTTAAAAAAAAGACGCATGAGATAAGGAAGAAGTAATTGAAAGCTAGCCACTCAAGAGTCCAATTGAAAGTAAAAAGAAGGGTAGTCAGCCACACAACTCTAAAAAAACAAGAAAGATATTTTTTGAAGACAATAGTTGAGAGAGAAGGTTAAGAAAACAAATGAAGAAACACAACATGAGAAAGAGGGAAAGATTGAAGATGGAGATGCAAGGTTATAAATCTCTTTTTTTTTGGGATGATATAGGCTGTCTCCAACGTGTCCAATAATTTCTTAAAAGAAAAAAGGGGCTGGGACACATATGCAGCATGTCCCGTACATGTCTAACACAAGCACGGCAGGCAAAAGGCATGTCGACACTTTCCAGATCATAGTTACTAAATAAAAATTCAATAAAATAGATTTTAAAGACTAAAAACTAGACTAAAGAGCTAATTACATCATAAAGTTTGAGGATATTTGTATTTTACACTTTAAAGTTATAAGATTTGAATTTTACCTATTTAAAGTTCTATTATGTTTGCATTAGCAATCCATCGGTCCATATTTTTCATTAAGTGTTACATAAATTTGTTACGCTTGTTTACTTTATCCAATAAAATGATCTTGCATCATTTTTAAACTAGATATTTGCATCTAAATAGGTTTGGATCGAAGATCCTCTCTATTTTCTTGCCGAGCAATTATTGATGGATGTAGACTTTACTGATTAATGATGACAATATCAGCTTTTCTTTTTTTAAAAAAAGTTTTTATAAAAAACTAAGGCTAAATTGAAAACAACACTTATAAAATTTGGATTTGTTTGGATTTTATACTACGAAGTTTTAGAATTTAGATTTTACCTCCTGAAGTTTTATTCCATTTGCATTAGCAATTCGTTTATTCATATTTTCCGTTAAGTGCCACATAAGTCTACCACATGTGTTTAGTTTATTCAATAAAATAATGCCATGACACTTTTTAATTTTTTTTAGGCTACAAAAAAAATGTTGCAATTAACTCAAAAGTGTTTTCTGAGATGCAATTGACTCGTATGTAGTAGAAATGGTTGGGAATGAGATCCCCGTCCCAAACTTTCCTTGTTTCCAACCCTGCAACTCTTTGTTTTAGTCTCAACATGCATGCTAAGTTGCTAACTCAGAAGTGTTTTTTGCAAAAAGATAGAAATGTTAAATATAGTTTGTGAATTGTGGTTAAGCTAGCATTTTCACTTGTGTACTTTAGAAGGAATAATGTTTGCTAAAACTTTAGTCATAATTGATAAATTGCCACTTTGAAGCACTTAGCCTTTTTGCTTTTACTAAAAAAGAACAGAAAAAGGGGAAGTAAAATATTCAATAAGCAGGTTAATTAAGCATAAGCAGAATTAAGGCAAATTTCTATTCACGATGCCAACATTGCAAGCCATTATGGCAATTCAAATCTTTAAACCCCTGCTCACATCTCCATTTTTTAGCAATAAACGTAAATGGGATTGCATACTTCGATAGACATAGAAACAATAAAGCATAAACAATTTAAAAGCGTCTTAATGCTTTATTTGTTCAATAAAGCTTTCAAAATTCTTAAAAGAAGATCCACCATCAGTAACACTCTTTTTAGACATATCCTTCAGCTTCAATGCATTTGTTTTTATACCATCATCAAAGAGCAATGTTTTTATCTTTATGTTAATTTCATGCCTCGTGATAATCCCATTTTCATCTGGGTTCAACCCTAAACCAACCTTCCAAACATCACATATGTAACTCTTATTTTGGAATTGATCTGTAAAGTAAGGCCAGCAGAGAAATGGGACTCCCATGCTTATACCCTCCAAGATTGAATTCCATCCACAATGGCTTAGAAAACATGCAGTAGAAGGGTGAGCTAGCACCTGCTCTTGAGGTGCCCAATTAACAATCCTTCCACGATCAGCTATTCTCGTTCTAAACCCATACAGGAATTCAGTAAGCGTTTCATTGATGATATCTGACCGAGCAACCCACAAAAATGGTTGGCCTATGAGTTCAAGTCCAAGTGCAAGTTCATCCAATTGTTGTTGGCTGAAGATTGATGTGCTGCCAAAGGAAGCATAAATGACTGAACCCACCGGTTGTTTATCAAGCCAACTTAGGCAAGTTGAATCCTCTAGCCAAAAGCTTCCAATATGACTGCTTGATTGGTTGGCCAAAAGTAATGGGCCAACAGGCATGATTTCAGGAATTAAATTTAAGGCCAATGAGTCAAGTTCATAGAATGAGTTGCAGAGAAGCCAGTTGCATTGTTTGACAAAATGGTTCATCCTGAAAACATGTCCAAATACAAATTCTTGTGCCTTTGAGTCTCCGGGGCAGCTCCATGGCAGCTTTGTGCTTGTCCATGCTGGGATTTCCTTTGACAGCCAAATCAACTCATTTTTTAATGGAGTTCCTACAGGGTCAAATTATTTTCATCAAAACCAAACAAGTACCATATAATATATCAATTGTTTAATATAAAAATAACATCCATATGAACTTTATCCCCTTTTCCATTTTTCTTTTCATTTAAAATAAAATCAAAATCACGAAATGGAGACTTAAAGGTGCTAATTGACATAGGGTCATTGGCAAAATAGTGGAGTAGTTAATTATTACCTCGAGTATCTATAATTCCATCTTGAATAAGCTTTGGGATACTTAGTATGGTGGCCAAGGTTGCTGGTCCTGCAGGCCAAAGTACAGCCATTTTAATTCCCATCTTCTCGGCTACTTCGAGTGCCGGCACAACCATTCCATCAGTAATGACACAACTGATATGCTCATCATCAGACTCGTTAATTTTCTCAATCAAGTCCTTGAAATGACCTGGCATAAATTCTATAAAAC
Source organism: Castanea sativa (assembly GCF_040712315.1). Classification (NCBI taxonomy): domain Eukaryota; kingdom Viridiplantae; phylum Streptophyta; class Magnoliopsida; order Fagales; family Fagaceae; genus Castanea; species Castanea sativa. The sequence continues at coordinate 35,392,048 of NC_134016.1, read as the reverse complement.
TATTGGTCAGCTTAATAGTATCATTTGGATCATCGCCGGGTTCTAGACCATCTGGGAATGAGACTAGCCTTATTGGGCTCTTCATTGGCATTGTAGTTTTTAATCTTTCGTGTATGAACTCAGGGCTAACAAATGTGACCTTGATCCCATGATCAACAATCCGGTGAGAAAACTTCATAAATGGGGCAACATGGCCCTGTGCTGGAAATGGTACGACTAGCACATGTGGTTGGCTACCCATGGCCCCAAATTCTAAATTCTGAAGTCTGCAAAATAACAAATCATAACCAAAATCTCTAGTAACTACCAACGGAGACAACTGAAAAGTATGATAAGCAGTAAAGCACATGCTACTATAATAAGATAATTGTAAGATTATATTGGTCAATAATAAAACTAGAAAATCAAAAGCACCAAATAAATGGAATTCAAACTCTAAAAATCTAACTCAATAAACAAATGTATCAAATCTGGGAAAATCAGAGCAAAACAACTATAGTCCATAGTTTGGCAGGTGTGAAAACATACAATTCGACTAAAACTCCTGCAAAATATCAGACGGCATCTATGATCTGTGACTGTGTGAGTAAGCTCAGTAAGGCCTTAAAACTCTTTTAAGTCGAAAGCTCAAACCGGCTAAAAGTTGAAGAGAGGAAAAGAGTGTTTCAGGCTCTCACAGACGTGCTTGGAAGCTATTGGTTTGATTTTTAGAGCTCTTTATAGCAAATGTGAAATCAAATGTCAACAAAAGGTGCATGCATTGAAGGGTTCTTCAGTATTTGGTGAAGAAAATTTTATACAAATGAAAGAAATAAGAGTTTGTTCAGAGGATTCAAGTATGCTATTGGCTGGTAGAAATTTCCTTTCTTTCTGATCTTAAATTAAGAGCCGCCGGTCAAATTAAGCCCAAAGAAAAGGACTTTGTACACTGGAAGGCTCAGTCTATTGTCGTTGAGTAATAATTCTACAAGGACTACACAAAAAATTTGCCCACATTTTCACGGGTTGACAAGGATATATGGATAATTGATATTATTTTCTTGTTTACTTTGAACAATATGCTCTGTTAGCATTTGTGAAAAATTGTCAAATTTTTTGTGCCTATAAATTTTTTTTAAGTAAAAAAGAATGCGACCTGAAGAAGGTGATGGGCATTAGTGCAAGCCAAGAATTATAGGTAATTCCTTTTCACCTAATTCATTCATTTGAGTTTTTCTTTTTACTTGGCAACTCATTTGAAGAGTATTAAACATATAATGTTGGGCGATTAATATAAAACTTAGTGCAAGATTTTTTTTTTCCTTACTTGGCCACAATAATTAATTTTTTTTGTTAGAAAAATATTGGAGATATAACGGGATAATAAATATTACATTTTTGTGATTTATAGAATATGGGGAAGTTAATTACAATATTTGACTTTTATAATCATGAATAATGTCAAACTAGGTTTCACAAAAAAGAAAAGAAAAGAAAAGAAGAGATGGTTTATTATATTTTTCATTATTTTATTTTAATTGAAAGTTTTTAAAATCAAGGGTTTTATTTCCTTCTTCTCAAAAAAAAAAAAAAAAAAAAGAATATGAATTTTCTTGATATATGATTTAGGTATTAAAATTTATCAAGAATGAGCAAAGAGCAAATTATAAAATTCAGAATTATTAGTAAGGATACATACAATGAACTCTTGCAATCCATTAGGCCTTTTTGTTAGGTTTGTATTTATAGGTTGGAAATTATGAACAAAGATTAAGTCTAGAAGTCATTTTCAAGACTATTTGATGTTCAAGACTACCGTTCAAGACTGATGCTGAAAGTGAAGTTGTTGCACACTCAAAAATCACAGAGATTGCTACTATGAAGAATCTTCAAGAATATTCTTGAAGTTGTAGACTAGCGTTCAAGTTGAACAAAATTCACAATACAAGAGTCTAGGCATTTAGTGTTGTATGTGGTCATATTAGTAAGTTTTACTTGGAGTTGCTATAAAATTAGGGTTTATTCTATTATAAACTTCAATTCTATATAGTAGATCTATTTCCTTGAGGGTTGGTGGTAAATCTCTAGTGAGTTTTTCCCATCTAGGGTTTTCTCTGTGTAACAATATTGCACTGTTCTTTATTTTTTGCACTTGTTTTGTGGTATTGGTTTGTGAGACAATTAATCACAAATTGAACTTGAAAGCATAATATCTTAATTAACTTAACTTGGCATAAAACTAGTTGTGGGGGAGATGGGCCTAGGAGTGCATGTTTATATGCATATTGGGCCTGAGGCCCAGGCCGAGGAAATTAAGTAGTCCGTGGATGGGTAAACATCTTACTAAGGTTCTTTGTTAGTTTATAGAGAAGCAAAGTCTGATTGTGATCATCGAAGAAGTTGGCCCGACGAGGAATATCTCCTTGGATCAGATAGGCATAAGTCGGAATTGTTGGGGTTGATACCCTAAAATCCAATTTATTGACATGTCATAAATAATTAAATTGTTTAATTATATGAGACTATTTATAAATGAACTAATGGGACATTATTTTAGTCCATGAGATGCATTGTATGTGATTTATGTGATTTAGTCACAGAAGATGTAAATCACAAGTTCCTTGTAAACTCAAAATGTAGTTCGTAGTCGGTGATGAAATTGGGCGTTTCATCTGTGAAGACTATAACATATCAACTAAGATGATTTGTCTTGATCATGGAAGTGGAGACTTCTAGTTGGTATGTTGATATCTTTTAAGAGTTAAGACATATTGAACTGGACCACTGTGAGATTTATTATTCTTCCAACGACTGTCAAATAAATAATAAACTCACGACTTATATTTGCATGAACTCTTAATCCTGAGAGAAAAATGGACTTGATCATGAGGTGTATGTTGCTTTGATATATCAGGAGTGAGATTTAAGGTAACGGTCAAAACCTCAGTATATTGGGTAGCCACATTTAGTGTTGATGGAACATATATTGTCAAGATAGAATTCATAGTCTTTTAACGGAGATATAAAATATTCATTTGAGATAAGTTTAATGGGTCCAGCTATTTAAAGAGTTAGGCCTAACTACTTTGGTAAGGAGTTACTAAAGTATATATTTATGAGATTGGATTTCATAAATATATGTTGGATAACTTTAAAGGATTAAACTGGGTACTCAAGGTATTAAGATGTAGTAATTTACAAAGTGGCAGTCTACATTCATGACTTTTTATTACTACGAATATTTTATGAAGGGGCTGCATGTACAATAAAGTCTTGGGATATAATTTATAAATAAGGCCTAGAGTGCAACTATATTTATATAGTGATATTAAATATAGTTAATGGTAACTTTGGACTTGTCAAGAGTTGACAAAAAAGCCCAAAACCTATTGGAGCTAGTGTCTTATTGGTCCCTTTTGGTCCCACTCCAAGCCACACACTTAAGCCCAATTGGAAGGGCCCAAAAGGCTAGCCTAATTAGATAATCAGTTAGATACAAAGAGAGAAACATACAAATTTTTTTAGAGAGAATTGGAAGAACACTATTGCCAAGTGATGTAAGAAGTGTTAGACACTTTGACATTCTCTCTTAGTAAACAGATTGAGAGACCACACATCTTGGGCGTTAGTGGAATTAGAGTAAAGATTGAAAGTGTTCCCAAGTGATTTTGATATTCGGTTTTGAATTCACTACTCCAAGGTACACTCTCTTGTTCTTAAATTCTAAAACTTATATAGTGCATGTTATCGATTATGTATGAAGTAGATCCGTTAAATTTTCGCTGTGTATATTTTGTATGCGATACAAACACGTGATTTTTCAATAGGAATGAATTATCTGCCATCTAGAGGTAATGTCCCATGAGATGCTATTGATAAGGATGTGCAACACAGGGGTATAGGACAAAAGAAAACCATGACATATCTAAAGAAAAAGCTGCTGTCACCGCATTGAATGCTCTGTAGCTAACTCTCTCGCCACATTAATGAGAAAGTGATGTCTGAGTAGCAGTGTTCAGTATTATAGCTATCTTCAAAAGCTTCAGGAAGATGCTGATGGGACAAGTATCCTGACCGGCAATCTGATCCATACGTGGAGGGTAGAGAGAGGAGAAAGAGAAGTATAAAAGGAAGAGGAAAGCCCCAAGAGGGGGGTATCGAAGAAAAAAGAGAAAACACTGTAAATTAAATATTTGTAATCTGTCTTTAAAAGAGGAGAAATATAAGAACAAGATCCTCGGCTTGAGTCCAAAGACAATTTTTCATCATACAAACTAGTCCATCATTATCGTTTTGTGATCTTGGGCCACTACTGTTGTTAGCTAAGCTTATAAGAAACTAGATTTCGAACCTACTCTCTACAAATTTATTGTATTGGGCTCTTTGGGCCTATACCCATCCTATTATTGCGCTTAGGTTCAAATTGTGACCTTATACTAGTTACTTGTAACAATCAGGTTCTAAATTCCCAAAGATATTTTTTTGTGTGTGTTCCCTTTAAACCTCACTCTTTTATTATCATATCAAACTAAACCGCCCCTTACTTTGCTGGTTTTGGCACAATAATGAAAGTGTGAGATTTAACGTGACATTTATAAGTATGACGTTTAATTTATCAGAAGCAACAATATATATTTTTTTAATGTCCCCTTCAAATATTTAACATGTCCCTTAATACATAAAACTTAATAATTTCTTTTTCTTTTGTAATGAAACTTAATAGTTTCTTGCTACTATCAGAGAATAGGGAACACATAATTCCTCTCTGTAATTCATAAACTGAAGGTAATAATTAAAGTAGTCAAGTCTACCAGATCAGGTAAACTTAATAGTTTTTGAATTGATTTATTTATTACTTCATGGGAAGCAAACTCATTGCAATCACTCTAATATTGTAAGAATTAACCCACCTAAAACAAGTGAATTAATTTCAATTAAAATTTCGAAAAACAATAAACTTAGCAATTTCATGTAATGGTTATATTTATGTTCTTGAAGTTTGTGGCAATATGGATTGGAAAATCATTTGAGTAAAACTTATTGCACACTAGTATGTATACACCCAAATAGGTAATAAACACTACCCCAAATCATTGTATTGACCATTTTATCAATGCTACCATTAGACTCACCTTATACTTGTAATATTTTCTTCATCAACCTTAATGAAATTATATTGTTTGGGGGGAAAAACCATTTTGAACTGTGACATTCCATGGGATATACCAATTAACAAAACTCTTGTTGCATTTAGTATCCGTTTGGATACCACGTGAACATCTGCTTTTTTTTTTGTTTTGGAAAAGCGTATTTCAGTACTTCCAGTGGGTCCCGTGCATTGTTCACGGGACTCACAAACTTCTTCTTTTCAGCAACTTTTTTATTAAAAATGGGTCACACGGTACTATTCACATATTTAAAAATTATTTTACTATAGTGTTTTCAGTTTTTAGTTTTTAATAAAATAAGCGGTATTGAAACGGACACTTAATATACACACGAACATAAGGAGGATTGTAGAAAGTGGTGAAAGAACAAGAAGTAGAGAAGTAAAATATTTAATAAATAGGTTAATTAAGCATAAGTAGAATTAAGGCAAATTGCTATTCACGATGCCAACATTGCAAGCCATTATATATGGTAATTCAGATCTTTAAACCCCTGCTCACATCTTCAATTTTTAGTAATAAACTTAAAAGAAATTGCATACTTCGATAGACATAGAAATAATAAAGCATAAACACTCTAAAAACATCTTAATGCTTTATTTGTTCAATAAAGCTTTCAAAATTTTTAAAAGAAGATCCACCTTCGGTAACACTCTTTTTAGCCATCTCCTTCAGCTTCAATGCATTTGTTTTTATACCATCATCAAAGAGCAATGTTTTTATCTTTATGTTAATTTCATGCCTAGTGATAATCCCATTTTCATCTGGGTTCAACCCTAAACCAACCTTCCAAACGTCACATATGTAACTCTTATTTTGGAATTGATCTGTAAAGTAAGGCCAGCAGAGAAATGGGACTCCCATGCTTATACCCTCCAAGGTTGAATTCCATCCACAATGGCTTAGAAAACATGTAGTAGAAGGGTGAGCTAGCACCTGCTCTTGAGGTGCCCAATTAACAATCCTTCCACGATCAGCTATTCTCGTTCTAAACCCATACAGGAATTCAGTAAGCGTTTCATTGATGATATCTGACCGAGCAACCCACAAAAATGGTTGGCCTATGAGTTCAAGTCCAAGTGCAAGTTCATCCAATTGTTGTTGGCTGAAGATTGATGTGCTGCCAAAGGAAGCATAAATGACTGAACCCACCGGTTGTTTATCAAGCCAACTTAGGTAAGTTGAATCCTCTGGCCAAAAGCTTCCAATATGACTGCCTGATTGATTGGCCAAAAGTAATGGGCCAGCAGGCATGATTTCAGGAATTAAATTTAAGGCCAATGAGTCAAGTTCATAGAATGAGTTGCAGAGAAGCCAGTTGCATTGTTTGAAAAAATGGTTCATCCTGAAAAGATGTCGAAATAAAAATTCTTGACGCTTTGAGTCTCCAGGGCAGCTCCATGGCAACTTTGTGCTTGTCCATGCAGGGATTTCCTTTGACAGCCAAATCAACTCATTTTTTAATGGAGTTCCTACAGGTTCAAATTATTTTTATCAAAACCAAACAAGTAGCATATAAAATATCAATTTTTTAATATAAAAATAACATCCATATGAACTTTATCCCCTTTTCCATTTTTCTTTTCATTTAAAATAAAATCTTAACTACGAAATGGAGACTTAGAGGTGTTAATTGACATAGGGTCATTGGCAAAATAGTAGTTAATTATTACCTCGAATATCTATAATTCCATCCTGAATAAGCTTTGGGATACTTAGTATGATGGCCAAGGTTGCTGGTCCAGCAGGCCAAAGTACAGCCATTTTAATTCCTATCTTCTCAGCTACTTCGAGTGCCGGCACAACCATTCCATCAGTAATGACACAACCGATATGCTCATCATCAGACTCGTTAATTTTCTCAATCAAGTCCTTGAAATGACCTGGCATAACTTCTAGAAAACTATTGATCAGCTTAATTTTATCATTTGGATCATCGCCGGGTTCTAGACCATCTGGGAATGAGACTAGCCTTATTGGGCTCTTCATTGGCATTGTAGTTTTTAATCTTTCGTGTATGAACTCAGGGCTAACAAATGTGACCTTGATCCCATGATCAACAATCCAGTGAGAAAACTTCATAAATGGGGCAACATGGCCCTGTGCTGGATATGGTACGACTAGCACGTGTGGTTGGCTACCCATGACCCCAAATTCTAAATTCTGAAGTCTGCAAAATAACAAATCATAACCAAAATCTCTAGTAACTACCAACGGAGACAACTGAAAAGTATGATAAGCAGTAAAGCACATGCTACTATAATAAGATAATTGTAAGATTATTTTGGTCTATAATAAAACTAGAAAATCAAAAGCACCAAATAGACGGAATTCAAACTCTAAAAATCTAACTCAATAAACAAATGTATCAAATGTGGGAAAATCAGAGCAAAACAACTGTAGTCCATAGTTTGGCAGTTGTGAAAACATACAATCCGACTAGAACTCCTGCAAAATATCAGACGGCATCTATGATCTGTGACTGTGTGAGTAAGCTCAGTAAGGCCTTAAAACTCTTTTAAGTCGAAAGCTCAAACCGGCTAAAAGTTGAAGAGAGGAAAAGAATGTTTCAGGCTCTCACAGACGTGCTTGGGAGCTATTGGTTTGATTTTTAGAGCTCTTTATAGCAAATGTGAAATCAAATGCCATCAACAGGTGCATGCCTTGAAGGGTTCTTGAGAATTTGGAGAAGGAAATTTTATTCAATTGAAATAAATAAGAGTTTGTTCAGAGGATTCAAGTATGCTATTGGTTGGTAGAAATTTCCTTTCTTTCTAATCCTAAATTAAGTGCCGCTGGTCAAATCATGCCCAAAGAAAAGGACTTTGTACACTGGAATGCTCAGTCTGTTGTCGTTTAGTAATAATTCTACAAGGACGTACATAAAAAAATTGCCCACATTTTTCATGGGTTGACAAGGATTTATCGATAATTGATATTATTTTCTTGTCTACTTTTAACAATATGCTCTGTTAGTATTTTTGATAAATTTTGTCAAATTTCTTGTGTTTATAATTTTTTTAAGTAAAAATGAATGCCACCTGAAGAAGGTGATTGGCATTAGTGCAAGCCAAGAATTATAGGTAATACCTTTTCACCTAATTCATTCTTTTGGGTTTTTCTTTTTACTTTGCAATTCATTTGAAGAGTATTAAACATATCATAGAAAATAATTTTGGGCGACTAATATAAAACTTAGTGCAAGATTTTTTTTTCCTTACTTGGCCACATTAATTAATTTTTTAGTTAGAAAAGTATTGGAGATATAACGGGATAATAAATATTACATTTTTGTGATTTATAGAATATGGAGAAGTTAATTAGAATATTTGACTTTTATAGTCATGAATAATGTCAAACTAGGTTTCACAAAAAAAGAAAAAAAAAGAAAAGAAAAAAGAAGAAAGAAGAAAGAAGAAAGAAGAGAAGGTTTATTATATTTTTCATTATTTTATATTAATTAAAAGATTTTAAAATCAAGGGTTTAATTTCCTTCTTCTCAAAAAAAAAAAAAAAAAAAAAATTAAGAATATGAATTTTCTTGATATATGATTTAGGTATAAAATTTATCAAGAATGAGTAAAGAGAAGATTATAAAATTCAGAATTATTAGTAAGGATACATACAATGAACTCTTGCAATCCATTAGGCTTTTTTTGTTAGGTTTGTATTCATAGGTTGGAAATTATGAACAAAGATTAAGTCTAGAAGTCATTTTCAAGACTATTTGATGTTCATGACTACCATTCAAGACTGATGCTGAAAGTGAAGTTGTTGCACACTCAAAAACCATAGAGATTGCTACTATGAAGAATCTTCAAGAATATTCTTGAAGTTGTACACTAGCGTTCAAGTTGAACAAAATTGACAATACAAGAGTCCAAGGATTTAGTGTTGTATGTGGTCATATTAGTAAGTTTTACTTGGAGATGCTATAAAATTAGGGTTGATTCTATTATAAACTTCAATTCTATATAGTAGATCTATTTCCTTGAGGGTTGGTGGTAAATCTCTAGTGACTTTTTCCCATCTAGGGTTTTCTCTTTGTAACAATATCGCGTATTGTTCTTTATTTTCTGTACTTGTTTTGCAGTATTGGTTTGTGAGAAAATTAACCATAAGTTGAACTTGAAAGCATAATATCTTAATTAACTTAACTTGGCATAAAACTAGTTATTTGTAACAATTGGGTTCTAAATTCCCAACACTATTTTTTCGTGTGTGTTTACTTTAAACCTCACTCTTTTATTATCATGTCAAACTAAACCACCCCTTACTTTGCTGGTTTTGGCACAATAATGAAAGTGTGAGATTTAAAGTGACATTTATAAGTATGACGTTTAATTTATCAAAAGAAACAATATATGTTTTTTTTAATGTTCCCTTCAAATATTTAACATACATGTCCCTTAATACATAAAACTCAATAATTTCTTTTTCTTTTGTAATGAAACTTAATAGTTTCTTGCTACTATTAGAGAATAGGGAACACATAATTTCTCTCTGTAATTCATGAACAAAAGGTAATAAAGCAGTCAAGTCTATCAGATCAGGTAAACTTAAAAGTTTTTCAATTGATTTATTTATTACTTCATGGGAAGCAAACTCATTGCAATCACTCTAATATTGTAAGAATTAACCCACCTAAAACAAGTGAATTAATTTCAATTAAAATTCCGAAAAACAATAAACTTAGCAATTTTTGTAATGAATATATTTATGTTCTTGAAGTTTGTGGCAATATGGATTAGAAAATCATTTGAGTAAAACTTATTACACACTAGTATGTGTACACCCAAGTAGGTAATAAACACTACCCCAAATCATTGTATCGACCATTTCATCAATGCTACCATTAGACTTACCTTATACTTGTAATATTTTTTTCATCAACCCAAGTGAAATTATATTGTTTGGCGGAAAAACCATTTTGAACTGTGACATTCCATGGGATATACCAATTAACAAAACTCTTGTTGCATTTAATATACACACAAACATAAGGAGGATCGTAGAAAGTGGCGAAAGAACAGGAAGTGGAGAAGTAAATATTCAATAAATGGGTTAATTAAGCATAAGCAGAATTAAGGCAAATTGCTATTCACGATGCCAACATTGCAAGCCATTATGGAAATTCAAATCTTTAAACCCCTGCTCACATCTTCATTTTTTAGAAATAAACTTAAAAAGAAATTGCATACTTCGATAGATATAGAAACAATAAAGCATAAACACTCTAAAAACATTTTAATTAATACTTTATTTGTTCAATAAAGCTCTCAACCCTAAACTAATCTTCCAAACATCACATATGTAACTCTTATTTTGGAATTGATCTGTAAAGTCAGACCAGCATAGAAATGGGACTCCCATGCTTATACCCTCCAAGATTGAATTCCATCCACAATGGCTTAGAAAACATGCAGTAGAAGGGTGAGCTAGCACCTGCTCTTGAGGTGCCCAATTAACAATCCTTCCACAAACAGCATGTAAAGCAAAATCTTTTTTAATAACATAAAAAAGTTTGAATTTTTAATAACAGCTAGATTTTACCTTTAGTATCTATTATCCATCCTGAATAAGCTTCGGGATATGAAGTACAACGGCCAAGTCTCCTGGTCCAGCAGGCCAAACAGCCGCCCTTTTAATTCCGATCTTCTGAGCAACTTCTAGTGCCCACCCAACCGTTGTATCAACAATGATACAACTGATCTGATTATCATCATTTGGCTGATTAATTTTCTCAATCAAATCCTTAAAATGGCCTGGCATAACTTTCAGAATACTTTCTGTCAGCTTAAGTGTATCATTTCAATCATCCCCCGGTTCTAGCCCATCTGGGATTGAGACTAACCTTATTGGACTCTTCTCTTCACTCTTAACTGGCATCGAACCTGTGACTTTTGCGTGTATGAATTCGGTGTTAACAAATGTGACCTTGGTCCCATGATCAACAATCTTGTGTGACAACTTCATTAGAGGGGCAACATGGCCCTGTGCTGGAAATGGTATGACTAGCACATGCGGTTGCCCCATGACACCTTAACCACAGATTTTCAAGCTTGGATCCTTAAACATACTTATATAATTCATTCTGTTACATTGATTTGCCTAATATGCTGATTGACATCTTTTTGTTCACAGGTGCAAGACTTCTAGCATGGTGAAGTCATATTCCATGTACTTTAGTCTTTGGATATTGATAGAGATATCTTATATAATATTTAGCATCTGTCCTTGTTTTATTATCTGCAATTCCGCACTCTTGGCTCTTTTCCTCTGAATTCTGTTTTTCTTAGACAATCAAACCGGCATGTACTAGAATTGCACTATGTTGAAGAACAAGAACATAATAAGGGTTTCTTGTAGTTAGTATCATGTCCCTGTTTTGACACTGAAGGACCTGACGATATATGTTGAAGAACAAGAGCAGGGGCAACATGTGTAGCTAGAGAATGTGCAAATGGGCCAGCGTTCGGCTCTTTTCTTTTGTTTTGCATGCATGTTTTACCTACCTGTTTAGCTTCCAAGGCCTGAATATTCTCCTTGCTTATAAAGGCATCTTTGTCATTATTGTGCATTAATAAAGTTTTAGCCACATGCCTACATTCATCAAAGCTATATTTGCAAATTATTGTTATTGTGCTATGTGAAAATATTTTTACACACTCGTTTGTGCATACTCAGTACAATGTTCATAATTCCATACACATTATCCACATTTTTTTTAAGTGTGTATATGTTAATATTTAATACATAAAATAGGTGATGTGTATGAGTGTGCAAAAATTAATGCCCTTTTTATAACAAAACAATCTAGAACTTTTTTGTTATTGATAATTATCTAATACTTGTCCCTGGAATTAAAATTAATAATAATAACAATAATACTAATACTAATAATAAAAAAGAACTAAATGTAGATCAGTACTCAATTCATAAATATATCGCCACATTTTGGACCGTATAACAACCTCCATTTTATCATAATACTAATCCCACAAAGTGTCTTTTAACCAAGTCAGCATGCTATTGCTTTCTTGAAATTTTATATTGTTATTTTTCGTCATTTTCTAAAAAATTAACTTAATAATTTTGTTTTATAAATTTCTTTTTCAAGCTCAAAGGAACTGGGGCTATATTTACTTCATTTTTTAATGCAGGAGGCTATATTAACCTTGGGGCCACCTGTTTGGCTTCTTCTAATTAAATAGGTATGCAAGCTTTGATTCTCAATTGATGTCTTTCTTTGTACTCTACTAACGTAAATAGAAAACTGCATCCATATTTTCTATTTTCAAAGGTATGATATGTTGTGCTTTTTAAGTGTCCATGCTTTCGCAACTCAAGTTTTAGTTTGCACCCCCTAAACAAAAGTTTTAGTCAGTGCTTAAAAGCTTACCTACTCAACAATTATTTAATTCTTGCAATTTCAGCCAAATGTCAGGCCCGTTTGTTATCGTTGTTTAAATAGCCGTTTTTAGTATATAAACAACATTACAAGTATTTTCACACAATTTTTCACCCACACGTATTTTCAAAAAATACAAACAACATTACTAGAAATCTCTTATCAAACAGGCCTGTAATCACGAAATATCAACATTCTTTAGTTTTATGGACATGAATAATATAGACTAAAAATTATTTAGTCAGATGTACGGCCTCATGAGATCTTGCTCTCGTGTATTCTATGTGTCCCATTTGTTAAGAAGGGGGATTTTAAAAAACTGTCTCATGAGATACTTTTTCCATATATATATATATATATATATATATATAAAAGCTTAGAATGCACTTCTTTCTCTCATCTTAAAAGATTCGTTGTACCAAACAGTGATTTAAGTTTTTTTTAAGGTCTTTTGGGTAGATGCTCTGACAAGTTTAAACCAACAAACTATTTTGTTTAACATTTTGCTCATAAAAGGAAAGTAGACAATTTATACTTAAATCATATACTATATAATAAAAATTGAGCCTTATTAGAGAGAATATCCACTTGACAGGTACAAGTTAATCGCTAAAAGTACAGGTAAATTTATGACTGTTTTACAACTATCATCTTTTTATTAATAGTGATAAAATTTAAATGAGTTAGGTAGAGTTTTATTGAATCAAAGGATCATGTTTTGTGTTTATCAAATTTTCTCTTTTTTATTTATCTCAATATAAAGCAAAATTAAAATAATAATAATTTTTTCTTTTTTATTCTTATTTCTCAAAATAGAAAAGTCTCTCAACATTGTAATATGATATTATACCCCTTATGTTTATAACATGTAGTGTGCATTTGGATATTGCTTATTTTGCTGAATACTGAAAACTTATTACTGAAAACATTGTAGCAAAATATTTTTTATTGCTCAAATTTACCATTCAATAGCAATTTGCACTTGGCTGGTCCATGAACAGTGCCATGGACTAGCCAAAAAACGCAGCTTACCAAAATGTGAACATAACCTAAACAGAGCTATAATGATCTATTATCACAATTTTTTTTTTTTAAAAGGGCACGTAGATTTAGGAGATTCTAGCCTTTTGCCCTTATTGGGCAAAATATTTGGCTATGCCCTTGTTTTGAAACTATATAGGGGCGTGCCCCTGTTTCGATACTCGATCTCTTAGTAGGTGAGTTACTTAAGTAACTCGACTACTACGATGCTGAGTTCTAGGCAACTGCCTGCCACGGTGGCAATCCAGCATGGCTTTTGGGAATAAAATATTCCCGCGTTACTGTTTATAACTCGGCAATGCGAAAACCGAGTTACTGCCGGGATTAAGAGGTATTTTGAATGTAACGTCTCTGAAACTGTTTGTCTCCCTTCCTCAACAGTTTCTCTCCCTTCCTCAGTCCGATCAGTACCCACCCTCAATCCATTCAGTAGACCCTTCCCAAGTTCAAGCCCTCTTCAAGTTCTCTTATTTCTAGCCGTACCCAAACCAAACCGTTTAGTAGACCCTTTCTGAAGCTCAATCCTAATTCACACCCAAACCCATAGCTTTTCACTTTCACCATAGTCGAAGCTCAACCCAATCCATCTTCAGAGTTAAAGGATTAGAAAGTTATTAAGGTAATTTCTAAATGCTGAGTTCAAAATGTTTTTTTTTTTCCCCTTTGCATGTAATCTGAGTTAAGTGTTGCTTATGCATATACTCCGATTTGAGTGTGGCTTCTTAAGTTTTTCTTTGTTAGATTTTTCTCTACTCTATTCATTATTATTGTTGCTATTTTAGCTTTGTTGGGTTTCGTTTTGAACTGGGTTTTGATGCACCGCTAGGGCACAAATTCATGTAAAATACAGTTGGCATGACAACGGTGTTAATTGTTAGGGAAAATTGCTTTTTAATTCATATAGTTTGAAAGTGTATCAAATCAAACTCTATAATTTCAACAAATTATGTCATAAGTTATGTCATGATTTTGAATGAGGCAAAATTCCTTTTTAATTCAATGCTAAATGATCTTGAATTGAGAAGCTATTGGTTTATTTCAATATAGCCAATTAATACTTTTATATATTTATGTACTCTTATTTTCATAAATAGAATACATAAAGCCCCACACTTGCATAGTTCGAAATTTCAGGTTTTAGAGGGAGATTAATGCACATCATGCCAAATGACAAATATCACTGAACTAAATTGAACTCATAAATGCCCTGCATATCTACTGTTTTGGGTTTTTGGTTCATTTCTCTCTGTTTGTCTTTCATTCTGTTTCTTGATCTTTTCTCTATTTTTTCTATTTAATTAATCTTATTAGCGCTGATAAACTAATTTGATTCCTTTAGAGTTTCTTATTTTCTAATAGAAATTTTGGTCTCATCTCTATTGCACACCAACTCTTTGATAGAGAAGACATGGGTATGTTTAAGAACTAATATACTTAATAAGTGGAGCACGGGCAACAAAATATTTTTCTAATGCTTTGTTTTTATCAGTACACGCACACTCACATGCACAGCCTTGCAGCGATACACGCACAGCTCATCATCAGTACATGCACACCCCTACATCAGTACATGCACACCCTTGCACTAACACACACACATACTTCGACCCAAATACACTTACACAATAGAGATATTTGTTGATGGTTTTAATTCAAAGTGGTTATAGCTTTGAATTCCGGTTTCTTGAGATATTTGCTTACACGTGGGGTATGCTTCTTAGAGTGATTTCCTCTATTTAATCTTTCCATATTTGTGTTTGTTCTATAATTTATTGTTCATGCTTTATAAGTCTAGAGTCCTATAATTTATTGTTCATGCTGTTTGCCTACTTCGTATTGGAAACCAAGTTACTCATGTGTTGACATAATGCAAAGCAAGGACTTCAAAATATAAATCCTAGTTGGTTTAGGAATCCTGTATATTTATTGTTTTGGGTTCCTAAAATATTTGCTGCCATTTACTCTGCTTAGGGCTCTAATTGTGCCATATTGTTTTTATTCAACATCTTAGTTTTGTTGTTGTTGTTGTTGTTGGTTTCATGTCATTATCCTTGTAATATCATATGGGAACATATAAACTTACCACATCAGTTGAAAGTCTGTTACATTTTGTGTACGGATGCATAATTGATTGTCTTACAAGACTAGAATTGGTAATTATCTCAGGAAAGATGAAATTTCAGATAGAATGTTATTTTAAAGCAGGATTTCTGTTAAGTAATAGTTTAGGTGAGGCATTGGTGAGGCCCTGTAAATATTAGTATTGAGCTGTACTTTGGATAATATGATTAATATTTCGCTCAAATATTAATATTGAACTGCAGTTTGCATAATGTTTAATATTAATATTGAACTGTACTTTGATTAATGTTGTTCAGGCTTCCCACTGATGAGTAGCCTGCTTTATACAAATTTAGGAGTATCTCATTTCAACCTTTTGGTATTGTTTTAGTTCTATTAACTTATGTCATGATTTTTTGTTTTCTAACTATTTTGAAGAATAAGAGAAATAGAACTCATGACACATTATCCATAATCTCAAAATTGTTAACTCTTGGACTGTATTCATAAAAACAAATTAAAAAAAAAAAAAAACCCCAAAAGACTTATAGGGTCTGTGGAACTTGACGGGACGTAATTGGCAGCCCCCTTTAAAGACTTATAAATTGTGACAGAAAGGTGGTTGTAATGCTGAAGCATTAATTTGGGATGTTTTGGATGATGGAGATCTCTCTTGGAGGACCTTGCTTAGTCAATCTAAAGTTGAATTGAGTGTTATGTTATTGTTTGTTTTTGTTTATTTGCTGCTGGATCAGTTTGAATTAAGTTTTACTAGAATGAGGGCAATTTGATAATTTTCAAATTCCTCGAATGGTTTGTCCTTGGTTGTACCGAAGCCCATCAATCTTATTTTGTGTTTGAATCCTTTTTCTATTTGGTTTAAAAGTTCTGAAAGTACTTTTTTTCTTTGTTATTAGAATTCGAAGTCTTTCTTAGAAATAGCCTCTATGATGGCTGTATTGTAGTCGATAATATTGATAGATTTTAATAACATTCCAACTTTTTTCAGGCGCGATTGCTATCTCCTACCTAAGTGTGACTGCTTAGGAAAGCGTAGGTGTGATTTTCCAGTGTTTTATCTTTCTTTATTCGATGTTCTTTTATTGTTTTAATACCAAACAGCCATTAACACATTCAATATTGCATCAAGAATCTAGTTTAGTGCTGAAATTCCTAAAAATCCTACATCAAATTTGGTATTAAAGCCCGTTCAAGCTTCAGTGTTGTGTCGGATTAGCAGTCATTTGTGGGTTATGTTTGTTGACTAAGTACATCAAATTATTATTATTATCATCTATTACATTTGGGGTTGAAAAGGGAGCTTAGTGGCCTTTTAGGGTCACCCAATCCTTTCGTAAGAGATTGGGTTAGGTTAGGGAGCATTAAGATTTGTGGTAGCTTTCGGAATGGAAATAGTAAATCCTCTGAAAAGCCAACTGTTTTCAGGTGTCAGTGCTTCTAGGGTGCTTCTGACGGATCTAAGGCTTTGTGTTTTTTTTTTTTTTTTTTTTTTTTTTTTTTTTTTTTTTTTTTGTGGTTTGGCCTCCTATACTTATTTCCCAAGGGTATTGGTGGAGGTATTGATTTGTCTGTGTCGGAATTAATTTTTGTGGGTATAAAGGTTTAGGCTTTTGAATGGGAATTCATTTATAATTTAATTAATGGAAAAGAATGGAATATGAATTGCTGTTCTTATTTTGTGTGAATGATGTAGAATGAGCTTTGATGCTAAAATTTGATGCAGATGGAAAATTGCAATAAAGAGTTTTTTAATTTGGGATGTTTCAGATGATGAAGAGTTCTATTGGGACCTTTCTTAGTCTAAAGTTGAATTGACTCTTATATGATTGCAGTTTCCTTTAAAGGCTTTTTAATATGGGATGTTTCAAATGATGAAGAGTTTTCTTGGGACCTTCCTTGGTCAATCTAAAGTTGAATTGACTCTTATTTGATTGTTTGTTTTGAAACTTTTCCCTGTTGGATTGCTTTTAATTAAGTTCTCCCATAGTAACGACAATTTGGTAAATTCCAGGTCTTTTGGAATGGGCTGACCTTGGCTGCACCAAAGGCCTTGTTGCCTCACACCTTAGGGCCTCGGGTGATATAAGGCCTTGTCACCTTAAACTACCTTGACCCTATTTCTAGTTGACTTAGGAAAGCCAACTATTGATTTAGAAAAATGTGCTTGATTCGAAGAAAATAAATGAATTACTAATAACCTAATTTACGACCAAGACTTGACCAATAAAAATATAATTGACTTCTAATATTAACAAAATATTTAATTTGTAGGTTTCATAAATTTTATGTACATAATCGACTTTGCAGTTCTTGAATTCTGTCTACGGTAAAAGAAAACTTGATTTCTTTTTGTAAGGCTTGTGGCTTTTATAGAAAAATGCTAGATAATCTTTTGTTCTCTTCTTCTTGCAAAAATTTAAGAATTCTTTTTCCATTTTTGTCTCGTTTGTATCCATAATCTCAAAATTGTTAACTCTTGGACTGTGGGGTTCATAAAAACATATTAAGAAAAAAAACCCAAAAGAAAAGAAAGCAAAGCTCTAGGACTGTTATGGTCACCAATTCAATGTTCATTTGACACATAACTATGCACACACAATCATTTGATGGTATAGGTCTAACAATAGTTTAATCCATTTAATTAAGCTCAATATTAATTTGATTATTATTAGTTGCCTCCAAAGCTGTGCTTGTGAGTGAGATTTCCATTGCACTAGAGTCTCTAATGGCACCTTTACCTACTTCCATGTTTGTCTCCCCCTTTTTTGTTGAAAACACACCTCACTAGCCACTAAGTTACAATGAACCCTTTTCACTTCTTGCTTTATGAAATAAAATTTCTTTTAGAATGTGATGTCAAGTATAGAAAAAACTTAAAGATTAGGGGAACAAGTAAAAGGAAAGAACTTTACAGTTTGTTTAAAGAAGGGACATTCTACTACTGATGGGTGGCAGGACTTGTTTAGGGGTAATTGGGTACCTTTTGCCCTTAAGGCTATGTTTTTGTGTTTTACAATGGTGTTTTTTGTGGTGCTTAATTGATTCTTTGGTTTGCATTTTGCTGTGTTCATTTGTTGGTTTACTTTGTTTGATTTAGACATTGATTCTGACGTTGGTTGGTTGGTTAGGTTGCTTATACATTCTGCAACTATGTGTCCTTTTTGTTTATGCGTTGCAGCCATGAACATTAGGATGAAGTTAGGCATATATGCTCAGGGTAGTTGTTTTATATTTTAGTGTTTTACTTTAACTCTAACTCTAAATATGATTAAATGGATTGAAAATCAATGTATATATATATGCATTATGTATAATTCAGTTGAGCAATTATATGTTTTCAATTTTTAGTCAAATCTCTCTCTCACTCTGTTTCTCTTTCACTCTCTCTGTCTCTCTATTTGTTTCTATGAGTTTTTTTTAGAACATTCAATTACTTGATCGTGTTTACTTGCAAATGCCAAGCTTTTCTTCACTATTAAACATAGACCTACGTGTCTAACATGCTTGCATGCGTGTCAGATATGTAGCAACGACGAAATGTGAATCCTAGACCCACGATTGGTACACAGTTGACGTAGCAGCCGAGTCATCGATCCACGGTGCTGTGGGAGACGCCTACCGATCAGGTACGTAGTTGTACTGAACTTTGGACATGTCGAAATCGTTTCTTTTTATTTCTGTAGGCTTCTTTGATTATTTGTAAATAGATGTTGGACATGGTAGCATTTCTATTTTGGTTTAGGCAGAATTTTATTTAATCCAAAGAGAAAATGGTATGAAGTAGAAATAATCATGAATTTAAAAACACCCTTTTGGGGACAGCATCAAGAAAATGGTATGGAGAAGAAATATTCAAAGTCATTAGATCTCATTTAGAAGCTATAGTAATCAATTAAAATAGAATCCGCTGCCATTATTTTTCCAAATGTGCACACACAATTAGGCGTGGCTACACATAAGAGAACTGACTTTGATTCCTAATTCCCTATTCCATTTGACATAGTGAGGCACTTTGTTCATTCATTTCAAAACATAATGCCCATCACCTTAGTGCTAATTTTAAACAATGTCATTGATCTTGAATTGATCCTATCTGCTATTGAGCTATTGTGAATAACTAGTTAGCCTACTATTTCTTTCATATTCAACAGTTAGAGTTAATAACTAGTGCAAACTATTCGTAACTAAGTAGTTAGCCTACTGCTTCTTGCATATTATTATTATGTAGCATTCTTATAGTTATTTTGTGTGCACTATCCTAAGACAATGCTCTTTTGTGTGCAGGTAGTGCCAGGCGTGCTAAAGTGCAGACATCGATCTTGCAAGTTACCCCAGCATGGGCTAGACCCACGAATTGCTCGCTACATAACTGAGGTGGGTTTTGAAGGGTTATTCAAGGTTCCAAACTTGAAAGTGGATCACGCGTTGATCACAGCAATGGTCGAGCGTTGGCGTTTGGAGACGCACACATTCCACCTACTGCATAGAGAGATGGGCATCACCTTGCAAGATATTGAGGTGATGTTGGGGGTTCCTGTTGATGGGTTGCCAGTGATTGGGAGTGTCAGGATGGATTGGCCTGGGTTGTGTCATCAGTTACTGGGTCATCGTCCTCTAGACCCGATACCGCATCCCCATTAGAACATGTCTATCCTTGCTGGGGCGAGGATAAGAGTCAGCTGGCTGCAGGCACGGTTTAGAGGTCCCCTAGTTGCGGATGCTATTGATGAGGTAGTGCAGCAACATGCGCGCTATCACATACTCGCGTGGTTGGGGTCCATCTGTTTATGGACAAGTCGGCAGATCGGGTGTCGGTGATGCCTCTACAGTTCCTAAACCCAATCAGCAACGCGAAGAGGTATAGTTGGGGTAATGGAGCGTTAGCCTGGCTGTACAGGCACTTATGCAAGGCATTGGAGACGAAGGCAAAGTAGATTGGAGGAGCACTGATGTTGGTGCAGCTGTGGGCGTATTTGAGGTTCCCATTGATATGGCTTGTTACGAGGCCGCCACAACCGCCGGTGGAGCTAGGTCCCCTTGCCAGTCGGTATGTAATTTGATTAGTTTGATACAATTGTCATGCCATTTGGCATTCACCCTACATGTGTCTATAGTTGGTCAAAATCCCTGCATGTATGCCACTTGTAATACATTCACTAAGGACACTGCTATCGAGTAGTAAACCCTGTTTCAAACCAAAAGTCTAATTGACATTAATTTAATGG
The DNA here is from genome assembly GCF_040712315.1 of Castanea sativa. Lineage (NCBI taxonomy): Eukaryota > Viridiplantae > Streptophyta > Magnoliopsida > Fagales > Fagaceae > Castanea > Castanea sativa. Next base: position 35,371,142 of record NC_134016.1, on the reverse strand, counting down.
ATTACTTAACAAGATAGCATGCCAATATACACTGTTATGAGTGTAGAAGAAAATTACAAATACAAAATATGTTTTTTTTAATAGATAATGCTAATACAAAACACTTAGATGCATCTATTAGTGCAATGGGGATCACGGAGGCACACACGTCATTCAGTGCTTAATATGTACTCGGCCACAATTTATAAAAATAGGTTGTATGACAAGACATGTACACAGTATATAAACTGATCATATTTAAGTTTATAATTGGATCTGCATGTTTGTTTTTGAATTTTGGCTAACTCATGAAAAAGTCTCTATAATAATGTCATTTGGTAGAGTATGTAAATTGGTCATTTTTTTTTCAACAAGGATAAAACGGGTTGTTTGTTAACCAATTTATATACTTTGTTCTGAATTTATATCAAAATTTGTATTATTATGAAACAATGAATTTGTTTGTGTTTATTATATTTTCCAAAGAGTTTACTAAAATTTAACCATAATATGAGATCTATTGAAATGCACAACTATATTTTCATATACGATATGATATTGTCAAAATTTGTACATGGGGAAGTGCCAATTGGGTAACTATTAACACTTTGCAATAATTATTTTTATTAATCTCAACTAAAAAATACTTATTTAGACCTCAAACAACTTAAGCAGGGGATTAATTCAAACAAGTTATGATTTACCCCAAATAGGCTAGCATAAATATATATTTTCAGCCATAGTAGCAAAGTGAAAAATCAATAAAGAATCTTTTCATTGGAAACACAACGACCAGAGGATCCAATCTCATGGAAAAAACTTACTATAGAAGAACAATTACAATCAGTCAGAGATTGTAAAACCTTTATAGCCCAGACCCTGTATCTAACCTCTATAAAAGTCTGACTTTCATCCCTATCATAGTAGCCCTAGAATCTCTAAAATTCATCTATAATGTTTTTTATTTGACAGAGAAAAGAAGGGCTATCCAAGTATATAGATATATAGTACAAGCATTTCTTTAGCAAAGTATCTCTTTCCAATTGTATATAGCTTAATTGACATCTCTTTGACTACCAAAGATGCATTTACAATGGGTCTCCCAATTTCTTAATATTGTTGTTTATATGTCTTACTATATAGATTATAATGAGATTATTGAACACCGGAAAAGGAAGAAGATAGGTTACTAATTAGGATCACCCCACTCTCCTCCTTCCATGAGAAAATTATCTTATGTAGCATGTTAGAGAGTGGATTTATGCAATTGTGAGTCTAGCATGTGAGAGAGTGGATTTATGAACACAAAATGGAAGATGAGATAAGAAGGGCCTGTTTGGTTTGGGCAAACAAGATGTGTATTCCGTTTTGTTTTTGTTTTTGTTTTTGTTTTTTTGTTTTTTTGTTTTGTTTTTTGTTTTGTTTTTTTTTTGTTTTTTTTTTTTCAGTTTTCATGGGACCCACCACTAAAAACTTGGTTGACTTTATATTTGTATTCAGTTTTCATTTTTACTATAAAAAAATAGGATTTTAATACAAAAACTGAATACAACTTTTTGGTGTTTTCATTTTCTTGAAAACGAATACAATGACATATTTGTAAAAAACCAAATCTGTGGGTTCCATAACACTGACTTCTCCCATCAAAAAACACTCAATTTATGCTTTGGGTTTGGAAATTATAAAGTGAAAAAAAAGAAGCAAAAACTAGACCAGAAAATTATGCCAAACATAAAATGAATTGGGCAGACAATGAAAAACAAAATTGAATCCACCCCTAACAGTAACAAAACAGGGCCTAAGCCTCTCAAAAAGTGCACACCTTATCCCCTAAGGTGCACACCTTTTTGTATTTGTTCCTCAAATGAATTGACCAATAAAAACCTCTCTTTATATTCTCAATTTATTCTTATCAATTATGTACTTGTCTTTGTAATCTCGTCATGCTTTAATGATCCATGTTGAGACAACCAAAACTCAGAAATTCACATATTCAACTCTCTCTTTTATTATTAGTAATATTGTTTGGTTACTGTGCATCCTAAGGATTAGTAGGTTGTGTTTGAAGTTCATGCCAAAACCTGGTTGGTCAAATTCGTATGCTCAGAAATTCACAGTCTAGACTTTGTTTTTAATTATTTTTTTAATAGTAGCAAGTGGGGATGAAGGATTTGAAATCACCTTCAGAGAGAACATCTAAACTAAAAAGTTGAAGCCCTTTGTGTGCGTTTGACTCACATGTAGTGCAGTAGACCATGGTACACCAGACCAGATAGCTCCAATATCAGTTTCATGTTTCTTAAAAACATTTTAATTCAGTTTCTTCCCCCTATCATATGGAAATTAATATCTTCTCAGATCTGAAGGCATAAAATTAGGAGAGAATTGACAAGAATGAACTAGAAATTATTTGTTTGCAACACTTCATCAATTGTAACTACAGATCCATTTAAATTTTAAGCCTTGCAAAGGTTTTTTTATTTAAATTTTAAGCCTTGCAAAGGTTTTAGGTATTTCCTTACTTATTTCTAATAAGTATTTTCCACTGAAAATACGAAAGCTACTTAATGGCTTCTTTTTTGCTACGCATTTATAATAAGTATTTTCATGGCAGCATTGTTGTTTGATATTAACTAATGAGCATTGTCTGAAATTGTATGTTTACTAGATGGAAGGGGCCGAAGAGCATGACAGAGTATGCCACACATGTGCTAGCTGCCTATCGTGCGTCATTGTCGACTATACGGGCACACCAGGTATTCTACCGCTTCATGTCACAAGGATATAATTCTCCATATTTTTGTTTTTCACTTGGTAGGGTTGTCAAAAACTGCATGTGTATAGTTAATAATGTAACTTTGGTCGATTAGACCATAGATATACAAGGGATTAGTTACGAACATTTCAAAAACACGGGCAGTCAATATAAAGTACCTTCATTAGTAATTTTACACTAATGTTTGTCGTTTTGATTCCACACATATTTAGTTGTGTACCCTTAAAATTTCGAATCTTGGTTTTAGTTAGTGCAACCAGTAGTATCCGAGTGCATCTTACCATGTCAAATCCAAACAGAAGGGGAAATAGGTCAAGAATGTATTAGGATTTTTAGTGAAGTGGTTCTTCAATGGTCTTGTACATATTATATTTTCACATTGAGGATTGACACAAATAAGTACGTATTTGATTTGTTTTTTGTTGACTGTTTATCTAGGTTGTTTGGGAGCTGTATAGGGATGTCCTAGACTCGCTGCCCCCATATTGCACTGCCGGCCGACATATATGGAAGGCCACTATGCCGTTGATTTATTTTTGGATAGTAAAGGATCATCATCTTGAACATGTGTTTCGTCAGTTCAGGATGAAGCAACCGCCACTGGATATTGTGGATACGTCAGTTGATCTCCACAAAATCTCCTTCCAAGGTAAACTAGAGAGGGATTGGGTGCAAGAACATGTTGTCTAAATTGATCGATGGGCCCATAGAAAGAAACATCTTGCCGACGCACCAACATTGGATGGGGACACGACGTACCTTGCTACTTACATGGAGTCATACCGAAGGACAACCAGGCGGTACATTATGCGCGAGTCGGCGTATTGGGAAATCCTGGTTAGGCAACAGTTCGATGCTTCTTTTATGGATTGACAATATATGTGTGTTGCAGCATGCATTCTGAAAATTAAGTTTTATGGAGCCATTGATGACACAAGATTTTGACATTCATTTTAGAGAACATTTCATTTCTTGCCACTAGATATGCATTTGTCACAACCACGGGTGATGAACTGGTGTGCCATTTCAATGTTCATATACATACGAACAAGCTCATCATGCATAATCTTTTTCCAAATCTTTGCATCATGAATTACATGCAAATAGATATAGTAAAAAATCATATCCTTGCCCAAGAAGGCATAGTGTTGCACAACACAAAAGTAACTAGAAAAGTTTTAACATGACTCCTTTATTTCGCAGGTTGAGTTGAATGTGGAATTACTATCCCAATGCGAACCAGACTCCTAACTGTACAACCACCTGAGGAGTACACTGGATCTTATCAGAGAGTTGAGCCGATCCAACTTGGAGAACGCGCGTGCCACAGTGACTCAGGCGAGCACATAGGCCACAGGCCGTGGTGGGCAAGGTCGTGGGTCTAGAGGGCGTGGACGCGATGGAGGTTGTGGAGGTGGTCATGAGGATGAGGATGACTCGGGTAACTTCCAACTCTAATACCTCCAATTCTTACTGACTTCCACTTCAACTACTTCCAGTTGTAATTTATTTAGAGGAGTATTATAGTAGTGAAGTATATATTGTTTGGTAAGTAGTTTTTAGGGTTAATTTGCACTTCCTTCTGTTAATTATGGTATAATTCACTACAACAAAATGTATTTTTAGTGACGAATTTTAGTGAGGAAAATTTTTTCCTCACAAAAAAGTACTATATAGCGACGAAATATAAATTTCGTCGCTATTTATAAAAAAAATAGTAATATTTAGCGACGAAAATTAGATTTCGTCGCTATATGTTGTGCTGAACCAAGGCACCATGCGAAAAGTGTTGGCGCCAAACAAAATTCATCTACAGCGACGAAATAATTCGTCGCTAAAAGTTTAAGTTTTTTGCGACGAAAAATTTCGTCGCTAAAGGTGTTAGTAAGAACACCATTAGTGACGAAAACCATTTCGTCGCTAAATGTGACAAATAGTGACGAAAATAAGTCGTCGCTAAAAATAAAATCATAAATATATGTTGTGCTGAACCAAGCGCCAAGTGAAAAAATGTTGGCTCCAGACTTAATTCATCTACAGTGACGAAATAATTCGTCGCTAAAAGTTTAAGTTTTTTGTGACGAATATTTTCGTCGCTAAAGGTGTTAGTAGAACACTATTAGTGACGAAAACCATTTCGTCGCTGAATGTGACAAATAGTGACGAAAATAAGTCGTCGCTAAAAATAAAATCATAAATATCAGTACATTATCAGCGACGAATCCGAGTTCGTCGCTAAAGGTAGCCAATAGCGACGAATTCGAGTTCGTCGCTAAAAGTTTGATACTAATATGGGCTTCAGCCCCTTTTTTTTTTTGTTTCACTTTTCTCTTTTTTTCTCGGTTTTTTTCTCTCTTTCCTCACTCTCCCTCGCAGCCGCCGACCCTTGGTCTCCCTTCGCACACCGGCCGACCTTTCACCTTCCTCACACCGGCGACCCTTCGCCTTCCGATCTGAGCACGCCGCCGCTCTTCCCTTATCTCGCCGCCGATGCGAGCACACCACGCCTTTCCCTCATCTCCCAAACCCAAACCCAGCCAACTCTTCGACTCTCCATCTCTCACTCACGAGTTAGATCTCTCTCTCTCACTCGCTTTCTTTCTTCTTTTTTTTTCTTGGGTTTTTGGTGATTTTGCTTGTGTTTTTTTTTTTTTTTTTTTTGGTTTAAATTGTCTGAGATTACAGATCGGAGAGTTTGAGGTCGCTGGGATTTACTTTTACCGATGAATGAGGTATTTTAAAAAAAAAAATTTGGTACCGTTTGGTTTGAGAAAATGAAGGAAAATAATGAGAAAAATATTAACTTCCATGGTTTTTTTTTTTTTAATTTTAATTTTTATTAAAATAAACACCTTTGACTAAGCTAAGGAAAACGGTTCAGTACAGCTCACGTTGTTGTCTTTTTCATTAATTTTTAAAAAAAATGTGTATGGCCCTAAATGATTTGCTTGTCCGTGTGGTCCTATCAATCCAACGTGGCAGCAACTAATCACATCATGAACATTATAATATTAGATGATTTGCTTTTTCATTATAATATTATAATATTAGATTTCTTTAGATTCCCCAAATTCTCAATCTAATACCTCGTTTGTAGTGGTACAAGCCGTAAAGGAGAGCAAACACTTTTTAGAGAACTTAGAGGTGAGACTCTGATTCTTTTTGTTTCGGACTCAGGTGATAGAATATGAAATTTTTTTTAATTATTTAAAATTAAACAATTACTGGGATGTGGGCTGGGGTTTTGTTTTTGTTTATGTTGTTTTTTATTTTGGTAAGTCGTAGCTATCTGTGACTCTCTATGTGTCTCTCTCTAAGATTGGATCCCTTCGACACCGGCGACTATGGTCTTGCCCACACCAGGACACCGGAGACGGCATCATCACCGACTCACATTGTAAGTCACTTCTCTCTATACGTCTTGACTCTCAATTATTTTTAAAATTTTTGTTTGGTTTTTTGATAAAGGAATAGAAGGGTTTATTTATTTAAAATAGTCAGTGTTTTTTGGGTTTGCAATTGTTTGGTTTGATTTAAATATATAAAAATATTTTTTAGGGGTTTGTTTGGAATTGGGATGATGATAAAAATGTTTAATCCTGAATTAATTTGAGATGTCATGAGCCCAACAAGGCATAAGACATCCTAAGCTATGAGATGCAGAGCATTTGTCCTCACTAATGGTTGGCGTGTTAAGTTAAACTTCACTTTTTACCTTTAGGATTATAGGAATTAGGATTTTGCGTTTTAGTTTACGCTTACCGTTTTAAGTTCCTTTGTAATTTCAAGCTATTTAATTTATGTGCCTTTAATCATAATAATATTTTTCCTCAGGTTGTTAGTTCATAACTTCGACCTCTCTCTACTATGCTTTTTTGTTTTTGTTTTTGTTTTTTTTTTAATCCAATCCTCTTTTTTCTATGGGTTTGTTCTGAAATTGCCACATGTTTATTTTGGGATTTTTTTTGGAATATTTATTGTTGGGTTTTGATACATCTGATAGTTATAAACGTATGGGGCTTTTGATTACCTTTATTTTGGGGTTTAATTCTCTATAAATAATCGTACGCGTTTACATGTGATAAATTGCAAATTTTAATGACCCCCAAGCATTAATATTTGGGAATCAAGCCAAGATGAAGCTTAAAAAAAAAAAAAAAAAAAATCTTGTTTTGTAATTATCTTCACATTTCCTTTGATTTGCATAACAAGTTTTGTTGGAACAACGAGTGTCTAATGACACATTAGATTTGTGTTATTTTGGCTACTTGAGGCAACCATTGGTGATAGGACTTGTGCCCTGCTTTTCCTTGTGTCTAATGGAAGACTCAAGCTTTCTCTTGTTTGGGCTCAAAAAATTGAGAAATCCAATAAATAGTTGTCTCCCACTTGGCACCCAAAACAACAAGGAATAAGAATCATCTAAGCATATCCCTCAATCAATAGTTTTCAAGAAGATAAAGTTACTATGTTTTCCTCAAACATGACACCGCCTAACATGGATGATTTCAAGACAAGCTGACACTAAAGATTATAGTATAACACAGTTGAAATTTTCGATTGCTTTAATTTAATGCAATTGTTGAAATCACACAAGAAACTAATATTGGCATGATTTCATCCTAGATCCTGGTTGATTGCAGGAGAGTCAATGATAAGTTATGTTCACACAACTCTTATTAAGTTCCAAGTAAATTTGATGATGGGTATAGATGGATCCACAATAGATACATCTTAATACATTGCTGATGTGATGCAAATAAGAATATCATGTGTGTTAGTGCATATGTTATTGGATTTGACACTTCTAAATCAGCTGTAAATCTTGATTTAGCATTTACTCATTTAAATTTGTGGATCGAAATCAATCCTTCAATTGATCCAATATTCTAATTTAGTAGATCCACCTAATGTAATACAACAATAAGCATAACAGAGTATTTCAAAGGCATAAAATGTTTGAGAATGCTTTTATAGTCAAGTTGTGTTAAATCGTCACTTCTTTTCCAATATAATAAATTTGAAAAAAAAAAAAAAAGCTGGTCCAACATTCTTTCACATTGGAATGGGAAGTTTTCATTATTGCATAGAAAGTTTTAATATTTGAAGGGGGAAGTTGCCCCCTCCCCCAACCAATAATGATTTGTAATTGGATCTTGCATGGTCTTGCTTTCAAATGCAATCTTGCCTATAGCTTTCTTAATTGGCAATTAGTTGTGAACTTTTGAGTATCATAGTATCACTGACTTTCCTTTTGTTGTTCAGTGGCTGAACTAAAACATTGTCCTCTTTTTTTCTTTTTTTTTCCTGGCTGAACTAGCATGTATAATTACCCAGCAACATTTTTTTGTTGTATTATTTGAAACTAATTGTATTATATTACACTTGTGAATCTATATTTGCTTTCTACAATTTATACATTAGGAGTTGTGATTTTAATTCATTGGTGTAGCTACTCTTGATGCATTGTTAGAACAGTTTCTTATAACATAGTTAATGTTTTTACTTTACGATTTTAATGTAGTATTGTTTTTATATTTGTGCAGATTTCTTATTGGTGGCTTTTAGGGGATTTACTTTTGGCATTATTTGAAGATGTATGAGGACATCTTTCATTGGTTCTAATTATATTATGCTACATTTTTTGTATTGTTATAAAGCATCTTGAGTTATTGTATCTATTGCAAACAATTATTCTATGGAAGGAGTTTGAATTGGATACTTGTTTTATTTTTTACTTGTGGAATATATGGATCGATTATTTATAAATGTGCTGTTTAAATAAATGTGTTATTCAAATGTGAGGTTTTTATAATGTAATGACAGGTTACATATTAATATCAAAGCCATGAAAAAAAATAAAAACAGAAAATAAGTTTTAGCGACGAATTTTTTCTTCACAAATATAGCAACAAAAAATTGTTTTAGTGACGAAATATTTCGTCGCTAAATGTAGCAAAATTTTGTAAGCAATGGTTTTAGTGACGAAAATTTTCGTCACTATATGTGCTTGGATTTTCTTAAAAATAGTTTTAGTGACAAATTTTTTCGTCACTATATGTACTCGAAAATAGTTTTAGTGACGAAAATTTTCGTCACTAAATATGATTTAATAAACTGAAGTGTTTTTAGTGACGAAATATTTTCGTCACTGAATAGTGTTTTTAGCAAGGAAAACATTTAGCGACGAAACGTTTTCGTCGCTAAAAGTTTTTTCTTTTTAAAACAAATCGGACTTTTAGTGACGAAATTTATCGTCGCTAGGACTTTTAGCGACGGGGTTTCAGCGACGAAATGAGTTTCGTCGCTAAAATTCCGATTTCGTCACTAAAGGTTCTTAGTGACGAAAAATTAGACTTTTAGTGACGAATTTTTTCCTCACTGAAAATACATTTTGTTGTAGTGATTAGTTACAATGTTCTCCTAAACTTTAAACATTGAAACTAAGCACTTTAAATATTAACCAGTGGGAATAAGCACTTTGTCCCAAACTATTAAATATAATTGTTGGTCAAATTTAAGAGAAATCTTAACTCATAACAAACAAAGTACTTGATTAAGGATGGACATCTTAAAGGGTATACTCTATTCTCTTTCTTAGCATATGGTATCTGTTTTTTCTTTTCATAAAGTAGAGGATTTACATTGTAAGTATTTCATTATGACATCAAAGAATGTGGTAAACATTCAGAAACATAGAAAGTCTAGAGTTTTAACTTATGTCAGTTGACAAACAGTGTATTAGAAAATACTAACATCTTAAATGTCAAGCTATTGGGAAACCAAGTACTAAACCACCAATTGGAAAATTGAGAATGCACTGATGCCACACCCCAAGTAAATACATAGGTCATGCAATATGTCAAAATAGTTACCAGAGACATGGACAAGGTAATGTTCCCTTTCAATAAATATAATTTTTTTTGAAAGAATCATTTTGTTAATTGTTATTGGTGCATGTATTACCTATAACAGTATAGTCAGACAAACCATGGGAATTATGAGAAACAAGATTGGCCAGGTTAGAAGAGCTAATACTGCATAGCTAGTGTACATAATCATAGATGCCCCAAGAGCGAAACTTAATTTGAAAGCCACATCAATCAGAATAACAGTCAAATTAGACAATACCTATAAAAGTAACCATTAGTGTAAGTCCAGCTGTATTTTTCTTAAGGAAAGCATATAACTTTTAGTTTTGAGCTCTTACCCGGTTGAGAATCCTTCCCAGAGGTGTTGAGTTATAAAATGACATTAGCACCCGGAAAAGAGAGGTCATCAGTGTAGAAAAGATCAAACGCGATGCCCCAAAACAAGATAGGTTACTACGTAAAAGGATCTAAGAAACAAAAAAAGTACTAGGATACATGCAATCTCTGAGTAAACTGTGATAAGCTCTACTCTATTTACGTGAGAATCTTGGATGTGAGCAGCTAACCAGGTTCTTTGAATAATTTGAACAACTATGAATATAATATGGCATATGGTTGTCAAGGAGAAGTACAGAAAGCCCTTGTTCATATTCAAATACTGTAAGTAAGGCTTAAAACCAGTGTCTCCAGTTTCTCTTTCTTCTTGATTAATCAATTGATCTCCTGGAGATGACATTAATTGCTTCTTGTTATAATTCTTCTTGATTTCACTTTTGGAGGGTTCAAATTTTCTAAAAGAATCATACTTGGTTTGTTTCTCAAACCACCGGTGTCATGGTGTGTACTGACAAGATTTTGAAATTCTTGACTAGAAGCTGCCAACTCATCATATTTATACGCTCTTAGTATATCCCCTTTAGTCATAAACTACAAAAAAATTGAAGGTTATTTAGTCCTAGAGTTTTTGACAACACTTTAGCAGATAATTGAAAATGTTCAGTAAAATTGGAAAATGAAATCTATTAGTTATTTTTAAGGTATCAAAACCATAATGGTGAAAGTAACCCCAACTAAAACTAATAAATAAATGTGGGGAGTGAGAAAACAACACAATTTCATTGGTATACCAACCAAAACAGAATCAAATGTAGGAAGGAAGTCAATTTGGTGAGTCACCAGCAAGACTGTCTTCCTAGATAGAGCTCCTATCACATATTCCTGGACACAAGGCATATTAGATATTTCTTTCCTTGAAAGAAAGAAAGAGTACTCCAGAAAAATCCTAATGGATGGAAATAATAATTACATGAAATAGTGTGGTGGAAGTATGTGCATCAACAGCGCTGAATGGATCATCCAAGAGATATACATCTGTATCCTGATAAAGCGCACGTGCAAGTTGAACACGCTGCTTCTGTCCCCCGCTCAGAGTAACTCCTCTTTCTCCTATTTCTGTGAGATCACCATATGGAAGCATCTCAAGGTCTGTTATTAGGGAACATCTTCTAAGCACTTCTTGATATCTAAGCATATCCATGGGGGACCCAAACAAAATGTTTTCTTGTGTAGACCCTGTCTGGATCCAGGATGTTTGAGAAACATATGCTATCTTTCCATAGGCAGTAACCTGAAAATATAGATCCAGAAGCTTTATTAATGCTTTTAGCATTTAATGAATTTGAAATCTATATGTAATTGATGCATATAATTAATCAAGAAAATATCGTATGCTCTAGAAATTTTGTAGGGGGAAATCCTAAGTATCATGAAAATTTCAAAATATACAATTATCTAGTTGAGGGCTTAGTCTACTCCATGGATAAGGAATACTGTGTCACACTGTATGCAGTAGAGATGAGTCCAGTCCAAGTGTCCAAGAAGAGAGAATGAGAGTTGTTTGTTGGAAGTTGACTTTATATGTAAAAGTTTTGTGTATTGTATTAGTTGTAGTACTTTAAAATTGAAATTTGCATAATTTCTAAAAGATATTTATAAGGTAACAAAAAAGAAAAAGAAAAAGAAAATCTTCAAAGTTGTTTATCAGATAATGTTTTTCTTTTTGTGTTGAATATCAAAATGTGTGTACTGTCACTTTGTGTTATAAGGCAACAAGTAATGACATCTTAGTGTTCTTTTAAAGATAGAGAATCTTAATCCCTGGGGGCTTATTTGTATATTCTCTCTTTTTATAAATCTTATTGACTCTTCTTCTTCTTCTTTATTATTTTGGCATTTTTTTCGAAGCAAAATATATATGTATTGAAGTGTAAGTCATGCAAACTTGTTTCATTCATTCCTTATAAACTACAATCACAATAAAATTAGCATTATATGAGGAAAATTCTTTGATGTGATCACATTATGAAGTTCATAAAATTATATTTTTTTAAATAATAATAATAACAATGATAGAGTATAAACAAGTAAACAATGCTGGACTTTGTAATTCAAAGGTTTTTTTTTTTTAATTTTTTTTTCCCATTATAGTTAATTTAATATGCCAATAATGAATTAAAAACAAAGTTTTATTAGATTTAATCAACAAAACAAGGTTTATATAGGGTAGTCTAGGTGTCCTAAGCATTAGTTTTAGGGTTTACAGTTTACAATAGTATGATTGACCACTGTGGACAAGCACTAGGTGCGGGTCTATCTGGATTGCATTAGCATTATTTGGCCCTTGTCATGCAGGGTTTACACTTTACAATAGTTATTGGATTCTATGATCCCACTCAAATTGAGTTTCTACGAACTTACTTACGAATGAACCTCTCCTTTATACTTTCTAGTTTCTAGGGTAATTATACATTTTGAATCTTATGTTAAAAACAATGTTTTATTGTTATTGTATCAGCTTTGTAGCTGCTCTATGTTTTCAGCTCTGTTGTAGCTTTGTTTTTGGACTTTGTTCTCTTCCATTTTCAGTTGAATGAATGCAGACTGTTCCAATGAAGTTCTAAAAGTTTTTTTGGATTTTTTTGAGTAATGCATTAACTGATAGTGGTGTCAATCTTTCTCCACTCTCGGTCAGATAACTCCATCCTAAAACATGTGGGCATTTTATCACTCACCTTCAAGAATTTTCTTAAATTTTATTGTTAAAGTTGAAATAATTATTCAAAAAAAGAAGAAGAAAAAGACAGCAAATAGTAGCCATTTTTTTTTGGGACCAAATAACGTTTGATACTTTCGTTGCAAATGGAAAAGTATTCAATCAGAATAAAAGGTAAGAACACCAGAAAAGAAAGCAACTATGAGGCTGCAACTGGGACGACATTTTGTGCATGTGAGTGTGTAAATGAGAGGTTTCATTCCCCAAATTAAATCCCCTGTAAAGGATCAAATGCCATTGAATCATATCTACGCTGCAAATAGTAAGACATTTTCTGACTTAATCCCTTGTTGTTATCTTAATAAATACAACTGTTTTTGTACAGATGATGAGGCACTGGGGCATGTACATTAATGGCGCTGGGTCATTGCGATGCACGTCTGACGCTGCTGCCCAGCCATCCCACCCCGCTAGCAGTGCATAACACACATCCTGTGCTCCAGCCGGCCCTCGGTCCCCACCATCCACTCGGTTGTCTCCCTCATTATTCAGCAGCTCTGCCCACGACGGTGGCTGTATATTTGTACCCACACCTGGCCGACCGACCCCACCTGTTGTTCAGGCTGAGCCCACCCAGGACCATTCGCTTCCTAACCCCAACGAACCGGCTGCACAGATCGAACAAATACGGAGTGAAAATATTGAGCCGGTACATGGGTTGCGAAGATTACTGCGCACTGACATACATCCCCCTGGTTGTGGGACCGGTGATGGTAAATACCATGATTTTTTATTACATTTTTGAAATCTGTTAGCAAATGTGTGCATTCAAGTAACATGCTCTGCTCTGAATTTCAGGTAAGACGAAACCGGCCAAGGTAGCTGTGAGGAAACGAAAAGATCGTTGAGCTGTTGACCCTATTGTGGAGCATATGGGGGTAAAACCTTGCCCAAAATCTATATTTTAATTTATTTTTGTTTTTGAGGATCAAAAAAGCTAATTACAATTCATAACAAAAAATAATTAGAAAAATAAAAAACATGTACCATTATTGGGATTTTTCTTGGCTATAAAAGGAAGTTGTTACTTTTAAGCAACTGAATTTCTCTCCCCTCTCTCTAGATATACACAAGTCTAGCATGGCTTAGAAATTGAATTTGCTTAATTCTGTTTATAAATTTCCTTCCTTGCATGGGTAGGCATTGTTTGATTTGCAAGAAACTGAATATGCCCATAATCTGCTTGAACACTAAACCCTCCATGAATTGAACCAAAACCCACAAGGATGAACACCCATAAACTAAAAGATGCAGATTAATAAAATATCATGATTGGCCAACAGCTATGGCCCCATACCCAAGAATTCTTGAATGGACGGGGATTTCCTCCATACCCAAGGAAATAGTGTAGGAAGCTTCTGATTGTGGATTTTGGTTGGAGAAGATCACGTTGGAATATATGGCTTGAGTGAGGTGTGCTATAGACACTATTAATTTTCTATAGCTTAAACTTATGTTTTCCTTTAGTATTTTTTTTTTTGTTTTGTTTTGTTTTTCATTTACTGATTCATAATTGGTGGCATATTTTGCAGGCTTCAGTAGACCCTAATATTGATAAACTTTGACAAACCACCATATTGGTTGTTTTCCTTGTTTTTTGCACGGTAGTTGGACAACGTATTGCTCAGTTATAATAGCTAGTGGACAAAAGTCGATACTAAAGTTTTTTTGGACATAGAAGAGTTTGACAGATTTTTGGAGAGCATATATGACAATTTGGACAGATTTTTTGGACAGCTGAGTGGAGCTTATAGAATCTTTTGAAACATATTTTGTAACCAATGAAGCTGCTTATACATCTTAGGTCCTATATGTGCATGTTTGAGTAATTGTTGACAGTTAGGTACCAATTATAATTGCAAAGGGTGGATATTTTCATGTGCAATGGAAAAGTTCATTTCTATATTTTTGTATCCATGTATCTGCATATTTGAACAAAGGCAAGTTTACAAAATTCCAAAATAGCGATCATGGATGGAAATCTGAATTCAAGATGTTTAATTTTAGCAATAGATTTGTTGAAATTTTCCTTTTATGTGTCTCTCTTTTATAAGAAAAATACTCTAGTGTAAATTTAGCTATAAATTACCAAATTCTGTTTTCTCTCCTACAACAAAGGTTCCATATGTATTCGTGTTATGTTTATATATGCATTATTAGACTAAATTAACTTTCTTGTGTAGAAAAATTGAAGAACATAACAAGGAGAATAATTGAGCAAAATTTAAATGTTTTAAAGATTTAGATTTTAGCTTCACACCTCCACAAATTTGAAGCCTTTGAATTTAAGTTTAGTTGAATGATTCGTACTTTTTGTATGATTTCCATACGTACCGTGGTATGTTAATTAGCTTATTGATCTTTAATTGTCATTGCTATTAGGGCCATTATAGTTAAAGTGTTGTCATTGCATTCCGCATCCAACCCATGAACCCAAGAATTCATGTTGTAGGAACCCAAAAAATGGTGTCATTAAACCAAAAATAACCCAAATCTTGCAACATATTAAAATATTGGTTGGGTATACACACTCAAGTATACTTAGTATAAAAAGAAAAAAGAGAAAACTCTTCCAAAGGTTTTATTTAGTCAAATATTCCAAAGGTCTCATCAAATATATTTTCACACTTCTCTTTTTTTATGTTATACTTCATATTTTCATCAAAACAAAGCCTTTATTCCTTCTAATTTTTGGGCAAACAAGATGGCTAGCCTCTAGTTTATTTCTGGCCTATATATAGAAGAAGATAATTATCAATAAGTGCATACGAGCTTTTAGGTATTAATACAAATCCACATTTAGGCTGCACATTATTGTACTAGTTATTGAACTGATGACACTCTTGAACATTATTATGTGTTCTTCTTCTCTTTGTAAGCCAAACCGGTGTTTGGTTCCATAACAAAGCCCCTTACTGAAGCAGCGCTGTTACGGAATGCAAAACCAGTACATTTAGATGCAACTGACATACCAAGTGTAGATGACTTACAAATATTATCATCTCCCCCCACACATTTGTTTTTGGGATCACTGACCATTTGCCATGCATGAACTGTGGGGTTCCCTTCTGAACGTGTACTGGTCTGAGAGTTCTATAGTTGTAAGGACAACTTAAGCTTGTTGATAAGTAACCTCACTTCAATATAAGCACAAGTAACCCTAAGGGGTTGACTTAGTGTTTCTTAAGGGTTAACTTAGTGGTTCCTAAAGCCACATAATATCCATGAACTTTCAGACGTCTTAACCTTTCTCCTTTTTATGGACAAGGACATGGGTTTTTCCTTGTAATAAGTTGTTGTTTGTGCAATGTTTGTGCAATGGGGGAATTACACACACTCGAGTAATTCATCATGTGATTGATGAACTGTAGAAACCATATTTCTTAATCTAACTTGTCTACTTGCTATCGAAAAATTTGAATATCTACTTTTAAGCAAAAAATAGAAGCAATTACAGGCCAACAGGCCAAGACAGATTCCAAATTAAAGTTCAAAAGGAAACATATATTAATGGCTATTCAACAACATTTCAGCCCATATGTAGAGCAAACTTTAGGCACAGAGGGCATAAAAACACACGTTGGTGGTATCACTACATTCATAAATACCACAAGCAGGAGCCATAGTTTCACCTTCATTTTGCACTTCCTTGTCGTGTTGAATCATGAACTTCATCATCGCCCATAACATGGGCTATCACTTCACTGAGCATGTTAGTACTCAAGGTTGCAATCCTCCTTGTGTGGTCACGCTCCTCAATGGCAACGTCAAAATGATACCTCAACAATCTGTTCCTAACGTCTCCATCGCAATAGCTGGTTCCTTCACTTTGAGACGTCCCCCCTGGGCTTGATGTCGACTTGGTAAGAGATGTCCACGATGGGGAAGTACCATACTGCATGTTCCTACCATTACGTTGCAAGAACTCCATGTATGCAAATTCTGCTTCCCGTCGATCTTTGAATGACCTGTGTTTGGCGTTTGCGAATTTATGAACTTGTCTACTTGCTTCTGCCCAATTGTCGTATATGCCAGGAGTACGACCAATGAAAACAACATAGTATTCGCCACCCTAAAAGAGGAACATACAACAGCATTGTTTGTAAAACTGCAAAGCATTTTGCATATTTGAACTTACCAAGTTTCGAATTTGAGCTATGAGATAAACATGTACCATTTAACTGTCGTTTTACCAACATGTGCCAGTGGACTACAGTAATCTTGACGTCGCTTGTTCCAAGATCTGATAAACAGTTGCATAATTTATAATTGTATAGTGGTAAATTGTTTAATCATAACTATAAAACATGTGGGCATGTTACCTTTAGAAGCAAAGGAGGCTTCTCTTGTCCATCTCTGACTGTTTTCTTCTGGTCATACCCCCCAACCAGAATGAGAGGAAGTTGTCTTTAATAAAGAGTCAAATAATCGGCCTTTGTAATGTCGAGTAACATATATAACTCGCCTGTCACAGAGACGAGTATGCATAACTGCTGCCCAACTGTAATTAGGTGAAGCAAACAATACTCAATTTTACTATAACCGAGTTCTACTGGCAATCGTACCATGTCTTAATGGTACTCGGTCTCTCTATAACCGAGTTATAGAAGCTCGGTTTATATAAATTCGAGTACTGTGCGATTATTTCCTCCCCCACCCTCTAGGACCACTGGACATGTGCCATGCATTTCTTTCTATGGGGTTCTCTTCTGAACGTGGACCGGTCTGAGAGTTCTACTGTTGTGTTTGTTGTCTACTGCTAGTTTCAAGTTTAATTCACTAGCTTCACCAAGTGCATATTTCATTGTTGTCCATGTCTTCTCCGTTCTGTCAACATCTCACCTGATAGGTAACGACTGATAACAATTTATAACACAAATTCTGTGAATATTGTGGCTCTTCAACGGGGGTATCTAAACATAATAATGTGGTACAATTTATAATAACACAAATTCTGTGAATGTTGTGGGTCTTCAATCTAGATGCATTTAAACAGAATAATGTGGTACAATTTATGATAACACGAATTCTTTCAATGCTGTGGGTCTTCAATCTAGATGTATCTGAACACAATAATGTAGTACAATTTATGATAACACAAATTCTTTCAACGACCTGGGTCTACTTAATGGGGGGTATCTGAACATAATAATGTGGTACAATTTATGTTCACACAACAATATTGAATGAACTGGGTCTTCAATGGGGGGTATCTGAACTTATTATTTTTGTGGTACAATTTATGATAACACAAATTTTTTGAATGTTGTGGGTCTTCAATGGGGGGTATTTGATTCACAGCACTTTGTGGTACATGTTGCATGGTAGGAATTAAGATATCCGATATTTTCAATGCTTCTGAATTCTCATTTGTTTAACAATATCCTACATGAAACCCAAACACATTGTGCGAACATATTTGTTTTCGAATTTTGGCGATGATGATGGACTAGATGATACAATTATTCAATAGTATGTTAATTAGCATCAAGACTTTATGACTCGCAATGTGAACCAAGTAACAAATGATGGGGTTGTCAATATCAATTTGCTTTGGTTTGTTTAGCTGCATGAAAACCTAAAAAGCCACATAGGCCATATATAGTTAACCTATGGTTTCAAAATATTACACAACATGATACAACTATTACTATTTGTGGTTCAGGTCCGTTATGAGTTCGCATTACTTCTACGTTTACTATGACGGGGAGGCATATATTAATGATTTGCACAGGCTATCATACCGAGGTCCGAACCAAAAGCAGAAGCTTATTGAAGTGAAAAGTGGGATACACATGAGAAGACTGAAAGGGAAGATAATGTCAACTTTGGGGTTAGACAAGGATTCCCATGACATCTCCATTGTATTTCAGGCTCCTCAGCAACTGGTGGGTACCCAAGTTTTCTACAATTCAATTTTGTTACAATGCGACGATGATGTGGACATAATGTGGGGAGTGATAAAGCGGGCACCGCAATTCATAGGTTCTGACTTGTATCTAACTGTTGACCCTGTTGGGTTTAATGTCGACGAGGGTTCGCAATATGCCAATGGAGCTGGAGAGCAAGAATTAGTTCCTGTAACCATCGTGTACCCTTCAGTTCCAGCCGAGACGTCTTTAGCCTACAACGTTGGACCACACAATGTGGTTGCTATGGACAATATTGAAGACACCGAAGTGTTAGGGTCTATCCATACCTGTAAGGGTCGAGGGTATACTCACAAAAATGAAGATATCCATACCTACTTGGACAAGACAATCGAAATGGATGACACTCGAGATATGTATGAGGAGTTTATTGATAATGATGGGCTGGAGGACAATCTGGAATTTTTAGATGAAGTACACGTTGAAAAAAATGTGGATACTTGCCCCAATCCAAACCCTATCCCCGAATGGTTCATGTCAAACACATGGGAAAACATTCATAACCCATCACCTTCCCTGGAAGCAGGTCTGATGAGTTGGCGCTCGGGGGACGAACTGAGCAAGGGGATGCTATTCAAGAATAAAGCTGCGGTTCAGCACGTGTTAACCATGTTCTCCGTGGGGCTTAATAAGAAATTTAAGTACATGAAGTCAGACCCCGAGAGATTGGTTGTAACGTGTGTACACGATGCATGTTCGTGGTCAGTTCGAGCTATATGCAGCAAAAGGCACAAGATGTGGGTGACCTCAACATGTAAGGGTCCCCACACTTGCTTGTCACTCCAGGTGGATCATGATGGAAGGATGATGGATTTGAGGTTCATTGCCATCACACTTGAGCCATACGTACGGGAAGACATTTCAAGAACAATAGCAACCCTGCGTAGTTTGCTGCATTCGAAGCACGACTATTGGGCGTCTCACTATAAGGTTTGGGATGCAAAACAGAGGTGGTTGCGGCCATCTACGGGGATTTCGATGAGTCATATGCAGAATTGCCTCGATTTTTGGCGGCATTAAAAGGTGCAGATCCATCCACAGTGACACAATTGAAGTGTGACAACCATGGTGTGCTGGGAACTTGCACATTTAACTGTGCCTTTTGGGCTTTTGGTCCGTGTATTGAAGGGTTCAAGCATTGCAGGCTAGTGATAAGCATTGATGCAACGCACCTCTATGGCAAGTACAAGGGGAAGTTGTTGATAGCAATGGCAATAGAGGCTAACAACGAGGTTTATCTGCTTGCGTTTGCCATTGTTGAGAGTGAGAGCAAGGAGACATGGGGATGGTTCTTGGCATGCCTAACACGATTTGTTATGGACTGGACCAATCTTTGCATCATCTCTAACCAACATAAGTATGACTTGGTTGCAGCCTCCCAAGGCCCATCATCGGTACTGCCTTCGCCATGTAGCCAGCAATGTGAACACAAAATGGAAAATTTTGAAGTTGAAGAACTTGGTATGGAGGGCAGCAAGTGCGAATCAAGTCAGAAAGTTTGAAGCCATACTGGAATTAATTTGCAATGTCAAGTCGGCTGCACACAGGTACCTTGAAGCTGAAAACAAACAAAAGTGGACACTTGCACACGATGAAGGGTGTCGATACGGAGCAATGACAACCAACCTATCGGAGTGCTTTAATGGAGTACTGAAAGGTGCACGCAGCTTGCCAATAACAGCAATGGTGAGGTTCACCTTTTTCAAAGTGAACTACTACTTTGACGCTCGTTGTAATCTCACTCTAGATCAGTTGGAAGTGGGTCAAGAATGGTGCAAGTATGCCATGGACAAGTTCAAAAAAAAATCAAGTGAAGGCAAAGGACCATATGGTGACACAGATGTGCGCACAAGCGCGGATATATCAGGTTGACACACCGGGTAATCCTCTGAGTAATGGGGGTGGACAACACATGCATAGGGTTGATCTTCAGGGAATGACATGCACATGCGGGAAATGGGAAGCGTACAAGATCTCATGTTCGCATGTAATAGCAATTTGTGCTAAGTATAAGCACGATGCGCTGCAATTTATTGATCCTTGCTATAGCGTGAATCACAAGTACCACAGCTACAAACCGGTATTTCAACCTTTGAAAGACAGATTAGCATGGTCGGATCCGGAAGAAACTAGACTAGTGATGCCCAATCCGCGATTGATCCAGGCCAAAGGTCGGCCAAAGTCCACACGAATCTCCAATGAGATGGACGAGGATGATAGGGAGTTGCCAAGCTCCCTATGGATCGAGAATGGACCAAAGTCAAGATGTGGGTTGTGTTACCAAGAGGGGCACAACCGTAGAACATGTCCTACTCGAAATGCAGAGTCAACGAGCGGTGGAGCTACATCATAGGTAAAGATGAAATTTCTTAACAGCTTTTGTCATATGAATTGTTACGTGACTGTTAACAACTCAGTACTAGTAAATTGTTGTCTATTGCCATAGTAGGTATTTGGACTAGTCATGAAAGAAACGTTGCTGTTCATGCATGGATAGGCAAATGAGTCCAATTGGTATTTAAATATGATGCTCACTATCGAATCGTGAAATGAGGTTGTTCAAGAGCTTTTAGGTATTCATCGTAAGTCTCATATTTTTATGTTGTGGCTATGTTGTTTGTTAATAACTTATACACGTCCACTATACATAACATATCGAGTTATCTGTTTACAGTAGGTACGGCAGCGAAGGTGGATAGGTGAAGACGGACATACGTTGCGTAGCCAGGATGATCCCTACCGCCTAAGGAAGCACCTGAACATTTCCAGTTGAACGGGCACATGACGAGAAGACGGTGTTAGATTGGTCATTTTTTGCTTGGAAGTTGATACTAAGTTCTGTACTTATGTGGTCATGCACTTTGTTAATGGTATTAATGTTATGTACTAGATGGGGTTTCACTAAGTTGGTCAAGCGAACAATTCACTTACATGTAAATTGTAGTTCTTTCAAGGTAGCAGTGCCTTATGTTTAAAAAAAAATCCATTTCCAGCTTCTACAACTTGTAGGTTTTGTATGATTTCCAGCTTCTACAAATTATTTATTGCAATGCACAAGTGCTTCATGAAAATTGCAATAAACATAAAATAGCTGGTGTATTGACCAATGTTATGAATACCGTTTTGGATCCTGTTTCGGTTTGCCTATTGGAACGGAATGTTTCGGTACCGGCTTATTTCGGCATACCGTTTCAGGGTGTTTCAGAGTTATTGCTATTTTATAATAAAAAATTTATATTATTAATAATAAAAACCTATATAAATTATTAAGAGTTTTAAAGAAGTTATAAATACATATTTCAACTAATATGTAATCTTTAAGCCCAAATAATAATAATAAGTATTAGTTCAATCATTTATAAAATATAATAAGAGTAATAATATGATTAAAAAAAAACCCAGAGTTAATATTAGTAGGTGGAATAAGGCTGAACATTCTATTTTTATTGTTAGTCTTGTGGGGCTCACAAAAACATAACAAAGAAAAAATTCAAATTTTAAGACAAGTGACAAGAGTATCACGTGGGCTGGCAAAACAAAGTAACAAACAAAAAAATTAAAACAAAGACATAGCATTAAAGGAAGCTTAAAGGAGGCTGACAGTCAAAGCACATCTCCATTTAGTCATTTACCTGTACAGCACAGTGAGCACACAAATAAAAAACGAAAAGGAGATTGGCAGGATCGAAACCCACCAGAAGAAAAGAAGAAGAAGATGGGTTCGAAACCCACCAGAAGAAGAAGAAAAAAACAAGAAGAAGAAGAAGGAAAAAAAGAAAACAAGAAGAAGAATGGTCCGAAACCCAGAAGAAGAAGGAGGAGGTAAGAATTTTTTTTTTTTTTTAAGCCAAAATTTGGTACCGGCCGAAATATGTATTTCAGCCGGAATTGTCCGGAATGACCAGAACAGCCCGAAATCTGACTCGAGGTGGAACGTGGGGTATTCTAGTACCGGTTTGCATACCGGAATGAAAAATTCCGGCCGTTCCGACCGGAACTGAACGAAATCAATAACAATGGTATTGACCAAAAAAGCTCCAACAGACAACAAAAGAAACAGGCATAGAGTATCATCTGTAAGGTTTGTGCCTGGCACAACTCGCTAATAACTCGATAATCCCAATCGAATAGACTTGACGCCATGGAAGTCGAGTACCGATACAGAATTTTTGGATCAGTCGAATTGTGCTTCGACCCATCGAAAAAAAGCATGTGTCTAGCCAAAGTTACCTGTACGAGTCTATTGGTATTTGATCGGTCTAATTTAAAAAACTCGGCTTTCCTGGTGGCAAGTACTGTAGTACTCGATTATAGTGATATCGAGTTATCGGGTTAGCTTCTACGTGCACGACAAAACAGTACTCTGTTTCACAGGACACGAGTTATAGGTAACTCAATACTAAAGTAGGCGAGTATTGACACAGATTTTTGGATCGGTCGAACTGGGCTTCGACCCATCGAAAAAAGCATGTGTCCAGCCAAAGTTACCTGTACGAGTCGATTGGTATTCGATTGGTATTGGATCGGTCTAATTTATGAAACTCGGCTTAATTAATGGCGAGTACTGTAGTACTCGATTATTGTAATATCGAGTTATCGGGTTAGCTTCTTCAACGTGCACGACCAAATAGTACTCGGCTTCACAGGACGCGAGTTACAGGTAACTCGATACTAGAAAAGGCGAGTATTGACACAGATTTTTGGATCGGTCGAACTGGGCTTCGACCCATCAAAAAAAAGCATGTGTCCAGCCAAAGTTACCTGTACGAGTCGAATGGTATTCGATTGGTATTGGATCTGTCGAATTTATAAAACTTGGCTTTCTTGGTGGCGAGTATTGTAGTACTCGATTATAGTAATATCGAGTTATGTGCATTTTCATATACGAAACACTGTTATTTCTGTTATTGGATTGCTGCACTAGACTCCCCACAGAAGCAGCAGTTCGATTGCTCTCGATTCCTTAGACCCAAAAGCGACTTCTCGGGCTCCAAACATCACTCTTCCATTTTGTAAGACTCTTTTACCCTTACTTCCCATTCAAATTAATTGAAAATCCTGCATTAATCTCCCTTTAAAAGCTGAAATTTTGAACTATGAAACTGTGGGGATTTTCATGATTTTGGGTGTTGTGGTCTGAAATGGTTCATGGATTTTTACGTATGCATGTTGTTCATACGATTTGTACCCTTTAATTGCATAAACATAGCTGATTTGTAAAAGCCCATTGAATTTAGGGTTCATGTGTTCATATGTAATTCGGGGATTTTCATGGTGTGGGTGTTTTGACGTGAAATATGTAATGAGTTTTGTTGTATGGATATTGTACACACGTTTTCTACCCTTTAATTGCAAAGAACGTATGATTTGTGAAAAATGGAGAAATTAGGGTTAATGTCTTCATATTGGGAATTTGGGGATTTTGATGAATAGGAGTAGTTTTGAACTGTTATTGAACTCAAGGCTGTTGTGTATGCATGTTGGTGACACGTTTGTTTGTGTTTATTTTCTTGGTTTGCACATCTGGGTATGCATGTTGGTTCATTTTCCAATCTTGTTTAATGTGGTGCAATTTGGGGTTTTGTTGAATTGGGTATAGTTGCCTGAAATTGACCACCGTGGTAAGTTTGATGGATTGGTAGTCACTGGTTTTACACCCGCTGCACAATGTGCACTGTGGGGTCGCATGTTTTTCAAATAACTTGACTACATGGGTCAATGTTCATATATATACAGAAAATTGATCAGTTCAATGCATTCATTCATGCCCTAATTGTATCCAATATCAGTTTCATGTGTTCACTAATTTCTCATGCATATGCACAATGTGTTTATGTGTCTCTATGTTTATAATCTATATTGGTTTTTCTGTTGTGCTTTCTCTGTAGATTGAATGCAATATGGCTCCTAAGAAGTCTAAAACCATTAAAACCAAAGCCAAAAGAGTGTTTGCCTCCTTAAAACATGCACGTGCAATTGTGTTTGACCAAATAACGTTTGAAACGGTTACAAACGAGTAAAGGTTTGAAAACTTTATTCAGTATAGGAATATTTGGCCAGAACGACAAATCAATCTAGATGAATTGCCTCTTTCTGTCCATAGGAATCTACAGTGTCGAAACTGGTTGTCTCTGTGTAAAGATTTACAACCCCCTCCAGCTGCCCTGATTAGAGAGTTCTATTCCAATCTCCATATTCGTTCTGATGATAACCTAGGTACTTGGATTCAAGGTCAAAGTTTTTTCATAACTAAGAATAATGTATCCAATGCTCTTAATGTATCTCGTGTTTGTAGACCTACTTATCCATACTCGGAGCATCCTCCTATATCTGATGTTATGACTCTTCTTTGCGGAAGATTAGTGACATGGGGATTTGATCGAAGAATTAACTCGAGTGAGTTAACCGAGCTTAATTATATCTTCTTTAGGATAGCTTGTCACAATATCTTCCCCATTTCCAATGTCCATACTATTCCTATAGAGAGGTGTTTCTTTTTGTACGCCCTCGTAACTGATGCCTCCATTTGTTTTCCTTCCCTTTTCTTTCAAACACTTGTTGACGCGCATAGGAGCAAGTCTAAGAAGCATGGTCTAGTCTTCCCAGTTTTCATCTATAGGGTTCTAAACTTTTTACAGTTAGAAAACTTTCCTTCCCTAGAGTTGATCCACATCACAGCCCCTATAGGAGCCACCTTTCTTAAATAGCGGAGTGCACAAAAGAAGAATGTTGGATCGAGTGTTGGTTCATCAAAAAGACCACAAGTACAGTCCACCGATGGAGACGTTCCTGCTGAGGAGAGTCATGTTGATCCTACAGTTGTTGTTGCTGACGATCGTGGTGATGGGGTACATACTGACAGTGCAGCTGCGGAGCCCACCGTTCCTCCTCCTCTCTCTCTTCGTGCTATGATGGAGACCTTCATGACGACTTAAGCAGCTCATGTACAACTTTTAGATGGGCTTATTGCTGAGGTTACTGTGTTGAGAGCGGATTTTTCAGAGTATAGGAGTGTTTTTCCACCTCCTCCACCCTCTAACTCTTGATGATTGCCTTTGGCAATACATAACAGACAGGGGAAGTAGGGATTGTAGCATAAGGGGGAGAGTAGTTTTTGTAGCTTCCATAGATTAAGAGAAAGTTTTTTAATGTGATTCTCAAGTATTTGTATATTATTATATGTACTGTTCAAGGTTTTAATTTCATGATAATATGACCATATTCACAATGTCTGATGACATTCATATTGAATGATCCTTTTCTTTTTTTTTTTTTCCTTTCAACTAGAATGTGGATAAGGTAACCTCCAATGCTAGATAACATATGCATATTTGAAGAAAAACTACAATCATTGAAATGATAACAGAAATGAACCTACCTCATCAGATGCATTATCGAATAGTATTGGATGCTTGGATTGGTACTTACAACAGAGAGAGGTTAATGGACACAGTCTTATTGTTGATTTAAATGCTAGCGGGTAAGAGAAAGAAAACGGTCAACTGTTTATTTATTTAAGCTACTTTGGTAGTTGGGTTTACTGATGGAGTAATGGAAAACAAACTGGATTTCGGATGTTTTTTCAAACATTTAGATGCATGCATTTTAATTTGGATGTCAATACGTATAGTTTTAAAAGGCATGTGCAAAAAAAAAAAAAAAAAAAAAGAAAAAACCAAGTTCTATTCCATTCGTTACCTATAGGGGCAACAACTTCGACGGGGCTTATCACGTGGATCAAGTGCTCATTACGAAGATCATCTCCTCAAATGTTTACCATTATTAGTAGTGCAAAGATAGATTCCAAACAGAATAACCAAAAACAGCTTGCTATTATACAAACAACATGATGCAGCCATGGAAGATTGATATATATATATATATATATATATATATATATATATATATATATATATATATATATTTTAAAGTAAAGGAAATTTTTTTCAAGAACTTAATAATGAGTAACCTGAGTATACAAGAAGTATATAGGAGTTTACAAGCATCCATCAAATCATAGACCGAAGAAATAGAATGACTTCCTATGATAGACATCTAGTCCGATAGAGTTTTAAAGAAGAAAAGTTTTAAATCACATGTAGTCCTTTCAGAATCTTCAAAACACTGGTTGTTTCCCTAGTTTCCTTGCAACTTGTTCTGAAGCACAAAATTTCACATGCAACATATATCATAGGAAAGAAAAAAAAATTATATAATTAAAGAATAAACATTCTTCACAACAAGGAAGGAAAGCATAGGCTAATGAAAGAAAGGAGTAATCAAACCTTCGGAATGGTTGGAATTTGTTTTGCATAGCATAAACCAGGACCATTAAAATTCTAAATTTCCTTGCAACTTACTATGAAACAGAAAATAGACATGCAACATCAATGATAGGAAAACAAAAAAATTATATAATTAAACAATATAAATTTTTGACAAAAAGGAACGAAAGCATAGGCAGATGAAAGAAAGAAGTAACCAAACCTTAGGAAGCATAAACCAGGACCATTAAAATTGTGAGTGTCCTTGCAACTTGTTATGAAATGGAAAATAAATATGCAACATCAATCATAGGAAAACAATAAAATTATATAATTAAACAATAAAATTTTTTGACAAAAAGGAACGAAAGTATAGGCAGATGAAAGAAAGGAGTAATCAAACCTTAGAAATGGTTGGAATTCATTTTGCAGAGCATAAACCAGGACCATTAAACTTGTAAAGAAAAGTAAAATCGGAATAGATGGAGAACCTCTTCCTATATCACATGCTAAAATACCCAAAGACATGCATCATTAATACCGAGAGATTCTTTTCAATTTCCATAGCATTCATTGAAGAAGAGGGGAGCTATATGTTAAGGTGCTTGAATCGGTGTGGTAACTATGAACATGCAGTGTTAGCTGAGTAGGAGAGGAATGATTTTGAGTTTTGATTATTATAGAAGGGGAGGTGAACCTAAAAATACGCGGGTGTGGGAAAAAAACATGAAGGAGCTCAGCTAACTTTCACCTAACTTCTATATGAAAGTGAGCATAATTACAACTGATCCCAGTTAAACTTAGACAGATGGAGGAAAATTAGACACCAATTTCCTATATAAATTGGTGTGTGGTCCCCACATGAATTTAGACACATGACATTGGGAACATTTATGACCCTGTTCATATAGTGTTTTTCCTGCCTGTATTGATATGACAAGCCCTAATAACTTTGGATTGTAATGCTTGGACCATAAAATGAGGTTATAAAAGCACCACCATAATACTCCCCCTTTTTTCTACTCCACTAACTTCGTAGACTGACTAAGCTATGAGTCGCAACGCCTCAACGTCAAATCCTAAAATATGAAACCAGTTTGCATTTACTTCAACATATGGATCATCACAAGTTCCAGCAGATCAACAACTACAGACATACACAGACTACTATGGAGGGAAATGGGTTGGAAAGAAGAGAGATTTTGTTAATATGCCAATATACACATACGAGAGTCTTGGAAGCGTCGAGCACATCATGGTTGGCAAACCTACAAAACTAAGTATAGATACCACCGCAACAGAGTTCACCGTAGCAGAACCATCATGGTCAACCCTATACGAGAAGATGTGTGAGTTGGAGGTGTATTGTCGATGGCACGGGTTACGAGTTCCTAAGGCACGCTCAGCCGAGTTACCTAGAGATAAACCTGCCAACATACTTGCTCTTCTTGAACAAGAGAACAATCAAATGCAAAGGCACCTAGACCGTTTTCATGCAATCCAAAAAGCTAGGAAGCATTTAAAGGGGAAGGCAAGAGAAAGCCATGAAGTCTATTAATGAAATTATTTCCTTAGATGATGAAAGAGATATTTAAGACTTCTCAGATTCAAGCAATGATGATTTCCAAAAATTTCTACCTACGAACATTAGACGTTGTTGTTAATGTCTACACATTCTGTGCAATACAAAATGTTGTTGTTAATGTCTGACAAATGATGATTATGTACGTTCAATTTTTGCAACTATAAAGATTAACTGTTTATTAGTTTTGGCTAAGTTTATATGATATTAGTTTTTCATTTTTTCCCTACTATTCTTTGTTTGCTACATATTAAAATTTAATATGAAAATTTCATAGATTTAATACATACAGACTCATCCAAACCACACATATGATTCAATAATACGAATAATTCAGGTTATGACACTGTGAGTTGTTGTATCATATACCCGTATCCGTGTATCTCAGTTCTACTAATGTACTACTTTATATAGATACATTACATACAAACGCGTTAACTAGACTAACCACTCATTCTCTCTTCCTCTTTATGTACAATAAATTTTTTTCCGAACAAACTTTTCTTTGACTTCATGTTTTGTGGGCAAATGAGGGATATGTTTGTATCATTTGCATCTAAGTCTATTATTTCTACCTGATGATCTTCCAACTTTAAGATTTGTTGGGTGGATATTGAATCTCAGTGGCAGTCTTATCAAAGAAGCTTGAATTTCCTTCATATCTGAAGACTAAAGAATAACCATAATAGATAGAATGGTATTCAACGAAATCCTGCCAACCATTACAAAACCAAATGTTACTATCAGCTTTCTTCAATCCCACTTGCCAAATACCACCATAGGGAGCAGTGAGTGTAGCTACGATGGATAGCTTAGCACTATTGAACCCTAACCACAAGTACCCATCCACACTCTCGTGAAAACACAGAGCACCCCTCCAAAGTTTATGCATCAATTTTGGGGGTGAGCTGTCCACCATTGCTACACTGATGTTCGCAGTGCTACATGTGCTACTCAACAGTTTCGCACTGTTGGACCCTGTCCAGTCATATCACCTACATGCACGTCAATACACAGATATGCATCTTTTTGCAATGCACCGTTTTCAAGGATGTGGAGCATCCCTAAAAAGTTTATGATACATTTAACACAGCTCGACACTGTCTCGCCAAGTCATGTCAAATGAAACACAGGAATGTTGAATAGTCTTTATGTGAAAAAATACGCAACCTCCTTTTCAGTACACATCACCAGCCGGCTGTTGTAGCCATATCAAACAGCTGCCTCAACGAACCACATGCACTAATAGACGCCACTGTACACCCAAGTCATGTTCGTAGTTTTGCACGTGCTCCTCAACACCTCACTGAACAATACACTGTCGAGTCATATCATCTTTATTCATGTGAATACTTGCCCTTACATATAGTCACATCCACGTGAATACTTGCCCTTGCAAAACTCCTATATAAAGTCCCATTTACATCTACCCTTGCAAAACATCTACACATACCAAAGTCCCATTTACATCTACCCTTTCGATACTCGATCTACACATATCAATCTGAAGTTGCATTTTCTAATGTCAATGCGCAATTGGATGCTACCTCATTTTCCAGAGAACTATAGGAGGGAGAGAGATTCCGACAAGAGGGAATACTATGCCGGACTGCAGTGGGAGTGGGACTTTCGTGTGAACAAGTCCAACGCTCTGCACGATGATCTCGTGCGACTCGGAGCGCCTCTCGTCAACCGTATCTCGCTCACACTGCCATGGAAAAACATGCACCAATATGAGCATGCATTGACTAAAATAAATAAAGAGAACAATCTTATGATACTCCGTAGGTCCAGGGATCACATGCTACAACTGGCAGAAGAGCTGGTCGCCGCAATAAACAGGCAACTCACTCCGGCAGAACGTAACAATGTCCTCAACTACGAGGATTACTTGTCTGAGTGAATGCCTATGTGGTGTGTGTGTGTGTGTGTGTGTGTGTGTGTGTGTGTGTGTGTGTGTGTGTGTTATGCATATGCAATGTTAGTAGCGTTAGAGTTCAATATGCAATGCATGCATATTGGCACCTTCGTGTAAGTTATTTTAAGTTTTCTGTGTTATGTTGTAGGTGCTTATTGAAAAACATCATGTGTGGGAATATTTAACTTTTATGCATTATGTAGGAATAATCTAGATTACGAATAACGTACATACTCCTCACAATCAATAATAAGGTTTACATAGTACGAATGCAACAACAGTGACACACATACAACATAGTTAAGCAAAATAGTTCTCCAACAAAGTCTAATTACACCATGACACGATTACTCTTCATTTGACATCTCCACATCTGACTGATAAATGGGATCAGCAAGAAGTGATTGCATGAATTGTGCATGCTCGTACCACCCTCCCTCCACCGACTCTCGAATCTCGACTTGGGTCCGATATCGATTAAGACGTATCTTCATTCGATTATTTTATTCTCTTATGCGATTCAATGCCTTACAAAGTTCATCGATCGTGTCTTTGGGCATCTGCGATGTGAGTCGCCGAGGCACTGGCAACTTATAACCAACCAGCTCATCATAAAACATTTGCTGTTCACGAAATAACCAATCCCACTCCTGTCTCTTGGTATTGTGAACGTAAGCACTATTTCGTAGATTCGGATTGATTGGATAGCTGAACTCATCTTCCAATATCCAGCAACAACCCATAGCAGTGAACACATCGTGAGGCCTATAGAGTTGTGGGTTGCCAGAACCAGACATTGACGCTGAATACAATAACATCATATGATCAAGTTAACAGTGTGCAACAACTGTTGGTAAATAATGTAATGATGCATAAGATGGTACACGACAAAGACATTCATAAATTTGTGTACTATTACATGCTAAAAATGAAATACTAACACTCACATTTGACAATAAACATTAGACGTTGTTGTTAATGTCTACACGTTATGTGCAATACAAAATGTTGTTGTTAATGTCTGACCAATGATGACTATGTACATTCAACTTTTGCAAATCTAAAGATTAATTGTTTATTAGTTTTAGCAAATCTAAAGACTTTTATTTTTTGTCAATGAAATTTACACCAGCAATGACCCAATGTATACACATAACACTCATCACCATTTCTATAGATTACTGTACATTTCTTGTAGCACCAAACAACTAATATAACTCTAATCTACTCACATAATACTCATCTACTCACATAATACTCATTCAAGAGAATACCAAAGCACAAGTAGTAATACAACCTATTAAATGAAAATTCTTCTCTAACAAAAACAAAAATGATGGTTGATAAACTTTTATAATATCTACAACTACTTTTACCTACACAATAAAATTCTCTATGTATTTCAAAGAAGAAAATGAGTTTTTCACCTGAGGTGATAGAGAGATAACACCAACTTCTGACAGAAAATTCCGACCTCTGTTGAGAAGCTGATCTCAAAATGATGAAGAGAGTGTAATGTAATATTGCATGAGAAG
Source organism: Castanea sativa (assembly GCF_040712315.1). Classification (NCBI taxonomy): domain Eukaryota; kingdom Viridiplantae; phylum Streptophyta; class Magnoliopsida; order Fagales; family Fagaceae; genus Castanea; species Castanea sativa. The sequence goes on along the minus strand of NC_134016.1, from coordinate 35,339,174 downwards.
TTGATCTGTGAAGGGCGTAGTAAATAGTAGAACAACTTGATTGTACCAAAGTCGAGTATAATTAGTAACTCGATTTTCCCCCCATCGAGTTGACATTCACGTGCAAGCAGGTGATTTGAAATCCGGTTAGTAACTCGGTTTCCGCATTGCCGAGTTATAAACAGTAACATGGGAATATTTTATTCCCAAAAGCCACGCTGGATCGTCACCGTGACAGGCAGTTGCCTAGAACTCTGCTTCGTAGTAGTCGAGTTACTTAAGTAACTCACCTACTAAGAGATCGAGTATCGAAACAGAGGCACGCCCCTATATAGTTTCCAAACAAGGGAATAAAGCCAAATATTTTGCCCAATAAGGGAAAAAGGCTAGAATCTCCCATAGATTTATACTAAACATAGACCTATGGAATTGTGTCCAACATAGGTTTAGTGTTTTAACTCCTTATTATAGAATTTAATATTTATAAATAACAACAAGTTCTGATTCTCTTACTCTTATTCGACAAATTTCAACGTTTCTATAAATAAATTTATATAATGTATAAATTCATGCCCAAAACAGTCCAACAAGCCTTGAACCAGTTCTTCTCAAGGGGGAAAAAAGAAGAAGCTTTTGAACTAGTTATACCTTAAACTATGAAACTTCTTTTAAACTATTATGAATTTATGATATACAACCTATGCAAATGAAATTCAATACAACCATGGTTATTAGTACCACGATATAGATCATTAGATTTAAATCTCAAGATCCTACATCCTTAAAAAGTCTTGGATTTCACTAAAATCTCTACTAAAGTGAAATACGCGTGGGATCCTGATTCGAATCTTAGGATTATATAGAATCCTAATCCCAGGGGGCCTAAGGCAATATCTCTAAATGAGGTCTTTTTGTTATTACTTAAATAATTTTTAACTAGTGTTTAATATCATAATTTTTTAAAATAAAAATCTATTCTTTTTTATTTATTTATTTTGTAATATGCTTTTTTATTTTTTTTAAATGTTAAAACTGTAACAAATTTTACTACAAGAAAACTTACAAACAATGTAGCAATGAATGTGATTAGTAAAACTTCAAGAAGAGAATAAACAAGTATTTAAATAAATGAAGTTAGGGATATTATAAATTGGGCTAGGAGTTGCTGCGATCCTACAGAATTCATTGTCTTTATTTTGTTTCAAAGAAAATCAATGGTGGAGATCAGATATAATAAAGTAAAAATGGAACCCACGAAAATACCTTGCCACATTGTACAAATCTCGAAGCATGTGACCACATTTTAAAGACAAATTCTAGACAAGTGTCTATTCAATGGCTTGACACATCACCATTATGTAAGATTTGCTACAACCAAGATTTGCTACAACTCAAGGGTGAATTCAAGAAAAGACCAAAAACAAGAAAGGAAAAATAAGAAACCTTGGATTCAATCCAATGTGGATAAAGTTTGCAAGGAAATAAACTCCTAAAATCAAGCAATGAGGCGTGTCACAAAAGAAATAAAAGTCAAGGTGTAAAGCAAGGAGTCCCTTGCATGTAAGTTGCTTGGAAATATGAATTAATTCCTCATTCTACTTGTATTAGGATTATAGTATAGTCAATCATGCAGCTCTATTTTTATAAGAAAAAATTTAGTTACAAAATTGGTGGTAATCTAAAGTTACAACTTTACTTAATAAAATAAATTTTACTATATATTTTAAAAATCTAACTGTTGAATTGCATATTCTTTATGCTCTTAATATACATGTCAAATGTGGGTTCTAGTTAGCTCAACTTATAAAGACTCTAATGGTTGAAAAAGAGATTTGGAGTTCAATCCTCGTCTATACCAAAAATCGATTGATGTTTTGGTCTTATATTTTATGTATAATTTTAAATTACAAAAACTTGCAATTTAAACAATTTATTAATAACATATATAGCTATTGATCTTTATAGGCTTCACTTAAAGGAAAGGTCTTGACTATCTTGAAACTTTTTCCCTTGTTGCCAAACTTGTTTTTGTGAAATGTATTCTTACAGTTGCGGCAGTGAAAGGCTAGTTCCTTTGTCAACTTGATGTCAACAATGCTTTTTTGCATGGTGATTTAAAGGAAGAAGTGTACATGGACCTTCCACCAGGCTTCCACAGCAAGGGGGGCTGGTATGTAAGCTGACTAAGTCCTTATATGGACTAAAGCAAGCTTCAAGATAGTGGTTTTCAAAATTGTCCACTGCTTTAATTCTCTTGGGGTTCACACAATCCAAAGCTGATTACTCTCTATTTACCAAGAAAATTTCTAGCTCTTTCATTACTTTACTAGTCTATGTTGATGACATACTCATTGCTGGTGATAATAAGCAAGCTGCTATTAGAGTACCAATTCAAGCTGAAGGACCTTGGTAATTTGAAGTTTTTCTTAGGCCTTGAAGTGGCAAGGATAGCAGATGGCATTAGCTTGTGTCAAAGGAAATATACATTTGAGGTTTTGAATGATGCAGGTATGTTGGGGTGTAAACCTGCAAAGACTCCAATGGATCAAAATCTCAAGCTCAGCAAGTATGAAGGGATAGAATTAAAGAATCCTAGTTCCTACAGAAGGTTAATAGGAAGGCTCCTCTATCAGACCATAACTAGGCCTGATATAACCTTTGTTGTGCACAGATTAAGCCAATTCATGAGGCACCCTAGGGAACCACACTTAAATGTAGCCAACAGGATTTTGCAATACCTCAAAGCTACTCCAAGACAAGGTTTGTTCTTCTCAAGCAAATCAGATCTGCACCTAATGGCCTTTGCAAATGCAGATTTGGCTTCCTGCCTTGACACTAGAAGATCAATAACTAGTTTTTGTGTTTTCCTTGGAGATTCCTTAATTTCATGGAAATCTAAGAAGCAAAAGACTGTGTCTCGATCCTCAACAAAATTAGAGTACAAGTCTATGGCAGTAGTAGTTTGTGAAATCTTTTTGCTTCCTTATCTACTCAGTAACATTCAAGTGAAGCATCCTCAAGCAACCCTTTTGTTCTGTGATAGTCAAGCAACACTCCACATAGCTGCCAAAGCTGTATTTCATGAAAAGAGTAAACATATTGAAATTGACTGTCACCTTATGAGAGATAAGGTCTTGGAAGGTTTTATCAGGTTGCTACACATTAAGACCAATTCTCAAATTGCAAACTTACTAACAAAGGCATTGAATGCACAACAATTCTCTTTGCTTGTGTCCAAGTTGAACATGGTTAATATACATGCCCTTCTTCCACTTGAGGGGGGGGGGGTGTCAAAGTAGCAAAGTGATTGACAGAGACAAGAACAAAGAAAAGAAGAAGAAATCAACAAATGACAAGACCAGCAGTGCAACAACAGATGATGTAAATGACAAGTAGCTTAGCATTTATGTACAAGTCTTAAGCATGTAATTAGCACGTGTGTTAGATAGTTTGTTATTATTGGAGGGAAAATTGGTTACTTAGTTTTCCCTCTTCTCTTCCTCTGTTTTCATTTATATATATATATATATATATATATATATATATATATATATATATATATATATATATATATTAGCATAGGAGCTTGTATAGATTAACACATCAATAATACAGTTTTTCTTCTAGAATTCTCTCTGAAATTCAACATTGTGCTTTTTAAATTTCCATGCTTTCACAACTAAAGTTTTAGTTTGCACCCCCTAAACAAAAGTTTTAGTCGGTGCTTTAAAAGCTTACCTACTCAACAATTATTTAATTCTTGCAATTTCAACCAAATGTAATCACAAAATAGCAACATTCTTTAGTTTTATGGACATCAAGGATATAGAGGGAAAATAATTTAGGGAGACGTACGGCCTCATAAGATCTCGCTCTCACAAGTTGAATCCATTCTATGTGTCCCATTTGTTATGAAAGGAGATTTAAAAAAACTGTCTCATGAGATACTTTTTCCATATATACAAAAGCCTAGAATGCACTTATTTCTCTTATCTTAAAACGCTTGATGTACCAAGCAGTGATTTAAGGTTTTATTTTTTTTTGGTCTTTTGGGTAGGGGTGTCAATTCGAGTTAGCGTGTTGGGTTTGTATTGTGTCAAGGTAGGGGTATTCGACTAATTGGCTCAACCCTAACCCGACCCATTTAATAATCGTGTCATGATCCTTCAATCCTAACCCGACCTGTTAATAAGGAGGGTTGACCTGACCCAACCCATTCGATATGCTTAATAAATAAGTCGTGTTGGGTTGACATGAATGTAACATATTCAACCTACATAATATTAAATATAACATCCATCTAGAAATAACTTCTTTTTTTACATCCCAAAAACAGTGCATATACTTCAAGTTTTCAATCCACATTCAAAATAATATAGTTCAACAAAAATATAACATTCATCTAGAAATAAGTTCTTTACAAACCAAAAGAAGTGCATACAATTCAACCAAAATTCAAAATAACACAGTTTAAGAAAACTAAAATAACATTATTCAACAAAAATATAATATCCTTGGAACTTGCCAAATGCTAAATATCAATACTGAAAGAATTGGAGCAAACAGTAGATTAATCCTGACTATGACTATGATTATCATCCATAGATTCTTTGTTGATGTCCAAATTCATAACATCTTCTACAAGCTTATCCAATTTCATTTGTGCAAGTTCTATGCCAATATATATAAAAATATAAGTATTAATAGTTACAAAATATGATCATGCCTCAATAGTTTTACAAGAGCTAAATAATAATAATAATGTAAGAGTTGTAATAACTAATGAAACAAATAAGATTGCCTTTCTCTCCATACAACCAATCTCTAGTGCAAACCAATGCTTCAACAATGTCTCGCCCCAATGAACTCCTAAATTGATCAATCACTCTCCCTCTAACACTAAAAGTAGACTCTGAGGCAACAGTAGAAATTGGAACACTCAAAATTAGATATTTATAAGAAGGTTTAGAGATTTAGGGTTTGTAGGGTTTAGAGATTTAGTGTGCGTTTAGATACCGCTTATTTTGCTAAAAACTGAAAACAATAAAAAAAAAATTTTCAATTACTATTCACACTAAAAAAATACTGTTCATTTGCCTTGATGCACTGTTTATGTCCCATGAACAGTGCACCAGGGGCTGGTAAAAAAAAAAAAAAAACAGCCAAACGTAGACGCAAACTGTGAAAAACGCAAACCAAACAGAGCTTTAGGGTTTATAAAGTTTCAATTTTCAATTATATCCCTTGTAAGTTTTGTAATTACCCACTTTTCTTTCTAAATATAATATATATGTTGGATATAAAAGGTATTTGAAAAATCTAAAATAAATGAATATTTATTTGTTTTACGAATTAAACGGGTTGTGTTAAATGGGTCATTTCGAGTTGACACAAATAAATTGGTGTGTCAAATGTGTTTATTGTGGGTTATGCGGGTTGACCCGCTTATGACATGTTTCTTATCGTGTCACTTTCGGGTCGACCTGTTTATGACCCAAACCCATGAAGGCCCAACCCTAACCAGCAAAAACTCGTGTCGTGTTCACGGGTTAGGTCAAACATTGACACCTCTACTTTTGGTAGATGCTCTGACAAGTTTAAACCAACAAACTATTTTGTTTAACATTTTGCTCATAAAAGCAAAGTAGACAATTTATACTTAAATCATATACTACATATATATAATAAAAATTGAGTCTTATCCTAAATATCATAGTTTTGTCAAGTGGATAGAATATCCACTTGACTAGTACAGGTTAATTGCTACATGTACAAGTAAATTTATGATAGTTTTACAACTATTATCTTATTATTAATAGTGATAAAATTTAAATGAGTTAGGTAGAGTTTTATTAAAATCAAAGGATCATGTCTTGTGTTTATCAAATTTTCTTTTTTTTTTATTTATCTCAATATAAAGCAAAATTAAAATATTAATTTTTTTCTTTTTTATTCTTATTTCTCAAAATAGAAAAGTCTCTATGTTTATAACATTTAATTATCTATTATCACAATATATATATATATATATATATATATATATATATATATATATATATATATATATATATGTGGGTACTTAGGATTTTCACCTCGGACCAAGGGCTGGCCTTGTAATCTCGTAGGCTTGACACCTTCGTGTCCCACATCGAAGAGAACTTCCCCACTTTCTGCCTTATAAGCTTTGAAGCGAAGGAGTAGTGTACCATCAAAGTTTATAAGGCAGAAAGTGGGGGAAGTTCTCTTCGATGTGGGACACGAAGGTGTCAAGTCTACGAGATTACAAGGCCAGCCCTTGGTCCGAGGTGAAAAACCTAAGTACCCCCAATATATATATATATATATATATATATATATATATATATATGTGTGTGTGTGTGTGTGTGTGTATATTTTAAAGTGAACGTAGATTTATACTAAACATAGACCTATGGAACTGTGTCCAAGTGTCCTACATAGGTTTAGTGTTTTAACTCCTTATTATAGAATTTAGTATTTATAAATAACAAGAAGTTCTGATTTTCTTACTCTTATTCGACAAATTTCAACGATTCTATAGATAAATTTATATAATTTATAAATTCATGCTCAAAACAGTCCAACAAGCCTTGAACTAGTTATTCTCAAGGGGGAAAAAAGAAGCCTTCGAAACAATTATACCTTAATCTATGAAACTTCTTTTAAACTATTATGAATTTATGATATACAACCTATGCAAATAAGATTCAATACAACTGTGGTTAATAGTATCTCAATCTGGATCTTAAGATCTTAAATTTCAAGATCCTACATCCTTAAAAAGTCCTAGATTTCACTAAGATCTCTACTAAAGTGAAAAACGTGTGGGATCCTGATTCAAATCTTAGGATTTTATCAAATCTTGTTCCTAGGAACAGCCCAACAAACATGAAGGTCTAAGACGATATATTTAAATGAAGCATTTTTTTTATTACTTAAATAATTTTTAACTAGTGTTTAATAGCATAATTTTTTTAAAAATAAAAATCCATTTTTTTTTGTAATATGTTTTTTTTTAAATAAAATGCTAAAGCTGTAACAAATTTTACTAAAAAAAATCTTACAAATGATGTGACAATGAATGTAATTAGTAACACTCCAAGAAGATAATAAACAAGTATTTGAATGAATAAAATTATGGATATTACAAATTGGGCCAAAATTTGCTGCAATCCTGCATAAATCATTATATTTATCTTGTTTCAAAGAAAATCAACGATAGAGATCAGATTTAATAAAGTAAAAATGGAACCCATAAAATTAACTTGCCACATTGTACAAGTCTCGAAGCATGTGACCAAGTTTTAAAGACAAATTCTGGACAGGTGTCTATTTAATAGCTTGACACATCACTATAATGTAGGATGTGCTACAACTAAGGTTGCAGCAAATTCTTGCCCTTATAAATTTTGTAACATGAGAATTAAAAAGATGTATCATCAATCATAAAAAAGTAATTAAAAAATGTATTTAATAAATTGTTGATTTCCACAAATCATATTAATTGTTATGTCAATTTTTAAAGGCTTTGAAGTAAAGTTTATAGTATATCTAGAATTTTCCTATCTCAATTATCTCTTGTGAATAGTGACACATTTTTGTAAACTTTGTTTTTTTTTTTTTTTTTTTGGTATTATCCCTAGCATTACTCAATTATTTGGAACTTCTTAAAAGTAGAGGAAAAATGTAAACTAATTTTTTTTTCAATATCGTTATGTAATATTATACCCCTTATGTTTATATCATGCAATTATCTACTATCACAACTTTTTTAAGATATAGAAAATGCATGTAAATTTATACTAAACAGAATCCTAATAAAAAAATTTAAAAAAGAAAACCCTAACCGGTACTTATTGGAATAGATTGGGATTGTAGGTATAGCGTTTTATAATAACTCCTAATATATAGAATTTAAATTCTAATGAATATCAGTTATATCTATAATTCTCTCACTCTTTATATTATCTAATTTATTTTAATGTTTCTATAAATAAATTTATAAATTCATGACCAAACTCGTGCAACGTTTGGGCCTTCAACTAATTGTACCTTAAACTAAGAAAGTTCTTTTATAACATATTATTATGATATACAACTCATGGAATTGGGATACAATACAACTATTGTGGCAAGTGGGTAAAAATAACACTTCATGCCTCGAAACTATAGGGAGGCACTTTCACATCTTCAAGGGTTGATTGACACTTAGGCTAGAGAGCAGACCTCCGTTCAATACTCTAAGGCTTGATTTTGACACTTCCTAGGCACCCAAAGTGCAAATCAGCCTAAAGACCCCAGTTTGCTTCCAAATTTGCACAAAAACCTCTTGGGGACTATAGACACATGTTCGCTAACTCGAGTTAGATTCAAATTACTGTTATTTCATATAATTGGGTCAAATAGCGTTGGAGTTGGTTGATTGTATGTTTGTTAAGATCAGTTGGTAGTCTCATTTAACATATGTTAAAGATGCAAATAATTGTTATGTCATATGTGCATATAGAAAATTTGTATTTTTCAAAATAAATTACTTTTAAAAGTTATTACATGATTTACATTTACTAAAAAAAAACTACTAGAGTCTTTTTAGGGAAGAAAAACTACTTCCCTGTTTTAAGGAATATGATTGTTGTTCCAAATGAGTGCGTGTGTGAAATATGTTCAACAAAGTAGTCTCATATTTGCATTTTTTTTAATCATGCTATTTTGTGGCTGATTATAAGCAGTTTAGTCCTAATTTGTTGAATAGGCAATAAAAGCTTTACATACAAAGTGGGGCTAGGCGATTTGTCAAGCTAACTTAAGACCCAGGTGTGAAGCATGATGTAAAGATTCAGCCCAAAGTAAAACATCCAAGGGTGAATTTAAGAAAAGACCAAAAACAAGAAAGAAAAAATAAAGAAACCCAAGATTCAATCCAACCCCCATTGCTTTTTTCCGAAGTGGGTTTGAGAGAGTATAGGGGACTAGAGGGTTAGCGATGGTATGGACAAAGATTGAGAAAGAAGAAGTGGCTGAAGCTATTGAGGTTTCGTTGGTTCAGACTCAGTGGCGGCTCCAGGAATTTTTTTCAGGGTGTTCCTTAAGAAGCATAAATTACACTATCTAATAAAAAGAGAAATTCATATATTAACAACAACAATAAAAAAATTTAAAAAAAACGCAAATACATAAAATTTACAATTATCTTCTACTAGTTTTCATATTTTAAAATCGTTGCATGATAGTCTCATTATCAATGTTAGAAGCTATATCTCTTTCAATATATACAACCAAGAAATCATTCATCAACTAATCTCCCTTTCGATTGCGCAATTAATTCTTTATATATTTCATTGCCGAAAAACTTCTTTCTACCGTTGCAAGAGCGACGGAATGATCAAAACTAACTTCATAAGCAAATAAAATAATGAACTGTAATGACGTCATAATTAATTTAATAATTTTTTTAAAGATAAATAAATACATTAATTAGTAAATGTAGAAAAAATTGACTAAAATAGTCAAAATAAATATTGAGATTTATCTTTCAAGTGTATTTTTTATATCATAACTTTCATAAGAAAAATAAGAAATACTAAATTATAAGCAAACATAAATTAAATATCAAGTTTCTTAATCAAGGAGTTGATAACATCATGGAAATTGTTTTAATTTAGAGAAGAGATGAAATATATATATACACCCACATACTTATATAACATTTTTGTGCTAGTCTATATTTAAATTAATCTTAACTTATGCCCAACAGGCCAAGTCCATTTACTATATATATATATATATATATATATATATATATATATATCTTGTAAAATCTGGAAGAGTGGCAGACATGCCCATTACAAAATTAATTAAGTCCCCCTCAAAAAAAAAAATTAAATAATAAATACTAATACAAGGCCCAATTAAATGGTTGACAGCTAATCATCTGGTACAAGTAAAAGAAGAAAGTTTTGACACTTTACACATTAATAGCCAAGCATTTACTGACTTGTGGAAGACCATGATAGAAAAATAAAAAGTTGTTCTTCATCCTCAGCAAACGGGCAAAGAATAGCAGAGACCTTAGAAAGAGCAAAAATGCAGAAATGGCAAAAGCGCAGAAAAAAAAAAGAAAGAAAGAAAGAAAGAAAGAAAGAGAGAGAGAGAAGAAAAAGAAGAAGAAGAAGAAATGGAGATGCAAGCTCATGGTCTGCCAGCATCTCACCATGTTTGAGAAGCTTCAACAATGGCTGTAAGGGTTAATTTTTTTTAATTTGAGAGTGTTCCTGATTTTGTTTGAGGGTGTTCCTAATGTTTTTTTTAAGGGTAAACAAATAAAAAAAAATTAATTATTATATATAAAAAAATTTTTCTTTTCAGGTCAGGGTGTTCCTGGGAACACCCTGGCCTGAACGTGGCGCCGCCACTGTTCAGACTTCGGAGAAGAACACGAAGAGGAAGAGAGATTTTGGTTTTTGTGCAGTTACGTGATTTAACGGGTCAAAAATTGAGAGTTTTGGGCTATGTTTTTGGGCTCCAAATGTTTCTGCACATTTAAGGAGGTTGGAGGCTATTAATCAAAGCCCACATTTGGTTTCAATATTTATGAGATTTAAAAAAAAAAAAAAAATTGGGAAACAAAAATAATTGGTGAGAATTTTTTTTTGTTTTTTAATATATTTATAGGTGGGGGTAGGAACCAATTGAAAAACAACATTCTTTGGCAAAATTGATGAGGGTTATATTTAACGATCACAATTGAAAAAATAAATCTAGTATTATTTTTTAAAAGAATAATGTTACATGTACAAACTATTTTACAATATTTTTACAAACTGTTAATGTGAATTTAGCATTTTTCAAACAGTTATTATAAGTAAAAATGTGATGTTAATACACAATATGGATATATATATATATATATAAAAAAGAAAAAGAAATCAAATATAGGGTAAGACTCAAATATAGTACTTTAGGTTCTCAATTAAATCCAAACAATTGGTTGTTTTGAATTTAATTTTTCTAAGAAAAGATAAAACTAGTTGTGTTTTACCCATATATGCAATTCAAACTTTGACCATCTAATTTCATAAATAAATGTATTGAATCAGGTAAAAAGCAGAATAAAATAACTTTAGTTCATGAAAGGGTTAGTGTGAAATCATACAAGAGGTCAACTGAAGATCCAGCAAAATATCAAACAGCAGCTATGATCTATGTGTGTGAAAATCAGACAGTATGAATTAACTATTAAGGCCTTAAAACTTTAAAGTCAAAAGCTCAAAGGAGCTAAAATTTGGAGAGAGATAGAAGGTTTAGTTGGATTTTTATAGCTCTTTCGGGCAAAAGTGAAATTGGATGCAGCAAGACAAGGTGCATGCCTTACAGGCTTTTAAAGGATTTGATCTCTAGTCTTAAATTAATATCCGTTGACTATTCCATCAAATTAGGCCCGGAACAATAATTGGAGCTGAATTTCTAATCTTAAATTAAAGGAATTGGACATGAAGGTGATTGGGTATTTGGGAACCAAAATTTCTTGGGTTTTGCTGGGGACACAGAATTCCAGTGCAGGCCCAATAACAAAATATATTTTCAATATTCATCCATATTACTATTACGCGTGCCTTTAACAAGAATCATAGACTACGAAGCATGGTCACAATTACATGTATGGGAATGGGTACGTATATGACATGACAAGTTTTGAAAACTTAGGACATAGGTGCGACGGAGATACGTATATTAATTATGGAGTAATTACAATAAACTTATTGTAATTTGACCTGAATTTACATTATTTACCCGTGATTTGAAAATTGTCACATTATCTCTTGTAATCCACCTTTAATAAAAATAGGTGTAAATATGTATATTTGTTTCACTTTTATATGTCTCTTTCCAAAAAAAAAAGAAAAAAAAAAGAAGAGAAAATAAGACCTAAAAGTTGGGGTTTTGTAAAAATTAAGAAAACAGAACTTTGAAGCAATTGCATCTTTGAAAAAGCATTCCACAATCACATAGATCTATAAGAAAAATTTTACAAAAAAGAAGATCAAAGAAAATTCAAATGGGCTCACTATAGACTTTAAGCTAATTACTACAATTTAGTTGGGCTTGTGATAAAGAAACTCCTTTTGACAACTTTCTTATTACTAAGGAATTTTATCAAACACATCATAGGCACCAAATTCAATAAATCTCAATAACAAGTCTTTTGCAGTGATAGGAAATAAAAATCTACGTAGATAATAGCAGATTACCCCTATTTCTGTCTTGGAGCCCAACGTGGTTGAAATCAACTTTGGAATTAGAATTATCTTTCTTCTGAGTAGTTCTTCTGTCTTTGACTTGTACTTCCCGAAAAGCAACGGCGGCGAAGTTGGTTGTAGCAATGAGGAGTGAGGATCATCTTTGGATTTGGTTTGTCCTGTAAAAGAGGGAAAAGTAGGAGAGTTTTTGGTGGGCCAAGAGTTTTCTCACCGCCAAAAACCAATTATTTTTTAATGGGATTTACTAACTGTGTCTTTAGAGCACACATTGATAAACTATTTTCAAAAATTGTTTTATAGAAAAATGAAAAAGTAATTAACTGGTATGATAGTTTTTTCAATTCCTCATAAAAACTTTCCAAAAATGAATGGCATTAATCAGACCCTTTTTTAAATAATCTCGAACACTGAAAAATAGTTTTTGGTTTTGGTGAAAATTAAACTCTAGATCTCTTATACACCATCAGAGATTTTACGAGTTCAGCTAATTAGAACCCACATTAAATTCGTGAGTATAATATATGCCATTTTTCTTGAGCCATTTAATTTACAATTTTACCTCAATTATATCATTATTTCTATTTTTTTTCATCATGTTGTTTAGCGTCAGTTTGTGCTCTTTTTATTTTTAATTTATTTTTTGCATTGTTTTAAAAAATATATATATAATAAAAAAAATTTAAAATAGTATAATATGTATAATGTGTTAATTTTTATAAGATGTAATTTTATTAATTTTAATTGATAATAAATAATAATTTTCTTATTTGATGTAATAAGTAAATTTATATAAGTTATATTTTTGATTCTCTCACTTTTCTCTTCAACTAAATACAAAATTTTTCTATCTCTATACTTTTCTATCCTCCCAACTATATACATATGAGAGAAAGCTAAACATTTTTTATCATTTAACTTTTTTTTTTTTTTTTTTTTTTGTCTCTTCCCCCATTTTCTTTGAAAAAGTGACTTTTGAACACCATTTATAGGGTTGGAAGTTTGAATTTCAGTGTGTGTGCCCAAACATATTAAAGCTCATTATGTGAGTGCCTTGCTCATATGTGAATTAAAAAAAAAAAAAAAAGACGGGTGAGTGATAAAGAAGTGGTTGACAGCTAGCCACTCAAAAGTCCAATTGAATGTAAAAAGAAGGGCAGTTAGCCAAACAACTCTAAAAAAAAAAAAAAAAAGATATTTTTTGAAAACAATAATTGAGAGAGAAGGTTACAAAAAAATAAAAATAAAAAAAAATAAAAAAGAAGAAGAAGAAGAAGAAACACAACATGAGAAAGAGGGAAATATTGAAGATGGAGATGCAAGGTTATAAATCTCTCTTCTTCTTTTTTGTTATTTTTTTGGTTTTTGACATAGGTTGTGTCTCCAACTTGTCTTCAACGTGTCCAATAATTTCTTAAAAGGAAAAAGGGGCTGGGACACATATGCAGCATGTCTTGTATGTGTCTAACAAAAGCACGGCAGGCAAAAGGCATGTCGAGGCTTTCTAGATCATAGTTAGTAAGCATGCATTCAAATAAGAATAAAAAATTAAAATTATTTTACTATTTAGTTTATTTTTGCTATTATTTATGGACCACATTACATATTGTCACTACTATCTTCAACAAAGTCCCTAACACCATGGTTCAACTCTACATCATCTTCTAGACCACTTCCCCCATCATCACTTCCTACACTATCACTACTAGGAAAAAGCCAACAAGCTTATTGTAAAGCTATAAATACAAAGAGAGAAGACCTTTTCATAAAGATAGAGGTCTCCCAGCTTTCATTTTCTCCACTCCATGAAAAGTGTGGGTATCAAGTGATAGAGATTGACATAGATGGTGGTTTCGAGAGATGGTTGATGATGATGGTGCTTCAAGTTAGTATCTTTCAAAGATGGGTTTTGAGAGATGGTTGATGATGGTGGTGGTTTGAGAGAGAAGTGGGCTTTTTCTTTATGGTTGATGATGATGGCTATTTGGCAAAGGCAGAGAGCTGATCTAGGGATTAAGTCTGATTTGGGAAACCCCTTTACCAACGCGCCAGATTGGTTGGTAAGTGACATACACATGTGGGGCGGGTAAGCCACGTGTTGAAGTGGGTGAGCCATGTGTAAAAAAAATCACTGTTTTATTGATCCGTCAGCCACATCAGCTTTCACCGTTAGTTAGGAGACGGAAAGGACTTAAATGTCTTGTGTTAATTGGTTTAGGGACTAAAAGTGGTAAAAATAAAATGTAGGGAATAAAATGAAAAAAAGTCAAAATGTAGGGACTAAAAGTGCGTTTAAGCCAAATGTTAAATATAGCTTGTGAATTGTGGTTAAGCTAACATTTTCACTTGTGTACTTTAGAAGCAATAATGTTTGCTAAAACTTTAGTCATAATTGATAAATTGCCACTTTGAAGCACTTAGCCTTTTTTCTTTTACCAAAAAATAACAGAAAAAGGGGAAGTAAAATATTCAATAAGCAGGTTAATTAAGCTTAAACAGAATTAAGGCTAATTGCAATTCATGATGCCAACTTTGCAAGCCATTATGGCAATTCAAATCGTTAAACACCTGTTCACATCTTCACTTTTTAGCAATAAACTTAAATGAAATTGCATACTTCGATAGACATAAAAACAATAAAACATAAACACTCTAAAAACATCTTAATGCTTTATTTTTTCAACAAAGCTTTCAAAATTTTTAAAAGAAGATCCACCTTCGGTAACACTCTTTTTAGCCATCTCCTTCAGCTTCAATGCACTTGTTTTTATACCATCATCAAAGAGCAATGTTTTTATCTTTGTGATGATTTCATGCCTGGTGATAATCCCATTTTCATCTGGGTTCAACCCTAAACCAACCTTCCAAACATCACATATGTAACTCTTATTTTGGAATTGATCTGTAAAATAAGGCCAGCATAGAAATGGGACTCCCATGCTTATACCCTCCAAGGTTGAATTCCATCCACAATGGCTTAGAAAACATGCAATAGAAGGGTGAGCTAGCACCTGCTCTTGAGGTGCCCAATTAACAATCCTTCCACGATCAGCTATTCTTGTTCTAAACCCATCCAGGAATTCAAAAAGTGCTTCATTGATGATATCTGACCGAACAACCCACAAAAATGGTTGGCCTATGAGTTCAAGTCCAAGTGCAAGTTCATCCAATTGTTGTTGGTTGAAGATTGATGTGCTGCCAAAGGAAGCATAAATGACTGAATCCATAGGTTGTTTATCAAGCCAACTTAGGCAAGTTGAATCCTCTGGCCAAAAGCTTCCAATATGACTGCCTAATTGATTGGCCAAAAGTAATGGGCCAATAGGCATGATTTCAGGAATTAAATTTAAGGCCAATGAGTCAAGTTCATAAAATGAGTTGCAGAGAAGCCAGTTGCATTGTTTGACAAAATGGTTCATCCTGATAACATGTCCAAATAAAAATTCTTGTGACTTTGAGTCTCCAGGGCAGCTCCATGGCAACTTTGTGCTTGTCCATGCTGGGATTTCCTTTGACAGCCAAATCAACTCATTTTTTAATGGAGTTCCTACAGGGTCAAATTATTTTTATCAAAACCAAACAAGTACCATATAATATATCAATTGTTTAATATAAAAATAACATCCATATGAACTTTATCCCCTTTCCATTTTTCTTTTCATTTAAAATAAAATCTTAATCACGAAATGGAGACTTAGAGGTGTTAAATGACATAGGGTCATTGGCAAAATAGTAATTAATTATTACCTTGAGTATCTATAATTCCATCTTGAATAAGTTTTGGGATACTTAGTACGGTGGCCAAGGTTGCTGGTCCCGCAGGGCAAAGTATAGCCATTTTAATTCCCATCTTCTCAGCTACTTCGAGTGCCGGCACAACCATTCCATCAGTAATGACACAACTGATACGCTCATCATCAGACTCATTAATTTTCTCAATCAAGTCCTTGAAATGACCTGGCATAACTTCTAGAAAACTATTCGTCAACTTCATAGTATCATTTGGATCATCACCGGGTTCTAGACCATCTGGGAATGAGACTAGCCTTATTGGGCTCTTCATTGGCATTGTAGTTTTTAATCTTTTGTGTATGAACTCAGGGCTAACAAATGTGACCTTGATCCCATGATCAACAATCCGGTGAGAAAACTTCATAAGTGGGGCAACATGGCCCTGTGCTGGAAATGGTACGACTAGCACATGTGGTTGGCTACCCATGACCCCAAATTCTAAATTCTGAAGTCTGCAAAATAACAAATCATAACCAAAATCTCTAGTAACTACCAATGGAGACAACTGAAAAGTGTGATAAGCAGTAAAACACATACTACTATAATAAGATAATTGTAAGATTATTTTGGTAAATAATAAAACTAGGAAATCAAAAGCACCAAATAAATGCAATTCAAACTCTAAAAATCTAACTCAATAAACAAATGTATCAAATCTGGGAAAATCAGAGCAAAACAACTATAGTCCATAGTTTGGCAGGTGTGAATACATACAATCCGACTAAAACTCCTGCAAAACATCAGACGGCATCTATGATCTGTGACTTTTTGAGTAAGCTCAGTAAGGCCTTAAAACTCTTTTAAGTCAAAAGCTCAAACCGGCTAAAAGTTGAAGAGAGGAAAAGAGTGTTTCAGGCTCTCACAGACATGCATGGGAGCTATTGGTTTGATTAATTTTTAGAGCTCTTTATAGCAAATGTGAAATCGAATATGTCATCAAAAGGTGCATGCCTTGAAGGGTTCTTGAGAATTTGGTAAAAGATATTTTGTTATTCGCTGGCATAAATTTCCTATCTTTCTTATCTTAAATTAATAGCCACCGTTCAAATCATGCCCATAGAAAAGGACTTTGTACACTGGAAAGCTCGGGCTTTGTCGTTGAGTAATAATTCTACAAGGACATACACAAAAATTTTGCCCACATTTTTCAATGGTTGACAAGGTTTTACTAATAGATGATATTATTTTCTTACTTACTATCAACAATATGCTATGTTAGAATTTGTGAAAAGTTTTGTCAAATTTTTTGTGTTTACAATTTTTCCAAGTAAAGATGTATACGACTTGAAGAAGGTGATTGGCATTAGTGCAAGCCAAGAATTATAGGTAATTCCTTTTCACCCAATTCATTCGTTTGGGTTTTTCTTTTTACTTGCGATTCATTTGAATAGTATTAAACATATCATAGAAAATAATGTTGGGCGATGAATATAAAACATAGTGCAAGATTTGTTTTTCTTCTTACTTGGCCATGATAATTAATTTTTTAGTTAGAAAAATATTGGAGATATAACAGGATAATAAATAATACATTTTTGTGATTTATAGAAAATGGGAAATTAATTACAATATTTGACTTTTATAATCATGAATAATGTCAAACTAGGTTTCACAAAAAAAAAAAAAAAAAAAAAAAGAAGAAGAAGAAGAAGAAGAAGAAAAAGAGGTGGTTTATTATATTTTTCATTACTTTATTTTAATTGAAAGTTTTTAAAATCAAGCGTTTAGGGGCTATTTGGTTTTTTAAAAAAACCATTACTCATCACTCCTCACTCAATTTTCGTTACTTATCACTCATCACTTATCACTTAAAATACCCCCAATTTCCTAAACCCTGCACGTTTGGCACATTGTTTTCAATTGCTCATCACTCAAATATTTTTACTTTTTGTGGGAACCATACCTAAGCACTTGGTTAGAGACACCTTGACCCATACATGATTTCTTTTAGCCTACCTGCCTCACCCTCATTCCCCACCATTTTCTTCACTTCTCATTTCCCCTTCACCCCTTTAGCCCTTTTACTCTCCCAAAACACAAACCCGAACCCAGCCAAAATAGAAGAAGCTCGGATGCTAATCTTCACCGTCACCAGGGCTGCTTGACCCATATATCTCTCCGACATGTATTGGCGGTGCGATCTCCTCCGTCGTGCCCTTAACCGCATGATATTTTCTCTCAACCCACTCTTTCATTTTTCTCTCTAAAAATTTCAAGCAAAGAGAAAGGAGCATTAGCTAAAAAGAAAGGAAAGCAGATCAAGCACAAGCAAATCACACACACATCACAAGGCTACAATTTTTCTAATACACACATATACATATTTTGAAACAAGCCCAAACCCAAAACAAAAATCTTGTATTTTGAAACCCCAAATCCAAATCCAAATTCCATTTGTCAAACCCTCAAACCTAAATCAACCAAATCCTCAAATCCCCAAATCCACAAACAATTACAAAGGAAGGAACTTTCAGCTTAAAGGAAAAAGAGAAAATTAAGCAAATAAATAGAAAGAAAATAAAAAGGAAAGAGGGTTTCAAAAAGAGGGCGGAGCTTAAATCTTAAACCATGGTGGTTCGGTTTAGAGAGGAAAACTAGATCAAGGCCCATGACGGGCTGAGCTTGAGAGCTGGAAACCACAGTGCTTCGAGACTGAAAAGGACCTTTCTGTTGTGGGAGGTTCGATGATGTTGTGATGCTAGTGGTGGCGGTGAGTTATGTGTTTGTGGCGATGGCATGTGATGCTCATGTGGCGGTGAGTTATGGATTTGTGGAGGTCCGATGAAGAGAAGAGATGAGAGCTGTGTGTTTGAAAAGGAAAAAAAAAAGATGAGAGAGAAAGGGGGAGAGCACATGCTCATTAGGTCAGATTGATGAGACAAGGCATAAGGTGGATCCCATCCGGTTGAGTAAAATCACAAAAATGCCACATAACTCAGTTTTTCATAACTTGAAAACACCCAAAATGTGTTTTCAGTTTCCATAACTCATCACTCAAAAATCAGAGAATTGAGTGATGGAAACAAAAACTGAAAACAAATCCAAACGCACCCTTCTACTGTGGGACCCACCAGTTTTGAGTTATGGGTGATGAAAACAGAGTGATGGGTGATGGAAAACATGAAATCCAAATAGCCCCTTAATTTTTTTTCTTCTCAAAAAAAAAAAAATAAGAATATGAATTTTCTTGATATATGATTTAGGTATTATAATTTATCAAGAATGAGTAAAGAGAAGATTATAAAATTCAGAATTATTAGTAAGGATACATACAATGAACTCTTGCAATCCATTAGGCTTTTTTTGTTAGGTTTGTATTTATAGGTTGGAAATTGTGAACAAAGATTAATTCCAGAAGTCATTTTCAAGATTATTTGATGTTCAAGACTTTTGTTCAAGATTGATGCTGAAGGTGAAGTTGTTGCACACTAAAAAACCACAGAGATTGCTACTATGAAGAATCTTCAAGAATATTCTTGAAGTTGTAGACTGGTGTTCAAGTTGAACAAAATCCATAATAGAAGAGTCCAAGGATTTAGTGTTGTATGTGGTCACGTCCGTAAGTTTCACTTGGAGTTGCTATAAGATTAGGGTTGATTCTATTATAAACTTCAGTTCTATATAGTGGATCTATTTCCTTGAGGGTTGGTGGATTTTTCCATCTAAGGTTTTCTCTTTGTAACTGTATTGCATTGTTCTTTATTTTTTGCAATTGTTTTGCAGTGTTGGTTTGTGAGACAATTAACAGTAAATTGAACTTGAAAGCATAATTTTTTAATTAACTTAACTTGGCATAAAACTAGTTAATTTGTAACAATCAGGTTCTAAATTTCCAACACTATTTTTTTGTGTGCGTTCACTTTAAACCTCAATCTTTTATTATCGTGTCAAACTAAACCACCCCTTACTTGTAGGTTCCAGCTAGCTCAATTGGTAAAGTCTTTGATGGTTGAATAAGAGATCTGGGATTCAATCCCCACTTACACCAAAAACTGATTGGTGTCTTGGTCTGATGATAAAGAGCTATCATCGGGAGCAGATGCCATAAGTTGAAACTCTCTAAAAAAAAAAAAAAAAAACAACCTTTACTTTGCTGGTTTTGGCACAATAATGAAAGTGTGAGATTTAAAGTGACATTTATAAGTATGGCGTTTAATTTATCAGAAGAAACAATATATGTTTTTATAATGTTCCCTTCAAATATTTAACATGTGCCTTAATACATAAAACTTAATAATTTCTTTTTCTTTTGTAATGAAACTTAATCATTTCTTGCTACTATTAGAGAATATGGAACATGATGGGATTGACGAGACCTTTTTTCTTGGACGGCCTCATGAAATACCTTCATCCACCTCGACATGGCCTGGACGAAGGCAGGCAAGTCATTAATAAGAGGAAACAATACCTCGGGCAGTTACCAGCTAGCTGTCAGATCGTTGGAACCTCATCAAGACCCGCACTAATAAGCCCTAAGACGTTATAGGAAGAGTATTAAAACCACAATTAAGGTCCCAATGGCTAGAAACCACAAAGCTATATATACACACTTATCAGAAGCAAAGTAAAGACAAAATTTTCACCCAAAAAATACTCTTACACAGGTATCTCTGATATTTAGAGCTTTCTTATTTCTCTTTAAAAGCTTCTATACACTGACTTTGGCATCGAAGGCGTTGTGGTAAGCACCACACCGGTGACTACCTTAGGAAAGCCTTTGTTCTACGTTTGCAGGAATAGTAATGAGGATTCAGCACCATCTAAACGAACCAACTTGACTGACGATTTATACATCATTAGTTGGGTGCCGTCTGTGGGGAATCGACATTTTCACACCTAGGGTCGAAAGTGTAGTTCCAGTCAAAACCTAAATCCAGATGGAGTCCAACCAAGATTCAGCAGCACTAGCCCTACAAATCCAGGCACTTACAGCTAGCATGGAAGAACTTACCAGACAGAATCAGGAGATGAGGCTGCGACTCCAACAAGAGGCAAACTGGTCTAAGATTAATCAAGAAGATAAGGGAGATAGTCAAAGAAGGAGTGACCATCGAAGGCCAGCCACTCTAAATGAACCAAGCTCAGATCTTCTTCGGGAAATGAAAAAGGAGATGGATGAGCTAAGGAATGCCATTAAGGGGAAAACAGATAGAAGCTTGGATAAAATGGTCAGGACGATGGATTTCTTCTTTACAGGAGTGGTTCTGGAATGCCTAGTGCCGTCAAAGTTTCGCTTGCCTCAGCTTGAGCCGTTTGATGGACTTAAGGATCCCTTGGACCACCTCCACACTTTTAAGATGACACTAGGTCTCCAACAGCCCCCTGACAAGATACTGTGCCGATCTTTCCCCACTACTCTCAAAGGGGTTGCAAGGGAATGGTTCACGAAGTTACCCACATTGTCCATCGATAGCTTCAAACAGTTGAGCAGTTCCTTCCTATGCCACTTCATTGGAGGACAGTTCCCCAAGAGACTAGCAGACCACTTACTCACCATTAAACAGGAGGAAAATGAGCCCTTGAGGTCGTATGTGAAGCGTTTCACCTACGAAACTTTAGAGGTAGACGAAGCTGATGACAAGGTGTAGTTAACGACCTTTAAAGTTGGATTGAAATCCAGGGAGTTCGTGGTATCCCTCGTGAAGAATCCTCCAAAAATGATGGCCAAGATGCTTTTGAAGGCACAAAAGTACATGAATGCCGAAGACACTTTAGCCGCAATAAAAGATGAAGAGAAAATCAGTGAAAAGGGAAGGAAAGAGGACGATCGGAGAGGACGGAAAAGGGAATGCTCCGAATGTTAAACTAACGACGGGGGTAAAAGGAAAGATGAGAAAGCTCATTGGACGGTAAAATTCACTCCTTTAGTTATGCCCGTTGACAAAATTCTGGTGCAGATTAAAGATGAGCACTACCTCAAATGGCCAAGGCCATTACATTCATCACCCAATGTACGTGATAGGAAGAGGTACTGCTGTTTCCACAAAGATCACGACCATTACACAGAGGATTGCAGAGACCTGAAGGAGCAGATAAAGGAGCTCATACGAAAAGGAAAACTGCAGAGGTTTGTAAAGAAGGGAGAACCCAGTTGGACCAGCAATGATGACAAGGACAATCGCGAAGCCTCACCAAAGGACGAGGATCACATGTCCCAACGTCCACCAAGCGTGATCAAGGAGATAAAGACGATCACAGGTGGGCCATCCACAGGAGGATCGTTTAAATCCCTTAAGAAGTCATATCAAAGGCAAGTGAACAACGTCCACAAGATACCCCCCCTTAAAACAGAGACGAACGGATAGGGATATGTTTTCTCTGAAGAAGAAGCCAGAGAAGTAAAATAACCTCATGACGACCCCTTGGTCATAATGCTCACAATAGAAGGGTTCAACACTAAAAGGATCCTCGTGGACAATGGCAGCTCCGCAGACATCATCTACCTCTCTGCTTTTCAACAGTTGAGGCTAGATCCAAAAAGACTACACCCTTTTGAGTTCCCCCTCGTCAGCTTCAATGGGGACAGGATGTATCCCAAAGGCACAGTGACACTAACAATCACAGTAGGATCTTATCTGCGACAGCTGACTCATTAGTTGGATTTCTTGGTGGTATATTGTCCCTCATCATACAATGTGATTATTGGGAGGCCCATACTCAACCGCTAGAAGGCAGCCACTTCTACCTATTGCCTGAAGGTGAAATTCCCAACAGAAAACGGAGTAGTCGAAGTGAAAGGAGATCAAGTATTGGCTAGAGAGTGTTACCAGGTAGTGCTTGTAGCTAAGGAAAACCATGCGTGGATGATCGAGGAAAAAAAGGAGGAGAAGGTGAAGGCCCTAGAAACTGTGGAGCTAGTACACGGGGAACCAATGAAGACCACCAAAGTAGGGACGACCATGAGTCCAGACACAAAGAAAAAGCTAGTCCAGTTCTTCAAGGAGAACCTGGATATTTTCGCTTGGAGCCATGAGGACATCCCAAGCATATCCCCGGAGATTATCCAACATAGGTTAGATGTGGATCCCAAGAAAAAGCCTGTCCAATAGAGACGACGAGTGTTTGCTCCAGAGCGGAACCAGGCGATCATGGACTTCACAGACTTGAACAAGGTCTGCTCAAAGGATAGCTTCCCATTGCCAAGGATAGATTAGATGGTGGATTCCACAGCAGAGCACAAACTCCTAACCTTTATGGACACATTCTCAGGGTATAACCAAATAAAATTGGCAGAGGAAGACCAAGAAAAAATTGCGTTCATCATGAGCTAAGGGCTCTACTGTTACAAGGTGATGCCCTTCGAGCTGAAAAACGCAGGAGCAACCTACCAAAGGTTAGTGAACAAAATGTTCAATAAACAGATCAGGAGAAACATGGAAGTGTATGTGGATGACATGTTAGTCAAGAGTAAGGAAGAATCCACTCATCTCGATGACCTCCAAAGAGACGTTCAAGACTCTCAGACGATATCAAATGAAGTTAAACCTTAGCAAGTGCACTTCTGGGGTGGTGTCAAGGAAGTTCTTGGGGTTCATGGTGTCCCAGAGGGGAATAAAGGCAAACCTAGAGAAGGTACGAGCTATACTGGAGATGGCATCACCCAAGACCGTGAAGGAAGTCCAAAAGCTCACAGGAAAGATAGAAACGCTCAACAGGTTCATCTCAAAGGCGACGGACAGATGCCTACCCTTTTTCAAAACATTAAAGCAGGCATTTGTTCGGACAGACGAGTGTGAGAAAGCCTTCTAGGAACTCAAGCAGTACCTGAGCTATCCACCCCTTCTGAGTTCGTCGAAGGAGGGAGAGAACTTGTATGTATACGTGGTAGTATCAACTACAGCTGTGAGTGCTACCTTGATTCGAAAAGAGGACAAAAGATTGCTTCTGGTCTACTATGTCAGCCAGGCCTTCCAAGGGCCAGAAGCCAAATACCCACGGATAGAGAAGATTGCATTCGCACTGATCGTTGCTTCACACAAGCTGCACCCTTATTTCCAGGCAAATCCTATCTTGGTAATGATGGACCAACCTATAAAGAAGGCAATGAACAAGCCTGAGGCTGCGGGAAGAATGATCTAGTAGGCTATAGAGCTCAACTAGTTTGACATAGAATACCACCCCAAAACAGCTATTAAGGCACGGGCACAGCAGACTTCATTGCTGAATTTACAGTCCCCGATGAGGAGGAGAATACGGATGAGGTGGAAAGACGGATGATTCAGACTGGCGGTTTGTTAGTCCAGAAGAGAGGCGGGGTAGGGGTCATTATCATTACCCTCGAAGGAGAGGCGCTCAAATATGGAGTTTAGTTAGCATTCTTGGCCACCAACAACGAAGCTGAATACAAGGGAGTACTGATGGGTTTAAGGGTTGCAAAGGTGCTAGGAATCGAAAATATACTCCTCTAAAGTGATTCCAAGCTCGTCGTGGGTCAAATAAAGGGGGAATTCGAAGCGAAAAAGGAGAGAATGCAGAAGTACCTGAAGTTGACGAAGCTTCTGGCACAGGAATTTGATCAAGTGGAGTTCACACAAATCCCTAGAAGCTAGAATATGGGAGCAGATAAGCTGGCGAAGTAGGCATTGTCAGATGCAGGGCCAACAGACACAGATTTGAAGATTGAAGTCCAAAAGCACCCCAACATCGAAGAGGTCCATATCTTTGCAATCTAGAGTGGGAACAGTTGGATAGCCCCGATCCTGTCCTTCCTTCAGGATGGACGGCTTCCACAAGACGCCGAAGAAGCCAGGAAAATAAGGAAAAGGGCAGCTCGGTTCACGGTCCTGAATGGCTCTTTGTACAAAAGGGGCTTCTCCATGCCTTACCTGAACTGTGTTAATGAAGAGGAAGCAACATATATTCTAGAAGAGATCCTCAAAGGAATCTGTAGAGACCATGCAGGCCCGAGATCCTCGTTAGCAAAATTATCCGAACGGGTTACTTTTGGCCTACCTTGCAGAAGGATGTAAAAGAGTTCTTGAATAAGTGTGACAAATGCCAGAAATTTGGAAACGTCCAATGCATACCGTCTGAGAAGCTGACGACAATAACCTCACCGTGGCAGTTTGCTCAGTGGGAACTCAACATCCGTGGCCCATTACCCCAAGGTAAAGGACAGGTACAATTTTTACTAGTTGCCATTGATTATTTCACAAAATGGGTTGAGACAAAAGCATTATCAACCATAACAGAGGCGAAGGTCTAGAACTTTGTGTGGAAGACTATACTCTGTAGGTTCAGGATACCACAGACGATCACATCAGACAACGGGCGGCAATTTGACAGTCAAGGGTTCAGGGAATTCTACTTGGGGCTTGGGATCAAGAATCAATCCTCATCGCCTGGTCATCCCCAGGCTAACAGCCAAACAGAAGTAACGAACAGGACCCTGCTCAGGATCATCAAGGCTCAGCTAGACGAGGCGAAGGGTGCATGGCCGAAAGAGCTGCTTAACGTTTTGTGGACATACAAGACTATAGCAAGAACTCCAGCAGGAGAGACCCCCTTTAGTCTCACCTATGGCACAAAAGCAGTCATTCCAATCAAAGTAGGAGTCACCAACTTGAGGCGGGAAGCTTTCCATGAAGGTAGCAATGACGATCAGAAGATGTCCGAGTACTACAATAGAAGAGTGAAGCTTCGACAACTAATATTGGAGACCTTGTCCTACGCAAAGTCACGCCTGCCACCAAGAACCCAACTCAGGGGAAGCTCGACCCAACTTGGGCAGGACCTTACAGAGTCACCCATTACTCCAGGCAAGGTAGCTACCATCCGAAAACATCGGACGAGAAGAAATTGCCACGACCATGGAACATCGAGCATTTGAAACAATACTATCAGTAGATGTAGTGGACAAATGTACTCATGATTGAAATAAAGCAATAAAAGAACTATTCAACCAGTGTGATGCATGTAAAAAAAAAATTGGCTAAGTAACAAGATTCCGCATAGACGGATGTAAGTTACTGACGAAGCCAAAGAATGACAAAATCCCTTCATTGGGTGCAAGTCAAAGAAAATTGCTAAAGTATTTTTTATTTTGTAGTGTTTTGATTTCTGGAAGAGATCCACGAAGGAATCTGTGGAGACTATATAGGCCCGAGATCTCTCGTTAGCAAAATTATCTGAACGGGTTACTTTTGGCCTACCCTGCAGGAGGATGCAAAAGAGTTCGTGAAGAAGTGCGACAAATGCTAGAGGTTTGGAAATTTCCAATGCATACTGTCCGAGAAGCTGACGACAATAGCCTTGACGTGGTCGTTTGCTCAGTGCGAACTCGACATCCTTGGCCCACTACCCAAGGAAAAAGACAGGTAAAAGTTTTACTAGTTGCCATTGATCATTTCACAAAATGGGTTGAGGTAGAAGTATTATCAACCATAACAGAGGTGAAGATCTAAAACTTTGTGTGGAAGACTATAGTCTGCAAGTTCGGGATACCATGGACGATCATATCAGACAACAAGCAGTAATTTGATAGTCAAAGGTTCAGGGAATTCTGCTTGGGCCTAGGAATCAAGAATCAATTCTCGTCCCCTAGTCATCCCTAGGCTAATAGCCAGATAGAAGTAACGAATGGGACCCTGCTCAGGATCATTAAGGCTCGGTTGGACGAGGCGAAGGGCGCATGGCCGGAAGAGCTGCCTAACGTTTTGTGGGCATACAGGACTACAACAAGAACTCCAGCAGGAGAAACCCCCTTCAGTCTCACATATGGCACCAAAGGAGTCATTCCAATCGAAGTAAGAGTCACCAGCTTGAGGCGGGAAGCTTTCCACCAAAGCAACAATGACGATCAACTGAGAGTCAACTTGGATTGCGTGGACAAATCTAGAGATAAAGCATCACGCAAGATGGTGGAGTACCAGCAGAAGATGTCCAAGTACTATAACATAAGAGTGAAGCTCCGACAACTTAATATTGGAGACCTTGTCCTGCGCAAAGTCACGCCTGCCACCAAGAACCCAACTCAAGGGAAGCTCGGCCCAACCTGGGAAGGACTCTATAGAGTCACCCATTACTCCGAGCAAGGTAGCTACCATTTGGAAACATTGGACGGGAAGTAATTGCCACGACCATGGAACATCGAGCATTTGAAACAATACTATTAGTAGATGTAGTAGATGAATGTACTCATGATTGAAATAAAGCAATAAAAGAACTATTCAACCAGTGTTATGCATGTAAAAAAAAAAAGGCTAAGTAACAAATTCTGCATAGACGGATGTAAGTTGCTAACAAAGCTAAAGAATGATAAAGTCCCTTCACTGGGTGTAAGTCAAAGAAAATTGGCTAAGTAACAAGATTCCGTATAGACGGATGTAAGTTACTGACGAAGCCAAAGAATGACAAAATCCCTTCACTGGGTGCAAGTAAAAGAAAATTGCTAAAAAAAAAAAAAATTATTTTGTAGTGTTTTGATTTCTTGTTTTTTTCCATTGGTCCATTGGCACAAAAACAAGAAATCAAAACATTACAAAATATTTTTTTTTATAGCAAGGACCGAAAAAGAAAATTAATTAAAGAAGGGCAAATCTTTGACAGTGAAATCAAAAAAAGGAGGGAGAAAAAAATTGATAATCAAAATGTCTAGATCTAATCACGTTTGGGGTTGGCTTTAGAATAAGGGTGAAACTTATAGTATTTCATTTGTTAGATTGATCAGTGTTTCAGATGCATAATCAAAGCATATTCCAAAAATACAAAGAAAACATATAAGATAATACAGCACATACAAACAAAGAACACGTCTTACCCAAGAGTGGGTCTCTCCTTCGAGCTACAGGAATGAAACCAAAGCACTGGATCAGTAAAAATGAATGGCTATTTTTCATCAAATTATGGATCATAACTGATAGTATCAAAGGTGGATTTTTTCGGCAAAATCAAACAAACCCAATTCAAAAAAATTAAGATAAGATAAAAAAAAAATACTCTCCAGATAATAAAAATCCAAACAACAAGATCCCCCAACCATTTAAAAAAAAAATTCCCGAAGTACTGATTAGAGAGACATAGGAAATTTACCGGAACCACCACTGGAATTGGTGGAGCCAAACGTGGTGGCTGCTAGCTGTAGCCATGGAGATTGAGCCATGGAGTCCATGGTGTTCTAGAGAAAGATCTGATGGAAGAGAGAAAGGGAGAGGGAGTTTTTTGAAATTTGAGGAAATTGAAGGGTGTAGAGAAAAGAGTAAAGAAATGGGTGAAAGTGGTGTCACGCGGATTGATGACGTGGCTCTATGATGTGTCATATTTATATCCATTAGATTAAAATAAGGGTTGAGATCGAAACTATTGCATATCGTGCAATACCCTAGGTATTGCATGGGATATGAATCCATACCTTGTCATATCAATAGAGTTATTCTATACGAAGTTTTGGGATTGGATCCTACTTGTAGGCTGCAACTTTGCCATGTCCGCTAGATGTCAACCTCGTTTTTAGTGACATGCCAGTAACAAAAGATCCCACCATGCCAGTCAAGCAGCATATGTGCCATATTAATTGCGTTGCTAGCCTCATGCAATATGTTGTACTTGTCTTTAACAACGCTAGTCACAATACTTTCACTTATCGACTCATCTTCAACTCTTGGTGTCAGCCATCATCATCATGTTTGGTTGTATACTACCCGACTTATCAAGTTTTACATTCAAGATGTTTCGAACTCAAGATTTCCACCCTTATTAGTATAGTGGGGGTGTTAACTATATTATAGTCCAAGAGGCCCAAATCAATTATAGTCCCATGTATTTATAGAATAAACAATTAATCTTGGTTAATAGATAGTTAGGCTAGAGTTAGAATATTGTTTTGTAATTCATAAATCCTTTATTGAATTCATTTCAATATAAGAGCTTAACAGACGATTACATAGTCATTAAGGGTTTTCACCGTGATTGTAGGACATTAAGTCAAACTACATAAACCTTTGTGTTTATTTTCTCTTTTATGCTTCCACTCATTATTCAATCACTCAATTAAAAATACAATAAATATAAACTATAATTAACTAATAAATAAAAAATAATTCTAAATATCCCATAACAAAGGAATGGTTCCATCTTCATTTCCATGATAATTTCAAGACACAATAACACTGATTGAAAATCAAATCCTTGTGCTTGGAGTTAAGATTCAGGGCGGAAATGGGCTTTTGCCCATTTTGTGCAAAAAAATTAGCATGTTTCTCCCTTTCCCAAACTAATTAGGGAAATGCCCCTCTTTCGAAACTCGATTTTCTCAAAATCGAGTTAAGCCATATAGTCGTGTTTTAAGGAGCCTATAGTGACGTTTTAAGGAGCCTATAGTGGCGTTTTGGAACTTGAGCTCTATGAACTCGAGTTATAGGTAAAAAAAAAAAAAAAAAAAAAAAAACTTGCATGGAACTCGAGTTCATGGAGCTCAAGTTCCAAAACGCCACTATAGGGCTCCAATTTTTTTTTTTTTTTTAACTCGATTTTGAGAAAATTGAGTTTCAAGAGAGGAGCATTTCCCTAATTAGTTTGAGAAATGGGGCAAATTGCTAATTTTTTTGCATGAAATGGGCAAAAGCCCATTTTCGCCTAAGATTCAGGCATATAATTGATGCCATAACTGATTTAATGGTATGAAGAACACCTCTTATTGTTTTCAATTTTTGAAGTCCCTTAACATATTGCTAATTACATTAATTTCAGAACCTATAATAACAAACTAACTCAATTCACATGATGTAGGTTAGAATAAGTGACACTTCCCATCATTTCCAAACTACCAATTATAAAATGTAGATCAATTAAAACATGTTACATACATAACAAGATGTAAAATCAATTAAAAAGAATATTAAAATAATAAATTGAGTAAACCCAAATATCAGCTCCTCTCTCTTTCATTCGACCATTCAAATCGACTGTCCAAAAAGCAATGTACTTAAAAAATAAAATATCAAACAAAACCCAAATGTACACTGCATAATAAGCAGGGAATAGAAGAAGCAAATGAATTAAAATAAAAATAAAGAATTCAAGGATACGTGAGTATGAAACATAGAGCACAATTAAAAAAAAATTAAAATTAAAACTCATTATTCTCAATAATTATACACATTTTAAAACATAAAAATAAAAAAAACCCATCCAAATCAACATATGTATAGTTATCAAACCACACTGAAGCATTCAATAAACCAGATTTCTCAATAAAACCAAAACAAACCACTTTTACTATATATATATATATATATATATATATATATATATATATATATATATATTTTGCTAAATTTCCAAAACCAATAAAGAGAAAACCACATAATGACCAACCACATGTCCTTTCCAAAATCATTGCTTTCTTCCCCATTCAAATTTCTCATCATCCAAACACACTAAGACACAACTAAAACATCACTACAACAAAATGTATTTTTAGGGATGAAAATTAGTGAGGAAATATATTTTGTTGCTAAATATATAGCTTTAGCAACGAAATATGAATTTCTTCACTAATAATGAAAAAAATTATAACATTTAGCGACGAAAAATAAATTTCGTTGCTATTGTGATCTGAAAAATGGGCGCCCATGGAGGGAAACTTTGGCGTGAGCTTAATTAATCTATAGCGACGAAATATTTCGTCACTAAAAGTTGAATTTTTTAGTAACAAAATATTTCGTCACTATAGGTATTACTGTGGATAATATTAACGACGAAGATCCTTTCATCGCTATAAGGAAGAATTAGCGACAAAAAATAGTCGTCACTAAAAATAATAATAGTTTTGCACTTATATGTTTTTAGCGACGAAATCACAATTCGTCACTAAATGTATGCTTTAGCGACGAGATATGAATTTCGTCTCTAAAAATCTTTACAAAGCCTGGGTTCTTTAGTGACGAAACTGACATTCGTCTCTAAAAACATAGAAACAATACCTTTTGGGACGATGAAGTGGGCATTGGTGACGGAAAATAATTTGTCGCTAAAGAGGTGAGTATAAACCCCTTTTGTTTCACTTTTCCCCTTTCATTTCTTCCCTTCCCTCTTTTATTTCAGCTCCCAAATTTCGAGCCCTCCCAAAATTTCACTGCCGTCAAACCTAAGCCACCGCCATCGTCGATCTCGCCGTCAATAAATCTCTCGCCGTCGATAAGCCTCTCATCATTGATAAGCCTCTCACCGTTGATTCGCCTTTCGAGCTCCGACCCTTCACATTCCCCGATCTCCAACCCTTCGCCTTTTGAGCGTCGACCCTTCGTCTTTCGACTCCGACCCTTCGCCTTCCCCGAGCTCCGACCCTTCACCTTCCCTGAGTTCGAGCTCTGACCCTTTGCCGATCCAACTTCCGAGCTCCTGCCGGGTGTACCAAGTTGCCTACTTGCCCTATTTGTCTTGGTGAATCCATGTCCAAGAGGTGAGTGATTCTTCAATCCTATTCTTTTTCTATTTTTTTTTCAATTTAATTTGATAGTATTCTATGCCTGATTTTGATCTTTGTGGCATTCATAGCAATTGGATTGATTTTTTTAATTTATAATTTATAATTTATTATTTTTTTCTTGTTCAATTTTGTGAAAATTTGATCTTGGTTGAGTATGGAATTGAATTGATTTTGTGATTATTTTGTGCTTATTTGCTTGTTGTTACTGTGCTTTAATAAAAAGAATGGGTTTTTTTTTTGGGTATGTTTAAGTTCTTGGCTTTTGTGAGGTTGATGTATAAAAGATTTAATTTTTTTGATGTTTCTGAGTTTTGTTTGGTTTCAAAGAAAATGTGGGAGCTAGGTTTTTATGTTTAAGTGGTTACCTTTTGTGAAAGACTATGGCTATCACTTCATGTAACTTTGATGTGTTAGAGTTTTTTTTTTTTGGTATCATTTATTTTTTGGTGTGGATTAAAGTTGAGAATTAATGCTTGTATGGTTTTGTTTTGGTTTGGTGTGTGAATGTTAGAGAGATTGGACGCGGACACTAGTGGAATACCGAGTACAATTTGTGATCATTCGTTTCAGTGTCCTTGTGTTTCTAAATGGACTTACTTATCTTGCCAAGTGAGCTAATTCTTGATTCCACAAACATTTCCTCCTTTTTTTTTAGGTTCTTTATTGGAGAACTTGGTTGTTGAATATAAAGATATCGTTAGTGTCAGTGCACAAGAAAGTCCTTCATGGGCATGTCGTGCTTAAGACTTGTTCAATCCAATTTCTCGAATTTGGGGGTTCTCAAATGGCTCTATGCATACAATGATAGTGATGTTGGTACAAAGCAGTGCCATCCTATTATCATCCAACCTGGAGTACTGTTGGTGCTTTAACACCCTTTTTGTGTGAAATCTTATTTGCTTGGCCTTTTTGTTTTGATCTTGAAGCTCCAATTTCATTATATTATTTTGAATATTGTGAAACCCACATAATAATAAATAAATAAAAGGTTGTTCTTATTTATCCCAAATAATAATAAATAAATAAAAAGGTTTGTTATTTAAGATTTGATTTCCTGGTTAAAATGTATTTGCTAAAAAAGTAAGTTAGTTTGCGTGTGTCTTTTGAGACATGTGGAGCTTATGAAGGGAAGTTAGAAAGTGGAAATGCAAAGTGCATTAGAAAGGTAAGAGTGCTTCTTTTTTCTTTGACAATTGGAACCTAGAAAGGATTTTCTCCGAATCACTTTTCTGATTGTAGTAAGCACTACCTGTATTATATGTGTAGGCTATGAGTTTGTGTAGTAATTTACGAGAGGATCAGTGTTAAGATTGAAGTACTTATAAATTTAACTTTACTTTTCCAGGCTAAATACACATTGTTTGCAATAACTTTGGATTTTTTCTGAAAGTTGTAAGCTTAGCTTGAGCAAAGTAAGTAAATTTTAGTTAAAAACCTTATAAAACTCTATACTTGTGATGTTGAAAATTGGATTTGTGGTGGTATGTATTGTTGGAGCAAGCGGGTGGCTTGCATGGTGTTATAAGGTGGTTTAAAAACATATTGGGAGTGTTTTTCAATTCTTGCAAATGTGAATGAGCATTGTTGATTACATATGATGAATAGTATTTTACATGATTTAAATACTTGTAAGCATTATAGTTGTGATCAGGGCCAGCCCAACAAAATTTGGGGCCTAAGGCGGAAATTTTATATGAGGCCTTTTTATATGTAAACATTAATTAAATAAATTTATATAATACTAATTAAATTAAGACTAATTTGATGTAAATACAAAAATTGATGAATAATAATAATTAAACTAAGGTTAATTTCATACAGAGGATTGAATATCATTGTTGAACCATAAATTTAAACAAAAAGAACTAGAAAAAATATTATTTTTTTTAAAAAGAAACTTACTTTAACTTGGATATATAACTATGCATAGTTAAGTACAGTTGTAACCTACATTTTAATTTATATATTCTTTTTAAGAGAGAGATAGAAATATTATTTGGTGCGTGGCTTTGTAGAATATTAGTTTACAAAAATTAAGATCTCAAACTATTAGAGGAGATTAGTCATCATTGATGATCTATCACATTTGCAGCATTTTTTTTGAAACATTTTAGGGTTTCAATTGGTGTCCTATTTTGGAAGCCTTGTTAGAAATGAAAAAGAAAAATACTAAAGATACAGAAAAATGTTTACAATATAATGTAATAATGACTGTAATTGATGAAATTCAACAACTTAATTTAATTGTGTTTGAATTAATTTTGTATGTGATTGGTGACATGTTAGTTAAATTTAAACTTAAACTTATAATAAAATTTGTGGTATCTTTAACATCACTTTAAAAAAAAAAGTACCAATTATTTAAAAAATGTTATATTTTTATAAAATTTTGGGTCTTTAAAAATGGAAATGGGGCCTTTTTTTAGTAGGGAATTTTTTTTTTTTGGTTGTGGGGCCTTAGGCCTAGGCCTTGAGCCGGCACTAGTTGTGATGTTTGCAATTGGTTTTGTGGTGGTATGTTATGTTAGAGCAAGCGGGTGGCTTGCATGGTGTTATAAAGTGGTTTAATATAATATTAGAAGTGTTTTTCATTTTTTGCAAATGTTAATGAGCATTGTTGATTACATATGATGAATAGTATTTTACATGATTTAAATACTTGTAAGCATTATAGTTGTGATCAGGGCCGGCCAAACAAAATTTGGGGCCTAAGGCGAAAATTTTATATGAGGCCTTTTTATATGTAAACATTAATTAAATAAATTTATATAATACTAATTAAATTAAGACTAATTTGATGTAAATATAGAAATTGATGAATAATAATAATTAAACTAAGGTTAATTTCGTACAGAGGATTGAATATCATAGTTGAACCATAAATTTAAACAAAAAGAACTAGAAAAAAGAAACTTACTTTAACTTGGATATATAACTATGCATAGTTAAGTACAGTTGTAACCTAAATTTTAATTTATATATTCTTTTTAAGAGAGAGAGATAGATAAATATTATTTGGTGCGTGGCTTTGTAGAATGTTAGTTTACAAAAATTAAGATCTCAAACTATTAGAGGAGATTAGTCATCATTGATGATCTATCACATTTGCAGCATTTTTTTTTTGGAAACATTTTAGGGTTTCAATTGGTGTTAATTTCTATTGGTGTCCTATTTTGGAAGCCTTGTTAGAAACGAAAAAGAAAAATACTAAAGATACTGCAAAATGTTCACAATATAATGTAATAATGACTGTAATTAATAAAATTCAACAACTTAATTTAATTGTGTTTGAATTAATTTTGTATGTGATTGGTGACATGTTAGTTAAATTTAAACTTAAACCTATAATAAAATTTGTGGTATCTTTAACATCACTTAAAAAAAAAAGTACCAATTATTTAAAAAATGTTATATTTTTATAAAATTTTGGGTCTTTAAAAATGGAAATGGGGCTTTTTTTAGTAGGGAATTTTTTTTTTTGGTTGTGGGGCCTTAAGCCTAGGCCTAAGTTGCCTAGGCCTTGAGCCGACACTGGTTGTTATGTTTGTGATTGGTTTTGTGGTGGTCTGTTATGTTGGAGCAAGCGGGTGGCTTGCATGGTGTTATAAGGTGGTTTAAACTAATATTGAGAATGTTTTTCATTTCTTGCAAATGTTAATGAGTATTGTTGATTAGATGTGATGAATAGTACTTTACATGATTTAAATACTTGTAAGCACTCTATAGTTGTGATGTTTGTGATTGGTTTTGTGGTGGGTTGTTGTGTTGGAGTAAGCGGGTGGTTTGCATGGTGTTATAAGGTGGTTTAAATATATATTGGGAGTGCTTTTCAATTCTTGCAAATGTGAATGAGCATTGTTGATTAGATGTGATGAATGATATTTTATTTGATTTAAATATTGTAAAACTCTATACTTGTGATGTTGAAAATTGGTTTTGTGGTGGATTATTGTGTTGGAGCAAGCAGGTGGCTTACATGGTGTTATTAGGTGGTTTAAACTAATATTGAGAGTGTTTTTCATTTCTTGCAAATGTTAATGAGTATTGTTGATTAGATGTGATGAATAGTACTTTACATGATTTAAATACTTGTAAGCATTATAGTTGTGATGTTTGTGATTCGTTTTGTGGTGGGTTGTTGTGTTGGAGTAAGCGGGTGGCTTGCATGGTGTTATAAGGTGCTTTAAATACATATTGGGAGTGTTTTTCATTTTTTGCAAATGTAAATGGACTTTATTAATTAGATGTGATGAATATTATTTTATTCAATTTTAATACTTGTAAGCATTATACTTGTGATGTTTGTGATTGGTTTTGTGGTGGGTTGTTGTGTTGGAGCAAGCAGGTGGCTTGCATGGTGTTATAAGGTGGTTTAAACTAATATTGGGAGTGTTTAAGTGTGCAATGTATATTTGTTTAAGTATTAATATAGACTTGTGCATTCATAAATGGGATAGAACTTTATCTAAGTAGCTTATAGACTTAGATGTTAGAATACATTATGCATGAGTTCTCCTTATTTTACTACTCATCCTTATTTTACTAAAGTAGGATTCATCTTGTAATTGTACTAAACTTATTGGCTAGTACTTTATTTTAGCAATTGACCTGCACTACATGGTGCGACTACATTTTTTGATGTATTATTTGAAACTAATTGTATTATATTACACTTGAAAATTTATATTTTCTTTCTACAACTTATATATTAAGAGGTGTGATTTTAATTCATTGGTGTGGCTACTCTTAATGCATTGTTAGAAATGTTTTTTACAACATAGTTAATGTTTTTACTTTACGATTTTAATGTAGTATTGTTTTTATATTTGTGCAGATTTCTTATTGGTGGCTTTAGGAGATTTACTTTTGGCATTACTTGAAGACATATGAGGACATCTTCCGTTGGTTCTAATTATATTATGCTAAACTCTTTGTATCATTATAAAACATCTTGAGTTATTGTATATGTTGTGAACAATTATTGTATGGAATGAGTTTGAATTGGATACTTGTTTTATTTTTTACTTGTGGAATGTATAAATCGATTTTTTATAAATGTGTTGTTGAAATAAATGTGTTTTTCAAATGTGATGTTTTAATAATGTAATGACAGGTTATAGGTTAATATCAAAGCCATGAAAAAAATAAAAACGGAAAATAAGTTTTAGCGATGAATTTTTCCATCATAAATATTGCAACAAAAAATTGTTTTAGTGACGAAATATTTCGTCGCTAAATGTAATAGAATTTTGTAAGAAATGGTTTTAGTGACAAAAATTTTCGTCGATATATGTGCCTAGATTTTCTTAAAAATAATTTTAGTGACGAAATTGTTTGTCACTAAATATGATTTAATAAACTGAAATGGTTTTAGTGACGAAATATTTTTGTCGCTGAATAGTATTTTTAGCGAGGAAAACATTTAGTGACGCAACATTTTTGTCGCTAAAAGTTTTTTCCTTTTTATACAAATCGGACTTTGAGTGACGAAATTTTTTGTCGCCAAGACTTTTAACGACGGGGCTATAGCGACGAAATGAGTTTCGTCACTAATTAGTAGATTTTGTCGATTAAGGTTCTTAGCGAGGAAAAACTGGACTTTTAGTGACGAATTTTTTCGTCACTGAAAGTACATTTTGTTGTAGTGCATCCACACACAAAAATTTTCTTAGCAAGGAAAGTGAGAAATACCATCATTACCATCACGCACCCTTGGCGTGATGGTCTTGTAACCACCCTAGACACAATGTGAAGCTGCCCCTATTTGAATATAGTCTATATAGAAAGAGAAATTGGCAAAAGGATAATTAGATAAGTTAAAACTAACATAATAAAGGGTAGGTCTTATTTTGGCACAATAATGAAAAGAGTGAGATTATATTTAAAGTGACATTTATCAAAAGAAACAATATGTTTTTTTTTTTTTTTTTTTTGTTCATGTTCCCTTCATTTATTTAACATGTGCCTTAATACATGAAACTTGATATAGTTTCTTTTCTTTTGTAATGAAACTTAATAGTTTCTTGCTACTATTAGAGAATAGGGAACACATAATTCCTCTCTTTAATTCATGGACAGAAGGTAATAAGGTAATCAGGTCTACCAGAGCAGGTAAATGTGCTGTCTTTATCATCATAAGCATAGCTATAAGCTTGAAGGCATTGCTGCTTAAATAGACGAGAATAGTCTGTTGGTGGACATGTTTTTGGAACATTAAAAGTGCCAGTGCAACAATATTTTGACGTATTGAAAGCAGTGCATGCACTCTTGCAAGCGAGCACTCTCCCATCAGACCCTTTCATTTGAAGCTCTGTCGGGCATGCCTTGGTCACGTTGGTTGGACAGCTCGAGGCCCTGCATTCACCAGACCCGCCTTTTGTGGCTACCGAAATAGGCAAGTTGAACCCATCTACAAGGCTAACGTCGTAAAAATCCTGTCCACCATCAGCTGCTATGAAGATTTCTACTAAAGAAGCTGGCAGCTTTGCACCGTTACCATTGCATGCAACCTGACCATTGAATAATATTTAAATGTTTAAATTCACAATTTTTTAATTGTTTAAAACTTTTGAGATAATCAAATAAAAGCAATTGATACTTCTGAGTTCGAACCTTATCTTTATTTTACCTTTCATTTAAAAAAAAAAAAAGAATAAAAATCTCATGTTTTGGACTCCACTTATTAATGTGAAGTCTAAACTCACACATGAGAGAGTGTAAGAATAATTGTAAAATGATAAAATTCATTAATTTTCTAATAACTTAAGATTTTGGAACAGTTATAAATTTATCACCTGACCAGTGCTACATTCGGCAGTAGCACAAGTGAACTTTCCACAGTTGTCGGTAGAGCATTCAGTTCGGGCCCAAATCCGACCTCTCCATAGAGGTGGGGCGTCCAATGATAAGGATGCTTTGGATGATAACTCAAATCCAGTACTAGATAATTGAGGTTGTTGATCCGCAGTTAGGGTTGCTGGCCAAACAGTATTTAGACAGTTGTTTGTGAAAGTTATTCTAGCAGAGTGAGCACCTGCATGCAACATATATAAACCATACTCCTTGTCACCATCTAGAACATGAAAACAAAACCTTTCTTGTAAGTAGCAAAAAGAAGTAGGAGATCCATATACCATTTTTAGTGGTAGATACACTTATCATTATGATCATTATGATTCAACAGGTTACAATTTGAAACCACAATATTATTTATTCTATTCTATTTGTAAGAGTTATATTAGCCCAAGATCCATTTGTTGACTCAGCTTCATTGTAAGTACGTAAAAGAATGGAAGAGAACGTATTTTATTATATTGAGAATGTGACCTGTTCATCAGAGGGGCACTATACATTTCTTACTTTACATCATCGTTACACATTACGTTTTCATATGCAAAGTGTTTACATATTCATAAAATGTGGATAACAAGTGTATATTAACAAGTGTGTAAAAATTTTCACAGAAAATCTAAATATGTGTTTCATGTGTAAAATAAATGAATATAATAGCAACACTTTGGGAATTCGTGGGGTTTTATGGCTTTATTGTCGCAACCTAAAATTTTGTGATATTTTTAGAAAGAAAAGAGAGAGAGAGAAAAAAAAAAAGAAATAGAAAAAAGACAAGGCTTACTGACAAAAGCAATGTGCTAATGCATATCAGAATTTAAGAATAGTTCCTGAGGCATACCAGATAGGAAAAAGAAGGCCATTGTAAGGCTGTAGAGTGCCAAGGTTTTCGTCATTGTACGATTGTTACTCATGGTGGTAACAAGTAATGAATAACAAGTATGATAAACAAGTATGATAAACTTCTCTCAAAAGGTATGATGAACTTGGGCAGGTGTGGTGTATATATAGAGGGAAATTATTCAACTGTCCGGGCCAGGCTATTAGGGCACTGAGCTGACCTTGGTAATCTAGGCTACAAATTTTTTGTTCCACTTTTTGTATGTCATTTTATATATATTTCACCAAACATATGGTATCCATGATTGGAGTATAAAGTGAAATACAAAAAAAAAAAGGACAAAGGGTTTGTATTAATTAGAGCTAATAGAAATAAGACACATTATAAAAAATTGATGAAAATAGCCATAAAATTAACTTATTTTCAAGAAGGTTGAAAATTAACTTACTTACAAAAAATCTAAGGCAAAAATCAAAAAACAAAATGTAAAAAGCTTTTTGTCAAACGGACGCTAACTCGTGTACATGTTCAATTGGAAACCAAGAATTGTGACTCATCAAGTGTCACAACAATGGAATTATTATTATTATTATTATTATTATTATTATTATTATTATTATTATTTTGTGTTCTAAGATAGAATTTTACTCTAATCTAATTTAATTATATAAGTGTGTGTATATATATATATATATATATATATGAAGTTTCATTTTGGAAACTTGAACATTGGCCCTTATTCCCCACATCTTACAAGCACTTATACTCGTTGAATAACCATCACACCAAGTGTGAATGGTGGTAATGATGGTATTTCTAAGAATTTTTGGCCCTTGCTAACATTGGTCCTTGCTAAGATTTTTTTTTTTTGTGCGGATGTTTTAGTTGTGTCTTTGTGGGGAAAAATGGGCTTTTGCCCTTATTTAAAAAAAAATCTAGCATAATTTCCCTATTTTGATACTATTAAGCACTATATCCCTATTTTTGAAACTTGATTTTAACAAAATCGAGTTCTGTATAAAACTCAATATCCTCAAAATCGAGTTATAAGTTAATTTTTAATTGAAACTTGATATCCTCCCTTAAACTTTATAAAAAAAAAAAAAAAAACAATTAAGTGCCAAAATATGCATAAAACTCGACATTGCTAATATTAAGTTCAACTTGTAACTTGATTTTTTTAAAATCAATTTTTAAAACAACGACACGGTGTTTAATAATAGTTTTAAAACAAGGACATTGTGCTAGATTTTTTATAAATAAGAGAAAAAGCCCATTTTCTCCTCTCTTAGTGTGTTTGGATGATGAGAAATTTGAGTGGAGAAGAAAGCAATGATTTTGAAAAGGACGTGTGGTTGGTCATTATGTGTTATTCTCTTTATAGGTTTTGGAGACCCTTGTTCTTTTTTTTTTTTTTTTTCTTTTTTTGAGAACCGGAGATCCTTGTTCTTGAAGTCAAGATTAATTAATAATTGGTTTTTATCCTAATAAATTGGCGACTATATAGTGAGAGTACATGCCAGTAAAAACTCGAAGAATAAAAGATAATATTACTTCAAGTTCAGACCTTTTTTACTTAAGATGAGTCGAGAAAATCAAGAGTGAGCCATTGTTGTACACCAACATAAAATAGATTATAGCTTTGATAGGTTGGGTCATAGAATAGCTGAAGTTTGATGCCTTACCTAAGCAATTCTCAAAAGAAATGGCAGAAGTACTTTGAATGTGTCCAATTACACTTTGTAATATAGACTTAGGACAAAACTCTGGAGTGGTGTGAATGGTCCTACTCCTTAGACCAATAATACGGCGAAAATGGGCAAATGCCCCCTTTCCCAAACAAATTAGGGAAATGCCCCTCTTTTGTAACTCGATTTTCTAAAAATCAAGTTTCAATGTAAAACTCGATTTGTGGACAATCGAGTTATAGGGCAATCAAACTTAAAAAATAAAAAATTGCATGGAACTCAAGTTCCATAAAAAACGCCACTATAGGCCTCCATGAAACGCAGCTATAGGTGAAACTTAAAAAAAATAAAAAAAATAAAATAAAAATAAAAATTGCATGGAACTCGAGTTCCATAAAAAATGCCACTATAGGCCTCCATGAAACGCAACTATAGGTAAAATTTAAAAAAAAAAAAAAAAAATTGCATGGAACTCGAGTTCAGGGAGCTTGAGTTCCATAAAAAACACCACTATAGGGCTTCCTATGGAGCGATTAGACTTAAGAAAAAACTTGCATGTTTTAAAACGCCACTATAGGGCTTTAAAACGCCACTATAGGGCTTGAAAACGCAACTATAGGCCTTTAAAAAATTGCATGGAATTCGAGTTCATGGAGCTCGAGTTCCAGCATTTTTTTTTTTAAATTTTCAGTTTGTTATAATTCGATCGTATAAAAATCGAGTTTTAAGTTGAAACTCGATTTTTAGAAAATCGAGTTTCAAAAGAGGGGCATTTCCCTAATTAGTTTGGGAAAGGGGGCATTTGTCCTTTTTTTTTTTTGCGCAAAATGAGCATTTGCCCATTTTCACCCCAATAATACATTGGGGGCCATGAAAGACCTTCGATATATCCTGAGGTTAACCAAAGTAAACCAACTTGAGTAGAACAACCTAGAGTTGAGCCACTTCGAGTAGAGCCACCTAGAATTAATGGAGTCACCTTGAATTGCAATTCTTAGGGACAACTTCCCAAGGGATGAAGAAAAATCCACTAAGACTCAAGAATTAGAGTTCGAAGGGCATAAAATGCCCTATGACTAGTCTTGAGAATGTGAGTTTAGTGGTTAAGTGATTGATAAGGAAAGCCATGATCTTTCAATATATAAAAAATTATGGCCAACCACAAAAGATGAGTTGGCTGATTAAAAATTCACCAACCATCTAACTCGAGAATTAAAACTCGGAGGGCATGAAATGCCATTATGATTTTAATATTAAAAAAAGTGGGCCAAAATGGGCAAATGCCCTTTTCGCGCAAAAAAAAAAAAAAAAAAAAAAACAGCATTGTGCCCCATTTCTCAACGCGAAATGGGCATTTGCCCCCCTTTTTTTTTTGCGCACAGTGGACATTTGCCCATTTTTGCCAAAAAAAAGTGAAAATTTAAATGGAAAGAGATTGCCAATAAATGATTGGGTGAAAATATCCAATTAAATTCAATGTCATTATTTGATGATAGATATTGTAACAATATTATATGCTCACTCTCAGTGGGTGTATAATAGAAAGAAATGTAAGATTTTATACATTTTTTCTTAAAAATGGCACACATCCATAAATATATAATTATGTAAATTTACAATGACATTATTCATTTTACATTTAGTTTTTTATTTTATTCCGAGGATAAATGAAGAAATGAGATGATGATTATTGTATATGAAGAAAAAACACAATTAAAAAAAAAATTTTGATATAAGATATTTTGATAAATGAGTATGTAAAATAAAAAGAATTGGTAAGTTTTTATATTAAAATAGATATGATTTTTTTCACAAGCTTATGTGAATTTTCTTACCAGCGAAAGACATGATGGACCATTGTTCGATGGCCCATCCTTAAATCAATAATTCATAATCAATGGCCATTGTCAAAGTTGTATGTTTTCTTACTTCGAAGAAGTATTTTTTTTCTTCAATCAGCTCGATTGCACATGCTTGCATCAATGGTCATTATCATGTTATGCTTACTTGCTGACTAAAAGTAAATTAAGTGATCTTCACGTCTCCGCCTCGATGTACAGTGGAATACAATTTCCATGATTTCATCGAACTTGAGAACTCGGCTAAGCATGAATATCTTTTCTAGTGCATGAGTTATCATGTACATGGGTGCAATGCCCGTGACCACCAACAAATAAAACGGCCCTAACGTGTGGCAATCTCATAAAAACAAAGATTAGCTCCAAACGTGTTGCATGACTCGTTAATAAGTCATGTGACTAAAATTATGATAAAATTTGGCTTCAAACATATTTGAAATTATTTTTTCCTACCCAAAACATATATAGCAAATTATAAGACTATACATTTGTACTATTTAAAGAAGTCTCATGACTTGTTGACTTGTTAAAAAAGTCATGACTAAAACTATATATAAATGGTCTTTTTAATTACCACTATCGGACCATGAGTTGTGTCACACTTTCATAGGAGTCAATATCATACCCAAGACCCTTTTTGTTTAATTGGGGAAACGAAATATTTTTGTACCATGTAATATCGGTGTACCGTTTCGAGATTACCACTATATATATTACTCCGGTCCTTGCCTTCCATACCTTACAAGCAATAAATTGAACATTCTTTGTGATAAATTTGATCACGTTGAAGTAGAATACATAGAAATTATCAATAATTACTGCTTAAAACATTACAAACATTGCTCTACACACAAGTACTATTCACTATTTCTCTTTAGCTAAGTCACTTACATTTGTTAAATGTTATTTGTTAGGTTCTAAAGATTTAAGATTAAATGTTTAAAATTTCAACTTGTATGTGATGGCAAATTGAGAACAAAAGCATGTCTAGGATAATTATTAGACATTGCTCAAAGTGATTCAGGTCAAGA
Organism: Castanea sativa; assembly: GCF_040712315.1. NCBI lineage: Eukaryota > Viridiplantae > Streptophyta > Magnoliopsida > Fagales > Fagaceae > Castanea > Castanea sativa. The sequence continues at coordinate 35,295,436 of NC_134016.1, read as the reverse complement.
CTTAAACAAGCTGCAAGGAAAAATGATTATTTTTCTGTGAAGCTTGACCAATCAAATAATAAAGCTCGATCGATCGAAAATCACAGAAAAAGAATTTTTGCAAATTTTTAAACATTCCCAAGCTTGCAAAAACATTTGGAGATTCACTCCAATACTCCTATGTATAAAAGGAAAACCCTAGCTACATTTTGAAGACTCTTGGAAGACTTGTGAGTTACTCCTATGAGATCTGAGAGGTTCTGTAGCTTCTAACTCTACAAGAATCTACAAGAACAAGATCTACAATCAAGTGCTAGTGGAATCTAATTGCTGCAAAGATCAACAAGCCATGATCTGAAACCTTTGAGTGGGATCTCAAAGTCACAAGCGTGGGTGCTTGTGTGGTGAAAATCCAAGGGAGAAAGAGTCTGTGGATTCGGAGTTTACACGTGATCGTGTCAATAAGTTACTACTAGAGGTAGCAATGGATTTATGGTTAAATCTGATTGTAAAAATTTCAATTCTCTATAGTGGATTTTTTTTTACCTTGAGGATAGCTAGGTCAAATCCTCCCCAGGTTTTTACCTTAAAACTGTTAGTTTCATTGGTTTTCTTAGATCATCATATCGTTGTATTCTTTATTTTCCACTACTGTGCATGATATGATCTGTTCTTGTTTAACCTAGATTTCATAATTAACTTAAGTAATCACTTGGCTAATATATTAGGTTAAACAATCTGTTTTGAGGGGTCTAAACAAACAAACATTATTAAATGGCTTACATGCATACAGTAGATATATAAGTAATTATATTTTAAAATACTATAATGCAAAGGAAAAGCCAACAATTGCAACTCTTCTTCATCTTAAAATTCTCCGACTCCACACCTTGATGCTTCTCTTGCATTTTTCACATCTTTGAAATGTCAAATAACACGTCTTCCAACTTTAGTACCCTACTGTCGCATAATTGGTTTTTAGCCAAACTAAGAACATGCAAAGATATATCATACTAATTAACACACATGCGCACATGTAAAACACTTGAACAAACAACCACCGTCCTAAGCAAGTCGGTGATGACTCCTGCAGTACACACATGACACAACACACTGTTTTTTCAAATCTGAAGCTTAAACTTTAGCAACTCGCTTCAAAAGAATATGCTAGTAAGGACTGAAAGTTCACTTGGTGTGTAAAATACTAGTGAATGTTTAGACCCCAACTTCAAAATACCAACTAGGCCTGTCCACGGGTCAGGCCAGTTCGGGTTTGGGCCTGAACCGAACTCAACACATTTGAGTCGGGTGGTTGAATCTTAGACCCGTATTCGACCGAATAGTCGGGTTGGACTCGGTGCTTCGGGCCACCATATATACAAGACCAAATACAAAGGGCAGCAAGTTTATAACACTAAGAGGCCAAAGACAGTAACATACCAAGTTAGTTATCAATCTTCAACACTAATTAAGGGTCATTTGCCTGAGCTAGAACCCAATTTGGAGTTGGTACTTGCTGATGCACTTGATGATGATTGTTGATTTAAAACTAGGAAAGAAAAGGAAAAAAATACAACATATTAAATTTTGTTTGAAATTGAGACATTCAATAATAATTAATAGACTATAAGTTCTAGAATTTAAACATATTTCCTATGTAAAGTTGTAATTTACAACTATTTTGTGTTGGTTTTAATTCTGTGCCAAATTTGATTTTAATTTTGTTCAATCTTTTGTACCCTATATTTTATGTGGGATTTATTTGTAAGGGTTGTGTGTGTGAGAGAGAGAATGTGAAGACTCAAGGCATCTATTGAAGATAAAGAAGTTTTCACGGGTAACTCGTAACTAGCCATCCCGCGAAGTGATGCATGTGCCCAGCACATGACTGGTATGTGAAGAGTCATGACAAATGGTGGCAGCTGGTTTCATGAGTATCTCGCAGGTAAGGCCTTCTCTACACCATTTATTGTGGTTTTCCTCTACTCCTACATCTCCATTTTCAAATCCTTGATAGGTTGATAGCCCAAACACTTATCACACCCATACTGAGTGTCTAGTGAGGTTTTGGTGCTGTTGGGAAGTATTGGAAGAAGTCAAGCTTTGGCGGATGCAATCGGGCGCATTGCGGGATCCAGAAAGCTAGACAAGACATGGTTCCAAGAAGCCTTGTTGGAGTAGGAGCTTGGAGGGCTTAGGTGCACTGGGTAGATTAGGCTTGAAGGGTCTCTTGCTATTCTTGTATCCCAACTTATTGTCTAATGGATCGATTTACCCCTTGGAGGGCGGCAGAGAGGTTTTTCGCCGAGTTCTTCGGTTTCCTTTTCAATAAAATATCGGAGTGTTATCTTGTGTTTACATCTCTCTTCCCTACTCTTTTAGCTTTCATTTTACTGCTGTGATTTGTTGAATATAGCTTAGAGCAGTTGTATTGTTTGTACGCTCGCATTTACTCTATTCTGCACTTAGTTTAAGTTAGAGTAAAATCAACCAAGCCATAATTTTTAATTTGGGGTCTAAACAACTCTTGTGTTTTTAACACAAATCCGAGCTTTCAATCTAAATCATGAAATTCCTCCTCTAATGCCTCAACCTCATCCCTTGATTAGCGATGAGAAATTGGTACTGTGGCTTAAAGCCAATTTTGTGCACATACATGGTTTTGAACCATGAGAGGAGAGAGAGAACATTGAAATGGATCAACAATTCGGCCTCCGGTGCTAAATGCTGACTCAGATGCAACAATCAAAACTGGTACAGCCAGCACATCCTTAGCCACTTTGGACAACATTGGGTACCTACTTGAATTGTCCTTCCACCACCTCAATACCTCAAAATTCACATCCCTTCTACCATCACAATTTTCAGTCAAATACTTTTCAACCTCATTACTACAACCTACAGATTGCTCAGCTTCTAAGAAAAGCTCATATCGAGAGTGAACCATCACATATGGATCACTGGCATCACCTACCATTTGTGTCCTCTCACTCCTATTTGGTTCTTGCACATTTGGGGAATTAACAGAACTATAAAAAGCATACAACTTCATCAAAAGATCTTTCACCTTATCAACCTTCACTTTCCCCACTTCATTCCCATAAATTTCAGAAAAAGAAAACTTCAAAAACTTCAACTTTTTTTGTGGATCAAGAACCACAGCCACATACAAAAGAGGATTAATTTTATCACCTTCCCCTCAATATTTCTCAAATTTAGTTTGCATGTTTGTGGCTGTGTTTTTCAAAAGGGTGTTTTGGGATTTAATTAAATGAGAAATACTCTCATGAATAACAAAGATCTCATCAAAAAAGGCATTTGAGGTAACATAGAAAGAGCCGGAGAACTTCTTTGTTGCATTGTAAAAAAAGCCTCAAAAAAGTCACAAATGCCCTACAATTTTGGAAATCACTCATACAAGGATATTACAAACCACTACTATCTTCCTTGCTCCTAAAGTATGATGAATAACCATCATCTTCAAAGTCCATCCTAAGGAATTCTTTCTCGAATTTTTCAGCAATTTCTAACATAAGGTAAGTTAAGTTCCACCTAGTAGGTACATCTAGACAAAGAAGACTCTTGGACTCCATACCTAACCTCTCCATAAAATTCCTAAAACTTTGATTTCTATTAGGTGAGGACTTCACATACCTCACAACTTCACACACCCTAGCAACAGATGCATCAATTTCTTTCAAACCCTCCCCAACAATGAGATTTAAAGTATGGGCACAACACCTCATGTGCACAAACTCATTTTCTAAAACTATCCCATTCCAATCTTTTGTTACCCTTTGCAAAAATTTAATTGTGGTTAAATTGGAGCTAGCATTATACACTGTTAAAGTGAATATGCCATCAATACACCACTCACGCAAAGACATTTCAATCTTTCTACCTATAGTCTCCCCCTTATGATCTTCAACTTGACAAAAATTTAAAATTCTCTTATGCAACTTCCAAGCATCATCAATAAAGTGACATGTGAGACACATATAATTCAAATTTTGTATAGAAGTCCATGTGTCCGTAGTAAGACACACCCTACAACCCTTCAAGGATTTCCTTAGCTTCTCTCTCTCACTATTATAAATTCCAATCACATCTCTAGCTACAGTTTGATGAGATGGAATATCCTTTAGATGAAACTTAGGTTGTAAGGTAATTACATATTTCTTAAACCTATACCCCTCAACACACCTAAAAGGCAACTCATCAATTACAATCATTTTAGCTAGTGCCTTTCTAGAAGCCTCAATAGAAAAGTTGTTAAAACAAGTTTGAACCCTTCATCTCCATCTTTATTGGGTTCAAAAGCTAAGGTTTTCTGCCCTTTATCTTCTCTATTAGGGTTCTTGGGACAGATTGTCACATGAGCTAACAAATTACCAGTACCACAACTTTTACTATTAGCATGATAAGATTTTTTACAATAATTACATACAGCCATAGTGACACCCTTATCTACCTATACTTTTTCAAAATGATTCCAAGCTAAAGACTTTTTCCTATCATTACCAATACCAGTCTTACTCACTACGCTAGGTGGAACTAGGGGCAACTCACCATCAGTAGCTTCAGCTTGGGTTGCAACAACAACCTCTTGGGTGGTAGTGGCAGTAGCACCATCAGCTAGGGTGGCAATAGAACCATCAACTTGTGTAGCGGTAGAACCATCAGCTTGTGTAGTGGAGGAATTCATGACCTAAAAAAATCAAATATAGAAATTAGCAAACTAGAACAACAACTATTAATAATAACAATAATAATCAAACAAACCAAAAAGGAAAATCTTTGACACTTGAATCCAAATAACAGTATTCTACATAAAACATAAAACTCTAACATAAAACATAAAATAGTATCCTATATAAAACTAAACAGAACCCAGATTGGTGCTCAAAATAATGCTTGAAATTTCAATAAATAATAAAAGCAGAATAAATAATAAAAGAAGAAACATTGGTGCTCATATTTATTAAACAAAGACAGTAAAACAACAACTACCACCACCACAACTGCATAAGTTATTCATCAACTCTAAGAAAGAAAGAACAAAATCCCAACTTTTAACACAAAACACAAAGGGAAACAAAAATCATACCTTAAAGAAACCAGGGGTGTTGGGGTTTTGAATTTGAAGACTGAAAACCCCACTTGGACAACTTTCAATTCTGAGTAAAATTAAAATAGGAACAGAATTAATCAAACAAATAAACAAAGAACAAAAAAGTAAAATGGTTAGGGTTTCAATTTTTTTTAGTTAGTGTTTCAAATTATAAAACTTGGGAGTTTATTTGATTTTTAACAGTATAAATTTTACTAAATAATAAAAGAAGAAACATTGAACACATCCACAGTAGCTTAAGTTACATGCATCAACTCTAAGTCTTTAAAAAAAGAAGAACAAAATCCCAACTTTAAACACAAAAAACATAGGGAAACAAAAATCATAACTTAAAAAACTGTGGGTGTTAATTTCAAGTTTGAAGACTGAAAACCCCACTAGTACAACTTTCAATCCCTAAATAAAATTTAAATAGGAACAAAATTAATCAAATAATTGAACAAAGAACAAAAAACAAAAGTAAATGGTTAAGGTTTCAACTATTTCGAGTTAGGGTTTCAAATTATAAAACTCTGGGGTTATTTGATTTTAATCATAGGTTCAGCCCATATGGTTAACTAATCCCATTTAATCAATGGGAGACTGAAAAAAAGAGAGAGGAGAAAAGGAGAACACATACCCTAGGTTCAACCCATATGATCAGTGGTAGGGAGAGGAGTGGGTGCTAGTGGTGGTAGCGGTGGCGGCTAGGTATGAAGAACTTGTAGTGAGAAGCTAGGGTTTGTACCTTGGAGTACAGAGAGGCGAAGTGAGAACTGAGAGTTTGAGAGTGTGGTCTATTCATTGGTGCGAAGACCTATGATCAAAGCCTTTAAAGAGTGAAGATTGATGAAGATTTCGTATGGAATTGGTGAAGAGATTACAGAGACAGAGAGGGAGGGGCATCTATGTCTAGAGATTTGAGGTTGAGACTTGAGAGAGAGAGAGAGAAAGCGTATGAGACTATGAGGCTGAGAGAGATATGAGATTGAGAATCTGAGAAGTGAGAAAACTAAGTCTGAGATAGTCTATCTAAGGTCACAACCCGTGGATTTGGTGATTAGGTGAACTGGTGAAGACTAAACTCTGAAGAGAGATTTAGACTGTTGATCATTAACTTGATTCAATGAACTTCATACTTTGAAGCCGTTGGATTAGAGAGAGAGAGAGAGCATGTGAGACTTTGAATCCGTTGGATTATGGATTGATATGAGATTTAGGCTTCAGAGATTCAGTCAGTGAGGGATCTAATCAATTATATTATGGCAATATTAGTTTATAGAGTGACCGTTGGATTGAGTATTAGATTTAATTTTAACCGTTGATTTGTAATTTCTTTGAATAAGTGATAAGATGTCTCTGTGCTAGGGCTGTCTAGAGTAGTCATAAGAGTATGTAGACTTTAATCCTCACCATTGAATTTAAATCTTGAATTTGTTTAAGCGACTGGATTTGAAATTGGGAAGTTGTGCCCAAAAATGGTTGATCAGTCATCAGATTGGTTCCCTCTCCTCCACTATACGTTACTCAATAACCAAAGGCAAAGTACAGGATGTGACTTATATGATGTGAGTGGAAGACTGGTATGGTTTATGAGTTTATTTTACCAAATATTCGATCGGGTCAGGTTATCGGATTTTTTATTGTGTAATCTGAAACCCGAACCGCATAATCAGATCTTCTTAAAACAAGACCCATGACCGACCTAGACATGCATTCGAATTCACCCGTGGACCTTCGGGTCGGGCGGGTCGGATATACTGGGTCACTAGACAACCCTAATACCAACACAAGCTTATATTCAAATAATGTATGTGCGGAATAATAAATATAAGCTAGACCCAAACAAGTAAACTACTCTAAGCCATAAATAAAACACAACACAATAGTAATTAAAGGCAAAGAGTGAAGGTTAGAGAGATGCAAACACAAGATAACACAGAGATGTGTTATCAAAGAGGAAACCGAAGATAAATGTTTAATTTTAAAATTGATATCATTTGTAATTTGTTTGTCAATAGATATAATTGATGATTTGATTTTAAACCTAGAAAGAAAAGAAGAGCACGCTTTATATTTTTAAAATAGAGATTTTAATGAGAATATCTTCCATGGTAACAAGATTGAATTCTAGGTTATCATGTAGAGGATTAGGAAAAATTAATGATCATGAATATATGCTGATATGAATTAACAAGGTAGATTCTAAAACCTTAATCTCTTTCTCTTGATTGTTTACATATTTTTAGTGGACTTTATCTTCTTATCCTTTTTTCCCTTCCTTCTTTGACTCCAAATATTAAATACTAAATATGCTTAATTATGAGTTGCTACATCTAAAGCAGAATATTTTTTAATAACAGAAACAAGTTGAATTGTTAATAGCTAGATATTAGATCTAAGTTGTGCTAGGTTCAAGGTAATTTTCAACAATCCCAGGAATTCTCTTAAATTCTCAGGCATTCCTGTTTGGTTGCAAATAGCTTAAGAAAATTAATTGCCAAAATTTATTACAATAAAAGACACATTGAGGGTGGATTTTAGTTAACTCAAATTGTAAAGTCTCTTGTCATCAAATTAAAAATTTGAGATTCAATCCCTTATATCAAAAATCAATTAATGTCTTGGTCGTATGATAAAAAGTAATCATCATGAAGCAGACGTCACATATTAAAATTCTATCATATCTATAAAAATAAATAAATAAAAACCATTTAGTTAACAAATGGCTAATTAGTTGACCCGTGTAGAAACAAAATTAACCGACCAACTATCAAAAGACTCTATATTGACATTATTATATATCTCACCCCCTACCCTCACTTGATATGAGAAAAAATAATATTACAAGAGATATCGAATAATTGAGTTACAAAACTCTTACCATGAAGAAAAAGAAGCTACTTTAGCCTAGGAAGCATTAAAAGCTTGTTCAACTAATGACGCTAACGTTTCTCAATTAAAAAAAAACTAATGACGCTAACTTTGCAATCCATTAAGGAAATTCAAATCCTTACATAGGTTGATGCACACGCACAGTATTTCTTTCGGTCTAAAGCTTCATTTTTGAGAACACGATTCGAAATAATATCTTAATAAGGACATATTCGAACACACCTATAAACAATATAACAGTAAAACTTTATAACATCCTTAATGCTTTAATTGTTCAATAAAGCTTTCAAAATTCTTAAAAGAGGATCCTGATGGGAATATGTATGAAATCCCCAGAATTGTAAGATGCAAGAATAGAGAAAAAATATATGCCAAAGTAAAATAATCACACACAAGATAGTATTTACGTGGTTCGGCAATTTGCCTACGTCCACGAAGTTGCAGGGATTTCACTATTTTCAGGATAAAATACAGAGTGCGGCAGTACAGTTTTTTTTTTTCAAAAACAACATCAAACTCTAATCTCCAAAACAAAAGTTATTTTATATACCACGCACATAATAGGATACAAAAAGGGGCCAAAAAATCTCTCATGGACTAAGCCTAAGAAAATCACCCATTAAAAACTACAACAATATCATTTCGGGTCGGATCATATTTCGGATTAAACATAAACTAGGCTTCACAAAGCCCAACAAATGCAACTTTAGTTACACTCTTTTAATTCCCATCTTTTGAGCAACTTCTAGTGCCCACCCAACCATTGTGTTAGCAATGATACAACTAATCTGATCATCATCATTTGACAGATTAATTTTCTCAATCAAGTCCTTAAAATTGCTTGGCATAACTTTCAAAATACTTTTTGTCGGCTTAAGAGTATCATTTCGCTCATCTTATTTTTTTACTTCTATTTTTTTATTCATTTCTCTCTCTCTCTCTCTCTCTCTCTCTCTCTCTCTCTCTCTCTCTCTCTCTCTCTCTCTCTCTCTCTCTCTCGCATACATAGCAGTGAAAACACAAAACTCTTCTACATCCTTAAGCTAAACCACTCCTCTCTCTCAGTCTCTAGCCTCTCTCCTTTCTCTCACTTTCTCATTTCTCTCTTTGAATTGAAATCGAGCTGTGGGTTTACAGTTAGAAGACGGTGAATGATCGGCTAGATTTTTGGGTTTGCTATGGTGATGAACAACTAAGATCACCTCTCTCCTGGGTTCGTTGATGGTGGTGGATGGGTTTGGCTTTGTGGGTTTAGCTGGTGCTTGGAGGTGCGAGCTTGAAGGTGGGTTTAGCAAGTGATGGGTTTGGTTCTATGGGTTTTGCTGGTGATTTTGTTTGCTATGATCAGTGGGTTTGGTTGGTGATTGGGGTTTGGTGGTTGAAGGGGGTGCTAGGTGGGTTTCACAAATGGTTTTGTTTGCTGTGATCGATGGTGATTGGTGGAGGTGTTTTTGAAGGTGGGTCTATGATCGTTGTTGCTATGGTGATGGATTACGCGGGAGAGAAGAGAGAGAGAAGACAAAGGCAGAGAGAGAGAGAGAGAGAGAGATGAATAAAAAATAAAAAATTTTGGACCATATGTCCGTACCATCAAATCTAGAACATCACTTAGCTTAATGCTAACGCCGTTTGGTAATGTTGTTCTAGTAACGTTATTTGTATTTTTTAAAAATACATGTAGGTGAAAAAATGTGTAAAAATACGTATAATAATGTTTAAACATTGAGAATTGTTGCTCAAAACACGTGACCAAACAGCCCTTAAATTTTTTGATATTTGAAACATCTGAAATTAGTGGGTTTTTTGTGTTTAGCATTTAACACACTTGATGTTAATGCTCTTAAGAGCTTACCTACTCAAAATTTAATTAGTTATGCCAAATTCAGCAAATCGTAAACAGAATGCCAAATATTTATTAAGATTAGTTGGAGTCTCATTTAATAGACGTTAAAGATGCAAATAATTGTTATTTGCATATGGAACATTTGTATTTATGAAAATATATTACTTTATAAAGTTATTACATCAAAACATAATAACTATTACGGTCCTCTTAGGGATGAATAACTATTCCCCCGTTTTAAGGAATTGTTATTCCAATTGAATAATATATGTGTGTTTGCACCGCTTTATCTTCTTTTCTTTTTTCTTTTTTCTTATTTTTTTCTTCTTTTACTCCAAATATTAAATACTAAAGATGCTTAATTATGAGATGCAACAGGTAAAAGCAAAATATATTTTATTAAAAGAAACAAGTTGAATCGTTAATAACTAGATATTACATCTAACTTGTATTAGGTTTGAGGAAATTTTCAAGCGTCGCAGGAATTCTCTTAAATTCTCGGGCATTCCTATTTCGTTGCAAATTGCATAAGAAATTTAATTGCCCAAATTTCTTACAACAAAAGAGCCATTGAGAATGGGTTCCAATTAACTTAATTTGTAAAATCTTTTGTCATCAAATAAAAAATTTAAGGTTCAAATCCCCTACACAAAAAACCAATTGATGTTATGATCTTATGATAAAGAGCAATTATCATAAAACTAATGTCATGTCATAAGTTAAAATTTTATTGTGTCTATAAAAAAAATCCATTTAGCTAACAAATGGCTAATTCATTTGCCCCTTTAGAAACAAATTAAACAACCAACCATCAAAAGACTCCATATTGATGTTGTAAGGCCTCAATTTGCACCTAAGCCCAAAAATAGGAAAGGAATAGGCCCAAAAAAGCCCAATACAATGAATTTGTAGAGAGTGTGTTAGAAATCTAGATTTTAGTGAGTTTAGATAACAAAGGCAATGGGCTAGATCACAATATGACACAAATGTGATAATTTGTGTAACGAAAGTTGTCCTCAAACTCAAGCCGAGGAGACTGGATCTTATATTTCTCATTCTAAAAGGTAGATTACAAATATTGTTCTTATGTCTACTGTGTTTTCTTTCTTCCTCTCTCGATCCCCTTATCCTAGGGCTTTCCTCTTCCTTTTATACTTCCCTTTCTCCTCTCTCTACCCTCCACGTATGGATCAGATTGCCAGGCAGGATACTTGTCCCATTAGCACCTTCTTGAAGTCTTTTAAAGATCGTTGTAAGGCTGAACACTGCTACACAGGTATCACTTCCTCATTAATGCGGTCAGAGAGTTAGTTGTAGAGCATTCAATGCAATGGCAGCAGCTTTCCCTTTAGATATTTCATGGTTTTCCTTTGCCCTATACCCCTGTGATGCACATCCTTATCAATAGAGTCTTATGGGACGTTGTCTCTAGATGACAGATAACACATTCCAACCTCTGCTTAGCTGATCTGAGGAGATATTCCTCCTCGAACCAACTTCTCGAATAATCACGATCAGACTTTGCTTCTCTATAAACTAACACGGACCCTTAGTAAGATGTTTATTCATCCTCGGACTGCTTAATGTCCTTGGATTGGGCCTCCGGCCCAATATGCACATAAATATGTACTCTTGGACCCATCTCCCCCACAGATGTTATATATATATCCTGCCCCCGCCCTCACTTGTTATGAGCAAAAATAATATTATAAAAGATATCAAATAGTTGAGTTATAAGACTAGCCATAAATTAAAAAGAAGCTAATTTAGCCTAAGAAGCATTAAAATCTTGTTCAACTAATGATGCTAATTCCCTCTAAAAAAAAAAAAAAACCATTGATGCTAACTTTGTAATCCATTTAAGGAAATTCAAATCCTTACATAGTTTGGTGAACACACACACTATTTCTTTCAATGTAAAGCTTAATTTTTAGGAACACGATTCGTAATAATATTTCAATAAGAACATGCTTGGACACACATAGAAACAATATAACGGTAACACTTTATAACATCCTTAATTCTTTACTTGTTCAATAAAGCTTTTGAAATTCTTAAAAGAGGATCCAACTTCAGTTACACTCTTTTTGGCCATTTCCTTTAGCTTCAGTGCAATTGTTTTTATAACATAATCAGAGAGAAGTGTTTCTATTTTTTGTTTTGATTTCACGCCTCGTGATGAACCCATTTTCATCTAGGGTCAACCCTAAACCAATCTTCCAAGCATCACATATGTAACTCTTATTATGAAATTGATCTGCAAAGTAAGGCCAACATAGAAATGGGACTCCCATACTTATACCCTCCAAGGTTGAATTCCATCCACAATGGCTTAGAAAACATGCAATAGAAAGATGGTCTAACACCTTCTCTTGAGGTGCCCATTCAACAATCATTCCACGATCATTTATTCTTGTTCTAAACACACGCAAGAATTTAGCAAGTGGTCCATCTGTTATGTCTGATCGGACAACCCACAAAAATGGCTGGCTTATGAGTTCTAGACCAAGTGCTAGTTCATCAAAGTACTGTTTCTGGCTGAAGGAGGCTAAGCTGCCGAAGGCAACATAAATGACTGAGCCCATAGCTTGTTTATCAAGCCAGGTTAGACATGTTGAATCTTGAGGCCAAAAGCTTTCGGCATGGCTGACCAATTGATTGCCCAAAAGTAATGGGCCAACAGGTATGATCCTAGGAATTAAATCGCAGGCTGGTGAGTCATATTCATAGAATGAGTTGCAGAGAAGCCAGTTGCATAGTTTGAAATGGTTCAATCTGAAAGTACAATATTCAAATAAAACGTTTTGCATCTTTGAGTCTCCTGGACAGCTCCAAGGCAACACAGTGCTACCCCATGCTCCAAGTCATACATGACTAGTACGAAGTCAAGTGACCTATATCAAGTTGTTTATTATTGTATTTCCTACAAAGTCGTTCAAATTATTTCTAATCAAAATATCAAACAAGTACCGGATCATATATTATCACTTTGTAGTTTTGTATTTTAAATTTATGTTCTAATCCTTTTTCCCTTTCCTATCTGATTCTATATTGAAGAATGAAGATGGTTTTAAAAATGAAAGAAGATATTTGATTATGAGTATCTATAAATTAGCAATTGTCCTAAATGCTTAAAGGCGAAACTACACTAATGATCCTTGAAATATGCCTAAAAAACATTGTTGGTCTCTCAAGTTTGAAATGAGCACAATTAGTTCTTCAAGTTTCAAAACAAAGCACAATTTCTCCTTCTGTTAAGTATGTTAGTTTCAATATCTACATAGCTAATGGAACTATGATGTGGCATTAAATTTAACATTAAAAAATAAAACAAAATCTAAATCATTAAAAAAAAACCCGTCTACCCAGAACCCAACCCAATTTAAAATTTTGTGATTTGAAGAGAGAGTGTAAAGTTGTGATTTACAACTATGTTTTATATTGGCTTTATTCCATGACAAAATGTATTGTAATTGCTTTAATTTTGTTCCTTGTATTTTGTGGGATTTTATTGTTTTGGGTTTAGTATTAAGTTGGTGAAGAATCAAGCATGAAATGAAGAATTAGTGCAATTTCACTAATGTCTCGTGAGAAGCTTACCCACGAAAAGGGCATGTGAGAAGCACATGTTGGAAGCTAAAGAGTCGTGCTAAGCTGTAAGTTTTGCTAGTGTCTCGCAAGAAAGGCCTACTCATCCTTAGTGAGAAATCATTGTATCATGTTCTCCTTCCCTCTCCCATTATCATTCCTTGAGATGAGATTTGTACCCAAACACAACCCACACCTTTTCAAAGTGTAAAGAGTGTTTTGGAGTTTCAGAAGCTTTGGGGATTTGCCAAAAGAAGCCGGTGAGGCTTAGCAGATACAATTGGGCGTATTGCGGGATCCGAAAAGCTAGAGAAGATATGGCTCCGAGAAGTCCGTTGGTAACAGGGGCATGGAGGGCTCAAGTACATTGGGTAGACTAAGCTTAAAGGGTCTTTTGTTATTTGTGTACTCCAACTTTATTCTCTAGTGGATCGATTTCGACTTGGAGGGTCGCAGAGAGGTTTTTCGCCGATTTCTTCAGTTTCCTATTCAATAACACATCTTGATGTTATCTTGTGCTTTACTTTTATTGTTTATTGTTCATGTTTATGCACTAGTGTAGTATCGGTTCATTGCGCACATTTACTCTTGTTTCGCACTTTGATTAAGTAAGAGTAAAAGCAATCTAGCCATAGTTTTTATTTGGGGGGTCTAAACAAGCTCTTGTGTTTCCACACAAATCCAAGCTTTCAATTCGTATCAGAGCGGGTACACTTGTTTTGGTTTCATTACCTAAGTGTGATCCTTGACCCCTTTGTGTTTTGCCATGGATAGTGCTTTGTATGCTGCTATAAATGTTTTGGATGTTGTTGATTGTATCATGCCATGTGTTTGTGAAAATGCCTCTATGAGTATTGATCCTCATAATTTTGATGACATGTTACATGAATCTATGGGTGTTGTTAATATTCCAAATGTCAAACTCTTGAAGAAAAAGGCTAAAAAGTTTTATGAGAATTTAGGCAAGTTCATTTGTAAAAAAGGATGATTTGATTGCTAAGCTCAATGACTCTAATAAATTAGTTGAAAAGTATAAGAAACTTGCTGAACAATCTCTTGAAAAACTAAAGGAGTTTGAATGTTTGAATATGGACTTGGATGCTTAATTTGTTTTGTCTAAAAAACTAGTTAATGATCTTAAATGTGAAAATAAATCTCTTAAGATGCATGCCAAGTGTTTGATTACTGAACCTATTACTAAAAATGATGAAAATATTTGTTGCAATCATGTTGTGATACCTGATTTTATGCCTATAGTGTGTTCTACCTCAAAGGATAAATCGGTGTACATTCCTCCACACAAAAGAAATCAAAAGGTGGAGAGAAAGGATCTTAAGCCAAAGCCTCCGTTTAGGTCTCAACCTAAGGTTTTGGATGGATTTAAGTTTGTACCAACTTGCCACCATTGTGGTGTGATTGGTCATGTAATATCTCAATGTCCAAAGTTGAAGAGAGAACAAAATCATGTTGCTAGATCCCTTCCCAAAAAGCCTAGTGGACCTAAACACATTGTTTATCACCATTGTGATGTCTTTGGTTATCTAAGACCTTATTGCTCTAAGTTTCAAGCTCTTAAAAGAATCAAAAGAAAAGAGAAACTTGAGCTTCTTGGAAGTTGTGCTATGAAAGCAAAACCGGATTTAGGGGAAATGGTAAGTTGTTGAAGAAAGTTTTTGATGTTCTTACCTCTTTGTCTATGTGCATCTCTGGTTCTCATTCTTCCAACCCTTGTTTCATTTCTCATGAGACACTCATTTCAAACAATCGTTCTGTTTGGATAAGGAACAGTTCCTATGGTTGAGCTTATCCTTTTTGGTCCTTGATCTAATTTTGTTGATCTTTATAGGACTCTTTATGCATTAGATGCTTCATTGTCATACATTTGTGCATCATGCATCTCTTTATATGTATTGTTTTTGTTGTTTTTGTATTTGATCTTACTTCTATGCTTTTGTTTTTGTGTGTGTAAAAATTCAAAAACACATAAACAGTGAAAAATTCAAAAAGTTTGATCGTATATATTTGAGTACATTTCACATGTGAGTTTGGCCTAGTACCTTTGTACTAATGGTGTAGTGCATTTACAATTTTAGTTTGTTATGTATGCACATTTTTTAAGTGTAAGCGACATCTAGAAATCTATGTTTGATTGTTGTAAATAGATCTTCAAGCTTGTCATAAATGATTGGTCAATAGACTTTCTTGATCATGATACATGCGTAGACTTGTGCCTATATATCTCCTCACATTTTTTTTCTTTTTCAAGAGCTCTATAAATGTCAATCTCGAAAAGAGAATTTTGAGCTGAAAAAGCTATCAGACATACTAGTATTTGACTAGGAAAAAGGAAAAGCAATTTTTACTAAAATGTATGGTGCCAAAACCAAATGCTAAATTGTCAAAGTTCATTCAAAATGTTTATGGCATCACTTCTCAAAAATATGAGTTGTTTTGATCAAAAGTATGAAAAATAGAAGCCAAATGAAAAACTTTCAATCAAATGTAATCACTTTGGTGAGGAGTCATATATGTTCATTTTTACAAGTGAGATAGGTCACTTGACTTCATACTAGTCATGTATGACTTGATTGAATTGATCATCAAAGCTTCATACTAGACTAAGACTAGTTCATACTTAATCCACACACACAACACACAAGATTAATGTTCAATGAATGCCTATTTCATTTGTGTGTTTGTACATATTCAAATGTGATGTGTGTGTGCTCAACCATATGTGGATCAAATCAAAAAGATTTTTGTTCTTTTTATTTGCTTTTGGAAGTGATTTGTATCACCCATGTCTTTCAAAGTTTTTCAAGTTTTTTTTTGTGTGAAAAACATGTTTTCTGGGTGTTTTCGTGACTTATTTCATGTGTGAGCTCTGTCGTGAGTTTAAATGGTCCAATTCTCAAGTTTTTCAACTTTGGATAGAGAGTTTTGCAAGTATTTCGCGGGTAAGGCTTACCAGTGAAAAATTTCGCTAGTAAGGCTTACCAGCAAGTTACCAACGAAAAATTTTGCTAGTAAGGCTTACCAGCGAAAATTCCCAGCTTCTCGTGAAAATTTCCAGATCAGCTTTTTAAAAGGCATTTCGTGAGACATTTGTTTTAAACTTCTCCCATCTTCTTCCAAACCCCTAGTTTAATGTTTCTACATCAAAACCCAACTAAATTCAAGTGTTTTTCATTCCTTTAAAATCTCTAAGGTAATCTTTAACTCTTTTCATTGATTTTAATCCTTAGATTATGTTTTTGGAGGTTTTATGTTCATAGTTGGGAATTTCTCAAATGGGGGTTGGAAAACTTAATTTTTGTCAATCTTTTTTATTGGATTTTGTTTTAAATGATGATTTGCTTTAGATGTAGGCCCCTTGTGGCAAAAATAACAAGTATTTAGGAAAGATTTTCATATGTTCATGCATTGTTTTACATACATGTGTAATGTGTGCACTCTAATGCCCAAATGGCATTTTCTCGTTGTTTTGGACTCCGATGAGTACCAATTTTTGGGGATTACCATGATTATGCATGTTTATCATGTTTTGATCATTGTTTGTGTGTTTTACACACTTTGCCCTGTGAGTGCATACTCATGCATTGGTCATGCATCTCACATGCACACTAGATGCACCTTTGATGTACACACTCTAACACTTGACATGTTTTGCATTCACTCATGCTAGTTAAGTCTTTTTGGACCTTTTAGCACATATAAAATTTTCTTGTGTCCATTGTCATGCCTTAGTCTATATCATGTTCCATCATCCTTAGCATGACATGTTTACTTTATGCTTTGTAGCATGTTGTCTTTAAGATGTTTCAACCTTTGTTTGAACTTCATTTACTCATCCATCTTTCACCCCTCATGCATTTATCCTTGTTCATATCTTCTTTTTTTCCCCTCCTTTCTCTTAGTTCATTTGTCTATTCGTGACAAAAGGGGGAGAGTATACCGAAATGTATCGTCATTTCTATATGACCCATGTGCACATTCTTAGGAGGAAAAATTCTACCTCGTGCACATTCATAGGGGGAGAAAGCCATAGGGGAGATGCATAAACCAAGGGGGAGAAGACATTTTTATGAGAAAACCTTGTTTTTCCTTATGCCTATTTTCTGGTTTCTTTATGGTGCTTTGAGTTATGTTTAGTATCTATCCCTTTTTGTTCTCATCGCATCGTGCTTATGTGTTGGACATGCATACATCCTTATGCTATTGTGCTTTATTGGTTGCATGTTCAGATGATCATTTGTTTTGCTATATGATCATTGTGGTTATTTCCATATGAATGTTTTGTGTTTGATCAAGTTGCTCATATCTTCACATCTTGTTTACTTGATCGCTCTTTACTTGTTACATTATACTTGTCCTTTTATCACTTGATTTACCTTGAGGGTCTAATGTGTGTTTGTGCAAGTGTTTTAGGTTATAGGTTTACATGTTCCAAGTTCATCATAGGTTTTAGATTTAGGTGTGAGTGAGTTTACCATTGTTCCCAAACTCATGTTAAAGTCTAGAGTCTGTTATAGGGTGTTTTGTCACGGAATAACCAAAATGGGAGATTGTAAAGTTGTGATTTACAACTATATTTTATGTTGGCTTTATTCCATGACAGAAAGTGTTGTAATTGCTTTAATTTTGTTCCTTGTATTTTGTGATTAAATTGTTGAAAAATCAAGCATGAAATGAAAAATTAGTGCAATTTCGCTAGTGTCTCAATAGAAGCTTACCCGCAAAAAGGGTACGTGAGAAGCACATGCTGGAAGCTGAAGAGTCATGCCAAGCTGTAAGTTTCGCTAGTGTCTCACGAGAAAGGCCTACCTACGAGATACTTGCGAAACATTCTGCCTGGAGGATTTTTTAAGTTTGACTTTCTTACCCTTCACCCATACTATATATATCCTCATTATCCACAAATGTATGAGAGGTCATTTAGAGAGAAAAACGCTAGATAGGTTTTCTACAACACAACACACCCATCTTTTAGAGAAAGAGCTACTCATCCTTAGTGAGAAATCATTGTAGCCTCTTCTCCTTCTCTCTCCCATTATCATACCTTGAGATGAGATTTGTACCCAAACACAACCCACACATTTTCAGAGTGTAGAATGTGTTTTGGAGCTTGGGAAGCTTTAAGGATTTGCCAAAAGAAGCCAGTGAGGCTTGGTGGATGCAATCGGGCATATTGCGGGATCCGAAAAGCAAGAGAAAACATGACTCCAAGAAGTCCGTTGGTAGCAGGAGCTTAGAGAGCTCAAGTACATTGGATAGACTAGGCTTGGAGAGTCTTTTGTTATTCGTGTACTCTAACTTTATTATCTAGTGGATCGATTTCGACTTGGAGGGTCGTAGAGAGGTTTTTCACCAAGTTCTTCAGTTTCCTCTTTGATTACACGTCTTGGTGTTATCTTGTGTTTACATCTATCTTCCCTTATTCTTGTGCTTTACTTTTATTGTTTGTTGTTCGTGTTTATGCACTAGAGTAGTATCGGTTCATTGCGCACATTTATTCTTGTTCCGCACTTTGATAAAGTAAAAGTAAAAACAATCTAGCCGTAGTTTTTATTTAGGGGTCTAAACAAGCTCTTGTGTTTACACACAAATTTGAGCTTTCAGAGAGAATAGGATTTAAACGTGTTCATTATGTTCTTAATTTTTAGTTCAGTTTCAGCTTTCTGTTAGGACATATGTGAATTATGTTTGGAACATATGTCATGTAGAATTGGTTAATCCTTTAACAAAACGCACCTTACTTGAGATGGGACCAAAGGGAACAAATAAGACTCTAACTCTAATGGGCCTTGGGCTTTTCTGTTAACTCTTGACAAGTCCAAAGTTATCATTAATTATATTTAATACCACTATATAAATATAATTGCACTCTAGGCTTTATTAATAAATTATATCCCAAGACTTTAATGATATCATTTGACCTCTCCATGAAATATACATAATGAAAAAAGTCATAATGAACTATCACTTTGTGAACAACCATTTTATCCTTGAATACCCGGTTTAATCTTTTAGTTATTCACATTTATTGAAATCCAATTTCAATGAATATAAGCTTTAGTAACTCCTTACTAAAGTGGGCACCCTAAATATCTAGTTCCCATTAAACTTATCTCAAGGGGATATTTTGTGTCTCTACAAAAGAGATTATGGATTCCATCTTGAGAATATGTGTTCCCTCAACACTACGTATGGTTACCCAATATACTGAGGTTTTGACCGTGAATATTAAATCTCACTCTTGATATATCAAAGTAACCTACATTTCCTGATCAAGTCCACTACCCTTTCAGGATTAAGAGTCTATGAAATTAGAAGTCGTGAGATTAATTATTCAGATGACAATTGTTGATTGAATAATTAATATTACAGTGGTCCAGTTCAATATGTCTTAACTCTTAAGACACATCAACACATCAACTAGAAGTCTCCACTTTCATGATCAAGATAAATCATCTTAGTTGATGTATAGTCTTCGTAAATGAAACGCCCAATTTCATCAGCAACTACGAACTACCTTTTGAGTTTACAAGGAACTTGTGATTTACATCTTCTGTGACTTTTCACATAAACCACATACAATGCATCTCATGGACTATGACAATGTCACATTAGTTCATTTATAAACAGTCTTATATAATTAAACAATTTAATTATTTATGGCATGCCAATAAATTGGATTTTAGGGCATAAACCCAGACACTTAGTCCCTTTATAGGTTTTCCAGAAGATGGTCCATGCTTCCTTCGCAGTTTCAATTAAGGATATTTTCTTGGACTCCTTATTGGTCACCACACTAAATTGGGCATTCAATGCTTTGCTGATGAAGTTTGACACTTTGATCTTAGCCTCATCCCAATCAATCGGCACTTCCTTTGGCTTCACCCAGCCAATTTTCACAGCTTGCCAGACCTTCTTATCTAAATACTGCAAGAAAACTCTCATGCGTACTTTCCAGTATGCATAGTTAGTGCCATCAAATAAAGAATGTATAATAAGAGACTGTCATCTATCCATGACAAATAAGGGTCAATGGATCACACAGTAAAGATTAAAACCTAATCAGAGTGTGCTCGCTCTGATACCACTTGTTAGGTTAAAATGAATTGACCACTTGCAAATTAATTAATTATCCAAGTTAATTAATTAGATCAAATTACATGCAATGGTGTGGTAGCACAAACAAATCACCAACTAAACTAAATGCAGAGAAAAATAAATTTGACACGGGTGATTTGTTTACAAATGAGAAAAACCATCGAGGCAAAACCCCACCGAGTGAATTTAAGGTCACCACTCCCAAGAATCCACTATTATCAATCACAAGTGGTTACAAGTATAAGGAACCTTACCAAACCCTATGGTCTATCCCGAAATACCAATCTACAGTTGAACCCTTACCCCAATACCCAATTGAACTTGTATTGTAGCAGTAATCTTTCCGTTCAACGCACGAATCCTAGTACGTGACTAACTCTAGCAACTTGAAAAAGATGTTGACTGCAAAGTTCTTCAGTTTATCAACAATGAAGATCAAAAAGCTCCTTAGTCACACAACCTTTGGTGTAAAGACGCAATAGCTTCTTCAGAGAGAATAATGAACTAAGTCACAATCTGCTTGTATTCTCTTGGCATCCACTTTGCATACACAATGCAACGGCCTTTAAAATAAGTCTTATATATGTCTAGGGTTGTGAGAAAAGAAACCCTACACAAATACATTGGAATATGAGTGTAATTAGATCTGAAAAGTCTGATTTCGTAATTCTCAATAGAAACAGCTTGTGTCGAGCTTCTGTTGAGCTTCAATATTAAGTCTCGATAGAAAGAATTCTGTCCAGACTTCTGTCAAGCATTAATGAATAACTCTTCTTCACTTGTCTCTTGGTCAGATCTTCATGGCTTTAATACTTGACTTGAATAACAAGTTTCTTGAAGTCTTAAACCATTCTAGATCTACCCAATTACAAGTAAAGTGCATTTTGTCAAAAGATTAGTTAATTACATAAAATATGTCCCTAACAAATTCCATTCAAAGACATCTTCTTCTTTTTTAATGAAGTTTTAATCTATAACGTTCACTTTTGATAATTATACTATCTATCATTAAACCAAGGCACCAATCTAATTTCTCTTTTTTTTCTCTGATTCATTTCACTCTTTTGTTAATTTCCCAATCAGAGCATTTAATTTCGTTTAGTCTAAGCCTCACAGAACCAAGGCACCTGGTGCAAGACTTGCTCATCAATTGTGAATACCCATTTCTTAACAGGTCACATGAAATGGGTTGAGTTCTCTAATGTGTGGATGGTTCTTTTTTTCTTTTTCTTTTTTTTAATGAGTTAGATTTTGTGTTAATTTTTTAATATTAAATTTAATTTCACATCAATTAAAATTTGTCACATAGTAGTTCCGTTAGCCATGTAGGTATTGAAACTAACACTATTAACAGAAGGATTAATTGAGCTATTCTTTTTAACTCGAGGGACTAATTGTACTCACTTAATACCTGAGAGACTAAAAGTACTCAAAAGGTAAACTTTAGAAACTAATATTATAGTTTTGCCAAGCTTAAATAGTAAGGTAATTATGAATTCAATTATTTAAATATAATTATAACACTTCGCTTCAAACGTGGGTTCAAAATCCCTTTTACTAAGTGAAACCTAATATGATGAATTTTTAACTTTAAATGGGAAGTAGATCAAGAAAAGGTTCGAACTTAGGATGATCAATTTTGATACCATGATAACTTATTGATTGTCCTATGAAGTAATGTTGAATTAAATCAATAGTTTAACAGTATCAACATGTAACCTAATTTTAATAACAGAAACTCAGAAACAAGTGAGCTAGATTTTACCTTTAATATCTATTATTCCATCATCAATAAACTTTGCAATATGAAGTTGAAAGGCCAAGGTTCCTGTGCAGCAGGAAAAAATGCAGCCCTTTTAATTCCCATCTTCTCAGCAACTTCTAGTGCCGACCCAATCGTTGTGTCAGCAATGATACAGCTGATCTGATCATCATCATTTGACTGATTAATTTTCTCAATCAAGTCCTTAAAATGGCCTGGCATAGCTTTCAGAATACTTTCTGCCAGCTTAAGAGTATCATTCCGCTCATCTCCCGCTGCTAGCCCATCTGGGATTGCACTGCCATTGAAGCTGTGACTTTTGCATGTATGAATTCAGTATTAACAAATGTGACCTTGATCCCATGATCAACAATCTTGTGTGACAACTTCATTAGAGGTGCAACATGACCCTGTAAGGGTAAGGGTATGACTAGCACATGCGGGTGCCTGCCCATCACACCTTAGCCACAGATTTTCATGCTTACTTGATCCTTATTAGGACCTTTGCCACATACTTATATCATCTTAGCCACAGATTTTCAAGCTTTCTTGATCCTTAGCCACATACTTATATCAGTCCTTCTGTCGATTAGACTCACAAGTGCAAGATGAGACAATACATGCCAATGTGGATCCATACTTTAACCAAGTCATTTGTCATTGCTTTCTTGAAATTTTATTTTGGTATTTTACGCCGTTTTCTAAAAAATTAACTAAAAAAATTATGTTTCATAAATTTCGTTTTCAAGCTCAAAGGTTTCCTCTGGCCATAATATATATTGTTTTCAAACAATATATCTCAAGTTAAATTAAAAGTTGTAGAAAGTTAAACCAAGTGAATGAACCTTCTCAAAAAAAAAAAGTAAATTAAAATATTATTATTCTATTTTAATGAGTTGTCTTATTAGTTGATTGCAAAATATTATTATAGACAAAGTTTAGATATAAAGTTAGTTGTAACCCAAAACTACAACCTTACTCAATAAAATAAACATTACTACATAATTTCAAAATCTAACCATTGAATTGTATCTTCTTTATGTTTTTAATACACACGTCAAATTTTATGTCAATCAGATATTATTTACTATATAATCTATAAAATTATATTTTATGCATAATTTTAAACAACAAAAGTTGCAATTTAAACAATTTATTGATAATATAGATATTAATATTTAATTTTCAATAAATTTTGCAAGCATGAAAAATATAAGAAAAAAATGTAATCCAATTGTGGATTTGTCAAAATTTATCTCCAATAAAAAAATATATTAAATAAGGTTGTAGCCTTAAGCTAGTGGTTACAACTAATTTTGTAACTAAACTTTATCCTATTATTATTCTATTTTAATGAGTTGTCTTAATCTTATCAGTTGATTGTAAATATCTTATCAAAGCCTAATTGTAAACATTAACTATAATTGAAATAGTCTAAATTCTGGTTGTTGTAAATTAACTTAGGATGATGCTCACCTGATGTCTTTCTTTGTAGTCTACAATAAGTAAATAGAAAACAAAATTGTATCCATATTTTTTTTCCTCAATTTTTCAAGGTATGATATGTTGTACTTTCTAAATGTTCATGCTCTTGCAACTCTACTTTTAGTTGGTGCTTTAAAACACTAGTATAAGTTCTAAAAAATTTAACATTTGACACATCAAAAAGTTACTGTATCTTCTATAACACATCATTTTACAAGTCACTCTACATCACATCTCTTATATTTTTTTTTACTTAAATTTATTTATTTTATTCATTTCAGTTTATCTTTCTCTCTCGTCCTCTCCAGGTCTCTCTCTCACTCTCTCTCATGCATTGCAACGAAAACACAAAACTTTTCTACATCCCATGAGCTAAACCCAATCCTCTCTCTCAGTCTCTAGCCTCTATCCTCTCTCTTACTTTCTCATCTCTCTCTTTCAATTGAAATCGTTCTATGGGTTCATAGTCAAGAGATGGTAAATGATCGGCTAGATATATAGGTTAAATATGGTGATGAACAGCTAAGATCACCTCTCTCCTCTATTTGTTAATGGCGGTGGATGGTTTTGGCTTTGTGGGTTTAGCTAGTGATTGGCGGTACAAGCTTGAAGGTGGGTTTAGCAGGTGATGGATTTGGTTTATGTGGGTTTAGTTGGTGATTTTGTTTGCCGTAATCAATGGTTTGGCTGGTGATTGGGGTTTGGTGGTTGAAGGCGGTGCTAGGTGGGTTTCGCCAATGGTTTTGTTTGCTATGATTGATGGTGATAGGTGGAGGTGTTGTTGAAGGTGGGTTTATGATCGTTGTTGTTGTGGTGATGGGTTATAAGGGAGGGAAGAGAGAGAGAAGACAAAGGCAAAAAGAGAGAGAGAGAGAGAGAGAGAGAGATATGAATATAAAAAAATTAGACCATTTATCCGTACCATCAAATCTAGAACATCATTGTAGCTTAATACTAAATTTTTTGAGATTTGAAACATCTAATGTAGGAGGGTTTTTTTGTGTTTAGCATTTAGCATGCTTGATGCTAATGCTCTTAAGAGCTTACCCACTCAAATTTTAGCAAAATGTAAACATAGAATGGCAAATATTTGTTAAGATTAGTTGGTAGTCTCATTTAACACATGTTAATGATGCAAATAATTGTTATGTGCATATGGAATATTTGTATTTGTGAAAATATATTACTTTTAAAAGTTATTACATCTAGTAGGAATAACTATTATGGTCATTTTAGGGATAAATAACTATTTCCCTATGTTAAGGAATTGTTATTCCAAGTGAATAATATATATATATATATATATATATATATATATATATATATATATATATATATATATTTGTGTGTGTGTATTTTGTGGACTTTATCTTCTTATCCTTTTTTTCCTTTTCTTCTTTGACTCCAAATTTTAAATATTAAAGATTCTTAATTATGAGATGCAACTGGTAAAGTAAAATATTTTTTAATAACATAAACAAGTAGAATTGCTGATAGCTAGATATTACATATAAGTTGTGTTAGGTTATCTTAAATTCTCGGGCATTCCTATTTGGTTGCCCAAATTTCTTACAACAAAAGACCCATTGGAAGTAGCTTCTAGTTAACTCAATTTATAAATTTTTTTGTCATCAAATAAAAAATTTTGAGGTCCAAATCCCTTACACAAAAAACCAATTAATGTCTTATTTTATGATAAAAAGCAAGTATCATAAACTGATGTTATAGGTTAAAGTTTATTATATCTATAATAAATAAATAAATAAAAATCATTTAGCTAACAAATAGCTAATTCATTTGTCCCCTTAGAAACAAAAATAAACGACCAACTATCAAAAGACTCCATATTGACATTAAATATCCCAGCCCCACCTTCACATTATACAAGCAAAAATAATATTATAGGAGATATCAAATAGTTGAGTTATAAAGAAAAAAGAATTTAATTTAGCCTAAGAAGCATTAAAAGCTTGTTCAACTAATATAACGTTCTAAATTCTAATGAAAATCAGCTATATCTATAATTCTCTCACTCTTTAGATTGTCTAATTTATTTTAATGTTTCTATAAATAAATTTATAAATTCATGACCAAACTCGTGCAACATTTGGGCCTTCAACTAATTTTACCTAATGGATTTCAGTTTGCTCAATTGGTAAAATCTCTGGTAGTTGTATAAGAGATTTTCTAGGGTTCAATCTCCGCTTACACCAAAAACTGAATGGTGTCTTGGTCTAATAATAAGAGCTATCATCAGGAGGGAAAACCATAGATTGAAACTCTCTCAACAAAACTAGGAAAGTTCTTTTAACATATTATTATGATATACAACTCATGGAATTGGGATACAATACAACTATTGTGGGTAGTGGGTAAAAAATAACACTTCATGCCTCGAAACTATTGGGAGGCACTTTCACATCTTGAAGGGTTGATTGACACTTAGGCTAGAGACTAGACCTCTGTTCAGTACTCTAAGAGCAACCGCTTTAGCTTTTCGAAAAGATTTCATCTATTTTATACAAAAAAACTACTTTTTCTATTTTACACCATCACTTTTACAAAAGATTCACATCAGTCCATCTATTATATACTATATTTATATAAATAATATATTTATTTTCTTTTTTTACAAAACACCCACCATCACTTTTACAAAACATCTACATCAATCCGTCAGTCCATTTTGTGCATTTATGCACAATTTTACGCTCACTAATGTAGATTTTGTTTTTGTCAAAATGTGTAAATTGAGTTACTTTTTGTATTTTGCAAGACTTTGCAACTACTGATGTGGTTGCTCCAGGCTTGATTTTGACTTTTCCTAGGCACCCAAAGTGCAAATCAACCTAAAGACCCCATTTTGCTTCCAAATTTGCACAAAAACCTCTTGGGGACTATAGACACATGTTCGCTAACTCGAGTTAGATTCAAATTACTGTTTATATATATATATTTATATATATATATATATATATATATATATATATATATATTTATACACATACCGCCGCACACTCTTGGCGTAATGGTCACTCCACATGTATAAGTGTTTGAAGGATGGTCATTGACGAACGGTTGAAGGAGACCGCTGAGGATGCTAAACGGGAGAGGGCTTTGAAGGATGTTGCGGTCGCCACTGCGAAGGACAAGAGCAAGGCTGCTGAGGCCGCCGAGAAGAAGGCCCAGGTGTCCGAAAAGGCCCTAGCATTGGCAGAGAAGAGGCTAACGGAATTGGACGTAAAGTTGGGGGGGATGAAGCTTAAACTGGCCGAGGCAGAGAGCTTAAACCTGGTGCAGGCTGACGAGATTGCCAACCTAAAGGCAGCCCTTGAGGCTTGCGAAGAGAAGTGGTACAATAATGGCTTCACTGACACAGAAAATTCTATAGAGCTCATTGTCCACAAAGCCTGGCAACATGGATTCAGGGAAGAATGGATGGCCGCGTTGCAGGCTATGGGAGTGCCAGATGATTCTCTATTAAGGCATCCGGAGCATATTCCCTTCCCCCCACCTCCTCCCCCCGTTCAGAGTCAGTCTGGTGCTGTTGACGAAGAGGTGGATACTCCCAACATGAAGGAGTTGGTGTGCGAGATCGACACCCAATTGGAGCGAGTTAATCTTGAGATCACCAGTAACCTTAAAGCCGTGCAGCCCAGTACCCCTCCTATTGAGGACGTTCAAGCCCAACCACCTCTCGCAAAGCAGTTCGCTG
The DNA here is from genome assembly GCF_040712315.1 of Castanea sativa. Lineage (NCBI taxonomy): Eukaryota > Viridiplantae > Streptophyta > Magnoliopsida > Fagales > Fagaceae > Castanea > Castanea sativa. The sequence continues at coordinate 35,267,946 of NC_134016.1, read as the reverse complement.
AAGGTGCCCCATCGCGAACTGCCTAGGAGGCTGCCTTGTCCCAGTCTACTGACCCCACTGCTCAAGCCTAAAGAGAGTTGCTTTTCTTGCCGTACCCTCTGATTATTATTGCTTTATTTTTCTCTTCTGTTATTTATTTTTCTTTTCTTTGGTTTTACCTATGGTCACTAGGGTGTGGTGACAAAGCACTGATTAAACTTTGGCTGGCGTTTATTTTGTTTCGATTAATTAGTCATCTTAAAATGGTGACTGGACCTCTATTTCAACTACATTTATAAATAATTGACTACTTTTGTGATATGTAACATCGTCGTAGATAATGATTGGTAACAAAAGATTTCATCTATTCTTAAAAAGGACGGATTATGACACTACCCGTTCAGAGGCCAAGCACGAACTGAAAATGGGTTTCTACACTTAAAAGTAATAAACGTTAGGTTCGCGCCTACTTGGTATTTGGAGTTAAACCGAGCACTGGCCCCCCCGAGAAATTAATTACAAGATATCCGCCCGCCTGGCGATTAGGATCGAACTGGGAACAGATTTCTGTTCCTAGAGAAGATAAGTGTCAAGATTCCACCGCGCGTAGGCTTCCGTCCTTAAAGAGATTTAATATAAGGCTTCCACCTGTTCGGTGAATAGAATCGAACCAGGAACAGGCTTCAGTCCTTAGAGAAAATAAGTGTCAGGTTTCCACCTGTTCAGTGATTAGGATCGAACCGAGCACAGGCTTTCGTCCTTAAAGAGATTTAATATAAGGTTTCCACTCATTCGGTAAATAGGATCGAACCAGGAATGGGCTTCTGTCTTTAGAGAAAATAAGTGTTAGGTTTCCACCTGCTCGATGAGTAAAATCGAACCGAGCACGAGCTTCTATCCTTAAAGAGATTTAATATGAGGTTTCCACCCGTTCGATGAATAGGATCGAACCGGGAACAAACTTCTGTCCTTTGAGAAAATAAGTGTTAGGTTTCCACTTGCTCAGTGAGTAAAATCGAACCGAGCATAGGCTTCTGTCCTTAAAGAGATTTAATATGAGGTTTCCACCCATTCAGTGAATAGGATCGAATCGGGAATGGGCTTCTGTCCTTAGAGAAAATAAGTGTTAGGTTTCCACCTGCTTGGTAAGTAAAATCGAACCGAGCACAGGCCTCCATCCTTAAAAAGATTTAATATAAGGTTTCTACCCGTTATGTGAATAGGATCGAATCGGGAATGAGCTTCTTTCCTTACATAGCAAATTAATAATGATGCAGTTAAGAGTGTGAATGTCCTTGCGCTCATAAACATTGATTACATGTTGAATGACATTATACACGTGTGGCATTACGCTCAACCCGAGTTTCCACATACTAATTGTCAGTGGTAAAACTTTTTAAAGTTGTGAACATTCCATGGTCGGGGAAGTGGTCTCTCGTCCAAATCTTCTAGGTAGTATGCTCGTGCTCTGACAATGGCGATAACTCTATATGGCCCCTCCTAGGTTGGGGCTAGCTTTCCTGCATTGATGTCTCGAGTGTTCCCTACTACTTTCCGTAGAACCAAATCTCCAGCGCTGAACTCTCTCCTCCTTACCTCTTTATTTTACCTCTGAGCAAGTTTCTTCTGGTACTTAGCGAGACATATGGTTGCTGATTCCCGATATTCTTCTAATAAGTCTAGCCGATTCATCATCAACTCGTCATTCTCAAGGAGGGCAAATTTCGAAACCCAAGCACTACACAAATTCACTTCGGCCAATATGATTGCTTTTACTCCATACGTTAGAGAAAATGGAGTTTCTCCCGTGGAACGTCTTGTGGTCATCCGATATGCCCATAAAACGCTGGGCAACTCCTCGGCCCACTTACCCTTGGAACCTTCCAATCTTTTCTTCAGCCCGTTCACAATTGTTTTGTTAGTGGCCTCGACCTGGCTGTTACTCTGTGAGTATGCCAGGGTGGAATACTTGTTCTTGATACCAAGATTGCTACAGAACTTGTGGAAGGTCTTGCTATCAAATTGCAACCCATTATCAGATACCAGGGACTCTGGCAGTCCAAATCTTGTTACTATGTTTCTCCACACAAATTTCTTAACGTCTACGTCCCGAATATTGGCCAATGCCTCAACCTCTGCCCACTTGGTGAAATAGTCCCAAGTCACTAGACCAAATTTTCAGTTCCCGGTAGCCCGTGGGAATGGTCCAACAATATCCAGCCCCCATTGTGCAAAGGGCCATGGGTTGCTAATAGGATTTAAACTCCTGGCCGGTTGGTGGATGAACGGGGCGTGTTTTTGACATTGCTCACACCTCTTCACGTATTCGGCAGCATCCTTTTGTATCTGTGGCCACCAAAATCCTTGAGTCATTACTCGGTGGGCTAATGAACGTTCTCCAACATGACTGCCGCACAACCCCTTATGGAGTTCCATCAGGAGCTCATCAACCTTGCTAAGGGGTAAGCACTGAAGGTAAGGTCCTCCGAAAGACCTCCGATACAGCTTACGGTCTGCCGATAGCCAATACCGAGCGGCTACCCGACATTCCCTAACTGCTTCTTTTTCATCAGTTGGCACTTGATCCTCGACCAAGAAGTCAATGATTGAATCCATCCAGCACGGCTCGGAAATTGCCACCACTAAAAAGTCTACCTTCGTATTAATACTCAGTTTTGGTACCAGCTCTACTTTAATTTACCAAGGTACCTCTTCAGTTAGTGATGACGCCAAAGTGCCCAAAGAGTCGACATGCCTATTCTATCCTCTGGCCACTTGAACCACCTTGGACTTCAAAAACTAGTTCATAATCTGCTTCACCAATCATAAGTACTCCATCATTTTGGAATCCTTGGCCTTAAAACTGCCCTGCACCTGATTAACCACCAACCGAGAGTCCGAGTAAACTTTTACATCTTGGGCACCAAGATCCAAAGCGACTCTCAATCCAGCAAGTAGGGCTTCATATTCAGCTTCGTTATTGGAATCCCTAAAACCCAATCTAAAAGAATGCTCCAACTTTAACCATTCCAGGGTGATGATGACAATTTTGGCCCCAGCCCCGAGTGCACTAGACGCACCATCCCCATCTCCTTCCTCAGGGAAAACTCTACAATGAAATCAGCGAGAACTTGACCTTTCACCGAACTCCTTAGTCTGTATCTGATGTCAAAAGAGCCTAGCCGAGTTTCCTACTTAGCTATTCGGCCCGTGAAATCAGATCTCTTCAACAATGACTGTAGGGGATACTCGGTCAATACATAGATGGTATGAGCTTGGAAATAATGGAGCAATTTCCTTGTAGCATACACTAATGCTAACACCAATTTCTCCAAGGGCAAATACCTCATCTCAGCATCGACCAACGTTTTGCTGACATAATGAGGGCGTTTGGATCTGCGTTCTGCGTCCACGTCCGCGTTTTGGCTTCTGTTTTTTTTTTTTTTTTTAAACCCAGCCGCATATATTGACTTTCAGCTATGTACAGTACACAAAATTACTGTTCATGGGTCCCACAAATTTCACTTTTCAGCAACTTTTTCATTAAAAATGGGTCCCATAATACTATTCACACATTTAAAAATTATTTTGCTACAGTGTTTTCAGTTTTCAGTTTTCAGTTTCAGCAAAATAAGTTCTATCCAAACAGACCCAATATACTGGTTGCTGCACGCCTTGATCCCTCAGTAATACGGCACTCACGTCATGCTTGGACACCGAAAGATACATGAACAAATCCTCACCGGGCTCTGAGGCTGACAACATAGGTGCTCGTACCAAATATTCCTTTAAATCCTGAAAAGCCCTTTCACACTCCTCGTTCCACTGAAACCTCCTCCACTTTTTCAGCAGCTGATAAAATGGATGGCACCAGTCTGCAAATTTGTAAATGAACCATTTTAGGGCAGTTAGAATACGGTTAACACCTGGACTTCCTTTGGGTTGCTCGGCGACTTGAGGCGCTCTACGGCTTCGATCTGATTTGGGTTGACCTCTATTCCTCGATACATGATCATATACCCTAGGAACTTGCCAGCCCCCACTCCAAAAGCACACTTATCAGCGTTGAGGCACAGCTTATGCCACCAGAGCACTTCAAACACTTCCTTAAGATTATCAACGTGCCTCTTCTCCTGCTTGCTTTTGACCACCATATCATCAACATATACCTCCAATGTGCACCTAATCTTATCCCTAAACATCATCGTCATCATGCATTGATAAGTGGCTCCAGCATTCTTTAGCCCGAAAGGCATCACGATATAGTGGTAATTGGCTTCAGGGGAAATGAAAGTTGTCTTTTCCTGATCTTAGGTGGCCAGGGCAATTTGATGATAACCTTGGAAAGCGTCTAGAAAACTCATCCTTGGGAAGAGATTTTTCGGCCATGCCCGGTTCAAATCAGTAAAATCCACACAAACCCTCTATTTCCCATTCTTCTTCTTCACAACCACGGTATTTGCCAGCCATTCCGAAAAGAAAACCTCATCTATTGCCCCATCCTCTTTAAGCCTCTTGACTTCTTGCTTAACTGCTTCGACGTGTTCCTTAGCCGACCTCCTCGGCTTCTGCTTCTTGGGGGGAAATACAAATCTATGTTAAGCTTATGACTACAAATTCAGGGTCTACCCCAAGAACTTCATATGGACTCCAAGTAAATACATCAACATTTTGTACAAACAGTAACAACATCTCCACCCTATCTTCATCCTTCATACTAGCTCCAATCTGAAAACTCCTATCCATGTCTAGGAGTATTCTCACTTTTATTAAATCCTCGGCACAGCTAGCCCCCATTCCTTCCTGGATTCTTGTAATTGCTATAAGGGAACTTGCTCGGCTGGTTCCTTTTGTTTAATCTCCTGGTTAACAGCAGCCACCAAGCATTTCCTGGCCATTTACTGATTTCTCCTCACTATAGCAATACCGTGCTCGGTGTGGAATTTGACCTTAACATGCAAAGTGGACGGAACTGCCCCCATCGAATGAATCCATGGCCTTCCAAGAATTGGCGTATACGGAGAAAACAAATTGACCACTATAAAGGTCACCATTACCTCCTTACCCTCCATATTCACGGGGAGCTAAATCTGCCATTCTGAGATCACCATTCAGCCATCAAACCCCACTAGTGGTGTGTCATACTTAGACAGGTCCTCTTTCTTCAATCCCAACCCCCTGAACAAGTCGGGATACATCACTTCAGCACCACTTCCCTAGTCCACCAGTACCATCTTCACTATAAAACCATTTATCCGAGTTGTGACCACCAAGTGTCGTCGTGTAGCTAGATCGTCCCTTCCAGGTCATCATCATTGAAGGCAATGGGCTCCCGAGTAAACCTCAGCTTCTTCTCGAGGGGTTTATCATCCAGACAACTTTCTACTAAAACCACAACCAGTACCTCTCTCCTTCCAATCACTAGGGTACACCTTGAAGCAACATGGATGATCTCTATCACTCCTAAAGGAGGCAGAAGAGGATTCTCCCAAGGGCTCGCAGCCTGCCCAGTTCCCTAATTTCTAGGTTCCACAACAAACTCTTTTAAGTACCCCATCCTTAATAACACTCCAAATGGTCTTTTAACACCCTGCATTGCTCAGTGGTATGCCCCATGTCCTTATGATAAGTATAGTAAAATTTTTTATTTCTCCTTGATGGGTCACCCCCCATCTTATTCGGCCACCGAAAGTATGGCTCGTTCTTAATTTGATCCACAATTCTGTGTATAGGCTCCCAAAACATCACATTTACTTCCCCTACTTACGTACCCGGTTCCTGGATCCTCAAATCCTTCCGGGGCCTTGACTGAAAGCCCCTTTATCGAGTCTGGCTCGTGACCGAGGCCTTGCCCTTGTTCTGTTGCCAATCATCCTCTAGCCGTTTATACTCTTCTATGCATCTCATTAACTGCCTCATATCCTCAGGGGGTCTCCTTGTCAACGAGTCCCGTAATTCAGAGTCCTCAAGTAATCCCAGCTGGAAAGTGCTCACTGCGACTTTTTCATTCCCCCCCTCTGATCTCGTTGTATAGTTCCCAGTACTGGCTAGTATAGTTACGTAAAGTTTCCCTAGCTACCATCTTCATCCACAGCAGCGCGTCCACAGGCTGTGGTACCCGGCTACAGGTCATAAATCGAACCTCGAACTCTTGAATCAATTCGACAAAACTATGAATCGAGCCCTGCCTCAACCCATTGAACCACCTCAGAGCGGTGGGCCCGAGACTTGAAGGGAACACCTTGCACATCAAAGCATCGTTATGACTGTGCAAAGACATCATCTGGATATAATGACTTACATGCTCTACCAGATTCGTTTTTTCGTCATAGGAGTTAAATGGAGGTTTGGTGAATCTACTTAGCATTGGTGCCCATTCGATATCTCCTGAGAGCTGTGATTGAGCAGCCCTTTGCAATGCTCGGATCATAGCATCCATAGCGGCATTACGGGGTCATTGCCCCTCTAGGGAGATTGAGTCCCGGTCTGCATACTCCCGAGACCAATCCCGATATCGACGGGAATCAGATTAATGGGACGCCTCCCCATAGCCACCTCCCACACTAGCCGACCCCTTTACACATTCTTCGCGGTTTCTTCTCCAACGCCTACCTCTTGCCTCTAACTCTAAATCCCTTACTAATCTGTGCAAGCGTTCGAGTTCCTCGTCCCTTCGGTCAAAACGTTCATGCCCCGAAGCACCTGATAATGTACGGTGTGTTCAAAACGACCCTTCCCTAAGACCAGATTGCTCTTCCTCTTGTTCATACTCCCTGTCTTCACACCCCTTTTGCCTCCTTTCCCGCCAACCGAACCCCCGAAAAGATCCTCCAGAGCCACTCTCAGCATAACTTCGTGATTGCCCCCCATACATCCTCCTTGTATTTCTCGTTGGATGCGAGTCTCGACAGAACTACAACTGTGTAGGAGATTCCCACAGACGGCGCCAATTATACGTGCCGAACTTAGCTTTGACAAGATGGGCCAATATTTAGACTCACAACTTATTTGTGTTGTGAGCTTAAGAGTTTTCTACTATAGGTAGTCCTTTGCCGGGTGACCCAATAGCACCCCCTAGTTTTTGTGAACTCTCTTTTTCCTCTGTAGGTTGCTCTCCTCCCTACTAATACTATCACTCTTTTTATTTCTGTTTTCTCTCTCTGCTTGCCAACCCCACACCTCTCTTTCTGTTCTCCTATTTATAGCCTTAGATGGGTGAAAGGGTTATGATTGCTTCCTGACCTCACTCGTGTAGATGAGGTTTGGTATCATCGTTTTTTATAAGAAGATGCTCTGTCGGGAACAGTGATAGTGGCATTGGAACTGGTTCTAGTCTCCAAAAGACTGCTCGGCATCGATACTCCCAGGGCAATACTGGGAAGCCGAGAACATAGGATGTTCTCAGCGCACACATTCCTGACCAAGACATAATTGATCGACATGGGCTTATCTCTGAATTGTCCAGGAAGAGGTGGACCTATTTTGGTATTCGGGCCCAAACTGGACCTGGAAGCGTATTCGTACTAGGACCAAAGGTTCGATGAGCATGAGATTGTGTACTATGCCATAAGACTAGGGCCCAAAGTTCAATGGGCTCAGGCCCATACCCCGTACAAATGTAAATGATTATGGGTGCATATCAATGTTTCAGCTTTGTTTTAGAGCTTGGTCTTGTTACATGGACTTCAATTGTATGTGTATATGCATTCCAGATGCTATCTTTTTACATGGACGTCATTCTAATTATCAACTATAACTAGATAATTGATAATTTTTCAATAACAAAAATAAAACAGCTTTAGGTTTAGGATGGATGCTTATATCCCAAAAAAAAGCATTGAGTGCAAGAGAGAGCTAGAAGGATTAATGCTTACATGACAGATTTTCATGAGGTTGACTCCTACTAATGACGAGCTAGAATTAAGCAATAACATCAATGAATGGTCCAACAAATTAATATAGAGAATCAAATTTAAGAACCTGTAACTGTAAAAATAAAAAAAAGGCAAGTGCACAAATCCTAACAGAATAGCTTTAATTGGAGAGCTATACATTTCCAAAACTTAAAACTTATGCTCTGCATTATTAAGTTCTAAAACAACAAACTTTTCTACAAACAATATAATCTTTAATATAATATTGACATCACACAGTACAACATACATATGCAAATTAGCAGAGCTGTAACACAACATACCTTATAACTTACAATGTACTGGATAGAAATTGCAACAAAGCACTTCAAAATCAATGCTTTGATAAATTTTCTTATCATCTGCTTGTCTGGCTTTTGGATCTGTATTATGATTATGAAATTCACTTTTCTTGTTTGTCATAGGGATGACTATTTGAAAGCACACATAGAGTTCTTGCAGACTCAAGTTATAGCGGGTGCTAGTCACCACACAAGTTGTAAAATAAGAAGATGAAGTGATTAGGTAACTCCTTGTTGGTTCTTCACTTTCAACTTTGGCATATTGACAATTAAAGAATTTTGGTCTCAAGTTGCAGTTTTTAAATTACTCCAACCAGTAAAGTTAAGATAAATAGATGTCCCTATGCTGAATAAACTTTATAAATAAAATAAAATAAACTTAAGGCAAACATGCCCTGAATCAAGTTTCAATTATCTTAGGTCTCAAAAGAAAATTTTCCACCCTATGTTTCTTATCTAATGTGAATTATGAAATGGATGATGGATTATGTTCCCTAATCATCCTGAAATGAAATGTCCAAAAGCTATAAGACAATGACCTGGTAAGGTACCTTTCACATTTTAGACATTAATCATAGAACCTCTAGACCTTACTTTTTGATCAACAAATCTTTAAAAGTTGAAAGTAAACAAGAGGTCAAAAATCTTAATTGCAATTCTCTGAAAACAAGAAAAAAAAAAAAAAAGGCAAAGTGGCAAACTCGCCCCCATTAAAAAAATTAGATTCATGTTTCATATTTATTATTCTTTATACTATAGATAAACCCCTAAATATCAAATAGTCAAAGATATGAACATGTATTACAATAAGATGTGGGGGTCACCTCATAAAGGTATTATACAAATAGGCTTTCAACCAATATTGAAGTTGATCAGAGTATCCAAAGATGCTTATTAATCAAAATCCCAGTACCCCAAACCAGTCCATAAAGCAAAAGTAGAAAACACTGAGAATAGTCCCAAACTTCCAGTTCCATGAAATTTGTTGAAAAACACAAACTAATTTAAATGACAGAAACAAATAAAAAGTAATACATACAGACAGCTGCCCATGAGGAGTGGCAGAGCAAAGCAAAGCACATAGATAGATATGAATGAACACACCTATTTCATTTCTTTCAGCTTTCAATGTACGACCAAACTTACCTTTTTATATTACCATAGAGCCATATAGATTCTCTCTTATATATATAGCTCCACATGTATTTTTTTTTTCAATATTAAAAAAAAAAAAAAAAAACCAATTCAAAATTTAGCTACCCAAAAATATTTTCAATTTTGTAAAATAAATTTAGAAATTATAATAATGGATTTAATCACGAAACAAGTTGTGAGTGTGAACCAATGAGACCCAACCTTCTTCTTTTTTAGAAATTAGAGTATGGATCAAGCTTCTCTCCGGTTCTTGCTGGTTCTGATATACACCTTCTGAGTATGAGAAGCCCTACAGAGACATCTACAGCTTTCAATTCTTCAATGTTTGAGGAGCTGAGGAATCTTTCTTTGATTGAACCTTCGAATTCTTTCAAAAACTCCAACTTTTTCTCAGTTTTGAGAGCTATCCTCAATTCTTGATCCAAAATTGACTCGCTTTCCAATGTGGGTTTCGCTGTATTCTCCACATGTTCCTCCTCTCTGTTGTTTTCTTGCTCTGTTCTTCTTTTCTGTTCCTCTATTTCCTCTGTCCCGAGCGATGATTCCCAGAATCTACTGGCCATAAAAGAATCAAACGAAACCCACAGAGGCACAAATAAACCTAGACAATCCTATCAATATTTTGTGATTCAAATTTACAATTGATGGAAGAGACATAATCCATGGCATGCACACAGACCACTAGGGTTTTTCCCTAACTTCAACAAATATAGAGGAAAAGGGTTAAGAATCAAAATCCCTAAATGAATGCTATAAGAAATTTAGAAACTCTAGATTCTAAATTTCTAAAGACACAAATGCATTCATTGATTTACCTAAGAACATTAGCAATGAAGGTTGGAGAGAAGAGACGACGAAAGAGAAGAACCCACAAGAACCTGCTTCAGATTAGGGGTCCGTTTGGATAGAGCTTATTTTGCTGAAAACTGAAAACTGAAAACACTGTAACAAATAATTAAAAAACGCAGATTGTAATTTTTTACTGTAGCTAGCGTTTTGTATTTAAGCCTTGCGTTTTTTACTGTTCTCTTTTTTTTGTGCCTTCTCTCCTCACCCACCGTAGCTCAGCAAGCAAGACCCTGGTAGAGAATGCCTTTGGTGAGGGATAAGAATGGTGGTGACGGGTCAGATTCCCAAGAAGGACGACGATACAAATCGATTAGGGAGGTGAGGAGTGGATCGGAGCTGCGCAAATGGTTCAGGGGAAGATCGATTTCGCCATCGACGATACAAGCAAAGATCTGCAACTCTCTCTCTCTCTCTGTCTCTATCTAAGCTGCAGAACTAGTAGAGCTTCTAGAAACCACTTTCTGTTCATCGGCTCCAAATTTCAGGTACTCTTTCTTTCTTTTTCTTTTCTCCTCAACTTTCTAGGGTTCCAAACACGTCTTACCTGAGTCTACTCCTTTTGTTTGACTCCAATCGAGCTCGGATTTCTCAGATCCATTCTTACATTAGGTTGAATTTCGATTCAATTTAACCTCTGTTTGGCCGCCGAGAAAATGCAGGGAAAACAATATTTCGGTTTCTCAATTTCAATTTTTTTCCTCTTCAATTTATTAACAGTGTCTAAGCGAGTTAGAAGTGAAAAAGAAAAAAAAAAGTCCATGTTTTTATGTTGATTTCTTAATTTTCGAAGCAATCAAACTAAGGATTATTGAAATCCTTGCACTTTCTGAATATTATTGTTATTATCCGAATTATTACCAAGAAATTATTATTATTGTTGTTGTGGTTGTTATAATATAAATTTGGTTTGAATTGGTGTAGGAAGTGGAAATGGCTAATCGAAAGGAGGATGAGAAAAATGAACGAATTAAACGCGGTCTACTCAAACTTACTGAGAATCGTTGATGTATCAATTGCAATAGTATGGTATGCTATCCATTTCCCTTCTCCCCCATTATATTAACTAATAACTGAGATAGTTTTAATTGCCAACACATTACATTTCAGAGTTGCTTTGCTGTATTGCATTGTGAATTAATGGAATTGGACTGCATGCGATCATTGATTGTTTTTTTATTAGTTTCTATTTGGCTTTGTTTAAAATGATGTGAAGTAAGCCAGTAAATAACTTGCCATGAACTAGTGAGAAATTGATTAGTAGTGGATGTCATTAACTGCGGCGAGAAATTGTAGGTGAAAGAAGTTTGACTAGAGAATTTTCAACAAAATTAGTGAAAAGTTTCTGCTTCTTATAATTACTATCATACAGAAACAGTTATAGACTTAAAGGACAAAGGAGTAAATTATGTTAAATTAGGTGATCATCATGACATAGCTGGATTGATACTTGGTCTTTGGTAATAGGTTTATTTGTTATTACTTTTTTCTTTGTCATACCGTTGTTGAAGGTGAAAAGCATAAAAAAAGTGACATAATTCATCTAAGTTTATTTCAGACAAGAAAGATACTCTTTCACATGGAAAGCAAGACCTTGACTTATTTGTATGTTTATGAGTTAGTGACAGCCTGCTCATCCTTTGCTAAACTCTCTACAAGAGCTTTGGAAGCATTTATAGAGCATCTTCTCCGATGACCACATTTTCAACATCTTGACCGATCAAACTAAGATTTCTTTCTCTATTTTAATTTTTTAAAGTTGATCTAGCTAATTGATGATGCTGATAAATATTATACTAGTTCAGTCACAATATTTTATAATATATGATCATTGGCGTGCCATTGATTTCTTTGGTTGAATAAAGATTACAAAGATCAAATTCTTTGAAATATGAACACTGCATTAACTGCTTAAGATAGCTGAAATACTGTCAGTTTATAAATGAATAAATTATCTAAGCGTATACGTTATAGAAATATTCCGTCAATGGTTGTGGTTGTAGTTGCAGATATGCTCTATGGTCTATATTATAAAGTTAAAATGTATTAATTTTACTCTCATTTCCTTTTCTTTCTTAAATAATCTGTATAAGTAAACTTCTGGTTATATTTCCAAGTCATTTTTTTTCTATAAATTTCTTTTGGGCATGAAGTTTAAACTTGGATGTCTTTCATCTCTGAAATCTGTTTGAAAGGGCTATCTTGGATGTCTTTCATTTCCTTAGTGTTTTCTTTTAGGATTTACTTTACCTGGAATATATACTGTATCCAACAGTCCAACCTCAAACTCATCCCACTGTGGTAGACTCTCTAAGATTGTTACTTGTTTATAGCAATTTTTAAGTTGGTGCTCACTTACATAAAAAGTATTGGCATTGTTACTAAGAAGTTCAGAGAGTGTTTACACTTAAATTTTTCCTAAATGGAAAAGTAGATATGGTTTGTTTTACAAGTTCTACTTTATCTTCTGCTAAGCAGGGACCTCAATATGTTTGCACAAATTTCTGGACGTTTGTTTGCACCACCTGCAGTGGAATACAGTATAAGTATTGATGTTTCTTAAAATTTCCTTTTCTTTGTGTGTGTTTGTGTGTGTGAGAGAGAGAGGGCAAATAGTATTTCCTTTGATGTCATACCTGCAGTCTGTTGATTAGTGTAATTATTTTTCAGTCGGGAGTTCACACATCGAGTAAAATCAGTATCAATGGCCAAACTCACTTCACAAGAAGTTACTGCCCTTCAAGAAGGGGGAAATAAGGTAGACATGCGTTTGGCTTTTTTTTGGAGATCTGCCAAGTTTTCTTTCTCTTTGTCTTTTTATCTTCTCAATTTTTCATGTTGCTTATCCATTAAATTGTGAAGTCAAATCCTTTAACCTTTCCGTTTGTTTTTGCAACAATTTTCTTGTATTTAATTCATTTTCTTTTTTACTGGTTTCTTACAGTGGAAGCATCAATTAGCTGCAAGAGTAGCTGCATCCTTCAAAACTTGCATTGAAGTTAAGGTGTATGATGAGAAGTTAGCTCTATTGCAATCAAAACTTTGAAATCTTTCATTAAAAGTTGTACCACGTGATTTTTATATTGTGAGGAACATTTCTTAAATATGAATGTTACCATCCAAAGGCATTGGAAATTAGAATATATATTTCCTTTTGTTGTATATGTGTATCTAAAAGACTTTGCCAGCAATTTCATACTTCCGATTCTTATTCTTTTGTAAGACTATTTTTAATCTGCAAGTTCAATGTCGTTTACTGTTGTAATCTTAAAATTCATTGAGTTAAAGGTAGATACTGTTGTAATCAAGGTATATACAAATGCATAAATTAAATTTGTAAGCCATTCACTCTGATTACCAAAATCACCATAATTGGAAAATAGTATATATATTCACGAGGTAGTGAACCATCAGTTATGGTCTCTACAAAAAATTACCATAATGTGATATTTTCACGAACATATTGATGCTGTGATATTGTTTCGAACCTCTCTCATCTCAGTTTCGTCCAACATTGAGATCACATCTGCCATGGCATCGTACTGACCTCCCTCACTACGTCCATATGTGCCCCCTGCAGAGTTGGCATGGTCACCATCGTTGTTTTCATGTGCTCTAACGAAATTGTGAAGAACCATTGTAGCAACAATGATGCGAGCTTGAGTGCGTAAGTGAAAGGGTGGCATACTTCTCAAAATTTTCCATTTATTCTTCCAAACTCCAAAAGTTCATTCTATGACCGAACGAAGTGATGAATGGAGATAATTAAATTTCTCCTCTGGACGATGCAGTGGTTCACCTCGGTTAAATTCGGGGATGTGGTATCTCTCCCCTTTATATGGTGCAAGGAAGCCTTGCTTCATAGGATACCCTGAATCAACAACATAGTACTTCCCTGCAAAATTATACGTTAAGTGCATTAACATTTGGGATTACATATACATACTTTAATACGGTCAATTATTTAGCATATTTACAAACCTGGTGGAGGTTTTGGGAAGTTGAGACTCTCATTATTGAGACAGCTTAAAAAAATCCTTGTGTCATGCGCTGACCCTTCCCATCCAACACAAGCAAATGTGAATTTCATGTCAAAGTCACATGCGCACATGCAGTTTGTTGTGACGATCCCTTTCCTGCCTCTATACGGGTGTTGCTCATCAACAGGTACGACCAATTCGACGTGGACCCCATCAATCGCACCAATGCAACCCTAACCATTGCCACAAAAAAACAATGTGAAAATGTATACGCGGTATGACAATAAAAATATAATTTGAATAAAATCAAATCAAGATACGAAATTCACAAAATACCTTGAAATGTGGCCAATATCGATCTGAATGCTGAATATGTTCTGGCACATTACGAAATGTACGATCAGCAGGCTTGATAATGTCTGGTGCCATAACGGTGGCTAACAATGTAACTATCGTGGCCACGTGTCGATGCACTGTCTCACCCGAATGCTGAAATCTATCCTGCACTACTCTGTTACCCGAGGCATGACCAAGTACCACCAATGTCATTGCCACAGACTCTTCCACGCAAACTCTTTTGGTACCGTTATATCCATACTGAGTGCGCAATGTATTACACAGTTGTCGAAACACATGGCTTGACATTCTAAAAATATTGCGACATTTCTGCTCATTTCCATTTAATATATATTGTACCCATTCATACCCCATTTGTATATTTGTATGCATTGGTACTTTGGTCATATAGGTCTCCACGTAAGCTACACATGCACACCCAGCTATATATGCCGCGAGTACAATGTCGTCCGTCAGGTCGAGGTCTGAATCATTTTCCAAATCCATCCTTCTTGAAGATTTAGGAATGCGTTATCTTACCAATACATACATATTCATCAGTCAATTGGATATTAAGCAATGCCACAGTACAACCTGAATTAATACAATGATTTTTATGTTATTGGAAACAAAAAATCTTAAATCAATTGCATAAACTACACGTAAAATTCATCACTAGTGAAAAGCTAAAAAATGGATTATTGTTGCCATAATGGAGTTTCTTATTAGAAATTGCTACACGTAAACGTGACATATGATTTGGATTTTTTTTTTTTAGCTTTTACCAAACTTTTACCAATATAAGCTTTTTTTAATTATTTTTTTGTTAATTGATTTTTTTTATAGCTTTTAGAACCGTTGGCCACTTTTTATTTTATTTTATTTTTATTTTTGTTATAGTTTTTACCAATATAGGCCTTTTTTTTTCTTTTTTTTTTATAGCATTTCAAGTGGAGAGAACCGTTGGTTGTTTTTTTTTTGTTTTTTTTTTTTTTTTAAGCTTTTAAAGGGGAGAAAACCGTTGGCCATTTTTTTTTTTTTTTGGTTATGGTAATTACCATAAGCTTTTTCCTTTTGTTGTACCGTTGTGACTTTTTTTATAGCTTTTTTTTTTCTTTTTTTTTTTAGCATTTAAAGGGGAGAAAACCGTTGGTGATATATATATATATATATATATATATATATATATATATATATTTTTTTAATAGTTTTTTTTATAGAAGCTCTTACCAAACTTTTACCAATATAAGCCTTTTTTATAGTTTTTTTTTTGTTAATGTTTTTGTTTATAGCTTTAACCAATATAAGATTTTACCAAACTTTTTTTTTTAAGAATCATATCAACAATGGCACATGAAAAATTCCCCTATCAAGGAGTTCATATATTACTTCCTAGCAGAATGTAACAGATGAGTACATATCCAAATCAACATGAAGACACTGACCAAGAGAGACCAAAGTTTTTTAACAGTAATAAATTTTGAAGACATATTTGTGAACAAATAAAAAAAAAAGTAAACAAAAAAGAGTGCAATAGGTAAATTTTTGAAAATCCGACTACTACACAACACCACATTGAAGCAACCCTATCGAGACAATCCCCTTTCGTTCAGAGAAAATGAAATTGAGGATTCCTTTGGAACTGCATCTCTAGCCACTTCAGCTGGATGTCCTTGTCATGAACAAGTGCTGTAAACATGCTCCTATTCACTGCTGTTTCCATGAAGAAGAGGGTGCTAAACATATAAAGACGATCACCCGATTGTACCCCAGGAAGACTTAACACCATGTCCAGAATTTCTTTAAACTCAGTAGTTGCTGTGTTTGCAACTGGTGGACGAGTACTTACAGTTCTACTTTCAATAAAAACATTTGAGATACTCTTCAAAGAGTCGGACATCTCTTGCACAACCGAACGCTTTTTTTTTTGTTTCTTGCAAATTCCCCTAGCAATGTGGACACTATTGAGCTTGCCTTTTCCCTTATCTATTGCTGGTCCTGCCCTCGACAATGATGGGTCTTCAACCTCCATTGGGTCAACATTCACAGGGGATTGACATTGGGGGTCAACAAACTCTTCTCTATCAACGGAGTCCTCGGACCCTTCGGTGTTTTCCTTTGGCATTGGACCACTAGTGCAGAATGCATGTTTTCCCATTGCAACTGTGCCTCCATACATAATGTCCATGGAGTCAAGATTCGGCATTCCTTTTTTTCTAAAGGTTCCTGCTAAGGGACATGCCTACATGTAGACAACCAGTAATTAGAACACAATATAGTTGTAGGCAATGGAAGTGAACTCAAGGACATGTGAAGTGAACTCACCGCAATCTTTCGGGTCCACCAGTCATCAGCAGCATCAAGCCGCCCAGTTCCAGCGTCAATACCCAACCCACTCTCATGCTCAAAACAATCCTTATACTTCCTCCAATTTCTCCTCAGATGATCCCATTTATTTTTGAACTGCTGGTGAGTTACCACTTTTCCCATTTCTGCCAACTACTTAAGATCTTCGTCAACCCCTTCCTTTCTTAAATATCCTTCCTTCCTCTGGCCCTCTAGGACTTGGACAGCACAGAAATCACAAAATGCTTTTACTTCATTTTTTTCTTTCCAATCTTGCCTCACATCATCACCACCATCATTTGATTTCCCCTTACCCATTTTTGCTACAAGCTTGGTCTATAGTCATTGAGGCATTTCAACAAACAACTCTTGTGCATGATATGCAATTGGTTACACATGCCCACATGAAAAATAAAAATTAAACTCACATAGCCACATACTATTGTCATGACAAACACAAAAGAATTGAACACATTCAACCACAGCAACCACGCACACACACGTTGCACACAAAAAAACCCACAGGTCTATACTCATTGAGGCATTTCAACAAACAACCCGTGTGCATGATATGCAATTGGTTACACATGCCCACATGAAAAATAAAAATTAAACTCACAAAGCCACATACTATTGTCATGACAAACACAAAAAAATTGAACACATTCAACCACAGCAACCACGCACACACACGTTGCACACAAAAAAACCCACAAATTCAAGCCTCAAGCCTCAAGCCTCATGGAAAATAACCACAGTATGAGAAGAGAGAGTATGAGAAGAGAGAGAGCAACTTACCTGTGAATGCAGATGGCCACAGTGGTGGCAACGGCGTCCCAAGCGGCGAGAAGGTGTGCTGGAGCGAAGGAAGAACAGAGCTCCGGATCGGCTTCTCTTCTTCCATGTATTTCCGTGGTTGAGAGTAATGGGTTTCCTTTGGTTTAATGGATTATTGGTGGGTGGGTGGGCGGAGTTCATTGAAGAGGAAGAGGACAGATTATTGATGAAGAGTAATGAAGATCTGCCACGGTAGTTGGGAGAGAGAGGGGTTGTGCGAAATTAGCCGTTGGGAGAGAAGAAAGAAAGAAATTTGAAGAAGAGAAGAAAGAAATATCCTGCTACTGACTCAAAACGTACAACAATGAAGAAAAAACAATGAAGAAAAGTCCAACGCGTTAATGACCAACGCGTTTATTTTGCTTTTGGTGTCCATCTATAGTAACTGAAAGTACTGTGCACTTGCGTTAAAAATATTTCAGCTGAAAAGCTCTTGCGTTTTCTGTCTTGCGCACTGTAGCCGTGGGACCCATACTGTGCTGGACGCAAACGCCAAACACAGGCCTCCAGACGCTATCCAAACACTACCTAGATCAGATGCGAGAGAAGAAGAAGAACCGTATGATGTTTTTTTTTTTTAGGGTTTTATATGTTAACCTGACTAACCTGTAACTGATATCCTATTAAAATTATACAAATGGCTAAGATTAAAACAAGTAAATCTAATGACTAAAACTTAAGTGGGTACCGTACCCCTAAAAAAAAGAGGGGATACAGGAGAATGACCCCTGGGGTTTAATTCCCGCCTATACCAACAATTGATTGGTGTCTTGCTCTGATGATAAAGAGTTATCATCAGGAGTGGACGCCATAGGTTGAAACTCTATTTTTTTTTTAAACTATTATTAATTTTATCCCTTAATTTGAGGAAATATACATTAACAATTACAAAATAATAATTTAATAATTAATGACAGTAGTTGTTTATTAGGAAAAAATTGTTCCAATGAGAGAGAGAGAGAGGGAGAGTATCATATAAAAATTATCAAATTCTATGAATCTACACAACATGCATATCCATCCAATACAAATACATATGCATAAGTTGTAACTTGAAGAAGAAAAAAAATGTGGGGTGCAAAAGGGATTCAATGGAAAGAACATTGGTGAATATATATAAGTTTTTAAATTTTGATAATAGAATTTTAGTTGGAGTAGGATTTAAAATTCTGAAACTTAGATGCATGTTGCATGTGTTAAAACACTTATTGTTACTTCGTCAAAAAAAAAATGATAAGAACAAATAAATTATTGACTCTATCAATTGAAACTTAGATGCATGTTACATGTTTTGTTAAAAAACATATAGTTGTTTTATCTAAAGAAATTGATAAGAACAAATAAGTTATTGTCTCTATCAACTGAAACATATGTTTTGTTAAAATACTTATTGTTATTTTATCTAAAAGCATGTTGCATGTTTTGTTAGACACTTATTAATATTTTATCTAAAAAAATTGATAAAAATAAATAAATTGTTGTCTTTATCAATTGAAAAGATGCATGTTTCATGTTTTATTAAAATACTTATAGTTATTTTTTTAAGACGTAAATACACTTCTGGTTCTACATTTTGAGTCAATTCTCATTTTGGTCCACACTTTTTTTCCCCTTGAATATGATCCCTAAAATCAACAAATCATTCTCATTTTAGTCCCTACCTCATTTCACTAATGAAAATAGGCTACGACACGGACGGAGTGCACTTCTGGCACGTTAGGCGCTGATGTGACCATTAAAATAATATTAAAAAATTTTAGGGTAAATTACAAACTACATGCCTAAAGTTTAGGGATGTTTGGAATTTACATCCTGAAGTTTCAGAATTTGGATTTTACCTCCTAAAATTTGGGGATATTTGGATTTTACACAAAGACGTTTTAGAATTTAAATTTTTACCCCCTAAATCTTAGGGTGTGTTTGGATTAATTTACTCACTAAATTATTATGAAACGTCAAGATGTAAAATCCAAATACCCCAAACTTTAGGTGGTAAAATCCAAATTTTAAAACTGGAGGGTATAAAAACCAAACAATCCCAAACTTTAGAAGGTAAAATCCAAATTCTAAAATTTTAAAATGTAAAATCCAAACACCCTCAAACTTTAAGGGTTTAGTATGTAATTTGAAAAGGAATTGGACAAGAAGGTTATCTGGCATTGCAGAATTTAAAATTTCTTTGGGTTTTGCTGGGGACAGAGAATATTTCTAGTGGTAGCCAGTTGACACTTCTATTTTTTCAGGATTATCCATACCAGTTTTATGCCTACATTTAGTTAAGAATCAAATGTGATTCCTTTTTCAACTAATTGATTCTTTGTGTGTGTGTGTGTGTGTGTGTGTGTTTTTTGTTTTTTGTTTTTTTACTTGGCATTTGGCAATATGTTTGAAAAATATTAGATGTAATATACTTTAGAACAATAATGCTGAAGGACTAAGACCGAGCAGTTTTGATTTTTTGTTTTGTGAGTTTTAGTTGTTGTTGTTGTTGTTGTTATTATTATTATTATTATTTAGACAAAAATGCAAAACTAACCCTCTAACTTTTAGTCTTTTTCATTTCAGTTCTCTAACTTTTAGTTTGATCATTCTAGTCCTCTAACTTTCAATTATTGTCAACTTGGTACTCTATTAAACCTCAGTTATGTCATGCCGTTAATTGAGCCAAAACGACGTTGTTTTGGTTTTTTTTTTATAAATTTCGAAATTAAAAGAAAATTAAAAAAAATTGATATTAAAAAAAAAAAAAAACCATTTCAGAACCATTTCATCAAAAATCACCAAAACCAAATTAACCAAAACCAAAGAGAGAGGATAGAATCGTCTTCGTCGGCTGAGAGAGAGAAGCGCATGAGAGAGAGAGGTGCATATGTTTCAGAGATCGAAAGGGAAGAAAACAATGAAATGGGTTACATTGCTTAAGGATATCAAAGGGAAGGTCGGTTTAACTCAATCTCCATCGTTTGCTACTTCTTCTTCTTCGTCTCCATCAGCTGCATTGCCTTCGTCGTCGTCGGCAACGGCGACAGTGAGAACTGGTGGTGATGATCAAATGAGAAAAATGGCAGGCTAATAAACCTAGGAGCTTGTCTGACCTAAAGAGCTGAAGACAAATTAAGCACAACAACAACAAGAAGAAGAAGAGAAGAGTAAGAAAAAACTATCATATTTGATGCTTTTGATTCTTACTTTTGTTTAAGGATTTTGATGTTTTTCTGCAATGTTCTAATCTCAAATCTTTTGGTGGGTGGGTCAGTGGGTGGGGTTTGGTTTTTGGTATTTCGTTTTTTTTTTTTTTTTTTTTTGGGTTTGTTTTGTGAAATAACCCAAAATTTTAAAGTCGTAGTTTGGCTTTGATTTTTGGGATTTTTCTACATGGGTGTCTGAGATTATTAATCATGCAGTTTTACTAGGTGGTAATTGGGAATCTTTGGCTCTTTTTTTTTTTTTTTTTTTTCTGTTGAGTTATGATAAAGATATTACTGTTTATGTTTCTCTCTTTGGTTTTGGTTAATTTGGATTTGATTTTTGATGAAATGGTGTTTACTTTAGAGCTGCATTGTGTTGATTGTGTTGAATTTTCTAATGCGTTTGTTTTGAAATGGTTTTTTTTTTTTTTAATATTAGTTCTTTTTAATATTAGTTCTTTTTAATTTTCTTTTAATTCCGAAATTTATTTAAAAAAAAAACTAAAACAATGTCGTTTTGGCTCAATTAATGGTAGGTCATAACTGGAGCTTAACGGAGTACCAAATTGACAACAATTGAAAGTTAAAGAACTGAAATGACAAAACTGAAAGTTAGAAGACTGAAATGAAAAAGACTAAAAGTTAGAGAGTCAGTTTTGCATTTTTGCCTATTATTTACTTGATTACTTGATAACACTAATTAATTTTTAGTTAAAAGAATATTTGGAGATATAAAAAGATAATAAATATAGCATTTATATGATTTTTAGACTATGGAAAAGCTAACAATATATTTGACTTTTACGGTTATGAATAATGTCAAAAAAAGGTTTTACAACAAAATAAGATATGATTTACTTTATATTTCATTAATTTATTTTAATTGAAAGTTTTTAAAATCAAAGGTTTAATTTAATTAATCCCAAAAAAACATGGGAAGTTATGTAACTTATTGAGAAATGCTACTAAAACTCTAGCATGTGTAAAAAGTAAAAACCCCGTAATCAAAATATTACGGATTAATATATAATCACTCTTAAATGAAAACTAAAATTCTTCTCAAAAATAAAAATAAAAAACTACAAATTAGTCCAATGTAAGTAATTACCCAAATTCAATAGAGGTGGCTGGTGATTGGGAATTCTATCTTGCGTGGACAAAAAAAAGGAGAAAGAGTAATGTAATAGTCTCATATAAGAATATAACTTTGAATGCAAATAGATTTGGTATATTGAAACAGGATTTTTTAAAATGGCCTATTTTCCTTTATGCTGGTCTTTATGAGGTTCCAGCGAGTCAACTTTGGAACTTTTATTATATTAATTTTTATAATTTTTTCGCTCTAAATAAATTAGTTATGACATCATCCGTTCGACTAAAAAATGTGTAACAAAATTAATCTTGTTACATATCATTTGTAAAAAAAAACACGATTTTGATTAGCTCATGTGGCAGGGAAAATTGCACTGACCTTCCTGAGGTTTTATGTCATTGCACTCACCTCTCCTTTAGTTTGAAATAAGACACTCACCTCTTTAGGATGATTAAAATTAATGAGCTAAAAATCTCGAAAATTCAAATTCCTTATTAGACGGCGTAAGGATGATAATTTAAGTGAAGGGTAAAATATGAAATTCAAGATTTTTAAAACTTTTTTTAATCATCCAAGAGAAGTTTGTGTAAATAATTTGCATTTTAAGGGAAGTAAGTGTTTTATTTCAAACTAGATGGGATTTGATATAATTTCCACACACAAAAACTCAAGGGAGGCCAATGTAATTTTTTCTCATTAATTATTATAAAATAGAAAATGTGAAATGACTAGATGACACAAATTTTGTGGACCTTATCTTCTTATCCTTTTTTCCCTTTCTTCTTTGACACCAAATATTAAATACTAAATATGCTTAATTATGAGTTGCAACATCTAAAGCTGAATAATTTTTAATAACAGAATCAAGTTGAATTGTTAATAGCTAGATATTAGATCTAAGTTGTGTTAGGTTCAAGGTAATTTTCAACGATCCCAGGAATTCTCTTGAATTCTTGGGCATTCCTATTTGGTTGCAAACAACTTAAGAAAATTAATTGCCCAAATTTATTACAACAAAAGACGCATTGAGAGTAGGTTTTAGTTAACTCAAATTGAAAAATCTCTTGTCATCAAATTAAAAATTTGGGACTCGAACCCCCTACACCAAAAATCAATTCATGTTTTGGTCTAATGATTAAGAGCAATCATCATGAAACAAATATTATAGCTTAAATTCTACCACATCTATAAAAATAAATAAATAAAAACCATTTTGCTAACAAATGGCTAATTAGTTTGACCGTATGTGTTGAAACAAAATTAACCAACCATCAAAAGACTCCATATTGACATTATTATATATCTCACCCCGGCCTTCACTTGATACGAGAAAAAATAATATTACAAGAGATATCAAATAATTGAGTTACAAGACTCTTGCGATAAAGAAAATGAAACTAGTTTAGCCTAAGAAGCATTAAAAGCTTGCTCAACTAATGATGCTAACTTTGCAATCCATTAAGGAAATTCAAATCCTTACATAGGTTGGTGTGCACGCACACTATTTCTTTCAATCTAAAGCTTCATTTTTATAGAACATGATTCAAAATAATATCTTAATAAGGACATACTTGAAAACACTTAGAAACAATATAACAGTAACACTTTATAAGATCCTTAATGCTTTAATTTTTCAATAAAGCTTTCGAAATTCTTAAAAGAGGATCCACCTTCAGTTACACTCACTTTGGCCATTTTCTTTAGCTCCAATGAATTTCTTTTTATACCATCATCAGAGAGCAGTGTTTCTATTTTTTTTTTTATTTCATGCCTCGTGATGAGTCCATTTTCATCAGGGGTCAACCCTAAACCAATCTTCCAAACATCACATATGTAACTCCTATTATGGAATTGGTCTGTAAAGAAAGGCCAACATAGAAATCGGGCTCCCAAGCTTATACCCTCCAAGGTTGAATTCCATCCACAATGGCTTACAAAACAAGCAATAGAAGGATGGTCTAACACCTTCTCTTGAGGTGCCCATTCAACAATCATTCCACGATCATTTAGTCTTGTTCTAAACACATGCAAGAATTCAGCAAGTGGTCCATCTGTTATATCTGATCAGACAACCCACAAAAAAGGTTGGCTTATGAGTTCAAGACCAAGTGCTAGTTCATCAAATTGTTGCTGGCTGAAGGTTGCTATGCTGCCAAAGGCAACATAAATGACTGAACCCACAGGTTGTTTATCAAGCCAGCTTAGACAAGCTGAATTCTGAGGCCAAAAGCTTCCAACATAATTGCTCAATTGATTGCCCAAAAGTAATGGGCCAACAGGTAAGATCCCAGGAATTAAATCGCAGGCCGCTGAGTCAAGTTCATGGAATGAGTTGCAGAGAAGCCAGTTGCATTGTTTGACATACTGGTTCATTCTCAAAGCATGATACTCAAAAATAAGGTTTTGTATCTTTGAGTCTCCTGGAAAGCTCCAAGGCAACTCGGTGCTACTGCATGCTAGGATTTCCTTTGACAACCAGATCAAGTTGTCTTTTATTGGAGTTCCTACAGGGTGATTCAACTATTATTTTTTATTTTCTCAAAATTAAACAAGTATATGTCACTAATTATGTGGCCGATACATTCTTATCCTTTTTCACCTTTCTTATACCAAATATTAAATACTGAAGATGCTTGATTATGAGTTGCTCAATAAGGTTTCAACATGTAAATCAAAATCTTTTTTAATAACATAAACAAGTTAGAATTATTAATAGCAGCAACATTTTTACCTTTAGTATCTATTATTCCATCCTCAATAAGCTTCGGGACATGAAGTAAAAAAGCCAAGTTTCCTGGTCCACCAGGCCAAACTGCCGCCCTTTTAATTCCCATCTTCTCAGCAACTTCTAGTGCCCACCCAGCCGCTATACTAGCAATGACACAACTGATCTGATCATCATCATTTGACTGATTAATTTTCTCAATCAAGTCCATCAAATGGACTGGCATAACTTTCAGCATACTTTGTGTCAGCTTAAGAACATCTTTTCGATCATCCCCCGGTTCTAGCCCATCAGGGATTGAGACTAGCCTTATTGGGCTCTTCTCTTCACTCTTCACTACCATTGAAGCTGTGACTTTTGCATGTATAAACTCAGTGTTAACAAATGTGACCTTGATCCCATGATCAACAATCTTGTGTGACAACTTCATTAGAGGGGCAACATGACCCTGCGCAGGACATGGTATGACCAGCACATGCGGTTGCCTACCCTGGCTGTCCATGACACAAATTTTCAAAGGGATTTCGGGCTCACGCATTTTAAGAGGTATTGGTTGGATTTTTGTAGCTCCTTCTCACAAACGTGAAATCGGAAGGGGGAGGGGCTACAATTAATAAAATAATATTTTTAAATAATTAATAAAACCTAAGATGCGACTTGAGGGGATAAAATATGGGAGGTTGTGTGGGATTCTCAATTTTGAGCAGGGGCAGCGCCATGTTGACCTGAAAATAAAAATTTATGTATAATAATTTAAAATTTTTTATTTGTCTACTCTTCAAATAAAAATTAGGAATATTCTCAATTTTTTTTATACCAATAAAATTAAATTTTGCTCTATAATTTGTTCTACATTCAATGAATGAATGATTGCTTAGTTGTGTACATAAAAAGAGATATAGCTTGTAGCATTGATAATGAGACTATCATGCAATAATTTCAAAATATGAAGAGACTATTATGCAATGATTTCAAAATATGAAAAATCGTAGAAGACAAATGTAAACTTTATGTATTTGCATGTTTTCTTATTGTTGTTGTTGTCAATATATGAATTTCTCTTCTTATTAAATTGTGTAATTTATGTTTCTTAAGAAATGCCCTAAGAAAAAATTTTAGAGCCGCCACTGATTTTAAGTTTAGATTTGTTTTTTTTTTTTTCGGGGGAAGGAAGTTAAAATAAAAATTATAATAGACTTTTAGTTTAAATAAAATTTAGGGTAAAATATTATTTTTATCCTAAACTTTCACAGAAAATTGTTTTTGGTCCTTAAAC
The DNA here is from genome assembly GCF_040712315.1 of Castanea sativa. Classification (NCBI taxonomy): domain Eukaryota; kingdom Viridiplantae; phylum Streptophyta; class Magnoliopsida; order Fagales; family Fagaceae; genus Castanea; species Castanea sativa. The sequence continues at coordinate 35,241,970 of NC_134016.1, read as the reverse complement.
TTTCTAAAGTTTATTTTTGGCCCTTAAATTTTGCAAAATGTTCTACTTTTCGTCCTTCCATAGATGTTTGTTGATTTAGGTCCTACGTGGCTTAATGGAATACTGAGGTGGTATTTGAGTTTTAAACTTATAAACACATGGCACGCAATAATTGGCCCACGTGGACTAAAAAGTATTGGTGAGACAAATTTACCCTCAAAGGCTCACACCCACTGACCTACATAACCCAGTCTCAAAAATCCACAAATCTGAAAAGCTTGAAATCCCAACGCCATTCCCACGGCCTCAATCGGCAACCCCAGCCCGACAAAGGAGTGTTCAATGGAAGCCTTCTTCTTCCATCATTGAAGCTAACCGTTACTGAAGCAACAGAAAGACTTTGAACCTTCTTGTTATACGCAAACAAAAGACAAATTTTTTGCTTAATTGAAAGTTTTTGAAGAAGAAACCTCTCCTGCGTTGTTGAAAGTTCACTAATGACTTTAAATATTGACTTGCTTGGTTTGGTGTGGAGTAAAAGAGAAATCTTTGAGGGATTCTTGGCTTCTTTGAGTTTGCCAAAAGTTGCTCTTGGAGGTTTGTTAGAAAATTTTGTTTTGTCAATCTTTTGCTTTGGTTCATTTGATTTTTAACCTTGAAATTTACTCTGATTGTTGTTTTCTTTTGAAGATGAGCCCATGATATGCCAAAAATTTGATATGGGTGCATGGGTTTATTATTTTTCTTTTTTCAATTTTAGTGAAGTTCATAGTTCATAATGAATCAGTATTTGAGTTTAATGAGCTGTGTCTTGGTCAAAACTTTCGTGTGGATTTCTCTCAATCGGCAGTGGGAGTTGCCTTTGAACACTCCGTTGCCGATTAGGGTCGTCGATTGAGGCCATGGACTGGCCCGTGAGATTGTGGCGTTGGAGTTTTAAGCGTTACAGATTTGGGGATTTTTAAGACAGTTGAGGTTTTGATTGGGTTGTGTGGGTGTAAGGGTAAATTTGTCTCACTAGTAGAACTGTTTAATCTCAATTACAAGTCTTTTGCAGTGATAGGAAATAAAAATCTACGTAGATAATAGTAGATTTACCCCTGTTTTTGTCTTGGAGCCCAGCGTTGTTGAAATCAACTTTAGAATTAGAATTATCTTTCTTCTTAGTAGTTCTTCTGTCTTTGACTTGTACTTGCCAAAAAGCAGCAGCGGCAAAGCGGGTGGTAGCGGTGAGGAGTGAGGATCATCTTTGGATTTGGTTTGTCTGGTAAAAGAGGGAAAAGTAGGAGAATTTTTAGTGGGTCAAGAGTTTTCTCACCGCCAAAATCCGATTATTTTTTAATGGGATTTACTAACTATGCTCTTAGGGCTTGTAAACTATTTTAAGAAATTTTTTATGGAAAAACAAAAAAGTAATTAACTAGTATGATAATTTTTTAATTCCTTGTAAAAACATTTTAAAAATGGATGGTACTAATCGGACCATTTTTTAAATAATCTTGAGCACCGAAAAATAGTTTTTAGTGTAGGTGGGAATTAAATTTCAAATCTTTTATACACTATCAGAGATTTTACAAGTTGAGCTGATTAGAACTCACATTAAATTCGTGAGTATAATAGAAGCCATTTTGCTTGAGCCATTTAATTTACAATTTTACCTCAATTATATCATTATTTCTTTTTTTTTTTTCATCATGTTGTTCAGCGTCAGATTGTGCTCTTTTTATTTTTATTTTATTTTTTGCATTGTTTTAAAAAAATACTAGCCTCTAAGCACGCACGTGACTCATCTATTTTTTGGGTAAAGATTAATAATTTTGCATTTATTATAATTTGGGATTTCTACTTTTTCCAATCACAAAAAAAATAAATAATAAATCTAAGGGTATGATGAATATGTGGGGTGAGTTTTGTAGATTGGAGGAGCTTTAAAACTAACAAAAGAGTGGTCCTATTTTGTAGGGAGTTAGTGAGTAGATGTAGGAATTTAAATCAACGTAAAAAGCAAGAAGGTATTTCAACGTAAAAGTAGGAATTTATTATTTTTGTGAATTTACTATTTTAACCCCATTTTTAAGTTTTAAGTAGAGGTATTTTTTACAGTAAAAAAAACAATAACTAATTTTCTTTTCCCAATTTACTATTTTAACTCCATTTTTTAATTTGTTGTTTAATTAATTTAAGGGTATTTTTGACAGGAAAAAAACATTAACTAACTTTCTAAATCCTCTTAATATATACAAATATATATAATAACAAAAATTTAAAATAGTATGATATGTGTAATGTGTTAATTTTTATAAGATGTAATTTTATTAATTTTAATTGATAATAAATAATAATTTTCTTATTTAATGTAATAAGTAAATTTATATAAGTTATATTTTTTATTCTCTCACTTTTCTCTTCAACCAAATACAAAAGTTTTCTATCTCTATATTTTTCCATCCTCCTAACTATATACATATGAGAGAAAACTAAACATTTTTTATCATTCAACTTTTTTTTGTCTCTTCCCCCATTTTCTTTGAAAAAGTGACTTTTGAACACCATTTATAGGGTTTGAAGTTTGAATTTTAGTGTGTGCGCCCAAACATATTAAAGCCCATTATGTGAGTGCCTTGCTCATATGTGAATTAAAAAAAAAAGACGCTTGAGTGATAAAGAAGTAGTGGTTATTACCGTGCATCCTTGGTGCAGTGGTTACCATCGCGCATCCTTAGTGCAGTGGTCATTCTACAAGTATAAATGTTTATGGGGTGTTGAGGGTAAGGGCCGGAATTCAAATTTCCAAGAGGGAGCTTCACACACATATACACTTGGATTAGGCCAGAGTAGAAATTCTATCTCATATTATAAAATAAAAATAAATAAAGAAGAAGAAGAAGAAGTGGTTGATAGCTAGCCACTCAAAGGTCCAATTGAAGTAAATAGAAGGGCAGTCAGCCACACAACTCCAAAAGAAAAAGAAAGATATTTTTTGAAAACAATAATTGAGAGAGAAGGTTAAAAAAAAATGAAGAAACAAAACATGAGAAAGAGGGAAATATTGAAGATGGAGATGCAAGGTTATAAGGGCGTGTTTGGTACATGTGTTTAAACACATGTTTTCAATTTTTAAACAAGATTACATGTATTTTCACACACTTTTTCACCTACACGTATTTCCAAAAAAAATTAAAAAATGTTGTTTAAACACACGTACCAAACAGACCCTAAATCTCTTTCTTTTCTTTTTTTTTCTTTTCTTTTTTACATAGGTTGTGTCCCCAAAGTGTCTTCGACGTGTCTAATAATTTCTTAAAAAAAAAAAGGGGGCTGGGACACATATGCAGCATGTCCTGTATGTGTCTAACACAAGCACGGCAGGCAAAAGGCATGTCAACGCTTTCTAGATCATAGTTAGTAAGTGTGTGTTTAGATAAGAATAAAAAATTAAAATTATTTTATTATTCAGTTTATTTTTGTTACTATTGATGGACCGCACTGCACTTTTTGGTACTATTCATGAGTCCTACTGTACTATTTCAACTAATTTTTACGTTTATCTATAGTACTTTCAACAATAAGTTTTTCAGTTTCAGCAAAATAAGCGGTATCCAAATAGATCCTAAATAAAAATTCAATAAAATAGATTTTAAAGACTAAAAGAATAAAAACTAGACTGAAGTGCAAATTACACCCTAAAGTTTGAGGATATTTGTATTTTACACTTCAAAGTTTTAAGATTTGAATTTTACCCCTTTAAAGTTCTATTATGTTTGCATTAGCAACCCATCCGTCCATATTTTCCATTAAGTGTTACATAAAATTGTTATGCTTGTTTATTTTATCCAATAAAATGATGCTACATCATTTTTAAACTAGATATTTGCATCTAAATAGGTTTGGATCGAAGATCCTCCCTATTTTCTTGCTGAGCAATTATTGATTGATGTAAACTCTATTGATTAATGATGATAGTATCGGCTTTTTTTTTTCTTTTTTTTTTTTAAGTTTTTATAAAAAAAAACTAAGGCTAAATTGAAAACAACACCTCTAAATTTTGGATTTTACACTATGAAGTTTTAGAATTTAGATCTTACCTCCTGAAGTTTTATTCCATTTGCATTAGTAATTCGTTCATCCATATTTTCTGTTAAGTGCCATATAAACTTACCATGTGTGTTTAGTTTATTCAATAAAATAATGCCATGTCATTTTTTAATTTTTTTTAGGCCACAAAAAAAATCTTGCAATTAACTCAAAAGTGTTTTCTGAGATGCAATTGACTCGTATGTAGTAGAAATGGTTGGGAATGAGATCCCCGTCCCAAACTTTCCTTGTTTCCATCCCTGCAACTCATTGTTTCAGTCTCAACATGCATGCTAAGTTGCTAACTCAGAAGTGTTTTTTGCAAAAAGACAGAAATGTTAAATATAGTTTGTGAATTGTGGTTAAGCTAGCATTTTCACTTGTGTACTTTAGAAGCAATAATGTTTGCTAAAACTTTAGTCATAATTGATAAATTGCCACTTTGAAGCACATAATCTTTTTGCTTACCAAAAAAGAACAGAAAAAGGGGAAGTAAAATATTCAATGAGCAGGTTAATTAAGCTTAAACAGAATTAAGGCTAATTGCAATTCATGATGCCAACTTTGCAAGCCATTATGGCAATTCAAATCTTTAAACACCGGTTCACATATTCGGTTTTTAGCAATAAACTTAAATAAAATTGCATACTTCGATAGACATAGAAACAATAAAACATAAACACTCTAAAAACATATTAATGCTTTATTTTTTCAATAAAGCTTTCAAAATTTTTAAAAGAAGATCCACCTTCTGTAACACTCCTTTTAGCCATCTCCTTCAGCTTCAATGCACTTGTTTTTATACCATCATCAAAGAGCTATGTTTTTATCTTTGTGTTGATTTCATGCCTGGTGATAATCCCATTTTCATCTGGGTTCAACCCTAAACCAACCTTCCAAACATCACATATGTAACTCCTATTTTGGAATTGATCTGTAAAATAAGGCCAGCATAGAAATGGGACTCCCATGCTTATACCCTCCAAGGTTGAATTCCATCCACAATGGCTTATAAAACATGCAGTAGAAGGGTGAGCTAGCACCTACTCTTGAGGTGCCCAATTAACAATCCTTCCACGATCAGCTATTCTTGTTCGAAACCCAACCAGGAATTTAGAAAGTGCTCCATTGATGATATTTGACCGGAAAACCCACAAAAACGGTTGGCCTATGAGTTCAAGTCCAAGTGCAAGTTCATCCAATTGTTGTTGGTGGAATTTCGATGTGCTACCAAAGGAAGCATAAATGACCGAATCCACAGGTTGTTTATCAAGCCAACTTAGGCAAGTTGAATCCTCTGGCCAAAAGCTTCCAATATGACTGCCTGATTGATTGGCCAAAAGTAATGGGCCAATAGGCATGATTTCAGGAATTAAATTTAAGGCCAATGAGTCAAGTTCATAGAATGAGTTGCAGAGAAGCCAGTTGCATTGTTTGACAAAATGGTTCATCCTGAAAAGATGTCCAAATAAAAATTCTTGACGCTTTGAGTCTCTGGGGCAGCTCCATGGCAACTTTGTGCTTGTCCATGCAGGGATTTCCTTTGACAGCCAAATCAACTCATTTTTTAATGGAGTTCCTATTTTTATCAAAACCAAACAAGTACCATATAATATATCAATTTTTTAATATAAAAATAACATCCATATGAACTTTATCCCCTTTTCCTTTTTTCTTTTCATTTAAAATAAAATCTTAACCACGAAATGGAGACTTGGAGGTGTTAATTGACATAGGTCATTGGAAAAATAGTAGTTAATTATTACCTCGAGTATCTATAATTCCATCCTGTATAAGCTTTGGGATACTTAGTATGATGGCCAAGGTTGCTGGTCCAGCAGGCCAAAGTACAGCCATTTTAATTCCCATCTTCTCAGCTACTTCGAGTGCCGGCACAACCATTCCATCAGTAATGACACAACTGATATGCTCATCATCAGACTCGTTAATTTTCTCAATCAGGTCCTTGAAATGACCTGGCATAACTTCTAGAAAACTATTGATCAGCTTAATTTTATTATTTCGATCATCGCCAGGTTCTAGACCATCTGGGAATGAGACTAGCCTTATTGGGCTCTTCATTGGCATTGTAGTTTTTAATCTTTCGTGTATGAACTCAGGGCTAACAATTGTGACCTTGATCCCATGATCAACAATCCAGTGAGAAAACTTCATAAGTGGGGCAACATGGCCCTGTGCTGGATATGGTATGACTAGCACATGTGGTTGGCTACCCATGACCCCAAATTCTAAATTCTAAAGTCTGCAAAATTACAAATCATAACCAAAATATCTGGTAACTACCAATGGAGACAACTGAAAAGTATGATAAGCAGTAAAGCACATGCTACTATAATAAGATAATTGTAAGATTATTTTGGTCAATAATAAAACTAGAAAATCAAAAGCACCAAATAAAAGGAATTCAAACTCTAAAAAATCTAACTCAATAAACAGATGTATCAAATCTGGGAAAATCAGAGCAAAACAACTATAGTCCATAGTTTGGCAGGTGTGAAAACATACAATTCGACTAAAACTCCTGCAAAATATCAGACGGCATCTATGATCTGTGACTGTGTGAGTAAGCTCAGTAAGGCCTTAAAACTCTTTTAAGTCGAAAGCTCAAACCGGCTAAAAGTGGAAACTATTGGTTTGATTTTTAGAGCTCTTTATAGCAAATATGAAATCAAATTTCAACAAAAGGTGCATGCATTGAAGGGTTCTTCAGTATTTGGTGAAGAAAATTTTATTCAAATGAAAGAAATAAGAGTTTGTTCAGAGGATTCAAGCAGTGGCGGCGCCACGTTCAAGCCAGGGTGTTCCCAGGAACACCCTGACCTGAAAAGAAAATTTTTTTTATATATAATAATTAATTTTTTTTTATTTGTTTACCCTTAAAAAAAACATTAGGAACACCCTCAAACAAAATCAGGAACACTCTCAAATTAAAAAAAATTTACCCTTACAGCCATTGTTGAAGCTTCTCAAACATGGTGAGATGCTGGCAGACCATGAGCTTGCATCTCCATTTCTTCTTCTTCTTCTTTTTCTTCTCTCTCTCTCTTTCTTTCTTTCTTTCTTTCTTTCTTTTTTTTTTCTGCGCTTTTGCCATTTCTGCATTTTTGCTCTTTCTAAGGTCTCTGCTATTCTTTGCCCGTTTGCTGAGGATGAAGAACAACTTTTTATTTTTCTATCATGGTCTTCCACAAGTCAGTAAATGCTTGGCTGTTAATGTGTAAAGTGTCAAAACTTTCTTCTTTTACTTGTACCAGATGATTAGCTGTCAACAATTTAATTGGGCCTTGTATTAGTATTTATTATTTAATTTTTTTTTTTTGAGGGGGACTTAATTAATTTTGTAATGGGCATGTCTGCCACTCTTCCAGATTTTACAAGATATATATATATATATATATATATATATATATATATATATATATATATATATATATATATAGTAAATGGACTTGGCCTGTTGGGCATAAGTTAAGATTAATTTAAATATAGACTAGCACAAAAATGTTATATAAGTATGTGGGTGTATATATATATTTCATCTCTTCTCTAAATTAAAACAATTTCCATGATGTTATCAACTCCTTGATTAAGAAACTTGATATTTAATTTATGTTTGCTTATAATTTAGTATTTCTTATTTTTCTTATGAAAGTTATGATATAAAAAATACACTTGAAAGATAAATCTCAATATTTATTTTGACTATTTTAGTCAATTTTTTCTACATTTACTAATTAATGTATTTATTTATCTTTAAAAAAATTATTAAATTAATTATGACGTCATTACAGTTCATTATTTTATTTGCTTATGAAGTTAGTTTTGATCATTCCTGTCGCTACTGCAACGGTAGAAAGAAGTTTTTCGGCAATGAAATATATAAAGAATTAATTGCGCAATCGAAAGGGAGATTAGTTGATGAATGATTTCTTGGTTGTATATATTGAAAGAGATATAGCTTCTAACATTGATAATGAGACTATCATGCAACGATTTTAAAATATGAAAACTAGTAGAAGATAATTGTAAATTTTATGTATTTGCGTTTTTTTTAAATTTTTTTATTGTTGTTGTTAATATATGAATTTCTCTTTTTATTAGATAGTGTAATTTATGCTTCTTAAGGAACACCCTGAAAAAAATTCCTGGAGCCGCCACTGGATTCAAGTATGCTATTGGCTGGTAGAAATTTCCTTTCTTTCTGATCTTAAATTAAGAGCCGCCGGTCAAATTAAGCCCAAAGAAAAGGACTTCGTACATTGGAAGGCTCAGTCTATTGTCGTTGAGTAATAATTCTACACGGACTTACACAAAAAATTTGCCCACATTTTCACGGGTTGACAAGGATATATGGATAATTGATATTATTTTCTTGCTTACTTTGAACAATATGCTCTGTTAGCATTTGTGAAAAATTCTGTCAAATTTTTTGTGCCTATAATTTTTTTTAAGTAAAAAGAAATGCGAGCTGAAGAAGGTGATTGGCATTAGTGCAAGCCAAGAATTATGGGTAATTCCTTTTCACCTAATTCATTCGTTTGAGTTTTTCTTTTTACTTGGCAATTCATTTGAAGAGTATTAAACATATAATGTTGGGCGACTAATATAAAATTTAGTGCAAGATTTTTTTTCCTTACTTGGCCACAATAATTAATTTTTTAGTTAGAAAAATATTGGAGATATAACGGGATAAAAAATATTACATTTTTGTGATTTATAGAATATGGGGAAGTTAATTACAATATTTGACTTTTATAGTCATGAATAATGTCAAACTAGGTTTCACAAAAAAGAAAAGAAAGGAAGAGATGGTTTATTATATTTTTCATTATTTTATTTTAATTGAAAGTTTTTAAAATCAAGGGTTTTATTTCCTTCTTCTCAAAAAAAAAAAAAAAAGAATATGAATTTTCTTGATATATGATTTAGGTATTAAAATTTATCAAGAATGAGCAAAGAGCATATTATAAAATTCAGAATTATTAGTAAGGATACATACAATGAACTCTTGCAATCCATTAGGTTGTTTTGTTAGGTTTGTATTTATAGGTTGGAAATTATGAACAAAGATTAAGTCTAGAAGTCATTTTCAAGACTATTTGATGTTCAAGACTGATGCTGAAAGTGAAGTTGTTGCACACTCAAAAACCACAGAGATTGCTACTATGAAGAATCTTCAAGAATATTCTTGAAGTTGTAGACTAGCGTTCAAGTTGAACAAAATTCACAATGCAAGAGTCCAAGGATTTAGTGTTGTATGTGGTCATATCAATAAGTTTTACTTGGAGTTGCTATAAAATTAGGGTTTATTCTATTATAAACTTCAATTCTATATAGTAGATCTATTTCCTTGAGGATTGGGGGGTAAATCTCTAGTGAGTTTTTCCCATATAGGGATTTCTCTTTGTAACAATATCGCATTGTTCTTTATTTTTTGCACTTGTTTTGCGGTATTGGTTTGTGAGACAATTAACCACAAATTGAACTTGAAAGCATAATATCTTAATTAACTTAACTTGGCATAAAACTAGTTGTGGGGGAGATGGGCGTAGGAGTGCATATTTATATGCATATTGGGCCTAAGGCCCAAGCCGAGGACATTAAGTAGTCTGTGGATGGGTAAACGTCTTACTAAGGATCTATGTTAGTTTATAGAGAAGCAAAGTCTGATCGTGATCATCCAAGAAGTTGGCCTGACGAGGAATATCTCCTCGAATCAGCTAGGCATAGGTCGGAATGAATTATCTGTCATCCAGAGGTAACGTCTCATGAGACTCTATTGATAAGGATGTGTAACACAGGGGTATAGGACAAAAGAAAACCATGAAATATCTAAAGAAAAAGCTGCTGCCACCACATTGAATGCTCTGTAGCTAACTCTCTGGACGCATTAATGAGGAAGTGATGCTTGAGTAGCAATTTTCAGCCTTATAGCTATCTTCAAAAGCTTCAGGAAGATGCTGATGGGACAAGTATCTTGACCAGCAATTTGATCCATACATGGAGGGTAGAGAGAGGAGAAAGAGAAGTATAAAAGGAAGAGGAAAGCCCCAAGAGGAGGGGGGTCGGAGAAAAAAAGAGAGAAAACACTATAGATTAAATATTTGTAATCTGTCTTTAAGAAATGAGAAATATAAGAACAAGCTCCTCGGTTTGAGTCCAATGACAATTTTTTATCATACAAACTAGTCCATCATTATCGTTTTGTGATCTTGGGTCACTTCCGTTGTTAGATAAGCTCAAAAGAAACTAGATTTCGAACCCACTCTCTACAAATTTATTGTATTGGGCTCTTTGGGCCTATACCCTTCCTATTATTGCGCTTAGGTACAAATTGTGACCTTACACTAGTTATTTGTAACAATCAAGTTCTAAATTCCCAAAGATATATTTTTGTGTGTGTTCCCTTTAAACCTCACTCTTTTGCCAAACTAAACCGCCCCTTACTTTGCTGGTTTTGGCACAATAATGAAAGTGTGAGATTTAACGTGACATTTATAAGTATAACATTTAATTTATCAGAAGAAACAATATATGTTTTTTTAATGTCCCCTTCAAATATTTAGCATGTCCCTTAATACATAAAACTTAATAATTTCTTTTTCTTTTGTAATGAAACTTAATAGTTTCTTGCTACTATTAGAGAATAGGGAACACATAATTCCTCTCTGTAATTCATGAACTGAAGGTAATAATTAAAATAGTCAAGTCTACCAAATCAAGTAAACTTAATAGTTTTTGAATTGATTTATTTATTACTTCATGGGAAGCAAACTCATTGCAATCACTCTAATATTGTAAGAATTAACCCACCTAAAACAAGTGAATTAATTTCAATTAAAATTCAGAAAAAAAAAAAAAAAAAAAAAAACTTAGCCATTTCATGTAATGGTTATATTTATGTTCTTGAAGTTTGTGGCAATCTAGATTGGAAAATCATTTGAGTAAAACTTATTGCACACTAGTATGTATACACCCAAATAGGTAATAAACACTACCCCAAATCATAGTATCGACCATTTCATCAATGCTACCATTAGACTCACCTTATACTTGTAATATTTTCTTCATCAACCTAAATGAAATTATATTGTTTCGGGGAAAAACCATTTTGAATTGTGACATTCCATGGGATATACCAATTAACAAAACTCTTGTTGCATTTAGCATCCGTTTGGATACCACGTGAACGTCTGCATTTCCTTTTCTTCTTTTTTTTTTTTTTTTGTAAAAGCATATTTTAGTATTTTCAGTGGGTCCCGTGCACTGTTCACGAGACCCACAAACTTCTTTTTTCAGCAACTTTTTTATTAAAAATGGGTCACACGGTACTATCCACACATTTAAAAATTATTTTACTATAGTGTTTTCAGTTTTTAGTTTTCAGTTTTTAATAAAATAAGCGGTATCAAAATGGACACTTAATATACACATGAACATAAGGAGGATTGTAGAAAGTGGCGAAAGAACAGGAAGTGGAGAAGTAAAATATTCAATAAATAGGTTAATTAAGCATAAGCAGAATTAAGGCAAATTGCTATTCACGATGCCAACATTGCAAGCCATTATATATGGCAATTCAGATCTTTAAACCCCTGCTCACATCTTCATTTTTTAGCAATAAACTTAAAAGAAATTGCATACTTCGATAGACATAGAAATAATAAAGCATAAACACTCTAAAAACATCTTAATGCTTTATTTGTTCAATAAAGCTTTCAAAATTCTTAAAAGAAGATCCAACTTCAGTAACACTCTTTTTAGCCATCTCCTTCAGCTTCAATGCACTTGTTTTTATACCATCATCAAAGAGCAATGCTTTTATCTTTGTGTTGATTTCATGCCCGGTGATAATCCCATTTTCATTTGGGTTCAACCCTAAACCAACCTTCCAAACATCACATATGTAACTCTTATTTTGGAATTGATCTGTAAAATAAGGCCAGCATAGAAATGGGACTCCCATGCTTATACCCTCCAAGGTTGAATTCCATCCACAATGGCTTATAAAACATGCAGTAGAAGGGTGAGCTAGCACCTGCTCTTGAGGTGCCCAATTAACAATCCTTCCACGATCAGCTATTCTTGTTCTAAACCCATCCAGGAATTTAGAAAGTGCTTCATTGATGATATTTGACCGGAAAACCCACAAAAATGGTTGGCTTATGAGTTCAAGTCCAAGTGCAAGTTCATCCAATTGTTGTTGGTTGAATTTTGATGTGCTGCCAAAGGAAGCATAAATGACCGAATCCACAGGTTGTTTATCAAGCCAACTTAGGCAAGTTGAATCCTCTGGCCAAAAGCTTCCAATATGACTGCCTAATTGATTGGCCAAAAGTAATGGGCCAATAGGCATGATTTCAGGAATTAAATTTAAGGCCAATGAGTCAAGTTCATAGAATGAGTTACAGAGAAGCCAGTTGCATTGTTTGACAAAATGATTATTCCTGAAAACATGTCCAAATAAAAATTCTTGACACTCTGAGTCTCCAGGGCAGCTCCACGGCAACTTTGTGCTTGTCCATGCAGGGATTTCCTTTGACAGCCAAATCAACTCATTTTTTAATGGAGTTCCTGCAGGGTCAAATTATTTTTATCAAAACCAAACAAGTACCATATAATATATCAATTGTTTAATATAAAAATAACATCCATATGAACTTTATCCCCTTTTCCATTTTTCTTTTAATTTAAAATAAAATCTTAACCACGAAATGGAGACTTAGAGGTGTTAATTGACATACGGTCATTGGCAAAATAGTAGTTAATTATTACCTCGAGTATCTATAATTCCATCTTTAATAAGCTTTGGGATACTTAGTATGGTGGCCAAGGTTGCTGGTCCCGCAGGGCAAAGTACAGCCATTTTAATTCCCATCTTTTCAGCTACTTCGAGTGCCGGCACAACCATTCCATCAGTAATGACACAACTGATACGCTCATCATCAGACTCGTTAATTTTCTCAATCAAGTCCTTGAAATGACCTGGCATAACTTCTATAAAACTATTGGTCAGCTTAATGGTATCATGTCGATCATCGCCTGGTTCTAGACCATCTGGGAATGAGACTAGCCTTATTGGGCTCTTCATTGGCATTGTAGTTTTTAATCTTTCGTGTATGAACTCAGGGCTAACAAATGTGACCTTGATCCCATGATCAACAATGCGGTGAGAAAACTTCATAAGTGGGGCAACATGGCCCTGAGCTGGAAATGGTACGACTAGCACATGTGGTTGGCTACCCATGACCCCAAATTCTAAATTCTGAAGTCTGCAAAATAACAAATCATAACCAAAATCTCTAGTAACTACCAACGGAGACAACTGAAAAGTATGATAAGCAGTAAAGCACATGCTACTATAGTAAGATAATTGTAAGATTATTTTGGTCAATAATAAAACTAGAAAATCAGAAGCACCAAATAAATGGAATTCAAACTCTAAAAATCTAACTCAATAAACAAATGTATCAAATGTGGGAAAATCAGAGCAAAACAACTGTAGTCCATAGTTTGGCAGTTGTGAAAACATACAATCCGACTAGAACTCCTGCAAAATATCTGACGGCATTTACGATCTGTGACTGTGTGAGTAAGCTCAGTAAGGCGTTAAAACTCTTCTAAGTCGAAAGCTCAAACCGGCTAAAAGTTGAAGAGAGGAAAAGAATGTTTCAGGCTCTCACAGACGTGCTTGGGAGCTATTGGTTTGATTTTTAGAGCTCTTTATAGCAAATGTGAAATCAATTGTCTTCAATTGTCATCAGTACATTATACTATTTCAACTAATTTTACCTTCGTGTACAGTACTTTCAGCAATAAGGGTCCGTTTGGATAGAGCTTATTGCTGAAAACTAAAAACTGAAAATTGAAAACACTGTAGCAAAATAATTTTTAAATGTGTGAATAGTACCGTGGGACCCATTTTTAATAAAAAAAATTCTGTAAAGTGAAGTTTGTGGGTCCCATGAATAGTACACGAGACCCACAAATGTGCTGAAAGTCAGCAAAATGCGGCTACTGTTCATGCACAGTAACATGAACAGTAGCCTTGTCCCCCTGACCCGTGCTGCTGCAGCAGAAGAAGAATAAAAATAAAACAAAAAAACAAAAAACTTAGACGCAGACGCGGAAGAAGCTGTATCCAAACTCAGCCTAAGTTTTAATTTCAGTAACATAAGCGGTATTTAAACGCACTCAAATAAAACAAATAAGAGTTTTTTCAAAGGATTCAAGTACAGTGCCGGCTCCAAGAATTTTGTTTAGGGGGGTCATTAAAAAAATTTTAATTAAAAAAGAACTTGAATATATCAAGTTATCGAAAAAAAAAATTAGTACATGAAGTTTTACAATTTTTTTCTACAAATTCTCAAAATTTTAATTGTTATATGATGGTTCATTATGAGTATTTATTGCCAATGTGGGTAGCTATGAGCCTATGGCTATTTTATTTTGTTAAGTTTATCTAACATTTTTATTTTTATGCAATTGTTATTATCTATTTGTTATTTTTTTTATAAAAATATTTTAAACTAAATGAATAAACTAAACTCATTAGCTTTTTTATTAATTATTGACGCACACAACCACACTCATTCATACATAAAATTATACACTATGTGTTTACTTAACCAATCAAATGCTTTGACAAACACTAACTTTACAATTTTTTTTCTTAAATTTTACTAACTTTATAACAAAAGGTTATTATAATATAATAACAATACACACACATATAACAAACCATTTCTATTTCCTAATTATTAAATTATATAAATTTATATTATATTTATATTATACACACAAACGTTCACACACATCATAATTCACACAAATAGTATTATAATAAAAAGTAATGCACACAATCAATATTAGACGCACTCACACACATAATATAAATTTATAAAAAAGAGTGACACTTACAATTCATAAACACTTACTATTTACTCTTAAAGTTTGAAATACTTGTAATAAAGATGTGCAAATTTTAATTTAGGGTGTGCAAAAATATTTTTAAAATAAATTAAAGTATTAATCTAACAAATATATATATATAAATATTTTATATATAATTTATTTATTTTATAAATCAGGGGGGTTCATTTGAACCCTAAATATAGACTAACGCCTCCCCTGTGAATCAAGTATGCCATTGGTTGGTAGAAATTTCCTTTCTTTCTAATCTTAAATTAGGAGCCGCCGGGGTCTATTTCAAAAAAAAAAAAAAAAAAGAGCCGCCGGGGTCAAATCAAGCCCAAAGAAAAGGACTTTGTGCACTAGAAGGCTCAGTCTATAGTCGTTTAGTAATAATTCTACAAGGACGTACACAACAATTTTGCGATAATTATAATATGTTCACGGGATGACAAGAATTTATCAATAATTATATTATTTTCTTGTCTACTTTTAACAATATGCTTTGTGAGCATTTGTGATAAATTTTGTCAAATTTTTTGTGTTTCTAATTTTTTTTAAAGTAAAAATGAATGCAACCTGAAGAAGGTGATTGGCATTAGTGCAAGCCAAGAATTATAGGTAATTCCTTTTCACCTACTTCATTCGTTTGGGTTTTTCTTTTTACTTGGCAATTCATTTGAAGAGCATTAAACATTTAAAACATATTAAACATATATATCGTAGAAAGTAATTTTGGGTGACTAATATAAAACATAGTGCAAGATTTTTTTTTTCTTACTTGGCCACAATAATTTATTTTTTAGTTAGAAAAATATTGGAGATGTAGTGGGATAATAAATTTTACATTTTTTTTGATTTATAGAATATGGGGAAGTTAATTACAATATTTGACTTTTATTGTCATGAATAATGTCAAATTAGGTTTCACAAAAAAGAAAAAAGAAGAGATAGTTTATTATATTTTTCATTATTTTATTTTAATTAAAATTTATTAAAATCATGGGTTTAATTTCCTTCTTCTCAAAAAAAAATTAAGAATATAAATTTTCTTAATATATGATTTAGGTATTAAAATTTATCAAGAATGAGTAAAGAGCAGATTATAAAACTCAAAATTATTAGTAAGGATACATACAATGAACTCTTGCAATCCATTTGGCTTTTTTGTTAGGTTTGTATTTATAGGTTGGAAATTATGAACAAAGATTAAGTCTAGAAGTCATTTTCAAGCCTATTTGATGCTCAAGACTGATGCTAAAAGTGAAGTTGTTGCACACTCAAAAACCACAAAGATTGCTACTATGAAGAATCTTCAAGAATATTCTTGAAGTTGTAGACTAGTGTTCAAGTTGAACAAAATTCACAATATAAGAGTCCAAGGATTTAGTGTTGTATGTGGTCATGTCAGTAAGTTTTACTTGGAGTTGCTATAAGATTAGGGTTGATTCTATTATAAACTTCAATTCTATATAGTGGATCTATTTCCTTGAGGGTTGGTGGTAAATCTCTAGTGAGTTTTTCCCATCTAGGGTTTTCTCTTTGTAACAATATCACATTGTTCTTTATTTTCTGCACTTGTTTTGCAGTATTGGTTTGTGTGACAATTAACCATAAGTTGAACTTGAAAGCATAATATCTTAATTAACTTAACTTGGCATAAAACTAGTTATTTGTAACAATCGGGTTCTAAATTCCCAACACTATTTTTTTTGTGTTTACTTTAAACCTCACTTTTTTAATATCATATCAAACTAAACCACCCCTTACTTTGCTGGTTTTGGCACAATGATGAAAGTGTGAGATTTAAAGTGGCGTTTATAAGTATGACATTTAATTTATCATAAGAAACAATATATGTTTTTTTAATGTTCCCTTCAAATATTTAACATGTCCCTTAATACATAAAACTTAATAATTTCTTTTTTCTTTTGTAATGGAACTTAATAGTTTCTTGCTACTATTAGAGAATAGGGAACACATAATTCCTCTCTGTAATTCATGAACAGAAGGTAATAAAGTAGTCAAGTCTACCAAATCAGGTAAGCTTAATAGTTTTCAATTGATTCATTTATTACTTCATGGGAAGCAAACTCATTGCGATCACTATAATATTGTAAGAATTAACCCACCTAAAACAAATGAATTAATTTCAATTAAAATTCCGAAAAACAATAAGCTTAGCAATTTCATGTTGTAGGGATAAAAGGCCCAAAAATGCATTTTGGGCAATGGGCTTTGTTTGAGGTTGTTCACTTATCTGAGGACGGATTAATGGTAATGAAGATGTCAGACCTAGAGATCCACAAGCAAATTGTGACCGAGAAAACTAAGGGAGGTAATCCAGGGAGGGGTGTCTCTTCGGCTAAGCAAAGTAAAGATCAGATGGTGTGTCATATTGTCCAGAATGATCTTTTAGGAGGTCTTGTTGATGAAGATATGTTTCATGGGGACACAGAGCACATGAACGGTTATGAAATATCTAAGAAAAAGTTGTTACCACCGCATTAAATGCTCTATATCTAAATCTCTTGCTGCATTAATGAGAAAGTGATATTTGAACAATGATTTTCAGCCTTACAGCTATTACCTAAAGACTTTAGGAAGGTGCTGATGAGACAAGTATCAACACTAGCAGTCTAGACCTACACGTGGAGAGCGAAAATGAGAGGAACAAGGAAGTATAAGATAGAAGAAGGACCCGGAGAAGAGGGATCGCGAAAAGGAAGGAGGAAAAGAAAACACTGTAGACTTAAGAACAATATCTGTAATCTGTCCTTAAGAAAGTGAAATATAAGAATCAACCTCCTCGGCTTAAGACTGAAGACAGTTTTCACTATACAAATTATTCTAGCTTCCTCCTATTGTGATTTTAGCCCAATGTTATTGTTAACTTAATTCATTAAAACGTAGATTTCGAGCCCATTCTTTACAAATTCATTGTATTGGGCTCTTTGGACCTATCCTCTTCCTATTTGTGAACTTAATTAGGTGCAAATCGTGTTCTTACACTTAGCGTCATCTGTGGAAAAATTGTGTTTTATTGAGTTTAACGTCTAATTATGGTAAATTCAAGTCCATACCAGGCAGAGTCTATGGGATCCCAGCGTCAAGATCATTTTCTCAATCTTGAATGCGATAGAGACCGGGAGGGAAGTGTACATGCCACCCATACTAGCAGAAGTCAGTCACGAAGTGGGAGAAGAGTCTCCCATGAGAAAAATACCAAAGCCATGTAGTTGGAGATTGATCATTTGAGGAGAAAGTTGCATCACAAACGACAGAAGCGAACTCCGTACAATCTGACTCTTCTTCTGATGAAGGCGGGGATGCTAGCTACAGGCCCAAGTCAAGAACTCCCCTTAGTGAGTCTTTCTCATATGAAAAGGGTAACCCTCACGACCACAGGAATAGGAATTCATCCTATAGAGGCCTGGGGAATGATGCTATGAGCAGAGCATTGAACCAAATTTCTAAATCACCCTTCACGCAAAGAATTGAAGGAGGAAAACTTCCTCGGCATTTCACTCTGTTGGAAGAATACATGTTTGTATCACGTACAAAATATACGCAGCGGAAAAATAACGAATCTACTTCATTCATAAATGTTAACATGTACTATGTAAGTTTCAAAATTTAAGAACAAGAGAGTGTACATTGGTGTGGTGAATTTCAAAAACGAAGATCAAAAGCACTTGGGAACACTTTTAATCTTCACTCCAATTCCACTAACGCCCAAGAAGTGTGGTCTCTCAATCAGTTTTTCAAAGGAGAATGTCAAAGTGTCTAACACTTCTTACACACCATTTCACAATAGTGTTATTATTTTTCACATACAAAAAATTTTGTATGTTTCTCCCTTTGTATCTAACTGCTTATCTAATTGGACTGGCATTTTGGGCCTTTCCAATTGGGCTTAAGTGTGTAGCTTGGAGTGAGACCAAAATGGACCAATAAGACATTAGCTCCAATGGGCCTTGGACTTCTGTCAACTCTTGACAAGTCCAAAGTTACCATTAATTATATTTAATACCACTATATAAATATAGTTACACTGTAGGCCTTATTTATAAATTATATCCCAAAACTCTATTATACATGCAACCCCTTCATAAAATATTCGTAGTAATACAAAATTATGAATGTAGACTGCCACTTTGTAAATTACTACATCTTATCCTTGAGTACCCGGTTTAATCCTTTAAAGTAATTCATCATATATTAATGAAATCCAAATTCATATATATATACTTTAGTAACTTCTTACCAAAGTGGTTAGGCCTAACTCTTTGAATAACCAAACCCATTAAACTTATCTCAAAGGAATATTTTGTATCTCCGCTAAGAGATTATGAATTCCATCTTGAGAATATATGTTCCATCAACACTAAATGTGATTGCCCAACATACTGAGATTTTGATCGTTTCTTTAGACCTCACTCCTGATATATCATAGTAACCTACACCTCATGATCAGGTCCATTCTTAGGATTAAGAGTTCATAAAAATAGAAGTCGTGAGATTTATTATTTATTTGACAATCATTAGGAGAATAATAAATCTCACAGCGATCCAGTTAAATATGTTTTAACTCTTAAAACATATCAACATATCAACTAGAAGTCTCTACTTCCATGATCAAGACAAATCATCTTAGTTGATACGTTATAGTCTTTGCAGATGAAATGCCCAATTTCATCACTGACTACGAACTATAATTCTGAGTTTACAAAAAACTTGTGATTTATATCTTCTATGACTTTTCACATAAATCACATATTATGCATCTCATAGGCTATATGATAATGTCTCAATATTCATGTTACCATTATTTTAGATAAAAATAAAATAACTTTATTAATCACAACACTAAGTCATACATAATGTCATACATAGCATCATACAATAGGATTTAATGGCACATATCCTAACAATCTCCCACTTGCCCTAAAGACTATTGTGCACTAATCTAACCCCCATTTCCTCCAAGCGTGACTCAAAAGTCCTTTGGGGCAAGGCTTTGTTAAAGGGATCTACTAGATTCTTTGCACCATCAATCTTTGCGACTACTACATCTCCACGAGCAACAATGTCTGGAATGATGTGGTACTTTCTTTCTATGTGCTTTCCTTTCTTGTGATTCCTTGAATCCTTAGATTGTGCAACCGCTTCGCTATTGTCACAGAACAATGTAATAGGAACTTGCTCAATTCTCACAACACCAAGATCAGAAAGCAATTTCTTGAGTCAAATTGCTTCCTTTGCTACTTTATAAGCAGCAACATATTCAGCTTCCATGGTGGTGGAGTCAGCAATACAAGATTGCTTTACATTCCTCCAACTTATGGCTCCACCTCTCAAGGTGAACACACAACTCGAAGTGGACTTTCTGAAATCAAGATCTGACTAAAAATTTGAATCTATATAGCCAATGGGAATCAAATTCTCACACTAGTAAACAAGCATATAATTTCTTGTTCTCCTTAGATACTTGAGAATATGCTTTACAGCTTGCCAATGTTTTGGTCTTGGATTTGATTGATATCGGCTGACCATGCCAACTGAATAATAGATATCTGGTCTAGTACAAAGCATGGCATACATAGGACTTCCCACTGCAGAAGCATAAGGAACTTATCTCAACATATTTTCTTCCTCTTGAGTCTTAGGTCTTTGGTTGTCAAATAGAGGAACTCCATGTCTAAAAGGAAGCAATCATTTCTTAGAGTTTTGCATGCTAAACCGTTCTAAAATCTTATCTATATATCCAGCATGTGACAAACCTAACATCCTATTCTTTCGATCTCGCCAAAGCTTGATCCCTATAATATAGTTAGTTTCTCCTAAGTCCTTCATATCAAATTAGCTTGACAACTAAACTTTAACCGATGACATTACCCCTACATCATTTCCAATGAGTAGAATATCATCAACATAAAGCACTAGGAACATTACTACTTTATCTCGATGCCTTTTGTACACACATAGTTCATCAAGATTTTGTTCAAAACCAAATGACTTGATTGCTTGATCAAATCTGATGTTCCAAGATCTAGATGCTTGTTTAAGTCCATAAATGGACCTTTTCAACTTGCATACCATATGCTCTTGGTTCTTTGCTATGAAACCTTCCGGTTGCAACATGTAGATTTCTTCTTCAAGATTGCCATTAAGAAATGCAATCTTGACATCCATTTGCCAAATCTCATAATTATAATGAGCAACAATAGATAAGAGAATTCTGATAGATTTAAGCATTGCTACTGGTGAAAAGGTTTCTTCATAATCAATACATTCTTTTTGTGTATACCCTTTCACCACTAGCCTTGCTTTAAAGATTTCAACATTTCCATCTATCCATTTCTTCCTCTTGTAAACCCATTTGCAACTAATAGGTTTAATGCCGTTAAGCGCCTTTACAAGATCCCAAACTTGATTGGAATATATGGAATCCAATTCAGATTTCATAGCTTGGACCCAATGATATGCATCTATATCATTCATTGCCTCCTCATAAGTGTAGGGATCCAATTCAGCCTCTCCTGAGATAGTTTCATAAGCTTCTCCCAAATCTATAAATCTTATAGGAGGCCGAACAATTCTCCCACTATGACGAGGCACCTGTGTACTAGACATCTCATGAGTAGTATCTTGTTGTGTATCTAATATAACCACATCATCCCTAGTTTTATCCATTGGTTGTTCAACTACAAGTTCTTTCATTTCAGCCAATACAACTTTACTTTTAGGAGTAAACTTATTCATGTAGTCATTTTTCAAGAATTTGACATTTGTGCTAACAAACACTTTATTATCCTTATGATTATAAAATAAACCTCCAACAGTTCCTTTTGGATACCCTACAAAAAATACCATTTCTGTTTTAGATTGTAACTTGTCAGACTTTCCTTTTAACACATGTACTAGACAACCCCAAATATGGAGATGTCTCATACTAGGCTTACGCTTATTCCACAACTCTACAGGTGTTTTAGGAACAGATTTCAAAGGTATTAAATTCTAAAGATACATTGTAATACTTAAGGCATATCCCCAAAAGGAAATTAGTAGAGTCAAATAACTCAACATGGATCTAAGCATATCTAAAAGAGTCTTATTCCTTCTTTTTGCTACACCATTTTGTTGTGGAGTTCCAGGTGCAGTCAACTGGTATATAATCCCATTTTCAGCCAACTAATCCTTGAAATTCCCAATAAGGTACTCATCACCTCGATCAGATCGAATGACCTTTATGTGTTTACCTAATTTATTCTCAACTTCAGCCCTAAACTCTTTTTAACTTTTCAAAAGTTTCGGACTTCCGTTTCATTAGGTACACATAACCAAATCTAGAGTAATCATCAGTGTAAGTAATGAAATACTCATAGCCACCTCTTGCTTGGATTGACATAAGACCACATACATCTGAATGTACTAGCTCTAGCAAATCTTGGGCTCTTCTACCTTTTGCATTAAAAGGTCATTTGGTAATTTTACCTTTCAAACAAGATTCCCAAACTGGAAAACCATCAAAGTCCATGGGTCCTAAAAGTCCATCTTTGACAAGTCTTTGAATTTTATTTGAATTAATATGACCCAAATGCAAGTATCAAAGATATGCATCACTAGAAGGAAACTTTCTCTTTAATGATTTTACATGAGAGTTATTATCTATTTCAAAATTGTCTAATTCAAGCTTATCAACAGTTAAAATATAAAGACCATCCACAATATTACCAGAACAGATAAACACTTTATCCTTCTTTATTACAACATTGTCTTTAGAGATAACACAATATCCATATTTACCTAAATAAGTTGCAAAAATTAAATTCCTATGAACATTAGGTACATAAAGACAATCTTCCAATATTAAAACCTTAGACTTAAAGCATAAATTAACAACTCTAACAGCTACAACCGAAATCCTGCTTTCATCCGCTAAGGTAAGAAACAATTCCCCTTCATTCAACTTTCGGGTCTCCTGGAACCCTTGGAAAGAATTGCATATATGATTAGGACAACCTAAATCCACACACCAGGAATCTGTGGGATTTTGTTCTAAACATATTTCAAGGAGGAATGAACTTATCATACCCTTATTATTGGCAGCCTTAAATTTTAGACAATTCCTCTTCCAATGTCCTTTCTCACCACAATGGAAACAGTTTCCTTTGATTTTCTTTCCTTTTTTGGCAACCCCTAAGGCAATTTGTTTACCATCTTTCTTAGTGAAGTCCTTCTTCTTCTTCTTCTTACCCTTGCCTTTTGACTTAAGTTGACAAGTAGAAGCTTCACCCATATTAGCTTCAATACTAGAAGTACCAAAGATGCATTCTGCTGCTATCAATTCATTAATTAATTTAGACAATGAATAAATCTTTTTGTTCATATTATAATTGAGTCAAATTTCCTTGAATGGTTCCGGTAGTGACTAGAGTATCATATCCACTTGGGATTCTCCATTAATATCGGCACCTAAAACCTCCAATGTGTTCAAATTAGAGAACATCCTAAGAAAATGCTCCCTCACTGAACTACCTTTAGCCATTTTGGTATTATAAATTTGTCTCATGGTTTCTTGCCTTGCAGAACGGCCTTGCTCACCAAACATCTCCTTCAGACTTAGCATAATGTTCAAAGCTAGTTCTATATCCTGCATTTGACGCTGTGGAACATTTGAGATAAATGCTAGGATGTAGTACTTGGCCATGTCATTAGATTTTTGCCAACGATCATATTGCTGTTTTTCCTCAAAAGGAGCATCTAATGAAAAAAAGCTAGGACATGATTGAGTAAGCACATATTTGTGCTCTTCAGCTGTAAGAACAATGTCCAAATTTCTTTTCTAGTCAACATAGTTAGATCCAGTTAGTTTGTTTTGGTTAAGAATAGTAACAAGTGGGCTAAATGATGTCATGTTCAAATCTGAAA
The DNA here is from genome assembly GCF_040712315.1 of Castanea sativa. Lineage (NCBI taxonomy): Eukaryota > Viridiplantae > Streptophyta > Magnoliopsida > Fagales > Fagaceae > Castanea > Castanea sativa. The sequence continues at coordinate 35,218,051 of NC_134016.1, read as the reverse complement.
ACAATAAACATGAATATAATAAGTAAACTGGACATTATCAATCTAGCATATAAACATATAGTATGGAATCTTAATAAAACCATAACATAATATATGCAACGACAACCCAATCCCATATTCAATATCCCTTAGCATAGAGTGAAAATTAAATACTATGATTGATTGAGAACTATTCTCATTATTAGTGCTATCATGATAACTCTTATCAAACACTAATAATATGTCATTTTACATTTAGCCTATAAGTAATAATAGTAAGAACTCAACATAGAGGATACTATAATACTTAGTCTAGTGTATACCATTGTCTAGAATCATGTGTAACCACATTTCATCCCTTTAACAGCCTTATTTTGTAGTACCATGATAAAAACACCCTTCACATGGAATGCAAAGCTCAAGGCTAAGACAAGGTGTTTCATCAAACCACTATAAACCAAGAAATTCAATCTTGTAGGACCATGAAATAAATACTCTCCGCATGGAATGCTAAGCTCTAAGCAAAGACAAAGTATATATTTCACACTACTATGAACCAACAATGGAGGCTGTGAGATGCAACCCTTGTATCTCTCTCCTACTAGATATTTTAAAATAAAGGTTTTTAATTTAAAACATGCGTAAGCAAATTACACATAGTCTTGCTCTTTATATATGTAAAAAACACTTAGAGAAAATTTTGAATCTTGAGTCCTCGATCAATCAAGGATGTACCTCAATCGATCAAGAAAAATTCTACCAGCTTGATCGATTCTCAATAGATCCTCGATCAATCGAGAAAAATTCTACCAGCTCAATTGATGCTCGATCGATCGAGCTTCGCGAATTTTAAATTTTTTAGAATTTTTCTAAGACAGTTTATTAACGTTTTTTATGAACAAACAACTATCATATGAACATAATGGACAGAGATTGATATCAAAACTCAATTTCATTGATGCTATAGTCTTAAAATTCAGTTTAACATAAACTCAAATTTAAACAACATCATAACATCAATATCAATTTTCATCAAACAATAATTTCAACAACCATGCAGAAAACTAATTTCTAACAACATAAAACTATTGTCACCAATTCCAAAACTCAAAACATGTTAAACAAATACGAAAATGAAGATCACTCTAATACCAATTGTTGGAAGAATACATGTTTGTATTGCATACTAAACATATGCAACGGAAAAATAACGGATCTACTTCATTCATAAATGTTAACATGTACTATGTAAGTTTTAGAATTTAAGAACAAGAGAGTGTACCTTGGTACGGTGAATTTCAAAAACGAAGATCAGAAGCACTTAGGAACACTTTTAATCTTCACTCCAATTTCATTAACGCCCAAGAAGTGTGGTCTCTCAATCAGTTTTTCAAGGGAGAATGTCAAAGTGTCTAACACTTCTTACACACCATTTCACAATAATGTTATTATTTTTCACACACAAAAAATTATGTATGTTTCTCCCTTTGTATCTAACTGGTTATCTAATTAAGCTGACCTTTTGGGCCTTTCCAATTGGGCTTAAGTGTGTGGCTTGGAGTGGGACCAAAAGAGACCAATAAGACACTAACTCCAATGGGCCTTGAGCTTTTCTGTTAACTCTTGACAAGTCCAAAGTTACCATTAACTATATTTAATACCACTATATAAATATAGTTGCACTCTAGGCCTTATTTATAAATTATATCCCAAGACTTTATTATACATACAACCCCTTCATAAAATATTCGTAGTAATACAAAGTCGTGAATGTAGACTGCCACTTTGTAAATTACTACATCTTATCCTTGAGTACCCAGTTTAATCCTTTAAAGTTATTCATCATATATTTATGAAATCCAATTTCATAAATATATACTTTAGTAACTTCTTACTAAAGTGGTTAGGCCTAACTCTCTGAATAACCAAACCCATTAAACTTATCTCAAGGAAATATTTTGTATCTCCTCTAAGAGATTATGAATTCCATCTTGAGAATATATGTTCCATCAACACTAAATGTGGCTGCCTAACATACTGAGGTCTTGATTGTTTCTTTAGATCTCACTCCTGATATATCAAAGCAACCTACACCTCATGATCTGGTCCATTATTCTCTCAGGATTAAGAATTCATGCAAATAGAGGTCGTGAGATTTATTATTCATTTGACAGTCGTTAGGAGAATAATAAATCTCACAGTGGTCCAGTTAAATATGTTTTAACTCTTAAAACATATCAACTAGAAGTCTCTACTTCCATGATCAAGACAAATTATCTTAGTTGATACATTATAGTCTTTGCAGATGAAGTACCCAATTTTATCACCGACTACGAACTATAACTCTGAGTTTACAAAAAACTTGTGATTTATATCTTCTGTTCACATAAATCATATACTGTGCATCTCATAGACTATATGATAATGTCTCAATATTCATGTTACCATAATTTCAGATAAAAATAAAACAACTTTATTAATCACAACACTAAGTCATACATAATGTCATAAATAGCATCATACAATAGAATTTAATGGCACACATCCTAACACACTCAGCCAACATTCACCATGTACAATGGCCGAACTGTTGTGGAGCATGTAAGTCATTTCAACCAAAGGATGGCTGTACACTCCAAGAATGAGGCTTTGCTGTGCAAGGTATTCCCATCCAGTTTAGGGCTTGTCGCAATGAGGTGGTCTGACGGCCTGGGATCAGGTTTCATTGGTTCCTTTAAGGAACTCACCTAGGTGTTCGGATCTCGCTTTATTACATACAGTAGAGTCCCTCGGCCTTTGGATTCTCTGTTGTTTATGACTATGCGAAAGGGAGAAACCTTAAAACATACTGAGACAAGTACTGGGAGATGCTCAACGAGATTGATGGAGACTTTGATGAGGTAGCCATAAGAACTTTCAAGGTCGGCTTATCTGCCAAGCATGGCCTGAGGAAATTGTTAATGGGGAAGCCAGTTAGTAATGTACGTCAGCTCATAGACCACATCGATAAGTATAAATAGATCGAAGAGGACCAGCAGTTAGGTAAAGGAAGGGCAAAGGTTGTCTCTCAGGATAAGAGGGACTTCAAGTCGAATAAGTACAACGATAATCGTCCTCGGCGAGATTTTGCTAGGCCGACTGGGGCTACTGTTGTGCCACAAGTAGTCAACACAGTGTTCCGAGAGCCAGTACATCAGATTCTAGAGAAGATAAAAAATGAGTCATATTTCGAATAGCCTAATAAGATGGGGGGAGACCCCATGAGATGCAATCAAAATCTTCATTGTCAATATCACCAGGAATGAGGACACACTACCGAGGATTGCAGGACTTTGTGGAATCATTTGGAGCAATTGGTCAAAGATGGAAGGTTAAAGCAATTTTTGTATCAGCCCAATGGGCAAGGAGACCACGCAGGATTAGGGACTCAAGGGAACGCAACTTCAAGGCCTCTTTTGGGCATAATTAATGTCATTTTTGCTGCTCCCGAAAGGACGGGTTCATGTCCCTCTATAGTGATGACTGTAGCTCGACCACCATTCGAGGACTCTAATCCTGAGCTAAAGAAGGCTAAAGTTGGAATCCAACTGGCATTGAGTTTTTCGGAGAAGTATAAGTTTGAAACTATACAACCACACGATGATGCTTTAGTGGCCACACTCAGGATAGGAAGGTATGATATGAGGTGTGTATTGGTTGATCAAGGCAGTGGGGCAGAGATTATGTATCCCGACTTATATAAAGGGTTGAGGCTGAAATTAGGGGATTTGACTAGCTATGATTCACCCCTAGTAGGTTTTGATGGAAAGATGGTTATACCAATGGGGCAAGTCAAGTTACCAGTGCAAACTGGGTCAGAAGTGGTAGAGGTCAATTTCATAGTGGTGGATGCATATTCTCCCTACACAACCATAGTGGCAAGGCTCTAGCTTCATGCCATGGGGACTGTCTCTTCCACTTTGCATGTGAAGGTGAGGTATCCATCTGACAACCAGATTGAGGAGCTGATTGGGAGTCAATCTATGGCTAGGCAGTGCTTGGTGGCCGCAATTAGACATCAAGCTGAGGGGGGTTCCTCGGCATCGAATGAGCAAGGTTTGTAGCAATCAAAGGAGCCGATGTTATCTGAGAGTCTAGTGGAGGAAGCAAAATGTGAAGGTTTGGAAAGGGCTTTTATAAGTAATGATAAAGACAAGTATTTTCAGGTAGGGGTTCAACTGCCTCCTCAGGAGAAGAGTTGATGAAGTTCCTTAGGGAAAACATTGATGTGTTTTCTTGGAATGCTTACGAGGCCCCCGGGGTAGATCTGAGTTTCATTTGTCATCATTTGAATGTTGACCCAACTGCCGTACCAAGGAAGCAACCACATCGGCGATCATCTAAAGAGCATTCTAAAGCTGTCAAGGAAAAAGTAATTAAGCTTAAACAGGTAGGGGCTATCAAAGAGGTATTTTATCCTAAATGGTTGGCCAATACAGTGGTTATGAAAAAGAAGAATGGAAAATGGCGAGTATGCATAGACTTCACAGATTTGAAAAAAGCATGCCCCAGAAATCCTTTTCCCATGCCCCATATAGATCAATTGGTGGATGCCACTGTTAGACATCATCGGATGAGTTTTCTAGATGCTTTTCAAGGTTATCACGAAATACCTTTGGCTTTGGATGATCAAGAGAAAACAATCTTTGTCACTCCTATAGGAAATCACCACTACAAAGTGATGCATTTTGGTTTAAAGAATACATGGGCTACCTACCCAAGGATGATGACCAGGATGTTCGAACTGCAACTATGGAAAAGCATTGAGGTTTATATAGATGACATGGTGGTGAAAGTAAGGTAGTATTCGAGCACGTGATGGACCTTGGGAACATCTTCAAGATACTAAGGAGACACAAATTACGCCTAAATGCTTCCAAATGCTCTTTTGGCGTGGGATCAACTTCTAGCCACCTCGTAATCCTAAAGAAGTTTAGAAATTGATAGGAATGACTGCTGCCTTGAATCGATTCATCTCTTAGTTTGTGAACAGATGTAGGCCTTTCTTCCAGTTGCTGAATAAATGGAAGGGATTCGAATGGACTGAGGAGTGTGCTTCAACTTTTCAATAGCTTAAGGAATATCTTTCTCTGCCACTTGTTATGTCCAGGCCCAAGGAGGATGAGGTGTTGTTTGCTTACATTGCTGTGGCTTCCCATGTTGTTAGTTTAGTACTGATAAGGGTTAACAATGGTGTACAAAGGCCAGTTTATTATGTGAGTAAATCATTGCATGAAGCTGAGATTCATTACTTACCACTGGAAAAGGCTATTTTGGCAATGATGCATGCTACGCATAAGCTTCCCTACTAGTTCCAGTCCTACATAGTTGTGGTCTTAACCCAACTCCTACTTAGGTCTCTACTTCGAAGTACTGATTATACGGGAAGGATTGCCAAGTGGGGTACAATTCTAGGGGCTTTTGATATCAAGTATATGCCACTCAACTCTATAAAAGGCCAGGTCCTCGCCGACTTGGGGGCCAAGTTTGTTGAGCCCTCGATAGAGTAAATACTAAGAAGTCGGACATGGATGAAAAATCAGTTGGCATGATCTCCTTGAAGGAATCTCTGTTATGGAAGGTGTATATGGATGGCACGGCAAATCAAAGAGGATCAGAAGTGGGGCTAGTTGTAATATCTTCGGAAAAGATTGTTATTGAGAAATCTTTGAGGATGGATTTCTTGGCCACAAATAATGAAACCGAGTATGAAGCTCTACTAGTAGGAATGACTATGGTTTAGAAGATGGGAAGGAAGACTGTGGAAATGTTCTCGGATTCAAGATTGGTTATAGGCCAAGTAGAAGGGGAGCTAGAAGCTAGAGATCCGAGGATGCAGAAGTATTTAAGTTAGGTTAGACATTTACAATCAAAGTTTGAGTATTTAAATACTCATGCTAATACTCTAGCCACCCTGGCAACGTCCTCGACACAGAACTTACCTCAGGTCATCTTGGTGGAAGATTTGTTTAAGCCTACTAAGATGAATGTGGATACAGTCCATATTCATCAGATTAGGGTAGGACCTAGTTGGATGGACCCCATTGTGCTATTCCTTAAAGAAAACATCTTACCTAAGGAAAAGTCCGGGGCTAAAAAAGTACGCAGAAAAGCTCCTCGATTTTGGCTATCCGACGATCGAAAGTTATACAAGCGCTCTTTTTCTGGACCATACCTACTGTGTATACACCCTAAAGCAACAGAGCTACTTCTAGAAGAATTACATGAAAGGATTTGTGGAAGTCACATAGGAGGTATATCCTTATCTCATAGGGCCCTTACCCAAGGATATTGGTGGCCCAATATGCAGAGGGAAGCATAAGAATATGTGAAGAAGTGTGACCAGCGTTAGAGGTTTGCTCCCAACATTCATCAACCAAAAGGTATCCTCAATCCTCCGTCCAGCCCTTGGCCTTTTGCTCAATAGGGCTTGGATATTGTAGGACCCTTCCTTAAGGCAGGAGGGAATAGGAGATGGTTGCTGGTCGACATGGACTATTTCACTAAATGGGTCGAAGTTGAGCCACTGTTAAATATTAGGGACCTGGATGCAAAAAGATTTGTTTGGAAAAACATTGTCACCCAGTTTGGAATTCCTCATACCCTTATCTCAGATAATGGCCTTCAGTTTGATAGTAAAGCCTTCAGAAAATATTACTGCGATCTGGGCATTATGAATAGATTTCCACCCTAGCTTATTTACAGGAAAATGGACAGGCCGAGGCTGTCAATAAGGTAATAGTAAATGGGCTCAAGAAGAGATTGGATGATGCTAAGGGAAAATGGGTGGAAGAGCTGCCACACGTCCTTTGGACCTATCAGACTACACCTCATAGGTCCACAAGAGAGGCCCCATTTTCAATGACTTATGGGGCCGAGGCTGTAATTCCTCTCGAAATTGGTTTCCCAATGCTAAGAACGAGCTCTTTTACTTAGAGCAACGATAATGGGTTGTTGGAAAGGAGCTTGGATTTAGTTGAAGAACGAAGAGAAAATGCCATGGTTCAATTGGCATATTATCAACACAAGCTTAAACAAGGGTATGACTCAAACGTGAAGTTGAGGCCACAGTATGGGGAAAGTTAGGACCCAACTGGGAAGGGTCATACCGCATCACCTCGGTAGCTGGAATAGGAGCTTATTATCTTGAAGACCTAGATGAAAATGTTGAACCACGTCCCTAGAATGCAAATAACTTGCGAAGGTATTATTATTAATGAAAGTCCTTTCTGTTATATATCACCTATTACTTCATGTGTTACATTCATCACTTCTCTAAGTATCAAACAGAATCTTGGCTATGCTTGGCTCCTCGGACCACATATCTTGGAAAAATTGATATCTTCCATCGTTTCTCTAAGTGTTAAACAGAACCTTAGTTATGTATGGTTCCCTGGACCACCTACTTTAGGTAAATTAATACTTCAGGTTAACTTTTCTAAGTATCAAATAGAACCTTGGCTATGCCTAGCTCCTCAAACCACATACCTTGGAAAAATTGATATCTTCCATCATTTCTCTAAGTGTTAAACATAACCTTAGTTATGTTTGATTCCCTAAATCCCCTACTTTGGGTAAAGTAATACTTTAGGTTAACTTTTCTAAATATCAAACAGAATCTTGGCTATGTCTAGCTCATCGAACTACATACCTTGGATAAATTGATATTTCTCAACATGTATCTAAGTGTTGAAATTGATCTTGGTTACGTTTGGCTCCTCGGATCACATACTTTGGAGATTCCGACAACAATGATTTAGACAAATGGAAGTTCATACGCATCACTTAAAGTATTTGTAAGTATATCAAATATATCTGTTGGCTAGTCAATATCTGATTACTTCCTCAAGATCATTAGGCTTATGGGGAATGATGTGGATGGTTGCTCTGTTGTGATGTATGGATTACGAAGTTAAAAGTATGTTTTACTAAAGTTATTGACTTAGTAATTTTTGGCTTAGTATTACCATTTATGTAGATGTCAAAGTGGGGCATATCTTATTGTCCTGCTAAGTAAGTACTAAGTAAAACAGAAAGAAAAGCTTGTCTTCTTCATTAATCTAAGCCTTGGGAAAAGGCAGTATACTTACAAAGGTCTACTTATATAACTAAAAAACAAAATAAAAAGATTTTAAAAAAATGAAGTAAATAAAACCCTAAGAGCTAGTTTTTGGTTAGAGGAGGAGGGTCTTCTTTCTTGCGCGTCTGAGGGGCAGGATCATCTTTAGCCTTGGGGTCAGCCTCTTTGGATTTAACCTCTGCCTCCTTCACTTTAGCTAATGAATCAGGGACCTTAGCAGCATCTTTGGCCTTGGGGTGAGCCTTTTTGGATTTGGCCTCTGCCTCATTCACTTTAACTGCAGCATTAGGGACCTTGGCCGTATCTTTGGCCTCGGCAGCGTCCTTAGCCTCTAAGGGAGGCTTGACCTCCTTGCCTTTACCTTTATCCTTGTTCACCTCAACCCCTTGGATTTGATCACCAGCTTGGCTGGATCCTTTGGAAGCCTCAGTGAGGGAAGGAATGGCTTGCACAATCAGAAGCTACTCAAATGATTCAAGGGCAATGGCAGGAGAGGGTGTAGGGGTAGCTGGGACTTCTCGGATGTCGGGAGGGTAGTAAACACTCCCAGCCTACCTCCACTCCAAGGAAGCAAGGACCCTTGCAAGGTCGAGGGCCTTTTCCCACGCCTCCTTCCAATAATCCCTACACACCTCAGCCAGCTCTTCAGCCAATCGAATCTCGGTTTCTTCCACCCCAAGGTTGTAAGACGCTTGCCTTGTGGCTTCCATAGCTTCCTCGGCTACCCGAATAGCAGCTTTAGCCTTTTCCAGATCAACTTTAGGGTCCAAAACTAGCTACTTTTGTGTGGTCAGATCCTTTTCTCTAAGATGAAGTTGTTTGTGCTGATCTTCAGCCTAGTCCTAAGCACCCTTTAAGCTAGATTTTGTGCTCTTCCGTGCCTTCTCCTCAGTGATCAACTTGTTGGCCAACTCTTAGTTCTCCTTCTTCACGACTCCCAAGGCCTTGATAGTCTGAGTGTGGAGTTGAGCCTCAACATGAGTCTCCTTCCGAGCGTCCTTGACCCACTCTTCATCTATAAAAACTTCTTGGATAGCCGGCATAAAAATGGTAGAGGAGTTCCATGAAGGAGAAAAAGAAAGCTAGTAAGAGAAGAAAGAATGAAAAGAACATCCTAGCATTTATCTAACAGATACGATAGTAAAATTTACCATGGCAAGATCCCTCTTCAGTGACATGAAGAGGTCGTGCTGCCTCATGTGCTTTAGAGCATCCATGTCTTTTGGCAAAAGGATGGGCTACTCCAAAGCTTTAGCAGTGTAGGCAGAGTACCCTCTTTGGAATTCTCTAATGGAGGAATTTCATGGGATAGCAGTGCCCTCTAATTCCAGTCGAGGAGCCCAAACTTGTTGTTATCGCACCTCGGCTACAGGTGGGTCCTCCCTATTGTCCACAAGAGAGACCCGTTTGTCCTTGGCCATCTTTTGCAGCTTAGCCTCCTTCTAAGGGACCATATCACCCTCCTCCACTTCCTACTCCTTCATTTTCTTCTGCAAGTTGGTCATGGGAAGCAGGCCGGTTGTGGTTGTAGGAGGAGGAGGGTGAGGGGAAAGTGTTATTGGCAGTTGGGATTTAGGGGCCTCTTTGGATGATGACCCCTTGTGCCTTGCAGCCATGAGGTCCTTCAAGCCTTTCCTCGGATTCAAAGCCATTGATCCTTCCTCCTCAGAATCACTGTCTTCCTCGGCGATCATCAACTGAAGGAAACGAGCTGCTGAGGATCTATCAAGCTCGCCCTCGGAATCTAAGAGGTTGATGGGATCAACTTGCACCTCTTTTTCTTTCTCGAGTTGGAATTGATCTATTTCCTCCTAGAGTGAAAGGTGTGAAGAAGTGGATTCTTCCCTTAGAGCTACTACTTCAAGGTGAACAAGAGGGGGAGATAACTCGTTGGGCACAACGTCCTCTCGGGCAGGAAATCCAAGTTTGGAAACGTCTATCCTTCGACGTTTAGGATCGCCTGCTATAATTGCGTGACCCACGTCCTAGAAGACGTCTAATATCAATTCAAAGCCCAAGATGAGGTGGACCGCCCTCAACTACCCATCCTCACTCATGAACACCTCATACCTTAAGACTCTATTGAGGTCTTTAACGTTGACCAGGCTTAAGTGAGGCACTACATGTTTTTTTTCTGCAAAAATAGTCGAGGAACAAATCACAACCAGACCAATAAAGTTCATCATCAAAAGGAAATGAATGTTAAAAAAAAAAATGAAAATGATGAACAACAAAGCTAAGAGAACTAAATCCCAGGCCAAGGGACCTTATCCCAAGGTACCCCACCTGGCTTTTCCTCCCGAATTGGGCAATGAAGTCCGTCATGCCACTCCCCGAAGGCGATTAGGTAGTCGTCTTTCATGCCCTTGTTAGACTTGGGAAGACAAAATATAAGCCTAACAATGTTGGACCTAGACTTGAGGTAATACCCCAAGTCAGTCAGTGAGTGGCACTCATACATATGAATGACGTTGTGCCATGTGAGTCCCAAACCCATATGCTCATTGAGAGCATCAATGCTACCTAAAATTCTAAACACATTGGGCGTGCACTAATGAAGGCATAACCTATGGTTGTACAAGTAATCTCGAGTTACACTCCCCATGGGAAACGTCATTCCTCCTTCCATGAAAGCGATCATAGGAATGACAACCTCCCCTTCTTTCCTATCAGTAACTATCTGATCTGGGGCACAATACCTTAGGGCAACTCCCTGTGGGATGTGTTATTTGGCTCTAAATCCCTCCATACCAGCAAGAGTGTCTACTAGGTCTTTGAATCTACCCATTTTAACAAATTAAAGAAAATGATTTTGAAAAAGGGATAAAGGTCAAGAGGCCGAGGAGAAAAGAACCTAGGAACATGAAAATATACGAGAAAAAGAACAGGTTACACTTCAGGAACTTCTTGAGAGTTAGGGAAGTGGAGGATTCTTAAAAGCAGGAGAGTTCGAAAATTCTTAAGGGCTAACAAATTTGTAAAGTAAAGGAAAATTGTGATCTCCTAGGCACTTTATATAGGAGGCGGGATTGAGTGGGAGTTATCCCGCTCAAAATTCAAGAAGAAATTCTAACCGTAGGATCTACATCCCACCATAGAATGCGGAGGACAGAGCACCACCTAGAGCATTTAATGAGACATCACGGTCTCCGAAGCGTCAAAAACAGTTACAGAACACAGGAAACGACACTCTCACGTGCTGAGGTTAAGAAAGCATGTAAAAGCCGTTGCACTGGATCAAAACCCCTATTTTCTCCTCAGATAGGAGAGAAAAATGGAGTTTTGATGGGCTATTGTAGGGATAAAAGGCCCAAAAATGCATTTTGGGCCATGGGCTTTGTCCGAGGTTGTTCACTTGTCCGATGATGGATTAATGGTAATGAAGATGTCAGACCTAGAGATCCACAAGCAAATTGTGACCGAGGAAACTAAGATAGGTAATCCGAGGAGGGTTGTCTCCTCAGCTAAGCGAAGTAAGGATCAGATGGTATGTCATGTTGTCTAGAATGATCTTCTAGGAGGTCTTGTTGATGAAAATATGTTTCATGGGGGCACAGAGCACATGAACGGTTATGAAATATCTAAGAGAAAGCTGCTACCACCGCATTGAATGCTCTGTATCCAAATCTCTGGCCACATTAATGAGGAAGTGATATCTGAACAGTGATTTTCAGCCTTACAGCTATTACCTAAAGACTTCAGGAAGGTGCTGATGGGACAAGTATCAACACTAGTAGTCTAGACCTACACGTGGAGAGCAGAAATGAGAGGAATAAGGAAGTATAAGATAGAAGAAGGTTCCGAAGAAGAGGGATCAAGAAAAGGGAAGAAAAGAAAACACTATAGACTTAAGAACAATATATGTAATCTGTCCTTAAGAGGGTGAAATATAAGAATCAACCTCCTCAGCTTAAGTCCGAGGATAGTTTTCACTATACAAATTATTCCAGCTTCCTCCTATTGTGATTTTATCCCAACGTTACTGTTAACTAAATTCATTAAAACCTAGATTTCTAGCTCACTTTCTACAAATTCATTGTATTGGGCTCTTTGGGTCTATCCCCTTCCTATTTGTGAGTTTAATTAGGTGCAAATCGTGTCCTTACACATGTAATGGTTATATTTATGTTCTTGAAGTTTGTGGCAATATGGATTGAAAAATCATTTGAGTAAAACTTATTACACACTAGTATGTATATGCCCAAGCAGGTAATAAACACTACCCCAAATCATTGTATTGACCATATCATCAATGATACCATTAGACTCACCTTATACTTTGTAATATTTTCTTCATCAACCTAAATGAAATTATATTGTTTGAGGGAAAAACCATTTTGAACTATGACATTCCATGGGATATACCAATTAACAAAACTCTTGTTGCATTTAATATACACACAAACATAAGGAGGATTGTAGAAAGTGGCGAAAGAACAGGAAGTGGAGAAGTAAAATATTCAATAAATAGATTAATTAAGCATAAGCAGTATTAAGGCAAATTGCTATTCACGATACCAACATTGCAAGCCATTATGACAATTCAAATCTTTAAACCCCTGCTCACATCTTCATTTTTTAGCAATAAACTTAAAAGAAATTGCAAACTTCGATAGACATAGAAACAATAAAGCATAAACACTCTAAAAACATCTTAACGCTTTATTTGTTCAATAAAGCTTTCAAAATTCTTAAAAGAAGATCCACTTTCAGTAACACTCTTTAGCGATCTCCTTCAGCTTCAATGCATTTGTTTTAATACCATCATCAAAGAGCAATGTTTTTATCTTTATGTTAATATCATGCCTAGTGATAATCCCATTTTCATCTGGTTTCAACCCTAAACAAATCTTCCAAACATCAGATATGTAATTCTTATATTGGAATTGATCTGTAAAGTAAGGCCAGCATAGAAATGGGACTCCCATGCTTATACCCTCCAAGGTTGAATTCCATCCACAATGGCTTAGAAAACATGCAGTAGAAGGGTGAGCTAGCACCTGCTCTTGAGGTGCCCAATTAATAATTCTTCCACGATCAGCTATTCTCGTTCTAAACCCATCCAAGAATTCAAAAAGTGCTTCATTGATGATATCTGACCGAACAACCCACAAAAATGGTTGGCCTATGAGTTCAAGTCCAAGTGCAAGTTAATCCAATTGTTGTTGGTTGAAGATAGATGTGCTGCCAAAAGAAGGATAAATGATTGAACCCACAGGTTTTTTATCAAGCCAACTTAGGCAAGTTGAATCCTCTGGCCAAAAGCTTCCAATATGACTGCCTGATTGAAAGGGTAGTTTATCAATGTAATTAGCTACACGAAGGAAATGAAGACAATAATCGTAATATAAATCGCAATAAGAATAATATATATAAAACTAGAAAATCAAAAGCACCAAATAAATGCAATCCAAACTCTAAAAATCTAACTCAATAAACAAATCTATTAAATCTGGTAAAATCAAAGCAAAATAGCTATAGTCCAAAGTTTGGCTGGTGTGAAAACATACAATTCGACTAAAACTCCTGCAAAATATCAGACGGCAGTTATGATCTGTTCATCGAGGCAGAGACGTGAAGGTCACTTCATTTACTTTTTGTCAGCAAGTAAGCAAAACATACGACTTTGATAATGAACCATCAAAGAAAACATGCAATTTTGATAATGACCATTGATGCAAGCATGTGCAATCAAAGTAAAAATACCTCTTGGATGTAAGAAAACATACAACTTTGACAATGACCATTGAATATGAATTATTGACGAATTTCCCATAAAATGTTTTATTGTGTGCCCTAAGGGCACACAATAATATACCATTTTTTAAAAAAGTTTTATCAGGAATTGAAAATGTTTTACAGTTTTTTTCAATTTCTCATAAAATGTTTCCAAAAATAGATGGCTTAGGGCACACATTAACCGGACCCTTGAATTTTACAAATGTGTGCCCTAAGGGCACATAATAATAATGGCCATTGATTATGAATTATTGATTTAAGGACGGGCCATCAAACAGTGGATAACACCTAGAAGTAAGAAAACAAACAACTTTTTTGATGAACCAAAAACATACGGCTTTGATAATGGCCATTGATTATGAATTATTGATTTAAGGATGGGCCATCGAACGGTGGATACCACTTCAAAGTGTCTTTTGTTGGTAAGAAAATTCACATAAGCTTGTGAAAAAAAATCATATCTATTTTAATATGGAAACCTCCCTTTTTTATTTATTTTACATACTCATTTATCAAAATATCTCACATCAAATTATCTATTTTACACTACATTTCATTAAAAAAATCCAATTTTCTTGATTTTTTTTATTTTTATTTTTTATCCTTCACATACAATAATCATCATTCACTCTCTTCGTTCATCCTTAGAATAAAATACAAAATTAATGTAAAATGAATAGTGTTGACGCCCATTTTTTTGACAAAAGGGCCTAATAGCAATAGAAGCCCAACAATAAGGGAAGATGGAAGATGGAAGAAACAAAAAAGAAATGAAAGAGGTAATAAGCCAAATGGGCCAATGTGGCAGGAATGATAGCCCACAAGCCCATAAACACAACAAGAGGTAAAAGCAAAGCAATCGGATTGAGAAAGCCTAATGAAAGAGGTAATAAGCTGAATAGGCCAATATGGCGAGAGTGATAGCCAACAAACCCATAGGCATAACAAGAGGTAAAAGTAAAGCAATTGGGTCAGTGAAACCCAAGGAAATAGGTAACAAACCCAATGGGCCAGCATGACAGGAATGACAGCCAGCAAGCCCACGGACATGGCCAGAAAAGAAGCCCAGCGGGTTAGGTGAGTAGGGGCTTCTGCCAATACACCATCCAAGCCCATAGGAAAATAATGGGAAATGATGCAAGCCCAAGAGCCCATGCCTCTCAAATTGTAGAGGATCTGAACGCAAGACATGAAATAGAAGAAGACAGTAATAATGGCAGAAATGATGTGGGAGCAAAACAAGACAAACGCAAAGGGTAGTTGAACTCACACACAATGAGCAGGAGTACCATCAACCTGTTTTCAGCCAATACAAGGAAGGTGGGCCCACAGTTAAGGGATTCAGAGGGTGTGGTTTGGTGGTGGAGAGAAAAGGGATCTACTTTAAGGTTCCTGTCGATGCTTCTTTTGGAAAAAATGTCTTGCTGGGATGGCATTTTACCCAAAAGATGCAAGTCAAAGGCTTGAGACCACTCGATGCATGCCATAAGGGTAGGTAAGGAGAGAGTCTCCAATCTTTATCCATTCGGGTAAGATAGAAAGGGGAAGGGGAGAAACAAAACTAAGAATTTTGTCCTGGAATGAGGAGTAGTGTAGCAAGCACACTCTGAGCAAAGGTAGAGGCTGGGTAACCAACGGGTTAGTGGATAATCTTGGAAGGATGCCCGCAAAGAACCAAAAATGGTTGGTGAAACCCTGGGGACAAAAAGGAGAAATCCCATGGAATGAAGCAATATAAAAGGGGAGAGGTAGCCTTGAGTAAGGAGGGAAAAAAAAGTGACTCATAAGGAGGAGAGGAAGAAAAAAGATAAAGAATCATAGAACAAGAAAGAAAGTAAATGGTACGATAAGGAAGAGAGAAAACATGTCAAAGTGTAAAGGCATGCATCAGTAGACCGCCTTTTCTCTCCCTTTTGACACTCCCACCCCTGAGACTCTATATATCGAATCCAAAACCATTTAGGCCCTTGCCTCAGCGCAAGTAATTTCAATGGCAGAAACTCATTATGAGGTTACCTGTGTTGGTACTTGGTTCCTTTCTTGGACTTTTTTCTCCTGAATGAATTTGACAAGCCAAGAATGTATTGACCCCTTGTGATTAATTAATTGATTAATTAACCAAGTTTATTAATTAATCAAATTAGCATGCAATGTATGTGGCAGCACAAACAAATCACCAACTAAAATGTAATGCAGCAAAAAAATAAAGTTGACACGGTAATTTATTTACGAATGGGAAAAACCTCCAAGGCAAAACCCCCACCGGGTGATTTTTTAAGGTCACCACTCCTGAGAATCTACTATTATCAAAACAAGCGGTTACAAGTAAAGGAATCTCAGTACCTTATACCAACCTACAGTTGAACCCTTACCCCAATACCCAATTGGACTTGTTCTATAGTGACAATCTCTCATTTTGATGCACGGCTCCCAGTACGTAACTAATCAAAAGATGCGCAGATCTCAGTACGTGACTTTATCACCAACTTGAGAAGGATGTTGGCTACAAAGTTCTTCAATTCATCACATGATGAAGATCACATGATGAAGATCATGAAATTTCTTGGTCACAAAACCCTATGGTGTACAAACACAGCAGCTTCTTTAAGATGAACTAGGGCAAACTAGGTTTCCAGTCACTATTCTTCACACTTGTGCAATTGTGCTCTTGTGCGACTGTGCTACCTGTGACGGCCCTTAAAATAATCCTTATATATGTTTAGGGTTGTGAGAAAAGAAAGCTCAAACATACACTTATGGATTGGATGAAAATCAGAACTGAAATCTATTTTTCATAAACCTCGACAGATACCCTATCTATCGAGCAGTTGTCGAGCCTCAAGCTGAAATAGCTTTTTAAACCTCGATAGATACTAGCTATCAAGCTTTAATGAACAGCACTTCTTCACTTTATTCTTGGACAGACTTGCATGTCTTTAACACTTGAACTTGAAACCTTGTTTCTTGAAGTATTAAACACATCCTAGATTTACCCAAATACAAGTAAAGTGTGTTTTGTCAAAGGATTAGCCAATTACATAAAATGTTGACATATATTCCTAACATGAATCACATATGTCCTAAAAATCTCCTCCTTTGGCAATCCATGACAAAACCACAACAAAAAAATGAACAAATGAGCGAAGTCATATATCACTCAACTCATACTCACTTGTTGAATACAATAAAATCTATCCTAACACAAACTCTTGAAAAACTTTGCAAGAAGAGAGTTCATGGCAAGGAGGACTTTGACAACTTGTATTTCTGAAACACTTTAAACAAAACTCATCAAGGCATCTTAGTGTGAGATAGAAATAAAAGATTGTATACAAGATATAAGAATCATGTGCATCAAGAGAGAAAAAAAAAACAATTCATGTGAAGATAGGTGAAAGAACTGTAATAACAACCTTAAATGTATATATATCATCAACAAGTACAAGGTTTGTTATCACAAAGTGATCACAAGATTAAAGGTACATGAACAATGTATCTAAAAGGGAAAAAAAAAAAAAAAGATACATAAGTCCTCACTACATCCCTCAAAAACATAAACACTCCCCCTAACAAAAATTTCCTATATTGACCCTTCTCCTATGAGTATGACTACTCTCATATCCAAAACTACTTCCCCTTTTTGTCACGAGTGACAAAAAGTAAGTACATCAAGTAGACATCTCATCATCACTGGGCGAGCTAGTACCATTGTCCTCATCAGCATCATTACTGTTGAAGCCATCATCACTCTCATCCTCTAAAGCCGGTGGAGATGGAGAGGAAGCAAAGAAACCACCCGTGACAACCTGTCATCGTGCAATACGACCAACATGGGTGTTCACTTGACACAACTCATCACTGAGAATGTCTAGGCAAGCATCTGTTAAGACATATGTGTTTCACTTGTTAGGAACATATGTCATTATTTTATGTAATTAGCTAATCCTTTGACAAAATGCACTTTACTTGTATTTGGGTAGATTTAGGATGTTTTTAATACTTCAAGAAACAAGGTTTCAAAATCAAATGTTAAAACCATGCAAGTCTGTCCAAGAAACAAGCTAAAGAAGTGTCTATCATTAAAGCTCGACAGCTAGTATCTATTGAGCTTAAGAACCTGTTTCAGTCCCGTGGCTCGACAGTTGCTCGACAGCATCTCGACAAATACTATCTGTCTAGGTTTAAGAAAAACAGAATTTCAGATCTGTTTTGATTCCAATCCGTGAATTTGTATTTAGGCATTCTTTTCTTATAACCCTAGACATATAAAAGGATTATTTTAAGGGTCGTCAAAGAGAACACAAGTTGCACAAGCATTGAGCAAAGTCTGTTTAAGCAATTTATGACCAGAGACAAAGTTTGCGCTAATTCATCTTTATTATGAAGAAGCTGCTGTGTTTGTGCACCATAGGGTTTTGTAACCGAGCATCTTCTTGTTCTTCATTGTGTGGATGAACTGAAGAACTTTGCAACCAACATCTTTCTCAAGTTGGTGATTGAAATCGCGTACTTGGATCCACATAATTGGTTAGTCACGTGTTGGGAGCCGTGCATCAAAAGAAGAGATTGTCACTACAGAACAAGTCTAATTGGGTATTGGAGTAAGGGTTCAACTATAGGTTGGTAGAAGATGCTGGGATTTCTTTACTTGTAACCACTTGTTTTAATAATAGTGGATTCTCGGGAGTGGTGACCTTAAAATCACCCGGTGGGGCTTTTGCCTTGGAGGTTTTCCTCATTCGTAAACAAATCACCATGTCAAATTTATTTTCCATTGCACTTTAGTTTATTGGTGATTTGTTTGTGCTACCACGTGTTTGCATGTTAAATTGATTAATTAATTAAACTTGACTAATTAATCAAATTAATCCATCACAAGGGGTCAATACGTTTTTGGCCTATCAAGTGGTATCAGAGCAAGCACACTCTAATTAGGGTTTAATCCTTATGTGTGATCCATTGACCCCTGTTTTTCATGGATAAAGGAAAATCTCTTATTATGCCTCCTTTATTTGATGGAACTAACTATGCATACTAGAAAGTACGCATAAAAGTTTTTTTGCAGTCTCTGGATGAGAAGGTGTGGCAAGCTATAGAGATTGGCAGGACCAAGCCAAAGGAAGCGTCGGCCGATTGGGATGAAGCAAAGATCAAAGCGATAAACTTTAACAGCAGGGCATTGAATGCCTTATTTAGTGCAGTCACTAATGAGGAGTTCAAGAAGATATCCACTACTGAAACTGCAAAGGAAGCTTGGACCATCCTCCAGACAACCTATGGGGGAACAAAGGCTGTGAAAGATTCGAAGCTACAGAGGCTCACTAAAAGTTTCGAAGAAATTAAGATGGAGGAGGATGAATCGTTTGATGAGTTCTATGCCAAACTCAAGGATAGTGAACTCTGTTTAATCTTGGAGAAACCATTCTACAATCCAAGATTGTGAGAAAAGTGCTCAGATCTCTGCCCGAAAGATTTCATGCCAAGATCACTGCTATTAAGGAATCAAAGGATATTGATAAAAATTCTTTGACAGAGCTGGTTAAAAATCTACAGACCTATGAGTTGGGTTTGTCTAGAATCGGGAAGTCTAGCAAGAGCAAGAGCATGGCACTGAAGGCCAAGAGCAGTGAGACGGAAGAGTCTTCAGATGATGAAGATTCTTCAGATGATGAAGATTCTAAGATG
The DNA here is from genome assembly GCF_040712315.1 of Castanea sativa. Lineage (NCBI taxonomy): Eukaryota > Viridiplantae > Streptophyta > Magnoliopsida > Fagales > Fagaceae > Castanea > Castanea sativa. The sequence goes on along the minus strand of NC_134016.1, from coordinate 35,198,529 downwards.
AAGTCCTACATCACCAGGCAATTCAAGAAGTTTATGAAGAATGCCAATGGGAAGGGCTTTGGAAAGGACCGTAGGTAATCCAGTTCTTCTTAGTTCAAAGGCCAAGACAAAAGGAAGAAGGATGCTAGGGATGGCAGTCAGTACACTATTCCTACAAGACCTAAGTACTTTGGGTGCCAAGATTTCGGACATATGAAACAGGAGTGCCCAACATATCTCAAGACAATTGGGAAAAGCAAGGCACTTGCTGTTACGCTAAGCGACACCAAGCCTGAAAATGATTCCGACAATGAGGATGACGGAATCTTGAATGCCTTCACTACCACAGTCAATTCTATTGAGGGGATTGTTGAAGATGTGGATGAAGAAGAGGAATTGGTAGAGTCCAAGTTTGAGAAGACAGATGAGCAAGATGACATCCACACAGCCTATACAAAGTTATACAAGGTCTCAGAAAAGCATGAGAAGTTGTATAGGTTGACCACCAAGAAGCTCAGTGTGGAGCTTGAGCGTGAAGAGCTTTCCATGAAGTTTGATGAAGCCAATCAAACTATTGGAGCACTGAGGTTTGAAAATGAAAAGATCAAGAAGCTTGAGGCAAAACTGTTCCAAGTTAGAGCTCAGCTGGAAAGGACGTCAAGCGCTAAGCTCGATGAAATGCTTAGTCTTCAAAAATCTACTTCTGATCGAATCGGTTTAGGGTATGATCTCACTTCTTCTAATATTACTTCTTCTAGTACTACTGTTTTTAATTCCTCTTAGCAATAATGTTGAAATTGAGAACACTAATGTCAAAACTGAATTAGCTAGTAGAAACATTGACAAGGGTAAATCTATCTTAGGAGCACCCCCTAAGCAGAATAAGAAATAAGTTAAAAACCCTAGGGCTAAGAATGCTAACTCTCAAAAGCCTAAACAGAAGAAGCAACATCTCTGTCATCACTGTGGAGCAGCTAGTCATACTCGACCAAATTGCTATAAGTGGTTAGCCACTCAAAGTAGCAACAACATGATGGCGTTGGGAAACCAGAATCAGTTTTCATCCTCCTTTGCTCCTCTTGGAGATCTTCTTAAAGCCCTCAAGTTCCTTTCAAACTTGAACGGTTTCAATTCTTCCCCCTCACCGCCGATTCAAGGGTTTGCGAAAAGGAAAGATTCTTCCAAGGTGTGGAAGGAAAAGGGTTCCAAGTGATTTAATCACTTCTTCTCTCTCTCTTTATTTGTTTTTTATTGCATTACTTGTGTGTTTGCTTTCTTGTCTTAAGTCAGTCTAGTTTTATGCATTGCTTTGTTTTATTTTACATGTTTTTGTTTATTAGTTTTCAGTTTTATTTATTTTGTTTTGATATAAAAATTTTAAAAAAATTGAAAATTTTAGAAAAATACAAAAACAGTGTGTATGTGTACATTGGTTCTTATGAACCTTAAAATGGCCATTGAAACAAAGTTCTCTAAACTTTGTATCATTTGTAGCTTAGATGAGCATCCTTATGCACAACTAAGCAAGCAAGCTTTGTGGCTCTTTGTTTGTGATGAGTAAGATTAAGTAATCTCTTGTACTCAACACTCGTATCACTCTTTTTCATGAGAAGGACTAGAAAAGCCTAAGAGAAATTCATAAATAACCATCTCACCACTGTTACTCACCAATTATGACATAACATCTGTATGCTTTGGCATAGAAAAAGTGCAATGTCAATGACATCTGTATGCTTCAGCATAGAAAAAGTGCAATGTCAAAAGGCTTAACATAATTGGGTAGTTCTTTTCTTTCTTTTTGTATACCCATGCATGATTTGCTTAATAAAAAAAATATATGCAAAGAAAATAAAAGCAAAAAAAACAAAATGCTTGAAAACATTATTGCAAGCGTGTTTTCTAGGAAATGTGGGAGTTATAGGATGTACCTCGAAGGTGATAGTCTCCATCAAACAGTTATGATTATGTAAGAGTTAAAATGATTTTCTCATATCTCAAATCGTCATAACATAGAGACACTTATGCAATCTTGCGATGTTTTCACACACAATACGCAAAATTCTTTGCTATTTTTGATACATGTGCAGGTACAATATGATTTGGTCATCACAAGGTTTTACATGTGTTAATGTATGCTCACTAAACTGCCTTGACTTGTTTTTGAAACATAAAATCGGTTAGACTTGTTAAGTGTGTGTGTGTGTGTGTGTGTGTGTGCATGTTTTTAGGATCAATGTGCTTAAAATTGTTGTTGAGAGATTATTTTAAAATTTTAAAATGTTGCTTGGATCCTTGGTTGAGTTGCATGCTTGATTGCATTCATGTATGTGTTTTTCTCTTCTTGGAAAACTGTTTTTTTTTTTTTTTTTTTTGCAATCTCGACAGCTCCTCGACAGCTCCTCGACAGCTCCTCAACACCTAGCTATCTATCAAGCTCTTCAGTTGATTCTTATTGCAATCTCGATACCTCTTGATAGCTAGGTGGATTGATCGAGAAATCTCATGTCCCCTCGATACCTCCTCGATCCATCGAGCTTTTGTTGTGGACATCTGTGGACATCTCTCGATAGCTGCATCTGTCTAAGCCTTTTTATCTCAACACCTCTCGACACCTCTATTTGTCGAGATTTACTAAACACCTATATATAGGTTTCAGAGCGATCTGATTCTCATTCTCTCGATCTCTCTCGATTTGTCTGCGTCTGTTCACCTCCAAATCACTCTCTTCTCTCTCAAAACCTTTAATCCACGTGATTTTCGGCCTTTTCTTGCTTCAAATCACTTGGTATGATCTCTCTTTATCTCATTCTTCATGATCTTTTCATGCATTCATATCTAGGTTTTGAGTTTTTGAAAAATTTTGGGGATTTTTCAACATGTTGAGTTTCTGTAAAACTTTTGGGATGAGTTTTCTAGATTTGATCTTACAAACTTCATGCATTGCATCTCATGTGCATTATAACTATATTTTCATGCATTTAGATGTGTGGTATATCAATTAATCTATTTGTGTGCTGGTAGGTTTGGACTAGGCTGAGCCTATGATGATATTATTGTTGCACGTCACATATTCATGCATTATCATGCATACATCCTTTACATTCAATATATATTTCTGTATATTTGAATTTCTTTGGACTTTTCTGAGTGTTTCGTTCTTCCCCCTCTCTCTCTCTTGTTTACGTCAGTGTGTCAAGGGCACCGAAACGTAAGTCTGCTCCGTCCCAGAACCCTCTTCGTTCTAGGTCCTCTTTGTCTTCTAATCCTACCCCCTCTTCTGTTCGATTCTGTGATGAGAAAGCCCAAAAGGACTTCTCGGAGAACTTCTTGAAATGAGGTATTCATTCGGAACGCCGAGTTATTTTGTCGAATTTCGCCGATATTGACCTTCCCAATGTCTTTCACATTCGGGAATAGGAGTCACTGTGTGACGTCCCGATCACATGTCCTTCCGTGCTAATCCAAGAGTTCTACTCCAACCTGCATGGAATTGATTCTTCAGTACCTCTCTTTCATACTCGCGTTAGAGGTAGCGCATAGTGGTCACACCACAGTTGGTATCCAATGTGCTCCGTGTCCCGAGGGTTGCTCATCCTGACTACCCCGGTTATGAGCGTCTGCGGACTGTGTCCAAAGATGAGATGGTCTCTGCTTTCTGCGAGCGCCCAGCTGATTAGGGTGATTGTCAGTTTACACCATGTTTGACCTTTGCTAAAGGTCCTAGATTCATGAACATGGTGATGACTTTTGTTTTGCACCCTATCTCTCACTATAGCTCTATCATAGAGCCCCGTGCTTGATTTTTACTGTCCCTTCTTGAGAATCTCACTATAGATTTTCCTTCACATTTTATTATTTCTATCATAGATGTGTATAGGCATACGGCGACCCGTGATAAGCTCATCTTTCCTTCAGCTATCACGTGGATTTTATGCCATTTTTCTGTTCCTTTTCCCTCATCCGACCACTTCTCCGTCATTTGTGCCATTGACTACGCTACCATTAAACGGAGCAAGGCGCAATTTCGTTCGAGGCGATCCGGTTCGGTAGCTCCCCCCACTCCTTCAACTCCATCCACCTCCGCTCCCTCTACTTCAGCAGGAGGTGTGAATTTAGATGCGATCATGGCGTAGCTTCAGTGCATGGATACTCGCCTCGATACACTTTCTACCAAGTTGTGTCAGGTGAACACCCGTGTCGGCCGTATTGCTAGACAGCAGGCTTGCCTTGGTGGCTTTGTGGAGTCTCCCTCTCCTCCTCCTGAGGCATCCAAGGCATCAGAAGATGATGGTTCCAACAACGATGATGATGATGAGGATGGAGATGCTAGCTCTTTTAGCTCTGACGAGATGTCTACTTGACACTCTTACCCTTTGTCACTCGTGACAAAAAGAGGGAGTAGTTTTGGCTATGAGAGTAGTCATTCTTAGGGGGAGAGTTAGTATAGGACCTTTTTGTTAGGGGGGGTGTTGATATCTTGAGGGATGTTGTGAGGATTACTTGTATCTTTTTCTTTTCTTTCTTTTAGAGATACATTGCTCTTGTATCTTAGGTCTTGTGACATTTTTTTACATACATTGTGCCTATCTTTTTGATATATATGTGATGATATATGTTTTCTTCACCTACCCTTACATGTGTTGTTTCTTTTCTCTCTCTATGCACATGCTTCTTATTACTTGTATGCAATCTATTATTTCTGCTTCACACAAAGATGCCTTGATGTGTTTTGTTTAAAGTGTTTCAGAAATACAGGTCGTTAAAGTCTACTTATCATGAACTCTCTTCTTGCAAATTTTTTCAAGAGTTTATGTTAGGATAGATTTTATTGTATTCAACAAATGAGCATGAGTTAAGTGTTTTATGACTTCTCTCATATGTTCATTTGTTTCTTGTGATTTTGTCACGGATTGCCAAAACGGGAGATTGTTAGGACATATGTGTTTCACTTGTTAGGAACATATGTCATTATTTTATGTAATTGGCTAATCCTTTGACAAAACGCAATTTACTTGTATTTAGGTAGATCTAGGATGTTTTTAATACTTCAAGAAACAAGGTTTCAAGATCAAGTGTTAAAGCCATGCAAGTCTGTCCAAGAAACAAGCTAAAGAAGTGCATGTCATTAAAGCTCGACAGCTAGTATCTATCAAGCTTAAGAAGCTGTTTCAACCCCATGGCTCGACAGCTGCTCAACAGCATCTCGACAGATGCTATCTGTCGAGGTTTAAGAAAAACAAAATTTCATATTTATTTTGATTCCGATCCGTGGATATGTCTTTGGGCCTTCTTTTCTCATAACCCTAGACATATGAAAGGATTATTTTAAGGGTCATCAAACAGAACACAAGTTGCGCAAGCATTGAGCAAAGTCTGTTCAAGCAATTTGTGACCAGAGACAAAGTTTTCCCTAGTTCATCTCTATTGTGAAGAAGCTACTGTGTTTGTGCGCCATAGAGCTTTGTAACTGAGCATCTTCTTGTTCTTCATCATGTGGATGAACTGAAGAACTTTGCAACCAACATCTTTCTCAAGTTGGTGATTGAAGTCGCGTACTGGGATTCGCGCAATTGGTTAGTCACGTACTGGGAGTCGTGCATCAAAAGGAGAGATTGTCACTACAAAACAAGTCCAATTGGGCATTGGGGTAAAGGTTCAACTGTAGGTTGGTACAAGGTACTGAAATTCCTTTACTCGTAACCACTTGTTTTGATAATAGTGGATTCTCGGGAGTGGTGACCTTAAAATCACCCTGTGGGATTTTTGCCTTGGAGGTTTTCCCCATTCGTAAACAAATCACCATGTCAAATTTATTTTCTGCTGCACTTTAGCTTATTGGTGATTTGTTTGTGCTGCCACGTGTTTGCATGTTAAATTGATTAATTTTTTAATCTTGACTAATTAATCAAATTAATCCATCACAAGGGGTCAATACGTTTTTGGCCTATCAACATCCATGCGCATAAGCTGTGCCATGATGTCCTCGAGAGTCGCCCCACCCATGAAAGAAGAAGGAGCGAAGGTGGATTGAGTGGTAGAAGCTGGAGGAATCGCTGTCCCGGGTCATCTTGATCATAGCTATGCCTCACTTCGCTTAACGGTAGCGGCATCTATGGCACACATAATGGAGAAGTGGTCGGAAACGAGAAAGGAGACAGAAAAATGATGAAGAATCCTTGTGATATCCAAAGGAAAAATGAGCTTATCACGGGTCGCCATATCCCTATAAACATCAATGAGGGATAGAATGAAGTGAAAGGGGAAGTCTATAGTAAGATGCTCTAGAAGGGAAAGCAGAAAGCGAGCACGGGGCTCTGTGATGGAGTTATAGTGAGATAAAGGATGTATGAACCTCAAACCTTTAGCAAAGGCCGAGCAAGGAGTGAACTAACGATCACCCCAATCAGAAGGTTTTTTACAGAAAGAAGACATAAGCTCATCTTTAGACACAGTCTTAAGATGATCACAGCCGGGGTAGTGAGGATGCACTACCCTCGAGACGTGGAGCACCTCAGATACAATATTTGGTGTGACCACAATGCGCGTACCTCAAAGCCGAGTAACAAAGAGAGGTACTAAATAATCAAATCCGTGTATGTTGGAGTAGAACTCCTGCATGATCAAGGATGGACAAGTGACCAAGACGTCACACAATGACTCCCAACCCCTACTATGAATGACAGTGGGTAGGTCAGTATCGGAGAAATCCGACAAAATGACTTGGTGTTCCAAATAAATGCCTCGTCTAGAAAAGTTCTCTGAAAAGTCCTGTCGGGCTTTATCATCATAGAACCAAATGTGAGAGTGGGTAGAATCAAAAGATGATGCCCCGGAACGAAGAGGGTTCTGAGACGGAGTAGATTTTCGTTTAGGGACGGAGTAGATTTTCGTTTAAGGCCATAGAGCAACTAACCGAAAGAAGGAGAGAGAGAGAGAGAGAGAAAGAGAAAGAGAAAGAGAGAGAGAGAGAGAGACACACACACACACACAAAAAAGCACCAACACAATTAATATATAAGAATATAAAGAACTGAAGGTACGTATGCATGAAAATGCATGAGTATGTGATATGCAACAATAAAAACATCATGGGCTCAGCCTAATCCAAACCTACCAGCACACAAGTTTGCAACAAAGTAAACACACATCTGAAATTCATGAATCATTATTATAATGCATATGTGATGCAATTCATGATGATACAAGATCATTTAAACAAAACCCATCCCAAAATTTTATCAATAACCTCAACAATTTTGAAAAATCCCAAAAGATTTCAAAAACCCTAAAAGTTAGGTCAAAAGATATGAAATGCATGATTAATGAGTGAGAAAGCAGATCTTGAGACTAAAAAATGAGTGGGGATGAGGTTTGGAGTGAGTGAGAGAGGTTTTGGGAGGTGAAGAGGCTAATTCTGTCGAGAGAGATCGGGGAGAAATGTGCAGAAATTGCGCTAACCCTATTTATAGGAATCTCATAATTCTCGATGGATCGAGAGCTATCGACAGCTGTTGAGAATTAAAAAGAAGAAAGAAGATCTTGAGACTAAAAAATGAGTGGGGATGAGGTTTGGAGTGAGTGAGAGAGGTTTTGGGAGGTGAAGAGGCTAATTCTGTCGAGAGAGATCGGGGAGAAATGTGCAGAAATTGCGCTAACCCTATTTATAGGAATCTCATAATTCTCGATGGATCGAGAGCTATCGACAGCTGTTGAGAATTAAAAACAGCGCAAATTAGCTATCGAGCTAGCTATCAATAAGCTGTCCAGAGATTTCCACGTCAAAGAGGCTCGATGGATTGAAGAGCTATTGAGCATCTATCGAGGAGACAGAAACTTTCTCGATGGATCGAGGAGCTATCGAGAAGCTAACGAGATTGCAATAAAAGGATCTGAAGAGCTCGATAGATATCCTAGCTGTCAAGAGGTGTCGAGATTGCTTAAAAACAATTTTTCAAAGAAGAGAAAAATACAGACATGAATGCAATAAAACATGCAACTCAACCAAGGATCCAACCAGCATTTTAAGCTCTCAAAATCATCTCTCAAAAAAAAATTCATGCATTTAGATCCAAAACACACACACACACACACACACACAAACACGTCTAACGAATTTTATATTTCAAAAACAAGTTAAGACAATTTAGTGAGCATACATCAACACGTGCAAACCTTGTGATGGTCAAATCACATTATACCTGCACATGTATCAAAAGTAGCAAAGAATATTGCGTATTGTGTGTGAAAAACATCACAAGATTTCACAGTGTCTCTATGTTATGATGATTTAAGATATGAGTAAATCAATTTTACTCACACACAATCATAATTGCTTGATGGGGACTATCACCTTCGAGGTACATCATATAACTCCCACATCTCTTAGAATACACGCTTGCAATCATATTTTAAAGCATTTTGATTTATTTTCTTTAATTTTCTTTGCATATTTTTCTTTTATTAAGTATATCATGCATGCGCATATAAGAGAAAGAAAAGAAATACCCAATTACGTTAAGCTTTTTGACATTACACTTTTACTATGCCGAAGCATACCGATGTCATTTCATGATTGGCGGGCAACAGTGTTGAGATGGTTATTTATGCCTTTCTCTTAGGATTTTCTAGTCCTTTCCATCAAAAAGAGTGATACGAGTATTAAGTACAAGAGATAACTTAATCTTACTCATCACAAACAAGAGTCACAAAGCTCACTTGCTTAGTTGTGCATAGAGATGCTCATCTAAGCTACACAAGATACAAAGTTTAGAAAACTTTGTTTCATTGGCCATTCAAGGTACACAAGTACCAATGCACACTAACACACATTGTTTTTGTATTTTTTTTATTTTTCAATTTTTTTATTTTTATGAATGAAAACAAAAATAAAAACAAAACTGAAAAACAATCAAACAAAAATATGTCAAACAAAGCAATGCATAAAAACTAGACCGACTCAAAATAAGAAAACAAAACACACAAGTAATGCAAAACCAAAAACAAGAAGGGGGGAGAAAGAAAAAAAAAAGTGACTAAATCACTTGGAGCTCTTTTCCTTCCACACCTTGGAAGTATCATTACTTTTGGCAAATCATTAAACCGGCGGTGAGGGAAAAGAATTGCAACCATTCAAGTTCGAAAAGAACATGAGGGCTTTGAGGAGATCTCCTAGAGGAGCAAGAGATGATGGAAACTGATTCAGGTTTCTAGACGAGACCATGTTATTGCTCTATTGAGTGGCTTGTCACCTATAGCAATTAGGTCGAGTGTGTCTAGCTACTCCACAATGATAAAAAAGATGCTGCTTCTTCTATTTAGACATTTGAGCATTACTCTTCTTAGCCCTATGGTTTTTAGTTTCTTTCTTAGCAAGCTTAGGGGGTGCTCCTAAGATAAATTTACCATTGTCTATGTTCTCACTAGCTATCACAGTTTTAGCATCATTATTCTTATATTCAATATTATTAGCAAGAGAAACAAAAACAGTAGTACTAGAAGAAGCAATATTAGGAGAAGAGAAATCATACCCTAAACCGGTTTGATCGAAAGCAGATTTGTAAATACTGAGCATTTCATCAAGCTTTGCACTTGAGGTCCTCTTCAACTGAACTCTAACTTGGAACAAGTCTGCCTCAAGCTTCTTAGTCTTCTTAACCAACAAATTGTTTTCAAACCTCAGCGCTCCAATGGTCTGATTGGCTTCATCAAACTTTGTGGAGAGTTGTTCTCTTTCAAGCTCCACATCACTGAGCTTCTTGATGGCCAACCTATACAACTTCTCATGCTTTTTCAAAACCTTGTATAGCTTTGCATAGGCAATGTGGATGTCATCTTGCTCATCCATCTTCTCAAACTTTGATTCCACCAAGTCCTCTTCTTCATCCACATCTTCTACAATCCCCTCAGTAGGATTGACAGTGGCGGTGAAGGCATTTAGGATTCCGTCATCTTCATTTTTGGAATCATCCTTAGGTTCAGTGTTGCTCAAAGTTGCAACAAGTGCCTTGCTCCCAATGGACTTAAGATAAGTAGGGCACTCTTGTTTCATGTGACCGAAGCCTTGACATCCAAAATAGTTGGGTCCTGAAGGAATAGTGTATTGACCACGATATCCCTGGCATCCTTTTTCCCTTTGTCTTGGCTCTTAGACTAAGAAGATCTTGATTGCCTACTGTCCTTGTCGAAGCCCTTTGCATTGGCATTCTTCATGAATTTCTTGAATTGCCTAGTGATGTAAGACTTCATTTTAAACCTTCATCGTCTGAAGACTCATCCATGTCACTGCTATTGGCCTTCAATGCCATGCTCTTACCCTTACCCGACTTGCCAATCCTCGTCAAACCTAACTCATAGGTCTACAGATTACCAACAAGCTCTATCAAAGGAATCTTGTCAATATCCTTTGATTCCTCTATAGCAGTGATCTTGGCATGAAATCTCTCAGAAAGAGATCTAAGCACCTTTCTCACAATCTTGGGTTTAGGAATAATTTCCCCAAGATTAAAAGCTGATTTTACTATGGCCTTAAGCCTGGCATAGAACTCATCAAATGACTCATCCTCCTCCATCTTGATTTCTTTAAAGCTAGTAGTGAGACTCTAAAGCTTCGAATCTTGACAGCCTTGGTTCCTTCATAGGTTGTCTAGAGAATGGTCTATGCTTCCTTTGCAGTTTCAGTGGAGGATATCTTCTTAAACTCCTCATTTGTGACCTCACTGAATAAAGCATTCAATGCCCTGCTATTGAAATTTGCCGCCTTAATCTTTGCATCATCCCAGTCAGTCAGCGCTTCCTTCGACCTGGTCCAGCCTATCTCCACAGCTTGCCACACTTTCTCATCTAAAGATTGCAAGAAAGCTCTCATGCGTGCTTTTTAGTATGCATAGTTAGTGCCATCAAATAAAGGAGGTACAATGAGTGATTGTCCTCTATCCATGAAAAATAGGGTTCAATGGATCACACAGCAAAGATTAAACCCTAATTAGAGTGTGCCTGTTCTAATACCACTTAATAGGCCAAGAATGTATTGACCCCTTGTGATTAATTAATTGATTAATTATCCAAGTTTATTAATTAATCAAATTAACATGTAATGTACATAGCAGCACAAACAAATCACCAATTAAAATGCAATGCAACGGAAAAATAAAGTTGACACGGTGATTTGTTTACGAATGGGGAAAACCTCCGAGGCAAAAACCCCACCAAGTAATTTTAAGGTCACCACTCCCGAGAATCCACTATTATCAAAACAAGCAATTACAAGTAAAGGAATCTCAGTACCTTATACCAACCTACAGTTGAACCCTTACCCCAATACCTAATTGGACTTGTTCTGTAGTGACAATTTCGCCTTGTATTGCACGACTCCCAGTACGTGACTAACCAAAAGATGTGTGGATCCCAGTACACAACTTTATCACCAACTTGAGAAGGATGTTAGCTGCAAAGTTCTTTAGTTCATCAGTTCATCACACAATGAAGATCACGAAGTTGCTTGGTCACAAAATCCTATGGTGTACAAACACAGCATCTTCTTTAAGATAAACTAGGGCAAACTAGGTTTTCAGTCACTTTTTTTCACACTTGTGCGACTGTGCTACCTATGACGGCCCTTAAAATAATCCTTATATATGTTTAGGGTTGTGAGAAAAGAAAGCCCAAACATACACTCACGGATTGGATGAAAATCAAAACTGAAAATCTGTTATTCATAAAACTCGACAAATACCCTATCTATCAAGCAGCTATCAAGCCTTGAGCTAAAATAACTTTTTAAAACCTCGAAAGATACTAGCTGTCGAGATAGCTATTAAGCTTTAATGAACAGCACTTTTTCACTCGATTCTTGGACAGACTTGCATGGCTTTAACACTTGAACTTGAAACCTTGTTTCTTGAAGCATTAAACACATCCTAGATCTACCCAAATACAAGTAAAATGCGTTTTGTCAAAAGATTAGTCAATTACATAAAATGTTGACATATGTTCCTAACATGAATCATATATGTCCTAACAGACTTGACCCAGGATTGGGAGGATGAATTAAAACTATTATTTTTGCCTAGAGTTGTTATTATAATTTTAATGCGACTTCCTCTAGCTTGTCTGATTTTCTCCGTGGTTATTTTTTTCTGCTGCAATGTTTATGCTATTAGTTATTCTACTGTAATATTTGTTGATGTATCAATTGTTCTACTGTAGTTTCGTTTGCTATATTTGTTGTATCATCTGTTTAGTTGTAGTATCTTTTGCTATATTTGTTGTATCAGCTATTTTGCTGCAATATTTTTTGCTATATTTGCTATATCAGCCATTCTGTTGTAGTATCCTTTGTTATATATTTTGTATCAGTTGCTCCACTACAACATCTTTTATCATGTTTGCTGCGTAAATCGTTCTACTGTAGGATCTCATTGTAACATTTGCTCCGTGGTAACTGTTGGAAAATTTAGACCTCGGTTGATAGAATTAACAAGTTTTAAACCCAAATTTTTAATTAGATTTATTATTAATAAACTTGTTAAAACAAACAAACATCAATATCATGTCACAAATAATATGCAGCGAAAAAATAAATAAGACAAGATATGATGACCCAAAAAAACCAAAGAAACCAACCAGTTTCACAGTAAAAAAAACCTGGGGGGAAACCTTCCCGAAAAGCAATTCACTATAGTAAAGAGAAGTTTTAAATCTAGTACAAAACCTTTGTCCCTAGACTCTACAATCCCCGTAGATGAACTCACAGCAGAAACCTTCTACCGCTTCAGAACCTCTGAACTCTTCAATATATGAACACCACCCTTTGATGCACAGATCCCAGTACGTGACTAACTCCTTTGCATGAATCTCAGTACGTGACTCACTCACCAACTTAAGAAAGAAGAATGTTAGTTGCAAAGTTCTTCACTTCATCAACAATGAAGATCAAGAAGCACTTGGTTACAAAACTCTAAGGCGCAAAGACACAGTAGCTTCTTTCAGAGAAAATAAGGTTTCGGTCACATTTTGCATATGGTCTCCTTGTATTCTCTTATGTGACGACCTCTAAAATAAGCCTTATATATGTCTAGGGTTGTGAGAAAAGAAACCCTACACAAATACAAAAGCCTAGCCCAAAAATCAGATCTAAAAATTATGATTTTCATAACCTCGATAGATAGCAGGTGTTGAGCCTCATTAAACCTCGATAGATAGCTATCTGTCAAGCAGCTGTCCGCAAGTGTCCAGTAGGTGTCCAGCTATCTGTCCAGCTTTAGTAAACACCTTTTCTTCACTTGTTTCTTGGTCCAATCTTCATGGCTTTAATACTAGACTTGAACAACATGTTCTTTGAAGTATTAAGCACATCCTAGATCTACCCAAATACAAGTAAAGTGCGTTTTGTCAAAGGATTAGCCAACTACATAAAATATGTCCTTAACAATCTCCCCCTTTGGCAATCCGTGACAAAACCACAACAAACAAATAAACATATGAGAGAAGTCATAAATCACTCAACTCATACTCACTTTTTGAATACAATAAAATCTACCCTAACACAAACTCTTGAAAAACTTTGCAAGAAGAGAGTTCATGGCATGGAAGACTTTGACAACCTGTATTTCTGAAACACTTAAACAAAACTCATCAAGGCATCTTAGTGTGAAACAGAAATAATAGATTGCATACAAAATAAAAAAGCATGTGTATAAAGATAGAAAAGAAACAACACATGTAGAGATAGGTGAAGAAAACATACATCATCACATATATATCAAAGATAAGCACAGTGTATGTAAAAATGGTCACAAGACCTAGGTACAAGAAGAAGAAGCTAAAAGTAGCTCCTACAACAACAAAAAGGTAAACACTCCCCCTAATAAGATGAAACACAACTCCCCCTTAGAGAGGCATGTATTTCTCCCCCTAACTTGTAGAATCTTAAAGAAAGAAACCACAAAGTCTCCAATTTCTTTCCCTTTTTGTCATGATTGACAAAGGGTACAAGAAGCTATAAAGCTTCACCCGAGAAACATAAAGATGATCAAGGATGATCAAGGGAGCACAAAGAATCCATAAAAATGCATGAATGCAATGAAACAAGATGCTATGGATGACAAGATAAGAGAAACATGCAAAACATGTGAAAAACAATGCATGCAGAGGATCTCAATCGATCGAGAGGTGTCGAGAAGCTATCGAGCATACCTCGATGGATTGAATAGCTATCGAGAAGCTATCGAGGGGACAGAAACTTTCTCGATCGATCCACCTAGCTATCGAGAGGTGTCGAGATTGCGATAAAAGAATCAACTGAAGATCTCGACAGATAAGCCAGGTACTGAAAGGTGTTGAGAAGGTGTCGAGCCAGCTTTTAAAAGCAGTTTTTTGAGAAGGGAAAAACACAGACATGAATGCAATCACGCATGCAACTCAGCCAATGATCCAACCAACATTTTAACCTCTCAAAGCATCCCTTAAACAACAAAGAGATAAGTATTTAGCTCCCAAAAACACACACACACACGCACACTAAACAAATCTAACCAATTTTATATTTCAAAAAAAAGTTAAAACAGTTTAGTGAGCATACATCAACACATGTAAACCTTGTGATGGCCAAATCACATTGTACCTGCACATGTATTAAAAGTAGCAAAGAATATTGCGTGTTGTGTGTGAAAACATCACAAGATTGCATAAGTGTCTCTATGTTATGATGATTTGAAATATGAGAAAATCACTTCAACTCACACACAATCATAATTGTTTGATGGGGACTATCACCTTCGAGGGACATCCTATAACTCCCACATCTCCTAGAAAACACGCTTGCAATCATATTTAAAGTATTTTGATCTTCTTCTTTTTTTTGTGCATATATTCTTTTTATTAAGCAAATCATGCATGGGTATACAAAGAAAAGAGAAGAAATACCCAATTATGTTAAGTTTTTGACATTGCACTTTTGCTATGCCGAAGCATACAGATGTCATTGACATTGCACTTTTGCTATTGTGAAGTATATAGATGTCATATTATGATTGGTGGGTAACAGTGGTGAGATGGTTATTTATGCCTTTCTCTTAGGATTTTTTAGTCCTACCCGTCAAAAAGAGTGATACGAGTGTTAAGTACAAGAGATCACTTAACCTTACTCATCACAAACAAAGAGCCACAAAGCTCACTTGCTTAGTTGTGGATAGCAATGCTCATCTAAGTTACAAGAGATACAAAGTTTAGAAAACTCTGTTTCAATGGCCATTTTAAGGTTCATAAGAACCGATGTACTCAAACACACACTGTTTTTGTATTTTTTGAATTTTTCCTTTTTTTATTTTGAATACAAAACTAAATAAAAACTAAACAACCAAACAAAAACAGACAAACAACATGAAAGCATGAAAGAAAGATGCATATGCATGAATGCATGATAGAAAAGTGCAGATGCATGAAAGCATGATTTCAAAAGAAGATAAGAATTCAAGTAAAGAGAGTCCTACTAGATAGAAAGAATTGAAGCAGATAATAAACAGAAAAGACAATTAAGTCTTAGACTCCTTTCTCACCCACACAGCACGAGTCTTTGGCCATGAAGATGAAAAGGCACGTGTCCTAGTATGACTACTAAAGGACATAGAAGAATTAAGATTCTCCTAAAATTGAGTTAAAAAGCTCAAAACTTTTAATAACTCTCCAAACAAAGGTGTAGGTCCTTGAGAAGAAACCTGTGACCGTTTGGACACTTGCTTTTGAGGATACAACTTAAAGCAATTAGGACGAATGTGTCCAGAAACACCACAATGGTGACAAACATAAGGTCTAACAAAGGATTTAGAATTAACCAAAATAGTTTTGGATTTCATACCTTTATTACCTTTCTCGGATTGGGGCACAATAACAATCCTTGATCTAGAAGCCGTGGAAGAAGAAGGGTCGGAGGAGACAACATATCCTAAGCCCGTCTTATCAGAACTAGGCTTTTGAGCACTCAAGACCTCTTCAAGCCTTGCACTAGACTTCCTCTCTATTTGAGTTCTAGCTTGACTGAGCTCAACCTCAAGATTCTTGACCTTCTCTTCTAATAAGGTGTTCTCCACAATGAGAGTCTCAACTAACCTTGTAGTCTCATCTAGTTTGACTAACAATTCAGTTTTTTTCAATTTTTACCTCATTAAGCTCTTTTCTACAAAGATGAGAAGTCTTTTCAGATTTTATGAATTCAATGCATAGCTTATCATAGGCTTCCTGAAGGGTCATCTTCTTGGATACTTCATCATCAGAAGAATCATCACTGTCACTAGCACTCTCCATAATCACCTTATCGGTTGAGGCAGCAAAGGCCATAATGTGACTACATTCATCTACATACTCATCAGAAGAGTCATTCTCAGTGTCACTCCATGTAGCAACCAACCCTTTATCTTCTAACTTCTTGGCCTTTTCCCTCATAAGGTAGTTTGGGCACTCTATCCTCATATGGCCAAAACCTTTGCACTCATGGCATTGGATGAGGGGCTTCTTAGATTTTCTAGGAGGTTTGCCCTTATCCTTTTACCTAAACTAAAGAAGCTTGATAATCTCATCAGTTATGAAGGTTACATCCTCATCTTCATCTTCATCTTCATCTTCAAAGTCCTCAATCTCTTCCTCTATACCCTTAAGAGCCAAGTTTTTACTCTTACCACCTTTTCCCATTGAGCCTAATCTCATCTCATAGGTTTGAAGGTTCCCTACAAGCTCAGTCAAAGGAATTTGATCAATGTCATTTGCTTCTTCAATAGCAGTGATCTTGGCATGGAATCTTTCGGGTAAGGACCTAAGGATTTTCCTAACAATTTTGGATTCTGCTATAGACTCTCCAAGGTTGAAGGCAGAATTCACAATATCCTTGAGTTTAGCATAAAACTCATCAAAGGTCTCATCCTCCTCCATCCTTATTTCTTCAAAGCTACTAGTGAGTCTTTGAAGCTTCACAGTCTTTACTGCCTTGGTACCTTCATAGGTGGCCTCAAGAATGGTCCATGCTTCCTTGGCTACTTCCGTGGATGATATTTTCTTGAATTCCTCATTGGTCACCCCACAAAACAAAGCATTCAAGGCCCTAGTGCTGAAATTTTCCGCTATGATTGTTGCATCATCCCAATCCATCGGCGATTCCTTTAGCTTAATCCAGCCAACTTCAACAGCTTGCCATACCTGTTCACTTAGGGCCTGCAAAAAAACTTTCATACGAACTTTCTAGTACGTATAATTAGTTCCATCAAATAAATGAGGAATCAAAAGAGATTTTCCACGATCCATGACAACGGGGGTCAAGGATCACACTCAGGAATTTAATCCAATCAGAGTGTACCCGCTCTGATACCACTTGTTTGGAAATTTAGACCCCGGTTGATAGAATTAACAAGTTTTAAACCCAAGTTATTAATTAGATTTATTATGAATAAACTTGTTAAAACAAACAAACATCAATATCATGTCACAAATAATATGCAGCGAAAAAATAAATAAGACAAGATATAATGACCTAGAAAAACCAATGAAACCAACCAATTTCACAGTAAAAAAACCTGGGGGGAAACCTTCCCAAAAAGTAATTCACTATAGTAAAGAGAAGTTTTAAATCTAGTACAAAACCTTTGTCCCTAGACTCTACAATCCCCGTAGATGAACTCACAGCAGAAACCTTCTACCGCTTCAGAACTTCTGAACTCTTCAATATATGAATGCCACCCTTTGATGCACAAATCCCAGTATGTGACTAACTCCTTTGCATGAATCCTAGTACGTGACTCACTCACCAACTTGAGAAAGAAGAATGTTGGCTACAAAGTTCTTCACTTCGTCAACAATGAAGATCAAGAGGCAGTTGGTTACAAAACCCTAAGGCTCAAAGACGCAACAGCTTCTTTCAGAGAGAATAAGGCTTCGGTCACCTTTTGCATATATTCTCCTTGTATTCTCTTATGTGACGTCCTCTAAAATAAGCCTTATATATGTCTAAGGTTGTGAGAAAAGAAACCCTACACAAATACATAAGCCTGGCCCAAAAATCAGATCTAAAAATTCTGATTTTCGTAACCTCGATAGATACCTCGATAGATACCTCGATAGATAGCAGATGTCGAGCCTCATTAAACCTCGATAGATAGCTATCTGTCGAGCAGCTGTCTGCAGGTGTCCAGCAGGTATCCAGCTATCTGTCCAGCTTTAGTAAACACATTTTCTTCACTTGTTTCTTGGTGCAATCTTCATGGCTTTAATACTAGACTTGAACAACATGTTCTTTGAAGTATTAAGCACATCCTAGATTTACCTAAATACAAATAAAGTGCGTTTTGTCAAAGGATTAGTCAACTACATAAAATATGTCCTTAACAGTAACAAATATTGTTAAGCCTATTACTTCGTTTGTTCTATTATGGCATTTTCTCTATTGTGTTTGCTGTAATAGTTGCTCTACCGTAACATCGTTCGCTACGTCAACAAGGACATCCAGCCCACTGTATCACTCTTCATTCTATCCAAACTTTAGGCATGCCTAGCTCGCGCATAAGCTGGCCTACAGTGTAACCCCATAAGGCTGGTCTTGACTCCCTTGCCCACTAATTCACATGCCTTGGTGTAGCAGAATGGGTTTTGGCATATAGACACTAGAAGGCCCCCATAAATAGTCTCATTGTAAATTTACACAATTATACATTTACATATGTAGGTCATTTTTAAGAAAAATGTATAAAATTTTACATTTCTTTATATTATAAAGCCACTGAGAGTGAGTGAAAATATTCTTATAATCTTTATCATCAAATAATGATATTGAATTTAATTGGATATTTTCACCCAATCATTCATTGGCAATCTCTTTCCATTTAAATTCACTTTTTTCAATAGAAAAATGCTATGTCCATAACATTTTCACAATAAATCTAATGTGGCAAGTTGTTACGGATTGTTATTAGTGAGGTTGAAAAGTAATTTCAGTAGTAGGTTCAAATTAGAACTAATAATAACTAACTACCTATGATTTATTATAAAAATATTGTGGACATATCATATCTCTTTTCAATATTAAAATCATAAGGTATTTCATGCCCTCCAAGTTTATATCTCGAGTTAGATGGTTGGTGAATTTTTCATTAGCCAAATCATCTTTTGTTGTTGGCCATAATTTTCTATATATGGAAAGATCATGGCCTTCTTTATCAATCTCTTAAACACTAAATTCACATTCTTCAAGACTAGAGTCATAGGGCATTTTATGCCCTTCGAACTCTAATTCTTGAGTCTTAGTGGATTTTTCTTCATCCCTTGGGAAATTGTCCCTAAGAATTGCAATTCAAGGTGACTCCATTAATTCTAGGTGGCTCTACTTGAAGTGGCTCAACTCTAGGTTGTTCTACTCGAGGTGGTTTACTTTGGTTAACCTCAGGATATCCCAAAGGCCTTTCATGCCCCCCGGCCAGTGTATTATTGGTCTAAGGAGTAGGACCATTCACCACTCCAGAGTATTGTATTAAGTCTATATTACAAAGTTTAATGGGACACATTCGAAGTACTTCTGCCATTTCTTTTGAGAATTGCTTAGGTAAGGCATCAAACTTCAGCTATTCTATGACCCAATCTATCAAAGCTTTGGCCTATTTTATGTTGGTGTCCAACACTGGTTCACGCTTGATTTTCTCGACTCATCTTAAGTAAAATAGGTCTGAACTTGAAGCAATATTATCTATCATTCTTTGAGTTTTTACTAGCATTTACTCTCTCTATAGTCGCCAATTTGTTAGGATATAAACCAATTTTTATAAAATCTTGACTTCAAGAAAAAGGGTCTCAAGTAGAGGTGTGCATGGGTTAGGTTGGGTCGAGTTAAGGAGATTTTTTTACCTAACCCACCATAGTGGGTCAAAAAAAATTCAACCCAACCCAACCCAACCCACATGGGTCTGGTTGAACCCATGGGTTAGACAAATTATTATTATTATTATTATTATTATTATTATTATTATTATTATTATTATTATTAAATTGAGTAGAAAAAAATATAAATATAAATATAAATATATTTTAAAAACCGAAAGATTAGTATCAATGTAACTCCTTAAAGACAAACAACACTAATGACTAAACAACAATAGTAATTTATTATGGTTTGTGTGAATTAATTGGCTTTTATATAGGATTGGAAGAGCTACTTATTTTAAAAATTTTATTAATTATATAATATATTTTAATATATATATAATATATTTTAATATATATATATATATATATTAAATATATGGGTGGGTCGGGTCGGGTTTAGCAGGTTTGGAAATTTTATGACCCAAACCCAACCCGATCCGCTATCAAAAAAAATTGTAACCCAACCCAACCCACCAAGCCCTAAAAACCAACCTAACCCAGCAAGTTGGGTTGGGTCGGGTCGATTTTGACGTGTTGGCAGGTTGGCTACACACTACTACTAGCACATATGCTCGCTTGCCCACTATAAATAATTCAAAGTATTGAAAACAGAAGTGTTTATTGAAAGTAATTCAAAACACTTACAGCAGTAGCAGTAGCAGTAGTTACAAGATTATAATGATCAACAAGGATAGTAGTACAAGGCTCGAAGACTAGTCCTGGTTCTAGTTACAAGCTTTGTGGAAATAGTGAGATATTCTTATCTAAGGGAAGTCCTAGAGAGAGTTCTAAAGGAGATCCTAGAAGAGAATTTTGAGTTTAACAATAAGGGAAAACCCCCTTTATAAAGGTAAATAAAGCAATAGACAAAAGTGAATAGTGACATTTTTCTATTCATATCATGACCCGTGAGGGGTATCAAGAGCAACAGGAGCGCCAAATCCGGAAGGAATCAGTTTGGCTTTCAAGCCGAAAGTACTTTGACATGTTGTGCCAAAAGTAATATCAATGGGAATATCCACAATAATGAAAGCAACAGGTAAATAACTTTAACCTTGGGAGAAAACTTTATCTTTGGGTGAAAAGTCAACAAAAGAAGAAAGCTACAGCAATGTTGGAGTGTAATGTTGGTGCCAAAATGGTTTGGCATATTGAATCAGAGGAATCAACAAGTAATGAGCTAAAAGTAGTCAACCAAGTAAATATTTTCACTTTAGGTGAAAGTGTAGTCAACAAAAGAGGCTTTATATCATCACATATGGGCTATTACGTTTAGCCGGGCAAGAAGAAGCCTCATGGAGTGTCAGAGGGGCTGGAGAAGTCAACAATAGAATCATTGGTAGTATTAGTAAAAGTATCAGGTAAATACTTTAACCTCCAGTGAACATTGTAGCATATTTGACCATTATGCAGGCCAAACAAATAGTGAGAGGATGGATTAAATAGAAGCAGCATCAAAAGGATATCCTTCATAAGGGTCCCATGAGGGACAAGGCTCCCATAGGGAATCATCATTACATTCATGTTCATGATAAGTTGAATATTGATTGCAGAAACCACAATATAACAATCGTTCATAAACAGGGTCTCTTGTGAGAAATATTCTTAGGTCATCATGGCTTGTCCATTGTAGATGGCGAACAGCAGAAGCATAGGGTTTATTTATGAAAATAGAAATTTTATCTGTACATCCAAAGAAATGGTAGTCTTTCCATAATTCTTGGGTGACATCTAGAATTTGATTATTGAAATAACTTCTCCAACATTTGGCAAGTGCATAGGGACATTTATGAGAAACATAAGTATTTCCTTCATACCATTGTCCCTGGTGAGTATAACCATTAATGAGAACAAGATGCATGGAGGGTTGAACATTCATCCAATTATTCTTTTCCCATTTGGGTAAAGTACTCCAACATCGAATCGAAACATAAGGGCTTTCAACATTGGTAACAGCTTTTTGAATAATATCAAGAAATTGGCTAATTTGAGCATGACTCGTCAATTTTATGAGTCTAATAAAGCCAAATTCAAACATTTGGGATAACCAGAAAGGATTATCATCTAAACCATCTTCATAGTTGATCAGAAGTTCGGGGAAGAGATGATCCTTTTCATGGACTCTGAGACTACTCCCAAAGCATTTTCCCCATAGCCTTTTCATGTAAATACTACTAGGACCATCAGGTTCAACAAAATTAGGAATGATTATAATAAGAGTTTTGAAATATTTGAGCCAAAGATCAAGATCTTTGGTCATAGCCTTGCTTTCAAAAATATAAGATTGTATTTCTGGAGGTAAGTTGGCAACAACACTTCTTAGCAAAGATTGGGTCTTAAGACTTAATCTAGCATAATCAATACCCATTATAGTCTTTCTATCCATTGAATGGATTTCCTCTTTGCCAAAGAGTTGACTAATGAGGTTTGCAATATTTGGTTTATTAGAATGGCTCCTATGAGCTTTGGGGTCAAAAAGGTAGTCAATAAGGTAGTCGGCAAAAGCCTCATTTTCAGCGGTAGGGTTAGCAAGGTGACTTATGCAATCCTCATTTCAAGCAGTAAGGTTAACAAGGTGAATTTCAAGTGCTGTCATGGTTCTTTCGAAAAGTTTATGACGGTTTGATAGAAAGGCAGCTTGAAGGTTATCAAGAATGAATTTAATGGAATCTAGTAATTCACTATAGACTCCATTATGGAATTGCAATTCTCTGGACAATACTTCCTGTAGAGTCAATATTATATCATCACTGGAATATGTCACCTCTGCCGGGAAAAATTCCTAAAGAGATGTTGTATTACTGGATTTTACTCCAGAAGATGCGCCTTCATGCATTACAAAAGGTTGTCTCGCTGGGAGCCTTTTGTCTTGAGGATAGCCCTCTGCCGGCGCTTTCCCCTTGTTCTTCTTATCTGCCGAAGAAGGCATTATATTCCATTTACTAATGGCAGTATTAATATTTACTTTCTCCTGCCAAGTAAGGTAGAAGATGTTAAGCCAACTGGCCATAGTTAACAGTTCAATGATAGAATGTTTTTTTGGAAAATGAGAGTAAATATTATCAGTAAAGTTCTTTTGAAAAGTATTTTTCAAAAACCATAGTATAGTAATAGTATGACTAAGTTGTGCAAGACGACAATCTTCAGACTGAGAGGAGCAAAAAGCATTTATGGTACGAGTGTCAGGATAATGTAGGGAAATGATATGAATAGTGGGCCAGAATAGAGTATGACTTTGGGATTTAATACAAGGTGAGATTTTATCAATGTAGTTTCTCTTATGCCGAAAGTTATTAGGTATACTAGAGTGGGGAACATCAGAGCAAACATTACTCCAAACATTGCTCATCAATATTCTTTGGAAAGTATCAATTTTTTATTGTGACATTTTATCAGGAAGTTGTTCAACAATTTTCTTATATCTATCCTCTTGCTTAAGGAAGTTTAGATGTTTAGCTTTAGCATGAATTAGATTAAAAGCACTATCAATGTGAGTTTCAAACTTTGAACAGAATTTAAATTTTACTTTCTGTCCAAAATGATCAGTACTAATTTCATCATCTTCAACAAGGAAAGGATACAGAGTAGCAATAAAAGGCAGACCAAGAATCACTTTATCAGTCATATTTTTAACAAGCACAGAAGGAATGTTGAAACAAACATCTTCATGGCAAATATGAGCATTACTTAAGTCATATTTAATCTTCATTTGAGCTTCATTAGCAGAAACCAATCTTTCAGTAGATTTTTCAAAATATTTGGAAGGAATCAAGTTTTCTCTGATACAATTTACATCAACACCAGAATCAATCATAGCAACAGTATTAAAAGCATAATCATGTGAAACAACAATTTTGAGTTTAGTAAACCATTTTGGAAGCATCATATGTTTAACAAGAGCAAGTTGATTATCAATTAATTTAATCAAAACATTACCAAAAACATTACCAGAAGGAGGAGCTTGTTGAGTGGATTCATCTCCATCTTCTTGCTCATCATTATCAGATTGGTGTTTATCCATATTTTTATCAATTTTTAGAATTAACAATTCTTGTTTAAGATCAACATTATCACTTCTTATGGCTTTTACATCATTTTTTAAATTGGATTATTTCTTGTTTAATAGTTTTTATTTCATGCTGGAGGTCATAAACAGTTAATTCTTTTGATTTCTCTTTATTAAATCTTTCCATAGTTTCTTCAAAATTTATCGTAGATTTAGGTTTTTCAACCTTATCTTCTTTTGTTAAGCTTTTCATAAACTTGTCAAGATATTCTTTCTGTAAATTAGGGTCTTCGACTTTACTTATTAATGTCAGCAATAAGTCGTCACTTTCTTCACTTTTAGTTAATACTTTAATAGATTTTATTAGATTACAACATGAATCTCTACAACCAAGTTTAATATTAGGAGAATTAGAAGTATCACTACAAGAGTGATAAGCAGAATCCTCTCCAAAGGAAATAGTTGAAGCAGCAGATTCAAGTATCTGAAACAGTTCACTTTGACCATTATCATTAATGTTTAACATGTTCAATTTATTTTTCAATTTACCAGGCTTTTGGTTACAGTCTTTACTAAAATGGCCAAATTTGTCACAGTTAAAGCATTTACCTTTACCAAATCTTTGTTTATCACGTTTTCGAAAAGAAGATTTCTTCTTAGTATAAAAATCATTGGGTTTAACAAAGTGGGTTCTGTATCTTTTATGCTTTTTATGGGAATAACTTTTGTAAACCTTATTATGTTTAGTTTTTCCTTTTTGCCTAGAAGGAGCAATAGGAGGTAAACCATATTGTTCACAGAAATTACCCATTTCATATTTAGCTTTTTTCTTGTTTTTTAATTGTTGTTTTAACAGTTTTTCATCATTACACATGTTGATTCCAAGTTTTTTAATAGTACTAAAAATATCACCATAAGTTAGATTATCATAGTCAATAGAATCATTTTTACCAATTAAATTTTTTTTTTACCTTATGAGCAAAGATAAGAGGCAGACCATCAATAAACCTCTCTTTCCAAAAAGGCTTCATGGAATCTTTCCTGAGCATAACTTTGGAAATGAACACATCTTGGTACCATCTGTAATCAAACATAGTAGGACATCTCAAATTATTCAAATAATCAGAAATTCAAGATGAAATATTAGATGGAGTACCAACAAAATGTTTAAGGATAATGTAAACCAAAGTGTTAACACCATCAAGTATACCTCGGTTAATGTTTTCATCAAAAATGGGCAAACCATCATTATCTCTTTTAACAGCATATTTAATAGATTCTCTAGATTCTTCTATGAGATGTGAATCCCACCATCCTCGAAGAGAACCAGTAAAACCAGTAGCAAGCAAATCAAAAATAACGGGGTGATCAAGATTATCATGATTGTTTATGTATGCAATACCAACCATAGACATGTGAGCCATTTTGTTAATAATTTCTTGTTCAGACAAACCATCAATATTCCATTCATAAAGCTTTTCAGCAGAAACAGAGAATTGAGTTTGAAAAGATCTTTCTTCAAACTGCATATCAGGAGGAGTAGGTTTTGAATACCAGTTTTTTGTAAAAGACATGGGATTGGGTTTTCCAAAAAATCTTTTAACTTCTAGTAAACCATCATCAAAAACATTTTTGTAAGAAACAGAAGACAATGAGTCATAATTTGTGTCTTCTTCAGAAACAATTTATTTCTCATTTCTTGAAATAGCACAGGCAGCATTTTTAGAAGTAGAAGTATCTTCAGTTTTGACTTTTAAATCAACAAGCATTTTTTCAACATTTTCAAGAGTGGTACTCTGAGTTTAAACTTTTTCAAGAGTTTTACTCTGAGAAGTTTTGAAAGTAATTTTTTCTCTTTGACTGGGTAGATCAATCAAAGGTTTCTCAGGTTTTTGAACAATGGTTTTTTCAACAATTTTTTCTTCAATACGGTCAAGCTGTTGACCAATAATGTGCAAAGATTCATTGGTAAAATTGTTTTGTTCAATAATGCTAACAATATGAGTTTTATCATCAGCAATTTTAAAAGGGGAGGTTTTTATCTTCACCTTTTGGTGAGTTATCAAAATAGTTTCAAGGGGAGGATGACTAGACCGAACAACAGTTTTGTCTTCCTTAACAAAATTTGATTTTCTTATTTCATTCAAATAATTAGTGTGAACATCATTTTTTGAAACATAATAATTTTCAAGATAATCAAAAAACAAAATTTGTTGTTTTAATTGATTCATTTTTTCTTTCCATTTCCTTTTGACTCTATCTTTTTCAGACTGAGCAAAAGTACTTTGATAGTATTTTCTTTTACTTCTGTTTGTGGCAGAAATAAACTCATTATACAAAGCAATCATATCAATTTCAAAATCTTTAATTTCAAAATCTTGATCCGTAAGATTAATTACTCTTAATTGATTTTGGAAAATAGGGGTTTCAATAGGTGGAAAATCAGATCCAGAAGGAGCTTCAAATTTTGCATCATCTTCTTCTTCATTAGCATTAGAGGGAAATTCAGCTTTAGTTGAATAATAAGCATTGCTAACTTGGGAATTGTTGCTCGCAACTCCTTTTAGCCTTAAATCAGGTTTTTCAAAAATTCATTAATATCATGATCTCGCTTAACAAAACTTTTAGATCCAGCAAAGGAATGTCTTCCTTCGTTGATCCTTAAAGGTTTATGTTCACCAAAAAAGATTTTTACAGTACCATCATCATATTGTTGAATATAAGTAAGATCAAGTTCATCAAAAATAGGTTTAATAGGTAGAGTTTCACGTTCCAAAGTTCATTCTTTGGGAAGAGTAATATCTTGCCATTGAATCATTTTGGGGACTTGGATCTTAGCATCAGGGTTGAACATTGAATTAATATAGTCTTACCTGCAGGATCTCGTCCTCTAGAACGAGGAGTTAACTGAGAATCAAGCCATCGGTAATAAATGCAGTAAATAAGAGTAAAAGACTTACTGCCTTCATCCATATCATAACCAGATGTTGATATGTTCAAAGTCAAAGCTTTAACAATATTAGGATCATCCAAAGCAACAGCAAGATCTGGATAACAATCAAAGAAAATAGGACCATCATACAAAGAAACAATAATCATACCAAGAATGCTATCATTAAATTTTTTAAATCTAGCATCACGTAAACACATGAGAACAGAAGCATTAATTCCTTTTCTAGTCAAAGGTTTAACAGCAACATGGACAAGTCCAATATGTAAATATTTGAGTTTCTTAGTCAGGAAATCGTTAATATTTTTCTTGGAAAATAAACAACATTTTTCATGAGTTCTAGAGATAAAAAAAGTTTGTTCAACAGTTCTAACTCTGTACTCAGAGAAAATAGTATTTTCAGACCAACTAATTTCGTAAACAGATTTAGTAGAGACTTTAGGGATATTCCATTTTTTGAAATCAGGGTACTCATTTTCTTCTACAGTGTGATCTTCTTCATTCACTATATTAGGAGGACAACCAGTCCTAGAGCTAACAGAGGAGTTGGATCTCCACATCCTATCCATGGCTAACTTAGTTATAACACTCAATTATCATGTTTTTCTCACAACCGTAGCATTTTGTAACACATACCGCAACCAACCCTATCCCTCTCATGCCCTCACACTCTCTTGGCTTCACAAGCCTTACTGTTCGGATTTGGGACTTCAATTTACGACTACGGTGGCGCCAACGACGATAAGAAGGAACACAACAACAAAGTATCACAAGATCAGGCAGACACGGACAGAATATGAAAGACACAACAACACTATCAGCCAAGGAAAGAATGGCTCTGATATCACAAAGGGGGAAGGACGACAACGCATAAGGCAGAAGCACAACAGATATATAATAATTCAAAGTAAATGATAATTCAAAGTAAATGATACTTCAAAGTAAGGCGGTAGAACTAGCCAAGCAGTTGTATATCAAAATAATTAAAAGATATTGAAACAGAAGTGTTTATTGAAATTAATTCAAAACACTTACAGTAGTAGTGGTAGTTACTAGATTATAGTGATCAGAGATCAGTAAGATAAACAGTACAAGGCTTGAAAGCTAGTCCTGGTTCTTGTTACAAGCTTTATGGAAATAGTGAGATATTCTGATCTACGGGAAGTCCTAGAGAGAGTTCTAAAGAAGATCCTAGAAGAGAATTCTCGATTTAACAATAAGGGACAACCCCCCTTATATAGGTAAATAAAGCAATAGAAAAAAGTAAATAGTGACATTTTTACTATTCATATCATGACCCGTGAGGGGTATTAGGAACAACAGGAGCGCCAAATCCGGAAGGGATCAGTTTGGCTTTCGAGCCGAAAGTAGTTTGGCATGTTGTGCCAAAAATAATATCAGTGGAAAAATTCGCAATAATGAAAGCAGCAGGTAAATAACTTTAACCTTGGGAGAAAACTTTATCTTTGGGTGAAAAGTCAGCAAAAGAAGAAGGCTGCAGCGATGTTGGAGTGTAATGTTGGTGCCAAAATGGTTTGGCATATTGAATTAAAGGAATCAACAGGTAATGAGCTAAAAGTAGTCAACCAAGTAAATATTTTCACTTTAGGTGAAAGTGTAGTCAACAAAAGAGGCTTTATATCATCACATATGGGCTATTGTGTTTAGCCGGGCAAGAAGAAGCCTCATGGAGTGTCAGAGGGGATGGAGAGATCAACAATAGAATCATTGGTAGTATTAGTAAAAGTATCAGGTAAATACTTTAACCTCCGGTGAACATTGTAGCATATTTGACCATTATGCAAGCCAGACAAATAGTGAGAGGATGGATCAAGTAGAAGCAGCGTCAGAAGGATATCCTTTATAAGGGTCCCATGAGGGACAAGGCTCCCATGGGGGATCATCATTACATTCATGTTCATGATAAGTTGAATATTGATTGTAGAAACCACAATATAACAATGGTTCATAAACAGGGTCTCTTGTCAGAAATATTCTTGGGTCATCATGGCTTGTCCATTGTAGATGGCGGATAGCAGAAGCATAGGGTTTATTTATGAAAACAAAAATTCTATCTGGACATCCAAAGAAATAATAGTCTTTCCATAATTCTTGGGTGATATCTAGAATTCAATTATTGAAATAATTTCTCCAACATTCAGCAAGTGCATAGGGACGTTCATTTGAAACATAATTATTTCCTTCATACCATTGTCCCTAGTGAGTATAACCATTAATGAGAATAAGATGCATGACGGGTTGAACATTCATCCAATTATTCTTTTCCCATTTGGGTAAAGTACTCCAACATCGGATGGAAACATAAGGGCTTTCAACATTTGTAACAGTTTTTTGAATAATATCAGGAAATTGGCTAATTTGAGCATGACTCGTCAATTTTATGAGTCTAATAAAGCCGAATTCAAACATTTGGGATAGCCAGAAAAGATTATCATCTGAACCATCTTCATAGTTGATCAGGAGTCCGGGGAAGGGATGATCCTTTTCATGGACTCTGAGACTACTCCCAAAGCATTTTCCCCATATCCTTTTCGTGTAAGGACTACTGGGACCATCAGGTTCAACAAAATTAGGAGAGATTATAATAAGAGTTTTGAAATATTTGAGCCAAAGATCAAGATCTTTGGTCATAGCCTTGCTTTCAAAAATACAAGATTGTATTTCTGGAGGCAAGTTGGCAACAACACTTCTTAACAAAAATTGGTCTTAAGACTCAATCTAACATAATCAGTACCCATTATAGTCTTTCTATCCATTGAATGGATTTCCTCTTTGCCAAAGAGTTGACTAATGAGGTTTGCAATATTTGGTTTATTAGAATGGCTCCTATGAGCTTTGGGGTCAAAAAGGTAGTCATCAAGGTAGTCGACAAAAGCCTCATTTTCAGCGGTAGGGTCAGCAGGGTGACTTGTGCGATCCTCATTTTGAGCAATAAGGTTAACAAGGTGAATTTCAAGTGCTTTCATGGTCCTTTCGAAAAGTTTATGACGGTTTGATAGAAAGGCAGCTTGAAGGTTATCAAGAATGAATTTAATGAAATCTGGTAATTCACTATAAACTCCATTATGGAATTGCAATTCTCTGGACAATACTTCCTGTAGAGTCAATATTATATCACCACTAGAATATGTCACCTCTGCCGGGACAAATTCCTGAAGGGATGTTGCATTACTGGATTTTATTCCCGGAGATGCGCCTTCATGCATTACAAAAGGTTGTCCCACTAAGAGCCTTTTGTCTTGAGGATAGCCCTCTGCCGGTGCTTTCCCCTTGTTCTTCTTCTCTACCAAAGAAGGAATTATATTCCACTTACTAGTGGTAGTATTAATATTTACTTTCTCCTGCCAAGTAAGGGAGAAGATGTTAAGCCAGCTCGCCATAGTTAACAGTTCAATGATAGAATGTTTTTTGAAAAAATCAGAGTAAATATTATCAGTAAAGTTCTTTTGAAAAGTCTTTTTCAAAAACCATAGTATAGTAATAGTATGACATAGTTGCGCAAGACGACAATCTTCAGAATGAGAGGAGCAAAAAGCATTTATGGTAGGAGTGTCAGGATAATGTAGGGACATGATATGAGTAGTGGGCTAGAATAGAGTATGACTTTGGGGTTTAATAAAAGGTGAGATTTTATCAATGCATTTTCTCTTATGCCGAAAGTTATTAAGCATACTAGAGTGGGGAACATCAGAGCAAACATTACTCCAAACATTACTCATCAAAATTCTTTGGAAAGTATCAATTTTTGATTGTGACATTTTATCATAAAGTTGTTCAACAATTTTGTTATATCTAACCTCTTGCTTAAGGAAGTTGAGATGTTTAACTTTAGCATGAACAAGATTAAAAGCATCATCATTATGAGTCTCAAACTTTGAACAGAATTTGAATTTTACTTTCTGTCCAAAAGGATCAGTAGTAATTCCATCATCTTCAACAAGGAAAGGATACAAGGTAGCAATAAAAGGCAGACCAAGAATCACTTTATCAGTCATATTTTTAACAAGCACGGAAGGAATCTTGAAACAATCATCTTCATGGCAAATATGAGCATTACTTAATTCATATGTAATCTTCATTTGAGTTCCATTAGCAGAGACCAATCTTTCAGAATATTTGGAAGGAATCAAGTTTTCTCGAATACAATTTACATCAGCACCGGAATCAATCATAGCAATAGTATTAAAAGCATAATCATGTGAAACAACAATTTTGAGTTTTGCAAACCATTTTAGGAGCATCATATGTTTAACAAGAGACAATTGATTATCAATTAATTTAATCAAAGCATTACCAAAAACATTACTAGAAGGAGGAGTCTGTTGAATGGATCTATCTCCATCTTCTTGCTCATCACTATCAGACTGATGTTTATCTATATTTTTATCAAGTTTGAGAATTAACACTTCTTGTTTAAGATTAAGATGATCATGTTTAACAGTTTTCATATCATTTTTTAACTGAATTATTTCTTGTTTAACAGCTTTTATTTCATGCTGGAGATCATGAACAGTTAATTCTTTGTTTTCTATTTAGTAAATCTTTCCATAGTTTCTTCAAAACTTATTGTAGAATTAGGTTTAGGTTTTTTAACCATATTTCCTTTGTTAAGTTTTTCATAAACTTGTCAAGATATTCTTTTTGTAAATTGGGGTCTTCAACTTTACTTATTAATGTCAACAGCAAGTAGTCACTTTCTTCACTTTTAGTTAACACTTTAACAAATTTTATCAAATGGCAACATGAATCTCTACAACCAAGTTTAATATTAGGAGAATTAGAAGTATCACTACAAGAGTGATAAGCAGAATCAGATGAGGAGGAGAAATCCTCTTCAAAAGAATCAGTCGAAGCAGCAGATTCAAGAATCTGAAACAACTCATTTTGATAATTATCATCAATGTTTAACATGTTCAATTTATTTTTTTAATTTACCAGGCTTTTGGTTACAGTCTTTATTGAAATGGTCAAGTTTGCCACAGTTAAAGCATTTACCTTTACCTTTACCTAATCTTTGTTTATCATGTTTTCTAAAAGCATATTTCTTTTTAGCATAAAAATCATTAGGTTTAATATAGTTGGTTCTATATCTTTTATACTTTTTATGGGAATAACTTTTGTAAACTTTATCATGTTTACTTTTTCCTTTTTGCCTAGAAAGGGCAATAGAAGGTAAACCATATTGTTCACAGAAATTACCCATTTCATATTTAGCTTTCTTTTTATTTTTTTAATTGTTGTTTTAACAATTTTTCATCATTGCACATACTAATTCCAAGTTTTTTAATAGTGCTGAAGATATCACCATAAGTTAAATTATCATAGTCAATAGAATCATTTTTACCAATTAATTCATTTTTTACCTTATGAGCAAAGATAGGAGGCAGACCATCAATAAACCTCTCTTTCCAATAAGGCTTCATGGAATCTTTTCTGAGCTTAACTCTGGAAATGAACACATCTCGGTACCATCTGTAATCAGACATAGTAGGACATCTCAAATTATTCAAATAATCAAAAATTCAAGATGAAATATTAGATGGAGTACCAACAAAATGTTTTGAGAATAGTATAAACCAAAGTGTTAACACCATCAGGAATACCTTGGTTAATATTTTCATCAAAAATGGGCATACCATCATTATCTCTTTTAATAGCATGTTTAATAGATTCTCTGGATTCTTCTGTGAGATGTGAATCCCACCTTCCTCGAAGAGAACCAGTAAAACCAGTAGCAAGCAAATCAACAATATCAGGGTGATCAAGATTATCATGATTGTTTATGTATGCAATACCAACCATAGACATGTGAGTCATTTTGTTAATAATTTCTTGTTCAGATAAACCATCAATATTCCATTCATAAAGCTTTTCAGCAGAAACAGAAAATTGAGTTTGAAAAGATCTTTCTTCAAACTGGATATCAGGAGGAGTAGGTTTTGAATACCAGTTTTTTGTAAAAGACATGGGATTGGGTTTTCCAACAAATCTTTTAACTTCTTGTAAACCATCATCAAAAACATTTTTATAAGAAACAGAAGATAATGAGTCAGAATCCATGTTTTCTTCAAAAATAATTTCTTTTTCATTTCTTGAAATAGCACAAGCAGCATTTTTTGAAGTAGAAGTCTCTTCAGGTTTGACTTTCAAATCAGTTTTGGCATTTAAATCAACAAGCATTTTTTCAACCTTTTCAAGAGTCTTACTCTGAGAAGTTTTGAAAGTAATTTTTTCTCTTTGACTGGGTAGATCAATCAAAGGTTTCTCAGGTTTTGAGACAACAGTTTTTTCAACAATTTTTTCTTCAATATGGTCAAGTTGTTGACCAATAACATGCAAAGATTCATTAGTAAAATTGTTTTGTTTAATAATGGCAGAAATAGGGGTTTTATCATCAGCAATTTTGAAAGAGGAGGCCTTGACCTCAGTATTTTCCTTATCATTTTGGCAAGTGATCAAAACAGTTTCAAGAGGTGGATGACTAGACCGAACAATGGTTTTGTCTTCCTTTTTAAAAGCATATTTTCTTATTACGTTCAAATGATTAGTATGAACATCATTTTTTGAAACATAATAATTTTCAAGATAATCAAAAAAAAAAATATGTTGTTTTACTTGATTCATTTTTTCTTTCCATTTTCTTTTGACTCTATCTTTTTTAGACTGAGCAAAAGTACTTTGGTAGTATTCTCTTTTACTTCTGTTTGTGGTAGAAATAAACTCATTATACAAAGCAACCATATCAATTTCAAAATCTATAATTTCAAAATCTTGATCCATAAGATTAATTACTCTTAATTGATTTTGGTAAATAGGGGTTTCAATAGGTGAAAAATCAGGTCCAGAAGGAGCATCAGATTTTGCATCATCTTCTTCTTCATTAGCATTAGAGGGAAATTCAGCTTTAGTTGAATAATAAGCATTGCTAACTTGGGAATTGTTGCTCGCAACTCCTTTTAGCATTAAATCAGGTTTTCAAAATTCTTTTTCAAAAATTCATTAATATCATGATCTCGTTTAACAAAACTTTTAGATCCAGCAAAGGAATGTCTTCCTTCGTTGATCCTTAAAGGTTTATGTTCACCAAAAAAGATTTTTACAGTACCATCATCATATTGTTGAATATTAGTAAGATCAAGTTCATCAAAAACAAGTTTAATAGTTGGAGTTTCACATTCCAAAGTCCATTCTTTGGGAAGAGTAATATATTGCCATTGAATCATTTTGGGGACTTGGATCTTTGCATCAGGGTTGAACATTAAATTAACATAGTCTTACCTGCGGGATCTCGTCCTCTAGCACGAGGAGTTAACTGAGAATCAAGCAATCGGTAATAAATGCGGTAAATAAGAGTAAAAGGCTTATTGCCTTCATCCATATCATAACCAGATGTTAATATGTTCAAAGTCAAAGCTTTAATAATATTAGGATCCTCCAAAGCAAGAGCAAGATCAGGATAACAATCAAAGAAAACAGGACCATCATACAAAGAAGCAGTAATCATACCAAGAATGCTATCATTAAATTTTTTTTAAATCTAGCATCACGTAAACACATGAGAACAGAAGCATTAATTCCTTTTCTAGTCAAAGGTTTAGCAGCAACTCGGACCAATCCAATATGTAAATATTTGAGTTTCTTAGTCACGAAATCATTAATATTTTTCTTGGAAAATAAACAACATTTTTCATGGGTTCTGGAGATAGAAAAAGTTTGTTCAACAGTTCTAACTCTATACTCAGAGAAAATAGTATTTTCAAACCAACTAATTTCATAAACAGATTTAGTAGAGACTTTAGGGATATTCCATTTTTTGAAATCAAGGTACTCACTTTCTTCTACAGTGTGATCTTCTTCATTCACAATATCAGGAGGACAACCAGTCTTAGAGCTAATAGAAGAGTTGGATCTCCACATCCTATCCATGGCTAACTTAGTTATAACACTCAATTATCAATTTTTCTCACAGCCGTTGCATTTCGTAACACATACCGCAACCAACCCTATCCCTCTCATGCCCTCACGCTTTCCTAGCTTCACGGGCCTTACTGTTCGGATCTAGGACTTCCATTTATGACTACGGTGGCGCCAACGACGACAAGAAGGAACACAACAATGAATTATCACAAGGTCAAGCAGACACAGACAAAATATGAGAGACACAACAACACTATCAGCCAAGGAAAGAATGGCTCTGATACCATATTATGTTGTGTCTTTCATATTTTGTCCGTGTTTGCTTGACCTTGTGATACTTCGTTGTTGTGTCTATCTTACCATCGTTGGCACCGCCGTAGTCATAAATTGAAGTCCCAGATCCAAACAGTAAGGCCCGTGAAGCCTAGAAAGCGTGAGGGCATGAGAGGAATAGGATTGGTTGCAGTATGTGTTACGAAATGCTACGGTTGTGAGAAAAACATGATAATTGAGTGTTATAACTAAGTTAGCCATGGATAGGATGTGGAGATCCAACTCCTCTGTTAGCTCTAGGACTGGTTGTCCTCCTGATATTGTGAATAAAAAAGATCACACTGTAGAAGAAAGTGAGTATCCTGATTTCAAAAAATGGAATATCCCTAAAGTCTCTACTAAATCTGTTTACAAAATTAGTTGGTCTAAAAATACTATTTTCTCTGAGTATAGAGTTAGAACTGTTGAAAAAACTTTTTCTATCTCTAGAACTCATGAAAAATGTTGTTTATTTTCCAAGAAAAATATTAATGATTTCATGACTAAGAAACTCAAATATTTACATATTGGACTTGTCCAAGTTGCTGTTAAACCTTTAACTAGAAAAGGAATTAATGCTTCTGTTCTCATGTGTTTACGTGATGCTAGATTTAAAAATTTTAATGATAGCATTCTTGGTATGATTACTTCTTCTTTGTGTGATGGTCTTCTTTTCTTTGATTGTTATCCTGATCTTGCTCTTGCTTTGGATGATCCTAATATTATTAAAGCTTTGACTTTGAACATATTAACATCTGGTTATGATATGGATGAAGGCAATAAGCCTTTTAGTCTTATTTACCACATTTATTACCAATTGCTTGATTCTCAGTTAACTCCTTGTGCTAGAGGACGAGATCTTGCAGGTAAGACTATGTTAATTCAATGTTCAACCCCTGATGCGAAGATCCAAGTCCCCAAAATGATTCAATGGCAAGATATTACTCTTCCCAAAGAATGGACTTTGAAACGTGAAACTCCACCTATTAAACCTGTTTTTTATGAACTTGATCTTACTAATATTCAACAATATGATGATGGTACTGTAAAAATCTTTTTTGGTGAACATAAACCTTTAAGGATCAACAAAGGAAGACATTCCTTTGCTGGATCTGAAATTTTTGTTAAACGAGATCATGATATTAATGAATTTTTGAAAAAGAATTTTGAAAAACCTGATTTAAGGCTAAAAGGAGTTGCGAGCAACAATTCCCAAGTTAGCAATGCTCATTATTCAACTAAAGCTGAATTTCCCTCTAATGCTAATGAAGAAGAAGATGATGCAAAATCTGAAGCTCCTTCTGGATCTGATTTTCCACCTATTGAAACCCCTATTTACCAAAATCAATTAAGAGTAATTAATCTTATGGATCAAGATTTTGAAATCAAAGATTTTGAAATTGATATGATTGCTTTGTATAATGAGTTTATTTCTACCACAAACAAAAGTAAAAGAAAATACTACCAAAGTACTTTTGCTTAGTCTGAAAAAGATAGAGTCAAAAGGAAATGGAAAGAAAAAATGAATCAATTAAAACAACATATTTTGTTTTTTTATTATCTTGAAAATTATTATGTTTCAAAAAATGATGTTCATACTAATTATTTGAATGTAATAAGAAAATCAAATTTTGTTAAAGAAGACAAAACCGTTGTTCAGTCTAGTCATCCTCCCCTTGAAACTGTTCTGATAACTCACCAAAAGGCGGAGATAAAAGCCTCCCCTTTTAAAATTGCTGATGATAAAACTCCTACTGTTAGCATTATTGAACAAAACAATTTTCCCATTAATTTTTTGCACATTATTGGTCAACAGCTTGACCGTATTGAAGAAAAAATTGTTGAAAAAACCACTGTTCAAAAACCTGAAAAACCTTTGATTGATCTACCCAGTCAAAGAGAAAAAACTAATTTCAAAACTTCTCAGAGTAAAACTCTTGAAAAAGTTGAAACTCAAAGTACCACTCTTGAAAAGGTTGAAAAACTGCTTGCTGATTTAAAAGTCAAAACTGAAGATACTTCTACTTCTAAAAATGCTGCTTGTGCTATTTCAAGAAATGAGAAAGAAATTGTTTCTAAAGAAGACACAAATTTTGACTCATTATCTTCTGTTTCTTACCAAAAAAAATTTGATGATGGTTTACCAAAAGTTAAAAGATTTGTTGGAAAACCAAATCCCATCTCTTTTACAAAAAAAACTTGTATTCAAAACCCACTCCTCCTGATATGCAATTTGAAGAAAGATATTTTCAAACTCAATTCTCTGTTTTTGCTAAAAAGCTTTATGAATGGAATATTGATGGTTTGTCTGAACAAGAAATTATTAACAAAATGGCTCACATGTCTATGGTTGGTATTGCATACATAAACAATCATGATAATCTTGATCACCCTGATATTGTTGATTCGCTTGCTACTGGTTTTACTGGTTCTCTTCGAGGATGGTGGGATTCACATCTCACAGAAGAACCCAGAGAATCTATTAAACATGTTGTTAAAAGAGATAATGATGGTTTGCCAATTTTTTATGAAAACATTAACCGAGGTATTCCTGATGGTGTTAACACTTTGGTTTACACTATTCTTAAACATTTTTTTGGTACTCCATCTAATATTTCATCCCGAATTTCTGATTATTTGAATAATTTGAGATGCCCTACTATGTCTGATTACAGATGGTACCAAGATGTGTTTATTTCCAGAGTTATGCTCAGGAAAGATTCCACGAAGCCTTATTGGAAAGAGAGGTTTATTGATTTTCTACCTCCTATCTTTGCTCATAGGGTAAAAAATAAATTAATTGGTAAAAATGATTCTATTGACTATGATAATCTAACTTATGGTGATATTTTTAGTACTATTAAAAAAATTAGAATCAACATGTGTAATGATGAAAAACTGTTAAAACAACAATTAAAAAACAAGAAAAAAGCTAAATATGAAATGGGTAATTTCTGTGAACAATATGGTTTAACTCCTATTGACCCTTCCAGGCAAAAAGGAAAAAGTGAACATGATAAGGTTTACAAAAGTTATTCCCATAAAAAGCATAAAAGATACAGAACCCACTTTGTTAAACCCAATGATTTTTATGCTAAAAAGAAATCTACTTTTCGAAAACATGATAAACAAAGATCAAGTAAAGATAAATGCTTTAACTGTGGCAAATTTGGCCATTTCAGTAAAGACTGTAACCAAAAGCTTGGTAAATTGAAAAATAAATTGAACATGTTAAAAATTAATGATAATGATCAAAATGAACTGTTACAGATTCTTGAATCTGCTGCTTCAACTATTTCCTTTGGAGAGGATTTCTCATCCTCATCTGATTCTGCTTATCACTCTTGTAGTGATACTTCTAATTCTCCTAATATTAAACTTGGTTGTAGAGATTCATGTTGTAATCTAATAAAATCTATTAAAGTATTAACTAAAAGTGAAGAAAGTGACGACTTACGACTAACATTAATAAGTAAAGTCGAAGACCCTAATTTACAGAAAGAATATCTTGACAGGTTTATGAAAAACTTAACAAAAGAAGATAAGGTTAAAAAACCTAAATCTACAATAAGTTTTGAAGAAACTATGGAAAGATTTAATAAACAGAAAACAAAAGAATTAACTGTTTATGACCTCCAGCATGAAATAAAAACTGTTAAACAAGAAATAATCCAATTAAAAAATGATGTAAAAGCCATAAGAAGTGATAATGTTGATCTTAAACAAGAATTGTTAATTCTAAAAATTGATAAAAATATGGATAAACACCAATCTGATAATGATGAGCAAGAAGATGGAGATGAATCCACTCAACAAGCTCCTCCTTCTAGTAATGTTTTGATTAAATTAATTGAGAATCAACTTGCTCTTGTTAAACATATGATGCTTCCAAAATGGTTTACTAAAGTCAAAATTGTTGTTTCTCATGATTATGCTTTCAATACTATTGCTATGATTGATTCTGGTGCTGATGTTAATTGTATCCAAGGATTAATTCCTTCAAAATATTTTGAAAAATCTACTGAAAGATTGGTTTCTGCTAATGGAACTAAAATGAAAATCAAGTATGAATTGAATAATG
Organism: Castanea sativa; assembly: GCF_040712315.1. Taxonomy (NCBI): domain Eukaryota; kingdom Viridiplantae; phylum Streptophyta; class Magnoliopsida; order Fagales; family Fagaceae; genus Castanea; species Castanea sativa. The sequence continues at coordinate 35,159,370 of NC_134016.1, read as the reverse complement.
CTCATGTTTGCCATGATAATGTTTGTTTTAAGATACCCTTTGTGCTTGTTGAAAACATGACTGATAAAGTGATACTTGGACTTCCCTTCATTGCTACCTTGTATCCTTTCCTTGTTAAAGATGATGGAATTAATACTGATCCTTTTGGACAGAAAGTAAAATTTAAATTCTGTTCAAAGTTTGAATCTCATAATGATAATGCTTTTAATCTTATTCATGCTAAAATTAAACATCTCAACTTCCTTCAACAAGAAGTTCGATACAAGAAAATTGTTAAACAACTTTCTGATAAATTGTTGCAATCAAAAATTGATAATTTTCAGAAAATCTTGATGGATGATGTTTGCTCTGATATTCCTAATGCTTTTTGGCATAGGAAGAAACATATTGTTGACTTGCCTTATGTTAAAGACTTTAGTGAAAAGGATATTCCTACTAAAGCTCGACCTATTCAAATGAATGCGGAAACAGTTGAATTTTGTAAAATCGAAATCAATGATTTACTCAAGAAAAAATTAATTAGGAATAGCAAGTCCCCTTGATCTTGTGCTGCTTTCTATGTGCAAAACAATGCTGAACTGGAAAGAGGAACCCCTCATCTTGTTATCAATTATAAGCCTTTGAACAAGGTCTTAGAGTGGATTAGGTACCCTATCCCCAATAAGAATGATTTAGTTCATAGGTTGAGTGATGCTGTTGTATTCTCAAAGTTTGATATGAAATCTGGATTTTGGCAAGTCCAGATTAGTGAAAAGGATAGATATAAGACTGCTTTCACTACACCCTTTGGCCACTATGAGTGGAATGTTATGCCTTTTGGCCTCAAGAATGCCCCTAGTGAATTCCAAAATATTACGAATGACATATTCAACTCCTTCAGTCATTTCACCATTGTTTACATTGACTATGTCTTGATTTTCTCTAATTCTGTTGATGAACACTGGAAACATTTGTACTCGTTTCTAGAAACCATCAAAAGAAATGATCTTGTTGTCTCTGCTAAGAAAATCAAATTGTTTCAAACCAAAGTGAGGTTTCTTGGCTATGATATTTTTGAAGGACAAATCCGTCCTATTGATAGAGCTATTCAATTTGTTGACAAATTTCTTGATGAAATTATTGACAAAACTCAACTTCAAAGATTTCTTGGTTCCCTAAACTATGTTGCTGATTTTTACAAAGATCTGAGGAAACAATGTAAACCACTTTTTGATCGGTTACAAAGTAATCCTCCTCCTTGGACTGATATTCATACTTCTCTTGTTAAACAAATTAAATCTCATGTTAAAACTTTGCCTTGTCTTGGTATCCCAACTGTTAATGCCTTCAAAATTGTTGAAACTGACGCCTCTGACGTTGGTTATGGAGGTATTCTGAAACAAAGAGCTTCACCAGACTCATCTGAATAAATTGCTCGCTTCTACTCTGGAGTCTGGAATACTGCACAGTTAAACTATAGAACTATAAAGAAAGAAATTTTATCTATAGTACTATGCATTTCAAAATTTCAAAGTGATTTGTTGAATCAAAAAATTTTATTAAGAATTGATTGCAAAAGTTCAAAATATGCTATTGAGAAAGATGTTGAGAATATTGCTTCAAAACATATTTTTGCTAGATGGCAAGCTATTTTAAGTGTTTTTTATTTTAATATTGAATACATTAAAGGTTCCCAAAACTCTATTCCTGACTTTCTTACCCGTGAATTTCTGCAATTCCACAATGGCAAGTAGAAGATCCAAGGACAAAAATCCTGCTCCAACACCCAACCAAATTGTGAAAAAAGAGCCTGTCTCCCCTGGTGAAATTATTAACCGTTTTACCCCCTTAGGAACAATTCCTAAACCTAATTACTCCTCTGTTTTGGCCTCTACCTATGATCCCTATGCTTTGACCCCTGTTAACCAACCTGTTCAAACTATTTACCCAAGAAAACCCAATGCTTCCCAATATATTAAAAAACAATATTTCCAAAACATGTTTTTTATTGAACCAAACTAATCTGCAACCAAGCATCCACTCCAGATTGCAAAAAGCTACTTCCCTCCAATGTTTCACTGGATTCCAGAACATGGTGATAAAAATTAGAATATTATTCTGACGTTTTATGCCAGGAAAAATCTATTGTTATTAATACTATTTTTTATCACAATGATAAAACCAAAATTATTTACCACAGTGTTTACTTGAAAAATATTATTCTTGAAGCCAAATAGGGCCACTCCCCTTCCTCAACAGGAAGACTTTCTAAGCATCTTGTTCCATATTCATATTATGATTACATTACTGCCTGGTTCAAATTCATGCTCCATCAGAATGAAACAATGACTCATTCATGGTTTATTAACTTTGATAAAGAATTTGATGAATCTGCTGATTTGCCTCTTTGGTTCACTCATTGGTGGAATCAATTTGGTCCTGATACTAATATTTTCCCCAAACCTTTATTTGATTGTTTCAAGTCTTTTGAAAAAAATCTTAAGACAAATGATCATAATGCCAAGTTTCCTGCTCTCCTCCATTTTGTTAAACATTTTCCTGTCCCTTGGATTTTAAAATGGCAATATGAAAAAGAAGGTGATATTATTACCAGACACTAGTATAAATGGTGGGACAAATTTGGTTATGTTTCACAAATCATGGATAATGTTTGCCGAAGATCGTCCCCTAAGCCTCTGACTCATGTTGACACATCATCTACTTCATCCTCCAAAGTGCCTAAGGATTCTTACGATGAGCTAAGCAAGGAAGTTTTGTGTGCTCTTCTCGAAAAAAAGATTAGAGAAGAAAAGGATGCTGCTAACAGAAACTCTGATGAAGAAGGCTCTATTGCAGAAAGTCCTTATTATCCATACCCCCAACCTTCTCCAAAAGATTGGTTGGGCATGATGAAGAATATGATGAGGAAAATACTCCTAATTTAGGAGCATGATGATGATCCCACTAGTTATTATTTGGTGAAAATGCTTTCTTGATAATGATAATTCCTTGCTTCATTTGTTGACTACTTACTTATTGATTCAATATGCCAAACCATTTTGTCACCATCACTACATTCCAACATTGCTGCAGCTTTCTTTTTTTGTTAACTTTTCAAGATAAAGTATTCCCCCAAGGTTAAAGCTATTTACCTGCTACTTTCATCATTGCTGATATTTCCACTGGTGTTACTTTTAGTACAACATGCCAAACTACTTTCGGCCCCAAAGCCAACCTGATGCTTCCGGACTTCGCGCTCCTGTTACCCCTCACGGATCCTGATATGAATAGTAAAAAATGTCACTATTCACTTTTGTCCATTACTTTATTTACCTATATAAGGGGGTTTTCCCTTATTTCAATTTAGAATTCTCTTCTAGGATCTCCTTAAGAACTCTCTCTAGGACTTCCCTTAAATCAGAATATCTCACTATTTCCACAAAGCTTGTAACTAGAACCAAGACTAGTCTTCAAGCCTTGTACTACTATCCATGTTGATCATTGTAATCTTGTAACTACTGCTACTGCTGTAAGTGTTTTGAATTACTTTCAATAAACACTTCTGCTTTCAATACTTTGAATTATTTTGATATAACTGCTTGGCTGGTTCTACCGCCTTACTTTCAATTATCATTTACTTTGAATTATTATTATTATTATTATTATTATTATTATTATTATTATTATCATTATTATTATCAGTAGTATACCCTTATGCCCGCAAATCTGGGCTTGTTTGGTAACGTTGTTTGAAAAACAGTTTTCGTTGTTTAAACAATACAACACAAATTTCCACAACACTTTTTCACCTATACGTATTTCCACAACACTTAAACAACATTATTAGAACAACATTACCAAACGAGCCATCAGTATCTCCAAAAAAATTAGAGATGAGGTTTTGCTCTCAAACTCTACAAAAGTGAGAGTTATGTGTACGCAATATTAAACATTTAGTATAACCTTGTGCCTTAACACTCATTAATATGAGGTAAGTACAGTCTTTTTCGCTTAAGCAAATCTTTGAAATAGGTTAAATATTGTTACACATTTTATATATAAAAAAAACACGATTTTAATTAGCCCATGTGGCAAGGAAAATTGTACTGAACTTCCTAAAGCTTTATGTCATTGCACTCATCTCTCCTTTAGTTTGAAATAAGACACTCACCTCTTCAAGATGATTGAAAAGAATGAGCTAAAAATCTCAAAAATTCAAATTCCTTATTAGACGGCGTAAGGATGGTAGTTTAGGTGAAGGGTAAAATATGAAATTCAAGATTTTTAAAACTTTTTTTAATCATCCAAGAGAGGTTAGTGTAAATAGTTTGCATTTTAAGGGAGGTGAGTGTTTTATTCAAACTAGATGGGATTTGATTGTAATTTCCACACAAAAATAAAAATAAATAAATAAACTCAAGGGAGACCAATGTAATTTTTTCTCATTAATTATTATAAAATAGAGAATGTGAAATGACTTGGACTTTATCTTCTTATCCTTTTTTTCCCTTTCTTCTTTGACACCAAATATTAAATACTAAATATGCTTAATTATAAGTTGCAACTTGCAACATCTAAAGCTGAATAATTTTTAATAACAGAAACAAGTTGAATTGTTAATAGCTAGATATTAGATCTAAGTTGTGTTAGGTACAACGTAATTTTCAACGATCCCAGGAATTCTCTTAAATTCTCGAGCATTCCTATTTGGTTGCAAACAACTTAAGAAAATTAATTGCCCAAATTTATTACAATAAAAGACAAGGTTTTAGTTAACTCAAATTGTAAAATCTCGTCATCAAATAAAAAGTTTGGGACTCGAACCCCCTACACCAAAAATCAATTCATGCCTTGGTCTTATGATTAAGATTAATCATTGTGAAATATATATATATCATAGGTTAAAATTCTACCACATTTATAAAAATAAATAAATAAATAAAAACCATTTAGCTAACAAATGGCTAATTAGTTTGACCGTACATGTTGAAAGAAAATTAACAGACCAAATATCAAAAGACTCTGCCTTCACTTGATATGAGAAAAAATAATATTACAAGAGATATCAAATAATTGAGTTACAAGACTCTTGCCATAAAGAAAAAGAATCTAGTTTAGCCTAAGAAGCATTAAAAGCTTGTTCAACTAATGATGCTAACTTTGCAATCCATTAAGGAAATTCAAATCCTTAAACAGGTTGGTGCACACGCACACTATTTCTTTCAATCTAAAGCTTCATTTTTATGGAACATGATTCAAAATAATATCTCAATAAGGACATACTTGAAAACACTTAGAAAAAATATAACAGTAACACTTTATGACATCCTTAATGCTTTAATTGTTCAATAAAGCTTTCAAAATTCTTAAAAGAGGATCCACCTTCAGTTACACTCGTTTTGGCCATTTTCTTTAGCTGCAACGAATTTCTTTTTATACCATCATCAGAGAGCAGTGTTTCTATTTTTGTTTTGATTTCATGCCTCGTGATGAGCCCATGTTCATCAGGGGTCAACCCTAAACCAATCTTCCAAACATCGCATATGTAACTCCTATTATGGAATTGGTCTGTAAAGAAAGGCCAACATAGAAATCGGACTCCCATGCTTATACCCTCCAAGGTTGAATTCCATCCACAATGGCTTACAAAACATGCAATAGAAGGATGGTCTAACACCTTCTCTTGAGGTGCCCATTCAACAATCATTCCACGATCATTTAGTCTTGTTCTAAACACCTGCAAGAATTCAGCAAGTGGTCCATCTGTTATATCTGATCGGACAACCCACAAAAAAGGTTGGCTTATGAGTTCAAGACCAAGTGCTAGTTCATCAAATTGTTGCTGGCTGAAGGTTGCTATGCTGCCAAAGGCAACATAAATGACTGAACCCACAGGTTGTTTATCAAGCCAGCTTAGACAAGCTGAATTCTGAGGCCAAAAGCTTCCAACATAATTGCTCAATTGATTGCCCAAAAGTAATGGGCCAATAGGTAAGATCCCAGGAATTAAATCGCAGACCGCTGAGTCAAGTTCATGGAATGAGTTGCAGAGAAGCCAGTTGCATTGTTTGACATACTGGTTCATTCTCAAAGCATGATATTCAAAAATAAGGTTTTGTATCTTTGGGTCTCCTGGAAAGCTCCAAGGCAACTCGGTGCTACTGCATGCTGGGATTTCCTTTGACAACCAGATCAAGTTGTCTTTTATTGGAGTTCCTACAGGGTGATTCAACTATTATTTTTTATTTTCTCAAAATTAAACAAGTATATGTCACTAATTATGTGGCCGGTACATTCTTATCCTTTTTCACCTTTCTTATACCAAATATTAAATACTGAAGATGCTTGATTATGAGTTGCTCAATAAGGTTTCAACATGTAAATCAAAAATCTTTTTTAATAACATAAACAAGTTAGAATTATTAATAGCAGCAAGATTTTTACCTGTAGTATCTATTATTCCATCCTCAATAAGCTTCGGGACATGAAGTAAAAAAGCCAAGTTTCCTGGTCCACCAGGCCAAACTGCCACCCTTGTAATTCCCATCTTCTCAGCAACTTCTAGTGCCCACACAGCCCCTATACTAGCAATGACACAACCGATCTGATCATCATCATTTGACTGATTAATTTTCTCGATCAAGTCCTTCAAATGGACTGGCATAACTTTCAGCAAACTTTGTGTCAGCTTAAGAAAATCTTTTCGATCATCCCCAGGTTCTAGCCCATCTGGGATTGAGACTAGCCTTATTGGGCTCTTCTCTTCACTCTTCACTACCATTGAAGCTTTGACTTTTGCATGTATAAACTCAGTGTTAACAAATGTGACCTTGATCCCATGATCAACAATCTTGTGTGACAACTTCATTAGAGGGGCAACATGACCCTGCGCAGGAAATGGTATGACCAGCACATGCGGTTGCCTGCCCTGGCTGTCCATGACACAAATTTTCAAAGGGATTTCGGGCTCACGCATTTTAAGAGGTATTGGTTGGATTTTTATAGCTCTTTCTCACAAACATGAAATCGGAAGGGGGAGGGGCTACAATTAATAAAATAATATTTTTAAATAATTAATAAAACCTAAGATGCAACTTGAGGGGATAAAGTATGGGAGGTTGTGTGGGATTCCCGACCACGTTGACCTGAAAAAAAAAAATTATATATAATAATTTAAAATTTTTTATTTGTCTACTCTTCAAAAAAAATTTAGGAATACTTTCAGTTTTTTATGTCAATAAAATTAAATTTTGCTTCATAATTTGTTTTACATTCAATGGATAATGATTACTTGGTTGTGTACATTGAAAGAAATGTAGCTTATAGCATTGATAATGAAACTATCATGCAACGATTTCAAAATATGAAAACTCAAAGAAGACAATTGTAAATTTTATGTATTTGCATGTTTTCTTATTGTTGTTGTTGTCAATATATGAATTTCTCTTTTTATTGGATTGTGTAATTTATACTTCTTAAGGAACGCCCTGAGAAAAATTTCTAGAGCCGCCACTAATTTTAAGTTTAGAATTGTTTTTTTTTTCAGGGGAAAGAAGTTAAAAAAAAATTATAATAGACTTTTAGTTTAAATAAAATATAAATTTGATAAAATTTAGGGTAAAATATCATTTTCATCCCTAAACTTTCACAGAAGTTTTTTTTTTTTATATAGGAATAAAAGTTTGTTTTTGGTCCTTAAACTTTCAAAAATTCATTTTTGCCCCTAAACTTTGCAAAATGCTCTACTTTTCGTCCTTCCGTATATATTTGTTAGTTTAGGTCCTACCTAGCTTAATGTATTTGTTAGTTTAGGTCCTACCTGGCTTAATGGAATGCTGATGTGGTATTTGACGCAAACCAAACTAATTATTTTTAAACTTATAAACACATGGGCTAAAAAGCTCCTGTAAGACAAATTTACCCTCAAATGCTCACACCCACTGACCCACATAACCCGGTCTCAAAAATCCGCAAATCTAAAAAGCTTGAAACCCCAATGCCACTCCCACAGCCTCAATCAGCGCCCCAGCCCAACAAAGGAGTGTTCAACGGAAGCCTTCTTCTTCCATCATTGAAGCTAACCGTTACTGAAGCAACAAAAAGACTTTAAGCCTTCTTGTTATACGCAAACAAAAGGCAAATTTTTTGCTTAATTGAAAGTTCTGAAGAAGAAACCTCTCCTGCATTGTTGAAAGTTCACTAGTGATTTTAAATATTGACTTGCTTGGTTTGGTGTGACTGTGGAGTAAAAGAGAAATCTTTGAGGGATTCTTGGCTTCTTTGAGTTGGCCGAAAGTTGCTCTTGGAGGTTTGTTAGAAAATTTTGTTTTTTCAGTCTTTTGCTTTTGTTTATTTGATTTTTTACCTTGAAATTCACTCCGATTGTTGTTTTGTTTTGAAGATGAGCCCATGATATGCCAAAAATTTGATATGGGTGCATGGGTTTATTATTTTTCTTTTTTCAAGTTTAGTGAAGTTCATAGTTCATAATGAATCAGTATTTGAGTTTAATGAGTTGTGTCTTGGTCAAAACTTTCATATGGATTTCTCTTTATGGGCAACGGGAGTTGCCTTTGAACACTCCATCGCCGGTTAGGGTCGTCGATTGAGGCCGTGGATTGGCCCGTGAGATTGTGGCGTTGGAGTTTTAAGCGTTACAGATTTGGGGATTTTTAAGACGGTTGAGGTTTGGATTGGGTTGTGTGGGTGTGAGGGTAAATTTGTCTCACTAATAGAACTGTTTAATCTATGTGGGCCAATCATCGTGCGCCATGTGTTTATAAGTTTAAAAATAAATTAGTTTGGTCAATGTTAAATACCACATCAACATTCCGTTAAGCCACGTAGGACCTAAACTAACAAGCATATACGGAAGGACACAAAGTAGAACATTTTGCAAAGTTTAAGGACCAAAAATGAACTTTTGGAAGTTTAAGGACCAAAAACAAATCTTTATAAAAGTTTAGGAATGAAAATGATATTTTACCCTAAAATTTAAATGATAAAATTTTGTCATAGATTAATCTATTGTTGATTTTATCCCATACTTTAAGGAAATATGTCCTAAAAATTAAATTTTAATAATTTAATAATTAATGACAATAGTTGTTTATTAGGAAAAAAGTTGTTCCCATGTGAGAGAGAGTATCATATAAATTTATCAAATTCTATAAATTTATACAACATGTATATCTATCCAATACAAATACATATGCATAAGTTGTAACTTGAAAATAAACCTAAACATGGAGTGCAAAAGGGATTCTATGGAAAGTCCATTGGTGAATATATGTATTAAAATAACGATAATAGACTTTTAGTTGGAGTGGGATTTAAATTTTTAGAACTTAAATGCGTGTTGCATGTCGTAAAACACTTATTGTTACTTTAACAAAAAAAATGATTAAAAACAAATAAGTTGGTCTCTATCTGCTGAAATTTAGATGCACGTTGCATGCTTTGTAAAAAAAAATTATAGTTATTTTACTTAAAAAAATTAACAAGAACAAATAAGTTGTTGTCTCTATCAATTGAAACACACTGTTAAAAACACTTATTATTATTTTATCTAAAATGCATGTTACATGCTTTGTTAAAACACTTATTGTTATTTAATCTAAAGAAATTAATAAAAACAAATAAATTGTTGTCTTTATCAACTTAAACTTAGATGCATGTTGCATGTTTTGTTAAAACACTTATTGTTATTTTACCTTAAAAAATTGATAAAAACAAATAAATTGTTGTCTTTATCAACTAAAACTTAGATGCATATTGTATATTTTATTAAAACACTTATTGTTTTTTTTTAAGGTGTAAGTACACTTTTGATCCTACATTTTGGGTCAATTCCCATTATGGTCCTCACTTTTTTTCCCGTATACAACTTCATGAGAGGCTCTACATGGCCTTGTGCGGGGTATGCTATTGCTAGCACATGTGTTCGCTTGCCCATAATATGCGGTGGTCACCAACTGCCTCCATACACCAAAATATACATATTTGTATCAGTACTATGCCCTTAAGCCCATGAATCAGTCTCTCCCAAAATATATATATATATTAAGAATGGGGTTTTGATCTCAAATTCTGCAAAAGTAAAAGTTATGTTATGTGCACAATATTTATTTAGACCTTCAGTATAACCTTGTGCCTTGACACTGATTTATATGAGTGAAGTAATTACGGATTTGCTGGCTTAAGCAAATCTTTGAAATAGGCTAAATCTTGTTATACACTCTTTGTAAAAACACAACTTTAATTAACCCATATGGCAGGAAAAATTGCACTGACCTCCCTAAGGTTTTATGTCATTACACTCACCTCTCCTCTATTTTGAAATTAGACACTCACCTCTTCTTGATGACTAAAAACTGAGCTAAAAATCTCAGAAAAACAAATTCAAATCCTCTATTAGAGAGTGTGAGGATGGCAGTTTAAGTTGAGGGTAGAATACGAAATTCATCATTTTTAAAACTTTTTTTTTCAGTCATCTAAGGGAGGTTAGTCACTTTAGTGTAAATAGTTTGTATTTTAAGAGAGGTGAGTATTTTATTCCAGACTAGACGGGAGGTGAGTCTAATTTCTGAAAAACTCAAGAGAGATAGTGCAATTTACTCTCAATAAATATTATAAAATAGAAAATGTGAAAAAACAAGATACCAAAATCAGCAATGATGAGAGCAATCTGAATCAATATCATTTTGATTGGTCTTCTTATCAAGTCCTCCAGTTAACCAGGCATGACTCTAATGAGCAATAATCCCACCTAGCTTCCTTTCATCTTTTGGGTCATCACCAGTCTCCAACCCCTCACGAACTGAACAGATGGCAGTGCTGATCCTCAATTCCAATTAACATTGGTACAATGCAATCTTCATTGACCTTGTTTTAGAGTATAATTATTGTTGAGTATGTAAGTGTGAGTAAAGTCTCACATTGAATAATAATAATAAGAATAAGTAGTTAATTATATATAGTTAGGCCCAAACTTATAGATTTAAACTTTTGAAATAAGTAGTGTCCTTATTTGTTATATTAACTATTCAATTGGAAAAGAAGTAACGTCGAGATATGTGTACTTTGAACCCACACAAATGTGCATTCCACAACCCAAGCTGTGAGAGACCATGACGGCGACCTCGGCCCACCTCTACCTTGGGCCAAACAAACATGAATGGTTGAGATCTTGTTCATGTCCCTCATGGTGGTGATTCAACTTAATATATATTTCCTTCTAAAACAAGGGTTTTGCATGAAGTTACCACTTATTTTATTGGAAAATTAAGAAAACCATAGACAAATAAATAAAATGTCTCATTTCATTGGTTTGATAAAAATGGACATCAATTTGAATACAACTTAAAACATTACACGGTTGCAGTCCTAGATATAATCTAAGAGAAAATTTACATGGCTTTGATTCTAGTAACATTCTAAAAAGATGATACTTGGATAAAACCTTAATCTAAGACCCCGTAATCTAAGTTTGAATGCTAAGTTACAAGATGAGAAGGTGCTCACCACCAGATAAAATCAATTCACCAGACTATGGTGGCCAGTTAACATGTCACATCCCCAAATAAATAATGTGCTATAAGTAAACAAGTGCATGTCAAGATTGAAAAGAAGGGGATGATGAACATGCCATAAGAACATGATTTGAAATTTAAAAGAAAAACATGTGATTGTTTGTGATTAGTGATAATCACGGACCTTTGATATAAAAAATTATGAGAGAATGGAAAAATAAACATGTTATTGCATGTAATTAATGGGAATCAAAGATTAACCATGATTAATTTTATCTCATGAACTACATATGAACAAATTAATCTCACAAGAACATCACTAATGTTAGAGATATATTAAACATATTAGCCCAATGTAATAGGCCCAAGCCCACTCCTGCTTGTACTAATAGTCTAGGGTTTAGTCGTCTATATATACTCATGTTAAGGTTCATTGTAACACAGGTTTTGTACTATACTCTTATACAATAAAAATGTAGCCCTTAAAGGATTTTTTCGTGAATGTAGGTCGACAAGGCTGAATCACTTAACCCTCATGTTCTCGGTGTTCCTATTCTATGCTTCCCCTTCCGCATCCACTCTAGCATATACAACATAATATAACACATCGCGTTGTTAATAATATATTTAACTTGGTATCAGAGCCAAACTTTGTTCTTGGCATCAAACACACGTCTCTAGCAAGCAAAGAAGACTATCAAATGCACACCACCATCTGAAGTCACACATGCTTGCCTGCTGGATCTAGACTCCATGGCATCTCGCAGCCACCACGGCTCTATGCTATGTCAAACTCCACAACCAAGCAAGCCATGACTTAACTTTTCAGATTTGTGCAAATCTAAGCTTCTCCTGATGAAACTAACACCACAGACGTGCTCCACGACCTCCCGCAACCAAAACCCAGGAACACGGTAACCAACAATAGCCTCACGTGCCACCACTAGCTGCTAACAGCTCCAAAACTTCCCCACGCGCCGCCATGATTTCCTCATGTCCAGTTCATCCATCAGCCACACGCACTGCCCTATTGGCCATGTCGACCACCAATCTGCCTGCAAAAGAAATCTGGCTTTCAACCACTAAATCACACGCCTCCACACACTGCCTGGTTTTCTGGCTTCTCCTCCACTCGCCGATGGTAATCACACACTCCTGCCACACCCCGAAGAACTCCTGCTGACGTCATTGGATGACGTCATTACTCCTTCATCATGCCACATCATCAGCCACGCAAGCCCTAGTCCACGTCAGCAACACGTCATAGGATGATGTCACCAAATCTGCTACCCGATCCGTGACCAAACCCAAAAACCCGGAACCGACCCGGACCATGTATCCTTTGACTTTGACTTTTTGTGTTCACCTTTGACCAAAAGTCAAAATTTTCAAAAAGGCCTTATATTGCTCAGTTTTTCGCGTAGATTCCAATTTTGGACTCCGCTTCTTCATTTGAAGCTCCAAAATTGTTCAATTGGCACATTCTTCATTGTGGTTTCTTTAAAGGCATTCTTCAAGGCATCTTCAAGTGATCTTCTCATACTTATCCAACCTCAAACCTTCATCAAGCTTCCACTTTGAGTTTGAGGGAGGGTGTTAGAGATATATTAAACATATTAGCCCAATGTAATAGGCCCAAGCCCACTCTTACTTGTACTAGTAGTTTAGGGTTTAGTCACTTATACATACTAATGTTAGGGTTCATTGTAACATAGGTTTTGTACTACACTCTTATACAATAAAAATGTAGCCCTTAAGGGATTCTTCCGTGGATGTAGGTCAACAAGGCTGAACCACATAACCCTCATGTTCTCGGTGCTCCTATTCTATGCTTCCCCTTCCACATCCACTCTAGCATATACAGCATGGTATAACACATCGCGTTGCTAATAATATATTTAAACAATTAACATGCTTTGATCCTAGTTACCATTATAACATCACCACAAAATCTGTTTTTATTCTATCATAATAGCACTAAAACATAACAACACTAACCTGCATAAAATTAAATAAACAACAATAGGGGGGGAAGTTCTCTAGAACCATAAAATAGGAGCAATAAAATACTTAGTCGCAATCAAAGACTAGGAAGGTTGGATGCACAATGACCATTTTTTTTTTTCTTCCATTAGAGCTCTAGAAGAGTGGAGGGCCTTGAACTATGAATCCCCCGTATATTTAAAGAGCATAAGAAGACTCTAGAAAAGGGGTAGGTGGGCTAACTCGGATTTTGGGAGCTTTGACTTCAAAATTTGAAGTTGGAGGGAAAAAAGGAGCTAGATTTTGAAATTTTGAGTCAGCTGGTTTTGGCACTTGGATATTTTTCCTATGTCTACCGATGAGCAGATGGAGTAGCAGAGCCAATGCTAGCCTACGTTTTTATTCTTTTTTTGGATAAAAATTGAGGTAAAACTGGGATTCTTGCCAATTTCAGGCCAAATTACATTGACTTTAGTAATATTAACCCTTAATTATTGCCTAATTATCCACTATCCCTTTATTAGGGATTATTAATGTTTGACAATATAAATTGTCCAATGTGTGCTCCCTCATGATTATTTTAAGTCGAATCCAAAAAGATCATGGCACATCATTAATTTTAAATTTATTCTTTATGGAACCAATTAAAATCAATTTTTCATAATTACACGTGATTAGACTAAATCATGCAAATGCATTTAGCCATTGAAATTTGATTTCACAGTATCTTTCAATCCAATGGTTTGATTGGAGCTCATGGCATATCATTTTGATCATTAAGCTTCAAGATTTATTTTGTGAGAAGTAATTAGAAATCCAACATCTAAAATTATAGTTCTAACCGTTAGATGTGAAACTACCATTTTACCCTCATATGAGGTTAAGTGCAAGTTGTAAAATAGGGTTAAGGATGTGCATGGATTGGGTTGGGTTGGGTTAGAGTGGTTTTTCAACCCAACCTAACCTTGTCGGGTTGAGAAATTTCTAACCTAACTCACATGGGTCAAGTTGATGGGTTGTGCATATATACTTTATGCCTTATAAAAGTTGGGATTTCCTTAATTATTTAAACATTATTTTCAATAAATTATTACAATCCATGTAATATGCTTAAATTATATCCCAAATTCCAAAAATAATTCTCAAAATACCAAAATAAATCAAACAATAAGGGTCATATTTTTATGTATTGGCATATCCGAGATCAAAACATACTTTTTATGTAATTCAGTCTAAGTTTAAGTTTGTCACATTTTATCTACAAGTGGGATAAATCAAAAACACAATACTACTCAAGAAATGTTGGAACTGCAATTCTTGCTACTTGTTAATCTATTGAGAATAAATGAATCTCAATGCATGTCTCAACACCTCTTGATCCATAGAGCCTCGGGAAAACTAAACAAAAATTTTCTGTTTTAGCCCGCAATGACTTGGCCTTTCTAGAGATTCATGCACTAGGGTTCCATAGCATATAAAAGATATTTTATCGTCCTCATCATAGATATAGAAAGACACACCCATAACAAGAGTTGTTGCGACGTTTGTGCGTCTAGGGTTTTGTACCAAGATGATACCAGTTTAAGGAACACTCGCACACATATACTATTTCCTTCAATCTAAAGCTTCATTTTTAAGGAACTCGATTCAAAATAATATCTTAATAAGGACGTACTTGGACACACTTAGAAACAATATAACAGTATCAATTTATAACTGAAGGAAAAATGCATGTGCGCAACAGATAAATAAATGGATCTACTTCATTCATAAAAGTTAACATGTACTATATAAGTTTCATAATTTAAGAACAAGAGAGTGTATCTTAGAGCGGTGAATTTCAAAATCTGAAGATCAAAATCTCTTGGAAACACTTTCAATCTTCACTCCAATTCCACTAACGCCCAAGATGTGTGGTCTCTCAATCAATTCCAAAGGAAGAAGGTCAAGGAATGTCTAACACTTCTTACACCACATCGCAATTATGTTCTCTTACAAAATTCTCTATAGAAAATTCTGTATATTTCTCCCTTTTGTGTCTAACCGATTATCTAATTGGGCTGGCCTTTTGGGCTTTTTCAATTGGGCTTTTTCAATTGGACTTAAGTGTGTGGCTTGGAATGGGACCAAAAGGGACCAATAAGACATTAGCTCCAATGGGCCTTGGGCTTTTCTGTCAATTCTTGACAAGTCCAAAGTTACCATTAATTATATTTAATACCACTATATAAATATAGTTGCACTCTAGGCCTTATCTATAAATTATATCCCAAGACTTTATTGTACATGCAATCCCTTCATAAAATATTCGTAGTAACACAAAGTCATGAATGTAGAATGCCACTTTGTAAATTACTACATCTTATCCTTGAGTACCCGGTTTAATCCTTTAAGTTATTCATCATATATTTATGAAATCCAATCTCATAAATACATACTCTAGTAACTATTTACTAAAGTAGTTAGGCCTAACATTCTGAATAACAAACCCATTAAACTTATCTCAAGGGAATATTTTGTATCTCCAGGGAATATTTTGTATCTCCGTTAAGAGACTATGAATTCCATTTTAAGAATATATGTTCCATCAACATTAAATGTAATTACCCAACATACTGAGGTTTTGACCGTTACTCTAGATCTCACTCCTGATATATCAAAGTAACCTACACCTCATGATCAAGTCCATTATTCTCTCAGGATTAAGAGTTCATGCAAATATAAGTCGTGAGTTTATTATTCATTTGATAGTCGTTAGGAGAATAATAAATCTCACACCGGTTTAGTTCAATATGTTTTAACTCTTAAAACATATCAACATATCAACTAGAAATCTTTATTTCCATGATCAAGACAAATCATCTTAGTTGATATGTTATAGTCTTCGTACATGAAATGCCCAATTTCATCACCGACTACGAACTAAAATTTTGAGTTTACAAAGAACTTGTGATTTATATCTTCTGTGACTTTTCACATAAATCACATACTATGCATCTCATGGACTATATGATAATGTCTCAATATTCATGTTACCATTATTTTAGATAATAGCAAAACAACTTTATTAAACACAACATTAAGTCATACATAATGTCATACATAATAAAATACATAGCATCATACAATAGGATTTAAGGGCACACATCCTAACAATAATATCCTTAATGCTTTAATTGTTCAATAAAGCTTTCGAAATTCTTAAAATATGATCCACCTTCAGTTACACTCGTTTTGGCCATTTTCTTTAGCTTCAGTGCATTTGTTTTTATTCCATCATCAGAGAGCAGTGTTTCTATTTTTGTTTTGATTTCATGCCTCGTGATGAGCCCATTATCATCTGGGGTCAACCCTAAACCAATCTTCCAAACTTCACATAGGTAATTCCTATTATGTAATTGTTCTGTAAAGAAAGGCCAACATAGAAACTGGACTCCCATCCTTATACCCTCCAATGGCGTACAAAACATGCAATAGAAGGATGATCTAACACCTTCTCTTGAGGTACCAATTCAACAGTCGTTCCACGATCATTTGGTCTTGTTCTAAACACAAGCAAGAATTCAGCAAGTGCTCCATCTGTTATGTCTGATCGAACAACCCAAAAAAATGGCTTGCTTATGAGTTCAAGACCAAGTGCTAATTCATCAAACTGTTGTTGCCTAAAGGTTGCTAAGCTGTCAAAAGCAACATAAATGACTAAACCCACAGGTTGTTTATCAAGCCAGCTTAGACAAGTTGAATTCTGAGGCCAAAAGCTTCTAACATAATTGCTCAATTGATTGCCCAAAATTAATGGGCCAACAGTTATGATCCTAGGAATTAAATCGCAGGCTGGTGAGTCATGTTCATGAAATGAGTCTCTGAGAAGCCAGTTGCATTGTTTCACATAATGGCTCACTCTCAAAGAATAATATTCAAAAATAATGTTTTGCATCTTTGAGTCTCATGAAAAGCTCCAAGGTAACTCGGTGCTACTCCATGCTGGGATTTCCTTTGACAACCAAATCAAGTTGCCTTTTATTGGAGTTCCTACTGGGTGGTTCAACTTTTTTTTTTACCAAAATTAAACAAGTATATGCCACTAATTATGTGGACGGTACATTTTTATCCTTTTTTACATTTCTTATACCAAATATTAAATACTGAAGATGCTTGATTATAAGTTGCTCAATTAGGTATCAACATGTAAAGTAATATCTTTTTTAGTAACATAAACAAGTTAGAATTGTTAATGGCAGCCAGATATTACCTCTAATATCTAATATTCCGTACTCAATAAACTTTGGGATACAGATAAGGGTATTTTTGGAATAAGAAATTAATTCTTAAACAATAAGAGCTCGTTAGCAAAGAGTAAAGCCGACGGTGCCAATCCCTAAAGGAGCCGTCGGTCTCGAGGAAGATCCGTCTGGAACCTTGAGCCCTACACCAACGAATGCTAATGGCTAAGCAAATGGACCCTTGTTAAGCTAACAGATACACTTTTGTACTAAGCAGATGGATCACATCAACAGATAGATGAGCATACTGACGGATCCAACATGGCCTTGCGTGGTCTCCACGCACGTTCTTATATGGATATATCTTGCTCACAACGCACAAAGACCCTACCCCATGACTTTTTCATTCCCAGTATGGAAGGTATCCCCAAGATCTCGGTGCCATTAACTCCAGCTCCTCCCTATAAGGAAAAACCTTGTCTTATTGGGATCAAGGTCTCCTACGCATCACTATATAAACCATAGGTCTCCTTCTTTCCAAGGAACGCAGAAAATCCCTAGCCCTCTCACTATAGAGTTCTTGGAGATTTCTCATTCATTGACTTAACCTTTAGAGGGTCTTTGGCCGGCGCCTCACCGATGCTCTCTATTAGGTTCTTGGTTTCTTATTCTTTACGTACCCATTGGAGTGATTGAGGATAATTAGCTCAATGAAGATTTTTGTGCATTATCAGTTGGCGCCATCTGTGTGGACGAATGATTGGCCATATCACTGCTTTTAAGACAAAGAGTTGCACAGTCCAGACGCGACCAATAGCTCCCATCAACCAGAAGACAAAGAACCCCTCCAATGCCTTGGAGAGACAAGTGCAAACCTTAGTAGCAGTAGTTGAACGGCTCACCTAGCGCAACCAGGAGTTAAAGTAGCAACTAAACCAAAGGAATGAGCAACGTCCTGAAGATCAACGCAACGAATGGGACAACAAGGAACAGAACTGCAGCCACCTCCTAACAGAATATTGACAAAAGAAGGAGGATCAAGTAGAAAACAACATCCCCAGCAAGCAAGACGAGCAGGAAGACACCAACTACCCGTTGAAACTGGAAATCAGCGCAATGCGCATGGCCTAGGACATGCAAATGATGAAGGAGAAGATGGACATGATGATGAATGGCATGAGGGGACGGGTATTCACCAACCTAAACAAGCTAGTTTAGCGGACAGACTCACCTTTCATAGCGCATGTAACTTCTTTCCCCCTCTTACCCAAGTTTCAGATGTCGTAGGTGGAAGCGTATGATGGGTCGTGGGACCCACTCGACCATCTGGAGTCATTCAAGACCCTCATGCATCTACAAGGGGTTCTGAATAAGATTATATGCAGGGCGTTCCCCGCTACATTCAAGGGACCAGCAAGGGTATGATTTAGCAAAGTGACCCCCAACACCGTCTCTACCTTCAAGGAGTTGAGGGGACACTTCGTCACCCACTTTATCAGGGGGCAAAGGTACAAGAAGTCCTCAAGAAGCCTATTGAACATTAAGCAATAGGAATACAAAAGCCTGAGTTCATATGTGACTTGTTCCAACAAGGAGGCCCTTTTGATTGACGAGGCCAACGACAAAGTTTTGGTCATCGCATTCACCAACGGACTCCAATCAGGAGAGCTCCTCTTCTTCATCTACAAGATTGACCCGAAGACAATGGTTAACATGTTATACAAGGCCAAGAAGTATATCAACGCTGAGGATGCCATGATTGCCCTAAGGGGTAGACCAAAGAAAAGGGAAAGACAAGACGATCTCTGTCTCGACAAAGGAAGAAAGTCTGTCTGGACAAGTGACCAAAAGGACGATAGGAGATCAAGACCTCCGCCTAGGAGGACTATCAACTTCACCCCACTAAATACCCCACTTGACCAAGTCCTTATGCAAATAAGGGATGAGGCAGCACTGACTTGGCTAGACAAGCTGAAGGGCGATCAAAACAAAAGGCCTAAATTATTACAATCCATGTAATATGCTTAATTAATTATATTCCAAATTCCCAAGCTCGTCAAAACTAATTCTCAAAATACCAAAATCAATCAAACACTATAAGGGTAATATTTTTATTTATATGCATATCCGAGATCAAAACGCACTTTTTATGTAATTCATTCTAAGTTCAAGTTCGTCACATTTTATCTACAAGTGGGAAAAATCAAAGACACAATACAACTCAAGAAATGCTAATATTGCAGCTCTCGATACTTGTCGATCTATTGAGAATAAATGAATCTCAATATATGTCTCAACACCTCTCGATCCATCGAGCCTCAAGAAAATTGGAAAAAAAAATTATATTTTAGCCCAAAATGACTTGGCCTTTCTGGAGATTCATACACTAGAGTTCCATAGTATATAAAAGATACTTTATTGTTGTCATGATAATATAGAAAGACACACATAACAAGAGTTGTTGTGACATTTGTGCACCTAGGGTTTTGTACCAAGATGATACCAGTTTATCAAGGTGTGATTTGAAGAACATTACAAAGCTACGACAACCAAATAGGTTGATGTGATGTTAGTCAAAAATAGAAGATTTGTGTGAAGGAGAAGTTTTCTGCAAGAAGTAGTCTTATTGAGGATTAGAGTTGAGCTTTCATATAGGTCAGTAGGTTCTACTATAGGTAGGTACTCTAAGATTTGGTAAGATTCCTTGTACTTTTAAACTCTATTTATGTTAGTGGATTCTTCCGTAGTGTTGACCTAAAATTCACTAGGTAGGGCTTTGCCTGCGATAGTTTTCCCTATCATGATCAAATCGCCCTATCAAACTTATTTTCCACTACATTTTATTTAGTTTGGTGATTTGATTGTGCTTTAATTAGTTTTGCATGTAATTTGGACTAATTAATCAACTTAGATAATTGGTTAATTAACTGGGGATCAATCTATAATCTAACACAAACTAAAAACATAAAATAAACTTATATACATGAATAGTTGGGTTGGGTTAGGTGGGTTGAAAAGACTATCAACCCAAACTTGAGCTAACCTAATGCTCAAAATAAAATTCCAACCCAACTCCCAACCTATGAAAACCAACCAAGGCATTGGGTTGGTGGGTTTCATGTGCACCCCTAAATAGGGTTTCTACACAAGCACATAAAGTTCACTGAGAGATGATCTTGGAAAACAAATGTTGTAACTTAAGGACCCAATCTACTTACAAAACCTTTGCACATCTAGAGTATCTATTATAACCTCTACAAATGTCTAAAAGTTCACTATTAGCGACAAGAAGCAATGTCGTCACTAAAATTCACTTTTTAATGATAACAAATGTCGTCACCAATATAGAAATCACATATACTATATTTATCTTGGCCACATATCAATGATGACACGCAAGATCATCACTAGCAGAAACAAGGTATGTTGCTAATATAAATCTTATTTTAGCAACATAAATGTTATCGCTAGAAAATTTATGGCTGTCGCTAATATTTCCCACCACTTCCTGCAAGTGAAAAAAGAAATTCCTCCATCTTATTAAAGACCTATAAACTATGAAACTTTTTTTTTTTTTTGGCATTTATTGAAGACTATAAATTGTCATAGCTAATGTGTACTTTTTTTTTTTTTTTTGAATAGTTAGATTAATTAGAAATTAATAGAATAATATAATAATAAATTTTTTTTTTTTTATTAATTTTCAGTTATGATATAGAGGGTCCGCCTACATAATGTGTACTTATTAGTAGCAACTTTTTGGTTGTTCGTTGATAATTTGATCGCTAAAGACGTAAATTCTTGTAGCAACTCATCATCCACACAAATGAGAACATCTGGAACTTCAAGGAATCTTCTTGAAGATTTGCTACAGCGAACTCGCTAGAAAAGTCACTGGAAAAGTTTTTGTGGTTTCAAATGTTTAAGGCTTTAGATACATAGGAACACACAAATGGTTTTTCTTGTTTTAGCTCTACCATAAAGATGATTTCTCTATTTAGCTCTGGCATATCCGCCTTTCTGCCTCTAAAAGTTGTGCAACAAAGTGGTTTATATATATGCACAAAGTAGGGATAAAACTTAAAACATAGCAAAAACCTTTTTTTAAAACTGAATTTAGATTGCAAATAAAATATATAAAAAAAATTGCTTGTGCTTAGTTGGAGCAACACCATGTCAACTTTCAAACAAATCTAATATTTGTCTTTATTTTGAAGCTTTAGATGTTTATTATCCAATAACTACTCATCTTTGAGGAGATCAAAACATTATTAACTGTCTTTTAAACAACTATTGGCCCTAATTTATACAGCCTTATTTTGACATGTTTTGACACAAAGATTTGCTCAACACACCTTGCGACGTTTAATGCTTGATCTGTTCAATAAAGTACTCCAAGTTTTTTGTAGAAGATCCCCCTTTCCCAACACTCTCTCTGGCCATGTTCTTCAGCTTCAGTGAATTTGCTCTTACGTCATCATCAGAAAACAACTCGTCAATCTTCCTCTTAATTTCATGGCTTGTAATGATCCCATTGTCATCTTTTTTTAACGGTAAGCCAACCTTCCAACCATCACATATGCAGCTCTGGACATAATGTTGATCTCCAAACTGAGGCCAACATAGGAAAGGAACTGCATTGCTTAAGCTCTCCAAGGTTGAGTTCCAACCGCAATGTGTCAAGAAACAGGCAACAGAAGGATGAGCCAACACCTTTTCTTGAGGTGCCCACTGAACAATTTTTCCATTAGCAAAACCATCTGGGTATTTGGTGTTGGACCCTTTGGTGAGGTCTGATTTTATCACCCACAGAAATGGTCGACCTGCAAGTTCAAGTCCAAGTGCTATTTGATCAAACTGGTGCTGGCTAATGGATACAAGTGACGTGCTGCCAAAGGCTACATAAATGACTGATCCAGCTGGTTGTTCATTGAGCCAGCACAAGCAAGTTGAATCCTCTCTCCAAAGGTTTCCAACAGGATGCTCATTTGCCAGCAATGGACCAATAGGTAACATGTTTGGGAGTAAATCACTGGCTGCAGGGTGGAGGTCATGAAACCAGTGGCACAGTAGCCAGTTGGATGCCTTCATCTTTTGCTGGATGGCAAGGGCATAAGAAAACATGGTCTTTTGCATCTCTAGGTTCTCTGGCCAGTTCCAGAAGAACTCAGCAGTGCTCAGAGGTGGTACGTTTGGTGACAATTGTATTTTCCCATCCTTTCTCGGAGTCCCTGCAGGTTCATTCTCCCTAGTGAAATTTCGAAAACCATATCTTTCACTTTCTTTTTCTTTTTTATCCATAATTCAATAGTTAGGGGCAGTCGCGTAGCCAAGGGGGGCGAGAGGGGGTAGGTGCCCCCAACCTGCCCCAAAATTTGTATAAAATAGCATAATACTAGAGTTTGATGTTAGAAAGCCTAAATTTCCCCTACACATATCGAAAAGCATGTTACTTTAAGATTAAAAAAAAAAATCACCATACTAGTTTTCGTCTTTTCCTAGTGGACCATTTAAATAGTTAAATTCACTATTATAGAATTTCTTTGCTTCTCACATAGTCACAGTATATAATACAAACTACAAATTACAGACTGATAATTTTTAGACATAAAAGAGGTCAATGATGAAAAAATTGAAATCACTTTTTGTGCGTAGAGCATTAAAAAAATCTACTTTGTGTTCATTCAAGATGTAAACCACAATATATGATTTAAAATTTTTTTAATGATCCACATGTATGAGATGATGTGCTACTTTAAGGAATGTTGTGAAATTACTGTGAATTTTTATTGTATCCTTGACATAACTCATATTTTCTTTTAATTTTTCACAGTTTCATACCCTTCCTATATATCTTAATTTTAACTACTTAAACAAATAAGGAAACATATGCCTAATTCTACAAAAAAATTTAAAAGAATGCAAGGCACTGAAACATTAATACAACTTTATAGGTATATTATTATATCATTATATTCCTAACACTCTTACATTAATTTATTTTTTCAATTTATTTTAATTTCAACATTATGTATTTAGATTTTTTTTTTTTTACTATAATTTGATTATTTTTGTTTTCTTTATTTGAATGATATGAAATATATATATATACATACATGTAGTTAATTGAGCTTATGAAGAAATATTATTATAATAATAAGATGTCATTTAATCTTGTCCCCCTAAGTTGAAATCCTGGCTCCGCCACTAGCTAGGGGAGGGGAGATTTGAAACTTAAACTTCTCCAAGAGGCAAGAGGTGACAGTTGAGCTGTATGGCCCTTGATTTAGAAAATCATATTTATAAGTGGTGATCTTGTAACAAGGCACATACTTTATAAACGATAATTGGCAGTATTTCCATAGCTTCACAGGCCTTAAGGCACCGCGATCCTGCTATGCTATAGACATTTTACTCATAATGGAAAACAAAATATGAAGAACTAGATATAATGATTCAATAGCAGAAGTAAAAATGAAAAGAAACAAAATTAATACACAACAAACACTGTCACAGACTAACCATTTGTGTCAATGATGCCTGCCTCAAGAAGCTTCGGAATGTTAAGTGACGAGGCCAAGAGTCCTGGTTCGGATGTCCAAAACACTGCCCGCTTGAGCCTCATCTTCTCAGCAATCTCCAGAGCCCACATAAAAGCTGCATCAGTAATAACACAAGTGATCTGATCATCATCACCACCCAATTGGTTAGCCTTCTTAATCAAGTCCTCAAGATGACCAGGCAAGACTTGAGCAATACTCGAACTGAGCTTCCTTTCATCTTTCCGATCATCCTCAGATTCCAAACCATCAGGGAGTGAGACTAGCCTCATCAGGTGCTGCTTCTCTCCCAGCTCTGGCAATGCATTCTTCATTCGTACATGTGTAGACTCTGTTATCACAAATGTCACCTTTACCTCATGATCAACTAGAAGGTGTGACAACTTCATGAATGGTGCAACATGCCCTTGTGCTGGGTATGAAATAAGTAACACATGAGCTTTGGTTGCTCCCATGCTTTTAGAATTGGAGTTTGGTTGGGTCTTTGTTTTTTGGTGTGGTTCAGTCTCTCCGTACAATTGTGTTTGTTCGAATTTTGTAGGAAGATTAATATAGAATTCTAGCAGTGAACAATGAGTTTAAATTCCAATATCCATTATCTAACTTGCACTTTTAGTCAAATGGTGAACAAATGATGTAGCCCACCGTGAGAATATTAATAATTTCTCCACAATGATATCAAAATAATATTTTCCTATCGGAAGATTCGGAACTCCTAAGAAATAGGTATCATTATTTGATTTCTATGATCCATTCAACTTAGCAACACGTCGCCAAGAGCCTTGTAGCCTATGAAGCACCGGCACAAATACTGCGCGGGTACAGTTACGGATACAATGTAGTAACAAGGCAATTTTTGAAAAAGTAAAACACAAGTATGATGAAGATACGTATATTAATTAATTATTAAATATGGTTAAGATTTTATTTTTCATATATCAATTTAATAGAAACAATGAACATTTTATTTCTATATATTATTAATCATTTATTGTTTTTATCAAATTTAGAGTAATAATGTATAATAAAGCAAATTTATTACTATTAATTATTTACCACCGGGCACATTTGGTACGGTGATCACTCTACAAGTATAAATGCTTGTGGGGTGTGGGGGGCAAGTGACGGGGTTCAAGTCTCCAAAAGAGAGCTTCACATGCATATATACTTAGATTAGACTAGAGTAGAAATTCTATCTTGTATCAAAAAGAAATTACTATTAATCATTTATTGTTTTTATCAAATTAAGCATAATAATTAATAATAAAGCAAATTTATTATTATTAATCATTTATTGTTTTATCAAATTAAGAGTAATAATTAATAAGAAAGAAAATTTATTACTATTAATCAGTTAGGGTAATTAGTAAAGTTTCTAATGGTTGTAAAGTCTCTAATAGTTGAATAAGAGATTTGAGATTCAATCTCCGCCTACACCAAAAACCAATTGATATCTTGGTCTGATGATAAGAAGTTATCATCGGAAGTAGACGTCATAGGTTGAAACTTTCTCCACAAAAAAAAAAACAAAAACAAAAAATTGGAGTACACCAAAACAAAACAAAACAAAAAAACACTCACCACAAAAAAACAAAAATTGGAGTACACCAAAAAAAAATCATTTATTGTTTTTATAAAGTATGAGTAATAATTGATATATTTATTACAATTAAATGATGTTTATCAATTATAATACAAATAAATAAAAAAGATATTTATTAATTTTCAAATGCAATATTATTATTCAGAGTGTGAATGTTCTCTTTGTTTAATGAAGAGGTATTTGATTCCTCTTGTTCTCGTATCCCGACAATGTCCTGCATATTTTTTAAATTGTTAGAAAATGTCATAGCTAGGACACGCATGTATAAGTGTCCAAGAAGTGTTAAGTGTACAACACGGATACGACACCTCAAATAAAGTGTTTGTGCTTCCTAGCTTGTAGCTTAATTGGCACATTTACATGCACAAAATGCTAGGGCAAGAAGGTTTGAACTGCGAGATTGGCAGCATATTGTAACTATATAAGATAAATAAATATGGAATACACCAAAAAAAATAATTTATTGTTTTTATAAAATATAAGTAATAATTGATAATAAAGCATATTTATTACTATTAGATGATGTTCATCAATTATAATACAAATTAAAAAATTAAGATATTTATTAATTTTCAAATGCAATATTATTATTCAGAGCGTGAATGTTCTCTTTGTTTTGTAAAGAGGTATTTGATTCCTCTTGTTCTTGTATCCAAACTAAGTCTTGCATTTTTTTTTTTTTTTTAAATGACATAGCTAGAACACGCATGTAGAAGTGTCCAAGAAGTGTTTAGTGTCCGACACAGGTACAACACCTCAAATAAAGTATCTATGCTTCCTAATTTATAGCTTAATTGGCACCTCTCCATGCACAAAATACTAGGGTGAAAGGGTTTGAACTGCAAAATTTGCAAAATATTATAACTATCTAAAAAAAATCATTTATTGTTTTTATAAAATATGAGTAATAATTGATATAAAGCATATTTATTACTATTAAATGATGTTCATCAATTATAATATAAATCAAAAATAAAGATATTTATTAATTTTCAAATGTAATATTATTATTCAAAGCGTGACAGAAACTCACTTCACACAAAAAAAAAATGGAGTACACAAAAAAAAAAAAGCATTTATTGTTTTTATAAAATGAGTAATAATTGATAAAAAGCATATTTATTGCTATTAAATGATGTTCATCAATTATAATACAAATAAAAAATAAAGATATTTATTAATTTTCAAATGCAATATTGTTATTCAGAGCCTAAATGTTCTCTTTATTTTGTGAAGAGGTATTCGATTCCTCTTGTTTTCATATCTCGACTGTGTCCTGTATTTTTTTTTAATTTTTAAAGAATAACACAACTAGGACACGCACGTAGCAATGTCCAAGAAGTGTCAAGTGTCCGACATGGGTACAGCAACTCAAATAAAGTGTCTGTGCTTCCTAGCTTGTATCTTAATTAACAACTTTTTATCACAAAATGCTAACGCAAGAGAGTTTGAACCGTAGATTTTCAGCATATTGTATCTATCTAAAAAATTTTAAGATAGCAACACGTCTTATCCTTGCAATCCCAATGGTTATTCCCAATGGTCATGCAAAATCATCATCCGAAACATACTCCTTCCATTAAGCATTGCCATTATTTTAGGTATATTATATTTTACAAACATCTTTTAGGTATATTATTGTTAAGTCTTCGAATCGAAGCTTAATGGTTGTTAAATAAAAACCATTCATAGTTGTCATTCAAATGTTATGAAGAACAACCTCCAATAGTAGAGATTTCATATCACTACGCACCTTTGGTGCAGTGGTCACTCCACAAGTATAAATGCTTGTGGGGTGTTGGGAGTAAGAGTCGAAGTTCAAATCTCCAAGATAGAGCTTCACAGACATATACAATTAGATTAGGTTAAAATAGAAATTCTATCTTGTATAAAAAAATATAGTAGAGATTTCATGGTTATAAAAAAAATGGTGTATTATAACTATCTGCCCGAAACTATGGATCATTTAATATTTATGCTAAACTATTAATTTTTGCAATCAATATCTTAATTTGAGATAAAGTTGCAATGTTTACCATACCATCCAAAATCATTGTCAAAATCAAAATATTAGTTGGGAATTGGGATAGATATTTATTTACAAATAATAGGAACTAGGAGTGGCAAAATTTGACCCGCAAACACAATACAGCTCAACATAAAATTAGCAGGTTATGGGTTGACGAGTTCATGTCATATTCGGGTTGACATGATTGACACGTTTAATAAACAAGTCAGGTTAGTGTCTAACTCATGGAACTCATTTAACCCGTCTAACCCATTTAATTAAATGATATTTTACCAATATACTCTTCAAACCCTAGGTATAAAAAGTTGTTAGTTGTTGTGGTTTATTTTCCTCAACATATTGTGATTGATTATTTGTGATATTCAGATATGTTTTAATTTTTAAATGATTATTTGGGAGAAATTACACTTTACCATCCTAAACTATGCACCAGATTACATTTTGCACCCTAAACTATTACACTAATCACACTTTGCACCCCGGTGTTATTTTTGCTGTTATGTTTAACGGAATCCTACTGTTTTAATTAATTTTGAAGAAGGACATTTCAGTCTTTTAAGTTTGTTCCACCTAAGTAAGAAGCATGTGCTTGTCATATGCAGCAAGATTCCGTTAAACAAAACAGCAAAAGTAACATCGGGGTGCAAAGTGTGATAAGTGTAATAGTTTAGGGTGCAAAGTGTGCATTTGGATAGTTTAGGGTGCAAAGTGTAATCTGGTGCATAGTTTAGGGTGGTAAAGTGTAATTTCTCCTAATTATTTGTGATGCATCTACTCATTAGTTCCAAATTTTATATTAGAAAAATTATTTTTTTTAGTTTTTCATAATTTAGATCAAGTTGGTTAATACTAATTTTTTTTTTTTTTTTTGCTTTGATAAAATCTGATAAATGAATTGATATGACTAACCCAGTTAATTAACAGGTTGTATTAGAATTGAAAAATCTTGGCTCGTTTAATAAACGTGTCTAATTAGTGTTAACTCATATAGTCAAATACTCATTAGTCAAATAAATTTTTGCAGTGAATTTTTTTATAATGGGATGAAAATTAAAATTTTATTTCAAATTAACATGTTCATTGCAAGAATTTATAGTTTGTGTTAAATGTGATCTCATAATTTAGGGAGACATTTAAGCCATGTCATTTTATGTGGGGGGGGGGGGGGGGGAAGGGAATTATGTTTATCAGTACAAGACAAAGTTTGGCTACAACCAACAATAAGAAAACAAATTGCACATAACTTACTTAAAATGGTTGTATACAATCACTTAAGTATGGTTACACGTGACACATTTTATCTTCTTATTGTTGGTTGTAGCCTTATTTGTAGCCAAACTTTGTCGTTTACTTTATTTCGAAAAAAAAAAAAGAAGAAGAAGAAGCTAGCATTACGTATGAAAACTAGGTGTTAAATGTATACTCTTTTTCCTATACTCCTTAAGTTTTTAGCAATTTTCAATTAATTTTGAGCCAATTCAGACCTGATTTTGCTACCATTTTCTTCCCCAAAAATTGATAGTATAAGAACCATAATTGTCAAAACTTGGATCATATCATGAATCTTTTTTTTTTATTATTGTATTCTAATAATTTTTCTTTATATTTTTTCCTAGCATTCTTGCTTCTTAGACTTATAACAATGATAACAAAAATAAATTTGCAATTATAAAAGTCAAATGTCAAGTATTTAGTCCAAATTTTATAGAAGAAAGAGAATAGGAGGGAAAAACTCATGGACATTTTATTTTTTTGGACTCAATTAAGTATTCCAATAATTTTGTATTAAAATAAATCTAACAACTTGTTTAAATCAAATATAATCTCAAATTTTAACCAAAAACCTCATTTTAAACTCACATATTTAAGTATCGTACAATTCAACGGTACGATACAATTCATCAATATACACTTATGTATTGTACAATTCATGAACACTATAATATACCTCTACGATACAAAACTTTTTGTACACGTATGATTTGTATCATAAAATACTAATCATATGTCATATGATACTGACAACTATGGCAAGAACTCCAAACAACTCATCTTTGATTAGCTTCCCTAATCAATTAAAACCAGACCTGCTATAGTACTGTTGAGTTTTCCTGAGCCTCCAAACCCTACACTTTGCTCTATTAGAAACTCAAAATTTCTCAAGTTTCACCTACCTCTGCCACCATAAAACCCTAACCCTAAATATCCTTGAATTTTACAAGCTGCTCCACAGAAAAATCATGCAACTTGGTTCCTGTATCCAGTCCCTCAAAGGCTCAAACCCCTGTAAAATTCAATCTTTGCTAGCCTAATATTGAATCAAAAGCCCTCTAATTTCTTTTCCCATCCTTTATCCTTCAAAGCAGAAATCGTCCCTTAAGCTTTTCCTTAATTCATGGAAGACAAACATCCCTGTCCTGCTGTCCTACGTCAATTTGGACATTGACGCACTTGAGAAAAACTTGCTTTTCCCTTAAGAAACAATACCAAAAGCCAAAACATTAATGTTATGGGAATAAAAACAGAGCATTTGGTCGCTGTGGCTTCAACTCTACTGTCCGAGCTCAGAAAAGTTGGCCACCTCTGAGATCACTGTAGGCCTCCATGAGAACTATGTAATTGGTTTCTGACTGTTCAAATACTTTTTTTTTCTTTTTTTTATAATTCAATAGTTGGGAGAGGGGAGATTTGAACGTTAAACATTTCCATTAGATATACCCCCCATTAGATATACCCAGAGGCGCCAATTGAGTTAAAAAGCTCTTGGCCACTGTTAACATACTTCAAACATGCATGATGTAATACTCTTAAGTGCTATAGCAAATGCAACACTAGATTAGTAGACTGTGCATCAACATAAATAAATAGATGAAATTGAGAACCAAAAATGCATTTTCACCATTCATTATTCTATTGATACTTGAATCATTAAGTAGGTAATGCTACAACCTGCCTACTAGTCTTAGTAGTTAGTACACCAATGTCATTAGGTTTTGTAGGGTTTTGGCCGGGGTGGTGGGAAGGGGCGCTATGTGAAGTGCTTCTTCCATGGTAGAGCTAAAACTGCATCCATTTAATTTGAATAACATTGTCACAGAAGATGTCCAAGCAAAACTACAAATTTCATTAACAATATACCCCAGAACAACAATAAAATCACCATCAGAAGAATGGAGCCTTCAAAGAGTTTGTCTTGACTATGTGAACCATGAAATCTTAACCTTTTCTGCCTGGTCGAGCAGGCCCAAAGTAGTTTGTGACTAATCCCATAATAGCAAACCTGGTGTTCATAATTCCAACATAATAGATGTAAGATAAGTAACCAATAACACCATCATATTGAAGCACAGATGATAAAAGGAAAATATACGTTGAGGACCGAAAATCTTAAACTAAAAATAAAATAAAAATGGAATCAGTATCCGTCTCACGAGCTTGAAGATCAACAATTGGACACTGATGTAAAATTTTCCCATAGAAGTTAAACCAACAATTTGGAGTGGAGCTCCACTACACTTAGTGGATCTAATGACTACCGAAATCCCATGTTTTGGCTGCAGTTATTATATTCTTCTCTAATTATATGTCAATCATTTGTACACAATGAAGCCCTAAAATTGCATTGAAAGGTAAGATTACACAAAGCTGGAACAGATTAGCAAACTAGCCATGCAGTGTCCTTTTATCCAACAAACATGTAAACTTAAAATAGACATAAAATTACTACACTTTGTGCAGAATCCTAAGATGAGGAGATCTTCAAACCTACTCTAAAGAAAAATGCTGCCTCAAAGTGATAAGTTAGTCTCCCCTTTCAGCTGTATATGGCGTCTTAAAAGGTATGGCTGTGTTACCCTTTATTTATTTGTTTGTTTATAAGAAATTCATAGTGTCTCATTTGATACTGACTATTACAAGGGAGAAACTATGATAGGGTGGCGCGCCATATCAGTCTTGATGGGCACCACCCCTTTTACCTATATTGGATGGAACTTTTAACACTTTAAGATATTCAATAAGTTAAGGATTCCTAAAGAAGAGATAACAAAGTGAAAAATAATAATTTAAATGCTTTTTCCTATGGGAAAAAAAAAGGGGGGACTCTAATCTTGCCCATATATGCACAGCTATCCACCATTCAAACTCAAGCAGAGAAAGAAAAAGCCATTTAGCTCTACTAATTCATGCAAAATTCAGAAGATGTACATTTATATTTTTTATAGATTTATTTGAATGCCTTTGATCTATAGGTAATTTTATCAGATAATACAAAAGTAGGCGAGGTCTCACCAATGTTAATGGGGCATCACCTCATCATAATTTGTATCTTATTAATTTTATGAAAGACAAAATATAAGAAATCAAATCATTTCAAATCATTTGTTAACGTTTGTGGGAACAAATTTACTCTCTATATAGGTCCAAAGGATTGTGGCAAATTACAATCACCAAATGAATAACCAAAGTGACCATTTGCATCAAAACCTACCATTAAGTCATTAACACAATCTAAAAATCAACTACTGAAAGAAATTGCCAAGTAGATAACTTGAATTTGCTATAGAACATTTTCTTCTTTGTAATAGTGGCACAGAAATGGACCTGGTCAACCGTAAAACAAGACAAAAACAGAGAGAATAAAAAGGCCAATGAATCCTCAACAAGTTCACAAAAAGTCAGTTCAAATTTCCATGTCTGCCAATACCTGGCAAAAAAGGGTTACTATATCCCAAAATTGGCATTTCCTCCTAAAAGAAGGCCATTCAGAAGATGTACATTTATATTTTTTATAGATTTATTTGAATGCCTTTGATCTATAGGTAATTTTATCAGATAATACAAAAGTAGGCGAGGTCTCACCAATGTTAATGGGGCATCACCTCATCATAATTTGTATCTTATTAATTTTATGAAAGACAAAATATAAGAAATCAAATCATTTCAAATCATTTGTTAACGTTTGTGGGAACAAATTTACTCTCTATATAAGTCCAAAGGATTGTGGCAAATTACAATCACCAAATGAATAACCAAAGTGACCATTTGCATCAAAACCTACCATTAAGTCATTAACACAATCTAAAAATCAACTACTGAAAGAAATTGCCAAGTAGATAACTTGAATTTGCTATAGAACATTTTCTTCTTTGTAATAGTGGCACAGAAATGGACCTGGTCAACCGTAAGACAAGACAAAAACAGAGAGAATAAAAAGGCCAATGAATCCTCAACAAGTTCACAAAAAGTCAGTTCAAATTTCCATGTCTGCCAATACCTAGCAAAAAAGGGTTACTATATCCCAAAATTGGCATTTCCTCCTAAAAGAAGGCCATTGAGTGCTGATTTTTTTTTTTTTTTTGGGATAGGTAATAACAGTTTTATTGATAAGAAAAGTACAATGTGTTTACGATAGTAAACCCACTACACTATTTATCAAAAAAATATAGTAAACCCACTACACTTGAAGCAAATACAAACAAATCAAAGGGAAGAGTTGACAGAAATAAGGAAATCAAACAAGGAAACACAATGCGTAAAATCAGACATTGAGTGCTGATTTTATCCATTTAATTATGGGCTGATCTGAAATATCTAGGACATCAAGAAGTGGAGGTTTAGACTATTCATGTCAACTTTGGTTCTCTCTTCTAGCAGTAAAATCTTGGGCGTTTCGAGTCTTTTGGCAACTTTGAATAAGCCAAATACAGCTCATTCTAGACCAAAATAGCCATTTCCAAGGTTTTCATAACCAAATGTCAGAAACATCTAATGATACCCGTCATTAGCATCTAAAGGGTCTTCGCTTGTACTACACAGACCATACAGAGTAGTCGTATCAATTTGTTCAGATCTTCTATTGTGAAAAAACTAAAAACCACAGATACTAGAAACTAGCAGCCGAATCTGTATCATATACATATCCAATATTGACCAGAATACAATGGGATACATTTTTAGTCCTTTTTTCTTAAATTCTTCCCTCCCTCTCGCTCACACGCACACTCAACCAAACTAATAGCTTCTTAACTACTAGTTTTATTATGTAGACACATTTATGCCTTTTTATCATTTCTTATTATATTTTAAACTCATAAAGTCTCTTGTCATGGAATAAGAGATCCGGGGTTCCATTGAGCTAAAAATTAGCACAATATGTAGTATCAATGGCTTATCATATACTGAATTTTCAAGAATTGACAGACCCAGAAATTTCCTAATATCTCCGATGTGTTTAATCAAGAAATCCCTAGTGGTTTCATGAGTATGAAAATGAAGTTGATTCACACAAACATACACTAGTTTGAGGAATACAGAAATGAAAAGGAAAAAAGTGAACTTACATCATGGCCATGGAGACCTGTTTGAGATCGGTTTCGAAATTGCGCAAGTTGGTGAGCGATTGAGCGCAGAAAATGATAGCAAGCCACGAGCTTAGCTTGTACTGCAAAAAAAAAAAAAAACCAAAACCATAAACATAAGAATTTCAAATCTATGCAGAGATTAAGATCAATATTGAAAGGTAGAGGAGATGGTAGGGGACCCTGAACATGACACCGGCGATGCCGAAGATGACGGCGATGAAGCCGGAGTAATCGACGGGGAGATCTTGAGGGTTCACCATCGGAGCCACGAATGGCTTCGCCGCCGACGGCATACGCGGATCGTTTGCCGAGTTTGAGTTCCCGTGCGATGACATCTCCGATACGATTCGTTTCGATCTCTCTTCTCTCTCTTGCTCTGTGTGGAAATGTGGCTACCTCGTGCGCCTCAGCTTAGCTGACTAGTATGTAAAAAACAAGGTCTCCCCACCACCTCATCACCATTGGAACCATGTGGGACCAACTCTCTACACTTTCTTTTTTTAGTTTTTTTTTTTTTTTACTAAATTTTATTAAAATTTTAATTTTAATTATTTTAAAAATAAAATTTAAGAGTTTTAATCTATAACATCCGCTTATGATGATAACTTATCATCAAACCAAAACACTAATCAATTCAAACCAAAACACCAATCTGTTTTTGGTGTAGGCAAGTATTAAATCTCAAATCTCTTATATAACCATAAAAGACTTTACCATTTAAGCTAACTAGAACCCACTTCTTGATTTAATCCTGAAAGTCTAGTGATACGACAAAATCATATGACATTTTAATGTCACACTTATTTTAAGTCGTGGTAGCATAGTAAGTTCCAATATAATTTTAAATTTTAGTTTTGTTAGTAGAAGAACTAATCATGTATAATTATCAAGTTATTTAAATTTTAAAATGAAATGGATGATACCATGGTATTTTGTATACCTTCAAATAAAGAGGATTATTTTCCCATATTAATATCTAACTTTCTTAATGAAATCATATATATTATATTAAATTTTCTCAACAATATATATTGAGTAAAAGTTCATTTAAGGATCAAGAAATTTAATTGACTCTAAAAAATCCAAATTTGACTCTAATTGAACACTAATTTTGTGTCGTGTTTTTAATTGCCCACTAATTTGATGTCAAGTAATTCTATATTTTAAATAGGCTTTGATTTGTATCAAGCATCATTTCATTTCTCATTTTGTATCAAGTTTTTCTACATGTAAATTCATGATCTAAACTAAAAATTATAAATACGTCCATGTAAAACTTTGAATATGTAATACTTTCAACTTATTTAAAACTATTTCAAATTCATCTAAAACTACTTCTAACCCATAATACTTAAATCTCATTTGAAACCATTTCTAATCTATTTAAAACTACTCGTATTTTCTAATAAAAATTAATTATTAGTTTAAATATAATCTAAATAAGTAAATAAAGTAAAATCCAAAATTTAAAGCTAAGATTGTATGTGACACATAACATAATAATAAGCTATGCAAACATGCTATATTATATAAAGATTAATTGTTCATATATTATTTAAAAAGTGCACTCATAAAAAAAAATTATTGTATCACAATAACAAAATATAAGTTAAGAAGTAACAATTTTTTATTTATTTTTTTGAAAATAAACAAGAATGAACAATTTGCATGTTCATCCAAATAATATTCTTACAAGATTTTTTTAAGAGTTGACAAAATATAGTAATGACTAGCAATAATATTTAACTTATAAATAAATTTTTATATAGACCCAAGTATGTTTATTTTTATGTGTATGAAGCTAGTATTATATTTAAATTTTTATGTAACATTTTATTTATATTGAAAAAAGTAACTTCATTGTAATTTTTTTGAATCCGAATTTTTTATTCATTATTAATTGAATTACTTAAAAACCTAGATTGTAATTTTGTTTTTAAAATTTAAAGACTTCCAAAATATTTATTTACAACTTTTTAATGGAATTGGATAAACTTTGGAGCAGTAGCACAAAGGAATATTTATAAAAATTGGATTCTAAAAACCAAAATTTAAAAAAAAAAAAAATTAATGTATTTATAGAAATTAACACTAAACGACTAGTAGTACAGAATCAAAAACCCTCCATGCTAAACCCCGACCTTTTCACATTGGCATCGGCTTCATCAATGGCGGACCAACCTGAAAAAACCCCAACAATGGAAACCCTAGACCCACAAACCCCTTCTCCTTCTTCTTCTTCATCTTCTTCTTATACTGTTTCTTATTCAAAACCACCAAACCCAAGTGTTCAAAATCAAAACCCTTCACCAATGCCACCATCACTGACAAGGCTATGGAGGCCAGCCGCGCAGCGAAACCTCCGAAACCAGTGGTCCAAATTGGTTTCTTGTAGGAAACAATGGGTTTCTTCTTCTTCTAGTGGAAAGTCCCACGCTACCTCT
Source organism: Castanea sativa (assembly GCF_040712315.1). Classification (NCBI taxonomy): domain Eukaryota; kingdom Viridiplantae; phylum Streptophyta; class Magnoliopsida; order Fagales; family Fagaceae; genus Castanea; species Castanea sativa. Next base: position 35,122,656 of record NC_134016.1, on the reverse strand, counting down.
CTCGTCAACGCCCATCTCTCTCAGAGGTATCTATCCTTTTCTTTTTCTTTTCTTTTCTTCTTTTGGGGTTTTTCTTTTTTTTTGGTTCATGTTTTGGTTCAGTATTCATTTTTGTGATGTGGGTATTTTGTGGTTTTCCGGTTTGTGTTTGGGTTTGGATGTTATGTTCTGTTTGTTTGCTGAGAAAATGTGGGAGTTTGATTTTGGGTATTGCTTTTCTGGCTAAAATACAACTTGCGCCTTTAAATTTGACCGTTTTCAATTCAGTCTTTTAAAGTTTAATTCAAAAATAAATAAATAAATAAAATTAGTCCTTTAACTTCGATTTTTTTTTCAATTTAGTTATTCCTTCTAGTTCTGTGACTTAAGTCCAACCTTGCTGTTGATTTTAGTTTTTTTTTTAATCTCCAATGGACCAATATGGCTTGTTTTGGTGGACTTAACGGTGTGGATCGGATGAAATGACTACCTCAGAATTGAATGAATATTAATAGACTGATGAGGGGAAATTTTTTTTTAGAGGAATGAATTGAATACAATTCAAAAATAAAGGCTGTCATTTGTAACTTAGCTTTATATTTTTGCACTTTGGGTAGGTATATTTGGCTTAAAGTGTTCTGCTCTGGTTGGTTCTTGAGAAAATGTAGGGAAGAAAAAAACTTGGGTTTTAAGTTTTTGTTCTCTTGGATTATGGTTATGTCATTTTTTCTGATACTAGATAATGTGAAACTTTGCTTAACCATGCCTGGTCTGCTCTGGCTTAGTTAAGGATTTGTGCTTCATTTATTGTGGATTGACTTTGGCTGAAATTGGCAACAATGAAGTATTAGTTTGTATATTAATAAGGTATTTTTGTGGTGATTTATGTGAGTTCTGAAATTCAGGGTTTATATGGGTTGATAATTGATTCAGATACATGCCGTCAATGGAGCTGGGTGTTCTAAGTGACATGCTCAATATAAGAAAGAAAGCGGGTTGGAAATTGTTTAAGCAGCAGGTAATTATCAGTTTAATCTATTTCTAATTGTTTTGCATGTGCTAGTGCATGAGATTTTGTCAGAATCTTTGGCTGAAGATCATTTTATTCAACTTTTGGGTAAAGCTGATGAAAGTTTTCATGTTTTACTTTCATAAATTGATCTGAATCTGGATCAGGGGAATATTTTTGAAAAGATTTGGCCAGTCTTTAATTTTACATTAATCATGTAAGTTGAGACTGCAAACTAGGTGAGTATTCCAAATAATTGTCTGAAAATTTGAGAATGACCAGCTCATTGAAGTTCTGGAAGCCAAGTGTGAGGTTTTGGACAAGGATTGCCTAAAACTTTGCTTCTAGTATGACACAAACTATGAAATTACTATGAAGTCTGGAGATCATGTTACTTCATAAAATTTTATGTAGACTATAATGCAACGTAGATATGTTCTTTTTTGAAGATCAATTAGTTTGCAATGAACTTTCTGCATGGTTCTGGCAGATCAATTAGATGCTGATCAGACGGCTGGTGGGGTCTTGATTATGTGGGATAGGAGGGTTTTAGAAAAGTTCAAGGTTCTGGTGGGTTCGTTTTTGGTGTCGATTAAGTGGAAAAGTGTGGAGGATGGTTTTATTTGGGCATGTTCAGGGGTGTATGGCCCAAATGATAACAATTTGAGGGGTTTTATGTGGGATGAGTTGGTTGGTATGCAGCAGTATTGGAATGTTCCCTAGTGCTGTTTTGGGGATTTTAATGTTGTTCGTTTTCCTAGTGAACGGAGGGGTGGGACTCGGCTTACTCCAGCTATGGAAAAGTTTTTTGAATTTATTGAAGATTTAAACTTGATAGATTTGTTGTTGGAGGGAGGGAGTTATACATGGTCTAGTGGTACTGACCAGCCATCCATGTCTAGGATTGATAGGGCTCTAGTGTCACATGACTGGGAGCAACACTTTTCGGATGTGATTCAACAGATTCTACCACAACCTGTTTCAGATCATTTCCCGATTCTTTTGGAGGCAGGGGGTATGGCGAGGGGGAAAAGTCCCTTTCGGTTTGAGAATATGCGGTTGAAAACGGACGGGTTTGTTGATAGAGTTGATTCATGGTGGAATTGCCATTCTTTTTCGGTACACCTAGTTATGTGCTTGCTAAAAATTGAAAGCTTTGAAAGAAGACATTATTCATTGGAATCGCCAAGAATTTGGCAATGTTGGTCGCAGGAAGAAAGAATTATTGGGGGGCTTTTGAGTTTTTAGATGCTAAGGAAGGGGTTCTTGGACTCACTAAGACGGAGCGAAATGAAAAAAAGAAAGCGAGATCGCAAGTAGAGCATCTTCTTTCTCTAGAGGAGATCTCATGGAGACAAAAATCGAGGATGTTGAGCATTAAGGAGGGAGATAATAATACTAAGTTCTTCCACAAGATGGCTAATTCTCGTAGAAGGTATAACCATTTGAGTTTCTTAGAAGTGGATGGGGTGATTTTTGAAGAAGGAGCAGAAGTGGCTGCTCAGGTAGTTCAATTTTATAAAACTCTGTATCAAGAGTCCGAGGAGTGGAGACCTTTTGTGGAAGGTCTGGAGTTTGATCAAATTGGGTAGTTGGAGAGGTGGTTGGAGAGGAGGTTTGAGAAGGACGAGATTTTATCAGTGGTTAGAGATATGGAAGGGGATAAAGCTTCAAGTCCAAATGGCTTTTCTATGGTCTTTTTCCATCATTGCTGGATAGTAGTAGAAAAAGATGTTTTAGTAGTCTTTGAAGAAATCTATCAGCATTGTAAGTTTGAGAAGTCTCTTAATACTACATTTATAGCTTTGATCCCTAAGAAGAATGATGCCTCTAAGAAGAATGATGCCTCTAACATTCGTGATTTCAGACCTATTAGTTTGGTGGGGAGTATGTATAAAATCTTGGCCAAGGTTTTGGCAAATAGATTGAAAGTGGTGTTCGATCAATTGATATCTGAATCTCAGAATAGTTTTGTGGGAGGTAGGCAAATCATTGATTCAGTTCTCATTGTCAATGAGTGTGTTGATAGCAGAACGAAAATAAGATTCAGAGGGCAATCTGTAAGTTAGATATTGAGAAAGCTTATGACAATGCGAATTGGGAGGCACTTCTGAAGTTGTTGAAGAAAATGGGCTTTAAGGAGAAATGGTGTAGCTGGATTCGAACTTGTATCTCTACAGTGCAGTTTTCTGTGTTGGTCAATGGGTCTCCAGCTGACTTCTTTGGTAGCTCTAGAGGTTTAAGACAAGGGGATCTGTTGTCTCCCATGTTATTTTTAGTTATGATGGAGGTGTTTAGTAGGATGGTGAAGAGAATGGAGGGGATAGGATTACTTAGTGGCTTTAGGGCGGATGGTAGGAGGGGTAGAGGGGAATGTGTTTCGCATTTGCTGTTTGCGGATGATATTATTTTGTTTTGTGATGCAGAGGTGGAGCAAATCCTAAATGTTTGATTGTTGCTACTTTGTTTTCAGGCTGTGACCGGTTTGAAGGTTAACGGAGCTAAAAGTGAAATGATTCCTATAAGGGAGGTAAATAATGTTCATGCTTTGGCAGAGATATTGGGTTGTAAGGTTGGGGCCTTGCCGATTACTTATCTTGGTATGCCGTTGGGGGCGTCCCATAAGTCTCTCTCTATTTGGAACCCTATTTTGGAAAAAATTGAATGGAAGTTAGCAGGGTGGAAGAAGTTGTATTTGTCGAAAGGTGGTAGACTGAAATTGCTTAAAAGTACGCTATCTAGCCTCCCCACTTATTTTTTATCTTTGTTCACCATTCTTACACGTGGCAAACAAAATTGAGAAGCTGCAAAGGGACTTCATGTGGGGTGACCCTTAGACACATTTATTGGGTTGGAATAAAGTGTGTATGCCTATTGCTAATGGTGGTTTGGGTATTAGGAAATTGACCACTTTCAATAAAGCCTTACTAGGAAAGTGGCTTTCGCATTTTGGGATCTAGGAGAATAGGCTTTGGAGGAGGGTGGTAGCTTTGAAATTTGGGGAAGAATGGGGGGTGGATCTCTAAAGTTGGGAAGGGGTGTTCATGGGTATAGTTTGTGGAGAAGTATTTGGATGGGTTGGGAAGTTTTTAACAAAAATGTCTAGTATAAGGTTGGGGTAGGGGATAGAGTGAAATTCTAGACAAGCAGGTGGTGGGGAGGTCTTCCTCTCCATTTGGCTTTTCCAATCTTGTACAATTTTGCTACAAACAGAGATGCTTCTGTAGAGTCATCTTTGATATGTCAAGGAGCGGGGATAGGAGAACTTGGGATATTCATTTCATTCAGGGTCCTAATGATTGGGAGGCAGATGTGGTGGATGATTTCTTTCGATTCTTGGCATCCAATTTAACCTTCAGTGACTAATGGTGATCGTTTGAGATGGAAGTTGACAAAAGACGGGGATTTTACTATCCGCTCATATTATCATAAGTTACATGGTTCTTCTTCTGTTGTTTTTCCAAGGAAAGGTATTTGGAAGGTTAAGGCACCCCAGCGTGTCTCTTTCTTTATTTGGATAGCCGTATGGGATAGGATCCTCGCAGGAGATAACTTGCTACAGCTTAGGGGATTTGATTTCGTTGACTGGTGCACTATGTGTCGTTGTGATAAGACAGTGGATCATTTGTTGTTACATTGTGGAAAGGCTTATCGGTTGTGGTGCTTTGTCTTTAGAATTTTTGGAATTTCATGGGTTCCCTCATGTACGGTGTCAGATTTTCTATTTAGTTGGTGGAATTGGTTGTGGAAGCATTCATCTTACATTTGAAACCTAGTTTCGTTGTGTTTGATGTGGTGTATTTGGAAAAAAAACAATCGGCTGACGTTTGAGGATTTGGATAGATCCAAGGACCAACTGCTTGCTCTCTTTTCTGGTTCCCTTTTTGATTGGGCTAGGGCTTGGGGACTCACATCTAGTGACTCTCTTTTTTTATTCCTTAGCTCTCTTCTTCTTTGTAATTAGTGCCTTTTATGTTTTTGCTTTTCCATCTTTTTTGTACTTTTGATATACTGGTGCTAATTTGCATTTAGCAGTTTTTTGAATATACATCTTTCTTACCTATTAAAAAAAAGAGATTTGCTATAATGAACTGTGGTTTTTTAAACCAAACAACAAGACGAATTTGGCAATTAATATTACTAGTAAACTTATAAGAGGACCTTTAGTCCATCATGCAGAGAAGTGTTTCCTGTAATAACTTACTTTTATTATATGATGCATACAAATCTTTAATGGTATTTTATAATCTAGTTTTGTGTGTCTGTCAGTACTTACTGAATCTTATTGTTTCAGGAAACTTTTCAGAGCAAACTTTTATCTTCATACAAAGACATGGTAATGTATTCATCATCCAAAATTATAACGTGTGTTCTAGAATATTATAATTGAGCATCTAAGAAAATTTGTATTTTCCTTTTCTTTTTCATTTAGAGCATTAAAAATTTTTCCAAGAATCTACTATTTAGCAATATATTTCAGTGGGGTTCTCATTTTGTGGTCAAAATTTTGGTGTTGGCCACTTGATCTGACTTGCCACCTAAGTGCGAAAGCAATTTTCCAGTCTAGCTGGAAGCCTGACAATATGGTTGATTTAATAAAAAAAAATTTAAATCATATAATTAATTGGAAAGGCATCGGTTGAGTTTTTCTTTCTACCGATCACCTTTCCCAAATCCCCTAAAAGTCAGAGCTTTGTACATTGGGTACAACATTTTCATTGTTTACTTTGATTTGGTAAAATGCTTTGTATTAAGTTGTACCAAGAACAAGCCAAAACAAACAGGATACATACACTATTTTTTGTGATTCATGTCAGCATGTGTTAATTTAGCTTCTTTCGGACTTCAGAGAGAATGGAATATTTTAAGAGATATTTTGGTAACTATATTGTTTTTATCTGCATTGCAGATTACATGATTCAAATATTTTACAAGATGTATCTATTCTTTTGATTTAATACGTTTATCTACAGTTGGCTGCTGTAACTCAAATGGTCAATGCTAGCAAATCCATGAGAACTTTTCTCAAAGGACCAAGCAATAGTGCGCTTGTACAATTTTCTAGCTTTTCTGGAGATCAGAATGACTCTGGAGATGGTGGTGGAATTCCAGTCTTTGCATTTTGGTCAATCTCTTCTCATGGTTTGTTGATTGCAATTTTTATTACTGGATCTAGTTTTTCAGTATAAATTTATATGCATCTATGCCCATTACCGTATGGTATTTCCAAGTTATCGTTGACAGTACCAATCTACATCATCCCTAACTTATCCTCCTTTTTAACTATTTTGTTAATTAGTTGTACTTTCAGATCATTTTTGCATGGAAGTTTGAAACACACCAGTTTTGAAAATTTGGCCGAGCTTTATATATTTATTTCTTGATGCAGACATATCTCATTTATGAAACAATTTTTACCTATCAAAAAAAATTAATGATACAATTTTTTTCTCTGAAATTGGGATGATGAAAATTTTTTAATTAATGAATAGTTAAAGAAAAACTATAATGTCAAATCAATGGATGGGTATTTGGTCAGAACTTGCTGGATGTTTGATCGTGAGGAGCAGAGTTTATTGGCGCTTAAGGGATTTTTCTGTGATATATTTAATTATGGATGGTGGATTCATTTGCTAGTTGTTTACTTTTCCATGTTTTGTCTTTTTAGATTATTGATTCTTTGTCTTTTGAATTTTTTTTCTTACCTTTTGTTTTCGCACTCTGTTGCTGGTGTTTTCTCTTGCATACTTTGTTGTACTAGATTGTGCCTGTTAAATGTTTTAAAAAAAATGACTTACTTATTTAGAAATTAAAATTAAGGTAACAATGTCAAATCCATGACAAACTTAAGCCTCACTTCTAAATATATTCATTTAGGTCTAAATCGATAGTATACATTTTTTGACTTAATTCATATAATGTGATGATTCTTATCCTTGAACAATCTCAGAGCAATTGGCGGAGGAGCTTGTTCAGATGTTTATAAGAGAACTAAATTTGAAGGTAGTTGTATTTTTCTTTGACCACAAGGAAATTTTGTTTAATTTGAACATTTTCAGTTATATTTCTTCTTTATCGATAACTAGTATTGTTTGGTCTGGGCAGCGGTTGCTGGTACTAGAGTTACTGTCCACTAGTTGTGACGATCCACAAGTGAATGAGTTGCATTGGTCAGATCAGCTTTATCCGGGAGAATTTGATCATTTGAGTATGTGCAACCTTTTTTCTCAAGAAACTTGTGAGCCAGTCCCACCAAAATTGATGGATTTGAAATCTGATGCACCCACTGTACGAAGTAATAATCAGCCAAACCCTGAGGTTTTGCAGGTACTGGATTCAACAGTGTGTATAACAAAATAATTTAAAAGGCATGCAACTAGCCATGTAATACATGTATGATAGAAACACCTGGGCTTTGGATTTAAAGCGTTGACTGAGGTTATAGAGGTCCCTTTAGCGACATCCAATTTTATCTAACAAATGAGATTAAACACTGGGAGATGTCTAATAAAATATTGATGAGATTAATTAATAAGATGTTAATAACCATAATACTTATAATACTAACTGAGTATTTTGATTAAAAATCTTTAAAGAAAAAATGCCATGTGGCAGAAGAACTGAACTTAGCATAGCCATATGACATACTTTTGACAATTCTAGGGTTTCTAGAACTGAATTTTCTCCAAGTTTGAGCTTTTATATATTAATATATAGATACTTTTTTTTCTTGGAATATATCTGAACTGATTTTTTTTTCTTTTTTTGGTGCTTATCTGAACTGGTGAATTGTCTTGTGTTGCAGGTTTATATAACAACATGGCTTGCAGAGGTGAACATAGATACTCTTAGGTAAAAGTTGGAGTTCAAGAATACAATCTCTTTTTATTTTTTACCTCTCTATTTTTCTGAAAAGAGATGATAGCTTGGGCTCAACAGTCCAGTGGGTATCAAATAATAATAGTTGCATCACCTGTCTGTGCCAAAAAAAAAAATTTGCAGGGGGGTAAACATTCACTCTGGAATTGCTTAGAAATATAGAAAAGTACAAACCTAAATACCATTAGTTGAGTTGACTGTTTCCAAATTGTTGAAGAAAAACCATATCAAACCATGAGTATACATAGATAAATGTGTCTCCAAGCTCTTTACTGTAATCTGGAGTGTCACTAGCACAAAAGTTAACCGTCATTTTTATATTCTTTTTTTTTTTCCTCCACAGGGTTGATGAAATATTTGCTGTAATAGGGGAAGAAATGCATGTTAGCCTTACATGAGCTATTCTCTTGGCAAAAGACTTATTGGATTAAGTTTATCCGACCTCCCCAGACCGTGAAGGATGTTCTGTTTTCACTACATCCAGTGTAGACAATGAGAATGTGAATATAATCATCGCTGAATCTCTTGCATCATAAAGCATGTTATGCTTCACTTTGCAGAAGTAGCAAGAGAAGGAAGCCCTACCATAGAGTTGTCTCCAGGCTATGGATTATTTTTCCCACCAGCAAAATTTTACTGTTGCAGTCACAGTGGCAGTTTTACTTCCATTAAAACCAAGCCTAGAACCAAGACAAATGAAGATGAAACAGTTGGTGTTTGGTTATATAACTAGAAGAAAGCTACTAACAAGAATTCTTGAAAATTTATGTGGACATTGAATCAAATATATGTCTTGTTTGTAGAGGAACATTGTACAGAAAAATATATGCTTTGGGGGCTAGATCTTCACTGTTCTGTTCATTTGGCCACCAGAATGTGGTAACTGATACATGATTCGTCAGTGTATCATTTCATTAATGCAGAGTTAACAGAACTATCATTGTCATTTTTCCATTTCAAAATCGCAGGGTTTACTACTTCTAAAATTGTAAGGTTAGGAGTTTAATTTGTTTCTTTTTGAAACCTCGGGTTTTAATTTGTTACTTTTAAACCTATACTATTTAATTTGTTACATCCCTATTTTATAGGATTTAAAATGTAATTTTTTGCTTCATTTTATATCACAACAAAATGTGACTAGCTAATAAGTGTTCCGTAACTTTGTTTGTCTTAATTATTTTTTTGAGAAGGAAGCCCTAAACTTCTTTTAACTTAAAGAAAGTTTGGCTAAATCGGCCCGATACAATGAAAATAAAGGTAGTGGAACATCTTCCATCCACACTACATAGTCATCGACATTAATAGCATGTCAGGCTAAACTATGGGCAAGTTTATTACCATCTCTCTTAGTATGAGAGTAAAGTAATTTAGTAAAAGAACTAGACTGACTAAGAGCATCAAGTATAATGGGCTTCACTCATGCTAAGTTACTCCCTTCTTCCTTTAAGGCTTGCATGACAGCTTGACAATCACCCTCCAACACAGCTTCGCTTATTCCAACCTCTTGTCCAAACACCAAGGCACGATGTGCTGCTAGTGCCTCTATCTCCATAGCATCATAGGCTTGTGGCAATACCTGTGATAATGACACTATCATCTGCCCTCTACAATCCCGAATAGCCACACCCACTCCACTCTTGTTCTCTGACTTAAAAACAGCTCCATCAAAATTCAGTTTAAAGATGCCTCTTGGTGGTGGTTTCCATACTGAGTTGGGTTGTGGACGAGCAGACATTGGTTGTGGAAGAATAGAAGTAAACTCATTTAGATTTTCCAAAGCCACTTGTGCTATCTGATCTGTTCTGTAGCTTGACGATTGGTGTCGAATCTAATTGCATTGGTGCCATATTGTCCAAGCAGTCATCGCAAAGAGTTCAGGCTGACCATGGTTATCAAGGATCCATGAGAGCAATTCACGGAAGTCCACAAAACCGGTCCTGTTTCGCTAACCCCAAACTGGTAGCCCCGACCATACCTGATCCAATTCTTTACACGACCATAGTGCATGTAGACCAGTTTCTTCCTCAACAGAGCATCAGTCACACAGTGTGGGGATAGGGATGGAGCGTCGTCTCAAACTAACCTTGGTTGGAATGGAATCTTTCCAAGCCCTCCAGATGAAGTTCTTTATTTTATTCAGGACCTTCAGCATCCAAACCTTTTTCCAGAAGCTTGTACAGGGTTGTACATCACTTGGAGGAGGACCATCATGTAGTTCCTTGAGAAACCAATATCCAGATTACAGGTGTAGTTCCCATGCTGAGTGAATGGCCAGAACATCTCATCTGCACGAGCCAACCGAGCCAAATGAATTCTTTTTATCAAGGCAGCTTCATTTGGGGCAAATAAACCATCAATGATACTTGAATTCCAAGACCGTGTATCAGCATCTATCAACAAATCAATTGTTGCACTTTCCATAGACTCAAGAGGAGAAGAAATTTGGGTTGGATGTTTGATTGGCAACCAATGGTGTTGCCAAATCTTAACCGAGCAGCCATCACCTATTCTCCATGTCACACCTTTCTCAATCACATCCCTACCACAGAGAATACTCTTCCACACATATGATCCCCCACTTGATTCCTTAGCTTCCATAAGAAAGCAATTTGGAAAGAACCTAGCCTTGGAAACTTTGTAAAAGAGTGAATTTTTCTCATGTAATAACCTCCATGCTTGCTTAGCTAAGAGTGAGTCATTATAGAGGGCTAAATCGCGAAAGCCCAATCCCCCAACCATCTTGGATTTTGTCATATCATCCCACTTAAGCCAATGAATTTTCCGTGAGTCTCCACGTTGCCCCCACCAAAACCTTCTTATCAAAACTTCGATCTCATTGCACAACCCAATAAGTAGTTTGAAACACCCCATTGCATAAGTAGGTATTGCTTGAATTACCGACTTTATCAAAACCTCCCTTCCCGCTTGTGATAAGAGTTTTCCTTCCCACCCTTGCAACTTCCTCCACACCCTCTCTTTTATCTAATTAAAGCTAGCATTTTTACGTCTCCCAATCAAAGAAAGGAGACCCAAATTCTTCTCATAATTATGCTCCTCTCGGACCCCCAAAATATCTTTAATATTCTGCCGTGATCCTTCATCAACTGATCCACTAAAAAAGAGTGCCATTTTTTCCCTATTCACTTTCTAACCAGACACACTTTCATATTTGGAAAGGAGGTCCATCACCTTGTCACACTCCCCAAGGGTTGCTCTACAAAACAAAAGACTATCATCTGCAAAAAATAGGTGAGTGAGTTTAGGCCCTCGTCTACAAAGTGCAAAGCCAGTAATATCACCACTATTTGCAGCTTGTTTGATAAGACCATGTAGCCCTTTCGTGCAAAGAAGAAATAGAAAGGGGGAGAGGGGTCCCCTTGTCTAATACCTCTTGACGGAGTAATAAGCCCTTTAGGTTCACCATTGACCAACACTGAGTAAGTCATAGTTTTAACACAAGTCATAATCAGACCAACCCATCTTTCATTAAAACCCATCCTCATCATCAATTTTTCCAAAAAATTTCATTCAACTCAATCATAAGCCTTGCTTATGTCCAGTTTCAAGGCCATGTAACCTAAGGAGCCAGATTTATAATTTTTCATACAATGTAATGTTTCAAAGGCAATCAAAATATTATCCGTAATAAGACGGTCTTTGACAAAGGCATATTGGTGTTCAGTGATTATTGAGGGGACCAATTTTTTTAATCTATTGGCCAAGACTTTGGAAAATAATTTGTAGAGGACATTACACAGGCTAATGGGGTGATAATCTGTCACATATTTTGGGCTTTTTTTCTTGGGAATAAGTGTGATGTGGGTATGATTTGAAGGATAAGGTAAAGTACCTGAGTTCAGCCAAGCTAGCACAGATTGTGTTATATCACCTTCCACCATTGGCCAATAGTGCTGAAAGAACAAGGGAGGCATCCCATCGGGTCCGGGAGCTTTCAAAGGTCCCATTTGTTTCAAGGCATCAGCAACTTCAAAGACACTAAATTGTTCATTTAATTGGCTGTTCATACTTGCTGTAATCACAAAAGGAATATGATCAAGTACCGAGGAGGATAGGTCTGGATTGATGGTGGTGAAAAGCTCTTGATAGTAATCTGTGATAATGGTTGCAATGTTCTCTACATTTTCTGTCCAAACATTGGCCGAATCATATATACCCAGCAAGCTATTTTTTCGAAACGATAAGATGCCCGTGTGTGAAAATACTTGGTGTTGTCGTCCCCTTTGCTCAGCCATTGGATTCAAGCCCTTTGCTCCCACATTCTATTTTCTTGGTCCAACATAGTGTTTATCTCCACCTTCAAGGTCCTTACCCGAGTATTGTGCCCACTAATAATAGCCAGTTCTTCCTCCTCCCATAATTGTTTTTTCTTTTTATTAAGCTCCCTTTGGACATTGCCAAAAACGTTATGGTTCCACCATGTCAAATCTTTCTCACATTGCTTCACCTTGTATATCACAGCTCTATCTAAATCAGTATCAGCACATGAATACCATGCTGCCTCCACAACTTCCCCACACCTGCTATCAGAGAGCCACATTTCTTCAAAGCAAAAAACTTTCTTTTTTCTGAGAAGGCAGAGTAAATAGGTGTGTAGCTAAATATTAATCCAAATGTCAACAAAAATGAGTGAACTCAATTTTCCTAAGCCTAAAACTAAAGGAATTTTTTTATTGACATCACAATGTTTAGGAATTTTAAAATAAATAAATAATAAAAAATAAAACCAATGATTCTTGCATAGGTTTGTTTAAAGATTGATGACCATGACCTTGCTCATCAGCTTATTCATTCCTTTGATAAGAATTAGACTTTGATCATAATTACAAACGAAAATAACAGTTGCCAATTTTGGGTCAAATATTATAACCGAACCTTAATTTCAAAAGGAAAAAAATTAACAGAAGCTGGTCCAATGGAAGGAGATGGTAATTTTGATAAGCTGCACGTAGCCCTACAATTCAACTTTAATAAATGTGACAAGTCCTAAATTGTTTTAGGAGCTACAAAACAACACTCTGATAAACTTAAAACAATTTTCTGAATAATTATTTATCTATGCAAATCCATCTAAAACATGTTGCATTAACACTCAAAAAAAGAGTTAGTTGATATTCCCATACTTGAACGATACAAGTATAAATATATATATATATATATTGAGGCTTTAGATTCATCTTAACAAGGAAGAACCAAGGTTGAACCAAAAGAAAATACATCTTCATACCTTTCACAAACACCAAGGATGAATGTAGAAATCACACTTGGCACATTGATAGATCAACCCTATGCAAGGACCACTGCATTTATGACATGAAGGGTGCTCTTTAGTTGCCTCAACTAAAGTAAGGGGGTGTTCGTGTCAGTCAAATTTGGAAGTACTTCCAAACTTGCAATTTAAATATCTTCCAAAAATACATTTAGGATGAGTAGGATAATTGCAATTTGCACAATAGCAAAACCAATGTTTTGGGTCTCGTTCTTCTTCACAAATATCACAGTAATATTCACCAGAATCATCTCCAGCAATATAACAAAGAGTGAAGCAATGCTCATGTTGTTTATACCTTGTAATATGTTGTAGTGTAGTGCATTTGAAGTCTAGTGTAAATTCACAAGTGGTACAACGAAATACTTGGCATCTTTCAAGATCACAAATACTACATTTTTGTTCATATGTTGTGCTAGAGAGGTTAAGACAATGCTCATGACCATAATGGATAAGGGTGTCTGTGATCAAACTACATTGAATATCAAGATCAAACTTGCATATCTCATAATTGTAGGTGAATCCATTCAAGACTAGTGATAGGCGTCACACCGAAACAACTTACTCCTATAAGGTGCTTTTTGAGAGGGGTGAGTGGGTGCCGATGAAGTGGGTGTTGCTTTCTTCTATATAATTTAGCACAAGATTTATAAAAGAAAGAAGCTACACTTGGCACAACTATAAAATGGAGGGAGAATGGCTTGTGTGCACCCATCACATTTATCATTATTCCGAACCTCATCAACAAGCTTTAAGTCATGCTCATGACTAAAGTGTTCAATTTCTGTAACTATTTTAGTTCCATTCTCCCTTATATTGATTTTTTTGACTCTATAAGCTAGTAAGTCACCAGACTCATTGAGTTTTGGATCTTCATTATCCAACATAGTTTTTGACTCAATGGACTCGTCATCTCTAGGTTCTAGCATATTTATGTCATTTATGTTTCTCTTGTCCATAGCACAATTGAGGTGAGCCACAAAATCACAACTCAAGCAATAGTAAAGCCCATAGTTTGTGCCTACTTTTTGGACACAAAGTTGACAAAATCAAAAGTTAGATTGGACTTCAAGAGAATAAGTGAGATGTAGAGGATGCTTGTGACATCGTATAACTTTGACCTTGCATAGGCAAGAAGCACAACTTTTATGTGTCCAGAAATTGCATAGGGCACAACATTGCCTTCTATGCCACAAAGGTCACAAGTGAACTTTATCAACTTCCAAAAGCAGGTCAATGGGTGGTTATGGACTTCAAATTCCAAGGTAAGTGGTAAAGGAGCACATCTGTTGTGAATGTTAAAGTTGCAACTAGAACAACCATAAGTGTATTCCGCACGAAATTCTTTGCAAACTTCGCATTTGCTATATTCATGGTCGTCACGATATATCCATTTGTCAAAGAGAATAAAAGCATGTTTTGGGTGCAAGGGATGGTGCAACTCACGAGGTACTTCAACACACGATTTATGAAGGTAGAACCATTTGCATTTTATACAACTATAGCTACAACCCAATATCGGCTTCTGGCACCCATAACAAACTTCACTATAAATTCTCTCATCTTCATTGAAGACCAACGGATGCTCGTGGAAAACTTTTTGAAGATCCATCTCTATCACATGCATAAACAACATCCAATTTGTTTAGAAATGATATTTATAAAACAAAGCTAAGTCCAGTTCAAGGGCAGAGCCAAAGGGGGCGAGGGGGGGCACATGCCCCTCTGACTTCTCCTAAAAAGTCCATTATATATACTTATGTAAAGTTGAGTTATGCTCCTAACATAGAATAGGAAAAACACATAAACTTTTTCTCTATTCAAACTGTAACTGACATGAAATAAATAATAAAAACAAATCTTCCAATTGATAAAGTCTAGACTTTAGAAACACAACAAAATCTCACAATATTTTCATAGTACTCTTGTTTTTAGTTGAGATGGATCTCAGAATAATTGATTTTATTTTATTTTGACCAATGATATACTAACGCCTCAATTTATTGTAAAGATATTATGAAATTTTGTGCTGTTACTAAAACAACTCCTCCCACTTCAAACAATCAGCCTAACACAAAATAAATGCCACCAAACTTGTTCAAGCTGTCTACACTTTTGACCAATATTTACTCTCTTTTTTTCACTTATCCAAATTTCCTTCTTTTCATTTCAAGTTTAGCTTGTGGAACTAAAATTACACAAAATAATAATAATAATAATAATAATAATAATAATAATAATAATAATAATAATAATGTCTTGTATGGTACTAAAGCATTAAAAAGTCCATTATTTTTTTCTCCTTCATCTCTTGCATTTTCATAGTTTCAAAACTTGAGTTTCTACCATAAATCCAAAATTTTAAATAATTAGAAGAATAGAGAAAAGTTGAAATTTATTTTGAGCAATCAAATTAGATCTCTAAACTTTATGTATATAGAATAAACTCTTACTTTGATTTTTAGTAACTATGAATTAGATGTTTTACAATTGTTTAATTTTAATAGATTTTGTATGACAATTACTGTTTGTTTATAATTTTATTATTAATATTGATTAATGATTTTAGGTTTTTTTTTATTACTGTCTTTTGATCTTGTCCCCCTAAATTGAAATCTTGGCTCCACCACCGAACCAATTTAATGTTGTTTCTAGTTCTATTTTCCTTTCAAAAAGCAAGTGATTTCTGTGACCTTGTTTTTTAAATTTGTGTAAGAAAATAATTATTAGATATCGAGACATACCTTTATTGATTAGCAACTCAAACTCTGGTCAGAAAGTCCTCACCTTCAGCCACTGTAATGTCTCCAACAATCTTTGGTACTGGCAGATTTGGTGTGGGAAAGTGAGGTTTAGACACTGTCAGAAAAGAAACACACACACAAAAGAAATGGAGTAGTTTTAGGACCACAATTTTTTTACCACAACCTTAAGCTGACAGATTGTGAGTGAGTTAACTGTCACTTACACATTGATCCACCATTTTTTCTTTACCAATCACACTCTACCTCGTCACAGTTGTGGTTAACTATCACTTTCTCTCTCTCTCTCTTTTCCAAATAAAGAGAGAGAGAGAGAGAGAGAGAGAGAGAGAGAGCCCGTGACAAAGGGGGAATCACTTGTTTTGTTGGTGACTTTGTATTGTCCCCTTTCTTCTTGTCCTTGTTTTTGGGCCACCATACATACGCATGCAGAGCAAAAGTTCTAACCATGTAAAGTTGAGTCCCCAAAGGTCCATTTTCTTCTCGTCTATTTTTGGGTTAGCTTACACATATATTACGCATGCATGACGAAAGTTACCCCCAATATATTGACTAGAAAAGTAGATTTAGCCAATTTTCATCCTTCATTAATAGACCGAAAGAGAGGATAATTAGTTCAATTTTTTTTTTTTTTTTTTGGCTTGCCTATTCAAAGATAGACCACCAAGTTTTTACAAATAGATCAAGAAGATGATGTTCTTATTGAAGTTCAAGTTTGATTACAAAGATAGAATTGAAGTTTTTTTTTTTTTTTTTTGAGAAGAAGATAGAATTGAAGTTGATATCAAGTAAAGAGTGTAGTAAAGCTTGTTTTTATCTTTGTTATGGTACTTATCTAAGCAAGCTTTCACTTAACCCAAATCAGCTAGCCAAGGTAACTCGACGAAATTTTAAGAGTAGCTTCAACATTTTCCATATTATAAAAGCGAGAAACTTAGTTATAGTGGTCTAAGACTTTGTCAAGTAAGGTATTCTTTAGAAAATCTCTTTATTTAGCATTCCACGTCATCAAACATTTGCACTTATGTCAAAGTGTTAATAATTTATTATAACGTGTGTTGATGCCCATTTTTGCAAATCCATACCCAAAAGTCTATGAGGAAGAAAGCCTAATCAAGGCCCAAAGGCCCACCAAGAAGATCAAAGAGAAAGAGAGGTCCAAAGGAAGAAATGCAATGAAAAGTGATCTGTAGCAATACAAATCTGCCGCAGGATACAAATCTGCCGCAGGATACAGATCTGTTGCAGGATACAGTTCTTCAGCAGAATGGCTTTGGCAGATGAAGATAAATTGGGCCCAAGACTCTTTTGATCCAGTCAACATTATTTGGGCCCACAAAAGGCCCAAATCCTTTTGGATGAAAAAGATAGGCGTGAAAGCTAATATAGAGAAGCACAGTGCAAAGAAATAAGAAACGGCAGGAAGTGTCAGTAGCAGGAATCACGTGAAGGAAAGAAAAGTCAAACCAAAGAAAATGACAAATGCAGCAGGAACGCATGAAAAAATAAAACAAAAAACACGCAGCAGGACGAAACAAAATTAATCTGCTATGGCAGGAATGACGTGGGAACGAAAGAAGACAAAGGAGCAAGCACAGAAAGGTCGGGGCACCACCAACCTGTACCCAGCCAATACAAGGGAGGTGGGCCCACGGTCAAGGAGATTCAGAGGGCGTGGTTTGGTGGTGGGGGGAAAAGGGGGTCTATATTTGGTTTCCTACCATAACTTCTTTTAGGAAAATGCCTTGCTGGGATGGTATCTTACCCAAAAGAAGTAGTGGATGGTTGGGATCATCTGATGCATGCCATAGAGCTAGGTAGTGAGATAGCCCAAGAGGTAGAGGTATACAGCAAGAACAAACAAAAAGGAGTTTTGTCGTAAAATGAGTAATGATGCGGCAAACAAACTAAGCAATGGCAGTGGTCTGGGCAACCAATGGGTCAGTGAGTAGTCTTGAATGGATGCCCACTACGAACCAAAAACAATTGGTGAAGCCCTAAGGGTAAAAGGGAGAAATCCCATTGAATTTGATCACTATAAAAGGAGGTAGCCACGAATGAGAAAAAGGGGAGGGGAGGAAAGGAAAGACGGGAGACCCAATGGGAAGGGGACCCAAGAGAGGAAGCACCTAAAGGAAAAGACCCAAATGAGAAAAACAATTTGCGGCAAGAGAGTAGTAAGGAAATTAAGAGTTAAAAAAAATAGAACGGAGAGAAAGAAAAAAAGCGGTAAAAAGAAGAGAGAAAACGTAGCAGGAATAGAGGCATGCATCAATAGACCATCTTTTCCCTCCCTCTTAGCAAACCCACTCTTTGAAGTCTCCAAAAAATGATAGCTAGTAGCCATTTAGGCCTATTCTCCAAAATGCACAACTTTTATGGCAGAAGCCTGCGGCAAGGTTGTTCAAGTTGGGGTTTGGGTTCCTTCTTGGTTTACTTATTCTATGGGAAGATTCAGTATTTGATTTCGATTGCAAATATTTTTTTTTTCTCTCATTATAAATTATATCTGCCGAGCATGTTTTTTTTATCACGTTTGCCGCATCGGTTGTCCAGCTGTGGCATCTTTACTTGTTGTACTTGTTATTCTGCTGTAGTAACATTTTATTATATTTACCGCGTTAGCTATTATGCTATCTAATCCTTTCCTGCCGAAACTTTCTTCTATATTTGTGGTTACGTGTTTTACTTCGGACCCATTATCCTGCCACAAGTATATATATACATATATTTTGTTTCTCACATTCTGTGTATACGTATAAGTATATTTATGGATATACGTATGTATATATTTGAGAATATGCTAACCCATGTAAGCTAACACTTGCTTGATTGGTATTTTCTTTGGGTTTTAGATTTGTTTATGTACAAGAAGCAGAAACATATTTCTCTAGTAAAAAATGAAGAGTCGTTCACATTGCAAAAGGCTTTAATGCGCGGCAGACAGCTTTATTAGCACAGTAGACAGCTTTGTTAACACAACAGACAGCTTAATTGCACAGCAAGCAGTTTTGTTGCACCGCAGACAGTTTTACCATACAGCAGAAAAGTCAGACCTGTGGCATATTCTGGAGAAAATTCCTTCTGCGGCAGAAATAAGGAATAAGCCCACTTTGCAGCATCTTCCCTCATACTTGGACTCATTATTTGCGCACAAGTCGGAGCAAGGAGGGTTGCTATTGGACCGGTCCCAACTCCCTGATCCAGAAAACTTTGGGGCCTAGTGCGCGGCAGGCAACCCAGCCCAATATTTGCAAAAAAAAGGCCCACACAACGTGTTAATGGTTAAATGCATTTATTTATATATATTAATTACTAACATGTGTACCTTTTTTTTTTTTTAATTAGTTTAATATTTTCAAAATTGCACTGTTGTATTACAAATTTTCATTATCTTTACCATTGTTGAGGTTCATTTTTTGAAAAAGCCCACCAGTAGGAAAAAACCCAACAATCTGAGCAAGAAGAAAGTTAGAAGATTGATAGAAATGAACCATTAACGGCAAGAATAATAAATCATTGGCCCATAAAATAAATAAATGGGTCTTAAGAAAAGCAAATGAACCCAGATGAGCCCAAAGGGGGAAGTTGTAAATCCATGGGCATTATGTAATAAAGAAAAACAAGAATGGGCCACAACAGACCCGATATAATGAAGTAAGAAAGAAAGGGGTTGGTGGAAAGCCTATTAGCCCCAAGGATGAAGGATAAAGTAATTGGGTCAAGAAAGGCCAAAAGAGTTAGCAAAGTGCCCATGGGAATACAAAATTAGGAAATGGGCCGAGGATGCCCAAGGAAAGCAAATGGACCAAGGATACTCAAGAAGAAAGAAATGGGACAAAAGAGCCCACAAGTAATATAATATGAATGACCATACGGAGTCATAGAAAGAAGGCTGGGCAGCAGGCCCAAAGAGGCCCAGCAAACACGGGTCTAATAACATCGTGGCAAGAATAACAGAATGGTGTGGCAGGAATGGCAACATGACTACGGGTGAAGTAAGGAATGGACTAAAAGGAGAAACTCAAGCAAGGCCCAGCCCTTGAAAAGAAGTAGGCCAATAAGTGGAATGAAAGACCAGAAGATGGTTCACACCATAAGAGGTCGAGGATGGGCAGCAAAACGCACAGACGAGCCCCAGACCACGGCAAACGCATGAGCAGCAGACAGGTTTTGGACGTAAACAAGATGTGGAGCACGCACAAGACACAGGCCCTACCAGCCTGTATCTAGCCAATACAGGAGTGGTGGGTAATGGGTCAGAGGTAAGAGAGGGTACGGTCTGGCAATGGGGAGAAGGGGAAGCCTATTTTGGGGTTCCTGCTCAAACTCTTTTCGGGAAAATGTTCTGCTAGGATGACATACCACCCAAAAGAGGGGTTCTAGCTCAAACTCTTTTCAGGAAAATGTCCTACTGGGATGACATACCACCCAAAAGAGGGAGGATGAGCTGGAACCACTAGGTGCATGCCACGAGAGATAAGAAGGGAGAACACCCTTCCCGTGGCAGATGAGAAGGTCACGATAAGCAAACAAACAAAACAACCTTCTTTGTCTGGTAATGGGGAGTAACACATCTAGCACAGGTAAGTGGTGGTAGTTGGGGCACTGACAGACCAGTGGTGGTCGGCAAGGACACCCAGACTAGACAAAGGTTGTTAAGGGGTCAAATAGTAAAGAAACAGTCGCAGCAGGCAGTATATAAAGAGCATTTGTCGTGCACAGTGGGAGGGGAACGGTAGCAATCACCATAAAAGTGATCACTATCATGCCGCACAAGAAAGCACTAAAGAAAAGAGAGAAAACAAAAAGGAGAATTGAAATAGTAAAGACAAGGGAAAGAAATAGAGAGTTAAAAGAAAAAGAGTAAGAGAGATTAGAATGGCAGGCATGCACCAATGGGTTTTCTCCTTCTCTCCCTTTTAAAATCCTACCCTCTGCTAAGAAATACTTTCGGGCACAAGCTATTCAGGTCCGCTCCCTCAAAGTGTGTTATTTCTGCGGCAGGATGCTCCTGCGAGGTTACCCACATTGAGGAAATGATTCCCTCCTTGGCCACAGCCCCGTAACTAAACTAAATGTAACAAACTAGTCATATTCTTCTTTGATTTTACTGATTATTGCTATTTTTTCTCCTCCAGCCTTTATTATTACTCTTGCAACTTGTTCTTTTCTTTTCTTTTAGCGAAAGACTATTTATTTAGTTTACCTAACAATAACGTATCTCGTTTATCATTGTTTTGTTGTACACATTCCGCCACAACTTTCTTCTGCGGTAGTTTCGCCTACTGTGGGCATGTGACAATAGTTTTAACAAACGGAGGCATAGTTTGTGCGCAAACCGGACCAAAGTGAGTTGCAATTGGGCCGGTCCCCGACTCTCTTATCTAGAATACCTGGGCCAGTGCAACAGGAAGTAGTCCAACCCAAAATCACAAAAAAGACCCACCACAACCATGAATACTGAACTTCGTGTTAATTGGATGTTATTTAGTATTTGATTAAATATTTTATAAATAAAATATTTATTGATCTATGATTATTTTAATATTTTACAAGTTTGGAAAATATAAAGAGGCAATGTAATATTTGACCAAAAAATTTATATCTATTAAGTTTTAACTCATTTTAGTAATACATAATATATAATTGAAATTAATTTTCTAAATATAATCAATGACGTGTAATGTGTAACAGAAATTAATTTCCAAAGAGTATATACGGAAGCTAAGTATTATACATGAACCATAAAAATAATTTCTTACTAAAATTTTCAAAATGAACTAATAGCATACACGCACTTCACGTAGAACATTGGCTAGGTTAAAGTTGTAATGGATTAATCATAAGTGTATTTCTCATTAAATTCGTTGCAAACTTCGCATTTGCTATATTTATCATTGTCAAGATATATCTATTTGTCAAAGAAAATAAGAGAATGTTTTGACTTTGGAGTGCAAGGGTTGATGCAATTCGTTGGGTACTTCAGTCTTCAGCAACCATTTGCAATATTATATTAAGTTTAGCTAGGACCCAATATTGGTTCTTGGCAATCATAACAATCTTAACCAAAAAATCACTCGTTTTCATTGAAGACGAACAACGGATGCTCGTGGCAAACATGTTGATGCTTCATCTCTATTATATGCAAAAACGTCCAATTTGTTTATAAAATGGATTTTATAGAATAAGGCTGATGGAACTGGTGGCAGTATTTGAAACCAGTTTAATGTTGTTTCTGTTGTTTCTTTTTTTGAGAAAAGTTTTAATGTTGTTTCTAGTTCCACCAATTTTGCCCCAAACACAATGTATTTCAATAAAATAAGCTGAGGTGTTAAATATATTTGAGCTATTCATCATAATGAATAAATGAATACACACGTATATTTGAGCTGATAAAATTCAAATTAATGGAAACACTATAAAGAGGGCAGTGCCGTATGGCCCATATGTATTCGAAATGTTTCAAAATTGCGTGGGAATCAATCATGTATATAACGAAGCAATAAGCCAATTACAGTTCCACACACACACACACATGTATATTCCTTTCCTGTCTCCTAACTTGGAAAATTGAAACGACTGCAACTTCTTCCACAACTTTAAGAGAGAACAAGTCATTTGAGAATTGATTTTCCAAATTAACTTACCATCTCAATAAATTTTAAAATCCAAAAAATATTGTGCCGGGACAAAATTTATTAAGTAACCAGGTAAATGAAAACTGACTTTATAATCATTTGGGTATTTTCTACTTTGTCACTACTTTTAACTGGATTTCAGTAATAAGCATTTAGGTCCAGGTACTAGGTGTTCCATTATCAAAACAAAAAAAAAAAACACCGTTGATATACCTTTCTAATTAGGTTTTTTTTTTTTCTTCTTTTCGCTGAATACCTTTTTAATTAGTTTAAATTAACATAATTCAACACTTCATAGCTCTAAAATCCAAAATTTGTTTATATTAAAATGATGTAATGTAAAACATGGGTTTTCAAAGCTTAGCCTTCGTTTGGAGGAGGGAATGGGATAGAATGGAAAGGAATAAAGAGAATAATTTTAGAGTATTCTTCACTACCATTATTTAGAAGTTTTAATATAGGGAATAAACTTTCCCATTCTCTTGTTTGAAAGTGGGAAGAAATAAAATAGGTAGGAGAAAACACTAATTCCTTTTTGTTCCCTTAAAATTTCAAATTTTTATTCCTCTCAAAATTAGGAGGAATGGAAGTTTCGAGAAAAATGGGAGGACATGGAATTAGATTTAATTTTTTACTAAAACTTCCAAAATACCCTTATATATTCAACCATTTATTTTAAAATAGGAGTCTAATAGTAATATTGTCATAAAATAATTTCATTACATTCTCTCTATGTAACTCTCAAACAAAATTATCTACATTTTATTCATTTTCATTCCTTTATTTTAAAACATCCAATCAAGATTACTTAATTTCATTTCATTTCATTCTATTCTTTTCTATTTCTTTTCCTTGCTTAAATACATTCCATTCCATTCCCTTGTGATCATTCCATTCTATTTTATTCTATTCCCTTATAAACTTCCAAACGAAGCCTTAGTTTCACATCTTAGAGAAAGTTAACAAAAACTTAAGCTTTCATTTTAAATTAGATATAGATTTGGTAGTTCTTCAGAAAAATAAATAAATAAACAATTTGTTAGTTTTCCAATTGCCAGAAGTCTCATCCTATTTTTTGGGAAGGCATTCCAGCTTATCGTTGAGTTCTCCAATAAACATCTAACGGCAGCATTTCCTACCACCGTTATCTAACTTAAGCTTCTTTTCTTTTTCTTTTTTTATGCAAGTATAATTAGTTACAAAAATTGGGAAGAGGGGGATTCTATCTCCATTGAAAACACCAGGAGGTACCAGTCTCTTAAACTAAAGCAAGTCGGGCACAATAATACATCTAAACAAGATAGGGCACCTTAACCCAAATGGAGGTAGCTCCAGACAACTGAAAATAGGGTTTCCATGAACCATTCAGATCATTTGGCCACCATTTCTATAATTTTAAGCTGAATTTCAGACAAAAAGAATCACTATTTTTAAGTAGTAGTATGAACAAGTCAGATTAAATATATAACAGTTTAACTGCCTAATCTTTGCAGTAAAATTGGAAATCCCGGCCCACTCTCCCCCACTTTTCTACTTTTAACAGAAACCCAATTTCTGAATGGAAACTCATGCTCCAAAACTTAGGAACGATTCATATTATTACCTGGAATTATAGGAGCTGGAAAACCAGACTGCTTCTGTCCTCCCCAGTTACTGAAAAAATGACCGGGAAGTTCCTTTCTTAACTATAAGGAGCAACTTATATTTCACAAGAACGACATCAATGGCCTAGATTGCAAAGATCTAAAAGCCTCCATCGATTTAAAGGAGACATTCTACTATCCATTCTTCTCCTACAATCCCAATCCTGTTGTTCTATTTTGTCGAAGTAAGTGCCATTATATAAGTTGAAAGAAAATGGACCAGAGAAGCATGAGGGACGTGGAGACAATTGATCAAAAAGAGGAAAAAATCAATTAATTAATGATCAAAGTGAAAGACATTGTACCCTGTCTGGGAGATTCCTAGGCATTGGGAGTGCAGTAACATATCTTTGGGGTTTCTGGGCATTTGTAGCTGTATCGGAGGACGCTGAGGTCTCGGCACCATCAACTTGCCCCCGGCCATGGAATTTAGCAAAACGATTGATGACAGAAAACTTCTCCAGATCCTGGCATTCCACTCTCAAGTCTAATATTGAGGCTTTATTCTCCAGTCTGAATCATCAAGAGGAAGCAATAGAAAATATGAGAGAGAGAGAGACAACGCACTAAATACCATAATAAGAGCAGCAACAACAGACAACCAATAAAATATATGACAATAACAAACAAACCAACAACAACAAAAGCATTTTCTTTTCTTATTTTCCTTATATTGGTAAATTACACGTACAATGGGTAACCTTACCCTCCATCCCACCATTATGGAAGGAAGAAGTGCCATCTAAGCTAAAGCTCATTGCCCAAAAGCATCTAGTATTCTCCATATGCATAATCAAATCCCCCTACCTCCACAAACCTCCCCCCCCCCCCCCCCAAAATAAAAAAATAAAAAAATAAAACTAAAAAAAAACCTCCCTTTACCCTGAAGATTATTATCAAACTGACTGTAGAAGTTTTCTGGGAGAATGCAATGTAATTGAGATCATTCTTTGGGTGTCGTAACTAACAAACTTCATTCATTGACTGAAGGCAAAAATCAAGAAGCTTGCATCTAAAAATGATACCAGTGAAAAATACATTCTAACATATTTAAGGTGTTAGAAGTTGTTCTCTATCAGCCATCCGAACATCCTTACCTCAGTTACTCCCAATTCATGAATGTCTCTATCTTAAACAATGTAAGAGCACAAGGCATATGCAATCCCTTCTAGTTCCAATATGCTAAAGATCTATTTTGGGACAAAATTAGCACATTGCAAACAAGAAACAACACAATCTACTAGGAGCTCAAGTTTAATGCTCCTCAATATCTATAAACATTAAATGCTCCTCAATATCTATCACCATGGGGGATAAAGCTAGGAAGCAAAGTAAAAGTGCAAAGGATGATACTCAGAAAAGCTTTATCCAAAATTCCAAACTACTCAGATTCTGCCAGGAGAATTAATTTATACCAAGCTGCTTCATTAATGGAAACATTCTTTTTACTTTGAAAGAAGATAACCATGAATCCTTAACTCCAATGACTTGTCACTTTCAGATGACACTAAAGGAATGCCTTGTTGCATGATAGAGAAACCTTGTAAAGGACATTGTAGCATGAAAAGATTCATAAACAAGTCAAAACAGGGAAAGACTCAGATATGGTGATATGCTAGCGGTTTTGGGGGGGGGGGGGGGGCACTTTGTGGTGGAGGATACACACACACACACAAAGGCCAGAAAGCTACCTCAACAGATCATTTTCCAGCTTCCTCACTTCGCCAATAAAGTCTTCCACAACCTTCGCGAAGTATCGATCATCAATTCTCCCAGATGTTCTAAGCTTCTCGGACAGGCTAAAAGCAAATTTCAGAACTTAATATTATTAAGTATGGAATCATATAAATTCATAAATAAAAAATGTTATCCAGTATAGGCACATATAAAAAATTCCAAATGACTTCTAGAGCAATTCTTACAGGTTTCTGTTGTCAAGAGGCAAAAGGGTATCCCTTCCAGAGCAAAAGGTTGCACTGCATGCATCCCCTAAGGCTGATCTAGCAACAAAGTAAGCCACACTCTCATAGTGTGAGCTAGCATCTGCAGATAGAAGGGCTGCTGGAGGAGGGCGAAGCAGTTGCTGCATAAGCTGCTTTGTCAAAATAAGCCTTCTTTTCAGCCTAAGCATCTGGAGTCCATCTTCAACTACTTCAGCTTCATCTTCCACCTGTCATCAAATATGAAGCAATTAGAACTCTCAAAGAACCACAAACACAGGAAAAACATAATATCAGGCTACAGTCAGAGAGACTGCCTAACAGACCTTCTCAATCAGTCGATTTGCTGCTTGGGCCCAGATTAATTCTGCCGTGCTGTAAAATGTAGAACTTTGCAAATGTTAATTAAAAAAGAATAAACAAATCAGCCGGGGGTGGGGGCCAACATGCATGTCAAAAAATAAGCTAACATAATAAAGCAATCAATGTAAAAAATAAATTTGATAGAATTAACTGACCAAAATTTAAATTCAGAATAAAACAGAAAGAGACGTGTAAGTCAATAGATAGTGGATTAGAAAAGTTAATAGACTAGAAGAACCATATAGGCCAAACACCTGATATTCTGGAGCCTTTGGGGACCCTCTGTTAGTTCCTTATGCCATGGTATAAGTTCCGACGTAGCACTTTTACGCTTCTTGGGTCTCACAACAACCAGGCTTTGATCAGGGACATCAGGAGGCAATAAATGAGGGGATGAGAACTGATCATTTGCCATTGATGTGGAGGTAGAACTTTGCTGGACATTACCAGGATGACTAGCATCGGCAGCAGCATTAACTTGCTCCACAGAATTATGAGCAAGCAAACTGTCAGATGGCTTTCCAATAATGAAAGGCTGCTCCAAAGCCTTTTTCCGCACATCATATGTTGGCAGCATCTGTCCATTTTTAAAGGTTCCATACTGGTCAAACCATGATGGTGCCATCTGAGGACTAATCTGAGAATGCTCAGCTCGAACAGCAGTAGCATTATTACTGGATAAATTATGAGAATTGTTCTGTGTAAATGCAAGCATATCCTGAGAAGATGCATTCATATCCCGACTTTCCCCTGGCTTAGCTGAAAAGCTTAGCATCTTAGAATCTCCAGATGGACCTGCACTATTATCAATTGATGCATCTCTTGTCATGCTATTGTATCCATATGATAATTGCTGTCCTCCTTTAGGTGCTACCTGTTGCACATCCACACCACCATCTGGACCTTTAAATCTCTTCACACTACGATTACTTGGATCGATCTCGGCACCTTTCATGGCTTGTACTTGATGCAATAAGGAGTAATTTTGATTCATAACATTATTTTGGTTTAAAGTACTGCCAAAATCTGCAATTTCTCTTTGGGTAGCAGCAGCATTTGAATGAGATGAATCAGAAACATGCTTTGCAGCAGATTCCTTCCCCTGTGAAACACTTGATGCCTTTTCAACAGGATCAATATTCTCAGCTGAAACTTGCTGCCCAGGGCTTCCTTTCATAGGCTGCTCTTTCCCAGCAAAGGCTTGAGAATTTATAGAACTTGCACTGAATCCAGATGGACCATTCCCTCGTTTCTGGGCATCTTGACCATCAAGCTTTAGAGATCCAGAATTGTTATCTGGCTGAAAGTGAGTCCTAAAAAAATTTGCAGGAGCCTTGGATGGATGAACACCTAATAATCGTTGCTGGGTAGAAACACTATTCCAGACATTAGGTTGCATTTTTGAAAAGGCACCCGGTTGAGACATGCCAGGTGTAACAGAAGGCAGAGAGACTGGCATGGCTTCCAAAGCCGGGGTTTGTTGGCCTGGATCTCTTGAATGGGTTTGGTCTGCACCACTAGGCCGGGACATCTCTGCAGAACAAGTAAGGTTATTTTGTGGAGTACTTGTAGACATATCTGGTGCCGATGCCAGTGCAGATTGAACAGCTTGAGCTCTCTCCCCAGATTCATCTCTCTGTTTTGATTGGGAAGCAATCCTATCTAAAGATATGTTCACAGATTGATTCGACAATACTTGTCCACTTGCAATGTGCTGACCCTGCAGATGACTTCTTGAGAAAGGAGAACCAGATGTGAAAGCTGAAGAAAAATTTCCCTGAACATTGTAATGTGAGGGTTTATTGCTAGGTTGTCCTAAACTAACAGAAACATTATTCCTAAATTCACCCTGAGATGATTCACAGGAAGATGGCAAAGATTGAACAGAGGCTGCGGAAGACAACCACGCATTACCCTTATCTCCAGTCCCAGAAGCAACATGAGCTGAACCAATTACTGTTTGTGAGGAGCTCTGGGAAGACATGGCACGGTCAGGAATTGGCAACCTTTGAGATGGAGGGGCTAACTGTAAACCAAAACCTTGAGTTGCAGAAGACGGATTTTGCTGAAGATGACCAACAGATCCATCAGAAGTTTCCGCTTCAGGCATCTCAGAAGACATATACTGGTCAGAAGAGCTATTATGTGTTCTGATGCCAAGTTCATTTGATTGATCCACCTTGTGAAGAAGCTCAAGCATATTTTGACTGCATGCATCATAAAAACCAAAGGATATAATTCAACTCAAAACAGGGAAAAAAGCAGAAAGAGAAGTATAAAAATGTAAACAAGAAACACATTAGTAGTCATTCGGTGAAAAGAAAAATGCAAATATGCTGTGGGCAAACATGTATCATCGCAGTATCTAACATATAAAAGCTACTAAACAATTAATGAATAATAACTAAAGAAAAAATTCAACCAATAACATAAAAAATTAAATTTATAAAATACCAATGCCACAAGAGGAACAGCTACTTTTAAATATTCAACTACCTTGATGAAGCTCTCTTGTTAGGGGAATAATTACCCACAGACTTGTCAAAGGGAGCAGACGAATTAGGAAGATACCCAGGATGCATACTTTTCACAGACTTGTCAAAGGGAGCAGACGAATTAGGAAGATACCCAGGATGCATACTTTTCGAAGGCATCTCATCTAAGCCTTTTGTGTCACCCTGAAAACCAGGTAAACGGCCCTGTGAAATTTTAAATGATACAGCATCAAGTAATCTTCTATAATTCTTAGGAATTCAAAACATTAAAATTTAGTTATAGAAAAACACCAACAAAAACAAAATTTTGCCAATGCCACAATTCTCAAATATAGTAAAGCCTAATGATCACCTTCTCCAATTCCATAGAATTTCTATCTGTGTGACCAGCAAATCTTGACTGGCCAATATACACCTGTTCTTGGGCTCTCAATCCTTGAGAAACCTGCTGAGCCATGGCCTGTGGATTCACATTACCTCTTGGGCCATACAAAGGATCCGCATCAACATCCACATCCCCCATTGGATGATACTGGAATCTGCGAGCTCCAGGTTTTCGATTAGCCTGAATAGATACCTTTTGTTTGCCCCCAGTTCGGGAATCACTAGCATCTAACCAAACATTCTCTCTCAAACCACCACTGGAAGTATGATGAGACATGTTAGAGCGAAAACTATCACTTGAGTTCTCTCTTTTTCTCGAGTTCTCCGTTTCATGCATTTCAACTGCTCCCTTGTCCAAGCCATTAGTTCCTGATGACTCCAAAATTTGAGGGCTCTTATCGAGATGGTGCTGATATTTCCCTGGAACCTCACTTCCTTTAGAGTTTCCTGGAGAATCAACATCTTTCCAGAAATTACGATTATGATTGTTTTGAAGCTGTTGGCTTCTTTCCTGGTTGGCCCTTGAAGTGCTTAAATTAGGTGCTGCAGTAACACTATTAGAAATTGAATCTTCCCTGTAGACCTGCAGGCTACCTCCAGATTTTGCCTGTTCTAGTTCAACAGATGAATTAGGAACAGAATCAGTCTTCCATATAACAGCACCATGACCAACTTCCTCATGTGTAGCCCCCTTATGATCACTAGCCTGAGTCAATTGAGATGATTTTTCATTATCATGATGTTTCAAAGCACCACTATCAGGTGACAAAGATTCAGTAAAGTTCCAACCGTTTGGTCTATTGTGTGGCTGGCCACCACTATTGTAAGAAGATAAGTTTTGCTGATGGGTCCAAGAACCTGAATTACTCTTGGGATTTATTTCAACACCTGAAGACTGAACAACATTTCCAAAAAGATGGCTACCTTCAGCAAGATGCTTTTGTAGAGGGCTACGATCCAACCATCTGTTTCCTTCTTCCTGAAACTGTGGAATAGTTCTATGAGAAGAACTATTCTGCAACCCATCACCCTGTTGATGTAAATTTTTGGGCCCTGATTGCTGAATTCCTGGAACTTTAAAAAAATTTGTACTTGTAGTGGGCCTATTGGCATCATCAGGATGGGGAAAAGGTCTAGAATTCATTGTCGAAGCAGTCTGCAAGTTATTATCAGCCCAGACTGGCTGTTTGCTACCATCACTAAGGGTTAAGGACTGCTGAGCCCCAGCTGGAGGTCCACTGTTCCCAAACGTTGGGCCACTCCACTCTTCCTGAAGCCCTATATCAGCACTAGAAGTTTCAGCTACAGCAGACTGCATAAGAGCACTCCAACTCCCACTTTGCAGTGAAGGAAGTCCGTTAAAATAATCTGTACCATCCAACATATTTAAGCCCCCTGTGCTCTTGCCAAAGGAATCCCACAGATTGTCATCAGAACCAAACAAAATCTTTTCTTCAGTTGGATCTAAGGAAGAGACGCTCTGTGAAGGCGCAACCTGCATCAGTGTTTTCTCTTGTGACGTTTCTGAAGATCCAGCTAGCTCTTGCCTCCCACCAAATTCTTGCATGGATGCATTTCTTTGCTGGGGATTCACTTGCTGCGAGTTTTCCAAATTAAGTCCACTGTTTAAACCTTGACCAGCAGCAGGGCCAAACATATTTTTCCCTTGAAAGTCTTGTCTGGAAGCCAGAGTTTCATCTGGCATGCTAACCTGACCAGGAAATGTAGCATATTGATGACCTGAAAAGGAATTACCACCAGCTGATACCTGCTGCAATGCAGGCTTATCCATTTGAACATGAAAATTTTGACTTGGAGTGCTTCTTGTGCTAGAAACAGGAACCCCATAAAGAGATTGATCAACCTGTTGAGGAACGGATCCCGTCAGACGTAGTGCCTGGCCTTGCTCAGGGGATAACATATGTCCAGTAGAAGATCCTTGCATAACTGGAGATGCACCACGCTGCAGCCAGTTTGGGTGACCAGCCACAAGCTCCGGTGGCCATGGATAATTAGATGCCTCATTTATAGGAATACCATTGATTAGGGCTGCTGAATGGTTGGGAGCTGTCTGTTTTGGGAGAGAGGAAACCTGATTTATAGAACTTTGCTGCCTTGCCTCTAGTTGCTGAAGTTGTTGCTGCCTCTGAAGTTCTTGCATTTGTGTGAGCATTAATTGTTGCTGTAGTAGCTGCATTTCATTGATCCCCGGCTGCTGCCTTGGCAAAGATTGCAGCATGCCAGGCTGCTGGCCACTCATTTGCTGTTGGCCAAAAAAATCAAAATTAACTGGAGATTCAGAAGCTTCCAGCCTTGATGAATTTTTCTTACTAAGCTCAGGACCCCCCCGATGTGACTCAAGAGTAGATATGCCTCTTGATGTCAAATTATTCCGATCAGGTTCTGTATCCACTCCCAAAAAGTTCGCTTCATTCTGCCTTGTCTGGAAAATATGATGCCCTTGCACATAGCCATTCAAAGTTGTCTGTTGGTTCTGAGACAAATTTCTTCCAAACTCAGGCCTCTGATTTGAATGTGTTAAGTTGAAACCATGTGGCACTCGTGAAGACTGACTTCCATCTCCCCTCTCAGACTCTCCTAAAATCAAAAGAACAGAGCAGTATGATTAATAGCAGGTAACAGAGCTTAACCATAGATCATGAGATCCTACATTTTATAATAGTACAAAAAGGGAATGGAAACAGAAGTTCATTCAGCCGTTGGAAGATACTCTATGCAATACCATACAAGTCAATAGAAAATAATGAATCAAGAGATTAACTAATTAATACCTGATTGCTGTACATTGTAATTCTTTAAATTGGAAATAAAAGACGCACCAATCTGTCTTTGGTTTCCAGCCAACAGATTGTTATTTAACCCAGGCCAGTTCCCATGAATAGCCTGTGAATGATGCTGGGCCTGTGACAAGTTCTCTTGGCCAA
Organism: Castanea sativa; assembly: GCF_040712315.1. Classification (NCBI taxonomy): domain Eukaryota; kingdom Viridiplantae; phylum Streptophyta; class Magnoliopsida; order Fagales; family Fagaceae; genus Castanea; species Castanea sativa. Next base: position 35,090,329 of record NC_134016.1, on the reverse strand, counting down.
AGAAATTGTGGACCCTGTCTCCAACTTCGTTGCCAGGCATAGATGATCCAGCCCACAAATATTCAGCAACTATAATTTTGCGAGGATAAAATTTACCTAAAGAAATATGAATAAAGTTCAAGATTACCATATCCAACAATTCCATCATAGAACGGTATGAAATTTCTACATATACAATCAAGTTTTTTTTAAAAAAAATACCACACCTCTTTCTTGTACATTTAGTCATTCCAAGTTACCAACTGCCACACTCCCACCTCAAAACTTATCCTGCATACAAACGGTCCAGCATAACAATGAATCTTGAGTGGTCTGATTTGACAGAATAAAACTTACCAATAATTTATGCAAGAAGTCATATCAAGTCACAACTCATCATCTTATCAACCAAAAAAAAAAAGTCAGAAGTCATCTAAGGTACTTCATTATACTCCTTTTTCCTCCATATCAGATGATAGAGGGGGAGGAGATGATGGCAATGATGACAAAGATGAAGAAGAAAGTTTGTGCATACAAGTGACTATTCAAAAAGTTGTCTCACTTTACCAAAATAGATTCCCTTAAATAGTGAATACACAAGCAAAAAATTATTTGTCTTATGTTCTTTTGTTTAAGTTCTATATGCTTAGTCATGTAATGAAATGGTGTCCTTAATATTTCTGGTGAAATGTGGTTGAATTTACTTGTTTCCATTCTCTTTGGATTTACAATAGCATGTGTATTTTAGCAGTTTTATGTACTTACATTTTTTTGGTTATTGAAGTTTGATGTTTATTTGTTGCTATTTCACAATGTCTTAGTATTCTTTTGATCAAGAAAGGGTCTTAATTAGTAACTAGAAAGTCTTTTCCTCATTTAAACAAGATTTTTTACAGTAAAAAAATTCCATTTTGTCACTTTTGCTTCTTTCAAGTAAAAAGTTTAATTAATGACACATCAACACAAAGTTCTACTCTTATCTCCTTTTTCTATATATATAGGTAAAGAGTTTTACTCTAATCTCAATGTTGAGATTCCAATGATTATCTGTAAGTCCCCTTTTTCCCTTAGTGAAACTCTAAAGTTCTCTCTCTCTCTCTCTCTCTCTCCACATTTATTTGGGAAAAATATATTTCAAACCCCATAGTTTTAGGTAGTTTCACATTAAGCCCACATTTTCAGAAGTCTAAAATTAAACCTTTTTTTTATAAAAATCGTTGCAATTCAAACCATAAACCCATTTACAGTGACATCGTCAACAGAAAATGCTTAAATAAAACAATGTCATGTGGATATTTTAACACATGCCAATTACATGTGAACATCACTTCACTCCAAGCCACACAACATTGTTTTGATTAAGCATTTTCCATTAATGGCTTCACACGTAATGGGTTTATGGCTTCACTTGAAAATTTTTTAAAGTACAGGGTTAATTTGAAACTTGTAAGAGTGCAGGGTCTAATTTGTAAACACCTCTAACCTATAGGGTTTAAATGTAATTTACCCTCTCTTTTTTTTTTGATAAGTGATTTACCCTATTTTATTGTAATTGCTCACAGTGTTGTGCAAACTCTTCACCCACATTTAATTCATCCGTAAGTCCAATTTTATTTCAGAAAGCCTACCACACTGACCACAAACCCTATTCTGTATGCCTCCAATTTAAGCACGTAACTAAAATAAAATCCAATCTAATTTTATTCTATTTACAAACTAAATTCTAATTTTCCCTTCATAAAAACTAACAGAAGTGCTAACCCACCAATATTGTTCATAGTCATTCCTTAATTTCTAATTTTAAGGGCTGCCCAACATCATTCCCTCTTCCTTGCTACACCCCCTTCCCAAGTCTTTCTTCCTTGATTGAATGTGCTTTCACACAAAAACTTTACACCATCAAGGATATTTTTCTCATTGACATAAAAACATCACAATTACATTGAAAGAAATCTATGATTATCTTTGATTACACAGCCAATGACTCTACAAACACCATGGTAGCAAAAAGACTTTCAACAGTAATAGAACAAAACAACAGCATTTTATCTTTTTTTCTTAATTCAATAGTTGGAGGAGGGGGATTTGAACCCTAGATATCTCCATTAAAAAGACCAAGATGTGTCAACCAGTTGAGCTACGAGACTCTTGATATTTCTTATTAAAAATATAATAAAGAGAAAGCAAACTACAATGTAATCTGACCATACCTGCTTGCCATTCTAGATTCACTTAATTATCAGCAGTAAACAGGTTACCAACCACTGCCATTAAGGCCCTCCCAACAACCTCCTGTCTAAGTTGGAAAAGGTCAGGATAATTCTATCACCCTTTGAATGATGGAATGAATCTGTACATATTCTCTTTAAGTACGTCATTTCTTTAATGGATTAGTATTTTTCTTACCTATCAAAAAAAAAATGATGGAACAAATCTGCTTTTTAGAAACACCCGAGTTCCATCCAAACCAAGAATCAAATTGGGTCACAAACTCAACATTTGAAACATCCCATCCAAGCACAGACACTAATTGAATTTATCATGCCATCCCACCTCCAAACCATCCTCCACTGCCTAACCATACAGCACATTTGCTTCATTAACGTTCACACTTATCTTGAATTAGCCATCCTAAAGATTGTCTATGCCTATCACCCCAAAAGAAATTTTTATTTATTTATCACCCCATAAGAACTTTGACCACATTTTAGTAAACTCTAGAAAGCAACTAGAACAGTTAGAGCCAATGGGTATAGACATCACATGGTCATAAAGTTCCTTTAGTATCTTGTTGGAACACTAATGATTTTCTCATTCATTCTTGACAAGTCTATGCAAAATGATTTTCTCATTCATATAAAATTTCCTTTTCCTGGTATAATTTTCTTTTTCATTTTTCCTATCTTCACTAAATTCTGTCGAAAATAATCTTCATGTACATAACACATCTAATCAGGCATTTTCTTTACATTAAAACTCAATATAGATCTAAGCTTTACTAAAGCCGCACATCATTAGTCTACTTAAAAAATTCTCTTGTTGCCAGTGAGTCCAAGTGCAAGTGAAGTATACATCTGAAGCTATGGATCATCAAAAAATTGATGACTAAGTGCCAGATGTTAATTACCAGGAAGGTGTGTGCATTTGACCCTTGTTAAATATGAAAGACATATCAAAATCAAAAAGAAAAAAGTAGAATAAATGACATTCAGGCCATACAACCATCAAGAAGTTGCTAATGCCTCGATACCCAAGTCATCAGAATCCTCCTACCACTAACATCCAACACCCACAAACAGAAGCAAATATGAAATATATGCTCCAGCCCAAATCTGACACAATAACCCATCTTCTCCATTTGGTTATTCAGTGAATGTATGCCACAGAGAAAGAACCACAAAAGGCCAAATAAATAATTTAATGCTAAACTTTTAGAAATTCAGAACCGGAAAAGCCCCCAAAAACAAACACTTTTCTCTTTCAAAAAGTGTAACTAAGCCTAGCAAAACTATAAGTTCCATTTTCTAACAAACAAAAACGACAAACAAAATACACAATCCTCAAATTTCAATTCCTTTCCCTTTTCCTCCATTTTCAGAGCACCCAAACAGAAATTGGAGCCAAAAAAATTTTCTCAGAATCTCACAGCTGTACCCCGAAAAAAGCACAAGATCGAGAACACAACACCACAATTCGAACTGAAAAACCAGTGATTAAATCAACAAAGCGAAGCGAAAACTACAATACGAGCTGCGAGAGAGCTGCCCAAGCCTAAACCACAAAACCCTAGCATAGATTTGTTTTTTCTTTTCTTCGAAATGAAAAATGGCCCCCCAAAGAGAGAGAGAGAGAGAAAATTAGGGTTTTTAGAGAGAGGAAAGAGGAGGTTTGAACTTACAGTGAAGCTGAGCGGACTCCATTGAAGCTCTGCACCGATCCTCCGATAGTGTGTGATTGCAGAGCGCTAGGGTTTGAATCGAAGAGAGAGAGAGAGAGCGAGCGATAGAGAGAGAGAAATGGGTGTGTCTTTGTGAGCTCAGCGAGAGAGAGAGAGAGAGATAAAGTGATCGAAATAGTGCGAAATTTTCAACGAACTGAGGAACAAAACTCAGGTTCGGACCGAGGCTAATTGGTTCGGTTGACGACCCGGGTGGATCGGATCCGAAGCTGAAGCGGGTTTGGTTCCTTGGTAAAAGGAAAGCGTTTTGCCTTGCTATACGAAGGGGCATGTGAAGAGTTGTTGAGGGTAGAGAGAGAATTAGGTGGTTGCCCAATCAAATTCTGCCACGTGTCAGTGAGGCCAAGTTTTGGATGGGAGTAATATAGTGTGGGGAACTGTATTTTGTGTGATTGGATTGGATTTGTGCTAACCGTTGATTTGAAAGAATTTTGGGTGACTTTTTAAAGAGATTGTCTTATAAAGTTTGAAAAATAAAAATCTTTTACTTTTTACATTTGCTTGGTCAATTTTTTTTTCTTCTACCTTTTCTTCACTATTTAGATTGGAGGAGGGTATAGAAGCTTCCTCGAGTGTGCCCTTTTTTTTAATAGGTCGACAGTGGGAGAGCTGAAGTTAAAAATTCAAGCCACAAACATAGAATATTAAAAATGATATCATTATCATTAAACTATCATTTAAATCGACTAATGTACCTTTGATTCAATTATTAAAATTATATTTAATCTAATTGGACGATAATATATTAGAAATATTGTACGTTTCTTATTACTCTTTTCAAAGCCATAATGAATGTTAACTTTCCTTAAAAAAAATAAAAACAAATGTTAACTTGTTACATGTATGTTCAAACCAATTACAATGAATGTTAACTTTCCTTCAAAAATAAAAAATAAAAAACAAATGTCAACTTGTTACATGTATGTTCGAACCATTAAAATAAATGTAACTTCCCTTATAAAAAAGCAAATGTTAACTTGTTACATTTTTTTTTTTTTTTTGAGAAGGAACTTGTTACATTATGTTCAAACCAATTATGATTCATTTATTGCAAATTTTATTGGACTAAAACATTCTAACAGTAAACAAATTATTATGCAATTACATTAGGTCTTTTATAAACTACAATTAAAGCACGTTCAATCTTTTTTCAAATTATCTAATTTGAATTATTATTTTATTACATGCAAATTATTTTCTTACAAACATTTTTTTGCATCAAACAAGTTACCAACTAGTATAATAAAAGATATATCTTACATGTCATGCTCACACCATATAAGTACATATAAGTAAGTGTCATGTGTAATGCGAGGTGCTTCCACCTTGTGGCTCACTTTAAGTATGTTACAAATATTAAGATAATTTTTTTTTTTTAGCTAAACTTAAGATAATATGTGATAGATGAAACTTTTTTGGTGTGATTGTGTTTATGCATATTCTTAATTCTACAACTACAAAACAAGCATTTTTAGTTTGAAATATTATCAAAACTAGGCTTGTTTTTAAAAAAGTGAAGATGATTTTCTGTAGTAGTAGTTAATTTTATACATTGAAAGATAACTTATTGCTGATTTGGTAGATAAGAAATCATATATTATTTTTGAGATTTTGAAGAATGCCCATATCCATTTTGATAAATGATTGATTCAAAATATATTGCGAAATAATTATGTTGTCTCTTTATTTTATTTTTTAAAATGTTGTCTCTTTTCTTTTGTTTATATTTATTTAACTCTCATTGGTTCTTAATTTCATTTTTTTCCCAATATATTTAGTCTTAAATCTTAGTATAATTTCATTCTTGAATCTTAAAAATGTGGGTCGTTCATGTTTTATCCCCCCAAAAATTAAATTCTTGTTCCATACCTAGGTGGATGGAAGATGAGTTCACCCTTTTTAGAGGGCTAGGGGACCATGGCCCCATTGGCTTTTGAAAACCCTCATCTCCTTCCAATATATATATTTTTTTATATAAAATAATAAAAATATAATGATATATACAAAATTAAGTTCAAGACCCCCCTAATTTTTTTTTAAATATATATATCTTGTATTTATACTACTGACTAATGCATCATTTTTTTTATTACTCCTTGTAGCTCATTAAAGCAAAGTGTATTCAAGATATATGATATTGAAAATATATAATTTATTCTCCTTAAGCCTTTTTTTTCTTTTCATAAATAAAACCTTTTTATTTATTTATTTATTTATTTATTTATTTATTTATTTTGCATTTGAAGTTTCAATTTCTTAAGTATGACCAGTAGAGAGACCACAAATTGTTATCCATATCCAGCAAATGGATTACTGTTAGAGATACAATGCTTTTATTTATTATTTTAGAAGAAAAGACAATTGTGGTTTTTTTTTTTTTTTTGGTAGCAACAATTGTGGTTTTTGTTGTTAGGAGTTAGAACTCTTTAGTACATTCATTATTTATGAAAAAAACAAGATTTTCCTTTCTTTATTATTATTATTATGATTATGATTATTATTATTACTACTACTACTATTATTATTATTCTATTATTATTATATTTTGATTAATTTTTTTTAATAATAATAGTTGTGAACAAATCATGTTACAAACTATATATATATAGGGATGGCAATGGGGCGGGGCCGAAGGATGGGGTCTTTGCCCCTGCCCCGCATGGATTTTTCTTGCCCCATCCTTGCCCCACCTCGCCTCACATGACGGTGAAAATTTCTTGCCCCATCCCCGCCCCTTAAGGCCCCGCGAAGCCCCGTCCCACCCCGTAAAACTTTATTTTTTGTTAATTTTCCCTACAACTATTACCATTTTTTTCAAATAAAGTGACATGTTTTAATAATAAAAATATACTTGAAATTATAAATAAATTTATCCAATCAAATCAAACTAATTTTTAGCAAAAACTGAATAATATTATCTAAATGTTTAACAAGACAATATCACAACAAAGATATCATAGTATAACACAATAAAATAATCCAAACTCTTAATACATTACAAAATAAAAATTGCCTAGCTCTTCAAAAAGAATCTCCACTTTAGCAACGTCGTTAAACAATTAAACTATATTTAGCAACATCATTAAACAATTAAATTAGTAATCATAGCATCGACAACACATACACAAATGGGTTTTCATTGGCCTAAAAAACACCAAAACAAATCTCCTTTGTTACTTTCTTTTCCTCTTTGATAGGTCTAATTTTTTTCAAGACATCCATTCAATGGATGATAAGAATAATGCCACATTCAAGATGCGTCTCTTTTACCCAATAAATGTTATAAATTCCTGAGTAGTGTGCATTATTTTTTTTGACTTCGAAGATAGAATTATATTGAAAAAAGGGACTGAAGCCCAAAAACTTACAAAAAGCGAGGATACTAGCAGACAGCAACCCTCCAAAAAATAAAATAAAATAACAGATTGTGTCCAAACAAAGAAAAACTATAAGAAGTATTGGTTGTTGTTGTTTTTTTTTTTTTTTTCCTACGTATGTTTAAAAACTAGCACACTTAGGTCCTCCCATTTTGTGACTATTTCATAGAGAATGGGACAAAGTCTCAAACTTGTACCTTATAAGTTATAACAACCAAATGCCCACACACACAATGACACAAACATAAATATTTAGAGTCCCAGACTTAGACCCAGACCTGTACCGCATTAAAAAAAAATTATGTTCATGATGAAAAGTAAGTTGAGAAAGACGTATGAATCATAAATGAAATCAGTAATTCAATAGTATATGTAAGTGCACAATTTGTACCCGGTCCAATCCCTAGATGGCCTCAGGCCTAAAAAGTCTTATACAATAAAATTTGTAGAGTATGGGTTTGAAACCTAGGTTAGGGATATTGGAGAGTTAATAAACAGGCTAGAATGCTGAGATCTATGCAAATAATAGATAAATATGACAAAAAAAACTCTCCTCGGACATAAGCCAAGGACCATTTGTATTACCTTTCTTTTTTTAAGTAAAAGATTACAATTTTTGTTTCAAAAAAGGTCCCCTATCTTCATACCTCTATTGTCCTCTTATATCCCTTTTCTTCTTCCCTTTTTCTTCCACATGTAGCACAGGTTTTCCAAATAGATACTTGTCCCATCAACCACCTTCTTGAAGTCTTCAAATAATAGTTGGAATGCTGAATATTACTGTTCAGAGGTCATTACTCCATTAATGCGGCCAGGGAGGTAAGTGCAGGGCCTTTAATGCGGTGATAGCAACTTTTTTCTCTTTTGATATTTCTCACACGTTCTTCCTTCTAACCACTGCATAGATCACGTCTTTACCCAATAGATATTTCGAAATCTTGTGTCTAAATCCCTTGGTACATCCCATGACCTTTACTGGGCCCGTCCAAGAAGGTACCCTTCCTCGGACGACTCCTTCACCTCTCGTAGTGTGAACTGGCCTGTGGGCCTCAAAGATTCTGCTTGGACAGACTTACACCAACAAACCAGGCTCAAGGCCCAAATACGCATTTTATTTATTTTACCCCAACAGTATATAAATTTTTTTCTAATAAAAATAAAAGAAAACGTTAAAATTGGTACCTTATTTCTAACTTTACTAGAGAGAAAAAAGAGGTAGAGAGTCACGTTAGGTATAATAAAATAAGCTGATGATATTTTTATTTAAATAATAGGGTTTTACCGTATAAAAAAATTACAATTTAACCCTTATTAATGTGGGGGCGGGGTTGGGATGGGGCAGGGTGGTCTAAAAAGTGTAAACTCATCCCTGCCCCGCCTCAAGGTGCGGGTCCAAAATCCATCCCCACCCCACCACCTTTGCGGGGTGGGAAGAACCCACACGGGGCAAAACGGAGAGGGGCGGGTACAATTGTCATCCCCATATATATATATATATATAATGTCTAATTGCGCCAAAAGGCAAAAGGCCTCTAATGTCTATTTCAAATCCATTTTTTGTCAAAATTAAATAGAAATCTTTATTTGATACCATTATATAGTCAACTGCTACTTTACTTGCATTGACTCCAACTAAGAATATTGCATGTAAACAACGAACACTTTTTTGTCCTTAAATCTAGTGGCAATGGTTGCTCGTGTGGAAACTTTCAATAATACAAGTAGTGATGTACTCAGTTCATTTATGTAGTCAACTGCCAGGAGTGGATTACTTGGAAAAAAAATCTGAAATAAATGTTGCTTAACTTGCTTGAAATTAGAAAAATATGATATTGTTGAATATCAAAGTCTCTAATTGACCCTTAGAACAGTGGTATTTGTTGCGATAACAAAACACATAGAATTTATGGCCTAAATGCTTTGATGAAACTGATGAGAAAGAGGGAACGATGTTTCTATGTGTGTTGCTCTTTACAATACCACACGTTAATTAATTTTCTATCACTGCACAAATAAACCTTTGCCTCTTTATATAGAGACCCAATATTTTTGATAGATTTAATGATATTTCTATATGAATAATCTCTTTTAAGAGTCATAATAAATTATGAATCATATATTTTTAAGTTTATATTTTAATGTAGTTTTCATACAGTTGAGATTGGTACTTATTTATTTTTTATACAGGTATTTATTTATTTCAAAGTAAGTTTGACTTATGAAAGAAAGTAGATTTTAATGTACTTTTCATACAGTTGAGATTGGTATTTATTTATTTCAAAGTAAGTTTGACTTATGAGACAGAGTAGATGTTTAGGCGCATATTGTTATTGCCAATAATTTTTTAATGTATATTTATGATCATAACATTAATCTATCTTTTTTTTGGGAACCCAAGGGGAGGGAGGGAGGGGGGGAATTATTTTGCATGTAATACAATTGTGGGGGTAAAAATTCCCGAATAAATATTTGGATTTTGGGCTTTATTGACGGGTATCAGTTTGTTTTTGGTTAAGGCATCTAGGCCCACAAGTCGGTATGCACCATAAAGGTCCGAGGAGTTGTCCGAGGAGGAATGTCTCCTTGGACTGGCCCGGCAATGACCCTGAGACTCGTCAAGAAGGTTAAAGGCAGATTTCTGGAAAAACTAATGGGTAAGAGGGTGATCCAAGCACCATCTAGACTCAAGGATGTGATAGAAATATCTAAGAAAAAGGCTGCTACCTCCACATTAAAGACCATGCATCTACCTCTCTGGCCGCATTAATGGGGAAATGACCTCTGAACAATAGAATTGAACCTTCCTGCTATTATTTAAAAGATTTCTAGAAGGTGGTGGATGGGACAAGTATCTAAGGGAAAGATTTGTATGACACGTGGATGAACAGTGAAGAGGAAGAAGTATTTGAGGAGACGAGAGAGGAAAGAGAAGGGGATCAGCTCTTGAACTAAAAAGAGAACTAAGAATTGTAAACTTTGGCCTAGAAAAAGAGTATTTATACAAATCGTCATCAGCTTACATCCGAGGAGATCTATTTGTCATATTCGTTCATCATTTGCGCAGATTGTAACATTCTAGCTTGCTAATCAAACCTCCAACATCCCGAACCTAGATTTCAAACACATACTCTACAAAATATATTGTATAAGGCTCATTGGGCCTGAGCCCAATATTCGTTTTTGGGTCCGGGTACAATTGTGCACTTACAATTGGCGCCGTTTGTGGGGAATCTAGCGTTTAAGGAATTGGAACATCATGGCAGGCTTAGGTTCACACCATGCAGAATCTCAGGGATCACAGCCCAAAGATCTCTTTGAGCGTCTTGAGCGTCGGAGGGATCGAGAGGGAAGTGTTCATACTGTATATCCTGGCGCGAGTCATACGCGCAGCGGAGGCAGTGCCACCCATGAGGATAATGCCAAGGCCATGAAGAGGGAGATTAACCACTTGAAGAAGAAGCTGTGCCGTGTCAGACGAAGGCGGGCTTCACCCTCATCCAATCCTTCCTCGGGGGAATCCCGGGGAAGTAGTTATAGTTCAAGGTCCTGGACGCCCCCCAGCAAAACCTCCTCTTGTGAAGAGGATGACCAACCGGATCGCAAGCATAGGAAGCTCCCCTCCAGGGGCTTGGGGAACGACGCTATGAGCCAAGCGTTACACCAACTTTACAAATCGCCCTTCTCACGCAGGATTAAGAATGGAAGGCTCTCTAGGGGTTCACCCAGCCCACCTTCACCATTTATAACGGCCGGACAGACCCGATGGAACATGTGAGTCACTTTAATCAGAGGATGGCAGTGCATTCTCACAATGAAACCTTGATGTGTAAAATTTTTCCTTCTAGCTTGAGACCTGTTGCTATGAGGTGGTTCAATGGACTCAAGTCGGGGTCTGTCAGTTCGTTCAGGGAACTTACTAAGGCATTCGCGTCTCAGTTCATTACATGTAGCAGAGTTCCTCGACCATTGGACTCATTGTTATCTATGGCCATGAGGGAGGGTGAGACGTTGAAAGCATACTCCGATAGGTATTGGGAGATGTTCAACGAGATAGATGGAGATTTTAACGAAATAGCGATTAATACTTTTAAAGTGGGCCTTCCCACTGATCATGACTTGAGGAAATCCTTGACCAAAAAACCCGTATGGAGTGTACGTCGCCTCATGGACCGTATTGACGAGTACAAAAGGGTTGAAGAAGATCAACAGCAGGATAAAGGTAAGGCAAAGGTTATCCCGTAGGAGAGAAGGGATTTCAGGTCGGACAGGTATCACAACAATAAGCTGAGGAGAGATTACTCTGGGCAGTCTAGCTCAGACACTCCTCAAGCAGTTAATACTGTGTTCTGAGAACCAGTACACCAACTACTGGAGAAAGTTCGTAAGGAATCCTACTTCAGATGGCCCAGTAAGATGGCGGGGGACCCTACAAAGCGGAATCAGAATCTTTTTTATCAGTACCACCAGGATGTGGGTTATACTACCGAGAATTGTTAGACCCTCTAGAACCATTTGGAACAGCTTGTTAGCGAAGGGAAATTGAAGCAGCACCTGTACCAACCTAACAAGTAAGACAGTCAGTCAAGTTCAAATAATCAGAAGAACAACTCATCTCGGCTACCCTTGGGAACGATCAACGTCATCTTTGCTGCACCTGGCAGGACTGGTTCTTGTCCTACCAAGGTGATGGCAGTGTCACACTCCCAGGCAGAGGAGTCAGGCTCAAAGCCGAAGAGGATTAAAGGGAATGTGTCTGTTTTGGGATTCTCAGATGAGGATAAGGTTGGGACCATCCAACCCCATGATGACGCCCTGGTGGTCACTTTGAGGATAGGAAATTACAATGTCAAAAGGGTGATGATCGATCAAGGCAGCGGCGCAGATATTATGTACCCTGACTTATTTAAGGGGCTAAGGTTGAAGCTGGAGGACCTCACTCCTTATGACTCGCCACTAATAAGCTTTGAAGGGAAGGCTGTCATACCAAAGGGGCATATTCGATTGCCCGTACAGTCTGGCTCAGAAACGGTCGAGATGGATTTTATTGTGGTTGACACGTATTCCCCATACACGGCCATCCTTGCCAAGTCATGGCTGCATGCTTTGAGTGCTGTCTCCTCAACTTTGCATGTTAAAGTAAAATTCCCCTCGGGGGGATTCACCGAAGAAATTCTTGGCAGCCAAGTAATGGCAAGGCAATGCATATCGGCTGCAGTACTACATCAAGCCAAATCAGAGTCCTCAGCCCCTGTTATGAAGGACTTATAGCAATTAACGACTCTGGATGCGCCCAATGCGGTGACAGCAGAGGAAGCCATGTGTGAAGATTTGGAGAAGTTTCTGATAGCGGATGATCCCGGAAGGTTCTTTCAAGTTGGTGTATGTTTACCACACCAAGAGAAGATAGAATTGGTGGAGTTTTTGAAGGACAACATTGATGTCTTTGCCTGGGATCCCTATAAGGCTCCGGGGGTTGACCCAAGCTTTATTTGTCATCATTTGAACGTCAACCCTGCCATTTTTCCTAGGAGGCAGCCACCTCGGCATGCCTCCAAAGAGCATTCCAAGGCTGTTAAAGAAGAAGTGCCCAAGCTCAAGAGGGCTGGGGCTATTAAAGAAGTTTTCTACCCGGAGTGGTTGGCGCATACAATTGTGGTGAAAAAGAAGAATGGGAATTGGAGCGTATGCGTGGACTTTACAGACTTAAACAAAGCCTACCCAAAGGACTCCTTTCCGATGCCACGCATCGATCAACTTGTGGATGCCACAGTCGGACATCCTCGGATGAGCTTTTTAGATGCCTTTCAAGGTTATCACCAAATTCCATTGGTGGCGGATGATCAGGAAAATACTGCCTTCATTACTCCAACAGGGAACTATCACTATAAAGTGATGCCATTCGGATTGAAAAATGCAGGGGTTACTTACCAAAGGATGATGACCAGAATGTTTGAGTCGCAACTTGGAAAGACCATTGAGGTATATGTGGACGATATGGTAGTGAAGAGTAAGACAATATCCACGCACGTGAAAGATCTGGACGACACCTTTCAAATACTTAGAAAGTACAAACTGTGCCTTAACGCCTCAAAGTGTTCTTTTGGCGTGAGTTCCGGAAACTTCCTAGGCTACATGGTGACTCATAGAGGAATAGAGGTCAACCCGGCGCAGGTCAGAGCCATCCAAGGCTTACAGCCACCTCGGAATCCAAAGGAAGTTCAAAAGTTGACCGAAATGATCGCTGCTCTCAGCAAATTTATCTCTCGGTCAGCTGACAGGTGCAGACCTTTCTTCCAACTGTTGAATAGATGGAAAGGATTCCAATGGTCCGAGAAGTGTGCTTTAACTTTCCAGCGACTTAAGGAATATCTTTCCCAGCCACCCATTATGTCTTGGCTGAAGGTTGATGAAATCCTGTTTGCGTATCTAGCTGTGGTCGTCCATACAGTCAGCCTGGTCCTTATAAGGGACGATGGTGGGGTGCAAAGACCGGTCTATTATGTCAGCAAATCCTTGAATGAAGCTGAGGTGCGTTACTTGCCCTTGGAGAAGGCACTTCTGGCCATAGTCCATGCCACGCGAAAACTTCGTCATTATTTCCAATCCCACACCGTTGTGGTTTTGACCCAACTGCCTCTCAAGTCGATGCTACAAAGTGCTGACTACTCTGGAAGGGTAGCTAAATGGGGAACTATTTTGGAAATTTTTGATATCAAATACATGCCGTGCATCTCGGTGAAGGGCCAAGTTCTCGCAGATGTGGTGGCGGAGTTTACTGAAACATTGTTGGAAGAAACTGCAAAGGAATCACACATGGATGAAAAATCAGTTAGCATGATCATGGACAAAGGACCTCCGATTTGGAAAGTGTCCGTTGATGGGGCAGCCAACTAAAGGGGGTCTGGTGTCAAACTTGTTTTGGTATCCCCTAAGGGAATTGTCTTCGAAAAATCTTTAAGATTAGCGTTCTGAGACTAATAACGAGGCCGAGTACGAAGCAGTCTTGATCGGTATGAACATGGTGTGTAGGATGGGCGGAAGGGAAGTTCATATGTTCTTGGATTCTCAGTTAGTGGTCGAACACGTGACGGGGACCATGGAGGCTAGGGATCCAAGAATGCAAGAGTGCTTGACCCAGGTCAAACATTTACAATCTGAATTTGATTCATTTATCATTTCTCACGTTTCTAGAAGTGGAAACACACATGCAGACTCATTGGCCACCTTGGCGACATCCTTGGCTCAGTGTTTGCCTAGGATTATCCTCATCGAAGACTTGTTAGAGTCAACTCTGACCACTGCAAGTGCCACCCGTATCCACCTGTATCCACCTGATAAGGCTTGGACCTAGTTGGATTGACCCTGTAGTATCTTTTCTGAAAAGCGACATTCTTCCCGAGGATAAGTCTAAGGCAGATAAGATTCGTCGAAAGGCGCCTCGTTTCTGGCTGTCCGAAGATCAAAAATTGTATAAACGCTCCTTCTCTGGACCATACTTGTTATGTGTACACCCTAAGTCAATAGAGGCACTTTTGGAAAAATTGCATGAGAGAATTTGTGAAAGTCATACTAGGGGAAGGTCCTTGGCCCATAGGGCTCTGACTCAGGGATATTAGTGGCCCAACATGTAGAGGAAAGCTCAGGACTACGCAAAAATGTGTGACCAGTGCCAAATGTTCGCTCCCAACATTCATCAGCCTGGGGGAGTCCTTAATCCTTTGTCCAATCCTTGACCTTTCGCTCAATGGGGATTGGACATAGTAGGGCCTTTTTCGAGGGCTGTGGGAAACAAAAGGTGGCTACTCATGGGGACCGACTACTTCACCAAGTGGGTCGAAGCTGAGCCCTTTGCAAATATTAGGGATATCGACACCAATAAATTTATTTGGAAGAATATTATCACTAGATTT
Source organism: Castanea sativa (assembly GCF_040712315.1). Classification (NCBI taxonomy): domain Eukaryota; kingdom Viridiplantae; phylum Streptophyta; class Magnoliopsida; order Fagales; family Fagaceae; genus Castanea; species Castanea sativa. Next base: position 35,075,105 of record NC_134016.1, on the reverse strand, counting down.
GGGGTGCCCCATACGCTTGTTTCAGATAATGGCGTTCAATTCGACAGCAGAGCTTTCAGGAAGTATTGCAATGACATGGGCATCATAAACAAATACTCCACCCCAACCTATCCTCAGGGAAATGGGCAGGTCAAGGCCGTTAACAAGGTTATAGTTAGTGGACTTAAGAAGAGGCTGGATGACGCGAAGGGTAGATGGGTAGAGGAGCTACCACATGTTTTATGGACGTATCGAACTACGCCGCGCAGATCCACTGGAGAAAAATCATTCTCTATGACTTATGGGGCTGAGGCAATGATACCTTTAGAATTTGGTTTCCCCACGCTAAGGACGAGTTCTTTTAGTCCAGAAAATAATGACGGCCTCCTGGAGAAAAGCTTGGATTTGGTTGAGAAACGGCGAGAGGCCGCTATGGTCCAAATGGCTTATTATCAGCAGAAGCTTAAACGCGGGTATGATGCCTATGTGAAGCTAAGGCCACTAGTGCCTGGGGATCTAGTGTTGAGAAAGGTTGTGAGTACCGCCAAAAACCCTGCTTGGGGAAAGCTAGGACCAAATTGGAAAGAACCCTACCGGATCATCTCTGTAACAGGCATAGGGTCATATCGACTAGCTGATCTAGATGAAAAAATTGTACAACGCCACTGGAATGTAAACAACCTTCGAAGGTATTATTATTAATAAAAAGCGTTTTTATCGTTCCTAGTTCAAATTATGAATATGTATTTGGGTTTACTTCTTACAATTTTTAAGTATCAAACAGAAACTTGGTGATGTATGGTCCTCGGACCACATACCTTGTGAAAATTGATGTCTTATCATTTGTTAAACAGAACCTTAGTTATGCCGGGTCCACAGACCTTCTACTTTGGGAAAATTAACATCTTAAGTTACAATTTTTAAGTATCAAACAGAAACTTGGTGATGTATGGTCCTCGGACCACACACCTTGTGAAAATTGATATCTTATCATTTGTTAAACAAAACCTTAGTTATGCTGGGTCCACAGACCTTCTACTTTGGGGAAATTAACATCTTAAGTTACAATTTTTAAGTATTAAACAGAAACTTGGTGATGTATGGTCCTCGGACCACATACATTGTGAAAATTGATATCTTATCATTTGTTAAACAGAACCTTAGTTATGCCGGGTCCACAGACCTTCTACTTTGGGGAAATTAACATCTTAAGTTACAATTTTTAAGTATCAAATAGAAACTTGGTGATGTATGGTCCTCGGACCACATACCTTGTGGAAATTGATGTCTTATCATTTGTTAAATAGAACCTTAGTTAAGCCGGGTCCACAGACCTTCTATTTTGAGAAAATTAACATCTTAAGTTACAATTTTTAAGTATCAAACAAAAACTTGGTGATGTATGGTCCTCGGACCACATACCTTGTGGAAATTGATGTCTTATCATTTGTTAAACAGAACCTTAGTTATGCCGGGACCACGGACCTTCTACTTTGGGAAAATTAACATCTTAAGTTACAATTTTTAAGTATCAAACGGAAACTTGATGATGTATGGTCCTCGGACCACATACCTTGTGGAAATTGATGTCTTATCATTTGTTAAACAGAACCTTAGTTATGTCGGGTCCACAGACCTTCTACTTTGGAGAAATTAACATCTTAAGTTACAATTTTTAAGTATCAAACAGAAACTTGGTGATGTATGGTCCTCGGACCACATACCTTGTGGAAATTGATGTCTTATCATTTGTTAAACAGAACCTTAGTTATGCCGGGTCCACAGACCTTCTACTTTGGGGAAATTAACATCTTAAGTTACAATTTTTAAGTATCAAACAGAAATTTGGTGATGCAGGGTCCTCGGACCACAGACTTTGTAGAAATTGATATTTTATTAAGTATCAAACAGAAACTTGGTGATGCAGGGTCCTCGGACCACAGCCCTTGTGGAAATTGATATCTTATTAAGTATCAAACAGAAACTTGGTGATGTAGGGTCCTCGGACCACATACCTTGTGGAAATTGATATCTTATTAAATATCAAACAGAAACTTGGTGATGTAGGGTCCTCGAACCACATGCCTGTGAAAATTAATGTCTTATCATTTGTTAAACAAAACCTTAGTTAAGTTGAGTCCAAAGACCTTCTACTTTGTTGAAATTAACATTTTTAAGTTACAAATTCTAAGTATCAAGTAGGAATGTGGATATGCATGGCTCTCGGACCATATACCCTGTACAAATCGATATTGTACTTATCAATAAGACGAAGTTTGTTTATGTCAGGTCCTTGAATCCTTTACTTTAGAAATATCAGCAAAAATCCATGTCATATTAATGTTGTGATGTTTATGAAACATTTTTTATCACTTTATGCCCCGAATTGAATTCTAAGTTAGGTTGTTAATTGTGCACTTACAACAATATTTTGAATGAGATTCGCTAGAAATTTTGTAGTTCAATAATATTAGATGGTCTCCACCACAAGGAGAACCAGGATTTGAATACATTTTCCCCATTTGTTATAATAATTAAATTTTATATAATAAAAAAAATGCATCATCCTAGTTGCCAAAATATTCAGTTTATTCAAAACCTTCAACTTTCCACACAAAAAAGAAGAAGTTTTCTTCTTATCACATGATTGAAATTATCAATATTTTATATATTGTGTAGATCCAATTAAACAAAAAGAGGCATACCAATCAAAAATATTCTAGACAAAAGAAAATGCAAATAAGCATAGTTGATGGCAATATAATTTTTTTTTGAAGTTAAACTCAGCAAATATATTAATACAAAAAATAATACAAAGAGTCACATGTCTATAACTTGTATCTTATTAGTTCTAGCCTAATTTGCAATACATTTGAGGGGTTTCACCTCATCACCAAACTATGCGTGTTTCGTTAGAAGATAGACTGCCTAATTTGCCTTTCGTCTGGTTAAATGGAAGGATGCTTCTGAATAGCGTTTCTACTTAAGTATGCCACAGACAATGTGCCCTCAGCTTGAGCATTGATCTATGCCCTTCTTCATCACATTACATATAGTAGTCAAGTCACTCTCGACTTCAATATGGTATAAGCTTGTTTGGGTTTTTTTTTTTTTTTTTGGTGGTCACAACAAATGTTATGTTTTGAAAGGTTAGCGATTAAACCTGGGTTCTCTATGGCAGTCAAGTCCGATACTCACAACAATGGGTTGTCCATTGGCTATGATGATGCCGAAAAAATCACCAGTAAGCTGCAGGCACTCCTCAAACCAAAGCAGCACTTGCAAAAAGAAAATAAAGGACCTAAAAAAGAGCATTGGTGTGGTGCCGGCCAAAACCGCTCCGAAGGTCAAGTTAGAGTCTTATTTTTTTACAACCCTAGAGTGCCGGAGTCGAGATAATTATGCATACCTTGCTTTGTGAGGGTTTTTGGGTATTTATAGTTGCGTAGGGCCTAAATTCATGCCTTGGTCAAGAAGTTCTTTCCTTTTAGGAGAGTGACTCGTGAATTTTGCGTATCTCTTAGAATTCCTTTCCATATAGGAGTCTTTTTATTATGGTCAAACGTGTAACGAAAGAACTCCCGGTGTGCAAGCTTGTGTGGAGATAAAGCAAAGCCACGTCAAACATATTGTGTGATGTATAATTAAGAATTTATGACAACTAATCATATTGGACGGATACCAAATGTTGGATCCGTCCATTATGTATCCTTGTGGTATCAATCCGTCGACCATTCTCCCGTCGTTCATCTTGAAGAAAAATCCGTATCATATTTTTATCCTATTCAGTTGCCCCCTCACTCCTTGAATCCGTCGCTAAACACCAAACGGATTCATGGAGTGGCAATCGTCCTCATGGCAACCTATTGTGACATGACGGTCTACGCTTATTTATGACGAAGGACACGTGGACCTTATCGATTCGCTGTTCTCATGAAACAAGACGTCCCTTCGTATTTCGTGCCCTTCTTTCTATAAAAGCCTGCCTTTTCTTCCTTCATTCTTGTCTTTCTTTAAAAAATTTGCAATCAGAGCACATCCGTCATTTATATTGTGCATTCGTGTCGTCCTGCTAGACTATCCGTCACTTCATATCTGCTCGATCTTAATCCGGTATGTGCTTTGAACCCTTCTTTTTTATTATTTTTTTTGCACCTTCTGTAGATCCGTCAGTGTCTTAGGCTGTACCATCATATATGTAGGTAATGTCTAGTGCGTCGAGTAATCAATCGTTTGTCCGCGACGGGGCGGGCTACGATGAGGGATTCCCATCAGGTTAAAGAGATCCTGACGCTTCAAGTGAAGAAAGGAATCCATCCTCTACCTCTTCTTCCCTAGATGACGAGGGTTTGGAGACTGATAGTTCAAAGTCGTCAAGTGATAACTTAGATGGTGTCAATCCCCCCGTTCAATCCGTGATCGGTCCAGACGGTCTTAGAGAGTTCCTCATGCTACCGCTGTGGACGGTCAACGACTTTAGGTCCACAATCACAGAATTCCATTTCAAAACACTTAGGGCCAAGTATCAAATTCCTGACGGCGTTCGTCTCCCACATAAGTCTAGAAGTGTTACTACAGGGGGGTTGACAGTGTTGGGGTCTATGAGCAAGCACTGAAGGCAGGGCTCAGATTCCCTTTGAGTTCTCTCCACCGTCGACTGCTTCAATATCTTGGCCTATCCGTCACTCAGATCTCCCCAAACGCCTGGAGAGTTTTCATAGGCATGGAGGTCTTGTACGGAGCTATGTCCAACGATGCACGAAGGTTGACGGTGGAAGAATTCTTTCACTATTACCGTCCTACGGAGATTACTAAGTCAAAAGGAATGTACAGCTTCATAGCTAGGAGCCCATTGTTGAGGCTGGTTTGTGAAACACCCGACTCCAATAGGGACTAGAAGAGTAGGTATTTTTTCTTGGAAGGGGACGAACGGATGTGTCGTCTAGGGGACGACACATATATGCCCGTCAACACCACATGGGGCATAATGCCTTCGTCGGGTAGGCAATTGCTTTTAGCTCCCATCCATTTAAAACTTAATTTTGCTTGGAAGTTAGTCTAACCATTTTTTTTGTAGCTCAGGACCGTCTACAAGTTACTTTAGAGGAGTGGAGCTTCCTGGAGAAAATTTTCAATAAAACGAAGCTTGAGGAGAGGACGTGGGCTCAACTAGTCACCCTCGACACACTCCATTGGTATTGTGACGGCCCTGAACCCACTCTTGCCGCCCGTCGCTACGACAACAGAGTTCGTAAACGTAAGCCTGTCATAAACTCTTTCCGTCTTTTTTACTTGTGCTTTTCTAACGCTTCACATCCGTCTTTGATGTGCAGAAATGGATGTTGCCAAGAGGAGAGCCTTCATCAAGCAGCAAGCAGCGAAGAAGAAGCAAGAGGTCGGTCAAGCCAAGGGGACGGTTCCATCCGTTCCATCAAAACGGAATCAATCGGAGAAGATGGACTGTCTGCCGAAGAAGCAAAAGACCACCCCATAGCCCGTTGTGGCGTTAGAGGTCGAGAAACCACCCGTCAAGCATGGCAAGGGTAAGGGTTTGATGAAAGGTCCAATTCACACCGGTGAGAAACCACCCGCCCTTCTTCGAGAAGACTCAAGTTACACCCTGGAAAAACTCTCGTCCATCATGACGGCTGACGACTATGAAGACCTTGGCAACCATGAGACGGAGGCGATGGGAGAGACAAGCCTCTTCACTATTGCACAGGTACTTTTTAACCCGTCCTCTAGTTTTTGTAACCTTCTTTTTCATCCGTCGCTTACATAGTGTTGTATTTTGCTTTCAGGCCATGCTAATGATGAAAGGGCTAATGGGCCGTTGTCTCAATCACGAGACAACAATGGACCGTCTTAGGAAGGAGAATAAGACGATGGAGGATGAGCTTCACGACCTAAAGACCTGGAAGATTAACATGGATAGAAAGCTTAAGTGCTCGGAGAAGGTTAGAGGTGAGATAGAGAAGAAGAATGAGCAGTTACGTCAAATTTTGAAAGATAAGGAAAAAGAGCTGACGAACACCAAGACTCAACTCCGCGATGCAAAAGAAGTTGCTGTGCAGGAGTATCGTGACTCCGACCGTCTTTTAGCAGAGCTTGGGAGCTCCTTTGCTGACGGATTCAACGACGCCATCCGTCAGGTCAAGTCTTCGTATCCCGATCTGGATGTGTCCCATGTCTCCATTGACGCTCAAGGGCAAACATTTGCGCAATCCGTCCGTTCAGAGAGTACAGACGATGTGTTTGCCGTCACTGCTCCAGCTGACGAAGGTCAAACTCTCCCTCCAAATCAACCAGACGACAATCAAAGGATTGAAAACACTTCCCCAAAGCATCAGTAGCAGTTTTTTTTTTGTTTTTTTTTTAATTTTTTTTTATCACGGTCAAAACTTTAACCGTTGTAATTTATTTTGTTGAACCGTCGTATTGTAATTGTGAACATTTCATATTATGAAATCTTAGCTTATTTTGTTGAATCGTCGTATTTTGTTGACTTCGTTCCGTCCATTTTACGAACTGTATACTATGTGAAATAATATGATAACAATCCTCGTAGGTTGATCCGTCCATTGTGTGGACAATTTTTATCCATTTGGGTGGTCCGTCCACAATGTGGATTTAGAGATCCCTTCATAGCGTGGACTTCACATAATTTTTATTCCTTTTTGGATGATCCATCCATAATGTGGTCTTTAATAGAGATTCGTCCATTATGTGGACGATTTTACTTTTATCCATTTTGGATGACCCGTACATTATATGGACTTAGTAGGGGTCCGTCTACTATGTGGACTAAAATTTTATCCATTTTGGATGACCCGTCCATTATATGGACTTAGTAGGGGTCCGTCCACTATGTGGACTTAGTAGATTTTTATTCATTTTGGATAACCCGTCCATTATACGGACTTAGTAGGTGTCCGTCTACTATGTGGACTAGATTTTTATCTATTTTGGATAATCCGTCCACTATACGGACTTAGTAGGTGTCCGTCCATTATGTGGACTTAGTAGATTTTTATCATTTTGGACAATCCATCCTCTGTATGGACTTAGTAGTCTGTCCATTATGTGGACTTGGTAGATTTTTATCCATTTTGGATAATCCGTCCACTGTGTGAACTTAGTAGTCCGTCCATTATGTGGACTTAGTAGATTTTGAGCACAGTACATTCATACGTTTTAAATAAAAACTCTTCTCATTATGACATACCGGTAGACTATATTGTTCATGGAATAAAAAAAACTTTTGTTCTAATAAACAAAAACTATGACTGTTTAAAAATAAACTGGAGAGGTAGATGTGGTCTACGCCCCTCGACTACTGGTAGTATTTCTTCAAATGTTCTGTGTTCCATGGATGGCTCAGTTTTCTTCCGTCTATCGTCTCCAAGTAGTACGTTCCCTTCCTATGTCATGAAATGATTCTGTACGGTCCTTCCCAGTTAGGACCTAGTTTTCCTTGGGAGGCATCCTATGTAGCGCCAAGTACTTTTCGCAAGACCAGATCTCCCACCTGAAAATCCCTGTGCTTGACCTTGGAATTGTAATGTTTTGCCATCATGTCTTGGTATCGCGCTAGTCTTTGTGCAGCTGCTGCCCTGACTTCGTCTACAAGATCGAGTTGTAAACGTAAAGTTTCGTCATTCTTGTTCTCATCGTAGCTTTCCACACGGTAGCTTGCTAATCCTACCTCTGCCAGTATGAGGGCCTCAGTACTATACGCCAACCTAAACAGTGTCTCTCCTATCGGTGTCCTCGTCGTTGTCCTGTATGCCCATAAAACACTTGGTAGTTCGTCCGGCCAGATGCCCTTTGCCCCCTCGAGCCGGGTCTTGATAATCTTCAACAAGGACCGATTCGTGACTTCAACCTGTCTGTTGGCCTGCGGGTGGGCGGGTGACGAGTAGTGATTTTTTATTCCAAGTTGAGAACAAAAGTCTCTGAAGGTGTTGTTATCGAATTGTTTCCCGTTGTCTGAAACGAGCACCCTCAGAATTTCATATCTGCAAATAATACTTCTCCACACAAAGCTACGGATGTTTTTCTCCGTGATAGTAGCCAGAGCTTCTGCTTCCACCCATTTGGTGAAGTAGTCAATATCAACCACCAAGAATTTCAGCTGCCTTATGGCTGTTGGGAATGGACCCATGATGTCTAACCCCCATTGTGCGAACAGCCATGGAGCCGTCATTGGGGTAAGTTCTTCCGTCGGCTGCCTAATGAGATTGCCAAATCGTTGACACTTGTCACAAGCTCTAACGTATGTATGGGCATCCTTTTGCATTGTTGGCCAGTAGTATCCTGCTCGGAGTAGCTTGTGCACTAGAGACCTTGATCCAAAATGGTTTCCACAAACCCATTCATGGATCTCCCTCATCACGTAGTCTGCTTCTCCGCGGCCGAGGCATCTTAGATATGGTTGGGAGAATCCTCGTTTGTATAGGACGTTTTTGATCAAGACGAACCGGGCAGCTTTAACCTTCAACTTCCTCACATTTTCTTTATTATCAGGCAGCTTGCCTTCCTTGAGATATGCCATAATTGGAGCCGTCCAGCAATCCTCATTGCTTACCTCTTGCATGCTAATGTCATCTAATAATGATGAAAGCTGGACAAAGGACAATACCTATTCCGGGACGATCATTGGTTCGGGCGAAGCTGCCTTTGCAAGTCGGTCCGCTTCCTGATTCTCCTCTCTTGGGATTTGAATCATCGTGAATTAGAGGTCACTCGTTCGACCCTTCACTTCTCCAAGGTACCTTTTCATCCTCTCATTCTTGCAATCATAGCTCCCATTAACCTGACTGGCCACGATTTGTGAATTGGAGTAGACGATCGCCTTCTTAGCTCCTGCCGCTATTGCGAGTTCCAGTCCCGCAACCAGGGCCTCGTATTCTGCTTCATTGTTAGTAGTAGTGAAGTCCAGACGGATCATGCATTCAATCTTGTCTCCTTCCGGGGTGTGGAGTACGACTCTAGCACCCCCAACGCGCTTATTGGAAGATCCGTCTGTGTGAATTCTCTAGGTGGGCATCTCTTCTGCCACTGCTTCTCTGCGGTAGTGAATTCGGCAACAAAGTCCGCCAATATCTGTCCTTTCACTGCCGTCCGTGGCTGATATTGGATATCGAACTCACTTAGCTCAGTTGCCCATAGAGCCATCCGTCCAGCCGATTTGGGATTACTCATTGCTCTCCGTAGGGGTCTATCTGTCAGGACATTTATGGTGTGTGCTTGAAAATATGGCTTGAGCTTCCGGGTCGCAGTCACAAGAGCAAATGCGAGTTTTTCCATCGGTGGGTATCTTTCTTCTGCTCCTCTTAGTGCCCGGCTTATAAAGTACACGGGCTTTTGTACCTTTCCTTCTTCTCTGATAAGAGCTGCACTGATCGCAGTTGAGGAGACGGCAAGGTACAGGAACAATTCTTCCCCCGGCATAGATGGGCTAAGCAACGGCGGAGCGGAGAGATATGTCTTCAACTCTTCGAATGCCTTTTGACACTCGTCCGTCCACTCGAAAGATCTCTTTAGCGTTCGGAAGAATGGGGGGCATTTGTCCGTTGCTCTAGATACGAACCTGTTTAAGGCCGCTATCTTCCCGGTCAAGCTTTGTACTTCTTTTACCGTCCTTGGAGGAGACAATTCTATAATCGTCTTTACTTTCTCCGGGTTGACTTCAATGCCCCTCTAGGACACCATAAATCCCAAGAATTTTCCTGCAGTTACTCCGAACGCGCATTTGTTTGGATTCAGCTTCATTTTGTATGTCCGAAGAGTATTAAAAGTCTCCTGGAGGTCCTTCAGATGATCAGACACCTTTATACTTTTTACCAACATATCGTCCACGTAAACCTGCACGTTTCTGCCAATTTGGTGCACGAACATTTTGTTCATCAATCTCTGATATGTGGCTCCCGCGTTCTTAAGACCGAAAGGCATTACCTTGTAGCAAAAAAGTCCCTGGCTTGTTATAAATGAGGTTTTTTCCTGATCAGTCTTATCCAATTTGATTTGATTGTAATTGAAAAAAGCATCCATGAAGCTCAAAAGTTCATGTCTTGCGGTGGAGTCTACAAGGGTGTCAATGCGTGGGAGTGGGTAACTGTCCTTGGGGCAGGCTCTATTCAGATCCGTGAAGTCGACGCACATCCTCCACTTCCCATTGGACTTCTTGACCATTACTACATTTGCCAACCAATCAGGGTAGTACACCTCGCGTATGAAGTCCGCTTCTTGTAGCTTTTGCACCTCTTCCGCTATGGCTCGATCTCAATCTGGGGCAAACACTCGCTTTTTCTGTCGGACTGGAAAGAAGGAGGGTGATACATTCAATCTGTGAACTATGACTGTTGGATCTATTCCCGGCATGTCCTCATGACTCCATGCAAAAACGTCTTGATTTTTTTGGAGGAATAATACGAGCGCTTGTCAGATTGTTTGGTCGGCGAGGGTACCGATTTTGGTTGTTCGGTCCGGCCTAGAATCATCCAGTTGTACTTCTTTCAACTCTTCCATTGGTTCCGCCGTTGTTCTCTGTTCCTTGATGTTCATTGCTTGTAGATGATCATCCATTTCCATCATGGCGACGTAACATTCCCGTGCAGCCACCTGATTTCCCCACAGTTCCCCAACTCCATATTCCGTAGGAAATTTGATCATTAGATGGTAGGTAGAGGTTACAGCCTTCCATGCATTAAGAGTGGGCGTTCCGAGGATGGCGTTATACATTGAAGAGCAATCAACCACGAGAAAAGAAACATCCTTGGTTATCTGCTGTGGGTAATCTCCAACCGTCACAAACAACGTAACGACGCCTAAAGGATAGACCCTTGTTCCTCCGAAGCCAACAAGGGGTGCATTCGTTGGGACCAGTCGTTCTTTAGCAATCCCCATTTGCTGGAATGCGGGGTAATAGAGGATATCTGCAGAGCTCCCGTTGTCCACCAAAACTCGATGCATGTTGTAGTCCCCTGCCCGTATGCTGACCATGAGTGCGTCGTCATGTGGGTGGTGAAGGCGTCGCGCATCTTCTTCCGTAAACTTGATGTTGGGGCTATCTTGTTGTGTCGCTTTTGGTGAAGTACCTGTCGACTGGACGCTTTGAACCGTCCGCAAGTATGTTTTTCGGGCCTTTTTGGATGACCCTGTAGAAGTATTGCCCCTACAATCATCCGTATATCTCCTACTAGTGGCCTGGGACGCTCGTTTTCCCGTTGGGGATTCTACTCCTGGAGCTGATCTATTCTCTCCTTCCTCACGAACCTCTGCAACCCTCCTTGCCTGATGATGACCTCAATTTGTTGCTTCAAGTCATAACAGTCCGTCGTATCGTGGCCATGATCGTCGTGAAAGCGGCAGTATCTATCTCTTGGCCTCTTGTTCGGATCTCCCTTCAACTTGCCTGGGAACGTCAAGGATCCTTCATCTTTGATCTGCATTAACACTTGGTCAATTGGGGCTGTGAGGGGGGTGAAGCTCCTAAATCTTCCCGAAGGTGGTTTGGGTCGTCGGTCTTCTCGCTGTTCTCTGGTTCTTGCCATTTTTCGTCCTTTGTCCGGTTGCGCATCTTCCTGTCTTTCCCTTTTTCTGGGCTTGTCCTCTCAGGCTAGCAAGGCATCCTCTGTGTTCATATACTTCATCGCCCTGTAAAACACATCGGACATAGTCTTTGGGTCATTCTTGCATAGAGAGAACAAGAACTTACCCTTTCGTAGCCCGTTTATGAAGGCTGTCACAAGTATCCTGTCATCTGCCTCGTCTATCGAGAAGGCTTCCTTGTTAAAGCGGGCTATGTATGATCTTAATGTCTCGTCTTCTTGTTGCTTAATACTCAATTTACACGTAGTAGATTTCTTATGCCAGTGATTTCTGATAATGTGTGATACGAATTGTGTGCCTAATTCCTTAAAAGTGATGATAGAATTAGGCGTCAGCATACTGTACCAGTCCCTCACAAGCCCTTTCAAAGTGGTGAGAAAAGCCCTGCACATGATTTCATCCGGTATGCCCTGAAGATGCAGTAGGGTTTTGAAAGATTCCAAGTGATCCAATGGATCCTTGGATCCGTCGTAATTCTCCACATGAGGCATGTGAAACTTTGGAGGAAGGGGGCATGAATTCACAAGCGTTGTGAAAGGCGAATCCGTTCTATGGACTAGGTCGTCCAGGTCGCTGGATACTCGTCCTCTAAGGGCGTTCATCATCACATCCATACGTTCCCTCATCTCCTGCATCTCAGCAGCTATGTGAGTCGGCAAAGTGTCCGAGATGGATGGTCGGTTGGTCTCTTGCTGCTCCGGTCTAGTCGGAGCGTTGCTACCCTCAGGCCCTTCCACGTTCATTCCTTCCGAACTAGCACCCTCCTAGTCTTCCTCCGGTGCACTTGGGTGTGCATTCCTTTGTTGCAATTGTTCTTCTAAATCATGATTCTGCTTGGTGAGGTGCTCAACCGCCGCTGCAAGCGTTTGGACCTGCCTCTCTAGAGTTGTGGCGTACGGTTCGTCACTTTGATTGTTGTTCGTTGCCATCGATCGAGTGAGTACCATGCAACTCTTTGTCTCAGGAATAGAGCAAAGGATGAATAATCGATTTCTTTCCCATAGACGGCGCCAACTGATGATATCGAAAAAATCACCAGTAAGCTGCAGACACTCCTCAAACCAAAGCAACACTTGCAAAAAGAAAATAGAGGACCTAAAAGAGAGCACCGGTGTGGTGCCGGCCAAAACCCCTCCGAAGGTCAAGTTAGAGTCTTATTTTTTTACAACCTTAGAGTGTCAGAGTCGAGATAATTATGCGTACCTTGCTTTGTGAGGGTTTTTGGGTATTTATAGTTGTGTAGGGCCTAAATTCATGCCTTGGTCAAGAAGTTCTTTCCTTTTAGGAGAGTGACTCGTGGATTTTGCGTATCTCTTAGAATTCCTTTCCATATAGGAGTCTTTTTATTATGGTCAAACGTGTAACGCAAGAACTCCCGGTGTGCACGCTTGTGTGGAGATAAAGCAAAGCCACGTCAAACATATTGTGTGATGTATAATTAAGAATTTATGACAACTAATCATATTGGACGGATACCAAATGTTGGATCCGTCCGTTATGTATCCTTGTGGTATCAATCCGTCGACCATTCTCCGTCGTTCATCTTGAAGAAAAATCCGTATCATATTTTTATCCTATTCAGGCTATTACCATTGCATTTTTTCCTAGGCAAAAAATAATATAATGAGTGATAGCAATTACAAATTACTGAGAAAAATATTATTCTCGTGTATGGATCTTTTAAGCATGATTTAAACTATGAAGTATATGTTGAAACGGTCTTTCTTTAGGTTGTTCCATACATTCTCAATACAACTCTTAAATCTCTGCATATACTTGTGCTGGTGCTGGCTATATATTATATATCATGGAGGACCTTTTTTTTGGTGCTTCTAGATTGCCCAAAGCCAAACTTAAATACTATTTAACAAAAGTTTAGTATTAGTAAGCACTTTTACATTAAATTAAGCAATATTCCAAGCGAAGTTGTCAAAATAGGGATCCTACGTAGGATAGTGGGAGGTAGTAGAATCGTAAATCATAGGATCGAATCATGAATCGCAAGATCCTACATTATTTGAGAAAAAAAACAAAAAATACACATTAGTATGTTAAATAATCACATAAATTATATATTCATTGATATAATTATCATACATCACTATATCCATTTGTAAGCATCATTTAATGAGGCCAAAAACCTTAAAATATGACACTTTATTGGGATATTTTTTATTTGGATTCAACTGACACTCTCTTTACAGTAGAGTGGAAAAATTTGGTCTATTGAGATTTTATTTTTTATTTAGGTTCAACTGAGCCTTTTATCAAGTTAAAGAAGATTACAAGAAACTAAGGTCGTTTGGGATCGTCAGAATCATACGATCCTATTGATCCTGAACGATTGCAAAGATCCTTGAAAGATCTAGATCGTTTTGGGCAGGTGGAATCATAAAATCGTAAAATCATAGAATTCAGATCGAAATTTTGACAACCATGATTCCAAGAGAGGAATATAGACACGTTTAATTTTACTATAGAACCATACTTTTTGTGTAAAGAAAAAATGTTCATTTGAGAATTGCTTATTTTCAGTAGCTTATTTGCATATTGTGAGACAAAAAGCTAAAAGTTGGCATATGAGTGTGTTTGGATATCGCTTATTTTGCTGAAAACTGAAAACACGGTAGCAAAATAATTTTGGCGTAAATGCACTTTTAGTCCCTACATTTTGGGCTTTTTCTATTTTGATCTCTACATTTTCATTTCACCACATTTAGTCCTTAACTCAATTAACGCGTGTTATTTTAGTCATTTCCGTTAGTCAATAGACGGAAATAACTGAGGTGACTAACGGGGGATTAAAATATTATTAAAAATCCACTGCTGCACTTACCACTCATGCCACATCAGATTATAATTTAAAATATTTATTTCTCAATTTTAACAAAAGAAAAGATATGAGTTAAAAATTTTAAAAAAATAAGAACACACCAGAACAAGAACAGAAGGTGGAGAAGGGGATCTAGTTAAGCATGTTCCATTCAGGTTGGATGTCGACGGAGGATTTCAATGGCTCTCGGCGCATCATGTTGTTGGTGTTGGAGCGGTTATTATTGTAGTGACAATTGCGGCAAGTGCGTTCCTTCTCTGTCTCGCGCTTTTTGGCTTCGACTTCCTCGTCGCGGCGTTGAAGGAGCTGGCACTGTTGCTGGAACCTCCACTTGGGGATGAACTTGGGCTTAGGTGGAGGCTTGCTGTTGACGAGACAAAAGGAGGAGTTGTCATCGGTGGCGCCAGAGGAAAGGAAGGAGTCGTTATTGGAGAAGTTGAAGACGGAATTAGAAGGGTTCTTGGAGCGGTTCTGGTTCTGGTTGTTGAAGTTAGTGCGGGTCCAGTCGGCGATGTGACCAAGCTTATCGGAGAGGGAGAAAGGGGCGGGCCCCATCCGTCAGGATTGAATGGGACTTCTCCAACTTCGAACTCTCCTAGACTTGGTTGTTTGTGTGGTAGTGGATTGGCTTGGGTTCGAATTTTTGGGAATGCAGATCTGTGTTGCAAATCGTGTTTTGTATATGTAAATTGGATAAGTGTTTTGTGTATGTAAATGTGCATGTAGTCGAGTGAGTTTAGATAAATTTTTTTATTTGGATTTGATTTGAGTTGGGTTTGGATGGAATGGACTTTGATGGTGCTGTCCAAATTTTTATTCTTTCATTTTCTTGGCAACCAAACAAAGACTAAAAAAGAACTGAAAAATGATTTTGCTTGGGTTTGAGGATAGGGGCTTTGGAATTTATGATTTTTTTTTATGGTGTTTTTATGTTGAATTTTCTAGGTTTATGAATTTGGTTTCTGAGTTTATGAATTTTATTTGCTGGAGGTTTTGTTGTTGATTGAAAGATGAGAAAATCTGGGTTTCAGTTGTGATTTTGTATATCTGGGCTTTGTGTTTTGAGAAAATCTGAGAAGATCTGCTGCTAGGTTTGTGTTCTTGCTGGAGATCAATTTGTGTTTGTGTTTGGTTGACAAGAAAGGACAAGAAAATGCAAGAAAATCTGGGCATGTGTTCTTATGTTTAAAATCTGAGTTTGTGTTCTTTGGTGTTTTTGTTGAAGATGAACATAGATCTTGATATATTTTTAGATTTTAATTTTGTTTTTTTCAATTTTAAATCTGTTAAAAACTTAAGAAGGTTATATTTTTTATTATTATTATTTTATCGGATGAGTGCTACAGTAAATTTTTTTAATAATATTTTAATCCCTCCATTAGTCACTTCAGTTATTTTCATTTGTTAACTGACGGAAATGACTAAAATAACACGTGTTAATTGGTTTAGGGACTAAAAATTGTAAAATGAAAATGTAAGGACTAAAATAGAAAAAAAAACCAAAATATAAGAACTAAAAGTGCGTTTATGCTAATAATTTTTAAATGTATGAATAATATTTTGGTATTGATGTGTTTCGCTTTACCATTTCAAAATTACGCATCGAATATAGTGTTTTTAATTTTTAATTTTTAGCAAAATAAGTAGTATCTCAACACAGACTAAAGATGATAAATATTGTCAATATAATTATGGTTTAAAAAGTGAAAATCGTGGTTACCCCTACTACACCCCCAAAATATCTAAAATTACATCAATACAAAAGTGGGACCGGACAATCCAGTGAGTTGGGTCCCATCCTTTCAAACCCAACGCTGACGCGTCAAGAATATTTTTCCTTTTAGGGTGGTCGATATAAATCGCTAGCAAAGCAAAAGAGATATTAATAATACATAATTGAGAGCTCAACCCCGATCTGCTGTATCGCACATAGAGACACTACTCTCTCTGAGTTCCGAGCTCCGAACAGTCACACAGTCACTCACAGAGAGAGAGAAAGAGAGAGATGGGGACGGAGAAGCGGCACCAGATGATGCAGAACCTGTTCGGCGATCAATCGGAGGAGGAGGAAGAGATTGATTCCGAACACGAGTCGAATCCTCCGCCCAATTACGCCTCTGTAAGATTCTTCTTCTTCTTCTTCTCTTTTTTGATGTATAAAAGTTATAGGTAAAGCTGAAATTTCAGATTCAATTTCGTGCTCGTAATGCTAGGTTTTCATCAATTTAAGCAAATTCTAGCTATGGCTTTGGATCTAGGCTCTAGGGTATCCACGTGGAAATTTGAAGTTCTTGTGATTGTGTTAAAATTTTGGTTATGTGTGTTCTGGGATTAGAGAATTTTGTAATGAAGTATGTTTGTGTTTTATTTTGAGTATGTGTACGCATTCTGGTTTTAAAAAGCACAAAATTTTGTTTCCGAAATCAGAGTGATTAAGTGTGCTTGATCATAAATAATGTTTATGTGTGGTGTGGTTAAAATTGGTTCTAAGTGATTGAAGTTTATGTAACTAAGAAAATTTACAGTTTCAGTTTATAAATATGTGCCTTTGCCCTTAAGATAGAGCTTTGCATAATATATAGCCCCGAATAGAAAACAATAATTTTGGTGTTTTTTTTAAGGACCCATCGCATGCGTGTGTAACATGCGAATAAAAATGGATTTTTTTTTCCCGTTGAAAATGTGACGGTTTTGTTTTCAGGATGAAGCAGAGGGTGGGCTGGAGCCTGAAGGCGAAATTGAAGTGGAGGGGCCTGGGGAGGCTGAAGTAGAGAGTGAAGGTGAGTTGGTTGAAGTAGAACCTGATCCGGGGGAAAGCGAGGGTGAAAGAGATCAGAGTTCTCAAGAAGTAGAAGTCGGTGATCAAAGAGATGAAATTGGAGGAAAAGAGACTGACAGTGATGAAAAGGAAGATTATGGTCAAAGAGTGGTAACAAGCAAGAGACGCGATGTGATTGAAAGTGGATCCGAGAGATCCGAGGAAAACCATTATCCTGACAATGACGAAGAGGAAGTTGATCAGGGTAGAAGTCAAAGGTAATTTGCATAATACTAATACCTTTCTAACACAAACACATTCAATTTTATCTTGAAGAATTGGGTGCTATTTTCTGGTATGGGCTGGTCATGCATGCCTTGGTCACTAAGCACTAGGCATTGCAGACATATCAAAACAAAAGAATATTAATGTTAATGTGAGCTCTTTTTATAACAAGCAGCAAGCTATCTTGACTATTAATGGGAAACTTACCTTCTTAACAGTGGATCGCCTGGGGAAGGAAAAGATCAGACCCATGTTTCAAATTCAGCTGTTCGTGATGTTTTTGGTGAGTCTGATGATGAAGAAGAAGCTCCTGAGTATGCAGCTCACAATGACATTGAGCAAGATTTAATTGTGAGTATATCATTGATGCAATGAATATATCATTGACCAAGATTTGTACTTGGTGATGATAGAAAGTGTTTTCTTGCCTTAGAACCCCATGGAAGAGGAAGGGACCTATGGAAAGAGTCCAAGAGCAGAGGATTTAGTGCCTGATGAAGATGCTCGTTATGAGTCAGAAGAGGAAAACATTGAGTCTAGAATTAAAGAGAAGCCTGTTGGTCCACCATTGGAGCTAGAGATTCCATTACGTCCACCTCCAGCTTGTCCAGAGAGGGTATATTCTTTCTTCTATTAGCTACTACTATGTTTTCTTAAGTTGTCTATCTTGCTTGATTCACAGGTTGCTTGCATACCCCATTTAAGGCATATGCATTATATATTGCTTTCCAGGGAATGAAGTTGAAGCTAAAATTAATTCAGATGGTCTACTTGTTTTGCTAGTCATTTCAGATATTAATTATGGTCTCATCTATGCATCTTATTGAATTAGTTGGTGGCATGTGTAGATTGCACTTTTAGATGTTGAGGTTGAGCTTGGGATTTGAAATTGTATTTTAAAAAAGACCTTGGGCAAATAACATTTAACATGGCTATTTAGTATGAAACTGGAAAGTTGTTCAATTTATGTTGCGATTGGCATCATATAAATTATACATTCATACTTGAGTTATAAAAACGTATATAGAGGACAAATTTTACTATATTCTTTATTTTATTTGTGGTTAAGAAGTTCTGCATAGTGAGAGAAAAGAAGTTTTCTGGGTCCTGAAGTTTCTAAAATTTGTAAGCGCAGCCCTTAAGATCAACTTCCCTCAGTTTCCATGGAAGCGTTTTGAGTCATAGCTGTGCAAAATCAAAATCACCTCTTTTGGTTTGGGGTTTCTCTTTAGGGTTTTCCTTTTGAGTCCTCCTTTTATCCCACCTTGCTTGTTTTTTCCATGAGACATGTCTCTTTGCCAATGGATCTGTAATTTTTCTCATCTTTTTGGAACTTCATACAGTTTCAATTAATGGGTCTTATTTTCAGCTCCAATTTGATACATTTTTAGTTTGTCTCATTTTAAGGTGTGGGGGAACATGTTTAATTTTTACTGTTAGCTAGCAACCTATCAAAAAAGAAGAAGTTCTGCATGACTTGATCATCTTACTTTTCTTTTGCAAGCTTTGTGCTTAGTAATTTACTTGATGATGGTTGCCAATGAGATCTAGCTCAAATGGTACCTCATCTACTACTATGTAGAGTATGAGATCATGGGTTCAAGACCTACTGGGTGCATAACTTAATAATTTTAAAGGGGGGGGGGGAGGAACTTGATGGTTATTGTTTTCATTATTATTGTCCTCAGATCCTTTGATACCCAAAAAAGGATCATTAATATTTTAATTTCATGACTTGGTGCAAAATTTTAATATTTGGCTGTTTAACTGTTTGCAGATGAACATGGTTAAAGTTTCTAATATAATGGGCATTGACCAAAAACCATTTGATCCTAAAACATTTGTGGAAGAGGATATTTTTGTGACAGATGAATCTGGATCTAAGAAACGTATACGCTTAGAGAACAATATTGTGCGCTGGAGGACTGTTAGAAATCCAGATGGCACAACATCTGTAAGTATTTATCTTTTATTGTTATCTGTTATACACACACATGCATGCATAACAGAGAAGTCAAACACATTTGGTCATAGAAAGAAACACAAAAGTCAAATCAGTTAGGATTACAGGGATAAAGTCTTGGGGTCCTCTGATTATGTCACTGTACTCATAACTTGTAAGTTGTAAAAGAGGATTTTTCTCAGAGTCATGTCTTCTTTGGGGTTGATCAAGGTGTTGGATTTTGTGATTATTTCCACACACAAATTAATTGTATTTATTGTTTTATAAAGTCACTTGATGTTCAATAGTCTAAACTCTAAAGTGTGTGTGCAAAAATAAATTTAGAGCTACCTTTCTTAATAATGATTTAGTGTTGGAGTAGATCATCCTATTATACCCTCTTCATAGTGGTTCTTCAACCTATGAACTTTTTGTTCTTGGTAATTATTTCCCATTTTTATCTTCCCTTTAGCCTTAAGTTTTGAAATTGGTCCAACATTACTGTAAGAGCTCATTTTGCACTTGACTGTTCAACATTTTTGTCAGATTTAATTTAGTGTTTAAATATTTCCTTGTGTTTTATAGCGCGAAAGCAATACACGCTTTGTGAGATGGTCAGATGGCAGTTTGCAGTTATTAATTGGGAATGAAGTTCTTGACATATCTGTGCAAGATGGACAACATGATCAATCACATCTTTTTCTTAGACACGGAAAGGTGAATTTATATCTGTTTGATATGTCTAATAGTTTTTTATTTAATTGATATCTTGTGTGATCCATAAATATAACATCTTTAATCATTTCTACCCCCTTTTTCCCACTTCCTTTTCCAACCTTTGATGTTGCATATCATTTGTCTAAACATCCTTGAAAGCAAAATCTTTTATTGCTGCCTGAGAAGTCTAGTGTGTTGTTTCCCTAGTTTCCAGCTTCATTCTTCTAAAATTTTAAACCCTGGTTCTATGAATTTTTCTACCCTAAGCCCAATAAAATCCGATATACAAACTTCCTAATTTTATCCTTCATCATGTATCAAGCTGCCAAATGTGTCTGAGAGAACCTTAAATACATAGCCTACTAAGATGCATCAATTTTCTTTTACCTTCCACACCTTCTTTGTGGCATGCTTTCAGAGTCAGAAACTCATATTTTGTAATTGTCTCTCTAGGATAATCGATTTGATTATTCCTTCCTGCTATAGCATCCCTTGACCCAATAATATAACCAAAATTTGTAACGAATTTTCAAGTTCATTCTACCTCTCCCCCTCTTTTCTAGATACTTGTAAGAACATGAGTATATCATGTCACATGGAAGTTGAATCTAGATTCTTACAATAATGTCTTGTGTATACACAAACAGCCACTCATATACATATGTGTGTGTGTTGGTCAATATAAATGGAAAAAAGCTTAGAAGCCCTTGACAATAGACAATCAGTGTATTTGGTATTAGGGTTTAGAGGCATTTGTTATTTAAAAGTTGACATGGGACTGCCACTGTGTTAGGGTTTAGAGGCATATCCTTGATGTTCATGTCCTTGCCTTAGATTTATGTCCTCCTCCCATATTGGAAATTTATTGCTATTTTCTTCCTTGGGTGCTAAAAGAGGTTTAGTTTTTTTTCCCCGATTGGTAATTTATGCACAAAACCACTGGTTTTTAGACCCATGACCTTACCCTCTATCCATTCTTGTTGGAGGAGAAAGTCCCATTTGGGCTAGGGTTTATTGGCAATATGTCCCCTCTAGGCTGCTTTTACTATAATGGGACTTAAATTTTATTCCAGGGACTGGGGTTCCTGTCAACTAGATGCTAGGGGGCAGAAATGATGAAGTTGATTTTATAGAAGCCCTCTCATGTTCTTTTAGAGAGTTAAATGCAGTGTACGTGCAGGACAAGAATATACTAATTTAGGGTCATCTGTATATCAGCAGGAATAGAGTTTAGCCTTTTTGAACAAGATCATGCTATATATGCATACCAAATACCGAATAGATGCTGTTGATTATGGGTTCCAGTTCTGAACCCTGAATCTTGCCCACCAAGCTTGGCCATTGTAATATAAGACCTTGTATGTGATTTCTTGTAGGGTCATCACTTTTTTTTTTTACTTTTCATTAAAACCGTTCACAGCTCTCCCCATGTCCTGTTTTGAACTGCATGATTTCTTGAATCCTTAAATGCCTTGCTTTCAGGGAATTCTCCAATCTCAAGGAAGGATTTTAAAAAAGATGAGGTTTATGCCGTCATCTTTGTCATCAAATTCTCATAGACTGCTGACTGCTCTTGTTGACTCAAGGCATAAAAAGGTTTATAAGGTTAAGAATTGCATCACTGACATTGATCCTGAGAGGGAAAAAGAGGAAAAAGAAAAGGTAATTACTTATTAATTGCATTAAGGGTATGTTTGGATACCGCTTATTTTGCTGAAAATTGAAAACAATAAAAAAGTTACTGTTCATGCGTTTGATACTGTTCATAAGTCTAAAATCTCTGTTCATGGACAATGAACAGTACCAGAACTGCTGTCCAGGAAAAAGAAAAAAGAAAAAAGAAAAAACGTAAACGCAAAACTCAAAACCCAAATGCCACCTAAGTAGTGGTGTGTGCTTTATATTGAGAATCATGAATTTCATTTGTCCATTTTTCTAATGGTTTGTAGGCTGAAAGTCAAAACATCAGAGCTAATGTACTTCTTAATCGGAAGAGGGAAAAAGTGAACCGGAAATATACCCCAACTGTAGACAAGAGGCGCCAACTTTCTCCCGGGTTCTTGGAGGATGCTCTTGATGAGGTCAGCTCTTGCTCTTACAATGAATGGGAAATAGATGAAAAAGTTAACACTTGCCTTTTCCTCCTTCACCTATGGAATTTTATTATTTGACTGGTACTTTTCACCTTGGAGACCACAAACATTGTTTTAGGCATGGAAAAGCCTATAGTCTTCATCTACCTGTAGTATTTTTCTATATATATATATGTCTGTCCAAGCCTGAACCAATTCTCCTACTTGTCCACCAATTTTTAGGACGATGAGACAGATTATTATGATTCAAGACGTTCTCGCCGCCGCTTTGAGGAAGATTTGGAAGTTGAAGCTCGAGCTGAGAAACGCATTCTAAATGCTAAAAAGGTCTCATGACTTGATCTCTTAATTGATTCCCCCCACCCAAAGAAAAGGTGATTATTTATTTTTTCTGCTAAGACAAAGTTTTGCTTTTGGTGTTCTAGTCACAGGGACCAAAAGACATCCCTCGCAAGTCATCTCTGCCAACTGCTAAATCTTCTCGACGCCCAGTGGATTTCTCTGACAGTGAACGAGAGGAGTCCGAGTATGAAAGTGATGGTGAGGAAGATGAGAGGTCTCCCCCACGTAAAAGAGCTGAGGAGCCGGTGCAAGAGTATGAAGAAGAGGAAGAAGAGGAAGAACATGATGAACAAGAGGCAGAAGTGAATGAAGCATCGGAGGAGGAAGAGGATGAGGAGGCTGAGGTATGCCTGTTTCTTTGATTAATCTAAAATTTCCATACTACATGTTTCAGCTAGGCTCTCTGGTATGTACTCTTCCAATTGAGGCACAAGAGATTACTTACTTAATAATTGTTGTTCTATGATCGTGCTATCTGATACGGGCACTTTTTGTTTTTGATATGTCGGATGCCTTTGGATACTTCAAATTTCCTGAGTTTAAACTGTCTATTTTAGATGTACTGTTGTGTCCATAACATACTTTAAAGAATTACCATTGATTGTTTTAGGACTCTAATATTTCTTCATGCTTGCTGTAATAATTGACTAGAACAACTGGCTGTCTGTCAGTATGATAGTTAGGCCATAGATTGTGCGAGTATTTTTTATATATGTTCAATGGGATTTGACATGTCAATAGATACCAGGTGTTATGTTTCATTTTGCATCTAATCTGAAAATTCCTTAGCATGCATCCTTGGGCAGCACTCAAACTCTTGATGAGTTTTGTTCCTAGTGTGAACTGCTTTGGTCTAGTCCCCTGAAAGGGCTGCCAAAGAAAATACCAGTAGAACCTTTAACAGAAACAGTGATAAATGCACTGTGCATATAATTCATGTGGCTAGGGAATGCAGCTTTTTCTGGGGAAGCTAAGAGTTCTTTGGCACTGATGTTGATAGATTGGTGTTATGAGACTGTCCAATGTCATATAATTAACAAATTATCTGCTCTAGGTGGTACAATGATGTTAACTCTGAAAGGAAATGGTTGTGCCTGATGGTTAAGTTTTTCAAATCCTTCTTTATTGCAATTTGTAATACATATATGATCTCTTTTTGGGTGATCATCCCTAAGATTGTCATGGTGTGGAATGCGCACATTGTCCTCTTTATAAAAATTCCATGTAAGGAGATATTGCAATGTTATGAAATAATGTTTATTTTTTATTCTTTTTATACTTCATCCTGCCTTTTGGATATTTTCAGGAGCCAAAGCAGAAGGGTAGGGAGTTTGGAGGCAGTCTCAAGCGCAAGGGGATTGAGTCAGATGAGGACTCTCCTCCAAGAAAGACTACATCCCATCGCCGAATGGCAGTTGTTTATGATAGTGATGAGGAATGAAACTTGCTTCAGAAAAGAATTCCATAAGTGAGTATCTCATTTATGTACAGTAAACTTCTTTTTATAATTTTTGTCATGCTTGCTCTCACAGTTGAAACTGTTGGAGACGGAGAAAGTACATAATTGCCTTTTTTAAGAAGAGTTTGTTGATTTCATGGAAAATATTTGCTTGAATAACTGTTCATTTCTTTGTTTTGATTATAAAATATTTTGTTTTTTGCATGTTTTTTTCTTATCATAATTTTGTTTCATAGGGAACTATGTAAAAATAATATATCTCCTTGTACTAGGTAAAAGCAAAGGTTGTAAAGTTGTATTATTTAGCATATGGTTTATTTTGTGAATTTCTTTTAGGGGCTATGATTTTGAGTCATATTCTTACATTGTTTCAGCTGAACATTTGAGAATGAATCAGAGATGAACCACCTTTGCAATTGGGGTTGGGATAACCATTGCATATTGTTGATAAGACTGTTAGTTGTAGCAAAAGAAAATGTTGGCTCCCGATTTCCCCCATTTTCAAAGTTTGTTACTCTTAAGGTTTCTATGTATATGAATAAGGATTTGTATTTTATTATGTAGGAGGAGATGTTGTGAACTGAATTAGTGTTCTCCATCATTTTTTCCCCTAAATTAATTCTGATTTTTTTTTTTGGAGTTAACTCTTACTATTTGTAATAACTACTAAAATTAGTAATGGGTACTTTGTGATGGTCGAAGAATATTGTACAAGGCTTATCGTTATTTTTATTGTTCCCAAGTATCTGTTTTTATTTATTATTTATTATTTTTAATTACTTGGATGTTTCTCTTATGTATCCAGTGACAGCAGAAATCAGCCTCTTTATTTTTTGGGTGTATGAAGTAAACTTTATTTATTTTAGATGGGTAGATAGTGGGGAGGAGGGGAAGTTGGGATTCCAACCTGTCACAAAGGATGCTATTACTTAAACCCCAACTAAAAAAACTTTATTGAAAGAAGAGAAATGAATTATCATAGATTTGTTAGGAGGTTTACTAATGAATGCTTGTAAACTATTTTAGGAAATTTTTAATGAAAAAAAGAAAGAAAAGTAACTAACTCTTTTAACGGTTTTATCAATTTCAATAAAAAGTTTCATAAAAATTGGTGATTAATATATGAGAGCAATCATTAACTGGACTCATTTATAAATAAAAAGAAAAGATAACGGGGCATGATGAGTGAGGGAGGAGAATTGAAAGTGGGTAAAAAGAGGTGTGGACTGTGGAGGGTGGATGTAAAAAGCATTAATTAATTAACCACAAGCTGTTTGTGAATGATGCGTTCTTTGAAATTTGTGTGAAAAGGGCTAAAAATCTGGGACCCTACTTTAGGGCAAAATGTAGAGAGAAAATTTTGTGAATTTGGGATTAGTGGTGATTTCTTGTGGTTTTGGTTTGCAAAATTAACTCTGAATTAAGTACAGTGGCAAAATTTGGTCTTCTATTCAACTTCTGTTGATTCAGTGGATGAAAAATATTCATCCCCATGTACCATCCACCAGTGTCTTACAACTCAAAATGAGCCACAAATAAAACCGAAAACAAAGCAAAAACCTGAGAAGTACCAAGTTCCTGGCCATGTCTCTGAAAGTACCAAATCTTTTTGCGTCTATACGGGGCACCTTGGCTTGACGGATTCAGAGCCCTCCAAAAGTGACAAATTGACAGGTACGGTATGTATTCTTTTTTGAGAGACTGGCAGAATTGAGATATGACACTTTTTTCCAATTCAAGTTTAGGTTTGGTTGTTCTCTTGTGCTTGGTTGCGACCAAATCAAAGTCTAGGTTGGTTTGTTTTCTTGTGCTCGGTTGCAGCTTGCAAGAATGCAGATTCTGACCAAGTCTAGTTGACCAAGTCTAGTGTTTGTTTCGGGGGTTGGGGGCTCCTTCACCCAAATGAAGCCTGAAGCCTTGTGACATGGCTATGATTCCTTCTTTCTTGGCGTTCTCTTTCTTTGTTATGCCAACTTAACAATTAGTGAAAAGAAAATCTATAATGTCAGGTTGATGACATTCTCACAAAAAAATTTATGTGGCATGTTGTTACCTTTTAGTCTACTAATAACAATTTGCTACCTAGAATTTGTTGTGAAATTATTGTAAAAATGTTGTGAATGTAGCGTTTCTCATTTTTCATTCTACTAAATTACTTGACATTGGACAAATTTGGAGAAGTTCCACTTATATTAAAAAATTTTAAATTGTAAATACAATACCTTTCTTTACTTAATTTTTAAAATTGAGTAAAATATGGTAAACCCCCCTAAGGTTTGGGCTAATACTAGCTTTTTTCAAAACCCACAAACTTGATCCCTAATCACCGTGAGAGAGAGAGAAGGAAAAACAAAAAGAGAGTAACGTTTTAGGGTCCAAGTTGGGTTTAGGGATCAAGTTGGTCAATTTTGAAAAGTTTTGGACATGATTAGCATTAACCTGAATCTCAAGGGTGTTAATTCTATTTAACCCTCTCCTCCCCCCCAACCGGTCCTTTACCCTCTACTTTCTTCTCCTTCCAAACACACTTTTATGTCTAGCATTGTATTTGTTTCAATGTAAGGTTGTGTTTGTTTGAAATAGGGCAGATACAAAACTTTGGAGAAAAAATGGGAGGAAAAACTTTTTTAGAATGAGCTTGGTTGGGTAGGAAAGAAAGAAAGTAAATGTCGGGGTCTAGGTGTTTTCTCCCTAAGCCCACCAAAAAATTCTCTCCAAAATAGAGAAAACGGAGTGGAGATGAATTTTTTCTTGATTGACAAAAATACCTATGTGCATGTGCACATGATTTCCTCAAGTTGCCTTTATTTATTTTTTTTATTCCCCTGGGCAGTAGCGTTACCTTTTGTTTATGTCTTTTTTTGGGGTAACATTGCCTCTTTTTTTTTTTTTTTGATTTTCTAGGGCCTGGGCGTGATTTTTTTTATTTAATTTTTATAACTTTCTAGGCATGTTTTTTTTGGACAATTTACCACTTATAATTTGTTGTGAAAATATTATGAATATAGCACATCTCTAAAAAAAAGAATAAAAAAGGTCATATAGATAGAATGAATATACACATATTGACATGAACGTAATGTTAAAAAAAATAATAAAAATAAAGAGAGAAAGTAAACGTAAATGATGGCAATTAGGAAATATGACAGATTTTTTTTTTCTCTCGAAGTGTGCGTTTGGATGAACTGAATTTTTCAGCTTATCTCCACTTTCAACTTATTTTTTAACATTTTTAGCAAAAAGTTTTCAATTTCAACTAAATAAGCTGTTCCAAACAGACACTAAAATGTTAAAATCAACATAGAAATTCAAAGTTATCAAAAGAAGTAGTTAAAATCAACACAATTTTATCCAAAGAAATGATAAAGCAATAGAAGAAAAGTTGATAAAAAGAAATAAAATTTTTTTATCTAAAAAATTGCTATGTTTCTTTTTTGAATTTTTTTTAAAAAATTCTTGCAATTTAGTGCCGCTACAGCTTCTATGAAAAAATAAATTGTGCAGTTTAATACAGCCAATTGGTCCAACCACCACGGGCTTTTATGCCCAAATTTTATTATATTTAGAATAATTTTTTTAAAAGAACATATATTATAGAGTCCATTTGATACCAAATTTAAAACCCTATAGAAATAAGGAATTCCAATTCTTTTTAAAGGTTATAATCAACTTAAAAATTTAATGTTACGAAAAGAAGAAGTTAAAATAAACATAATTAAATAACTATATTCAAAGAAGTGATAAAGCAATATAAGAAAAGTTGATAAGAAGAAACAAAATGTTTTTATCTAAAAAATTTCTATATTCTTTTTTTGAGTTAAGAAAAAATTACTAATTTAGTGGCTATTTGGACTAATAGCTTCTTCTAAGTAAAAAAAAAGAAAAAAAATTGCTGCATTTTAGTGCAGGCACTTACTGCAACCATGACTTCCAAGTTAACTTTATTGTATAATAAGTATATTATATGATTCTCATTAAAAAAAAAGAGAAGATTTTTATACGTTAAAATATTAATTTACCATAGTTCCAAAAAAGCAATTATAATTCAAAAGTATCAGATGATAGAAAAAAAGAGACAAGACAAGTCACAAGATGAGCAAAGAATTAACAAGAGAGGGTTACGTAGTTTCTAGCGCCACCTGGCAACATTTCCACGTTGAAAAATTAACAAAAGGGAATAGTCTCTCTTCTTCTCCTCCTCACTACTACTCTGTTTTTCCAAAACATCACAGGATAATTTTCAAACAATATTTCTTCTTTTCTTTGAAAGACAAGCAACAATTTTGTTGTTGACGATTTCAGAGATTGCAAAACCAGTGTCTCTGCAAACAGCAAGTTCTAAATACCCATCAACTATTCCAGTGTCTCTGCTAAAAAGGTAAAGGAAAAACTCTCTCTCTGTTTGTGTTTTCTTTCTTTATTTATTTATTGTTGTGGAAAAATTGTTCTATGATGGTGTGACTCTGCTGGGTCTATTCAGCTTCTCTGTTGTTGTTCTTAAATGCCTCTGGAATGCTGTTGTACTTGTGTGTGTGTGTGTTTTTTGTCTCCTCTGCTTTGTAAAATTTAGATTGTCATGATCCCAAAACAAAATACATAGTTCTTACAAACTGGGTTGTCGTATTTTAAACAGAACACAACAAATAAATTAAGAAAGTTACTAAGCTGTTAATCTGATAATTTGTATAGTAGCTTTAGCATTTTCCTAATTCTTTTTAAAGGAACAGCTAGTTTCCTTTTAATACATTCTAGTACATGTTTCATTTGGGGTATCGTATAGTTTGCTACACCTGGTCCCCGGAGTATTGTATAATTTTCCGTTTCATATGTGATTTCTTTGGTTGCCAAGCTTTCTTTTTCAATATGAATTCTGTTCTTTGTGGTTTTGATGTTATGGTAACAAAGGTTTAATAGTGTTTTTATTTTATTTTATTACAGTCTTTATAGGTGCTAAGAAGCAAAAAAGATGAATCATCTCCATCTTGTTCTTGCTTTGATCTCCGATGCTGTTGGCATCTTCAGACAAGCAATTGTCAACGCTGGTGGTGAAGATGCCACCAGTGCAGTGGAGAGAGTGTTCAACCAGGCAGTAATGGAACTCCCATCTCATCTATCTGTTGATCAGCTGATTCTTGGCCTTCTTGAGGATTCTCAAATTGGGGACTTGTTTCAAGAAGCTGGTGTTTTTCCTGCTCAAGTGAAATCGGAGGTCGAGAAGCTTCGTGGGAAACAAGGAAGAGAGGTGGAGAGTGCTTCCGGGGATACCAATTTCCAGGTTTTGAAGACTTATGGGAGAGACCTTGTTGAGATGGCAGGAAAGCTTGATCCAGTCATTGGCAGAGATGAGGAGATAGGGAGAGTTGTTACAATTCTGTCCAGAAGAACTAAAAACAATCCTGTCCTTATTGGAGAGCCTGGTGTTGGTAAAACTGCTGTGGTGGAAGGTTTGGCTCAAAGGATTTTGAGAGGTGATGTCCCTAGTAATCTTGCTGAAGTAAGACTCATAGCATTGGATATGGGAGCATTGATAGCTGGAGCAAAGTATAGGGGATAGTTTGAAGAGAGATTGAAGGCTGTATTGAAAGAAGTTGAAGAGGCTGAGGGAAAAGTTATACTTTTCATTGATGAAATTCACCTTGTTCTTGGTGCTGGTAGAACTGAAGGGTCTATGGATGCTGCAAACCTCTTCAAACCAATGCTTGCGAGAGGGCAGCTAAGGTGCATTGGTGCAACCACACTTGAGGAGTACAGGAAATATGTGGAGAAAGATGCTGCATTAGAGAGAAGGTTCCAACAGGTGTATGTGGCAGAGCCTAGTGTTGCTGACACAATAAGTATCCTTCGAGGTTTGAAAGAGAAGTATGAAGGTCATCACGGTGTGAGGATTCAGGACAGGGCTCTTGTTGTTGCAGCCCAGCTCTCAAGCCGTTACATCACAGGTATGTACTTTCAAGACTACCATGACTTAGTGTGATTGTGTTGATTTCCTTTTTAGACGTGTTCTTTCATTTGTTAGTCTTATTCAAAGTTGAGATATTGATGTATATGTTTTCTTTTTGGTTAGGGCGTCATCTCCCTGATAAGGCGATTGATTTGGTGGATGAAGCATGTGCAAACGTGAGAGTCCAACTTGATAGCCAGCCTGAAGAAATTGATAACCTTGAGAGGAAGCGAATACAGCTCGAAGTTGAACTTCATGCGCTCGAAAAGGAGAAGGATAAAGCCAGTAAAGCCCGTCTTGTTGAAGTAAGTATTTGTTTTCAAAGAGTGGTTGGAAAATACTTGTGGTTGTTATTGAAAGTGTTTTGTATCATTTGCATTCTAAATGTGTTGTGCTCCTTATAGGTACGGAAAGAGCTTGACGATTTAATGCACGAGCTTCAACCTTTGAAGATGAAATATAAAAAGGGGAAAGAAAGGATTGACGAGCTTAGACGACTAAAGCAGAAGCGAGAAGAGCTCTTGTTTTCCGTACAAGAAGCTGAAAGAAGATATGATTTAGCTAGAGTTGCTGACTTGAAATATGGGGAAATCCCGGAAGTGGAATCTGCTATAGAACAGCTTGAAGGACATTCTGATAATAACTTGATGTTAACGGAAAATGTCTGCCCAGATCATATTGCAGCAGTTGTCAGCCGCTGGACTGGCATACCTGTCACAAGGCTAGGCCAGAATGAGAAGGAGAGGTTAATTGGGCTAGCTGAGAGGTTGCACAACAGAGTAATTGGACAAGAACAAGCAGTTGTTGTTGTTGCTGAGGCAGTATTGAGGTCAAGGGCTGTGTTAGGAAGGCCTCAACAACCAGTAGGTTCATTCCTGCTCCTAGGTCCAACTGGTGTTGGTAAGACTGAACTTGCAAAGGCTCTTGCTGAGCAACTCTTTGATGATTAAAATATGTTGGTGAGGATTGACATGTCCGAGTATATGGAGCAACACTCGGTTTCACGATTAATTGGTGCTCCACCAGGGTAAGTGCCTTGGCATATTTATTCAATCAGCGTTTATATATATATGATGTGAAAGTAGATTTTTACTCTTGTTGAAGCAGAATATCGTCAGTTGAGGAAGGTTCGTCCAGATGAATTCCAGTCGGCGGGAGTCCATCCAAACGATCACTGTGTCACTCCTGCGAATAAGACAGGTTTCTTTACTCGGTCACCGGTGTGGTGCCTGCCACAACACCTCCGATGCCAAAGTTAGCCCAAAAAAGAAAATAGAGTTTTTCTTAAGGAATTTATTTGTTCTTTATGCAATTGTGTACCTTGTGTGGATGGTGCTTCTCCTTTATATGCTTTTCTTTGGTGTCTAGCCGTTGCGGCATTAATTCCTGGTTTAATGGTGCTCCTGGCCGAGTAATGGTTCTTTAATATGCCTCCAACGGTCTACCCAGCTGGTGTCGTAACCGCTCGAGGCATTACTGCTGTCATTGAACCATTTTGGTGCCTTCGTCAGTGACGTGGGATTTTTCTCTCGTCATGGAGGTATAAGTCGTCAGTATCATTTTACTCGTCAGTGAGCCATTCTCGTCATTCCCATCAGATGCCCCCGGATCATGTGGTCGTCGTGACGCGTCATGTCGTCCACAGGATCGAGTATGTCGTCCACAGAATGCGAATCGCTCGAATACGTTGTCCTCAGAATGCGAATCGCTCGAATACGTTGTCCTCAGAATGCGAATCGTTTGAGTTGCAGATGGGGTTTCGTGCTGTAATAAAGGCGTAGTGGCTGCGCCTCTCTGATTGTTGCCACGTGGCGCTTACTGGTGGGTGCAGTTTTGTGCGACCCTTGGGTTTCCCGCTAAGTTGCAGTTTTTTTTTTTTTTTTTTTTGTTTAAAAACTCCCACTTTTCTTCTTCTTTTTGTTTCTCATCTTCTAAAACTTCCTGTTCGTGCTCCTTCCTATTCCTTCAATTCCCTCTGTGAATTAGTGCGCAGTCTCCATCTCTCCAAAGTGGTGCAAGCCGGGGTTTTCTAGCTTGAGGTATGTTCTTTCCTTTTCCTTTCGTTTTTCTTTTTGTTCTTCCCCGTTTCTTAATAATGTGATTCGGGTGCCCCCCTTTTTCCTTCTTTCCTTTTTTTTTTTTTTTAGCTTCTTTGGTCTTTCTATGATAGATAGTTCTGAGGTTTGGGTTATTTGTCCTTCGATTTCTTTCCTATTTGCGCGCTTAGGAGGGTTTGTAGGAGTTTCCCCAAATTTTAAGGGTTTTATCTCAGAGGGTAACGGTTTGGGAGTGGTGGTGGCCGATTTGTTGCCATTACTTCGCCTATCCGTCAATTGGTTGGGGAATTTGTTAAGGGAGTGGGAAAGGATGTCTGAGGTGAGGACGAGTGAGCTTGAGACCGGGCTGTCATCCAGTGACGATCCAGTGGGGGGAGATACCGCCGTTTCTTCCTTCCGGAGGTCGGGGCTTTCCACGCCCTTAGAGAGGTATGTGGTCCGGATTCGAGGTTTTAGGTAGATTTAGGGAAAGATTTCGCTTCCCGGAGCGGGTTAGGGTTCGTTTGCCGACCAAGGAGGATCGGGCTTGTCATTCTTTCCACGGGAGGTCTGTTTTATGAGTCTTCTTTTATCTCGCGGGTTGAGGCTCCCGGTTCATCCCTTTTCATGGAGTTGTTAGATCGTTACGGCATTGCTCCGGGGCAACTTATGCCTAACTCCGGAGGATGCGGTCAGTATGGGAATATGGTGGCCGCTACGACGGGGAGAGCTTAGGGTGGACGAGCTCACCTATTTGTACCGTCTAAAGGAATCTAAAGAGTTCGGGTATTATGAGTTAGTCCCATGGGAAAAGAGGACCCGGATCGTCCGAAATTTACCCTCGTCTTTCAGGTACTGGAAATCCCGGTTCTTCTTTGTGTCGGGGGACGATTTTGAAACCCCCTCTGGAGGGGTTTGGGGTGAACTCCCGAGGCTATCTCGTCAGTGGAGGACCCCAAACTTAGGTGCGTCATTACTTATTCCCGTCACCCGAGTTTCGTTGAACTTGATTTTCTCCAAATTTTTTTTTTTTTTTTTTTAACTCCTCTGTTCATTGTTTTGCGCAGTAAAAGGCGCCCTAAGCTCAAGAGCAGATATAAGGAACGAGTGGAGAAGGCGATTGAGTATGCGCAGACAATTGTGGATTGGGACGACCTTGTAGACCCGCGCACTCTCGCATTCTATTGTCTCGGCCTCGAACCTTCTGCTTTCGTCTTGCGTAACCTCCGGATTGAAGGCAAAAAAAGTAATTTGCGCCTCGTGTATTTCCTTCTCATGAATGTTCCTTTCACATGTTTTTTTTTTATACGTTCCTTTTTCGCAGAGATGACGACCAAATTTAACAAAGGCATGTATGACAAGATGAGAGCAAAAAAGGACGAACCTTTATCCCACCTTGGGAGAAAGGTGGTCCGCATTACCGGGACGGGCCCTCCGGTTACTCCTGCAGCTTCTATTACGCATCTCGTCTCCGGGGCCCGACACGACGAGGTCGGCCTCTCCTGCCGCCTCTATCGAGGAAATCCCCCGCTCACCTTCTAAGAAGCAGCGAACTTCAGACAAGGGGAAGGAGAAGGTTGACTCTCGTTCGTCATCAATCTGGGACGACGAGAGACTTGCTGCGGACAGAGCTCGTGAGGTGGTGACGGCGGACGACTTGAGGATCTTCTCAGGCTCATCAGCGAAGGATCTTGTGGGTCGTCGGTTGCACAAGCGGGTCCAGTAATGCCACTTGTGTTATTTTTGCTTCACATGCCCGTTCACTTCTTCCTTCTCCTCCTTTTTTTTTTTTTTTGACCCCCCTATGTGTTCTACGAGTGTTGGGGAAAAGTATTCATCTTTCCTCGAGTATTTAGCTCAAGAGGCCAAGGTCGAGTCGGCTTTATCGCAGATATCTGGTCTTGGAGATGGACAACTCAAAGCTCGAAGGAGCTTATAGTCGCCATGGGTGAGGCTAATGCGCGAGGAAGAGGCCGGGAAGATTCGGGACGACCTTAGAACCGAGCGGCGTTGGTTCTAGAGAAGGACGAACAACTAGCTTCTGCTTCGGGAGAGCTGAAAGGGGTTGCTGCAAGGGCAATAGAGGGCTTCCGGCAAGCCAAAGAGTACAACTCTGTCCTCTTTAGCCGTGGTACTTCAAGGGATTCGAGTTCTTTGCGAAGATACCTAATCAAACACCCCTCTGGAGTAGACTTGGCGACGCTAGATATGGAGGAGGTAGATAGAGAGATGTCTGGCGGACGGTACAGCGGCGCAATGGCTCTGATGCTAGTACCCCACTGAAGTCCCTCCTGCTGATGAAAGAGAGGACGAGTGAAAACTTTTTATAATTTCTGCTTGTGTCGTTTTTTTTTTTTTTTAGGTGTGCACTTTGTATTTTGGGGTTTAACTTGGGAACAATTTTACTTATATTTTGAGACTATTATTTTTGCTTTAAAGTAATTGCTCACTTGCTCTTGGTTTTGTAGCTACTTGTTTTGTTTTACTTGGAATATACATCTCTCTATCTCGTCGCAATGCACCGTCATTACTTAGATTTTTAGGAGACATTTTTTGTGTCTCGTCAGTAATGTATATCCGTCGGTGCAAGATCCCATTACTTAGATTTTTTTTGGAGACATTCTTTGTGCCTCGTCAGTAATATACATCCGTCGGTGCGGAATTTTATTACTTAGGTTTTTTTTTTTTTTTGGAGACATTCTTTGTGCCTCGTCAGTAATATACATCCGTCGGTACGGAATTTTATTACTTAGGTTTTTTTTGGAGACATTCTTTGTGCCTCGTCAGTAATATACATCCGTCGGTACGGAATTTTATTATTTAGATTTTTTGGAGACATTCTTTGTGCCTCGTCAGTAATATACATCCGTCGGTGCGGAATTTTATTACTTAGATTCTTTTTGGAGACATTCTTTGTGCCTCGTCAGTAATATACATCCGTCGGTGCGGAATTTTATTACTTAGATTTTTTTGGAGACATTCTTTGTGCCTCGTCAGTAATATACATCCGTCGGTGCGGAATTTTATTACTTAGGTTTTTTTTGGAGACATTCTTTGTGCCTCGTTAGTAATGTGGACTGGTCTGTTAGCACGACTGTAGGCAATGCTTTTATTAATTTCAGAAAAATGAATACATTCGATTGTCACACCTTTTCATGGTACTTCTTTAAATGTTCAATGTTCCATGGTCGAGGAAGTGCTTTCCCGTCCATGGTTTCCAGGTGATAGTTGCCCTGCCTGGAGTAATGAGTGACTCGGTAAGGTCCTTCCCATGTGGGGCCGAGCTTTCCTTGGGTGGAGTTTCTGGTTGCTGTCGTCACCTTCCGCAAGACGAGGTCACCAACGTGGAGTCGTCTGAGTCTCACTCTTTTATTGTAGTACTCGGTCATTTTCTTCTGGTATCCTGCTATCCTGTTCGAGGCTCTGTTTCTTACCTCGTCCAGGCAGTCCAGATTTACTCG
Organism: Castanea sativa; assembly: GCF_040712315.1. Classification (NCBI taxonomy): domain Eukaryota; kingdom Viridiplantae; phylum Streptophyta; class Magnoliopsida; order Fagales; family Fagaceae; genus Castanea; species Castanea sativa. Next base: position 35,039,646 of record NC_134016.1, on the reverse strand, counting down.
TAACTGTTGGTCATTGCTTTCATCGTGGAATGCTTCTCGTCTGATGCTGGTTACTCCCACCTCGACCGGGATTACTGCTTCGGTGCCGTATGTAAGCCTGAATGGGGTTTCGCCCGTTGGAGTTCTTGCAGTGGTTCTGTAGGCCCACAGCACGTTGGATAGTTCTTCCGGCCAGGCACCTTTAGCCTCGTCCAGCTTGGTTTTGATCATCTGGAGCAATGTCCGATTTGTTACTTCCGTCTGCCCGTTCGCCTGTGGATGCCCAGGGGATGAGAACTGATTTTTGATGCCGAGGCCGGAGCAGAAGTCTCTGAAGCCTTGGTTATCAAACTGTCGTCCGTTGTCCGTGACGATTGTCCGTGGTATCCCGAACCTGCAGATGATATTTTTCCACACGAAGCTTCGGACTCGTGCTTCGGTGATGGATGCCGTTGCCTCGGCCTCCACCCATTTTGTAAAGTAATCAATTGCGACGAGGAGGAATCTTACTGTCCTTTCCGGGGGTAACGGTCCGACGATGTCGATTCCCCATTGTGCGAATGGCTACGGGGATGATATGGTCGTCAACTTCTCTGGGAGTCGCTGGATGTTTCCAAATCTCCGACACTTGTCGCAATTTTTGACGAGTTGCGCTCGTCTGTTTGGATGGTTGGCCGAAATAACTGTTCGGATGACTTTGCTCGCCGGGGATACGGGGCCGGCGTGGTTCCCACACACGCCTTCGTGTATCTCTTCTAAGATGTGCACCCGGCTTCGTCCACGTCGACACACTTCAAGTATGGTAGGGAATAACCTCTTTTGTATAATCGGTCATTTAGAATGGTGAACCTGGTTGCTCTTTGCTTGACCTTCCTGGCGTCTTTGGGGTCCTGGGGGAGGTGCCCGTCTTGGAGGAAGGATATGATTGGCGCCATCCGAGTTTGTTTATTCCACAGATGTTTGCAAATATCGAGATTTCCTCGATGCTTGGGGCGTTCTTGTATCTCCATGGTCGGCTCCGTGGATGCGGGTTCATCCTCCGACGATGCTATTTTCGCAATCTCGTTCGCTTCCATATTCTGGCCTCTCGGGATCTGCATGAACTCCAGTTTGTCGAACTCCCGGGCCAAATGCTTTGCTATCTTGAGGTATTTCTGCATTCTTTCCTCCTTTGCTTCGTACTCCTCCTTGATCTGTGCTACCACTAGCTTCGAGTCACATTGGACGACCAGGTTTTTTGCTCCGATTGCCTTCCCTATTCTCAGCCCTGTCAGTATTCCTTCATACTCAGCTTCGTTATTGGTGGCTGGGAACTTGAGTCGAACTCCATACTTGAGTTTTTCTCCGTCGGGAGTTGTTATAACGATCCCTACTCCTCCCCTTCTTCGGGCTGATGATCCGTCAGTCTGGATCGTCCATCGTTCTGCAGCATCTTCGCAATTGTCGTCGTCTTTAGGTGTGAACTCGGCAATGAAATCCGCTAACGCTTGGGCTTTGATGGCAGTTCTGGGAAGGTACTCAATATCAAACTGGCTAAGTTCCACTGCCCACTGAACCATTCTCCCGGCTGCCTCTGGCTTGTTCATGGACTTCCTGATCGGTTGGTCCGTCATTACCAATATTGGGTGTGCTTCGAAGTACGGTCGCAGCTTCCGTGAGGCTACTATCAAGGCGAATGCAATTTTTTCAATTCTGGGGTATTTGGCTTCTGCCCCCTGGAAGGCTTGGCTTATGTAATAAAAGTAGCCTGTTTTTTATCTTCTTCCACGATCGGGGCCGCGGCGGCAGGTCGATGCGCGGATATAAGTAGAGGCTTTCCCCTTCTTTTGACGGACTTAGTAGAGGTGGATTACTTAGGTAGCGTTTGAGCTCTTGAAACGCGGCTTCACATTCATCAGTCCAGGCGAAAGCTTGCTTCAACGTCTTGAAAAGGGCGGAGGCATTTGTCCGTTGCTTTGGAGACGAACCTATTTAATGCGGCGATCCTCCCCGTGAGCTTGGACATCTTTGACGGACTTCGGTGACGTCATGTCTAGTATTGCTCGCACCTTCTCCGGATTGGCCTCTATCCCTCTTTGAGACACCATGAATCCCAAGAATTTACCCGATGTTACCCCAAAACACACTTGCTAGGGTTCAACTTCATCGATATCTCCGAGGGTATTGAATGTTTCTTCCGGGTCGTCCGTGTGTGCCGGTTCTTTTTGCTCTTGACGAGCATGTCGTCCACATATACCTCCATGTTTCGCCGATTTGCTTGCTTGAACATTTTGTTTACTAACCTTTGGTACGTTGCTCCTGCGTTCTTCGGTCCAAAAGGCATTACCTTATAGCGGTAGAGCCCACGGCTCGTGATGAAGGCGGTTTTTCTTGATCTTCCTCAGCCATTTTTATTTGGTTGTATCCCGAAAAGGCGTCCATGAACGTCGGGATTTTATGCCCGGCCGTGGAATCCACCAATTTGGTCTATCCTTGGCAAGGGAAACTATCCTTTGGGCATGCCTTGTTTAGGTCCGTGAAATCTACGCACATTCTCCATTTTCCATTCGCTTTCTTTACCGGCACGACGTTGGCAAGCCATTCGGGATAATACACTTCCCCGATGAAGTCCGCCCTGCAACAACTTGTTAACTTCGTCGTTGATCGCGGCTTCGTTCACGGGGCAAAGACGCGGCGCCTCTCGTTGGACGGGTTTCTTTTCGGGATCTACGCTTAATCCGTGCTGAATCACTTGTCGTGATATGCGGGCATATCCTCATGACTCCACGCGAAGACGTCCCGGTTTTCCCCGAGGAATTGAATGAGCTTCATTCTCATTTCGGGGCTTAGTCTTTGTCCCTATCCTCGTCACCTTCACGATTTCCCCCTCCACGACTTCAACGGCTTCCAAAGCCTCGTTTTGTCTTCTTTCTCCTTCTCTATCGTCCATGTGTGGTTCTCATTTGTGGCCACAACGGCACAGTAACATTCCCTAGCCAGGATTTGATCTCCTTTAGCTTCGCCAACCCCGTCCTCAGTTGGGAATTTCACCTTCAAGCAATATGTGGACGTGACCGCCTTCCATACGTTGAGCGTAGGTCTACCAATGATTACATTGTACGCCGACGGGCAATCTACTACCGGAAAATCCGGGGACGTGTTTGCTGCTTTGCGGGTACGTCCCTATCGTGACTTTTAGTGTTACTATACCCACAGGGTATACTTTGTCCCCATTGAAGCTAACGAGGGGAGAGTCGAAGGGCGCGGCCTCTTGGGATCAAGTTTCGAGTTCTTGGAAGGCGCGGGTACATAATGTCTCGTAACCGCCATTATCTATAAGTATCCTCTTCGTGTTGAATCCCTCGATCGTGAGTGTTATAACCAGGGGGTCATTGTGTGGTTGCCTTACTCCTCGTGCATCTTCTTCGTTGAAAGATACGTCACGATCTGTTCGTCTCTGTTTGAATGGGGGTAGCATATGGACGCTATTCACCTGTCTCTGGCGTGCTTTCTTGAGGGACTTGCATGACCCTCCTGATGGTGGCCCTCCTGCAATCGTGTGTATTTCTCCAATCACGTTTTGCGGTAGTTGAGGAGTCTTTGGCCCCATTCTTTGTCGAAGGCTCGCGCGGCCCTTACCTTCGTCTTTGAACTCTTTGGGTTCTCCCTTCTTGACATACTTTTGCAATTTTCCTTTTTGTATCAACTCTTCTATCTGTCCTCTCAGGTCTCGGCAATCCTCCGTATAATGGCCGTGATCCTTATGGAATCGGCAGTATTTGTTCTTGTCCCGTACGTTAGGGGATGAATGTAAGGGCTTTGGCCACTGAAGGTAATGTTGATCCTGGATCTATGTCAGAATTTTGTCAATAGGCATAATCAGAGGGGTAAATTTTACCGTTCGGGGTGTCTTCTCGTCCTTTCGTTTGTCTACGTCATTTCCTCGACGGTTTGGGCGCTCCCTCTTCTGCCCCCTGCGTTCGTCTTTGTTCCTTCCCTCTTTTTTGATGCGCCTCGTCCATAATGGCTGCTAGTGCGTCCTCGGCATTCATATATTTTTGCGCTTTCAGGAGCATTTCTGCCATCGTTCGGGGCGGATTCTTTGCCAATGAGACAACGAATTCTCGAGACCTAAGCCCGGCTTTGAATGTCGTCAGCTGTACTTTGTCGTCTGCATCGTCCACTTCCAAGGTCTCTCGAGTGAAACGCTTCACGTACGAGCGCAAGGTCTCCTTTTCACCTTGCTTAATAGTGAGCAGGTGGTCCGCGGGTCTATTGGGACGTTGTCCCCCGACAAAATGACGCAGAAAGGCGTTACTTAACTGTTCGAAGTTGTCAATAGATGAGGTGGGTAGCCTCGTGAACCATTCCCCTGCCCTCCTTTAGTGTGGTAGGGAATGAACGACACATTATCTCGTCAGGGGGCTGTTGAAGACCCAACGTCGTCTTGAAGGTATTAAGGTGGTCTTGGGGGTCCTTGAGTCCGTCGAAGGGTTCGAGTTGAGGTAACCGAAACTTTGGTGGCAACGCCGTTCCAAAGCTGCCATGGTAAAGGGTGAATCGTTGCCGGACCATTTTATCTAAGCTCCGATCCGTCTTCTCCTTGATGGCATTTTTCACTCGTTCATCTCCTTTCTCATTTCTGGAGGAGATCGGAATGCTGTTCCTCCGGAGTGATGGTCCTTCGTCGATCGGTTCTCCATGGCTATCTCCTTCGTCTTCTTGAATTTGCTCTCGATCGGTTCTCTTCCTGCCGAAGCCTTTGCTTTATTTCTTCGTTATCGTACGCTGGTGAGCTCTTCCACGGTGGCCACAAGAGTACGAATTTCTTGAGCCAAAGCCGCCTTTGGATCTTGGTTGGACTCCATCTCGGGATGTTGAAGTTGGTAGGAGCTATGCGCTTTCGGATCGTAATGCGAGAACGTCGTTTCCCACGGGCGCCAACTGAAGCGGAGATATCGTCGGTTGAGGAAGGTTCGTCCGGATGAATTCCGGTCGGCGGGAGTCCGTCCAAACGATCACTTGTGTCACTCCTGCGAATAAGACGAGGTTTCTTTACTCGGTCACGGTGTGGTGCACTGCCACAACACATCCGATGCCAAAGTTAGCCCAAAAAAGAAAATAGAGTTTTTCTTAAGGAATTTATTTGTTCTTTATGCAATTGTGTACCTTGTGTGGATGGTGCTTCTCCTTTATATGCTTTTCTTTGGTGTCTAGCCGTTGCGGCATTAATTCCTGGTTTAATGGTGCTCCTGGCCGAGTAATGGTTCTTTAATATGCCTCCAACGGTCTACCCAGCTGGTGTCGTAACCGCTCGAGGCATTACTGCTGTCATTGAACCATTTTGGTGCCTTCGTCAGTGACGTGGGATTTTTCTCTCGTCATGGAGGTATAAGTCGTCAGTATCATTTTACTCGTCAGTGAGCCATTCTCGTCATTCCCATCAACTCTCATTCTATTCTTGCAATTCTTAGGTATGTTGGACATGAGGAAGGGGGACAGCTCTCGGAGGCCGTGAGGCGCAGGCCTTATAGTGTAGTACTCTTTGATGAAGTGGAAAAGGCACACGTCTCTGTATTTAATACTCTTCTCCAAGTTTTAGATGATGGAAGGTTAACCGATGGCCACGGCCGTACTGTTGATTTTAGGAGCACTGTGATTATCATGACATCAAACCTTGGAGCAGAGCACCTCCTTTCTGGACTAATGGGCAAGGTCTCAATGCAAATTGCTCGTGATCGTGTAATGCAGGAGGTATTGAGTTACTTCATTACTTAACAAATAAATGTACATATTTCTGTTTTGTTGAAATTGGTTGTAATCCATTTGTTGTTACTTGACAGGTAAGGAAGCACTTCAGGCTAGAGTTGCTAAATAGGCTGGACGAGATTGTGGTATTTGATCCTCTCTCACATGAGCAGCTGAGGAAGGTTGTTCAGTTACAAATGAAGGACATTGCAAGTCGGCTTGCTGAGAGGGGAATTGCCTTGGATGTGAGTGATGCTACTTTGGACCATGTTTTAGAGAAAAGTTATGATCCGGTTAGTATTCCTTTGTCCAATCAATCAATATATATATATATATATATATATATATATATACACACACACACACACACAGACTTCACGCGGAGCATTTGAGGTTTTATTATGTGGCATTCTAATTTTGCATTTAGTTTTTTTTTTACTTCTTTTTATTATTATTTTTTTTTTACGTTACCTAAAAGATCACATTAACTTATTTTTTTACTATTATCTCATTAATCTCTCATTAATTGTTTGAGCTTACATTGCACATTTCTCTCTTATTCACGTCTTTTAGCATACCCATTGTTTTAATATTAAAAATAAAAGCAAAAAAAAAAAAAAAAAAATTAAGTACTAGTATAACTAACCAATAAATAAGGCACTATGGAGAGATAGAGAGACATGAGAATATTGTGGATTGTTAAATGAATCACATTATTTCACTATTTCCAAAATAAAATACTTGAGATTGACAAAGCATTTGTAAGAGAGAGAAATAGAGGAGTTTGAGGGGCTGCCACCGTTGTCATGCTGACCTCTCACCACTATCAAGTTGCCGAAATCCCTATGGGTAATTTTTTTTTATTACTTCTTACAATGAACTCATTACTAACAAAATTTTATAACAATCATGCTACAATATATATATATATATTCTTCAAAATTATCTTACATTAAACATTACAATATTATTCGTGCATCACATGAGCAACTTACTAGTTAGTCTAAAGACACAACTTTTCTCAATACTTTAATTTTCATTACTGTTGAGTTGACAAGTTGTTAATCGTGGGCAATAGAGTAGTGTCAATGTTCGGTCTATATGAATATCAACAACTTGACAACTCAACAGTTGTAAGAAATGGTGTGAAAAAGATTGTGTCCGTAGTTTGTATCCTTAAGCTTAAATCTGGTTTGCTTTTTGGTTGCATGAAAATACTTAATGTTTTTTTTTTTTTTTTTCCTGTTCAGGTTTATGGTGCTAGACCTATCAGGAGGTGGCTGGAGAAGAAGATTGTGACAGAGCTGTCAAAAATGCTTATAAGGGAAGAGATTGATGAAAACTCAACAGTCTACATAGATGCTGGGCCTAATGGGAGTGGATTGGTGTATAAGGTGGAGAAAAAATGGAGTGTTGGTTAATGCAGCCACTGGTCAAAAATCAGATGTTTTGATCCAAATCTATGAGATGATGATGATGATGATGATGATAATGGTGAGATGGATGAAATGGATAAATAAAGTGTTTCCTAAGGAAAAGGGCAAGTGTGTAGTCCTATGCATCCCTACAGTGTTTCCTTGTTTTAAGTACTGCTGAATGATGAAATGAAGTGCGGACTTCCTCCCATGTATTGTCTATTGAAATATATAAATGGCTATTTCTTTTTAATTAGCTCAGCTTATTCATTTGGTTATTTAGAATGTTACTTATTTTTGTTAGGAAAAAACTTGTTTTACAAAACACATTGTGTTATAAAGAGACACGTTTTCAAGTTATAAAACACAGTGTGTGGAACTGTGTAAAACAAACACCACATGGTGTAAATGGTTAATGCTCATTTACAAGAAATGATTGGTTTTGAATATTTTAGTTTGGATGGATCTTAGATTACCCTTAATCATGGGCTAGGGTTTATTGGCAATATGTCCCCTCTAGGCTGCTTTTACTATTATTGGACATAAATTTTATTCCAGGGACTGGGGTTCCTGTCAACTAGATGCTAGGGGGCAGAAATGATGAAGTTGATTTTATAGAAGCCCTCTCATGTTCTTTTACAGAATTAAATGCAATGTACGTGCAGGACAAGAATATAGTAATTTAGGGTCATCTGTATATCAGCGGGAATAGAGTTTAGCCTTTTTGAACAAGATCATGCTATATATGCATACCAAATACCGAATAGATGCAGTTGATTATGGGTTCCAGTTCTGAACCCTGAATCTTGCCCACCAAGCTTGACCATTGTAATATAAGACCTTGTATGTGATTTCTTGTAGGGTCATCACTTATTTTTTACTTTTCGTTACAACCGTTCACAGCTCTCTCCATGTCCTGTTTTGAACTGCATGATTTCTTGAATCCTTAAATGCCTTTGCTTTCAGGGAATTCTCCAATCTCAAGGAAGGATTTTAAAAAAGATGAGGTTTATGCCATCATCTTTGTCATCAAATTCTCATAGACTGCTGACTGCTCTTGTTGACTCAAGGCATAAAAAGGTTTATAAGGTTAAGAACTGCATCACTGACATTGATCCTGAGAGGGAAAAAAGAGGAAAAAGAAAAGGTAATTACTAATTAATTGCATTAAGTAGTGGTGTGTGCTTTATATTGAGAATCATGAATTTCATTTGTCCATTTTTCTAGTTTGTAGGCTGAAAGTCAAAACATCAGAGCTAATGTACTTCTTAATCGGAAGAGGGAAAAAGTGAACCGGAAATATACTCCAACTGTAGACAGGAGGCGCCAACTTTCTCCCAGGTTCTTGGAGGATGCTCTTCATGAGGTCAGCTCTTACTCTTACAATGAATGGGAAATAGATGAAAAAGTTAAAACACTTGCCTTTTCCTCCTTCATCTATGGAATTTTATTATTTGACTGGTACTTTTCACCTTGTAGACGAGAAACATTGTTTTAGGCATGGAAAAGCCTATAGTCTTCATCTTCCTGTAGTATTCTGGAGTATTTTTCTATATATATATATGTCTGTCCAAGCCTGAACCAATTCTCCTAATTGTGCACCAATTTTTAGGATGATGAGACAGATTATTATGATTCAAGACGTTCTCGCCGCCGCTTTGAGGAAGATTTGGAAGTTGAAGCCCGAGCTGAGAAACGCATTCTAAATGCTAAAAAGGTCTTATGACTTGATCTCTTAAGTGATTCCCCCCACCCAAAGAAAAGGTGATTATTTATTTTTTCTGCTAAGACAAAGTTTCGCTTTCGGTGTTCTAGTCACAGGGACCAAAAGACATCCCTCGCAAGTCATCTCTGCCAACTGCTAAATCTTCTCGACGCCCAGTGGATTTCTCTGACAGTGAACGAGAGGAGTCCGAGTATGAGGAGAGGTCTCCCCCATGTAAAAGAGCTGAGGAGCCGGTGCAAGAGTATGAAGACGAGGAAGAAGAGGAAGAACATGATGAACAAGAGGCAGAAGTGAATGAAGCATTGGAGGAGGAAGAGGAGGAGGAGGCTGAGGTATGCCTGTTTCTTTGATTAATCTAAAATTTCCATACTACATGTTTCAGCTAGGCTCTCTGGTATGTACTCTTCCAATTGAGGAACAGGAGATTATTTACTTAATAATTGTTGTTTTATGATCGTGCTGTCTGATGCGGGCATTTTTGTTTTTGATATGTCGGATGCCTTTGGATACTTCAAATTTCCTGAGTTTAAACTGTCTATTTTAGATGTACTGTTGTGTCCATAACATACTTTAAAGAATTACCATTGATTGTTTTAGGACTCTAATATTTCTTCATGCCTGCTGTAATAATTGACTAGAACAACTGGCTGTCTGTCAGTATGATAGTTAGGCCATAGATTGTGCGAGTATTTTTTATATTTGGTCAACGGGATTTGACGTGTCAATAGACACCAGGTGTTATGTTTCATTTTGCATCTAATCTGAAAATTCCTTAGCATGCATCCTCGAGCAGCACTGAACAACTCTTGACGAGTTTTGGTCCTAGTGTGAACTGCTTTGGTCTAGTCCTCTGGAAGGGCTGCCAAAGAAAATACAAGTTGAACCTTTGACAGAAACAGTGATAAATGCACTATGCATATAATTCATGTGGCTAGGGAATGCAGCTTTTTCTGTGGAACCTAAGAGTTCTTTGGCACTGATGATGATAGATTGGTGTTATGAGACTGTCCAATGTCATATAATTAACAAATTATCTGCTCTAGGTGGTACAATGATGTTAACCCTGAAAGGAAATGGTTGTGCCAGATGGTTAAGTTTTTCATCCTTATTTATTGCAATTTGTAATACATATATGATCTCTTTTTGGGTGATCATCCCTAAGATTGTCATGGTGTGGAATGCACACATTGTCCTCTTTATAAAAATTCCATGTAAGGAGATATTGCAATGTTATGAAATAAAGTTTATTTTTTATTCTTTTTATACTTCATCCTGCTTTTTGGATATTTTCAGGAGCCAAAACAGAAGGGTAGGGAGTTTGGAGGCAGTCTCGAAGCGCAAGGGGATTGAGTCAGATGAGGACTCTCCTCCAAGAAAGACTACATCCCATCGCCGAATGGCAGTTGTTTATGATAGTGATGAGGAATGAAACTTGCTTCAGAAAAGAATTCCATAAGTGAGTATCTCATTTATGTACAGTAAACTTCTTTTTCATAATTTTTGTCATGCTTGCTCTCACAGTTGAAACTGTTGGAGATGGAGAAAGTACATAATTGCCTTTTGTAAGAAGAGTTTATTGATTTCATGGAAAATCCTTGCTTGAATAACTGTTCATTTCTTTGTCTTGATTATAAAATATTTTGTTTTTTGCATTATTTTTCTTATCATATTATTGTTTCATAGGGAACTATGTAAAAAGTAATATATCTCCTTGTACTAGGTAAAAGTAAAGGTTGTATTATTTAGCATATGGTTTTTTTTTTTGTGAATTTCTTTTAGGGGCTATGATTTTGAGTCATATTCTTACATTGTTTCAGCTGAACATTTGAGAATGAATCAGAGATGAGCCACCTTTGCAATTGGGGTTGGGATAACCATTGCATATTGTTGATAAGACTGTTAGTTGTAGCAAAAGAAAATGGTGGCTCCCGTTTTCCCCCATTTTGCAAAGTTTGTTACTCTTAACGTGTCTATGTATATGAATAAGGATAAGTATTTTATTATGTAGGAGGAGATGTTGTGAACTGAATCAGTGTTCTCCATCATTTTTTCCCCTAAATTAATTTTGATTTTTTTTTTTTGAGTTAGCTCTTATTATTTGTAATGACTACTAAAATTAGTAATGGGTACTTTGTGATGGTCGAAGAATATTGTACAAGGCTTATCGTTATTTTTATTATTCCCAAGTATCTGTGTTTTTATTTATTTTTTATAATTACTTGGAAGTTTGTCAAATGCAATGCCCTTAGGTATCCAGTGACAGCAGAAATCAGCCTCTTTATTTTTTGGGTGTATGAAGGAACTTTACTTTATTTTTTTGAGATAGGTAGATAGTAGGGAGGAGGGGGAGGTAGAGGTGGACGTGGGATTGCAACTTGTCACAAAGGATGTTATTACTTAAATCCCGACTAAAAAAACTTCATTGAAAAAAGGGAAATGAATTATCATAGATTTGTAAAGAGTTTTACTAACGTATGTCCAGTAAATTATTTTAGGAAATTTTTTAATGAAAAAATAAAACAGTAACTAATGATGCCAAAAAATCACCAGTAAACTACACAGTTCTCACAAGGTCGAAACAATACCTGCACAACAAAAAGAAAAGACCTAACAGAGAGCACCGGTGTGGTGCTGGCCAAAAACCCTTCGAAGGTCAAGTTAGAACTTTTTCGCAACCCTAGAGTGCCAGAGTTGAGTGAATAATGCGTACCTTGATTTGTGAGGGTTTTAGGGTATTTATAGTAGTGTAGGGTTAACATCCGTGCCTTGGCCACGAAGTCTTTTCCTTCTAGGATAGAACCTCTCCCATCTTGCATACTTCTTAGAGTTCTTTTCTTTATAGGAGTCTTCGCGATTAAGGTTAAGCGTGTGGCACAAGAACTCTCTCCTTACACACTTTTGCGTGGAGATCAAGTAAAACCCCATCTGACCTAATGTGAGATGCAAGTCAATTCCATCTAAGGATTCTTGGAGCCCAACCAAAACAGGTGTCTGCCACGTGGCTCCTTACATCCGTCCACTATTTGTCCAAGCATTTTATATCCGTCGTCTTTCATCCGGCCAGCATCACATTGTCACAGCTAGATCCGTCAACTTCATTTTACCCTCTTCAGTAACTATCTTTTTTGACAGTTTTATCAATTTTCAATAAAAATTTTCATAAAATTGGTGACTAATATATGTTCGAAAGGTATACATTAACTGAATCTATTTGTAAAAAGAAGAAAAGATAACGGCACATGAAGACAGAGTAAGAAGTATTGAAAGTGGGTAAAAAAAAGGTGTGGACAGGAGGGTGGATATAAAAGCATTAATTCAACCACAAACTGTTTGTGAATGATGCGTTCTTTGAAATTTGTGTGAAAAAGGGCTAAAAGTCTGGGACCCTACTTTAGGGCAAAATGTAAAGAGAACTTTATGAATTTAGGATTAGTGGCAAGTGATGTCTTGTGGTTTTGGTTTACAAAATTAACTCTGAATTAAGTGCAGTGGCAAAATTTGTTCTTCTATTCAACTTCTGTTGTTTCAGTGGATGAAAAATATTCATCTCCATGTACCATCCACCAATGTCTTACAACCCAAAATGAGCCATAAATAAAACCGAAAACAAAGCAAAAACTTGAAGAAGTACCAAGTTCCTGGCCAAGTCTCGGAAAGTACCATTTTTTTTTGCGTCTATATGGGGCTCCCTTCAAAAGTATATTGACAGGTACGGTATGTATTCTTTTTTGACAAATGGGCAGAAATGAGATATGACACTTTTTTTCCATTCAAGTTTTAGGTTCGGTATGTATTCTTTTTTGACAAATTGGCAGAAATGAGATATGACACTTTTTTTCCATTCAAGTTTAGGTTTGTTTGTTTTCTTGTGCTGGGCTCTCTCTTACTTTGTTATGCCAACTTAAGAATTAGTGAAAAAAAATCTAGAATGTTAGGTTCACAACATTTTTATAATAAATTTTATGTATCAAGTTGTTACTTTTTTGCCTACTAGTATTAACTTGCTACTTAAGATTTGTTGTGAAATTATTGTAAAAACATTGTGGACGTAGTGTTTCTCATTTTTGATTCCCCAAAATTACTTATTCTAAAAAAAACCCCCCTAAATTGGACAAGTTTGGAGGAGAAGTTCCACTTATATTAAAAAATTTTAAATTGTAAATACAATACCTCTCTTTACTTAATTTTAAAATTGAGTAACATACAGTTAATGCCTCTAAGATTTGGGCTAATATTAGCTTGGTTCAAAACCCACCAACTTGATCCCTAATCACCGTGAGAGAGAGAGGAAAAAAAAATGAGTAACAATTTTGGGTCCAAGTTGGGTTTAGGGATTAAGTTGGTTCATTTTGAAAAGTTTTGGACATAACTAGCATTAACCCAAATCTTTTTTTTTTTTTTTTTGAGAAACACACACACACACACACACACAGAGGGGACGAAGGAAGAGATAAGGAGCATTAACCCAAATCTTAAGAGTGTTAATTGTATTTTACCCTTTAAAATAATCCAAATAAAGGAAAAGGTAACCGTTTTCAATAGTTAATTACGTATTTAACGACAAATTTTAATGGAATCTCAAGAATTTCCTGAAATAAATGAATTTGAAATTTAGAGAACTCAATTAAAAAAAAGTAAAGTTAGAGGACTGAAACGAATTTCAGTCAAATTTAGAGGGTGAATTTGCATTTTTAGCTCTCTCTCTCTCTCTCTCTCTCTCTCTCTCTCTCTCTCTCTCTCTCTCTTTATATATATATATATATATATATATATATATATATATATATATATTAAATTGTAATATTTATGAGGTTGGACTTTTCAAGGAGATAAAAGTTATCTTTATAAGATGAGAAAGGTATAAGTTTAATAGTTTATTATATGGAAAGTTTTTAAATTTTTTTTAAAATTTTATAAAATAGAGGATTTATGTATTAACTAAGGAGCACTGTTACAAATATTGTCAATTGGGCACTCGCGAGAAGTGCCTAGTTGTAAAATATCACACACATATTTTACATAAACAAAATTTGGACATTTATTATATTCTCTAACACTTCATTGGTGCTCTTATCCCCTTCCTGCTAGTTCATCTGCCATGCCATTTGCTTCATGAAAGACAGTTTTTAGATATCCAATAAAAAATATTTCATTAAGCATTATACAATCATCAATATATATATATATATATATATAAAAGGAGAGACCTCATTTGAGAGAGCATGAAGCTTTGCCAAGTGGCGCTCTCTTTGAGGATTCTCTTGCAATAAAAGATATGGACTTTTTGTTTTCGTTGGTTCATCATTTCAAGACCATTCCTCTATCTCTCACCAACATAAGTACTCTTTATTTACTAAATAAACACCAAATAAAAGATAATGACTCTTTATTTTCTTAGGTACATCGTTTCAAGACTACTTTTTTCTCCTTAGGTTTTCACCTCTTGCACTTCTACTCCTTTATATACCCCTGCCCATAGTCTTTTACATCATCCTAACTCATATGCACATATGAGATTCTTCAAACTAGAAAGGATGTGAACAACTTGTGGTTTTGATGCAAAGGTCAAAGGTCATTGTGGGACTGGATATTTCCCTTATTTCACTTTTTTTTTACTTATTCTCCACGTTAGTCTTTTTGTATTTTTTTACTTTTACTTTGATACTAATGTATTGTATTGCACACACATAAATAAAATAAAAATTTTCCCTTATTAGTGTGAACTATTATAATTGTATTTAAAATTATGAATGAGGTTCATAATTTAATAGATTTGTGAAAATTTGTTAATAGTTAACATGAAGTTATTTTATATGAATTTAAAAAATCATACAAAATCTTTTAGTTTCTTTTTTTTTTTCTGCAATTTTCCTTATACTATATATATATTGTTGAATTTCCTTATACTATATTTGAACGCTTGGGAGCTTGCTTCAAAAATCTATTAAATAATAAAAATATTTTGAATATGAACATTGAGGATAATTGCACGGATACTCTAACAAAACTAATTAAAGAAAAGGGCATACCATCAGTTTGGAAAGTAAGTATTTTCATTATACCTTATTCTGAATACTGTAATTGCGATTTAGCTCCGGTTTTTCTACATATTATTTTTAATATTAAATTTATAATATGATATGGTCTCCTAGGAATGCCTAAGAACTATACAATTTCAATCTCATATATCAATTTTAGTAAATTAAAGCCAATCAATAGTTTGGAACTACTTCTAGAATAAGAAAAATTATAAATATGAATTAAGAAAAGGGAGCTTTAAAGCATTCGACAATAGTTTGGGAAAACATAAATACTATAAACAACAAAATGAATATTCTATATGTTATATGCGTCTTAAAAAGAAAACATAAAAATTATTTCCATATGAAATTGCAAAGTGTCTGCGCATCGCGCGAGACATCATCTAGTTTTATATGAAAAGATGTAATTATTTAAAACCTTAACATTGGAAAAAGAGAAATTGAATTAAGTATTACCTTACCGTGATAATTTAGTACTTTCTCAACTACTAGCAGGATCATATATATGCTTTAATCTTTTGCAAAAATAAAGTATAAACACATACATTTTTTTTGGCAAGGAGTTGAGAATGCTATATTGCATCAAGGCCAAATCCCTTATATAGATGCTGCGCCTAATGTGAGTGGATTGGTGTATAAGGTGAGGAGAAGAATGGAGGGTTGGTTAATAAAAAATCAGATGTTTTGATCCAAATCTGTGAGATGATGATGATGATGATGTTGAGATGGATGAAATGGATAAATAAAGTGTTTCCTTAGGAAAAGGAAAAGTGTGTAGTCCTATGCATCCCTAAAGTGTTTCCTTGTTTTAAGTACTGCTGAATGACGAAATGCAGTGCGGAGTTCCTCCCATGTATTGTCTATTGAAATATATATATATATATATATATATATATATATATATATATATATATATATATATATATATATGGCCTTTTTTATTTTTTTTAAAAAATAGGTCAGCTTATTCATTTGGTTATTGAGAATGTTACTTAATTTTTTTAGGAAAAAACTTGTTTTACAAAACACATTGTGTTATAACGAGCCACGTTTTCAAGTTATAAAAACAGTGTGTGGAACTGTGTAAAACAAACACCACATGGTGTAAACTGTTAATGCTCATTTACAAGAAATGATTGGTTTTGAATATTTAGTTTGGGTGGATCTTAGATTAGCCAACCCTTAACGCTAAAATTTTGGGACTAGAATTGTTAAGGGCTTATTTTTGTGGGTTGGGCTATTAGTGAACTAAGGTTGCGTTTGAAAATATGAATTTGGATTTGGATTTGAGTTTTAAATCAATAAATTTTAAATACCTTGATTTTAAATCATTGATTTTAGATGCCATTTCTAATCCAATGATTTTAGATCTCTTAAATCGTTAGTGCATTTATCAAATCCAATGATCTTTTAAAATGATCCAAATAAGATATTTGAATTTTAATAACTCAAATAAAAATCCATATGCTCAAATCTTGCCATTCAAACGCACCATAAATATATTTATATTTTATACAATCATTGGCCCCTTAGGTCGAATAAATGAGTACTAGTTGGTTGGGCTAGGCCAACCACAGTTTGTGGTAAGCCCAACACACTTAATCTGAAAAGTAATTACAGCGGCCTAATCCTTTAACTAAGCATAAAATGAGAACCTAATTAAATAGCACCTATCTGTCTCATGTTTGCACCCAAAAGAAGATAAAAACCTCTGTTTCTACTTCTATGATTCCCAGAAGCTATATATATATATATATATATACACACACACAAGTGACAAGGGATGTTAAAAAAGGAAGCAAGGAAAATTAGCCATCAGTACATTCTTCATTTTATTATCCTCAGTTATTCCACTCATTTTTTCATATCATCATACTTGCTTTACGTTTTGTTTCATTAGACCTTTTTTTTACTCGAAGCTTCAAAAACGAGTACTGAGTTGTGTTGCCCCACTAGCTTCCAAGATCCATACTTGGATAGGGTTTTGGGTTGGGCTTTCCAATTATTTTTGGTGTTTAAGAAAAAAAATTCGCAACAAGGATTGAGCATTTGCATTAGCTTATGCAAAAAATTATGTTTACATACTTACTTTTCAAAACACTCTACGTATTATCTATTTTGCACTATATTTCATTAAAATATTTTTTTATTTTATTTTTTTATTGTTTCCTTTTCTTCACAGTTCACACATAACAATCATCATCCACTTTCATCCTTCGTCCTCGAGGAATGTAAAGAAAGAATAAATAATTAAATATAAAATGAATAGTGCCAGTGTGAATTTACACGATTACTGTAGTAAATTTGTAAATTTACACGATTACTATAGCAAATTTGTAAATTTATACAGATTGATGTGAATTATTTTTAGGCAAAACTATATAAATTTTACATATTTTTCTATTATACACACTGTGAATGCTAGAGTGCCATTTGTTGTATATATAGGTATATATATGGATAGGTTGTCATAATGATGTTTGAGTTTGGAGAGTATTGTTTCATAAAGTCGATAAAGTGAAAATTCAAATTCTGGAATTTTCTAAGTGAAAATTCGAAATTCAGTATTTTCGATTGGTCGAAATTTTTGTTTGATCGATTGAAATGGTAAGGAAATCTATCCTGGAGTCTTTGCTTGATTCAATCGCTATTCGATTGATCAAAAAGAGCATTTGATCAAACGAAAGGAACTTTCGACTGATCGAAACTCAAAATAATTGAAGTTTTTGCAGAATTTTCTAGTGACTGTTCAAAAAGTTTGAAGAGGTTTCAAGCCTTGTGAACAGTTTTATGTTAACTCTTTATATGTGTTTTTTGATGAAATATAACCCTATAGGTATAAATAGAAGCTTGTGTTCAGTTGAAATCTTGTGGTTATTCTCCAGAATTGTTATTTGTAGAACTCAATAACTTGGTTGTATCCTGTAGATAAATTTACGATAACCCTTTAGCAACAAGAGTTTGAGGGCAAATATTGTCTAAGGATAACAATTTTGTGTCTCCAAATCATTTATTTTTGTTTGTCTTTTGTGATATCCTTATTCTTCCTTTATTACTTTGTGTATTATTCCCAACACCATTAAATCTTTGTTTTTCCTTAAAACTTCATTGTTGACAATTGTTTCCAAGGAAACATCACTGAAAGTATGCCCGTTTCTTTAATTAATACAAAATTTCCACACTACATGTTTCAGCTAGGCTGTCTGATATGTACTCTTCCAGTTGAGGCACAAAAGATTATTTACTTTATTATAATTTTTGTTCTGTGATTGTGGTGTCTGATGCGGGCACTCCTTGTTTTTTTAGATGTCGGATGCCTTTGGAAACATCAAATTGCAAGAGTTTTAAACTGTCTATTAGGGGTGTGTAGAAAACCGACGAACCAAAAAAAACCGCTTCAAATCGACCGAACTGATGCAAAATTTCGGTTCGGTTTTGGTTTCGGTTTCATTATATAAAAAACTGAAAATTTCAATTCGGTTTTTGGTGGCAAATTCTAATACACCGAATCGACAGAACCGAACCGAAATATATTAAATAATAATTTGTACAAATTATTTCAACAAAGTTCATGGTATCCTAGCGGCAAGGACACGGGCTTGTCTCCAATCAGCCCAGGTTCGACCCT
Source organism: Castanea sativa (assembly GCF_040712315.1). Classification (NCBI taxonomy): domain Eukaryota; kingdom Viridiplantae; phylum Streptophyta; class Magnoliopsida; order Fagales; family Fagaceae; genus Castanea; species Castanea sativa. The sequence continues at coordinate 35,021,130 of NC_134016.1, read as the reverse complement.
TAGTTATGGCCTTTTTATTTTTCCTCTTCTTATTAGCAAAACTACGTCGTTTTGGGGTTTGCTTTATAACCCTATTAATCCTATTTTCAGCATTTGCCTTTCACTTTCTTTAACAACAGCCGCTCTTCTCCCCTTTCCCTCTCTAGTCATTCTCTTCCTCCCCATCTCTCTCTTTCCGTCATTCAGATCAAACAGAACCCGGCCAATGAAATCATCCTTGACAAGATCCTTATCTTTCACAGTAACTTCAAGCACCGAAGATTGAAGCCGATCTTTCGAGAAAGCGAACACCTGGTTCCACTCGGGATTTGACTTCTTCTCAAAATGCCATTTGTACCCTTGTAGTTCCACTGCCGTCGCCTCCAGACGAATCAGCCTCTGTCGCCACCTCCACATGCCGGCCTCCCCAAGCCGGCTTGATCTTTTCATTCTCAGTTTGACATTTCTCGATAACCCTCTCACTTTTTTGTATTTTGGGTTTTGTTTAATACTAAATCAATGCTATTTTCTGTGAATCTGTGATTGTGATTTTGAGTTGTTATTTTCTTATTGAAAAATCGATAACCCCATGTGATGTTGAGTTGTTTTTTTCTTTTTGTGACTGTGAATCTGTGATGTTGACTGAAACCAAACACCAACCGAAAAACCGACTGAAACCAAAACAAACCGAAACCGACGGTGTTTCGACTATTTAGGTCGGTTTCGGTTGACAACTTTGGAAACGAAAATTTCGGTTTCGGTTGGCCAGTTAAAAAAAAACCGACCAAAACCAATTGGAAACACCCCTATTGTCTATTTTCGATGTACTTTGCGTCCATATTCCATAACATACTTTAAAGAATTACTAATTACGCGAGTAATTCTAGTTACATGAGTTTAAACTGTTGACGAGTTTTGGTCCTAGCTGAAGTGCTTTGGTCTAGTCCTCCCAAAGGGCTGCCAAAGAAAGCACAAGTATAGCCTTCAACAGAAACAGTGATAAATGCACCGTGCGTGCACATATATAATTCTTGTGGGTAAGGGAATGCAGCTTTTTCTAGGGAAAAAGAAAGAAAGAAAGAAAGAAGAAGCTGAGAGAAAAAAAAATGGCGTGAAGAAAAAAAAAGGAGCCTTTGGTCTGACTTTTGAGTGCGACAAGTCTAGTTATGAGTTATCAAAATGCTTCCTACTCATCACTTGTTATTATCAAAATGCCACTTAACTCATAACTCAAAATTTGAAAAAACATCAAAAAGTTGTTCTCAATTCTCATACTCATAACTCAAAATAGTTATGAGTAATGAGAATTGAATAAGACAATTTACCAAACAACTCTTGTACCGGTAGAGCCGACAAATTTAAGTTTTGGTAGTTGGAAACTGAGTTTTGAATTAAAAAATTCGCTAAATCAAACACTCTCTAAGAGTTCTTTGGCACATTTATTGATAGATTGGTGTAATGAGACTGTCTCAGATAATTAACAAAGCATCTGCTCTAGGTGGTCCAATATAATGATAGTGCATTAATAAAGTTTTAGCGACATTCATCAAAACAATCTTTGCGTATAGTACCATTAGTCAAAGATAGTTTTGATGAATGTAGCTAAAACTTTACTAATGCACTAAAATGAAAAAGATGCCTTCATGAGTAACGAGAATATTCTTGCCTTGAAAGCTTATAGTAACTAAGTGTAATTAAACAGGCAGATTAATTTGCCTTGCTTGAGCACCCATTAAACATGTATAACAAAAGGAAAATAGCTAAAGTTTAAGTTAGTTGAGTAATTAATATAACATATAGGACCACCTAACCTAAAAGCTTAAGCATATGCGTTTGAGTTCAGTTATGTTATATATTAACTACTTAATTCTGTCATTTTTATGTTGGAGCAAACACGCTTTCTTTTAGGAGATTCAAGTCTTGGCTAAGACTTGTAACCTTCCTCTTGCGCATGTATCTGACCCAATATCTGAGTCAATTCATATTAGCCCATTAATCACTACAATTAAAAAGAACAAAATAATTACTCTCATTTTTAATGTAGGATTAAATATTTTCATTAACTGTTCAACTTTTATATTCACTTCCACATTTTTACATTTTTTACATATATGTTGTAATTTTTTTTAATTAATTAATATTAAAATACTCCAACACTCCATCGTAATAAAATCTTGAAGTAAATTTCAAGAGTCTTTCATCAACTCTATCATAATAAATTAGGTATGTTGCAGAAGTTTTTTTCGTTTACAGTACATTTACAGATCCAATAGGTACTGATATATACACATACATGAGCTAAAGAAACGGGAAAGGATCCTATGACTCATGGGAGAGGCAGCATCTGTGTGATTTGCCTTTGTTATGAAATCTTTCTCAATTAACACTCCTCTCCTTTTCAAACTATCAAATATTAAGTCTATCGTCTTTACTTAAAAAAAGAAAAAAGTTCCATATGGTCCACCATGATAAACTTTTGCTACTACGTACAAAGTAAAGAAAACAAAACCTTTCGGGCTGTCAACGTGGCATAATTCAAGCCATACGCTGACATTGAGCAAATCAACAAAATGACCGACAGAAATGTGTTTTAGGATCAAAGGTTTGATAATCTGTGGCCAAGGTGTAATTGAGAGGCAACCAATACACGTGCTAGTCATCCCATTTCCAGCACAGGGTCATGTTGCCCCTCTAATGAAGTTGTCACACAAGATCGTTGATCATGGGATCAATGTCACATTTGTTTACACTGAGTTCATACATGCAAAACTCACAGCTTCAATGGCAGTGAAGAGTGAAGAGAAGAGCCCAATAAGACTGGTCTCAATCCCAGATGGACTAGAACCTGGGGATGATCGAAATGATATTCCTAAGCTGATAGAAAGTGTTGAAAAAGTGATGCCAGGCCATTTGAAGGACTTGATTGAGAAAATTAACCAGTCAAATGATGATGATCAGATCAGTTGTATCATTGCTGATACAACGGTTGGGTGGGCACTAGAAGTTGCTGAGAAGATGGGAATTAAAAGGGCTTCAGTTTGGCCTGCTGGACCAGGAACCTTGGCATTTGCATTACATATTCCGAAGCTTATTGAGGAGGGAATAATAGATATTAAAGGTAAAATCTAGCTCGCTGCTATTTTCAATCTCAACTAGTTTATGTTATCAAATAGATTTTTCTTTACATGTTGGGAGCTTATTGAATAACTCATAATCAAGCATCTTCAGTGCTTAATATATGGAATAGGAGAGGAAAGGAGAAATAAGGCATAAGATATAGTAGTCCACAGAAATTATTATTATTATTATTAATTTTTTTTTGAAGGAACAGAAATTTAAAATTGTTATTATTCATCTATTATCATAAAATATATATTAAATAAGACGATATTTTTGCTAACGATTAAAATTAGGGTAAATTATGAATTTAGTCACTAACATTTCAAACATATCAATTTATTTTCTAACTTTTTAGTATTATGTCAAAATAATCCATACAGTTAAGTAGTGAATAAGAAAAAAAAAATGCTAACATAACTAATGGTTAAAATATTAGTTTTTAGATAATTAAGCTGCCAAATATCCTTAGTTTAAAAAATAAAATAAAATAAAATATTTAGAATTAGTTTATTTTGGTAATTTTCTTTTCTTTTTCTTTGCTTTCTCAGATGCAAACTAGGATTAAAAACCCAAAATTCATTCATTCAAAACTGAATTTCCTTCATTTTCCCACATTTTTCCAACAACCAAATAAGGAACCCGTTTAAACATTCCAGTTGGGGTCTAATTCTCTAATTTTTTATGACACCGATCACATATTCCCCCCTATCCTTATCTTACACATTGATTTGACATGCTGTTTGTAGTCTGTAGTCTCTGTGCTAGCTTTTGTTGAGCCACTGTAGGATAATTATTTTAAATCACTTTATTTATTTAGAGTTTTTTAAGCTTAAAAAATGATTTGACATCATTTTATTAGATGAACTAAATATGTGTGACAAATTTATGTGATATTTATCAGAAAATATAGATAAAGGGGTTTTAAGGTGTAAAATTCAAAAGCTTTCAAAATTTAGGAGTATAGTCTGTACTTTAGCCTATATATAATTATACGCATGGGTACAAAAAGGCTAAAACTTTTTTTCTTTGTGATTTCATCTTGTAACTTGATCGCTTTTAGTAATTGATACCACTCATTGTAACCTATGAAGTATGGACTGGGATACGCGTACAGGTGCAACATAGTGGCATGGCAATTTTTGAAAAATTAGGACTTGGATAAGGCGGGAATACGTATATAAATTAATTATTAAATATTGTTAAACATTTAAACATATATCAATTTAAGAGAAATAAAGGACAATAAAGTGGTTTTATGAGTAATATATGATGTTTAGAAATTAGAATATAAACCAAGAGTAAGATCTAAAAGAGTAAATAAAAGATAACTAGATAAGTGTTCAAGATTAATACTATAAAGAAATAAAAGATAAGTGTCCCTCTCATATCCTGCAATTTTTCAAAAAACAAAAAAAAAGGACATGATTAGAGCATTCTTATCGAACATTCTAAAAAATTTAGTATTTACCCTCTCAAAACCTATGTTTATAACATATAACACACCACTTTACAATACAACCTATATCAAAACTTCTAATTTTTTTACAATTTCATTTAAATATTGTTTCTTTATTATTTTTCACTAATTTTTTATTTTTCCTCTCTCTAAAAGTAATATAAAAGTGGGCTCCACGAATAAAAAAGTAATATAAATTTTTACAATTGGTGAATAGTGCAAATATGAAATGACACTATTCATCAATTGAAAAAATTTTACAATATGAAAGGTTTGATGGAGTAGGCTTAAACCTTTCAAATGCTAAAAAAATAAAATTTTTAGCATTTGATAGGTTTGATAAGAATGCTCTATTATGGCGTTTGGTACGGGAATTCACATTACTCCTGGCATCTAGATTCCCAGGAATGTGATTCCTAGGAATCACATTCCTAGGAATGTAGCTATTTCTATGTTTGGTTTCATTGGGAGATTCCCAGGAATGTGAGATGATAATGTTTGGTGTATTCCTAGGAATCTTAAATGAATTATTTGTTTTTCCCATTTTGTCCTTAGATTTGAATGTGAAGTACCAAGCCCATTAAAAAAAAAATCTTCCTTTAAATAAAAAAAAAATATAAACTATTAATTAGTTCTTTAAAAAAATATCTTACTCTAAATAGATAGATAAAAAACATTATATAAACTATCAATTAGCAACACATTCATTAAAACTGTGATCTAACATTTCAAAATGACAAGAATAATACAAAAATAACTATTAGTAGAGTTATTTATCCTGTTTATGTTGTTTTGGCGGGAAAAGATAAAGACAAGAGAGAAGATATTGATAATTTGTTTTATAGTTTATCTTAATTGCTTAAATGATAAGGAAAAAGGGTTAAAATTGTCAATTTATAAAAAATATAATTTCTTTTAAGTTTGGGAATCTGGATTCCCACCTGTCTTAAAGGGAATCCCATTCCTACTGAGAGGGGTTTAAGGATTCCCCTGGCATCTGATTCCCTAGCGTAATTTGCAACCAAACATGTGAATCTTTAAACATTCATGGGAATCCTAAAACATTACCCCGTACCAAATGCCACCTTAGTAGTTAGTGAATAGCATGGGGCTGAAGTTAAATGCCCATAATTCATTCATTGAAAACTCACTTTCCTTCATTTTCCCACATTTTCCGAACAACCAATGTTTAAACAACCTGGTTGGGATCTAATTCTCTAAATTTATGACACCGATCGCATATTCCCATCTACCCGTATCTTACGCACACTGATTTGACACACGCTTTTTGTAGTCTGTAGTCTCAATGCTAGCTTTTGTTGAGCCATTGTGTAGTAATTAAAATCACTTTATTTATTTAAAGTTTTTTCAGGCTACACAATGACATGACTTAATTTTATTAGACAAACTAAACACGCGTGTCAAATTTATGTGACTCATAACGAAAAATATGGATAAAGGAGCTGCTAATGCAAATAAAATATAATTTCAGTGTGTAAAATCCAAAGACTTTCAAAATTTAGGGGTGTAGTTTGTAATTTATGCTGTATATAATTATAAGCATATGCATAAAAAGGCTACAACTTTTTTTTGGAAGCAGCAATGTGGAGCCTTGGTTTAACCTGGAGCCTTGGTTTAACCTGAAGCCTTATGCGAGTCCCACACTTTGTAAATTCATCTTACAACCTGTTCAATTTTAGTAATTGTTACCACTCATTATAACCTATGAAGTATGGCAAAATTTGTTGAATAGTAACATTTTATAAATTTTTTTGGTGAATAGCATGTGGCTGAAGTTAATTAGTTAAGTAGACTATTTTTGGAACTCAAGTTTGTCAAACTCGAGTTCCAAAAATAGTGTGCTTAACTAATTAACTTCGTCTGTGTGCTACTTTCTTAATTTTTTTCTAAAAACATGCTAGCTATTTGGCAAATTTTGCATATGAAGTATGAACATGGATACAAGCACAGGTACGACATGGTGATATGATAATTTTTGAAAAATTAGGACTTGGATACTACAGGAATACATATATTAATTAATTATTAAATATATTTTTATTTTTAAATATTGTTAAGCATTAAATATTTATCAATTTAAGAGTAATAAAGGATAATAAAGTGAATTCATGGCTAATATATGATGTTTAGAAATTAGAATAAAAACCAAGGATAAGATCTAAAAGAGTAAAATAAAACATAACTACATAGTGTTCAAGATGAGATTAAATTCTATAAGGATGTGGTGTAAAACCCAAATTTTACCCCTCCAATTTTAACATGCCACATCATCATAATACATATTAAAGAATATGCACAACCACACTCGATCAATTCTAATACCCATTTGAAAATCCAACTTAACTGTGAGTTAATTGAGATCTTATTATATGTAGTAGGATATATTGAGTTTTAAGTAAAAATTTGATGAGACAATATCTTATTGGATGGTGTAAAACATAGGTTTTACACCACATCCTTACTGAATTTGGACTTGTTCAAGACAAATACTAAAAAGAAACAAAAGATAAGTTTCCCAGGTGTGTCCCGTGTCCGACACGAGTATGGTACCCCAAATGAAGTGTTTGTACTTTCTAGGTTTTAACCCAGTAGAACACCAATTCACAAATAGAGTAGTCCACTTGATAGACAGTTAAGTCCACACTGGTGGATTTCCTTCAGATTTCCTTGAGGTGTGTTTGGTGATTATTGAGTCGGTAGAGGCTGGTTTGAACTAGTGTTGTTTTGCCATGGGTTTAATTTACCCAGGTTGGGTTAAGTTCACCTGCATTGGATTTGAGACTAGGCTACTTTTATATTTAGTTGAGGGCATGTTAAACTTTGCACTATAGAATATTCCCGGAATCCAAATATTTTGTTAAATTTAATTGATGGAATAATGAAATTGGGGTATTTGCTTATTTTTGAAAAATAGAGAGTGAAGATTAGTTGGTTTTAAATATCGGGGAAAATTGTAAACTACCCCAAACATAAAAGAAGAAAATGTTTTTTTCCCTATAAAATGAAAGCGTTTTGACTTGTTGCTTTCCTCTAGGGTTGCCAAGTTTTTGAAACCCTCATTTTCCCACTATAGTAGTTGAACTATCGAACACTCACCATCTTTTTTATTTTATTTTATTTATTAAAAACCAATTCAACACAAAACAAATCCTAATAAAATTAGGCATGATCTTCTCTAATCAAATTGGAAAAAATTGGAGGGGATCTTATCATGGTATGTTTTTTTCCAAAAATTTTCTTATTTGACCTTTTATTTTATGATATTTAACAATTAAATATGTATCATATATATTTTTTTGTTTAACTTCCTCATGCATTACATGGGTTAGCGGTTAATATGATTGGTAGTTGGTACTTGTTTAATTTTGATGAAACAAAATAATTGAACCACTCTGCAGGAACTCCAATAGAAAACAACTTGATTTGGTTGTCAAAGGATATCCCGGCATGGAGTAGCACTGTTTTGCCTTGGCGCTGTCCAGGAGACTCAAAGACACAAAATTGTTTTTTTGAATCTTATGCTTTCATAGCGAACCGTTATCTCAGACTACCCAATTGGCTTCTCTGCAACTCATTCTATGAACTTGACTCACCGGCCTGCAATTTAATTCCTGGGATCATACCTGTTGGCCCCTTACTTTTGGGCAATCAATTGGGCAGTCATGCCGGAAGCTTTTGGCCTCAGGATTCAACTTGTCTAAGCTGGCTTGATAAACAAGCTGTGGGTTCGGTCATTTATGTTGCCTTTGGTAGCACAGCAACCTTCAGCCAGCAACAGTTTGATGAACTAACTCTCGGTCTTGAACTCATAAGCCAGCCATTTTTATGGGTTGTCCGGTCAGACGTAATTGGGGGACTGAATTCTGAATTCTTGGATGGGTTTAGAACGAGGATCGTTGATCAGGGAAAGATTGTTGAATGGGCACCTCAAGAGAATTTGTTAGCTCACCCTTCTATTGCATGTTTTCTAAGCCATTGTGGATGGAATTCAACCTTAGAGGGTATAAGCATGGGAGTCCCATTTCTATGTTGGCCTTACTTTGGAGATCAATTTCATAATAAGAGTTACATATGTGATGTTTGGAAGATTGGTTTAGGGTTGAACCCGGATGAAAATGGGCTCATCACGAGGCATGAAATCAAAACGAAAATAGAAACACTGCTCTCTGATGATGGTATAAAAATCAATGCACTGAAGCTGAAGGAAGTAGCTAAGAAGAGTGTAACTGATGGTGGATCTTCTTTTAAGAATTTCAAAAGCTTTATTGAACAAATAAAGCATTAAGGGTGTTCAAAAGTGTCATTATCATTGTTTTTTTTTAAGTGTGTTTGAATATTATTTTGAATTGTGTTCCTGAAAAAAATAAAACTTTAGAGTGAAAGAAAAAGTGTGTGCATCTGTAAGGATTTGAATTGCGTTAATGACTTGCAATGTTAGCATCATTTGAACTAGCTTTAAATGCAGCTTAAGCTTCTTTCTTTTTTTTATTTATTTTTTATTTTATACAAGATAGAATTTCTACAATAGCCTAATCTAAGTGTATATGTGTGTAAAGCTCCCTCCTGGAGACTTGAACCCCGGCCCTTGCCCCCCCCACACCTCACAAGCATTTATACTTGTAGAGTGACCACACCAAGGGAGAGTGGTGGTAATGCAGCTTAAGCTAAATTGCCTTGCAAGTTACCTATTTTTGTTAATTGTTAATGCTCATCTACACACAAAAAAAAAAAAAATGGTTGGTTCTGAATATTTTAGTTTGGATGGATCTTAGACTAGCCAACCCTAAACCCTTAAAATTTGGGACTAGATCTTTGACTGTGATTAGTTTTTTGTTTTCCCCCACACTTCATTAGATAAAAACTCTTTTCGACTTTTCCTCTATTGGTTTATCAATTCTTTAGATAAACACAGAGCTTAATTGTTGCTATCAACTTCTTTCTAAAAATCTCATATTGTAAATTAAACTTTTATACAGTATATGTTATGATTTGTTCTTATCTATGTTTTTTTTTTTTTTCAATGTTCTTATTACTTATCAACTTTTTAGTAATAGTTTTTTATTTTGGTTTTTAATACAAGACCTTTTTTTTTAGCTTGGAAAAACGTTAAGCATCTGTGAAGACCAAGAAAATGATTATAAGAGTATTTCCGAATTTGAAACTAGTTTCAACAAGAAACCAAACCAAAACCTCCTCCTCCCAAGAGAGGGAGAGAACAAATTAATGTATGGTGTCTAGGTTTTTTGAGAGAGTGAGATGTGTCATTTTGAAAATTCTTATGGTGAGTGAGTTAAGGCCTAAGGGAACACAGTGATGGAGGTTGCTGAGTTTCAATCACTTCTATTACAAATGCTTATGGCAACGTTTTTTAAAAAACGTCGCAATAGAGGCATATCCTTGATGTTCATGTCCTCGCCTTAGATTTATGTCCTCCTCCCATATTGGAAATTTATTTCTATTTTCTTCCTTGGGTGCTAAAAGAGGTTTAGTTTTTTTTCCCCCATTGGTAATTTATGCACAAAACCACTGCGTTTTAGACCCATGACCTTACCCTCTATCCATTTTTGTTGGAGGAGAAAGTCCCATTTGGGTTAGGGTTTATTGGCTATATGTCCCCTCTAGGCTGCTTTTACTATTATAGGACTTAAATTTTATTCCAAGGACTGGGGTTCCTGTCAACTAGATGCTAGGGGGCAGAAATGATGAAGTTGATTTTATAGAAGCCCTCTCATGTTCTTTTAGAGAATTAAATGCAGTGTACGTGCAGGACAAGAATATAGTGATTTAGGGTCATCTGTATATCGGCAGGAATAGAGTTTAGCCTTTTTGAACAAGATCAAGCTATATATGCATATGATGCTGTTGATTATGGGTTCCAGTTCTGAACCCTGAATCTTGCCCACCAAGCTTGGCCATTATAATATAAGACCTTGTATGTGATTTCTTGTAGGGTCATCACTTATTTTTTACTTTTCGTTACAACTGTTCACAGCTCTCTCCATGTCCTGTTTTGATCTAAATCCTTAAATGCCTTTGCTTTCAGGGAATTCTCCCATCTCAAGGAAGGATTTTAAAAAAGATGAGGTTTATGCCGTCATCTTTGTCATCAAATTCTCATAGACTGCTGACTGCTCTTGTTGACTCAAGGCATAAAAAGGTTTATAAGGTTAGGAACTGAATCACTGACATTGATCCTGAGAGGGAAAAAAGAGGAAAAAGAAAAGGTAATTACTAATTAATTGCATTAAGTAGTGGTGTGTGCTTTATATTGAGAATCATGAATTTCATTTGTCCATTTTTCTAATGGTTTGTAGGCTGAAAGTCAAAACATTAGAGCTAATGTATTTATTAATCGGAAGAGGGAAAAAGTGAACCGGAAATATATCCCAACTGTAGACAGGAGGCGCCAACTTTCTCCCGGGTTCTTGGAGGATGCTCTTGATGAGGTCAGCTCTTACTCTTACAATGAATCGGAAATAGATGAAAAAGTTAAACACTTGCCTTTTCCCCCTTCATCTATGGAATTTTATCATTTGACTGGTACTTTTCACCTTGGAGACCACAAACATTGTTTTAGGCATGGAAAAACCTATAGTCTTCATCTTTCTGTAGTATTCTGGAGTATTTTTCTATATATGTCTGTCCAAGCCTGAACCAATTCTCCTAATTGTGCACCAATTTTTAGGATGATGAGACAGATTATTATGATTCAAGACGTTCTCGCCGCCGCTTTGAGGAAGATTTGGAAGTTCAAGCTCGAGCTGAGAAACGCATTCTAAATGCTAAAAAGGTCTCATGACTTGATCTCTGAAGTGATTCCCCCCACCCAAAGAAAATGTGATTATTTATTTTTTCTGCTAAGACAAAGTTTCGCTTTTGGTGTTCTAGTCACAGGGACCAAAAGACATCCCTCGCAAGTCATCTCTGCCAACTGCTAAATCTTCTCGACGCCCAGTGGATTTCTCTGACAGTGAACGAGAGAGTCCGAGTATGAAAGTGATGGGGAGGAAGACGAGAGGTCTCCCCCACGTAAAAGAGCTGAGGAGCCGGTGCAAGAGTATGAAGAAGAGGAAGAAGAGGAAGAACATGATGAACAAGAGGCAGAAGTGAATGAAGCATCGGAGGAGGAAGAGGAGGAGGAGGCTGAGGTATGCCTGTTTCTTTGATTAATCTAAAATTTCCATACTACATGTTTCAGCTAGGCTCTCTGGTATGTACTCTTCCAATTGAGGCTCAAGAGATTATTTAATTAATAATTGTTGTTCTATGATCGTGCTGTCTGATGTGGGCACTTTTTGTTTTTGATATGTCGGATGCCTTTGGAAACTTCAAATTTCCTGAGTAGTTTAAACTGTCTATTTTAGATGTACTGTTGTGTCCATAACATACTTTAAAGAAATACCATTGATTGTTTTAGGACTCTAATATTTCTCCATGCTTGCTGTAAAATTTGAGTATTTTTTATATTTGTTCAATGGGATTTGACGTGTCAATAGACACCAGGTGTTATGTTTCATTTTGCATCTAATCTGAAAATTCCTTAGCATGCATCCTCGAGCAGCACTGAACAACTCTTGACGAGTTTTGGTCCTAGTGTGAACTGCTTTGGTCTAGTCCTCTGAAAGGGCTGCCAAAGAAAATACAAGTAGAAACTTTGACAGAAACAGTGATAAATGCACTATGCATATAATTCATGTGGCTAGGGAATGCAGCTTTTTCTGGGGAAGCTAAGAGTTCTTTGGCACTGATGATGATAGATTGGTGCTATGACACTGTCCAATGTCATATAATTAACAAATTATCTGCTCTAGGTGGTACAATGACGTTAACTCTGAAAGGAAATGGTTGTGCCAGATGGTCAAGTTTTTCGTCCTTATTTATTGCAATTTGTAATACATATATGATCTCTATTTGGGTGATCATCCCTAAGATTCTCATGGTGCAAGGGGATTGTATAAGAAAAACAGAGAGCTAGAGAGGAGAAAAGATAAGCTGGAGAGAAAAGACTGATTGGTGAATTTCTATATTTTCGTATATTGAATCAAAACTGATTTGTACAATATGTATATATATACAAGAACTAACACCAGAAAACAATATAACTAATCTGCAACTAACCCCACATTATACGGATCCTAATCTAACACCCAATTTCAACTAATCCCAGAATTACATGTGTCCCTATATACATCTTCTAATAAACTTAAAACTAAACTACAAGTCGTATATTAAAACTCAGGTCAGTCATATAGCAAGCTAATCTTCCAACACTACTCTGTTTCAGGAGATATGATGTTGCTGCATTGGTAGTCTTGCAAATAGGAAGGTGGTTTAATGCACCTGGATGACCTTCTTAAGGAAGGAAGAGTGGCAGGTTGAACTAAATTTGGTCCTTGAGAAGGAGATAAAAGACCAGGTGCTGTAGAATCTGGTGAAATAGGAATAGAAGAACTAGAAGTAGGTATAGAGGGTTCTGATATGATAGAATTTGATATACCAATATCTAAATTTCGATTAGATGCTTGAATAGGACCAGAATTAGAATAAGGAACATCTAAAGAAGATGTGAGAGGTTCTGAAAACATGGTATCATGTGGAATAGCCACATTAGGACAGATATGAGGAAGTGAAATGGAAGTATGTGGTGAACTTATTGAAGAAATGAAAGGGAAAACAGTTTCATAGAAAGAAACATCCCTTGAAATGAAAATTTTCTTGGTGATCAAGTTTAACAACTTGTAACCCTTAACACCAAATGGGTAACCAAGAAACACACAAGGAATTGACCTAGGGGAGAACTTAGACCTATTGTGAGCCAATGTGGAAGCAAAACAAAGGCAACCAAAAACTCTTAAGTGATGATAGGAAGGAACCTTGTCATAAAGCTTCTCAAAAGGGGTTTTATGATCCAAAACAACACTAGGCAGCCTATTTATGATGTAAACTGCTGTCGAAACACAATCTCCCCAATAACAAAGTGGTATATTAGACTGAAACTTCAATGCTCTAGCAATGTTTAAGATATGTTGATGCTTTCTTTCCACAACTGAATTTTGTTGTGGAGTAGCAACACAGGAATGTTGATGAACAATCCCATGTTGAGCATAAAAATATTTGAGGAAAAACTCTTGAGCATTGTCAGTTCTAAACACTTTGATATTAGTGTGAAATTGAGTATGTATCATTTTATAAAATGAGATCAGCAAAGGCCTAGTTTCTGATTTGGATTTCATTAGGTAAACCCATGTAGATCTTGTAGCATCATCTACAATAGTGAGAAAATATTTAAAACCATCATGAGTTGCTGTGGCAAAAGGTCCCCATACATCACAGTGAATCATATCAAAAGCATGATCAGATAAATGATTAGAGTTAGGAAAAGGTAAACGTTTGTGTTTTGCAATTGGACAAACAATACAATCTTTATTTGAATGAAAAGAGGACATATCAGATACACAATGTTGAAGTTTATCATCAGAAGCATGTCCTAATCTAAGATGCCACAAGTAAGGCTGAGTTACAATAGGAACATGGGAGACAGAATTGACAAAAGACTTCAAAACTGACTCTAGGATAGTAGAAGCTTCTGAAATGGATTTGCAATTGACTGAATCTTGTAGCAGGTACAAATTACTATGAAGCTTACCCAATCCAATCATTTTCCAGCAAGTAAGGTCCTGTATGAAGCAATAGTTTGAAAGGAAAACCAAACAACATGATAAAGACTTGGTTAATTTGCTTACTGAGATTAGATTGAAAGAAAAAACTAAAACACAAATGACACCCTCAAGAATTAAGGATGAAGTGACCTGGACTGTGCCTATGTGTGTGGCTAGAACTTTTTCACCATTAGGTAAATGCACAAAAGAAGATATTGAATTAGTGATCTTAGTAAACAAAGAAATGGAATGAATAATGTGGTCAGTGGCTCCTGTGTCAAGAACCCAAGTTTCTTCATTGTAAGCTGTTTTGTTTGAAGGATTTTCAGTAAAAATTGAATTCTTCAAACTAAGACAAGTTGAATCCTGGAAAGAGGCACAAGAAATACCTGATAGTGCTGAATTTGCTGAGTGAATGGCATCAGGGGTGGCTAAAGAAGATGCATGAGAGCTCAACAAAGATAGCAACTACTGGCATTGTTCAGATGTGAAAGGAAAAGAACTTGGCTGTGATGCAACCTCAGATTGACTAGAATCACCATTAAGACTCACTTGATTGGCCATGGACACCTTGCCTTTTTGCTTATATCCTAGTGGAAAACCAATTAACTTGTAGCATTTCTCCATGAAATGACCAGCCTTGCCACAATGACTGCAGATAGGTCTACCCTTTCCTTTTGTATTCTTCCCACCTTGATTAAATCCTTGAGTCTTGACTGCAAGAGCAGTTGCATCAACTGAAGGCCCTCCATTGAAGCCTAAAGCCCTTTCTCTTTCCTCTTGTATTACCAAAGAGAAAGCCTTGTCAATTGAGGGACTTGGTTCCATCATCAAAATCTGTGTTCAAACTTGTGAATAGACTTCATTCAAGCCATTAAGGAACTGCATTAAAGAGTCTTGATGATGAAACAGTGTGATCTTATCATTCACACCACAGACACACTTACCACAAGAACAGCACGGTAAAGGCCTGAGATTAAGCAATTGATCCCAAGAAGCTTGAAGATCAGTGAAGAAAGAAGTCACTGTTGCATCTCCTTGCATGATTGTTGAAATTTGCTTTTGGAGTTGTGAAATCCGTGGACCATTTGCTTGCAAGAAACTATTCTTTAATGAATTCCAAACCTCCATTGCAGTGTTTCTGTAAATCACACTTCCAGAGATGTGAGAAGAGACTGAATTCAATATCCATGAAGAAATCATGGAATTGTTCTTTGACCAAGCAATCTTTTCCAGAGGTGTAATGGCCATGGAAGCTGTTATAGTGCCATCCACAAATCCTAGCTTACTCTTTGCATCTAATGCCATACGCATAGCCCTAGCCCAATTAGGATAATTGTCTTCTGTCAAGGGCTGTGTGACAAGAATTGCACCTGGTGATTCTCCATGGTGCAGAAAGAATGGACTCCTCGGATCCTCCATTGGAGAGAGCTCACGATGAGTAGTGGATGGAGAAGATGAAGTTTGAGAAGTCTGATCTTGGTTAGCCATTGACAGAAACACAAAGCTCTGATACCATATAAGAAAAACAGAGAGCTAGAGAGGAGAAAAGATAAGCTAGAGAGAAAAGACTGATTGGTGAATTTCTATATTTTCGTATATTGAATCAAAACTGATTTGTCCAATATGTATATATATACAAGAACTAACACCAGAAAACAATATAACTAATCTGCAACTAACCCCACATTATACGGATCCTAATCTAACACCCAATTTCAACTAATCCCAGAATTACATGTGTCCCTATATACATCTTCTAATAAACTTAAAACTAAACTACAAGTCGTATATTAAAACTCAGGTCAGTCGTATAGCAAGCTAATCTTCCAACACTACTCTGTTTCATTCCTCTGCCTCTCTGCCTGAACTACCTCTTCACTTCTTGCTTGCATCTGCCTTCATCTTGCTTGCATCTGCATTCTTCTTCTTGTTCTTATTTTTACATTCATCCAAATTTTGACAAATTGAGTCAGATGAGGACTCTCCTCCAAGAAAGACTACATCCCATCGCAGAATGGCAGTTGTTTATGATAGTTATGAGGAATGAAACTTGCTTCTGAAAAGAATTCCATAAGTGAGTATCTCATTTATAATTTTGTCATGCTTGCTCTCACAGTTGAAACTGTTGGAGATGGAGAAAGTACATAATTGCTTTTTGTAAGAAGAGTTTATTGATTTCATGGAAAATACTTGCTTGAATAACTGTTCATTTCTTTGTCTTGATTATAAAATATTTTGTTTTTTGCATGTTTTTTTCTTATCATTTTTTTGTTTCATAGGGAACTATGTAAAAAATAATATATCTCCTTGTACTAGGTAAAAGTAAAGGTTGTATAATTTAGCATATGGTTTTTTTTGTGAATTTCTTTTAGGGGCTATGATTTTGAATCATATTCTTACATTGTTTCAGCTGAACATTTGAGACTGAATCAGAGATGAACCACCTTTGCAATTGGGGTTGGGATAACCATTGCATATTGTTCATAAGACTATTAGTTGTAGCCAAAGAAAATGGTGGCTCCCGTTTTCCCCCATTTTCAAAGTTTGTTACTCTTAACGTGTCTATGAATCTGAATAAGGATTTGTATTTTATTATGTAGGAGGAGATGTTGTGAACTGAATCAGTGTTCTCCATCATTTTTTCCCCTTTTTTTTTTTTTTTTTTTTTGAGGTAACTCTTACTATTTGTAATAACTACTAAAATTAGTAATGGGTACTTTGTGATGGTCGAAGAATATTGTACAAGGCTTATCGTTATTTTTATTATTCCGAAGTATCTGTGTTTTTTATTTTTATTTTTTATAATTAGTTGGAAGTTTGTCAAATGCAATGCCCTTGTGTATCCAGTGACGGCAGAAATCAGCCTCTTTATTTTGGGTACTTTATTTTTTTGAGATAGTTAGATAGTAGGGAGGAGGGTGAGGTAGAGGTGGAGGTGGGATTCCAACCTGTCACAAAGGATGCTATTACTTAAATCCCGATGAAAAAAACTTAATTGAAAAAAGAGAAATGAATTATCATAGATTTGTGAAGAGTTTTACTAACGTATGTCCAGTAAATTATTTTAAGAAATTTTTATGAAAAAATAAAAAAAAATAAAAAACTATTTTTTTTGACAATTTTATCAATTTTCAATTTAAAGTTTCATAAAATTGGTGATTAATATATGTTCTAAAGATATCCATTAACTGAACCTATGTGTAAAGAAGAAGAAAAGATAACGGGGCATGAAGACATAGGAAGGAGTGTTGAAAGTGGGTAAAAAAAGTTGTGGACTGGAGGGTGGATATAAAAAGCATTAATTCAACCACAAGCTGTTTGTGAATGATGTGTTCTTTGAAATTTGTGTGAAAAAGGGCTAAAAGTCTGGGACCCCACTTTAGGGCAAAATGTAAAGAGAACTTTGTGAATTTAGGATTAGTGGCAAGTGATTTCTTGTGGTTTTGGTTTACAAAATTAACTCTGAATTAAGTAGTGGCAAAATTTGTTCTTCTATTCAACTTCTGTTGATTCAGTGGATGAAAAATATTCATCTCCATGTACCATCCACCAATGTCTTACAACCCAACATGAGCCATAAATAAAACCGAAAACAGATCCTCAAAAAAGAAAAATAAGAAAAAAAAATCGAAAACAAAGCAAAAACTTGAAGTACCAAGTTCCTGGCCATGTCTCTGAAAGTACCAAATTTTTTTGCGTCTATATGGGTCTCCCTTCAAAAGTGAAATATTGACAGGTACGGTATGTATTCTTTTTTTTCCATTCAAGTTTAGGTTTGTTTGTTTTCTTGTGCTTGGCGTTCTCTTTCTTTGTTATGCCAACTTAAGATGTAGTGAAAGAAAATATATAATGCTAGGTTCACAACATTTTCACAACAAATTTTATGTGGCAAGTTGTTACCTTTTTGCCTACTAGTATTAACTTGCTACGTAGGATTTGTTGTGAAGTTATTGTAAAAATATTGTGAATGTAGTGTTTCTCATTTTTAATTCCCCTCAGTTACTTATTCTAACCCCCCCCCAAAATTGGACAAGTTTGGGGGAGAAGTTCCACTTATATTAAAAAATTTTAAATTGTAAATACAATACCTCTCTTTACTTAATTTTTAAAATTGAGTAACATACAGTTAACGCCCCTAAGGTTTGGGCTAATATTAGCTTGGTTCAAAACCCACCAACTTGATCCCTAATCACCGTGAGAGAGATAGGAAAAAAAATGAGTAACGATTTTGGGTCCAAGTTGGGTTTAGGGACTAAGTTGGTCCATTTTGAAAAGTTTTGGACATGACTAGCATTAACCCAAATCTTAAGAGTGTTAACTGTATTTTACCCTTTAAAATATCCAAATAAAGAAAAAGGTAACCGTTTTCAATAGTTAATTATGTATTTAACGACAAATTTTAATGGAATTTGAAGAAATTCCTGAAATGAATGAATTTGAAATTTAGATAACTCAATTGAAAAAAAAAAAAGTTAAAGGACTTAAATGAATTTCAGTCAAATTTAGAGGGTGAATTTTCATTTTAGCTCTCTCTCTCTCTGTCTTTCTCTATATATATATATTAAATTGTAATATTTATGAGGTTGGACTTTTCAAGGAGATAAAAGTTATCTTTATCAGATGAGAAAGGTATAAGTTTTTAAATGTTTTTTTTTAATTTTATAAAATAGAGGATTTATTTATTAATTAAGGAGCACTGTTACAAATATTGTCAATTGGGCACTCGTGAGGAGTGCCTAGTTGTAAAATATCACACACATATTTTACATAAACAAAATTTGGACATTCATTATATTCTCTAACATTGCATTGATGCTCTTATCCCCTTTCTGCTAGTTCATCTGCCATGTCATTTGCTTCATGAAAGACAGTTTTTAGATATCCAATTAAAGATATTTCATTAAGCATTATACATATTTATATGAAAAGATGTAATTATTTAAAACCTTAACGTTGGAAAAAGAGAAATTGAATTAAGTTTTTCCTTACAGTGATAATTTAGTACTTTCTCAACTACTAGCAGGATCATATTCTTTAATCTTTTGCAAAAATAAAGTATAAACACATACATTTTTTTTGGCAAGGAGTTGAGAATGCTATATTTCATCAAGGCCAAATCCCTTATATAGATGCTGGGCCTAATGTGAGTGGATCGGTGTATAAGGTGGAGAAGAATGGAGGGTTGGTTAATAAAAAATCAGATGTTTTGATCCAAATCTATGAGATGATGATGATGTTGAGATGGATGAAATGGATAAATAAAAGGTTTCCTTAGGTAAAGGAAAAGTGTGTAGTCCTATGCATCCCTAAAGTGTTTCCTTGTTTTAAGTACTGCTGAATGACGAAATGCAGTGCGGAGTTCCTCCCATGTATTGTCTATTGAAATATATAAATGGCCTTTTTTTATTATATTTTTATTTTTATAATTAGCTCAGCTTATTCATTTGGTTATTGAAATTGTTACTTATTTTTGTTAGGAAAAAACTTGTTTTACAAAACACATTGTGTTATAACGAGACACGTTTTCAAGTTATAAAAACACAGTGTGTGGAACTGTGTAAAACAAACACCACATGGTGTAAACTGTTAATACTCATTTACAAGAAATGATTGGTTTTGAATATTTTAGTTTGGGTGGATCTTAGATTAGCCAACCCTTAACCCTAAAATTTTGGGACTAGAATTGTTAAGGGCTTATTTTTGCGGGTTGGGCTATTAGTGAACTAAGGTTGCGTTTGAAAATATGAATTTGGATTTGGATTTGAGTTTTAAATCAATAAATTATAAATACCTTGTTTTTAAATCCATTGATTTTAGATGCTATTTCTAATCCAATGATTTTAAATCTCTTAAATCCTTAGTGAATTTATCAAATCTAATGATTTTTTAAAATTATCCAAATAAGGTATTTGAATTTTAATAACTTAAATAAAAATCCATATGCTCAAGTCCGGCAATCCAAATGCACCATAAATATATTTATATTTTATACAATCATTTGCCCCTTAGGTCCAATAAATGAGTACCAGCTGGTTGGGCTAGGCCTACCACAGTTTGTGGCAATCCCAACACACTTAATCTGAAAAGTAATTACAGCGGCCTAATCCTTTAACTAAGCATAAAATGAGAACCTAATTAAATAGCACCTATCTGTCTCATGTTTGCACCCAAAAGAAAGATAAAAACCTCTGTTTCTACTTCTGTGATTCCCAGAAGCTATATATACACACACACAAGGGACAAGGGATGTTAAAAAGGAAGCAAGGAAAATTAGCCATCTGTACATTCTTCATTTTATTATCCTCAGCTATTCCACTCATTAATTGTTTCAAATCATCATACTTGCTTTAAGTTTTGTTTCATTAGACCTTTTTTTTTTACTCTAAGCTTTCAAAAACGAGTACTGAGTTGTGTTGCCCCACTAGCTTCCAAGATCCATACTTGGATAGGGTTTTGGGTGAGCTCTTCAATTATTTTTGGTGTTTAAGACAGAAGATTCGCAACAAGGATTGAGCATTTGCATTAGCTTGTGCAATAAATTCTGTTTACATACTTTTTAAAACACTTTACATTAGATTATCTATTTTACACTATATTTCATTAAAATATTAATTTTTCTTGATTTTTTTAAATTGTTTATCTTTCTTCACAGTTCACACATAACAACCATCGTCCACTTTCTTCCTTCGTCCTCGAGGAATGTAAAGAAAGAATAAGCAACTAAATGTAAAATGAATAGTGCCAGTGTGAATTTACACGATTACTATAGCAAATTTGTAAATTTACACAGTTATCATAGCAAATTTGTAAATTTATATAAATTGATGTGAATTATTTTTAGGTAAAACTATGTAAATTTTACACATTTTTCTATTATACACACTGTGAATGCTAGAGTGCCATTTGTTGTATATATAGGTATATATATGGATAAGTTGTAATAATGATGTTTGAGTTTGGAGAGTATTGTTTCATAAAGTCGATAAAGTGAAAATTCAAATTCTAAAATTTTCTAAGTGAAAATTCGAAATTTAGTATTTTCGATTGGTCGAAACGTTTGCTCGATTGATCGAAATGGTAAGGAAATCTATCTTGGAGTCTTTGCTTGATTCAATCACTATTCGATTCCTATTCGATTGATTGAAAAGAACTCTCGACTGATTGAAACTCAAAATAATTGAATTTTCTAGTGACTGTTCAGAAAGTTTGAAGAGGTTTCAAGCCTTGTGAACAGTTTTATAAAACATTTTAACTCTCTATAAGTGCTTTTTGATGAAATATAATCCTATGGGTATAAATAGAGGTTTGTGTTCACTTGAAATCTTGTGGTTATTCTCCAAAATTGTTATCTGTAGAACCCAACAACTTAGTTGTATCCTATAAACAAATTTGTGATAACCCTTTAGTAACAAAAGTGTGAGGACAAATATTGTCTAAGGGTAACACTTTTGTGTCTCCAAATCATCTATTTTTGTTTGTCTTTTGTGTTGTCCTTATTCTTCCTTTATTACTTTGTGTATTATTCCCAACACCATTAATTCTTTGTTTTTTCTTAAAACTTCATTGTTGACAATTGTTTCCAAGGAAACATCACTGAAAGTATGCCTGTTTCTTTAATTAATACTAAATTTCCACACTACATGTTTCAGCTAGGCTGTCTGATATGTACTCTTCCAATTGAGGCACAAAAGATTATATACTTTATTATAATTTTTGTTCTGTGATTGTGGTGTCTGATGCGGGCACTCCTTGCTTTTTTAGATGTCGGAAGCCTTTGGAAACATCAAATTGCAAGAGTTTTAAACTGTCTATTTTCGATGTACTGTTGCGTCCACATTCCATAACATACTTTAAAGAATTACTAGTTACGTGAGTAATTCTAGTTACATGAGTTTAAACTGTTGACGAGTTTTGGTTAGGAATGGCAACGGGTCGGGTTCGGGCCGGGTTTTTGCATACCCGGACCCGACCCGCGGGCCAAGACCCGGAACCCGGACCCGGCCTGATTATTAATCGGGTTTTTTTTTCGGGGCCCATACCCGTCCCGCCGGGCCCCACGGGTCCCGCGGGCCCCGTTTATCTTCTTGGGCCCAAATCTAGCCTAACAAAAAATTTTTTTTTTTGAAGCCCATTAAATTTTTTCCCTAAATTCAAGCCTATTCAAGCCATTTAGGCCACATTATAGGGCAACCAAATCAAACCAAATTATAAGTTAATTATAAATCAACAAATCACAACTAAGATTTTAAATCAACAAATCACTTAAAAAACTACAAAATAAATCCAACAAGTCTAGGAAATTACAAAATGTCTTATCCTCCAACTAACAAATGAAAAAGACTAAGAAATTCTTACAAAATGTCTTATCCTCCATAACCGGGTTTTTATCCGGGGCGGGTTTCGGGTCGGGTTTCGGATTTTTTTATAAAACCCGGACCCAACCCGAACCCGCTTCGGGTTTTTTTTAAAAAAAAACCCATACCCGACCCTATTCTTTATCGGGCCGGGTAAAATCTGGCCCATTAGGGTCGGGCCGGGCCGGGTATCCGCGGGCCGGATCTAAATTGCCATCCCTAGTTTTGGTCCTAGCTGAACTGCTTTGGTCTAGTCCTCCCAAAGGGCTGCCAAAGAAAGCACAAGTAGAGCCTTCAACAGAAACAGTGATAAATGCACCGTGCATATAATTCGTGTGGGTAAGGGAATGCAGCTTTTTCTAGGGAAAAAGAAAGAAAGAAGAAGCTGAGAGAAAAAAAAAAATGACGTGAAGAAAAAAAAAAGGAGCCTTTGGTCTGACTTTTGAGTGCGACAAGTCTCTACAATGATTCCTATTTATCACTTGTTATTATCAAAATGCCACTTAACTCATAACTCAAAATTTGAAAAAACACCAAAAAGTTGTTCTCAATTCTCATACTCATAGCTCAAAATAGTCATGAGTAATGAGAATTGAATAAGACAATTAACCAAACAATTCTTGTACCGGTAGAGCCCACAAATTTTAAGTTCTGGTCGTTGAAAACTGAGTTTTGAATTAAAAAATTTGCTAAATCAAACACTCTCTAAGAGTTCTTAGGCACATATATTGATAGATTGGTGTTATGAGACTGTCCCAGATAATTAACAAAGTACCATTAGTCAAAGGTTTGATGAATGTAGCTAAAACTTTACTAATGCACTAAAATGAAAAAGATGCCTTTATGAGTAACGAGAATATTCTTGCCTTGAAAGCTTTTAGTAACTAAGTGTAATTAAACAGGTTGATTAATTTGCCTAGCTTGAGCACCCATTAAACATGCATAACAAAAGGACAATAGCTAAAGTTTAAGTTAGTTGAGTAATTAATATAACATATATGACCACTTAACCTAAAAGCATATATTAACTACTCAATTCTGTTATTTTTATGTTGGAGTAAACACAATAATAATAGAAATAACACACACAAAGAGAAATAAACACTCTCTCTTTTAGGAGATTCAAGTCTTGGCTAAGACTTGTAAGTTGTAATCTTTCCTTTGCGCACGTATCTGACCCAATTCATATTAGTCCATTAATAACCACAATTAAAAAGAACAAAATAATCTTTCTCATTTTTAATGTGAGATTAAATATTTTCACTAACTCCTCATCTTCCATATTCATTTTCACATTTTTACATTTACATTGTAATATGTATTCATTTTAATTGATTAATATTAAAATGCTCCAACACTCCATCATAATAAAATCTTGAAGTCAATTTCAAGAGTCTTTCATCAATTCTATCATAATAAAATAGGTATGTTGCAGAAGTTTTTTTCTTTAAGGGTCCGTCCGTTTGGGGTGAAAATAGGAAGGATGGAAAATAGAGAGAGGAAAATAGGATGAAAAATATTTTTTTACATTGTTCGGTTGGGGAAGGAAAATAGGAAGAAGAGAAAACTTGGGAGAAAGTTTTCTCTCCGGTCCCACATTTTTTTTCCCTCCCAAATAGGGAGGAAAATCTAGGACGAAAAGTGCTATAGTAGCACTTTTACAAAAATGCCCTCTTCCCACCTATTTTTTTTTCAACGTTCTCTTTTCTCTCTCTCTTTCTCTTTTCAACGTGACCTGATCTATTTTTTTTTCAAAGTGACCTGATTTTGTAACCACCTTTTTGCTGGTTACAAAATCATTTGCCCAATTAAATTTATATGTATACTATTATAATTTTTACATTATAATAATAAAAAAATAATATAAATTTATATATATAACGTGATAAATTTTATATTATTTAATAAGTACAAATAAATCTATTTCTTACATATTATATAACAAGGGTATAATAGTCAATTTATATAAATTACACTTTCCATTCCTTTTTCTCTCCAACCAAACAAAAGAGTTTTCCACCCTCCTACTTTTCCACCCCTCCAACCGAACACACAAGAGGAAAAACTAAATATTTTCCATCCTCCCACTTTTCCATCCTCCCAAAATTTTTTATCCTTAAACTTTTTCACTCCTCTAACTGAACGGACCCTTATAGTACATTTACAGATCCAATAGGTACTGATATATACACATACATGAGCTAAAGAAACGGGAAAGGATCCTATGACTCATGGGAAAGGCAGCATCTGTGTGATTTGCCTTTGTTATGAAATCTTTCTCAATTAACACTCCTCTCCTTTTCAAACTATCAAATATTAAGGTTGCGTTTGTTTTGGGTGTAAATGAATTTCGGAAAATATTTTACACCCAACAGGGTGTTTGGTAGGGCCTGTAAAATAAAGTCAAATAGAAAATCATAAACTTTGACCGTAAAATAAGCCCTTTGACCCGGAAAATATTTTACACTTCTATTTTACCTTCAAATATTTTCCGAACTCAGACATCGGAAGAGAGAGAGAGAGAGAGAGAGAGAGATTGAGCTCGTGCCGTCGAGCTCAGACCGCTGCCCCAAGCCCAGATGCATCGCCGAGCTCTCGCCAACGAGATCACGCCAAAGAGCTCACGCTGGCAAGATCGAGCCGCCGTCGCCCTCTAGATCAAACTCTTTTCGTCTCAATCTCGGCGCCGCCTAAAGCCTGCCGTCGCTAGACCGGTCTAGTCGCCCATGACCCACCCATGACTGATCTACCTCTCCTTTTCCCACGATTTGCGATCACTTTCTCTTCCTCCTCCCTCTCTCAGTTTGACCAAACGGTTTTATTTTGAGAATGGTTTTGTTACTTTAAAAGTTTATATATTGCAATTTTTTATTATAAAATTTGTTTGGAAGTTGAGAAAATGACTGAGAAAATGTGAAAAACTAGTAGAAAATTTACAATTTCAAAATGTTACCAAATACTTGAAATTATTTTCTAATATAATTTTTAAAATGTGACCAAACACTTAAAATTATTTTCTAATATAATTTTTAAAATGCAATCAAACACTAAAAAGTATTTTTCTTTCCCAAAAATATTTTCACCTCAAAAAATATTTTCACCTCAAAAAATGTTTTACACTGAAAACGCAACCTAAGCCTATCGCCTTTACTTAAAAAAAGAAAAAAAAAAAAGTTCTATATGGTCCACCATGATAAACTTTTGCTACTACGTACAAAGTAAAGAAAACAAAACCTGTCGGGCTGTCAACGTGGCATAATTCAAGCCATACGCTGGCATTGAGCAAATCAACAAAATGACCGACATAAATGTGTTTTACGATCAAAGCTTTGATACCACCCACACATTTGGTGCGATAATCACTCCATAAGTATAAATACTTGTGGAGTGTGAGGGTCAAAGGCCAAGGTTCAACTCTTCAAAAGGGAGCTTTACACACATTTACACTTAGATTAGACTAGAATAGAAATTCTATCTTAAAAAAAAGAATAAAAAAAAAAGAAAAAAGAAAGATCAAAGCTTTGATAATCTGTGGCCTAGGTGTCATGGAGAGGCAACCAATACATGTGCTAGTCATCAAAATTTGTTTTGATGCTATCAACAATCTTGACCTCCCATGCCCCTGGATTCTGCTCACACTCCGTTGTAACATCCTTGCTCTGGTGGAATGTTTCTCATCTAGTTTTTTTGTTTGGGTTAAGAGGTCCTGCAATAGTGTTGCTCACAAAGCAGCTAGATTTGCAGTTAGATCTTGTTTATCTTTTTTCTTCCATAAAGATAATCTGCCTCCTGTTTTGTTGGATTGTTGTAAGGCAGATTATCCAAGTGGTTCTTCATTTTTCCAGTAATGAGTTTGCAGATTATAAAAAAAAAGGTGTCCTGGAGAGGCAACCAATACATGTGCTAGTCATCCCATTTCCAGCACAGGGTCATGTTGCCCCTCTAATGAAGTTGTCACACAAGATCGTTGATCATAGGATCAATGTCACATTTGTTAACACTGAATTCATACATGCAAAACTCACAGCTTCAATGGCAGTGAAGAGTGAAGAGAAGAGCCCAATAAGACTGGTCTCAATCCCAGATGGACTAGAACCTGGGGATGATCGAAATGATACTCCTAAGCTGATGGAAAGTGTTGAAAAAGTGATGCCAGGCCATTTGAAGGACTTGATTGAGAAAATTAACCAGTCAAATGATGATGATCAGATCAGTTGTATCATTGCTGATACAATGGTTGGGTGGGCACTAGAAGTTGCTGAGAAGATGGGAATTAAAAGGGCTGCAGTTTGGCCTGCTGGACCGGCAAACTTGGCCTTTGCATTACATATTCCGAAGCTTATTGAGGAGGGAATTATAGATATTAAAGGTAAAATCTAGCTCGCTGCCATTTATCAATTCCAACTAGTTTATGTTATCAAATAGATTTTGCTTTACATGTTGGGAGCTTATTGAATAACTCATGATCAAGCATCTTCAATGTTTAATATATGGAACAGGAAAGGAGAGGAGAAATAATTAAGGATAATAAGATATATATTGTCCACAGAAATTATTATTATTATTATTACTATTTTTTGAAGGAACATAAATTTAAAAATGTTATTATTCATCTATTATCATAAAATATATATTATATAAGACGATATTTTTGTTAATTATTAAGATTAGGGTAAATTATGAATTTAGTCTATAATATTTCAAATGTGTTAGTTTATTCTTTAACCTTTTGATATTATGTCAAAATAATCCATACAATTAAATAGTGAATAAAAAAATATATATATATATATATATTTCTTACACAACTAATGGTTAAGATATTAAATTTTATGCTATTAAAAGCTGCCAAATGTCCTTAGTTTAAAAAATAAAATAAAATAAAATATTTAGAATTAGTTTATTTTGGTAATTTTCTTTTCTTTTAGTTTGCTTTCCCAGGTGCAAACTAGGATTAAAAACCCATAATTCATTCATTCAAAACTCAATATCCTTCATTTTCCCACATTTTCCCAACAACCAAACAAGGAACCTGCCGTTTAAACAATCTAGTTGGGATCTAATTCTCTAATTTTTATGACACCGATCCTATATTTCCATCTACTCTTATCTTATGTACATTGATTTGACACGTTGTTTGTAGTATGTAGTCTCTGTGCTAGCTTTTGTTGAGCCACTGTGGGATAATTAAAATCACTTTATTTATTTAAAGTTTTCTAGCTACAAAAATTATGTGACATTATTTTATTAGACAAATTAAACACATGTAGTAAATTACTAAATTTATGTGACACTTAATGGAAAATATGGATGGAGGGGTTAGGATGTAATATTCAAAGACTTTCAAAATCTAGGAGTATAATTTGTATTTTAGCCCATATATAATTATACGCAAGGGTACAAAAAGGCTAAAACATTTTTTTTTTGGTGGAAGTAGCAATGTGGAGCCTTGGTTTAACCTAAAGCCTTACACAAATCCGACCTTTGTGATTTCATCTTGTAACCTGATCGATTTTAATAATTGATACTCATTGTAACTTATGAAGTACGGATTTGGATACGGTACGGGTACCACACAATGACTCGCTAATTTTTGAAAAATTAGGACTTGAATATGCATATTAATTAATTATTAAATATTGTTAAGCAATTAAACATATATCAATTTAAGAGAAATAAATGATAATAAAGTGAATTCCGAATAATATATGATGTTTAGAAATTAGAATAAAAACCAAGGATAGGATCTAAAAGAGTAAATAAAAGAAAACTAGATAAGTGTTCAAGATTAATACTAAAAAGAAATAAAAGATAAGTGTCCCTCTCGTATCCTGCAATTAAAAAAAAAAAAAATAGGACATGGCTGGGTCAAGGGTGCAAAAAGTGTTCCAAATGTGTCTTGTGTCTGACATGGTATGGTACCCCAAATGAAATGTCTGTACTTTCTAGACTATAATTTAGTAGAAAACCAATTCACAAACAGAGTAGTCCACTTGACTAATAGTTAAGTCCACAGGTGGATTTCCTTCAGATTTCCTTGAGGTAGGTTTAGGTGGATTTGGTGTCTATTGGGTCGGTGGAGGCTAGTTTGAACAAGTGTAGTTTTACCGTGGATTTAATTTACCCAAGTTGGGTTAAGTTTACCTAGATTGGATTTGAGTTTGGGGTACTTTTATATTTAGTTGAGGGTATGTTGGACATTGCACTATAGAATGTTCTCGGAATTGAAAGATTTTATTAAATTTAATTGAGGGAATAACGAAATAGTGGTGTTTCTTCATTTTTGAAAAATAAAAAGGGGAGATTGGTTGGTTTCAAATATAGAAGAAGAAAATTTTTTTTCCCTATAAAATGATAGCCTTTTGACTGCTTGTTGATTTCCTCTAGGGTTGCCAAGCTTTTGAAACCCTCATTTTCCCACTATAGTAGTAGAATTATTGAACACTCACCTTCTTTTTTATTTTATTTTATTTTATATATTATAAAGCAATCCAACACCAAACAAATCCTAATAAATTAGGTGTGATCTTCCCTAATCATATTCTAATTAAATTGGGAAAAAAGAGGGAATTGGAAGGGATCTTATCATGGTATGTTCTTATCCATAAATTTTCTAATTTGGCCTTTTATTTATAATATTTAACAATTAACTATGGGTCTGTTTGGATAGAACTTATTGCTGAAAACTGAAAACTGAAAACACTGTAGCAAAATAATTTTAAAATGTGTGAATAGTACCGCGGGACCCATTTTTAATGAAAAAGTTGCTGAAAAGTGAAATTTGTGGGTCCGTGAACAGTGCACGGATGCACTGTTCACAGAAGACTGGGTCAACAACTGCGGCTGGAAAAAAAAAAAAAACTGAAAACGCTGAAACGCAAAACGCAGTTTCAGTGGAATCCAAACGCCCTCTATGTATCATACACACACACACACACACACATGATTGGTAGACTGGTAGTTGGTACTTGTTTAATGTTGATAAAACAAAATAATTGAACCATTCTATAGGAACTCCAAGAGAAAACAACTTGATTTGGTTGTCAAAGGATATCCCAGCATGGAGTAGCAGTGGTTTGCCTTGGAGCTGTCCAGGAGACTCAAAGACACAAAACATTGTTTTTGAATTTCATGCTTTCAAAATGAACCATTATGTCAGACTATGCAATTGGCTTCTCTGCAACTCATTCTATGAGCTTGACTTACCGGTTTGAGATTTAATTCCTGGGTTCATACCTGTTGGCCCATTACTTTTGGGTAATGAATTGGGCAATCATGCCGGAAGCTTTTGGCCCCAAGATTCAACTTGTCTAAGCTGGCTTGATAAACAACCTATGGGTTCAGTCATATATGTTGCTTTTGGCAACTTAGCAACCTTCAGCCAGCAACAGTTTGATGTAGTAGCACTTGGTCTTGAACTCTTAGTCAAGCCATTTTCGTGGGTTGTCCGATCAGACATAACAGATGGAGCACTTGCTGAATTCTTGCTTGTGTTTAGAACAAGACTAAATGATCGTGGAATTATTGTTGAATGGGCACCTCAAGAGAAGGTGTTAGACCATCCTTCTATTGCATGTTTTCTAAGCCATTGTGGATGGAATTCAACCTTGGAGGGTATAAGCATGGGAGTCCCATTTCTATGTTGGCCTTTCTTTACAGACCAATTCCATAATAAGAGTTACATATGTGATGCTTGGAAGATTGGTTTGGGGTTGACCCCAGATGAAAATGGGCTTATCACCAGGCATGAAATCAAATCAAAAATAGAAATACTGCTCTCTAATGATGGTATAAAAACTAATGCACTGAAACTGAAGGAAATGGCTAAAAAGAGTGTAATTGATGGCGGATCTTCATTTAAGAATTTCAAAAGCTTTATTGAGCAAATAAAGCATTAAGGGTGCTCAAAAGAGTTTTTTTTTTTTTTAAGTGTGTTTTTATACGGTATATGTTATGATTTGTTGTTCTTATCTATGTTTTTTTTTCATTGTTCTTAATTCTTATCAACTTTTAGGTAATAGTTTTTTATTTTGGTTTTTATTACAAGACCTTTTTTTTTGGCTTGGAAAAACGCAAAGCAGTGAAGACCATGAAAATGAATATAGGAGTATTTTTCTAATTTGAAACTAGTTTCAACAAGAAACCAAACCAAAACCTCCTCCTCCCCAAAGAGGGCGAGAACAAATGTATGGTGTCTAGGATTTTTGAGAGAGTGAAATATGTCATTTTAAAAATGCTTATGGTGAGTGAGTTATGGCCCAAGGGAACATATTGATAGAGGTTGCTGAGTTTCAATATTTTTGTCACAAATGCTTATGACGATGTTTTTAAAAATGTCAAATGTCGCAATAGACCTATTGCGACATTCTTGAACGTCACGGAAAAAAAAAAGCTGCGATAGGCCATTTGTGTCTACAACGATGTTCTTTTGGTTTTTTGCGATGTTTTGCAAACGCGACCTAAACCCAGTTTTCTTGTAGTGACTTGATAAGAAGACAAGTTTAAAGATTACACACTTTATTAGCCCTAAATTTTTCTAAGTAAAACAAACTACAGAAAATATAAGATTATACTAATAGTAATTTATATGCAGCAATGATAGGTTTTACTTTATGCCCAAACCCTATGTCTAGATGCTTTATCTAAATTGAGTACATTGATAATAAGATGTAATGCTCTAATGAAAGTTTCTCTGTAACTAAGAGACCTCCTCTGGCTTTTCTTAAACAGTAATATTGTGGTCCCTTCTCTTTAAAGCTGACGGACCTGACGATCTCGCTTATAAACGATACCATAAAAGCTGGAGGGTCCATTCCAAAGCTGACAGGTCCATCCCAAAGCTGACGGGTAACCCTCAAGATTCTTGGTGTGTTTATGAGACGACCCAAAGACATAGACGGAATGAGTAGCTCACAACTTGAAGCTGACAAGATATAAGGAAATATCTTGTGCCCCACGATAAACCTTAATCAAAAAGATTCCTACAAGGAAAGGATTCCAGAGGATGCACGAATCAAGAAAGATCTCTCTCACATGGAAAGATCTTCTAAGTCAAGAAACAAATATCAACCCTATGCTACTATAAAAACCCCAAGACCCTCACAACCCAAGGTACGCATAATTCACTCTAGCTCTAGCACTCTAGAGTTGTGAAAATTCTCTAACTTGACCGTCAGAGGGTATTTGGTTGGTACCACACCGATACTCTTTGTAAGGTCTTCTTTTTCGCTTTGTATTGTGCAGGTCTTGTAGCACGTGTCGACCGTGTAGCTTACTGACGATTCTCGGTATCATCATTAACAAAAACTTAAATTTCTAATAAAGTATGTTGTGCCTTGTTTTTCGTTCACCCAATTGCTCAAATTAGTAATTGGGTGTCTATATAAAAGTGATTGTTCACCACTAATAATCAATCACCTCAATATGTTATGAAATTGGGTATCCTTAAATTTATTATTTTCCCCCTATTAGATCAGAACACGATGCTTTCAAATGTTGTGTAATTTCTTTTTTGGAGAAATGAATAAGTGAACTTTCATTAATCAAAGATAGTTAATAAAAGCATTTGTTAATCTTGATGGAACAGACTCCATCTAGGCTTCAAAATCAACATCCAAAGCATAAATTGCTAAAGAATAGGTCATGACATTTCCTTGCCGTTGCACACGAGTAAAGCGAAAAAGTTTGAATGTTTGGGCTAACTGTCTTGATTTTTTTAATAATATGGCCATAGGTTGTATTCATCTTTTTTTAATTTTAATCAGTGTTAAGTTTGTGAATATCCACCTCAATTGCAAAATTAATTTACTTGCCTTGCAGCTATATAGCTTCCATTACTTCAATCGATGAAGGTTGTGCTAATTTTTGGCTTATTGTTGCTACTGTTTCACCATCTAAGTGACCGTTTGGATCCGGATGATAATTGCTGCGTTGTGCGTTTTTGCGTTTTCTCCTCTCTTTTTTTTTTTTCCTCAATGTCCATGAACAGTAAACTGTACTATTCATGCACGTTATTTCATTGTGCGGGAGACAATTTCACTGTTCATGGGACCCACAAGCACTTTATTCAAAAAAAAAATTAAAAATGGGTCCCACAGCACTATTCACTCATTTAAAAATTATTTTGCTACAGTGTTTTCAGTTTTCAGCAATAAGTTCTATCCAAACGGACCATAAGTCACGAATTATCACCCCAATACTAGCTTCAATCAATAGTGCTATTAAAGGCAGGGACGGAACCAAGATTTAAACTTAGAGGGGCCGAAGTTCTTTATTCAAAGATTTTAAAAAATTGGAATATTAATATTAGAGGTTGACAGCATTGCATTATTAACATTAATTTATTAATTATTATTTGTATTTGTATTTTTTTCTTTTGAAAAAAATCAATAATAAGATTTTATAATCAAGATTTTCGTAAGTCATGGAGCATCAATATGTGGCATATCCTCGGTGGAGTCATTTGAAAGGAGCATAGAGCTCTCAAGTGAGAGGGAGAAATTGGGTAAAGGTTATTGGCTTTTTGTAATTTTTTTTTTGCTAGGATTTGTAATTGATTTGTTGTTATTGTTTTTGCTTAGACTGGATATATGATTTGTCCAAATATTTTTCTTATTATCCGGATATGTGAATTTATTATAGATTTTTCTTGTTATCTATTTGTTGAATTTCTTGGGTTAATTTGTAAATTTTTTAGGTTGGGGAGGGGGGGGGGCAATTATATAAATTTTAGAGCCAAAATTAAAATTCTTTTTGTTGATATAAATATATACTAGTATATTTTTTTTCAAAGGTTGGGGAGGCCATGGCCCCCCTTTGAGTAGTTTCGTCTCTAATTAAATGGGGTTCTAATTAGCTCAATTGATAAAATTTCTGATGATTAAATAAGAGATTTGAGTTTAATTTCCGTCTACACTAAAATCTTATTGATGTCTTGGTCTAATGATGAAAAACTATCATTAAAAGCAAACACCATAAGTTGAAACTTTTTCAAATAAAAAAATTATTAAATATTTATTTATTGGGTATTAAAGTGACACCAATCAAAATGTTGTGTGAAATATTGAGATGGATAATAAGTTTTCAGTTAATAAGTTTATTAATAGAATAATAGTTATTCCATTAGGAGCAAAAAAAATCTCATACAGCGTGTGCTTCTTACAAGCTACGCATGCTTGTGAATAGTACACTCCATAGAATAGGCTTAAAGTGTCAACTATCCATGAGGGTCACAGGGAAACAAATGAAGGATGTAAGAGCATTCGCACTAGGGATTGGAAATGGAAAATGTAGAGAAAATTTAGCATTAAAGCACAAAAAAGCCAGCATTTGGACTTGTAAAAGCTCACTTTTGCAAAAAAAAAAAATTTGCAATTGTGCTACAATGCGATTCTAAATGTAGAATCGCTCTGTAGCTCAATTGTAAAACCAAAAAACATTACTTTATTCTTCAATGCGATTCTATAGTGCGATTCTCCACAAGTTCTGTGGATGGTGTTTCTCATTTAGTCTCTCTCTCACAGGGCTCCTCCCTCCTCAGTCCTCACTCTTTCTCTCATATCACATCACTTTCTCGTTCAAAGTTGCACCAGAGCTGGGTTGGGTTCGTGGTCACGGCATGGCAATCAGCGTGGATTTTGGATTTTGGATTAGCGTGGATCAACGGAGATTGGAGATCATGGTGGGTTGTGTTTGGATCGGTGAGCTGTGTGGGTCGTGGGTCAGGTGGTGGGTTTGGAGTTGTGGGTTAGGTGATGGGTTTGGATAGGTGGATCAGTGTATCAGGTGGTGGCGTGGGTTTGGATCGATTGTGGCCAATGGGTCTGGATCATGGAGATTGGTGGATTTTGGATTTTGGGTTCAGGATCGGCGTGGGTTTGGATCGGTTGTGGCCGGTTGGTTTGGATCGGAGCTGAATTTTGGATTTTGGGTTTGGATTGATGCTTTGATGGTGGCTCCGATGGTGGCTTTGATCGGTGTCGGTTTTGGCTTGGTTTAATGGTGGCTTCGATGGTGGGGTTTTGGCTTGGTTTGAACTGATGCTCTGATGTGTTTTTTTTTTTTTTTTAATGTGGTTTTGGTTTTGGTATGATGGTCTGGTGGGTGGTGCTGGGATATGTGGGGGTGGCTGTGTGTTGGTGGTGGTGTGGTGGCTATGAGGGTGACTGTGTGTTGAATTATTTTGGTTTTATCTGTTGTGGCCGGTGCTAGAGGTTGAGGGAGAAAGAGAGGAAAGGAAGAGAAAAAGAGAAATAGTAAAAAAAAGGAATAAAAAAGAATATTTAAATAAAATGGAAAAAAAATTGAGTTTTAGAATGTTTGGGATATTGTAAAATGATATAGTATAATTAATAAAATAGTTTTTTGGAATGGTAAAATAGGATATGATGCAATTTTCAAATGTGAATGCTCTATGGACGTGATGTCAAATGATAAGGATTTAATACCTATAAAAAATGTTAGGAATAAAATATTTTTATACATAACAGACAAAACATGTGTGATTTGTATTTTTTGTAAAAAAAATAATAATAATAATAAATAGAAAGAATTTCTTGACTTGCACACAAACCCTGCCGCGGCGAGTGGACAATCTAGGAAAATCCAGCGACTTCCGGTTACCAAATGAAATCTAATATTTATATAAAGTAAAATAATAAAATGACTACAAATATTATAAATTTAACTTTGCTCAAAAAATAAAATAAAAGTCTTTGAAACAGTCTAGTCACAGGGGCTGCACCACCTTAAGGACAAAGTGGTGGACCACCCTAACCTGAATTTTTTTTTTTATATATATATAATAATTTAAAAAAATTTATTTGTCTACCCTTTCAAAAAATTTTGGAAACACTTTTCATTTTTTTATACCAATAAAATTAAATTTTGTTCAATAATTTGTTCTATTCAGTGGATGAATGATTGTTTAGTTGTGTACATTGAAAGAGATGTAGCTTGTAACATTGATAATGAGACTATCATGCAACGATTTCAAAATATAAAAAATCGTAGAAGACAATTGTAGACTTGATGTATTTACGTATTTTTTTATTGTTGTTATTGTTAATATATGAATTTTTCTTTTTATTAAATTATATAATTTATGCTTCTTAAAAAATTACTGAAGCCACTGTCTAGTCAAGATTAAAAAATCATTGGATACTAATTCCTTATATGAAAAATAATGTCTACTATCAATCAAATGAAGAAAATATTTCTTTTACCAAGTGCAAGAGACCTATCCTTCAGTGATATGTGAGTCTCGCACGCGTAGGACTCATATATCACTGGAATATAGGTCTCAGTCTCATAGCATAAAAGTTTTTTTTTTTTTTTTTTTTTCAATAAATACGAGACCCATCTCTCCATCACGTGTGGATCTTACATGCGTAGGACTCACATAACATAAAGGGTTTTTCCGTAATGTTATTATTTTACCCCATAAAAAAAAAAAAAAAAAGGTAAGAGATTTTTTTTTTTACTAACAGAAAAAATCTTATAATACTTTTGTTTTTACCAATCAAATTATTAATTTACCATAGGTCCAAAAAAATAATAATTATGCTTGGACAACCAGAACTTAAAAGTGAAAAAAAAAAAGAATCTAAATCTTCTGTTTGTGATAAATTTTTATTAATAAAGTATAGAATAAAGCAGAAAAAGTGAGATAGAACCTCCAGACTTTAAAAAAAAAAAATAGTTAACAGACAACAATTGGTGGCCGAAAGTTTTAGCACAATCTAGTAGTTTCTAGCGCCACCTGGCACCGCTTCCACGACCTTCCAGATGTCTCTGTCCTATTAACATAAAGGACTTCTACTCTCCTCCTCTCCTCACTACTACTCTGTTCTTACAACAAAAACATCACGCACAAATTTTCAACATAATTTCCTTCTTTTCTTTGAAACAAAAACAAACAATTTTGTTGCTTGACAGATTTCAGAGATTGCAAAACCAGAATAGCGGAAAAATCTTCTTCGCAAAGAGCAAGTTCTACATACCCATCAACGAATTTCAGTATCTCTCTGCTAAAAAGGTAAAGGTAATACTCTCTGTTTATTTTTTTTTTTTTTGAAAATTTGATCTATGATTGTGTAACTCTGATGGGTCTTTTTAGTTTCTCTGTTGTTGTATCTTAATGCCTCTGGGATGCTGTTGTACTTGTGTTTTTATTTTTTTTTGTCTCCTCGGATTCGGTTCTAATTTGAAGTTGTTGGGAAAAAATATGCTGCGATTTTTTGTTTTGTTTTGTTTTTGTTAAGGATTGAATGGTAGACAATGCATAGCTTAGTAGAATTCAGATTGTCATGGTCCCAGAACAAAATGCATAGTTCTTACAAACTGGGGTGTCATATTTGAAACAGAACACAGAAAAGCAATTAGGAAAGTTATTACTTATTTATTATGTTGTTGATTTGATAATTTGTATAGCTAAATACATTCAATTTTTGGCTATGTGTATGTGGATGGGTGTGTATCGCATGTTTCGAGTGGGGTATTGTATAATTTTCCGTTTCATATGAGACTTTTTTGGTTGCGAAGCTTTCGTCTTTTTTTTCTATATGAATTCTTTTCCTTGTGGCTTTGATGTTATGGTAACAAAGGTTTTTAATAGTGATTTTTATATTTTGAAGTCGTTATAGGTTCTAAGAAGCAAAAAAGATGAATCCTGAGAAGAACACCCACAAGACCAATGAGACTTTACTCGCTGCTAATGAGTTAGCAACGACTGGTGGGCATTCCCAGTTCACTCCTCTCCATCTTGCTCTTGCTTTGATCTCCGATGCTAATGGCATCTTCAAACAAGCAATTGCCAATGCTGGTGGTGAAGATGCCACCAAGGCAGTGGAGAGAGTGTTCAGCCAGGCATTGAAGAAACTCCCATCTCAGTCTCCTCCCCCAGATGAGGTTCCAGCCAGCACAAGTCTAATCAAAGTATTGCGCCGTGCCCAAGCAGCGCAAAAAACACGTGGGGACACGCATTTAGCTGTTGATCAGCTGATTCTTGGCCTTCTTGAGGATTCTCAAATTGGGGACTTGTTGAAAGAAGCCGGTGTTCCTGCGGCGAAAGTGAAATCAGAGGTCGAGAAGCTTCGTGGGAAGGAAGGAAGGAAGGTGGAGAGCGCTTCCGGGGATACCAATTTTCAGGCTTTGAAGACTTATGGAAGGGACCTTGTTGAGATGGCAGGAAAGCTTGATCCAGTCATTGGCAGAGATGAGGAGATAAGGAGAGTTGTTCGAATTCTCTCAAGGAGAACTAAAAACAATCCTGTCCTTATTGGAGAGCCTGGTGTTGGTAAAACTGCTGTGGTGGAGGGTTTGGCTCAAAGGATTATGAGAGGTGATGTCCCTAGTAATCTTGCTGAAGTAAGACTCATAGCATTGGATATGGGAGCATTGATAGCTGGAGCAAAGTATAGGGGAGAGTTTGAAGAGAGATTGAAGGCTGTATTGAAAGAAGTTGAAGAGGCTGAGGGAAAAGTTATACTTTTCATTGATGAAATTCACCTTGTTCTTGGTGCTGGTAGAACTGAAGGGTCTATGGATGCTGCAAACCTCTTCAAACCAATGCTTGCGAGAGGGCAGCTAAGGTGCATTGGTGCAACCACACTTGAGGAGTATAGGAAATATGTGGAGAAAGATGCTGCATTTGAGAGAAGGTTCCAACAGGTGTATGTGGCAGAGCCTAGTGTTGCTGACACAATAAGTATCCTTCGAGGTTTGAAAGAGAAGTATGAAGGTCATCACGGTGTGAGGATTCAGGACAGGGCTCTTGTTGTTGCAGCCCAGCTCTCAAGCCGTTACATTACAGGTATGTACTTTCAAGACTACCATGACTTAGTGTGATTGTGTTGGTTTCCTTTTTAGACATGTGTTCTTTCATTAGTTAGTCTTATTCAAAGTTGAGATATTGATGTATGTGTTTTCTTTTTGGTTAGGGCGTCATCTCCCTGATAAGGCGATTGATTTGGTGGATGAAGCATGTGCAAATGTGAGAGTCCAACTTGATAGCCAGCCTGAAGAAATTGATAACCTTGAGAGGAAGCGAATACAGCTCGAAGTTGAACTTCATGCGCTCGAAAAGGAGAAGGATAAAGCTAGTAAAGCCCGTCTTGTTGAAGTAAGTGTTTGTTTTCAAAGATCATCTGGAACATACTTGTGGTTGCTTTTATGTATCATTT
The DNA here is from genome assembly GCF_040712315.1 of Castanea sativa. Taxonomy (NCBI): domain Eukaryota; kingdom Viridiplantae; phylum Streptophyta; class Magnoliopsida; order Fagales; family Fagaceae; genus Castanea; species Castanea sativa. The sequence goes on along the minus strand of NC_134016.1, from coordinate 34,982,357 downwards.
GCATTCTAAATCTGCTGTCCTTCTTATAGGTACGGAAAGAGCTTGATGATTTAAGGGACAAGCTTCAACCTTTGATGATGAAATATAAAAAGGAGAAAGAAAGGATTGATGAGCTTAGACGACTAAAGCAGAAGCGAGAAGAGCTCTTGTTTGCTGTACAAGAGGCTGAAAGAAGATATGATTTAGCTAGAGTTGCTGACTTGAAATATGGGGCAATCCAGGAAGTGGAAGCTGCTATAGCTCGGCTTGAAGGAAACGCTGATGATAACTTGATGTTAACAGAAACTGTTGGCCCAGAGCATATTGCAGAGGTTGTCAGCCGCTGGACTGGCATACCTGTCACAAGGCTAGGCCAGAATGAGAAGGCTAGGTTAATTGGTCTAGCTGAGAGGTTGCACAAGAGAGTAGTTGGACAGGATCAAGCAGTTGGTGCTGTTGCTGAGGCAGTATTGAGGTCCAGGGCTGGGTTAGGAAGGCCTCAACAACCAACAGGCTCATTCCTATTCCTAGGTCCAACTGGTGTTGGCAAAACTGAACTTGCAAAGGCTCTTGCTGAGCAACTCTTTGATGATGAAAATCTGTTGGTGAGGATTGACATGTCTGAGTATATGGAGCAACACTCAGTTTCACGGTTAATTGGTGCTCCACCAGGGTAAGTGTCTTAGCATATTTATTCAACCAGTCTTTATATATTTATGATGTGAAAGTAGATTCTTACTCTCATTCTACTCTTGCAAATCTCAGGTATGTTGGACATGAGGAAGGGGGACAGCTCACAGAGGCCGTGAGGCGCAGGCCTTATAGTGTAGTACTCTTTGATGAAGTGGAAAAGGCACACATCTCTGTATTTAATACTCTGCTCCAAGTTTTAGATGATGGAAGGTTAACCGATGGCCAAGGCCGTACCGTTGATTTTAGGAACACTGTGATTATCATGACATCAAACCTTGGAGCAGAGCACCTACTTTCTGGACTAATGGGCAAGGTCTCAATGCAAGTTGCTCGTGATCATGTAATGCAGGAGGTATTGAATTACTTTCAATACTTAACAAATAAATGTACATATTTCTGTTATGTTAAAATTGGTAGTAATCCCTTTGTTGTTACTTGACAGGTAAGGAAGCACTTCAGGCCAGAGTTGCTAAATAGGCTGGACGAGATTGTGGTATTTGATCCTCTCTCACATGAGCAGCTGAGAAAGGTTGCTCGGTTACAAATGAAGGACGTTGCAAGTCGGCTTGCTGAGAGGGGAGTTGCCTTGGCTGTAACTGATGCTGCTTTGGACGTTGTATTAGCGGAAAGTTATGATCCGGTTAGTATTCCTTTTCCAATTAGTCTAAAGACACAACTTTTCTCAGTACTTTTATTTTCACTACTTTTGAGTTCACAAGCTGTTAATGGTAGTAGACAATAGGGTGCTGTCAATGTTGAGTTGTCAATGTTGTGTCCCGCTTAAATCTGGTTTGCTTTTAGCTAGCAAGAAATACTTAATGGTATTTTTTTTTTCCGTTCAGGTTTATGGTGCTAGACCTATCAGGAGGTGGCTGGAGAAGAAGGTTGTGACAGAGCTGTCAAAAATGCTTATAAGGGAAGATATTGATGAAAACTCAACTGTGTACATAGATGCTGGGCCTAATGGGAGTGGATTGGCGTATAAGGTGGAGAAGAATGGAGGGTTGGTTAATGCAGCCACTGGTCAAAAATCAGATGTTTTGATCCAAATCCCTAATGGGGCAAGAAGTGATGCTGCTCAGGCAGTAAAGAAGATGAAGATAGAAGAAATTGATGATGATGATGACGATGAGATGGATGGGTAAAGCGTTTCCTTAGGAAAAAGAAAAGTGTGTAGTCCTATGCATCCCTGAAGGGGATAGTAAATGAGCATTTTGCGGTTTCTGTATTTGAATGTCTTTTTTGGTTTTTGTTTTTCCTTGTTTTAAAGTACTGCTGAATGATGAAATACAGTGGGGAGTTCCTCCCATGTATTGTCTACTGAAATATATAAATTGCCCTTTGTTTTATTATTATTCGCTCAGTCTTTATTCATTTGGTTATTGAGATTTGAGAATGTTACCTATTTTTGTTAATTGTTAATGCTCATCTACAAGAAATTGTTAATTCTCATCTAGTCGACCCTAAACCATAAAAATTTGGGACTAGGATCTCAGACTGCCATTAGCTCTTTGTTTTCCTTAAACTTCATTGTAGACACCTGTTTCCAAGGAAACATCATCGGGAAGTGTTTTAGCAATGTTTCAGAAATCAGCATACTCAAGGAAAAATATAGACTAATTATGCAATCACAAACAAGAAGGATCGCAGTTACCCGAAGCCCAATTTAAAAATCATGCTTTTCTATGAGGATTAGTACTTGTATTCAGCAAAAGAACACATGGGAGCACAAATGAAAACTCTTGCTATTGGTGAGCATGTACAGAGCAGCCAAAGGTGTTATATATTCTTTTGGTAAAATGTTACTCCATTGTCGGATGTACTTAGAGCATTCACATTAATGAATCTAAAATAGAATAAGTGCCCAATTTTGCACATTTGGGTCCGTTTGGATAGAACTTATTGCTGAAAATTGAAAACTGAAAACTGAAAACACTGTAGCAAAATAATTTTAAAATGTGTGAATAGTACCGCGGGACCTATTTTTAATGAAAAAGTTGCTGAAAAGTGAAATTTGTGGGTCCGTGAACAGTGTACGAATGCACTGTTCACAGAAGAATTAGTCAACACTTGCGGCTGGAGGAAAAAAAAAAAAAAAAAAAAAAAAAACTTAAACGCAGACGCAGGAATAAGTTTATCCAAACGCCCTCTTAATCTCAAAATTCTCTCATTAAGCTAATGTTGCTACAATAACCTTATAATTTATACATAGTTACTGTAGTTTTCTATTCTAATATTTTAATTTTTTTTCTCACCTGTGAGAGAGAGAGAGAGAGAGAGAGAGAGACTTGAGATGACAAAAGTAGTATTAAAAAAAAGAATGAATATGAGTAATTAAATAAAATGAAATGTAAAGTCGACGATTGATGTGAGTGTTTTGTAAAAGTAGTTACGTAAAATAGAAAAAGTAACTTCTTATACTAAAATAGACAAAAAAAATTTAGACAAACTAATATGCTCTAATAAAGTAGTTATTGATAACAATTCTTTATTTGCTAAAATATTATTTTTGTCTTTAAATTTTATTAAAAATTTATTTTTTGTCCCTAAAATTCAAAAGACTTAGGGATGAAAAATGAATTTAGGGACGAAAAACCTTTTAGGTAGAGTTTAGAGATAGGAGTAATATTTTACCCTTTTATCTAAATAGTATGGAGGGATACTCTAAACTTTTATTTTTGTTTTCTTGTGATCTTTCATGTTATTTTCATTCTTTGTAAATAAAGATTATTTTTAAGGCTTTCTTAATTTTTTTAGTAAATTAATTAAGTGGGAATTTTATTCTAAATCACTTAAATTAGAGAGAATTTTTATGGTCGGAAGAATCTACACTTTTAGATTCGCAATTAGGAAGTTTTTTTTCTTTATTTAATACTAGCTTGTAACCCCATGTATATGTATAAATATACTTAAAAGATATAAATTGAGATGCATAATATAATTCTTACATATATAATTTAAATAGTATTGATAGTCATTCTTATATATTTTTTAATTCTTTAAAAAGTCTTGTAAGAATATTATTAGGTAGAAAAGGTAAATTGTCCATTTTTTTATTTATTTAAATTTTTTTATATTCATTAATTCTAAACTCTTTGATTTTTGTATGTAATAATTCACTCGAATGGATATTTATGATGTGGTCCCACATTTGACTGCAAAATTAAAAAATAAAACTTTCTAAAAATAAATAATTTAGAACACATGAGACAAAATTAGACTTCAATTATAAAATCTAATTGAATTTTCTCTGAACTTTGCCTCTATATATAGAGAGAGAGAGAGAGAGAGAGAGAGAGAGAGAGAGTCTAATGTAGTCCCCTATGGTCACAGTTCTCAAACACTCTTGGTTGTGTGATAGCTGGGCAAGATTTCTATTGTAAAATTTAGACACAGTTTTGCTTTCTTTTCACTGTAAAACTCCAGTAGAGCTTAGCATCTGTGCATCATATTGTACTTTGACTTTTACACAATTTTTATGTAAGAACTAAGAATGCTATAGATATTTAACACATTTTAGGACCCTTTTCATGGTTCATAGCCAGTGGAGGAGTTAAGGATTTTGATTTCACGGGTTGCAAAATTCATAGGACGGATATGCATGTGTGCATGTGTGTTTATACACTTACATATGTAGTACACAAATAGTATGTTTGAAGCTTTTAGCTTTTAGTTTTTATATACTTTTTAAAACTTTAATTTTTTTCTCCCTTTTTTCTTCCTTTTCAAAAAAAATTTCAAAGTGCAAGTATATTTTAGCACACTTTTAACAAAAAGTTAGATAAGTTGTTCCCAAATAGACATGTGCACATGCACAACACATTAAGTGCCCATTTAGAAATAGCTTGTTTAGTTTTTTGCTGAAAGTATGCTTAAGTATATTTGTACCTTGAAATTTTTTGAAGAAGTGAGAAAAAAAGGAAAAAATAAGGTTTTAAAATGCTATAAATAAAAGCTAAAAAAAATTAAAAGCTGAGCTTATAAGTTGATGTCAAACAGACACTAATTATATATTTAGAGTACAAAATTGTATATATTAAATTGGCTAACATTAAGAGAAAATATGTGAACCTAACTTTTGTATTATAATTTTTACCATAATTTTAATGTGGCAGACTGTGAACGGTGGAAACAAAGTTATAATTTGATGTGTCAATAGGTAGCTTGTTAGAGTTTGGCACATGACTTGTAACCAAAGTTCGGACATACAAATTGCGGTCGCATAAGAGAGAGTGCAAAATGTAAGTGCATTGTACCCAGTTTTTTCTTTTAGAGAACACTATTAATGGGGACGGGCCCGGCCCATGAACCCGTCTTTAAATACCTTGGACAAAACAAGACATCCTTTTCACTGGGTATAAAGCCTGTACGATTTTGGGTATTCTAAACTCTAAAGTGGCGCATAAAAACGACATGATTGTATGAATTGAATACGTTTCGTCCGGAATGCCAAAAAAAAAAAATTCTATTTTGCCATTTTCAAACTCACTCTATCTATTTTGTTATTTTATTTTCCAACATACTAATTTTTATTTTTATATACAACTCATTAAAATAATATAAACTATATATATAAAAATTAACTCTCTTTTCTAGGGATGACAATTTTTTCCCGCCCAGTTTGACCCACCCCTCTTCACTTCACCCCATGCGGGTTTTTCCTGCCCCGCAAAGATGATGGGGCGAGGATGGGGCAAGATTTTAGACCTGCACCACAGGCAGGGCGGGGATGGGTTTACACTTTCTAGACCCACCCCGCCCTGCCCCACGCCACGTTAATAAGGATTAAGTTGTAATTTTTTCATACTCTAAAATCCTATTATTTAAACAAAAATATCATCAGCTTATTTTATTCTACCTAACATGGTTCTACCTCTCTTTTCTCTCAAGCAAAGTTGAAAATAAGGTACCAATTTTAACTCTTTTTTTGTCTTTTCATTCATGATTCATATGTCTTTCTCAACTTACTTTTCATCATTAACATAATATGAGACTTTTGTATCATACTATGAGATTTTTGTTGTGATATTGTCTTGTTAAACATTTAAATAATGTTATTTAGTTTTTGCTAAAAATTAGTTTGATTTGATAGGATAAATTTATTTATAATTTCAAGTATATTTTTAATATTGAAACATGTCATTTTATTTGAAAAAATGGTAATAGTTATAGGGAAAATTAACAAGAAATAAAGTTTTACGGTGTAGGGCGGGGCTTCGCGGGTCTTCGCGGGGCCTTAAGGGGCGAGGATGGGGCAAGAAATTTCCCCTGTCATGCGGGACGAGGCGGGGATGGGGCAAGAAAAATTTATACGAGGCGGGGGCGAAGATCCCATCCTTCGGCCCCGCCCTGCCCCATTGCCATCCCTACTCTTTTCTCTCTAATCGGTCTCTCTTCCTATCTTTCTTAGCCACCATAGAGCAACCCAATGCACCACCGACCACCAATAGAGAACCAATACTCAAACAAAAGCCACCCACTGCCACCTCAAACTCCGATCATCAATGTTGTAGCTGCTAACAGAAACACTTCCAAAGCACAGGTTCGAAGAGCAACGCCTGGCCCATTGTCGTCGTAGCATCGGATCCTAATAAAAACACCACCAAACGCCTCATCGTCACTGCAGCTGCTGTTGCTTCGCCGATCTCCAAAGATGCCCATGATTCAACCCAAACAACCAATCCAAACACCACCGGCCCAACCCAAACGACAGCCACAACCACAACCACAAAGTACAAAAAGAAGAGAGATTCAGAGAGGCATTAAGGGAGAAGAGAGAAGAGAGATTCGTATTGTGAGAAGAAATACTATGAGATTGATGGAGAAGAGAGAAGGGAGAAGAAATACAGTCAGACGCAATGTGAGAGAGAGAGAGTCAGAGTGATAAAGTGAGAGAGAGAAAAAACGACTGCATAAAATATATACATTTTTAAGTTCAAACTCACATTTTTACATTTTAAACAACATTACACACATTTTTTCCACTTTTTCACCCACACGTATTTCAAAAAATTACAAAAATTACATCTCAAACTACTCTACCAAACACCCCATAATATTTCAGTTTACAAACTTATGAACAGTAAGTACTGTTCATAAGTTGTAAAAAAATTTAGGTTTACATCCTCAGTTGTAGCTCTTTTTTGGGGATCTTTGCACCCCTATGGCTAATGCTCTTAGAATAACAGATAGCGAAATGGTCGGCATGAATTGAAGATGTTTTGCTTGGTTATGAAATAAGTCTTGTGGAAAAAGAAAACACAATGTTTAAATTAAAAATCTGTAACAAATTATCAATTTTTGTGAAAATATTATGAATATAACACTTCTCTTAATAATATAAATTATATTTTTTACCAATTCCTAAAAGAAAAAAAAATTGATTTAAATTTTACTTGTTGTAAATTTAGTGTTCATTTGCCTCTAGTTTATTCAATAAGCTTTTAGTTTTTAACTTTTATGTATGGTTTTTTTTAAAATCTAACTCTTTTTCACATTTTTAAAGTACAAATATATTTTAGTATAATTTTAGCAAAAAAATTAAATAAGTTAATACCAAACGCACACTAAATTACGTTATTTAATAATATATTTTTATATTACATGTGTGTTTGGACAAATTTACACATTTTTTTTCTTTATATTCATCATGCTTATAAAATTTTAAGATGATTAGAGATTAATTACTATCTTATTTATAAATTTTTTATATTTCATTTTTTTTTTTTTTGGTTTTTTTAAATTATATAAAACATAAGTTTTGAATCTAATAACAAATGAAATTTGACCTAAACGGTATTGATTGTTGTAACATTCATAAAGAATTATATCAGGTTTATCCCACGGATACTTACCAATCTTAACATATATATATATACACTACTTAGACCCGGTCTAGGGGAATATATGAAACTACCAAATGGCGGTAGTTGGCTGCAACTCACTTTTCCTATTAATCCCCTTTTTTGTTTATTTTTTAATGAGTAATGAAAGAGAATGAGAATAGATGAAGATTTATAGTGGTCATCTCTTAAGCCCACATAAAAGGAGTATTCTGACCACCGCGCATTTTTGGTGGAATAATCACACCACTAGTATAAATATTTGTGAGGTGTGGGGGATAAGGGTTTCACACATATACACTTAGATTAGACTAGAGTAGATCTTATATCTTATATAAAAAATAAAAATAAAAAAAGGAGTACTCTGGCTTTCATTGGTTCTCTTGTAACAATCACCGTTTCTCTTGTAACCATAAAAGACCATCTTTGACCCTCACCATTTCTCTTGTAACCAAATTATTCATGAACAGCTTGAGCTCAACTTGAAATAGAGCTTGTTCATGTTAGTTTGTTTAGCAAACAAGTTAAGTTCAAACACAAGTTTTGACTCAACTATTAAACAAGCTAAGTTCAAACATAATAATCTATTTGCGAACAGGGGCGGAACCAGGATTCAAACTTAGGGAGGCCAAAGTTCTTTATTCACAAATTTTAAAAAATTCAAATATCATTACTAGAGGTTGACAATGTTGCATTATTAGCATCAATTTATTAATTATTATTTGTATTTGTATTTTTTTTAAAATCAATAATAGGATTTTATAATTAAGAGTTTTGTAAGTCAATTGACACGTCTTAAACTAATGTGTGGATGGAGCAATCAATATGTGGCATAGGAGTTGTCTCTATAGCTATGAGGGTGGAGTCATTTGAAAGGGGCATAGAGTTCTCAAGTGAGAGGGAAAAATTGGGTAAAGGTTATTGGGTTTTTGTGATTTTTTTTTGCTAGGATTTGTAATTGATATGTTGTTGTTATTGTTTTTGCTTAGACCGGATTTATAATTTGTTCAAAGATTTTTCTTTAAATTTTTTGAAAAAGGGAGGCCAAGTATATAATTTTCATTAATATACATACTAATATATATTTTTCAAAGGTTGAGAGGGGGGGGGGGGGGGGCATGGCCCCCCTTAGCCCTTGAATAGTTCTGTCACTGTTTGTGAACAAACTTGTGAACATATAGACTCAATTTAAGCATATGTGTATGTGCGTGTGTGCGCCCGCATGCAAAATTATTCTTGTATAGAATTGAGAATGGATTGTTGAAACTAGGTTCATTTAATATCAAATTCATATTTATAATTTATTGATAATATAAACAGTTCATTCGTAGTAAAATTCATAGATTTGTAAAATGGTAAGAAATTTTAGTCTTGGTTTTATTATATATGGGAAAAGAAATGAAAATCAAGTAGCTTGTGAATAAGTTTGTACTTGTTCGATAATAAAATGAACCAAGCTTGAATATGTAATATTGTTTAATAATAAACTGGAGCTCAACTCATGTTTAAAATAAAATTTAACAAAATTGAACTTTAAATACTTAGCTCAACTCGGCTCGTTTACCGCTTGCCTTTCTACCCTTTTTTTCCCCAAATACTATGTTGTTTAAGTTCCTTGTAATCTTTCAAAAAAAAAAAAAAATTTCCTTGTAATGTGACAATCTTACAAGATTTTAAACTCACCAGTCACGACAACTTTGGCTCTAATCTTTAATCCAGTTCTAGATACCTTGCAAGGCCAATGTCATTTTTGGTGTTGTCTTTTATATATAAGGAAGTGTTGTCCTAATATTGGATAGATTATTCCACAATAAACACAAAATCTCAAATTTGAAAATCAAACAATTGAGTATGTTTCATAAATGTATATTTGTGTTGATGAATTTGTAGGTACAATTCTCTATATTTAGATTTTAATACAATAAAATACTATTCCGATTCAATCTTTTTTGAAAAGTCTTCAATTCAAGTATTGTGTTGATGTAGTCTTGGCTTGAACACAAGATGTCCTCCACTTGGATTGGAAAGTAGATTGAAAAATTTTTGAAATGAAATTGATGAATATTTGGCTTTGTGCTTGTTTGAGATTTCTTGTTCTACGCGTTCTTCATGGATTCTTCGAATGTTCTTGATTTTCAAAGATTTGTGGTAAAAGTTCTTCGGGGTTTTAGAGCTTGAATCTGATGAAGTTTTAATGGATCAAAGTCTTTGAAGTTTCTAGAGGCTTTGAAGCTTGATTCCAGTAAAACTTTGAGACTTGGAAGAATGATATGGATGAATGTTCTTCATCTTCAAAGCTTTGTAGTGAAAGTTATTTGGGACTTTGGATCTTAATTTCGGCAGAGCTTCAAGACTCCTGAATGTTTCTGAATCCCCCTTCATAAGATTGAGGGGAGTCTCTATTATAGAGGATTTGAAGACATGTGATTGGCTCTCATCAGTGACACATGTCATAATTTGAATGGAGGGACTTCATGCCTTGTTCTCCAACAGATAAATGGCGTTATTTGATTAGCCAAAGTGTTTTAATTTAAATAACACATGACAGTATTTAATTTGACTGTTTATGTCATTTCAAAATTAAAATATCAACAAGTGTAGCCATGTAATTGGTCCTTAAGTATTTTTTGCAATTTTTATCTGGAAACACTTGGAATATTGCCATTGGTCTCTAGATAATGTCAGAGGGACCCACTAAGTAGCATGTGATGTTTTATGATTGGTTTAAATTTTGACAATTTAGAAGTCGCATAATTTGAATGGAGGGACTTTATGCCTTGTTCTCCAAGGGATACATGGCATTTTTTGATTAGCCAAAGTGCTTTAATTTAAAATAACACATGACAGTATTTAATTTGACTGTTTATGTCATTGCAAAATTAAAATATCAACAAGTGTAGCCATGTAACTGGCCCTTAAGTATTTTTTGCAATTTTTATCTAAAAACACTTGGAATATTGCCATTGGTCTCTAAATAATGTCAGTGGGACCCACTAAGTAGCATGTGACACTTTATGATTGGTTTAAATTTTGACAATTTAGAAGTCGCAAGATAATTTATCTCTAGAGAAAATTGTATAAGTCTACACAATGCATGCCTCAATCAAAAATTAAATGTATGAGTATTGTGCATCAAACCAACCAACCAAAAGAAACTTACTCAACCCAACCCAACGCCTTGGGTAGGTTTTTATATAGGGGTTAGTAAATTGGGTTGGGTTAAAATTTTATTTTGAACCTTGGGGTCAAGTTTTACAACCTCCTTTGCATTGCACAGGTTAACATGTAGTATGCTACTTACTTAGTTTTCTTTGTCTTCTAATGCAGGTTTCTAAATATGACTTAATGTTTATTTATTTTTTGCTAAAATGCAAATTGCACCTTCTAAGTTTGATTAAAATTCATTTCAGTTCTCTAACTTTACTTCTATTCAATTGAGTATTCTAAATTTCAATTTAAACATTCTGTCCAATTTCGTTAAAAATTGTCCATTAAAAAAATATTTTTCTCACATGAAAAAGAAATCTATAAAATTTATAAAATTATGTTATAGATTTTTTTTTTGCGAGAATTTTTTTTTTCATTAGGTATTTGCATACTTAACGAAATTGGACAAAAAGCTTGAATTGAATAAGTTTAAAACTTAGAGGACTCAGTTGAATAAAAGTAAAATTAGAGAGTTGAAATGAATATCAATCAACTTTAAAGAGTGCAATTTGTATTAATGATATGTCTTTAATGATTAACATCCATAATGTGCTTGATACAATTCCTAATAGAAGTATTGCTTCTTTACTTCTTTGTTTATACTTTGCATTTTGTTGAACAATAATTTCTCCCTTTTTCTTTTTATGCTTAAATGTAAAACAATTATTTCGATAGCTTTGGTCTGCACAAATGCATTTGGTTTTAATTTTATTTAGTTGATTTCATTCTGATATATGTCAAATATATTTATACTTCAAATAAAATTTTCTTGCTTTTACATGTGAGGTAAATATTTGTGCCTATGCATAGTAATTGAATATGAATTGTAATTGAATATTTAAGGGGTTTTGTGTGTACTTGTGTGCCCTATAAAATTGAATGTTATATAAATTCTTTGTATCATTTCTCAAATTTGTGTTACGCATGGCTAAGTCATATAAAATCTTTCTTTCTTAAGGAATTGAAGTGGTGTTAATTAAGCATGAAGAGATGTCTTATAATTCTTCCTTTTAGTTAATTCTTCCTTTTAGTAAATTAATATTTAGTTTTACAATATCTTGCGCATCACATAAAGCTAGTAATGTTAATTATTTTAATGTACTTATAACACATCAGATGACATAAAGAGAAAGTGATCGAGGTTAATAAAAAAAGAAGAGGATATCCTCTTGACATAATTACCACTTCTAAGAGATTCAATTAAATTAACTGGTAAAGTCTTTGATGGTTGAATAAGAGATTTGAGATTCAATCCCTACCTACACCAAAATTCGATTGGTGTTTTGGTCTGATAATAAAGAATTATCATCAGGAACGAACAATATAGGATGAAATTCTCTCAATAAAAGTAAAATTACCCCTTCTAAGACCTACATTTTATTATATAATAGGGAATTTACAGCGATATAAATATAATAAAAGGTGTATTAATTTAAGTGGTGATCAACCATCATCTTGACAAAAAATATAATGACACATAAAATATTGATTAAAGTACATTCCTGGCCTTAAAAGTTAGGAGTTATCTTTTATGTTGACTCTTTACAATTCAAAAGTTTCATTCTAACCATTCATCTTTCATTCCATTTTCATATTAACACTACCTTTTATATTTATTAGCAATCTCATACAGAGAACTTTTAATACAATATCTGTAAAACCCTATTAGGCAAACTATTTACATTTCCTACTAAGCAACTTGTAGTGAAACCAACCGTAAGTGCAAATCCCATGAGGCAAATGCCATTGTCATCTTAAAATAAGTCCAACTATTCTATAGGGACAGGAATACATTTTAAGCAGCAAGTTTTTTATTTCACTCTTCTTCTTTTTTATTTTTTTAAGGATTTTTTATTTTCACTTGACTATGGTTTGATGAGGACTAAGAGCATTAGCATTGGTGGTGTCAAATTGCCAAATTGCTATTTTTAACAACCAATATCACAAAAATGAACCTACATTAGTAGAGCTATTGCTATAAATTTTTCCACTTGAGTTACAATGCATTGCCTTATTTTATTTGATCCTCAATTAAATAGTGTTTTCTTTCTCTTTTTCTTTCTCTTTTTCCGTTTCATCCCTCTGTTCCACTCACCCTCACCCTTTTATTTTTCTTTTATCTCTTCCTCCACTCTCATCTCCCCTGCCCAGTCACCATTTCTCTTGTTCCACTCACTCTCTCTCTTTTTTTTTTTTCGCTTTCGCTTCTCCATTTCTCTCTAGCTAGGATTGGTGACGATGTGGGTCAGTTTGTTGCTGGGTTTTGTCTTTTGTGGGATTTGGGGATCGGTGGTGGTGGGTGTTTTGTCGTTGGTGTTGTGTTGAATGCTAAAATAAAGCCAAAAAGAAAAATTATTTTATCATCTAAGTTTAGTTACAAAATTGGTTGTGGCCTAAAGTTACAACTTTACTCAATATCATTAACATTACTACATATTTCAAAAATCTAACCGTTGGATTGCATGTTATTTACGCTTTTAATACACATGTCAAGTTTTGTACTAATCAGGTATTATTTACTATATAATCTATAAAATTATAGTTTATGCATAATTTTAAATTATAGAAACTTGCAATTTAAACAATTTATTAATAACATGGCTATTGATATTTAATTTTCTATAAATTTTACAAGTATGGAAGATATAAGAAAAAAAATGTAATTTAATGGTAGATGTGGGGAGCAAAAGGACCCAAGCGGGCATTTGGGCCTTTGGGCTCTAGCAAGAAGGGCCGATCTGTTCTTGAGCTAAGAATTTGTTAGTACTGCGAATCGGCCCATACGCCGAGGGTCCGAGGACACATTCGATGGTGAGTTTCTCCTCGGACAGACCCAAGAGAACTCGGAAATTCACTACGAAGGTCAAGGCAGAATTCCGGAAAGACTGTTGGTTAAGAGGGGGAAACCCTGAACCTTCTAGATACACTGGTGTTAGAAAAATATCATGAGCAAAGACTGCTACCTCCACATTAAAGACTCTGCACCTACCTCCCTGACCGCATTAATGGGGAAGTGACCCCTGAACAATAGAACTGAAACTTCTGGTCACTATTCAAAGGCACTAAGAGAAGAAATATCTAGAGGGGAGAGGGTTTGAGCAACACGTGGATAAAGTATCAGGAAAAGAAATATTTAAGGAGGGCAGTCTGTAACCAAGAAAAAGATAAAGAATTGTAATCTTTAAGAAAGAAAGAGAAATAATACAGAAGTAGTCCTCGGCTCACGTCCGAGGAGGTTCATCTGCCATTATCATTCGTTATTTACAAGCGTTTGCACACCATAGTCTGTTATTAAGTTCTCAGTACCTCTAATCTAGATTTCAAGCCCACACTCTACAAATTTTATTGTTTAAGGCTCATTGGGCCTGAGCTCATAATTGTCTTTGGGTCCAGGTGCAATTGTGCACTTACAGTAGATTTGTCAAAATTCACCTCCAATAAAAAGATATTGAGTAAGATTGTAACCTACTTTGTAGATATTTTGTTATGTTTTTTATATTATTTTATTGTGTTAAATGCTATAATAAAATCCTGATGTTGGGTGTTTTATAAAGTAAAATGGTAAAAAAGATAAAGTAGTTTTTTATGGTGAAATTGCTAATTTTTGGCACCACCATGCTGATGTTTTAATAAATCTGAAATCAATGGCAGACCTAGGATTTCAAGCTAGGGCGAAGGCATAAGAAGAAAAAAAAATCCAAATAGATATCTAGATAATACTAACAAACTATCAACCAATATCAGTACACAAAATCGTTATTTCTTAATACATTAAGATGTAATCATTTACCAACGAAGACAAAATAATATTATTTCTTAAGAGCATCAATTGTTGCAAAATATATATATATATATATATATTTTTTTTTTTTCACAAACCAAACTTACTTTTACTACTTTAATATATCATTTGAAATGTTTCGTACAGTAGTATTTTTGGTATTTGGTGTTTTAAATACTAAATATTTACCATTTAGAACACTTAACGCTAGTACTCTAATACTAAGCTAATTAGGATTTTTTTTTTTAATTTTGTTTTTGTAAAAAATTTTAGTTGAGTAGTTGCTAGTTGGGTTAGGCTAATTAAAAGAGAGGGAGTCCAAATTTTTGGAAGAATAAGGCACAACTCTAAAAATAAAAAAAATATATATATAATCATTAAAAAAAAAAATTCCTTTCGACCAGGGGGCACAATTGTTTTTTCATTTTTTTTTTATTTGGGCCGGGGGCCCGGGCCCCCTGTGGGTCCGTCCCTGTCTGAAATCCACTGCATAGTATTTTTTTTTTTATGGGACACTGCATAGTATTAGTAATAAGTAATAGTTGGGACTTGGGAGCCCATGAAAAAAGTGGGTGAGGGGGGTAGGTACCACTCGGATTTTCTGACTGTAATTATAATATGGGTTATATAACATGTCTGTTAGTGGTACAATAAAATTAAGAGCTATGAAAAAGACAGGACGGGTTAGGTGCCAACTTGATTATTTAAAAAAAAAAAATTGCTTCGACAAAAATAGTTAAATTTTAGAGTTTTTTTTTATAATTTTTTAAGTGATAATTGAATATGAATTAAGTGGGTTCCTTTCATAAATTGAAGTTTTATTTTTTATTTTTTTATGAGTTCATAAATTGAAGTTTAGAACAAGAGATAGCTGCAGAGGATACGAAAGGCTTCAATTAAACCATATATAATGCAGGATTGGTGGTTAAAGTTTACAAGAGATACATTTTTTTTTTTTTTTTTGGTGGCATTTGGATCAGGATGAAATAGCTAAGCGTTTGCATTTTTTTTTTTAGCTGTAATTTTTGACTTTTTTATAAGTATATTTTATGCACTGTTTACGAGATTTACAAACTTTAATTTTTAGCAATTTTTTCCATTCAAAATAGGTCTCACAGTACTATTTACACATTTAAAAATTATTTTATTACAATATTTTCAGTTTTCAATTCTCAATAGAGTAAGTTTTATCCAAACAGACCCTTTATATTGAATATGACTAAGTCAATATGAAGGATAATAAGTGGAAATTCAAATTTTCTGACAGAGTAATAAAGTCAGGTAACTTAAGGAAACATTCAAAATAGGTCATAGTCAGGACCTTTTATATTTAATTTTTAGCAATTTTTTCATTTAAAATAGGTCTCACAATACTATTTACACATTTAAAAATTATTTTATTACAGTATTTTTAATTTTCAATTCTCAATAGAGTAAGTTTTATCTAAACAGACATTTTATATTGAATATGACTCAGTCAATATGAAGGATAATAAGTGGAAATTCAAATTTTCTGACAGAGTAATAAAGTCAGGTAACTTAAGGAAGCATTCTAGAATAACTAATTAGATGAAACTGTAAAGAATTTGAATTATTATGACCACAAGGAACCCAGTTGTCAAATCAAAAAGAAAATGCAGCGTTGGTAGGTAATAAACTAATAATGGAGCCAGTTCTCAAAAAAAAAAAAAAACTAATAATGGAGCCAAGATTTGATTTTAAAGGATGCAAAAGTTATATATAAATAATATATACATATGTCTTGAATGAGCAAGCGTGTCGTGTGCTAGAAACACACAACTCCTGTCAATGATAGAAATACATAAAAAAGATTAAAGAATAAAACACAGTTCAATATCTTATATTTTGTTTGTTTGTTATATATGAATAAATCATAAATATTTTGAGCTCTTTACACTTTAATTTGGAAGGTAACAATTTTTGTTTTGTTTTGTTCTTTAATTTTTTTTTTCTCTTCAATGAGAACTTTTGCTTATTTAAAAGATTTTTTCCCTATCTTGGTTTTTCTTTAATGACTTTTGAACTTTAGAAACACTGATAACATAAGAAATATATATTTCTTCTTCTTTTTTTTTTTCAATAAAATTTGACATATAAGACATAATGAAATGTAAAAAGACATGCAATTGCTCTCCCTCCCCCTCCCTCCCCCACATTGGTCCGCTCATGCTTCTAGACATCTGATATTGTATCTCACACAATGAGTTTAGTCCCGTTCACCAATGATAATACATGAGGGAATCATTACTGAGGGTTTGATCAAGCAAGACACAAAAGAGCTCAAAATTCTTAGAAAGAAAATCCTTCCTACGCGTACGTAGAATTGGTCCATCCATACATATGTTGCTTATGGAAATTTCTACCCGGAAATCAGTTGCAGGACTGATCAGTTGCAAAACTGATCCTACATCGTTGGAGAAGACTTTGAACTTAGATTTTTAGCTATAAAAATCCCCACTCACCCCCTTCACAGAAGAGAAGCAAATGTCCTCAAAAATACACATTATAATTGCTACTCCCAAAGCAATTCCTCCTAAATAAAAGAGGGAGTTTAATTTAAATTCCTTTGAGTTCTTAGTTCTTGCTTGGCCAAAGCCTCTTCCATATCACTGTCCTTTAGTTTTAAACATTATTGGTTTCTTTATATGTGTGATATAATATATGCACAAATTAATTGAGGCAAACGATCAAATTTAAAGCTTTGGACCTTTGGTTCTCATTTTGAGGTAAGCTCTTTTTTTATGCCTTTTTATTTAGTTATTTTACTTTTCAGATTAATTGCTTTCTTGCCTTAGATTTTCTTAGGTTAGGAACATGTTTAGGCTAGCTTAGTGTGCGTTTGGTTCTAAATTAAAAAGTTAGTTTATTTTACTATTTAACTTATTTTTGCTTCTATTCAAGGGTCCACTACACTTTTTGGTACTATTCATGGGTCTCAATGTACTATTTGAGCTAATTTTTACCTTTATCTATAGTATTTTCATCAAAAAGTTTTCACTTTTAATAAAATAAATGAATCATAAACAGACCCTTAGATTGAATATATGGTATCTTTCCCAAAGCGCGTACTTAGGCTTGTCCATACATACATACGCATATTGAGGAGCCTATGTACATGGATTGGACATGTGTGCATAGGCTCGCCTAAAAACCCATATTTTAGGAGTTTATAGTTTGGGTTGTTGTTTGATTTGTTTCCAGATTTTAGAAGTATGCTAAAAACGTACTAAAGGTTTGAATAACACGCTATTAACATGCTTAAGGTGTTTGCATTGTTAGCTACACGTCTAAAATTGTTTGAATTTGAAATAAACATGGTTAGGGTTGATTGAAATGTTTTATTTAAAACCTTGGGTGAGCCTTGTGCACTTTATCTATAGAACTTTTAGCAAAAAAATTTCACTTTTAATAGAATAAATTAATCCTAAACAAACCCTTAGATTGAATATATGGTATCTTTCCCAAAGCGTGTACTTAGGCTTGTCCATACATACATACACATATTGAGGAGCCTATGTACATGGATTGGACATATGTGCGTAGGTTTGCCTAAAAACCCATGTTTTAGGAGTTTATAGTTTGGGTTGTTGTTTGATTTGTTTCCAGATTTTAGAAGTATGCTAAAAACGTACTGAAGGTTTGAATAACATGCTATTAACATGCTTAAGGTGTTTGCATTGTTAGCTGCACGTCTAAAATTGTTTGAATTTGATATAAACATGGTTAGGGTTGGTTGAAATGTTTTATTTAAAACCTTGGGTGAGCCTTGTGCACATTATAATCCTACAATAGCTAAGAGGGTCCTTATTGGAATGTAGCTACAAGCCTACAAGATCATAAGTGGAGGTTGACACACTTGGTTTGTAGTTTTGGGGGCTTAGCCATGGTTTAATAATTATATCAGACAAACCCAATGGGGTTGGCTGAGTGGTTGGACACTCGGTCTCAAAGTAGCTGTCTTGGATTTGACTAGGAGCTCCCTAGTTCAAGTTCGGGTATCAGCACTTTGAAAAAACTCCATAGACCAGCGATTTACCCCGCTATGGGCCCACCCGTTGCGAACAGTAATTAGTCTCTGGTTGAAAGTTTTGAGGAAACACTGTGGGAAACCAAAAAAATTATTATTATTATTATTATTATTATTATATCAGACAAAGAATCGGAAAAGAGACTGGTTCTCAATTTTTTGATTCAACCAAGGTTGGATGATGTCACAAATAATTAATTATAATTTAAAATTATAATAAAAATATATAATAGGTATATAACTAAGGATTTTGCTAATGTGTGTCTTAAGGGCACACAATAATTAATCATTTTTGAAAATATTTTCTCGAGAATTGATGAAGTATTGACAGTTTTTTCAATTTATGAGAAAATGTTTCCAACCCTATAACTAATAGTGTGTTTACAAGCTTGTTGAATTCACAGGAGCTACGAAGAGGTTCATAAGTAATGGATTCAACGCAAATAATGCAATCCGAAAATACTATGCACACAATCAAATTAACTTTTTTTTTAATAAAAGGCCATGCATAACACAACACCACACATTAGAAATACAGCAGGTAGAAGCAATCAAGGAACAAGAAATATGATTTTCAATGATAAAAATCAGACCTCCACAACCTACTCCCAATCCTTGTTTCTCTCCTCTGCTTTCTCTTTCACTCCCTCCTTCCAAACAACACTAATATAATTAATAGCCCACCAATCAAATCAGACTACTACAATCTATTCATAATCGCAATTAATACCATCCATGCATATGTACTTTAATTCTTGTGGAAAATTTGTTTAAAAAGATTTTTTTTATTTTTTTGGTAAGAAAAAATAGAGGATCGCTAGGTTACGCTAGCCACCGGGCAGAGCGCTAAGGTTAAAGCCTTTGGGCCAACCCGTATGGACGCCTACCAACAGAATCCTGCTGGCAGTAGAAAATCTAGGTGGGTTAAACGAAGTATTCGAGTCTTACCAACTGAGCCAAGCTTCCGTTGGCAAAGAAAAAATTATTATACTCTTACAAATAGGATCATACATACATAAGTATATTTATTTATTTATTTATTTGTAATAGATATAATAAAATTTCAATTTATAGTATTTATTTCATGATAATTAATCTTAATCATTCAGATTATGATACCAACCAGTTTATGGTGTAAGCAGAGTTTGAAGGTGAGATCTTTGACCCCACGACAAAAAACTTTACTGGATGGATCAAACAAAACCACTGACTTACATTTCTTTTTTAATCAGACAGCAACATTTACCCACAAAACAGTAACTTACCTAGGGGCAGATAGGACATAAGATTGTAGATGATGTACATGTGCTATGTAGCTATCTAACAGTCAAGTTGACCTACCACTCAACATATCAATAAATGAAATCACGTTTCAATCTAACGCAACGACAGCGTGACTCACCTGCCATCTCATCACATATTTGTTTATAAGCTCCACAAACAAGACGCTCGGACTAAAGCTAAACCCACAAGAAAAAACCATGTCTCCGTTCTCTCTCATTTTGGTCACCATAGCCATAGCTATCTTTGTATATTACCTCCTAAACCTTCGTAACCGTAGTAGTAGTGGTCTTTCTCTTCCACCAGGTCCAAAACCATGGCCCATAATTGGAAACTTGCCTCACTTGGGCGCAGTACCTCACCACTCTCTAGCAGACATGGCTCGAACCTATGGTCCTCTCATGCACCTCCGTCTAGGCTTTGTTGATGTTGTCGTGGCGGCCTCGGCTTCTGTTGCTGCACAGTTCTTGAAAGCCCATGACGCAAATTTTTCAAGCAGACCACCAAACTCGGGTGCTAAGCATATTGCGTATAACTATCAGGACCTTGTGTTTGCACCGTACGGCCCACGTTGGCGCATGCTCAGGAAGATCAGCTCAGTTCATTTGTTCTCTGGAAAAGCCTTGGATGATTTTAGGCATGTTCGCCAGGTTAGATACCAATTCAACATTTTCCAATTTCAATGCTGTTTTAGAGTAGTATTCATTTTTTTTTTTTTTTAAAGTTAAAAACAAACTATATGTATAGTGTGTGAATGAGAGTAATTATGGATATATATATATATATATATATATATATATATATATATATATATATATATATATATATAAAATAGGTATTTCACGTCTCAGATTATGTGAGGGACTTAAAAAAAAAAAAAGTATTTAGTATTAAATAATGTTATGTCAACGGTATTAAAATTTAGTAAATGTAAATTATGTCAACAGAAAATAATTACTTAAAAAATATATATTAATAAATAATTATTTTTATACACATCTCTTATTTATTAAGTTTTAATACAGATTACAGAAG
This sequence comes from Castanea sativa, assembly GCF_040712315.1. Classification (NCBI taxonomy): domain Eukaryota; kingdom Viridiplantae; phylum Streptophyta; class Magnoliopsida; order Fagales; family Fagaceae; genus Castanea; species Castanea sativa. Next base: position 34,961,491 of record NC_134016.1, on the reverse strand, counting down.
TTTTAATACAGATTGCAGAGTATCATTTTATACCAAATATTTTTTCAAAGGTTACCCACAAAAATGAAAATATTCTATTATAGGGCATGAACACTCTTTCAATAATTCAATGAGTTGACTAGTCCCATTATACAATTGCATACTTTTTCTTTAAATTTTTTTATTATAATTATTTAACCAGATGTCCTTTTCCAGCGTTTTGTTGTTTTCTCTTCCTGTTTTGTTAATTAAGGATTCGATCTTTGAAGTATATATCACGAGAAAGATGTATGTGAGACAGTCACATCATCAGAGTCTGAGACTCCACTCTCTCTTGATGTGAGAAAGTGTAATTTTCTTTTTTCCAAAATGGATGAGTATTATGGACCACGACTTCATGAGACCTCATGTAACAGCATATGGGTAGGGGGACCCGTAAAAGGGACCCTCATTAATGGAGCATATATAGTTCCTGTATGGAAGGTTTTTGATTACTCTTTAATTGCGTTTTTATGAGTTTGTCTTTTATAAGGGTGTGTAGTTTTCAATTTTCATGATGGAATATTGTAATATATAATTTTTATTTTTATTTTTTTATGATTCGATGGTTAGTAAAGGCAGGACTTGAACCGTGACATTTCGGTTGAATATATTAGGAATTATCATTTGAGCAACAATGCTCTTAGCATAAAAGAAATAAATATATTTTTATATTATATTTTAAAATATATAATTATTTTCAAAAGGGAAAATAAATTAATGAGCATAATATTTTTTTTTCAATTGTTGTTTACTTTATTTAAAAAGTCACTATATATTTGTAATAGCTGTATTTTAGTTTGAATTAAGAATGATTGATTTAAAACTGATATTTTTTATTAAAAAATCTGAAATACAACTCATTGAATAATATTTACTTAAAACATTGAATTTTTTTACATAGGACCAATTGAAAGTGACAGATGTCACAATTAATTAGTAACATACAAGACAAAATATATGCAATATGGAATATATATATATATATATATATATATATATATACACACACGTTTGATTGGTTCAAATTTAAAAAATATATATATATTAAATATTCAAAATAAAAATGAAAAATGAAAGAACATAAATAGACGTATATATTAGTAGAGTAATTTTTAAGTACTCCCGGAGCACGGAGAATTGTGAAAATTTTGAGACTAAAAGAAAGATTGTAAAATTATTTGATCTATCATTCTATTTATTCCAATTTAATAGCATACTATACTATTAGGATAATTTCGTAAAATATTATAAAAATTAATTTAAGCAAGCATTCAACATATAAGTATTTATTTATTTATAAAAACTTTGTTAATAAAACAAAAGTTGAAACCACCAAATCTCTCTTTTTTTTGTTCAAGTAAATTGTATTGATTCAATCGACATGAATATCCAGGAAGAGGTGGCAGTGTTGATACGTGCTATAGCAAATGAAAAATCGAAGCTCGTGAATTTAGGACAATTGCTCAATGTATGTACCGTAAACGCCCTAGGGCGGGTGATGCTAGGGCGGAGGGTTTTTGGTGATGGTAGTGGTGGTGGTGATGCCAAGGCAGATGAATTCAAATCAATGGTGGTGGAGGTGATGGTGTTGGCTGGAGTGTTCAACATAGGTGACTTTATTCCATCATTGGAGTGGCTAGACTTACAAGGGGTAGCAGCTAAGATGAAGAAGCTACACAAGAGGTTTGATGCATTCTTGACCACAATTGTTGAGGAGCACAAGACTAACACTGGTGGGCAGCACAAGGACATGTTGAGTACCTTGCTTTCATTGAAAGACGTTGCTCACGATGAGGGAGAGAAGCTCACAGACACAGAGATCAAAGCCTTGCTTTTGGTACCTATCAATCTCTCTCCTTTTAATTCTCTTTTTTTTTTTGGCCAATCTTTCTCTTTGAATTAAAGAATAATTCTAGATCCACTCAATCGCACACATAATTTCACAATTTGTTGATTTGTAAAACTGTGAATAGTCCACATTTTATGCCCACTATTGACTCGTACAACCCACTACTTTTCATTAATCACTTACAATCACACAAGTTAGCAAGTTGTAAAATCGAGTATAGAAAATAAAACATTAAAATAAAAATGTATCACGATTTGGTGATAAATGGGCTTAAAAAAAATTAGGATATATAAGAATTGAATAAGTAATGTACATAGGGGGAACTTATACTTTAAATATGATCTGTTTTAGTGAATCATCATATTACACAAAAGAGTGCTAAAAAGTGAGAGATGAAGTATTGATCTTTTAAACGAGGTTAGTACAATTTTAAATTGACATTGCTACATAAATTTTCTCAAAAAATCTTAAGAGTTATTACGTAATGGACATAGAATTGAAAACTCGGATGCACTTGGTACACGTAAACATTAAAAAAAAAAAAAAAAAGATACCGATGGAGATTTTTATTATTTTGGACCTACAATTTAATTCTATCATTCTACTTTTTCACGTCTCTTACCAAATACACGAAAAAAAAAAAAAAAAAACAAAAACAAAAACAAAAGTCTAGTTGTCCAAACACACCGCACACTCTTGGTATGGTAGTTACTCCACAAGTATACAAGTACTTGTGGGGTGTGGAGAAAGGGTCGGGTTCAAGTCTTTAGGAGGGAGCTTCACACATATACACTTAAATTATGCTAGAGTAGAAATTCTATTTGTATTTAAAAAAAATTTGTCCAAACACAACCAACTCATTTAGCTACTCTCTTAAAATAAATTAAAAAAAAAAAAAAACTTATTTAACTACTCAACTCATAAATGCAAAGTTTTCTAAAAAAAAACTCATAAATGCAAATAAATAAAAGGGTCCACCTTGAATCAAAACAATTTATACTTTCATACATTCTCATAATGTCTTTCATGCTTATTATTGACTTTCGCAATCCAATACTTTTTGTCGATAGTCATAATTGCCCAACTGGCAAGTTGTAAACGAATTAAGGGTGTATTTAAATACCGTTTATTTTATTAAAATTGAAAAATTATTACTGAAAGTACTGTAAATAAATGTAAAAGTTAGTTGAAATAATACAGTAGAGCTTATAAATAATGCCAATAAATACAATGAGACTCATAAATAATAATAAAAAAAGTTAAATAGTGAAATAATTTTAATTTTTAATTCTAACACAAATGTACACTAAGAAATGTATACAGCATATGATTATCTTTTGAAAATATATACTTTAAATAAGCTTTGTTTTAACGAAACATATACCATTAAATAATACTAAAAAGTGACGTGTTCTTTTGAACGAGGGTAGTACAAGTCTAAATTGACATACAACTAACATAAAGTTTTGATAGGTAGGATTGCATTTTTACCAAAAAAAAAAAAAAAAAAAGATAGGTAGGATTGCTACAAAAATTTTCTCATAAAATCTTAGTGGAGTTATTAGGTGATTGGCATTGATAGGAAGATTGGATGCAATTGCTACACGTATAACATTTACGTGTCCCAACTATCTCAATTGAATTAATTAGGGTCTTTCAAAAAGTACAGATGGAGATGTGTCATTCGGACCTAGCAATTTAATTTGTTTCAAATCAGAGAGAAAATGGCTAGGAATAATAAAATTACAAAATTATCCGTGACTATAATAAAAGTATAGTAATATAATTTCTATCATTTTACTTCTTCATCGCTCTTACCAAACGCACGAAGTAAACAAAAATCTTTATTTTCTTTTTCTCCCACTTTTTCTATTGTCTCTATTTTTTTTTTTTCTATTTTTATCATCCTCTTAACCAAACATATACTAAAATAATTATCATTTTTATCAAAATTTTTATTTTGACAAGATCGTTTTTATTAATTAATATCTAAAAGAATAAGAGCGTGCATGGGAACATTAGCATTGTAGGGCCACTCCTTTTGCATGTTATTTTTTGTTTTTTATTTTATTTTTCCAAATGTGGTTAGTTAATTTATTTGCTTTAACAAATAACTTACTTTGTTAAAAGAAAAAAGTGATTTAAAAAATAAATTACTTTTTTAAAACAAAAAACTAAGCTAGCTTTTAAGCAAATTTTAAACAAATAAACGAGTTTATTTACTTTATATATGTGTCCTCAAAATGCCTCTGTGCCTAAAATGGTTAGCTCAAGGGTTTTTTTTTTTTTTAATAAGGAAATGCATGCACTTGTTGTCGTTTCAAATGCAATTGGAATCATTGCTCATTCCCCTTTCATGCTTGCTAGCTTATACCTACCATAACAAATTAACAATTCCCTTGCCTACTAGAATTGTTCAAAAGAAGAAAAGATTGCATGAGCCACTCTCTCTTATATACACTATTTGAAGATAGTGATTCGAATGTCTATCTCTTGTCCATGTGCTTGCCTTTACTACCTACCTACCTTAAACCACTGCACTTGCTTGTATCTTTTCTTGTTCTATCTAGATTACACTCCAACTTTCTAGAACTTTTTTTTTTTGGTTGTGTATAATTTTATAATTTGTATTTTTACCATTTTTTTGTAAACCCTTTATATTTTCTGTTAGGTATAATTGTATAATTTGTATTTTTACCATTTTTTTTAAGAGCTTATAAATTAATGAAAACAAAAACTCCCAAAACACAGAAAAGTGCTTGCTTATATATATTTTTTTCTCATAAAAGTAAATTTTACATAGATATTTTACATATTTTGCTATGACATGATTGAACGTTGCTGACAACCATTGTAATTAATTCATCTTTGCAGAATATGTTCACGGCAGGCACTGACACATCATCTAGCACAGTGGAATGGGCCATAGCCGAACTCATCCGGCACCCCAAGGTCCTGGCCCAAGTCCAACAAGAGCTTGACTCCATTGTGGGCCGAGATCGGCTTGTAGGCGAATTGGACCTAGCCCAACTCACTTATCTCCAGGCTGTGGTCAAGGAAACCTTCCGGCTCCACCCTTCAACCCCGCTCTCTCTGCCACGCATGGCAGCCGAAAGTTGCGAAATCAACGGCTACCACATTCCAAAGGGCTCCACTCTTTTAGTCAATGTTTGGGCCATAGCACGTGATCCAAAACAATGGACCAACCCATTAGAGTTTAGGCCCGAACGCTTCCTACCGGGTAGCGAAAAGGCCCATGTTGATATCAAGGGAAATGATTTTGAAGCCATACCATTTGGTGCTGGGCGGAGAATTTGTGCTGGGATGAGCTTAGGTTTACGCATGGTTCAACTATTAACTGCTACCTTAGTTCATGCATTTGATTGGGACCTGCCTGATGGATTGATGCCTGAGAAACTGAACATGGATGAGGCATATGGGCTGACCTTGCAGCGAGCCGCGCCCTTGATGGTGCACCCTCGGCCAAGGCTCTCCCCACGCGTCTATCGGGCATCCTCTTGAAAGGTTTTCATATCTAACAAAAAATTGGACCTTGTACGTTTTTTTTTTTCAAAGCTATATCTGGATAAGTAGGTGGTTGATTTGCCCAAATCAGTGCCACCAAGGTTTATTTATCTTAGTTTTCCATGATGGTTTTGTGTGATCAGTATATATGAATTATGGAATAACTCAATAAATACTTAGTCACCATATCCTAGTGCATCAAACGTCTTACTTTCTATAGTTTCACTTAGTTGTAGAACTAGTTAAATTAGTGGACTCGAAATTAATTAGAAGGCAATATTTTTAGCAGGTCATTACTTTTTGTGATCTCTTTGCTTCAATTCAACCTTTCATATATGTGGTGGAGAGTTGGTTCCATTCATTGGCTTTGAGATTTATTGCAAATAAATAACAATGTGACCATGTGGGCTTTGTCAAAAGGGAATGGCTTGTACAACCTTTTTTTATGTGGGTTGGTCATATGATCATATCTACTCTGAAGGACTGGATGAGCCTCTCCTTCAGTACTTTGGTTTGTTTTCATACTCCCTACCCTAAGTATTTCATGCCTTCAAGCCTAAAATTTCCAAAAACAAACAAGTTGGATAGAGTTTACCTCAAACGAGTTTGAATGAATTTTCTTCAACCTATTATATCATTATATTTGTAAAATCATTTAAGTATATTAAATCACATAATTCATTAAATTACTTAAACAAATTACATGACCCATTAAATATGACCAAATGTAATGGTAGTCTTATATGACCAAATGTATATGATAGTCTTATAAATTGATATATGGTGGTTTAGAAGAATTTGCCTTCAACTTTTTTTTTTTTTTTGAGAAACAATTTGCCTTCAACTTGATTGGTAAACAAATTTAGTCCAAAATGTTTTATACAATAACTAAAATGATTCATGGCCTACAAATTGCCTAAGCATCGAGGCTTTAATTTTCCTTTTTTTTTTGGCTCATAAGCAGTAAGCTTCAAGTTGACAAGTTAGGTTTTTTTGACCGGCATTTTAGAAATTATACAAAAAATTGAAGCCTTATTAATTAAAAATCATATATGCATGGAATATAGAGGGACAAGAATGGATGATAAATTACCTATTTCTAAAAAGGATTGATTAACAACTTCAACTGTAATATAAATAATTGAGGGTTGAACTGGGGTTTAGGTGATAATCTAATAGTAACGAAGTCATTTGTAGTAGTATATGTTTGTAATTTGATTCCCATCTCACCTCTCCACTATCTACATATCTTAAAACATAGATGGTCGAAATAAAAGAAGGTGCTTTACTGCCCTAGATAGTAATAAATAAATAAAAATCTAGAATCAAGTGAGTTACAAAAGACATAAACTTGATTTCTATTTATCTTTTTTACAACCTCCCAATCTCAAGATGCTAATAATACAAATAAGAGGAAAATTATTTCCCTTAAAAATCCGAGGAATAGGCAATAAGGATTATTTACATTCTATTATTATTGCTCACAAAACTTTCAAGTCAATTTTGCTTAAATAAATCTTTTCTTTTTTAAAAGAAACTTCACATTCTTTGTCAAATATCAACTAAAATTTTAAATTTTCCTTTTTTTTTTCAAAAAAACTAACTTTCTAAATACAATGACTTTGGAGACAAAAAATTTCATAATTGTTGAGAGAGTTAGTTGTTAACCACAACTCTTTTCCAACAAATCATAGGTGACAAATTATTATTAATTCTAATTTTAACCAACTACTAAAATCATTTTTTTGCCCGCATATATCAATTAGTAACAACCTGCTAATTAATATTTGTTATAAAGGTGTTGTGAAAATATAAATTATAGGTAGTAAATTGTTATTAAACTCCTACACTTTAAAACCCACAAACTTACGTACGCTTTGCAATTTTTATCTCTCATTCTTCTTTAGATTGAAGACATTTAGTTTAGCTCTACATCCTCCTTTCTTTTTCTTCAGATTAAAGACATTTATTGTCAGAGGCTCCAACAAATTTCCAAGTTTCCACAACATTTTTATAATATTTTCACAACAAATCATGGGTGATTAGTTGTTATTGGTTCAAATTTGAACCTAACACTAAGATTATTTTGTTACCCCAATAATAACAACCAGTAACAACCTGCCACTTATGATTTGTTATGAAAATGTTGTAAAAATATTATGGACATATCATTTCTCTTTTAAATACAATGACTTTGGAGACACAAAAAATTTCACAAGTATCAAGGTAGTTAGTTGTTAACCACAACATTTTTACAGCACTTTCTAACAAATTATGAGTATTAAATTGTTTTTAATTCTAATTTTAACCCACTATTGAAACCACTTATTTACCCGTATATAACAATCAATAATAACTTACTACTTAATATTTATTATAAAAATATTGTAAAAATGTTACAACAAATCTCAACTAAGTGATCTTTATTAGTTGTCATAAGTTGGAAAAAAAAAAAAGTAATTTAAAATAATACGGCGTCGTGTCAACCAGTGAATTCTGCTCTCCGCAAGTTCATCGAAATTCCACTCTTCCAACAAGTCCAACGACTCGCAAACTTTTCATTTCATCACAATCTCTTAAGAAAACTTTTTATTTTATTTTATTTTCTTCTCCTTTCTCTCTTATTTTCTCACCAACCAAACAATGCCCAACAGTCCAAAATTAGGGTTTCCATAACCCCCACCGACCAAACAAAAACCGGAAAATGTCGACGACAAGCCTCCAAATCAACCCTGAGTCTCCTCCCTTATCTCTCCAGCCACTGCTCACTCCGGCCATCGCCGACGGCCACGATGGTTCACCGGGATGCCACGGAGTATGGTTCGACGTGGTTCTGGTGGTGGCGTCAGTGGTGTTCATAGGGTACCTATCGATCCACGCGAAGAAGAACCTGAAGAAACTGTACAATCGAGGCTCATACATTTTAATTTCCTATTATGCCCTTCTCTGGTTCGCTACCTTGCTCAACCTCACTTGGTCCTCTCTTCAGGTCCCCTATTTACTTTCTTTCTTTTTTTTTTCTTTTTTTTGTGGTAATTGTTAATATATTATCACTTTGGTGAAATCTTGGGGTGCACTTGTATAAGCTGTTGTTGCAAAACGGTGTTTTGAGTTTAGAATGAATGTCTGGAAAAGAGTTATGTGGAAAACACTCTGAAATAGAGTTTTGGGTTTTTTTGGATTTTAAAAACGCTCTTTTTGCGAAACAGAGTTTTAGGTTTTAAAAATGCTCTTTTTAGGCACCCAGAATGTCTAACCAAACGGACCCTTAATATGACAATTCAGTTGTTATCAATTTGTATGGTTTAACTTTGATTCAAATCAATGGCATGGATAAGAGGCATGAAACTCAGTTAATAAATCTAGCAAAAAAATGCAGTTAATATAATAGCAGCAAAGCAATAAAAAGAATTTACTGTTTCAGTTCAAAACTAGATGTGTGCACATTTTGCATCAGCTTAATTGGATTTTTTATTGCTGAAATGGGGTTGAAAGTATATTTGTACTTCAAAAAAGGGAGGTTTTAAAAAGTTGTATATAAACAAAATAAGCTATAAGCTAAAAGCTTAAAGCTAAAGGAAAAAAGCTGGGGGCAAATGAACACGCATGTGATGATTTTTATAACTAAATCCCGATTGTTTGTTCCACACAGCATGTGTAAGGGTTTTGGTGAGGTTGCATTTTGTTCCTAATGAAACATTATACTGGCTCAACCTTAATGATGGAAAGAATAATAACTCTGATTATAATATTCATCATTATAGTTTTTCTAGTGGTGAGAATCCATAGTTGACCCCAAATTTTTGGGACTAAGGCATGGTTGTTGTTGTAGTTCTAGTGGTAGAGAGTGTTAGGTCTTAATATTGTGGAATGAAAAAGTATGTAGAAACTAGATAGTTAAAGAGATTGTCATTCATTTTATTTGACTTGCAGTTTCTTTTCTTTTTTTTATTCTTTATTTTTTGCTGATTTTTGAATGGTTAAGATTTGATTGTGATGAAGTAGACATGGCAATGCTCGCCGGGGAAGGAAGTGGCATGGAATCTCCTGTCATTGTTCACGACATCCGGAATGCTTTGTTTGGAGATTAGCTTGTTGGCTTTCTTACTCCAGGAGGATTACACAAGTGGGTTGGATGCTTTAGCGCATAATTTCATGGTATCAGGGATTATTGTAGGTGTGGATATGCTTCTTAAGGTAATATTTGGCTTTTTCTCTAAGAGGCCCTGTTTTTGGGTGGTTGTGTTTTTAGTTTTGTCACTGAGGCCCATTTAGGTCCTATGTTGAGGGTTTATTTTTCTGTCTTTTTCTCGTACCTTCTGCTTACGAGTGATCATTTTTATGGTAATAGTCTGTGGGATTGGTCTGTAAACATTGTCTCTTATCTCAATGATTACAGTTTCTGTTATTTGATGTTCTTACTGCTATTTTATTGAAGTAGTGAATGCTAAACAGGGCCTATCTAGACAATCTTTAAGCTGACCAAGTTGCCCTTTTGGCATATTACATTATTCTTACATAAAAGCGCTTAAAAGTTTATTACTGAAAAAGAATGCAAGAGTTAAAGAGTGATTTTGGTTCAGCATCTATTTTCCCATTAGATACTCTCTCTAGCAATAAAAATCGGAGAGCCTAAGCAAGTTATTACTTACATTTTTAGATTGTTTGAGGGATATTAGTAGAATCTATTTTAGACGTCTCTATGTGCAACTCATGGCTTTGTACTAGTATGATGTAAATGCAAATTGCTGTATGTAAGAAAAAGAGAGAGAGAGAGAGAAGGAAATTGTCTCATTCCACACCTTCCCCCCCCCCCCCTCCCCTCTCTCATCCTCCATTTTCATTCTATCCTGAAAAAGAAAGTGACTTTTTTGAATAACTTAATGTGATTGTTACTACAAGAGCTTGGGCACTCCTGTACTCCTGTTGGATGTGGATTGTGCAATAACAAAATTGTAATGAATACATTATAATTTCAGATGTGGGGCTGGCATTGCACTGGCACAAACTGATACAGTGGGAAGTGGTTAATTTAATTTACATCTCCTGGGGTTTAGTTATACTTATTCACAGAATGTACATGCATATTTGCTCATATTGTAAATTCTATCAAGTTTGCTCACAGTCCATCTTCAATGAAGATTCTGAGAGGAGGATCTCAGGGTTCTTTCTTACCTCTGGCATGCATTTTGTTCATTCAGTGATACATTGAGTCATATTATTCACTGATTGCAAGAGGAGATCCCATTGCTTAAAGCAGGCTGTTCAATTTGTTATATTTTTGTCACCTGTTTTATGCTTGTTAGAAGCAGCCTAGGTCATTAATAGTTCCAACGATGATAACTTGTTGTCATATTTGGTGAGATTATTAATTGCAGTTTCCTAGGTTTTTATGGTTTGGTAGATTTTTACTTATCAATAAAAAAAAGTTCTTATATTTTGGTAGTTGAAGCTACTATTTTTTTCTTTTCTTTTCTGGAATTATTCTGATGTTGGATTTGGTAGGCAAGTGCGTAGCAAATTTCTGTCCTACATGTGCATGTTTTTGTCCTTTATAGCTGGATATAATCGGTCTCATTTTCGGTAGGCAAGTGAGTGGCAAATTTCTGTCCCACACATCTGGTAGATTTTTACTTTAAAAAAAAAAAAAAAAGGTTCTTGTGATCTGGTAGTTGAAGCTATTATTATTATTTTTTGTTTCCTGGAATTATTCTGAAGTTGGTTTTGGCAGACAAGTGATGTCCTACATGTGCATGTATTTGTTCTGTATGGCTGGATATAAATTGGTCTCATTTTTTGTAGACAAGTGAGTGGAAACTTTCTGCCCTGTAGATTTGGTAGATTTTTACTTGTGAACAAAAAAAAAAAAGTCCTTATGATTTGGTAGTTGGCTTGAAGCTACCTTTTTTTTTGTTGGAATTATTCTGAAGTTGGTTTTGGTAGACAAGTGAGTAGCAAATTTTTGTCCTACATGTGCATGTATGATGTATAACTGAATATATTTGGTCTCATTTTTTGGTAGACATGTGAGTGGCAAATTTCTATCCTACATCTGCATGCACTTTTTTTTTTGATAAGTAATCCGGAAGCTTTTATAAATATAGGAAAGAAAGTCATACAAGGAGTTCATGATGATGAACAATAAGAAAAATCTACTAGGAAACAAAGTTAAGGGAGGGCAAAAACTCAGCGAGAGAAGAGCAATTAGAAAACCCCCAACAACGAGACCACTCTAAGAGACTACGCTGGCATAATAGATTCAACTCAACCAAGGTCTTCTCTTTGTCTTCAAAGGAACGACGATTTCGTTCCAACCACACAATCCACATTAAGCACCCTGGAACCAAATTCCATATGTCCGACTTATCCTTTCCATGCCACTGATGCCAACAAGGAATCAACTCTGCCACCGACCCTGGCATAACCCAAAGAATCCCAAAGGTCTGAAGCATACAAGACCAAAGAGAATGGGTAACAGGACAATGCAAAAGAAGATGGTTGTGTCCAGTGATAACCAGTGAAAGTTATCACTGGACACAAGCTGCACCCATAATATTAATTGGTCTCATTTTTGTTTTTGTTTTTTGGTCTGGCTATGTAAGAAAGTGAGTAGTCTCCACTTCGTCTATTTACTTGTACAACTATTGTTGAGACCATCAGCTTGTTCATATTCTTTAACACTTAATTTTCAGGTAATTTATGTATTTGGGTTTGGGGTCCCGCTGTTCGTTGATGGTGTTGGAATCACTAATAAGCTGAAGTGGAGTTTGTGGATAATCCACAAACTATTGCTGACTGCAGTTTATGGCTACATATTGTTTGTGCATTTCTCAAAATGGAGAGCCAGTCTGCCTCGTGAGTACATTTCTGATTCTCTTATCATCATTTTCTTGCAGGATTTAATCTTATTTAACACGCACTTCTCTCTTTTATCTTCTGCAGCCAGACCAGGATTCTACAACTACATTGTCATAATGTTTGTCGTTAATGCAGTAGCATTATTTGCTTGTGGGCTTGCTGGGCTTGGGGCCGGCTTTGGAATTTGGTACCTCTAAATTTCAATTTTCTTAAAATGAAAATCTATTATACTTTAAGGGTCATGTTAACGGGTGCTCTTAGGGCAATTGTTAATAAATCATATTAAGAAAGTTTTACAACTACTTTCATGGAAAATATAAGAGTTGACAGAAAAATTATTTGCTTTATCATTTTCTCATAAAATGTTTCTAAAAATAGTTCCTAAACCAATGCCCTAAAGATTTTAACATTTCCCATACTTTAATTTGGCACTTGATTTTTCTTCCCCCTCATCTATTACACTTCCACTGCAGGTTGTACAATCTCACAGTTACCTGCTATCACTCACTCTATCTTCCTCTTCTGTATGTAACTTTTCTAGCTGATTTTTTCCAGGTGATCCCTCCACCCGTCGTTATACAAACTTTTCTAGCTGTTTTTTTTTTTTTTGGGTGTGTTATGAAGGTAATAATTACACAACTTTTTTTTTTTTTTTTCTTTAGCAGGAGGACGATTTTCTTTTGGAAAATGCATATTACTCTGAGATGAAAGATGCTGGATTCTTCGATGCAGATTGGGATTAGTACTGTCCATGAACAATTTGTAAATGGGACTACAGCCTTTGTTGTATACTGTGTAAATTGTTTTAAAGAAAGTCACACTGTTGGATTCTGTTGATAAAATGAAGAGGAAAGGTTTAGGCGCAAATGCACTTTTAGTCCTTACATTTTGACCTGATTTTTATTTTAGTCCCTACATTTTATTTTTACCACTTTTAGTCCCTAAACCAATTAACGCGTAACGTTTAAGTCCTTACCGTCACTCAACTAACAGAAAATGTTAACGTGGCAAACGGAGGGTACTGTTTACACAGTAAATGCTGACGTGGCGAATAAAATAATAATTAAAAAATATATTTATTATTTAATAAATGTCCAGTCAGCATAAATAATAATTAAAAATGACATTTTCATTTTTTTTCTAAATTGTTTTAAAATAAAATAAGAAATTAAATTAAAAAAAATTTATTTCTTTCATTATTTTTTCTGAAGAATATGATTCATGTTCTGGGATGTTCATGTTCCTGGGTTCATCCCCAGAACATGAATCATATTCTTAGATCAATAAGAGTTAAACTTTATTACAAACTCAGAAAAAATTCACACAATAAGAATAAAAACTTTCCCAGATCATAAGAACGTAAGAACACAAACCCATATAACAAGAACACAAACCCAGATAACAAGAACAGTACTCAAAGAATTTCTATTCCAAAATTTGTATACATTCTTCCACCAAAAATCAATTGTAAATTAAATTAAAAATGGGTGCTATGTTCTTCGACAAAAATCAAAACCTAAACCATCAAACCCAATGACCACCACCACAATCCGCCACATTAACCCATATCCACCAACACCAAACCCAAATCTCCAGCACCACCACTACCAAATCCATCACCACCAAATCCTACAATCAAATTTCAACCACAACTCAAACATATTTTGAACCATTGAACAACCCAAACCTCCTACACCATCACGGAACAAAGAAAGAGGCACCTGTGGTTCTCTGCAACGCTTCGCGTCGAATTGAGGCGGCTCGTTTACAGTCACCGAGCTGTGATTCTAGCGAGTGCGAAGCGATTTTGCCGACGAGGACCGATTTGACGATCTCCTCGTCTTCTTCAGTGGAGAGAGTTGAAATCAACGGTTCAGGAGCTAGTTGTGGTTGCTGCGGTGGCGTACGGCGGGGATCTTGTACGTCGTCGATGAGGAAGTTGTGGCGGTTGTCGAGGTCCCACGCGTCGCGAGAGGCGCGTGAGATGAAGGATTGCACGAAGTCGATGCCGAAGAAACCGAGGAGGTAGATGAAGGAAGCCATGAGGGAAACAATGGCGGCGATCTCCAGGAGCGAGACCAAGTGGAGGGGCTTGGAGTTTCGGATCTTGTCGCGCCACCGGTGGAGCAAGTAGTATGCCACTGAGAAGAACAACGTGAAGGACACGATGTTCACCATATCCAGATCACTCTTTCTCTCTCTACACCCATATGAGTGAAGTGAAGAACACTCTTTCTCTCTCTGAATTTTTTTAATTTAATTATCTTATTTTATTTTAAAAGAATTTAGAAAAAAACATGAAATGTCTTTTTTAATTATTATTTTTGCTGATTGGGCATTTATTAAATAATAAATATAATTTTATTTTATTATTTTATTCGCCACGTCAGCATTTATTGTGTAAACAGTACCCTCTGTTTGCCACGTCAGCATTTTCTGTTAGTTGGGTGACGGTAAGGACTTAAACGTTACGCGTTAATTGGTTTAGGGACTAAAAGTGGTAAAAATAAAATGTAGGGACTAAAATAGAAATCAGGTCAAAATATAGGGACTAAAAGTGCATTTACGCCAAAGGTTTATTAGTTGCATCCTTTAAAAAATTATTCAATCATTCAATTCATTAACATTATGAATGAAACTTGGTGATGAAATGTTATGAAAGTTGCAAGGGTACTCTACCAAGTAGAGTTCATTAAATCCTAACCACTCTTTAATAATTTAATGGTCTAGATTTTGCCATGTCAGCATTTCATTAATAATCATCTTAATTGTTTTGTTTACAACATTATTTTATTATTTCAAGAATATTATTAATGAAATGTTGACATGGCAGAATCTAAACCATTAAATCATTAAAGAGTGGTTAGGATTTAATGAACTCTACTGGTAGAGTACCCTAAGAACTCTAGAGGATCTGCATCATAATTTATGCGGATGATAAACCACGATAAAAGTAGCATTAACGGAGCCGATATAAATGGTGGGATAAATCTATTTTATTTTTGGAAAAATTTAATTACGCTTGTCTCAAAATTTGCATGATATAAATTTTAGGGGGCAGATGAGGTCTTGGGTTCTGGTTCTAGACTCATCAGCTGCCTATGAAATTTACCAACAGAAAAATTCTAGATAGAAATTTAACGTTAAGCTCATATATAAATTTCAAATAATTTAGGTTTTCCGATATAATTAACAGATGTTCTCATCATAACATTTAATAAACCTAAGTTTTTTTTATAGATTTTGGCAATGAATAGTTACTCTCTAGAGCATTCAAATAGGTCTGCCAAAATAGTTAAAATACTATTTTAGAACCCCATACACCAAAAAAACATATTATATTGGAACTGCTAAATCTAAAAAAATATGACTAACGGGCTACTGTGAGCTGTTACTAGTAACAGCTTACTGTAATAAGTTGCTAATTTTGACTTATTCTTTTTTATTTCATCTCTCTCTCTCTCTCTCATATCGGGTTGTGGTCGTGGGTTGGTTTGATTGAGTTGTGATGGTTGGGTTCTTAGGTTTCGATTTTGTTGTGGGTTGTTGCAATTGTGGTGGGTGTTGATCAGGTTGCGGTGGTTGAGTTGGTGGTTCACGTTGTGGGCCATGGGTTGAATTTGGTGTGGTGGTCTTGGCCATGAGTGGTGGGTCATGCTAAGATTTGAGGTGTGGTGGTCTTGTAATGCGTTTGGTGTGCTAGTGGGTTTTAAGTGCCATGTGTTGCGGTGGATATGAGTTTGTAGAGGAGTTTTGACTTTTAGCTTGGGGTGGAAGATAAAAAGATGTATGGGAATTGTATTTTTCTGGAAATTTTTCTGGGTTTTCAAAGTGATTTTTAGGTTTCATGGCTGGCATTTTTACGAGTATTGCAGTGGGATTTGTGGGTGATCTTTTTGGGTTTCTTGTGTGATGTCACTGGAGGAGAATGTGATGAAAGAACGGGAAAATGTGGAAGAGGCAGAGAGATCTCAGCCAGGTCGTGCAAAAATGTGGGAGAGTTGTGGAAGGTGTTGGCGTGGCTGTGATATTGTGGTGGTTTTTTTTTTTTTGAAAAATTTGAAATTATTTTATATTATTTTTATGAGTTGAAATTAAAATAGAAAATGAGATATAAGGTATATTATTAAGTGAGATATTAAAATAGATAAAGTAAGTTTTTGAAGTACTAAAAGCTAAATTTTTTTAGTATTTCAAATGTAAATGTTTAAGAAGCCAAATAAGGTTAGCTGATCATAATATCTTATCACTATATAATTTTAACAATTAGAACTTGTTCCAATTTTAAGCCCAGCCTATTCTTTGCTATAAATACATTTTCACAGCATGTTATTATCACATCATTAACAATCAAACTATGCTAAGTTATAGAAATTACATAGATATTTAATCTTTTTTTATTAAGATTACAAGTTACGGATATCATATTATAGACATAGGGCTATGTTAACTTATAGATTTTGCTACAAATATTATATATACAACTAATAATCATGAAAATAGTAGTTCTCTTCTTAGTCACATATGAGAGATTCCATCAACATTGTGCGTACATTATCTTCAGCTAAATTTTGAAGAAATGTGGATTGAAAATGTTGTTTATAAAGCAAATTATTTATTGTTACTTTTTCCAACTTAAAACTTGAAAATTACCATAATGGTACCAATAAGAAAGATATTTCAAAAAAATCCGTAAAATGCACATGCTACAAGCTAGTATTAATAAATTCCAAATATGTACTCTCAAATACTATTGCTGGCTTTCTCAAAAAAAAAAAAACAAAAAAAAAAAAAAACTATTGCTGATACCTATGATAACGATTTTAAGGCTGACAGCACATTCGTCACAATAATAAAATGAATCTAAAACTATATGTGTGTGTGTATATATATATATATATCTACTTATTTGTCAAGGTGAGCTGAGACTCCATTACCCCCTTTGATGTTCAATCAGCAAGCCACCCCTGGTGTTGGGAAGAACATAAAATAATTTATTTCACAAAGCTTCGCCCCAATTCCAGCTCTGGGACAGCAAATGTGGTGGTTTTAAAACATCCACATTCCCACTATTTGCTGACATTCAATGAAGATCTTCGAGGGAGTATTCTCGTTCAAAACCAAGATAACAATCTGAAACTAAAATCAATTTCATACCCTGGAAAAAAAAAATACAATATCCAAGTATTATTCCTTTTTAGTTTTTGACGAAGTAACTTGAATAAATACTGTTTTATTTATTTCCAAATAGATTTTTGACAAAAAAAAAAAATTCATGTCAATGCTAATGTTATAAAAAATAAAAAATAAAAATCCCCTTTTTATGATAAATATGTTTGAATTTAAAATTATTAAAAAAAAGAGAGACATAATTCATATAACTTGATTGAATTTAATCCTCTTTGGGAAAAGATAATGCTATTTGTGATGTATTAGTCAATGTGAACATGGATCTGAATTTTGATAGGGAACCTAATATTCAGTACTGAAGTTTTGCCCTTCATATGATACTTCATCATTTTCTCTTCTTCCCATACTACAACCAAACAAAAGAAAACAACATCTACTCTCCTCTTCTCCCTCTTACATTTTAAAACATCCAAATAGAGGAAATAGATGACTAGTCTGTAAAGCCATATCAACTAGTCTATGATGCTATGCTTCCTTTAATACAATGAGATCGTTTTGATTGTTGACGAGTAGTAAAGACCTTCGGATGGATGTTTTTGTCATCTCACAGTTTCTTTTGCCTGCCCCTTTTTATGTATTATTGATTGGCAGACTTTATGGTCTGGTGAGTCAGGTTTTGGGTGTTATGAAATTAGATGGGGCAAATCCTAAACCAGATTGGATTGGGACAGGTTTTTCGATTGAATAATTAATTGGGTTCAAATGGGAACAGGTTTCTCAATTGAATATTTTAATTTTTTTTGGTGTTTTGGGAGGGCTTTGCCATCCCAAACCTAACTGGTTTCCATCCCTAACCATTAAAAACCTTTAACATGTAAAAGAACATTTAGAATAAGAAGAAAATAGGGGGGGGGGCTGCAGGACTGAAATAGAAAGAGGGAATTAAATTTGACCTGGAGACTGCCCAGGGTTGATGGTAACTCCATGTGGGTGACTAAGCGATCAGAGAAAGAAATCCTTTTCAGAGCATATAAATCAGAGGTGGAGGTGTTACCAAGAACCAACCACCATGCTTCAACTTTAACCTGTAAAAACAATCCAAGCTTAGTTGGTGCAACTGACTGCTAATATATAATGAGGTGAAATTTTACCTTGGGAAACCGGGGGGTAAAAGCTCTTGATTTGTTCCGTTTGAAATTGATCTTCTCCAATCTGATGGTTAGAGTGGGGGATTTTGCACCATCAGTGTCCCTTCTCTGAAGTTTTAATCTCACTTGAACAATGGGAAAATGCTGCAAATCCTGGTAAAACAAAATATAGAAGATTAACAACTACTGAAATCATTTGACATTCTTGCCAGCTAAGAATAAAAAATAGCAGCTGTGTTTCTAAATAATCAGACAACTGATGCCTCATATTGTCACCACCCTCCATGTGGGCATGTAGTTGCAAAGACAAAAGTTGCTAGAAGCATTAAAAAATTAAACCATTTTAGAGGGGCACTCCACACCTGATTCAATCTTGAAGCAGGAGAATTTCCAATCACAGTCTGGAAAGTAGCCTTTGGAAGATCCAACAGTTGCTGCACGGTGGAAATTCCTCTTTTGTTTAATGAGCTTGCAAGATCAACATTCATGGATGGCAACATCCAAAAACTGGAATCCTCATCAAACCATAAACTCTGAAAACAATCGAAAAGATCAGAGGCACAGAAGGAGAAAGTGATATTTTTATAAAAACAAATAGACTGAGCAAAAGAGCAAGATCTTTTTAAAATCCAATTTAATAACTTTAACACATAAATTAAGAACAATTTGGGTAAATTCCCCATTCACATACTGAGTAGGTGCAAGTATTCCTTTTGCTTACAAAAAGGTCATATATAATGCACAAAACTCCCACTTCTAAGGGGGTTTGGGAGAGTTATTGGTAGGAAGCCCCCAATGTTTTTATTAGAGGCTGATTCCCAATGCCTTCTGCTTACTGGTGAAATATAATTTATCAAAAAACGTAATTTACCATTGGATTTCATTGCTATAGAAAAGATAATCTATAAGTTATGTTCTCTCATATTTCTTAGACTTAGTATATAACTCATAAAACCCAAATCCTTCAAACTCTTAACTAGAACCCAGAACAAACAAATCCACAAATATGAACCTAACAAGGGTCGTTTTTGAGAAAGCTTCATTTTTCTCATTTCATTCGGTCAGCTGGCATCAAGACCCATATTCTATTCTGACTTTGGTTAAATCTCCCAACTTCAGTAGGAATGTTTATTGTCTAAGATTATGCCTTTTAAGGAAATATTTCACTTGGGAAAATAATTATTAAAAGAAGAAAAATACAGCAAACAGGAGCTTTCATTACAGTAACACCAGATGTAAAACACAGTAAAGAGATGGGAAGTAATGAAATCTAAGAATGCTCAACCATGGCTTCAGCCATTTAGCTGGCAACATCAAAGAAGATAATCATGTTAATATGAAATACTGCACGATCGCTACAGGTTTCTTGAATTTAACATTTATTATAAATAGTCATATGTGGCTTAATGAGAACAAATTATGAACCTTGTCTGTGTGCTTGTGGTGGGTTTTGATTTAGAAGGATTTATGGATCTAGGGTTTAGGGAGTTGTTGACGGAAAGGGTTAGGGTTCAAAATTGGCAAGGGTTTGATAAGTTTTTATGGACTATTTAGGGTTTCCATAGTTAAGAGGAAGTGCTTGAACTGGAGTTATAAGGAAAAAGGAAATTGTACACTGTTTTAAGGGTATGAACAGTATCCACGAGAAAGAGGAGGAAAGAGAAAATAAATAAAAAAGGAGAAAGAGAACAATAAGATTAACATGCCTCAATACTTAATGAACAAAATATTTATTAATCAAGTCCATCTATTCTTCGAGTACATTGGACATATATATATATATATATATATACTTGTTATTGTACTAGCAGTATTAGAGCTCCTAACTAGTAAACTAAAACCTAATAAAGTAATAACTATAAAAGATTGACATGAACTTAAAGAAAATAAAACATAAGATACCTAGGATCTCCTTGAAATTAGACAAATGAAATACCAAGATGTCATACAAAACCTTAATTCATAGGAATTGACGAAATTACAGTTTTACCCCTGAATACAAAATTGACCATAACTTGTAAATTAAAAATTGTTGTAATCCTGAGACGCATATAACTGAACTTTTAAAAACACATGACTTTTACTTCACATGTGGATCACATAAAAAAAATCTTGAATAGACTAAGGGCATGTTTGCTTCAGTGGATTGAAAACCGCACTTTTTCAAAGGTATAAATTTTTAAAGCCTCATTCTTTTTTTTCCTAGGTACAACCTTTTTAAATACCCTATTTCAAAAATCTGAAAAATAAGTTGTATCAAACGGGCACAAATTTGCATAGTAACAAATTAATCTTCCATAATTGTATCATTCTCCCTTGGTTGGAGCCTCAATGTCAAGTTTAAAGTGTTGACGAACAAGAACATTTGAATTTGAAATTTGCATAAACTCTTCAATCACCTTCAAATCAAAGCACTAAGGATAATGAATTTTTCTTCCGCAACACATCATTAATCATTAAATTCGTTTGAAATTGAAATGATAAAATAACTTTTCAATTTTTTTTTTATTAGTAAAAATGCTTTTACTATGGGTCGAACCTGTGTGTTATAGGTGTGAACACGCATGTCAAAAAGATAGAAATTCTACTCTAACATAATCTAAGTATATATTTGTATAAAGTTCACTCCTGAAGACTTGAACCTCAGTCCTTGCCTCCTATCTCACAAAAACTTTATACTTGTGGAGTGACCATCACACCTAGTGTGCGCGGTTTGGAAGACTTTTGAACTTAAACCCTTCTCAAATTGATCCATAGCGATAACATCAATATCTTACTTACTCTTGGGTTTTCCAAGATACCTATTGTGCATCAAGGGTTTAAGGAGTTGTACAAGAAAAGGTTAGGGTTCAAAATTAGCTAGGGTTGACAAGTTTTTCATGACTATTTGATAGAGAAAGTATATGACGTTTTAGGGTTTATTGGTAAAAGGAAAGACTTGAGTTGGGGTTGTAGGGAAGAAGAAAGAAAGATAGATAAATTTAGTGTTCAAGGGCTGTACAAACGGTACCATGGGAAAGAAAAGGAAAACAAAGAGAGAAAAAAGGATAGAAGACTAACAAGGGGAACATGTCTCAATACTAAACACTCATTATTTTTATTGATCAATTCCATTTAATCATCAAGTACATGGAACATTAATATGCAAACTCAAACTCCTCCTATATCTTTTTATTGGACGTGAATTTTGAAAATCTAACATTTGGATTGCATGTTTTTATTATATTCTTCATGCTTACAAAATTTCAAGAAGATCAATGATCAATAACTATGTCGTTAATCAAATATTTAAATTTCAAGTTTTTGTGGAACAAAATTATGCATAAAAAGATATAGGAATTTGAAGGGTTTGGAGAGAAACCTTGTCCTTAAAGTAATAACTAATAAAAGACTGAAATGAACTCAAAGAAAAGAAAACATGAAATACTAAGGATTTCCTAGAAAATTCTAGACTCAAATAAAAGCCATACCTAGTGCACAAAACTCCCAATTCTAGGGGGCTCTAGGAGAGGTGATTAGTAGGCCGCCTTCCCCAAATTTTAGACTCAAATAAATTATCAAAAAACCTTAATTCACAGGGATCTCAAAAATTCAAATTAGCCCCTGAATATAAAATTGACCACAACTTGTTAAATAAAAACCCAAATTAAAAATTGTTTTAAACCTAAGACACATATAATTAGACCTTTAAAATTGAATAGACAAATTTGTTTTAACCCAAATTGAATAGACAAATTTGCAAAAAGTAACAAATTAATCTTCCATAGCTTCATCATGATTGGTATGGAGGATACCTGCATGATCATTTGTAAAAGACGCATGCAAGTAATTGAGCTTGATAGCCATCCACTGTTTGCACATATATCTATCATGGCCTGGATGATACGTATACTTTGATCCAACACTGACTTTAAATCTGTGACATAGTCGCTGATTGGTAATTCTAACTGAGAAAAATGTGCCTGTCTCCCAAAAAATATGTATGGTAAGTAGATAAAACTTTAGGGAAAGGGAAAGTTCAATAGAAAGATAGAAGGATAGAGAAGGACAAAAAAAAAGACATGCTAAAATTGATGTCAAAAGCAGTTTCAACCTGAAATAGCAGATTTGCTTTGACATGTGGATCATCAAGGCGATTCTTATCCACCATATATCGAACTCTCTCAGACAATGCTTCATTGTAATTTTCCTATAAAGGGTAGAGATGAAACAGATATACATACAAAATTCAAACATGTCTTGCCAAAAATATCAACTAAGATGAGGCCATGCAAGCAATGGATGGCATGAATGTTAGAATTCAGTGTGTATGTGTCAAAAATTGAAGAAACAATAGCAAAAATTCATGAATAATTTAAAAGAATGAGATTTTGTTTATCAGTAAGTTATATACGCACTATGTGAGTCTTGAAACCACAACCTTACTCTCCATCCCATTATTAAGGGAGGAGGAATTGTCATTTGAGCTAGAGCTCATTGGAATTTAAAAAGAATGAGCTTATGATGAACAAACTGTTTCAGAACAATAATAATCAACAAAAAATTACATTGACCTTTTTTAGGCCTGAACTGTAGAAAAATAATCGGTACAATAATTTTACATGTCATAAAGAAAATATCTCAAGGGTAGATATAGAACTGACAACAGGAATGAAAATGAGTATGAATATAATTTTGAGGTCCTTTCTTTTTCTTCCAAGTTTTAATTAGCTGCCCGCTGAACAAAGTATCAAGTGCTATTCAGCTTGACAAGAAAGACATTTCTCAGAATTCAGTAAAGCAACACGTAAGTTCATTACCAAATAATATGGGCAAAGTCTCAGATATATTATATATAATTTATTCCTTTCAAACTTGTCACACTCGATTAGTATATAAAGATAGTCAGGATACAAGTATGGGCTACACATAATCAGAAATACCTCATTATGCCGCACAGGAAGTTCATTGTACTCAGAAGCAGCAGAAAGTATATGCAGAAACACCTACAATGAAGAATTTTTGTAAGATTCATGATTAAAATAATAGTAAAAATGAAACCAATATAACTACAACTTACTTCAAGCGACGTGTCTGGACCAATATTTGAACCAAACATAGAAACAGTCATGTAGCTGAGGTAATACTGAGAAGCTATTGAGCCCAACATCATAGGCTCCACAATGTCATCACTCATCTTGATGCATCCACTGTCTTCCAGATCCTCAAATGTGTTTTGCACTAACCTGCAAAAAGATAAAAGAGTTACCCAGCTTAGCACTATCACAAAGAAGATGGCACATCCCAACAAAATTCCATAAGGTCTGGCTAATAAATTACTTCTGATATAAATAAGAACTTAGAATTACTACCGAGATAAATAAGAACTTATAATTTCAGAATCTGTACTCTCCAAGCCATAGTAAGCAGGATTAACCGTCTGTAAAAATAAAACATGAAAAAAAAAATCATAAGCATTGATGTGCACAATATTATCTAATCTTTTTTTCCATATTTGATAAATCATGTTGTGAATCCTTTCTCTGAAAAAAGGTTTTCATGATCTTCAAATCTAGCACTTGAAGAGGAAGAATGGGGGAGGATTAGATCTGATAGGTATATTACATCTTCCAAACATTCAAGAGTGTTTAAAATAACTTGTATGACTAATTCCAGTCTAGCAACCATATATTTGTTTCTGTAATCACCAAAACAATACCAGTCTACGGAATAAGTAAGTCCAGGTAAGGTAATGCACTGCATCCTCCTTATGGCAAATTGTGCTGGAAACTATCTCTGCATTGATGTGATCATGCAACCGCTCTCTGAGACTACTCTCAACCGGAAATGGTTCATACAAAAACTGCATGCAAAAACATCAAACTTACTCTAGATTCCCAAACAAAGGACCATTGAAAGCATACACAGTTACCATTTTGAGTTTAACCTTTTTATAGAAGCTCTTTTTGGGTTCATGAACAAGAATTACTGCTTTCCCATGTTGATCAAATTGTGGGCGGCCAGCACGACCCATCATTTGCAAGATATCTGTGATTGGAAAATCAACATATCTCTTTGCTTTTCCATCATAATATTCTGTTCCCTGCAACAGAAACACAGGTTTTCTTAACAATATGGA
The DNA here is from genome assembly GCF_040712315.1 of Castanea sativa. NCBI lineage: Eukaryota > Viridiplantae > Streptophyta > Magnoliopsida > Fagales > Fagaceae > Castanea > Castanea sativa. The sequence continues at coordinate 34,936,842 of NC_134016.1, read as the reverse complement.
GAAAAAAAGGATCTCACAATGGAAAGAGAGTATAGTGAGCTGCCAGACTAGCATGAATTTGAAGGCAGTACTTTCTTGCCTAGCATAAGATTCATGATCTTATGATCGACCAGTGATAAATCTGTATTACTTAAATCATATGAAATAATTTTGTTTACAAACTTCTTTGGAAAAGTGGCACTCCTACCCGTGTGGTCATCAAGATCCAGGGTTTGATCCCCTTGCCTTTATTTAGCAACCCCCTCCCCCCCCCCCCCCCCCGGCGGGCGCCCCCTAAAAAAAATGTTGCAACATCTTTCAAGTGGTACTTAATCCGTGACAGAAAAGCTTTTTTTTTCCTCAAAATTATTTTAAGCTCCTGAAATGTTCACTCTCTTCCTCGCACGAACTGAAACATGATTCTATATTGCAACATCTATCCATGACAGAAACTTTTTTTTTTCTTTAAAATTTCTTGTAAACTCATGAAATGTCAAACTCCTTGTCTCACCTTTAATATTTCCTATAAAACATTGCTAAATAATATACACAAGTTTCTGTAAAGATTATAGATATGTGTATAAAACTACACCATAGCTCTCAAAAACAAAGTCCAAGCTCCTCTCCAACTGATAAAAATATGGTTGATCAATTATCAATAAGGATTCATCCCTGCTGAAATCTGGTAAGTTCAACTAACTATAAGGCAGCTCCCTTTCCAGATGCTTTACAAATTACATGAGCTGCAAGTACAAAAAGTGTATTCTTTCCAGATCATATTAGGTTCATGAATCCTGACGCCAACTTTTAGTAAAACAAAGTTTGTTGGGTTCACTCCTAGATCAGCTGTTCTTGATTCAAATTGTCATAACATGAGTGTGGCACAATTTCACTTGAAATAGCTCAGGATTTTAATAAGTTAAGCAAAACAACACTAGGTAAAAATAAAATGCTAACTCAAAAAAATTCCAAATTTCATTGTGTGGAAATATATGAAAACACTAGCAAGAGATAAAATTGCACATATAATTGCAATCTTGTTATATGGAAGATGGAATTTTGTTTTAAGTGAAAAATTATGTCCCAATGGCTTGGAGGCAGATCAGTATCCCTGTACTTATCTCAAATCTTCATACAAATGACCTACTTAATACAACCTAAGAATATCACAAGTACAATATATCACATGAAGGAGACAAAGTAGAACACTTGGAATCAAGTATGAATACCTTTCACCTACAATGAAATATGATTTCTGCAGAATTTCAGGTGACAAAATGATAAAATACCTTGAAGAAAATTTTTGAAATCTTTTTTCTCTTTTTGATAAGTAAAATAAGAAAAATTTTGAAATCTACTCTTAGTTTGAGCATAACCCTCAACAAAGTGGACCAAAACTTTCAGTTAAAACATCATTTGGATTTTCTTCAAAAATTCAATAATAATTTACAGATGAAATTTGAATGGTCTGGAAGTTCAAATGAAATTTTCGAAATCAAGTATAATGTGTATAACATCCAAAATCTATCAAAATCAGTTAAGAAAGGCTTACAAAACAAGTGCACTTGATTTGAGGAGTATTTTTGAGCCAATTAGTAGGTGCTTGGACTGTTTCATTAGGAGTAGAGTGACTTAATTTGTCACCAGAAGACCAGATACATAGACCAATCTCTTGGATATTTATCTCAAAAGAACTTTGTCACTTTTTAATGCTTGCAATTTTTCTTTGCATGTAAAAGTGTGAAAAAGAACTTCATGACACCATATTTAATTTTTGTTCACCTTGATAATGACCAGATGTGCTGGAAGGTTCACACCCCACGCCAATGTGCTGGTACAAACCAATACCTATAATTGTATGATGTAATTCTTTAGTATAAAAAGTTGAAACAATTTTTTTCCTAAGTAGGAAATAAATGAAAGACTATAGAGTAGTGCCTGGATCTTGTTGTTTGCAAAAAGTTCCTCTGCCAGAGATCTATCCTTGTCATTCAAACCAGCATGGTGCAACCCAATGCCAAATTGTAATGTGTGCCTCAGGTTCTGATCAGTGACCTGAGATAGAACCATTTGAAATGCTTCTTCTGGCATATTAAGAAACTGCCTTGGATGCTCATCTGAAGCTGCAAACTTCCATTACAAAAAAAAACAGAGAAATTTAACGGCACTGGAAATTAAACAATTCATATTCAAGGTATGAAATGGATCACACCTGAATGAGGTCCAGAGCAGTAAGCCTTGTTTGGCGACGAGATGAAACAAATATAAGAACTGGTTTTGTAGGTGAATGGGTGCATATTGCAGCATATGTGGGTTTATTCATGCTATTCATCCTCGGGCAGTAAAACTTTCCAGGATAACCCTGTTCATAGAAACTGACATCAGAATTGAAATATGCAAATACATAAGGCCTCAATCAACTTTCACATCAACCAGAAGAAGTAATCATGAACAGGGGATTTGTTACTATCTCATTTACCATCCACTAAGAATATCATTGTAGTTTGAACAAATAAAGATTTATAAATCCAGAGCAAAAGATTCCAAATTTTGTAATAGTAGTTAGTTATACATGAAACAATTTTCAGAAATCTTGCGATGGTTAGACATGACAAAAAAGAAGAGAATAAAACATTGTCTAGACCTCATACACATCTTCTTACAAAGTAAATTGTCAATGGTGGCAATGATCAGGTAAAAATGTGGATCACTTTCTATACTACACTTCAACAACTATTGGTACTTACATGGCTGAATGTGATACCTTTAAACCATAGCATTTGATCATCAGTTCCCTTTTTTTTTGGGAGAGGTAAGAAGATCATCAGCTCTTATCAAGTGAAAGACATAATGTTCAAATATAAAGTATGTAGGAACATTTAAACAGGCACACATTAAGCAATAAGATTATTACTCACACTTCATTATTAAAATGAGTCAACAACACAAGGAAATAGACTTGATAATAAAGTTTTGCAAGAAAACACTCTTAATGTGTTTATCATGTCAATTGAGAACATACATGATAAAATAATTAATAGAAAGATATGCATAATCTCACAGTGACTTCATAAGAACAGGTAAATATTATACTGTTCATTAATTCTATAGTTTCAAATTCAGGAAGTACTGTTCATATCATTTTGTGTTTATTTTTAAGGGAAAATAAAAGTCCATTACTTGGAAAATATTATGCCATTCTTATTATCAAATTTGTTTTGGTCCCAAAACATCCATTAGAAAAGTTATAGCATAAGAGAGCAACTGTAGAAAGGCTTGGAGTTTGATTGTATTGGGGATATGGAGAGGGTTTGGCTTGAAAGAAAGTTTAAGAGAGAGGAGATTTCTCAAGTTGTAAGAGACTTGGAAGGGACAAATCTCCAGGTCTGGATGGGTTTACTATGGCTTTTTATCATCATTGTTGGAGAGTAGTGGAAAAAGACAACTTAGCGGTCTTTGATGAGTTTTTTCAATATTGTAAGTTTGAAAAATCTCTTAATACTACCTTTATTGCTTTAATTCCAAAAAAGAATGATGTCTCTAATATTAGAGATTTCCGGTCTATTAGCTTGGTGGGGAGTGTGTATAAAATCTTAGCTAAGGTTTTGGCAAATCGTATGAGAATGGTTTTAGATCTGTTGATTTTTGAAACTCAGAATAGCTTTGTGGGAGGTAGACAAATTCTTAATTCGGTTCTTATTGCGAATGAATGTGTTGATAGCCGAGTGAAGAGTCGGGTTCCTGGGGTCATATGTAAACTTGATGTTGAGAAAGCCTATGATCATGTGAATTGGGAGGCTTTTCTAGATTTGTTGAATAGGATGGGCTTTGGGGTGAAGTGGTGTAAGTGGATTCGTACTTGTATATCCACAGTTCAGTTCTCTATCTTGATTAAAGGGTCTCCAGAGGATTTTTTTTGGTAGCTCAAGGGGATCCGCTATCCCCTTTGTTGTTTTTGATTATGATGGAGGTTTTTAGTAGAATGTTGAGAAGAGTGGAAGGAGCTGGCTTAATCCGTGGTTTCAAAGTTGAAGGAATGAGGGGTGGTGGGGAATATGTTTCACATCTATTGTTTGCAGATGACACTATTCTTTCTTGTGATACAGATGTGGAGCAAATTCTTCATATTCGGTTGTTATTACTTTGTTTTCATGCTATAACAGGTTTGAAGGTCAATGTGCAAAAGACTGAAATGGTTCCAATAGGGGAGGTTGACGATGTGCATGCCTTGGCTGAAATTTTAGGCTGCAGAGTTGGAACTTTACCCATGACTTATCTTGGCATGCCGCTGGGGGCTGCGCATAAATCTCCTTCAATTTGGATCTTGGAAAAAATTGAGCGGAAGTTGGCCGAGTGGAAGAAGTTATATTTGTCTAAGGGGGGTAGATTGACGTTACTTAAAAGCACATTATCTAGTCCTTCTACCTATTTTCTATCGCTATTCACCATTCCTACTTATGTGGCTAATAGAATTGAAAAACTGCAAAGAGATTTTCTATGGAGTCATAGTAAGACTCATCTGGTACTTGGTTCCAGGGTGCTTAATGTGGATTGTGTGGTTGGAGCGGAATCGCCGTTCCTTTGAGGACTAAGAGAAGACCTTGATTGAGCTAAATCTTTTATGCCAGCGTAGTCTCTTAGAGTGGTCTCGTTGTTGGGGGTTTACTAATTGTTCTTCTCTCTCTGTGTTTATGTCCTCTCTTAGCTTATCTCTCTAGTAGCTTTTCTCTTGTTGTTCATCATCATGAACTTCTTGTATGACTTACTTTCTTTCATTTATAAAAGCTTTCTGATTACTTATCAAAAAAAAAAGACTCATCTAGTAGGATGGGATAAAGTTTGTGCACCCATAGCTAACGGTGGTTTAAGTATAAGGAAACTTACCACGTTCAATAAGGCATTATTGGGGAAATGGTTGTGGCGGTTTGGGAAAGAAGAGAATCGGCTATGGAGGAGGGTGATAGCTTTAAAGTTTGGGAAAGAGTGGGGGGATGGACTTCTAAGTTAGGTAGGGAAGTTCATGGGTGTGGTTTGTGAAGAGGTATTTGTATGGGCTGGGAGGATTTTAGCAAAAACGTTTATTTTGTTGTTGGGTTGGGAAATAGAGTGAGATTTTGGCAGGATGGGTGGTATGGGAATCAACATTTCCAAGTGGCTTTCTCAAGGCTGTATGGTATTGCTATTAACAAGGAGGCCTCTGTAGAAGCCTCTTTGTCAAGGCAAGGGGCGGAGGATAGAAGAATTTAGGATGTTCATTTTATTTGAGAATTTAATGATTGGGAGATGGATGAAGGGTTGCATTTTCTTCGTATCTTAGGAGCCAATACTCCTTCAATGGATGTTGGAGACCGGTTGAGATGGAAGTTGAAGCCTAATGGGGATTTTGACATCCAATCATATTATAACAAGTTGCGAGATTCTCCTTCAGTTATCTTTCCTTGGAAAGGTATATGGAGAGTTAAGGTCCCTAGACGTGTTTCTTTCTTCGTTTGGTATGTAGCTTGGAATAAGATCCTAACGGGTGATAACTTGAGATTGAGGGGCTTGGATTTTGTGGACTGATGCATTATGAGTCGACATTGTGAGGAGACAATGGACCACTTACTCCTTCATTGTGAGATGGCTTATCGGTTATGGAGCTTTGTTTTTATATCTTTTGGATTGTCGTGAGTCATACCTAGATCAATTCTAGAATTGTTTTTTGGCAGGTGGAACTAGTTGGAGAAGCATTCATCTCAGATTAGGAATTCAGTTCCGTTGTGCATATTATGGTGTCTTTGGAATGAACGGAATCGACGGACTTTTGAGGATTTGGATAGTTCCAGTGATCAGATGCTTGCTTCTTTTAGTGGAACTCTTTTTGATTGGTCTCGGGCTTGGGGACTCACAACTAGTGATTCTCTCCTTTCTTTTCTTAGCTCTCTTTCTCTTTGTAATTAATCTGTTGTTTGGTTTTATATTATGTATTTTCTTTGTTTTCTTTTTTCTCTTCTTGTAATTTTTTGGTTTGTTCTGTGCTTTTATTGCATAGAGTAGCCTTTCGTATATATATCATTCTTACTTATCAAAAAAAAAAAACTGTAGAAGTTATAAACTGAAGTATGAAGTGTCAAAGCATCATGTCCCCAAACCCCCCCACCCCCAACGCCAAACAAGTGTCTCTTTCAAAGAACATGCTTTTGAGTACAGAGGTAGTATATATCATAGAATACATAATATAATTGAAGAACATCTCAAGAAATATCAGACAGTATGAGAAGAAGGAACTACCTGGATATGAGCTTCAAGAGGTACAGGCCTCACACTTGGCTTGAAATTGAAGAGGCCGATTTCCCCAACACCCAACCAATCAGCCAAATCACTAAATTAAAAGAACATGAGAAAATCATAAAGTAAAAAGAATCGAGCATAGTGGTTGCAGACATTGTTCTCGTTATTCAATGTTCAAACAAATTTTTTTTAAGTAGTAGTGCAAACATTTTGTAAACACATAAAATTAACAAAAAATATTTCATGACATTAACTTAATCAAAAACTTATTTCACAAAATATTATTATAGATAGACAGGAATGGAAGCCAAAATATATATATATGCTCTGCTGAGGCCAAATAGTTGAGAAATGAAACACAAACATAATAATGATAATTCTAGGCATGGAAGTGAGATCCAACAGAAAAGAAGCAAGAGCATTCTGAAGATTCAAAGAAACTATAAAATTATGTATAAACATACCCTGCATTTGCTAAAGCTGTCGAAAGGCCTACAAACCGTACTGCGCGCTCTGTTTGTGAGGATATATATCTCATCCTTGAAACAATAACCTGGAAACATTTAGTTTTATAATTGAGATTTCTCTTTCGTTTTTTCTTTTTCTTTTTTTGGATAAGAAAAGGATTTTATTCCACTGGAACCACCTCATGACCAATATAAAAAACAAGATAGCCTAAAGAATTGTAACCATAGAATTCCAAAAAAAAATAAAAGAAATCAAATAAACAAACTCAGTAAGATTTCCACTGTCACTAAGACCCAGGACAGATGACCATCCATAGACTAAATGAAGAAAAAATTTGTAGAATTAAATATAATATTATTAATTTGTAGGTTAATGAAACAAGAAAGAAAAGGAAAAATATTTATTCCTTTAAACTGAGAGGTACTAGGTTTGAAACCTCTAGCCAGCATCTAGGGCCAACCAATTCCTCCCCATAATTACTTTTGTATGTGAAGAGGGGAGACTACACCCCCTGGGGGGATAATCAGGTGCTCAAAGAACTCGGGACACCCTTGTTAGCAAAAAAAAAAAAACGAAACAGAATATTTATTCAAATAAAATGAGAAATGTCTCAGCTATTTTCTGCTGTAAATTTTTTTCCAGTCCATTTTTGCCCTTTCACCAGCAAAAAAATTGCCTCTCTTGAAAATCAAAAGAAAAAGATATCCACTTGCGGAAATTACATGAATGTACACAACTCTAATGCAAAAAAACCTAGCAATATTTCACAACAGGAATCTAACAGACCAGTGAGTCTGGATATCTTAACAGTGAAATTTCTTTCAATGTGCTATGCATTACATTTTAATACAAGATAATAAAGAATCAGTTCTTCAATAAAAAAACCATCAAGAAAGACAAGACGAAAATAATGAAACTCAGAGAACTTAGATTCCATTATAGTGGCAGCACTCAGGAAAAGGTTACAGCAGTTGTTGAGTAATACCTCAAGGATAGGACCACGATCAGCTCCCAGTAAGTGAATCTCATCCAAAATCATAAGACCAACCTATTGATTAGATATTACACATCAATACCTAACTGGCAGAAATATGCATATGATCTAGCAATTCAGTATTGTAATATCTATAAAATGTACAAAAATGAAAGGAAAAAAAATTCCCATTAAATAAAATTACAACAAATAGATGCACCTTTGTGACATAGCTTCGACTATGCCAATTACGACTGATACCATCCCACTTCTCAGGAGTAGATATTATGATATCAGCTGACAAGAGGGCCATCATATCTGGAGTATAATCTCCAGTCATTTCAACCTGATAAAAATATCTTGTTAATACCATTACCAATGTTAAAATTTTTTAATGACTAATAAGCAAATCCTGTCACCATCTCCTTTCCAAGCTGAGAGACAAGACGCTTTTTCCAATCATTCATTCTTTCCCGAACAATAGCCTTCAATGGTGCTATATAAATAACCTGCATTTAGACAACAATTAAGCATACTGCCCTTCATGAAATAAAGCACCTAAAAAATTTAATGACTAAAACACTGATTATGAAACCATTTAGTTCACCTGCACAATAAGGAACCTAGTTTGTTTTTTGATAATGTTTTTAAAAGAACCATAGAATGTGTTCAAAACATATACTCTGGTACCATATGAAAATAGACATTTCTTCTTGTTAAGCAAATTTGGTTACTGTAGTTAAGGTGAGAACACATCTTCTTCTTTTCTTTTCTTTACTTTTTTTTTTTTGGTTTGTTTTCTGTTTTTGGGTATCCTAAACTCTAACCCAATAACTAAGCATCCATATAATTTGACATACTACTAGAGGAGTATATCTAGCAATACTGATTTGCCCATCAATAGAATTGCCCAATCAGCAAACATCCACCGAAAAAACCCTTGTCCTTTTTTGTTGTATTTGTCTCTATCAAATTGTTATATGCTGATCCACTTTTTGTTGGGCAGAGAAAATTTTGCACACATCTTTGTATCAGACTGAGGTTTTTTTTCTTGATACGCATATTTCATTCAAAAAGAAAACAAAAAGGTTGTAGCCTCAACACATGAAAAATATATGAGAGATATGCAAAAGAAGAAAGAAAAAATGAAAGAGGAAAAAAATAGAAAGCAAAACAAAGATCTATAGAGACAATACTCTTCTAGTTTTATAATGCATGGAGAAAATTAATTTACATACCTTCATATCAGGCTGAGTATTAAAGAGGCGAAGCATAGCAAGCTCAGCAGATATGGTTTTCCCACTTCCAGTGGGAGCTCCTAAAAGGACATTATTGTCTGTGTGATACAGGACATGAAAAGTCTGCCCAATTCCAGCAAATGCATCAAACCACAAATTCAAATTGTCATTGTTCTGAAATAGTAAAGTAGCAACTAACAATACTTGTGCTAAAATTTTGGAACCAAACCTGCGTTTGTATAGGATTAAAATGTGAAAATTTGTACAAGGCTTCATAAGAACTGTTACCCAGTGAAGTCACTGGAAGAGGTTTTAAATCTAGAAGTTCTGTGTGTGAAGTACGACCCTGAAGGAACCATAGTCTTTATATGAGAAAGAGATTTGGCATGAGCAAGTAGCAATACAAAACCACTACAATTTGAGTTTAGTCAAAATTGAAAAAATAAGATATGATACCTCTGGCAGTGCTAAATTATGGAAAGAAATGGTATAGAAAGCGTCTGCCTGCAACCAAGAATCACAAACAGCACGAATGTAGTATTGGGGTGGATGTGGTTCAAATATCGGCACAGTGAAGGAAAGCTTCTGAGGTTCCCCTCTAGCCATCCGCTTTGTCAGATTGAAAAGTTCAGAGTGGTAGATATGGTCATTCTCTGAATCCTGTTTTAAAGATTGATCAGGCATCCAATGCAGATGTTGGAAAATATGGAAACCTAATTATTACCATGACCCACAAGGAATGATAGTAAAACCTAGTCAGGACGTATTTTCCACCAAAAGTTTTAAACTACCAGTAGTGTACCAAGAATGAGATCAATTTCAAATGACATGAGCAATTCCTAGAAAACCTAGCAAAGTAAAATTTTCTATACTTAATCTAGTACAAACAGAATTGCCAGATATTAGCCACCGTGATAAAAATTAAAGATAGCATTGGTTGCAGAGAGTCTGAACTCATCAACCCTATTAAAATTTAAAGGATTTTTTCCTGTGCACTTAAAAATTCACATCCTACACGTATTAATCAACAATATTTTTCCCACAATTAAACCCTCAACGTTTTAAAGTGAAGTGATTCTTTAAGACAATTTAGCAGCTAATAAAATAGGTGCTAAATTCCCAAATTTTAACCAAGAAAGTATTTGTCAAGTCAGCAGACTCAGCACCTCAACTAGAATCCACCAACGCAAAGCAGCACCATGAAAACGATCTTTCCATGTAAAGTCTGGCGTTATGAACAGATCCACCTGAGAAATAAAAATTGATTACATAAAAAAGGATAATCAATTTAATCCAACAGAAAAATATATAAATTTTAATTTCACATGATTAGAAAGAAAGTTTCAATTTCAAAGATTTAATAGAAAAAATTCATTGGTTTCAAAGATTACACAGAATTACCTTGAGAACAGTTCTGGTGATTGGACTTACAGTTGCTGATAACTGGATCCATGGAAAATATCCTAAATATTGCTTAACCAACTTCCATCACCCAAAGAAAAGAAAGAGAGAGGGTTATTTAGAATCTAATTTTCATATGAATCCAAGACTGTTTAAAATTTTAAAACACCAATTTATGAAATGATTGATACCTTTCCTCCATGTGCATAACGAATCAGTGCTCCAATATCCTTTTCCTGCATCTCATGCAGGCGATCTAAATCAGCCCCTCGTTCTTCAAGCTTTCGCGTTATCTGGACCAACCAACATAGTTAATAAAAGAGGCAACAAAAGTTTAGCTTGAGAGATAGTAAAGGTATATCAGACAAACTTCTGCTGAAATATCCCTATCAAATTGTCTAAGTGGATGTTGATGGGGCCAAATTTGCCGATCCACAGCCTTGCAATATTCCAACATTAACAAAGACATCTCGGACCAGCCTCTGCGCAAACAAATTTCGAATAAAGCCCTCATAATACGAGCCAAACTAGCACTTATATATGCAGCATCAGAAACCAATGAAAAGGTATCAATCGAGCCTCGAGATATGTACAACTGCAAGTAAAATAACCAATATATTAGTCACTACATATTGCCTTTTCTTTCAGTTAAAAATTAGCAATAGTGCCAACTGCCAAAAAAAAAAAACCTAAAGAAAAAAAGGCGAAAGAAGAAATGTAACCTGAATAAGAATGGAAATTTTTCCATGTTTATTTGAAGGACCACCCTTAACTTCCAACGGACATGAATTGCGTGCCATCATCTCTAACTCATTCTGTTCCTCTTCACGAACAACAATATTTTCAAATTCAGAGGAATGGGCAACCATTTCAATTACCTACGGCAGAAAGAAAGTGGTATCAGGCATCAGCATGTATAAAATGAAATGAAAATTAACGCAAAGAAAGTAACCTTGAGAAAAGAAACTACAGATAAGTGTTTCATAGGGCTCTGCATCTAGAGAATTAAGACAACACAAAAGAAGACCAATCACTGAAAAGGTAATTGGCCTTTGGTCTCTAGGTAAGTATTCCTTAATCTATGTTTTCTTTAAAGGAATTTTTTTTATAAGTAAAGTTTAGCATAACAAAAAGAAGTTAAATAATATATCAAAAAGTAGCCCAAAAAATTTAAACATCAAGTACAAAGGAAACATGTAGCATAAGCAATAGGTTGTAAACAATAACCTCGCTATCATTCATGTGGCGTCTCAACATTTCATTGTAAGTTTCAACACTAGAATACTGAATATAGAAGTGGCTTGCAATGCGACCAAGCTCTGTACAGTAAAAATTGCCACTTTTCTCATCAAACCGCATCATTTTTGCTTTGTCAAGTGACCGCGCAGCATCTGTTACAAGAGCTCTTTGCTTTGAACTTAAACCAGGATCTACAATAACCTGTCAAAAAAAAGTAAAAGATCCATTGTGTAAGCACCCTTACAGTTAATAAAAATATACATTTGTGAGCACTTTATTAGTACCAAATTATGACCAATAACCAAGAACATGTTCAACAAGTGTCGGGGGGGGTAAAATGTCAGACATTTCCTCCAAGCTAAGTGCTCATAGTATATGCATTCCTTAGACATTCCACCAAGGAAGAGAAAGCTTGCCCACTGGAGAGAGAAAAAACTGGAAAGATCAACCCTTGTAGAAAGTTTAGTTATTGGGACTTGGGAGACATATTCCTCTCACCGGGCTGCTCATCAACAAATAGCCACCCACAGATTAAATCTGTAGATTTTTTATTCATTCTGGTTGATCTTATTTGCATTTGCATTAAGGCTTGTTACATGTCACCATCTCTCTATGTATCATTTCATAGCTAATATCCAAGATCACTCATTGGACTTCAAGGAGTACTCAAAGCGTATTACTAAAATTTTCATTAGGGAAAATTTTATTCAATGTGTGGTAACAGATATTATAGTAGTCTGTTAAGCAGAAAATATGAAAAAGCTAAAATCCAAAAATGTAGGGGAAAACAAATGGCATAGACATCAGTAAAAATGTTCAACACAAGTAAATGTCTATATTTACTTGTCAAACCAGACATTATCAGGAGCTAGACTATATCATATCAGATCATCATATTTGCATCAGAGAACAGTATGAACAGACATACAATACCTCATCCCATCCGATACCATATGCCAACGGATTCAACCTCATCCTTATAAAAAGATATGTATATCCAAGCCATGCACAAGCTTCCTTAACATTAGTGACTGTACCCAAAGCTACTTCCGCATTTAAATTATCTTTCAGGGAGCTAATAAACTGCAAAATATAAAGAAAGAAATCACAAAATCAAAAAGTGAAGCAATAATTAACAATATAATCTTCAGATTTATTGGACGATGCAAACATGTAAAACTTGCAGTATAGGGAAATAAAAAACATATGAATTGCAGCATCGCCGAATAATTAATCTGAAATAATGAAACACCAAGTGTATTATCTATCTCCTTCTAATTCCTGCTCTTACAAACAATTTATTAACTTAACATCTCACTTTGCACTAGCTTGGGAAAAAAAAAAAGGGTCCAATGATAAATATAGTTTATGAAAAGTTTCCATTTTCCAGTCTGATTATGGGTCCGTTTGATTACCGCTTATTTTGCTGAAAACTGAAAACACTGTAGCAAAATAATTTTTAAACGTGTGAATAGTGTCATGGAACCTATTTTTAATAAAAAAAGTTGCTAAAATAAAATATAAAAAAAAGTTTGTGGATTCCGTGAACAGTGCACGGGATCCACCGGTGTGACATAAAGCCATAGAAACACGATTCTAAAAAAAATAATAATAATAAATAAATAAATAATTGCAACGCAGACGCAATCCAAACGCATACTAACACCTTTACTTCATCATGAAATTTGCCCAAACTATACCAACCAAAAAAGGGGGCTTTTTTCAACATCTTGTTTGTGCATAAATCCTACGAGAGAGAATGAGGCATAATAGAGATAACTTAACTAAGTAAATTAACAAAATTTTGCATAAAGCCCAACCCTTCTATCACTTCTATTCTATTACATCTTATCCTAGTAACTCAGATCATAAACAACAACACTCTAAACTCAATAAATTATTGTTATGGTTTCTATTTTTGTTTCAAACACATTTAGGTGTAGAATAAGCATAATTGTTTAAAACTTCAGTACCCACTAGATTTTTTTTCCTTTTTTTTGGGGGGAGAGGGAGGGTGTGGGGGAAGTACAATCATAGATTTAGAGATCCATGAAATCAACCAAAGAGTTACAACGTACCCCAACATGGTACAACATTCAACCACCTGGTTTTGTTGCTCAGGGGGAGTCAGGTAAGGTGTACAGACTTCATAAAGCCATACATGGCCTTAAGCAATCTCTCGAGCTTGTTTTGGTAAGTTCAGTGAAGCAATGATCAAATTTAAATCACATCATTACTAATCTAATCACTCTATCTTCTCTTATACCTTTGAAAGAGGAAAGATCTCATTAATTGTGTATGTTGATTGCATAATTATCACTAGTGAGGACAAGAAGGAAATTAACAAGTTGGAAGACATTCCTTCAAAACTTGTTTTGCACTAAGGATTTAGGAAAGTTGTGCTACAACTTGGGCATTGAGATGGTGCAATCTAAAGAAGGAACTATTTTTTCACAGAGAAAATATGTGTTAAGACATTTCAGAAGAAACAGGTTTGTTAGGCTATAAACTTGTACAGATGCCTATGGATCCTAATGTCAAACTTTATAAGGATTTGGGAAGTTGTTATCCAATCCTAAGCGCTGCTGTCATCTAGTTGGTAAGTTGAATTATCTCACCATCACTCGCCTAGATATATCCTTTGCAGTTAGTGTTGAAATTTAGTACATGGTTGTTCCTCGTTTCTCACATTGGGAGGCAACTCTCAAGATTGTGAAGTATCTTTATATATATAATTAATATATATATTATAATAGAATTTCAACCTATGGTATCTGCTCCATGGTTATTGCTCTTTATCATTAGGCCAAGATACTAATTGGTTTTTGGTGTAGACAAGTTCGAATCCCAAATCTTTTTTTCGATGACAATAGACTTCACTAGTTGAGCTAACTAGAAAACCCATAGGATTGTGAAGTATCTCAAAGCACATCCAAGCCGCTGATTTTTGTATAAAGAAAATGGTCATTTATGTGTGGAAGCATTCACAAATTTAAATTGGGTAAGATCACCCTCAGATGGAGATCTACTACTGGATATTGCACCTTTCTAGGGGCAGTTTGATCACTTGAAAAAGCAAGAAGCATAATGTTATTTCCTGATCTAGTGCTAATTAAGCAATGAAATCTTTGCTCAAAAAAATAAATAAATAAATAAATAAGCAACGAAATCTTTTTTTTTGATAAGTAAGAATGATATATATACGAAGGTTACTCTATGCCTGAAAAACACAGAGCAACCCAGAAATACAAGAAAAAGAAAACAAAGAGAAACAAGAGAGAAAACCAAACAACAGAGAATTACAAAAAGAGAAGGGAACAAAGAAAAGAAGGGAGGGAATCACTAGACGTGAGTCCCCACGCCCGAGACCAATCAAAAAGAGTTCCACAAAAAGAAGCAAGCAACTGATCCCTAGAACTATCCAAATCCTCAAAAGTCCTCCGGTTCCGCTCCTTCCAAATACACCAAAGGATGCACAGCGGGACTAAATTCCAGATCTGAGACGAATGCTTCCCCAAATAATTCCACCATCCAAAAAGCAAGTCTCGGAACCAAACTAGGCATAACCCAAGCCAAGCCAAAAGTTATAAAAACAAAGCTCCATAACCGATAGGCCACCTCACAATGAAGAAGAAGGTGATCTATCGTCTCTCCACCATGACGGCACATAATGCACCAATCCACAAAAACCAATCTCCTCAATCTCGCATTGTCTCCCGTTAGGATCTTATTCCAAGCTACGCACCAAACAAAAAAAGAAACTCGCCTAGGGGCCTTAACTCTCCAAATAGCTTTCCAAGGAAAGATAGTTGAAGGAGAATTTCTTAATTTGTAATAGTACGACCGGATGTCAAAAGCCCCATTACGCTTCAATTTCCATCTCATCCGGTCACCAACATCCATAGGAGGGATTATAGCACCCAACATACGAAGAAACCGCAGCCCTTCATCCATCTCCCAATCATTAAAAAATCTACTAAACCGAACATTCCAAGATCTTCTATCCTCCGCCCCCTGCCTATGCAAAGAAGCTTCAACAGAAGCCTCCTTATCAATGACAATGCCATACAGCCTAGGAAAAGCCAACTGAAAAGGTTGATCCCCATGCCACCCATCCTGCCAAAACCTCACCCTATTCCCCAACCCAACCACAAATTGACAATTTTTACTGAAATCCTCCCAACCCATACGGATGCTTCTCCACAAACCACACCCATGAGCTCCCCTACCCAGCTTTGAGGTCCATCCCCCCCACTCTTCCCCATATTTTGAAGCTACTACCCGCCTCCATAAACGACCCTCTTCCGTACCAAACCGCCACAACCATTTCCCCAAAAGAGCCTTATTAAAGGTAGTGAGTTTCCTTATCCCTAAGCCACCATTGGCTATAGGCGCACAAACTTTGTCCCATCCTACCAAGTGAATCTTGCTATCTCCCCACAGGAAATCCCTTTGCATCTTTTCAATTTTATTAGCCACATGAGTAGGAATAGAGAACAACGATAGAAAGTAAGTCGGAAGACTAGAAAGCGTACTCTTGAGTAATGTCAAACGACCCCCCTTAGACAAGTACAACCTCTTCCATCCAGATAATTTCCGGTTAATACTTTCCAAAATTGTGTTCCAAATTGAAGGGGAGTTGTGAGGAGCCCCCAGCGGCATGCCAAGATACAACATAGGTAAAGATCCAACTCTGCAGCCCAAAATATCCTCGCAGCATGCACATCACCAACCTCCCCTATAGGAACCATTTCGCTCTTATGCACATTGACCTTCAAACCTGTTACCGCCTGAAAACTAAGGAGCAACAACCGAATATGAAGAATTTGCTCCACATTTGCATCACAAAAGAGTATAGTATCATCTGCAAATAGTAGATGTGAAACACGTTCCCCACCATCCCTCCTACCCTCAACATTAAAACCACGGATCAAGCCAGCTCCCTCCATTCTTCTCAACATCCTACTAAGCACCTCCATCAAAATCAAAAATAGCATAGGAGATAGCGGATCTCCCTGTCTTAAACCCCTTGAGCTACCAAAGAAATCAGCTGGGGACCCATTAATCAAAACAGAGAACTGAATTGTGGATATACAAGAACGGATCCACTTACACCACTTCACTCCAAAACCCATCCTGTTCAGCAAATACAACAAAGCCTCCCAATTCACATGATCGTAGGCTTTCTCCATATCGAGCTTACAAATGACTCCAGGGACCCTACTCTTCCCACGACTATCCACACACTCATTCGCAATGAGAACTGAGTCAAGGATTTGTCTTCCACCCACAAAGCTATTTTGATTCTCAGAAATCAATTGATCTAAAACCACTCTCAAGCGGTTAGCCAAGACCTTAGCCAGGATTTTATACACACTCCCCACCAAACTAATAGGACGAAAGTCTCTGATGTTGGAAGCACCATTCCTTTTAGGAATTAAAGCAATGAAGGTCGCATTAAGGGATTTTTCAAACTTGCAATGATGGAAAAATTCTTCAAAGACCGCTAAGACATCTTTCTCCACTACCTTCCAGCAATGATGATAGAACGCCATAGTGAACCCATCCGGACCTGGAGCTTTGTCCCCTTCCAGATCCCTAACAACTTGAAGAATCTCCTCTCTCTCAAACTTCCTTTCAAGCCAAACCCTTTCCCTGTTGTCAATGCGATCAAACTCCAAACCCTCCACAAAAGGCCTCCACTCCTCAGTCTCCTTGTACAAATTTTTATAAAATTGTACAGCTTGAAAAGTTACCTCGGAGGCCTCTTCAAAGACCACCCCATCCACCTCCAAAGTCTTTAGATGATTAGAACGTCTATGGGAGTTAGCCATTTTGTGAAAAAACTTGGTGTTATTATCCCCCTCCTTGATACATAACATCCTAGATTTTTGTCTCCAAGATATTTCTTCTAATGAAAGAAGATGCTCCACCTGGGATCTCAAACCAGCCCTATGAACAATCTCCCCATCAGAGAGACCTACATCCCCCTCCTTGGCGTCTAGGGTTATCAACTCCTCCAGGAATTGTTTCTTTTGACGCGCTATATTACCAAACTCTCGACGATTCCATTGCACAATGTCCTCTTTCAGAGCCTTTAATTTTTTCGCCAGCACAAAGCTAGGAGTACCTACGAAGGAATGTCCACCAAGCAACGAAATCTTACTCAAGTCTGTTTGGCAATAGCTTATTTGCATAGTGTTTATCAAAAGATATATAGTTTTTGATAACTTTTATGTTAAATGTGTGAAAAAAAACTAAAAGCTAGTTTATTTCCAAAAAGCTAAAAGTTAGATTATTTGCAAACAAGCTGAAACAAAAGGCAAATAAGCAATTGCCAAACAAACACAAAGCAACAAGAAGCATGAACTTCCTCGAAGAAATCTAAACATCCTTCTCCATAACTCCCCAACTATACCCACTAGAGTTCTTTTTAATGCGCATGTGTAGCTTCCTTGAAGAAATTAAACAACCATATAGACATAGTCCTACGTAATAGATGATAAGGGCGAAGCTTTTGAACTTTTAGTTAACCATGGTCCAAATTTTCACATAATGGTGTCGCAATTGTTTTCAACACCCAAGGAAAGTAACCTTCAGATATGGTTTCGGAGTTAATTATTCCTTAAGTGACCCAGCTCTGATGAACATTAAAAATACAGCATACATCTCTAATGAAATGTTTTAATCTTTTAAAATCAGTTAAACAACACATAACCTGGCTTTCAATGGGGAGTTGACTCGTCAGCAACCGCAAATAGTAGGCTAGTTTGTCATGGGATGTGATGATGATGCCTTCACCACTTTTGTCAAACTGAGGTCTACCAGCCCGTCCAAAGATCTAAAACAAATATATCAATGTGATCAGTAAAAACAGCTACACAGTAAATCAACAACCGCAGCTGTATATTAAATGAACTTGTTTTTATATGTATTTCCAACAGAAAATTTCAGGTCTTACCTGCATAACATCAAGCATGCCTAGATCTCGCCACCCACCAGCCTTCGGATCATATAATTGTGTCCCCTGAAGGATGACACCACGCAGATGGCAACATAAGAGGACAAACGTGAAAACTATATGAGACTTATCAGGCTACAAATGCTAATATATTCATAACCAATAACATTTGCAAGTATACACGTGTGCACACACATTTTGTGTGTGTATGTAAATCAGTAAATGTAGTCAAAATTGGTTTTGAACATTAGTACTTTCATAAATTTCCATCAAAGTTACAACTTTTCATACTAGCTTTTCTCTTAATGGGGCGACACTTCATTTAAGTGTTTCATAGAAAGGGTACTCTTGAGATGCAAAGATGCAAAATAAACCAACTGAATTGAAAAGGGATCCTATTGGTAACAAACAACCGTGATAGCACATGCAAATTTCAGTTTCAGCACATTGCTAGACAGAGCCATGCATCTGCTTGCTAAAACTGGCAAGTTAAAGTTTTCAACAAGCTGAACAAAAAGAAAGTCATCTCAGTTGCAGCATGTGTACTTTAATTAAGAGTACTTTATCTAATATACCAATTTATTTCCTCTCTTTTTCCTATCCCGGTGGAGGTTGCAAACCGTATTGAACAACTTCAACAAAACTTTCTTTGGAGTGGTATGGGGGATGATAAAAAAACTCACTTGGTGAAATGGGCTATGGTTTGTGCTCCTCTTCAATCTGGGGGCTTGGCTATTAGAAGTTTGAGAAGTTTTAATAAAGCGCTATTTGGAAAATGGCTAAGGAGATTTGGGAATGGGCGACAGGCTTTGTGGAGGAGAGTGATGGGGATTAACTATGGTTGTAAAGGGGGAGGTTGGTGCTCTCTTCCCGTAACTAGTCCTTCTGGAGTGAGTGTTGTGGAAGTCCATTAGCCGTGACTGGCCTTCTTTCTCTCGTCACATCCAGTTTGAGGTTGGGGTTAGGTCTATTGTTAAATTCTGGCAGGACATTTGGTGTGGGGACACCCCTTTGAGAATGTGCTATCGAGAATTATTCACTATAAGTCGAAATAAGGAGGCTTATGTAGCTGATTTGGGATTTGAATTTTGTAAGAGCAATTCAGGATTGAGAATTAGAGTCTTTATCCAATTTCATGGATAGTATTTATGGAGTCTCTTTGAGGGGAGATGGGGAAGATAATATTTGTTGGATGCCTGCTAAGAGAAGAGGTTTTGAGGTTCAATAGTATTACCAGATATTGACAAAAAGAATAGACCAGTCCTTCCCTTGGAAGACTATTTGGAAGCCTAAGATCCCTCCTAGAGTTTTTTTTTTTTTTTTTGGACTGTAAATTTAGGGAATATTTTGACAATTGATAATTTATGGAAACGGAAATTTTGGATTTTAGATTGATGTTATATATAAGAAACGGGGAATTAGTAGACCACCTCCTTTATCCATTGTCCTATTTGCTTCTGACTTATAGTCTATTGGGTTTTGCCGAAGACAATAGTTGAGCTTTTGGCTTGTTGGCAAGGAAAGTTTAGGCTACATTGGAATGGTGCTATGTGGATAGTTGTCCCTCATTTTTTGATGTGGTGCATTTGGTGGAAGAGAAATAACCGGCACTTTGAGGATTCAAAAAAAAAAAAACAGTTCCAGATCTTAAACCTTTCTTCATTGAGCCCCTTTTGGACTGAGTTGCAGTGTTAGGGTTTCATTCTTTTTTGTTTTAGTTCATGGTTTAATGGACTCTTGTACTTTATGCACTGGATTGTACTTTGTCCCTAATGTATACTTCCTGTAGACTCAGGCAACACTTTTTAAAATTTTAATATATTTTTCATTACTAATCAAAAAAAAATTTTAAAAAAAAAATGTGCTCAAACTTTACAGCAGAGGAGGGTTGAAAGCACGACCCAAATCGTCTATTATTCCAAAAACATGTAAAAGAAGTAGAAAAGTTTGACCAAGCAAAGAATAGACAGACTTAGAAGTAAAACAATTGATATTGAGGATAATGTAAAACTTTATTCCAACTAGCCTATTATCCACTTGTCTTTGGTTATGCGATTAGAAAATAGATTACTTAAATTGCACTGATGCAACAGTTAAACAGAGAACACTTGCAATGAACAAATAAAACAATTACCACAAACCTTTATCACAACAGTGTGAGCAGGCAAATTTACACCCCATGCCAAAGTTGCTGTACAAACAAGTACCTAAAGCAGCAAATTATAAAAATGCGCAAATATGTCAGTGAAAATCCAAAATTACTGAACTATGAGTGAAAATTGAATGAGCTTTACCTTCAAGAGTCCATCAGAGAAAAGCCGCTCAGTCAAACCTCTATCAGCACGTAGCATCCCAGCATGATGAACACCGATTCCATATTCAAAAAGTTCAACAAGATCTTTGTTTCTAGACTTAACTACTTCCCTCTGAAAAGCATAAAGGAAAATCTAAGAACAAAAAGAGAAAAAGGTCCTAAGAACAACCGAAGAAAATGAAGCATTAAGTTCCCTGCCTTGATTAAGTCAAACTGTGGATGTTTATCATTGCTAAAGAGATCAAGATCATCAAATTTTCGGCCAAGTTCAACCTGTTCAACATGCCATAAAAAAGATTAGTGTAAGCATAGAACACACTGATAAACTTCAAATAAGATTGCCCCATCATAGACACACATAATACCCATAAACGCATTCATTGGCATTTGAAATCTTTAACAAGAAATGTAATTTCAAAAAACATACAGATCTATCACTCATTGGAGAACAAAAGGCATAATCAGCTGTTGTCGACAAAAAATCAGACAGGTAAGATGATCAGATATAATGACAATATATTCATGAATGGAACGCTTGTTATGAGTAGAATTTGAAAAGGTGCATAAATTCATATTGCTATAGCTGCTTCAATTGCTTTGACAACCATCCAAAGTGATGCAGGACAAAATTCAATGGAAAAATTGAAGAAAATTAAACAAAAAGAAATGATAGGCCTAGGAATCAACACCTAGGTTGCCAGGAATCATCACCCAGCTATTGGAAAATTCCAACATTAAATTTTTATTTCTCAAATCATATGTCCCCTACATTAGATAGGCTTCCAGGAAACATCAATTAGGAAAATAACACAATCCCACACAATCCTCAATCATAACAAAACATTAATGAAAATTAAAATTCAAATAAACATTAAATTTGGTGATTCAATTCAAATGAGCACTAATATTATACATGTTTGTAAAATACGATGCCCTCTCTAATTTCTTCTTAATCCATAATAGTTTTCTCCTCTACATATAAATTTTAGCATTGCCGTCCTCTTCCCTAAGCCGCAAAACTCTTGACTTCAGTCTCCAGCTTTCCTCCTCAATTAACATGACTTATTGTAACTCACACCTCCACTCAACTCCCATTTGGATTTTCCCTCCACAAATAAAGCTCTCATCTCCTCTTTCGCATCCAATTCCTTGACCTCCCTTAGCAACTCTTTCTTCCAAACACCCACATCTCCAAATTTGTCTTTGTTCCATCAAATTTAGGTCTTGCTTCACAGCTCTTAATTTTGACAAAGTACAAAACTTAGCCCTCGTTTGGGAGGAGGGAATGTAATGGAATGAAAATGAATGAAAATAATAATTTTAGAATATTCTTCTCTTCCCTTGTTTGGGAGTTTAAGTGGGAGGGAATTGAATGGGTAAGAGGGAATATTCATTCCTCTTTATTTCCTTAAAACCTCTAATTTTCATTCCCCTGAAATTGGGAGGAATGGGAGGGAATGGAATTAGATTTAATAAATTTTTAACTAAAACTCTCAAAATACCCCTACATATCAACCCTCTATTTTAAAATAGGAGTCTAATAGTAATATTATCATAAAATGATTCCATTTCATTCCCTCTATATTACTCTCAAACAATATTACTTACATTCCATTCATTTTCATTCACTTTCATTCCTTTATTTTAAAACATCCAATCAAGGTTACTTAGTTTCATTCCATTCCATTATTTTCCCTTGCTTAAATACATTCATTTTCATTCCCTTAAGATCATTCCATCCCATTCCCTTAGAAACTCCCAAACGAAGCCTTAGGAACCTTGGTAATGATGATTCTCCCACCACTGCTTCACCTTCTACACAAACACCTCTGACCTCAGCCACATATTTTCGAACTTAAAGTGAGACTTACCCCTCTTGAAACTCCCATTTTCAAGCATAATAGGAAAATGGTCCAAAGCGTACTAGGAAGCAAGCTTTGAGCTGAGGAAAAATGTGCTTCCCAATCTTATGAAACCAGAAATCAATCCAATCTCGATATGGAAGGAACTTCCTGATTGTTGGACCACATGAATCGCCCACCCATCAATAAAAACCTCAGTCAAAACTTGCTCAGGAATGAAGTCTAAAAATTCCCACATAGCTAGAGAGGACCTGCTTCCACCAGCCTTTCACTGGGAAATATAACTACATTAAAATCCCATCCTCATCGGCCTTCCACAATCCAATTAGCACTAAATTTGGTGATTCAAATCCAAATGGTCACTAATTTTGGTACCCTCATCACAAAAGCTTTCTTAATAACAAGCTAATGTAGTGATAACAACATTATTAATGGAAACCTGCATAACAAGGAGTTCAAGGCAAAAATACATCCAAATTGATTACATTTAATTGGAAAGTAGAAGGGTATACCAATTTCTGAGCTGTTTTTGCTGTGTCCTTGCGTGAATGAACAAACACCATTGCCTGATGACCTTGCCTTAATGAATCAACAATCTGGCAAAAAAAGTATCATAAACTAATATATTGACATCCCAACAAATTACTCACATGAGCCAAGATCAAAAGCACAAACCTTTTTATAGCAAATCTCATTCAGCAATTCATTGCGAGCTAAATAGTTCTGCTCACTAATTCCAACATATTGTTGAGCAAGAGGAACAGGACGATAACTAGAATCAAAGAAGAAGAGTCCCGCCTCTGGATTCACTCTCAGAAATTGTGCCACCTGGGTGCTCACAGAAGAGATAGAATCCATATTAAAAAGCGAAATGCAAATGAGGCTTCAAATTTAGCCTCTACAGGCTAATGAGAAGGAAATTATAAGTAAGAATTATATGGCCAAAAAACCTCCAAATAATTTGGTAGGGTGGCTGAAAGCCCCACAATACGTATCATTGTTTGTGATGACTCCACCTGTAAGAGAAAAAAAAATACAAGCAAGTACATAGAATTACAACCAATTATGTTACAATTACTACATTTCCAAAGTATAATACAAAAACCAAATACTTTCGCAAAACTGACATATTGATCCACATGGCATCACCTAAGACATTTAGTCATACACATCATCAGGTTGGGTGAAACTTGTCTGTCAATAAGAACAAGTAAAAATTGCAGATTTTTCCACTAAAATAGTTAATGATCCACCCAGTCACAAGTTACTGGAGACACAAATCTAAACTTTATAGGACTAACTGAATTCTTTTTCTTTTTCTTTTTCTTTTTTGTCTCTGCAATCGGAAGGAGTATTACAAAAAAAAATGTAAATAATTGGAACAGTAAATTGATTCAATCTTATAAGATACGGCATTTAAGGCATTTTGCAGTGCCCTAATCTTCTACAACACACCATTCCCAACAAGATCCAATACTCTTAATACAATTATCCAATGTAAAACATGACAAAACAAAGGTTTTTTGGTACCAAAATCACTTTCTTCAGATTTTCTCAAATGCACTTTCCACAAGAAGATCCAATAATCTATATGATGTTATTCAATGTTAATCTTATGCTGCCCCCAAACTCAAAAAATCTCTTCATGCCGCACTCATTCTGAACTTTGTTATTGTTGTTGTTGTATCAGTTTTGGTTTTGTCGTGCATTAGGATTGCTTTTGGATTGTCATGTGGTAGCTGAATGTTGAGTAACATGCTTACATAGACTACTAGGGTTTTTGAGCTCCCAAAAAATAAAATAACTACTAGGACTACAAAAATAACCTCAACTCTAGAAATTAATATAATATTAATAACTTAATTAACCAATAAGTCCTAAAATAAAATCCAATTGACCAATAAAAATAATCGATTGGTGTTGACGTGATGTTTGTGTAAATCAGCTGGGGAAACTGTAATTCATATACTTCTTCACTCCCCTATTGCTTATGAGCTGTAGGGCATGACTTTCGCATTGTTCGGAGTTATGTAGAGCCAGAACGGGTGGAGGATCTCCTAAAAAGCTGGAACCGCAGGCTGCGTGGACCCAAAAGTCATGATTTGGAGTGCGAAACCCCATTGTCTCATATAGTGCCTATGGTGTGAAAGAAATGCATGGACCTTTGAGGGACAAGAGAAATCAGTACATGATCTTAAGACTCAAATCTTTATTTCAGTGGATAAATGCTTCGTCTCTGTTTTCTTTTGATAATATGTTTGAGATGCTTGATTCTTGTTCTTTTGGTGCTTAGCCTATTGTCCTCTTTGCACATATCCTGTGTACCAGTTTCTACTTTTTGATTTCTAATAAAAGTTTTATTACATATAAAAAATCCTCTATTGATCCATCACACTCTAACTCTATGCAATGTCCTTTAAATTATTCTTCCATTAATAGATGGTGGTCACATAAATTACAATGTTCTACACCAACTGTCAACCTATCAAAACCTTTCTGGTACTCTCTACAGATTCAGGACCAAATGTGTAAAAATTTTAATGGAAAAACTTGTGGCCCACCAAAAAAACAACAAAGGAAAGGAAAGAAGGATTAACGCTTGATCACATTATAACATACATAAGTATCTGACTTCTCCAAGCTGGTAAAAGAGGCATGAGTAAAGGAGGGCATAAAATTTATATGATGTTAAAAAAAGTCATCTAAAGCTAAGGCCTGAGAGTGATAATGAACAATATATTACAGTGGAACACATCTATTTAACTTCCATTGATGAAAGTGATTACTTTCAACAATGAGAAGAAATGATGATCTACTAAATCTTTACCTGACGGAGGGTCCGAGCAACAAGTGCCTCTATTACAGGGCCTCTATCATCATTCAAGAGATGCACTTCATCGATAATTAAGAGCTTCACCATCATTGAAAGTGACATGTCACTACTCTTGCGCGTAATGACATCCCACTTTTCAGGTGTTGTCACTATCATCTGATTGACAAGCAATTAGTAAACCATTAGTTCCACCATGCATGTCTCCAAAGCACCCCTAAGCATGCCTTTAAAAAAAAAAACAAGCAACCTGAGTTTCTTCAAGTTCATTCTTTGAAAGTTGCATGTCTCCAGTAAGTTCTCTCACAGTCATGTTCAGTGGAGATAAACGGTGACTAAATGTTGAAGTGACCTCTGCAGCTAATGCCTAGAAATACATGACCAGAAATAACCTATCAATCACGGTTACTGAGGCCCCCTTCCCAGTTCCCTCCCATCCCTCAAAAAAAAAATTAGAAAAAGGGGAAGGAAAGGGGGGGAAGAGTAATGTATGGGTTGGTTTTACCTTCATAGGAGCAACATAAACTATCTTAAACTCATTTTTATGCAAGTAACCATCCTTGAAGTGCTGACCAATCTGAAATAAACCATAAAACTCACTCATACATCTGAATTTCAGAAACTACAACAGACACTGCCAGTATCATTTCTTTAATTTAAGTTTAAATTTGAGTTCAAAAATATTTCATGTATCACACCTAAGAAGAACTTTAAATATCATAATATCACCAATAAGTTAAAACAATCTTAAACAGTCAAAAACTGAATTGTACTCATTTATATAGAGCATAAAATTTTACATATGCATATGACATGACAAAAGGCATGCCTTTATATCAATTAAAAAATAAAAAATAAAAAAATAACTGAAAATAAGAGGGGTGTCTATAAAAATATTGGATGTATTTATTCCTCAGCTCATACAAAATCATAGGACCTCTTCCATATAACGGCACAATGTGCTCAAGGAATCAAATATTATTATAAAACCAAAATTGTATTTTACTTCCACCTCAAAGTGCAAAGAATAACAAAATCTAAAACCCCAAAATAGTAAAGTAATCAAGGTACAGCTAACTGATTGCACACCTCATGTAGAATGGAAATCATAGCAATATTTGTTTTGCCAGCTCCTGTTGGAGCACAAACCTGCAAGTATATGAACACTTCAGAAATATTAAAAGCAGCACTTTTACTATTAAGGTGTTCCTGTTACTAAAATTCGATGACTCACTAGTATATTCTCATTAGTGTAATAAACTGTTTGAAATATCCGGCTCTGGATGCGGTTCAGAGATTTGTAGCCACGAAAAGCAGCTTGTGCGAAGTCATCTAATTCCTTTATCTCAATCTGACAGCATATGATAGTTTTACACAAAATGAAGAGAAAAATCAACATGAACAAATGACAACTAGAAGTAATAATAGAGTAGCAATAGCAACCCAATTGGTTATTAAAAACAGCAAGATAGACTTATCCAAAAAGAGAACTCTAATTTGTCACAATCTCTATGCTGCAACGAAATATGGTCAAATGACCATTGCAAGGCAACAAAGCATTCTATCTTACATAAAGTTCTCCAAAAGAGAGTAGTATCTACAAGCTTATAGATGAAAAGTAGCGTAAATTAATCAGTTTTTTTATTTTGTTTTACACACCTGCTGGATCTTGATCCCACAACCCCACCCTCCATCCCATTATTGTGGGCTCCATACCATTATTGTGGGAGGAGGAAGTGCTATTTGAGCTAGAGCTCATTGACTAGTGTAAATTAATCATTTATATCTTAAAGCCTGTCTTCAGTTAATGTCAAAGAGAAAAGAAAAGGGGAAGTTTCTATGAGGTAAACAAGTCAGGTCAGACAATATTTTAGTGCTGTCACAAATGGCAAAAGTCAGTTTCTTATATTTTTTGATAATTCAATTGTTACAACAAGTGGGGAGGGGGGTTTTAAGCTTTAAAGGAGACCAAACAATGCCATTGAGCGACAAGACTCTTGGCAATTAATTTCTTATGTTTTTTATTACAAAATGTAGAAATTGCACAGCAATTTTTGCTCTTGACCGCGCTTCTTAACAAAGTGTGCCAATCTTTAATTCTTTATTAAAGAATCTGCATATTCATAAAGCGATACCATTTATATCCCATAAGGAGCTCTGTATAATGTAGGGTCATGCTCTAAGAAGTTCAAATTCAGAGGTCCAGATCTGATGCATACAAAGGGATTCCTTCTTTTCACTGTATCCTCTGATAATGCCTCCCTCCCCCAACAAGCATTTTACAACTCACAAGGAAGATTTTATACTCATCCAGTACCAATGTCATTTGATATGAGTAAGCTATAGTGTTATACAGAACAGGAAATGATTGACGTGTTTTATCATAATTATCCAACCACTTGGCCCATAATTACAAGTAAAATAATGATAAATCAAGTGCTTATCAATGCCACAAATCAATGAAAAAACTTTTCCCATATCAAATCACATTACATTAATTCAAATGCAGATTTGGTTGCAACTACTTCCAGTAGAAATATAGAATCTCAAAGTGTCCAAAAGACACAGCAAGAGAGAGAAAGAGGGAGAGAGAGAGCACCATGCAAACAGGCAAACAGGATTAAAAAGGTATTAAGTGAACACAATAGATTTTGGTTTTAGACAAATTCTTTAAAAATTATATGTATATACACACACATACAAACAACAAACACCTTAGTAATGTACAGTAAGAATAATAACAAGCATATCTCAACCAGATTTTTTCTCACTTACAGCAATTTGCCACACAACTTGCTCATTATCAAATCTTCCCATGTACCTTAAAATGTTCTATATTTTTCTTTTCCCAGAATCTTGCTCTCTTATCAATTAGCGTCTCAAAGTCATCAATTTAAAGCACAAAGGTCAAGAGATCACCCAATAAAAAGATATTGATGATTTACTATGATGAATATGAATGTATAACACAACAAAAGAGAGGTACCAGTTTCTCTCCAGGTTTCATTTCTGCAGTTGGCAATGGGGGGATGATGACCTCCTCATAGCCCTTATAATGCTTCCTGACAGTTCCTTGAGGAAGAGCAGTAACTGCAAGTGAGAGGGGTCCTGGGCCAGATCCAATCAGATCATCAAATGGACTTTTCCTTTCACTTGCTTGAAGTAAAGAAGAAAAATTTGCAGCAGACAAGTCACTCTCAACCCCATATTCTGTTCCTCGTCTATGCCTTTTTTCCTCCTTGCGCCGAAGTTTATCAATTTGCCTTTCAGATTCTGTTTGAACTGTAACCTAAAACAGAGGTGGAAGCAAAGAATTGATGACAAATCTAACCTTTCAATGAATTATAGATTAATAAGAACAGTTTTTTCTCTTCACACAGAGATTTGATAGATTTTTTTCATACAAAATTGAGATGGTACCTGAGTACCATAACTCGGCATTCGTGATTGCGTATTCGAAGTCGTTTTGTCAGATTTCAGTACAAGCTTACCATGATGGATAGCATCAACAAGTTCCTTCCGATGCTGGAAAAAGAAAGAATATTTAAACCGCCGTCAGGAAAATTCCAGATTAAATTTCAACATTATGCCATCCATTGTTCAAGACTATTGCAATATGAATTTCTTTTGATGGGGGGACAGATGTTGCAAGACAAATTCATGAATCAATAAGAACAGTTCATATTCTTACCGATACAAGTTCTTGAACAGTCTCGAATGCACTATCCCCAACAAGATCCAACAGATCACCAGCAATCTTCACAAAAAGTCAAGATAAAGATATTTTAAATCGTCAAAAACCTATTTTCTTCACATGCATGCTCAAAAACTACACTCGTAAAGCCAAAATAAGAATAATTATTGATACCGCCTCGCCAGGTTTGTCTGAATCAAGCACCCGGCAAATGGCCATTGCCAGTTCGTCGCGTGAAAGCAGTGAAGTACTTCCCCCAACTATCCGGTCGCATGCATCTCTTAACCAACTCAAATTATAGTTTCCCCCATCAGAAGCAGAAGGGTAATGTGGAGAGCTGTCATGTTCATACCAGCCTTCATGAAACAAAGAAGGCACAGTCCTTTCCTCACCCAATAATTCCCCATCCTCCAAAGAAACATCTACCAGAAACCGAGCAGGTGCTTGAAAAACGAGGTCAGCTCCAAATTCTATATCATCGCCACTCCCATTTACATGCCACTCTGAAACAAGTGGAGGCCCATGGTCACTAGGCTGCAATCTAAAAAGATTTTGAGCTAGAGAGGCAACTCTCCGCAGGTTAGCATCAGAAACCATGTGACCAAGAAGTTTTTGCAAGTCCAACCTGCATTTCAGAATCACTAACTGTAATCACTACTAGCTCAAGTTACACACTCAATCTACATTTAAGATAAACCAAATGAAGGGGACTATTCATGCACCATGGTGTATTTCATTTGGAAACTAGTATCTGTTTTTATGAATTTTTACTTCTGGGCTGCAATTTATGCTTAATGTGTCACCATTTTTATCTCAGATTATGCAAATTCTTCACCAATATAGTTCACGACAATTATAGTTAAACCAACTCTGTTTTGTGTTATTCATAAATTACACACTTTGAACCAACCTCACCCTTCACCTTGCTCTTATAAAGAGAGGAGGTGTCATTTGAGCTAGAGCTCATTGGTGAAAATCATAATTAAACCAACATGCCGCTTACCACATTGCAAATGACATTTCATAATGTGATTTTATTTTCAATTTGAACAGAAAGAACATAAAAATAAAAAATAAAAAAGGACATCTAACTCTTACTTCTTCTCAGCAATATTTCTATCAACATTGTCCTCCTCCACTGGACCAAAAAGACGATAAGCAGTGAGTGCCACCTCACGAAACGCTTCAGAGGGCACTTCTCCATCAATCAACTCCACTACCGCCACAATGAACTGTTTATATGCTTGTCGAACTTCAAAAGAAGCTGCTCCACATATTTGCATTAACAGAGGAACATCATAACAAATTCAATGAGAAATAAATAAATACATCCACACAAAGATACATACATACACATATACATTGAGTAATATATAAGCATTTAAAAAAATACCTTCTTCCCATTGATATACAATTTTCCGTGCAAGTTCAGATTCATCAATTGTGCTCGCAGAACTAATCATACAGTTCAAAATTCAAATAATTATTTTTCATAATATCAAGCATAAAACAATAAGAACTAAAGAAATGCTTGAAATGAACGTGGCAATCAATGTCATAGACCCTATAAAGCGTTACCTCTCCGTTTGTTTGCCAAGAAAGCAGAAGAAAATCAAGATTACATAACATTTTAAACCCTGTGCCTTAAATTTGGTAAAATTTTCCAAACTGTACTAACCTCACTTGAAAAGATTTAAAAAGATAATTTTATCTTGTTATTGTTCTTGTTCTTTATCAATTATTTAAAAAACAATTTAGGACTCAGAATTCTGGTTTCCCATACTTTCCTATGATTTTCTTGGCAACCAAACAGAGAATAGACGAAGAATGAAAATGAATTGAGAGGAATGGTTACTTCCGAGGCTTGTTGAGGTTCTCGAGGATGACTTTCCGATGGAGATAGGCCTGATCGACATCGAAGGGGTTTCTCAGAGAGTTAGTCAAGCGGGGAAGTTGGACCAACATTCTTGCCGATTTTGCGTGTGGAGGTTTAAACTTTTCTGAAACCCTAGAAAGCGTTTCTTCTCGGAGAAGATCTTTGTGCGAAGGTTTTTTCTGAAATTCTTGAAACGTTTCTTTCTTGGTGCAATTTTTGTCGCCGGAGCGAGAGGTTGAAGAAGAAGTCGTAGGTGTGTTTCGTATTTATAGGTGTGAGGCATGGCAAAACGGCAAAGATGGCATGCCGTTTTCAATCAGACGACACCCCAAATGCCCAAACTTCAATTTGATTTTAAATCTCCATAATTATTAGCAAATATCTCCAATATTTCTTTTTAATTTCAAATTTATCACATTATATTTTTAAACTGTGCATTTTAATTCTTTTTTTTTTTTGGTAAATTTTTTTAATTCAATTCGTAGTTTACATTATGCACCTAAATTTTGGGAAGTCTTTGCACTTGGGTGCGCAGTTGTCAATATGTGTGTGTGAGAGGGAGATAATTTGATAGTTAAGGGAAGATAAATTTGAATTTTGAATGTGTCTATTACATACCCAGAAGTATTAGTTGAATTATAAAATTCTTGGCGCGCTTCTATTAATATTATTAGTATGAGAATTATAAATTGTAGTGGTAATATTGATGTTAGGTTGGGTTATAAAACATATAAGATATTAGTTCAATCAGAACATTTGGAGGTACTGAAGTAGTTTTTTCTTTCAATTTTTATGATATTGGTTATGCCAATTTTCTTATTACATTGCTATTATGTATATAATTTTAAAAATTGCTATTGGATACTACATATACAATATCAATTCATAATTACTATCCGTAAAATTCTACTAAATACAATACAAAATAAAATAATAAATTCATCCAATAATATCTCCTAAATTGAATGGGAATAGGTGCATGAGATTGTTCAGCTCAATTACAATTTGTTACGTTCAAGATTCTAGCATACAAAATATCTAAATAAAATAGTATAAAAAAATATGTTCATTAGTTCAAGGAAAAAATAACAACAAAAATCTAATTTGTATGGAAAACTTACAAAAGCAAAATTCAATTTTGAATCTAGTTAATTTTTTTCTAAGCATTGGTTGTGTGTGTGTGTGTGATTAGGTTTTTTATGGTTTACTTATATTGAATTCCTCGTTTTCTACATTGAATTAACTTACTTGGTACAAAAAAAAACTTACATTAGATGAGACATATGACGCAAAATTATACTCTAATTGAATTCCAATTTTTACACTGAATTAACTAACTTGGCACAAAAATTTAAAAACTCAGATTAGATGAAACACGTGGCACAAAATTAAACTCTAATTGAATTCCAATCTAAAATCTAATTGGATTTTCTCTCAGCTTTACATATATATATATATATTTATGATTCTACAATTGAAGTCCAATTTTGCGCCATGTGTCATAAATAATTTATTTTTAGAAAGAGTTTTATTTCTTAATTTTTGAATCAAATGTGTGAGCGCATCATAAATATCCATCCAAGTAAATTATTATGTACAAAAACCAAAGAGTTTATAATTAATTAATATAAAAAACATTTTAAAATTAAAAAATTGACAATTTACATTTTCTATCTAATAGTAATATTCTTACAAGACTTTTTCAAGAGTTAAAAAAAAAATATAAGAGCAATTGTCAATAATATTTAAATTATATATGTAAGAATTATACTATGCATTTTAACATATATATCTTTTGAGTATATTTATACATATGCATGGGGTTACAAGCTAGTAGATTACCTCACCTGGCACAAAAATTAAAAAACTTACATTAGATAAGACACGTAGCGCAAATTGAAGTCTAATTAAATTCTAATTTTTACACTGGATAACTGACTTGGCACAAAAAATTCAAAAATTTAGATTAGATAGGACACGTGGCACAAAATCTATATATATTTAAAAGCTGAAGTTTAGTAATATTTATTGTTATTACACTCCAGTTGAGCAACATCATCGACCGTGTCACCTTTTTTTCCTTCGTTTTTTAAACAATATTAATATATATAAAAAATAGTACAACTTTATATATTATATAACTCAGTAAATCCAACTCACTATGAACAATCTTATACATTATTTAACTCATTAAATCCAACTCACCATTAATTTAGCCTTCTTCAAACTCTCAACTCTTCATTTTTTCCTTCAAAACCGTTTCGCTCTTTTGAAGTTTAAACCCTTCAATTGCCACTCATGTGATTAAAAATGTTGTTTTTAACATTATAAATTTCCAGATGTTCTCTCTACCTCTGCAAAAGTTGCCAAAGTGGCATTAGATTTGGAAGTCCCTTTGAGGTGTGTTATTTCCCTTCTTATTTTTTCTTTTCCCCTAACTTCGGTTTTTTCATTGGATTTCTAAAGTTTGTGGATGATATGTTTTTTTGTGGGTTGCCGACAATGTGACCACTTTGGGACTATGGGTGGCTAGGGTTGATTTGTCGATTATGAGAAGGGTTTTCAAGAATTATAAACCACTACAACAACTTTTTACTTCATATTCATGTTGTACAATTTTTATTTTATATTTGTCTTTTTCCCGTTCAATTTGTTTATCTTTGACATTTTAGTTTTCTTACATTTGACATTTGTTTAACTGTATGTAACAAAAAATAAAAAGAAAAGAAAAGAAAACCAAAGTTTAATGTATTTATTTCTGATAGTTTTAAAACAACAATAGAGTATATACTGTAATTATACTCCAATTACTGCTTTCGAATTTGTTGACTCAATGATTATTTTTTGTTGTGGGACCTTCCCCAATTTTTGTTTGGCTTCGACAAATATTATGTTTAGCACACATTTTCTTATTATGTGTAGCACATAATAATTTGATCTTGCAGTCCAATAGATAACAAAAAATCTACCTCAAAACTTTGGTCACGACGAAATAGAAAATCTCAAAACATGATTGTGAGTTTAATTTTTATCTGATTTTGATAATACTAAATGTGGAATTTGATTCTTGCAGGGTTTAGGATCTTTGACCTAGATAGATGAGAGTTTGACAATAAAGATTTCTTAAGTGACCAGAGACACTTCTAAGGAACTTTAAGAGAAAAAATAAAGTTTTTTCAAAACATCAATTATTATATATATTATAGATATATATAGACATTATTTTTGGTTTTTGATTCTTTATTGATTTCATGATTTAGTTATTAAAAAAACCCAAAATAATAGAACAAAAATGGATAATACTTTTAAAAATAGTTCGATTTTTAAGGAGAACAAAATATTTTCAATAATTTTTAGAGAATAAATTATACATTATACTCTATTATAAAATAATTATATATTCTCACGCATCGAGAAAACAGAGAAGAAAACATCATTCCCACAAGTTTTTTTGCTTCCTGCGCCCTTACTAGAAAATGGGCTCTTTTTCCAAGGAGGCATTCTAGTAGGAAGGCCAACTGCTACATAAGCCGCCATCAGTCCAGGAGAGAGGCAAGCTACCTTTCTTTGATCCACCTTCCCAGGTAGGAAAGAGATCGAAAATAGGTCGTGTATGGTCGCACGAGTCTGCGACTAGTCTGTATATCTATATATATAATAATATGTGAAGTTAAGAGAAATTCAAATTAGAATTCTAAATTAGAGTTTCAATTTTGCGTTATGAGTCATAAATTATTTATTTTTAAAAAGTTTTATTTTTTAATTTTAGAATCAAATGTGAGACCACATCATAAATATTCATCAAAGTGAGTAATTAAGTACAAAACCCTCATTCTAAAAAAAAAAAAAAAAAGAGTACAAAACCCAAAAAGTCTATAATAAATTAATAGTAAAAAAAAGTGTTTCACAATTAAAAAAAAAGGGGACAAATTACATTTTGTGCCTAATAATTGTGAGGACACTAATCGGACTTATCCGCTTTGGGAAGCCAGTCCCTCACGGTTTAATCTCAGGCGACATGGGCACGTACGGATCTTCACCATCTGGGGGCTTTATACCGCAGTCCCACATCGGCAAGAAATCCCTCCCACTCATGGTTTATAAGCTTCTGGAGCGATCATGAGTGTACCACTACTACTCCCACTCATGGTCGCTCTAGAAGCTTATAAACCATGAGTGGGAGGGATTTCTTGCCGATGTGGGACTGCGGTGTAAAGCCCCCAAAGGGTGAAGATCCGTACGTGCCCATGTCGCCTGAGATTAAACCATGAGGGACTGACTCCCCAAAGCGGATAAGTCCGAGCCCTTTTAATGTGAGGTCACTTCCCCAATTAATCGGTTATTGTCCGCTTTGGGGAGCCAGTCCCTCACGGTTTTGTCCTCGTCCCCGAGTGCAGGCAGAATTTTCACCTGGACCAAGGGCTGGGCTTGTAATCGCAGGCTTGACACCAAGTCCCACATTGGTTAGAGAACCCTCCCACTCATGGTTTATAAGCTTCTGGAGCAACCATGAGTGTACCACTACAATAATATTCTTACAAAATTTTTTAAAGAGTCAACAAAATATAAAAATAACTATCAATAGTATTTAAATTATATATATAGGAATTATATTATACTTTTTATTGTATATCTTTAAGTGTATCAATACATATGCATGTGGTTACAAGCTAGTCTATATATATAATAATAGGTTAAGCTAAGAGAAAATACAATTAGATTTCAAATTGAAATTCAACTAGAGTTTAATTGTGCGCCACGTGTCCCATTTAATATAAGTTTTTAAATTTTTGTGCCAAGTGAGTTAATTTAATGTAAAAATTATATTTTAATTAAAGTTTAATTTTGCGACATGTGTCCCATTTAATCTAAGTTTTTTTTATTTTTGTGTCAAATTAGTTAATTTAATGTAAAAAAGAGGAGTCTAATATAAGTAAACCATAAAAAACATAATTTTTGAATGATTTTATATTTATGAGCCTTTCTTTTTTATAGAATTAAAAACAATTCAAGTTTATAAGTCATCTATATATACATATATATAGAGGGTTGGGTTCAAGTTACATTTGGTGTAACTTTAAGCAATATTACACCATTCAATGTTTTTTAATTAAATGCAAATATTGATAAATCCACCGTTAGATTACATTATCATTGTATATTCTTAATACTTGCAAAATTTTAAGGTAATCAAAGATTAATTGTCATGTCATCAATCAATTGTTAAAATTCAAGTTTTTGTGGTTTAAAATAATACATAAAAGTTGAATTTATTGATCAAATGGTAAATAACATCCGATTGATATGAAAATTGGTATGCATGTAAATAACATATAGAACATGTAATTCAACGGTTGGATTTTCAAAGTATTAATTCAATAACAAGTTATTGAGTTGTGTAATATTGCTTAGAGTGTAATTGAAATTTTTTAATTTTTGCGCCATATGTCATAAATTATTTATCTTTAGAGATATTTTTATTTCTTAATTTTTGAGTCAAATGTGGGATCACATTATAAATATTCATCAAGTGAGTCATTGCATACAAAAACCAAAAAGTGTATAATTAATGAATAGATTTTTAAAAAAAATTGACAATTTACATTTTTTATCTAATAATATTCTTACAAGCTTTTCTAAAAAGTTTTAAAAAATAATAATGACTATCAATAATATTTAAATTATACAAGTAAGAATTATACTATGCATCTTAATATATATCTTTTAAGTATATTTATGTATATACATAGGGTTACAAGTTAGTTGAATTAACTCACTCGACACAAAAATTAAAAAACTTATATTAAATAAGACACGTGACGCAAAATTAAACTCTGATTGAATTCTAATTTTTACACTGGTTAACTAACTTGTCACAAAAATTTAAAAATTTAGATTAGATGGGACACGTAAGGCAAAATTGGACTCTAATTGAATTCCAATTTGAAATCTAATTATATTTTCTCTAGTTTGCTTATTAATATATATATATATATATATATATATATATATATATATATATATATATATATATATATATATTAGAATTTGAAATTAGAATCCAACTTTGCGTTATGTGTCTAAATTTATGTGGAGATCGCACCATAATTATCTAATTAAGTTTGTGTCATGTGTCCACTTAAGTTTTTTAATCTTTGTGCCAAGTGAGTTAATATGTGCAAAATATTAAAAATTTAATATTAATGAACTATTAAAATAAAATACAATCATTATATTCAATAAAAAAATCACACAACAAAGATCACGACATGTTTTATTTTATTAAAATTTTTTAAAAAGATCATAAATAATTTTAGGTAAGAATTTTAATATGTGACTAATTATTTACTTTAAAAAAAATTATATTTTATGATAAAATTTGTATCTAATTTTAAATGTATCCATATGTATACATGTGTTACATAGTATTTTTTTAATAATTTGAATAATTATTTATATTTTTATGATAAAAATTGTGTTTAATTTTAAATGCATCCATGCATTTGCATGGGTTACATGCTAATTATACATAATATTAGCTTACACATTTTTTTTAAAGCAAACATTTCTAAAATATGTAATAGTTTCTCATTATATATATGTGTGTGTGTGTGTGTGCCCGCGCGTGGGGTGTGATTTAGAATTTAATTGAATTTAGACTCTTCCGTTTTTTCTTTCAATAATTCACTTACTACAAAAATTAAAAATTAAATGGACATGTGGCGGAAAATTGGACTCAAATTGAAATCCAATTTAAAATCTAATTGGATTTGAACTCTTCGATTTTTACACTCAATAATTCACTTTGCACAAAATTAAAATAAAAACTGATTAATTAATTTGGCACAAAAATTTAAAAATTTAAATTAGATGAGACGCGTAACGCAAAATTGGACTCTAATCGAATTCCAATTTAAAATCTAATTAAATTTTCTTTCAGCTTTATATATATAGATATATGTATATATATATATATATATATATATATTTATATGTACGTAGCCCTCTGCATATACTTAAATACAATTAAAGACAATTACAATTATACATTTTTTTAGAAGAGATTTAAATTATACATAATATTAGCTTACATTTTTTTTAAACTATATATTTCTAAAATATGTAATGGTTTCTCATTATATATATAATTTAGAATTTAATTGAATTTAGAATCTTAGGTTTTTTTTCTCAATAATTCACTTACCACAAAAATTAAAAAATAAATGGACACGTAGTGCAAAATTGGACTCCAATTGAAATCCAATTTAGAATCTAATTGAATTTAGACTCTTAGGTTTTTTCTCTCAATAATTCACTTACCACAAAAATTAAAAAATAAATTGACACGTGGTGAAAAATTGGACTCCAATTGAAATCCAATTTAGAATCTAATTGAATTTAGACTCTTCAATTTTTACGTTCAATAATTCACTTGGCACAAAATTTAAATTTAAATGGGAAATGTAACGCAAAATTGAGAATCAAATTAAAATCAAATTATATTTTCTCTAAGCTTTGTCTATTAATATATAATATTGATTCCTAACAAAAATATTCAACATTTATCTCAATTTTTTTTAGAAACATTTATCTCATTGTTTATTTAAGATAAAGTTCAAATTAATGATATTAAATATATAACTCTAATAATTTGCCATCGTGTCGTATGAAGAATCCAAAGCAAGTCAATAATTCAAACCCTCGAACTTAATCTTTACGTTGTGATAATATTGTTCATAGGAATGTCATCATCTCTTTCCATATAATTTGGATTAAGTTCAGTGTTTTTGTACTGTAAACATAACACATGTCCTAAAATGGACACGTGTTCGTATATTTTCTAATCTATAGGATCACCAGATAAAAACTTTCGCCTTTCCTATTAGAAAGTTTTCTCGTTATTTGCATAAGAAATTGATGTTGCCCTTTGGAAGAATATATACTCATCTTAATTCTTATTATATAACATGTATAAGAGACTTTTACTGCACAGCCACAAACCACAAGCTAAACAAACTAGGTCTAGGATCCAGGGGGCAGTGGCACTTACTGTGAGCCCCCTGACTTAACAAAATTTACATATATAATACTTATTATTTGTTTATTTTATCCTTAAGAATATTTTTGCACTCTTTAGTTGAAATCTTGCATACCCTAATCACAAAGTAGTCCAACCCAAAACTAAACAATAATTAGACATTTAGTTTATTATTTATGTTAGTGATTCAAGAAAAAACAAAAGTTAGTAATAGTTCGAGCGTTTGATTGGTTAAGTAGACATTTAGTGTAATATAATACATTTTATATTGTTTGGTTAGAATGGAAAATGAGAGGAAAAGAATTGGGGTGGATGAAGTTTTTCACTGAGACCCACTATTTTTTCCCTTCAAATTTAGGAAGAAAAAGGGTAAGTAAATGACATTGGGAATAAAAGTACAAAACTACCCCCGACTTTCCCATATTTGTACTTTTAAAATAAGTGCATAATAGTAATTTACTCTCTATCATTTCATGTTTCCATCCTCTCTACTAAACACATATGATAGAAAACACACATATGATAGAAAACACAAATATCTTAAACTCCATTTGTTTAGTTGCAAAATGTTTTATAATGCAAAATTTTCTTAATGAAAATGTTTTATTTTCCGATGTTTGATTGCATTTGTGAGAATGCTTTGAAAAAATAATTTCAGGCATTTGGTCATTGGTGTGGCGTAAAATGAAAAGAGAAAACATTCTATCAGGCTGTGGCGTAAAACCAGTGTTTTACGCCAGCCAACAGAATCCTGCCACGTAGACATTCTATTAAATCCCTCTCCAAACAGCTCCAACCTCACGCCAAAACAGAAAACAGAAAAACCCCTCAGACAAAAAGCTCCAAACCTCCCCCACCGCCAGCTTGATCGCCGGAGCAAAACAATTCCGAAGAAGAAAGAGTTCTCGCCGCCGTGCCGTCCTTTGCTTGCCCAAACCTCCACCACACCACACACCAAAGCTCACCGCCACAGAGGTCGTCGGAGCTGTGCGTGGAGCTTGGAAACATACCGGAGCCACCGTGAGCCATGGTCCAAAGGTTTGTTTTCATGATTTTCCCTTTTCCCCAATTTGGATTTCGAATTATTGATGGGTTTTTCTATTTTCTGGGCTTATGGGTTAATTGGGTTTTGATTTTTATTTTGACGGAAATGAGTATTATTTGGGTTTGATTGTTTTTGCGTAGTTGATTTTTGAGATCAAAGTTTTCAAATTGGGGGCTTTTGGTTGAAACTAGGGTTTTGATTTTTCTGGGTTTTTCGTTGCATGGTCTTGATTTCTTAAGATTGAAATTGGGGGATTTTTGGGTTTTGATTTCATGGGTTCATTTATTAAATTAGGATTTCTTTTCTTGAATTGGAAGTGTTGTCTTGCTTAATTGGATTCAATTCAATAAATTTTCAAGCTTTTATGAAATTTTTGAAATGATTGGGGACATGAGGTATTTGGATTTTCTGAAGTGAAATCAACCTTTTTTGGATTTATATCAATCTCGTTTTTTACAAAAAATTGGTTTGGATAATTCATTTTAATCTCCTTTCATTACCAAAATATTTGTCTTATTTTTAATGGGTTTGGATTATTAATGTGGCTTTGATTTTGGCATGTGTATTCGGGTACTGGAGCTTTCTGGAAATGCAGCTAGGGACAACAAGAAGAATAGAATTGTGCCGAGGCACATCCAGCTTGCGGTGAGGAACGACGAGGAGCTAAGCAAGCTTCTGGGTTCTGTAACTATCGCTAATGGAGGAGTGTTGCCGAATATCCACCAGACCCTTTTGCCTAAGTAGGTTGGCAAAGGAAAAGGCGACATTGGATCAGCTTCACTGGAGTTCTAGAATCCTAGTGCTTTCATATAGAGAGGGGTTGTTTTAGTAGTTTGTAACATATATCTATTTTTCTGTTTTTGTACTTGTGCCAACTAAATTTTCATGCTATGTTTCTTGTTGATGAAATGAATCTTATTGCTTCTACATACTTGTCCGATGCGCTTTCTTATATTTGTCTTTTTTTTACTGAGATTAAATTGAAGGGTGAGATTTTGGATGATGGTATTTATGTGATAGAATGGTTTTGTTGGGGAATTTGCTGTTGGGTTTCTCCACGAAGTTATATTGCCTATGAAGATGGTTCTGTTGTACTCAGGCGTTCTTCGCAATGCACTACCGTGTTTCCTCATACGCTTTTTTGGTGTAATTGTGTTTCAGATTAAGTGAAAGAGCCTGCTTTTTTAGATGTATTGTGTAAATGAGTGTGTGATGATATCTTCATATTGGGTTCACTTGATTTCAATTTTTATTCTAAATTGAGTTGTTATTATGTCAAATTCATTCCAAACTCCAAACATGCAGAGACCAGAGACCATCAACTCAAGCTTAACCTTCATTTAGCTCACCCATATCACATACTTACAATATACACACTCACCATGCATTATATTCAAAATTTTATTTCAAGCATCTCCCTTACAGCCCCTGCACCTCCTCTTTCTGCTTATCCTCACAGATGGCATTATGTTTTACTGCATCAAGGGGGCAAATTCACATAGCCAATAATAGCTGCTCACTTGATAACATGTAGAACCTCATTATTCACTACAAATACAAACCAAATCCCCTACACCCACAAAATGTTCTTTTCTATCAAATAATTATAGTGGGATACACAATGAAAAGTAGCCCTACTATATATCTTAAACCTTCATATCCTAGCTGAAAGTGGGATCTAATTTTAAGTCTTTTGTACAACACCTCAGAGACATTCTGAGCTAATCTAGCCAGAAATTTCAACTTTTGCAGGTACTTAAAACTCAAAATAAGTTATACAAGTTCCAAATAAAATGTTTTTTGATAAGTTCCAAATAAAATGTTAATAAAATATTATAACGGAGTATTCTTAACTAGTATTTCCACCTTCAAAAACTCCTCAGACTGGCTCTCCAAATAAAATTAGGAGTAAGGTAAGGCTGTCTACCAATCACCTCTCTCAAAAAAATAAAACTTATGTTGTTTCCATTCATGATTTGCATTGAGATTTTTCTTTTTATGATCTTTTGCTTCAAAACAAGCTATGAACCTGAAATGTATCCTAGTTCCATATATTCAAATGTACAAAGTATACTCAAAACACTAGTACACCATTACCAAACCAATTGATATATAAATAATCATTAGAGCATTTGTCCACAACCTATGTCAAAGATTACAAAACATTAACATGTCAAAGAAGTTATGAGAATCAGAAAACCACACCACAAGAAGAGATGATAAGAGCACCTTCTGTAAGCCTCATTATTTGACATGTGATACAAACCCCTTTTTTTTTTTTTTTAATTAAACAGCAGAAATGTTTTTCAAAACAAAGCAAACTATACACTAGGAGCAAACTTGCTCAGTACAATATAAGACACCTCCGACTGAAAGGTTTTTGAAACAATATCAAATCTCTAGCATACAAGACACGTTCTAGAGAATATACAATATCTTCCTAGTCTACCATATATTTTCCTATCTATACAGAATTAAGAAGGAAAAGGGGGCATTCCTTCACCCAGATTCCCTTAGAATTTCTCTTGAGAGCTTCCTTTGCTATCACATGAGCTGCTTGATTACATAAAGAATTTGTAAAACTAAAAACTTTTCTGAAGTGTGATGCTCTCCACTGGATGTCTTCAACCAATGTTCCAAAACGGGCGAAGACATTTCTCTGGATTTTGTAGAGCTAGGAATAGATTAGTAGTCACCTTCAAGCATGAGATCATACAAACTCAAGTCAGCAGCAAACTATATATATTAATAAACTTATTATTTGACAAGTGATACAAACTGTATTAGTAACAAGAAAATCTATATAAAAGCAACATATATGTGTGTGTGTGTGTATATATATATATATATATATATATATTTTTGGATAAGTATATACAAGCAGCATACATAGACTCCCTCTAAATAATTACAAGCTAAAATTCAAATTATTAACAAAGTCTACAAAGGAAGGGATACAAACACCACAAAATCTAGTAGAATACTTATACTACTCCAACAAAAATAAATATTTTAGCTCAAGAATTGATAACTCAAAGCCGTTAAATGTGTGGTTACTTATCTCTATCGTTATTGTCCATATAAGCAAAGGGGTATCCTAATAAGAAACAATTACATATGAAAGCTCATTCAAGTTGCAACTTTGATCCTGATGATTACCAAACTCACATTAGGCATTCAAATCAGCCAATGTTCTGAAATTTGGAACTTACTCTCGGTTAATGCCAAAGCCAAGAGACCTATACACACACCAACTACAAGCAGGTCACTTTCAGTTCAATCACTG
The DNA here is from genome assembly GCF_040712315.1 of Castanea sativa. Classification (NCBI taxonomy): domain Eukaryota; kingdom Viridiplantae; phylum Streptophyta; class Magnoliopsida; order Fagales; family Fagaceae; genus Castanea; species Castanea sativa. Next base: position 34,893,368 of record NC_134016.1, on the reverse strand, counting down.
CACATTCGGCCATAGCCAATATCCCAATTTTAAAACCCAAGCAAAATCAGCAAGCTTTATACTTAACAAAAAAACTTAGTCATCAGACAGATCAAAATTGAAACAAAATGAGATCCAAGGGTTCGGTAAACAAAAATAAAAATTAAAGAAAAAAAATAACAGAGGGACCCTTAACACCAACTATAGTTACCACAAATCTATGGCAAGGAAGAGAAACAAATTAAAATGAATAAGCAGCCTCCAAGCTTGAAAGACCAACCATCACATAAGGAGAAATTTAATTGGTATAGTATTTTCTTACCAAATGAAACAAAATTTCCCTAAACCATTGAAGACTATTAGGAATAAAAATACGTTCAAAATTTTGATATTACTCTTCAGAAATGTTGAACAAAGAGAAAACTTTATATATATACAAAAAATATCCCAAAATAATTCTATTATAAATTTGGAACTAGATGTTTCTCTATTATAAGTTTATACATGATAGCCAATGTAAATTTTACAAATAAATAACAAAATTAGAGGTCACAATAACTCAAGCATAAAGTTTTGTAGTAAAACTTAGAGAGCCTGCTGAAGATCAGCTAAGGTTGAACCTCCTACAAACAACAAAATTATCCAATGTTTCAATAACTGAGGTCTCACAATTAGTAAAGCAATATCAAGTTTTTTCTATAACAAACCATGTTGGGTTTTTCTCCTAGTTCTTGTAACTGTAGGAGCTTCTTGACCAGCCATTACATCGGTACGAGTTCTCAGAGCAGATAGGCGCTCCACTAAATTCTTGGACAAGTGATCATCCAATGAGTGGGAGAAATCAACAGGTTTAGGAATCCGAAAACCAGGAACATACACAGAAACATCCCCAATATTCCCTGGCCTCCTCAAACATCCACAGGTTTGATAAACCCATAAACCCAGAAAAACCCATCAATAATGTTTTCTCTTCTCAAAATCACACCCAGCAATAACAATTCAAAGACTAATAATATTAGCACAAAACCCACAATTAGCACAAAATTAGCACAAAACCTCAAGCTATCAGTAATGAGCAATATTAGCACAAAACTAGCAATACCCAGAACCCTTAAACTCCAATTCCAAAACCCAATATCCCAAACACAACTGTACTGAACCCATAAAACTCAGAAAACAGAAAAACCCATAAACCCAGAAAATAGAAAAACCCATCAATAATTCAAAATCCAAATTGGGGAAAAGGGAAAATCATGAAAACAAACCTTTGGATCGTGGCTCACGGCGGCTCTGGTATTTTTACAAGCTCCACGCACAGCTCCGACAACCTCTATGGCGGTGAGCTTCGGTGTGTGGTGTGGTGGAGGTTTGGGCAAGCAAAGGACGGCACGGCGATGAGAACTCTTTCTTTTTCGGAATTGTTTTGCTCCGTGATCAGGATGGCGGTGGTGGAGGTTCGGAGCTTTTTGTCTGAGGGGCTTTTCTGTTTTCTATTTTGTCTGAGATGAAGGGCGTGAGGTTGGAGCTGTTTGGAGAGGGATTTAATAGAATGTCTACGTGGCAGGATTCTACTGGCTGGCGTAAAACACTGGTTTTACGCCACAGCCTGATAGAATGTTTTCTCAAATGAAAATATTTTCCTATCTCACAAACCAATCCACCATCACACACAACTCACCAAACTAATGCAATCTCAACAGTCTACAAACAAAACAACCGAATCAATGCAAATTTGACTGAATCCACACACAAGACAACTAAATTGACACAAACCTGATTGGATCTAGACACAAAACCACTAGATCGTCACCAATTTGCGCCAATTGAGAACCTCACAAACCCATTGAATAGATTTCAACTTAGCACAACCTTTCAGCTCATTCCAACCTCGATTACCTCAAGTGTTGCCTCCCAATGACACCCCTAACTCACTACCATCAATGATCACCACTTACCTCGTGCCATCATGCTCACGACTTGGTGCCCCACCATCAACATGCTCTATGTGAGAGAAAGGGAGAAGGGATGGTTAGGGGTATGTACAAGCATCGATTAGGAAAATGTTTTGCCAAAATTTTGTTAGTAAAACATTTTACAACTTCTCCACCCAAGTTTTCTGGTCAACATAAAATGCTTTCATGTTTGACCAAGGTTTTACAACTACAAAAAACACTATAAAATGTTGAAAATGTCTTTTAAGAAAATTTTTACAATGAAACAAATAGAAGCTTATATCCTCTCACTTTCCAATCCTTTAAGTCTTGAAATTTTTCATCTTCCCAACCAAAGTGCCGAATAGTGCTTAAACACATTTGATGTGAAACTTTCCATCCATCTAGCTGGATGGAGAGAGTGGAAGTCATGATGCAAGGGCCAATGAGTAACACAATTAGCGTGTGTTTGCGTAGAGATGTTTCTACATTTGAGTTTATTTATTTATTTATTTTTTGGTCCCATGACACTATTTATGGACCAACCAACACTTGAAAAACGCGTGAAAAATGTTTTTGCATTTTAAAAATTATTTTACTATAGTATTTTAAGCAATAAATTTTCAGTTTTCAATAAAATAAGCGATATTTAAATAAACCCTTAGTAACTTGGCCATAAATTAGTTTTTGGGAACAAGAGCTTAGTGTTGAGTATCTCTTTTTGAATGGAAACTAAATTTAGATATGTTTCAAGAATTCTTGACCATAAAAATAAGACTTTTATTAACTGCTATCATCATACACCCTTTTAAGTAAGAATATAATAGGCTCAAATGCATCGAAAAGCAACAAAACAAGCAAACAAATATCAGTTTAATTGACTTATGTGTGACTTAAAAAAAAAAAAGCTAATCAATTACAAAAAAAAAAAAATTCAACCATATAGTAGAATTTAAACTCATTACGTCCACTATATAATGATGGTTCTTACAATTATATTAATTAAGACATTAAATTAATTTTGAGTTTAGACAACATTCAAATCCTATATTTTTATTCAACGAGAAAAAACTTTTAGAGTTAAATAAAATCACCGTTTTCAACACACTCGTGACCTTAAAAATAATTCTTTGTATTTTACCGACAAAAAAAAGTTACTGAAATTTTTGTTAAATCAATGAGAAGAAAGTTTATCTATCTACCGTCACCAAAATACTATCACAGTGTCATGGGCCAAGGAGCTAGTCAGGTCCTTAGTTTGCACGTGTCCCCACCAAAACTGTGTTTTCCTTTCCCTCCTCCTCGAGAACTGGTAAAGATAATCGAGATGGTGAAAACAAACAGCTCAATACGCACATAGAGCAAAGAAACAAACAAAAAAAATAAGAGCACTCGCAACTCGCAACTCGCAACTCGCAACAACATAATAAATAACATGGATTAACCAAACCGACACCAAACAAAGACAGAGCCACTGTCATCCACATACCCCACACTTTTCACATCACACTCTTGCTAGTATTTTTTGTCTAGATATTCTTCTCACGCTCTCATTTCTGACACTCCCATAGCACTATCTCTCTCTCTCTCTCATTCACTCACTCAGCACCATTGATATCTCTTCTAAGTTCTGAGTTCTAACCCATCACTCTTCCTTCTTCAATAATGGCTGTTTTAGCTTTCCTGGTGCTCTTCTTGGCCATGACAGACTTTTCAAGTAAGCTCTTCAAGCTGCATTATTATTATTATTATTATTTTTATTTTTATTTTCTTCCAACTAATTAAAGCTCAAACCAGTTTCTCTTTGCTCCTTGTTAAAAAGAGGGAAAAAAAAAAGATGGTTCACATTTGTTGGTCAATTTCCTTGGAATCAAGAACAGCACAACATATTCCTTGCTAGAAAGGGGTTTATATTCCATATTGTACATAATAATATTATTATACATTTACAGTATAAGCTTCTTTTGTCATATGTTTAAAGTTGCAAGCTCTAGATTTATTTCTACATAAACTTTTTTTCCCTTTTAGTTTGTATACCTTTTACATAAGCTAGAAATGGTTTTGATGGGCCTTAATGACTCTCTCTCCAGCTAAAAATTTCTGAATACATATTTTCTTCCTTTTTTTTTGGTATAAATAAACATACTTCTCTCTCAAATCATAAATCCAAAGTAGTTAAAATTTTGCTAGCATGCACACGCACTCGCTAGAAGGCTGATCTACTTTTCCTCTGTGTATTTTTTTTTTTTTTTGGGTGGGATTTTGGTTTTTAGGTGCTACATGGTGTGTTTGCAAAGATGGGCTGAGTGACGCAGTGCTACAGAAGTCACTGGACTTTGCCTGTGGAGCTGGGGCTGATTGTAACCCTATCCATCAAGCTGGGTCCTGTTTTAATCCCAACACTGTTAAGAACCATTGCTCCTATGCTGTTAACAGCTACTTCCAGAAAAAGGGTCAAGCTCAAGGCACCTGTGATTTTGCTGGCAGTGCTGCCATTTCTACATCTGACCCTAGTAAGTTTCCCTTAATTTCTTTGTTAAACAATGTTTATTTTACCTTACTCTATATACAAGTAAGGGAAAAAAAAAGTTTGAAAATCAGAGAACTCATATACATAACTCTTCTAATTTTCTTTTTGTTTTTGATGATTTGCAGGCAGTACTGGTTGTCCATACCCTTCTAGCGCCAGGTATACTAGTTTTCTTTACTTATTTGCCATGAACAGAAATCATAATAATAATTAATAAGTGGTTAATGATAATCACTATAATGGTAGTAGTGATTAACTGATTATAGTATTTTTAGACAAAAAAAAGAAAAGAAAAGCTTTTTTCTTTTTCTTAAAAGAAAAGCTGATTATAGTACTAGCATTTCTTTCGTTTTCTTGTTTGGATGTGGTGGTGGGCCCTGATGGGTCCTTTGATTATTTTGAAAATGAGGGCCCACTATCTGAATGACAATAACAACCGAATAAAGGTCTTCATCCCGTGATCAAAGCTTATCAGGGGAAAATTAATGGTGTGGGGCAATACAAATCCGATTAAAGAAAAATAATGATAGTCAGTCTGATGCTCATAGGTATTTAATTGTAAAAAACAATAAATTTTTTTTGGTTAATATAAAAAACAGCTAAAATTTAAAATTATACATTTTAAGTATAATTTTAATATGTTAGGAACAGCAGAAAGTATTCGGACTTAAAAAACCGTTATAACTTAGAGAATGGTCTATTTATATTAAAGGAAAAGGCAGCATTACAGGCGCTACATTAAATAAAGTGGTCATTTTTTTTAATAATAACACGCGAGTAAATTTAAGTACCTCATAAAAAGTCATAACTATCTTACATAATAGTTTGTGACTGATGTGGTTGTAGAATTTTTGATAAAGTGTGTGTGGTTGGAAAAGTTGAATGTGGAGTGTAAAGTTAATAAAAGTGGTCATTTTTAGATTACTCTATTCTTTATGCAGTATCTTTTTGCCCTGCAAATGCCAAGTCCAATAGGCATTTTGTGGGAAGTAAAGTTAAGCTCTAGGAGAGGCCAAAGAGTTTTTGGGCTGTATGGATGAACAAGTTCCAGGGATGGAATTTGATAAGAATTTTTCAGGGCTTGTGAGTTTGTATAAAGTTAGTGCACGGCTCTGTACTCAAACCTCTTGCATGGGGTGGGGTATGAGACTCATTGATGCCACCACTTGCAAGATGTTTGTGGACAAGTTTGCACACAAGCTTTGTGGGAGTGGGATTAACCAATTTTAAATTTGCTTAAAGAAAATCTACCTGCAGGTGAAAATTTTGAAAAAAGTTGTTTTGATCTGACTTTATATAATTGAAATTCAAATGTATCCAAAAAAGTAATTGATATATTTAAAATAAAGTTACTCAAATGTGTACCCGAAAAAAGAATAATAATGAATAAGGTCACCGAAAAGAGTAATAGTCTACGATTCAAGGATTAGAAAAACAATGACCTATCTCAAGTTGAGCTTTTATTTCTTTTTTTCCTTTTGCTTTCTTATAGAGATTCCTTTGTTAAAGCTCCTGCCTTTTCTAGTTTACATGTGGAATAAGCACTTCTCTTTTCAATATTGGAGAAGGGATAGCTTTTTTGATAATGTTCAAGACTCCAATTATAGTCCTTCGATAATAATCTATAATTTCTTTAATGATATTTTTAGCATGCAAGTCTAATTACCCCACTTTTTCTTTCCCCAAATGGTCCAATCTAAATGCCTTCTTTTTGTTTTGACTAATATCATATATGCATGATGATGTTCCTGACTCATTACTCATTTATTGACGGTAACACTACTGTAGATATCATACTACCTTTCACTTTCATAAAAAAAGATGCTATATAATTATTGGGATCCGATGCCATCTACTAAAGGTTAATCTATATAGAATCCAATTGTGTGAAGGAGAGTTAGAAAAAGACAACAGCGTCCCTTATTTAACCCAGCTGTTTGTCTTTGGGTAATCTACAGTGGCATGAACATGGAGGGATACCCCAACAGTCAAAAGTTGTGGCTACTATGGGATGGGATGGTTTTTTAGGCTCTAGCTAATTAGGCCTGTCCACAATGAATTCTTAAAAACAGTGCTATTGCAACTTTTGGATTGTGGGGCAATAATTACGTGTGATTCATTGTAATATATAGGCTTGGGGTGGTCAAGGTTTTTTGAGCTTTGAGCCTACTTTTGAAGTTAATGTCTCGTGGATTGTGCATCTTTTACCCCACTCCACCGTATTAAGGGGACACTCCTGGGACACTCCTTGTAGTACCATTCCCTTTTTAAGTTGAAAATTAATAGAAATACACCTTTTTTGTTTTTTAAATTTCAAATAAGACCATTCTTAACTGTTGAAGACTGTGTATGAACTGGGGAAGCAAAAAAGAATGAAATTCAATATGATCAACTTTGCTAGGAGAAGATTCATGCAATACCTACTTAATTAGGCTACCTTTGCCATGTGTTATTCCTATTTTATTAAATATTGGTGTGTACCATTGGATAAATCTCATTTGAGGAAAATATTGCTAAAATCAATAATTCTTGGTAATAGGTTCAAGTAATGATCTGAAATTGCATGAAAAAAATGTTGCTAAAATCAATAATTCTTGGTTCTTGACCTGTTGTTCTCTTGTGGGGCCAATCACTTGTTGGCTATTGTTTATGTATGTTTTGATTTTGGATTCAGCTACCACATGCTGAACAGTTGACAGTCATGTTATCTAAACATGATGAAAGACTGTTGTTAACCTGACAAATATTGGTGCATGTTTGCAAGGAAATGGATGATGGCCTCTAATTCTCCTTTCATGAAGTGACTGTCATGGAGATGGACGGATGGAAACTTTGCTAATAGGAAAACCTAAAGTATCATAAAATTCTAGGAACGTATTAACCTTAGATGGACTGATGTTTTTCAATTTATTGAATACAAGTTCCATATACTTGTAGAAATGAACTAGAATGTACCTTAATCCACTCCAAAGCCAATTTGTTTGCCAAAGACAACAGTTAATTCATCTTCTGACATTGAGCAAGTAGGGAGTTGACAAGCTTAAACTTTATTCTGTTCAATATCTTATTTTCATGGTGATGCAATAAGCTCAAGGGTTGTATTTGATCTACTGCCATTGAAATATATTCCATTGCTAATTTTGATTCTCATTCTTACACATTATTCTTGCTTTCAGAAAATAAAGACGCATGCCTTAATCAACACGTTTTCCATATTTTATTGAAGAAAGATTTAAATTTGCAGTGCATGATTGTGCAAAAATGTAAAATCAAATTGTTTTAAGTGTTTTTTTATCAGTCATATTCTCAGTCTGCATTTAGAAAGATATTGTCACTTACTGTTGATCACATTCAACCCAAAAGTTAAAAGACACTCAGAATGCAAAAACTTCTAAATTTCAAACTTGTCATGTTTTTGTTTTTGTTTAGTATATATTGACTAATGAACATTTAATAAGTATAAAAGCTCATGAATTCCAAATAAAGCTGAGACCTGTCTCGTCATATATCTGTCTATGGTTTCAATTTGCTTTGCATTGTAAAAGTGAGGTTAGAGTAATGTTATACATATTTTCTTTAAATGGCTGAAATTATTATGTCAAAATACTTGAAATACTACTTGCCCATTAATATTTTGCAGTGATATATTCTTGAGTTTGCAAAAAATTAGAGGACTTGTTATTGTGTTTCCTGTGTCTTGTTGGAATGATCTAGAGAACAAAGTTTATGATAATACGATTTTCCATCTCAAAATTGTGGACCAAGCTATGGGGCTTAATGACAAGTGAAACAATTGAGCTTAGTAAGCTTATTTAAAAAACAAGGGGCATTCTCCTTTTATAAACTTAGCTGTTGTAAAGTACAAATGCTAGTAACTACTGCCATCTTGGTTTCTGACTCTCTGAGGAAGCAATGGATATTAAATCTTGTAGACTCTGTAAAATTCTTGTAAATGTAAAACTAGCGGCACTGAAGTCTTTATATTTTGACTAGCTTAAACTCCTGTCTTTATTTTTCAAATTTTTTATGATTCAACCTATGTTTTCAAAGATGTGCTTGATTCGGGATTTCTGGTTTTCGAGGTTGGTTTGGTGACTCCTGGCTTGTTTTCTTAACACAGCACTGCAGGCACCAGTACAACTCCTGTGACGACGACACCATCCACCACCACACCCTCAACCACAACTCCATCTACCACCACACCCACAACCACCACGCCAACAACCACAACGCCAACAACCGCATCTCCTTACACAACAACAACGCCTTCCAATGGAGTGCTAGGAGGCATTGGTACCGGCATAGGTCCATCAGGAGTTGGCATCAATACAGATGACAGTCATGGTGGGCTTAGACTTGCAGACACCACATTCTTCTCTTTCTTCATGACCATCTTGTTTACGGGTTTAATGTTTTGCTGGAGTTGAAGAGAAAAAGGAGTGGCTGCCTGTGATGGTGGAGGGGTAAGGTGGTCAGAGGTGATGCTGCATTTCAATGTGCATGTGATTGGTTGTTGTTCTGAAGGTGTTCATGTTATCTTGCTAGGTTTTGTATTTTTCTTCTCCCTCCTACTTAAGTAAAATTTGGGCTTATTATTCCTTTTGGTAGTTTTGTTGTGTTGCTGGTGGGACTATGAGAGTTCTCTTTCACTCTCCTCCTTTTTCCTCTTTTTGTACATCTAGATCTAGAAGATTTATTAGTAATTATTAATTTTATGAGAGTTGGGCAGCCTATTTTCCTAGTTTATACTGGATGGTCATCGCATTTTAATATCACTCCTTCGTACATAGTATGCATGTGTGTGTTAAATCATTGCGATTGTCTGTTACCTTTGGGAAAAAGGATCATCTTCATTTGAAATTGATCCTTTGAGTGCCTCCATGTAAAGACTGAAGAGGTTTTATTTCACAATAGGATTCAATTCTATATGGGGCGAGCATATATTTCCAACATTCATTAGTGTCATCATACTAAAAATGATTATGTCTATGTGCTAGGGATCCGGGATGGGATGTTTAAAACCAACTTAGGTTCAGGGAATGGTTTGAGGGGGTTAGTTACATTTGATTGCTAATTGAAGTTGTTCAAAAGTTCTTAGAACTGTTATAATATAAATTATCCGACAGCCTAACAATATTTACTCAGATCCAACCTAATGGGTAATTAGGTATATTTCTGCTTGGACAGAGTTGGATATCAATTTGAGTCGGCTCTGTTTGATTTTTAATGATAATTTTAGGTGTCATTGGAGGTAGAAAGCTACCTGGGTTGAGTGTGTACTGTGTTTTACAACCCAGAACCATTTCGTTTCCTTTCTCTAAACCTGTACAATGGCCAAGACTAATAAAATCAACTGTATCCCAGAAAGTTATGCAGAATTTCCTTAACCATGATGTACATTTGGGGAGCCATAGTTAGAAGAAATCAGTAATAGCCACAAGTGCCTTATTGCACTGATCACGAAATCTTGCTCAGCACTGAATGTTTATCTGGCTGTATAGGTCATTTGGTCTTGTGAAATGAGACGGTGCTTTACAACATAATCACTAATCTAGCATGTAATGAAAGTTCAACTTGAACATGTATTGCGCAAAATTTAGGTACAAATTCTTAGGTTCAGATGTGTGGTACATTAGATTACACCAAATAAGTTCAAACAGATGGCTGTATTGCGGTTACAAGCTATTCTGATCTTATTTCTTTATGGGGATAAATGGAAGGCAGCTGTATGGAATTCCTCATCCATTCGTGCAGTGTTTTTGTGTAATATACACCAGTTGTTGGAGTATTTACCATCTTGATGTTGTTATTGTTTTCAAGTTTCAACTTTAAATCATGAGTCTCTATTATTGCACTGTCCCATTCAATCCTTGTGGGGTTAAAGCAACGTGAAAAGTTTATGCTGGTGATCATAAAATCATTATTTCTATGAAATATTGAGAATGTGATATGCATGTGAATCTTTTCTGATTTTGTCAGTTCTTTTGTCTTGACTCTTGACATAGGTGGAAATAAATTGTCAGATCTGCAGAGGGTGTATGCATTCCATTATTTTCTGTCTATGCAGGACATTCTGTCACTTCTAGTCCTTCATGAATTTTCTTTCACTTATAGAATCATGGGGGAGAATAGTTTATTTAATTGTGATTTGTTTAAATGATTTAATAATAGGCTTGTAAATTCTCACGTTTGAGTAGTTTGGATATTTTTTTTACCCAATTTGTAGAAAAACTTATGGAAGGTAAAAAAGTGACTCAATTTACATGAATATGAAATTTGAATTATAAATTTCAATTGGAAACATCAAAAATTCAAATTTAAAAAAAAAAAAAAAGGAACAGATACTTAAATAACTTGCAAGCCTAAGATGGTATCAATTGTCTCAATAAACTGCAAATTTGGGGCCACAGAGGGTAGCAAGAGTCTATGAAAGCCTAAGATGCTTGCAAATTTGGGGCCACAGAGGTTGCAAGGGCATGGGTCCTAAAAACAAACACTAGGCTTTATGTTGGCATTTACCGCTAAACGCTTTTTTAGTTTTAAGTGCTAGACGTGTGTCTATGTCACAATCACAAACACCAAACATGTTTCTTTTTGAGAAACCACAGACACCAAACTAAGCTATCACATAACGTGAGATTTTTAATGATTTCTGCTTGGTCCGAGAGCTAAAATATTCCTTAAAATAGTGTGAGGCCACAATTGGTGAGTCTTGTCATATGTGTGTGTGAAAAGGGAAATTATTGTGTACTAGTACCATAAAGGTCTATTCTCTCATCTCACATGAATATTGGGTTATACTAATTAAATATATAGTAGGATCTATTATTTATATGAGAAGGAAGAGTGCGCATTAATGGTACTATGAGAATACTCAATAATTTTTTATGTGAAAATTGTGTCTTCTTGGAAATGCCATTCTCATGGGCCCTCCTTCAAGCCATTCGAAAGGTTTATTGAACCTTGAGGTGAAACTTGGGCTTGCCGCTTAAGGCAAACTTTTTTCTTCGTACTTTCCAGTAGTAGAACTCGCTTCGATCAGTTTCTTTTTCATCTCCCTCATAACACTAGTCATATGAAGGGGATCACAAACCAATGTGCAAGCTTGAAACTATCAGAAAGGGAAGGGAATGAGGTGGACCTTGCACCGACTATGAGAAAGCATGGATGTGTACTGGCAGGAAAGTTCTACACGAAGAGAAGAGTGAATTTGGAGTTAGTGGCAAGAGTCCTGAAGACGGTGTGGAGGACCAAGGATAACTTCGAAGTATACGACATGGGGGATAGTAAGGCCATCTTCCACTTTAGTCACAAGGAGGATCTCAACAAGGTACTTCTATTGGGCCCGTGGTCCTTCGACAAGTACCTACTGATTCTTCACAAACTTGAAGCAGGGGAAGCGGCAACAAAAGTGGAGTTCAATAGAGCAACCTTCTGGGTTCAAATCCATGGGCTCCCTACCATGTGTCAGACAAAAGATGCAGGATTTCAGATCGGCAGAACCTTGGGTAAGGTGGAAAGGGTGGACGTGGATGATGATGGCTTTCGCTTGGGAGGATACATGTGCATCAGAGTGTCAATGGATATTTTCGTTCCTTTATGCCGAGGAAGGCTTGTTCGCCTCGGAGGGCTGTCACCACAATGGGTGGACTTCAAATACGAATGTTTTCTAATATTTTGCTACTGGTGTGGGATGGTCGACCATGATGAGCGAGACTGCATCCAGTGGATGCGGAGTGGAGAAACTTTGCGAGCGGAGGAGAAGCAGTATGGCCCTTGGTTGCGAGCAACACCAAAACGGCTTCAAAAGCCGCAACTTCGTGTTGCAATAAAGGGCGATGGGGGAGGGAAGAAACCGCAACGTAATTAAGATAGTCCAAGGAAGGAAGAATGGCCAGCTTGCATGGTGGCGATGGTTACAGAGGAAGATCGAGACATAGGGCCCGAGACAGCCCGTGAGAGGCACATGAGGCGTGATGTGGCAATCCAAGCTCCTTTTATGACGCAACCGATATGTCCAATCCCGAAAAATCTGCAACCCACAGCTTCTGAAAGCAACTGAGTGAAATAGACGCAGTTTGGAAGAAACTCCAAAGTTTGGTAGGTAGAGCTAGGAAACAAAGTTTCAATTACATCAAGGAGCGTGTTTGGAAGAAACTCCAAGGTTGGAAGGAGAAACTTCTCTCACAGGTTGGAAGAGAGGTTCTTATCAAATTAGTGATCCAAGCCATCCTTACTTATTCTATGAGTTGTTTCAAACTCCTAAAAGGTTAAATAAAGGAACTTGAGACTCTGATTCGAAAATTTTGGTGGGGTTACACCGAAGATAGTAAGAAAGTACATTGGGTGACATGGGAATGTCTCTGTGAGGCAAAGGTTTAATGATTCATTATTAGCTAAGCAAGTTTGGTGTATCATGAATAATAAGGAGTCCCTTTGTTATAAGGCATTTAAGGCTAGATTCTTCCTGGATTGTTCTATCCTGGAGGCAAAAGATTTTGTTCTTGGATCCTATGCATGGAAAAGCATTTTGAGTGCTAGGGATATCATTAAAAGAGGGACTGTTTGGCGTATTGGTGATGGGCAATCTATCTGCATTAAAAAGGATAAGTGGCTAGTGGACAAAGTTCATAGAAAGGTTATCTCTACGATCCCGTCCATCCCCCCTGATGCCAAGGTGAGCTGCCTTATTGATGCTAATACAGGTGGTTGGAAAGCTGATTGGATCAATAAGTTGTTCTTACCTCATGAAGCTAGCTTAGTTTTGAGCATACCCCTGAGCATCAGAATTCTAGTAGATTGTCTAATCTGGTCCCATTCTTCTTCGAGTGAATTCACTACCCGCAGTGCCAACAAATTGTAGGTCTCTCGTGCTTCAGCCAGCAATGCTAGTAGCTTAAATCCTAACCCTTAGAAACAACTTTGGAGAGGCTTATGGATGCTATGAGTTCCAATAAGGTAAAGCACTTCATTTGGAGGGCCTGTAACAATGCTTTCCTTACAATGGACAAACCTCCTTCGTCGTCACATTGCTCATTTTGCTACTTGCAACATCTGTAAAATTCAAACAGAGGACACCCTGCATGCAATTTGGGGCTGTTAGGAGTTCGATGTGGTGTGGACTAACTTGTGCTGGGCTAAACAAATGGTCACATCCCTCCTAGATTTTTAGGTTTTTGTCAGTCTTGAAAGAGTACAGAGGTGAAATTTTCTCCCTCATTGCGTGGCTCTTGTGGAATAGGCGTAATGCTATACGCTTGGGCAAATAAGTCCAACCAGCACAGCTGATGCCATCCTTAGCTGGTAGAATGCTTCAAGACTTCCTAAATGCCCAAGTATTTGACCTTAGTCTTGTTGAGGCCTCCCCACTACCCCATTGGCTTCCCCGGGATCAACAATTCTATAAGGTGAATTTCAACAGAGCTATTTTCAAGAACATTGATGCAGCTGGTCTGGGCGTAGTCATCCGTGACAAATGGGAGCAATGTCCCATCGTGTTCCTCTACCCCAAACAATTGTGGAAGTTGAAGCTCTTGCATGTCGATGTGCTGTTTCCTTTTCCATTGAGCTTGGTCTTCTCAAGTTAGTCATTGAAGGTGATTCTGCACTAGTAATCCAAGCTATCAAAGATGGACAACCATGCCAATCCTTTTATGGCCACATTGTGGATGACATTCTCCATTTATCTGCTTAGTTACGGAGTTTTAATTTTTTTCATATGAAACGTAATTGTAATAGAGTAGCAGATGCTTTGGCTAAAAAATCTCGGGTTGGGTTAGACTTTTAGGTGCGGGTTGAAGACTTACTGGGAGATATTCTCCCTGTTGCTATGTTGGATGTTCATTTAGTTTTATTCTTGTTTCAATAAAAGCTTTAGTCTGGTGTTCCAGTTTGGTTTCTCAAAAAAAAAAAATTTATGTATATGTAACATAGGATTTGGGATGGGATGTTTAAAACCAACTTATAAGTTTAATGAATGGTTTGATTGTTAATTAAAGTTGTTCAAAATTTCTCATAACTGTTACAATATAAATTATTTGATAGCATCATCGCGCACCCTTGGTGCGGTTGTCACTCTACAAGTATAAATGCTTGTGGAGTGTGGGGGGCAAGGGAAGGGGTTCAAGTCTCCAAGAGGGAGTTTCACACACATATACACTTAGATTAGGCTAGAGTAGAAATTCTATTTTGTATATAAAAAAAAAATATTATCTGACAGCCTAACAATAAATACTCATTTGATATTGGGGGTTGATATTTAAATATACTTATAATAGTCAAGTTAGGACAAAGCCAGAACTTTGAATTAGAGATGCAATTTTACTGTTGGTTGTGTGCGGTGGTTTCAATCTGAGATTTTGTGCGTGTGTGTGTGGATAAGAATAAAATTATTTTTTTTTAGAATTTTTTTAAGGACAAGGTTGTTTATTTTAGATAAAATTTGTTAATTGAGCTTAATTTTTTTAGTTTTTACTATTAGTAATTTTTGTTGTTGAACTTTTTTTCTTGGCTTATATATTTTGTTTTAGATTCTAGATCTATAATTTTTTTTTATGGTCACTAAAATGAAGAAAATGCTAGAGCTACAAGCTTGTTTTATTATTATAAATTACAGATGTGGTAAGTGGCTACTGCTAAGTAAAAAAAATGATATGAATGGTGGGCCCATATGCAAACTAATAAGAATTTGCTACCAAAATAGTTTGTAAAAATGTTGTAAAAACATTTGTGAGTATAGCATTACTCTTAAAAGAATCAATGATATTGTTTAAGGGAAACAAAATGTAATTTTATAAAAAAAAATTGCTAAAATTAGTACACACACATATATAATAATATTTTTAACCCCCCCCCCCCCCCCCCACCAAGTCTAATGGTGGCTCCAATCCCTTAGTCAAATAACTAATCATTAAGAAAGAGCATTGTGAGAACAGAGAACATACATATAATTTTGTGAGTGCTCTCTTAAATAGTCTATTTTCTCTAGGGACACCATCTATAGTGCCCCATATTTTGGAGCATGGAATAAATGGGAGACTTTAGTAGCCTCTCCAGTGATTTGAAGGTGTTCCATAAGGTGAATAGATCGTGATGATGAGTTTGTAAAGCAAGTAAAGAGAAAGATTTGCAAGCAGGTATTCCATTCTAGTTTCTACAAAGGTATGTGTCTTCATCCTAATCAACACTATATTAAGAATAGACCTTTGTCTGCATTCAAATACAAAATTATTCTCTCTTGTTTAAATAGATTTTTTATAATTTTTTTTGGTAATTATCAAAATAGGAGATACAAATTGAAATATCTTGGTATTTAAATCCATATGTTTCAAGGAGTTAGCTATACCTATTTGATCATAAACCAATTTTTAATTAATTTTGGTCCCTTATTAGTGTTTGCAAGTTACTCTAAGTGAAACTTGAGGTGAAAAGCCTAATTCAAAGTGAATTTTTGACTTCTTGGACTAGAGTTCAAGGTTGCCTCACTTAAGAGGACTCTTTGTCAAAATGCAAGCAATAATGAAAGATAAGAAATTAAATTGACTAAAATTCAGGACAAAATGGGCATTTGTCCATTTCGTCAAAATTTTCCAGCAAAATACTCTTGTTTTAAACTCGATTTTTAGAAAATCTAGTTATGTGAAATCAAACTATAAAAAAAAAAAACATGGAACTTGAGTTCCATGTAAAATTTCTCACATTACTCGATTTTCATCAAATTGAGTTTTTCATTGAAACTCAATTTTCTAAAAATCGAGTTTCAAAACAGGGGCATTTTGCTAGATAGTTTCAGAACATGAGTATTTTGTTACATTTTTTGGGCGAAAGGGGTAAATTGATTAAAGTGAACTGTTATGAAGTAATCTAGATTGAAGTGAATTGATTCAAAGTAAATTAATTCAAAGTAATCCTAAGCCATTATTGTAGCATCAAATGATTGAAAGCCTAAAATAGGCCTAGATCAAACACATCCTAACAACTAAATATTGCATTGATATATATTTGATTAAACATGATCACTAGTTATATTGGAATCACTTCCAAGCATAAATTTTTCATATGTCCTAAGAAACTAAGTACAAATGCTCTTAGAATTGTTCTCAATAATTTATCTCTGTGGGTTCATGGTGCCTTTTCTTGGGAAATGAGTCTTCATTTATACTTGAGGTTGAAGTGGCTACTGGCTACTTCCTATTTTGCTTTGCACATGTCGCTCCCTTGTTCAATCTCAATGCCATTTGTTGAGCAACCAATTGGTCTTGGTAAACTTTTATATCTCCCTTAAGCAACTACTCCCATATTGATTGTGTTGCATGTGTCATTGCCTTGTTTGTGGTCCTGTATCTCCTCAAACCGATTTGAAGTAGATCAAAACAATGCTATTTCTCATCATTCCAAGCAATTTTCTATCTTGCCTCGATTTCCAAAAAATGCAATTTGCCACATAATTCTTTCTTTTTCTACCTTGTCTATCTCTCAGTATGCCATGTGTTCATGCTTTAAATCATTGATTTTCACCCTAACAATTTTAGATTACTAGTAGCTGGTACTATATCACAGTCAATATAGTATAGTACTTGTAAAAATGCTCCTCTCTCATTTGTGAGAGGATTTTAACCAATAGGATTCAAGCCATAATAAATGTGATTTACCATCAACTATGAGTCTATGACTCTTGTCTTCGTATGCTAATATGTAACTTATGCAACACGAGAAAGTTTAATATAACTCACCCAAAAAATTAAAGAAAGTTTAATATAAGATAATTTTTCAACTTTTTTTTTTACATAAATATGAAATTTCATAATTATAGTAGTTGTGGGGACTAAAAGGACCTAAGTAAGTATTTGAGCCTTGGGCTTTATTGATGGGCACTAGTTCGTTTTTTACTAAAAAGCCTCTAGGGCTACAGGTCGGCCCATAGGTCGAGAGTCCGAGGATTCGTTCGAGGACGAATCTCTCCTCGGACAGACCCACGATGACCCTGGGATTCGCCAAAAAGATCAAGGCAGAGTTCTGAAAAAACCGTTGGTTAAGAGGGGGATTCAAGTACCCTCTAGACCCAACGATGTGAGAGAAATATCTTAGAAAAAGGCTGCTACCTCCATATTAAAGATCTTGCACCTACTTCCCTGGCCGCATTAATGGGGAAGTGACCTCTGAACAGTAAAATTCCACCTTACTGTTATTATTTAAGGACTTTAGGAAGGTGGTGGAAGAAAAAAAGAAGGTTTAGGTGACACGTGGACAAAAGGGAAATGAGAAGTATTTAAAGAGGGAAGAGAGTAAAGAAATGGGGGAGGGGTTTTTTAGCTGAAGAGGAACTAGATCTGTAATCTTTGGAGAAAAAAGAGAAATAATACATAGATTGTCCTCGATTTACGTTCGAGGAGTTTCCTTTGTCACTTTTGTTTATTATTTGCAAATATTGTAGCACTTTAGCCTATTTGTCAAACTTCCAACATCCCTAAACTAGATTGCAAATCCACGCTCTACAAATTTAATTGTTTAATGCTCATTGGGCCTGAGCCCACGTTTGTCTTGGGGTTCAGGCGCAATTGTGCACTTACAATTGGCGCTGTCTGTGGGAAATCTAGTGTTGAAGGAGCTGAAACACCATGGCAGGCTTAGGCTCACACCATGCAAAGTCTCAGGGATCGCAACCTAAGGATCTTTTCGAGCGTCTTGAGCGCCGGAGGGATCGAGAGGGTAGCGTTCACACCGAGTATCCTAGAGCGAGTCATACTCACGGTGGAGGCAGTACTACCCATGAAGATGGTGCCAAAGCCATGCAGAAGGAGATTAATCATCTTAAGAGGAAGCTACGCCGCGTCAGATGGAGGCGTTCGCCATCCTCATCTAGTCCTTCTTTAGGGAGATCCCGGGGAAGTAGTTACAGTTCAAGGTTATGGTCACCCCCCAGCAAAACATCCTCTTGTGAAGAGAATGACCCACCAGGTCGTAGTCACAGGAAGCTCCCCTTCAGGGGCTTGGGGAACGATGCTATGAGTCGGGCGTTGCACCAACTCTCTAAATCACCATTTTCACGTAGGATTAAGAATGAAAGACTCCCCAGAAGGTTCACCCAGCCCACCTTTACCATTTATAACGGTCGGACTGATCCCGTGGAACATGTGAGCCACTTTAACCAAAGAATGGCGGTGCATTCTCATAATGAGACCCTGATGTGCAAAGTCTTCCCTTCTAGCTTGAGACCTGTTGCTATGAGGTGGTTCAATGGCCTTAAATCGGGGTCTGTAGGTTCGTTCGGAGAACTTACAAGGGCATTCGCGTCACGGTTTATTACATGTAGCAGAGTTCCTAGACCATTGGACTCACTGTTGTCTATGGCTATGAAGGAGGGAGAGACGTTGAAAGCATATTCCGACAGGTATTGGGAGATGTTTAATGAGATAGACGGTGATTTTGACGAGGTGGCGATTAATACCTTTAAAGTTGGCCTTCCAACTGATCACAACTTGAGGAAGTCCTTGACCAAAAAACCTGTGCGGAGTGTACGTCGCCTCATGGACTGTATCGACGAATACAAAAGGGTCGAGGAAGACCAACAATAGGGAAAGGGTAAAGCGAAAGTTAGATAAGGGATTTCAGGTCAGACAAATATCACAACAACAAGCCGAGGAGAGATTACTCCGTGCAGTCTAGCTCGGCAGTGCCCCAGGTTGTTAATACTATGTTCCGGGAGCCAGTGCACCAGCTACTGGAGAAAGTTCGTAAGGAACCCTACTTCAGATGACCCAGTAAGATGGCAGGGGATCTTGCCAAGAGGAATCAGAATCTCTTTTGTCAGTATCATCAAGACGTGGGTCATACTACCGAGAACTGTCGGACCCTCTGGAATCACTTGGAGCAGCTTGTCGGCGAAGGAAAATTAAAGCAGCACCGGTACCAACCTAACGGGCAGGGCAGTCAGTCCGGCTCCAATAATCAAAAGAATAATTTATCTTGGCCGTCATTGGGAACCATTAATGTTATTTTCGCTGCCCCTGGCAGGACTGGTTCATGTCCCACTAGGGTAATGGCAGTTTCGCACTCCCATGCCGAGGAGGCGGGCTCTAAGCCGAAGAAGCTGAAGGTGAATGTGCCTGTCTTGGGATTTTCGGAGGAGGATAAGGTTGGGACTATCCAACCCCATGACGACGCTTTGGTGGTCACTCTGAGGATAGGGAATTCGATGTAAAAAGGGTGATGATTGATCAAGGCAATGACGCCGACATCATGTATCCTGATTTATTCAAGGGGCTAAGGTTGAAACTGGAGGATCTTGCTCCTTATGACTCGCCACTTATAAGCTTTGAAGGTAAAGCTGTCGCACTGAAGGGACATATTCGTTTGCCCGTGTAATCTAGCTCGGAAACGGTTGAGGTGGATTTTATTGTGGTTGACGTATATTACCCGTACATAGCCATCCTTGCCAAGCCATGACTGCATGCTTTGGGTGCTGTTTCCTCCACCTTGCATGTTAAGGTCAAGTTCCCTTCGGGAGAATACATTGAGGAAATTCTTGGCAGCCAGGCGGTGGCCAGGCAATGCATATCGGCTGCAGTGTTGCATCAGGCCGAAACAGTGTCTTCGACCTCGGCCGTGAAAGACTTATAGCAATTAACAACTCTGGATGCGCTCGATGTGGTAGCAGCAGAGGAAGCCCTATGCGAGGATTTGGAGAAGTTTCTGATAACGGATGATCCTGAAAGGTTCTTTCAAGTTGGCATACGTTTACCACACCAGGAGAAGATGAACTTGTTGGAGTTTCTGAAGGACAACATCGATGTTTTCGCGTGGGATCCCTACGAGGCTCCGGGGGTAGACCCAAGCTTCATTTGTCATCATTTAAACTTCAACCCTGTTGTTATTCCTAGAAGGTAGCCGCCTCGACGTTCTTCCAAGGAACACTTCGAGGCTGTCAAAGAAAAGGTGCTCAAGCTCAAGAGGGCTGGGGCTATTAAGGAAGTGTTCTACCCGGAGTGGTTGACGCACATGGTGGTGGTCAAGAAGAAAAATGGAAAATGGCGAGTATATGTGGACTTCACAGATTTAAACAAAGCCTGCCTAAAGGACTCGTTCCCGATGCTGCACATCGACCAGCTGGTAGATGCCACAGTCGGACATTCTCGGATGAGTTTTTTGGATACCTTCCAAGGTTATCACCAAATCCCACTGGCGGCAGAAGATCAGGAGAAAACCACCTTTATTACTCCAACAGGGAATTATCACTATAAAGTGATGCCGTTCGGATTGAAGAATGCTGGGGCTACTTACCAAAGGATGATGACTAGAATGTTTGAACTACAGCTCGAAAAGACCATAGAGATATACGTGGATGACATGGTGGTTAAGAGTAAGACGATATCTGTGCACGTGAAAGATTTGGACGACACTTTTTAGGTACTTAGAAAGTACAAGTTGCGTCTTAATGCCTCGAAGTGTTCTTTCGGGGTGGGTTCTGGGAAGTTCCTAGGATATATGGTTACTCATAGAGGAATAGAGGTGAATCCGGTGCAGGTCAGGGCTATTCAAACCTTACAGCCACCTTGGAATCCAAAGGAAGTTCAGAAATTAACTGGAATGATCGCTGCTCTTAGCAGGTTCATCTCTCGGTCAGCTGACAGATGCCGGCCTTTCTTCCAACTGTTGAATAAGTGGAAGGGGTTCCAATGGTCCGAAGAGTATGTTGTAGCCTTCCAACAACTTATGGAATATCTTTCCCGGCCACCCATCATGTCCCGGCCTGAAGTAGATGAAGTCCTGTTTGCATATCTGGCGGTGGCCATTCATGCGGTCAGCCTGGTACTCATAAGGGACGACGGTGGGGTGCAAAAACCGGTCTACTACGTCAGTAAATCCTTAAATGAAGCTGAGGTGTGCTACCTACTTTTGGAGAAAGCACTTTTAGCCGTAGTTCATGCCACACGGAAGCTTCCTCACTATTTTCAATCCCACATCGTCGTGGTTCTGACCCAACTGCCTCTCAAGTCAGTGTTGCATAGTGCGGACTACTCTGGAAAGGTGGCCAAGTGGGGAACTATTTTGGGAACTTTCGATATTAAATACATGCCGCGCACCTCGATGAAGAGCCAGGTTCTTGCAGATTTGACGGCGGAATTCGCGGAACCATTGTTGAAAGAAATTGTGAAGGAATCACACATGGATGAAAAATCAATTGGTGTGATTACACGCACAAAACCTCCCACTTGGAAAGTATTCGTTGATGGGGCAGCTAACCAGAAAGGGTCTGGTATCGGACTTGTCCTGATATCTCCCGAGGGAATCATCTTTGAAAAATCTCTAAGGTTTGCGTTCTCGGCTACTAATAATGAGGTTGAGTACGAGGCAGTCTTGGTCGGAATGAACATGGTGTATAGGATGGGCGGAAAGGGAGTACATATGCTTTCAAATTCTCAATTAGTGGTCGCCAGGTGACAAGGACCATGGAGGCCAGGGATTCAAGAATGCAAGAATACCTGACCCGGGTCAAAAATTTGCAATCTAAGTTCGATTCCTTCATCCTGTCTCACATTTCAAGAAGTGGAAATACACATGCAGATTCTTTGGCTACCTTAGCGACATCCTCGGCTCAGGGTTTGCCTAGAATTATCCTTGTTTAAGATTTGCTAGAGCCAGCTCTTGCCACCGTTGGTGCACCCCGTATCCATTTGATAAGGTCTGGACCTAGTTGGATAGACCCTGTGATATCCTTTCTGAAAAATGACATTCTTCCCGAGGACAAGTCTGAGGCAGATAAGATCCGACGAAAGGCACCGCGTTTCTGGTTGTCCAAGGACTAGAGGCTGTATAAACAATCCTTCTCAGGGCCTTATCTGTTATGCGTACACCCTGAGTCAACGGAGGCACTTTTGGAAGAACTACATGAAGAAATTTGTGGAAGTCACACTGGGGGAAGATCGCTAGCTCATAGGGCTTTGACTCAGGGATATTGGTGGCCGAATATGTAGAGGGAAGCTCAGGACTATGCAAGAAAGTGTGACCAATGCCAGAGGTTCGCTCCTAATATTCATCAGCTTGAAGGAGTCCTCAATCATCTCTCCAGTCCTTGGCCCTTCGCTCAATGGGGATTGGACATAGTAGGGACATTCTCAAGGGCTGTAGGAAACAAAAGGTGGCTACTTGTGAGAACCGACTACTTCACCAAGTGGGTTGAGGCCGAGCCCTTAGCAAATATTAGGGACGTCGATTCCAAGAAGTTTATTTGGAAGAACATCATCACTAGGTTTGGGATACCGCACACACTCATTTCGGACAACGGTGTTCAATTTGATAGTAGAGCTTTTAGGAAATATTGTGGTGACATGGGCATCATAAATAGATACTCTACTCCAGCTTATCCTCAAGGAAATGGGCAAGTCGAGGCCGTTAACAAGGTCATAGTCAGTGGACTCAAGAAAAGGCTAGACGATACGAAGGGCAGGTGGGTAGAAGAACTACCACATGTCTTATGGACATATCGAACTACGCCGCGAAGATCCACTGGGGAGACGCCATTCTCTATGACTTATGGGGCCGAGGCAGTGATACCGTTAGAGTTTGGTTTCCCCACACTAAGGACGAGTTATTTTAGCACAGAAAATAACCACAGCCTCCTGGAGAAGAGCCTGGATTTAGTTGAGGAACGGCGAGAGGCAGCTATGGTCCAAATGACTTATTATCAGCAGAAGCTTAAACGAGGGTATGATGCCCATGTGAAGTTAAGGCCACTTGCGCCTGGGGATCTGGTGCTGAGAAAGGTTGTAGGTACTACTAAAAACCCAGCTTGGGGTAAGTTAGGACCGAATTGGGAAGGACCATATCAGATTGTTTCCGTAGCGGGCATAGGGTCATATTGGCTAGTTTATCTAGATGAAAATGTTGTACAACGCCCATGGAATGTAAATAACCTTCGAAGGTATTATTATTAATAAAAGGTACTTTTGTCGATTCGCAGTTTAAATTATGAATGTATATGGGCTTACAAATTATGACCCCCGAAGTATCAAACAGAAACTTGGTTAAGTATGGTCCTCGGACCCCATACCTAGTGAAAATTGATATCTTATAATTTATTAAACAGAACCTTAGTTATGCTGGGTTCTCGGACCTTCTACTTTGGGAAAATTAACATCTTAAGTTACTGTTCTTAAGTATTAAACAGAAACTTGGTTAAGTATGGTCCTCGGACCACATACCTTGTGAAAATTGATATCTTATCACTTGTTAAACAGAACCTTAGTTATGCTGGGTCCTCGAACCTTCTACTTTGGGAAAATTAACATCTTAAGTTACTGTTCCTAAGTATCAAACAGAAACTTGGTTAAGTGTGGTCCTCGGACCCCATACCTAGTGAAAATTGATATCTTATCATTTGTTAAACAGAACCTTAGTTATGCTGGGTCCTCGGACCTTCTACTTTGGGAAAATTAACATCTTAAGTTACTGTTCTTAAGTAGTAAACAGAAACTTGGTTAAGTATGGTCCTTGGACCACATACCTTGTGAAAATTGATATCTTATCATTTGTTAAACAGAACCTTAGTTATGCCGGGTCCTCGGACCTTCTACTTTGGGGAAATTAACATATTAAGTTACTGTTCCTAAGTATCAAACAAAAACTTGGTTAAGTATGGTCCTCGGACCACATACCTTGTGAAAATTGATATCTTATCATTTGTTAAACAGAACCTTAATTATGCTGGGTTCTCGGACCTTCTACTTTGGGAAAATTAACATCTTAAGTTGTTGTTCCTAAGTATCAAACAGAAACTTGGTTAAGTATGGTCCTCGGACTACATACCTTGTGGAAATTAATATCTTATCATTTGTTAAACAGAACCTTAGTTATGCTGGGTCCTCGGACCTTCTACTTTGGGGAAATTAACATCTTAAGTTACTGTTCCTAAGTATCAAACAGAAACTTGGTTAAGTGTGGTCCTCGGACCCCATACCTAGTGGAAATTGATATCTTATCATTTGTTAAACATGACCTTAGTTATGCCGGGTCCTCGGACCTTCTACTTTGGGAAAATTAACATCTTAAGTTACTATTCCTAAGTATCAAACAGATACTTGGTTAAGTGTGGTCCTCGGACCACATACCTTGTGGAAATTGATATCTTATCATTTGTTAAATAGAACCTTAGTTATGCCGAGTCCTCGGACCTTCTACTTTGGGAAAATTAACATCTTAAGTTACTGTTCGTAAGTATCAAACAGAAACTTGGTTAAGTGTGGTCCTCGGACCCTACCTAGTGGAAATTGATATCTTATTATTTGTTAAATAGAATCATGGTTAAATAGAATCTTAAGTTGTACATTTTTAAGTATCAAGCAGAAATTTGGTAAGTTAGGGTCCTTGGACCCTATACTTTACTAAAATAGCATTTCAGGATACAAATTTAGAGTATCACATTGGTTTGCAAAATGAGGCACTACTTACCATCTAAACCAAGTTTGTTTTTGTCAGGTTCTTGAACGTTTTACTTTACAAGGCAAGTAGATGTATTGTTGTTTAAAGTTTTAATTGTTCAACTGCTGAAAGTGGACTTAGTCATTTCATCCTTTCTTTCACTGTGTGCTAAATAAGAACTCTTAAGGTAAACACAAAGATGAAATAAATACAAGTCAAATGAAAATCAAACGAAATTGTCTTTCATTAATTGTTTTGATATACATCGCATGGAAAATTTCAAATACAAAGAAAAAGAAGCCCTAGGCTTGGCCCTAAGCTTTTGGAGGGGGGTCTTGCTGAGAAGTGCTGGTAGCTTCAGTGTTTTTTAGCTCCAACTCAAAGGAAGACAGGACTTGTTTCCCTTTGTCTGCTGTAGTTGTTGGAGGGATGATAGGCTCCACACTTTGGCTTAGGTCCTTCTCGGCACCTCCACACCCTTCCTTCTCTTTATTGGAACCTGTATGTTCTGTAGAATCCAGAATGAGTTCAGGAATCGCAGGAGGGAGAGCAGAAGTGGTTGTCTCAGGGGCAGGTGCGACAGCAGGAGCCTCATCTATTTCCTGTATGTCAAGGGGAAGCCAAACGTTCTCAGGCTTCCTCAGCTCGGAAGCTGAAGGAACCCCTGCTGCGTTTAAGGCTTCGCCCTAGACCTGTTGACAGTATTCTTGGCACAAGGCTGCGAACGCCTCTGTCAACTGGTCTTCTGTCGCCGCCACCCCCTCCTTGTAACTAGCCTTCTTCACGGCCTCCAACGAATCCTTGAAGGTGCAAGCTTCCTCTTTCATTTTTGCAAGCTCCTTCTCCAAGTCAGAGCGTTCCTTCTCAGTTTTGGAGAGCTTATCATCCTTTTCATGAAGAAGCTTGCGTTGCCCTTCCACTTGTGTCCTCATTGTTCTCACGTTGGCCTCGGCGCCGTCTCTTTCTCTTTTTAGGTTGGTCAGCTGAGAGGAGAGTCTCTCGTTTTCTGCTAGGGCCTGGCCTAGGGACTTCTCACTCTCTTGGCGAATCTCTTGTTCCATTCCGGCTTTCTTCCGAGAATCCTCCACGAACTTCTCGGCAGCAAAGACCTCTTGAACGGCCTATGACAAAGCATCAGAGGGTTAAACGCAGGAAAATATTTACTAATAGTCAGAAATCATGAAAAACGAAGTGTACACACGGAGTGAAACTTACCAGGGCTAAGTCCATTTTCAAAGAAAGGAATAGCTGAGGCTGGCTCATTTTTTCCAAGGCTTCCATATCCTTGGGCAGCAGAAGGGGACATTCCAACGCATCGGCCAGGTGGAGGGCGTGGCCTTGTTGGAACGCCCTGATGTTGGACTGGAGGGGGATTGGTGCTCCGTCTAGTCTCAGCTCGGGAGATCAGGTAGCCGGTGCTCGGCGCACTTTGGCCATGTCCCTAATTTCCCCACTTTCAACTGAACGAGCACGTCCTTTGCCCTTGTCCAGTTTCTGCTGCTGAGCCTGTTGTTTCAGCTTCTTCTGTTTTTCGCCACCAGCCTCCTCGGTCTCCCCCTTTCTTTTCTTCTTGGGCTCCTCAATGGGAGGCCTGGGATCAGTTGGAGGAGGGGGTGGTGGCAAGGACGGGGGAACTTGAGATCCCCCCGCCCCTTTCTTGGCAACTCTCTCGCCTCTCTTATTTAGAAGGCCCTTGAGCACGTCCATATCTTCGTCCTCGGAACTGTCGTCAGGACGTGCAACCACTAGACCTGCAATCCCGGAGGCCTCGGCGGGCTCTTCTTCCTTGTCAGAGAGTACGACAAACTGGTTTCCTCGGGGTCTTTCGACGTCCTCAAGCTGAAACTGGTCTATCTCCTCGTCCAACGTGTGCGACGAGGACACTTGCTCCTCCGGGATGGCGGTTGCTTGAGAGTGCGTCGAGAGAGGGATTGCCGCGATGGGTCACGTGTATAGGATGGTGTTGAGGTCGTCGGGGATGTCGTGGTCGGCAAGAAAGTTTGGCCTTGCTACGTTTATTCTCCTGCGCCTCCTGTCCCCCGCGATAATCGCGTTTTCTATCTCCTGGAAATCGAAGGATATATGGTCGTACCATAGTATTAAGTGAGCCGCTCTAAGTTGCAGGTTTTCACTCACGAAAACTTCTGAGCGCAGTACGCGGTTTAGGTCAACAACGTTGCAGTGGCTTAGGCGTGGACGCATGTGTTGTTTATCTGCGAGGAAGGATACCAAAGAAGCCAAGTATGGTAAGATTTTTAATGCATATGGGAAATCGAAATTGACAGTGTGCAAAGGAAAATAAATGTTAGAAGATTTTGAGATTAAAGTTCGGGGTAGAGAAATTAGCTCCTAAGGAGTCACACCTGGGTCTCCACATACGACTGGGTAGTGAGGGCTGTCGTGCCAGTTGCCTGAGGTGATGAGGTAGTCGTCCTTCATGCCTTTGTTAGACTTGGGCAGATAAGAAATTACCCTAACTACACTAGACCGGGATTTAATGTAATAACCTACGCTTTTAAGTTTGTGGCATTCATACATAAAGACAACATCATGCCAAGTAAGGTTCAAGCCCATCTGCTCATTTAGAGCGTCGACACTTCCTAAGAACCTAAACACATTGGGTGCGCATTGGTCTGGACATAACTTGTGGTTGTGAAGGTATTTCCTAGTTACACTTCTCATAGGGAGGGTCATCCCACCTTCTATGAAGGCAATCATAGGGATAATAACCTCTCCCGTCTTCCTAGAACCACCTACGGCTTCCGCCGGACAGTACTTCAAACCTATGTCACTGAGAATCTGATATTTGGCCCTGAAGCCTTCCATCCCAGCGGCGGTATCAACTAAGCACTTAAATCTACCCATCTAAGAGAAAGGAAATGGCAAGTTTCAAGAGGAAAATGGTTAAGAAGGGAGCTGAGGATAGAATCCGAGGAGAAAGGAGCAGATAAAGTAAGAACTTACAAGTTTGTAGTTATGCGAGTTTCCACGGGTTTCTGGAGAGAAAAGATGATCACTGATGCTCTGATGTGATAAAATTTTGAAGAAATGAATGAAGGCGCAGATTTCCAAGCGTTATGACGTGTAGGAGGCGGCCTCGAAATTGGATGTTTTCCGCCCAAATTTTCAGGAGGTGACAAGAACCGTTGGATATTCATCTCACCGTTGAATGTGGGGAACAGAGAGCGACATGCGGTCATAAATGTGCGTGTTCAGGAAATCAAAGCGCTAAACGGCATTTTCTAGGAACGAAACGACCCCCATACACCTGGTGATGCACGAAACATGTGAAGGGAGCTCTGGTCGGATCAAAACCCTATTTTTCTCCTCGGATGAGGAAAAATAAAGTTTTGAGGGGCTATTGTGAGGAATAAAAGGACCTAAGTAAGTATTTGGGCCTTGGGCTTTATTGATGGGCACTAGTTCATTTTTTACTAAAAAGCCTCTAGGGCTGCAGGTCGGCCCATAGGTCGAGAGTCCGAGGATTCGTCCGAGGACGAATCTCTCCTCGGACAAACCTGCGATGACCCTGGGATTCGCCAAAAAGATCAAGGCAGAGTTCTGGAAAAACCGTTGGTTAAGAGGGGGATTCAAGTACCCTCTAGACCCAACGATGTGAGAGAAATATCTCAGAAAAAGGCTGCTACCTCCACATTAAAAATCCTGCACCTACTTCCCTGGCCGCATTAATGGGGAAGTGACCCCTGAACAGTAGAATTCCACCTTACTGTTATTATTTAAGGACTTTAGGAAGGTGGTGGAAGAAAAAAAGAAGGTTTAGGTGACACGTGGACAAAAGGGAAAGGAGAAGTATTTAAAGAGAGAAGAGAGTAAAGAAATGGGGGAGGGGTTTTTTAGCTGAAAAGGAACTAGATCTGTAATCTTTGGAGAAAAAAGAGAAATAATACATAGATCGTCCTTGGCTTACGTCCGAGGAGTTTCCTTTGTCACTTTTGTTTATTATTTGCAAATATTGTAGCACTTTAGCCTGTTTGTCAAACTTCTAACATCCTTAAACTAGATTTCGAATCCACATTCTACAAATTTAATTGTTTAAGGCTCATTGGGCCCGAACCCACGTTTGTCTTGGGGTCCAGGCGCAATTGTGCACTTACAGTAGTTATTAATGCACATTTATTATAATTGTGTGTGTTTATAGAATTATAAAGTCTACTGTTTAGAGAAAATATGATGAACCAAGATTTTAATAGGGGGTTTAAATATAAAATAAAATTTAAATTCAATTTTAAATATATATTAGAATAAGAACATGTAAAATTGTGGGTTTCAGTTAGCTCAATAGGTAAAGTTGTAGTCTTTCTTCACCTCCCCCAACAATTGATTCGCTGGTTGAGGGGATGAAACTCCTAATTTCTAGATTTTCGTACGGTCTTTGTATCACATGTGAGGAGGCAAGGGAACAAACCTGCCCATATTTTAGCTAAGTATGCTTTCAGCATAAATGAATCTACTGTATGGATTGAGGAGACTCATTCTTGTATTGAACAAGCCCTCATCCAAGACTCTGTAATTGTTTCCAGTAGTTGAATAATATTGGCTGATTTCACATAAAAAAAAAAAGGTAAAGTTTTTGATAGTTCAATAAGAGATTTATTAGGATTTAATTATCGTCTACACCTAAAACCAATTAGCCTAAAAAAAAGAGTACAATTCTTATATGGAATAGTATTATACATCTAACTCATTTATAACAAACAAAATCTGCCCAACCAAACCCAACTACCACACCTAATACAAAAAACTTTTATTCAAATTTTAGCTTGTTATCAAACCAAAGACAAAGAACAACACACTTTCATGCATGGTTTCACAAAGAACAACATACAAGGCGAAGCGCTCATCATCATGGCATAATGGTTGCACGAAAGAAGAGCTAGCAAACATAAGATAATACAATGAAAGTAAAGCAAGAAAGTGCTTGAAAATGAATAGAGAAATTGATAGACCCATAATGTTGTGCTGAATTTTGTTTTGCATTCCTAGAATTTAAGCACATATGGAGGCTGGAAAGTCGAGATGGCACATTATTTTAATCAGAAATATGCTTTATCGTGAGAGACTTGCGATTGCAATGTTTCTTACTATCACCATTGTAGTTGGGAAAATGAATATGTTCCATAATTTCATGTCAAGCTCACAATAGTTTAGACCGTGACTATATGGAATTAGGCAGAGATGCATATCGTTCGGGAGCAGCTTATTTAGCTTTTTGATGAAAGTTTTTTACTGAAAATGTGCTAAAATATACTCATAATTTTGTACTAAATTTTGTTAAGCACTCTTAGAATTTAAGCACACCTGGAGGCAAGGAGTCGAGATGGAACATTATTTTAATAAGAAATATGCTTTATCACGAGAGACCTGCAATTGCAATGTTTCTTACTATCATCATTGTAGTTAGAAAAATGAATATGTTCCATAATTTCATGTCAAGCTTACAATAATTTAGACTGACTTTATGGAATTAGGCAGAGATGCATATTTGTTTAGGAGTAGTTTATTTATTAGCTTTAATGGAATTGCAATGTTTCTTACTATTATCATTGGAGTTGGAAAAATGAATATGTTCCATAATTTCATGTCAAGCTCACAACAATTTAGACTGACTATACGGAATTAGGCAGAGATGCATATCGGTTTAGAAGTAGTTTATTTATTAGCTTTAATGAAAACTTTTTGATGAAAGTGTGCTAAAATATATTTGTACTTAAAAAAAAAGTGAAAAAATGAGGAAAAAAAATGAAGTTTTAAAACTTTTTTACTCTTTGGAAGTTTTAAAAAATTGTACTTACAAGCTAAAAATCATAAAGAGTAGTTTATAAGCTAATCCCAAACACACGTTCAATGCCATGTCAATAATGACTCTAACGGATACTATATTAGATTCGAATAATGCGGAAAAGAAAACTCACTTTGCTCTTTTGTTGCTAGTGGATTTGGAGTCAACTCAGTCAAACTAATCCCAAGCTTAAAAATTACCGAAATACCTCCTAAACTTAAAAAATGACCGACATACCTCCTAAACCTTAAAAATGACCGAAATACCCCTGAAACCTAAAAATGAACAAAATAACCCCTAAAACTAAAAAAATGACATAAACACCCTCTAAAACTAAAAAATGACCGAAATACTCTTAAAACCAAAAACAATATTACCAAAATATTCCCTAAAACTAAAAAATTACCGAAATACCCTCAAAACCTAAAAATGACTGAAATATTCCCGAAACCTACAAAATGACCGAAAGACATGGTTTTAAAAACCAGACGGGAGGCAAAATTGGATTTGCCTCCAGTTCTCGATTTTTATCAGTTTTTGGCCAGTTTTGGGCATTTTTACTGGACCAGACTGGTATTCGGTTCCCAGTCGGATTGGCTAGTCTAGTCTAGTTTTTAAAACTCCCTCAAACAACTACTCTCAATGCCATATGTTGTGCAACCAATTAGTCCTGGTAACCTTTTATAACTTTCTCAAGCAACTACTCCTTTGTTGATTGTGTTGCACATGTCATTGCCTTGTCTACGTGTTCCTGTAAGTACTCAAACTGCTCTGAAGTTAGTCAAAAAAATGCCATTTATCATCATTCCAAGCAATTTTCTATCTTGCCTTGATTTCCAAAAGATGCAATTTGCCACATGATTCTTCTTTTTCTATCGTATGTCTTTGTGTTAGAACTCATTTCCCTCTCGTTTGTGTGTGTGTGTTTGTTTCTAAAAAAAAAAAGAATGGGTAATTGTCCCATTGCTTAAGAGAGTGTGTTGTGTGCCATGTGTTCATGCTTTAAATCATTATTTTTCATGCTAACAATATCAGATTACTAGTAGTTGGTACTATATCACAGTCAATATAGTATGGTACTTGTAATAATGCTCTCTCTCATATGTAAGAGGATTTTAATCCATAGGATTCAATCCATGATAAACGTGATTTACCATCAACTAAGACTCGTCTCCATATATTGATTGGTAACTTGTGCAATGCACAAGAAAGTTTAATATAAGATAATTTTTTCTACTCTTTTTTTTTTCTTTTACATAAATATGAAATTTCATAATTATAGTAGTTATTAATAGACATTTATTATAATTATGTGTGTTTATGGAATTATATAGTCTACTATTTAAAGAAAATATGATGGATCTAGATTCTAATAGGTGGTTTAAATATTAAATAAAATTTAGATTTAATTCTAAAATATATATTAGAATAATAACATGTAAAATTGTGAGAAATAGTTAGCTAAGTAGGTAAAATCTTTGATATTTTGAAGGTTTAATAAGAGATTTAAGATTCAATTTTCGCCTATACCAAAAACTGATTGGTGTAAAAAAAACAAAAAATAACATATAAATTTTTTATGTGGCACAATATTATACATTTAACTCATTTATGACAAAATTCAAAACCAATCCCAATTACCACACCTAATACACAATAACTTAACTTCACTAATAGTTTTACCATCGCTCCCCCTTGGTGTAGTTGTTACTCTACAAGTATAAATGCTTGTGGGGTGTGAGGGGCAACGGTCGGAGTTCAAGTATTCAGGAGGGAGTTTCACACACGTATACACTTAGATTAGGTTAGAGAAGAAATTCTATCTTGTAAAAAAAAAAAAAAAAAATTCACTAATAGTCTTTCCACAAGACCTTCTCAAGCCAAAGCTAAGAAAATATCACAAAAACACAAGGTCAAGGAAGGAAAAAGCACAACGTTGACATATTACATAGATTTTGGTGCAGACAACAGTTCCATTCAGTACAATGATGTTGCCAAGCTAAATCTTTAAAAGAAAGGAAAGTAAAAAGCAAATATAGTAATGCTAACAACACAACCAAGTTTTATTTTTTGGTGCACACAACAGTTCCATCCAGTACAATGATGTTCCCCATCTAAACCTCTAAAAGAAAAGAAAGAAAAAAGCAAATATAATAATGCTAACAACACATACCAAGATTTATTTCGGTTTGGGTAACATCAAGCCTGTTTGAATTTAACATCAAGATCCCCTCCCAATCAATTATCTTCCTATTTGGTGTTGAAATGCAAAGTGAAGATAAATAAACCATTTATACTTCCTTGCGATCACAATTTGCCCAATAATAACTCCAATTATGAAACCACAACCATATCCGATCACGACTACTTTCCAGCCGAATTCAAATAGCAACTTTGAGTCTTGATTAATCTCTTCAAAGGTTAAAGGAGGGAGCAATGAGCCCTCAGAATTTCCACATTTCTTTGGCAAAGGATTTCCACACAATCCAGGATTACCACCAAAAGACTTGTCTTGAAAGGTATCAAATTGGTTCCCATGTGGTATAGGCCCTATTAGATGATTGTTAGAGACATTGAAAAATGCAAGGAATGTGAGCTGTGTTAGTTGTGGAGGGATCTCTCCAGACAACTTGTTTTGAGAAAGGTCCAATGCTTCTAGCGCTGTCAACTTCTCCAAGGATGAAGGGATAGAACCAGTGAGTAAGTTATTGGAAAAGTTAAGCAATTGGATTGCTTGCAAATTCCCCATGAGTTCTGGAATTTCTCCTTCAAATTTATTGCTTGAAAGATCCATGGCTATGAAAATATATGGGATTCTCTCGTATGCAAGCTCTCTGCCTTTGTTTGTGAATGTCATTGAGAAATTGTAAAGAGATTTCAATGTATATCCAGGTGCATTGAAACCCATAGTCTCTTGCATATACAATTGACCATGCTTATCAATGATTTGCATGGCTTTCCAAATTTGGAAGTACTCAAATGGTAACTTACCAGTGAAATTGTTGTAAGAAAAGTCAACGATACGCAAGTTTGGAAATACAAAATTACCTTCGGGTTTCCCTATTGCACCTTGGAGTTGATTATGTCGTAATATAAGAACCCCCAATTCTGGAAGAACACCCAACCAAGAGGGGAAAGAATCATTTATCTGATTGTTTCCGAGAACAAGAGTTTCCGACAGAGTACAATTCACCAACGATCTTGGTATCCACCCTTGTAATTGATTTTGACTAAAATCAATCATTTTCAATTTGCTCCCCTTCTTGCATAATTGAGGAATGTTGCCGTAAAAGTTGTTCCTCCTTAGATTGAGAATTGATAAGGAAAAACTAAGGTTTCGCAAACAATCCGGAAGCATGCCACTCAAGTTGTTATATGACAAGTCAAGGGGGGGAATGTGCGTATTAACTGTGTAGATGGCATCAATGTAGTAAGTTAGGCAACGTTTGTAAGTATAATGGAAACTAACAACTCGAGTTTTTGAAACTCGAGATCCACATTAAAACTCGAGTCTCCAAGACTCGCTTTGCGACTTTGGGCTGGAGAAAATGCCACATAGATCTCGAGTCTCAGAGACTCGAGTTCTATGAAGCAAAACCGTTCTGCACTTGAGCAACAATAGAACTGAAGACGACGAAGAGGAAGAACAGGCGATCTGACGACGAAGAGGAAGAACAGGCGACGAAGAATAGAGGAGACAGACAACGAAGAATAGAGGAGACAGACAACGAAGAACAAATCTGAGATGCGTTGTCTCCGCCGATGGGTTTGCCGATGGGTTTGCTGATGGGTTTGCCGATGTGGGTTTGCCGATGGGTTTTCTGATGTCTGCGCTTGTCTCCGCCGATGGGTTTGCCGATCGGGTTTCTAATGTCTGTGCTTGTCTCCGCCGATGGGTTTGCCGATCTGGTTTCTGATTTCTGCGCTTCTCTCAGGTTGGGGTTTGTATGTTTAGGTGGGAAATTGTTTGCAGATGGGAGGGGACAAGCGAGTTTCAGAAACTGATGAAAATGATGATAAATCGAGTTTTTGAAACTCGATTTCAACCTGAAGTAAATCGAGTTTCAGAAACTCGATTTCAACGTGGTTCCACGTGGATTTTTCTTCCACATCAGCTACCACCACTTACAAATCGAGACTTAAAAACTCGAGTTTTATCTAGGAACTCGAGTTTTAGACACTCGAGATGCTAGTTTTCAACATTGTTTTAAAACGTGGCAACTAACTAAATTTTTTAATATTTAATGTTATTTAAAAAAAAAAATTCCAAGTCAAGGGTATCAAGAGAACTTAGATTGCAAATCATTTGTGGGATTTCTCCGGTTAGTGTGTTATTTGAGAATTTGTAACTTAAGATGGAAGGTGGTGGGATAGGAAGTGATCCCTGCAGCTTGTTATTACTAAGATCCAAATTTTCTAGATTGGTCCATGGTAGAATAACAGGAAGTTGGTGGAAACCTACTAGAAAATTGTTAGACAGATCTAGATTCCAGAGAGTTTTTTTACTTGAGTTCCACATCCAGTTTGGTATTAGGCCACTAATTTTGTTATTAGAAAGTGTCAACACCTCCAATTCATCTTGGCTTTTTAGAAAATCTGGGAACTCATCTAAGTCACAAGAACCCAGTCCTAGTAACCGAAATTTTGGAAAAGTAATGTTGTTACTAGGCTTTATCAGCAATGAAATTTGGTTGAAAGATAGTCGGAGATAAGAGAGCTTTGGGAGTTTCAAAAAAATGTCAAATTCAACTATACCACCAAAGTGATTATAATCCAGAAAGAGGATTTCCAGATTCATAAGCCTAGATATCCATGATGGTATTGAACCATGCAAACCATTCTTTCCAAGTCGCAAATCTTCTAGTTGGGTAAGGTTTGCTAGCCAAGATGGAATATGGCCCGTTAAATTACAAGAATCAAGGTTTAAATATGTTAGTTGGGTAAGGTTTTGAATAAAAAATGGGATGCTACCATTCAAATTGAGGTTCGCTAGGCCCAACAGAATGAAGTTAGTTTGCTTACCGATCCAATCCAAAGCACCACGGTTGAAATTGTTATATGAAAGGTCCAGATTGATGAGCTTGGTAAGATTACCAAATGAGGATGGTACTGGTCCAGCGAAATTGTTATATGAAAGGTCCAGATAGATGAGCTCGGTAAGATTACCAAATGAGGATGGTACTGGTCCTGGGAAATTGTTCATTGAAAGGTCCAGATGGATGAGCTCGGTAAGAATACCAAATGAGGACGGTACTGGTCCAGTGAAATTGTTATGTGAAAGGCTTAGATAGATGAGCCCGGTAAGCTGGAAAATTTCGGCTGGGATTTGGCCTGCAAAGTCAGAAGCGTAGAGGTCCAAATAAGTTAGATTCGAAAGCTGCCTAATACCAACAGGGATTCGAGAGAGATTAAAGTAATTATCGGCGAGATACAGCCTCTGGAGATTAACAAGACGGAAAAGGCTACTACTGGAGTTGATAGAACGATAGAGACAACTAGAGCTAAGATCAAGGCTGATCACATGACCGGTGTCCTTATCGCAACCAACACCATCCCATGAGCAACAATCGTCACTTTCAAGCTTCCACGAAGAAACCTTCGGGTAAGCAGAAGTTTCAGAAGATGCAGAGTGATCGATGATAAAGCTTTCCTTAAATTGCAGCAAGGCGAAGCTCTCATCATGATGGCATAGAGGTTGCACGAAAGAAGAGCTAGCAAATATAAGATTATACAACGAAAGTAGAGCAAGAAAGTGCATAAGCATGAAAAGAAAAATTGATAAACCCATAATGTTGTACTGAATTTTTTTTTGCACTCTTAGAATTTAAGCACACTTGGAGACTGGAAAGTCGAGATGGAACATTATTTTAATCAAGAATATGCTTTATTGTGAGAGACCCGCTATTGCAATGTTTCTTACTTTCATTATTGTAGTTGGAAAAATGAATATGTTTCATAATTTCTTGTCAAGCTCACAATAGTTTAGACTTTGACCATATGGAATTAGGCAGAGATGCATATTTTTTGGGAGCAGCTTAATGAAATTTTTTTACTGGGCTAAAATATACCTATAATTTTGTACTGAATTTTGTTTTGCACTCTTAGAATTTAAGCACACCTGGAGGCTGGAGTCAAGATTGAACATTATTTTAATCAGAAATATGCTTTATCGTGAGATACTTGCAATTGCAATGGTTCTTACTATCATCATTGTAGTTGGGAAAATGAATATGTTCCATAATTTCATGTCAAGCTCACAAAAGTTTAGACTGAATTAGGTAGAGATGCATATCTATTTAGGAGTAGTTTATTTAGCTTTAATGAACACTTTTTGCTAAAAGTGTGCTAAAATATACTTGTACCCCAAAAAAATGAAAAAAAATGAAGAAAATTTAAAAAATTGTACTTTTTGGAAGTTTTAAAAAACTGTACTGAAAAGCTAAAAATACGAAAGAGTAGTTTATAAGCTAATCC
Organism: Castanea sativa; assembly: GCF_040712315.1. Classification (NCBI taxonomy): domain Eukaryota; kingdom Viridiplantae; phylum Streptophyta; class Magnoliopsida; order Fagales; family Fagaceae; genus Castanea; species Castanea sativa. Next base: position 34,856,239 of record NC_134016.1, on the reverse strand, counting down.
TAAACACACACATTCAATGCCATGTCAATAACAACTCTAGCAAACACTATATTAGATTAGAATAATGCGGAAAAGAAAACTCACTTTGCTCTATGTTGCTAGTCGATTTGGAGTCAACTCAGTCAAGTTAATGGTGTAAACGTCAAGTAGACTAATGTTAATTCCCTTTTATAATACTTTTTGGTTTTTTGCTACATGTATTCTTGCCTTCCCATATTAATGACACCTAATAAAATGCAAAGGATAAAAATTTTAAGAACCGTTCTTTTTAATCATATTGGGTTTATTTTAGTTTTTTTTTTTTAGTATATTAGATTTTCAATAAAATTCTTCCAAATAATTGTATTGAATTTAACTATAGCCAAAAAAAAAAAAAAATTACAATTTATACTTTATTAGTCAATACAATCATGTATTTAAATTTAATTAAAAGAAAATTTCAAATAAATAACTGTATTGAATTTAGCTATACCAAAAAAAAAAAAATTTACAATTTATACTTTATTAGTTGATGCAATCATGTATTTGAATTTAATTATTAAAAAACTTAATATATTACTTCTAAGAAATTATACTAAGTACTTTTTTCTTAATGCAAGCATGAATGCCATATTTTATTTAAAAAAAAAACTTTAGTGGGTTAAAATTCTTTGAGCACCTGATATTATCCCTCTTTCCATACAGAATATGTCATTTAGCTCCTCACAAAAAGAACATGGATTGTGGGACACAAAGATTCTCCTTAATTTTGAATAATAAAAAAAAAGTTTGATATATAATAAATTCAATTTTATAATATTTATTAAAGTGACATTTTTTTTTGTTTGGATCAATTGACACATTGTGATAAGTGTATAATAAAAATGACAGTGGTGATGTTGAATTAATCATAATCTATCATCTCATTATTTTAAAAAACAAGTATTGTAATGGACCCAATATATAATGGAATAACTATAAATTAAGAATAATTATTCAATTGTTTGGTTATATTTTTATTACAAGAGATAATTTTTTTTTTATGAATAATTATTATTTAAAATGAAGAATAGCTGATCCTTAAAAAAAAGTGTAATTGTATAAAGCTTTCCTTGAATTGCAATAGGTGAAGCTCTCGTCATCATGGCACATTGGTTGCACGAAAGAAGGGCTAGCAAACATAAGATTATACAACGAAAGTAGAGCAAGAAAGTGCATGAGCATGAACAGAGAAATTGATAAACCCATAATGTTGTATTGAATTTTGTTTTGCACTCTTAGAATTTAATAAGCACACCTAGAGACTGGAAGTCAAGATGGAACATTATTTTACTTAAAAATATGCTTTATCGTGAGAGACCCGCAATTACAATGTTTTCTTACTATCATTATTGTAGATGGAACATTATTAAATGTTCCATTATTTAATGTTGAAGGTTAAAATAGTTGAGACCTTGACTATATGGAGTTAGGCAGAGATGCATATCCGATTCGGAGTCAACTTCGTCAAGTAAATGGTGTAACATCACGAATTACTAATGTTAAGTCCCTTTTGTAATATTTTTTGGTTTTTGCTACATGTATTATTGCCTTCCCATATGAATGCCACCTTATATAAATGCAAAGGACAAAAACTTTAAGAACCGTTCTTTTTAATCATACTGGGTTTACTTTAGTTTTTAAAAAAGAGTGTATATTATAACTGTGGGTGTGGGGGTCAAAAGCAAACGCCAAAATGATAATGATGGAAAAAATGACTTGCACAATTAATTTCTAAAAAGATGGGAAAATATTTCACAACGGGAAAATATTTTACAATAAGAGATTTAAACAGCAAATTGAAGGAACAAAAGGATCAAAATAGGCTTTTATATATACAGAAACAATGTTCTCAAGCTACAAGCAGTGGCGGAGCCAAGACTTCAGTCTAGGGGGCTGTGGGGGGTAAAAAGATCCTGATGGGAATGTGGGCCTTTTGGGCCGTGTTAAGGAAGGCCGACCTGCTCCTGGGTTTAGAATTTGTTAGTACTATGGGTTGGCCCATACGCCGAGGATCCGAGGCTCCAGCCGAGGGTGGACTTACCCTCGGATAGACACCGAAGAACTCGGGATTTCATAGAAAAGATTAGGGGATGACACGGTTAAGGCCAATGGTTAAAAGGGGTGAACCCTAGAATGCCCCAGAAGCACCGGTGTTGGAGAAATGTCAAAGATAAAAGCTGCTACCTCCACATTAAAGACCCTGCACCTACCACCCTGGCCGCATTTATGGGGAAGTGACACCTGAACAGTGGAAGAGAAACTTCTGGTTACTATTCAAAGGCACTGAGAAAGGAAATATCTAGGCTAAGGGGGAGGTGGGGCAACACGTGTATAAAGTATTCAAAGGAGTAGTATTTAAAGGGGGGTGAAGACAGAAAAAGGGGGGACAGACTTTTTGTAACCTAAAAGGAAAAAGAAACAAAGAGAAAGATATAATATAAGAACAACTCTCAGCTTACATCCGAGGAAGCTGATTTACAATATTCCTTGTTGATTCCAAATACTTGCAATCTTTAGTTTGTCATTGAATCCTCACACACTTCTAACCTGGGTTTCAAGCCCACACTCTACAAATTCATATTGTTTAAGGCTCATTGGGCCTGAGCCCATAACTGTTCTTGGGGCCAGGTGCAATTGTGCACTTACAGGGGCAAGATTAAAAGACAATATTAAAAGAAAAATAATTTAAATATATTAATTCATAACAGTAACAAAATAAATTGTAAATAAGCAATTGTAATTACAAGTATTTCATATTGTTAAAAGAAAAAAAAAAGAAAAACCAATTCATAGTTACTAACAGTTGAAACAAGATATTAATGTAAATCCGTAAAGTTTTTTTTTTGAAGAATAAATACATAAAGTTTAGACATCTAATTTGAATCCTTAAAATAAATTAAGAAAAAAATTCATCTATAAGTTTTATTTTATTTATGAAATCTAAAAATATTAAAAATATAGCAAATACTTGTAAGGCTGTATGTATGTCTTACTGTTTGATTGCTTCTTAAAATATGTAAAATTCAACATTTATTTTTCTATCCTTCTAAGTATTTAAAATTTAAGTTTATAACAAAAATTCAAATTTTGAAATTGTAAAAAAGTTAAGAAATAACGGCATTTCATCATTCATTTATGGGATAAGTTATTTATGAGATAAGCAGGAAAGACAAGTGCAGTGAATAGTGAAATAGGTAAAAAAATAAATGTGTAAAAAACATGATACAATATAAAAACTAAGAAAAAAAAAATGAGGTTAGGACTTAGGCATGTCAGGGGAGTTGGAGTTTTGTCCCTTATCTTCGGTCTGTTTCTTTAGGGTGGGAGTGAGGCTGCTTTTTTTTTTTATTTTTTTTTATCAGAGGGGTCAAAGTGTCAAGCTTTTTAAGAATATATCACCAATACAGTAACTATAAGGCATTTTTACAAAGTGCCCCCCCTCGCCCCATGCTACCTCCGCCCTTGGGTACAAGGGGTAAGATCAAGGACTAAAATGCCTTAGAAATATCTCTCTATTTCCACTTTCTCTCTCTTGTTCTTCTTTAAGCATTTTTTCTAAATTTTCTGAATCCCTTTCCCTGTTGCAACTCTCCTCCTATTATAACCATTTCTCCCTTTCCTTCTCTCCCCAATTGGCTTGTTTCCAGCTGGATATGGGGGATACTTGTCTCATCACCCCTCTGTTCTATCACTCTTTGATCATGAAATAGGACTTTAGGGGGCGTTTCCATTGTTTAGGCCAGTCAATCAGCATTTAATGTGATAGAGATTAGGTGTAGAATCTCATTAATGCAGAGTATCTGCTTCAGTGGTCCTTATCCCCTCCTTGCGCTTCTTGGGGTGATTTTGATGGAAGGTAGCATCTTGGTTCAAAGGGGAATTGGTCATCCGTGGTTCTTTTATCATTCGTCATAGGGAAGGTTCAGCACATCACCTTGGCAACGGACCTTAGTAATTGAAGTTAGTCTAGGCCTTCGCGGAAGTGATCCCGGGAGGTTCCCTTTTACCTATCAAATCACTTCATCCACATCCATATCTTTGGGCTGGGCCTATCTTTCTAAAAATGATCTTATTGGGCTTTTGGTTCTCAGCTTGAGCTCACACTCATCCCCCTACAATAACAAATAACTGTATTGAATTTAACTACACCTTTTTTTTTTTTTTTTTTAATTTTTACATTTTATACTTTTAGTCAATACAATCATGTATTTAAATTTAATTAGAAACTTTTTTTTAACAAACAAACAAACTGTTAAACACACACACACACACACACACTTAATTATACACTCTCTCACCAAGCTCAATTAGGTCCATTCAATTGTTTGGTTATGTTTTTATTATACAAGACAGTTATTCTATTTGAATGATTATTCTTTAAAAGGAAGAATAACTAATCCTTAAAAAAAGGAGTGTAATTGTTATTCCTTAACTTATACAAATTTAAGTTCCAGAAAAAAGCTCCTATTTGAATTAGAATACTTTTTTCGTAACTCATTTATTCTCTCTATAGTCTTTCTTGGCTTTGTTCTTAATTGATGAGATTTCTTGTCTTAATTTTTCTATTATACCTTCGACTTCCAATACCACAACAAAGAGACCCCAAAATTTTATCTTATTTTAGGCTGTCAAGAGAAACCCAATTCTAGATCAATAGTTTCATTTTACATTATTTATTTCTATTAATTATCATTTTAAACTAATACAAAAGGATAAAATACCCAACTATTGCTATCATCATTCTTTCTGATGGGACTGACGAAGTGAAACATAGACGAGGAAGCCTCACGGACGAACCTAACCCGTTATCGTCATCATCAGCGGAAGAGTTAAGGCCATTGAATGCTGCCAGTAAAGCCTCAACCGTTACAAGACCAGCTGGACGAACCAACGGGAAGGCATTAACATCCATTACTCCCCTGAAGACGTTATCAGAAGAGGCATTAATGCCCCAACGGATACAATCCCCAAGGGTATATAAAACCCTCTCAAAGCCAAAACAAGGTACACACAAAAGAACTACATCACAATTTTAACTACTTTTATTCCTGATATTCCAACAACTGTCTTTTTCCGTACTGACTTTATCATTGGAGGTGTTGTGGCAGGCACCACACCGGTGACCACTTGAGTAAATTCCTGCTCCCACAGGTTCGTCGGAGTACTTCCAGGAGCCATCTGGACGAATCCCAGCAAATCAACGAGATACTGCTTCATCAGTTTGGCGCCGTCTGTGGGGAACGACTTTCTCATACAACAAGAACACAGTTCCTACCAGCTCCAGATGGAATCCAACCAAGACTCAGCGGCCTTGGAGCTGCAAGTCCGAAATCTCGCAGCCACCTTTGAAGAACTTACAAGACAGAATCAAGAGATGAGACAGAGGTTACAGCAAGAAGAGAACCGGTCAAGAGCTGTTCAAGAGGACGAAGGGGATAGCCATGGAAGAAGTGATCGACGGAGAACGGCAACCCCAGAAGAGCAGCATTCTGACATCCTCCAGGAGATGAGGAAGGAGATGGATGAATTACGAAACGCGATCAAAGAGAAGACTGATCGAAGCCTGGATAAAATGGTCAGAGCGACGGACTCCCCTTTTACCATGGCAGTCCTAGAACGACCAGTACCGGCCAAATTTCGGCTACCTCAGCTTGAGCCTTTTGACGGGCTCAAAGACCCCCAAGATCACCTTAACACCTTCAAGACGACCTTAGGCCTTCAACAGCCCCCTGGCGAGATCATGTGTCGTTCATTCCCCACTATGCTGAAGGGAGCTGGACGAGAATGGTTCACGAGATTGCCCACTTCGTCCATCGACAATTTTGAGCAGTTAAGTAGTGCTTTCCTGCGCCATTTCGTCGGGGGGCAACGTCCCAAAAGACCAGCGGATCACCTACTCACTATTAAGCAAGGAGAGAGGGAGACCTTGCGATCGTATGTAAAACGCTTCACTCGGGAGACTCTAGAGGTGGACGATGCAGACGATAAGGTCCAGTTGACGACATTTAAGGCAGGGCTTAAGTCCAGAGAATTCGTCGTCTCGTTAGCAAAGAATCCACCCCGGACGATGGCAGAGATGTTGTTGAAAGCTCAAAAGTACATGAATGCTGAGGACGCACTGGCGGCCATCGTAGACGAGGGAAAGTTAAAGACGGAAGGAAGAAAGGAAGACGAACGCAGGGGTCAAAAGAGGGAGCGTTCGAGCCGCCGTGGGGGTGACATCGACAGATGGAAAGACGAGAAAGCTCCACGACCGGTAAAATTCACTCCTCTAATTATGCCTGTTGACAAAATTTTGGCACAGATCCAGGATCAACACCACCTAAAGTGGCCGAGGCCCCTGCACTCGTCACCAAGTGTGCGGGACAAAAGCAAATACTGCCGATTCCACAAGGACCACGGCCATTACACAGAAGATTGCCGAGATCTGAAGGGACAGATAGAAGACTTGATACAGAAAGGAAAACTTCAGAAGTACGTAAGGAAGGGGGACTCCAACAGGTTCAGAGAGGGCAACACGAGCCAACGAGAACCCTCGTCCAAAAATGAGAGTCGCCAATCTCAACCACAAGAAGTGATCGGAGAGATAAGCACGATAGCAGGAGGACCCTTCGTGGGGGGATCGTGCAAGTCCCTCAAAAAAGCATACCAGAGACAAGTAAACAGCGTCCATACGGAACCCCCATTGAAACAAAGACGGACGAACCAAGATATATTCTTTAGCGAAGAGGACGCGAGGGGGGTCAGGCAGCCCCATAGCGACCCTCTAGTGATAGCACTCACAATTGAAGGATTCAATACTAAGAGGATCCTCGTCGACAACGGTAGCTCTGCGGACATTATGTACCTATCGGCCTTCCAACAACTGAAGCTAGGTCCTGGTAGATTGCGTCCGTTTGAGTCCCCCCTCGTCAGCTTTAGCGGTGACAGGGTATACCCCAAGGGCATTGTGACACTAAAAGTCACGATAGGCGCCTACCCGAAGCAGCAGACCCGTCATCTGGACTTCCTGGTTGTGGACTGCCCTTCTTTGTACAATGTGATCATTGGTAGGCCCACGCTCAACCGGTGGAAGGCAGCAACTTCCACCTACTGCCTAAAGATAAAATTCCCAACTGAAGACGGAGTTGGTGAGGTAAAAGGAGACCAAGTCTTGGCCAGAGAATGCTACCAGGCCGTGTTAGCTGCAGGAGAAAACCACACATGGACGATCGATAGAGAAGAAGAAGACAAAATGGAAGCCCTGGAAACGGTGGAACTCGTTGAGGGGGAAAGCTCAAAGGTGACGAGGATAGGTACAACCATAAGTCCCGAGATGAGGAATGAACTCGTCCGTTTCCTTAAAGGAAATTTGGACGTATTTGCATGGAGTCACGAAGATATGCCGGGCATACCATGCCAGGTAATCTAGCACGAGTTGAAGATAGATCCCGAGAAGAAACCCGTCCAGAAGAAACGACGGGTCTTTACCCCCGAATGAAACCACGCAATCAAGGAAGAAGTTAACAGATTGCTGCAGGCAGATTTCATCCGAGAAGTTTACTATCCCGAATGGTTGGCCAATGTCGTGTTAGTGAAGAAAGCAAATGGAAAGTGGAGAATGTGTGTAGACTTCATGGACCTGAACAAGGCCTGCCCGAAAGATAGCTTTCCTCTGCCGAGGATAGACCAATTGGTAGACTCTACGGCTGGACATAAATTACTAACATTCATGGATGCATTTTCAGGTTACAACTAGATAAAGATGGCTGAGGAAGATCAGGAAAAAACTGCTTTCATCACAAGCCAAGGACTCTACTGCTATAAAGTAATGCCATTCGGACTAAAGAACGCAGGAGCAACGTACCAAAGACTAGTAAACAAGATGTTTAGCAAGCAAATTGGGAGGAATATGGAGGTATATGTGGACGATATGCTCGTCAAGAGCAAAGAGGAGTTGACTCACCTGGACGACCTGGGAGAGACATTTAACACCCTCCGGAGGTATCAGATGAAGCTCAATCCTAGTAAGTGTGTGTTTGGAGTAGCTTCAGGGAAGTTCTTAGGGTTCATGGTGTCCCAGAGAGGAATAGAAGCAAACCCAGAGAAGGTGCAAGCAATACTCGACATGGCATCACCCAAAACCATCAAAGAAGTCCAAAAACTCACGGGAAGGATAGCTGCACTAAATAGGTTCGTCTCTAAAGCGATGGACAAATGTCTCCCATTTTTTAAAACATTGAAGCAAGCGTTCGCCTGGATCGACGAGTGTGAGGCAGCTTTTCAAGAACTCAAGCGCTACCTAGGCAGCCCGCCCATCTTGAGTCCCTCAAAAGCAGGGGAAAACCTTTATTTATACCTAGCAGCATCAGCCACGGCCGTCAGTGCTGCCTTAATTAGAGAGGAAGATAAGAAGCAGCTCCCAGTATACTATGTCAGTCAGGCCTTCCAAGGGGCAGAGGCCAGATACCCCAGGATCAAGAAGATCGTCTTCGCCCTAATAATGGCTTCACGAAAGCTGCAACCATACTTCGAAGCACATCCTATCCTTGTAATGACGGACCAACCTATCCGAAAATCCATGAATAAGCCTGAGGCCGCGGGGAGAATGGTCCAATGGGCAATTGAACTCAGCCAGTTCGACATCGAGTACCATCCCAGAACAGCAATCAAGGCGCAAGCTCTGGCAGACTTCATAGCCGAATTCACCCTTCCAGAAGATAACGACGACCAAAAAGAGGTGGAACGGTGGACGATCCAGACTGACGGATCGTCAACCCAAAAGAGTGGAGGAGTAGGGGTCATTATAAACACCCCCGATGGAGAAAAACTCCAATATGGAGTCCAATTAAAGTTCCTGGCAACCAACAACGAGGCTGAATACAAAGGCATACTGACGGGACTGAGACTTGGCAAAGCCCTCGGGATTAAGAACCTGCTTATTCAGAGTGACTCGAAGCTGGCAATAGGGCAGATCCGGGAAGAGTATGAGGCGAAAGAAGAGAGGATGCAGAAGTACCTCAAGCTGATTAAACATTTGGCCTGTGGGTTCGATAAGTTGGACTTCGTTCGGATCCCAAGAAGCCAGAACGCCGCGGCAGACGAGGTCGCCAAAATAGCCTCGTTCGAAGAAGAACCAACGAACAGTGAAATTCTCAGGGAGATTCAGAAACACCCCAGCATTGAAGAAGTCCCAGTATTCTCCATCCAGAACATAGGTGGATGGATGGAACCGATCGTCTCGTATCTCCAAGACGGGCATCTCCCTCGTGACTCAGCGGAAGCCAGGAAGGTTAAAGCAAGAGCGGCCAGGTTTACAATTTTGAATGATACCTTATACAAAAGAGGGTTTTCCTTGCCTTACCTGAAGTGTCTCGACGAGGAAGAAGCCAAGTACGTCCTCCACGAAATCCACGAAGGGATTTGCGGAGACTACGCCGGGCCTTGATCCCTGGTAAGCAAAGTTGTTAGAACAGGATATTTCTGGCCAACCATGCAGGAAGACGCCACGGATCTCGTCAAGAGGTGCGATAAATGCCAGAGGTTCGGGAATGTCCAGAGGCTGCCAGCAGAAAAGATGACGACGATTACCTCCCCGTGGCCATTCGCACAATGGGGGATTGATATCGTCGGCCCATTACCCCAGGGAAAAGGACAGGTAAGGTTCTTGCTCGTCGCTATTGATTATTTCACTAAATGGGTCGAAGCCGAGGCAATGGCAACGATCACAGAAGCAAGAATCCGTAGCTTTGTATGGAGAAATATAGTCTGCAGGTTCGGGATTCCAAGAACAATTATTTCGGATAATGGCCGACAGTTCGATAGCCAGGGATTTAGGGATTTCTGCTCGGGGCTAGGCATCAAGAACAAATTCTCGTCACCTGGACACCCGCAGTCAAACGGACAAACAGAAGTAACTAATCGAACCCTGCTCAGGATCCTCAAAGCCCGGCTAGACGAAGCTAAGGGCGCATGGCCGGAAGAATTGCCCAATGTCTTGTGGGCCTACAGAACGACGGCAAGAACCCCAACGGGAGAGACACCTTTCAGGCTCACCTATGGCACCGAAGCTGTAATTCCCGTCGAGGTAGGGATGGCCAGCATCAGGCGAGAAGTGTTCCATGAGGAGGACAACGACGACCAACTTCGAATCAATCTGGATTGCTTAGACGAAGTTAGGGATAAGGCCTCAGACGTGACGAAGAAGTACCAATAGAAGATGAATGAATATTATAACAAAAGGGTCAAGCTCAGAAGACTAGAAATTGGCGATCTCGTCCTACGCAAGGTGACTACTGCAACTAAAAACTCCGCCCACGGGAAGCTCGGTCCCACGTGGGAAGGACCTTACAGGGTCGTGCACTACTCCTGACAAGGTAGCTATCATTTGGAGACCCTAGACGGACAAAGACTCCCACGACCCTGGAACATAGAACATTTGAAGAAGTACCACCAATAGATATAGATCAAGAATGTACCAATTCCTCAAAATTAATAAAATGATGGTTCAAATGATGTGCTCATACAGGTACCAAGTATCGGAGAATTAGAAATAAAAAACGCCTAAGTGATAAGATTCCGCATCGACGGATGTACATTACTGACGAAGGCAATGCAAAGTTTTCCTAAGTAATAAGATTCCGCATCGACGGATGTACATTACTGACGAAGACAAAAGCACAGAACTTTTGTCTAAGTAATAAAATTCCGCATTGACGGATGTACATTACTGACGAATACAAAAGCACAGAACTTTTGTCTAAAGTAATAAGATTCCGCAAAGACGGATGTACATTACTGACGAAGACAAAAGCACAGAACTTTTGTCTAAGTAATAAAATTCCGCATTGACGGATGTACATTACTGACGAAGGCAAAAGCACAGAACTTTTGTCTAAGTAATAAAATTCCGCATTGACGGATGTACATTACTGACGAATACAAAAGCACAGAACTTTTTCTAAAGCAATAAAATTCCGCATTGATGGATGTACATTACTGACGAAGACAAAAGCACAGAACTTTTGTCTAAGTAATAAAATTCCGCATTGACGGATGTACATTACTGACGAATACAAAAGCACAGAACTTTTTCTAAAGCAATAAGATTCCGCAAAGACGGATGTACATTACTGACGAAGACAAAAGCACAGAACTTTTGTCTAAGTAATAAAATTCCGCATTGACGGATGTACATTACTGACGAAGACCAAAGCAAAAAAAAAAAAAAAAAAAAAAAAAAAAAAAAAAAAACGCCTAAGTACAGGAGAAGGCTTAAGTAATAACGTTCCCGTCAAATGAGCAAACATTACTGACGGATACAAAAAAATTTTTATAGCAGAACATGTGAAAGTAGATATGATATTATAAAAGCCTAAAAACCAGAAGCCATCGTTTATACAAAAGAGAAACCCATAAACACTGGGCCAAAAATACACATAGAAACCTTAAAAATGTTCTGGAAAACAAGCCATACAACATAGGGCACAAAAAAAAAAAAAGAGATAATTTTTCGCTGGTCAAAAACAGGTTCAAGCATCTGGATCAACATCGTCTTCAGCGGGGACTTCAGGAGCAGAAGCTTCAACGACTGGAACATCAGGAAGGCCTTCAGGAGCGTCAGCAGCCGCGGCCTGAGCAGCCTCGTCAGCTGAGATTTCCCTGTCTACCTCTTCCATATCCAATGTCTCCAGGTCGATCCCAGAAGGATGCTTGAGGCAGTACCTCCTTAAAAGCTCGAACCCCTTGAAGTACCAGCTGAAGAGTACAGAGTTGTACTCCTCCGTCTGCTAGAAACCTTCAATCGCTTTGGAGGCGACGACCCTGATTTTTTCCTTCGCAGCTGCCAGCTCCCCGTCTTTTTCAAGCACGAGCTGCTGCTCCACCTTCAGCTTGTCACTTAGCTTCCTAGCCTCCTCCCTGGCTTGTTGGGTGCTCTCCATCGAAGCAATCAGTTCCCTCTTCATCTTTGAATTTTCCATCTCCAAGACCTTGATCCGGGACAGCGAAGACTCCACCTTAATCTCCTGAGCAAGATACTCAGAAGAGAGGTGAACAGTCTCCCCCAACACCTAAAAATATACCTGTTAGTTTATACACGACGACATTTAGCTCAAATCAAACCAGCGTAAAAGACATGTATGTTACCTGGACGAGCTTCTGGAGATAACGACCCATCAGTTCACTTGTGGGCATGCCCGAGAACACCCGTAGGTCTTCTGCAGTCACGACTCCACGAGCCCGGTCCGTCGCCAGCTTTTCATCATCCCAAATTGTCGACGAAGAAGTAGCTTCCTTCCCCCTCTCCGCGGTACGCGGCCTCTTCGAAGCGGGGGTCGGGATCTCCTCTATCAAAGTGGCCGGCGAGGCCGTCCTCGTAGTTTCGGCACCCGAAACCACGGGGGTAGGCGAAGTAATCGGGGTGACGTAGGTGACTTTCCCTTTCACCCTGACCACTTTCTTCCCTATGTTGGACAAAGGTTTGTCCTTCCTGGATCGCATTTTCTCGTACATACCCTTATTAAATTTAGTCGTCATCTCTGTGAAAGAAGAAAGTATTATAAAAGAACAGAGCAAATAAATACGAATGTAGATCTGACGAACCCAAACACTTACTCTTCTTCCCTTCAATATCGAGGCTCCGGAGGACGAAGGGAGATGGATCGGGGCCTAAGTTGTAAAAAGCGAGCGTCCGAGGATCTACCAAGTCGTCCCAATTTTCGATAGACTGAGCATACACAATGGCTGCCTCGACACGCTCCTTGTACCTGCTTTTTAGTTTCGGCCTCCTTTTGACTGCAAAAAAAAAAAAAAAAGGGAGAAATTAGCGACGATAACATCGGATTCAATAAAGAAGGGAAATGAAAGGATACTGACGCACCTAAAGTCGGGGTTCCCCACCGACGAAGCAATCGGGGGATATCTCCCCAATCCTGGTTAGAGGGGGTCTCAAAGTCGTCCCCTGACACAAACACAAATCTGGACTTCCAGTATCTGAAGGACGAGGGTAAGCCCTTGACGATTCTGGTTCTTCTCTCCCAAGGTACTAGCTCATAATACCCATACTCCTTCGACTCTTTCAAACGGTACAAATAGACAAGCTCGTTCACCTTGATCATATCCCCATTAGCAGCCAACCATATCTCCATACAGTTGACTACTATCCTCCACGAATTGGGCATGAGCTGCCCAGGAGCAATACCCAAGTAAGCTAAAAGCTCCATCACAAACGGGTGAACGGGGAGCCTTAATCCACAAGTGAAAGCGGCCTCATAGAAGCACACTTCACCGGGGAAAAACTGACAAGCCCTCTCCTCGTTAGAAGGCCGACGAACCCGAACTCTCTCCGGGAACTGAAACCTATCCCTAAATCTACCCACGGCATCGGAATCTAGCCCACACGCCTCCACGAGGGCATGGAAAGCCTTAATCTCTCTCAAGGACGATGCGGCAGTATCCCCCTCCATAAGATCACCACTGGATGATAACCCCGTCTCTAGATCGCTAGACCTAACTTCAGACATCGGCCGTTGTTCCTTCACCAAACCCTCAAACCAATCGACTGACCGGCGAAGCAGGGGAAACAAATCGCCCAAAACAATGCCTAAGCCACTACCCGTAAAACGAAACCCTCCAAATCGGGAAAAACACCTAAGGACCCTCCTAAACGAGCGAAAAGAAAGGAAATCGAAGGGCAAGTTTCTCTAACTTCTAAGCTACCGACCATCGACACCCAGACAAAGCACAGGTAAATAGGAAAGTACTGAAAAGAACAACAACAAGCAGAAACCAAAAAGAAAAAAGGGAATCAAACGCCTGCGAAGAAGAAAAAAAGGGGAAAGAGAAATAGAATAAGAAACATACCTCAAAAAGAAGAGACAAGAAGCCCAACGTGCACCAGCTCAGAGGGAGATGAAGAAATAGGTGAGAAAGAAATAGCTAAGACAAACTAAGAATTAGAAAAATGCAAGATAAAGCAAGGGAGAAGAAGTTTAAAAACCAAATGGAGGTGAAACTGAAAATCGGCGGGAAACCCAAGGGACATAATTCTCCGCCAACCACATCATGCCACGTGGCCACAACCCACGTAACGCCGCCACCACGCATTCAATGCGGCACGGAATCCAAAAAAAAAAAAAACTGTTCGGTTTCCACAATCGTCACTGACGACCGTGAAACCCGGGGGGCATCTGATGGGACTAACGAAGTGAAACATAGACGAGGAAGCCTCACGGACGAACCTAACCCGTTATCGTCATCATCAGCGGAAGAGTTAAGGCCATTGAATGCTGCCAGTAAAGCCTCAACCGTTACAAGACCAGCTGGACAAACCAACGGGAAGGCATTAACACCCATTACTCCCCTGAAGACGTTATCAGAAGAGGCATTAATGCCCCAACGGATACAATCCCCAAGGGTATATAAAACCCTCTCAAAGCCAAAACAAGGTACACACAAAAGAACTACATCACAATTTTAACTACTTTTATTCCTGATATTCCAATAACTGTCTTTTTCCGTACTGACTTTATCATCGGAGGTGTTGTGGCAGGCACCACACCGGTGACCACTTGAGTAAATTCCTGCTCCCACAGGTTCGTCGGAGTACTTCCAGGAGCCATCTGGACGAATCCCAGCAAATCAACGAGATACTGCTTCATCACTTTCTCTATTGCGAACATGAGATTAGAGCCAGTTTGCTTGTTTTTTTTTAGTTTGATATTCTCAAATACAGAAACTCAAGTTTGTTTGTCGTTTATATCTATTTTGCCATCCTTACAAATTGAAAATTAATTCAAAACATAATCCAATCTGTGTAAACATATAATTTTGTAAAAATGGTGTTTTGGAAATTTTGACTAAATATGATATCATTCCACCACCTTATTCATGTGTTATCACCAAATGGATGAATAGGAATTATTATTCCATTTTAGCTTCTTTTATTACTAGTAATATTTATTCTTATTATACTATAATCATCATTACAATGTACCAAACGTGGTTGAACTTTTTACTGTAATCCACTAATTATATTTTAGGGAGTTGAGCAAATTTTAGTTAAATGAATATATGTTTATTAAACTTTTTTAATTTTCCAATTTAGTGTCTGTGGGATGGGACCTATTAGATTCCTCTTGAATGGTTGCGCTTCACACTCATTAACAAAAGATTTTATAAAAAAAGTTTAAATTTGTAATTAACATTGTTGACAAAAATAAAACATCACATATATATATATATATATATATATATATATATAAAGTCAAGGCTGATAGGAAATTTAATTAGAATTTAAATTAAATTTCAATTAGAGTTTAATTTTGTGTTATGTATCTCATCTAAAATTTTTAATTTTTGTTTCAAGTGAGTTAATTTCATGCAAATTATGAGAATTCTAATATAAATGAACTATGAAAAACCCAATCATATACCCAAAATTTGAAGAAGAGAGAGTTTGAAAGTTTATACTTCCAATGCCATTTGTTTTTCTAGCTAAAAAAAATTCAAATTTATCAACTTTTTATATAATACTATGAACAATCATTCTTTTTTAGGTAGAAATATATATATATATATATATATATATATATATATATATTGTGTGTGTGTGTGTGTTTTTAATTGTATCAATGCATATTGCATTTATTGTTATTACATTGTTGTTGAGTCACATCAGCAACTATGTCATTATTTGCATTCTATTAATAAACAAAATTATTTTTTTCTATTAATCTTAACAATTCTACAATTTTCACTTCTACTTCCATAACACCCCTGACTCCCTTTCTCCATTGTTTTTAACTTCCCATGTATGCTCCCCTGACTCCCTTTCTCCATTGTTTTTAACTTCCCATGTATGCTCTTTAATGCCTCAGACTCTCTCTCTCCCCTCCTTTCTTGCCTCTTGCCTCTTCCTCTTCTCATTGAACCCAACCATTTCATACATATTTAGTTGCCACGACCCCTATAAAATCAAAAAGATGATATATGAACTATTAGACGTCCTTTGTCTTTCTTAACCAGAAGATAAATGGTTTTAAATTTATATCATGCCATAAAAGAGCTAATTTTAGAGTAGCAAGCCTATATTCTTTAGAGAGGATATCATTCTGCTCCTTAAAACTATATGGTATGTCGAGCTTATTTTATATATTGAAAAGTATTGTGTGTGTGTGTGTGTTTATTTATATATTTAAATTATGTCTCTTTTATAATGAATATTTGTCAAGCAAAATAGTTTGCTCTCTGTTTTGATGCTAAAGGTAATTTCAATATTTGCATTTTGTTGATACCCATTTTCGTGACACATTCTTTACAAGCCCGATTCAAGCAAGTCCGACTTTCTTGTGGGCTCAATTTATATATTATATTTTATTTTATTCTTTTAAGCATGATCCAAACTTATGCGACATATTAGAGAGAAATTGAGGAAATGTGGTTTGGAGGGTATGGGTTGGTTCCTTTAAGATCTTTTGCATGAGCCTAGCCCATGCGTGCTACCAAGTGGGTAAGGGATATTGTTAGCATCTCTGGCTCATAGAAGAAGTCTTGTACCTGAAATTTTCACTCCAAAAGAGCTTTCATGCTTCGGATGACTGTGACCCAACTTTTCTGCTTAACCATTTTTTGCCAAAAACATATAGCTAGCCCTAAGTGGCTGGCCTTGCTTGTTGCAACAACCAAATGCAGACTCCAAAGGTCTCCCATGTCTAGGAAACATCAGTCCATGAATTTAGGCTACTCCATTTCTCAAATTATGCAAAAAGCAAGCCCACCCTCTTACTCAATTAAAGACAATTAGACCATAATCTCTTTGATTGAGACCTTGGGGTTCAAAGCCTCTTCTATTGACCAAAAACCAATCACTTAGAGCACCCCAAACTCAATATAAAATGCCCCAATCAGATTCAAAATGAACAACTATGTTTTCCCCACATAGCTGAAACTTGAAACCAAAAGCCCATTTAGCCAGCCAACACTTTCATAATTCTGAAGTTTAGGGGTGGAAATATGGATATAGCGGAACCTTCTCTCTCTTCCTCACAACCTCTATCAATTTCCTCTTCTCACTGATTGTGGGTCGAAGTTTTAGACCTATGTAATTTTTCTGCATTTTCTTGTATTTCAATTATGGTATTTGATTTCTCTCTTGTTAAAGCACCGTTAGCATTTTGTTCATTATACATTTGGAATTTTAGGCTTGACTCTCCACAAATAATCACTTTTAAAGAACCCAAGGGGAGATGTTGGCCATTCTCGCATTTTTTGCCCTTGTCACAAAAACATCCCTAACACATTTCTATATATGTTTCCACGTGTTTGATAAAATGACTATAAGAAGGATTTAAAAAAATAGAGAAGGTCATGTTAATGTAGAAGAACATATAGTAAGAACAAATGTTAAAGAATATTGTTATGTTAGTAAACTTCGTTCATAAATGTGTTTTCAACACGTAGAAAAATTCTTAAGGTGTGTTTGTGAGAAACCGCACCCCTCGCCCATTTTGAATTGATTAGTATGGGCCAAACCCATGCAAATGACTTTGGTTTTAGATATAATTTAAGATAAAGTACATGACTTTGTTTCCTAGTTACAATCTAAAGATTGAAAATTATATGAATAAGTATTTGATCTTCTAACCATTGATCTAAGTTTGGAGGCTATGTTACAAAATGGGAAGGTGTTAGGCACTCACCTTACTTGGTGAAATTGGACTTTTAGACTATAGTGACCAACATTTATGTAATCAATCAACATATTGTCAATCTAGAACATATAGGTGATTTGTATCGGGTAGCTGATCGGTTCGAAAATTTTCAGTCATTTCGACTTGAACTGAATTGAATCAATAACGTTGGTGTTAAGAACTCTTCGAGCACCTAATATTTTATGGAATGTGTATAATTGCCCATTTCATACAAAATATGTCATTTGGCTCCTCACAAAAAGTATGTAGATTGTGGAGCACACGTATTATCCTAAATTTTTTTTAAAAATATATGCATGATAAATTTCACATTTAAAAAAAAAATTATTGAGGTGACATTTAAAGAAATTATATAAGATATCAAGTTGTGATAAGTGTATGATAAAAGTAACGAGAGTGATATTGTATTAATCATAATATAACAAGTTATTATTAGTGTATGATAAAAGTAACGACGGTGATATTGTATTAACCATGATCTATCATATATATGTATATATATATTTTAGAAGTCTAATTGCATTGATTAAAGTTGAAATTTTTATTGTAATAAACTAACTTATTTTTATTCCCTCAAAAAAAAAAAAAAAAACTTATTTTTAGCGAGTTGAGCAATGGCTATGGGACCTATTAACAGATTCCTTTTTGAATGGCTGCACTTCACGCTCCTTGACAAAAGGCTTTATTAAAAAAAAAGGGTGTGAAATTGGTCTTTTTTTTTTTTTTTTTTGGTTGTTCGTACTTTGTAAGTTGTAACGACAAAATAAAACATCATAATTATAATTATAGAATCTGAAGCTTTTCCTCTTTCAACAAGCCTCAAGCCACTTAACTTAAACATGAGAGTTTCAGATAGCTCAATTAATAAAATTTTTGATAGTTGTAGAAGAGTTTTGAGATTCAATCTCTATCTGTACTAAAAATTGATTGGTAACTTAATTTGATAATAAAAAGTTATTATTAGACGGAAAATTGTGGGTTCCATTTAGTTCAACAGATAAAATTTTTGATAGTTAAATAAGAGATTTATGATTTAATCCTTGACTACACTAAAAACCGATAGGCATAAAAAAAAAAAAGTACAATTCTTATGTGGCACAATATTATACATCTAACTCATTTATGACAAAATTCAAAATCCACCCAACCAAATCCAATTACCACACCTAATACAAAAAAGTTTCATTTCCTTTTATTTTTTTATTTTAAGTATAACCTAGAATTCCTGACAATTGCGCTATAGAAGGGATTTTAATTGAATTTTATTGCCCCATATATAAGAAGGACAAAACCTTAATTCTATAGAAGGATTTGGAGTCCAGTTTTAGTACACAACAACTTAACTTCATTAATAGTTTTACCACAAGACCATCTCTGGCCAAAGCCAATAAAAGATTACAAAAAGAAAACGGCAGGGAAGGAAAAAGCACAACGCTGACATATTACATAGATTTTAGTACAATGATGCTGCCCACCTAAACCTCTAAAAAAAAAAAAAAAAAAAAGGAAAAAGCATATACAGTATTGCTAACAACACGTACCAGAATTTATTTCGGTTTGGGTAACATCAAGCCTGTTTGAAATTTAACATCAAGATCCCCTTCAAGTCAGTTATCTTTCAATTTGGTGTTGAACTGCAAAGTGAAGATAAATATACCAATTATACTTCCTTGCGATCACAATTTGCCCAACAACAACTCCAATTATGAACCCACAACCATACCCGATCACAACTAGTTTCCAGCCGAATTCATATAGCAAATTTGAGTCTTGATTAATCTCTTCAAAGGTTAAAGGAGGGTGCAATGGGCCCTTGAAATTTCCACATTTTATTGTCAAAGGACTTCCACACAATCCAGGATTACCACCAAAAGACTTGTCCTGGAAGGTATCAAATTGGTTCCCATGTGGTATAGGCCCTACTAGATGATTGTTAGAGACATTGAAAAATGCAAGGAAGGTGAGCTGTGTTAGTTGTGGAGGAATCTCTCCAGATAACTTGTTTTGAGACAGGTCCAATGCTTCTAGTGCTGTCAACTTCTCCAAGGATGAGGGGATAGAACCCATGAGTAAGTTGTTGGAAAGGTTGAGCAACTGGATTCCTTTCAAATTCCCAATGAGTTCTGGAATTTCTCCTTCAAAGTTATTGCTTGAAAGATCTATGGCTATGAAAATATATGGGATTCTCTCGTATGCAAGCTCTCTGCCTCTGTTTGTGAATGTCATTGAGTAAGCGTAGTGAGATGTCAATGAATATCCAGGTAGATTGAAACCCGTGTTTGCTTGCATATACATTTGACCATGCTTACCAATGATTTGCATGGCTTTCCAAATTTGGAAGTACTCAAATGGTAACTTTCCAGTGATGTTATTGTAAGAAAAGTCAACGATATGCAAGTTTGGAAATACAACATTACTTTCAGGTTTCCCCATTGCACCTTGGAGTTGATTATATCGTAATATAAGAACCCCCAATTCTGGAAGAACCCCCAACCAAGAGGGGAAAGAATCATTTATCTGATTGTTTCCGAGAACAAGAGTTTCCAACATAGTACAATTCACCAATGATCTTGGTATCCACCCCTGTAATTGATTTAACTAAAATCAATCATTTTCAACTTGCGCTTCATGCATATTTGAGGAATGTTGCCGTGAAAGTTGTTCCTTCTTAGATTGAGAATTGATAAGGAAAAACTAAGGTTTCGCAAACAATCCGGAAGCATGCCACTCAAGTTGTTATATGACAAGTCAAGGGAAACAAGAGAACTTAGATTTCAAATCATTTGTGGGAGTTCTCCTGTTACTGTGTTATTTGAGACTGAGTAAGTAATGATGGAAGGTGATGGGATAGGAAGTGATCCCTGCAGCTTGTTATAACTAAGATACAAATTTCGTAGATTGGTCCATGGTAGAATAACAGGAAATTGGTGGAAACCTGTTAGAAAATTGTTATACAGAGCTAGATTCCAGAGAGTTTTTTTACTTGAGTTCCACATCCATTTTGGTATTAGGCCAGAAATTTTGTTATTGGAAAGTACCAAAAACTCCAATTCATCTTGGCTTTTTAGAAAATCTGGGAACTCATGTAAGTCACAAGAACCCAGTCCTAGGATCCGAAATTTTGGAAAAGTTGTGTTGTTACTAGGCTTTGTCAGCAATGAAATTTGGTTGGAAGATAGTTGGAGATTAGATAGATTTTGGAGTTTCAAAAAAAATTCAAATTCAACTATACCACCAAAGTGATTAGTATCCAGATAGAGAGTTTCAAGATTCGTAAGCCTAGATATCCATGATGGTATTGGACCATTCAAACCATTGCTTCCAAGTCGCAAATCAGCTAGTTGGGTAAGGTTTGCTAGCCAAGATGGAATATGGCCCGTTAAATTACAATAACCAAGGTTTAAATATGTAAGTTGGGTTAGGTTTCGAATAAAAAATGGGATGCTACTATTCAAATTGAGGTTCGCTAGGCCCAAGTGAATGAATTTAGTTTGCTTACCGATCCAATCCAAAGTACCACTGTTGAAATTGTTGTATGAAAGGTCCAGATAGATGAGCTCGGTAAGATTACCAAATGAGGATGGTACTGGTCCAGCGAAATTGTTATATGAAAGGTCCAGACTGATGAGCTCGGTAAGATTACCAAGTGAGGATGGTACTGGTCCAGCGAAGTTGTTACGTGAAAGGTCCAGACTGATGAGCTCGGTAAGATTATCAAGTGAGGATGGTACTGGTCCAGAGAAATTGCATTCCCTAACGTCAAAATCATATAACAACTTGAGGTCACCAATTGAATCTGGTAGCTCACCATAAAAACTCGTACCCGCAAGCTTCAAGAGTTTAAGGGGGCTGCTTCTGTTAAATTATGGAACATATCCAGTGAGATCTGCATTGAATCGCACACTGAGAAACTCTAGATTTGGTAGTTGAAAAATTCCTGCCAAGAACTCACCATGCAGACCACACTCTCTAAGTGTAAGAGAAGTTAAAGAAGTAAGGTTCGCCATGTAATTGGGCATTGTCGAAGATATATCAACCTGAATAAGATATAACTCCTCCATGTTTGGAAACTTTTCAATCAGGCTTTGTAAGCCAAGGTTTTGGAGCTTCAATAAATTGAGTTAGAGATCAAGATAAACCAACTTAGAAAGCTGTAAAATTTCGGCTGGGATTTGGCCTGCAAATCCTGATCCAGAGAGGTCCAAATAAGTTAGATTCAAAAGCTGCCTAATACCAACAGGGATTCGAGAGCGATTAAAGTCATTGTCGGAGAGATTCAGCCTCTGGAGATTAACAAGACGGAAAAGGCTACTACTGGAGTTGATAGAACCATAGAGACAACTACTGCTGAGATTAAGGCTGATCACATGACCGGTGTCCTTGTCGCACCCAACACCATCCCATGAGCAACAATCATCACTTTCAAGCTTCCACGAAGAAACCTTCGGATAAGCAGAAGTTTCAGAAGATGTAGACTGATCGATGATAAAGCTTTCCTTGAATTGCAGCAAGGCGAAGCTCTCATCATCATGGCATAATGGTTGCACGAAAGAAGAGCTAGCAAATATAAGATTATACAACGAAAGTAGAGCAAGAAAGTGCATGAGCATGAAAGGAGAAATTGATAAACCCATAATGTTGTACTGAATTTTGTTTAGCATTCTTAGAATTTAAGAATAAGAAGAAAAACTAGAATAAAATGGTACATACGTCTTAGATTTGCACTGAAATGAGATTGGGGAAATTCTCAGATTTGTGGATGATGTATAAGATGAAGAAAAGCTAAGCTTTTACAAGAGAATTACAAGAAGACTTATTGAAGATTGCAGAACAAACACACACAGAGCAAAAGGAAAGAGTGAAGAGAGAGAGATTTGTGAGGAAGAGAAGTTTGTTATTTCACTATATGAAAGATTTACACAATGTACAGGTATATATATAGCCAACCTAAGAATCCAGAAAGTTCGAATCACTCATAAATATCTTCTAACAAACAAAACAGATTATCCCACTTAAACACCTGCCATAAGCCCATAACAAAATTCTGGAATCAGTAACTAACTGTTGCTTTGCTGGCATGAGATGAAACGCACCGTGTGACTAAATTAGAGTTGCTTCTGAAAAACGCACCGTTTGAATAAGTAAATACACGTGTCAATCACACGTGTTACCTGTTTCACTCTGCTGTGCATCTTCTGTAGCATTCCTTGGTCGGTCTGTTTGGGTGAAAAACATGGAGGATGGAAAATAGAGAGAGAAAAATAGAGTGGAAAATACTGTTTTTCACTGTTCGTTTGAGGAAGGAAAATAGGAAGGAGAAAAAACCAGGGAATAAGTTTTCTCGCCGGGCGCACATTTTTATTCCTTCCAAATCAGAAAGAAAATCTAGAGAGAAAAATGCTATGGTAGCACTTTTACAAAAATGACATTTTTCCACCTATGTTTTTTTCAACGTGACTTGACTTTTTTTTTTTTCACTAGGTCACGTTCTTTTTTTATTTCAAATCTTTTTTTTTTCACAACGTGACCTGACGTTTTTTTTTTTCAACATGACCCTATTCAACGTTTTTTTTTTTTTTTTTACATTATAATAATAATAATAAAAATAATAATTTATATATATGATGTGATAAATTTTATATTATGTAATGAGTACAATTAAATCTATTTCTTACATATTATGTAACAAGGGTATAATAGTCAATTTATATAAATTACATTTTCCATCATTCTCTTTTTCTCTCCAGCCAAACAACAGAGTTTTCCTCCCTCCCACTTTTCCACCCCTCCAACCAAACACCCAAGAGGAAAACTAAATATTTTCCATCCTCCCACAATTTTCCACTCCTCCAACCGAACGGACCTTAATAGTGCCTCCTCTTCAACATGAGAAATATGTGCTTATGAGAATACTTTTAAAAAACAAGTATTGTAATAGACCCAATATATAATGGAATAACTATAACTTAAGAATAATCATTCAATTGTTTGGCTATATTTTTATTACAAGAGATAATTGTTCTTTATGAATAATTATTATTTGAAATGAAGAATAACTAATCCTTAAAAAAAAAGAAGGTGTAATTGTATAAAGCTTTCCTTGAATTGCAACAAGGCGAAGCTCTTGTCATCATGGCATAATGGTTGCATGAAAGACGAACTAGCAAACATAAGATTGTACAATGAAAGTATAGCAAGAGCATGAACAGAGAAATTGATAAAACCATAATGTTGTACTGAATTTTGTTTTGCACTCTTGGAATTTAAGCACACCCGGAGACTGGAAAGTCGAAATGGAACATTATTTTAATCAAAAATATCGTGAGAGACCCTCGATTGCAATGTTTCTTACTATCATTATTGTAGTTGGAAAAATGAATGTGCTTCATAATTTCATGTCAAGCTCAAAATTTAGACTGTGACCACATGGAATTAGGTAGAGATGCATATCGTTTTGGAGCAGCTTATATAGTTTTTTGATAAAAACTTTTCACTGAAAATATGTTAAATATACTTATAATTTTGTACGGAATTTTGTTTAGCACTCTTAGAATTTAAGCACTCTTAGAATTTAAGCACACCTGGAGGTTGGGAGCCCAGGTGAAGCATTTTTTTAATTAGAAATATGCTTTATCATGGGAGACCTGCAATTGCAGTGTTACTTACTATCATCATTGTTGTTGGAAAAATGAATATGTTCCATAATTTCATGTCAAGCTCACAATAGTTTAGACTGACGATATGGAATTAGGCAGAGATGCATGTCCGTTTAGAGTAGTTTATTTACCATTAATAAAATTTTTTTGCTATAAGTGTGCTAAAATATACATATACTTAAAAAAATTTTAAAAAAAAGTTTTAAAAAATTATACTTTTTTGAAGTTTTAAAAATACTGTACTTACTACCGCACACCCTTGGTGCGATGGTCACTCCACAAGTATAAGTACTTGTGGGGTGTGGGGGACAAGGGTCGGGGTTCAAGTCTCCAGGAGAGAGCTTTCACACACATATACACTTAGATTAGGCTAGAGTAGAATTTCTATCTTATATAAAAAAAAAAAAAATACTGTACTTAAAAGCCATTAATACTAAAGAGTAGTTTATAAGCTAATCCTAAATACACATATTCAATGCCATGCCTATAACCACTCTAGCAAATACTATATTAGATTAGAATAATGCAGAAAAGAACTCACTTTGCTCTATGTTGCTAGTCAATTTGGAGTCAACTCTGTCAAGTTAATGGTGTAACATCACAATGGTGTAGCATCCCGTAGACTAAAGTTAATTCCCTTTTATAATACTTTTTTGATTTTTTGTTACATGTATTATTGTCTTCCCATATTAATGACATCTAATATAATGCAAAGGATAAAAATTTTAAGAACCGATCTTTTTAATCATATTGGGTTTAATTTAGTTTTTTTTTTAAAGTATATTAGGTATCCAATAAAGTTTTAACAAATAATTGCATTGAATTTAACTATAGGAAAAAAAAATTACAGTTTATACTTTATTAATCAATACAATCATGTATTTGCATTTAATTAGAATAAAATTCCAACAAATAACTGCAATGAATTTAGCTATACCAAAAAAAAAAAAAAATACAATTTATATTTTATTAGTTAATGTAATACTTCTAAGAAATTGTACTAAATACTTTTTTCTTAATGCAAGCATGAATGCCATATTTTATTTTTATTTTTTAAACTTTAGTGGGTTAAAATTCTTTGAGCACCTGATATTATCTCTCCTTCTATATAGAATATCTCATTCAGCTCCTCACAAAACGAACGCTGATTGTGGGGCACAAAGATTCTCCTTAATTTTGGATTAAGAAAAAAGTTTGAAATATAATAATTTTTTTTTTCTAATTGTTAAAGAGACATTTTTTTTTGCTTGGATCAAGTGACACAATGGGATAAGTATATATAAAAATGACAATGATGATATTGCATTAATCAAAATATATAATCTCCGCATTTTACATAATGGAATAATTATAACTTAAAAATAATCATTCAATTGTTTGATTATCACAAGAGATAGTTGTTCTTTATGAATGATTATTCATTAAAATGATAAACAAGTAATCCTTGAAAAAAAAAGGGTGTAATTGTACAAAGCTTTACTTAATTTGCAACAAGGCGAAACACTTATCATCATGGCATAATCGTTGCACTAAAGAAGAGCTAGCAAACATAAGATTATACAGCAAAAGTAGAGCAAGAAAGTGCATTAGCATGAACAGAGAAATTGATAAACCCATAATGTTGTATTCAATTTTGTTTTGCACTCTTAAAATTTAATAAGCACATCCTGGAGATTGGACTTCAAGATGGCACATTATTTTACTTAAAATTATGCATTATCGTGAGAGACCCGCAATTGCAATGTTTTCTTACTATCAATATTGTAGTTGGAAAAGTGAATATGTTCCATTATTTAATGTCGAAGGTCACAATAGTTTAGACCTTGACTATATGGAGTTAGGCAGAGATGCATATCTGATTTGGAGTCAACTTAGTCAAGTTAATGGTGTAACATCACGAAGTGCTAATGTTAATTCCCTTTTATAACATTTTTTGGTTTTTGCTACATGTATTATTACCTTCCTATATTAATGCCATCTCTTTCTCAAAAAAAAAAAAAAATAAATAATGCCACCTAATATAAATGCAAAGGACAAAAACTATAAGAACCGTTTTTTTTTTAATCATATTGGGTTTGTTTTAGTTTTCAAAAAGAGAGCATATTATATGTGGAGATAAAAAACAAACACCAAATTGATAATGGTGGAAAAAATTACTTGCACAATTAATTTCTAAAAAGATCGGAAAATATTCCACAATGAGAAATCTAAATAGCAAATTGAAGAAACAAAAGGATCAAAATAGACTTATATATGTATAGAAACTGTGGGGGTGAAATGGTTAAAATATGCATTTGGGCCTTGGGCCTGATTTGGTGGTATAGACTTGTCCGAGCAGAGCCTTCGAAGCCCACAAGTCGACTCGTGCTAGGTAGATTGGTGAGTTCATCTGAGGAGAGGCGTCTCTTCGGCCAAGTCAGCTAACGACCGTATGACGTGTCATGATGCATGGGGAGAGAATTCTAGAAGGCTTGGTGGGTAAAGACGTGTTCCATACTGTTGTTGAGAGAAGGAACGTATGTGAAATATTAAGGGAAAAGGTTGCTACCACCACACTGAATACCTTGCACCTCCCTCCCTGGCCAGATTAATAGAAAAATTACTTCTAAACAGTAATGTTCAACTTTCCAACTACTGTTTGAGGATATCAAGAAGATGGTGGATGTGACAAGTATCTAATTGGGTGATCTGTGCTACACGTGGAAGGTGAAAAGGAGGAGAAGATTGGTATAAGAGAGGAAGAGAGACACGAAAAAGGAAAAAAAAGAAAAGAAAGAAGAAGAAAGAAAGGCATTAGAGACTTGAACTTCAATTGTTATCTATTGTTTAAAGGAAGAAAGACTATACAAGCTATCCTCGACTAATATCAGAGGAGAGTATCTGTTATACTTTTCCATTGATTGTGTGTGTAATGGCATTCAGGCCGTCCATTTGTTGTCCAATTTCCATAAGACTTAGGTTTCAAGCCCACGCTCTACAAATTTTTATTGTATAAGGCTTTTTGGGCCTGAGTCCATCTCATGATTGGACTGGGTACAAATTGTCTTCTTATAGAAACAATGTTCCCAATGTACAAGGGGTCGGATCAAGGACTAAAAACGCTTCCAAATCGGAAGGAAAATCTGGAGAGAAAAGTGCTATGGTAGCACTTTTACAAAAATGCCCTCTTCCCACCTATTTTTTTTTTCATCGTGACCTAACGTTTTTTTCCTTTTTTTTTCTTTCTTTCAACGTGACCTGAAGTTTTTTTTCTTTTTTTTTTCCCACAAGGTGACCTGACGTTCTTTTTGTTTTTCAAAATTTTTTTTTTCTCAAAACGTGACAAGACGTTCATTTTTTTTTTTTCAATATGACCCTATTCAACGTTTTTTTTTTTACATTAGAATAATAAAAAAATAATAAAAATTTATATATATGATGTGATAAATTTTATATTATGTAAGGAGTACAAATAAATCTATTTCTTACATATTAGGTAACAATAGTATAATAGTCAATTTATATAAATTACATTTTTTATCCTTCCCTTTTTCTCTCCAACCAAACAAAATAGATTTCCTCCGTACCACTTTTCCACCCCTCAAACTGAACACACAAGAGGGAAAACTAAATATTTTTCATCCTCCCACTTTTCCACTTCTCCAACCGAACGGACCCTAATAGTGCACCCTCTTTAACATGAGAAATATGTGCATATGGGAATACTTTAAAAAAACAAGTATTGTAATAGACCAAATATATAATGGAATAACTATAACTTAAGAATAATCATTCAATTGTTTGGTTATATTTTTGTTACAAGAGGTAATTGTTCTTTACGAATAATTATTATTTGAAATGAAGAATAACTAATCCTTAAAAAAAAAAAAGGTGTAATTGTAAAAAGCTTTCCTTGAATTGCAACAAGGCGAAGCTCTTGTCATCATGGCATAATGGTTGCATGAAAGACGAACTAGCAAACATAAGATTGTACAACGAAAGTATAGCAAGAAAGTGCATGAGCAAGAACAGAGAAATTGATTAAACCATAATGTTGTACTGAATTTTGTTTTGCACTCTTGGATTTTAAGCACACCTGGAGACTGGAAAGTCAAAATGGAACATTATTTTAATAAAAAATATTGTGAGAGACCCGCGATTGCAATGTTTCTTACTATCATCATTGGAGTTGGAAAAATGAATGTGTTTCATAATTTCATGTCAAGCTCACAAATTTAGACCATGACCACGTGGAATTAGGCAGAGATGCACATTGTTTTGGAGAAGCTTATATTGTTTTTTGATAAAAACTTTTCATTGAAAATATGTTAAATATACTTATAATTTTGTACGGAATTTTATTTTGCACTCTTAGAATTTAAGCACACCTGGAGGTTGGGAGCCCAGGTGGAGCATTATTTTAATTAGAAATATGCTTTATCAGGAGAGATCTGCAATTGTAGTGTTTCTTACTATCATCATTGTTGTTGGAAAAATGAATATGTTCCATAATTTCATGTCAAGCTCACAATAGTTTAGACTGACTATATGGAATTAGGCAGAGATGCATGTCCATTTAGAGTAGTTTATTTACCATTAATAAAATATTTTTGCTATAAGTGTGCTAAAATATACATATACTTTAAAAAAATAAAAAAAAAAGTTTTAAAAAATTATACTTTTTTGAAGTTTTAAAAATACAGTACTTAAAAGCCATTAATACTAAAGAGTAGTTTATAAGCTAATCCTAAATACACATATTCAATGCCATGCCAATAACCACTCTAGCAAATACTATATTAGATTAGAATAATGCAGAAAAGAACTCACTTTGCTCTATGTTGCTAGTCAATTTGGAGTCACCTCTGTCAAGTTAATGGTGTAACATCACAATGGTGTAGCATCCCGTAGACTAAAGTTAATTCCCTTTTATAATACTTTTTTGATTTTTTGCTACATGTATTATTGTCTTCCCATATTAATGACATCTAATATAATGCAAAGAATAAAAATTTTAAGAACCAATCTTTGTAATCATATTGGGTTTATTTTAGTTTTTTTTTTTAAAGTATATTAGGTATCCAATAAAGTTTTAACAAATAATTGCATTGAATTTAACTATAGGAAAAAAAATTACAGTTTATACTTTATTAATCTATACAATAATCTTTTTGAATTTAATTAGAATAAAATTCTAACAAATAACTGTATTGAATTTAGCTATACCAAAAAAAAAAAAATTTACAATTTATACTTTATTAGTCAATACAATTTATACTTTATTAGTTAAAGTAATACTTCTAAGAAATTGTACTAAATACTTTTTTCTTAATGCAAGCATGAATGCCATTTTTTATTTTTTATTTTTTAAACTTTAGTGGGTTAAAATTCTTTGAGCACCTGATAACCATTTCTCCTGTTGCACTTCTCCTCCTTTTATAACCATTTCTCCCTTTCTCTCTCTCCCCAATTGGCTCGTTCCCAACTGGATTTGGGGGATACTTGTCCCATCATCCCTCTATTCTACCACTCTTAGATCATGAAATAGGACTTTTGCGGGTGTTTCCATTGTTTAGGCCAATCAATCAGCTTTAATGTGGTAGAGATTAGGTGTAGAATCTTATTAATGCGGAAGTGACTACTTCAGTGGTCCTTGAAGGAAAAATTCTGGTTTTGTATCTCATACAAAACATACAGCGGAAGTAACAAACAATGATCTATTTCATTCATGATTGATAACGTGCACAAAGTAAATTTCAGAATTTAAGAACAAGATAGCGTACCTTGGTGTGGAGAAATTCAAAACAAAGATTAGAAGCACTTGGAAACACTTTTAATCTTCACTCAAATTCCACTTTACGCCCAAGATGTGTGGTCTCTCAATCAGTTTTTCAAAGGGAGAATGAAAGTGTGTCTCACACTCTCTCTCACACCGTTTCTTTTTCTTTTCTAATCTCTTCTAATAAAAATTCTGTATGTTTCTCCATTTATAACTAACTGATTATCTAATTGGGCTAGCCTATTGGGCCTTTCCAATTGGGCTTTAGTGTGTGGCTTGGAGTGGGACCAAAAGGGACCAATAAGACACTAGCTCCAATGGGCCTTGGGCTTTTCTGTCAACTCATGACAAGTCCAAAGTTACCATTATTTATATTTAATACCATTATATAAATATAATTGCACTCTAGGCCTTATTAATAAATTATATCCTAAGACTTTATTATACACGTAACCCCTTCATAAAATATTCGTAGTAACACAAAGTCATAAATGTAGACTGCCACTTTGTAAATTACTACATCTTATCCTTGAGTACCCGGTTTAATTCTTTAAAGTTATTCATTATATATTTATGAAATCCAATTTCATAAATATATATTTTAGTAATTTCTTACTAAAGTAGTTAGGCCTAACTCTCTGAATAACTGAAACCATTAAACTTATCTCAAGGGAATATTTTATATCTCCATTAAGAGACTATGAATTCAATCTTGAGAATATATGTTCCATCAACACTAAATGTGGCTGCCCAACATACTGAGGTTTTGACCATCACTTCAGATCTCACTCCTGATATATCAAAGCAACCTACACTTCATGATCAGGTCCATTATTCTCTCAGGATTAAGAGTTCATGCAAATAGAAGTCGTGAGATTTATTATTCATTTGACAGTCATTAGGAGAATAATTAATCTCACAGCGGTCCTGTTCAATATGTCTTAACTCTTAAAACATATCAACATATCAACTAGAAGTCTCCACTTCCATGATCAAGACAAATCATCTTAGTTGACACGTTATAGTCTTCGCAGCTGAAATGCCCAATTTCATCACCAACTACGAACTATAAATTCTGAGTTTACAAAGAACTTGTGATTTACATCTTCTGTGACTTTTCACATAAATCACATACAATGCATCTCATGGACTATATGATAATGTCCCATATTCATGTTACCATTATTTTAGATAATAATAAAATAACTTTATCAATTACAATATTAAGTTATACATAATGTCATACATAATGTCATACATAATATCATACATAGCATCATACAATAAGATTTAAGGGCACTAATCCTAACAGTCCTTATCCCCTCCTTGCCTATCTCGGAGTGAGTTTAATGGAAGGTGGCATCATGGTTCAGAGGGGAATTGATCATTTGTGGTTCTTTTATCATTTGTCGTAATGAAGGTTCAGGACATCACCTCGACCACGGACCTTAGTAATTGAAGTTAGTCTGGGCCTCCGTGGAAGTGATCTTGGGAGGTTCCCTTCTATCTATCAGATCACTTCATCCACATCCGTATCTTTGGGCTGGACCTATCTTTCTAAAAATAATCTTATTAGGCTTTTGGTTCTCAGCTTGAGCTCACACTCATCCCCCCACAATAACAAATAACTGTATTGAATTTAACTACACTTTTTTTTTTTTTACAATTTATACTTTATTAGTCAATACAATAATTTATTTGAATTTAATTAGAATTTTTTTTTTAGAAACAAACTAAATGTTAAACACACACGCACACACACAAACACGCATAATTATACACGCTCTCACCAAGATCAATTAGGCCCATTCAATTTTTTTATTATGTTTTTATTACACAAGATAGTTATTATTTATGAATGATTATTCTTTAAAATGAAGAATAACTAATCCTTAAAAAATGAGTGTAATTTTTATTTCTTATACAAATTTGAGTTCCAGAAAAAGCTCCTACTCTTTGTTGCCAAGTACTCTCTCTCTCTCTCTCTCTCTCTATTCGAATTAGAATATTTTTTCATAACTCATTTATTCTCTCTATAGTCTTTCTTGGCTTTGTTCTTAGTTGATGAGATTCTTGTCTTAATTTTTCTATTATTCCTTTTGTGGGGGCTCGAGGACCAAGGATGAAGTTGAAAAGTCGCAGTGTGGGGTGGGATTGCCACGGGCTCGAAAAGGAGGGTTGCTTGGGGAGGTGAAGAGATAAGTCAAAAGGACTCTGAGGCGTACCAAGTGGGAACCAGAGATCATGGGGAAAGTTTCTTGTTTGAGGTAGCCTGTAGCCTTCGCATTGAATGCTCTTCATCTAACTTCCTGGTCGTATTAAATGGTGAGCAACAGCTTTATCAACTGCATTGATGAGGAAGTGACCTGAACAGTGCAAGTCACAGCTAAGCAGACTCCTTCCACCATCTTCTTCAAATGTAGAAAGAGACAAGTGTCATGAGAAGAGGCTAGTCAGGAATGGATGGATGGTCAAGATGTGAAGTAGGGGAGATTATATAAGAAAAGGAAGGTTTTCAAAGAGAGGGATGGGACAAAAAAGATCATTTGCAAAAAAGATCATTGAGAGAAGAATATGAATAGTATATTTCTTTGTGTATTTTTGGCCTCCTCGGGCAAGCATGTATTGATACATTGACCTACATACTTTACAAAACGAGGCCTTCCAACCTCATTCTCATTCTCGAGCTAAGCCCTCTCTTGTTGTTTGATTCTCTCTCTCTAACAAATTTATTGATTTGGGCTTAAGTTGAACCCTACAAGCTCACTATTCTAAGTGGGCTTGGGTTGACAGAATTTTTGGTCCTTACACCTTCCACTTCCAGTACCACAACAAAGAGACCCTAAATTTTATCTTATTTTAGGCAGTCAAGAGAAACCAAATTCTAGATCAATAGTTTCATTTTACATTATTTATTTCCATTAATTATCATTTTAAACTAATACAAAAAGGATAAAATACCCAACTATTGCTAGCATCACATTCTTTTTCTATTGCGAACAGCAGATTAGAGCCAGTTTGTTTGTTTGTTTTTAGTTTGATATTCTCAAATACGGAAACTCAAGTTTGTTTATTGATTATATCTATTTTGCTGTCCTTACAAATTGAAAATTAATTCAAAACATAATTTAATCTATGTAAGCATATAATTTTGTAAAAATGGTGTTTTGGAAATTTGACTAAATATGTATCATATTGCACCACCTTATTCATGTGTTATCACCAAATGAGTGAATAAGAATTATTTTTCCATTTTCGCTTCTTTTATCACTAGTAATTTTTATTCTTATTATACTTTAATCATCATTACAGTGTACCAAACGTGGTTGAACCTTTACTGTAATTGACTAACTATTTTTTAGGGATTTGAGAGCAAATTTCAGTTAAATGACTATTTGTTTATTAATTTTTTTTAAAATTTCCAATTTAGTGGCAGTGGGATGGGGACCTATTAGATTCCTCTTGAATGGTTGCACTTCACACATTAACAAAAGATTTCATAAAAAAAGTTTAAATTTGTAATTAACATTGTTGACAAAAATAAAACATCATATAGGCCGAGAGGAAATTCAATTAGAATTTAAATTAAATTTCAAGTAGAGTTTAATTTTGTGCTATGTGTCTCATATAAATTTTTTAATTTTTGTTTCAATTGAGTTAATTTAGTGCAAATTATGAGGAGTCTAATATAAATGAACTGTGAAAACCCAATCATATACCAAAATTCTAAGAAGAGAGAGTTTGAAAGATTATACTTCCAATGCCATTTGTTTGTCTAGCTAAAAATAATTCAAATTTATCAACTTTTTATATAATACTATGAATAGTCATTCTTTTTTAGGTAGAAAAAAAAAAAAAAAAAAAAAAATATATATATATATATATATATATATATATATGTATGTGTGTGTGTGTGTGTGTGTGTGTATCGTATCAATGCGTATGACATTTTTGTTCAGCAACATCAACAACTATGTCATTATTTTCTTTCCATTAAAAAACAAAATTTTTATTTTCTATTTTTTTCTATTAATCTTTTAGCGATTCTACAGTTTTCACTTCTACTTCCATAACACCCCTGACTCTCTTTCTCTATTGTTTTTAATTTCCCATGTAAGCCCTTTAATGCCTCAAACTCTCTCTCTCTCTCTCTCTCTCTCCTCCTTTCTTGCCTCTTCCTCTTCTCTTTGAACCCAACCATTTCATACATATTTAGTTGCCACCACCCCCATAAAATCAAAAAGATGATATATGAACTATTAGACATCCTTTGTCTCTCTTAACCGGAAGATGAATGGTTTTAGATTTATCTCTTGCCATAAAAGAGCTACTTTTAGAGTAGCAAGCCTATGTCTCTTTTACAATGAATTGTTGCCAAGCAAATAGTTTGCTCTCTGTTTTGATGCTAAAGGTAATTTCAATATTTGCATTTCTATATATGTTTCCACGTGTTTGATAAAATGACTACAAGAAGGATTTAAAAAAAACAAAGATGGTCATGTTCATGTAGAAGAACAAATAGCAAGAATAAATGTTAAAGAATACTGTTATGTTAGTAAACTTCATTCATAAATGTGTTTTCAACACTTAGAAAAATTCCTAAGGTGTGTTTGTGAGAGACCACACCCCTCGCCCATTTTAAATTGATTGGTATGGGCTAAACCCATGTGAATGACTTTGGTCCTAGATATAATCTAAGATAAAATACATGACTTTGTTTTCTGGTTACAATCTAGAGATTGAAAATTACATTAAGTATTTGATCTTCTAATTATTAATCTAAGCTCGGGAGCTATGTTACAAATTAAGAACGTGTTAGGCACCCACCTTACTCGATAAATATGGTCTTTTAGACTATAGTGACCAACATTCATGTTACATCGTTGTGAGAGACCTCGAAAGTGCCTCTCAAAAAAGAGAGATTTTTGGAGTGTTTTTTGGGCATCTCTCTTTTTGGGTAAGTGGCGTGGAGTCGCCACTTATTTTTTTACAAAAAAAATAAGAAAAAATAATTATAAAATACATGACTGAATTGTTCTTTTATCATTGATTGAATAAAAAAGTACATATTTGAAAAAATAAATACATGACTGAATTGTTCTTCATTTGAAATTGATCCTTTGAGTGCCTCCATGTAGAGTAACGACTGAAGAGGTTTTATTTCACAATAGGATTCAATTCTATATGGAGCAGGCATATATTTCCAACATTCATTAGTGTCATCATACTAAAAATGATTATGTCTATGTCCTCGGGATCCGGGATGGGATGTTTAAAACCAACTTAGGTTTAGGGAATGGTTTGCGGGGGTTAGTTACATTTTGTTAACGTGTATAGTGTTGTGGGCTTTAGGCCCAACTAGATTACTTGTATAGCACACATTTTTGTACTACACTCTTACTTATATTGCACTCATATGCCTCCTATATAAAGGCACTCATGTATATTCTTTTAGTAAGAAATATAATACTATTGAATTCAGTATTTCTAACATGGTATCAGAGCCAATGCTCTGACCTTTTCTTAGCAATATTTTCTTTATTGATGTTACTCCATTCTTAACATCGCTTCCGCCGTCACAGCAGCTGTCGCAGCCTTTCGCTGTTGAATCTCCAACGTCTTCCAGACATCGTCCTTGGGTTTCAGAATTGTAGCAGCCGCCGTTGAGGAGTTCCACACTGCAAAGACCACTGCCCTTTTCGATATCGTCGCAAATCTTGCTCCGATCAATTTTCTGTAGGTACCACTAAGATCGTCTTGCAATGATCTACATGTTCGTGGAAGCCTCAAAGCCATCAGAGATCGCACGCCCCGCTCAAAGAATCTGTGCTGCAGCTCATGCACCCCACACGCCGTCATTTCTTCCAGGCTGACGTCATCCATGACCTCATCAGTGCCACGTCAGCCCTAGTTTATGTCAGCATCCAGTCGCCTGTTGACGTCAGAGCCACATCATCTTGCTGACATCATCATCTCTGACCGAGTGGACCGTTGACTTTGATCGGACCGTTGACTGAGCGTTGACTTTGACTATTTACTTTTTCCCAGAGTTGACTTTTTGCAATCCAAGTTCTCCTTACTCAGTTTTTCGCGTAGATTTCATTTTTGCAGTCTGTTCTTGCATATTGTGTCTCTAAATGGATAAAAATGATGTTTTTCTTCCTTGCCCCATCAATACTGTATTGGAGAGGAATAAGAATTACTTATCTTAGTCTCAAGCTATGCACAGTTTTCTTAAGGGTCGCATGCTTTGGCAATATTGTACTGGTGCAATCACTATTCCTGTCAAGAGGCAAGTGAAGAAGATGCTGCCTTCCTCAGTCGCATGATTGAATGGGATAGTCATAACCACATGATCCTCACATGGATTCGAAACACTTCCATTTACTCCATCTCTAATCTGTTGGGCAGCTTTGACGATGCAAAATCAACATGGGGTATGTTGGCCAAAAGATACTCCACTACTCACAGATCCATGAAATATCAGTTAGTGGTTGAATTGCATCAGCTCAGGCAAGAACTAGGGCAATCCATCAATGACTACTATGATCAGCTTCGCTTCATTTGGGACCAAATTGACCTTTCTGATCCAAACTGGGCATGCTCAAAAGATGCTCAACAATATGCTGCTGTTAGAGATGAATTTCGTCTCTAGGAGTTCCTAATGTCACTTCACAAGGACTATGAGCCCATCCGAGTTCAACTTCTTAATCGCAGTCCTCCTCCCTTTCTTGATACTGCTGTAAACGAGTTAGTCAGAGAAGAAGCTCGCCTTGCAACCCTTCAAGCCCATAATAAGTTTAATGTTCTGGCTATTACTCCTTCTGCTCCACCCATAGAGCAACCTTAGCAATCAGGTGATCCCTTTGATTCTAGCAATTGTCGCAAGCAAACCAACAAAAAGTTCTGCAACTATTGCAAGCATCCTGGCCACACTATTGAGACTTGTTACCGTCATAACAAATCTACTGCTGCAGTGGCTAATACTGAGCCTACTCCGCCGATGCCTTCCATTTCAATTGAGTCCCAGTCTTCTGGATCCATTACTAAACTCTCACCCACTGAACTACAAGACATCATAGCTCAGGCTGTTCGTATGGCTGGTAATGCATCTCTTTCTACTGCTCTCTCAGTTTTACTCGATAAGTATCAAACTTGGCTTTTTTATTCTACCTGTTGCAATCACATGACACCTCATTCGTCCTTATTCTCCAAACTTGACCCTGCACCACATCCTTTTAATATTCATATAGCTGATGGTTCCACCATGCATGGGAATAGTCTAGGATTTGTTTCGACCTCCAACATCTCTGTTCCTGGGGTCTTCCATGTACCTGACCTATCCTATAATTTGTGCTCTGTGGGACAATTAGCTGAACTAGGATATTGCCTTATTTTTTACTATTTTGGGTGTATTGTGCAGGATTCGAGGACGGGATAAGAGCTTGGGACTGGTCCTAGAGTTGGGCTTATGTTTCTTGTGGAAAATCTTCATCTTCCACTTGTTGCTCCAGTTTCTGTTGCCGCTGCAGTTTCTTCCTTACATTCTCTTGCACTTTGGCATTCTCGTCTTGGTCATGCACCCTCTTCTCCGGTACAACAGTTAGCTTCTAAGGGCTTGTTAGGTTCTGTGTCCAAAGACAATTTTGATTGTACTTCATGCCAGCTAGGAAAATAGTCAGCTTTACCTTTTAATAATAGTGATTCTATCTCTAATAGTATTTTTGAGTTAATTCATTCTGATGTTTAGGGACCTTCTCCTGTTGCTAGTATTGGTGGATCTTTTGTTATTTTTATTGATGATTATTCTCGTTATAGTTGGATCTTTCCTATGAAATCTCGTTCTGAAATTTTACCAATATACAGTAACTTTGCAAAAATGGTTGAAACACAATTATCCAAACGTATCAAAATTTTTCGATCTGATAATGCTCTTGAATATAC
Organism: Castanea sativa; assembly: GCF_040712315.1. Lineage (NCBI taxonomy): Eukaryota > Viridiplantae > Streptophyta > Magnoliopsida > Fagales > Fagaceae > Castanea > Castanea sativa. Next base: position 34,818,170 of record NC_134016.1, on the reverse strand, counting down.
TCAATATGCTTTTCAAGCTCTATTACATTCCTATGACACTGTACATCATCTAACTTGTCCAGGTACCTCTTAGCAAAATGGTCGAGCTGAATGAAAACTTCATCACATTCTTGTCACTGTTCGTGCTCTTCTTCTTTCTACCAAAGTTCCTACCCCATTCTAGGGTGAAACTACTCTTCATGCTGTTCATGCTATTAATCGTATTCCAAGCACTGTCATCCATAATCAAACTTTGAATGAGTGCCTTTTTGGGTCACCCTTGACTATCATCACCTTCACTCTTTTAGACCTGCTTGTTTCGTTCTTCTTCAGCCTCATGAGCACAACAAACTTGAGCCTCGTTCGATCTAGACTTTGATGTTTCCTTGGTTATGGCGAGACTCAAAAGGGGTATCGGTGTTATGATCCTATCTCTCATCGTCTTCGTGTTTCTCGTAATGTTGTCTTCTGGGAACACCGCTTGTTTGTTTAACTCTCTCACTTTCGTTCTTCTCTAACTACCTCCTCTGTTTCAGAAATATTTCTAGATGAGCCTCATGTTCCTTCTACAAATATTCTTGATTCTCCTTTGGACTTCTTTATCCAACCTCCAGATATTTTTTATGCTTCTCCTGGACAGGTCGAAGATGAACAGGTTGATGACGAGCTACCCCACCTTAAGCCTGGGTCCCCTACTCCTTCTCCTCTTGAAGATCCTCCACAAGACATTCCACCTTGTCATTCAACCTGGGTAAGATCCATTCTTGTCCATTTATTTGACTATCATTGTTATACTACCCTTGCTACACTTCACGAGCCTCACACCTATCGTGAGGCCTTCACTGAACCTTTATGGCATATTGCGATGAAAGAGGAACTTTATGCATTAACCAAAGATCATACTTGGAACCTGGTTACTCTCCCTCTTGGACAGTCTGTGGCTGGTTGTAAGTGGATCTACAAGATTAAGACTCGCTCTGATGGGTCTATTGAGCGCTATAAGGCTCGTCTTGTTGCAAAAGGTTTTATACAGGAGTATGGGATTGATTATGAAGAGACACTTGCTCTAGTTGCTCGTATCTCATCTGTTCGTGCTCTTTTAGCTGTTGTTGTTGCTCGCAAATGGAATCTTTTTCAGACGGATGTTAAAAATGCCTTCTTCAATAGGGATTTGAGTGAAGAAGTTTATATGCAACCTCCTCCTAGTCTCTCTGTTGAATCCAACAAGGTTTGTCGCCTTCGACGTGCACTTTATGGCCTTAAACAAGCTCCATGAGCTTAGTTTGCTAAGTTCAGCTCTACCATCTTTCGCTTGGGTTACACTGCCAGTCCTTATGATTCTGCCTTATTTCTTTGTCGCACTGATAAAGGCACCATTTTACCTCTCCTCTATGTGGATGATATGATCATAACTAGTGATGACCTCGGTGGCATGTAAGAACTTCAGGATTTTCTCAGTCAGTAGTTTGAGATGAAAGATCTTGGACATCTCAGCTATTTCTTGGGTCTTGAAATCACTCATTCCACAGATGGTCTTTATATTACTCAAGCCAAGTATGCTTCTGACCTTTTGTCTCGAGTTGGACTCATTGACAGCAAGACTGTTGATACTCCGGTTGAACTTAATGCGCATCTGACTCCCTCAGGGGGGAAACCATTATCTAATCCTTCTCTCTACAGGCGATTGGTTGGCAGCCTAGTTTATCTCACAGTTACTTGTCCAGACATTTCCTATGTTGTTCATCAGGTAAGTCAGTATCTGTCTGCTCCACGATCGACTCACTATGCTGCTGTTTTATGCATTCTTTAATATTTGAAGGTCACTTTCTTCCATGACCTTTTCTACTCAGCTCAGTCTCCTCTTGTATTCCGTGCATTCTCTAATGCTGATTGGGCAGGCGATCCCATTGATCACAAGTCCACCACTGGTTATTCCTTTCTTCTTAGCTCTTCTTTGATTTCCTGGCGAACCTTTGTGGCCCGCTCCAGTACTGAAGCTGGATATAGCGCCCTTGCTGATACCACATCTGAGCTCGTTTGGCTACGATGGCTTCTTAAGGACTTAGGTGTGCCCACATCCTCTGCTACCCCTCTTTATTGTGACAACCAGAGTTCCATCCATATTGCTCACAATGATTTCTTCCATGAACGGACTAAACACATTGAGATTGATTGTCATTTTATCCGTTATTATTTTGTCCATGGTGCTCTCAAGCTCTTCTCCATCTTCTCCAAAGATCAACTTGCAGATATCTTCACCAAGTCACATCCTAAGGGACGCCTTCGTGATTTAGTTGACAACCTCAAGCTGGTCTCACATCCACCTTGAGTTTGAAGAGGGTGGTTAACATGTATAGTGTTGTGGGCTTTAAACCCAACTAGATTACTTGTATAGCACACATTCTTACACTACACTCTTACTTGTATTGCACTCATATTTACTAGTACTGCACTCATATATCTCCTTTATAAAGATACTCATGTATATTCTTTTAGTAAGAAATACAATACTATTGAATTCAGTATTTCTAACACATTTGATTGCTAATTGAAGTTGTTCAAAAGTTCTCAAAACTGTTATAATATAAATTATCTGACAGCCTAACAATATTTACTCAGATCCAGCCTAATGGGTAATTAGGTATATTTTTGCTTGGACAGAGTTGGATATCAATTTGAGTCTGCTCTGTTTGGTTTTCAATGAAAATTTTAGGTGTCATTGGAGGTAGAAAGCTACCTGGGTTGAGTTTGTACTGTGTTTTACAACCCAGAACCATTTCATTTCTTTTCTCTAAACTTGTACAATGGCCAAGACTAAAAATCAACTATATCCCAGAAATTTATGCAGAATTTCCTTAACCATGATGTACATTTGGGGAGCCAGAAGAAATCAGTAATAGCCACAAGTGCCTTATTGCACTGATCACGAATCTTGCTCAGCATTGAATGTTTATCTGGCTGTATTGGTCAGTTGGTCTTGTGAAATGAGACGGTGCTTTACAACATAATCACTAATCTAGCATGTAATGAAAGTTCAACTTGAACATATATTGCGCAAAACTTAGGTAGAGTTTCTTAGGTGCAGATGTGCAGTACATTAGATTACACCAAATTAAGTTCAAACAGATAGCTGTATTGCGGTTACAAGCTATTCTGATCTTATTTATTTATGGGGATAAATGGAAGGCAGCTGTATGGAATTCCTCATCCATTCGTGCAGTGTTTTTGTGTAATATACACCAGTTGTTGGAGTATCTACCATCTGATGTTGTTATTGTTTTCAAGTTTCAACTTTAAATCATGAGTCTCTAATATTGCACTGTCCCATTCAATCCTTGTGGGGTTAAAGCAACGTGAAAAGTTTATGCCGGTGATAATAAAATCATTATTTCTATGAAATATGGAGAATGTGATATGCATGTGAATCTATTCTGATTTTTTCAGTTCTTTGTCCTGACTCTTGACATAGGTGGAATAAATTGTCAGATCTGCAAAGGATGTATGCATTCCATTATTTTCTGTCTATGCAGGACATTCTGTCACTTCTAGTCCCCATGAATTTTCTTTCACTTATAGAATCGTGGGGGAGAATAGTTTATTTAATTGTGATTTGTTTAAATGATTTAATAATAGGCTTGTAAATTCTCACGTTTGAGTAGTTTGGATATTTTTTTAACCCAATTTGTAGAAAAACTTATGGAAGGTAAAAAAGTGACTCAATTTACATGAATATGAAATTTCAATTATAAATTTCAATTGGAAACATAAAAAAATTCAAATTTTAAATAAAAAAATAGGAACAGATACTTTAATAACTTGCAAGCCTAAGATGATATCAATTGTCTCAATAAACTGCAAATTTGGGGCCACAGAGGTAGCAAGGCAAGGGTCCTAAAAAAAACACTAGTTTTTATGTTGGCATTTACCGCTAAACACTTTTTTAGTTTTAAGGGCTAGACGTGTGTCTATGTCACAATCACAAACACCAAACATGTTTTTTTTTTTTTGTTGAGAAACCACAAACACCAAACTAAGCTATCACATAACGTGAGATTTTTAATAATTTCTGCTTGGTCCGAGAGTTAAAATCTTCCTTAAAATAGTGGGAGGCCACAATTTGTGGGTCTGTCATATGTGTGTGTGTGAAAAATGTGTCTTCTTGGAAAGGCCATTCTCATGGTCCCTTCTTCAAGCCATTCGAAAGCTCTATTAAAATTGATAAATTGGAAGATTAATGGAGACCCAAACGGTATAAGTTTTTTTAAAAATCCCTATCTTCATAGGCTCAGCCTCTGCTTTTAGTTGCACAATGTGGGCTGCACTTCACAGCTCCTCCTTATAATTTACTGAATTGTTTACGTGCTTTGTCTACACTACACAAATGTTATTTATACTTATTATGCAAGAGTATAATTGGGTTTTGTACTTTTGTTTGCTCCACGTTACAAAAGTATTATTATTATCATTGAAAGAAGGAAAAAAAAAAAACAATTTAGGTTGAAATGGTTTTTTTTTTTTTCTTTTTTATTTGGGGTGGGGAATGAGGTTTAGTTGGCTCTAGATTGTGTGAATTTGGAATTTTAGATTATGAAGGATTTGTGTGGGCTTGTGTTTTAATCCCACCTTGGATGTGTGCTTAATAGCTATGGATTATATTAAGGGTGGCAATTCATGTTCATATATCGGTTCGTGTTGTGTCAATTCATGAATACTTGACTATATGGGTTAATACTAACCCACCATGTTTATTAAACGAGTTAAGATTCCTCAATCCTAACATAACATATTTATTAAACGGACTAGTCGTGTCAACCTGTTTATCAAATTTTATCAAAATGAAAAAAAAAATTATGAAAAACAAACAAATAAATATTTTTAATATAAAAATTCAGAATTAACGAGTAACTGCATCACAAATAATTATTCAAAATTAAAGTATATCTCAATATCACAAATAATCAATCACAATATGTCAAAGAAAATAAACCACAACAACTAATAAGCTTATATACCTAGGGTTTGAAGGGTATATTGGTAAAATGTCATTTAATTAAACGGGTCAAACGGATTTCATGGGTTGAAAACTAACCCAACTCGTTTATTAAATGGGTTAGTCGTGTCAACCCGAATATGACACGAACCCTTAAGCCTTACCCCATAACTTGCTAATTTCGTATTGTGTCGTGTCGGGTTCGCGGGCCGTGTCCAATTTTGCCACCCCTAGATTATATAAAGTGATTATGAGATGTCTTAATTACAATTTAATTAGTTGTTTTTAATTATCTTTTGCTTTGTTGGGTTTTTATTTTTTGGGCATGATACGTAGATCCTAAATAACATATATAACATGTACTTTTTTTTAGAAAGTTTCAACATATGGCGTCCGCTCCTAATAATAACTCTTTGCCATCAGACCAAGATATCAATTGGTTTTTGGTGTAGGCCGGGATTGAATCTCAGATCTTTTATTCAACCATCAGAGAATTTACTAGTTGAGTCAACTAGAACCCACAAAAATGTACTAAAAGTATCTTATAAAAAAGAAAAGATGTACGTAAATTCTAGAAACAAATGGACTAAATTACAACTTTGACCCTCAAAACTTGTGGTTGTTTTCATTTTGGCCCCTTAAGTTTGAGATTTTTTATATTGGTTCTTCAAGTTTGATTTTGTTTTCAAAATGGTCTTTTTGCTTATATCTATAACTGATCTAGCTATTTAGTGCTAGTAAAATTATGTCGTTTTTTTTTTTTTTTTTTTTATACTCTCTCTTAACTACCAAATTAGTCACAAACATGAACAAAAGGCTCGAAAATTAAGAATCGAAATCAAAAGTATAATTTAATTTAACAAATATAATATATATGATTATGTAGTTTGAAGTTTGAACATGACAACTTATTCTAAAAAAAAAAAAAAAAAATCTCAATTGAAAAAAAGGCCTACGTTAGTCAAAATATTTATCAACAATCGGTCTGTGAGGAAAAAGAGACAAATTCTATATGGAGCAAGCATATATTGCTAACATTCATTAGTGTCATTGTACTAAAATGTTAAAAACGATTATGTATATGCAGTGGCGGAGCTAGGAATTTAGGTCAGGAGGGGCAAGATTAAAAGATAAAATTGAAAGTAAAAAACTAATCTTAAAAAATTTTATATATGAATATTAAGAGTATGCAATATACTTGTGAATATTTAAATGTCACTCAATGACTTGAATGCTTTTAAAAAAAAACTCTGCTTGAATGCTTTTAAAAACTCAACAGAAACTCTAATAGCTTGTTTGGATGGAAGGTGAGTACAAGGAAGTAGAGTAGAGAGAGGGAGAGTAAGTTAAATTACCTTATTTGAATATTTTTTAAGAAAGAAGGGGGAGGGATTTGGGAGGGTTTGGATGAGTTCTAACCCCTCATTTTTAATTCCCCAAAATTGGAGAGATTTTGAGGGAGGGTAGAGTTTAGAAGTGCTGAACCAAATGAATTATTAAATTTACCCTTATTATATTAACAAAATTACAAATTATGAAAAAATTAATTATTCTCCCCTTACTTAATTTTAAAAAAAATCCAAAGATTTTTTTTAATTTTTTATGGGAGGCGTGCTTTATACTGTATTAGATATACACTTTTTTTTTTCCAGAGTTCTATTAGTATTAGTATTAGTACTCCAATAAAAAACAAAAAAGTTCCATTAGTATTAGGTTGGTGTGATTCCTATTCCGTATTGGCAAATATCATTAGCAGTAGGTTTTTTTTTTCTTTTCTTTTAATCATTACTAAGTGGGACCAATAGTTTTATATTAAAATTATAGTAGTTTTAGAATTCTATTAGTTAAGGCTGTTGAGTTCTGAACCATGTAATTGTTTGTTCCAAATAAATAAAAAAGTTTTTTTGTCTTTTGTGTAGGGGTAAATAAGACATTTCAGTTCAATACATTATCCTTATCAGTAAAAAAAAAAAAAAATTTGAAAGGTGCCCCCCCCCCCCCGGGTGTATATGTGCTGAAACTAAAGCAAGATACCTGCAGAAGCAATTAAAGAAAACGGCATTGTTTTCTGTCAAAGGAAAGGAGCAACTACAGAGGAAAAATACAGTCGTATGTTAAATGAAACTTTAGTTGCTGGCACGTGATTCAGGCAATTGGATGGACACGTGTTGTAATTTTATTTGTTTCCCTTTCAGCTATTAGATTACTTTCTGTTTTTAGTTAGTTAACTTTGCTTAAATCTCGCCTAATCTTCAGGGCTTGTGTAATTTTATTCAGTTCCTTTCATTTACTTTGTGAATACAAGTTCCTTTTCATAGAATATCTCTTTTCATCTAGAATCTTTCTTTCTCAGCATGGTATCAGAGCAACGAGTTAGCTCAGTGACTCGCTAATTTCCTGACTCGTTCTTGTCCGCCATTGTTGCTCTCTTTCAAGCTTTTTTTTTTTTTTTTTTTGTTGATCTCTAATTGAAGTTTTCTGTTGTTGCTTTGAATTTTTTCTTGCGAAGTATCTTCTGTGATTCTTTGCTTTGAAGCTTCAATCATGGCTTCGACTTCAGATCCTACCATTCTTCTGCAAACTATTCCACAAACAGAATCACCCTCACAGAACGTTTCAAGTTCTTCAATGGCAGATGAATCAGCCAATAATCCATATTTTCTCCCTGTTGCTAAGAATCCAGGGAAAATTCTCTCTTCGCAACCTCTGATTGGTCCAGAGAACTATGCTAATTGGACCAGATCTGTGTTCTTAGCCTTGAGTGCGAGGAACAAATTTGTTTTTGTTAATGGAGCAATTTCCAAACCAGAGGTGACTTCACCTCTGTACAATTCTTGGTGTAGATGTAACACCATGGTTCTTTCATGGATGGTGAATTCCCTTAGCAAAGACCTTAAGGCGAGTGTGAGGTATATCAACACTGCTCGAGAGCTGTGGATTGATTTGCGAGATCGTTTCTCTCAAGGAAGTTCACCCAGGTTCTATGAGTTGCAGAAGGAAATTTCGCATCTTACACAAGGTCAACTATCAGTGAGTTCTTATTTCACAAAGTTCAAAACATTCTGGGATGAATTTGCTAGTTATCAATCTTATGCTGCTTGCACCTGCGTTTGTACTTGTGGATTTGATAAAACTCAACAGAAAGAGCATGTTTTTCGTTTTCTTATGGGATTAAATGATAGTTTTGATCATATTACTAGTCAAATCTTGATTGCTGAGCCACTTCCTTCAATCAACAAAGTATGTTCTTTGATTCTGCAAGAAGAAATCAAAGAAATATAGGTCATGGAGTTAATGTGATTGTTGAACCTACTGCTTTGTATGCTAATAATAGCTACAACCCTAGCTTTAATCCCAACTTTAGGCCTAATCAAGGTCAAGGTTTTCATGGAGGGAAAGGGGGAAATTTGAAGAAGCAAAGGCCAGTGTGTACTTATTGTGGTCTGACTGGTCATATAGCAGACAAATGCTATAAATTTCATGGTTATCCACTAGGGTACAAACCAAAGGGGAACAGACCTATGGCAAAGCAGGTTTTTGTTGGATTTCAATCAGATGGTTCACTTGTTTAAGGACCAAATCTCTTTCCCAATGGTAATGTCTATGGTGGTCCACAATATGCTACTAATGCTCCTAGTGTGCAGTCAGATGCAATGAATTTCTCTCCACAGAATTTTGTTCCACAGAATTTTACTCCACATGATTTTTCTCCACAGAATTTTGCTCCACATAATTTTTCTCCACAGAATTTTGCCCCACAGACCTTTTCTTCACAATTCATGGCTCCATCAACACAGGCCTCTCAGTGTCCTATTTCACAGTCTCAATGTGAGCAGTTGCTATCATATCTGTCTGTTCTTAAGGACAATTCTGCTTCAGGTTCTGGAGTACCATCTACCCATCAAGCTGCAACTGTGATGGCTACTACTAGTGATAACCCTTCATCCAGTAACTTTGCACTCAATTTTTCAGGTAATCCCTTTTGGATTCCTCCAAATATGTCTCATTCCATTTTTTCTACTCATCTTGTAGATAGGAAAGCATTCAAATCTAGTGATTGGATCATTGATACAAGAGCCATTGATCACATGGTTCATTTAGTGACTCAATTAACTACCATAACTTCTATTTCTCAAACCTATGTTTTTTTGCCAAATGGGGAACAAGCTATGGTTACACACATAGGGACAGTTAAAGTTTCCACTACACTTACTCTCACCAATGTGCTTTGTGTGCCGTCTTTCAGTCCTAACTTGATTTCAGTTAGTCAGCACAAAAGCTTATTTTTGTTGCTTGATTTTTCTCGGAAATTGTTGTTTCATCTAGGACCTGGCTCATTGGAGCATGATTGGTCTGGGTAGAGAAAGCAAAGGGTTGTACTTGCTGCAGCAAAACTTTACTCAAACTTCTCCTTTTTCAGCCTTTGCTGCACAATCTGTTACTTCCACCTCTTCAGATTTATGGCACACTCGTTTAGGTCACCCTTCTCTTTCAAAATTGTCAATATTGAAAAAGTTTGTACCTTTTGTACCTACAAATAAATCACAGTGTTGTGATATTTGCCATTTTGCAAAGCAAAAGAAACTTTCATTTCTAACTAGTAAACATGTTTATGTTTCTCCTATTGATCTTGTACATTGTGACCTTTGGGAATCTTTCTTTTAGGCAACTAATGAAGGTTACAGGTATTTTTTGACTATTGTTGATGATTTTTCTAGATGTACTTGTGTGTATCTTCTTAAACATAAATCATAAACTGGATCCTTGATTCCTCAATTTGCTGTTTTGATTGAAACTCAATTTGGTCAGAAATTAAAATGTATAAGAAGTGATAATGGAACTAAATTTTACTTGAGGGATTTTTTCAAAAACAATAGAATTTTGCATCAGTTATCATGTGTTGGTACCCCACAGCAAAATGCCATTGTTGAAAGGAAACATCAACATATTCTTAATGTGGCTAGAGCCTTGCACCTTCAATCTCAAGTTCCTTTATCATATTGGGGTGATTGCATTTTGACTGCAGTGTATTTGATTAATAGAACCCCTTCCAAACTTTTGCATAACAAAACTCCTTATGAAATGCTTTTTAACAAACCACCTTCTTTTGAACACTTGAGATGTTTTGGTTGTTTATGTTTTGTTTCTACTTTACCTCACAATAGACACAAATTTGCTTCTAGAGCTCGAAAGTGTGTTTTCTTAGGTTATCCTCATGGCATTAAAGGCTACAAGGTTTTAGATTTGGATTCTAATTCCATTCACATTTCTAGGGACATAGTTTTCTATGAAAACATATACCCTTTTGCTCAAGCTTCTTCCTCTCTTCAGACTCTTAAGTGTTTTGATTTCCCTCACTCTAGTTCTGATAATGGCCTCTTTTTTTCATCTCTATCTTCTTATGTGCCTCCCAATTCCTTAGCTAATTTTTCAGTTCCTTCAGCATCTCCTTTGCAACCTGTTTTGGAAAATTCAGCTTCTGCACAACCTGTTTTAGAAATTCCAGCTTCTGCACCACCTGTTTTAGAAAATTCAGCTTCTTTACACCCTATTTCAGATCCTATTACTTCTATTTACTCCACCCCATATGGTTCATCTGATATTGTCCTTGCTCCCACATCATCTCCATCTTTTTGTCCTAGGAGGTCTAGAAGACCACATGATCCTCCAGCCTACCTCAAAGATTACTCTTGCAAGGCAGTGGTCTCCAAACCTGCTCCAGGATTACCTTATTACATTTCAGATCATCTCAGCTATGAGTCCCTTGGCAACACCTTTTATTCTTTTGTTATGTTTGTCACTGCCATCCCTGCAGAGCCTGCTTTCTTTCATCAAGCAGTGAAGTTTGCTGAGTGGAGGGTAGCTACGGACGAGGAAATTGCTGCCCTTGAATAGAATAACACTTGGACCCTCACTCCATTGCCTCATGGTAAGATTCCAATTGGTTGCAAATGGGTGTATTGGATCAAGTATAATTCAGATGGCACCATTGAGAGATATAAAGCTAGACTAGTTGCCAAGGGGTATACACAAAAGAAGGGTTTAGACTACTCAGAAACTTTTTCTCCTGTTGCAAAATCTATTTCTGTTCGTATGGTTTTGGCCTTGGCTACTGTGAAAGGCTGGTTTTTGCATCAAATGGATGTAAACAATGCCTTCCTTCATGGTGACTTAGCTGAAGAAGTTTATATGTCCTTACCACCTGGCTTTCATAGCAAGGGGGAGAATCAGAATCTAGTCTGTAAGTTGAATAAAAGCTTGTATGGTTTGAAACAAGCTTCTCGGAAATGGCTTGAGAAGTTCTCTACAACTATTTTAAGCATTGGTTTTGTGCAATCAAAGGCTAATTATTTCCTTTTTACACACTCTCAAGGTTCTTCTTTTACCATCTTGTTAGTATATGTGGATGATATTTTATTAACAGGTAATGATCCTGATTGTGTCACTAAGTTAAAACAGCTTCTTGACAAGAAATTTGGTCTGAGGGATTTGGGATCATTGAGATATTTTCTTGGTCTTGAAGTGGCTAGAACAGATAAAGGGATAACCCTAAATCAAAGGAAGTATGCAAACCTAGTAAGCTTCCTATGGAGCAAAATCTAAGATTGTCCAAGTATGAAGGAACACCTCTTGCTGATCCTGGTTAATATAGAAGACTCATTGGAAGGCTTTTGTATTTAACATTAACCAGGCCTGACATCACCTATGCAGTGCATAGGTTGAGTCAATTTGTTGCATTGCCTAGAGAACCACACATGATAGCATTAAACAAGGTACTTCAGTACATTAAGGCCTCACTTGGTAAAGGGATCTTTTTCTCTAGTAGTTCAAATTTGCAAATCAAATCCTTTTGTGATGCAAACTGGGCTGGCTGCCCAGATACCAGGAGATCATCAACTGGGTATAGTGTGTTTCTTGGAGATTCTCTGGTTTCTTGGAGGTCAAAGAAGCAGGGGATAGTTTCTAGATCATCAGTAGAGGCTGAATATAGAGCCATGGCCATAGTAGCTTATGAGATAACTTGGGTTTTACAATTGCTCAAGGATTTGAAAGTTCATCATCCAAGAGCAGCCATGGTTTTCTGTGACAATCAAGTAGCACTTCATATAGCTGCTAATCCGGTATTTCATGAGAGAAAAAAATATATCGAGGTTGATTGCCATTTGATAAGAGAGAAGATACAAGAAGTGATGATCAAAACCTTTCATGTTGCTAGCAATTCACAAGTGGCAGACATTTTCACTAAAGCTTTGGGAATATCTGCTTTCACTAGACTAGCAGCAAGGTTGGGACTTATTGATATTTTTGTTCCAAAAACCTTGAAGTTTTGTTCACAAGATCAAGTTACTGAACAAGCAGATGTTCAGAACTTGAGGGGGAGTGCTGAAACTGAAGCAAGACACCTGCAGAAGCAATTAAAGAAAACGACATCGTTTTCTATCAAAGGAAAGGAGCAACTACAGAGGAAAAACGCAGTCGTATTGTTAAATGAAACTTTCGTTGCTGGCACGTGATTCGGGCAATTGGATGGACACATGTTGTAATTTTATGTGTTTCCCTTTCAGCTATTGAGAGGTGCTACGTCCACAACATTTTTACAACAAATCATAGGTGGTTAGTTGTTATTGGTTCAAATTTGAACCTAACACTAAGATTACTTTTTTTCCCCAACAATAACAACCAGTAACATCCTGCCACTTAGGATTTGTTGTAAAAATGTTGTAAAAATATTGTGGACATATCATTTCTCTTCAGCTATTAGATTACTTTCTGTTTTTAGTTAGTTAAACTTTGTTTAAATCTCGCCTAATCTTCAGGGCTTGTGTAACTGATTGCTATGATGTATAAATAGCAAATTAGTGTGTAATTTTATTCAGTTCTTTTCATGTACTTTGTGAACACAAGTTCCTTTTCAGAGAATATCTCTTTTCTTCTAGAATCTCTCTTTCTCAACAATATGTGTAAAAAGTTCTAAATTGAACATTTATTTAGCAGTGTTTCGGTTTCTCTCGCCGCTAGGGTTGCTCCCTGCTAGGGTTTTCTCTTGCTATGGTTCCTGTGTGGCGTGTAGAATTTCTTGTCCCGTTCTTGTGTTTAGGTTCGTGTCCCCTTCAAGATTGGTTTTGATAGGATAGTGGGTGGATTCTTAGTAATCCTTTCTCTTTGGTTTCTATTACGGATCGGTTTTGCTTCCTTGAATATCTATGGCTGGCATCAAGGATTTATGGTCATGATTTTCCATGACAGAAGATGAGGAGAGGGGGGTTGATATTCCTAGGAAGAACAAGGTTGTGATCCATCAGCTCGCAGGTAGGTTCTTTACTAAGCGTGTCACGAATGCTGAGGCAGTGGCTTGTACCTTCAAACCTCTATGGAAACCCATGGGCGAACTCAAGATTAGGGACGTTGGGGGGAATTTTTTACTCTTTGAATTTGAGGGTAATCTAGATGTTGAAAGGGTGCTAGAGTTTGAACCTTGGTCGTATGATAAGCACTTGGTGGTTTTTGAACGTGTTGTAGATGTGGAGTCGGCACCTCTGTTGGCGTTAAGATAGTTTTTTGGGTGCAACTCCATAATATTCTTGAAAAGTGTCTAACCTAGGAAACTAGTGAGGTGGTGGGAAACAATATAGGTTCTACAGTTCAGGTTGCTGATCCAGAGGATGATGGTTCGGGTGGTGAGTTTTAATGGGTGTGAGTGGCAATTGGTATCACCAAACCACTACCTCGGTGCTGCAAGCTATGGTCTGAAGGTGAAAAGATTGGTTGGGCCCAGCTTAAGTTTGAATGTTTACCAAACTTTTGCTATTGGTGTGGTAGAGTAAATCATAATGAGAGGGATTGTGAAGTGTGGCTTCTTGGCAAGGGTAATCTTAAGAAGGAAGATCAACAGTATGGTGATTGGCTTAGGGCAGAACAGGTTTGATCTTTCCGTAGATCTGTAGTGGTAGTTGCTGGGTGTTCTCGAAGTAAAGCAGCCTGGAAGAAGGGTCCAGCACTGTCGAAGCATCACAGTCTAGGTTCAGTTACCGTGGTCCCAAAAGATAGCACTCCAAGTTCAGATTTTGTTTTCGACTCTGAGCAACTTATGGAAGATGCTAATCCAGTTGACTTTGCCCCCACAATTTTGGGCTGTTCTTTTATCTCTGTTAACACTTCACCTCTTGTGAGTGGATTAGACTTGATTTTGAATGACCAAAAGAATAATGTGGTAGTTTTTGGGGGGTGGAAATCACATTATTACCAATTTGGATTATTAGAAAGATAAATTAAAGGCTGGCCATGATGTTGTCCATTCCAACTCTACCAATGTATTTGCTTTCCAAGCAACAAAGGGGCAGTTGAATGATATTTCCAATAGGCTGAATACTGAGTGTTCCACAGATTTACCGAGGAAATGGAAAAAACTAGCTCATACTGCGGGTGATAGTACTGGAAGTATGATGATATCTGATGGTGAAGACCGTCGCCTAGGTTTGGAGATTACAGATTAATGGGTGCTGAAATGGAAATGTGTGGCAAAAGGAGGTGTAGATAACAAAGAAAATATTCAGGTGGCTGCTGGGATCCAGCACCACTGCACCTAATAAGTTGCTTAAGTTGGAACTGGCGTGGGCTTGGGAACCCACAGACAGTTGAGGAACTCATTGCCTTAATTGATAATAAAGCTCCCAACTGGTTTTTGTGATGGAGACCAAAGTTGATAGAGATCTGATTGAGAGAGTTTGCCGCAAGATTTAGTATGAAAATTCCCATGTAGTGCCTCGTCAAAATAGGGAGGGTGGTTTGGCACTTTTATGGAAGGTGGATACCAATGTGGATGTACTTACTTCTTCTGAGTGACATATTGATGCAGTGATTGAACATGGAATGGATGATGCCTGATGTTTCATAGGTTTCTATGGAAATCCTGATATGGCTAGCTTGAATGATTCCTGGTCTTTACTGAAACAGTTGAGTCAAACCTTGGGTATGTGTGGGGGACTTTAACGAAATTTTGAGATCAAAAGAGAAACAAGGATGGTTGGATCGACTGGAAAGACAAATGTAGGATTTTAGGAATGCTTTGGATTTTAGTGGCCTTAAGGATTTAGTCTTCAACGGTTTCCCATTCACTTGGTGCAATTGAAGACTGGGTGACCAAAATGTCTGGGTTCGATTGGACCGTGGTCTAGCCACTGTGGACTGGATTCTAAGATTTCCTACTTCTAGAATTCACCATTTGGACCATAAGCCTATACTGCTAATCTCAGAATCTGAATCCAAATGCTTCTATCGTAAGGGGCGACCATTTCGCTTTGAGGCAATGTGGTTGAAGGATAAAACTTGAGAGGATGTGATTAATGACTCGTGGAAGGGTATCGCTAATCTATCACCTATGCGACAGCTATCTACAAAGCTGTTTACTTGCCAAGACAATCTTCGAGCATGGAATCAAGACATCGTTGGGCAAGAAACTCATGGAATTGTCTGTAGCAGAAGAGGTCGGACTGCATAGAGCTAACCCCACCCGCACCTATCAGCTCCTTGATGAAATTCATGAGCTTAAAAATAGAGAGGAAGCCATGTGGAAGCAACAGGCCCATACAGATTGGCTGAAGGAATCAAAACACCAAGTACTTTCACTGTAGAGCAAACCAACAAAACAAACACAATTATGTCTTGGGTTTTGAGGATGATAATGGAGTTTGGGTTGAGGATGAAGGCCAAATGGTGGGTTTGGTGGAGGAATACTTTTCAAAAATATTTTTGCTATGTCAAACCCTTCAGGTTTTGATGATATCCTTAGTGTATATTGCCCACGGTGATTGAGGAAATGAACACTAGCTTGAACCAGATTTATACAGCAGATAAGGTTGTTAAAGCCCTTCACAAGATGGCCCCACTCACTGCCCTTGGCCCTGATGGTATGCCCCTTATCTTTTATAAGTCCTTTTGGCATATTATTGGGGGTGACGTTACTATGGCTGCTTTGGCAGTTTTGAATACAGGTTTTATTCCTGAATCCATTGACACCACATCCATATCCCTTATCCCTAAAATTTAGAATCCTAAGAAAGTTTCAGACTTTAGGCCTATTAGCCTTTGTAATGTGTTTTACAAACTTATTGCTAAGGTGTTGGTTAATCATTTGAAGTTGGTTTTGCCTTATGTAGTAGCTAATTCTTAAAGTGCTTTCCTGTTAGAATGCCTTATTACTGACAATGTACTTGTTGCATTTGAGACTCTCCACTATCTCAAATGTAAAACCCAAGGTAAACAAGGACTTATGGCCCTCAAATTAGATATGAGCAAGGCATATGATAAGGTGGAGTGGATTTTCTTGGAAAAAGTAGTGCAACATTTGGGCTTTGAAGGGAGAATGGTGACAACAATCATGTCATGTATCAAGTCAGTTTCTTATTTCATTCTCTTCAATGGTGAACCAGTAGGCAACATAAAACCAATTCTCTTCAAGGGGACCCTTTGTCACCGTACCTATTTTTACTATGTGCTATTGCCCTTCATGGCATGCTCCACAAAGCCGAAACTGATGGGAGTATCAGAGGAGTATCTATTTACAAAAATGGACCATGGTTATCCTATTTATTCTTTGCTGATGATAGTGTGTTGTTTTGTCGAGCTAAAGAATCTGAGTGCTAGGTAATACTTGATATTTTGTCTGTTTATGAAAGGGGATCGGGTTAGAAAATAAATAAAGATAAAACTAATATGTTTTTTAGTTCGAATATTGATCATGCTCTTCAAGTATGAATTTAGCATCTTCTAGATGTGTCAACTATCTGGAGTTACGAGAAATATTTGGGGCTCCCGGCTTTGGTAGGTAGAGCTAAGAAAAAAAGTTTCATTTACATCAAGGAGTGTGTTTGGAAGAAACTCCAAGGTTGGAAGGAAAAACTTCTCTCACAGGCTGGAAGAGAGGTTCTTATCAAGTTAGTGATCCAAGTCATCCCTACTTATTCTATGAGTTGTTTCAAACTCCTAAAAGGCTAAATAAAGTCCTTGAGACTCTGATTCAAAAATTTTGGTGGGATTACACCGGAGATAGTAAGAAAGTACATTGGGTGACATGGGAATGTCTCTGTGATGAAAAGGTTTAATGAATCACTATTAGCTAAGCAAGTTTGGCTCCTATGCATGGATCTTATGCATGGAAAAGCATTTTGAGTGCTAGGAATATCATTAAAAGAGGGATTTTTTGGCGCATTGGTGATTGGAAATCTATCTGCATTAAAGAGGATAAGTGGCTACTAGACAAAGTTCATAGAAAGGTTATCTCCCCAATCCCGTCCATCCCCCCTGATGCCAAGGTGAGCTGCCTTATTGATGCTAATACTGGTGGTTGGAAAGCTGATCGGATCAATTAGTTGTTCTTGCCTCATGAAGCTAGCTTAGTTTTGAGCATACCCCTGAGCATCAGAATTCCAACAGATCGTCTAATCTGGTCCTATTCTTCTTCGGGTGAATTCACTACCCATAGTGCTTACCAATTGTTGGTCTCTCGTGCTTCGGCCAGCAATGCTAGTAGCTTAAATCCTAACCCCCAGAAACAACTTTGGAGAGGCCTATGGATGCTATGAGTTCCAATAAGGTAAAGCACTTTATCTGGAGGGCCTGTAACAATGCTCTCCCTACAATGGACAATCTCCTTCGTTGTCACATTGCTCTTTTTGCTACCTGCAACATTTGTAAAATTCAAACAGAGCACACCCTGCATGTAATTTGGGGCTGTTAAGAGGTCGATGTGGTGTG
This sequence comes from Castanea sativa, assembly GCF_040712315.1. Taxonomy (NCBI): domain Eukaryota; kingdom Viridiplantae; phylum Streptophyta; class Magnoliopsida; order Fagales; family Fagaceae; genus Castanea; species Castanea sativa. Next base: position 34,800,448 of record NC_134016.1, on the reverse strand, counting down.
GACTAACTTGTGCTGGGCCAAACAAATGGTCACATCCCCCCCTAGATTTTTTTGACCTCATTTTCAGGTTTTTGCAGGTCTCTAAAGAGTACATAGGTGAAATTTTCTCCCTCATTGCATGGCTCTTGTAGAATAGGTGTAATGCTATACGCTTGGGCAAATCAGTCTAACTAGCACAGCCGATGCCATCCTTAGTTGGTAGTATGCTTAAAGACTTCCTAAATGCCCAAGTATCTGACCTTAGTCTTGTTGAGGCCTCTCCACTACCCCACTGGCTTCCCCCGGATCAACAATTCTACAAGGTGAATTTCAATGGAGCTATTTTCAAGAACATTGATGCAGCTGGTCTAGGCGTAGTCATCTGTGACAACAATGGCAAGGTAATGGGAGCAATGTCCCAGCGTTTTCCTCTACCCCAAACAGTTGTGGAAGTTGAAGCTCTTGCATGTTGACGTGCTGTTTCCTTTGCCATTGAGCTTGGTCTTCGCGAGTTAGTCATTGAAGGTGGTTCTACACTGGTAATCCAAGCTATCAAGGATGGACAACCATGCCAATCCTTTTATGGCCACATTGTGGATGACATTCTCCATTTATCTGCTTAGTTACGCAGTTTTAATTTGTCATGTGAAACGCAATTGTAACAGGATAGTAGATGCTTTGGCTAAAAAATCTCGGGTTGGGTTAGACTTTCAGGTGCGGGTTGAAGACTTATCAGGAGATATTCTCCTTGTTGCTATGTTGGATGTTCATTAAGTTTTATTCTTGTTTCAATAAAAGCTCTAGTCTGTTGTTCTAGTTTGGTTTCTCAAAAAAAATTATGTATATGTAACTCAAGATTCGGGATGGGATGTTTAAAACCAACTTATAAGTTTAGGGAATGGTTTGATTGTTAATTAAAGTTGTTCAAAAGTTCTCAGAACTGTTACAATATAAATTATCTGACAGCCTAACAATAAATACTCATTTGAAATTGGGGGGATCTATTTTGATACTTAAATATACTTATAATATTCAAATCAAGATGAAGCCAGAACTTTGAATTAAAGAGGCAACTTTACTGTTGGTTGTGTGCGGTGGTTTCAATTTGAGTTTTTTTTTTTTTGTGGATAAGAATAAAATTATTTTTTTTATAGAATTTTTTAAAGGACAAGGTTGTTTATTTAGATAAAATTTGTTAATTGAGCTTAATTTTTTTAGTTTTACTATTGGTAATTTTTGTTGTTGAGGTTTTTTTTTTGGCTTGTATATTTTGTTTTAGATTCTAGATCTATAAATTTTTTTTATGATCACTAAAATGAGGAAAATGCTAGAGCTACAAGCTTTTTTTATTATTATAAATTACAGATGGGATAAGTGGTTACTGCTAAGTAAAAAAATGATGAGTGGTGGGCCCATATGCAAACCAATAAGAATTTGCTACCAAAATAGTTTGTAAAAATGTTGTAAAAACATTTGTGTGTATAACATTACTCTTAAAAGAATCAATGATATTGTTTAAGGGAAACAAAATGTAATTTTATAGAAAAAAAATTGCTAAAATTAGTACACACACATTTATATAATAATATATTTTTTTTAAAACTCCCCCCCCCCCCCAAGTCTAATGGTGGCTCCAATCCCTTAGTCAAATAACTAATCATTAAGAGTGAGTATTGTGAGAACAGAGAACATACATATAATTTTTGCGAGTGCTCTCTTAAATAGACTATTTTCTCTAGGGACACCATCTACAGTGCCCAATAATTTGGAGCATGGAATACCTGCTTGCAAGATCCTGCAAGTAGGTATTCCATTCTAGTTTCTACAAAGGTATGTGTCTTCATCCTAATCAACACTATATTAAGAATAGACCTCTGTCTTTGCATTCAAATACAAAATTATTCTCTCTTGCTTAAATAGATTTTTTATAATTTTTTTTTTTTTTTTGTAATTATCAAAATAGGAGATACAAATTGAAATAACTGGGTATTTAAATTCATATGTTTCAAGGAGTTAGCTATACCTATTTGATCATAAACCAATTTTTAATTAATTTTGGTCCCTCATTAGTGTGTGCAAGTTACTCTAAGTGAAACTTGAGGTGAAAGCCTAAATCAAAGTGAATCTTTGACTTCGTGGATTAGAGTTCAAGGTTGCCTCACTTAAGAGGACTCTTTGTCGAAATGCAAGCAATAATGAAAGATAAGAAATTAAATTGACTACAATTCGGGACAAAATGAGAATTGGCCCATTTCACCAAAACTTTCCAGCAAAATGTATGGTTTTGAAATCCGGACCGGACCGTACGGTCTGACTCGGTTAACTATGAACCCCTCTTTTTTGTGGTTCTTTTATCCCCAAGAACCTCTCTATGCAAAAGCATGGACTCGTGCGAACCGCGGTTGAACTGCACGGTTGTTAAAACCGTGAATGGTTCTCACGGTTCCTTTTTTTCAGCAAATACCAACTGAAATTAAAGATTTGGCCGGCATGCACTTTGGACTTTTTTCAGATTTGGAATCAAAAGATTTATGAGGGAAAAAGAAAACAAACTGAGAAAAAGAAGATGACAAAGTAAGGGTTGTGCGAAGTTGAAGCAACAAGCTAGCAACCCATCACAGATCGCCAGTCACGGCCTTCATCTTCATCTTTATCTTCATCTTCATCTTCTGCTTCTATTTCTTCTTCTTATTTTTTTTTCTTCTGCTCTTTCTTCTTTCCGTCTCCACTGCTGTGGTTTCCGTTTCTCACCTTCTCTCTGCTGGTGTTTGTGTTGATTCTTTTGATTTCTTTTTTATGTTTCCAAAGCCCTTCACGTGACTTGCATTGGGAAAGAAGAAAAATTTTGATTTTTGAATTAAAGATGGCAAAATATTTCAGCCATTAGATTGATTATTTTGAATTCTTTTTTATGTTTCCAAAGCCCCGTGACTTGCATTGGGAAAGAAGATTACTTTTGATTTTTGAATTAAAGATGGCAAAATGTTTCAGCCATTAGATTTTTGCAGCTGAGCCCGTGATGTAATTATTGATAGATTGATATGTAACAAATAAAATATTATAAGTACTTTTAATTAATATTTATAATTTTTTTTAAAAGAGAAAATCTAATGTTACAAAAAATTTCACAATTTTTTTGTCACAATCATGATGTAACAAAATTTGAATGGTAGAGGAAAAATAGTGAGTCAACAGATACAATTAAGTATATAATAATTATTAAATAATTATTTTAATTTAAAATTACTAATATGTTTGGTAACTGTTTTTTCTCCTTATTTTATGTTTTCAAAAACAATTTTCTATTTTTGAGACTGAAAAACTTGTTTGGCAACTCAAAATGGGCAAAAAACAAAAATTGTTTTCAAAACTCAATTTGTGAAGGAAACTGAAAACATGCAAAAAGCTGTTTTCAGTTTCTAATTTTCAAAAGTTAATGAAAACACACATTTAATTTAATGAATCTATCTTATTTAATGAGTTAACATTAAAGTTCAAATTCTAATAAAACATATTTTAGTATTTTCTATTATTTTCTTAAAAAAACTATCTTTTTAATTTTAACTAACCAAACATGTTTTTGATTTCAAAAATACAAGAAAATTGTTTTTTCTTTATATTTCCAAAAACAAGTTTTTGAAAATAGAAAACAAAAACTGTTACCAAACATACTCTAAGTGTCCTTCTAATTCCTATATTATTACAATATTACTATCACGAGTTTAACTAATCAACATATAAATAAATAAATATTATATCAATGTATGCTTAGGAAATGATATTTCTTATTTTTGTTTCGTGAAAGTTATGATATGAAAAAATAGATTTGAAAGATAGATTTCTATATTTAATTTAATTTTTCTATTTATACTAATTTAATATATTTATTTATATTTAAATAATTATTAAATTAATTATTTCGTCAACACGGTTCGACTCCGGTTCACCCTTGGTACGACCTTAAAAACTTTGAACCTCTCCCTTTTACGATTCAATGAACGGTCCGGGTCTGAAAACCAAAATTCCCCTGTTTTAAACTCGATTTTTAGAAAATTGAGTTATGTGAAATCAAACTAAAAAAAAAAAAAAAAAATACATGGAACTCGAGTTCCATGTAAAATTTCTCATATTACTCAATTTTCATCAAATCGAATTTTTCATTGAAACTCGATTTTCTAAAAATCAAGTTTCAAAATAGGGGCATTTTGCTTGACAGTTTCAAAACAAGGGCATTTTTCTACATCTTTTGGGCAAAAGGGGTAAATTGATTAAAGTGAACTGTTTTGAAGTAGTCTAGATTGAAGTGCATTGATTCGAAGTAAATTGATTCAAAGTAATCATAAGCCATTATTGTAGCATCAAATGATTGAAAGCAAAAATAAGCCTAGATCAAACACATACTAACAACTAAATATTGCATTAATATAAATTGATTAAACATGATCACTAGTTATATTGGGATCACTTCCAAGCATAAATTCTTCATATATCCTAAGAAACTAAGTAAAAATGCTCTTGGAATTGTTCTCAATAATTTATCTCGTGTGTTCGCGGTGTCTTTTCTTGTAAAATGAGTCTTCATTTATACTTGAGGTTGAAGTGGCTACCGGCTACTTCCTATTTTGCTTTGCACATGTCGCTCCCTTGTTGAATCTCAATGCCATTGGTTGAGCAACCAATTGGTCTTGGTAACCTTTTATATCTCCCTCAAGCAACTACTCCCATATTGATTGTGTTGCACGTGTCATTGCCTTGTTTGTGTTCCTGTATCTACTCAAACCGATTTGAAGTAGGTCAAAACAATGCTATTTCTCATCATTCCAAGCAATTTTCTATCTTGCCTCGATTTCCAAAAAATGCAATTTGCCACATAATTCTTTCTTTTTCTACCTTGTCTATCTCTCAGTATGCCATGTGTTCATGCTTTAAATCATTAATTTTCACCCTAACAATTTTAGATTACTAGTAGCTGGTACTATATCACAGTCAATATAGTATGGTATTTGTAAAAATGCTCCTCTCTCATATGCGAGAGGATTTTAACCAATCGGATTCAATCCATAATAAATGTGATTTACCATCAACTATGAGTCTATGACTCTTGTCTCCGTATGCAGGGGCGGCTTGATGTATTTGGTGGCTTAAGGAAAAAATTGATTATTTTATTTTAGGTGCAAAATTTCTACTAATTAATATGAACTATGTAGAATTTTTTCTTTTTTTAGAAATTTTATAGATAGAAAAAGTTTGACAAAATTTTTCATACTTGTTGATGTGGCAGATTGATAGTGGTAAGTAAAAAAACGGTGTTAGTGGTAGACTTAGATGAGAACTAGTAAAAATTTGCAAACTCAACTCTTATTATTATTATTATTTATCTTTTTTTTTAGAAGTGCAACATTCACAATATCTTTTACAACAAATCCTAGGTTTTAAGTTGCTTTTTGTTTTCTATTTGAAAATATCACTATAATTATTTTTTTGTCATCAATAACAATCTACTACTTAACATTAGTTGTAAAAGTGTTGTGAAAAATATTGTGGACGTTGCATTTTTCTCTTATTTTTATTTTTTTTTATCTGGTAAAAAAAATATTATTTTATTTATTGATTATAAATAACCCCTTTTTTTTTTTGGATAGGAAACACACTGAAACTATTATTATAACAACATCACAATACAGATACGTCCTGGACAAAAGCTTGCTGAATACAGCAAGGAACCTCTTCAATCCATATTACATCATTGACAAGGTGTTAAGCTTGTCTTGCTAAAATATGAGCTGGCTTATTGCCAATCCTACTTACATGATTGAAAGTAAGAACACCTATTTCAGCACCTAATGCATGTATGCCTTCCACAATAGCATCAACATAAGTGGGTGACATTGTAAACCGCTTAAGAGCATTAGAAATTGTCAAAGAATCACCTTCCAACACTACACCTTGCAGCCCCAAATGTCGTGCTAGCAGCAAACCAGCTTCATAAGCTTTAGCTTCAATTTCAAGTGACCCCAAAGAAGCTGAAATTCTTCTGCACAAAGCTGCCTTCAATCTGCGTGCACTATCTCTTAGTACAACACCTATACCTGCTTGCTTCATTGATGAAAAAAGAGCCCCATCTACATTGATTTTGAATAAACCCGGTGGAGGAGGCAACCAGACCGAGAGCAAGGGTTGCTGGTGCGCATCAGGTAGGGGATGAACCGGATCTGATGTATCATGATGGCATGAATTTATTGCAGACTAGTACACCTGAAGATAATTTGCTGTCCAAAGAGCAATGGTCGAACCTGGTTTGCCTTCACCACCATAGAGAATTTGATTTCTGTTACACCAAAGAGCCCAAGCCGTAGTTACAAGCTGTGAACATTTATCCTCTGTACCAGCATTAGTCATCATAACAAACCATAGCAAGTCCATGAAGGAATCAAAATGAACATTTGAAGGCAGTAGCTGTAATTTTGAAGCAACCCATGTCTCTTGCGCTTTCGGACAGCCCCAAAAAATGTGACCATTCGTCTCAACTTCATCATGACAGCAAATACACTTGTCTTCTGCTATCACATTTCACTTCCTTAACTTGACTTTGGTTAGTAGAGTGTCTCGACAAGCACGCCAACAAAAATGTCGCACCTTATGAGGAATGGGCAAAAACCAAATCTTCTTCCAAAACTTCCTCATTGAACTACCATCAGAAGTAGTTTCACTAGAAGAACGTACAAGCAAATTAAGTGCTAGTTGATAAGCACTTTTAACAGTGAAAGTTCCAGTTGAGGTTGCAGCCCAAACCATTTTATCCGCTGGAAGGGTAGCACTCAAGGGAATACTCTTAATCAATTCGGCTTCATGAGGCAGAAATAGAGTGTCAAGCACTTCAGTCTTGCTGTTCCAGTGTCAATCAAATCAGCAACATTCATATCAGAACTCAAAAACAACCTTGGTGAAACTACTTTATAAGATGATACCCTAGGCAGCCACTTATCTCTCCAAATCTTGATATTTGCTCCATTACCAACTCTCCATCGCATACCTTCAATGACTAAGCTTTGGGCAGAGATTAAACTCCTCCATGGATAAGAAGGGTTGTGGCCAAGCGAAGCATGAAGAAAATTACTTGTTGGGAAATATTTGGCTTTAAGTACCCTATAAACAAGAGACTCGTTGCCCATTTGAAGATGCCACCCTTACTTTGCGAGCAAAGCCTTATTAAACAATTTCAAATTCCTAAAACCCAATCCACCATTACACTTAGGCTCACACATTTTTTGCCAACTAAGCCATGCAATTTTCTTCTCTTCCTTTCTTTGACCCCACCAAAAATTCCTAATCATTCCCATCATTTCCTCACAAAGTGAATCCGGAAGTTTGAAACAACTCATAGTGTAAGTCGGAATTGCTTGAGCCACGGCTTTTATCAATACTTCTTTTCCCGCCTTGGACAACAATTTTTCTTTCCAACCCGCGAACACTTTCCCCAATTTCTCCTTAATGGCATTGAAAGTAAGTCTCTTATTTTTACCCACCAAAGAAGGTAGGCCAAGATACTTCTCATGTTGCTTTATGATTTGGGCCCCAAACCGATGTTTTATCTCCTCTTGAACTTCCCTTGAAGTGTTACTACTGAAAAACAAAGATGTTTTTGCACGATTTAAACTTTGACTGGAAGCTTTTTCATACACAGCAAGCAATCCTTATAGTTCATCACACTCCTTTAATGTTGCCTTGCAAAAAATCAAGCTATCATCTGCAAAAAACAAATGAGATAATTTTGGACCAGCCCTACAAATTTTCACACCCTCCATTTGACCCCTCTCCACTACTGATTGAATTAAAGCAGACAAACCTTCTGCATACAAGAGGAAGAGGTAAGGTGACAAAGGGTCTCCTTGACAGATTCCCCTAGATGGAGTGATATGCCCTCGCAGAGTCCCATTGATTTTAATTGAATAAGATACAGTAGAAACACATCTCATGATCAAATCCCTAATCTGGACAGCAAAACCCAATTTCTCCATAACTTTTTCAAGCCAAACCCACTCCACCCTATCATAGGCCTTACTCATGTCTAATTTAAGAGTCATTTCCCCAATCTTACCCCCTTTTCTTTGGCTAATATGATGCATAGTTTCAAAAGCCACCAACACATTATTAGTAATCAGTCTCCCATGGACAAAAGCACTCTGTGTATCACTAATAATCGAAGGTAAAAAAAAATTTCAGCCCATTTGCAATAGCTTTTGAAGCAATTTTATAAACAACAATACATAAGCTAATAGGCCGATAATCTGTTATCTTCTTTGGCTCTTTAATTTTTGGAACAAGAGTAATATGAGTGTCATTAAAATTAGGTGGAGAAATACCAAGGTTTAAAAAATCAATTACCGTTTTGGTGACCACCACGCCATAAGTGCCCTAAAAATGTTGAAAAAACAGAGTAGGCATCCCATCAGGACCCGGTGCCTTAAGTGGATACATCTGCTTCAAAGCTGTATGCACTTCACTTCCCACAAAAGGCCGAAGCAGCCATTCATTCATTTCATGAGTCACCTTTGGGGGCCTTTGTTTTTACTTGGGGCCTTAGGCGACTGCCTTTCTTGCTCTAACATTCAGCCGGCATTGTCCGTATGCTAATATGTAACTTATGCAACACAAGAAAGTTTAATATAACTCACTCAAAAAAATAAAGAAAGTTTATTATAAGATAATTTTTCAACTTTTTTTTTAGATAAGTATGAAATTTCATAATTATAGTAGTTATTAATGCACATTTATTATAATTGTGTGTGTTTATAGAATTATAAAGTCTACTGTTTAGAGAAAATATGATGAATCAAGATTTTAATAAGGGGGTTTAAATATAAAATAAAATTTAAATTCAATTTTAAAATATATATTAGAATAATAACATGTAAAATTGTGGGTTCCAGTTAGCTCAATAGGTAAATTTTTTGATAGTTCAATAAGAGATTTATTAGGATTTAATCATCGTCTACACCGAAAACCGATTAGCGTAAAAAAAATGTACAATTCTTATATGGCACAATATTATACATCTAACTCATTTATGACAAACAAAATCCGCCCAACCAAACCCAATTACCACACCTAATACAAAAAACTTTTATTAAAATTTTAGCTTGTTATCAAACCAAAGACAAAGAACAACACACTTTCACAGTTTCACAAAGAACAACTTACAAGGCGAAGCGCTCATCATCATGGCATAATGATTGCATGAAAGAAGAGCTAGCAAACATAAGATAATACAACGAAAGTAAAGCAAGAAAGTGCTTGAAAATGAACAGAGAAATTGATAAACCCATAACGTTGTACTGAATTTTGTTTTGCATTCCTAGAATTTAAGCACACATGGAAGCTGGAAAGTTGAGATGGCACATTATTTTAATAAAAAATATGCTTTATCGTGAGAGACCTTCGATTGCAATGTTTCTTACTATCATCATTGTAGTTGGGAAAATGAATATATTCCATAATTTCATGTCAAGCTCACAATAGTTTAGACCGTGACTATATGGAATTAGGCAGAGATGTATATCGTTTGGGAGTAGCTTATTTAGCTTTTTTATAAAAAAAATTTACTGTAAGCGTACTAAAATATACCCATAATTTTGTACTAAATTTTGTTAAGCACTCTTAGAATTTAAGCACACTTGTAGGCTGGGAGTCAAGATGGAACATTATTTTAATCAGAAATATGCTTTATCATGAGAGAACTGCAATTGCAATGTTTCTTACTATCATCATTGTAGTTGGGAAAATGAACATGTTCCATAATTTTATGTCAAGCTCACAGTAATTTAGACTGACTATATGGAATTAGACAGAGATGCATATCCGTTTAGGAGTAGTTTTTTATTAGCTTTAATGAAAACTTTTTTATGAAAGTGTGCTAAAATATACTTGTACTTAAAAAAAATGAAAAAATAAGAAAAAAAAAATAAGTTTTAAAAATTTGTACTCTCTGGAAGTTTTAAAAAACTGTACTTAAAAGCTAAAAATAATAAAGAGTAGGTTATAAGCTAATCCCAAACACACATTCAATGCCATGTCAAGAACGACTCTAACAAATACTATATTAGATTAGAATAATGTGAAAAAGAAAACTCACTTTGCTCTCTGTTGCTAGTGGATTTGGAGTCAACTCAGTCAAGCTAAACCCAAACCTTAAAATGACCGAAATGCCCCTTAAACTTAAAAAATGACCGATATACTTCCTAAAACTTAAAAATGACCGAAATACCCCTAAAACCTAAAAATGACCAAAATACCCCCTAAAACTAAAAAAAAGACATAAATACCCTCTAAACCTAAAAAATGACCGAAATACCCTCGAAACCAAAAACAATATTACCAAAATATCCCCTAAAACTAAAAAAATACCGAAATACCCTCAAAACCTAAAAATGACTGAAATATCCCTGAAACCTACAAAATGACCCAAAGACATGGTTTTAAAAACCAGACGGGAGGCAAAATTGGATTTGCCTCCAGCTCCTGGTTTTTATCGGTTTTTGGCCGGTTTTGGGCATTTTTACCGGACTAGACTAGTACTCGATTCCCGGTCAGATTGGCTAGTCTAGTCCGGTTTTTAAAACCCCCTCAAGCAACTACTCTCAATGCCATTTGTTGTGCAACCAATTGGTCTTGGTAACCTTTTATAACTTTCTCAAGCAACTACTCCATTATTGATTGTGTTGCATGTGTCATTGCCTTGTCTGTGTGTTCTTGTAATTACTGAAACTACTTTAAAGTTAGTCAAAACAATGTCATTTATCATCATTCCAAGCAATTTTCTATCTTGTCCTGATTTCCAAAAAATGCAATTTGCCACATAATTCTTCTTTTTTTTTACTGTGTGCCTTTGTGCTAAAACCCCCTTCCCTCTCCCTTGTGTGTGTGTGTTTGTTTCTCAAAAAAAAGAATGGGTAATTGTCCCACATTGCTTAAGAGAGTGTGTTATGTGCCATGTGTTAATGCTTTAAATCATTATTTTTCATGCTAACAATATCAGATTACTAGTAGTTGGTACTATATCACAGTCAATATAGTATGGTATTTGTAATAATGCTCTCTCATATGTAAGAGGATTTTAATCCATAGGATTCAATCCATGATAAACGTGATTTACCATCAACTAAGACTCGTCTCCATATATTGATTGGTAACTTATGCAATGCGTAAGAAAGTTTAATATAAGATAATTTTTTCAACTCTTTTTTCTTCTTTTACATAAATATGAAATTTCATAATTATAGTAGTTATTAATAGACATTTATTATAATTATGTGTGTTTATGGAATTAGATAGTCTACCATTTAAAGAAAATATGATGTACCCAGATTCTAATAGGTGGTTTAAATATAAAATAAAATTTAAATTCAATTCTAAAATATATACTAGAATAATAACATGTAAAATTGTGAGAAATAGTTAGCTAAGTAGGTAAAATCTTTGATAGTTTGAAAGTTGAATAAGAGATTTAAGGTTCAATCTTCGCCTATACCAAAAACTGATTGGTGTAAAAAAACAAAAAATAACATATAAAATTTTTATGTGGCACCATATTATACATCTAACTCATTTATGACAAAATTCAAAACCAAACCCAATTACCACACCTAATACACAATAATTTAACTTCACTAATAGTTTCACCACAAGACCATCTCAAGCCAAAGCTAAGAAAATATCACAAAAACACAAGGGCAAGGAAGGAAAAAGCACAACGTTGACATATTACATAGATTTTGGTGCAGACAACGGTTCCATCCAGTACAATGATGTTGCCAAGCTAAATCTCTAAAAGAAAGGAAAGTAAAAGGCAAATATAGTAACGCTAACAACACATACCAAGATTTATTTTTTGGTGCACACAATAGTTCCATCTAGTACAATGATGCTGCAGGTGCTGCCCACCTAAATCTCTAAAAGAAAGGAAAGAAAAAAGCAAATATAATAATGCTGACAACACATACCAAGATTTATTTGTTTGGGCAACATCTAGCTTGTTTGAATTTAACATCAAGATCCCCTCCCAGACAATTATCTTCCTATTTGGTGTTGAACTGCATAGTGAAGATAAATAAACCATTTATACTTCCTTGCGATCACAATTTGCCCAATAATAACTCCAATTATGAAACCACAACCATATCCGATCACGACTACTTTCCAGCCGAATTCAAATAGCAACTTTGAGTCTTGATTTAAAGGAGGGTGCAATGAGTCCTCGAAATTTCCACATTTCTTCAGCAAAGGACTTCCACACAATCCAGGATTACCATTAAAAGACTTGTCCTGAAAGGTATCAAATTGGTTCCCATGCGGTATAGGCCCTATTAGATGATTGTTAGACATTGAAAAATGCAAGGAATGTGAGCTGTGTTAGTTGTGGAGGGATCTCTCCAGACAACTTGTTTTAAGAAAGGTCCAATGCTTCTAGCACTGTCAGCTTCTCCAAGGATGAGGGTATAGAACCAGTGAGTAAGTTGTTGGGAAGGTTGAGCAACTGGATACCTTTCAAATTCCCCACGAGTTCTGGAATTTCTCCTTCAAATTTATTGCTTGAAAGATCCATGGCTATGAAAATATATGAGATTCTCTTGTATGCCATCTCTATGCCTCTGTTTGTGAATGTCATTGAATAAGTGTATTGATCTGTCCATGTATATCCAGGTACATTAAAGCTCGTGTTCGCTTGCATGTACATTTGACGATGCTTACCAATGATTTGCATGGCTTTCCAAATTCGGAAGTACTCAAATGGTAACTTACCAGTGATGTTATTGTAAGTAAAGTCAACGATATGCAAGTTTGGAAATACAAAATTATTTTCGGGTTTGTACCTTGAAGTTGATTATATCGTAATATAAGAACCCCTAATTCTGGAAGAACCCCCAACCAGGAGGGAAAAGAATCATTTATCTGATTGTTTCCGAGAACAAAGAGTTTCCAACAGAGTACAATTCACCAATAGTTTCCGAGAACAAATGAATATGTTCCATAATTTCATGTCAAGCTCACAATAGTTTAGACTGACTATATGGAATTAGGTAGAGATGCATATCCATTTAGGAGTAGTTTATTTAGTTTTAATAAACACTTTTTGCTAAAAGTGTGTTAAAATATACTTGTACCTAAAAAAAAGTAAAAAAAAAATATTAAGTTTTAAAAAATTGTACTTTTTTGAAGTTTTAAAAAACTATACTTAAAAGCTAAAAATACGAAAGAGTAGTTTATAAGCTAATCCCAAACACACACATTCAATGCCATGTCAATAACGACTCTAGCAAATACCATATTAGATTAGAATAATGCGGAAAAGAAAACTCACTTTGCTCTATGTTGCTAGTCGATTTGGAGTCAACTCAGTCAAGTTAATGGTGTAAACATCAAGTAGACTAATGTTAATTCCCTTTTATAATACTTTTTGGTTTTTTGCTACATGTATTATTGTCTTTCCATATTAATGCCACCTAATATAATGCAAAGGATAAAAATTTTAAGAACCGTTCTTTTTAATCATAGTGGGTTTATTTTAGTTTTTTTTTTTTATAAGTATATTAGGTTTCCAATAAAATTCTTACAAATAATTGTATTGAATTTAACTATAGCCAAAAAAAAATTACAATTTATACTTTATTAGTCAATACAATCATGTATATAAATTTAATTAGAATAAAATTCAAATAAATAACTGTATTGAATTTAGCTATACCAAAAAAAAATTACAATTTATACAATCATGTATTTGAATTTAATTATTAAAAAACTTAATATATTAATTCTAAGAAATTGTACTAAGTACTTTTTTCTTAATGCAAGCATGAATGCCATATTTTATTTATAAAAAATAAAATAAAAAAAAAAACTTTAGTGGGTTAAAATTCTTTGAGCACCTGATATTATCCCTCTTTCCATACAGAATATGTCATTCAGCTCCTCACAAAAAAAAAAACGCGGATTGTGGGGCACAAAAATTCTCCTTAATTTTGGATAATAAAAAAAATGTTTGATATATAATAAATTCAATTTTTTTAAAATTATTAAAGTGACAATTTTTTTTTGTTTGGATCAAGTGACACATTGTGATAAGTGTATAATAAAAATGACAATGGCAATATTGTATTAATCATAATATATCATCTCAATATTTTAAAAAAACAAGTATTGTAATAGACCCAATATATAATGGAATTAACTATAACTTAAGAATAATCAGTCAATTGTTTGGTTATATTTTTATTACAAAAGATAATTGTTCTTTATGAATGATTATTATTTAAAAGGAAGAATAACTAATCCTTAAAAATAAAAAATAAAAATAAAAAAAGAGTGTAATTGTATAAAGCTTTCCTTGAATTGCAACAAGGCGAAGCTCTCATCATCATGGCATAATGGTTGCACAAAAGAAGAGCTATCAAACATAAGATTATACAACGAAAGTAGAACAAGAAAGTGCATGAGCATGAATAGAGAAATTGATAAACCCATAATGTTGTATTGAATTTTGTTTTGCACTCTTAGAATTTAATAAGCACACCTGGAGACTGGAAGTCATCAAGATGGAACATTATTTTACTTAAAAATATGCTTTATCGTGAGAGACCCGCCATTGCAATGTTTTCTTACTATCATTATTGTAGTTTTTTTTTTTTTTTGAGTAAATATCATTATTGTAGTTGGAAAAATGAATATGTTCCATTATTTAATGTCAAAAGCCACAATAGTTGAGACCTTGACTATTGCTAATTCGGAGTTAGGCAGAGATGCATATCCGATTCGGAGTCAACTTAGTCAAGTTAATGGTGTAACATCACGAATTACTAATGTTAATTCCCTTTTATAATATTTTTTGGTTTTTGCTACATGTATTATTGCCTTCCCATATTAATGCCACCTAATATAAATGCAAGGATAAAAACTTTAAGAACCATTCTTTTTAATCATATTTAGTTTTAATATATATATATTATAATTGTGGGGGTCAAAAGAAAACACCAAAATGATAATGATGGAAAAAATGACTTGCACAATTAATTTTTAAAAAGATGGGAAAATATTTCACAATAAGAGATCTAAACAACAAATTGAAGGAACGAAAGGATCAAAATAGGCTTTTATATATACAGAAACAATGTTCCCGAGGTACAACGGGTAGGATCAAGGACTAAAAACCCATAGAAATATGAAATATCTCTCTATTTTCACTTTCTCTCTCTTGTTCTTCTCTAAGCCTTTTTTTAAAATTTTCTGAATCCCATTCCCTATTGCACCTCTCCTCCTTTTATAACCATTTTTCCCTTTCCCTCTCTCCCCAATTTGCTTGTTCCCAGTTGGATTTGAGGGATACTTGTCTGATCACCCTGTAGACAACTAAATTCTTAGTTCGAAATAAATCAAACAAGTAAAATAGTTTCACAAATACGAATTTGTATTGATGAATGTATGGTACAATTCTCTGTAATTACAAAAGAGTGATCCTCTTATTCGATCTCCTTGAAAGCTTTGTTAATTGGAATTATGGTAATATAATTTTGATTCGAACATCGAATATACTTCAATTCGGCTGAAGAATGGATTGACGATATTTGAAATGAAATTACAATGAATCTCTGGCTATGAGCTTGTTAGAAATTCTTTGTTCTTTGTATTCTTCGCGTTCTTGATACGTTCTTCGTGTTCTTGGCGTTCTTCGTCTTCGAAGGTTTGTGGTGGAAGTTCTTCAGTGCTTTAAAGGCTTGAATCCGTAGAGCTTCGTTGATTTGTTATTTGTTGAGGTTTCTAGAGGCTTTCGAGTTTGATTCCAATGAACTTTGAGATCTAGGTTGACAGCTTGGATGGTTTTTGCTTCGAATATTCTTCAGTTTTGAAGTTGAAGTTCTTGGAGGCTTCGGGGCTTGATTCCAGCAGAGCTTCTGTACTTCTGAGTGCTTCTGAATCCTCTTCAATGCTACTTATGCTCTAGATGGCCTTTTTTTTATCTCCCCCCAAAATGTCTTAGGAAGGTTTCTATTTATAGGAGTTTGGGGGTGGATGAGCGACACGTGGCAGAATCTGATTGGTGACACATGTCACAGCCCGATTGGTCCGCTTATGTCATCACTTACACATGATGATGCGTTTTATGCCTCTATTTCAATGACACTTGGCAAATTTCTATTGGTTTCTGAATAGTGATAGCAAAACCTAACAACAGTACGTGGCACTTTGTAATTGGTTGTATTTTATGGACTTGGTAATATGATGTGTCAGCTTGTGATAGGTCGAGAATTTTCCCTCTCTACAAATGCACCCGAAAGACTCGTTCATGCACACAGTTTTGGAGTGTGGTGAGTGAATGAGTCTTGAAAAATGGATTTTTATACTTGACTCTTCTAGTGAAATAGTTGAAGGTGGTGGAACTTTTAATAAGATGAAGTAATTTCAAAAGAGTAGAGCCACCCATATAAAAGGCTTTAATGAGACCGAGAAGGGGTCTGCGAGTATTTGAATGTACTTGCGTGACCGAGTTTTCTCAGCAAAGGTTAAGTCGAAGTAATTTCAAAAGAGTGTTTCATGGTACTTAGAGTGGGTTGGTAAAGCTGAAGGTTATTTGCAAGAAGTTAGATGTACTTGCAAGATTGAATCATTTCAACAGAGGTTAAGCTGAAGTAATTTCAGAGGAGTATTTTGGATCGTTGGTGGTGATCAGAAGGTGTAGAAGATGGAGAAGAAGTGAGAATGTTGGCTGGGTACAGCATGCAGAGCTATGGAGCTAGCCTCCCATTTTTAAGAACTTCTGGTGAAGTTATATCTGAAGGATATACTTCGGATCACGGAGAGAACATGTGGGAGAGTGGTTGAATGTGCATGTGTTATTGTATCACTCAGGTTAAGTTGAGGCAATTTCAGAAGTTTATGGATTCTGGGTGTCTGATGTTAGTGGTGAAAAAGATAGAAATGAAAATCAAGTGAATGAGTGAAACATATGAAACCATGGTGTTGGCCCTATATGTTGGGGACTCTCTGGTGTAGATGTTTCTGGGAAGTACACCTTGGGATGTGGGACTGACTGCATGCTGAATGAGGTCCGACAGCAAGTCATTGAATGCGCATGTGTAACTGGACCATGCTAACGGACATTAAGTTGAAGTAATTTCATAAGTATATTTTCTGAAATTCTTCAAGCTGATCTTAAGTTGGAGTAATTCCAGAAAGTGTGTTTTGAGGTACCAGCAACGATGACCTTTGGGCCCCATGCTAGTGAAAACATGGAATGAGGCTTTGGCGACCATTTACCGACACCAAAGGCTGATTTCTGATGAGCTGGTACCTTAGAGGTCATCGTAAGTGTTGGATGGGAGACAATTTTAGGATACTCCAACACCTTTCACCACCTTCACCTAATGCCACTTGTTCGAAAAGCACAAAAAAATGAAAGGTGGAGCTAACTTGTGATCCTGGTTTTAGAAACCAGCCAAGTTGCTGTTTGTTCTGAACCGCTGCTTCTGATGGGAGACCAAGTAGTTGGAGAGAGACTACGGGAGCCCTGATCTTAGGAATAGATGTCTCTGCTGGACTTAGATTTCCTGGCCAACCAAGTCCAAGGAAGCATGGAACGACGATACACACCTTGTTACGAGTAACTTTACGGACAAATGTGGTCGTTAAGTGGGGAAACAAAATTTGTTTGGATCCTAAAACAGTGATGATGTTGTGAGAAGGGTTTCTACTGAACCATGAGGGGGTTGATTTCCAACTGATTATGAAGCAATTTTGGTTGCTAGGTGTTAAGAATGATGAGGCCATAGTAAGAAATGGTTGTGAGAAGGAGGAATTGAAAATTCGAAAGAAGCAAATCTTCATTTCATGATTCAGTGTGTTTTTCTTAATGAGTTTTTTATGAATCTGACCCTTCTATTTATAGCGGAGAGATGAAGAACGATAGTTGTGTAGTTGAGAATGGCGGATGAGACTTTTTGGTGAGAACGGTGGACGAGAACGGTAGGCACCGAATGAGAATGGTAGGTTGGAGACTGGTAGGCACTGAACGGGAATGGTAGGCCGGAGTAGTAACCCAATGCAATTTCAAGTTCAAGACACACTTGTGAGAATTCATCTGTTCTTTGAAAGGGAAGCCTTGATGAAGTCTGGAGGATAATCTTGAGGGAATCCAGACCAAATGGATGGATCTCAAATTTTGATCTTGAGAGCTTAAATTTTGTACACCGCTAGTACTTTGGAGAAGTGGGTCAGATTGGTAATTTCTAAGTCCAAAACAAATACGCAGATTTCAAAATCAGAATCTTTGTGAAAACTTGATAGGACAAGCTTTGCTCGGACATCTTGATTCTCGGTCAAAGTTTACATCAAAGCCAACAGTTGTAGAATCGCACTATTTGAGCAATTTTGGATTCTCAAATGAATAAATAGACCCCAAAATTGGAATGTATGCGAAAAATCGAGCAAGACAGGTCATTCTCGAAAATTTTGACTTTTGGTCAAGATTCATGCAAAAGTCAACTTTCTAGAAATTGGACCGTTGTGCAATTTCCAAGTCTCGGTTGAAGAAACAGATCCCAAAATTGGAAAGTATGTAAAAAACTGAGTGGAACAGGCCCATTTTGAAAATTTTGACTTTTTGGTCAAAGTCAAAAGTCCAATTGGTCAAAGCATTTTCTTTCTTTCTTTCTTTCTTTTTTTTTTTTTACAGGCGGTCCGGATCCGGGTCAAATTTCCAGGTCAGTCCAAGTCAAACCGGTTAATGGAGGATGACATCATTAATGACGTCATCGGGACGCATGTAAGTGCATGAAGATGCTGAGGGCGTGTTGACACGTGGCGCGTGTAGACGCGTGAGAGATTGCCAACGCGTGTGAGCCTGTAGCGGAAGGCAGCCACCGCCGGATCTTTTGGCGGCATGTGGACGATTATTTGACCCTTAAATTTTCAGGTTTTGTAGTCCTAAGGTCGTATAAGACACCTATGGGGTCAGTTTTGTGAAATCGTGAATAGATTTACACAGTTTTGAGGGACTAAGCCGCTGGTCATCGCGAGCTTTTGGCGGCGTGTGGTTGCGCGTGGTTGATCTTTTGGACCTAAAATTTTCAGTTTTTGTAGATTGAAGGTCGATAGCTCTAATTGTGGCATCAGTTTTGTAAAAGTTTTCTCAGATTTGTGCAGATTTGAACGAGAAACCTGCAGGTCATTGAGAATTTGTGGTTGTGCGTGGCAGCGCATGGCTGGGCATCTGGGCCTGGAAGTTTTAGGTTTGGTGGATCGAAGGCCGTAGAAGACTCCTGTGGGTTGATTTTTGTGACACCTTGTTAGAGGTTTGAGAAATTAGAAAGAGGAAACGACAGACATTGTTGGACTTGTTGCCATTTTCTTGTTTGTTGGAAGTCCTTAGAAGATTTCTGTAGGTTGATTTTTGTGACATCTTGTCAGAGGTTTTAGAAATTCGGAAGAGGAGACGGCAAACATGGTTGGACTTGTTGCCATCTTAGTCTTCTCTGTTCTGACAGTGTTTAAAATCTCGAGTTTTCAATGTCGGTAACACAATCAGTTTGAACAGTAAATAATGCTGGAGATACAAATAATTTTACAAACTGCTAATGTGGTGGGTAGTTGTTGGTATATAAACAAAAGTGATATTAATGGTAGGCTTAGATACAAACCAACAAGAGGTTGATCACATCAAAAAAAATGTTGTAAAATAATTTGTGGCGGTAGCATTACTCTTGAACAATATGCAGATTAGAACTTCATCGCAAGTCTAATGCAATAAATTCTTTCTGACAACGTGATCTTCTAGGGGCAGTTAGCACAGTATTCTTTGAGAGTACGGTACTTTGCCTTTCCACAGCTCTCTGATAGTTTCCCAAGACTCCTATATAAAGCCACCCAGGGCATGCACTAAGTTTTGTACAATATGCTTTCAATGGGTAACGTAATATAAGTGTAGAGAAACTATCTTTTTACTTCTTTTTATTTATTTATTTATTTATTATTTAATTGTTATTATTATTTATTTTTATTATTTTATTTTATTTTTTCACTCTTTTTTTTTAATTAATTTTTTTTCTCTACTATTTTTTTTTATAGGTATTATGATGCTCTTTTTCAAGGATTCGAAGATTGGTCAAGAACTAGCCTTGTTCATTTGTAAGGAGAAAGACGACAAAGATGCAAAGGCTACAACTTTGATTGTTCGTCTGCCCATAATTGGAAGATATTCAGATAGATGGGGCCATAACTCTTATCCTCTCAATTTGTCGAAATGGTCACAGGTTGTTCCCTCTGATGGCGGCTCTAACTTGGAGACAATTACCCTTCTTGCTTCGCATCACAAAAATGTTGCCAAATCAAAGCCGTACAACACTTTGGGACGAGAGATAATTGCAAAACGTGCCAATTGGGATTCTTCCTTTAGCACGAATGGAGGGTTTTCCTACTTCTCCCTTTATTGGGATTGGCTAGAAGATGTGCTTGGTCGGTGTAAACACCTCCTTGATGCGGTCCACCTTTACAATGCTGTCTTTGCCTCCCTGTTTACATATGATTATGATGAGAATCTCATGAAGGCGTTGTGTGAGTGTTGGAGTCCGTCGACCAATACCCTCCATACCTCAGTTGGGGAAATTTCTATCACACCATGGGATCTTTCCATTCTTGGCGGACTTCCTTGCATAGGTGCATTTTATGATGAAGTGGTGCCCAATGCGCAAGAGCTAGATGGAACCAATGACCAAGGACGACCCTATCTACCGCACAGCTGTCGTTACCTTTTCATGGCGTATCATCACCTTCAAAACCGGATGAAGAGGCAAGGGAAAGTGAGTGTTCGTGATTGGATTACTTTTTGGTACAGAGGAAACAGCAAGTACCCAGCTCCTAGAAAACCAGCGAGATGAGCAACCATTCCCAAGTGTAGTCAGAATCCCTTTGGCGAGATAAACGAGCATGGACCATGGTCTGATAAAGAACACGGAGTCTTTGTAGATCTTCAAATTGAGGGTGACTTAAAGGAGGAGACTTACTTATCGGCACTTCTTTTCTGTTGGCTGTGCACATTTGTTTTTCCTAGCAAGGATCCAAATAGCATCCGTCCCGGCACCTTCAAGATTGCTAGTTCCATGGCCAATGGTCGTTCATTTGACCTTGCTCCCCTAGTATTGGCTAGCATTTATTGTGGACTTAACACCATTTCTTCCTCTCCTACTCCGAGCAAGTCTGGAGCTAGTTTTGCTATTCATTATGTTTACGCCTGGGTAGGTCATTTTTTCAGAAGCAACCGCATCACCCATGCCAAACTATCCAATCCTTTGATGACTAAATACTCCGGTGTAGGTTATGCTTCTCTGTTCAGTGAATTGTCCGCACGAAAGCATATACGAACTGCCACTGACTTCTTTTGGCACGAGACTGCTTTCAATAAAAGCTATGACCAGACATTCATCGACAATGATCATTTATTCATTCAGAAGTTTGACTACTTTATGAGCCTTCGCTCGGGGTACTTGTCACTTCGATGTGAAGACCAACACATTGTAGAAGCATATAGTCCTCACAGATTCAGTCGGCTCTTTGGATTTCATCAAGACATTCCAAGTGACTTAAAGGAAGAAATTCATACAGGCTCTTTAAAAGATCTATACCAATTCTACCAATCTTTCACTTGCTGCAACACAGATTCCAAGGTACTCATTTTGGCTTTTGCGTCAAACTTTGGAAGCCGAGTCAAACATAGCTACAAACAATGGTGGGAAGGAGTATGTAGAACTGATTTTACCAGAGGAACAAATTTTCTAGCTGAAATTGCCTCTTCCTCTATTAAATCACTGACATCCAACAAACCTCAAAAGGGAAAGAGGGATCTACAAGACTCATACATTCCACAACCCTTGTCAGAGTTTGCACAAAGTCAAAGCATCAAAGGTTCGCTTGCTGTACCAATTAGGGATGCCATTGAAATTTCTTAAAAGGAAGTGTGTGACGACTTCAACCCCAATTGGAAACATTTAGAGAGTCCAATGAAAGGTGTTGATGCGGAGACTTCTAATGATCATGCACATCTTCTTACAAATAGTGAGTCTTCTACCTCAAAGCCATCTACGAAGAGTTCGGATCTCAAGAGGCGTAAGTTTGCTGATGCTGGCACGTTGTCCAAATTTTCGATTGAGACAGAAATGACACCTCTCTCATCCTTGCAACCGATCAACCCTCCAGAAGTTTCTATATTTCAGGCCAAGGTGCATATTTCTTCCGTGCGTAGGAAAGGGGCTTCTATGCTGGGAGATGTTCTTTTAAACAGGCTTTCGAATCTTTCTATAGACAATATCCTCCCACAAGCTGAAGTACATGAAATTTATAGTGAGGTTGAAAGTCTTGGAGTGGACCCTCAATACTTGCGCGAAAATGTTGACAAATATTACGAGGGTGTTGCAGACTATTTGAAGATGAAAGAATCTTTGAACACACGACCAAGTCCTGTTATCTTAATTTGACGTGAGGCTGAAGTTGAATTCCTCCTTGCTGAAGCATTGCATGAGAAAGCATCTTTGAAGACCGAGCTTGATACTGTTATATTAAGGATGGCTAACTTGCAAACCGAGCTTGGCCAATTAGAACAATCATTGTCTCAAATTGAAACTCATCAAGTTGAACAAGACGATGTTGTGCAAGCTTTAGAAGAACAATTTAGAGAAGTCAAATCCGCTCCCGTTCTTGAAGACCAGGATATGGAGGCTTTAGAGAAGATACGATCCTTGCTGGAAGATATTCGTTCTAGTTTGAAAGACTTGAAATGGATGTCATAATCTTTTGTGTTTTAATTCCCTTCATAGGTGTCATCATGCTTTCCCTTGTACTATTTTCCTTTTGTTAATCAATAAAGAACACTTATTCTCTACTTCTTCTTTTTTTTTTTTTTTCATGTTTTGATAATAAAAATATTTTTTTTTTTTTAGTGCGTGACTGAACTTAGCAAAAGATACTAAGTTGCCTACGTACCCTCGAGAGGGATCAAGTCATTACGTAGTTCAATATTTTTTTTATGATTTTTTGTTGTTGTTTCTTTTTACAAAAAGGGAGGGCTCACGTGTGTAATCCTCACCCTACACCCTACGGCATTTCATGGGTACCAATTGCGCAATAGTGGGTATCACCTCTAATCGAACTCGAGACCTTGGCCTCAAGGGCGACATGGGCATCCAACCACTACGCCACACTCGCAAATGGTGACATAGAGTGGGACTAATTTCTCCTTATTTGTACACTTTCAAAGATAATGGGAAGACATCATGTACCCTTGTAGTGCTGCAGTGGGCAGTTTAAACTCTTACTGAGGAGCAGTTCTCGATTTTCAAGCATAGAAGTGTTTAAGGAACTTCCCATTGATGGGGCCGATCCTTACACCCTCCTGATCAATCAACTTGTAAGCTTCATTGGTGTAGACTTCTTGCACAATATAAGGTCCGTCCCATTTTGAGGTGAACTTATTGCTTGTACGATGAGTCGTGATGATAGGTCTTCGAACGACGAGGACTAAGTCACCAACTTGGAATGATCATGGTTTAACTCTTTTATTGAATGCGCTTGACAGACGAGTTTGATAGCACTCAAGGCGTTGTTGGGCCTCGAGCCTTTTCTCATCCAGTGCCTCTAGCTCTTGTAATCTAAGCTTGGCATTTTCCTCTTTAGTTAACCCTTCTTGAACGGCGATTCGTAGTGATAGGATCTGGCGTTCTAAGGAAAGGATAGCTTCCACTCCATAAACGAGAGAATATGAGGTCGCTTGAGTAGGCGTTTGAAATGTTGTTCGATATGCCCATAATGCTTCTCCGATTTTTTCATGCCAGTCTCGCTTAGTTTTGGATACCACTTTCTTTAACAAACTGCCAAGAGTTTTGTTAAAGGCTTCGGCTAATCCATTCACTGGGGCATTGTACATAGAAGAATTGTACTGTTTAAATGCAAATTTCTCGCATAGCTCCATCATCAGCCTATTCTAAAATGGTTTGCCATTATCAGTTATGATATACCGAGGGACACCATACCGATAGATCAAGTGAGTTTGGATAAAATTGATCACCGTTTCTTTCTTCACTTCCCTAAGAGGCACAACTTCTGCCCATTTTGGGAAGTAATCAGTTGCAGCCAAGATGTACAAATGGCCACCGGATGATTTTGGTAATGGTCCCATTGCGTCAAGCCCCCATGCATCAAAATGCCAAGAAGCTACAGTTGGGTGCAAAGGTTTTGGTGGCTGATGGATGAAGTTTGCATGATATTGACAAGCTTCGCACTTCTTAGCATACTCCATCAAATCTTGCACCATTGTCGGCCAATAGTAACCTATTCGCTTGATCCTGTAGTGTAACTTAGGACCTGATTGGTGTGCACCGCATATTCCAGAATGAGCCTCCTCTAAGGCTTGTTTAGCCTCTTCCTCTCCTAAGCAACGGAGAAACAAACCATCAAATGAACGGCGGAAGAGAGTTTCTTTATAGTAAATGAATCGAGCAGCCCTTCGTCGAACTTCAGTCTTGTGGTGTACATCATCCGGGAGTCTTCCATGTTGAAGGTACTCAATGATCGCTTGTCGCCAATCTTCCTTTTCGACAAGGCACATAGAAATGATGTTGGCTTGCTCTTCTTCTTCTTCTTCTTCTTCTTCTTCTTCTTCAACCACGAGAGGTACCACCCACTTTTGGGATATAGCAGCTTTGGCTGTCTCTTCTTAGGATAATGCTAAGGCGGTAGCCAAATTAGCTAAAGCATCAGCCTATCTATTCTCCTTCCTTGGTATATGCTCCAATGTAATTGCCTCAAAATTTGCGAGCAACTTCTTCGCATATTTGCAATAAGGGACAAGGTTTTCTTTCTTGACATCATACTACTCCAAGATTTGGTTGATAATTAATTTGGAATCCCCAAAGATCTCGAGTTGCAATATGCCGATCCCAATGGCCATTTGTAGACCAATGATCAATGCTTGATATTCGGCTACATTGTTAGAGCAAAGTTCACTTAATGAGAATGAGTATAGAAGTATTTTTCGTTGTGGAGAAACAAACACTACACCTGACCCTGCTCCTTCTTGACGTGTAGTCCCATCAAAAAACATCATCCATGGTGGCATTACTTCAATGTAAAACACGTCTTCGTCCGGGAAATCATCAGAGAACTCCCAATCAGATGAAACTGGGTGATCAGCTAAGAAATCTACCAATACTTGTCCTTTGATAGCTTTTTGCGGAACATATGCAAGATCGTATTGTTGCAACAAGACTGCCCATCGATCTATACGACCCGAAACCACTGGCCTGGAGAGGACATATTTAATCGGGTCCGCCTTTACTATCAAACGGACCGTATGCGCTTGCATGTAGTGCTCCATTTTGTCTATGGCAAAGAAAAGAGTGAGGCACATCTTTTCAATAGAAGAATAATTTAATTCAGCTCCATTGAGAGTTCGGCTTAGATAATAAAGGGCTCTTTCTTTCCCCTCTTTATTTTCTTATGCCATAAAAGCACCTAGAGACCTTTCTTTTGCCGCGATGTATAACACCAAAGGCTTTCCTGGGATAGGAGCACCTAAAACTGGAGGATTAAGCAAGTATCTTTTGATGCACGCAAAAGCATTTCTACAAGCCTCATCCAATTCAAAGTGTGCAATCCTTCTTCATCAATCTATTGAAAGGTTGACATCGACCTGCCAAGTTTGAGATAAATCGTCGTATGTAAGCTAGTTTTCCTTGCAAGCCTCTAAGTTCTTGCAGGTTCTTGGGCTCTGGCATTTTCTAGATAGCTTCAAGTTTGGACTGGTCAATTTCAATGCCGCGGTGCCTTACAATGAAACCAAGAAATTTCCCAGATGTTACGCTGATAGCGCATTTGCGAGGGTTCATTTTAAGTTGATACTTTCTTAAGCAGTTGAACACGGATCGCAAATCTACCAAATGGTCTTCCCTTCTTCTTTTTTTTGACCACCAGATCATCGACATAACACTCCACGTACTTATGAAGTACATTATCAAAGATCTTTTGCATGGCCCGTTGATAAGTAGCACCAGCATTCTTTAATCCAAAAGGCATTATTTTGTAACAGTAAATGTCTTTAGGGGTACGAAAAGCTGTAAACTCTTCATCCTTAGGATTCATTCGAATTTGGTTATAACCTGAAGAACCATCCATGAAAGATAAGGCTTCATGACCAGTAGTGGCGTCAACCATGACCTCAGTGATGGGTAACAGAAAATCATCCTTGGGACATGCATTGTTCAGATCACGGAAGTCAACGCACACCCGAATTTGTCCATTCTTGTGGTGTGATAATGGCACATAACGGAGGAGTGGAGGGTTATTGGAAGGCATTGAAATTTCCGCTCTCATTGGATTACTAATAGATTCACTAGGCTGATCATTCCCATATCCTGGATCTTCCTTTGGGGAAAGAATATCCTTCCTAGTGATGAATTTAACATGCTCCTTTTCACCCTGCTTGCTTTTCATGGACGGGATTTCAACTGGGAGAACTTCATTAGGAATGTCATCTTCTAGATAAAACTTCGCGTCAGCAAAGTGAGCTTCAATCTCAGAAAAAGGCTTCAAGTCGGCATCGACTTTCTTTATTCCACTTTGAAGATACTTGAAACATTGGTGCAAAGTTGACAGCACTATTCCATTCCCATGGATCCACGGACGTCCTAACAACATGTTGTAGGTTGTCTTGGCATCAATGACATGGAACAAAACGTTGCTTGTCAATTCTCCAATAATTAATTCCAAGTGTATCATGCCGATTGCACGTTGTCCTCCTTGGTTAAGACCTTGTATAACCAAGCGACTGTGCGATAATTCCTCCATAGCAAGACCAAGCCGTCTCATTGTCATTTTCGGTAGTATATTAATAGCTGAACCTCCATCAATGAGAATGCACAATCTTTTGTTCACGAGCATAACCAAAGACATAAAGTGGACGATTGTGAGGCTTAAAGCCTAACAATAGATCCTCGTCAGTGAAAGTTAAATCTGGAGAGCACGCGCAACATTCCTGTGTTTGTTGAAGTGTATTGGTATAAGGGGTGTAAATCTTTGGCTCTTCAAGAGCTTGGGTGATCCCTTCTTTTGGTGAGGTGGAGGATTGCGATGGATCAACTTCATCAACCTGAGATTTGAGTTGCTCTAAAGATGACAAAGTCTCATTTGAACTACCATGGTCAACACCCTTTTTTTTGTCATTAACTTCGAAACAAGAGACAGTGTGAACAGTCTCCGCTGACTTGTTTTGAAAGAATTTTATGGGGAAGAATTCTTCCAATGTGACGAGACTTCGAAATTTTTGGGCTTGTGCCGAATCATCATACATTCTTGTTCTCAATCTTTCTTGCCTTTTATCATTCTTTCTTTTTGACTGAGGTTGAATTTGGTTTTGTGCTCTTCTGGACTCTTGGGCAATCAAATGAAGAGGGAATGCTCGTCTCTTCTTCCATCTCCTGCGAGTAACCATCTTTCAACCCTCTTCCTCATTCACTGTTGACTTTTTATCAGCATTTGAGTTATAATCAGATGCTTTTTGTGAGAGCTGAACTTGAACAGGTTCCAAAGAACCAAATCGGATGAGCGTGGTATTTGGCCCCTGCTTAGTAGTTGGAGACATGCAACTAGGTAACCCGCAAGCAATTGTTGCAAGGTTTGACTGAGCACCATCACTAACATCAAAGTCGATTTTCCTTTCCTTGGCTAGCTTCATGATGAGTTCTTTAAGAACAAAGCATTTTTGGATCGAATGACTTATAAGGCAATGATACTTACAATAGTTCGGGTCATCAACTTTTCCTATCTCTTCCGGTCGTTTGCATTCTGGCAATTCAATTAATTTCAACTTGAGCAGTTGTTCTAGCATTTCAGGCATATCGGCGTCTAGGAAAGGATACACCTTTTGTTCCCATTCCTTGAGTGATGAGCGACGCGTCTCGCGTCGTTGGCCTCCCTCAGTCCTCTTCTCATTAGCCTTCACATTTCCTGTTGAAATTTTGACTGGAGCAGGGTTGATATTCATGGAGTCTTTGACATTACTTTTCATATTCCTGTCATTTTTCTTTATTTCCCGTCTTTCTTTCCTTTCTTCAAGTACGGGAGATTTCGCATTTCCATGGCTAGAGATACTCAATTCCATATCATGCGCACGAGTTGCCAATTCTTCGAATGTTCGGGGCTTTATCCCTTGCAGGATGTACAGAAGTCCCCAATGCATGTCTTGGATGCACATTTCTACCGCAGATATTTCAGACAGTCTATCCTTACAGTCTAGACTCAAAGAACGCCACCGATCGATATAGTTAACAACGGGCTCGTCTTTCTACTGCTTAGTATTGGTAAGCTCCATCATGCTTACCGTGGGCGTGTGTTGTAGAACCGGTTAATGAACTCCCTTTCTAGCTGTACCCAACTATCGATTGACTTGGGTTCTAAGTTTGTATACCAATCAAAGGCATTCCCTTTTAGTGAACGAACAAACTGCTTTACAAAGAGGCCTCCTTGAGTCCCTACGTTCTCACAGGTTTCTACAAAGTGAGCAACGTGTTGCTTAGGGTTTCCTTTGCCATCAAATTGCAAGAACTTGGGGGGTTGATACCCATTTGGCATTCTCATATTGTCAATGCGCTTCGTATAGGGCTTTGAATATATTGTGCTCGTTTGGTATTCGTTATAATGTCTTGCAATTGTTAGACAGATATCGAGGCCATTAAGGTGGAATGTCCTTGTTGAGAAGGGCCTTCACCCCCTTTTTTCTTATCATCCCTAGCATTTACTCTGTTCAAGGTAAAGCCGGGTGGGTGCTCAAGGTCAAGGTTTGATTCACCCGAATCTTGTACCTCCAGTTTGTTCATCAGGGTTGCAATTTGGACATCCTTATCTTCAAGTGCTTTTATAAGAAAGGTGACCCTTTGTTCCATTTCAGCCATCTTTTCTTCCATGGTAGAGGTGTTGGTCATCATCACTGGCATGACCTCTAGATATGATGGAGAAAATGATGAGACAGGATGAGTCAAAGGTATTTTATTCCTTAAGTTTCTCATCACGGGTGAAGAGTTGATAGAAAAGGTCTTTGTTGGGGATGATTCATTATTGATCTCAAAATCTTTTGAGACAGATGAATCCTTAGTGGTAGCTTTCCTATTTGCAAGAAAGTCCAGAGAGATGGTATTATGAAGCTTGCTTTCTTTGGTTGGTTGGGGTTACAGTTGATCAAGAGCTTTGGATCGACTACCAGTGATTGGGCCGACATAATCATCCGCAACGGAAGCATCAATCACTGATTTTTGAGCATTCTTGTTAGAGGCCATTGAAGTTGGTAGCTAATCGAATTTCTTTTCTTTTGAAGGAGAAAGAGATGAGAGGCAGAGAGGTCCCACTGGGCGTGCCAGCATTTGTAGACGACTAAATTCTTAATTTGAAATAAATCAAACAAGTAAAATAGTTTCACAAATACAAATTTGTATTGATGAATGTATGGTACAATTCTCTGTAATTACAAAAGAGTGATCCTCTTATTCGATCTCCTTGAAAGATTTGTTAATTGGAATTGTGGTAATATAATTTTGATTCGAACACCGAATATACTTCAATTTGGCTGAAGAATGGATCAACAATATTTGAAACGAAATTACAATGAATCTCTGGCTACGAGCTTGTTAGAAATTCTTTGTTCTTTGTATTCTTCGCGTTCTTGATACGTTCTTCGTGTGGATCGACAATATTTGAAACGAAATTACAATGAATCTCTGGCTACGAGCTTGTTAGAAATTCTTTGTTCTTTGTATTCTTCGCGTTCTTGATACGTTCTTCGTGTTCTTGGCATTCTTCGTCTTCGAAGGTTTGTGGTGGAAGTTCTTCGGTGCGTTAGAGGCTTGAATCCGTAGAGCTTCATTGATTTGTGGTTTGTTGAGGTTTCTGGAGGCTTTCGAGCTTGATTCCAGTGAATTTTGAGATCTAGGTTGACAGCTTGGATGGTTTTTGCCTCCAATATTCTTCGGTTTTAAAGTTGAAGTTCTTGAAGGCTTCGGGGCTTGATTCCTACAGAGCTTCTGTACTTCTGAGTGCTTTTGAATCCTCTTCAATGCTGCTTATGCTCTAGATGTCCCTTTTTTATCTCCCCCCAAAATGTCTTAGGAAGGCTTCTATTTATAGGAGTTTGGGGGTGGATGAGCGACACGTGACAGAGTCTGATTGGTGACACATGTCACAGCCCGATTAGTTCGCTTATGTCATCGCTTACACATGATGATGCGTTTTATGCCTCTATTTCAATGACACTTGGCAAATTTCTATTGGTTTCTGAATAGTGATAGCAAAACCTAACAGCAGTACGTGGCGCTTTGTAATTAGTTGTATTTTATGAACTTGGTAGTATGATGTGTCAGCTTGTGATAGGTCGGGAATTTTCCCTCTCTACACACCCCTCTGTTATGCCACTCTTTGATCATGAAATAGGACTTTTGGGGGTGTTTCTACTGTTTAGGCCAATCAATCAGCATTTAATGTGGCAGAGATTAGGTTTAGAATCTCATTAATGCAAAGGTGACTGCTTCAGTGGTCCTTATCCCCTCCTTGCACTTCTCGGGGTGAGTTTGATGGAAGGCGGCATCTTGGTTCAAAGGGG
This sequence comes from Castanea sativa, assembly GCF_040712315.1. Classification (NCBI taxonomy): domain Eukaryota; kingdom Viridiplantae; phylum Streptophyta; class Magnoliopsida; order Fagales; family Fagaceae; genus Castanea; species Castanea sativa. Next base: position 34,769,796 of record NC_134016.1, on the reverse strand, counting down.
AATTAGTCATATTTGTGGTTCTTTTATCATTCATCATAGGGAAGGTTCAGCACATCACCTCGGCAACGGACCTCAATATCCATATCTTTGGGCTGGGCCTATCTTTCTAAAATGATCTTATTGGGCTTTGGGTTCTCAGTCTGAGCTCACACTCATCCCCCCACAATAACAAATAACTGTATTGAATTTAACTACACCTAATTTTTTATTTTTTTTTTACAATTTATACTTTATTAGTCAATACAATCATGTATTTAGATATAATTAGAAACTTTTTTTTTAGAAACAAACTAACTGTTAAACACACACACACACACCTAATTATATACTCTCTCACCAAGCTCAATTAGGCCCATTCAATTGTTTGGTTATGTTTTTATTACACAAGATAATTATTCTTTATGAATGATTATTCTTTAAAATGAAGAATAACTAATCCTTAGAAAAAGGAGTGTAATTGTTATTCCTTAATTTATACAAATTTAAGTTCCAGAAAAAAAGCTCCTATTCGAATTATAATTTTTTTTTGTAACTCATTTATTCTCTCTATAGTCTTTCTTGGCCTTGTTCTTAATTGATGAAATTTCTTGTCTTAATTTTTTTGTTGTTCCTTCCACTTCCAATACCACAACAAAGAGACCCTAAATTTTATTTTATTTTTGGCTGTCAAGAGAAACCCAATTCTAGATCAATAGTTTCATTTTACATTAATTATTTATTTCTATTAATTATCATTTTAAACTAATACAAAAAGGATAAAATGCCCAACTCAATCTATTGCGAACATAAGTTTAGAGCCAGTTTGTTTGTTTTTTTTAGTTTGATATTCTCAAATACAAAAACTCAAGTTTGTTTTTCGTTTATATCTATTTTGCTGTCCTTGTTGTGAAATTTTAAAATACTCGCAAGTGTATGAACTGTACCGAAGTATAGTTTGACAAGAACGAGGTCGAACCCACAGTGACTTGTATGAATGTAGGAAAATTAATCAAATCTTAACCGAATTAATCCTAATCTAGTTTAATAAAAATTGGTTGTTTTGAAATTAAATAAACTAAGCAAATGATAAAATTAAGCAAATAGTTAAACTAAGCAAAAGATATAAAGCAATAAAAAGATGTAAACAATCAAGGGAAAAGAATTAAGGTTTTGGAATCCATCTTATTAATTCATATCAGCATATATTTATGATCATTGATTTTTTCCAACCACTGCATGATAATCTAGAAATCAATCTTGCTATGATGGAAAATATTCTCATTAAAATCCATATTTTAAAATCAAAAGCATGTTCTTCTTCGCTTCTTAAGTATAAAATCAAATCATCAATTGTATCCGTAGCCAAACAAATCGCAAGATATATCCAATTCTAAAAAACAAATCATAAATTGTATCCATTGACAGATAAATCACAAGCGATATCCAATTTTATAATCAAGAATTAATAAACCAAGCATTCAACTAATCAAAATAAATCTTAAATCATGAGAAAAATATGATTGAATTCATATCTAGAATCTCATTTTAGTCAATTGATATGAAACAAGAACAATTTAAATCATTAAAGAACAACTATTGTGGAAAAAATCAAATTATATAAATATTACTGATAATCCTTAACAAGGTTTCATCCTCAACCTTAATTATAAATTTAGCTATTCATAGTAATTGAAAGAATACACAAAAACAAAATACTAAACATTCAGCTAAATAAATAAAATAGAGAAAGAAATAGCAACAGTGGTAAAGAAAAGCCATATAAGAAACTACGTGCCGCTGCCTGCACCCCAGCCTAGCCCTCGCTGTCTCCCTTTTTTCTATAGTTTGCTCATATTTATATCTCACACAACGACCGAACTATAGCGCTTAAAAGAATAAAGCCGCCTGACACATTCTTAGTACAAGTCGGACAAGGACTTTATTATTAGTTGTAGGCCACACGCTACGCTTCAAGTTGTGCCCAGCCGAAACCAAAGACTAGCCCAAGAGTGTTTGTGTTTCAATAAGAAATAGAGAGGCCCACCAACAATTAATAAATGTTCATTTAAACCTCAAGCCCATGTATCTCTTCCACGTGAATAAGCTCCCTATCAATTATTTCTTTTCTTTGCTCCTTCACGTATCTCCATGTCCTTCTTTTCATGTTGGCTTTGAATCAATAGGCCTGAACCTCCTTTCTTTAATTTTCTTTCTTCTTGCTTAGCTCGTGTTGCTTTTCTTTTCTTTCCTTCATGCCCTCCTGGTCCTTCAGGTTGGGTTAGCAACTGACTTACCCCCACTTAGCATGCAAAGCCCTTGTTACCTATAACACAAAGATATTATATAATCAGTTACAAAATAACATAAAAGTAAGGCTAAATATGTAAATATGTGAGTACTTTATTATATATATTTCATGCACATTAGTCCTTACAAATTGAAAATTAATTCAAAACATAATCCAATCTGTGTAAACATAAAATTTTGTAAAAATGGTGTTTTGGAAATTTTGACTAAATATGATATCATTCCACCACCTTATTCATGTGTTATCACCAAATGGATGAATAAGAGTTATTATTCCATTTTAGCTTCTTTTATTACTAGTAATATTTATTCTTATTATACTCTAATCATCATTATAGTGTACCAAACATGGCTGAACTTTTTACTGTAATCAACTAACTATTTTTTAGGGAGTTGAGCAAATTTTAGTTAAATGACTATTTTTTCATTAATATTTTTTTTTTTAATTTTCCAATATAATGTCAAGGCTGAGAGGAAATTCAATTAGAATTTAAATTAGAGTTTAATTTTGTGCTATGTGTCTCATCTAAACTTTTTAATTTTTGTTTCAAGTGAGTTAATTTAGTGCAGATTATGAGTCTAATATAAATGAACTATGAGAAACCCAATCATATACCCAAAATTCGAAGAAGAGAGAGTTTGAAAGATTATACTTCCAATGCCATTTGTTTGTCTAGCTAAAAATAATTCAAATTTATCAACTTTATATATATATGTTGTGTGTGTGTGTTTTATTGTATCGGTGCATATTGCATTTATTGTTACTATATTGTTGTTGAGTCACATCAGTAGTTATGTCATTATTTTCTTTCCATTAATAAACAAAATTATTTTTTTCTATTAATCTTTTAACGATTATACAATTTTCACTTCTACTTCCATAACACCCTTGGCTCCCTTTCTCCATTGTTTTTAATTTCCCATGTAAGCTCTTTAATGCCTCAGGCTCTCTCTCTCTCTCTCTCTCTCTCTCTATCTCTCCTCCTTTCTTGTCTCTTCCTCTTCTCATTGAACCCAAACATTTCATACATATTTAGTTGCCACCACCCCTATAAAATCAAAAAGATGATATATGAACTGTTAGACGTCCTTTGTCTCTCTTAACCAGAAGATGAATGATTTTAAATTTATCTCATGCCATAAAAAGAGCTAATTTCAGAGAAGCTAGCCTATATTCTTGAGAGGGGATATCATTCTACTTCTTAAAACCATATGGTATGTCAAGCTTATTTTATATATTGAAAAGTATTGTGTGTGTGTGTGTGTGTTTATTTATTTATTTAAATTATGTCTCTTTTACAATGAATTGTTGCCAAGCAAAACCGTTTGCTCTCTGTTTTGATGCTAAAGGTAATTCAATATTTGCATTTTGTTGATACACATTTTCACGACACATTCTTTACAAACCCGATTCAACCATGACCGACTTTCTTATGGGCTCCATTTATGAATTATATTTTATTTTATTATTTTAAGCATGGCTCAAGCCCATGCGACATATTGGGGGAAATTGAGAAAGTGTGGCTTGGAGGGTATGGGTTGGTTCCTTTTGGACCTCTTGGATAAAACTAGCCCATGCGTGCAACCAAGTGGGCAAGGGACACTGATAGCACCTCTGGCTCATAAAGGAGGTCTTGTACCCGAAATTTCCATCCCAAAAGAGTTTTCATGCTCTAGTTGACTGTGACCCAACTTTTCTGCTCTATTTTTTTGCCTAAAACATATAGCTGACCCTAGTGGCTAGCCTTGTCTACTGCAACAACCAAATGTAGACTCCAAGGGCCCGCCATGTCGAGGAAACATCAGTTCATGAATTTAGGTCACTCCATTTCCCAAATTATGCAAAAAGCAAGCCAACCCTCTTACTCAATTAGAGAAAATCTAACCATAACCTCTTTGATTGAGACCTTGGGGTTCAAAGTCTCTTCTATTGACCAAAAACCAATTACTTAGAGTACCCCAAACTCGATAAAAGGCCTCAATCAGATTCAAAATGAACCAAATATGTTTTCCCCATAGAGCTAAAACTTGAGACCAAAAGCCCATTCAACCAGCCAACACTCTCACAATTCTGAAGCTTAAGGGTGAAAATATGGTTACAGGGGAACATTCCCTCTCTTCCTCACAACTTCTCTCAGTTTCCTCTTCTCGCTAACTGTAGGTCAAAATTTTGAACTTGTGTACTTTTTTGCATTTTCTTGTATTTCAATTATGACATTTTGATTTCTCTCTTGTTAAAGCATCATTAGCCTTTTGTTCATTATACATTTGGAATTTTTGGATTGACTCTCCCCAAATAATCACTTTTAAAGAACCCAATGGGAGACTTGGGTCATTCTCGCATTTTTTGCCCTTGTCGCAAAAACATCCTTGACACATTTCTATATATGTTTCCACGTGTTTGAAAAAATGACTATAAGAAGGATTTAAAAAAACAAAGATGGTCATGTTCATGTAGAAGAACAAATAGCAAGAACAAATGTTAAAGATTATTGTTATGTTAGTAAACTTCATTCATAAATGTGTTTTCAACACTTAGAAAAATTCCTAAGGTGTGTTTGTGAGAGACCACACCCCTCGACCATTTTGAATTGATTGGTATGGGCCAAATCCATGTGAATGATTTTGCTCTTAGATATAATCTAAGATAAAGTACATGACTTTGTTTCCTAGTTACAATCTAAAGATTGAAAATTACATGAATAAGTATTCGATCTTCTAATCATTGATCTAAGCTCGGAGGCTATATTATAAAATGGGAAAGTGTTAGGCACCGACCTTGCATGGTGAAACTGGTCTTCTAGACTATAGTGACATACATTCATGTTACATCGTCCAATCATTCAACATATTGTCAATCTAGAACATATAGGTGATTTGTACCGAGTAGCTGATTGGTTCAAAAATTTTCAGTCATTTCGACCTAAACTGAATTGAATCAACAATGTTGGTGTTAAGAACTCTTTGAGCACCTAATATTTTATGGGATGTGTATAATTTCCCATTGCATACAAAATATGTCATTTGGCTACTCACAAAAAGCATGTAGATTGTGGAGCACACATATTATCCTTAATTTTTTTAAAAAAAAAATATATGCATAATAAATTTCACATTTAAAAAAAATTATTGAGGTGACATTTAAAAAAAAATTATATAAGATAACAAGTTGTGATAAGTGTATGATTAAAGTAATGAGAGTGATATTGTATTCATCATAATATAACAAGTTATTATTAGTGTATGATAAAAGTAACGAAGGTGATATTGTGTTAATCATAATCTATCATATATATATATATATATATATTTAAGAAGTCTAATTGCATTGATTAAAGTTAAAATTTTTATTGTAATAAACTAACTTATTTTTATTCCCTCAAAAAAAAAAAAACTAACTTATTTTTAGCGAGTTGAGCAAATTCAGGTGAAATGGACATTGTTTATTAGCTTCTTGTTATTTTTCTCAATGCAGTGGCTATGGGACCTATTAATAGATTCCTTTTTGAATGGTTGCACTTCACGCTCCTTGACAAAAGGCTTTATTAAAAAAAAGGGTGTGAAATTGGTCTTCTTTCTTTTTTTTTTGGTTGTTCATACTTTGTAAGCAGTAACATTGTCGACAAAAATAAAACATCATAATTATAATTATAGAATCTGAAGCTTTTCTTCTTTCAACAAGCCTCGAGCCACTTAACTTAAACATGTAAGTTTCAAATAATTCAATTAGTAAAAATTTTGATGATTGTAGAAGAGATTTGAGATTTAATATTTGTATATACTAAAAATTAATTAGTATCTTAATTTAATAATAAAAAGTTATTATTAGAATCGGACCTTAAATAAAATAAAAAAACTATTTTGTCACAAAATTTTTGCAATAATATATAATAGTTGAGGTAGCGAATTGTAAATGGCTGACAATAAAGTAACATAAGATATGGATGTAAATAAAAACTAATGACAACTAGTAACTGAGAAGACATAAAATTTGTTGAAAAAATATTGTGTTTGACATTTCTCTTCTTCCCTGGGTCTTGTAGTCTCTACCAGTCAAACTCCAACTCCCAGATACTGAGATACTTGACGACCACGCAATAAGGAACTAAAGCAAGAATACTGTTACATTGTTAAATCACTGCCCAAAATGCAAGCTCCAAGAAAGACCCACCTGGTAAAAACCCTAACTTTTATTCTTCTCTTTCATCAGCAATCATTCACCATTCTTGGCATTTAGTGCTTTCTTCTTTGTCTGCTTCAAGGTATTTATTTTTTTTTTTTCTTTCTTCTTCTTATTTATTTTTGAGCGTCACTTTGTGCTGTGTTTTTTTTTTTCTTTTATTGGGTACTGGTCCAACCACTTATTTTGATTATTTATTGCAACTTTTCCATCAACAAATATATATATATATATATATATATATGGTTTTCTCTTCTTTTTGGGTGTAACTTTTCTAGGTTCAAGTGGAAATGGGTGAAAATTGATTGATAATTTCTTTCTTATTTAATTATTTTTGCCCATCAAATTTCTTGTTTATGGGATTTTTTGTATGTGTGCGTGTGAGAGAGAGTATTTCCTATTTACTAATATTCTATTCTCTGTTTACTAAGCTGATGAACACACGCCATTTGCTGTGCTAGAGTCTTAAGTTTGGGTTGAAAATCTTTCTAATTTGACTATACATTTTGCTCTTCGGTGCTTGGTTTTGAAAACTTAAAATAAAAGAGTGTTAAAGAAAAGGAAAAATGCTGCAAGCTAGTGTAGCTTTCTTTTGTTTTGAGAGTTTATAAGCATTTTTTTTTTCTTTCACACTCAACAAGATCCAAAAAAAGTTTTTGCCAAGTAACAATTTGAAGATTTCGATATAATGCCTATGAAAGTCACTATTTTAGCGTTAGATGCTAACCCATTTCTATTTACAAGTAAAATGATAATCAGGAGAGGAGGGATTCGAATCTGGATGTGAAACACCGGGAGGTGTTAGTTCATTATTAATTCAATTTGGATAGTTAAACATATTGACAATCGTTATGTGGAATTTGTTTTCCTTTTGCATGTTCCAATGGAAGAAAACAAACCCAAGTTTTAATTTATGTTTTAGAAGTGACATAGGTTTGTTCTAGTCATTCATGATATGTCTTTTGCTTGTCTTTACCGGATGACATGATCTTATTAATTTCTTAACAGTACTTGTATATAGAAACCCTTTGAAGATATACTGCCCATGTCCCATCCAAATATGATTCTATTGTGAATTTGCCATGGTTGCTGCTGTAGGCTGTAGGCTGTAGCTATAAGGTTCTGTCTTGCAACATTCATAGGAAACATCTATTGCCTTACATTTTACCACACTACTGCACTTCATATCTTCATGATTAATTATCTGAAGAGAGTTCAACTGGATGAACACTAGGGCAGAGTGAGCTATACGCAGAATGGTGCCAAAGGGTTCTGTTTAGCATTGATATTTAGAGAGAGAGTATTTGAGACTAATGTTACAAAATATGTTGAGGTCATTTTAATGAGCCAGCTTGAATTGTCATAGTTAATTTGTTGCTTGATCTTCATTTGTCCTTGATCACTTTAGGACAACATTAGTACTAAAAGCTTTATAGCTTGAATTTTGTTTCCACCATTTTTTGTGATAAGTAATAAGGTCTTTTTTAATGAAGAGGAACTTCCTCATTTCCACATGGTGTGTACATAAGTTAGCCTAATGAATTACAAAAATTAGTGATTAGAATCAAAATGAGAGAATCAATAAAATCTACAATAAAATGAATATCCCTAGGACCTGAAACACGGGACCATTCAAACAATGAACTAGTGAAATACATCTTCGGTTGAACCCTATAGAGTCTTACATCACCATGAGCAGATGGCTAGACCAAATTTAATGTATTATGTTTGTCAAAATGATTTGAATTGGATGCTACCAGCTGATACACGCTAAATTAATTCTAATATCTATAGAGTTATAACCAAATTTATAGTCTTAATGCAATCTTTTCATTTGCAGGGTGAACCTTGTGATATATGTGGACATGTAGGTTATGCAGAAACTCTCGTTACTTGCTCTCACTGCAAATTAGCCCATGAACATATGTATGATTAATTCTTTCCTCTCACCCACTCCAATTCCTTGCGTGTGTCTGTGTGCACATGTGCACACTTGTGCAAGCATGAACGTGTGTATGTGTTGTTATTGTATTCTTTGTTCAGATCCTTGTTTCCTTTCTAAGGATGGACCTACCTTATTTGCTCACATGGTTTGAATGAGTTGTGGTTTCTATCTAAATTCTTGAACTTTCCATTTTGTCTGTATCTATATCTTTCACTATCAAAGATTGTGTTGAAAGGTTCCTGGACGTGGTAGTTTATATCCTTTACCTTTTGTTCTTGTTCTTGCACTTACATTATATTATCAGCTCCATTTTTTCTTTGTTTACGTTCTTTTTTTTTTATGAATAAGATTTCATTCAAAAAACCAAGAACAACACTACCAGATTACAAGCAGCAAGCTGCAGACACTAGCTACATCCACCCTCTAACACAGAAGCTAGTACTCAATCAATTCAAAACCAAGCAGCATTGCTGCCAAAACATTAGAAACCAGAAAGAAATGATTAGAACTTACAACCTCTAATGGAAACTTACTAAACAATGATCTAATTAACATCTTTGCTTCCTAAACTTTTTGGTTTTTGTATTGCATAATTGATGTTGATACTTGCTCTGAAAAATGACGGTATAGAACTCTTTCTTCAGCTACTGCACGCGAGTTCTGCTCCACATTGTTCCAGAAATTTGGTTTTGTGATGCCTGTCTGTCAAGCAAAGACATAGTTTCTCCAATAGTTACCATGAAGAAACACTTTCCTGAGGCTTTAAACTCAAAGAAATCCAGGATATCCAACTGTGACTTTCTGCAATCTGTGAGTCATAGCAGGATTCCTAAGAATTCAAGGAAAACAGGTCCTCTTAAAAAGCAGTTGCGTATTGGAACTTCCAGAGTGAAGTTTATTCCTCCTGAAGAAGCTGTTAAAATGTTGTCTGGAGCCCGATTGAAGGAATCATATTTACCAAGTAACTTGGGCTCTAGTTATGCCCATTCAGATACCATGGCAACAACATCCAAGTATAAAATTTTATCTCTGAAATTTTCTGGGCAGAATGTGAATGAGCTTCGGGGATCTAGCCCTGCTGGACACTCCAAGCCTCCTGTAGAGGGCGTTGTAGACACCAATTCAGTCACTCAGGAACAAAAGTCAGGAGCCCAAATGGTAGAATTGTATTCACCAAGTGATTTGGGCTCTAGTTCTGCTCAATCAGATAGCATGGCAACAATATCCAAGTTTAAAACTTCATCTCTGAAAATTTCTGGGCAGAATGTGAATGAGCATCAGAGTTCTAGACCTACTGGACACTCCAAGCCTCCTGTATGTGGCAGTGTAGACATCAATTCAGTCTCTCAGGAACAAAAGTCTCAAACATCTGAACATAAAGGTAGAGTGTCCAGTAGGTCTCAAACATCTGGCATATGCATATGATTTGATCCTGCTGTAAAATATAAATTCTTTTTTCCCAGGGCATATTGCCTATATTTCAATTTCAATTATAAGTCTAACAAGGGACAGTAGTTGTTATTTAATAAAGCAGAAGGTATTTATGACTTTCCTTTGTGTCAACTGCACCCAGCTGAGCCGCCCAACTAATTACTGTTAACATTTGACTCACATGGAATATGTGCCAGATTCATGCTCCTTTATGACATATATGTGCTGAAAGTGTAGATGTATCTACCTCATGGAAACAATTTGGGTGCTTATCAATTTTTCTTTCAGATAAAACAGCTCCTGCTGCATATAAGAATGGACCCATGTGTGAGCAGTTTTCCCTGGTCTGCAAGGAAGAGCCATTTCATGCTCTACCCATATGTACAGGCAAGGAAAATTCTTCGGCCTTTTCTGAATTTTACATGTTTGTACAAACCTATTAATAATATTATACTTTGCCTATTTGGTTTCATATACTAATTGAAAAATGCATATGTTAGGAGGTATCTTCCATGGCACTGCTAAACCTGAGGAAGCTGAGAGTGATCTTCTGAATTTTTTGCCCAAAATTGAGAAATTTCTTCCAAATTATCCTGCTTTAGATGCTACCTGGTGGTGAGTGATGTTTTCTTTCATGATGTCTCAAACTCATCTGTTTATTGAGAAATGCATTTGGGTTTAAAAAAACAAGATTCAAAACAACGAAATGTGTAATGGTAGTTACCAACTATATAAGTGGGGAATTCCATACTGGCTAATGATTAAATTTTCAATGTAAAAGAAAAGTGCATGTGTATCTACTCTACACGTTCTGAGTACCAACTTGTGTGCTGAACTAATACTGTTTTGAGGAATCCATGACAATTTTCGAACTCCCCCATCAACCAATGTTTTCTCCTTTCTCCTTTATCTTGTTAATGTCCTCATAAATCATCTGTCTTTCAATCTTTCTTATCTTACCAATGTATTATAAAAGAGCTTGAGTGAGCAAAGTGGCCCAACACACCCATTGCTGGACAATGGGGCTTTGTGTTTTATTATTATTTCAATATTTTACTAAATACTCTAATATTACCTATCATATATATATATATATATATATATATATATATATATATATATATATATATATATATATATATATTACTCTAGGCGATTGTTTCTTTCAACCCTGGTATAATCTTACAATATGTTGCTATTTTTACTTGAGTTTTCTTTTGTTTCATATTTCTACCATAGTAAATTGCCTAGAGCCTTGTAGCTCAAATGACACCTCCTAGTGTTTCCATTGGAGACGTTCAGGTTTAAATCCCACCCTTCAATGTAACTATCAAATTATCCAAATAAAAAACCCGACCATAATAAACTACCAATAGTGCCAAAAGTTTAAGCTATTAGGAGAAGGCAAATTTAATCACTTAACCATTATTTTAACACTCCCTCTCATGTGGGGGCCCATACTGCTCCTCAAATAGAGGGCCTAACACGTGGAATTTTAATTTTAATTTTTTTTTAAATGTGAGCTAGAGTGGAGATTGGGTTTGAACTCAGAATTACTTATTCTAATACCATTATAAGCTAACACTAATCCTAAAAGCTTAAGTTGTCAGGAAATAGGGAATATAATCATTTAACCATTATTAACAATCCATACTTGGGAAAAAACACTCGCAAATTATTTATGGCATGTAGGTAATTCAACATAAGTGCTATTTCTTCTTAAAGTTCACAAAATTCTTTTAAATTGTATGCTTCTAACAATCTAATACATACATACATACATACATACATACATATATATATATATATATATTGTGGCACTTAAATTCCCTATATCTCAACTAGAACATATTAAAGTCATACATATCTAAGTGACATTGCTTTTCTAATGATTTTGATTCTCCTTTGCTAGTGGAAGCTTTGAGATCCTTGACATGGTTTCTCGTAGTGAATTCTATGATGGATTTCTGGCTTATCTTCCGGTCACTGTACATCCTAAAGTGTTCGAGATTTCAAAACGCATGCCTGGAGTGCTCCTTTGTACATTTCTTCCTTGTTGCAATATTTGGGTGGATGTCTTTCAAAATGTCTGCCCTACTGTTAATGATATTGCACTATACTTTTTCCCTGGAAAATTTGAGAGGTATGTTTATGAATTCAATGCGCAGGCCTTAATCTGCAACATTTTTATAGATGATAGTATGTTAATATAGAAAGACTGCTTCTATTGTAGGTCTAAAGAGCAGTACTTTAACCTATTGGAGCTTGTTGAGATGCAAGATCTGGTACTAAGGAGTTCTGTGAATGATGTGGAACTATTAATTTTTTCTTCTAAAAGACTTCATCTGGATTCTTGTGGTGAGTCTTGTGTGAATTCTGATATAAATTGTTATTATATACTGGTAGAACTTCATTGTTCAAAATATTAGATTATTAATAAGTTTAAGCTATAAGATGTATGCTTGTAAATGATATGGTTGAAACAGTGAGGCAGAAGGATTAAGCTGTGGCAGTTTCAAGATTTTTATAAAGAGTAAAAAAGGAAAAATAATGTAATCTTTAGCATACAAGTTCCTCAAATAATATTTCCTCTAGTTTATTTTGATAATGAAATAATAGAGATAGAATGCTGAAACATTTGTGATTGCACCACTTAGAAAGCCTGAGGAGGTAGAAATTATAAAATGTCAAAAACCTAGTGACTTAAAGAAAGTCAACCCAAGTTTTGTGATAATGATTTAAAATATAACATCAAAGTGATAAAATTATTGTATGAATGAGTTGCAGTACTTATAACAGCTTTTATTGGTGATGAAAGAAACTAATGTTCATGATTGTTAATTTAGTATTGGAAGTGAGATCTTTTCTATGGGGCATCTTCCGCCCTTTGGAAGGCAATCTAGCAATTCCCGCCCTTCCTTTCCATGACATGATTTTCCCAGCATTTGGACAAAGTTCTGATGTTGAGATGAAGCTGGTTAAACGGAAGTTTTCTGAGGTTAAAATGGAACCGTTTGATGGCCCTGATGTTCTCCCTGGGTTTTGTAAGCATGCTGCTGGTGATACTGCTCGTGACATGATGTTGAGTAACTCATCAAATTCAGTTGATGCGTCAATTAAAGGTCAACAGACATTTTTTTTTTTTTTGAGTGCTAAAAAATTTCTATTATTGCTGGATCTGGGTTTCCATCTCTGGAACCAGTGTTGTTTCTAACATATTATTTGCTCACTAATAATGAAATACTGAATGTTGTAATAAAGAAACAGAATAAAATAAAACTCGGATCAATATAACATGCATGTAGTCTTGGGTAGAATAGAATTCTTTCAGCTGCATGCATATGCCATCTTATATCAGGTTCTGGATATACCATTTAATGTGTCTTAGGAGGATTCATGATTTTGGCTGTATGGAGGAAAATATATTGTTATGGGTATGTGACACGGTTCTGGCCCTCAACAGTCAACAGTAGCTCTAGTTATTCACTAGTCAATACCATCACTGCAGATGGTCCATAGGCATATTTAACATTTGATCTATGTTTCTACTACACATGGTCTAACCTGCCAATGTATTCTTTTCCACATCTATTTGCTGAATTTTGTGGAATTTATGTACACTGGTAATATAATGAACTCACATTTATTTGTAATTGTAATTTCAGGTCCCTATCCACCCAGTGCATGCTCGCTAAGGATGCATTAGCTGTTTACTTACCAATCACCAAAGGCTTAACACTGCTGCAACTCAACTTGTATAGTTAAAATATAGGAGACAATGCCAGGTACTATGAAATCTGCCACAAGGATACTACACTATCAGGAAAGAGGAGGCAATCTGATTTTTATGTGATAATTTTTGCGCTTATATGAAGAGATGTAAATACAAATTTGACATCAGAAATTGTTCTTAACTGACAACCCAAGAAGGGGGGTCTTTCCATTTCTCCTTTCATATTTGCATGTGTTTTGAATATTGTTTTTTAAGTGCAAAATATTCTATTATCACTATGAAGTAATATTACGTGGTTTTGAACCCTAAACCACTTTGCCTAGAGCTGAAGGGAAGGTCCCAGGACCCTTACCTATCTGAAATTTAGATCTCATATTTTTGCTTGTTTCAAAGATAGGATCATAGAATAGTAAAAAAATAGTAGAGATATTACTCAAGAACATGATTTTTCAGGCAATCAACTTTAAATTCTTGTGCTCCAAGCAACTAATTCCCTTAAAAATTATTGCACAATTAGGTCTATAATCAGAAAGTTGAGTGAGTGAAAGATACACATATCACAATTTTTTCCCTTTTTTAAATTAAGAGACAAGATATTGCCTAAAGCTAATTATTTCTTCCTCTCTTCTTTCCTATTTATCAGTAATAACGGATTACAGATATCATGTTTAGCAATTCCGAGAACAAGTTATTCATGAAAACCAGAAAGAGCTAGAGCTACTAGAAGATGTGGGCAGGTATTATATCTTCATTTTATTCCAGTGACCCCCCTTCTTTGCTCTCCCCTTTTGCCTCCCTTCCTAAACACAAAATTAAATGATAGGGAATAAAATAGGGACCATTGTTAACCATGAAATCTCTTTGGCAGTTGAGGCAAGTGAATTTTTGTTTTGTTTGTCTTAGCTTAAAATTCCCAGCTTATTTTCTCCAATTATATATACATTTTGTTTAAGTTTCAGTTTTGGTAGTTACAGTTATAGTTTTACGTAGCTTAGTTTTTAAAACAAAATAAGTCAATGAAAACAAGACCATCCAAACTCACTTTTAGGCAGAAAATGATTCTACGTGAAATGTTTTAATTGTCCAGTTAATGTTTTTCCTATTCTGACCGGCTTCTTTTATCATTATATTTTTCCTGCTGTGCAAGGCCTTCTTTTAAAATCACCAATAATTTTTATTTTATTTTGAACTTTCATTAGTAGCTTTTAATCCACAAACCAAAATATGTACAAAAAGATGAAAACTTGGAAACTTCTAAAATTTTAATAGTTCATAAAAGTTTGTATTGAAAGGGAACATGTACCTAATAATACCTGTGAGGCTGCGACCTTGAAAAAACACAAAGTTTAGTGAGACGATTTACTTCATAATTAACTTTTCCCAATTCTTTGAAATGGCAAATTATGATTGCATATCACTCACAACTTATTATGTCAACATTTTGTGAAAAAATAGTTAAAAAGATAAGATAAAAAAGAGAGAAAAAAAAATTCCTACGTATGTAACAAAACAAGCAAAGAACTTTTCAACTATTAAGCAACGACTTAGTTAGGCCATTGATGCAAGCAAATCTAAAAGGTATTAGGCCCAAGCTATTACCTAAACATTATGACAAATTGATCCAATCTTACACAAGTATAAGATTTTAACATGGTTATAGTCAAACTTTTATTGTTTCACGAATAAAATGGCTGCTATGGGTCCGTTTGGATAGAACTTATTGCTGAAAACTGAAAACACTGTAGCGAAATAATTTTTAAATGTGTAAATAGTACTGCGGGACCCATTTTTAATAAAAAATTGCTAAAAAAGTACATACACAGTAAACGCACAGTGCGCGCACTGCGCGCTTGTCTCCGCAGCAGCAAAAAAAAAAAAAAAAATGGAAAGTAGCAAAACGCGGACGCAGCTACTTTCAGCTGAATCCAAACACATTCTATAACTGCATGGCTTAGCTGCCTTGGCTATCAATATGAAGTTGGTTGAGATTTTATACGTTAGTATTCCCTGCATGGCTGCAACTAGCTTACCCAAAAGTGGTCCCGCATTACAATTGCAATATAAGCCCCAACTTAAAAGCTGCATTTGTATTATTTGCTCGTCTCTCTGAGGAAGCCGCCAATTTCTTGGAAATTTTGAACCATCTCTGCTGCGTGTAGTTCTAGATTGCGAGTGATTTTGATTCTACTGGCTGACATTTACTTGGAACAAATCTGAGTGCATTTTTTGAGTTCTTGATAACATTGACCATGGGCCTAGATTAGTATTATCAAAGAGTTTTCCATCTAGCATTGCACAGGGCGAGTTGGTGGTAATTGGGGAGAAACGGGTGTGTTGGGTTCAAGTTGCTGGGAGGCGGGAGCTAGTAATTGGGTTGAGTTTAATCCAGTTTTATCATCCATGGCCATGGATCGTCCGCATGAGTTATCAGATAAATGAGTTTAAATTTAAACTGATTAATCTTGATATGAGTTGTTAAGATCAGTAATAGAGTATTTAAAATGAGTGGTTGATTATTTTTAAGAACTACTCATTTATAGTAGGTTTATCCCGATTGGTATTTAAAATTTAATTACTCCTATAGTTACTCTCTTAAACAGGCCATAGGCTCTTTCAATTTTTTCAAACACAATCTCTCTCTAAGAACACCCTAAAATCTGGAACGTGGAATAATGGAAGAGACTTTTAAACAAGTCAATGAGTCATCTCTCTAGGAATATTATCAACAGTACCCTGGAATTTGAAGTGTGGACTAGTGGAAGAGACTTTAGTAGCCTCTCCCATGACAAGAAGTACAAAGATCATAAGGAGAAGTTTGTACTTTGTAGAGCAAGCAATGAGAAAGATTTGACAAGTGGATGATTCGTTCTATACCAAGATAAGGTACGTGCCCATATGACCCTCCTAATTTATTATATTCTACATATATTATGTAAGTATTTCTAATCATTAAAAAAAAAAAAAAGGAGTTTTCCATGTCTATCCCTCCAAAAATCCCAAACATATGGAAGCAATCATGGATATAATTATATAAACTTTTTTGTTTTTGGATTTCCTCATTTAATATCTTGGAAGTTTTTCACCTCTCTTCAGACCATAGAATTTACTTCTATGCTACACTTTTTCGTTTTTTCCATCCATGGGCGTACGAGCAATAAGTGCTCCAATTTTCTTCTTTCTTTCTTACACATGATGAAGATAAATATATGATCCCTAATAATTTTATCCTAAAACTTCAATGTTGTCCGAAAATGCTAAACTTATTGCCGGTTTCACTACCCAAAAAAAAATTATAAATTAATGTGACAATAAACATGAGTGATACCACATCATTAACATAATAAATATATTTTGTATTATCAAAAGAAAAAACAATGGGTTAATCCTACATTGAAAAATGAGTGTGAGTTAAAGAGATTTAAAGTTCGTGTTGTGTATCCAAGAGTTTAGATTGTTTTGAATATACACCACTGTTAGTTTCTTTAAGATATTCTTCTATCTCCTTATGTGTGTTAAAATACTTAATATTCTAAAAAAATAATAAATATTTTTTAATTATTTATATATACATACACATGATAATACTTCAACATATGGTGTCCACTCCCATGATGATTATTTTTTTATTGGTTTTTTGTGTAGGCGATGTTTGAATCCCACATTTCTTATTTAGCAATAAAAGACTATATCAATTGAGTTAATTATAACCCACTCTTAATTATTTTTATTGTATTTTTAAAAATTAAAACATCTATTTATAATACCTATAATAAATTTTGTAATATCTCCACGATTACTCATCTATACTACTATTTAAGGAGTTTCTCCTGTTTGGATTGAATTTTTTTTGTTCTAAAATACACTTACATCCCTATATTTAAGTAAAGACAAAACTAAATGACAATCCAGTAAAAATACAACCCTAAGTCCTACTAAAACATTGCCTTAAAAATATGGTTAATTTCTTGTTGATTTTAAAATTCTTCATCCACTTATAAATTAGATTCTCAAAATAAAAATTATATATATAAAATAAAAAAAACACAACATGTTAGAAGTTATTATTACCATATAATAAATTTTGTAATATCCCTAACATTGCTTGTAATTTATTAATATATGTCATATTGCTATATGAACTCAACATGTTGCAAGTTACAACCTACAATAAATTTTGTAATATCCCTAACATTACTCATAACTTTTAATGTATATGATTAGATTCCCTTCGCGCGAGGGATTATTTATATTCCTACCATATGATTTGTAGATGCTTTAGCATATTATTGACAAAACTTGAGTCCCTTCTTCTCCCATAAATGTTTTTTTTTTATTTTTGTTGAGAATGATCTTCTCCGGTAAATATACCAAAAGATAATAATTATCATAAAAGTTTTAATTATTAAAAAATAGTGAACTTAATCATTTAACCATTATTCTAATAAAATAAATTTTATAACGCGTGTATAAACGATATATAAACTCTGAATATAGCATATTTGGAGATCCATCAGCAGTATAAGTATATCAAGTTAACCAAAAAAAAAATTCTCAAAAAAAAAAAAAAGTATAACATCAAACCGTATCATCTTAAAAAATTGAAGAAAAAAAAAAAGAAAAAAAATTTCAAAGCACCTAACCTTAGATGTCATTAAAGAGCTGGACAGCCCTTTATATTTATGATTTATGAATTTATTTATATACATTTACTGCTCTTTTAATTGTGTTGGTTTTGTTCAATTTAATATTTTTGAGAAAAATGATAAACACATGAATTGTGAAGATTAAAGGGTAAACAAACGAAACGACACGAACATATCGGGGTGAATGTGAAAAGCCGGGATGGATGTTATATTGTCATTGACCACAGCATGCGCGTGAACTGTTAAAAACCTCATTTTCATGACCCAATGTTTGTTTCTATCGACAAAAACCAAAACAAAAATAAACAAAACACTATGTTTGTGTTAGGACAAAAAAAAAATAAATAAATAAATAAATATATTCACATGTGTGAGCATGTGAGTCAAATTGCCCACCAAAGTGTGACTTGAGAGGGCTGGATCTTATTTTACATGGCCCAAATAAGCAAACTTGCAAGGCCCATTATAAAAGGAAATAACACAGTACAATTTTTGGTGGTCCACATAACTGAAGGCTTTTGTAAAAGTGAGCATGTGAGTCAGTTATCCACTAAGTCAGAATACAATAGCAGTTACCAAAATATGAGGAGGGAGCAGTAACTGTTTTTGTCTACTATAAATAAAGATTAAGGATATTATTAGAAGACAACAACAAAATATCTGACAAACTAGATTCACATACCCGGTCAACAGAAGGATAACTTCATGTTTGTAAGTGCGTTTGCCTCACATGAATTATCTAAGGATAATTTTTGTTATTTAACTTAGGAGTTTGTGTGATTTGAATCTTTCTTATTTGTATGAACTTGAATTGTGAAATAAAATATCTACATATTGTGATTACATTGCTTGTTCCCTTGTTTTTCTTAGTTGAATATTTTGTACTTTTGAAGTCCTATTAATTTAGGCAGTGGCAGAGCCCATCATTTTGGTGTGAAGTTTTGTCTTCCAAGTACTTATTTTTCAAGATAGTTTGTATTCTCACAAACAGTTTGTTATTTTGTGTATGCTAAAATTTAGTTACACTATTACCATATATATATCTTTCTCACTGCAAGTTTAGTTTAACTTGTTGACCCCAAGAACGTGTGAAGGTGCTTATTTTCACGAGTTCATGTTAGTTATTGTTTTGTTCTCCCAAAGAAAAATGTTAGTGTTTTGTTTGGTAATAGTATATTTTTTTAATTAAATTTAAACATTTTGTTATATTGATCAATAAACCACAAATAGAATATTAAAAATCTTGTAGTTCAATTGATTGACACCTATTCAAATTCCAAAAAAATTCAATTATTGAATAATATAATTTTTTTCAAAAAAATTAAATTCAATTGGAAAAATTAACGTAAAAAATTATATATATATATATATATATATATATATTTAAAATAAATAAGCTCAGCCAAATATGGCATTATACATTATTTTAAGTTAGTATATGCTCTCTAGTTTTTTTTTTTGGGACAATACTAGCTATAATTAATTAGATGGAGTGCATTGGGTTTCAAATTATATTCCAACAAATGATTTTATAATTTTTATTGACCAATAATGCATAAAAAATGTTATTTTTATTCAATAATAAGTTAATTTAATGCATTTATATGTTTGAATATAATCTAAAAAACTAGAATTGTACTTAATATTTATTTAAGTGAATCTTCGGAATCACAAGTTTTATAAAACCATCTTTATTGAGTCGCCACCCATCTTAAGTCAAAAAACAAAAATTATAGGTCATAATAAAATGAAAAAAAAAATCATAACAAACCCACCACAACTCAAAATGCACCCAAAAAAAAAAAATCATACTTCATAATAAAAAGAAAAAGAAAAAAAACATAACAAAACCGTTGCAACTCAAAACACAAAAAAATGGTGTAAAAATGTGAAATTTTGTGGTGTCTTTAACCTTTTTGATTACATTAACTCTACGGTAAAAAAAAAGTGATAAATTCATGTAAAAATAAATGAATAGAAATTCATGTAAAAACAAATGAATAAGGTAGATTGTGGACTAATCACAGAGTTCAACAAATTGTGACAAAAATAGTGGGTAAAAAGACTTGGTCCAAGAAGTTATTTATTTTCATTAAAAAAAATGATTTATGTTATTTGGCTTAAGGCTGCGTTTGTTTCACATGATTTCAATTTACGGAAACTGTTTTACACCCTTCTGCGTGTGTTTGGGCACCCACGGAAAAAACGGTCAACGGAAAATCAGCAACCCGTTGACCGTAAAATAACCCAGCCAAAGCGTAAAAGCGTTTCCGTTTTGATTTTACCTTCAACCATTTTCCGGACACCACACCCAGAAGAGAGAGACTGAGACAGAGCTCAAGCACACGCCACCTGAGGCTCATCCTCGCCGGTCAGATCGCCGTCCTCGTCCCCTCCACGCGACGGTGAGTGCTCTGTTCGTCAAACCCACCACTCCAACGAACCCATTTCTCAAAACCCACCACACCCATCCCTGAAACCCAGAAAACCCATTCCTCAAACCCACTCCGACGAACCCACCATTCCAAAAAGGGCTCAGTTTGCAAAAGAAACGGGAATAGAAAGAAAGAAGTTTCAAACAAGAAGGAGAAGAAGAAGATTTTGAGTTTCACTGCTACCCCACCGCAAAAATCTTTTCTTTCTCTTTCAAGAGAGAAAAGAAAGGGACCAAACGACAAACAATGCGACCAAATGTTACACAGAGACAGGTATTTTTTGCTTTTGTCCCCACATTCGGACTCTTAAATTCTTTATTCTTCTTTCTCTTTCATATTCTTACTCTTTTTCCAATTCAATTCCTAATTATTTATGCTACATTAAATTGTGTGATGTTTTCTTTTTAATCATTAAATTTTAATGCTCACTTTTAAAGAAATGGTCAATGCATTGGTTTTGTTTTTTTTGGTTATTACTATTTTTTAAAATATTAAATTTGTTGGGATTTATTTATTTATTTATATTTTTGTGACTTTTGTTGTGAATTGTTAATTGGGTGAAGTGGGTTTTGCTTCTTTGATTTGTTTATTTATTAAAAAAATGTTGCAATTTTATGGTCTAATGGGGTTTTGCTTCTTTGATTTATTTATTTATTAAGAAAATGCTGCAACTTTATGGGCTGATGGGGTTTTGCTATTCTGGAAATTTATTTATATTTCAATGGCTGTATTCCTTTGATGTGGGCTAATAAGATAAATGCATTTAGACTTGAATTTGGATTTGAATTTTAAAGTGATGGATTCGAAATGTTTTAATTCCAAGTCTATAAATATTGAAGTATGTCTGATGGATTTAGAAGTTATTTCAAATTCAAGGGACTTAAACCTTGGTGGATTTGCCAAATCCAAATCATTTACCCTTTTTTAAACTATCCAAACAAGTCAGTTGGATTGTAATCACCCAAATCCAAACCCATGTGCCAAAATTCTGTCATCCAAACAGATCAATAGAATCTGGGTTTGGTTTACAGGAAGACCCATTATATTTTCTTTAACAATGCCAAAAAAGAGAGGTGTTATCTATGCACACCAGAAACATTGCAAAAATGTTATTATTTTTAATGATGCAATTAAATCATTAATTAAATCATGTAATATTTTTTAATGATGCAAAAATGTAATTATTTTCCCTTGAATTTTTACCTTTTAGAAAAAAAATTCTTGCTTCATTTATGTATTTGCTTTTTTCTGTTTCAGCTCTCATCTTGAACTTTTTTTTTGTTGAGAAAAAATTATTTGGGTTTTCCTGTATATATTTATTGCCCCCTTTTTTTGTTTTATATATGAGTATGGTTTTTGCATTTTGGATCAACTTTCTTTTAGCTCCTGGACACTCTCTCCTCCACAACTTGTCCTGCAATTTACTACTTATAGTTTAATTTCTCTTTATTAGTAAATACAAATGCAATGGCTAAATCAATAAAAGTCTTTAGTTTTGTGTGTGTGTTTAATTTGAGTAAGGATGAAAGACTGTTAATTCAAGTATTGCTACCGGAAACTTGCTCGGTTTTCCTCAAATTTTGGATTTGAAGTTTGTTGAGGAACTAAACTAAAATAATATAATTGAAGCAGTTTGACAATTTAGGTTTTGGGACTAAGGTTTGGTTGTTGTTGAAAAAACGGTTGTAAGAAAATGAGAATTTGAGGAGATTAAAGTAGTTCTACAAATGTTGATGAACTAACCTAATACTCTTTATTTTTTTTTGAAAAGAAAAAAGGGGAAAAAAAATCATTTGCAAATTTTTTGGCATTGAGCCCTTGTTTGACATAGTAATCGCAAGATTGTTTACAAAACTTTATAGAAAACTCCAGCTTGTTACTTGCAATGTAAGCAAATGAAAATTGCAACCTTTCTTTCTCCTCCTCTTCTTTTTAATATAATTTTTTTAATTTATTTTTGTGTATTGATATATTAAATTGTATTGAGTTAGGGGATAAATAATGTTGGTGAGACCACCACATGATCATCAAAAGTTCACCATAAAACACCACCACCATCAAAGACACCACCTGAACTAATTAAGTTTGGTTTCCAAATTAATGCCACAAAATGAAGAGGCGGATATTAATCCATACCAATAAACTATGCAGACGACAATCTCTACCCTCCATGAAGAATCCCACACAAAATTTTAATACCACCCAGAAACAAGCATGTCCCAATTTGATCAATTTCAACTAAATTCAACAAAATTACACAACTTCAATGATTTTTTTTAGTGGTTTGGGGATTTATTGGCCTGCTTTGGTGATGTGGTGGGTTCTTGGTGGTGAAACAATGTCATGGAGGACTTATTGGGAATGTATTGGTTATGGGTTGTTGATTGGGTAGAGTGGAACTTGGATTTCAACAATGTGGCATAGGAGCCTATGATTTTAGCTTAGCCATTTGTGTGTATGTTGATGGGGTGAGTTGTTGTTGAGTGGGAGCTGGCTTTTGAAGTTGTTGGTGACTACATTGCATGACAGAGGTTGGGATTTTGAGGGGTTAATGTTTCGGCCAAGGTGATGGGTGGGGGAATCGGATTAATTGGGTAGTGGTCGAATCTGTATGGCTGACAATTTGGGTGGGAATTGGATGGTGAATTATAAGTATTTTACATGTAATTAAGCCAAGAGCCTTGTTACTCAACATGCACCTCTTAGTGTTTCCAATGGGGATGTATAGGGTTCAAATCTCTCCTCTCCAATTGTAACTATCAAATTATGCAAAAAAGATATTGATCTTTTTTTGAATTATCCCAAAAAAAATTGAGCTTGAATTTACCTTTCAATTTAAATTTGAGAATAATTTAACAGAGGAAATTCTAAATTGTTCTTGACTGGGTGTAGATATTCTGTTCACTCCATGTAATTAGTTTTTAAAATATTGTGATTCATTTTTTTTTTTGCTTTTTAATCTATATTTCCTTTTAAACTAATTTGAGTACACAATGTTGTCAAAATTTAAAAATTGTATTGACTTTGGTAGGATCCCACGTGCTACTCACTTAATATAAGTATGAATTACCTAAATCATATAAGTGTAAAAAAGGGGATTGTCACACTTCTTGTGATTGGTCCCTTTATATATGAAAATTTATTATTTTATGTTGTTTGGAGGCATTCAATTCCAATGTATTCCATTGGGGAACAACATTTAAGAAGAGTTCTTCATGTAAAGAAAATATACATGGTTCTATGATTTCACCTATAGAGGAGATTGGTGGGAATAAAAAATGGAAAGGGGGTAGGGAGTTGGTCCCTGCAGCTTGTTCATCATACTTGTGGGCTTGGTGTTTGGAAGACAATTAGAGCAAGATGGAACTGTTTCTGCAGATTTGTTGGTTATGGAGTTGGTGATGGTAGACTGATAAGATAGCGTCTCCCATGATACCTTTTTTTTTTATAAGTAAGAATGATATATATACGAACGGCTACTCTATACGAGAAAAACATAGAGTAGACCCAAGAAATACAAGAATAAAAACAGACAGAAAACAAAAAGAAACCCAGACAACAAAAATAAAATTACGAAGGAGCAAGAGAGCTAAGAAAAGCAGGGAGGGAACCACTAGTCGTGAGTCCCCATGCCCGAGACCAATCAAAAAGAGTCCCACTCAAAGACGCCAGTATCTGATCACCGGAGCTATTCAAGTCCTCAAAAGTCCTCCGATTCCATTCCTTCCAAATGCGCCATAGGATGCATAGCGGAACTAAGTTCCAAATCTGAGACGAATGCTTTCCCAACCAATTCCACCAGCCAAATAGCAAATCTAGGATCGATCTAGCTTCTTTACCTCCTGAGCTCTTTTAAATAAGTGCTAATAAGGATGCTACAATTTCAGATTGTGTGGCGATACTTATAGGGGAATTCACTGGAATCCTATTATTGTGAGGTCAGCCCAAGATTGGGATATGGATTGTTTGAATTTTTTTTTGAACCTTTTACTTCATCTGGATGCAAGTGGGTATGGAGGGGTCCTCCATACCCACTCCGTCTCCAAAACACCTTGTCCTCTTCTCCAAAACACCTTGTCCTCCAGGAGGACAAGGTGTTTTGGAGACGGAGCAATACTGGGTGTTTTAGTGTTCAATGAGAAGTTTAGGTGAGCTGCTTACCAGATTTCCCTTGGAAGGCGAAAGGGAGGACAAGGTGTTTTGGAGACGGAGCAATACTGGGTGTTTTAGTGTTCAATGAGGAGTTTAGGTGAGCTGCTAACCAGATTTCCCTTGGAAGGCGAAAGGGAGGGTGAAGACTCCTAGAAGGTTTCTTTTTTGGTGTAAACTCAGCTTGGGAGAGAATTCTTATTATTGATAATCTTATTAGAAGAGGTATGGTGTTGGCTAATTGGTGTATTTTGTGTAAGAATATAAAAGAAATGCGGATAAGTTGCTTTTGCATTGTCCATTTTCTGTGGAAATTTTTTTTATTTCTAGCTTTTGGAGTGAAGTGGGTGATGCCAAACAGCCAAAAATGTTGAAAAGTTTGTTACGACTTTGGCACTGAAATTCCAATACTTTTAGAAATTATGGAATGTTGATCCTTCTTTTTTAATGTGGCAAGTTTAGAGATAGAGGAATAGGAGGATGTTTGAAGAACATGATATCTATAGAGACATTCAAATTTCAGTTTGTATTGTCCTTATCCTATTGGACGTCATTGGATGCGAGTATACCAACTAGATGCTGAATTTTTCTGACTCATCGTATTGGTAATTGTTTGTAAGGAACTTTGGGTATACATTCTGTGCACTCCATCTGTATCCCATGATTTTTCTTTCTTCCTTTTATGAAATTTTTATTACCTATCAAGAAACTTATGATATCAAAAAATTCTCATGCTCTAACAATTTGAATAGAAATGGTCCTGCTTCTGCAGTTTGTATATATCCATATGATAATGCCTTTTTTAGGATAGTGTAGGAGTGTGAATGTTAAAATATTGCAGACAATTGAATTTGTCACCAGCACCGTGCCTCTGTGTATATGCTGAGTGATTGCTGGCCAGACTAGAGCAAGTAAATTGTATCAATTAAATTCCAGATATTGACTAGAAAATTTTGATTGAACTTAATTAAATTTCGTTTATTCTGTCTCTGATTGGTTCTTCTATTGGGAATTCACTTGTGATACTTTTCCACCTTGCAGGTTGAATCTTGTGAGATATGTGGTGGTGATCAGTATAGAGAAAAGATAGTTCTATGCAATAATTGCTATACTCGTCAACACATGTATGATAATACTCTTACCCCCTAACACCTTTGTACGCCTGTGCAATTCATTTCACTTTTTTCTTTTTTTTTTTTTTCCATTTATTTCCTGGATAGTGTCTTCTAAATATGAGTATTATGAAAAATGAGATTAATAATGTTTATTTCCATAATTTTTGTTAAAATATAAATAAGAAAATAAAAAATGTAGGAGAGAATGCGGAAGCAAGAGAAAGAAATAGGGAAAATTTGGTACACTAAATGGAAATCATGATAGGAATGGTAATCTTTATTATTAGAAATGAAAGATGTTGTAATGGAATAACTAAAACTATTCATATGTTTAGTTTTAATATTCTAATAAAACTCTAGATTTGTATTAATGAAATATCTTACTTATTCAATTATATTTTCTAAAAATAATATTTTATAAATTGGAGGGAAAAATTATATCTTGATGATTTTATTCTTATAATTTTTATGTGCATATGGAAAATTTGATTTTTGGAAATATATTAATTATAAAAGTTATTGCACTTACTAAGAAATAGTTATTAAAGTCCTTCTAGAGAGGAATAGCTATTCCTCAAATTAAGGAAGAGCTATTGAGCTATTCCTAAGGAAAAACTATTAATTATAATAAAGATGCAATCAAATAATCTTATAGCTATTGCAAGACCTATTACAACATACCAAACATGCCCTTAATGTGGTTTGGCTTGATGGCTTATGTCCACAGTGGAAAGTTCTTAGCGGCTACAGCTTGCTATTCTAAATGGTGCAACAATTAACACTAAGTAGGGTATTTATAGGAGCTAACTCTACAGTAACCCTATTGACATAGAACAACCAAAACAAAATGAAACTATAGGAAAATAAAGAGATATGGCCTAGGAGTCAGCACTTAGGCCTAGCTTGGATTCAGCACCTAGGCTTAGCTTGGATTCAGCACCTAGGCCTAGCTTGGATTCAGCACCAAGCAAGAAAACCATTAGGGTGAAATTGGAGTCAGCACTAGACCAAAGACACACCTAAAGGCCATTTTTTTTTTCATTTATCAAAATATCAACCAACTCAAAGGATTACAATAATTTGTTTATAAAGGATTGCCAAACCCTAGTTCTATTTGGCGTAGGAAACTTGATGCAAGAGTATAACCAGAAACTGTCTCAATATCTTATTTTGGATTTTCATTGGATAATTTTAGATTTTAATGTTTTATTTATTTAGTTTGAGTTATGATGAGGATGAAATTTCATATCCTTAGATTACTTTGAGGGTGATTTTGACTAGATTTGAGGAAGTTTCAGGTTTAAGAATAAATTTGGGGAAATCAGAGTTGATACTAGTTGGAGAGGTAAATACTATGGATGTGTTGGTGGAGCTGTTGGGTTGTAGGCATTCTTCACTTCCTTCGAAATATTTGGGACTTCTTTTGAATGCTAAATTCAAGGAGTTGTCAATTTGGAATCCTATATTAGAGAAGATGGAGTGAAGACTAGTAGGATGGAAGAGTCTTTATTTATTTAAAGGGGGGTAAGGTAACTCTTATTAAAAGTACCCTCTCCTCTTCACCTACTTATTTCCTTTCAATTCTTCCTATACCTAGGAAGGTTACTAATCGCATGGAGAAATTACAGAGAGATTTTCTTTATTGGTATTAGTGATGACTCTACATTACACATGGTAAAATGGGCTAAGGTTTGTCAGCCAATACAAGTTGGAGGGCTAGGCATAAGACGTTTGAGAAGTTTTAACTCTGCTTTGTTGGGCAAGTGGTTGTGGAGGTATGGTTTAGAGACAGATGCATTATGGCGAAATATGGGAATGTTTGGGGTGGTTGATGTACGAAAAAGGTGACAAGTGTGTATGGTGTTAGCCTCTGGAGGTTTATTACAAGTGGCTGGTTGAACTTCTCTAAACTCCTACAGTATGATGTGGGTGATGGTACTAGAGTGAAATTTTAGAAGCATGTGTGATGTGGGGATTGTTCTCTTAAAGAGGTTTTTCCAGAACTTTACTGTCTTAGTAGGGCAAGGGACTCTTTAGTGAGGACATGTGTTGGTTTGGTGGGAGGATTCCTTGGAATTTTCATTTTCGTCATCCACCCCAGGATTGGGAGGAGGGAATTTTTTATTGGTTTATGGACAGTATTTACTCTTCGAAAGTGCGGGGGGTTGGCCTTAATAAGTTTCGTTGGAAGCCAACAAGGAGTAGACGTTTTGAGGTTAGCAGTTTTTATCTTTCTTTCTTTAGGTAAGATTCTTACAACTGCTAACATTTGCAAAAGGCGCATTATTGTTCTTGATTGGTATTACATGTGTAAGAGGCGTGAGGAGTTGGTGGATCATCTTCTGCTTTATTGCCCCCATAGCTTTTGAGATGTGGTCTGGTGTTGTGTTTGTTTGGACTTCATTGGGATATTCCACAGAAGGTAATTGAGTTGTTTGAGTCTTGGCAAGGTAAATTCGGGCAACATCGCAATATAGACTTTTGGAGACTTGTGCCGCATTGCTTGATGTGGTATATTTGGAGTGAAAGAAATGTTAGATGCTTTGAAGGATGCAAGCGGTCCTTGCTTGAGATTAAGTGTCCGTTTGGATATCGCTGAAAACTGAAAACACTGTAGCAAAATAATTTTTAAATGTGTGAATAGTTCCGTGGAACCCATTTTTAATGAAAAAGTTGCTGAAAAAAAAGTTTGTGAGTCCCGTGAACAATGCACAGAATCCACTGAAAG
This sequence comes from Castanea sativa, assembly GCF_040712315.1. Taxonomy (NCBI): domain Eukaryota; kingdom Viridiplantae; phylum Streptophyta; class Magnoliopsida; order Fagales; family Fagaceae; genus Castanea; species Castanea sativa. The sequence goes on along the minus strand of NC_134016.1, from coordinate 34,741,151 downwards.
TGCTGAAATGCGCTTTTCCAAAAGAGAGAGAGAAAAAAAAAAAAAAAAAAAAAAAAAAAAAAAAACCCAAAAAACGCAGATGTTGGATACTAAGTCCTTTTTCTTACACTCTCCTTGTTTGGAGTGTGGCTCTGTCGCATTGTTCTTGTTTTTCTTGATTATTGTAATTTTGGTTCTTGATTTTTGTCTCCATAGTACATCCCCAATGTACTCAGGTTGACTATTTTTCTCTTAATAAATTTTTTTGTTACCTATCAAAAAAAGAGAAAAAAAGATTAGTTTAATATTTGATTAGCATTGGATTAGTATTTGAGACTGTTTAGGATTTGTATTAGGAGAGTTTATCTTTATCATTGTGATTCTGGAAGCTATATATAACCTTGCGTCCAAATTAAAATACTAATAGCCCAATAAACTACTAGGACCTAAAACATAAAAATACAATTGACTTGCAAACATAAAGGAAGCCGAGGTTGTCCTACATCAAAACCTTAATTACCTTATTACAAAAATAACCTTGCTTCCAAATTAAAATACTAATAGCCCAATAAACTACTAGGACCTAAAACATAAAAATACAATTGACTTGCAAACATAAATAATACTAATAAAAATCTTCTTTTATCTCCCCCATTAGCTATTCTAACATGGACCTACAATATACTTTGGCCATGGCATCTATAACATACTCATAATATCTTTAACTTTTCTCTTTAAACACGAGGGAGAATTTTGATTATGGCTTGAGTTTGGAACATAAGCTTGTGAATATGCCTTGGAGATGACCATGAATGACTGGATCAGATGTAGAATGGCCAAGCACAATGTGAAACACATCATGCAAAACGTTGGCAATGTCATTGACTACTATGGCTAGAAGATGGCTAAATTGGTGGCCTAAGGAACATTGGTAGAGGACAAAATTGTGGTGAAATTGTGGTGAAGCATGTGTGTGCAAGTTTGAGGATATTACATATATTGAACCTAAAAGGAATAAGCGGTGGGCCAATTTGTGTATCTTGGGAGCCTTAATTGGGAAAACGGACCCCAAAGATGGAATCTATGCAAAAACAGTGGGAAAGTGCCCTGCCCAGAGGGAAACAGTGGCCAATCTATGCCAGTCAATGCTAGTCAATGGCATCCAGAGGCAGAGGTATGACATGACATAGTGTTGACATGGTGATGATGTGGACTAAGGCTGACGTATCTAGCTAAGTAGGTGACATATGGGATGCTCTTGGGCTGAAGTGGCTGATTTGATATATTGGGTGTGTGGCGTGTGCAGCATATGAGTAGCTTCTGGTGTTGCACGTAATGGTGGCCAGAAGTTGGGAGGCATGTGGCAGTGCATTCAAGCAGTCATTTGACATATCTCTCAAAAATATGTTGATTGGTATGCTTGGTGGCCAAAAAGGAAGATCTGAAGGCTGAGTTTCGAGGGAAACTACTTTGAACTGTGCTGGGATGGTGGCCGATGAAGACTGATCCAAATGATGGTTGGTAGTGCTAAGCTCAGTGATGGTTAGTGGTGACTAAGTTGAGCGATGGTTGGCTGTGGGCTTCTTAAACCCTAGTGAGGCCCCTAAAAAGTGGCTTTATTCCCAGATTAAAACAAATGAGAGAAAATGAAGTGATGTAGAATGTAGAGATAGAGCGAAAGAGAGTGGATGCAAGAGAGGAATTGATGTGGTTCGGCTTAACAGCCTATGTCCACAGTAGAAAACCTTAGCTGCTATATCTTGATATTCAGATTTGTGTAATATAGTGAACCCTAAGTAGGGTATATAGAGGAGCTGACTCTAGGCTAACTGTGCACTAACATGGGTCTACAATATACTTATGCCACAACATCTTTAACACACCCACAATATAACAAGTTTTAAGTATACACGATTACTCTTGTTCTGTAAGCAAGGAGACTTAATTGAGGTGGTCTTCTCTTCCCATATAGGCCTGATATGCCGGTTCTTTCATGATACAATGGACCTCCAGCTCTTGAACAATGAGAATCTTTTTATCTTTTACTCTCAAAATTGTATAATGCCACCTGGAAAGAATAGATTTGATCGTCAGGTTTATTCTCTCTCTCTTTTTTTTTTTTTTTATACCTTGCTAGTTTTAAAAAAATGGTATCTCTGAGTTCTGTCTTGACTACGCCAGAATTATGATGCCTTTACATTTTCTTTTTTTAATTGATCAAATACAATGCAAAGAATACTATTCTGGTTCTTTTTCTGAACATGCTGCCATTTTTCTCCATTTTCAGTTATTGCATGCAGGTTTATCACCCAAAGGTTCCAAGGGATTGGGTTTGTGAATCGTGTCTGTCAGGAGACACGGTTTTGCCCGAAGCTGGTGTGAAGGAAGACAAAAAGAGATCCATGCATACAGAAGGTCCCAGTTCAGGGTGGCAGGCTAATTCTAAAAGGCAAAAGCCTATTCCAACTGGCAAAGTGAAGTACATGCCAACTGCCGAAGTCATTAAGCTATCTTCAGCCCCCCAAAAAGTCTCTCCTTTGCAAATGAAATTTGGGCCAAGATCTGGTCCTTCATGTTTCACAGCATCGTCACTGAGTAATCCAGTTGGATTTAGAACTGCCACTCCAAAGTCATCGAATTTCAGGGTGCAAGCAAATCCTAGACTTGGACCTTCAGGACTTATGATGAAGCCTCCTAGGTTCAGCATGCAACTCAATTCAACAATCAATAAACAGGCACCTCAAGTATCAAAGACAGTAAAAGGTGATAACTTTTTTTCCTGGGTACTCAAGTTCTACCGCAGTTATTGCAAGGTTAATAATTATATATTGTATATTATTTGAGAAAATTGTTAGACTGCATTAATGAGCTCTGGCATGATTACAAAAATTCCCTTATTAACATGCTAATATAAAAACAATATAAATTGACTCTTAACACCTCCCCTCAAGCTGGAACATACAAATCAAACATGTCTAGCTTGAAAGACAATGCTGAAACAAGCCATGAGCTAACGATTTTGTGAGGATATCACCCAATTGATCATCTGAACGAAGAAAGGGGGTGGCAGTTTTTTTCTTCATCAATAAATTCCAAATGAAGTAACTGTCAATCTCAGTATTTTGGTGTGAGAAAGTTAGAATTCCTGATGCGTGAAAGTTGCTCTTGTAAAGAGTACTTTGTCTAGTCTTCGCAATCTATCTCATGTCACTGTTCTCAGTTCTTTTGAATTTCAAATTCTTAGAATGGTAGTTTTTTCTATATTCCAATTTTCTAATGATTAATAAATCACTTTTCTGAATTCCCCTAACCAACCACAGTCTATTTAACCACCACCTCCTTTACTTCTGCCACCTCCAATACAGCCAATACCACCAACTCCACCCCGTCAACCATTTTTTTTTTCTCCCACCTCATTCATCTAACCCATTACCCATCCTCTTCCCACAACCACCACCTTTTTGTTGGCCAAACCAGCTTTAGTCCCTACATCCATCCCGAAGCCCTTTCCCTATCCATTCTATGACCTGATACAACTAAACTTTCTTGGCCCAATATCATTAACCAGCCTCAACATGTCCCTTATACCAACCAGAAAAGTTCCCAGCCTAATGCTTATTCAAACCAAAACCCTGAACCACCACAGCCCACTAAACCTCAACACATTCCAGAGAATGTGGTTACTGGTGGGGATCAAGTATGCGGGAGAAGGTGGCTGCCAGTGGTGGAGGGTTGAGAGAGAACACTGGAATACGGAAAAATCAAGTATAGAAACAGTTTAATGGGTGTGGGAAGTCAGGAAAGATTTGTGGAGAGAAGGGCAGTTTCCAAAACTTAATGGGAATTTTACTCAGAAGGAGAGATGTGTGCGATCTGATTTTATGAGACAAAAGTCAAATTTACCCATTTATTTTAATGTTAAACGGACCCAAGTCCATTTTAACTTAGAAAATCAATAGGCCCTAAAGGTGGACGCGGGGTTAGTTAGGCTGAAAACTCTAAAGCCCCACACATTATGGGTTGCTAAAAAATAACAATCTCGCTAGTGGGCTCATTAGAGATGAATAAGGAAGGATCTACTGCTGGGCTAAGGACAGGTGACTCGATGTAGGAATGGTGGACTTGAGTTTGGCTAAGTACAGATGACCCAAAGGAAAATGCCACTGAAATTGAGACATGGTAGCACCCAAAGCAGGAGGTGAAGGAGAAAGAGCCATCATGATCTAGATAGTACAGTCCATTTTCATGGCCTGAACAAATCATCTTCTTGGTCTTATGGTCCTGAAAGACAAGAAGTGGGATCATAGGTTATAGAACACTGTAACACCTTAGTCAAACAGAGAGCAATTTAAAAGGAAAATCAGAATTATAAAGATTAGATGGTAAATATAATGACTTAGTAGGATGAAGTCATGAAGAACACTTTTCCCAAGAACAAGCCAAGAAGAACCATCAACTAAAACGATATAGTGTTTAACAAGAGTCAAATTAGAAAAAGAGGACGATATGACTGATGGGGATGAATTGGCCATACATGCAACATTTTTTGAATCTATTAATGTAGCAAAGGAAGAAGAGGGAGTTACAATGCATAATTGTTGAATGAGCTTGCTAAGTTGAGTAGTGACTGCATCACGAGAACTAGAACTAGTAGTTGCATGCCCAAATGGAGTAGAAGCAAGCTGTGGTTGGGTTATACCATCAATGATCTGATGCACATAATTTGACTTGCCATATTTCACCCAACAATAACGCTTAGTATGATTAGCACCATCACAATGATCACACTTCCTATCACCGCATCCAGTATAATGACTGCAACCATGAAAGCCCAGGCCTCCACTACCACCACAATACCACAGCCTCCATTGCTTGTAAAGCAGAATAGTCTAAATGGAGTGACAATGGAGCCATTCACAATGGAGTTCTATCCCAAGGAGGAGCTCAAGAATTCAGAATAAGCATTAGCAGTTGTATGTTAGGTCTCACTAGCAAGGATTTGATCTTCAAACCCACATTGATCAAAGTTGAAACCAGATAACAAAGAACCAATCATAAATTCCTAACAATGTTGTGTTTATTTCTCTCAAAATCAGTAGTAGCCAGCACTATAGTAATTGATGCCATAAATTATTAGGATCACTATAACTCTCAAACAACAATGACAATGATTTCATGAGTATCCCATAACAATAGAATCCTCACTCATCCTATCCTCATAAGTAGGATCTTTCTTATCACAAGGGTTATCCATCAACTATTTCAACATTCGATTCCCCCACAGAATGATTTTTCACGTGTGCCCAAGCCAGGTAATTTATCTCATTCAACTTTTTAGAAGTAATTTAATTAAGTAGGGATGTTTCTCTCAACCATGACAACTGATTTTTCTTCAGGCATTATATCTTGGTATAAAAGGATGTGGCATAAACCGCTTAGTCTTATGTACTGGTCTAATTTGAATCAAGTTGGAAAGTTGATCCTTTTGAATCTGGTCACTTATTTTGAGTATCAATTAATCATAATTTAAACTGTGAGGTATGAATAGTGATGTTCAGAGTGATGTGAATTGGGATTGGGTGAATATATATATATATATATATATATATATATATATATATTTATTTATTTATTTATTTATTTAAAGGCAAATTACCATGCAAACCTAAGTAGAAGTCTTGTAAGCACCTTTGACAACAGGCTATGCCAAAAAATTGGTGGTACAAGCTACTCTTATATGATTATATACAAATTTGATGCTCTTGCCTAATTTTTCTGTGCTATTAAATGTGTTTTTGTCTTTGGGTGCAATTGAATGATGGAATGATCTCCATGTCAGGAAATGAAGCTCTTCTAGCTTACAAAAAGGAGCTTGTTATTGAGGAAGTGGATGCCCTGATTCATGACACAAAGATACAGAAGAATGTGAAAGTGGATGCCCTGATTCCTGATAAAAAGATACAGAAGAACACAGTCATGACAGGAAATGAAGCTCTTCTAGCTTCCAAAATGGGGCTTGTTATTGAGAAAGTGGATGCCCTGATTCCTGACAAAAAGATACAGAAGAACATGGTCATGTCAGGAAATGAAGCTCTTCTAGCTTCCAAAAAGGAGCTTGTTATTGAGAAAGTGGATGCCCTGACTCCTAACACAAAGATACAGAAGAATGAGAAAGTGGATGCCCTGATTCCTGACACAAAGATACAAAAGAACATGGTCATGTCAGGAAATGAAACTCTTCTAGCTTCCAAAAAGGAGCTTGTTATTGAGAAAGTGGATGCTCCGATTCCTTACTCAAAGATACCAAAGAACGAGAAAGTGGATGCCCTGATTCCTGACACACAGATACAGAAGAACATGAGGCAATCCACATGGAGGCCTATACCAAAAGGTTAGGGATGCCCTGATTCCATTCCATGTAATTACTTTTTAAAAATTAATCACAAAGGTTTTGGGGGGGCTAACAATATTATCATACATGTGTTGATGACAATGATGAGTATAGCAATTAGTGCATATAGCTATCTTTTTTCAGATACAGAAGAACACAAGGCAGTCCACATGGAAGGATTAAAATGACGACACCAAAAGGTTTGGGACTAAAATGACATATTTGAAACATTAGGGACCATCTTAAGACATAGGCAAATGTTAGAATCAAAATGGTAATTAGCCCAAAAGAAAAATAGAAGTGAGGTAGGGGACTTTTTTATTATAGATTTATATAAGCTACTACAACTTTTCAATTAGAACAAAGCTGCTTCAATCTTATTGGGGTGTGCTTATTAAATTCAGGAAATTTAGGCGTTAAACACATGCCATATGGATATAATATCATTTTGTGAACCAAAATATAAAATTGATATGCTAACATTTTGAAATAAAACAAAGTAAGTCATAATATCAATTTGTGTTACCGTTGGGAGTGTATTTGGCAGTATAACTATTTAGTAACCTGGTTGCTTTATCTAATTGCTGTTCCTGTATTTATGTAGGTGGTAAATTCCAAGCTTTCTTTAAACGTGAGAACTCTGATGCTGAAGAAAGTGAATTGCTGAATAGTCTACCTAAATTCAAGCTATATCGTGATTATCTCCCTGCTCTACATGCAACCTGGAGGTGGGTAGCCAGTCTCTTCATGGTGTGCATGGAACCTATTCTTTCATGATGTTTGGAGTCATTCATTCATTGAAAGAATGGACAGAAATAAAACGTTTCTGTCAATTTGTTGAATAGATTGTTTCATAGGATTCGTAAGGCATATATTTCCTATATTTTGTCTATTAGATTGTTTCTTAATATGTGCAGGGCTTATACCTTATGATATTATAGCATTCTAGAGTTTTCAAAAAGTTTTCATTGCCTTCATTCTTTGGGGGAGGCATTCATGTTACTGCTACCTGGAGGTGGATCTTCATGGTTTTGCATAGAACCTCTTATTCCATGATGTTCGGAGTCACTCATGAATGAATGGAAGTAAAATTTTTCCGTCATTTTGTTGAACAGATTATTTCTGGATTCATAGAGCAGATATTTCCTGTATTTTGTCTATTAGATTGTTTCTTATTATGTTCAGGGCATATATACATGCGAGATTATAGTGTTCTACAGTTTCACAAAGTTTTCATTGCCTTCTTTCTTCAGGGGAAGCATTCTTGTTGCTGCCAAACCTGGTGACATTTATCATGGGTTGCTGGCTCAAATTGGTGACATTTATCATGGGTTACGGGCTCAACCTCCACGGACTGTTAGTGGCAGGGCATATGAGTTATCGCTAAGATTGCCTCTAACCCTTCGAGTTATGCTGCTTCCTCGATCCCAAATTTGGGCAGATGTTTTCCAGAATGATTATCCTGATCTGAATGACATTGCACTATATTTTTCTCCTGATGATAAAATTGAGAGGTTCGTTTTGACATCTGATTTTTATGAGACAATCTCTGCCTCTGCTTCTTTTTATATATTTATCTTTAAGGGCATCTGTCGGTTATACTTGTAGATCCAAAGAGAGCATTTCCTGCCTGTCTGAGCTGATGGAGGACGAAAATGTAATTTTGAGAATCTGCATTGAGGGTGTGGATTTGTTGATATTTACAGCAAAACAGCTGCATGTGGACTCACAGAGTGAGTTATCTGGCTTTTTATCTGACTCACAGATGTTATTTACTTTTTATATGACATGAGTGCTTTTCCACCCTTATAATAGAAATTAATGGTCTAGAAAATATGGAACTCTTGTAAAGTTAGTGTAACTTGAACCCCATCTCGTCTCTTGTAAAGTTACACAATTAGATATTTAGGTTTTCTAAGATCATTTTTCTTCCATTGAGTGGCACTTTCTTTTTATGAATTATAGTTTTTTACTATTTGGAAATTTTTGGATTTCAATATATAGTATAGAAAATTGGAGGGGGAAAAAAACAAAAACAAAAAAACTAGGACTCTAGTTGTTCCTCTAAATGATATTAAATAATGCGGGCCTAGGAATTAGTGAAAATTATATAAGGGTGCCACTGTAAGTTTGAAATTTCAATTTAGAAATGATTTCCAAGATTTTATTAAAAATTTAAAATATATATATTCAACTATAAGCATTGTAAATATTTGTGTTTAGTTCCATTGTACATGATTTTCATTGTGACGACATCAAGTTGTGTTTATAGATGTTATTGCGCGGCTCGAAGCAGGATACGTCTTATGGGGAATCTTTCTTCCTGTAAAACATAATCAGACTCAGGTATAAAATATGGTACTAATCACATTGAAGCTGGTTTTTCACTACTTAATTTTGTATTATTCATTTATTTGTGCTTCCTACAGGAACCAGCTCGTGTTGGGTCATCAATTGGAGTGGCATCTACAAGCGTCATCGATAAATACCGTTATTTCCTTGGGGACATTAAAGCTGGCTCTGAACCTTTTTCATTACGAACTAAAACTAGTCCAACTGTATATACACTAAGTCAAAGTTAAGAGAGTAGTGGCTCAGTTGCATAATCTTAGTATATTTGTACAGTTCTTTTTTTTTCTTTTTCTTTTTTGAGGAAATATTTGTACAGTTTTTAAATTATCAGATCAGTGTAGCACATATTGTTTTTATCATGGAATACTTCATTAGTCCACAAACTGAAATGGCAATTTTTTAACATCACATTTTTTTTTTCTTGCTCTTGTGGTGCCTTTGATTAGCGATTGGCTATGCTTCCACAATGTCTAGTACACAATTTGTAGGTTTTGAGAGTATAATGGTTATTTTGGAGGTTTTAATGTTACTTTGGCCATGTCAAACAATTTGAGGGTATTTTTGTCATTTTATAGGCTTTAGGGTTATTTTTGTCATTTCAAAGGTTTGGCGATATTTTGGGTACATTTTGAAGAGGTTCTAAGGGTTATTTTGGACATTTCAGACATATTTTGTTCATTTGAGATGTTTTAGAGATATTATAATCATGTTAGAGTTTGGGAGGTATTTTGGTTATTTTGAGAGTATTTTATTCATTTTAGATGTTTCGAGACTATTTTGGTCTTTTTATTAGTTTTTATGGGATATTTTGGTCATTTTTTAATTTTCATAATTATTTAGGACTTTTTTGGGGGAGGGGGGGGGGTATTTGGTCATTTAGGACGATGCAATCATATTTTGGTCATCTTGAATGTTTTGGGGGTATTTGTGTTATTTTCGGGTATTCAAGAGTATTTTGCTCATTGTGAACATTTTTGTACTTTTTTATCGTTTTAGATTTTTTTTTTTTTTTTTTTTTTGGGAGGGGTCATTTTGGAGCTTTCGAGGGTGGTTGTTTTAGATGTTCAAGGTATTTTCTATTTTGGTAAGTTTGAAGGGAATTTGGTCATTTTAGAATTCTCGGGATATTTTGGTCTCAAAGAATGTTTTTGGGGTCAATAATTTTGGATATTTTAGAGGTATTTTGGTCATATGTGAAGTTTCAAAAGCATTTTATGTGCGTTTAGAGTTTGGGGGGATTTGGATCATCATTTTAGAAGTTTAAAGGATATTTTGGTCAATTTAAAGATTTATATTGTTTTGTAATTATGTATATAATAATAGTTGTGTGTGTGTGGCAGGGGAGGGAGGATATTTTGGTCAATTTAAAGATTTATACTGTTTTGTAATTATGTATATAATAATGTTTCTACTCCTGCTTGACATTTTGACAGAATGTCAAGCAGGTACTACGCCTTTAATGGCATGGATGATATCAATTCCAAGCACACTTTCCTAAATTCATTCCCAGAACCACTAGGTGATGAGACTCTTCGCATGATGAATCTTCAAAAAATCACCTTGTAGTAAGCCTCTTTAGGAGAAATTTATCAGCATGTCATCATTGCTTTGGAAAAACTCTGCAATCAAAGAAAGTTTCTTTCAGAGATTGATAAAATCCACAGCAAACTTAAAAACAATTGTAAAAGGAAACATTTGCAGATCAAGTGTTATGACAAAACTTGTGCTTGTCCAACCAAGAGAAGAGATCATTACAAGAAGTATTCTTGGAAGAAGAAACATTCTCATCCAAAGAAGAAGTTTTTCAGAAAAAAGAAATAGAAGTTTCTCAGAAGAAAGCAGTTCAAAGGCAAAACTTCAAAAGTTTGTTTTTTATGTAGAAAGCCCAGTCATTTTGCAAAAAATTGTCCAAAAAGAGAAAAAGCAGCAAAGCTTTTGGAGCAAGCCCAAATTCATGCAAATGATACACCATTTTCAGATATTGAATCACTCTTTTCCCTGGATGACGATTATTCTCCCCAAGCCTTGGCAGTCATGGCTTATTCTACTTCAGAAGATGAGTCAGATTCAAGCAACACTGATAATTCAGACCCTGAAATCCAAACCATATACACATCTTAGCCTCTTATAGCCCCAATCACTGGCCCCACACCAATAGCTCAAGTTCACATCCTCCTTGATACCTATTCCAGACTCATCCCAGTGATAGCTTTGTTTGATACAGGAGCAGCAGCAACAATTCTCCATCCCAAGATTTTACCAGAAGATTTTTGGCTACCCCATCATCAGATGTTCAGAGCAGCCAATGGAGAAACATTTTTGATCACCCAGAAAAGTAAGCCCATTCACATTAGAATATTTCCAACCCTTACCATTAAACACCAAGTCCTTGGATCCCCCCTCACAGGCAGAGACTTTCTCATAGGATTTGACCTCCTTCACCAGATACCCAGCCTCAGATGGTCCTCAAAAGGCCTCTTGCATAAACAACACCTTCTTACATGGACCTAAGTACCACATTTGTTCTCAATAAATCCTTTTGACTCCTTGAAATTTCAGATCATCAATGAATGTTGTGCAACCACTCACTCAGAATTCCTCCTTAAAAATCCAAATCCTCTGTGGAAAAACCCAGCCTTTTTCATAACCCTTCCCTTCAAAAAGAATGAAGATGTTAACCCCACAAAAGCTAGTCATCTGAGTATGAATCCAGAACATTTGACCATAGCTAAGCAAAAGTTATCCACTCTTCTTTCAGAAAACCTCATTGAACTCACAACTTCTCCATGGGCGTGTGAAACCTTCTATGTTAACAAGTATGCAGAACAAGTTCGAGGAAAGCTTAGATTGGTAATTAATTACCAAGATCTTAATCATTTCCTAGCTGATGATAAGTTCCCTTTGCCAAACAAAAGTGCCCTTTTCCAACATCTTTCTAATGCAAAAGTGTTTTCAAAGTTTGATCTCAATGCAGGATTCTGGCAGTTAAGAATCCATCCAGAAGAAAGATATAAGACAACCTTTTGCATCCCAGACCATCATTATCAATGGACTGTATTGCCTTTTGGCCTAAAAAATGCACCATCTCAATTCCAAAAAGCAATGATAACATTGTTCCAACTACTGTTGTTAAATGCATTGATCTATGTAGATGATATCCTCCTATTCTCAAAAGATGCAGAATCCCATGAAAAATTGCTTGCTGAGTTCTACAATTTAATAAAAGCTCAAGGGATAATGCTTTCAGAAAAGAAAATGGTCATAGGAGTATCTTCTATTGACTTCTTGGGTGTAAACATTTCAGATGGAAAGTACACTTTGCAGCCTCATATAGCAGTCTCTCTTAGTGAATTTCCAGATACGCTCACTAGCACCAAACAGATCCAACAGTTTCTTGGAATTGTTAACTACATGTCAGATTTCATCCCAAAAATTTCCAGACACAGAGATTGTTTGTCCAAGTTGTTGAAAAAATCTCCTCTAGAATGGAATCCAGTTCATACAGAAGCAGTCAGACAATTGAAAAAATTAGCAGTAAAACTTCCCCCTTTGCAGATTCCAGGAACAGGAAAAAGAATTCTACGAACAGATGCAAGTGATGAGTATTGGGCAGCAGCTCTCTTTGAAGAAATTGATGGCAAAAGAAACATTTGTGGATATAAAAGTGGTGCATTCAAGCCTTCAAAACTCCATTATCATTCCACTTTCAAAGAAATCCTAGTAGTCAAACATGGCATTGAAAAGTTCCAGTTTCACCTCCTTGGTCACAATTTTCTTGTAGAAATGGACGTGTCTTCTTTTCCAAGAATGCTCCAGTTCAAAAGAAAAATGCTCCCCCATCCCCAGTTACTCAGATGGTCAAATTTGTTTTCACAATGGTCCTTCCAAGTCAAACACATCAAAGATACAGAAAAACTTATCACTGATTACCTTTCTAGAAAGCCTCTAGTCCTTCACACCACAGTAATTCCTCCACTCTTATGTGTATTCCCAATAACAGATGCATCCTCATCCTTAGGCCCTTCTACTTCAGCCTCTAATGATATCATGAATATGATAGAAGCCCTTCCACCAAAAATAAAAGACCAAATAAAAACCCTGCCCCTCCAAGCCAGATCCAAAAGAATCATTCGAGTCCTTCATGATTACATCAAAAAACACCAAAGTCATTTCCTTGCCCTTTTCCCAGAAATTGAGCAACCATGGAAAACTTCATTTGCATTTTGGATATCAAATTGGACTGTTGTACATTACCTATACATGTAGTACTTACTCAATGAGTACTACTTGTGCCTCCATTTTAAACCACAATTCTACTCATACATTTTTCCTCAAGAGAATAAGTATTTTCACAAATTCTAGCAAGAAATTTTGAAAAATGATGCTCATGATGGTCAATAGTTCAAGTATCACAAAGTAGATCACTCCCATTTTGGTCACAAAATTACCTCTGCGTGTCTAGTAGCTAAGCTAAACTCCAAAAATAATGTTCAAGCAGAAGGAATTTTCAACCCTCCAGATGTACATTGGATAACAAATACTGATGGTAACTCTTCACAGACACATGGACATATCTTGGATATCTTGTCACTATTCACTCACAATGGCAGAATCTCTCAATCAGGGAATCTTCCCAGACATAGTACCAGCCGATCCAGATGTTTGCAGACAGCAATGGCCCCATGAAGACCATTGGGAAATGCCTAATCCTTTTGACTTCGATGATTTCTATTACCATAACCATGACCCAGATGCAGATATTGATGAAGAATGGTTTTAAGGAAGAGATGATTAAAGAAAGATATGTACAAAAGATATATGCAAAAAAAAAAGTTATGGGACCCACTTTTCTTTTGGTGTTTTCCCTTTCCTTCTTACCGTCACAACTTTCCAACGTCCTTTGCTCAGTTCCATTATGCTCATTGTCAGTAATAAATCCTGAAGAGAATATTTTCTGCACACTCAGAAGACAACTGACACTGAACCCTCACAAATTTTAGACAACTGTAAAGAAGAAAGTCAGCATTCACATCTCTTGACTGTAAAATATTTTGTCTTTTTGTAAATTATTTGCCTATAAATAGGCCTTTTGTTTCCTTAGTTCAGCAAGAGTTGAAAGAGTGGAGAGACTTAGAAAAAATTTCAGAATTAGAGTTAGCCAGTTTGTGTAATATTTCACAGTTTATGCCTTCCAGTCCTGTAAAAAACTTGTTCAATATAATAATATCCCTCAATTTGTTGTATCTTGTTCTATGTTCTATTCCATATTTTGCTGTTATTTTCTATAGTATTTTAGCAATATATGCCATTAATAAGCTTCCATGATCTTCTTACACTCCCATTATCCAGCCAGTGTGTTCGTCTTGTAGTTATAGTTCGTTCTTATTCTCTTTCACTTATTTCACTTTCTCGTAGCTTCCTTCTTGATGTTTTAAGTTTAGTTTTCGTCATTTAGTTGTTCTTTGTCTACTACCTTAGTTTTCGTCACTTTCTTTCCTTGTATTTTTGCTTAGTACATGATACTTTTGCAGCCACACTCCACTATCAGCTTGCCTACAGACTCCAAAACCATGCTTTTGACGTAGCCATACCAGAGATAGCCCAGTCCAATGATGCTCTTTTAATTCAAGTTGATCTAAGCATGACGCCTATGTGCACATTTGTTCCACGACAGTTGAACAAAGAGCAGATGAAAAAACTCTTTCCAGAATCATGGATCACAAAATATGACACTCTTCATCAGGCATCCCAGCCAATCCAGTCCAACACTCCTTTCTTCATGGGAAACCAAAATGGTCACATTGAAGTTAGGTTTATGGCAACCACACCAGAAAAAGAAGAAGTGACAGTCTTTCCTACGGCTATGATCCAACCAGTCTCTTATGAAGGTCTTGAAGGTCTTCAGATCAAAGCATTTCGAGAAGATGGAAACTAAATGACGAAAACTAAACTTAAAACATCAAGAAGGAAGCTACGGGAAAGTGAAATAAGTGAAAGAGAATAAGGACGAACTATAACTACAAGACGAACACACTGGCTGGATAATGGGAGTGTAAGAAGATCATGGAAGCTTATTAATAACATATATTGCTAAAATACTATAGAAAATAACAGCAAAATATGGAATAGAACATAGAACAAGATACAACAAACTGAGGGATATTATTATATTGAACAAGTTTTTTACAAGACTGGAAGACATAAACTGGGAAATATTACACAGACTGGCTAACTCTAACTCTGGAATTTTTTCTAAGTCTCTCCACTCTTTCAACTCTTGCTGAACTAAGGAAACAAAAGGCCTATTTATAGGCAACTAATTTACAAAAAGACAAAATATTTTACAGTGAAGAGATGTGAATGCTGACTTTCTTCTTTACAGTTGTCTAAAATTTGTGAGGGTTCAGTGCCAGTTGTCTTCTGAGTGTGCAGAAAATATTCTCTTCAGGATTCATTACTGACAATGAGCATAATGGAACTGAGCAAAGGACGTTGGAAAGTTGTGACGGTAAGAAGGAAAGGGAAAACACCAAAAGAAAAGTGGGTCCCACAACTTTTTTTTGTTTTTTTGCATATATCTTTTGTACATATCTTTCTTTAATCATCTCTTCCTTAAAACCATTCTTCATCAATATCTGCATCTGGGTCATGGTTATGGTAATAAGGATCATCGAAGCCAAAAGGATTAGGCATTTCCCAATGGTCTTCATGGGGCCATTGCTGTCTGCAAACATCTGGGTCGGCTGGTACTATGTCTGGGAAGATTCCCTGATTGAGAGATTCTGTCATTGTGAATGAATAGTGACAAGATATCCAAGATACCTCCATGTGTCTGTGAAGAGTACCATCAGCATTTGTTACCCAATGTACATCTAGGGGGGTTGCTCAAAATAAACTTGTTGGATATATATATATATATATATATATATATATATATATATATATATATATGTTTGAGCAATGGATATTGAATCATTGATTGGCTTTTTTTTAACATAATTATTGAGGTAGTTATTTAAATGAGTAATAAATGGTTTAATGGTCAGTCATCCTTCCTGCCCATTTGTCACCACAAGTAATATGTCAAGCACGTTACTTGTAGTTTATTCACGATGAAGTCGATTTTAGCAAGGCATTACAATGTGAATATTACACATTTACACCCTTGCTGGCTGCTGCAAATGACTAACGTAGTGTTTGGAACATCTATCGGAATGCATTCTCGCAAATTTCTTGGAATGAAATGCGTTATGGGAAAAAAATTGTGTTTGGTTGAACATTTGAGAATTTATAAAAGTCATTATGTCTAGAATGCATTTATCAAATTCTATTTTCTATAGCAGAATTTCGAATGCTAAATTAAAATAAAATAAAAATAATAAGTCTTCTTTTTTTCTTTTTTATGAGAACAATTCTTATTCTTTGTTCCTTTCCTTGTTGTTTCTCTTCTCATAGTGGGTGAGAAACAAATCCAAAATCACAAAAAATTCCATACCACTGTCAAAACAAAACCAAAACCAAAACCAAAACCCAAGAGAGAGAGAGAGAGAGAGAGAGAGAGAGAGAGAGAGAGAGAGAGAGAGAATCAAAAGCAAATCAATATCATCAAAATTACAAAAAAACTCCAACCCACAATGAGAATCAGTATTTATAGTGAAAAATAACCAATAAATATGATAGGGAACTGATTTAGCCTATCTTCGAGTCGTCCATACAGGTCGTCCATAACCCACCTACCACTGTAAACACCCTCAGAAACTTGCCTACAATTACCTCGTCCAGGGAAGAAGAGCTCTGGACGAGGTAAGCACCACCAATGATGCACTCGTCCAGAGTGCCGACAGCCTTGTCTTGAAGGAATTTGCCCGTTAGACGAAACAGCCCCTGCGTGTGTACCAAAGCACACCCAACTAAGGAACTCCAGGACGAGGGTATCATACTTAGGAAAATCTCCGAATAAGACGTGATAATCCCTTATCCCACGCATAATCGCCAGGTATCCGTTGTGGAGACAAAAGCATAACTTCTAAATGGTTATGCAAGTTACATTTGATTTCTACCTCTCCTTGAATCCAGGAGAAGTTCCAATTTTGGTAACCGCCTATAAGAACACTATATAAAGGCTGTTTCAGACAAGGCCAAGGTACGCTCATTTTTACTCCAAAAAAGTTGGAACTCAGATAACATAGAGAGAAAAACTAACTTTGCCATCGGAGGGTTTTTGGCCGGCATCCCCGGTCGCCTTTGATTCGCTTTTCTTTCTTTTTCAGGCCGCAGAGAGAACCAGTAGACCTTTGAAGTCCGAAGCATCCAGCCTACTGATCTTCTTTGCATCATCAGTTGGCATCGTCTGTGGGAAAGGAGTTATTCTATCCCAGACAAAAGGCTGAATGGTTCGAACAAGATCAAGGACTACCAGCCCAGGCCACCAGGAGAGTAGGGATGCCTCTAGCAATCCCCTTCGCGATCGCAGATCAGCACCTGTAATGCAACCGCCTCCTATTCAGCACATACAATCCATGACTGCCGCTATGGCAGAACTGACACGTCAGAACCAGGAGTTGAATAGGGAGATCAACATCAGGAGGCAGCGTCAAGAAGGACACATGGAGGGAAGGGCCCCAAGTCAGGAAGGAGGAAGGGAAAATGTAGAGTCCGAAGATCAAACAAAGGGTACCGCTTCAAGAAGGGTGCCGCACTTGGAAAAAGAAATGGACCAGATGAGAAAAGCCATGGATGAAATGAGGGAAAACATGAGGCGAGCAAACCCAGTAGATGATATGGTCCACCGAACGGACTCCCCTTTCACAGCCTCCATCAACAGTCACCCTTTACCCCCGAAATTCAAAATGCCTTCTTTAGACTCATATGATGGAAATCGCGACCCTTGCGATCACATTGCAACTTTCAAGACGACCATGCACCTGCAGGGGGTCCCAGACGAGATCATGTGCAGAGCTTTTCCCACCACACTCAAGGGACCAGCGCGAGTGTGGTTCAGTAAGATTCCCCCAAACTCAGTGGGATCATTTGAAGAACTGAGTAAGCTGTTTGTCAACAACTTCATTGGAGGACAACGTCACAAACGTTCCTCCTCTAGCCTATTGACTATAGAGCAAGGGGTCAATGAGAGTTTTTTATCACCCGGTTTAACAGAGAAGCCTTAACGGTGGACGAGATGGATGACAAGCTATTGCTGGCCACTTTCCACAATGGGGTCAATTCTGACTTGTTTATTCATAAGCTCTACGAGCAGGAACCACAGACTATGGCCGAGCTTGTCCATTCGGCCCAGAATTTTATGAATGCTGAAGACACTATCATAGACAAGAAAAGAAAAAGGGTAGAGCGCTCGAAAGTGGGCCACCATCGCTATCCGGACCAGGGACCTCGTCCAAAGAAAGTTCGGGTAGACGAGAGAAAAGATAAGGATGGTAAGAAGGTCAGTTCCTCCGCGAGGAATCAGCAATACACGCCCCTGACTATGCCATTAGAGCAGGTTCTTATGCAGATTAAGGATGATCCATCCTTGAAGTGGCCGGACAAAATGAAGGGAGACCCCAACAAGCGTAATAGGAGCAAGTACTGCCGTTTTCACAGGGACCATGGGCATGATACGGACGAGTGCTTTGACTTGAAGCAACAGATAGAAAATCTCATTAGACAGGAAAAATTGAGGAACTTCCTTGGACGAGACCAGAGAGATGAGAAAATGAAGGCCAAGGTGGAAGAATCATCACGCCCCCCCACTAGGAGAAATAAGGGTAATTATAGGGGGAAGCTCGACGGCGCAGAACATCCAGCTGTCTGGACGACCTCCTAGGACGACGGAGGTAGACCAACAGGCTGTTACGTTCACGGACGAGGAGGCAGGACAAATTCACCACCCACACGATGACGCGATAGTCATCACCCTACTCATCTCTGACTACACGACCAGAAGGGTATTGATAGACAATGGCAGCTCTGCAGACATTCTCTACTACCCCGCATTCCAACAAATGAGGCTAGGACGAGATCAGCTTTGACCAGTGAACTCGCCATTGGTAGGATTCGGAGGAATGAAGGTGCAACCTGTAGGCACCATCACGTTGCCAGTGGTCGACAGAACGTATCCGCAGCAGATAGCCAAGGAGGTAAATTTCCTTGTTGTTGATTGTGCATTGTCATATAATGCGATTATTGGAAGGCCAACTTTGAATAGTTGGAAAGCGGTAACCTCTACCTACCACCTGTCCATCAAATTTCCAACTGAGCACGGAGTAGGCCAGGTACAAGGAGACCAGCTGGCTGCCAGAGAATGCTACTTAGCTATGCTGGCCACAGACGAGCACATGCAGGCGATGAGTATAGACGGAAGAAGGGTCGTGGCTGAGCCCACTGAAGCATTAGAGGACGTCCCTTTGGACGATAACCAGCCCGAGAAGTCTACTAGAGTTGAGGCGAGCATGGAAGTGGGGGCAAAGCACGCTTTGATTCGGTTTCTGAAGAAAAACCTCGATGTCTTTGTGTGGAGTCATGAGGACATGCCTAGCATTGATCCGAGCGTCATTACCCATAGCCTGAACGTGTGTCCCTATTCGAAACCAGTGCGTCAGAAGAGAAGAGTTTTTGCTCCCGAGCGAGACAATGCCATTAAGGAAGAGGTGCAGAAGTTGGTCGCCGCGAAGTTTATCCGAGAAGTCCATTACCCAGGTCTGGCGGTGAACGTAGTCATGGTCAAGATAGCCAATGGCAAGTGGCGTATGTGAGTGGACGTCACTGATCTAAACAAAGCTTGCCCCAAGGATTGCTACCCATTGCCGCGCATTGAATAGTTATTGGACTCGACTTCGAGAAGTCACAGGCCACTTAGCTTCATGGACGCTTTCTCAGGTATAACCGTTGTTCAGATGAATGAAGCAGATCAGGAGAAGACCTCATTCGTCACGAGCCAAGGGTTGTATTGCTACAAGGTGATGCCCTTCGGTTTGAAGAACGCGGGGGCGACCTACCAAAGGCTGGTTAACCATATGTTTCGTCCTCAAATCGGGCGAAATATGGAGGTTTATGTGGACGACATGCTGGTGAAGAGCCAGGACGAGGATAAACATCTTGACGACCTTCAAGAGACTTTTGATACGTTGCGACGGTACCAAATGAAATTAAATCCGAGCAAGTGTGCTTTCGGGGTTTCATCGGGTAAATTCTTGGGGTTTATGGTGTCGCACAGGGGAATTGAGGCGAATCCGGATAAAATCCAGGCGATATTGAATATGGAGCCACTGAAAAATATCAAGGAAGTCCAGTCTCTTACTGGACGAGTCGCCGCCCTCAACAGGTTTGTATCGAAAGCTACTGACAAATGTTTACCATTCTTTAAAGTCCTTAGGAAGGCTTTTGAATGGACGGACGAGTGTCAAAAGGCCTTCCAAGACTTGAAGACGTATCTAATGACCCGACGTTGAGTCCGTCGTACCTGGGAAGAGTTGTACTTGTACTTGGCAATGTCCCCACACGCAAGGAAGCTCGGCCGTTAGTCAGAGAAGAGGGGAGAGTCCAGAAGCCGGTCTATTACACAAGCCACGCGATGAGAGGGGCAGAAGGACGATACCCGATGATGGAGAAACTAGCCTTCGCATTAATCACGGCTTCCAGGAAGCTGAGACATTATTTTCAGGCACACGTCATCAACGTCCTGACAGACCATCCCATAAAAAAGGCGATGAGCAAGTTGGAAGCTGCTGGACGGCTAATACAGTGGGCCGTTGAGCTCAGCGAGTTTGATGTCAGGTACCTCCCAAGGAGCACAATAAAAGCGCAAGCATTGGTAGATTTCATTGCAGAATTCACCCCCAGTCAAGACGACCTGAACAAGGACGAATGAAATGAAATGTGGGTGTTTAATGTAGACAGATCGTCCACATTGTATGCAGGAGGGATTGGAATTGTACTGAAGTCCCCTGAGGGAGACAAGCTGGAGTATGCGGCCCGTCTGCAGTATCCAACTACCAACAACGAGGCTGAGTACGAGGCTCTACTCAAGGGGTTGGAATTGGCCAAGTCCTTAAGGGCGGAGTCGTTAACAATCAGAGGAGACTCTCAACTGGTCATTAACCAAGTAAATGGGATGTGTGATGTCAAGGAGGATCGAATGAAGAAGTACCTCAACAAAGTGAAACGCCTTGCCCGAAAATTTTTAGCCATAAGTTTTATTCAACTTCCCAGTTAAGGGTCAGGTCGGCCAAGTATGTCCTCATTAATGAAGTGTTGTACAAGCGAGGTTTTTCCCAACCCTACTTAAGATGCTTAGCTCCTGACGAGTCAAACTATGTTCTAAGGGAAGTTCATGAAGGATCGTGTGGAAATCATTCAGGGGCAAGGTCCCTTGTCCATAAGGTCGTCCGTGCCGGCTACTATTGGCCAACAATGCAGGCAGACGCTAAAGCCTATGTCAAGGTATGTGACCAATGTTAGCGTTATAGCAACGTGCCTAGACAGCCGTCAGAATACTGCACCCAATGATGCTCATGGCCCTTCGCACAGTGGGGACTGGATATCCTGGGTCCTTTTCCCATAGGAATCCGGCAAATGAAGTTTTTGGTGGTAGGAATAGATTACTTTACCAAGTGGGTAGAAGCTGAGCCTCTTGCAGCAATCACTCAGCAGAAGGTGAAGAATTTTGTATGGAAGAATATCCTATGCAGGTTCGTTCGAGTACCCTGTGGTATTAGTATCTGACAACGGACGTCAATTTGACAACGCACCCTTTAGGGACTTTTGCAATCATTTTGGGATCAAGAATCACTATTCTTCACCCTCCCATCCACAGGCAAATGGGCAGGCAGAAGTAGCAAATCGATCCCTGCTGAAAATCATCAAGACTCGGCTTAAGGAGGCAAAAGGGATATGGCCACACGGTCAGCCGCTGTGTGTTCTTTGGGCCTATAGGACGACTGCACGAACTCCGACAGGAGAGACCCCTTTTAAACTAGCCTATGGGAGTGAAGCTGTCATACCAGCGGAGGTCCATATGGCAAGTCACCGAGTGATGCAGTACCAGGAGAAAGACAACGGGGAACAACTTCGCCTTGACCTCGATCTTATTGATGAGGTAAGAATGGATGCGGAGCAAAGGACGACAAGGTACAAAAATCTCATGGCCAGGATGATGCCATGGTAAAACCCGGACAGCGGCAGTGGGGGACCTTGTCCTCAAAAGTGGTCTCTCGTACCGGGAACCCAGCTCATGGAAAACTGGGACCCAATTGGGAAGGACAACGGGGAACAACTTCGCCTTGACCTCGATCTTATTGATGAGGTAAGAATGGATGCGGAGCAAAGGATAGCAAGGTACAAAAATCTCATGGCCAAGACATATGCCATGGTAAAAACCCACGGTTCTTGGGGACCTTGTCCTCAAAAGGGTCTTCTTGCTGAGGAACCCATTATGGAAAACTTGGACCCAATGGGGAAGGACCCTACAGTAATCAATCGCAAAAGGCAGGGGTCTACTACTACCCGGAAGCCTTGACGGGCGGAAGTTGAGCATCCTTGGAACGTGGAACATCTTGAAGGTACTATCGTTGATGAGCAGGGACGAGGGAAGTCAGTGGCAAAATTACAGTTGTAATTTGCGTGTTTGCTTATATTTACTTTTGCTTTTACTACTGTTATGGTGTGTTATGAATAAAAGTGCACTAGTTCTTAAACTTTTGCACTACTTACAGACTAGATTATGAAAGACGATGCTATGTACTTGAGTATCTTAATAAGGCACTAGCTTATAAGCATGTGCCAAGTTTGTGAACAATGTTCATGTAATAATATGGTTTGGATTTCTTATGTGTGTGAATTCCAGTTTCCCTGATAATACCCACGGACGAGGCAAAAGCCTTAGACGAGTAAAATCTCTGGACGATAACAAACTCGTCTAAGATTTCCTTTAAATGAGGATAAAATAAGGAAAAAATGCTAAGGCATTCTCGTCCAAGGTTTCCTTAAAAAAGAATGAGGATAAAGCAAAGAAAAAATGCTAAGGCATGCTCATCCAAGCTTTCCTTAAAAAAGAATGAGGATAAAGCAAAGAAAAAATGCTAAGGCATGCTCGTCCAAGCTTTCCTTAGCCAGGGCCTACTCGTCTAAGAAGGAAAGTAGGCATTAACACATGCATCCCAAAGACGAGCATATGGTCGAGACGATTATGAACTCGCGAAAATACTAGTAATCGCCTAAAGAACAGGCAAAATGATCATCATCGTCCTAAGCTAGTCGTCCATAAGGGCATCATGTAAACAATGACCCAACACTTGGGAACATTGCTTAAAAGGCAATTGAATAAGAAAATAATACACAAACTCGTCCATGGAACAACAATAATGATAAGCGAAGATAAACATTCATTAGACAATAAAGGGTGAACGACCACCGTCCAAAAACCCTTAAGAAATAAGCCTTGAAAGGCACTGTTTATAAACCCGTCAAAAATACTCCAGACGAGACAAATGTACTCTTATACATTTTTTTTTTAAAAAAAAAAAAAGAAAGAAAGAACAAAAGAGACAGGAGGAAAACACTTGAACAAATAATGAAAATCTTC
Organism: Castanea sativa; assembly: GCF_040712315.1. Classification (NCBI taxonomy): domain Eukaryota; kingdom Viridiplantae; phylum Streptophyta; class Magnoliopsida; order Fagales; family Fagaceae; genus Castanea; species Castanea sativa. Next base: position 34,717,851 of record NC_134016.1, on the reverse strand, counting down.
AAATAACAGGCATCAGGCATCAGGGTCGTCTTCAGCGGGCTTGGTCGAGGCATCGTCTTCAACATTGACGTCTTCAGAGCTAGTCTGAAGAAAAGAACTGGAAGCACCTCCTAGTTGAAGGACGATGGGGCTGAAATCAACTTCTGGAAACTTTTCTTTCGCCTCCATGCGAAAATCCTCAAATCCAGCTGCATAGTTGGCGTCCAGAAGGTCAGTGAATGGCTTCGAAGCCTTGAATTCGTCCACAGCTTCGTCCTTAGCCCTCACAAAGGAGTTGCTTAGCTCGTCGATTTTCCTTTGAAAGTGGTCAAGACGAGAGTCTTTCTCCACTATGTCGGCCTTCAGCTCCTCGACGAGGTTGAGCAAACCCTTGGCCTCGTCCTTAGCCTTGGCTCGCCCCAATTTTCAACCCTTGCAATCGTCCTTGACCTCCTGGATCCTCCTCTCCAACATGAGCCGTCGTCCCCGTCCCCGAGCCTGCCTGGACGTAGCTATAAACTTGAACATGGCCTGCACAAGCAAATAAAAGTTTTCGTATTAAGCAAAGTCAACAAGCATAAAAGTAAAACTAGTGTCGAGAATAAATTCATATCACTTACCTTGAAAAGATCGTGGACACCTGAGTGTTCAAAATCTTTCAAGGACATGTTATAGCATGCAGCCACGTCCTCGTCTGACACTGCTTGTTGAAACCTCTCCCAAGCCAAGCCCTCACTCTCAAGGAGGTTAGGCACAATGTCAACGGGAGGCTGGGACAAGGTAGGAACATTGGTTTTGGACGGAGGAGGATGAACAGGCTCAGACGACTCCACATCGACGATCTGGACGGACGGCGAATGAGGAGGAAGAACAGGGACAGCGTGAGAGACGACCCCAGGCTTGGACGATTTCCTGTGCTTGGCTCTCCGGCTGGGGAGGTTTTCAAGGTTGATAGCCTTTGACAGGCTTATCTTATCATCGGCAGCAGGACGAGCCCTTGCCTCGGAGTCTTGCTTAGCACGCTCGTCCGCGACTCCCTTGCCCTTGTTTTTCTTCATAGTAGCCATCCCTAAAAAAAATAACAATAATAACAGGTATGGGTGAATAAGTTAACAAATCTGTCTAAGACGACAAAAATAAGAAAATAATAAAAAAGAGGAAATTCAAGACGAGAACTCACGTCGACGAACTGTGATTTCGTGGGCTAATGCTTCCGGAGAGGGCTCTGGGCCAAGTCCCCAAGTCGCAAAATGCTGCAGGGTGACCATAGAGTGGAAGTCCCTCTCTGGGTGAAGACGAGCCTTCTGAACGCGTCCTAAATAGAACTTGTTCAACGAGGGCCTTCTAACACCTGCAATAAAGACAAGGAGTTTAACATAGAAAGATGTATAATAAAGGTAATGTTACGGTAGTGGTAAGCATACCTTCAGGACGAAGGTTCCCTATGTCTCATGTATAGGGGGGAAAACGAATCCCTGCTCAACTCAATAGGGCGTCCTGCCCAAAAACTGGAGACGAAGAAAAACTCTGTCTTCCAGCTCCTATCTGAAGTAGCCAGAGATTTAATAATCCTACAATCTTTTCTCCTGGCTGTGAACTGATAGAAGCCACGAGATTGACTAATTTCAGAGGGTTTATAGCAAAAAAGGAATTCGTCCACAGTAAGAGGACAATCCCCTTCAAAAACCTCTCTCCACAAAACTTGCATAGAAACGACTAGTCTCCATGCATTAGGATTTAGCTGACACAAACCTAAACCTAACCTACTAAGTAACTCCCTAGCAAAAGCATTAAGAGGCAGCCTAAGATCCCCTAGAAGATAGGCTTCATAAACCCCAATGCCAAAGTGAGGTTGGCAACACCACTCACCACGGACGGCTAATCTAGGATTTGGCTCGTCTGGGATTTGGTACCAGCTTATAAGGGACGCTAACTTCCTCTCGTCTGTCTTGGCCGGAACCCCTACAGCGCAGTACAGTATTACCCGACCTCGTCCATTCTAGTTGGCGAGGGCGCGCTAGAGGGACCAGCCCCAGACCTAGACCCTACCCTCGTCCTAAGTTCTTCCTGGAAAACTTCTAAGGGAACCCCAGGAACCCTAGAAACATACTCGTCTGTGGTATTACCACTGCTCCTACTGTCACTGCTAGAACCACTATAGCTAGTTGTGTTACGATATTCATCTATCTCCCTATCAACACTATTGCTAGACGAAGAAAAACTTTCGGACATTTTGGAAATATAAGGGAAACCTAAAGACAAGCGTAGAGAAAATACCTGGCTCTAGACGAAAGAAACTAAGGACGCTGGAATACTCCTAGACGAGGCGATGGACGAGAGATGTCAAACGAGAGAATTTGAAAAAATGGAGAGGGTAGGGAAGGAAATCCACTATTTATAGGTGTTGAAAAGTAAAACCCAGAACGAAATGACCAATCAGGAAAAACCACGTGGCAACCTCCTCGAAAACCCAAATCGACGCAACGGTTAACCCAGGCAAGTAATGACACGTGACATAATCTGGGGCCTTTGGAACCTCGTCCTCTACCTTGAGACACGTGGAATAATACGTTGAAACGAGTCCAGAAACCTAAAAGCTTTGGACGACCTTAGAACAGGGGGCAACTGATAGGGAACTGATTTAGCCTATCTTCGAGTCGTCCATACAGGTCGTCCATAACCCACCTACCTGTAAACACCCTCAGAAACTTGCCTACAATTACCTCGTCCAGGGAAGAAGAGCTCTGGACGAGGTAAGCACCACCAGTGATGCACTCGTCCAGAGTGCCGATAGCCTCGTCTTGAAGGAATTTGCCCGTTAAACGAAACAGCCCCTGCGTGTGTACCAAAGCACACCCAACTAAGGAACTCCAGGACGAGGGTATCATACTTAGGAAAATCTCTGAATAAGACGTGATAATCCCTTATCCCACGCATAACCGCCAGGTATCCGTTGTGGAGACAAAAGCATAACTTCTAAACGGTTATGCAAGTTACGTTTGATTTCTACCTCTCCTTGAATCCAGGAGAAGTTCCAATTTTGGTAACCGCCTATAAGAACACTATATAAAGGCTGTTTCAGACAAGGCCAAGGTATGTTCATTTTTACTCCAAAAAAGTTGGAACTCAGATAACATAGAGAGAAAAACTAACTTTGCCATCGGAGGGTTTTTGGCCGGCAGCCCCGGTCGCCTTTGATTCGCTTTTCTTTCTTCTTCAGGCCGCAGAGAGAACCAGTAGTCCTTTGAAGTCCGAAGCATCCAGCCTACTGATCTTCTTTGCATCATCAAAATAAATAAGCACAAAATTTTCTAAAATGCATACACGTCTTCAAAAAAATCCCTCACGGCTAAACCTAATACTCATCATATGAATAGAGTGAGATGTGAGGCAAATAAGACCCCATTTATTTGTGGTGATTTTGAGATAGATGGAAAAGATGGAGAAAAAATTATATTTTTCTGTTAGTTGGAGGAGTAAATAGGGAAGAAAACTAATGGAACCTAGGATTTTTCTCCTTGGGTCACCAAAATGCAATCTCCCTAAAAGAGGGAGAAAACTAGAGAGAAAATGCAAGGGACAAAAAGTCCTACCATTTTGGACAACATTGTCCCCCTATGCAATTGGCTTTTTTTCTTTTGGCTTTGTCGTTTCTTTCACTTTTGTCTTCTTCTTCTATTAATTCTCAATAGTTCTCATTCATTTCTTTTTTTCTTTTTCTTTTTTTACATCGTTTTCCATCTGTTTTGGGTTTTTTTTTCATCTGTTCCCCTCCACCCCCCCCCCCTCATTTGTTTTGTGTTATTGTACTTTATAATTTTTTTATAATAAAGTTACTATCCATACACAATTTTTTAATAAAAATGATAATATGTTACTCTTTTGTTATCTAATAAGGGCATAGAGTAAATTTATACATTCTACATTTTCCATCCCCTCATTTTTATCCTTAAGAAAATAAAAGAGTTTTCTATTTCTCTACTTTTCAAACCCCTACCAAAAACTATAAGAGAAAACTAAAATCTCTTGTATCCTCCTACTTTTCTATCCCCTCCTATATTGCCAAATGTGAAATTAAAAGTGAAAAAAAAAAATGAAAACAGTGAAGGAAAGAGTAGGGGTGTATGGATGTGGAGGGAGGGGGGTGCAGAATGGTAAATACCGTAAGCCCCCACTCTTCTCTCCATTTTGGGGAGATTGAATTTTGGTGGGTTCAAACAGAAAACTGTCGGGCTCTACCATTTTCTCCCCTTTCTCCCCTCCTAACCAAATACACCAATTATCCATTTTTTCTCCCCCATTTTCTATCCACCCAATTTTCACCCCAACCAACACATATCCGAGAGAGAGAGAGAGAGAGAGAGAGAGAGAGAGAGAGAGAGAGAGAGAGAGAGAGAGGAGGAGGAAAAGTTTACAGAAAAATTGGGTGAAAAAAAATTATGTAAAAATTGTTAATATTGTATATGAATATTTTTTTATGTACAAAACTATCTTGATAATTGGGGAAAATTACACTTTACCACCCTAAACTATGCCCCAGATTACACTTTGCACCCTAAACTATGACCATTGTTACACTTTGCACCCTAATGTTAAATTTGATGTTATGTTAGATGGAAAGCACAATCACATGCCTCCCACGTGACGTTTGCTTAAGTGTCACCAAGCCAAAAGACCCAAATGCCCTCGTCCAACTCTAGTAGCAAAGACATCTCTCTCTGTGTTGGGACGGAGCCACCAGGAGCAGAGGGAAGAAGGAGATCAGTTGGGATGACATCAACAAAGACATCTCTCTCTTCTAACTCCAGTAGCCAAAAGACCCAAATGCCCTCTTCCAAGTCCGAATACCCAAAAGGCGTTCCACAGATCCTCAGTATCACTCCTCCCTCTCATTCACGATTTGGTGTTTTGGGTCTCTCCATGCACTGATCCACACAGATCAATAGAGATAGAAGGTAGTGAACGACGGTGGCTAAGTGGCGATGGTGGCTGGTCGCAGATGGTGGTGCCGATGGTAGCTGGGTCCAATTTGGGTCATGATTCAGAACTAGTATGGTCAACTCCAAGAGCTCACAGTGGCATCCGTGATCTCAAAATCGGCTGGGCACGATTCATCTCCTCTCTCTCACTTTCACTACAGATCTTGGCGATGGGTCGGTTAAGAGTTGTGTTTGTGATCTAAAATTCTGAATGCGTTGATCAGAAAGTGTAATTTTGTGTTTGTGGATCTTAGTCGGTTCGAATTTGTGTTTGTGATTTTGCATCCTGTGAATTTGTGTTGTGATTTGGTTTTTGACAGAGGATCTCATGCCTGAAAATTGGTGGCTTTGCGATGGTATGTGGGTTTTTTTTTTTTTTTTTTATAGGAATGGTATGTGAATTTTTGATTGTGGATGTCATGCCTGAAAATTGGGCGACAGTGTGCTACTGGAGTTGGAAGAGAGAGATGTCTTTGTTGATGTCATCCCAACTGATCTCCTTCTTCCCTCTGCTCCCGGTGGCTCTGTCCCAACACAGAGATGTCTTTGCTACTAGAGTTGGACGAGGGCATTTAGGTCTTTTGGCTTGGTGACACTTAAGCAAACGTCACGTGGGAGGCATGTGATTGTGCTTTCCGTCTAACATAACAGCAAATTTAACATTAGGGTGCAAAGTGTAACAATGGTCATAGTTTAGGGTGCATAACGTGCATTCGAAAAGTTTAGGGTGCAAAGTGTAATCTGTGACATAGTTTAGGGTGGTAAAGTGTAATTTTCCCTGATAATTGTCAAAATTATTTATATTAGACATTAATTCAAGGCATAAGGTAAGGAGTTTGAAATTTTCATTGGCAATATTTATTTGTTACTATTATTTTTGTTATTAATGGTGATTGTATTTTTATTTTTATTTTGTTATTGTATTTAAACAGATATTAATTATTGAAATCTTTATTTTTTGGAATTTTACGTAATGAATAAAAATTCTAATATATAAAAAAAAAAACCATTAACTTTCTATTATTATAATCATCTTAATAAAAAATAGTTAAAAGTTCCAAAAATGAATTTTACGCTTTTTGTTATACGAAACACAATTCCATTCAAAATTTCAAAATAATTACTGTAAGGATGAAAGACTCATGAATGTATATTGGGCCGTGGGCCTTATCCAAAGACATTTAATAGTCCGAGGATAGGTAAACGTTAGCAAAGAGGTACAAATCAGCGAGTTATGGAAGGATCCTGGTCATGAGGGTTTGGAAAGATCGTCCAAGGAGAGATGCCTCATCGGCTTAACAGAGTAGAGGTCAAAGGAGTTGACCTGCCATCAAGGGCAATACTCCGGGCAATTCTACTAGTAAGGATAAACATCGGGAGGGAATAGGACAAAGGGAAGCTAAAAAATATCTAAGAGAAAGTTGTTACCACCGCATTAAATGCTCTGTAGCTAACTCTCTGACCGCATTAATGTGGAGGTGATACCTGAACAGTGATATTCAGTCTTACAACTATTTCCAAAGATTTCAAGAAGGTATTGATGGGACAAGGATCAAGACAGACAACTTAACCTACACGTGGAGGGTGGAGATGAATAAAAACATGATAATATAAGGAAGAAAGACCCCATTACAAGAGGACATCAGAGAATTTGTAGAGAAAAAAACTGTAGTAATAAAAATTGTCATTGTAATCAAGTTTAAGAGAAATATATACAAGGGCTATTCTCCTCGGACCTTACCGAGGAAGATTTACTTTGCACACGATCTGTTTATCTTTGTTTTTCAAGTCATCTTTAACTTATTAGGATTGTTGTCCAACTCACTGAAATCTAGTTTCAAACCGACTCTCTACAAATTTATTGTGTTGGACTATTTAGGCTTTAATCCTTTTATCTTTTGGGCTTAAGATCCAAAACGCGCCATTACAATTACTTTTTAGTAAAAGTTTTTTTTTTTTTTTGAGTAAATACTTTCTAGTAAAAGTTGAAGCATCAAACTAAATGCAAATTTTCAATAAAAATATATTATGTCATAATACATTCTGCTAGAAAGCAAAATGCATTCTAGTACAAAGCACTATCCAGCAGTGGTTCCAAACACAAAACCAAATGCCTCAAATCGTTTGTTTGTGATATCCAACAAATTATATATATATATATATATATATATATATATATATATATATATATATATATATATTTTTTTTTTTTTTTTTTTTTTTTTTTGATAATCAACAAATTATATATATAGATGTCATTGTCAACATGTAAACTCACAAATATGGTACTGATTCTAAGCATATGACAGTAGAGTAGAGTGCATCATTTTGAAATTGGCGTTAAATGATACTAAACTCTCTTGGGTTTAGGAAAAAATAATATTATTTTCTTTAAAACAAAGTTGGGCTAGTTCAACTATTCATGATTAATGTTATTTTTTTTATTAGAAAGTTTATTTACAAAACTGGTTGTAGCCAAAAATTACAACATTACTTAATAAAATAAATATTACAATATAACTTAAAAATCTATTTGTTAAACTTCATGTTTTTTACGATCTTAATACACATGTCAAATTTTGTGTTAATCGAATATTATTTACTATATGATTTATAAGTTTATATATTATGCATAATTTTAATAAACAATTTATTGATGACATAGTTTTTTATTTTTTATTTTTTAGAAATTTTGCAAGCATAGAAGTTATAACAAGAAGATATAATCCAATGGTAGATTTATCAAAATACACCTCAAATAAAAATATATTGTTACAACCAGTTTTGTAACTAAACTTTATCATTTTTTTTACTAGATAGTCCTTGCTGTAGGTGTTTCCATTCTTTTTTTTTTTCTTGCAATTTTTTTATTTTTAAAGATTTATTCTTGCAATTAAATGCATTTTATTTTTATTTATTTTTTTGAAAGGGCATTTTATATTTTATTCGGTTGTAGCATAAATAGAATGATGTTCCTAAGATTCTCCTATGGTCACTTTTTGTTAGATTATTTACTGTTCTAAGGTTTGACACACGTGATTTGACATGACACCTAAATCATCACTCCATGGACCAAAATGAGAAACTAGAGCAAATGGAGGGTAAAATCGAGAAAACGGCTAAGAAGCAAGGAACAAACCAGGCACATCACATTTAAAACTGAAAATGTAACGGTAACTTTTCCAAAACATCCTCTTGTTCTTTCTTCCCCATCTTTGCTTTAAACACAAGTCCCAAACAGTCCAAATCCCACAAAGGAAACAGAAAGCAAAATACCCAAAAGCAAAAAATCACAACAGTTTGTGTAGAGAGTATCTTATAGAAGATTCAGAACAAGATCTCTCTCAGATATGGCTATGTCCAAAGTAGAAGAAGAAGAGACACAGAGGCTTGTTATTATGGACACTACGAAAGTGGTGTACTACTTGCAACCATTGATGTCTAAAGAGCTTCTCTGCAAATTCCCTGACAAGTTATCGGCTTTCGACTTCGACTACACGCAGAGCTCAATATGGTCCCCTTTGGTCCCGCGGGCTTACAGTGCCATGGACTTGGATTCTGATTTTGAAGATTTGGATTTCATGACAACACCCACAAATAGAAAGCTCTCATTTGGTGGTGGTGGTGCTATGGTGTTAAGCAACAAAACCAAGTTGAAGAAAGTCACTTCCAACATCAAGAAGAAGCTCAACATCAATCTTAATCTTAATGTTTTGAAGATGAAGCGCATGCACAAGAACAAAACCAATCCAGCTGAGTTCTCCCCAACTCCTCTAAAGCCCACTTTTCCTTGTTTCCCACACACCACAAAGGTATTTCTATTCCTATTTCTTTCTACAGAATTTCTTTTCTTTCTATATTTTTTAATCTAGAAAAAAATTTAGGAAAACTTTGGCTCTATTGTCACGGTTCAGATCAGAGCTTAAGAAAAGCAAAAAAGAACCTTAGTAATTACAGCAACACCTTATTATCGCCATTGTTAAGAAAAACCCAAACCAGTGAGCAATGGTGCTAGGATCTCTCTTTCTATCACTGCTCTGTTTTTTTTTTTTTTTTTTTTCTGAGAACTCTCAATTTGTTTGTTGAAGAGACTTGAAGACTTGAAGTCTATGTCTATCTATTTGGTAAAGTAGATTCCACTCTCTACCTTAGGAAATGAGGCCTGCCACTTTGTGTATCACGCACTATCAAAGACCACCCAAAAAAAAAAAAAAATCAGATTTTTATTAATATTTGTTACATTTTAATTTTTAGTTTTGTTGATACCACGGTGGCTTTTGATTTCATCAACTTCACCTTTTTAATATTTTATGTTAAATTCAAATTTGATACCGGTGGTTTATTATTTGTTTACTTCAATAATAGTTTCGATAAATCAACTATGTTTATTTGAGGGAATAATTATTGGTTTATATTATAGCAGTCATGTGATTCAAATTTGTATAAAATGTACAATATTGTACATATTTGTATAAATATATAAAATATTATATATATTTATTTAGTTTATAATGTAAATTTTACATGAATATTACAATGTAAACTAATAATTTTCTTTTTGATAATTAGTAAATCAATTATGATATTGTTATATATATTTTTTATTATGTTTGCTTAGGATTTCAAATTTTTTATTTATCTTATGAAAGTTATGATATAAAAAATACATTTGAAAGATAGAATTCTGCATTTATTTGGACTATTTTAGTCTCTCTTTTTTTCAATTTTCACTAATTTAAAATATTTATTTATATTTTAAATTATTGTAAATTAATTATTTATGGATTCTATAATTTAAATTATTTATGAATTCTATATTTATTTATTTTTACTAATTATTTATTTATATTTTAACCTTGTATTGAGTGCAATTTATTTTGGTTCATCACCTGATTAAAAAAATAAAAACAAAAAAGCATTTTCCTTATTATATTTTACACTGTTCATTACAGGCTTGGACTAAGGCTTTGAAAGCTGCCTCTAAACATTTCAAGAAAAAGAAGAAGAAAGATCCCACGGCCCATGTGAAGCTCTCCAAAAATTTGAGGGATGGGAATACTTAAAGATGACTATTCAATTGGAAATATCTGTGTTTTTCTTTTTGGTCAGTTCATTCAAATCTGTATTACCCTTGCAGCAGGTACACCGTACACCGTACACCGTACATTACTATCATGTTATTCAAAAAGTGTAAAACTTTTATTAATTCTTGTAATGCATAATATTTCAAGGCCTTTCGCGTGTAAATTGTTGAAGGAATTTAATTTTACTTGAGTTTTACTGGGTGTAGAAGAAATTAAAATAGTAACGGCTAGTTGGATGAAAGTCTTCCTCTGAGTCGGTGATAACAAAACAGAGAGCATGAGAGTCTCTCCGTGTGTGAGTCGGAGAGTGACGTAGTAAATTTATATATATGTATCCCACTTTGGCAAGAAAAAACTAAACGCAAAAATACTTTCTCTTGAAGATTTCAATACGCAAAAATACTCTCTCTTGAAGATTTTGGTAGTAGTCGTGGCTATGGCTATGCTTTTGGGTTTAGATGCAAGAACTCGTGTGGCTATGGGTTTAGATGCTAACCCTTGTATGGGTTTGAAGAAGGCTCTCTCTTCTGCTTCTGGTTATCCTTCAAAGCAGCAGCAAGATGATGATGGTAACAAGAAGGAAGCGATCTCAACATTGTCTTCTGCTGCCAGTAACAGTGCCGAGAATAGTGAAAAGAAAGAGAGGATTGTGGTCAAGATTAATTTGGCTGCATGGAGGCAAAGGAAAGCGCAAAAGGAGGAGGAGGAGAAGAGGAAGTCATTGGAGTTGAAACTTGAAGCATCAAAAAGAAAGCTACAACTTGGATACCAACAAGTTCAAAAGGCCAAAAGAAAGATTCAATTGGTGGATTTGAGAGACATCCCTAAGCCTGAGCAAGAGATTAATCTTTCCAAGAAATCCAAGTGCCATTAACATGTTGATGATGATTCTTCTTTTTTTGTATATTTTAGCCTTTTAGATTTAATATGATTTTTGAATTCTTTGTACTTAGTTCATGAAGTAATCAAGATGATAATTTTTCCATTTTAATCTGTTACATTTGAATGTATATCATTTGTTAGTATTGAATGCATTTGTGTTTAAGTCAGTTAGTGGGGTTGCGTTGGATTTAAGTAAGTGAACTCTATCCGACTCTGAGTCGGAGTGAATAAAACCATAACAGAGAGATTTTAGGGTAGAGAGAGAGAGAGGTTACAATGGAAATAGGTTTTATTTGAGTTTGAGAGAGAGAGGAACAGAGGATTGATTGAACAAACAGAGTTAGTGTTGGCGGGAATGGGTATGATGGGTTCTAATCTCTAATACAATGGGTTAAATAAATAGGTCCATAGTCCATAATATTGATGAATACAAGATGGGCTTGATTGAATGAATTTTAAGGTTGGATGGGCTGGGAACAACAAGCCCATGAAAAGATGAAATGTATGTGTAATGTTTTGTGGGATTTGTTTGTTAAGTCAGTGTCAGAATGAGTTTTTTTTTTTTTATAAAAATTTAGCTAATTGTTTGTTTGGGGTAATAGAGTTTTAGAGGAGAGTATGCTAATGGTGGTTTCTAATGCCAAAGCCTGTTGCTAGTTAATGACCAGAGAAAGAGAGAGATATATTCCAATGGAAATGGGTTTTATTTGAGTTTGAGTTTGAGAGAGGAACGGTTAGTGTTGGCGGATATTAGCGAGATGGTTTCATATAACTTGACCCATGACTGAACTCCTTTAAAGACCCATGACTGAACAGCTAGTGGGATTTGTTTGTCAAGTCAGTATCCCCTTTCTCTCTTTTAAACCTGACCCATGACTAAACTCCTTTAAAGACCGCAGCTTCATAGTAAGTTACCCTTTTTTTTTTTTGGCTTCTATGTATGTGTTTATAAATATTTGTGTTAATCACACGGCAGCTTCGTTTGTGAGTTTGGCATTATGTTATCAACGTTGCATTATGCATGAATGCCATATATTTGTAGTTGCACTTGTTTTTTTCTTACTGTTAAGCCAATGTGTCAACTGTGGTCTGTAAGTTGTGAGTGGAATTTGAAAATTGAAATTGGTTTCTTATCAGGGTTTTTGAGTGATTGTTAGAGCTCAAGTTGGGCATTTGATGTTTATATGATAAATATATGCACTTAGAAAATACCAATTGCTATTGGTAAAGAATTAAATGGTAATTGGGGTAAAAACATGTTCTATTGATAAATTGGCTTCAATCCTAATTAAATAAAGTTGATACAGATAAAGTTTTTCTCCCCATTATAAAGGAATTAAGGTTATCTTCTCTATGTGTGCATTGTTCTCTAATCATAAATTCAGAATTTTTTGAGTGGTGAAATGGGCGGGCTTACTGCAGTGTGGGGGTGGCGCCGGGTATGTGTCATGGTTGTGGAACAGTGTGGTGGTGGTTTGAGGTTCCATTTGGGATGTTGTGTTTTGCAGTGATGTGGATTTGGCTACAAATGGTGGAGGTTCAGCTGTGGGGTGGTGTAGTGGTTTTCTTCATCATGTTTCAGTGATAAAATGGTAAGGTAGTAGTAGTGAGTTTATGTATGAGTAATTAGACAATGGTGTGGTTCTTTTCTTGGTGACCATGTATTGGTGAGGGAAAGGGACTGTGTGGTGGACCTGGTGGTAGAAGTGGTCAAGTTTAGAAGGTTAAGTGGTAACTGTAGCCTGTAGGGAAGTTAAATTGAAGTTTGGGGTGAGTAATCCAACTCGCTGGAGTGATTAGGTTGAGTTGGTGGTGAGTTTGGTAATGGGTGAGTTGGCTTTGGTGAATTTGGGTGGTTTGAAGAGAATTGGTGAACTGAGTTGAGGGTGGATGAGTTGCTGGCTGTGTTTATTTGAGAGATAGTTAGGTTGGCTGTGGCTGTTTGTTGTTGTATATTGGAGATGGTTTTTGGTGTGATCTGAGACAAGGTGGAGCCGAGAATGGGTAAAAGGGTAATGAGAGCTGAGGGTGGTGTAATTGCCTCAATCGACTATTATGTTTGTGAAAGCAGTTATAGATTATGTGATAATTCCTTAATTGAGATCATGTAGAGACCAGATTGCCAATATGTAATGCTGAAATCAGGGTACTAATATCATGAGCCAAGTGCTAAAGACCACATGCTGAACTTATATAATAACTCCATAATTGAGATCATGCAAAGACCACATAACCGATATGGAGTACTTAAAATCACTAATATCACAAAAAAGTGTTAGGAGACCACATGCTGAACTTATCTACCATGTTAAATGCTCTAAGCTCTGAATTTTCTCATTTCATTTTTTTTTTTATCCTCTATCTTTAAGATCTTAGATTATTTTTTGTTCCATTTCAATTAGGATGCTATTAACTCTTTTTGTTTTTTTAGTTTTAACTTTTAAGTTGCAAGAATTTTGTCGAAACTCTATCTAAAGAGATCTTTGTCAAACTAATAAATTAAGTAGTTTGAGTGGAAGCTCCGAGATTCAAAGTCTTGTCTTTGTGAAAAATATTAGAAAATGTGAAAAATGGCTTGGTCATGTCACATGCATTGTAGACCATTCAGAAATTGTAAAACTATCACTCCCCTTTTATTCAATTGTTTGTTTGGTAATTGGGACAAATGTGCAAACAACAAAGGGGCCCTCTTTTTAAATTATTTTTATAGATAATAAGCTTTAGTAGAAATAATTATTTTCCCTCAATAATGGAATGGACAGTAAGATTGGGTTCAGGACTGGTGGAGTGTGTGCATAGCTTGTCAATTAAAATAAAAAAACTACAATGGTTTTTTTTTTCTAAAGATGGGATAAAAAAATGATGAAATTCTTCTATTTTGAACTAGGAAGCATAGACACTAGTACGGGTACAGGTACAACATGGTGACATAAGCAATTTTTGAAAATTTATAATATTACACGGCAAGTACAACACGACTACGGCACCCCAATGAAGTGTCCATACTTCCTAGTAGTTTTGAACTTGGTGTAAAACCACATATCATATATAAGTCATGACTACCAGATTTGTCCATTTCCATCTGGAAATAGTGTCTTCCATACGCTAGCTTGGTAGGTCGTAGGGCACGGAATGATGAATCTATCTTTTGCTAGTGCGTGGTTTGGGAGCAAGTTTCATTGGATAAATGTTATTATAGTATGGTTATAGTTGTTAAGATTGTGATAATGATTTTGCGTCTTGGATTTTTCTGTTAGCAAAAAGAATGATTTTAATTAAAGGATTATAATGCTACTCCCTTCAAAATTTTGACTCTACAAGTACACTAAAATTGTGTAGTTTAAAATGAACATGTCCCGAATGGTTATTTTATTCCAACTTCTACTAGATTTATTGAAAATACATGTGTCCTTCGTCTAGAACAAGTTGTCATGTTGTTGGCCCCAATCCTCTATGGTATTGCACATCATTCAATACCTCTAAAACAGACATAGGTTCCTACATTTTATATAATAAACAAGCATTTGAACTTTAAAGTTTGTATCTAATGTCAATACATAGATTAAAGACTCACACTTTAATCTGTGTTAGTGTTTTTAGGCCAAGAGTTGATCTTTAAAAAAACTAGCTTTGAGAGTATCGTGTTGGTGCTTTTAATATGTGAAATTATAATAAATAAATAAAATGGGTGATTATATATATCGGATGATAATACTAATATTTAATCTAGGATGATGATCATACTAATAATAATAATAGTATAAATAAATTAAAAACTGAATGCTTTTTTAAAGAATGCATTTGTATGTTTTTGATAAATTGTCATGACAAGTACTTGATGTGAATTGTCAATATTTTTTAATGCATTGTCATTGTAGTTTTCTTTATGTGATTTCTCTTAATAACATTAGATTTTTTTCCCCTTTAATTATTAGTGTTGTCTGTTGTGACATAACTCCACCTGTGTCGTTGCTTGGTATCGTATATTTTGTTCACAATTAGTCCCAAGCCTAGAGGCGGAACTAGGATTTTATGAATGGGGACCAAAATTATAACAAATACAAATTTGAACTAATTTAATTGAGTTTAACAAGAAATATGAAGCGTTTGGGGAGCTAACCATATTTATTTTGTAAAGTTTAGGTAAATTTAGGGGTAAAAGTCTAATATTTGAGAAGTTTGGGGGAGGCCATGGCCCCCCACTTCTCCAAGTAGTTCCACCCCTGCCCAACCCTTAATAAAAGAGGAAGGTTGCGGTAATTTGATGGCCAGCATAAAATTTATGCACTCTATTATGAATGGATTCATAACATATAATTGTTGGGGTGTTGGCCGACCTTATCTAATACATTGAGGAGCCATAGCTGATCCCAGAATTTCGGGACTAAGCTTTGTTGTTGTTTTTGTTGATGTAGTTGTTGTGACATATTGATTGGGTAGGTGGTACAGGATTTACCAGTCATGGATTTAGGTCCTGTAGATTGCAGTGTGTAAACTGGACATAATACAGATCGCTCCACAGATATGTGGAGGGTCAAATTGTGATTTTTCTTTCCAGTAGCAATTAATTATTAAGGATAATTACTCTAGTAAAAGAGGATGATGCTGATAAAAATAATAATAACAAATGTATTGGTAAATTGTCATGACAAGTGCTTGGTGTCAGTTCTCAATATTATTTAATGCATTTTCATTTTAAGTACTGTTTTGTTTATGTGATTTTTATAATGATATTTTTCTGTTTATTTTAAGTTAAAAGTGTTGTGACATACAAATCGAGTGGGTGGCGCAGGATTTATCAGCTATGGATCCAGGACCTATAGATTGTAGTGTGTTAACTAGACAGGATACACATCACTCCACAGGTTTGGAGAGGCAACATATGATTTACTTTCTAGTAGCAATAATAATTAAGGATAATAATTCTCGTACCAAAAAATATTAATACTAGAAATTTGAATAAGAATGGTGCAGTAATAAATAGTAATCATAATAGTAGTAACAATGATAATTTGTAATGGTTGTATGGAAATGTGACATGCTGCCGAATCTCAAGCCAATGCAATTGCAGGACCCCTCATCTTATTGCAACTATGGGCACAAGATAGATTCCCACATATAGCTCCACATCAATTATTTAGACATCACATTGATGTGGGTGTTGATGCTGCTGGACGCCTGGACAGCCACACCTTCCAGGTCTGTTGGGCAATAGGTATAGCTTTAATTTCAATTTTCTATATTATCTGTTTTAGCATTCTTGATAATTACTCATAAACATGCATTGTTTATAAGTGATAAGATAAACTCTCAGTAACGAAGGAAAGCACAAACTTGATACAGACTCCAGATCAGGTTAGTATACTTGTGTATCATATAATTATAGCAGTTTTGTTCTGAAATTGTGATATTGATATGGTGTTCCATATATACATAGGTGGTCTGGCAGCCATATTCAGACAATGTCATTGCAGGGCTGCCTAACTATTGTTTAGCTGGGCAAGACATGGTGTCTACTTTGATATGCATTCACATGGTGGAGCTTCATCAACTGGATCTAGTATTGTGCCAGTTTGGTCTTCAGCAGGGTATACCTGCTGCTTGTGATACTTTTGTTGACTTGCATGAGATTGATTTGGAACGTATAAGTCACTTGTCTGATCAGAAAGAGATACAGGTAATAGCCCAAGATGCACTCCAAGCATTATGTGACCATCGTGGATTCTTGAAACCAAGGGTAGAACCTGGTCCAGAGGCAGTAGAGTTAGTCGATGCCATCCACGTCTACATCGACAAACATGGGTCACAGTAACCTGATCAGTAAATGTTTGTTATAATTGTTTGTCTTAAGAGTAACTGGAGTAAGCTATGCTTTATACAGAGTCTTATAAGTTATAACCAGTTTTGGGTCTTTACTCTTTATCTCAGAATTAGTGTTGCTTTGGATTTAGTGGCCAAACTCATGTGACTCTATGTTTGCTTGGAAACTAATCCTAGAACATTACTGTTGAAATCTGCTCCCTTACAAATTAGTAATTACTGACCCTGGTTAAGTCGAAGGGAAGTTAATTCTTCATAGACATGTTTTAAGCCTGAATTTTCACTATTTTGCAGTTGGTTGATATTGGTATGGGATAGGGCTCACCTTACAAGATGCTTTACCTTATAGTCCATTATTATTATTATTATTATTATTATTATTATTATTATATCGAGATGAATAAGTAGCATATTTGTTAGCATTGAATTTGATTAGAGAGATTCTTGATGATTATTGGTAGACATATTCATCAAAATTGCACTTGACCTTGAAGTTTTTTATTTTTTTTATGGGAATGAAATCATTGCTATAAGCAATTAGCGTGAAGTATAATTCTAATTTGACTAATCCTTTTAAATATATAATATAGTTATATAAACTATTACAGAAAACCATAATTAGTCGTGACACATTTCAAGGAGGTATAACTACGGCACGTCGTAGTAGCAAAAACCACTAGTGTTTGCAAAACTACAAGCCTTCTCTCATTTTAAAAAACAGGGGTAATCTGGCCAACAACATTTGCAAAATTATAAGCCTTCTGTTATTTTAAAAAACAGGGGCAATCGTTGGACGTTTTTAATCTAGTTATTCAATTAGTTAATTTATAATTTTTGTTTCAACAAATACTACAATACAACAAATTTCACAATTTTTTTCCATAAACAAGTATCACAATTTTTTTCCATAAAAAAGTATCATAATTTTTTTTTACAATATGTTAAGGTGGCAAATAATGATTATTGCAACATCACTTTTACTTGGTTCATCATTGGATAATTCTAGGGATACTAAATTTCACAATTTACTGACTTATGCACTTGTAAGTAATGAAAACTTTCTGCCCACTATTCATTATAGTGACCCACTACATTTGTTAACTACTTGCAACAGCACAAGTTTGCAAGTTGTGAAATTGAGTATGAGAATGAGTATGTATTTAGGGGGACTACCATCATTAACACTATTTTTATGGTATAATAATCATAGCTTAACGCCTCAGCCGTTGTAAAAAATGTGAAATTTATTATATCTTTAGACATATCTTTTTGGTTTATTATTTAGTAATCATTCTTTTTTCCTTTTGGTGTAATACTGAGAAGGTGGTTATGCTGTATGCTATTACATGTTAAAATGGTCAAGCGTTGTGTTGAATTGTTGATATTAGAAAAACAAAATAATGGCAGTGTCATTTTTTTATTATCAAAACAATAATTACAAGGGAACAGAGATTTTAGTCTTTAATTGGAAACAAAAAGCAAGACCCCAAACTTTGCTTGGTAGGTAAAATAGGGATTCTACATTAAATTTAAATCAAATCTCACCCTCTCCTCGAAAGGGACTATATATATATATATATATATATGTGGGTTATCATATATATATAAATATATATATAGATTTTTTTTTTTTTTGATAACCTATTGTCGGGGACGTTTTGCGAAAAGGGCCAAAAATGTGAGAATGATCCAAATCTCCCCTTGGGTTCTTTAGAAGTGTTTATTGTGGAGAATCAAGCCAAAAATTCCAAATGTATAATGAACAAAAGGCTAATAGTGCTTTTACAAGAGAAAATCAAAATGCTAAAAACAAAAGTGTAAAAAAAGTATAAAAACATAACAAGTCTGAAACTTCGACCCACAATCACAGAGAAGAGGAAAATGAGGGAGGTTGTGAGGAAGAGAGGGAAGGTTCCCTGTACCCATATTTCCACCCCTAAGGTTCAGAATTGTGAGAATATTTCTTGGCTCAATGGGTTTTTGCTCTCAAGTTTCAGCTCTATGGGGAAAACGTGGTTCAACAAGTTTGAAACTTCGACCCACAATCACCAAGAAAAGGAAATTGAGAGAGATTGTGAGGAAGAGAAGGAAAGTTCCCCTATACCCATATTTTCACCCCTAAAGTTCAGAATTGTGAGATTGTTGACTGGATGAATGGGTTTTTGTTCTAAATTTTCAGGTCTCTAGGTAGAACGTGGTTGGTTTCTTTATGAGTTGAAGAGAGAGTTTTATATAGAGTTTGGGGTGTTGCTCTTGACTGGTTTTTGAGTAGTGGAAAAGACTTTTATCCCCTATGATACTATTTTGGTGTTTTCTCTTGGGTTGCTTTTGTTTAGGGAAGAGTTTGGTATGCTTTTAGCATGATTTTGGAAATAAAGTGAGTTTTCTCTAATTAGTTACCTTTGTTAAGAAATTTTAGACTATTGGGAGGCTCAGCTAAGTGAGGGCTAGCATATGGAGTTGGCCAATGGGAGCCAACTATGTTTAAAGGAAAAAAAAAGGTTTGGGAAGAAACTTTGGGCCACAGTCACCCAGAGTATAAAAGTTGTTTTGGGGTGAAAATTTTGGATACAAGACCTCCTCCATGAGCCTGAGATGCTACCAGTGTCCCTTGCCCACTTGGTAGCACGCATGGGCTAGGCTCATGCAAAAGGTCCGAAAGGAACCAACCCACACCCTCCAAACAACTCCTCCTCAATTTCCCCCATATGTCGCATGGGCTTTGGTCATGCTTAAAATAATAAATAAAATATAATACATGAATCGAGTCTATAAGGAAGTCGAGCTTCATTGAGTCGGGCTTGTACGAAATGTGTCGCGAAAATGAGTATCAACACCTATTTATATTTATATATGTTTATTTGGAATAAAATTAATTTGTAATAATAAGATGATGTGAATATGTTATCTGTCAAAGTAAAGTGAAATAGGGTCTTCTTAAATTGGCTACATAGTAATGTCAATTCACCATTGTACTTTGTGCGTTCTTATCTACCATCCCGAAATTACAAATATTTGTTTCCTTAATTGCTTTGTGAGGCATGCCATAGGTTCAATTTTATCTACTTCTTGTCTAGACTGAATATAGCAGTCTCACAATATTTAATCTAGGCGGATAAGATATTATTGAAGAAAAATTTAAAAACAGATTTGATTTTGAAAATGTTAATTAAAATAAGTAATGAAATAGACAATAAATTAAACACAAATTTAATTGTCACACATAATTATAAACTCATTTATTTTTCAGTGCCAGTATCCAAATAAACAAAAATAAATCAAAATATATATTTATCAACAGAGAAAATTTGAAGGAGTAATTCAAATATATATAAGAAATTTAAATAGATAATTTGATTAAGAGTATATGGAGAATATAAATCTATGTACAACAAGATTAAAAGATGAACAATATAGTTGAAGATTTTCAAGAGAATTTCTTTATACGTGCTTCAAGTTCTTTTGCATATAAGAATTTCTATAAACAAAAAATATTTATTTATTTTTGCTAATAACAAAAAACACCTATTTAATTGGCTTTTCATATTATCCTTACATTTGAACTAGTATTCCTAATTTGCAAACTTACATATATTTTGAATGCACTATTAAAGTATGTCTAATTTGCAAACTTCCCATATTATTTTGAATGCACAATGTAGAAAGTACAATGGTGAATTGACATTACTATGTTTATTTAATGGTGCAATTTACATAATATGTTCTCTACAGTCTACACTTGTCTAAAGTAAGATCACTCTAGTTCCACAAGAAATATCTAATTCAAGCCTGGCTAGGTACTCTTCCTCTCACATCAGACATAACATTGAATAAACATACATTCACAACTAATGTACTAACAAGCAGATGCAGACTAAAGCACCAAACTCTCTTACACAAACTGAACCACAACAATCCAATTAAGCAAACATCAAATTGTAACTAAGACACAACTAATGAACAGAAGAACATACTTGACTGTTATATTAGAATAACACTCTATTTAAAAGGAAATTACAAAAGTACTTGGTAAATATCATACCTCAGAATTTGCAACTTGAGGATAAAAATGCCATATTCAAACGAAAAATTTGAAGGCAGAGCACAAAAAACTGTACCAATTGAGTCTATGCATACATGCTAAGTGGAAAAATAAGATGAACCAAAACTATAACTAAAAAATCTAAAGCTTAACAAGGGCTTCAGCTGTATGATACGCCTGCCTTGAGTTCGTTCTTCTTTGCCACGGCTAGCCACCCAGAGATGAAGACGTAGGAGATGCTGCTACCCAACTTCAACTTCTTGAAAATGATGGTTGAATCTGGATGTGGGTGTGCAATTGATTCTCTGCCTCTTGGGTTTGTATATGGGAGACTCTTCTTTAGATAGCACTGATGCAGAGTCATTAGGAATGGCAATGGGTAAAGCAGAATAGCTTCCCAAATGGGGGGGTTTCTTTGGTGGAATGATTCTGAGTCGTGGGACGGTCTTAGGTGTAGCAGAAGCCTCTGGTTCTGCTTCTTCTTGTAGTAGATAAGCTTTCTCTGGATCTACAGCAGCAATGGATGAAGCAGAAGAGCTTCCCATATACCCGGGTTTCTTTGGTGGAATGATCTTGACTCGTGGGATGATCTTGCATGCAGCAGAAGCCTCTGGTTCTGGTTCTTCTTGTGGTAGAGAAGCTTTCTCTGGATCTGCAGTGGCAATGGATGAAGCAGAAAAGCTTCCCATATCTCTGGGTTTCTTTGGTGGAATGATCTTGACTCGTGGGATGATCTTGCGTGCAGTAGAAGCCTCTGGTTTTGGTTCTTCTTGTAATAGAGAAACTCTCTCAGGATCTGCAGTGGCAATGGCTTGAGAAAACCTCTTCCTTTTGATGTTCAAATTTGGCAATTGGGAACTGGAATGACGTTTAGAACAACCAAGATTCGATCTCTTTTGGTGGACGCTCGAAGTGGGTCTGAAACAATGCTGGAGCTTCTTCTCTTCCAAAGGAGTGTCATCGTTTTCTGTGACCAGTGGCAGTGGCAAAGGAGTTTGATCTGATGTGTTGCGGAGGCAGTGAAATAGAATGAATTTCATCAAAACGCTTTGACTGAGCAAGTCCATTGCATCTTTTGCATTCTCAGGCATGAAATCTTTGAGCAGTACATCCAATGACCCAACATCACAAAGTAATCTCTTAGGAGATGAATGAGAACAGGAACAAGTCTCCATCATTCTTAGATCAAATAATTCTCTTCCCTGTGAGTTTCAGAGATAAAAAAAAAATATAACAAAGAAAGTAGAACAGAAAACAGAGACTAGAGAAAGAGAGTGAGAGAGGATCTCCAAATGAAATTCAATTCAATTCTTGTAGTGGACTTAAGCACAGAGAGAGAGAGAGCGAGAGAGGGAGATAGAGAGAGAAAGAAGGGTTTGTTGTTGTAGAGGAGAGTGGAAAGTAAATAAAGAAATAGAAATAGTATCGGCTAGTTGGGGGGTTGGGTATGCTTGGGGTGAAAGTCTATTCTCAGAGCCGGTGATAACAAAACAGAGAGTCTCCATGTGTGATTAGGAGAGTGACGGATTTATTATAATTCAAAAACCCAAACTTAGGGTTGTGCTGGGTTTCTCCGACTCTGAGTCGGAGAGAACAATACAGAGCATCTGGGTTTATTATCATTCAAATCCCAAACCCAAAACTAACGGCTAGTTTGGTATTTGGGTTTGGGTTTGGGTTTTATTTTCCTTATTACCCATTTTACCCCTGTTTATTACTCATACGTGACACCCCTTTTTTTTCTTTTTTCTTTTTTCCAATACAAATATTTATTTTATTTATTTTAAATTCAATTACAATTTACAAGTACAACTAGTAAACTCTGGAAGTATTATTATACATCAGAGAGAGAGAGAGAGAGAGAGAGAGAGACTTTGTAATGAAAATGGGATTTATTTGAGTTTGAGTTTGGAGTTAGAGAGAGGAACAGAGGATCACCAACCCTAACAGTTAGTGTTGGCGGGAATGGAGGAGATGGGGTTTCAAATTTTGTTTTTTTTGTTTTAAAATTGTTGGGTTTCAATGGTTAATACATGATTGGGTTGGGTTTTTCCTTTACTAGGTGTATAGTCAGAGAGGTAAATAATGAATATATTTTGGTCAATACAAGATGGGCTTTATTTAATTGATTGAATGAATTTTAAGGTTGGGTACAACAAGCCCATGAGAGATGGAAATTGTGTTGTGGGATTTGTTTGTGAGAGAGTCATGTCTGAATGGGTTTTTCTTTTTGTATTGCTAATTGTTTATTTGTTTGAGGACAGAGAAGATGTCTCTGGACAACTACCTCGATTTTGTTCTCTCTAACAAGCAAACCGATCTCACCGTCAAGGTTTGTGTGTGTGTGTGTGTGTGTTTCCAGTCTTTCACCTTGTTTCTAAATTACTGAACATGTATATTAGTATTAGCCTCTGTTTGATTGCCCAGAAATTGGAGGTGGAATCAATTGTAAATGTCTCAATTAACCACTCTTTGGGTGCCAAGAGAATGTAGCAAAGAATAGGAGATGTTATTTATTTGTTTTTTCTAATAATTTTTGTTTTGCTGTTTCCATTTCTGCACGATTTTTTTCTCCTCTCAAAAGCTCAGCAAGTGTGTTACACTCTTAAGTGTTGTTTTACGTTTCTGTCTATACTGCTCTGAATCATCAATGAAGCTCTTATCTTCTGTTTGGTTCCAGAGAAAATGGAAGAAAAAAAAAAAGACAGGATGAACTAAAATTAAGTTTATCTTTTTCCATTTTGATATAGTCTTATGAAGGATTTAGTTGCTCCTTATGGAAATTGACTGAGCTTTTTGATAGAAATTAAAATTAGAATTTTGAATTTGATCTTTGTCCATAAAGGAGTCACTTAGCATTGACCTCTAATGCTTGAGATGCTCTTTGATTGACATGTTAGATTGGTGACTGTTGTTTTGCTTTGGTTGCTGAAAGGTTGTGGGAATGGAAATTGGAAGTGAAAATTGAATTTTTGAAGTGTAATCAACAGCATATAACAAACTTGTACAGTTTAGATCTGCAATCTCTAACAAATTTTTTAAAGGGGGAATATGTGAAATCTAGTTTCACACGTTTGGAGAAATGGATAGTCAAATGTCAATGCTGTAGAATCTCTATTCTACAAGGTAAATGTTACAGCAATTGAATTCTATGCTCTTAGTGTGTAGGATATAGGAACCTCTTGGCATTAGTTAAATTATATAATAGAAAATGTTGGGTTTCTGGTATTATCCAGTAAGTGGGATTGTTTGCTTTTGTTCAACTTTGATTTTGTCTAAGTTTATTATTTGTCAATTTTCTTTTATTTTTTTAAATGGTCCTGGTTTCCAAACTGTTGTTTTCCCATATCTTTATTTACTTGTCTTAATTCTTCTCTTTTTGCAGCATTCCAATATCTACAGAAGACCAAAAACTTGGAGTTAAGGCGCTTGCCTGGTCTTGTGTTTTGAGATTATTGATGTGAGACTTTGCTAGTCTCTCTCATGTTGCTTGGCATTTGATTTTGTGCCAGCTGGAAGCTTCAATGGATTCTAGAGCAAGCTTTGATACCAAGTCAAAGTGATCTAGCTAAGAGCCAATGGAGTTTGCAGATTGAAAATTGCAGATTTTGGATGGAATGTTTAATCAAGAAGCAAGAGATACATCAAATGTGGAACTATCATGTTATTATAGCCTTGTAATACAATATATATACATATAGAAATATATATATATATATATATATATATATATATATATATATATATATATATATTTTTTTTTTTTTTTTTTTAATACTGTAAGAGTCTTGTTATTTGCATTGTGATAAAAGTGTACATTTCAATAAAATTTTGTACATTTTTTATCAAAATATTTTATTGTCAACCTTTCTCTTTAATCAAATTTCAATATAATGCAAGACATCAAAATTGTTAAACTTGAAGTAATTGTTTATAATACTTCAGGAACTTATAGTCATTTCTTTGGTTTCTAGTTTCTTTAAAACAACACGTTTGTCCATATTTACATTTTTCAAGTTACAGGGTGGTTACAAGATGTAGAACCATCCTTAATGGTAAATGATAATTTTGCCAAAAGATTAATGAGGTAATGTGGTCAAATCATATCCTCAAATGACACTTCTAAGCAACTACAAAGAAAATAAAATACAACTTCATTAAACACATTTTTTCTAAGCAATTACAAGGAAAAAAAATAAAACTTCATTAAACATATTTTCATTATGATGGATTGAAGGTACTCAAACCTATACATATAAAAACCAACATATTTGAATAGCTTCATAAACCAACTACAAAAAAAATCCAAAAAACCGTTGCAAAGTGTGCAAACAATTGTCCTACAAACTAGAATATATCAGATTTGAATTGTTGCTAAAAGCTTAAAATTGAAAATTAGTCTTACTAACTTCAGGATACATTGACTTCAATCGATCATTGAATACTTCAAAGCCTTTTCCTTGATGACAAAGGAGCAACATTTGGTACACGACGCTTGGATAACGCTTGCACTTGACTTCATGAACAACTATACCTTATATTTAGACCTTTTTTACAGATGGGCTGCAATGCTGCGCAGAAAAATTCTCTAGTGCCTGGCTTCTCATAAGAGGCCACAATACTTTAGGCTTCAGCCAACACAGTAAAACAAATTGTATTAAATTAGCTTTGCCCAAAAAAGTTTTCTAATTCCATTTTTATTCAAGGCCCAAATCTCATGTAATAACAATTATTAGAATGTTTAAACAAGATTTGCAGTGTTGATTACCAAAACCAAGTTAAAGGAAACCAAAAATAATATTAAATATTCAGTATATAGTAGAGCAGAAGAATTTACAATTCATCACTCTTCAGTATGGAAGAGGACTAATCCGAAGCTATTGTTAAGTAGCAAAGCCAATATGATATTAATATTTAGTAATCTAGTAAACTTTGGATGTATTATTTAATTTTCTGCTACATGGAAGGGAACAATGCAAAAATTCATAGTTATCATTAAGTTTAGCATTTCTCAAATTCCTCATTTGTAGAATTATCAAACACATGAACACATGAAAATAGAAGAAAAAAACGTTATGCTCTCACAAAGACCTCATTCAAGCCCAGGTTCAATATAGACTTTCCTCCTTTGCCCTTTTCTAAACCCCCTTCCCATAGCTCCACGAACACCACATAGCTAAAACAATACCACCACAAATGACACCATCGACCAAAAGTGTGAGCGTAAGCCAACAGAGAATTAAGAGCAAACAAGCAGTTTCACAGATGCTTTACAGACAATATTACAAGAGATCAATCACATGGACTAAGCCTATCAATTTGACTTTCCATTTAAAATTTTACAAAGATTAAGACAAAACTTATATTACCACAGCCATAAAACAAATACCCGTATCTCTAGTCCACAGCCAAGGAAAAAAAAAAAACTCCAATTGACCTTTCTATAGTCATCTATGAATGATTCTATAGCCATAAAATTTTCCCAACTTATGCTCATTTTTCATCATCTTCTACAAATTCCATTTCTATTATCGTTCATAGGTGACTATAGTACTTAGAAACAAGGTGAAAGACTGGAAAAACACACACACATACAAACCTTGACAGTAAGATCGATTTGGTTCATCATCTTTTACAAATTCCCTTTCTATTTTATTCCAAATATATATATATATATATATATATATATATATATGTGTGTGTGTGTGTGTGTGTGTGTGTGTGTGTGTGGAATAAAATTAATTTTTAATGATAAGATGATGTGAATATGTGATCTGTCAAAGTAAAATGAAATGGGGCCTTCTTAAATTGGCTACATTGTAATGTCAAATCACCATTGTACTTTGTGCATTCTTATCTACCATCCCGAAATTGCAAATATTTGCTTCCTTAATTGCTTTGTGAGGCTTGTCATAGGTTCAATTCTGTCTACTTCTTGATGCATAAATAATAAATATCCCTCTAGAGTCTAGACTGAATATAGCAGTCTCACAATATTTAATCCAGGCGGATAAGATATTATTGAAGAAAATTTTAAAAGCAGATTTGATATTGAAAATGTTAATTAATATAAGTAATGAAATAGACAACAAATTAAACACAAAGTTACTTGTCACACATAATTATAAACTCATTTATTTTTCAGTCCCAGTATCCAAATAAACAATAATAAATCAAAATATATATTCATCAACAGAATAATTTGAAGGAGTAATTCAAATATATATAAGAAATTTAAATAGATAATTTGATTAAGAGTACATGGAGAATATAAATCTATATACAACAAGATTAAAAGATGAACAATATAGTTGAAGATTTTCAAGAGAATTTCTTTATACGTGCTTCAAGTTCTTTTGCATATAAGAATTTCTATAAACAAAAAATATTTATTTATTTTTGCTAATAACAAAAAACATTTATTTAGTTGGCTTTCCATATTATCCCTACATTTGAACTAGTATGCCTAATTTGCAAACTTCCATATATTTTGAATGCACTATTAAAGTATGTATAATTTGCAAACTTCCCATATTATTTTGAATGCACAATGTACAAAGTACAATGGTGAATTGACATTACTATGTTTATTTAATTGTGCAATTTACATAATATGTTCTCTACAGTCTACACTTGTCTAAAGTAAGATCACTCTAGTTCCACAAGAAATATCTAATTCAAGCCTGGCTAGGTACCCTTCCTCTCACATCAGACATAACATTGAATAAACATACATTCACAACTAATGAACTAACAAGCAGATGCAAACTAAAGCACCAAACTCTCTTACACAAACTGAACCACAACAATCTAAGCAAACATCAAATTGTAACTCAGACACAATTAATGAACAGAAGAACATACTTGACTATTATATTAGAATAACACTCTATTTAAAAGGAAATTACAAATGTACTTGGGTAAATATCATACCTCAAAATTTTCAACTTGAGGATAAAAATGCCATATTCAAACGAAAGGTTTGAAGGCAGAACACAAAAAACTGTACCAACTGAGTCTATGTCTACATGCTATGTAGAAAAATGAGATGAAATAAAACAGTAACTAAAAAATCTAAAGCTTAACAAGGGCTACAGCTGTATGATACGCCTGCCTTGAGTTCATTCTTCTTTGCCACGGTTAGCCACCCAGAGATGAAGATGTAGGAGAGGAGATGCTGCTACCCAACTTCAACTTCTTCAATATGATGGATGAATCTGGATGTGGGTGTGGGCTTGATCCTCTGCCTCTTGGGTCTGTATATGAGAGACTCTTCTTTAGATAGCACTGATGCAGAGTCATTAGGAATGGCAATGGGTGAAGCAGAAGAGCTCCCCAAATTGGGGGGGTTTCTTTGGTGGAATGATTCTGAGTCGTGGGACGGTCTTAGGTGTAGCAGAAGCCTCTGGTTCTGGTTCTTCTTGTAGTAGATAAGCTTTCTCTGGATCTACAGCAGCAATGGATGAAGCAGAAGAGCTTCCCATATACCCGGGTTTCTTTGGTGGAATGATCTTGACTCGTGGGATGATCTTGCGTGCAGCAGAAGCCTCTGGTTCTGGTTCTTCTTGTGGTAGAGAAGCTTTCTCTGGATCTGCAGTGGCAATGGATGAAGCAGAAAAGCTTCCCATATCCCCAGGTGTCTTTGGTGGAATGATCTTGACTCGTGGGATGATCTTGCGTGCAGTAGAAGCCTCTGGTTTTGGTTCTTCTTGTAATAGAGAAACTCTCTCTGGATCTGCAGTGGCAGTGGCTTGAGAAAGCCTATTCCTTTTGATGTTCAAATTTGGCAATTGGGAACTGGAATGACGTTTAGAACAACCAAGATTCGATCTCTTTTGGTGGACGCTCGAAGTGGGTCTGAAACAATGCTGGAGCTTCTTCTCTTCCAAAGGAGTGTCATCATTTTCTGTGACCAGTGGCAGTGACAAAAGGGTTTGATCTGATGTGTTGGGGAGGCAGTGAAACAGAATGAATTTCATCAAAACGCTTTGACTGAGCAAGTCCATTGCATCTTTTGCATTCTCAGGCATGAAATCTTTGAGCAGTACATCCAATGACCCAACATCACAAAGTAATCTCTTAGGAGATGAATGAGAACAGGAACAAGTCTCCATCATTCTTAGATCAAACAATTCTCTTCTCTGTGAGTTTCAGAGATTAAAAAAAAAAACACAATGAAGAAAGTAGAACAAAAAACAGAGACTAGAGAAAGAGAGTGAGAGAGGAACTCCAAATGAAATTAAATGCAATTCTTGTGGTGGGGTTAAGCACAGAGAGAGAGAGAGAGAGAGAGAGAGAGAGAGAGAGAAGGGTTTGTTCTTGTAGAGGAGAGTGGAAAGTAAGTAAAGAAATAGAAATAGTAACGGCTAGTTGGGGGGTTGGGTTTGCTTGGAGTGAAAGTCTATTCTCAGAGCCGGTGATAAAAAAACAGAGAGTCTCCGTGTGTGAGTGGGAGAGTGAAGGATTTATTATAATTCAAAAGCCCAAACTTAGGGTTGTGCTGGGTTTCTCCGACTCTGAGTCGGAGAGAACAATACAGAGCATCTGGGTTTATTATCATTCAAATCCCAAACCCAAAACTAACGGCTAGTTTGGTATTTGGGTTTGGGTTTTATTTTCCTTATTACCCATTATACCCCTCACCTTTCCGTTTATTGCTCATACGTGACACCCCCTCTTTTTTCTTTTTTCCAATACAAATATTTATTTTAAATTCAATTACAATTTACAAGTACAACTAGTAAACTCTGGAAGTATTATTATACATCAGAGAGAGAGAGAGAGAGAGAGATTGCAATGAAAATGGGATTTATTTGAGTTTGAGTTTGGAGTTAGATAGAAAAACAGAGGATCACCAACCCTAACAGTTAGTGTTGGCGGGAATGGAGGAGATGGGGTTTCAAATTTTGTTTGTTTCTGTTTCAAATTTGTTGGGTTTCAATGGTTAATACTTAATTGGGTTGGGTTTTTCCTTTACAAGGTGTATAGTCATAGAGGTAAATAATGAATAAATTTTGGTCAATACAAGATGGGCTTTATTTTATTGATTGAATGAATTTTAAGGTTGGGTACAACAAGCCCATGAGAGATGGTAATTGTATTGTGGGATATGTTTGTGAGAGTGTCAGTGTCTGAATGGGTTTTGTCTTTTTTGTTGCTAATTGGTAATAGCAATGGCAATGGTGGTTTCAGAGGACCCATTCAATCCAAGTCCAAGAGGACCACTATGTGATTGTGACTCTGAGGTTCCCCAATATTTTTTTTTTTTTTAATATATAATATTAGTGATTGTGTTTTCTGTTGTGATGGAGCATTTATAGCTCTTCCTCTTCATGTTAAGTTTAGATACTTGGTTTCTTCTTTGGCTTTGAGGGATTGTTTATACCCAATCAGTTTGTTTGGCTTGCTTACAGATCTCATAGATGTCAAAATTCTATCCTAATGGGGGGTTTATGTGGGTTCTATTTGCTAGAGGTTTTGATTTAAGCGAATGAGGAATTTGTGGGGGAAATCACCATAGAAGGATTCTAGAGGCTGCACAAAGGGTCTAGGGTACAAAAGTTTTGTGACTCGTGACAATTTGTAATTGTTCCTTTAATAGTGAATTTTCTATGGCTTTGTTTGTGTCCTCGGAGTGGTTTTTCCATTGAAGAGGTTCTTCTTTGGTTTTCTACTTCATTATTCTTTAATGCTTTAACTGATTTGGTTTATGCATAACTGTGGTAAAATATCTTCTTCTTTTTTTGTGTGGGTTTGTTTAACCGATGTGTTTGACCTTTATATCTGATAATTCTGCAGTGTTAATCATGTAGGGGTCTAAATTTAGTTTTTCAAGTGGAGACGGTTATATTGTAATTCTGAATTAGCATAATCAAATGGTATAGCTTTCTCTAATTTATGAGGCATTCATAATATTAAATAAAAATATTCTTCCATGCTTCCCTCTCTTCAAAGCTCTTAATATTGTATCAATATTTTTGTTCAATTGGCACTTTGAATATATAATGAATACATGAATTAATCACATTTTACAGTTTTACAATTTTTTCATGTAAGTCTGAAATGTGAAAGAGGAATGGACTGTGAATAGAATTTGCAGGCCTCTGTTCTTTGTGAATTGCAAAACAAAATTGGGGGATATTTTAGATTTTTTCAAGGATCAAAAACTTCAAGCCAAACAATTTTTATTAACTGATATTCCAATCAGTTTGATCGTATATCGATGTTCATTGATACGAACAGCTGTTGAAAGATCATTAGTCTGTCAATCTTGATCTCTTAGGTAGGGCTTTGTCATCTCCAATAAAATCTTCATTTTGTACTCTATTTTGTTCCCCTTAAAGGAGGAGGAGGAGGGATGTATTTGTCAACCCACCTCATATCTCTAAACTTGAGTATACATATTTTCATCTCCAATAAAATCTTCATTTTGTACTCTATTTTGTTCCCCTTAAAGGAGGAGGAGGAGGGATGTATTTGTCAACCCACCTCATATCTCTAAACTTGAGTATACATATTTTCACAAAATCAAGCCAACAGTGAGTGTATTTTTGTTCATTAATGAAACTTGATTTTTTTGCATGTTGCTCATGCAAAAAAAAAAATCTTTGTGATTGAATTTTATTTCTGTTTGTTGATTTTATTTGTAATCATCAGCATGATATCTAACATGATTTAATTTACAGTGGTATAGTAGTACAGTAGCTATTTCTGTGCTTATTATTGTGTTGAATATCTTATAATTCTGTGATTGTATTCTAATTATTTTACTTGGTCAATATTGAATGGATATTAGAATGCATTAATGTAAAATGCAAAACCATTAGCTCTCATCTACATGTGCATGCATACTTCCTACAACAAAGCTGAGCTGGTCAAAAATACTTCAGGTTTTAATCGAGTGTGTTAGAAGTAGACAGGTGCGTAGTTCTTATCAGTTTGTCATTTCATTTCTCTATTGACAATTTTTAGTGCCAATCATCTGCAGATACTTGGATTCTTCTTTGGGGGGATTGCATTCAATCAGTATGTCTTGTCTGCTTAAGGTGCTACTTTTGTTGCTCTTATATTGTTGGAACCAATTGTCGTCATCACTGCAGCACTTGAATTTCAATTCTGTTGTTGTTCATGATCATCATCATCACACGCATGTATGTGCACACTGACACAAACTCACCCCAAAATATGTACCCTCTTATTTTCTAATAGTAAGATTTAAACCTGAGACCCACCATAACCACAACTAACTCTGTGCCATCTCAGCCACCTAGTAGTCATTAAACTCTGCATTTTTGTTCTTTCTCAAGTGAACCATGAAGATTTTAGCTTTTAACATTGCCTATTTATCATGTGCTTCCAATTTGATCAAAATTTCAAAGTTCAGTAGCTAACTTTGCTGCTATGTCTCAAGAATTGTGAAGTCGGCCTTTTCCTTATTATACCGCTATCATTTGTGCTTCTTATGTCTTATTAGTTACCGTGGAAAAGTTAACAGATGTCTTAAAGGCATTGATTTAGGAAATATTTTTAAAAACTTTTAATAAGAAAAGTAAAGAAAAGAAATTTTTTATATTTCCCATAAAAATTGTATTAAAACTTTTCTATAATGGTGCATTAATAAATGCCCAATGGCACTCATTAACTAGACCTTTAGTTAAATGTATTTAATTACAATATCATAAAAGGTATAGTGGTACACACAATTATATAGTGAACAATTAATATATAAATTAATGTGGTGGGTTCCAACTAGCTCAACTGGTAAAGTCTCTGATGATTGAATAAGAAATCTGGGGTTCAATACTCGCCTACACCAAAAACTGATAGGTATCTTGGTCTAATGATAAAGAACTATCATTAGGAGCGGACGTCATAGATTGAAAATCTTTCTCAAAAAAAAAATATATATATATATATATATATATAAACTAATGTGTAATTTTATTTTTTTTAATGTGCATTCCAATTGATAATTAAATATGAGTAATGCTACAGACACAAACTATTTTACAACATTTTTACAAACTATTGATGTGACAAATTCTTACTAGTTCTAATATGAGCCCATCACTAACATCACATTTTTACTTACAAAAACTATTTGAAAAATGCTAAAACCATACCAGCAGTTTGTAAAAATATTGTAAAATAGTTTGTATCTGTAGTATTACTCGTTGATATTGTAACTTTTTTAATTAAACAAAATCTAGAAAATTAATATTAAAAATAATTGTGAAAGAAAAAAAGAAGGATTTTTCATGTTGAGGAGTTTGATATCTTTCCCCCCTTAAATTTGAGTTTTGTCAATCTCAAAACTGGAATCAAATCCCAGAGGAAAAGATCTTTTAAAATATAGGTAAGAGTCTTACTAAAAAGAATGTTGTATTTCAGACAGAAATCTTTGTTATTGAATTTTTTTTTTTAAGTTACCATAAATTTAAGCTTTGACGACTCAAAACAAGAAAATCAAATTCTATAGGAAAAGATCTTTGGAAAAGTTATAGCTTTGCAGCTTCTCAAATCTCAACAACAATGAGGATTGAAGTCCATGCTTAAAGTTTCCAAAGCAAGCCCATGTTTCATCTTAGGTGAAACTACACTATTGGTCCCTGAAGTTTACCTACTAAGCGCTTTTAGTCCCTGAGTTTGAAGGTCCAGGTCAAGTTCATGGAGAGTGCCATAATAGGATAGTGTGAAGTTGAAGTATGGATGTTGGCAACGGTGATTGGATCTGACTAGTGTGGAAGAATTATAGAATAACAAGAAATGTGTTCTGGTTCAGTAGTAATTGCTGAGTTGGCTTTGTACTTGTTTGTAAGGCAATTTTAATTGACATGTCTTATTTTTATTATGCCATCTCATACATATGGCAGGAATTGCATGTTAAGCAATTGCATATAGTCTGCTCCTTTAATAACGTTGCCACATCATTAAAAATATACCAACTCATATTTCTGTTAGCCACATAAGCAAAAAAAACCAACGGAAGTTAGTGGAGGGACTAATTGTGTTTAGTTTTGAAACTTTAGGGACCAATAGAGCTTAATTGAAACTTCAAGGACTAAAAACGCTTAGTAAGTAAACTTTAGGGACCAATAATGTAGTTTCGCCTTCATCTTATCTACATAATTTAATGCGACTTCCATCAATTATAACGGCAGTTTTGCTCTCGCTAGAAGCCTAGAAGCATAAAGTAATCAAGGACTCTCTCAGGTATCATCCAGTCGAACACAGGTTAACTCGAGGACTCTTACCAGTCGTTGATTGGTCAAGTCAACCTAGTATGACGTGAATTTAAAATTAAAAATTAAAAAAACCTTCAACATACTTTCTAACCTTCTTCTTTTTTTTTGTATTTCTTTCAATACTAATAAAAGAAAAAAGAAAACACTAAAGAATAAAAAGTTGAATAATATATAAATTCTAAAATTTACCTTTTGAATCCTTAAATTTGTAACAATATATTAATTTTAATACTCTATAGTCTCTACTAGTACAATAATTCCACAAAAGAAGGAAAAAATATTTTGTATACATGAAAAATGATAGAGTTAAATACCTATAGAAACTTTGTACATTTGAACTAGCTTTTTGCTAAAAACATATTTATTTAATTATTGATACTTTAATAAGTTGTACCTTAACAAATAAACTACCAAATAAAGTTTATTGTAAAAAAGAAGAAGAAGAATAAAGTCAATGGATTCAGATAAATATATAGATTTTAAAAATAAAACTAGACTTTCTATCTATTACCTCAAAAAAAAAAAAAAAACTACACTAAATTACACTTTGAACCTTTAAAATTTAGGAATATTTTCATTTTGGCCCTATCTTCCATTTCCATTAGTAATCTAGTTGTTAAGTGCCCTTTACATTTAACCAGTTCATTAAAAACTAACTTTGCAATGATGTGGAATGCAAGAATTTCATTATTGTAGGGGAAAAACATATCATGGACAGTTAGATAACTAACAAAAATGGAGAACATTGGGGCCAGTATGAAAGTAGAATCAAACGTGAAAATATAAAATGAAAATAACCTCAAACTTTAAGGGCAAAAAATGAACTTTAGTTAGTAAAAATAGACAAAAACACATTTTAGTCACTATATTTTGGTCATATTTTCAATTTGGTGCTCAAGTTTTTACAACTTTCATTATAGTCCTTATATTTTTAATCTTGCTCTCGTTTTGGTCATTGACATTGTCTCACTTATGGAAAACACTATTTTTAAACTAGTAGTTTAGTCCATTAACTATGTAGGTGTTCTTTGTAAGTGGGATGATGACAATGACCAAAATGATAATAAGTTTAAAAATATATGGACCAAAATGAAAGTTGTGAAAACTTGAGAAACAAATTGAAAATATAACAAAAAAGTAAGGACCAAAAAAATATTTTTGCCTAAAACATAAAATGTTAGGCAAGGAAAAATAATAATACAAATAAAATCTAGAATGAACTTACAAAAAATTACTTAATACTTTTTATACAAATAAAATCTAGAACTTTACAACAACAAAAAAACTACTTAATAATAGTAAATCTGACTTGAAAATATTTATATTTAAGAATTGGATATTAACTTGACAAGTAATGTTTAGTATTTTTATCTACAATATAGTAAACCTAATTTAACTTTAGTATATAAACATACTGTAACGGCGAAAAATCGAGATGATCGGCTTAATGAAGGTTGTTGTTGTTAGCTATTACAAAAAACTTGTTTAGAGATGGGATGTCGAATCTATTTATGATATCTAGTGTACAAGGATGAGAGACTTATGACAAACATAGGGAAGGGAAAAACCAAACTCCTTCTAATAGTCCATAGTTCAAGAACTGGTTTAACAGAAAAATACAAGTGTTGGTCCTTGGGTTTGGTCCGATAATGAAATTATAATTATCCAATAAAAAAGAAGAAGGTCACCCCCATTTCACTGTCCTCTTACCTTTATATCCAACTGCAATTCATTTGAGTCTTAAGCTTGGAGGGTTGGGATCGCAGTCCCTGAGTTCCTATCCCATTCGAAGTATGCTAACTTGATTTGCAACTTTTACCTTAACTCTGTCATCACTGTTCATGGCTATTTCCTCATTATTGCGGCCAGAAGGGTGGGTGTCATGCATTCAATGCGGAGGAGACGACTTCTATACTTCTCTTTCTTCCTCTTCCTTGTGTTCCGTGCCCAGTCCGCTGCCTCTTCCTTGTGGAGTCCCAACTCTATATACCCCGCACAACCGGTACTTGTTCCCGAGGTCCAAGCTGTATCCTCGGAATTAATCTTAACCGACCAACTAAATTGGATTAGGGTTCCTCGTCCCCACACATACATTTTGAAATTGAAAGTCAATAAAAGGTATAAATTTTAAATTTTATAATGTACTCCATGAACGGCTGGTTCGAATTTTTTTTTGTTAGAATAAAGACTTAAATTTCATTACTGTAAAGTGATCAAATTGGCCAGAACAATATGAGATATATTTGATGGCACATCTTCTACCCAGATAGTTAAAGAATGGGAGAGGATAGCACATCTAGCTAGGGAATGAGCTATTGCATTTCCTCAGTGGTGAACATGGGAAAAATTAATATATTGAAATTGTGAAACTAATTGTTTAGTGTTGGTGCAAACACAATGATAATGGAAATAACACGAAGAGGAACTGAATAATACTTCTGAATTTTTATTAGTTTAAAGAAAGAGATTACACAACACTATTTGGACTGAGGCACGGCACTCGCTCTCTTTAAGGAGATTCAAGCCCTTGGTTGGCTAAACTTTGTAACTGATGCAGACCGTCTCTGACTTGTCTCCCCCAAGATACAATAGCCCAACAAGTGTCGTATGACTAGAACAACTTTTGCACAAAGTGTTCAAGCCTAAAGCTCCACCAGAAAGAACACCCTTCCTTGCCAAGAATCTCTCTATTTTTTGTTTTAGTGTATATTGCAGTAACTTAGATTGTATCTGAATGGGTCTATTTATAGGCTCAATGGGTCTCACGAAATTACTACCCAAATTAATCTGATTAATTAGGTCCATTATTATGATATAGTGGGTGTTACAATATTAATTGTTGGATATTATTCTGATGGGCTAGAGTTACACAATTAATGGTGAAATAAGGAGTTTTATAAATAATGAAAAGGCCCAAACGGATAGTCCACTAAGTGGGTTAATGGCTCATTATTTTCTATAATAAAAATGGAATATTAATTCGGGTCATTTACTCACCAACGGATATGGTAATTACTCTGAATGGGCTATCAAGTAGGAGGATCCAAGGTGCTGATTCATTTCCAAATTTGACACCTCCACCCTTCACCTCCCCCTTGAGCACGTATCTGGCCCAATATTTGAGATAATTCATGTTA
Organism: Castanea sativa; assembly: GCF_040712315.1. Classification (NCBI taxonomy): domain Eukaryota; kingdom Viridiplantae; phylum Streptophyta; class Magnoliopsida; order Fagales; family Fagaceae; genus Castanea; species Castanea sativa. The sequence goes on along the minus strand of NC_134016.1, from coordinate 34,680,684 downwards.
GCCCATTAATCACCACAATTAAAAAGAACAAAATAGTCTCTCTCCTTTTCAATGTGGGATTAAACATTTTCACTAACTCCTCATCTTCCACATTTACTCACACATCTTTACATTTATGTTATAAATTTTATTCATTTTAATTATTTAATATTAAAATGTTCCAACAATCCCCCACTCATTTTAATATTAAATTTTTAGTTAAAGAGAGATTACCAGGCAAAGATGGGTCACTATGCATCATGAAGGTATGCTCTGCATTGAACCTTCACTTAGTAAAACAGTGATCTCAACTCCAGAGTTGTAGTAGTCTCCGACTTAAACTAGGATTGCTTTAGGGAAATTAAGCGTCACTGTTTACACATAACAACTCAGGTGTTGACATGAGCTTTTATAGCTAGCACTTTACAGCCATGTGCTGATCCCGGTTTCATGAGTGTATTTGAGATTAAGTCGAAATCTCATAGGGAGCGGCCCCACCCCCATACTCATATAGGTGAAATTTTGTCAAGGGTACTCCTTTAATTCTGACACGCCACTCATATGAGCTACAAATTTCAATAAGAGTTTTTTACTCAACCTCTCCACATTACAGGATAAATGCACTTACATCATAGGGATGAACAATTAAAAAATTATTTACAAAATAAATAATTAAAAAAAATGTTCATTTCTTACGACCATTGTATGATTCGTTTTTCCCATTGAACCCAATTCTCAGGATCTCTGGTCTTTGGGTTGGGTATCCTCATACATGGCTCATGATTCTATGGACTTTAGTCCCATCCCCCTCGATGTATTCTAGACTCTATCTTTTGCCAAGGCATTGGTAAATGGATCTGTAAGATTATCATTAGATTTAATATAATCCACAGTTATGATGCCACTACTCAAATAAGATCGCACGGTACTGTGCTTTCTTCATATAGGTCTGGATTTACCATTGTAATAACGGTTTTTAACTCTACCAATTGCAGCAGTGCTATCACAATGAATTAATATAGGTGGAATTGGCTTTTCTCAAAGTGGAATTTCATATAACAAATCTCTAAGCCAATTTGCCTCTTCACTAGCTGAAGCTAATGCTATTAATCCATCTTCCATTGTTGAATTAGCAATTATTGTTTGCTTTTTAGATTTCCAACAAATAGCACCACTACCTAAGGTAAAAATATAACCAGTGGTAGAGAGAGAATCACCTGACAAAGTATTCCAATCGGCATCACTAAAACTTTCAATCATAGTAGGGTATTTTTTATAAAATAAGCCATAACTTTTGGTACCAATTAAATATCTCATAACTCACTCAATAACTAGCCAATGATCTTTACTAGGCTTGCTAGTAAACTTGCTTAGCACTCCTACTGCATATGCAATGTCAGGTCTAGTACAATCAGTAGCATAACACAAACTACCAATGATGCTAGCATAATCCTTTTGATTAAAAATCTCATCATCATTATTCACAGGAAATAAATGAACACTAGAATCAAAAGGAGTAGCTACACTTTTGTGATCATGAAAATTATATTTTCTCAATATTTTATCAACATAATGTGATTGATCAAGATATATTCCATCACATGTTTTTGTAATTTTCATGCCCAAAATAAAATTAGTCTCACCAAGATCTTTCATATCAAAATGGCTTTTAAGCATATTTTTTGTCTCATTTATAACATGCATATTTGAGCCAAAAATCAACATATCATCCACATAGAGGCTAATAATAACATGTAAATTATTCCATGATTTAGAATAAATACATTTATCACATTCATTTGATTTATAACCATTCTCAATCATGCAGGAATCAAACTTTTCATGCCACTGTTTAGGTACATGTTTTAAGCCATATAGAGATTTAGTTAACTTACATACCTTGCTTTCTTGTTCAGGCTCTACAAAACCTTTAGGTTGGTCCATATAAATCTCTTCCTCTAGGTCCCCATTTAGAAAAGCAGTTTTTACATCCATTTGATGAATTTTCAAATAAAAAATTGCAGCAATAGCAATTAACAATCTAATAGATGTAATTCTCGTTACCGGAGAAAAAGTATCAAAGAAATCAAGATCAGCTTTTTGTTTAAAACCTTTTGCAACAAGTTTAACTTTAAACTTATCTATTGATCCATCTGGTTTCAACTTTTTTCTAAGGACCCATTTACAACATATGGTTTTACAACCCGGTGGAAGATCTACTAATTTCCAAATTTTATTAGAAATTAGAGATTTTATCTCATCATCTACAGCCTCTTTCCAAAATATAGCATCAGGTGATGTTATGGCCTCTTTTAAATTTTGGGGATTTTCCTCAATGTTAAAAACATAATAATCAGTACCAAAATCCTTTTCAGCTCTAACTCTTTTACTCCTTCTAGGTTCCATTTCAAAATTTTCTTGATTTTGTAAATGTGAAGTAGAAGAACTAGGTTGTGACAAAATATTTTCTTTGCCCCCACTATTTTTCAATTTAAAAGGAAATTTTTCTTCATGAAAAATTGCATCACCAGATTCAAAAATTATTTTGTTTTCAAGATCAAAAAATCTGTAGGCTGCACTATTAAATGCATAACAAAGAAAAGCACAGGTAGTAGCTTTTATACCTAATTTAGGTATTTTAGGGCCAGTAAGCCTTACATAAGCAAGACAACCCCATACTCTCAAATATCCCAAATTTGGCTTATGTCCTTTCCACATCTCAAAAGGTGTGGTGTATGACTTTTTATGTGGCACCCTATTTAAAACATGACATGCAGTTAAAATAGCTTCACCCCAAAAATGTAAAAGTGCACCAGATTCAATTAACATGGCATTTGTTAACTCAATTAAAGTTCTATTTTTTCTTTCAGCCACACCATTAGAAGCAGGTGAATATGGTGCAGTAGTTTCATGGATAATTCCCAAAGACTGAACAAATGAGTTGAATGCACTTGATTCATACTCACGGCCTCTATCACTTCTTATTCTTTTCATTTTTCTACCGAGTTAATTTTCATATTCTTTTAAAAAATCTTGAAATTTGTCAAAAGCATCACTTTTATTTTTCAACAAATAAATAATTGTATATTTTGAGAAATCATCAATAAAAGTGATAATATATCCATTTCCTCCACGAGTTAAAATTCCCTCAAATTCACATAAATTAGAGTGAATCAACTTAAGCAATTTGGTATTTCTTACAACACTTTTATGAGCCTTTTTTGTAATCTTAGCTTGATAACAAAGTTCACATTTTTCAAAATCTTTTGACAGTCTTAGAATTAATCCTAAACTACTCATGATTCCCACATATCTACTATTTATATGACACAAACGAGCATGCCAAAAATTAACAGAAGAAAGTATATAAACTGAACTGGTAGATGCTTTATTATTCTCAACATTTAATTTAAACATTCCATCACAAGCATAACCCTTTCCCACAAATAATCCCTTTTTAGTGATTACATAATTATCAGATTCCATAGTTTGCTTGAAGTCAGCCTTGTTAAGCAAAAAACTTGACATCAAATTCTTCCTCATGGACGGAGTGTAAAGTACATCTTTCAATGTTAGCACACATCCAGAAGTGAATTTTAATTTAATCTCACCACTCCCAAGAACCTTGGTTTTGCTAGAGTCACCAAGCATAACAGTTTTTTCTTCTTCAAAAAGAGTGTACAATTTGAACCAATTTTTGTCATAGCAGACGTGTCTATTAGCACTAGAATCTGCCCACCACCCTTCAACATATTGCACCATATTGATGTCTGTAATCATAGCCACTAAAGGCTCTTTGGTTACGTTAGCCTGCGGGACAAATTCACGTTTCCGAAATTTGCAAAATCGAGCAATATGCCCACTCTTGCCACAAACAAAACAAGATCTATTAAATTGATCTTGTGAATGGGGTCCTTGGTTCTTATTGTAATTTTTATTCGGGTTTTCCCTTCCTTGAGGTGATCTATTATTGTTTTTAAAGGCTTTTTTTTTTTTGTTTCAATTGACCATTTCTAGGAAAATGATTTTTGGGCATATTATTATTAGATGAAATAAGGTTTACCTTTGTGATGGAATTACCATTGCTCTCTTGTGTCATGAGTGCATCTTGTCCTCTAGCCTCCTCTTCCACACGGATGCGTGTGATCAAGGTCTCCAAGGATGTCTCCTTTTGTTTGTACCGTAAAGTCTTTTGGAACTCCCTCTAAGATTGTGGTAATTTGTCAATTATGCCAGCTGCCACCAAATTGTCTCCGATCTTTATGCCTTCAGATCTCAATTCTGCTACAATCATTTGGAAGTCTTGTGCTTGATCCACCACCGATTTTCCATCGACCATTTGGTAACGGAAAAATGCACTAGCAGCATACTTCTTTGCACCTGCCTCCTCGGTATCATACTTGCTTTGTAAAGCTTTCCAAATTTTTTTAGCAGACTTGTAAGTTGTATCATAATAATCATAGAAATGATCGGCAAGACAATCCAATAGATAAGAGTGACAATTATATTAATCTTTTGTATACTTATCTATTTTTTTCTTGATGAAGAATATATTCTTCGTCACTCATCTCATCGGTAGGAACCTTTGACGGATTCTTCTCAGTGAGGATGTAGGCAACTTTGAGAAGGCTCAAGTAGAAGAGGACCTTTCCTTTCCACCTCTTGAAGTGGGCTCCCTTAAAGCGAAAGGGCTTGTTGAGATCTCCAACAGGCTCATTTGGTTTCTCTTGTGTAGACTCCATGTGTTGAATCTCCTTGAAATTGTTGGTGCAAACACAATGATAATGGAAATAACACGAAGAGGAATTGAATAATACTTCTGAATTTTTATTAGTTTAAAGAAAGAGATTACACAACATTATTTGGACTGAGGCGCGGCACTCGCTCTCTTTAAGGAGATTCAAGCCCTTGGTTGGCTAAACTTTGTAACTGGTGCAGACCGTCTCTGACTTGTCTCCCCCAGGATACAACAGCCCAACAAGTGTCGTATGACTAGAACAACTTCTGCACAAAGTGTTCAAGCCTAAAACTCCACCAGAAAGAACACCCTTCCTTGCCAAGAATCTCTCTATTTTTTGTTTTAGTGTATATTGCAGTAACTTGGATTGTATCTGAATGGATCTATTTATAGGCTCAATTGGCCTCACGAAATTACTACCCAAATTAATCTGATTAATTAGGTCCATTATTATGATATAGTGGGTGTTACAAGATTAATTGTTGGATATTATTCTGATGGGCTAGAGTTACACAATTAATGGTGAAATAAGGAGTTTTCTAAATAATGAAAAGGCCCAAACGGATAGTCTATTTTTTGTTTTAGTGTATATTGCAGTAACTTGGATTGTATCTGAATGGATCTATTTATAGGCTCAATGAGCCTCACGAAATTACTACCCAAATTAATCTGATTAATTAGGTCCATTATTATGATATAGTGGGTGTTACAAGATTAATTGTTGGATATTATTCTGATGGGCTAGAGTTACACAATTAATGGTGAAATAAGGAGTTTTCTAAATAATGAAAAGGCCCAAACGGATAGTCCACTAAGTGGGTTAATGGCTCATTATTTTCCATAATAAAAATGGAATATTAATTCGGGTCATTTACTCACCAACGGATATGGTAATTACTCTGAATGAGCTATCAAGTAGAAGGATCCAAGGTGCTGATTCATTTCCAAATTTGACACCTCCGCCCTTCACCTACCCCTTGCGCACGTATCTGGCCCAATATTTGAGATAATTCATGGTAGCCCATTAATCACCACAATTAAAAAGAACAAAATAGTCTCTCTCCTTTTCAATGTGGGATTAAACATTTTCACTAACTCCTCATCTTCCACATTTACTCCCACATCTTTACATTTATGTTATAAAATTTATTCATTTTAATTATTTAATATTAAAATGTTCCAACATTTAGTATCAAAAATCAAGTGACCATATGAGGCCAATGATGGATCATCGTTGCTGAGTGCTGAGAGCTTTGATGATAACAAAAAAATCACCCTCCAAAATAATTCGATTGAACCCCAGCTTGATAGCAAGCTCAATAGCTCATCATGCAGCTAGAGCTTCAAGCCTTCAACTTGAGCTAAGACTAGTCTTTCTGAATTACGAACAAAAGATGGTCAAACCAAAAATGGATAGATACTCCTATCTATTAAGCATACTATTTTTTTTTTTTGTTGGGTATAAATTTGGGTCTAATATTACTATGTCCAACACATACAACAATTTTTTAAATATTTTATGTTCTTATTTATTTAAGGGTATATTACGAACTTAATTTTTAACTTTTATTGTGCGTGTTAATTTAATCCATAACATTTTAAATATGTCAATTTTGTCATTAATCTGTTATAATATCAAAATAGTCTTCACTGTTAAGTAATAGATAAAAAATAATAAAATATTAACGTAATTAACTACTAAAATATAATATTATTTTCATGTCACATAAAATAAAGGTAAAGGTTAAGAATATAATTTACACTTATAATTATTGAAATTCTTTTGTTTTATTTCCAAAGTCGTGGGAAAAAGAAAAGAAAGCCAAAGCCCATAGGGCCAATAAGGCCGAAACCCATAAATATAATATTACCTTTACCTTCCCTCCAAAAATAAAGTCCAAAAAGAGAGAGAAAAATCCAAATTCGAAACCATTTCCCCTAAAATTATTTTTCTCTTGGTTTATATATATTTATTTTTCTCTCTCTCTCAGAATTCAGAAAGAGAGAGAGAGAGAGAGAGAGAGAGAGAAATCGATTTTTTAGGGCACAAGATGGAGAGCGTGAACTCTGAAACTGAAAGACAGAGCAGTGATGATAGTAGCAGTAGTGGCAACAGTCAAAGTCGAAGAAGGGTAGGAATTCTCTACGACGAGCGTATGTGTAAGCACTCTACACCCGACGGCGATCACCACCCCGAAAACCCTAATCGGATTCGCGCTATCTGGAACAAGCTTCAAATCGCTCGCATTCCTCGAAGGTTTTTTTTAAATTTTTTTAATTAATTTATTTTGAATTTGAGCTTTGAGCTTTGAGCTTTGAGCTTTGAGCATTGAGATTGTGGTTGAGATTTGCTCTGTTTTTCTTATCTATTTTCAGGTGTGTGGTTTTGAATGCGAAAGAAGCAGAGGACAGGTTCATTTTAAATGTTCACGCCAAAAAACACGTTGATCTGATCAAGAATATAAGCTCCAAAGAGTTTGATTCACGAAGAAACAAGATCGCTGCGAAATTCAATTCAATTTATTTCAATGAAGGTTCTTCCGAATCTGCTTACCTCGCTGCCGGCTCTGTTGTTGATGTAATATCTCAGTCCAATTCTATTCTACTGCAAATATTAGCAATTCAATTTTAGTGTCAGTAGTTCGGTGGAAAATGTTTTCCATTTTCTGCATTTTCTGGTGTTTGGTACGCCGGAAAAATGTAAGTCAGCTGAAAATAAGTTCGGTATAGCAGAAAATGTTTTTCTGGTGCTCATTTTTCAAGGTCACAATCACACACAGGAAAATGTTTTCTGGAAAATGAATAATTTTCTAGAAATTAAACATTTTCGGTTGAAATAAACAGAGCTTGGGAATAATATATTTGTTTCAATTATTATTTTCAAATGAAGGCTGTTAATGGTTTTGTTAAATAGGTCGCGGAGAGAGTTGCGAAAGGAGAGTTGAATTCTGCTTTTGCTATCGTTAGGCCTCCGGGACATCATGCTGAACACAATGAAGCAATGGGATTTTGTCTGCACAATAATGTGGCTATCGCGACGAGTTTTCTTTTGAATGAAAGAGTGAGGACCAATTTTAAGCATATCAGCAATTGATTGGTTTTGTTGTGTTTTGTTGTATGTAGATACAAAAATGTGCTTCTCTTTTTCCTGTTTAAATTTCTTTTTTATACATGACAGCCGGAGTTGGGAATTAAGAAGATTTTGATCGTTGATTGGGATGTACATCATGGTAATGGTACTCAAAAGATGTTCTGGAAGGATTCCCGTGTTTTATTCTTCTCCGTTCATAGGTTCGTAGGAAAGTTTCAAGTTAATAAGGCTTTTCTCAGTTGATCATTTGAACTTTTCAGCATGGTAGTGTATTTAAAAGTTTGAGTAATGGATTCCTTGAAAATATATATTGGTCAAATTTTTATGGTATTCATTAAATTGTTTTCTTGGAAAAATTAATTTTGATATGAAGTGGATTATTGTTCTTGTGAGTGACTCGTCAAGTACTATAACAAGTTCTAGCCCATATCAGTTAGTTGATATTCTGTTACTACTGTTTGTTCCTAGTCATGGTGACTATTTAGAGTTGTCCTTACAGGCACGAGTTTGGCACTTTCTATCCTGCTAACGATGATGGCTTCTATACTATGATTGGAGAAGGACCTGGTGCAGGATATAATATAAATGTCCCTTGGGAGAACGGTTGTTGTGGAGATGCAGACTATCTTGCAGTTTGGGACCATATATTAATTCCTGTTGCCAAGGAATTTAATCCGGACATAATTATAATCTCTGCTGGATTTGATGCAGGTTTATTAGTTTTAACTTTGATTCCTCTCATTACTCCTACTTTAACGTATCTATGCATTCACTTTTGTTCACCTTTTCATGTGTATCTGTTAAATGTCATGGTAATGGCCCTACTCAGCCTTGATGGCTAGGTGGTCACCTGAGAATTTTTATCATATAGAACTAGTCCTATTTGGTGAACCTTGTATTATCATCATTGATTACCTACTAAACAGGCATTTAGAAGCAATTTATCTTCTATAACAAAAATATTAGAAATAACTATATAAAGAAATTAGTTCTGCTCCATGAAGCCTTTCAATGCTCATCTAATCAGAGTTAGTTTCAAATTAATGAAAAAGTTTCATACCTTTTTTTTTTGGGGGTGGGGTGGGGTGGGGTGGGGGGTTCAAAATCAAATCAAAGTGATGGAGATTTAACAAAAAAGTTGTACATCCTGATAGTTAATGTTAGTCCATGTAAAAAAACAACGCAATTTTGAGATAACTCTATGTAATCAGAAAGTATATTGACCACTTCATGTCGTTAGGAAAAATTATCAAGGTAGTAATTACCTCACTAGGATCTCATCAATTTTTGTACTGTGAGAAAGGGATATAGAACTGACAATTGTGTCCATAATTATTATTCTCATAACCGAGAACACAAGTTGCCATTGCTTAAGTTATAAATATGTTCCTCAAGTCAGTAAGAAGATGCCTTGCCTAGAACTTCTTATAGTTCACGATTCTAGCCTTAAAATATAGATTAGGGACCCAAGCATGCATTGGCAGTTGGCATGAATGTGATTTTAGTACCTTAAATATTTGTAAAACATTTTGACTTTTCAAATTCTGATATTGCTGGATTTCATTCATCCTGATTCTCTTATTGAAAATGTTTTGTTCAATTCATAACTTGATAGTCTGTGCAATTAAAACCAGATGTGGTTGAAAGAATGTAAGGGTGAGACCAAACAGCTAGGAGCCAGTGTTGGCCCAAGTTTGGGCTCCACCTGCGCTTTCTTGCTTATGAACATGGAGAAAAAAAAGGGTCCTGATGAGTTCTATTCAGACAAATTAGGAACGATAGGATTCTTTCTTTCTGGCAGATAGATATCATTTTTGTAATTTTCACATAATTGATAAGATGCATATTGTTCCATATGCATCTACTATGGTGAGATATCTTCTTTTTTTTTTTTTTTTTTTTTTTTTTGCATTAGAAATTTTCTTTGTATGGAAACTCCCTCAGTGATTGTAGTATTTGTTTTTAATAATAATATTCTGAAAAAAATTCTTTCAAATTATTGCTTGGAACAGCTGTTGGTGATCCTTTAGGGGGCTGTCGTGTCACGCCATATGGGTACTCAGTTATGTTGAAAAAGGTTAGCATTCAATTTGTTCATATTCTACATTAATGTTATTTTCATCATAATATCTCCTTCAGTGAATGAAGATTAATTGTGCCGTTTAGTTATATACAGATGTTATCTTAAATTGTATGATTTACTGCACACCCCAATTATGTCAGTAATGTTGTTCACTTTAGTTTTAGCACATTCCATTAGTAATTCTTCTGCAGGTGAAGCTTAGAAGAATACCTTTGTGCTTCTATGTGTTTTTTGTGTTTCCTATATAATATATTTTTTATTATCTTTTTTCAGCTGATGAATTTTTCCCAAGGTAAGATTGTGTTGGCATTAGAAGGAGGATACAATCTTGACTCTATAGCGAATTCAGCGCTTGCATGCATGCAAGTTTTATTAGAAAACATGCCTATCAATGGATCTTCAGAGGCCTACCCTTTTGAGTCCACATGGCGTGTAATACAAGCGGTAAAATAACATTGGTTACTCCATTTGTTTCCTTATTTTTTAGGGGAGGGGAGTGGGTGAGAATTGAGGACTAATTTGTTTCTAACTTCTCTGCTAGGTTATCCAAACCTCTCCTTTATCAATCTTTGCTGCATTCTGTTCTTTACTAGTCAATTGTATCTGAGATTCTTTTTATTTAACTAAGGCATATATAATCCTTTATACAGGTTCGGCAGGAATTAAAAGTCTTTTGGCCAACACTTGCAGATGAATTACCAACCACGTTAATTAGTCAAACAGCTCAAGTTCCAGTAATGTTTCTTCTCTTTTTAGTTGTTGACGTAATTTCATCTTTATCTCATCAAACTTGTGATAGTGAATATAACTTGTATGCAGAGGATTTTGTTTTTAAAACAATATTTACTTGGTAATTGTTGAATTCTTGAGGTGGAATATGACTGGAAAGTATGATGATCATTAAATATTCACTATTGCACAGCTGAAGCGTTAAATGATTTGATTATAATTAATGTAGAGAAGATATGCATCTATCTCCTGTTGTGCTTAATTCATTTATTGCCCAATTCATGTTCAAATAGAAGGGAAACATAAGGAAAGCATCATTCTTATAAGCTCTTTGAAATTAGATTTTTGGGAAAGCTTTATTTTTGATGATGCTGAAAATTGTCAATGAGCCGAATGGTCCGTGCCCTTGTTAAAATTTGCAAAGCACAAATAAAGAGAAAACCTTGTAGAGAGTACTGGTGTGGTACTGGCCAAAGACCCTACTAAGGTTAAGTTAGAAAAGAGTTTTTCTATCACTCTAGAGCATCAGAGCTAGGGTATATTATGCGTACCTCGATTTGTGAGGGCTTTGAGATTTTTATAATAGTGTAGAACTAATCTCCATTTCTTGATGGGGAAGGTATTTCCTTGTAGAGAAGATCCTCATTAATGCTCGTATTTTGTGAGATTCTTTCCTTGTAGGGATTCCTCTGACTATGGTCGGGCGTAGAATGCAAGTTATTTCCATATTAGGCTCCTTGGAGACCTTTTAGGCTATGTAGGTGCCACGTGGCTTTCAACAAAACGTCTCCCTTGGATCTGTCCACTCTAATGAGTCCATTCGTTTCCTTGCCTTTTCGTCCAAGTTATGAATTTGTCTACCAATTCTTTGACTATTAGACCAACCAAACCATCTCTTTTGATGACCTCGTCGCTCATGTCTGACTCCATTAATTGGGTCCGTTTGCTTTGGGGATTTATCCCTATTAGCTGCCCCCTCACTCCATGGGTTCGTCGCTTAATATACCAGATAGATGTGTGGGGTGACGGCAACATTTAGTCCTAGGGAGTTGTGTTTTGATTGACAGGGTGGTTGGAGTCATAAATGTTGAGGAGACACATGGCACAATTTCAGTGGCTAGTTACTTGGATCGACGCTTCGCTTCATCTTCTGTGCCGTCTCCTCTCTATATATATATATATATTTATATGTCGCCTTTCTTATCCATTTCTACTTTTCGCTACTATATTCCATTGTCAGATCACAACCGTCACCTACGAGATATGTCAGTCCGTCATCTCAATGCGTCTATTCACCGTACTGCTTCCATTTCCTGTTCACACTGTACACTTGTAAGTGCTCTCCGTCCTGTATATACCTTCCTTTTTCTCCTTTTATTTAAGTTTTATATGTCCGTCGTGTATACAGACCTATAGAGTCTTAGGAGTTTATCCGTCACTTGCAGGTGTAATAGATGTCTAGTGAAGCGTCGAGTGAACAATCGTGTGTTTGCAAAGGAACGAGCTACGATGAGGTGTACCTGTCAAGGCAAGGCGGCCTTGGTGTCTCTTATCCTAAAAGGGTTTCGTCTGCCAACTCACCTTCCGAAGAGGAAGATAAGGACGGGTCAAAGAGTGATACAGACGGAGCCTCAGAAGACGAGGAGAGCGACCAGTCTCCTATCAGAACTATCTTTGGCCCTGATGGCCTTAGGAACTTTGTCCTCCCTCTTATATGGACGGTTAACGACTTTAGTTCAACCATCCATAAAAAAAAACCTCAACACCTTATGAGAGAGGTATCAGATTCTCGTCGACGTCCCTATCCGTCTGCCATTTAAATTTGAAAAGTGCTACTATTGTGGTGTTGACGACATCGGGATGTATGAGCAGATGTTCAAGGCTGGCTTTGAGTGCACTTCACCGTCGTCTAGTCCAATACCTAGGGCTAGTCGTCACCCAGATTGCTCCGAATGCCTGGAGGATCTTTCTAGGTGCCGAGATGTTGTACGGGGTCTTAAGTAAAGGGAGTCGTCGGTTAATTGTGAAGGAGTTCTTCCACTGGTACCGTCCCTTCGAGATAGCCAAGTCCCGGGGTATTTATAGTTTCCTACCAAGGAAACTGTCTCTTAGGCTGGTGTTCAAGACTCCTGACTCTAACCGGAACTGGAAGAACCAGTATTTCTTCGTCTAGGGAGATAATTGGGTGTGCCACCCTAATGAACTACAGGACATGCCCTTTGTTGATAGAACTTAGGGCATATTTCCCCCGTCTGGTAGGTGTTCGTTTACCTAATTTGCCCGTTTATTTTATCTTACCCGTTCACTTTAACTTGTCTAATTATGTCTCTTTTTGATCGTAGCCCAAGACCGTCCAGAGGTTTCCCTCAAGCAGTGGAACGTGGAAGCTGCTCGTCACTTTGGACACTCTACCCTGGTATTGTGAGGGTCCTGAGCCTACGGATACTGCCCGTCGCTACGATACTCTCGCACACAAACGTGAGTTCGTTGCTTATTTCTTACTCTTTACTTCCTAATGTAATTTTTGTCTAATTCTTTCTTCCCATTTCCTTTGGCGCAGAAATGGAAGACGATAAGATCGCTCTTATACGGAAGAATGCCACTGAACGTGCAAAGAAGCTGCAGGAGGAGGGCGTGCCCCCTATCGGAGGGACGAGCCCAGTCAAACCGTACATCAAGAGGAAGGGGCCGGATAAGGTCGACCGTCCTACAAAGAAACCCAAGGTCCCTACAACCGTCGGAGAGACGCCTCCAGCTATCCAGTTGCCTACTCCGCCCTATCATGGCATGGGGAAGGGTCTGATAACGGCCAAAGGTCCCGTCATGGAGCAGCGCGCCCCCCTTCTCCGTGAAGATTCTCGATACGCCGTCGGGCGTCTATTGTCCATCATTAACGACGATGACTATGAAGACTTGGGCAACCATACAACTAAGGCCATGGGGGAGTCTGGCCTTTTTAGCATGGCTAAAGTGTGTAACCGTCCTCTTTCCCTTCCATCCTTCAATTATTCTTATTTCTAACATTCTTTTTACTCTTGCAGGCGATGCTTATGATAAAGGGCTTAATGGATCGTTGCCTGGCCCGAGAGAAATTGGTTGATCGTCTCAAGGAGAGGGCTGAGGCCGTCGAGACGGAGCTAAATGAGCTTAAAGCTTGGGGGGCGGTGCAGGTCAGAAAACTTGACATGACCAAGAAAGCCCTGGAAGAGTTGGAGAGGCATGTTGAGGTGCTGAAGAATGTGCTCCACGATAAAGAGGGGGAGATCTCCATGTTGAGGGAGCAAGTCCGTCGGGCTAAAGAGGATGGAAAAATAGAGTTTCGCAACTCTGACAGCTTCTTGAAAGAACTTGGCGGCTGCTACTACGACGGCTTCCAAGAATGCCTCCGTCAGGTCAAAGTTCTCTACCCTGACCTAGATGTGTCTCAGGTATCTCTGGACGATAATGCTGAAAATTGTCAGTGAGCCGAATGGTCCTCACGTGCCCTTGTTTAAACTTGCAAAGCACAAATAAAGAGAAAACCTTGCAGAGAGTATTAGTGTGGTACCGGCCAAAGACCTTCCGAAGGTTAAGTTAGAAAATGACGTTTTTCTATCACTCTAGAGTACTAGAGCTAAGGTATATTATGCGTTCCTCCATTTGTGAGGGCTTTGGGGTTTTTATAGTAGTGTAGAATTTTGATCTCCGTTTCTTGATGGAGAAGGTATTTCCTCGTAGAGAAGATCCTTATTAATGCTCGTATTTTGTGGGATTCTTTTCTTGTAGGTATTCCTTTGACTATGGTTGGGCATAGAACGCAAGTCATTTCCATATTAGGCTCCTTGGAGACCACTTAGGCCACCTAGGTGCCACGTGGCTTTCAACAAACCGTCTCCTTTGGATCCGTTCACTCTAACGAGTCCATTCGTCTCCTACCTTTCCATCCAGGTTATGAATCTGTCTACCAATTCTTTGACTGTCCGACTAACCAAACCGTCCCTTTTGACGACCCCGTTGCTCATGTCTGACTTTGTTAATTGGATCCGTTTGCTTTGGAGATTTATCTCTATCACTTTTAAACCCTATTCTATGGCTTACGGGATGTAACAAATTAAACTTTATAGTTTTAAAATTAACAAGTTAAACCCTAGAGTTCTAAAATGTAACAAATTAAACATTAGAGTTTAAAAAAACAATAAATTAAACCTTGAACCTGTATTAAACCCCCAAAAAAATTCACTTAAATGGGTTGAGGTTTGATTATTTACTGTTTGAAAACCCCAAGGTTTAATTTTTTACTTTTGGAAGTATACAGTTAATTTATTACTTTTTAAAATTTCTAGGTTTAATTTGTTAATTTTGAAACTACATGGTTTAATTTGTTACACCCATAAACCGTAGGGATTAAAATGTAAGTGTCCCTTAGATTTTTGTTTGGTTTGAACAAAAAGAACTGTGTACAAGCATGTTTGATGTATTTTTAGTCATTCAAAATGCTTTTTTTTTTTTTTTGGAGAAAGAATTGCTATTAGAGTACCATACAAAACTACAATCATTACCTGAATAAGTCTAACCATAAACACGAGATCATATATGATATATGTACAATTACAAATATGTGTTTATGTATGCAGGCATGTAACTTGTATCTTAAATAACATAATTCCTTAAAATCTTATAAAAATCATAGATATATTGTTTTTTTCCAAAATAATGGTCAGTTAGCACACTTGTTGGTCCAAACTGGGGCCTCACAGTTGTTTGAAGGATTGATGAGTTAATGAAAATTGATTTTAAATTTTTTACGGTGTCCAAGTTATGGTTAGATGATTAATAAATTCACCATTTTCTAAGCACTTAAGCTTTTAGGATATTGGCAATTTAACATAATACCAAAGCAAGTGGTCCTATGTTCAAACCTTGTTTCCGCCGTTTCAAAAATTAAATATCCCACATATTGGGACCCATTTATTAAGGGAGGTCTGAGTTCACATGTGAGGGAGAGTGCTGAAATTATAATTAAATGATCAAATTCACAATTTCTTAACAACTTAAACTTTTGGGACAGTTGGCCTATATGCATGCCTAGTTGGAGGAAACAAAGAGTACTTTTCATTCATTCATTATTCTTCTTCATCTCTGCTTATAAAAAAAATTTTATAAAAAATATCATTCTTTCTTCTTTTTCATCTCTCTCTCTCTCTCTCTCTCTCTCTCTCTCTCTCTCTCTTTTGGTCCTTTTTCATGAGTTTCCCTAAAGGAAGGGGAAGGTGAGAGATCCAGTGTTTTGCCTTTTTTTATTTAGTTGAGGAATAGGGGGTAGGAATTTTGTGATATCTATTTTATCTTTACTTCTTTTTTGCATATAATTACAAACCTTACTAAGATAGGTGTTCTTTTTTATTTTTAGAATCTTCTATTCTTGAGCTCTGATTCTGAAGTGGAGGATGACAATGGAGCTCAAGCATCAGAAGATCTTGAGGAGGTTCTTCAGGGCATTATACAACCCCTGTCGAATCTGAAAGTTGATGAAGATCATCAGGGTAAAGAGGAAACTGAGGGTATGTTTGGTAATTGTTTTTTTCTTCTTATTTTCTCTTTTCAAAAACAATTTTCTATTTTTTAGACTAAAAAATTTGTTTGGCAACCTAAAATGGACAAAAAACAAAAACTGTTTTCAAAACTTAATTTGTAAAGGAAACTGAAAACATGCAAAATGTTGTTTTCAGTTTCTAATTTTCAAAAGCCAATGAAAACACACATTTAATTTAATAAATTTGTCTCATTTAATGAGTTAGTATTAGAGTACAAATCCTAATAACAACATATTTTAGTTTAGTTTTTTTTTTTTTTTCTTCAAAAACTATTTTTTAATTTCAACTAACCAAACATGTTTTTGATTTCAAAAATACAAGAAAATTGTTTTTACTTTATATTTCTAAAAACAAGTTTTTGAAAATAGAAAACAAAAATTGTTATCAAACATAACTTGAATTTTTTGTCAGTTACTTGTTTTCTACATCTATTTAATGTCATACTATGGCCTCGAAACTGAATGCAGATAAAAACAATAATGCTTATAGGCCCTGGAGATCGGAGCTGTCAAAGATTGACGTTTGGTATGCTTCTTTTGGATCAAATATGTGGAAACCAAGATTCCTGTGCTATGTTAAAGGTGGCCAGGTAGGATACAATGATTCAAAAAAAAAAAATGCTTGCAATATCAATTTTAAAGATATTTAGAAGCAGATTCTAAGCATTCTGCCGGCGTAGAATATTTCAATCAGCATTTGAAATTTGGTCTACATAAGTTCATCCTGTGCTTAGTATCTCTATTTCCTGTTCATGAATTATGAAGTTTTGTAATTCTGCTTTTTTTTTTTTCTGTATTGTTTTATTTTATCGCACCTTATTCTTTCCCACTTTTTTTTTAAAACCTTTGGAACATTCAGGTTGAAGGCATGCAAGGGCCATGTCGTGGTTCGTTAGATAAAACTCCACCAAAGGAGATTTTGTGGGGGACTTACCCTCATCATTTATTCTTTGGCCGTGAATCTACAAGTTCATGGGGTCCTGGAGGGGTTGCTTTCCTTAATCCAGAAAGGAAAATCCAGGATAAAGCTTACTTGTGCCTATATAGAATCACGTGCGATATTTGTGATGTGGCTCTTCTTATTTCTTTTGTCTCCTTTCTATCTTTTGTTGAACATATTTCCCATTAGAACATGGAATTTCTAAATTGGATTTCAATTTGTCGTATTCTCCAACTTCTGTCACAGGCTAGAGCAGTTCAATGATATTTTATGCCAGGAGAACAATTCAAGTTACTGCATGACTTCTCCTTTGTTTGATTTGGATGATTTAATCTCTGTAGCAAGCAATGGGTCCAACTCTCTAGAGCTTCAAATGGTATGTGATGTCTGTTATGCCTGTTCTGTTTTTAGACTGGAATAAGCATATTTTTCTACTAGTAGCCCCATCAAATGACATTACTACTACCTCACATAAACAAATAGTAGAGAGTGAGGTAAAGATTCGATCCCATATAGGTTTAATTTGTTGCATTTGGGTGGGTGTTATAAATTCTATTTGATTCACCTTACTGTGAAAGTTGAAAACTGCTTTAATTTTGTGCAGAGAGGTTGGTATAGTAATGTTGTTTACTTGGGAAAGGAGGAGGACATTCCTATACTAACTATGACGTGAGTATCAAATCATTCTAAAAGCAACATTTGTAAAAAGTGTACAGAATTTTAATTAGTTTATTTGATCCTTAATGTAGGTGCGTGAACTCGGATATGGAGAGCTTCAGATCCGGGAAGCTTCCCATTGTGGCTCCATGCAAAGCATATATGAACACCTTAGTAAGGGGCCTGGTAGAAGGAGGCCAGCTTTCAGAGGAGGAAGCCATGGCATACATACAAGAAGCTACTAAAAAACCATTGTGATTGCAACTTTGTCCCCTTTTGTTGTAAATCCTCATTATTGCCTTGCTGTTGGAGGAAAAAAGCAAACCTTGGTCACCTGACAAAGAGAAGCTCGTGGGAGGAGTAAGGCAATGTCTGTGTGTGTGTTTAAAAAGTAATTTGTGCAGCTGTGTCATTTGTGCACCTTTGGCTCTCATGGGAAGATCTGCCCCTGGTCTCATATAACTTAAAAGGAGTTCCAAATATTTCCTCTAGCTCTATTTATATACAAAAAAGTTGGTTACTTATTTTTTATCATAGGCTGAGCTTGAGTGATGCATATTATTTTGTGATATCAAGCACAGCTTAAATTAGCTGCCATCAGATTGAGTATATTTCCTCTAGCTCTATTTATGTACAAAAAATTGGTTACCTATTGTTTATCACAGGCTGCGCTTGAGTAATGCATATCATTTTATGGTATCATGCAAAGCTTAAATTAGCTGCCATCAGATTGGGTATATTTCCTCTAGCTCTATTTATGTATAAAGATTTGGTCAACTGTTGTTTATCACAGGCTGAGCTTGAGTGATGCATATTATTGTGTAGTATCGTGCACAGCTTAAATTAACCGCCATCATATTGGATATAGATTTGAGTGGTGTCGGAAGCCTTAGTGTATTGTCTTTAACGATAGCCTAATATCTTGGAGGCTTCTCTACTTGTTTAGAGCAAGAATACACCAAACTTTACAAGCCATGTTGAGATTGTGTTCGGTAACCCTAGTAAAAATGCATTTGGTAATTCACGGTAAGTTACCTAATGAGCCCAATATCAGTTTCAACCCTTTTTTTGAGCTTTACGTGCCAGTTGAATGATAAGACTAATAACATCTGAAAGGTATTCCTTTATACTCTGCTCGGGGATTCTGGCTATAAAACCTTATAGGTACTTTTTGGATTGAGAAGGAGAGGGAGAAAGTAGAGTAGGGCGGTTGAAAATAATTTTCAGCCAACTCTAGTATTTTCAGCCAACTCTACTCTACTCCTCCCTCAATTCAATTTTCAAACAGGACAGGCCTTACATGAGGCAGTTGGCTAAATTTATACGAGTAAAGTTCAAACAAAAATTAACTTTATGCAAATAGGCTTTAGACAAAAACAATATCGCTCAAACATTCCAATCGATGCATTTTTACAATACACATCAATCACATTTCAGGAAAGCGAATGTCATTTATGAAAATCTATTTATATTTTCCTGTTACTGATTTTCTCCACATGCAGCAAAAGCCAAAGCCAACTTGGCATTGGAATTCTCAGGTTGCATTTTTCTTACTTTGGTGCAAGACAGCCTTGAATTAAAAAACACTATTAATCAAAACAGAAACCTGCCCTACTATAGGAGGACAAAAAATGGGTATGCTACATGCAGAATTGCAGATACCCATGACTATTTAGTGTAGTTTAGCATTGTTACAACAGAATAAATGAATGAATACAATAAACAATTCATGCGAACCAACATGTGGAATGCTGCTCTCACTCGCATGATAATTTATGCTATCATCAATTGTTTCGTCATCGGTATTTTAATGTAGCATGGCCGGAGTCACCCAAATGCTTGTGTAGTTTAGTCCTGTCATTATAAACAAGCATACAAATCCAAATAATGAATATCTATACAAGCAAAATGACAAGAGACACAGGTTGCAAATCTAACTAGTGAAAAATAAAGGTAAAGCATAGAAATAAAAGACATGAATTACCTTGATTCAAATTCCTCTCCACATGTATCACATGTGTTGCTAGAATTCTTCGATGTTGCCTGATTTGGAAGACGTCACAAATTAGAACGAAGAGCATTAATCGTAATAACAACAACATTCCATTATACATGAAAATGATAATAACACAACACAGTTCAACAATGCCCGTTGAAGACGGTGCAAACATGCTAAATACTCAATAAAGAGGTAAAGAAGAGAATTGATGAAGCATTGTTACCTTGGCTTTCTTTCCTTTGGAAGAGTTCTTTGATTTGGCAATTGTATCTTTCTTCCCAGTCCCTTTTTTATTAACATTTTGATTTGAAGACTTTTTATCTCTAGCTAACTGTTCATCCCCTTTAACATTACCATTACTCACATTTTCCGAAACAGAATGAGAAGAGGATTCTTCCTCCTCCAAGTTCGAACGATCGAGTCCATTACTCTCACTCTTTTCACTCTGTCTATGTATCTCATTGGTCGCATCCCTCATAGCCTCTCCACCATTCTTTTTACTCCTACGATTCTTTCTCTTGCTCTTCATATTATTGTATTCCATAAACTCAACCCCATCACTCTCATCCACAACACGAACCTCACTCCACGCAGCTGCCTTCTCTTCACGCCTCGAACCCACATTGTTCCTACTCTTACGTAACTCAACCCCATCACTCTCATCCTCAACACGAACCTCACTCCATGACGCCACCTTTGCCTCACCCCTCGAACCCACATTTTTCCTACTCTTACGCCCCGCCACCATCGCTTCAAGCACACCCATTTCATCGTCATCATCATCAACACCATCATCATCATCATCATCATCATCATTAACACCATCACCATCACTCTCCTCACCTCCTCCAACCTCATTTGTATCCTCAACATCATGAAATCCAATTCCATTCTCCTCATCCTCCTCGTCCTTATCCCCAATCTCTAATTCGTCTCTAATTCGCTCGCCAACCTCATCCGCGACTCTCTCCTCCTCTTCCCCAATATCTTGATCTCCTTCTTCTTCTTCATCACCAAGCGAATCACGAAACTCCGCAACTTTCTCCTTATGCTTTTTCGACTGCTCGTGATTCTTCCATTGCTTATCACTCTTAAACTTCTTCCCACACACCACACAATAGAACTCCTTCCTCTTCCTCTCCTCTTCTTCTTCCTCCTCCTCCTCCTCCTCTTCCATTCCCTTTCCATCTCCCTCCAAATCTTCCTCCTCATCAACCCTAGTCCACTCCGGCTCCACGTAAGCCCTAGCCTTCTCAATCCTCTCCTTCTCCAACCTCTTCTTCCTCTCTCTCTCCTCCTCTTTCTTCCTCTCCATCTCCAAATTCCTCTTCACCGCCATATCAATCACTCTCTTATCCCTCTTCTTCACAAACTCCGCCAATCCACGCACCGTTTCGTTGTACTCTCTCCTCGCCTTCTTCCTCACCTTCTTGTTCTCCTCCTCCATAACTCTCCTCGATTTCCGATTCACTCCGGCCATCGCATCGTACTGATCCGCCCAGCAAAAATCCATCACCGTACAAAACCCTAACCAGTAGTTATAGAACGCAGTCACCTGCACGTACGGACTCTCCAAATTCCCCATCAACGGCGCCTCCTTGATCAACCCTAACCCTAACTTCCTCGCGAAATTGATCTCGTTCGCGTAAATCTTGTCGAAGAGATCCGAATACACCTTGTAGAACCCGCGACCCGAGTCGGAGTACCCGGAAAAGACGGTGTTGGAGAAGAAGGAGAAGAGGTTTGGAATCGCCGAGTTTGGAGCGACCGAGTTGGAGTTGAGATCGGAGAAGAGGATCTGAGACCGGTGCGAGTCGTACCAGGCTCGCTCTTTCGGGTCGGAGAGGACCTCGTAAGCTTGGGCTAGCTCTTGGAACTGAGCGGTGGCTTCGGCATGGGATAAGCCAGACTGGACGAGCTTGTCAGGGTGGCGTTGCAAGGCGAGCTTCTTGTACGCCGACCGAATTTCGTCGGCGGCGCAGTCGCGGCTCAGCCCTAGGACTTCGTAGTGGCACCGCTTCGCCGCCGATTCCATGGTCTTGGTTTTTTTTGGGTCTCCAGTTTAGTTCAAAAACACGGTGGAACATTTTTGAGGCGGTTTTTATATATAGGGTTGAAGAGAGTGGCGTGCAATGCACCTGAATTAGTTAAACTACAATTAGTTTAAAAAAAAAAAAATGAAAATTAATATTTACAGTATAATACGAAACAAAGATAAAATAACTGCGAAAAAATAAAGAAAAAGAAAAAATAAATGAAAAACAGAGTAAAAAAATTCAGGTAAAAGATGCCTTAAAGTTTGAGCTCGAAGAGAACGAAGGATTTGTTGAAATAAAATAGCAGACAATGGAACTCGACATTGTGCTTAAATTTTCAAAAAAAATTAAATGGCAAAATATACATAAAATATGACATTGCTAATGTTAAGTTTCATTTATAATTTGATTTTGTTAAAACTGAATTTCAAAATAAAGATATTTTGTTAAATAATTTTAAAACAGAGTCATTTTGTTACATAGTTTATAAATTAAGGTTGAATACCCATTTTTATCTAATAGAATGTGAGTTTGGTTAGACTCTCTACGTTGGTGAGTCCTAGTTGGCTTAAAATTTTTTAATTTGCTTAATAGTAGTTCGTTTAAAACTCTCATTTTAACATAATAAATACTAAATTAATAAAAAAAAAAGTGTAAAATTGTGGGACTATCAAAGTTTATGTGATAAAATATTAGAAGGTCAACTAATAGTCAAAAGTCTTCAGTTTGTTTAAAACTCTTCATATCATAGAGTAATAATTGGTACAAAACTCTTCATGGTACTGTGTAGTAGTTGATTTAAAAATCTCTAGTTTACTTAGTTGTAGTCAGTTTAAAAATCTTATTTTGACATAATAAATATATTAATAAAAAAATGATGTATAAAATTGTGAGACTACCAAAACTTTATGTGACAAAATATTAGAAGATTAATAGATAATAAATCGTCTTCAAATATTATATAAGGTAATTACACTTCCTTCTATTAAGGTTTGGGCGAATGAAGAAAGGAAGACAGGAGAGACGTGCAAAAAAAGAGGAAATATCTAGGTAAAGGAGCCATCGCCTCCGCATTCAATTTACTGTACCAACTCAGCTAACCGCATTCATAAATGAATGATCCCTGAACAATAATCTCATAGCACACTCTACCACCTCCAGCAAAGTCTTGATAGGACAAGCATCCAAACTAATGCCTTAAGTTGTACAGGCAGAGCTCAGATGCAATGGGAGAGACTATATAAAGGAAAGAAATCCCTCCAAGGAAGGGGACCATAAATTAAGAAAAAGAACAAAAAAACTATGTAGCATCCCCCTGTATTAAGGACTTGAAACTTTTTATGAACATTGCCTCCTCGACCAGACTCGAGGCCGGGTTATTTTTTAGATTTAATACTTTTTATTCGCAATTCACCTAGCCCAATTTCCTCTAATTTATCAGTTGGACAATAAGGGAGCAGTAAAATTGACCTTGTAGACCCAACTCTAACATATTAATTGCTTTGGACCTATAAATCCTAACTCCACTATTCTAAGTGGGCTTAGTCTTTTTAGGTTTGTACACTACTCTTATGCAGAAGGGCAAGTCAGTACATAACATTTTTAATATTAATTTAATGAAACTTGGTCAATCAGATGTCAGGTGAAGGTATTTTATCCCTTTAAGTTTGGGGTGAAGTGTTATTTCCTCAAATCTCAAGGAAGAAGAATGTAATTACTCTTATATTATATACAAATTGGTAAGGTTTCTCTCCAAACTAATTTGGAGATAAATCCTTCAAACTCCTTTTATATCTTTTAATTATATGTGAATTTTGAAAATTTAACTGTTGGATTGTGTGTTCTTATTATATCCTCCATGATTGTAAAATTTTAAGAAGATCAAAGATCAATACATTGGCCGGCGAGGAGAATTTGGCAATAAATTGCTGCCATGTTACCGCCAGCTCAACCAAAGAAATTCAATTGACATGTCCACTAAACATTTAAACTTGATATGATGCAACACTGCATTTCTGAAACAAATGTGATTCATTAGAAGTTTCTAAGCTACTTTCTGTAAAGAAGATTCTTTTTTGTCAACCGACAAGCTTGCAACTTGTGTGTGATCATTAAAGTGGTCTCTAAGGAATTCCACAGCCATGAACGTTAGAGCAGAAGCTGGAATATACCATGTAATCCTTGGGATACTACCCCTGAACAAGCCCTTTGTGCCTTCAGTCTTCCATATGTTATGAATTGCATCGAACCAGCCATTGTACCTAATAGTTAACAACAACATCAGAAAACTGAGTCACTGACATTTCTAACTTTCACTCACTCAGGGAAAAAAAAAAAAAACCATTGACTAAGATCCCAAATAAAACCAATATGGATGTCCTTCCAAAGCAAGCTAAAAGGGGGAAGCTCTCCCCTTTGTGTGCATTTGTGTTTGGTTTGCAACACATGAAAATTTATAACATACGAGTTCCCTCTCCCTCTTCTAATTAAACATGTTGAAGTACTTGATCTATATTCTAAAGCACAGTTAAAGTCTGTGCTAGTAGAGTCATACGGTTAAAGTCCCTTCTCTTTTTATTTTTTTCCCAAGAGACTGATTCCCAAACTGGAACCCACGATTGATTGCTTTTGGCGGAAGGCCCTCCCTCTAGGCCAATGCTAATTCTACTGTGTGAAAAGGTAAGGGTACAAACAGCTCTGCACCAAAAAGATATTCTTTGTATAGAGGAGAATATGTGCATTTGCATGGGTGAGAATGTGCATGCACCACAATTAACTTCAAAAAATAGTAAACCTTGGTCATGAATTAGCCCCAAACAGACAACTGTACCTCATGAAAAATATGAACAAAACAATAATTTTAAACTCTGATACCTAGCAGTCGATCCCTGTACTTGCAATCTTGTTTTGATGACATCCAAGGGAGTGGTTAGATATGCACTAAAACCTGTATAATTTGAAAGAATTATAAATTGCTGTTCAGGCACGACAGGTGACAGATTTTTTTTTGGGTTGATGTGTAAGATGGGTTGCTGAATTCAATCAAAGAAGATCTAATAACCTGCACTATTTAGATTGAAGCACAAGGAAGGAACATACCACCAGCTAACCCTCCTAATAAAAGTCCTTCCAGAGAACTATTAACATGCCAATTTGAATTGGGTATCCATTTTTGCCTCCCATACTCTGTGACATCTTTCAAGGCTTCATAAGACATAACCTGCCAAGGGCAGACATCAATCATAACATTAAAGCCTAACGCACACACACAAGGGCAAGAAAATACAGGCAAAAAAAGACAACTTTGGTAACTATGAATGTCCATGTATTAGTGGAAACAAAGTTGCTGAGGAGATAATAACAAACTAGAGAAGATTATATGATTTAGAGACAACAAATTAGTTACCCAGTGAAACACCAATGCTAAAAACATGAGTCTTTTAATGATAAAAATAACTAGAAGGAAGATAAATTGGTACACAGTGAAACACCAATGCTAAGAAGACTAGAATAATCAGAGCTATCAGTTAAGATGTGACCACAAATTTGCACTGTTAATTCCTGTTTGTCAGTGTTTCGGCTATAAGCCTATAGCCATCACCAACTAAACTTTTCAAGCAGGATTTTTTTTGTTGGATGAATCAGAAAGAATATTATTAACACAGAGGAAGGGCCAATATGCCCTAACAACCGATTTATTATTTTGTACAACAGTTGCTTGCAACATCCCTCTCACATGGGGGTGGACCCCACAAGCGTGGGACCCACCCCCACATGAGAGGGCCTAACAACCAGCAGAACCAGAGCAAAACTCAGGTCGGTAGAAAGCCAACATGAAATGTCCAATAGAAATCTATCAAACTCTGTCAAAACTACTGCACAACAAAAAGGAGCAAGCCCATTCAGCAGTAGGACATCAACTACAATACATCAAATCTATCCCCCATTTTTACCCAAATCAAATGAAAGCCCTCCCAATAATTGAGATACACAGGACAGTCCTCAAGCCTTTCAAGCAGGGTTAACCAGGGTAGCATACAATATACAGAGATTCTTGTTGTTATTTGTATTTTATTTTAATCTCTTTTAGGCTTCCATTCAAATAATTCAATTACTTATTGCATTGAACTATTTAGACTTATCTCTTAAGCAATCATAACATCTCCATATTACTTCTCTGCCATTATCACAAAACTAATTCTGTTCAACCTGTGAACTAACTAATTACCCACATAGTTTGGTTCTCCAAAAAAATTCTAACTCAAGAATCTTAAAAGAACTCCCTAGAGGTAATAATTAGCAAGAACATGAATATTTTAAGGACATGAATTGCTAGAAGACCTGAAATTTTATTTTAACCACTAAGTTCCCAAACAGAAAGGTTTAAGTCAAAGGGTCGTCCAGGGCAGCTAATACTGCCTTCGTTCTTATCCCTTGAAGATGAGTAGGTATGGACCATCATTATTCAGAAATAAATAGAAACTCCATCATAGAAATCATAAATTCTACTTTTCCTTCTCTAAATCCTTAAGTCCAATATTTAAAAAGGCTCCCAAAGCTAAAATTACTGTTCAATGAGTAAGTTTAATTAATATAGCAACAAGATTAAATAGAATAAAATATTTTACAACCACTTAATGTATATGCAATGTAAGAAGAAATGAAAAAAAATGCAAGAAACTGTGAAACCATAAACGATCTGCATACCATTAGACCAGCAAAAGGCACATCCCTTGCAAGTGTAGACCAGTAACTGTCAAAGCAACCAAAAAAGAAAATGACATTATAGACAGAAAAATTGAGTGGGGAAGAAACACCTTAGTTTCTTATAATATATTTTGATGTTTTTTAAAGAAAAAAATAGAGATTTAGATTGCACCATAGGGTAATTTCTTGTATGTAGTTTCCATTGTAATTCTTTCTTTGACTTTGTTACTCTTCCAAATTTTCAGTTGTACTTCGTTGGGGGGATTTTGTGTTCTCCCCTTTGTACATATTTTTTTAATTTCTAATGAAATGTATTAAAAAAAAAGGTTTATACCAGAAATATTGTTAGCATGATAAGCTGAACCAACAATAGGATCGATCTTTCTTTGTGGAGAGTAGGAGGGTTAGAATGACTGGATATGTATCTAATCATCAAACCTCATTAATTCAGCCAAACAAAAAAGTTTCAAACTTCTTGAAATCTTTTAACAAGATAATTGATGGATGAGAAAGCATTATACCAGGAAATAAATAAGAATTTCATAAATGAAAATGGATAATCAATGAGAGTAATTTCGCTTGATGCCACATTTTTTAACAAACTCAAAGCTCATGATTCCATCTTCTTACTTATGGAGTACATGGATATATCATATACTGTAGGTGTTTGCACTGGTTGATAACATAAGGTTCCAGATCTGATAGTAAATGCATGGTTTATGATGAAACTGGATTGCATTCATTCCAGCATCAACTAGCTCGTTCAGATGATGTCAACCAGTTGGCATATAGAGATCTTGGCTTGATCATGATTCACAAAAACCTAATTATTTGTGGGGTTAAGACTCATCCAATCCAACACGGTTGCAACTTATAGCTATCAGTCCTAGAGAATTAAAATTAAAAATAAATAAATAAATATAAAGATACAAAAAATATTAGCTCAATTAACTTATAATAAAATATATAAATAAATAAATACATACATACATATATATCTATATACATACATATATATATATATATATATAATTTCTTGATTATGATACTCCTCTAAATTATAGCATTACCACAAACTGGCTTTAGTGTTTACGTACTTTTAATCTCATGAATATATAACAAAAAAATCACAAAATCCAAAGAAATAGAGTCTGACATATACCCTGCATATAATCCTTTTGGTCCCTGTTCCTTCCATATTGAACAGCCAGCCTGGAAAATCCCTGTATAGTAACCATACATTGGCATACCAGGCTTCAAAGAGATGTTATCTTTCATGATTACAGAACTCCAAGATCTTGGCGTGCCTTGAACCTGCATGCGTTGCTTCATCACTTCACAAGGAACATAAACAAAAGAGCCAAGTGTATCTCCTGAAATGCAGAGAAGAACAAGACAGAAATCTGAGTCCTCTGAGGTACACAGTGGCTGCTGACTGCACAAATGTTCAAATTACTTATCTTTTACACGAAATGGGATTTTTTTTTTTTGATGACGTGGAACCTCACCAAGGGAAATATAATGCATGCATACAAATTATGTTTTGGCAATTGAAAGAATGGAGTTTATGCAAAAAAGATAGAATACATTTTTTAAACCTCTAACAAAATGCTAGAGCAAAAAGAATCACAGCCCTAGTATACGGGAAAAAAGACAAGAAACAGGATAAAAAGGACTTTTCTTAGATTCAGCAAAGAGAGAATTTGAAGACAAGAAACAGGATAAAAAGGACTTTATATATATAATTATATAAAGCACAAAATGGACACGACCCTAGTAAATGGGAAGTATACAAAGGCTGAGCCAAAAATGAGGAAAACTTTATCATCTAAAATTCAACATCTCACTTAATTCTAAAAAAACCTGACAAAGAGGAGATGTTGGCAGCATGCTCCCACTCATGCAAATCCATAATAGGTGAAAATCTTGTCTTCACTACAGAGGTGCATTCCTTTCACTTTAAACACTCCACATTAAACAGAACAAAATGGTCTTCCGAATTCGGATCTATCATTCTTTCCAAAGTGCCTTTCTAACAAGCTAACAAGGCAGTCACCATACTTGGCATAACCCACATTACCCCAAACAAACTTAGGCCACAAGATAATAACACTTTGGCAACCTCACAATGTAGGAACAGGTGATTTACCAACTCCCTGACAACTCTACACATGCAACACCAATCTGCAATTATGTCTCAAATTATAGGTTGTTAGAATCTTGTCTTTTGCAGCAGTCCAAATGAAAAAAAAAAATGCCACTCATGGAGTATGAAAAAAGCAATTTAATTTTACTCAAAACAAGCATCAAGTCAAACAATTTCTATGCTACAAAGACTCAAAGAGTGAGAAAGCTACTCCAATGTTAACTAATATATGCTTTACATTATTATATCATTAAAACTATATGGGCTAAATCTAAGAGCAAGATTGCAGAGAGAGTTAACATGAGATCTAAGAACTTTAGGGCAAGCAGATTTCTGAATGGCATTCCTAAGCCTATTGATTTAAAAGGTTCTGTGATGCATTCTCAAGATATGATGAAATTGGCAGCTCAAAAAAGCATCCTCACAACAAAGACACTTATGTAACTCAGAGCACAGAATAAATACCATCTAACAATAATATGTTGATTATTCTTTTCAGCAAATGAATGCTTATTGAATGTTGCAAGAAACTCAAATTGCAGCATCATGAATCAAAGTGAGATACAGATTTGGAATTCTAGACAGCTTACCAAGAGCTCCAGCGATGAAATGTGCCCAGTGGCCACCAAGGCCAGGATGAGATTCTTCAATCCACTTTTTGGTTGACTCTATGACACCAAAATATGTTGCTCCAGTCGCAAGAGACCCAGTAACCCCAGGAATTATACCTCTATAAAAGCCTACAAGAATGGTTAGTATTGACAAAACTACATAACAGTAAATGCATTAGTGTCAAACAAGGAAAAAAAAGGTCCCCACAGTTTAAAGTTCAAGCATTGGACTGTATGCATAATAACGCCTTACATTTACATGATAATTTATCCATAAGTAGTAGCTAAAATTTTATCTCATGCATGCAGATATAACAGGAAGGTCACCAGTAATGCAACAAACACACAACCTGATGTCATACACAAAAACTGCAAATTACTTAAAGATTAAATAAAATTTACCTCTTAATCCATCAGCAACCCAAACAGTTTTTACCATTTGTATTATGCTCTTTTGATTCTGAAATTTTAAAAACAAAGTGTCAAGAAGCAAACATTCCCATTCAAACAAAAAAACTCTAGCAAGACAAAAATAACATGGGATGTTGTATTATTAAGTGACTCTCTTAGAATTTTCAAATAAAATATATTAGCTATTATTTCACACTCTTATAACATAACCAAAACAATAACATTATCGAGTTTCCAATGTGATGTCATGAAAAGGGCATGACAACAGTGTAATGGTTTGCTGTTATACTTGGCTTGCACTTAGAATAGCTTGACTTTGAATCCGCGTCTTTACGGTGTCTATTGGATGCATCATTCCTTCACCAAAAGCACCAGCAATAGCTCCCCATACAAACTCCCTCCATACTACATCGCAAGATAAAATCAATCAGACAACTTCATAGTTTGGTTCTAATGTTTAAAACACCTAAAACACAATATTAAACAAATTTCCGTACGCCCACTGCCATAACTTTAAGAAGCAACATTACAGCCTCTTTTTTAGTTCAAACAAGAAAAGATTCAATCCAGAAGCAGCAACTTGAACAAAATTTATAGTCAAGTGACTCAACTTAAACATACCAAACTTCCTCTTCATGCAAAAAAATGGCTAACAAGGTGCGCGCTATTTAGCTTGGTAATTTAACTCTCACATCCCATGTGATTAGAACCCTCGATATCACACCCTCTCCATGATCTTACACCCACCACCATGTTTCTAAGGTGATTGGAACTTGGAAGCACAATTTGAGCTAGAGCCAGTGGCAAGGCGGCATAAAAATCTAGCTACTTGACTATCAATTCAACAGACATCTGCACACTACTTTTTCACATCACATTTACCATCGCGAGTGTAATTCTTCGGATAGGCTAAAAGCCAACATATCGCTATACAAAATATACTCAGATATCATTCAATCTCCTCCTAGGTGCTGTTCATGATAGTTAATATTTTTTTTATTAAAAAAAAAAAAAAAAAAAAAAAAAAACCTCAGCCATCAAATTTACCCTCCATTTGATTTGAATACTTAAAAATGTAAATATTAAGCTTTGATTTATGTTCTTTATCACCATTTTCTTACTAAGGAGATAGTGCAAAGATTAAACGAACACTCACACAAACACACACACACACACACACACACACACACATATTTATAAGAAAAATAAAGTGTACACCATTGCTTCACATTCCAATATTCAAAATCCTAAGTATTAAAAAACGAAATAAAAGCAAGAATTATAATCTTCTTAATCCTTCACTTTCCGGCATTTTCTTATCAACCAAACAGTACCTTCGTAACAAACGCATATATTCTCTCCAACAATCGAACCGATCATTTCAATCGATTTAAACCAAAAAAATAATAATAAATAAATAATGAAAAGCTTACCAAAGAAGTGAGTGCGAGGTTTGTTGGTCGAAGGAACATGTGCAGTTGAGCTCTGAACCGCCATAGTAGTTTCAGCTTGCAGAGAAAGAAACAAAGCCTTTATTGCTATCTCTATATCTCTCAAACTTTTAGAAATAGAAAAATCAAAACAGAATGAAACCTTTTTTTTTTTTTTTTGGGTATTAAAAGTGGGCGCGCGCTTTTTTCAATAGGATTCTTCGGTGTATATATATAAAAATGAAAACCGCTAGCAAGCTCTGAGGGTGACTGGTGAGTGAGTCTGTTTCATAATATATAATTTGCGAGAAGCCACGCCCGCTACCGAACAATGGAAACGTCGTCGTTTTTTCCCTCTCTGAATAATGTCCTTTTCATAGTGATTCATAGGGTAAAATATGGTTAAATTTGGGGTAATGCGTCAATAAATTTTCAAATTAGGCTGTGTTTGTTTCGACGGTAAATAACTTTCGAAAAATGTTTTCAGCATTTGCGGATATTTGGTAACATCTGAAATTTTGGTCAAACGGAAAATCAAAACCATTGTCCGTAAAATAAACCCTCCCCACCCAGAAAATATTTTTCATGTCTATTTTACCTTCAAATAGAGTTTTCCGTTGGAAAACAGAGAAGGAGAGAGAGAGAGCAACGACCCACACTAGAAAAGAGAGAGAGAGAGAGCTAGAGGGAGATCGCCGAATCGATCAGATCATGCCGGTGAAGCCAAGATCACGCCGTCCTCAACCCAAAGGCCCGCCGTCGAGCTCGCGCCGGGCGAGATCGAGGCGCGATCTCGCCCCGTTGAGCTCGCGCCGGGCGACATCAAGGCGCAATCTCGGGCCGTCGAGCTCGCGCCAGGCGAGATCGACGCGCGTGATCGCGCCGGCGAGATCGGTGACCCACCGATCTCACTCTTCCTCCTTCCTGTCTCACCTCTCTCTCTCAGTTTGATTTGATTTGGCCATGGTGTTTTATTTGATTTTTGTTTGTTTAGAAGTTGATGGATTGTAATGTTCTATTATAAAATTTGTTTAGAATGTGAGAAAATGGTTGAGAAAATATGAGAAATCAGTAAAAAATTTGCATTTTCAGAATGTTACCAAACACTTGAAAATATTTTCCAAAGTATTTTTTAAAATGTCACCAAGCACCTAAAAATATTTTCCTTTCCCGAAAATATTTTCACCTGAAATTATTTTACACTCGGAAAATATTTTACACCCAACTAAACGCAGCCTTAGCCAATTTGTTACCTTTATATCATTTTCTCGTTTTTCTCCTCCTTGTCACAATAATTAGGGACCAAGTTAATTCATTTTGAAAAGTGTTAGATCTTGTTAGCATTAACTATATTTTACCCTAATATATATATATATATATTAATAGGCAAAACTCAGAGAAAGTTCAATTAAAATTTCAAATTAAAGTCTAATTTTGCTTCATGTGTCTAAATTTATGTGCAAACCACACCATAATTATCCTTAAAGAAAAATATAATTAGATTCTAAAATTGAAGTCCAATTTTGTGTCACTTGTCTAAAATATTTTCTTAATTTTTGTGTCAAATGTTAATTAGAGTCTAATTTTGTGTCATGTGTTTTATCTAAAGTTTTTAATTTTTGTTCCAATTGACTTATTCAATCCAAAAAACGAAGAGGTTATTCATTACAAAAAATGAAGAGTTTAATACTATGAAAAATTCTAATGAATGCTCTTAGGGAAATGGTTAATAATCTCTTTTAAAAAAGTTTTTATGGAAAAAAAAAAAAACAATTAATGCTTGTGGGGTGTTGGGGGCAAGGACCAAGGTTCAAGTTTCCAGAAGGGAGCTTCACATACATATACACTTAGATTAGGCTAGAGCAAAACTTCTATCTTGTATATAAAAAAAAAAAGTGATGTCAAAACTTTTCTAAAATGGATTGTAAACCATTACTTTAAGGGCACACGTTAGAAAAACCCTAATACCATTAACCATGGAAATTAAATAATAATAATAAACTATTGTATATCTAATACTATTACATGTACTGATAAAAGAAGAAGCTCTAATAGTGGTGATAAAGATAGAGAAAAAGAGATAATTTTGATTGGCCAATACTATCCACTAGGCCTCCGCCAACTCTATCTTCCCACACTTTCTCATATGGTAGAATTCAAACCATGGGATCGTGTGGGTGAATTTTTCCAAGAAAGCAACCGAGAAGTAGAACACTGATAAGGTTTTTTAAATCAATCTTATTGTTTCTTTCTTTGTTGAAGTATTTCTTCTCTCTTATCTCCCCTTAAAATATATTACAATATTGATTATTCACAAAGTCAGGTGGTGATTTCTTTGATCATGTACTGTCATTTTTCGTACTTAATTTTACTTTTCTCTATGAATAAAAAAATTTCACCTTTAATCTTGATGCAGGCACTTTTAATATCTACCAATTCAATAACTCTTGGGGTGGGGAGGAAACGAATGAGTGAGTTGATATGTTACATAAGAATCTGTATAATTTAAACTACGCAATTATGATTATTTTTAATTGTACCCGTACATATATACGAGGTTATACACTAGTTCCCATTAGTAGAATTGTACATGGGTTGGGTAAAATTTTCAACCATTCCGGATTTAGTGGATTGGAAAATTTTCAAATCACAGGAGACCCACCAACCTATAAAAAGGCTGGATTGATTGAGAATTTGAGTTGTTTTGACTTAGCTAATTAAGCAGGTTAGCTTTTTGTTATGTGTTATATCCTGAACTTTATAGATTATTTTATCAAAATAACATGTGTAAATCATGAGGTTAACCCCAATAAAAACTTATAATTGATATGAGATAAATACTAGAAAGGTGCACACATAATGTGTGTGTGTAGGCAGATTAGGTCGAAGGCTTGACAGTTTTGAAAAAACTCAACTCACCACTCAACTTGATTAACCATTTTAATGTTTGAACTCATCCAACCTACTTGAAAATCAATGTGTAACACTTATTGATCATGAGAGAGTAATTCATTATAATATTAATTTATTAATTGTTGAAGTGACACTAATCATATTTATTATTATTGTAAAAACATTAGTAAAAGGTTTAACAAATGCTACTTTTAGCTAAGTTTTTCCATAACCAACCAAAAATCACCTTATATCAAGCTCAGCAAAACTAGTACTAATTTACACGGTGCTTGTTAATATTTCTCTATAGATATATATTCTCTCTCTCTCTCTTCATAGATTGGATACTCATAATCATAGACTCTGGGACGAACCTAAGTGGGGGCCCCCTGAGTCCATTTTTTTTTAGTTATTATATATTTTATTTTTGTAGTTAGGCCCCCCTTCCAAAACCTTAGACCCATCTTTTCCCCAATCAACCTAGCTAACCTAACCCAAATAGCAACTATCCAACAAAAAAATATAACAAAACACTCACAATGATAATTGTATTTTGGCAAAAAAATTATTTTACTAGCAAAAAACCAAAAATTCATATGTTATTGGAGAAGTTAAAGCTAAATTTTTTGCAACTACAATAAACTTGTACAGATACCAGTTAACTGTAGCAAGTTGTTAAAAATAAAATAAAAATATTTATTAAGATTATATATCTTCCTTAATTAAAAAAACTCAAAATCTCTCTATTCATTTTATTTTTTTAATGAGTTGTTTATATCATTTTAAATGAAGTGATAAAAAAAATAGAACATTTGGTAATGGATGTATTGTAAAGTAGGATGGTAAAATAAATAAAGTAACTTTTTAAGGTGCTAAAAGCTAACATTTTTAGTACCACAAATCGAAACTCAAGTGACTTGAGTTGGCTGGTAAGCGACAAAGCGGTGGTGAATGAAGCTTTGATTTGATGTAATAATAGTTGGAGTTGCCCGAATTGATAGGTGATCGATGAATTTGTGGTGAACAAAGCTGGATTTGATACAATTGAAGCTTGATTAGTTAATTTCTAATAGTTGTGACCACAGCATCTTGATATATTGCGATTAGGGTGGCAAAATTAAACACGACCCATGAACTCGACACGACACGACACGACACAAAATTAGCAGATTATGGGTTAAGACTTAATAGGTTCGTGTCATATCCAGGTTGACATAACTGACCCGTTTAATAAATGGGTTGGGTTAGTGTTTAACATATGGAACTCGTTTGACCTGTTTGACCCGTTTAATTAAATGACATTTTACTAATATACCCATCAAACCCTAGGTACATAAACTTATTAATTGTTATGGTTTATTTTCTTTGACATATTGTGATTGATTATTTGTGATATTTAGATATGCTTTAGTTTTGATTGATTATTTGTGATGCAATTACTCGTTAGTTCTGAATTTTATATTAAAAATATTTATTTGTTTGTTTTTTCATAATTTTTTTTTTCATTTTAATAAAATTTGATAAACATGTTGACACGACTGACCCGTTTAATAAATGAGTTGTATTAGGGTTGTGAAATCTTGACCCATATAATAAACATGTCAAATTAGTATTGACCCATATAGTCGGATACTCAAGAGTTGACACGACATGAATCTCATATGCGAACACGAATTGCCACCTCTAATTGCGGTGCTTGGAGAGAGAGAAAACAAGGAGAACAAGTGAGACAATGGTTGGAGAGAATAAAAATAAAAAATAAAATAAATATTTAAATGAAAGGCATAGTAATGAGCTTGATGTAGATGTATTGAAAAATGGGTTGTTAAATTAGAAATAGTGGAGTTGTTTTAGTAAAATTAGCCAACAGTATTTAGAGCTTGATGTGAACGTTATCAAGCTTTTGTTGTAGTAATTTTGTGGCAAAACTATATTATTGGTTCTAAGTGTACCTTATGAGCGTTATTGGTCCCTTAAGTTTCAAATGAGTGCTATTGGTCCCTCTAATTTAAAAAATGAGAACTGTTAATCCTTTAGTGAATTGCCATTAGCATTATTGTCTATGTGGTTCACAAAAATGATGTGGCATTTTTTAACTTTAGTGTAAGCCTATATGGCAATAGCCACATTGATGAATTTGCCAAGCTAGCATGTGAATTGTTATTATATTTTTTTTGTTAAAAAAATTCCACATGTGTTCTTGTGACTTCCCCCTACGCTTCCACCTCTCCCAGCTAGTGGTGCTGTCACTATTGCTTCCATTACTGTTGCTTCAGCCACTCCCACTACCATTAACCACTGGCGATTCAAACTGTTATCATTGCCACTACACATCAGCAGCACAAAACATCTCTATGTCCTTTGCCAATCACCACAGATCTCCACGACTAATCTTGAAGGATCTTTATGTATCTTTGTTCTTAAGGTTTGTTTCCAATGGATCTATAAATAAAATAAAGACGTTTAAGTATCATATTCAGATCTATTTTTCTTTGCAAAATGTTAAAGATTGTTTTTTTTTCCTCGGCCCAACCAATCTTTGTGGGGATCAATGGTTGCCTTTTAACAAGAAAGATTGTGTTCATTGAATCCTTTTGTTGGGTTTCTACTTTCTTGCACCCAATCAATAAATATTTGTGTCCAATGCATCTTGATATGAGAGAGAGAGAGAGAGAGAGAGAGAGAGAGAGAGAGAGAGTTTTATAAGACTTTGTATGGTCAAAGGTGGATCTACTTACTTTGCCAACAGATTTGTGTTGCCTTTGATGTGATTTGGTGACTGGATTGGAGGTGTGGAAGACGGCGGAGCAGAGAAAGAGGAGGTAGGGATGGGCAGAAGCCAATCTTCTTTTTTTATTTTTTAAATATATAAATATTAATGAAAGATTACTAGTAAAATTAAATACCTACATGTCATTATATACTCATCAGTTTTTGTCATTACATTCACGTAGACAATAATCCTAA
Source organism: Castanea sativa (assembly GCF_040712315.1). Classification (NCBI taxonomy): domain Eukaryota; kingdom Viridiplantae; phylum Streptophyta; class Magnoliopsida; order Fagales; family Fagaceae; genus Castanea; species Castanea sativa. The sequence goes on along the minus strand of NC_134016.1, from coordinate 34,643,696 downwards.
CAGAGTTAACAAAAAGACTGATGGTGTTCATTTTTTAAACTTAAGGGACTAAAAGCACTCACTTGAAACTTAAGGGACTAATTGCGCTCATATGGTAAACTTCAAGGACTAATGGTGTAGTTTTGCCTAATTTTATCATTTCCTTGTCTAAATAATATTTCTCACTTTTTACATAGGAAAAAATTCTCACTTTTGCACTTAGAAAAAATAATTCTCAAAAAAAGAAAAAAGAAAAAATTATTCTCATTTTTGCTAGCAAAGGCAATAGAGAAAAATAGTAAAAGAGTAGGTTACAATAATTTTGACAATAGTTGAATTGGTAGGTTTTTTTTATTATATTTTTTTTAGAGAATTTCAATTTATGTCGTTTGCCCCTAATGCTAGCTTTTTATCATCAGATCAAGACATCAATTAATTTTTGGTGTAGGCGGAGATTAAACCCTAAATCTCTTATTCAACCATGAGAGACTTTACTAATTGAGCTAACTGGAACCCATAATTAGTAGGTTTTTATTGGTTTTTATTTAAGCATAACAATGATATCACTTTATAGGATAAAATATCCTATTGGATAAAATTTAGCTACAAACTTGGATTATAACCAATAATAAAAAAATGACATGTGTTCGCTTACTAAATCATACTTAAGAAGGATTGTATACAATAATTTTAAGCTAGTTATTGTTTAGTTAAAAAAAATTTATTTATTTTTTTCAAAACAATAGAAAAATGGCATATGTCTAGACATTTTAGTGACTAAGTTTATAACCAAACTTTATTATTTCCGATATTTTCTGAAAAATAGAGGGAATTGAAGGATTTAAAAAATAAAAAATTTCCCATGCTTTATTATCTACCATTAATAGCTGATTACTTTTGTCAGTTGTGAAATATTACGTGAAACTAGTAATAAATGTTAACATTGTAATGACCAACGAGTGACGACCGATGAGCCCTAAAAGTAATTTGATTCCCCAGCTATCGCTCAATCCATAAACTAATAGTAAATACCCACCTGACCTTGACCTGTGGCTTTGCAGCTCAGTACAAGAGAAAACAGAGTTCCGATCTACAACATTCTCTCCTCCTTCTTCTACTTCTAGGGTTTATTCACAGAGCAAAAATGGCCATGGCTGCGCTCAGACGAGAGGGGAGGCGTTTCGCCCCTCTGATCTCTCCTCAACCCATCACCGCCGCCGTCCGATCCTCTCTCATCCAACAGTACGATCTCTCTATGTGTGATGTCATGACTTTGCTTCTGTATTAATCTCCTGTTTGGTTGCTGAGAAATGATAATAGAAAAATGAAACTACCGAGAACTTTTCCGATTTGAAATTGTGGTTATTTTTATTCTTTATATTTTCCTCAAAATTTTGTTTATATGCTTAGTGGTATCTGTAGTTCTCACTTGCTGTTTGGTTGATGAGAAAATTTGGGGGAATGAAAAGGAAAAGATTAGAAATGATTTATTTTAGTCACTTTGCTTTGATGTAATGGTGCTGAGAAATCAAGGATTTGGTTTAGTTAAATCATGTAGCTATGAAATACGTACTTGAGATTTTTATTTGCAATGAAAAACACATACTTAAGGGTTATTCTTTATAAAGGTAATGTTATAAAAAAGAAACGAAAAAATAAATCACGAAGATCTAAAATAAATAATCTGCATTGTTTTGATTTTGTGTCATCATAAGAACTATAGCCTCTACTCAAATACATTAGATTGTATATGGTACATTTTAGCTTTTTTGTTGGAGCCCTCCCAAGCAATGTATTATGCATTTGAAATGTAGCTAGCAAAAGTAAAGATTGTTATTTGGAGAAGTTTGAAATTTTCCTAAACTTTAGGAAACTATAGAATTTTCGATGAATAATTTTAGTTTCACATTTTTTTTTTATATTTATTAGCCAATGACTTGATATATGGTTTTATAAAATTCTTGCATTTCTTTTTGCGTTTGAAAGTACTAAACTAATTGGCCTGGGTGGGCAGGGAGCAGGCCCCTCTGGGAGTTCGATCAATTTCAACTCAAATTAGTAAGAGCTACTTTCACCATATACTTTACATTTCCATTCTGGTGCCTATTGGTCACCAATCACCATTGTTCAGATATGAGATTTTTGTTAATGTTGGCGCTTTTTAAATACAGTCAGAAACCGGATGAAGAGTGTGAAGAATATCCAGAAAATTACAAAAGCAATGAAGATGGTTGCAGCCTCAAAACTTAGAGCTATTCAAACAAGAGCTGAGAACTCTCGTGGCCTGTGGCAGCCATTTACTGCTCTTCTTGGTGACACTCCCAGTATGTTTCTTAAAATACCTTTTTTTTTTTTTTTTGCATGTCTGCTTCTCAAGTACTATATATTTTCTTTTTCATCAAATGTTACTTTAAGTTCATAATAGATAGCAAACTTTTGTTTGTTATGCTATTACAAACAACAACTTAATATTGTTTGACACAGTATCTAACTCACAACCTGGACTGTTCCTTTTAAAGATCAACTGCTAAAATACTGTTGTTTTTTAAAAATTGGTCAACATTCCCCTTTTTAGAAATGGAAATCAACCTACTGAAAGTAGGTCACTGATGCCTATAATGGCACACCAGCGGAATGTTCTGATCTTTTGAAATGGTGTTGTTCCTTATCAGTGTTTCTCAATGAGTATTGAGGATTCTTAAATCAAATAATCTCCATCCAAATTCGAAGCCATTTGCACAATTATCGTCTGAAATGCTTTACTTTTTTTATGTCGCAGTTTATTGAAATGAAAATATGTGAAAAGAATCTATCTTTCGAGGATAACGGAATGATGCTATTTATTTATTTATTCAAATTTATCAAGGGAAGTTGGTCAGTGCATGCACACGCACACACACGCACACACAAAATCTCCTAAATCTACATTAGCTGGAATATGTTTGCCTGACTTTCTCCCAAATCTTTTTGAAAAAACACCTCTTTGTTTGTTAGCCTGTTGGCAACAATGGTTAATGGTTTTGGTTCGAGTACTGGTGTCTCCATTTCTTCTAGGAAAAGATAGTGATGATAGTGCCAATGCGTTTTGGCTGTGGTAACACTTCCTTTCCTTGTAAGCACAAGGTAAAAGGGTAAAGTTGCGTGTTCAAAACCTAGGTACGAAACTTAGACACAGATTTTTATATTTTTGCTTTCAATATTAGAGTTATAATTTTGGATTTTATTTTTTTGGTATTAATTTTTAGGCAAGGGCTGTGGTTTTATAAAACTTGAATGATTTTGTGTTTTTGCAGCTGCATAATGCATCTCATACTTAGTAAATTGACTGCCAATTTTAATCTATTTATCTTTTTTAAAGTTCTAATATGCTGTCAAAATATTGTTTTTGCTGAAAAGGCTTCGAGAAAAAGACCTTTTGCTAGAATGTTGCCAATTCAGGTTAACAAGAAACAGCTAAAAGTAATCTGGCAAAGATTTTCAATTAAAGCTGTACCTGGTAGATTTACAGTTAGTCACCCTTACCAGGTGTCTTAGCTCCACCCATGAAATTGAAAACATTGCGCAATTCTTTGTGATCTTGTGGCTTCTCTTCCTAAATTTTATTTTTATCCCTTTTGATCATTACATATCTTCCAGTCTTGGTTTTTAGTTGCCCTAATTTTCTTTCCTTGTGTTGCAATCCTAGGTGTTGACGTCAAGAAGAATGTTATTGTTACAATTTCTTCAGACAAAGGTCTTTGTGGAGGAATAAACTCTACATCAGTTAAGACTAGCAAGGCACTTTTCAAGTTGACTTCTGGTATTTCTTGCAAGCCCTTCAGTATCTTTGTTATCATCAAAGATTGGTTATTATCCGCAATAAAATATTTCTCTACTGTCACAGGTCCTGACAAAGAACCAAAATATGTCGTTGTGGGTGAAAAGGCAAAGGCTCAACTTGTACGTGACTCCAGGAAGCACATTGATATATCCATAACTGGGTTGCAGAAGAATCCACTAAATTATACACAGGTTAGTCTTTTTCAATTCTTGCCTCCAAATATTGTAGGAGAAGCAACTTTCTTGTTTGTTTGAATATATGTGCATGTGAAATTCAAAAGGATTTTCTAATTTTAACAAATATATTGAAAGCTTGAAGTTATCTATCAATGAAGTGAAGTGGTGAATGCTAGAAGTGGTTAAAGATCTGTTCGTCTGGTCAACAAGGTTTTTCTGGCTTTATGTCTTGTAACATGAGGCCTTCTGAATGCTAGTTTAATATAAATTAAAGCATTATCAGATTTTGATGTCTTCATTAAGCCATTGACTTAAGCTTATGCTTATCCTCTTTAGTTCATGCCAATTTTGTTAGCTGATCCATTAATGGCCAGCCATGACATGTGAATTCAGAAAGGCTTGTGTTGTTGTAAATAATATATAGAGCTTCAAGTTATGTATCAAAGAAAATGAAATAATGAATGTTTGAAGTGCGATTAAGATCTGTTCATCTGGCTCTTATAATGTGAGGCCTTCTGAATGCCAGTTTAATCTAAATTAAAGCAGAATCGGATTTCGATATCTTTGTTGAGCCTTTGGCTTAAGCTTATCTTCTTTCGTTAATGCTGATTTTGTTTGCAAATCCTTTACATGGCCAAGTCAATAATTTGTAATTGCAATAAGACCTTCCCCAATTTTGATGATTTGTTTTTTGCTTATTTGAAATAAATCCTATGGTATATACAAATATGGAAGTCCTTATGTGTGTGTGTGTGTGTACATATATATTTTAAAAAGTGGAAGGCTTTATATCATCAAATATGCAGTCACTTTCGCTCATGTTCCATTCAAATTGTTCTCCTTTCAGGTCTCTGTTCTGGCAGATGACATTTTAAAGAATGTGGAGTATGATGCTTTGAGGGTTGTCTTCAACAAGTTCCGTTCAGTTATCTCATTTATTCCGACAACAGCAACTGTATTATCTCCTGAGGTGATGAAAATGCTTCATTCTAATAAATTTGCATTAAATTTTTTTAGCTTTCCTTGTTTTGCTTTTGGATTTAAAATGTTAGGTGAGGCTATGCTTATGTAGATTGTGGAAAGAGAGGCTGAATCTGGGGGACGGCTTGGTGACCTAGACTCTTATGAGATTGAAGGTGGGGAGACAAAATCGGAAATACTCCAAAATCTGACAGAGTACCAATTTTCTTGTGTAAGTTTTCTTTGAGGCTAAAAATATTTCAATTTTTGAGCAGTGCTTTTAGATGGGACTGGGCTTACTGTTTTCTGTAACAATCAAATTGTTTTGTTACTCTTGTATGAACTACAAATCTAAACAGTTGATGTGTAAAGGCTTAATGTATAGCAAATTTGAGCATGCCTAGGAGTTGATACCGTCGACCAAGTTTCTAGAATTATCTGATTTGTTAATAATTTGCTGAGTAGTACTGTAGTAGTTCCGAGCCAATATTTCTTGCTGGACCTGGCAGCAACTGGAATTGAGACCCGTTACCTTTTTTATTTTTATGGTTGGAGTTATTAGTAAGTTACACATGCACCTAGTGGGTCTTGAATTCACAACCTCATCCTCCACCCATTCATAGACAGGAGACTTACGATTTGAGCCAAAGTTTGTTAGCATGAGATCCATCACTTTTTGAAATAACTGTAGCGTGACTTTGGTTTTAAACTCTTGATGGACAAAAAGTTTAACTTCCACATTTTGTGTTCCAATAATTGTCTAAATGCTGCAGATGTTGCTGGTTATATTTAGTTTCACTGTTTTGTTTTATTGGATGTTTTAACATTTGCTAGGCAGCAGTGCTCTGCAATGGTGAAGTCTTGAGTCTCGATTAATAAGATGTTTATTGCTTCTCATTCCTGTAATGATTTTAAGTGATTTGTTGAAAAAAGTTTTCCATATTCCCATCAGGTCCTGTTCAATGCGGTATTGGAGAATGCTTGCAGTGAGCAAGGAGCAAGGATGTCTGCCATGGACAGTTCAAGCAGAAATGCTGGCGAGGTTCTTGATCGTCTCACACTTACTTACAACAGGTCTCTCTCTCTCTCTCTCTCTCTCTCTCACACACACACACACATGCACGCATGCACATACACGCTAAAATTTCCTTCACTTGGGATAAAGTGATTAAACATGAGTTTGAGAATATTGGCTTGGTCATTCATGAGAGAACTCATCAATTGAATTATTATCTTTCTGTTTTAATAACTTGCACAATATGATACTTGACTACTTTTATTCATTGTGTTTCCATCACGACTGATCTTGATTGTTTGTCTGATTGTTTGTGATAGAACTCGTCAAGCATCTATTACCACTGAATTGATTGAGATCATTTCTGGAGCATCAGCACTTGAGGGCTAATTGCAGAAACCTACTTCTAGTTTTTTGATGGTGACGAAATAATGTCTAAGTGGGGGCTTTCCTTGAACTAATGAACTTCGTGTTGCCACCTGGGGGGAGTTTTTTTTTTGTTTCTTTTTTGGCTAAGCTACTCTAATAATTGCCCAGTGTCAATCTTTATACTGGGAATTAAAAAAAGAAAGAAATCATATTTGTGATGGTTTTATTGATTTTGTATGAGTTTGTGCCTTCAAATTTCTCTTTAAAACTTTGGTCCCGCGACTGTCTTTCATCTTGTTTGTTTTCTCCTCTTACAGTGTTTTTTCTTGTGCCTTGGGGTTAAGGCTCAAGGACCTGTAAAGTACATACCTGTCCTAGAGTAAGGTCTATGGAAAGGCGTGGGTTTGATTCTTTTATTAGATTTTTGGCTGAATGAGTACGTATGATGTATCGTTGAACAGAAATAATGTTAACAACAAAAGCTAATCTAGGGGGTCCAATCCAAACCATCTTCATCCTATAAGATGATCCCAAAATGGATGGATGAGATGTTGTAGTCCCCACACGGCAGCACTAGAGGCCCAGGCAGCAATTAAATGGGCAATAGCAATAACATTATTTACAATGTGTGTATAAAAGGTCCCAAAAAGAAAATTTAAGGGCTTGTTTGATGGTCTTTCTTTTCTTTTGGGCCTGTTTGGCAGCCGTCGGTAAAATCAATTTCATTTTTTCTTTTTGAAAAAATAAAAATAAAAATAACAACTTCATAACAAATTTCTTTAATATTGGTTGAAAACACATTACTACATTTTTAAATAATACATTAGATGGTTTTATAAATTATAAATTACTACGTAGTGTTAAGGGTGCGTGGTCCAGTGATTTGAATTTTCACCCTTTAAGAATTATTTTCAAAATCAGATTATTTTTTTGAAATTTCCAAAATGGCGATTTGTGGTTTTGTTATCTATTGTTACAACTTATGGTGGCAAATATGTAATTACCAACCAAACACTTAGATTATTGAAATTGTATTTTTCTATCCCACGCTCTTAGATTTTTCAAAAAAGCCAATTTATATGTAACAATTATAGAGACCACACCGCTATTCTTTCAAAAAGCCCAGTTTCAAAAAACTTTACCAAACTCATTCTAAATGCCGATTAAATATCATGGTAATGGGTACCGGTCAATGAAGAGTGGATCATTGTTAAAGAAGGTTTTTAGAGCTCTTTGAATATCTAATTATTTTTTCAAATGTGTGTAATTCCACACATACTAGATATTTATGAGGAAGAAATCCTTAGAATATACTCTAAGATGCTAGTTAGAGATTTTAAATCTAATTTATAAATTTCAAGAGGCCTTAAAACCACTACGACAATCTCTTGATAATAGTCATAACAGTCAGATATACTAAAAATAAAAGAAGACAAATAATATTCTAATTCCCACCTCATTTTAGTAGAGGCATGCTGTAAACATGATAATTGGCAAAAGGGCCTCTACTAGAACCCAAAAAATAAAAAATAAAAAATAAAAAAGGGAAAGAAAAATGGCAAAAGCGTAATTTGAAATAGTACTGCATGCTCCTTGCCATCAAAATATAACTCTCCTATTACATATAACAATTATCTTATTTCGTATTTACGATTTGTATTAGAATACTATAAAATTCATGAGAATTATGACCCATTTTATGGATATTATAGAAACCTATGAGATACGAATTTATTATTAAAAAGACTGCTTCTAATTTTTTATTTTTTAAATTAATGCCTGAATGGACCCAATGGGCCATGCCTTATTTTCATGAATACGTGCACAATGACTAAACATCACACGCACAATCTTATTTGTAATTACTTATCTCTTGGGTGAGCTTAACAAGGAAACATTGGTGCACAATTGAAAATAAATCATACGAAGGTTATGAGTTCTAGCTAGTTTTGGCAGGTATTTTTTGCAAAATAGGGAGAGTTAATAGGATCAATAAATTTTTTAGATGTGGGGCTAATGTATAACATTTTACAACTTTGTACAGGAAGCATCTGAAAATATACCTTCAGGCCTGATATATAAATCCAAGTGCAGCTATTACAATCATTACATTAGTGAGACTAGAAAAGGCCTGTGTTTATAGTTTACTGATGAAGTGTTGTTAATCCTCCACACCCCACAGACTAGAGCTAGGTGCTGCACTTGCTTGTCTTTATTGATATGGGGGTCTGGGGCAGCGCCTTAGGGGAAAATTTTGCAAATTGCCGAATTACGTAATTTTTTGTGTCGTGTGATTGCCTTATGAAAGAGAGCTTGAATCAATATGGTGATTTCCATGGGATGTTGCGTGCCTTATACCCCATGCATGATATGACACTTGATACAATGGATCCTACTGTGCAAGAAGGTGCAGAAGGGCCTACTGTGCAACAATCGGTAGAAGGTCCTAATGATGATGCAAAAAAGTTTTACAACCGAATGGAATATGTGGAGAAACCTTTATACGAAGGGTGTACAAAATTTACCATATTCTCAGCCATTGTGGTTTTGTACCACTTAAAGACTCTTTGTGGGTTTTTTTTTGATACCATTCACAGGGAAACCAAGTAACCATTGTTCAGATTTACAAAATAGCTGGGTTATACCAGCAATATTGAGTTGGCACTCTAGTTGCCATCTTTGCTACAGAACAAACCTGGCCTAAGACTACTTTAGGAGCAATACATAACTTATAGTTTAATCCATTTTGTTGCATAAAACTCATATAAGCTAACATAGTGTTAGAAAATTTAGATTCCGGTTGATAGAATTAATAAGTTTTAAACTCAAGTTGTTAATTAGATTTATTATGAATAAACTTGTTAAAACAAACAAACATCAATATCATGTAGCGGAAAAATAAATAAGACAAGATATGATGACCTAGGAAAACCAATGAAACAAACTCGTTTCACAGCAAAAAACTTGGGAGAAAACCTTCTTGAAAAGCAATCCACTATAGTAAAGAGAAGTTTTAAATTTAGTATAAAACTTTTGTCCCTAGACTTTACAATCCTCGTAGATAAACTTACAGTACAAACCTTCTACCGCTTCAGAACCTCTGAACTTTTCAATATATGAACGCCACCTTTTTGATGCATGGATCCCAATACGTGACTCACTCTTTTGCACAAATTCCAGTACGTGACTCACTCACCAACTTAAGAAGGAAGAAGAATGTTGGTTGCAAAGTTCTTCACTTCATCAACAATGAAGATCAATAAACACTTGATTACAAAACCCTAAGGCGTAAAAACGCAGTAACTTTTTTCAGAGAGAATAAGGTTTCAGTCATCTTTTTGTATATGTTCTCCTTCTATTCTCATATGTGATGGCCTTTAAAATAAGCCTTATATATGCCTAGGGTTGTGAGAAAAGAAACCCTACACATACATGTCAGCATGGGCTGAAAATCAGATCTGAAAATTTGAATTTCGTAAAGCTTGATAGATATAGTTGTTGAGCTAGCTATTGAGACCTCGATAGATAGCTATCTGCCGAGTTTTAATGAATCAACACTTCTTCACTTGTTTCTTAGACAGATTTGCATGACTTCAATACTAGACTTGAACACTTGTTCTTTGAAGTATTAAACACATCCTAGATCTATCCAAATACAAGTAGAGTGCATTTTGTCAAAGGATTAACCAATACATAAAATGTTGACATATGTTCCTAACATTCAATCACATATGTCCTAACACATAGGAGTCTGCTAACAACTTGAGCTTTTAGCACTATTCAAAACTTGGACCAAACCTTTACTGCTAGATAATATCAAAAGTTGAAAAAAGCCATGAGTTTTGGTTGTCAACATTGCCTTCATCATAGCTTCTTTTGTGGCCCCATACTCGGACCTTACTAAACTACTAGTTGCTCCACAAAACATAATGTCTCCTTGCAAGTTTTTTGCTTCATAAGCATAGGCACATCTCTTAGCTTTCTTTCTCCAGGCACCAGCAATCTTTATGATTAATTATCACTATCTTGCTGCTGTCTGAGGTCCTAGATTTGTTCTTCTGGTGTGCTTGTTATTGCCTAGTTGAGCTGCATAATAGTCCTTGTACCTGCAAGATAGTGTTTGAACCATTAGTATTACTTCAATAGGATTTGGATCTTTGCCTTCATGAATAACCAAGTTCCTATGTTTCCATATAGCCCATAAATTAATGAAAAATCCTTGCATGTATTCCATAGCTGCCTCCTTTTTTGTATTGTGTCTAATCAGTAACTGTGCAACCCATTGCTGCATTGTGATGTTTTGGAATTCAGAAGAGTGGATAGCTAGAATTGAGCCATGCCAACAAGCCCTTGCAAAGGAACAAAGAAGGAATAGGTGAGTGGATGATTCTTCCTCTGAATCACACAGAGGATAGTGGGATTGGACACCTACTCCCCTGTTTTTAAAGTTAAGCTTGGTAGGTAAGCTGTCATGCAATAATCTCCACACAAAATTGCATATCCTCAAAGACACTTTAACCTTCCAGGCTTTGTTCCAAACCCTATCTTGAACGTGCACAACACTATTTTGGGATTAAGAGGGAGGATTTAAGTATTCCAACAGAATTTCATATGTTGCTTTGACCTTGAATTCACCAGAGCTGGAATATTTCCATAGTAGTTTATCCTTAATTGAACCAATCTTTGACAAAGGAGTTTTTAGGCTTTTAGACCATTGGGGATAAGGATACATAGCTCAGATTAGATCAGGTTTCCAGGAATGAGTGTAAGGATCAATTAGGTCAGCAACTGTACCATTCAGTCTTCCAAGGTTGTTATGATTCAATGGGGAACATTCAAACCAAGCTTGGTGATTTAGGGGGATGTTTGCACCTCCACCAACCATCCATTTTCCTTCTCTGAGCTTATTATTGTTTTGTTTTATTATACTCTTCTAGAACTAGGGACGATGAGACTTAGGAATGCACTCATGTAAGGAGCATCTAGGGTGAAATTTTGCTTTGAAGGTTTGAGCAAGAAGGGAATTAGGATTGTGAGTGATAATCCAAAATTGCTTTGCAAGCATGGCTTGATTCATTAGGTTGAATTTTTTGAATCCTAGGCCTCCTCTACACCTTGGTTGACAGATTTTGTCCTACTTGAGCATGTGCATCCTCCTCTCTTTGTGGTTGGATTAACAAATCATTCACTCTGTTGCTCTAAGTTTTGCAAAATTTACTTCCTTCATATGCTAAGTTGTAAAAATATTGTTACGAGACTAACAAGATAATTAAGGATTTGGGTTTGGGTTATGACAAGATTCATGCTTGTCCTAATGACTGTATGCTATATTGGAAGGAAAATGGTAACCTTGATGCTTGCTCACATTATGAGGAATCAAGATGGAAAATTACGTGAGTCGAATGTAGGGGATAATACACATGCTTCATTAAATAAGATAAAGAATAAAACTGCAAAGATCCTACGTTGGTTCTCTTTAAAGCCAAGATTGCAATGACTATTTATGTTAACCGAACTAGCTACTAATATGAAATGACATGCTATTGGTTGAACAAATGACGAGATAATGAGGCATCTTGTTGATTTTGAAGCTTGGAAACAATTTGATGGTAAGTATGTATAGTTCTCATCTGACTCCTGCAATGTCAAACTTGGATTATCAGCAGATGGGTTCAACCCGTATGAAATTATGAGTACTAGTCACAGTACATGACTGGTTGTTTTGGTTCCAATCAACCTCCCCCCTTGGATGTGCATGAAAAGATCTTCCTTGATTTTATCACTCGTTATTCTTGGTCCAACCTCACCTTGGATTGCTATAGATGTCTACTTACAACCCTCAGTAGAAGAATTAAGAGAGTTGTCTTCTAATACTAGATTCCAATTGCGTGTAGCATTGATGTAGACCATAAATGATTTTTCTGCATATGTTGATTTGTTAGGTTGGAGTATGAAGGGTATGCTTGCATGTCCTTGTTACCAATTTGATACTGACTCTCGTTACCTAAAAAATGGCCGGAAAGTTTGTTACATGAGATATAGGCGATGGTTGGATAACAATCACAAGTTTCGTGAAGAAGATAAAAAAGTTGATGGGACTAAGGATTTTAGATTGGCTCCAATGACACCATTGGGCTCGGACATCATGATGCAAACATAACAGTTAGTTAGACGTTGTCTTAGGAAGAAGTATCGAGCTCTTTATAATAAAAGAAAGAGAGGGGATGAAGATTTGTGTTTAGAAGAAGACAAGCATTTTGTTCACCTTGGTCTATTTGGATGATCATAAGTTGCATCATAATATTGATGTGATGCATACCAAAAAGAATGCAATTGATAATATAATGGAGTCGTTGCTAGACTTGGAAGGCAAGACAAAGGACACCCACAAGGCACGCCTTGACAAGGCCATGGGTATATGAATTGAACTTCACCTAGTACTCAAAGGTGTTGATAATGCTTGTTATAATATGACTACAAGTGAGAAAGATGGTTTCCTACAAGTTTTGAAGGATGTAAGAGCGACTAATAAGTACGCTTCGAATATTTCATGTTGTGTCCATCTCAAACAATGCAAGATTTCTGGTTTGAAGAGTCACGATGACCACATCTTGATGCAACAGCTCCTTCCAATAGCTTTGCGCGGATTGTTGCTTGCTCCAATAACTAGGCCTTTGATAAAGTTCTATTTTTCCTGTGAAATATGTTCCAAAACACTGAGTGTGTTAGATCTTGAGATACTTGAAAAAGACATTGTAGTCACGTTGTGTGAATTGGAGAATATATTGCCTCCATCATTTTTTATAGTTATGGTACATTTAGTCATGCATTTTGCAAGTGAAGCCAAGCTCGCTGGCCCAGTTTAGTATCGTTGGATGTATCCTATTGAGAGGTAAGCCTAATATTTTACCAAGGAGTGAATTGTTTTTGTTTACCTGTTACATTGTTCAATTGTTGAGTTCAGTATTACATTTAGGTACCCATCACGACTTAAGTCTTACGTGCGAAATAGAGCCACTCTAGAAGGATCTATAGTTGAAGGGTACATAGTTGAAGAGTACATAGTTGAAGAGTGCTTAACATTTTGTTCACGGTACATGGATGACATTGAAGCTATTTTCAATCGACCTATCAAAACATATGACAATTCTACTGGTGTTGTGTCTTACATCACACTAGGTCATTCGGAATTTACCTAAGCTCATTGTTACATTCTTTTCAACTATGCCGACATTGGACAATTTTGTAAGTTATAGTTGAATCAATATGTTTAAGCTGGTAATCCATCACAAGAAATAATGTTTTCTTAACACTAACACAATTGCATACACATTATGCACAAAGAAGTGATCGAGGATGAACTAAGAAAGGTCCGCTATTGTATATCCGATGTTGTTATTTATGAGCACCACATGGAGAAATTTTGTGGCTGGTTTAGAGATCTTATAAGTATGAACGCTAAATTAAACAATTTGTGGTTGTAACATTAAAGTAAATAACTTACTTATAATATACATGTATAAACATGCTAGGTTGTGTCCATGAATGATGATGATAGGTAGAAACTTAGTGTTACTCTTAGAACAATTGTTGCATGCCCATATACTAGAGCCAAGTGGATGAAGCACTATGTCACAAATGGTTTAAAATTTCAAACTAAAGATTTCGAGACAAATAAGAAATCTTAAAATAGTGGAGTAAGTGTCGTGACTGAAGGTGGTGTTGCTTACTAAGGTATTTTAACTAATATTATTGAGTTGAATTATTTGGACAAAGAAAGATGTGTTATTCAAATGTGAATGGGTCGACGTTAGAGTAGGTGGGGGTACAAGATTGATGAGTTTGGTTTTCCTCTTATGAATTTTACCCACTTGATACATGTTAGGGATGAACTGATAGATGAGCCATATGTATTGGCATTTGAAGTTTTATAGATGTTTTATGTGGAAGGAAAAATGGAAAAAGATTGGTTTGTAGTTGTTAAAACTAAAGCAATGGATGTGTTTGACGCTGGCAGTGGTCCTTTGCACGGTGATTATGACACAGATATTTACTACGAGAATTTTCCTTACAATATCACTGCTGACAATATGGTTTCTGACAACATTGGTTTGGCTTGAGCTGATGTTGATGAGAATCAACAAGTATTTAAGAATCCATTGCATGTTCCAGTTGGGCCTATTACAAGAGCAAGATCCAAGAATATCAAAGAAGCACTTAATGGGCTGATTCAAGAGATTTGGGCTGATTCTAACGCAGGACATTCCAAGCTTGGCCCAAAGGAAGATGAAAGCGTAATAAATATAATTCAAGCTATTTAGGGCTGATCTAGCTTAATTGGGAGTGATTTATGGTGTGAATTATTGGCTGATTGACTTTCCAACTCTATATCAGTTAAGACAGATTTTTTCCTATTTTGAATCTGCTAATTTCAGACCAAATCAACTTTTATTTAGGGTTTTATTATTTAGTACGTTTTTTAGGTATTTTCCTTGTTTTTAGGTGCATTTAATGCTTTCTAGGTCAAATTTAATTCCTGATATGGTAAGGTATCAATTAGGAGTTATTTTAGAATATATTTTTTTTGTCTGTCAAGTTTTATGGAGCCCTTAAATAGGCTCTGAAGTTTGTAAACGTTTTTATGATATTATTGAATAAAAATCAGAAAAGGTGAGGCTTTGCTCTCTTTTGGTTCTTCAAGAACTGTGAACTTATCAAGGATTCTTCCTTGTGGCGTTCACACTTTATACCTTCGGTTCATGATTCTTCATAATCATTGGGTCAAGGTCAACTTATACCTTTGGTTCGCGTTTCGATTATAAACATTGGGTCAGGGTTTCTATCATAAATTTGAATTTTAGCTTTCCTGGGTAAATATTCCAATATTTTTGTTGGGTCTCAAAACGTATCGATTGAGGTTCGCATCAGATGTAAAAGGAAGCACACTCAATGCATTAATCATTGCTGAGAAAGACTTGCAAGAAGTGGACTTCATAGTTGATAATGATTTTATTAATGATGAATTCAACGATGAGGACTATAGCAGAAATGTGTAAAATGATGGTTAGTAGTGTAATGTAGTAATATTATCTTTTGAATTACTATGTTCCTATTATAACACTTCAGATTAGAATATGCATTTTGATTGTCACTTATTCTATGTTTTGACTTATGTAAATGAAAATTCAATGATTTCTATTTGCGTGGCTGGTAATGTGCTTGTTGTGTGTTACAGTCTAAAGAGTTTGTTTTTTTATTGGTTTTAAACATTGTAAAGAAATGGGAAAATTAAGGTAGACTGGTAGAGACAAACTTGATACTATTGGACTAGATTCATGCTAATATATATCCTTAAAATGGTCATGAAAATGTAAGTGAGAATAAGTAAATATTAATTCTTGGTCACTATGATCCTTAAAATGGTCATGAACTTGTATATTCTTGCAAAATAATTGTAATTGCTTGATATTTTTTTCTACTATGCAAAACAAATCTAGTGGTTTGATGTAAAAATTTTAGAAGATTCTTTAATCCATATTGGTCTGATGATTTGTAATCATGTGAAGTAGATTAACTAGTGGATTAATTGCATAAGATACTACAATTGTTTTGGGGATTGTATTGTGAATTCTTCCCCCTTGTAATTAAATTGGTTCAATTTGTTAGTATTTAGGTTGTTATCTAGCATATGATGTTGGGTTTATCATGTTTGATAATATGGTTAACAGTTGCTTTGTATATATATGTTTTTTTTTTAAATTTTAATTTTATAATTATCATGTTTGTATTGTTAAGTTATTGTACGCAGGGATGGGAAGGAAATGGTGGTTTGAGTTCATTGATGTTGGTGAATGATCTTCACAAGTAGGATCCAATGAAGAACAAGTAGTCCAGGGAATTCTTCTAACTGAGGAAGATAGATGACATTCTTCTAGAAGTGATGATGAGACATAACCACCATGTACTTTTATTTTGTATGATCTTATAGTTTGAAATTATAAGTGCTTTGTAATTTGATACAACTTGTTGATAGTTTAATAGATACTGAGGACGTACTCACAACTGAAGAGGACAATGTACATAAAAAACGTGGGTCTAATAGGTTTAATAATATTTGGAATATTTCCCTAGGGAAAAGACCTACTTTGTGAGTAAATAAAATGGGTTAGCTAATTGGCAAAAATGCTACATCTTGGGCAAGGTGGTTAGGAATTGTGGCTAGAACACCATCAATGTGCCCAATTGGTTACATTCGTTGGTCTTTAGTGCCACAGCAATATAAGAACAATGGTAAAAAGGAGTTTATTTATTACTTGTTATTATGTTGAAAATGTGATGTGTTAACTCAACTTTACACATGGTAGGAGTGATGGATAATTCATGCAAACCGCATCAAACCTGCCAAGCAAAGGAAGTGGGCTTTGTCACAGATTGGGAAGCTGTGGAGAAATCACAAAGCTTATTTGAATGAGAAGTACTGCACATAGGGCCTTGATAAGGAAGATATACTTAAGCTGCGACTGCCAGAGGTTGATCTTGGGTAGTTTCACACATTGGTTGAGTACAAGTTTTCAAGGCCAGACATGATATTAATATTTTCAGAATTAAATATGTTTTGCTTTTATATGATCTATGTTTAAGAGTATCATATTCATTGGACTTGAAGAATATATTAGATTGTTGATGTAATTGGTATTAACTTTGTTGAAATGTTTGTAGGAATTGTCTAAAGCGAACAAAGCCCACCGTAAGAAGCCAAAGGAGAAACATACTTGTGGATCTAGAGGCTATGCCTAGGCAGTGGATTTCCTTGTAAGAACTAAATTTTATATATTAGAAATATGTAAAAAAATAACAAAACTTAAATTATTTTGTGTTTTAAAGTAGAAGTAAATGTGTTTTAACACCATAGTTCTATTTTAATGAATGTAATGACCATGTTGTAGGAAAAAAAGAATGGGAAGCCAATAGAGAGAGCAGAGTTTTATGAAGTGGTGTATTCACATAAGGATGGTATTGCTATTACAGCAAAAGTGGCAGAAAACATTGTAAGTATTATATAGAAAGTACTTGGAGAGATATTATACCTTACTCATGTTGTCAAGTGTGTTATTATAATCGTTGCTAATATGTTGTCTTATTTATTTGTGAATATTAGGCAAAAATGAAAGAGCTATTGGTGGCTGGATCACAGTTGCAAGGTGAGGCTAGTGAGAGAGGCGTCTTATGGCAAGCTGATGATACATTAGTACAAGTCATGGGTCTAGAGAGAAGTGGCCATGTCTGGGGGGCAGGCTTGGGACCAACCTTGTCTAACACTCATACGAGGATCGTGGAAGATTGTACACCATCATTGACATCTATTGCAACAGATTAGAGGGTTAAGAAGATGACCACTGAAATAGTTGAGTTGAAGGAGAAATGCTATAGTGTTGATGCCTTGAAAGCTGAAGTGATGTTGATGAAGAAAATGTTTTTTCAATTAAACCCATTGTTTACTAGCTCTCAGGTATAAAAGTTTGAAATCCATTAGCCATGTTTTTCATAACTAAATGTTATAATATTTGCACTATAATGAACATTAGCCTTAAATAGGATTGGACTTGTATATCAACACATAGTTGTTGATAACGTATAATGTTTTTCATAAATTTATGTGTTCAAGTGCATTTGCCATGTTATTCATGTAGTTATGTAATGTGTTCAATTAGTAATAGATTAGTGATATTGTGTCATTCAACTACTAATGTTGCTATTAAATAAACTAATTCATTGTGCATTTATTATATTGTAGGATGATGATGATAATTTGGCAGCAGATATCCATTCTCCCTGTGATGTGGATTTATCATCCAATGACAAGCATTAGGCGATGATGATGTAGATTGTGGGCCTTATTTTGGAGTAGCTAGTTGGACATATTTGGTATTTATAATAAAGTTTCAAACATATATGTGTGTGTGTGTGTGTGTGTGTGTGTGTGTGTGTGTGTGTGTGTGTGTCATAGTTGGAAGCTTTATTATAGCATTCTAAATAGTTGGAATGTATTCTTTTGTGCGTAACATTCTAAACATTTGGATTGTATTCTTTTGTGCATAACGTTCTACACCTGCAGAATGTATTTTTTTGGTATATATTTACTGATATGGTGTAAGTAAATATATTTGGTTTGTTGGTTAGTTTAAAGTGGATCCGTTTTGGTATTTGGTATTGTATTTAGTTTACCTATAACGAAGATGTTAAAGCAAAATGCAGGAAAACAATGTTGATGCCAAGAAAAAAAAAGACAATATATATATAGCAGCGGTTATAAAACCATTGGAATAGGGTGTATTTCTATTTCATTAAATACCTTGTAGTGGCGGTCCTAACACCATAGGCACAAGCAGGGTCTATTACAACGTTTTAAAAATGCTAGTATAAGGCATATTTCTATTCTTAAATACCCTGTAGTGGCGGTTTTAAAACCATAGGCATAGGCATGGCCTATTACAGTGGTTTAAAACCATTGGTATGGGATATATTTTTATTTCCTTGAATTTCCTATAGTGGTGGTTTTGAAACTGTAGGTATAGGCCTGTCCTATTACAACAGTCTTAAGAAGCAAAAAGTGCTGGTATAGGGTATTGAAAACCGATGTTAAATGTAAAATGAGAAAATATAAAAAGTCCTATAATGACTGTAGGGGCAGCTTTTACTTGGAAAGCCCAAAAGAGAAAAGGACTCCGGCTTAAAGAGCCCAAAACAATGAATTTATAGAGAGTGGGCTTGAAACTGAACTCCAAGGTGCTGGACAGTAATTATAGTAGGTTAAATGATATTTGAAAGCAAGAATATGTAGTTCAATGCAAAGAAAATCCTTCTCGACAAAGTCCGAGGATGGTGGTTCTTATATATTTCTCTTAGACTTAAGTGCAATTACAGCTTTTGAGTGTACAATGATTTTTCTCTCTCTAGATTTTCTGATGATCCCCCTGTAATGAGGATTTCCTTCTTTATATTCACCTTCACCACTTCATCTCAACCCTTTACATGTAGACCAGATTACTAGTTTTGATACTTATCCCATCAGTACCTTCCTGAAGTCTTCATGGACAGCTGTAAGGTTGGAGGTTACTGTTCAGGTATCATCTCCACATTGATGCGGCCAGAGAGTTAGCTGCAGAGTATTTAATGTAGTGGTAGCAGCTTTTCTCTCAAATATTTCTCATCGTTCCTTTGTCTTATCCCCATCTGATGCTTATCCTTACCAACATGAAGGTCTGGTGCCTCTTTCTTGATAAAATGTTGGATCGTTGACCCCTACTCTGCTTAGCCGATGAGGTATTTCTCCTCGGACTTCATTCTCACTCCTTTACGACCAGACTTCTTCTACAACTTATTGATTTGTATGTCCTCGTTAATGTCCACTTGTCCTCGGATGACTTAATGTCCTCGGACACGGCCTACGACCCAATATCCTTTTCTGGGCCCTTTACCCCTACAACGACGGTTTTCATTTTTAAAAAGTGCCGATATAGGTCTTGAAACTGCTAATAAGGATATCCCAACACTTAAAAAAAATGGCGGAGATAGGGTTTTAAAACCTTTGGGACCTGTACTGGTGGTTTTAAAACTACCGGTATAGATTAGTCGGACCTATTGTCACACTCGTTGGGCAACACTACAAAAAGTGTTGGGATAGAGCATTTTGGTCTATACCAGTGCTTTTTGGGAATATAGCCGCAGTTTAAAAATGTTGAGATAGCCCCAGTTTTTTGTAGTGGTCTTTTCCCTCCATAGCTTACAAGTACTATACTTGTGAAGTGACTATTACATCAAAGGTATGCTATGACTTTTTTTTTTTTTTAAATAATTCAATTGTTACAACAAATGGGAGATGAATAATTAATTTGTACTATGGTTTTCCTTACAAAGGAGATTATGCAATATCATTGAATTGCAAAATTAGGTCTTTGAATACTATATATAGCGTATTACTACCCAACATAACTATATAAGGAATTTAAACAAAAAATGGAAACAAATAAAAT
This sequence comes from Castanea sativa, assembly GCF_040712315.1. Taxonomy (NCBI): domain Eukaryota; kingdom Viridiplantae; phylum Streptophyta; class Magnoliopsida; order Fagales; family Fagaceae; genus Castanea; species Castanea sativa. The sequence continues at coordinate 34,623,344 of NC_134016.1, read as the reverse complement.
ATAACGTATCCAACAACAAAAAATATGATGTAGATGCTACTGTATGTAACATTGTTACTATCTAATCGAATGTGATTATCGCTTTGTTTGTTTCACTGGAAAACCTTCTGCAAAGATAGTTTTTCACATTTTCCAGTGTTTGATAGCACAAAAAAAACCTGGTCAATGGAAAACTATCTTTGGTCAACGGAAAACCCTAATAAAAATAAGGCTTATTTTCTATAGGTTGTTTTCCAAAAATTTTTTTTGGAAAACAATCTCTTTCTCACACGTTGCATCTTCTATAAATATTATCTTCGTCTATAGCTGTGGGAAACATAATTTTTTGGCGTCTTCTCTTTCTCATAGTAAGTTTTCTCACTTTTTCTCTCTTCCCTTTGCTTTTCCTCTCCTCACACCCTCACTGTCACTAACTCTGGTCTCTCCTCTTTCCATAGATCTCTCTCTCTCTCTAACTATTTCTCCAGACAAAAGTTACTTCTTTTTCATACATAAAGTGCAAAAAAAAAAAAAAAAAAGAAGAAGAAGAAGAAGAAAGAATGAATGAAGTAAAAGATAAATTTTTTTAAATATAGTACCTATATTGCTCTAAATTGCTTTTACATGGGACAATATTTACCGTGGACTAATAATATTGTTATATAATGAATGATAATTGTTTAGGAGAATTGCATTTGTTGGTAAATACTTTTTTTGTTAGCAGATACTATGCAGTGATGATATATTATGCAGTACATTATGTAAATACATAATTTAGGGTAATATTGAAGACTTGTGGTTGATCATAATAAACAATTAGTATACCAACAAAAAGAGTAGATAATTAAAAGTTATTGTTATTTATACTTATTGAAAATATATTCTCCTGTCAAATTTATATATATATATATATATAGGCAAATGGTTGATATATGTGTATGTACGTACGTATGTTACTATCTATATATATGAACAAGATAAGTGGTAGAGATCATGAAAATTTGATAACTAATTAATTTTGATTGTATATTTTCAAAACTTTAGTATAAAAACCAAATTCATTCTTGGTTTTTTATTTATAATGATTACATTAGTTAGTTTACATAATATACATGTTTTAAATTATACAAGAAATATTTTTAAAAAATTGCATACCAAACGCCAGAATACATTCTCAAGCTCATTTTCAAGGTCGTTATTAAACACTGAAAAATGAGATAATTTTCTAGAAAATACTCTTTAAAAAATGAACAATTTTTCAAAAAACGTTAATGCTGAAACAAACAGAGCATATATTTATAATTTTATATGAGTATAAACAAAAAGGGAAATAATTTTTAGTGAGATTTTTTTTTTGAGAATTTTTTTTTGGGTGTGGCTTACTTTTAGTACTTTTTAAACTGGACATGTCCTTTTATTTTAAATATATAATAACAAGCAGTAGTGAGTTTTAATCTCCACATTTTATTTAGTTAGTGCGTGATGTGGTAGACTTTCATCAAAATAATATGAGATTTTTTTTAAAAAAAATTACTGGAGGTAAGCCATACCCATTTTTTAATTACTTGTTATACCATAAAAATTATTAGAGGTGTCATTCTTTTTTTTTTTTTTTTTTGAGGAAAAGGTGTTGTCATTCTCACCTTAAAAAACATGGATATTGAAGAATTCTTCCACGCAATTTCTGTACCTTACCTTATATTTGTAATTAGTTGTCCGTTAAAATAAAAATCATTCTAGTTAAAAATACTTATTATTCTAAAAAAAAAAATTAATTAGTGGGTGATGCGGTAGTCTTTCATTAAAATAAAATGAGATTATTTAAAAAAAAAATACTGGAAGTAAGTCATACCCATTTTTTAATGACTTATTATATCATATTAATTATTAGAGATGTCATTCTCATATATATATATATATATATATTTTTTTTTTGGAGGAAAAAATGTCATTCTCACCTTAAAAAACATGGATATTGAAGAATTCTCCCACTCAATATCTGTACCTTACCTTATATTTCTAATTAGTTGTCCGTTAAAATATAAATCATTCTAGTTAATTTGGTTGGCTCAGAGTATCATTGCAGAATAGGGAGAGAGAATTGGAATAATAAAAATTATTATTATTATGAGTTGCTTTTTATTTTTGTAGTGAATTTTTGGTTGTTACTTGTTAGGATTGAAATTCTAGGCATACTATGCATCAACGAATATCATTTTACAATTTGAGTTCTTGTACCGATGAAATCACACAATATTTTAAAAATAAATTGATATAAATCCACCATAAGGTAAAAAAAAAATGGGACACAAAAGGAAATAAGATTGAGTGCACTACCATTCCATTTTAGAATTGAAGTATAAAATGTAATATATTAAAATACATACCACCTATAATTCAAAATGAGGTTGTTGTGATTTGTGAATATTTCTTTTAGATTTTTTTTATAACTTAATTTGCCTACGAACATATCAAAACTCACATTTAATTTCACTATATATATATATATATATTGAAGTGTCAATTTGTGGGACCACTATAAAAAGAGAAGGATAAAGTTTAGTTACAAAATTGGTTGTAACCTTAAGCTACAAAAGTCAATATCTTTTTATAGGAGGTAAATTTTGACAAATTTACCATTAGATTATTTATTCTTCTAATATCTTCAATATTTGCAAAATTTTAAGAAAATTAAAAATCAGTAGCTATGTTATCAATAAAATTTTTAAATTACAAGTTTTTATAATTTAAAATTATGCATAAAATATAAGCTTATAGATTATATAGTAAATAATATCCGATTGACACAAAATTTGACATATGTATTAAGAGTCTAATCAACATACAATTCAACAGTTACATTTTCAAAATATATAATAATATTTATTTTATTGAGTGAGTTTGTAACTTTAAGTTATAACTAATTTTGATGCTAAATTTTGTCCAAAATAGAATTTAGGTGCACCAATCACATTCACAATGTGACATTTAAGTATATAGTGGTGAATGAAGGGTGAGTTTCAATTAGCTCAGTTAATAAAATTTCTTATCTTCGAAACTAAATGATGTTTAGATCTGTTGATAAAGAGCAATCATTCAAGTAGTTAGGTTGTTTTGTTGGAAGAAAATTAAAGGGTGACATAGTTACTAACACGTGTCAAAAAAGGGGACGTGTTGGTTTTGTGGGCAGTCGACAGTGGGAGAGAAACCGAAGCTCTCTCCCGTGCATGAACATATATATGTATGTAAACGCATGTACAAAACCTTCTCAGTTTCTCAGGGTACACGCTCAGCCCTCTATATATATACATAAGTGCAACACCTACTATTATTCTGACCTGTTCTCTGTTACCAAACAGTTCTCATCTCATCTACAACACAGCGTTTGCTCCTACTTTCTAGGGTTCTTCACAGAGCGAAATGGCCATGGCTGCGCTCCGACGAGAGGGGAGGCGTTTCGTCCCTCTGATCTCTCCTCAACCAATCTCCGCCGTCCAATCCTCTGTCATCTCTCAGTTCGTACTTTCATCTCCTCTCTCTCGTCTTTATCTTCTTCTGTTTGGTTGATGAGAAATGATTATATAGGAAAAAAAAAATGAAACGCTATCGAAAATTGTGTTGAATAAATTGTTCTAGCTAGGTTTTATTAATCTCTAGCTGATTAGTGTGACAGTGCATAGATATGTTTAGTAGTATTTGTATCTTATCTGCTGTTTGGTTGATGAGAAAACTTGGGAAATGCAAAAGGAAATTATTCTAAATGGTTTTGTTTATTTATTTTTGGCTGTAATGGTGCTGAGAAATTACAATTTATACAAACTTGAAGAAATTATAAATCACAATGAAAACACATTCTTAAAGGTACGTTTGGAATGGAGGAAGAGGAGATAGGAAAGTGACTGGAATATATACTATTCCACCCAAACATAGGGTTAAGAAAAGAAATCACAAAGATTTGAAATAAATTTTATGCTTTATTTTGTTTTTGTGTCATTAGAATTGACACCTCCTATACCCTTTAGCCAATAAGGGTGAATGCCCTAGATTAACTGGTAACTGGTTAAAATAGGTAGAGTGAATACAGTTAGTTGTCCTTAAGTTTTACTGGTTAGAGGCAAGTTCAAATGATCATTCTTTAGAAATGTTTCCTACATTATTAAAAAGAAAAAAGGATTGATGCCTCTATTCAATTACTTTAAAGTGTATTTAGTAGCATTATAACTATTTTCTTGGAGCCATACCAATTAATGGATCATGTATTTGAATTTTAGCAAGCAAAATTAAACATTTTTATTTGGAGAAGTTTGAAATTTTGGTACACTTTAGAAATATGTGGAATTTCATCGGATTTGGGAATACCCATGTTGAGAATTTTTGGAGTTAATGAATAATTTAGTTTCATAATTTCTATATTTATTGTCTAATTGCTCCATATCTGCTTTTATAAAATTATTGCATTTCTTTTTTGCTTTGGAAGTACTAAATTATTTGGCTTGGGTGGGCAGAGAACAGGCCCCTCAGGGAGTGCGCTCAATTTCAACTCAAGTTGGTAAGAATTACTTTCATCATGTAGTTCAGATTTGCATTCTGCTGCCTTTTGGTCACCATTGTTCAGATATGAGATTGTTGATGTTGTTGGCACTTTTTACGTACAGTCAGAAACCGGATGAAGAGTGTGAAGAATATCCAGAAAATTACAAAAGCAATGAAAATGGTTGCAGCCTCAAAACTTAGAGCTATTCAAATTAAAGCTGAAAACTCTCGTGGCGTATGGCAGCCATTTACTGCTCTTCTTGGTGACAATCCCAGTATGTGTCTTAAATAACCTTTATTCTTCATGTGTGCTAGCTGCTCAATTACTGGTTTTATTTTTTATTATATATATATATATATATTTATATCAAATGTTAAGTTTGCAATAGATTGCAAACTGTTGTTTAGAATGCTATTACAAACTACAGCTTGACACATTATGATGCTGTTGTATGACACATTATCAAATCAAGTGCTTGGTTTTTTCATTTTAAAGATCAACTACTAAAATAATTTTGTTTGATACATATTGGTCAACATTTCCCTTGGTAGAAATGGAATTTACTGAAAGTAGGTCACTGATGCCCTTAGTGTCACACCAGTTTTCCATGTTCTGATTTTTTAAATTTTTGATAAGTAAGTTTGGCCCCGAGGAAGATTGGGGAAGGGAAGAATTGAACTTGTGACCTCTGCTTCATTTGGTGTGGTTCTAGCTGCTTGTGCTACCCCTTGGGGTTTTCCAATGTTCTGATATTTTGAAATGGTTTTGTTCATTATATTTTCTTTGCGACAGCTGATTTTTTATCAGCTGTAGCAAAGAAAAAGAAAGAAACTTCATAGAAGTTGAAATGTGAAGAAATAGGTATGCCTAGATCCTTTAGTCTATAGATAAAGAAAGGGTATCTAATTGATAGAAAAAGCATCATAAAGATCAATTAGTGAGCTTTTGGTCTGATACAATGAGAATTGCTTACTTATTTCACAATAGGAGATAAAAGTTAGGTTTTGAATGAGAGAAAAAAGTGAGGAATCCTCTTTTCAACTTTGGCAATATTTGCACAATTTTCTTCTGAAATGCTTTACTTTTTGAGATTAGAGTCTATTGTGATGAAAATGTGTGAAAATAACTTATTTCTTTAAGGATTCCGGAATGGTGCTATTTATTCAAATTTATCAATAGAAGTTGGTCACTACACACACACACACACACAAATTCTCAAGTCTACATTAGCTAAGATATCTGAGCTTGATTTTTTCCAAATCTTTTCGAAAATACACCACTTTCTTTGTTAGCCTGTTGCGCAAAAATGGTTAATGGTTTTGGTTCATAGGTCTTTTAATAAATAGTGATGGTAGTGCTAAGGAGCCAAGAGCCTTGTAATTCGACTGGCATCTCCTAGTGTTTCCAACAGAGACATCTAGAGTTCAAATTTCCCCTCTCCCATTATAATTATTAAAACATTCAATAAATTGTTGCACTCATTAACAAAAAATATAGTGCCAATGTGTTTTGGCTCTAGTAACACCTCCATCCCTTGTAAGAATGAGGTAAATGGTGAAGTTGTGAGTTCAAAGCCTAGGTGCATAACTTATAAGCACATATTTCATATTTTTGCTTTCAATAATTTAGTTAGAATTTTAGGTTTTGCTTGCTTGGTTTAATTTTTTGTGCAAGGGGCATGCTTTTCTAAACCTTGAAAGATTTTTTGTTTTTTAATTTTAATTTTAATTTCTTTTTTCGGCTGCATAATGCATCACATACTTTGGAAATTGCAGCAATTTTTTAATGTATTTGTCATTTTTAATGTTCAAGCACACTTTTAAATTTTTTTGCTGAAAATGCTTAGATGAGAGATTGAAAAAGACCTTTTGCTAGAATTTGGCCAATTTAGGCTAACAAGAAAGTGCTAAAAGTACTTTGCTCACAGATTTTTAATTAAAGCTGTACTTGGTAGATTTACAGTCACCCTTACCAGAAGTCTTACCTCCACCCTTCAAATTGTAAAACATTGCAATTCTTCTTTAAAATGATGTTTCTTATGTGTTCATTTAGTGACTTCTCTTTCTATTCTTTATTTTTCATCCCTTTTGACCAATACATATCTTCCATTCTTGATTTTTAGTTGCCCTCATTGTCTTTCCTTGTGTTGCAATCCTAGGTGTTGACGTCAAGAAGAATGTGATCATCACAGTTTCTTCAGATAAAGGCCTATGCGGTGGGATCAACTCTACTTCTGTCAAGATAAGCAAGGCACTGCAAAAGTTGACTTCTGGTATTTTTTGCAAGCCAATTCCTTATCATCAAATAATATTGGTTGTTATCTACAATAACATATTTTTCTATTGCCACAGGTCCTGAAAAACAAAGTACATATGTTGTTTTAGGAGAAAAGGCCAAAGCGCAATTCATACGTGACTCAAAAGATAACATTGAATTATGCATCACAGAATTGCAAAGAAATCCATTAAATTATACACAGGTTAGTCTCTTTTGTTTCTTGGTACCATATATTATAGGAGAAGAAAGTTTTTTATTGTTTGTTTGAATATATGTGAATGTGAATTCAAAATTAATACCTTGTTGTAAGTCATCTATTGAAAGCTCAAAGTTATCTATCAAAGAAAATGTAGTGAATGCTAGTAGTGCGGTTAAGATCTGTTCATCTGGTGATTCTGGTCAACAAGGTTTTTCTGGCTTTAGGTCTTGTAATGTGAGGCCTTATAAATACCAGTTTAATTTACATTAAAGCATTATCAGATTTCAATGTCTTCATTAAGACTTTGACTTAAGTTCATGTTTTTCCTCTTTATTTCTTACCGAATTTTTTTTTTGATCCATTAAATGCCTAGCCATGACATGAGAATTCAAAAAGCCTTGCATCATTGTAAGTAATATATTGAAAGCTCCAAGTTTTTTTTTTTTAAAGTAAAGAAAATTTTATTCAAAGACATAATAATGTGTCACCCAACTATTCAGGAAGTTTACAGCAGGGGACCAAAACAATCAAATACATTAAGTACAAGCATCCATCAAATCTTAGGCCGAAAAAATAAAATGACTTCCTATGATAAACATCCACTCCAATAGAGTTTTAAAGAAGAAAAATTTTAAATCGGCTATAGTCCTTCAAAATTTTCAAAACATCGGTTGTTTCTCTCCCTCTAAATACACCACATTAAACAATGAGGGACAGCCATCCAAATAACACCATTATGGTGATGACCAAAATTTCCTTGCCAACATGCAAGGAGCTCAACCATAGTATTTGGCATCACCCAATAGACACCAAACAAGGTGAACACCATAGACCACAACTCAGAAACAATAGGACAATGTAGTAAAAGTTATCTATCTAAGAAATGAAATAATGAATGCTCGGAGTGTGATGAAGATCTGTTCATCTTGCTGACAAGGTTTCTTGTAGGTTTTGGTTTATTATGTCAGGCCTTCTGAATGCCAGTTCAATTTAAATTAAAGCATTATTGGATTTCGATGTATTCAATGAGCCTTTGGCTTAAGCTTGTCCTCTTTAGTTCATACTGATTTTGATTGATAATCTGTTACAGTGAGTTTTTACTTGCAATAAGGTCTCCCTTAATTTTGATGATTTGTTTTCTACTTATGAAAAATCCTATGGTATCTACAGATACGGAATTCCCCTATTAAGGAAAAAAGTAGAAGTCTTTATATCTTCGAACATGCAATCACTTTTTCTAATTCTCCTTTCCAATTGTTGCCCTTTTAGGTCTCTGTTCTGGCAGATGACATTTTAAAGAATGTGGAGTATGATGCTTTGAAGATTGTCTTCAACAAGTTCCATTCAGTTGTCTCATTTCCTCCCACAGTGGCAACCGTTTTATCTCCTGAGGTGATGGGGATGCTTCATTTTAATAAATGTTCATTTAAAAAAAAAAAATCATTCCCTTATTTTGCTTTTGGTTTTAAAACACTGTGTTTATGTGGATGTTATGCTTATGTAGACTGTGGAGAGAGAGTCTGAATCTGGGGGAAATCTTGGTGTGCTAGATTCTTATGAGATTGAAGGTGGGGAAACCAAGGGAGAAATACTACAAAACCTGGCAGAGTTCCAATTTTCTTGTGTAAGTTTTCTTTCAGGCTGAAAGTATTTCTATTTCTTAACAGTAGCTGTCAGTTGGGATTGTGTTTATTGTTTTCTGTAACAATCAAATTGTCTTGTATGAACTAAGAATCTAAAAAGTTGATGTGTAAAGTCTTAATGACTATTTCCGCAAATTTAAGCATGCCTAGTAGTTGATGCTGTCAACCAAGTTTCTGGAATTATCTGATATTTTGATAATTTGCTGAGTAGTAGTTCCAAGCCAATATTTCTTGCTGAAGCTGGCAGTACTCAAATTGAGACCCATTATTATTATTATTATTAGTTTTGGGTTGTAGTTATTGGTAAGTTACACATGCACCAAGTGGATTTTGAATCCAGTCTCATCCTCCACCCATTCTTATGGGAGGAGAGATCACTGATTTGAGACCCATCAATTTTTGAAATAGCTGTAGTGTGACTTTGATTTTAAACGCTTGCTGGACAAGAAATTTAATATATATGTTTTTGTGTTCCAACATTTGTTTAAATGCTGTAGATGTTGCTGGAAAGGTTTAATTTCATCTTTTGTTTCTTTGGATGTCATTAATATTTGATAGGCAGCTGTGCTATGCAACTTTGAAGTCAGTACCAATAATTAAGAAGCTTATTGCCTCTCATTCCTGTAATGATTTTAGTTGATTTATTGAAAAAATATGTCCATTTTCCCCCTAGGTCATGTTCAATGCTGTGTTGGAGAATGCTTGCAGTGAGCAAGGAGCAAGGATGTCTGCCATGGATAGCTCAAGCAGAAATGCTGGCGAGATGCTTGATCGTCTCACACTTACTTACAACAGGTCTCTCTCTCTCTCTCTCTCTCTCTCTCTCTCTCTCTCTCTCTCAAACACACACACAAACAAAATAAAATTGCCTTAAATTGGGATAAAGTGATTAAGCATGAGTGTGTGAACAATGATGTGGTCATTCATAATGGAACTCACCAATTGAATTATTTTCTTTCAATTTTAGCAACTCTTGTTAGTTAATATAATACTCGTCGACTTTTATTTTTTGTTATTTCTGTCTCCATCATGACTGACCTCTGTTGTTCATCTGATTGTTTATGATAGAACTCGTCAAGCATCTATTACCACTGAATTGATTGAGATTATATCTGGAGCATCAGCACTTAAGGGCTAATTGCAGACAGCCAACTTCTCGTTTATCCGATGGTGACGAAATAATGTGGCTATCCTAGAACTTCATGGTGCCACTTTTGGGGAGTTATTTTATTTTATTTTTATAAAATTTTTTGGTTCAGCTGTGCTTACCCCTATAATAATCAGATTATAGATTTGGCAATGATGCCTCCATCTGTGCAAGAAAAAGTATATATTATTTAGGAACACAATAAATCTCTCAGTAAATTTTTATTATCATTTAGTTCTTTTTAAATTATAAGTGCTTTGTGTTTTTGTTAGTCTACGTCAAAGGGTTTAAAACTTTGTGAGCACCCTAATAATTACCCAGTGTCAATCTTTGTGCTGGGAATTAACAATCCTATTTGTGATGATTTTAATGGATTTTTCTGATATTTTTTTTTCTTCCTTTTAACTTGTGTGCCTTAAAATTCCTCTTTAATTTTAATGACTATGGTTTGGGGACTTGTCTTTCATTTCGTTTGTTTTGTCATCTAACTGGCGGGACTTCACAATGAGAGAAAGGTACTGCATGTAGCGGATATATAAGATACCATCTTCTTAGAATAAGGCTCAAAGAGAATGTCTCATGTTCCTTAGAGATGTTATATATAACCTGTTACACAAAATAAGAACTCTGTCGTTTTAGGTCATTGGCATGAGTCTGTTCTTATTGGTAGTCTGGGTCCTAAATGGACAATGATGTTTCACAATTATTTTATATTTTCAGTTTGATGATTAGGTGCTACAAGTCAACTTTTGAGGAGTTTAGCAATTTTTTTCGAGTTATGTAAAATGCATTTTCTGAAGAATGAGTTTTGCATTTACGATGCATTGTAACCAAAATTAGAATCCTCAAAACTAGATGATTCCTATATTTCTTATCTGCCCTTGTACCACCTGCAAGCTGCAACTCTCAAATTAGAGCATCTCGTTATTTTTTAAATTTTAACTGAAAAAATCCTTCCGGTTGAAGCTGCATGGGCTTGTCTTATAGACACTAAAGCAGCATGAGAGAGAGAGAGAGAGAGAGAGAGAGAGCATCATATTATGATATTATACAATTCTATCTTAAGGGCATTTTATGGCCTCGTCGTTGGTGGAATTGGTACAACACCCATTGGGGTGGTTATGAAAACATTTAATAGTTCTCCTTGTGAAACACAAATCTAGTAGAGGTTTTGGTGGAGAATTTGATGCATAACCTTTCCAACTCTCTTGCTAAAGCTGATGGCCCACAGTAGAAAACCCCTATATCCAAGCAAATTCACATCTTCAGTATTCACTATTCAGCTATAAGGACAAAATCCTAGAAATATCTTTTTGGAAGAGTCGATGACCAACTTGATGGGAATTGTTATCTTGACCCTTTAAAAAGTTAAAGAGGTTAAATTAAGATGTACTCTTTCACATCTTACCAATCTTTGTTCCTCTGTGTTGACGAGCCAATTTAGAGAAAATGTTAAACCAGTTTGGTCGGGCAAAATGTGTGTGTCCCTGAAAAGTCCAAATTGATGAAAATAATATTATAAATTCAAATAGGTTTTCCTAATCAATATAAATGTACATTAAAAAGTACAAGTTACTGTGGTTGGTGTATCTGAGTATTCTAATCAGGTACCATGGCACAAACTGTTTGGTTTGTCTCTCCAAGGAGTAGTTGAGAATCTTAAAAAAAAAGGGAATCTTTCAAGTTAGAATTAATTTCAAGCAGGTAGGATATTTCTCTCTCTCTCTCTCTCTCTCTCTCTATATATATATATATATATATATATATATATAAACAAAGTCAGTTGTTAAAAAACTAAAAATAAGTGGGAGAGTACTGATTTAGACCTTGGTTTTTATAAAAAAGACTAAATAATGTCATTGATCTACAAAATTGTTAATAAGTTGATGTAGTTAACATGCATGCATTAGAGAAAAGTTGAGAATGTTAACAATGGCACTAATTGTATGGTTTCTCTCTAGGCAAATGTTGGGAACCTTTAATAAAAAAAAGGGGATCTTTCAAGTTGGAATTAGTTTCAAGCAGGTAGGGTGTTTGTTAATATATAAATAAAAAGAAAAGGATAATAAACAAAGTCAATTGTCAAAATAAGTTGGGAGAGTGGTGATTTAAACCTTAGTTCTTATAAAAAGACCATACAATGTCATCGAGCTACTAAGTTGTTAATAACTTGATGTAGTTAACATGCATGCACCAAAGAAAAGTGTCTAATGAGAATTTGTAGAACTTCATTAATAAGAAATCTTACTAGCAAAAATGTTTTGGATAAATAAGAAATCTTACCGGAGTCCCGGAGAGAAAGTCAATTCCATTCTTAGCATGATATAAGGCTTGAATTGCGCTTATTAATGCTGATCGCACATCTCCTTCTTGATGCACATTTGTTAGGAAGTTATGCATCTCTATAACAGACTACATGGCCATCAGTGAAATTCGAGTGATCAAAATATTTTATTTTTTGAATCTGACAATGTATAGAGTGTTGCATCATTCAAAATTTTAATTAACGCAACTCTAAATATATCTCTAGATTTGTGAAACTCATATTTAATCAGTACTGTGAAATAAATCCATTTTTGATGATAGATATTGAAGATTGGCATGTACCTGCTGTTGGTTTGATTTTGATATCTCCTTCATGACATCTCTAAACCAATCAAAGGAGCTTTGTTCTCTTGTAATCCAATAAAGATAGGCTTTTAATGGACCCTTTTTTATGCTACAGTCCCCACAACCAGTCTTTTAAAGTGCATAACATAAATTTGTCAGTGACCAAAAGATGGAAGCAAATGATTTTTTTTTCAAGTAAAACATATATAACCAAATGCAAAACTTACATGATCAAAACGTGACTTTGGAATACTGTTAGCAACATCTTTAAGGATGCTCATAAAAGGTGTGGCTCCTATGCCAAGGCCAATTAACACCACAATATCATATTTGATATGGTCTTGAGAAGCAGCACCATAGGGTCCATCTATGTGTATTCTTGGGCATTCCTTTGGCCCAGATAATTTAGCCTACAAACTCGAAAGTAATGGAAAATTTATGAAATTGTTGTTGCAACCTCGTATAGAAATAATTCCATCCCTTCTCCTTCATTTTCAATCATTACCTCTTGGAAGAGGTTGTATATTTGATAACTCCAATCTCCAAGAGTTCTAATATGCACACTTAGGTACTCATCTTCTGGTCCTGAAGTTAAGGAGAATGGGTGCCTGAAAAAAAGAAGATGGAAGAGAAGTGTACCAAATTGTAACATTATTTTGGTGCTCCAAAGTTGGAAGGTTAGGCATTGTAAACAAGAAAATAACATAAATAGGTGCACTTCAGAAGGTAAAGTCCGTAATGATTCAAGTTTGTTGATAAATAGAATGAATATGGGGCTATTCAAACTTGATCTTAATTTGTTGATAAATAGAATTAAAAATCTAAAAAGAAAAACAATAAGATGATCTAATTATGTAAAATTACCATTCAAAAGGTGAAATGTGAGGGCATTGAATGAATATGTACATGCCACTATGGTACTTAAAACCTTCTGGTTTTTGCAATTTGAGGGACAAAACTTTTCCTGGATAAATACTTGCCTGCATATGTATAAGAAAAAGAAAAAATAAATACAACATAATGGTGATTAAGCAATTGTGATTAAAGAAGCAATAATTCATTGCAGATTGCATTGAACAGTTGCCAAAATTATGAACTTTTGTACTAACTTTTCTTCCAAACAGGACAACGATATATACCTTCAAAATTTCCACTTCATACAACCCTGATCTTATGGCTCGAAATATTCTCTCACCAACATATAATAAAACGGGAATGGCTATGTACATCCACGTCTACATAAGTGTAGATTCTTAACATTAGTACTATTAATCCAAATTATAATGCAAAAAAAAAAAAAAAAACCCATTGCAACAAAATATTAAAAAATTCAATATATTTTATCATTTACACGATACATGATATATAAATCCAACTGTCTTGTGATTGCCTTAAAAAAAAGAAACCTATCCATTTCTAGTGAAATAATGAAAGGCAATTTCTTAGTTAAGATTTTGTTTTTTACGGACATGGGTTAGTTTCAATGCTCTAGTATATTAGAGCTGACATGATATAGACACATGGCAAACTCCAGTGCATTGAAGCTGACATAATGCAATTTTAATGCATTGGAGCTAACTCTTAACCATTTTTTATTTCTAACAAAGTATATCATTACTAGTTAAAACTTTAGAACATAGTGCTTAATCCACGACTTGATATCGTAAATGCTAATGATATTGACTTACCGTTTTTTCATTTAGTTTGTCGGTTAGGAAGAGGAACAAGGAGTGAATAATGAGCAATGCATAGACAAGAATGAACAAGTGGTGCGAGTACCAAAAGGTGTTATATCCAGTGACCCTTCGGACAGACCTTGGTAGTGAAGGTGATTGGCGCCTTGGCCACTTTGTTGCTAGTGAAAATGCGATTGTCATTAATATTACCATTGCAATTCCTGTTGCTACCTCTGTAGTGCACAATATCTCAATGTATGATGGTTGATGGTACCCAAATCCAGCAGCTATTGTTTGCCGGAACAGTGTATGGTCTGATTCACTGATTCTGGGGAAATCACAAGCAAGGTGTGTACCCCCATGTAGGATCACACCTATTACTATCGCTCCTGCAATCATCTACATCACAAAATTTCTTGTTAATATACTCTACAAAGTTAGTGTACAATGCAGTTTTTGGTTATCAATTTTATCTTCATTTTATTCAAATTTCTAGTTGTTTTTCTTTAGAACTTTTTTTCATCTCAGTTTCATGTAAAAAATTGTTCTAAATATAAAAAGTTCTGCTTCAATTTGGTTACCAATTTGGCATGCTAGCTGTATTAATTGTCAAATCATGTGTATTATTCAATCATATATTTGTAAATTTGACATGCATTGCATAAAATATAAAGCATAACAAAATGTTATGAAGTCTATAGGATTATCAAACCTTAGCCTCATAAAATATTCATTCCCAACCAATTTTAAATATTCTTTTTAATGATAATTATTCTTTATTATCATAATAAAATATTAACATATTTCTTTTTATCATAATTGAGAATTTGGAATTTAAACTATAACGTGTTTCTTTTTATTTTAGTTAGGATCAAACTAAATTTTTATTCGAGGTAAACGATTTTACCAATCAAACTAACACGAACCCACCAAATAGAAAGGACTATTTATTTAAATGCCACATTACCTTGTGGAAGTTGATATTATCGTTAAACGGAACAATGGAGTTGATCCACCAATGTTTGCGAAGCCATGTAATTGTGATACGGCAAACAGGTAGGAGAATCAAAGCCATGTTGAATTTTAAAGTTTCCGCAGCACCCTTGGCAGTGGAGAGGCAATAGCCCATGATTTCAAAAGCTGTTCTATGACGGTATTGAATGAATTTCCAAGCAAAAAGAGCAAAGCACACGGTTAACCAAAGCAAAACAATCCATGCACGTCGCCAATAGGATCGAAAGAGTACTTCGGCCTTTGACAATGGTTCTTGAAATGGGTCATTGTGATAATTGTGATAAGGAGAATGTGTGATTGATAATTGATTGCTTTGAATTGAGCCCCTTGATAAGTATACTTTAAAGAGAGTCTTGAATTGAGATAGCTGCAATATATAAAAAGTTGTAATATAGTGATATATTGTCTAGTTAGCAATCAATAGCATATAAAATCCCTAATATTGTGTGTATGTTACATTTAACTTGGTTAAATATATTGCACTAAAAAAAATAATTAAAAAAAAATTGGCTACAAATTGATTTGATTCATTTGAAGCTTTCTTCTCCCAACCTACCATGTGGCAATTGAAAAGATTATTAATATGTAATTTTATTCCTATAATTTTGTTAATAATTTATGTGACTCATTTAAATAATATACATGAATAATCTTATAAATTATCACATAATGAATTAGAAAAGATAGCTCCAAAGCGGTTTTGCAGACAAACTTTTTATTCTATCTTAATCCCAACTATTAGAATAGGTCAACATATCAATTAAGAGGGTATCTTAGATTATTAAGTTAAAGAGTAAGGTTAAAATGGTACCTCAATGTAGCCGAGGTTTTCAGTGTCAAGCACTTCCATGATCAAAGTGGCATAGCGTTCTGCTTCCTCGTGAGTCAAAGACAACTTATTGGTGGAAGCACTTAACAAAATAGTCTGTAGAATTGTCCAAATTTATATGAAACATGAACAGAAATTTATCGTCCCAAACTTTACATAAAGTTTAGCTTACTTAAAATTTTCTAAATAAACTAGATTAAAAACAAAGAATATAAAAATATAATTAATTTGGTGACAAACTGCTTTTCATGACATTACCTGCTTAATCTCCATCTGAGTAATTCTTCCATCCATGTCTCTATCACACCTGCAAAAATTACAAAGGAAAAAAAAAAGCCTTCCCTGTAAGATATTGTAAAATGCCAAACTATTGAAATATTGTGAATAGAATCAAACTTTTTTTTTTTTAATGTATTATGTATAGATTACACACTGGAGAATTTGAATGAAAATTATTACAAGTCAAAGAAAATCCGTATTCTTGAATCGAAGAAGGGGTCCATCATGCGACACCAGAAACAGTGAAGCTCACATTTTGTGATATAAAATTTCCAGTCCCTTGTTCCTCTTAGTGCCCTTAATATCTCATTAGCAAATTCGGGGGATTGTTGCATCCCTTACAAAGCCAAAAAAAAGAAGAAGAATAAGTTAAGTTAGTTCTTCAAGATAAAATACAAGCTGTTTGTATATGTTAATTTTTTTTTTCAAAAAATAAAAGTTCTTTTTCAGAAATTGGAATTATAATATGAAGACAAAAGAAAGAATCAAATAAAGAATGTAGTAATATAATAGGAGAACATGCATGGCCAATTGGCCACAATCTCATGCTGGTCTACTAGTGTAGTGGGTGCGCTACTTTGCCATTGGCAGCAATAAGCCAACAACAAGGCAAGCAAAGTTGAAAGCTTATATATATATATATTAGTATTTTTTAATCAAGTTGGACTTTTTTCTTTCAACAATGGGAGATAGGGAGAGTTTATATATATATATATATATATATATATATATATATATATAGAGGCACTTATTCTCTCACATATTTTTTCATCCACTTTTGACATATAAACATTTCAATATCAATTATATATACGTGTATAAAATAATGGATATAAACAAATGTAAAAAAATATTGAAAACAAAAGATGCTCAAATCTTGAATTTATATGTCAACCCATGATGTATATGACTATATTCCTCTCCAAGACTTCAAAAAGGTACTTTTGGTATCACTGAGAGGGGTGGCTTAGTGGTCAAGGTGTGTGATCGCTGTTTTGAGATCTCACATTCGAACCCTAGCGGGGAGTGGAGTTACCTCTTGCAACTAACTCTTAATTTACTAGCTCTCTCGTGAGACTAGGGTGGAGTTTGTGGTCACTCCAACCATAATAACTATGACTTAATTCAACATTCTATAACAGGGGATGTTCCTATGGTTATGTCTAGGGGGTGACTCACAATGGTCGCTCCTACCTTTCTTCTTGTTCATAAAAAAAGAAAGAAAAAAAAATGTACTTTTGGAACACCAATAGGTACAAAAAGAAAGAAAAAAAAATTAACCAAAAAACTTATAACCAAATATGATAATGAAAATAGTTAATATCATTTTAACACCATAATAAATAAATATTTGAACTAATATATATTTTTTTCTTTTGTGATTGATAACTCATTAGTTTTGTAAAATTTATTGCACTTTTTTCCGCACAATTTCAGTAAGATCGGAATTCATAGCAATTGAAATTAGCTAGGAGAGTTGATTTAAAATTATTACATAAATTTCCAAATATGATGTTTCTCACTCTCACCTATACAAATACCGAAATCTGACCATTTCATGAGAGGTTCAGGGCCACTATTCTGAGTGAAGGCGAGCTGATTGAATCTCTCCTCCACGTTCTTCCACTCCATACCACCGTTGCCCATGATGTCAATGAATCTCAGCCCTTCAATATTATCAATGGCTGACCCACCAGCCTTGGAGTACACCACTCCATTTTCGAGCAACTGATCATCATCATGATTAGTCCCATGATCATATGGTGGTCTGGTTCCTTGAGGCTTTGTCTGAACAGGAGAGAAAGAAAGAGGAACAATAGTAACATTATAACAAGAAGAAGAAGATGTTGATGATGATGAAGAAGAAGAAGAAGATGAGGATGATAGTGAACGAGCTGAGATAGAGAGCTCTTGGTTGGGTTGGGACTTTACATGCGTCTCCATTGATGGGTATCTTAGTACTATTTGTTAAATTTTGATGGGAAATCTAAAGAGGGGTGCATGTAATAATGGTGAAATGTAGACTAGTATGTTCTTGAAAGAAAAAGAAGATGAATAGGTTTTTTAGGATAAGTGCTCAATGAATGCATGAATATTGTTGAATATATACGTGAATATATATGGAGGAGAGAGTAGTGGTATTTTGGTTTCTTGAGAGCTATAGCTAGTTATAGAAATGGTTGTTTTTATAATTGATTTTTTCGTGGGGCTTCTTGGCTTGAGTGGTTGAGTATGAAATGGAAAGTTTGACGGTGAGGTATATGGAAAGATTAAATTTGTGAGTTTGGTTAGATATGGGCTTGAATAAGACATGTAAGTTAAGTAAGACTTATGTTTTAATTGTTGGAGGCCAGCGGAGAGAGATGCGATATAGAGAGAGCAGGTGATCAAGTTCAAGTACTAGGTTAAATGCATGAAAACAAAAAGGTTGTGAAATGAGAGAGAGAGAGAGAGAGAGAGAGAGAGCATATTATAGATAACCCATTTCTAGTCTCTTCTCTTGCAAGAGATTATGAGCTGTATTTGGTTTAGGTGATGGAAAATTATTTAGTAACTCTGTTTTTCATAGCTTTATTTGCAAGTTTCTTTTTTTCTCTCTAGTTTTGCACATGCAAGAGGGGCTCTTCAGATTGAAGCTTTTGTTTTTTCTTTTTTTCGGAGATATTTGAAAGGGATTGTGCACCTATATATCTGGCTAGTTTGGATCTAAACTAGGTCAGAAATAGGGATGGTTTGATTAAATGCATTTCATTTTAAATTTGTGTAATGAAAAGATTGGATAACTGCTATGTGGACTTAAATTAAAGGTTTCATCCTTAATGGTTGGTTGAATCCTTCCTAGCTAGGTATATTCTGTACTTCCTAGTTCATAGCTTCTTGTATTATTCATATACTTAATTGATTAATTATATGATTACATGCTTCACCAAACCTTCTTTGATGTAGTTGAAAACCATGGGTTTAATATATATGTGTGAAACTACCATGGCTTCACACCATATGTGCTCTTTTGCTTTGGAATGTGCATCAACCCCGATATTTAATTTAGTCTCCAAAGAAAACAAGTTCGGATGACATCAAGAAAGTGACCAGAATATTGCAGATTATCAAGCTAGCTACTTGAACCCCACATAATAAATATTTATTTTGTGAAGCTATTTTAATATGGTGATAATGGCATCAAGTGCTGCAACACGAATTTTGGAAAATGTTCTCTAGTTAAACATATAAAATCAGACAGATTAAACATTCACAGTTGAAAAAAAAAGTATTATGAAAATTATTATATATAAAATAGAATTGTAATTTTTCTTTGATTTTTATTATTAATACAGTGTATAATAATATAGTTAAATTTTTTTTTTTTTGAGAATCTAGGGCCCTATATTTCTAAGATACAATAATGTGGAAGAACTTAAATTAATAATAACTAGCATGTAACTCATGCAAACGCATGGATGTATTTAAAATTAAATACAATTTTTATTATAAAAATATAAATAATTAGTCAAATTATTTTAAAAATAGTGTAAGTGCACAATTGCACCTGGCCCCAAGAACAGTTACGGGCCCAGGCCCAATGAGCCTTAAACAATATGAATTTGTAGAGTGTGGGCTTGAAACCCAGGTTAGAAGTATGTGGGGATTAAATGACAAATTAAGGATTTCGAATACTTGGAAACAATAAGGAATATTGTAAATTGGCCTCCTCGGACGTAAGCCGAGAGCTGTTCTTATATTATATCCCTTTCTTAGTCTTTTCTTTCTTTTTAGGTTACAAAAGTCCTTCACCTTTCTGTCTTAAACTGCTCTTTATATACTACTCTTTTGAATGCTTTGTACACGTGTTGCCTCACCTCCCCCTTAGCCTAGATATTTCTTTTCTCAGTGCCTTTGAATAGTAACCAGAAGTTTCTCTTCCACTGTTCAGGTGTCACTTCCCCATAAATGCGGCCAGGGTGGTAGGTGCAGGGTCTTTAATGTGGAGGTAGCAGCCTTTATCTTTGACATTTCTTCAACACCGGTGCTTCTGGGGCGTTCTAGGGTTCACCCCTTTTAACCATCGGCCTTAACTGTGTTATCCCCTAACCTTTACTATAAAATCCCGAGTTCTTTGGTGCTCATCCGAGGGTAAGTTCACCCTTGGCTGGATCCTCGTATCCTCGGCGTATGGGCCGACCCATAGCACTAACAACTTCCAAACCCAGGGTCAGGTCGGCCTTCCTTAACACGGCCCAAAAGGCCCACGTTCCCATTAGGATCTTTTACTCCCCACAATAGCCCCTCAAAACTCTAATTTTCAACGTTCGAGGAGAAAAATAGGGTTTTGATCCGACGAGAACCTACTTTACTCACTTTGCGAGTAATGGCACGTGTGGAAATCGTCTCGCGTCCCAGAGTATGCCATTTGGCGGTTTTATTTTGAACAACGCGCGTATTTATTACTGCCAGTTACATTTTGTCCCTCACGTTCAACGGTGAGATGGACATCCAACGGCCCACATCACTCCACGAAATTTTAGGCGGGCCAAATATAATTTCGAGGCCGCCTTTTCGCACGTCGTGACGCTTCGGGAACCTGCGCTTTCATTTAATTCCTCTGGGGGTAATCCCATCGAAACATCAGCCATCATTCCTTACTTGCAGAAAACCGTGAAAATTTGCACTCCTTCAACCTTGTAAGTTCTTGCTCCTATTCTTAACCTTTTTCTCCTTGATATTTGTCCTCGGCTATCACTACAAACACTATCCCTTTTAGAGTTTAGTCTATCGTTCCTCTGTAATGAGAAAATTCAAGTGCCTAGTTGATACCGCCGCTGGGATGGAAGGCTTTAGAGCCAAGTACCGTATTCCCAGCGACGTAGGGTTAGAATATTGCCCGGCAACAGCCGTGGCCGGTTCTAGGAAAGAGGGAGAGGTTATCATTCCTATGATAGCCTTTCTAGAGGGTGGGATGACCCTTCCAATGAAACTCCGTAACTAGGAGTACCTTCGCAACCACTGGTTGTGTCCCGATCAATGCCTCCCAAACGTTTTTAGAGTTCTAGGTAGTGTAGATGCTCTAAACGAGCAGATGGGTTTAAACCTCACATGGCACAATGTCGTGTTCCTATATGAGTCCCATAAACTTTCTAAGGTAGGTTATTACATTAAATCTCGGTCCAAAGACCGTTAGGCTAATCTCCCCGTCAGCCCAAATCACCCAAACCCATGAAGGCCGACTCCTTGATCGTGTCTGGGAACTGGCACGACGGCTTCCACTGCCCAGTTGAGTGGGGGGATCCAGGTGCGACGCCGTAGGATTAATCTCCCCACAACACAACTTCTCCTAACACACACACGTAAATGCGTATTCGTACTTACTTAAATTTGTTAAACATCTATGTAAATCGACCAAGTTTGTTTGTTTTGACGTCTTTTTTGCAGATAAGCAACACGTGCGTCCTCGCTCGAGTCACCGTAACATCGCGAATCTAAACCGGGTACTTCGCTCCGAGGTGTTCGTTAGTGAAGACCTACAACTCCGGGCCGGCTCACCTTATTCTTGGGTACACCCCCCTTTCCAAAGACTTCCGGGAGATGAGAACGCCATAATTGCGGGCGACCGAAGACGAAAGAGGATAAACGTAGCTCGGCCCCACTTTTTGGACGACCGTGACCTCCCGACGCCCCTAATAGCATTTTGTACAACCGGCCAATAGAAGGCTAGCCCCCCGCTCGTGCACTCACAAGCAACTGTCATTCCGAAGAGCAGGTGTCTTCTTCACACACACTTGACGACGAGATAGACCAATTCCATCTCGAAGACACCGAGAGACCTCGCGGGAACCAAACAGGGTACTTTCCGACGAGGAGGAAGAAGCCACCGAGGCCTCTGGAATTGCAGGGTTTGTGGTTGCCCTTCCGGAGGACGAACTTGAAGAAGACATGGGAAGAATGGAGGGCCTCCTCACCAATAGGGCTGCTAAGGTTGCCGAGAAAAAGAAGGGGACATCTCAAGTTCCCCCATCCTTACCACCTCCCCCTCCTCCAGCTGAGCCAAAACTTCCAACCGAGGATCCAAAGAAGAAGAGGAAGGGGGACAACGAGGGGACGATTAATAAAGACCCCAAAAAATCACGACAAAAACTCCCACCGGCCCAGCAGCAGAAGGTGGATAAGGGCAAGGGTAGGGCCCGCTCGGTTGAAATCGGGGAAATCAGGGACGAGGCCGAAGTGCGCCGAGCACCGACCAACTGGTCCCCCGATTTAAGACTGGACGGCGCTCCCATCTCCTGCCAGTCCAGTATAAGGGCGGTTCAACAAGGCCATGCCCACCACCTGGCCGAGGTCCTGGAACGCCCTCTCCTGCTGCCCAAGGACATGGAGACCTTGGAAAAAATGGGCCAGCCACAACTATTCCTCTCCCTAAAAAGAGACTTAGCGCTGGTAAGTGTTTCTCCTTTTAACAATATTTATAAGTAAGTTTGTTTTTTTATTGTTCCTAACTCCATCATACTTTACTACAGGCTATTTAGGAGGTCTTCGTAGCTGAGAAGTTTATTGAAGACACTCGGAAAATAGCCAGGACTGAGCTCGAAATCAGGATGGAAATTGAGAAGTCCTTGGGCATAGCCCTTGCTGCGAATGAGAAGTTGACCTCGGAGGTGGCTGATCTGAGGATAGAGAAAAATGGGGTCGAGTCAAATTTGATGACCATGAAGACCCAGATAGAAGGACAGCGCAAGCTCCTTCGTGAAAGAGATGAAGAGCTCTCCCAAGCTCAAAGGGAGTGCTCGGATCTGAAGAAGGAATTGGAGTTAATGAAGAAAGAAGCCAGCTCCTTCCAACTTTCTCTCCTCGCCTAAGGTGAAAGTTTCGATGAAGGGGTAGCAACCACGGAGGCAGGAGCAAACACGAAGAGTTCGCGGCTTTATGCCGAGAATATCGCCAAAAAGTATGGGGGGAAGCTTTAAACGTAGCAGGAGTTCCCCAATCTTCGGATTTGAGGAAGTCCGAGAATGTTTGGCTTCCCCTAGAAATACGAGGAGATTGAAGAGGCTCCGCCGCTACTCCTATCCCCGAGACAACTCCTCTTGCTCTACCTCCGGTGGTCCCACAACAAATTCCGATCCTACGAGAACCTTCGGTTCCAATAAAGAAAAGGAAGGAGGAGTGGATGCAGAGAAGGACTTGAACCAGCATAAAGGAACCCAACGTCCTTCCAACAAAGACAATGGATAAAGGAAAGCGTAGTTATGACTCCTTTTGAAATGGAGTTGAGAAAGACCGAGGGGCACTAGTACCTCTCAAAGAAGATCCTCTTCCAACCAAATGCCTTAGGACTTAGCTTAGGGCTTCTCTTTTTCCATTTTTTTTGTTTTTGAATTATATATTGTAATGCATACTCAACTGATTAATGAAGAACGATTTCGTTTACTTTTCACTTGGATTGTATCTGTTTTTACTTTATTCTTTCTGTACTTATTAAAAAAGTTTCCCATTAAGTCATATCAAAAGTTTCTCAGAGTATAAAAATCTAACTCCAAGGATTGCACAATCATAACTTCCACATAATCATGCGTATATTATTAAAGATTTAATACAAGGTGACATGGTTAATTCATTTGAACAATGCCTCGATTAAGAAGAAGAGAGGGCCATATATAACGATTAAACCCTTGTAATGCGTAGCTCTGTTTCTAGTAAGATGTAAGATCCGAGGACCATTCCTTACACAATCAGAAGTTAACTTTAATCAAAGTCGTAGTCCGAAGATAAATATTAAGCAATCTTTCGTTTAATTCTTAAAAATTGTAACTGTAAATGTTAATTTTTCCAAAGTAGGAGGTCTAAGGACCCGGCATAACTAAGATTCTGTTTAACAAATGATAAGACATCAATTTCCACAAGGTTTGTGATCCGAGGACTGCACTTAACCAAGTTTCTGTTTGATTCTTTAGAACAATAACTTCAAATGTTAATTTTTCCAAAGTAGGAGGTCCGAGGACCCGGCATAACTAAGGTTCTGTTTAACAAATGATAAGGCATCAATTTCCACAAGGTTTGTGGTCCGAGGACTGCACTTAACCAAGTTTCTGTTTGATTCTTTAGAACAATAACTTCAAATGTTAATTTTCCCAAAGTAGGAGGTCCAAGGACCCGGCATAACTAAGGTTCTGTTTAACAAATGATAAGGCATCAATTTCCACAAGGTTTGTGGTCCGAGGACCGCATTTAACCAAGTTTCTGTTTGATTCTTTAGAACAATAACTTCAAGTGTTAATTTTCCCGAAGTAGGAGGTCCGAGGACCCGGCATAACTAAGGTTCTGTTTAACAAATGATAAGACATCAATTTCCACAAGGTTTGTGGTCCGAGGACTGCACTTAACCAAGTTTCTGTTTGATTCTTTAGAACAATAACTTCAAGTGTTAATTTTCCCAAAGTAGGAGGTCCGAGGACCCGGCATAACTAAGGTTCTGTTTAACAAATGATAAGGCATCAATTTCCACAAGGTTTGTGGTCCGAGGACCACATTTAACCAAGTTTCTGTTTGATTCTTTAGAACAATAACTTCAAGTGTTAATTTTCCCGAAGTAGGAGGTCCGAGGACCCGGCATAACTAAGGTTCTGTTTAACAAATGATAAGACATCAATTTCCACAAGGTTTGTGGTCCGAGGACTGCACTTAACCAAGTTTCTGTTTGATTCTTAAAATTGATAATTGCGAGCGTCAGAGCTACTCATAACTTTGAAATACAAACTGACAAAAACTCATTTCATTAATAATAATACCTTCTAAGATTACTTACATTCCATGGACGTGGAACAATTCGTTCGTCTAGATCAGCTAGCCTATATGACCCTATGCCTGCTACTGAAACAATGCGATAGGGGCCTTCCCAGTTAGGTCCTAGCTTTCCCCATGCTGGGTTCTTAGAAGTGCCTACAACTTTCCTTAATACAAGATCACCAGGTGCAAGTGGCCTTAGCTTCACGTGGGCATCATATCCTCGTTTTAGCTTCTGCTGATAATAAGCCAATTGGACCATAGCTGCCTCACGCCGTTCCTCAAGTAAATCAAGATCTTTCTCTAGAAGTCCCTGGTTATTCTCTGGGCTAAAAGAACTTGTCTTTAAAGTAGGAAAACCAGATTCTAGCGGTATCACCGCCTCGGCTCCATAAGTCATAGAGAATGACGTCTCTCCAGTGGACCTGCGCGATGTGGTCCGATATGTCCACATGACATGAGGGAGCTCTTCTACCCATCTGCCTTTCGCATCGTCCAACCTCTTCTTGAGCCCGTTAACTATGACCTTGTTAACTGCCTCGGCT
The DNA here is from genome assembly GCF_040712315.1 of Castanea sativa. Taxonomy (NCBI): domain Eukaryota; kingdom Viridiplantae; phylum Streptophyta; class Magnoliopsida; order Fagales; family Fagaceae; genus Castanea; species Castanea sativa. Next base: position 34,597,840 of record NC_134016.1, on the reverse strand, counting down.
TGTCCATTTCCTTGAGGGTAAACTGGGGTGGAATATCTGTTTATGATACCCATGTCACCACAATACTTCCTAAAAGCCCTACTATCGAACTTGACACCATTATCAGAGATGAGTGTGTGTGGTATTCCGAATCTAGTGACAATATTTTTCCATATAAATTTTTTGGAATCAACATCTCGTATATTGGCTAAGGGCTCAGCTTCAACCCATTTAGTGAAATAGTCTGTTCCCACGAGCAGCCACCTTTTGTTGCCAGCACTTTTAAATGGCCCTACAATGTCCAAGCCCCATTGTGCGAAAGGCCAAGGGCCGGAGAGAGGGTTAAGAACCCCTCCAGGTTGGTGGATATTAGAGGCGAACCTCGACATTGATCACATTTTTACGGCATAGTCCCGAGCCTCCCTCTCGCATATTGGGCCACCAATAACCCGAGTCAGGGCTCTAGCGGGCTAAGGACCTTCCCCCAATGTGGCTCCCACAAATTCCCTCATGCAATTCCTCCAACAATGCTTCGTTGATTCAGTGTGTACACACAACAAGTACGGTCCTGAAAAGGATCGTTTGTATAGCTTGTGGTCCTCTGACAACCAGAAACGCGGCGCCTTTCGACGTAACTTTTCTGCTTCAGCCTTGGCTTCGGGAAGAATGTCATTTTTAAGAAAAGATATGATCGAATCCATCCAACTAGGACCAGCCTTATTAGATGGATGCGAGGTGCGTTAGCGGTTACAGAGAAGGTTCTACCAAATCCCGAACGAGGATAACCCTTGGTAAACCTTGAGCCGAGGATGTTGCCAACGTAGCCAAGGAATTCGCAAGTGTTTCCATTCCTAGAAACGTGAGCTAAGGCAAAGGAGTCAAATTCAGCCGGCGGCGTTGACATGGGCCAAATATTCCCGCATTCGGGGTCTCTAGCCTCCATGGTTCCCATGACCTGGCCGACCACTAACCGAGTCCGAGAACATGTGGATTTTCTTGCCACCCATCTTATGTACCATTTGCATGCCTACCAAGATCGCTTCATACTCGCCTCGTTGTTAGTAGCCGAGAAGGCCAATCTCAAAGATTTTTCGAAGACAATTCCTTCGGGGGACATTAGAACAAGTCCAACACCGGACCCTTTTTGATTAGCCCCATCCACATAAACTCTCCAAACCGAGGCGATACGTCTCGTGATCACACCAACCGATTTTTCACCAATGTGTGCTTCTTTTGAAGTTTCTTCTAACAATGGTTCGGTAAACTCGCCACCAAACCGAGGACTCCGTCCTTTTATCGATGTGCGAGGCCTCGATTTAACATCAAAGGCTCCCAAAATGGTTCCCCATTTTGCCACCCCGCGCAGTAATCATCGCACTACGCAACACGCCTTAAGCAACCGGGTCAAAACAACCACAGTATGAGATTGGAAATAATGAGGAAGTTTGCGCGTGGCGTGGACTACAAATGGCCAAGTGCTTTTTTCAAGGGCGAGATAGCGCACCTCGGCCTCATTCAAGGACTTACTAACGTAGTAGATCGGTCGTACCCCGCTTTCATTCCTTATAAGGACTAAGCTCACCGCGTGAATAGCCACGGCCGGATAAGCGAATAAAACCTCGTCCACTTCGTGGCGAGATAAAATAGGTGGCCGAGAAAGATATTGCTTAAGCCGTTGGAAAGCTAATTCGCAGTCCTCGGTCCATTGAAACCCTTTCCACTTGTGCAACAACTGAAAGAAAGGATGACACCGATCAGCTGACCGAGAAATAAATCTATTCAACGCAGCAATCATTCCAGTCAATTTCTGAATCTCTTTTGGGTTCCTAGGCGGCTGCAAATTCTAAATAGCCTTAACTTGCACTGGGTTTACTTCTATGCCCCTATGAGTAATCATAAATCCCAAGAACTTCCCAGATCCTATGCCAAAAGAACACTTGGAGGCGTTAAGGCGCAATTTATACTTCCTTAGCACCTGGAAGGTGTCAGCCAGATCTGTCATGTGTGAAGGTACTGTCTTACTCTTCACCACCATATCATCCACGTACACTTCGATGGTTTTCCCCAGTTGCTGTTCAAACATTCGGGTCATCATTCTTTGATAAGTAGCCCAGCATTTTTTAATCCAAATGGCATGACCTTATAATGATAGTTCCCGGTTGAAGTAATGAAAGCAGTCTTCTCCTGATCCTCTAACGCCAAGGGAATTTGGTGGTAACCCTGGAAGGCGTCCAAGAAACTCATCCAGAGGATGTCCAACGATAGCATCTACCCAGTTGATCAATCCGGGGCATTGGGAACGAATCTTTAGGACAGCCTTGTTCAGATTCGAGGAAGTCCACACATACTCTCCACTTACCGTTCTTCTTCTTAACAACAACAAGATGAGCCAACCATTCGGGGTAGAAAACCTCTTTTGATAGCCCCCGCCTTTTGAGTTTAAGAACCTCTTCTTTCACGACGAGAATGTTCTCGGGAAGATCGCCGAGGTGGCTGCCTCCTCGGAACAATGGCAGGATTGACGTTTAAACGATGACAAATAAAGTTCGGATCTACGCCCGGAGCCTCATGGGGGTCCCACGCAAAAACATCTAAATTATCTTTCGTAAATTTCAACAACTCCACCTTTCTCTTGGTGTGGCAAAAGTATGCCAACTTGGAAAAACCTCTCTGGATCATCTGTTATTACAAACTTCTCTAACTCCTCACAACATAGCCTCGTCTCCTCATCGCTCCAGTGCCTCCGAGCCGTTAATTGCTATGACTCCTGGATGGGCAAGGTTGATGACTCAATTTCGATCGACGAAGCACCGCGGCGGATATGCCAGCCACTACCTCGGCCGTGAGGATTTCCTCAACATGCTCCCCCGAGGGGAATTTCATCTTAACATGTAAGGTAGAGGAGACAGCTCCCAAGGCGTGTAACCATGGCCTGGCGAGGATGGCTGTATATGGAGAGTACGCGTCAACCACAATGAAATCTACCTCAACCGTTTCGGTGTCGGATTGAACGGGTAAACGGATCTGTCCCTTCGGCATAACGACCCTTCCTTCGAAGCTTATAAGTGGGGAGTCATAAGGGGTTAAATCTTCCAACTCCAACCTTAGCCCTTTAAATAGATCGGGGTACATGATATCGCACCGCCCCCGATCTATCATCACCCTTCTCACATCATAGTTCCCTATTCCGAGGGTAACCACAAGAGCATCGTCATGGAGCCGGATAGTCCCTACCTTATCCTCCTCGGAGAAACCCAAGACAGTAAAGTGCTCTTTAATCTCTTCGGACTCGCTACCCACATCCTCGGCCTGCGGATGGGAAACCGCCATAACCCTAGTGGGACCTGAGCCTGCCCTACTAAAGTGCCGAAGATAACATTAATTGTTCCCAATGCCGGGCCGGAGATGAACCGTTCCCTCGATTGTTTGAACCAACTTGACCGACCTGCCCGGTGGGCCGACACAGTGCTCGCTTAACTTTCCCTCACCGACGAGCTGCTTTAGATGGTTCCACGTGGTCAGACGGCGTTCTCGGTAGTGTGGCCCACATCCCGATGGTAATCGAAAGGTTTTGATTTCTTCTAGCAGGTCCCCTGCCATCTTGCCGGGCCATCCGAAGAAGGGCTCTTTACGAACTTTTTCTAATAATCGATGCACCGGTTCTCGGAACACGTATTTTACATGCTCGGTGCCGCCGAGCCGGATTGTCCGAAGTAATCCCTCCTCGGCTTGTTGTGATATCCGTCCGACCTCGAAATCCCTTCTCTCCCCGCGGGATAACCTTCTCCTTTCCTTTCCCCGTCGTGGTCTTCCTCTACCCTCTTATATTCATCAATACGATCCATAAGACGGCGTACACGCGGACGGGCTTCTTCGTCAAAGACTTTCTCGTGTCGTGATCGGTAGGGAGGCCCACCTTAAAGGTATTAAGCGCCACCTCATCAAAGTCGCCGTCTATTTCATTAAACATCTCCCGGTATCTGTCGGAGTATGCTTTCGCCGTCTCCCTTCCTTCATGACCATGGATAGCAACGAGTCCAATGGCCGGGGACTCGCTACACGTAATGAACCGCGAAGCAAATGCCCTAGTTAGCTCCCCAAATGACCCTACAGATCCCGATTTGAGACCGTTAAACCATCTCATAGCCACAGTCCCAAGCTTGGAGGGGAAGACTTTACACATCAAAGTCTCGTCGAGAGCTGCACTGCCATCCTTTGGTTGAAGTGACTCACATGCTCCACCGGATCAGTCCGGCCATTATAGATGGTAAACGTGGGCTGGGTGAACCTCCTGGGAAGCCTCCCCCTCTCAATCCTCCGTGAAAACGGAGATTTAGAGAGTTGGTGCAACGCCCTACTCATGGTATCGTTGCCCAAGCCCCTAGAACGAAGCTTCTTACGTGTGCGGGTTGGCCGGTCGTCCTCCTCACCGGAGGATGTTGCGCTGGTGGGGAAACATGACCTTGAACTGTACCCAACTCCCCTATCCTTCTCTGAGGAAGAACTAGACGAGGACGGAGAAACCTTACGCTTCGCGCGGCGTAACTTCCTCTTCAAACGATTGATTTCCCTCAGACGGCGCCAATTGTAAGTGCACAATTGCACCTGGCCCCAAGAACAGTTACGGGCCCAGGCCCAATGAGCCTTAAACAATATGAATTTGTAGAGTGTGGGCTTGAAACCCAGGTTAGAAGTATGTGGGGATTAAATGACAAACTAAGGATTTCGAATACTTGGAAACAATAAGGAATATTGTAAATTGGCCTCCTCGGACGTAAGTCGAGAGCTGTTCTTATATTATATCCCTTTCTTAGTCTTTTCTTTCTTTTTAGGTTACAAAAGTCCTTCACCTTTCTGTCTTAAACTGCTCTTTATATACTACTCTTTTGAATGCTTTGTACACGTGTTGCCTCACCTCCCCCTTAGCCTAGATATTTCTTTTCTCAGTGCCTTTGAATAGTAACCAGAAGTTTCTCTTCCACTGTTCAGGTGTCACTTCCCCATAAATGCGGCCAGGGTGGTAGGTGCAGGGTCTTTAATGTGGAGGTAGCAGCCTTTATCTTTGACATTTCTTCAACACCGGTGCTTCTGGGGCGTTCTAGGGTTCACCCCTTTTAACCATCGGCCTTAACTGTGTCATCCCCTAACCTTTACTATAAAATCCTGAGTTCTTTGGTGCTCATCCGAGGGTAAGTTCACCCTCGGCTGGATCCTCGTATCCTCGGCGTATGGGCCGACCCATAGCACTAACAACTTCCAAACCCAGGGTCAGGTCGGCCTTCCTTAACACGGCCCAAAAGGCCCACGTTCCCATTAGGATCTTTTACTCCCCACAAATAGCATGTAACACATGCATACGTATAGATATATTTAAAATTAAACACAATTTTTATCATAAAAATAAAAATAATTAGTCAAATTATTTTTAAAAAAAGTAAATGTAATTAGTCATTTATTAAAATTGTATTGCCTTTCTTTCTCTCCCACGTGTGGCACAGATTTTTTCCATAGATACTTGTCCCATCCACCATCTTCTTGAAGTCTTCAAATAATAGCTGGAAGGCTGAATATTACTGTTCAAAGGTCATTTCTCCATTAATGTAGCCAGGGAGGTAGATGCAGGGCCTTTAATGCGGTGGTAGCAGCTTTTTTCCTCAGATATTTCTCGCATGTTCCTCCTTCTAACGAGTGCTTGGATCACGCCTTTACCCAACAGATCTTCCAGAATTCTGTCTCTAAATCCTTTAGCACGTCCCATGGCCTTTGCTAGGCCCGTTCGAGGAGATATTCCTCCTCGGACAACTCCTCTGCCCCTTGTAGTGCGAACTGGTCTGTGAGTTTCAAAGACTCTGATTGAACAGACTTATACCAACAAACCTGGCCCAAGGCCCAAATGTGCATTTAAGCATTTTTACCCCTCACAAAAATTTTTACTTAAATTTAATACTATTTATGATCTTTTTTTTAAAATTTTTTTTAATAAGATAGAACGTGTGACAATCTTTGTTGTGTGGTGATTTTTATTGAGTATATGTGATTGATTTTATTTATTTACTTATTTTAATTTTATAGTTCATTAATATTAGATTCATAATATTTTGTACTTATTAACTCACTTGACATAAAGATTAAAAAACTTAAGTAGACATATGACACAAACTTAAATAGATAATTATGATGTGATTCTCACATAAATTTAGACATATGGTGCAAAATTGAATTTTAATTTTAAATTTTAATTGAACTTTCTCTAAGTTTTGTCTATATATATATATGTGTGTGTGTGTGTGTGTGTGTATATATATATATATATATATATATATAGAGAGAGAGAGAGAGAGAGAGAGAGAGAGAGAGAGAGAGAGAGAGAGAGGCAACAAGGTGGTTATATATGTGTGTATTTCTTTTTCATATTCGTTTCAATCCTCTTGGCAAGGCTTTATATATGACAGTTGACGACGTTACAAATGTCATATATTTTTTTCGTATATACTGAAACAGAATATATGCAATGGTTCCCTAATAAGTCCCACTCAACTTTAGATTAAAGAAAGTATAGTGGTTCACCAAATAAGTCCTGATCACAAAAAAAGACATAATTAATGGTTCACCAACCCAGAAATACACAACTCCAATAGCGAAAGATAATGATCCGTGGCTCAAAGAGTCAAAGTGCAAAATCTTTAGATTATATAGATTAAAAAAAAAAGTACAAAATCTTTAAATAAAAGAAGACGATTTTACGTAATTTTTATAGAGAAGCAAATGCGTACACACGGAAGAGAAAATGAAATTAACATAAGAGTACATTACAAATTCCACTAAAAAAAATGGTAACTTTTAAGAAAGAGTATGACAAATTATATTACACACAACATGTACACCACATGTGAAATTGGCTTAAATGCAAGTCGAGGGAGATATATAGATGGTGGTGATTTGTGATGAGATGTTAGCGTGCATAGGTCCATAGTCAAAGAAAAAACTTGACTATGTGATCAAAGTAATGCATAAAAATAAAATAATGCTCTTATAAGCACACAAGATGGGGTGCCCCTTAGGGGTCAACTCAATATCCTAATTGGGGGAGTGCATGTCTGAGGTTGGTGATTTGTGATGAGATGTTAGCATGCATGTTGCATCAATGTCCATAGTCAAAGAAAAAACTTGACTATGTGATCAAAGTAATGCATAGAATAAGGCTCTCTTAGCAGTGGAGCTAAAATTTTAGCAATTTAGCTTCACAAAAAGTTATTTTATCTATTTTACCTACTCATTTTACAAAACATGCTGCAGCAGTGAATCTATTTTAACTTTCAACACAATAAAATAATATAAACATCACAATAAAATAATTTATCTACTACAATAAAATAATATATCCCACTACCCAAAAAATATTCAACCACAAGTTAATTGGAAAGGTGAATAAAAAATATTTTTTCTTTTATAGCTCTCAGCTACAGTGCTCATGTATTGATACATGAGCACTGTAGCACTTTAATTAAATTTTTTTGTTTTACCTCCACTGCTGCAGGAGGATTTTTTGTATTTGAGTGGAGCTAAAATAGCTATATAGCTATTTAGCTCCACTGTTGCAATTGCTCTAAGCACACAAGATGGGACGCCTCTTAGATGCTAACTCATTATCCTAATTGGGGGTGTGCATGTGTCAGCTGGTTGGTGATTTGTGATGAGATGTCGGCATGCATATTGTATCAAGGTGCATGGTTAAAGAAAAAACTTGACAGTGTGATGAAAGTAATGCATAGAATGAGGCTCTTAAAGTGCACAAGATGGGGTGCCCTTAGGGGCCTACTCAATATCCTAATTGAGGGTGTGCATACTTCGGGTTGCATGATTTTTCCAACTCAACCTGACCTTCTCGAGTTAAGAAATTCCCAACCTATCATATGTATAGAAACTAATCTAACCCAACCCATATAGGTCAGGTAGGTGGGTTATGCATACATTTATTTATAACTTGTAAAATTTTGGGTTTTTATCAATTATTAAAACGTTTTTTTTCAATAAATTATTACAACTCATATAATATGTTTAAATAATATTCCAAAATTTTAAATTTATCAAAACTAATTCTCAAAATACCAAAACCAATTAAACTAAAAAAATTAAATGAAGATAATAAAATAAATTTATATACATGGAGGGTCAGGTTGAGTAGAAAAAACTATCAACTTGAACTTGACTTGATCCAAGATTCAAAATAAAATTTCAACCCAATCCAACCCACAAAAACCAATCCGAAGTGTCGGGTTATACTAGGTAATGGGTTTAGTTGGTGGGTTTGATGCATGCCCCTAGCTAATCCTAGCACATGGGCATAGAAACACACAAAATGTCTTTTTTCTTTCCTCCATGGGATTCAAGCAAAAACACTACTTTCACCTATGTTTAAGTAAACACTTTAGAAGTCAATTTTTCATCATCTCCTTCGTGGTTTTGAGCAAGCGACTAAATGAATTTATTTTCCTCACAGAGGAGAAAACATCCCAACTTGAAGCCACTTCAAAGGACCCATGAGTTTCACTTTTATTTTGCCTTAAAGTTAGGAAACCAAACTGATCAAAAAAAAAAAAAAAAGTTAGGAAACCAAAAAATTTTCAAATCCAATTTTTCCAGCAAAAAGTCCTATATATATGGTTGTGCAAAGATGTTCTTAAGAGTAAGGACATTAGGTGTTTGTTTGTGACCCACACAGTTTTCAATAGCTTATTTGCATAATATTTATAAAAAAAATATAGGTTTTGGCATTTTTTTTTAATGTTAAATGTGTGACAACAAAAAAAGGTTGAAATTAGCTAATTTCCAAAAAAAAAAAAAATAGAATTTAAAAAATTTGCAAAAATAAAGTTCATCATTTAAGAGGGAGGTGTAAAACAAGTGACTGATGAGTAGTTGTTGAGCTTCACTGGGAAATTCAGCCCAAATTGAAGATATCAAGGAGACGTTAGATTTTTTTTTTTTGAACGGTTGGGACTTTTGTTTAGTTAAGGAAATTGCCAAAAAAATAAAATAAAAAATAAAAAAAGAAAGAAAAGAAATTTGTACACAACCTTGTTAGATGGGCTTACTGTTTAGTTTTGTAACTCCATAATGGGCCTATGCTCGACTCTTCTATTTTTTTTTTTTTTTTTAATATTCCATCTCTACTATTTCTTTTTCTTTTTTTTTTTTTCTTTTTTTGCTGAATCATCTCTTCTATTTCTAAGTGGGTCCATGTTAGTGAGGATATATTGGACCTATGGTAGTTGTTTTTTTTCTAAATTTTTTAATACACATGATTATCTGGCCCCCCTTCTTCCCAAAGTCCCACCCCCCAAAAAAACCTTAGCCCACAAAAAAAAGCCTTTATGTTTCATTGGTGATGTTCAGTTTTCTTTAACGAAGATCTAGGTTTGAATCTACCTTACCCAATTGTTATAAAATAAAAAATAAAAACCCTACGGACATGAGCCTTATGGTTCACTAGTTATGTTATCTTTTCTTCCTCAAATATTTGGGTTTAATTTCACTTTCCCTAGTTATCAAAAAACATGAAAACAACTGACACATCATAAGAATATGCAATCTTCTTATTGAAGTTTAGGAAAAGAAACAATGACAAAATAACAATAATGGTACAATTAATATATCAGAGTAGGTAGACAATGTCCATCCTAATTAAGTTTATGTGAAATTTAGATCAAATTCGAAAATTGGCTTTGTGTAATGAATGTGTTAATTGGTGTGTTTTATATTAATTTATTGATTAGCTTATTTACCAAGACTTTAAAAGATTGTTCATATACATAAATAAACTAATATGTTAAAGAGAAAAGCTGCCGACAAGTGCACCCACGATATGCATTAAGCATTTTCTTTTTGTTAGAAATGCATTTGAATTGAATTCCAAAGAAGCATGAAATTTTGTAGCACCATGTCAAAATGACAACTTATTAATTGGTTCAAAAGAATTGGATCTTGACCCAAAGTCGTCAAATAAAACACATGCAGTTGCTATGGTTGTTGATACAAATTATTTGGTGCATTAGGAGTACCATGCTAGTCATGTTAAATAGTTGAATGAGAGCAGTGAACTATTACTTTTCTTCTCACTCATAATTAACCAGATCAAATTTATAGCAAAAGTTGTGAAATAAAAGGAGATTATAACCTGCATGTGTAAGGTGTAATCCCTACAATGTAACCTAGTTGGTCTAGTGATAGTCTGCCACCTTAATTAAAAATTCAACTCAGGTTTTTATTTTAGAAGAAAATACAACTCAACTAAGTATGCATTTTGATATAGTTTATTTGCATAAGTCCAACAAAAAGTTAGAAACTAAATTACTTTTAAAATGCTATAAATTAGATATTTGTCAATTTTAGAATTGTTTATTTGCATATTGTGGGATAAAAAGATTAAGAATTAATTTACTTTCAAAAAATTAAAAGTTAGATTATTTAAAATAAATATGAGACAAAAAATAGTATGAACTCACAAACAATATATAAAATAAGTAAAAAGTTGATATTTATAATCACTTCCCAAACTCACAAGAACATATTTGAAATAAGATTAAGACCTTAAAAACATTAGAAAGAAAGAAAGAAAAAAGCTAAAAACTTATCTCCCTCACCGTTACCTAGTTAAACGAGTAGTATAGGAGGGAAATGGCTTCGGACTAGTTGCATATTTTAACTATGCTAATCGGGGACCAATCGTATCACTTGTGATTTTTTTTTTTTTTGGGACCAAATTTCAGAACTTACCATCTAAATTTTACTAATTTTCATTTCTGTTTTTTAAGTTTCAAACACCTCAATTTGGACTTCCGTTATCTTGCCATCCATTGTTGTTAAGTACAACTTGTACTACCCTTAATTTAAAATTTTATTATTAGGGGAAATTACATCTTACTCAGGTGTGATTTGACCAAATTTTAAGTTGTCTACACGTAGTTTAAAATTTAACACTTTAACCACTTGAAGTTAGCTCAGTTAAATTTCTATAACCCACTTCCGTTACAAACAGGGTTAAATTTGTAGTTTTGTTATACTTTTATGTCTTTTTTTCAAAAATACCAAAAACATAAAAATACAAGATTAAATAAAATAAAAAAATCCTTGCATTTTAAATCGTAGAGAGAAGAGAGAAAATTTAAAATTTAGTCAAATCTCATATTATTAAATGTCAAATTTTAAACTAGTAAGTTAAATTTTAAGCAAATCACTAAGTTGTAATTTGCCGTTAAATATCATTCAAACTATTGGTGATTAAGTTGTAATTCGCACTTATTATTTAGATTGAGAGGGAGAAAGGAGATTAGGATTGAGAGGGAGAAAGAGATAACGAGAGAGAGAGAGAGAGAGATTCGGCCACTCCCTAAACCAAAAGGGAAATCGTTTTCGGCGTCTCCGGCAGCTACTCGGTTGGGTAAGTACAAAAAATTTTAGATTTTCAGTTTCAGTGTTCTTTTGGGTATTTTGTTTGATTTTAAATTTTAGAAATTTTTTTAATTGGGTGAAAGCATGCTGACATGGTAAGCCGGGTGCACCAAATAAGGAAAATCAGGGTTTGGTGAAGGGCCTTCACAGTAATTTTAGTTCAAAGAACATTCAAACACTTTACCAAACATTTAAACAGCATAAACTGAAAGTTGCCAACAACCCGAAACAGAACCAGATAGATCTAAAGAACAAGGTGATTATTGTTTGTTATTGTTTTCTTCGTATTTTTAGCGTTGTAAGTATGTTCTTTCATTAATATCATATTTGCATTTCTTTTATTAATATCATCGTACCCCATTGTAATCTGCATGGGAAAGCTTTATGTATTTCAATCTTCTTTTATTTATTTTTTTTTGGTTTATGAATCTGGGGTTGAGAAATTTTCTGGGGTATGAAACAGAGTGTTATTGTTCTCTAATTTTCATATTTGTAGCATTATTTGTGGATCTGGAGCTTATTTTGCTTGTTGTGAATTATTAACGCTTTAAAATTTTGACTTTTGAGTTCTAGTCCTGCTGAAATGTACTTATTTTTAGTTTTTTGGTTTTTGTTTTGCCTTTATTGGCATAATTGTTGGTTATGAATAAATGGGTACTTGTGTTTTTGTTGAATTAACCTTTATAGTTTGGTGTGCAATTGTTTGTGGATGTTTTGGTATAGTAGCATTTGTGTTAAAGATTATTTTATTTTCTGTTTTGATGGGAACAGATAAATTGATGGAAGGGTTGGTGGGTTCACAGATGACACCAATTACTGCTCATTGTAAGCAACTTAGCTCACCTTTCCTTCCTGTGTTTTCTCCCCGATTTACGAAAAAATTCAATCTCAGTCTAATTGGGATGAGCAAATCACCTAAATCATTGAACTTAATTGCTGCTTCCGTTCAACCATTGGAATCTGCTAAGTTGGGCCACTTCGATAACACTCTACAATCCAAAGGTTAGCATTCAATGTTTCCTTGTATCTGCAATTTTCAAGTTTGAAGGAAACATGGGTTTAATTCAAACTTAAGTACTTTTTGATTTAGTTAAGTTTAATATTTAACTTGGTTAATTCCTTCTTTTCAGTTGGATTTCTTATTAAGTACAAGAAAATAGTGAATTGACTTATCACTTGAGTGTTGAAATTTATGTCCAAAGATTGGAGTTTGCTTATCTAGACATGAATTTTAGAGCTTATGATAACAAATCATTCGACTCTTGAAATATTCACTATTTAGTTTTTCAATGCTAATTTTGATAATTTAGAATAATATTTCTGTGGTTGATGGTTGTCATCTTAAATTTGTAGAGGTTCTTGAGTTATGGACAAATGCCAATGCGGTGTGCTTTGATGTTGATAGTACCGTGTGCCTAGATGAGGGCATTGATGAACTTGCGGAATTTTGTGGAGCTGGAAAGGCTGTTGCAGAATGGACTTCTAGGTTTGATGTCTCACATTAATTAGAACTCTTGAATTGGTATGGTATTAGTCTCTATTATTAATTTTGTGTTTCAATATTGCTAGGGCAATGAGTGGCTCTGTTCCTTTTGAGGAGGCCTTGGCTGCCAGATTATCTTTGTTTAATCCTTCCCTTTCCCAAGTCCAGGACTTTCTTGAAAAGAGGCCCCCAAGGTATGTGGGCTTCCTTCATTATTTGAGCATGTTTTGACTTGTTTGCTTAATATGGTTGGGCTGGATAGTTTGGTAAAAAATTGAATTAGTGCATTGAGTTCTACATGGCACTTGAAGACAACCATAGAAACATTGCCATCTTACCAAAAGAGATAAATGATTTATATTGTCCTACATCTGAAAATATATATTGAAAATGGATGTTAATTTTAAAAGACAGGATACTTCAGGCGTCACCAAAACCACAGTTTGCTGGCACCAAATCTTATAAAACATGAAGCACTGTCCAATTTCTTTGAGATAGCAAAGCTTCTCTTTAGTGCATTAATAGGTGCATCATTTTCTGGAGCAGAGTATATTTCCTTATCAGGTTTACTTATCATGTTACCTGATTGCATAGGCTGTTGTTTTCTTTTATTTTTACTACAGTTAAACTTTCATTTTCTATTCCAGGTAGCTATTTTAAAAATCGTCCACTGTGTTATAGGTTTCTGCATGGCTAAAGTCATGATAATGTTTTATTTTATATATCTACAAGATCGTGCAAAATATTTTAGGATCTGTTTCAATTGGATGAACATATACTTATTTTGCTCATGAATGGATCAGGAACACAAAGTGAAATGTTGTGACCTCTTAAAACTTTACAAATATTTTCAATTCTTAATGTGTGTGTCATATCTTTAGTCTAATGTAGTTTGACTGCATGGTGGCATCAAAGTTAATTCCATGTTTGCATCTTTATGGATCAGGTTATCAAATCATATGGAAGATACTTTTAGAGTCATCATTTTAATAAATAAAATATTTCTTGCAACAATCCACCTACTAACCATGTCAAATAATGTTTATTAGGCCACCCAATGCAAGTTTTGTACTTGTATCATTATTTTTGAAAATTTTCCCATTCGTAAGTTATTAATATTAAGTATAATTGCGACTTTCACCAGAATAAATGTTTAATCAGTATGAGAATGAAGCAAGGGAATTTTGAAGGGGCAGATCTTAGGCTTGTCAACATAATGGATGCTATTATGTTCCAACTGTTAGTACAGCTATATTTGGTCATGCCATCAAATCATAACTTTGAACTCTGTATATGAGGGGAAATCTTTAAATATTAGAAAATGAATTAACCGTATGGTTTTGATGGTGAACAACAATAAAGCTTCATAAATACTGTGATTATACACGATTTATGTAGTATATATTTAAATTAACAAAATATTGATTTAATTTTTAATTGAATGATATTCACTAATGTTACTTATTGATATATAGGCTTTCTCCTGGCATAGAAGAGTTAGTCAAGAAGCTGAGGGCTAATAATACCACTGTTTACCTGATCTCTGGAGGCTTTCGTCAAATGATCAATGTATGCTGTCAAATAATGGAATGACTAATGAGTGTTGGTAGTTTTGTTTTCTGTAGAAGCATTCATTGAAGAATAAAAACAAGTATACATACGCACTGGGCACAGGCAGGCACACACACACAGCATGCATATTCAAGAATAAACAGGTGGTGACACAATTACTTCATTTTTCTGGATAATGATTGAGAGTAGTCAATTGTAGGAATTGGAACGTCTAATGTTCTTATAACTATGTTGAATTACTGTTTGGTGGATCCTAACATGACATGAGATCCAACTGAGTCAAGGAGCTTGCTGGACTCATTAAATAGGAAAAGCTTTAATTGATGATAGCAATTGGAGACTGCCTGATGAAGTGGAGGTTCTAGTTCAAATATCCCTTTCTCCCTGTCCGTGGGACCATAATTGAAAAAAAAAATGATAGAACTTAGAAAAAGCTTTGTTAATTTACATATTGTATGCTAAGGATACATATTGTATGCTAAGGATAATCTATCAGAGATTATCAAAGCAAAGAACTATATGTATTGTTCATGTAATAATTTCTTCCTTTTGTACGTTACACTTTAAATGCTTAGAAGGTTAATGTGTGTGTGTATTTATAATGATTTGATAATTCTGTAGTGATAATAGGACTAATAAATTGTCTTGTTTATGTGAGATCCAGCATAGGTCATCTATTTCTGTTTTACATTAGAGAATTAGTTGAACATTGATCTACTCTTTGTAAGTACTAATTAATCTTCTTCCTTTGAAGCCTGTTGCATCGATCCTTGGGATTCCACCTGAAAACATATTTGCCAATCAACTTCTTTTTGGAAGTTCTGGGGAGTTTGTGGGCTTTGACACCAATGAGCCTACTTCAAGGAGTGGAGGAAAAGCCACTGCAGTACAACAGATAAGGAAGGTAAGTCTTTTAGCTGTTTGTTTAATTTTTGGTTGTTAAGCATGTTGCTTGTGAAGCTAATGGATTTGGTTCTCCAGGCTCATGGGTACAAGGCATTAGTCATGATTGGGGATGGTGCAACTGATCTTGAGGTAAGTAAATTCATCCAAACTTCAATCGTTTACTTGTGGCAGATTTCCATTAGAAAACTGCTGAAGCAACTGATGCCTATGTTCCACAAGTTGTCACATTTCAACATACATATATTCAAGGAAATGTTTTTCATCCTCAACTTACCTTTAACTATTAGATTTTGAGTTGAGTCCTAAATAAAAGTTGTGTTAACATAGACTGCTCCAATGGTTGGAGAGGAAGAAAAAGAGAAACTAAAAACCTACGATGGCCTCTCCATCAAGTTGGCGTGCTTTATATGATTGGCCAAACCCCTATTTCGGTTCCCACAAGATAGTCATATACCAGTTGTGTCCTCCACTCCTCCATGACTGTCTGTTAATGTGATTTTTTTGCTAAGAGTTTCCTATTCAATGTGGATTTTCTTTTCTTTTTAATTTGTTTTGTTTCTATGTATAGGCTCGTAAGCCAGGAGGTGCAGACTTGTTTATTTGTTATGCTGGTGTCCAACATCGAGAGGCTGTTGCAGCAAAAGCCGATTGGGTCGTTTTCAATTTTAGAGATCTGATAAATTCCTTGGAATAGCCAGTAGTTTTCTGAGTCCTATTCTTTTTTTCCTTGTTAAATGTTGTATAATTATTAATTTTGGCTCCTTGGTTAGTGGCCGCATGCCATTATACAAGTGCATTCTTCATGGTATCACAAGGTTACATGTTTGCTTTTTAGTAATGAGTAATGTATAAAACGTAACCGACCCCAAAAAGTTGGGACTATGGCTTGGTTATTGGTGTTTTGATAATGTATAAAACATAATTGAGAATGAATAAAGAGTTTCATCTAATTTAATGCCCACTTATAAAGAATTAAATTTTTACCCTATTGTATCTGGTTCAACCCATAAGACAGTTGGGAAATAGTAATCCTATGAGTTATAGCTGAGGGTGACATGGTTTGTGTTGGAGTAGAGGTTTGCATTGGAGGAAAGAGGAGATTTTTGGAACTTGGGACCTAAGAGCATCTCCAAGGGCTTCTTTAAAGCCAATTTTAGAGAGAAAACACCTAAAAACCTACTCCAACAGTTCCTCCATCTCCATTTTTTAGATTAGAATTGCTACAGGAGATAATACTTTTGCCTTCCACCCGGCTAACTTAGATTGAACTTTATCAATAACAAAGTTGAAAGCATTACAATTACAACCCTAATGGAAGATAGGAAACCCAAGATATCTTCCAATCTCACTCGTGGCAGTAATTCCCAGCATGTTGCAAATGGAGATTTTTGATTGGGCATCCGCTTTAGAGGAAAAAACAATACGAGACTTGCTTTTGCTGATTTTCAGCCCAGAAATCTCACAAAAGTTTTCAAGGACACCTAAAATGGCCTCACTGTTTCTGGTATTTGCCTTAGCAAATAAAAGCAAGTCATCCGCACACACACACACACACAAAAAAAAAAAAAAAGTGAGAACCCAGGGCCGCTCTAAGAAGCCTTCATAGCAGTCCAATCTCTACTATCACAGCTCTTGGAGATAAGAGAACTTAAGTATTCCATGCAAAGAAGGAAAATGTAAGGAGATATAGGGTCTCCTTGTCTAATGCCTCTTGAGAGAGAGAAAGCTTCAAGTTTACTACCATTAAACAAGAGGGAGGTAGAGGTTGGAGAGATGCAGCTAAGAATAAGCTCAGAGACATTCTTAGGAAAACCAAAATGATCCAAGACCATCCTAACAAAGCTCTACTCTAATCTATCATAGGTTTTTTCTAGGTCAAATTAATCACCATATATCCTTCCCTTCCTAGTAGGAATAAGATGTCTGAGTCTTTGAACAAGAACTTTAGACAGAATCTTGTAGACAGAATTACAAAGACTAATGGGCCTAAAATGGCCAATAGAGGTTGAACCATCCTGTTTAGGAATGAGAGTTATCAAGGTTTGATTGAGGTAATGGGGAACTTTCCTTTCCAAAAAAATCTGCTTGAT
Source organism: Castanea sativa (assembly GCF_040712315.1). Taxonomy (NCBI): domain Eukaryota; kingdom Viridiplantae; phylum Streptophyta; class Magnoliopsida; order Fagales; family Fagaceae; genus Castanea; species Castanea sativa. Next base: position 34,580,359 of record NC_134016.1, on the reverse strand, counting down.
TTCATGCATAACAGAATCACCAACATTCCCCCAAAACCTTTGGAAGAAGTCAACATGAATACCATCCGGCCCAGGAGCTTTGAAGGGTTTCATGGCAAACAGGGCATTAGTTATTTCCAAGTCAGAGGGAGGGAGACTAAGAGCCTCAGCATCAACTTAGGCTATTTTAACACACCACCCCATATCTACTTGAAAGGATAAACTGCTTGAAACCATCTTAGTTTGGTATAGGGTCTTAAACCCATCCAGAAACAAGCTTTTAACTTCCTCCATGTCATGGGTTAAAACCCCATTTTCATTTTCAACACACGTGATCCTATTGAAACTCCTTCTAACTAGAGTAGTCAAATGGAAAAAAGAAGTGTTTCTCTCCCCATAAACAATCCAATTTGACCTAGCCTTCATCGCCCAAAGATCCTCTTCCCATTGAAGGATTTGATTAAACTCATCCGAGAGTTGGGCTTGGAGGTTCAAAAGAAAAGAATTAGGATAATTAGCAATAGCTCTTTGGACACCCAAAATTCAAGCAAGAGCGCGTCTCTTATTAGCAAAGACATTCCTAAAAATCTCCTTATTCCAAGTTTTAACTTTAATAGTAAAATCATCCACATCCCTTGGGAGATTGAAATCCCTACCCTCCCAAGCCTCATTAACCACTTTAGGAAAATCCTAATGGCTCATCCACTTGGGCTAAAACCAGAAAGGTCTATCAAAGCATGAAGGAGGAGGGGGGGATAGGTTTAAAAGGAGAGGACAATGGTCAGAATTAACTTGAGCTAAGTATGTAACATTGGCCTCCTGGAAAAGGGACTTCCAACTAGTGTTATCCCAACATCTATCTAATCTAAGCTAAATTAGACCAGCCAGGCCTCTCTTATTAGTTTAAGTGTACTTAGGCCCAGAAAAACCCAAATCAAGCATGCCACAATTCATATAGTCCACATATGGCCAAATTCTATTTTGGCTAACAGGATTACCCCCCAAACTTCTCTTGATCATTCATTACTTTGTTAAAAATTCCCCACTAAGGCCCAAGGAAGATTATGAAGGCCCGCAAGGAGTTTCAAATTTTCCCATGAAATAAGTCTCTCACAAAGTCTAGGACTAGCATAGATAGCACTAAGAATCCAAGAAAAAGAGTGAGAACTAACTCAAATAAGAGCATGAAGTTCCTACTCTGTGGTGGACAACACTTCCATTTGAACCAGATCAGATCGCCAAAGTAGCCAAATACCTCCAGCGAAACCAATGGTATCAGAGCACACGGCTCCATCGAAAGGAAGAAAGGCCATAATACCTTTAGCTCTATCCCCACTCAAGCGAGTTTTAGTGATAACCATGATAAGAAGATGCTGCCAATTCACAAGGTCCAAAACAATCTGTCTGAAGGAGGGCTCAAGTGCACCTCTGCAAGTCCAAATAAGAACATTCAGAATGACAAAAGGATTGGTGGAGGAATCAAAACAGATAGGAGAAGATCTATCCCCTATATCTCTTAAGCTTCATGCTTGCATCAGCAAGGTCTTCGCCCTTAACAGCTCTGAGAACAGAGTTAATGAGTGTTTCCATACTCCCAGAGTCCCCTCTATGCACTTGACCAGAATCGTGTTGATCTTGGGAGCAGAGAACTGAAGGAGCTTCACCTAGTGGATATTTCCCATTGTTGCACACTCCACGGGTCTCCCCACCAAAATCTTTCTTTTTGTGATCACGGGTTCGAGCAGATCCACTTCCATCTCGCACAGAAAGAGTTCCGAGAGGGGCAAATTTAAATGTCTCACGGACGGACTGGAGTTGTTTGGGGGAATGGGAGGGAGGGTTGGATGATCTATGACGATATGCCACCATGGGTTTGGAGTTAAGGTCCATGCCTCGTCTATTATCGGCAGCGAACCCAGCTGCTAGCTTGTCTCGGTTAAGGGGAAGATGTTCAACCAAGCCTCTATCAGATCCTCCTCGAACCAGCCCATGATGTGCGTAGGGTCTCTGCAAATCATATTTATTGTGTCGTCCCCCATGGGGATTATCTTGTTCCGGTAAAAGATTGTCCAAAACTCCTAAGGTGGGTTCAAGGTTGAAGGATGAGGTGTGAGAGGTGGGTATGTCTTGGGTAGTCTGTGAGGATGGGGGAGTGGGATGAGCAAAAGAATGATTAGTTCTAGCTGAAAAGTTAAAAGCTCCAGAGGGTAGGTTTGAAAAAGTCTAGGGATTATCACCAAAAGATTGAGCAGAGATTCCTCTAGATTTGGTGCCCCTTCCCTCGGAACTCGTTATTTTCCCGTTGCTAGGCTTTTTAGGACTTGCTTTGTTAAACTTGTCAATAGGGATTGTGACCGGTTTGGGTGTGGGGCTCAAGTTTTTCCTTTTCCCTTCCCTACTGCTAGGTTGGGCGTCAGACATTGGTTCAATAGCTTTATCCCCAGAAATGACAACACCACTAGAGTTATTTTCCAAATGTACACATAAGGGCACTTGACATGCCTTACCTTTCCTTCTACTCACCATCATCCACTCCCCATACGTCTTGTCTTCAGAGGTAGAGTTTGGGTTAGCGGTCTTGTCTACAGCGGTAGAGCAAGGATTAGCTTCAGATGAATCTAGAGAAGGAGAAGCACTATTAGGAATGCTTTGTTGAGAGTCTTGAGCAGGTTGTTCTTTGATCATGTAAGCACAAGACTCCTTACGATGGCCAATACGACCACAAACAAAACATAGAGAATTCAAACCTTCATATTGCACCTTCTAGGCCATTTTTCCAATCTGAATAGTATTAATCAAGGGTTTATCAAGATTTACTTAGACACATAGCCTAGCAAAACGACCTCTAACATTCAAAGCCTTATGAGCATCAATGTGAAGTACAAGACCTATAGCGTGTCCGATCTTTAAAAGGGCACTTGGCTCGTAGAATTCAATGGGAAGCTCCAGCAGCCTTATCCAAACTGCCACTGATAAGAGCAAGGTAGTTAAGGCTTTGAACTCCAGTTCCCATTGATGAATAGCAAGAAACTGTTGGCCAATGAACCAAGGCCCACCCTTCAAGACATAATCTAAATCATGCGGGCAGTCAAATTTGATAAAAAATTAATCAAATTTGGCTTCTTTGGTTGCAAAGAAATGCATTCATTTTCAGAACTGGTGTGGTGGAGCCAAATTTGGTTGGTTCTCGTGTGAAGAAAGGGGCTGAGTTTTTTGCTATTGGTCTAGACAGCAAATCAACCCTTTGTAAAGCAGTCATTCAAGTGGCTTGGAAGAGACCTCTAGTGGGGTGGACTACCCTTAACACTGATGGGTCGGCATTGGGAAATCCTGGTAAAGCTAGTTGTGGCAGTTTACTTCGTAATAGCGAAGGAATATGGCTAAGGGATTTTGCGAGGGGTGTGGGATGTACTACTAGTTGTGTTGCGGAGCTTTGGGTGCTTTGTGATGGATTGAATCTGGCCTCCTTTTTAGGAATTAAGAATCTCATTGTTCAAATAAATGTTTTAGCTATTGTACATCTGTTGAGAAATTCTGCTGCTAACCTTGCTTTGGAACCACTTTTATCTGGCTGTAGGAACCTGCTAAGGACCTTTCCTAGGATTCGGATTGAACATGTGTTCAAAGAGGCCAATCAATGTGTTGATGCACTTGCTAAATTAGGAGCCAAGATTTCTGCTATGTTTGTTTCTTTTGATATCCCACCAGCTGTGGTGGTGAATTTGCTAACTCTTGAAAGAGCAGCAACATCTTGTAATAGACTGATTTCAGTTGTTGGTTAGTGTTTCTAATATATTATCCCTTTAACCAAAAAAAAAAAGTAACAAGTTCCTTATTCTTTAATATATAGTTGTGCCTATATTTTAATATGTGATATTATGATATGGTATGTTGGGAGTAAAGGGTGTAAAACTTGGGTTTTAGACCACATCCTTACAAAATTTAATCTCTTGATATTCTCTCTTATGAATTTTTTTTTTTTTAAATAGTTACAATATGCTACTTACTCCACAGCTTGAACAATTTCCCTCCTTGACCTCCAAGCAATTTGTTAGGGATGTAAATGAACCAAGCTGATCATGAATAACTTGGGCTCGGCTCGATAAAAAGCCTGTTCATGTTTGTTTGTTTATAAATAAGTCAAGTTTGAGCCTTAGTTTTAGGCTCGTTTAATAAACAAGCCGAGCCCAAGCAAAAAAATTTGTTCACGAACAAGCTCGTGAGCTATTAGGCTTAATACACAACAATTCAAGTATAGACTCATTTATAAGTTTATATGTGTTAGCTAAATATACTCATTACACATATCTTAATAATGACATGGCCAACATGAGACCATTACTTATATTACCTTAATTTTTTTCTTGCCTTTAAACTGATCAGGAACCACTTTAGACTATAGTTACATTTAAAAATAAATAAATAATTAAGTAGGTCACATATGATCATTCCCTATCAATTATCTAAAGTAAAGTTATGAAACATGTTAATATTTTCTCATTTATAATAGTTACAAACAAGTATTTTCTAGTCCTTCACCATCTAACGTGAATATAAAATTGTATTTTGAACAATTACTGAAGCAATAGATAAGGAATGATGAATGAATGAATTTAATTACATAAATTATTCATTTGAATAATCGCTAATCATAAGCAAGACTACGTGTATGATAAAATGAGTATACTATTTTCTTTTTCTTTTTTCTTAATTTTAGAGATTTAAGCATTTAATAATATAATTTTTTTAGGTGTCAAGCTCAAAAACTTGATATGAGCTCGAGTTTGAGCTTGATATTAAGTTTGAGTTTGGCTTGACTAATTATTCAAGCCAAGTCAAGCCAAGCTCAAACTTTTTGGCTTTCCCACGAGCTCAAGCTCAAACACTATTTTTAGGCTTGTCACAAGCTAATCAACCAAGTCAAGCTCAAGCTTTTGATTTTTCCTGACGAGCCAAGCTTGAACATGCACTACTCGACAAAGCTCAACTCGTTTACAGCCCTACAATTTGTGCATAGGGATGTGCCATTTAAGCTCTTATGAAGTTGATTTGGCGAGATGAGAAAAATAGATAGTTAGAAACTGCAACGTTTAATCAAGTTGTTTGGGAGGAAAAAAACCTCCATTATAACAAATACACACTAATTAGAAAACTCTTAACTTTACTATAAGTAGGTTCTAGTTAGTTCAATTGGTAAAATCTTAGGTCGTTCAAAATAAGAGATTTGAGATTTTATCTCTGCTTACACCATAGGTAAGGTATTTATTTGACACAAACACAATTTTTAAGAAATATTTTTTATTATAAAGTATAGGGATAATTATAGATTACCCACCTGTGGTTTATCCCGAATTTAACTTACCCACCCGTGATTTCATTTTTGACACTTTACCCACCTGTGCTTCACTCTGTTACTACTCCATAACCCACCTCCCTTTTAGACGTTACTCTAACACATTTCTTATTAAAAACAAAACCCAAAACAGATCAAACACTCTCTCTCCCAAAACACACTCCCATCCACATGAGGTAGATCTACTAATTTGCTTGAAAATCTTGAGTACATACAATATGAACATCTTAGCATATCAATAATTATGATAAAGTCAAGAACATCTGAACTGAAAGAAGTATATCCAAACTTGATATGATATGAGGATTGGGAGCATCCACATATTACAACAAACACATAACAAAACATAAGATCTCAGAGAGAGAGACACAGATCACAACACAAAAAATAAGTTCCACCATGGTTATGAGAATTTGTCACTCTGAAATGGCAAATTTTGAGACAAACCCAGTTGAAGAAACCAAAAACCCATTTTGAAAATGGCAGTTCTTCTTCCTCTTTCTTCTTCTTCTATCTAAAAGCACGCTTCCATAGGACCATGATAACCAACCAGCACCACCACCAAAGCAAGAGAAGTCTCTACCTTTATACCACAATCTCGATCTTTGTGCATTTCCCATTAATTGATTTCAAGGCTTTATGATGGCATTGATGACGCTGGTAGGGAAGAAAGAAAGAGCTCTGGTGCCGAACAAAGAGAGGTGGGCAAGGAGGCTTCGCCATGGGTGTGGGTCGGCATGAGGAGAGAGAGAGAGAGAGAGAGAGAGAGAGAGAGCCTGAGGTTTAAGAGGAGAGAGAATGAAAGGAAGGGGAAGCAACTGTCGTTGGTGGCAGTGGCGATGAGCATGCGGAGGAGAAACACACTTTCGGCCTGGCTCCTGTTTAGGGGTGTGTGTGTGAGAGAGAGAGAGAGAGAGACTAGGGAAGCTTCTACCATGGAGATCGGTGGTGGATCAGTATGGTGGTCCTGGAGATCGATGGTGATGGGATCTGGTTATGGTGGTCTTTATAGGGGGCTAACTTTCATGATGAAGGTGATTATGATAGTCTTCTTGTGTTTTGGGTTTGAAAAAATTTTAATTTGAGCCATGATTTAAGAGATGCATATTCTTGGGTTTAAAATAGCCCATTTTGATCTTGTTTTCTTTTGCTTTTTTTTGTTTTTCTTGTTTTGGGATGAGAGAGACATGAAATGAGAGTAAAAAGACTTATTTACCCCTCTTTTTTAACAGATGTGGGTAACAGAGACTAAACAGAAGTAACCTTAAGTGGGTAAAGTGTCAAAAATGAAACTACGAGTGGGTAAGTTAAATTCGGGCTAAATCACAGGTAGGTAATCTGTAATTATCCCTAAAGTATATGATAGATTAGTTGAGCATGAAATTGTCATCATCATCATCAGTTGACTGATTGTTTTTACATGTGATTATTAATGACATTAGTTTTTAGGGCAAAATGGCTACATATCTTTTATTTTTAAAGTATGTAGCAAAACACCCCTCTAAACCATTGTTCCATTATGCTATACAATTGGATAATGAAGAGCTAATAACTAATATATTTTGAGTTGCTGCTAAAATGATAATTGATTATGCCCATTTTGGAGACGCTTTGGTTTTGACACTACATTTGGCACAAACAAAGAATTTAGGCCTTTAGCTGTGTTTATTGGTTTCAATCAACAACAAAGAATTTAGGCCTTTAGCTATGTTTATTAATTTCAATCACCATAGAGATGGTGATTTTTGGGACTGCACTTTTATACAATGAGATAGATGAAGCTTTTTGAGAGTTTTTTAAATGCACATAATGGTAGAAAACCTAAATCTATCTTTACTAAATAAGAATCTGCAATTGCAAAGACATTAACTAAGGTGATGCTAGAGACGTGTAATGAATTATGTACTTGGCACATAATGCAAAATGGAATCAAAAAATTGAGAAATTTGATGAAGAATGGCTCATTGTTCCTTCGAGACTTCAAATTAAGATTGCATGCATAAGTATGAGAATGAGAGTGAATTTGAAGAAGCTAGGGATAAAATGATTTAGACCTATACAATTAAGGATCTTAGTTGGTTAAATGACATATACAAATTGAAGGCAAAATGGAAAAAAGTTACATGAAGAGGGCATTTATACTTTGGGAATGTGAAGTACTTAGCTTAGTGAAAGTTTGAATGGGGATTTGAAAGATTATTTGAAATCAAATTTGGATATGGACGAATTTCTTCAGCTTTTTGAGAGGGTTGTACGGCAAAAGTGAGATAAAGAGTTGGAGGCTGAGTATAATGCACGGGAAAAATTTCCTCCTTTGTGCTTGAAAAAGAATTCACTTTTATTGAAGCAAGCATCGTAAGTGTATACCCTTACAATACTTAAAGTGTTCCAAAATAAGTATGACTATGCACAATGCACCAATTCAAAATTGTAACTAGCCAGTGCATGAATATATTGTTGTGCTTCTTGAAAAGGTTGGAGAATATAAAGTATTGTGTAGTCCTATTAGTAGGACAATCTCATGCAATTGTAGGAAGTTTGAAACAATTGAGATTTTGTGTTGTCATATTTTGAAGGTTTTCGACATACTTGATATAAATATGATTCCTAATGCTTACATTTTGAAGAGATAGACAAGAGAAGCAAAAAATGGATATGCCAAAGATAATATTGGGAAAGATGTCCATAGGATGTTAACTTAAAAGTTACACAATGATATAGAAGATTATGTTCCATGTTAGTTAGATTAGCCTCTCAAGTTGCTAACATCAAGCTAACATCAAAGAATCATATGCTTTGGTAGGGAGTGTTACAAAGGAATTAGAAAAGCAAGTTGAAGATATTGCCATGAAATTTCTCAGTGTGAGTCTTGATAATTCTAAAGCTTAAATGTCCTTGGGTGGTAGTGAAATTGTGGATCATTGAGAACCTATATATAATTTAATTGAAAAGGTTAAATGCCTCAAAAAGAAAGGTCATAAGGGTGGGAAACAATGTAAAAGTTGGGTTGAGCAAAAATCAAGCAGGAAAAAAAAAATCCAACGAAAGATACTGTTAGACAACAATTATCTAAGGAACTCTTGAAAAGCACTTGAACATGGTACTGACTATAAACTTTTTATTCTTGGTTAAACTAACTCTTGATGTTTTATCATACAAGAAAACAATAGCTCTTCTCTAATAAATTACAATAGCTCTATCTCCCTTGTGTAATGCTATTCACACAAGGCGAGCAATCTTGTGAGTTTGTAGTTAAGCAATGTAAATAAAAAAAAATTCACTCCTAAATATATGAAAGTTTTTATGAGAACTATTTGTGATTTGTGATATAGAAAACAAAGCAAGCACCTAATTCAATGGCATGGGTGATGTATGAAGGCCTCCAAGGAAATAGATGCCAAAACAATTTCATTGAATCATTAACGGTGAACTTGCTTGACTTGTTCAAGGATGACATATGAAGGCATCCATGAACAAGTATGTCATCCATGAACAAGTCAAGCAAGTTCATCGTTAATGATTGAATGAAATTGTTTTGTCATCTATTTCCTTGGAGACTTTCATATGTCATCCATGTCATTGAATTAGGTGCTTGCTCTATTTCCTATATCACAAATCACAAATAATTTTCATAAAAAAATTTCAGATTTTGAGGAGTAAAAATTATTTAAAATTGCTTAACTACAAACTCGCAAGATTGATCACCTTACGTACATAGCATTGCACAAGGGAAATAGAGATATTGTAATTTATGAGAGGAGTTATTGTTTTCCTATGTGGTAAGACATAAGGAAATTAGTTTAACCAAGAATAAAAAATTTACTGTCTATACACAGTGCATGTAAATATGTTCAAGTGCAAGTATTTTTTTGCAACAAGAGTACCTTGGATAATGTTTGTCTAACAGTATCTTTAGTTGGAGTTTTTTTCTTTCACCTTGATTGTTGTTCAACCCAACTTTTACATCGTTTTCCATCCTTATGACCTTCTTTCTTTTTGAGGTATTTAACCTTTTCAACCATGATCTACAATTTCAGTACCACCCAAGGACATTTGAGCTTTAGAATTATCAAGATTCACACTTGAAAATTTCATGGCAATATTTTCAACTTGCTTTTCTAATTCCTTTGTAACAATCTCTACCAAAGCATATGCTTCTTTGATGTCAGCAGCCTGAGAGGCTAATCTAACTAGCATGGGACATAATCTTCTATACCGTTGTGTAATTTTTAATTAACATCCCATGGTCATCCTTCCCAGTATTATCTTTGACATATCCATTTTTTGCTTCTCTTGTCCATCGCTTTAAAATATAAGTATCAGGAATTATCTTTGTATTATGTATGTCAAAAACCTTCAAAGCACGACAAAATAAAATCCCAATTGTTTCAAACTTCCTACAATTGCATGAGATTGTCCTACTAATAGAACTACACAATCCTTTATATTCTCCAATCTTCTCAAGAAGCACAACAATATAATCAAGCACAACAATATATTTATGCACTAGCTGACTACAATTCCAATCTTTATTATTGCAGATGAATATTTATACTCATTTTGGAACACTTAAAATATTGTAGGGGTATACACTTGCGATGCTTGCTTCAATAAAGGTGAATTCTCCAAGCAGGCAATTTTTCCCTAGCATTATACTCAACCTCCAATTCCTTATCCCGCTTTGCCCCACTACCCTCTCAAAATGCTGAAAAATTTCGCCCATATCCAAATTTGATTTTAAGTAATCTTTCAAATCCCAATTCAAACTTTCACTAAACTGAGTACTTTGCATTCCCAAAGTAAATGCCTCCTTCATATAACATTTTGCCCATTTTGCCTTCAATTGTATATGCCATTTAACCAACTAAGAATCTTAATTATATAGGTTTGAGTCATTTTATCCTAAGTCTCTTCAAATTCACTCTCACTCCCATAATTATACCTGCAATCTTTAAAGTCTCAAAGGAACAATGAGCCATCCTTCATCAAATTTCTCAATTTCTTAATTCCATTTTGCATTATGTGTCAGGTACATAATAAATGCCACATCTCTGCCATCACTTCAATTAATGCCATTGCAATTGCAGAATCTTGATTAATAAAGATAGATTTAGGCTTTTCTACCATTATGTGAATTTAAAAAAAATCTCAAAAAACCACTTGAATGATTTAGCTGTCTCATCATATAAAAGTGCAGCCCAAAAATCACTATCCCTCTATTCCCTCTTTGGTGATTGAAACCAATAAACACAGCTAAAGGCCTAAATTTTTTTATTGGTGATTGAAACCAATAAATCACCAAAATGGGCATAATCAATTATAATTTTAGCATCAGCCCATAATATATTAGTTATTGGCTCTTCGTTATCTAGTTTTACAGCATAATGGAATGATGAATCATGAATCAATTGCTATTGAAAATACCTTAATAAACTACCGACTTCACCATATATCAAGCTTCTTTGTCGTCTAGTTCGAAGATAGTTTTTTTTTTTTTACCAATTTCATTGTAGCCAAGATTAGCCCTTCCACCAGCCTCTCTACTCATTAACACATGTGTCGCCTTAGGCTTAATTCCAGAAGCATAAGCTAAAGCAATATCAAAAGCTTGGATGTCAAACATCCTTTGTTGTGATCGCATCATGAAAGCAGTTGTTGCAAGATGAAGAAAATGGTTGTGCTCAGATACAAAATCATACACCTTATATTTTCCAGTCTCAAGAACTAATGAAACACCCATTCGTGCTAGACAATTAGTCCTTGTATCCTAACAAGGTTGATTGATTAGATTATCTCATTTATCAGTTTTACGAGTACCCTCTTTAGAACACAAAAATCTTCTTGGTGTTATTTCTCCATTTATCTTACTTTTATTTGCATAATGCTTTTGATCACTAAACCTTATTTGTTTTTCATAATTTTTCCAAAACATCCAAGTTGTCTCTAATGTATCAAACTCCATACCAACCTTTAGGGTACAATCAACCATGTTATCCTTGTTTTGACAGGAATTGTCCATCATCCTGTAAAAAAAAAAACTCAATTCTAGTAAACTGAAATTGAATATTTCAAATATTACTAATATACCAAATATACCAAGGTCCCATTGCTGATATACTCAAACTAAATAGACAAGTTTGAAACAATCATAGCAATAGCAAAACCCAATAGACATGAAAGACCCAATAGACATGAAAGACAAGCACCAAAGCAAATTATCTGTTCTGTTTCTTATCTTGAACAATTATCAAACACCTTGCAGGCAAAGGGTGCCCAAAAAAACTAAGCAACAATTATCAAATAGTGACGCAGTACGACAGTAGTGAAATAGCAAAAAACAACAAAAAAAGAAGAAAGAAATAATTTAGCAAACAACAAACAGAGAACAAAGACTATAGAGAGTAAGATAACTAATATACTTGGCCTCCATTGGTCTTTCAATGGTCATCCAAGGACAATTTGAAAGGATTGAGCTAGATGGATCCATCATTTGTAGTTGAAAATATTGAAAGTTTCAAGGATGCAAGGGAGTTGTAAAAGAAAAAAGGTTTTCTAATTTGAGATTTATTTGTTTCTAACGTTAACGTTTAGGGCAATTTTAATCCGTGTTTTTTGTGTTTTTAAAAGAGTAAGACGCTCTTAAACTATTAATTTTATTGATGAGGTGGCAGCATCTTAAACTATTAATTTTATTGTATATTTGTATCTAATAATTTTTTTTATAAGCACAATCAATTAATTAGTGATGGACTTTCTCAAAAAAAAAAAAATTAGTAATGGAGGTTCTCAAAAAAAATATACATATATTTTTTTTTGTTGCTGAATTGTATTTATATTTTCTTGAATATTTTTGGCAGCCCTATATTTATTGAATAAATAAAAAAATCTAATTTGAGTCGGTGAAGAATTCTCTCCCAAACTTGAAACTTGGGAACCGCCTTTATAAAAACGTTAAGGTATACTCTTTTATTTTTTGGGTAATAGTTAATTTAGAGCATTTATTATAATTTGGGATTACTACATTTTTCAATCACAAAAAAAAAAAAAAAAAAAATCTAGGGGTGTGATGAGTATTATGCGTTAGTAGGTGAAATAATTTTTCATTACATTCCTAAATTTTTCATCACATTCCTAGATTTTTTTTTGTGATCGGAAAATGTAGTAATTCCAAATTATAATAAATGCTCTAAATTAACTCTTACCCAAAAAATAAAAGACCATCTGAACGCTAGTTTGTTAGTAAAGAATATTAAGTTTAAAAGATCAAGATTTATATTTTTTTACCAAAAAAAATGGATCAAGATTTAGAGGGACAGCTCCAAAGTCCAAATGTCTCATCTGCAATAAATCCCAAAACACAATCAATTAAGAACTACTTATGCGCGTGCTCAGAAACTATTTTGTCAATAAAGAATATTAAGTTTAAAAGATCAAGATTAAAATTTTTTTTACCAAAAAAATAGATCAAGATTTAGAGGGACAGCTCCAAAATCCAAACGTCTCATCTACAATTAATCCCAAAACACAATCAATAAATTTAAGAATAAATAAATTTTGACAATCATTTAAATAAATAAATCTAATTCGAGTCGGCGAAGAATTCTCTCCCAAACTCGAAACTTGGGAACCGCCTTTATAAAAACGTTAAGGTATATATATAATAATCAGTCTACAATAATACGAGTAATTTAACGCTCCTACTTTCTCACAAACCTACGCTTGGTTTTGCTACCAATTAATTGAACTGGTACTTTAATTTTCTGGGTTTTTTTCTTTGTTCAATTTATCATACTTTGTTCATGTTTTGTATTGGTTTTATGGAAGAATATACATGATCTATACCTCTTAAAACTTGTTGCAAAGTATTGTTTTGATGGAAGAATATACATGAACTATAAACTTGTAATTGCAAACTTGTTGCATCATGCATGCATACACACTGTATGTTGATTTGTCAAGTTCAAGATCAGTCTCTCGCACTCCACATGCACACAAATAAACAAGGTTGTGATGGTTTTTTTTTTTTTTTCTACAGATTTGTGTTTGAAGAGCTGATACTTTCCTTTACAACAATGGTGGCAAAGACTTTTACCGTTGAGGAAGGATGGGAATATATGAGAAACAATGGGATATTAAAGCTTATTAGGATTCTTGAAGGACGGTCAGAGCCATCTTTCACAATAGCAGAATCTATGATGCTCTACACGTATTCTTTTTATTTTTTTGGCATTGATTTAATATGTATAGAATTTTTTAGTCACAAAATCATTGGTTTTTGTCAGCATGTGTTAGCGATATTTCCTTAATTTCAATTACAGAACTGTTTACAACATGTGCAATCAACATCCCCGTCCTGATAATTCTGAGAAGGTCTATAAAAAGTACCAGGAGGTGTTTGAGGAATACATAATTCCCAAGGTAAGGAATAATGGCATTCTCTTCTTTTCATATTTTGATTCATATTTTATCATAAGATAATGTAGATGTGTAGCTCAATAACTTGCTTGGTTTATGCCAATTTCTATGACTTGCATAAATAATTTCTCAATGTATCTTTGTACTAACACTACTCCTTATTTTTTTTTCCTTTGCTGATCTAATTATCTTTTGGGATCCTTTGAAGGTATTACCATCTATAAAAGAGAAGCATGGTGAGATTATGCTTATGGAACTAGTGAAAAGATGGGTTAACCACAAAGTAATGATTAGATGGCTGTCACGTTTCTTCGAATATCTTTCTCGTTCCTACCTAGTTAAAAAACTAGATTGTTCTCCACTTGAGGAACTTGGAGTTAAACACTTCCGCAATCTGGTTTGTTATGAGTTCTTGATTCGTCACCTTTAATTATTTTTTTCAAGTATCTTTCCTCTTCCTCTGCTTCAAATACATTTTAATCATTCTGGTGTACCTATTTTACTTAATCTCAGGTTTATCTGGAGGTGGGTAGAAATGCCATAGATGTTGTAATTACTCTGGTAAGTATATTGCCTTATAAACTAATGAGGTTCCACTCTTTGTTATCATTAAAAGTAGAATAACCAATACCTGTTGATCAGATAAATAAAGAACGTGAAGGACAGCAAATTGACCGAGGACTGTTGAAGAATGTTTCAGATTTCTTTATAGAAATTGGATCTGTATGTATAAATTGTTATGAAATGGATTTTGAAGCACTCATGCTTCAGGATACTAGTGAATACTATTCTCGTAAGGCATCAAAATGGATTGTGGAGGATTCTTGTCCAGATTATATGTTAAAGGCAAGTGTATATGAACATAATATTCCTGAATTATAAAGATCTTTTTTTATTTTTTGGTTTAATCTCTTTGATCTAAAACCTGTTATAAATTTGCACAGGCTGAGGAATGCTTGAAAAGGGAGAGGGATAGAGTTTTTCATTACATGCATCCAAGCACTGAGAAGAAGTTGGTGGAGGTTAGTTAATATATTTAAAAAAAAAAAATTCCTAATGCATCTATTGGGGGGGGGGGGGGGAGGTATTTATTTATCATTGTAAATCCTTAAACACCACCTCTTTTATTTGTTTTCTTTGAAGTTATGGTTTTACATCACTTAAACCCCCTTCCCCCTCTCCCTCTTTTTTTCCAAGAGAGATAGACCCATACATCTGATATCTCTTGATTCTCAGCACTAATTAAAGCTCAAAAAACTAATGGATTATCTTCTTTCAAAAACTAATGTAATTGATGATTAATATGTTAAATATGAGAAAGCAACTTCTACATGTGGAGAGAAAAGTACCTCATTGCACATTGATGCACAAAAAATATTTGAATAACTACCTATCTGAGGATTTGACTTTACATATATTAGATAGACGTGGTAAAATATTCTCTGTTGAAAGTCTCTCTCTGTTAGCCATCTGTGTTAAGGGACGCGGAAAGAAAAATTCAGCAGCATAAGAGTTTTGATCAGTAATTTCAGACTTATGAATGCAACATTAATTAAGATTATATGTTCTTGGGGAGATTGTCAGTGCTTTCAAGTTCATTTTATTCACAGCTATATAATTTGTCTGTAGAAAGTGCAACATGAGTTGTTGATGGTCAAATCAAAGCAACTGCTTGAGAACGAGTGTTCTGGATTTTGTGCATTGCTTAGAGAAGAGAAGGTATTTTCTTGTCTAGCTTTCTTTCTCATTATTTAAAAAAATTTCTCTAACCTTTTTTACTTCCTAGATGCTTAAAAAGTTCTCTTCTTTGGATATGGTGCTTTTAGGTAGAGGATCTTTCCAGAATGTATAGACTTTACCATGAAATACCTCAAGGCTTGAAAAATATTGCTTCTATATACAAAGAGGTAGCTGCTTCTGAGCTTAGATTCATTTTGAGACTGAGATGAGCCTCTTTCACATGTTCTTTTTTAACATTACTGATACTGTTGAGGGTTCTTGTGTGGCAGCATATTACTGGTGAAGGTACTGCTTTGGTCAAAGAGGCTGAAGATGCCGCACCAAATCAGGTTGAATTTTCTTTTTTTTTTTGTAAAGCTGGCACATGTTTTATATTCCTGTCCTCTAAATTATGCTATGACATTGTGCATAAATTGCTTTTATGCACATGATAGCAGCCAATTTTTTTTTAAGTGGAAAAAAAGCGCGTCAATAAAACAAGCTTATGTATCTTCAGTTCAGATGCTTGTTATGTATGAATTTTAGTGCAACTTAGCAGTAATTCTATGTGATCATAAAGCCACTATAGCTTTTGCACTGCATGTGATTATGTTACAAATGGTAGACATATCCATCTTACACTTTAGACTAGTAGTGTTACCATTAATCATAGAAGTGTATATTAGTCTTATGCTTAGTGATAATGCCATAATTTTTTTTTTTTTCTTTTCCTATTTCCATTTTTAATGCCTATTAAAATTTGACTAGAAAATTGCAGTGAGACCTTGTACTTAGATAGAAATGCTGGAGGCCAATGATAGCTCTGTGGTTGAAATTATGAATATAGCTCACCGGTAACTTTAGTTGTCTAGATTTGAGGAAGATCTAATTCATAAAGTAAACTAGCTTCTTCTTTTTTTCCTTGTGTAGACATAAGATAATTAATGCTTCACCAAAATAGGTTGTGGAAAGAAGATATTTCCAGTATGTGAAGGGATTTCTAGGTTATGTATGCATTGGTCAACTCTATATTCTCTCAGCATAGGTCCATTAGTAAACTAAACATGCAGTGATCTAATGATCTTTGTTTCTAATTGTTGACGATGATGCTAATTGCTAAAAACAATGTTCCAGGATGCAAGTAAAGTTGGGGTGCAGGAACAGGTAAATTTTTTAATCTGCATGATCAGTGTTTTGGAATATTGAAGAGTGTTAAGGAGATTGATGTAGTTGTGTGGTCTTCAGGTCCTTACCAGAAAAATAACCAAGCTTCTTGACAAGTATGTGGCACAAGTGAATGATTTGTTCTCAAACCACAGTTTGTTTAACAAGGTTTGTATTGTAGAATATTGTATGTTTAAACCTTGTTCTATCTTTTTTGTCTAAACTCCCCTTTTCTTTGGTTCAACAGGCCCTGAAAGAGGCTTTTGAGGTATTCTGCAATAAAACTGTTGCTGGAAGATCAAGTGCTGAACTACTGGCTGCATCCTGTGATAACATCCTCCACAAGGGTGGAAATGAGAGTGATGAGGACATTGAAGAAACACTTGAGAAGGTATGCTTATTAGAATATTACTGATAAAAAAATGGGTTTGAATTAGAATACAGAACATAGGTTTTATGTTTTAAGAATATGTTACTTCCTGAGAGGCGATGCACAAGCATATGGTTCAATCTATCTCATTATCTCCAATAAATCTTATGTTGGTAACAGCAAGGAAAGAATTGTTTCAATTCCAATAAATAGATATATTTTTTTCTACCTGATTTCCTTTGAATATTCCTGGCATTGGAATTAAACTGCATAATTGATTTCTGCAGGTAGTTAAGCTGCTTGCATTTACTTATGATAAAGACCTTTTTGCAGAATTCTACAGGTATAAATCTAAATATTATAGTAGGTATTCATCTTGTTTCATTTTCTTTGTTGTTTGAAATAGAATTTATTATTTTATATTTACAAGTTGGCACCCATATTTGTTTCTTCGGACTGTTGGCAGAAAGAAGCTAGCTCGCCGTCTACTTTTTGATCGGGGTGCTAATGAGGACCACGAAAAGAGTATTCTATCCAAGATGAAGCAGCAGTGTGGTGGACTGTTTACATCAAAGATGGAGGGGATGGTTAGTTGGCCTAGGTTATTGTGCTTAAATTTTCTATATGTGCATATATTTTGTGTTAATTAAGAGTTGCTTAGCATCTTTTTATTCTTCCAGGTCACCGATATAATATTGGCACGGGAATATCAGAACAAATTAGTGGAATATCTTCGCAGTAACTCAAATGCAAATCCTGGGATTGATTTTAGTGTCACAGTTCTTACTAGTGGATTCTGGCCAACTTATAAATCCTTTAATCTCAGTCTCCCCACGGAGATGGTAATGTCCACTTCTATAGTCAAACATTGACTTTCCAGTACTGGTGTGATTTTTCAGGAAAGAGAAAGGTGTTGCCTAATGTTTTAATATGTTTGCATATTTTTTGGTTCAGGCAAAGTGTGTTCAGGTTTTTAAAGATTTCTATGACACACAAACAAAACACAGAAGACTTACATGGATCTATTCATTGGGAACTTGCAACATTAATGCAAAGTTTGAGACAAAAACTATTGAACTGATTGTGTCAACCTATCAGGTAATCTACACTCTGCAACCTTCATACTTTATTTGGAAGAGAGGACAAGGGGATGTTGGAAACCTTATTATTGGAATGAGATTAATGACTTTAAAAATATGGAATTTAAAGGTTTTTTTTTTTGTTGATATTTGACAGGCTGCAGCACTGTTGCTATTTAACTCTTCGGATAGATTGAGCTTTTCAGAAATCAGAACTCAGTTGAACTTGACTGATGATGACTTGGTTAGATTGCTTCATTCACTGTCATGCGCCAAATATAAGATCCTTAAAAAGGAGCCAAACACAAAAACTATCTCTACAACTGACAACTTCGAGTTCAACTACGAGTTCACTGACAGAATGAGGAGGATTAAGGTCTCACTGCCTCAGATTGTTTTAGAATCCTTACATTTAACTTATTACTTCTATTCACCCTTGCCTTTTTTGCTTTCTTTTGGTTTCCGTTGTTCTTTTTTATATTAAAGATGATTTCTTTTCTTATATTGCTCAATGAAGATTCCTGTCCCACCGGTGGATGAAAGGAAGAAGGTAATTGAAGAAGTTGACAAAGACAGGCGCTACACTATTGATGCTGCAATAGTCCGCACCATGAAAAGTCGGAAAGTTTTGGAGCTCCAAAAGTTAGTCATTGAGTGTGTGGAGCAGTTGAGCAACATGTTCAAGGTGCAGCATATACTTCTTCATATGTGATATTGAAAAAAAAAAATTAAACAGTCTTCTATTAGCTTTAATTTAACTGCAGTTGAAATCAATAGATGAATTTTTTTTTATGAATTAGAGAGTACAGCCTGTATTCTTCGTTTCTGCTATATTATCTCTCTAATAACTCCTCCTTTACAATCTGATCATGGATGAACTTGGAATGTGCAGCCTGATATTAAATTAATTAAAAAGCGAATTGAAGATCTTATCACTCGTGATTTTCTGGAGAGGGACCAAGACAACCCAAGCATGTTTAAGTACTTGGCATGACAGGTATATATTTGGATCTTGGTTCTTTCCACAAGCTGGGATGTCAGTTATAGAGAATTCAAACTCCAAATGTTGTATGGTTTCTGCACCTTCAGCTGTAAACATTGAGCAATCAATGCATTTGAACAATAACTTTATGCTTTTACTAGGGATTAATTACCATTACATGATTACTATTGTTTAAGCCTTTCGTAGATAGATCACTTTTAGTGTTTTGTTATTTTCACATTGTTACTTGTTATTCTTGACGAAGCCATGTGATGGCTTTGCAATCTTTGTATAAAGAATCATGAATGGTTAGTGATACATATTAAGCAATCTTTAATTTGATTTAATATCGTTTCCTATATCTGGCTTCCTGTCTTCCCATTACAAGGATCTTTGATTGTACACGTGCCTGTTTTGGTTTGAGAAAGCTTGCTAACTGAAAGCCCATGATGGCTTTGGAAAAAGTTTGTTCTTCAAGGAACTATAACAAGGTTCTTATCATGATGTATTACTGTATCTGATACATCAGATGTTAGTCAATCAGACAAAAAAATTGAGAGATCAATCGATTCTGCCAGCAACCTATGACATAGTTTCTAGGTCTTTGAAATTACTTTTACCTTTCTACCAAAAGAGCAAGTATATCTTATCAAAAAAATAAAAGAGCAAGTATAGTTTACCTACTCACCTCTTGTTACAGAATAAATGGACAAAAGATGAGTAAATATATTGTCACTGAACAATAAGAGTTGGAACTTGGAACCATTGAGTCCCCTTAACAAATGGAAACTATCATGCAACTTCAAAATTTGGATGCAGGATTTTATGGTGATTATGTTCTTTTCCTTTTTTTTTTTCCTTCAGAAATTTTTATTGTTGGTTTTATCAACCTTATTGTTGAAATTTATGGTGATTATTTTCCTTTTAAATTTCTTTGCTTGTTGCTTCTATGATCCGCGGTTCAGGCAAAATAAAGGATAGATGTTTATAAAGCCTGATATATTACTGCAAAAACCATCTCTTTTTTATTATTTATTTTCTCCCATGTTTTAGGCAAGATAAGGAAATCATAAGCTAAGTACAAATATTACATTTAGAATCATTGACAAGTCATTAACAGTCTTGTGATTTAATGGTATTGTCTAATCTCCCTTGTAAGGAAAATCACGATTCAAGTTTCTCCTCCCCAGTTGTTGTAAAAACTATTTGAAAAAAAAATCATTAACAAAGCCAGTAGCTTATAATTAGAAAAAACTAAAAATGTCGTGCTCGAGTCAAATCTATATCAAGTATTTACAGAATTTCTCTCTCTTAAAAGCATCTACAGAACTTTAGTGCAATAATTTTCCTAACTATTGTTTTCATTTATACTCCACTTCCTAGTAGGCATTTCTCTAAGTTGTGTAGTTGGTCCACCATTCATGCATGGGAATTGATCAATATTTAAGAAAGCAATTAGATCCAAGTATCTTTCATATGTCGTTTCACACGTATAGATGCTGTTTGGCTCAATCTCTAGAGGTTGCCTAACATCTTGGAATGGGCAACCAACCATAACTACATTCTCCATAAGACCTCCCAATTTCCTAAGAAAATGAATGGTAATGCTACCAATACAACATAGAAAGAGACTAAAGTGGAATTCCAGTGAAGATAAGCTTTTAGAAATATAAATAAATAAATATATATATATATGTACATATATATGCACACTTTGACCTATATTTTTGTTAAGGACATATTTTATGTAGTTGGCTAATCCTTTGACAAAACGCACTTTACTTGTATTTTGATTGATCTAGGATGTGTTTAATACTTTAAAAAACATGTTGCTCAAATCTAGTATTAAAGCCATGAAGATTGGACCAAGAAACAAGTGAAGAAAATGTGTTTACTAAAACTGGACACCTGTTGGACACCTGCGGATAGTTGCTGGACACTTGCTGGACAGCTTCTCGACAGTTGCTCGACAGATAGCTATCTATCAAGGTTTAATGAAGCTCGACATATGCTATCTATCGAGGCTATCTATCAAGGTTACGGAAATCAAAATTTTCAGATCTAATTTTTGGGCCAGGCTTTTGTATTTGTGTAGGGTTTTTTTTCTCACAACCCTAGACATATATAAGACATATTTTAGAGGCCGTCACACAAGAGAATAGAAGGAGAGTATATGCAAAAGGTGACCGAAGCCTTATTCTCTCAGAAAGAAGCTACTGCGTCTTTGTGCCTTAGGGTTTTGTAATCAAATGCTTCTTGATCTTCATTGTTGATGAAGTGAAGAACTTTGCAACCAACATCTTCTTCTCTAGTCGGTGATTGAAGTCATGTACTGGAATCAGCGCAATTGGTTAGTCATGTACAGGGATTCGTGCATCAAAGGGTGGCGTTCATATATTGAAGAGTTCAGAGGTTCTGAAGCGGTAGAAGGTTTCTGCTATGAGTTCATCTACCGGGATTGTAGAGTCTAGGGACAAAGGTTTTGTACTAAATTTGAAACTTCTCTTTACTATAGTGAATTGCTTTTCGGGAAGGTTTCCCTCCAGTTTTTTTTTTCTGTAAAATTGGTTGGTTTCATTGGTTTTCCTGGGTCATCATATCTTGTCTTATTTATTTTTCCGCTGCACTTATTTGTGACATGATATTGATGTTTGTTTGTTTTAACAAGTCTTATGCATAATAAATCTAATTAACAACTTGGGTTTAAAACTTGTTAATTCTATCAACCGGAGTCTAAATTTCTCAACAATTTTTAATGATTTTACATTTTTCATAGTAATCTTTAATTAAATTTTTATTCATTTTGAATGTTAATATGCACAATTCAGTTTACCAAACTAATTGTTAGTTTGGAAAGTGAAAAATACTAAAATTAACAGCAAAATTGATTGAAACTAAAATAAATGACTACATTAAAACATATTAAAATTAAAGGATTGGAAAGGGAAAAAAAAAAAACAGAGAATTGGAATTGACAATAAGTCAAAATTAAAGGGTGCAATTTGTAATTTTTAAAATTTTTTTTAAAAAAAAGCCTAATAAGGGTGCATTGACAATGGGGAGCAAGCAACAACCGATGGTGAGAAGAGGAGAGAGACGACAATCTTAGGAAAAGATTGCGACCTCCCATGGCCATTTATGGTTTCTTTTTTCTTTTTCTTTTTTGGCAAAATCACAGTCTCTCAACCTCATGGTCAAATTTGGGTTTATTTAGGATGCGGCTTCTGTCCAATATCTTGTGACACTAGACCCACTGCAATCATGACATGTGTCCAAAACAAAAGAAAAAAAGAGCACAGCTTCTGTCCAGTGCCTCCAGTGCAATGGACCCGCTGCGATCATGACACATGTCTAAAAATAGACACATATCATGATCACAGCGGGTCCAGTGCATTGGAGGCACTAGACGAAAGCCGTGTCCTTTTTTTTGGTGAAGATTGCGGCCTCCTATGACCAACTATGGTTTTTCATTGATGAGAGATTTTTTTAAGAAACATATATATTGTAAGATAGTCAGTTAGATAGTCTCTTACCCCCTTCACCCAATATTTATGGCATCCAACCCTTCATCAACCAATAAATCGACAATTAGGCCACAAGATATGTTGGGTCGAGTGATTGGATCGGGCATCACTTTTCTGTTGACACTCCCCTAATAAAAATTATTATAAAAAAATGGTAGTATAAAAATTTTCTTTCATGATGAT
This sequence comes from Castanea sativa, assembly GCF_040712315.1. Taxonomy (NCBI): domain Eukaryota; kingdom Viridiplantae; phylum Streptophyta; class Magnoliopsida; order Fagales; family Fagaceae; genus Castanea; species Castanea sativa. Next base: position 34,557,591 of record NC_134016.1, on the reverse strand, counting down.
GGATAGCTTTTAAGGAAAAGTGCAAGTTAAAAAGCACCCATCATATTTTCAACAAGGAAGATGGAAGAGGTTGTCAAGATTTCCAAAACCCAACCCCCCAAAAGAATTGACAGCCTACTCAAATCGAATGTGACGTTTGATGGAGAATTGGGTGAGGAAGTTACTAGTTGGTTCAATAAATCTTAGCACTGTTGTTTTTTCTTGTTGTCAAGGCATCAAGAGCTATTATGTCCAGTCATACAAATTCAATTCAAAAGCAACCCAAAAGTCATATGTGACATAAAGAAATTCTTATATTTCTTGTTACAAAGTGATCCAACGGTTTTGGTGGGTGTAGGGTACGTTTTAATCCCCACCAACATCATTTATCCAAAGCCAATTAATTAATTCATCAAAAAAAAAAAAAAAAACAACAACAACAACTCTACCAGTGTGTCATTTTATATAGTATGAAATACTCTGTTTTAATAAGATATATACCATGAAATATTTAACAAATAAGGTTTTTTTTCCCTAAGGTACTTAACAAATAGGTTAGATACATGTAAATGTAAGATTATTTATTAAAGAAAAAGACTTTCAAGTTGGATTAGTAGTCAAATAAAGATTTCTTGGTAAACAAGAAAAAAAAAAGTTTTTACAGATATTATCCATCCTTGGATTTTGATGTGAGTGTCACTTTAGCCCTTAAACTTTTGACTTAAACAATTAAGCCCCATAACTTTATATTTATGATAAATCATTAAAAAAATAATTTATGGTAAAATATTAAAGTTAAACAGATTTAATCATGTGATGTGCACATGATTTTACCCAATCATGTTAAAAGTCCAAAAATGATATTTGTGAAACCCCCTAAGAATTAACAAAAGAGATGTTAATGTGACCATTGGCAAATAGTATAATAAATCATAAAAGTTTTAAAAAAAATATTGATTATATGGTTGACATGACTTCCGTTAGATCTTTGAATAATTTGATAAATACAACAATTAAGGAGATGAATATCACGTGTTATATTTCCTTGGGACATCAAAAAATGTCAAGCAAGAAGAAGTGAAAAGACTTTAGAATAGATGTCATCATTTACAACCTTTAAATTTGAGCTGTTCCATTGAAAAACTTACCAAAGAACCACCTAAAAAAATTACTTTTGCATTTTTACTCTCTTTAAACCATGGAGAAAAAGAATAAATATTCTTACCACTATAATAAATTCAATTTAATCAAAATAGCCCGACCTAAATCATATTTGGCCCCAAATTTAAAGAGCCAGAAAACATAAACTATACTAGTGGAGGGTACAGGCGTGACTGTCTTCTCAAATTTTTTCTCTCTCCACTTTCTATGCCTAACTGGATCTCTCTCTCTATCACATTCTCTCTCCACTTTCTGTTTGGATGGGTTTAATGTTTGATGTTTTAAAGCAGTTAGTTTTCTTTTTATACGGAGAGGCTATCAAATGGCGTTTTAATGTTGCGAAACAGTATAATGTATCGCTTTTTAATTATGAATGTGGCTGAAAGTTAGGTGGGTCTTTTTTTCCTATGTGGCAGCACTGCCACTTTCAATGCCTAACTGGATCTCTCTCTATTGTTGACAATAGAGTTAGAGTTTTTTTTTTTTTTTTTTTTTTTTTTTTTTTTTTTTTTTTTTTTTTTAAGATAAGTTTAAATAACCACTCATGTTTATATATATATATATATATATATATATATATATATATATATATATATATATATATATATATATATATATATCACAATTATGTGAATATTTGTTATTTTTACTAATAGAGATTTGTTGATGCCTTGATGGTATGAATTTAAATTAATTTGAAACTAACTAAACTATAGGAAAATTATGTAATTTATTTAAATATTTGAAAATTGTAGTTTTTTTTTTTTTTTTTGTTGAGAAAGAAAAAGGGTAATCACTTGGTGAAAACAAAAGTTTAGTTGCTTGAACCATAATAAATAGACATTCAGTAATACAACCAAAACTTTACAACTCAACATTTATTATATAATAATAATAATAATATATGATATTATGTAATATGATTTGTGGACAATGTGAATTTAAATTTTTTTATGTATTAAATACTTCTTCTTTTTTAAAAACAAGTATTAAATACCTTAACTTGTAATCTTAAAGCACTCCTTAACAAAAAACAAATTATTATAATCTTTTATAATTAAAAAAAAAACAAAAATCAAATTAAAAGCATAACATCATAAGGGAGAGAATACAATAATTGTCTTGTCATCCTTTCTCATCAATGTGAGCCTCCCCACAAATAATTCATGTTTGGATAATTCTTCATTTTTTAGCCCATGTGAATTATATAAATAAATCATGTGCAAAATAGGTTTTTTTATTTATTAATTTTAATGTATAAATAGGCTTTACATAATCATTGAAAGACAACGTAATACTTTTTTGATTATAATAAACCAAACAATTATTAGAAAATATCTTTTCAATTTTTTTTATCAAAATATATTTTTAATTACATGTAAAAACATGACAAATTGATAATTTAGGTGATTAACAGACCAATTTGGCAATGTCTTTTTATTTTGCAATATCTATTAAATTTGGATTTTTTTTTTTAGATAAAATCTGAAAAAATTTTAACTTGTTTAGTGTGGATGGAAAATGTTTTACTACACTTTTTTTTTTGCCGATTTGGCTTCCCTTTCTTAATATAGTTTACAGTTTTCTTCTTAAAAAAAAGAAAAAGATTTGAATGTATAGACTGTAGAGTGACATTTTTTTTTTCTTTTTTACAATATGATGTAAAATATAAAGAAGAAAAAGCCATTTTTTTTATTTCAACAAAAAATTCCTGATAAACAGAAACTGTAAAATGCTGTATTTATTAATTTATTTTCAATTATCAAAAACAAAATTATAGTCAGAGCTTTGTAGCTGTATCTGTGTGTGAAGATAACGGAGCTACGGGTCTTATTCTTTGGAGGAATCCAATCAGCAAAGATTCTAAAACATCATCGTCCTATTCGGCCATTCCTAGAAAGTTAGCTTCTGTTAGATTTTGCTTCACACAACTCCCAGGATTCTTAAAAAGTAAGCTTTTTTTTTTTTCTAATTTATCTCGAATGTCAGAAACAAAGCACTGAGCCTTGTTCTCTTTTAGACCCAGTTCATCAGCTTCTTCTTCAATGTTGTGTTGGTATTTGGCCAAATGGGTTCATTTCATTGATGGGTTTTGGAGCAAAGAGGCTGTTCTTAAAAGGGTATAGCTTGGATTTATTTTGGTACCCTTTACTTTCTTTTGGGATTGTTGCTGTTCTATGATATGTGAAGGAGTTTTATGAGGAAATGGGGGGTTCATTCTTTGATGGGTTTGCAAGCTCTTAGGTTGCTCTTAATTGGGTAGAGTTTAGGTTCTTGATTTGTGCTCACAAATGGGCCTTATATTTAGGGTGTCGTTGTTTGTGAAATTGAAGTTTATAAATTGATGGTCTTGGTTGGAATTTTGATATCTGTTCACAGAAAGGTTCCTTACATTTTGTTGTTGTAGTTGTTGTCATGGTTGTTATTTGATTGCTTATGCATTCTGGGGTTTAAGATATTTATTTCTGCAATTGGATTCATGGAAATTTCTGTATTTGGGCTTTTTATGCTGAGAATTAAAACAAAGAGAAAATTTTCTGTTGTGGAATTTGGGTAGTGTATTTACTGTGGAAGGGAGAGAGGGGAAATGGATTTCTGGGTGGTTGCAGTTGCTGCTGGTGCTGGATATTTAGCTAAGAATTGGCAAAATATTTCAAAAAGGAACAGGTTTAGCTTACCTGAATTGTCATCTGGGGATTCCAATTGTGGGAAACCCGACTCCCCAGGTCATTCCTTCCAACGATTGGCACAAAGACAGAAACTAGCAGATGATGTTTCTACTGATAGTAAAAGGGTTTCTAATGGGAGACTTTCAGATAGGTACCAAGTGGATAGTATTTCAGCAGTAGAAGTGGCTTCCACTAGTGGGTTTGATGGTGAAAAGCTGGGGAGCACAGGAGAATTTGAAGATCGCAATTTACTTTATGTATCCAGCTTACCACCAGGATGCTCAACAAATGAAAATGTTTTAGAGCATGAGGCTGGAAATAGGCTAAGTGGTGATATCATTGATGACTATGAATATTTACCTAGCCCTTTGGGTTCTTTTCATGGTCCTTCAAGGAATAGAAGCTCTCTTCGAACTAAATTTTCAAATAGGCAATTTATCAAACCCGTATCTTCCTTGGAAAGTTGTCTTATGGCTCAGCTATACAAGGTACACGCTGAAATGGAAGACTATGTATTTAGTTTCCTTCCATCGGCATCTACACCAACTACGAGGCCATTATTTGTTTCCGATGGAAGCCGAATACTCAACAGAGCATATGGTCATTCTTTCAGTGCACAAATTGGATTTAAGGAGAACAAGGGGCATAACGAAGCCTACTTGGAAAAGAATGAAAATGTGTACGGCATTCCTCCACTAGAGTTCACCAAGAAGATGAAAAAGACAAGAAAGGGGCAGAGTGGAAGATTGAGTAGCTCAATTAAACTGGTGAATGGAAAACGCATCCATTCACAAGATGGTATGGTTTTCATTTCCTTGATTTTTCTTTATAGCTTATTCACTAAATGCTATTTCTTTGAATGACTTCTACCAATGCTAAGATTTTTCTCAGGCCTAGAAGGAGAAAAAAAGAAAAAGGAATTGATCCTTCTCTCTGTCTCCCCCCCCCCCCCCCCCTCTTTTACTGGTTTAATGTTACTCTTCTAGAATCTTGGATTTAAACATCCAACCCCCCTTAATTCTTTTCCCAAATTCCAATTTAACTAAAGTCAATAATTCTTAAATCCTTTCACAACAAAGCGCAACCAAAAATCTTTATTGGGGTGTTGGAATTGAAGATTCTACATCAGATGTGAAGACAGCAATCTTTCCTGTGCTTCCCTTCCATTAAAAGTTCCCATGAGAAACTGACTGTAGAATTTAGAGAGACCACTGTGTATGCAAACACGATGTCATTGCTCCATTTGTTTCAAGGATTTGACAAACTTATGATTAATATTGGATACCGGTAGATTTCATCTGCATTTAGTGGTGCACTTTGTGTGCTGATGGAGCAAGCTTGTGGTATTATTCCTTTTAAAATTATGTAGCCTTTACTGTTACAAAGCTCTTGGAAAAATATCTGATGGAAATCTCTATGCTAGAAAAGAAGTATATTGAGACTCCAATGAATTAGGTTGATGGTAAATGTTAAAGATATTGGGTTTATGGTAATGTAATGGCTCAAGAGCCCCGAGATATTGGGCTTTATCCCGTGGATTTAGGCAGTTGGCTGAACCACGCAATCCCTTGTGTTATTCTCTCTTTCTTGCTTCCACTTCTCTATATTATTTTATTCTTGTTTTTAACAGAAATCACAAAAGTTAATTGTGTCCAATACTCTTTTTATTTATGACTTTAGTTGTATTTCTATGATGGTAATGAAATTCATGTCATTTCCCTAACACTTTCACACTCATCAGGGTCACCAGATAGTATGATTCTCTTCTGTCTTGGGATTTCTATTGGCATAATAGCTTCTATCTTGACATATAAAAGAGAAGTAGACAATCTGAAAGAGGTGTTGAAGCAGACTGAGAACTTGGTTCAAGATCTGCAAGAAGAACTAGAGATGAAAGATTCAATGACTGTGAAAGAACTGGCTAATGATAACTACGAATCTCAGGATACATGTGATAACTCCTGTGACAGGGCTCTAAATGTTTTTTCCCCTGAAATGCATTTAGATGGTTCAACAAAATATCATGATAAAAAATCATATGATCAGAAGGCAGAGGAGAGTTCAGAAACTATGAGTAAAATTGAAGCAGAGCTTGAAGCAGAACTTGAGAGGTTGGGGCTAAACATCAGTGCATGTAGTTTGGACAGAAGATTGTCTGATATTGTTGAGGTAAGCCCATCTCTTTATCTTTGAATTCTTAGTAAAAGGTTGATAACATAGCCTCACCATTCAACGGTGCTCTACCATTGACATTAGTCTAGGTGTTTAGCTGTATCATTCATTATTTTTTCTTGTTTAAAGAAATCAAATAATGTGAAGATATTTTATCTATTCTATTAAAAGACAAATGCCATAGAACTCTGCCTATGATGTTATATAATTCTTCATTCTGTCAATTTAAATCTGAGTTCTTTATTATTATTATTATTATAAGAAATATAATTTCATTGAAAAAAGAAAACTATACAGAAAACCAAAGCACACAGGCAGTTTACTGGGGAACTAGAAAAAACAGCTAAAAATGTAAAGCAAAGAAAGAGCAACTATCTAACAAATCTGTCAAAGAATTAAAAGTAAAAACACCCGAAGCATTTGTCCACTCTAGCAAAGTTTGGAGAAAAAACTTCATATCATGAGTTGATCACTCACATACTTCAAAAGTACGGGCATTCCTCTCCCACCAAATAGCCCACATAATGCAAGGAGGAATCATACTCCAAATCACCAAGGACTTATGTCTGCTACATTTATACGACCAGCTTGCAAGAAGATCCACAACATGGCATGGCATAACCTAATGAACCCCAAATAAATAAAATACCATATTCCACAACTCTCTAGCTACATGACAATGTAACAATAAATGATCAATGGACTCCCCATCCTTCTTGCACATGCAACTCCAATCCAACACAACTACTACGTCTTTCCTCAAATTATCTGTATAATTGAAAACCCCACTGGCAGAAGGTTTCCAGCATAATTGATCCATTCCATTCCCTCTCACCAAGGCAGAATAAATCAAATCCAAAAAGTTGACCACCAACTCTAATTCCCAGTCTTGTACTGGACGAACAAAATTAACATTCCAATGGAGACCATCCCCTGAGGAAGATAAAAGCTCTACAACAGAAGATTCCTTATTACTGGCAATTCCGAATAATTCTGGAAAGACATCTTTTAAAGGAGTCCCCCCACACCTAAGTTCTTTATTTGAACTAAATGTACAACAATGTTAATGAAATACCCGTCCTACTTTCTATCTTTTGAGTTTAATATACCATATTCAATTTTAAGTATTTTGATTGATCCCCTCATTGGTAGGGTATCTAGGAATTTCTGGTTTTCTGAAAAATGCCCTTACCAGGTTAGTTGAGGATTAAAACTTTCCAGATTACTTAAAGCCGATCTAATGGAATTCAAGTATTTCCTTTGTCCCATATTGTTTGTCCATAACTCAATTTTGGGAAGTTCCAAAATATTGTTCACTTTGAAAAGTCAATGGACAATTTTTATGACTTTCCTAACTTACCCTTTATTTAATTTGAAGTCGATACCCTTTTTTATTTTGCTTTACCTGAGTTTAAATTGAAGAGGGTAGTTTTGAAAGCTGGTAGCTTTTTATTTCAAGAATACTGCATTAAATAATGTCACATTAGATCTGTTCAAGATTTATTTTCCATTGTATATGTGTGTGTGTGTGTGTGTGTGTGTGTATTTGGTTAAAGTTTATTTTAAAAGAATCAAACGACAACACTAGGGTACAGGACAGGATAGTCAAATCCCCCTTTTCCATGGGTTCAACCCTAGAGTGCCCCCCTCCCCCTTTGCCTCCTATAAAGAGGATAAAAGTACTCACATTGTTCTTTCATCCACTCTCTGGATAGTCGCATTTGCCACTGTCAATTGTCCAAAACATTAAAGTGGGTCATTCAGTCAGGTAGTCGTAGTTATTTGACTTATTCTGTTACTCAAGCGCTCCATCAACATGGCAGCATATAAATAGTGCTTGAGCCCCAGACTAGTGTCAATAACATAGGTATCAAGTTTTATTATAATTATGGTCATGTTGTTGATTCCAGCCTTTCAACAACACATTTTTATCACAGAAGGTAGCAGCCATGTTTAGGTGGGTTCATACTTAGATAACATTAATCAATGTCATGGATATTCCTCTAAATCACTTTTTTCTCTGTAAATTTACTCTCTTTTTTTCCAGGAGGCAAACTTGTTGAATTGTTTGCTTCGAAGTGCTAATAGAGCTTGATATATGTGCAGCTTGACCCAGACTTTGTAGCAGATTTTACTCAAGGTGAGTTGAGAGAAGACATGATCCATGGGCAAGCTGCTGCACAACCTAAGTCAAATCAAGATGCAAGGGACACCTCCACCCCGCACTCTGGAACCTATGCTGTTTCACCCAGAGAGCTCAGCTTGCGTCTGCATGAGGTTATCCAATCTAGACTTGAAGATCGTGTGCAGGAGCTTGAGACAGCCCTTCAACACAGCCAGAGAAAGTTAAAACTCAAGGAATCAGGGCATAAGAATTCTTGGAAGGAGTTCTCAAGCAATGAATGCAGATATTCCTCTACCCAAGAATGTTCAATTGCTAATGAATGTAATCCTATGGCCCAGCCTCTGGTTATGAATCTCTCAGAGGAAGCTCTAGATGCATACAATGAGGCTTATATAGAGTTGATGAAGATAGATGATTCAGAAGACCAGGATTTATCATTAGTAGCCCATGAAAATAAGCATCAAGAGGGCTTCAATCCATCAGATCAACATGCATTTAGGGGTCAAAGTGGTGGGATAGGTGGTTCAATACCACATCTTGCAATTGATGATGATACATTATCTATGGAATTCTTTTCTAGTAAGACGAAAGCATTTGGAGGTCACACATCCGAGGTTAAGGAATTTAATGATGTCTGTGAAAGTGAAGATGAAAGTAGTGACTGTGATGATGAAATTGAGAAGCAGTTGATCAAGCAGATTGTGGAGAAAACCAAGAAAGGTTCTCCTGTAGTTCTAAATGCACAAAGAGTGTTGTTTTCAATGGATGAAACTGAGCATTGAATTGAAACAAAAATTAATTTTTGCAGTGAATAGGGTATATAAGAGAATATTCATTCAATACTACATTTTTTATTTTTATAAGGATTATTTCATAATTTATTTTTGTCCAGTTATTTCCTCGTTTTGCTTGAGTATATGTTTGAATTTAATTACATGCTCCATCAACCATCCAACAATCCAAGTTGTTCCATTCCAGCCATCAAACTTACTTTTTATTCTCTGTTTTTTTATCAAATACTGGTAGCCCCTTTGGATGGGATATTTGCAGGGTAACAAAGTGAGGGGAAAATATATGATGAGTTAACATACGCTGAAAAGGAAACTGGAAACTAGCATCTCGAGTTTTGAAAACTCGAGATCGATGACGGAACTCAAGTTTGAAAGCCTCGATTTCCACTGCTGCCGTGTACCAATTTAGCCACATAGATCTCGAGTCTATAAGACTCGAGTTCCATAGAAGAAGAAGATGAATCTAAAGAACACGATGAAGATGATTTTGAAGAAATTTGAAGACGAAGACGAAGATGAAGAGAAGAACCCACAGAAGATCTGAAGAAAGAACGAAGAGACGTGGGGTGGGCGATCTAACTGGAGAAGAACGCTAGGTGGAGCAACGAAAAAGAACACCAGCGATGCTGGGCGATTTGGCTGAAGAAGAACGCTGGGTGGAGTGACCAGCGACGAAGAACACAAACAGACTCAAGGAAGAAGAAGGGAAATCATTTGGTGGAACTCGAGTCTTAAAAACTCGAGTTCCACGTGGATTTTATTTCCACATCACCTCCCACCGCTTACAAATCAAGACTTAGAAACTCGAGTTTAGACACTCGAGATGCTAGTTTTCTACATTGTTTTAAAACGTGACAACTAACTAAATGGTTTGATATTTAAGGTTGTTTAAAAAAAAATTCCCCCTTTGGATATCCAAGGTTTGAAGCGATTGTGTGCCCCGGGTTTTGTGGTGCTAGTGTATATCTATGAAATAAAAACGTGAGATGGAAAGGCCAAGAGTGTGTCTGCGAGTATCTTGTTGATTTTGAGAGCTTTTGCTTGTATCTGTGAGCTTAGTTTGGCTTATTGCTAAACAAACCTGAGTTTCAGAAATGCGAAAATTGTAGTTAAAGCTTCCAGTAGCAAAATATGAGGCTAGTCTTGTTGGTCAATTTTTGGTTAAGCCTCCTTTTTTTTGTCTGCTATGGAGTTCATTTGGTTCTGTGCAGACTTACTGTGTAAATAGACTTTATTTGTTCATATTTGAGGATATTGGTATCCATGATGTTGTCCTGGATAAAAAAGGTCTAGTACATCTTTAATCAGCTGTTATTCCTCATAAACTGGCTTCCAGGAATGCAAAGCTCCAACATGTCTCTTTCTAAGATCCTTCGTACATTTACCTGTAGAATATTGGGATCCATCTTTCTTGAGCTACATTGCAAGTGATATGGGCAGACCATCATATACAAATGAAGATAGTGAGGATCAGAAGCGTATTGGATATGCCAGAGTTTTTGTTAAAGTTTTTTTTTTTTTTTTTATAAACGTTTTTGTTAAAGTTGATATTGATTCTGAGATGACTATGAATATGGTGGTGGAAGTTTCTGGAACTGGAAGTCAACCTTGAATACTCGTGGGTTGCCGTCAAATGTTCTCGCTGCAAGGCTTTTGGCCATCCTTCAAATCTTTGTCAAAAAAAGAGAGAGGAAGTTTTGGGTTTTCAAGGGAAGTACGGCTAATGGGATGAAGGTGAATTTGTGGGGTGAATCATATTCGAAAGATATGCCTAACAAAAGCCATAAGGCAGTGCAAAATAGTATTCCTGTGAACGCAAGTAGTAATAGAGGTGGTGTAGTGCAGAGTAATTCATTTGCAGCTTTGGTATCAGAAAAACCAAGCAATGGCGAAGGTAGGGAAAACATGGAAGAGAAGTGGTGGCCTCTCACTATTACCATTCAGTAGATTTTAGAATTTGCCTTTCCAAATAAAGGCAAAGGTGATAAGGGTAAGTCAAAGGTTGGTGAGATTAATGAGGATTTTTTTTAGATAAGTAGATTAATGAGAATTTAAAGAGGGGTTTTATCCCTTCTCTTTCCTCTTGATATGAAGATCCCAGTCTGGAATACTAGGGGTCACAATGATCCCTAAAGTAAAAGGAGGTGAGAAATTTATCCACTCTTTACCTAGTTAAAACTAGGGTAAAGGAGTAAATTGCTTGTAGAATCCTATAGTTCATTGCTGAAAGGTGGTAATACTTAGAAAACTATCATAGTCATTCATCTGATTTTATCTAGGTGTGCTGGGACAGCAATGAGGTGTGTTAGGCAGGTCTCTCAATCAGCCCAATGTATTTATAGCGAAATCAGTCATGGAAATCTAAAGTGGTTTTGTTCCTTCAATTACACATCAAATATGCAGTTTCTGGTCCTGAGGCTATGAAGAAGGTGGCCGAGGACTTTTATTAACACTTACTTGATGATTCTTCTGGCAATCTCAGCAGATATGGTGTTTATTTAATCTCCCAGATTCTTTCTACTCAAATTACTGAAAGTCAGAAAGTTGCAATGCAAGAAGATGGTGTCTGAATTAGAAATTCAGCAAACAATTTTCAATATGAATGGAGATGAAGGTTCATGGTCCAGGTGGCTTCAAAGCTCAATTCTTCTAAAAGGCTTGAATGAGGATATTGTCAAAGCCATCCAATCTTTTTTCAGGTCAGGTAAATTGCTTGGTGAGGTTAATGCAATAATTATTTCTTTGGTTCCTAAGGTCCCTAACCCATCTAAAATTGGTGGCTTTCAGCCGATCTCCTGTTGCAATATAGTTTATACGTCTATCACCACTATTTTGGCCAATAGATTGAGACATTGCTTGAAATAGTGAAAAGTTATCACAAGTCTAAAGTCAGCCTAGATGCATTTTGAAAATGATATTCTGAAGGCTTATGTTTCTGTTGGATGCGATTTCATTCTCAAATCCTTATGCTGTTGGGTGTACCATAAATTTTTTTATTTGTTGGGTTAAAGAGTGCATAACCTCCCCCAAAATTCCAGTAGCCTTCAATGGTAGTTGGGTGTGCTATTTCAAAGGGAGTAGAAGGCTTTTACAAGATGAACCTTTGTCCCTTTATATTTTTGTTATACCTATGTAAGTATTTTCCAAGCTCCTTTAACAGGAGTTGTGTATGATGCAGCTAGTTCCTTAGACGCCAAAGCTTCTAGCGTGTTGAGGGATGGTGAGTGGGTTTAAAACCCTACCAGATAGGAGGACCTGGACATTATTCAATTAATTCAAAGTAAACTCAGCTTGGTGCAGCTGGAGAACAGTCAGAACACTGACAAGCCTATTTGGATAACTTCTAAATCTGGTGTCTACTCTTGTACAGCAATTGGGAGTAAGTATAAGAGCCAAATCTCCTATGGTCAAGTGGTGGAAATTTATGTGGTTCCCTAAAGCTATTCCTAAGCATGCATTTATAGATTGGTTGGTAATTCATAATAGATTGTCAACTAAAAGCAGAGTGTTGAAACGGGACATCAATGTTGATCTTAAATGTGCCATATGTAGTCATAAGGTGGAGAGCCATGAGCACCTGTTTTTTTAGTGTTCTTTCTCAAGGAGAACTTGGAAAACTATCATGAGTTGGTGCCTAATAAATCACCCTAAAATCTGTTGGGATGAAGTTGTTTGGGCCTTTGGGATGGTAATCAGTTGAGAGACAAGAGTATAGAATCTAAACTGTGCAGGCAGGCTTTATGGTCTGTCATCTACCATGTCTGCACAGGAATCCTCTAATTCACAAAGGGTAAAATCAGCTCTGAGGAAGTTATTGTGAGTCTCATTCGATGGGAGGTCAGAAGTAGAATTGAATCTAATGGAATCTTTTGGAATTCAGTCCACAATTGAATAGAGTCCTCTGTTGGGGTGTGTTGGATTCAAATCTTCCCAAACCTGCTTTAAAGAGTAAAAAAATTCAGTCTCCAGGATTTGACAAAAAGATACTCCCAGAAAAAACAACCAATAATACTGCCTAAATTTTTAAGTACCAACATCTCCTACCATACTCAGAGTTCAACTGACAAAGTTAAACTTTTAACTATTTATCAAAAAAGTTAAACTTTTAACTGCAGTTTCCAGGACATGGTTCACAGAAATTCTCTGAAGCAATATATGCTTTAAGAACAAGAAAGTAAGATAAATGGTTCTAAATAATCCCATACATGGTAGATTTGAATTATCCACCATTCTCCCATCCTCTCTCCCCTTCCAGGAGGTATCTCATGGAGTGGCTCAATGAGACCATCCTCTCATGGTATGTGGGACCCACAGATGTGTAAGTCCCACATGCTGTGAGAGAGCGACTTCATGAAACCGCTCCATAATATAATTTTCCCTCCCTTGGGACCAAAAATTATTTAAAACAGACTAAATATTCCACCATTTGAATTTCATAAAAGCAAGTCTAAGTTTCAATCTTATAGGCACTGCTGTTTGTGCACAGCAAACTAACTTCAAAGATCATACTAAAAACGCCTACAAAAGAAACATTAATATCCAGTTTACAACAGTAAATGTCAACTAATATCATGTTTAGAAATAACTTAAATTGCTAAGATTCTTGTAGTTCAACTAGCATCACATGATGGAAAAAAAATAATAATAATAAAACAAAATAAAATAAAAATCCCTCAAATCTAGTGCATGGACAAGAAAAGAGGGCTAAAGAAAACAAAACAATTATTGGGAGTTCGTAAACTCAAGGAACTCCTCTACATCAAAATGTGTAAAATGCATAAAACTATCCCACCCTCTCTGAATGTATTTCCATAGGCCCACTCCATATATGACCCCATTACTTCCTTTGAACACCAAGTGCCTAACCCGTATTTCACATGCACGACCCAACACCATAAGGCCTCTTCCTCAGACCCATAGCGCCACAACCACTTGCCCGATAACATTTTGTTAAAAGACAAAAACACTTAATACCCAAACCTCCTTGACGAATAGGAATACAGGAAGACTCCCATCCTACTAGATGAGACTTAAAATCCTCCCCCAATCCACGCCAAAGGAAATCTCTTTGGAGTTTCTCCATTCTTTTTGCCACACCCACTGGAAGAGAGAACAAAGACATAAAATAAGTAGGGAGGCTAGATAAAGTACTCTTGATGAGAGTGAGACGACCCCTTTTAGTTTTAGATAGATACAATTTCTTCCAACCAGCCAAATCTTATTTGCACACGATCCAAAATGGGATCCCAAATAGATGCCTCTTTAAATGTTGCACCAAGATGTAGCCCCAAATATTTCATCGGTAGAGTGGATACACAGCATCCAAGATCACCCACCAACGCCTCAACATTCTGAACCTCCTTTACTGGCACAATTTCAAAGTTACCAAAATTTATCCTCATCCCAGACACTGCCTCAAAGCAAATAAGAATGCACCTTAGATTTCGAATATATAGAATTGGCCTCACACAGAGATGTAAATATCTCATATAAAAGAATAACAATTGATTAAAAGAAGTAGCAAGGTAATACATAAACTAATAACAATGCAAAGTGTGCTTAAATATAAGATACCTTCAGGAGTGCATCTCAGCCAAAACTAAGCAAGCCCACATGATTTGCTTTCACTGCACCATTGTTGTACACTAACAAAGTAGGAAGATTACGATCAAGGTAGTTAGGAATGCAATTTGTCGATATTTTCTTAACAAATTTTGTTGCTGGTTATTTTGTTGTCAACTCTTCCAAACATCACATTAGCCGTGTACATTCTGGGATTCTATCAGAAACTTCCAACAAACATCACCACAATCCTCATCAAGAAAAATTAGTTTAATATTAAGATCTCTCATAAAGTACCCTTCATTGTAGAGGGTCAAAACAACCCAAACATCAGATCAAGCTTGCGAAACCTCTCACATGAAACCTAATCCTGTAATTGGAATCACCGATCCAAACTTTGAAACCTTAGCTACTTCCAGCATCTTGGCCAATCTCTTTTTCCTAATTAGCAAACACCATTCAATATATTTGAAAGACTAGTTGCTAACCCATGCGATGCACAAAAAAGTTTGTTAAACCATTTTCATATATTCATGGGAAAGTTCAAATATTTTTTTTTTTTGATAGATAAGAAAAGTTCAAATATTTATTTAAACTAACATAGGTTAGCAAATTTGTGGATCAAGGCGTTTTGCAATTATGAACTATTTGCAATTATGATACCTCATAGTACTAGCTAACTAATTTGTAAAGTTGTAACAAATAATCAATGATCCCAAGTTGGCAAGATTGAAGATTAATGTGAGGAAATCATATCCAAAAAGCTTTTAGTAAATGAAAATATAAAATCATCAAAATCCCAGATAAGAACAACCATTTAATGAAACTAAAAATTATACAAAAAACACATGAGTAGTTCAAAAGTCTCAAGTCTCAGCTATGAGTTGTACAGCCTATTTCGATAACAAAACACAAAACAAGGAAAACCAAAATCCATAATATATTAAGACAAATGATAACTTCTACACTATCATTGTTGAAAAATGTAAAAATCATTAACTCGCCTTTATGAGGTTGAGTTACTTTCTACTTAGAACAAATTGATTGATGTCTTCTATTGCCTCAGATTAAAAAAAAAAGAAGATATAAAACTAGAGAGAGAGAGTAGTCACTACCATTGTTTCAATATTTGAGAACTTAACAGGAGAACAGCTTGTTAGAAGGCACGCTTAAGACTACTCATAGGAGAAACAAGCTAAGCTTGAGCAGCCTACTTCTGGGAGTAGTCGATTCAATTACAGGTTCTACTTCACATAACCAAGAGGATATCTCTTGAATACTCCACAACTACCAGTTTTTTGACAAGGTAAACAAAAATTGGAAAGTAAATTGAGCCAGCAAGAAAGGACATCCCACCACAGCATTGTTTCATATGTTGCAAAACTTTGAGATTATGAAATCGGAAATTTTTCAAGTATAATATAAAGACAAGGTATTCAAAAATTACATAGATAATCTATAATAAAAAGAATCAGATTGGTCCCGAGTCAATCATTTCAAGATTATAACTTCATAGTCTTTCCACATAACATGAAATCCAAAATTTTGTTATGCATACAAGGAATTCATTCACTAATTTAATTTAAATCAAATATATTTGAATTATAGCAATGAAGAATCAAGATATCCGTACGAGCACCTTGTTCTTTTTTCCTGCAGACAAAAGAACAACTTTCCCATCGACAATATCCTCAGCTTCAATCCTCTTATCCTCACCATCCACTCTACTGTTATTCAAATACAAACCCCCCTGCTTCAACAACCGCCTTGCAGCCGATTTGCTCTCAAACAAACCAGCAGAAACCGAGAGCTCAACGAGCTGAACATTCACCACCTGATCATACTTCAAAGAACAAGACGGCACATCCTCTGCAATCCCCTCAATGGTCTCCCAATCCAGCTTCGTCTCCGCCCCGGGCCTCAATGCCTTTGTAGCCTTTATAGCCTCCATCAACCCTTCCTCCCCGTGCACGAATCGCGTAACTTCCTCCGCAAGTCTCCTCTGTGCCGTGTTGGGCACGTAACCTACTCTCCCCATCTCCCTCTCCAACTCCCCAATCTCCTCCATCTCCAAAAAAGTCAGCATTTTCAAAAACCTCACTACGTCCGAGTCCGGCACCGAGAAGAAGTACTGATAAAACTTGTACGGCGAGAGCATCGCCGGCGATAACCAAATCGCGCCGTCCTCCGATTTCCCAAACTTCGTTCCATCGCTCTTCAACAAGAGAGGAAATGTCAATCCGTACGCTCCTTTCTCGACTTGCAAAACCTTCCGAATCAATTCGGTTCCGGCGGTGATATTCCCCCACTGATCGCTACCGCCGATTTGAACCCTAACTCCCTCGTTCTTATACAAATGCAAGAAATCGTAGCCTTGCAATAGCTGGTACGTGAACTCGGTGTAACTCATTCCTTGCTCCGATTCCAACCGCTTTTTCACGCTCTCCTTCGCCATCATAGTCCCAACCCTAGCGTACTTCCCCACATCTTTCAAAAAATCCAAGAGCTTGACCTCCTTCCACCAATCGTAGTTGTTGAGGATGACGGAGTTTCCGGAGAGGATTGTGGCGATGGTGGACTGAATGCCGAGGGTGTTGCGACGGAGAGAGTCGAGGTCGAGGTCGGGACGCTCGAGGGACTTGCCGGAGGGGTCGCCGACGCGAGCGGTGGCGCCGCCGATGAGGGCGACGGGCTGGTGGCCGAGGCGGTGGAACCAGGAGAGGACGATGATGCCGAGGAGGTTGCCGAGGTGGAGGGATTCGGCGGTGGGGTCGAAACCGCAGTAAACTTTGAGAGGTGAGGATGAAACGACGGCGTCGTGGAGGTCAGGGCTGGTTAGGGACTCGATGAGGCCGCGTTGTTGGAGGATTTCGATGACGTTGTTGTTGTTGTTGTTGTTGTTGTTGTTGTTGTTGTTGTTGAGGCGAGAAGGAGGAGAGGATTGGGATTGGGATTGGGATTGTGATTGTGTGGAGGAGTGGTAGCAGCAATAGGTGTAGGTAGAGGTGGTGGTTTTGAAAGGGGAGAAGGGTAGTTTAGGGAAATTGTGCAAAGAAAAAGAAGAAGAAGAAGAAGAAGAAGAAGAGGTGAGGGAGGTTCTGAATGGGGAGAAGAGAAGGAGAGTTCTGGTGGTGGTGGTGGAGGCGGCGGCGGCCATTTCTTCGTAGAAATATAGTGGCTACTGCTTTCTGCTGCTGGTAGTTCACTGGTTCTTAATCCATGTTAATTTAAAATTAAAATTAAAAAATAAAATAAAATAAAGTTTTATGTGACATGTTGATTTTAATTTGGTAGAAAGATACGGCTATTTTTGCCATATATTCTATTTTTGCACCCAAAAAAAATTCAAATTTATTTATTTATGTAGCAACTTTTTGTAGCTTACACACTTTGGTTTCGCGTATAATATTATTCAACTTATCATTAGCTGTCTCATCTACTTCAACATCTCTTCTTTTCAATGGAAGCAAGCTCCCTGCCTTCTACCCTTCAAGAGGGATCAGACAAGGTGATCTCATATCACATTATTTGTTCATTTTATGCATGGAATTTCTTGAGGCTCAGACAACAAAGATGTGTGAGGAAAAAAGATGGGACATGATTAAAGCTTCTAGGAGGGGGCCTAGCTTTTCCCATATTTTCTTTGCAGATGATATAATGCTGTTTGCTAAAGCAAATGCTAAGAATTGTGAAGCCATTCTTGAAGTTTTTGATAGCTTTTGCAGTATGGCTGGGCAGAAGATTGACTATGAGAAATCTAGAGTGTTTTTCTCACCAAATGTCGCTGCTAGAAGGAAAAGAGATATATGTAGAAGGCTGGGAATTATGGCTACCAATAATCTTGGAAGAGTGAGTAGTGCTTTCAATTTTATTTTGGATAAGGTCCAAAGTAAGCTTGCTGGTTGGAAACAAAGCTTTTGTCAAGAGCAGGCAGACTTGTGCTTGTTAAATCTGCGGTAGCTCCTATTGCAGATTATTACATGCAATGTCATAGCATTCCTATTAAGGTTTGTGATTCTATTGATAAGATGACAAGGGACTTCATTTGGGGATCAACGGAGGAGAAGAGGAGGATGCACATGGTTAAATGGAGTACCATTACTTTGCCTAAAGAGCTTGGTGGATTGGGGTTATGTTCTATGAAGTATAGAAACCAAGCTATGCTAGCTAAGTTATGCTGGAGGCTTGCTCATGAGGAATGGATGCCATGGGCAAGAATGCTACAAGCTAAATATTTGTGTCCTAACAGGATGACTGAAAAGGGAAGGAAACTGCCTTGCTCTCTGATTTGGACAGCCTGCAAAAAGGGGGGGACCAATTTATGTGAAAGGTCTGAAATGGACAGTGAAGAGTGGTGATCTAGTTAATATGCGGATGGACTTTTGGCTTCCTAAAGGGAGGTTAAGAGAGCTCATGAAGGACCTCTTTCTAGGGGGGAGGCTGAACTTACAGTTAAGCAATGTTTTGATGAAAACAATTCTTGGATTCCATATAGCATCTCATTTGATCTTCCTGAAAGTATTCTAAATACTATTCTGGCCACTCCCTTCTCTTTTGACCCCCACTCAGTTGATGAGCTCATGTGGGCAATCTCAAAGAATGGTTTTTTTCCCCTAAAATCAGCCTATCTCATTGCTAGGGGATTAAACCCCTTGAACCTGAACACTATGTCATTTGATTGGGTTTGGAAGACTGAAACTCCTCCTAAGCTTCAGTTCTTCCTGTGGCTTTGTCTACATGGTAGTCTACCCACAGCTGAAGTTTTAGGTTCAAGGGGTTTAATTCTTGTTCCGGTGTGTAAGGTTTGTAACAGGGAGAATGAATCTATTGAGCACCTTTTCAAGGGCTGTGACTTTGCCCACAATTTTTGTCAGCAATTACAAGCTCCTATCAGCACTAGGAACTCATTTGGCCTCCCTTTTAAAGAATGGTTGGAATCTAATTGCAGGGACCCTTTGAATGCCACCGTGAAAGGCATACCTTGGAGGATTATCTTTCCTTTGGGGCTTTGGCAGCTATGGCTGCATAGAAATAATTTTGTTTTTACAACAGGAATTGTAGATAATCAGTGTTGGAAAAAATGTTTGAGGTATAGCACTGAATTTTTTGCTATTGGGCTGGAAGCTAGGAGTAAGCCGGCCAAAACTATCATTCCTGTGGGATGGGAGAAGCCACCGTGGGGCTGGTTGAAGCTAAACTCTGATGAATCAGCTATAAATAATCCCAGCAAGACAGGTGGAGGAGGCTTATTTCGTGATCAAGAAGGTAATTGGGTGAAGGGATATGCTAGAGGGATCGGGCACACCAACAGCTTCATGGCTTGGCTGAACTGTGGGCGTTAAGGGATGGATTAAAGCTAGCTAGGGAGATGGGTGTGAACAACCTTATTATTGAGCTAGACGCGTTGAGCATAGTTTTGCTTATAAACAATGAAGCTGAAAATATCATGATGGGACCTTTACTCTCTGATTGCAGGAGCCTCTTGAAGCAAATCCCAAACAAACGTGTGCTTCATATCTACCGTGAAGCTAATCAATGCGCGGATGCTTTGGCCAAGCTTGGAGCTCAGTCCGGCCCTCATTTTGTTGTTTTTTGTAACCCACCGCTTGTGGTGGAGAATTTGCTAACTGTTGATAAAGCTAGCATGGTTTGTAATAGACTTGTAAATTCTTAGTTAATATTATATCATGGGTTACCCAACAAAAAAAAAACTTTTTTAGCTTGAATTTATACTCTCAAACTCTTTTTTTTTTAAAATACTTCATATCTAAATGTCTGAATAAGTTCACAAGATAAGTCATCTTCATGTTTGGAATTTGAGTTTGATAAACTCTAATCTTGCTTGGAAAGTAAATTCAAGCTCTGAAAAATGAACTATATAACTAAATAAATTTAGACAAAGGCTTTTCAATGAAACCTTTTACAAAAAAAAAAGAATATTTAGCTGTCTAATTTTTTTGTAGTATTTTTAACTTGTAGTCAATTTAGTTTTTATTATTTTCAATTTGCAGAGATTCTAAGACCAAATCTAGAGCTTTAGCAATGAGAGTTCTAAAACTCCTAGGGCCTGTTTGTTATACCATTTAAAACTCACATTTTTATGTTTTAAACAACATTACATACATTTCCACACATTTTTTCACTCACACGTATTTCAAAAAATTACAAAAATCTCATCTTAAACTATTCTACCAAACAACCCTCTAATATCCTATTTTATCGCATTAAACCACAAAACCACAAAAGAGATGCATTACCCGGGTTTCCAACTGTAAAATTTTTTACAATCAAGCTCAGAAAAGACCCAAAATAGACAGGAAAAAGAAAAGAACCGTTTTATTTGATCAAAAGATTCGGAACTTTACGAGGTCACAAAATTTTCACGACACCCACAAACAGCTACAAAAAAAAAAAATTTCTTTTGAGAATCAAGACTTCAAACTTCCATTAAATTGAACTGAGATCATTACAAGCTAAAGCTTCAATGTCTGGTAGAACACCCTCCAATCATTACAAACTAAAGTGGTAGAATATCCTCCAACCAAACCAGCAAAGTAGAAGAGGCTAAAGCTATCCTTGCTAAGGCATGAGAAACCTCGTTTCCATGCCCTCCCACATGAGCGACAGAAAACGCTCTATATTTTTGGCCATCAATTTAGCTTCCTGCTGACAGATTCAAATTGGAGTCGTGAAGGATTTTAATTACGACTGCTGTGCTGCTGCTGCTGCTGCGTCTCCTATTTCCGTTTCGAAAATTCAAATTTAGAATGTGAATTCAATGGCCCTCCTAGCAGCTGACACCTCCACCATAGCTACAGAACCTGGCAAAGGAGCCCCATGACCTGACCAAGATGATTAGGAACACCACCTCTAAGCCCGCCTCATTAGCATCCGCAAAAGTTACACCGTCAAAATTTGTTTTGTTCGAGCCTTGTTTAGGTGGGTGGCGGGCAGTGGCACCTACGAGCACTGTTTTGATGTGGCTTGCTTGCACTAGGCATGGGTCTCACCTTGTTTCTCCGATTCGATAGTAAACGAGAAACAACAGTAAACAGTTCGATCTAATAGGCAAATAAGTTTAGTTTCAAAAGATTATCGGTACTTAAAAAATTATTACTACTTTTCTCCCCAACTACTAAATTCTAATACGCAAAAACCACAGCTATAGGAACTTTTTTTTTTTTTTTTGTCTTTGGTCCAAGAAAAAGCAAAAAAAAAAAATCATTAGTATCATTAAATACCCACATAGGGAATGTCTTCATCACATTAGAGATCAGTATATCACACATGGTAGCAGTGTAGCACCATTATCCAAGGATTTAAAGAAGAAAATGGTTAAATACACATTCAAACGTTAAAATTACAGTCACAATATATCAAAGGACAACCAAATCTAGTTTCAGGTTGAACCGCTGAACACTCTTGATACTGCATAATTTTGATCTTCTATGCACATTTATATACATGTAACACTTTCAGGTAGCAGAACACAAACACACACACGAGAGAGAGAGAGAGAGAGAGAGAGAGAGAGAGATTATTTTCTAACATTCTTTGATTCTCATCGGGAAAACACACTAGAAGAGTGCATCAAAGTTAAGTTTTCAGAGCCAAATCCAATATAAATATAAATAAATAGTTCAAGGAAAAAGAAGAAAAAACTACAACAAAGAAAGTCTACTAATAACAATGGTGAAAGCAGGTTCAACTTTTCAGGCCCTTTTGGCAAAATCACCAGTGTCATCGTCCTCATCCCTGAAGTTTCCTTCCAAAGAAGCATCTTTGTCAAAGTCTCCAGCTGCACCATCCACACTGCTGCCCTCATTGGTACCAAATTGATCAACACCACCAAAGCCCTGTCCAGTACTTCCTTCAAATCCACTACCAGCTATGCTACTGCCATCCCCAGAGGCAAAGTTACCACTACCGCCAGAAACATCAAAATTCCCACCAGTATTGCCATAGCCTCCACTGTTCCCACTGGCATAATTGCCACCACTGCTGTAACCAACACCACCTCCACTGTAGCCACTACCAGTGCCACCACCACCTCCTTGATAATTCCCACCCGAACCATATCCGCTACTACCAGTGCCATAGCCTCCACTGGCAGCACCATCATAAGAATTGTTACCATAGCCGCCGCCACTGCCGCCACTGCCGCCACTGCCACCGTATGCATTGTTACCATAGCCGCCACCACCACCACCGCCATAAGCATTGTTACCATAGCCGCCATCACCACCATAGCCACCACCACCATAGCCACCACCTCCATAGCTAGGACGAGCCCTATCAGTAGCATAATTCACCCTTACCCGACGACCATGGAGATCCTACGAGGTAATGTTACCGCAAAAAGGAAAGAGTCAATTAAAAAATTACCAGCAATAATCAATAGATTAAAAGAGGCCAAACCAATTTATAAAACACAGTTTGTAATTTACTTGGAAAGAGCAAAGGTAGAGTTCAGCAACATCATAATTCTTATAATTAATACACATTTCTAGGCCATGCATAAACGAGTTACTGTACACCTAGTATACTGACACCATTAAGACATCAGTTGCATTGCATGGATTACTTAGCTATGAAGTAATTCCAATATTTGCAAGTCAGGTTTTGTACTTTATTGGGTGTTTCAAAGATCCAGGTCCTCAAGTGTGAGACTTG
Source organism: Castanea sativa (assembly GCF_040712315.1). Taxonomy (NCBI): domain Eukaryota; kingdom Viridiplantae; phylum Streptophyta; class Magnoliopsida; order Fagales; family Fagaceae; genus Castanea; species Castanea sativa. Next base: position 34,534,459 of record NC_134016.1, on the reverse strand, counting down.
ACAATCCAATGACATTACCACTCATCATACAGGTTTTTGAATTCCAATTCCCATAACAAAAGTGAACATAGCAGTTGCAATGCTAAACCTAGCATGGAATGGAAGTTCACTGTTATCCTGCTTGTGAAAGGGGCATGTTAAGTTAAAGCTGTTAGGTGATATCAGTAGTGGAGGCAAGGATAGTCATTGAGGTAATTTTGGCAACAGTTTTAGAGTGAGAAGGTCATAAAAGTTCCAAATAACCAAGCTTTATCCGTCACAGCTTACAGACAAAGAGATTAACAAATGAAGAGCCACAAATCAGTAACATTACCTGTCCATCTAAGGCCTGGATAGCACTGGAGGCCTCCTCACTTGAAACATATGTAACAAAGCCAAATCCTCTGGATCTACCAGTCTCACGATCCATAATGATTCTTGCTACAATAAATGCCAACTTCAGTCAGCATGTATTTCCAGTACTTATGTTTCTACCAGATACAGGACATAGGCACAAAATATTACAGACAAAACATGGCAAATTTTGAAAAACTAGGACACAATACGGCATGAATATAGCAAAATTAAATGTTATATATATATATATATAGAACATATTTTGCGTTACATTTAGGCTTAAAAACAAATAACAAGCAGGAAAACCTTTATAAAGGTATCAGGATAATCATACTAATTTTTGGGGACCCCAAAGCTAGTAATATGGCTAATTAGGAATAACCACTCAAGCCTACAACAGTTCAGTATCAAAAGCCCAAGGATAATAAACCAACATCTGCTTCAGCCTCATAGACCCTCCACATGCTACCACAGTTCTCCCAAAGAACAAATAAAACAATAACAAGTGGCAAGGAGTACAAATTATTTTAAATCAAAACAAAACCACTCTATTAGCAGAATTGGCACGTTGCCTAATCAGGACCCATTATATAGGTGGCAAGAATATGAAGACTTGTGTCAAGGGAAAAATAGTAAAATGCCCAAACCCTACAATCTGCACTTCCTCTACTCTTTCTTCCTTTTCCATTGAAGACACAACACTACCACCTCCCACCACCAGCCATTGCCAATGCCTTTCATCCACATAAATCTTTAAAGGCATGATTATTACATTTTTCTTGGGCCTTGGTTTCAAGCCCTAATCGACTATGGTGGACAAGGAAGAGTGTTCTGTTTTTTGTCCTTTTGTTTTTCTTTTTGGAATTTAAGCCACAACTCTATTCATTGCTGTGATGAAAGACTCATATCAAGCTGTCCCTGGAGCATGTAATTTTGAAAGAATAGCTATTTAATTTCCGGACATATCTCATATAGTCATATATGCATGTAACCATGTTCATGGACATGCCAAAGAGTTTGACATATCTGTGACTCCTAAGTACCATGAACTGAATTCATAAAATATGAGGAATTTTAGCAGGAGGAAAAAGAGAAGACATCAATGCCACTTGCCCAAACCCATTAAAGTCAAAGGTACCCAAAAAACACACGCACCATTTTATTAAAAAAGAAAAAACAAAAACAAAAAACCTTAAAAAAAATATTTATGGAGTTCAAAAGAGTCAAAACACATTTTTGTTATGCACACTACCCATATCACTATACCACAACAAGGGAAGGCAAACTTAATCAATCACACAACATAACGTTTATAGAGATTAAGACAAATGCATTTGAGCATATACTTTTTCAAAAGTATACAAAGGAAGAGCCAACAATTAAACATGTGATAAATATAACACACCTTCAACAACTTCTCCATACTTAGCAAAAGCTTCCTTCAAACTTTGCTCATCTGTGCCATATGAAAGACCTGAAAAAAACAAGATAAGAAGTCTAACAACAAAGAAATAAATTCGTAATGCAACTAATAATTGCAATTTGGTGGCACCTCCAATAAAAAGTTTTGAGCTTGACATGGATGACATGCATCGTATGGCTTGAAAGAAAGACGGTTTTGAGGCACCAAATTCTGAGCTGATCTGCTTGCTCGCAGCCTGTCTAAGCAGATTTCCAACTTTACTTAAGAAAGCCATTGCAATAACCTACCAAAAAAAGGGCAGGATACTGCCGCCTCATTAAGATTCCCAAGCGAATACTAAAAAATAAAACAAAAATCACAACATGTCATTCTCAATATATACCTCATCAAGTCGTAATGATAAAATAAGAATCACAAAATAGATGGTGAGAACTGCACATGCTATCACAATAACAGCATGAACTGTTTACCCAAAAAAAAAAAATTTACTCCTTATCATTGAAATACAGAAAACACACAAAAGAAAGCCTAATTTTGGGTTTAAAACATAGAAAAAATCAAAAAGATGATAGAGACAACTGAGTGTTTCCAACAAACCACCCAATACTTACCAGCTCCCTGGTGATTTTTAACCATAGCAGAGAAAATGCACTTACAAAAGAGTCAATTAAGCCTGTTTGGTACATGTGTTTAAACACATGTTTTCAGTTTTCAAATAACATTACACATATTTCTAACCACTTTTTCACCCACCCGTATTTCAAAAAAGTACAAACAACATTTCCAAACAGCCAAAAAATCTAAAACAGACTCTTGTTAGTGTGGCAATCACAAATTAGCATGTACCCATATCCAAACAACACAAACTTCCAAACTGCAAATTCATACAAAAATCAAAGGCATATTCACGTTTGCAAGCATACCCATGTGATAAAAAAAATGTAAAAATCAATTTTGATAGTTGATCACGGTTGCATTAATCAGCACAAGTACTATTGTCCCTTCACTACTTAAGCCCACCTACTGTTTGGACACCTCAGAGTTCAGACAGGTTAAATACAAAACGCAGTAATCCCCAAAAAACAATTTCATTTCCATCCAAACTTGCACAAAAAATACACAGCACAAAGAAAAAATCAAAAATTTCAATTTCCCATCAACCAAACAGAGCTCTTAATTAATACATACATAAAACACACAAAGAGGCATATATCACATGAGCATATGAATCATCATGAACATCTAATAAGCCAAAAACACACAAACAAGCTGATCGATTTAGTGTAACACAAATCAAACCCTAAAAATGAGTGCAAACCCAAAAATTTTAAATTTTTTTTATAAAAAATAGAGAATCAGTAATAGAAACAGGAAATGAATGCGAAGGCAAGAGAAAACAAAAAATCGGAAGCAGAATCGAGAGCTATGAGGCTCTCTCTCTCTCTCTTTCTCACAGTGCTTAGAAGCGTACCTTGTTCTCTGCGTTTTTGGTAGTGACAGCGAGAGCAGAGAGACCCTAAAACCCTAAAAATAGATTTCGTGATTCGGGTGGAGGGTTTTATCTTATAAAGTGGAAATGAAATGAGGGGAGAGAGATTTAAGGGTGGATTGGAGAGATCTGGGCCGTATGATTTGGAGTTATTGGGTGTCAGCCGTTGGATGAGGGGTGTGACGGTGAAAGTGTGGGTATTTTTTGTTGGGGGGGTATGGGTTTTACGTGTGAGGTTTGGATTGGGTTGTGTTTTTGTGTTTGTGAAAGTTGAGGCACTATGATCATTTTTCTATATATAATAGTATTTTTCTTTTTTTTGATAAAAATCATTTTTCTTTATTGGCAATAAACAAATATCTTCAAGATGTGAAATTACCTCCCTGCTCTTTGAATTTGTTACTACTAAAAAAATAAAAACATACAAAACCCAAATGCAGTTTCCCTAAAAACAATAAATCCTAAAGGTTTTGAGTAAAACAATTAGGGAGAGGTTTTTGGGTTGTGTCGAATGTTACAAACTCATAGTTAAAACTCACTCTTGAAAATCGACTTGCAAGAGAAGGGTGTCCAAGAGCTTATAAATATATGATTAAACTTACACTTAACCAATGTGGAACACTAGGATCATAACATACCACCACGCTTCGCAGCCGACATCCATAACGGCTCACTCTAGCGACACTGACCCGTTGGTAAGCCTTTCTCTTTTTGGTGGCTCCACTCTACTATCAATAATTTTAATCCAGCCTCTAGGTCACCCTTCCAAGATCCACCACAAAGCCACAACTCATTTGTTCCCAAACTCATATGTTCCCATACTCAATGAGTTACACCCAATTAATCGGGGTGATGGTTGGCTCTGATACCAAATCTCAGTCTCCACAAAATGTAAATTGTCGCCACGCTTCTAAAAGAATTTTCTAGCAATGTTAGTGGCGGATTATGTTAGAGAGGGAGTTAAGTGCCACCAGATTTTGCCACATGAGAGATTTCAAAAAATCTAACCCACATTGCAAATCAAATCCACGAATCGAATCAAAACATCAAAACCCGTAGATAAAAAAAAAAATAAAAAAAATCAACCCCTAGCAAATCTTAGAATTGAGACTAGCCTTCCATCGACCATGAAAGCTCAGATTTATGTAAATACACAAGAGCTTATCTAAACCCCAAATTAAAATTACGGCTAGATAACTTTTACTCTAACTTATACTAAGTGCGGAACAAGAGTAAGAAGTGTAAACAACCGTTATCACTACCCTAAGCCATGTTCATCCATTATCAACAATATAAAGGAAAGCTTAAGAGTAGAGAAGAGAGATGCAAACACAAGTTAACACAAAGATGTGTTATCGAAGAGGAAAATGAAGAACTCGACGAAAAACCTCTTTGCGACCCTCCAAGTCGAAATCGATCCACTAGAGAATAAAGTTGGAGTACACGAATAACAGAAAACCCTCCAAGCCTAGTCTACCCCATGTACTTGAGCCCTCCAATCTCCTACTACCAACTAGCTTATCGGAACATTGTCTCCTCTAACTTTTCGGATCTCACAATTTAGCCCGATTGCATCCACCAATGAATGGCTCATTCCAATGCTTCCTAATAGTACCTAAATCTCACTTTACACTCAGAATGAGTGTGGTAAGTGTTTGGGCTATGAACCTCTCAAGAATATAGAGATGGAGAGGTAAGAGTTGAGGAAAACCATAAGGAAATGTGTAGATGATTGTGGGTATAACAATCTCTAACTCTCAAGTGTATTTTCTAGGGTTTTCTCTCTGAAAAGCACTTCTTACAATATGTGGGTAATGTGAGTATATATAGTGTGGGTAAAGACTTGGTAAAGCAAAAGTTCACTTTTTGCCAAACAGAATGTTTCGCGAGTCTTTCGCAGGTTGGCCTTACCCGCGAGACACTCGCGAAAACCTTTAAGCTGGCATGACTCTTCATCTTCCAGTCATGTGCTCTACACATGGCTCTTCGCACGTAAGCTTCTCGCGAGACACTCGCGAAAACTACTTGCTCATCCTTTGAAGCTTGAGTCTTCACACTCTCTCACACTCATCCCTTACAATTAAAAACCCTACATTCATACAGGGAAAAAAGATTGAAAAAATTACAATCAAATTTGGCACAGAATTAAAACCAACTCAAAATAGTTGTAAATTACAACTTTACAGACTATATTTTAGGATGAGGACTCGATGTTAATTAAATATTGAGATATGATGAAACTAGTTCTTACTGTGTCATCTATTAGCAATAGGGCTATTCATTTTAGTCTTTTGAATTCGGGTGAACATCAATTCTCTTTGAGGAGGGGGGTTATCTTCATGACATTGTTGTTAAAGTTAATGCATCATATCATGGTTCTGCCAAGTGAGTTATTGCACACTTCCGACCAAAGTATGGAGTTGTTGTTCTATCAAGATCATCTTTGACTAAAATCAGTGATCACATGACTCGCTTAGGCTTTGGAAGGCTGACAATAAAGAACACAAAAGATTTTGGAATTTATATTGATGTGGTGCTGGTCAAAATTACTTTGATACTTAAGTTAGCACTCATAAGGGTAATATTTTTTAATATCAAGTGTTTTGTGTGTATGTTTTTTCATACCTCGATGTGCATGAGGATTAGCATATGTATAGGACAATTTCCACTCATCCCACAATCTCAACCATTTTCCATGATTGTCATGGAACATGTTTGAACATAATATATGAGGTTGACATCTTGGGAATGTGCACTACCCCCTTGGCATTGTGCAATTGTGGTGTACTTCTAGTTGAGTTTAGCCCACATTTTGAAGTGTGAGCTTTTCATATTTAAGTTAGGTTGTGCAAATTTTCCTCGTCTCATAATGGAGATATAGCTTGCCTCATCTCTAGTTTGGATGAGCTTTAGGGTCTGTTTGGTTGGAGTGAAACAAGGAGGATAGAAAATAGGAGAGAGAAAACTGATTTTATGGGTTTGAAAGAATGAAAGGATGGAAAATTAGTGGGATCTAGGTGTTTTCTCACTTGACCTACTAAAATTCTATCTCCCCAATATGGGAAGAAATTAGAAGGGAGAAGAATAGTTGTAGTCAATGACTAAACTATCCCTCCTTCTCTCACGTGGACTTACGGTTGCTTTTTCACCTTTTTTTTTTTTTAATTTTTTAATTTTTTGCTTTCCTGCATGGACTTGGTTTCTTTTTCACTTCTTCCTTTTTTTTTTTCTTAGCATGATACAAGTTTTATTCTTTATTTATTTATTTATTTATTTTTGGTTTAACTATATGTGATTAAAAAAAAAAACTTTTTTTGGCATAGTTTTTCTTGTTTAATAAATTTGGATGATTTTTTTTTTGTTAGTTGTTCGAATTTTTTTTAATTGAGCATCATTTTTTAATAAGGCATACGAATAAATTTATACAAACTCATTTTTCCATTTTTCCATCTCTCCACTTTTCCACTCCCAACCAAATACAAATGAGAGAAACTAAAATCTTTTATATCCTCCCACTTTTCTATCCCCCTTCATTTTCTATCCTCTCACTTTTTTACCCTTCCAACCAAGGACAAGTTGGAACCTGCTTAAATGAGATGCTAGGATGAGTTTGTACCTAGAAATTACTCCTATGATCTAGTATGTTATAGCATTAAATGTGTGATTTTAGGAACATGTCAATGACAATTTTAGGTTTCGATACGTAATATTAACGGTTTATTTCATTTTTAATTTATTATAAAAATAATATTTTTAAATTTTGTTTGGGAATAACTTATTTACATAATGCAAGATTAAAAGTTAAGAATTAGTTTATTTTTAAAAAGTTAAAAGTTAGATTACTTAAAATAAAAAGTAAAAAAAAAAAAAAAAAAGTTGACAGACGCACTCATAATGTTACAAAAAGTGGTGTTTGCAATTTTTTGAATCATGAATATAATATTTCTTATCGACTGTAGGATGAATTGTACTTTTTCTGTATCTTTTTTGACAAATCATTTCTCATACTTGATTTCTTGCTTTAATTTATTTCGTTTTCACTAAAACAATAATTTTTTTTAGAAAAATGATAGGACCACAATTATCTATAGAACTTTTGTCACAATTTACCCTACTGGCTAATAGTAAGTGATAGAAAAGAGAAATGATAGATTCATGTGAATTTATTCTCAATAAAAAAAAAAAAAATTCATGTGAGTTTACATCTCAACTACTCACAAGTCGCAGCTTGACGAGTCGTAGCCAAATTGTGTAAATAGTTCAGGTCTTAGCATTGTTCAAATTTTTAATTTTTAAAATTTAAAACTGAAAAATAAAAAGCAACCTCTAAAGAAACAAGAAATGAAAAAGGAAAAAGGGATTATTTTTATTATTTTTTGGGAAGCAATAAAGGGATTTTTGTTGGGTAAAAAGTTTCCACCAATGAGATATCCAGTTGTACCCACTGGAAGAAAGGACGGTTGATCTCTTCATCCTATCCTAACATCACGAAGCAGTTCAGTTGACCAAACTACCGATCGGTCAAACAACCAAACCCTGCAAAAATTTCGAACTCAAATCCCCTTCCCTTCACTTCTCAAACACCTCCAAGATCCGAAATTGATTCGATTTTCGAGCACCCAATGGCCCCAAACGCAAGACCCAGAAGCATTCTTGAATCTCTTGGGGAAGAGATAATCAGAATCATAACACCAGTCTCACTCTGCATGTTGTTGGTGGTGATTTTGGTCTCTGTTCTCAACACAGATTCTTCATCTTCTTATTCAGCATCAGCCACCTCCATAGCCACCATAGCATACAGTGAGAGCAGCTCAGACTCATCCTGGGACAAATTCTTAGGTGCCCTTTTGAACTCCCTTGTGTTTGTGACTGTTGTTACTGCGGTCACGTTTCTTTTGGTGCTCCTTTTCTACTTTAGATGCACTAAGTTCTTGAAATACTACATGGGTTTCTCTTCTTTTGTTGTTTTGGGATTCATGGGTGGTGAAATTGCAGTATTTCTGATAGAGAAATATAGTATTCCCATTGATTGTATCACATTTCTGGTGGTTTTGTTCAATTTTGCTGTTGTGGGTGTTTTGGCTGTATTCATGACAAAAATTGCAATTATTGTGACACAAGGGTACTTGGTTCTTATTGGAATGTTGGTTGCTTATTGGTTTACACTGTTGCCTGAATGGACCACTTGGGTGCTATTGGTTGCCATGGCATTGTATGATCTTGCTGCGGTTTTGTTGCCGGTTGGGCCATTAAGACTCTTGGTAGAGCTTGCAATATCAAGGGATGAAGATATTCCAGCACTGGTTTATGAGGCTAGGCCGGTGAATTGTAATGATTCAGGTTCAACAGGTGGAGTACCTCAAAGGAGGGTTTGGAGAGACAAGAGGGGTGAAGATTCAGTTAATGGGTCTAACCACAATTCAAATGGCAATTCTGTTTCTGGTGAGAATGTGAATCCTGGGTCAAACTCCACTTTGAATGCCACTGCTGTTCCGGACTCAGATTCAGATTCTAATTCCGTAGTTATTGGCCACACTGATACTAGTTTAGTTAGAGCTGAAGAGGGACGTGCTCCAGAAAGGGATGCTGAGCTATCCATGCCTTTAATTGGTGGTAGAATGAATATTCCGCCGCATCAACCAGAAGATGATGCAGCAAGTGAAAGTTTGATGCTAGAGGGAATTGGGTTGGGTTCTTCAGGTGCAATCAAGCTGGGGCTAGGAGACTTCATTTTCTATAGTGTGTTGGTTGGTAGGGCAGCCATGTATGATTTTATGACAGTGTATGCTTGTTATCTTGCTATTATAGCCGGTCTAGGTGTCACTTTGATGCTCTTGGCACTATATCAGAAAGCTTTGCCAGCTCTTCCCGTGTCAATAGCATTAGGTGTGTTGTTTTATCTCTTGACTCGGCTTTTACTTGAAGTTTTTGTTGTGCAATGTTCTTTGAACCTCTTAATGTTTTAATACATAAATTATGTTGTTAAAGATTGATACTTGGCTACACAATATATAGCATCAGAAAGTATGGTGTATGAAATTCATGTTTATTGTTTCAACTTATATTCTCTCCCCCCAGTTGATTGCTTATAATTTATGTATTTGGTAAACTCAGTCTGGAATTGATGGTATGTGTTGCCCTCACAAAATTTAATTTCTCGAGCCTGGGATTCTATCATTTGACACTTTATAACTTTAAGATCATGGGTTCTGCAATTCAGAGTTAGCAAAGAACTGAGTGCTGGTTCCTGGTTAATATATAATATAATATAAGGGGGAAAATGGATAAAATGAATGTTGGTTCTGGTTAAATAGTGAATATGGGACACAGCTCCCAAGCTGATGGACGATGGGAAACATGAAATTGGAGTTGGAATTAGTTATCTTGGTGTGTGGGGTGGGGGGGGGGGGGGGAGACCCTGAACATGAAATTGGAGTTACTTTGGTAGCAATATAAGCAAAGAGGAGGTGTTTAAAGCATATGATAATCCCAATGTTTGACTTCACTGCCATGGATATATTACAGTAAGCATTTTATTTTTCCCATGAAATTTCACAAGTTTCAAAAGAAAGATGCACAGGAAGTTGGGTTTGATCTAATTATAGAATTTTTAGCATGGAAAAGTTGGGACACGGAGTAGGGGTTTGAAGGATATCCTTGTGGTTCCGGCACCTCTTGTGGTGCCTGGACACTAGGGTTTGAACCTCACCAGGTCCCCTCCCTATTTATGCAACAAAAGAAAAGTTGGGACATGGAGTAACAGAAGCATTACAGAATATATGAAAATCTTTGGAAGAAGACTCTTATTTCAGGGGCAGAAAAGCTTTTTTCTTTTTGCTTTTTTTTGGGTGAAGTTTCAGTTGCTTGGAAGCTTTGCTTTGTACTACTGTTGGTATGAGCCTGATGCAATTGGGGTTAAGAGAGGGATTACCTTAAGGCCTCTTGTTATCACTGATTGAATAAATCAGATGTTCTGCCACAGTGATTTTGCCAATGAGATTGACTATTGGTTCTCTATTCCAACTTCATTCATATTAAAGGTATTGCTTCTTTCATGTTCCTTTTGTCTTACCACTTTTGAGCACAATCAGCTTGGTGGAAATTGGAAACATAGATGCTCAGTACCTGCACTAAATGGATATGAAGACAATATGGTTTCGTATTTCAAGCTTGTTCTTTGCATGTTTGAAATTTTATCTCCAAATATACAACTAAACTATAACCACGTGGATAATCTATGGCATTAATTGCTATATATTAACCATGAAAACTTGGCATCTTATAAACTTCTAGAATTTTTTATGATTATGTGGCATGTATGTATTAATAATAATTTACTGCAGAACATAATGTGGCCTCTTGCTTGAGCTAGCTTCCTATAGAATGCAATGATTAGCTTACTTCTTTGTCTGCTTTGCTCGATAGATGTAGTCTTTATAGTTCTTAGTTCTGTTTTGTTCTCATTTTACCTTAGTACACGTCCTGTGTGCTTTGGCTTTTTGTATTAGTTTTCCTCTATCAATGAAATTTATTACTTATAAAAAAAATGCAATGATTAGTTTATATCCTTTTTTATGTATAACTTTCTGAAGGACAAAGCCCATCGATATACTAAAGCTTTAATTGGAAGAGTGTTGGGGCAAGAGAAACGCACTCACATGGAGTTTTAGTTGAAACAAAGACATCATAAAAAATTAAAGCCAGATAAAAAGATTTGACTCGATAATCATAGATCTCATAGAGGAAAAAGTTACATCATCATATAGAATATTGAAAAGTAAATTCAGCAATCAGCATGTGAATTATCATTCATCTAGTATTGAAAATTTCTTCATCCATTATTTGGTTTCTTCATCTTGCGATCTTAATGATGCCCTATGGATTGCATTGAGCATGTAGAGGGACTTTGAACCATCATCTATCAGCTTGTGATCTTAATCCAAAATGTATCATTGCAGATACCATTATAATTTAAAAGAAGCATTTTGACAACTTCTTTGATTGAAGAACAAGAACCTTTACTTTGTTACTCATTATCATGTATCGATTTACTGTTAAGCTGAAGACAAGACATGTTTTGGCATTTAAAAATGGATGATATCAAGTTTTTTCTACTTTCATAGACCAACTACAGACTATATGGTCTGAGAATTGGGATGGATGCTGAAGGTTGTGCATTTTACATGAAATTTTGTTTGCATTGTAAAGTCTCATGTGATTCTCTTTATTCATGTTTTATTATGTGCTAGTTTGAATCAAATGATTTGTTACATGGACTCTTCCAAGTGTGTCACCTAACATAAGCCATTAGGATGTCATTCGTCGATGCTAACTGTCAAACACATGATCGACTACAAGAATTATAGCTTAGTGCATTCTTAAATCTAGATGTTTGTTTGTGCCAGACTATTTAGACACAAGTTGATCCTCAAGTAATTTAAGGATACTAATTGTATTCACGTGTAATTTTGAGGTCTAAAGCTTAAATCAATATGACAGTTGAAACTTGCTAGAATTTTAAATGTACATATTTTCATAAGATGGGCTTTCTTGTGCTTCTCTATCTACAACGAACTGACAAACAGTATCATACATTTTTCAGTGTTTAGCCTACCGTCCTAATAAGTTTAGTGACACAAGTTTGGCTTAGATGCACTGGACTCGTTTAGATAATGTCATGTGGTAAAAAATGGACATATGTAACTATTGTGACAAGTTTAGTACAACTGAACACTAGAGATTCGTGACAAGTTGTATTCTAGGGATATTCAATTTCACACCCAACTAATAAGTTAAAGTTAAGGTTGGTGCATAATAAAAAGTGTCAATGTGGCTTCCCTAATTGAAGAAATTCTCATCCAAGTGAGAAAAAATTTCTAATCTTCTTGTTTGTGTCCACTTATTATAATTATGGCTTCCAAAGATCAAGCCCGTTCATTAATAGTAATTGGTACATGATGTTGACTTGACGAATGATGAATGCTAGACCAAACTGTTATACAATTGGTTGATGTGGTAGTGCCGGTCATATGTAAAAATATACCACAGTATGGGGGTCCCAAGGAGTGTTGATTAATAGGCCCTAATAGTCTTATTGGAAGAAAAGACAGGGACACCGACACGGTCTTGGATTGTGATAAATGGGAGCTGTCGTTGGTCCTTTTGACATAAGATTCTCGGCCGCCTCCGGTCCGGTAGGAAAGAAAGCTGTAGCCAGTGACTAGCTCAGCTATGGAGCTACGTGTACACCGCCACGTCGAGACTCTCTTTCGAAAGTGAGATCACGCTCTCTTAATCTTTCTTATCTCTCTAGTGTCTCAGATCTGGATTTTCTGCTGTTCCTAAAGATTTTTGCTAAGGAGGAGTTCCCAAGAATCCCCTCATCAGGTTTCATTGGAATTCGGAAACACTCCTTTGACCGCGACAAGGTCATAAACTCTCCACATAAGACCGAAGCGAGTTAGATTTGCACCGTTCGGCTCGGACCCTAACAAGAAATTGTTTAGTGCTTTCGATCTTGACTTCTTTGAGTCTAAGATCGTTCTTTCGAAGCCCCTTTCTAACACCTTCTTTTTCGTTGGTAATGGTTTCAGGTTCTGAATGGATGTCCCAATTCGGTGAATTCTTAAACCGAAATGGATTCTTGCCCAAAAAATAAGAAAAAGGCTTGGCAGCACGCAATCGCCATCGGACCAAGCACGAAAGAAAGCCTTAGTTGGAGGCGTCTTCTTTGAACTCAAAAACAATTTCACTTGAATTCGTGAGTGAATCCTTTAAAAAACAATGTCGACGAGACCATGAGGTGCAAACATATTCATAATTCATAGGCAGCAAAGTACGTAATAGGACAAACGTTACAACAGTATACATAGTTGAATAGTACATAAATAATTAATAGGACATAACTTGGCTCAACCATAGTGTTTGTGTGGGTATGTGGTTTGTCGAATGTGTTTGATATGACTAGACTTGGTGCAACAATAACGGACTGATGAAGTGCAGTGTAAAAGTTTGCATAATTATTTACATGAATGTATTTGATCTGACTGAACTTGGTGAAATAGTAACAAATTGGTGAAGTGCAGTGAAAAATTTTATGCAAAGATTATTCACGTGAATGTGTTTGATACGACTAAACTTAGTGTAATAGTAGTTTTATCATATAATATATGATAATTTAGTAATTAAACCCTTCCCAAGCATGTAATTAAGGAATTCATCCATTCTTTGGGAGCTAATTGCTTCTAAGGAAATTGATTACTTTCCAAAGTGGATGATAAATAAGGCATTTGCATTTGTTCACGTCCATCCATACAGCTTGTGAGCCATGCCCACTATTTGTCACCAGAAAGAATCTTAATTTTCCTTCTCGTCTGTGGGTTGAGACCTAGCTAGCCATCTCGTTCTTACAGTTGCAAGCCCAATGGCTAGATACGCCTTTTCCATATTGGGCCATAGGAATAACAGTTCATGCATCTTGTGCGCCAGTCCATGAGCCAACGGATTGGGCTCAATGTCATTTCAGCATTAGTCATGAATTTGTCACTGTATATCGCATGGGGTCATTTACCATTTGGAGTTTTGGACGCTAACACTCCCAATGAGTTTAGAGACCCACTCAATTTCACATCCAATTAATTTGTCAAAGTTGCGACTAGTGCGTAATAAGTTTAGTGTCATTGGTTTATCAAAAAGTTTAGTGTCATTCATGTGAAAGTAATGTAGCTCCCCTCGTAAGTTTATAACTAAGCAAAGTGTGAAATTGAGTGTAAAATTAGATGTGTCTGTACTCTGTAACATTCTTGAACGCTAATACAAGCTTCTACCTATAGCATCATCTTGACATTAGTGTAGACCCACAAGCTGCTACCTATAGCATCATCCGAATCAATCCCTTCCGTACGCGCATAATGGATTCAATCTAGTTCATAACAAAGAGTTGCCTTTCTTGATTTCAGACAAATGATTGCTCCATAACTTTTCATAACTTTCTATTTCAAAATCTATAAATATCTATTTTATAACCAATAGGTGAGTAGAGTGTGCGTGTGGGTGTGGGTATATAAATGTGAGTTATAGATGAAAAACAGTCTTAATCTCTCTTTTTCAACTCTTCGTAGGTTCGTAAGTGGTGGATTTGTATGTCTTGCTTTTAGAGTGTGCCACAAAAGTGCTTTAAAAGCTTCAAAGCTCTTTTAGCCATAAGAGAGAGAGCTTTAAAGCGTTCGAGAATTAGTTTTCAGTTATAACTCTTTTGAGCAAAAATTTAGAGCTACAAAAAAGGCAAAAACGCAAACCCGCAGACGCAGCCTGGATCCAAACAGAACTTAAAACTTAAAACTTTAAAACTCTACCTCCTATACAAATGCACACTAAAAAATAAATCTGCAGCTCTTAGGAAAAGACTCAATAATTCACCTTTTTTGTTTCAGAAATCCAGAACTATAAAGTACTATTCATTGTACCTGGTCAAACACTCACAAGTCACAACCTTTATATTACAAAAGCTTTACTTTCTAGAATAATGTTAAACGAACAAGAAGTAAGGGTCCTTTTGGATAAAATTTATTGCTGAAAGTTGAAAATTAAAAACACTGTAGTAAAATAATTTTTAAATGTGTAAATAGTAATACGAGACCTATTTTTAATAAAAAAATTTGATAAAAAGGTACGTGAACAGTGCACGCACTGCGCATTTGTCCTCTGCAGCTGCAAAAAAAAGAAGAAAAAAAAAAGAAACCAAAACGTGAAAACGCAAAAGCTGGATCCAAACCCTCTCTAACGATCAAGGAAATAAAACGTGACTAGTCATTAAAGGCAAATTAACAAAGTAACACATACCATATATTTATGGGGTGACCTAGTCATTAAAGGCAGCCATTAGCGTGGTCATGACTCATGACACATCTTCTGTAAACAAAACGTGATCATATTTTAAACGTGACCTCCCAAAAAAAAACAGCTATTTATTTAGCAAAATGACAATTGACAAACTTGAACTTTTGTACATTGTACCAGTGGGTCAAATGCACACTACTCCTGAACTTTCTGCAGTTACATGTATTTAATTTTCCCTACACTAGATCTTGATTCTTGCAGTCTTCCTTTCTACACAGCAGGGAAAAAGGTAATTCCTCGGCCTTTTGGCTTTAATGCCTCTCTAAAAATTTGTACATATGCATGTACTGATTATTTTATGAGAAAATCTAAAATTACATTTTTTAGTGCCATTATTTTGTCATAATTTTGATTTAACAGATTATGAGTGATAAAAAAATAATAATGTGTCAATGTGAAAGTGACAAATAATTTGTTATCGTCTATTACATAAAATAATTATGAAAAAGAGTATCGATAAGTTTATGGTTACAAAATACAGTAACTCTTATCTTGTTAATGAATGTGTCCATATCTTGAAGTCTGTCCCTGTTCATAATTGGAAATGTATTAACTCTTATTTAGTTGATGAACGCGTCCTCTGTCTTTGTTCATCATTGGAGATGTATAGGTATGGCCCTCAAAGCCACTTGTTTTCTCTAGCATTAAATGCCTATTTATTCTTCTACGCTAAACTCACCTAACTAGTGCATGAATCCAAAAAAAAAAAAACTAGTGCATGAATCAAATCCCAGACCAATTCATCAGAAAGACATGATTGCTGGCAGGTCACGGGGTTTTACTTTCAACAAATTGGTAGGCTGGAGTCAATGCTGCCTGACCCCCAACATGACAGATGCCTTGCAAGTTTCCTCAACATTGTACAATGACTGTTTTGGTAGATATCAAGTTAATGAAGTTGTGAACCTTCAACAAGTACTGTTTTTTTTTTTTTTTAATATTTTCTGAGCGAGGTAAATAATATAGAGATCTCATATGTGTTTCTACATGGATTCTTATTCTTGAAAATCCATAGAAATTATGTTAGTATAATGGTTAAATAATTCTTAATAGCTTAACTTTTTGAAGGATCGTTAATTTATTTTAGAATTAGAACAGATTGTGTTCAGTTTTAATCTATTTTCATTCTATCTCCTATTAAAAATTGAAAATCTCATGCCTTTTGTGATTAAATTCACCATTTTTTTTTTTTGTTGAGAAACAAACCCACACAAAAGGCAGAGAAACTGAGAAAGTGAGGTTCTAACGCAAAGTCTACAAATGAAGGACAAAACTTGTTAATATAGTATTGCCATATTCATGCCTATAACCCCAATTGAAAAACAAGGCCATTTTACAAGAACATGCGGGCCTATAATCCCAGTTGAAAAACAAGACCATTTTACAAGAAAGACAGCTCAAAAACTTTTAGCTTGGCACATTTGGTATAATACAAACACAGATACATCATGTATTGATGACATGACTAGGATGAAGAAATAGGAAAAGAAGATGCAAAAATCAATACAATGAAGACTTCACTTTTTGCGAGAACTTTGCAATATTCTTGGTGAGCCATTAAAGAGATCCAAGATATAGTTCTGCAGATCATCTGGAGAATGCCTGACATACTTCTCATTGATACTGGAAGACTTTCTCCCCATAAAACTCCTATATGCGTGGATTACTTTCTGCGAAGTTGAAATTTGTAAGTCTTCCCGGAGCTCAGGATCTGGGATAGACCACCCTGTCTGGTTCTTGTATACCTCCTCAAAGGCAATAGTGAAGCCCCTAATTGCCTTTGAAGCTGAACAGAACCTTGGACTATCATCATCCTTAAGCAAAGAAAGGACTGAATTCCAAGTGGCTCTCTCATAGCTCATTGCATGCTGCTTGTACTTAACAATATGCTCTTTGATCCATTCATCACCAATGAAAATCCTGAGGTCGCAGCACTTAACCTTTTGGGCCATGTAATGGAAGTTGTTCACCAAAAAAATATGCTGCAAAACACCATCCCTGTAAAGCTTGGATTTTCTATCGAGGTTGGATTCTAGAGTAGCTGTGATTGACCGAAAGTGGCATGCCATTTGACAATGTGTGATAGATGAATCGCCCTGCCCATTCTCTGGCTCAACAACTGGATTTGAATCAGCTGCTTCTTGGTCCTTGAGAAGCACATTGAGGGAGTTGCAGTACAAGGTAAGGGTCTTGATGTAATTCATGACATACTTAGTGAGGGGGTGTATCCCACCTCCAGAAAAAGGCCTTGTTGATACATTAGCCGCAATGGCATTTCCAAATTTCAAAAATGTTGCCCTCCCAGAATCACCCAAGCTCCTTAGAAGCTCATGAAAGTCAAGCCTAATAGCAGTACCAGCCTCTTCCGAGAATAAAGCATCTATATCCAGAAGATTGTCTGCCACAACTTCATACATGTCAAGTAAGCGAAACAATTTCTCTGGTTCATGTGTTCCCATAGCTATGGCCTCGCCAAAATTCAAAAGGTGCGCCAACGAACCCTTTGATATCTCAACAAAGCATAATGGATTAACAAATCCATAGTCTCCCAAAATCTGGTCACAGAGATGTTTCTCACTTGCAAGATACCGGATGATGATATTCATAGCACGAACCCATTTTTTGATCTCGTAGTTCAAGCTACTCCACTCCATTTTGAGCACATCCTCCATGCTAAATTTTTCCACTTTTAGAACGACCAAGTACTCCTCTAATGCATCTCTCCGGACGCTAACGAAAGCCTGGCAGAACTCCTGATCATAAGTCACACCAAACATAACATTTGCAATGGACTTGAGATGAGGAATTACATGTGGATGAATCAAATCAAAAATATATTCGTCAGATTCCTTTCCACTACTATTTCTTCGCAACTCTTCTTCAGATGGTATGTCCTCAACTGAAACAAAGGATTCGTCATACAAAACATCCATTCCACAAGATCGAAAAGACATGTTTTTAGGCTGAAAGTATTGCTTGTGCTTAACAAGAATGTGCATTATCTCTTTCTCAAGCCTTGACATTGCCATCTGCAGAATGCTGTCAGCTCGGTTAAGAAGATCCTTCTGTTTCCCATTTCCATTCACAGACAAGCTTCGTAAACCTCCAATCAATGCTTGAATTTCATCAATAGTTTTCAAGAACTCAGAAGCTTCCAAGGGATCAGACTCATCAGAGTCCCATAATAAAAATTGATTTGACTCCCAACTCCTGATCTTCTCCTCAGCATATTTGAGCTGCTCCTCAACCTCTCTGAATCCTGTACCCCTACTTTCAGTAGTGAGTAGAGTCATGGCAGACAAGTGACCGTCAAGCTGTGAGAGGATCTTCCTCAAATCATCATCAAGGTTTTTATTTGCCCCTAGTGCCTTGACTATGTGCTGAGCTGCAGCAATCACATGTATTTCTCCTTCACGAGGAGAAAGTACTGAGCTAAAATCCGCCATAACAACAAGAATGAAATAACCAACGAACCAGAGTACCTAACCAAAGCTTCAAACAATCCCCAAACCAGAAGCTACCCTTTTAATCTGAAAGGACTTGAATCACTTAGTACGATGGCAAGTGTCTTCCACCAAAAATGACAAGCCACACGTTCAAGTCTGGGAATCAGCCTCTCCAAGAAAAAATTGGGGATAAGACTGCTTATCAATTACCTTTACTAGACCCTGCAAAAATAGGAGCTTTGTGCGCTAGATACAACCTTTTTTTCATACAGGCACTAGAAAAGGTATGCATGTCTTCAATTGGATAAGCTTAAGCCTCCGCTCAAGTTTGCAAATCTGATAAGAACAGATCAAGGTCCAGTTAACTCAGCCTATACAAAGCCTAAAGAGAAGGAAACATCAGATTCAGAACATTTCACTTCCAAAAACTCGCAACCAAGTTGTGATGTTATATAAAAAGGAATTGGAAGATAAGAGGCTCTATAAAGGAAGCAGTATATTGATTCTGTACAACTAGATTACTGCCTTAAACAACACCTAAAATTGAAGTAAATTGACAGATACAAAAAACATGGACGAGTACATGATGCAATAAATGATCAAGGCTGTAGTATAGCTGAACTTTCCTGGAGCCACAAAGCTCAACAATGGCTTTCAAGAAGACTTGAAATCTACTAAAACTTGCAGTTTACTTCTACTGTTTCTTTTTCTTAAACCATCTCATGCTCTTTGCCATAATCAAATCAAAGCCTTAAAATTTTGCATGATCAAACAAAAATGACCTCTAGACTAAAAGACCCAGACACGGATTTAGTCAAAGAAACAAATAGAGAAGTTATAACTCAACGAAAAAAGTTTGACCTCCCCGGTGAAGAATAATCAGAGACTTTACAATATAAATTCACAGAGAACAACAAGAGAAAGAAAATCAAACCTTGGAGTTGAATTCTGAGCAAGAACAGCTGTAGATTATGTAACACAGAACAATACCAACTAGTTCTGGATTGAAACAAAACAAAAAGTAGTGATTAAAGCGTTTCCTTCAAGCAAAAAAATGTTGTCTTTTGCCTGAGAAAATGAAAGAAAGTGAAAGAAAATCTGGGTTAGGAAGCAAAATAGAGGGTGAAATGGACAAATGGGGAATCAAATAGGTTGAAAAACTGTGAGAGAAATGAAACTGAAACTTCGTGGGGTTGGAATTTAGGAAGTCTTTGTTGACGTGGGGTAAGATTTTTTTGTTCAACTTGTATCAATAACTTTATCAAAAATAATTGTGTGGATGTAAAAGCGTGGTTTTGACTCTTGACTATTAACACTTGACGAACAAGAAACCTCTGACAGTGCTTGCCGGCCGTAGATTGTGTAGGTTGACCTAACAAAGTCCATTCCAACCAAAACATTCATTCATGTGTATTGTAGCTTTTGTACATATTGTCTTAAAAATACAAATTAAGCTTTCCCTCCCATTACTGAGACTTTGGCCGTTAAAAACTATAGTTTGGTTGCAGAATAAAACAAACTAAAAACTGTTAAAAGAGTCTTATCATTTATTCGCCTTAGATCGTTGCTTAATTTATTTTAGTGTAAGAACTTACCCTTTTTTTTTTTTACTTTATATATTCATTTCTCAAAACACATTATATCATGTTATCAATTTTACTTTACATTTTATTAAAATATTTTTTTTTTCTTTCCTCATAACAATTACTATACATTCTCTTCCTTTGTTCTTAGGATACACAAATAAAGAATCAAAAACTAAATTCAAGATTAATAGCGCTAATGTAAATTTTTACGGTTACTATAGTAATCATGTATTTTACACAACTTTGTATAGACTAATATTGGTGAATTTTGAACTTTTTCTATTATATAAGCACTTACGCGAGTGCTATTAGTGTAACACTTAACTTAGTAAGGTATTGTTTTATGGGTAAATCATGAAATATCTATCAAAATAATTGGTGAATAACTCAAATGATGACATGTGTTGTTGGATATACATGTATAAATGAAGTCTCACATCGTATAATAATAAGAAAAGTGAGTGTTTAATATAATATAATTAGGTCTAAACTAATTGGTTTAAATTTTTGGGTTAAGTAATGTCAGTTGGTGGTAGATTCCATTTAGCTTAATTGATAAAGTCTTCTATCATTGAATAAGAGATATGAAGTTCGCTTACACCAAAATCGATTGGTGTCTTAGCCTAATGATAAACAACAATCATCATAGATTTGATTAATAATTTGAAAATCCCACCAATAAATTATATATTTTTTATATTCTTAACACGCATGCCAAATTTTGTGTCAATTGGACTTTATTTACTATTTAGTCCTTACATAATTTTAAACCATAAAAAATTAAAAACTTAAACTTTTAATATTTGATTGATGACATTGTTATTAATCTCTGATTGTTTTGAAATTATACAAGAATGGAGAATAAACGAATATGATGTAATCCAATGACAGATTTGTCAAGATTCGCATCCAATAGATAAAATTAAGTGGTGTAAAATTACTTAAGGTTACACCAAATATAAATAGTAAAAAGACAAGGTTTTCCTTTAAACTGAATGCAAACATTTTCCTTGAAAGAAAGCAGTTTTAAATAGAACTCTACAGCTTGGCATTTTACTTTTATACCGAGTATACCAACCCGAAATTGTGTATGATTCTCTGGTTTAATGGTTTGACTATCGTTTCAAAACGGTTTTGATGATTGGGGTGTATTTTCCAATGCATGATATGTTATGCACTTGATGATAATTGACCAGCATGATGAGAGTAAGATTTGATTATTCTTGTGGTTCAATAATGAATAAAAGATTATTCTTGTGGTTGAATAATTTAGGAATATTCCCTGAGATGAATCAATCTTAATTTTCAAAAATGATTGTTTGAATTCTTCAATATAAACTCTTTTATCTTCCAAGGAGTCACATGTTTCTCATGAATTTCAGTTTTTTTTTTAATAATTAATTTATGGTTTTTTTTTTTAACATGGCATAGATGACATGTGTGATTTGAATAATGATATAAATTGCCAATTGATTCTAGAAGGCTGACCTTCCCATCTTAGATAGGGCCCGTTTAGTAACGTTATTCTAGTAACGTTATTTATATTTTTTAGAAATACGTGTTAGTGAAAAAGTGTATGAAAATACATGTAATATTGTTTATGAAAACTGTTACTTAAAATGTCATACCAAACGACCCCTTAAATTTTGAAACCCAATTAGATCTTAGGATATCATCTTCCCATGTAAGTTTCTATTTTTTTGAATGTAAATAGGAGTCAAAGTGGTGCAGCTTTCTTAGTTTGTAATTATAAGATTAATCCACTACATTTTCAAGGTTTTTTTTTTTCTTTCAAAAAATGCTCATGAAAGATGATGTAATCTTAAATTTCATTTGAATAATGTTTTTTTTTTTAATTCTGTTTTCTTGATTTAATTCCAAATTGTAAAACCCTCAATTTTAGGGGTAAGATTTTATTGGTTGATTAATCATTTTGAGACCCAATTGACCTAGCATTTTTGGGCCGTGGTTTTCATAATCACTCACCCTTCATGGCTTATAGGAGTACTAGCTTGTACCTCCATGTATATACATGAATACACTTAAAAATATATAATAAAATGCATAATGTAATTCCTATATATATAATTTAAATACTATTGATTGTCATTTTTATATTTTGTTAACTCTTTAAAATTTTTTGTAAGAATATTATTAGATATAAAATGTAAATAGTCCATTTTTTTATAATTATTGTGAAGCACTTTTTTTTTTTTTTTTTTTTACGATTCATTTATTCTAGACTCTTTGGTTTTTGTATTTAATAACTCACTTGGATAAATATTTATGATGTGGTCCCACATTTTATTCTAAAATTAAGAAATTAAACTCTTTAAGAATAAATTATTTAGGACATATGGCGCAAAATTGGAACTCTAATTTGAAATTTTAATTTTAATTTCTCTCAGCTTCACCTATTATTATATACTAGTATGTAACCCATGCTACCGCACGGAAATAGATATAATTTAATAAAACAATGGAAATAAATATATTACATTTTATTATTTAAGTGATACTATTGGTTTTGTTTTTTATTATTATTTATTAATCATGAGTTTAGTCATGTTTAAAAGACTTAGTTTATTCATGTTTAATAAAACTTAGCATTATGTAATTTTTTGACAAATATTTTTATCATACAAAATTCTGATGAAAGAATGCTATATAGACATATATATTCAAGGTTGATTCATACACGATGCATATAGCTCTAATTAAGTTGTTTTATCACAAACCATTTTTAGCAAAATAGTTTAATCAATTAAATGCAAATCTCATAACGTGCATCTCATAACAATATATAACAATAAAATAACGTGATTCTCATAAAAAAAAATTAATCAATTAAAAATCACTAAAATTATGAGCATAAAACGTGAAGACAAACAAATAGGATAAGTACTAATTCCTTAAAAAAAAAAAAAACTTACAGTGAATTGAGAAAACTACACAAATAATCTTTGATGTTAAAAGAATAATGTGATTACAACTTCCTTTCGAAATTGGATAGAGACTCGTGCTAATAACGTGTTATGAAAAAGAAAAAAAACCATGCAACATCAATGATAAGAAAACAAAACAATTTTATAATTAAACAATTAAAATTATTGACAAAAAGGAAATAAAGTATAGGCAGATGAAAAAAAATAAACATGCAACATCAATCATAGGAAAACCACAAAATTATATAATTAAACAATAAAAAATTTACAAAAAAAGGAACGACAATATAGGCAAATGAAAGAAAGTAGTAATCAGACCTTAGGAATAGTTGGAATTCGTTTTGCAGAGTATAAATCAGGACCATGAAAATTGTAAAGACAAGTACAATCGGAATATTTAGAGAACCTCTTCTTATATAAGATACAGAAATACCCAAATACATGCATCATTGATACTGAGAGATTCTTTTGAAATTCCATGACATTGATTGAAGAAGAGGGGAGTTGTATATTAAGGTGCCTGAATCGATGTGGAAAAGAGAGGTGAACTTGAAAATACACGGGTATGGAAAAAAAAAACACATCGGAATTACAACAGATGGAAGAAAATTATACTCCAATTTCATATTTACATTGACACGTGACACAATATAGATTATAATTCTAATTTAGAATTGCAATTAGAGTTTCTCTCTGCTTCACCTACTTTTGTTCCAATGCTTTGTAGCTTACATACTTGGTGTTATGCTATACACTGCTTTAAGTACATCACTTTTGTGCCCTAGTAGGATCTTGTTCCTGGATGCATATACTTCATGTATTGTGCATTGGTTGAGTGTTGGACATGGAAATGATTCTTTGCATTTAAGCTTAATAGCTTGCATGTCCAGATGTTCATTCCAAGTGTGAATGAGCATTGTGGTCACTATTTTATAGCGATTGCTTGTATGGTCAAGCTTTGGTTTATTACTTTACTCTATTGTGTCTGATCGCATTGTGCTTGTCTCATATGCATTACAAGTTTTTCTGCATGCAATGATCATATTATGTTGTTGTGTTTCAGGAGACATTTGTTTTTATAATTCAAGAGCTACACAGATTCTAGAGTTAGGTGCGAGTGAGTTTTGTTCAATTGTTCCTAACTCACATGTTAAGTCTAGAGTTTGTTTTAGGTTTTTGTCACGGAATAGCCAAAGGGAGAGATTGTAAAGTTGAAATTTATCAACCATTTTGTTGGCTTTATTCCGTGCCAATTTGCTTATAATTCAGCACTTAGAAACCCTATATTTAGGTGGGATTCATGTAAGGGTAGTGTGTGAGAGAGTGTGAAGAAATGCTCAAGACTGTGCACTGAAGCAAGGACTCGCAGCTAGATTTCGCGGGTGGCTTGCGACTTGCAAGCCACTAGATGATGCATACGAGTGAAGCATGTAGAAAAGATGAACAGTCACACCAGCTGGAGCACTACAGGACAAAAAGTCTAGTTTGACCATTCTGTTTGCTCACGGCTTGAACTCGCGACTCAGTCAAGTCGCAAGGCCAAGTCGCTAGCCAGCTCTGTTTGGAAAAACCTGACTCTTTGCATTCCATTCTCACTCTAGTATAAATACCCTTTATACCCATGAAATGTAGAGAGCTTCTAGAGAGAATTTTGAGAGAGAAACCCTAGAGAAAAACAAGATTGACTCATCTACAATCTTCATATAGAGACTCTTCAAATTCCTCTACTTTCTTCCTCTCCATTGTTACATCCTTGAGAGGTACATTACCAAAACATTTTCTCACCATACCCATATCTGTGAGAAGGCTGTTTGGTGTTTTGGGAAGTAGTTAGGAAGGGACCAATTTCATTATTGGTTAATGCTATGGGCTATAGCGGAATCCGGTAAGTTAAAGAAGAAATAGGTTCGGCGCAACCTCGTTGGAGTAGAAGCTTGAAAGGCTTAGGTACACTGGGTAGATTAGGCTTGGAGGGCCTTTTGTTGTCCATGTATCCCAACTACATTCTTTAGTGGATTATTGACCGCTTGGAGGGCGGCGGAGAGGTTTTACGCCAAGGGCTTATGTTTCCTCTTCGATAACACATCGTTGTGTTGTCCTTGTGTTTGCATCTCTCTTCCCTTAATCTTTGCCATTTAATTTTTGCTATGAATGTGATTTTATTTGGTTTAGATTATGTTATCAATTCTGTTTTAGCTTATTTACATTTTATGCACGTAAATTTTTGTTAATAAGCTTGAATTGGTAATTTATTATTTGGGGGTCTAAACGTTCAAAAGTGTTTTATACATATTTTGAACTTTCAAATTTCAAATTAAGCCTAAATGTTTAAAATCACATAAATTTGAACCATGAATCTCGTAGGTTTGGTTTGGTGGTTTAATTTTTGGATTTGATTAGGGCTTTAAATTGATATTATTTTAAAAATCTTTAAGTTTAATTTGAAATCAACAAAACTGTAGGGTTTAATTTAAAATATTCTTAAACTTCAGGGTTTAATTTTAAAAATTTGAAATTATAAAATATAATTTGAAGCCATCTTAAATTATATTCATATATATTTTTTTAATAAATATATTTTTTTTTGGCCCAAAACCTTGCAACTCAACTTATTAGCATCTCCTAATGTTTCTAATAGAGATGTTATCAAGAGTTCATAACCCCCAACCCCAACTATTGAATTTTAAAATAAATAAAAAAATCTATTTTGTAAGTGAGAAATTTTTTTATTAAAAAAAATTACTGTAGTATTTTTTCCTAGTGATTTTCAATTTTTAAATGCAAGATGTTATTACAAGAGGAAAATTCCAAAGGTACCACAAATTTCAATATGAAAATTTTTAAATTAAATTAACAACTAATGTGATTATATCATATCAGATACTTAATAAATAAAAACTTAAATTTTTTTTACTTTAAAAGTTGAGACATTAGTTTGTAAGATTTATGTAATAAAATTTAGTATAATACTTCTAGCATCACCTATTACAAAATTTCACAATCTACATGTCACTCATGCCCAAAAATTAAACCTAATTAGTTGGTGTTTGTTTTACTGCCGAATCTTTTTTGATAGGATTTGATTGCTGAATCTAATTCCCATACCTCTTGTATCAATCCTCTGAAATAGAGTTGGGATTTGACTACTCAAAATTCACTACTTTTAAACCATGAATTGGCCAAAATAAATATAACAGGAATTCGTGGCCAATTTGAAATTGAATTTGATATTCATCGCAAATTCATGGAATTTAACAGGAATTTGAATATGATATTCATCGCAAATTCATGGCTTCATCCTCTGTAAATGGAATATGCTGTTAGGGAATATTCAGTTTAATTTCAAACATGTACATGAATTAAAATGAAATTCAATTTGTTTTTAAAATGGAATATGTTGTTAGGGAATATGCTATTCATCGCCAATTCATGCCTTGCTGCCCAATACCATGTGAGAAAGCATAAACTGAATTGTGAATTTGAATGGGATTTTCAGTTTTTTACTTAAAAATACTGAATTGGATTGATGCAGAAGTTGGAAGACAAGATTATTTTTAAAAAATGCTCATGAAAGATGATGTAATCTTAAATTTCATTTGAATAAATTTGTTTTTTTTTTAAATTCTGTTTTCTTAATTTGATTATTAAATAATCAAGTGATAACTCCAAGAGAGATGCTACGTTCACAATATTTCTACAACAAATCATAGGTGGTTAATTGTTATTGTTTCAAATTTGAACTTAACACTAAAATTACTTTTTACTCCAACAATAATAATCAGTACAACCTGCCACTTAGGGCTTGTTGTAAAAATGTTGTTATAAAACCCTCAATTTTAGGGGTAAGGTTTCACCGGTTGATTAATCATTTTAGGGTTTGGTTTACTTCCAGTACTTTTTTAACTAAAATATTCTTTTGTTTTAATGAGAAACTGCCACATTACCCACTAACTAAATAAAAGGTGGAGATTAAAACTCATTACCACTTGTTGCTGTGTATTTAAAATAAAATGAAATTTTCAATTAAAAAAGTACTGAAGGTAAACCAAACCCATCATTTTAAGACCCAATTGACCTAGCATTTTCAGGTAGTCTATCTCATAATCACTCACCCTTCATGGTTTATAGGATTTTTTTTTAAAGAATGGTTTATAGGAGTATTTGTTAGGGAGTAAAATGGAATTTAATTTCTAGAGTTCACATTTTTTTTTTTTGGTTGAGAAACAAAGTTAACATTATAACATTGACAACTATTACATATATGGGTAAGATTAAGTTATACTCAATATAACTATTCATTAATATTACATCACGTAATAACTTCTTATAAGATTAATATTTTGAAATCCAATCATTCGACTATATAGTCTTTTGTTATTAACAAGCACGTCTAGTTTTATACTAATAAGATGTTATTTACTATTTAATCCATAAAATTGATTTTTATACATGATTTTTAATTTTTTTTTAAATTGAGTTTAAAACATTTTAGAGATAAAAATGAGATAGCTATTGGTCTCTGACTATTTCAAAATTTTGCAGCATTAAAGATATAAAAAGAAATTGTAACCTAATGATAAATTTGCCAAAATTTACATTCAATAGAAAATAATTAAGTGGTATAACATTGATAAAAGTTACACCAAGCGCAAATTAACCCAACTATATCTATTAAATCTTTTTTTTTTTGTGGATAATTTGATAGTTGGGAAATGAAGGATTTGAATCCCTAATTTCTTCGTTAGAAATACCAAGATGAACCAATCAGTTGAGTGACAACAACTAAACTATAGGGTTTAATTTAAAATATTGTTACAAATTACAACAAAAGTAGTTACATATTACACCTTATAATTACCTTAATTTCAAATTAAAGCCTAGACTTTTAAAATCACATCAATTTGAACAATGAATAGTTTAGATTTTATTTGATGGTTTAATTCTTGGATAGTTGGATTTGATTACGCGTTTAAATTGATACAATTTTAAAAGTCTTAAAGTTTATTTATGCTACCCATCTTGTACTATTTGGCAGAAGTTTCCGTTGATTCAATAAAATGAATGTCTTTATTCTTTTTTAAAAAAATTTAATTTGAAATCAACAAAACTATAGGGTTTAATTTAAAATATTGGTTAAATTGCAAATTATACCTCTAAAGTTTGAGGGTGTCTAAATTTTATACTCTGGAGTTTCA
Source organism: Castanea sativa (assembly GCF_040712315.1). Taxonomy (NCBI): domain Eukaryota; kingdom Viridiplantae; phylum Streptophyta; class Magnoliopsida; order Fagales; family Fagaceae; genus Castanea; species Castanea sativa. The sequence continues at coordinate 34,506,141 of NC_134016.1, read as the reverse complement.
AAATTTGGGTTTTACTTGCTAAAGTTTAGGAGTGTTTAGATTGTATACTCCTAAATTTTGAAATTTCAAAGTGTAAAATCCGAATATTCCTAAATTTTAGAGAGTAAAATATAAACACCTTAAAATTTAGGGGGTAAAATATAAATTCTTAAACATCAAGATGTCAAATCCAAATATCCCTAAACTTCAGGGAGTAAAATCCAAATATTGAAACTTTAGGGTTTAATTAAAATTTTGAAATTATAAATAATATAATTTGAAGCCATCTTAAAGTATATGGTTTAATAATTTTTCCAACTAATGTGTGATTATATCTGTGGGGAGTGAAACGACCCCGGTGGGTATATGGGCCTTTGGGCCATGCTAAGGAGGGCCGACCTGCCCCTGCGTTAAGATTTTGTTAGTACTACAGGTCGGCCAATACGCCGAGGATACAAGGGTGCAGCCGAGGACGAGCTTATCCTCGGACAAGCCCAAAAGAATTCAAAACTTCATTATGAAGGTCAAAGCACAACTCTAGAAAGACTAATGGTTAAAGGGGGAAACCCTGAACCTTCTCGATACACCAGTGTTAAGGAAAATATCTAGAGCAAAGGCTGCTACCTCCGCATTAAAGACTCTGCACCTACCTCCCTGGCCGCATTAATGGGGAAGTGACCCCTGAACAGTAGGGCAGAAACTTCTAGTCAGGGTCCCAAAGGGCATCTGAAAAAGGGGTATTTAAGGGGGAGGAAGGCAAAAGGAAAGGGGATCGGGTCTCTTTTCTCTCCCTCGCTTACTCTCTCTCTCAAAAGAAAAGGAAAAGAAATTAAAGGTTGTAACCTGTAAGAAAGAAAGAAAAATAATAAAGAAGTAGTCCTCGGCTCGAGTCCGAGGAGATCCATTTGCAATTATCGTTCGTTATTTACCTGTATTTATTTATAAAAGCCTGTTATCAAGCTCCCAACACTTCTAACCTAGGTTTCAAGCCCACACTCTACAAATTTTATTGTTCAAGGCTCATTGGGCCTGAGCCCATAATCTTCTTTGGGTCCAGGTGCAACTGTGCACTTACAATTGGCGCCGTCTGTGGGAAATCTAGTCTAGAAAGGGTTGGGATACCATGGCAGGCCTAGGTTCTCACCATGCAGAGTCACAGGGATCACAACCTGAGGATCATTTTGAGCGCCTTGAGCGTCAGAGGGATCGTGAGGGAAGTATCCATACAGAATACCCCGGGGCTAGCTATACTCATGGTGGGGGTAGCACCACCCACGAGGAGGGTTCCAAATCCATGCAGAAGGAAATCAATCGTTTGAAGAGAAAGTTACGCCGTGCTAAACGTAGGTTTTCACCGTTCTCATCTAATCCTTCCTCAGAGGAGGATAGGGGAGGTGGCTACAGCTCAAGGTCACGCTCCCCCACCAGTGCAACGTCCTCTGGTGAGGAGGACGACCAGCCAACGCGCAGTCGTAAGAAGCTTCATTTTAGGGGCTTAGGCAACGATGCTATGAGTAGGGCGTTGCACCAACTCTCCAAATCTCCGTTTACACGGAGGATCGAGAAGGGGAGGCTTCCCAGGAGGTTTACTCAACCCACCTTTACCATCTACAATGGCCGGACTGATCCGGTGGAGCACGTGAGTCACTTTAACCAGAGGATGGCGGTGCACTCTCACAATGAGACCCTGATGTGTAAAGTATTCCCCACTAGCTTGGGACCTGTTGCTATGAGGTGGTTCAACGGCCTTAAATCGGGGTCTATAGGTTTGTTTGGGGAGCTTACTAGAGCATTCGCTTTGCGGTTCATCACGTGTAGCAGAGTAGCTCGGCCATTGGACTCGCTGTTATCCATGACCATGAGGGAAGGGGAGACGTTGAAAGCATACTCCGACCGTTACTGGGAGATGTTTAATGAGATAGATGGCGACTTTGATGAGGTGGCGCTTAATACCTTTAAGGTAGGCCTTCTTACTGATCACGACCTGAGAAAGTCTTTGACTAAAAAGCCCGTCCGCAGCGTACGTCGCCTCATGGACCGTATTGACGAGTACAAGAGAGTGGAGGAAGACCAACAGCAAGGAAAGGGTAAGGAGAAGGTTATCCCGCAGGAGAGAAGGGATTTCAGGTCGGAAAGGTACCACAATAACAGGCCGAGGAGAGAATATGTTGGGCAGTCCGGCTCGGCAGCACCTCAAGCCGTGAACACTGTGTTCCGAGAACCAGTACATCAGCTGCTGGAGAAAGTTCGTAAGGAACCCTTCTTCAAATGGCCTGGTAAGATGGTCGGGGACCCTACGAGGAGGAATCAGAACCTTTTCTGCCAATACCACCAAGATGTGGGCCACACTACCGAGAACTGTCGGACCTTTTGGAACCACTTGGAGCAGCTGGTCAGTGAAGGGAAACTAAAGCAACACTTGTGTCAACCTGGTGGGCAGGGTAGTCAATCTGGCTCAAACAATCAGAGGAATAATTCATCTCGGCCGGCGTTAGGAACAATTAATGTTATTTTTGCTGCACCAGGCAGGACCGGTTCGGCTCCCACCAGGGTCATGGCAGTTTCACATCCTCAGACCGAGGAGTCGGGTTGCAGGCCGAAGAGGTTGAAGCTAAATTTGCCCGTCTTGGGATTTTTCGAGGAAGATAAGATAGGGACTATCCAACCTCATGACGATGCTCTTGTAGTTACGCTTAGGATAGGGAACTATGATGTGAGGAGGGTGATGATAGATCAGGGCAGCGGTGCAGATATCATGTACCCTGATCTATTTAAGGGGTTGAGATTGAAGCTGGAAGATCTTACTCCTTATGACCCGCCACTTATAAGCTTCGAAGGGAGAGCCGTTCTGCCGAAAGGACAGATCCGCTTGCCCGTTCAATCCGGCTCAGAAACGGTAGAGGTGGACTTCATTGTGGTTGACGCGTACTCTCCATATACAGCCATCCTCGCTAGGCCATGGCTGCACGCTCTTGGGGCTGTCTCCTCTACCTTGCATGTTAAGGTTAAGTTCTCCTCGGGGGAATGTGTTGAAGAGGTCCTCAGCAGCTAATCGGTGGCCAGGCAATGCATATCGGCTGCAGTACTGCACCAGACGGAAGCCGAATCTTCGGCTCTGGTCGCCAAAGACTTATAGCAGTTAACGGCTCCTGATGCATCTGGATTGATGACAGGAGAGGAGGCTCATTGTGAGGAGCTAGAGAAGTTTTTGATAGCTGATGATCCGAAGAGGTTCTTCCAGGTCGGCATACGTTTGCCTCACCAGGAGAAAATGGAGTTGTTGGAATTTCTGAAGGACAATATTGATGTTTTTGCGTGGGACCCGTATGAGGCTCCAGGTGTAGATCCGAGCTTCATTTGCCATCGTTTGAATGTCAACCCTACCATTGTTCCGAAAAGACAGCCACCTCGGCGTTCTTCCAAAGAACATTCCGAGGCTGTAAAGGAAGAGGTGCTCAAACTTAAGAGGGCTGGGGCTATTAAAGAAGTTTTCTACCCTGAATGGTTGGCACATACGGTCGTGGTTAAAAAGAAGAATGGAACCTGGAGAGTATGTGTGGACTTCACAGATTTGAACAAGGCCTGCCCCAAGGATTCGTTCCCAATGCCGCGTATTGATCAACTAGTGGATGCCACTGTCGGACATCCTCGGATGAGTTTTTTGGATGCCTTCCAGGGTTACCATCAGATTCCCCTGGCGTTGGAGGATCAAGAGAAGACTGCTTTCATTACTCCATTGGGGAACTACCACTATAAGGTCATACCATTTGGGTTGAAAAATTCCGGGCCTACTTACCAAAGAATGATGACCAGAATGTTCGAACAGCAACTGGGGAAGACTATTGAGGTGTATGTAGACGATATGGTGGTAAAGAGCAAAACAATACATTCGCACGTCAAAGATCTAGCCAACACCTTCCAGGTGCTAAGAAAATACAGGCTGCGCCTCAATGCCTCGAAATGCTCTTTCGGCGTGGGGTCCGGAAAGTTCTTGGGGTACATGATTACTCACAGAGGCATAGAGGTGAACCCAGTGCAGGTTAAGGCTATTCAAGATTTGCAACCACCTCGGAACCCGAAAGAAATCCAGAAATTGACTGGGATGATTGCCGCATTGAATAGGTTTATCTCTCGGTCAGCTGACCGATGTCGTCCTTTCTTCCAATTGTTGAATAAGTGGAAAGGGTTTCAATGGACCGAGGACTGCGTGTTAGCTTTCCAGCAGCTTAAGCAATATCTTTCTCGACCACCCATTTTGTCTCGCCCCGAGACGGACGAGGTCTTGTTTGCTTATCTGGCAGTGGCCGTACACGCGGTCAGCCTGGTCCTTATCAGGAATGAAAGCGGGGTGCAAAGACCAGTCTACTATGTTAGTAAGTCTTTGAATGTGGCCGAGGTGCGCTACCTACTCTTGGAGAAAGCACTTCTGGCCATAGTTCATGCCACGCGGAAGCTCCCTCATTATTTTCAGTCCCACACGGTGGTGGTCCTGACCTAATTGCCTCTCAAGGCAGTGTTACGCAGCGCCGATTATTCTAGCAGGGTGGCAAAGTGGGGGACCATCTTAGGAGCCTTTGACGTTAAATACAAGCCCCGCACCTCGGTGAAGGGCCAGGTCCTCGCTGACTTGGTGGCAGAGTTTACTGAACCATTGCTAGAAGAAACTCTAAAGGAAGCACGCATGAATGGAAAATCAGTTGGTGTGATCACAGCCACAGTTCCTTCGACTTGGAAAATGTATGTGGATAGGGCAGCTAATCAGAGAGGGTCTGGTGTTGGACTTGTCCTGATATCCCCTGAAGGAATTGTTTTCGAAAAATCTCTAAGGCTGTCATTCTCGGCTACTAATAATGAAGCCAAGTACGAAGCAGTTCTGGTAGGCATGAATATGTTACATAAGATGGGTGGAAAGGAAGTCCATGCATTCTCGGACTCTCAGTTGGTGGTCGGCCAGGTCATGGGGACCATGGAGGCGAGGGACCCAAGAATGCAGGAATATTTGGCCCAAGTTAAGCGTCAGCAAGCAGAATTTGACTCCTTTGTCTTAGCTCACATCTCTAGAAGTGGAAACACCCATGCCGATTCTTTGGCTACGTTAGCAACGTCCTCGGCTATGGGTTTGCCCAGGATTATCCTTGTGGAGGATTTGCTAGAGCCAACTTTTACCCCCGTCAATGCGGCTCGCATCCATCTAATAAGGCCTGGACCTAGTTGGATTGACCCGGTCATATCTTTTCTTAGGAATGATATCCTTCCTGAGGACAAATCTGAAGTAGATAAGATACATCGAAAGGCGCCACGTTTCTGGTTGTCCGAGGACCAGAAGTTGTACAAACGATCCTTCTCAGGACCGTACTTGTTGTGTGTGCACCCTGAATCAACAGAAGCACTTCTAGAGGAATTGCACGAAGGGATTTGTGGAAGCCACACTGGGGGAAGGTCCTTAGCCCATAGGGCCCTGACTCAGGGGTATTGGTGGCCCAACATGCAGAGAGAGGCTCAGGACTATGCCAGAAAATGTGATCAATGCCAGAGGTTTGCCCCAAATATTCATCAACCTGGAGGGGTTCTTAACCCTCTCTCCAGTCCTTGGCCTTTTGCGCAGTGAGGATTGGACATAGTGGGGCCATTTCCGAGAGCTGCAGGAAACAAAAGATGGCTTCTTGTGGGAACGAATTATTTCACTAAATGGGTCGAGGCCGAGCCTTTAGCAAATATCAGAGATGTTGATTCCAAGAAGTTTGTCTGGAAAAATATTGTCACTAGATTCGGTATACCACACACACTTATCTCAGACAATGGCGTTCAATTTGACAGCAAGGCCTTTAGGCAATATTGTGGTGACATGGGCATCATAAATAGATACTCCACCCCAGCTTATCCTTAGGGAAATGGGCAAGCCGAGGCCGTTAACAAGGTCATAGTCAGTGGGCTCAAGAAAAGGTTGGACGATGCGAAAGACAGATGGGTAGAAGAGCTCCCTCACGTTCTATGGACGTATCGGACCACACCGCGCAGGTCCACGAGAGAAACGCCATTCTCCATGACTTATGGAGCCGAGGCGGTGATACCTTTGGAATCTGGTTTTCCCACCCTAAAGACGAGCTCTTTTAACCCAGAGAATAACAATGGACTCCTGGAGAAAGGTCTTGATTCACTTGAGGAACGACGCGAGGCAGCTATGGTCCAAATGGCTTACTATCAACAGAAGCTAAAACGGGGATATGATGCCCATGTGAAGCTAAGGCCACTTGCACCTGGTGATCTTGTACTAAGAAAAGTTGTAGGGACTTCTAAGAACCCAGCTTGGGGTAAGCTAGGACCCAACTGGGAAGGCCCCTATCGCATTGTTTCAGTAGCAGGCATAGGGTCATATCGGCTAGCTGACCTAGATGAAAGAATTGTACCACGTCCGTGGAATGTAAATAACCTTAGAATGTATTATTATTAATAAAACGTGCTTTTGTTGGTTAACATGTCAAAGTTATAAGTACCATTAACATTTGAAGTTACTGTTCTTAAGAATCAAACAGAAACTTGGTTAAGTGCAGTCCTCGGACCACAAACCTTGTGGAAATTGATGTCTTGTCATTTGTTAAACAGAACCTTAGTTATGTCGGGTCCTCGGACCTCCTACTTTGGGGAAATTAACATTTGAAGTTACTGTTCTTAAGAATCAAACAGAAACTTGGTTAAGTGCAGTCCTCGGACCACAAACTTTGTGAAAATTGATGTCTTGTCATTTGTTAAACAGAACATTAGTTATGCCGGGTCCTCGGACCTGCTACTTTGGGGAAATTAACATTTGAAGTTACTGTTCTTAAGAATCAAACAGAAACTTGGTTAAGTGCAGTCCTCGGACCACAAACCTTGTGAAAATTGATGTCTTGTCATTTGTTAAACAGAACCTTAGTTATGCCGGGTCCTCGGACCTCCTACTTTGGGGAAATTAACATTTAAAGTTACTGTTCTTAAGAATCAAACAGAAACTTGGTTAAGTGCAATCCTTGGACCACAAACCTTGTGGAAATTGATGTCTTGTCATTTGTTAAACAGAACCTTAGTTATGCCGGGTCCTCGGACCTCCTACTTTGGGGAAATTGACATTTGAAGTTACTGTTCTTAAGAATCAAACAGAAACTTGGTTAAGTGCAGTCCTCGGACCACAAACCTTGTGGAAATTGATGTCTTGTCATTTGTTAAACATAACCTTAGTTATGCCGGGTCCTCGGACCTCCTACTTTGGGGAAATTAACATTTGAAGTTACTGTTCTTAAGAATCAAACAGAAACTTGGTTAAGTGCAGTCCTCGGACCACAAACCTTGTGGAAATTGATGTCTTGTCATTTGTTAAACAGAACCTTAGTTATGCCGGGTCCTCGGACCTCCTACTTTGGGGAAATTAACATTTGAAGTTACTGTTCTTAAGAATCAAACATAAACTTGGTTAAGTGCAGTCCTCGGACCACAAACCTTGTGGAAATTGATGTCTTGTCATTTGTTAAACAGAACCTTAGTTATGCCGGGTCCTCGGACCTCCTACTTTGGGGAAATTAACATTTGAAGTTACTGTTCTTAAGAATCAAACAGAAACTTGGTTAAGTGCAGTCTTCGGACCACAAACCTTGTGATGTCTTGTCATTTGTTAAACAGAACCTTAGTTATGCCGGGTCCTCGGACCTCCTACTTTGGGGAAATTAACATTTGAAGTTACTGTTCTTAAGAATCAAACAGAAACTTGGTTAAGTGCAGTCCTCGGACCACAAACCTTGTCGCTGCTCTTAATATTTTGTCGTTGTTCTTATTCTTATCATCCATTTTATGGAAATCATTATCTCACCATTTATTAATTTGGATCTCAAAGTCCTTCATCTTTAAGTGTTAAGCAGAATTTTCGTAAGGAATGGTCTTCGGACCTTACATCATACTGAAGGCAATATGTCAGATTACAAAGGTTTAACTGTCATATGAATTGTCTAACTTTAACATTATTTGATGTCTAAATTAAGTTGTGCGGCAGTTCTGAAGTCATAGTTATTTGCATGGTGGAGTTGTACTTATTTATTCTGCTTCCCCTTTAACTGTTTGTTATTAAAAGTTCTCATGGCAAGCACAAAAAGAATAAAGTAAAACAAAGACAATGTGAACAAAAATTGAATAAAAATCTTCTTCATTAATTATATACAAAGAAGGGGAGTACAGAAAATGCCTATACTAGGCCCTAAACTAGGGAAGGGGGGTCTTGAAGGGAGCTGCTGCCAGCCTCAGTACTCTTCAATTCCAGCTCAAAGGTGGACAAGGCTTGTTTCCCTTTGTCTGTTGAAGGCATGGGGGGCTCCACACTTTGGATCTGCTCCCTCTCGGCACCACCACACTCGTCCTTCTCTTTGTGGGAACCTTCAGGTTCTGTAGGAGCAGGAACGAGCTCTTCCACTACAGGAGGAAGGGCAGGAGAGGCAGCAACATGAGGGTCTTCAATTTCCTGTATGTCTAGGGGAAGCCAGATGTTCTCGGGCTTCCTCGGCTCGAAGCTTGAGGAACCCCTACCGCATTCATGGCCTCTCCCCGGCACTCCGACGCATTCTCGGCACAAAGCCGCGAAAGCCTCGTCGCTCTTCTTGCGTTCGGTCACCCCTCCCCGATAACCGGCCTTCTTCGCAGCCTCTAGTGCGTGCTGATGGGCGCGAGCCTCCTCCTTGGCCCGCGTAAGCTCCTTTTCCAAGTCAGAGCGTGCCTGTTGGATTTGGGCGAGCTCGTCATCCTTTTGACGAAGGAGCTTACGCTGCCTCTCCACTTGGGTTGTCATCGTCTTTAAGCTGGCCTTGTCACCATCTCTTTCTCTTTTCAAGTCGGCCACTGGGACGTGATTTTCCCATTCTCTCGCTAGGGCCCGGCTTAGAGATCTTCTCGCCTCTTGCCTTAGCTCCTGCTCCATCCCAAGACGCTTCCGAGAGTCGTCCACAAACTTCTCGGCGGCGAAAACCTCTTGGATGGACCGCAAAAAGGATAGGAGGTTAAATACGTGAAGTGTTTACAAACCAAGATAGAATGTTAGTGTAAGATGGAACTTACCGAGCTAAACCCCTCTTCAACGAGAGGAATAGGCGTGGCTGGCCCATCTTCTCCAAGGTTTCCATGTCCTTGGGAAGCGAAGAGGCGCTCCAAAGACCTCGGCTAGGTGGTGAGCGTGGCCTTGCCGGACCGCCCCGATCGGAATGGCAAGGAACGGGAGCGCCGTCTAGTCTCAAGTCAGGAGACCAGGTAGCTGGTGCTCGGCGCACCTCGGCCACGTCTCTGATCTCCCCGCTTTCAACTGAGCGGGCGCGCCCTTTGCCCTTGTCGAACTTCTGCTGTTGGGTCGGCGCAGGCTGTTTCATCTTCTTTTGCTTTTCACCTCTAGCCCCCTCAGCCTTCGCTTTCCTTTTCTTCTTGGGATCCTCGGCTGGAGGCTTCGGGTCAGTTGGAGGAGGAGGAGGTAGTGGTAAAGCCGGGGGAGCCTGGGACCCCCTTGCTCCTTTCTTTGCCACTCGGGCGCCTCTATCGGTCATCAGGTCCTTTAACTTGTCCATCTCTTCTTCAACAGAACTGTCGTCTGGACGCGCTATCACTAGACCCGCGATCCCAGAGGCCTCGGCTTCTTCTTCTTCCTCGTCGGAAAGGATGACAAACGGGTTTCCGCGAGGTCGTGGGGAGTCCTCAAGCCGAAACTAGTCTATCTCCTCGTCCAAAGTGTTTGAAGAAGACACTTGCTCCTCTGGGACAACAGTTGCCTGGGAGTGTGTAGCTAGAGGGACCGCAGCAATCGGTTGTAAATGCAGTATGGTGTTAGGGCTGTCAGGGAGGTCGTGATCGTCCAGGAAGTGAGGTCTGGCTACGTTGATCTTCCTACGCCACCGGTCACCTGCAATAATGGCGTTCTCTATTGCTTGGAAGTCCGAGGATACGGGATCGTACCCTAGAATCAAGTGAGCAGCCCTGAGTTGTAGGTCCTCGCTGACAAACACCTCGGAGCGCAGTACTCGGTTTAGATCTGCAACGTTGCAGTGGCTCAAGCGTGGGCGCACGTGTTGCTTATCTGCAAAGAAAGACATCAAAGCAAACGAACATGGTCAGATTCACACAACATATAATAAACTTAAATAAACATGAATACATGTGAATACGCATTTTTGTGAGTGTTAGAGGAAGTTGTGCGGTGGGGGGGTTAATCCTAAGGTGTCGCACTTGGATCTCCCCACTCAACTGGGCAGTGGAGGCCGTCGTGCCAGTTCCCAGAGACGATTAGGTAGTCATCCTTCATGCCTTTGTTAGATTTAGGCAGACAGGAGATTAGCCTAACGATGCTGGAGCGGGATTTAATGTAGTAACCTACATTGGTGACTTTATGGCACTCATACAGAAAGACGACATCGTGCCAGGTGAGGTTTAGACCCATTTGCTCGTTTAGAGCATCGACGCTACCTAAGACTCTAAAAACGTTTGAGGTGCACTGATCGGGACACAACCGGTGGTTGCGGAGGTACTCCCTAGTTACAGGCTTCATTGGGAGGGTCATCCCACCCTCTACAAAGGCTACCATTGGGATGATAACCTCTCCAGTCTTTCTAGAGCCAGCCACGGCTTCCGCCGGGCAATATTTTAAACCTACATCGCCGGGAATGTGATACTTGGCTCTGAAGCCTTCCATTCCAGCGGCGGTATCAACTAGACACTTAAATTTTCCCATCAGAGAGGGACGAAAGACTAAACTCTAAAAGGGAAAATGTCTACAAGGATAGCCGAGGACAAGATCCGAGGAGAAAAGGTTAAGAAAAGAAGAATAAAAAACTTACGAATCTCAAGTTGTGCAAATTTCCACGGTTTTCTGCGGGTGAAGTATGTTTACTGATGTTTTGATGGGATTAGTCCCTGATGAATTAAATGAAGGCGCAGGTTCCCGAAGCGTCATGGTGTGCGGAAAGCGGTCTCGAAATTATATTTGTCCCGCCCAAATTTTCGTGAAATAACGAGGACCGTTGGATGCCCATCTCACCGTTGAACGTGGGGGACAAGGTGTAACTCATAGTAATAAATGCGCGCGTTTTTGAAAATAAAACCGCCAAGTGGCGTCTTCTGGAACGCGAAACGGTTTCCACACGTGCGATCATTCACAAAGTATGCAGAGTTAGTTTTCATCGGATCAAAACCCTATTTTTCTCCTCGGATGTTGAAAATTAGAGTTTTGAGGGGCTATTGTGGGGAGTGAAACGACCCCGGTGGGTATATAGGCCTTTGGGCCATGCTAAGGAGGGCCGACCTGCCCCTGCGTTAAGATTTTGTTAGTACTACGGGTCGGCCAATACGCCGAGGATACAAGGGTGCAGCCGAGGACGAGCTTATCCTCGGACAAGCCCAAGAGAATTCAAAGCTTCATTATGAAGGTCAAAGCACAACTCTAGAAAGACTAATGGTTAAAGGGGAAAACCCTGAACCTTCTCGATACACCAGTGTTAAGGAAAATATCTAGAGTAAAGGCTGCCACCTCCGCATTAAAGACTCTGCACCTACCTCCCTGGCCGCATTAATGGGGAAGTGACCCCTGAACAGTAGGGCAGAAACTTCTAGTCAGGGTCCCAAAGGGCATCTGAAAAAGGGGTATTTAAGGGGGAGGAAGGCAAAAGGAAAGGGGATCGGGTCTCTTTTCTCTCCCTCGCTTACTCTCTCTCTCAAAAGAAAAGGAAAAGAAATTAAAGGTTGTAACCTGTAAGAAAGAAAGAAAAAAAATAAAGAAGTAGTCCTCGGCTCGAGTCCGAGGAGATCCATTTGCAATTATCGTTCGTTATTTACCTGTATTTGTTTATAAAAACATGTTATCAAGCTCCCAGCACTTCTAACCTAGGTTTCAAGCCCACACTCTACAAATTTTATTGTTCAAGGCTCATTGGGCCTGAGCCCATAATCTTCTTTGGATCCAGGTGCAACTGTGCACTTACAATATCATATCAACAACTCAATGAATAAAAATTTTAGTTACTTTTACGGTTAAAGTTGAGACATTAGTTTGTAAGATTTATGTAAAAAAATTTATAATGCTGGCGGCATTATCCATTACAAAATTTCACAATCTACATGTCACTCATGCCCAAAAATTAAAACTAATTAGATGGTGTTTGTTTTATTGCTGAATCTTTTTTGATAGGATTTGATTGCTGAATCTGATTCCCATACGTCTTGTATCAATCCTCTGAAATAGAGTTGGGATTTGACTACTCAAAATTCACTACTTTTAAACCATGAATTGGCATTAAGCATTAAGCTTGGCAGCCTACAGTCAAGAGATAGGCTTCGATGGAAGGAAAATAAAAACCGTGAGTTCTCGGTCAAATCAGCATATCAGGTAGCTCTTCGCTTAAACAGGGCTGAGATGGTCGAACATTCACTGGCCTGGGAAGACAAGAAGCTCTGGAACAAGGTATGGAAGTTAGGGGTACCACCGAAGGTCCAAAACTTTGTGTGGAGGGCTTGCTCTGATATACTACCTACTCGGGCTAATCTATTTTGAAGGAAGATACCAATCAATCCACTTTGTGCAATATGCGGCCAAGTTGATGAAACGGTTGCTCACGCACTATGGGAATGTCCTCTAGCTCGAAACGTATGGGCACTGGTAAGAGGTAAGCTGCAGAAGTGCAAAGCGATGGCACCAAACTTTCACCTCCTTGCTAGACAGATGGTGGCTAAGCTCACGGGACCTGAACTGGAGCTGTGGGCAATGGTGGCTTGGTCTATATGGAATGTGAGGAATAGGTACCACTTCGAAGCGAAGTAGTCCCAGCCAAGTGATATTCTCCATGGTGCCACATCACTGCTACAGGACTATCAGAGGCTAAACCGAAGCCTTGCTCGACCCTAAGCACCTAAGTGTGCTATGTTGCTTTGTAATACTTTGTTTTCATTTTTTCCCTCTGGAACTTGACGTACTGACAGTTACTTACCATATACATACTTTGTATTACGTTGGGCTTCAGTCCTTTTACTTTAATATATTTCTATCTTCATAGTAAAAAAAAAAAAAAACCATGAATTGGCCAAAATAAATATAACAGGAATTCGTGGCCAATTTGGAATTATTATTCATGGCTCAAAAAAAAAAAGTCATGGCCAATTCATGGAACTTAACAGGAATTTGAATTTGAAATTCATTGCAAATTCATGGCTTCTTCCTCTGTAAATGGAATATGCGGTTAGGGAATATTCAGTTTAATTTCAGACATGTACATGAATTCAATTCAATTTCAAATTTTTTTTTTTTATATAAAAAAATGGAATATGCTGTTAGGGAATATGCTATTCATCTCCAATTCATGTTTTACTACCCAATACTATGTGAGAAAGCATGAATTGAGCTGTGAATTTGAGTGGGATTTTCAGTTTTTTTACTAAAAAAAAAAACCTGAATTGGATTGACGCAGAAGTTGGAATTCAAGATTATTTTGTTTTAATTTATTGAATAGAAGTGGAATTCAATCGATGCAAGAATTCTAAAAGGAGTGTAATTATTTGTTGACTGACTGAACATTGAATGAACTTTTCGTCAAAATATGAATTATTACGAGTAAAAAAATATTGAATTCAGTGATATATTGTTCAAAATAAATTCCTTTTTGACTTACAATTCAACTAATTCTATTTTAATAGTTTCTCAAAAAAAAAAAAAAAAAAAAACGTCGAGCTAGCAGCTCATTACCTAATGATCCTAGTTGACTATATAAAATAAGTAAGACCTTGTCCAAATCATTATGAATAATTTTTTTTTAATCCACCTCCTAACCTCTAATTATAATTTAAGAAATAGGGGGAATGAGGTATAGGAAAGTAGGCACTTGTGACTTGACTATCATCCATTTTCCTCCTTTACTGAAGGTTTCCTTTCGCTATCCAGGATTAGATCACGGAGATCATAAGCATGAAGTCCAAATTCAGTTCAAAATAGTAATATGCATCTTAAGGTAAATACATTTTTTTGGGGGGTGTTAAGTTAAAAAAGGGTATGAACTATGGAGTCATGGACTACAAACACATAAAATTTGAAAATCATCATTTCCTCCCTTTATACCTCTCTGATTCTACTTAATAGTATCTACCATTTTTTCCGTTTGGTTGGAGGGGTGAAAAAGTGGGAGGAAAGAAAATAGAGAAGGAATAGAAAAGTGGGAGGATAGAAAAAAATTTCATTTGTGTTTGGTTAGAGGTGAAAAAGTGGAGGGATGGAAAAAAATGAGTTTGTATAAATTTACTCATATGCTATTGTTAAAAGACAATGTCCACTTAAAACAAAAAAGTGGCAAACAAAAAAAATAAACAAAAAGTCAATTACCTAAATTTATTAAAAAGGAAAAATCATGCCTAGAAAAAAGAAGTACAAAAAAAGAAGAAGAAGAGCAAAACTAGTATCAGGCCAAGGAAAGAGGAAAAAGAAGAAGAAGAGGAACCAGCAACCCAGGCAAGAGGGGAAAAAAGAGAGGAACCAGCAGGTCCACGCCCATGAAAGCAAAATAATAAAAGAGGGGTAGTTTAGTCATTGACAGTAGGCTATAGCTATTTTTCTCCCCTTTTTTTTCTCTCCAAATTGGGAGAAATTATAATTTCTCCCAATTTGGAGAGATAGAATTTTGAATTTGGCTTACCTCCAGTACTTTTTAACAGGACATATTCCTTTATTTTAAATATACAATGGTAAGTGATGGTGAGTTTTAATCTTCACATTTTATTTAGTTAATGGATGATGTGGCCAGTGACGGAGCCATTTGAAGATCGAGGGGCCTTGGCTCTCCAAAATTTTTGAAAAAAATTAAAAAAATATTTTGTGAAACTATCCTAAATAATTTGAAAATTCTTAAATATCCTTATCATTTTGGTCCCTATACCTGAAAAAAAAAAATATATATATATATATATATATATATATATACATATTTTAAGAAAGTCTAAAAATAAACTCAATTTTAATTTTGGGGTAATTACACATAACCCACCTGTGGTTTGGGCGAAAATCACTTTGTCTACCTGTGGTTTGAAAAGTATCACTTAACCCACCTGTGGTATGTTCTGTTTGTTTTCCGTAATCCACCTCCGTTAAAATCAGGAGTAAATAGGTATTTTTGCTCAAATTTTATGTTTCTCTCCTCCCAAAACAAAAAATAGAGCAAAAATGCAAGAAAAACAAGATCAAAAAGCGGTATTTGTCTCTCTCTCCATTCACACCAATTTTGAATATGAAGATGGTTTTATTAGTTGCAGGTCTCCAGTTTTTGTATATAAGCAACAGAACTTCCATTTCTATTTCCCAAGACACAACTTCCAAGTTTTAGGCCAAACAAGTACTCACAAGAATAAGTTTACAATCCATAACTAGCCAATTGCAATAAATTCATTACTCTTAATGCAAAATTGCGATACAAAAAAACAACAACACAAAGTTATAATTGTTGTTGAACATCCACGCCGACAAAGGCCTGAACAAATCTTGAGCGTCGCCGCCGCACCAGTCCTGGATTGTCGACACGAATTGATTCGCCTTCTTATCATCGAGATCTAAGCCCCGAAGGGAAGCGAAGTCGAGAGTTGAGGGGTAGCCATAGAAGCCTTCGATTGGGCTCTGATTGTGTGAGGTGGACACAGACCAACTCCCGTGAGCGTCCAAATCACACTCCTGGCAAAGCACGAGGTTATCCATGGAGCACCGAACTGAAACCGATTCAGATCTATAGTTATCGCAGATCTGTGACCGGAGATGCTTCTGCAAAAGAAGATTCACCGAGTGAATGTGCTGGTCACAGAACAAGCAGAGCTTGGCTGAGTCGGCTCTACAATAGAGAACTGCGATTTGCTCACTGTAGAAATTGCAGGGCACGGTCTCTCTGATTCGTGGTGGGAAAATGAGGGCTATAAAAGAAGAGAAAAATGGGTATTTGGAGGGATGGGGTTTTTAGATTGTTTTGCAATGTGGGACATTGGGACTTTGAGAGCTGAAACTTAAGGAGGAGTGTAATTTGTTTTTTTTTTTGGTGTGTGGTTTGGTTTATTTAAGGCGTAAATGCACTTTTAGTCCCTATATTTTGACGTTTTTCTATTTTAGTCCCTACATTTTATTTTTACCACTTTTAATCCCTAAACTAATTTACGCGTGTTATTTTCGTCATTTCCGTCAGTCAGCCGACGGAAATTGCTGAGGTGGCAGCCGGAGGCAATAAAATATTATTAAAAATGCCACGTCAGCATCTTTTAAAAAAAATTTGTCAATTTTAATTAAATAAAAACAGAAATAAAATAAAAAAATCACGAAAATTAAGATTAAAAAAAAAAACTCTCTCTGGCATGTTCTCTTCCATTTCATTTTCTTAAAATAGTTTTTCTTCTCTCTCATCTGTGTCTCAAATTTTCTCATTCTCTTCTCTCTCTCTCTCTCTCCCTCTCATTTGTGTTTCTCACTCATGGTAACTGGTGGTGCAGTGGCTCATGGTGGCTGTGGTGGGTTGAGATCGGGGTGGGGTTGATGGGTTGAGATCGGGGTAGGGTGGCTGGGGTTGGGCTCGAGGTGGGATGAGTTGAGACCGATTGGGGTGGCTGGGGTTGAGGTTGGGTTGGGGTGGGTAGAAATCAGGGTGGCTGGGGTTGAGATCGAGTTGGGTTTGGTTGTGGCGATTGGGATGGTGGGTTGTGGCGGCTGTAATGGTTTCTGGGTATGTGTTTGTGTTTGGTCTCTGTTTCTTTTTTCTTTTTTTCTTTTTTCGTTTGTGTTGTTGTGTTCTGGGTATGTGTTTGTGCTTGGGTTGAGATCTGGGTTTCGTTTGCATTTGATCTCTATTTGTGATCTGGGTATGTGTTTGTGTTTGGTCTCTGTTTCTTTTTTCTTTTTCTTTTTTTTCGTTTGTGTTGTTGTGATCTGGGTATGTGTTTGTGCTTGGGTTGAGATCTAGGTTTCGTTTATGTTTGATCTCTATTTGTGATTTGGGTATGTGATTGTGTTTGGTCTCTGTTTCTTTTTTCTCTTTTTTTCGTTTGTGTTGTTGCGATCTAGGTTTGAGTTTTTGGTTGCTGGATTTGTGTTCTTGGTTGCTGGGTTTGATTTGGGATAAACACGAAGAACAGAAGAACAGGTTGTAATGTTCTTATGAAAAATAATAATGATAAGTAATAATGTTCTTTTGCTGGGTTTTGATTCTTTTGTTTGTTTGTTTTTTTTTAAATTAAAATTGAGTAATTAATTTTTTTAAAATTTTGGTATTTAAAAAATGCTAAATAATTTTTTTAATAATATTTTATTGCCTCTGGCTGCCACCTCAGCAATTTTCGTCGGCTGACTGACGGAAAGGACGAAAATAACACGCCTAAATTAGTTTAGGGACTGAAAGTGGTAAAAATAAAATGTAGGGACTAAAATGGAAAAGCGTCAAAATGTAGGAACTAAAAGTGCATTTACGCCTTTATTTAATTGCTGAGAAATGAAAAGAGTATGAAAATTAGTTTGTGAATTATTTGGATTCTGAGAAAATGGGAGTGAGAGAAGAACATAAATTAGAGATTAATTGGGGGAAGGTGTTTTTTAGATTGTCTTGCAATGTGGGACATTGGACTTTTAGAGCTAAAACTTAAGCTGGAAATTATTGGTCTATTAAGATTTGTATTGGTTCTTTTTCATTTTCTGTTTGTGATGGAGTTAGCCAAAGGGTTGAGAGAAGCAATGGGGCTTAGGCTTTTTATTTTTTTTGGGTATGTTCTTCATGTTCAAAATTTGTATGAATGGAGAAAGAGAGAGAGACAAATACCATTTTTTCATATTGTTTCTCTTGCATTTTTGCTCTATTTTTTGTTTTGAGAGGAGAGAGACATAAAATTTGAGCAAAAATATCTATTTACCCTTAATTTTAACAGAGGTGGGTTACGGAAAACAAACTAAACATACCACAGGTGAGTTAAGTGATACTTTTCAAACCATGGGTAGGCAAAGTGATTTTCACTTAAACCACAAGTGGGTTATGTGTAATTACCCCTTTAATTTAAATAAAATACAATCCACAAATACATGTCAACAAATTAAAATAATTACACATTTAACATCTTTAAAATGATCACATGGGTATTTTAACAATTACCTTAACAAATAAAAGGGAGAAAAAATTATAATTTTCATCCCAACACATTTAGGGCTTACTTGTACACAGTAAAAAAATTGAAAAGTTTGAAACTTCATCTCTCCCACACGGCCACACGGTTGCAATCTTGCAGAAACAATCTTTCTTACAAAGGTGACTCTCTCTCTCTCTCTCTCTCTCTCTCCCCGTTAAGGACTTGGCCTTTGCGTTCTTCTTCTTTTTCTTCTTTCAGACTTCAGTTCTTTCTCTTTGCCTTCTTCTCGCCACTGCCTTTGCCTTCTTCTTCTTCTTCTTCTTTTTTTAATCTTTTCAAATTTTAGTTCTTTTCTTTTGATACGTTTGTTTAAAAGTAAAAGTTTTGCCGTAGTGTATATGGGTTCAATTTAGACAAGAAAAGTGATTCAATTTTGTCCCTTTGTCTCTGTCATTGTCATTGTCATTGTTAGTGACTTACTACTGTAGGACCCTCAATTTGTAAAGCTTCCATGCTTGTGCTTGTGCTTGTGCTTGTGCTTGTGCTTGTGCAGTGTGCAGTGCTCTTTTTATGCCCCTAAGATCGGCTGATCCATAAGTTTTTAAAACTTTTCAGGTATTTGTATTTTCTTTGTTTTGTTTTTTTAAATTCCTTATAATATATTATTTATTATTGTAATAATCAATATATTATAAACAATATATACACATGTATTTAGTTGTTGTTTATTTTTTTTTTTTTATGTATTGATATTTGAATGATTGTTTAAGTTTAATTAAATATACTTTTGTTTATACATGTTTGATTATGGAGTAATGTATGTTACTACTTTACATTTCATACACACACATAAAAAAAAAAAAAAAAAATTATATATGGCCCCCCAAATATAAATTCCTAGCTCTGCCACTAGACATGACAATCTCTCATTTAAATAAAAAGAGATTCCAATTAAAAAAGTAGTAGAGGTAAACCACACCCTAGAATTTTGGTGGGTTAAGGAAGAAAACATATGAGCCCTACTAAATTTTCATCTTCCCCTTCTCTCCAACCAAATACCCATAAAATCAAATTTCTCTCCACTTTTCTCTTCCCTATTTTCTATTCTCCCTGTTTCACCCTAATTAAACAGACATGTCTTTACTCTTTCCGATCCCCCACCCCCATTCTTAAGTCTGTCTATTCAAACTTTATGACATTTCTTATTACGTTTGAGAGTAAAAACTTTGGATATTCATAAGCTTTTCCATTTTGCTATCATCGGCTATCTAGACAGTGCAAAAACAAGACGTACTTAGCATGTTATTAGATTGTGTGAAGATTTCTAGATTTCCACCAAATCCAGTAAAGATCTTGAGATCTCCATTTGATCACGATGACACTATTCATATTGACAATTTGGTCATGATGCTACCTAGATTTTCAAAATATCAAGACTACTTGCATGTTTGACCAATCTATTCCTCGATTTAAACTTAGGGTGCGTTTGGATACCACTTATTTTGCTGAAAATTAAAAAAAAAATTTCGATTACTGTTCATTTGCCTATTTGCACTGTTCATGTCCTATGAACAGTGCACCAGGCGCTGGTCCAAAAAAAAACTAAAACACAAAACGCGTGGACATGAACGTGATCCAAACGATCACTTACTGCATTGGTCAACAACTTGGATTTTCATAGTCAATAGCGGTTTGAAATTCTTCAAGCTTAAGTGATTGGATTAGTTAGCATGTTGACTCTAAATCTAAGCCCAACCAACCTTGATCACCCTTCATTTTATTCAATTCTATATCGACTTTTACTTGATTTTAAGTCTATTGACGGATTCCAACAGTTTTTTGGAGTAATATTATTCGGAAATTACCTGCTTCTATAGAGTTATCTATTTTTTCAAAAGCTCCTATCCAAGAGTGTGCTTGGGTCAGATTGGAGGGGGTTTTTTCTATCTCAACCCAACTCTGTCGAGTTAATAAATTCTCATCTCAACCCAACCAATCACATGTGTAAAAACCAACCAAACCCAACTCACATGGGTTGGACTGAAATATCTCCCCTTCATTTTATGTTGATTGCAACCCAAGGCTGGCCTTTTGGGATGATCATTCCCACAGCAAACCTGGATGTATTTGTTATACAGAATGCCAGCTACACTCAATATGAGGGATTTTTATTGAATTAGATCTTTTTCTTTGAGAAAAGCAAACTAGTGGGTTTGTTCCACATCGTTCATGTGCGTGTCTCCTAATAGGTTTAAAGCCTTCACACAGCAGTCAAGAGTTACCGGCTTTTGTATGTTGTGAGTTGTGTAATATTAAACTTGGATTCCTACTCCCTGTATGTGTGTGTGTTCAGTCCATGTCTTTCTCAAAAAAAAAAAAAAAGAAGATCTTTCGCTTTGACATCACATCTTATAAAAAATTAGGCTTTCATCAACTATTTAATCCCCCATTTTTTCAATTAATTATTACAAAACCATATCGTACCAAAATATATTTTAAAATTTCAAATTCATCAAAATTAATTTTAAAATATCAAAATTATTATAAAAAAAAAAAAAAAAACTTGAACCCGATCCAATCCAACCCAACCCAGGTCTCAAATAAATAAATAAATAAAATCACGATATCATTCATCTACATTGGTTCTATCTTCTATGACTATTTCAGCACCTCAAAGAGAAGAATCATAAGTTTATTATTTAGATTCCTTCAGCACAATAGTCAAGGGGTTCAAGTGAAAGAGACGCCCCCAGACAAGATCATTGAGCTGTCTTTTTTGATTAAGAAGCTCATTGTTCCATCATTATCAACCCAAAAAAAAAACTATAAATTGATTACTTCCAACTTCTCAAAAGACTTAATATAATGATTTTGACTTTGGATTACACAAATCATTAAAAGCCAGATTTTAAGTTTTCCTGTCAATCTTAACTAAATGCTTTTGTTTCTGAAAAGAAGCATAGATATTGACTGGCTAAATAATTCATATGCTCAGTAGTTGATATATCCTATAATTAAAAGAAAAAAAAATATTGTTATTCCATTTTTTATTTATTTATATTCAGCCAATATTATTCAGGGTTTTTTTTTTTTTTTTTGGTAAAAATATTGTTCAGGGTTTGAGATGTATGAGAGGACTATATTATATAGTACTCAGACATCTGAACAGAGATGAATGAATACTTTGGGCCCAAGGCTCTAGCCTAAGAGTATCTGAGAAAATCTTGGATGGGCCATGACAAATAAATGGCCCAATCACAATAACTTGTGTTGGCCTGTTGTTGTTTGTTTGTTTTTTTGGGTTTGTTTGATGAACGTGCTGGCCTGTTGTTATTAGAGTTACTCCTTGGCAAAGTAATAGCTTTGCGGCTTCTCAAATCTCAACAACAATGAGGATTGAAGTCCATGCTTTACACCAAAAATTGATTAGCGTTTTGATTTATCAGGAGCAGACGCTATAAATTAAAACTCTATAAAAAATTAAAAAAAAAAGATTCATGCTTAAAGTTTCCATAACAAGCTGCAAGCCCATGTTTTATCTTATCCATAATAGCAGTTCCACTCTCGCTAGAAGTATAACGGCTTAAAATCCTCTAGAATTCTTAAAAACTTGATTGCGTAATTTTTTTAATCTTGACTTTCCATTTTAAAATAAATTATTTAAATTATACTATGTTATTAATTCACTAACTGAAAAAAGTTAAAAACCTTAAAATACTAACTCAACCCGTTTATCAGGTATTCATTTTAGGCTTGTGATTGAATCACTATGAATCATATTTTATTTACTTGTGTTTCAAGCTATATGTTCTTTTCTTAGGAAAATTTTAACCATTATGCAGAATTGTTGGTGCTATTTTCTTAGGCTTCTTTAGATAGCCAGATTCGTCTAGCAAAATCTTAATTGGTTAATAGAAGATAGAATCAAGTATTGGTAATTGGGCAGGAATTTCTATTCACTAGCATTTCAGGAAAATTATAAAATTTAGCATTTCAGGAATTTCTCTTATATGAATAGAAGGTTTCATCATATATATAATTAGTGGATCCCAATATTACGAGAGAGGAAAGAATATACATTTATTAAACTCCTGAAATATTTTATAACTGCCATTTGGTTGCATTAGTAGATTTTATTCAAAGACAAAAATTTTCAACCAAGTTTATGATGTACATTCAAGACAACCAATTACAAAAAAATTATTTTATACAATAATTGTACTCCCGAAATAATCTATAATTGGCCTCATGTTGCATTAGTAGCTTTTATAAAACATAGAGATTAAATTTCAACCAATCACGGATTGCTTCATACCACTAAGTTTACGTAGTACATTTAAAACAATCAATTAGGAATAGTCACATGCTTCGTAGCAAGTCTTGTGGTTAATATTTAAATACCAATGAACATTTGCCAAACATCACATAATAAAAATAATAAAGAATACTCAATAACCAATCATAATTGTAGTGACCCAAAAGAGAAGTCTGCAATCCATGAATCTCACATCACTTGGGTGTGGTAAAGGAGAAGGCATTGTATATGGATTGAATATCCAAAATATTAACAACTTATTTTTTCCTAATCTGTACTTTGAAAGAACAAAGTCATGAGGGGTATGAGGCTCAAAGCAGACAATATTGTTGACATGAGGATTGAGGTGTTACATATGGCAATAACCAATCATACGTTGCTTTCACAACCTTCCAACATGAAGAATGTTATGGGTTGTTGCCATTGTTGAAAAAATGTTATGGGATGTTACATGTGGGGTTGCCATTGTTGAAAGAATGTCATGGAGTGTTACATATAGCAATTACCAATCATAAGAATGTTATGGGGTGTTACATATGACAATAACCAATCATACGTTGCTTTCACAACCTTCCAACACTGTTGGAAGAAGATTACGACATTTTACTTTAAAGTTTGTACAAATACAACCGTTAAGTTTATGGTCTTTTAAATTACGATTAAATCAAAGGGAATATTCTATTTTGAAAAAAGATTCTTACCCAAATTAGGAATGAAATGACATACCAATCCCTTAGGGTTTGTGAACAATACGGATGAAATGTTATGTCAATGGACTGTAACACTATTGTTCGTAAACAAGCTGAAGCACAGAAACTCAGAGAGTGGATATTAATGTCGCAGTCGATGTGCTAGATCAGCAACGAAAGAAACATTTTAAAGGGAGTGAACGGGACTTAACAGGAGTTGCATAAGTCATGTCAAAATGGTAGATAAATTGCCAGATTCAAAGAAAAAAAAAAGTCACTACATGCTATACAAGCAAAATAGAGACAAGTAGACAATAGACATTAGAAGGACTTGCCTGAAGAAGGTTTGAATTTGCATGTTCACACTTTTTTTTTTTTTTTACATAGATTAAATTACTAATTTGGTCCACTAATTATTGAGCAAAGTTTAATTTGGTTCTTCAACTATTAATTATGTAAATTTTAATTACTTAAATTTCAAAATCAAGTCAGTATCATTCTTGTGGGTTCTAGTTAACTTAAATGATAACGTTTCTTGTCATCGAATAAGATATCTGAAACTCATTCTCGTTTATACCAAAAAACTAATTAGTGTCTTAATCTGATGATAAAAAAACAATCATCATAAGTAAATATTATAAGTTGAAACTATCTCTTAAAAAAAAAAAAAAAGTCAATGTCATCCTTGAATTTCTTAAAATTAAATTAATATTCAAAATTCAATTGGTATTAATTTTTTTACACATTCCATAATGATCTTTTTTTTTTATATATATAGATACAATAAAATTTCAAACAATAACGTCTCCATAATGATTGCTCTTAGCGTCAAGCTAAGACGAAAAATTCTTAGGTACTCCCGGAGTATAGTGAAATAGTGTTCATTCCTCTCACATTTATGGTAGACCCCACTACGAATTTGATGAGTGGACCCACCATGAATGTGAGAGGAGGGATTACCATTTTTCGCACTCCGGGAGCACCTAAGAATTACTCAGCTAAGACATCAATCAGTTTTTAATATAAATGGAATTCAAATCCCTAATCTTTTATTCAATGACAATATACTTTATCAGTTGAGTTAACTGAAATCTACTTCCATAATGAGAAATTATTGTGTACTACCGAAGTATCATAAATGTGTACTCTCTCTTCTCACATGAATAGTGGGTCTCACTTATTAAATTCATGGTAGGACCTACTATTCATATGAAATGGGGGACTATGCATTTATGGTACTCCTGAAATACCTAATAATTATCCTTCCATAATAATCTTTTAAAATATTCTTCATTTACCACTTGAGTTAATTTTGATAAATTTAAATGAATATGATCTTCAAAAATAAAATTGACTCGATTTTAAAAGTTGAAGAATTGAACCAATATAATTAAAACAATTGTTACAATTAATGGTTGATGGATCAAATTCAACTGCATTCAATAATTGAAGCACCAAATTAGTAAAACTGGCTTGTATCTTATGCGATGCATGATATTATAAATGAAAATTTAGAATGCTAAATGATCGAATTAATTCGTTCTCTATCTTATTTCGTACAATAAGATCGAATTATGCTTGTTGTTATTTGTGTAACCAATGCAATGAATGAGCACTGTGATAGGTAGGGCACATTTTTTAAATTATCTACTAAATATTTAATTGATCATTTATATGAATTTTTGCACTAACATTTCAAAATGTTCCATCTCAAAAACATATTGTAAGGGCAGGTTTTGAATCCTAGGCCCAAAAAGCGATAGGACTAGGGCCTAGAGAGCCCAACATAATAAATTTGTAGAGAGTGGGCTTATAGGCTGTGCTTCAATGGAAAGACCAACACGCACAGTGGATTAAGGATAGTAGGAAAGTAAAGAAAATTAAGCTAGCGCAAAGAAAATCACTCCTCGGCCAAAATCCGAGGAGAGTAGTTCTTAAATATATGTTAGGTTCTAAGAAATTAGGAACTAATATATTAGAACTTCAATATATATGTTGATAAACCATGATCAAAACGTTTAGTCTAGATTTAGGTTGCTCAAAGTATGTGTTTATGTAAAGTTGGAATCGATTAATTGTAGGAAATTACTATTCAATTTCTGCAAGGCTCGATCGATCGAAAATTGTGCAGATTGTTTTTCTGCAGAATTTTCCAACTCAGCCCAAGTCCGTTTGACGTGTAGGGTTTTATGTTTTGCGTCTCATATAAATAGAAAAACCCTAACCATGTTTTAAAGGTTGTTGATATACTGTGTGTGTGAATCTCTTGTGAGATCTAGAGATATTTACCTTCATACATACTTAGGGTTATCAAGATCAAGATTGATGTCGAGAGCTTGGTGATCGCTTCAGTTGCTGTTTCAAGAGTTTAAAGAAAAACGCAAGTGGGTGTACTTGTGGATGCTGTGGATCTGAGAAAGAAATAGTCCGTAGACTCGGAGCTGTCACCTGGTCGTGGTAGTAAGTTTTTTACTCGTGGTAGTAAGTTTTTTACTCGAGGTAGCAAGTTTTCTACTCGAGGTAGCAATAGGATATTAGTGGTCTAAGTCGCTATTGTAAAATTTCAATTCTTTCATAGTGGATCTTGTTTTACCTTGAGGATAGCTATGTTAAATCTTCCCCAGGTTTTTTACCGGTTTGGTTTTCCTGGGTTATCATATCGTTGTGTTCTTTATTTTTCGCATTGTTTACTTGATATGATTTACTTGTGTTAACATAGATTTGAATAATTTACTTAAGTAATTAATTGGCTGAATAACTAGGTTAAACATCTGTTTTTTAAGGAGTCTAAAAATGTACAAGTGGTATCAGAGCGGGTTAGCTTTAGCGTTTAGATCTTTTGATTTAAGAGTTGATCCTTACCCCTGTTGTCATGGAACACGGTCACTCTCTTGTAATCTCACCGTCCCTTCACTCATGTTAGGGCTAACCCTTTCCTCAAAACTCTTTCTCTATAGTATGACCTTCTCTGGTAACGTGCCATTGACGTGTCCTCACCGCCCGAGGGTGTGACCTTCTCGGCTTGATAATGGCCCTCCTCAACCGTGGGCATGATATGTGGCGCAATTACCCTTTTTTAAATTCTTGTATCCCACATATATAATATAAATAAATAGACTCTTGCTTATCCACAACATATCTAATAGATATTGAGAAAAAAAAAATATTTAGACATTAAAATTGAGGACGTAGAGAGATTAAAACAAATGGTAAACAACGAAAACACAATTATTATTTTTTTGGCTGAATCAACACTTAAAACTCTAATAGATTAAACAAAAAATAATAATATAAGTAGAGAGCAGAATAACATTTAGAAAACAAAGCATATCTTTTTCTTTTTTTTTTTTATGAAAAAGCATATCCTTAATTATTTGGTCGTGAAGAAAATAGTGTAACAATTAAATAATAAAAACAAAAAATTTAAGTCAAATAAGTTAATAACCCCAATGCAAAAACCTAACATTCAAAATAGTCAAAACTTTAATTAATTTTCTTTGCTAATCAACCACAGCATGGAAAAAGAAAACTTAAAAAACCTAATTAAGTTTGTTTGCTTCTTCCAAACCTTTCTCAGCAACCAAACACAACCTAAACATTAATCATTTAAAAAAAATTGCTGAAAAATATGACTAAAAATAAAAGCATAGTATCAGAAACATGTAGGAAAACATTCTTGACCCTAGGAATAGAACTAATATACAGATTCCAGCCCAAATCAATCAAAAAAGAATAATAAAAATTTGAACTCACTTTATTTTGAATAAAGGAAGGAGGAGGTTTTTTTTTTTTTTTTTCTTTAATTATTTGAGAAACACACACACACACACACACATAAGGGAAGGGAGATGAAATAAGTGAATACACTCACACGCCAACGCCAAAACTGCATGCGGCAGTTAGTGTCGCAAAGCAAGTGATAAACTCATTCTCAATATCACACCTTACCGATATGGGATGATTCAACTATTTTTTTTTTTTTGAGAAACACACACACACACACACACACACACATATAAGGGAAGGGGGATGGGATAAAGGAATACACTCACACGCCAACACCAAAACTGCATGCGGCAGTTAGTGTCGCGGAGCAAATGATAAACTCTTTTTCAATATCACACCTTACTGATGTAGGATGACTCAATGACACTGATGCGTTATTCTTATTAATATAATTTCTTTTACAAAGACTTCTCATAAATATGAGAGAGAGAGAGAGAGAGAGAGAGAGAGAGGGGAAAGAAAAATAGGAATATCTATTATAAAGAGAGAAATTGTGTGTGTGTTTAAGAATAGTTTATTGGGAGAATAGTTTGAGTAATAAGTATTATTAAAACTATAAAGGTGATGATGAGGTGCTCTTAAGACTCTTAACAACAAAATTAAGAAAAATAAAATAAACACTTGAAATTAAGGCTACAGTTAAAAACTAATTTGGATTCTAATTATGCTTCTATTTTAATTTGTTATATATGATTTTTCTCAAGATGGTTGTGGAAATGGAGAGGAATTGCTTAGAATATTGATGCTAAATGTTGTGTGTGTAACGACATCAATAGTGTAATTTTTTTATCTTCCACTATGTATAATTTTAGAGTTTGAGAAATGATGTCAACTCATTTGCAACATGTCTCTTTGAGATCTCATCTTCTCAAGAGGCTCACCTTCATGTCATCTCATTAGGACATGCCTCTCTCTAAAATATCATCTTTTTGAGCAGCTCACCTCGAACAAAACACGTGCTCTAAGTGTTTAAATAGCACTCAATGGACATTTCACCAACAAAATAGTTCAATTCAAAATTTTAAATTTGAGGGGTTGTAAAATAAAAATGAACTCAAACTTTAATGGTGAAATTTCAAAATTTACAAATATATATATATATCGTTTGGTATTAAAATTTTATATTCCAAACTACTGTCAACGTGTGTCAAAATTGAACTGCTTTTGTAGTTTGCTAAAAACCCATGTAATTTATTACGTTGAGTCTGTGGTTGTTCTAATTAATGGCCTATAATTGGTAAACAATTTGAAAATTAAAATAAAGTAAAAATGGTTATAGTTTTAAATTAGGGATCATCTTCATTGTGATATGCGATGGTTTTCAAACTCTTTGTGTTGGGATTCATATATGAATAATGAATTCTAGACAAAGTGATACTGATTGAGATAGCATCTGAATTTAAAACCAGTTCATAAACTTTGACCTTGACCCCGCTTATAAGTGAGAGGAAGAGAGGTGAATGAGAAGTTTGTCAATGCTTCCGTTAATTGCGCTTGAGCTGGAGTTCAGTTAGTCATTTTAATTGATGTGATTTGTTGATCACGATTATTCTTCGATACTATAATAAATTACCGAATCTTAATAAATTATCAATTTTCTCAAAAAATTAAGAGGTTAAGAAACAGTAAAATTAATGATTTAATCTAATAATTAGGCCAGTTACGTGAAATTTGGAAACCATAGACTTTTGTGGCAGGTCATGATAAGTTAGCCACTGACCTATTTCATGTAGCCTTTTGCCGCAAATCAAAAAAATCTCAGCTCTTCAAAATGCAAAATGATCCTTTTTCTTTAGGATATTCTCACTGCACTTGCCAATTTGATTCCCATAACTCCGCTGGATTGGATGCGCCATAAAGAACTAGGCATTGTTTCAAGAAATTCTAAGTAACTGAGTCACTGACATCCACTAGTGGCCCACGATGATGCTTCTTCAATATCATCATTCTGCTCTTTGTCACCATCAACATCAAGAAGTCCAAGTGCATTGCATGCATCTAAACTAGGTTAAGTGATGTCCTTGTCACCAGTGCCCTTAGGTCCTTAAGTAGGGTCCCTTCAACAACATTAAGCAGCTTTTTCAGAAAAATCCTTAGCTTAAGGGGTGGCTATAATGTATCTTGTAGATTTTCTTGACTGACTCAGTTTCCATTAATTAACTTTTTTATGCCATACTTACAGTCATTTGAGTAGGCAGCATATGTACTCAACAGTATAACATATCCTCACATAGTTGATTAGTCTTCAACCACTACTCATTGAAAATTTATTAGTAGCATCAAACTCTCTCTACGCGTGTTAGAGATCATTTCACAGATTTGCTGACTCATGGGGCATGCAATGCACACATTTCTTTCATTCTCTATTCACATAACATTAAAGAAAGCACCATGGATGTGACAAACTCAACTAGTTTTCTAGTCAACCAAGCAAAGCTATATAATAATTAAGTTAATAACATTCCCAAACTCTAGTCAGATAATACACTGAAACACTAGAAAAGTTGAAAAAAAGATAACCCTATCCACATTAGAGAGATTGTCATTATCTACAAAACACTACTAAATTAATTGCATCAGCTTATATATATTGATTGAACCAATCCATGGCATGAGCATAACAGAATGCTGGAGTGTAGAAAGCTTCATTGTATCCTTCCATCTCAAATTCCCCAAGAAATGGTTCAGCCATGGTTTCCACAGAGGGTGATGAACTTGTACTATTAGTTGGAACTGTTTCAACATTTTGGGAGAGCCTTTGGATTTCTTTCTCAGCCTCTGAGAGTTGATCCTTAAGCTTCAATACCTGCACATTGGAATCAAATTGATTAAGAATACAAAAAGTATTATCAGTAAAAAGTGAAAATTTTGTACAATATAACATGTGCGATAACTATTGGCAATGTATTTAAATTTATATTCGATAAAAACATTGTCACATGCAAGTGGGCCTTGGGAAGGCCCAATACAGCCACCTTAAAAAACAGCGTACGGATGGTTGAGAAGTGGGACATTTTCAGTACTCTGCTGACTCATGAGGTGGCAGTTTGCTACTCCTTTATCCCTTTATTTTTATTTTTATTTTTTTACTTTTTTTTTAATTAATTTTCTTCAGCCCTAGCCAACCATGGTGGCATGGCTTTCTTCGAGCCCAGAGCTCATGCACGTTCTTATACCGTGCTTCACTTGTCCTTTTATTGAAGTGTCAAAATGGCAATTGGGTTAGTGAGTTTGATTCTTATTTTTTATTTTTCGTTTGCTTCCATTAGTAAAGAATTAAAATATTAAACTATGAACATCAAAGTCATTCATAAATATTAACTTTCTTAAACAATAAAAAGGAGTGCAAAAAAGTTTTTTAATAAATCTTGTCCAAAATTGGTGACACATCTCTCTTCTTAGCCTTTGTTTGGATAGAGCAAAGCCAAAGGGAAAAAAAGAGTAAAGCATATCGGATTTCAAAGTTTTCAAAGTTCAAACTCCATGGTTTCAAACTTGTTTTGAACCTAGGAGATTGATATAGAGTGAGAAATCCAAACTAGTCTAGTAAATGATTTGACCAAGAGGGGCAAGTTTTTCCATACTAAACTAACTCGAAAACTGAAAATAAATGACTTTGAATTCACTCTTTTTCCCTTCATTTCACAGAAACCAAACATGTTATCAAACTGTTTAATACTAATAAACGAAAAAGGATATGCACATGTACACTACCTCAGACTCAAGCTGGCATTTCTCGATAAGAACAGTTTCGTGTTCTCTCTTCAAGCCTGAGTACTGTTCCTCCAATTTCTGGTTCTTCCAACGAGCCCTTCGGTTTTGGAACCACACAGCAACTTGGCGTGGTTCAAGACCCAGTTCAGAAGCAAGTCTGTCTTTTCTTTGGGACTCCAGCTTATGTTCATTACAGAAGTAATACTCAAGAAGATTCACTTGCTCATTGCTAAGCTTCCTCTTCTTTGCTAGTTCACTTGCATCCCCTCCTTTGTTCTTCTTTCGACGCCTTCTTGGCTTTGACTCACCTATACATGACCACAATAAAAGTTCATGTCAATCACAAAAATCATGAAGGGTGCAGTCCCATACACTATGTTAAAAGTTTCGTATTTTATTCTTTTTTTTTTTTTTTTATTCGATATTTGAACCTGAATATCTCAGCAAGAAAAAAAATGAGTTTTTTTTTTTTGGTTGGAAATAAAGAGAAATATGAAGTGGCATGCAAATTAGCAATAAAAGAGTACAATTGAAAAAAAAAGAAAGATTTGGAAGGTTTTGATTATAGGTCTTCTTTTGAAAGCCTTTATTCTCATCCAAAAAATACATCCAAAAAAAGGTATTTCAAACCCCTTATACTTTTCAACCATCTCAAGATATAGTAGAGAGAATGATATATTTGTACTTTTTGGGATACAAACCTTGTTGGGTAACTATTTGGGTGTATGCATCAGGGTACAATTGAGAGAATTGGACCATTTGATCTTGACGATTCATGATGAATAGGTTCCCTTTGATCTTTCTTTCTTTCTTTCTTGCTCAATCTCTAGCTCACTAGCTCACTCTTCTCTCTTTGGCTCTCTATCTATCACTCAAACTCCAATAGTCCAATACTGTTCTCAGTTGAATGATGAATCCCTTAGGATAGATAACACGCCTAATTTATAAGGAAAGGTGTGCATCTTCCCACTTTTATGTTTGGATAAAGTTATTTTACCAAAGAGTCTTTCGTTTTCCTGCAGTACTACCAAATTGCCATTGTGTTTTAGTATTTAATATAGTGTTAAAATATATAAATTTTGAGGAAATAGTGACACATAGTGGTTGTCTTTTGTTTTTTATTTTGATGGAAACATATAGTATTGTCTTATTATACATAGGCAAGAGACTAAGCTAATATGGCATGACATATGATCATGTTATAGCGTGAATGGTGTCCTAATTAATAAAATGTAATAAACTAAAGAAAGAAAGAAAAAAAGCATAATTTAATAATGTACACATTGTGTTATCCTTTTGTTTTGATTCTTTAGTATTTCCATGCTAACTCATTTGTTGTGGAAGGAGGGGACACGGAGTTTTTTTCACCCAACTAGGCTTGAAATTTTTACCCATGGCTTATCTTATGGAGGGTGATGAGATAACGGTGAAAGTTTTAATGGCCATGCTTATTAGAAAAACATTAAAGCTATTGCATATTTATTAACATAAATTAAACATAGAAACTAATATAACAATAAATGTGATTGATAAATTTCAACCACCTATAAATTAACATTTAGAATTCTAAATATCATACTACTGCACATCTTTGGCATGGTGGTCACTTCACAAATATAAATACTTGTGGAATGTGAGGGGCAAGGGCCGGAGTTCAAATCTCTAGGAGGGAGCTTCACACACATATACATTTAGATTATGCTAAAGTAGAAATTATATCTTGTATAAATAAAAAAAAATTATGAATACCATAAAGTTTCAATATATAACATTTACTCTATAATGATTGTACTTATCACTAAACCAAAAAACTTTATCAATTAAGTTAATTTAAACCAAATCTCTTATTATATAGTAAAATTGGTAATATTCCTATTATTACTCATATTAAATCAAATCATGACTCTTGTTTGCTCTATGTTGGTTCTTGGAGGATTGGCCTAAGCTGGATAGCTAGGGGTCTAAGACTTTGTAAGTTGTAACCCACACCAAAAAAAGATTGGGTTAGGCTTTCCTAATCAAGTAATTAACAAAGAAAAAGAGGGTCATTGTGGTGGTAAGCAAAAGTGATCTAGAACTACAAGCAAATCACGCACAAATTAACTTGTAAATTTTTTAGATGGGGTGTGGATCCCAAACCTGACCACCTCGAAGTCAGTAAACAAAATGGTAGTTGGCCTGTGGATTTGGACATGTAAGTCACTTTTGTTGTCCAATTAGGTGGTATTTCCCATCTTTCTATGTTTGTTACCCAAGCTCCATACTCATTTAGCTTAGTTATTATGCCCTCTTTCACAATACACTCATGCGTGGCTCGAGATGGGTGAAATGGA
This sequence comes from Castanea sativa, assembly GCF_040712315.1. Lineage (NCBI taxonomy): Eukaryota > Viridiplantae > Streptophyta > Magnoliopsida > Fagales > Fagaceae > Castanea > Castanea sativa. The sequence continues at coordinate 34,473,217 of NC_134016.1, read as the reverse complement.
AAAACTTTTACCTTGAAATATTATTACTTAATAACAAACAGAAACCCAAGCTTTACTTTTTTCTTTTTTTTTTACAAAATATTGAAGCAAGTGCGATTGTCGTCATTGTTGACGTTTTTTGTTTACGATTTCAGAGCTATAGCTTCTTTAGTAAAAAAAAAAAAAAAGGTGGAGTAATTGATACCCTAACCTTATGTGATATATTCTAATTTTCCAATTTTGCTATGTAGGATAATTATGTTGTGATGATCTTTGATATGATTGTGCTTGCCTTAAGTACACAATCTTATCAACTGACGTGTGTGATTGAATTTATGTGATATAAAGTTTGATGTATGGAATAAAGGTAGATTCAATATAAATGTACATTGATTCATGCATTCACATAAATGTCACCCCTGTACAAGTAGAATTTGGAGCTTGAAAATGGTGAGACAAATTTATAAGAATTGATAAGCAGCTATAGATTCCCTGATTACCAAAACAAAAAAAAAGATAAGCAGCTATAGAGCACAAGGGGTCAATTCTTTGATATCATCAATTGCAGAATGATGCAAAAAAATGACTAATTCGTATACCATCTTGTACAATTTATAATATAAATTGTTCTATGTAATTTTTATCTCTACCAAAGATTTAATTAATTTGTAGGAAGATACGAAATATAACTATTCTCTAATATAATTATTAAGTTATTAATGGGATTAATTACAAGTGCAATATATAGTCTATATAGTGCGGAGAACTTTCCTTATTTTCTGCTCATGATAAAACATGAAAACAACATGAGTCGCTTTCTAATCTATACACAAAGTAGGTGACATAGCTTGCCCAACTTTCCCGGAATATTCAAGTAAGTGGACAACAAAGGCATACGCACTTCTTTTGCTCTGAAAAAGGTTCTATATGTGGAAATGAACCAATGGGAGCTTAAAGGATATAAAAAATCATTGATATAAACCAGGAAAAAAAATAGAAAATTATTATTAATTTTTTCCTTCATGATTTCTTGTCATCCAATCACTTCTGAGATGTTTCTTTCGACTTGGGGCCGGCCAGGGTTAGCCTGTCAAGGTAGGGACCAGATTTTGTTATGCTAGCTTATGGTTCAATTAATTCATCTCAAAAACACAGCCTGCCACCACATTGTACAAAAGCTATCAATGGGACATAAACATTTTACCATTTGCTAGACATACCATTAAATATATATATATATATATATATATATATATATATATATATATATAGGTATAAAGATTAAAAATATCAAATATTAAAAAGATCAAGGACTTGAAATAAGTGAGAGATGCCCTCATTTTCTAATTGCTAATTACTTTCTTTAAAGGATTTATTGGAAGTGGAACCGTTCTTTTCGTAAAAGTATTTTGTTTATATATGTACATAAAGATTAAAAGAATATATCAAATATTAAAGAATGAGTGAGAATAAGCATGAGAAGAAATCTCAAAAGAATAAGTATGAAACATCCTTATTTTTCTATTGTTATTTATTTTTTTATAAAGGATTCATTGAAAGTTGAATGATTCTTTACGTAAAAGTATTCTGTTTATATAACATTATCTGTAACTTTTATAAGTATAGTCATGCATAAGATATATACAGAGATTCAAAACAGGGTTATTATCTGCAATTATATAATCACAAGTTTCAAGCCTCCCCAACCCACAACAAAATTGAACAAAAATTAGAAAACGAAGTAAAGTTAGAAGGATTTTTGGATGATTTCATTTATATCACATACTTTTTTATACATAGGATAGGAGTGCAATAAATGAATTAATTTCCTTAAACACATAGGATAGAACTCATATGCCTCATAAAAATTAATGATCTTGCAAAAGATAAGTAAAACAAATTTTGTCAATCGGGGGAAAACGAAAGGTGTTAAATTGATGGCTCAAACTTGGAGACAAGTCCAATGGAGTGGACAAGAAAAGTTTTTATAGAAAGTTTGACAAAGACAGCGTCCATGGAAAGGCAATGCACATGGGGTGCAAGCAAAAACATTGGACGCGTGTCATCACCCCTCATAACCTCAAAGGGACCAGATATTCTATCCATCCACGTGTAACACTGCCTTGCACGCCTGCCTACCAATAACAACTCTAGAGCTTCATCATCTTCACTAGTAACAAATATATTGGTCTTGTCTACAATTGCCATGCATTTCTAACCCTACTTTATCCACTCCCTCAAGAGTGTGACTTAATGGTCGTGACCCGTGAGTTTGTGAGTCGTGGTTTTGAATAGAAGCAAATTTTATTATTGTTTGAACGGTTTCACACCGTACAAGAGTGAGGTTTAAGTGAATAAGGAGATTGTGTACTTTCGTAATTTATTACACTTGCGAGTGAATGGTTAATTCAAGTAGTATCAAGTCTTATTATTGCTTGGTGGGTCACACACCATACAAGAGTGGGATTTAAGCTGACAAAGACAGTGACCACAGGCATGACCCCCCTCCCAAACCACATCTCATCTTTTTTAGCCCTCTATGGTCTAAGGTAACTTATGACTCTGTCACTAAAACTTATTATGGTACAAGTTTGTGTCACATAAATAGTTAAGCTGAAAAAAGAAATGGCAAAAGTCACAAAACTCCTTGACTTTGTTATAAGGGTTATGATCTTATTTTTCTTTATTTGTACAACTTTATCACGTTTAGCAAAAATGTACAACTTTATCTCAAAAGAAGCTATGTAGAACCTAATTTTGTTCTTGTTGGGGGAATATGGTCCCAATATGTTGTACGTTGCTTGGTGGTTTTCTTTTAGACCACATTCAGTGAATGTATCTGGATCTGACATGCATTATGAGTCCTTTATAGGAGTACTCTCATCTTCACTATCTGCCACACCCTACGCATTACAAGCTCATTAAAACTGGTAGGAATGAAAGAGAAATGCAACTCTTTGGCCAAATAGGTGTCGTCTATTGGCACATTGAAAAGGTTTTAGCAAGTCAGATATGGACCCGACAGGCAAAAGAGCCAGAGAGTTGTCATGAGAAATTGGAGGAGATGAGGCTGTCAGAGTAGTCAAGAGGAACATCGATATTTGTGTTGGGACTATGGAATTGATTGACCTTTTTCGTTTAGTTAGTTTTATTTAAAACTCAAGTTTTATTCCTCTAATCTTAATATATCATATCATCATATTATATATTATAAAATAAATACAATTACACAAAATTGATATTTTTAATATTTATCTAAAATCCAACTTAATTATGAGTCTAGTAAGATGTAATTATATGTGGTAAAATATATCAAATTTTAAGCAAAAAGTTAATGTGACACTCTCTTATTAAATGTTGTAAAATTCAGATTCTCAATGTACCTTCCGTATAAAAAAATTTCAATGGAGAAGTAACAACTTTGGGCTTTCTTAATTGCCTAATGTGAATATTGAATATAGGTTCTCTTCAAGGGTAAGTAAGTTCTAATTCAAGTTAGTGTTATTTTAAGTAAAAAATAAAAAAGCTAAGCATGTGGCATTCTTTAAGCTCCCTAAGGTAAACTTGGATTAAAGTAAAGACAATAGCAGCAAGGAAGGATAAGGATGAAACTGAGAGAGAGAGAGAGAGAGAGAGAGATTCTCCTAAGGTACTAAGCTGGTAGCTAAAGTTAATCCTGTCATAATCTTTGAGATTATTCTAATGAAGAAAAAGTAAACTAAAGGTTAGCTGAAGAAGATGCGCATGGCATGGAAGGGATTCTTTCTTATGCTTTTGAGTTGTTTTGTTTTGTTTTTATTTTTTTATTTTAATAAATTAGCATTAAATTACATAAATTAACATCAGAAGCTTTAATTAATGGGTGTCATCTTTATCCCGACACCTCCACTCTTTGTTTCCCATCATCCAACTAGATCTGCTTTAGATGCTTAACAGCTATTGGAGATTCAGATTTCACATTATGTTTAGCTAATCAAAGCTGTGCCTTTGATTGATGGAAAATTAAAAAATATCCTTAAGCATCTAATCACATTCAAAACCATCTAGCTTCCTTAACATGTCAACGGCATCTAGATAGATTTTCAGCCCCATTCAGATTTCAAAAAAACAAAGAGTATCATTTTCATTCCTTTTAGATAATGAATATAAAGCCACCCAACTCTTAATTTAAAAAATAAAAAATGTAGTGTTCTTTTTTTTCTTTTTTAAACACTAGTGTTCTATTTATATAAATTATAACCAATTTTTTTTTTTTTTGGGTTTTTTGGGAGGAATTTAAATGGTTTATACATAATATCCATAGCATCTGAAAATTTGTTCCGATAAACTTGTTATTTTATATAACTGATGAATATGACATTCCTCTCATATAAATGTGGCACTCATGTTAGAGATGCATACAATCGTTACCCAATATATCACCTATACCACTCCACTCAAGTTGTAATTGACAATCTTTTTCAGAGCCCCAAGATCCATATAATTATTTAACTCCACTAAAGAAGCTTACCATTATATTACTCATTGATTGCCATTCTCCAAAAGTAAATGTAAAGCATTGTGGTATGATAAAGACAACAAAAATTGTAAACTATCAAAATTGTATATGTTTCCGACAACTAATTGCACAAGGATTAATGATTTTGAGTCTTTGACAAAAATTTATTAAGGGACTACCCACCAATCAATTTACCATGATGCAGTCTACTAGGACCCTGTGCACCATAAGACTATGATGAAGCCCGATGTTGCTAGGCCCCTCTAGTGAGTGTGTGTTTATTCTTCATTTTATTTTACATTTCACTCACTAATAATCGAAGCACGAATAGGATAGAGACAGCCAAAGAAACAAGAAGTATAACTAAATAGGTCATAATAAGGACCATCAGTTCTTACAGAACCATAAAGCTGCATGGATGGGATGTCTGTAATCAATGTCAACAAGGTTTTTTTTTTTTTTTTTTTTTTTTAATACAAGATAAAAATTTCTACTTTAACTTAATCTAAGTGTATATGTGTGTAAAACTTCCTCCTGAAAACTTAAACCCCGACCCTTGCCCCTCACACCTCACAAACATTTATATTTGTGAAGTAATCACCACACCAAAGGTGTGCGGTAAGGTCTCTTCTTTTTTAAGTCAAGTTTGTTTGTGTTGTTAATAGCACACAGAAACACATTGTATTCTATATTCCTCCATGTTTCATTCCTCCGATTCTTAAATCCTTCACTCTCTCTTAAACCATAATTTTCTAACTCAACCATGGTTGTCATGTGTGACGTATACAACAAATCAAAAGCTTTTGTATTTCTTTTTGTACTTAGATTTCCACACCCCTTGAATTACGCCATAATTCGGGCCATTAGCAAAGATGAATCGTGACCAAATTGACCTATATATGTACCTCTAAATTCAAGGTTTAGGGTATGCTAGCCCCCACATATTATTTAGAAGGTATAAAAGAGTGTTTTTTTTTTTAACCTACCTACCCCACATATTACTCATTGATGAAAAATATGGTAGTCAAATACTTAAAAAGAAATCAACCAATAGGGGCTCTAAGCCAAAAAGGATAAGAGGATTGTGGGGACTCTTAATCTTTGGCAGTCACTTTCATTAAAGCTGAAACCCTCACCAACATATTCATATTCTTCCCATGGCCAAAAAATTAAAAATAAATAAAAAGTCCACACCAACAAACATACACAAACACATATAGAAAGTAAGCATTATTCTCCACACTTCAAAGCAAAAAATCTTTCCAACAGCTAACTCAGTATCTTTAATGGGTACTTAAATACAAGTGTAGGGTTAATTAAAGTGTTAAATTAATACATTAATTTATGATTAAAGAAGAAGAAATAGCACTATAAGTGTGTGGTGGACAAGTGGGGATGTGTCACTCCTTCCTCCCTTGGTTCCATTTCCTTTCACCTTGTTTATAAGGATTCCAATTAGCTGGCCCTGTTTTATTTTTCTCTCAGCTTTCATGAAGCTTCCTCTAGTCTAGTAATCTAGCTTTAGCACGTGCTAACCAATGTTGTTTTTACTCAGCCAAAAAAATTCAAAAATAATAATATGACCAGTGTTGTTTTTTTGTTAGAATCAGACAGAGCCCTTTCACTTGATATTGGGGGGGGGGCTCCAACCATGTGTCACACTATTGGAGTGGCCAAGTCACACGTTGCTTGCCACACATCAATTTTCATCCTCTAATCTAAAAGCAACCAAAGTTTTGAAGTAAAAAAACTCTAACACATAAAATTTTGGGTAATATTATCTCGCGCTCATAATTTCACAAAGAGTATGTGCGAATTGTACAATAAGAAATGTGTAACAAGATTTGACCAACATTTAGTAGTGGTAGAATTTAGAGTGAAACATCTACAATGGAACAGAATATACTTAACGAACTCAAAGGAGAAGTAACTAAGTATAGCAAATTGCGGTATCACAATCCACAGGTGGCTTTTACATCCTATGACAGTGGAACATAAATAAATAAAAACTTTTTTGTTTCGTTAAGTGAATGTACTGTAGAATCCACTTTGTTATGACATTCGTAATAAGTCAGAGGTGATTCACAGTCACCTTGCATTTTATGATGTCAATGACACTAGTGATAGAGTGGAACCCACCACAGCACCTCCTGATGTGCCTTTTTTTTTTTTACTGATGTACCTAGCTAGAGCATTTCATATATTTTGAAGAAGAATTATTTTATTTGAAACTGGAAAATTTTGATCATTAAATATATACAAACTTCCAAAACTACTCTCCTTAATTTAAACATCAGTAAAAATGAGTATTAACTTTAAAATAAATGGTAAGTAATGATCATACTTATCAAAAAAAAAAACATTATGTAATAATCAGTAATCAATATTAGTAATTATGTTCTTATTCTTTTTTGGATTTTTGTTGCAGTAATAATTTTCTTAGAAAGACTATTGTTTGTTCAAAGAAAGACTTGTGGCTTGTGCAGAATATTAATAGATGCACAATATTAAAATACTGATTTTTAAAGTAAGTTATTATTAATTTCCTAAATTTTAAGTAAATTTCTTTTTTCTTAGATTTATTTTGAAAGAAAAGATGTCCAAACCATCCATTGCATCCCAATTGTTGATCTCAAATTTATTGTGCCAATCTACTCTAACCTATAATTTTATTTGAACCTCACTAAGGCCCTTTAAACCCACCTCTAGAAAATAAATCGTGAATACACAACCCCACCCCCATGGTCAATTTTTTTTTACAACTACTGAGATGGCAAGTTTTGATTGATATACAATAAAAATGATACCGGTGGTGGTTTCATGTAAAAACAATATTACACTAATCATAACCATCACCTCAAATGTTGTGAAAAAAAAAATAGTGAAATTTTTTATGTATGTAACATTATTGATATGTAATATTAATATTGGATAGTAATATAATTTAGAATGCAATATTTATTACCTGGTGTGATATAATTAATTAATTTTTTCTGAATACCTAAAATGTGATATTCAATATTGAAATTCTCGACATCACATATGGAACCCATTTGTAATACAAATTAAAGATTCAAATCATTTATTTTTGTGAAAATGCTACGCTGAATAAAACCTATAAATTTCACCATTAATAAAAGAGTTACTAATTTTTCTATTTATGAAAGAATTATACAAATTATAATAGGACATATGATATATCCCAAATCAACATTATAAAAAATTCCAAAATATACACGATGCCTAGAAAAACAAGTTTAAAGAGTTTAGTGGATATGGGGTATCAAAAAAGTCCATCCAGAACAAAAGAGGCCAGATTTTAGGGAAGACAAAAACAAAGGATATATAAAATTAATCTAGTCAAATATATTTGTTTGTCTTCCTTGATGTACCTCATTTAGTTTCCAAAAATAAACGCCTTCCATTCTAAACTTGAAACTACATATTCAATTCCTGAATATCCTTTGTTTTGGGAGGTAAGGGAAAGAGATTGAATCTATGTCATGATTCTCCACAGATATCAAATCTGGATGCTCTTAGATAGCTAAGAAGCTTCTCATCAAAAGAAAGCTTGGAATTACTTTCAATGTTCTTGATGCCACCCTACCACCATTGGAGTAACAATGTAAGCATTTTGTATCTTGTTAAATACAATGAAAACTACAGGTTTTAGAGCTTTCTAAATATAATAAAGTTTTAGCCCAATGGGAGGGGGAAGCAGTTTAGAGATGTTTTATTATCTTTTCCAATGGTACTTATTAAAAAATGATCTTTTCCAATGGTATTCAACAAGCGATTGATTTCAAGATTAAAAACCTTAGCTTCATAGCTTAGTAGTCTCTAACATTTAGTCCAATTGTCTCATGCAACTCAACCTTGTGTCAAAAGCTATGGTCCAATTTTAACTCAAGGGATGCAACTTCCAAGAATTAAACTTTTTCACAATGTAAAGTGGGATGACCAGTCATGGTATTTTTACACAACAATAGCTGTGAGTAAGAGGCATTAACAAAGTTTGAATGGCTAGAACATTCTTGTTGTTTTCTCACATCACACTGAAGTTTGAAGAAAGGTGACGATAACACTAGAATCATTCTTAGATTCGCTCACTCACACAGAACAACAATGTTGGAGGTTTGGAGGTGGATGGAAAGTATTATGTTGAGGAGATCAGGTGGTGCAATTCTACAAGTCCTTATACCAAGAATCAAAGGACTGGAGACATTTGTTGATGGATTAGATTTAAATGTTATAGATGAGAATGATAATCAATTGAAAGAAAGTTTGAAAGGGAAAAGATTATTCCGGTGTTGAACGAATTGAAGGGAGACAGAGTCTCGAGTCCAAATGGTTTTACTATGGCGTTCTTTCAACAATGTTGGAAGGTTGTGGAAGCAGATGTCATGGCTGTGCTGATGAATGTCTGGACAGTGAGATTAAGAGCCATATTCCAAGGGTGATTTGTAGGCTGGATATCAAAAAAGCTTATGATCATATTAACTGGGATGTCTTACTCTACCCATTGGGAAGGATGGGGTTTAGAGAGAGATGGAAGGGTAGGATTTGAGCCTGCATATCTATTGCTCACTTCTCAATTTCAGTAAACAGTTCCCCTTCAGGCTTTTTTAATAGTTCCCTGGGCTACAACAAAGCAACCCATTATCACCATTGCTCTTTATTCTAGTTATGAAGTTATTAAGTAGGATGTTGAAGAGAATTGAGGAGAGCGGCGGCCGCGGGGGGGGGGTGGATGGTTGGCTGTGTTATATTACTAGTTTTGGGGTAAGGCAAGCTACAACAACAGGGCTTTATATATCTCATGTTTTATTTGTTGACTAGAGGCAAGCCCAAAGGGCTCTTCTTTAGAATGGTTTCCTACATTATCAAATATATGTGTCAAAGAATAGTGTTGACTTAATTTGAAGTTGTTACAGGGTTGAAAGAAAATCTAGGTAAGAGTGAAGTGGTCCCAATAGACAATGTAGTTATCGTGGCAGAGCTAGCAGACATTCTATGTTGTAAAATTGGGAGTTTGCTGATGATCTATATGGGGATACATTTTGGCGCTTCCTAGAAGGTAGAATCTGCGTGGAATCCTATTTTAGAGAAGATGGAGCGTCGATTGTTTAGTTGGAAGAAGCCTTATTTTTCTAGAGGTGGGAGGCTAACGCTGTTAAAAAATACGCTCTTGAGTTCACCAACATATTATTTCTCTCTAACCCATATGCAATTTAGTCACCTAACAAGTTTGTGAAGTAGACCGAGAACAAAAGCAAAGTCAAGTTAAAACATGCTTACTTTTACTTCTTTGTGCTTCAACTCCCCATTAAAAGCCTAGATAATTGATGATAGAGATTTCTCTCTAGGGGAACCTTTTTATCCTAAAAAAAAGTGTTCAACTTGATTCATTATCACTGATTTAATTTTCCTGTCTAAGAGCAAAGTAGAATGAGAAAAGGAGATAAGAGAGAGCACCGCAAAACATACACCATATAGTTTAGACTTAAATGAAGACATAATTTCATAATGCTTAATCTCCAAACTTGCAAGCATAGCAAGAAACAAGTCTCATATTATAAACTTACCAAAAAAATAAAAGATAGAAGCCATGCATCATCCTATTTCTCTTCTTTTCATCAGCGATTTTCCTAACAGTGATTATGAAATAGAAAATGAAACAAAAAGGAAAAAGAAGTAATCAAAGTTCAGAAGAAAGTAAACTAAGACAAGTCTATATCAAGTTGTTTGGACGTTTTGAAATGTGCATTTCCAGGTGATTTAGAACTACTTGTGCAACAAATCTAAGTTTAACTCAAGAAAACAAAAAAGGTTTTGCAACTTCAGTTTCTCTTTATGTTGGCTGTTGCTCTATTGCTACCAACAATTTGTGTATCTATGAGCCTATTTACCATCAGCTTTAGCTTTTAGCTTTTAACTTTTTATGTACAGTTTTTTAAAACCTCACTTTTTCCCACCTTTTATCACTTTTTCATATTTTTCAAGATATAAGTATACTTTAACACACTTTCAGCAAAAAGTTTTTAGCAAAAAACTATAAGTTATTTCCAAACGAACATATATATATATATATATATATTTCAACTATGCTCTGCCAAGTTTTAGACCCCGTCCGTTTGGAGTGAAAATAGGGGGGATGGAAAACAAATGGAGGAAAATAAGATGGAAATTAGTATTTTCTACTGTTCGTTTGGAGAGAAAAAATGGGAAGGATGGAAAACCTAGAAGGAAAATTTTCCTCCCGGGCCCACATATATTTTCCTCCCAAATTGGGAGGAAAACGTTGGGGAGAAAAGTGGTCCTCTCCCCAACGTTTTTTTTTTTTTCCCAACGTTGGACCTGAACGTTCTTCTTTTCTTTTCTTTTTTTCAACGTTCAGGACCTGAACGTTCTCTTTTTTTTTCAACGAACGTTCTCTCTTCTTCTTCTTTTTTTAACGTGACTTAATCTAATTTTTACATTATAATAATAAAAATAATAATATAAATTTATATATATGATGTGATAAATTTTATATTATGTAATGAGTACAAATAAATTTATTTCTTACATATTATGTAACAAGGGTATAATAGTCAATTTATATAAATTACATTTTCCATCCTTTCATTTTTTTCTCCAACCGAACAAAAGAGTTTTCCACCCTCCCACTTTTCCACCTCTCCAACCGAACACACAAGAGGGAAAACTAAAATATTTTTCATCCTCCCACAATTTTCCATCCTCCCACTTTTCCACTCCTCCAACCGAACGGGCCCTTACTCTGAACCATTTGGGTGGAGTAAACTTTTAGACTGAATTAAACTCTTTAACAATTTTAATGGAGGTATTTCATTGACCAGAAATAGCTGTTGAAAAAACACACAAAAGAAGGTGCAAAGGAAATGATACGAATAGAAATATATGACAAAGCCAGTAGCAAGTCAACATGCTATGAATCAGCAATATTAACAACACTCACATAGATCTACAAGGCCTTTCACACCAGATTAATGATCCAGAACCTCCACTATACCCACAAATAACACAAGCATCCTCAAACACATATCATCAAAGCAAACATTACTATTTTTATTTTTTTATCTAGTATAAGGATATCAACAGATTAGTTTAAAATCCAAATTCATTCCAATAAAATCATATCCAAAACATACTAAAATATTTGATGGTTAAGATCAATTACAAAACCCAAAACTAATTGTAAACCAAACAAACTCATTTTTTTAGTATAGGGGTGCCTAAAAGCATAATATACCTCTAAATAGCTCCTAAGTTGCATTCCAGACACTTGGTTCTCTTTCTCTTTAAAAGATATGCAAAGATGGGACAACTATGGATGTCAGCCAACGGTTCTACACAGTAACTACGGAACATACCATTGCTAATTAATACTGGACGCCAAGAATATTCATTTAGAATAAAATTTGAAACCCTAACGCTAGGTTCATACCAAGATATTACAACAAAATAACAACAATCCATCATATGAAAAACACCCAACAACACCATGAATCAGAATGACAATAACATCAGGATCAAATTCGTAGTAAATCATATAAGAAAAAAAAGCAAAGTAAGTGAAGAGGTACCAATTGCAAGAATTAGAACATCCCAGAAATTTTATTTTATTTTATTTACATCAATGTGATAATTTCACTTCTTTCTTGTTCTTTATTCATTTTTTTTTATATAAAAGTGTTTTCAAAGAGTGTTTTTATGTCTTTTTTTATTCTTTGCTGATTATTTTGATGAAGGAATATCAAACCTGTTAAATTTTAATTAAAATTTTCTATGACTAGACAATGACACAATCTTCAGAAATCTACCGTTGACAATAAAAAATCAATATAAATCATTGCTGTATGAGCGAAGTTATAATCTTCAAACAAGAAGAAAGCTTAAACTTCCATAACAATAGGAAAAGATATTTAACTATGAACTTCTTTCTTAGTTATTTTTTAAAATAAATAGGCTTTCAAAAAAGTAACCCAGCCCACATCCAGTTCTTTAAACTTTACAAAAAATGAGACCCATCAACCCAAAAAAAAAACTCATAATTAAAGTTTTGATTTTTATTTCTCCTTTTTTTATTATCCTGTTTTCCTTAGCAAGTAAACAGAGTAAAGATTAGACTAAGGGCTCTTTTTCAACAGAGAGAGTAAATGCAAAACTATTTGAATGAGAAATAACCCAAAAGAGACAAAAGCAACGCCATAAAAACAGAAAAGAATGAGGAAATAAAAGATAAAAAGATATTCTTATATATGTGTCCACGATAATCACTGGGAAATGATGAAAAGGACTTAGAACTCTAGAAATTATATTATTTAACCTGAAAAAAAGCATTCTGAACAAAAATATCCCAATATCTCCAGTTGCACATGCTTCATTCTTAAGCAACTGTTGATGAAGATACTTGGCACAATTTTACAACCACCCCTTACCTGAAAAGCTATTGGATTTACATGAGTACAAATAACTCAATAACAATTACTCCACAAAGATAAGATATAAGTTTCAACAAGATTGGAACAGGTCCATGCTTTGTGCGAGAGAAATTTAAAAGAATTACTCTTAGGATAAGAAAAACACCCTTGGCAAAAAACTAAGATGTAAGAGAGCTATCTTTCTTAAACATGAAATTCAGAATCCATTCTGCAAGCCCCTACAACAAAATGTTGATTAAAAGCATGCGCAAAGAAGAGAAATCCTAAGTTGGGTCTTCATTACGTTGGATCATAAATGATGTTCTTCTCCCCTTTTCAATTCAGAAGAGAGCATGAGTACATGCTGGTGGGGGGAGGGGGGGGGTGCATGTAGGATATGATGAGCCTCAACAAATCCTATCATCTACTTAACTATCTTCCAAAAATAAAGATGTAACTTACAATGTTCAATACTCAAAATTTTGGTTGAATTTTTAAGTACTCAAATGTGGACCTTGTTATTGCAACCCAATAGAAACTGAGACCATGCAATAGGTGCTTATCCTCACCATCCAAAAAGTATAGACTTCATAGCCATAGCACTTCCAGCATGACCATAAAGTTAACCAAAGACACAGAGTAGAGTTCACAATTAAGGTAGACCTTCAAAAAGGCACGATACAGAAGATGTATAGGCTGTCAAGACCCAATTATGATGTTGACCCACAAAAAGAGATATCACATCATCAAACATTTTTGGAAACAGTTATTATGAGTGGATAGAATGACATAACATGCACATGGTACTGTCATCCACTGGTAAGTCTAGATAAAGATTAGATTCTGAAATCAGTATCATTACCAGGAAGAAAATTAGAAGGATAAAAGGTGTATCAATTAGAAATGCCTAAGCACCCAACAAGACAAAAAGACAAAAGAGAATCTAAAGCTTGAATAATGATGGAACATGAGTTCTTTTTCTAAAAGCTAATCATTATGAGAAGGACAACAAGGAAGACCTTCATCCTTCATGATATAAAAATTATATTTAATATGCGTTAAGGCCTAAAATCCCGGTTATGTGTTAGAATCACGCCTTAAAGACATACGGGTATGGCAATGGGATGAGACTAAGCACCACACCTCTTTTCATTTACACCTATAGGCGCAAAAGGATGACATAAACTATCTATAGAAAATATTGATCTCTAGCTCAAATGGCACCTCCATCCTCTGTAAGAACACACTGAAGGGTGGGTTCAAGGCACACCGTGTATGTGCATGCGTGCGCTTCAACACACACCTCATGGTGTTTCCAATGGAGATGCTCAAGGTTCAAATCTTCCCTACCCATTGTTGTAAGTATCAAATTAATATAAACATATACACACACAGACAAACTACCAGGGTTGGATCCTAGGTTTTGCTGACCCAGATATGAAGTCCCAAACAGCTTTGAAAGTACATTTATAAAAGACAAAGCCTAAAGATTAACACTAAAAGAAATTTACAAACAAATGAGATACTAGAGTAACATCTATCGCTTGTCCTTCATTGCAGAAAATAGTGCACTTATATTCAAAGTTAATTACAAGTCTCAATTTCAGAGTTCTGGAATTCATTCCAGTTTTCAAAACTTTGGAGTTTGGAATGGAAACTTAAAACTACAAACAATGAATAACAACTAGCAATGGAACTGTTAGTTTTTTTTTTTTTTTTTTTGATAAGTAGAGAAATATTTTATTGAACAATCAACAGGTTTAATCATAGTAATTATCATAGTAACTGAATTCTTAAAAAACAAAAAACACAACTAATTGAAGAGGTGGGAGGCTAACCTTAAAGAAAGCAGAGAGCTATACTCCACCAATTCAAAATCAAAGAAAAAACCCATTTATGAACTGTTGTTTCCCTGTCTCTCTCTCGCACTCAATTTATTACCATACAAATGGTGGGTTTTTTAACCTGTGCTATAGTTCAGTATTTCTCCAAACGCTGAGTTTTAAACTTTTGTCCTGTATATGAAAACATATTATTTGGGCTTGCAATATTGGGCTTTTCATATCTGCCCAAAAAAAAAAAAAAAAAAAAAAAGGGGGTAAAATCTATAAAATGAGAGGATTCAAGTTACACTTATATAATTCTAAGTAATGTTACATCACTCAATATTTTTTAATTGGATACGAATTTTGACAAATACACCGTTAGATTACATTATTTTCGTATATTCTCTATGCTTGAAAATTTTCATGGTAATCAAAAATTAATAGTCATGTCATCAATCAATTATTTAAATTCAAATTCTTGTAATTTAAAATAATGCATAAAAGATGAGTTAATAAATTGAATAGTAAATAACATCCAATTGACATGAAAATTGGCAAGAATGTTAAAAACATATAAAAACATGTACTGTAACGGTGAGATTTTCAAAATATGAATTCTATAACAAATTATTGAGTGGTGTAATATTGCTTAGAGTTACATCAGGTGTAACTTAAACCCAACTCAAAATGAAAAATGACTGCACAAATTATTTGGTAATTTGGATTTCACTCATGACTCGCCCAATAGTTTTGCCTTCATTTCCCAACCAAATCCAATATTGGGATCCCAAATGAGTAGTACTCTACCAAACAAATAATGTTACAAAACAAATTATTTTACAACATTTTTACAAACTGTTATTATGACAAATTCTTAATAGTTCTCGTATGAGTCCACTATTGACATCACTTTTTCACTTTCTTATTTTGTAAAATAGTTTGTTGTTGTAGTATTTTCCTTAACAAATTTGCTCTTAACCCTCACTTACAACTATAGCACAACCTGTCACCGCATCAATCATATGGCTCAATACTGACATTGCTTTTTCACTTCTTATATTTGTAAAATAGTTTGTTGGTGTTGCATTTTCTTTACTGAATTTGCTCTTAGCCCTCACTTACAACTATAATACAACCTGTCACCACATAAACCATGCTAAGATTGAAAAAAGAGTAATGTTGCGTCTATAATATTTTCACAAGAAGTATTGAATGACAAGTTTTACAAGTTTTAATATTGATCATTACTTACATCACTTTTTTATCCACTAATTACGGCTACACCTCAGATTTGCTGCAAAAGTTAGTTAGAAAAGTTAGTTAAGTGGATGGGCGCCGCAAACATACAAACAGACAAACAAACCGTTATTTTAAGGAAACTACATAGACAAACAAACACCTATATCCATGCAACGCCATTCATTCCAATCTCTTTGTTTCATCTCCCTCCATCATCCCAAACTCTCTCTCTCTCTCTCTCTCTCTCTCTCTCTCTCTCTGCCATTTTCATTTTCTTAAGTTTCATCTCATACCCTTCAAAGATTAGCCAGAAGATTAACAACGGGGCTGCTGATTACCAAGCCATCTGGGCTAGTTGGCTGGAACCAGCAGTCTCTTTGGAACTTTGAGGCTTCTTGCTAAGTTCTTCCACTAAAACATGTGTGTAACTCTCTATTTCTATTCATTCTTTCTTTCCATGATACCTTACATGTCAATGAAGCATCATGTTGATTGTTTTTTTTTAATGTTTGGTTTCATTAATTTTACTTCAGACTTTTAATATTCTTGGAATACTCTTATTGTGAAATCTGTATATATAAGCCATAGCTTGAAGTTTATTCATATGTCAGTTTTAATACATCAAATAAACATGTGAATTCTTTCACTTTTATGAGATCAGAGAATTGTGTTTACTTCCAAAAATATGAATAAATTTATTCCTGAGACCCTACAATTTTTCAATTGTATGCAAAGTGAGAGACATTAGGCTAAGGCTTTAATGTGGACAGAGAGAACCTATAATCCATTATGATCAATTTTGGATAACACAGTAACTGTTTCATGGTTCCACACCCAAAAAAAAAAAATTCTGTTGACAACATGAAACATCGAGGTAATGCAAAACGTGAAACAAATTGTGGGGAAAATAAGAAGAATCCCACCATTTTATCTGCACATACGTATGTGAATGCAAGTGAGATAGGAATGTGTGCATCATGCATTTATGAATATGTATGGATGTATGTTTGTTATCTATGTGCCATGTGGAAGAATAATTTTATCTACATGCTTCTTGTTGGGTCTTTGTTGATTGCAAAAAATTTCGGGCAGTCCTTGGTTTATTAATCTGTAGTAGTTTACTCTATTAATCTGTATAAATTTGCATTGAAAATGTGCAACTTTTTCATCACCCCTTTTTCCTATTGCTTTCACAGCACGAGCTCCAGTGATTTTGGATGATTGAGGACCTTTGAAGCCTGAATCAATTAATCAGACATTTTATATCATGAAATCTGGAGATGAAGGTGGAACTATTAGAGATTTGGGGACGCAACCTACCTCCATTTTTCATGAAGGTGATCATTCTATCCCTGGCAAAGCATTAGTCTACTCATCATCATCATCTTTTGCTTCTGAAACTTCATTGGATGACCTCTTGGAACTAGATGCAAATACAGTCAGTATGTTACCTGCAGACACTACTCACACCCCCGAACTCATTCAGAACAATGGCATAGGACCTTCGGAGCTAGACTCTAAACAAACATTATTAGCTGTGGAACCTGGGCATTGGAGCAAAGTTGATAGTGATTTGATGCCATGTTCAGCTAGATCCCTTGGTAAAGCAGATTCCTTTCCTAGAAAAAGCTCAAGTCGCTCATCATCATCATCATCATCATCATCTGCATCTGAATCATCAAATCAGGCAATATTGGCTATGGAACCAGAAAATGGGAGTAGTACAAACAGTGATCTGGGGATGCATCCTGGTACCGCCATTGGTGAAGCTGATCTCTCTACCCCAACCAAACAGCTAGAGCCCTTATTATCATTATCATTATCAATGTCATCCTCATCCTCTGAATTATCAACTGAAGATCCCTTCGAAATTAGTGCAAAAGCAACTGGTGAGTCCCCTGCAGGCACTGTAGGTCCCCCGAGCCTTTCCAAGGACACTCAATTAGCTTCAAATCATAACGACAAGGATATTCCAGCTAGCTCTATGCCCAATCACGAACAATCTAGTCATGGATCAGCAGGGCAGCCAACTGCACAAGTAGTGTCTGGCCGAAGCACTGAATTGGGCTTAACCAATAAGTCATCAACACAATTTCTTCCAGTGCAGGTAATGGAGCGACCTAGTGATCATGCTTCCTCTCAATACAGGATTCCATCTTATGTGTTTGCTAGGACTAAATCTACAGCTCCACTAGAATGGAGTACCAATTCCAATGAATCTTTGTTCAGCATTCACACGGGGAACATGAGTTTCACAAAAGAACAATTCAACTGGCTTGTTAAATCTGGTGAATTAGTCATGACTGGTCCGTTAATGGATATCTCAAATAACCAGACTCCAACCAATAAATCAACTGAAAACAGCCCAAAAAAGGCTACTTTGGAAGAGGTTTCAGGAGTTACTGAAACAAAAGCTGCAAAAACAATGAGGGAGATTATAACGGAAAATGAGGCACATTCTCGTAAAGAAAGTCGGTCTCTTATTGAGGACGCATCTCATTCACCTAGACTCTCTCATCGTTCAGATGGGGGTGCAAAATCTTTTGCTTTTCCAATGTAAGCTACCTCACTCTCAATTCTCAGCCTAAATTAGCCACACACACAAAATCTAACAGTTTTATGCATAAATAATTACATGGGTGCTTTGCTTGTGTTAAAACTACCTGACATGTCACTTTTGGTAAATTTATAAGCTTTTTTGGGTCTTTAAGATTGTGAATCCAACTTGCTTCTTGAATTAATAGCTGAATTCCTCTTCTTGTATAAAGATTGTCAGGGGATGTGGATAAAGGTTGTTCTCCAAAGGTAGGCCTACATGGGAAATACCAAGAGTCAGGATCACAGCCACAAACTCCCAAAGAAACATCGAGTGCAGCTGAGACATCTAAAGCTCCCCCAAATGCTCAAAACAGATGGTTCCCATGCTTCTCTTGTTGCTCAATCTGATCTTAAGGACACTCAGTTATTTAACTCTGTCACAGGCTTGTATATCTGTTCAGTATAGTTGCATAGTTTCAAACACTATAAGTTGTGTTAAAAAATGCAGTTTTTTTTTTTTTGGAGTGGGGTGTAGCCTTACAATTGCTTTCTTCTTATTGATTAGTTTACATGGCGAATCAATAACTCCTATATGGGGATTCAGATACATTCTCTTAATGTGTCATACTTGAGGTCAGTTTGTCTAACTACTAGGTGAACCAGGAGGAATCAATTGAAGCAATGGTTAAGGAATCTCCAGCCAAATATTTGTCTAATGGTGGATTGGGATTTCTGAATACAGCTTCTGTTGTTGTTTGTTGTACTTTCTTTTCCATGATCTTCAGATCATTAGATAGATAATAGTGAAATTAGTGTCCATGGTTCATTTATGTCTTCTGTTTTCTCTTCTCTTTATCAGTTACATTGATGGGGTAAGGATAATTAGAAGATTTATGCATACTGAAACCTTGTTGAATATTGAGATCATTCATCAGATAAATTATAATTGTGTTCTCGTTTGATTAATTTTGTAATTAGAATTATATAATTAGATAATCGTGGATTATTTTCTTCCTACTTTCCATTTGTGTGCTTTTGTCTGAATTTGGCTTTGAAAGCTTTGTATTCAAGATTGTTAAGGATTTACCGTCCAATATTAACTTCTAGGGGGGAGTTGTGGCTAGATGTAAAATAGCAAAGCCTCATAGCCTTCTCAAGTTGACACAATTAAGGTGCTTTGCCATCCACTCATAATGATGACAACAATGACAACCACGGCCATTGCTTAAAATGAGTTATACATGTTCCCATAACCATTGTCCATCCTGAATTGTTGTTTCTAAAACTCAATGATGTCATCGAATTTTGAAACGAAAATTATAGTCTACGTAGCTAAGGCCTAAGGTTTTCATTCCACCGAGAAAAGGAAAACAACAACACATCAAAAGCACCAATAATATATAGAAAAATATGATTGAAACTAGCACAAATAAAGTTTGGTAATATTCAATAATTAAAATCATTAAGGTTTGTTCACAAATATTGCTAAGTGTCCATTACCAATCCAATTTTAGTACGCAATCACATAAGTAAACACATAAACTATCCAATTGGAAGCTTTAGAAAAAAGTTTGATTAATAAAACTCTCTTTAGACGATTATATTCATCAACTGTTCCAACGATTTAGTATAGAAAATAATAACTCTGCTAGAAAAAACTCAAGAACCTATTCTAACAATAAGAAAATTCATTCAAGAATAGACTTATGAAATAATTAGCAATTAAATATCAATCTAACAAAATGATTATGAAAAGAGATGAAATGGCTTCAATAATCAAAATGAGGAAAACATGTTTGGATTGGTAAGTGGACAACTTACAACATTGAGATTCATGCCTAACCCTAGCTTAAGTTTTTAGACTTCCATATAAAATAGAAACTCTCAAGAATTGACAAAAATAAGGTTTACCAACAGCAAAACACATGCGTCCAAAACCCTAAAACACATGCTTCCAAAAAAGGAAAATAAAAATGCCAATTCCCGCTTTTAACAGTGGGTTAACTTCCAAGTCGGTTTTGTCCTTGAAAACAGTAGGTTTTGGTAAACTACAAATTTTTAAATCTTCAAGTCCTCTTTCTGTGGCCGCAAGAATTGGATCAATCTAACATTAGAGTAAAAGTGATATGACCAAAATAATGAAATACCAAAATTGGTCAAAATATTTCCATATTAGTATTTTTTTCCCAACTTTGGTTTGAACAAATTTATCTCTTTCCTTTTATATTTCCATATATCTTAAATTGGAAATTGCTAGTTTATAGGTAGGTTGATTCAAACCTAACTGATTACTACTTGAAATGGAAACTGTAAGTTTCTTTAGATATGTCAAACCAAAGACTCAAATAAATAGTTTAGCAAATTTCAAATTGGAATCTGTGAAAGATTTTGGTTATTATTGGGGGTATGATGAAATTTTCCTTCTAAGAAATAATATGGCAAGCCATGCTGGCATTTGAAATAAGTAAAAAGAAAATCAAATTTATGCATCATATTTACACAAAAAATCAATTAATGTCTTTTAATGTCTTTGCTTAATGATAAAGATATATTCACCATTGATGTTGTCCAATTTTGTCACGAAAATTGTAGTGTAGAAAAGGTTGTCGTTCCACCGAGAAAAAGAAAACAAGAATACATCAAAAGCACCAATAATATATAGAAAAATATCATTGAAACCATGATAAAGAAAGTTTGGTAAAATTCTATAATTAAAATCACCATGGCATTAGGTTTTGTCCACTAATATTATTAAGCATCATCTACCAATTCAATTTAGTACACAATCAAGTAAGTAAACATATAAACTATCCAAATAGAAGATTTGAAATAAGCTTTATTAATAGAACTCTATTTGGTCGATTATATTTATCAATTATTCCAACAATTTAGTTTATAAAATAATAACTTTGCTAGAAAAACCCAAGAACATCGCATACCCTAGAGGCAATTTTATGGAAAAAGTAATATCTAACAAGATTACCACATTTTTCTAGAGAGTGTATAAAACTCTATTCTAACAATAAGAAAATTCCAAAATAGACTCATGAAAGAATTAGAAATTAAACACCAATCTAACAAAACAATTATGAAAAGAGAATAATTGATTTCGATAATCAAAACATGAAACACATGCTTGGATTGAATAGTAAACAACTTACAATACTGGAGATTCACCCCTTACCCTAACTTAGGTTCTTAAGCTTCTATAGAAAATAAAAACTCTCAAAAAGTTGATAAAAATAAGGTTTTCCAGTAGCTAAAAATGTGGTTGCCCTTGTATCCCTTTAATATTTATAACATTCAAAACCCTAAATCCCCATTTTTCAACAGTGGGTTAACTTTCAGGTCAATTTTGGCATTGAATACGGTAGATTCTGAAGTTTTGGTAAACTACAAAGTTTTAGATATTTAAGTCATCTTTTCGTGGCAGCAATAATCCAAGTCAATCTAATATTGGAGTAAGAAGATATGGCCAAAATACCAAAATTGGTCAGAATATTTCCATACCAGGATTCTTCCATCTTTGGCTCAAACGAATTTCTCTCTTTCCTTTTTTGTTTCAACACGTCTTTGACTCATTAAATTCTTCAAAAAAACCTTCTCAATTGATCTTCACCCTTGGATTCTCTTGGCTTCATGCCTGCATGCTTGGCTCATAGTTTTAATTTCCTACAATAGAAAAATACATGTAATGAGTATATTTTAGAGAAACTTGCAAACTCTTATATTTACATGTAAGTGTGGGATAAACACAAAATAAATGTGATAATGCCCACCAAAATTAAAATAATATTGTACTTTCAAGCTATTATCAACCATGAATCGAATGCTATATGTTTATTTTATAGGTAAGTTGATTTATACGTATAGCATTCGTTTTATTGTGAATATATCTTTATCGTCAAGCAAAGACATTGATTTTTTGTGTAAATATGATGTATAAATTTTATTTTATTTTTACTTATTTCAAATGCTAGCATGGTTTGATATTTAGTGATTATAGTGGGGTACACTGTATCTAAATAAAGTTATGTTCCACAATATTTAATGTGTGTGTGTTTGTATATGGTGGTGATATCATTAGTGAACTATGGATTGTGTAAATTAGGAATTTATGTATTATTAAATTTATATTTTAATTCTTCTAACAAAATAAATTATATTTTTGAGTATTTTGTTATTTGGTATCTTATCTATAATCTATAAAATATATAAAACTGAAAATGTTTGACTATTTGTTAACCTCGTGATATATTGTCATAAACTTTTAAGGCCTCACAATTTTACACGTCAATATTCATATATATATATATATATATATATATATATATATATATATATATATATAATTGAGTTTAAATTATATTTCCACACATCTTTGACTTGTTAAATTCATCAAATGCCACTTCTCAATTGATATTGACCCTTAGATTCTCTTGGAGACATGTATGCATGTTTAATTAATTAGTTTTAATCTCCTACAACAGAAAAATTCATGTAATGAAAATATTGTAAAAAAACTTACAAACTCTCGTATTTACGCGTAATGTGGAAATAAACACAAAATAGATGTGATAATGCTTACCAAAATAGCTGTGTACTTTTAAGCAATTATCACTGGGCAACCATATATGAAAAATCACATTTGCATTTACTTGTTTGTATCAAAGTTCAAAGATCCCATAATTTTTATTTGACATAAAAGGATGACACGCACAATGTTTAATTTGCTCTCGGTGGTGCGGTGTGGCAAAATTCCAAAAGCAAGAACAAATAATGATTTAGTTTAATTTCCAAGCTAATGGTCACCTCTTGGGTAGACACATTATAAACTGCACAATATCCCTTGGGCATATAACTGATTACTACTTGCGATGAAAATTGTTAGTTTTTTAGATATGTTAAACCCAACACTCAAATGAATGGTTTAGCAAATTTAAAATTGGAATTTCTGAAAGAGTTGGGTTAATATTGGGGGTATGATGAAATTTTCCTTCTATGCAATGATATATGGATATGGCAAGCCATATGGGCATTTGGAATGAGTAAAAAGAAAATCAAATTTATGCATCATATTTACACAAAAAATCAATTAATGTCTTTGCTTGATGATAAAGATATATTAACAATGAATGAATGCTATATGTTTAAATCAACTAACCTATAAAATAAAATGAAAAGGTCTTGGCAAGTATTTGTGCATAAAATTTTCACAACAAACTATAGTAAAATTCACCACAATTATTCTTGTTGTTGATTTGTAACTTGGCAAAATTGGACTAGAATCGTTAACTTGACTTGACATGGAGAAAAATTAGGTCAATCTATACTTGATCAATTGAAATGTCAGGTCAACCCATACCCAACTGGCTTCGTTTTAAAGAAGACATTTATTAAAAAAAAATTGTTGGTTTTTTAAAATTATTTTTATCTGAAGGTGAAATGCAAAGTTGGATATTCTCTCTTGGTGGAAAGAGAATTATAAATGGTATTTTTATCTCTCTTAATGGTGTGCTATCTCTTAGTTGCTACTTGTGGGGACCCGAGAACCAAGGAAGAATAGAACCGTTGTGACCATCATTCGTTCTTCAGATGGAAGCACTTTAAGCCCAAGGAGTAGGCTCGCCCGAGGATAGGATGGGAAGAGACAAAATACGTCCCAGAAGTCCGAGTGGAGAGAATGGCGTTGAGAAAGAGAGTCAATGTAGTTGAAAGAAGTTTCCTGTGAAAGCTCACCTACTGCCTCCGCATTAAATGATTGGCAACAGCTTTATCAGTTGCATTGATGAGGAAATGACCCCTGAACAGTAGATTCATAGCTAAGCAACTCTTTCTACCACCTTCAACAGAAATCTAACGGGACAAGTGTCCTATGGAAGGCCTAGAAGATCGCAGATGGAAGGCTAGGATGCAAGAAGCTAAGGAGTATATAAAGGAAGAGAACTTCCAAATGCGAGGATCCAAAAAAAATGAAGGAAAAGATATTAGAACAAGAACAGTGAATGAAAGAAAGAGAGAGAACAGTGTATATCCTAGCATAAGAACATCGTCCTCGGGAGAACTTGTAAAGAACCACCAATATACTTAATTTTAACTTCGGTTCATTCCCTTCGTGTCTGAATCTTTGAACTAAGCTCAACTTGTTTTATCCACTCTCTATTAACAAATATTTATTAGTTTGGAGCTAGTGGAGTGGTACGAACTTCACTATTCTAAGTGGGTTTGGGCCGTCAAATTTAGTGTCCTTACACTGCTGAATCAACTTTTAGGATTACTTCATGATAGTTAGTGATTATAGTGACGATATACTATATCTAATTAAAATTATGTTCCACGACATTTAATATATATATATATATATATTTTTTTTTTCATTCGTTTATGGTGATGATATCATTAGGAATTTATATATTAATTAAATTGTATTTTTTATTCTTATAAAAAAAAGAAATTATATTTTTCAGTTTTGTTATTTGGTCTATTATCTATAAATTATAAAATATATAAAATTGAAAACGTTTTACTTTTAGTTAACCTTGTGATATTTTGTCATATAAGCTTTTAAGATCTCACAGTTTTACATGTTAATATTCTATTATATATTTTCAATTGAGTTTAAATTATATTATATATTTAAACATTTTTTTTTTGTTACAAATGAGGGTGTCTAGATATCTTCGAGGATCTGACTATTCTCTCAGGTGTATGCGGTCTCCCTGTCCTACACGCACCAGGGTATTATATTTTCTTTAAATAAGTATAATAAATTTCATATACAAACACAACCATAATAAATACCTATTAGTAATGATCATAATTATATATTTAATAGTTCCATATAAAATACAGTCATCATAAATACTCATTAATATCTATCATAATAATCAAATTCCATATTTATTATATACAAATACAATTATAATAAAGAGAGGAAATTATACTTTGTCCATCTGTAGTTTGCTTAAAAAACACTTCACCTACCTGTGGTTTAAAACTGACATTTTACCTATCTGAGGTTAGCTCCGTTTGTCTCCCATTACCCACCTCATTTAAATATAAAGATAAATTTATATTTTTGTTACATTTTTATGTTTCTCTCTTCTTAAAACATAAAATAAAAAACTAAAAAATCAAGGGAAAAGAAGATCCAAAAGCTAGGTTTTGTAAAAATTAAAACCTAACTTTTAGATCTTCTTTTCATGTTTAAACTTTTAGACCTTCTGTTTTAACACATTAAAAAAAAAAAATTGTCATACAATGAGATATTATTAATTAAGGAGTGAAGAAAGTAGAATTCCAATATCACCATAAAAAAGTCAGAAATAAGAAGAACTGGTTAGTTTCAAGCAGCATCTACACTGTGTACTTTGTACCAACTTAGGCATAATACAGTGTATTTAACCACCTCATGTCCAATATGGATTTTTAATGTATGCATTTTTTTAGTGATATCTATAAAAATTTTGGAGGGGACCTTATGGTGCTGTGCATTTGATCAGCATTTACAGAACTAGGCACAGACACATAGTATTTGCAAAAGTTTCCACTCATCATTTGATTCATTTAAATAGCTTCATACATGAGAGAGAGAGAGAGAGAGAGAGAGAGAGAGAGAAGGGTGGGGGAAACTGTAACATACAAAAGTGACAAGATTACTGTGACCAAATAGTAACTTGGTGGAGTTGATGTCATTTACCCCAATAGGTTTGGTCATAAATTAACCTACATGATATATGACAGTGGATATATAAAAAGCAATCTTACTTCAGTTTTGCAACATCTAATAACACTGGCAGGAAGATCTCTTTGAACTTACAATGAACGAATACAGTCAAACCTCAGCATACCTTGTGACGTAGGACAACCACACTATTTCAATGGAACAAATAAACAACAAAACAAACCTTAGAAGTCAGCACCTAAGGGCCGCTTGGAGTCGGCACCAGTGTAAAAGAAACACACATTTCTTTTTATTATTCTCAAAACTATCTTACAATAATCATAAAAAGTGCTTAAATAGCTAACAATAAAATGTATAAAGAAACTCTAATTATGAAATGCTCGGGCTTGCTTAATTTCAAGCCTAATAACTAACAGGCTCCATCCATAAGGCCACAAGTTGGGTCGTCTTCTTTTTACTTTTCCTCTCATACATGTGTAGAATTGGGGGCTTATACTTGTGTTCGCACCAACTCCCCCGGGTGAGATTGTGTTCGCACTATCTCCCCCGAGTGAGAAGAACTCGACCTCGTCGAGAGGAAATTTGAAGAGGTATGATAGTACTCCAGCAAGTCAGGATTCAGTCGATGTAGCTCATCTCGAGTAATCCATGTGCAATCAGAATCTAGTCGCCCTCGCCACCGAACTAGGAAACGGCGAACTCCTCCATCCTTACTAGAAACAATCTGCTAATCTAAAATAGCATCAATAGATTCTTTATGTGCATAGGGCAGATTTAAGAATAAAGAGGTAGGAATAGGGGCATCAATAGGATCAAGCAAAGGCTCATCAAAAGGGGTATCAAGAATAGCTGTGGGGCTTTTATAAGCAATTAGATCCTCAAAATTAAAGGAGAAGCTAATACCATAATCATGAGGAAGGTCAATGACATATGCATTTAGGCCTATTTGTTTCGATACCTTGAATGGTCTGGCACTACGAGCCTGCAATTTCTTAACGGTCCTAGAGGAAAACCGTTTAGGTTGAATTTGAACCATGACATAATCCCCTACCTGAAACTCTACATGAAGCCGATGAGAGTCAGCATGAATTTTATATTGAGAATTACTTACCTGAATTTTTTTGCGAATCTCATTTGCAGATCATGAATATGTCGTGCAAATGCCTTAGCAGATTCGGAAATCCTAACATGTGGGGACATGGGCAAAAGATCTAAGGGCTTCCTAGATATATATCCATGCACAACCTCAAAAGGATTGGTGCCTATAGACCTATTGACAGAGCTATTATATGTAAGTTGGGTTGTAGGAAGAATTGAATCCCAATTCCGATTTACTTCACCCACTAGACACCGAAGGAGGTTGCCTAGACTACGATTAACCACCTCAGTTTGACCATCAGTTTCAGGATGAAATGTCATGGAAAATTTCAATTTGGTGCCTACTAAATGCCACAAGGTCTTCCAAAAATAACTCATGAAACGAACATCCCTATCAGACACTATAGTTTTGGGAAGACCATAAAGTTTGATAATCTCATCAAAGTAGAGCTTTGCAATCTTAGAAGCATTAGAGGTCTTAGAAAATGGTAGGAAACGAGCCATCTTAGAGAAGCAATCAACAACTACTAGAATAGAATCATGCTTCCTAAAGGTGCGGGGCAAACCTAACACAAAGTCCATACTCACATCCTGCCAAGGGCGATCTGGCACAGGTAGAAGCGTGCACAAGCCAGTGTTTTGCTTACGATATTTGGCTAGTTGACATATACGACACTGACCAACTATCTTGGCAACACCCCTCTTAAGACCAGGCTAATAGAATTGACATTCCACTTCCTCAATTGTTTTATCTTGGCCAAAATGACTGAGGGATACATAACTTGTTGGCCTTGAACAAGTAACCATCTTGAAGTGTATAATCATCTAGGATTAGCCGTGAGGCATTACTTAGGCTAGTGTAGAGCTCCCTAAAATCTGGGCATAACTCATAGTCATCCTTGAGTCATTCAAACCTAGTAACCTTAACACTCATGATTGATAGCAAAGACACCCTTCGACTTAGTGCGTCA
The DNA here is from genome assembly GCF_040712315.1 of Castanea sativa. Classification (NCBI taxonomy): domain Eukaryota; kingdom Viridiplantae; phylum Streptophyta; class Magnoliopsida; order Fagales; family Fagaceae; genus Castanea; species Castanea sativa. The sequence continues at coordinate 34,444,940 of NC_134016.1, read as the reverse complement.
GCAGCCTTATTCTCAACTCCCGCCCTATGTTTCACCACAAAGGAGTAGCATTGCAAAAATTCAACCCAACTTCCATGCCTAAAATTCAACTTCTTTTGGGAATGGAGATAGTGCAAAGCTTCATGATCAGAGTAGATAATAGATTCTCGAGACAACAGGTAATGGCGCCAATGCTAAAGAGCTCGAATAATGACATAAAATTCTTTGTCATATGTGGAGTACTTTTGTTTAGCATCATTCAATTTCTCACTAAAATAAGTAATTGGGTGGCGCTCTTGGCTAAGTACTCCCCCTATACCATTACTCGAGGCATCACATTCCACTTCAAAAGGCTTGGTAAAATCATGGAAACACATGATAGGTACCCTAGTCATCTTTTGTTTTACCTCATTGAAAGCCTTACCAGAAGCTTTAGTCCAAACAAACTCCCCTTGTTTCATGCAGTCAGTGATGGGGGACATAATGGTACAAATCCCTTGATGAATCGGCGATAAAAGGAAGTGAGCCCATGAAAGCTCCGAATTTCATGGATATTTTTGGGCTTGGGCCAAGCCACAATCGCTTAAACCTTTTGGGGGTCGATAGAAACTCCCTTAGAGGATACTATGAAACCTAGGAAGATGACTTTATCAATAAAGAAAGAGCACTTCTTGAGGTTGCCATATAAACTCTCCTTCCTAAGGGTAGTACAAACTTAAGTTAAGTGGTCTAAGTGTTGCTCCCTAGACTTATTATAGATGAGGATGTCATCAAAGTACATAACCAAGAATCTCCCCATAAAAGGCTTGAGCACTTGAGTCATCACTCTCATAAAGGTACTAGGAGCATTAGACAATCCAAAAGGCATGACCATCCACTCATATAAACCATCCTTCGTCTTGAAGGTAGCTTTCCACTCATCATCAGAACGAACCCTAATTTGATGATAGGCGCTTTTCAAGTCTATCTTGGAGAAGATCTTTGCTCCAGCCATCATATCCAACATGTCATCCAACCAAGGGATAGGAAAACGATATTTCACAGTGATCTTATTGATGGCACGACTATCAACACACATCCTCCAAGTTCCATCTTTCTTTGGAGTTAAGAGTGCAGAGACTACACAAGGACTCATGCTTTCACGAAAAAAAACCCTTTCTATGTAGTTCTTCTACTTGCCTTTGCAACTTAGCATGCTCTGCAGGGCTCGTCCTATAGTGAGGAAAGTTAGGTAAGGCCGCTCCGGGCACAAAATCTATGTCGTGTTGTATGTCACGCATGAGCGGTAAATGATCGTGGAGTTCCTCAGGGAAAACATCCTTAAATTCCTAGAGCACTGACTTCACTTCTTCAGGTTGCTCCTTACGGGTCTTTCCATGAAGTTCCCTGGCAACTAAGACAAACACAATGGATTCTTGAACTGCTACCCTTTCAAATGCCTTTGGGCTTATGATGTTTAGGCCTTTCGCCTTTGGTACTTCTGTCTTCTTGCTTATGTCGATTGGCTTAGGTTTCAAAGCATTAAGCACAATCTTCTTACCTTCAAACACAAACGAGCAAGAATTGGATTGCCCATAAAGGGTGACATCCAAATCATAAAGCCAAGGTCTACCTAAGATAAGATGCCCTACATCCATTGGAATTACATCACACCATATTTCAGCCTTGTAGGTGAGGAATTGAAGTGGGACAACACATCTTTCTTTTATGGCTATGGAGGAAATCTCCACCCAAGAAACTTTATATGGGTTAAGGTGTGTGGTCAATTTCAAGCCTAGGCGGGAAACAACGTTAGAGGACACTGCATTAATGCAACTCCGACTATCTATAATAACCTTGCAAGTTTTGTCTCCACACTTAGTGTAAGTTTGGAAGATGACACTCCTTCGCCAATCATCAGTGCCCCTCTATTCTGCTAAAGCACACCTTACCACATTCATTCTAGGGATACTAAAGACGCTTTTGGAATCATTAACTTGGGGAGAGATGGTTCTAATGCACACAAGGTAGCTAGGATCATCTTCCCATTCTGCCTCAACATCTTGGATTTCTTTAACATTTGGATCATACACCAGCTCCTCAACATCTTCTACCTTTTCATTATCCTCTTGAATGACAAGGGTCCTAAAGGGACATCTAGCTGCGATATGTCCTACCCCATTGCACTTGAAGCATTGGAGGCGAAAGCCTAATCTTGAAGGCTCAAGCCTAATCTTGAAGGCTCATTGATCACACCTTTTCCCTTGTCTTATTTTTCTATCGGGATGCTATTAGGGTTGACCTTAAGGGGTAAGGCAAGTCTAGATTTGCTACCAAAAGGTTGAGGGCTAGTAGGAATACTTCGAGCTTAGAACGCCGCCAAAAGATGGATGTGGATGCTAATTCACAATTCCTAGCAAGGTCATATGCTTCTCCTAAGGTAGTGACTCCTCGGGTGATAATCAGTAGATTAGCATTTAAACCTTTCTTGAACCTATTAAGTGTGACAACCTCTTCCTCAACAATTCAAATTCGCCTCTTGAATTCCTTGAATTTCTCTATATATTCAACCACAGGAGCAGTGCCTTATTTTAGGCGATCCCATTTCTCAAGGAGGAAGCTCCTATAAGTTGGAGGAAGATAATTCCTCAAGAGTGCATCCTTCATCTCAAGCCAATCAGTAATGGAGGGCTCACGTCGTCGCCTAAGGATTTCCTCAAGGTCCTCCCAAAAAAGGTCGGCTCTTCCAATTAACTTCATCCTGGCATACCTCACTTTCTTATTCTCAGCCCAATTGTAATAGTCAAAGAATTTCTCCATCTGACGTAACCCATTGGTGAAAACCTATGGGTTTAGGCAGCCATCAAAGGTGGGTGCTTCTATCTTTTCCTTGGACATCCTATCATCATAATCCCTAGGGCCATTGTGATTATAACGATCATGTTCAAAGTTTAGAGCCCTATTAAAGTAACCGTGGTTATTTGGCCTAAGCATGTTATCTCCTTCATGGTTAATAGTCTCTATTTGATATGCTTTAACTTGCTCTACCCTATCCAGTAAAGCATGGACACTTATTGCTAGGTTTTCTATGGTTTGCTCTAAGGAGGGCCTAGGCTCGAAAGTGGATTGATGTTCAGGGTTTGACATGATGCGACCACTACGTAGATGCATGCAACATTATATTTATGAATGTAGTTGAGATTCCCAAAAAAATTCAATTAACCAATTCTCAATATAAAATCAAGGTTAAGCAAGAGTACGTGTAGAGACTAGATCAAAGAATCAAAGGAATAAATTGCAGTTAAGTAATGACAGTGTTCACAATATTGAGAGATGGCCTAAATAAAAGTTAAATTCCAATATGCTCCACAATTAATAATGAGAATCAAATATTTCAAAGAAATTGGGTTATGTCTTTTTTTTTTTTTTTTAAATTTTAGAGTGAGCACTAAAAGAAAGCACAAATAATGAAACAGCTAACTTGAGAACAAAATGGGTAGGCCAATGGAGTATGGTGAGATATGCATATAAAAAATATAAAGATAATATTTTTCAATGAGACAAAATTAAACCCACCAAAAGAGAGTAAGAGTTGTACCCTCGTTAGTGGCCAACTTATTGCACTAGACAGTCACGGGCAAGGCTCCTCAAGTGAGTGGATCTTACTTGGACAAAGTGGACCTATGGAGAACAATTTAAGGGCCCAATACATGCAATGGCCTATCACAACAACAATAATTTCTTTATTCTCCTTTTTTTTTATAATGAAAATAGCAAAATACAAGAGTCAAACACGATAACCTAAAGAACAATAGAAACTCAAAGCAAACAAAACTCAAAAGAATTTAAAGGGTTGTCTTTGCGATGAGAGTCATTGGCCGGCATGGGGAACCAACGCCTGACGGCAGCATGAAGGAGGCACAGACAATGGTGGTGTGAAACATGGAGGACCAGTGGCGGCTTGTCTCGAGTCATAGCAGCGGTGGTGGTTCTGCAATCTCAGCTTCGTCAACCTTAGCGGTGGTGGGTCAAGGTTGACAATGGGTCTTGGCGTGGGTCTTGGCAGCAGCAGTGGCTCGTCAATCTTAGCGGCAGTGGGTCGAGGTTGATGATGGGTCTCGACGTGGGTCTCTTCTTTTTCTCCCTTTTTTTGTTTTTTTGTTTTTGTGGGTTGTGGTTTGTGGGTTCTGGAATCAGAGACGGGCATGGATGGTGGTCACCGGCTTGGGAAGGGTCACTGGCTTCTCTATTGGCTCTGGGATGAAGAATTCGTGTGGCCAAAGGGGGTATATGGTACGGATTGGTTCAGGTTCTGGTTTGCAAATCTCGTGAGGTAAGAAATTGGGTTGCTGTGGTTTGCAAATCTCGTGGGATAAGTATTTGAGTAATGGCATGTCTGGCGGTTGATTTGTTTTTTGATGGTGAGTATGGTTGTGAATTTGGGTTGCTTGCAAAAAGGGGTGATCGAGTTGGGCTCTGATACCAAATTGATGTAGGACAACTACACTATTTCAATGGAACAAATAAACAACAAAACAAAACTTAGGAGTCAGCATCAAGTAAAAACTGGAGTCAGTACCAGTGTAAAAGAAACACACGTTTTTATTATTATTCTCAAAACTGTCTTACAATAATAAGAAAAAGTGCTTAAATAGCTAACAATAAAATGCATAGAGAAACCCTAATTATTAAATGCTCGGGCTTGCTTAATCTCAAGCCCAATAACTAATAGGCTCCATCCATAAGGTCACAAGTTGGGCCGTCTTTTTTTTGCTCTTCCTCCCATATATGCGTATAATTGGGGGCTTGTACCTTGTGTCCGCACCACTTTGACAACTTGAACCTGCAAAAGATAAATGAGCAAATATTAATGTAATTCAACCAAAAAAATCAAAGTAACATACCAGGAAGCAACCAATGCCCCTGGTATTAACTGCATGTTGTTATCATATTGAAAAGGTTTTATTTGCACCTATGAATTGTGTCATTTGTGTTTAGATTTCCTCACCTGGGATTTGGAGGTTTCCCACTTTATGGACAAAACAATAACGCTATGTTTGTTTTAGCATTAACGTTTTCTATAAAATAGTTCATTTTTCAAAGAGTATTTTCTAAAAAACTATCTCATTTTCCAGTGTTTGGTAACAACCTTAAAAAAGAGCTTATGAATGTTTTCTAATGTTTGGTATGCAATTCTTTTTTAATATTTCTTATATAATTTAAAAGATGTGTATTATGTAAATCAACTAATGTAATCAATATAAATAAAAAATCAAAAATGAATTTGGTTTTCATATTAAAATTTTGACAATAGATACAATCAAAATTAATTAGTTATCAAGTTTTCATGAATTTTACCAATCATCTTGCACATATATATAGACACTAATGTACATATATATGTGCCCCCCCCCCCCCCCCACACATATATATATATCAACTATTTGTCTATATATATAAAATTGATAAAGGAATACATCTTCAATAAGTACAAATAACAATAACTTTTAATTGTCTACTCTTTTTGCTAGTACACTAATTGTTTACTGTGGTCAACTACAAGACTTCAATATTATTCTAAATTATGTATTTACATAATATATCATCACTGCATAGCATCTGCCAACAAATGCAATTCTTCTCAATAATTATCATTCATTATATAACAATATTATTAGTCCATGGTAAAGCTTGTCCGATGTAAAAGCAATTTAGAGCCTATAGGCATTATGTTTAAATTTTTCATCTTTTTTGTTGTTGTTTTTACACATTTATGTACGAAAAAGAAGTAACTTCTGCCTAGAATCCATCAAACCGAAAATTTATTAGAGAAAAAATAAAATCAAGCTTGAAATTCAAAGCAAAGAATTAAGATTTTGGTAGAGGAATGAAATAATTACTGCTACAAATTTGTTCTCCTTTGCAAGTTGAATATGTATTATTTCACTAAACTCAAAGGCATTACTTAACCCAAAATTTCACTACAAAATAGCCTATGATCAATAACAATATTTTACTTTTTATTATTATTTAGGATGACCACTTATTAGTTTGTATTAAAAGGAAGACAAAAACAATATTTTCAAATTATTATTGTTTTTATTTGGTTAAGTAAAAAGGCTATAACCGAATCAACCCAATCCATCCCAACTTGCTCGCACTCTATTTAAGTGGCCGTTTGGTTGGGCTTTTAGGGGCTGAAACGCAACTTTATGTAAAAGCTGGGTTGCTTTGGGCATTTGGTGAAGCAAAAACGCAACTTTTGGGTAAAAGTTGCATTTTGAGCCAAGGCAAAAACGCCCAATCCGTTTATGGAGGTCTGAAGGTCCATAAACAAAAAGTTCAGCAGCGTTTTCAGCTATTCGTTGGGCGAGTCCGAAAATTACCAAATTACCCTGACCCTCATTCCTCTCATCTCATCTCTCTGCTTCGCTGGGTGAATCTTCTTCCTCTTCTTCTGTTTTCTTTGTCTTCTTTTGCGTATTCTCTGCTTCTTCCTCTTCTTCTTCGTCTTCTTCTGCTTTCTTCGTCTTCTTCTTCGTTCGTCTTCTCTGATTTGTATGTGTGTGGGTGGGTGGGTGTGTGTGTGTGGAGGAACTGAAGATAAGAAAGTGAAGGAAAAAAAAAAGAAGTGAAAGAAAAGGACGAACTAAACATGTGGAGGAGAAAAAAGTGAAAGAAAAAAAAAGGAAAAAAAGAAGAAGAGTTTTTGGGTTTGGTTATGCAACGTGGAAGAAAATATAATGAGTAAGAAGACAAATTATTTTACATTTTTTTTTTTTATAGTTGTGATGTTATAGTATGTAGTGGAGAAAAAATTGTGGGTACTAGAACAACTCATTTAAAAGATAAGTGTTAATAAAATTTTATTTTACAAAGATTAATTTTAAATTAGTATTGTAAAAATATTGTGACATTTTATTATATCTCTAAACTTCTTAAGTTAGTGCTATTTTTTTTTAGAAAAAAAATAGTACTATTGACAGAATATTTTTATAACAATTTCATAATAAAGTTTATATAGTAAGTTATTATTAGTTCTCATCTAGACCTACTAGTGACATTTTTTTTTCCTACTATTAGCAACTTGTTATATATACTTTTTTGTGAAATTTTTGTGAAAATATTGTGTCCATAGCTTGCATTAAAAGAGATAATTAAAACAAAAAATTATTTTTATATAGACATTGTCCTTTTTAGTAATTTATCCCTCAAACTGCCACTTCTATAAATGGTAGCGAAACACTCAGCTTTTTCAAAAAGCACTTTTTAACAGTTTTTACCAAACACTCAGTTTTTTGAAAAATTAATTTTTCATTATGCACTTTTTAAAAACTCAACTTTTTCAAAAAGCCTAACCAAACTCACCCTAAGACTACTTGTAAGTTTGTAACCGAACTAACCCAACTCGTTTTCCATGCCCAAGATTCAAAATTGTTAATTGAAACATAGGCCCAACCAACCAAAAAAAAAAAAAAAAATCCATTTTAAATATCCCATATGCTGACGTGGACGGCCCACAAAAACACAAAGCCAATAAAGAAAGAAAGAAAGGATAAAACTGGAAATTCGAACCCCCTTCTTTTCCAGCGAAAAAAATACAATTGGCGCCAGCTTTAAAACTTCAAAAAACCCCCAAAATCCGAAAAAACCTTTGGCGCGTAAAAAAAAAAGTAGAAAAATGAAAAGTGAAAATACAGCGGCGGGACAAGAGAAGAGAAGTGAAAAAAAAAAGAGTAAAAAACAAATTGAATATATATATATATTTTCCCGCCAAAAATGACAGCTACAAAAACTTCATTACCTCCCTCTCTTTTTTCTCTCTCCCTATCTGACCATCTCTATTCTTCTCCTCTCTCTTATTCTTCTTCTTCTTCTTCTTCTTCTTCAGATCAAACAAAGAAAGAGAAAAAAAAAGAAACACCAAAATCATCAGATCAGAATGGCGAAGTGTGTGAGTCCAGATGCGATCTCGACTATACTGGCGAACCCATCGCCGGAATCTTCCTCCGATGTCCCTGATATCGTCGTTCAGGTCATCGATCTCAAGGCCACCGGTGCTTCCGGTAACCGTTTTATGTAAGACTCTTTTAAAACTCTTTCTTCTTTTTTTTTTTCTCCATATTTTCTATCATTTTGGTAATGGAAACAAATACATAAAAGAAAAAATTGTTATCAGATTTAACCAACCTCTTTTAATTAATTAGTATTAGTATTACCAGTTTGACAACGAATGTTCTTGTCTGGTTTTTTCTTACTCAATAAGCTTGCCTTACAAAGCAAATTGAGCTTCAAATTTAGGTTTGAACATTTGGGTTTTTTTTTTGTTGGGTCAATATGTTAAACAGTAGTGTGATAATTTAGATTGATTGGATTTGGGTCAAGCTAAGTCATGGTTTAATTGATAGGTGGTAGCAAAAAATTTACTATGAATACAAAGCAAATTGAGCATCAAACTTAGGTTTGAGCATTTGGGTCAAGCCAAGTTATGGTTTAATTGGTAGGTGGTAGCAAAAGATTTACTATGAATACTAAGCAAATTGAGCATCAAACTTAGGTTAGAACATTTGGGCTTTTTTTTTGGGGGTCAATAAATTGAACAATAATTTGAATTGATTGGATTTAGATCAAGCCAAGTCATGGTTCAATAGGAAGAGGTGGTAGCAAAAGATTTACTATTGAATATATATATGAATTGTAATTTACTTGGAGCTTAAGAAATTTTTTTTTTTTTTTTTGCTTCTAGGTTTACGGCTAACGATGGAAAGATGAAGCTAAGGGGAATTCTCCCAACAAACATGAGTTCTGAGGTCATGTCTGGAAATATTCAGAACCTGGGTCTGATTCGCATTCTTGATTATACTCTCAATGACATTCCGAATAAGCCCGAGAAGTAAGCATAGATTCTGACAAGAATTGCCTTGTTTTAAGTTATTGGTCTTTGCAAAGCCTAATTGCTAATTTAATGTGTGGATTTTGAAACTGTTTTTGCTGTCTCAGGTATCTAATTGTCACGAAATGTGAGGTGGTTTCTCCACCGCTTGAAATGGAGGTCAAATCCGAGGTCAAGAGTGAGGAAACTGGTATTGTATTGAAGCCAAAGCAAGAAAATGGGATTAAGAGTGAGGTAAAAAGTGAAGTGCCTGGGATTTTTTTGAAGCCAAAGCAGGAAATGGTTGCTAAATCAGCTGCTCAGATAGTACATGAACAGCGCCAAAAGTATGTGATCTTGTTTTGTGATATAATCTAATAGCATGTGCTATTTGATTCTTCTAGTTTTGTGAAGTATGTGCACTAATAATCTCTTTTCTCTTTTGGAAATTTAGTATGGCCCCAGCTGCACGGATGTCAATGACGCGAAGAGTTTTCCCTCTGGTGTCATTGAACCCTTACCAAGGTAGTTGGACCATAAAGGTTCGTGTCACGAGCAAAGGAATTATGCGTACCTATAAGAATGCGAGGGGAGAAGGTTGTGTCTTCAATGTAGAGTTAACAGATGAAGATGTAAGCCTAAAACAAAAATCTTTGTTTAAAATGTTACATTTCCCATTTAAATAAATCATATTAGTTATACTTTGCTATTGGAATTTTGTTTCAGGGCACACAAATACAAGCAACAATGTTCAATGAAGCTGCAAAGAAATTCTATGACAGGTTTCAATTGGGGAAGGTTTATTTCATTTCAAAGGGGAGTCTAAAACTTGCTAATAAGCAGTTTAAGACGGTGAAAAATGATTATGAAATGACCTTGAATGAGAATTCTGAAGTAGAAGAGGCTAGCAATGAAGAAACTTTTGTTCCTGAAACAACATTCAATTTTGTCCCAATTGATAGTTTAGGTCCTTATGTCAATGGGACGGAGCTTGTGGGTAAGATCACACTCTTACCATTTGTGTTGAATGGTTTTGTATTTTCTTTTCATGCATAATGAATGTTTATGGCTACGTATTTCAGATGTCATTGGTGTTGTTCAAAATGTCTCCTCTACAATGAGCATTCGGAGGAAGAGCAACAATGATACTATCCCAAAGCGTGATATTACTATTGCTGATGAGACGTGAGTTTATACTGGGTGCTGACTGCTATTTTTTATGTTCTTGTCTTGTGTGTTATATTGAAACTATGAACACCTGAATTGCAGGAAAAAGACAGTTGTGGTCTCCTTGTGGAATGACCTTGCAACAAGTGTGGGGCAGGAATTGCTGGATATTGCAGATAAATCACCTATAGTTGCAATTAAATCCCTTAAAGTTGGGGAATTTCAAGGTAAAACTGGTTTTAAGCTCAATTCAGTTGCAACTATTGGTATTCTCTAGAAAGAAAGGAAAATGGGGTTCAACTCATTATGTATGCTCTACATGTTTTTAGGTGTATCTTTGTCAACACTGAGCAGAAGTGTTGTGCTTATAAATCCAGATTTACCTGAAGCAAAGAAGTTGAGATCCTGGTATGTAATTGCCAGAAGGCTATCGCTCTCTTATTTTGCCTTTTAGCTGTGATTTTTAACTATAGTTTTTTTATGGACAGGTATGATTCTGAGGGTAAAGAAAGTTCAATGGCATCTGTTGGTTCTGGTATGAGCCCATCGTCAAAGAGTGGTTCAAGGTCAATGTACTCTGACCGGGTCTCTCTTTCTCACATACTGAAGAACCCATCCTTGGGTGAGGAAAAGGTATTATATCAGGAGCTCTTCACTGTTAAGAAATTTCCTTAAAAGAATTTGATATGTGATGGTTTCATTAAAAAATAAGTGTATACAAGTCCCTGTTGAAATAGTATTTTTCTTTTTTATAATTGTTTAGTATGATTAGAGTGGTGATGATAATGTTTTTCAAAAGGGAATGTCTCCATCTATGGAAATTTTGCAATGTTTTAAAAAGTTCACATATTGTCGCAGTTTAAAATTAAACAACTTAAGGTTGATTTTGTCTTGACATTAAACATTCAGTTTTAGTGATCTGAACTTTGTGTTCGCATTGGCTAGCCTGTATTTTTCAGCGTTAGAGGATACATAAGCTTCATCAAGCCTGATCAGGCAATGTGGTACCGGGCTTGCAAAACTTGCAACAAGAAAGTGACAGAGGCTTTGGGGTCTGGGTATTGGTGTGAAGCATGCCAGAAAAATGATGTAGAGTGCAATTTAAGGTGAGAGTTGGGAAATTTGACAACTAGAATCAGTATAAAGTTCAATTTGCTTAGGGCTTCTAGCCTTCTAACTTTAATTTTGTTCTTTCTTTTTTCTTTTAGATACATAATGGCAGTCAAAGTTTCTGATGCAAGTGGTGAAGCCTTTATATCTGTCTTTAATGAGGAAGCAGAGAAAATTGTTGGGTGCTCTGCTGATGAGCTTGATAAGTTGAAATCAGAGGTAAACCACCAATAAAATAATTGACTCCATAAATTTAGTATGTAAACAAAAAAATATTTGGGAACTACTTTCTAATTCTTTTCACCATTTTGATATTTTCAGGAGGGGGAGGAGAATCCATATCAACTAAAATTGAAACAAGCCACTTGGAATTCTCATCTTTTCAGAGTTAGTGTTGCTCAGAGTGAGTACAATAATGAGAAGAGGCAAAGGATCACAGTCAGGGCTGTTGCTCCTGTTGATTTTGCTGCTGAATCAAGATTTTTGCTTGAAGAGATCACAAAGATGAGAGCTTCTAAATAGGGTAGTTTCGTCTATTTAGTACTATTATGATGCTGTTTAGGCAATATTCCTCTAGATCACCTTGAATCTTAAGATGAATTTTCCTTCAAACCGTTCCATGTAATATATGTTTCTCAAGATGATTAATACAGGTGCTTTTGTTAGATACTTAGGATGCACTTGAAATGTTTCTATTACTAATTTCTCATATAATGGTTGGATGCTGCTGATATATCAATCTGGACAATGCATAGTGCTCACCTATACAAAGAGTCTGATATTAAGCACTGAAGAGCTGTAGTCATCTTGTTTTCTAGGGGAGAATTGTGAAAATCAAGTTTTACCAAAGAGCAGGTGATGGTCATGATTTGCTTTCGTTGCTCTTAAATGGTGGCATACTTGGTTTTGAGAAATTGTGAGTACTTGGTTGCTAGTTACAAAGTTAGCGGTGTCTCAGTCATGAATTAATGGGATTGAAACCCAGTTATTTGACTTGTAACCGCATCATATGGTTGCTTTACAAATGCAATATCATGCTTTTGTTTTAACAAATTAAATCTTTAGCCCATGTTAAACCCCTAAATATAATGTTATTCCCCTTATGAAAATCCCTTTATTTATTTATTACTTTGAAATTATAGTGACCAAACTTCACTCAAACTGATAATGATTTCAAAATTAGATCAAGATCCTCTAGAGTTTTCTAACACATAAGAGTTCTCTTAATCTTGATCTTTCATTTATAATAAGAGGTCCAAATTATGCCATGTCATTGAGGCAAGTGGCTGTTATTGCTTTAAGGGTTTTGTTAATAAATCAATGACATGCCTTATCACCACATTTACTCTACTCTTCTTCAACTCCTCTCCTTACCTTTACATCTTTCTCTTATCACTTCCTCTCCTCCCACCCGAAACTTTTAAATATGGTAGTCATGTCCCCTAATGGATCAAAGAAGTGGTGGTTTTACATTGCCACTCCTGATTGAAACTACAAGGGATATGCTATTTTTTAGAAAGCAGTCCTTTTTTTTATGGGTGACAAAAACTGAATTATGAGGCCCATTTGCTTAAGTCCCAAGTCCATCTCAGAAAGAGTATTCTATAGAAACCAATCATGGAAACATGGGGCACCATAAGCTTCACAATTCCATTGTCAAGGCTTCAAGAATAAGTCTGAACAACCCCAAAAAATCAAAGATTATATAAAGAAAAACCTTCATTTTACTAGATTGATAAACAAACTGCTTTTTCACAACCAACGTGCAACTGGAGCACTGGCCAATTACAAAACTGTGTATTGATTATCCCAGCAGCTAACACTAACTTTTCTTAGCAAGGAAAACCACCACTCATAAATTTCCTTTATTGAACAGATTCAATAATGTTATCGTACAAAGTAATTGCTACGAAAAATTATGATAAAAATATAGTGATACATTATACATACGATTTGTATCCTCATACCCTTTCATAGGAATTGACCAACAATGCAATTTTATGCAATAGTTTAGATGCACTGCTATCACTATCATTTGAAGATTGAGAAGTCCATTCCTGATAATTATTGAGGCTTCCTGTGAAGTCTGTAAAGATTCCATCAACTCCTATCTCATGAATCCAGTAAGCATATTCCTGATATGGATCTTGATGAAAGTTGAAGTGTAAGAACTGATTCTCATTGCGGAAAGTGTATGGGTGAACCTGCATTTAAATCAACATGACAAATTGCCATTCAGCTCAAGACATCCGTAATAAATTATTAATTATGCAATTAAAGAAAGTAAAGAATTTCCAGCCAAACAAATCTGAAAGAAGAAAATGAAATTAATTAACACGTTTGGACGGTGATCTGATCCATACAAGTAAAGCCATGCAAAATGAGTATGCCTTGTTTCTGAAGAAAAGAATTGAGAGAATTTGATATGAAATGCTTCCTGTTAATTTGCCACTGTCACAAAATCTCACTGGCTTTTTGGAAAAAAATTATAAATTAAGCTATCCAGCCAATTTATGAATCCAAACGTTGCAAATTATAATCGTCAACCTTATTTACCATCTCAATTTTTTTTTTTGGAGATATGTAGATAGAGGAGGAAGGGAGAGGTGAGATTCAAACCACAAACATAGAGCATCACAAAGGACACCATTTATCTTCTCAACTTGTCATTTGAGAAATAAAGTTAGTAGAAGTTTTATGCCCATTCCTAAAGTTATGTAAGAACTTTATAAATATTTTGATGAGGCATAATTATTGCAAGATTTATTTCCTTAAAAAGATTTACATGTACAACCCATATAGCCGTTCCTTAGCCCAACTCATACAAGTACAACTCTCTCAATTTTGTTATTCCCTTTGATTGCGCCCATGACAAAAATTGGATCCCTGGACCCATTCTTCTCTCCCAGTATGATACTTGCACTGTGGTGCTACAAGGCGCTAGAGCCCATAGCACAGTGATTGAAATGAAAACTATTGCAGTGACCACTGAGTGCCACAGATCAGTGCAAAGAAAAGGCATATTCTATTCACCCCCATACAAGCTTTATTCAACATTTGGGAAGAAAGGTAAAACACGGGCTTTGTTTTTTGTGCTACACCATATGCTCTGATCAAAGATGAGGAAACTTTTAAACCAAAAATAAAGTTGAGCAGACATGTACAAAATAACAATGTGACATAGAAGAAAAAGGTAACAATGACAACCCTGAATCATTTATAATTATATTACCACCGTCACCCAGATAAGCTTTGGACAGAAGAAGTGTGTACCTGTAGGTTATGGGCGTGTGCTCTGGCAACAAGATCAGTAGGTGTTAGCTCATAATTATCTTTTACAGGAACCACTGTATCCTTCCAAGGTCCAATGCCCTCCACATATTGCTTAATGTACTGAAAGTAACTATCCGAAGTAATTTCCCAATACGACTGCATGTCATCAAAGTCATCTTATTCCATTAGAAATCTAGGCATTGAACATTCAAAAAGGAAATAAAAATCATACTGCATAAACCAGTAACTGGTGAGGGTAAGCGTGAACAAGAAACACCATGTATATTTTGGTACTAGAAGACCATGGTTTATGACCAAACAATGAGTTCTGCAAACAGTCAAATGTCTTTCAACTATTGGCTCATTACAAAATTATCTATTTTAGGGATTTTTTTTTAAGAGAGTTTCAAGTTATGGCGTCCGCTCCTGATGATAACCTTTTATCGTCAGACCAAGACACCAATCAGTTTTTGGTGTAAGCGAGGATTGAACCCCAGATCTCTTATACAACCATCAGAGACTTTACCAGCTGAGCTAACTGAAACCCACTATTTTAGGGAGTTAATGGTCAATTGTCAACCAAGTAAATAATTAAGTTATGCTATAGGAGATATATTGTTTCTTGGGTAATGCTTTACTTGATGATGGAGCTTCTATCATGTTGGAAGGGGCACTTTGGTAAGAGAGATAATTTGGAAAGCAGCACCTTTGTGCTTAATGTGGAGTCTTTGGAAGGAAAGAACAAAACTTGATTAAATTGAAGTACTTATTTTTGAAGACCCTTTATGGCTGGACATTGACCTCCACCCTTTTCTACTATGGACTTTCTAGAGTTCTTGGATCCCTTGAACTTTTGTTAGTCATCTTTGTATTTGTTTTTATATTTTCTGCTAGTTTTTGTTTTGGCTTTTCCTTTTTATACTTCCTGTGTACTAATATTGTACCCCTTTTTGCAATTTTTTATTGAATGCGGCACCTTTGTGCTTAATGTGGAGTCTTTAGAGGGAAAGAACAAAACTTGATTAAATTGAAGTTCTTATTGTTGAAGACCCTTTATGACTGGACATTGACCTCCACCCTTTTCTACTATGGACTTTCTAGAGTTATTGGATCCCTTGAACTTTTGTTAGTCATCTTTGTATTTGTTTTTATATTTTCTGCTAGTTTTTGTTTGAGCTTTTCCCTTGTATACTTCCTGTGTACTAGGATTGTACCCCTTTTTGCAGTTTTTAATTGAATTTTTATACTCATAAGAATATGGTTTTAATTAACATTCTTTTTAAGGGGAAAAAAAGTTTAATTAATTAGGAACAGTAGGAGGTTTCAGAAATCAGGGGGTTGGTGGATTCTGTTCAAAACAAGCAGTTTCTTTGGTGATTTGAAAAACATTATCTGCTTCTTTTGTATATGTGGTACGAAGCCTCAAAGCATCACAACTGCACTGAGATTGCATGTTGTTGCCTGTTTCTAACATTGTCATCATCTTCACATTTATGCAGTCTAAAACATTATTAGCTAAATGTGAGACATGTGACATTATTTGATTTTTAAATGCCACATGTTTTACATCTAAATAAAAATTGAAGGGAATTGGAGAATTCAAAGGGAGGGGATCTTTGCAAGGGACCTAAGTATGAATGCGATGTTCCCAGACCATAAGCTCACCTAGTACAATTTAATCCAAAAACTTGTAGTGCACAATAGTGTAAAAGTAATCTAATAAATTAAGTAGGTCATCCATAGGAGGGGGCTTTAGTTTGAGTAACTATTCCTGGGGAGGTTACACTAGAGAGAACACAAACCTGATTAGTGTCTTGAGTTGGCACAGTAACATCATCAATTAAGAAGATCTTGGGCAAGTCTGTCTGATTTGAAACATATATTAGTGAGGTTGGAGCAAACGACTGGATAAAGGCAGGTTGTGCCATCCACTCTTTTGACAAATATGAACCCTTGTATCCATACTTCTTAAGTGTCTCCACAAAATTATCCTCAAATCTCTTACCACCCGGCCACTTCACCTGTTGAAGGTATCAACTGATATGTTAGGGGAAATAGAATTGCTGTCTAAAAGAATGAATTAGCAATAAAAAACCAATTTCTTAACCATGATCATCTGTTATCAAGATGCTCTGGTAAACCACACCTCATGTCTTTCTTACGGAAAACATAGAAATAATAAGTGTTGTGCTTGTTTTCCATTAGCAAATATACTAGCCTCATCGTTTAAAGTTTCCAACAATGTTACAGTTTCTGCTCTCTTAAGTTAAAGTCATACGCAAAGTCTAAATCAGCGGGGAATGTTTTTGTGTTTATCCTAAGTTATTCTAGTGCAACCATGCAACCACACCCAAGGTGTATCAGCATTCAGTATGAAACCTAAAGGGTGGCCTGCAATCTTGGCCCAATATTTCAAGACAGAAAGAAAAACAAAGTCACTTTATTCAAGCTTAACCATTTTCTTTCTTTCAGTCTTTTTTTTTTTTTGGGGGGGGGGGGGGGTGTGGGGGCTTTGGTTTGAGTCATGGGTCTAATGTCAGTAAGTTTTAAAGCAACCAATAATTTCCTGCACAATCGTTCTTTGTCGTAGATTTTAGAGAGAAATAACTCACATGCTCATTGATAAAGACTGGATTTTTAATCTCCGGGTATATTCCAACAACTCTGGGTGCATCCAATGCAATTGCAATGTACTCTTCAAAGGTAATAATAGTAAACTTTCCTGATGAATACACCACAAAGAGAATATATTTAAGTATATTAATATCTAACCAGACCAAAAGATAAAGCTTGTCCTTTACAACAAAAAATAAGCACAGAAATTAAAAAACTAGATATTCCTAACATGTAGCGTATTGTATACAAGTTCTATATAATGATCTAGACCAATATGGCCAAGGTACTAGATATTCACTTAAATTTTAAACAATGAATTTGTCTTTGTGGAGGGCATGAGCCCAAAGATTTTAGTTTCACCATGGCAGGCAGAGAAAAACAGAAAGATTGAAAATAAGAGAAGGGACAAGTGATCAATAGTGAGTGCAATGAATCAAGTTTCATTGAATGAGCAAGTGGACTCAATTTAAGACTAAGTGACTCAAAACTATGTTTTGAAGGGGAATTCATCTGCTTCAATACATTATTGATAGTTAATATGCCAAACTCCCAGATAAATGAATTATTTACTAGTGCATATTAATAGTTTATTGCTAAAGAAGCAACCCAAATGGGCAAATTTTAATGCATAAATATACTGAACACAAAAACTTAATCACAGTAAATCAGGGTGCCCCTTTTCTGTACATCCTTTTAGGGACATATTTCTTCTTCTTTTTTTTTTTTTCCTTTTAAATAATGATTAACATGTCTTTCCCGCTTCCTTGAGACACACAACTTTGGCTTCCTTGTCTCGTATACTGCCAACTCAAATCAAATACTCCTAGCAGTACAACATTTGGTTTTGGCGAGGAAAGAAATAGGAAATTAAATCAAATAAAATTTATGACAAATATTGCTATGAATAAACAGTTAAAATAAGTAATGCAAAGAATTTATATGTAAAATGGTTAGTTAATAGTACTTTGTGCAAAGTAAACATTGTGCATCGACGAGTAGTTGTTCAGGAAAAAAAAAATCCAAAAAATCTATGTTCAAATCTAATCAATTAAAAAAAATGAGACCATATCTACTTTTTCATGGAGATTAGCATAGTGGGTTCAGTGGGGTGAGAGCATAATATGGGATATTAATTCATTTGGGCAATTCACATCTCCAACTTGCCTTTTCAGCTTACTAAGCTCTAGAATTAGCTGTCATTTCAGCTTGACCAAGGCAAAGGCAACCAAGTGTTAGGATCCTTCAGAGTTCTTAGGGTAACTCCACCGTAGAGTTCCAAAAATGGGGAATCAGTTGGACTGGTAATCTTAGGAAGCGGCAGATTTTGATTTTGGACTGGTCTTGTATGTGTAAAAGAAATGGGGAATCAGTTGACCACCTTCTCATCTATTGCTCTATTGCTTTTGATTTATGGTCTATGGTGTTTACTCTGTTTGGCATTCTTTGGGTTATGCCAAAAACAGTGGTGGAGCTGTTGGCTTGTTGGCAAGGAAAGTTTGGGAGGCATCGGAACTCTGCTATTTGGATGGCTGTGCCCCATTGTTTGATGTGGAGCATTTGGAGGGAGAGGAATAGCCGGCATTTTGAGGATTTAGAGAGATCTGTTTCAGATCTTAAACTCTTCTTCCTTAAGTCTTTTTTGGATTGGGTTACAGTGTTTGGCTTTCGTTCTTTTTCTTCTGTCCATGGTTTCATGAACTTTTGTACTTTATGCACTTGATTTGTTTTTGTCCTTGATGTATACTTCTTGTATACTCAGGTGACACCCCCCTTCTTTCAATATATTTTTATTACTTATAAAAGAAAAAAAGAGTTCCAAAAATCCTAGTAATTATTTTAAAATAGGTGGATGATATTTTACCACTCCATCAACATTTAAACAAGCGCTATCACCATTCAAGTATTTTATTTAAATTATCATGATGTCACAAAGTCCAATCCACCCATTTTAAAATGGATGGATATGATTTTAGGAATGCATTTTTTACTCTAAGAAATCTACTCTAATCCTGCTAACCATAGCTGAGAAAAAGACAATAAATTCTGGATTTACAGTATGGTTCTTACCAGGCACAAAATCCAATTATAACTACAGACCGAAAACATATTAATTACTGGTTGTAGCCATTGTTAACCTCTTCCAAAATTTTGCATGATATTTAGCAAATCATGAACAAAAATGACATAGAGCAGTAAATAATCTTCACATAATCAAGTGAAGTAAAAAATGGGAATTTGAATTGGTTCAAAATATTTACGACAAACAGGAACTAACCATTATATTGTTGATCCCGAAATGGATACCTCTGCTTCACCCGCAATGACTTTAGTTCTTTTATGGTGAAATCAACTGCACATAATGCAAATAATTTTCAGTACTTTCACACTTGATCAAATCTTGTAACAGGACAAAATTACAGGAGGAGAAAAATGCAATAAAGACATTAATGATACTAATAAGCACAAACACAGAATGCAAGCTTCAAGTTGGTTGGATATTCATGCATTAAGCTTGAACCTTGTCCCCATCAATACTATATGATCAATATTTGGAAACTATGACAAAACAAAGTTGAAAGCTGAATGACTTCCATACCAGTAAAAAATCCAGTGGTATTGGTTCCTTGGACTTCATAGGTCCTTTTACGATTGGCAAACTCCTTGTGTTGAAGAATATCAGTGGTATCATCAAGTGTTACATCATGGAAGGATATAAGAACGCCATCTTTGGAAGATAGGATATCGGTTTCAATGAAGTCTGCACCCTCTTCAATAGCTCTCTGCAATAAACAGTAATTTTTATGGTGTAAATGTAATTTGAGAACAGAGAATAGGCTCATCAAGTTAATTGAGAAAAATACTTCCAATGGCCATACTTTCACATCCAGCAGCGGCACCTCATATTAAATTTACATATTTGGAGAAAACATTGAAATTGAGCATGATTCTACACCAATTCGGCAAAGTATACATTTTTATTTGGGTAAAAATATACATGATATTTTCACACACACACACACACACACAAATGACAAACACAGACATGAAGCCAAAATCTCTATATTGGCCATGCCCCCCAAAAATCTCACATTTTTAGATACATGCTCAACTCTAATTGGTGTGGACTGAAATACTGCGTAACCAACCAATATGAATAGGATCGTTAAAAGAAATGTGAAATTGGAATTTTTGAGCTCAGTGATTTTAATCTGCCATTCATCATGAACTACGCAATCTCAAGATGAGACATATGAATAGAATGGTTGAAAGAATATATGAATTTCTTTGATGGGCATGGCCACTTACCTGGTATGCAGGAGCAGTTTCTTCAGGAATCTCTCCATTTGAACCTCGATGTGCTATGTTATATGGACGAGAAGTTTGTAGGGGCTTTCTAGTGCCCTCAGCTACTTTACTAGGGAGTGGATAGAAAGGCCGTGCAACACACCCAACAATGAGAAAGAGAAATACCAAAGGGGAAAAGCCTGCCAGGTGGAAAATACCAAAATTTAAGTATCAAATATGTTACCTAAGAATCAGATAGAAACTATGATACAACTGACACAAACTGTTTCATATTTCCACACATTAGAAAAAAAATAAAGAATGTAAACAATTATCAGATTTAAATATTTATATTGTATAAAAAAGATTGATCTGATAAAGTCACCATCAAATAGCAATACATTATTTCAAAATAGTTAATAAATTCTAGAAATGAGCATTGATCCACACATAGTCTGCATATGGTCAGCTTTCTATTGTCAGCCAGGATTTGAAATGGGCCATGCCTCAAAATTTCATCAATGAAATAAATGAGACAGCACTATAACCACATAAATAGCATATCTTGATGGCAATTTACAGCCAAAAAGGCTAAAACACATACACATACTAGAAATTAATAAAATGATTGTTCAATTACAGCAATAATCTTTAAGGTAGAGATAAATCATCATTCCTACTGAGATCTATGACAGTTAGACAAATAATATTGAGTTGAAAAAAAAAAAAAAAAAAATACTAAACTCAGGTGTGTCTTAACTCCAAATCGTTGGGTACTCCTAGTTGTGTGCGTGTGTGCCTGTATGTAATCCATAAAAATTCTTTGGTATTCTTTTACATCAGAATTCAGTCTTGAAAAGATATCCTAGAATAATGAAAAAGGGGGCTTGAAAATGGAGGTCAGTCTAAAGGTATAATTCTTAACCTTAACCAAGATTTTTGAATGAAAGTCGAAAACAAAAAGGAAGGTGAATTGGTTGGGCATATGAAGCTTTTCTCCCAATCTGCTCTATCTTGGGCCTAATTGTCTTATTAAAGGACATCATTAAGGACCCAAATTAGTGAATTACTTGATAGCTGTAACAAACAGAACATTTAAGCATGGAGGACTACTTATAGCAACACAAATGCATATCTATGCCAAAACAATGTGTTGAAGTATTTCCCATACATGAGTATCAGAAAACCAGCTGTCCCATTCAAACTAGCTTCAAAATAGGCATCTAAAATTAGACCCTGGTCATCAAATTTTTATTTTTATTTTTTTATTTTCATTTGGATCAGTCATCATTTGCCTATATAGAAAAAGAACTGCAGTAGTCTTCCAACTCAGAACCCATCTCCTAAAGAAGCAAAAGGCACACATTCTCTGCAATGATCCCCCTTTTGTGATCATATAACAATCATGGTATGGCATGTTATACTAAACTCTGAGAGTCCATAAATATCATTCCAGAGAAGCCCAGAACCAATATCTACCAAGCAGTGAATTAGCACACTTTCATTGGCCCCCCCCAAAAAAAAAAAATCTAATCATATGCAATAACATTTGTCCAAAAATAGTTCAAACAGAAAGTCAAACGTCAATACCAAAAGAAGTAATTAAAACCAAAACTAGGAGATTAAAAATGCAACCATTAAACAAGAACAAGAACAAGAAAACCAATATCAGAACCATATCCAACCACCCAAAAACATCAAAATCACATAAAAGAAGATAAAAATCTACAAAACCCAGTAATTAATCATACACAATAATGATCATATGAAACTTACAGGGTGAGAGAGCCATGGCACTGACCCTGCTTCTCTCTTATCTCTCTTTGTGCTGTGTTGCTTGACTTTGTTTTTTGTTTTGGGGTTGTGTTTCTCAGTTCATATGGGACTTCGAATAATAGTAATGGGCTTGTGTCAATGTCTATGTCAAAGAAGGTGGCTGTTCAACAAAAAAAAAAAACGTTGCAATAAGCTTCACGTGTAGCAGAGAGGCTTTATATTAGGTTCTTGTTTTTTTGAGTAGAATCCTATCTTAGGTTCTTTGTCTTGGAGAACTGGAATGTGCCTACTACTATACATAATCTAAGAATATTCTTTAATTATATTCGCCTTTTTCCCGTTAATTAGTCTAAGCCACTATAATAATAAATATTTCATTATCAATAACAATACATTTCAAGTATATACTTATTTTTTCATTGGAGAAAAATTTCTCCAACTTTTCATGCATTGATTGATAAAATCATTCGGGTGTAGTTTTAGACTTTTAGTCACATTATTTATCTAATAATAATCTACACTACTAATAATAGAATTTCCAGTTTGGATTCATCATTTTGCATATTAAAATATTTCCACATAAATTTTTAAACTCTTTAAAATACCTATATCTTTTAGTTAAATTGTAATTTTAAATTTAAAAACACAAACTGGTTGAAAAGATAATTTACTATTTTTAAAAAAGTCGTTAAGTTTTAGGGTGTATTTCTTTAGAGGTGAAATAGGGAGGATGGAAACTTTGGAGAGAAAATAGGAAGGAAAACTTTTTTAAGTGTGTTGGGCTAGGTGGGGAGGAAGAAAAATAAATAGTGGGCCCATGTGTTTTCTCTTCGGGTCCACCAAAAAGTTTTCTCTCTAAAATTGAGAGAAAACTAAGTGAGAATAAATTTTTTTTTAATTGACAAAAATACCTATATGCACACAAGTTGTCTTTTTTTTTTTTTTTGGCAGTAACATTGCCTTTTCTTTTTTTAGGATATTATTTTTATTTTTTAATAAAAATGGATGATTGCTATTTTTTGTAGTTATTTGTCACTTTTTTTTTTGTTTTAATTAAGTATCATTCTTCAACAAGGGTATATGAGTAAATTTATGCAAACTCATTTTTTCCATCATTCCACTTTTCCACTCTCAACTAAACAAAAAGGAGAGAAAATAAAATATTTTCTATTCACCCACTTTTCCACCCTCCCATTATTTTCTATCCTCCTACTTTTTCACTCCTCCAACCAAACGGACCCTTAGGCATTTTCCTTTCTCACATACAAATAACTAATTAGAAAAAAAAAAACGATATGTCCACAATATTTTCATAACATTTTTACAACAAATCTTAAGTGGTAGGTTGTTACTGGTTGTTATTGTTGGGCCAAAAAAGTAATATTAGTGTTAGGTTCATTTTTGAACCAATAACAACTAACCGTCTATGATTTATTGTGAAAATATTATAAAAATGTTCTGAAGGTAGCACCTCTAAAACAATCAAACGAAGAGAAAGATCATAAGAATTACGATACTGTCTCTACCTTATTTTTAAAGACTATAACACTAAACCCTAAACTAAAATTAATAAATAAAAAAGTTTTATTGCACGTACAAAGTAGGTGTGTTGAAAGTAGTGATAATATAAGTCAATGGTCTTTAACGAGTTTTATCTGAATTGATTTAGAATTGATTATATTTGTGTGTATTTCATTTTAAGTAAATATTAAAGATATATATAGGTTTCTCAACGTGTTTCTTTAATTGGTTTCTCAACGTGTTTCTTTAAAATTTTTAATCAAAACTTTCAATCAGATACTAAATATTAAAGATATTTTATATTTTATATTAAATAACTTTCTACAAATATACTTTTTGTAACCAGTGACATAGTTTATTTAATAAAATTTTAAATATTATCTAGCATCTTTTTCTTTTAATATTTGTGTATAATTTGATTTGATTTATAAAAAAAAGACATATAAAAACATAAACATTAAATGAAGCTTTACTCTGACAAATTCTTTAATTTTTTTTGACGAGTACTTTGACAAAATTTTATAATGACAGACGAAAAGAACCATTGACGTTTTGGTAATTGGTGACACGTAGAGTGGTGATTGGATAATTGGTTGGCGTTGGAGTGGGGAAAGGGAGACTAAACTAAATAAAATAAATTGATTGCTGATAGTGATAGGATCATAATTAAGAAAATGTGAGCTGGTGGAGGTGAAGACCGAGGGTTCTCTGGTTGACTTGGCAGTTGGAAGTGTTTTAATATTTGCCATAAATTCTTATATTATTTTTTCTAAAAAAATTCTATTTCTAATTAAATAAAGAGAAAAGTTAATAAATAGCTTAAGACTTAAAAGCATTGACTTAGAGAATACTTTTATAAACTTTGGAAAGAAAAAAAAATTGTTTGTTTGGAAACAGTTTATTTAGCTGAAATTGATTTTTTTTTATACTAAAAATACTATAAATAAAGCTAAAAACTAGTTGAAATAGTATAGTGAGACTTATGAATAGTATCAAAAAATACAATAGGACTCATAAATAGTAGCAAAAATAAGCTAAGTGGTAAAAAAAAACTGTATTTTTCGGCCAATATCAAATGCAACCTAAATATAATGAAAAGCATTTAAAATTCCCTAACAATATTCATGTTCAGTATTGGATTTAAAAAACTAATATATATATACATACACACACGTCTTGGTACAATGTCAATTAGATTTGTGCTTGGTTAGAGGAAAATGCATTTTATTTTGTTGAGTAGATTAGGAGGATAAAGATTATTATTTTCTACATAGATTTACTATTTTTAATCTTCTAAAAAAAATAATGGGAATTAAAAAAATAGATTTTTTTTTTTTAATCTCTAGTTGCTTTGGTGTCGATCTGCAAGTTGAGATCCTACTAAAGATCATTGAGTCCATGATTTGGCTTGAAACAAAGTGGTAAGAAACATTTTTTTTTTTTCCACTCGAAACAATCAAAACCCACCAAAATAGCCAAAATCTGCTAGTACTCTAGTATTTGGGGTGGCACGAAACAACCACATTTTTGTACCAATCCAAGTACAGGAACAGTAAAGACTGGTCATGTTGGTCTGTATAGTACACCCTCCCCTGAAAAAATTGCTCATTTTCAATCAGCCAACCAAAGCAATAAAATCTTTGTTTTAGACCCCAATTGTTAGTTTTTAACCAATTTTTTGCCATGCTGATTATTTAACCAATTATGATATTCACATTTAGTTTTGGTTAATAAGTGTGAAAAAAAAAAAAAACATAAACAATATGGTTATGAAGTGAAAATCCTAACTAGAAAAACACTCTTGAGAGTTTACCGTCAACTCTTAAAGTAACAAATCCACTAATAGAATTTATTTACTTATTTTTTAAATTATTAATCCTAACTCTAATGCTACCTTTAGTAGATACTTAACGTGACCACATGTAATTCTATCTTTGTTGGACTCTTCTATTATGAATTTCATTCACACGAACAACTTGTACATGACTTCAAGGACTGCCTTGAAGCTTCTCTTAGCAGAGCATCTATGTTAATTACAACAACATTAGCTTGATAACCGGTTTTCAAATCTTCTTTTGATGGTGAATGAGAACTCGGTCACAAAACCATAGGCTACAAAAACATTAGTTTTCAAAACTTCTTTTGGTCGTCCCTAATTAGTCCTTTCTATACTCTTGCAAGTAAAGCTCAAAATTCTAAAGTTTGAACAACTTTAATGGGTATGATTGAGAATCAAGATACACAATTCTCGATTAATTGATAACTGTCAAGATAAGTGTGAACCTTGTTTCAATCATTTGATAGGCGTCGAGCTACTAAAATTACTCAAGACTCAGACTTTATGTTCACGTTTTGTCAACCTACATACCATGGACCTAACAGTCATGACTCATGATAGGGATTAGGCTTTTGAGACTCGTATTTATTTATTTATTTCATTCTGTTTAGGGTGCGACTAATTTGATGTCCATAAGCAATAAGGAGAAGTTTTCAAACATGGACAAGTCTATCATTAATCACCAAGCCCACAAGCACAACAAGCCTCCTCCACTTTTTTGACCTTTTCCAACCTGATCTTATCCTGAGACATGTCTATGGGCTCATTGGGGCCTTTGTTCCAGCCACACTATTATGTTCTAATTCCAAAACACTGATATTAGAACTAACTTAGAACAAGTCTACTTACACAATAAATTAGTAATTTATAATTGATTCTATACAAATTGATGAGAAATCATAATTTACAATCTCAATAAATTAATAAGAAAGTTGTAAAAGTTATCATTTTTTTTTGGGGTGGTTTGTATGCAGCAATAGAAACTAACTTTATAGCTTAGATTAGGCACGAGATAATCTAAGTTGGGCAAGGATAACAAAGATTGATTAGACCAATCTTTTCGGGACCAAGAGGTCCTGGACCAGTAAATGTTCACATCACCTTATGGCATCTTTCATTTTCCTTTTTATTGAGCGAAAAAGAGATCTTTCATTTTCCTTTTTTGGTCTAGATAGCTTTATCAGAGTTGTTCACAAATTAATTCAAAAGCTAAAAGAGCAATTCAGCTCAGCTTGACTAAAACAGTAAAACATAGAGATAAGCTAATTTTTCCTTTTTATCCTATACCCCCCTTAATAAAAGGGTTATCAAAAGAAAGGAAAAGGTTCATTTCTATTATGGTAACTTCAAAAAGTTAACTCATTTCAGGTTTTTTACCCTGATTCAGGTTGTTCATTTCCTAACATTTCAAAATGGGTGACATTAGCCACCACCATTTTCCTCAAAAGGACTAAAAGGTAGTGCACACATTAATGTGCTTCATTGGATTTTCAACATCCTTCCCACCAGCATGCTTGACAAATTCCGCCGGAGAAAGAAAGCTGCCATGGCAAACACATACTATACTCACTTGACCTTTTGTGTACCGGTACAAAAACCCTTCAATTCTCTTCCCATTGGGGCCATCGCCGGTAGTAGTCACACTAGGCATTTGTTTCATCACATCCATCCCATTATCTTGAAAGCGGCCATTAGAAACTTTAATCTTCTTGGGCTGATTCTCCAGCTTAGTCTCACCAAGTTTGATTGATTTTCCATCTGTTATTGCTCCAGGGATATCCGCAGGCTCATTGTCCTTTGGATTAGGCAATGACTGAGAACTGGTAGCACCCTTCTCTGCAGTAACACCTTCCAGTCCTTCATGGGCTAATGCCATTCAAATAAAAATTATTTGAGGAATAAATCAGCAAAGAGAAATTGAAAGAAAAAGATACAAGTCAGTGCTAACAAAAATTTCATCAAGGCTTCCATTGCAGGGATCTTTAAATAATTTTATACTGAAATTTTTTGCTTAAAGTGTTTATCACAAAAAATAGCAAACAGCCTCAAAATTTTCCACTTTCTTCCCCCATAGCAAAATTGGAAGGAAGTAGTACTTGCTGCAATTACTCATTCTAAAGTAAGCTAGTTGTTTCATATAGTTATAAATGTTGGCGTTTTACACACAATAGAGTAATAGACAGGCAAAAGTAGTATTGTAGAAGTTAACCATGAGATATATCATGAACTGCTTATGGTTAAACTTAATCTTAGTACTAAGACCTTTGTGTACTAAGACTTTAGAATTTGATACTTACTCTACTTTACTTGTGTGTTACTCGTAGCGAAATATGAGTACATTATTATATTTAATGTACCAATACTTGAAGTCAATTTTTGGGAAGTTATTAAGAAATGGTTTGACAAAAGCTCTCCTGTGCTATAAGCCCAATAATTTGTTACAACGTTATTTTGCCTTCAAGGATGCCAAATAATTTACTGTATTTTTAATTGCTTCTTTTTAGTCTTAATATAACTGGTTGGGGGTACCTGCTTTGATCCTGCAGTCACGCTAACAGAAGAAAAAAAAAAGAATACTATTACTATCTTTTCCCTAGTAAGATTAGTCACACACAGATAAAAAATGTTAGTGAGATATGATTCTCTTGAGTCTTTCTATAGAAATCATTATATTCCTCATGCTTTCACACATAACCTCTGCCCATCAAGAATGGAAAGCATCCTATAAATAGAAAAAAGAAAAAAAAAGAATGAGTTGCCTATGACAACTCAGTGTGTTAAAAAGATGATTTCCTTTAAACGATATTAATCATTTCAACTTAATGGACTGTATCATCAATTTAAAAAAAAAAAAATCAAAAGGAGAAAGAAACGTTTTCTAAATATAAATAATTAGAAAGTAAGGCAAAAGGATTTTAATAATAATTAGAGTTAAAACCAACAAAGAGTACCACCAATACTAGGCACCTGAACAAATGTTATAAACACAAGACTGTTGCAGGCTTTGTATGTCAGGCTAAGAACATTGGTTTTCATTTCTTCCTCTTTACAATATGAGATTATATTGGACTTGAGGAGTATAACTATATACTTTAATGCCACCCTAGTGAAAGCTTTCCCTTTTAGTGCAAGGAACATTAAATGATTTCCTCATGTTCTTGCTTCTCTCTCTGCCTTATTTTGTTACTAATACTTAATATATTACACTTTTGAAACCCCCAAATACTTACACCAATGAACTCTAAAGGTAAGATATTAACATCTTAGCTAAAGAGAAAGGTAACCTTTCTCTGTAGATAATCATTTGATTTTTAAATGATACATTCATTTTCTTACAAAATTCAGTAACAACCTCATGATTCCATTGTCTTAGAAATCTAAGACAGGATATGACAACAATACAACATAGTTAAAATATATAATAAAGGGAGAAGAAGATATAGGGAGTGGATAGTTATGAGAAAAGAAACTCTACTAAAGGATAATTTACATTGAAAATCAAATTCACAAGGGTTTCATTTGCAAAGAAGCACGTGTTGGAGGTGAAGAATGCATTCTTGATGCAAGAAGGAAGTAGGAGAAGTGATCAAGCTTCTCAATTTACAAGAGCTATTTCTTATGTTAGCTTAAATCAATCATATTAGTAAAGAATTAATCATTTTTGTATATGATAGGGTATCTATATATAACACAGAACATTGTTTGAGTATCAGAAATCATGCCAAAACAAAGATATGGATATCAATATGATTTTCATTGTACTTGGTAGAGTATACGGGCAATTGTCTAGTGCAATAGTAAAGTTTCAGGTGCTTAAGTGCAATTGTGTGAGTTCTAGCCTCAAGAGCGTCCATGAGGGCCCAACGTAGGGGCTCAATATTTATATTCATGTCACATTTTGTGGATACATAAAAACTGTGTCCTATTTGAGAGAAAGTGCAGTATTGGGGGCTCTCATTAAACAACAAAGATAAACTACTTATTTTTGTTGATATGCAGTCAGAATTAATTTTTGTAATTGGCGCTTTCTTTGTTTGTCGACAAATTATCGGATATGCTATTCTGGACTGGAATATGAGAATAAAAGACAGTTGTTTTTGTCGAAACATGGGGCAGGTTCAAATCTATTCTAGGATTATGTGTTATTGTTTTCTTTGTTCATTGCTACATCATCAAACATATATTCTTTCCTATATTATATATAGGTTGCCTAAGCTTACGTATTGTTTTCTTTAGATTCTTCTGAGTTGTTAATTAGTTGTTTTGTTCGCCAGTGTCTACTGCAATGATAAAGTCTTAGGTTGTTAAGCACAAGTGCATGGATTTGAGTCTTGAGAGCGGTCACATGGACTTCACTTAAGTGGGACCAACACTGGACAATGACCCTTTTTTAAACTTGGTAGAGTATAACAAACACACACACACACACACACACACACTCTTTTATTATTATTATTATTATCATCATCATCATCATCATCATTTTAAAGCTTGAAGAGATTTATGACATCTAATTTAGAGCAAAAACAGTTGCATTGAAATGATAATTACTCCAAACATCTTTGTCTCAATTTCTGTGTAATATTTATACGACTCATTGTTGGAAGGACAATTAGACACCACATCATGGGAATAACACATAAAAATTGTGCAATTTCCTATTCTGGTGAAAGTTCAGTATTGAGGGATGTCCTTGGCCTACAAAAATAAACTACTTAAGTTTGTTGGTGCATGGTCAAGATCAATATTTTTTTATAGATTGACTACGAGCATAAGAGACTTATTTTTGTCGATAAGTTGTCAGGTTCAAATCTACTCTAGGCTTATGTATTGTCGTTTTCTGTTTGTCAATACATTGCTGGATATTCTTCCTATATTCTATGTACATTGTAGATTTGTTGGTTTCAGATTTAGTATTCGCAGGCAATTAATTACCAATTATTATCATTTTGGAGTTGTTTGTGCATGGATGCCACGTTATTCAGTTATTGTCATTTCCACCTCCCATTTCTTCTCTACTTGTTTCCAATTCTTTCTGAGGAAGAAATCTTATCAAACTAACAATTTGAATGCAAATTCCATTCTAAATTATGTGTTCTTCATTTCCCTTTCATTTTAAATTAGACCGACCAATTCTAAAAGTTTAAAAAATGCCCTTCTGGCATCAATTGCGTTTTTCTGCCATATATCATCAGTAAGATAACTGTTCTCTATTCTAATTCTCTTTGGATGTGTTTTCCTATGACACTATTTCAATTTTCAATCCAAACAGTACCAAAAAATAACCCTTAAAAAATATACTAGTATAAGATAAAGTCAATTAAAACCCAGAGAATCATAGAATTTCAAGAGTAGAATCCAAACAGTGCAAACATATTCAATCTAATGCATCATGAAAAATAATTCTGCCAACAAATATCACAGGAATGTCAACTAATTCTGCTAAAAAAGCGACTAAACGTAAGTTATATAATTAAAGCAATCAAAATTCATTTCAACTTCAAAATTAGCATAAGAGAGAAAAAATTGCAAGAAATATACCCTCAAGTTTTCGCTTTCCGGATACATATCCCTCCGTTTTGATCTTGACAATGGCACGACAAAGTGCGGGGCTTTTTGCAGCAGAAGCCACAGCCCAAGACGTCATTTCAGACGCCGGTGACTGTGGCAAGGGCGCCTCAGCTGGAGTCTTCTCTTCCTCAGGGCTTGCCCTGTTTCTCCTCTGCTTCTCCACCAACCTCTTCTGGGCCTCCATTCTCTTCTTTGCCTGATACTCATTGAACTTAACCTGCCCTTGTTCATTGTCCACTGGCAATGAGCAAGATCTTGTCAATGAAAGAAAGATCCCTGGTAACGACGAGTTGGATTCACCAGCACTTATTTTCTTGGCTATCACTCCAGTGTCAGAAGAGGCTGACCGAGTTATAGGCTTTTCTTTGAAGTTTTCAGTGTAAACTCCACCCAGAGAGAGTCTAAGACTAAGGTCTAGTTGCGGTTCACAATTGGATAATTGGGTTTGGTTAGACTCTTTCTCAGATGAGAATCTCAGTAAAAGGTTTCTTGGGTTTTCATTGTTTTGCTGCTTGGAAAGTTTTGTTTGGAAGCTCATTCCATGGCTTGCCTCACCCATTTGGACACACAAAAAAGGGAGAGAAGAATAGCTAAATTCTTCCTCGTCCTTCTGTTATCCCAAAAAATAAAATCAGAAAGCGTTACAAGCATAAATTTGACATAGAACACTCAAATTAAGCACTATAACACCATGCTCAAACGATAAAGTTTCCCTTTTTGGCAAAGAAATTAGATTAATGAGAGAAATTAAGAACATAATGCAAACCCAGATAAGCTAAAACTCAGTGTAACAAAATAATCAGCATGACAAAGTAAAAGAAGAAAAAAAAAAAATATTGATGAAAGAGTGCTAAACCCAGAAGAGCTTACATGGTTTTGAGGTTGATTGTGTAAGCAAAAGGGTCCAGAACTTGAACTAGTAACACAAAGTTGTCATTTTTGTTTGGCAGAGAGGGAAAGTGAGAACAAAAAAGAGGGGGAATGAGTTGAATGGAAATATAATAAATAGAGGAAAACAAAAACAGTTTCTTGCTTTTGCTCTTGGTTTCACAGGTGGCAAATTGACAACGCACTTGCAAATAGTCCACGTGGCGAACAGTGGAAAAGATACTAGAAAGAGAGAGCGAAAGCGAGAAAGAAAGAGATATTCTCACATTTCACACCCTGTACGATTACACCTCTAGCTCCAACTCAGTGTACTTTGCAAATTGCAGGCTGCAAAGAACCGCCCCCACCACCTGTAATGTAACAACTAGCCTGTGTACGTGTCTCCTCTCACTCTGGCTGTCTCATTCATTGTTCAAATTTAATAAAGAGTTGTAATAGATAAGATGTACAATATTTATACAACAATTACACAATATAGTTTATGTAACGAATTATCCATAATAAGTTAAAAATAATATCAGCCGTGGCTTAAATAAGAACGGTTAGTAACAGATTATCACTCAATGATTTTTGTGTAAATTTGTCGTGGAAGGAGCAATTCTCTTTAATGAATTAAAATACACGATCAATTTCACACCCAATACAATAAAACTATCAAAACACAACTAATATCACTCTCAATCACAATCACAATCAAAATTGCAATCATAATCACACAAATTAGAAAACTGCAAAATTAAATGTGTGATTGATTATGTGCATTCCTCTAAATTTATTCTTTTCCAATTTGATGAAATGGTCGACTAAGTAAATAGTCAACAAAAGGTGGCAAGTTTATATAAGCAGAGTATTGAACATAAAATGTTCATCATTCACAAATTGAATATGTTTTCAAGTTGTAGTATTAAATTTTTCACAAATTTATTGAGGGTAATTTGGCAAAAGAAAATGGTAGTACAACTTGCCCAAAAAACATAAACTACATAGGGAGTGGAAGGGTTGGGTGGTGATATATAAGGTTTGGGGGTTTTAAAATTGCAAGTTGGAAAGGAACAAAACAAAAGTGCTTTTGGAGAGTGACAGAAGCGGCGTCGCCGAATACAGTGGTTGGTTACTATGTTTGGAGAAGAGTGTGAGATTCAGATTATGTGGGTTGGTGTGTTGGGCATGTTTGGCTTTGCGGGGGGGACACGTGTCCATTGCATGATAGTCTTGTAACGTCAACTCCCTAAGACGTGTGTGTTTTTTGCTTCACTACGGTGAGACGGTTTTTTAGTTTTAGTACATGGGGATCTAGAAACCGTTCGTATGTGCCATGCATGACTCCCTCAAAACGAGGGGGCAAAAAAAAAAAAAAAAAAAAAAAAAAAGCTTCGCAAAGAGAAACTTTTAATTTCATTACCTCAAATTTTGGTAGGCTGGTTGGAATTCCAATGTTCATTATCTCATAGTATTTTTATTTTTCTGTGGTAGATATTAGCTATAATATAATTCATGTTGAATATGTTTTACGAAAAATTCTTAAGAATTATATCTTTATTATATAAATGTAATATAAAATTTGTGTTACAATGAACTATAAGATGAGTATATATAGTTGACTAAACTCTAAATTAATAAACCTCTAGTACAATTAGGAGACTTGACTTGCACACAAAGTAGAATTAGGCTTGAGTCTATTTTAATGAGCCAATATATCTCTAACATTTTAGTTTTTCTTTTTTCATATATATATATATATATATATATATATATATATATATATATATATATATATATATATATAGTAGTGAAACTGGAGATTAAGTTTGAACCACACGCATGAAATATCATAAAAGATGTGATTATTATTGTATTATCATTTGAAAATTTTAACATTTAATCTTACTTCAATTAAGGTATTTACAAGATATTGCGTATCAATGCAAGATAAGTTCCTAAAGATAATGAGAGATGAGGGGGAGATATTTTAGATTTTGAGAGATGAGGAGGAAATTTTTATGATAGGATGACATCTCACAAAAATTGGTGGGAGTACATTATTTTTATTTTTTAAAATGTATGATACTTCTATATCATTTGTAATTATAAACTTTTACACAAATGTATAAATTAGAACTAACCTCATCACATGCGCTTCGTGTGTGTAAGCGCACAATTGCACTTGGACCCAAAGAAGATTATGGGCTCAAGCCCAATGAGCCTTAAACAATAAAATGCGTAGAGTGTGGGCTCGAAACCTAGGTTAGAAGTGCTGGGAGCTTGATAACAGGCTTTTATAAACAAATACAGGTAAATAACGAATGATAATTGCAAATAGATCTCCTCGGACCCAAGCCGAGGACTACTTCTTTATTATTTCTCTTTCTTTCTTACATGTTACAATCCTTAATTCCTTTTCTTTTTCTTTAGAGAGAGAGTAAGCGAGAGAGAGAAAAAGAGAGAGATCCCCTTTCTTTTGCATTCCTCCCCCTTAAATACCCCTTTTTTAGATGCCTTTTGGGACCTTGACTAGAAGTTTTTGCCCTACTGTTCAGGGGTCGCTTCCCCATTAATGCGGCCAGGGAGGTAGGTGCAGAGCCTTTAATGCGGAGGTGGCAGCCTTTGCTCTAGATATTTTCCTTAACACTGGTGTATCGAGAAGGTTCAGGGTTTCTCCCTTTAACCATTAGTCTTTCTAGAGTTGAGCTTTGACCTTCATAATGAAGCTTTGAATTCTCTTGGGCTTGTCCGAGGAGAAGCTCGTCCTCGGCTCCACCCTTGGACCCTCGGCGTATTGGCCAATTCGTAGAGTTTAACTCTGGAGCAGGTCGGCCCTTCATGCTACAGTCCAAAGGCCCATATGCCCATTTGGGTCCTTTTACTCCCCACAGTGTGTGCAATGAGGCTTTTTTTTAGTGGTCTTATTTTGTAACAAAAAAAAAAACATGTAGTTTTATTTTATATATATAATTTTTATTTTGAAAATTTAATTTATAAGTGAGACTCTTTTTTAGTGGTCCTTTTTTGTAGCAAAAAAAATGTGTTTTTATATTATATATATAATTTTTATTTTGAAAATTTAATTTATAAGTGGATAAAGCAATTTGAAAAGTCAAAGAGTGACTCTATTTTTTAGGCAATGTTTAGTAGGAGTTAGACTTGTATATTTTCCTGATTATCCTTTAGTTTTGTCTCTACTTAAATATAGGAATGTAAGGGCTTTTTAGAACCATGAAAATGAGGAATCCAAACAAGAGAAACTCTTTAAATAGTTGTATAAATGATAGAGATATTTTAAAGTTCACATGAATCAATGAAGTAGAATGACCAAGTTTTAAATTGAATTTGTATAATGAATATTGTTACATATATAAGCCAAAAATTATATTTGATGAAGTCTACAATTAGTGATCATTCATTTCACTCAGGTTTTGGAGGAACCAACAAGAAATATCATGAAAGAGTTTAAAGTTGACATCGATATGGTACCGGTCAAAGTTACTCTAATACTTAAGTCAACACTCATAAAGATTATATTTTAGAATATGATTTTACTAATATGTGCCCTAAGAGTACACAATAATATACCATTTTTGAAAAAAAAGTTTTATCAAGAATTGAAATTTTTTTATAATTTTTTCAATTCCCCATAAAATGTTTTTAAAAATGGATGACTCATTAACCGAACCCTTTAGAATAACGCATGTTTTTGGGTGTTTTTCATACTTTGCAATGCTCATTTGGGAAAGTATATTCATGACACTTCCAACATATCGCATGATTTTTGTTTCACTCATAATTAGGATTGTGGAGCACGCCTGGATTGAGATAGGAAAAAATCTAGAGAATGTGTAGCAATAAATGTTAGAAAATAAAATAAGCCTTATATTTGTAATTTGCTATTTATTATATGATTAAACCTTCACTATCTTTTATTGAGAGCACAGTATACCAGAAAGTTGTATGCATACCATGTTCAGGAGTGATGAATTACTCCCGAAAAGGAATCTATTGGAGTAAAAAAAAAAGTATGCCTAAACCTATTTAATGATTTAAAAACTTTAAATTACTACCTTAGTTCAATATTTATTTAAAATGTAAGGGTATGAACCCATCAAATTTGAAGAAATGTCGCCCTTTTCTTCTACTTCCTCCCTTTTATAATGCAAATAATGATAATTTGGATCATTTAATAGATTCATCATCTTTTATATGTCATAAAAAAGAGTGTAAACTATAAATTTAACATTTATTTTTACAAGAAAGTTAATGCTATTTTTACACATATTCATTATAAATGCTATTTTTGTAGATGTTAATTATATGCTAATATGCATGTAACTTTGATTTAAAAAAATAAAATTGCCTTTCCTCCTTCAAAATAGGAGAATCATAGAAGGTGATTCCATATTTTTTGTTTCTTCCATTAAGTATTTAATTAATCATGGAGAGAGATTAACAAAACCCATTAATAAACTTGGTTGTATTTGATTCAACAAAAATATTTTCTGACTGTAAAATATTTTCAATTTTTTAGTTGTGTTTTTGAAAATATTACTAAAATCATTTTTTTTACCACTTTCTAACATTTTCTCTTCTCCCAAGCACATATATAATAATAAAAAAGAAAATTTTAGATAAAAAAATTCGTGATCAAGGATTGGTGGTGGCGGCGATTAGTGGTTGGCCACCAATGACCAATGACTCTATTGTAGGTGATAGGCCAAAAACTTATTGACCCATTGACAAATTAATTAATTATTTATTTAAGTTAATTAATTAAGTCAATTTAACATGCAATAGTGTGGTAGCACAAACAAATCACCAACTAAGTTAAATGCAGCGGAAAATAAATTTGACACAAATGATAGTTTACGAATGGAGAAAACTACCGAGGGAAAATCCCACCGAGTGAATTTAAGGTCACCATTTTCGAGAATCTACTATTATCAAAACAAGCGGTTGCAAGTAAAAGGACTCCCAATACCTAAGACCAACCTACATTTGAACTCTTACCCCAATACCCAATTGGACTTGCAATGTAGCGGCAATCTCTCATTTCAATGCACAAATCCCAGTACGTGACTAACCAATGATGCACAAATTTCAGTACGTGACTAACACACCAATATTGAGGAAGATGTTGGCTGCAAAGTTTTTCAGTTCATCAACATAAAGATCAAGAAGCTCATTGGTTGCAAAATCCTTAGCGCAAAGACGCAATAGCTTCTACAGCAAGAATGATGAACTAGGGCAATTTCTGTTTCCGGTCACAATATGCATGTAGGGATTCAACAAAACCTTTTTGCAACAAAAAAACGGTCCTTAAAATAATCCTTATATATGTCTAGGGTTGTGAGAAAAGAAACCTTACACAAATACACTTGAATATGCATGTAATCAGATTTGAAAACTCTAATTTCGTAATTCTTAACGAATACAACTTCTGTCGAGTTTCAACATTAAATCTCGATAGATAAGCTTTTGTCGAGACATTTGTCTAGTTTTAATGAACAACACTTTTTCATTTCTTTCTTGAACAGACTTGCATGGCTTTAATACTTGACTTGAATAATATGTTTCTTGAAGTCTTAAACTATCCTAGATCTATCCAATTATAAATAAAATGCGTTTTGTCAAAAGATTAGATAATTACATCAATAATGTCCCTAACAGTAGGGTGGTGGTTGGTTGGTAGAGAGTGGAGAGTAGAGGGTGGAGGTTCTGTTGATAAGTTTTGAATGAGATGGAAAATGAAAACGTAAACCAAATTTTGTCATAAAATGCCTTTATTTTATGGTCAATTGAAAAACAATTTATGATTGACCAATATTTTCCATTGCCCCAAACACTTGTAAATGCAAAAAAAAAAAAAAAAATATTTATTAAATAGTTATGTTAACAAGTGTTTTAGGCAATTATTAATAAATCATATTAACAATATTTTGACATTAATTTTATGAAAAATATATAAAACAAAAACTGTCAAAAAAAACTATTTTATCATTTTCTCATAAAAATGATTTTCCTTTTGTTTAAATCAATTTTCTTAAACTGGGTCCTTTGTTGGATCCATATTGAAGAGTGAACCTGAGCACACCAGAAAGTAGAAACCTTCCAAAAATGTATTATTATTATTATTTTTTTTTGGTAAAAGAATTATTATTATTGTTACATTGACAGAACGTAACATCCCCAAGTGGCCAACATGCACATAGGAGTTTCAAAAGAGCGGGGAGAGTTTACCCAAAAAATCGCCACGTGGCACGCCTGTCTGTGTGTCTGTCAGTCAGCCTCTTTGATTTGATGTGACTTGTAAGGGCCAGGAGTGTGGGACCCATTTGAGAGAGTCCTCTCATCTCAACTCAACTTGCACTTTTTCAACGGAAAAAAAAAAAAAAGTTATCATATTCGCACCACCGAAACGAAACCCCAAAGGACCCAAAAAAAAAAAAGGAAAATGAAATTAAAGAATGGTTGACACGTGTAACAAAGCAATTAAAGAAGAGCACGTGGCGGGTCCTCGATTGATTTTGTGTGTTGGGGTCCAACGTTAGCCCATTTGGCAAGTTGTGAAAGCTACGTGTCGGGAGATAAAACCCGAGCTGAGCTGAGCTGACAATTACCTCAAATCAATCATATATGTCCCTTCCCACGCGCACACCTGTTCTTTCAACAACAAAAAATATACATACACAATACATCACTCCTTTCGTACGGTTAGCAGTTATTATGTTGTTGTACACTCATATTCCAACGCGCTCATACTACTTTGTGGACCACCTCTTCCCTTTTATTTATTTATTTTTAAATTTTAAATAGGTAGAATTTCAAATTGTAGTATGATTTTTTTTAATCATTATATGTGACACAAATTGCTTATGAATGTAGGTGGGGTTCGAATTCTAGATATTTTATTTGAGGACAACAAATTTTATCAGGTTAGCTAATTAGAGCTTGTTTAAAATTTTTAAGTTTTGTCATTTTGATATGTTAACTTTATAAATGAGAGAAAAATTACAATTATGATGTCCTATGCATGTTAGTAATGCTGTAAATGAATTAAAAATTCCATTAATAACTTAGGTGTAGTTCGTGAAAAGTTTATTTATTTATTTTTTTGATAATTTAATAGATACAATAGGTTAGAGGGGATTTGAGCTGTTTGCATCTTTATTGAAAATATTAATAAGTTTCAATTAAATTACAAGACTTTTGACGGTTTGTTTATATTCAATTGTTAATAATCAAAACAAACTTCTCATTAAGAGTTTTGTAATTCAATTGGTTAACACTTTGAAGTATTTTTAATAAGAATATTTAAGTTTCAAATCATCCTTCTCCAACTATTGAATTATTAAAAAAAAAAAAAAAACTTATCATTTGAAGATTTGTTTTATAGAGGAGGAGTTGAGCTCAAAAGCTCTTGAACGTAGTGCTCTTTGAATATATATATATAGTCAAAACAAACATTCTGAACTATCATACTTAACATAGGATCGACCAGGCTTGCCTTGGAATTTTGGTAAAGGCTTATCCACAAAATTTCACTTTTGCAATTGCGAGGGAGTTTGGCTCAACCCATAAAACACCCACTTGTATATTTGTTATTCAAAAAAAAAAAGAAAAGAAAAGGTTAAGCTGACCAAATCAGTATTGGTCTTGGATATTAATCAAACAAATTAGTTAAAAGACCATATATTATGCTTGTGACTTATATCCTTATAACCCTCTCTTTCTTGTGTCATTTTCTTAATGGGTGGCACAACAAGTCGACATTGATTAACGAAGATAAAGGCATGTGCGAGCTTTAATATGGTATTGAGGAGATGTTATTTCATACACCTGAGATGTAAGTTTCTCATGCACCTGGCATATACAAGACTTTTGTAATATTGAGTGGTCAATAAAGAAGAAGAAGAGGAACAAATTAGGATTATGAAGAAAATAGGAAAATGAAGTGTTTTGAAAAGTGAGGAGATATATGTGCTAATATGTTTATATAAATTATTGATGCAGGGTATATTAAAATTTTAGGTGACAAAAACTATTTGTCTCTTAATTAGTAGTAGGAATAAGTTCTGTCAAAGGGGGAAAAAAGAGAGGAAAGTCTTCTTTCAAATCGGCTTGCAAGAATTTCCTCTAACTTATTATTTGATGACTGATTCATAAAATCATTCATGTATGTTATTTAACCAAGTCACATAAAATATTAAATAGATTATGTAAGAAGTATAAGTTGATAGTTTTATTGATTGTCATGTAGTGAGTTGAAAGAATTTTTCAAGAGTCATATGATTGTATATTCCATTAAATAAATAAATAAAAATTTAAGGGGCTTAAGGTCAAATGATTGCCTCATAGGAGCGTGTAAACCATGCGTGATTAGGGGTGTGCATGGGTCAGGTTGGGTCGGGTTGAGGGAATTTTTTGACCCAACCCAACCCATCACATATGTCCAACCCAACCCACATGGGTCGGATTGGGTTGAGTTGAACCCATGAGTTGGACAAATTTTTTATTATTATTATTATTAAATTGAACCCATATTTTTTTTATTAATTATATAATATATTTAAATATATATTAAAGAAAGTAATAAGATTTTATATTATATATGTTTGTAGGAATCGATGAAGTGCTTTACAGCTGGGTTCTAACTTAAAAAAATATTTATTAAATATATAATATATATTAAAATATGGGTGAGTCGGGTTGGGTTTGGTGGGTTTGTAATTTTATGACCCAAACCCAACCCGACCCGCTACAAATTTTTATTTTTTATAACCCAACCCAACCCACTAAGCCCTAAAATCCAACCCAACCCAGCGGGTTGGGTTGGGTTGGGTCGGATTTGGCAGGTTGGTAGGTTTTCTGCACACCCCTATGCGCGATCTTCAATCCTAAAAATGGGGATCCTCATGTTTATGAAAGTAAAAATATGGGTTAGTGGATATATTCAATCCAAAGAGTGATTGCTTTCAAAACGTGGAAACAATGATTTAATATTAATGTATATATTGTCTACCATATGACAAGTAGAAATATACTAATTGCAATTAGATGTTGCTTAGCAAAAGACCAACATCGTCTCTGCCTACTGGCTAAGCAGAACTATAATAATAGTACTACTGAGAGTCGGCAAGTTTTCAACCCAAAATCCAAGTGGACCAAGCCCACAAACTTTTAATCTTTGAATTCTTTGTTTTTTGTGGGTTAAAAGGTGCACCGAGAATCAACTTGATTAGGATTTAACATTTATTAATCAATGAGTAGTGATAGTTACACATTGTGTATATGAGACAATTGAAATATTTTGATCATTTTACAATTATAATTGAAATGATGTTTTGAAAGCATGATTTCAACTGAAATGTATACGACAATGTGTAACTCAGCGTGTGTAATAATAATTAATGTTACTAATTAGTGATTACTCTCTCTCTCTCTTTACAAAATTTCCTAGTAAAGCATATTGGGGTTGGACCCAGTTCAGGTTTTTCCTATATGATTGGTTCATAAATTAGATAGTTGGATTTGATTCTGATTTGAGGTAGATTTAACATGACCAATTTACTCCAAACAAATTGAAGGAGATTTTTTAAGAACATAAAGATAGAAGATGTGATTACTGCGCCTCCAAGGGGGAACCATGAGGTACGTACATTTGGACTTCTTATACATGCTTCTTTTCAACATTGAAAGTTTTTGAATTATACGCATCCATGTTGTGTGTTTTGTCATTGAAAAACTTGATTGACAATGAGATTTAAGGTTTAGGTTAATATGTAAATAATGATAAAACTAAATTTCAGCAAAAAAATGATAAAACTAAATAAATCTACCATTTTATTAATTTTCTTCTCTAATATTGCTCTTTTCAAAAGGAGTTACTGTACGTAAGCACTAAAGTCTTATAAAAGGCATATTACACGTGGTTCAGGGTTTAACCTAAAGATCAAAAAGAATTTAAGATGAAGAAAGCTAGTCATACTATGTAACTTAGGCTTGTGTTTGGTAGCACAAGCTTGCAACAAATGGGGATTGTTAGAAAGCAACCATCATCATTCATCACTGATATAAGCACTTTATTATTATTAATACATAGCATCACCATCTACAATAGAAATAAATGTGTCTTAAGGAAGATTTTTTGTTTTTGCCAAAGGATTACCTTAACAATCTACCAAGAAAAAAAAATATATTTTGACATCTATGATAATGTTTGGTTATAAACTTAGTTGTTGCTAAAT
This sequence comes from Castanea sativa, assembly GCF_040712315.1. Classification (NCBI taxonomy): domain Eukaryota; kingdom Viridiplantae; phylum Streptophyta; class Magnoliopsida; order Fagales; family Fagaceae; genus Castanea; species Castanea sativa. Next base: position 34,402,831 of record NC_134016.1, on the reverse strand, counting down.
AGCTAGTTGGTTACAACTTCACTTAATATATTTTTATTTAATGTGAATTTTGATAAATTTATCATTAAATTTTCTTCTTGTATCTACACTTTAGAAGTTCTAAAATATCTTTGTAGTTAAAACCAAAAAATTAAATAATTAATACTGGGGTCTCAAATTAACAATAATAAATCTAAATTCTTAAATATTTGCACATATTTTTTCGGGTAAGTGCAACTGATTGCCAATTAACATAAAACTATTTATTAGCTACCATGACTTCGCAGATTTTCCAACTAAAGTCTACCAGGTGACCTGATGGTTATTTATTTATTTTAATTCAAACCGTTATAACCACTATGTCAAGTCAAACTACTTTCAAGTTTTCAGCCATGATCTTAAATTTGACTTTCATTAATATTTTTTTTAAGGAGAAAATTTGACTTTCATTATAAATTAATATTTGTTTTTTAAGTACAAAATTTGACTTTCATTATAATTGAAAAGAAAAGGCTTGGCTACAATTCCACTCAATATATTTTTATTAAATTTGAATTTTAATAAATTCCCAAATAGATAACATATTTTTTTCTTATATCACTCAATATATACTCATATCTCACTATTGGTTGAATCTTTAGATTGATGAACCATACAAAATTTTGGATCGGTACAAAAGAGATACTTCATTTATAAGAAAATATAAAAAACTATGCTTTTTGGAAAAATACCCAAACATATGGTTTTATCCAAACAGTTCATATATTTTTTGATGTTAAGTTATTTTGATAAGGTACCATATTTTCTTTCAATTTTGCACTTTTATTTATGGCTTTTTAATTCTTTTGCTTTGAAACTTAAAATCAGTTGTTATAAGATTAATTATATAAAAAATTAAATTTTATATTTAAATAATTTTTTTGAACAATACTGTAAGGACCAAAAATCACGCATGAGACTAAAGCCCACTATGAAATCCAATAGTTCAAGGCCCAAAATAAAGAATTTGTAGAGAGAGAATAAAACAACAAAGGACGATTGCGTCCCGAGGATTCCACTCAAAGTAACAAGGAATTGGAAACGCTCATTCTCAGGTTTTCCCAAGGAGGAATCCTTTACATTCAAATATCAATATTCTCTCTATTCTTAGAGCAGTGTTCATCCCCCCCTCTTCTAGCCTCTTTCATCCCTATTTATATTCTTTGCTCTTGTCATCTCAACTATCAATCTCTTACCTAACCATTTTCTTTTGTTGACACTTGTACGATTGCTTGTAGAAGGTGGTGGAAAGAAGCTGCCTAGCTGTGATTTGCACTGTTCAGGTCACCTCCACATCAATGCAGCTAATAAAGTTGTTGTTCCTCATTTAATGCGGCCAAAAAACTAGGTACAAAACATTCAATGCGAAGTTCACAGGCTATCTACCCTCAACCCCGATATTTTCACTCTTTCTACCATATATCACCAGTCCCTTTGTACTTCTCCACGCAACCACGTCCTCACGTCTTCGGGTCCTCGGCCCTCATCCTAACTAAGATCTTCTTCGTTCCTTGATCTTCATCCTCGATCTTCGGGCCCCCACAAATACTATTCTATATTAATTTCAATATTTGGTATACTAGTATATTTATGTTTAAATTGAATATCATATTCTTTTTCAGAGTTTATCTTAATTTTTTATGTACTCTTTAATTTATATATATATATATATATGTAATTAAAATAAATAAATTATTAATGCAATAGTTTAACCAATGACCAATGGTTGAACCAATAAACCAACGTACCAATCCCTTGATGGTCAATGTTTGGTATGGCTCTCAATTTTCATAACTATGCATGTGTGCCATATTACTGTTTATAGGATGATAGATAAATGTACCCCACTGGCTAACACTCTGCGGGCTTCGTTTAGTGTGGTTTTTATAGAATTTTTTACTTTTTAATATCTATTTTATATGGGTTTTAGTTAGTTCAACTGATAAAAAAAATTGTCTTCAAATAAGAAATTTGAGATTCAAATCTCATCCACATTAAAACCAATTTTTTTTTATTTTTTTTTATATAAGATACAATTTCTACTATAGCTTAATCTAAGTATATATGTGTGTGAAACTTCTTCCTAGAGACTTGAACCCCGACCTTTGCCCTCTACACCCCCACAAGTATTTATACTTATGGAGTAACCACCACACCAAGAGTGCACGGTGGTACATTAAAACCAATTAAAAAAGACAAATAAGGGACACAAAAAGAAAATTGAATTTTTATTAATTGCTCATCAACTTCCACTCCTGGCAACAGCCCTTACAAGGCCAACACAAACCACATTCTCAAAATAAATCATTGAAGAAAAAAGAGTCTCTCAATATGCACAGAGAGGCTAGTTATTTTATATAGGGCTTACATGTTTCATTTATTATAGGATTTAATTCCTTTTTAATAGAGGAAAAAAAAGATTCTTTCTTCTTAATGATATTACTTGTTACAAAAAAAAAATTACTTGAACCAAAATTAAGATAGAAATTTATAGAAGTGACTTATATATCTAACATGACAAAATTTCTTCCCCAGATCTCCTTATTTTCTCTCTCTCTAAAGAGATTATATTTGGCAACATTTGTTGAAAGCGTCGCAATAGCCTATTGTGACAGTCTAGTAGCGACATTTTTAACCGTTGCAATAAAAAATGTTGCAATAGATCATTTGTGTCCATACAGCAATGTTTTTACGATTTTTGACAGTGTTTTAAAAACGTAAAAAACCTGAATTTTTTTGCAGTGCGAGCTTCTTTTAATTGATATATAATAGTAGTAGTAAAATATTATTCTCAAATTTCTTCATTTTATTGCACATTAACTTTCCCATAGAATTAGCTGCTAATAGTAATACTGCCATCAATGTGAAAGCCAAAAGTGTGAATTCCAATATTCCATAATGGTGATCATATGTTGAAGCGTACCATAGAAACTCATAACTGAGTATCAAATGGCACCAACTGATTGCTCATCCTCCAAAATCAACTTCTTCTCAACCCTCACAGTAACGAGAACATATTATCTTTTCCACCTAAAAGCCACTCTCAAATTTTAGGTTTCTCTTTTCCAATCAACCTCCACCCTAAATTCAATGCCCCAAGACGAAATCTGACTTACACCACAATTCATTTAATTAGTGGCTTTGCTGTGTTGGGTGAAAAAAAAAACACCATTGTACATGAGATACACATTCTACTCAGACATGCAACTTTTTCTTAGACTTGCAATTGGACAGGATGTTCTTCCTAGCTAGTTCCTACCTTATGACTAGCCATTGATTAGCCAAGTATTCTCAGCCAGTTCATATTGTGTTCTACCATATATTGAGGCTTATTTTCAGTCACGAAACTGAAGAAAGTAATTTCTAGCTACTTTTTCTTCTACTTTTCTCTCTTTACATTCCAAACATACCCTAAAAAAGTAACAATAATGATAATAAGAAGTATTATCTTATACATTATTACGAGAATTAGAAAGCTCCAACACATTGCTCAGTCAAAGTCTACGGAAAGATGCAGTCTAAACTGAACGATAAAAGAACTAGAAGTTCGATCTGTTTGAAAAGAGCAACAACACAGTCTAAAACTGTCATGACTTAAATTGTGAAACCCTTCAGAAAAGTAAACTTGGCTAGAACTTTGTTGCATCGTTCTGTCAGTAATTTTTTCTTCACCTCCCAGTCTCTTTTCCTTGTGTTGGTAAGTTTTATATCATCCAAAACCTTACGAATTTGGTTTCCGATTTCTTGGAGAGAGGACTCCAGCTCCACTATGATAGTTTTCTTCATCTCCAATGAGCAAAGCAAGACAGAGTGACGGGCATTATGGTTTATGATTTGATCACCAAGTCCTTGTAGAGAAGAAGCATTTTCATTCACCTCAGCTTGGAGAGTTTTGAGTTTGTCCATGGATTTTTTGTGTTCTTCCAACAAAGATCTGGCCTTTAAGCAGTTAGATCTTATATCAACGAAGAAGTTTTGCACTTGCTCAGCTAACTCCTTTATTTCAATGATGTCCTTACTTAGCGAAGGAATGTCCCCGATCAACTTCAGCATGGCAAGTTGATTAGCACTCAAGGTAGTGTCATTTTGTAACATGTTAGAAAGTTTTACAAGTTGGTTTAACTTGGAAGGATCAACCAGCATATGGAAATTCAAGGGTAGGAGTGATGAAAGGTTTTGACGCGCGATTATCATATCAAGGCTTGGATTGGAAGAACAAAACTCGCTGGAAAGTAATAGAGCATGCAGTGCAATTGAAGTTGCCTTCGGCTCATGATAAACTTTTGCTATGGAATTCACAATTTTATCGAATTCCACCATGTTTGATTCAGCTGAAGGGCCTGAAGTTGCATTAGCAATCACCTTGTTGGATATGGTATAAAGAGGAATAGGTATGTTTATATCAAGATCAACTGTTTGTTTTGCATATGTCTGAGTAAGATGTTTAATGGCTTGGAGTGGGGCTAACTTTTCTTTTCCTTTTGAAAGGATCATAATTGGAGCTCCTTCTTTTTTATTGTTTGTAAGTATTTGTGTCTTTGCTGTAGTCTTAACACCAGGCTTTGGTGCTAAAGGGAGTGGACCTGTAGCGAAGGTAGAGTTTAAAAGTTAAGGCATGCAATGGTATCATATATTAGCAAAATTTAGATAAAAAATGAATGATGAAAAGAATGAAATATACCCAAGTAGAAATTTAGAACTAACATAAAATATAACCTAGAGCATAGTATTGATAAGAATGAAATACCCACATACAAAGAGCATGGTAAATGAAAAAAGAAGAAGAAGAAAAGCACAGTAAATATATCTGCAAGTTGAGCCAAACGGTGCACGTAATTTTCAGTTTTAGAATTAAAAGAACAAGGGAGATTTAATCAAATTATCCCAAATTAAAAAGGGAATAATATTCCTAGCATGAAATAATAACAATTCTCCCTGTTATTACTGATCTTCATATAATCATATATCTTTTTTTTTATGTAAAAAAGGAGATAGTGACACATGGATTCTTATAAGCTATAAATCATAATTAGAGATGCAGATACTGGCTCTCATTCTATCTAGAAATTAACCTAAGTTTTTTCTCCCCATAAAAGGAAGAAATAATTGTGAAAGTTATAAGGAAATAGTGGAAGATGGACAAAAGCAGTGAGCAACTATCACATGTCAATGTTACTATTAGTTGGAGCTATTGACAAGCCTATTGATCAAGGCTGAGTCAAGTCTAGGCTGTTTTAATTTGAAAATTAACAAGATCCAAAGCAGATTTGAGCTTCGCTCAGAATTTAAATGAATAATCTCAATTCAATTCTTAACTAAACCAATTCCGTGGAGTCATTAGGTGATTTAGGGTACTAGCAACACTAATGAGTACTGACTACATTAGCTTAGCAAGTTGAGAGTTCTTCAGCTTTCTTGGATGAGAACTTAATGAGATCCAAAATAAGGTTGAGAATAACTTGTTATCTTATGAATGATCTCAAAGAGGTCGTGCAACAATCTATATATGTTTATGCCAACCCTAGTATATATATACTACCTTAGAGGTGATCTATTGTTTTAACATGTCTCTGATACAAAAATATACATGAGAGTGTAATTTAAACAAACAATTTCCAGCAACATTCAAGACAATTTGTTGGGCTAGTTGACAGCCATTAGCTATTATAGAACTTTTCTTTAATTAATGGAATTCAAAAAGAGAGAATATAATAAAGAAAGGTAACTAATCAAAATGACTATAAGAATCGCTGGATAATTGTAGAAAATCAATGGAACAATGACATATTTGGCAATAATAAAAAGGTAAATGTGCGCGCGCACACATATATTTTTGGTTTTAAAATTAGACTACAAAATAGAATGAGAAAAATAGGTAGAGCAATTGAAGTAACCAAACTTAATAAACTTTTTGTCGATTTTTGTTGGATTCGATTCAGACAAGGGAAGTTCTTTTCTAACACGTATGTGAAAGGTAAACCAAAACCTTAATGAACTTTTTGTCGATTTGCTGTTGGATTCGATTCAAGCAGGGGAAGTGTTTGGCCTGTAGATAGAGGTTGGCAAACCGTAAACAAATGCAATAAAATGTTAGTCTTGTAAGTGTGTTTTAAGTCAATTTCGAGGTTAAGACTGATGCCTAAGAGTACTGCTCTAGAAATACTAAAGTTTCTGTAATATCGACACCTACGAGACTTAGGTAAGTTTGATCGATTAAGAAATATTGCAGTGTTTTCAAGCCCATTCAACCGACAAGTTGCTTGAGTTTTGTGCCATCAAAGGAAGACTATAAAAGAAAACCTAGAGGACATGGTCTTAAAGACTTTTGGAGAGCCTTTCATTTGCATTTAGAGTTGTGTTTACCAAGCTCTTTGAAAGCATCATCCAGAAATAAAGATTGAGGGAACTGAGGGCTTGGTGATCCTAAAGTTGCTACATCCAGAGTTCACAAATTGTTGGAACCAAATCTTCAAGTAAGTACTTGGAGTCGTGAATGCAAAATTGAGGTAACCAAAACCTTAATAAGCACTTTTGTTGATTTTCTGTTGGATCTGCATTCCATAGAGACCTAAAAGTGATTATTTATTTTCTTACGCCAAAATTGTCAAATTTAGTTTTATTTTTTGGCTTTCCTAAATTTCCAATATAATCAATTTTTTTTTGTTAGTTTGTTCTGGTCAGATTTAGGATTGATTATCTCAAAATGTCAGAGTATAGAAGCACTAGCTCTACATTTGTTTCGACAGAAAATGTTCTTTAAAAAACATTTTTTGGAAAATTGATTTGTTTTTCTATGTTTAGTTATGATCTTGAAACTGAGTTAGAAAACATTTATGTATAAAATTGACTTCTAACGGTTTGTTGAATATGTGTCATATTAGAAAATGTTTTCCACTTTTCAAAAGTAAAAAACATTTTCTACTCCTTCGGGTTTATTTTTTGTTGATTAGGGAATTTTTTATTATTATTTATGTTTTTCATTCTACAACACCAGAAAATGTTTTTTTTTCTAAAACATATTTTTTGTTAAAACAAACATAGTAGGAAATTAAAGTTTGTGCATTTGAAAATGCCTAATTTCTTATATTTTGTTTGTGAATCTTGTCCACTTACAAAGTCTTTTAATTAATTTAGTGGGTTAATAATTGCTAGTGTTGGCATATTTCATGCCAAATTTCATTGCATTTGCAATTATTTACTTGTATTATTCTTTATATCGAGTTGTATTGCACATGAGGTTAGAGGATCATATGCTAAAAATTTGAGCTGCATTTTGGTTGAGCAAAAACTCCGGCAAAATTTCAAGAGAAAGGACAACTTTTAAAAATTAGTTAAATAGAGAGTTTTGCGAGAAACTCATGAGAATTTTGGTAGAGCAAAAACTCCTTGTTAAACAAAATTTTAAGCATAAAAGACAATTTTTAAAAATCAGTTGGACAAAGAGTTTCATGAGAAACTCATGAGAATTTCAGTCGAGCAAAATTTGTAACTTGAGAGAAAGTTGTTACTTTCATTCCCTACAATTCTTATCCAATTACCCCTCTTATATATATCTCACGATACTCATAAAATTACACCCTAATTATCAAAGTGAAGAGTGAGAGAGCTACACATTACCTTAGAGCAAAAACTCATAGTAGCTCCATAAATTCTCCCTCTCCAAATAGTTATATCTATTGAGAGGAGACCCAAGCCTTATGCCTTGATACCTTCAGTGATCTTGGATTGAAGCTTAATGCTGGGAATCATAGGAGCAATCCCTACAAATCTTCAAATGGCCTTAAAGTGTCCAAGCACTTGGACTTGCAGTTGGCGTCTCAACTTGCAGAATCGGAAGCTAGTAAGAAGAAATAATTGGTCCAATCGGTTGCTAACAGGAGCACAAAGCTCGGATACATCTGCTCTTAATTAGGACTTGGAGGATTTGCAAATGTAATATATCGCAACTATCTTTACTAGTAGATTGATTTGGTGTTATAAGCCGCAGAGTGTTTTTTAATTTATTTGTTGTGGATTTTTCACTTTTAAACACATCGCTGTGTTTGGGTGTGTGGGAGTAATTGAGATTTAAAGTTTTTTTTTTTTTTTTTGTGTTTATTCATGCAATTAATCAATTGGCTAATTAGCTTAATTGTGTAATTAGCTTAAAATTAATAACTTTTGGGGTCTAAACACAAATTTTTTCCTATAATATCCACTCTTGATAATTGTTCTTTATAATTAGATTAAGACACCAATTGGTTTTTTGGTGCAGATGGAGATTGAATTCCAAATCTCTTATTTGACGACAAAAAATTTTATGAGTTGAGCTAACTGGAATCCGCGACTAAGAGCTACAAATTGGTATAACTTGTGGCTTTAGCCTTAAACCTAGAAAAAAATATATATTAATGAGAGAGATAAACATTGAGGGAAAATACAAGTATCCTAGGAAGGGCAAATTGGAGATTGAACTAAACCAAAAGTTTGTCATTATATGAAAATTTGGCAATAAGATCAAAGAAAACAAAATATAGCTTGCAGCCACTAACATAGTAAGGAAATAAATTCAAGGCATGCATGCAGGTAATGACAGTAGTAGTCCTTACACTTGCTGCTTTTCTCTCTTGTAGCGGAGAGAGGTATAGCTTTACTTTCCGGAGCTTTCCACACCTCTTTCTCTCTCCCTTTATCAGTCTTCTGATCGGTCTTTGCACGATGAGGGAAACCCGGCGGAGGAGAAACTTTGCGGTCGCATAAACGAGGCTTTGTACATGGAGGGAAACCCGGTGGAGGAGAAACCTCACGACGATCATCTTTGCTTGATTTTCCCCAAGTGACAATCTTCTCTCCTTTGAGATCTTCCATGTTTTCTAGAGGCATTTTTATTACAAGAACAACGTTTCAAACACTTTGTTTCAGCCATTAATGTCATACATATGTTAATAGGAAAGAAATAAATAAATCAACAGCCTTGCATCCCTAACGTTATTGTTTCAAACCCTTTTCATTTTTATGTTTGTTCTCTCTTTTAAGCTATACATATAAAGGTTTAAACAAGAAATATTCAAGCAAAAACCATCCATAGAAAGAAAAAAAAAACAAAGAAGAAAGCACTATAAGAAGCGGACATAGTTTCAAAGAATAGAGAGAATAATTGGTGTTTGAGAGTGAAACATTGTACGTACCTGAAAGTAAAAGAAGACTGAGAAATTGAAGAATTAGGAGAGGAAATTGTTTTTGGGGGAGGAAATGGTGGAAGGAGATTGAAATACATGTAGAGAGGCTAAGACATTGAATTAATAAGGTTGATATGTGCTTCGAAAACGCCACGTAAAAAAGGTCTCGCGAAAAAAGACACGTACGTTGTTCAAAGGGGTTTGTATCTCATGAGGGAGTTTGTCTTTTTGCATTAAGAAGAAGAAACTAATAAGAGTGTAAGTTACAGTCGCTATCACTTCGTGGGGCCCTTGTTGTAACGCACAGCTTGTTTGTTTCTATTATTTCTGTTTTTTTCTACATTAATTTTTTTTTTTTTGGCACAGTACTTTTTTTTCTTTGGTGAAAACAAACATACACACGTCAAGGGAGGAGATGAGATTTTAACATTAAAGCATGTATATAACAAATTTTTAAGAGAAGGTAAGACAAATTATAGTACATAGCATATTTTGCTTATGCATTGTCACTTCAGTCCAAATATATTAATTGTGCAAATAAATAACATTTGTTTTGTTATTAATTAATTAAATTTCAAGGAGAGAATAGGGGTTGAAATTTAAGTATGACTATTTTTAATAAAAAAATTTCAATAGTCATAAATTCATAATGGGAGAGAGGAGATTTGAACTCTACATGTCTCATTTAGAAATACCAAAAGATACTAGCTAAGCTATAAAAATCTAAATGAATTTAAGCAAGATTCTGAATCCACCTAAAATGTGTTCTTTATGAAAAATAACTAGTTGTGAATCCAAAAATTAGTGCAAGAAAGTTTCAATATATATAATAATTTGATAGGTATGATTGTGGAGGGGAGATTTGAATCATGAAACTCTCTGTTAAAAATACCAAAAAAAATGAGTTAAGTTACAAGACTTTTGATAGACTAGTTTCAACTTCTTATAAAAATCTTCCACAACTTATATTTTAAAATTATCCTTTTTAATTGAAGTTAAAAAAATAATAAAGACACATTAAAAATTGTATCTTAACTATGCATCTAAATTTGGTAACGCATTTTTGTTAGATATGCAAATCCACTTACCTTTTGGGGTAGTCAAGCTCAGTATTCATGCCAATGGGTTTCTTGTTGGCTTCTACCATTTTCTTTCTCCTGGACAAAAAAAAAAAGGTGTAATGAGTGATTGAAATAACAAATTAAAGGAAAATATTTTTTTAACTGCGACTTAACCTGCCCGCCCAACCCGTCTAGGCCTACCTGACGTTAGTGATGGTTGGTAGCGGGTCTCCGTCCCCAACAACCGAGACCGGTGGGTCAGTTGGCGGGACTGCCCATGGAAACCTGATTTTCAACTGACCCGATTGTCTATACACCGAAATGTCGCTGTTCTCTACCGATACGAGTGGTTCTCTAGCCTTTTTTGTCAGATTTGTCGAGATTCAGCAGATTTCAACAAGATCTTATGGAGTTTTGCCCAGATTTGGCTAGTTTCAGCCAGCCCAACTCCGATTGCTACTTGAGGAGGTCAAACCACTAGAACAGACTTTTCTTATCGGTCAACGGTGGGTCCAAATCTTGGGGGTCCTAACCAACCTTGGGCAACCCTAATTAAGGTTGTTGACACCCCATTTTGTAACCCACATTTAATCTCACTTGGAGGGTGAAAAAGTAATTTCACCTTAGAGATAAACATCTTAATTGTGGCCATTAGATCCTTAATTTATTTCATCAAAGTAATCTCAATGTTATAACAATCAAATTTACTAGTCATAAACCTTAATCGGACCATCAAATCAAAAGTTATCATCAAATCAAGTTTTAATGGCCGAGATGCATTCTCATAAATTAAGTCTGATTATATGTGATTATGAATAATTAATTCTAATTGGTTATAATTATAATCAATTTTAAATTAATGACATGTCATAATTCAATTTGTTAGAAATACAATTTATGGTAATGTTACGCACACTTGATTAATTAAATGGGCAAACATTATTCAATGGGTAATTGGTGTAATTATCTTTTTAATTGGGATAATTCGGTCATGATTTGGGGATGATTATTTTTGAAATTGAAGTAATTGGAGCCTATTAAAGTTAATTGGAAACTAATTTGGTGCATATTAATGTTAATTATGCTAAAACTATTTTTCAACAAATGACCTCTACTCACCATTTCATTTATATCTCTCAAAATATTTTGAATTTGTGAGTGAGGTTAATTTGCTAGAAACTAGACATTTGGGGTAATTTGAGCACAAGAATGAGGCAATTCCTATAAGAATTGAGAAAGCTATGATTTTTCAAAGTTAGCTCTGAAACTGTTACAAGAGTTATAGGAAAAACAGAAATTTTAGTCATTTTGCTTGCTCGTCACTCCTACTAAAATTGGGTCTATGTTCATGATTTTCTTTGATCCTTTGTCAACCCTCATTGAATGCCCTTCCATTCATATTCTTTCCATCACTACTATATAAATCCTCCTCTTCTCCAATCCAAAAGACACAGAAACATTGTCTCTTCTCCCCTCTTGAGTTCTAGTAAAGAAGAGTTGGTATTGTCAATATCTTGGTCTTCCTGAGGCTCAAAATATTGAGTGAGACTCACTCTCTCTCTCCTAGTTCTGCTTCTTTACTCCACCCTTAGGACCTCCACCAAAAGTCTCCTCCTCTACCGTGTGGATCTTATATACAGGTATAATCCATTTTCCTAACTTGTTTTTCATTTTCCTATATTGTTAATTTAAGGTTAAATCATGCTAGTTGATTATTTAAATTCCTTGAATATACTTGAATGTTCTTGATATTCTTGAATGTTGTTCATATATGTTCTTGGTTATTTATCACATGTTCATGCATGACACTAGTTTTGATCTTAAATCCATATCCAAAATATGAAAAATGTGTTGATTTCATAATTCTCTCAAATCTTTGAATTTAGGATATTACCATTCACTAGAATTTATTTTTCAATTCAAATGTAATGATGAAATGGAATTAGGGTTTATCACATGCACACACATTAAATTCACGCAAAGTAATGAACATGCAATTGATTGATAATATGTTGGGTGATATGACATAAATGTTGGCCACAGTCTAGAAAACCGGTTTTATCAGGCAAGGTGGGTGCTTAGCACCTTCCTATCTTGTAACATAACCTCTGAGCTTAGATCAATGGTTAGTAGATCAAATGCTATTCATGTAATTTTTAATCTCTAAGTTGTAACTGGAAAATAAAGTCATGTATTTTATCTTTTTTTTAATAGGCAATAAGACTTTTATTGAAAAAAATTGAACATCATGTTCACGATGGTGAACACTTTGAACAATGAAACAAATACAAGAAGATCAAGAGCTAAAGGAAATAGAAACTATAAAATCAGATACAGTAGTACAGTTTGTACACCCCCAAACACGAGCCCAAAGAAACAGAGTACGAAAAAATAAACATTTTAGTTGTTCCAAAGTTCTCGCCTTGTCTTCAAAAATGCGAGTATTACGTTCCTGCCAGACTAAATACATTAAACATGCCGGGACCATGTTCCAAATGGTTGAAAGATGCTTTCCGAACCAGTTTCTCCAAATAAAGAAAAAAGAGTTCACTGACCTTGACATTACCCATTGAATCCCAAACGCTGCAAAAACTTCACACCATAAGGCATGAGAGAACTTACAATGAAGAAGAATGTGGTCCACTGATTCCCCATTGCAGCAACACAAGTAACACCTATTAACCAAAAACTGACATTTCTTAATAAGGTTATCAATGGTGAGTATCCCATCATTTGCTGCTGTCCACAAGAAGAAAGACACCCGTTTAGGCACCTTAGCACGCCATATACACTCCCAAGGAAAAGCATCAGTGGTAAGACTAGATAATAACTTATAAAAAGAGCACACATCAAAAATACCAGATGTAGTAAAACTCCAGACCAGCTAATCCTCCCCCTTACCCCTCGGCATAGAGGAATAAATAAACTCAAAAAATGAGTATACAGTGGTTGCTTGCCAGTCCTGAGGACCATGACGGAACAATATATTCCAACTCCTACCTCCTTCTGAATTTGATACAACCAAGTCAGAGACCCATGCCTCTTTAGAAACTGAGCAAGCATACATAGAGGGAAAGAGTTCCTTCAAAGGAGTAGGCCCACACCATGGGTCATGCCAAAAACTAACACAGCTACCCTCCCCCACATTATACAAAATCTGGCTAAAGAACTTCTCTGTTCCTTCTTTAATACTCCTCCACATCCCACATCTGTGAGCACCTCTTACCCCTCTAATGCACCAGCCTCCTCTTGCCTCCCCATATTTGGCTGCTATAACCTGACGCCATAATCTATGATTTTCTTTCCCAAAACGCCACAACCACTTCCCAAGCAAAGCCTTATTAAACAGCACAACATTCCGGATTCCCAAACCACCACATACAACTGGCAAGCATACCTTATCCCAAGCAACTAAAGAATACTTAAAAACATCCTCTGAGGCCCCCCAGAGGAAATTCCTTTGAATCCTTTTAATTCTTGCTGCTACAACTTGAGGGATAGTAAACAACGATAAAAAGTAGGTGAGAAGACTCGATAGGGTACTCTTTAACAAAGTAAGCCTACCTCCTTTCGACAAATAAAGTCTTTTTTATCCAGCCAGTCGTTTCTCCATCTTTTCTATAATAGGATTCCAAATTGATGAATCCTTATAATGTGCTCCGAGAGGCATGCCTAATATCTCATAGGCAGAGTGCCCACCTTGCAGCAAAGGATACGAGCCAAACCATTCAACTCCCCAACATCGCCAATGGGAACAATCTCACTCTTTTGCTTACATTAACTTTCAGGCCTGTAATAGCTTCAAAGAATATCAGCACCATTCGCACATATAATAACTGTTCCCTAGAAGCATCACAAAACAAAATAGTATCATCAGCAAAAAGAAGGTGAGAGATAAGGATACCCCCATGTCTATGAGACCCCGCTTGAAATCCACCAAGAAAACCACCATTTTCTGTCCTCTTCAGCAGTCTACTCAACACTTCCATAACCATAAGAAATAGCGGAGACAAAGGATCCCCTTGATGAAGACCATGAGAGCTACCAAAGAAACCTGCAGGAGAATTTAACTGTAGAGATGAAGACCATGAGAGCTACCAAAGAACTGAGAATTTAACTGTAGAGATGCACGCCTTAATCCACCTAATCCACCTTGCCCCAAAGCCCATCCTTTTCATAAGGTAACATAGTGCATTCCAATTCACATGATCATAAGCCTTCTCAATGTCCAGCTTAATTATAATATCAGGGATACCACTCTTCAACCTACTGTCTAAGCATTCATTGGCAATTAGAACCGAATCAAGAATTTGTCTCCCTCCCACAAAAGAATTTTGAGAGTCAGATATCAATTTATCCAAAACCCCTCGAAGCCTATGAGCCAACACCTTAGCCAAAAGTTTATAAAGGCTGCCCACAAGACTAATAGGGCGAAAGTCTTTGATATTTACTGTATTAGTCTTCTTGGGGATCAAACATAAGAATGTGGCATTGAGAGATTTCTCAAAAACACACTAGCTATGAAAATCTTTGAAGAAAACCAATACATCCCCTTCTAAAACACTCCAGCATTTCTGATAGAAAGCAATAGTAAACCCATCTGGCCCAAGGGCCTTATCACCTTCTGCCTCCTTAAGAGCCTCAACAATCTCCTCCTTCTCAAACTCTCTCCAACATAGACCTCTCAGTTTCATCTAGACAAGCGAAATCTAACCCATCAACAATAGGTCTCCAAGCTTCCCGTTCCTGATATAATTTCTTATAAAAATCCACCACCTGATCCATAACATCTGACTCCTCCTCAAAGAGAATGCCATCCACCTCCACTCCCCTAATCTAATTGGTTCGCCTATGGGAGTTGGCAATTCTATGAAAGAACCTTGTGTTGTTATCACCTTCTTTGATAAAAAAAGCCTTGGACATTTGCCTCCAAGAAATCTCTTCCAAAGAAGCCAGAAAATCTATATCTGATTTAACCACCAATCTTCTAGCCCTGTCCTCTTGAGTTAACACCTGCATCTCTTCTCTCCTGTCAATGTCTAAGAGTTCAGTCAATAAACTCTTTTTTCTAAAAGCTACATCTCCAAAAACATGCTTGTTCCAATGCTTCAAATCCCTTTTGAGGGCTTTCAACTTACAAGCTAGAACGTAACTTGGAGGCCCCACGAAATGATAATCATTCCACCAATGACGAACCTTATCCACAAAACCCTCCACCTTTAACCACATATTTTCAAATCTAAAAGGGCTTTTCCCCCTCGACATACCACCTGCCTCCACTAACAAAGGACAATGATCCGATACCACCCTAGGGAGAGTCCTTTGAGTCACATCTAGGAAATGCTCTTCCCAATCTGCTGACATCAAAACTCTATCAAGTCTGGACATAGAAGGACTATCAGAGTCTCGAAACCAAGTATGTTCACCTCCTATCAAAGGCGAATCAATCAACGAATGTTTTGCAATGAAATCTGAGAAGTTAAACATAGTTGGACTAAAAGAATAGCAGCCAAGTCTCTCAGCCGGGTAACGGATAACATTGAAATCCCCGAACAAGTACCAAGCCCTAGCCCATCG
The DNA here is from genome assembly GCF_040712315.1 of Castanea sativa. NCBI lineage: Eukaryota > Viridiplantae > Streptophyta > Magnoliopsida > Fagales > Fagaceae > Castanea > Castanea sativa. The sequence continues at coordinate 34,387,017 of NC_134016.1, read as the reverse complement.
TGATCGCACTAAATCTAATTCGCACCAAAGTCATGTAATTTTCTATTGTCAATGTGCATTTATTCTCAAATAAATAAAATGATGAATTTTTGAATTATGGTTTTCTTATTTATTCCAATAATTAAATAAGTGGCGATTCTATTGTAAAACCTTTAATCTAAAGGAAAAATGTAATCAATCGAACCTCCATTTTGAAAGACAATAACACACCTCCTCCCATTCACGTGGATTTGACCCAAATCAATCAATTTTAAAACGGGTTGGGGGGGGGGGTCTCTCACAAACACTATGAAGTATAAGAAATTGAGGTAAATAAATATGTTTAGCAAAACTAAACAAATATATTTAGCGAGATTAAATGAATATATATTAATCAATTTCCAAGTTAATATATTTAGGATTCAACATTAAAATCATGCCAATAAATGTACTAAGCAACATTATATGAAAATGTGTAGCAATATATAAATAGAGTAGATATATAAAAACTTATTTTAGTCACAAGCAAGCCATATTTTTCTTTTGGTCGAAACAATCATGAGATATGTGCAATAAGTCAAGCCCCAAGGATTCATGCTTGCAAGTGTAAATTGGCAGTAGCTACAAATGGATTTTAGCCTTATGTCACATTAGTGGTGTACTAAAGGGAAAATACAAGGAAATTAATAAAAACCAAGCTACTCCTTGTTATATATTAATTAAATAAGAGAGATAATAGGATATTGGTGAGATTGGGACAGAAAGGGCACTTGGGGAGTGCTACTAAATGAAGGAGAATTATTTTTGAGTTACTAATCAACTGAATTAGAGAAAACTTGTGTTTGGATTTCTCTAAGTGAAGTGGATGTTGAGTTTTTTTAGTTCACTAGCTTTGGTTTTTTGCAATTGATACATAATGTTTTGTGTTGAGCATATTCTCCCAGTAGAACATGTTTTCTTTGCACTCTACCCTTTACCCCCCATTCTCTTTTATGCCCTAAAGTGAAGGAGATAACTTATGATGATGGGTTAACTTGTGTTAGGTTAGTATTGACAAACCCATGACAAATTATGAGTCTTATTGATATGCAGTGTGCTTATTCAAGTTTAAGGTGAAAACTTAAGTTCAACTCTAGGAATGAATGGTTTTGTAAACATAACACCCTTTGTGATCAATTGAGACAAGCTCAGCACACCTCTCGATTGATTGAGAATTGGGAAATTTGATATCTTATGTGTTTTAATTAAGTCAGTATTGTGAGTTCAGAATGTTGGAGATATTACATGAAGTAATAATGGAAGAATAAGGTTAACACAAAAGACAAACAGAAAATAGATAACTTGAAGGCACTATATCGCTTTTCTTATACAATATTTGCCCCCCACACTATTGTGTTGGAAAATCTGGTTTTGTATCTCATACAAAACACACAGCGGAAGCAACAAACATGGATCTATTTCATTCATGATTGATAAGATACACTATGTAAATTTCAGAATTTAAGAACAAGATAGCGTACCTTGGTGTAGAGAAATTCAAAACAAAATATTAAAAATACTTGGGAACACTTTTAATCTTCACTCAAATTCCACTTTATGCCCAAAAAGTGTGGTATCTCAATCAGTTTCCAAGGGAGAATTATTGAATGGCTTCACTCACACATACACACCATTTCACAATGATGTCTCTCTTTTTCTTTTTCTCTTATAAAATTTTTTGTATGTTTCTTCTTTTATAACTAACTGATTATCTAATTGGGCTGGCTTATTGGGCCTTTCCAATTAGGCTTTAGTGTGTGGCTTGGAGTGGGACTAAAAGGGACCAATAAGACACTAGCTCCAATGAGCAATGAGCTTTTTTGTCAACTCTTGACAAGTCCAAAGTTATCATTAATTATATTTAATACCACTATATAAATATATTTGCACTCTAGGCCTTATTAATAAATTATATCCCAAGACTTTATTATACATGCAACACCTTCATAAAATATTTGAAATAATACAAAGTCATAAATGTAGACTGCCACTTTGAAGATTACTACATCTTAATCCTTGTGTACCCGGTTTAATCATTTAAGTTATTCATCATATATTTATGAAATCCAATTTCATAAATATATACTTTAGTATTTCCTTACTAAAGTGGTTAGGCCTAACACTCTGAATAACCAAACCCATTAAACTTATCTCAAGGGAATATTTTATATCTCCAGGGAATATTTTATATCTCCGAGATTATGAATTCCATTTTGAGAATATATGTTCCATCAATACTAAATGTGGCTGCCTAACATACTGAAATTTTGACTATTACTTTAGATCTCAAACCTGATATATCAAAGTAACCTACACCTTATGATCAGGTCCATTGTTCTCTCAGGATTAAGAGTTCATGCAAATAGAAGTCGTGAGATTTATTATTTATTTGACAGTCGTTAGGAGAATAATAATTTTCACAGCGGTCCATTTCAATATGTCTTAACTTTTAAAATATATCAACATACCAACTAGAAGTCTCCACTTCCATGATCAAAATAAATCATCTTAGTTGATATGTTATAGTTTTCGGGAATGAAATGCCTAATTTCATCACCAACTACGAACTATAATTCTGAGTTTACAAAAAACTTGTGATTTATATCTTCTGTGACTTTTCACATAAATCACATACTATGCATCTCATGGACTATATGATAATGTCAAAATATTCATGTTACCATTATTTTAGATAATAATAAAATAACTTTATTAATCATAACATTAAGTCATACATAATTTCATACATAGTATCATACAATAGGATTTAAGGGCACACATCCTAACATATTGTTGCTAAAGAGTTATCGCAAATTTGTCCCCAGTATACAACTAAGATATTGGGTTCTACAGATAGCAATTATGGAGAATGACCACAGGATTTCTTGTATTTCTTTCTAACTTACTATTCTGTGGAGTTATGTTTCATCAAAAGGTACGTATGGAGAGTTAAAATGATTCATAAAACCGTTAACAAGACTTAAAACCTCTTCAACCTTTCTGAACAGTCAGCAGAAATTTTTGCAGAAAATCTTGCTTCACGATTTTCGATCGGTCGAAAATTACTTTCGATCAATCGAGTGCTATTTTCAATTGGTCAAACAGGAATCAAACAGCGATCAAGACATCCAAAAACTCCAGGATTATTTTCTTACCATTTTCGATCGATCGAGCCAAAGTTTCGATCAATTAAAAATGTTGTATTTCGAATTTTCACTTAGAAAATTCCAAAACTTGAATTTTCACTTTATGAAACAATATTCTCCAAACTCAAACATCATTATTACAACCTATTTTTGTATATACCTATATATACAACAGTATATACCTATATATACAACACAGAATCCCTACGAAGTCTACTATATAATTAAAGACTCTTATGTGCATGACTTTAAAATAGCTAGTAGAGGCATAAGTCATGAAGTATTTAAAGAGAAAATCTTAGCCTCCATCCTCTGTATCGTGAGTTCAGAAGAATATTTTTTTTACGTAATTTCTCTTTGGTGAGATCAAAAAATTGAAGCCATATATAATCACCATCCTAGCATTTTTGTAGAGTTCAAATCTTCAAGAGGTTTTCAGAGTCAGTCAAATGTTTTGGCCATGAAGTAGGAGTGTGTCATGTGTTAGGCATCCAAATCATTGAAGAAATCAAAGGTTCTGAAGTTGTAAAACATTTCTATTGCAAGTCCATCTACTTGGTAGAGTCTAGGTAAAATCCATCTACTTGGTAAAGTAAATAAGAGACGCAATCTGATGATGAAGTAAAAAACTCAAGGAAAATTATTTAAGAGAAAAACCGCTAAGGGGGGAAGGGGAAAAAAAATTCCCCAATCAAACTTTTGGCATAATTAGACCTAATTTATAAAATTTTCTGCATAATACAATTAGGGTCTAAAAACTTTTCAACTTGTGAGAGTCAAATTCCCCTTATTTAAGGTTCTTTTGCAGGTGACAACTGGGTTGGACTTTGTGTAGTAAAATTTGCAGGTGGCAGTGGTTTTTTGAGAGATTCATCAAATCTATTCTTGCACCAAACAAAGTAGTTTGGTTGAACTAACTTGATTTGGTTTGTTTCTCCAAAAGGAATGATGTCTTTTGGACTTGCTAAATTTGAGAGATCACGAAAGTAAGCAATAGTTCAAATCAGGTTTATATCTTTTAGGGAGCGAGAGTAGTCTTATGCCCAACAACTACAAGTAATCTTTTATAATTTTTGAAGTTCTCCAAGCTCATTTCAAAGATTTTCAAAGGACATGAGATATATGAGAAAATACCATTTTATTCAACATGTTAGTAAGATTTTCCATGTAACTCAACTTGTGCACTGCTTAACTCTCACGGGATTGCAAGCATTCCAATCATATTTGTAAGGTTACTCATTCAGCCCAAGTAAGGTAGCATAAATGCCCTTTTATCCCTCCAAATCACAATTCTCATATCTTCCCTAAGGGCCTAATTGGATTGAAGGGATAGGGAGAGAGAGTGGAGAGAAATAGAGTAGAATTGACCAAAAATTAGACTAATTTCTTACTAATTCTACTTTATTCCCCCCCACTCTCCCTCAATTCAAATGGACCCTAAAAAAAATATATACGAGATTGGTCCATGACATTTATATGAAACAATGAGAGAAGCAAAGTTACAATTTAGATCAAATAAACCACCTCAAAAAATAAAATAAACTACCATATTGATTTTAATTGAGCCAAAAGAAATACAATTAGATATATGTCAACTATTTCTTATTATATGGTTGGGCACTTTTTAATGTTTATCTTGCATGAATAAAGCTTAATAAAAATACGTGATAATTACAGTAAGCCTACCTGTGGTATGGTCCGTTTTTATTTTGCCTACCCGTGGTTCAATTATTTACACTTTACCCACCTTTGGTAACTTCCATTAGAACTCTGTTACCCATATTTCCCTTTGCCGTTAGAAAAACAAATTTTTAAGAAAAAACAAACATAACAAAAATAAAAAGTTAAGGTTTTTGATTACTGAAGAACTTTTTCGAGAATAAATTGGAGGAATACAAATCAAATATAAATAAATAAAAAATCCAATAGCTTCCAGACCCATCTCTTTCGTTTATTTATTATTTTTTCTCCCTCTTCATCTCTATCTTTCTAACTTCTCCCTCTCTTCAAACCCAACCCACTCACGACATCACCCACAATCCACCATCAACCAAAAACGACGCCGTCGTAGTTGGTGGCTGTAGCGAAAATTTCAATTTCAATTTCGTTCCTCTTCGTCAAGTTCGAAGATTGCGTTGTGGGCAAGATGGCTTGGCGAGAGGGTGACTAGGAGAGAGATGGGTTGGTAAGAAGGAACATAGATGGCTGACCAAATAGAGAGCTTGGGTGAGCGTGAGTAGCTAGTTGAGGAAGACGAATGAATTGGATCATGTAGCAGCAGTGAACGGAGCAATGGTGGCGGTGAACGGAGCAATGACAAACGAATATTGCAGCAGTGCAAGTTCTAGCTTTGGCCATGGGTTCCTTCGCATTGAGTTTGGCTCCAACTGTGACTTTGATCCGCCTCTCTCTCTCTTCTATCTTATTTTCTTTGCTGTGGGTGTAGTGGGTCTGTGTTTGTGTTGCTAGGTGTGGTGGGTCTAGATTTTGAAGAGGGGTTTACTTTGGTTTTGGTTTGAGATTTGAGAGAGAATTAAGGTGAAGTCATGTATGATTTTTGTGAATAACTGAAAGTGTCTAAAAGGATTTTTGTGAAATTAGAGTAGAGTACTTTCAAGTGTAGGATTTTTGTAAATGTTTTTTAGGATTTGTGCGAATATGAAAATTTTATTTTGATTGATTGGCTCAAGACTGTTCATACCAAGAGCAAGTGTGTTCTTGAACCCAAGCTACAAAACCCCCCCTCTTTGATCTTGTTTGTTTGAATTTTTTCTGTTATTTTTTGTTTTTAGAGGAGAGACATAAAAGTAAAGATAAAATACATTTTTACCCTTGATTTTAGCAGAGGTAGGTAACGGATAAGTAACGGATTGAAGTTCAAGTAGACAAAGTGTAAATGATTGAACCACGGGTAGGCAAAGTAAAAACGGGTCATTTCGCATGTGGGTTTACTGCAATTATCTCTAGAAAAAATGTATCAAGTATGTCATTATTTCCGCTCCAAACGTGCAGGGCAATTAACATTTTTTTTTTTTTTTTAAGAGAGAGTTTCAATATATAGCATCTGTTCCTGATGATAACTCTTTATCATCAAACTAAGATACCAATTAGTTTTTGGTGTAGACGAAAATTGAACCCTAGATGTTTTATTCAACCATCAAAGACTTTATCAGTTGAGCTAGCTAGAACCCATAATTATCATTCATTCTTAATTTAAATGTTTAGCAATGAAAGGGAAATGAACTCTATTTTTTTGTTCTTGGCTGAAGAAAGTAAAGCACAATCAGCAATAAGAACAAAACGATTTGCTCCCATCATTTAGTGCTAATAACTCCCCAACTGCCAGTTAATAGTGTTACTAGCTGCATTTCAATAGAAAGTGCATAATTTACTACCAATTTCACACACACACACACCAATAAAAAAAATTCCCCTCCACAATCCATTCACAAATTGCACTTATTGTGAACAGATTGTAAGAGAAACATTGTGAAAATGAATTTAATGAAGTGGAAATAAGTTGACTTGGAAAATCATTTTCTCTGGACAAAGACTTACAGTTGGAGGTTTCGGGAATTCAATTTTCTCTAGTTATATTCCAAAAAGGTCACCGTGAATATGATTATTACATAGCCTATTTGAAACTAACAAAAACCATTCAACACAAAAAAGAAAACAGAGCATTCTGAAACATATATATAGCACATGATTGGTCATCCATGAAAGTGTAATCGGTTTCAATCATCTGATCATCTTCAAAGCACTAGGTTGAACAATGTGCTAGAAGTATGTAATAGAACAAATAACCATCAGCCAAAATGAAAGCAAAACATGAAAGCTTATTGTTTAACTAATTGAAGAAACAGATATACTCCATTCATCTCAAAAATAACTACTAATAAAGAGCCTACAACGTCATAGCTCAGCAGTGAACTCAGTACACCCTACATTCACACTCATATTGCCATAATTTCACCATAATTCCGCATCAGCAAAATCGATCCTGCAAAAAGCCCAACAGCACGCAGCAATTTCTGCAAAGGAAGAATGAACAGCTTCAATTAATAAACAATGTCTGATCAAATAAATAGATGTCGCATTGAGTATAAAAGAGTTGCTAATAAAATCATCTAAAAGTACAGAAATCCCCAGCATATTAGAAAAAGAATGACTACTTAAGGCAGCCATCCAATCATTTATAGAACAAAATAACAACAATTTGAACTCCAAAGGTGACCGCCTCTCCTTCAATCTCTCCATATAGTGCAAATAACACAAAGGAATTTCACCCCAAATATCAGTAGTATGATGTCTACCAAAACCTCCTCCCCAACACTCCAACATATCCAAGACCCTTTTAGCCATAACTCAATGTATCCTGAACAAACAAAACACCAGTGACAATGGATTATGAGCATAGTGGCAATGAAGGAAACCACCATAACAACCTTCCGTTAGTTCCTTTATGCCCCTGCCACTATTTCCTCCACTGCTACAACTCCAATAATCCACCATCTTTCCGTTACCATAGCCTCTCTTCACTTCATCTCTCTATTTTCACTAAAGCAATTGCATTACTATTCCAATTTCACCAGCAGTGGTAAACCAAAACAACAAATTTCCATTACTCAGATCAACCAATCCAGTCTAGATCCCAACTAAATGGAGGATTCAAACTCAACATTTATAAATATGGATGGTGGGACTTCAAGTCCAAATTTTTGTTCTCATCAACCAAACAGAGTAATTGATTAACTACATATTAATGATGCAACATAATATAAACATTACTCCCTCTGTCCTAAACCATATGTCCACCTTAAAAATCCAGCTTTTAAAGGGAAGAAATGCATTTTGTCTCAAATAGAAACCAAAAAAATTAGCCTCCTTAAGTTTTTTTTTTGGATAGATAATCAGGAAATTTTTATAAATGATAGAAAAATGAGGAATACAAGAAGTTCATGATGATGACAACAAGCAAAAAAAGGGACAAATAGCACAACAAATAGAGGGAAATCAGGAAACTAAGCTAAGGGAGGACAAAAACTCAAAGAGAGAAGAGCAATCAGTAAGACCCCAACATCGAGACCACTCAAAAAGACTATGATGGCATAAAAGCTTTAACTCATCCAACATCTTCCCTTTGTCCTCAAAAGATCGACGATTTTGTTCCAATCACACAATCCACATTAAGCACCCTGGAACCAAGTTCCAAATGTCCAAGTTGTGCTTCCCAAGCCACTGATGCCAGCAAGATAACAAACCCGCCACCAATCCTGGCATAACTCAAAGAATACCAAAGGCCTGAAGCATAGAAGACCAAAGGGAGTGGGTAACAGGAGTATGAAGAAGAAGGTGGTTAACCGACTCCCCATCATAGCAACACATACAACACCTATTAGCCAAAGGGCGGCCCTTTAGCATTAGATTATCCAAAGTAAGGATCCGACCATTAGATTAGCCAAATTTCTGCTTGTTGACGTTTCAAAGTGGACAACATTAAAGCATAACCTACATTGATCTAACAAGGAGTGACACTCTTCACCACATATTTAAAATTTTCCCAAATATATAAGCAGATACGAGGAACTAACATTCAATCAAACCAATCCCCTCCCCCCAAAAAAAGGGTATCCCAGATGTTGAAATAACTATGCAACACCATTTAGTCGTCATTTATACTTGATGACAACAAAGAAAACTCTCCACCACACACATTAGTTTAAATATACAATTCTACGATAGCTTATAAGTAAACTATGCTTATGTATCTTGAAGGATTTTAAATGTCAAATTTACAAAAGCATGGCAGCTGGATGTAAATCAATGCAACACAGCTTAACAGAATTTGTTCTTGTGTGATAGTGGTGCTACTTTCAGTCCATGTATTCCCTTGTATAGTAAAGCAGAATTATCATCATGTTAATAGCACATGATCGCAATACTCTCGTGAACGAGGCCAAAGCTTCTCTACTGAAACAGTTACAAAAATAAAACTTTCAATCATGAAAGAACAAACACTCTGCTTGTGTCAGTGCTTAGTTCCTTATATTTCGCTCATAGACAGAACCCAAAATTTTGGGACTAAGGCTTTAATGAGTGAACAAAAAGCTCATACCCATCATAAAATCAAGGGGAAAAATGCCAGATTTTACATGTCAATTAAAGCCTCTATCACTCACTCAAATGATGACAAAACCATTCAAATTATTAATGTAAAAACAAAGGGACACGTTGTAACAAAGTACTTGTCTTTTGTGCTATTCCTATGTTCAACTCAACTAAGTCATGTACTTTTGACTTGAACTGCAGTGATCTAAACTTAAGAAAAAAAAAAGAAAACTAAAAATTTAAAAATCTTATATTCGAAATTTTATACAGTCGTTTCACATCAACCAAACAAAGAATCCCTTATCGCAAAAAAAAAAAAAAAAAGCATAAATCAGCATCAAGAATGGAAATTTCAAAAAACTGATATTGAAATATTACAAAGATTGGAAGAGAATAGAGATTCAGAGAGAGAAAGAGAGAAGGATTACCATGTTGAGGGCCCACTTTTCCTCGTCCTGGTACTGAGATTGCAAGAAAGCTTTGACCTTCTCCACTGAAACCACTGAGTCAGCCATTGAAGAACAGAGAGAGAGAAAAAGGTTAGGGTTTTAGGTTTAGAGAGAGAGAGAGAGAGAGAGAGAGGGTTTTGTCTTTGACGGTAGAGAAAAGGGAGAAGGGTTTGAGTTAATATATGGACGAAATTACGGAAGTAATCTTCCTACCCAAGTATGGTCATTGGCTGAGGACTGTCATGTCAAATCACATCTAATTTTTTAGACTAATTGCAATTTTCCCACTTACAATTTAGGGTAAAATTTTATTTATTTATTTGAGAAAAGGGTGAAATTTTAATTTTATTTTTTAAAGTTTGCATATAATTTTTAAACTAAGTGCAATTTACCCACTTAAAATTTAGGGTCATTTTAATTTTATTCTTTAAAGTTTCAAATTTTGAATCTATAACCCTATTAGTATATATTATTTGGATTCAAGCTATTTTGTCAATGTGTTTCAACAAGGTGTTCATAAGATTAATTTGTCCTTTTGTAGAAATTGACCAAGACTTGAGGGGACAAATTGAAATTTAGTTAAAATAATATTTGACATGGCTTGAATTGTGTTTAAACTTCAAAATGACATAATTTTGGGAAAGAAAAAAAAAAAAAAAAAAAGACGTCTGTTTGAGCTTAAGTGGTATTTAATGGATACCTCATCATAGAGCATTGATGAAAGTACTTGAATCCAAATGAAACATGCTTTACTCCAAAAAAAAAAAAAAATGATACATGAGATATAGATTCAAATTTTAAAACTTTGGGAGAAAATTTTTAAATTATCCCAAACTATAAGGAGGAAATTAAAATTTATTCTAACAGTTAAGATTATTGTGTAAATCTTTTTTTATTTTTCCATTAAGAATTTAATATTTTAAGCTTGATGATTTTAAATTAAACCTCATATTTTCAGTAATTTCAAATTAAACCATATACTTAAAAAAAGGCTTCAATTCAAACAGAAACTCAATTATGATAATGTAATTAATACAAAATGTTTAAACAAAACTATATTATTTGATTTTAAAAAATAATACCATATATAAGTTGAAAATGACACAAGTTATGAAAGAAAGCTCTAGATTTTTCTTGTCTAAACTTTGCTATGAAAGAAAGCTATGTTATTGATGGGCCCCCACAATACATACTCAATCCTCGGGTATGTATTGTGGGGGCCTGAGGATCGCATATGTATTGTGGGGGGCCAAAGACCGAGGTTGAAGTTTAAGAGTCGCAGTGAGTGGTGCCACTTCCACGGCCCATGGGCCATGGGCCTAACGAAGAGAGTTGCTCGGGTGGATGAAAAGGTACGTCAAAAATACTCTGAGGCATACCAAGTGGAGACCAAAGGTAGAAAGGGGAAGTTTCTAGCTTAGGGTAGCTTATAGCCTCCGCATTGAATGCCCTGCTTCCTGGCCGCATTAAATGGTGTGCAACAATTTTATCAGCTGCATTGATGAGGAAGTGACCTAAATTGTGCAAGTCACAGTTAAGCAGGTTCCTTCCACCACCTTCTTCAAACAAAAAACGAGACAAATGTCATGAGAGGAGATTGGTTAGGTGAGAAATGGATGATTGAGATGCGAGGAAGGGAGGAATATATATACGAGAAAGAGGGACTGTAGAAAGGGACCGAGAAAAATATCAAGAAAGAAGAGAAAAACGAGAAGAACATTAGGAAGAAATATGAGTGAATAGTACTATTGATATGGGAGCTTTAACCTCCTCGGGAAGGCTTGTAGGGAGATTGGTTCACTTAACATACATATCTTGCATTTTTCTTTCTTGTCGGACTCTCAAATTGGGCCATTTATTTTGTTGTGTTGCTCCTTCTTTACAAATTGTTTGTTTTAGGCCATACATAAATTGATTCAGCCACTGTTCAAAGTGGGCCGTGGGCCTTAAGATTTTCTTGCCCTTACATTTATAATACTAGAAGTGCCTTGAAAGTTTTAGGTCTTCTAGTAGTGGAATATTGTGGAATGTCCTTTTGCATAGTTAGACGTCCTTTTTTAGAGTGTATTATAATGCATTTTTGTTTGCCTATGTGAAATGATGCACAATTTATATATATATATATATATATATATATATATATATATATATATATATATTCTCTTTGAAGGATCTATCGAATATTGAGCAAGTTTTTAGACATACATGTAAAATGTTATAAATTTTTTAACGTTTCAATGCAAAAGAATTTTAATATATGATGTCCATTCCGTGATAATTGCTCTTTATTATTACCTCAAGATATCAATTAGTTTTTGGTATGGACAATGTTAGAACTTCACATCTCTTGTTTGATGATAAAAAATTTTACCAATTGAGCTAATTGGAATTTATAAATGAAACCTTTTTTTAAGAGAAATATGCAATTTTCTTTATAAAAAAAAAAGGCACTTGTGATAATTTTTTTTTTTTAGAATCCTTATTACTTATTATGATAATTTAAACATATATAGCATTTTATCGTCATATATATTTAACTATATGAGTAATTCAAGTATAATAATCATTTTCCAAAATACAACTCCAAACGGTCCCTTGAAAGCTAAAGGAGAAGGAGAAATTTGCAATTAGAGTAACCAACTAGATGCTGACACGCGTACATCCCAACCTGAAACCAATCCATGACTTTCTTTGTCCATCATTCATTCAGCTGGGTGCTTTCTGAGACTCTCATTCGAACAAAACTCATCCACCACACGCTCACAACTCTACAGTGAAGGCACCAAAGGAGAGAGAGCATGATGGAGGCTATACCATCTTTTAGCAGCAGGGGAGTCCCTGTAATCAACTCTTCTACTAGGAGAAAGAATGCAAGAAAAGAGAATTATGCTACTTCTTCAACCCTTCTCATTAAATCCATGGCTACCCAGAAGCCTTTGCCATCAGCTGCCAAAACTGTTGGCTCTAAAAAGGTCAGTGCATCCCAACCTCACTATCTTCTGCTTGACTAAAAATGTTCCCAGCAGACTTCTTTTAAGGGATGAGTTTACCTCTCTCTTCAAAATTTACTTTTTTCTTTTGATAAGTAAGAAAAGATATATTGAAAACACTACAATATGCATGAATAACACAAAGTAGTCAAGAAGTACAAAAAGAGAAAAGGAAAAAAAAAAAAAAAAGAGCTAATGAACGAAGGGATTGAGTCGTGAGTCCCAAGTCCGAGAATAATTAAACCAAACTGTTGAAAGAAGCAAGCAACTGCTCATCGAAATTATCCACATTTTCAAATGTGCACTGATTACATTCCTACAACGGTACTAAATTTCAAATGTCTGACAAATGTTTCCCCAACCAATTCCTCTAACCAAACAAGAGACCAAACACCATTTTTTATATGACCTAAGAGACCCCAAAAGATCAAAAGATAAAACACCATAACTATTGAGTCTTCTCACAATGTATCAACAAATGGTCCACAATCTCCCTACAATAGTGGCACATGCAACACCAATGAGCAAAATCAAACTCCTTGTCCTTCTTATTATCCTCTGTGAGTATCTTATTCCAAACTACAATCCAAACAAAAAAAGAAACTTGCCTATGGACCTTCACTCCTCAAATACCTTTCCAAGGAGAAGTGATAGAGGAGGAACCTCGTAAAGCATTATAGCATGAGAAAATGTCAAAGGTCCCATTCTATTTCAAAGTCCATCTCAATCGATCATCATTTTCATTTAAAGGGCCAATATTTGCCAAAAAATGAAGAAAATCCATTGTAGGATCCTCCTCCCAATCATTCACATCTCAGATGAACCTCACATCCCAAGTCCTCTTTTCCCCTTCTCTCGGCCTAGTCAAGGATAACACAACATAAGCCTTTTTATCAATGGCTAGTCTATATAAAACAGGAAATTTTATTCAAAGAGGTTAATCCCCACACCACCAATCATGCCAAAATTTCACTTTATCCCCCACCCCAATCTCAAACCTAGTATGATAACTAAAATCTGAATATCTCTCCACAAACCACAACCATGAACACCCCTGCCCAAATTAAAAGTCCATTCCCCCCACTCTTTCCCAAACTTCATAGCCACCACCCTCCTCCAAAGTCGATTCTCCTCAACCCCAAACCGCCATAGCTGCTTTCCTAAAAGGGCTATGTTAAAGGTAGTCAATTTCCGTATCCCCAAACCACCGTTAGGCATAGGAACACAAACTTTATCTCATTCTACCATATGTTGCTTAGAGTCACCCCCCATATCTCATCCTACCAATTTTACATTCTTATTGGCCACACAAGTAGGAATGGTAAAAAGTGACAAGAAGTAAGTAAGAAGACTTGATAATGTACTCTTAATCAAAGTCAGTCTACCACCTTTGCACAAATACAACTTCTTCCACCCTGCCAATCTTCTCTCAAATTTCTTCAAGATAGGATTCCAAATATAACAAGATTTATGAGAGTCCCCCAGAGGCATACTAAGATAAGACATAGGTAAACTCCCAACCCTATAAGCTAGAAGCCCTGCCAAAGCATGCACATTATCTACCACCCAATTGGGACCATTTCACTCTTACAAACATTAACCTTCAAGCCAGTGACAGCTTGAAAACATAGAAGCAACATCCGTATATGAAGAATTTACTCCACATCTACATCATAAAACAAGATCGTATCATCTACAAACAAAAGATGTGAAACACAAACTCCATCCCCCCCCCCCCCCCTCCTCCTACCATTAGCCTTAAAACTACTAATTAAACCAGTCCCCTCCACTCTCTTCAACATCCTACTAAAGACCTCCATCATGATAAAAAAAACAACATAAGAGATAGCGGATCACCTTGCCTCAATCCCGTTGAGCTTCCAAAAAAATCAATTGGGGATCCATTTACCAAAACAAAAAACTAAACTGTAGAGATACAATGCGAATCTAGCCACCTACACCATCGATCACCAAAGCCCATCCTTCTCAACATATCCAAGAGTGCCTCCCAATTTACATGATCATAAGCTTTTTCAATGTCTAACTTGCATATAATCCCTAGAATATGACTCTTCATTCAACTATCCACGCATTCTTCTTCTTGAATTTGATTGCAGTGTATATGTTAATAAAGAATATTGTTACCATACTTTGTCAAATTGTTTCCTCCATACAATAAAAATGTTATTTGTTGTCAAGCAGAATACATTGGCTTCAGGGTTTAGACAACACTTGAAACAATTTCCTTAATAAATTCCTTGAGTGCATGTTAAACAATTTTATCATACACTTGTGTGTTCTTTATATTCTTTTATGTGACAATGCAGAATTCAACTGTTTTTCCCCTTGGAGAGAAAGGACCTCGGAGCAGCCCCTTAACAACTTCACCTCCGATAAAGCTACTAACAAGGGTAGAACAGTTGAAACTGCTAACTAAAGCAGAGAAAGCCGGCCTGCTATCAGCGGCAGAGAAGCTTGGGCTCTCTCTATCGACGATTGAGAAACTGGGACTCCTCTCTAAGGCAGAAGAACTAGGAGTCCTTTCAGCAGCTACAGATCCTGGAACACCTGGGGCTTTGTTGAGTCTCAGCTTAATTCTGCTGCTCTTGGGTCCCTCTTGTGTTTACCTTGTCCCTGAGGAATACCCCTGGGAGGTAGCATTGCAGGCTGTGGCTGTTTTGCTCTCTGTGGTTGGTGGTTCTGCATCTTTTGCTGCATCAAATCTTGTATCCAACTTGCAGAAAGCAAACTGAATATGGGAATTCCAACAATGTTTCCGATGCTTGCTATGGTTATCAGTTCTTTGTTACATAATATGATTGCTTAGGTATCGCCATATTACTGTTTCAACATTCAGTGATATGCCTTTGCATAATTGCATCAAATCACAATATTAGTTTTTCTTTTTCTTTTTTAATTTCGTTAAAAGAGCAAGGGGGCGCCCGAAATAGTATCAACTTAAAGCAGCTGGGATTGTCACGCACACCCCACAAAACAATTTGATACAGAAGAGAGGAACACAGACAAAAACGACAAGATAGTAAAAAGCCAACATTCCCCAAACATCAATAAATCCCATTTTATTGTACCCAAAATTCTACATCATCTAAGGAGCTGGAAATCAGCTACTGATGTGAAGTCTTCCTCCGTGTAAAGGGTTAGATACAGAGAGAATTACTGTTACAAAACCAACATGCTCTATGACAGGATACATTAATCACACCCAAACACCTTTTTTTTTCATGTCATATAAGCTTTGTGAAAAACTGCAAGTAAGAAAAATTACAATAATCTTCTCATTAACATTTGAGATTTTAAAAATAGCAAACCTGAATATCTAAGGCCTTAAAACCCCTCATTTGATGGTCAAAAAATCATCTGTCAACCTTTCAATGTTTAACCAGAAGCAGCACCACGGTTCATCCCGCCTTGACGCCCACCTCTTCCACTGCCATTCTGAGAGGCCCGCTGTTGACCCTCTCCATTGCGTCCACCTGAACCCCTGGGTCGCCCTGAAAATTCACCCTGGTTTCTGAATTCATTCCTGCCATAACCCCGGCCACCACCAAAGTTCCCACGGCCCTTGAAACTGTCACTCCGGAACCCACCTCTTCCTGAAGAATACCTCCCTCTCCCACTGTTGCCAACTGTAAGAAACAGCAGCATACTCAGTTTTCTATTAAATTATTAAACATTTACTCATGTTGTCAAACAAGTTATCTTCAAGCTGTATAAGAATAAGGTATCTTTTGAACTTACCTCGGGTAGTAGTTCTCTTTTCCTCGATAACAGCCTCACGATCCCCAATTGTGATAGGTGAAGCCTGAATTTAATTCAACAAAATTCTACATTGAATATGGATATTGACTAAAAAAAATCTACACAAAAAGCATCCCATGGTACAGTATACTACACATAACTAACATCAACCAACAGCTAGATCGCTCTCTTCCTCTACCCTAGCCAAATTAAATTTACATTTTTGTATAAAAAAAAAAGATTTGTACAGGTGCTTTCTTGATTTTGCATAAATGGGGAGAGAGAGAGAGAGAGGAGGTAGTCAGAGGATCATATATGTTTTGCCCAAAACCAATGCCATCAACCCATTCTTGCACCTTGAAGACAAGAGGCTCAAAGCTTAAACCTCAGTTGAACTTATCATAGTTCAAGAATGCAAAAGGCCCTCCAGAAAAGGAAAAGACATTATGTAAGAGTAAAAGTTGTTATGAGTGAATCTATACCGCCAACCTTAAGTTAATTTTGACTCGAGCTACATGATATATTATGATACAAATTTTATGCTTGTTTCCCATAATCCTATCGGTACAATAGAAAAGGTTCAACCTTAAGTAACAAAAACGACAACCAGAAAAGTGCAGTTGTAGCAATGAAACGGTAAAACACATTTGTAAGGGAAATCAACCATCCAAGTGGTAAAGCTGCCTATTACATATATTGCGTGCTATTATTCTTACCCAGGACTCAAATAATGTTTTTTTTTTAATTGGTAAGTTACACATGCATCCAATGATTTTGAACCCAATGCCTCGCCATCCACCTTGCACTTATAAGGGAAGAGGAGCCATCCCAGCCAGAGCTCAAGGGCTCAAATAATATAGGGTTTAAACTACGTCAAAACATTTACCAACCTGAAAGTTGGCGGAAGTTTCCATGTAACTTACCAATTATATTCAAGATGTAATATTGTTGCAATGCATTTATATAGGTTGCCCGGACAAGGTGTCATGGATAAAGGACAAAGCATACATACACTTTAAATTTCATTTCTTCAGGTTTTAGTGCTTATTTCATATTACTATAGTTGTCAATAAATCAGTAACTTGAATTCAGAATAGTTGTCTTTAGTCCCTTGATTTCTAAGACTAGCATATAGAAACCCTGATTAGAAATATAAAAATTTGGTGCTGCATCATGTACCAGGTAACTGAAGTAATACCTCTTAACATCAAACAGTCACTAGAAAAGAATACTGGAATGAAATTTTGCATATGCAACAAGAAGCAAGAGGGATAATGTATTTTGGAAACTAGAAAAATAAATAAATAAATAATGGATGAAATAAGATCTACAGTTTTAGCTTTCAGTTTACTTAATTAAAAATTTATTAAAAAAAAAATATGGGAGACAAGCTGAGCCTATTCAATGCAATTATTTTTCCTTCTTTTTGGCTGGTATTACTTATTGCATGTATAAGGAAGTACCTCAAGAGCACTCTGCATTGAACTCATTGTTTCAAATTCTACAAAGCCAAAAGTGAATCCCTGCTGCAGGACACAAGAAATACATGACTTAAACACAGCTTCAAGAAATGCTCAGCTGTCAAAACACACAAAATACTAACAGAACCAGACCTTATTACTTCTAACTTGGATGCCATTATGCTTGATAAGCCCAAATTTTTTAAACTCCTCCTCAAGTTGCGTTTCTGATGCATTGTAAGGTAAATTCCGTATATATATAGAATGACCTTCAGCTGTAAAGGACACAAATGAAAAATATTAACAGATTTTGAAACTAGAGATATATAACAACTCAGACACAAAACTCTGACAATATGAGATTTACCATGAATTTAATCAATCTCTTATATCAAAATTGGAAAGAAAGGGATTACATATGGTATGGTACAAAAAAGTGTGGCCATGCAGAAATGGATTAGCAATCTATCAATTCATATAAAAATTAGTAGTTACCTTCCTCACGAACATTGCTGCTTTCAGGAGCATTGTCACTATTAGGAGCCAATGCTTCAGGTGCAGGAGCAGGTTTTGCAGACCACTGACTGGTGTTTGTGGGTGCCACTCTTACATTTCTGGCGGGAACATGGACTGAATTAGGCGTTGTACCCTTCATTACCTTCAACTAGATGAAACTCCAAAAGTCAACAACTTTCAAACAATGGATCAACACCAAAAGGTACAAAATTTCATGGAAAAACTATGAGTATGAACTTACAATTGATGCATAAGACTTTTTTGGAGCATCCTCCTCAGCTGCAGGAGCTACATCAACACCTGTAGAATCAGCCACCATAGGAATTTCATCTGGAAATGAATGACTTGGGGGTTCAATAATCTCATCTTCAACCACTGATCCTTCTTCATTATCTGAAGGATCACAAACTTCAGCAACATCATTAAGATCTTCCTCCTCCAAGGAAGTAGCAGGGTCCAGAGAAGGAGGTTCGGGAGCATGATCAGGTTCTTGAAAAAGAGATAGCAGTTTCAAAATGTGAGTCTGACATATATCTCAACATAAGTCACAAGACATAAGGAAAAAGAATCATTCCAACCTGGTTCTGGTGTCAAGGAAGCTGTAGCAACATTTTCATTTATTCCATTGGCTGAGACAGAATTGGTTTGCAACACTTCATTTTCCTCAACAAACCTAAAGACATCATTTAAGACGAAGTAGCCTTTGTCTTGAGGAGCAAGAAAAAATGTTTGTGTGAATTTCCTTTTCAGATTGTCCTTGCCAGTTAAACATCCAGTTACTAGAACAATCACCCCTTTCTCATGAGATTCCTGAGCATCTGCAGTTTTTATCTCAGCCGTAAAGTCTTCATGGTTGAAGGATAGTATCTTCTCATTGATTGCCTGCTCCAAGATGAGAAATGCAACTATTCTTATCAACCTATATTAACTACAATCATAATCTAATGCTGTCAAATTAAATTTAAAAGATTAAATGGGTTATGTATATCAAATGAGTATGAGATTGCTGTTCAAGAAAACTGGAAAGGAGAAAAAAAAAAAGAGCTTAAATAAAACAAACTATGCATATTAATGGGCTGGTTTATGGAGCATAAAGTAAGTTACACATCTGACAATGTGTTAAAAGGGGAAGAAAAAAAAAAGGACTACTCATGACTAGAACAAATTTATGCTCAACAACGAACAAGCAATCCAGCATTGAAATCATGAAAATAGCATTTCCAAGGTCAAAGTTCTCTAAAGAAACACCTGAAGATTATCCCATGACAGATTAGGCGTTGATGAAACCCTAAAGCAAGTTACTTCTTAGCCATTGTTGTAACCAAAAAAAAAAAAAGACTATTCATGACAAGAACAAATTTATGCCCAATAACAAACTACTGTGTATCAAACTAACCCCATTTAGCATGTACATTAACAAGTACCACCTAATTACACATACTTAATCACATGCATACCAAACAACATCACTATTATACTAAATGATCCCTTCTAATCGAATATCAACAGCCCACGGGAAATGGGCTTTCTCCTAATGACATGAATAAGTACACCAACAACACACACTCTTATTTAGTTACATACATACATAAAGGCAATATTGCAATGAATAAAAAACCAAATATTGTTCACTAATTGTAGTTTTTTTGTTTTGAAAAAAACAAAAAAGGACTATTCATGACAAGAACAAACTTATGCCCAATAACAAACTAATGTGTATGAAACTACATAAGTAACCCCATTTAGAATATACATTAACAAAGTACCACCTAATCACACATACTTAATTACATACATACCAAACCATGTCACTATTTTATTTTAACAATTCCTTATAATCGAATATCAACAGCCCGCCGGAAACGGGTTTTCTCCTAATGACATGAATAAGCACACCAACACACATACATATTTAGTTGCAATGAATAAAACAGGCATGAAGCAAATGGGGTTTCTTCAAATGACATACTTGCATGGTAGTGACCGTGGCCATAGTGCCATTAGAATCAGGACGGCTTAGCAAGCTGGAATCTTGATAAAACCTGTGCACCAAACCAGGGGATCTGTACAGTATATGATAATACTGTTCCACAAATGCATTCCCTACAAATTGTGCACTTGGAGCTCCTGAACTCTCTTCTTGCATTGCCATCTTCTACAAAATTCAACCATAAAAACACAAACTTTATTAGTTCACAATAGAAAATTCAGTATTCAAAAAAAAAAAAAAAAAAAAATTTGCAATAACTTTGTTTGATTTTTAGCTGTATGATCGGTTAGGGGGGGGGAGATCGGAGACTAAAGAGTCGAAACCCTAAGATCCGATTGGATAGAGGGAAAAGGGTTTTGTAGGGGAAGGAAACTCCGCCGCGGGAGGCGTGGGAATCACGCGCGGTGGAGATTTTTTTCTGGGAAAGTGGGAGGTGTGTTTGTGAGCTTGAAAAGTGAGAGAGGTTTATTTGAGCTTGTTACCGGAATGACGAGGAGGCGGTGCGGTGGAGACTTTACGGCGCGAGAGAGAGATGAGAGAGAGAGGGGCGGCGCGTGTGGAGGAGATCTGACCGGAAGTTGTGGGGGTGTTGCGGTGTACGTAATGGGATCGCGGAGAATAATACAGACAAGTTTGCGAATTTATGGTGCTCTGTAATAGGAGAATGAAGGCTGTTTGCTCGTTTAAACGCTGCGTTTACTGCTGTGGTTTTTTTTTTTTTGCTTTCTTTATAGAAGGTGAAGTGGGCCAAGACTTTTATAGAGTCAATAAGCCCAAAGCATTTTGTGGCTCGGTAGGTGCTGCCGGCAAAGAAAATTGAGTACATGTGTCAACATCAAGACAAGTTGATTGAGCCATGTTCAGCATTCCCATCGGCAATGCAAAAAAACAAAAATGTTGCATCGCTGTAAAATTAGGAATGCCGATTTAAATCCACACTAGTGGGTACTCGCCTCATTTGTACTTGATAGACAGGTTTTACCCGGTCCGCATGACAAATTGGGTAGGGATGAGGGTTAAAGTTTTCCCCCCGCATCCCCCCCACTTATATTTTAACAATTAAATTTTTTAAAATGTTTTTTATAAGACGTATATTTGAATTTAGCTTTTTAAATTTAAATTTATGATTTTTTGTATATCATATTTGTGAGAGAGTGGACCTAAAACTGCTTGAAGACCTTAGCCTTAAGAGGAAATCTGTGGAATGGGTTCGTTCCCAGGTCCAATGAGGGATAAAAGGACCTCCCATTAAGAATAGACCATTTGAGCTCACTGCCGAGGTAATCTGTGAGACCCATCTTTCCCAAGAAAACACAAACCAACCGAGAAGCGATCTTTCTCTTAGCCAAGGACACCCTTTATTCACCTACTTTCTCGAGTGTTAAGGAAAACACAAAGCTCTATGTAACAATCACTTCTGCATTAAAGGCTTTCCTCACCTAAATGTCAACAATATTGAATGTTGAATGATTGGCCTAATTAGTGGAAACACTCCCTAAAGTCTATCTTGATGATCAAGAAATAATAAAAGAAGGTGTTCATGAGACAAATATCATCCTAAATCCAATTAAGAGCAAGATAGCTGGAAGAGGGGAGGATGGCTATAAAAGAGGGAGGAGAGCAACAAGAGAGAGCCAGAAAAAACCAAAGGAAGAACAAGAGAGAGAGTCAAGAAGAGTCTTCACTTTGTATTCAACATTTAGAACCCCTCTTTGTACCTCGAGAACACATTTTTTTTCCGATATAAGAGCCTTGATTCAGTTGTTTTTATTTTCATCCATCTTATTAATCTTCTCATTGTGGAATTTTGTCTCCCATATTTTATAAATTAGTTGTGTTGATAAAAAAGATCTAACTAGTTCTTCTTTTTTCAGTGTTTTTGACTCCTACAATATTATTGAATTTATAGTTTTATGTTTTTATTATTTACGTTGTTTATATTTTGTAATTGTTGTATTGCTATGTTTGAATTGTTTCTGTATTTCTTATTACTTGAATTTTTGTATTGTTATGCTTTGAGAAGGTATTGAAAAATAGAATTTTTTTTAATGTTTTATGAGTTTTAATTTAATGCATTCAAAATAAACTTATAATAAATTATATACAAAAATTTTTTTGAGTATGGCGGGGGTACCCGTGGCAACCATGGGTATCCACCAGAATAGAGCAAGGAAAAAAAATTAACTCGTCCTAAAGCGGAAGTAGGGCGGACGGGGAATAGGAATCTTGTCCCAAACCCACCCCGTTGCCATTCCTACGTAAAACTACTTCATTTATTAGACCACAATTAATTTCACACTGATTTTTACAATTATTTGATATGGCTCATGAGTGGTGGAACAAAAGTTATAGGTTCATTTAAAAGTGATAAGCGGTTAGTTTAGTTTGCCACATAAGATAGTGGTGAAAATAGGTGTAGAATTAATTGTGGTCCTGAAATAACTCTTTTATATTACTAACAATACACCTTATATCTTATACTTTCTTTATCAATGCTCATATTAAAATAATCTAAAAAAAGAAAAGAGAAAAAGATAAGTTTAAGTAGATGAGAGAGAAAGAAATTGCTAAATAATAATAAAAAAAAGAGCTAAAGTAGACATGTAAATATAATATACATGTCCACTATAATACGTTGTTACCAGAAATGCAAAATAGTGAAAATACATTACTGGATGTGGGTGGTTTTTATTTATTTATGTGATTCTATGTGTTTGGACATCTATTTTACATTTTTTTAAGGCAAAAAACTCATTTTAGTCTCTACATTTTCATACGATTCTCACTTTGGTCCCTAACTTTTTTTCCCACCAATTTTAGTCTATATTCTGGAAAACGTGTCTCGTTTTGTCCCTAATGTTACATCAGAGACGAAAATTGCATAACTGGCAAACGGGATAAATTAAAAATATTAAAATAATACCCACAAATGCCACGTCATTTTTTAAAAACAAAAAATTAATTTATAAATTTTAACTAAATGAAAAAAAGGAAAAAACTGAAATAAAAATAAAAACCCAGAAAAGTAAGAAAATTCAAAACCCAAAGGAAGAACAAGAACAAAAACAAAAACCCATAAAATCAAAATATCACTACACCAGTTCTTGGTCTACCTCGCCGCTGGTACAGGCGAAGTGGGAGGAGATTGCGCGAGTCGCCACCAGTGAAGGAAGGTTCTGATCACGGCGAAATTCAATTTCTCGGCGATTTCTTCTCGTGAGAACAGCAGCGAGGACTGGTTCTTCCTCGTGGTCTTGAAGCGATCGTGGTGCGAGAGGTGGCAAAGAAAGCAAAGCCAGAGAGAGCTTCACGAATACGAAGACAAAGAACAACAATAACAACAACGCTATGATTCTTCTTCTTCGATGAGTTTCGTACAGAGAATGAGCAAGAAACCCAAACCCACCGATCTACAAAATGATTTCCATGACCAAAGACCCAAAACCCAAGACCCACGATCTCCACCATGAAAGCACCTCCATGCAAACCCACATCCCAGGCAAACACGAGCAAGAAGAAAGCAGCGGCGGCTAAGAGAGGAGATGGTTTTGTTGTCAGGTGAGGTTGATTTTGTTTGGGTTTGATAGTTTTGAATCTGAGGTTGGAGGTGGTTTGGTTTCAACTCTAAGGTTTGGATCTAAGGTCTGTGTTTGGTTTCTTAGAAAGTATAAGAAAATTTGGGTTTTAGGTTTTGAGTTTAGGGGTCGAAAATTTGGATTTGATTTTTGTGTTTGATGTTTTGGTGGTGGGGGTTTGAAATATGGGTTTGAATTTAATTTTTTGGGTTTTAAATTTGCTAGATTTGTGTTCTTGTTGTTCTTGTTCAAGACACACTTAGATCTCAATTCATGTGATTTTTGGTTTTTATTTCTGTTTTTAATTTTTTTTATTTAGTTAAAATTAATAAATTAATTTTTTTAATTTTGTTGCTGACGTGGAAAGCCACATGGAGATTGTGGGTATTATTTTAATATTTTTAATTTACTCTGTTTGCCAGCTGTGCAATTTCCGTCTCTGATGTAATGTCAGGGACAAAAACAAGACGTGTTTTCCAGAATAGGGACTAAAATCAATGGAAAAAAAAAGTTAGGGACCAAAGTGGGAATCGCTTGAAAATGTAGGGACTAAAATGAGTTTTTCGCCTATTTTTTATTTTTTTGCTTTTGAAGCAAAAGATGGGAATGTTTTTAGAGAATAACTAATATGCTACTTTCATTTGGTGAGATTTGGTTTAATGGAAGAGTAAGAGGACAAAAAATACATGAAGGAAGAGTTTTTGTTTTTTTTGTTTGTTTGGCATGATAAAAATGATGGAGGACAAAAAAAGGGGTGGTTGGAGTTTTACTTCCACACCCACAAAAATCCATCCTCACCAATTGGAGGAGAAAATGTTTGTTATACGAAATTTATTATTTTACTAATTGTAATCACAATCTTTCTATATTCTCTTGACATGATAAGGGCATAATAGTGAATTTATTAAAATCACATTTTTATATATATAACTTTCACTCCATCTTCCTCTCTACCAAATACACATGAGAGAAAATTGAAATGTTTTCTATCCATTATACTTTTTGCTCCTTTATATATTTTTTATCATCTCACTTTCCTCTAAACCAAACAAATAAGGGTTAGTATTTTTTGTGGATTTTCAGGAATTGATTATGTCCATTTTAATCCTTTTAATTTAGATGTAAGACAGTGATATTTAAATAATTTAATGGTCCTAAAAAAACCCATTTAAACCTCATAAAATAAATGACAGGAGCCAATTAGAGGATTTACATGGGAAGGATCTATTTTCATTTGGTGATATTTGTCAATACCGTATTTTGTCTCGTTCTAAATTTTGATGGAAGTTTTAGCCCTGAATTAAAGGATTTCATGGTTTTAATGGTTAAACCCCCATTCTTTGTTGATTTTTATCAATTTTTATGCAATTGACTAAATTTGATTGAGCTTAAATTTAAATCTAACCATGTGATTATATTAATTTTGATGTTACATTAAAACCATAAAATTCCGTGTAATTTGATTGGTCATGGGCAAAAATCATACTTGGTTTGAATGAGATATTACTAATTGAATGAAATTACCTCTGCTGTATTTTAATTGTGGGAAAAGTAAATAATTTCCTATGAAACACATGCTAAGATTTTTAGTGTAATTTCCATGGAAAATTGGTACTAAATATACCATTTGGGCCCCTTTATTTAGTAAATATATTGATATAATAAAATTGGTACTAAATATATTTTTTTGATGTGAATTTATTTGTAATATTGATATAATAAAATTGATGTTAATTATATTTAGTATTTACTAGCCTTTGAGTGGGCACGTTCTTCTATTTTTTTGGTAAGGGTTAATTTTAAGAACATTTATTATAATTTGAGATTACTACATTTTTCAATCACAAAAATACTTAGAGGTGTGATGAGTATTTTACGTTTTGGATGAAATGACTTATTTATCACATCCCTAAGTTTTTTTGTAATTGAAAAATATAGTAATCTCAAATTAAAATAAATGCTTTTAAAATTAACTCTTACCAAAAAAATAAAAGAGCGCGCCTGCTCAAAGGCTAGTTTAGTTAACATTTTTTTTTTATGAGAGAGATTAATAGCTAGGCTCTTGAAGTCAAATAAGTAGTTTATATAACTTGTAGATGCAAATATGCAATAGTTAATGGCATCCAATGAATATGATTGGTTGCAGTTTATCTAGTATTGCTTTATGTCTATAGGAATTTGGATTGACTTAATCATATATATTTTGTATTGAAATTCAGCATTGTACAACAGCTTTTTTCTAGATTGCTGATAATTTAAAATTTAGCAACTACCAATTTTTTTCTTTAGGTAAAAGGCTCAAAAAATTTTTTTTTTTTGCAAGCATTTAATTTAATATTTTTTTTAAAGAAAAGGCTCTAGACGTGACAATTAATAAATTTTTAAGAAAACCCAGACTAGTCTATGACTCTATGCTTATGGATGTATGTGACAATTAATAAATTTTTTTATATTAATTTATTTGTAATATAATTTTTTGATGGGAATTTATTTGTAATATTGATATAATAAAATTGATGTTAATTATATTTATAACATTTATAAAAAAAAAAAAACCAACGAAAATGTGTTATTCCAAACTGAAAGAACAACATCGACGACCTGTGTTGTTTCCATTTTTCCATTACTGTTCCTTCTGATCCGAAAGACACTACAAAACAAAACCAAAGCCAACTGCTTTGCTTTCTCTCTCTCTCTCTCTCCTCCAATGGCGAAGAAGCCAGCCTCATCCATCTTCGACACCCTGAAGCGCTACATCAAGAAGCCATGGGAGTTCACTGGCCCACAATCCCACCCAGAATTCAGGCTCTCTATTCTCCCCGCCACCCAGTACCGTGTGGAGAGCCCTGCCTCCACCAAGCTCAAGCCATGGATCCCCACTTCAAACCCAGAGACCGTCTTCGACATCAAGTACCACACTCGCGACCAGCGTCGCAACCGCCCTCCGATTCGCCGGACTGTGCTCAAGAAAGCTGATGTGGAGAAGTTGATGAAGGAGACCACCTTCGATGTCAAAGACCTTCCCAGACCCTATCTCGCTGCTGCGGTGGTGGAGGACTTGGATACTCATGGTGGAGGATACCAGAAATAGGTCAGAGCTCTTTGTTTGTGATCTTCTTTTTTGTTTTGTTTTGTTTTGTGGGTTTTGGTGGTCATGGTTGTTTGTGATTTGGGGTTTTGAGAAATGGGTATTTCATGATTTTTGAGTTTTGGCGTTTTTGGATGTGAATTGTTTTGAATGATTTGATATGAATATGATGATGGGTTAGGGTGTGGATGGATTTGGTAATTTGGGTGTTTTGTATTTGGGATTTAGAGTAATGGGTAGTAACTAGTGTGTGTGCGTGTGTGAAAACAAATGGAGCTACTATCAGTATAGGTTTGCATCAAGGATTAGTCTGTATATCTTTGCACTAGTGACGGATGTGCTCACTAAATTGATCAACGTCCATTTGGTTGGAGGGGTGGAAAAGTGGGAGGATAAAAAATGTGGAAAAGTGGGAGGATTAAAAATGTGGAAGAGATTGAAAAGTGGGAGAATAGAAGAGATTTAGTTTTCTCTTATTCATGTTTGGTTGGAGGATGGAAAAGTGGAGAGATGGAAAACTTATTTTTTTGGTTGAGAAGAAAAATGAGAGGATGGAATTAAACATGGAATTAATGTCAAATTAAAAACATGGCAAGACGCTTTAGACTATAAAGACCTTCAGTTAAGTGGGACTAAAACAGTGTATGGGATGTAACTATTGTGTGCTCATAGAAAACTTTTTAAGTTAAAAGGGAAAATTTTATTAGACTACTATAAGGCCAGTTATACTCTATGGAATTGAATTTAGGTGATAGAACTAGCATATTCATAAATTCAGTCGAAAACGGAATGCTAGAAGTTTTGAGGTATGTGAACACTATTCTCAAGATTAAGTCTTTCTTTCTTTCATTCTTTGCTCGAGTGGAGCTTAGTTTTACAAACATATTCCTTTTCTTCTCTTCCTATTTTGATTGATCATTGTAATATGGGATCTTAATTGTTTTGCACCCATAGTACATTTTCTGAGTACTTGGGTCTGTTTTGATTTCAGTAAAATCCTTATTGCTTATAAAAAAAAGCATATTAATAAATTGAGTATAACTGAAATGAAAATGCTATATTGGATAAGTGGAAATATAAGGAAAGATAGGATTTAGAATGAGGAAATTTCGCTTAAAAATAGGGGTGAACCCTATTGATGAAAAGATGAGGGAGAGTTGCTTGAGGTTGTTTGATCACGTTCAAAAGAAAGCAATTTATGCACTAATGAGAAAGATTGAGTTGATTCAAGTTGAGGGAACAAAAAAAAAGTTAGAGAAAGACCAAAAATAATTATTTAGAAGTAGTATTATGGGAGTATCAGAGAGTGACTTTGGATAGAATAGAATGGCAGAAAAGAATTCATGTTGCCAACCTTGGGTAGTTTGTTGAAGTTTCATAACTGGCCTTAAAATTTTGGAACTAAGGTTTTGTTGCCGTAGAGTAATGGGTTTCGAGATTATATGTGTTTGGGGTTGTGGATTTGCGGGTTGGGAGGGCTTGTATTTGATTTGGGGTTTGGGAAGGCTTGTATTTGATTTGTGAGTTATTTTTGTTAGTGGTGATGTCATAATGTATAATTGGTTAGTTGTTGTAGATGGGAAAATGTGTATTTTGAGTGTAAGAGTAGTGGATATATACTGTTTTGGGATTTTCATGGTTGAAGAGTGTAATGTTGGTGTTTTGAGATTCAAGTGTATCTTTTAAGAATTCATGTATGTCTGTGTTATATGTTATATGTTATGGGTAGCTCTAGTTTTTGTGTCAGTTGTTCCTCTGAAGTGGGAAAGAGTTTGACAGCAAATAGTTGGCATTGTTTTGGGTAGTTTTGATGCAAGTGATGTAGCATGTCATACTAAATTTATATAAAAAGAGAAACTGTGAGTGTAATCAATAAGTGGTTGTGGACATTTCAGTTTGGATAGAGAGATCATGCATGTAAAGTCTTAAAACCTGTGACATTCCTATATCAGAATCTATTTCATTGCTATTAAGCTGCCAATGGACTTTAGGCCCAATCGCATTTCTACCCACCTTAAGTATGGGGGCTGGTTGAGGACGAGTTCGAATCCCCTTAGGTGCATGAGTATTTAATTAGTAATATCAATGTGCTTTAGACTTCCAATTTAATCACGTTATGATTCAGTGTCTATCATTAATTTGGCTCTTGAGTGGAGAATTGCTTATATAAGCACATTGTAAAAATATATGCATGCATGTATGTAGGTATATATAATTTTAGAAAAAATGTTTAAAAAAGTGTCGTTGTCTTGTTAAATCTAACAATTGTTTGCCTTTGGAAAAATCCATCATTTTCATATTTGAATTTTTTTTTTCTATCTTTTAATTTTTAGATTGTAATTTCTAGTAAGTGCTCTTTTGGATAGCTTAATTTGTGCAGTAAGTCAGTAACTATAGATGGTGCCAGTTGAGCTAGAGCTCATTGGCAAATAATCTATGGCTTAAATGGCACTTCCTCCTCTTATAAGAATGGGTGGAAGGTGAGGCTTGGGTCTAAAACCTATTGGATGCTTGTGCAACTTACCATATATATATATATATATATATAAAGCAGTAGCTTATTTGCCTTTTACCCATGTAAGTTGATAATGTGAACATGCATTAGTGGTCGATTTTGACAAAATTGCCCTTATATCATGCCATAATACGGTCACCTAGTATGAAGGAAGATTTTTGGGTCTTCTATAAGGACCTAGAGAATGTGTAGCATTCAGCAATGAAATTTTAACTTAAAAAAGCACCTCTAAAGGCTAAAGATAACAGCATTGTTGGGAAAGGAAAGGGACAGAAGCAGAGCATGTTGCCCTCCTGTGATGTGGGGCATAACCTCAAGGCTAAGGTGTAAATATCTTCCATCTCAATAAGTTCTTTAAGTTTGTATACTTTAATCTTTATGGTTTACAGCACGAATGATATATCTACCAATTTAAGGTAAAAAAACATAGCAATAAAGAGAAAAAACTTGGTGGGAAATCTGAGGAAAGCTGTGTGGTAGCTTGCTTTTATATCTGGATTTCCTCCAATGGTCCAATGGATGATATGAATTTTGCCAAAATGATTTTCTGCAGTGACTGTAATTGTGTTATACAGAGAGTAAAATAATCTGCAGTGTGTATTTTAGATGTAAAGTTCCTCTGAGTTTTGTTTTTGTTTTTTATTTGGTTGGGTGGGGGTCTTCAGTTATGACCATATTTAGTAACATCCTAAGTTGACCCTATATTACCAGTTACCAGTTCTGGTGATGGCTTTCAATTATCTGTAAGGCTGTTTGGCTGTGTTCTGGCTGGATTTACATCTTCAAAGCCTATTAAAAACAAAAGGGGGCTGTTCAAATTCCTTGGGAAATTCAGATGTGCCATGCTTTTCTGTTATCCTTCATCCTTGTTTGTTTCATAGGTTTTGTATTCTTGTTATACAATCTGAGATACACAAATTGTATGACAAGAATACAGACTGAGATACCCAGATTTTATAACAAGAATACTATCTGGGTATCTTGTCTGTTTTCTTTTGTCTTATTTAAAATTTTCTTTTTTATTGGAAAGTTGCATGTACATCCAATGGGTCTTGAACCTATGACCTTACTCTTGCCTTGTTCTTAAGGGCCTCATCTGGGTTTTTCAGAGTATGTATTTATATCTGTTCCCTGTTGCAACGGGAATAAATTATTTCTGTTCTTTTATGTATTCTTTCCTGCAGTCACTTTGAATGACTCTAAGTATGTTTTGGCATGTCAACAGGCTTGGATTGTGGGGAAATGGTTGTGCTCCGGTCTTCCGTCTGTTTCTCCCTGTCTTGCTCCATGACTGAGGTTATTCCAGATTAGAGATTTGCATAGACTGTCCATTAAAGAGGATATGTCTTTGAATTAATAAATTTGTTTGCCTTGCCTGCAATTGGGTTTTATTTCCTTTTTCTTCTTGCGTTGAGATGTTTGTACAAAATCCAAATATAACTGCAGGTTCAGTGCTGGATGACTTAGA
This sequence comes from Castanea sativa, assembly GCF_040712315.1. Classification (NCBI taxonomy): domain Eukaryota; kingdom Viridiplantae; phylum Streptophyta; class Magnoliopsida; order Fagales; family Fagaceae; genus Castanea; species Castanea sativa. The sequence goes on along the minus strand of NC_134016.1, from coordinate 34,355,932 downwards.
TGATTATGAAATCTCAAACTTCTAGTTTTGTTTTGTTTTACATGTGATCATCTAGTGAGACTCTTCAGTGTCATTTTCTTTTCACGACTGCAACTAAATAAACATTTCCTGCCAGAATTTGGAAAGGACAGGGGGCAAGTCTCATATTTCTTGTTTTCTTTCTGTTTTTGCCTCTCCCTAATCAAGATGATCAACTTTTCTTGTGTAGGGTGCTGTTCTTGTTTTGTTGGTATAGCAAACTCTGCTGTAGGTATGGCAAATCCATATTTTTTCGCTGATTGAGAAATTTTGTAATAGGAAAAGACAATGTTTGAAACAGGTGGTCATTATGATATTCTGGAGGGAAATCTCTTGAATATATTTGGGAAGAGGTACCAATGTACCATAACGTTGACTACCTAGGGTATATGTTTGGAATGGAGGTAGATGAGGGAGATTAGAGGGGAATGGGTGTCCAGAATATATTAATTATTGTAGTTCATGTGCAATCTATTAAACCACCACTTTCCATCTCTTCTACCCCCATCTCACTCCATCTAAACACAGGGCTCAACGGGAAAAAGTTTGATTGATCCGAAATTTTGAATTCTAAAAGCATTAGTATCAGTATGTGTAAAGTCTTGCAAAATAGAAAAAGCTGTTCATTTTACACATTTTGAGCAAAAAAACACCCATTAATGTGGGTGTAAAATTGTGCATTTGTGCACAATTGTTACAGTAACTATGCATATATGCACAATTACTGTAGTTTTTCTATCTATTATTTTATGTTTTTTTTTCTCTCTCCTCTCCTTTGCCTTGTCAGACTCTCTCTCACCCATTCTTCAATGCCAAGAAGAAGAAGAAGCCGACCATCACAACTAACCAATCACCACTACCGCAACCAACCCATTACAACATCAATTTAATCCAAACACAATTAACCCAAAATTAATGAAAATCATCACAAACTCAACTTAAAATCAACTCAAAATAAAACACAACAGAATACTCATTTAGCAAAATACAAATCAACCCAAAACCCAAGCTTGCCGCCGCCATGAGAGAGAGAGTGTGTGAGTGTATTGAGCCATGGAAGCTTGGTAGGGAGATTTTTTTTATTTTTTTAAGATTTGAAGAGAGCACTGATTTGATAGAGAGAGGGGGAGAAAGAGAGAGAATTTTTTTTTTTTAGAAATGAAAAGAAGAAGAAGAAAGAAAGAATGGCAAAAGAAAAAGAAGAAGAAGAAGAAAGAAAGAAGATGCTGAAGAAGAAAAAGAAGAAGACAATGTTTGAAACAGGTGGTCATTATGATATTCTGGAGGGAAATCTCTTGAATATATTTGGGAAGAGGTACCAATGTACCATAACGTTGACTACCTAGGGAATACGTTTGGAATGGAGGAATATGAGGGATATGAGAGGGGAATGGGTGTCCAGAATATATCAATTATTGTAGTTCATGTGCAATCTATTAAACCACCCCTTTCCATCTCTTCTCCCCCCATCTCACTCCATCTAAATACAGGGCTCAACGAGAAAAATTTTGACTGATCCGAAATTTTGAATTTTAAAAGCATTAGCATCAGTATGTGTAAAGTCTTGCAAAATAAAAAAAGTTGTTCATTTTACACATTTTGAGCAAAAAAACACTCACTGATGTGGATGTAAAATTGTTCATTTATGCATAATTGCTACAGTAACTGTGCATATATGCACGATTACTGTAGCTCTTCTATCTATTATTTTATGTTTTTTTCTCTCTCCTCTCCCTTGCCTTGTTAGACTCTCTCTCACCCATTCTTCAATGCCAAGAAGAAGAAGAAGAAGAAAAAGAAGAAGAAGAAGCCGACCATCACAACTAACCAATCACCACCACCACCACTGCAACCAACCCATTACAACATCAATTTAATTCAAACACAATCAACTCAAAATTAATGAAAATCATCACAAACCCAACTTAAAATCAACTCAAAATAAAACACAACAGTAAACCCGTTTAGCAAAGTGCAAATCAACCCAAAACCCAAGCTTGCCGCCGCCATGAGAGAGAAAGTGTGAGTGTATTAAGCCATGGAAGCTTGGTAGGGAGATTTTTTTTTTTCAAGATTTGAAGAGAGCACTGATTTGATAGAGAAAGAGAGGAAGAGAGCATTGATTTGATAGGGAAAGAGAGAATTTTTTTTTAGAAATGAAAAAGAAGAAGAAAGAAAGAATAGCAAAAGAAAAAGAAGAAGAAGAAGAAAGAAAGAAGATGCTGAAGAAGAAAGAAGGAGAAGAAGAAAGAAGCAAGTAGAAAGAAGGAGAAGAAGAAAGAGAGAGTGTTTCAGAGAGAAGTGAGATAAGGTGGTGATGCCATGTATGGGTAAGGGAAATAATAAAAAAATGTGAAAAAATATTATTTTAATAAAAGAAGGTGTATTATAGATAATCTGATGCGGGTGTTTTTGCAAATTAATCGTGTAAAATAGAAAAAATAGGTTTTTATTGTAAAATAGAAGGAAACTTTTGCACATATTGATGCTAATGATCTAAGACCTCCCAACTCCCAAGTTAACCAAAACTGAAAGGACTTTTGGAGAGTGTTGTCACCTGAGTTGTGATGACAAATGAGATCATTTCATTAGAGGTTCAAATAAATAAGTTCTTAGTTTTGAGCAGTTATTTAGAAGGCGGTAGTGGCTTACTAGCTCTAATGCCAACTACAATTGCTTGATCTAAAGTCTAAACTTAAAATAATTGGAATTATATAGTTTTGTTGAAGAGGAACTCCTTAACGTGAGGCCTCCTTTTCTTCCTAGTGTTCTGCTCATTGCTATGTCTGTTTCCTGCAAGTTCATTGTTTCGAGTTCTGTTTCCACGTGCTTCCAACCCTTAAGAGATCATGCTTGAAGATGTGAGATCTAATTAGCTTTGAAATGGCTATCTGATAAGCGTATAAAAGAGTTTAGACTGTTGTAAGAAGTTTTCAAGCCCAGTTCTAGTCTCTGAAAGGTACCTCTAAAATTCAAAAATTGTCCATTCTTGTCTTTAACTTATGGTTTAGTTAATGGGTGTTATTTGGGCAATTATTAATAAACTATTTTTTTAAAAGTTTTGACACCACTTTTATTAGATATATAAAAAGCCATAAAAAATTAATTACATTTTTTTTCTATAAAAAGTTTTTAAAAATATATTTTAAACTAATACCGTCATTTGTTAACATTTTCTTTAATTTGTTCGCAAAAGAGAAAGCAAGGAAGGGTCCCAGAACATCTCAACTTATAAATTAAGCCCAGATCCAAGGATGCTGGTCTGAGATAGCGATGGGCCCTAATTGGTTTCAAAAATAACCCCAAAGGGCCAGATTGTGGGCAGAAGAGTTTAGCTCTTCTTCTAACAAAGTGTACAGAATGAGAAAAACAATTTGCACAATCTGTAGCCTCATCACTACGCATGTGAGGTATTTGCTATTAGAGGGTTTTAAGGGTCATCACTATGCATGTAGTATATGTTATTGAAAGATATTAAATTACTAATTAATGTTATTAATGTGCGGGTCCTTGCTTTTCAAGAACTGTCTCCAAAATGCATGCATTTTGTATCTTTTATTGGAAGATATTACATTATTAATTAATGTTATTAACATGCAAGTCCTTGTTTTTTAAGAATTGTTATATTGTTTTAAAAGGGTTATCTTAATGGGTTTCTTTAGAATAATTATTTATAAACAATTTAAGAAAATTTTGATATCATTTTTATGAAAAATATAAAAAATCGTAAAAAAAATTAATTGTTTTATCATTTTTCCATAATATATTTCTAAAAATTATTCCTAAACCAATTTTCTTAGAATTTCTGTTAAACAACTATTTTGTTGATGTGTCCATGCTTCTTAGACATGATTACATCTGCCACTAACCCTATTGATCCCAACAATGAAGGCATGACACCCATGCAAATAAGCCGTCCTATTACCGTCCTATAAATGAGCACAAGAAATTGATGAACACATTATATAGGAAGCTGGTCATAAAAGTAATTAAATGGGCTACCTCTAATTTTTATAGGTTGGGCTCTTTCCTATGAAATCAATGAAACTTCAATCAGTATATATAAACTATAAAGTAGTTTGGCGGGTTGATGTTAAAAGTTTAATGCGGTTGATGCCTATGGGGTATATAACAATTAATTTTGGTTCCTATCAACCAAAAAAAAAAAAAAATGGTGAAATGGGACTAATTAAATAATTCATGCATGTCAAAATATTATATTTAAGTTTGTTTCCCAATCATAAGTTCCCTAATTAGGCATCCGAAGGTACACTAGGTTAGTAAAATTATTTTTTTTATAAGAAGTTTTCTTTACGTGAACATTGTGGCCTTTTTTTTTCCCCTTCTCTTCCTCTTTAGGAAATATTGAGCATCGAAGATTGGCATCTTTACTAGTTAAGGTGATCTACATCTTTTGAGTTTTAAACCCTGGCTACAAACTTTAAATTATATTTGAAAGTTTGGAGAGAGGAGAGATTAAAAGAGGGAGTACAAGGAGAGGAGTGAGGAGTAGAGTAAATAATAAATACCCTTCCAACTTCTTTGAATGTTTTAATAATGAAAAAGAAGGAGAGGGGAGTAGATACCCAGTACCATAATTGTTTGGTTGTACAGTGAAAATTAGAAGAAATAATAATATATAAAGAAATGAACAAATATAATTAATACTCTTGATTTAAACCCTGTACTAAAAAATAGTACAAATTATAGATGCTATCATGTTGCCCTTAGAACATGGAGTTATCTTTTATTTTATTTTGTGCTAGTTACCTCTCTTGTGGTTGGTTCCGCGGCGCATTTCTATCAACTTTAAAGGAATTTGATGATGTTGCAAGCACCACGTCACCAATGAAAAATAATTGAAAAAAAAAAAAACTATTTTATCCTAAACGGCTAAACCTAACACTATGTGAATAAACACAAACCCAAATAATGATTGAAGAAGAAATTTAGAGAGAGAATGAAAATGTGAGAGTAGATTTTTTTAAACATTTTTTTCCTCAATAAATGAATTTGCACTAGCCACATCTTTAAATTTCATTGAAGTTGACAGAAATGTTATATAGAGCTAATGACTAGAGATGTAAGTATCATAAAATAAAGTACAAGGTAATTCGGCGTTACAAGAGTATAAATGGCTGGCAATATGAAATTTGAAAAGAGCATACAAATTCATTAAATTAAGGCGAAAAATCCATTTTCGTACCTACATTTTCACGTGATTCTTACTTTGATTTCTAATTTTTATTTTCACCGTTTTTAGTCCCTGTCCCAAAAAATGCGACTCGTTTTTGTCTTTGCCATTATATCAGAGACGGAAAATGCACATGTAGCAAATAGAGTGCACTATTGGTACACTAAAAGCTGACGTGACCATTAAAATAATAATAAAAAAATGTTATTTGACATTAAAAAATGACACATCAACATCTAAATTAAAAAAATTAATTTATTAATTTTAACTAAATAAAAAAAATTAAAAACTAAAAATCATATCAATTGAGATCTAAGTATGTCTTGAACAAGAAGAACAAGAACACAATCCTAGATCCAAGAACACAACCCCAGAAATTAAAAAAAAAAAAAAATCAACACTCGCTTTTCAGCATTGAGAAAATGACAAAAACGAAGAAATTGAAGAGAGACAGCAAAATCTCGTCGTTGTTTAGATCCAGGTAAGGGTTTGTGAGTGGCGAACCATTGAGAATCGAGCTTCTTGATGGCTCTGATTTCGAAGCCGGTTCGTTCGAGCAAGAACGATGAGGCAGTGTCGGGGTTGGAGATTTGGATTGTGACGATCAAAGGATTGCCGGGGCGGTACACGTCCTTGTCCGGTTGGATTTTGAGAGTGGGAACTCGTTAACGGAACTTGGACTCAGCGACGGCGACGGTCTTCGGTGAATTGGAAGAAGCTCCTCCGCTGAAGAAGGGAAAGCGAGGTGGCAGCATTGTAATGTGACGTCGTGTTTGGCGTGTGGTAAAAGCACTGAGCTGAATACAGTTTGATTCGCCTCTCTCTCTCTCTCTCTCTCTCTCTCTCTCTCTCTCTCTCTCTCTCTCTCTCTCTCTCTCTCTCTCCCTTTGGTCTTGTGTTCTTCATTCGGTGAGATCTGATCTGTCTATTGGGTGGTCTATCGGTCCAAATCTGAAAGAGAGAAGCATAAAGGATCTGGGTTTTCTTTGAGGTTTGTTGAGGATTTGTGGTTGATGATGTAATTTATAGATTTTGGGTTGATGATTAGGTTTTCTCTAGGGTTTGTTGATGATCAGTGGTCTGATTGGTGCTATGTTGTTTTGTTGTTGATTTTGGATGTTTTGTCGTTGATTTCGGATGTTTTGTCGTTGATTTCGCTGGGTTTTGATTTACTGGTTTTTTTTAAAAAAAAAAAAAAATTAATTTCTAGCTTTGTGTTCTTGGATCTGGTTTGTGTTTTTGTTCAATACATACTTATATCTCAATTCATATGATTTTTAGTTTTAATTCTGTTTTTAAATTATTTTTATTTAGTTAAAATTAATATATATTTTTAATTTAGATGCTGATGTGGCATTTATTATTATTATTTTAATGACTACATTAGCTTTTAGTGTGTCAACAGTGCACTCCGTTTGTCATGTGTGCATTTTCCGTCTCTGATGTAATGGCAGGGACAAAAACGAGACGCGTTTTTCAGGATAGAGACTAAAAACGGTGAAAATAAAAGTTAGGAATCAAAGTGGGAATCGCGTGAAAATGTAGGGATGAAAATGATTTTTTCGCCTTAAATTAACTAGAGCATTTTCTCCTTCAAATTCCCCCATATGTTTGGAATTATTATTTTAATTTTAATTTTAAATTTTTTTTTGAGAATCCATATGTTTGGAATTTGGTTTGATTACTTCATTTCATTAGCTTAGATTATCTACAATAAGACCCTAATAGGAGCCCATATCTACTTTTTTTTTTTAGATAGGACATAGGAGCCCACATATACCTAATATAGTAAATATTATATAACATAGTTTTTCCTTTTCTAAAATGTGTTGACAAACAAACATTCCGAAGTCCTTGGCGTACCATGTCCAATGTTTTGCGTCTGAATTCTTACTCCCCTGATATAATTGGCCAGCGCGGTTTACCGTTTACCCTGGACATGGGGTTCTAGTTCTACATCATAAAAATGAAAATCAGAAAGTCAGCTCATACTTATAGCACACCTCCATACTCATAAATTAACATTGGCCTACATTCTTCATTTCTTCTATTCCTTCTTGCTCAAATTAAAGAAAGCAGCAACTTTTCTTCTATATTAATTAGCACAATTAAAGAAAGCAAAAATTTTGGTATGAGAAAATTGGACCCAGAGAGCAATGCGATTGTTTTCTTTTTTTTTGATAGGTCATTGCGATTGTTTTATACTATAGCATCCCTATTGCAATAAGTGGACATAAAATATGTTGTCGACTCTTGACATGTCATCCAAATATTTCAAGACATGATAAATTGGGAAATAATTTTATCCATTTGAAATTGATTTGTTGTAAGATTCAAATTAAATATTGAAAAATCTAAAGGTATATTTAGTGTCATCATTTAAAATTTTAAATAAAATAACAATTTTATACAAAAAATGTTAACCAGGAAAGAGATTCTATCTATTTCAAGTGAAATAGAGAGGATTCTATACTTGCTATTAGTTGCCGTGAACAAGGGTGAAGAGGGAGAACGGGGGGAGGTGAGAGTTGTCATTTGCTTTGGTTGTACTGTGAAAATATGATGAACTTTGGTGAAAAGACCATATTGACATCATCATAATACTTAAGGGTGTAAATTCTAAATTTTAAATGTCTAAGTATTAATTTAGAAATAAAATTAAACTTAAATGGTGTAAAGTATATTTAATTTAAACTATTAATTTTATTTACTTCTATTCCTTTATCCACTGCCAAATATAGCATTACAAGAAAAGACACAGGTATTTTTTTGTTTTATAGGCCGTGAACTCAATAAATATTTAAAGAATTAATAAAAAAAACTTTATTATGACTGAAGTTCCAAGAGGAGAGGAGAGTTTAGAAGAAAAAAAAGGTTCTCTGATGTAGATTGGAAGTAACATTAAATTTGTTTGTTTCCTTTCAACAAATTAACTTAATTAAATTGTTTAAAGTTTTTTAAATAATTAAAAATATTTTCTGTTGGGTTTAGAAGTAAATAAAAAATATTATAATGAAATTTCATAGAAAGAACATACCATAGATATAACTACAATGGCCGAAATTAATCACTGTTAATCACCTTCTAAGTTGACTTCACAAATTAGATCATCCATTGCTTTTCTTTCTGTTAACCCTTTAGTTTTTAGTAAGAAAACTTAGGGCATATTTAGTAGATTATAATAGATATTAATATGTAATAGTCATTCCCGGTAATAAAAATAATAATCAAACTACGTACATAATAGTTAATTCATAATAATTTTAAAGATTAATATAATTTCAAATATACAATCTTTTCATATGCAAAATCATAAAATAACATGTTTTCTCAATTTTTTTTTATAAAAAAAATTTCTTTTAGGAAATATAATTGTATAAGTAAGAAATTTCATAAATATAAATTTTAAATTTTATTTTAATGTTACAACTTACGACCAAACATATGAATATGTTTATTTATTTTATTCCAACACATTTTATTCCTTTTTTTTTTAGAGAGAGAGTTTCAACCTATGACGTCCATTCCTGATGATAGCTCTTTATCAGCAGATCAAGACACCAATCAGTTTTTGGTGTAGGCGGGGATTGAACCTCAAATCTCCTATTTAACCATCAGAAATTTTACTAATTGAACTAGCTAGAACCCACTTATTCCTTGATAATATAGGGTTTGGAAGAAAACAAAATTTCCAATGGCCTATAATATATATTTGGCTTTCTTTTCTGGAAGGGACGGGGAGATAGATTTAACTTCTAACATAAGGATTGAAAAAGAGGTAAATGTCAGTAAAGCTACAAGCCAGTAGCCTATTTTTGGAATCTTCAGGAAAATATTTAATTACTCTTAAACAAAAATACATAAATGTCTTAATGTAGAAATTGTATTTTGAAACATAGTCATATTGGTAACATAAGAGCCATTTTTTTTTTGGGTTTCAAAAATACTAAATATATTACTAATTTACAAATTGACGAATGTGATTGGTATAACTTAAATAAAACAATAAATACATGAATATATTAATTTTTTTTTGTAATTGATTATAAGTCAGTTTGTAAGATTATATAGTAAAATTTGTAGTATCTTTAAGATAACTCTATTTATTTATCTTTTGACCCCATATATATATGGTAGAAGCACGAGACATCATGGATGGATGGAGACTTTGACCATGCGGGGCAATGGCCCCTCCTATTTTTTTTTTTTTTTTTTTGTAAAAAATATTAGCATATATGTAGGTATAAATTTTAGTAATTTTTTTTTATAAAATTACACTTTGCCATCCCTTGACAATATTATCAATTCTTTTAAGAGTAATACTATAATCGCAAACTTTTCTACAACATTTTTACAAACTACTGAGGTAGTAAAATTTTATTGGTTTGCGTCTAGGCTCATTTGTAACTCAAGCTTTTTCCTCATTTTAAAGGGCATAAAAAAATTTATAAACCTAAAATCTAAAAAAAAAATATACAAGCCCAAAAAAATTAGCCCAACAACAAAAATTACCAATAATATCTTAAAAATAATTAAATTCAATAGACCAATTTTACTCAAAACAAATAATTCAGTCATTTAAAAAATTTTAAACAAAATAATTTTTTCTTTACCCAGCAACAAAAGCACACATAAAACATACAAACAAATAATAAATAAATCAAAAAATAACCCTTAGCGGTTAAGCTGCGCAGCTAGAGGTTGGAGTAGCCACACGCAACCAGTAGCAAAGCTGTCCTCCCTAATTTTAAGTTCTGGCTCCGTTCTTGATGGACGCATACTTATTAGTTATTTGGTTGCATCTTATTTAAATTGACTTGATCTTCGATTCACTCTTAGAGGGTTATTTGTTAATGCTAAATCTGTTACCAACTTGCCTTACTTTTTTTTAAAAGTTACCATATGACTTTTGAGTAGAGTTTATGGTATACTTTTGTGTTAGAATCTCATTACCTTGTGTGTGTGTGTGTGTTCTTTTTTCGTTTTTTTATTAAAGTCTGTCACCATTGTACACATTGCCATAGCTTCATACTCGAAGGGACTTTTGTTTTTTTTGTACAGAGTTGGAGGGTAATGAATACGTCATTGCTTAATTTCCACTTCAATGGCAGCACCTCAAAATATAACAGGACCACCTGCAGGCATGTATACCTTCCCCAGTCATTATTTCGTTATTCTTTTTCAACTTTAGAAACTACCAACAGCTAAATCTCTCAGTTTGAAATCATGGGTTCATTTTTGTTGCTGTGTGTTCTTTATCTTCATTAGGAGGTTAGGGAGAAAAAGACTAAATATTAGACCCTGCCCCACCATTATAGGTATCTTTTTAATTTCCCCCTGAAAACTATTACAGATACCTTTACCATATTTATTAACTAAGACAATAAGCAAGGTCAATGACATTGAAACTAATTATTTCCCTGCAGCCAATATTAATTCAAGTTTTGCGGTTTGCTGTTGTTCTGCAATCAAGTTTCTCTGATTGCTTTTGTATTATTTACTATATATACTGCACGAATTGATCACATTAGCCTTCTGTTTATATAGTAAGTGTTGTTTTTTTCCCGAGGGTTGGCACAGTACTGCAATAACTGCATGAGTAGAAAAGAGAGAATTTCCACGCCAAGATTTGGAACGTGAGGCTTCAATGATTTGGAATATGAGAATGCTAAATCACATGCATTTGGTATGTTCACTAGATCACTTTGAGTTACATAAATGACTATAAGAAACTCTAATTAATGGTAATTAATAGTAATTTTGTAACCGTATATCTCACTAATGTAGCATAAATTAGTTTGTGCTCTTGGAGGACCATACCACTAAAGTCTAGTGGTCCATCCATCCAGTGCTGTTGTGTCATGTGTTACAAACCTAGTTATTAAAAAAAAAAAATACCCTTCATCTTCACCGCGGTCGCTGTTGGCTCTACCACCACTACCATCCCCAACTCGATGTTGGCAATGATGGTGGTCCTCTATATATTTTTATTATTTACATTATTGATTTAAATCGGTCATATTATTGAGTTGGGATGAAGATGGTAAATTCTCTATATTGATATGAAATTTTTTGTGATCTATATATATATATATATATATATATATATATATATATATATATATATATATATATATATTCATAATTGATTGTTCTTAGACAATGAAAAACCTATAATTTAGTTGAACGGAGATAATTAAAGAACACATGATACTCTAGATTAACAATGCATTTAGATTAGTTTAAGAAAATTTCATTCGCTTTAAAACCTAATTTCTAATTGAAACTATGAGAAATTCATCTAAACAATAAGAAAAATATGATTTAACTTATCAAAAGAATGGAAGAATTCATACATCAAAAGAAATCTATTTGAGAAATCAACTATTTTGTCATCTTGAACTTTAGGAAGAATCACATTGGATATTCATACCGTACAAAGGAAACATAACTCGTAACCCTAATTGAGGGCTTAGGCTGCCACGAGAGAATAAAAATAAAAAATAAAAAGTTTTGTGTCTCCGAAATTCCTCTGCTTTAGCCCTATTGAAACCCTAACTTAAAAGAAAACAAAGAAAATAAAACTTTTGACTTTTTGATTTTTGCCTAGATTTTTAGAAGCTACTTGTGGGTTAATTTCAGCCTTCTAAAAGTGTAAATTTGGTAAAACTCAAACTAGAAAGTTGTAGAGCTTGAAGTTTTGATTCTAGCCCATCCAGCTTTAGGTCAATTGGATTTTTGAGGTAAAAGATATGCCTAAAATACTAATCAAATTGAGTTACGCCTATAATACTAATTAATGCTCAAATCTAATTTTTTCATTTTTGATAATTATGTCTTTTTGATTTCTTTTTTTTTAATTTGAACCTTCCAAAAATGGTACACGCTCCAAGCACTCTAGCTACACCTCCTTGAACATATAAGCATGATCTTAATGGTCCTTTAGCTCTTTTTAAATTCTAGTTTGACTTTCATTCTCCCGTACTTAGCTTCTTCCATACACTTTGGTAAGCATTTTTTTTTTTCAAATGAATTTATGAAAATTTAAAATTATACAAAATAAATGACATTTTATTCAAGAAATTATGTAAAGATAGATAATAGAGACTAATGCAAATCATAATTTTTTTTTTTTGGAGAAAGAATGCAAATCATAACTTAATGGTACAATTTTTTTTTGATAGATTAATTGTACAAATTAAGAATAACAAGGAGATAACACCCAAATAGATATATAATAAATATACAGTTTAAGATGTTATCCGTTTTCAACAGATTTTTAAATGAAATGAAATAAATATTAATTTATTTTATAATGATAATCGGGTTTCAGGTGAAGCAAATTTTCTATTTTATTATAAAAGTATAATAATTCTTACTTGATATATTTTTTTTAAAAAGAAAATCCACGATGAGTCATTTGATAGAAGGGGCACGTAACATTGATTTTAAGCGAGACCACCAGACTTTTATTACATTACAACTATAATTATGCATGTACATACAGGATTAATAAAAAAAATCATATGTAAGTGAAAAATTCAATAATATATTTTAAAAATGAACAATAAGTAATTTTAAAAACTCAGTAAAGCTTCTTTTAAATTTTATTATGCTTTCATAATAGAGTTTTACTAAAGTAAAATATATTAATAATTTTAAGACTTAAATATTGTTTTCATCCCTAAAATTTACATGATATTTGAAATATTGAAAGTTGAGAACTTTCAACTATTCATTTTCTTTTATTAGTTTCATTTTCTTCTTCATCTTCTTTTCACTTTTCATTATTATGCATAGGCAGTACATATAGGTTTTTATTATTATTAGACTGAAATTTAAGCTTGAGGCCAACATATTAGGTGAATTATGTGCTTAAGATTTTAATGATTTTTAACCAATTATATGGGTCTCAACCAATAAATAAATATGCATATATAAAAGTACACACACATATAACGGTACACCTATATAACTAATACTAGAATATTTCAATTTTCTGGTAAAATCATAATGGCCATATGATATGGTTTTGATTATTTTTTTTGTTTGCAATATATTGTCCATTGCTTACTGTCTCAAATGGTTTAGTCATTAACTTGCTTGATGCTAACAGTTCCTTTCTCAAGGGCCATCTTATTGAAACCGTTTATGTGACCTAATCCCTGCTTCACTGATCCACTCACCCAAATTATGTATGCAAATTTCAATGGCTCTATCTATGGTTTTTAACAAGTCTGGAGAGCATGGTTTATGCATTTCCCCAAGTTTCTTCTCTGCCTTATTAGGTTCTATGCATCTAGATTTAACGCCTCTTAATTTGTTCCCATATAACAGTGATGATGTATGAATTTGCATCCTAGTGTATATGTTGATGTGACATCGATCCTTGACATCAACAATACTCCCCCACGTACACCTTGAAATCCAAGTTTTCTTTCAAGGACATTGTTGAAGCCACTCATTTCTCCACGAGACTTCTTTATCCTATCAAATAATTGACAGTGCTGGAATAGCTACTTGTAAGCCTATGTGCACTCGTTTTCTACCACAATCAAACTCTCAAAACATAATGAATCGTCCTTTCACAATCCCAGAGTTTACTGCCAGATTATGTGTGCCTTACAATACATGACAACAACCCACTTGTCTCGACATTACCTTTGCAATTAAAGGTGTGTCAGTTCATACACATTGGGTTATGGTACATCCTTCGATATCTGAAGCATAAAACACATCTTGGTTTGCTTGCTCTGCTAGAATTTCTCTCTGCAACTATTCATGCACATTTTCAAAATGTAGATTGGGCTGGTTATGTGGTTGACAGTTGCTCTGTAGGAGGTTATGCCATGTTTCTGGGGTCATCCAAGAAGCAACGTATGATTAATTACTGGCTCGTCCACAAAATTTGAAGGCTTTAGCAGATACTGTTACTAAGGTTTCATGGCTTTGGCTTTTGCTCATGCTCCAACATTTAGGTGTGACAATGTTGGAGCCACCTAATTTACTGCTAATCTTGAGTTTCTGGCCACACTAAACAGTAAACATACGGAGGTTTACTTTCTTTTTATTCATTACATAGTTTTTTTTTTTTTTTTGAGCAACGATTCATGACATAGTAAATAACTTGCAATGCCCTTGAACTTCGTTTCATTTCCACTAAAGATCAATTGGTAGACATCATGACCAAAGGCCTCTTTTCCCCAAGGTTCATCTTTCTATGTGAAAAGTTGAAACACTCCTCATGAGACCATATAACTTGAGGAGGTGCATTAAATGAAAAAGTTTAGCTTCAAATTAGATTGGAGCTATCTCTTTTAACCTACTTTGTGATGATTTATAATAACTATCTATATGTACTTTTTAAATAAGTCACATAACTTATTAAAAAAGTTATGTAACTAAAATTTTAAATGGATGGTTTCTTCAATTGTTATATAGTGAATTGGAAGAACTCCAAATAAGTTTGGATCTAAACTTTTGTATTGAGTTTCTTGTCACATTTGAATTCATGTAGCCTTTCTTTGTTCCATGTCCTATCTTGTATTTTAAATATATAAATATAACATAAAATATTCTATAGATTGTGAGAATGATATTTCATTCAAACCATTGTGTGTTTCATTCGTGGGAATGAAATGGTGCTAAAGCAAGACCCGTGACTATGAAAAATGACTGCTCGATCAAGACTTGAGTCCCTATCTTGTGATTATTACATTTTTTTTTTCTTTCAAAAAACTGAAATGACGCTAAAGCAAGACCTATGACTATGAAAAATGACTGCTCAATCGAGACTTGAGTCCTTATCTTGTGATTAGTACATTTTTTTTTTCTTTTGAAAAATTAAAGTTATTATTTTAGTTATGCAAAAAGTGCTTCAAATTTCATCCAAAGGACAAGTTAAGGACTACCTGAAATCTTTCAAATATGTAAAAATATCTAACTTGAAATTAACCAAAAATATCTGAATGTCTATACGAGGGGAGGATTAGAGTGTGCTGGTTCTCATCTCAATCAACAAAGGGTTGAAAGTCATCAAGAATTTAGGGTTTGTGGAATTAATTTTTACGTTTTATTCATTTTCTTTAGTAGCTTTATGCAAGCTCTGACAAGAAAAATTGGGTAATTTTTACAGTGAACTTTAACTCAATGGTACAACCTCCTTTCACAATAAGCATCTACTATTGGATGTGTGCGCCTTAGCAAAAGGTTAATTTTTAATGAAATCACAATCCTTTCTCTCACCTGAAAATGTTTGAGCACTATCTCAATTATTTGATGCTTTATCTGACTAAGGCTTCTTTTATATAAATAAATCTGAACATCTTGAAGATAAGCTGTAATCGGAACACACAAATCTCTATCCGTGAGAAATTCTTCTTTTGCATTGGAGAAACAATTCTTCAAACTCAGAGAGAAAATTAATCGTTCCCTGAACAAAGAATCAGTGGTGTCTGAGATCTAGGGACCATTATATTTATTATAATTCTCTACAAAAGAAATAAGAACATTGACCCTTCTCGTGAAATCCACCACTTTTTTCTTCTGCAAAGTACTTACAGAAATTCAGACAGAAATAACTTCCTGTTTTCACCACATATAGTGCAGAAAAAACCCTAAAACTGTGAAAAATATTATTTCATCAAAAGCTTATTATTTTCTTTATAAGGAAAACTATTCATTACTTCTAAATAAATAAAAAAACATTTAGTGCAAGTACTTTAAAGAATAAGGATGGTGGGTTAAGTAATTGGTCTTAGGGCTTAAAAAAAAAAAGCTTCAAGCATCTATAGATATTTTTTCTTCCAAAATTAAGAAATGAAGGCACTTAATTAAAAACAAAAAAACAAAAAACAAAAAGAAGAAGCTGAAGAAGAAGGGGCACTTCAATACATATTAAATTTCTCTTCCAAAGCTATGGATGGCAGATTTGGGGTTTATAGGGTTTCAATTTGTGTGTGTTTCTTGGTTTAATACATTAGTGATATAAAGTAGGGCTCAGCTTTTGACTGGTGTAGCTGCATCTCTGCAGTCTATTAGACCTCAATTATTTTTGGTGAAGATTCCTATTATCTAGATTGGTGTCTAGTAAGAAAACCTGCCAAGAGTCTTTAAGATTTTTCCTGCTTAAAAGTTGATTATATTTTTTGTTTTTATTTATTCAACAAGCGATATATTATTGAACCCTAGGGATTAAGGAAAGGTATCACATTTCAATATTGATTTTTTTATAAAAGAAATCCCTAAAATACTTCTTTGCCATCACAACTGTTTGATATTTTCTTTAAGATGATAATGAGATCGTCTTACTTTTTGACAGAAAAAATTTCAAGGACAAACAAAGCACTGTTTTGCTATGGACCAATCACTCTTTAATTTTTAATTTTTTGGAAGCACACATTCTTTTTGCATTGTGCAAGTAGTGTTTTTAGGGTTTTCCTTATTTTGCAGTATATAGACATTGGAACCCACAAAGAATAAATTTTGAAAGTTGGCGGAACCCCAGACTATGATTTGAAGATTAAATTCACAGTGGCTTAAAGTCAAGAATAACGGTTTGGTATTATCAAACTTGACATATATATAGGAGAAGCTACTTGATCATGAATGATGAAACAGAATTATTTGATTATATGTAATATCAAATATAATGTATAAACAACAACCATCTAGCTGATATATATCTCTATGGAAGTGTGTACTGAGCAAATCTCACTGTCATATATACATGTGGTCCCTTTGTCTGAGTGGATGCCTTAAAGAACCTACATATTGGACCCTCATCTAAATGGTATCTTGATATCTGTAATATCTAATCCAGCTGATCGAACTTCAGTAGCTATAGCATACACCACAACTTTGGAAGTTACATTTGCATTGCAGTGTTTTATCTAATTCAATTTCTCAGCCTACTTCTATCCTCTGGCAAGTGAAATCTAATTGCAAACCTTAAATTTTACTATTAAAACTTGTCCTTCTTTCCCATCTGGTCCACTGAAGAACAAGGGGGGAAAATGTTATAACTAACCAAGAATGTAACTTTCAATGAATACTTTGTTTTTTACTTCTGTCAAAGTTCATGTTTTTTTGTAACTAAGGATTATAAGTTTCTAACCCCTTAATCCCAAATTGGGAAAGGCTCTCCAAATAGAGAAAACATTATCCAACATCATGGAATGGAGATTGTGTGTTTGTGTCTGCATTTCCTTTTTTATTTTGTTTTTTTACAACTAGGCATGCATTCTTCAATCTCATGCTATATGGAATGCACTGATAAAGTTATTTGCGGTTGTCAAAAGTGTATGCCTCTTTCCTATTATGTTTTGGATGGTCCCCCTTGAAGCTAACTATCTACCTTGTACCATATACTGAGTAATTGAAATCTAACTAAAGAGAAGACCAACTGAGCTTACTTAATATATTATAAGATGTGATTGTTCAGTATGTGGTATGAACAATTGACAAAATTACTACTTTCTTGTCTGGCTGACGTGTCATCTCACGCGGTCGCCACTTGGCCATAAGCACACCATTCCTTTTTCTTTTTTCATTCCCATGCAACATGGAGCAGTTAAATATCGGCATCTTTTCTTTTCCCAAATTGTAATTTCTTGAAATAATTTTATTTTCTGTGAGAAAAATGTTATTTGAACTTTATGCCTTTTACCAAGCTCACTTATATTATTGAAGTGCATACTTAAGGACTTCAATGGCACTATGGCATCTACTTTCTCCCTCTTCCTCCTCCTCCTCATCTTTGCTGAAAAACAATAGCCAGAATTAATTAGCTGAATCTGCAGAAGATTGTTTGCCTGATGTAAGTTCTTTCCATGATCCTATTATTCAGGTTAAAGTATAAGGGTAGATGCATATATCAATTGTTCTCATCTGAAGTAAAAAAAAAAAGTATATTTTTTCTAGTTTCTAACAAGTTCATGTTCACCTTCTCTTGAATTAGATCTTCATGTATTATATTGGCTTGAAAAATATAGGTTTCCCTTTGCCCTAGATTTTCTTTCTTTCTTTCTTTTTTTGTTTTGGGTAAGTCATTTACCCTAGATTGAACTCACTGTTACTCTAGTTTTCATTATGGAAACTCTTAAATATGATTTGTAATAGCCAATTCAATTCAAAACATTGTTTTAGAAGAAACTCGTTTAAACCTTCTTTATTTGCTATTTTGTTACCATGTTAAACATTCTAAAGTAATTAAATAATATAAAATATCCTTAAGTATTTGCCAAAATTTTGAGATTATTGAGAGTATAGAAACATCCTCAGTACTCTTAATTTATGGGTTGGAACATGTTTTACAATTGATTTCAAAATAGACACTTTTTTTGTTGTTGTTAATCTTTATATTATAATTAAACGAATTTTTTTTGCTAAAGGCCACATGAATTGATGTAACTTATACTCTTATAGTACTTATATAAATTTTTAGGATTCATATTCGGAAAAGAGGGAAATGAATACTAATACATTGAATATTCTATTGTTGGTTTAGTCAATCCTTGCACCTCAATAATGAGAAAAGTAAGATGATTTCAAATTCAAGACAAAAAGGTATTCAAGCTAAGCAAGAGGGGGAAGGCAATGCTGAGAAGTTGTCTAAGGCAGCATCTAGCTCAAGGCAATGGTCAGGATTTAGAAATCCAAGGATTGTACGTGTCTCGCGCTCTTTTGGAGGAAAAGATAGGCACAGCAAGGTTTGCACCATAAGGGGATTGAGGGACAGACGGATTAGGCTTTCAGTGCCCACAGCAGTTCAGTTGTATGATCTTCAAGATAGACTTGGGCTTAATCAGCCGAGCAAGGTAATAGACTGGTTGCTTGATGCCACTAAACTTGATATTGATAAGCTTCCACCGCTTCCAATTCCTCAAGGATTCTCTCAATTTCATCCACAACTTTTTTCTCATGAACCAAATGCCTCTCAACCTTCTTTCATCCCTTCATTTGATGCAAATCCCACATTTATAAATGATGGGGCAGATCAATATGCTATGGAAAAATCCAAGTATTGGGATCTAGATGCTGCATTCAGACTAAAAAGCAAGGAAGTTGAAACAGGAAGATCAGCCGCCGACAAAGGCAAGTGGGTCAAAACTAACGAAGAAGTAATTCAAGAAGGAATTGGTGGTTATAGTGGACAAATTTCAGCTCAAAAGTTCTTCCCTATGGCAACTGATCGCTCTTCGAATTCCTTACCTGGCTTGCTAAACAATGCCATGGCATATAACTCCTATCATCATTCTGAGCCTTCAAGTTTATCTCTATCTCAGTTTGGAAGCCATGGACTATTTCCCTCCCAAATGAATCCACATACAAGTAATGCTATACAACTTCCGTCTTCATTACCGCTACCACCTGCGTCTCAATTATTTTTCTGTCCATCTACGACGACACCAGCACTTTTCACTCCATATTCCTCATATATTACTACCCCAATAGAGAGTGATCCAAGGCAATTCAACCATTTTCAGTTCTTGAGCTCAAGTTCACAACATGTCCTACCTCATCCTCTCATGCCACCATCTCTTCATTCAATGAGCTTGCCATTAAAATCCTTTCCAACGAATGAGAATTCCAAGCTTCCTCAATCACAAGAGGACGATGGAAGTAGAGTGGATAAGGATAACACTGGTTCTTAATGATCTTACAGTGGATTCCTCTTGTTGAACTGGTCACTACCTTGTGAATCTCTCATTTTGAAGGCTCATCGGACGTGTTCAACAATTGGCAGAAGATGATTGAGTTGCAAGATGGATGCTTTCTCCTCAATTTGTCTAAATACAAGTAAGAAACTTGCGAATACATTTATTTTTAACTACGATTTTCAGCAAATGGTGATGTGAATACGAGCAAGTTTGTAAGGATTAAGGATGACAATGCTATACAACACTGCATACTCGTGTTTGAGTGCTTATAGTTTTATATACTAAACTCAGTTTGTTAAAATTTTGAATGCTTAATTTGGACTAAGTGAAGTCGAATATAGGATTCATTTGCAAATATGCTCGATATTTATTATATGACCTAGTTAAAAAGCAGAACTTGTTTCCATTTCTTCATATCATTATCATTATATAGGGCTTGCAACTCCTGCATGCCATAGTACCAACATCAATTATAAGAAAACTATAAAAAAAAATCTAGATAAACCATGTTCAAATTATGATGATAGTAATCACATGTACTTCATCACAAATCTAATTTACATGCTAAATAAGTTGGGTAAATAGAAGAAAAAAACTCAAAAGAGAGAAGTCAGTGAAATTAATATAAACGTTAAAACGTTGATTGCCTAGATGGTGTGAGGTAAAAGGATTTCTTTCTATACTCGGAAAAAAAAAAACAAAAAAAAAACTATGAAATGTGAATTTCTAAATGTCAAAGAAAGCGGCTTAGCCACTGGTAATGAGAGATTCTAGTCAAATTGCCAAAGAGTATGTTTGGATGTAACCAGTGGCGAAGGGAGAGGAGGCCATCCCCCCATTTTCAAATTCTCTCCTCCCCCCTCATTTTATTAACAAATTTTACGTAATGGCCTCCCTTCAATTTTTGTTATAAAAAAAAAAAAGGTAAAAACACTTTTTATAAATACTAATGTCTCATTTTTTTTTCTTTTAATATTCAATTTTCTTGCCATATAAAACTCATTAACTTTGATATCATTTAAAGCATATGTTGCCAAAATTATACAAGTAAATATATTTAGTAAATCCCCCCACAAAAAAAAAAAAAAAAAACTGAGGTTATGTTTGGTAACAGTTTTTGTTTTCTATAAAAAAAAAACAAGTTTATTGTATTTTTGAAATAAAAAATATGTTTGGTTAGTGGAAATTAAAAAAATAGTTTTTTGAAGAAAAAAAAGAAGAAAATACTAATATATATTGTTATTAGGATTTGAACTCTAATGCTAACTCATTAAATAAGACAAATTCATTAAATTAAATGCGTGTTTTTATTGACTTTTGCAAATTAGAAACTGAAAACAAAATTTTGCATGTTTTCAATTACCTTCACAAATTGAATTTTGAGAATAGTTTTTGTTTTCTGTCTATTTTAGGTTGCCAAACAAGTTTTTTAGTCTCAAAAATAGAAATTTTTTTTTGAAGATATAAAATAAGGGGGGAAAAAACAGTTATCAAACATACCCTAACTCTTTCGGCCTTTTCCTATCAAATGAATTTAATTATGATTTTTATAGTTAAACGTTTAGGATATATTGTATTTTATCACCCATAAATAAATAAAATTTTTAATTTAGCATTTTTATTAGTATATTTCTTGTATATTATATTTTAGATATCTTTTTAGAAAAAATACTTTAGATGTTAAGGCATATAAAAACACATTTATTATTTAATTTATCTGTAATTAATTGATTTTTTTTGAGAAGGATGTAATTAATTGATTTGTATACCTTTTATGTTTTCTAAAACTATTATTATTATTATTATTATTATTATTATTATTATATATATACTATAATGTGTAATCTTTAATTTATTTAACAAAAAAGCCTTGATTTAATTAAAACTTTTAAATAATATTAATTATGATTGATATAATTATACAATGAGGAAAGAAAATATTTATCAAGAATTATATGAAGCTCACTTGATAAAATATCGGCGAAAACCACATTTTCGTCCTTATATTTTCATACGATTCCCACTTTGGTCCCTAACTTTTTTTCCCACAGCTTTTAGTCCCTATCTTGGAAAACGCGTCTTATTTTTGTTTCTGCCGTTACATTAAAGACTGGCAAACAACATAAGTTAAAAATATTAAAATAATGTCCACATAAACCACGTGGCTTTCCATGTCAACATCTAAATTAAAAAAAATTAAAAACAGAAATAAAAACCAAAAATTACATTAATTGAGATCTAAGTGTGTCTTGAACAAGAACAACAAGAACACAAACCTAGATTTAAGAACACAAAATTAAAATCCAAAAGTCATAAACAAAAACCCAGCAACAGATCTTCCTTCTCAACCAAACACAAAAACAACAAACACAAACCCAACAACTGATTTTTCTTGTCAACCAAACACAAAAGCAACAAACACAAAGCCAAACATCAGTTCTTCATACCCATTTCTTACTGATGTTTGTCTTGAGATCAGGAGGTTTACGCAATGTCGTAAACCTCCTTATCATGTGCTATTAGCTGAGTGAGCGGAACGTAGAACTCAGAGGTCTTGTTGTTGTTCAGCATGTAGAGTGGCTTGATCGAGTGGTTGCGGAGGTCCCAGAGGCGGATGAAGTCGCCAAAGGAGGCGAGGAGGTTAAGGTTAGGGTTAGGGTTAGGGTTAGGGTTAGAGTTTGAGGGCGAAGACGACGACGACGTGGCGATCGGGTGGAACATGAGCTTCGTCGGCAGGTACGGGTGGTCAAAGGAGAGAGAAGGGTGGAGAGGCTTGAGAGAGAGAGTCTCCGGGTTGAAGCTGAGGATGTCGACCCGGTTGTTGTAGGTCTCGATGAAGCTGGCGACGGCGATGCGGTAGTGGTGGGACCAAGTTGGGGACGGAGAGATCGCTAGGGAGTAGAGTGCATATGGGGCCTCGTGGGTTATCGAGTTTTGTTGGTGTTGGTGTTGGGATTCTTGAGTTGAATTCTCCATTACTAGTACTCCTACTGTTTTTTTGGGATTTTGTTTTCTGGGGATTTTTTTTTCCATGTATGATAACACAATTCATGTTGGTGTTGGGATTGTGTTTGTTGCTTTTGTGTTTGGTTGACAAGAAAAATCAATTGCTGGGTTTGTGTTAGTTGCTTATGTGTTTGGTTGACAAGGAAGATCTGTTGCTGGGTTTGTGTTTGTGTTTTTGGGTTTGTGATTTTTGGATTTTAATTTTGTGTTTTTAGATCTGAGTTTGTGTTCTTGTTATTGTTGTTCAAGACACACTTAGATCTCAATTAATGTAATTTTTTGTTTTTATTTTTGTTTTTATTTTTTTTAATTTAGATGCTGACGTGGAAAGCCATGTGGTTTATGTGGACATTATTTTAATATTTTTAACTTATGTTGTTTGCCACTTGTGCAATTTCCGTCTCTGAAGTAACAGCAGAGACAAAAACGAGACGCATTTTCCAGCATATGAACTAAAAGTGGTGGAAAAAAAAGTTAGGGACCAAAGTGAGAATCGCGTAAAAATGTAGGGACGAAAATGTGATTTTCGCCTAAAATATCTTATATACAAGAAAAAAAAATCATGCTAAGAACATGTTTTATATATAAATTATCAGTGTCATTTTTGTGGATTAAAAATTATTAATATATTTAGTTTGCCCATGTTGCCAAAAGCTTATTTGCTAAAAGTTGATAAAAGTATAATTATATATAGAAAATGTGAGATTTTAAAAGAGTTATATATAATTAAATAAACTAAACAGACATTCTCCAAAAATAAATAAATAAATAAATAAATAAAGAGATGAAGAAATAAGTTATTTAAAAAAAAAACATTACGATAAGAGGTTAGATTCAATAAGGATTTAAACCTCCACAAAAAAAAAAAAAAAAAAAAATACAATAAGAATTTGGTGTTAAAAATGAGATAAAGTGCACTAGGTGTGGAGCGAAACACTAATTTTTGGAGATAGAGTCCTTGGGAATAGGAGAAAATCACAATGGTGGGTGGAGGAAGCTAATGGTGAAGTTAATGATTTGTTGAGTTAGGGATTTTAATTGATGTAGCTTTTCATTGGAGGGAGAGGATATTGTGCAGGCCAGTAATACTTCTTTTTCTCTTTAAAAAAAATATAATTGTCAATGTTTTATTGGAGGGTGTAATTAAGGAGCTAAAACTAAATCTGGGTTGATTTTTCTTTTTGTTTGTGGATAATTTGATAGTTGAGGGAATGAGAATTTGAATCATAAACTTTTCCATTAGAAATATTAGAAGGTACTAATTGAGTTACAAAACTTTTAACAAATCTTGATTGAGTTTAATTTCCTAAGACAATAAGAACAATGGTCATTGGTTATGGCTAATTTCAGATCTTGCATATTAATTTTAAGTTTTAACTGAAGTAATATAATATCTAATAGCACATATCATGAGTGATTGCATATACCTAGTGAAAACTAACATGAGAAAATTCAATGACTATCTACCAACTAAATACTAAATTAATATAGAATTTAATTATCTAAGTAAAGAACGGGGTTTAGGTAATAATAGTTCAGTGATAATAACATCCTTTGTAGTTTCCTTAGTTCAAATATCATCTCCATCTCCCCCAACTATCTACCTATCTCAAAAGTTTTTCCAAAAAAAAACTAAGTTAAGGGCTTGAGGTATGAACAAAAAATTAAAAATGGTATGCAATAAGAGTAAATAAGAGATTGCATGCATATATATATATATATATATATATATATATATATATATATATATATTTTTTTTTTTTTTCTTTTGTGGTGGGACGGCTCACAACAACTTAAGGCTTATTGGGCATGGACCCCCAAATAATTTGTATGCTGTTTTTGGTTTAGCCCATAATGGGAGGTCCCAAGAGGAATTTCACTGGTGGATGGTGGTTGAAAATGGTTGTGAGGTGGTTTTATTGATAGAAATCTGATTGTCCGGGGAAGATTTCAGACAGTTGAGATGCCTTTTAGGCATCTCAAGCTGGATCACCCTTCCCAATTACTGGTTTTTGGTTCTTCTCCTGTTCCTCGTTTGGATTGGAAAGAGGGAAAGTGGAGATGAGTAAAATAGAGTTGGTCAAAAATTATCCTTAATCCAAAACTTTCCTAACATGAATAACGAGGAATAGGTTAAGAGAGAGATCAATTAAGAATTGTGAGGAGCTTGCAAATGATGCATTACTCGATGGAAAGATGCGTTGTATGAGGGAGGTGAAGCAAGGTGTGGATATTGGCGTTCATATAGGTTTTGGAGATCGATAAAAAAAGAAAAAAAAAGGTCATATATGGTTATATGGGGATGTCACACTTTTGGACCTTGGAGTCAGGCTTTGTCAGATGGATAAGAGGTTGGACAAGTATGTTTAAACTTAGTAGTGTGACAACAAGCTCCTCTTCTAAGTTGAGGCATTTTGTTATTTAAATACCAACAATTATTATGGATATGAGAAGCTTCAATGATTGCAAATAGCACTATATATATATATCAAAGCCTTGTAGATCAATTCTGCGAGATACCCACTATATTAAAGCATATGTACAATTTTTCAGTGAGTAGGTATTCTCTGTTGGCATTAATGATATCAAAGGTACATATCTCTCATTGCCTCAATTATTTCTGAGTCTGTACAGGTTGATTTATTGTCCTTGAACTTGAAGCTTGGTTTGCTAAGTACTTATCTTGGGAACTCACGTGCTTGACTTAATTATTTACTCTACAATCTAACTAAAGACTTGGGCTTAAGTAGTTGATCTACAACCAATTATGCTGCATATTTGGGTTATGGGTGTTGAAACTTAAAAACGAAGGGCTGGAATTTTTTAGTACTTCAGTTAACTATATGAAATATGACCAGCAAGGGGGGGGGGGGGGGGGGTGTATATAAATTAATATTAAATAATGTAAAAATACTCGTTTGTTACCCCAACTAATTGGGTCAAGTTCTATTTAAATTCTTGAAATTTAGAAAGTTTGGTTTCAGTCCTCATTTATTTTTAAATGCCTCTAAATTACTAATTTCGTATATGTAATATTAAAATAATTACTTATGTGATTAACAGAATGCATACATGACACTTTTTTAATAATGTGGCACTTGGACTTGGATAGGTGACATGCGGGCAAGAGACAACCACATCGTATGTCCAACCCCAAATCCCTAAATCGCTAACACAACCATTGGTCCCCAAATCCCCAAAGTTTTGAAATCGCAATTGGTCTTGCCGACCTCAACCTTTAACCCTTGTTACTCGTACACCGACCTCACGTTCCCCAACCCACCTAAGCACACTAACTAAAGGATTCTTTACGGTGGTGGTTTTATGAACACCCTAACTTGCAATATATATATATATATATATATATATATATATATATATATATATATATATATATACATATAATTATTTTTTAATTAACTTGTTTTGTCTACCCGAATCAAAAATATTGAACACCTTAACTTAAGAATCCCAAAAATTTGGGTTCAACAAAAATAAAAATAATACTAAGAACACAACAAAAAACCACAATAAGTTCACAACATTCCTAAAAGGGCTCGCCACAATCTCCAATAAATTTTTGTTGTGGCTTTTTGTTGTATCCATAGCATTATTACTCTAAAAATAATCTTGGCCCCCCAAACATATCTTCAACACCTTAAACAAACAAACAAAAAAATCGTGGGTTCCAATTAGCTCAACCGGTAAAGTCTTTAATGGTTGAATAAGAGATCTGGGATTCAATCTCAATCTACACCAAAAACTAATTTGTGTCTTGGTATGATAATAAAAAGCTATTATCAGAAATGAATGTCATAGGTATTAGGCCAAACTAAGCGCATTAAAAGAAATCCCTAATCATTTAGATTTGTAACTCGTTCAACCCATTTCATAAAAATATTATAAAAAAAAATCCCGAATTTTATTTTTCCTAAAAAAAAGGTAGCAAGTGAAATATTGTAGCCATGAGTTTTAATTTTTAGGCCAGACTAAGCGCATTAAAAAAAATCCCTAATCATTTAGATTTGTAACTCGTTCAACCCATTTCATTAAAAAAAATCCCGAATTTTATTTTTCCTAAAAAAAAGGTAGCAAGTGAAATATTGTAGCCATGAGTTTTAATTTTCTTGGCAGTATTGGCAGCCCTGCTTTCCTCGACTTTGCAATTGTAGCATTAATAATAAAGCAATCATGCCACAATTCAAAATATGAAAACTCAAAAAATGAAATTTTAAAACTTTATATTCAAATTATCTTTTTATTAGATTTTATATAATACAACTTTCTTAATACATGGCCACCTAATGTAAGCGCCATTAATTCTTTAAACTCTAGGGTTAGGCCGACAAAGTTTGTCTCCTTCCCTTCACTCTTTGGACTACAGTTGACGAAGTCAGCAATGAGAGGCGCCCAAGCTTAAGCCTGACAATGCAGGCATAACTAAGGGTGCAATTCAAAGGTTCTTCAAGCTCTTGAGCCCAATTTACTCTGAATGAATTTACGGGTATGGCCTCGTGGGGGAAAGTCACAATGAGGATTATCATTGAAACATGAGTAAAAGTTTTTTTTCTTTCTTTCTTTCTTTCTTTTATTTTCTCAACAACCAAACATATGGAAAAAGGGGCCGGGGTTACAAAAATGAGCAGAGCCTGTTTGTTTCTTGAGAAAATTGAGTGAAATGGTTATTTTCTAATTATTGTTTTCTTGTGTTTCCTCAGCAAGCAAACGAAGGAACGTCTAATGTGGTCTTCTCTTACTAAAATTTGCTATGTATGCATTTTGATAGCCACATAAGAAACGGTTCTAAAGGCACATAAACAAAAAAACAAAAAGAAAAGGATCCTTTTAAAAAATTGAGGCCGGACTATAACTTTTTTATAAAAAAAAAAAAAAAAAAAAAAATAGGGATTGAAGTTGAACATGATCCAAATTTGGGAGACCAAACTTATATTTTTGCCTAAATATAATTGACAACAAACCAGAGCCCTCCTCTATAACTAACGATCTCCTTTGGACCCTATGTGACTAATTAATAAGATATACCTAAGAAATTTCCCCAAAAAAGGGGTTGAATTTGGGCTCTTCAAGTAGTTTTCAAACTACCAATTACCTATGGATTATATAAGAAAATTACATACATTTTTCTATATTTGAGAGTTTAATAAAGAATTAATAAAATGGTTGGGACTTATAGGAGGTAATGCTCATTACATTCTATTTGCTTCAAAACATTCCTCGGTAAGAAGAACACTAATTTCTTTAATGAAAGAGAGATAAAATACTAGTTTTGTCCATATTTTGAATAAAATAAAATAAAACGTGAATTATAAAACTATATATTTTTCTCATTTCATCCTTTATGTATATAAATCATCGAAGCACTAAAATAAAATAAAAAATCATATTACATTCCAAATATTCTTTGCTTTTAAAATCTTCTAATTATTCGCTCAAAAAAAAATCTCCTAATTTTTGTGTTAGAGTACATAGGAAAGATTATATGTTCAAGTGGCCTTGTGTCATTAGTGGTATAATTAGGCATTATGAGTATATATCATGATCACTGCAGAAATTAGAAAAGATGATTATTAGCAATAATATCATAAAAATGGAAGGGATTCGTCTGTGAAAGATAATTTGTTATAGATATTGTACACAGATTTAATTACTACATTATTACAGACTAATCTGATTGTTGACTTGTCATACTATATGTATAGTACTACATCTGTACATAATTCTACATTACATACTTTATCACCACTAATTAACCATGTTAATTTAATTTTAATTCATAGTGAAAAGAATATATTGGTGGTTTCTAATTCACTTTGATATAGTCTTAAAGATAACAGATTTCACATTAATTTATTTTAAATTAACTCGCATGCATTTAGAAATAACCACCATAAAATAGACGTCATAGATTAAAATATTAATGCATCTAAAAAAAACTATATTAGATTTAAGGCAAACAATCATGCTTGCTTACTCAAATGAGATTATGTCCCATAGTTTTGGGCAGAATAAGCAGCTAGTTAGGTTTGGCATGACTTTTGGCAGCCCTATAAAAGTAGTGTTCTCTCACTCACATGCGCATGCAGCAACGCATGCCACATATTTGCAGGGAAAACCACGTGAGGAAACTAGGTTTTAGTCTCGTTTTACGCAGATCTCCCTTTGAGTTACAATTAACATCATTACATTTACCTATATATATATATGAACAGTTTATTGACCATGCATGCATACCTTTTAACTCTAAATCCCACCCTAGAAGAAATGATTACAGAGTACAGGCTACAGCCCAAAAGTTTCAGTGTTATATATTATTATTTCATAACATTACCTTAGTTTTGCCATTTTTGAGTACCTTTATATATACATATAAGAGCTAGCCCAAAGTTCAATTACCCATTATCTCAGCACTCCACAATAAGCATGTAATATTGGAAGAGTCCACTCCAAGAAGAAAAGCTTTAGAACCTGCAGTTCCTCTGAGAATGAAAAGGATGTAGCATAAACCAACAGGCAGAGAAAGACTGACTTTGAGACTTTACCTCTGTGCACTGTCTCTCAACAATGTGTCGCAAGATCCAAGAAACATTAAAATCCAGCCCAGCACTCCAGCAGTTGTTGCAGTTGGCCTGGCCTCCTTTTAAAAGTGATATCAAGCAAAATGTCTTTAGTAGCAGAAATTGTGGTCCAAATAGTGAAAAGGAAAGAAAAATAAATTTATGGCTAGGGCCGGCAGGCATATGATAAGAAGAATTAGGATCCCATGCAATACCTTAGTCATTGCACTGGGTCTGATTACACCCTCATTTTAATCACAAGATTTTTTTTTTTTAATTTTTTAATTTTTAATTAAAAATTTTCAAAAATTTTTTTTATTCAAAAGTTGAGATTGAGAGTTGTTTTTTTATTTTTTATTATAACTCTCAATCTTAGTCATTGAGAGAAATTGTGCATGATGCAGTACCTTAAGTATTGCACATGATCTCAATCTTGATAAGAAGGCGAATGTGTGCAAGCAAAAAATTAGTCCCACGCGGTTTTAAGAGCGTGGTGGGAATGAGAGACATTATCTTTTGTAATTCTAGTAAGTGTCAGTGTACTATTACCCTTGCCAATAGAAAATGAAAAAAAATTTACATCTAAACCAGTAAGGAAATTCCTCAAACCCACTATATAGTAGTTGAAAAAAAAATTCATGTGTTCTTTTAGTTACATGAGTTTTTTAATGAGCAATGCAACTTATTTAAATAATATACGTAGATTATCATATGGATCGCCATGTAGGGGATAGGAGATTCCTTTGAATTGGTTTAGATGAAAACTTTGTCCATAGATAATCCTAGTTATAAATAATGTATTGTACCGTAGCAAAGAGTATGATTTATTATTTTTTGTAAGAATTACGCACAACATTCTTTTCACATTAAGGTGGAGCATGGGATTCTATCTCCTTTTGTGAGAGAAATATTAAGAGTGAGTGGGAAATTTTATTTCCGTAATTCATTTCATGATTCAAACTAAATGCTACAAATTTAAAGGTGAATCGAGTATTATGTCATTTAAAATTTTAAATGATGTGTCACTTTGTATACAATCAAATTCCAGAAATAAAATTTGATTGGTAAAATGAAGAAGAAATTGTTTCATGAGAGAGATGTTGCATACTACGATTACACATAACATTACCTCACACTACCTTTGAGAGGGAAGGAAGCAATGACCCTTTGTTGTTGTTGATTTTTTTTCCCTCCCCTTTTCTACCTTTGTATATTCTTATAAAAATAAAATATTATATAAAAAATAAAATTAATGGCCAATTTAAAAAAAAAAAATTATTCTACATATAACCTTAGGCGGTTTGTTTAGTAGTCCCCAAAATTTCATGAAATCCATGAATTCCTAGGTTCAAAACTTCTTATCAATATCCTGGGGTCATCCCAAGGAATTTTCCATGTTGGTGTGTGTGGGATAAAGAAATTACACATATCTATATTATTATTTGATTTGAACCTATATATGACGATGTATGTCTAGTCCATATCCATGTCCATGATGGTTTCTAGTCCACACACACACACACACAGGGATTGGCCTAATAATTTTTAAGGTCTCATGACATTATGAGATTTATGAAATCCTAAGATTGAAACCTTTAACCAATGGTCCAAAGAATTGACCTATGTAATTTATTGGTGTGTGTGGGATAAGGGACTATACTTTTTCACCCAAAAAAATATCCATTTTAGAGATAGGGATTTTTATTATTATTTATTTATAAGAAACAATTGCAATTTTGTGGTTAGAAGTTAATTAGAAATCTTTATTGGATTTTTCATTTACGAAAAAGAATTTGTATTTTTATATTATTATTATTATATTGAATTATATATATATATATATATATATATATATATATATATATATATATATATATATATATATATATATATACACTGTAAAATGACGTTTATTATTTAAATTTCATAAATTTCAAAACTATTAGTATTGTGTGACTATGTAGTCTCTAATTTATTTAACAAAAAATCTTGATCTAAAATATTTAAAGATATTAATTGTGATCAATATGATTTGAAAGATAGTTAACAATTTACAAACTGACTGATGGAGAAATTTATTTTAGTTATGTAAATATTTTTTTGTTATATATGAGAAAATAACATATGTTTTTTTAGAGAGAGTTGAGAGAGTTTTTAACCTATGACGTCTGCTCCTAATAACATATATTATAGAGACATGCTTTATATATAAGTACCATATAAAAATAATTAATATGTTATTTTTTAGATTTAAGACTTCTTGATATATTTAATTGGCTTCCTCTAAAAAAAAATGGCTCCTCCATTGCATACCACCATCTACTACTCTGGAACACTTAAGCTTAACCCTTTAAAATTTCAAATTAAATATCCAATCTATACAATTCATTTCAACTCGTTTCAATTGGTATCAAAATATGAGAAAAAAATAAAGAGACTTGTAGCTTAATTGGTACCTCATAGTGTTTCCAACCAAAACGTTTAGATATCAACCCCCCATCAAGAAGATAATTACATTTCAATTGAAGCTATATAAGTGTTTTCTAATTGAGAATATATATGTTCTTTCTAAATATAATGAATAATTAGAAAAAATAATTTGTTTACATATATAATGTGAACTCCTAGATGGTATATTGATTCTAATTGAGATAAAAATACCATATTTTGAACTTTGAATCCTAGTATAAAATTCATGGAAGCCCCTATACAAGGTTTTATGAAGAAAAAAAGAAAAACAAAAAGTCCCATTCCCACGCAGGATTAAGAGCGTGGAAGAGCTTATCTCTTAGATTCTAGAATGGGCTGGCATGCTAATAGGTAGTCCTACAAAGTTTATGGTAATGGGCATTGGTGGTCCTGTACTACTACCCTGCTACTACATAAAAGGGATCACATGTGATTTATGTCAAACTAAAGGGTGGCGATGTTTTTCAAGAAGTTTAGTAATTTTTGAAGTTCGTGCATTCAATTTAGAGCATGTTTGGTCGGAGAGATGAAAAAAATGAGAGGATAGAAAATTGTGGGAGGATAAAAAAGTAAGAGGATATAAAAAATTTAGTTATCTCTCATTTGTGTTTTGTTGGAGGGGTAGAAAAGCAGAGGGAGGAAAAACTTTTTTGTTTGGTTGAGATGAAAAATGAGAGAGTGAAAAATGAAGTTGGTATAAATTTACCATTATGCCCTTACTAAATATAAGCAAAAAGTAAAACATTTTTTAATAAAAAAAAAATATGTATGGACACTTCAATTTTTTTATATATATAAAATATGCAGATGCAAAAAGAATTTAAATCCCAAACTAGAACCAACATATTATGCGTAAGAAATAGAAGACCTTTATCCAAAAAAATAAAAAAGGGAGAAAAGAAAAAAATGAGAAAAGTACAAAAAGTTGGTTAGTGGCAATTTTGTCATTCATCAACAATAGGCACAATCGTGTCTGTTTTCTCTCCATTTCGAAGAGACAATTTTTTTGTGAGCCCGCATGGAAAATGCTTGGGCGCCACCCAAAAATTTTCTCTCCTTCTCTCCTTACCAAACAACACCCACTTCTATTTTCTCTCTTATATTTTTCATCCACCCTATTTTACTTTCAACCAAACACTCCCTTAAGGTGACCTTTTGGAATTATGTCTAATAGGGTTTCTCTCATCTCTTATCTTTCGTATGTCAATTAAAATCTATTGACACAAATTATGGGAAGTCATATTATCATGGTTTTAAAAATCGGATTGCATCGATCAGTACTAAACCCTCAACTGGTCCAATAAAAACTGTAAAAACCGGTAGTTCAATTGTAATATAAATCGTTGGTTTAATTGGTGAAAATTAAAAACCAAATCATTTTCCGATTCTTTGACCATCCAGATTTTTAAAATCATACATATTATTGATACTTTTTTGTTGTTGTTGTGGAGGTGGTTTGCATAGAGTTTCAAACACTACTAGGGTTTGTAATTGAACCAATAAATATATGAGTTTTATTCTATTTTAATTGTGGTAAAGGCTTCGGCTTCAAAAAAATAAAAATAAATAAACAATATGAAAGAGTATCTGAAACAATATGAAAGAGTTCAACAACAATTTCGGCTCAAGAACCCAAAAATAAAAGCGAGTCCAATAAAATGCAAATCTCTTCAGAAATAGGCTTGAAACGTATATGGGTCACATTGGAGCCCAGTTAGGTTCGAGTCAATATGGCGCCGAAGTGAAAATAAAGTTCAAAACAATAATGAGCCCCCGACGAGGATCGAACTCGTGACCTTTCGCTTACGAAGCGAACGCACTACCACTATGCTACGGAGGCTTCAATTGTCATAACCGAGCCATAAATATATTATAACACTACACCCTTCCTTGACTTTTTCTCACCCATGACCCAGGGAAACTATTCCCTGCTGAACTCAATATCGAAAAGGCAAACGTTGGAACTTGGAAATCACATTATTAAAAAAAATAAAAAATCAGTTAATTCCAAATCAAGTTTTTCCTGATTTGTATTTTCTTTCTTTGTATTTACTATTTACCTTAAAATTTTCTCCATTATAGCAAACTCTTGTAGTCACTAAGAGCATCCACAGCAGTGGAGCTAAAAATTTAACTTTTTAGCTCCACCAAAAGTTACTTTATCTATTTTACCTATTCACTTTACAAAACATGCTGCAGCAGTGGATCTATTTTAGCTTTTAACACAATAAAATAATATAAACATCACAATAAAATAATATATCCACTACAATAAAATAATATATTCATTACAATAAACAACCATCACAACTACCCGCAACCGCTACCATCGACTCTTCCACCGCCACCGCAATCGCTACCGCCACCGCTACCGCTGCCGCCACCGCCGCCGCTGCCACCGCCGCTGCCACCGCCGCCGCTGCCACCACCGCCGCAGCTACCGCCACCGCCGCAGCTACCGCCGCCGATTCTTCCACCACCGCAACTGCCACCGCCACCGCAGTCGCTACCGCCGCAGCCACCGCTACCACTACCACCAACACCGATTCTTCCACCACCGCGGCTGCCGCCGCCACCAACCCTTCCACCACCGCCCAAATTATACTTATACATTTTTGTTTTTTTACTAAAACAATTTCTCAATCATCATGATAACGTAACAATAATATTTTATTTTAACTCCAAATTATATATATACAAAACTCAAACTAAATTATGAAATAGAGGAACTTTATAATAAAACATATAAAATAAAACACATATTGTAGCTGGAACAATGTAGTCCATAGATTACTCACATACATAACTCAAACTAAATTACAATAAAACTCACACACTCGCACAAGTTCCTACGACTCGCCATGCAATTGCCATAAATGTTCAACAAGGTCCTTCTGGAGTTGAAAATGAATGTCTCGGTCTCTAATGCGTCCATACCTCTCAATGCATGACAGAAATTCATCATTTTGTTCATGTAACACTTGCATAGGAGGATTATCCACTCCATCAATTTGTTCATAATCCAAATTTACCACTTCATTATCATCCCGTTCATCTTCAACAATCATGTTATGGAGAATTATACACGCTTTCATGATCTTTTGGAGTGTTTCAAGATGGAAAAAGCGTGCGGTGTCCACGGACAATTGCGAAACGTGCTTGAAGCACTCCAAATGCACGCTCAACATCCTTCCTATGCGCCTCTTGGGTTGCTGCAAATAATTTTCGCTTAGGTCCTTGTGGAGATGGGATTGTTTTCACAAATGTTGCCCACTTTGGATATATGCCATCAGCAAGGTAATATCCCATTGTGTAGTCATGACCATTGATTGAGTAATGTACCTCAGACCACGTCCTTCAAGTTCATTAAATACATGAGACCGCTCTAACACATTAATATCATTATTTGACCCAGGTAACCCAAAAAATGCATGCCATATCCAAAGATCATATGATGCTACTGCCTCCAAAACAATAGTAGGCTCACGAATATGACCACAATATTGACCTTTCCATGCAGATGGACAATTTTTCCACTTCCAATGCATGCAATCAATTGAACCTAACATACCTGGAAAACCTCGGCGTTTGCCATGAGCTACGCAGCTAGCAATGTCTTCATTGTTTGGCTTTCTTAAGTATTCCTCAGAGAAAACATCAATTACCGCAGTAACAAATTTTTTCAAACTTTCTAATGCAGTAGTTTCTCCAATCCGCACATATTCATCTAGCAAATCCCCCGATACTCCATACGCAAGCATTCTAAGTGCAGCAGTTATCTTTTGTAATGAAGATAAACCAAGTTTGTTGGCACTATTTCTTTTTTGGACAAAGTAAGAGTCATGAGCTTCTACCTTAGATTGAATACGGAGAAAAAGAGAACGCTTCATCCGAAATCTCCTACGAAATAAAGCGGGTGGATATACTGGCGTGGGAGCAAAGTAATCAAGAAAAAGCCTCTCATGACCTGCCAAATGATTACGTCGAATAGAGCGACGACGTTTAGGTTGTGATGTTTCCATAACATGTTCTTCGATTATCTCATCCTCATCTGAGTCATCAAGAAGCAACTTGTACAACAAAGAGCGATTCATGGATGCAACCTTCAAGACAATTGAAAAACAATTATTACTATAGATGCATGATTAAAAAGTCAAGTGACATATTGAATATAACAAATTTACGCATAAGCCACAACAAATTGAATATAACCAAAATACTACAAAATACTTTAAATTTTACTTGCTCTATCAAAGCATCAGCAGCAACAACAACAATTCAGCAAAACAACAACAACTTGCTCTCATTTCTATCAAAGCAAAACAAGATAAACAATAAATTTAAAGGTTTACTACCAAAATACTATAAATTTTAAGGCACTACAAAATACTACCAAAATACCATAAATTTAAAAGTTTACTACCAAAATACTTAAAGGCCTACAACCAAAATACTTAAAGGCTTACATAAGCCACTACAAAATACATAAAGGCCTAAGCTACATCCAAAATACAATCAAACCCATTAATTACGTGAACTTCGTTTTGCCATGATTTCCTCTTGGAGTTGTTCATAAAAAGCTTTTTGTGCTCCGGTCAAGCCACTTGTATCTTTTATCATGATTCTCTCCTCCTCTAACATATATTGCATCTCAAATTTTTTCTTCTCAATCATGACTTTTTCCTTCTCAATCTTAAGTTTTTCTTCACTTCTTTCCTTCTCAATTGTAAGTTTTTCCCTCTCAATAAGCATTTTCCTCTTCCAATCGAGTTGCATCCTCAATAAATTTCATTTTCTTAATCAAATATTCACTTGTATCTTTTCCGGTGGCTTTGTTCCTTCGGTTGGCTTTTTCGGCCTTCTTACCAATTGGCTTCTCAAAATTGCAACCGTCACCAAGTCCGGACCCACAATCCCCTTCGCCCCCTTCGCCAATAGATGTTGACTCTGGAGTTGGAGGCACGGATGCTCTTGATCTTCCATTAAGATTGGCAAACTTTGGTTGGTCCTTTAACATGAGCCAACAATGCTCAAGAAGAAAGGGTTTTTGGTGTATCTCCAAAAACAAAGCCTTCGCATTGGTAATCTAATATATATATATATAACATGATTAGAATCTTCAAACTATTGATAAATGGGTATGTTAACACTAATGCAATACAATTTATACCTGATCTTGTTCGGTTATACCACTTTTATGAAGTGCGTTAACTTTAGCCATGCACTCCGCAAACTTATTTGTCCTTTCACTGATCAATCCCCAACGACTTAACAAGGAGGTAATAGTACGTGTGCTACCGGATTTATTGTACTGCGTGAAGTATTCCCAAACTTTTTGACGAAATGTAGCTTGTGTTTGTTCATTACTGCTTACGGGATCAACACTAGTATTAAGCCATGCTGACACTAAGAGTTGATCTTCCTCTACACTAAAGTTAGCGCCCCGTTTTCCTTTTGTAGATGAGGCATTCTCAACTTCAGGTGGAGAATCAGAAACTGACACAGGAGTATTTTGAGATGTTCCTAAAATTTCTATATCCCCATTCATGATATCCGTGTAATATGGTAGGTCCCTACATGACTCCATGTCTCTACGTGACTACATAAAATTAGACAAAAAATAAAATTGTAAACAAACTCTAAACATTATAATAAATAAAAGATAATAACAACAATAGCAAATACCAAATTCTAATGTTAATAAAACAATACTCGTAGTAAATAAACTAAATTACTAATTGCTATTATTTCTCACATCACTTAGTTGTTTGCTCCTATTATTTCTCATCATCAAACTTCTTCTAGTGTTACCATTATGGACACCAACTATAAAAACACACATCTACTTCATAAAAAAAACCACTCTTACAATTAGTTCAATGGACCAATAATTCCAAATACATGTACGTATCATAACATTATTAATTATCCTTCCCTTTGGTCAAACAAAAAACAAAAAGGGTTTTCCATTGGTGAACTCAGAATGAATTGGGTCGTGAGTACATACCTAAAGTTTGAACAAATAGGAAAGTATTAAAATTAAGAGATTAAATTCAATAAGAAGACTTATGTATTCACCATGCAATAATACTGTCTATGCCACGTTAGATTTTTACTAATAATTGCACATAACAGTCAAATATATATATATATATATATATATATATATATATATATAATATAATATGCAATTTTATTACCCTGCATATACACAGAAAATATTGTTTTTCTTCTTCTTCGGTGAGTACAAATTTTGTTTTTATTTTCGGAGTACTCTTTCTTCCAGATAATATAGTTATGAAATAAAAAAATAAAAGGCTCATTGAATTTAATGCAACCATGGCTTTGATGTTATAGATGCCTAGAAATTATGAAGGGGTTGATTTTTATGGTACATTTATGGAGTCTCAGTCACCTCAAATTTGGATGGGATTTGGAACATTTGTGCCGTTTTGTGCTCGGAAAATGCTTGCACAAATTTTTTTTTTTTTAAAAAAATCTGTGGCACGAAAATTTTCAGCCATTTTACACATTCCTATGTTTTTGTAGGCTCGATGAAGTTCCATCTCAAAATCAAAAAGGAGATGTGCAAATGAAATCAATGTAAAATTTGTGTACTTGAACAAAAATGTTTATACCTAAACAAAGAAAATTCCATATACGGAAATTACCACCTGCACACTTAAAATTCCCAATACATTTCATCACAAATACATTCAAATCCAACACATTCGTACACACGTAAAATTCCATACACAGAAAATTACCTCGCATTACGTAAAATTCCCAATTCATTCTCATTCAATACAAATACGTTTCGTCAATTCACAAATGTTCAACCGACTCCGAAGTGAAACAGAGGGCCGATCGGCGTGAGTAAAGAGAGCCGATCGCGGTGAGCCGAGAGGGCCATCGGCGCAGCCGAGGTAAAGTGGCCGATCGGCGGTAAGCTTGAGTGCTTGGACGGCGTGGGTCTCGAGGCCGAGAGGGTTGATCGGCGTGGGTCTCCTTTGATGGTGGGTTCTTACCAGTGGAACGGTGACGTTGAAGACGGCAAGGCCGGCGGCGGCGAGCTTGAGAGAGTTGAGAGCTTGGACGGCCGTGGCCGAGGTTGATCGGCGGGCGGCTTGAGAGAGAGCCGGGACGGCGTGGGGGGCAGAGGGAAGAGAGAAGACGGCGTCGGCGGCGGAGTGACTACAGCGAGAAGACGGCGTCGGCGGCGGAGTGACTGAAGCGAGAAGACGGCGTCGGTGGCTTTGTTCCTTCGGCGGCGGTGGCGGTGAGCTCAGAGAGGGACTGTGAAGAGAAACTGAAGGAGAGAGTTCCGGAGGAGAGTATGAAGAAAAAAGAGTTCAGCGTGTGAAATGAAAAAGGCAAAGGAGTGAGGAATTGTTTTTTAATCAAAAGCAGAATAAAATAGTATTTTTTTTTATAACTTTCAGCTACAGTGCTCATGTAGTGATACATGAGCACTGTAGCGCAAAGCTAAAAAAATTTAGCTTTGCCTCCACTGCTGTGTATGGCTTTTTGTGGTTTGAGTGGAGCTAAAATAGCAATATAGCTATTTAGCTCCACTGCTGTGAATGCTCTAAGACTTTGATTAATTATCATCCACAATTTTGAAAAAAGGTTTGTAGTCTTAAGTCTTAACGTTAATTTTTCCCATAAAACGCATTGCAATTTTTTTTTCTTCTTTTTTTGACACATTATGGCATTGCAATATTTTGAAGATGTATGACAAATTTCCAATTTTGGATAAGTATTTAAAAAATTTCCAATTAGCCATGTAGCTACAAATATTGATATAATGATGTAACATATGTACAATGACAAGGCCAAAAGATGTGATTCAAATATGATAATAAAAGAGATAATGACAATTATCAAATCTTGAATAATGCGTGGAGACAAGTGTTATTGAAGTGCAAGGAAAAGATGTCACATGAAGAGGAAGAATTGTCAATAACTACTAGTATCCATCGATAACCATCAAAGACTCAAGTATAAATAGAGGACTCATAACTCATTTTCCATAACTCAAACTCAATTCTCATAATTCATATCACTAACTCTACTTTTTCACTTATTCTAGAAAATATTTGTTTGGTTTCATATCTTGGATGCATATCTCATGTCTAAAACTCAAGTAATGACTGTAATGCATAAAGTGGTGGGGCCCACTTAAAGAAGAGAAGTTACTTGAAAAGGAAAAAAAAAAAAAAGTAAAGAGTTAGCTTCCAATGATCATACATTAGTTTGATATGACAATACACTGATGTGAACCCAATATGATAGAGTTATTTACAATAGTGTCATTGTAACTCAAAATTTGAAAACATCCAAATTTTGTTTTTAATTTCTGTAACTCAAACTCAAAATTTTGAGTTGAGTTATTGAAACTCAATTCAAAAATAAATCCAAACAATTTGATTTTCGGTGGGCTCATTTTTTTGAGTTTTGGGTGGTCAAAACTGAGTTATATAACTCAGATTTCATCAATCCAAACACCCTTCATTACTCAATATGGGATTTTTTATTATTTTTTTATTTTTATAAAGAAAAAGGACACTCAAACCTCATGACAAACTACTCGATATAGATGAATTAGACCGGTAGCTTTTGAGAATTAGTGGTATGTTGCTTTTGAGGTTAGATTGCTCTCTTGATGGTTTGGTGATTTTTTTTTTTAGCGTATTTATCTATATTACAGAAGTTTAGCAAGTTTGTAGTTGTTAACACATAAATCTTTAAAGTCCTTAGTTCAATTGCCATTTATTGTTTTTCATTGATACAGCCTGGTAGCATCATACTTTGATAACTCTTTGAATTCTTAACTTTCCAGCACACTTGTAGTTTGATAAATCTTCTAAATTGTAACTCATTGCTCTCCATCGATTGTTGTTACTTAGCATTTTTCTCGACAATCAATGTAGAATGTTTAACAACATTAGCATCAATAGATAAAAAGTTCTCTTTATTGAGGCATTGCTGAATCACATCCTTTTGAATATGAAGTCATCATAAAACTAAGACCTTAAGAATGGTCACAAGACTTGGGAAAGTTTATCAATACATAACCGTAGCATCAATACACAAAAATTTGAAGAAAAAAAAAATCATCTCAAACGTGATCAATTCTGGATGAGTTGTGTGTTTGGGGAACTAATGTGAAGAGACATGGTAGTAGAGTAGTCTATTGGTAAGAACTTTCTTGCAGCTTAGGGGAAGAGAATCGCACTCAGAAGCTTAACTTGCTGGTTAAGTGTTGTGGAAAATTGTCTATTGATACTGAAATACTTCTGCACTGGAAAGTGGAAACTGACTCAGGTATTGGATTATTGGTTTGTCATGGAGATGGTGAGAGGAATGTTGCTCTTCAAGGCCACACCCCTGCTGTTCATTTACAAGTTTGGACTAGTCGTCAAGAAAACCATTGATTTTGAGCTTCAGAGCATCAGGTTTTGGAGAGTCTGACCTGTTTACAACAATGTTAGAGAAAGGCAGGCAAAGCTAATTCTGAGGGGAATGAAGAGAAAACCTGCAGAAACTTGCTTGGCTGTTAGTGTATCTGTTTGCTGCCTATCTTGATGGGAAAAACTATTTTTCAAATAAATATTTAGCAGAAGCTATTGCAAGATGGCCTGAATTTAAGGCATCTTATTTCTTGTGGCATGGATGTTATGAAACTGCTTATGGGAAAATCTTTCATGATCAAGTATTAACGCTTCTTAAAAATAAAAGCAACCATAATGGGATACGATGGGAGTCCCAGAGTCACTATGTTGCAGAATTTGACATCTCAGTATTGCATTTTTCACATGGAAGCTATGCTGGCTTTGGATATCACATCCACAAGACTTGGACTTGGATGGTTGATTTTCAGTTTAGAAATCTATTTCCTCACTTCTCTTCCTTTTCTTTTTTAGATTTATTGCTTCAATGGACAGTTAATCTTATAACAGAATTGTAAGATTGCTTATCAGGAGTATCATTAGACTACTTGCTCAGCAAACCCTTGTTCAGCTACATCTTGAGCGGTAATTGAATCAAATTTAAGTAAAACCATCCTTTTTATCATTCACTAGCTCCTACAGTTTGTAAGTCTTTCCCTTTGATTCCTGCTGTTTCAATGAGATGGGGAAACTTGTAATGATTATCATATGTAAGATTATAGGAGAAACGTAAACAAAGAACTTCTATGTAAAATTGAAAGCAAAGCAGCGTGAAAGTGTGCAGGTAAAAAGGGTCACATATATTGACACTTAAGAATATGTATGTTGTACAACTTTGAGAGATTACTTCCTTTACAAACCAGTAGAGAACTGCAGTACTTACCCATATATTATTATGCTTTGACACAAAAAAATATAAATCACAGTTAATTAAAAAAAGAAGAAGAAGAAGAAGACAAGTGGAAAGGAAGAAGAATTAGAAGACATTACTTTGCAAACAGCTGCCTACGCCTACCTGACTTTGGTCGCAGACTACCTGCCTCACCAATCACAATGTCATCAATTAAGTCCTTAAAAATTAACCGCTCAACATCTAATACTA
The DNA here is from genome assembly GCF_040712315.1 of Castanea sativa. Lineage (NCBI taxonomy): Eukaryota > Viridiplantae > Streptophyta > Magnoliopsida > Fagales > Fagaceae > Castanea > Castanea sativa. The sequence continues at coordinate 34,313,456 of NC_134016.1, read as the reverse complement.
CCCCTGAGGTCTCACTCCAGAAATCTGTCCAACTCCCTGACTGATGCATCACATCCTCCCATAAGATACTTTTCGAATCATCCTCCTCCTCGTCCAAGCTGCCCACCGACTTCTTGGTTTGAAACTCCTCTATCTCAATGCACAATTCTTTCAAGAGCTTCTGTGCACTAAGGGCCCTCCTTGCCAGTCTGTCAGGCTTCAACCACGGCTCAGAGCACGTGCCAACTAAAGCTAACTTTTCAACAAGAATCTCATTAACAGTATCAAAAATGAGTTTTCGGTGAAATTTCTCCTGGTCTGGCTTTGAATTGGCAGCCTTTACATGACCTCTACCTTCTTTTGAGGGCAAACTGCTTGCCTTGGTTTGCTCCAAAACAAAGAATAGCTCAGGGTTGATAGGGTAGCCCGATGGGTGGAGCTGAAATGTAGTTAAGTCAGAGCCAAGGTCTCTGAGTAGGAGGCCTGAAGCTAATAAAATTTCAGATATGTATCTGTGGTCTGGATTTGTATTCTCACAGAGTGATGCTATGTAATCTGTTCTGGCTTCATCATGATTTGAGTTCAGTTGCCTAAGCTTCTGAACTAAGTGTTCAATGTTCTGTAATTTCTTGCGATTGATCTCCGAGGTAAGACCAGATCCCATGCTGTTAGATAAGAAGTTATCTGTAGGGTTCCATTGATCTTCACTGTGACAGTCATTAGAATCTTGAGCACCATCACCTGCAGCATGAATGAATATTAAAATGAGATTTGGTAGATGAAAGAAGCCTTTCTATCTTTTAATTAAATATAAACAACAACGACAATAAGAGAACTATTATTAATCTTTTGTTTATATAATCTCTACTTCCTACTACAACTTTTGTATACCTGCTCTTTTCAATCTTTTCCATTGTCCTTTTTCTTTATTATTTTCCCATATATTTTTCCTCTCAAACTAAAAAGTAAGAAAATAATGTGCCACAAAAATATACATGCAAATGTCACTCCCACACATGCTTGCATTTCATCCTGTAACTTTTTTAGGATTTCCCATTATTGTCTACCTGAATGCCATATAAACTTTACCCATGACTGACTAACTTGCCCAAATCTATAACAAATATTTTAATACATGCTATGCAAACATAACCTCAGGTCTGTCTGCCAGAATACATAATTCTTTAGTGGAACATGAACTCATCAGACCAAAAATTTAGTATCAAACTGCATGAGGGAAGCTTCCGAATTTTGTCATTGGACTCATGCAAAACTATGTTCCTACCTGCTCTTCGTTTCTTTGAATAGGACCACCAAAAACCATAACTGATTTTTCAAATTTCAGAACAACCGCTTAGATAGACAAATTCTTAGCATCTTTGAAAAGAGATCAAGATCGATATTACCAGTTTAACTTCGTAGCTAATAATCCAAGTGATTTGATTTGATTTTTTTTAAAGAAAAGAGAAGCATGTGTCCTAAGATTCCATCACAGTCAGCAAGTGGGATTTAGTCATTAAATTGTCCCGTGCCCAATTTTTAATTAGTTTAGTTGTGCCCTATCCAAGTGAAATTTTTGGGTGACAGAAACTTCACCTTTAAGGGCATTTGGTATCTGCTTCACAGGAGATGGTGCATCATCTCTATATACTGAGGCATCAAGAACAGAGACAGGACTAGGATGTTCTGGGGCAGCAGTAGCAAGTTCTGCCAATGACCCATCTTCATCCATCCTCGGAGTTGATTTCTGAAATAAGCAAAACATGACATCATTCATCTGAAGAAAAAAAATTTACATGTAAATTATTAAAATACTTTAAAGGGAAGAGAAGATCAAAAGCACCAACTTTCTGCATTGAGCCAGAAGCCGAGAACTTGACAGCCTTCATGGATGGACTCTGGGTGCCATCGATCTCGATAGATTCTGTGTTACTGGTGACTTCAATGTCTATCTTTGAATCCAAGACAATATTACTGTCTGATTGCACAGACATGTCATCTCCTTGGCAACTCAAACTTCTTGATTCGTTACTTATCTCACTCAACTGGTCATCACTTAGCTGTGAGTTAGAAGATTTAGGTCTGGCTTTTCCACCTGGGGAGCCTGAATCTTTCACATTCCGGTTGGACTGCCTTCTGGGTTTGTTTGAATCAGATGGATGAGTAGGTGGACGAGATCGCTTCTCCAACTCAAGCTTCTTCTGTTGCAGTCTTGGGCTTCCAGAACCAGAGCTCTTTACTGAACTTGTGGAGTTTTCTTTTGGTAATTGTGGAGACCTTGACGAAGACTGGGTTGATTTCATATTCCTGCCACTAGCTTTTTTGTCAGTGGAACTAACATCAGAGTTCCGGCGACTGTTTTTAGGAGACTGATCTTTAGTTGTCTGGCTATTAATTGAAGCCTTTTTTGCCTCTGCAGATCCACCACTCTGGATCTTATGCAGACCCGAAATCCCATCAATTGGAATAGCTGATGAGGCAGGTATACCAGATCCTTCAACAAGTTTAGCTGGTTTTATGATCACAATAGGGGACTCAAAAGACCTTGAAGAATTACATCCCCTACTGGGAGAAGTAATAACATGGTTGCTCTGCGAGTTTCGTTGGCTTAGTAATCTAGAATTTTGATTGGAACTCGTGCATATTGGTTCACAATCTCTTTGAATTTCAAAGTTCGAACCTTGTTCTTCTTTTCTGGTTTCTAACAGCCCCTTTGCTTGCATTGCTTCCAGGATCTGTTTAAGAGCTCTGAGATCCTTTCCAGATTGTTTAAATTCAAGATCATCCAACCTCTTCTCAATCTCATTATAAACAGAACTGAAGGAGTTTGATGCCCTTGGTGGAATTTTGGCAGGCCTGACTGATTTCTGAGAACCTCGATTTCCATCGAGCTGCTTCCATGGAGCTGGTTCAATTGGAAGCCTTGAACTTGGAATGGGTTTCATGACAAAATCAGAATTCCTCCAGCGTGGGGATGTAGGGTCTTTTGATGAGTTTCTGGGGGACTTTGGCATTCTGATTGCCCTGTTAAGTTCATTTGTTTTTGATGATTTGGAGAAGGGATCACTAGTACCTTCAACTGAACATGTTTTGATCACACCCAACTGATTATCACTAGCCGATGCTGAGTCTGGCAAGGTTTCTAAGCCCATCAACTTTGCTACAACACTAGTAGGCCGCTTCTGAGTTCCAGTTCCCGATGATTGCTGTGGATTATGGGCTTCATCATTTGAGTTGCCACCATTCTGAAAGTTTTTTGAGAGGCGATTTGGTTTTGAATCAGAGTTGGAACCCCTGAATGAACCTTCCCTACTGTCAAGTGAAAGTCTAGGCAGCTCTTTAAGCTTTATGGTGGATTTGAGGTTTTCTCGTGATTCAAAGGATAAACGATTTGTCTCTCTCCCATCATAAGAAAACCTGGGAGCATCCCTTGAAACTGAAGACCATGACCCATATTTTGCTTCATATGATGATATTGGTACTTCTTTAGCTTCATTGTGGTACCAAGGTGCTTCTTGAAGTTTAGCAAGTACTTGAAGAGACTCCTTGAGATCAACAGGTGCATTCTGCTTCATGTTAACCCCAACTCCACGAGATCCATCCACAGATTTGGACAGCTGTAAAGGCCTTGGAGAGTTTCTATGCTTTACAGCACGACCAACTGCTTCCTCTCTGGTTGTAGTTTTAATTGATAGCCCTTTGGATTCCCTATACATAGAATCCTTGACAACATCACGAAGATTCAGGGGGTGCTGCCCTAAATGCGGAGAGTTACTTGGTTGGTTAATTTCTGGGTCCCTTGAGGGAGTTTCAGGAAATATGATTTGGTCAAAGGAAGAAGTTTCCAGTTGAGCTGTTTTGTTACAGTCCAGAGAGGATAAGTTAGATGAACAAGAGGATGAGAAGGAGACTCTTGAGGATTCTGTGGAAATTCTTTGCCTCTCATTCATATTCTTGTTTAAATTCATTTCCTGCAATCACAAATTGTATTGCATGTTAACACAACAAATCATAGCACCATGCAGAACTGATGAATGCTAGATACATATTAAAGACTAGCAAATCTATTTGTTTAGTTCATTTAAAAATTTAAAATAAAAATAAAAAATAAAAAAACACATGCAAATAATTCAGAGCCAGAAAAAATTTTGCTGTTTAGAATAGATCAGTGAGAAGAAGAATAAGTGGGACACAAGCAGCCAAAGCACGGCAGATAGGGCGAGATGTTAACTAATTCTAAGAAATATTAACATGTAAAAGATCCACTTTCCTGAGTTAAGGAATACAAAATAATAGAAAAGGAAATATAGACTGAGTCCTGAACTTCAACAATAGAACTTCTAAACTAAAAATTGTTCAATAACAGGTTGAATCATGAAGTGGAATAAAAGATAAAGAAGAAAAAAAAACCACTTACGGTTGCTGCCTGTCGATGGTATACATTATTAGACTCTCTTTCCAGGCTTCCACTGTTGAAGTGGGAATTACCTATAAAAGACACAGAAGCATTAACTTTTTGGGCTCCCAGAAAACCATAAAAGATATGCTCAGCAGGATAAAATATAAGGAAAATTAGTCTTAACACACATGATCAAGAACCTAAAACTACAGGAACATGCCGTTCTTTAGATTTGGTCTAAATAAGTTTGTTTATAATATTAACTTTCATAAGCTTCATGAGATAAACATTTGTGAGATATCTATCTGCATTCATCTGTATACAGTTAGGTAACAGTCGAAATCAGGACTATTAATTGGACCATTGGCCAATGACCATGTTCTACATGTTTACATACATCCATCAATGACAAGTAACATGACATTTTAATTAGATTAAAAAGAGGGAAAACAAATGAAGACTTAATTGTTCAGATGCTACACGTGAATCAAATAAAACAACAGAGACATAGAGCAGCTCCTACATACTGATGCAATCAGTGTAAAGTCATATTTTACCAAAAGCTAAGAGATTCAGCAATACCCACATATGAAATAACAAACAGTAATAATTATTAAGCAATATCAAGTTAAGAGGAATACCTGGAGGAAGCCTCTTGTGGGTAATGCGCCTACCAGTGAGGGCATTGGGACGATCAAAGAGTTGAAGTATCCCAGTCATGCATCCTATTTGCTTCTGCAAGTCTTGGTTGTCATCTGCTAAAGAATGCAAGAGTTTTGCAGCCATCTCCACCTCCACCTCCACCTCCTCTCCTCAATATTAACACAGTTAAAATACACCTACTTCTTAGACCTCCAACATTCTTTCTCCAAATGAGAGAATTGCATCAATTTTAATCTCCTTCATGCACTTTGAATCTAAAACTCTTCAAACATGTTGCAACCAGTGCTTGCAGTTCACAATTTATCAGATATCTAACAAAATCTCTGGTGACCCAATTTAGAATCAGGGATTTTGGACCCCTCAAAGACCCAAATTTTACAAGATCTAAACCTTATCTTCCTTCTTCTTTCCTGCTTCACAATGTGCAGAAAACAAAGGAGAATTTAACTTGTTTTCAACCCTTAGTGACCATAAGAGAATAAGGCACTTTCCTCATTCATGAAATTCCAATAGCACCATTCCAAAAAGGGAAATTACCGAAAGTATCAAATTACATCTTCTTGCTTATCAACAATGCCACATAAAATCTCTCTTAGAACCCACTTTACTCCAGCTAACAACAGCTCAGAAAACAAGAAAGTTTGGCTTCAAATGAATACCTACCACACATTTGTCCTTTTGCAATCAAAAGTCCAAGCCCAGAAAAACTTCCTAACACATCAGTAAATACAATACAATACACCTTCTGGGTTTTCTCCAAAATCTCAAATTGTTGACAAAAAACACATTGAAAGCCAGTATTGTCAACAAAAAAAAAACCTTATTGGTCTTTACAGAACAAAGCAGACAATGACTTGTGTGGTAACTAGAAAAGTGCCAAAAGAAAAGGAAGGGACCCAACATTCAACACCCATCACAATATTCACACAATACTCAGAGATATCAGCAATTGAAACAGCAACATTACCTTGAACGGTCTAAAAAACAAAAAAACAAAAACAAAAACAAAAAGAAAAAGAAAAAGAAATAGGAATGCAAACTGTAAAGGAATCTTTGCAGATCCAAGAAGGGATTTTTTGCCACAGAGGAACAAGTGGAAAGACAGCTAGAAAAGAGAGGAAGGTTTGTTGTTTATCATGAAAATGTGTAATCCAATCTGGTATGAGTTTCTAAAACCATTAGCAATTTTTTTTTTTTTTTCAGAGAGAGAGAGAGAGAGAGAGAGAGTGTTTGTGTGGTGTGGTGGGACATATCCTTCCAGGCCTATCTCATACATCCATGTGGGTTGAGTGTGTGAGTGGGACTAGAGCTGTCTGCATGTGCATGTGAATTTGTCAGGAGAGAGAGAGAAATGTGAGTGGATTTAATTTAAGTACTGGAAAATTGGAAATGAGGAAAATAAATTCATCTCTCTCTCTCTCTCTCACGAGTGTACAGATTTTTTTTTATTTTTTATTTTATAATCTGGCCATTTTCTCGGATTTGTAATTCAGGAAATTACAAAGAGAAATTTTTTGAAGGCTCTAAAATGTGTGATTTTAAAAATTAAAACGGTCAAATAATTGAATTTTTATTTTTATTTTTATAAACTAAACTACTAATTTTGGCTTTTTTATTAAATCCGTTTAAGATTCGGCAACTATTGAACCAACCAGTTCAATCCAGTTTGTAATACTATGCCAAGATGTTGGCTAAAATTTTTTAATCCAAACCCCTCATTAAATCTCATGAGATTTTACTTTTTTTAATTTTTCTTAGAGCAATATTCACATTTGGTTAGCTAAAATAGTATTTCAATAAATATGCCTAATAAACCCAAACTAGCACCCACATGGGATGTACCAACTTATTAGCTAAAATGAAATTTTGTTATAGTCCTTCTCCAAAGATGGATAACATTGTAACTTAGGCAAAACCACACTAGTGAGAGATGGATAACATTGGTTCCTAAGTTCTCTCTCTCTCTCTCAACCTAGTGAGCAAAACACACTAGTGAGAGATTAGGGTTTGCCATTTTCGGATTTTCTACAAGAATTTGTACAACTTTTGGATTTAGATTGCGATATGGTTGTTGGTTGATTTGACAAAGTGGGAAAGGAGAATACAGGTTTGCGTGAGAGTAGAAAAAAGAAAATTAGAGTATAAAGTAGAGAATAAGAAATGTGTGTTCTAAAAAATAGTTGGTTAAAAATTAAAATACACAAAATTAGATTTCATTTTTTTCTACATAATAGATTTTAGAGAGAAAATTTTAAATAAAATTACTACGATGCTCTTAAGTCTTAGCATTAGCATCCAGTTTTTCAAATTGTATATGTTGGTATATTTTAGCATCAAAGTACAAAAAAGGCTCATTACCCGGTCTTTTAATTGTAAAAAAAAAATTACACTCTTGCTACAGTACCATTCTAAATCTAAGATAGTACTGTATCAAGATTGTATAATAAGAAAATTTTTTTTTACTCTCTAATTCATCTTCTCTCTCCTCTCTCTCTCTCTCTCTCTCTCTCTCTCTCTCTCTCTCTCTCTCATTATTGCATTTCTCTTTCTCTCTCTTTCTTTCGACTCTTTCTTCTTCAAACCCGATTCATCTTCTACTCTTTCTTCGTCTCTCTCTTAGACATGAAGACAATGACAGTAGAGGCGTGGAGAGTGTGGGTTTGATTTTGGGTAGGTTCTGATAGGATTTGTTATGGGTGGGTTTTAGTTTTGGGTGGGCTCCGACAGGGTGGGTTCAAGGTGGAAAAGGTGGGTTTCATGGTGGGAGAGGTGGGTTTCAATTGTGTGGATTTTTTCTTTGATTTTTTTGTGGGTTTCTATGTATGGTGGTGGTGGGTGTGTTGTTGTGGTGGTGTCTCTGGTTATGGTGGCAAAGGTGGGTTTCAATTGTGTGGATTTTTGCTTTAATTTTTTGTGGGTTTCTGTATATGATGGTGGTGGTGGGGTGGGTTGATGCCATGGTGGTGTATCTGATGGGTTTCCTTGGTGGGTCTGGTGAGTGGTTGTTGGTTACTAATTCAAGTTTGATTTTTTCCTATGGGTTTGATTCTCACTGTGGCTGTGGTTGTGACTGTAGTGTTTGGTGGGTTTTTTAGCGATGGTTTTGTGGGTTTTATAGGTGGAGGTGGTGCTGGATTTTATGGGTTTTGTTCCCAGTGGTGGTGGGTTTCTTGTGGCAGATGTGGTGGTGATGGGTGGATGAAAGAGAGAGACAATGAGAAAAAAAAGATAAATAGAGTGATGGAGGAGAAGAGAGATAGAGAGATTGAATTGTATTATTTTATTGGGTAATATATATTATTTTAATAAGTTGAACAGGAAAATAAACTTTGAAATATTAGGTGTGTTGTAAAATGGTATGGTGTAATAGATAAAATAGCTTTTGAGATCATAAAATGAGTTTTTTTGAAAAAACTGAATACTAAGGCCCATTTGGTACATGCGTTTAAAAACTGAAAATTGTTGTTTGCAAACATTTGTGAAAATACGTAGGGGTGAAAAGTGTGTAAAAATGCGTGAAATATTGTTTAAAAACTGAATAGGGTTGTTTGAAAACACCAACCAAACACCCCCTTAATGCTCTAGGGCTATTTTTTCACACTTGTCAGATACTGATTTACCATATTGCCCTCTAATTATTCAATGGTCAGACTTTCATATTGGCCATCTTAAGAGACAAAATTATAAAAAATAAAAAGCAGAAAGAGATAGCAATAATTCAATAATGATAGAAGATGAATAAACTAATCCTTGATGACTGATAAGTGGCAGCTAGTATCCACTTATTATACTGAAAATCAAATAATACAACTTGCTGCACAGGTAGGAGGTTATTAAAAACCCACAAATAAAACAAACCAAAAGACAAAGCACACATAAATACACCATAGTCTAGTACAATGCTGGATATCTGAGCCATTTACATCACAGTTATAATAACTTAATAAGGTAGTTGGGATGGCCTTGACAAGAATGAGATTCATCCACAATGACCAAAAAATGTACCAATCTGACTGACTGAACACATTGCATATTGATGGTGAGTAACTTTAGGTGGGTAGGAAGATGCAGTAATGGAAATTTACATTATAGAGTAATAATTAACAAGTTCAGGGAAGTGCTATAGACGTGAAGGCTATTACCACAAGCAAAAGTAGTTTTTTTTTTTTTTTTTTTCTATATACTCTTAAGCCATACATTAATTATTTATTTTAGAAAAATTTTTATAAAAAATTAAAAAAATTATCAAAAAAGTTAATCACTTTTTTACTTTCCCATAAAAAAAATTCTTAAATGGTTTATTAATTTATATCCTAAGGATATACGTTAGTAAAACTTTTTTTTTATATATATAGTAGTTAATAATTTGTTGAAGTAGCTACTTTTTCATCTCTATTTAAGAAAATAATTGGCCTAGAAACAGTCTCAAAAAATTAGGTGACAGTGAGCTCCAGTAATTAGAAACAGCCTCAAACATAGGTGCCTCATTATTTTCGGTTTGGTTTACTATTGGGTTATAGACATTGAAGCAATTGTTTCCCACAAAATAAAAAAGTTATTGTATGAGGTAGAGGAATAAATGTTGACCTACTTTTCATTATATTATGAAATTATTAATGCTAAAGAGATATTATAAGGGGTGGTACAATAATCAAGGTTTAAAAGAAAACATTCTTATTCTTATTTTGTTTTTTGTTTTTTTTTTTTACCAAGCGATGATGAAGGTTTAAAATAATGAAACTAAAAACGTGGAAAGTGATTAGTTTTTGTCAACTCTTACAAAAGGGCAGTTATAAATGAGGTTTCTTCTTTAATTTTCTTTGTTTTTGTTTTTAAATTTTCTTTGTTGATGTTTGCAGAATTCCTTTGTTTTATATTTGCTCTAATATTTAAACTCTAAGTAGTTGGGTTATTTTAATGAAGCCGTGTCAACATAGCACTACACGGAGGCCACCATCCTCAAAGACCAAAAAAGTCCTAAACGATATTTAAAGGTCATGGTTAAAGACTAATCAGAATTTAGAAATTATTAGTGTATGATTTATGACTTTCTGGCAATAGGAGTTAAAGTCTTGTCTGAGTGCAAAGTTTTCCCCTCACTGTCACAAGACTAACAACTAATTGGTGGGTATTTTGTTTTTGTTTTTTTCCTATTAGAGCATCTGCATTCATTTTTTCTAATTCTATCTTATTTTATCATCTTAAAAATCATTTTATCAATTATACAATACCAATTTTCAATTCACCAACATCCAAACTTCTATTTTACCATACTACACATTAAAATAATATAAAAATAACAGTATAAAAATATTTCTCAATTCTCTCTTTATTCTCTGTTTCTCTTCCTCTGTCAACCTTCTCAGTCACACCACCCCGACCGTTCACCTTCTCAGTCACACCACCTCCACTGTCCACATTCTCAGTCAACCTTCTCAGTCCAAAATCAAAACAAGAAAAACCCAAATTACTCGCCGATCAAACACAAGAAACCCAAAATCAAAACAAGAAACTCATTCCACTCGCCGATCAAAACAAGGAACCCAAAACACAAAGAACCATCGAACTTGAAACCAACCCACACCACATACCCAGCAACCACCGTGAACACAAACCTTAACCATAACCCATTGCACCACCACCACCACTGATGAGCATCACTGTGAACAAAACCCACCACCAAAAAAAAAAAAAAAAAAAAAGACAGACCCACGGTGAGCAAGTGCAGACCTACGGCAAGCAAATCCCAAACCCATGGTGGTAAACCCACGGTGAGCAGATCCCAGATTTACGCCGGCAAACTCGGACCCACGGCAAGCACACCCAATCGCCACTCAGACCCACGGCAAACTCAGACCCATCAAGATACTGAAATTATTGAAGAAACGGCGGTGGAAGAGAACAAAGACGAAGAAGCCCAAATTTCCATGGAAGGCTCGACAAAGAGAAAGCTGGAGATTCCGGCGATACCGTAATTGTTGATTTTGAATTGGAAGAAGACGATTGGGAAGAAGGTGAAGAGAAGAATCAGGAGAAGTTGTGCGAAAAGGCGAATGGTAGCAAGAGGCCGATCTGCTATGGTGTGGTGGCTCGTCGTGGTGTGGTGGCCGTGGCTATGGGTTTTGGGTCTGTAGAGAGAAGGAAGAGAGCAGAGAGAGAAGGAAGAGAGCAGAGAGAGAACGAGAGAGAGAGAGAGAGAGAGAGAGAGAGAGAGAGAGAGAGGAGAGAGAAAGTGATGGAATTTTTTAATAAAAAGGAAGAGAGAGAGAATTAAATAATATTATTTGTATTTACCATTAAGCTACAGTGCATTCTACATTTAGAATGACACTGTAGCCGGATTGTAAAAATATTTACAATTCTTGGCTTTTACAATATTCAATGGAGTGATGGTTTTGGGGGGCTAAATGGGAAATTGGCTTTGCATTTGCCATTTGGCCTATACGTTGTGGATGCTCTTATTCCTGTTATTTTCTCTATTCTATTAAAAAAACATCTGGCATAAACTAACCCTCTCAGAATTGCTATGTTACCGTATGATGTCCTAAATTGTGTAAATTTGATTGTATGGGTACTTAACTCAAAATTTAAATATAAAAAAAAAAAAACAAACATACATACATACATACATATATGTTGTGTGGGTATATGTTGAATCTCACATTAAATTTTTAGTGAGAGATCTTATGTATATAAATGATGATGACAACCTCAATTAAAACTTGACTAGTTAGACGTTCCAACTCATTGGCTTAACTTTTAAGTCTAGTGGTGCCCTTTATCTACAATCTTCTTCTCAAAAAAGTGGTGCCTTTATAATAGGGTCATGGCTGACTATGTCATTAATTAAGACCCTAAAATTTTAGTTTAATAATTAAGAAAGTAATCTTATTTTTTCTTTCTCACCCCAATAAAGCCTCTAAAATTGTTGATAAATAGAATTCTAACCTAATTAAAATCCTAAAATGTTTTTAAATAATTGTTTTAAGTTTTAACTATAAATTGTGAACAAGTCTCAATCACAATAAATTGTTAACTTTTATCATACAATGTCCTATTTGACTGCATATCAATCAATCTCTCTCTTTCTTAACTTTCCTTTACCATACATTGCTTTACCCAAAGTAAATTAATTTTTTTTAATTATATTTTTAATTGATTATATCACAGTAACATTACGTGATTCATCATATTATAATTGAAAATTAGATGTTAACAAAATCTAATATAAAAACTTAATTAATAATTTTGTATTTTAAAAAGCCATAAAACTATTAATCACTCATTCTTGCCCTTCTATTCCATATATGAATATTTCAAAATGGGACTAAATCACTAAAAGACCTCACTAGACTGACATTTGGATGCTACTAAAGTTGAGGAAATAACCTTTTCCTATTTCAAGAATATCTTTTCCACCTTGGCACCTACAGAATTGGAGCCTGCATGGCAGGAGTTGATGGAGTTGTGACCAGAAGAGGGGCTCACGCTCAACTTCCTCATGGAAGCTATAACATAAAAATACCTTCCACTCTTTATCAAAAATGAATTCAGAGAAATACTGATAATTTCATGTAAGCTTATTTTGGAAAATCCAGAAGTTTCAAATATTGATATATATTATTCTATGGATTCTGTCCTTGCAGTCCTGAGTTTGAGGGATGACAAACTAAATAAATAAGTAGGGGTTGTAATTCAGTGCTATGTCAGGTTCCTTAAGCACAATGGCACCCCCACCCATTACTGCTTTGTCAAATTCTGCTTGTATTTCACCATTCACCTATTAATTCTCTCTCTCTCTCTCTCTCTCTCTCTCTCTCTCTCTCTCTCTCTCTGCAGCACTATATAAAAGCATGGAGTATGATGCATAATCATACAACTTAACACTGTTGTTTTTTTCCTTCTTTTTGGGTAGAATTTATATATGATGTCTGTTTTGGCAACATCAGCAACATGTACATTTCATCTTTTATTAATGTTCAACGTAAAATAAAAGCTTTTGTGGGATGTCATGTCACCATGATTGAACAGAAGCCCACCTCAACTACTCGAGCCACCTTTAAGACTTGTCTTGTATATGATCATGAAATCAGCACAAAATTTACTCTGTACTTGCTGGTAACAAACATTAACATGGCTTTAGCCAAAAACAAACATACATCATTGACACATAACAGAATTATTAGCTCTTTAAACACAATCATTTCAAATAAGTGTTTCTTTTCTGCTTAATAAGTATTCATTCATAATCAAGTTACCAGATTTTTTTTCTTGTTTTTTGCCAAGCATTCAATAAATTTCTTTCAATAAATAAGTGTCTATAATTTCGTTTTGAAATGCTTCAGATATTGTCTATTTTGAAGTTTGAACAAGTCAATACATATGAGATCCATAATTTTCAGAAGTTGTCTTTCTTATTTCCTTTATTTAAGTTTAAATTCTGTGTTTTCTAAACATGAATAACTTTTTAGTTAAAAACAACGCATTAAACAATGTAACTAATTAATTTAAGACAAAAGAGAGTACATAAAAATGGTGGTTATGACTTTATGAATTATGATAGAGTAGTACTAGAGTTATTACTAATTTTATTACATAAATTTTATTTTATTTTTAAGCATACTATATGAATTTCATAAAGTGCTGTGCATGTCAACTTTTAAATTTTAAAAAAAAAAAATTATTCTATTGATGTGGCACTGGTTATCTTAATTCTTAATTGTCTTGTCAGTTTGTTTTTTTTTAAGATACTTTGCATTAAAATCAATATTATATTTTTAGCATTTTCCATCATGATAGCCTTTTTATCTTAAAGGAAACAAAAATGTTGGCTTTAATTTCACAGAGAGAGAGAGAGAGAGAGAGAGAGAGAGAGAGATGATACTGAAATTTCAGAGAGAGAGAGAGAGAAAGAGAGAAGATACTAATTGGTGGGTATTATGTGAATTTTTATTTTTTATTTTTTATTTTTTATTTTTTTGCTGAATGAAAATATAAATATACAAAGATCATACCAACATTCACAACTTTTTTCATTTAGCAAAAGTTGTGAATGTTGGTATGATCTTTGTATATTTTCTTATATAACTGGTGAAACTGTGGAATAATGCTATTGTAGAGAGGTGTACGACATCCTCATGAAAGTTGTTGAATTTAGAAATGATCCTTGCATCTTTTCTTAAAAATTAACAAAAAATTATATCCAAACTTTTCATAATTATGCTAATGACACTGACTTGGGTAAATGATTGCTCACATGCATATTGGTAAACGTGGCCTGCCTACCATTCAAACGAAATTGCCTACAAAGGCCCACCTTATTCTTATATATTATATGATAAAAAGGAATATTTATATAATCAATTTCAATTTTTTCGCAATTACTTTTTCACTCTAGGCAAAGTTTTTTTTTTTCTCTATCCCTCTTTTTAATAAATTCATTTATTAACAAAGCTTAGGTGAAACACAGTTTAATTACTAGTTTTCCACTTTTGTTTGCTTTGTTATTGCCCAAAATATTAGAAATGTATAACGGAGATAGATGGAGGTCTTAATTTGAAACAATTTTATAAATTTATGGCTTAATTAACAAAATTAAAAACATGTGACATAATTTAAAATATGGTGTAAACTTTGGGCATTCTTATGTGATAGTTTATTGTTGTGAAATATAAGAAAAATAGTAAAATAGCTAGCAAGTATCACAACACACAAAAATTAATGTATAGTTGAGCTAACTAAAACTTATTACCACACGTATATAAAAGAGATGGGAAGAGAACGTGACGAAATAGAATTAAGGGTGTCCTGTCCCCTCTTCAAAGCAAGGAAACCCCATGCAAGACGGGGTGGAAGTTGTTTGTCATCTCGAAAATGGAAGCTTTGACATTAATAATGTAGTGATGAAAAAGAAAAGGGAGGGATGTATAGTAATGAGAGAGCTAAAAGAGTAAGAAAATAAGTATTTTGAGATATGACAATAGAAATATGCACTAAAATTTAAAAAAAAAAATTATAAATAAGATATGCATATATAAAAATAAAAATAAAAGATTAAACCCTTCTTTGCCCCGTCATCTCTTTACCATTCCTTACTCAATGCTTTGGTATTGCACAATTCAGTTTATCATCATTTTAAAAATAAAAATAAAAATTCTAATACTCCTTATACGGTACAACATAAACTGTATATATTTCTCAGTCAACTTGATCGTTAAAGGGTTACCTTTTGCTACGCATGACCGTATATTTTGAGATCGAATGCATGCATTTGAGTTTGTCACGCTAAAGGCACACAGCAATGCCTTTATCTGCAAGCAATTGAAAAGGAGAGATAGTGATACACACACTGAGACAGAAGGAAGGGATTAGGAAAGAGATGCAACCCCACATGAAATAATGAGAAGGAAATTTACATGTGGTGTGCCTGAACTCTATTAGGCAACACCAACTAACCTATCTCAATCATCTAAACCCACGTTCCAAGGAACATTACTCATTCTTCTTCCCTTTGATTGCCATATTATTCCTTACTTTTCAAAAAAACTTCATCCCCACCAAGATTCATCATGCGCATAGAGTCATAGAGTCATAGACATTTCGATAAGTGAGAAAATTATAATTACAATGGTGGGATCAAACCCTAACGTTTATCCAATCAATAGCATAAAGTCATGATTTGAGAGAGAGAGAATAAGTTATAGTTTCCAAAAAAGTATCTTCTATTGAGTGAACATGAAATGAGCTATGAGTATTCCATGTTGAGGGCCTATAGTAGGGTAAAGTTAGGGTCCTTTTCAGTATCTTTCTCGATTGAGATAGATTGAAAAAGTAATGAGTGATAAGATATATCCAAAACTATAAACAGGTCTAACTATAAGCTTCGGTTGTAAGAAAAGTGATTTTTGATTTGAAAAACAGCTTTGTATGTATATAATATATTTTATCAGAATAAGTGTAAAGAAAGCTACTGTTTCATTTTTCTCTTGCTAGTCAAAGAGCGAACATATATATTTCCAATAACACTGATGAGAAAATATAATAAACATTTGGAGATTTCTTCTAAATGTTTTAAAAAAAAATACTTGGAAAAGTGAGAAAAAAGAATTTTATATGAAGCTATGCATAAGATACATTAAAAGAATATCATTTTTGTGTTCCTATTTTATAAATTAGGACTTGCCAGTTGCCATGTATTATTTTCAATATCTTATAAAATATTAAAGTTTTAATATATATATATATATATATATATCTATGTATGTATGTATGTATCGGACACATGACTTATTATAATTAGTAGAGAATAAAGTGAAACACAAAAAGTGTAGTTTAGAGGACGTGTAAATAATAATACCACCAAAATTTCACTCAATTCTTGGCTAGCTTATTTGTTATGATTAAATAAAAAGTAAAGTTTAACTACAAAATTAGTTGTAGTCTAAGACTACAACATTACTCAATAAAATAAGCATTACTACATATTTTGAAAATCTAACCGTTGTATTACATGTTCTTTATGTTCTTAATATACATGTCAAATTTTGTATCAATTGAATATTATGTACCAATTACCATATGATATATAAGCTTATATATTATGTATAATTTTAAACTATAAAAACTTACAATTTAAACAATTTATTAATGACTTAGCTTATTAATCTTTGAACAAAATTTCTCTCCAAACTAGTTTGGAGAGAAACCCTACAAACTCATCATATATCTTTATATTGAGCTTGAATTTTGAAAATCTAACCGTTAAATTGCATGCTCTTATTACATTCTTAATGTTTACAAAATTTCAAGAAAATCAAAGATCAATTGCTATGTCATCAAATAAATGTAATAATTTCAAGTTTTTGTAACCTAAAGTTATATAAAAAAAATAAGTTAATTGATCAAATAGTAAATAACATACAATTTGAACGAAATTTGATACGCATGTTAAGAATATAAGGAACATGAAATTCAACGGTTAGATTTTCAAAATTCACTCCAAAAAAAGAAATATACGAAAAGTTTGATGAGTTTCTCTCCAAACTAGTTTGAAGAGAATCTTTGTTCTTTATCAAAATTCACCTACAATAAAAAGATATTAACTAAGGTTATAGCCCTAAGCTACAACCAATTTTGTACCTAAATTTTGTCCTTAAATAAAATACCTCAAAAGCTAGAGGAAATATATTTATAACAAAATCCAAAGCTACAAACTGATAGTATCAATACATTAATGATATGAATAAAATCAAGACACAAAAATTCACACTAATGTTTTTTCATACTAGTTCAAGTAATAACATGTTGTAATTAATACATAAATTGCGAAGCTCTTTCTTGGAAACTTGAATTCCAGCCCTTACTCCCCCACACTCCACAAGCTTTTAATACATAAATTAAAATCCTATGTTGTTGTAGAATCATGTGGCAGAGATGGTGCTTTACTTATAACCATTGTTATTAATACCGTTTCGGACCCCGTTTCGGTTTGTCCAGTGGAATGGAATATTTCGGTACCGGCCGATTTCGGCGTACCGTTTTAAGGTGTTTCGGGTTTCTAAAAATTAAATTATATATATTTTTGTAAAACATAAAATTGTCAATTCTAATAAATAAATAACTAAGTTTCAAATAATACAAATCATTTAGTCTTAACTCTTAAGTCTTAAATGTCAATAATAACATCTATTTAACATCACACAACAAGAAGATTTACAAGACAATAACTAAACATCAAATAATACAAAACATTAAGTCTTAACTCTTATGTCTTAAACCTCAATACAACATCAAACAATAGGAAGATTTATAACAAGTCATTACTCATTACATAAACCCATAATAATTAATAACTAATAAGCCAATAAAATTTATAACATAATATTAGTCCTCCTCATCATCATCCATGAGAGAAGGATCAAATTCATCATCAAAAGAACTCCCATAAGAACCACCAACACCCATTGGAAGATTTGTCAAGTCATGTTCATTGTTGTCATCATCATCATCAACATCAATAGTTTCAAGTTCAGCATCCTCTTCCACATTCCCTATGGCTGTCTGGTTCATTAAGACAATCCCAATTTACGTCATCCGGATTAAGAAGTGCGTTCTTCAGCCACCCAATCTCCCATCAAGTCAATGTTATCCAAGCTTATAGGATCTAATGCATACTTATTCCTTTGAATGTTCCTACCAATGAAATTATTAAACATTAGTAACATTTTATAAATTATAATTATTTGAAAGTACATTTCATTTACATATGAGTAACGATGATAAATTTACCTTTGTCGAAGCCTCAAATTATAATGGACAAAGACCAAATCATTTACTCGCTTATGTTCCAATCTATTTCTCTTCTTTGAGTGAACATGTTCAAATGTGCTCCAATTTCTCTCACAACCAGTTGCACTACAACATTGACTAAGCACACGAATGGCAAATGATTGTAAATCAGGAGCTCCAAGGCCAAATTGCTCCCACCATGAAACTACAATAACAAATAAAAATATAAAATAAGCATTGCCCATGTAATCTTACAATAACAAAAATAAAGGATAAATAGACATATTGAAAGCAAATAGAAATACTATTAAATTATTAATGATTACCCTGGATTTAGTCTCTCTCGTTGGCGGATTGCTAGTGATGTGCCAAAGTCACCAATTGACTTTTTGTACTCATCAAGTTGTGAACTTATTTTGTCTTGAATGTCAGGATCGGGAACCAACCTCATTAGAGTGCTTAGCAACCCTCTTTGAACTTCATTTTGCCTTTTAAATGAAGGCCTAAAGTAAATTGCAGGGTTAAGAAAGCAACCTGCTGCATGCAAAGGACTATGAAGTTGTTTGTCCCATCTAGCATCAATAACTCTAATATAATGTCCATACAAAGAAACTTTGTTCTTTAACCTTCTTTTTATTTCCTCTTTTGCTTTGTCCATTGCTTTATACAAGTACCCCATAGCAGGTTTCTCATCCCCATCAACAAGACGAAGTACTCTAACTAAAGGCTCACTAACTTTCACTATGTGTGTGCATTGAGACCGAAATGAATAATCTTCTAAAACAATTTTACTAATCTCCTTCCCAACAGCGGTCTTAGCATGGGGGCATGAAAGCCATTTATCACTAGTGAACATTTGTCTAAGCTCTTTTTTGAACCTTAGCATGCTTTGTAGACTTAAGAAGTTAGTGGCAAACCTTGTAATTGCAGGACGACATAACTCTCTTCCATTTGTAAAATCTTGCCTCATCAAGTCTAAAACAACTCCATGGTTGTAAATGAACTTTGTTATCTTTTTTGCCTTCTTAATTGCTTCATCAACAAGAGGGAACCACTTAGGATTAGCAATATTCTCCAACATCAAGTCTATGCAATAGCAGCCGCACAAGGAGACCAAAATAAAGTACCATACTTCGCTGCAATTTTTTTCCAGCTTTTTATAGGCAAAAGCATTATCTCGTAATCAATTGCACAATATATTCCACGCCAATTTCTTGAACAACAGAATCAAATATATTGAACAACGTTTCAGCATCCTTTGTAAGGCCTGAAGTGTCAATAGATTTCAAGAACATAGCACCCCTTGGACAATACACCAAAAAATTCATTATTGGTTGCTGTTTTTGATTTGTCCACCCATCAGACATCACTGAACATCCATATACTTTCCAATCATTTTTTATATCTAACAAAAAGTCATTAACTTCATGCACAGCATTTCTCAAAAAGGGTCCCCTCAACTCATAAAAAGAAGGCCCCTTAAATCCCGGCCCAATAGAAGCAATGGAATCTATCATAGGTTGATAATAGGGTGATTGAGATGCATAGAAGGGTACATTAGAATGATACCACCATCTTGCCACATTCATTTTTGCATTATCAACCATTGCTTTTGTAGCCAAAGCGCTTCTTATAGAGGGTTGAGCACCAGGGGTTGTTCTAGGAGCAAAATAACTTTTAATTTTCTTCTTTTCTCTTATTTGACTCATATCAATGTCAACATCCTTTCCCCTAGATTTTCGTTTACCTAATGTTTGAGGGGGACTCTTTTCAACAACCCTAACCTCATCCTCCTCCTCCTCCTCCTCATCAACATCAAATGGATCACCATATGGGTTCCCAATTTCTGACTGAATCCTCTTTTTAGTTTCTTTAGATTTTTTTAATTCTTCAATCATTTGTTTCATTTGAAACCTAATATCAGATGAAACAACTTTACATGATTCAACTTGACCCCTAATCCCAGCAAGATGATACTTAAGTCTAGTAATACCACCCCCTTTGATCAACTTATTACAATACAAACATATAGTGTTATTTTTTGCGTTCGGCACTGCACGGGCATGAGCCCATGCGGGATCCTCTGATCTTGCAGGGGCAGAGGCCAAAGCGTGGAGAAGTAGCAGAACTATGATGATCAACCATAGTTTACCTGTTAAATGAAATGTAATCAAATTCAATCAAATGCAGTGGCTAAAATTTAATTTAATTTGCATGAAGTGAATGAGCAAACAAATTACATATCTTAAATGAACAAATCACATATCTTAACTTAAGTACACTTAATTCAGTTAATTGCATATCCAAGAGAAAAAAAAAAAAAAAAATAGAAGCTCATGACAATCCGAGAGAAAAAAAAAATAAATCCACAACAAATGACTTCAAAAATTTCTTACAAAAATTGCAAATAGGAAAGCAGCATTATTACAATTGCTCAAGATTCTATTCTAAACTAAGAAATAGGAAACACATCTACCTATTTGCAATTTCTCGATATTCTCCACGCAGTCCACACTTCTATCAAATGCAAAACAATTCGAGAGAGTGAGGGTAGAGAAAGAATACCCGCCAAGGCTGTGCCAGCTTCAATCCGAGAGAGTGAGAGAAAGAAGGAGTCACGAGAGAGTGCTGTGAGCAGTGGGCACAGCGGCGGCAGTGAGTGAGAGAGGTATTTGAGAGTGAAAGAAAAGAATGGGAGAGAAGAGAGAGCCGAATAACAGTTGAGCTTCAAACAGAGAGAGTGAGAGAAAGAGGAGTCACGAGAGAGAGTGCGATGAGCAAGAGTCAGTAGCAGCGGCGGCAGTGAGTGAGACTGTGAGAGAGGTATCTGAGAGTGAAAGAAAAGAATGGGAGAGAAGAAGAGAGAGCCGAATAGAAAAAAGAATCAGAAGATTAGGTTTTTACTTTTAGACTTTAGTTAAGTCCAAAACGGCGTCGTGTGGACTTTTGTTTTTTTTGTTTTTTTTTTTTTTTTTTCCCATAGACCAAATCAGGTACCGGCCGAAATTCACATTTCGGCCGGAATTGACCGAAATTTTCCGGAATGGCCGGAATGGACCGAAACCCACCGAAATTTGGCCCGAGGTGGAACGGTGAGTATCTCGGTACCGGTTTGCATACCGGAACGAAAAATTCCGGCCATTCCGGCCGGAACGGAACGGAATTAATAACTTTGCTTATAACTTGACACCCATAAGTTATGAACAATATCATGTCTGTGACATTGTTGTTATTCCTTTTATTAACCATTTCTGTAGATAAACATTTGCAAGCTCAAACAACTTCTCTATCTTTCTTTTATTCCATGTAATGGAGTTTCTTTGTCTTTCTCATATTCTCTATTCAAATCACACAAAATGAGAGAGAGAGAGAGAGAGAGAGAGATGTTGATTTTTTTTTTTTAAGTATAAGATAGAGAAATTCTACTTTTTAAGAGGTTTAAGTGTCATTATTGTGGTCTTTTGGGCTTGTATATTTAGCGTTAATGTATCATTCATTTTGGCACAAAGATTAAAAAATTTAGATGGGACATTGGTACATAATTAGCTATCCAATTTTCAACACACACACACACACACACACACACACACACACACACACATATATATATATATATATATAATTGGACATGTACACTTTTTCTATCATCAAGTTAATGAAATTTCTCTATAAAAATTCCTAAAAATTCTCTAAAATATACGTATCCAATTATTTAAAAAGACATGCACCTTAATCCTCGTCTAAACCAACTAAATCTGCCTAATAAAATCAGCCCCCCAAAGTTTAAAAAAGTCTCCTATAAATTTTGTGTAGCAGACCTTAACGGTGAAACTATTAAAGGAATCGATTAGAATGCCATGGGCCCCTTCTCCCCACCCCCAAAGTTGAAAAAAATTATTAAGAAAGAGTCTTAAACCTTCTTCTATAACCCACCACTCACAGTCTTATTCTAACTCTTTAAGTTTCCAATTAATTCAAATATTAAAATATCAAAATTAAATTAATCCAGATTAACGTGGTTTGGTTCTCTTATGAATCCAAAATTGAGATGTTAATAGTCCGTATTTTTCTTTTACACTTAGCTTAGGAAATTGAGATATAATAATTTGCCGAGCACCATTAGAGTCTTGGTTCCCCTAGAATTTTTTTTTTTTTTAATAAACAAAAACAAAATGGCATAGGCTAAAAAAATATTAAGTACGTAATTTTTTTATTAAAAAAATCCTTGAAATTGTATATTATTATTTATTTTTAAATATAATACATTGGAAATGGCAAAGTAGCTAGACTCATATGTCTCTCTCTCTCTCTCTCTCTCTCTCTCTCTCTCTCTATATATATATATATATATATATTATTTTTTCTAAGGTATATAATTTCTATAAGAAAGTAAGGCTGGTTGTATATATTGAAATAGAATCACAATTTCGTTAATAAGAAATTGTGAATTTGATAACGAAATGTGAAATATGATAAACAATTTATGAATTAAAAATTATAACTTCAAATGTATATATAATAAATATTTAAGGCTAAAACTAATAAACTATGAATAAAAATAAAATTAACTCAATAAATGAGAGAGAGAGAGAACAGGGAGTTCTTTTCTTTTCTTTTTTTCCTTCATTATGGAGGATGCACGTACAAAAGGATATGTGGATAAATTAGGGAAGAAAATAGATGTGGACAACAGTCAGCCATGTCCAGAGCGCCGCCCAATAATAATAATGCCTATTTCACAGGATTTTGATGACAATGGTTGTTTCATGCTTGCACTAATTTACTTTCTACAACCAAAAAAAAAAAAACAAACAAACACAGAGAATGACCTTTTAATTATACTTTGACTAAAACTTGAAACATCCTGTGGTTAGGAGGCAAAAATCACAAGACAATGATACCAAAGTACCAGACAATTACAATAGAGCTAAGCTGCATCATGGTATCACCTAGAATACCCACTAGCATCTCCAATATCCCTGCAAGGTACTCTAATAACAGTAATTAGAACAAAAACCATGTTGTGATTTGTCTTGGCTGATTACATGCAGTGCATCACTAATCACTATGAGCAACTCAAAGATTTACTGGCATCATCTTGAGTTGAGAATGCAATTGCGTCTATGACCCTACGATAGAATGCCCAAGATGGGTTCCATTTTGTAATGGCACGTTGACCAAATGGGTTCTGCTCAACATATTTTTGAACATTCTCGGCCATAGCTAACCTTTCCAGATAAATTCGAAGATTGCCTCTGGGTCCTGTGGCAAAAGCATGTTCAAAGCTAACGGGTTATTGTATAATAAGGAGTATTATTCATAAAAATTAACAAACATGACCAACAAGTTAATCAGTGCAACAACTAACATCCCAAGATGAACGAAATGACACACCCACTGTTCAATTACAAAGGCAACATTATACAATTTTCAGCAGCAAAAATGTAAAGAACACACAAGGAACTTTAAAATTGGCCATAATCTGAAAATAATTTATACTAGAAAAGGAAGAACAAAAATTTTCTATCAACTCTAAAGAGTGGCTCACCTAATGATGTGTCATTAATATCAGTATACCGATATGTATGTGGAAATATTGCCGTGTTGACCTAAAATGATGACAAGACGCAAAGTTTAAAAAATAAACAATATCAGTGTTGGGATATAATCCAGCATCTTAAAACAAGTCATAATCCCCAAGTGACACAAACAAATGAAAATTGGATTGATTGGCTAACCGGATTAGCTAAAGCCTTGTATGGTGAATCATCCAACAATAATGTGTTTGCTTCATTATAGTCCCCCTTTTCCCAAGGAAGATCAGGCTCAAGCTTTTCCCATAATTTTCTAAGTTCCTTCAAAAGCAGAGGCTTTTCTCTATTCTCAATAGTATTGAATCCAGTACTAGTACAATGTGATTGATCCTGCAGAAAACCAATCAATATAGACGATGATAATAATAATAATAATAATAATAATAATATGCACAGTATGATAATTTTCTAGAAAAAAATATTTTAGCTGGTCACAGCCTTCACAAAAGACAGTGGCACCAACAGCACGTTTAAAGATGCTCTTTGTTCAAAAATTTGAAAAAGCCTATTCTGTGAACTAGCTAGGATACCTGATCACAAAGACAAAGTTAAGAAATTTTTATTTGCTTCATAACATTGAAACAAAAACCAAAAGGAAAAAAATTAAAGAATTCACAAATTCCATAAGTTACCAAAATAACAGCTTCCAAGAGTAGGTACAAGAACTTCATCAAATGCAACCAATTACAACAAATGAAAGTTATATCAGATTGTGAATGGTAGGGGAGAATGAAACTTGGAAGCAGATCATATATGCCTTAGAAGAAAACTTTGACCACCTTAGTACCAGTCAAACAAACATCAAACTTGGAAAGTGATACCCACGGTCAATTTTTTCCATGAAAGTTAAAAGGGAGTTTACTGAAAAGAAAATAAAGATTTGAAACGGAAATTACCCAACAGAAGACCAACTTATGTTTGGAATCTCCCAGAAGAAAGTCAATCAGCCTGTCCATGTTCCTTCTACAAGATGATAATAAGCAACATGATCAAGGCACAAGATTCATCATAAAGTGAAGCTAAATTTTTGATCCACTAATGTAGAGGGCTTACATCTTTAAAACGAAATGCCCCTTAAAAAGATAATCAAAATAAGGAGAGGAAGAGAGTACTAATCAGTCGAAGAGTGAATCTTACTTGGTTCTTGATGACCAAACACCCACAACAAATTTGTCAAAACAGAACTGTAGAAAACCATCACAAAAAGGCCTCTTAAAAACTGGGGGATAAAAGACAGAGAGAAACAATCAAGTTAGAATTGAGCTGTTGAATGCCAAACTCTAAACCAATGTTTAAGTGTCGAGTTTCACCTGGTTTCATTGATATAATTGCATCTGATATATATCCACTGGGAGCATAAGGAACAATATCAAGAAGCAGACCATTCACATCAAGGATGAGAAGCTTTTTCCTAGGAGAATCCATAAGAGCTCTTTCTGGAGAAGGATCTGATATTTGAGAACGACTTCCCTCTTTGTCAATAACATCCAAATAAGCTTCATCTTTGACTAAGCATGATAAGGCACTTCCTTTCATCTTGGTTTCTCTCTCAGCATCCACCTTTTTTAGGTGCTTGCAAGAAGGACTACATCCAGATATATTATCAGCAGTGTTTATCTCACCAGAAAATGCAGGTTCATCAAAATCTTCATTTACACAAGACAAATCCCGTCCTGCAATTTGGATCTTACAATTCATTCCCCCATTTTTCTGTTCTAAGTGCTCTTTTAGTTTGTCTGGCACAGAAACATCATTTACAAAACTAAGTTCACAAGAATTCTTTTCAAAAGTCTTCATTTCACTTGTCACCTTGCAGTCCCTGGATGCAGGTTCACCATCTGCACAGTTAAACGAGGCTTCCTCCATCAAAATGTCATCCACAACCTGTGCTGGGGTAGCATGCTCCCCTAAAAGTGCTCCATCTGACTTCTTCTCCAGTAATCCAGCTGTAGGTACTTCTTCATTAGAACAATGAAACAAAGGACCCATACCATCTTCGATGGATTCTGAACTATTTCTAAAGGAGGCAGAGGACTTTTCACTTCTCCTACTGCTTTTTCTGACAGATTTCCTCATATAGGTTTTAAGATTCTTTTCGTCAAGTGAAACATGTTTATTCTTTAGGTCATCATCATGTTTCTCCATTAAAGCAGTATTTGCACTCTTCACAAATTTACTTTTCTCCCCAAGGATGACAGAGTTATCCTTCGCATTTGTTTTCATCTTTGAAAGTTTCAGAACAGAATTATCATCTTTCTCAAGATGCTTAACATCTGTGCCACTTTCTTGAAGATCACACTCTCTATCGTTAATTTCTGAGGCACTACACTTCTTGTTCTGCTCCATTCTCTTAATCTTTACTTGAGAACAACTTACTTCCATACAAGATTGCACCATTTCTCCCTCCAACTTCAAACAGGATTTGACTGGAAGCTGTAGAGATGGATCTATTTCTGGTGGAGTCACATTCAACAAGGAGGTACCTTCTGGACGATCACAATCTTTACCTTTATTTTCAAGCAAATTTTGCACCCCATTCTGCTTCTTTTTCCTCTTTGACTCTGAATTACTTTGGGGTATTCCGGATTCTGTCATTCCACCAATAGCAACCAAAGAATCTTCAACGAAAACGCTGTCAGTAGTAGTTTTCATAGAAGAAGAACCCTGCTGACAATCAAGATCATCATCATTTATTTTCATAGAGTGATCACTCTTCTTTGAAAACTTCCTTTTATATTTTTGTGACTGATTTATAATGGCATGAACTTCGGCCCTTGTTTGATCCAAGTCCATACTAACATTGACTGAAGGCTGTGGAAGAGTATGCTTCAATAAAGAACTCCCCTCTAGACATTCTTTAACTGGATCATAATTATTGTGAATAACATCATGATTCCTAAATCCTAATCTTCTCCATACACTTCTCTTCTGTCCATGAACTCCTATGCAGTCACCACATCTATCTTTAGCTAAAAGTGATTAGAAGCCATATATATGAATCTCTTCATTGAAGAAAGTCTACTTCTCCCAAATATAATACCATTCTTCCTCTCATCCATCCATTTTCATTGAAATTGATATCCACAACAATATCTCCTCTTAGGCCACTTCCCCGTGAGTTTGAGAAGAGGTACAATCTATTTCTTTTATTCTGCGTTCCTTTATATATAATGACCTGATATAGAGTTCAATAGAAACAATAACCATCAAATAGTATAAGCGATTACTATAGCTATATAGATGTCTCACACGCACTACATTTAATTGACCAAGTATTTTATTTATCCAAAAAAAAAAAAACCCTGCACGCTACATTTAAGATATGCAAATAAGCAACAGTCCAAAAGCAGTAACTCAACATTTCTCATAGAAAAAGATTTTAGGTTTCTTTACAAACCAATAAATTATATCTGGATGAAGGTATAACACAAGATTCCTACACGACTAGAAAAGACAGGAAAAACATGAATGACATCACCATAAAACAAAAACAACCCCTTCACATATAGATGGCCATGGCTGCGAGTTAAATAGATGCAAGTTTCTCTTCCTTTCCCCTCCTTGTTTACAATTCAAACAATTACCATTTAAAACTACACATTAATGATAGAGTGAAATTCAACAAATCAGATCCAATCACCCAAGTACTGTAAGCATGAAATGGTTTTATAAAACATTTTAGCTACTATTTGATGCAGCAAAAGGCACTCATGCCATCAATAATAGTTTAAATATACTAATGCAAAAAATAGACACAGAAGACCTTCCTTAAAAAAAACCACACTTACCATACTTGAAGTATAATAAGCATTAAGCCCAATCATGAACCTTCATTCCTACTTCTTCTTTTTTTTCTAATAAGGAAAACACAGTCTCCAATCATGTTAGAAATGCACAACGTTTTGCAAAAAACATACTTGGGAAAGCTGGAAGTAATTTCTATTTGTTCAATGGAATTTGACCGATACCCCTATGGTTCCAGCATCTCTTGTGGTGCTTAGGCGCTGGGATTCAAACCCCACCAGCCCCCTCTCCCTATTTACAGAATCACTTCAACCATTTGAAATAGTAAATGATTTTTTCAGCACAAAGGAGAACATCTTTCTATCTCTAACATCAAGGTAAAGAAAAATACTTCCAATGGGCTAATGTACCTAGGGGGTCATTGATGTCTTTTTCATAAATCTACTTTGAAATACTTAAAACAGCATTGACATCCAAGTGCTATAGTATATCTTATAAACACGCACAGAGAGGTGGAGGGGAGTGCCGAAGAAATGTACCAAAAATAACCAATATTCTAAAGTCCATATTGGTGACATGATTTTTTTTATTGGTATATTATACACATACCTGGTTCATCTTGAACTCACACCCTCAACCTTCATCTTATTCTTACAAAAGATTGTGCAATTTAAGCTAGATCCCATTGCCTATTAGTCCGTAACATATGTTTACGCGTGCTACCAAAACAGGAATAATAGCAGTCAACATAAATCTAATTGCTCTAGCACAAGTACTACACCCATGATTTGGCTTTATTAACTTAGTTTCCAAATCCATTCCTAGGTAATTCATAACATTAACTGAATTCCATAAAAGCAAAGAATCCTAAACTATCTAAGCAATCTAATATCACTGTTTCATTGCTAAAAAAAAAAAGACAACACACAAACAAAACAAACTACAATAAATGTCCACTAAAAACAAAATTTTCTCACAACACAATAACCGCCTTATTTAAGTGAGTCATTTCATCTCAATTTCTAATTTGAATAGTGCTTCCCTCTACTTTTGCTTCACTTTTTTTTTTCTCAGCACCCAAACAGAGAATTAACGAAAAAAAAATTGAAGAATAGAAGACAAAATGCAAAACCCAACAAGACCCATTATTGTAAACGACGAAAAAAACACTTAAACTCTCTTAAAAAAGCAAATCTCTACAAAAACACATAAAGTAATCCAATACCCATGTCCTAAAACTTTAGCAAACTGGGTTTTCCGTACAAGAATCACAGTACTAGACAAAGTTACAGAGAGAGAGAGAGAGAGAGAGAGAGAGAGTGAACCTCGTAGAAGAGCTTTGGGAGGCAGAGAAGTACAGGGTACTCGCTGTGATTAGATCAGAAGAAGAAGAAGAAAAAGAAGACTTTGGAAATGAGAGAGAGAGAGAGAGAGAGAGAGAGAGACAAAGGGTCGGAGACTTTTAGGATGGTGGCTTTTATCTGAGTTTGTTGATAGTTGCAAGCAAAGCAATAGCACATAGACTGTAGAGAGAGAGAGAGAGAGAGAGAGAGAGAGCAGAGCAATAATATATGACGGCTAGGTAATATGGTTACTTGTGGATGAGAGTTCCCATTTTACAGTTTCTAGTGGGTTCGAACTCCTAGATTGATCGGTTTTTGGGGATTTTTCTTAAAAACAAAATACATGGCACACCATTTTTGTCCCAACTTAACTAAAATTCAAATGTAACAAAATATAAGTAGTTTAAAAAAATTAAAAATAATATAGGGAACTAGTCACCATTTTTTTTTTTTTTTAGATAAGGCAATTAGTTACCGTTTGTTACATAAAATAGTTATGAAAAATTATAAAAGAAAAAATTTTTAAGTATTCTTAAAATACAGTAATATAGTATTTCCTCATTTCACATTCGTGATAAATTTTATTGTGAATTTAATTAGTAGGATCTATTATAAATGTGAAATGAGGAAACATCATGCTACTATATTCTGAAATACCTAATAATTATTTGCGATAATATAACTAAATAAAAAGTTGTAGGTTTATGTGAAAATGTATATTCATTAGTTAAATGTAACAAAAGTTGTGATTATAGAAAAGTGTATCTTTATCCTTACCTTAAGTTCGGGTGCAACATTTTCTATCTTTTGATCCCAAGGAGCAAAAACAAAAATTTTTGGGGTACAAGATAAGCTTGAGGTTTAAATTTTGAAGATTTTTTTAAGTTGTAAAGATTGTGTTTGTCACTCCTACTTGGAGAATACATTTTGTTGTAACGCTTTCAAGCAAAATAAAGTGTATTATTACAAAAATGAATTTTCTAAAGAATTGAGTTTGTTATTATGTTGACTTTTTTATTAAAATGTAATTACGTTTAATAAAATTGTGTTTGATTTGAACAATTGTGAAATAATTTTTTTTTTACAATAAACTAAATTTTAATAGAATAACTATAGTAACAAAAAATGAATGGTTTCTTATAAACAAATTGTATACATAAAAATTGACATACATTATAATTCAAATCCATTACATAAAATTTCAAAATAGTAATATTTGTCTAATTACAATAACCTATATAATAATAACAAAATACATAATCCTTTCTACATTTTGGCTACAGAAAAATATCCTTGCTACCTAAGATACAATCACCTATATAATAATTTTTTTTTTTAAGAAAGAGAAAAAAAAAAAAAAAAACCTTTCCTTCTATCACCGCCGAGATCTCTCTCTAGACACTCCCCCCTATTATCTCAAAGCGGTTCTTTCATGGTAAGAAAAGACAAGACATAGTTATGATATACTCCAATAAGAAGGTATATGAGAAAAAATGAAGAAAAAAAATAATCATTAAATAAAGAAGGCAGAGACCAGAGAGAGAACACAATGAACTAATGTGAATTGGTCTGATTCGATTTTGGAGACATAAATCCATTGAGAAAAAATGCTTGACGGCTACACTTTTACTATCAAGATCTATATTTTTCAATGAGCTCATTAAATAATATTACATTATAATAATTTTAATCCTAGACTGACAAAAATTAACTCAACCCTTTCTTACCTAAATCCCTAAACATTTTGTGTAGAAAGAATTATCAATTAAACAGCAAAGCTCTTGGCAGAACAAATAGGAACATGATTATTTGTTTACACTCCAAATAAGATCATAATTACTTTATTTGTAATCAAATAAGTAGAATTATATACAATGAATCTGGATTAAGTCATATAACAGCTTGGGATTTTAGTAGGATTAGGTCTGATATCTTTAACCATTACCACTTGGCAAACTATAGTTATAAAGTGTCTTAAAGTTTTTACGCCACGATGGTAACTAATTTGATAAAAAGTTATTTTAAAAAAATTTGATGGAGTTCTAAATATGAAAAATAACAGAAGATGACATTATTATAAATAAATAAAAATATTATATGTATTTTAAATTCAATTAACATCTAAATTTTGAATCAAATGCATATTTATTTTCAAACCTAACTTTTCAGAAGCCCCTTGAAAGATCTTTTCAAAGTTTCCAAATGGGATCAAAAACTCAATAAAGACTTAAGGGTTTAAAACTTTGATCACTTTAGTTTAATTTAAAGCCTTGGGACAGCGTGCTGCCATAATTCCAACCCAAATCTCTTCTAATTTTGCTTATTCTACTGATTCTAGGTTTTTTTTCTTATCTTTTGAGTGGATTCATTGAACCCATCCTAGTATGAAAAACAGTAAAAGTAAAACATCCATTATTTCAATATTTGATTCTAAGTTTTTTCTTGTCTTTTGAGTCGATTCATTGAACCCATCCTAGTATGTAAAACAGTAAAAGTAAAACATCCATTATTTCAATATTTGATGTCAATTTTAATAACTATCAAGTGCCTTTGGGTTGGTAGAAACTTAAGGGAGTTCAACTTTATGGTTAAGGTTTAAGCTTAATTTGGGGGTCTTTATATGCCAATTATAAATAAATTGATCATACAAACATGTGATTAAGACCTCATAAGTAGTGGGTTTCAATTAGTTTAACTAGTAAAGTCTCTAATTAATGTAATTAAAACCTCATAAGTAAAGGGTTTCAATTAGCTCAACTGGAAAAGTCTCTAATGAATGAATAAGAAATCTGGGATTCAATCCCACCTACACCAAAAACAAATTTGGTGTTCTATTTTGATGATAAAGAGCTATCATCAGGAGTATGTGTCATAGGTTGAAACTCTCTAAAAAATAAAACCCATAAGTAATTATTTAAATGCTCAATTTGGAAGTATTCATTCAATGATTAGAATTTTATGCTCCTCCCAATTAGCTCATATTATGGTCAAGATGATCTAACAAAAGTGGGGTTTTTTATGTATTATAATTTACTAGCATGTCACTCATGCAAACACATAAATGCATTTAAAATTAAACATAATTTTTATTATATAAATATAAATAATTATTGAAATTATATATATATAAAAATAGCATGTAACACATGCATACGTACGAATACATTTAAAATTAAACACAATATTTATCATAAAATATAAATGATTAATCAAATTATTATTTTTTAAATGTAAACGTAATTAGTCATATATTAAAATTCTTACCTAAATTTAATAATACCTATGATCATTTTTTTTTTAATTTTTAATAAGATAGAACGTATGGTGATCTTGGTTATGTGATGATTTTATTGAGTATATGTGATTAGATTTTTTTTTAATTTTATAACTCATTAATATTATATTCTTAGTATTTTACACCCATTAACTCACTTGACACAAAAATTTATAAAAAAATAATAAAATAAAATAAAAAACTTAATTGGACATATGGCACAAAATTAAGTGGATAATTATGGTGTGGTCCACATATAAGTTTAGATACATTTTGCAAAATTAGATTCTAATTTCAAATTATAATTGAACTTTCTATGAGTTTTGCCTATTAATATATATATATAGTTAAATTAATGCATTTTCAATCTAATAATGGTTTAACCAAATTCACTGCTCATACCCAACAACAAAAAAAATCCAAATTCACTAGGATATTATGGAATTAGGAAATATAATTAGAGTTTTTTAAGTTCAATTTAGTGAAATGATTGTATATTTGAGAGTAATCAGAGAATTTAAATCATTAAGATTAGGACTTAAGCCCAAATTTAGGGTTTTTGATGATCTAAGTCCTTTGAACTCAAAGTTCCTCTATGAAATTATGGTACACATTTCAGCTTTAAATCTTTTATTTGGCTAGATGAACAAATGATTAAGTAAAGTCTAATTATATTTTAGTTTTGTTATCAAAGGCATTTCTTTTAAATTGGGCTTTTTCTATATATATAACTTAAATTTTCAAAATGAACAGTACCTTGACTTGTGTTTAATTATGGATATTTAGGGCATGTTTGGTAAGATAATTTAAATATAGTTTTTTGTTTTACAAACTATAAAATGGTGGATCTCATACTTAAATATATTGTTTGTTTGATGTTCTCTAAATATAGTTTTCAGAAAATTGTATCTTGTTTTCCTTGTTCAAATCAAGATTTTGAAAACAGCCGAGAGGATGTTTTCAAAATAATGAAAACGTTTTTAATGGTATAGTTGCAAATAAAATAAAAACAGTAAACCCCACAAATTTATCCAAACTATTCTATCTTTTAAACTAAAGAGCTTATCTTTATCATTAAAAAAAAAATCTCATGCTTCAAATTTGAAACTTATCATTATCCAAAAAAAAAAAAACAAAAATACATGAGCTCTTTCCTAATCATTATCAACAACAAAAAAAAAAAAAAAAAGAAGGTAATTTTCATATCTTTTTGTAATTTTTTTTTTTTTAAATATCAAAAATAGAAATGGTCTCCCACATTTTTCTTTTTTAAAGTGGGAGCCAAACACATATAGTCTAAAAATTATTATCTAAAAACTATTTTCAATTTCAATTTTTTGAAAATTATTTTCAAATTGTTTTGAAAACAAAAACAAGAATCCTTCTACCAAATAGGCCCTAAAGTTTAAATTTAAGAACTTACTAATAAATTGGGGATTATGGAGAAAGAGGTATTTTCGTGTGAAGTGATAGTCTAAGTGTAAGATTAAACTTTTTTTTTTTTTTTGAGCAAAGTGTAAGATTAAACTTATTCTTATTAAGATGCTAGTGATGAATGGTTTTGATGAAAATTGGTTGGCTTTGTGCGCTCAAGGTAGGTAAGACTTTGCACATAATGCTTTCCTTTTTGAAATATCACATTTTATTTTTATAAATTCTCTATAAACTCGTGGTCTTGTTACTTGTGACTTCCCAGTTGTTGGTTTCCCAATATTTGTGAATACCTTAAGATGTTTCCTATAGTTCACGTCATTGAAATCTACAACGTAACACTTATCCTTATTCTTGATACTTTCATATTCGAACAATTAATATAGGGCCTATGTAATATTCTTATATCTTGTGAAAAATAATAATTATTATTATAAAATTATTGTGGTTCTTCTTAAGGACATTCAATCCTATACTACAGAGAACAAAAAGAATGAAAAAGGAGTGAGAGTGAGAGTGAGAGTGAGATTGAGTGGAAAATGTATATAAACACAAGAAATAACTAAGAATCTAGACCCAGTCACAAAAATCAACCGTGAATAATATCTCTATTCCTGTTTTATGAGCCCTTTTCAAAACTAGGAAAATTTGGGTTTGAAGAGTCTGATGAGAATGCTCTAATTCACTTTATTCAGATTGTACCTGACAACATTTTACAGGTGATATGATCCCTCGCTCCGATAACCCTTTTTGGGATTTGGCAGTTTGCTTCGATTCCTCCAATTCCTTTGGTTTTGGATTCAATCCCAAGTCAGCCCTAGAAGACGGAACAAATATAGAGTAAATTGTCATTTTCCTTTATCAACTTCTTTCGTTTGACCCCTTGTGCGCCATCCCTCCCAATAGTTTAATCAAACTCGCTATCAGGGCTTAAACCCGGCCTGAGAACAACCACCCGAAAAAGCAAAATCTAAGACTTCAAACAGCCCTACTGGAATGGATAGCCGTTGCATTTTCTCCGTGCTGCTCATACAACTCAATCCATTTCTCAGCCAACAACAACAACAACAAAAAACCATTTTCACTGCAACATTTAAGAGAGTAATATAATTTGACAGTGCAAACCTCAAGTTAACTGAAAAGTTCCATGATATGGATGCTGAAATCAGATATTTGAACTGAGATTTCCATGGATGAATTTGAGTAACAGATGCAGTGTCATTAAATATAAATAGTACGCCACAAGGAGGAGCAGGAAAAAGTGTTAGAATAGACATAATTTTTGGAAATTGGAGAACTTTTTCTTCATTTCTCAAGATACGATTCCTGTTTCCACATCAAAACTTTTTTGCTAATTATTATATAATTGAAAATGAAAGATATTTACTGAGAAATAATTTTATGGATGGGATCATTTACAGAGGGTGTAGAACATTGAATAGACAACGTATGAAAAGAAAACACAATAATTGTATTCCAAGAAATGAAATACATACGCCTTTTGCAGCAGCCTCAGGTCTCTACTGAGGTTGGAATCCTAATAACCTCTGTCATTAAGTTCATGTCTCCAAAAGCTGCAATCTTTTCCTTGCACTAGAGCAATGGCAAACTTCACAAAGTACTGACCTAAAAGATGCCAGCAGAAAACTCCCCATCTAAACCCTGGAACTCTAACAAAACTATCATAATGCTGCATTGCAAATCTATCCAAGAACTTCTACCACAGCAAGCTGGAATCACGGCTCACATGAACTTCTACACCTTGACATACTTATCAACATAGCCCTGCAAGACATGTTTAGAGATTTGTTGATAAGTATGAAATTTTTTATTAAAGTATCATAGAAGCACAGAATTATACATTAATCAATGCTTTTTGATAATTATACATAAAACAATATTTCAATCAGAACAAAAAAGTAAAGAATAAAATTCATTTTCTACATAGAACCTTCAATTTTATAGATACAATCATCAAAGCCTACCTTCTTGGGCCCCAAAATAAGTTGTGTGCATGTGAGAGAGAGAGAGAGAGAGAGAGCACATGCGCACAACTTGGAGCTCCATAAGCACCTCAGTTGAGTGCACTCATGAGTGGAACCTAACAAGTCCTTGTTCTAAACTAAGGTAATGCCATGCCACACTTGATAATATCTAAGAACATAAGAATTCAGTTAAAGTTCATAAAGAGTCTATTTTCTGTTTCACAACACATTCTTCGTACATCTATAGGGCAAGAATGCAGATGAAAATAAAAGTATGGATGGGCATGTATATATCTATCAGAATCTAAGTCTACAAATAAAAGCCAGAAAACAGGAATTACCATCACAAGTTTCGTCAGTTTCCTCTGCGATGAGTCAATATATTGATCTATCTTTGTCTGAGACTTGGGTATCTGGTGGCTCTTCATGGCTCCAGAAACCTTATCAACAGTCTTCTTCACAATGGTCTTAAATGCCTCCTTGCTCATATTACCTTGTCGCCATGACGGCTTAAGAACCTCTTTTACAAAATCTGCAACGGCAATCTTGAAAAGTTTCATTGATCTGGAATCCTTGCTCTTCTTGCTCTTCCCCGAGGACTTAATTTGGTCAATCTCAATTTCACCCTGAGTCATGTTTGGTACATTAAGAGGATCACTTGGGCTATCATTTTCAACAGCACCCACTTCTGCATCTGCTGTCTCACCATATTCATCATTGTCAAGGGATGTAGTTGAAGCAACAGCCCCAACCTCTTTGTGCTTCTCTTCCACATCCAGTGGCTTGCGGGTACCACTAAGCCTTAATATGGTGTCAGAGTCACCAGTAAGTTCCTGCTTTTGACCATGATCATATTTCCTCTGAGATTTTGATGATGGCTCAATGCTGTCAAAAAGTGGATCATACTGGTCACCACCTGACCTAGGCAAAATCTGCCTAACTGCTTTGGTGGAACTTGGGGAGGAAGTTGTCTGTCTTGATGTGACACTACCTACACCTAGCCCATCAACTGGCAGATGGCTCAAATTTAATGAACTATCATATTTACTAGAATAGGGTGTGTCCTTTTCTTGCTTAAATACGTCAGAACTGAATTTGGTGCTCAGTGGCTGCTCAAAAGTAGATGCATAGGGATTATAATGAGCAGAAATTCTTGAACCCCCAAAATCAGGATGTTGAGATGACTTCCCATCCACAAGATCTGGGGCGTATCTGGACACAGAACCAGTCGTTCCAGGCACACCCAAAATGGTATCAGTTGCGGGGTATTGCAAACCATATGGTGGCTGGTGCTGCTGTGAATAAGGATGAATCTGGGAAGATGGCTTCATATGTTCACCAGGGGGCAAATTGTCACCAGAAAAAGGTTGCATTTGGTTTGTAAATAATTTATGTGAAGAAGGCATAGGTTGAGAGTGCATATTGCCAGGAGCAAAGGAGCTTGAAGAAATTAAATCCGGGTTGCCCATAGGTGGTGGGTTTGATCTAAAATCTTCCGCATACAAGAGTGGTCGCTGAGGCTCCTGCCCTGGAGGATGGGTTTGATAAGGAAATTCGCCAACCTGCACATAAGAGGGCATATTGCTAGGGTAGTGCCTTACTGAAGTCTGAGAACCAAAGGCGAGCATGTGACTCTCCTGAAATTGTGAAGAAATACCCGTTGTGGCAGTTCCTGCATTGGAAGTTGAATCATACAGTGGTCGTGGAGGCGGTGGTGGCAAGGAAGTCCAAGAAGACATTGGCGGTACAGAATATTGAGAATGTTGGCTGTGTAATGGAGCTTGATAAGGATGAAAACTTTCCCCAGGAGCAGATTGAAATGGAAAGGGTGCACTCTGTGGTATCAAATAGTTCGGCAGTTGTGGCATATGCACAGAATTTACACCTTGTGAGACTGGAGGAGGATGCGACTCAGAAGGATGATGTGGTAAACCCATAGCAGAAATACTAGGAGATGACTCTTTAGGGGCCAGAGGTTGCAATGGGAACTGTTCAGATGAAAGCGGCTGGCTGATAGAACTTGTGTCAGGGCCTGGCTGAGTTGATGTTTTCATATTCGGAAAAGGTTCCCTGGTTGAAAACTTATTAGAGGAAGTCATGGATGTAAGATCTGGTGGTGAATCAGATAACAAAGAGTCATCCATCAATTGTGATGGGCAATCAGTATTTTGAAGCCCTGGAACAGAAAGATTGAATTGAGATTGCTGAGTCACTATATTTTCCATAGATGAATGTACATAATGAGAGGTATTACCTTGTGACTTCAGGGCTTCAGCATCGCTTACAGACTGAGAGGGAAAACCATCCACTGACAATGGTTGACAAGAGTCCACTGCTCCCTGATGATTCTCACCATCAGGAATGTCAGTTGTAGGCTGCTCAGGCTTGTCTTGAACAACATGCATTTCCTGCACCTTAGCAGAGACCTCTACAGAACTCTCAGAGTTAATGGCATCAGAATTGAATATTCGGTCATCATTATCCAAAATACCAGATTGCTTAGCACCCCTAATAGTTTCTTCACAGGGTTGCATCTCCTGGCTCTTGAATGCTTCATGCTCAGGATTAGATACTTCTACTGAGATAATATTGTCATCTTCTCGAAACTTAGAATTCTTTGCACTAGGAGGAACATCCGGATACTGTTGTTTGCTTTTTTGATGCCTTGATCCACTGGTCCTCTCAGATTCATTGTGCATAAATCGACAGGAGGCTCCACGATAACACCTTCCTCGGCGGAAGTCAAAGCATTCTGGAATCTGACCCTTGCCCCGTCTGAGATTTTCAGCACTGTTCTCACCTGCACGCCTAGATAGGGGAGACCTGCTCCTACTTCTTCGCTTCCTAGGAGACCAGCTGAAACACAGCCAAAAGTACAATCAAAATTTCCACAGTTCATGGCCTCTAGAAGATTATGATATAATTACAGATTAAGAGCTAACAAGCAAAGTAAAAATCCTGTAGCCTAATATTCTAAACCACAAACAGTAAGTATTCAACCAATTGCTCTAATCATTCTGCACACAAAATGCACGAAATACCTGCGAGATCGGCTTCGCCTCTCCCTTCTCCTCCGTGGACTTCTCCTCCTCCTCCTATCTACAGGAGATTGGCTCCGGCTCCGGCTCCTACTTCTACCTCTCTTATTATGCCTCCGAGTGTAGCGGGAATCCTCATTGTCACTGTCAGTACCACCTTCCTTGATCAATCTCCCAAATTCATCTACTTTTAAATGAGCAGATTCAAGCTTTTCCTTTTTCTCTTTATTTTTCTTTTTAGATATAGCACCCTTAGAAACATCATTACCAGCACTGCCCAGGTCATCTTTTTCCCGGACAGCCTCAAGAGAAACAGCATGGCTAATAGACACTTTATTTTTATGGTTATAATAAACGTGTTCATCAGTTGTTCCACTTGAGATAGATGCTGCACCAGTATCCTTGACCTCTTTTTGCAAATATGGGGATATTTCTGGAGCCTTGTAGGGCATGTTGGATTTAGAAAGCAATCCAGAACCCTTTTCAGTCCTAGAGGAACTCTTGGACTCATCTGTCCCCAGATTACAACCAGCGTCTCTATGGGAATTTGCAGCACTATCTGTAACTGACGCTGAGAGCATCAAAGGACTACCAACTTCACGCTGGGGCTCATCATCATTTTCTGAGCTGTCATCAGAAGCATAGTCTTGTAGAAGTCTGAATGGGCTACCACCTTTGATTACTTCACTAGAACACTTGTCAGAATTTATAGCTACGGCAGCTGTAGAAGTCTTGGATGGACTCATATCATTAGATAGGAGAGTACTAGATTTCTCTAAATTTCTGGAAACAAGACATTCTGAAGCTCCAGGAACTTCAGATATTGAACTTCCAAATGTTGAGTTGTCATTATGAAGCCCTGCATAGATAATAACAATATTGATCAAGAGTCTCAACTTTAAAAACATGCAAAATATTGAAAGCTTGTTATATATCAATGAAAAAGGAAAAAAGACATGCCAGCTGAGAAATACACAACTCTTTAGAACTTGTGGACATTGGATCCCAATGTATATAAAACCCTTTTTTATTTCTTTTTGAAAAGTAAAATAAATTCAATACGCATATAAAACCACTTATACAACATTACAAACTAAAGACTGGATAATTCATATGTGGGCTCAAAACCTTTCTCCAGAAAGAAAAAGAGGCAAATTCATAAAAAAGACACAAACTTATCCACAATCCATGGACCGATTCAGAACTCACGTTTCTTTGTCAATAGACACAGCTAAAAAAAGATATGATAAGCTGCATATGAAAAAAAAAAAAATATATATATATATATATATATATATCTATTTTCCTGGCTAAGCTTATGGCAAAAAACAAAGTGAATGTGCCAAGGATAAAAACTAGAGAGGATGATAATTCAATTACTTTAACAAAACATTTCAAAATTCCCATACACATCCAAAGGATATAATTTTTTTTTTTTTTTTTTTTTGATAAGTAATAAAGATAATTTCATTGAAATAAAAAAGAGAGAGTCACCCAAGTACACAGGGAGTATACAAGGGAGAACAAACCAAAGACAAACATTACAAAAATCAAGAAAATCCAAAATAGAAAGAAAAGGATGGCTTCTCCACACAGAGAACCAATCAAGTAAGGTTCGGAAAAAGAGAGACTTAAGATCAGGCATGGAACTCTCAATGTCTTCAAAACATCTACTATTTCTCAAGGATATAAAAATATTTTTAATTTCAAATACAGAAAGGACATGACAACGCTACATTCAGCTTCGCAAAGCTCACACAGGCCATGACCTCTCCTTATCTCTTGTTTCACAATTATATGGATAACTCATGTAAGTGAGGAAATGAGGGTTTTGAACTGTGAACACTGAGGGAGGTATGAGAAGAGAGAGAGAATAAAGATAACCTGAATGTGTAGCATAATCAGTTGGAAACCATGCCTCATCAAACGGAGGTCACTAGTCTGAATCTCCCCTTTCCCCTCCCAGAGTGTCAAAACTCAAAACTTACTAATCAAAGAGAGAGCTAGGAAGCACAAATATTCCACTTCTGCTTGCATACCTCATTCCAATACATATCTGTACTGAATACCCCTAAGATACTTCCTACATGCGTGTCACAGTTTTTTTTTTTTTTTTAAGTGCCAATATGTTTGGGATACACCCGTGATACGGCCCTAATACGGTTGTAAGTTGTAACCCAACCCCGATAGTGAGAGATAGCCCAAACTTGTGAAGATTTTATTTATATTTTTTTATATATTGGTTTCAATGTTAAACACTTATCTAGTTCTCTTTAACTTACTCTTTTGGATCTTGGATTAATAAATATATCCCCGCCATATTGTATCCTAGTTTTTTAGGGATTTCCGTATTGCTGTATCCCGTATCCTATCATATCGTACCC
Organism: Castanea sativa; assembly: GCF_040712315.1. Lineage (NCBI taxonomy): Eukaryota > Viridiplantae > Streptophyta > Magnoliopsida > Fagales > Fagaceae > Castanea > Castanea sativa. The sequence continues at coordinate 34,272,335 of NC_134016.1, read as the reverse complement.
ATATTGGTGCTTCTTGAAGAAGAAAGTGAGTAAAGATGATTACATTTTGGGATTTAAGAGAGAGAGAGAGAGAGAGACAGTAGGGGGGTGGGGTGGATGTGTGGTTGACCAAATTAGAGTTCAAAATAGGGTTAGATTAAGTTTTGAATAACTATTTTACACTTTATTCTTAAATCATATAAAGTATGATAGAATAAGATGAAGTACACCATAATTAACCACGTTTAGTATGTAATGGTTCAAATAATAGTTTCACCTTATATTCCTATAACTTCACTCCTTTGATGCTTTTTACTTTTCCTTTAAACAAAAATGTGTAAAATAATATATATACACACACACACTAATTAATTAATTTTCATATCGTATCCTAATTTTTCAAGAATTACTGTGTCTCTATGTTCAATTAATTTTATAAATTTATACCATGTCAATGTCCTTGCTTCCTATCAAATTACTAGAGAAAGAGAGAAGGGGAGTGGAATTACATTTTAAACCCTGTAGCTTGGGGAGTGTAACAAATTAATCCTATAGTATCAAAAGTAACAAATTCAACCCTAAGGTTTCAAAAAGTAGCAAATTAATACTTAGCTCATTTAAGTGGAACCCAGTTGTGTTTGAGGTTTTGCTACCTTTTAAAATCTTACAGTTTAATTTGTTATGCCCCTAAACTATAGGGTTTAAAATCTAATTTTCCCAAAACACAAAAAAAAAAAAATCACAAAAAAGCAGATAAACCTATACTTTCATCCACACACATGCAATACTCTGGCAAAGTACAGGAAATTATGAGAAATCAACATCAAGAAAATGCAGTAGAATACTTCAACATGAAAGGAAAAAAGAAGATGATGTATGAGGCTCATGTCTGATAATTGCATTAATTAATCAATTAACTTCTCTATACCTATATGATGCACACACAACAAAGGAGGACAATATTCCACAAACAAGCCTCGTTCAGTAAAGATGTTACCTACTTAAATTGCCACAAGTCAATCAAAAGCCAATCAAGTCCACCTTGATGTTAGAGGTGTTAGAGGATACATAACATCAACCTAACACTAATGCTGCTAAAGATTTAGAACGTTTGAAGTTAAAATAGTTGAAACATTATGTGGATTGGTGCATTATGTGCCGTCATTGTGGAGAAACGGTAGATCACCTTCTTCTTCATTGTGAGGTGGCCTATCGGTTATGGAGCTTTGTTTTTATAACTTTTGGCTTGGCTTGGGTTATGCCTAGTTCGATTCCAGACTTGCTTTTTGGATGGTGGAATTGGCTGGGGAAGCATTCGTCTCAGATCTGGAATTTAGTCCCGTTGTGCATCCTTTGGTGTATTTGGAAGGAGCGAAACCGGAGGACTTTTGAGGATTTGGATAGCTCTAGTGATCAGTTGCTTGCTTCTTTTTGTGGAACTCTTTTTGATTGGTCTCGGGCGTGGGGACTTACATCTAGTGATTCCCTCCCTTCTTTTCTTTGTTCCCTTCTCCTATTGTAATTTCTTTGTTGTTTGGTTTTCTCTCTTGTTTCTCTTTGTTTTCTTTTTCTTGTTTTTCTGGGTTGCTATGTGTTTTTCAGGCATAGAGTAACCTTCGTATATATATCATTCTTACTTATCAAAAAAAAAAAATAGTTGAAACATAATTCCACACAACAGATTAATTTCTAGTACATGCTTAAGATTTGGAATATCTGCCTTGCTGGGTTATTATTGAAAGCATTCCTAGCCATGTATTCAGACAAACTATAACAAGTAAACTGACAATCACTATAAGATAAACTTTGACACCAATTACACAGATTAAATGAGGAATAACCTTACTTCCTCCATCAATGGCTACATGGGTGGGTGGGTATTTTATCAAGATTGAAAACTGAATGACAACAACACTATAGAATTGGTAAATAAAAGATATAAATCAACAAAGGTCCCTTTGGACCACAATCATAGTAAAGTCCTGTCAGTAAATTTTTAAGGATTAACCATACAAATAACATGATTAAAACAAATATATGATACGAGAAAGTGAGCTGAGTGAACTAGAGGAAATACAAGTCTAATATAAAGCATGGATTTCATGCTGAGGCATGAATTAAGGAAAAAGCTTCAAGATGCACCCTTAAAGTTTGTTTCAATTCTGAATTTAACAAATGAGGTTAAGAAAAGAAAAACTTAATTTTTTAGGGAGGAAAAGATAAATAATCTTGAATTAAAACCTTTACCTTGTTCGCCTAGCTCTAAAGACCCAGAGTGAGTCACCTTTACAGATGAGGCATCCGTCATTGGGCTGCCTTCGGCTATACTACGTAGCACACGTAATTGCTCTTTCACATCAAGCTTCTTGTGGATCAAATCATACTCGTTGTTCAATCCTTCAATTGAGTGATTAACTCCCTGGTCTTTGTCAGCATGGGTGAAATCATCTTAAACCACCCATAAAAAGATTACCAAAAGAATCAGCTGGTACTGCTCACAGATCCTCAATCACAGACTCTCGACTCAAAATAATTAACAAGTTAGACAGACTATTGTTTTCTCCTAATTAACAAAATTTTTAATCCAAATACCGTCATGACGTCATCGAAAGCAACACAATTATCAAGTCAAATAAAAACATAATAAGGAGACCGGACAGTCAGAACACGATCAATATGGAACAGCCAAAAAGAACACAATCCATTGAGATAAATCAACTTAAGTATTATGAGAATAGCTAATTTGAAAAGGATAAAGCTGAAGAAAAAAAAACAAACAAACAAACAAACAAAAAAGGCTAATAAACATTAGATAGGTACGATAGCCTATGTCTTATTACAAGAAAGCCAGAATCCAGACAAGGATCGTTGGTCTAAACTCTTCTGGAAAAGAACCTTACAACAACCATGTGCCTACAAGCAAAGCTGTATATTAAAGGCCTTTACAAATGATACTTTTCCAATAAGTGAACCAAATACCCAATATAGAAAAAGGTGCAGAATTGAGTTACAGTTCATCCAACCCATTCATCAAATGGAGGACATACTTCTCATTAAGTATAACTATCTTCTGGTTTGTTGGGATAATTGATCACTGGTCTCTTTGGAGGTGAGTACCAAAAAGTTGCTTGTATTGATTTCAAGCAGCTAAGATTTCTACGTCAATGTGCAGGTTTTCTTCAAGGGCATAATTCTATACTTTTTTTTTTTTTGATAATTCAATAGTTGGGGCTGGGGGGATTTGAACCCTGGATGTCTTGTTTAGAAACACCAAGAGGTGCCAACCAGTTGAACTACAAGGCTCTTGACATAATTGTATTCTTATATTTCAGTTAATGAGTGCACTCCTGTATATCATGTCCATTTTACACAACCAAAATCTAGAAACTTGAAAATTATGTAAATGACATTAATTATCAGAAATAATGTATTGCAGAAGCCCAGCCAGCCCACTGCACAAAATTTGATGCATCACACATTCACACAGCAGAATAAAATGCATATTGTAAACAATTCAGTTATAGTTTTTTTTTTTAAATCAGTGTTGCGAAAGTCAAAGAAACTTTCATATCAATGTCTAAAAAGATTGGGAGACTCCGAGATTGAAAATGAATGAGAATAAAATAGACCTTTAACTCAGATGAAGAGGCAAAAACTTATTCCTATTTATTCAATGCATCTCCCATTCAATCACCCAATTCACTTAAGAAGTTGTTGCTTTCCTTGTGGGAGGAGGAAGTGCCACTAGAGCCAAAGCCCATTGGCTGAAGACAATGACCAGTACTTTTGGCATTAAGATCCTCTAGAGTTCTTAGCATAAAGTTTCTGAAATCATATCCATCCATTTTAAAATGAGTGGATTGGATTTTGCCACACCATCAACATTTAAATGAAAATTAACTATCATCATTTGGGTATCTATTTAAATTATTGAGGATGTGGCAAAATCCAATCCACTCATTTCAAAATTGATGGATAGGATTTTAGGAAATTCATGGTGGAGTTGCCCTAGGAACTCTTGAAGATCTTAATCCACATTTATGACACATGACATGATAGACAATCATGTCAAACGTTAAAGTTAAGCAAGGGGAGTTAAGATGCATACGATAGACACATCACGCAGTCACATGCTAATAGACATACAAATCTTGTAATAATACTGGGAAGCAGAATCATGATCAGTCGCACTTACCTTCCATCTCCATGTCAGAATCAGAAGGTGAATCACATCCAGCACCAACCTTCAGATGTTCAGATTGCATTGAAGACTCAATTTTTAAAGTCCTCGATGGTGAGACACCTTGCCCTTCAGGAATTTTATATGCCAAGACGCATTTCTTCTTCATCCACAGGAAATACTTGTGAGCAATAGCAGCTTCACTTCCTGACTCACCACCAAATAAAAATGCAAACTCTGGATTCCTAGCTTCTTTATGGCGGGTCAAATCTTCAATACCATTACCATTTTTAGCAATAAGCTGGCACAAACCTTCAATATTTTGAACTACATTTTCTTCTGTTGGCTTAGGCGGAGGTGGAGGAAAATCCAATATGGCACTTCCACTTGATGACACACCATCTCTTGCTAGAAGGCCCACCTCAAATCCACTTCCACCTTCATGATTTAGATAGCCATCCTGGGCAGGTGTATCATGTCTAACCTTATTGGGAGTAGAAGATGAAGTAAGGGAAGAGGTTAGCGGTGGTGGAGAAGGTGGAATAGGTGGTGGAGAAGATGGTGGGGGTGGGGGAACCATGGAAGATGCATAACTGGAAAAACCAGAAGTAGAAGGAGGAGGTGGGGGCGACGACATTTGCTGAAGACCCTGCACAGCACTAGGTTGCCGTTGTGGTGGATGAAGAGGAGCTCTATACAATGTCTGTCCATGTGGAGGGGGAGGAGGAGGTAATACTCTAGGAGGAGGCGGGGCCTGTAAGATTTCTGAGTGAGGAGGACCAGGAGGGGGAGGGGGAGGAGGTACTGTTGGTGGAGCATGATGCACATTCTGTCCCCCTAAATGCAATTGATGTTGTGAATTCTGCTGAGTACTTGAGTATGTAAGAGGCAATGGGGCGCTTCCTTGAATTTGTAAATAAGATTGACCTGTGTTCGGCATCCCACCAGGTGGACCTTGATGCATTGTGGAAAGTGGGGCAGGAGGACCATGGTGATGATATATATGAGGGACTGGGTTACCTACATGAGGTCGGACAGTAGGAGGAGCTTGTTGATTTATAGGAGGGGGCGGAGCAGGCAGCCCTTGTTGGAAATGGGGGGGAGGTGGAGGTGGAGCCAATGGGCGCTGTGAGTATGCAGGTGGCATGGGTGTGTTAGGACCTTGCCCAAACTGAGGACCATAATTCCCTTGTCCATACATCTCATATATCACAACTTAAAAATGACAATCCAAGGAACACTTAGATTACTGAGACTTTCTCAGACAAAAACCCAATTTTGGCAAAGGTCAAATCCTCAACCCATCCATTTGCACAATATCCTGTTGAACAATATAAAAAACTCAATAAAATCATATTGAGAACCAATCAGTACCTACTACAATGCTAGCATATAATAATGCAAACTGCACTCACAAACTTATTCAAATTGAAATTAAAATCCAATGCATCAATTTACAAAAGCATTATAACTTTTTAAAAACCCATATATCAATATTATAAATAAAAAATTCCATTTTTTGCTCTCAGCTCCCAAATATATAATCCACTCTCTCTTTCACATTAAGCATTTGCCACCAAAAAAAAAAAAAAAAGCATATTCAGCAAACAAGTAAAATTATAAAACATCCTTCAATAACCAAACTCCAATCAAACACAAACTCATTTCTCGAGTCGAAATTATCCAAAATGAAAACCCCATTACTCAAAATGTATCATTCTTATAATAAACTAATACAAAACATTCAAATAAATAAATAAAAACAATGAAAAACCCCTAATGCTCAGTTTCAATTAGTACTCCATAAAAAGCGTCAAACTATATTAATTCCAATACAAAAATTGTTGAAGTACCAATTGGCATAAACCACAGTAAAACACATTCAGTAAATTTCAAAATTCTCACTTTCCCACTTCTTCCTAAACTTTTTCCCATCAACCAAACAGAATAACAAGCAAATTCAAAAAATTCATTGAAAATTTGTTTCAAAAAAATCTTACCTTAAAAGGAAAAAAAAATTCAAAATTAGGCAAGAACTAGGTTGTGCGGTAATAAGAAAGAGATGAATTTGAGAACGACGTCGCTTAGAGCAGCTTGGAGGGCCTGAGAGTAAACCCTAGAATTTGGGAAATTGAAATCTCTGTGTGGGGTTTGGTGTTTTTTTTCTGAGAGTCAAGAGTGAGAGTGAGGACGAGGGCCTTTCTTATATTATAAACCCTAAAAAATAAAGTTTTGTTTTTTTTGTGTGTGTGTGTGTTTGTGCGAACGTTTGTGTTATTTTGATTCCGAGGTTCTAATTCTAAACTCTGCGTGAGAATAAAGAAAACTTTCTCTAAATAATACTATGAACATAACTAAAAAAGAACTTTCTCAAAAATTTAAAAATAAAAAGGATAATTCATAATTAGATATAATAATTTATTTTTTACTTTTAAACTTTTATTTTTGGGAAAATTTGAAAATAAGGGTCTGGTTTTAGTGAGGTTGTTTTTATTTTATTAGAAATACGTGTGGATAAAAAAATATATGAAAATATGTATAATGATGATTAAACACTGAAACCTGTTGTTCAAAATATATTATTAAACAAGCTTTAATTTTGCTAATATTGTTACAACAAAGTCTAAAATATGTAACACCTCGTGCTTCTGCTAATGATTGGCTTACAATAACTTGGGATCCAAAAATACAACACAAATGAATTTACAAATATTTTTTATCTTCGCCAATAATTGTATCTAGGACATATGTCACTTCAAACGGTTGGAGCATGGATGAGTGATCTTTTGCAATTGTTCAATTTTTCTGTTACTAAAATTTTACCATCTTCATTTTTAACTCTTTTTAACTTATTTTTTTATCTAATGGTTGGGATTGAAAGTTTAATTTTTCAACCATTAATTTTAGCCATTGAAAGCAATTGCACCACGTGCACATGATCCTGGTGATGGTTTTATTACCTTGTAAATTGAAATGGAATGGATGATTTCCCAAACGATAATAGATATTGTCATTCATTTTTCTTCTCGAGACAAAGCTAGTTCTACAAACTAAGATCCTGGTGATGGTTTTGTTACCTTAAAGACACTATTCAAAACACTTTGTTCATTGTTGAGAGTCCCACTTTGGTTAGGAGTGAGTCTTGCTTTGTGTTTTTAGGCTATTTTTAACTTAAGAGATATCTTAAGATAGTGGGCCTAGTATTGAATTTGGGCTTATTCATATCACACACATTTGTAAGGTCCATCAATTTGCCCGTTAGGTTTAGCTTATTTATTAAGCTAACCCATTATTCTAGTAATTTCAATTGGCTTATTTAACACACCTCATAGCACATTTTATTAACTCTCATGTTCTATTATGCTTTCTCCTTCTGCTCTGCTCCTCTTCTTTTTCTCTCCACATTTTTCGTTTGTGCGATTTGCACTCTTGGGTTTGAGCAATCTTTAATTGCAAGTAAGGAAATGCATATTAGGAGTTGTTCTTAAATCTTCAAGATTGGAAGTGTGTCCATCTCGAAATTTGATGCTATAGTCTAATTTTAGGAGGTTGTTTGGTCAAGAGCCATTCGTACCGAGTTCTACTCCGAGTGGCACAAATCAACCTTTAAGAACAACATTTAAGAACAACACTTTCATGTGATTCTATAGTGTTGTGAGATATTTCTAAACTTTATTTTAATTTATGTTATTGCTATTTTTAGGGGTTCCAATATTGAATCAAAATTTGTATTTCTCTAAAACATTTCCAACAAAAGTTTCATTATTATTATTATTATTATTATCATTATCTACCCATTGCCCTTGATAATATAAAAGATAAAATATTGCAAAACATTAAAGGTAATATATTTATTTATTTATTTGATAGGTAACAAAATTTTATTGATCAAAAAAGAGGAAGCACTCATATTAATTATATATCCGGACGTGAGCAATATAGTCAAACTTTTAAATTACAATAACAAAAATATCTAATAAAATAGGATAGGAGGGAGGTTTAAAAACAATACTCCAATCTAATAAAGAATGAAAAAAAAAAAAAAAAAAAAAACCAACAACAACAACAACAAAATAGAGATATGATCTCAATATAGACTGTATGCATCCTTAAAAGTATCTCACATTCCATTCCCACCAAAGACATCATTTAATGCGATGCGGCACAACTCTCCAAAAAACTATATTATGATGCCTACCAAAGGTACCTTAATAAGCTACTAACAAGTCAATGACCCTCTATGGCATAATCCAAAGAAGACCAAACAAACTCCAAGCCATGTCCATAACTCATATGCTAAGGGACAGTGAAGAAGAAGATGGGACACTGACTCCCCACTGCTTATAAACATATAAGACCAATCTACAACAGCAATAACCATCTTCTATAGATTATTATAAGACAAAAACTTCCCTAAGGCAACAATCTATGAAAAGAGCTATTTTAGGAGAAACCTTTGATCATGGTGTGTCAATAGTCAAGGAAAGGAGAAAGGTAAAAAATGCTCTTGGCTAGCCTCAAATAGAATTTATCAAGACCCGCCCTCTCATTGAGATTAAAGTTATACTATTAAAGAAATCTATTACTATTATTATGGGATGGATTCCTACCAAAAAGTATAAAAATACGACATATGAGTTCCTACCAAAAATATAAGTACCAAGTGCTACAAAGTTGTATTTAACAAAAAAGCCTATGGAGACAATATTTTTCATTTTTTTCACAACTACCAACATGATCCATTAAGATTTTATTTTAATTAATAGATAAAATAAATAAAAATAAAAATTGTCAATAAGGTAGAAAGGGACAAAGGCATATCTTCAAGCTAAACAACATTATCAACACATTTTCTTTCTCTAGCATATTTTGCTAAAGCAGCACCTATTTTAATTAAGAGATTAAAAATTAAAAAAATAAAAACTTTCGTGACTTACAAGTGAAGTTCATCAATTGTCAATAAGGTAGAAAGGTAGAAAGGGACAAAGGTATATCTTCAAGCTAAACAACATTATCAACACCTTCTCTTTATCTAGCATATTTTGCTAAAGCAGCACCGACTTGATTCCCTTGTGAACAAAGGACCATTAGTATAAAAAGCCACATAAAATCTTTTAGAGTTTTTTTTTTTTTTTTTTTTTTTTTTTTTTTTTGCTTTTCAAAATCTTTAAGAGTTGATCAAGCAAATGTCCACCTTTAAAATTTGTATAAAAAAGAAAAAGAAGCCTAACCGCCACTAAAACCAATCCTATGGGCAATGATGGTGTGAGATCTTTCTCATTCTATGAAGTAAGGAGATCTCAAAAGATGATCTATTGAGATTGATATATAATTAAAAATATATATTAGTTTAATAATTAGAAAAATATTAATTTCAGTATTATTATTTTTAACAAATTGACAATAAAAAATCACAATAATTAAATCAAATCATACATTATAGTATAATTCTTTTTTATAGAAACCACTACATTATAAAAGTTGAGTTTTTAAGTGGTGGTTGTGTAAATTACAACAATTTTTTAGATAAATATAATAGTTTAATTGTTTTTATCAACTTTTCCCAACTGCTTTTTATCAATTATTTGAATAAACACAAAAGCTTAAAAGTTGATATCAATTTTTTTTTAAAAATTCTTACCACAATTTTGTTCCTAATACACGTTGCTTCTTACATTTGTTTTGTTTTTGTTTACGTTTTGTTGCCACTTTGAAATATGTTTTAAAAAATAACAAACAGAAAACTATTTGTTCGTATTAATTAATAACGTAATTGCTACAATAATCCTACATGATCTTAATTTTCCAAGTGTGTAAATTCTAGATGATCTTAATCTATTTTTTTCTTAATAATATTAATCTTCTAAGGTGTAAACTTAGCCTCATGTGTCAAACAACTGGTTTTTCCTTAAAGTAATTGTTTTGTTTTGTTTTGTTTATTTATTTATTCTTAAGATCTATTGTACTAAATTTTTGTGTGTCTAAATCATGTTTAATTTTGGCCAACACATGTTATATTTTATTTATTTTTTATGAGAAGATTATAACTTTATTAAAAATAAGATAAATTTAGTACACTAACTAACACATGTTAGTTAGTATAATTTGGAGAGGACATTGGAGAAAAAATCATTGAATGAAAGGGTTGGTTAGTGTACTTTGGACTTTTTGGAGAGCATATTGGAGAAAAATCATTGAATGAGATTGAGGGAAAAGATAGAGCTTCCCTTGTTTACAATTACAAGCATAGCATCGACGACTTTATGGTAGTACTAGCACCTATCCGGTAAACAAAACACATCACATGAATTTGTTTTTAATTAATTATTTATTTTTTTTATAAGAATTTGTTTTCAATTATTAATCTCTCTTTGTGTCTATATTTAGTCTTAAAACAATTTATCAAAACAATTTAGTCTTAAAACAATTTATCAAAACAATTTAGTCTTAAAACAATGATATTCAGCTAAATTGGGAGAAGTAGTATCCATGTACAGATGTACTATAGTACAAAAAACGGGGGCTAGACCCACCAGAGAAAGTATCTTTTGCACACCAAAATGTTTAGGAAATTTATACTATATAGTATATAATGCTTACAATATGAGCTTCACTATTATGCTCTTTTATCTATATTATTTACCCACACTTTAGATATGATACATCTTACAAAAATTCATGGGTTGTGACTTTTGAAACAATTCTAAGTATAATATTTTGTTTACTAACAGTTATGCCATCATTAAACATTGATCAAGACAAAAAAAAAATCACACCTTATCTCTTTTTAGAAGGTAATGCATTAATTTCTTTACCAGTATTAAGATAATATGATCTACTTTAGATTCAACCACATCGTTATGATTACTGAAATTGATGTGTGTATATAATGTCAAGAACATAAAAATCTTATATTTAAACTGTGGCGGGTCAAAATTGGCTAAGCTAGATTTCAACCTCACACAATTTATTTATAGAGATGGGATGCTAATTAACCTTAATTACCTTTTTTTAAACAAGTTAATCAAGTGATTTTGGAATGTGTGTTTGGTATACATGTAAGTTAGGAAAAGCTGAATAATATAAGGCTGGGATTGATTTAACAATACTCCTCAATTTTAGTTATTTACACACTTTTATTTATGATATATCTTACAAAAATTCATGGGGTTGTGCCTTTCGAAACAATTCTAAGTATGATATTTTGTTTACTAATAGTTATGCCATCATTAAACATTGATCAAGACCAACAAATAAAAAAATTCATGAGTTTTCTCTTTTTAGAAGGTTGCATTAATTTCTTTACCCTGTATTAAGATAATATCTACTTTAGACTCAACCATATCGTAATGTCAAGAACATAAAACTTGTATATTTAAACTGTGGCAGGTCAAAATTGGCTAAGCTAGATTTTAACCTCACACAATTTATTTATAGAAATGGGATGCCAATTAACCTTAGTTACTCTTTTTAAACAAGTTAATCAAGTGATATCGGAACGTGTGCTTGATATACATGTAAGTCAGGAAAAGATGAATAATATAAGTCTGGGATTGATTTAACAATACTCCTCGGTTTTAGTCCGAGGTGAAGGTTAACACTTGTTCTTTACTTGTATGACAATATTCTCTCTCTCTCTCTCTCTCTCTCTCTCTCTCTCTCTCTCTCTCTCTCTCTCTCTTTTACAATTCTTGATTCCCTTCCTCGTAGGGATCTCTTTCCCATACATAGTCATCTAGATTGCATCTTGGCCTTCCACTTAAAGGGCCAAGGCTTTTTCTTGAGATACTTGTCCCATCAAGGCATTACTATAAAGTTTCTCTGTTAGGTTATGAGTTGTGATGACACTATTTAAGGGTTATTCCATCATTAATGGGCCAGCTAAGTGAGTGCAGAGTATTGAATACGAGGGTGATGGATGCTTTATCTGTGCCCTTCCTTCATCCGCTTAATGACAAACTTCCCTTCCTTTCCTCTGTTATGTGTTTGGTGGTCATCATAACTAGTCGGCTCTTCCAAGGGTGTATCAGCATCCTCGAGTTCCTCGGGCATTCCGATCTTCTCAGGTTTTATGGTTGCATTAATCACATTTGCTCTGAGGGCTTCTTGATGAAACTACCAAAGGTGTGCCTCTATTGTCTTAACCTTTTCTCGTTCATTCTTGCCCTCGGTCTCCATGCTCTTGTCCTCGATTTCCCATCCTCCCACATAAACTATAGTAAGAAAAATTACAAAAATACCAGTGCATGGTGCATGTAGAGCTTTGCATTTTTTATATATTAGATTTACACTTATGAAATACAAATCTCTAGGAGTGTTTTACTTACAATTCAACTGCAAACACTTTTTTTTTTAGGGACCAACTGCAAACACTTTGTTATAAGAAGTTACTCAATACATTACATAAAGATGAGGATGGGGTTTTTTTTTCCAGAGAAATGTAAGCTAATACTTATTTGAATTCAAAAGAAATATGTGGGGTTCTGCCGTTTATCCTCAAAAATATGTGGGGTTGTTTTGAAGGAGACACGAATAATTGGAGGTTAAAAATTTTAGGTTTTATTTGATATATTTGTCATTATTAGTTGAAAACTTGTGAATTAGTAGAATGTTAGGATATTTTAGGCATTAAAGCGAATTTCAAATAAGATAAGGCCCTTAAATAATAGTATAGAAATATAGAAATAGATATAAAATCAAAGATATAAATATAAATATAAATAATATAAGTTTATGAGCAAAATCGCTAAGGATTTCAAATTAGTATAATTACAAAAATTGTTATGCTAACGAGTACTCTTAGGACAATTATTTATAAACTATTTTAAGAAAGTTTTGTCATCGCTTTCATGAGAATTGTAAAAAATCATCAACAAAATTAACTGTTTTTTCTATTTTTCCATAGAAAAAGAGGAGTGATACGTCCATAATATTTTTACAACAAATTATATGTGGTAAATTATTATTGGTTCTAATTTGAATCTACAACTTAAATTATTTTTTTACCCACCCATAATAACCAGTAACAACCCACCACTTAGAATTCATTATAAAAATATTGTGAAAATAGCATTTCTTATAAAAAAAATGTCTAAAAATATCTCACAAACCAATGCCATCAAAGTATCCGTTAACTTTTCCCTTATCAACCTATGATCAATAACCGAGTCTTGGTTGAATAAATCAAATTTTTTATATTAAAATTCGTTTCTAAATTCCCTCTCTTTCCACACATTAAACCATTTATTTTTAAAATTATTTTCTAGAAAATTAAAAAAGGCGTAAAACTTATTGAAAAAGTTTTAAGTATTTATTGCATTTATAATAATAAAAAAAGAGGCAAAATGATTCCAAAACCTTATGATGTTGGGTCCCACTCCGCTTATATGTCATTTTGAATTTATTAATACAATTGTTAATATAAATAAGTTGTTATCTTTGCCTGTGTTTTCTGCTCACTCTTTCTCAGATCTGATCCAAGCACCACCCACAAGGTGAGACAGCCAAACCTCTTCTCTTCTCTTCTCTGCACCATTTTCACTTTCCTTTTGTTTCCCGAGAAACCCATCAAATATATTATATATTTATTTTTTCTATTTCATGTTCCATATTTCTGAGAGCTTTTTATATCTCAAAAGGAAAATGTGATTTCCTTCTTGGTTTTTTTCTCACCAGCCAAACAGAGTTCTGGGGTTGAAAGATTTTTATGGATCTTGTTTGTTAACATTTACTCTGATTTTCGTTTCATCACTGTCGAAGTGGATCTATGATGGTGTTTATATTTATTTATTTATTTATTTATTTTTGCTTGAAGTTTTTTGTTGCTAGAAATTCTGTTATGATTTGTGTAATAATGGCTTTAACATGAATTAGAATCACATGCTTTAGGACCTGAAAAAGTTTACTGTAATGTGGGTTTGAGTTGATTCAATTGGTGGATTAGTTTGCTTTTATTATGTCTAATTAGAATTTAGCATGACCACCCACAATTGCCAATGACTTGTAGTGTTGGGTTAAGCTACAAACCTTAACATGATGGATCTAAGCTTTGCATTGCTGTTTTAAAGCTAATTTCTGCACTTTGCTTGTAATTGGAGTGAATTGTAACATGGGTTTTACATTAAAATTGCTTATTTTTATGATTATGATGCAACACCTTAAGAAATGCTTTCATATGAGCTACTTTTTGGATACATTGGAGGTGGTATTAAGTCCTTAATTTCTATTTGTTTTTTCACCTCTGTGTCTAACATTTACATAAAATGAGTTGTTGTAGTAAGATATTTTTTTATTGTAGGTAAATATCTGTAGGTTTACATAATTGCATTATTTTCCTTTTTATAAAGAAATTCTCCCTATAGGAGTGTTTAGGTCCTGGCCACAAAATGTGGCACTGAATCACAATGTGCGCAGGAAATAGTCTCTAAGCTGCCATTTCAAGGTTCATGTGTGATGGGATGTTTATGCTTCTCCTTTGTAATGCATAAATTCCGGGGTTTTTTTTGTGTGGAAATGCTACCAATTTTGGTATATAGGTTGATATTAGTGTCTACTGTGGTCGCTGATTTTCTATTTCTTATGTAGGAGTTAAAATCAGAGGTCATGGGTCGTGGAGTCAGTGCTGGTGGGGGACAGAGTTCTTTGGGCTACTTGTTTGGAAGTGGTGAGGCTCCAAAACCCTCCACAAACAAAAACAATGCTGAAGCTCCAGTGAATCAAGGACAGGTTACAAATAATTCACCTGCTCAGAACTCCACTCCTGCTACACCACCTGAAGAGGCTGGTAAGCAGATTCCAGCAGGCATTCAGGGCAACACCCAAAACAACTATTTCCGAGCTGATGGTCAGAACTGCGGCAACTTCATCACGGTATGATCTTTGCCACAGTTTTCATTTTTGCTTCGAGTTAAACATGTTTAACATTAAATTTTTGTAGTCCTGGTCGATTTATCTTAGTGAAAATTATTGCACAAGATTCTTGATTGGAGACTTATCCCTTTAGTTTGTTAAATTTTGCCCATCATTCATTTGAGTCTAGTTGGATTTATTATCGAACAACGTGGATAGTGCAAGTGCATACCAATGCTGCTATTAAAAATAAAATAGAAAAGGGGGGGGGGGGGGTTGCTTGTTCTAAGGATGAATTTGTTTTTTATGGACTAAAAAGATTTGATATGATTTTAATGACTTTCACCATTTAAAGAGATGGTTCATTTAAAGGGTGTATGGAGACTTCTAGAGGTACTACAGTTCATGAATTATGAACAATTTTTGATGGGCTAGAAACGTTGTTAACAATCTCTTAGAGTTCCCGGTAACATCATTGATATAAAACTCTACAAAGAGATATTATCATGGACCATCTACTCTGGTTTGAAGTGATATTATTGAAGGTTACGAGACGTATAGGGAACCTTTAGGTATTTGTTGCAGAAGTTGCTGAGGTCTTACGTATCTAAGATACCCCAACTGAACTGAGTGGAACTTCATTTTCTGCTTTGTAAATCTTGTTGGTGTGAATCGAAATGCTTTTTTTTTTTTTGGTTATTATCCTTGCTGTGTTGTTAAATGTGGAACTTGTTAGTGGTGAAAACTGACAGGTCTAGTTGGAATTTGAATTGGAAATGAGTAATTGGAGAATTTTGCCTCTTATATGCAAGTATATTATTTCATCTTGGATTGAACATCCTTCACCATGTGAAGGTTGAGTTTCTGGGCAAACAAACACTTTAGATTACTGAAAATCATATTTTTATTACCTTGGTTCATTCTGAAGAATGGCAAAGCCTATTTCTCTTTATATTAAAGAGGTCATACTTACAAAATGTATAATCATGTTTATACAGTTGCATAGTCAGGGTTTGCTCTATGTTTTTCATGCATAGAGTAGCCTTTCGTATATATAACATTCTTACTTATCAAAAAAAAATATAGTTGCATAGTCATTGTAGATTTTTGTTATATTTTTTGCTGTATATAGTCGCATGGACAAAGTTTTCCTTAATTCCTAGAAATTTTATCTGGACAGGATCGGCCTTCAACAAAGGTCCATGCAGCTCCTGGTGGTGGATCTTCCCTGGGTTACTTGTTTGGAGATGGTGGCAAATAAGGCCGCATATCTTCAACAATGGAAGCACTACTTGCTGTTGTTCTAGAGCTAATTGTAATCAGACAAACAATATGTCTCTTAGGCAATGGATGCGTTTTACTTTTGTCTGATGTATTGCATGGTATCTTGCATGTTGTTTTCTGTTCGGATTGGGCTTTCTTAGGATACTCCTGATATGCTTAAGTTGGTGAAAACATCGTCAGTACCCAACTTAATGCCTGCTTACTGTGAAGTAAACAATGTGCTGTAATCCTTTTATTTTATATGAGTTGCTTCCATTGCCGTCTTCTATTTTATTTTTTGTGATAATTGTTTAATGTTTCCTAAGGTTTCCATTTGAGAGAGAGAGAGAGAGAGAGAGAGAGAGAGAGAGAGAGATCATTTTTTTGATTTATGTTTACCTCAGCTTGACCCTTTTTGGGGGGTGGCATAAGCCTGCTCAAAAAGGTAGGGATGAGTAGTATTTACACCTTCGTTTAATTGTTAAATGCCGGAATTCAGTGTATTGAACAAGTACCATGCTTGGAAGCTTCTTTAAGATCTCACACCAATTTCTGACTTTCAGTGCTTTGCTACTTAACTCAATCAGCAAATCCAAAATTCAAGTAAAAAGTTGTCCCAATAATGAGATATATAAAGCCAATTTATCTTTATGTGTAGGTTACATATGTCAAGTCAAGAACCTTGTAATAAAGAAAAAGAAATCAAATCCTCCTCTCCTCTCCTCTGTTATTGTAACTAACAAATTATTTTCCCTTCCCCAAATTATTAAAAAAAAAAAAAAACAGAAAAACAGAAAAGAAGTAGTCTCATGTTTAGATAATTAGATTGCATATGAACTGAGTTTTGAATGAAAGCTTGACTTGATTTTAATAGAACAATAAGATTTGAAACCTATGGTTATTCTTTACATTATAATTACTCTTTCGAAAACATGAGGTTCAATTTTACGCTTGGTCGTTAAAAGATTAATAATGAATTATATATGACAAAAATACATTCATCATTTTAGACAGAACTTTTAAATCTATATTGGCTTGCACATGCTCAGGGAGACGGGAGGACTGCACATGCTCAAGAGAATAGCCAAATACTCGAAGAGATCTAAATAATCTTATAAAAAAAATTTATGTTGTCTGAATTTGTAACAAAATATATTCAAAAAGGTTAAAATTCTTACTATAATAACAAAGTTAAAAAAAATAAAAAAATAAATGTTTTTATTCTTTACTAAACTCATCACACGCACTTTTTGTGCGTGCAGTTAGGTTCAAGGTAAAACCAAAAATTGATCAAAATAGGCTCAACATTACAAAACATTACAAAGGAATCAAATACATACCTCAATAGAAATTAAGACCGGGCTTGTAGTCAACGATTTCTATCTCTCTTGCCAAGCTCTCTAGTCTCTATCAACAACAAACACCTTTAAATACATGTCTCAATAAAAATATTTTTCTCCAAATAAATTAGATATAATTCTGTCACAAAACTAGTGGGTTTGTTAAATTAGAATGAATTTGTGAAGTAAGAAGATGAGAGATGTGATATGCTTGATAGTGGCTAAAGGGAGATGATATAGACGTGGGTAGATACGTGATATGCTTGATAGTGGCTAAAGGGAGTTGAGATAGCCATGGGTAGATGCAATTTTAACATGTTCAAATGAGGGCAATTTTGTACCGTAAAAAGTTAAAACCCAATAAGACATTTAAATTTATTAATTGGGGTAATAATTGTTATAAGTAAAAAAAAATTTGAGATTTATACAAAAGAAAGATGATATACGTTAGTGTGGATGGATGGAGATTTATGATAACTAAATAGAATTTGGATAACAAAAATTTTGTATTGTTTTAAAGATTTAAAAAAAAAGTAACCATAAAAATTTCAAGATAAGAATGAATAGTTTTTACTTTTTTTTTTTGAAAAAGTAATTTGTATTTTTTTTTTTTTTATAAACATCATTGAAGTATTTGAATTCAAATAAATAACAAATACAAATAAGAATTAGACATTTGAATACAAATATGAGGGGAAAATAAGGTTTTTTTTTTTTTTTTTGAAATAAGTAATTCTGTATTTTTTTTAAACATAATTGAAGTATTTGAATTTAAATAGATAACAAATACAGATATAAATCAAACATTTGAATACATATGAGTGGAGAGAAAAACTTTTCTTTTTCCTTGTGTACATACATAGTTGAAACTTTTTTTTTAAACATAATTGAAGCATTTGAATTCAAATAAATAACAAATATAGATAGTTTGAATTATTTTTTTCTTTTGTACATGAGATAATATTACTCTTTTAATCTTTTTTGTGAGATAGTATTACTCTTTTAACCTTTTTTGTTTTTGTTTTTTTGTAGGAAATAAAATTAAAAAGGTATGTTATTTCAAAGTTTATATGAGGATAATTTGGTATGACAAAAGTTGAAGACAAAACCGGGGAACCTTCTTATTAGTAGTAAGTATGAATAGATATATACACTGCTATCTAACAATAAAAAATTCAAGGTAAAATCTAAATCATTTAACTATCTCGTTCGCACCAACTTTAGAATATGCCTATATCTACCTGGGACAGATCCGATCTATAAATAACCTTGGATATATGAAAAGAGGTGATATTCCATCCAAATTGCTGAGCTTAACAGGTCATAATAATTCAACCATAAATGATATATATCAGCAACTGATTCAGTAAAATTCTTTAAAAGATCTAAATCCAAATTGTTATTAACCATTTTCAGATCACACAATCTAAATTGTATGGTACTACCACAGCACCACAGGTTCACAACTGCTGCACTACCATATGGTGACACCCTATAAACCTAATCTGTCCAGTAATGGAAGAGATATCATACATACCCCAATCCAGCATGTTAATTTGCTGCCTCCGCAATTTGAATAAAAGAATTTAGCCAAACTCAACAAGCAACACACCCTGGCTGTCAATATTTTAATCTATTACTGTGATTTTCAATTGAAGATACTAAAGCCAATAGAAACCATGGAATTACCGATATGGCATGAACACGTTTTTGGGCAAATAAATCAGGCATATAAAGTTCTTTCCTGTGAAACTCACAGAAAAGACAACTTTCCAAAGATTAAATTGTGATACATACAAAATGAAATGAAGCCTTCAAACACAAATTTCTTCTCCAGAAAGACAGATCTCGTAGTCTGGAAGAAAATATTTAGTGGCTGAAGGCATTTCGACATCTCATGGAAAAATGGAGCCAGCAGGAGTATGTGCATTGCTGCAAACCCATTGATTCCTCTGCTACAAAGAAAGATAAAGCTACTCATAACAATTAACAACTTTTGTTAAGCACTCTTCTCCCCCTCCAAACAATGATTTAATTTGAAGCAGGAAGTAATTAAGAATTTTCGGACAAGAACTTCTCCTACATACTACCATTAATCATGATCTTAGAACAAAAAACATTTCATTTGAAATCCCTTGTTAATAGGTGGCAGATCACCAGTTAGCGATTTCTGTGTATCACCTGTCATATCAATCTATGATCACCTTGCAATGATGAATGTACAAAATGGCCGGTTTGTGTTTTAGGTTATGTTAAGATGTCAACCCTTGACCATGATTTCAAATTTATGTTGTTGCATCACTGGTAGTAGCTGTCCTGTCATCTGCCATCACAAAATGGAATTGTTATCAGTTCATCACAACAACTTGATTTATTATATCCAAGCATGCACTAGAGATATTATGGATACCGGTTCCATCCCTAAATAACATTTGTTTTATGTCCCAAACTTGTCCATTAAAATAGTCCAAAAGTAAGTAGTGTGCTCTTGCACTAGCTTTATTATGGTGCTAACTACATATAAGAGACAATCATCGCTTTTAAATGACAAGTACAAGTTTAGAAATGGAAGAATAAATGACAGATAAAGAGTGATATTACATTCAAAGCCCTTTCCAAAAAACTGTGCTCATTCCAATGTGGTCTATAGTTTTGGGATGGGGGAGCAGTAAGATATATTAAATTAAGACTACATTAAGCCACATGATGTTCAAACATTTACTTCACTGGCTTTCAAGATACATCATTTCAACATCCATAAAATTTGGTATAAAATGTTTATTTCCTGAACATTTATTCATGATAATGTCAACATTTGGTCTTCTAATTTCCTGTTACATGATCAACATTTGTACTCAAAACCAAAGGCCATGTGAATCACACTTAAGATATTTTAATTTCCGTATGGTTTCAAATGACTGATAATGTGACTGTAAAAAATCAAATTCATTTAATGGGCTCATTATTAAATTGAATATAAAAGATTGCAACATCATTTGGGGAACTTCTTAAACAATACAATGGCAATGCACAAACCATAAGATTAGAACCATCAGTGGTGCAATCTTGGGAGTGCCATGACCGCACACAAGAAGCTGATTAGTTTCAACTCCAAGCTAGGTAGATTAATAAATGCAACGTAAATAATTCTCACTGTATGATATGCGAACAAGAAATCATACAGTAACAGGTGAAAGAAGACAGGAACAAGATGCTCTCCATTTCATGGTCAAGATTTTATTTCCTGGATTTGACAGTGTATGTTATTTAAAATTTAGATGATGTGATACTGGATACACCTTTAGATTTGTGATAATTTATTTGAACCATGAAATGAATCCATTTCAAATGGAGAAAATCCTAAGACGAGGAAACCAATTGCTCCTTATATGCATACCTTGGCTTGGGACAGTGTCCTTAGCTGTGGCAACTGTGGCAGCTGTGTTCTCGTTTGGAACTTCAGTACTGCAGTCTGGAGCATTATTTGTCCTATCCTCTATTGGAACTTCTTTGTTGGAGCTAGGTGCGTCATTTGTCTGATAATCCTCCAGATTAGGCATTGACTGTTCTGGGATTACATTGACCTGCATAAAGTCTTAAGTTATAATGCAATTTCACACAGGATCTCCCACAACATCCCACATTAGACCAATCCTAGTGTGCATGGCAAAATGCAAGGCTAACCAGTCATCTTGTACAGTATAGCAGACATGAAACTAAGTATGATGCATGTGTTCTCATGCATGTACCACTTCCTTTTAATTTTCTTTTCCCTTTCAAACACAGATAACCTCGCCACTATAAGCAGGCAGCAATATTTTTCCTTAAAAACAGAAAGGCACTTCGGCCAAAATAGAACTTTGATGAAGTTAGATATATGGTGAATACATCATGTGAAAAAGAAGAATTGCAGAGGACTTGCTTTGGTGGGGAAACCATTTTAAAGGCCCCAAAATTTTCTCAAATATATTGATGAACAGAAGCAGAACAGAAAAAAATGGACCTTTCAATAGCATGAGCAACATACATTAAGTTGACAGAATGAATTATATAAACAACAACCACTATATAAATGATCATAAAGAGGCCGATTGTGGCTATATTTCTGTCAGCCGCTGTTTACATAAATCTCCAACTTATAAAGTTGTAGTATGTAATGCCCACTTCAATTATTCACAAAGTTTAACTGGTTCATGGTGTTTGTAAACTTGTTCAAAAACAATTTTATTGGTTCTGCAAAGAGTAGCTCCTAAGATTCCCTGTCCAACATAAAGGAAAGAAGATTGCACCTTAGGGGGCTGAGATGTATCAGAAGATGCTGGATTCTTTAAAACAGGAATAGCAGCTTCTGTCTTGGGTTCATGTACTGTGGACTCCTTTCCATGAACACCATCTACTAATCTGTGATCAATTGCATCCTGCTTGGATGTTCTAGAACTTTTTGATTTGTTGTTGTAATCTCCATTTGACATAACATTACCAGCTTCTGCAGCAGTCCTCTTCCTGATTTGAGAATTGCAGTATTAGAACATAAAACCTAAATAAATATATCATTGAAAAATGTGATCATTGCTAGCAATCCCAAGTTACCAAAATGAAGTGAAATAAAAATAACAATATCCTCACCTACTGAAATTATGATTAGCTGCTTGGTAAGAGTTTGGCTTGTTGGAAAACAATATTCCCCGAAGAGGCTTCCCATCAATGACAGTTTCAATAGTATATCCAACTGGGATGTTTTCTGTAACCTTGGCTTGAAATGTCTTCTTTCCTTGAGGAGATTGGGTTTGATTCAACGGAAAATTTTGTCTGCCTGCAATTAAAGCACCAAAATATTAGGTAATATCTTTTTTTTGATAAGTAAGAAAATATTAGGTAATATCCTGTTTCAAGTACAAGTTTTACAAATATTACTTATATTCTTTTAGCCATTAAACAATAATTTCCAAATCAAACTATTATGTAAGTCACCGACAACAATTTTTTTTTAATATGCCCATTTGATTTCTTGAATACACACACAAGTTTGATTAAGAATACCATGACTTTAAAAGCATTTATACTTCATAACAATGGCAAAAGTCACTTTATGCATGAACATGCACTGAGTAAACCACATACAATTAAAGTCTTCTAGGAGTTTTCTACCAGACATTTCTTTGTCAAAATACTTCTCACTATACTAGATTCATGGATTATTTTGGACAAAAAAGTGGAGAATAATTTCATATTGTAATTGGTGAATGGAAAGAGATTACAGATTTTAAAGCTAGCTCTCCCTTCCCCCTTTATATTTCTTCAAATCCAATGAGGAAAAATAAAAGGTAGACCCAAGATAAAGGTGAAACCTGAAAGGCCCCAGAAGCTCACAAAAAGAAGCCACTTAATGAACTTAGATACATATTTTTTGGTAAGTAATTTAATCAACCTATACACATTGCGGCAAAAAAAAAGAACTTTTTATTTTTATTTTCTTATTTTAGCACATCTTCATTCACTACAGAAATTTATACAAAGAACTTAAATTCTATGCAGAAACATTATGCAAAATTTTCATAAGAAAAAATGTCCATACCAGGTTGGCCAAAGGTAGGTACAATCATAGGTTGGTATGTATCAGCACCCATTCCAACCCTAACAAGAGCTTTGTCATGAGGAGGAGTAAGATTTTGCTCTTGACACTTCAGCTTTAGTTGCTTCCTTAGAGATAACTTATCTAGCCTCCATTCTTTTTCTCTGACCAGTCCTAAAAATTATAAATTATATTAGATTAGTAACAGATTCAAGTTTCCATATTAAATCAAGGTGTTAATCAATTCCCAAAACCAAATGTTACAAGAAGTAGGATCAAAAGTATAATTATGAGGTAAGTGTAAAGAACATGCAAAACCTGTGTACAAGTAATACATGTCATCCAGAGCCTCAAGACTCTTGTTGCATCCACCTAAGAATACAAGGACACCACCCTTCACTGGATCTAAACAGTCACCTGCCACCGAAAATCTGGCAGAAGGCCCATCACTTGTAGTGATGACCTTTGTCCATACACCAGTATCTGCACCAATTATGGAATATGGTAGACGATAATGAGTAATTATATAAAAACATAGCATATGGATAATATTATCAACTCATTTTCTAAACAAGCCACTGAGAAGAAAAATAAGTCATTCTGCTATGAATATCAAGATCCAAAATTAGATGACATATTTCAGTTACTATTTTTTTTTTTTTTTTGGCTTTTTCTGATATGTTTACCAAACTTGTAACTGTCAATTAGAATGTGGTACAGGGCAGTTCATAGCCATTCACTGGAACAACCCTGAACCAAGAGAACTCAAAATTCCATTGTCTGTTTGTCCACCCAATAATCACCATGGGCTTCTACAACAAAGATTCTTGCAGCACAATATCATGAAGGAAAAAATAGAATAGCCATATAAACATGTAAATATTATAACATTCATACATACCAACATCAAGCGCATAAAGGTCATTGTATAAATTTTGAGCATCAGTAAATCCCCCAAAAACAAACAAGCTTTTGCCAAAAGCAACAGTTGCATGACCAGCTCGGGGAGGCAACAGATGGCCTGAAGTGTTCAGCTCCTTCCAAATTAGCGTATCTAATAAAATAAATGCCAAGAACATATTTATTAATTAGTACATACAATGTATAAATGACAGTCCTGGAACTAGGCACAACCAAGTTTTGCAAGAAGGAACAATTTTTCTCATTGGCAACTAAACTTGGGATTCTAGAATATCTATATGACCTGTATCAAGAACATGGACGTCAGACAAATAATAGTCATGTGCATCTTCACCACCAATCACAATGAATTTGTTCTTCCAAGATGAGCAAGTATGACTATCACGTGGAGATGGTGGAGTTCCTGATGTTGTAGCACGTTTCCATACAAATGTCTCTACAAGTATACAATCAGAGAGAAAGGATGAACATCTTCCTTTATCCACAAGAATATAATAAGTGTACAAGCCAATTGAGTACCATCAAAATATCCCCCCCCCCCCCTCCTCACCCCAAACAAAAAGAAAAAACAGAAGAAAAAACCTAGGTCTTTGAAAAAGAATCCTAGAGGCTTTACAAACAAATCAGCTAGCACCTACAAATCTTTATTCGTAACCAACTATGTAGAAAATTTACCTGTATTCAATATATAAAGATCGTTGTAGTATATTTCATCATTATTATTAGCAGACTTCCCGCAGCCACCAAATATAATTAGACGTTTACCAACAAGGGCTGCACTATGACCCTCCCTTGCCTCTGGTCCATCACCCCGTAAACTTGGAGATATCCATGTGTGTGAAGCTATGGATATGTTAAACACATTAGCACCTATGAGACTAGTTGAATTTGTAATATTTGTAATAAGAGATAAAGATATAAATGAGACTTTCTAGCTTCTAGTCGAAAGCACAACAATGCAAAATGAAATTACACTAGTTGACAGAAAATATATAATCCAACAAAACTTGGGCAACAGGTTAGCTGCAGCCTCTCGTGTAAAGAGGCCATTAATTAAAAGAAATAACTTACAAGTATCTAATATATGCAAATCCTTGAGAGGATTCATCCCATCTGTTCCCCCAAATACAAAAAGATTATCACCAACAGTGGTGCAGCTGTGGCTGTCCCTTGGAGTGGGTGGTGTGCCTTTTATTGTAGGCTGGCTCCATGTCTGATTAGCTGCAAATCAGCTACTAGAAATGAGAAAATGAATAATACTTAAAAATGAACATGCAAGTGCAGTAAAGGAAATGCTATGAGTAAAATAAATCAGGGAAGAAAAAAAAATTGATAAAAAAAAACCCAAATTCTAAGACAAACCCATTAACAAACCCCCAAACCCACAATCCATAAAGAATCTAGTAAGATTATAAAGAAAAATTGTAAGTACAACAAATTTTTTTCATTAAACCCATCAAAGCCATGTGCATAATAGGACATCTATTGATTCTAAACAACAAAAAAATCCACCAAAATCGGAACTTTACCAATAAAAAATTCAATAGCAAACACATGGAAGCATTAAAGCCAAAAAACTAATGCCATACAAGAACCCATCACAACATTAATGTCAAACAACAAGCCCCCCACAACAGTAGACAAAACTAAACTCAATCAAAACCATAAAAACAAGTCCAACGCTATCCCCCACAAAGCTTAATAACCTCAGTACATCGAAAAGATTCAAACTTTATCACAAAAACCAAACACAAACAACAATGTCAATAACTCAATATTTGCACAAATCCTAGAACAGAGAAAAAAACTAAAAAAGTGTGGAGCTTTGTAAATAGAAGAAGACCCACCAGTGTCAAAGACATGTACTTGGTTGGTCTGGCAGTTGTCTCTGCCATAACCCCCAAAAACATAGAGAAATCTGCCACCTTTAATGGCGTTGCAGGTGTGACCCCACCTCTTCCCTGGCCCAAATATGTCACCAACTCCATGCTGTTGCTGTTGCTGTTGCTGTTGCTGTTGTTGAGCTCCTTCTGAGTTTTGTTTGTGATGGGGTTCGACCCTTTCCCACCTCATTTCTCAGGGATTTTCAATGGCAAGAATAGAGAGAGACCCAGTTGAGGATAAAGTGAAAGAAAGTGAAATTTTTGTTTCTCTTTTCAGAGAGAGAGAGAGAGAGAGAGAGACAGAGAGATGGGTTGTTTGGGGATTGAGTGGATTTTGCGGTGAGTTTTTGAGTTCATGCAATTGTAATGAAGAGAAAAAAATGAAAACCCCAAAATAAATAAATGCACTCAAAACTGCCAAAACAAGTGTCATATAGTAGTACTAATTGCTAATTAGTAATTACTCTCTTCTCAAAAATTAAAATAAAAATTGCTAATTACTCATGTGGGGAAAGAGGAAAATATTTTTGGTGGAGGGGAATTAGTATTCATTAATTTATTATCCAATTCCTTCTATAATAATGTTATTATCTAATTAATAAAATTATGCTATTATTATTTTATTAGTATTAAATTTTTTTTTTAATGTGGCTATTAATATTATTATTTAAAAAGGAATAAATAAGAGAGTTAAGTGTCAAGGGGGGAGAGAGAGTTTGAAATATATGGGTTCAGAGGGGGAATCAAAAGGTGCTGAAACGTGGCACTTGGAGAATGGTGAAAGGTAGGGTCTCATCTTTAGATGGGGTCATTACACTGGACTCAGCATAACTTGACCCGTGGCACATGAAAAATGGCTCCATCCTAGCCAGCCAAGCCATAACCCATTGGCCAGTTCCCAACTAGTTTGAGCGTGTTCAGAAATGTTAGGATAATTTTGGTGTATTCAACGACAACGTTCAAATATTATTAGATCTTATCAAGGCGTTCAAAAATTATTAGATCTTGTTAAATTGTATGTGTTGAGTATAGGCAATAGGTGCATGTCTTGGTGAATTTAAATTCACTTGACTCTCAGGGTCCTTGGCTTCTCTTTACAATATATGTCAACCCGAGACTTGCTAAAAGGCGTCTTTTATGGGACAATTTATCTATTGTGGCTCGCCTCCATAACTTACCCTGGGTTATCGCCGGAAACTTTAATGAAGTGCTAATTGGAGGAGATAAGTTTGGAGGCAGACCAGTGAATATCAGCCAAGCCATCAGATTCCTGGAGTGCCTTGATATATGCAAGATGATCGATATTCGTTTTTCTGGTGCGCGCTATACATGGTCAAACAATAGGCCTTTTCTCTCAGCTTGTCCAGTAGAGGATAGACCAGTATTTTGTCAATGCGGATTGGTATGCTCTTTTCCCAGAAGCGAGTGTTAAACACCTAGAGAGAGGTCACTCAGACCACTGTCCAGTCAAGTTGCATTTGGATAGACCTCATGGTCACAAGCAGGCTCGGCCTTTCAGATTCCAGCCTATGTGGCTCTCTCACTCTTCTTTCTCGGATATTGTGCAAGACGCCTGGACTAATACTAGTTCCTTATCGCACGTTGTATCCAGGTTCATTGATAAAGCGAAGGTTTGGAATCGGGATGTGTTTGGAAACTTGTTTCGTAGAAAAAAGCGCACTCTCGCCAGACTTAGGGGTGCCCAAATTGCCTTCTCCAATAACCCCAATATTTTTCTGAGTCGTCTTGAACAGGAGTTGTGCACAGAGCTTGTTGAGGTTTCGAAATTAGAGGAAGAGTTTTGGGCTATGAAGTTGCACATTACATGGTTGGTTGAGGGGGATAGAAACACAGGCTTTTACCACACTTCTGCTCTAGTGCGTCATAGCAGGAATCGTATTAATGGCCTAAAAGATAATATGGGTAACTAGCTGATTGATGAGAGTGATATCGCTAATTATATTAGGACGGGCTTTGCTTCGTTATTTATGACTAGTCACAGTAGCTCGCTCCTTTCTTTGTGGGACCCTCCTTGCTGGAGCTCATGCTTGCAGGATGATGAAGTTGCAAAACTTGCTGCTCCGATATTTGATGAAGAAATTTCAAGTGCTCTCTGGCCCCTTAAAGCCTTCAAAGCTCCAGGATCAGATGGCCTTCATGCGGGATTTTTTCAACGATTTTGGCTTCTTGTCGGGGAATCAGTCAAAGCGGAGGTGAAACAGATTTTTACTTCCCAATTTATGTTAGAGTACTTAAAAAAAATTCTCATCACTCTAATTCCCAAATGCAATGCGCCCGAATCCCTTAGCAATTACCGCCCAATTAGCATTTGCAACACGATGTACAAGTTAGTCACGAAGGTGATAGTGACTAGGATTCGCCCCATGCTCTCTAATCGTGTCTCCCCCTATCAAACGGCGTTTGTGCCTAATCAAAAAGGGATTGACAATGCAATTATTGTGCAAGAGCTTGTTCATACCATGTCTAAGATGAAAGGGAGAAGATGATTCATGGCAATAAAAATTGATTTGAAAAAGGCTTATGACCGCCTCAAATGGAGCATTATCTAGGATACCTTAACTCTATTCAAGTTTCCTAATCATCTAATTTCTCTTATTATGAGCTGTGTTTCAACCTCATTTATATCGATGTTATACAATGGTGGTGCTCTCGAGCCTTTTCTTCCTTCAAGGGGTATTAGACAAGGGGACCCCCTCTCCCCCTATTTATTTATTCTCTGTATGGAAGTCTTGGGGGCTCTCATCATTGAGAAGTATGATGCCACGCTTTGGGACCCGATTAAAGCCTCGCGGGGAGGGCTAGCTTTTTCCCATCTGTTCTTTGCTAATGATCTAATTCTTTTTGCAAAAGCCGATAGGAAAAATTGCTTGGCTGTAAGAGAAGTCCTTGATTCGTTTTGCTCTTTATCAGGGCAAAAAGTGAGCAATGCAAAGTCTAGGGTGTTCTTTTCTCCTAATGTCAACCTGAATACTAGAGCAAACTTGTGTGAGATCCTGGAATTTCGGTCCACTCCAACTCTTGGAAAATACTTATTTCCCATAAAACACTCAGGCACGAGACAAGACTTTGGGTTTATTATCGAGCAAATTCAGAGCCGCCTTGTTGGTTGGAAAGAAAATCTTCTGTCCTTTGTGGGGCAGCTGGTCCTCACCCAATCTGTTATAACAACTGTCCCTAATTATGCAATGCAATGTGTTGCTCTTCCTTCTAAAGTGCTCCATAGTGTGGACAAATTAAGCCGGGACGTCTTGTGGGGATCAACTGATAACAAGAAGAAGCTTCACTTGGTTAGTTGGAAGAAGATTGCTAAACCCAAAAGAGAGGGAGGTCTTAGGTTACATGCAGCCAAAGCCAAAAATGTTGCCCTTTTAGCCAAGCTTAACTGGCGGATGCAAACAGAGACGAACTCCTTGTTGGCAAAAGTTCTAAATCATAAATATAGGGTGACTAGAAGAGTCACAAATGCCCATCCCATACCTCGGTTATGCTTTAATATCTGGTCTGCGTTAAGGAAAGGAGAGTTAGTGTTCAATAAGGGGTCTAAATGGGTAGTTGGCGGAAACAGTCACCTATCTCTTTGGAATGACAAATGGCTGGACCTTGGGCCACTGCGAAGTCTCATTTCAGGCCCTCTCAATCATGGGGAAAAGAGTACTTGCTTAAAAGAAGTTGCCAACTTTAGTGGATGGCAGTGGCAAAAGCTTTCTTTTGTCTTACTTGCTAATCTATTGGCTGCTATTAAAGCCACCCCCATATCTTACTCGGTCTTGTATAAGGATCGGCTCTCTTGGTTTTCTTCCCCAAGTGGGGCTTTTGAGCTTAAGGAGGCTTACAGGTTGGCTTGCATGGAAAAGGAGGATGATCAAGCCATTTCTTTTGATGGTGACTGGATCTAGAAGACTATCACCATCCCTAAGGTAAAGTGCTTTATCTGGCAATGCTATCTAACCAGCATCTTTGTCCGAGCCACCCTAGCTTATCGTGGTATGGATGTCTCTCCTTCTTGCCCAATTTGCAATGGTGATCTGGAAACTATTATCCATGTTTTAAGGGATTGTCATTTTGCTTAGTGCTTTTGGAATTCCTTTCCCCAACCTAAGCCTTCTTCTCTGTTTTATGGGACTAGACTTTTGGATTGGTTGAGGCTAGATTGCCGTAGCACGAAAAATTCTCCTTGCTTAGGGATTAATTGGGGGGGTTGTATTTCCCTTTGGCATTTGGAGTCTTTGGCTGCATAGAAATAGTGTTGTATTTGGCAAAGAGAGAGCCTGGGTTGATCTGAAAAAGGAGGTAATGGCTAAAGCCATTGAATTTGTTTATCTCGGATCAAATGTGAGGTCTAATGGTCTTCGCACTACTATTAAGGTTAGCTGGCTTCACCCTCTTGCAAATTGGGTTAAGTTGAATACTGATGGTTCCTCCATCGGGAACCCCGGCTTAGCAAGAGGAGGAGGATTGATCTGCAATGATAATGGGGATTAGGTGCGAGGTTTTGTGAGAGCTATAGGAACCACTGCTAGTGCTGCTGCGAAGCTGTGGGCCCTCTGTGACGGAATTCGATTGTGTATTGCCTTAAAGTGTCTAGCAGTAATTATAAAATTGGATGCCAAAATCGTGGTGGACCTGCTGCATAAAGAAGATAGAAACCAGAATGGGTTGGACGCTATCCTTGGAGATTGTAAAGTGGGGCTGAGGGCTATTCCTGTGGTAAAGATTTAGCATTGTTATAGGGAGGCTAACAAATGTGTTGATGCATTAGCTAAGAGGGGAGCTTTGCTTTCCCAAGACTTTGTTGGTTTTATTGATCCCCCTTCTGATGTATCCTTGCTGCTTAGTTTAGATGCAGCAGGGGCTGCTTTTGATCGGTCTGTTCCTGACCGTGTTGTAGCTGCTTAGTTCTTAATGAAATTTCCTTCTTTACCAAAAAAAAAAAAAAAAGAGTATAGGCAATTATATGAGAAATGTACTATGGCTTTTAGTTTAGCTCATTCTTTATTTCTTTATTTCTTTTATTTTTTGAGAAAGTTTTAACTTATGGTGTTCACTCCTGATGATAGGTCTTTATCATCAGACCAAGACACCAATCGATTTTTGGTGTAGGCAGAGATTGAATTCCAGATATTTTATTCAACCATCAGAGACTTTATCAGTTGAGCTAACTGGAACTCATTCTCATTTCATTTGATTGTGGCATTTGCTTTGGGAAAATCTATATTACTCTAGAAATCTAGATTTTAGAGAATGTGATGGATGGTTAATCAAATTAGAATTATACTTTATGAAAATATGAGATGCTTATATTTGATTTATTTTTATAAATCTTATAATAATTATGGATAAATTACAAAATTGGTCTTTATCCTTTACATCATATTTCAATTTGGTCCATAATCTTTTAATTTGGTCTCTAACATTTTCAATGTCATGTAAATTTAGTTCATGTTGTTATCTCTTGGATGGAAAGAACTGATGTGTCAGCCGCCAAATGTATCGTCACATCAATTTTAAAAAAAACCTTATTAAAAATGACACATGAGATCCCAGCAACCAAACTCGTCTCTCTCTCTCTCCACCAACCAAAATCACTAATCATGGGTTCAAGAGTAAAAAACTGCTTTGGGTGAGATGTTAAAAAAGTGTGGGTTGAGAAAAAATTGCTTAGAATGGCAAGAGGCTATCAGAACATCGTTTGTTCAATTGGACCTTGAACAGCTTACACGGTTACACCATAAATCAAAACTCACAAGTGCTATTCTATACTCATATTATTGAGACCTAAGATTTGTTCTTGTAACTTGCTTATGAATTGGATTCTCCATTTGGTGGTTTGCTATACCAGGGCAACAAAGCCATTGTTAATAGAGGACCTAAGGCACTTTGTTCACTAGAAAACTTGTTCAAAATACTATGTCATGTATGTGATAATGAGAACAAGCTTTGTAGTATGCAACATCTGCCAAACCCTTTTGATTGCTGAAAACCACTCAATAATACCTTACAACTATGGTTTTAAGACCTAGATCGTTCAAAGAACTGGTAAAGGGAGAAGTTCAAGGTTTTTAATGTTCGACCGAGGTTCAACCAAGGTCAAACTGAGATGATGTCATAATTAATTTAGTAATTAATTAAAATAAAATAAAAGGTATTAAATTTGTAAATATTAGCAAAATTGACTAAAATATCTAAAAAAATGAACCAAACTTTCAAATAAATTTTCATGATATTATAAGGTTAAAATAAAATAGTACATTATAAGGTTTATAGAAAATAATATAGCATAAATAAGCATGAATAAATATTGTATAATAATCCGTCAAGTATAAATTATTTATTAAATACAAATCACTTTTAAAATACATTTATAAATAGGAAATTCAAGATCACAAGTTAATTTAGTAATGAAAACAAATTTAATAATATTTAATGCATTGAGAGAGAGAGATGATATGGAAGTTTTTGGAAACTATAAATTATATAAATTTAATAATACTTCATATTAGCCCACAAGGAGCTTACCTAGCCTGTTGTCGCGATGTCAACCATAGTGCTCCAAAAGAGAGGGGGGGGGGGGGTCTTAGGTTGAACCCTGGTTCACATGGTTCTCTCAAATCTATTAAAAGGCCGGTTCTTGCATATAAAAAAACCGGTTTCATGACCGGTTCAATCATAGAGTCAGTATCCATTGTAGGTTTTCGTTGGGCGTAATTAAGCTATGAAAAATGAAGGTGATGCAAAAAAGAAAAAAATTTGGTTGGTGGGATCTCAGTTAAAGTGGCATGGAAAATAATTTTTTATTGTTCCATTTGACACATTAGCTTTTTCTATCTAAGAGATAACCATAGGGACTAAATTGACACAACATTGAAAATGTTAGGGACCAAATTGACTCAATTGAAAGGTTATGAACCAAATTGAAATATAGTATTAAATACAGGGACCAACTTTGTAATTTACCTAAGATTTATTTATTTTTCCTAAAATATTCTTTGATTTGTATTGTCTCTTTTTTTCCCCTCCTACAATAAAATTATAGTACAACATTTTCTAAATAGCATGTATAATGTAAAAAAAAAATTATTTGAATTTTCAATTTATAATTATAATTCCTTTATTTTATTTTTATTTCTATTAGTTATAGGTAGAATGGAATGAGTAAAACTGTCAGTTTATAAAAATAAAAATAAAAATGTAAATTTTTCCATGATAGGAATGTGAATATCCTTATTTTTAAAAGGGAACCCTCTTTCTTACAAAAAAAGGGATTAAGTGTGAATCCATATTCCCTAAGCATCTAATTTTGTTATTTGATTTACAACCAAACGTGTGAATGTTTCAACATTCCTCAAAATCCTAAAAGAAAACTATTCATAAATGGCAAAAAAAAAAAAAAGCAAACTACATATTTGGTCTCTATTCTTAACACTATATTTCAATTTGATTCCTAACATTTTAATTGTGTCAATTTGATATCTAACATTTTAGTGTCGTGTCAATTTAGTCAATATAATTATCTCTTGAATGGAAATTGCTTGCGTGGCTAACGGCCAAAAAAAAAAAAATGTTGATATGGAAATAAACTGATTTTTTAGTTTGGTTGTTAGTGACGTTAGTAATCTCCATCTAAGAGATAACGAAATAAGCTAGATTAACATAATATTGAAATGTTATAGACTAAATGGACACAATTGAAAAGTTATGGACCAAATTAAAATATGGTTTAAATGATAGAAATCAAATAAGTAGTTTACTCAAAATTTAAGCATACATGACAATTAAAACTTCACTTTTTGAGTTATAATTATCCATTAACCAATTTACAGTAAATTACTTTTCAACAAAAAATTATAAAAGAGTCCTAAACTTCAACCCATAAATGACAATAAAATTTTACTTTTTTATAAAGTGGGTAAATATCAATACACGCTACATTTGCACATAAACGTATACACACTTTCTGCATCGAAAAAATCACGACTTCAACCCAAGAGCATATGGCTAATTGCACATTTAGCAAACACGCGGGCCCGTAAATTTAGACAAAACACATCCTTCTGGAACTTTGCCTGGATTCTGAGGACATATTGCTCTTTCAATAATTTGGTCAACTTTTTACTTTTTATTTTTGTTAAAATCATTTTTTTTAGGTTTTTTTATCAGATGTAATAAAGTTGTCTTAGTTTTTGCTAGTACTTTTAAAGAGAATGAAGATACTTTTGTTTTTTTTTAAATTATTTTTTATATATTTATAAACGGTCAATTTTTATTTAAGAAGAGAAAAATGAGGAGCAGCATGCCTTATAGATAACTACAAGAGCTTCAGGGAGACTAAGATTATGAAAGCAAAACAACTCTAGAGAAATAAGAGACAATTTAGCAACAACGTGCGTGTTGAATTGCAATATTTTTTGACCCAATTTTTTTTATTCAATCTTTTGACCCAACCAAAACTACAGCTAAGTAAACTATCCTTAAAACATAAAATGCTACTAATGACTTGGAAGTTTGCTTGGATTCTTGAGGACATATTGCTCTTTTAATAATTTAGTCAAGGTTTTTTTTTTTGTTTTGTTAAAATCTTTTTTTAGGTTTTTTATTAGATGTAGTAGAGTTGTCTTTAGCTTTTGCTAGTACTTTCAAAAGGAATGAGGAGGCTATTGTTTTTATTTATTTATAAACTGTCAATCTTTATATTAGAAGAGAAAAATGAGGAACAGTCGGCCTTACAGATAGCTATAAGAGCTTTAGGGAGACTAAGATTATTAAAACAAAAGGACTCTAGAGAAGCGAAAGACAATTTAGCAACAACGTGCGTGTTGAATTGCAATATTTTTTGACCCAATTTTTTTTATTCAATCTTTTGACCCAACCAAAACTACAGCTAAGTAAACTATCCTTAAAACATAAAATGCTACTAATGACTTGGAAGTTTGCTTGAATTCTTGAGGACATATTGCTCTTTTAATAATTTAGTCAAGGTTTTTTTTTTTGTTTTGTTAAAATCTTTTTTTAGGTTTTTTATTAGATGTAGTAGAGTTGTCTTTAGCTTTTGCTAGTACTTTCAAAAGGAATGAGGAGGCTATTGTTTTTATTTATTTATAAACTGTCAACCTTTATATTAGAAGAGAAAAATGAGGAACAGTCGGCCTTACAGATAGCTACAAGAGCTTTAGGGAGACTAAGATTATTAAAACAAAAGGACTCTAGAGAAGCGAAAGACAATTTAGCAACAACGTGTGTGTTGAATTGCAATATTTTTTGACCCAATTTTTTTTATTCAATCTGTTGACCCAACCAAAACTACAGCTAAGTAAACTATCCTTAAAACATAAAATGCTACTAATGACTTGGAAGTTTGCTTGGATTCTTGAGGACATATTGCTCTTTTAATAATTTAGTCAAGGTTTTTTTTTTGTTTTGTTAAAATCTTTTTTTAGGTTTTTTATTAGATGTAGTAGAGTTGTCTTTAGCTTTTGCTAGTACTTTCAAAAGGAATGAGGAGGCTATTGTTTTTATTTATTTATAAACTGTCAATCTTTATATTAGAAGAGAAAAATGAGGAACAGTCGGCCTTACAGATAGCTACAAGAGCTTTAGGGAGACTAAGATTATTAAAGCAAAAGGACTCTAGAGAAGCGAAAGACAATTTAGCAACAACGTGTGCTGTTGAATTACAATATCTTTTGACCTAATTAAAACTACAGCTATGTAAACTATCCTTAAAACATAAAATGTTACTAATTACAATGTTAATAGACCAATCAAATGGTAAACTTGGATTGGTGAGTGAATCAAAGTAGCTTTTTGCATCTCCCTCTATTATCACATGGTCCCATCTCTCTAAAATCGACACAGCCTAAAGGATGACTGTAACTTCCACTTGTATTGGTGAGCAAAGGAGGTTATTGTTTGGTTTGAAAAATGCCTCTTCTTTATTATCTTTTTCATTGTAAATCGAGATATTGAATAAATATATACACTATCGTCTTTCACTAAAAAAAAAAAAAAAAAAAAAATCACTTTTTTTTTTCCAAGTACAACCATACTTTAACCAGTTAAAAAAAAAAAATCATACTTCAACAAAGTTTTAGTAGACTAATTTTCAACAAAAACCAAGTCCAAACTTTTTACTATAATATAGAAGAGTCTTAAACTTCAAAAATTAGAAGCCAGGTTTGGGGAGACATGAAAAAGCTATGAAAGTGTCCTCTTTCTTTCCCAATTCTGGCCTTGTATGAGTAATTTATATTCAGATATATTTTTTTTTAAAAAGTAGAGAGTCATTTGAGAATAAATTATTTGAACCAACGGAAAGAGTAAATGATCATCGTCATCTTCAAGTTCATACCATTTTGATACATACTTGTTTAAGACTATAATTGAATACTTGACTTCACCATGAGATTGGATAGATTAGAAGTTAATCTTGTATTCAAATACTTGGCTGCTGAGATAAAATAAACCAATATTGAGGACCTTGGTTCTTTTCCTCTCACAATTAAAGCTACTTGAACTTAAGACTAATTTAACAAAAATCTTACTCAACATCACCAAAATATTTTGATCGAGTTTGAACTCATCTCATTTACAACCCTACACTCTTCAACAGGAATTTTTTGAAAGTTACTATTGCTCAGCCTGGTACTTCATTGATCACTTGGATTAGGATAGAACCCAAGTCACCATCAATATATATCTTTATTCATTGCTAGTCAAAACTAAAAAATTCAAGCCAAGAATCTTGTAATTCAAGCCAACAGAAACATCCCGAGTTCAATAATTTGTATAATATTTTTCAGTAATTTATCCTATATATTAAGTAAAATTTAAAGTGGCCGTTTGGATTAACTTTTAACTTTCAACTTACTTGTTTATATAACTTTTTAAAATCTCAAAATTTTCGGGTGCCATTGCGCTTTTGCTTACTTTCAACAAATTAGCAAAAAGTTAATCCAAATGTTCATTAAATGCGTTATTATGGTTTTAAAAACCAGACCGGGGCAAAACCGGATTTGCCTCCAATTCCCGATTTAACACGGTTATTGGAGTTTTTTCAAACCAGACTAGTGGCCAGTTCCCGGTTTAACCAATCGGACCGGCTGGTCCAGTCTGGTTTTTAACACCATGTGTTAGGACTAGAGACTGTCCAACTGAAATTATGGGAGGGAAACAAATAGCAGCTGGGCCAGGTGAAGAAGTCTCAGATAGTTTGCATGAATCTCAGGAATTATTTACCCAAAAAAAAAAACAATCTCAGGAATCCAAACTATGAAGCTGCACTGTCAAATGCATGCCTTGATTATAACTGGTCTGACTCATGGATTTCCCAAAGACCCTCTTGATTTAGGTCCTGTAGTTTAAACAGAAGGAAGCATTTGTTCAGGTAGCAACAACCTTGATATCAAGATGATTTAAGCACACTAGTTACCAGTAAACATATCAAAACCAGAATGTGATCTCTTTTTGGTGCAGCAAATAACAAGTGACCCAAGGATGAAAAACTTGTCATGTGATCCAGAAGTTTGACCTGCATAATTTGTGGGAAAAATCATATCAACATCTGATGACCAGTTTTGCAAAAATGACAGTCTCTCTGAACTTTGTGATAAGCATAACAAATAAGATGAATCCCTACTTTGATCTTGAGTAATTTTATTTTTGTGGACTAACATACCATTGTTTAAGTGATATCAATCATAATTAGCCCTTGACTTATTAATGAAATCCCATATTTTGCCCTTGAGTAACCTGATTCACCCAAAAAAAAAAAGATTAATTGGGTGTTACAAGGGCAATATAGGGAGTTCATCATGTCTGGAAGGACTATCATTTCTACAAAACTTTGGTGAAATTTTCTCAAATAAAAACGATATCCTCCAATTGTGATGACCAAAAAAATAGGGTTAAGGTTCATTATTACCCATCAAAAAAGAATCCACTAACCTTCCACAACCTATGCACTCAATGTCTAACAGTGATACCCCCAAACAGTCCAACCAAGGAATCATACCACAAATAATTAAGTCCAATGAGAAAAACTCAATCACTTGTAATTAAAGCTGGGAGAAGAAGAAGAAGAAGAAGAAGAAGAAGAAAGAACTGAAAACTAGTAAAGCCGCTTAACATTTTATTCTTTGAACCATAAAAAGAAAAAATGAATAAAATTTCCTAATACCAATCCTGAACCTCACTAGCTTAAGAAGCAGTCCCATTTTCAGCATTTCTAACCTACCACATTACAATTGAGAGTTGGGAGTTCAACCCAAAAGAAAGAAGACATGGATATAACTTTGGACTGGTCAGTGAGTAGGAATTCAGCGCAAGAAAGAGGAAAACCAACTAGAATGGCAATTAATACACATACTGGAATCAGAAGTTTGTAGTCTAGTAGAATCACCGAAAGATTTAGAACCGTCCTTTTCGAATTCGTGCCCAGGCTATGGCAGCAACTGCAGCACCCCCCAAATGTGCGGATCCTGAGATATGACTATCTCCCTGCAATAACAAATAATAGAAATTAAACAATTGACAGAACTGTTGGTTTGATGTGCTGCAACAGGGGCTGTCAGATATTTGATCAAGTGAGGTATGAATTGCTTACATAGGTGAAAAAGGTGCTGAACCAGCTAATTTGGTCCAGGTCATAATGTGATTCCAGACAGGTATTGGGTATCTCAGTTGGGGAAAGCAAAATTTATTAAGAAAAGGGTATAGGAAAGTAACAATAGAAGACATCAAGTGCTGTCAAAGAGATATCCATTGAGTGATGATAAATCCTGAACTTAAGTCACTTTGTATGTCATTCAGAAAATGTGCTGATTATTTTACTGTCAGTACTCCCATACAATCATGACTATACACTTAACCTGCTTCCAATCAAAAGAATCTCCTAAAGATTTAGTAGTGTCAAGAATGGTAGATGCAAAGAAGTAACAGACCAAAGGAAGAAATCCAACATACCTCTAATATTCTCAACACATCTTTTCCAATTAGAAAGATCCCCTAAATGGAAATTAATCAAAAGCCATTTGTAAGGATTTTTAGAATAAGCCTCACACAATCATATTGAAAAACCTGAAAGAGCTTACCAGTAAGAAGGCAGGGACTGGTATGATGAAATCGAAGTATAGGGTAGCTTTTGGAAAGAGGAATATATTAAGCAGCATGATAGCATTCACTGCCCCACTTGCCCCCTAAACAACACAAGCAGACTCAATGGTCATATGAATGTCATGTTTCAAGTTTCAACAAATGCTCCACCACGAAATTTAGAAACTATCCTACATTCCTTCAGCATTTTCTAGAAAATCAGACCACTGAGACATTTTCTCACAAGGCAATACATGTAAACAATCAACATAATGAAGTGTAGCTATTGGTCCATGTAAAGAGATCCTTTTCACCGATACAATTACAAATGAATTCAGCACATTATTGATATTTCAATAAGAAAACAGTAGAACTTTCTCTTTGATTGGGAACGGTACAAACCCTATGGGTCTTGAACCTATAGTTGTCAAAACGTGAAACGTATCGTGAATCATTTTTTCATTTTTATGTGTTGTGTATCATAAGATACACAAACACTGTTTAACCTTTTATAAAGAATTTTTGGAAAAATTCTAAGTATACATATAAAAATGTATTTAATATAAAATTGGAACATATGCAACTAATGACTACTTTACTTATCACTTATGCCATAAATGTTTTGATAACACTTTTATAGGAAATATAAAAAACTAAAAAAAAAAAACCTAGTTGCTTCTTTCCTTTTCCATAAAAAGTTTCTAAAAGTATTTCCTAAACGAATGCCCTCTTGGCATCCGGTAACAAAATCCTACGTAAATACACAAATCAAAAAAAAAAAAAATACTCATCATATTCATCATTGCACAATCAAATTCATCTCCATGGTTCTAGTCACTGTTATTATTGTCTTCATCATCTTCAAAAATCATCTCATCATTGATATCATCTCGGGGGAGTTGGGCCAAGGAAAAGAAAACCTTAAAGTGGGCAAATGTGTGGGCTAAAATTTTTAGGGAAAAAAAGGGGTAATAAAAAACTCAAGTGAGGTTTTTGTATTGGGTTAAAGTAGTAGTTGCACTATAATTTTATTTAAAAACAAGTAGAACGGCATTTGGGCCAAAGTCAAAGGCCAAAATTTTAGTAAAAAACCCAATTTAAACCGTATGTCCATATATTGTCCAATACATACGATCCAATTCATATGACCTATGTATCATATGATTCATGAACACTTCCGAAACGCCCTTTCAATACAGAAATTTTTGTACATGATATGATATGTATCGCATATTGTATGATACTGACAACTATGCTTAAACCCACGAGAAAATAGTCAAATTAATGAAACAAGTTGTTCTCAAAGAAAGGTAAGCTCCTATATTTGGGAGTAATACAGAAGTGATTTTTTTGTCCTGAATATAAATAAGGTATTAGACTTTTTTTCCCTAAAAAACCTATTGAGAGAGAAATATTGAGAGTTCAGCAAAAAAAAAAAAAACTATTGAGAGGGAAAACTAGACTACTACAAAATATTTAAGGAAAATGTATAAATTAAATGGAAGTAAGATCAATCTATTGTTTCATACACAAGAAGCAAAGGAAACTCAAGTGTTATAGAAAATACTGCAAAAAGTTTAATATAGCTATGTAAAACAACATGGACCATTTGTAGGGATGAGACGTCAGCAGATGTCATTTCTCACAAAATGCATTCAGATACAGTTGGCTAATTATACCCAGTCATATGCATTCATTTAGTGGCCTATTTTGACTAGAAAAGTTAAAGATCGCAGTTGAAAAAAAAGGTTGCCAAAAGCATACCAATCCTGGTGTCCTTGATGGGTCCCTGTACCACAGTTGCTGGCCCTGCAGCAGAGCACCACAAGACATAGTGAAAATGGTACCATTTGCAATTTTTTCAAAGAATTGCCATATGCCACAATAAGAAATTTTTTCTACGCTCAATATTTAATTTCCAAAAAAAAATGACACATTTTCCATTGGTAGAGCAACCATGTATCCTTAGAACAAATATTTTTTCTTTCCTTCTTCTTCTTCTTCTTATTCCCCCCCCCCCCCCCCCCTCTCTTTTTTCCAAATAAACAATTGAATTTATTTAAGTAAGCAGCACAATATAAATCAGCCCATAGTCCTAAAGAAACACCAGAAAAGAATCCAGTGTGCAGATCATATGCATAATTTACTTTTAAGTTAAGATATATTTGCATAAGAGCAAAAGATTCATCAAATAAAAGCTTAGACATTAAATAATAATATTTAATATAGTGGTGCTCAGTGAGAATTATTTTTATTTAGGTCATTTTATAGCACCTCATCACTTCTTGAATCACTTTCTCCCATTAAAAATTCTGGACATTACCATTGTACCTTGGATGATGAGGCCAAAAATGCTTTGTGCATCAAGTAAAAAATTGAACCACCAAGTGCCCCAGCTATATACAACTTAAGCAAAAATTCAGGTCCGAAAGTTCTTCCAATCTGCCAATGTGAAAAATTAGCACAGCAGAATTGAAATGTATGGCAAAATGAATTATTTGATGGAGTTATGCTATTGAAATTTTATGAGCGGAAAAAGGTCATTTCATTTTTATGATTAAAATAGTGTCCTATCTCCCAACCAACTCCAACTATCATGTTAAGAAAGAAAGCATTCTTGAAAGTGATTTTTTAAAGGATATTTTCGTTGAATAATAAAACTCTTGAAAGTGAGATAAAACTCATAAACTATCAACAAATCATATAGTAGTAATCATCTGGTTAGGTTTCTACATTGCCTGCAGGGAAACTTAGACATTCCAAGAAAATCAAATCAGTTTAGTGGGTTTTACATGGCAATTCAACCAAAAAGTTGGTAGTGCATGTCATTCATTAAAATCTTAAAATCCCCTCCCTCCACAAGCACATAAATTTATTTCAATGCTAGTAGAAACACAAAGAACTCAATTTTCATTGAATGACCAATTGCCCTCAATTTCCTTTCTGGATTTAAAATTTGTGTTTCGTTTTTGAATTTTTGTACTCTTATATGAGGCTTCAAGGCTTTGTCTACCTCCTATGTTGTACGAGTTTTTTATTGTCTGATAAAATTTGCTTTGATCATCAGAAAAAAAATGCTAAGCTAATTATACGCTGAATGAAATCTAACACTACTGTCAAAACCGTCAAACTCTTTGACAAAGGTTAGAATATTTTTTTTATTTTAAATCAATTTGATGACTAGATTCTTTCATAAACTACAAGCTTTTCCTTATAAAGAAAGGCAAAAGCCATAAATTTTTTTAATACACTGTGGAATATATTCTGGATTGTGTCATATTTAATAAACATGAACGACATTGATAAGGTTAAAACCTACATTTGGTACTGAGCGCTTGCCACATCATCCTGGATTATCTATTAAATATGCCTATCTTTTGCTAAGGAATGAAATTTTAGTAGATCTCTCTCTCTCTCTCTCTCTCTCTCTCTCTCACACACACACACACACACACAACTAAATTTGGTAACAATAAGCTTGTCACATCATCCTGGATTATCTATTAAAGAGCCACCCAAATGCATGGAGTATAGAAATCTGGCACACTTACCCAAAAAAGATAAGATGCGAATATAGGTATTCACATTTTATTAAAGCAAAAACTATTACTAGTGTGTGAGATTACCATGCATCCCCAAATACAAAGCTGCAAATAAATAGGTTCAGAATCTTGCTGCCATATGCAAAAAGTGACTGGGTCTTTACCCTCCAACTAAATGGTATATTTTGTTTCTATTATATTAATAAATTAAAAACTGTTAGTTAAAAGAACACCAAATGAAATTAAGAAAAAAGTAACGCTAATCAAACAAAAGATACTAAGGCAAGTAACCTTACACTCATCCCGAAGAAGTATAGTCCGATCATGTTAGAACCAATATGCTCAAGATCTCTATGACTGAATGCCGAAGTTATCAATGTGTGCAATCGACCACTTTTAAAATTGTCCAATGATATCTGTTCAGAGAAATCAATAAGTCATGAGCTTAGGAAGATATCGAATTAAATTGAACAATTGTTAGATTGAAAGATAGGTCATTTTCAAGGGTCCTTCAACAGCATGCCACCAGGATCCTTTGTTCTGAAGTCTTTATCTACAGTGCTTAGCCAGTAGAACTATACTAGGAAATCCCTTAGACACACACACACACACACACACACACATATATGTCCCTTAAGCACTTGCTTGTTGCTTTTTAAAATTGTCAACAGTGCTTAGCCAGTAGAACTATACTAGGAAATCCCTGATATTTGTTTCTAGCACCAACCAATTCTGAGACAGAATGCCGCACCAAGCAAGAGTATGGCAAACAAAATCTAAGTAGGCATCATCTAGTAGCATATAGTTTAAAATCTGACTCACCATAAAGTTATCCCTCATAAAGTTACCATCTGCAACCTGCCATAACATATAAACAGCAACATTGGCTATAATCAAGCCATAAACCATGCCATCAGCCGTTAGTCCTTGGAACCATGATCTCCTGCCA
Source organism: Castanea sativa (assembly GCF_040712315.1). Taxonomy (NCBI): domain Eukaryota; kingdom Viridiplantae; phylum Streptophyta; class Magnoliopsida; order Fagales; family Fagaceae; genus Castanea; species Castanea sativa. Next base: position 34,228,751 of record NC_134016.1, on the reverse strand, counting down.
ACAGGAGAAGATAAATTATAAACTTATTGAGATACAAGAGTTACAAAACAGTTAAGTTACTAGTTATATTAGAGCAGAGGTATGAGTCTCTCAGTAAGTCAGTCCTCATATCTTTGGTTAGAGGCCTAGTCATATAGAAAATCATTGTTCCATCTGTTGTATATGGCCAAAATAATTTGAATAGGCCAATTGTATATGGGCAGGAGCTCGCTAGGCCATCACTTGAGTTTGGACTGTAGGCCATCCATGCTCTCCTCCAAGCTCACCCACCACAAACAACGCTCCCCCCCCCCCCCCCCCCTTGTCCATTCACCTTCCAAGCATGGACACTGTGCACTTAAAAGTGCATTATTCATAAAGTGTTTTCTTGTATCTTCTTTTGTTCACAGAAAAACGAGTTCAGGTTTGGATGTTTCCCATTGTTAGGCCTTTTGGAAATCTTTGTTCTCAGAGATCAGTTTTCTGGAAATAGGCTACCGAACATGTTTGAATGAAATGAAGTATTTTATATTTAAAGCTAGAAAACTACTTTTTAAACAATTCCCAAACAGGGCCTAACAGGTCCATACTATATATCCCATTTTCATGTTCTGAACTCAATAGTTGATACTTTGATCAAAGCAAATCTTGTAATCTTCATGATGCAAAAAGGACTTCCTGAATGTAAAAAATAGTTTCTAAAAAAAAAAAGAATAGTTACACACCCACAATAATTTCATGTTATGCATTACCATGATAAAAATAAGCACAGTACTAGTCATTAAAGTATTTAGGCTTCCCAAGGAAGTTACTGCTAATTGTTCAAGAAATGAACGATGTTACTCTTTTAAGTAATGTATCAGTATCACCCCACACAATGAAAAGTACTTCTATAACAAAATGTTTCAAACTTCTGGGAGAGCAAGATCAAGTTGAGAAGAAAGAGGGTTCTTTTCAAAATCAAGCAGTTTGTGATCAAATCCAGAAAACATGTCAACTAATCAACTTACAATTTCATCGCTACTGAAACAAACAAGACATTGCAGCATTGAATCCCTAAAGACTGAGAGTAGTTTCAATGATCTACAGTCTTTTCATGTCAAATAGTAACAACACATCCACCGGAAGAACGCATGAACAATATGTCAAGAACAAGAACATTAAAACAATCAAAAAACTATTTTGAGATAAAGACTGAAAGAGGAGTATTCTCCATAACAATATTGATTGAGTAGTTTTACTATGATTCTGTAATTGTTCTCTTAACACAATATTCCATGTAGCTGCCCAGTGCTTCTTGTTTCATACGATTTGTGTGTAAAATATTCTGTCATTGTTCTCTTAACAACTCTTTTAGGATATTTACAGTCATTTATTAATGTAGTTCTGGGGGTTGAGCGTGAGTGGGTTTTTTACAACATTTTCCCTAACACACCAAAAATTAGTGACAAGATATCAACATAGACGGTGCTAGTTAATCTCAGGAACCAAAGGATAATGGCAAATGAAAATATAGATACAACACAATAAACAATGTACATTGTTACACTTTTTGTATTGTTGTTCACAATTTAGCAAATTAATATTCTATTTACATTTGAAATTAAGTCATCCAATACATATATTACTTTGTAAATTCAAATTGGTAAAAAATACAGGTTCTTTTTTTAGGAATAGAAACAGCAATGGAGTGTATCACCCAATATGGAAATTCTGTACAGCCATTTACATCAATAAACATATGACACGTATACACAAGTACACAACTTTACTCTCACAAGTCAAATCAACCATAAAAGCAGAAGCAACTCCAAGACTCTTTTAGGCCTTTTAGCACATGAAATCATTCTGAGAAGAAAATTACAAGTCTTTTTCATTTTTCCATTTCTTTAAAATGTTAAAAAGCAATAAAAAAACAGACCCTTTAGACTATAGCACAAAACAAACACATTACCAGCCGCGCCTATGGGAATCAAAACTTGGGTTGAACCTAAAGCTCTGCCAAAAATTAGTGACAAGATATCAACATAAATGGCGCTAGTTAATCTCAGGAACCAAAGGATAATGGCCAATGAAAATATAGATACAACACAATAAACAATGTACATTGTTAAACTTATTGTATTATTGTTCACAATTTAGCAAATCAATACTCTATTTAAATTTGAAATTAATTCATCCAATACAAATATTACTTTGTAAATTCAAATTGGCAAAAAATACAGGTTCTTTTTTTACGTATAGAAACAGCAATGGAGTGTACCACCCAATATGGAAATTCTGTACAGCCATTTACATCAATCAACATATGACACGTATACACAAGTACACAACTTTACTCTCACAAGTCAAATCAACCATAAAAGCAGAAGCAACTCCAAGACTCTTTTAGGCCTTTTAGCACATGAAATTATTCTAGAAGAAAATTCCAAGTCTTTTTCATTTTTCCATTTCTTTAAAATGTTAAAAAGCAATAAATAAAAAAAACAGACCCTTTAGACTATAGCACAAAACAAACACATTACCAGCCACGCCTATGGGAATCAAAACTTGGGTTGAACCTAAAGCTCTGCCTTTGAAATTGAGCTCTGAGAAATGGGACTCTGCAATCTACAAGGCTCTTGCTTGTTGAGACCCTCAAGAGGGTATTTGGGGAATTTAACAAGAACTGCTTTGCAATCACAGGATTTGAGAAAAACCCATGAATTGTTTTCCCAGAAAAACTGTGCCATGATGAATGAGAGTGGACCTGGTGGTGAAGTGGGTGAGACAGAAAAGAGCTGAGAGACTGGTTTTGGGGTTTGGTGAGAGAAGAGAACGGTTTGGAATTGTAAGAGTGATGATGAGAGTGAAGGAGTGAAGAGGAAGTGGAGGTGTTTGAGAGTTTCTTTGGAAGGTTTGAGGAGGCACGTTTGAGAGACAATAGCCTCTGCATTTTTCTTTCTTTGGGTTTGAAAAATTGCTTTTGATTTGGCGTTTTTGCTTTTGTTTTAACAGTTCTTTCCTTGTAGACTTGGCAAAGAAATAAAAGAATGGTGATTTTTTTTTAATTAAAAAAAGGTATGTAATTTTTTTTTTGTGGATTTTGCTAACGTATATCTTAAGTTAATACAATAATTAATTATTTTTAAAAATATTTTTTCAAGAATTGAAAAAGTATTGACAATTTTTTCAATTCTCAATAAAATATTTAAAAATTAAATGGCTTAATACGTTCCAGCACACATTAACCGGACTTTTTTTTTTTTTTTTCCCCTTTTTGGGGGACAGAAGCGATAGAATTATAGTAATGTATAAAAGTACAAAAAGAGGCACTACTGTCAGAGAAGTTTAAAGCAACTTGACCAACACAAGTTTTGTGATAGTTGAAGTACTTGAGAAAGGAGTAAATGAATTTTTTTTTGGGTTGGAAAAATTATATATTTCTCACATGCCATTTTTAAGTTATTTGTATTTTCTTCTAAAAAAAATTTATTTGTATTTTATTTAGTTGTAATTTAGAAAAATATCATTTTATCGATCCAATGTTACCTTCAGTATCTTTAACTCAGATTAAATTGATTTTAAAAAAAAAAACTCAGATTAAACTCATGAAGTAAATTTATTTATTTTTGTATAGTCCATAAAATAAATGATTTATTTTAAACACATCACACACCTTACATATTAACTATTTAGCTCGTTTTAATATTTCAAAAACAAACTTGTCTTTGGTAGTACTTTCATATATATATATATATATAGAGAGAGAGAGAGAGAGAGAGAGAGAGAGAGAGAGAGAGAGTCCCAAATTTCTATTATTATATGCTTTCTATTTGTTTAATCATGTAAATGGGCACATAAGCTCCTTGTTATTAAAATTATTTCATTTAAATGTCTTTCAATTGCCATGTCACATTTTACTTTATTGACATAAATATAAAAGTACAAAAATTAAAACAAAACATTTTAAAGAATAGTGAAATAGACCATTTTACCACCGTGCACCTTTAGTGCTATGGTCACTCCACAAATATAAATGTTTGTAAGGTGTTGGAGGCAAGAGCCGGAGTTTAAGTCTCCTGGAAGGAACTTCACACACACACACACACACACACACACACACTTAGATTAGGCTAGAGTAGAAACTCTATCTTGTATAAAATAAAAAAATATAAAAATAAAAAGACTATTTTGAAATATAAAGGAGATATTGAGTATTAAACCTATAGTTTAGGCAAGGAAAAAAATTCTTACCCCAATACTACATATCATAGTAAAATATGACATCACAAAATAGTAAGTAAAATATGAATGCTATATTTACATTACACGTATGTATGTATCTTTTTAAGAAAATGCATCTATCTTATAAAAAAAAAACTTTTGAAAATTCACAGCTTTTATAATTAAACATATAAAACACATATTAAACTTTTCTGTATTTTGCTTATATAAAAATATTTCAACTTGATTTATTTTCAATACATTTACTGGTAGTATCTATTATAAATTTATAATTAAGAGAATTGAAAAGGTTAGTTATGTTTTCTCAAAAAACAAAAAGAAAACATTAGTTACATATTTTATGAACTCTATAAAAACTCCTACTATTTGTCTAATATAATTCAAACTCAAAATTAAACAAGGATATAAAAGTGATTCAACAAGAATTTTATATAAAAGCTATATAGAAAAAAAAAATTAAAATGCCCAAAAATAACTTCTCCTTTCTCTTGAAATTTTTTTCACTCACACTTGTTAAATATTTTTATATCCTACTTTTCCTCTTTAGTTGGAAAAATATTAGATAAATATTAACTCTATTTTAGAGAGTGTAAATTAATTTTTTTTTCTATTCTCTTAATAAAAGGGGGAGTAAAATTTTTCATTTTATTCTCTTAATAAATTTTTGTATTTTTTATTTCACTTTTTTACATTTTTTAAAATAATTTCAAAATGTATAAATAAATGGATAGAGTTTAGCTCCAAATTGGTTTAGAGCAATATTCTCCAACCTACTATGTAGCGATTGAAGATGTCATCTATATGTAGTTTTTGTCACTTGACATTTTAAATAAATTATGTGACTTGATTAAATAATATACATGGATGGTCTTATAAATCACTGAATAATAGCTTGAAATCTAAGATGACAAAAATGACCTGCCCCTGCATGACTTACCCCTGCCCCACTTGATCGAGGATGGGTTTTGCTCACTCCACCCATCTTGTCTTATCCTGTCCCGTCCAGAATGTTTATATATATATATATATATATATATATATATATATATATATATATATATTCAAGTGTTATATTCAAAATACTTGTGTCTACTTCTCTCTTAGTGCTCTCGTGGTTGTCATTTTTATTTTCATATTTAGACAAGGTAACTCTCCAAATTAGAATGGATACTAATCCTTCAAACTTCTCATATATCTTTTTATTTGATGTAGATTTTGAAAATCTAACAATTGGATTGCATATTCTCTATGTTTTTAACATATACGTCAAATTTCATCTAAATCGAATGTTATTTACTATTTGATCAATAAACTCATTTTTTATGCATATTTTTAGATCACAAAACATAAAATTTAAACAATTGATTGATAACATAACCACATTTTTTTTTTTTTTGAAAATTTGCAAGCATAGAGGATATAATAAGAACATGTAATCCAACGGTTAAATTTTCAAAATTCATATCTAAAAAAAATATTTTTAAAAAAAGATTTTGAAGTGTTTATCTCTAAAATAGTTTGAAGATAAACTTTTTCCTTCGTATTTATCTCATTAATGTTAAAGCAATCTCATTAGTATTAGTAAAACATCTCCAACTAGTCCCAAATCCAACATGACCCACAACTAGGACACATGAGTTTTGCCCACCCCAAAGAAGAGACTGGGTGAGGGTAGGGCACACAAGATCTGACCTCACCTCGCACATTACCATCCCTAGTTGGAAGAAGATAAGTCTGAACCAGTTTTGACTTTTAAGTCAAACTTTTTCCTTTTAAAAAAAAAGGAGAGCTTGTTGTTCTAGCACAAATAGCCTAGACAACGTCGTTAACTTTAAGCAGTTGTGAATTGCATTCTCCAGCCTCATCGATCATTGCCTTGGGCCTCAACCCCTCTACTTGACTGCTTGGCACCAATGGCCCTAAAGGGTCAAGTTCAAGTTCTAACTAGAGCCACCTTTATCACCTTACTTCAACTCCAAAACCACCACCAACTTTCCCAACCCTAAAATCTCATTTCTTTTTATCAATCACCTCAATTGCTTCTCAGTGAAACCTTGTTTTATAAAAAAGGAAAGTTAGAAGATCCAAAATAATGTGACCGAAAAATAGGCCAATGAAAACCCATACAAATTCAATTTTAGCACTCACTTTGCACACAATTTTTGACAGAAAAATAGGCCAAACATATTGTGAGCAAATCAAAATAGTTCAAGGCACCCATCCAAAATAGCATATCAACCACAATATATATATATATATATATATATATATATATATATATATATATATATATATAAAGAGAGAGAGAGAGAGAGAGAGAGAGAGAGAGAGAGAGAGAGAGTCACCTTGGGTTGTTGGCTGCAAAACATTCAATGAGTGTGAGAGGTCTGGGTGATTTTCTTCAAACTCTACCACTAGAAAACAAATGTCACAAAGAAGAAATGCAACATAGTTCAGAGATGAATTTTTTTAGTGAGAGTGAAATTTCGTGTGTTTGTGTGAGAGAGAGATGAACAGACCTTTGGAACTTGGAAGAGGCAAGAGCTTGTTACTTTGGTCGCTTTGGCCAATAATCTAAATGTGGACGCCCCAAAAAAGGGGGGAAAAGCTTGTTTAGGGCTCTTTTTCTTTCTTTTTTCTTTTCTTTTTGGTTTATCGCACATTGGGTCCTTGGCAACATAACTTTTATGTGCTTGTGTCTCTAGGGTGGGGTGCGTGTGTGTATGTGAGTCCCTTTTTCTTATTTTTATTTTAGAAGTTGCCACCAACCATTGATCTTGTATTATATGTGATTGGTCACCTAGAGGTCTAATTCATTTTAGGTTACCTAATTAACTAAACCGAATTCAAGGGTTTATTAATTAAGTCAAACCAAGGAAGTCAATATCGTATCAAAGGCTATACCGGTTTGGCCAGCGGTACGATATATTTCAGATACCGGTTAATACCGATGTACCGTTTTGAGTTTACCGCTATTTTTTACTATTTTATACAATATACAAAGTTATAATGATTTTTTTGATAAACATTTAGTTATAATGATTATTTCATTGGTATGTTTAATGTTTTATATAATACTTTAAAGTAATTAAAGAGAGTTTTTTTTTTGAGAAAAAAAGTAAATAAAGAATACTCTTCAAGAAATTATATAGATAAGTATCTACTCTAAAATTTGAACCAACAAAAATAAAAATATAAAATTCTCAACTCATTAAAATCAAATGTCTACTCACTGTCACATCATCTAGTTCAAGTCTCAGCATTGGCTTCTTAAAATTAAAGGTAATTTAAATAAATAATGAAAGAAATCAACTCATTTCCCACTAAAATTACGGTTTCCAAGCAATCTGATATAGTTTTCCAAGCAATCTAATAAATTCCTTTCCAATCCTTTACTTTGTCTTCCCAACCCACTTCTCAATTTTCGTCTCTTCCTCTCCGCACTTCTCTGTCTGTGTCTTCCCCAGTTCCTCAAAAAATCTGTAACAACAAAGTCTCTCTTTTACATTTTCGGTCTTTCATTCACTCTACCCCTTTCTCTCTCCCAAAAGTGGAATCTTCGGTTTTGTAAGTTTAAAAAACTGGAGTGTTCACCAGTTACCTATTGCATTTTTCTTATTCTTTCTGCTGGGTTTTCTTAGCTTACTCAAATTTGAATTTCGTGTTTCAGCCCGATATCCATTTACCAGCTGAAACAGCCGAATTTTGCTGGTACGGCCGGTATTTTTTTCGATACGAAACGGGAGATGTACCTGTACCGGAGCACTAGCTGGTATGGTATCACCCACACTGAGTCAAACCAAAAAGTCTCGAACCAAAGATTATGGACTCGTAAGTTTGGTTACATGTAGGGAAGGTGTTAGGCACCCCACAGTGCTTATCCGAAGATAGTACCCCAATTTAATTCATTTCAAACGTTGCCTTTTGTGAAAAAATAGAATACTTGGCATTTAATTTTTTTTTTTAATTTTTTGCAAACAATATATATATGTGTATATATATGTGTGTGTGTGTGTGTGTGTGTGTACATGTGAGTAAATATTTACCATATAGCTAACATGTGAATATCAACTCCAATGAATATTTACAAACAAAGCATGTGAGGTATATACATAGATAGCATATGAGAGAACATTTAAAAATAATTACAAGGACATGCAAGTAGAATATTTAATATATAGATAGCGTGTGAATACTAGCTATTATAAATAAATAAACTACAAAAAAGAAAAAAGAAAAAGAAAAAGAGAGAGTTGGAAGGATAGCACCTTGTTGTCATCCACAATTTTCTCATTTTTATCATGCAAAAAAAATGGCAAATAAAATACATTATTGCCGAAGAAAATGATAGTGTCAATGTAAGCTTGATTAACAACACGATTCTAAGGAAAATTTTTAAAAACATAACGTTAGTCCTATTTTTATTTTTGAAATGAACGTTTGGAAAAAACATATTTTTTGAAGAAAGATTTTGTTTTGAAAAGAGGAAGTTTAGAAAAAGGTACTTTTATCATTTTTTTTGAAAGAAAGAAGAAACGATTTTTAAAAAAATAAAAGAAAACCTCATTTCCAGATTTTTTTTTAATGGAAAAGATATTTATTTTTTAGAAAGAACATTTTTAAAGGAAAGAAAAAATTTTAGGGTCAAAATATAATTTTGGAAATATTTTTGGCAAAATATAACATTGGAAAAGTTTTGGGGTCAAAATACAATTTTGGAAAATTTTTGGGGTCAAAACATAATTTTGGAAAAAATTGTGGTCACAATATAATTTTGGAAAATTTATGGGGTAAAATATATTTTTGGAAAAGTTTTGGGGTTAAAATATAATTTTGAAAAACTTTTGGGGACAAAACATAATTTTGGAAAAAATTTGGGGTTAAAATGCAATTTTGGAAAAGTGAATAAAAATTTTTCTATTTTGAGAAATCATTTCCTTAGAAAAGCATATTAAAGGAATTTGTTTACCAAGCATATTGATCTATGGCAACATTATTGATGAGAATAGTAAATTATCAACAAGAATAAAAGTTCTATAGATTTAAACACAAGTAAAATGAAGTGATGAAAATTAAATGACAAATAAAGTGCTGAAATTTAAATGACATTAAAAATAAAGTGATGAAATTTAAATGATGTTAAAGTAAAAGAGCTTGAAAAATAAAGTGTTTAAATATGAATAACTTTAAAATAAAGTACTGGAATTTAAATGACAAGGAAAATAAAAAGCTGAAATTTAAATGACATGAAGTAAATGGCATAAAAGTAATGTGCTGAAATTTAAATGATATAAAAGTAAATAATTGAAATTTAAATGACATAAAAGTAAGAGCCGAAATATTGTAAAGGTTAATTAAAAAGGTTTTTATGTCTCTCTTAAATAGACTTTAATCTCTTTCAAGCCTTATGGGTACTTCATCACAAATAAATAGGAGTTCTAAGCCATCAACCATTCTTATGAGACATACCTATATTGTGCTTTATTTGAGGTTTAAAAATCATTTAAGGGAGAGAGGATATATTTATTTAGGTGTTTATATATGTGTATGTGTGTGTGCGCGCGCGCAATAAAGTAAAGGGGGAGGGAATTGTGCAAGAAATTAAAGGGATGATATAAATTAAAAGGGGATGATGATTTCTTTCCCCGAAGGGTACCTACTTCTCATACAAAGCCTAGGAGATGGTCCAATACCTATCTAGGGAAACAAACACAATAACACAAGCAAATAATAATATGAACATAACGATAAAAGATATATATATATATATACACACACACACACACACACACACACCCAAAGCGTAGGAATTTAGAGCAACTACAAGCAATGGACAAGATAAAGAAAATGAATTTTATACATGGAAATGATGTTACAAGATGGTAAATGAGAGGGGGATGGGTGTAGTTATTAAGAAACTAACCCAACCCTACAAGCTTGCCCACAAAAAATTACAAGCAAAAATGGAAGAGGTTTTTTTTTTTTTTTATAAATTTTTTATGGTGGGTTTCCTAGAGAGAGAGAGAGATAATTTTTTCAGAATTTCTAGGGTTATTTTTTCCAGAATTTTCTCACTTTTTCTCCCTATTTCTCTATTTTTCACTCATTGTCACATGAGTTTCATTGTTTTAGAGATAAGAAAACAGGGGATAAATGATTAAAAGAGATGTGACTTTCATTATAACCCTACATTAAGTGATAATGACGGTAGAGAAACAACTATTATCATTTGTTTGTGTGCTGAAAAAACAACTAGGTTTGAAGTTGCCTCTATAATCCAACCATATTCATTGCTAATGACAAATAAGCTTTATCTTTGTTTTTGTTCAGAAACTTGATATAGGAGAATCTCTATTATTTAGTAGTAATGTACCAAAAACCTACGACAACTCTAGCCACCGTACCACAAAACTCTAGCCTTTCCTCTATCTACTATACATTTCTTTGGAAAAGGATTTTCAACGAAGTTAAGTTCATTAAAAAAAAAAAAGAAAATTGTGTGCTTGAAGAAATTCTATCTGATAAATATATTTATTGCAATGAAAATTATTGTTGCAATATCTTGTTACACCAAATCAAGTCGTTGGAATAACTTATTGCAATGAAAAATGTTGTTGAAATAACTTATTGCAATGTAAAACGTTGTGATAAATTATTGCAACAAACAATGTCATTGCGATAACATATTGCTAGAAATTCATTGTTATTAGATCATTCAATCAATATAATCCATATTTATTGTCACCAGGGACGGAGCCAAGGTACAAACCTAAGGGGGGCAAAGCTTAATGTAAAGCTCATAAAATTTCATCACATTCATTGGCATCGTAATCTTATATTTGTAGATGCAATTTGAGATTTGTAGTGAACTAATACTAATTTTGGTGATTTTTCAAATTTTAATTTTAAGATTTTTATAAATTATGACATCAACATTAGAGGTTAGCAACAATAAATCATCAATATTAGCTTATGAATAATGCTAGGGATACATCCAACTACACACTTGAATCCACAACATGCCTCACAAATAAACATATCCTACAAACCACAACAAACTTTTTTTTAGAGATAGTTTTCAACCTATGATGTTTAATAAATTATACCAGCAGTTGAGCTATAAAAAATAAAATTACAACAATATTAATATTAATTCATTGCACAACTTGAAATCTACCATGTTTCTACTAAGCGCTAAAGTCAAACAAAGTACAGAGTACAGACCATCAATTTTAATTTTTCTCTTTTTCCATTAGGCCGTCTGCCCATTAACTTCTCTAACGATAGCCACACATTTGATTTTTAAAACATTAAAACAAAAATCCAACTTTATTTTTTATTTTTAATCTTTCTTGTTTCACTTGTTCCATTTTTCTCATTGTACCAGTGAGTCTATGACCAACATATTATTTAAATTTTTTATTATAACATACTCTCTCTCTCTATATTTCTCTTTCTTGAAATCTCAGTGAATCTTATCTCTATCCTTTGCTGACATTTTCTATTGACACTTATCTCTTCTCTATAAAAATTTGAGTTTTTCTCCGTCTCCCTCACTCTTTATTCTTGCTAATGTTACAGCTTGAACTATGAAGCAGAAGATGAAGACATACTTAAACCCGGCATTAGCGGTAATGTCAACGACAAGGTCTGTTCAGATCCACCATTGATTCTTGTTTCAAACTTGATCAGATAATATCAGATCATTTAAACGAGATCTCACTCAGTTCTCTCTCTCTCTCTCTCTCTCACACACACACACACACACACACACACACATATATTTATATATATTATATGAAAGTGCAATTTTTAAAAAAGTTGGGGGGGGGGGGCATTGCCCCCCAAGTCCAAACGTAGATCCGTCCTTGATTGTCACGATTGCAATGACTAGTTTCGTTGCAATAACCTTATTTTTTAAATATAGAAAAAAATATTTGTGGCAGTGACTTTATAACATTGATACTTTTTGTTGCAATAACCTATTGCCATGAAGTTTATTACAACAACGCGCAACACCTTTTTGTTGTTGCAATAAGACTTATTGCAATGAAAAATGTCATTGCAACAATAAATTTTTTTGTTGCAATCACTTTATTGCATTGATACTTTTTGTTGCAATAAACTTCCCCAAAAACTGACGACAACTTCGAAGGCCATTGTGGTGTCCCGCACTAATTAGGACATTAAATTAAATTAAGAGACCCTAATGGTTAGTAATGGAGCGTTAAATCTTAATTAGCATGAATCATTAAACTAAAAATGTTACTTATATATATATATATATCATTTGGACATTAAATTAAATTAAGAGACCCTAATGGTTAGTAATGGAGCGTTAAATCTTAATTAGCATGAATCATTAAACTAAAAATGTTACTTTTATATATATATATATATATATCATTGAACTAATATATATTCAAGCAAGGAAACTAGTGATCACACGCATTTTCCAACATGAAAGTAATGATTCTCATGAAAAGTTTATGAAACCTCAGTTATGTGTTTAATGATTAGGCTTTTTCAAAATTATGATCACAATTTATGTTTTGTAAAGTAAGTTCCTCAAATGAGGTATTACAGTATGTTATGAAACATGTGATCAAGAGTTATGTTTCCAAAATGAGATTTATAAATAGTTTATGCAAACCCATGAAACCATTTTGGCATGAAATCTATCACAAGCAAGTCATATCCACATGTTAAAATATTATGTCTATCATGCATTCCATGCATGTTGTTATATCCTTATGTCACACATCTTTTATTGAGCACGTGGAACTCTCACCCCATAACATTTTCAGTGAGCAGGTACTTCTCTTTTTGCAGCCTGAGGTCTTAGCAGTGGAGGAATCCTGATAGAGATATTTTGAGTTTTGGAATGCTCTAAGTACAAATTAGTAGTGGTATATGTTTAGTTGAGAAAGAGAAACATTAAGGATAGTTATGTAAATATTTTTGCTATACTTTGTATTTTGGTGGTTACCCAAACATTATGGGGTTGTATTTATACTCTGATGGTTTACTAGGTGCTCTGATATTATCACTTCTTGATGTTTAGCAAAGTTATCCAAATGATTAGATTAAGAAAGCGTATAACAATATGTAAAGAAAAGTAAAAAAAAGGAAGAAATTTTTTATATAAGTTAAAAGGCTTATGTTAATATCGGGCATAGGCTTGGTATTAGCATGCCGGTCCCGATTGCTAAATCCTAGTTCGGATTTGGGTTGTGACAGCCATAGTACCATAAAACTCTAAGGTTATAAACTTATCTTCCTTGTCTTGCATGCTAGCATGTTCACTGCTAGCCTTTCCTCAGTCTATTGTACATTTCTTTGGAAGAGGATCAACAAAAAGTTGAGAATTTTCAATAAAGTTAAGTTCATTAAAAGAATGAAATTGTGTGCTTGAAGGAATTCTACTTGACATATGACAAGTCCAAGTGATTAAGAAATGTTAAATTAGACATGGTCGAAGGAATTTCACCTGATAGATTAATTCGTGAGAGATCAATTGACTCTAATGCTTTCATTTTCCCAAAATTTTATGGTATCTTTCCCATCAAATGATTTTGAGACAAGTTTAAAAAAATCAATTCAGAATTGTCTAAAATTTCATCATGAATTGATTTAGACAAGTTGTTACTTGAAAGTCTATTATGTTAAAAAGATAAGGCTCCTTTCATATTCTAATTCATTTCCTTTGGAAAACAACGTAAGTGTCTCAAAATATCCTCCATATTTACTCAAATTATTAAAACCATTTCTAAAACTTTTTCTTGGGAATGCCAAGGCAGTACGATTTTTCAAGCTGTTGAGTATGAGCCTTACTAAACTATTACTGGCAAGATTTGATACACCAAGAAAAGAAAGTTGACATATTTGTAGAGGTACATGATCCTTGAATACATTTGATCTTAGTTTCAGAATTGAAATAGTTGTCATTTGTCCATTTTAGAGTGGTATGATTCATGAGAAATGATTATCACCTATATCAATAAGCTTTAGATTTAAGCACTTTTTCAATGATGAAGGAATATTTCTAGAGATGCTATTGTTTAGTAAATGCAATGTTTTGAGTCTAACTAAAGACCCTTATGGAGTAAAGAATACTACCAACCATATTATTGCTCCCTAAGTTCAAATGGGTCAAAGACTACCAGCATCTTAAACAATGAGAAAGTTCTACTGATAAGAGATGTTTTGATGCATCTAAATTTTAAAATTTTTGTTTTTATTACTTTTTTTGGCACAAGGACATGGAAATGGGCCTAGAAAATGAGTTGTTAACTATATTGAACACTCTGACCTTTGCAGAAAATTTTGGCATTTGACCCTTCAAATGATTAGATCTTAGATTTATTTCAGAAGAATAAAACATAATGTCTGATATATCCTATTCTATCTTGTTGTCAGAGAGACTGATGCTGTCAATGTTTGAAATCCAATTCCAAAACCAAGTTAGAAGCTTGCTCAATTTTTTTTACATATTTGGGTTTGACCTATTGCAACAACTTATTTATTTGTAATAGAGGTACATATTGTTTTAACAATTAATTTCATTGCAATACATCATTTATTGCAGCAAAAAATTAAGAGTTATTACAGTGAAAAAATACTAATGTGATAAATCAACACCTTTTAAGTTACTATTGCCCTGAAAATGAAGGTAAGTAGTGGGAAGTTGAGAGTAGTGTTGATAATTGTGCAATTGCTAGCTTATGTGATTCTTCTTATTCCTTCATAAAGCACCATTTAAAAAAAATAAAAAAAAATTTCTTTGACTTTTTGGCCTATATATAAAATATATATGGTGTGATTTTTTATTTTATTTTAAAATTATAATAATATTACGGAAATATTAGTTGGCACTGTAATATACTCCTTAATGATGGGTTATTGTGAGTCTAACTAATAAAAAATTGGCATGCATTGATGAGAGGTGTTAGTAATACAATTGAAGTGATAAATGGAACTCAAAAAGTTAGTTCTACTGGCTCGACACCCTATAAAGCCAGTAAAAAATTTGACATAAAACAAAAAATATGACATAAAGAAATTTCTTGATAGGTACCTTATGGTGCTCATTAACACTACTTATTATGCGATTCTTTCTTCTTTGTAAAGTACCATTTTTAAAGCATTTTTTATTTAAAAAAAAAACTCTAACTTGTTAATTTCCAAATAATAGCGTTTCACAAAATCACATATTGTTTACTATGAACGGGAGGAGAAAGCCAATCTCTTAAGGTTAGACTATGATTTAAAAAACAGATCGGAGGATTCGTTTTCCGACAGATGGTCAAATCAGTGACATCATAAATAAATAAATAATAAAATATATAAATAAATTAAATTCATAATCACTTATAAAATTGGAAAATACATAGATTTTCATAAATTTATTTTCTCTTTAAATTTACTAAAATTTTTTTTTAAAAAATTTAAACTCTTTTACCTTACTATCTAAACTATAACCCCAGTTATATGGGTTAAAATTAAAGTTTATTTTGTTAATAATTGTATATACCAAAGTTTTTTTTTTAAAATTTTAAAAAATGAGTTATTTGTTTCAAAATATATTTTGATTATGTTGTTTAAACAAACTTTTTTTTTTCTTTGGTTGAGAAGAACGGGAAAATATCCAAAAGGCCCTTGCTAATCTTTTTGTGAAAAAAAAGAAGAAGAAGTTAAAAAGGCCCCAAAGCACTACAAAAGAATATGAGCCCATGGTCCAAAACAATAGATCCTGGTACACACACAAAAGAAACTAGCCTAGACAACATCGTTGAACTGCATTCTCAGCCTCATCGCCTTGGGCAAGCTCCTCTATTAGGCATCAATGGCCCTGAGGGGTCGAGTTCGGGTTCTAACCAGAGCCACCCTTCATCACCTCACTTCAACTCCAAAACCACCACCACCACCACCACCAACTTTCCCAACACTAAAATCCCACTCCTTTTCATTAACAACAGCCCCAACTGCTTCTCACCAGTCCCACTACAGGAAACAGATTTCCCTCGCCAATGTCCTCCAAAGGTACGGTTTCCCAACCTCACAACTCCACAGTTTCCTCACAAGCCACACTTTTTTACTCAGCATCACTTCACATGAGCTTGAAAACTCTCTGGGTGTTCTCCTAAAACTTAAAATTCCACAGAAATCTTTGGTTTCATTGATATCTGACTGTCCTGGGGTCTTGGAATTTGAATTCCTTAGGAAGTGGGAAATGGGTTTATCTGAATTCGGGTTTTCGGGTGCTTCCCCGAGGATGATCATGAATGTGCTGGAACTTGCTAGGAGATTCCAGTTAGACCCAGATGGATTTTCTAGGAGTGTTAAGGTTTTGAGGGGTTTTGGGGTTACTGATGGTACTGTGAGCAGGGTTTTAGAGGGTTTTCCTAGAGTAATTATGATGAATAAGAAGGAAATGCATCGGAGAATTGAATTCTTGATGGTAATTGGGATTCCGAGAAATGAACTTGATCGGGTGTTTCGTTTGTTTCCTAGTATTTTAAGATTTGGGGTTGAAGATAGGTTGAAGCCATTGCTTTCTGAGTTTAGGGGTTTGGGGTTTAGTGAGGATTTGATTAGGAAAGAAATTGTTAGGGAACCCAGAATTCTTGGTATGGAATTGGGAGAACTTTCACGGTGTTTGGAATTGCTGAGGACTTTGAAATGCCGGGAGTCAATCAAGGAGAAAATTTTTATTAAAGGAGCATTTAGAGCTGGGTTTGAAGTGAAACTGAGAGTTGACTGCTTATGCAAACATGGTTTGATTCGGAGAGAAGCTTTTAAGGTGTTGTGGAAAGAGCCAAGATTGATTATATATGAGATTGAGGACATTGAGAAGAAGATTGAGTTTTTGATGCATAGGATGAAATTCAATGTTGGTTGCTTGGTTGATGTTCCTGAGTATTTGGGTGTGAACTTTGAAAAACAGATTGTTCCTCGATACAATGTGATTGAGTATCTGAGAGAAAAAGGTGGGCTCGGTTTTGAATTGCAATTGAAGGATTTGATAAAGCCAAGTAGGCTTAGATTTTACAATCTTTATGTCAAGCCATATCCAGAGTGTGAAAAAATGTTTGGGAGATTTTCAGGTAGTGTTGAAGTTAAAAGCCAACATCCAGTTGGTCTTTGGAAGCTCTTTAAGCCACAACAGCACTCAGACTCCAAGGAAGATGTGATAAACATGAAATGCTTCATGGAATCACTAGGCTAAAGGAGGAGAGAGAGAAGAGATTGGTCTCATGAAGTGCTTCATGAATCATCTTTGTTATCCGAATTGAAGAGTTCATGACTGAGTTGTTTCTGTTATATTCTCAATGATGAAGTTTGATTTCATGATTATTTTTCATCTAGTGTTTGGTAAAGGATACCTGCATTGTATGAGAATGTATTCTACGGACATTTCCTGACTTGGCTTTTGATAGATGCTCTTTTGGATGCATGCAAACCTCTTGTTGAAGTAGCAGGAATACATAACTGTTGGGACTTAACTTACTACCCATAAAGGAAAATTGGTGGTTTGCTTGCTGATATGCATGCTAGTTAAATGAATGGCTGATATAACATTGGATGAGCAACGGACTAGAGGAAGTCGATTACAAGCAACTTCAGGAAAGTAAGCTGTGGGGCTGAAATTTCTGGTTCTTTACTCAATGTTGCTGATATACTTGGCTCGCAGTTGTCACAGAAACTAGGTTGCAGTATGAATCCTCCTCCTGCTTTATAATTTTTGAAGCACATTGTACTGTTCAGACCTTTACTTTCTTTATGCAAAAGAGGGTGGCAATCAGCAAAAATTGGATGCTGTGCTACTCATTTACTGACCCTGACAGAATGCATCTTGTGGCGTGTACTGTACATTATACTTGATTTAGCAAATTAGTTTGTAATTATAGATATAAGAAACAAGACTGTAATTTTATTAAGACTGTTTATGTCTTGCACTTAGGGAATATTGCTTGGGCGGATCAACTTTTTGCCCTTCATTTCTTCTGGCCAAATATATATATATATCGAGAGAGAGAGAGAGAGAGAGAGAGATGCACCCATTGTGTGCTCTCGGAACATTTTCATTTGTATTAGAGGTTACATGCGTTTCTGATTTAACTGCTATAGAGGATTAGAAAAATTAGCAATTTCCTGTTAATGGCCACTGAACCAACTACCAAATAAATTTCTGGAGGTGGTAGAGGCAGATTTGCCTACTGTCCTTGCGAAACCTCAAGCAAAAACCTGCTTAACGCTCAGTCTAAGCCTAGTCCAAATGCTGAGCAAGTAGCCTTGTTATTTTAATTAAGCCAGAGTGCTCTTGTCATTGCCATGGATCATTTCGAGCAATATGGCTACCATTTATGCCTCTTACCATCTATCTTCTATTCTACACTAGGATGACAAATGAGTGGCACTTGCCATTTAAGGTCTGTTATGGTTAATCAACCTAAAACCTCTCTACGACTGGAGCTACAGGGTCTTCTCCACCATGGGTGGTTGACCTTGGATCCAGTCTGAGTAGTGTCCTTTCTTTGCCTGTCCCTTACCTTACTCACTTGCACTAGCAGCAAAGATTACCCTTGCATTCAAAATAGAATTCTATTCCAAAGTAGGTTCTGTTGAGATGTGAAGTCTAATAGTTAAGGTGGGATTGGTTCTTGATAATGGCTTGATTTGCGAAGAGTACTATACTACTATGTGCCATGCAGAAGAAGAGGCACATTAAAAACAAAATGCTACCATTTTTATTACTCTATGTAACTTGATTGTTTTCCAACCTTGCTTATAAATAATTATGTTCCAAAACTAAATTTCAGTTTTGGTTCCTTGTAGTTGTCTCCTCACTAATGCAGTGTAGACACCGTCATTGGCGATAAGCTCATCATGAGTGCCACTTTCAACTATCTGACCATCAGAAACAACTGCCACAATGTCTGCACTTTTAACAGTTGAGAGCCTATGAGCTATTACAAAACAGTCCTTCCCTTCATCAAAGAATCCATAGCATCCTATAAGGTACACAGAACATGAGAAATTGTGAATTTATTGCATAAACTCACAAATCACAAAGACTAAACCTTGTTGTTAGCAGACCAATATAAAGAATTTTGAAGATAATTTGTGATGCTCGCCTGTACTAGGTATTCGCTTTCAGAATCCAAAGCACTTGTGGCTCCATCTAAGAGGAGAATTCTTGGGTTCATCAGCAGGGCTCTTGCAATTGCTACTCTCTGTTTCTGACCTCCAGAAAGCCTTACTCCACATTCTCCAACAATTGTTTGGTATTTGTCTGGAAACTTTGATATGAATTCATGTGCATTGGCCATTTTCTGCAATTCTCACCATTAAGATGGTCAGTACTGAAGGTTTTATACTTCTTAATTAGAAGGTAGGATACTGGGTAAGAAACGATGTTAAATCTTACTGCTACATTTTCCAAATCAATACTGTTGACTTTGCCATCAAATCCATAGGCTATGTTCTCCTCAATGGAGCAGTTGAATAGAACAGGCTCCTGGCTCACAATACTGATCTACACAATATAAAAGCAAAGTCTATTATATGATAATCTTCCAGAGGTTAAAAGTGAATAATGCATAATAGTGATGATTTGAAAGAATATTGTACTCCACATCTTATGCCTGGAGAAAATGATCTAGCATTGAAATTGAATACATTTTATGGGGTGTGTTTTTGAATATGTAGAAGCAACAATAGGATTAGTCAACACTACCTTTCTGTATAATCGAGCAAAATAATTACCTTTCTGTGTAGATGTTTATGTGATCTCTAGACGAGAGGAACCCCATTAAGAAGAATCTTTCCCTTGATTGGGTAATAAAACCTTTCAATCAAGTTTGCTATTGTTGTCTGCAGGAAACAATGAATTAAATGCATGAGCTGTAATAAGTACACCTAGTCCTGTTTCAGTTCAGAATGTCATTAAGAGGTTCTGATAAACATGGTAACAATATGAACCTAAGAATGTATGAACATAAAAAAGTTATAGAACTATTACTTTTCCGCCACCACTAGGACCAACAAGAGCAACCTTTGAGCCAGGCTGCAGTTTTAAAGTTACTCCCTGTTATTCACAGAACATAATAAATCATTTATCAGCACAAAATCAGTTTTCTATAAAGAAATGTATGTAGCGACACATAAGAAGTAATTAAAGCAAAAAAGATTACCTTTAGTATCATATGGTTAGGGCGGGATGGATAGGCAAACCAGACATCGTCCAACTCCAGTTCGCTGTCCTGATCGCTACAATCACAGTTCACAGATAGGTCCTGATCGCTACAATCACAGTTCACAGATAGTTCATATCATCAACATGTACTTTCAGGAAAATGATTATTCCCCTCTTTTCAGGCAAACTATGCATGTATCCTTTGCAATTCCTTGTTTAATCAATGAAATGTAATAATCTAATCTAACAGTGTTGGGGAATTAATTTACGTTACTTTTAACGTAAAATATGGAAATTGATGAGAAAATACTGCTAAAAATAAAATAATGGTAGAAATTATATTCCTGAGTAGAATGGAGAAATGAAATTGACTGTTTTTGGGTAAACACTATTTCATTTTGGGACCTGTGGCCCCTTCAAGGATGAGACATGCAATGACCATACAAATGGGGAATGTAAGCAAAGATTCATATTAGATATCTGTAAATGATTGTCAAATTTACAATCTATATGATTTTATAGATAAACACGTACACATCAGTGAATTTGCAAGAAAATCATACAAAACTCTTATCATGATTGCCACATATTGATTTTATAGGTAAGACTCTTATATTGTATCCTACACCATAACTCTGCACCACTAATGATGCTTCATGCCTTACACCACTCCAAAGATGCACAAATTCTCTCAAATTAGAATATGTATTACTGGAAAATTAGAGCAAGATCTAAGCAAGAAACAAATCCCAGGGGACACTTATTTCCAGACATAGGCATGGGTGATACACGGTCCAAAAGCTGGAATACCCGTTGCTAGCCCCTACTGCTTTCACTACAACGGTGTATCGCCCCGACAGTCCATATACAGCGGATCCAACTGTAGATAGACGATAGTTGAAGCAGTCAAGAAAATTTAAGAACCTTTACAACCAGATAAAAGGGTCTTACCCCGGTGCACAAGGCTTCTGCTTTTGAAGGAAATCTTTACAACTAGACAATTAATACTTAAATCTACAACAACTTGATGATACACCCATCTTCATATAAGAATAATGATGCCTCCATTTGCATGAAATTTTTTTTGCAAATGTCATGGAATTTACCTGTAAAACTATAAAGAATGAATGATGTAAGAGCACCCGTGGTTAAGGAGCCTGCGATTGTCATATTAGCTCCAAAAATCACTCCTATGATAACTGACAGTGATGATGCTGCATTTAGTCCTCCAATAAACAGTCCACTGACTTTCTGTGGCAGCAAAGAAATTAAGCTTCAAAGAGAGAGAGAGAGAGAGAGAGAGAGAGAGAGCACAAGGGAAATCACCGCTTGTTGAAGTCTGAGCTTGAAAGTCTCATCAACCTTCTCAGAGTAGCATGTTATCTCATATCCTTCTTGTGCAAAAGATCTCACTGTGCGTATGGCACCAAAAGATTCCTAAACAACAATAGAACATCGCATATCATCTCTTCTTTTGATAACTCCCACATAGGTATCATCATGTCATCAAAATATCTTATTGATTGAGGCTTTTGATCAACAGCATAATCTTTCTATGTTTCATAAGTGAAATAACAAAATTTTATTGCATAGATATACCTCAGCAATTGAAGAAGCTTCTGGAGCTGCAGCTTGAGTCTTACTGGAGAGTTCAGTAAGGCCAAATTTGCGTACAGCAACAGAAAGGGCCGGCACAACAGCCAGAACAAACACTAACAATTAATGATTGGTAAGGATAAGTCTCCTGGACTCTTGATGAAATAAATCAAGTTCAAGTACTACTGTTTCAATGATCAAGTGTTTACATGTTAGTTTCCATGATGTTGCAAACATGAAGCTAAGACCAATGAAAGCAGTTGCTAGACTTCTTAGGGCCTCAAAAAGACTGGTAGTTGCAGCACTTTTTATGATCTGAGTATCCTCAGATAGTCTACTAAGGAGCTCTCCAGTTCGAGTGATATCAAAGAAGGCTATTTCCTGCAAAACTCATTAACCATAGTATCAGGAACTTATATGCTGCAAAGTATAACAAATAAAGAAAGGAAAAAAAAACCATCCTTCAGCAGCCAAATGGAATATAAATACAAGAAAACATAATAAAAAATTGTTGAGACTAACATTTTACCTGGTGAACAAGGTGACTAAATAGGTTCTTTCTTAACTGGGCAACGACCCTTTCACTAGCAGAAGAAAAAAACCATGTTTGTAGTGCTGCAGAAATTGCTCTGATAAGAAGTCTGGGATGGTTAGTGATCTATTTGTAAACCCACAAAAATCTTTATTTTTTAAATTGCTTATTACAAACACCCGGTTGGTCTTGAACCCACGATCTCACCCTCTTCCTAACTCTTACAAAGGGAGGAAATGTCATTTGAACTAGAAATTATGCACAATCCCATAAAAATCTGTATGCAGTTCATTTGGATTGGATAGAACTATATTTGGATAACTAAAATCCAGTGAATCAACAGAGCAAACTTCTGTGACTCTAATGCCAATTTATTGATTATATATTGGAACTTTCCAACTTTAAATGCGTAGTATCTGCAGATCATGATACACCCATAGGAATTCTATTCTGATCACATTCTTCCTATTAAACAGGATGAAGAAATGAAGCAAGCAGTATATCTGTTTAGGAAGGAGCCAGATGAAGTAAGCATTTTATGGATAGAATAACAAGGGTCAAAAGGCAAGCAGTGGTCATACCCGACAATGATAATCAAAAAGATTTCAACTATGGTGTTTTTGACTGCATCATAAGCTTCAGCTTTCTGTTCAGGTGTTTTGATATCTCCTGATACAATGTCAATTATTTTCCCACCAAATTTTGGCTGCAGCAGGACCAATGCAATGTGTAAATCAACTACTAGATGTCTTAACACCAGCTTGAACAATCCAAGATAAAGATAGGGCACCAATACAAAGATTACATACAATCAGTAAACTTGTAGTGGATGCAATTAACAGAGCAAATGTTGAAATTATTAGCCTCCCTGCATCAGGCTTTGCCCGTAATATGATGAGACTTTTTAACTATTTAACACTCTCAAAGACGGGCTCTATTTCCACTAATAATAACCAAAATATATGTACTTCCAAGAGAATTATCCCTACAAAATCCCACATTTGCAGCCTGAAATTTTCAAGGTTTAAGTCATTAACTTAATTTGAATCAGTGATATAGACATTATATAATGATTTCAAGATCTATCAGAAGCTGCAATTACCGGTATTGCATCCCCATGCTCAAGGTCTGTCAATTGACGATCTGTCGAGGCAGCATTCCTCTTTCTCCCTCGCTATTTAAGATTAAAAAAAAATAGTATTAATTCAGGCTCAGAAATATTGATAAGTGTCACCTAGACTAGGATGAATTTGAATCCAGACAACTTACAAAAACTTAGTAGAATCATTTCACTAGAAAGAAGAAAGGTGGACCCAAATGGGTGACCGAAATGAAATTTCTGTTTGCCATAAACAAGGCCGGCTCAACAATTTTGGGGCTTTAGGCGAAAATTTTAAGTGTGGCCTTTTTATATTTAAATATTAATCAAATAATATATATATATATATATATATTAATTTTTTATTTATTTAAAATCTATTTTTCTTTCTTTTTGAGATGCAAAATTACTAATTAAGTTTTTGTATTTAAGTTCCTCTTACATTTCTTTTTCAATTGATAATATAACTAATCCACTTAATCTTTCTTGTAACATAGTAGAACAATAGAACTTGATTATTACAATTTTTCTAAAGCAATAACCACTATAAAGTCTAAACCTGCACAAATAAAAATTCATTTAATACATGGTTCAATAAATTAGTGTTACTATAATACAAATAAGTTGATATGATACACATCAAATTATTAATTGATATAATAATTTATAATAATAGATAAAGTGAGAAACCATGTCCATATAAAAAAAAAAGTGAGAAACCGTGTTAAGCAATAACAGTGGGCTGCACTGCACAGTTGCGATGTGATTAGTTAAAAGTTAAATAATTAAATTTAAAAGTTAATTGTGATTAGTAACATGTCTATTTGTAAGGCATATTTATTTAAATTTGTTTTATTTCTATTTCTAGCATTACTTAATTCTTTGAGCCTTCTTAATAATGAAAAAAAAGTAAACTAAAATGTATTAATATCTCTAAAAAATATTTATATATAAAAATTAAAATAAATAAAAAAATTTGCTTCCAAATTTGGGGCCTTCTCTAGTAAGGGGCCCTAGGCAATGGCCTAATTGGCCTAAGCCTAGGGCCGGCCCTGGCCATAAATAAACACACGGTAAGCATCAAGCAAGAAACTCAAGAGTGTGTCTTCTGTTGGAACTTGGAGCAATATGTAAAGGTAAAAACATATCTATTCTTTCATGCTCTTATTTGATACAGACTGAAAGGCAAATTGAACGAAATTCAAGAAATACAAACACTTTCAACACTTTACACTTGTAAGCACTGAAGAATCCAAGAGTGTGTGTTGCAGACGAAATAAAAACATTAGCACCATTTACTATTAAATCATCCTCTAAAATCAGAAAGCCTATACAGCAGCAAATTTGCAATGCAATTAACATGCGTGCATTCCCTAACAAAGTTAAATCTAAAAGCCATCAAACAAAAATACATTCTGCATGTAATCAGAAATTGGTACTAACAAACGGTATAAAGTTAACACTGAAGCAAAAAGAAAAACAAAATGTACAACCCACCAAACAAAACTTAGAATAACAACATATATACGAAAATGTGACAAGGGCTACAAAGAAAATCAAAATAAAATGAAACCCAATAGCTGAAATACAAAATAAATGAGATGAAGAGGCAGTAAAGGGTCAGAAGATGGCTTACTCCTCTCTCTAACAGGGGACCTCTCTCTAACAGGGGACCTCTCTCATCACTTTCCATACTGTACACTTTCTGAGAGTGGGGTCAGTCTAACAGGTAACAGTCTCAGGTTCCAAGATAACTGTGGAAGTGAAACGGCTAAAGGACAGGATCGTGGATGAAACTTCCCAAGTATGAGTATTACATAAAGGGTCCGCTTGGATAGAACTTATTTTACTGAAATTAAAAATTAAAAACTGAAAATACTGTAGCAAAATAATTTTTAAACGTGTGAATAGTACTGTGGAACCTATTTTTAATGAAAAAGTTGCTGAAAAGTGAAATTTATGGGACTCGTAAACAGTGCATTTGTGCACTGTTCATTGCTGAAAAGTCAATACATGCAGCTGGGTTAAAAAAAAAAAAAAAAAAGCAAAAACGCGGACGTGGACGCACAAACGCGGATCCAAACGCCCTCAAAGACAGCATTGTTTTGAGGTTGGATTATGAGTTGTCTTTTACAATTTTTTTTTAACTCATACAAATGATTATTATACGCGGGTGTGTACAGAGTGTGCGCGTCACGTCATTTCAGATTTCTAAATTATGACTAAAGTCGTGTTTTCAAAACATAATTTATAAGGTTGTATATGTTGAAATGTGTCTGCAACAAAGGTTAATATATTTTTAAGCAGATACATTATACATTATACATATGTACAATATGACATGTCTCTAGCGAGACAAAGATATCATACGAGAATAAGTTGGCATTTACAAAAGATGTTGGCATTTTGGCTTGTTGGTCAACGCTAAATGGGCGTTATTGGGCAGTCCGATAATTCTAACAAACCTAATCCTAGAGTTTAGTATTGACTATTTAAATATTGGGTTTGGTTAAAGGGTATTTGCTAAAGGACTGTTTTAGAAAATTTTTAATACCACTTATATGAGAAATATAAAAAGATGAAAAAAAGTTAGTTATTTTTTTTGGACAAAGTTTAGCTAAAAAATTGGTCATAGCCTAAGGCTACAACCTTATTTAATATCTTTTTATTAGATGTGAATTTTGACAAATCCATCATTAAATTACATCTTCATCTTATATCTTCTATACTTGCAAAATTTCTAGAAAATTAAAGATCAATAGCTATTTCATCAATAAATTGTTTAAATTGCAAGTTTTTGTAGTTTAAAATAATGCATAAAATATAAACTTATAGATCATATAGTAAAAAATATCCAATTGATACAAAATTTGACATATGTGTTAAGAACGTAAGGAACATACAATTTAACGTTAGATTTTCAAAATATGTAATTAGGTAAGGTTGTAACTTTAGGCTACAACTAATTTTGTAGCTAAAGTTTGTACTTTTTTTTTCCATTAAAAATTTATAAAAATATTTTCAAAATTAGTGTCCTTATGGCATCCGTTAATTTTCCCTATAACTAAATTGATACTTTTTAGTGTTACTAATGAAAACATCTGTCATTCAAATCCACTTCCCCACTGTGGGTGTACTGCCTCGCACTTGCAGGTTGCATGACTCACCCTCTCTTTTATTGTGAATTGCTACCTAGTTTAGGTCCAGAAATCAAATTGGGCCTCTTGCATGGGTCTACATATTAAAATCTAAGTCCAAAGTTAAGGTATGAGGTATGAGAATGAGAAGGTGTCATATACCTAATCCCACCCAGCCTGTGGACTGGCCTTTACTAATGTTGATAAATTATATTTTAGCGAGGAGATTATTAACAAAGCCCAAGATTCTTAACCATGAAATCAAATCAATTAAAAAACACAAGACAAATATCTCACATCTTGACATAAAGGGAAACAAATTCAAACCAAATATCAATCAAATATATCAAGTCAAATATCCAATTAAAGCCAAATCAAATATTACAGAATAAAATTATGCATTTAAAAGGAAAAATCTTATTCTAAACATGTTAAATATAGGGTTTAACTTACTTCTAGTACTTTTTTAACTGGAACCTCCTTTTATTTTAATGAGAAACTGCTACATCATCTATTAATTAAATAAGAGGTGGAGATTAAAACCCACTACCACTTGCCATTGTATATTTAAAATAAAAGGACATGTCTAGTTAAAAAAGTATTGAAGGTAACCCAAACCCTTAAACATATCATTCAAAGTCAAGGAGAAAAGTTTTTGGCTTATCTCTAGTACTTTTTTTAACTGGAATCTCATTTTTATTTTAATGAGAGATTGTCACGTCACCCACTAACTAAATAAAAGGTGGAGATTAAAACCCACTATCACTTGCCATTGTATATTTAAAACAAAAAGACATGTTCAATTAAAAAGTACTGAAGGTAAGCTAAACACAGGAGAAAATCATTGAAAAGCAATTAATTAATATATTCTAACCTAATCAGAGTCAAACATAATAAATAAACATGGAAAGTATTACAACAAATCAATCATGTAATTAAAACAAAGATTCTGCATTTTCTATGTCAAAATGCGTATGCATGGAGAAGGATGTGTACGCATCTTTATGCGCATGCGTACACATCTTCACGCGCATGCGTACGAACCTTCAAGCATGAGCGCGCATATTCACTCAGAAACACAAATCCAGAATAAAATCCCATTTTCAAACAGATTCACATTTTCATATATATCAATTCAATTCTTCATTCAAAACATGGTGAGACACAACAAATCAAAAATTAAACAAATCAAATCATATTTCTAAGCATGCATAAATCTCAAATTAAACCAAGAACAGCAAAACATACATCAAAGCATGTTCATCAAATTAATTATTCATCAACCTATTCATTTTAATCTTTATTCTAAACACAACATGTCATAACCAACTAAATCAAATCCTAATTTACACATGCATAAGAACTCAAATCTACAGAAGAACAACAAACATAAGCATGTTAATGTTCACATATATATTAACCTATTCATACTTAAGATAGAATTAAACACAAAGGATTATGACTAAACAAATAAAAAATAAACCCTAAACATGTTAAATCTACTCAGTAAAAACAAAAGCAAAAATAAATCCAAAATCAAGGAAAAACCATGGAGAAAGACTCAACTTGATTATGAATAGCAAGTTTGAAGCATTTAACTAGCCCCTAAGTGCTTACACAACAAGAACGGATGATAATCAAGGGAATCAAAGATATCAATATTTCTTAGGTAATCACAATTAAAAATAAATTAGAACTCTTGAAATTGTTTGAAAAGATTAGAAACTAGTCTTTGCCCTAATGATTAATAAAAAAAGTTTTTGAAGAACTAAAAATGTGCATAGTGCTGTGAGTGCAAAAGATTAGAATGTAAAGGTGTTATTGGATGAGTTTTGATGAAAAAAAGTCTCTCTCTAGCTAGGGTTTGGAGTTGGAGGCATAGGGTTGCATTTAAATGAGTAAATTAAGGTTTTTAGTGCTTTTGGGGGAGTTTTGGACGTTCCTAAGGGTCTAGGGGCCGAGCCCCATCAAAGAATGAACCTTTGAGCCCTTAAAACTAAGTTTTTGAGGTTTTGGAACTGAGCATGCATGCACATACTCGAGCATCCATGGGCATACTTCCAAACATGCGTGCAGAGAACCTTAAATTTCACTGCACTACTGGTCTAATGTTAAATGACCATAACTCACTCAATTTAAATGCAAATTACGCAAAAGTTATGTTCAAAGGATGTCTACTATCCAATGAACAAATCCCACTCAAAAATTATTTGTAGTTCAAAAGTTATGATCAAGATAGTGAGAAAATGACAATTTTCAACATCATTTTCAAAGCGATTTGAAACACTTGAGTTGTGATTACTTCCAAACACTTTTGAGTTGACATATTGAGCTCATCATTGGGACCAGGAACTAAAATTTATTGATAGGGTGCAAAATGAGGTGTATACACTCACCTATCAAATTATTCAAAAAAAGAAGTATTGTTCTAGATATAGACAAATTATAAGTTGTGACATAAGAAGAAACACACACATCCAACCACCATAGGGAAACCTAATCCTTTTGGTCTAAGGAGCTTTGTCCATAGTGGGACACATGAGTAAAATTGCCCCTTGAAAATCGGTTTGCAAGAAGAAGGTGTCGAAGAGCATATATACACACGGTTAAATTTACAATTAATCCATGTGGGACACTAGGATCATAATAGTTAACATTTCCTTTCCTACATTGTAGTTTACTTTCACTAGCTTTTAGTCTCTAAATACTTTGGGTATGTTTGACAACTGTTTTTTCCCCTTATTTTCTGTTTCTAAAAACAATTTTCCATTTTTGAGACTAAAAAACTTGTTTGGCAACCCAAAATGGACAGAAAACAAAAATTGTTCTCAAAACTCAATTGATGAAAGAAATTGAAAATATGTGAAAGGTTATTTTTAGTTTCTAATTTTTAAAAGTCAATAAAAAAATGCATTTAATTTAATGAATCTGAATCATTTAATGAGCTAGCATTAGAGTTCAAATCCTAGGAACAACATATTTTAGTATTTTTCTATTTTTTTCTTGAAAAAAATATCTTTTTAATTTTAACTAACTAAACATGTTTTTTATTTCAAAAATACAAAAAAAATTGTTTTTTCTTTATATTCCCAAAAACAAAATTTTGAAAAATAGAAAATAAAAACTATTACCAAACATTACCTTTATTTCTAGCTCAGTTTAATCAACTTAGTCACTTATTAGCATTGACGTAGCTAGGTTAGCTGTTGTCACCTGGCATTAAAATTACGTAGCACCTAAAAGTCCACTTAGCTGCTAATTAAATCACAGAACAAAACTTCGATTTGGCAAAGTCCTCATAGTTGAGACAATCACAAACAAACGACCCATGAATAATGGGTCTAGTAGCTGCTGGAAATATTTTAGTGAATGAGCAAACAGCTAATTATCTCCATGTGTGAAAGTGTTTGGAACACACCCACACCAACATTCACTTTATTGAGACATAGTTTCAAAAGACATAACCACTTTGATACATATAGAGTCCGTTTGGATAGAACTTATTGCTGAAAACTGAAAACTGAAAACATTGTAGCAAAATAATTTTTAAATGGGTAAAAAATACTGTTCATGCTAAAAGTTACTGTTCATTGGCCTAAAATCACTGTTCATGGCCAATGAACAGTAACAAACACGCGTAAAAAAAAAAAAAAAAAAAAAAAACTGGACGTGGACGCAGAAAAGTGCTATCCAAACGCCCTCATAATTTCAAAAGACACAACCACTATTATTTTAATTGCTCTGATGTTAACTAATTGGCCATGAAAATTATGGTAAGTCTTTTAATCGCTAACACACTGTTATAAGTCAAACCCTTAACTAACTTGCACTAGAAGTTATACCAATTGCACCGTTTAGGTAATATCCATCTCAATCACTTCGTGCTTATTATGCATGCCAAGTTTTAATTTTATTTGAAGTTCGGAGCAATTTAATCCAAAATTTTTTATTGAATATTTGAAATATAATTTTATACTTTGTACTAAAGGCAGTGGAGGTTTTTAATTTTTTTTTTTTTTTAATACGATCTTTTGCTTGTTGAGAGCATCTTTATAAAAAATTTTAAGATGAAGATCGCTTTTAGTAAATATTAAAATGTTCACTAAAAAAAGGTACCTACAAGGAGTATCTAGATGGTGAGTTTATTTGTTTAAAATGTGACGCTATTTAGAAGATCGCAAATTTAACCCACCACATTATTGGTTTATGCGTTTTCAAAGAATCTCTTGGGTAGAGAGTAGAATAGTTTGGTCGAAGACTAGGATCACTTCCTTTTATACATCTTCGAAACCACATGGATCAATATATAGTATAG
Source organism: Castanea sativa (assembly GCF_040712315.1). Classification (NCBI taxonomy): domain Eukaryota; kingdom Viridiplantae; phylum Streptophyta; class Magnoliopsida; order Fagales; family Fagaceae; genus Castanea; species Castanea sativa. Next base: position 34,197,668 of record NC_134016.1, on the reverse strand, counting down.
TAATATATATATATATGTGTGTGTGTAAGTATGTATATACATATACATATATATTAGAACATGTTAAAAAAAAATGGACCCTCTTGATTTTAGCACAGAATCCTTTTTTATTGTATAGATACAATAGAATTTCAATTTATGGAATCCGTTCCATAATAATTGCTATTTATATCCGACTAAGATACTAACCGAATTTTGGTGAAGGGAGAGTTCGAACCCTCACATCTCTTATTTGACTACAAAAAATTTAATTTAACTGTCTATTAGCACACAATCCTTGTAACTTTTTTTTTCAAAAACTTTAATCTTTTTTAACTGTTAATATGAAGTCTCAAGTGTGATAATATTTTCCACGAATCTTTTTTATTAAAAAAAAAGTATTAAGCAACTCCTACACGTTGCTGGCAAATAGAGGGACAATGGATGAGAGGTGCGTTGTCGGTGCTTGAAGACTTACGATCCAAGATGATGGGGAAGCCAGATACAAGGAACGACAATGATCCATCATCACTTCTGTGGGGAGTAAAAAGACCCTGATGGGGATGTGGGCCTTTGGGCCATGCTAGGGAAGGCCGACCTGCTCTTGGGTTTAGAACTTGTTAGTACTACGGGTCGGCCCATACGCCGAGGATCCGAGGATCCAGCCGAGGGTGAATTTCCCTTCGGACGGACACCGGAGAATCCGGGACTTCATGATAAAGGTTAGGGAATGACACGGTCAAGACCGATGGTTAAATGGGGGAAACCCTTGAATGTCCTAGAAGCACCGATGTTAAGGAAATACCAAAGATAAAGGCTGTCACCTCCACATTAAAGACCCTGCACCTACCACCCTGGCCGCATTAATGGGGAAGTGACACCTGAACAGTAGAAGGGAAACTTCTGGTTACTATTCAAAGGTACTGAGAAAAGAAATATCTAGGCTAAGGGGGAGTTGGGGCAACACGTGTACAAAGTATCAAAAAGAAGAGTATTTAAGGAGCAACCTAGAACAGAAATAGGGGGCTCCCTTCTTTGTAACCTAAAAAGAAAAAGAAAAAAGAGAAAGAGATAATATAAGAACAGCTCTCGGCTTACGTCCGAGCAGGTTGATTTACAATATTCCTTGTTGTTTTCATGTGTTTGCAATATTTGGCTTGTCATTTAATCCTCAAACACTTCTAACCTGGGTTTCAAGCCCACACTCTACAAATACATATTGTTTAAGGCTCATTGGGCCTGAGCCCATAACTGTTCTTGGGGCCAGGTGCAATTGTGCACTTACAACTTCTACGCCAAAAACTGCATCATATATTAATTCAAGACAACATGGATAATCTTCTCTATTTTTATTTTTGTTATATATATATATATATATATATTTTTGCATATCTTTTTATTTCTCGTCAATATGAAACATGTGAAATATATGAAACATGTGAAATATTTAGAATTTTAAGATATATAATAATAATAATAATAATAATAATAATAATAATAATAAAAAAATCTTGCGTGTGACTGTGAAGTGCGAACAAGTTTGTTGTTTCGTCAAATTAATTAATACTGATTTTATATAGTGTTGTCTTCCTCGTTTTCAAGGTTTTGTTAATGGTAGCGATCATGGGTCCCCTTTATGAACCTGAACCTGACCCTTCTCATTTTTCACACCTTTGATTCTTTCCCTCCTCCCACGGCCCTAAATTGCACGTATTAAGGACACGTTTGATACACTGAATACAGATTATAATATAAATTGTAATATTTATTACTGGGAGTAAAATATGTTGTAATTGAATAACTAAATCTACTCATTAGTTTGGTGTGATTTGTAAAATTAGAATAAAATTTAAGATTTATTTTAGGAAATATCTCACTCATAGTCTCATACAATTATATTTCTTAGAAAATAATATATTTCAAATTTGAGAGAGATGAGTTATTTTTTGACGATTTTTTATTTCCATAATTGTTACGTGAATATAGAAAGTTTGTTTGAATAGCATTTCTAAAAAAAAAAAAAAATTATTGAATAGCTAAACCATAAAAATAATTATTACATTACAATATCTATTATAGTCTACCAAACATGCCCTAAGTGACACAACACATGTAATTTTTTTTTAATAAAAAAATAGGAGGAAAGGTGGAGACATTGTTTGTTTTTGAGAAACTGGAGACATTGTTTATGAAAGTTCGATATTACAAATACTAGAGCTAGTTTTGACCCCCAAATTTTAATTGTGGTTGGATTAATTTTAGGCTAAACATAATTCAAGTGGAATATAGGTAATTAGCCAATTAATTAACTGAAGCATTCAACAAGTGCATGGATGAACACAATGATGCAATGCTAAAATGAAAGGGCAGTAGGGAAAAGAATATCAAACTCAAGATAACAACGCGATGTGATATTGAAGAGGAAAACCGAAGAATTTGGCGTAAAAACCTCTCAGTGGCCCTCCAAGTCAAAATGATATACTAGGGAATAAGTTGGAGTACAAGGATACCAAAAAGATCTTCTAAGCCTAATCTAATCAAAGTACTTGAGCTCTTCAAACTTCAGCTACCAACGGATTTCTCAGAGTCTTGTTTTCACTAGCTTTTCGGTTCTAGCCATACGTCTCAATTGCACCGCCAAGCCTAACATGCTTAATTTGGCAAAGACCTAATGCTTCCCAAGCTCCAAAACAACTCTCTATACTTTGAATGGGTGTAGATTGTGTTTGAGTAAAATCTTCTCTTAAGGTATAACAATGAGAGATGGGAAGGAGAAGAGACGATAAAGAAATTCTCACTCAAGGATGAACTGTTCTCTCTAAAAGGTGAGTGTTGTAAAAAACTCACAAATTCTCTCTCTAAAGTTTTTCTTCTGATAGCCCCATTTCAATTTTGTGGGTAAGGAGGGTATATATGGTATGGGTAAAGAATGTGAAGAGCCACACAATAATATCCAACTACTAGTGTATCTCGCAAGTTGGCCAAGTTGCAAGTTACTCACGAGGCATCCTGACTCTTGAACTTTCATATGTGCTTCTCAGATGATCTTTCTCGGGTTTAGCAATCCTGAGCCAGTTGAGAGCTAGTCGCAAATTCAACTCTCTTGAGCAATCTTCACCAAATTAATACTAATTAAACCCATTACAATTAAATCCCACAAAATACAAGGAATAAATTAATGAAATTACAAATTTTTTTTCATGTAATACAGCTAACATAAATGTAATGTAAAAAACATAACATAACATTTTAAACCCAAGACCTTCTGCATTGATACCATATTGTAATAAAACAATGAAGAGAATAGAGAGATGGGAATAAACTGTATAACTTTTTGCTTTCTGCACATTAAGAGAAGAGATTGAATATATAAGCCTTGTAATTGATTAATTACAGAGGTAAGTATCCTTGATTAGGTGAAAATCAAGGATACAATAATGATCCTTTAATTAAATTAACTTAATTAGAGGTTAATATATAAATATGAAAAATATATTATTCACCAACATCGTAAAGGCTCAAAAGAAAGACTTAGGCCTACTTAGAATAGTAGCTCCCAGTCCTTCAAACCAAGCGCAATACAATGAATTTTAAAGAGAGTGGGCTTCCAAGTCAATTGCAATGCAAAGAAAATTACAAGCTTAAGGCTAGTAGAACCGAAGTGGTTAACATGAATGAAAAGAACAACAATTTAGTACGAATTCTTCCTCGAGTGGGTCCGAGGATAGATCTCTCATTTATAAGCAATGATTATCTTTCTTCTAGAGTGTTCCTTTTCTCTCTCTCCTTATGTCTTTTTTCTTGGAAAATGTTCATCCCCACTTTCTAGAGGGTTCCTCTCCTTATCTAGTCACTTCCACTGCATCTCAGCCCTCCATCTATATATCTCAGGATAACATTTTGGATACTTGTCCCATTAGGACCCTTCTGGAGGTGGTAGAAAGAGTTGAGCTGTGAAGTCACTATTTAGGTATTATTTTCTCATTAATGCAGCCAATTAAGTTGGTATAGAGCATTGAATGTTGAGGTGGGAGGTGTCTCCCTTAGGAGACTTCCTTCCTCCACCCCAACATGTCTTGTACTCTTCATTTGTCATCTACTCCCTTACCCTAGGCTTTCCGAGGTACCGATTGCCATTTGGTCTCTTTGTCCTCCTTGAGTAAGTGAGGTCCTCGAGGTTTGGCTTCGTTTCTTTGCCTGGACTAGCAAGTTTATCCTCAGGTAGGGTACCCTGGTCCTCGTCCCTCCCACGAACACTATTGAAAAATGATATTACGTGCACAATAGAAATAAGAGAATATGAATGTTATTGGTTCTAATATGAATTCATTACTTATAATTACTTTTTTACTTATCAGTAACTACCAATAACAACCAGCTACTTAAGATTTTTCATAAAAATATTGCGAAAATATTATAGGCATAGGATTTCTCTACAAGTAATCATATTTAGCATGAAATCATTTTCTTTCTCATAATTGATACTAATTTTTTTTTATGAGAGAAATATCAATAGATTATCTTTAACTTGTTTTAATGATAATAAGTTTCATTATTATGAATTTATTAGCTTACACTTTTTGAAACATTTATAAATATTGTTATGTTTTGGTCGAAATATATAATTATGATAGTAGTTGTTGTATAGCCTATACTTAATGGCTTAGATGATTAAATAGGAAATACCATTTTACTATTTTAGTATTACATCACCTAGCTATTTTTTTTTAATTTTATTCTATTTTTTTTAAAAAGATTTAGAAGCCACATTCCCATGGATTTTTCAGATGATAAAACTTTTTTAGTGGATTGAGAATGTAATATTTAATAAAAAAATGTTTTTAGTCATATCATTATTGCATAACACATTGCTTTCCCTCAAATTTCAAAGCTGGTGTAATCGCTGTGGGAGCAAAGAATAGAATATTAGCTAAATAATAATACGCTTATGAGAGTTTTTTTTTGATAACTTCTTAGGCCCTAAAACAAATATTAATCAAAACTTTCTTATATACATGTTTGTTTTGGCTGTATAATATATCAAATTCTTTCTCATATAGGAGTAGCTCCCAATTTTAAATCAAAATGAAAATAGCAGGTGTAGGGACGAAGGGCTCAGATAAGGATATTGGGCCGTGAGCCGCACCCGAGGACATCAAATAGCCCTAGGACAGATAAATACCGACGAAGACAAATATGTTATTGAGCCAAAGAAGAGGTCGAGTCACAGTGAACAAGTGATGTTGTTCGAGGAGCGACCTCTCCTCGGACGGTAGATTAGAGGCTTGAAGTTCGACCACTCATCAAGCCCTAGGCAGTGGGCAACCATGCTTGGGAGGCTAAGCTTCAGTGAGAGGTGAGTCACTAGAGAGATGAGAAATATTTGGGCAGAAAGCTGTTACCACTGCATTGAATGCTCTGCATCTAACCCCTGGCTGTATTAATATGGAAGTGATACTTGAACAATAACTTTCAGCCTTACAACTACTCACAAAGATTTCAGGAAGGTGTTGATGGGACAAGTATCAAGAAGATTAGCAATCTGATCTACAAGTGGAAGACTCGGATGAAAGAAGAGAAGGACATATAAAAGAGAAGAACTCCATGACAGAAAGAGAGGGGGTTATATGAGATTGAGAGAGAGAAAAAGCACTGTGTAGCTAAGAACTTGAATATTTGTGTAAGTCTAGGAGAAATATATAAGAACATTCCTTCCTTGGACCTGACCAAGAAGCATTTTTCTTTGTCCAAACTGTTTATATTGTTTATCTTGACACGAACCAGCTTATCACCTAACTCATTGAATGTTCAGTTTCAAGCCCACTCTCTTATAAAGTCAATGCTTTGGGCTTATTGGGCCATTGCCTAAACCGCTTAGGCTGTGGACCGAATCTGGTCTTTACAATTGGCACCGTCTGTGGGGATTTGAACATTCTTGAGCTTGTTCAACTATGGTGGGTTCATGACCAAACCGTGAAGAATCTGTAGGATCCCAACGTCAAGATCATTTTATTAATCTTGAGCGAAGGAGAGACCGTGAAGTTAGTGTGCACACGACTCATATCGGCAGGAGTCATTCTAGGAGTAGGAGCCATGTGTCTCATGGGGAGGATTCTAGAAACCTGCAGTTGGAGATTGATCATTTAAGAAGGAAGCTGCGCCGTAAGCAAAGGAGAGGGACTCCCTCAAGCTCGAGGTCTCAATCTGATGATGATGATAGTTATAGACCCAGATTGAGGACACCCCCAGTGAGTCTTTCTCTTACGATGAAGATCACCATTATAGTCGAAGGAGTAGAAGCCTAGCCTACAGGGGCTTGGGGAGTGATGATACGAGCAGGATCTTGCACCAAATATCAAAATCACCGTCTTCACGGAGTATTGAGAAGGGAAAACTTCCTCGGCGATTTACCCAGCCAAAATTTACCATGTATAATGAAAGGACGGATCCAGTGGAACATGTTAGTTATTTTAACCAGAGAATGGCTATCCACTTCTAGAATGAGGCCTTGATGTTCAAGGTATTCCCATCTAGTTTGGGACCGGTGGCGATAAGATAGTTTGATGGGCTAGAGGAAGGATCAATTGGCCCTTTTCAAGAGCTTACTAGAGCATTTGGGGCCTGGTTTGTCACCTGCAGTAGAGTGCCTCGCCCCTTGGGCTCTTTACTGTCTATAACTATGCAAAAGGGGGAGACTCTGAAGACATACTTTGATAGACATTAGGAAATGTTTAACGAGATAAAGGGAAATTTTGATGACGTAGCGATAAGAACATTTAAGGTCGGTCTGCTTGCTGAGCATGATCTGAGGAAGTCCTTAACTAGAAAGCTTGCCTGAAGTGTGCGTCAGCTAATGAACCGAATTGATGAGTATAAATGGGTTGATGAAAATCAGCAACAAAGAAAGGGGAAGGCGAAGGTGATTCCCTAGGACCAAAGGGATTTCAGGTTAAAAAGGTATAACAATAATCGGCCTAGGAGAGATTTGGCTGGACATATCGGGCTTGCTGCTGCCTAAGTAGTCAACACAGTGTTCAGGAAGCTTGTACATCAAATCTTGAAGAAGATAAAGATGAGCCATACTTTAAGTGGCCTAATAAGATGGGAGGAGACCTCATGAAGTGTAATCAAAGCTTTCATTGCCAATACCACCAAGACCGAGGACACACTACAGAGGATTTTAGGACTTTACGTGACCACCTAGAACAGCTGCCAAAATTGGGAAGTTGAAACAGTTCCTGTATCAGCCCACTAGGCAAGGAGGCCAGGTCGGGTCGGCACACTAGAGGGATGCTTCCTCAAGACCTCCCTTGGGAACAATCTGTGTTATTCTTACTACCTTAGGTTGGATTGGTTCTTTTCTATCAAGGGTTATGTCCATAGCAAAGCCGCATGCTGAGGATTTGACCCTTGATTCTAAGAGGGGAAGAATAGAAGTCTGACCAGCTCTAAGCTTCTCTGACAAGGATAAAGTTGGAACTTTCCAGCCACATTAGGATGCCTTGGTGGTTACCCTCCGGATAAGGGGGGTATGATGTGAAGAGAATTTTAGTGGATCAGGACAGTGAGGTAGAGATTGTGTACCCCGACCTGTACAAGGGGCTTAAGTTGAAGCCCGAGGATTTGGTCAATTATGATTCCCCTTTGATGGGGTTTGATGGGAAGACAGTTATCCCAAAGGGCCAGATTAGATTGCCTGTTCAGGTAGGATCAAAAGTCGTGGAGGTAGACTTTATTGTGGTGGACGCATACTCCTCCTATACTGCTATCATGGCAAGACCTTAGCTTTATGCCATGGGAGCTGTTTCTTCCACCTTACAATTGAAAGTAAAGTATCCTTCAGGGAACCCAGTCGAAGTTAGGCTATGGCTAGATAGTGCTTAGTGGTGGCCATTAGACATCAATCTAAGGGTGAATCCTCGGCCATTACAGAACGAGATTGATAGCAACCAAAGAAGACGATAGTGTCCTCAGACGCTGTGGTAGAAGGGGCAAGATGTGAAGAGTTGGAGAAAATCACTATTGATAATGATAACGAAAAGTTTTTTCAAGTGGGAGTTTAGCTGCGTCCTCAAGAGAAGGAAGAGCTGGTTGTTTTCCTCAGGAACAATGTTGATGTGTTTGCGTGGAGTACTTATGAAGCTCCTAGGGTAGATCCAAATTTCATCAATTATCATCTGAACATTAATCCATTTGTCACCCCTAAGAAACAACCGCCTCAGCGCTTTTCTAAAAAACATTCCGATGCTATCAAAGAAAATGTGGTAATCTTAAGCGTGCAGGGGCAATAAAAGAGGTGTTTTACCCAAAATGGTTGGCCAACACGGTGGTGGTAAGGAAAAAGAATGAGAAATGGTGAGTGTGTGTGGGCTTCACAGATTTAAACAAAGCTTGCCCTAAGGATTCCTTCCCAATACCTCGGATAGACCAGTTAGTGGATGCGATGGTTGGTCATCCTTGGATGAGCTTTTTGGATGCCTTGGATACCATCAGATATCATTAGTTTTGGTTGACCAAGAGAAGACTGCTTTTGTAACGCCCAATGGGAACTATGATTATAAGATAATGCCATTTGGATTGAAGAATGCTGGGTCTACTTATCAAAGGATGATGATTATAATGTTTGGACCTCAGCTTGGTAAGAATATTGAAGTCTACATAGATGACATGGTGGTGAAAAGCAAGGCAGAGGCCGAGCATATGAATGACCTCAGAAGTATTTTTGAGGTGTTGAGAAAGCATAGGTTACGCCTTAATGCTTCTAAGTGTTCCTTTGGCGCCATTTCAGGCAAGTTTTTGGGCTATATGGTCACCCATTGAGGGATTGAAGTTAACCCTGATCAGATTAAGGCAATCAATGATTTACAACCTCTTCGGAATCCTAAAGAGGTCCAAAAGCTGATAGGAATGGCTGCAGCCTTGAACAAATTTATCTCTTAGTCTGCAAATAGGTGTAGGCCTTTCTTTCAACTTTTGCATAAGTGGAAAGGATTTGAGTGGAATGAAGAATGTGCCTTAGCCTTTCAGTAATTGAAGGATTACCTGTCTAGGCCACCCATTATGTCTCGATCCAAGGAGGAAGAGGTCTTTTTGCTTACATTGTTGTGGCTTCCCATTTAGTTAGTTTGATATTAGTAAAGGTAGAGAATGGAATACATTGGCTAGTCTATTATGTGAGTAGGTCACTACATGAAGAAGACATTCATTATTTACCCCTTGAGAAAGGTATTTTGGTAGTGGTGCATGCTACACGGAAACTCCTTCATTACTTTCAAGCTCATACATTTGTGGTTTTAACTTAACTCCCTCTATAGTCATTGCTCCAGAAGGCTGGTTATACAGGGAGAATCGCCAAGTGGGGGATGATTTTGGTGGCATTTGACATCAAGTATATGCCTCGGACCTCCATTAAAGGGCAAGTTCTTGTAGATCTGGTAGCAGAGTTTACTGAGTCTCAAGCAGGGGTAGAGGATGGGAGCATAACTCAGAAGGAAAGCAAGTTAAGACAATTTCTCTACAAGGGCTGTCATCTTAGAAGTTATATATTGATGGAGCAGCAAATCAAAGGGGATCTAGAATGGGTCTAGTTGTAGTGTCCCCAAACAAGATCACCATTGAAAAATCTATAAGGTTAGGCTTCTCAGCCATGAACAATGAGGCCGAGTATTAGGCTCTGTTGATAGGAATTGCTATGGTTCAGAAGATGGAAGGAAAAGTTGTGGAAGTGTTCTTGGATTCAAGGTTGGTTGTAGGGCAGGTAAAGGGAGAGTTGGAGGCTAGGGATTTGAGAATGTAGGGGTATTTGAATCAAGTTTGGCCTTTGCAATCGAGTTTTGAGTTTTTCACCATACAATAAATCTCAAGAAGCAGAAATACACATGCCGATTCTCTGGCCACTTTGGCAACCTCTTTTGGACAAGACCTACCTTGGGTTATGCTTGTTAAGGATCTACATAAGCCCACCGAGGAGAAGAAAGAGAAGGTCCAAGTTTACCAAATCACGGTAGGACCTAGCTGGATGAATCCTTTGGTCCTATTTCTCAAGGAGGGTATCTTGCCTAGTGAGAAGGGAGAAACAGATAAAGTACGGAGGAAAGCTCATCGTTTCTGGTTGTCTGAGGAGTAAAAGTTGTACAAGCGTTCCTTTTCTGGACCATACTTGCTTTGTGTCCACCCTAAGGTAATGGAGCCACTTCTAGAAGAGTTGCATGAGGGGATATGTGGAAGCCATATGGGGGGCAGGTCACTATCACATAGAGCCCTCACTCAAGGGTATTGGTGGCCGAGTATGCAGAAAGAGGCACAAGAGTATGTAAAAAAGTGTGATCAATGCTAGAGATTTGCTCTAAATATTCATAAGCCTGGAGGTGTGCTCAATCCCTTTTCTAGTCCATGGCCTTTTGCTTAGTGGGGTTTGGATATTATAGGACCATTTCCTAAGGCTGTGGGAAACTGAAGATGACTTGTGGTCGAAACTAATTATTTCACGAAATGGGTGAAAGCTGAACCATTATCCAAGGGATCTCGATGCAAAGAGGTTTGTGCTAATGGGACCAGTATCAAGAAGATTAACAATCTGATCTACAAGTGGAAGACTGAGATGAAAGAAGAGAAGGACATATAAAAGGGAAAAACTCCATGACAGAAAGAGAGGGGGGGTTATCTGAGATTGAGAGAGAGAAAAAGCACTGTGTAACTAAGAACTTGAATATTTTTCTAAGTCGAGGAGAAATATATAAGAACATTCCTTTTTCAGACCTGATCGAGGAGCATTTTTCTTTGTCCAAACTGTTTATATTGTCTATCCTAACACGAACCAGCCTATCACCTAACTCATTGAATGTTTAGTTTCAGGCCCGCTCTCTTATAAATTCATTGCTTTGAGCTTATTGGGCCATTGCCTAATTCGCTTGGACTGTGGACCGAATCTGGTCCTTACAGTTGGAATCTCCAATACTTATGTAAAAAAAAAAAAATGTAAATGTTTAACCTAATATCATTTTATTATAAGAAATTTATAAATTGATGTGAAAGTTTACATGATGAGTAATTCTACTTCAATCAATTAATAAAAAAATTATCAAATCAACTCTTCAGTGAATTATTTAACGAAAAGACAAATGCTGCCTTTCATGAATAAATCTTTTTTAGATCTAACAATTTCAACACTGCTAATCACATTGTTGACAATAACAACCGTATGAACGCCCTCAATCTCAACCTTGTATGGATTTATTATTTATTTGTGATCAGACTTATTGTTTCAAGACATAATTATGATAGCTGTGAGTGTTATGTAATAGTTCACATAAGTAATGTTACCTCAATCAATTAATAAACAAATGTCAAGTTAACTCTTCAATTAATTATTTAAGCAAAAGACAAATGTTACTTTTCATGAACAAGTTTTTTTTTGAATGAGCATGAAACAACCCAAAATTTTAAATCCAGCGATTTCAACATCGTTAATGAAAATGCTAACATTAACAACCGCATGAAGCCCTCAATCTAAACCTTATATATAAGAATTTATTATTTATTTGTGATTTGACTTACTGTTTCGAGATATAATTATGACAGTTGTGGGTGTAATGTGATAATTCACATAAGTAATTCTACCTATAGCAATTAATAAACAATTGTCAAGTTAACTCTTCAACTAATTATTTAACGAAAAGAGAAATGTTTCCTTTCATGACCAAACCTTTTTTAAAGGGCACGAACAACCCAAAACTTTAATTCCAGTAGTGATTTTAACCTCGTTGATGACATTCTTGACATTGACAATCACATGAACACCCTCAATCTCAACCTCTTGTATGAATAAATTATTTATTTGTGATTAAACATGTTGTTTTGAGATGTAACTATGATAGATGTGAGTGTGTGTTTGCAATGTTGTTGGTTGTATGGGTTTTGATGAATAATTGGCAATGGTCTAATTGGAGTTTCTATGAGGTGTTGGGTTATATATGGGGAGATCAATTAGCATTGATCATATGTGTTTGTATGGTAAAGTGGAATTTGAGATAATGTGTTCTGGTGGATGTCTTGTATTTATGGTATTGGGTGTCTATAGACAACAATATGATTTATGGTGCTATTTGCATTGAGGTTGCCAAACTTGAGGTGGCATGGTTGTGGAATACAACATTGCTGTGAGTGGACATAGTAGTTATTGGAGATAGAACTAGGATTTCAATTGAGAGGGGGGGGGGGGGGTGGTGGGGTAAATTTTTCATGAAAATCCAAACTCGTATTCATTTAGTATTTATAAAATATCAACAAGAGAGGAGATGAGATAATTTTTTATTAATACATTGCAACACAATTATCTATTAAAATGGAATTCAATGTTTTTTTAGATTTTGCGAATCATTTATGATTGATTTCATACTAAATATTGTATATGTTTTTCCTTTTAATGTAAACAATCAAGGACTTCATTAAAAAATAATTTTTCATTTTGTTGAGAAACTTAGTTTTAACGACATTCATAATTGAAAATATCACTCTGTAGTTGTAGTAGAAATTGGAAAAGTAAGCACAAGTATGGTCAATGTATAAACAAGTTTGCAGGCTATTAATTTTATGGTCCTCACTAGCCATTGTAACAATTCAGAAATACTTGACAAATTTTAAAGTTTGGATGTTGTACTACATTATGCTCATAATGATGAAGTACTATTTCCAAAAGTTTTTTTTCCTTTATATGTGACATTGTGTGGAGAAAACTTGTTTTCTAACAAAACAAATATCATTGATTATGACATATTCAAGCAGCTCTCTAGAATCTAGAGTTATGCTTAGTATAAGTAACTCCATTGCATGCTCACCCTACCAAGTGATTTAATTCATGTAATTGAAAATTTATTGCAGTATAGAAACTATTTACTTAATAATGATGCTCAATGATGAAGTTATCTTTATTGATTAAGCTTAACTTTGTCTCTCAACAACACGTGCATTCATATCTTGGATATCTATGTTATTTGCTTTATGAAATAATATCACAATAATTAGTAAATCATCTTGTCAATCATCTTTATATTTTTGGATAAATGTGTTAGTAGATAAAACAATATGTATGCTATTTTAAGGGAGTAATTGCAATTAACCCACTTGTGGTTTAACCCATTTTAATAAGCTAACTCTTGGCCTAAAAAATGTCAATTAACCCACTTGAGGTGCTTTCTGTTAGGCAGCTGTAGCTCACTTCTCCTATTGTTATTAGAAAAATAGGGATAAAATTGTCTTTTTAATATGTTTTATGTCTCTCTTCTCCATCTCCTACTTTGAATCCAGAACTTAAAAAAAAAATTCAACTATACAAGAGATCCCAAGATCAAAATTTCACAAACCCATCCACTAAGAATAATCCAAACGTCACTTACCAAAACCCAAAAGCCAGTGTTCCATTTTCTTCTATAAATCCTTACATATTATTCAACCAACAAAAACCCACTATCCAAAGTATATATGAGAGTTTGGTACCAAAGACAATGAAGATTTGAAGCATATGGAAGGGAGTGACACGGTGTTGACGTTGTTGTTTTGTTTGTTCTCTTTGAGTTTTGGCACTATTTCTCTCCCTTTGAGAATAACGTTTTGGTTTGGGTTCACTCACCCTGTGTTTGGGTCAAGAAATGGATAAATTCATAGAAATTCATAAATGGTAGGATTTTAAGTTCTTTCATTTTGAATCCCATCGTTTACTAATTTCTTAGTTTGGACATAAAATTTACACACAAATTTAATAGTTAAAGCTCTTTCTTCTTTGCCATCCCACTCCTTTTGGTCCCATAGCCATGAAAAGGCTCTTATGATATCGGCGTCACTACTCCAGAAATGGTAGCATATGAACTTTATTCATCCTTATGTTAATAAAGAACAAGTTCTTGAGCCATGGGTAAATTGTATTAAAAGAACAATATAAAGGTGGGTTAGTGATGGAACCCAATTGAAACACCAATGCTAAGACAAATGTACGCCTTGATATTCAAGATAATGTCTAATCTAAACTAAAAAATGGTGAAGGAGGGAGCAAGTTCATTAGAAAATAAGAAGTTGTCAGGATTTGGGTTTACCTATTTTGTAGTTTCGATCTGGGTTCACTCAAGGAAGAACAATGATCAACAATCGCAACTCAGTAGCAAAATGATTCGATTCTGTCCCAAACAATCACTCAAACTAACTCTTTGGGTCCAATGAGTTCTGACTGTCGGAGATTGTCACTTGTTACTGTCGTTCCACCACATCGTTGCTGCTGACGTTAGATCGACAACCTTGGGCTTTCCTTTAAACGGAGATCTGCCTCCATTAATTCTCCACGTCTCTCTAACCCTAACCTATACAAAAATGTTAATTTTTCTTTTCTTTTCTTATGGAGTTGTTAGTTCCTACTTTATTGAGTGAATTGATATGGGTGTCACTAATTTTTCTCGTATATGCACATTTTTAGATTATGGATCTCAGACTTTACAATGGTGAATCAAAGTAGTTCTTAGGAGGCTATTTGATCTTTTTATGTTATGTTTTGGTCTTAAAATGTGTTTTTCTAACGAAAAATGGTGAGGTAGGTAATTGTTGTTTAATAGAAGTCACCTTAAGTGAGTTAAGTGATACTTTTTAAACTATGGGTAAGCTTTATTAAAACGGGCTTAAGCACAGGTGGTTTAATTGCAATTATCCCTATTTAAAATGTCTTGAGATTGAGATGGACCCAAAATGTCGTATTTACAAACAAGAAAAAAAGACAATCCATCATGCATTGTGGTCATGCCTTTTGGCTATGAATGTGTGGGCATTGTTGCAAGGTAAATGCAAGAATGACCTGTTGACATTGTCTATAATATATTTTATTTGTTTCATCGGACTTTAGGGAGTGCAACATTAAGGAGAATTTTGGGCTATGTTAGAGTGGTGATTTTGAATGTTATAAATAAATTTTTTTTTTTGTTGAGAATGTTAAAGTTCATGCATAGAAAATAATGGATATGGCCCAAGTTCTGTGGCAGGACTTAAAGATTGTAAAAATTTTGAATACATCTGCCTAGACTTTCTACAAAGGGCTAAGGATAGAGGTATAGAGTTGTGCTAGTGGTTATGTGGATTAGTTTTACTATTATAAGGTGGATAATGCTTAGAATATTCTTTGCAAATGTTGTGTTTTCATTTGTTGTTTGTATAGTGAATGGTTCACATGTTGCCACTATGTTGGCTTTATATATTGCTACATACTCTTATTTTATGAATAAATTCTTTTCTAAAAAAAGAGTCTTGAGATTGACATTGCAAATATTGATAAAGTAAATTAGTGATCTCTACAAAATCTTTTGTGAGATTTAAGATGAAAAAAAATTCAAAGGAAATCAATACCTCATATGCTAAGTCTACTTCTCCATGTTTTGAACTTCATCAATGATGATAAGTTAAACTACACATGTTGCACTGAACATTTTTATCAAGCTAGAATTTGATTTAGAGAGAGAACTTCAACGAGATTTCCGACATGTTGAAAGTACCAACTAATTTTCTTATAATCTCATACTTATTAATGTTTGTTAGACCGTGAGTTATGTCATTTCACTTCAAAATCAATTGGTGATGAGAAAAATACTCAAATATTTTATGGCATTCGACATCATGCCTCGCAAGCTTAATTTAGAGTGGTTGTAGGGAGTTGGATTGTGGTCCTCTAGCAATGTTAATCATGTGTAATTTCAACAACTTTGGCAACTTTTAATTGCTTATTATGTTTGGATGAAACACTAACAATATTGACAATTGAGGTTAATTTAGTAAAAATGTGATGAACAAGAAAACTTCTTTGATGATGCCACTAATGCTAATCATAAGCAATGTGCAAAAATAGTGAATGTAGTAAGTATATGGATAATTGTTTGAAACCAAAGCTTCTAATCCATTCCACTAATATCACATATTACATGCATCATTGTATTATTGCCTTTGTATGTTTTGAATATCTAGACTATGATATTAAAATATAGAATATATTTCATTTCTCAACACTACAACAGCTACTTGATTAATGTAGGTTTGTGATACAACTTCACTTGAGACACTCCTTGATCTTCAATTTAATGTAAGAGACCCTTGGTACAAACCCTGGGCGCATAAACATCGCAACAAGATCTAGTCCTTATGTTTATTATGACCTAATATGACTTTAAATACATCTTGAAACCCTAGTGCATGGATCCCTAAGTTTCCTGGTCATCATGTGCTACAAACTAAGAAATTAGTTTACTCTCGTCTCGACTAGTCAACTGAAGTCAAGCTTTAGTGAGGCTCGATCAGTTGACCTATAGTTGAGACAACAAATAGCTTCAACTTCTGAGAAGATTTTTGAGCTGTTTTTTGCGTCTTTAATGTTGATCTTAAAATCCTAATTTGAACACTAAAATTACAATTCAATTACAATGGGCATAGGGTTTTGAATAAGAATTTAGCTACACGCAATACAATGACCCTAACAATTGTGATTCTTATACCTACTGCCTCTTTCAAACGGCTTAATGGGGGATTTAAAAGTGAATATGACTCCTTGACGTGTTGAATTCTAATCCATAGATCTTTAGCTTAATAGAAGGAGGGAGTTGTGCTTGTTGGTGAAAGCAAGACTCTATAATGTGTGTTGTAGCTCACTTAATGTTGAGATTTGATGAAGAAATCGATTTGTTTGAGTGTCTAAAAAACAAAGTGTTGTACTTTTTTCTCTTTCATGTTTTATTTATGATTCAATTTTGATTTAAAAAAAAAATTATATATAGGGTTGTATTTAATTTCATTACGACTTCTTTTCCTTATTTCCTTAAAAAAAAAAAAAAATTAGCATGTAACCCATGCAAACACATAAATGCATTTAAAATTAACACAGTTTTTGTTATAAAAATATAAATAATTAGTCAAATTATTAAAAAATAAAGTAGACACATGCATACGTATAGATAAATTTAAAATTAAACACAATTTTTATCATAAATATATAAATAATTAGTCAAATTATTTTTTTTAGAAAGTAAAGTAATTAGTTACATATGAAAATTCTTACCTAAATTTAATACTATTTATGATAATTTTTTCTAATTTTTAATGAAATATAATGTGTGGTGATCTTTGTTGTGTGGTGATTCTTATTGAGTATATGTGATTGATTTTTTTTAAAAATAAATTTTATAGTTCATTAATATTAGATTCTTAATATTTTGTACTCATTAACTCACTTGACACAAAAATTTAAAAATTTAAGTGGATAATAATTGTGGGGAGTAAAAAGACCCTGATGGGTATATGGGCCTTTTGGGCCGTGCTAAGGAAGGCCGACCTGCTCTTGAGTTTAGAACTTGTTAGTACTACGGGTCGGTCCATACGCCGAGGATCCGAGGATCCAGCCGAGGGTGAATTTCTCTTCGGACGGACACCGGAGAACCCGGGACTTCATGATTAACGTTAGGCAATGACATGGTCAAAACCAATGGATAAAAGGGGTAAACCCTTGAATGTCCTAGAAACACCGATGTTAGAGAAACACCAAAGATAAAGGCTGTCACCTCCACATTAAAGACCCTGCACCTACCACCCTGGCCGCATTAATGGGGAAGTGACACCTGAACAGTGGAAGGGAAACTTCTGGTTACTATTCAAAGGCACTGAGAAAAGAAATATCTAGGTTAAGGGGGAGTTTGGGGCAACACGTGTACAAAGCATCAAAAAGAAGAGTATTTAAGGAGCAATCTAGAACAGAAATAGAGGATCCTTTTTTGTAACCTAAAAGAAAGAAAACAAAGAGAAAGAGAATATATAAGAACAGCCCTCGGCTTACGTCCGAGCAGGTTGATTTATAATATTCCTTGTTGTTTTCATATGTTTGCAATCTTTGGCTTGTCATTTAATCCTTGCACACTTCTAACCTGGGTTTCAAGCCCACACTCTACAAATCATATTGTTTAAGGCTCATTGGGCCTGAGCCCGTAACTGTTCTTGGGGCCAGGTGCAATTGTGCACTTACAATTGGCGCCGTCTGTGGGAAATCTAGTCTAGAAGAGGCAGGGATACTATGGCAGGCTTAGGTGCTCACCATGCTGAGTCACAGGGATCACAGTCGGAAGACCATTTCGAACGTCTTGAACATCGAAGGGATCGTGAGGGGAGCGTCCATACAGAATATCCAGGTGCTAGCCATATTCATGAAGGGGGTAGCACCACCCACGATGAGGGTTCTAAATCCATGCAGAAGGAAATCAACCGTTTAAAGAGAAAGCTACGCCCCGCCAAGCGTAGGTTTTCACCGTCCTCATCTAATTCTTCCTCAGAGGAGGATAGGGGAGCTGGCTACAGCTCAAGGTCGCGCTCTCCCACCAGTGCAACATCCTCCGGTGAGGAGGGCGACCGGCCAACTCGCAGACGTAAGAAGCCTCGTTCTAGGGGCTTAGGCAACGATGCTATGAGTAGGGCGTTGCACCAGCTCTCCAAATCTCTATTTGCACGGAGGATTGAGAAAGGAAGGCTTCCCAGAAGGTTTACCCAGCCCACTTTCACCATCTATAATGGCCGGACTGATCCGTGGAGCATGTGAGTCACTTTAACCGGAAGGATGGCGGTGCACTTTCACAACGAAACACGATGTGCAAAGTTTTCCCTCTAGCATTTGGGACCTGTTGCTGTAAGAGGTGGTTCAACGGCCTTAAGTCGGGGTCTATAAGTTCGTTTGGGGAGCTTACTAGGGCATTCGCTTCACGGTTCATCACGTGTAGCAGTACCTCGGCCATTGGACTCGCTGTTATCCATGCCCGTAAGGGAAGGGGAGACGTTGAAAGCATACTCCGATCGTTACCTTGGGAGATGTTTAATGAAATAGATGGCGACTTTGATGAGGTGGCGCTTAATACCTTTAAGGTAGGCCTCCTGCGATCACGACCCGAGAAAGTCTTTGACTAAAAAGCACTGTTCGCGAGTGTACGTCGCCTCATGGGACTGTATTGACGAGTATAAGAGAGTGGAGGAAGACCAACAACAAGGAAAGGGAAAGGAGAAGGTTATCCACGGGAGAGAAGGGATTTCGGTCGGACGGATATCACAATAACAGGCCGAGGAGAGATTACGTTGGACAGTTCGCCTCGGCAGCCCCTCAGGCCGTGAACACTGTATTCTGGGAACCAGTACATCAGCTACTGGAGAAAGTTCGTAAGGAACCCTTCTTTAAATGGCCTGATAAGATGACATGAGACCCCGTGAAGAGGAATCACAACCTCTTTGCCAAGACGTACCACGGGATGTGGGCCACTCTGCGAGAATCTCGGACCGTGGAACCATCTGGAGCAGCTCGTCGATGAGGGAAAGTTAAAGCGGCACTTGTGTCGGCCCAGCTGGGGCGGGTCGGTCAAGTTGGCTCAAACAACCGAGAGGAACAATACATCTCGGCCGACGTGGGAACAATTAATGTTATCTTCGCCCCGCTGTGGGCCAGGCTCAGGTCCCACTAGGGTGATGGCGGTTTCCCATCCACAGACCGAGGATGTGGGTCACAGGCCGAAGAGGTTAAAGGGCACTTTGCCCGCCTTAGATTTCTCGGAGGAGGATAAGGTAGGGACTATCCAGCCCCACGACGATGCTTTTGTGGTTACCCTCAGAATAGGGAACTATGACGTGAGAAGGGTGATGATAGATCAGGGCAGTGGTGCAGATATCATGTACCCTGATCTATTTAAGGGGTTAAGGTTGAAGTTGGAAGACCTTACTCCTTATGATTCGCCACTTATAAGCTTTGAAGGGAGAGCCGTTGTGCCGAAGGGACAGATCCGTTTGCCCGTTCAATTCGGCTCAGAAACGGTGGAGGTGGACTTCATCGTGGTTGATGCGTACTCTCCATATACAGCCATCCTTGCCAGGCCTTGGCTGCATGCGCTTGGAGCCGTCTCCTCTACCTTACATGTTAAAGTTAAATTCCCCTCGGGGGAATGTGTTGAGGAAATCCTCGGCAGCCAATCGGTAGCCAGGCAGTGCATATCGGCTGCAGTGCTGCATCAGACAGAAGCCGAGTCTTCGGCTTTGATCACCAAAGACTTATAGCAGTTAACGGCTCCTGATTCATCTGGAATGGTGACAGGAGATGAGACACATTGCGAGGGATTAGAGAAGTTTCCAGTGGCCGATGACCCAAAGAGATTCTTCCAAGTCGGTGTACTTTTGCCACACCAAGAGAAGATGGAATTGTTAGAATTCTTGAAGGACAACGTTGATGTTTTTGCATGGGATCCTTATGAAGCTCCAGGCGTGGACCCGGGCTTCATTTGTCATCACTTAAATGTCAACCCAGCCATTATTCCGAGAAGGCAGCCACCTCGGCGCTCTTCCAGGGAACATTCCGAGGCTGTGAAGGAAGAGGTGCTTAAACTCGAGGAAATTTGGGGCTATCAAAGAAGTTTTCTACCCCGAGTGGTTGGCCCATACAGTCGTCGTTAAAAATAAAAATGGAACGTGGAGGGTATGTGTGGACTTTACTGATTTGAACAAGGCCTGCCCTAAAGATTCGTTCCCAATGCCACGTATTGATTAACTGGTGGATGCTACTGTCGGACATCCTCGGATGAGTTTCTTAGACGCCTTCCAGGGTTATCACCAGATTCCCTTGGCAATTCGAGGATCAGAGAAAAGGCGCCTTCATTACACCGACGGGGAATTACCATTATAAGGTCATGCCATTCGGTTTGAAGAATGCTGGGGCTACCTATCAAAGGATGATGACCAGAATGTTCGAACAGCAAATGGGGAAAACCATTGAAGTATACGTTGACGATATGGTGGTGAAAAGCAAAACAATACCCTCACACGTGAAAGATTTGGCCGACACCTTTCAGATACTGAGAAGGTACAAGTTGCGCCTCAACGCCTCAAAATGCTCTTTCGGCGTGGGGTCTAGAAAGTTCTTGGGATACATGATTACTCATAGAGGCATAGAGGTAAATCCAGTGCAGGTCAAGGCTATTCAGGACTTGCAGCCTCCTCGGAACCCAAAAGAAATTCAAAAGTTGACGGGAATGATTGCCGCTTTGAACAGGTTCATCTCTCGGTCGAGACCGATGTCGTCCTTTCTTCCAAGCTGAATAAGTGGAAAGGGTTTCAATGGACCGAGGACTGCGAGTTAGCTTTTCAACAGCTCAAGCAATATCTTTCTCGGCCACCCATTCTGTCTCGTCCCGAGGCGCACGAGATTTTGTTTGCTTATCTGGCAGTGGCCGTCCACGCGGTTAGCCTGAACCTGATAAGAGATGATAACGGGGTGCAAAGACCGGTATATTATGTTAGTAAATCTTTGGGTGATGCCGAGGTGCGTTATCAACCCTTAGAGAAAGCGCTCCTGGCCGTGGTTCATGCCACGCGAAAGCTTCCCCATTATTTTCAGTCCCACACAGTGGTTGTTCTGACCCAGTTGCCCCTTAAGGCAGTGCTGCGTAGTGCTGACTACTCAGGAAGGATAGCAAAGTGGGGGACCATCCTGGGGGCTTTTGACGTTAAGTACAAGCCTCGCACCTCGGTGAAGGGCCAGGTTCTCGCTGACTTGGTGGCGGAATTTGCCGAGCCATTACTGGAAGAAACTCTAAAAGAAGCACACATGGATGAAAAATCAGTTGGTGTGATTACAGCTGCCATGCCTTCGATTTGGAAAGTGTATGTGGATGGGGCGGCTAATCAGAGAGGATCTGGTGTTGGACTTGTTCTAACGTCCCCAGAGGGAATTGTTTTCGAAAAATCTTTGAGATTGGCGTTCTCGGCTACTAACAATGAGGCCGAATACGAAGCGGTCTTGGTAGGCATGAAAATGGTGCATAAAATGGGTGGAAAAGAAATCCATATCTTCTCAGACTCTCAACTGGTGGTCGGCCAGGTCAAGGGAACCATGGAGGCTAGAGATCCAAGGATGCAGGAATATTTGGCCCAGATCAAATGCCAGCAAACTGAATTTGACTCCTTCACCTTAACCCATATCTCTCGGAGCGGAAACGCCCATGCAGACTCCTTAGCCACGGTGGCAACGTCCTCGGCTCAAGGTTTACCTAGGGTTATCCTCGTTGAGGATTTACTAGAACCCTCTCTTGTCATTACCAACGCGCCTCGCATCCATCTAATAAGGCCTGGACCTAGTTGGATCGACCCGGTCATATCTTTTCTTAGGAATGATGTCCTTCCTGAGGAAAAATCTGAAGCAGATAAGATACGCCGAAAGGCGCCACGTTTCTGGTTGTCCGAGGGACCGAGCGTCGTACAAACGATCCTTTCGGGACCGTACTTGTTGTGTGTACACCCCGATTCAACGGAAGGGCTTCTAGAGGAATTGCATGAAGGGATTTGCGGCGGCCACACGGGGAAGATCCTTAGCCCACGAGCCCCGACTCGGGTTATTGGTGGCCCGATATGCAAAGAGAGGCCCGAGACTATGCCGGGAAATGTGATCGGTGTCGAGGTTTGCTCCTAATATTCATCAACTTTGGAGGAGTTCTTAACCCCCTTTCCGATCCTTGGCCCTTCGCACGGTGGGGACTAGACATAGTTGGGCCATTTACGAGGGCAACGGCAATAAAAAATGGCTTCTCGTGGGAACGGACTATTTTACTAAATGGGTTGAGGCCGAGCCCTTAGCAAATATAAGAGATATTGACTCCAAGAAGTTTGTCCGGAAAAACATCGTTACCGAGATTCGGTATACCACACACACTCATCTCGGACAATGGTGTTCGGTTCGACGGTAAGGCTTTTAGGAAGTATTGTGGTGACATGGGTATCATAAATAGGTATTCCACCAAATTATCCTCGAGGAAATGGGCAAGCCGAAGCCGTTAACAAAGTCATTGCCGGTGGGCTGAAGAAAAGGTTGGATGATGCGAAAGACGGATGGGTAGAAGAGCTCCCTCATGTTCCGTGGACGTATCGTACCACACCGCGCAGGTCCTTGGAGAAACTCCATTCTACGCTATGACTTATGGAGCCGAGGCGGTGATACCTCCGGAATCGGTTTTCCCACCCCTAAAGCCAGCTCCTTTAGCCCGGAGAATAACAATGGACTCCCTGAAAAAAGGCCTAGATTTGCTTGAGGAACGGCGCGAGGCAACAATGGTCCAAATGGCTTATTATCAACGAAGCTAAAACGGGATATGACGCCCACGTGAGGCTAAGGCCACTTGCACTGTGATCTCGTACTAAGAAAAGTTGTGGGCACCTTTAAGAACCCCGGCTTGGGGTAAGTTAAAGGACCCAATGGGGAAGGCCCCTACCGCATTGTTTCGGTAACGGGCATAGGGTCATATCGGCTAGCTGACCTAGATGAAAGAATTGTACCACGCCCATGGAATGTAAATAATCTTAGAATATATTATTATTAATAAAATGTGCTTTTATCAGTGAACATTTCAAAGTTATGACTACCTCTGACGCATGAAGTTACTGATCTTAAGAATCAAACAGAAACTTGGTTAAGTGCAGTCCTCGGACCACAAACCTCGTGGAAATTGATGTCTTGTCATTTGTTAAACAGAACCTTAGTTATGCCGGGTCTTCGGACCTCCTACTTTGGGGAAATTAACATTTGAAGTTATTGATCTTAAGAATCAAACAGAAACTTGGTTAAGTGCAGTCCTCGGACCACAAACCTCGTGGAAATTGATGTCTTGTCATTTGTTAAACAGAACCTTAGTTATGCCGGGTCTTCGGACCTCCTACTTTGGGGAAATTAACATTTGAAGTTACTGATCTTAAGAATCAAACAGAAACTTGGTTAAGTGCAGTCCTCGGACCACAAACCTCGTGGAAATTGATGTCTTGTCATTTGTTAAACAAAACCTTAGTTATGCCGGGTCTTCGGACCTCCTACTTTGGAGAAATTAACATTTGAAGTTACTGATCTTAAGAATCAAACAGAAACTTGGTTAAGTGCAGTCCTCGGACCACAAACCTCGTGGAAATTGATGTCTTGTCATTTGTTAAACAGAACCTTAGTTATGCTGGGTCCTTGGACCTCCTACTTTGGACAAATTGACATTTAAACTTATTGATCTTAAAAACCAATGGGAAATTGTTTAGGTCTTGTCCTCGGACCACAAACTTGATTAAAGTTAATTTCTCATTGCGCTTGGAAATTAGTGCCTTACTGGTCATTAACTCGGATCTTAAGTTTTATATCTTTAAGTGTTAAGCAAATTTGTGTAAGGAATGGTCCTCGGACCTTACATCCTACTAGAAATGGTGCTATACATTACAAGGGTTTGATCGTTATATGAGGTCTTTTCTTCTTTTAAATCAAGGCATTGTTTAAATATCTCAAACATGTCACCTTCTGTTAAGTCTTTAATAACATGCGCATGATTATGAGGAAAATATGAGTGTGCAATCCTTGGAGTTAGATTTGTTTATTCTGAGAAACTTTTGCTATGTATTAATGGGAAACTTTTGCGATAAGTATAAAAAGAATAAAGTAAAAACAGATGCAACACGAGTGAAAATCAAATAAAGTTGTTCTTCATTAATCATTTGGACATGCATTACATATAAAGGCTGAACATGGAGAAAGAGAAGCCCTAAGCTAGGTCCTAAGCTTTTGGAGGAGGATCTTGCCGAGAAGTGCTGGTTCCTTCTGTCTCTTTCAGCTTCAACTCAAAAGGAGACAGAACATTTTTTCCTTTGTCTGCTACTTTCGTTGCAGGGACATTGGATTCCATGGCTTGGCTAAGGCCCTTCTCGGCATCTCCGCCTCCTTCCTTGTCTTTGTTGGAACCCGAAGGTTCTGTAGGATCTGGAATTGGCTTCAGGACCATGGGAGGAAGAGCAGGAAGAGTTGTCTCAGGGGTAGGATTAGCAGCAGGAGCCTCTTCCAGTCTCCCCTTATCTCCGGGGGAAGCCAAACGTTCTCGGACTTCCTCGATCCGAAGATAGAGGAACTCTGCTACGTTTAAAGCTTCCCCCAAACTTTCGACGGTACTCCCGGCACAAGGCCGCGAGTCCTCTGTCAGTGCTCCTCGGTGGTTGCTACCCCTTCCTCGAAGCTCGCACAGCAGCGGCTTGTAAAGAGAGTTGGAATGAGCTGGCTTCTTCCTTCATCAGCGCAAGTTCTTTTTCCAAATCCGAGCGTTCCCGTTGGACTTGGGCGATCTCATCATCTTTTTCGCGAAGGAGCTTGCGCTGCCCTTCTATCTGGGTCTTCATAGTCTTCAAGTTTGACTCGACCCCATTTTTCTCTCTCCTCAGCTCAGCCACCTCCGAGGTAAGTTTTTCATTCTCAGCAAGAGCTGTGCCCAAGGACTTTTCTGTCTCCAGCCTAATCTCCGGCTCGATTCTGGCCTTCTTCCGAGTGTCTTCTATAAATTTCTCGGCCACGAAGACCTCCTGAATGGCCTGTAACAAAGTGTGATGAAGTCAGGAATAGTAAACAAACTTATGAATATTGTTAAAAGTGGAATCTTCTTAAAAGGATTAAACTTACCAGCGCTAGATCCCTTTTTAAAGAAAGGAATAGTTGTGGCTGGCTCATTTTTTCCAAGGTCTCCATATCCTTGGGCAGCAGAAGGGGGCGCTCCAACACTTCGGCCAAGTGATGGGCATGGCCTTGTTGAACCGCCCTTATACTGGATTGGCAGGAGATGGGTGCGCCGTCCAGTCTTAAGTCGGGGGACCAGGTGGTCGGTGCTCGGCGCACTTCAGCCTCGTCCCCCGATTTCCCGCTTTCAACGGAGCGGGCCCTACCCTTGCCACTTGTCCGGCTCCTGGCTGGCCGAACCAGTGGGAGTTGTTGTCGTAGTTTCTTGGGGTCCTTACTGATCGTCCCCTCAATATCCCCCTTTCTCTTCTTCTTGGGATCCTCGGCTGGAAGTTTTGGCTCAGCTGGAGGAGGGGGAGGTGGCAAAGATGGGAGAACTTGGGACGTCCCCGTCTTTTTCTCCATAACTTTCGCAGCTCTATTGGTTAGGAGACCCTTCATCCTGCCCATATCTTCCTCGGATTCGTCCTCGGGTAGGGCGACTACAAACCCTGCGATTCCAGAGGCCTCGGTGGCTTCTTCCTCCTCGTCGGAAAGTACGACGAACTGATTCCCTCGAGGTTTCTCTGTGTCTTCAAGTTGGAATTGATCTATCTCTTCGTCAAGCGTGTGCGAGGAAGACACCTGCTCTTCGGGAACAACAGTTTCCTGAGAGTGCACGGCGAAGGGGGTTACCGCAATGGGCTGTCCGTATAAAATGGTGTCAGGGGCGTCAGGGAGCTCGCGGTTGTCCAAAAAGTGGGGCCGGGCTACGTTTATTCTCTTTCGTCTTCGGTCACCCGCAATTATGGCGTTCTCTATCTCCTGGAAGTCCGAGGATATGGGAGTGTACCCCAGAATGAGATGAGCGTACCACGAGTTGCAAGTCTTCGCTAACGAACACCTCGGAGCGAAGTACTCGGTTTAGGTCTGCGATGTTACAGTGACTCAAACGAGGGCGCACGTGTTGCTTATCTGCAAAAAAGACGTCAAAACAAACAAACAAGCCTGATCAGATTCGCACAGATATGCAATAAGTTTAAATATTATGAATACTCATTTTTGTGTGTGTTAGAGGAAGTTGTGTTGTGGGGAGATTAATCCTATGGCATCGCACCTGGGTCCCCCCACTTAACTGGGCAGTGGAGGCCGTCGTGCCAGTTCCCAGAGACGATCAGGTGGTCGTCCTTCATGCCTTTGTTGGATTTGGGCAGACAGGAGATTAACCTAACGACACTAGAACGAGACTTAATGTAGTAACCTACATTGGAGAGTTTATGGGACTCGTACAGAAAAACGACATCATGCTAGGAGAGGTTTAGACTCATTTGCTCGTTTAGAGCATCGACGCTACCCAAAACTCTAAAAACGTTTGGGAGGCACTGATCGGGACACAACCGGTGGTTGCGAAGGTACTCCCTAGTTACGGGTTTCATTGGGAGGGTCATCCCACCCTCTATAAAGGCTATCATTGGGATGATAACCTCTCCCTCTTTCCTAGAATCGGCGATGGCTTCCGCCGGACAATATTCTAGACCTATGTCGCTGGGAATACGGTACTTGGCCCTAAAGCCTTCCATCCCAGCGGCGGTATCAACTAGACACTTGAATCTTCCCATTACAGAGGAACGAAAGATCAAACTCTAAGAGGGAGAATGCTTATAGTGACAGCCGAGGACAAGGACCGAGGAGAAAGGGTTAAGAATAGAAAGAACAAGAACTTACAAAGTTGAAGGTGTGCAAATTCCCACGGTTTTCTGCAGGTAAAGTATGATGGTTGATGTTTTGATGGGATTAACCCCTGGTGAATTAAATGAAGGCGCAGGTTCCCGAAGCGTCACTGCGTGCGGAAAAGCGGCCTCGAAATTATATTTGTCCCGCCCAAATTTTCGTGGAGTAACGAGAGCCGTTGGATGCCCATCTCGCCGTTGAACGTGGGGGACAAAGTGTAACTTGCAGTAATAAATGTGCGCGTTTTTGAAAATAAAACCGCCAAGTGGCATCTTCTGGGACGCGAAACAATTTCCACGCGTGCCATCACTCACAAAGTGCGTGGAGTAGGTTCTCGTCGGATCAAAACCCTATTTTTCTCCTCGGACGTCAAAAATTAGAGTTTTGAGGGGCTATTGTGGGGAGTAAAAAGACCCTGATGGGTATATGGGCCTTTTGGGCTGTGCTAAGGAAGGCCGACCTGCTCTTGAGTTTAGAACTTGTTAGTACTACGGGTCGGTCCATACGCCGAGGATCCGAGGATCCAGCCGAGGGTGAATTTCTCTTCGGACGGACACCGGAGAACCCGGGACTTCATGATAAACGTTAGGCAATGACATGGTCAAAACCAATGGATAAAAGGGGTAAACCCTTGAATGTCCTAGAAGCACCGATGTTAGAGAAACACCAAAGATAAAGGCTGTCACCTCCACATTAAAGACCCTGCACCTACCACCCTGGCCGCATTAATGGGGAAGTGACACCTGAACAGTGGAAGGGAAACTTCTGGTTACTATTCAAAGGCACTGAGAAAAGAAATATCTAGGTTAAGGGGGAGTTTGGGGCAACACGTGTACAAAGCATCAAAAAGAAGAGTATTTAAGGAGCAACCTAGAACAGAAATAGAGGATCCTTTTTTGTAACCTAAAAGAAAGAAAACAAAGAGAAAGAGAATATATAAGAACAGCCCTCGGCTTACGTCCGAGCAGGTTGATTTATAATATTCCTTGTTGTTTTCATATGTTTGCAATCTTTGGCTTGTCATTTAATCCTTGCACACTTCTAACCTGGGTTTCAAGCCCACACTCTACAAATCATATTGTTTAAGGCTCATTGGGCCTGAGCCCGTAACTGTTCTTGGGGCCAGGTGCAATTGTGCACTTACAATAATGATGAGGTCCCCACATAAATTTAAACACATGGCGCAAAATTGAATTCTAATTTCAAATTCTAATAAAACTTTCTCTAAAATTTACCTATTAATATATATATGTATACTCCAGAGAGAGAGAGAGAGAGAGAGAGAGAGAGAGAGAGAGAGAGAGAGATTCTAATGTAAAGCCTGGATCAAGAGAAATGATATGTCCACAACATTTTCGAAACAAATTTTATACGACAAGTTGTTACAGGTTGTTATTGTTGGGATAGAAAAATAATTTCAGTGGTAGCTAGGTTCAAATTAGAATCAATAACAACTAATCACCTACGATTTATTATAAAAATATTGTAGATCTCTAAATCAATCCCAAAGTCGCAATTTCTTATAGATAGCCATTTAAAATTTTACTAAGGTAGTTTTTATATGTAAGCCATTAGTTAAAAACAAGAAATATTGAGGATGACATGGATATTTACAATTTCATTTGAAATGAAAAAGGATTCTAATATTTCGAGTTTAGGGACAGGTTAGGTGTCTAGGAAAGGTTGTGTACCCTATATGATAATCTACACATGGTCGGTATATAGGGTATATTGTAATTAAATATATAGCCATCCTTATCACGTAGGAGTATTCCAATGAGTTTATGCAATGGATTAGCTAGCCCTAAAGAGGAATCTAGAAATGATCATATTAATTATTATATTATCTCATGAATTTTTGGGATACCATTACAAAATATGGTTTGCCTGTTACTTGGTCGACACTGCAATTTCAGAGAGATATAAAATGCAAATAGGTACTAGAATTTACTTATGGGGAATCTGAACTTACCTAGATAAAACCTTTACTACAAGAGTAAGCAAATGTATGTACTTGTCATGGGAATTTTCATCCAAAGAATATAAATATATATTTTTTTGTAACACATAATTTATGCCAACTTGATTAGTTAACATATATATATATATATATATTTGTTCTTCTTCTTATTATTTTTCTTTAACATTACAAAGTCAAATGTTGTTGTTGTTGTTGAGTATTATAGCAATTACTTTAATGATATAATAATGAGTCTAATGACTTGTTGATGGTGGTGAAATGCTGTGTTATGCTGTAGAGTTGGTAGTAGTGATGGTGGTAATGGCACTGTTATTGGCAATAACAGCAAAAATGGCCGTGATAATGGAAATGACAACGTACATTGGTGGTGGAATGATTGCCGCAACAAAGCAGCGAGGATATTAATAATGGTGGTAGCTGTGTAAAGAATATTGTTTGGTGGTATAAGAATGTTTACGAACTTATTTTTGATAATTTGATAGTTGCAACGAGCGAGTGAAGATTTGAATCATACAGGTTTTCATGGAAAACAACATGCAAGTAATGCTTGTTAAGAATCCAAGAAGAGCATCACAGAGCATTACTCAAAACCCAGTTTCAAACCCCAACGGCTAGTGCTTCAACGGCTAGTTCCAGGACTTGAAGAAGTGTCACGGAACGGTGTCGTTCTATTTAACAGTTGTACACGTATTTAAATGAAACGATGCGTTTCATTTATGAGGAATTGAACTTATGAATACGCTGCGTTTCATGTAATGCATCAGCTCCAGGTGGTTAGGTAGTTTTCAGTTAGTTAGTTAGCTCCTCATTTCCCTCCACATTTCACGGATCAATTCCGTGAATTTAGGAGTCGTTGATCAGGTGGTTAAGGGTACTTTGTATTATAAATACTGTACATTGAGTGTAATAGAAAGTCAAGAAATTCATTTTCTTTTCTCTCAAATCAATCTTGTTTTCTCTCTCGCATCTCTCTCTGTTTTCCTTATCTTCTTCACTGTGTGTGTTCATTGCTTCACATTGAATCTTCCATAGTGTGAATGCCATTGTTGCATTCTTGAAAAGCTTACATATAAATTCTTTCATGGTATCAGAGCATACGATTCTACCTCCAATGGCAGAAACTACTTCAGCTTCAACCTCAACAACCATACCTTCAACTTCTACATCTAACTCCATCAATCTCACAAATCAACCTCTGCTATTGCTGTCAAATATGTCAAATATGATGACAGTTAAATTGGATTCTTCCAATTACATTGTTTGGAAGCATCAGATTTCCATGGTGCTAGAAACTTACTCCATGATTGAACTTCTTGATGAAGTTTTACTTGTTCCTGAGAAATTTCTCAAGGACTTATCTGGTGCTACAACCTCAGTACTCAACCCAGATTATCTTATCTGGAAATCAAAGGAAATGGCACTTCTTACCTTCATTAGCTCAACCCTCACTCCCTCAGTTCTGGCTATAACTGTTGGATGTTCTTCAACTCAAGAAGTCTGGAAGGTTCTTGAAAACAGATTCTCATCAATCTCAAGGTCACATGTGATGAATCTGAAGGGTGAGCTACACAATGTGAAGAAAGGATCTGATACTGTGGATGCATATCTGCAGAAAATCAAGGTGATAAGAGACAAGCTTATGGCTGTTGGTGTATTCTTGGATGATGAAGAACTACTACATGTAGCAATTAAAGGTCTTCCAAAGGAATTTAGTGCATTTAGGTCTGCAATTAGGACCAGAAGCACCAAGTTAAGCTTTGATGAGCTTGCTACTTTGCTAAATGCAGAAGAGGAATCACTGAATGAAGCAATGGAGGTCAAGGACTCCACCTTCGCAATGGCAGTTAACACTGCACCAAGATTCAACAACTCGAGTGGGTTTCATAACCACAACCAGCCTTATAACAGAGGAAGAGGAAGGAATCACAATGGAAGAGGTAGAGGCAGAGGTCCATCACCCAATCAATTCAATCAATTCTCACCACATTCTCAATTTTCTCAAAGCAGCTCTAATGTCAAATCAGAGAGGCCTATATGTCAGATATGTGGTAAGGCAGGTCATTTGGCCTTAGACTGTTACCATAGGATGGACTATGCCTACCAAGGCAAACATCCACCCACAAAACTAGCTACAATGGCAGCTTCCTCAAACTCAATGATAACACAAGAACAACCATGGCTGGCAGACAGTGCAGCTACAGACCATGTCACCTCAAGCCTCAGTCATTTGAACTTCCCTAAGCCTTACACAGGTCAGGAACATCTCACAGTTGGCAATGGCCAAATCTACCTATTACTCATATAGGTAACTCTTCAATTCCAGCTTCCAATAACTCTATTCATCTTAGAAATGTGCTTAGGGTTCCCTCAATTGCTTCTAATCTTGCTTCAGTTCACAAAATTTGTCTTGATAATAACTGTGGGTGTTATTTTGATGCAAACACCCTGCTTATCCAAGCCTTGGCCACGGGGAAAACTCTTTACAAGGGCAAGAGTGAAGGTGGTGTGTACCCCATCTATTCTCACAAGGCCACTGATCTTTTGCTTCCCAATAAACTGTGTCATTCTGTTCAACTTTCCTCTTCAAACTGGCATCTGTGGCACAGCAGAACTGGTCACCCAAACTCTCAAGTCCTTAAGATTTTGTTACAAAATAATGGATTGTCTTTCAATAATAATGCTAGCTTTGTCAACTCTTGTGTACATTGTCTTCATGGCAAAATGCATAGATTACCCTTTCCTAGATCACAATTTGTTGCTAATTCTCCCTTTGAACTTGTACATAATGACCTTTGGGGTCCTGCACCTGTCAATTCAATAAATGGGTACAAATATTATGTGATTTTTGTTGATCATTTCACTCGTTTTACTTGGCTATACTTGCTTTCTGCAAAATCTGAAGTTTACACTAAGTTTGCTATATTTCATGCTATGGTTAAGAATCAGTTTTCTACCACCATTAAAACTCTTAGATCAGATGGTGGAGGGGAGTACACTTCCAAATCTTTTGAGTCATTTCTCTCCTCAAATGGAATTCATCATCAAATCTCTTGTCCCTATACTCCACAACAGAATGGCCTAGTAGAAAGAAAACACAGACATCTAATTGAAACCACTATCACACTCCTATCTCAAGCTGACTTACCTACTTCATACTGGTCTTTTGCAGTTCAATCAGCTGTATCTCTTATCAATTTACTTCCCACAACTACCTTAGGTTTCAATTCTCCTTGGTGCAGATTATATGGTCAACATCCTGACATTTCTTCCCTTAAAGTTTTTGGCTGTGCCTGCTATCCTTTTCTCAGACCATACACCAAGCACAAACTTAACCATAGAACCACTGAGTGTCTTTTCCTGGGATATTCTACCAATTCCAAGGGTTACTTGTGTCTTGACCTTAACACTCACAATCTTAACACTCACAATCTTTACACTTGTAGACATGTGTTATTCAATGAGGTCAAATTTCCATTTTCATCTAAACCATCCTCTACTTCAGCTCCTTCTACTACTAAAACTGATGTTTGGTTCTCTAACATGCTTTACTTACATGCCTCTAATCAACCTTCTGTTCTTGGTCCTTATCCCACCACCACTACAAACTCTAGTCATTCATCACCAAATTCTTCTTTGTTTCCCTTATCTCCTTCTTCTATCCATTCTGTTACCCTACCTCAATCTGCTTCTCCTACTCATACTATTCCTCCACTTACTTCAACTTCACCCAATCCTCCTTCTTCACCTCCTGTCCAGTCTATTCCCATTAGCACCTGTTCTACTTCC
Organism: Castanea sativa; assembly: GCF_040712315.1. Lineage (NCBI taxonomy): Eukaryota > Viridiplantae > Streptophyta > Magnoliopsida > Fagales > Fagaceae > Castanea > Castanea sativa. The sequence continues at coordinate 34,164,666 of NC_134016.1, read as the reverse complement.
TCTTTACCACCCACTGTTTCTGCTCCTATCATTCCTCCTGTGAATGTTCACCCAATGACCACAAGATCCAAGAATGGCATCTCTAAGCCAAAATTGTGTTACAAGGCTATGGTTGATTACACTCACACTGAGCCCCCTTCATATAAAATTGCTTGTAAATTTCCTCAGTGGGTTCAGGCCATGGATGAAGAATTTTCAGCTTTACAGAGACAGAAAACTTGGTCTCTTGTCCCTGTAGTACCTGGCATTAACTTGGTGGGTTGCAAATGGGTGTATAAGCTTAAATTACACAGTGATGGATCTATTGCTCGTTATAAAGCCAGGCTGGTTGCAAAGGGGTTCCATCAACAGGCAGGTGTGGACTACACTAAGACCTTTAGTCCAGTTGTGAAACCTGCTACAGTCAGACTAGTTCTTTCCATTGCAGTCAATTTTAATTGGCCTCTTAGGCAGTTGGATGTCTCCAATGCCTTCCTCCATGGGTTTCTCAAAGAGGAGGTATATATGGAACAGCCTCTTGGTTATGTTGATCAAAAATTTCCTCATCATGTCTGCAGATTGCATAAGTCCTTGTATGGTTTGAAGCAAGCCCCTCGTGCCTGGTTTGACAGATTTACCTCCCACTTATTGCACCTTGGTTTTGAAGCTTCCATGGCTGACTCTTCCTTATTTGTGTTCTCCTATGATTCCACTGTCATCTATCTTCTGGTATATGTTGATGACATTATCATCACAGGCAATTCTCCTTCACAGATCACTCATCTTGTTACTGCACTAAGTAAGGCATTTGAGCTTAAGGACTTGGGTGCTCTCTCCTACTTCTTAGGCATTCAAATAATGCCTTCAAAGTTTGGCCTCACTCTTTGCCAATCAAAGTATGCCTCTGATGTCCTTCATAGGTTTCATATGGAGAATTCTAAACCTACCAAGACCCCTTGTTGTCCTAATATTCGACTTACTCCTTTTGATGGTTCTGCTCTGGCTGACCCCTCTGAGTATCGAAGTATGGTGGGTGCTCTCCAGTACTTGACCTTCACTCGCCCTGATCTGGCCTTTACTGTGCAACAATTATGCCAGTTTATGCATCATCCCACAACTATTCATTTGGAAGCAGCCAAACGTGTCCTTCGTTATGTGCGAGGCACCTTACACTTTGGGATTCACCTTACTCCTGGTCCATTTACCTTCTCTGCTTTCTCAAATGCAGATTGGGCTGGTGACCCCACTGACAGAAAGTCCACCACTGGTATTTTGATTTTCCTTGGTTCGAGCCCCATCTCTTGGTCTTCCAAGAAACAATCCACGGTTTCTCGTTCTTCCACTGAGGTAGAGTATCGCGCCTTAGCTTCCACTGCTGCTGAAATGACTTGGCTTCGCGCTCTCTTTAAGGATCTCAAACTGTTTCTTCATCATCTTCCCATTCTTTGGTGTGACAACAACTCAGCGATAGCTTTAGCCTCTAATCCTGTTTTTCACTCCAGAACCAAGCACATCGAGGTTGTTTACCACTATGTCAGGGGTTGTGTTCTTCGTCAAACTTTGGGGATCAAATTCATTTCTGGGCGTGACAATTTCGCTGATATTTTTACTAAACCTTTGCCTGGTCCCCATTTTCTGGTTCTGCACAGCAAACTCTTGGCAGATACTGCCTCGTGTTTGAGGGGGGATGTTAAGAATCCAAGAAGAGCATCACAGAGCATTACTCAAAACCCAGTTTCAAACCCCAACGGCTAGTGCTTCAACGGCTAGTTCCAGGACTTGAAGAAGTGTCACGGAACGGTGTCGTTCTATTTAACAGTTGTACACGTATTTAAATGAAACGATGCGTTTCATTTATGAGGAATTGAACTTATGAATACGCTGCGTTTCATGTAATGCATCAGCTCCAGGTGGTTAGGTAGTTTTCAGTTAGTTAGTTAGCTCCTCATTTCCCTCCACATTTCACGGATCAATTCCGTGAATTTAGGAGTCGTTGATCAGGTGGTTAAGGGTACTTTGTATTATAAATACTGTACATTGAATGTAATAGAAAGTCAAGCAATTCATTTTCTTTTCTCTCAAATCAATCTTGTTTTCTCTCTCGCATCTCTCTCTGTTTTCCTTATCTTCTTCACTGTGTGTGTTCATTGCTTCACATTGAATCTTCCATAGTGTGAATGCCATTGTTGCATTCTTGAAAAGCTTACATATAAATTCTTTCAATGCTAACCAGTTAATTTACAGCTTATAAGGCTCTTGAAAATATATATTAGTAGACTTGAAATTTCGATGTTTCAAAATCCTAAATTCCACGAAATTTTTAAAAATAATTGTCTTGTTAAACGAAACAAGGAAGATTAACATGTTGTCCCTAAATCACACTTCAAATTGCCTCGTCTAAGCACAGTACAAATGATTTTTTTTTTCCTAAATGTAAAAAGAATTTTACTTTCCTCCAAGTGGGATTTTATTAGCTGTTAATCGAAAGTGATAGAATTGAATGTAAAATACAAGAACGTATAATATCCTACTTTAGCATGGTGTTCAACTAGACAAACTTTAGACAACATCTGAAGTGTTTGTCTGTTTGACAATAATGTTGGACAATCTCTGTTAGGTTGAAACAAATTTTGATGTTGGTAAAACCATCCTATGCTTACCTCAAAGGCACTTCAATTCAATGTCTCTTTTCCTTCAGCCAAGGGTACAAGTGTGGAATATAATATAACCTACATACAACTGTAATATTCTTCCTAAATAAACATATCTATGTTGATCTTGTCAAAGCCATTCAAGCATCAAATTAAGTTGTCTCACAATGCTAAGAAAGTTACCTAGTTTTGTGTTAAACAAGATCTATCATCAACAGCTCAAACTGGTGGGATCATGGAGACATTTACGTGCATCTCAAGTATATTAAACCACTTTAACACAAGGCAAACTTAATTATGTTATCATGATGAGTACACGAAAAGTATATATATTAGGATTAAATCTAATTGTCGTGCCGCTTTTCTCAACAACGTAGATCATCAGAAATGTCCCAGAGAGAGAGAGAGATTCTTTCTTTAACAAAAGGCATATATTAGTTTTAAAAAGTAAATAGACCAATATGACGTTAGGGCAACAAATTAAAGGACTTTTCTGTGTCTCGTGCATTAATGACAAGTGCTCACTAATCAATACATTATTATAGCCGTAGCCACGAGCAGTAGTAAGTCTTTGAGCAAGAAAATGATAAAACCAAGTATTTATGTACATTTACCTCCAAAAAAAAAAAAAAAAGGTATTTATGTACATAAAAGAGAATGAAGTACATATAATATGACTCAAGTAAATTCATTGAAAAATAAATAAGAACGTATAATGTGACACAAGAAGGAAATCGCTAGTTTCATATGTGTTTACATTTTACAACCTAAAATGAATTAAATGACTTATCAAGTTATGGTATTAGAATTTATCGTAATCACTTATATATCAAATATCTACTTGATAGTACATCATTCAATATGGAATAAATAATACAATCCAATCAAATTAAATCCACACGGTTTGGAGTATCCTAATATAGTTTCAGATTATTTAAGTGAGGGGGAGCTTTCAACCATACCAGGACCCGCTAATATATCAAAGTACTTGGCATGTTGTTTTGGGTGACTCTTCATGCGCATGCAGACTTTCTTATTCCTCGCATAAACATTTGCAAGTCTAACGTCTAGCTAGTTTATAACATAATTAACCATAATCTCAATAAGGTTCTCGATCAATTGGATTATAGCAAATATTATATAGCCTGAAAAGGACTCAGGTTGACATATTCGATAGTCATTTTTTTTATACTTTATTAATCTATCTCTTTCAATCTTTATAGTTATCAGCATTTTTTGGCAGATTTGATCGATGAAAGTTATCTATTTTTGAATTAAACATGGTTTTCACAGATATATAGATTAATAAAGCCTCAAATTAATTAAGCTGATTTTATAATTCAGGTATCAATTACTTGGTTTTGTTTTCTATTATAGAGGAGCAAATCATGCATGAACTGTAACAAAACCATTGAGGCTTTTGGATGGGAAAAAGAGGCATGCTCTTTGAAAGGATAAGAAGCAACACTTCTTTTGTCAAGAAAAAAATTTTACAAAGATACGTTGTGTCAGATTGTTACTTAGTTGAGAAGAAAATGTTTTGGATATTATAGAGAATGAGTCAAAATGAGTTATGCTCTTTTTTCTCAAGGAAAGTATGTCACTGACATATTTTTACTTTATAAGCATGGGTCACTGACATATTTTTACATGATTATTATCTGGAATACTAGGTTCTTACGCTTACGCTTCTCAAAGACTCGAACGCAACACATGACAGAGCAACTAACAACTCTAACATGGAATCATAAGGAGCATGCTTGTGCTATAGAGGGAAAAGACCAATAATAATTAATTGGGAGATTATGGGTTTTTGCTCTTTTTTTTAATATCCAGCAAAATGCCCTCTGTGTGAAACTATTTAGGAAAATGCTACTATTTTGAAACTCGATTTTCTAAAATTCGAATTCCAATTTAAAACTCGATTTTTGGACAATCGAGTTATAGTGAATTGAAAATAAAAAAAAAATTTGTTAAACTCGAGTTCCTTGAAAATATTCAAATGGAACTTGAGTTCCAGAAAAAAAAAAAAAAAATTTCTAAGTTCAATTCTGCTATAACTCGATTGTCCAAAAATCGAGTTTTACATTTAAAACTCGATTTTCTAAAATCTGAGTTTCAAAATAGGGACATTTTTCTAAATAATTTGAGAAATGAGGCAAAATGTTAAAAAGTTTTTTTGAAAGGGGTGAAACCTCATTTTGGCCTAATTAATTGTATCCCCGTTAGGTTATAGAGCACTTGATTTAGAAAGAGATAATCACTGTGTTTGCTTAGCTTGACGAGAACAATTTTTTATGTTTTTTCATGTCTTGACTTGACTCCTTACAATTTACAAAGACTCTGCACAAACAACTTCTTATTCACGATACCTATATTTAAAGTATTTTGCTAAATTTGCCTTACGACATTAGTGGATAGCTAGCTACGAAATTTTTTATTACAATTTAATATCATATGTCCTTGTGATTTCATAATTTGTAAAGGGTCCCATATAAATCTTACAATAATGATAAGTAAGTAGTGCCAAAATAAATGGGGAAAAAAAATAAGGGTATTGAGTTTGAACAATGAACTAAGGTATGATATCATGCATTACCTCCTAATATTAATGTTCTTTGTTTCGTTATAAAATATATAATTTCAATAAAAAATGTTTATATATTTGAAAAAAAATTTAAGCATTTAGTATGATATGTAAAATTTTTCTAGTGCAAACCACTAAAATTGGTGGCTTAGCCACCAGCACCAGCAGTTTAGCAGCCAGCCAGACCATTGGCTCTAACTTTTGGACCTATGACCTAGCCACCACAGGGGGAGAGAGCCATTGTGGGGGTTTTTTTTTGTAAAATGTTTTACTAAGTTTTTAAAGGTAATTTAAAAAAAAAATTTAAAGGTAAAACATTTTACAACATTTTTATCAATGTATTTTAGGGGAAATGGAATATATTTTTAGGTTTAGCCAAATTTTACAATGAAACAAACGGATCGGAGTGTAAATCTTCTAAATTTCTCAAAATTCATTGTATGAAATCGATTATCTTTTAGTGTGCTATTGTTGGTATGGATTATTTGATCGATGAGGGAGAAAAATTGTCTAAATTATTTGAATAATATGCAGCATAATATTTTTCTTTTATTATGAGAATCAAGATTCAAATCCCTCCAGCTTATTGTATTATTGAATTATTACCTTATGGTATTATTGAATTATTTTAAAAATGTATGAATTTTATATTGTTACACTGATATATAAATTCTTTACAACAATGTTAATATGAAATCTACCCTAAGTGGGTTAATAGCTAGGGGAGATATTACAAGTTTTAGTGGTATGTTTACAACGACAAGAATATGGTATAATATGAGATACTTTTTAATTAATTAATTTTTTTTTCAAATGTAATAAGAGATACTGAGCCTCTGTTTGGATACAGATTATAGATGAAAATTATTTCACTGTTCAGCTTATTTTTGCTACTATTCATAGATCTCAATGCACTTTTTGGTTCTATTTATGGGTCTCACTGTACTATTTCAACTAACTTTTACCTTTATCTACAACATTTTCAGCAATAAGTTTTCAGTTTCAGTAAAATAAGTAGTATCCAAACAGACTCTAAATGAGTAAAATGAGTAAGACTTTGTGCAGGTTGTATTGAGTGGGGCTGAGAGAAAAGATTTCAACAAAACTATCTGGTTGGGAAAATTTTGGAAAAATTCCAAACTACTGCTAACCCATTAACTTCCAAAAACAATGTGTTGTTTAGAAATTTGTGAGATTTCGACTTAGTGGATTTGACAGGTTAGATGGGTTAGTTTTTGTTATGTGTTGTATTCGAAACTTTAAAATCTATTTTGTCATTTATGAACAATTTTAAGAAGTATTTTCTATTAATCCTATAAACTATTAAAGGAAATCATAAGAAGTGACTCATTTTTTCATAGATCAAATTACACACGTCTTAATTTATAAACACTTTCTAAATTTTTCAAAAAAAGAAAGAAAGAAGCTCAGTGCTGGCTCAATGGGTGAGCCAAATTGGCAACCGTCTAAGGCCCCCAACGGAAAAAGGCCCCTAAATTTTTACCAATAGAGATATTCTTATAACAATAGAAATATTAATTAAGCCCTAAATATTCACTAATAAATAAAAAGAAGTTTTTTATCAGAGAAAAACCAGTTAAAGAAAAATATTTTCATTGGATGGGTCAATCATTTAATCTCTCACACATAAATGTTAAAAAAAACTCATTAATCTTACACTAGTAAATAAATTTATACTCAAATTCTATTTAGAAATATCAAATATATAACTTTATTAAACTTTTCAATCATAATTTTTTTTAGTATTTGGTTACTTCATTCAATAAATAGTGTTTATTTTAGTTGTATAGTCATTGAGTAATGCAATAGGTTCATTTTAATTTGTAATTTTTTTCTAAAAAAATAGATTTTAAATGAAAAAAAAAACCAAAAGTTAAATAAATATTCTATTAATATTCAAAATATAAGAATAGATCTTACTTAAAGTTGTCGCCTTAGGCCCCACAATACCTTGAGCCGGCCCTGAAGAAGCTATAAGTACTATATCTATGTCACTATGTATGCTTATGAATATGTTAGGGTATATTATTCATTTTTCATATTAACATGTTTAAATTTTGAAGTTAACAACAACAAAAAATTAAAATACATAAATTTTTTATATGAGATAAAAGGCTAAAAAGAGATGTATGGCATATAATAGGCTGGATGGCTCAGGTCTTGGTGGTTTTTATTTTTTAACAAAAGTTCAACCCACTACCTTTATTTAGTATTTTATTTTTTACATCTAGGATTCTAGATCTCTTCGAATATTTAATTATTCCTTTGGGTATTATATGCAGTCCTCCATCCCACATAGACCAAGTTATTACAAGAAGGAATCTTATAAGATGACTCCAAGATTTTAGCAAGATATTTTAAACTCAGGATCTTATGAATATCATGAGGCTTTAAAAACCACTTAGCCAATCCCTTAAGGTTAACTCGCTACTTTAATAGTTTTTTTTTTTTTGTTTTTGGTTGTTGAGAAACCACTACTTTAATAGTTGAAATCACCCCACATAAGCTGCTTTGAAATTAATATAGTGGGTCATATAGTTTGGATGGGTGGAACATGGCTGTTGCCCATGCCTATGGAGTATGGATAATTTATAAATTGTTAAACGAGATAGAGTTTTTCTATTCTCCTCTAATGGTAGGATACTAGGATTTGACTCTAGAGTGGAATTCTATACAGATTTTAATATGTTATGGGGATTTCAATATAAAGCCGATACTACTATTTGGAAAAGTTTAAATTAACTGACTAATACAGTTTTGTCCATATAAGTCGATTATTTAGGAAAAAATAAATTTGAGTATAGAATAATGTTGGAAAGAATATATATCTCTATTCTACTTGTCAACTCATATTAATAAAATCTACTTTAATAGATATGAAAAATATGAAATTGAGACGTCATGCATAAACTTTATGCGAATAATAATACTTAAAATTTTAAGGTGTGAGGAGAAAACAACAGCTTATTATTTAGAAATTTTTAAAAAAATTATAGAGAGAGAATAAAACAACAGCTTTAACTAAACTCATATTGTTTAAATAACTAGTTTTATTGGACATAACTTCTGATAAAATATGGCTATTGTAGGAATAAAATGCCTAGAAATGTATATTAGGCCGTAGGCCTTGTCCTTGTTCGATAACGCTTAGGTAGTCCGAGGACAAGTAGATGTTAGTGAAAGGGTAAGAATCAGTGGGTTACGAGAAGAATATGACTATAAAGGTTTGAGAAGGTAGTCCGAGGAGGAATGCCTCCTTGGCTAAGCACGGCAGAGGTCAAAAGGTTTGGTCTGCTATCAAGAGCAACACTCCTGGGAATTCTATTGATAAGGATAAATATCAGGAAAGTATAGGACAAAGAAAAGCCAAGAAATATCTAAGAGAAAGCTGCTACCACCGCATTAAATGTTCTGCAGCTAACTCTCTGGCCGCATTAATGTAAAAGTGATGTCTGAACAATGATAATCAGTCTTACAGCTACTTCCAGAAACTTCAGGAATGTGCTGATGGGATAAGGATCAAAGTCAGTAGTTTGACCTACACGTGGAGGGTGAAGATGGAGAAAATAGGAGAATATAAGAGAGAAAGAAGTCCTTTGCAATAGGATGTATCTATGAATCTGTAGGAAAAACACTGTAGCAGCAAGAACTGAAATTGTAATCAATAAGTTTAAAAGAAATATATTCAAGAACTGTTCACCTTGGATTTTGCCGAGGAAGGTTTCTTTTGCAAAAAGCTTATTTTTCTTTGTTTGTATATCATCTTTAGTCCATGTTGAACATTGTTCATTCCATTGGAGCCTAGTTTTTAGCTCATTTTCTACAAATTCATTGTATTGAGCTATTTGGACCCTAATTCTGTTACCTCTTGGGCTTAGGACCCAAACCCTGCCCTTACCGCTATTTATTTGTAAAGAAGTAGGAAATGAAAATAAAAGTATTCCTATTGAACAATTTTTTATTTTTGTCTCATACATATAAATGAAATATATTTGTATTATATTATATAGCATGGGTGGTGGCATCACAAGTTCATCACTCTTACGTACCAAGCTTGAAATCCTTAATCTTTCCCTCCCAAAAAAGAAAATTTTAGATCAATACTACTATAAGTTGAGAAATACCAAGGAAATTAATATGTAATTATTCCAGTCATTATCATTTAATATAGACATTTGTGGCTATTCATGGCTTGAAAAATGTACCTACAATTCTACGGTCCTTGATGATTTCGGGAAGCCAATTGACGGATATACATGGGCAGTTCGAATCTAGAAAAAAATAAAATAAAATTCCGACTTCTTCGGAGAATATTTTAGGTACTTTAAGTGGACACTTCAGTCATTGTTGACCATTGAATCCATTGCACAAGTTAAAAGGTATTATTTGTTAGATGATTTAAAAAAAAAAAAATTATTAGTTTATTAGTTTTAGTAATTATTTTTAGAGTCTAAACTTACGTTTTTCATTTTTTAGAGTTTGAATTTAAATACACGATTCATGGCGTAAGAGTGTATCGGTATAATAATCTTAGTATATATATTCTTAACCATAACCACCTTTAATATAAGTAATTTTTAGGTACTCTTGAAGCATGAAGAATGATTCTCCATTCTCTCACATTCATGATAGGGTCTACTCATTAAATTTATGGTAGGGTCTACCATAAATATAAGAAGAGGGAGCACAATTTCTTCGTATTCCGGAAGTACCTAAGAATTTTTCCTTTAATATTATATTTTTGTTGGATTAGGTAACTACATATTGGAAGAGCTATTCTTTGTAAAAGTGTTAGGTTCACAACACTTTTATAACAAATGTTATGTGGTAAATTGTTATTGGTTTTAATTTGAATTCATAACTATTTTTTTTTTGCCCATCAATAACAATATTCCACTTAAAATTTATTACGAAAGTGTTATGATTGTGGATATAAAATTTCTCATCTTTTTAATTAACAGAATTTTTTGTATGATTTAGAAAATTGAAAAATTATAATATATATGGGAGTGCAATAATGCCTTACTCTCTTCTTTCACATAAGGACAACATTTGACTTTAAACTAATTATAGCCCATAGCTATAACACTACTCAATTCCTTTATAATGACTATATATTTTAAAAATCTAACTATTAAATTGCGTGTTCTTTGTGTTCTTAACACGCATATCAAATTTTGTGACAATTGGATATTATTTGCTATTCAATTTATAAATATATATTTTATGCATAATTTTATATTATAAAAATTTGAAATTTAAACATTTGATTGATGACATAGTTAATTATTCCTTGATCTACTGAAACTTATAAGCATGGGGATATGAGAAGAAAATTTTGGCTTTATCTAATGGTAGATTTTTTAAAACTCAAATCCAATAAAAAGATATTGAGTGAAGTTGTAGTCATTAGTTACAACTAAATTTGTAGTTAAACCTTGTCCTATACACAAAGAGTAATGCTACAATCACAAACTATTTTACAATATTTTTACAAACTGTTAATATGTCAAACTTCTTATTGGTATTCATCTTGACCCACCAGTAACATCACTTTTTCATTTACCAATAACTACTCACCATATCAACAGTTTATAAAATTTTTTATAAAAAATTTTGTATCTCTAGCATTAGTCATTGTGAATTTAATTAGTAGAATTTATTATTATGTGAAAAGATGAAGTATGAAATTATATTTCTAAAATATTGTATAATCAAAGATGGATACATAATAGAGATATATAGCTAAAATTAAAATTTTCACTTTTGTTTTGTATTGGACTATATTAACTCGATTGTATGACCTTTTGAAATTTCAAAGAAGTGGACATCGACTATTTCTACTTCATTTACGAAATTACCTAGTTACCCATATTACTATTTTTTGGTACGACCAATGTTAAGAATATGTTAATGTTATTTTTAGGGGCACTTTCAAGAACACGAAAATGTGGATACTAAATGCCTCTGTTATATATATATATATATATATATATATATATATATATATATATATATATATATATATAGAGAGAGAGAGAGAGAGAGAGAGAGAGAGAGAGAGAGAGAGAGAGATTAAGGTCCCATTGTTTCAGTGTAAAACATTTTCTAAAAGTGAGATGCTGCGTCTACAACATGTTTACAACATTTTCACAACAAATCATAGGTGATTAGTTATTATAAATTCAAATTTGACCTAACACTAAGATTACTTTTTTGCCCTAATAATAACAACCAATAACAATCTGTCACTTAAGATTTTTTGGGTGTTTTAAGACGGCTTAAAAATTAAGTCAAACTGAAATCGTTTTTGCTAACTAGGAAAAACAATCTGACTCTTTTTTGAGGTTGAAAATGATTAGACGAATAGAATGACATTCTCTCATGAGCCCATATATAATCTTCTTCTCTCTCAAGAGAACTGAATCTACAACTAACAAAATGATAAAAGTACTATTAAAACTCTCAAAACCTCTAAAATAATAAAAATACACTTAAAATCTAAAAACAAAAATTGTCAAAATGCCCCTAAAATCTCTAAATTGACCAAAATATCCTCTAAACTAAAATGACAGAAATACTTCTAAAATCTTTAAAATGATCAAAATATTCTAAAAACTCCAAAACACTGCTAAAACTTTCAAACCAATTAAAAGATCCTTGAAACTTCTAAAATTATAAAATATCTTCTAAAACCTGTAAAATGACTAAATTGCAGCCGAAAACCTCCAAAGTAACCAAAATGCCCCCAAATCTACAAAATGACCGAAAAATCTTGAAACTTCCAAAATTATTATAAAAAACCTTTAAAATGTCTAATGTGACTGAAACGCCCCAAAAAACCACAAAAATAAACCCAAAAGCCATTGAAATCACAAAAAAAAAAAAAAAAACCCTCTTGAAACCTCTAATATGACCACAATAAGTTTAATTGATAGTATTTGTTAATTTTTTAAAACTCTTTTTTAATGTTGCAATCTTATTTTGATTATGATTATTAGGGTAGTTTTCAATCATTTTTATTTTGATTATGTTTATTTTTATGTTTGATTTTAGTTGTTCTACATTATAGTTTAAAGTTTTGAATTAAATTTTTAATTAAAAAAATAAGAAAACTTTTTATTTTTTGTGCGAACTAAATGTTGGAAAATATTTCTAAAAATTTTCAAGAACATAATTAAATATTTAAAAAAAGATTCGTTTTCTTTGAAAATATTCTCCTATAAAAAAAAATTTATGTAGACATAAGTGAAACATTAAGGTTTAGTTTGAGAGTTCATAATGGAATGGAATAAAATGGTCATAAGGGAACGGAAAGAAATGGAATGAAATGAAATGTATTTAAGTAAGGGAAAGGAATGGGAAATAAAGGAATGTAATGGAATTAAATAACCTTAATTGGATGTTTTAAAATAAATGAATGAAAATGAATGGAATGTAAGTAATCTTATTTGGGAGTAACAAAAATGGAATCATTTTTTGACAATATTACTACTAGACTCCTATTTTAAAATAAAGGGTTGAATATAGGGGTATTCTGAGAGTTTTAGTAAAAAATTTATTAAATCTAATTTCATTCCTTCTCATTTCTCTTAATTTTGGGGGGAATGAAAATTTGAGATTTTAAGGAAATAGAGAGGAATGAGTGTTCCCTCCTACTCATTCCATTCCATTTGTTAAAACTCCTAAACAAAGGAAGGGAAGGATATTATAAAATTATTCTTTTTATTCCTTTACATTCTATTTCATTCCCTCCTCCCAAACGAGGGCTAAGAGATTTCAAAAACAAAATGAAATTAAGATATAAATGCATTTTACTAGCGTGTTGTTGGGGCATGCTTCATAAGTCTCTATTAAATTCAATAAATGGAGCCTTTAGATATAAATGGATTTTTTTATATATACAAGATAAAAATTTGACTCTAGCCTAATTTAAGTGTATATATGTGTGAAACTCCCTTCTAGAGGCTTAAATTTTGACTATTGCCCACCACACCTCACAAAAACTTATACTTATGTAGTGACCACCGCATTAAAAGTGCGCAATGGTGATATAAATGGAATTTACTATCGTGTTGTTTGTGTTAGCCATCCATAAATATTTACAATACCTCCAAAAAAAAATCATAAGTATTTACAATTATATACTCATTAAGTTGGTTAGTTATTATTATTTTTTATTTTTCTACAATGGCAAGTAGCAACAAATGCAATAAAAAAAATGATGTTTACAAATACAATAAGTAGTTTTTTCCCCCTGAAAAAGAGAAGAATAACGTTTTTAAAACTACCAAAGTTCGATATGCACAATTCTTTGAAAGCTTTTTTTTTCCCCTTAGATGATAAAAATAAATAAATAAATAAATAAATAGTGCTACTTTCGTAACATTTTCACAACAAAACTTAGAAAGCAAACAGTTATTAGTGGGTAAAAAAATTATGTTAGTTTAAAGTCCAAATTTGAACTAATAACAACTTTCTATCTAAATTTAAAATGGTCAAATGAGCTAGACTTTAGAACAAGATAGAATTGAGGGGGAGGGGGGGCATATTGGCCAAAATCACCATACCATGTGCACTTTAGTGGAATTGATTGAAATGGTCAATGAGCTAGAATTTAGAACAAGATAGAATTGGGGGGGAGGGAGGGGTGATTCATACCGGTTAACTAAATTGAATGGATTTTTTTTACTATTATGAGTAGAATGGAACACAATTGCTAAAATTGAATTTGATAAGTCAAAGATCTTTTATCTTTTCATTATCTAGTTGATCTCGAAAATGGAGAAGTATCATATTATGTGAATTAGAGATATATTCAATGTCACATCATTTAAAATCAGAGTTCATAAAATAAAGAACAATATCTAATTTTATTTAATAGAAAATATGCACAATGTTAGATGCATAAAAAAAATCATCACATCATGAGAAATGCCTTTCTATTATAAATAAATGAAGGAAACCTTAATATTGTATTGTGATGAAGCAGTGTATTACAAGCTATAGATATATAGGATGAACACATGTAAAAAATAGAAAGAACTTCGAGACACCACTGTGGTATCAACTTAAGACCTGATGCCCAAGCCAAAAGAGTTCTCAATAAGGGTATACTTGCCAAATCACCATACTAGGTGAAATTTAGTATAATTGATTGAAACGGCCGGAATGGACTATAGAATTTATAACAAGATATGGAATAGGGGGTGATTTGTACCGGTTAACTAACTTGAATGGAACTGTCTAAGCATAACAAAACACAATAGTTAAGATTAAATTTGATTAGTGAAGGGTCTTTTCTTTTCACTGTCTAGTTGATCTCGAAAATGGAGGAGTTGAATTTAATACATTTGATAGATATTTTAGCAAAATATTCAGCTATTGTGCTTATATGGCAATGTTTTACGAGGTAAGTGGCAGGGTTGTCCACAAACCCAAGCAAAGTGATCCACCTGACAGATTTGATCGGACCTAAATTGAAAATTGACTAATAAGTCGATGGTCGATGATTTTCTCCTTCAAAATCCAGCAATGGAGGGCAAGTGGTGGGTTTCATCCTTCAAAATCCGAAAAGTCCCATTTGACCGGCAATATCAAAAAATCCACGAAGGTTATCACCAAATCCAGTGGAGATCTGCCAGATCCAACTGGTCTTAACAAGATCTGTCCCCCATCTTCACCTTTTCTTACTATTAGCTAGTGTCCACCAAATTTGACCGCCTCCTTTGAAGAACCCAATCTGTTCAAACCATCATTCCTTAACAGTCAACGATGAGTTTCTTTCTCCTCCACCCGATTTGGTTGGGTCGAGCAAACCCAAACTTGATCCGACTATAGACACCCTTCATAAGTATTATGGCCATGAGTACTCATTTCTTAACTAAGGGAAGTGATATTGTCTTCTACCTTAGAAAAATTTGGTAATTTAGAGGAGTTTTGAGTATATGATTCAAAACTTATAACTGAATTATTAAAATACATGGGATTTATACAATTTTTTTTTGTTTGGCTTGATTTTCACCCTTGTTTTCATCACTCAATTCTCTGATTTATGTGTTTTCAATTTCCAAAACTTAGGGTATGTTTGCTAATTGTTTTTTCCTCTTATTTTCTATTTTCAAAAATAGTTTTCTATTTTTGAGACTAAAAAATTTGTTTGGCAACTCAAAATGGACAGAAAACAAAAATTGTTTTCAAAACTCAATTTGTGAAGGAAATTAAAAATATGCAAAAGGTTGTTTTCAGTTTCTAATTTTTAAAAGTCAACAAAAAAACGCATTTAATTTAATGAATCTGTCTCATTTAATGAGTTAGTATTAGAGTTCAAATCCTAGTAACAACGTATTTTAGTATTTTCTTCTACTTTTTTGCTTCAAAAAACTATTTTTTTTAATTTTAACTAACAAAACATGTTTTTGATTTCAAAACTACAAGAAAATTGTTTTTTCTTTATATTCTCAAAAACAAATTTTTGAAAATAGAAAATAAAAACTATTACCAAACATAACCTTAATTTTCAATGGTATTTTCGTAATTAAATTCACATATCAGCCGCAATGTTTGACAAATGGATTTTTATTTTTGGTGAAACCCAGCCGCAATGTTTGACAAATTCTTTGATTTTTTTTTTTTTTTTTGGGTGAAACCCAGCCGCACCTTTTGAAGTTGAAAACTAGGTCTGAGTTAAGGTGCCAAACAGGGTTTGAGAAATTGAGTTCTTTTAAATGATGAGTAATGAGAATTGAATGATAATAAATTTTAAACCAAACGGACCCTTAGTCTTTTAGTCTCGTGTAGGCCATTCAAGTGTCTTGATCATCTTCTTTGTTTAGAGGTTGTTCACCCTTAATTAAGAGAGTTGATCAAGCCAATCTCATGGCCTTTATTTTCTTTCTTCAGACGCCAGTCATTCTTATGATCTAATCAAGCCTATCTCATGGCTTTTTCCTCTTTCATTAGAGGCCGGGCATTCTTATGACTTGGCCGAACTAATTATTTCTTTAGAGGTCAATTATTTTTTTTTAAATCATTAAAATTTTTTAAATTTGACAAATGCCTCTTTTGACTGTGCTAAAATATCAATATTACTCTACTTGCTTTAAAAGAAATTGTATATTTAGTGTCATATCATTTAAAATATTATTTCTTTAGAGGTCAATTATTCTTTTAAAATCATTAAGATTGTTTAAATTTGACAAATGCCTCTTTCGACTGTACTAAAATATCAATATTACTCTACTTGCTTTAAAAGAAATGGTATATTTAGTGTCATATTATTTAAAATATTAATTCATCAAAGACAATATCTTGTTTAATTTAAATGATAAAAGTATGTATAATTTTTTATATTCATAAAAAAAATTAAACCTTCTCATCATGAGATATGCCTCCATGTTAAAACAAATGGGGAAGATCCTAAAAACAAATGGATAAGATCTTGTTATTTTATTGAATAATTACAATTAAAAATAACAATTCTAGTACGAAATTAGTTAAATTAAGTGTATAAATTTAGTTGTTGGTATCCATTATATTTATTTATTTTCTAATAATTGCATAATAAATCTCATACAATTTGATTTAAGTATCAAAATAAACCCTAAAATTTTAATTTCTCAAGGCAATGTCTATTTGATCCATTCAAGGCATTCTTAACTCCAAATAAGTATATGTTAACTTTTTTCTCTTTTCTTTTCCATGAGGGTGTCTAGAATTCTTTCAATGTTTGACTCTCTCTTTGGGTCAAGATAGTCACCAGAGGTTTTGAATACAAGACCACATAAATTTTTGTTAACTTTTTTTTTTGTTTGAAACAAATTTCTGTTAAACTTAAAGCAATGCAAAGTCACGTAAACTAACTTAAAATAACGGAAAGTCACGTAAAGCACACTGCACCAAAATTTCTGCAATTTAAATCGCATGATGTTTTGTGTGGCTCTTAAAATGTTTGCAAATAACTTACTCGTGTTAAATGATACTAAAGGTTTATTGAGCATAAACCTTTTTTTTTTAATAAAATTTTTTATTAGTTTATTGAGCATAAACTTAATTTCAATGAAGGTTCAGATTACAGTGGCTTTGAAATTGTAGGATGTGGTATATTGTCACAAATATATATAACTTCAAGTTCATGTTATATTATTATTAATATCTTTTTTTATATATATTTTTATTCAAGAATTTTAAAAAAAAGTACAATTTTTAGTGTAAGATCCACGTGGTGACCACGAACCAGTTTTAAGTCCAATGTAATGGTGAAATGTGGTTGAACACTATTGGCCATTAGGGCCTGAAAAGAAGCTTATGGCTAAGTCCTTCTGAAGAAAGAACAAAGCAGAAAGATATGAAGTTGACTAGTGGGCAGAATCGTAGTTTTAGCAGTAAGAGACATCCCAATTACCAAAGTTGATTCTTCACCCTTAAGAAAGAACCGTATCTTCCAAACTTAACTGGAAGCATCAAATGTTACACGTTTTTACTTAAATACCCTTTTAATCATTTTTACTATCTTTATATTTATAGGTTTTTTTTTTGTTTTTTTTTTGTGATCTCAGATTTCTTTCCCATGGCTTCATGTTTATTCTTATCTTTTGATATAAATTTTTATTTTTCATTTCTTTTCTTCTCCTTCATAGCTACAGATCTAGGTGGGACTAATTTTTTATTTTTTATTTTTTTGTTTCTTTCCTTCTGGTGGGATCTAGGGACCCAAAATTCCCCCTACAAATCTCCATTTTTTTTTGGTCTTATTTCCGTTCCCTTTTCCCTTGTGTACATAGAGAACCACACCAGACGAGGTTAATTTGCTTGCGAAGAGCTTCGTTGCGGCCTTGTCAGACTTGCCGGAGCTCATCGCTTAGCAGGCATTTTGCCTGGTCCATTTTTATATGGTCTATTTCCTCCCTTATTTACACCCAAAAAGTTCTTAATTTCAGATCATATTGTTCTTATTTTGAAAAAGAGTGTGATTTTGTTGTTTTTTAAGAGTATTGAAATTGTTGTTTGTTTTGATTTGAAATTTTTTCTTTTGGAGAGACAAAAGAGAGAGACGGCTAAACTGCTTTTGAGCTGAGGAGAGTTAAAAGATGAAGGTATTTTTGTCTTATAAATAATAAATTTAATGGCTTCTCTTTCCTTAATAAAAGTGCCTCCACGTGTAAAAAAATTATTATTAAATTTCTTCTTAACGGGTGCTGCACAGCACCCGTTAACAGGACCCTTATTTATTTTAATATTTTTATGGGAGATAATTTTTTAATTTATTTAGCCATCTTAGATGTACAAATTTTACTCCATAAATTTTACAAACTAATATATCATCAATCACAACATATTTTATAAGTCAACTATAAAATATTAATTAAGATAAAAGTAATGCTAGAAATACTACAAATATTATTTTTCTTAAGACATTTATTTATCATGTGCTTAAATGTAACCAATCATATTGAAATGTTATCAATTAAATTCATTATTTAAATTAATTTGAACATTTTATAATAATTTAGCATTTTTTAATAAGTGATGCTAAAAATATTATAAATTTTATCATATAAATTGTATTGTGTTACAATCTCTTCGATAAAAAAAAAAAAAAAGATTTAAACAGTTATTTATTATACGATTGAAATTATATGAATTTTTTTTTTTTGAAAGCAAATTATATGAATGTTATTGACCAATCACCATTCTTTTATGCTAAAATTTATGATAGGTTGAACATTTCCATATTCTAATATTTCTGAACCCCACCACCAATTCCCTGCTCTATACATACCATTCTCCCTCACTTTCTCATTTCACGACTTCTCAGCTCTCTCTCTCAGCTCTCTCCCTCCCTCCCTCTCTCTCTCCTTTGTGTTTCAGTGCGTTCATATTCTTATTCTCCAAAACCGGTTTCTGTTTTTTGTGTTTGTTATTTTCTCTCATTTTCTAGGCAACCAAACGTAAAACAAAGAAAAAAAATCCAACCAACATGTCATTTGAACAATACTGTTACTATCTCTTCTTTCTGCAACCTGGGTTGTCAACAATCCTTAGCTTCAAGGTTTTCATATGGGTCTTTTTGTTTATATCTGTGTTTGCTTTCTGGCTCTCGCCGGGTGGTCTTGCTTGGGCTTTATCAAAAACCCGAGTCCATGTGGTTCAAACTCGGACTGCCATTGCTGGCCCTTCTGGTTTGCCACTTCTTGGCTTGGTTTTCGCCTTCACTGGCTCTTTGACTCATAGGGTTCTCAGTAACCTTGCTGAGGCTTTTAAGGCCAAGTCATTGATGGCATTCTCAGTGGGGTTCACTCGGTTCATTATCTCTAGCCACCCAGACACAGCTAAAGAGATTTTGAACAGCTCGGCTTTTGCTGATAGACCTGTTAAGGAGTCAGCTTATGAGCTTCTCTTCCATAAGGCAATGGGATTTGCTCCGTTCGGGGAGTACTGGAGGAACCTGAGGAGAATCTCAGCAACCTATTTGTTCAGTCCCAAGAGAATTGCTCATTTTGGTGAGTTTCGGAGAAGAATCGGGCTGAACATTGTGGATGAGATAAGAGTCTTGATGAAAGGGAATGGTGAGGTTGAGGTAAGGAAAGTGTTGCATTTTGGGTCATTGAACAATGTTATGATGAGTGTGTTTGGAAGGAGTTATGAGTTTGGTGATAAAGTGAGTGGAAATAATCATGGGTGTGAGCTTGAGTGTTTGGTGAGTGAAGGTTATGCGTTGCTAGGGGTGTTCAATTGGAGTGATCACTTTCCTCTTTTGGGTTGGTTGGATTTGCAAGGAGTGAGGAAAAGATGTAGGAATTTAGTGGCAAAAGTGAATGTTTTTGTTGGGAGGATTATAGAGGAGCATAGGGCAAAGAGGGTTGAGAATAGTGAAATAGTAGTTGGGGTTGGGGATGGTGGTGATGAGAGCTCAGGTGATTTTGTTGATGTGTTGCTTGATTTGGAGAAAGAGAATAGGCTCAGTGACTCTGATATGATTGCTGTTTTATGGGTAAGTTTTGCTAACCTTTGATTATCTTTGAAAGTCATTTTAATTAAACTTGTATGATAGGTCAAGTTTTTGTAAGAGTACTCATAATAAGGTTTACTCTTGCTCATTTTCTTGTCTTTTCAATTATTTTCTTTACCATGCAAACCACTTAGTTAATTGCTTCGAGTTTAAGTTTACAGATTAACGAGAAAATTTTGCTATCCTAATTCCCCTAGTCAATCAATCTCAACTTTATTTGGAATATGTACTGTTTGCAGCTTTGTTTGATTGATGCACCTACTTGGTTCCTTATGCTTTGGTTTTCCATCTTTTCGGTTTTGTTTGTTTCCTGAGAGAATTGCATGTTTTATAAATGCTTGAATAAGTACGTGATTGTTCTTTTTAGGTATCCAATAATGATATTGAGAATATGAATATATTTTTTTCTCTGCTTGATAACATTGGTGTGGTCTCCTATTCCCTTTTCTTGTCTTGTTTCTCATGCTTCTTCTTTCTTCACTTTTTTCTCCATACAACCACCAATCCCTTTTGTTTTTAATGTGAAATTCCAACTAAAAAAATCCAACTAATAATATTCTTAAATCTTCAGGAAATGATATTCAGAGGGACTGACACAGTGGCAATCCTCCTAGAGTGGATTCTTGCAAGGATGGTACTACACCCAGATATCCAAGCCAAAGCTCAATCAGAAATCGATACCGTGGTTGGAACATCTCGATTAGTCTCAGATTCTGACCTCCCCAACCTCCCTTATCTTCATGTCATAGTAAAAGAAACATTAAGAATGCACCCACCGGGTCCCTTGCTCTCTTGGGCTAGGCTTGCCATCCATGACACCCACATAGGCCAAAACTTTATCCCAGCAGGCACAACTGCCATGGTGAACATGTGGGCAATCACTCATGATGAGCAAGTCTGGTCTGAGCCCAATGAATTCAAGCCAGAGAGGTTTATGAAAGAAGATGTAGCTATTATGGGGTCTGATCTTAGGTTGGCTCCATTTGGTTCTGGAAGAAGGGTCTGTCCTGGTAAGGCCATGGGAATAGCCACTGTTCAGCTCTGGCTTGCACAATTACTCCAAAGCTTCAAATGGATTCCTTCTGAGCATTGCAGTGTTGACTTTTCTGAGTGCCTGAAACTTTCACTGGAGATGAAGAACTCCTTGATCTGCAAGGCAGTTCCTAGGGTTGCTTGAAATCAATGAATTTGATGGCGGGCATGTTTTTGAAATCACTCTATGGAAAGGATCTAATAAGATAGTTTACTTTTTATGTTCTCTTATCTGCATAATTTTGGTTTTGGGTTTAGTGTAGGGTTTCTGGTATTAGCTTGAAATGTTTTTAGTGTTTTTTCGTTAAAAGGTCCTTACGGGTGGTTCTATATTATCTATGTTGGCATGGAACTTTAAATTTCATGCCCTTGTAAGCAGTTTTACCATAAATCAATGCATTACCAGGTTGCCCTTTCAATTTTGCTTCTTCTTACTTATGCATTACTCCATTAAATTTTAGTGATATTTGCAACTGAGATCCTACTGGTTCAAGTAATTGGAACCCTTTTCATTCTAATTATTTTGAGTTTTTGTTTTTAAGTCTGATTTTTATATTTTACTTGGAGCCAAGTTTTTTTTCATGCCTACATAGTAAGCAAGAATGACCATCTATAGCAATGTTAGTTTTAGTCGGAAAAATAATGCTGGGATGAACAATATTATTGGAGGAGGTGGTGCTTATTGTCGTTTCTGGTAAATGATCTTGTCACAGTGGTTGCTTCAGTGACATGCATGCACCTTTGATAGCCCAATTTACTAAGAGTATTGCTTGAAGAAATGCCATATTAATTTCTGTTCGCAGACATCTTAGCCCAAAGTCCAAACCATTAGAATATGTATTAAAAAATTAAAGATAGGATGTAGTTTAATTTTTTTTTAAAGAATTAGTAATTTATAATAATATCAAAGCAAGTGCTCCTAAATTAAATTACAATTTTTAATAAGTTTAAGGCTTAAGGCTTAAGGATAATTGATAATTTATCAAATTGAAATATTGAATCAGCGTGTTCATATATATACATATATAAACAACTCAATAACATTGTTCTAAATTAAACCATGTTCCAAATGGTACAAGCACATGCAAATGCACATGATTTAACAATAAAAATGGACAACAGCAAGAGGAAAAATGAAAGAAATAAGAAAAAGAGAAATATCATTCAAACTATGTAATACTCAATTCAGCTAAAAATATTCGCTCCAAGAAAGTTTAGAGTTAGTAGTCAATACTCACCAACTGCATTGCTCAATAGGAATGAAATTTGGATGGATGGAAATGTGAACGTGTGAATTCACACTAAGCACAAGTGAAGAATAAGAAAAGCAGTAATGAATTACTAATATCCATGATTCGATCTAATCTCAAAGTATTTAAATACTAATTAAGTGATATCCTCTAATCTAATTTTAAACTGAGTATTGGAGATCTGTTAGGTGAAGTTGATTGCATGTTTTCCAAGCAACTGTTGTAATTGGGAGAGTTCTACTATATAAACTCTTATACACACTAGTCTTCCACTTTGTGAAATCTCAGCTTTCTTAATATTATCAATTTCACAAACACATCCATTGGTTGTAATCATAATCAAAGCTTCAAATCCTCTTTCCCTCTTTTCCATTCCATCTTTATTCTTTCATGCTTGGTGTGCCTTTTTCTTCCTGCATAACCTTTTGAATGTGCCACTATTTTTGCCATAATTTTGATTTGATTTATTACGAGTAGTGTGAAGAAAGAATAATGAGTCCAGGTGTGAAAATGATTCTTCACTATCTACAGTTGATAACTTCAACAAACTTGTAACAAAAATTGTGTGGGTTCCTAGTAAATCTCTTACCAAATTTACAAAGATTCTTTAACTAAGGGTTTTGATTCATGACTATAAACTAAAATTTTTGGCCTTACTTTGATTTGATCATCTTAGGGAAAATCTTTAAATGATTGAGGAATAAGAACCTAGGCCAAACAACGATCATAGCTCACTCTTATGGGGATCCAAATCCTTGCCAAGAATATATTTTTGGGAGTTGTGCTTGTGAAAAGCTTTTCTCCTTTTTCTCATGACCTGTAAAGAAGGGTGCATATGGGACTTGAATATCCAAATTAATATATTTTTCTTATTTTTATCTACATCAATGCTAGTTGGCTTGGACTTTCTATTAACTATTTCTCAGTCACCCACCCCTATATTCCTTTCCTCTCTCCAAAATCTTCGCATCACTTGAAAGACACACATGCAGAGAATGCAAGAATCTATCTTGGCCACCTCTTATAGGCTGAAAAATCATGTCTGTAAATGGCATATCCATACAATGGGTGTCCATATTCCCTATAATAGGTAGTACTTATCCAATGGGACATCTAATATATAGGTACATTGGGTCCTCATTCGATTTTTTTTTTTTTTTTTTTTAATTTGAGGTAAATCCATAGGAATTTTATAAATAACTCAAAGAAAATATGTGTACATCAGATGACCTAGAGAACTTGGCACAAGCAGCTAGCCAAGAGAAAAAACAAAAACAACACAATGAAATAATCCAACACATTGGGTCCTTATTAATCAATTTTAATTCACTTGTTATGGCGTTAACCACGTCGTTTAGGGTAGTTATGATGTCCATAAATTTTGTACTGTTTGACCATTATAAATTTTATAACATGAATATATACCAAAGGATAGGCATTGGATGCAAAAGGTTACAAAAAAAAAAGTTACTAATCTTTAATTTTTTATTTTTATTCTAGGACTAATCTTATAGGTTGCAAGCAGCATAGCTAACAAGATGATGGTCTTGAAATTAGAGTGATTATTCCTTGGATTAATCGCCAATCGTGGGATTTGGCTTTTAAACCCCATGTCTCCACCACTTTATATATGCTAGTCAAAAAGGAGTCAAATATTAAAGCACTATAGTTCCTTTTGAGATTATACAATTGAATGCTTATTGGCTTCGATTTAAGCTTTTCTGGCATGCCTAGCTTACATTTTTTTTTTTATTCTAACAGTTATTTAAATCCTAATTCTCCTCATAAAAGGGAGCATATAATTACGAGAGCATATAATGCTACTAAAGAGCATATAATGCTACT
Organism: Castanea sativa; assembly: GCF_040712315.1. Lineage (NCBI taxonomy): Eukaryota > Viridiplantae > Streptophyta > Magnoliopsida > Fagales > Fagaceae > Castanea > Castanea sativa. The sequence continues at coordinate 34,140,291 of NC_134016.1, read as the reverse complement.
AAACTAAAAGGCCCTTGATTCTAGTCTATAAATTTTAAGTTAACTAATATTAAGGAGAAGTGCCATGAAAAGAAAAAGGAAAGGAACATTTTAGGTAAGATAATATGCATTACATTGAATTGATTTCTTAATAACTTCTAATTAAATCTATGTAACTGATTGTGAGTGATCTATTGCTTGTACATCTTCTCCTCCAAGTAGGATTGTTTTTTAAAGGAAATTAATCTCTCATTCTATATGCACAATGGCACATAAATAAGAGTCTTGCTATGTAGTTGGTACCAATTTTACAATACATAGAGATTTCACAAATTAATGTGTTAACTTTTTTTTAAGTAATTAAAAAAAAAAATTTATTGTGTATGTTATTGATATGACACCAATCACAATCATCACCAATCATTTTTTTTTTAACTATCAAAATTATACCAATGAACCAAGAAAAAGTACATATAGGCTAACTCCTAGGGCACCTTGTAGCAAAAATATAAAATTGGACAATCAATTGAGTTGCAAATGAGGTTCACCATGACCTCAGGCTTTGCCATGAGGAGGCCATGATTGTATGGCCAAGTTCCAATAAAGAATTACAAACCAGTGCTGCATCAATGAGTTTGAACAACCTAGGGTTCGAAAGCCCTAGATGAAAGCACACTGGCAAATCATCGATCATCCACCATCCTACCCCATTTTAAAATTGAAATTTTTTTAATTATATTTCACTGGAGGAAGATTTGTGAAGCACATTCTCCTTTACATTGCATGTGTACTAAAAGTAGTAACATAATTTTTTTAATCCTGGGCTGGTCATCATGTGTCAAAAGAAACATAAATTCTTATGCTTTTAGTCTAATGGACCACAAATACCTAGTGCTTATAAGATAATTATGCTCAAATAGGTGACGTTGATTGAACAATCAATTAAGTTTGTCTTGGTGATCCCAGGTAGGAGCAAAACCACCCCCTGTTGGAGGGTACAAAAATTAGTTTAAGGAGGGTGGTGATTTCAAAGGTTTCATACTTCTGGTTTATTGAAAATGGTGGATCTCATGCTTTTTCTTCCAATGCAGGGACGTATAAGTGGGCATATGCCTTTACTTATTCTCTGCTTGTGTGTAAGATGGGATCCACAGGCCGCCCTAGTACATACCTAATTATGTGCTCCTCTTAATCACCTACAGGCCGCCCTTATTTGATGACAATGATGACTATGAGAATCACAGTAGTGATGATTAATGAGCCTACAGGGTAATAAGAAGATTAAATCACCACTTAATTGAATGAAAGGGCACACTCACTTATGATCTCCACCCTCCCATATTATTGGTCTTGTATAGAAAATTCAAATTTTTAAGCGAACGTTGTTTAACGTATATGCTTTTTTTTTTAATTAAAAAAGTATAAGTTTTCAAAATCATCTGCATTAATTTTGACTGAGAAATTTATTTATTGATTTTTCTAAGAAGACTATATTTTTGGATGAGACTATTTTTATCTAGTAAAGCTACTTGTGGATGAGTCATGATGCTTCATTACTATCTCTCTCAGCCTTGAATTTTTTTTTTAAAGTATCATACTTCATCTTAGGGTATTATATATATATATATATGGGTTGGATTCAAGTTATACTTGGTGTAACTTTAAGCGATGTTACACCACTCAATATCTTTTAATTAGATGCAAATTTTGACAAATCTACCGTTGGATTACATTATCTTTGTATATTCTCCATGCTTGCAAAATTTCAAGGTGATCAAAGATTAATAGTCATGTCATCAATCAATTTTTTAAATTCAAGTTTTTGTAATTTAAAATAATGCATAAAAGACGAGTTTATGGATCAAATGGTAAATAACATCCAATTGACATGAAAATTGGCATGATTGTTAAGAATATATAGAACATGTAATTCAACGGTGGAATTTTCAAAATATATATACATATTGAGTAGATGAATCATGAGTGGATTTTCAAAATAAGAAGACTATATTTTGGACATCCCAAAATAGATTACCGAAGAAGCATTTATTTATTTTTCTTTTTGGATGAGACTATTTTTCATCTAGTAAAGCTACTTGTGGATGTATCATGATGCTTCATTACTATCTTTCTCAGCCTTGATTTTTTTTTTAAAGTACCATACTTAATCTTAGGGTATTATATATATATATATATATATATATATATATATATATATATATATATATATATATATATATATATATATATATATATATGGGCTGAGTTCAAGTTACACATGTTGTAATTTTAAGCAATGTTACACCATTCAATATTTTTTTAATTGGATGCGAATTTTGACAAATTCACCATTAGATTACATTATCTTCATATATTCTCCATGTCTGCGAAATTTCAAGGTGATCAAAGTTGGGTTCAAGTTACACCTGATGTAACTGTAAGTGATGTTACAGAACTCAATAACTTATTATTTAATTCATATTTTGAAAATCCACTCAATGAATTACATATTCTATATATTCTTAATATGCATGTAAATTTGCATGCCAATCAAATGTAATTTACCATTCGATCCATAAACTCATCTTTTTGCATTATTTCAAATTACAAAAACTTGAATTTAAATAATTGATTAATGACATGACTATTGATATTTGATCACCTTGAAATTTTGAAAGAATAGAGAATATACAAAGATAATATAATCTAGCTAATGGTGGATTTGTCAAAATTTACATCCAAATAAAAAATATTAGGTAATGTAACATTGCTTGAAGTTATACCGAGTGTAATTTGGACCCAACCCTATATATATATATATATATATTTAAAAGCAGTTAAGATTAGATAAGTATGGTATACAAATATACAATTAGTACTTAAACTCCTGAAACAATAGGTAGGAGATAAGGCTGCAAACACTTACACCACACTAATTAAAGAAGGAATACATGCAATTCAATTAAGGATGATAATTTAAATCCCCACTTGCAAATACTTGCCTCACTCGTCCTTAATGAACGAGTTTTACCCACCCCGCATACAAATGAAGCGGGAATGGGGGTGAACATTTTCCCCCTCACCCTTCCCATTTATATTTAAGAACTATTTTTATAGGATTTTTTACAAGACATACATATGTATTTTTAGCTTTCACACTTTAAATTTATGATATTTTTTATATTGTATTATTGAATATATACTTTTATATTTTAATATTTATGTTGTTTATATATTTCAATTGTTGTATTGCAATATTTGAATTGTTTTTGTATTTCTTATTACTTGAATTGTTGTATTGTTATACTTTGAGAAGGTTTTGTAATGTTAGAACTTGTTTTTTTTTAATGTTTTTTAAGTTTTAATTTAATGCATTCAAAATAAACTTTTAATAAATTATATATATGAAAATTTTGGATGTGATGGGCCCACCCTAAAGCGGAAGTAGGGTTGGGGCGGGGAATAGAAAACCCACCTTGTTGCTATTCCTAAACTCAACTAGAAAAATCAATCATCTAGTGCAGGTCCAACTCCTTAATTGGTCTAAACCTCATTAATTAACCAAAAATGAATATTCCATTTCCTACATATTATAGAGGATTTTGTTATATGTTCAAATTTTACGAGGTTTAGGATAGGTGATTGGTAGATAGTTTTACCCTAATTATGGAGAGACTGATTCCGACATATATTAAGTGCTTCAATCCAAAATATTAACAATATCCCAAAAATATAATGATGAGTATCATACAAGATAAAAGTGAGGTTAGAGAATATTTAGTAGTGTTGGTTGCAATAATTTGCAACCAATCTATTAGCTCCAAACATGTATCTCATTTCTCCAATAAGTTATTCTAGTTCTCATAGCTTTATGTATCTATCTGCCATCTTTCTTTTATAATTGTCATATTGCATTTCGACTCATAATGAAAACAAAGATAACATACAAAAGATTTGTGGCTCTTATGTATACAGATATATAGTCAAGAGTATAATACATTGGCGTGCCCACCTCCAAAGAAGAATTAATTATTATGATCAGCAATAAGGGAGCAAGATTTTTCTAAACACCTTTAAATTAATTAAACTCTAATACCTATTCTAAAATCTGAAAAGCCTTTCAAATCTAGCAGTTCTCTTTGTCGGAGATGGTAATCTTGTGCGGATTGCGGGCCATGTAAAAGTTCATGTCACTTTCTCCCAATATTTTGTAGGTTGATTTGCCACAAATTTTCCACCGAAGAGTTCTTTTTTTCTTTTTTTCGCAAATCTTGGAAACCAAAAAGTCCCATTCTATTGATGGGTTCTGATTAACATTATTGTTATCAAATTCACATTGGTTGAAGACAGCTTCAAAAAGTTAAACTAGAGTTTTCAAAAAAAAAAAAAAAAGTTAAACTAGCTGGAGTGCACACGACTCAAATGTGTGGATGAAACACTAGAAGATATTAGAAAACAAAGGCCCTAGAAGTATGTTTATCCAATATTAATTTTATTGTTAACTAGTGATCTAAGTAAGGATACTTTAAGGAGTATAATAAAATATTTAACGGGTCCACTTAACAGGTGCCTTTTAAAGCATATGTTAGTGGACATTTTTAAAAAAGTTTTAATACTATTTTCATGGAAAATATAAAAAACTGTAAAAAATTAAATAGTTACTTTTTTTGTTTTCAATAAAAAAATTTAAAAAATTAGTTCCTAAAGAAATTCCCTTAACATTTCCCATATTTAATTACAAGTTATAATACACATTTTCAAGAAAAAAAAAAACTTTTCAATAATTGAGTGATTTACCTACTGTGGGGACAAAAGGCTCAAGATACGTTTTTTAGGCCATGGGCTTAGCCGAGAACGTTTGATTGTTCGAGGACAGATTAATAATAATAAACAATATCGAACTTACAGTCCCGGAAGCAAATGTAACAGGTAAGATGAATCTAAATAATCCGAGGAAGACTACCTCCTTGGCTGAGTACAGCAAGGATCCAGTAATATGTCATGTTAACTAGAATGATATTCTAAAAGGTCTTGGAGATGAAAATAGGTGAGAGAAAGGGGCACAGAGAGCAAGGGGGTAAAGAAAAAGATCTCAGAGAAAGCTGCTACTACCGCATCCGCATTGAAAGCTCTATGCCAAAGTATCTGGCCGCATTTATGAGGAAGTGATACCTGGACAGTGATTTTCAGCCTTACAGCTATAATCTAGGGACTTCCAAAAGAGGTGGATGGGACAAGTATTAAGGCGGGGCAATTTGAATGAGAGGGAGGAAAAAAGGGACTATAAGAGGAGAGGAGGTCCTGTAGAGAAAGGGAGGAGAAAAAATATTTGTAAAAAATCTTTAAAGTGAAAAGAAATATAAATATTCGGTTCTCGGCTTGAGTCCGAGGATAAATTTCATCTTATAAACTTGTTCATTTATATGGTTTTGTGGTCTTGAGCCATTGCCATGACTGTTCAAACTCATTAGAATCAAGATTTCTAACCTACACTCTACAAATTCATTGTATTGAGCTTTTTGGGCCCATGTCCTCTTTTTTGTTGGGCCTGGGCACTAAATTGTGACATTACAATTGGCGCCGTCTGTGGAAAATTTTGGATTTTTAGGGAGTCTAAAGTCTGTTCATGGCAAATTCAGGTCCACACCAAGTAGAGAGTAGGGGGTCTCAGTGTCAAGATGATGTTCACACTATTGAACAAGGTGGAGATTGGGAGGGAAGTGTATATACTACTCATGCGAGCAGCAGTCAGTCACGAGGTGGAAGCAGAATCTCCCATGAAGAGAGAGCCTGAGCCATGCAGGTGGAGATTGACAGTTTGAAGAGAAAGTTACATCACGAACGATAGAGGCAGATTCAATCCATCTTTGAATCTTCTTCTGGTGAGAATGAGAATGAGGGGGATAGCTATAAGCGAAGGTCGAGAACTCTCCCTAGTGAGTCTTACTCATATGAAGATAACGGCCACCATAATCGCAGGAATAGGAGTTCATCCACCAGGGGTTTAGGAACTGATGCTATGGGTAGGGTGCTAAATCAAATTTCTAAGTCTCCCTTTACACATAATGTTGAAGGGGGAAAACTCCCTTGGCGTTTCACTCAGCCAACGTTCACCATGTATAATGATCGAACTGACCCTGTGGAACAAATAAGCCATTTCAACCAAAGGATGGCTGTGCACTCCAAAAATAAAACATTGATGTGCAAAGTTTTCCCATCCAGCTTGGGGCCTGTTGAGATGAGATGGTTTAATGGACTGGGATCGTTGTCCATTAATTTCTTTAAGGAACTCATTCGGGCGTTTGGGTCTCGCTTCATTACATGAAGTAGAGTCCCTCGACCTTTGGATTCTTTGTTGTCCATGGCCATGCGAAAGGGTGACAAAAACGTACACAGATAGATATTGGGAGATGTTCAATAAGATAGATGGAGACTTTGATGATGTGGCCATTAGAACTTTCAAGGTCGACTTACCTGCCGAGCATGGTTTGAGGAAGTCATTAACTGGGAAACTAATCAGAAGTGTGCGCCAGCTCATGGACCAGATTGATAAAAATAAGCGTGTTGAGGAGGATCAGCAGTTAGGTAAAGGAAAGGTGAAGGTGGTCTTTCAGGACAGGAGGAACTTCATGTTGGACAAATACAATGACAACCGTCCTCGGCGAGACTTCAACAGGCAGATTGGGGTTGGTATTGTGTCACAGGTTGTAAACACAGTATTCCGAGAGCCAGTCCATCAGGTTCTAGAGAAAATCAAGCACGAACCGTATTTTAAATGGCCTAACAAGATGAATGGAGACCCCGCAAGATGAAATCAGAACCTTCATTGTCAGTACCATCAGGAGTGCGGACATACCACCGAGAACTGCACAAATCTGTGGTATCATTTGGAGCAATTGGTTAAGGAAGGAAAGTTACAACAGTTCCTATATAGGCCCAATGGGCATGCGAGTCACATAGGTTTAGGTACTGAAGGGAACAACTCTTCGAGGCCTCCATTGGCCACCATTAATGTTATCTTTGCAACCCCTGGAAAGGCGGATTTGTGCCCCTCCCAGATAATGACTGTGGCTGGACCATTATCCGAGAACTCTAATCTTGGGCTGAAAAGAGCAAAAGTTGCACTACAATTGGAACTTAGTTTCTCGGAGAAGGATAAGATTGGAATTATACAACCACATGATGATGCTTTGGTGGTCACACTTAGGATTGGGGGGTATGATGTGAGGCGTGTTATGGTGGATCAGGGTAGTGGGGCAGAATTATATATCTTGACTTGTATAGAGGTTTAGGATTAAAACCAGAAGACTTAACTAGTTATGATTCACCTCTAGTAGGTTTCGAAGAAAAGATGGTTATACCAATAGGACAGGTTAAGTTGCCGGTACAGACAGGGTTAGAAGTTGTGGAGGTCAACTTCATAGTGGTGGATGCATATTCACCATACACGGCCATTGTGGCGAGACCTTAGCTTTACGCCATGGGGGCCATCCCTTTCACTTTGCATTTGAAGGTGAAATATCCATTTGGGGATTGGGTAGAAGAGCTGATCGGAAGCCAATCTATGGTGAGGCAATGTATAGTGGCTGCGGTTAGACATCAGTCTGGAGCTGGGTCATCAGCATCAGATGATCATGATTTGAAGCAATTAAGGGAGTCGAGGTTATCAAAGGACCTATCGGTGGAAATAGGGTGTGAAGCCTTAGAGCAAGTTGCTATAGGTGATGATAAAGAAAAGTATTTTCAGATAGGCGCCCAGCTGCCTCCTCAGGAGAAGCAGGAATTGGTGAGGTTCCTTAAAAGAAAACCTTGATGTCTTTGCTTGGGATGCTTACGAGGCCCCGGGGGTCGATCCAAGCTTCATCTGTCCTCATTTAAATGTCAACCCCCCTGTGGTACCAAGAAAGCAGCCACCTCGGCGATTGTCTAAAAAGCATTCTGATGCTGTCAAAGAAGAAGTAATTAAGCTCAAGGAAGCAGGAGTTATGAAGGAGGTATTTTATCCTGATTGGTTGGCCAATACTATGGTAGTTAAGAAGAAGAATGGAAAATGGCGGGTCTGCGTAGACTTTATTGACTTGAATAAAGCTTGTCCTAAGGATCCTTTCCCCATGCCTCGCTGTTGACACCCCATTTTATAACTTGCATTTAACCAATCGGTAGATCTTCAGATTTGTGATACAAAACAAATCTTGATGCTCTAACGATCATAATGATATGTCATGGGTTTTGATCGGACCACCTGATCAAAAGTTATCATACAATCAAATTTCAATGATCATGGCTCACCTCCACGATGGGCCCAATCACGTCCTATCTTAAACACTTAATTTTGATTGGTTCTAACAAGAATTAATTTAAAATTAATTAAGTGTGAATTTTGATTGGATTTCATTTTTTTAATTTATTTTTAAATAAAAAATATATTCCTTTATGGCATCTTATCTACTCTTTTTGAAAAAAACAATTTGGAGAGAGAAATATATGATCCATGAAAAATGCTCAAAAAACGTTATTATCTTCAGCAGAAACTTGAATCTCATTTTTGGCTTGGAAAATTTTTAAATTTTGATTTTCTCTATTTCTGTAAAAGTTGTAGAGAATTAAATTTCCTTTCAGAAAACACCAATTTTGAATCAATTGGAATTTTGAGCAGAAAGTTAGAGCCAAAATATGAAACAGATACAGAAGATAACACAAGTTCAGCATCATCTTCAACTTCCTTTCAAAATTCAAATGAGGATCAACACCAAATCCGTTTCAGCTCATTTAAACAAGTTTATCTCCACCATTAGCTTTAGAAGAAAGCTAATAACTTAGCTTTAAAGCTAAGCCATCCCTCCCCTATAAATAGAGAAGACCTCTTCCATTTTCTGGACCCCGAATTCCCTCTAGAGAGCTAGTGAGAAAGCAAAAAAAAAAAAAAAGCTATTGTGCAACCATTGTTCTTACTTTGGTTATAGTTGAGTACTTCCTTGCTTTCTCCCTAGCTCTTTAAGTGATCACTTCCCCTTTTTAATTTATCTTCTATGTTGGTAAGTAGTTAATTATGTTCTTAACTTTCTACACATGCTTGAATGAATGTTTAACAAGTCATTTTTTATTTTTGTTTCTTTCATGATATCCTTGGATGAACATGCCTATATGTCTTATTAATATTCCTTCTAAATGCTTAGATGAACACTTCTAGGCTAATACACAAATTTTCTCTTGAATGCTCAGATGAACACTTCTAGGCTAAAACACAACTTTCTCTTGAATACTTAGATGACCATGTCTAGGTAGTTTTTTTTTTTACTTTGTTAAATGCTTGAACAAACATGTCTAAGTATTTTGATTTTCTCTAGATGAACATGTCTGAGGGATTTTCCTTTACTTCTTTTCATAATTGCTTGGATGATCAAATATGTTTAAATGTTTTTTTTTTTTCTCTTTGCAATTATGTTGATAACAAATAACATGACAACTTTGTTTTTCTTTTTCTTTTTTCACATGCTTGGATGAACATGTCTAGGCTACGAATTCTTTAATTACATTGATTTCTTGGATGAACATGCCATTACCTTCAAAACACATATTTGCTTACAATTCTTGCAAATTAACATGTTTGTATGACATATTGTTTGTATTTGTTTGACATGACATGATGTTGGCCACTTTAACCTAGGAGACCGGTTTTACAGGGCGAGATGGGTGCTTAATCCCTTCTTATCTCGTAAATTAGCCTTCGAATCAAGATCAAGGGTTCTAGATTATGATATTGTACATGCAATTTTACATTTCTTAGAATGTAACTATGAAATAAAGCAATGTAATTTATTTTTCTTAGATTGTATCTAGGAGAAAAAGCATTGTAATTTTTTGTTACACAATTAATGTAAATTGTCATAAATATTAATACAAAATAAGCATTTTTTATTAAAGGTTTTCTTATTTTTCCATGTAAATTAAATAAGTGGCGACTCCATGTAAAACTCTCGATCTAGGGGGAGTACATTTTACAGTGAATTCGTTCATTTTGAGCATCACGATCCCATCCATTCACATGGGTTAGGCCCAGTTTGAAAACAAATTGGCGGGCCGGGGTCACGGTCGCTCATAGTGGCGACTCCACTGGGGATGTTGAAGGCTAGACTCCAATTTAGGTTATGGTGGCCAACCATGTCATTTGTTTGTTTTTTGCTTTTAATAATATGTCATATTTGCTTGCCATAGCATCATTTGCATGATTGGAATTGTGATATGAATTGTGTATGTTGCCTGGAAACCACGGTAATTGTAGCCATGGATTGCGGTCCTCTTGGATTCGTGTACCCAGTGGTGAACCTACCACCCCTTCGCCTATGACTCGCTTGATCTTTCTTGCGCTTCGTAAAGGACAAACTCTGCCGTTTGGACCAACGCGGCGTTTGTACGTCAGAAGTTGGGAGGTACAATGTCCTAGCTTTTGGGGAATTCATTAGCCTACCTTTTACCTTCATATAAAAAGCCATAGAATTAATCTTTAGGTCAATCCCATAAAATACATTGCATCTCATGAATGTGTTTGGCCGTTGTTTGATCCATGATATGCCTTAGTCCAATGATTAGGCCCATCATAATTGTTTAAGATTTCTTAAAAATTAAAAAAAAAAAAAATCTACCTTCTGCGTTTTGGTTGAGACCAAAGAATCTCAATCAGGGTTCAAGCCCACCTAGTTCAAAGCATAACTAAAAGCTCAAGATCATCAAGCTTAAAGACATTAAGATTAAAGCCACCAGTCTTAAAGTGCAAGGCCCAAGCAAACATCAAAACCAAGGCTTCCAATTAAGAAATGGCCAACAACCAAGAAGATCGACACATGAATGATCATAGGGAACAACTGCCTCGCACCACTCAAGATTTACTCAATACTTTGGTAGCAGGTCAAGCCCAACTCCAAAAGGACATCCAAGCATTGATCCAACAGATGGGGAGCAAGAACTCTCATGAATCCTCTAGGGCCCAAAATGATAATGGACCCAGAAATTCTAAAGAAAGCCATGACTTGGTGTTGATTGGAAATGAGAAGAAGATGGTTAAACGAATGGACCAAATGGAAAAGCTCCTAATGAGATTTAGAAGGGTTGAAGAAGCTATGGATCTACATTCACTATTCGCTCTTTCCTCAAGCAAGGGCCCCACCAAAGTTTAAGATGCCAACATTGGACAAGTTTGATGGCATGAGCTGCCCTAAAGCCCATCTGAAAATGTACATAAGAGCATTGCAACCCTTGGGAGCTGATGAAGAGTTACTAGCCCAAATGTTTCAAAATACACTCACTGGAGCTGCCCTACATTGGTTCCTAAATTTGGAGGGTTCTCAAACTCAGACTTGGGAAGATATGTGCCATGAATTTTACAAGCAATACAAGTACAATACTGAGGTGGACATCACTCGGCGAGACCTTGAGACAACCAAGCAAGATTCCAGTGAATCTTTTCATGCATCCATCACAAGGTGGAGGACAAAAGCAGCTCAGATGACTGTTAGGCCCAATGAGGAAGAACAATTGAACATGATTGTGAAGAATCTCCTCCCGACCTACAACAAGTATCTATTTGCTCGATACTTTCCCAACTTCAAGACCCTAATTTCTACTGGAACCCAAATTGAAGATGCCATCAATAATGGTGGGATTATCCAAGATCTCATGGACCAACAAATCATTGCTGCACCAACATCTACCAATCAATCCAACTCTACTTCTTGAGTTTCCAAGCCATAATGGGTTTTTCAAGAACTTTTTTTTATTACAAACATTGTATGTTCCTTACTTGTTTCCATTTTTCTCTTATCTTAATTTCATTTTTTGTTTGATGCATTTTTTTATTCATGCTTTGTTTGATGCAAAAATAAAAATAAAAATTCAAAAACTCAAAAAAAAAAAAATTTAAAGAAAAATTTGGACTAGGAGCATTTTTTGACTCCCTTCAAAGCCCAATTGAAAATGGTTTCCTTGAGGCCTACAATTTCTATCAAAATGGACTTGTTCATGATAATCCTTCAAAATTTACAAAAATGCTTTTCTTCATAAGGAAAAAATAATAAAATAAAATCAAGGAGAACTTTCATAAAAAAAAAAATCGTCCAACCAAGGGCATTGGGCCCTTTAGTGGATTTTCAAAAATCATGTAAGGAAAGAGTGTGAGAGGTCAAAATTTTCAAATGTTATTTTCCTTAAGTACTACGTGAGAATTCCTTTGGCAAAGCTTTTGCAAATCATAATGCTTAATGGGCCAACCAATCAATGTGCACCAAGAGAGAATTAATTTCATCTGATTCATGTAAGGATCTTTACTGAATCACTTAGAACATAAGAAGAGAAGGTCCTAAAAGGCAATCAAAGAAAATCCTAAAAATCTCAACAAAAAGAGATTCCACAAATCAGAAATTCTCAAACAATGTACACTCAATCCAAATCTTAAAACATTTTTTGTGCATTCATAATTTTTATTCCAAGAGGAAGTTACTAAAAGAGTTCGAGTTACTGTGCCTATAAACAAGCCTTACTAGGGATAGGAGGCCATCTTTGGTTTAGCCACAGTATTTCTTGACACCCATTACAAATATTATCCATTGCTAGCCCATTTGAGCTATTAAACAGTTTGCCTTTTTTTCATGAACCCATAACAACCTAAACCTAGGGTGGGAAAATTCGAGTGTGCATACTCAAATTTTATGCTATGGAGGACAATCTCATAGCTTCAATGAAGACATCAAGGAAAGCAGAGTCCATCAAGATTAGAAGAAACAATGGAGATCATATTTGAGAATGTAGATGATAATACTCCCTCAAGGTGAGAAGACAAGAGTTCATTAAGCTGAAAGATAAGAGATTCCATCATACGGAAAGATATGAGAGCTCATCAAGTCAGAAAGCAAGAAGCAACAACAAGAAAAATCCCGCTAGATTGAAAACCTGAAAGGACAGTCTAGGCAAAAATTAGGGATACAAAAAAAAGATAGATTGAAAACCCGAAAGGGCGGTCTAGGCAAAAGTTAAGACAAAAAAAAAAAAGAAAAAAAAAAAGAACTACAGATGTCTTGATCCTTCTTTTAAAAGAGGTACGTAGGCAGCTATTTCAAGCACGGTCAGATCAAAAAATTCATTCATTCATTTGCTATCAAAGAAAGAGGAATAAAAAAAGAATAAAAGAAGTCCAATTGGTCGAAAATCAAAGAGGTGGCCTAGTCACAAGAAGAGAAAAAGAAAAGGCGACCTTATCATAGGTTTCAAAAAAAAGAGAAAAAAAAAAGAAGAACAAAGAAGGTTGAAAACCGAAAAGGCGGTCAAGTCATAAGTTCCAAAAGAAGATGAAAGATTTGTTAAGATGAAAGTCTAGATGTTTGAAAAATGAGCAAGAAAGAACATTCATACAATAGATCAATGAAGAGAAAGTCAGAAGAATTCAATTACTACAAAGACCTCAGCACAAATTCGAATCAAAGAAGAAAATTTGAAAGCTCAAAAAAGAGTTGCCTAAGAAAAATACAAGGCAAACAAGAATGATATAACTTCAATACAAATGATCCATGATGACCAGTGAGTAAATGACAAGAATGATGAGAATTTCAGCACAATGTCAAGAAAGGGAGAAACAAGATCCTTCTAATGCCTAACCTTTGAGTATTGCACACTTGAGGGGAATATCTACAAGGAATTTTGAGCCTTTTTATATCATTTTCTTTCATAACCTGAACCTAGCCTACATTACAACCCATGCATAAAGACCTCCTTGAAGTTCTGCTAGTTATAGGCACATCCTTAACTCTGGCAATATTTTCTCTTGGATTAAAAAGGAAAAATACTTAAGGTTATCAAGCCCCACTGGCAAGTAATCTCCATGACACAGTTTCTTAAATTCTCAAATGACTTAAAAGAATTCTCTAATTGAAGGCACTCTTTTTTGTTTGTTTCCAACAAATGTGACTCCCAAATTTGGGGCACTCCTCTTTGTTTCTATCCCACAAAAAAAGTGTCTCCTGAACTTGAAGCACTCTCAAAAAAAAAAAAAAAAAAAATACATGACTCTTAAACATCTCTACATTTCATTTCTTTGATTGTCTTTGAAGACCTAATCCAACAATGTATAAAAAGAAGAAGCAAATTTGATTACATGTATTTAATGACTTTGATCCTTTTTAATCAAAAAGATTGACTTGACTCTTAAACAGTATGATATGCTAAAATATTTTCTAAAAGGATTATCTCGTGATCATTTAGAAAAGGTAAAGAATTTTCTCAAAAGGCACCACTATGCACCAAATGGTTTTTCAAGAAGAAAATCAATTTCTTTCAAAAGAAAAATTTTTCATGGTCAAGTCCATTTTGAAAATGCCATGCAAGGTTTGAAGCCATGATCATCTTTTGGTTGGACTAAATGTCTTCCCTACAGACTTGAACTATGTCTGACCTTGTTCCCTGATAAAGGCTTTGTAAACAATAGGCACCAAATCAAGACAATGACCCAAAGTTGTTTGCAAATAGCTTTAAACTAGGGGCATTGGCCCATTTGCTTTTTTATTTGCATTAAGCATGCCTAAATTATGAGCATTGGCCCATTAGTTTTCATATGCAAGCTTTTCATCTATTTTTCTATGCAAGCATGTTTATACTAGGAGCATTGGTTCAAATTAACTGGTTGCTAACAAGCTTGAGAAAGGAAAATTTTCATCTTTGCAGGAATTAAGCAAAAATCTCTCATTCATTTCAGCATTCAATGACAACTTCAAGACCAGATCACCAAATCAGCTAAGAAGTCTCACATCTCACATGGATCAACTAAGAAGTCTCTCACATCACACAAGGCTCGACTAAGGAGTCTCTTGCATTCATTGAAGCTGACTAGTATTGTCCAACATCTCAGGCTCTAGGGTTTGACAAAGTTTTTTTCTTGAAAGTCACAAAAAAGTTTTCAAAAAAAAATCCAATAAGATTTTCAGAAAATTCATAACTTTTTTCAAGGAAACCTGAAAGTTTTTCAAAATTCTTACAAATTTTCAACAAAACCCATCAAGGTTTTCATACTTTATTTAACAAATTTTCAAAAAAAATAAAATTCTCAAAACCCAACAAGTTTTGTGAACAAAATCTTCAAAAAAACCCAACAAGGTTCGTCAACAATTTTTCAAAACAAGGTTTTCATGACTTTCTCGAAAAATCAAACAAGATTTTCAGAAAATTTTAGCATCTATCTCAAAAAACCAGACAAGGTTTTCTAATAAAATTCTCAAAATCCGACAAGGTTTGTGAACAAAATCTTCAAAAAACCCAACAAGGTTTGTCAACAATTTTTCAAAACAAGGTTTTCATGACTTTCTCAAAAAATCAAACAAGATTTTTAGAAAATTTTAGCATCTATCTCAAAAATCCAGAAAAGGTAATAAAATTCTCAAAACCCGATAAGGTTTGTGAACAAAATTTTCAAAAAACCCAACAAAGTTTGTCAACAATTTTTCAAAACAAGGTTTTCATGACTTTCTCAAAAAACAAACAAGATTTTTAGAAAGTTTTAGCATCTTTTTCAAAAGTCGAGGAAAATCCTACAAGATCTTTAAATATCTCTCAGAAAAAGAACGCTTGACAATGTTACACAGTTTTCACAAAAACCCAACAAGGTTTTTATCAAATTTCCAAAAGACATGACAAGATCATTCCAAGAATGCCCAAATGTTTTCACAAATACCAATTTTGATAAGAATATCAAAATTTTCAAAAGACAATTCAATAAGATTTGCAACAAGTTTCAAGTTCAAAATTTTCAAAAAAACAGACAAGTTTTTAGAAAATTTGCCAAGATCTTCATAAAAAAACCCAACAAGGTTTTTATCAAATTTCCAAAAGACATGACAAGATCATTCCAAGAATGCCCAGTATGTTTTCACAAACACAAATTTTGATAAGAATATCAAAATTTTCAAGAGAAAAATCCACAAGATATTCAACAAATTTCAGGTTAAAAAATTTTCAAAAAGCAGACAAGTTTTTAGAAAATTTTCCAAGATCTTTACAAGAAAACCCAAAAAACTTTTCAAATAAAAAAGCCCGACAAGGTTTTAAAAAAAAAAAAATTTACCTGTTCAAAATTTTCAAGAAGATTGCCAACACGATCAAAATTCTTTTTGGAAACCAACAAGTTTCCAAAACTTTTCATCACACATCAGTTAAATTTCAAGTTGCAAAATTAGGTGTCTTTCTTTTACATTGACATTCGCTTTTCAAAGCTCTGTCAATGAGGGGCATTCTGTTGACACCCCATTTTACAACTTGCATTTAACCAACCGGTAGATCTTCAGATTTGTGATACAAAACAAATCTTGATGCTCTAACGATCATAATGGCATGTCATGGGTTTTGATCGGACCACCTAATCAAAAGTTATCATACAATCAATTTTCAATGATCATGGCTTACCTCCACAATGGGCCCAATCATGTCCTATCTTAAACACTTAATTTTGATTGGTTCCAACAAGAGTTAATTTAAAAGTAATTAAGTGTGAATTTTGATTGGATTTCATTTTATTTATTTATTTATTTTTAAATAAAAAATGTTTTCCTTTATGGCATCTTATCTGCTCTTTTTAAAAAAAAAAATTTGGAGAGAGAAAGATATGATCCATGAAAAATGCTCAAAAAACGTTATTATCTTCAGCAGAAACTTGAATCGCATTTTTGGCTTGGAAAATGTTAAAATTTGATTTTCTCTATTTCTGTAAAAGTTGTAGAGAATTAAATTTCCTTTCAGAAAACACCAATTTTGAATCAATTGGAATTTTGAGCAGAAATTTAGAGCCAAAATATGAAACAGGTACAGAAGATAACACAAGTTCAGCATCATCTTCAACTTCCTTTCAAAATTCAAATGGGGATCAACACCAAATCTGTTCCAGCTCATTTAAACAGTTTTATCTCCTCCATTAGCTTCAGAAGAAAGCTAATAACTTAGCTTTAAAGCTAAGCCATCTCTCCCCTATAAATAGAGAAGACCTCTTCCATTTTCTGGACCCCGAATTCCCTCTAGAGAGCTAGTGAGAAAGCAAAAAAAAAAAAAAGATGTTGTGCAACCATTGTTCTTACTTTGGTTGTAGTTGAGTACTTCCTTGCTTTCTCCCTAGCTCTTTAAGTGATCACTTCCCCTTTTTAATTTATCTTCTATGTTGGTAAGTAGTAAATTATGTTCTTAACTTTCTACATATGCTTGAATGAATGTTTAACAAGTCATTTTTTATTTTTGTTTCTTTCATGATATCCTTGGATGAACATGCCTATATGTCTCATTGATATTCCTTCTAAATGCTTAGATGAACACTTCTAGGCTAATACACAAATTTTCTCTTGAATGCTCAGATGAACACTTCTAGGCTAAAATACAACTTTCTCTTGAATACTTAGATGAACATGTCTAGGTAGTTTTTTTTTTACTTTGTTAAATGCTTGAACAAACATGTCTAAGTATTTTGATTTTCTTTAGATGAACATGTCTGAGGGATTTTCCTTTACTTCTTTTCATAATTGCTTGGATGATCAAATATGTTTAAATGTTTTATTTATTATTTTTTTTTCTCTTTGCAATTATGTTGATAACAAATAACATGACAACTTCTTTTTCTTTTTCTTTTTTCACATGCTTGGATGAACATGTCTAGGCTAGGAATTCTTTAATTACATTGATTTCTTGGATGAACATGCCATTACCTTCAAAACACATATTTGCTTACAATTCTTGCAAATTAACATGTTTGTATGACATATTGTTTGTATTTGTTTGACATGACATGATGTTGGCCACCTTAACCTAGGAGACCGGTTTTACAGGGAGAGATGGGTGCTTAATTCCTTCTCATCTCGTAAATTAGCCTCCGAACCAAGATCAAGGGTTCTAGGTTATGATATTGTATATGCAATTTTACATTTCTTAGAATGTAACTAGGAAATAAAGCAATGTAATCTATTTTTCTTAGATTGTATCTAGGAGAAAAAGCATTGTAATTTTTTGTTACACAATTAATGTAAATTGTTATAAATATTAATACAAAATAAGCATTTTTTATTAAAGGTTTTCTTATTTTTTCATGTAAATTAAATAAGTGGCGACTCCATGTAAAACCCTCGATCTAGGGGGGGAGTACATTTTACAGTGCATTTGTTCATTTTGAGCATCACGATCCCATCCATTCACATGAGTTAGGCCCAGTTTAAAAACAAATTGGCGGGCCGGGGTCGCTGTCGCTCACACTCGCATTAATCAATTGGTGGATGCCATGGTTGGGCATCCTCAGATGAGTTTCCTAGATGCTTTTCAAGGCTATCACCAAATACCTTTGGCTTTGGATGATCAAGAAAAAAAATCCTTTGTCACTCCTACTGGAAATTATCATTAAAAGGTAATGCCTTTTGGTTTGAAAAATGCAGGGGCCACCTACCAAAGGATGATGACTAGAATGTTTAAGTCGAACTAGGGAAGAGTATTGAAGTTTACATGGATGATATGGTGGTGAAGAGTAAAAAGGTGTCCGAGCAGAATCTTGAAAACGTCTTTGAAACGCTAAGGAAATATAAGTTGCGCTTGAATGCTTCCAAGTGCTCTTTTGGCGTGGGATCTGGTAAATTCCTGGGCTTCATGGTCACACATCATGGGATCGAAGTTAATCCTGATTAGGTTAAGGCTATTAACAATTTGTAGCCACCTCGTAATCCTAAAGAGGTTCAGAGGTTGACAGGAATGATGGCTGCTTTAAATCGATTTATTTCTCGATTCGCAGATAGGTGTAGGCCTTTCTTCCAGCTACTAAATAAATGGAAAGGATTTGAATGGACTGAAGAATGTGCTTTGGCTTTTCAACAGCTCAAAAAGTATCTTTCTCAGCCACCTATTATGTCTATGCTATAAGTGGATGAGGTACTATTTGCTTATGTCGCTGCAGTTTCCCATGCTGTCAGCTTGGTGCTAATAAGGGTTGACAACGGTGTTCAGACACCGGTTTACTACGTAAGTAAATCGTTACACGAAGCTAAGATTCGCTACTTATCGCTGGAAAAAGCCATTCTGGCTGTGGTGCATGCCACGCGGAAGCTTCCCTATTACTTCCAGTCTCACACAATTGTGGTTTTAACCCAACTCCCGCTCAGGTCTCTGCTTAGGAGCGCTGATTATACGAGAATGATTGCCAAGTGGGGAACAATCCTGGGGGCTTTTGATATAAAATGCATGCCACACACCTCAGAGAAGGGTCAAGTTCTTGCTGATTTAGTGGCCGAGTTTGCTGAACCCTCATTAGAAGAACATACGAAGAGGTCGAACATGGATGAAAAATCAGTTGGCATAATCTCCCTAAAGGAGTCTTTGTCATGGAAGGTGTATGTGAATAGTGCAGCCACGAAAAGTCTTTGAGAATGGGCTTTTCAGCCACGAATAATGAAGCCAAGTATGAAGCTTTGCTAATAGGGATGAGTATGGTTCGAAAAATGGGAGGCAAGAATGTGGAGATGTTCTCGGACTCAAGGTTAATTGTAGGCCAGGTGGAAGGGGAGCTAGAGGCTAGAGACTCAAGAATGCAAGAGTATTTAAGTCAGGTTAGACAATTGCAATCAAATTTTGAATCTTTCACTATGGCGCAAATTTTCAGAAACAGGAACACACATGCCAACTCTCTAGCCACCTTGGCAACGTCCTTGGCACAAAGTTTACCTCGGGTTATTCTAGTGGAAGACTTGTATACGCCTACTAAGATAAATGTAAACGTAGTCCGAGTTCATCAGATCAAAGTGGGACCCAGCTGGATGGATCATGCGGTGCTGTATCTTAAAGAGAATGTCTTACCTGAAGAGAAATCTGAGGCCGACAAGGTACGAAGGAAGGCTCTCCGGTTTTGGTAATCCGAGGATTAAAAGTTGTACAAGCGCTCTCTTTCTGGACCATATTTGTTGCGCATGCATCCTGAAGCAACAGAATTGCTGCAAGAAGAATTGCATGAGTGGATCTGTGGAAGTCATACAGAAGGAAGATCCTTGTCTCGTAGAGCCCTTACTTAGGGATATTGGTGGCCTAATATGCAAAAGGAAGCGCTGAAATATATGAACAAGTGTGATCAGTGTCAGAGGTTTGCTCCGAACATTCATCAACCAGGGGGAGTCCTTAATCCTCTATCTAATCCTTTGCCTTTCACTCAGTGGGGCCTGGATATTGTGGGGCCCTTCCCAAAGGCAGCAGGGAATAAGAGATTTTTGTTTGTCGGCACAGACTATTTCACTAAATGAGTTGAAGCCAAACCATTATCAAACATCAAGGATCTGGATGCAAGGAGGTTTATTTGGAAAAACATAGTTACCCAGTTCAGAATTCCTCATACCCTTATCTCAAAATAATGGTGTTCAATTTGATAGTAAAAATTTCAGAAGATATTGTTGCGATTTAGGTATTATAAATAGATATTCCACTCCAGCTTATCCACAAGGGAATGGATAGGCTGAAGCTGTTAATAAAGTAATAGTCAATGGGCTTAAGAAGAGGTTGGATGATGCCAAGGGAAGATGGGTAGAAAAACTACTACATGTTCTATGGACCTACAAGATTACACCTCGTAGGTCCACAGGAGAAACTCCTTTTTCAATGACTTATGGGGCCGAGGCGGTAATTCCACTCGAGGCAGGTTTCCCAACGCTGAAGATGAGTTCTTTCAATCCGAGCAACAATGATGGATTGTTAGAAAAAAGCTTGGACTTAGCGGAGGAACGAAGGGAAAATGCGATGGTTTAGCTAGCATACTATCAGCACAAACTTAAATAGAGCTATGATTCGAATGTGAAGCTAAGGCCACTAGTGCCAGGAGATTTGGTGTTAAGGAAGGTTTTAGGGACTGCAAAAAATCCAGCCTGGGGAAAATTGGGACCAAACTGGGAAGGCCCATACCGTATCACTTCAGTAGTTGGAATAGGGGCTTATTATCTGGAAGATTTGGATGAAAGAGTTGTACCTTGTCCTTGGAATGTTAATAACCTACGAAGGTATTATTATTAATGAAGTATTTTCCAGTTTAAAATGTAGTCTACTACTTTATGTGTTACATTTATTACATCTCTAAGAATCAAACAAAACCTTGACTATGCCTAGCTTCTCGAACCACATACCTTGGAAAAATTGATATCTTCCATTATCCCTAAGAATCAAACAGAACCTTGGCTATGCCTGGCTCCTCGAACCACATACCTTGGAAAAATTGATATCTTCCATTATCCTTAAGAATCAAACAGAATCTTGCCTATGCTTGGCTCCTTGGATCACATACATTGGAAAAATTGATATCTTCCATTATCTCTAAGAATCAAACAGAACCTTGGCTATGCCTGGATCCTTGGACCACATACCTTGGGAAAATTGATATCTTCCATCATCTCTAAGAATCAAACAGAACCTTGGCTATGCTTAAATCCTCGGACCACATACCTTGGGAAAATTGATATTATCCATTATCTCTAAGAATCAAACGGAACATTGGCTATAACTGGCTCCTCAAACCATACACCTTGGGAAAATTGATATCTGTCAACTTTTTAGTTAAGTCAATGGAGATACTTTTAGTCGTGCTTGGTCCCCTGGATTGCCTACGTTAGGTAATTTACCACCTCAAGCTATTTTTCTAGGTGTTAGTATTCATATTTATTATGGGTTTTCTCCCTAACCGCATATATTGGGGATTTCTAGAAAAATGATCTAGATAATTGGAAGTCCATGAGCATCACTTAAAGCATTTGTAGATATAATATGTATATCGTTTGATCTGTTCAATATTTGAATGCCTAATAAAAGTATCATATTTATGAGGGATGATGCGATTGCTTATTCTACTGTAATGTGTTAATTTGGGGAGTATCTTATGGTCTCCCTAGTTAACTATTGTCTCCCTAATTAAGTATTGGTAAAAATTGGAATTACACAGGAAAAGCATACAAGCATAACTCCCATGAGTAAGGAAATTATGATTTTTTTTCTTGAAAAAGGTCAATCTGCTTACAAAAGTCTACTCATGTAGTTACAAGATAGCAGGTATAACAAAAAGTTGTTAAGAAAAATAGGTTAATTGCTGAGGAAATAAAACCCTAGGGTCTATGCCTTGGAAAAAGGGACATGATCTTCTTTGCTTGGAGGAGGAGGGTCATTTTTCTTGCTTGCTTGGGAGGTGTTAACGGTATCTTTTGTGGGCTCAACATCTTTGGGTTTGGCCTCTATCTCCTTTGCTTTGGCTGCCTTCTTGGCCTTAGCAGCTTCCTTGGTCTTTGAGGGAGGTTTGACTTCCTTACCTTTGCCTTTGTCCATCTCCACCCTATCCTTTTTGCTTTGATCGCCATTTTAGCTTGGTTCTTTGGAAACCTCCAGGGGGGGGGGGGAAGGAGGGAGGTTCTATGTAGCCGAGAGCTGCTCAGATCTCTGGGATGTGAGTAGAGGGAAGAGTAGGGGCAAGCGGGATTTCACGAATATTGGGATGGTAGTGAATTCTCCCAGGCTGCCTCAACTCTGAGGAAGCAGGGACCCCTGCGATGTCGAGGGCTTTTTCCTAGGTCTCCTTGCATTAGTCCCTACATACCTCGGCAAGCTCCTCAGCTAGCTGAATTTCAGTTTCTTCAACTCCTTGGTTGTATGAAGCTAGCCGTGTGGCCTTCGCAGCTTCCTCAGCAGCCCGAGCGGCAGTTTTAGCTTTCTCTAGCTCAGCCCTGAGGTCCGAAACCAATTTCTGCTGAGCGGCAAGATCAATCTCTTTGAGATGAAGTTGCTTCCATTGATCTTCAGCCTGCCTTTGAGCACTCGCTATGCCAGATTCAGCACTCTTTCGTGCTCTCTCCTCGGTGATCAATTTGTCAGCTAGCTCTTGTTTCTCTTGTTTAACTTCCTCCAAGGTTTTTATGGTTTGGGTGTGGAATTGAACCTCAGCCTAGGTTTTCCTCTGAGCATCCTTAACCCATTCCTCAGCCATAAAAACTTCCTGCGTAATCTATATAGCAAGGACATAATAATAATAATAATAATAATAATAATAATAATAATAATAATAATAATAATAATAATAATAATAATAATAATAATAATTGTAAGTGCACAATTGCACCTGGCCCCAAAAACAGTTACGGGCTCAGGCCCAATGAGCCTTAAACAATATGATTTGTAGAGTGTGGGCTTGAAACCCAGGTTAGAAGAGTTTGAGGATTAAATGACAAGCCAAAGATTGTAAGCACTTAAAAACAACAAGGAATACTGTAAATCAACTTGCTCGGACGTAAGCCGAGAACAGTTCTTATATTATCTCTTTCTCTTTTTTCTTTTTCTTTTTTAGATTACAAAGAAGGGATCCCTCTGTTTCTGTTCTAGGTTGCTCCTTAAATACTCTTCTTTTTGATACTTTGTACACATGTTGCCCCAACTCCCCCTTAACCTAGATATTTCTTTTCTCAGTGCCTTTGAATAGTAACCAGAAGTTTCCCTTCCACTGTTCAGGTGTCACTTCCCCATTAATGCGGCCAGGGTGGTAGGTGCAGGGTCTTTAATGTGGAGGTGGCAGCCTTTATCTTTGGTATTTTCCTAACATCGGTGCTTCTAGGGCATTCAAGGGTTTCCCCCCTTTAACCATCGGTCTTGACCGTGTCATTCCCTAACCTTTATCATGAAGTCCCAGGTTCTCCGGTATCCGTCCGAAGAGAAATTCACCCTCGGCTGGATCCTCGGATCCTCGGTGTATGGGCCGACCCGTAATACTAACAAGTTCTAAACCCAAGAGCAGGTCGGCCTTCCCTAGCATGGCCCAAAGGCCCACATCATCGGTCTTGACCGTGTCATTCCCTAACCTTTATCATGAAGTCCCAGGTTCTCCGGTATCCGTCCGAAGAGAAATTCACCCTCGGCTGGATCCTCGGATTCTCGGCGTATGGGTCGACCCGTAATACTAACAAGTTCTAAACCCAAGAGCAGGTCGGCCTTCCCTAGCATGGCCCAAAGGCCCACATCTCCATCAGGGTCTTTTTACTCCCCACAATAATAATAATAATAATAATAATAATAATAATAATAATAATAATAATAATAATAGAGAATAATAATAATAATAATAATAATAATAATAATAATAATAATAATAGAGAATAAGAAAATAGAGTCTTAGAACCTACCAATCCAAGATCGCTTTTTAATGACATGAAGAGGTCTTGCGGCCTTACATTACTCAGAGCATCCATGTCCTTCGGCAAGAGAAGGGGTTGCTGCAAGACCTTGGCAACGTAAGCCGAGTACCCTTTTTGGAACTCTCTAATAAAAGAGTCTCGTGGAATGGCTTTACCATCCAATTCCAGTCGCAGAGCCCAGGCATGTTGCGGGAGTGTCTCGGCTGCAGTCAGATCGTCCCTATGATCTGCGGGGGTGACCTGTTTATCTTTCGCCATCTTTTGTTGTTTAGCCCCCTTTTTAGGCCCTATCTCTCCTTCCTCCTTATCTTGCTCTTTTCTTTTTTTCTTCTGGTTATCTACGGGTAGCAGGTTGGTTTCGGTTATGGTTAAGGCAGGGGGAAGGACGAGTGGTAAGGTTGGCAGAGGTTGAGTTTTTGGGGCCTCTTTGGAAGATGACCCTCTTGTCCTACCGGCCATTATATCCCTCAATCCTTTCCTCGGATTTAAAGCCATCGACTCCTCCTCGGCTTCGCTTTCTACTTCGGCAATGACCAGAGGGGGAAAACTAGCTGTTGTCTTGTCGGGCTCACTCTCGATGTCCGGGAGGTCAATAGGATTGATCTGCTCCTTTTCTTCCTGTTCTAGTTGGAATTTATCTATCTCTTCTTCAAGTGACAATTGAGAGGAGGAAGACTCTTCCCTGGAAGCTGCTACTTCCTAGTTTCTAAGGGGAGTTGCGGCTATTGGGCGTATGAAAAGGATGACAGAGGGATCGTTAGGCAGATCCTGTAAGGCGAGGAAGCCTGATTTAGAGACGTCTATCCTTCTACGTCTACGGTCACCCGCGATGTTCGCGTTACCAATGTCTTGGAAGGTACTCGATAGGGGTTCCAAGCCCAGGATGAGATGGGCTGCCCTCAACTGCCCGTCTTCACTCACAAACACCTCGGATCTTAAAACTCAGTTAAGATCTTGGATGTTGGAGAGAGTCAAATGGGGTGCTACGTGTTGCTTATCTACAAAAACATTCGAAAAGCCAAACATGGTTAGGCCGATAACAACGACCACCCAAAAAAAAACTAAAGTATAATAAAAATGTGAATGATAAAGTTAGAAGAACTAAACCCCATACTGAGGGACCTAATCTTATGGAGTCACACCTAGTGTTCCCTCCTCAACTGGACAGTGAGGACCATTGTACCACTCCCCGGAGGTGATTAGGTAGTCGTCCTTCATGCCTTTGTTAGATTTGGGAAGACACGATATGAGCCTAACTATGTTAGACCTAGACTTGAGGTAATACCCCACGCCCTTAAGTTTACGACACTCATACATATGGACAATGTCGTGCCATGTGAGTCTCAAGCCCATCTGCTCGTTGAGAGCATCGACACGACCTAAAATTCTAAATATGTTAGGTACACATTGGTGCGGGCATAATCTATGGTTATATAGGTAATCTCGGGCAACTTCCCCTTCTTCCCTATTGGTATATATTTGGTCTAGGGCACAGTACCTCAAACCCACTCCCTGTGGAACGTGGTATTTAGCTCGGAAGCCCTCCGTACCGGCGGGAGTGTCTACTAAACATTGTAATTTACCCATTTGGATGAAATAAAAATGAAAATTTAGGAAAAAAGGGTAAAATTTATAGGCCAAGGAGAATGGCCGAGGAGAAAAAAGAATTTTGGGGTGTAAAACTTACGAAGGAAAGAACGGATGACGCTTCAGAGACTTCTTGGAAATTAAGAGAAAAAAGAATTCTTAAAAGTTGATTGATTTGCAAAGTGAGGAAAGATAAGAAAGTTACACCCTTCCAAACGTTTTATATGAAAAGTGTAAATATAGCGGGAATTATCCTGCTGACAATTTTGGGGAAATATCCTGGCCATTAGATATACATCCTACCGTTAAACGTGGAGGACAGAGCGCCATCTGGAGCATTTAAAGGGGGCATCGTGGGCTTCGAAGCGACGGGAACAGTTTCCAAGGAGGGAAACGACATTCTCACGTGTGGAAATTTGGGGAGTGTGTGGATGCCGTTGCGTTTGGTCAAAACTCCAATTTTATCCTTGGATGGGGAAGAAAAATGAAGTTTTGAGGGGCTATTGTGGGGACAAAAGGCCTAAGATACGTTTTTTGGGCCATGGGCTTAGCCGAGAACATTTGATTGTCCAAATACGAATTAATGGTAATAAACAATATCGAACTTACAGTCCCGTAAGCAAATATAACAGGTGAGATGAATCTGAATAATCCGAGGAAGACTACCCCTCGGCTAAGTACAGCAAGGATCCAGTGGTACGTCATGTTAACTAGAATGATATTTTAGAAGGTCTTGGAGATGAAAATAGGTGAGAGAAAGGGGCACAGAGAGTAAGGGGGTAAAGAAAAAGATCTTAGAGAAAGCTGCTACTACCGCATTCACATTTATGCCAAAGTCTCTAGCCGCGTTTATGAGAAAGTGATACCTAAACAGTGATTTTCAGCCTTACAACTATGATCTAGGGACTTCCAAAAGAGGTGGACGAGACAAGTATCAAGGCAGGGCAATCTGAATGAGAGGGAGGAAAAAATGGGCTATAAGAGGAGAGGAGGTCCTGTAGAGAAAGGGACGAGAAAAAATATTTGTAAAGAATCTTTAAAGTGAGAAGAAATATAAATATTCGGTTCTCGGCTTGAGTCCGAGGATAAATTTCATCTTATAAAGTTGTTCATTTATATGGTTTTGTGGTCTTGGGTCATTGCCATGACTGTTCAAACTCATTAGAATCAAGATTTTTAGCTCACACTCTACAAATTCATTGTATTGGGCTCTTTGGGCCCACATCTTTCTTTTTGTTGAGCCTAGGCACTAAATTGTGACCTTACACCTACACAAATTCAATGTTTTTTTTTAGGAAGAGTTTCAACTTTCATGGGAAATATAAAAAGCTGTAAAAAAGTTAAATAGTTACTTTTTTCGTTTTCAATAAAAAAAATTTTAAAATATTTCCTAAAGAAATTCCCTTAACTTTTCCCATATTTGATTACAAGTTATAATACACATTTTCAAGAAAAAAAATAACTTGTCAATAATTTAGTGATTTACCTACACAAATTCAATGTTTTTTTTTTTTTTTGTGGAGAATTTCAACTTATGAAGTCCGCTCCTGATAATAGCTCTTTATCATCAGATCAAGACACCAATCAGTTTTTAGTGTAAGCGGAGATTAAACCACAGATCTCTTATTCAACCATCAGAGACTTTACTAGCTGAGCTAACTGTAATTGTGTGTGAACTTTTTTTTTTTTTTTTTGGTTACTTGTGTATAATTTAACTTTATTTTTTGAAAATTATAAAAATTATATTATTTAATAGAATAATAAATAATACAGTTAACTTATATCCACGTTTGATAACAAAAATCTAATGAGAAATATCTGCAAAAAAGCAAACTTTATTAGAGTAACCCGGTGGTTTGTAATGATATGTTAACTAACTTATAAGGCTTTAAACACAAATGCGTCTTAAGCTGATTGGTCACATTTCACGTTTGGCCAATAAAGTGGACTAGATCATGGAAGGTGAGTATCTAGACCCATGCTTTCCATTGATCGATATGCAGTTAAAAGACGAGATTAACATCAGCTCAAAAGAGTTTATATATCGTATGAAAATTTTTTGTACCAATCTTAGTGTTTCATTTTATGCTCAATTAGTTGTATACCATATCTCTCATTTTTTTAGATTTTAAACTTTAGCTATTATATAAATAAAAAAAATTATAAACTGTAATTAATTGACCAAAATGTGAAACGCTCAAAATAGAACATAAAGTGGAACACTTATGTATGCTATTTTTGCCCAACCATAGGCAACGATTACATAATTTCCATTGTTTTCATAGCCTTGATTCTACTACACCCAAATAATGGTCGTCAATGGGCCGGGTTGGGCTGGCCCAGCCCATTTTTATTTGGCCCAGGGGCACAATGGCCTGGGCATAATGGGCTATTAACTAGTTAGCAGGCCGGGTCGGGCTTGGTTGAAAGAGAAAACCTCAGCCCATGACCATACCCATAGGCAATGCCCATTTTGTCTTTAACGGGCTAGGCTATTGGGTTAAGCCTAATAGGCTACCCATGAGATTGTGTTTGCATATTATTTTATTATTTCTATAAAGAAAGAATCAATTTTTATAAGGGAATAATCAATTTATTTTTTTTAAGGAAAGAATCAAAGAATTTAATACTTTATTACAATTTTTTTTTTTTACAGTCAAATCTATTTAATTTTTTGCTTTGTTGACGAAAACTTATTTAATTTTTTTTTATTAAGGCTTCAAATAGTTTTTTATTTTTATCTTTAATTAAAAAAATATCAAATGGTTAATTCAAATTTGCTAGACTACTAGAAAAATATATATTTAGTAAACTAAGTTTAGCACAGTTACTTTAAGTATCTTAGTGGTTGGGAGAGTTCTCTTAAGAAATTCATTTACAATATCTGAAGATTAATCCTTCATACTCCTCTTATATATTTTTGTTATAAATTCTAAGTAATTAGACTGGGCAACAGGTTGGGCTACTGGGCTAGCCCACCAGTTGTCCATGGGCATAAAAACTAGCCCACGGCTTAACTCACTGGGCTAGTGGGCTACCCATGGGCCTCAATAACAACGGGCCGAGCCACCCATTAGCCTAATAGGCTGTCAGGTTTCTGGGTCGAGCCATGGGCCATGGACTATTTGATGACTCTTACACCCAAATCTACACTACTGTTAAACAATGTTCTCTTGATCATTGTAAGGCCCTTTTTTGAACTATTCCTTAGGCTGAAGCATAATATGGAGCAATGGGTTTGTTGAAAGGCCAAAGAAAAGGAAAATTCTTAGGTACTCCCGAAGTATAGTGAAATTGTCTTCTCCTCTCCTTCACCATTCGTATGGACCCCACCAGATTTAATGAACAGTTCCATGCCATGAATGTGAGAGGAGGGAGCGTCGTCCGTCTTTCCGTGATGCTAGAAGTCTCAAAGAAAATATGAGGTGCTGAATGAGGGAACTGGGCTCAGTCCCACTGTGACCTAGCACAAATCGTTCTCTTGCAGGAACAAAGGAAAGAGATAATATTTGCAAGTATAAGTGTTTCAATGAATTCCTATTAATTGGCCGTAAAACCTAAGCATAAATCCTCTAAGGGAAAGAACATAAAGCCCATAAGTCCTAAACTTTACAGACTTAAATAGGCCTTAAGGTCCTACAAGAGTTGCAAAACCTAGATTCTTAGGTCGATGTGGAGCCCCAATTATTATTGCAAGTAGGATTCTTTACAATACTCTATTTCAGGGTCCTTGACCTAAATTCTATACTTTCAATAAAATGCTTTATCTCGGTTTTTCTACTTGCTA
This sequence comes from Castanea sativa, assembly GCF_040712315.1. Classification (NCBI taxonomy): domain Eukaryota; kingdom Viridiplantae; phylum Streptophyta; class Magnoliopsida; order Fagales; family Fagaceae; genus Castanea; species Castanea sativa. The sequence continues at coordinate 34,110,747 of NC_134016.1, read as the reverse complement.
TTATTTTCTCTGTTACTTCTTGCTTGTTCCCTTGTTCCTCATTTCATGGATGATTTGTCCTCCTCTTATACTAGTTTTGGAGGGCCTAAAATTACTGTTTTCTATTCTTGTCTTGCTTTTGCCGTTTAATATTGGGTTGAGGCTTTGCATGCTTCTTTCCATTTCTTATTCTTATTTTGTTTTCCTAGGAACTTGTCCCTAAAAATGCTTCAATTTTTTTTTCCTTACATAAGAGATGCTTTTCTTAGGCAATCCAAGCATTAGCCGGGGTCAGTGAAAACAGGTCCCTTCTCTAGGTTGGGAGAGGGACATTTCGAAGGTTCTCTAAGCTTTATGGTAACTTCATGCATTAAGCCCTTCCTCTAAAAGTGGTATAGATGATCCTTTGGTGTGAGTGAACTTCTAAAGTTGTTGGGTATCTTTCTTCTTTTGTTATTTCCTTCTTGTCGAGGTTCCTCAACCCTTCCTCTCGTGGATTAGTTGGTTTTCACCTTCAAATTTCAAGGTCTTGTGGGAGCATTCATCCCTTTCAATCTTTTCTACCAAGGGAACTCGGTCATTTGTGGTTGTTTTCTTGGTGAACCCATTGGGCTTACCCCATTTTCTGTCGGGCTTTTCTTATGAGTCTCATTCAAGGACCCCTTTTCTTTGCACCCTTTTATTAGGCTATTTGCACCTTACTTAAGGCCCTTTCTTTCTTCTTCTTTTATTGTTGGACTCTTGCCCGTTCTTCATGATTTTTCTACCCTTTTTAGAAGAGTGTTCAATAGAACCATATTCATATAAGGCCCATGGCTTGGTTCCTTGGGCTGGACTTGCTTCTCCAAGTTTTTTGGTATCAAGAACCATCTACCAGGTTGAATTATTGCAAACTAAGATTTCAATATATTAAAATGACCTGTTATACTTATAACCAAAATATTATTGTATTTATTTTTTAAAAGCTGGTTAAAATATAACTGTATACTGCAAAGCTTTTATGCTTAAGCTTAAAGCCTCTTATGACCCCAAAAAATTATAAAAGGGTTACAAGGGCCCTATTGAAAAACAATAGGCCCAAAATTTACAAAAAGTAAAGTTGTAGGATATAGTTAATCTTTTTAAAAGAAAAAAATATAGGTAGCTTTTGCATTCTTTCTCCTACTCTAAGAAGTTCTTCAAAATATTGGGTTAATAGAAATCCAACTCAATTTAATATCCTAAATTGTTTCACTAAGAGAAAATTGTTATGAGTGTGTTGATTAAGTGGTTAGCTATTATCAATTGCAAAAGAGATGTTAATAAACCTAAATACAAAAATTTAATCTGTAACTTTGCATCTCAATAGCAAGAAGATTGGTTTTTAAGAAAAAAATTTAAAATATTGAAAGTTAAATAAATATTATTTAAATAATAAAAAATTCTATTATCTTATGTCTCAAACTATATTAAGTCGAACTTGATTTTACAAAAAAAAGTGGTCATAGAAAGTTGTAAATAAACAAATAAACTAAAGAGAGTAAAAGCTTATAAGAAACATATAATTATTACACCTTTACACTTTTTTTTTTTTTTTGTTGAGAGTTTTAACATATGGCGTCCGCTCTTGAGAGTTTTAATATATGGCGTCCGCTCCTGATGATAAATGATAGCTCTTTATCATCAGACCAAGACATCAATCAGTTTTTGGTGTAGGCGGAGATTGAACTCCAGAACTCTTATACAACCATCAGAAACTTTACTAGTTGAGCTAACTGAAACCAACCATTTACACTTCTTATAGAATAACAAAGAAATGAATGGATTAACGATGATATCTAATGAATATTCTAACTATTCTAGTATGAAGGAATAGAATGGTTATGAGCGAATGAATATTTTATTCCATTCCCTCACAAGTACTATTCCTTGAGGAAACCCTCATTCCTTTAATGAATAGAAAGTTGAATACCAATTTTAATCATATTTTAGAAAAAGATAAATAAAAAGCGAATGGTATACTTATGAAATTATATTTTCCATTCTTTTCTACATCCTTTTCTATAAACTCTCATACATACTATAAAAAATATACTATATTTCATTCCATTGTTTTTTATTCTTTTATAAACTCCCAAACATAAAGTCAACAAACTCTCCGATAAGGATCAATAGTATTTTCATTGCTAGGTTATAATAATAATAATAATAATAATAATCATCATCATCGTGTGGCTATCATTTCTTTCCATCTTTTCTCCATTTTTGCGTTGAAAAAAGACCACGAGTGATTGAAAGACTATAGAAATATGAAAGAGCATTTTTTTTTTTTTTCTATTATTATTTTCAAATACAAAAGAATACGTCTACAATAGCAAAAGTAGCTAGTATAGAATAGGACAAACTAAAACAAGATAGGAAAGAATCAAAAGGACAATAATTGTCATCCTAGTACAATAATCTTTCCAACAAGTATGACTAAGTCTATATAATTTTCTGACTAAATAAATATATAAATATAAACAACTTCCTCACATATGGCAATCATATACATTGATGTATAACTATCCATTTTCTATTTGCAGAGGTCCACCAAGTGCTCCAGTGAGCAAGACATTGCGTCATTTGATAAGATTTTAATCTTTTTTTTTTTAATATAATGGTTTTAATCCAAATTTTGAAACTTTGAAATTGGAGAAGTTGGTGTTATTATCACTCATCAAGGGTAATAAAAATCTAGCTTGGGTTTACTTCCAAGAACATTGCAAATTGTAGCCCATCTTTTGAAATTTTATCTTTTTCTTTTGGTTTGAGTCTTTTCTCTTGAGCCCATCTTTTATTTTTAGGCCATCGTTTGTCGTCGTTTTCATCCCATCGTAGGCTATTTATTTTCTCCAATGCCTCTCCAAGCAAACGATTACGTATTAGTGATTCGAGTTCCTTTTTTTTTTTTTTTTTTTTTTTAACAATTGGATAAAATTTGGCTAGTATGTAGCCAATGGTTATAACCGCTCAATATCTTTTGATAAGATTTTAATTTTGACAAATCAATTGGATTACATTTTCCTCTTACGCTCTTCATGCTTGCAAAATTCACTAATTAAATGTTTAAATTTGTAGGTTTTTGTAATCTAAAATTATGCATAAAAAATAAGCTTATGGTTCAATTAGTAAAAATATATTTGATTAACATAAAATTTGACATGCGTGTTAAGAATATAAATAATATGTAATCTAACTGTCAGATTTTCAAAACATATAACTATGTTAATTTTTTTTAGTGGAAGTTGTAGTCATTACCTACATACTTGGTTGTAGCCAAACTTATATATATATATATATATATATATATATATATATATATATATATATATATATATATAATATTAATTAATTAATTTTAAAGGTTGTACTCAATGCACAAAACTCTCACTTTTGCAGAATTTGAGCCGACAACATTACTGCTCTTTTTTTTTTTTATTTATTTTGGAAAGGTTGATTCACGGACTCAAATCCATAGCATGTCACTTCTAGTGAAAAAAGCATTTGCTATTGCACCAAGGTGAAACCTATATTTTTTATCATTTATGATTTTGTCTTTGTGGTCAAGTGCTTTATAGCTCAATTAGTTAGCACCTCCTGATATTTTTAATAGAGACATTTGTTATTCATATTCCCTCCCTTTGTAAATATCAAATTATACCAAAAATATATATATATAATTGTCTTTGCTGTTTTTATTTTATTTTTAATGACACTAGAAATAAAAGCTTTTCACATACACAGTTATCGGCTCATAGCATTGTTTCAAGCAAACTAAGCTTTTTTATTAGTTCTTTGATTGAACTATCTTTGGTTCAAATTATAACCTCATTCAGCTTCTGGTTGGACTTTGCTCTCTTTGGTTAGAGAGCAGTGCCATTAATATTCTTAATATCGAAGAGGGTTATTTTTATTTTTATTTTTTAAAATAATGTCTAATCTAACCATTAAGGTGATCTGTTGTGGTCTTGATTAGATTGGTACTTTTCAGGTCCTGACTAACTCTTCTTTTCACCGTTGGCTCATTGAGGTGATGGGCCCTTTGAGATTGATTGCCTCAATCTAATGTAAGGTAATCTCTGTTCTTTCTAATCCATTAATAACATTTTTTGTATTGGATATATGAGTGTAATTTAAAATTGATAGGAGTTTGAGAGTCTTTGGGAGATCAGCATAATTGAAAGTTCTAAACTGCACCTTCTTAGAAGATGAAACACAGAGAGTATCCCACCTCAGAAATGCAGAGCTAAATTACTTCATAGAACCTAGCATATTCTTCCTCGGCTTTCCCACCATGTATCATGCCTCTGCATGGTCATTTCTACAAGAAAATTGTAGATCTCTTTCTCTGCGTGATCTGTGCCTCCTGCTGTTTGCTGCCATGATCGAGAAAACGTTTTCCACCATGTTATATGCCTCTACACTTGCTGCTCAGGAGAAAACTACCTTCTTGATGTATTCAGTGAACCTACAGTTTTGCATACAATGCAGCAAGTGCAAAGTTGAACCTGTCTACGGTTTATTGTGCCATAAACTTATACATCCTATTCATGCTAGGTTAGGAATGAGTGTAACTATTATCTAGAACTTATTAAGATTATAAAATAAAAATAAATAAATAAACTGCTTGTGCACTTTCATTTATGTTTTGTATAAAACAGCAACCAGGTGTGAAATATAGTAGAAATTGAGTGATGCAATACAGCACACCTGTCTAGTCTCTTACTCTGATTTTTCTTGTTCTTTCTTGACAAAACTAAGTGGCTTTTCTCTAACTTTCTATGGTGCCGAATAAAGGCACGAGTTTACTCTCAGCTTGCCTGACTTTTCCAGTTTCTCACAGTCCCAATGTCCTCAGACGCTCATAAGATGAGTAATGCAATAAAATCATATCCAATCCATATTCAAAGTGACATAAAAAGGAGGTCCCAGCCAAATAAAACCAGTAACACGTCATGAGCTCACTAAACATCCAAGAAGTCAAAAAAATGTGGGGGGGCTGGAATGGGGAAGGTGTCGAGAGTGGAAATAAAAGGCCACATCATTGTGGCTTCTGAGCCTTTCAATAATAGATGACCAAAAATAAAACTTCAGTAAATTAATCCATTGTATTAATTTATTGTTTAGGATTTCAGAAAGGGGCCAAAAAAGAAAAATCGAACACATAGGAGGGTTGCGGTAGGTTGAAGGCTAGTGTAAAATTTAGCTCCTTTATTATTATGAGTGCACAGGAGGGAAAATGCATACAAATTCTATATATAGACCCACAGATCCAACTATTCTCATTGTTGATGTTGTTGTACAGACAGATTTCTTCTAGAACGCATGCTCAGTAATCTCTTAATTATACACTTCCTAGGAGTAAGAACACTGTCACCACCATTTCTCACATACCTAGAGAACTTCCTTCCAGAACCGAATAGACCTATCAGTGCCACAGGAAACAAAGGCTGCCTCTATTGGTGAATGCTCAAGCCAGCGGGGTGCACCAATATGATTGGAAGGCCACCTTGCTACTTTCTCTGCTGTCAGAGCATCCCAAATTACAATCTGCAACCACCCAAGATTCCTCAATTGAAGCCCAAATTGTTACACTAAAAAACACAGGAAGCTGCACAAACCTCATTGCTTGGTTCATCTATGGATAGTACAAATTCTTCAGTGTCATTGAAAACAGCCTGCAAGAAAGGATTAAAACATCTGGTAATATTTCTTTTTGGCCCACTAAATCGTAGTCCCAAAGTAACAACCTTGTTTTTCAAATAATCAAGAGAACCAAGGATTACTTTGAACTTCAAAAGGAAAACAATTTCTCATATAACAAAACATATATGCAAATGGAAGGCTAAGAGAGAAAAAGGGCATAAACTAATTAAAGCATTTTGTTCGTTCAAAAGATTCCAGAAGCATGCCACTCTCCTAGAAAATACTTCAAGAATTCTCCCAGTTTTCACACTTTGGTGAGGGTTGAGGGGGTTTTGTGCTAGAAATTATAACATAGAATGCTAGTCAGATAACCATATAAATATTATCCAAGATGCATAGGCAATAGAACTTAGCCAGAAAGTATCCTTTTTCAAGAGTTCTGTAGAAGCCTCATACAGAGGAATCAGTAAAATGAGGTTTATTAAAGAGTGCATAGACATATATGCCTGGTGTCAAAGATGCTCAAAGCACAAAGCTTTAAAAGAAGGCTTTCTGTACATACCTGGCACCGCAGCTGCAGATGTGTAGCTCCAAGATATTGCTTGACCAATCTTCCAGTGCCAACTTCCCAAAGCTTCACAGTAGAATCCTTCCCGCAGGAGAGAACAAATCTAGAAAGGCAACTTTTTAATTCATCTTACAAAGCCAGTACACAATAGTTGCAAAATCCAATCTTAATGTATCTAATAAGTCAGAATAAAGGTAGAAATATCTAGAATTGAGTGTCTAAGAAGCACAATTAATTCATCAATTAGATTTCTGTGGACTCTACAGCCACAAACTGTAAGGGACACGATGACCATGGTTTTCATTCATAGCATTAAACAAAAACAGCTAGACTTTAAAATGTAAATAAGGTTATTGTTCATTGCAGAAGATCATGAAATATAAGCCACAAGACTGACAAAGTAAAAGCAGAGTCAATTCTAAGGTCATCATTAGTATAGGTGCCTTGTCTTAGTGACAGCCGTCTTTACCCTCCAATCTCTTCCTCATTCAAGTCCAGTGCATCTAAAGCCATATATTCCAGAAGAGAATTTAATCATATCATTCATTAGTTATGTTATTCACAGTCATGAAATAGCTGGTTTGCACTAATAGAATTTATAATGAGAGATTTGCCTCACTTTCTATATACACGCATGAATTCATGACTGAGTGTAATTCCATGAGGTATACCTTTGATCCTTTGTAAAATTTGCACCAGTGACCTCAGCTGCTCCATGTGCACCGACTATGGATCGCACACAATTCGCAGTTACTCCATCCCATAACCGTACAGCACCATCTTTAGATGCTGTAACATACATGCCACCTGTAGATGAATACCTAACCTACACGATACATGGAATTGATTTCCTTACTGACCTCAAAGTTAGCTGTGAAATATGGAAAATTAATCCTTCTAAGTGCGAAATAGATTGAGTTGAGCATGCCTGATTTATGGATCCATTAACACCTATCTCTGGGACATTTGAAGATAGAAAGCACTGGAAGGTATTGACATCGTACAAATGTGGGATTTGGTGATCAGTTCCTGCGATTTTTTCCCCATCAAATTAAGGGTGCATGATATTGATAAGAATTCTGGTAGAAGTACTAAAATTCATCATTCACATACATTTTACATAAGATTTTACTCACTTCTGTGTAGATCGAGTTAAACCTATACAGAAATTTATTAGAACATTATGACAGCATCAGAAATTTGGGTGTACAATTTTCCAACATAGATTATCATAAATCAGTTCAACTGCACAAGCTCTTCCACCCCCCCCCCCCCCCCCAACAACTAATGTACAGCATAAAATATCAAATAGGTTAAGAAAAATGATTACCAAATATATGTTTAAGAGTGAAGTACGTAAAGAAGATTATTACCTGCTAAAAGAAAATCTCCAGAAGGATGAAAAGATACAGATCGCACATTATGTGTATCCTGCATTGTGTCAAACAGAAATATTATGAAATGAATGTCAATCTATACTTGAATAATAAATTCTGCTACCAAGTTCAAGAATTAATGCTTTTAATAATTTACAAGCAGGACCTGGATAACTCTGAATGCTCTCTTTGCAGTCATTTTGGAAAAATCAAAGAACCTGGAAAAGCATCAGTAATTGGAGCATAACAAAATCCTAGTCAAATTCTGTTTGAGACAAATGAAGGCTGTAGTATTTAAGCAGCTTGTAACAGATCTAAAAGGAGAGGGAGGAAAAATATGTATGATGCTAATGAGTCAAAGAAATTATATGGTAATAAAGACCATATAAAATGAAGACAACCTCATATGCAAAACTAGAAAAATTCATACTTTATAGTGTGGTCTTTGGCCCCAGATATCAGAACAGTATTTTGAGGATGGAAATCCAAATCATTTATTGGCTGCAATTGTATAAGAAAAGAATTAGACATTATATTGACAGATACAGCGACATCCTGTTATCATCTCCAATAAAAAAGAAGAGGAAAGAGAAAAATGCCTAAAACTCATTTTAAGTTTACCCAAAATGATTAGAAAAAACTTGATCCAATCATCACAAGTTCAAGACATTACTCAGGTGATCTGAACCAAGCTCAGATCCAAACATTGAGATATCAAACACTAAATAAAAAACTGATAACTTCTAGATGTATGATGTTTTGTGACAATTAATATGATATTACCAACAACAAAAAAAAAAAACCAAACAAAATACTTTTTGAACCATTTCACACAACCATTAGTACTATTCAAGAAGATTTAATTACTTGTATATGGTCATAAAATGTTCGTATGACAGGCCGCACAGGACCATCCCTTGCATCTGGCAGCATCATTTGCTTAATCTTTGCAACCTGTATGAGAAATTGGCAAACTATGAACAAAAGCTCAAGTTTATGAAAGAGTCAATCACATGACTAAAAGAATCAACACCTCAAAGAGCTTTATTGATGTGTCTGCACTTCCAGTGGCAACAAACCTCCCATCAGGACTAAATCTTGCACATCTGGCAATATTCTAGAAATTTTAGCCCATCAGTCCAAATAAGATGCCCAGAAGAATTGGTTCACAGAGAACTCAGAACACTAAATTAAAGAAGAGCATAAAATTGTACATTACTCTAATGCATACCTTGTGCTCTGAAAGATGTCGTGTCTCATGCTTCGGAAAACTCTTTGATGAGCCTTTTGCATCTTGCACAGCACTGGTTTGATAAAAGACATACATTATCAGATTTTCAACCAAAAATAAAATTCTTTAACAAGGATTAATTTAAAAAAGTATTGCAAATATGTCAACTTGGGGGCTATCGTTGCTGTACCCAACTACCCATATGTTTCTATACCCCAAGTATTTACTTCAAACTAACATACATCAGAAATTTCCTAAATATTTAATCACATTAAATCTACTTAGACTCTCAAATATCAATGCCTCATGTTCCCTAACTCACATTGAGCAAAGCAGGAATGACAGATGACAACAATTAAATATATAAATGTGAGAAAAAAAATATGAAGATGTATTTTTGGACAAGTGAGAAACACAAATCAATGCCTTATAATAGTTTATGCGGCCCTTGGGCTTTAACTCAAGTGGTGAAGTTAAGATGCGGTAGCTCTTAGGTTCAATACTTGCAAAGCAAGAAAGAAATGATGGATTATGCAGGAAGAAAGAGCAAGCATTTCACAAAGGGTATTATTTTCCTGATCATGATTGAGAAACAATTATCTAAAATACTCGATTTCAAGAGGGAAAAGAGGAATGACCTCCTCTATCAGCAAGTAATTGTCTACTACATTTGATGTATACCAAACTTGAATAGAAGTGATCTCTGTCTCCAATGGCAACATATAAAACACTCTCTTTTTGAACATTAACTTTCCTCTCCTATCTTACTTTGGGCTAACTGATGACATCTTAAAATTGCCTTCTCCAACAAAACTTGTGAAGGTCAAGACTTTTTCTATATCTCAAGAACACCTCCATTCCTACAATAATCTTTAATACCTGGGTTCCCAAAAGATAGACAAGCAAAATTAAATTTATTTTTCTGCACAGGGTGTGGGATCAAAGTCTGGAAATCCTCTCAAGGAAGAAGGCTGTTTCCTAAGGGGCATCGGACTTATAACCAGCTAAAAGCAATGAAAATGAAGATATTCTTTTTATAACTACCCCACAATCCAATGTAGAAGTAGAAGCTATGTTACTTACAATGAAAAACAACAACTAATAAGAAATAATAGAGAATTTACTCAAATTGACAAAGGAAGTTATTTAGAACAAAGGGCTTGCCTGAAATCAACAGTAGCGGTGCGAGGAGCGGGGATTGAGCCATATGCAGCAGCAGGCAATGATGTGCCCAAATCATACAATGCAGATGAAGTGACCCCTTTTAACATGTCATCTTTCTCCACTGCAAGACCCTGTTGTTATGTTATCACCTCAGACCCAAAAAAAAAAAAAAAGGCTTTCTTTCTATTGTTAACCCAACAATATACAAATTAAAAGAGGGAATGAACCAAAAAGAAAAAAACCCAGAAAGCAAATAGAATAAGAACCTTAGCAAAGAGCTCAAGAAGCTTATTAGGTGGGGCTTCAACATTCAATGGTGTCATAGTTGCAGAAGCAACTGCACTTGCAGCCTACAAAACAAAAAACAAAAGGAACTCACATAAAGTTAGAACCTTTACCACATTAGAAACTATTAGTTTGAAGAGGTTGGTTGGCTTTGCCTGGTTGAGATTGTTGTCTCTAAGATGAGCAACAATGAGAGAATTGAGGTTTCTGTAGAGCTTCCCATCTTGCAGAGTCTCCTCCAAGCTGCCGTTCTCCATTTCAACCTATAAGGCTATAACCCTTTTCTTTTGTTTTACCACTTCACTTTTCTTTGATCCCCAGATCTTCAAATTTAGATATTTGATAGTTACAGAGAGATAGGAGAGGTGATTTGAACTTGAATGTCTGAGTTTGGAACACCAGGAAGTGTTGACAATGTTTGAAGTTTGAAGTACTGTATTGGATTCTATGTAAGTAACAGGCTGCTTGTGTCTGCGTTTACATTTGATTGGAAGAGGTCGGAAGGGTTTCCCAAGTTCCAGTTCACAAAAAAGCCGTTTTGTTTTTGCTACCAAAAGGGTGATATTGTATCTACAATTTTGGCTCTTACATCGACTACAGCCGCCGTATTAACTCCACAAAGATTATTTCCTTATGCACCTTTGTTCTTTTAATTTAAAAAGTACATAGCAGTCCAAATGAAAGGTATATTGCATACAAATATTATTTTGAGATTGCTATTAGTTACATCGGCATTTTTCATTTATTACTTAATGACATTGATTATTTTAACACAATAACAAAATATAAGCATCTAAACTAATATATTTCAAATATTAAGGATCAAATTAATACACATTGTAAACATTAGAGACCAAAAAAATAATTTACCCTTTCTCTTTTTCTTTTTTTTTGTTACAATTTCGCACAACATGAATCAACGATTAGATGACGAATCCCCAAGTGATTGGATGTCAACAAAAAGTGGGGACTTGGGAGTGGCATTAGTCTAATAACTCCAGTACTTAAACGAAAATTAGGAGGTAATCTTTTCATGCCTCTCAAATTTGGGTTATAGGCCTTCTTTACAAGTATACTTATATACTTCGGAAGCATTACTCATTCCTCTCACATGAGGGGTGGGCCCATGGTGGGCCCACATGTGAAGCCGATCCCTAATATGAGAAAGGGAGCATTGTTCTTAGACTATGTAATAATTTCCCCTTCTCTACAAGGGCTTTTATTGATTTTATACCATATGATTATTGTGGTCATAATGGACCTATAACAAGAGGCATAATTGCTTTCATTATGGGGAAATGACTTGTTGCAAACCAAGTTACAATAACTTCTGTAAAATACATACATATCAAGTTGTCATTCGGTAAAAAATTCAATTTTGACAAGAAAGTTTTCATTTAAATTTAAGCTTGGACATATGTTTATTTGAGACATTGACATGTGTGTATTTTTGCAGGAGTTTCTGTAACTTAGTTTGCAGCGAATCCTTTCCCTTCATTATTGAGAAGGTTTTGGACATGAAATTGCCATTTTTATGATAAGGTAGGGACCTCCAAATGTTGTGCTTAATCTTTTGTGCTCATGCTTTTAGGCTTGGGCTAAGGTGTTTGCTTATTGTAGCTATTGGGCCTTACTTCCTCTTATTCTCGTTAGACATATGAACGAGACTCTGACCAAGGCCCATTCCTTTTGTACGCATCTGCACTTTTGTTGAGAAGCATTGTCATGAGCCATGCTACGAAGGTTTTGTCTCAAAATCTTAGATTCTTAATAGAGGACTTAAGAATTTCTTTGTTGAGTTTGTCTGTTCTAAACTAAAACCATTTGATTTGAAAGAAGTTTTTTTACAAGCGTTACCAAATTCCTAGTTTCATTAGGATTTGAATCCCTAGATTTGATGAACAAGTGTGTACATGTGCTTTTAGGGAGGTATGCTTTTATGAGGGGGCTTTATAGTGATCATGGCTTGCTGTGAAGGACCAATGATAATGTCCTCTAGGTGTATTTGAAAGCTGTTAATGGTAGACTCCCCCTTTTAAGTAAGAATTAAATGCAAGATTTTTTTTTTGAGAAGGAATTAAATGCAAGATTTCATTTCATTCTTTAAGATTCTTTTTCGGCCTAGATAAAATTTTAAAACTTAGCCTACATGTTTTTTTTTTTTTTTTTTAATTTGGTAAAGTTGCCCTAATATGGAAAAGGAAAAAAAAAATCATTTTTCTTATGTTCCTAGATGTTGTAATGGGCTTACCCTACGATGTTGCCTATTTGGCCTCTTTTTGTATGACTTGGGAATCCCAACCCATATCAAATCTTCTTATTTGAGTTTCTAATAATGTTTGATGGGCCGGTTCCCCTCATGCCTCCGCCTCCTCCCACCTCTCAACCCCTGCACTCTTAATAACATATAACTCTTATTTACCCAAATAAATAAATAAAAAAATACACACGCGCCAATTCTATTATGCAAGAAAAATGCATCTTATGATTTGGCCAAAGTTACAAGATTTGTTGGAATGTGATTCTTCATATTCGGGATTCATTTTAGAAAGCTGAAATAGATATTATTTCATATTATGATTAAACTACTCACACACACATGTGACTTCATACCTCTACACATACCTAAAAGAAAATACATCAATCTTTTCTACATACTATAATTGGCCAGGTCTCTATCATACAGCTAATGAACAACCCTTTAATTTACTAAATAAATAAATAAAAACGATACAACCATAATAACAAAAGGGAAATTTTCCAACCTTTGGCCAAAAACAAAAGGCCAAATTATTAAATAAATACAATGTCTTGACTATATTACAGATCAAATGAATGTAAAATGTTTGAGAGTAGCTCAATTGTACCTATCATATGTGTTAAATATATCATTGACAATAATTTTCATGGCCCAGATGATAAGGACCAAATTGAAGAATATTGCTTTTTAATACTAAAAAGATAGTTAGATTCTTAACATAAAACTCTCTATAAGCTTACCATAATAAGTAAGCCAACTGACAAATAAACTTGGATTATTATTAATATTTCATTTTAGTACAATTCCAGCTGCATGAACAAATTATAAGTAGTTAATCTTGAGTGGTAAGTACTAAGCAAGTAAGCAGTCCAATCAAGATTTTATTTATTACTCAATGACACTACCTATTAATTAGTGTTATGGATATATATTGAGGCAATAGAAATGTTATCCACCAAATAAGAAATAGAGAAAGACTGAGTAATAAGAACCTTTTGTCACAGTAACATTGCCTATTTTTCTTACAAGAAAAACCATATATGATAGTCCCGTTTTCTCCTCATTTTTTAAATAGTTGAAGATGTAAGCATGCAAAATGAAAGTGCTCTCTTACGTACAGATCTGTACCCATTTGTAATTTGATGATGAGTAAATGCCTCTACACTTGACTACAAAACTATTCCATTTTTTCTTTCTAGTTTCAACTTTCAAAGACACAAGGCAATGAGTCACCAAAAATAAAAAATAAAAAATAAAAAATAAAATCAACAGCAACAAGAACAAGAATTGTATCCGAATTTGATACCAAATTGATTATATTATATTCTTTAATTAGAAAAAAAAGAAAAAAAGGGGGGGGGGGGGTATAAGACTATAAGTAGACACTAAAAGAGAACTGAGACCAAGTTTTGCTGGCATACAGATTGTGCAAGGATTTGAACTTTAATCATACATTTTTTTTTCCACAAAAACACGTGCTAGCATGTGCATTCATTCAATGCACTATGTAGATTCCTTTAGTTTTATGGATCATGGAACAAACTACAAGCCATTAAAGAGACTAAGAGAGGCAGACCAAAGAGAGGGTTTATGGTAACTTACATGAATTGCTCCACCGTGAAGTTTTAGGCCAAACCAATTTGATACAGTTTTTGAGCAGGGCTAGCTCAATTCGTTTGGATCTAGGAGACAATTTTGAGTTGAACATTTTTCTTATATTTAAATATTAATTAAATAATAATTATTTAACTTTTGATAATAAACATTGAAGTGTAGTAATAAATTTTTCTTTAACACTATAGCTCCGATTTTCATTTTATATGAGAGAAAAAAAAATGTTCTCTTCAACTTCTAAGCATTCAAAAGATTGGAAATTTTTACGCCCTTAAATTATTGCTAACAGAGTAAAACACATTATTAGGGTGCGCAACATTTGAAAGAAAATAATTTCTTGATTAAAATTTTGTCTTAATTAAATTTTTTTTATACTATTTGAGACAAATAAATAATACATTTTATTGTGCAATAGATGGGGACTTAATTTTTTCGTTTTTGCTACACTATAAGAAAGATAGATATGACATACTATTGGTTTATTAAAGGGCATTTTTCCATTTAGAGGCCTTTGCCAAAATTGTCAAAAGGTTGAGCCGGCCTGTTTTTGAGTACAATAAAAAACTCGGATTGGTTTTACAAAAGCTTAATAGTTATTAGTTGTTGTGGAAACCTTATATTTTCTTTATGAGGATGGGGCACATTCTTTTATTTATTTATTTTATGCAACTAGGCACATTCCTTAGCACAATTAAATTAGTCACTCTACAAGTATAAGTGTTTGTGGGGTGTGGAGGACAAAACTCGCGGTTCAAGTCTTTAAGAAAGAGCTTCACATATCTATACACTTAAATTAGACTAAATTAGAATTTTCTATCTTGTATATATATATATATATATAAAAATTAGTCCTTTTACTGTAAACATGAAATGTTTAAATGCAATTATAAGTACTAAGTAACTTCTTATCAAAAAATGATTCTTAAAAAAAATATTATCAGAAAATAAAATGCATCATAACTAGTGGCTATAACCTATGGCTTTGTTTAGGCAAAGAAAATGCAAATTCTAAATGGCAATGGCTTCAAACTTTCATACCAAAATAATGTTAGCTTTTTTCTTTTTTTTTTTAATGATCAAAATAATGTTAGTTTTGAACACATTGTTCGTAAAAAATGTATGGAACAATGAAATCCGTAGTTAAAGATTGACAATCTAAAGTTGTAAACCACATTTGATGGGTCCAGAGTCCAGACTTCATACTATATATATGGCTCTAAAATGCAAAGATTGACAAAAACACAATATCTTTGATTAATTAAAAGCAACGCATGTGAACCATATGATTTGTCGGTACCATTCATTCGTACAGGAGAAAAAAAACATGGTTGATTAATAAAAATATTCCATAATTAAAATAAATTAGTTAAAGACTTTAATGTGGCGTTTGGTACGGGGAATCCACATTACTCTCGTCATCCAGATTCCTAGGAATGTGATTCCTAGGAATCACATTCCTAAGAATGTAGCTATTCCTGTGTTTGGTTTCATTGGGAATATTTTAAGATTCCTAGGAATATGAGATGATAATGTTTGGTTTATTCCCAGGAATCTTAAATGAATTATTTATTTTTCCTATTCTATCCTTAGATTTGAATGTGAATTACCAAGTCCTTAAAAAAAAAAATCTTCATCTAAATAAATAATGAAAAACCAAATATAAATTATTAATTATGAAAAATTCATTAAAATTATAGTCTAAACATTTCAAAATGACAGGTACAATACAAAAATAACTATATAAATTCTCAAATGCTTTTATTCTTAATAATAATTTTAAAAGAATTTAATCCATAATAATTTGTTTTATATTTGATCTTAATTGCTTAAATGATAATGAAAAAAGGGTTAAAATTGTCAATTTATAAAAAATACAATTTCCTTTAAGCTAACTTGATTCCCACCTGTTTTAAAGGGAATCCACATTCCTACTGAGAGGGGAATCCACATTCCCCTGGCATCTGATTCCTTAGCGTGATTTGTAACCAAACATGGGAATCTTTAAACATTCCTGGGAATCCTAAAACATTACCCCATACCAAACGCCACATAAGAGAATGGTCCACAATTTGGCGTATAAAATGGGTCCAAATCAAATAATTGGTCCAGAATACAAAAACACAAAAATATAATATAAAATAGCAATATATTTATCTGAGTTTGGTGGCTAGTGCAAGAGCTGGACAGTCACAATGCAGAGAGGAAAACCCAAAAGAACCTGTGTGTTTCCCAGTGTACAAGTCATTGAATTCTCTCTGCACCGACAGAGACCAATTGCCTTGTGGGCCACAGCCTTTGCTGTCCTCTTTTCACAAGCCTATTTTTTCCATAATCATACATTGATCTATGGCCAACGTAATGTTGGGGTTCCAAAAATATCCCTAACCCTCACCATATATTACTTACATATTATTGGGATTTTAAATTTGAAAATTCAATTAAAATTTCAAGTAATAGCACAATGACAATAATATCCTTTACAGTGTTACGTGTCTGTTTGTGTTTGTTTTAATTTCACTTTTTTTTTTTCTATATATATATATATATATATATATATATAAAAGAATCAAAGTGTCACACCTTATGCTTTCAAAAAAAAAAGTCACACCTTATGGTATGAATTTTTATTTTATATATGGGGTGGATTTATGTAAGAGAAATATTACACACTATAGTTAATTCAATTTTCCTCCTAATTTACTTTTTTTTTCCCTCTAAAGACACCAAAGAATAAAAATTTGAAAGCTCTTCTTTGTGGTTATAATGCTTAAAAAAAAAAAAAAAAATCAAGTTGGCTCATTTGTCTTTATGTTAATTGTTACATGCCTCTTGAATCCTCTATTTACCTTTTTTTTTTTTTTTTTTCTTTTACTTGCTATTCTTATTTGTGTGTAACGTGGTTTTACTTTTGTTTTCTTTATTATTGATAGGACTTCTCTTGTTAAAATCTTGTGAATCAATTAAAATTTCATATTCATACTACAATTAAGAAAACCTTCAAACTAAGTCCAAAAATTTCCTGAGTATTGTTTCTCAAAAAAAAAAAAAATCATCCTCCTCATTTATGGCCAAAACCCATTTATTAATTTTTTTTATTTGTCTCAGCTAATTAACTAACCAAGGGTATAGTTGTACACTTGTACTATAACATTGCATGTATTAAGTGACAAAACATTAACATTAACTGGATGTCTCTCAACAAAACAGTGATTACAGTGACTTTATTAAAGTCCACTTAACTCACAATAGCTTACTTGCCATGTGAAACAGAAAAGGCCACTTCTCTCTCTCTCTCTCCATTTCCTGTGCAGATCTTGAGCTAAGCCATAGCTTTAACCATCACAATCAGCAACAACGTTTGCACCAAAACATGGAGTCCCTCTCCTTATCAGCGTCTGGATCCATTACAAAGCTCAGTAGCTTTGCTGTACTGCTTGTGGTGGTGTTTTTGTGCTCCAGTTTTACTTCAACAGGTCAGTGCCTTCAAACTTGCTTGCTCTCAGTCCCATGTTTACAAATTTCGTGTCTTGGAAGTGTTTCTCTTGTTTACAGTTTCTGGGTATTGGTTAGCTACCAGAGATCTGTACCATTTTCCAGAATTTTAGCTGTTTTAACTTATAATTGATTGACTGGTAGAGAAACTTGTGACGGGATTTGAAACCTTCTTCATTTTGTTCAGAGTTTTTGGAGAGAAGTGAAGAAATAAGTGTCAAATGTTGTTCTTACTATTTGGAATTGTAACATTTTGATTGGACTGAATAATGGGTGTTATCATATATAGCAAGTGATAAAAATATAGTCAATTGGAATTCTAACTCTCTTTCATTCATTTAAGTTGGTAAATCAGGTAGTTATTGGTAATTACAAACTTGGTTTTCTTGACTGAGGTTTGCAGTATAAGGTGTAGGAGATAGTTATTGATGAATTTTTTCAATGTTTGTTAGTGTTAAAATTAAATTACCTAAAGAGGGTACAGATAATTTTATTTAAGGAATTTCGGTTGTATATTAAACAAAAAATTCTGATGTGCTTGATCAATTACTTGGTTTCAAAAAAGCACATGTGTTTAATATCTGTACGGCAAGAAAGGTACAAAGTCAATATCTGCATAATGCTATGGTTCCATCTCATATTAGGAAAATCAATGAAGTGCAGTGATGCCATATTGAAGTTATAAGATTGTTTTGCCATACTTTAGAGAAAGGAAATTGAATTGGTATTGACAATGAAAGTTACTATGTGGAGAGTGGAGACTCTTAAGAATTCAATTTCCTAACTTTGTTTTCTTGATGTTGCTGCAGAAGCCTACGATGCACTTGATCCAACTGGAAATATCACAATCAAATGGGATGTAATAAGCTGGACACCAGATGGCTATGTTGTAAGTATAGTGTGCAGTGTATGGTTGTTTTTTTTTTTTGGGTTTTTTTGTTGTTGTTTTTAAGTCTAGAGGCGGGGGGCTTGTTTATTTGATATATTCAAGCTACTGCTCCAAGATATCACATCCATTCATCACCCTTCTACTTTACAAAGTGGGATTCATTGTAATTTGGAACAATTTATACCAATATTCTTCTCTTTTGGATTGGGCAGGCTACTGTTACAATGTATAACTTCCAGCAATATCGCCATATTCAAGCACCAGGGTGGACATTGGGGTGGACATGGGCGAAGAAGGAAGTAATATGGAGCATGATGGGGGGCCAAACAACAGAGCAAGGGGATTGTTCAAGATTTAAAGGGAACGTTCCACATTGCTGTAAGAAGGATCCAACGGTTGTGGATTTATTGCCAGGAACTCCATACAACCAGCAGATTGCTAATTGCTGCAAAGGGGGAGTATTAAACTCATGGGTCCAGGACCCATCCAATGCAGCAAGCTCATTCCAGGTGAGTGTGGGTGCTGCAGGAACAACTAACAAAACTGTCAAACTACCTAAAAACTTCACCCTGAAAGCACCAGGGCCTGGATATTCCTGTGGACCGGCAAAGATTGTGAGACCAAGTAAATATTTGACAGCAGATAAAAGGAGGGTCACTCAAGCTTTGAGTAAGTTACTTGCTGAAGTCTTTTAGAATAATTTATAGCTGCATAACTGCATGCATATTTTTCTTGTAGTGAAGCCAGCACCATGATATCTCATTTTAAGAAAAATATTTTGATGTAATGGCGTGCTAATTGCATTCTGTGCAATTCAAGGAACATAGTAACAGAGATACATTCTCAAATTGCAGTCCCTAAGGCATTTTTCCTGAACTTTCCATGATTCTAGTACTCGTCTGGAATGAAATTATGTTTATACTTAGGGAACTCACACTTCACTAATGGATTGGAAGTTGATTTAAGATACAGAATTGCCATTAATGCCACCTTTTAAAAAAAAATTGTGTGTTTTAAAACAATTTTTCTATGAAAAATTATTAAACACTGTTTACCTTACCTTGCACTGCATCTCTTGTGACAGTGACCTGGAATGTTACTTGCACATATTCACAATTCTTGGCTCAAAAGACACCCACTTGTTGTGTTTCTCTCTCGTCCTTCTATAATGACACAATAGTAAATTGCCCAACCTGCACCTGTGGCTGTCAAAACAATATAACAGAACCAGGGAGTTGTGTGAAGTAAGTTCTCTTATTTATCTTTTTGTTGAATTTCTCAAACTGCTTTTTATTTCTCTTCTTTCAAAATTTTCTTTATGTATTGCTTAACACGATATTTTTCCCTTTTTGTGTGATGCGTGCAGTCCCGACTCTCCATATTTAGCTTCAGCTGTATCAGGTCCAGGAAAATCTAGTAATGCACCTCTGGTCCAGTGCACCAGCCATATGTGTCCTATCCGAGTCCATTGGCATGTCAAACTCAATTACAAGGACTACTGGAGGGTGAAGATCACAATAACGAATTTCAATTACAGAATGAACTACACGCAATGGAATCTTGTTGTACAACATCCCAACTTTGATAATCTAACCCAGCTTTTCAGTTTTCAATACAAGTCCTTGACTCCTTATGCTGGCCTGAGTAAGTTATATCTTGCTAAAATTTAGTCATGTGAAGTAGCCCCTAAATGCTTATATAATCTATTTCTCATATCTTTGGGAATTTGGCTTTTGGTTTCGCAGATGACACTGCAATGTTATGGGGAGTCAAGTTTTACAATGATTTTCTCTCGCAAGCTGGACCATATGGGAATGTGCAGTCAGAGCTCCTATTCCGCAAGGACCAGTCAACTTTTACTTTTGAAAAGGGATGGGCTTTCCCACGAAGGATTTATTTTAATGGTGATAACTGTGTCATGCCACCTCCAGATGCCTACCCATGGTTGCCAAATGCTGGTTCCCGGCCACTTTCTTCTCTACTTCATTCAGCATTTACCATCCTGTCATCTTTGGTATTCTTATTGGCTTTTGCATAGTGAGTTATGCCTGGGGAAATTTACAAATGCCATCTGTTGATCTAGAACATGCTAGAATTTTCCATATGGTTTGGACTGCAACAAAGCTTATGGCAGTCCAGTTGATGGGGTTGAATGTGTTGGTACTACAATTTCTAGCAATACAAGAGGGGTTCAGGTGCACTATGGCTTCTCACTGCAAAAGTCTGCTCTGTTATCTGTTTTTATATTTATTGGGGATTAGACTTTACTAGCATTTTTGTTTAGATTAGCTGGTGCTTTATTTATATCATACACTTGATGTCTTGTTGTAGAATATCCACAAAAATATGTGCTGAGCATTGTAATAAGATATTTGGAGAAGAAATCACACACTTGATGTATTCATATCTGTTATGGGTTCCAAATACATGATTCTTATGCTACATGAAGAAAAAGGAACAGCAAATGAGCTTACAATGTTTGTATGGTTTAGAGTAGCAAGAGAGACAAATTGGCAAAGCAACACTTTTTAGTTACATTGGTGAACCATGGACCAACTCAAAACCATGGGAGACTTTTTTTTGGAGTTTCAGGTGTAGTTTGCTCATTGATAAGCTCATTCGTCCAATCTAAAACATCCAACTGAATTATCACACACCAAACAATATCTTCTAGTGCTAGAATTGACAATGTATGTACCTGCTATCAGTGATGGCCAAGCCTCACAGCCATCTAGCTTTATCTATCTCAAAAATATCAAGAAAGCATATGTACCTCCCATAGAAGTGTGATCACCACATGGACAGTAGTAATAATAGGAAGGCAGCCACTGCTGGAGTTGCAATTGGATTTGCATGAGCAGAGTTTGGTAGAAATGGATAGGTATCGGGTGGAGGAAGCATACATTCGTCGCCATTGAAGTAAACTTTCCGAGGAAATGCCCATCCTTGCTTGAATGTAAATGTGTCCTTGTCTTTCTGGAGAAGCACTTCAGATTGGACATTTCCTAGAGGCCCAGCTTCCATTAGTAGGTCATTGTAGAATTTCATGCCATAGAACATACCAGTATCATCTGCATACACAAGTCAATAAGACATACGCGTTAGAACTTAATTTCTGGAACACCAACACCAAAGACTAAACAAGCACTGTATTTGTAGGCACTCACTTATGGATTCATAGGGGACAAGAGGCTTGTAATCAAAGCTAAAGACTTGGGTGACATTGTTGAGATTGGGATGCTGTGCCACGAGTGTCCATTGTGAGTAGTTCAGCCGGTAGTTAAAATTAGTGATGGCAACCTTCACACGCCAATAGTCCTTATAATTGAGCTTTACATGCCAGTGTACACGTATGGGGCACATATGATGTGTGCACTGTAACAATGGTGTATTATCCTTTTTAGGAGTGTTTATTCCTGCCCTACGTAGTAGCTTTGAGTTGCTCCTGTATTTCCAGGATTCAAAAACAAGAGTTACACTTTTATTATGCCCTAGATCAGTAACATTCTTAACACGGTATGTTTACAAGTATGCATATGTGTGCATCATTGCATGCTGATGAAGTAATGAGGAGCTTACTTGATACAATTTTTCTTGTTCTGGCAACCACAAGCACAAGATGGGCAGGGGGTGATTGTTTGATTGTAGAAGGATGAAAAGGAAACACAACAGCTAGGGTTCTTAGAGGCTAGAAACTGAGAATAAGTGCACGTCACATTCCATGT
This sequence comes from Castanea sativa, assembly GCF_040712315.1. Lineage (NCBI taxonomy): Eukaryota > Viridiplantae > Streptophyta > Magnoliopsida > Fagales > Fagaceae > Castanea > Castanea sativa. The sequence continues at coordinate 34,088,497 of NC_134016.1, read as the reverse complement.
CACTGCATACAAAAACCATTCAATAATATGATGAAAATGATCACAAAACCTGCATAAGTATCTGATTAATAAGATATTCAAAAGACTGAAGGATAATAGAAACTCACTAAGTGCCTGAGTTTTCCTCCTTTTATCAGGGGTGAGGAAGACTGTGGATGGCACAATCTTTGCAGGGCCACAAGTGTACCCTGGTCCTGGACCAAGCAAAGTGAAGTTCTTGGGAAGCTTGACTGTCTTATTAGAAGTGCCAGCGAGTCCAACGCTCACCTGGAAGGCAGAGACTGCACTTAAGGGGTCCTGCCCCCAAGTTCCCAACACGCCACCCTTGCAGCAATTGGTGTACTGTTGATTGTAAGGAACTCCAGGGAGCAAGTCAACAATTGTGGGAGTCCTCTTACAGCAGTGAGGTACATTTCCTTTGAACTTGGAGCAGTCTCCTTGCTCTGTGGATTGAGCTCCTATCATTGTCCAGATTACTTCTTTCTTAGCCCAACTCCATCCTAAAGTCCAGCCAGGGTTCATGATTCCTCGATACATTTGAAAGTTGTTCATTGTCACTGCAGCCTGTATAATTTATTAATAGATGGATATATATATATATATATATATATATATATATATATGATATTTATTGCCTAAAAAAAGGTGAGATATATGTTCTTGATATTTTCTCTTTCTATCGTTTCCATTCTCTCTTTACAGCCCTCTTTGATTTGCATATGAAAAGGAAATTCAACAATAATAATAATAACAAAGTCTTTAGACACAAATTTTGGAGGCAGTTATAGATTATCAATAGATTAATCAAGATTTATCACATACACTAAGGGAGGCCCTAACTTGTATTTGTACAAGATCCAACCATAAAAAAGTAACTAAATTTTATGTTTGCTATCAACCTATTGCAACACTTCTTTTTACGGGATTGAGACTGGTTGTTAGCAAAAAATACGACAATAAACATGGAAACATGTGGAGTTATGAAACTTGAATTTATATGAAGTTAGGATTGTGAACCTTTTACTTCTACTTCAAAGTGAAAACTGCTGTGCTAGTAAAATTCACATAGTGGCTAAAGTCCATTGCCTGAAGTGTATTAATAATTTGATGTCTTTTTTTTACTGAAAAGATTTGGACTATTCTGTGTAAGTTGGATAAGTCAGACAGAGTATTATAATTATTCATAAAATTCAGTGATTTCAGATACACTTGCATTATGGACAGGAAAAAGAACATAAATTTTCCTCAAATTTATATCAAACACCATGCTTTATGAGCAACCATAAGGAGTTTTTGTATATTTATTTACAGAGGTTTTGCATTTGCAAGTCCAGAAAAAAAAAAAATGATAACATTCTGAACATTGAGGTGACACTCACCACATAACCATCAGGCGTCCAAGACATTACATCCCATTTGATTGTTATATTTCCAGTTGGATCCAAGGGATCATATGCCTCTGAAATTACACAAACAATAGCACAAAATAATCAAGCACACAGACAGACCTTAATAGAAAATAATTCTAATTTACAAGTTCAGGAGCAAGAATTTACCTGTGGGAGAGAACATCATGACATATAAAACAGCCAAGAACATGAACTTCAGCTCTGGAAAGACGTAGCATTGCCGCCTTTGAGAACAACCTCTGGCGTCTAACATACTTTCCTCAATCGGGTCTGTATGGTTATTGAATTCCATTGCCTGAAGTTCACCAGATCACAAACTGTCCTGGGAGAACTCAAAGAAGTAGTATGTGGTACTCCTTTGTTAAAAGGAATAGAGGCACTACTTGAAAGTGAGTGCCTGAAAACTTCTCACCTACTGGTTGTTAGGTACATTATGTGATATTCTCATCTCATCTTATATTTGTATTTTTTTTTCTCTCTCGTTCTCTCTATTGACACATACACACCTTATTCATTTTATTTTTGTGTGTTGAAGTTTCTGCATCTTGAAGCAAGACTTTAGAGAGGAATGATGGAAAAGCTGGCGGGAGATTATAAGAGGTTTGAACGCAACAGCTCAACCATCAGGTCTTTCACATTGGTTGTCACTGGTGCTTAAGCCAAGATGTGCTCAAGTCCATGTGAGCTTAAGCACATGTCGGTATTGGACTGCTTTAAGGGCACGTTTTCTTTTCTTTCCACTGCCTTCCCGTTATTAACCAATCCACCTGAGACTATAGCTTACAATTTGGTCCCATTGGGCCATCAAATTCTAACTTTTGGCATCATGCGGTATCAAAGTTCTTGTATACTTACAAAGAGCCTTGTAGCTCAACTAATTGGCATCTCATAGAGTTTTCAATGGAGACATCATGTTCTAATCCCCAACCCCAACTAATGAATTATAAAAAACAAAAACAAAAAAAGGTTCTCATATGCTCTCTCCTTACCAAAAATCTTATAGCTCAACTAGTTGGCATTTTCTAGTATTTTCAATGAAGACATCGAAATTTAATCCCCACCCCCAACTATCGAATTATAATATAAAAAAAAGTTCTCATGTACTCCCTCCTCCCTTTTTGTTTGCCTATTGAAAGCCAATTGAAACAATTTTCATAATCTTCTAAATTACTCTTTACTTTATTTCAAAATCGAAAGTGAAATACTCTCTTCCTCTTTGCTTTATTTGCCTTAGGAAGCGTAGTTTTGGAAACTTTTAATTTTTTTTTTTAATTTTAAAAATAATACATTAAATTAAAAATAAATCAAGTATTTATTTGTCATGTTTTTTTATTTTATTTTTTTTATTTTTTATTGTTTAGTATGCGTAACCACCCCTCAATTGCAATGAAGTGATAAAACAATCCCACCAAGATGACAATCAAATCTGGTAAATGGTTAACATCAGGTGGGTTGGTGATGATTTTAAAAAGATGCTGCTTAATAAAGACTTTTATCTACAGTACGCCGGATATTATCCATCAACTACTTATGGACAAAATTGCATCACTTATCAATAGGTCTAAGCAAAAAAAAAATAACAAATACCCAAGATCACATAAAAAAATTATTATTATTATTGGTTGTGATTCATAATCTGTCTTTCCTAGTATACAAAGACTTTCACATTTTGCTAGAACATTGCCCTTCTAAGTCAACGCAGTACCTCATCCCTTTCTATTCTTTGCACAACATTAAATGGGAACATACCTGTTGGTGAAAATTTCACTTTGAACTTGAAAATACTCTAGGCCTCTCTTTATTTTTCCTCTTCTGTTAGTCAAATAATCACCAAAACACCAGCAATATTAGAAGTACAAAGGCAGACAATGTTGATGATGCAATGGGATTAGCATTGGCAGAGTTGGGTGGCATAGGATATGAATCAGGAGGGGGCATCACACATTCATCACCATTGAAGTAGACTTTCCTAGGGAAAGCCCACCCATTGTCCCAAGTGAATGTGTTCATGTCTTTCTCAAGAAGCATCTCTGACTGGACATTACCATTTGGCCCATCTTCCATTAGCAGGTCATTGTAGAATTTTAAGCCATAAAACATGCCAGTGTCATCTGCATTTTCAAAATGGTGTAAGAGTAGCCTAAGGTTCCATTTGTTAATGGGAAATAACTCACTAAAACAAAGTCTATCATTAAAATTTAGGCAAAATTATAAATTGCACCTCTAACTTTGACCAAAACTTAATTCAATCTTCTAACTTCACTTTTGTCCAATTAAGTCACCTAATTATCAAGTTTATTCAATTCAAGCTTCTCATTAATCTTCATAAAAAAAGCTCCACTTGAGACTATCTAAACCATGGATTTGGCATTACAAAACGTAGTTGTTTATAGGGTCCCTAAGGAGCTTTTCTGACATTGTCTAACAAGAGGCTTGAATTAAATATACTTGAAAGTTAAAGAATGTAAAGTTAGAGAATTAAATTGAATTTTGGTCAAAGTTAAAGGGTGTAATTTGTAATTTAGTCTAAAATTTAAGTGGGTAAAAATTACAATTGCTTATGTGAGACAAGTGCCATTTAATTGATTGTGAGGTTTACATGGGTTTTCTTTTTAAGACCAATGAATTTTTTAAATGTAATTTGTCTTCTTGATTAAAATGGGAGGATTTAAAAGGGAGGACATCCTTTCCCATCTTGAAAGGGGTATTTTGTTGGGCCTTATCTGGTCTAGGCCCATAAGGGTTCTTTTTCTTATTTTTGGCCCGTGGGATAGGAAATTCTAGCACAATCAGAATACATCACATATTCTCCTGCACCTGTTTGACAATTTGTTTCTTAGATTCCATATTACATATCTTTCTAGTTTAACCTTGGTATTTGTTATGGCTAAACATCCCTTACTTTGTGTTGATAAATTCACACTTTCTATTTTATTTATTTTTAGAATCTGAGAAATTCACTCTTAGTTGACCAGAGACTTTACTCTCACCAAGAAGTAGATAGTTTTTCCAACATATTTTACCAAAAGACAATTTCCAAAATCTGCTTGTGTGTTTCACTGTGCTTTCACAATATTGTTAAAAGAGTCATGTTGGGCTTACTTGTGGATTTGTATGGCATGAGCGGCTGGTAATTGAAGCTAAAAACTTGAGTGACATTGTTGAGATTTGGATGCTGAACAACAAGGGTCCACTGTGTGTAGTTAAGTCCGTAGTTGAAGTTGGTGATGCTCGTCTTCACACGCCAATACGAAACATAGTTTAGCTTCACATGCCAATGCACCCTTATTGGGCACATGTGCTGTGTGCACTGTAGTAATGGCCCATTGGTTGTGTTTGCTCCCACAATGCTTTGAATCGTTGAGTCACTTTTACAGAAAACAAAAAACAACAAAACAAACCTTTATAAGGTTTTAAATTTCATATCATTTCTGAATGATTGTCCAACAGTTTCAAAGATTTTATTGTTTTTTTATGGTTCACTAAAAGATGTGACATGATTATTAATGCAGATGAAGTTTCAAAATTCCAGTAATTTAAAGGGTATCTAGGGATGGCAATGGGGCGGGGCGGGGTGGGGCCGAAGGATGGGATCTTCGCCCTCGTCCCGTATAGATTTTTCTTGCCCCATCCCCGCCCCGCCTCGCGTGACGGGAAAAATTTCTTGTCCAATTCCCGCCTCTTAAAGCCTCGCGAAGACTCGCGAAGCCCCGCCCTACACCGTAAAACTTTAATTCTTGTTAATTTTCCCTATAACTATTACCGTTTTTTCAAATAAAATGACATGTTTCAATATTAAAAATATACATGAAATTATAAATAAATTTATCCTATCAAATCAAAATAATTTTTAGCAAAAACTAAATAATATTATCTAAATGTTTAACAAGACAATGTCACAACAAAAATCTCATAGTATGACACAAAAATCTCATATTATGTTAATGATGAAAAGTAAGTTGAGAAAGACATATAGAATCATGAATGAAAATACAAAAAAAAAAGTTAAAATTGGTACCTTATTTCCAACTTTGCTTGAGAGAAAAGAGAGGTAGAACCACGTTAGGTAAAATAAAATAAGTTGATGATATTTTTGTTTAAATAGTAGGATTTTAAAGTATGAAAAAATTACAATTTAATCCTTATTAACGCGGGATGGGGCGGGGCGGGGCGGGGTGGGGTGGGTCTAAAAAGTGTAAACCCATCCCCGCCCCATCCCGTGGTGCGGGTCTAAAATCTCGCCCCATCCCCGACCCATCACCTTTGTGGGGCGGGAAAAACCCGCACGGAGCGAAGCTGGGAGGGGCGGGTCAAGCGGGACGGGGAAAAATTGCCATCCCTAAGGGTATCAAAAGTCTCTCTCTTTTGGGGGTGTCAATAAGAACGACTTTTTCCAAGCTCTGTCACAATGCGTAGAAGATTAAAAAATGACATTGTCACAAACGCAAAACATATTGGAATCAACTTGGGGCTTATATTGGAGTGTCGGTGCAATTTAATAAAATTTTATATACTGTTAAAGTTAAAGTCAAGAAAAAGTCCAATCAAATTTTTAATTGGAGTACAATTTTGCTTCCAAAATGCTTCGAATTTTTATAAGGTTTCGAATTTCATATAATTTCTGAATGATTGTCCAACAGTTTCAAAGATTTTATTGTTTTTTTATGTTTTACTAAAGGATGTGACATGATTATTAATGCAGTTTTAAAATTTCAGTAATTTAAAGGGTAGCAAAAGTCTTTTCTGTTTCACACTATAAAGTATAAACTAACCCTTAAACTCTGACTGTTTGGGGGTGTCAATAAGAATATGACCTTTTCCAACCTCTGTCAAGATTAAAAAATGACGTTGTCACAAAAGAAAAATATATCAGAATCAACTTGGCCTATATTGGTGTGTCGGTGCATTTTATTCATCAGAAAGTGTCGGTGCATATTAATAAAAATCTATATTCAGTTAAAGTCAAAGCTTTGAGAAAGTACAATTAAATTATTAACTGGAGTCTAATTTGCGCCAAATGTCACATTTAATTTTTTAATTTTTGCGTTAGGTGAATTATTAGTTACAAAAATAAAAAAGTTTAAATCCAATAAGATTTTGAATAGAATTTCAATTGGAGTTCAATTTTACGCCACATGTTCTATCTTTAAAAAAAAAAAAAAAATTTGTGGCAAGTAAATTTTTGGGTGCAAAAATCAGAAAGTCCAATTGTAATTTTGATTGTTTTTAAATGTACTTATGCATATGCATGAGTTATATATTAGTTTATAATAATAATAATAATAATAATAATAATAATGACTATAGTGTTTTAGTCACAAAATTTATTATGATTATATTGTAGCCATTCAAACGAATAGTTGTTATAGAATATTTATATATTGTTAAGAACTTTGTAACCCAACTGGCATCTTATGATATTTTAACAAAAATATCTAAATTCAAAACTCATTGCTCCCAACTATCAAATGATTAATATATATACCCCACCAATCCCATTATCTTGTGATTTATTCTCCATTATTTTGCGATTAAAATTTTCTTTAAAATGTAAGTATTTTAAATATGTACAGAGGAGCCTTGTCGCTCTTGAGAAGTATATATATAGAGTGTCTCGTTAGATAAACACAAAAAATGTGATGGTAATAGATAAGAAATTAATAGTGAGATACAAGCATAGATTGGGCATTCTGTAATAATTGTTATTATGGGGGCATTCTGTAATTGCTGTAAGACCCTTGGGAAAATGTATGCACTTGGTGTCATAGCTAATGAAGGATGATCTTGGTGGTGAGGCCAATTAAAATATTTGTTAACAGCCTAGGGTTAAGAGCATGAGCGCAGGGCGGCCCTTCCACTAGGTTAATTAAGGCATTACCTAAGGCCTCCTAAATTTTGAAAAAGAAGGGGTAATAGAAAAAAGAAAAAAAGTTTTTGATGAAATTTTAAAAAATTAAATACATCTTTGTGACCAAAGAACAAAAATCTGGAATATCTTTATAAATATTGGTACCCAAAATTTTTTTTAGTCTAAACAAAATCAATTATCCTAAAAATATCATCCTTAACCTCTAAAGAAAGAAGACGAAGATAAAGTTGAGAGTCTGAATAACTGAGGAGAAAAAAGCATTGTAAGCTTATTAAACTGTAAAGAAGTAATAAATAAATATATAAGAGAATAAATGCAATGGGAAAGTTGAGGAATAGAGGTGGCCACATGGGTGGGAGCTTGGGAATGAGAAAAATGACTTGAAAGGAAGGTTCTAGGAACGTAATTTTATTTGCTGAATAACCAAAATTGTTCTTTAAAAAAACATAAATCTGACCACTTATTTTGAATATTTTAAAACACTATTTATATATATATATATATATAATTAAAACATTATATTTAGTAGTCTATATAATTTATCTATTATAGTAAAAAAAGTAATATTAATTACTCTAATATATATAGACACACACACTAGTCTCATTACACGTGCTTTGCACATGCAATGAGACTTTTTTTATTTATTTAAAGTTTAGTGTCATAATTTTCATTTTTTATAAAAAAAAATAGATAAGTTTGTTTTGAAAACATGAATTAGTAGAAGAGAGTACCTTATTTTGTAGGCATTTTAAGTGGAGTTAGAGAAGACCCAATTTTAGTTCTCGCCTAAGGCCCCAAAATGTCTAGGGCCAGCCAATATATCCTATATATCCTAAACCTAACAATAAAATATCTATGGCCCAATGAAATAGGTTAGGGTGTTCATTTATATATGTATGGGAAATGTGTTAGATATTCTTTAATATCTTATTACTTAACAACGAATTACCATTTTTTTAATTACCCTATAATTCTAACAAATCATATGAAAGTTTATGGATAATAATAAGCATTCTAAAGTATGACGAGATTAGCTAGCGGCTTATCAACATGATGCTGGTGTTTGAAAACCATATTTACTAAGAAAGGTTCAATGCAGGCCACATGTTTATGAGGCACAATGATCAATCTTATATTTTTACTAAATAAGTGTGAGGTTATTGGTGTATTTTAATACAAATATATAATTATGTTCACAATATTGTTGTTGTAAAATTTATTGTGAGATATACTATAGCTCATTAACATATATAAATAGTTGATTCACAAAAAAAAAAAAAAAAATAGTTGTTACAAAATATCTAATTTTTCAATAACTCCACTGTCTTGTGGTTTATTCTTCATTATTTTGTGTACGATTTCTTTACAATTTTAAATTATTTTAGCTTTATAGAAAGAAGCATTTCCACTCTTGAAAAAGAATATATGGAATGTCATTGTTATAATTTGTGTGTAAAGAAGAATGTCTTTTTAGGTAGAGCTTTCACTCTATGGTGTAATGTGGTTGAGTTATTATATCTTGAGGACAGCATGTTATTGAGTTTGCTCTATTGATTGGGATGTATGTTGAATATTCTTATGTAATGTCGTGAACACCTTAATGAGAATGATATATCAGCAAAGCTATGCATAGGTGATATTTATTTTTAATCTTATTATTATAAGTGATTCACGCATCATATTTAATTTTAATTTTAAAATTATATTAAAATAATATGTGAAAATTCATATTATTTATTAGTCAACTTTTTTAGCAAAAAAAAAAAAAAGTCAACTTGTTAGGTAACAGTGCGTGGTTGAATTCTTTTATACTATATATACTATATATACCTATATATATGTGTGTGTAGATTTGTATGTTTGAGATGGGAAAGGAGGCTTACGTGATGCAATTGTCTCTGTTCTGGCATCCACAAGCACAAGTTGGACACGTAACTATCGTTGAGTTATAGAAAGATGACATCGAGACACAACAGGTTGGGCTTGGAGAAGCTAGGATCTGTGAGTAGGTGCATACCGCATTCCATGTCACTTCAAATAAGAAATAAAATTATGTTAAAGATATAGAATGTGAAGAATTGAGGTGCTAGTTTTCACACAAAATCATCAAACTATGTATCATGAGCCCACAATTGGAAAATATTGTTTCACATTTGTTATTGTAAACTCAACATGATATGTCCACATTTAAAACGCGAAATGGATGATATGTATAGATATACGCTAAACTAACAAGTGTGAGAGAATCAATGCCCACTTACTGAGTGCTTGAGTTTGTCGACGACCATCAGAAGTGAGGAAACGTGTGGGTGTCACGATAACCGGTTGGCTGCAAGTGTAGCCTGGCCCTGGACCATGCAAAGTGAAATTCGTAGGCAATTTCAGAGTCTTACTAGATGTACCAGAACTCCCAACAGTGAGCTGAAAGGATGAGATAGCAGCTGAAGGATCTTGTCCCCATGATGGCACAACACCACCCTTACAGCAATTGGCAACTTGTTGGTTATAAGGGACACCTGGGAGCAAGTCTACAATGGTAGGTTTCTTCTCACAACAGTAGGGGATGTTTCCCTTATACTTGGAACAGTCTCCTTGTTCTGTGGCTTCCGCACCCAGCATGGTCCATATCACTTCTTTCTTAGCCCATGTCCATCCCATGGTCCAACCAGGGCTCATAATGTGCCGGTACATTTGGTAGTTGGTCATTGTCACTGTTGCCTGAAAAACCTTTGTTTTGTGATTGAGATACATTTTTTTGCTTAAACTTTTTCGACAAAGAATTGGTTTTGGTGAGTACTGTAAACTTAAAATTTTTTCTTTTCATTCTTTTATCTCTCTCCTACTCAATCCCACTAAACATTCAAAATCGTCTTAGCATTTTGTTTTTTTGTTCTGGGCATATATAATACAAGCATTATGTATACCTTCCAGTTGAGGGAATAACAAAAAGTAGAGGGAGACAAAAAATTAGAATATATCATTTGAGACATAACCAAAAAGTATAATTTTGAATAGAATAGAATGACCGAAAAAAAAAAAAAGTGGTGGACCCTTGCTAGTACTAGAATGTTAAAGATCCTTAATCTACCATAGCATTTGGGATTAAAGCTTAATTGGTTATTGTTTTCAAGATAGAGATGCTGAATTTTATCTGCATGTGCTTTGCTATACTTAAGCTACAAAATGACAGGCAACATGAAAAGAAGAAAACAGTAGTTAAATCAAATGACACTCACCGTATAACCATCTGCGGTCCAAGATATGACATCCCATTTGATTGTAATATTACCAGTAGGGTCCAAAGGGTCATATGCCTCTGAAATTAACAGTGAAAAAGTGAACCAGAAAAATGTAAGTAAAAGAGAATAATGAAATCTTAAAAATACTGTTCATTATTGAACTGGAAGCGCATACCTGCATGAGCAAACAAGACAATAAAGAAAACAGATGATACAAGATGTGCATATGTATTGAAAACCATGATTCCCAGTTACCAGATTAGGCCTGCTGCAGAAAGTAGTGTTTATGTATACATATAGTTCGAACAAAACATTATCATCTAGAGCAGGCTTACCTGGATTTGTTTGAACTAGTCTATGATTTTTTCACGTCATTTTTGCAATTATATACATACTTGTGTTAGCTTATACATGCCTGTGAAGGCAATTGCAGGGAGGACTTAGAAAACACAGGAATTGATTATGTTCAATCAGAAGGGTTATTATAATCATTTGATAATGTCATGTTGCGTAACACCTTCTTCCCATATGAGGTTTAGGGTATATTATATAGACTTAATGTCCTATAATTGGAAAAAGAAATAAGAAATATGTAAATAGAAAGCCAAAGAAGACCTTCCAAGAAACATGAATAGCAGTTTTATTTTTATTTTTTATGTTTAATATTGTGGTTATTTGGTAACAGGGGGAGGACTTTGCTGTGGACAGGTTGCAACTGCAACTACTGTTGAAGTGTTGATATCCATTGTGATTATAATGTTTTCAGATTCTGGGAGGGTTCCCAAAAAAAAAAAAAATTAGTATAATCCAGTTACTCAAATTTTAATTAATGAAGTATGACAAAGGGTGCACTTTCTCTGCAGTCGGTGGCTCCAGGTAAAAAAGTGTGAACACTACAGGGTGTGTACACTTTTTTGAAAGTGAAACCGAGAAATATGAAAAATGTTAGAAACACAATTTTTGACACAATTTGCAGTGAGTTTATGTGGGTCCACAACTTGCAGTGGGTTATATAATAAGATGTAAGTGGTGGAGTAAAGGTGGTGAGATCATGTGGGTTCATTACTCCACCATTCATAACTTACTATGTGAGTAAATTGTAACAAAAATTATGGTAAAAATTATGATCTTAACATTACTTGAAAAATATTATTAGATATTGTCCTTTTTTTTTTTTTTTTCATCAAGTGATAGAAACTCATTTCATACGCTATGTGATGTGATTAGTCACAGAAGGAATTGGAGAGGCACTAGTAGGCCTCATATTTTAATACAAACTAGTCACAGACCCATGCGATACATAGAAAAATTTAATATAATTATTTTTTTATTAGATAATTATTGAATTATTATATACTTTGTAATCAGGTATTATATACACTGAGATATATATGTATGAAAACACAATGCAATAAAAAAGTTTTTTTTTATTTTATAGTGTGAGAATTATTAGACTAAGTTGTAATCATGTATACTTTGTTAATTACTATATAGATGTATTTGAATCAACTCTTATAGGTATATTTTAATTTTCTCCAAAACATAAACTGACATCTCTTTCTTTCTCATAGGTATGCGAATCAACTCTTATTCTTTTGTTAATTATTATTGTGAGGGTCTAGCTTCATGCGCCTGAAATATTATATACCTTATTGAGATGTTCACCCGAGGATGCAATAATATTGTTTTTAATTATGGGTAAATTAAAAAATTGAAAATTCGACTGATTCACTATTTTTCTTCCAATGCGTTTTGACTTTTGAGCGTGAATCACACGGAGAAGACTAGGGAAAATTAATGCAATTATTCTAAGAATCATCGGTTTTACTTTTCTATTTTAAGGGAAATCATCAGCTTCATGACGAATTCAAACATGGATTTCTCTACCATCTACGTTTGATGTCCTTTCGGTTGATGTATGTTTAGATAATGTAACTTCTCCCAACTAATCTTGCTCACCAATTCAAACCAAAAGTAGAGGGAAAAAAAAAGGGAAAAAAATGAAGTATAAACATGAATTCTTTTAAATAATATTTCATATTAATTTGTGGTCCTCTTACGGAATAAAAATATTTGTCGCACGTTGATTGTTCTACTTATACTCAATCAATTATAGTATACCATGAATCTTTATTTTTATTTATTTTTACTTTTAATTTTTACATTTTAAACGTTAGTTACTTTACCAAAAAGAAAAAAGAAAAAGAAGAAGAACAGATCGTGTGACAAGCATTAGAGGAGCGTAAAATAGAACATTAAGAGTGGAGCAAATGATTTGTATTAAGTTAAAATTGCATCTTAAATTCCAAACAAATCAATGAAAATTAAGTTTTTATTTTTATTTTTATAAAGTTCTATTATATGACATCTGCTTCTGGTGATTGCTCTTTTTATCCTCAAATCAAGACACCAATCAATTTTTGTTGTAGGCAGTGATTGAATCTTGGATTTCTTATTCAACCATCAAAGACTTTACTAGTTGAGCTAATTGGAACCCACAATGAAAATTATGTTTTTTTTTTTTTTTTTTTGAGGATCAACATAATGTATTTTATTTAAGGTAAACTAGCAATGTCTGCTAGGACAACTGAAAAAAAAGGTGGTGGAACATCCTCCATCCACATAACAATATCTAAAATACTTAAAACATTACGAGCTAACATATGAGCAACCATATTACATTCACTCTTAAAATGAGAGTAATATAATTGATCAAAACACCTAGCACTAAATCCTACATCATCAATTAGTAAGCCATCTGAGGACAAGAAGGGGCTATCGTATATCAGTGCATGCATTAGTACCTGAGAATCACCTTCTAGGACAATCTGAGTGAACCCCAAGTCTGAAGCAAGCTGCAATGCCAAGGAAGTTGCCATTGCTTCGATCTCCAAAGGGCTGTGAATCTGAGGTAGCAGCTTTGAGAGTGAAGCTAAGACAGCCCCTTGAGCATCTCGTATAACCACCCCAATTTTGATTTTTCGCTCTTTAATTTTCGCCAACGAGTACGAGTTGGGATGGACTGAAGCCAAGGAGGAGGTTGTACTGCCATGAATTTAGATAGTAATTCCTTGGCCATTGGTGCAAGCTAATTGGGGCTGCAACAAGGCTGATGCATGCGAACTTGGTTTCTGTGTGTCCATACTGTTGGTGCAAACACAATAATAATGTAAATAACACAAAGAGAAACTGAATAATACTTCTGAATATTATTAATTTGAAGAGAAAAATTACACAACACTATTTAAACTGAGACGCGACACTCACTCACTTTAAGGAGATTCAAGCCCTTGGTTGGCTAAACTTTGTAACCGATGCAAACCTTCTCTGACTTGTCTCCCTTAGGATACAACAGTCCAACAAGTGTCGTATGACTAGAACAAACTCTGCACAAAGTGCTCAAACCCAAAGCTCCACTAGAAAGAACACCCTTCTTTGAATAGAATCTCTTTATTTTTTAGTGTATAAAAATGCTTGCATTTGCTGGATTTTTGTGTGTGTGTGTGTGTGTGTGATAACGTTGTAAGTGGTATTGAATCTGAATGAGTCTATTTATAGGCTTAATGAGCCTCACGAAATTATTACCCAAATTGATCTAATTAATTAGGTCCATTATCCTAATGTCGTGGGTGTTACAAGATTAATTGCTGAATATTAATCTGATGGGCTAGAGTTACACAATTGATGGATGAGATAAGGAGTTTCTGAAGAATGAAAAGGCCCAAACAGATAGTCCATTAAGTGGGTTAATGGCTCTTCATTTTCCATAATAAAAATGGAGTATTAATTCTGGACATTTACTCACTAACAGATATGATAATTAGTCTGAATGGGCTGTCAAGTAGGAGGATCTAAGAGGCTGATTCATTTCCATTTATGACACCTCCTCCTTGATCATGTATCTAGCCCAATATCTGAATTAATACATATTAGCTCATTAATCACCACAATTAAAAGGAATAAAATAATCTCTCCCCCTTTCAATGTGGAATTAAACATTTTCACTAACTCCTCATCTTCCATATTAACTCTCACATCTTTGCATTTATGTTGTATTATAAATCAATTTTAATTATAAAATATTAAAATGCTCCAACAATCCTCTACTCATTTTAATATTAAATTTTTAGTTAAAGAAAGATTACCAGGCAAAGACGGGTCACTATGTATCATGAAGGTGTGCTTTGCATTGAACCTTCACTTAGTGAAACAACGATCTCAACTCCAGAGTCGTAGTGGTCTTTGACTTGAATTAGGACTGCTTTGGGGAAATTAAGCGTCACTGCATACACATAACAACCCAAGTGTTGACATGAGCTTTTATAGCACTTTACGGCCGTGTGCTGATCCCAGTTTCATGAGTATATTTAAGATTAAATCCAAATCTCATAGGGAGCAACCCTACCCCCACACTCACATAGGTGAAATTTTGTTAAGGGTGCTCTTATAATTCAGACACCCCACTCATACAAGCTACACATTTCATTAAGAGTTTCTTACTCAACACTCCACATTACAGGATAAATGCACTTACATCATAGGGATGAACAATTAAGAAATTATTTACAAAATAAATAATTAAAGTAAATAAATAGTACAATTTTTACAACCATCATATGATTCGTTTTTTCCATTGAACCAAATTCTCAGGATCTCTAGTTCTTGGATTGGGTATCCTCATACATGGCTCATGAATCTATGGACTTTAGTCCCATCCCCCTCGATGTATTCCGGGCTCTATCTTTTGCCAAGGCCTTGGTAAATGGATCTGTAAGATTATCATTAAATTTAACATAATCCACAATTATAATGCCACTACTTAAATAAGATCACACAGTACTGTGCTTTCTTCTTATAGGTCTGGATTTACTGTTGTAGAAACGGTTTTTAACTCTACCAATTGCAGTAGTGTTATCACAATGAATTAATATAAGTGAAATTGGCTTTTCTCAAAGTGGAATTTCATATAACAAATCTCTAAGCCAATTTGCCTCTTCACTAGCTGAATTTAATACTATTAATTCAGCTTCCATTGTTGAATTAGCAATTATTGTTTGCTTTTTAGATTTTCAACAAATAGCACCATTACCTAAGATAAAAAAATATATAACCAGTGATAGAGAGAGAATCACCTAACAAAGTATTCCAATCGGCATCACTAAAAGCTTCAATCACAGCAGGATATTTTTTATAAAATAAGCCATAACTTTTGGTACCAATTAAATATCTCATGACTCACTCAATAGCTAGGCAATGATCTTTACTAGGCTTGCTAGTAAATCTGCTAAACACTCCTATTGCATATGCAATGTCAGGTCTAGTACAATTAGTAGCATAACACAAACTACCAATGATGCTAGCATAATCCTTTTGATTAAAAATCTCATCATCATTATTCACATGTAATAAATGAACACTAAAATCAAAAGGAGTAGCTGCACTTTTGTGATCATGAAAATTATATTTTCTCAACATAGTGTGATTGATCAAGAAATATTTTATCACATGTTTTTGTAATTTTCATGCCCAAAATAAAATTTACCTCACCAAGATCTTTCATATCAAAATGGATTTTAAACATATTTTTTGTCTCATTTACAACATGCATATTTGAGCAAAAAATCAATGTATCATCCACATAGAGGCTAATAATAACATGTAAATTATTCCATGATTTAGAATAAATACATTTATCACATTCATTTGATTTATAATCATTCTCAATTATACAGGAATCAAACTTTTTATGACACTGTTTAGGTGCCTATTTTAAGCTATATAGGGATTTAGTTAGCTTACATACCTTGTTTTCTTGTCCAGGCTCTACAAAGCCTTCGAGTTGGTCCATATAAATCTCTTCCTCTAGGTCCCCATTTAGAAAAGCAATTTTTACATCCATTTGATGAATTTTTAAATCAAAACTTGTAGCAATAACAATTAACAATCTAATACATGTAATTCTTGTTACCGGAGAAAATGTATCAAAGAAATCAAGATCAACTTTTTGTTTAAAACCTTTTGCAACAAGCCTAGCTTTAAACTTATCTATTGATCCATCTGGTTTAACTTTTTTCTAAGGACCCATTTGCAACCTATGGTCTTACAACCCGATGGAAGATCTACTAATTTCCAAGTTTTATTAGCCTCTTTCCAAAATATAGTATTAAGTGATGTTAAAGCTTCTTTTAAATTTTGGGGAGTTTCCTCAATGTTAAAAATATAATAATCATGACTAAAATCATTTTCAACTCTAGCTCTTTTACTCCTTCTAAGTTCTATTTCAAAATTTTCTTGATTTTGTAAATGAGAAGTAGAAGAACTAGGTTGTGACAAAATATTTTATTCACTCCCACTATTTTTCAATTTAAAAGGAAATTTTTCTTCATGAAAAATTGCATCACCAGATTCAAATATTATTTTGTTTTCAAGATCAAAAAATCTATAGGCTGTACTATTAATCGCATAACCAAAAAAAGTACATGTGGTTGCTCTTATATCTAATTTAGGTATTTTAGGGTCAGTAAGCCTTACATAAGCAAGACAATCCCATACTCTTAAATATCCCAAATTTGGCTTATGTCCTTTTCACATATCAAAAGGTGTGGTAAGTGACTTTTTATGTTGCATCCTATTCAAAACATGACATTCAGTTAAAATAGCTTCATCCCAAAAATATAAAGGTGCACCAAATTCAATTAACATGACATTTGTTAACTTAATTAGAGTTCTATTTTTTCTTTCAGCCACACCATTAGAAGCAGGTGAATATGGTGCAGTAGTTTCATGAATAATTCTCAAAGACTGAACCAATGAGTTGAATGCACTTGATTCATACTCACGACCTCTATCACTTCTTATTCTTTTTATTTTTCTACCGAATTGATTTTCAACTTCTTTTAAAAAATCTTGAAAATTTTCAAAAGTATCCCTTTTATTTTTTAACAAATAAACAATTGTATATTTTTAGAAATCATCAATAAAAGTGATAATATATCTATTTCCCCCACGAGTTAAAATTCCCTCAAATTCACACAAATCAAAGTGAATTAACTCGAGCAATTCGGTATTTCTTACAACACTTTTATGAGGCATTTTTGTAATCTTAGCTTGACTACAAGTTTCACAGTCTTGAAATTAACCCTAAACTACTCAAGATTTCCACATATCTACTATTTATATGACACAAACGAGTATGCCAAAAATTAATAGAGGAAAGCATGTAAACTAAACTGGTAGATGCTTTATTATTCTTAACATTTAATTTAAACATTCTATCACAAGCATAACCCTTACCCACAAATAATCCCTTTTTAGTGATTAAATAATTATCGGATTCCATAGTCTACTTAAAGCTAGCCTTGTTAAGTAAAAAACTTGACATCAAATTCTTTCTCATAGATGGAGTGTAAAGCACATCTTTCAATGTTAGCACACGTCCAGAAGTGAATTTCAAATCATCCTCACCACTCCCAAGAACCTTGGTTTTGCTAGAGTCACCAAGCATAATTGTTTTTTCTTCTTCAAAGGGAGTATACAACTTGAACCAATCTTTGTCATAGCAGACGTGCTTATCAGCAACAGAATCTGCCCACCACCCTTCAACATATTGCACCATATTGATATTTGTAATCATAGCCACTAAAGGCTCTTTGGTTATGTAAGCCTGCGGAAAAGATTCACATTTCCGAAATATGCAAAATCGAGTAATATGCCCACTCTTGTCACAGAAAAAACAATATTTATTAAATTGATATTGTGAAGGGGGTCCTTGGTTCTTATTATAATTTTTATTTAGGTTTCCCTTTCCTTGAGGTCTATTATTATTTTTAAAGGCTCACTTTTAGGCTTCAATTGACCATTTCTAGGAAAATGATTTTTGGGCATATAATTATTGGTTGAAATAAGGTTTACCTTTGTGGTGGAATTACCATTGCTCTCTTGTGTCGTGAGTGCATCTTGTCCTCTAGCCTTCTCCTCCACACGAATGTGTGTAATCAAAGTCTCTAAGGATGTCTCCTTTTGTTTGTGCCGCAAAATCTTTTGGAACTCCCTCCAAGATTGTGGTAGTTTATCAACTGTGCCAGCTACCACTAGATTATCTCCAATCTTTATGCCTTCAAATCTCAATTCTGCCATGATCATTTGGAAGTCTTGTGCTTGATCCACCACCAATTTTCCATCCACCATTTGGTAACGAAAAAATCTACTAGCAGCATACTTCTTTGCACCAGCCACCTCGGTATCATACTTGCTTTGTATAGCTTTCCATATTTTCTTGGCAAAATTATAAGTTGTATGATAATAGTCATAGAAATGATCAGCAAGACAAATCAAAAGATAAGAGTGACAATTGTATTCATCTTTTGTATACGTATTTATTTTTTCTTGATGGAGACGAAATTCTTCCTCACTCATCTCATCAGTAGAAACCTTTGAAGGATTCTTGTTAGTGAGGATGTAGGCGACTTTGAGAAGACTCAAGTAAAAAAGGACCTTTACTTTCCACCTCTTGAAGTAGGCTCCCTTGAAGCGAAATGGCTTATTGAGTTCTCCAATAGTCTAATTTAGTTTCTCTTGTGTAGGCTTCATGTGTGAATCTCCTTACAATTGTTGGTGCAAACACAATAATAATGGAAATAACACAAAGAGAAACTGAATAATATTTCGGAATATTATTAATTTGAAGAGAAAAATTACACAACACTATTTGGACTGAGGCACAACACTCCCTTTCTTTAAAGAGATTCAAGCCCTTGGTTGGCTAAACTTTGTAACTGATACAGACTGTCTCTGACTTGTCTCCTCCAGAATACAACAGCCCAACAAGTGTCGTATGGCTAGAACAATCTCTACACAAAGTGCTCAAGCCCAAAGCTCCACTAGAAAGAACATCCTTCTTTGACTAGAACATCTCTATTTTTTAGTGTATAAGAATGCTTGCATTTGTTGGATTTTTTTTTTTTTTTGGGTGTGATAACATTGCAAGTGGTATTGGGTTTGAATCAGCCTATTTAAAGGCTCAATGGGCCTCACAAAATTATTACCCAAATTGATCCGATTAATTAGGGGCTTCTTGGGTGAAAAAAATGCTCACTCATCACTCAAATATCATCACTCTATAACTCATCACCTATCACTGAAAACACCACAACTTCCTAAGGTGGCATGTTTGACACTTGTTTCCAACTTTTGATAACTCCAAAAATTTTACTTTTTGTGGGACCCACGGATTGACTTGGTGCAGCTTTTACTTTTTTTTTTTCCTTCAACCCCCAATACCTAAACTCACCGAACCCAGCTGTCATCTGTGTTTATTTTCCTTCTCCTCTTTCTTGGTTCTATCCCCCACTTTCCTAGCTAACCAAACACATCCAAATATCATGATTGCATCAATACAACACAAAGGAATTTCACCATAGGGATTGAAGCAAAAGAGGCCATCAATTGAAAGATTTTAAAATCAAACAAAACAAAGATCCGTGGTAAAGGAAGGGCTTTGATGGACCACTAGGTGCAAAACCTCGAGATTAACTCCATTCCAACAAACCGGATTCTGTAGTAACTGGTTTGGATGCCAACAAAATAGGCAGAAAATGAGAGGAAGGTAATGTTTAATTGTGAATTCTATGAGATATGATTTGTTTGGTTGCCGAGAAAAACAAAGAAAATTGAATGAGAGAGAAGAAGGATTAAAGTTGATCTGAGCTTTGGCTGGATTCCATTAGGCTTAGTGGGAAGTTGCAGGGATTGTATCTTAGTCAATTGCAGAGGCTTCTTTGTGTTTGGAGTTGTGGTGGTATGAAATTGAAGTGATCTTGCTAAAACCTGATGAAGAGAGTCGTTGCTTCCGCCATCAAAAGTTGTGCCTGGTGTGACTTTTCTCTGACCGTGGGTCCTAGTAATGTGTGTTTATTTACCAAAATGCCAAGAAAACTCAGTTTCCATTACTTGAAAACACCCAAAATGTGTTTTCAGTTTTGCTAACTCATCACTCAAAAATCAGAGAATTGAGTGATGCAAACAAAAACTGAAAACAAATCCAAACACACCCTTCTGCCGTAGGACCCACTACTTTTGAGTTATGGGTGATGAAAACAGAGTAATGGGCGATGGAAAACATGAAATCCAAACACCCCCTTAGGTCCATTATTTTGATGTAGTGAGTGTTACAAGATTAATTGCTAAATATTAATCTAATGGGCTGGAGTTACACAATTAATGGATGATGATAGGCCCAACAAACCTCCTTGCCCAGACAAACCCATCAAGCACCATCGTCCACTCTTCAACCTCGTGGACGAAGGAAGGTAAGCCATTAAGAAGAGAATTCAATATCTCGGACAGTTACAAACTAGTTGTCAGACCGTTGGAAGCTCATCAAAACCCACATTAATGAGCCCAGAGATATTATATACACCTTTCAGAACTAGACAAGGTACATTTTTTCATATATACACATTGTAGCACTGATATTTTCTAGTTCTCAGAATCTCTCTTAGCTTCCATTCACTGATTTTACCATCGGAGATTTCATGGCTAGCACCACACCGGTGACCACTCAAAGAGAATTCCTTTCACAACCTTGCAGGTATAGAGATGAAGTACATGCTGACCTATTTGGACGAACTTACTTGACTGACGATCACAACATCATCAATTTGGCGCCGTCTATGGGGACGACATTTTCGTACTTAGGTTTGAGAGTATAGTTCTATTCAACTCTAGAGTCCAAATGGAGTCCAGCACACCTTAAGATTCTGCAGCATTAGCCCTGCAAATCCAAACACTCACAACCAGCGTGGAGGAGCTTATGAGATAGAACAAGGAGATGAGGTGGCAGATTCAACAAGATAATCATTATGGGACTAGCCAGAACAACGATGGAGACAACTAAAGAAGGAATGACCACCGACAACCATCTACTCCTGAGGGAGCGAACTCAGACCTCCTCAGGGAAATGAGAAGGGAAATGGATGAGCTGAGAAGTGCTATAAGAGGACATGTTGGGAAATTTAGACCCCGATTAATAGAATTAACAAGTTTTAAACCCAAGTTGTTAAATAGATTATTATGTATAAAACTTGTTAAAAAAAACAAACATCAATATCATGCATAGTGGAAAATTAAATAAGACAAAATATGATGACCTAGGAAAACCAATAAAACAAACTAGTTTCACAGTAAAAAACCTGAGGGGAAACCTTCCCAAAAAGCAAGTTACTATAATAAAAAGAAGTTTCAGATTTAGTATAAAACCTTTATCCCTAGACTCTACAATCCCCGTAGTTGAACTCACAGTAGAAACCTTCTACCGCTTCAGAACCTCTGAACTCTTCAATATATGAATGCCACCCTTTTACACGGCTCCTAGTACGTGACTAGCTCTAGCAACTTGAAGAGGGGGGAAACCTTCCCGAAAAGCAATTCACTATAGTAAAGAGAAGTTTCAGATGTAGTACAAAACCTTTGTCCTTAGACTCTACAATCCCCGTAGATGAACTCACAGTAGAAACCTTCTACCGCTTTAGAACCTCTAAACTCTTCAATATATGAATGCCACCCTTTTGCACGGCTCCCAGTACATGACTAACTCCAGCAACTTGAAGATGTTGTTGGTTGCAAAATTCTTCACTTCATTAACAATGAAGTTCAAGAAGCATTTGGTTACAAAACTCTAAGGCGCAAAGACGCAGTACCTTCTTTCAGAGAGAATAAGGCACTCGGTCACCTTTTGTATGTGTTTTCATTGTATTCTCATTTGTGATGGCCTCTAAAATAAGCCTTATATATGGCTAGGGTTGCAAGAAAAAAAACCCTACACAAATACATAAGCATGGGCCGAAAATCAGTTTTGAAAATTCTGATTTCGTAGATCTTGATAGATACTGTATCTGTCGAGCAACTGTCGAGACCTTGATAGATATATCTATCAAACTTTAATGAACAGCACTTCTTCACTTGTTTCTTGGACAGATTTGCATGGCTTCAATACTAGACTTGAACTCTTATTACTTGAATTACTAAACCCATCCTAGATCTACCCAATTACAAGTAAAGTGCATTTTGTCAAAGGATTAGCCAATTCTACATGACATATGTTCTAACAAGTCTCACATATGTCCTAACTCACCGTTCACAACAACAGTCCTGGAATGCCTAGTGCCTTCAAAGTTTCGTCTCCCACAGCTTGAGTCGTTCGACGGTCTAAAAGACCTTCTGGACCACCTCAACACCTTCAAGACAACTCTAGGTCTTCAACATCCCCCTGACAAGATACTATGTTGTTCCTTCCCCATCACTCTCAAAGGAGCAACACGGGAGTGGTTCACAAAGCTACCAACATTGTCCATCGATAACTTCAAGCAGTTGGGCAACTCTTTTTTACACCATTTCGTCGGTGGACAACACCTGAAAAGGCCAGCGAACCACCTGCTTACCATCAAGTAGGGGGAGAAGGAGACCCTGAGGTCATATGTGAAGCGTTTCACCAGGAAAACCTTAGAGGTAAATGAAGCAGATGACAAGGTGCAGCTGACGACCTTCAAAGCCGGATTAAAGTCTAGAGAGTTAGTGGTCGCACTCGCGAAGAGCCTTCCTTAGATGATGGAAGAAATGCTCCTAAAAGCGCAGAAGTATATGAACGTCGAAGATGCCCTGGCAGCAATTAGGGACGAAGAAAAGCCCAGGGAGAGGGATGGAAAGGGAGAAGACCGGAGGGGACGAAAAAGAGAAACCGGAGATCAACAGGGCGCTGACGGGAACAAGCGAAGAAACGATAAAACTCCTTAGAGAGTAAAATTTACCCCTCTAGTTATGCATGTTGAAAAAATTTTGTTGCAAATTAAGGACGAGCATTACCTCAAATGGCCAAGGTTGTTGCACTCGTCACCCAATGTGCGCGACAAGAAGTACTACCATTTCCACAAGGATCACAGCCTTCACACAGAAGATTGTAGAGACTTGAAGGAGCAGATAGAGGAGCTCATTCGGAAAAGGAAGTTGCAAAAATTTGTGAAGAATGGGGACTCTAGTAGATCTAGAGGTGATAACAAGGACAAACATGAAGTGATAATAAGGACAAGCACAAAGCTGTTCCGAGGGACGAGGACCATTCATCCCATCGTCCACAGAGCGCAATAGGGGAGATGAAGACGATCACATGAGGACCATCCACATGTGGGTCGTTCAGATTCCTTAAGAAGTCACAACAAAGGAAGTTAAGCAGCATCCACAGGATACCACCCCTGAAGCAAAGGAGGACGGACAGGGACATCTTTTCTTCAGAAGAAGATGCTAGAGGGCTGAAGCAGCCGCATGACGACCCCCTAGTTAGAATGCTCATGATAGAAGGGTTCAACACCAGGAGAATCCTCATAGACAACGGTAGCTCTGCGAACATCATCTACCTCTTTGTTTTTCAATAGCTAAAGGTGGATCCCGAAAGATTACGACCTTTTAAGTCTCCCCTCGTCAGCTTCAGTGGAGATAGAGTGTATCCCAAAGGCATAGTGACATTGGCGGTCACGGTGGGATCTTACCCCTAACAATTAACTTGTCAGCTCGACTTCTTGGTGGTAGACTATCCCTCCTCGTACAACATGATAATTGGAAGGCTTACACTAAACCGCTGGAAGCAGCCACGTCCATCTATTACCTAAAGGTAAAGTTCCTGACGGAGAATGGAGTGGGCAAAGTCAAGGGAGATCAAGTACTGGCTAGGGAATGCTACCAAGCAGTATTAGCCGCAAAGGAGAACCATACGTGGATGATCGAGGAGAAAGAGGAAGCAAATGTGGAAGCCCTGGAAACTATGGAGCTGGTAAACGGGGAACCAGCGAAGACTACAAGGATAGGGATGACTTTGAGTAAAGAGATGAAAAAGAAACTAGTCCAATTCCTTAAGGGCAACTTGGACGTTTTCACATGGAGTCACGAGGATATGCCCGACACATCCACAAAGGTCATTCAACACCAGTTGAATGTAGATCCCGAGAAGAAGCCTGTCAAGTAGAGGCGATGAGTCTTTGCTCCTGAAAGAAACTAGGCAATCGTGGACAAAGTAAACAAACTGCTGGCAACAGACTTCATTCGTGAGGTCTATTATCTAGACTGGTTGGCCAACATCGTCCTAATGAAGAAGGCGAATAGGAAATAGAGGATGTGTGTAGACTTCACAGACCTAAACAAGGCTTGCCCAAAAGACAGTTTCCCCCTGCCAAGAATAGATCAGCTGGTGGATTCCATGGCAGGACACAAGCTCCTTACCTTCATGGATGTGTTCTCGAGATACAAGCAGATCAAGATGTTAGAGGAAGACCAGGAGAAGACTGCCTTCATCACAAGCCAAGGGATTTACTGCTACAAGTTAATGCCTTTCGGACTAAAAAATACAGAGGCAACCTACCAGAGGTTAGTGAACAAGATGTTCAGCAAGCAGATCGGGAGAAACATCGAGGAGTACGTAGATGACATGCTCGTCAAGAGCAAGGAAGAATTTGCACACTTGGACGACCTCGAAGAGACATTCGCTACTCTCAGGCAGTACCAGATGAAGTTGAACCCCAACAAGTGCGCCTTCGGGGTAGCATTTGGGAAGTTCTTAGGGTTCATGGTGTCCCAAAGGGGGATAGAAGCAAACCTAGAAAAGGTTCAAGCTATATTGGAGATGGCATCACCAAAGATGGTGAAAGAAGTCCAAAAATTAACAGGAAGGATAGCAGCACTCAACAGGTTCGTCTCTAAGGCAACTGACAAGTGCCTGTCATTCTTCAAAACTTTGAAGCAAGCCTCCAGCTGGACAGAGGAGTGCGAAAAGGTCTTCTAGGAGCTTAAATACTACTTGAGCAATCCACGTCCCTTGAGCTCGTCAAAAGAAGGGGAAGACCTATATTTATACTTAGTAGTATCAGCCATAGCTGTGAGTGCAGCCTTGATTCAGGAAGAGAACAGAACACAACTCCCGGTCTACTATGTCTGTCAAGCATTCCAAGGAGCTGTAGTGAAGTACCCACGGATCGAAAAGATTGGATTCGCCTTGATTTTAGCTTCACGAAAGCTACGCCCATACTTCCAGGTGAATCTTATCCTGGTGATGACGGATCAACCCATAAAGAAGTCAATGAACAAGCCTGAGATTGGAAGTAGAATGGTCTAATAAGTAATTGAACTTAGCCAGTTTGACATTGAGTACCACCCCAGAACAGCCATTAAAACACAGGCGCTAGCAGACTTTATCGTCGAGTTCACAATCTCGGACGAAGACGGGGCACTGGACAAAGCGGAGAGATGTACGATCCAGACTGACGGGTCGTCAGCCTAAAAGAGGGGCAGAGTAGAAATTATTATCATCACCCTAGAAGGAGATACGCTCAGGTATAGAGTTCAGCTGATGTTCCCTGCCACCAACAACGAAGCTGAGTACGAGGCAATACTAACAAGACTAAGGATCGGAAAGGCTTTGGGCGCTAAAAACTTGCTTCTCTAGAGTGATTCAAAGCTGGTCGTGGGACAAATAAAGGAAGAGTATGAGGCAAAGGAGGAGAGGGTGCAGAAATACTTGAGGCTGACGAGGCATCTAGCCCGAGAATTTGATCAGGTAGAGTTCATACAGGTCCCTAGGAGCCAGAATAAGGGGCCAAACGAGATAGCGAAGTAGGCATCATCAAAAGCAGGATCGATGTGCCCAGATTTGAAGATGGAAGCCCAGAAGCGTCCTGCATTGAAGAGATCCACACCTTCATAATTCAAAATGAAAGTAGCTAGATGACCCCAATTCTATCTTTTCTTCAAGATGGATGACTTCCGCAAGACATCGAGGAGGCAAGGATAGTTAGGAAGAAGGTAGCCAGGTTCACTATCTTGAATGATGCCCTATACAAAAGAGGCTTCTCCATGCCCTACTTGAAGAACGTTGACGAAAGTGAGGCTAAGTACATTTTGGAAGAGATCTATGAAGCAATATGCGGAGACCACGCAAGCCCAAGATCCCTGGTAAGTGAGATCATCAGATCAAGTTACTTTTGGCCTACTATGTAGAAGGACACAAAGGAGTTCGTCGAACAATGTGACAAGTGTCAGAGGTTTGGACATGTTCAGCATATCCCAATGGAGAATTTGACGCCAATAACCTCCTCGTGGCCATTTACCTAATGGGGAATTGATATCGTGGGCCCATTACCCCAAGGTAAGAGATAAGTAAAGTTTTTACTAGTCCCTATTGACTACTTCACAAAATGAGTTGAAGCAAAAGCACTACTAACCATGACGGAGGTAAAGATCCAAAATTTCATGTGGAAGAACATAGTCTGCAAATTCGGGATACCATAGACGATCATATCGGACAACAGA
Source organism: Castanea sativa (assembly GCF_040712315.1). Taxonomy (NCBI): domain Eukaryota; kingdom Viridiplantae; phylum Streptophyta; class Magnoliopsida; order Fagales; family Fagaceae; genus Castanea; species Castanea sativa. The sequence goes on along the minus strand of NC_134016.1, from coordinate 34,061,630 downwards.
CGATAATTTGACAGTAAAGACGTCAGATACTTTTGCTTAAGATTGAGGGTCAAGAATCAATTCTCATCTCCAGGACATCCACAAGCAAACGAATAGACGGAAGTGATGAACCAAACGTTGCTAAAGATCATCAAAGCTCGATTAAAGGAAGCAAAGAGTGCTTGGCCAGAGAAATTGCCTAATGTCTTATAGGCATATAGAACCACGGCAAGGACCCCGACAGGATAAACCCCCTTCAGGCTCACCTATGGCACCAAGGTAGTAATTCCAGTCAAAGTTGGAGTCACCAACATGAGAATAGAAGTCTTTAGTGAAGACAGTAATGACGATCAGCTGTGAGTCAACCTAGATTGCCTGGACAAAGTAAGAGACGGAGCATCCCAGAAGATGATGAAATACCAGCAGAAGATGGCCGAATACTACAGCAAGAGAGTAAAGCTTAGAAGACTCAACATAGGAGACCTCGTCCTATGCAAAGTCATGCCAACTACTAAGGATCCAACCCAAAGGAAGCTTGGTCCAACTAGGGAAGGGCCCTACAAGGTCATCCACTACTTAAGACAAGGCAGCTATCACCTGGACGATGGACAGGAAGAAACTGCCATGTCCATGGAACATCGAGTTTTTGAAAAAGTACCATCAATAAATGTAACAGACGATTGTATTCCTATTTGAAATAAAGCAATAAATGTACTATTCAGCCAACATTTCAACATACTGCATGCATGCCTAGAGTCACAAAAAAAAAAGGCTAAGTGATAAGATTCCGCCTAGATGGATGTAAATCACCAATGAAGCCAAATGACAAAATTCCTTAATTGGATGAAAGTCACCTAAAAAATAGCTACGTGATAAGATTCCGCCTAGACAGATGTAAATCACTGACTAAGTCAAATGAAAAAACTCTGTAATTGGATATAAGTCACCTAAAAAAAAAGGCTAAGTGATAAGATTCCGCCTAGACGGATGTAAATCACTGATGAAGCCAAATGACAAAATTCCCTAACTGGATGTAAGTCACCTAAAAAATGGCTAAATGATAAGATTCCGCCTAGACAGATGTAAATCACTAACAAAGTCAAAGGACAAAATTCCTTAATTGGGTATAAGTCGCCTAAAAATGCCTAAGGGGCAAGATTTCGCTAGACGGATGTAGGTCACTGACGAAGCCTAAACGGTCAAGCACGATGTAAGTCACTTAAAACTGACTAAGTACCCATTGACGAGGGTAAGCGGAAAGATTTTGGCAAAAGCACAAGTCACATGCAGGCCAAAAATATCAAATATAACAAGGAACGAACCAACAAAGGTATGAAAATAAACAATAGCATAAACATATTTTGTCTGTAAACAAGAATTAAAAGCCCAAAAAACACTGGGCAAGAAGCATTGTTTTGGAATTATAATAAAAATCCCAAAAACACATTGGGCAGCCAAAAAAAAAAATAGAAGAAAGAAAAACATGTATATATGTGTTGGATAGATTTAAGCAGCAGCCTCGTCACCACCGATAGGAGTAGGCTCTAGAGTATTTTCCTTGGGAACAACAGCAGCAGACTGAGAAGCCTCGTTCGCCACCATCTCCTTATCCATCTCCTCCAGGTCCAAGTGGCTAGGTCCGCAGCAGTAGGTTGCTTGATGAGGTACAGCTTTAGGAGCTCGAAGCCCTTGTAGTACCAACAGAAGAGCACAGTGTTGTACTCGTCAAGCTGTTGAAAGGCTTCGACAGACTTAGTCGCAACGGTCTTCACTCTCTCTTTTATAGCCTAGATTTGTTCATTCTTCTCCGGGGTCAGTTGCCTTTCAGCCCTTAGGTCCTCAGCCAAAACCTTCACCTTTTCCTTGGCAGTGTTAGCCTCGTCGATGGCAGAGATGAGGTCCTGCCTCAGCTTTGAATTCTCCGCCTCCAAAACCTCCACCTTGGACCCCACTAATGTGGCGTTCGCCTCCTGGCTTAGGTACTCTAACGTAATGTGGATGGTTTCCCCTAGTACCTGAAAAAAAGGATCCAACTTTCAGACCCAAAAAAGAAAAAAAGAAAAAAAGAAGAAGAAGCAAAAGGGGAAGGTAAATTGTACAAGTACATTGCCTAGACGAGCTTATGGATGTGACGACCCACGATCTCGTTGGAAGGCATGCCAGATAGGACCTTGATCTCCTCAATAGTGAAGGCATCCTATGCCCTTGTCAGTGCCAAGCCAGCATCATCCCACACGCTTGAGGAGCGTGAGACGGCCTTTTCCTTGCCCTTGTTCACTACACGCTGCTTCTTTGGGCGAGGCATAATTTCTTCTACCGAGGTGGCAGGAGACGCGGTCCTCGTCGCTTCAGGGATGGAGTTAACCAGAGCAATGGGAGTCCCCTTCTTTACAACTAGCACCACCCTCTTCTCGAGGTTAGAGAGAGGCTCGTTCGTCTTGGCCCTCATCTTAGCATACATCTCCTGGTTAAACTTCATCGTCATCTCTGCGAAAGAGAAACACTTGTTAAAAAAAAAGGGAAAGAAAGAAGAAAATTCAAATCAATGACGGACCAAATGAACAATTACTCTTCTTTTCAATCTCAATGGCGCGCAAGATGTAGAAGGAGGGCTCAGGACCCAGGCAGTGACGAGCCAAGGTTCTCGGATCAACTAGATCATCGAAGTCGTCGATCACCTAAGCATATTAAGTAGCTGCTTCTACGCACCTCTTGTACTTGCTTTTGAGCTTTGGACACTTTTTAACTGTGCAGACACAACAAACAGAAAAATTAGCAACAAACCAAGAAAAAAGAAGAAGGAAAAAGGACTTGCAGAAGGATGACGCACCTAGACTCGAGGTTCTCCAACAATGAAGCAACCTAGGAATGTCACCCCGAAGTTCATTGGAAAGAGTCTCCCATTTATCCCCAGACACAAAAAAGAACCTTAATTTCCAATATCAAAAGGACGATGGTAGATCGGTAACTATCCTAGCCTTCCTGACCTAGGGCACAAGTTCCCCATACTCTTTTGACTCCTTTAGACAATATAAATATGTGAACTCATCCACCCTAATCATGTCCCCTTCAGTGACGACCATCTATATCTCCATACAACTAATCACAATCCTCCACGAGTTTGGCATAAGTTGCCTAGGAGCGATGTTGAAATGGCTCAGAAGCTCCATAATGAAAGGGTGGACAGGAAACTTAAGACCACACTAGAAAGTGGCCTCATAGAAGCACACTTCCCCAGGCGAAAAATGGCAAGCTCGTTCCTTTTTATAAGGAAGAAGAACCCTAACCCTTTCAGGGAATTGGAAATTTTCCCTAAACCTAGAAAGGGTCTCAGTGTCTAGGCCACACACCTTCCCGAGGGCATGGAAAACCCTAACCTCTCTTGGGCTAGAAGCTACGGCATCCTCCTCCATCTTAATAGGGTCTTCATTAGACGACACTCTAGTTTCTAGCTTACTAGACCTCACCTTTGACATAACTCTCTGCTCACCCACCAATTCCTCAAACCAAGCGACCAATTGACAAACCAAAGGAAGCAGATCGGCCAGCACTAAACTTAAGCCATTGCCCCCAAACACAAAATCTCCAACTAAAGGGCCAAAAGAATGAGAAAATCCTAGAGAAACCCCTAAATGTGCAAAGAAAAATGAAATGGAAAGGCAGAGTCTCCTAACCTTAGAGCTATTAACCATGGGACCCAAAATAAGGGAAAAGGGGGGAAAACTCCAAGTCCCAAAATAGAAAAGAAAAAACCTAGTAACTTTTGCAAATAATCTTCGCTACAAAGAATAAAGAAAGAAGGAAGAAATCATACCTCAAAGAAACAATCCCAAAAAGGAGAAATGCAGGAAAAAGAGCTCGTAGAAGAAGGGATATAGAGCAACAATGGTGCAAAAGAAAGAAAGTGGAGAAGAAAGAGAAAAGAAAGGCTGTTTGAAAGAGATGGGCACGAAAAACTGAAAATCAGCAAGAAACCCTAAGGACATGCGACTGTTGCATTAAATTCTACCAATCAGAACGTGCCACGTGGCCATGATGCGTACGACGCTTCCACTACGCATTAAATGTGGAACAAAACCCCAAGGGTCACATCTGAGCAAGAAACCTTTCATCTTCTGGTGATCGTCATGACACGTAAGTACGATCACAGAGCCTAGACGGCAGCTGATAGGCCCAACGAACCTCCTTGCCCAGACGAACCCATCAAGCACCATTGTCCACTCTTTAACCTCGTGGATGAAGGAAGCCATTAAGAAGAGAATTCAATATCTCGGATAGTTACTAACTAACTGTCAAACCGTTGGAAGCTCATCAAAACCCACATTAATGAGCCCAGAGGCGTTACAAAAGAAGCACTAAAGCCACAATGGCTAGAAGTAAGGGATACACACACACACACACACACACACACACACACCTTTCAGAACTAGAAAAGGTACATTTTTTCATATATACACATTGTAGCACTGATATTTCCTAGTTCTCAGAATCTCTCTTAGCTTCCATTCACTGACTTTACCATCAGAGACTCTGTAGCCGGCACCACACTAGTGACCACTCAAAGAGGATTCCTTTCATGACCTTGCAGGTACAAAGATGAAGTACATGTTGACCTATCTGGATGAACCTACTTAGCTGACGATCACAACATCATCAGATGAGATAAAGAGTTTTTGAAGAATGAAAAGGCCCAAACGAATAGTCCATTAAGTGGGTTAATGGCTCTTCATTTTCCATAATAAAAATGAAGTATTAATTCGGGTCATTTACTCACTAACAGATATGGTAATTATTCTAAATGGGCTGTCAAGTAGGAAGATACAAAAGGCTGATTCATTTCCATTTTTGACACATCATCCCTTCACCTCCCCCTTGTGCACATATCTAACCCAATATCTAAATCATTACATATTAGCCCATTAATCACCACAATTAAAAAGAATAAAATAATTTCTCTCCTTTTCAATATAGGATTAAACATTTTCACTAACTCCTCATCTTTCATATTAATTCTCATATCTTTGTATTTATGTTATATTATAAATCAATTTCAATTATAAAATATTAAAATGCTCCAACACATACTGACCAAGCCGTGGCAAAGAAAAGCTCCAAGTAATGTTGCCGTTTGATTAGCCACGATAACAACTCCTTAAAGTCCATGAAGCTAGTGCTTTCTCGGCAAACCCAAGTAGAAGCATCTGTGCTTTCTCGACAAACCCAAGTAGAAGCATCCTCCCACACTACATCCAATTTGCTACACGACCAAAGGGCATGTAATGCAGTCTCGGGTTCCATTTTGCATCTATTATAGATTGGGCTTTTGATGATGGATCGACACACTAAGATTCTTTTGTTGGTAAGGAGTTTCTACATGCCTTCCACATAAGATTTTTCATCTTATTTGGAATTTGCAGGGACCAAATCCCTCTCCAAAGAGCTTTGTCTTGTTCCACATTATACTCAATACTGCCAAGTTCATCTTCAGCCTTTAAGAAATGATAACTTGACTTGCAATTATATATCCCATTTTGTGTAAATGGCCAGAACTAACTATCCTCACTCTCCATCCTTGAAAGAGGTAATTTTTTAATTACCTCTGCTTCATCCGAAATAAAGATGCCATCTATTACCCCATGATTCCACTGCCTTGTTTCATCATTAATAAGGATATCAACCCTTGTATCAGCCCTGGACGCAATTATAAGGGAGAGGACCTGAGGAGTTTGCTGCCATGAGAGCCAAAAAGTTTGCTCAATGCTAACTGTTTTCCCATTCCCAATCCTCCATCTACACCCTCTTGATAATACATCCCTTCCATGTAAAATACTAGTCTTGGCATATGATCCTCCTCTAGAGTTTTTGGCCTCCATTACAGTGCAATTAAGGAAAAAACGAGCCTTGAACACTTGATGAAACAAAGAGTCTAGATTTTTCAAAAGTCACCATGCTTGCTTAGCCAATAGGGAGTTACTGAACATAGCTAAGTCCCTAAAGCCCATTCCACCCACCAATTTTTATTTTGTCAACTCATCCCATTTCAACTAGTGGATTCTCCTCCTCTCTCCCCTTTAGCCCTACCAAAATTTTTTAATCATAGCTTCAATATCATGGCATAGTCCCAAAGGAATTTTAAAGCACCTCATGGCAAAGGTTGGATGCTTGGAAAACTACTTTGATCAAGACTTCACGCCCTGCTTGAGATAAGAGTTTCCCTTCCCAACCCTGCAACTTTCTCCAAACCTTTTCTTTGATGAAATTGAAGTTTTCTTTTTTCTTACCAACCAGAGATGGTAGGCCCAAGTATTGCTCATATTGTTTAATCTCTTGTAGTCCCAAAGCAATTTTTATCTTATGTTTGGTGCTCTCCAAGGTGGATTTACTAAAAAAGATGGCTGTTTTGTTTTTGTTTACTTTCTAACCCGAAGCTCTCTCATAATGGTCTAGGATTTCAATAATATGCTCACATTCATTGGAAGATACACTGCAAAAAAGCAAACTATCATTTGCAAACAATAAATGGGTTAGTTCAGGTCCTCTTCGGTAGAGAGAGAAGCCCTTAATGTCCCCAACTCTTGCAGCCTGTTGTATAAGCCCATGTAGGCCTTCAATACACAGGAGGAAAGGAAAAGGAGCTAGTGGGTCCCCTTGATGGATGTCTCTAGGAGAGTAGATCAAACCTTGAGGTTCTCCATTAACTAGGATAGAGTATGTTATTGTCTGACACACACCATGATTAGCCCAATTCATTTGTCATTAAAGCCATTTTTTCTCATAATATTTTCAAGGTACACCCATTCCACCCGGTCATAAGCCTTGCTCATATCGAGCTTAACAGCCATGAATCTTGTATCTCCTAAATCAAGATTTTTCATGCAATGAAGAGACTCAAAAGCAACAAGAATTTTATCAGTAATGAGCTTGTTTTTGGCGAAAGCAGATTGGTGTTTAGTGATGACCAATGGTAAAATTTTCTTAAGCCTATTGGCTAAAACTTTTGAGAAAATTTTGTAAAGAACATTGCACAAACTGATGGGGCGATATTCATGGACAAACTTAGGATTTTTTGTTTTAGGGATGAGGGTGACAAAGGTATGGTTTAATGGGTGAGGAAGAGTACTTGAATTGAGCCAAGATAAGGCTGAGCTTGTAACATCATTATCAACCACCCTCCAAAATTGTTGGTAGAACAAGGGGGCATACCATCAGGACCTGGGGCTTTAAGTGGGGTCATTTGCTTTGAGGCTGTTACAATTTCATATTCTAGAAAGGTCCTTGTAAGTGATGAATTCATGTCATTGGTAATCACCAAAGGAATGTGGTCTAGGGAGGCCACATGTGGATCCGGGTTTGATGTTGAGTAGAGCATTAATAGAATTTGATGAGAACCGAAGCAATTTCCTCCGTTTACACCTGCCAAATGTTAGATTCATCCATGATACCTTGAATCAAGTTTCTCTAATGTCTTTGAGTGGCTCGACTATGGAAAAATTTGGTGTTGCCGCCTTGTTTAAGCCAAAGCACCCTCGATTGTTGGCTCCACAATCGTGCTTCCCTGTCAAGGAGGACATTAATCTCTTCTTTTAGTTCTCGGACCCAGTAATTCTGCCCACTCTCTAGTGCTACAATCTCAGCTTGTATCAACAAGGACCTCTTCTTTTCCAACTCCTTTCTTACATTCCCAAAAATGTTGGAGTTCCACCAAGCCAGGTCTTTCCCACAAGTTTCGCCCCACTTTAGAATGCTGCTATCACTAGTTCCGTGTAGAGGAGAAGACTATGAGGCTTCTACAGTTTCAGCACATCGTTCATCCGATAACCACATTTATACAAATCTATAGGGTCGCTTTTGAGGTAGTGGCTCAAGACCAGATAAATGTGCTAACTATCCCACGATATTTTTTATATAACAATTACTTCATTTTGAATTTCTCCTATAAATGGAAAATAAATTAAAATATTCATTTTGGCTTAACAATTATCTCATTTTCAATTTCTCCTGTAAATGGAAAATAAATTAAAATATTTGTTTTGGTTTCAGAGTAATACCATTAAAGGTGTGAAATACTAAAAAAAACAAGAAATGTTTTTTTTTTTGTATTTTTTAAAATCATTTTAAAAAACCATGGGTCATCAATACATTAGCATTGAAATATGAAGTCAAGCAATTCGGAGTCTCAACATAACTCAAGGAATTATTGTCTAGTTCACCGGGTAGATCTCATTGCTTCGATCAAGTTGGAGCACTTTCAAAACAGTGCAGTCTAATGTCTAGTGAGTGGTTGTATCTAAACCAATCATGATTATGAGAGAGAGACTAGAAATACAAACCTTTTTTACAAAAAAAATTTATAAACTGATATGGTGAGTGATTATTGATAAATGAAAAAAAATGACGTTAGTGGTGAACTTAGATGAAAACTAATAAAAAGTTAGTCATATCAATAATTTGTAAAAATATTGTAAAACAGTTTGTGACAGTAGCATTACTCATATTTGTTATGTAATTTCCTAGGTTAAAATCTAAGAGTAATATTACAACTACAAACTATTTTACAACATTTTTACAAAATATTGATATGACCAACTTTTTATTTGTTTTCATCTAAGCTCACTATTAATATTACTTTGTCATTTAACAATAATCACTCATCACATCAGCAGTTTGTAAAAAAATTTGTAAAATAATTTGTATTTCTAGTATTATTCAAAATCCAATAACATTTATAATCTATTATTTATTATTTATTATTATAAATATATTAAAGTCGAAGCTAAGAGAATGTTCAATTTTGAAAACCTTAGAGTGTCTCATATTATCTAGGGTTTTGCTTACCTCTAGACTTTTTTAACTGAAGGTGTCCTTTTGTTTTAAATACACAATAACAAGTGATAGTAGGTTTTAATCTCCACATTTTATTTAGTTAGTAGGTGATGTGACAGTTTATCATTAAAACAAAATGAGATTTTAGTTAAAAAAGTAGTGGAGGTAAGCTAAACCATATTATCTCATAATTAACTTTGCACAAAATTAATCCAACACTCACACAACACCATGTATATGTAGATAGACACTGTATCCAAGCTCTTCGCTCTTTCCAGCAACTGCAAACTCTTGTCTTATGTCTTTTATATAATTATCGCTGCTTGTAGACTGATCCCACAACCACTCCTAGAGCTTCTTGAATATTTGGAATCATCTTTGTGTTTTTGCGATCAAGGTTCAACACACACAATATGGTGATCAAGGTGTTGGAATAGAAAGCATCTCAAGGATATTCAATTGGAGAGGTTGGAAGACTACGGAATTATCTCTCAAGATTTTTCTCAATTTTTACAGCCATCTTCCTCTATAGAGATTTGGGTTAAAATATGGTTTTAATACATGTAGAGTTTTAAGGGTTGAGGTGGCTACAGAAATAGCTGGAAGTAAAAATCTGTAGCTTCCAAAATAAGGTTTCAGTCGACTGATGGACCATCGAGTGTCTTACGAAGCTTTATGTCTGATCTTCATTTTTGCTTGACCAATCTTTAGATTTTACTTGAGCAAAGTCTTCAATCTTGCACATTGAATAGAAGTTTCAGTCTTCAATAAGCACAAAATCACCACCTAATGCAGGGATGGTGAAGAGACCGATTGAGTTGCATGCCCTTCGGTCATGCAAGTTGGCTGGTCAACCCAACAGGTATCGAGCCTAGAGTACACTGGCATTTGAGCAACTTGGGGCGGGTCCTTCATTGACTTGGTGGAGCAAGTCTAAAATAGTTTTTCTCCTTAAGATTTGGAATGTTCTCTACATTGTGGTAAGGAAAATTTGGAGCTACCTGAAGGGATTATACACGAAATTCCTAGATCTGTGAGATGCAAAAAATAGAGAAAAAAATATACGCCAAGAAAAAAATCACACACAAGACAGTATTTACTTGGTTTTGGCAATTTGTCTATGTCCACGGAATTGCAGGAATTTCACTATTCTCAAAGAAAAAATACAAAATGCGGTAGTACAGTTTTCTCTCTCAAAAACAACATCAAAACTGTAACAATATTATTTCAGGTCAGGTCATAATTTGGATCAAACACAACTAAGCTCTACAGAGCCCAACACTACTGAAAGGCATGCAAACACGCTTCTAATTAGTTTGAGGAATATCATCACAATTCACAGCCAAAGTGAGGGAAGAGTTTGTTCCTGATGGTCTCCTCTCCTCCAAGGTAGGGTTGGTACAAACTCATATAGAGCCTCTCATAACTTTGCTTCCGGCCATCATGGTTTTGTTAGAACAATGGCACTACGGAAGAGAATTCTTGATGCATCTTATGGTTGAGTTTGTGTGTTACTTGGGAGGAGTCTAAATCTTCTGTCCTACTTTTCCTGCTCCACTCTATACTCCACCAATAAAAACTTGCCACGTGTTCAAATCTTTAATTAATTACTACTATTAATTAATAACAGTAGCATTTAATAAGTCAATAATGATAATAATTAATTAAATATTTGAACACGTGGCAAGTTTTTATTGGTGGAGTATAGAGTGGAGCAGGAAAAGTGGGACAGAAGATTTGGACTCACTTGGGAGTTGGGGCTACCAAATTTTATATTGGAAAAGCATGGTTTATCAAGAACTCAAGTCTCTCTTGGTGACATAATTTAAATTTAAAGATATAAAATAAATTTTGAATTAATGGACTTAGATTCAGTATTTATGCACGTACTGGACTTGTTAAGATTATAACATGTGATCCAAAATGGACACGTCATAATTTTGACTAGTTTAGTTCAAGCAATCTTTGCCCATTACAATAATGGTGGATTGGAGATTGGAATTTCAGTTCTCATAATAAAGAAGAGCAAACTAGTTCTTTAATTACAAGGCTATTAGCAAAATCAAAAATTATATTGCAGCAATGGCAAAACAAGAAACTAAGAATTCTTTCTTACAAGAGGCATACAAAAATATTTATATATAAGTATTTTATTTATACAAAAAACATATTATTACACATCATATGACTAATAACAACAATTGTTTTCTCATGACAACCGCTACAACAAATGTAACTTTTTTCAAGAGTCAAAACCCTTAAAAAAAGCATTAAAAAACCTTGAGAAAAATTATTTTAAGAGTCCAATTGGCCCTTGGTATCCTTCGAAACTTATACCGACGAAAATGAAATTTTGAAGGCCTTCGTGACCCTTAAAACAAGTGTTATAATCTTATTTTGAGGGTCAAGAGACCCTTAAATAACCTTTTGCCAAGGTTTAAAAGATTTACATTTACAATCCTTGATAAATAAGGTTATTTAAGAGGTCTCTTCACCCTCAAAATAAGATTTTATTTTTTTATTTTTTAAAAACCACAATCATGCACAATATATATATATATATATATATATATATATATATATATATATATATATTTATAGATAGATATACACACACACAAAAAAAAAAATTACAATTGTTGAGATGATAAGCTATAATATTGATGTATAGCAAAAGTGATATCAATGGCCTCATATATTGTGAAAAAAGCTATAAAATTGATTGTCAATAGCTTGATTGTCAATAGCTTGATTGCAGCAATGCTGCCAAGTATCCAGCCAAAGAATATCTAAAACAGAGAGATATTTAAACACCACTAATCCCTTTATTAAAGTATATTGCTACAATTACACTTTCTTTGATCTCTAAACTCAAACCTACAAATTAACACCTATGATGTGTATCAATTTCAATATTGAGATTACTTAACAAATTAGGGACTGCATACAAACAGCCAATATGTCAATTATTGTTTAAGAGAAAAGATATCAACAACCACACTTTTTACAAAGACCAAATCTGTCCAAGAGTTAAAAGTTTTGATACATTTTATTCTTCATCATTATCTCCAAAGCAAGAAGTTATCAGCTAGTGCAATTGAACATTTCAGCCATTATGAGTGCCCTCAGGTTTCTGAAAAAGAGAGAATGATACAGATTATGAAATTGAAACGTGTAAGGAACACCAAAAGAAACACATGAAGAATAACCTAAAAGTAGGAACAGACTTCAGTGGAACCAAAACTAGTGAGATACCAAATCATCCAATAAATAAGCCTACACCTATATAAACTAATAAAGGGCCACAACATAGATCTTAAAACAAGCACAGTAATCATGGCATCCTATACCAGAGAAACCCATTCCACTAAAAACCTCTTTCTCTTTCACATCTTAGAATGCAAAAGACTGTCAAAAACACATCCAATTTCTTCAATTCAACCATGAATGATTCTGTGAAGTACACATGAACACTATAAGCAGTTTGTTTATGTCTCTAATTCTGAAAGAAATGCAGCATAAATCATAATCTTATGACATAAGAAGTAAAAGCTCACTCAATTGTGGTATTTTTTCTAATGATTGGTAGTAGAATCAATGATATTAAAAATTTAACAGAAGGCATCAAATTTGAAATAAATAGCAACAACAAATAAGCAAGCTCCAGCTCTCATGATATCAATCACTTGTAAAAGTAACTGAGAACTCAATTAACAGTATGGTTAAACAACATAATGTTTTGAAGGTAGAACTTGCCACCAGTGTTGTTAAAAGCGCACTTAAGTGCAAAGCGCAGAGCTCTTGGGGCTTTTTCCCTTTAAAGCGAAGCACCCTCACAAAAGCGCACTTTTTTGAGCTTTTTGTAAATTTTTTTTTTTTAATCTTGATTTGATTTTTAGCCATTAGATCTAAATATGTTTGATATAAGCCATTGATTTAATACATAAAAACTAATAGTGTGGTATGCTACCATACACCAAAGCCTATCTCTTTAGATATTTTTGAACTTTTAACCACAACCACACAAACAAACGCTAAATCAGACACTCACAAAGATAACATTACTTAACATTCTAGTACTTTTTAGCCTTTGCCTTCTTGGTTCTATACTTCTATTTTGATTCAACCATGCTTTGTAATCATGGCCATCAAATATCATGGTCGCATATATTTTGTAAAGCACAAAAGAATTATATAAATGTTACATAAATTATATAAAATGTTTTATTGTAATTTATATGATTAATTGATCACTTGATTGTTGTATTGATCATTAATAACTTTTTTTATAAATAATTATTTTTTTTTAAAATGTGCGCTTCACATCGATTAGGCGCGCGCTTGCGCTTTGCGCCTAGGATCTAGGAGGCCTTTTCGCTTTAGTGTGCTCAGCGCTTTTAACAACACTGCTTGCCACTACAATTTACATGCAGAAACAAATTGATAATTTGTCTTTTTTCAATTTGTGTAGGTGTCCTGAAAATAAAATCATTTAACTCACTAGAACAGTATATAATTATCACCAAAAAAGAAACCTCAAGCTAAATATAACTCGATTAAAAAAAAAAATTGAAGCTTACATGAAACAAACTTAGAGGAGAAGAACTTCATTACTTGTTCAATTAAAGTGAGAAATAAAATCCACTGGAAATGCTCTTATGTGTAAACTCACAGAGCAGAAGATGAAAAAAATTACAGAACTAATCCAGTTTCTGAACTTGGCTGTAAACTCAAACTAGAGAAGCTGCTCTTTAAGTCTCTGGCCAAGTCTTCCCTGTCTGCAACATCTAGATGACACAAAACCCTCTTATACACTGCAAAGTTTGGTCTGAAACTGTAATACCCGAAAAGAAAAGAAAAGAAAAATTAAAAGGAGGGGTATTTAAGTAAATTTGTTTATGGGGTCAATTGTTATAATTAAAATTACTAAGGGGTTTTTAGAAAATAAGGTTGAAACCCTAGTTTATATAGTCTAATTTAAGTCAGCGTATACTGACAGATGTTTTGAGGAGGAATTGGCCAAAATACTCAAGTAGAGAAGATTTGACTGCACAATTGAGATAAGAGCCTAAGAAATCTCATTCTTTGTCAGATTTAGATTTTATATGGATTTAGAATTTTTTTTTTATGTGAGAATTTCGGCCAACAGTGAGACTTTCTGCATAATTTTCTTAAAGGAGTAGTACCGGATTGATGGAGTTATAAAAAAAAAAAAATTGCTTGATGAAAAGAAGGAACACCAACTTCTTTAGGATTTATTATTATTTGTTTATTGATTTGGTAGAGGAAGAATAGAGCTTCCATAAAGCTTGTGTCAGAACATCATTTGGGTGATTTGTCCTCATGCCAAAAGAAAGCTAGAGGCGGCAGGAGCAAATATATATATATATATATATATATATATAAATCCATAGAATAATCCCCTTGACAAAGCAATGTGCCAACGCCAGCTTCTTTTTAATTTTTTTTTTTATTATTATTATTAGTTCATTGGTTTGGTTATTGAGGCATATAGGGAAGTCAACAAGTGATCATGGAACATGGTCTAGGCGATGCTTTTAACCCTATATGACAATATGTATCCTAGGTTTTAATTGGAGGCAATAGAGGATATATACAAGGATTTTTACTTTGAGATAATAAAAAAAAAGAAATTATTGGATAATTTTAGTAGTCGCTCTGTTGGTCGGATACCGTTATAAATCATTCTTAAATTATTTGATTATTGAGTGAATAGTACTTGCAAACTTGTTTTAGGTAATACCTAAGGATTTTAGAAGAAGTGTTAGGGAGAAGTTCCTTTTGGTACAACTTTTGGAGGTAAGTAACCTTATCCTAATTGGGTTTTATTTTGCTTATGTTAATGTATTTTTAACTACTAAAAATTTGTATATAACTGTTACAATTTTATTTCTATTGTATCACTAATTTCAAAGTAAAGAATTATCACAAATATATCTAGTTACTGAATATATGATGTGTTTTGTTTAATTGTTTTTAGCCATACTGATTCAAAGTAAAGAATAAAGAATTTCCACAAATATATATGAGCATTGAATATAAGATTTATTTTATTTAATTGTTTTTTTTTTTGCTATATTGATTTAAAGTAAGAAATATAGAAATATCACAAATGTATTGAAAATATTGAAAATATGATTATATGTATATGCAATTGAATAAGATATATTTTGTTAGAAATTGTGAGTTCATATATATGATTATAGACAGTCTGACCATAAATTGATTCTGATACCCAAACCAATGGGGGTTATTCATTGGTACTCTGATGCCCAGTCGCGGGGATATAGCGTGACCATAGTCATAAGATTATTAAGAAATAAGAATTTCATTGAATATTTAATTTATTTTGAGTCCTTAAACTACACATATGATTATGGAAATGTTTAAGTATTGGAACTATTTTGAGACACAAACATTGCTTATGAGTTTTGGAACGTATTGTAAGTTATGGCTTCTGGATATATGAGAAACTTACTATTTTCTAAACCATCTATGATATACTTGTAAGAGTAAAGTATGTGATCTATGTGCAACCTATTATTTTAAGACTATGAAACTTCTTCAGTTAATTTGAAAACACATATTACACCTATTACTTTATGGATCTATTACTTGATAGAACTTCATAGGATTTTGGTTACTTATTGAGTTATCACTCACCCCCCCCCCCTCTTTCTCCTTTCAGATTTTGATCAGGAAGAGTAGCATATGTTGGGGCTTCCGCTGGGATGTGTGCCCGAGTGAAGTTTAGGAAATCAATGGAATAAGATTTGAATTTTTATGTTTAAGATTACCATTTTGTGTGGACCCTCAAATTTAAAGGGTTTAGTTATTTATTTATTTTTATTTTGATGTTGGAAGATTATTATTTAAAGATCTTTCAAGATTTGATTATTGAGGATATTTTCAAATTTATGGACTTGATGAAATTTTCTTTGAGGATAACTCTTTAATTGTTATGAGGGCCTTACATACTTGTAGGTGTAAACTTTATAAGTGTGTGGCCGTTGTCACGTGCCTAGCTCTCACTTGGGTTTGGGGCGTGACAATATTTATGGTATCAGAGCTCTAGGTTGGATCCTTAGGCATTGATTTATGAAACTAAATGGTGAGAGGGGGGTAGAAATTAGGCATTTGGGGATACGTTGTATGATATATACACTAAATGAGTTTCGGATCTGTTTTCTTTTTTTATTATTAGAAATTTGATGACATGTCAATTTGTCATGTGCATATTGAACAGAGGTTAGGATGCCACCTCGTAGCAAAAACACTGGGAACATTCCCAACGACTCTGGCAATGGTAGGAATCAGCAAGATGAGAACCAAGAGTTTAGGCACGATCAAGGCCAGCCACCAGAGATGATCCAGATGATGCAGACCTTTGTTGGAGTAGTCCAACAACAGGTCACTACTGGAGAAAACTTGGCTAGGATGATGGAGCAACGCCGAGGTCATCATGGTGGGATGATTGAATTCAAGAGGTTGTCTCCTCCAACTTTTAAGGGGACTACTGAGCCTATGGAAGCAGAAAAATGGATCATTGAGATGGAGAAAGTATTCAAAGTCCTTGAATGCTCTGAGGGTGAGAAAGTGACTTATGCAGCCTATATGTTGCGTGGAGATGCTTATGACTGGTGGCGGTTGGAAGAAGACAAACGTGGCCAAGAGACTGAGCCTTGGACTTGGGAGCTATTTAAGTCTGTATTCTATGAGAAATATTTTCCTAAGAGCATCCGTTTTCAGAAGGAAAAAGAGTTTATCAGGCTGACACAAGGTAACATGACAGTTGCTCAATATGAAGCAGAATTTTCCAGGTTAGCCAAATTTGCTCCAACAATGGTGGTGGATGAAGAAACTAAGGCTCGAAGGTTTAAAGATGGATTAAGGTTCCGAATCAAGCAAGGAGTTGTGCCCTTTGAGTTAACTACGTTTAGGGCAGTGGTGAGTAAGGCTTTATTAGTGGAGATGGGGCTTAATGAGGCTCGAGCGAAGAGATAACAACCGAAGAAGAGGCCTAGGCAAGGAGAGCAAAGCTCTAGTTTTCAAGCCAAGAAACAAGGAACACAACGTGCGATACCAAGGCAACGCAAAGTGCTCTCGATGTGGTAGGTCTCGTACGGATAAGGATTGCCCTTTGGAATGCGGAGCATGTTTCTCATGTGGACAAAGGGGTCACGGGATTCTTTGAGTGTCCCCCAACGGAAGGAGGGTCGAGACCATTCCAAGACCAACAACGGGACGAATCGGGGAGCAAGCCAAAGGCCCGAAGATCCAAGGAAGGGTTTATGCACTTACTCGACGGGATGCTAATACTTCTAATGTTGTGGTAACAGGTATTATTCCAGTTTCCACAACTTATGCTTATGCATTGTTTGATCCTGGTGCCACTCACTCCTTCATATCTACTAATTTTGCAAAGAAACATAATTTTAAATTTGAGCCTATGGAGTCTGAATTATGTGTGGATACCCCAGTTGGGGGTGTAGTAGTTGCTGATAGTGTTTGCAAGGCTTGTGTTGTCAAAATAGCAGATAGAGAGTTACTTGCAGATCTAACATTGTTGGAGATGCGGGATTTTGACATAATCCTTGGGATGGATTGGTTGGCTGCCCATTATGCCATAGTTGATTGTCATAGGAAGAAGGTAATTTTCCAAGTACCTGGTGAGATAGAGTTCTGTTTTGTGGGAAGTGGGGCATATACTTCTCCACGGGTGATTTCAGCTTTACAAGCTAGACGTATGATGAGGAAAGGGTGTAAAGGATATTTGGCCACCGTGAGAGACACACAACGAGGTGAATTGAAGCTAGAGGACATCCTTGTAGTGAAAGAGTTTCCAGAAGTGTTTCCAGAAGACTTATCAGGGTTACCACCAGATAGGGAGATAGAGTTTTCTATTGACCTATTACCAGGTTCTAGCCCAATTTCTAAAGCCCCATATCGAATGGCACTGTGAGTTAAGGGAATTAAAAGAACAACTTCAAGAGTTTGCTTGAAAAGGCTTCATCGAGGCCTAGTGTTTCCCCTTGGGGTGCACCGTATTGTTTGTAAAGAAAAAGGATGGGAGTATGCGACTTTGCATTGATTATAGAGGAAATGAATAGAGTGACGGTGCGAAATAAGTACCCTTTACCAAGGATAGAGGATTTGTTTGATCAACTCCAAGGAGCACAGGTTTTCTCTAAGATTGATCTTCGTTCTGGTTACCATCAATTGAAGATTAAGACCACTGATGTGCCTAAGACAGCCTTCCGTACAAGATATGGCCATTATGAATTTTTGGTGATGCCTTTTGGCTTAACCAATGCACCAGCAGCCTTTATGGACTTGATGAATAGGGTGTTTAAACCCTTCTTAGACAAATTTGTTGTGGTTTTTATTGATGATATTTTGATATATTCTAAGAGTGTGGAGGAGCATGAGAATCATTTGAGGCTTGTACTACAACTATTGCAGGAGAAGAAGTTGTATGCGAAGCTTAAAAAATGTGAATTTTCGCTAGACATTGTTGCATTCCTTGGGCATGTTGTGTCTAAAGATGGGATTGTTGTTGACCCTAAGAAAGTGGAAGCAGTAGTAGAATGGAATAGACCAAACAATGTGACAGAGGTTCGTAGCTTTTTGGGATTAGCTAGTTATTACAGGAGGTTTGTTGAAGGATTTTCTCACTTAGCCATGCCTTTGACTCGCTTGACCCAAAAGGTAGCTACGTTTGAGTGGACCGGAAAGTGTGAAGAAAGCTTTCAGGAATTGAAGAGAAGGTTGGTGTCAGCACCCATTCTCACCGTACCTTCAGGAAGTGGAGGTTTCACCATTTATAGTGATGCCTCCAGGAAAGGCTTGGGGTGTGTTCTTATGCAACACGGGAAGGTAGTGGCATATGCCTCGAGACAGTTGAAGCCTTATGAGCAAAATTATCCTACACATGACTTGGAGTTAGCTGCGGTGGTTTTTGCACTAAAAATTTGGAGGCACTATTTGTATGGAGAACAGTGTGAGATATTCACTGACCACAAGAGCCTCGAAGTACCTCTTTACTCGAAAAGAGTTGAATATGAGACAAAGAAGATGGTTGGAGCTAATAAAGGACTATGACACGACTATTAGTTACCATCTGGAAAAGCTAATGTGGTAGGCGATGCTTTAAGTAGGAAGTCTACGGGAAATTTGGCAACATTGTTGACTACACAAAAACACATCCTAGAAGATTTGAGGAAGATGAGGATAGAAGTACGGTTTCATGAAGCGAAGGCACATCGGCAAACTTTAGAGTTCAGCCTACCTTGATTGAAAGGATAAAGACTGCACGCAAAGTAATGATCCACGGTTACGAGAAGATAAGAGATTTGATAAATCTAAGCTCTCAATCTGAGTTTTGCATTCATAAGGATGGATCCTTGAGGTTCGATAATCGGCTTTGTGTACCAAATGATCCCAACCTTAAGGCGAAATTCTAAAGGAGGCTCATAACACGAGTTACACGATACATCCGGGGCACTAAGATGTATCGGGATTTAAGGGAGACTTTTTGGTGGAACAACATGAAGAGGGAGATTGCTCAATATGTTGCTCAATGTCTAGTGTGTCAACAAGTCAAGATGGAGCATCAAAGACCGGCTGGATTTTTGCAACATCTTCCCATTCCAGAACGGAAGTGGGAGGACATTACTATGGACTTTGTGACGGGGCTGCCTAGAACCCCTACTGGTAAGGATGCAATTTGGGTGATTGTGGATCGGTTGACAAGATCTGCACACTTTTTGGCCATTAGGGTGGATTTCACACTTGAAAGGTTAGCTAGATTGTATATCAATGAAATAGTGAGATTGCATGGTGCTCTTGTGTCCATTGTGTCTGATAGAGACCGAAGATTTGTGTCTCAATTTTGGGAAAGCGTGCATAAGGCAATGGGTACTAACTTGAAGTTCAGCACAGCCTTTCACCCTCAAACAGATGGACTTTTAGAAAGAACTATACAAACATTGGAAGATATGCTGAGAGCTTGTGTAATTGATTTCAAAGGTTCATGGGATGAACATCTACCTTTGGTGGAGTTTGCATATAATAATAGCTACCAGGCAAGTATTAAAGCAGCACCATATGAGGCTTTGTATGGTAGGAAGTGTAGGTCTCCTATATGTTGGGATGATGTTGGAGAAAAAAGATTATTGGGTCCTGAGATTGTACAGCAAACAGTAGATAAAATTCAAGTGATTAAAGGGCGGCTACAAACAGCTCAAAGTAGGCAGAAGAGCTATGCAGACCTTAGAAGAAGGAAATTAGAGTTCCAAGTAGGTGATCATGTGTTCTTGAAGATTTCACCTACTAAAGGAGTTATGAGATTTGGTTTTCGAGGTAAATTAAGCCCTCGTTTTGTAGGACCTTTTGAAGTCTTGGAGAGGGTGGGTAATGTTGCTTATAGGCTCGCCTTACCACCTTCTTTATCAGGGGTACATAACGTTTTCCATGTCTCAATGTTGAGGAAATATGTTCCAGACCCTAGTCATGTAGTGGATTATGAGCCTCTAAAATTAAGAGATGATTTATCTTATGAAGAGCAACCAGTTAAAATTGTGGACAAGAAGGAGCAAGAGCTAAAGCGTCGTACCATACATTATGTCAAGGTTCAATGGAGGAACCGATCTGTGAGAGAGGCTACATGGGAGTTAGAAGATGAAATGAAGGAGAAATACCCATACCTTTTTGAGTACTATGGTTTGTCAAGTTTAGAATACTAAAATTCTTTTAATGTTGGGGAGAATGTAATACCCGAAAAGAAAAGAAAAAAAAATTAAAAGGAGGGGTATTTAAGTAAATTTGTTTATGGGGTCAATTGTTATAATTAAAATTACTAAGGGGTTTTTAGAAAATAAGGTTGAAACCCTAGTTTATATAATCTAATTTAAGTCGGCGTATCTTGACGGATGTTTTGAGGAGGAGACTAGCCAAAATACTCAAGTAGAGAAGATTTGACTACACAATTGAGGTAAGAGCCTAAGAAATCTCATTCTTTGTCAGATTTAGATTTTATATGGATTTAGAATTTTTTTTTTATGTGAGAATTTCGGCCAACAGTGAGACTTTCTGCATAATTTTCTTAAAGGAGTAGTACCGGATTGATGGAGTTAGAAAAAAAAAATGCTTGATGAAAAGAAGGAACACCAACTTCTTTAGGATTTATTATTATTTGTTTATTGATTTGGTAGAGGAAGAATAGAGCTTCCATAAAGCTTGTGTCAGAACATCATTTGGGTGATTTGTCCTCATGCCAAAAGAAAGCTAGAGGCGGCAGGAGCAAATATATATATATAAATCCATAGAATAATCCCCTTGACAAAGCAATGTGCCAACGCCAGCTTCTTTTTAATTTTTTTTTTTTTTATTATTATTATTAGTTCATTGGTTTGGTTATTGAGGCATATAGGGAAGTCAACAAGTGATCATGGAACATGGTCTAGGCGATGCTTTTAACCCTATATGACAATATGTATCCTAGGTTTTAATTGGAGGCAATAGAGGATATATACAAGGATTTTTACTTTGAGATAATAAAAAAAAAAGAAATTATTGGATAATTTTAGTAGTCGCTCTGTTGGTCGGATACCATTATAAATCATTCTTAAATTATTTGATTATTGAGTGAATAGTACTTGCAAACTTGTTTTAGGTAATACCTAAGGATTTTAGAAGAAGTGTTAGGGAGAAGTTCCTTTTGGTACAACTTTTGGAGGTAAGTAACCTTATCCTAATTGGGTTTTATTTTGCTTATGTTAATGTATTTTTAACTACTAAAAATTTGTTTATAATTGTTACAATTTTATTTCTATTGTATCACTAATTTCAAAGTAAAGAATTATCACAAATATATCTAGTTACTGAATATATGATGTGTTTTGTTTAATTGTTTTTAGCCATACTGTTTAAATTTAAATAATAAAGAATTTCCACAAATATATATGAGCATTGAATATAAGATTTATTTTATTTAATTGTTTTTTTTTTTTTGCTATATTGATTTAAAGTAAGAAATATAGAAATATCACAAATGTATTGAAAATATTGAAAATATGATTATATGTATATGCAATTGAATAAGATATATTTTGTTAGAAATTGTGAGTTCATATATATGATTATAGACAGTCTGACCATGAATTGATTCTGATACCCAAACCAATGGGGGTTATTCATTGGTACTCTGATACCCAGCCAATGGGGGTTATTCATTGATACTCTGATGCCCAGTCGCGGGAATATAGCGTGACCATAGTCATAAGATTATTAAGAAATATGAATTTCATTGAATATTTAATTTATTTTGAGTCCTTAAACTACACATATGATTATGGAAATGTTTAAGTATTGGAACTATTTTGAGATACAAACATTGCTTATGAGTTTTGGAACGTATTGTAAGTTATGGCTTCTGGATATATGAGAAACTTACTATTTTCTAAACCATCTATGATATACTTGTAAGAATAAAGTATGTGATCTATGTGCAACCTATTATTTTAAGACTATGAAACTTCTTCAGTTAATTTGAAAACACATATTACACCTATTACTTTATGGATCTATTACTTGATAGAACTTCATAGGATTTTGGTTACTTATTGAGGTTTCACTCACCCCCCCCCCCCCCCCTCTTTCTCCTTTCAGATTTTGATCAGGAAGAGTAGCATATGTTGGGACTTCCGCTGGGATGTGTGCCTGAGTGAAGTTTAGGAAATCAATGGAATAAGATTTGAATTTTTATGTTTAAGATTACCATTTTGTGTGGACCCTCAAGTTTAAAGGGTTTAGTTATTTATTTATTTTCATTTTGATGTTGGAAGATTATTATTTGAAGATCTTTCAAGATTTGATTATTGAGGATATTGTAGGGTGTAAACTTTATAAGTGTGTGGCCGTTGTCACGTGCCTAGCTCTCACTTGGGTTTGGGGCGTGACAGAAACCCTTTTTAATCATTTCCAAAAGAATATTTCATGCAATGACCCTTAGCTTCTTTATCCCAATTACTCTCTAAAACTGCTATTATCCTTAGTACTCTGTTTATATATATATATAAGAATTCGATCATCTAATACTAATACTTGACAGTTTACACCTGGCCTTTGAGAACACAGGCGACAGGACTGCCACATTAAAATGAATTGGATAATTGTTATCTCAACCGATATGACAGGACTGCTACACTAACAGGGATATCATTTATTAAGAAATAGCAATAGCATCAACATGTTGTATTATCCAAGCATGAAAACCGTATATTAAATTTGTAAAAATCTTCAATGAGGGACACAACTTAAGTTGCCCTTAACCAGAAAAGAGTACTAAATCAAGTGGAAAAGCCTGCATAAAAAATTATTTCAATGTAGAGTTTGAGACATTATATAATACAATAGATAAAATACGCAAAACAGAATAAAGTACTTTCCTTTCCAGACATTTATAGCAATAATGTATAAAAAGTGCAACTCATAACATATGAGACTGCACAATGATGAACTCCAAAAAGCATAGTGCAAAAAGACCAAGTTGATGATCTTAAGCTCTAAGGATATGATAAATGCAAGTACAAGGCAATCAAAAGAGGAACCAGAAACAGTCTACCAGCCCACTGTTTCTATGACTAGAAACAGTTTTTTTTTTTGGTGAAAAATTCATATTCCATGAGATTGTTTTAAATTTTTATTAGAGCCAGAGGAAGTTGCTTCAATTGAGTGCATAACTAGAGCACTCATGAATTTCAGAGTGGGGGAAGGTGGAGGCTATTATACACTTTTGGCATGGTAATGAATGGCCATTGTATCAGATTTTTGGTCATATATGTAGGTTATTAATTTTTTAGTATAACACAGGCAGTGGCAGCATGATGTATGCTTAGTCGTCTAGCATATTTGGAGACAACAACAATTTGGATTGGCATCTGAGTATGTTAGATCAATTTGTTCTGTTTCAAATCAACAGTTTGCTAATAAGACGAGTTCTATAATTTTACAGCAGTCCATTCTTCTTTGGATGAAATTTATAAACAGGAGAAACTGTAGCACAAAAAATTCACAAAAGAAGTCACAACCTCTTTCATTGTAAAGCATATAATAACATGCCAGCAAAGTCCAATCAGAGAAACTTCTATGCAGCAAGATGTTTAGAGCATCCAATGGTGAAACTCACAATATGCAGCAGGGTGCCTTTCTGATTTACTTAAAATTCAATTATCACCCACAGCATTTTTCATAAGTAAGATAATAGGAAATTTATCAATTATTAAAAAAAATAACCCTGTAATCTTTCATTAATCTTCCATATACAAAGAAAATGTCTATTTTTTTTATAAGAAACCAAGTCTATATCTATTAAGCTAAAATTATCATTATAGCACCAATGCAAAAGTATCAGATATAAAAACTTAAAACAAGGAACTTTCCGTGTAAGTTGTAACAAAAGTTGTGGCAAAAATGATGGGTGTAACATTACTCAAGAAATATTATTAGATAGTATTTTTTTTTTTCATCAAGTGATAGAAACTTGTTTCATACGCTATGTGATGTGACTGGTCACGGAAGGAATTGGAGAGGCACTAGTTGTGAAGGAAGTAGGCCTCATATTTTAATACAAGCTAGTCACTAATTCTTGTGATGCGCAAAAAAATTAATATGATTATTTTTTATTGAATAATTGTTGATTTTTTTTTTTTTGAGAAAGAATAATTATTGAATTAATATATTAGATTATATATATATATATATATATATATATATATATATTTTAAGTCAATATGTGTTATTTGAAATTATGTTAGAAGTTTTTTGTAGTATAACATAATATATTTTGTAGTCGGGTATTATATATAGTGAGATATGTATGAAAACGCAACGCAATAAAAAAGTTTTCTTTTATTTTATAGTGTGAGAATTGTAAGTGCATAATTGCACCTAGACCCAAAAACAATTATGGGCTTAGGTCCAATGAGCCTTAAACAATGAAATTTGTAGAGTGTGGGTTTGAAATCTAATTTAGAAGTGCTGGAAACTTGATAACAGGCTAAGGTGTGAAGATACTTGTAAATAGTAGATGATAATTGCAAAGGGACCTCCTCGGACGTAAGCCGAGGACCACTTCTGTATTATTTCTCTTTCTTTCTTAAAGGTTACAATTCTTAATTTCTTTCTTTGTGACTAATCGATCCTCTTTTCTTTGGCCTTCACCCCCTTTAAATACTTCTTCCCTTTGTGCTTTATCCACGTGTTGCTCAAATCTCCTCCCCCCAGATATTTCTTCTCTTAGTACTTTAAATAGTAACCAGAAGTTTCGGTTCTACTGTTCAGGGGTCACTTTCCCATTAATGCAGCCAGTGAGGTAGGTGCAGGGTCTTTAATGTGGAGGTGACAGCCTTTGCCTAAGATATTTTTCTAACACCGGTGCATCTAAAAGGTTCAGGGATTCCCTCTTTTAACCAACAGTCCTTCCGGAACTTTGCCTTGACCTTTATAGTGAATCTCCGAGTTCTCTTGGGTCTATCCGAGGAGAAACTCACCCTCAGATGTATCCTCGGACCCTCGGCGTATGGGCCGATTTGCAGTACTAACAGGTTCTTAATTTAAGAACAGGTCGGCCCTCCTTGTTAGAGACCAAATGCCTGCTTGGGTCCTTTTACTCCCCACAATAGCCCCTCAAAACTCTATTTTTCAGCATCCGAGGAGAAAAATAGGGTTTTGATCCAACGAGAACTTACCCCACATGTTTTGTAAATAACCACGTGTGTGGAGATCGTTTCGTGTTCCAGAGGATGCCATTTGGCGGTTTCAATTTAAAAAACGCTCGCATTTATGACCACAAGTTACACCTTGTTCCCCACGTTCAACGGTGAGATGAGCATCCAACGGCCCTTGTTGCCCCCCTGAAAATTTGGGCAGGACGGATGCAATTTCGAGGCCGCTTCCCGCACGTCGTAACGCTTTAGAAACACGCGCCTTCGTTTATTTCTGCAGAGGCTAATCACATCAAAACATCAGTAGTTGCCTTTTCTCTGCAGAAATTCGTGGAAACTCGCACAACTTCAAACTTATAAGTTCCTATTTTTTCTTTAATCCATTCTCCTCGGATTCTGTCCTCGGCTCCCACCTCAATCACTCTCCCTCTTAAAACTCAATCTTTCGTTCCTTTCTGATGGGTAAATTCAAGTGTTTAGTTGACACCGCCGCTGGAATGGAAGGTTTTAGAGCCAAATACCACATTCCCAGCGACGTAGGTTTAAGATACTGTCCGACGAAAGCCGTGGCTGGGTCTAGGAAAACGGGAGAGGTTATCATCCCTATGATTGCCTTTATAGAAGGGGGGATGACCCTCCCTATGAGAAGCACGACCAGGGAATACCTCCGTAACCACCGGTTGTGTCCTGACCAGTGTGCTCCCAACGTCTTTAGAGTCTTAGGAAGTATTGACGCTCTAAACGAGCAGATGAGTCTAAATCTGACTTGGCATGATGTCGTTTTTATGTACGAATGCCACAAACTTACTAGGGTAGGCTATTATATCAAATCCCGCTCTAGCGTAGTTAGGTTAATTTCTTGTCTGCCTAAGTCCAATAAAGGCATGAAGGACGACTACCTCATCACCTCAGGCAACTGGCACGACGGCCCCCACTGCCTAGTCGAATGGGGAGATCTAGGTGTGACTCCTTAGGATCTAACTTCCCACCCTATAACTCCATCTAAACATTTTAGAATGTCATTTGCATTTACAAACCGTTCGACTTTGATTTATCACATGTCTTACAAATCTGACCATGTTTGTCTGTTTTGGTGTCTTCCCTTGCAGATAAACAACACGTGCGCCCGCGCTTGAGCCACTGCAACGTTGCGGATTTGAACCGAGTGCTACGCTCAGAAGTTTTCGTGAGTGAAGACTTGCAACTTAGAGCGGCTCACTTGATACTATGGTACGACCCTATATCCTCGGACTTCCAGGAGATCGAGAACGCAATCGTTGCGGGTGACCGGAGGCGTAGGAAGATCCACGTAGCCCGACCGCACTTCTTAGCCGACCACGACATTCCTGACGACCCCCACACCATACTGTACACGCAACTCATCGCGGCAATCCCTCTTGCCATGCACTCTCAGGCAACTGTTGTCCCAGAAGAGCAAGTGTCTTCGTCGAACACGTTGGACGAGGAGATAAACAAGTTTCAACTTGAGGACGTCCAAAGACCTCGTGGAAGCCCGTTTGTTGTCCTTTCCGACGAGGAAGAGGAACCTGCCGAGACCTCTGGGATAGCCAGCCTAGTGATAGCACGTCCAGACGACAGATCTATTGAAGAAGATATGGACATGCTTAAGGGCCTCCTAACCGTGAGAGGCGAGAGAGTTGCCAAGAAGGGAGCGAGGGGATCTCAAGCTCCCCCAGCCTTGCCGCCACCCCCTCCTCCAGCCAACCCCAAGCCTCCTGCTGACAATCCGAAGAAGAAAAGGAAGGTGGAGGCCGAGGGGCCTGGTGGCGAGAAGCAGAAAAAGCTGAAACAGCAGCCACCGCAGGCTCAGCAGCAGAAGCTGGACAAGGGCAAAGGGCGCGCCCGTTCAGTTGAAAGTGGGGAGATCAGGGACATGGCCGAGGTGCGTTGAGCACCGGCTATGTGGTCTTCTGAACTAAGACTGGATGAAGCACCAATTCCCCTTCAGTCTAACATCAGGGCATTCCAACAAGGCCATGCCCTCCACCTGGCCGAGGCGTTGGAGCATCCTTTTCTGCTGCCCAAGGACATGGAAGCCTTGGAAAAGATGAGCTAGCCTTAGCTGTTCCTTTCTTTGAAAAGGGATTTAGCTCTGGTAAGTTCCACTTCGTACTTATACTCTAAGGTCATTTGTAAACACTTTATCGCGTTTAACCCCCTAACATTTTTCACAGGCCATCCAAGAAGTTTTCGTTGCCGAGAAGTTCGTGGAGGATTCTTGGAAGCGAGTTGGAATGGAGTAGGAGATACAGCAAGAGATGGAAAAGTCCCTAAGCCAGGCCCTAGCGGAAAATGGGAAGCTTACTTCACAGCTGGCCGACCTAAAAAGAGAGAAGGACGGTGCCGAAGCCAACCTAAAAACGATGAAGAATTGAGTGGAAGGGCAATGTAAGCTTCTTCACCAAAAGGATGATGAGCTCTCCCAAGCCCAACGGGCACGCTCTGACTTGGAGAAGGAGCTTGCACGAATGAAGGAGGAAGCTCACACCTTCAAGCATTCACTGGAGGCTGCGAAGCAGGCCAGTTATCAGGAGGGAGTGGTTGCAACACAGGACCAGCTGACAGAAGCTTTCGCAGCCTTGTGCCAAGAATACTGTCAGCAGGTCTAGGGGGAGGCTTTAAACGCAGCAGGGGTTCCTCAAGCTTCCGAGCTGAGGAAGCCCGAGAACGTTTGGCTTCCCCTTGACATACAGGAGATAGAAGACACTCATGTTGTTGCCTCTCCTGCCCTTCCTCCCGTGGTGCCAGAACTCGTTCCTGATCCTACAAAACATGAAGGTTCCCATAAAGAGAAGGACAGGTGTGAAGGTGTCGAGAAGGAGCAAAGCCAGAATGTGGAGCCTATCATTCCTTCAACAGACAAAGGGAAACAAGTCTTGTCTGCCTTTGAGTTGGAATTAAAAAGCACCGAGGCTGGCAGCACTTCCCTTCAAGATCCCCCTCCAAAAGCTTAGGGCCTAGCATAGGACTTCTTCTGTACTTTGCAGTTTTTCACATAATGATGTATTCTATTTACATTTAATAAAGAACAATTTTATTCAATTCTCATTCGAGTTGTATTTATTTTACTTTGTCCTTTTTATGCTTGTCATGAAAGTTTTCACTAACACGTAGCTAAAGAAAGAACGGAATAAATAAGTTTAACTCCAACAGTTGAACAATTATAACCTTTAAACAGCCATATGCATACTTGCTTTGCAAAGTAAGACATTCAAGAATCTGACAAGAATTAACTTAGTTTGGATGGTATACAGTGCCTTACTTAGAAAACCCACATGATAGCTAAACTTTGTAATCTGAGATACCAATTTTAGTATAGTGTAAGGTCCGAGGACCATACCTTACAAAACTTTTGTTTTAATACTTACAGATGTACAACTTAAGATCCAATTTAACAGATGGTAAGGTATTGATTTCCACAAAGTGTGTGATAAGAATAAGAACAATAACTAAAAAATGTTAATTTCCCTAACTAGGGCTCTTTTTAACAAATAACAAGACATCAATTTCCATCGGGTTTGTGGTCCGAGGACCATACAAAACCAAGTTTCTATTTGATACTCAATAACAATAACTTCAAATGTTAATTTCTCCAAAGTAGAAGATCCGAGGACCCGGCATAACTAAGGTTCTGTTTAACAAATGATAAGATATCAATTTCCACAAGGTTTGTGGTCCAAGGACCATATTTAACCAAGTTTCTATTTGACACTTAAGAATAGTAACTTCAAATGTTAATTTCCCCAAAGTAGGAGGCCCGAGGACCCGGCATAACTAAGGTTCTGTTTAACAAATGATAAGATATCAATTTCCACAAGGTTTGTGGTCCGAGGACCATGCTTAGCCAAGTTTCTGTTTGACACTTAAGAATAGTAACTTCAAATGTTAATTTCCCCAAAGTAGGAGGCCCGAGGACCCGGCATAACTAAGGTTCTATTTAACAAATGATAAGATATCAATTTTCACAAGGTTTGTGGTCCGAGGACTATACTTAACCAAGTTTCTGTTTGACACTTAAGAATAGTAACTTCAAATGTTAATTTCCCCAAAGTAGGAGGCCCGAAGACCCGGTATAACTAAGGTTCTGTTTAACAAATGATAAGATATCAATTTCCACAAGGTTTGTGGTCCGAAGACCATACTTAACTAAGTTTCTGTTTGACACTTAAGAATAGTAACTGTAAGCCCCTAATGTATTCACAACTTTGAACTGCTAACCAACAAAAGCACCTTTTATTAATAATAATACCTTCGAAGGTTATTTACATTCCATGGGCGTTGTACAATTCTTTCATCTAGGTCAGCTAGTCAATGCGACCTTACGCCTGCTACTGAAACAATGCGATAGGGCCCTTCCCAGTTTGGTCCTAGCTTACCCCAAGCTGGGTTCTTAGCAGTACCCACAACTTTTCTTAGTACAAGATCCCCAGGTGCGAGTGGCCTTAACTTCACGTGGGCGTCATACCTCCGCTTAAGCTTCTGTTGATAATAAGTCATTTGGACCATAGCTGCCTCGCGCCGTTCCTCAACTAAATCCAAGTCTTTCTCTAGGAGGCCATCGTTATTCTCTGGGTTAAAAGAACTCGTCTTTAGGGTGGGGAAACCAGATTCCAGAGGTATCACTGCCTCGGCTCCATAAGTCATAGAGAATGGAGTTTCTCCAGTGGACCTGCGCGGCGTAGTTCGATAGGTCCATAGAACATGTGGTAGTTCTTCTACCCATCTACCTTTCGCATCTTCCAACCTTTTCTTGAGCCCACTGAATATGACCTTATTAATGGCCTCAGCTTGCCCATTTCCCTACGGATAAGCTGGAGTGGAGTATTTATTTATGATGCCCATATCACCACAATATTTCCTAAAAGCCTTGCTATCGAATTGGACGCCATTATCTGAAATAAGTGTGTCTGGTACACCAAATCTGGTAACAATATTTTTCCAAACAAACTTCTTGAAATCAACGCCTCTGATGTTTGCTAAGTGCTCAGCTTCAACCTATTTGGTGAAGTAATCGGTCCCCACGAGCAGCCACCTTTTGTTTCCCGCAACCCTTG
This sequence comes from Castanea sativa, assembly GCF_040712315.1. Lineage (NCBI taxonomy): Eukaryota > Viridiplantae > Streptophyta > Magnoliopsida > Fagales > Fagaceae > Castanea > Castanea sativa. The sequence continues at coordinate 34,031,008 of NC_134016.1, read as the reverse complement.
AAAATGGCCCCACTATGTCCAATCCCCACTGCGCGAAAGGCCAAGGACTGGAGAGAGGATTGAGAACCCCTCCAGGTTGATGAATGTTGGGGGCAAACCTCTGGCATTGGTCGCATTTTCTTGCATAGTTTTGAGCCTCCCTCTGCATATTGGGCCACCAATATCCCTGAGTTAGGGCTCTATGGGCTAAGGACCTTCCCCCAGTGTGGCTCCCACAAATCCCTTCATGCAATTCTTCTAGAAGCGTTTTCGTTGATTCAGGGTGCACACATAACAAGTATGGTCCCGAGAAGGATCGTTTATACAATTTCTGATCCTCGGACAACCAGAAACGTGGCGCCTTTCGACGAATTTTATTTGCTTCAGACTTGTCCTCAGGAAGGATGTCGTTTTTCAGAAAAGATATCACCGGGTCAATCCAACTAGGTCCAGGCCTTATTAGATGGATACGAGCTGCGTTGACAAAGGTAAGAGTTGGCTCTAGCAAATCCTCTACAAGGATAATTCTAGGTAAACACTGAGCTGAGGATGTTGCTAATGTGGCCAAAGAATCTGCATGAGTGTTTCCACTTCTAGGAACATGAGATAAGACGAAAGAATTAAATTTAGCTTGCTGACGTTTGACCTGGGCCAAGTACTCTTGCATTCTTGGGTCCCTAGCCTCTATGGTCCCCGTGACCTGGCCGACCACTAACTGAGAATCCGAGAATACATTAACTTCCTTTCCTCCCATCCTATGTACCATGCTCATGCCCACCAAGATTGCTTCGTACTCAGCCTCATTATTAGTAGCCGAGAACGCCAGTCTCAGAGATTTTTCGAAGACAATTCCCTCAGGAGACATCAGGACAAGTCCAACGCTAAACCCTCTCTGATTGGCTGCCCCATCCACATACACCCTCCACGTCGGAGGGGCTGCGCCCGTGATCACACCAACTGATTTTTCATCCATGTGTGATTCCTTCAGAGTTTCTTCCAGCAATGGTTTGGCAAACTCTGCCACCAAGTCAGCAAGGACCTGGCCTTTCACCGAGGTGCGAGGCATGTATTTAATGTCAAAGGCTCCCAAAATGGTTCCCCACTTAGCCACCCTGCCAGTATAATTTGCACTACGTAACACTGACTTGAGGGGCAGTTGGGTTAGAACCACCACAGTGTGAGACTGGAAATAGTGAGGAAGCTTCCACGTGGCATGAACTACGGCCAGCAGTGCTTTCTCCAAAAGTAGATAACGTACCTCGACCTCATTCAAAGAATTACTGACGTAGTATACCGGTCTCTGCACCCCATCCTCGTCCTTTATGAGGACCAGGCTGACTGCGTGAACGGCCACTGCCAGATACGCAAACAGGACCTCGTCCACTTCGGGCCGAGACAAAATGGGTGGCCGAGAAAAATATTGCTTAAGCTGTTGGAAGGCTAACACGCAGTCCTTGGTCCACTGAAACCCTTTCCATTTATTCAACAATTGGAAGAAAGGACGGCACCGGTCAGCTAACCGAGAGATAAATCTGCTGAGTGCGACGATCATTCCGGTCAACTTCTGGATCTCTCTTGGGTTCCGAGGCGGCTGTAAGTCCTGAATAGTTTTGACCTGCGCCGAGTTAACCCCTATACCTCTATGAGTAATCATATAACCCAAGAACTTTCCAGAACCCACACCAAAAGAACACTTTGAGGCGTTAAGGCGTAGCTTGTACTTTCTAAGCACCTGGAAGGTGTCGGCCAAATCTTTAACGTGCGAAGGTATTGTTTTACTCTTCACCACCATATCATCCACGTATACCTCAATGGTCTTCCCAAGTTGCTGTTCGAACATTTTGGTCATCATTCTTTGATAAGTAGCCCCAACATTCTTCAACCCAAACGGCATGACCTTATAGTGGTAGTTCCCTGTTGGAGTAATGAAAGCAGTCTTCTCTTGATCCTCCAATGCCAATGGAATCTGATGGTAACCCTGGAAGGCATCCAAAAAACTCATACAAGGATATCCGACAGTGGCGTCCACAAGCTAATCAATACGTGGCATTGGGAACGAATCCTTGGGGTAGGCTTTGTTCAAATCGGTGAAGTCCACACATACCCTCCACGTTCCATTCTTCTTTTTGACCACAACCATATGTGCCAACCATTCGGGGTAGAAAACTTCTTTAAAAGCCCCAACCTTCTTGAGCTTGAGCACTTCCTCTTTGACAGCCTCGGAATGTTCCTTGGAAGAACGCCGAGGTGGCTGCCTTCTCGAAACAATGGTGGGGTTGACATTCAAATGATGACAAATGAAGCTTGGGTCTACGCCCGGAGCCTTATAAGGGTCCCACGCAAAAACATCAATGTTGTCTTTCAGAAATTCCAACAAATCTTTTTTCTCCTGATGTGGCAAACGTATGCCTAGTTGAAAGAACCTTTCAGGGTCATTCGCTATCAGAAATTTTTTCAAACCCTCACATAGAGCTTCCTCTCCTGTCACCGCATCGGGCGCATCCGGAGCTGTTAATTGCTATAAGTTTTTGGTGATCAAAGTCGAGGACTCAGCTTTCGTCTGATGCAACACTGCAGCCGATATGCATTGCCTGGCCACCGATTGGCTGCCGAGGATCTCTTCAACATATTCTCCCGACGGGAATTTAACATTAACATGCAAGGTAGAGGAGACAGCACCCAAAGCGTGCAGCCATGGCCTGGCAAGGATGGCTGTATATGGGGAATACGCGACAACCACAATAAAATCCACCTCAACCGTTTCTGAGCCAGATTGAATGGGCAAACGAATCTGTCCCTTCGATACAACGGCTTTTCCTTCAAAGCTTATGAGTGGCGAGTCATAAGGAGTAAGATCTTCCAACTTCAAGCTTAGCCCCTTAAACAAATCAAGGTACATGATATCTACACCGCTGCCCTGATCAATCATCACCCTCTTTACGTCATAATTCCCTATCCTAAGAGTGACCACAAGTGCATCGTCATGGGGTTGGATGGTACCAACCTTATCCTCCTTTGAGAATCCCAAGACGGGTAAACTCACCTTTAACCTCTTCGGCCTGCAACCTGCCTCTTCGGCCTGAGAATGAGAAACTGCCATTACCTTGGTGGGACCTGAGCTGGTCCTGCCAGGTGCAGCAAAGATAACGTTAATTGTTCCCAATGCCGGCCGAGATTGATTATTCCTTTGATTATTTGAGCCGGACTGACTGCCCTACCCATTAGGTTGATAAAGGTGCTGCTTCAGTTTTCCTTCACTGATAAGCTGCTCCAAGTGGTTCCAATGGGTCCGACAGTTCTCGATAGCGTGGCCCACGTCCTGGTGGTACTGACAAAAGAGATTATGATTCCTCTTCGCAGGGTCCCCCGCCATCTTACTAGGCCACCTAAAGAAAGGCTCCTTACAAACTTTCTCCAGTAGCTGGTGTACTGGTTCTCGGAACACAGTATTCACGGTCTGAGGTGCTGCCGAACCGGACTGCCCGGTGTAATCTCTTCTCGGCTTGTTGTTGTGGTATCTGTCCGACCTAAAATCCCTTCTCTCCTGCAGGATAACCTTCTCCTTACCCTTTCCTTGCTGCTGGTCTTCCTTTACCCTTTTGTATTCATCAATACGATCCATGAGGCGACGTACGCTGCGGACGGGCTTTTCGGTCAAGGACTTCCTCAAGTCGTGATCAGTAGGAAGGCCAACCTTAAAGGTATTGAGTGCCACCTCATCAAAATCACCATCTATCTCGTTAAACATCTCCCAGTACCAGTCGAAGTATGCTTTCAACGTCTCCCCTTCCCTCATGGCCATGGATAACAGTGAGTCCAATGGTCGAGGCACTCTGCTACATGTGATAAACCGCGACGCAAATGCTCTAGTAAGCTCCCCAAACGAACATACAGACCCCGATTTAAGGCCGTTGAACCACCTCATAGCAATAGGTCCCAAGCTAGAGGGGAAAACTTTACACATCAGGGTCTCATTATGAAAATGCAACGCCATCCTCTGATTAAAGTGACTCACGTGCTCCACCGGATCAGTCCAGCCATTGTAGATGGTGAAAGTAGGCTAGGTAAACCTCCTGGGGAGCCTCCCCTTCTCAATCCTCTGTGAGAATGGTGATTTAGAGAGTTGGTACAACGCCCGACTCATAGCATCGTTCCCCAAGCCCCTGGAAGGGAGCTCCTTGTGCTTGTGAGTTGGTGGGTCGTCCTCCTCATAAGAGGACGTTGCGCTGGGGGGCGACCATGACCTCGAGTTGTAGCTACTTCCACAGACCTCCACTGAAGAAGGATTAGATGAGGACGGTGAATGCTTGCGTCTAACGCGGCGCAGTTTCCTTTTCAGATGATTAATCTCCTTCTGCATGGCCTTAGCACCATCCTCATGGGTGGTGCTACCTCCGCCATGAGTATGGCTCGTCCTAAGGTATTCCGTATGAACGCTTCCCTCTCGATCCCTCCGACGCTCAAGACGCTCTAAAAGATCCTCAAGTTGTGATCCTTGAGACTCTGCATGGTGTGAGCCTAGGCCTACCATAATATCCCAGCTCCTTCAAGACTAGATCCCCACAGACGGCGCCAATTGTAAGTGCACAATTACACCTGGACCCAAAGACAATTATGGGCTCAGGCCTAATGAGCCTTAAACAATGAAATTTGTAGAGTGTGGGTTTGAAATCTAATTTAGAGGTGCTGGAAACTTGATAACAGGCTAAGGTGTGAAGATACTTGTAAATAGTAGATGGTAATTGCAAAGGGATCTCCTCGGACGTAAGCCGAAGACCACTTTTGTATTATTTCTCTTTTTTTCTTAAAGGTTACAATTCTTAATTTCTTTCTTTGTTACTAATCGATCCTCTTTTCTTTGGCCTTCACCCCCTTTAAATACTTCTTCCCTTAGTGCTTTATCCACGTGTTGCTCAAATCTCCTCCCCCCCAGACATTTCTTCTCTTAGTACTTTAAATAGTAACCAGAAGTTTCGGTTCTACTGTTCAGGGGTCACTTCCCCATTAATGCGGCCAGGGAGGTAGGTGAAGGGTCTTTAATGTGGAGGTGACAGCCTTTGCCTAAGATATTTTTCTAACACCGGTGCATCTAAAAGGTTCAGGGATTCCCTATTTTAACCAACAGTCCTTCCGGAACTTTGCCTTGACCTTTATAGTGAATCTCCGAGTTCTCTTGGGTCTATCCGAGGAGAAACTCACCCTCGAATGTATCCTCGGACCCTCGGCGTGTGGGCCGATTTGCAGTACTAACAGGTTCTTAATTTAAGAACAGGTCGGCCCTCCTTGTTAGAGCCCAAATGCCTACTTAGATCCTTTTACTCCCTACAAGAATTATTAGACTAAGTTGTAATCATGTATGCTTTGTTAATTACTATACAGATGTAGGTATATTTTAATTTTCTCCAAAACATAGACTGGCATCTCTTTCTTTCTCATAGGTATGCTAATCAACTCTTATACTTTGTTAATTATTATTGCGAGTGTCTAGCTTTATACACCCGAAACATTATATACGTTATTGAGATGTTGACTGGAGGTTGCAATAATATTGTTTTTATGGGTGAATTACAAAATTGAAAATTCGATTGATTCACTATTTTTCTTCCAATGCTTATTGACTTTTGAGCATGAATCACACGGAGAAGACTGAGGAAAATTAATGCAATTATTCTAAGAATCATCGGTTTTACTTTTCTATTTTAAGGGAGGTCATCAGCTTCATGACGAATTCAAACATGGATTTCTCTACCATCTACGTTTGATGTCTTTTTGGTTGATGTATGTTTAGATAATGTAACTTCTCCCAACTAATCTTGCTCACCAGTTCAAACCAAAAGTAGAAGAAAAAAAATGGAAAAAAAATACGAAGTATAAACATTTTTTTTTTTAATAATATATTTCATATTAATTTGTAGCTCTCTGTTACAGAATAAAAATCTTTTTCCCTCGTTGATTGTTCTACTTATACTCAATCAATTATAATATACCATGAATCTTTATTTTTACTTTTAATTTTTTACATTTTTAAACTTTAGTTACTTTACCAAAAAGGAAAAAAGAAAAAGAAGAACAGATTGTGTGACAAGCATTAGAGGAGCATAAAATAGAACATTAAGAGTGGGGCAAATGATCTGTATTCTCATTTACAATACTCTTTTTCTCTCATAGATGATTCATAGATTGTTTTGATTTTGGGTTTCGGACCAACCCCTAAATGATAAGTTAAAATTGCATCTTAAATTTCAAACAAATCAATGAAAATTAAGTTTTTAATTTATTTTATTTACTAAATTTTCAACCTATAGCGTCTGATTCTAATGATTACCGTTTTTCTCATTAAATAAAGAAATCAATTAATTTTTGTTGTAAGTGAGAATTGAATCTTGGATTTCTTATTCAACCGTCAAAAACTTTACTAGTTCAGTTAATTGAAACCCACAATGAAAATTAAGTTTGATGAAGCAGAATATCGTCAGTTGAGGAGGATTCGTCCAGATGAATACCAGCCGGTCGTAGTCCACCCAGGTGATGACTGTATCACTCCTGCGAATAAGACAGAAGCCTCTTTACTCGGTCACCGGTGCAGTGCCTGCCACAACACCTCCGATGCCAAAGTTAGCACAAAAAGAAAATAGAGTTTTTATAAAGGAATTACTTTGTTTTTCCTATAATTGTGTTTTCTCGTGTCGCCCTTATGTGGGTGGTGCCTCTCCTTTATATACCTTTTTTTTGGTGTCTAGCCGTTGTGGCATTAATTCCTAGCTTAATGGTGCTTCTGGCCGAGTAATGGTTCTTTAATATGTTTCCAACGGTCTACCCAGCTGGCGTCGTAACCGCTCGAGGTATTACTGCTGGCATTGAATCATTTTGGTGCCTTCGTCAGTGACGTGGCAATATTTTTCTCGTCATGGGGGTATAGGTCGTCTGTAGCATTATACCCGTCTGTGAGCCATTCTCGTCATTCCCATCAGATGCCCCCGGATCATGTGGTCGACGTGACACGTCACGTCGTCCACAGAATGCGAATCGTTCGAATACGTCGTCCACAGAATGCAAATCGTTTGAGCTGCAGATGACTTTTGGGGTTTTGTGCTGTAATAAAGGCGTAGTGGCGGCGCCATTCTGGTTGTTGCCACGTGGCGCTTACTGGTGGGTGCAGTTACTGTTTCTTTTGTGTGACCCTTGGGTTTGCCGCTGATTTGCGGTTTTTTTCTGGGCTTCATTTAAAAACTCCCTCTTTTCCTTTTCTTTTTCGTGTCTCATCTTCTAAAATTCCCTGTTTATGCTCTTTCCTATCTCTTCGATTTTCTCTGTAAACTAGTGCGCATTCTCCATTTTTCCAAAGCTGGTGCGAGGCAAGGTTCCCTAGCTTTCTCTATCCGAGGTATGTCCTTCCCCTCTCGATCTTTCCTTTCTTTTTCCTTTTCTTTTCTTCTTCCCCTCTTTTTTTTTTTTTTTTTTTAATAATGAGATTCTGATGCCCCCTTTTTTTCCCTCTTTCCCTTTTTTTTTTTTTTTTTTTAGCTTCTTTGGTCTTTCTATGATAGATAGTTCTGAGGTTTGGGCTATTTGTCCTTCGGTTTCTTTCCTTTTCATGCGCTTAGGAGGGTTTATAGGAGTTTCCCCAAGCCTTGAGGGTTTTGTCTTAGAGGGTAACGGTTTGGGAGTAGTGGTGGCCAATTTGTTGCCATTGCTTCGTCTATCCGTCAATTGGTTGGGGAATTTGTTAAGGGAGTGGGTAGAAATGTCTGAGGTGAGGACTAGTGAGCTCGAGACCGGGTTGTCATCTAGTGACGACCCAGTGGGGGGAGATACCGCCGTCTCTTCCTTCCGGGAGCTAAGGGCTTTCCACGCCCTTAGAGAGGTATGTGGGCTGGATTCTGAGACTCTAGGTCGATTTAGGGAAAGATTTCAGTTCCCGGAGCGGGTTAGGGTTCGTTTGCCCACCAAGGAGGATCGGGCTTGTCATTCTTTCCTTGGGGAGGTCTGTTTTTATGAGTCTTCCTTTATCTGCGGGTTGAGGCTCCCGGTCCATCCTTTTTTTATGGAGTTGTTAGATCGTTACGGCATTGCTCCGGGGCAACTTATGCCTAACTCCTGGAGAATACTAGTCAGCTGTATGGGAATATGGCTGGCCGCTACGGACGGTGGAGAGCTTAGGGTGGACGAGCTCACCTATTTGTACCGTCTAAAGAGTTCGGGTACTATGAGTTAGTCCCATGGGAAAAGAGGACCAGGATCGTCCGAAATCTACCCTCGTCTTTCAGGTACTGGAAATCTCGGTTCTTCTTTGTGTCGGGGGACGATTTTGAAACCCCCTTTGGAGGGGTTTGGGGTGAACTCCTGAGGCTATCTCGTCAATGGAGGACCCCAAACTTAGGTGCGTCATTACTTATTCCCGTCACCCAAGTTTCGTTGAACTTGACTTTCTCTTCTTTTTTTTTTTAAACTTCTATGTTCATTGTTTTGCGCAGTAAAAAGGCGTCCTAAGCTCAAGAGCAGGTATAAGGAACATGTGGAGAAGGCGATCGAGTACGCGCGGATAATTTAGGATTGGGACGACCTTGTAGATCCGCGCACTCTCGCGTTCTATTGCCTCGGCCCCGAACCTTCTGCTTTCGTCTTGCGTAACCTCAGGATTGAGGGCAAAAAAAGGAATTTTCGCCTCGTGTATTTCTTTCTCATGTATGTTTCTTTTATGTATGTTTCTTTCTTGCAGAGATGACGACCAAATTTAACAAAGGCATGTATGACAAGATGAGAGCAAAAAAGGACGAACCTTTGTCCCACCTCGGGAAGAAGGTGGTACGCATTACCGGGAAGGGCCCTCCGGTTACTTCTGCGGCTTCTGTCACGCATCTTGCCTCTGGGACTGACACGACGAGGTCAGCCTCTCCTGTTGCCTCTATCAAGGAGATCCCCACTCCTGCTTCTAAGAAGCAGCGAACTTCAGACAAGGGGAAGGAGAAAGTTGATTCTCGTTCGTCATTAATCTGGGACGACGAGAAACTTGCTGTGGACAGAGCTCGTGAGGTGGTGACGGCAGAGGACTTAAGGGTCTTTTCAGGCTCATCAACAAAGGACCTCGTGGATCGTCATTTGCACAAGCTAGTCCAGGTAATGCCCTTGTGTTATTTTTGCTTCATATGCTCGTCCACTTCCCCCTTCTCCTTTTTTTTTTTTGAATGTGACCTCCCTGTGTGTTCTACAGGTGTTGGGGGAGAGTATCCATCTTTCCTCTGAGTATTTAGCTCAAGAGGCCAAGGTCGAGTCTGCTTTATCGCAGATATCGATCTTGGAGATGGATAATTCAAAGCTGAAGAAGGAGGTTATAACTGCCGTGGGTGAGGCCAATGCTGCAAAGGAAGAGGCCAGGAAGCTTCAGGATGACCTTAGAACTGAGCGGCAGTTGGTTCTAGAGAAGGACGAACAACTTGCTTCTGCTCGGGAGAGGCTGAAGGGAGTTGCCGCGAGGGCCATAGAGGGCTTCCAGCAAACTGAAGAGTACAACTCTGTTCTCTTCAGCTGGTACTTCAAGGGATTCGAGCTGCTGCGGAGATGCCTGATCAAACACCCCTCTGGAGTAAACTTGGAGACGCTAGATATGGAGGAGGTAGATAAGGAGATGTCTGCTGATGAGGCTGTGCAGCAATCGGTTCTTGATGCCAGTACCCCAGCTGAAGTTCCTCCTGCTGATGAAAGAGATGACGAATGAGAAGTTGTTATAATTTCTGTTTGTGTTTTGTTTTTTTTGGATGTGCCCTTTGTATTTTGGGCTTTAATTTGAGAACAATTTTACTCATATTTTAAGAATACTATTTTTGTTTCAAAGAAATCGCTCACTGCTCTTGGTTTCATAGCTACTTGTCTTGTTATCTCAAATTTTATTTGTACTTTGAGGATACTACATGTTTTGCTGCCTTCACCTAGAATATACATCCGTTATTGTGGAATTCTTTTACTTAGACTTTTAGAGACAATCTTTCTGTCTCGTCAGTAATGCATATCTGTCATTACTTAGATATTTTTTTTTTCGGAGACATTCTTTGTGTCTTTGTCAGTAATATACATCCGTCGATGCGGAATTTTATTACTTAGATTTTTGGAGACATTCTTTGTGCCTCATCAGTAATATACATCCGTCAACGCGGAATTTTATTACTTAGATTTTTGGAGACATTCTTTGTGCCTCGTCAGTAATATACATCCGTCGGTGCGGAATTTTATTACTTAGATTTTTGGAGACATTCTTTGTGCCTCGTCAGTAATGTGGACTGGCCAGTTAGCACGACTGTAGGCAATGCTTTTATTAATTTCAGAAAAGTGAATACATTAGCTTGTTACACCTTTTGATGGTACTTCTTTAAATGCTCAATGTTCCATGGTCGAGGAAGCGCTTTACCGTCCAGGGTTTCCAGGTGATAACTGCCTTGCCTGGAGTAATGAGTGACTCGGTATGGTCCTTCCCATGTGGGGACGAGCTTCCCTTGGGTGGAGTTTCTAGTTGCTGTCGTCACCTTCCGCAGGACGAGGTCGCCAATGTGGAGTCGCCTGAGCCTCACTCTTCTATTGTAGTATTCGGTCATTTTCTTCTGGTATTGCGCCATCCTGTCCGAGGCTCTGTCTCTTACCTCGTCCAGAAAGTCCAGGTTTACTCGTAACTGTTGGTTATTGCTTTCGTCGTGGAATGCTTCTCGTCTGATGCTGGTTACTCCCACTTCGACCAGGATTACTGCTTCAGTGCCATATGTAAGCCTGAATGGGGTTTCGCCCGTCGGAGTTCTTGCCGTGGTTCTGTAGGCCCATAACACGTTGGGTAATTCTTCTGGCCAGGCACCCTTCGCGTCGTCTAGCTTGGTTTTGATTATCTGGAGCAATGTCCAATTCGTTACTTCCGTCTGCCCGTTCACCTGTGGATGCCCAGGGGATGAGAACTGATTTTTGATGCCAAGGCCGGAGCAAAAATCTTTGAAGCCTTGGTTATCAAACTGCCACCCATTGTCCGTGACGATTGTCCGTGGGATCCCGAACCTGCAGATGATACTTTTCCACACGAAGCTTCGGATTCGTGCTTCGGTGATGGATGCCGTTGCCTCGGCTTCGACCCACTTTGTAAAGTAATCAATTGCGACGAGTAGGAATCTTACCTGTCCTTTTCCTGGGGGTAGCGGTCTGACGATGTCGATTCCCCATTGTGCAAATGGCCACGGGGATGATATGGTCGTCAACTTCTCCGCCGGGAGTCGTTGGATGTTCCCAAATCTCTGACACTTGTCGCAATTTTTGATGAGTTGCGCTGTGTCCGTTTGGACGGTTGGCCAGAAATAACCTGTTCGGATGACTTTGCTCGCCAGGGATCTGGGGCCAGCGTGGTTCCCGCATACGCCTTCGTGTAGTTCTTCTAAGATGTACCTGGCTTCGTCCTCGTCGACACATTTCAAGTATGGTAGGGAATAACCTCTTTTGTATAGTCGGTCATTCAGAATGGTGAATCTGGTTGCTCTTTGCTTGATTTTCCTGGCGTCTTTGGGGTCCTGGGGGAGGTGCCCGTCTTGGAGGAAGGATATGATTGGTGCCATCCAGCTGTTTATCCTCTGGACTGCGAATATCGAGATTTCTTCAATGCTGGGGCGTTCTTGTATTTCCATGGTCAGCTCTGTGCATGTTGGTTCATCTTCTGACGAGGCTATCTTTGCAATCTCGTCTGCTTCCATATTCTGGCCTCTTGGGATCTGCATGAAATCCAGTTTGTCAAATTCCCGGGCCAAATGCTTTGCTATCTTGAGGTATTTCTGCATTCTTTCCTCCTTTGCTTCGTACTCCTCCTTGATCTGTGCTACTACTAGCTTCGAGTCACTTTGGACGACCAGGTTTTTTGCTCCGATTGCCTTCCCTAGTCTCAGCCCTGTCAATATTCCTTCGTACTCGGCTTCGTTATTGGTGGCTGGGAACTTAAGTCGAACTCCATACCTGAGTTTTTCTCCGTTGGGAGTTGTTATAACGATCCCTACTCCTCCCCTTTTTTGGGCTGATGATCCGTCAGTATGGATCATCCATCGTTCCGCAGCATCTTCGCAGTTGTCATCGTCGTTAGGGGTGAACTCGGCAATGAAATCTGCTAACGCTTGGGCTTTGATGGCAGTTCTGGGAAGGTACTCGATATCAAACTGGCTAAGTTCCACTGCCCATTGAACCATTCTCCCGGCTGCCTCTGGCTTGTTCATGGACTTCCTGATCGGTTGGTCCGTCATTACCAATATTGGGTGTGCTTCGAAGTATGGTCGCAGCTTCCGTGAAGCTACTATCAAAGCGAATGCAATTTTTTCAATCCTGGGGTACTTGGCTTCTGCCCCCTGGAGGACTTGGCTTATGTAATAAACTGGTAGTTGTTTCTTGTCTTCTTCTCTGATCAGGCCCGCGCTGACGGCAGTTGCTGACACTGCCAGATATAGGTAGAGGCTTTCGCCTTCCTTTGACGGACTCAGTAGGGGTGGATTGCTTAGGTAGCGTTTGAGCTCTTGAAACGCGGCTTCACATTCGTCAGTCCAGGCAAAAGCTTGCTTCAACGTCTTAAAAAAGGGGAGGCATTTGTCTGTTGCTTTGGAGACGAACCTATTCAATGCAGCGATCCGCCCTGTGAGCTTCTGGACATCTTTGACGGACTTTGGTGACGTCATGTCTAGTATTGCTTGCACCTTCTCCGGATTGGCCTCTATCCCTCTTTGGGACACCATGAATCCCAAGAATTTCCCTGATGCTACCCCAAAAACACACTTACTGGGATTCAACTTCATCTGATATCTCCTGAGGGTGTTGAATGTTTCTTCCAAGTCGTCCAAGTGTGCCAGTTCTTTTTTGCTCTTGACGAGCATGTCGTCCACATATACCTCCATGTTTCTGCCAATTTGCTTGCCGAACATTTTGTTTACTAACCTTTGGTACGTTGCCCCCACGTTCTTCAGTCCAAAAGGCATTACCTTATTGCAGTAGAGCCCCTGGCTCGTGATGAAGGCGGTTTTTTCTTGATCTTCCTCAGCCATCTTTATTTGGTTGTATCCTGAAAAGGCGTCCATGAACGTCAAGATTTTATGCCCGGCCGTGGAATCCACCAGCTGGTCTATCCTAGGCAAGGGGAAACTATCCTTTGGGCATGCCTTGTTTAGGTCCGTGAAATCTACACACATTCTCCATTTTCCGTTTGCTTTCTTTACCAGCACGACATTGGCAACCCACTCGGGATAATACACTTCCCTGATGAAGTCTGCTTGCAACAACTTGTTAACTTCGTCGTTGATCGCCTGGCTTCGTTCGGGGGCAAAGACGCGGCGCCTCTGCTGGACAGGTTTCTTTTCGGGATCTACGTTTAATTTGTGCTGAATCACTTGTCGCGATATGCCGAGCATATCCTCATGACTCCATGTGAAGACGTCCTGGTTTTTCCTGAGGAATTGAATGAGCTTCGTTCTCATTTCGGGGCTTAGTGTTGTCCCTATCCTCGTCATCTTCGCGGTTTCCCCCTCTACGAGCTCAACGGCTTCCAAAGCCTCTGCTTTGTCTTCTTTCTCCTTTTCTATCGTCCATGTTTGACTCTCCTTTGTGGCCACTACAGCCTGGTAGCATTCCCTGGCCAGGACTTGATCTCCTTTAACTTTGCCGACACCGTCCTCAGTTAGGAATTTCACCTTTAAGCAATATGTGGACGTGACCGCCTTCCATCTGTTGAGCGTAGGTCTACCAATGATCACATTGTACGCCGACGGGTAGTCTACTACCAGAAAGTCCAACTGACGTGTTTGCTGCTTTGGGTATGTTCCTATCGTGACTTTTAATGTTACTATGCCCTTGGGGTATACTTTGTCCCCACTGAAGCTAACGAGAGGAGAGTCGAAGGGGCGCAGCCTCTTGGGATCAAGTTTCAGCTGCTGGAAGGCTGGCAGGTACATAATGTCTGCAGAACTGCCATTATCTATAAGTATCCTCTTGGTGTTAAATCCCTCGATCGTGAGTGTTATAACTAGGGGGTCGTTGTGTGGCTGTCTTACTCCTCGTGCATCTTCTTCGTTGAAAGATATGTCATGGTCTGTTCGTCTCTGCTTGAATGGGGGCTGCATATGGACGCTATTCACTTGCCTCTGGCATGCTTTCTTGAGGGACTTGCACGACCCTCCCGTTGGCGGCCCTCCTGCAATCGTGTGTCTTTCTCCAATCACGTCTTGTGGTAGTTAAGAAGTGCTGACCCCATTCTTTGCCGAAGGCTCGCACTGGCCCTTGCCTTCGTCTCTGAACCTGCTGGGTTCTCCCTTCTTGACATACTTCTGCAATTTTCCTTTCTGTATCAACTCTTCTATTTGTCCTTTCAGGTCTCGGCAGTCCTCCGTGTAATGGCCGTGATCCTTGTGGAATCGGCAGTATTTGTTCTTGTCCCACACGTTAGGGGATGAATGTAAAGGCTTTGGCCACTGAAGGTAGTGTTGATCCTGGATCTGTGTCAAAATTTTGTCAATAGGCATAATCAGAGGGGTAAATTTTACCGTTCGTGGCGTCTTCTCTTCCTTTCGTTTGTCTACGTCACTTCCCCGACGGTTTGGACGTTCCCTCTTTTACCCCCTACGTTCGTCTTCGTGCCTGACTTCCTTTTTTGATCTGCCCTCGTCAATAATGGCTGCCAATGCGTCCTCGGCATTCATGTATTTTTGCGCTTTTAGGAGCATCTCTGCCATCGTCCGGGGCGGATTCTTTGCCAGCGAGACGACGAATTCCCGAGACCTAAGCCCGGCCTTAAATGTCGTCAGCTGTACTTTGTCGTCTGCATCGTCCACTTCTAAGGTCTCTCGAGTGAAGCGCTTCACGTACGAGCGCAAGGTCTCCTTCTCACCTTGCTTAATAGTGAGCCGGTGATCCACGGGTCTCTTGGGACGTTGCCCTCCGAAAAAATGGCGCAGAAAGGCGCTACTTAACTGTTCGAAGCTGTCGATAGATGAGGTGGGCAGCCTCGTGAACCATTCCCTGCCAGCCCCCTTTAGCGTGGTAGGGAAAGAACGACACATTATCTCGTCAGGGGGCTGTTGGAGACCCAATGTCGTCTTGAAGGTATTAAGGTGTCTTAGGGGTCCTTCAGTCCGTCAAAGGGTTCGAGTTGAGGTAACCGAAACTTTGGCAGTATTGGCTGTTCTAAAACTGTCATGGTAAAGGGTGAATCTGTGGCCCTGACCATCTTATCTAGGCTCCGGTCCGTCTTCTCCTTGATGGCATTTTTCAGCTCGTTCATCTCCTTTCTCATTTCCTGGAGGAGATCAAAATGTTGTTCCTCTGGAGTGATGGTCCTTCGTCGGTCAGTTCTCCCGTGGCTATCTCCTTCGTCTTCTTGGACCGCTCTCGATCGGTTCTCTTCCTGCTGAAGCTTTTGCCTCATTTCTTCATTCTGTCTGGTGAGCTCTTCCACAGTGGTCGCAAGAGCTTGAACTTGCTGAGCCAAAGCTGCTGGGTCTTGGTTGGACTCCATCTGGATATTGAAGTTGGTAGGAACTACGCTTTCGGATCGTAGTACGAGAACGTCGTCCCCACAGACGGCGCCAAACTAATGAAGCAGAATATCGTCAGTTGAGGAGGGTTCGTCCAGATGAATACCAGCCGGTGGTAGTCCGTCTAGGTGATGATTGTATCACTCCTGCGAATAAGACAGAAGCCTCTTTACTCGGTCACCGGTGCGGTGCCTGCCACAACACCTCCGATGCCAAAGTTAGCACAAAAAGAAAATAGAGTTTTTATAAAGGAATTACTTTGTTTTTCCTATAATTGTGTTTTCTCGTGTCGCCCTTATGTGGGTGGTGCCTCTCCTTTATATACCTTTTTTTTTGTGTCTAGCCGTTGTGGCATTAATTCCTGGCTTAATGGTGCTTCTGGCCGAGTAATGGTTCTTTAATATGTTTCCAACGGTCTACCTAGCTGGCGTCGTAACCGCTCGAGGTATTACTGCCGGCATTGAATCATTTTGGTGCCTTCGTCAGTGACGTGGCAATATTTTTCTCGTCATGGGGGTATAGGTCGTCTGTAGCATTATACCCGTCTGTGAGCCATTCTCGTCATTCCCATCAAAGTTATAAGTGAAAAATGTGCTAACCATCCCATGATATTTGTTATATAACAATTACTTCATTTTGAATATCTCCTATAAATGAAAAATAAATTAAAATATTCAATTTGGCTTAACAATTACCTCATTTTGAATATCTCCCGTAAATGGAAAATAAATTAAAATATTTGTTTTGGTTTCGGGGTAATACTATAACATCATTAAAGGTGCGAAATACTTTTAAAAAAAAACAAGATTTTTTTTTTTTGTATTTTTAAAAATCATGGGTCATCAATAAATTAGCATTGAAATGAACTCAAGGAATTCGGAGTCTCAACATGACTCAAGGAATTATTATCTAGTTCACCGGGTAGATCTCATTGCTTCGATCAAGTTGGAGCACTTTCAAAATAGAGCAAGCTAACGTCTAGTTAATGGTTGGATCTAAACCCATCATGAGAGAGAGAGAGAGTGCACATGGATCAGAAGGTGCCAATCCATTAATATATTTGTTGAGTAATGTTAGAAATACAAACCTTTTACAAAAAAATTTACAAACTGTTGATACGTTGAGTTGAGTGGTTATTCGTAAATGAAAAAACGATGTTAATGGTAAGCTTAGATGAAAATCAATAAGAAGTTAGTCGCATCAACAATTTATAAAAATATTGTAAAATAGTTTATGGCTGTAGTATTACTCATATTTGTTATGTAATTTCTTAGGTTAAAATCTAAGAGCAATGTTACAGCCACAAACTATTTTACAACATTTTTACAAAATGTTGATATGACCAACTTTTTATTGGTTTTCATTTAGCCTTACTACTAATATCACTTTTTCATTTACCAATAATCACTCACTACGTCAGTAGTTTGTAAAAAAAATTGTAAAATAATTTGTATTTCTAGTATTATTCAAAATCCAATAACACTTATAACTTTTTATTTTTTATTTTTTATTATAAATATAATAAAGCCGAAGCTAAGAGACTGTTCAATTTTGAAAACCTTAGAGTATCTCATAGTTAACTTTGCACAAAATTAATCCAACATTCACACAACACCATGTATATGTAGATAGACACTGTATCCAAGCTCTCCACTCTTTCTAGCAAGTGCAAACTCTTGTCTTCTATATGTCTTTTATATAATCCGCTTTGCAAGTTATCACTGCTTGTAGACTGATCCCTCAGCCACTCCTAGAGCTTCTTGGATATTTGGGATCATCTTTGTGTTTTTGTAATCAAGGTTCATCACACACAATATGGTGATCAAGGTGTTGGAATAGAAAAGCGTCTCATGGGTATTCAATTGGAGAGCTAGGTTGGCAAACTACGGATTAATTCTCTCTCTAACTTTTTCACAATTTTTACAGCCGTCTTCCTCTATAGAGATTTGGGTTAAAATATGATTTTAATTAATTTAATACACGTAGGGTTTAAGGGTTGAGGTGGCTACAAAAATAGCTGGAAGTAAAAATCTATAGCATCCAAAATAAGGTTTCGGTCGACTGAGGGACTATCTAGCGTCTTATGAAACTTTATGTTTGATCTTCATTTTTGCTTGACCAATTGTTAGATTTTACTTGAGCCAAGTCTTCAATCTTGCACATTGAATGTTGTATATATATAGGTATATACAAGTATAGGTTGTAATAATGATATAAGGTTAAAGAGTATTCATTTGTAAAATGAATAAAGTGGAAATTCAAGTTCTAGAATTTTCTTTGTGAAAATTCAAGTTCTAGGATTTTCGATAGGTTAAGACTTCTGTTCGATTGATCGAAATGATGAGGAAAATAATCCTGGAATTTCTGCCTAATTTGATTGGTTTTTAATTCATGTTCGATCAATCGAAAAGAACTTTCAATCGATGCTCGATTCCTCTCGATCGATCAGAACTTGTCAAAACTGAATTTCTACAAAATTTCTTATAACTGTTCTGAACGTTTGAAAATGTTTCAAGCCTTGTGAAAGGTTTTATGAAACATTTTAACTCTCTATATGTACCTTTTGAATGGTTGTTGTTAGGTTCTAAAGATTTAGGATTAAATGTTTATAGTCCTAATTTGTTTATGTTGGCAAACTGAAAACAAAAACATGTCTAGAATACGTGTTAGACATTGCTCAAGGTGATTCAAGTCAAGTCGCAAGAACATTCAAGCTACAGGAAAAAGAATTAAATTTCAGTGAAGCTCGATCAATCGAAGGACAGGCTTGATCGATCGAAAATCATAGAAAAACAGATTCTACAGAATTTTAAATCAAGCCCAAGCCCATGAAAATGTTTAGGGTTTCTACCCAACACTCTTAAGTATAAAAGGAAAACTCTAACTACGTTTTGAAGACTCTTGGAAGACTTGTGAGTTACTCTTGTGAGATATGATAGGTTCTATGCTTTCTAACTCTACAAGTGTCTATCGGAACTAGATCTGCAATCAAATGCTGGTGGAGTTTAGTTGCTGCAAGATCAACACGTGGTGATCTGTAACCTTTGAGTGGGATCTTAAAGTAATAAGCATGGGAGCATGTGTACTTCAAATCCAAGAGAGAAGAGTCTGTTGATTCGCAGTTTGCACATGGTCTTTTTAGTAAGTTACTACTGGAGGTAGTAATAGATTTAAGGTTAAATCTTTTGTAAAAACTTTGTAGATGCTCATTTTTTAGGAAGCCCAACAACATGGGCAGAAGAGAGTTAGAAATCGGATAGAAAAGTCATTAAGCCCAAGCAGCAAGAATAATGGATCATAGGTCCATAAAGCAAACAAATGGACCTTGAGGAAGCAAATAGGCCCAAAAGGCCCGAAAAGAGAGAAGTAGCAAACTCATGGGCAGTATGTAATGTAGAAAAGTGAGAATGAGCCACAACAGGCCCAAAGTAATGCAAGTAAAGAAAGTAAGGGGCAATGAAGAGTCCATAAGCCCCAAGGATGAAGGATAAAGTAATTGGGCCAGGGAAGTCCAAGGAGTTAATAAAAGCTCATGGGAAACACAAAATTAGAAAGGGCCAAGAATGCCCCAAGAAAGTAAATGGGCCAAGGATGCCCAAAAGAAAGTAAATGCAATACGGGAGCCCGCAAGTAATGTAGTAAAAGGCCCAATGAGCTAAATGAGTCATCAAAAAAGAAATAAGCAGCAAGCCCAAAGAGGCCCAGCAGTTCTTGGTCAAATGACATCACGACAAGAATAGCAAAATGATACGGCGAGAAGTAATAACAAGACCGTAGGAATAAAGTAATAAGAATGGCTTGAAGGAGGGAAAGTCCACAATCAGGCAAAGCCCAGCCTCTAAAGGAGCAAGCCATAAAGAATGAGAAATCAGGAAACAACTCACACCATGAGAAGTTAAGGACGAACAATAGAATAGGCAGGCGGACCTCCAGACTGCGGCAAACGCATGAGCAGCAGGCAGATTTTGGACAAGCATGGAAGTGAGGCACGCGCAAGACCTAGACACCATTAGTCTGTACCCAGCCGATACAGGAAGTGGTGGGTCATGGGTAAGAGGTAAGAGGGCATGGTCGATATGTCCTGTTGGGATGACATACCGCCCAAAAGAAGTAAGGATGAGTTGGAACCACTAGGTGCATGCCATGAGGGATGAAGAGAAAGAGCACTCACATCGTGGCAGGTAAGAATGCCACGGCAAGCAAACAAGCAAAATAGTTATCTTCGTCTGGTGATGTGGAGTGGCACAACCAGCACATGTAAATGGTGCTGGTTGGACGACTGACCAATCAATAATGGTTGGTAAGGACACCCACACCAGACAAAGACGGTTAAAGACTAAAATGGTAAAAGCCAGCCGCAGCAGGCATTATATAAAGAACTCTTACTGTGCACAGAGAGAGGGGGACGGTAATAGTAACCTCTAAGAAGAGAATCACAACAACTAAGCAAACACCGAGAGATAAAACGAAGAGAAAAGAAAGAAAGAATTAGAGAGAACGGGAAAAACAAAAGGGAGAGAATAGAATGGCAAGCATGCACCAAATAGGTTGATTCCCTCTCTCCCTCTCAGACCCATGCTCTCTGCTAAAGGCAAGGGATTTCTCTAGGCATAAGTCATTTAGGCCTGTTCCCTTAAAGGAGTTAATTTATTCCCAGAGAAATTATTTGCATTGAGGAAATGACTTCCTTCTCGACTTAGACCCCGCAACATAACTTGACACGGTAAACTAATATTTCTCTTTGATTCAATAAGCTTATTACCACCTCTCCCGTATTTATTTTTGTTGCTATTTCATAAAATATGCATTCCTTGTAATGGCCCATCATTTACCTTTGTCTAAATAGCGAATGTATCTCTTTTATTATCTTTGCTATATTTGTCTGTCGTAATTATTTTAGCAGCTCTGCCTGCCATGGGCATGTGATAAAAAATCCTGGTAAACAAGGCATAGTTTGTGCACAAGTCGGACCAAGGTGCATTGCGATTGGACCGGTCCCAACTCCCTAATCCAGAACACTTGGGCCCAGCGTGACAGGAGGCAGTTCAGCCCAATATTACAAAAAAGGCTCACCACAAACTTCAATTCTCAATTAGTGGATTTGTTTACCTTGGGACAGCTAGGTCAAATCCTCCCCAAGTTTTTACCTTGAAACAGTTTGTTTTATTGGTATTCCTGGGTGATCATATTTATGAGTTATTTACTTTTTCGCTGTTGTACATGATATGATCTTTCACTGTTTAACCTAGATCTCATAATTAACTTAAGAAAACACTTGGCTAATTCATTAGGTTAAACTAATCTAATTTTAAGAGGTCTAAACAAATAAGAAATCCTGTGAGTATTTTCCAAAATTACTATTCGTAGAATCTAATAACTTGGTTGTATCTTGAGGACAAGTTTGTAAAAACCCTTTAGCAACTTGCGCATGGGGACAAATATTGTTTAAGGATAACATTCAACTGTGCCTCCAAGTCAATCATATTTTCTATTTACTTGATGCGTTTATTTATTTGTTTATTTTCATTATTACTCCTTGATTTGATGAAATCCCCAACTTAAATAGAAGTTCTAGTCTTCAATAAGCACAAAATCACCACCTAATGCCAGGATGGTGAAGAGACTGATGATCGAATTGCATGCCCTTTGGTAGTGCAAGTTGGTTAGTCAGCGCAACAGGGTATTGGGCCCAGAGTACACTAGCCTTTGGACAACATGGGGGTCATTCATTGACTTGGTGGAGCAAGTCCGAAATAGTTTTTCGCCTTGGAATGTTCTCTGCATTGTGGTAAGGAAAATTTGGAGCTACCGAAGTGCATGCAAACAAACTTCTGATTAGTTTGAGGAGTATCATCACAATTCACAGCCAAAGTGAGGGAAGAGTTTGTTCCCGATTGATGGTCTCCTCTCCTCCAAGGTAGGGTTGGTAGAAACCAAGGGAGTCAATCTCATATCAGAGGTTATACTGATTTCACCAGCAAAACTATATATTTCGGTACCAGTCAATACTAGTATTCCATTTCGGGTTTACCATTATTTATATATATATATATATATATATATATGTATGTATGTGTGTGTATATATATTATAATAAATATAAAAGTTTACTATAAAACATTACCTTAATTTAGAACAAATTATTCAAGGTTTTAGACTTTGGCATCAATTAGAAGAAAAAAAAAACACAATATAAAAAATAGAAAGCTTAATTGTTCATTGCATACTAAGAAAACAAATAATATTAATAAGTTAACGCAAATAAGTTACCATTCTGCCTTTACAAAAATTCAAAAATTACAAAACTAAAATAAAATAAAATAAAAACTTTTTTTTTTTGGTACAGGCCGGTGCCAGCCGGTATTACTCGAAATTGGCTGGTATGGCCGGTATTTAAACCAGTATGAAACGTTGACGTTTTAATACCAATATACATACCGGCCAGTACGGCCAATATCGGTACGGTATTGACTACCTTGGTACAAACTCAATATATATAGAGCCTCTCATAATTTTGCTTCCACCACGTTTTGTTTGAACAATGGCTCTACAGAAGAGAATTCTCGATGCATCTGCTTGCGGTTGAGTTTGTGTGTTACTTGGGATAGTTGGGGCTAATTAACAAATGTTATTTTGGAAAAGCACGGTTTATCAAGAACTCACATCTCTCTTGGGGACATTATTTAAATTTGAAGATATAAAATAGTTTTTGCATTAGCTAATAGGAATTGGCTTGGATTTAGTGTTCTTATTTATACAATGAACCTGTTCAGATCATGACACTTGACCAAAAGTAGATATATGTAATAATTTTGACCAGTTCACACAATCTTTACTCTAGTTCTTATATTGCAGCAATAGCAAAACAAAGAAACCAAGAATTCTTCTTACAAGAGGCATGCACAAATATTTATATATACATATTTTATTTATACAAAAATCATATTATTACACACCAGATTACCAATATATATATATATATTATACACCATATAACTAGTAATAGCTATATTGCTATTTTAGTTCCACTCAAACCACAAAATCCCATACGCAGCAGTGGAGGCAAAGCTAAAATTTTTTAGCTTTGCGCTACAGTGCTCATGTATCAATACATGAGCACTGTAGCTGAAAGTTATAAAAAAAAAAAAGTATTTTATTCGGGTTCGATTAAAAAACCATTTATCAGACTCCCTGCTCCCTGGCTTTCATTTCACGCTGTCCCTCCTCGCTTCAGTCACTCCGGAAAGCTCATCCATTTCAGTCTCTCCTTCTCTGAAGCTCAGCGCACCTCCGCCGGCCTCAACGTCATCGGCCAAAGCCGACCCAAGTCCCAAGCCGCCGGCCTCAACGTCACTGACCCAAGCCGACACTGTCTCTTCCACCACCTCACCACCACACACACCCCAACAATCACAAAAAAAACAAAAAAAAAAAAAAAAAACAAAAAAATCAGCAACCTCTCCAACACCATACACACACCTCCACCACCTCCAACACACAAAAACCCATAAATCCACCACCACTAAACCCATAAATCCACCATGAACCACCACCAACAACAACCAAAATAACCCCAAAACCCATTAAATTCACACCACCGTCAACACAACCAAAACCAAAACCAACACCATCAACCTACTACCACCAATCACCAAACCCATCTCAAAAATAGAAGGAAAAAAAAAAAACCATTGATGAGCAAACCCACCACCACTACCGATCTACACGGACCCAAACACACGAACCCAAACCACAAAAAGAGCTAGAGAATTTATGGAATCAAGTAGAAGATGAAAAAAAAAAAAAAAAAAAGAAGAAGAAGAGAGGAGAAAACGAGAGAGCTGGAGGAGGCAGAAAGAAAGAGGGAGGGTGGGTTTGGAGAAAGGGGAAAGTAAAGAAAAAAAAAAAAGGAGTGGA
Source organism: Castanea sativa (assembly GCF_040712315.1). Taxonomy (NCBI): domain Eukaryota; kingdom Viridiplantae; phylum Streptophyta; class Magnoliopsida; order Fagales; family Fagaceae; genus Castanea; species Castanea sativa. Next base: position 34,007,591 of record NC_134016.1, on the reverse strand, counting down.
TGGAGTCCTATCTACGTGTGTGGTGGACAAAATGCAAGAGAAAAAAAAAAGAAAAAAGAAAAAAGAAAAGAAACGGATGAAAGAAAAGCAAAGAATAAGACATCTCAATTTAAAAATATTTTTACAATAAATTTTTAAGTAATTAACTAATATTGGTGAGTAAAAATATAATTTTAATGGCGGGATCAAATTAGAATTAGTAACAATTTTCCATATAAGATTTTGTTATGATTCTCGTGAAAGTATTGTAAAAAATATTGTGGATGTAACATTTTTTTTTGAAAAATATAATTCTTGAGAATAAATAGAAGAAGAAGAAAAAATAAAGATTGTTGCGGCGGCGGCGACAGTGGTAGTGGCGGTGGTAGCAATTGCGGTGGCGGCGGCGGTAGTGGCAGTGGTTGCAGTTGCGGTTGTGGGTGGTTGTGATTGTTATTTATTGTAGTGGATATATTATTTTATTGTATTGGATATATTATTTTATTGTAATAGATATATTATTTTATTGTGATGTTTATATTATTTTATTGTGTTGAAAGCTAAAATAGATCCACTGCTGCAGCATGTTTTGTAAAGTGAGTAGGTAAAATAGATAAAGTAACTTTTTGTGGAGCTAAAAAGCTAAATTTTTAACTCCACTGCTGTGGATGCTCTAACAACAACAAAGCATAAATGTTTTATAACTTGTTTTCCATGTAAACAATGAAATAGCCAGATATTTTCTATCCTTGTAGAATCCGACTAGGAACCACAGCTTAAAAATGAATTCTCGACGAGGTCCAAGCCAATCATAATCATCATAAGGAGGGACGTTGTTGATGCACTGAGCCATACTTTGTTTAAGATCTTCAATATCTTGCTCATATACCAAATGGACTCCACATTTCTTCACCTCCAAGTCTGTACCCTCTGTTTCAAATATAATCTCAATCCGGCTTAACATATTCTCCTCAATTGAACCCCATGATCCATTCCTATAGTCTTCAAAGTATTGTGGGAACAAATAAATCAGCCAACGGAAACATGATTCAACTCTACCAAATGCTTTAGAAAAGGAAAAGTTTGAGTCAATATGATATTTATGTCCATTGACCCTCAGTTCACAATCAAAGGAATGCGTGTCTCCATCAAGACTTTGGTTTGGTGCATGATACTCATTGAGTACTAAAACACGGAAAATTCTTAGGTGCTCCCGGAGTATGGAAAAATTGTGTTCCTTCCTCTCACATTCATGGTGGACTCCACTATGAATTTAATGAGTGGACTCCACCATGAATGTGAAAGGAGGGAGTACCATTCTTTATACTCCGGAAGTACCTAAGAATTACTTCTAAAACACAACATAAAGCCATTCCCATCCACTTATTACTCAAATAAGAATTCACTTGTATATTCATTTTTTTCCCCATAGTTTGACGCCTAAACCATTTTGGAATTTCACTTCCAGGAATGATAAGATCAATCTTACCTAAATTCGAATCATGAATACAAATTTCCTGAAACATAAAAACCATGGTGTTTAGAGCTCAGACATATATATATATATATATATATATATATATATATATATAGAGAGAGAGAGAGAGAGAGAGAGAGAGATAGAGATACCTGATTGGCCCTTCCCAGAATTTTAAATGAATCTTCATTGTGGGCTTGAATGTCAAGCAATTTAAAGCAATCGTGAAGACTAGGAGATAACTCAAGTGAAGCTTTTGGCATTTGTGGATCCGATAATCTTTCCAATGAGGAAGAACCAGTTGTCAAATAATAACGAATACTCGAGGGAAGCTTTGGCAATGAACGAATACTAGTGCAATTCAACAGGTAGAGTTCTTTAAGATTTGATAGTCGAATGATGCTTTCCGGAATGAACTCAAAGTTATTTTTGCTTAGATTTAGTACTTGTAAAGAGGATAGGCAGCCAAGCTCATTGGGAATTGCCTGAACTTTGCAATCACTTAGATCCGGTGTTTTCAAAGAAGACAAACTTGACAAAGAAGGCACTGACAAACTGCAAGATCTAGACTTCTTCTTGACATTAAATCAAAACTAAGAGCTTTATTCCATGATTTAGACAATGACCCTTTACATCCACGGAAAGATAGTACTTCAAGTTTTTCTAAGAGAACAATGGAAGAAGGTGCTTTCCTTATTGCAGTTCCACTCACATCAAGCTCCTCTAAACCTTTGGCATTCCCCAAGTTTTCTGGTAGTTTTTGAAGTCTTAAGCATCCTGAAATATCAAGATCTTTGAGCAGCTTAAAATTACATATGATGCTAGGAATGCACACAAGATTTTTGCAATCTCTTAAACTCAATGATTTAAGGCCAGTCAAGTGCTCAATTGACATGGGTAGTTTTGTAATAGCAGTTCCTTCCACATAAAGCTTGGATAAGCATTTCATGTTTCCCACAAATGTTAGAATATTCTTGATTTTTGAACATCCAGAAAAAATAAGAATATCAAGAGACTCCATTTCAAACTTGCATGGAAGATTACAAAGGCTTTTGCAACTTTCAAATTAAGAAGGATAAGCCTTTTATGAACTCCAATTGATGAATGAACCTCACGTAAACTTGTACAACCTTCAACAATCAAATTTTGAGAATGGTTCAATTTGATGAACTTCAAACTGTCAAAATACTATGTAAAAAATAAAAAAGGTTTAGCTTTAATAAACCTTATAATTTATTTATAAATACAAACAATTATGTATGCGAGATGAGGGTACTTAAGTAACAATCATACCTTTATTCCTTTCCAAAGTTGTTCAATGTTACTGTAGCACATGCAAAGATCAACAAGCTCCATTGGTTGGAAACTTGATGAAAAAGATTTTGAAGGGTACTCACTCCAATCAAGGAACCTTAACTCATTAGAAAGATGTTTGGGGCCACGCAAAAGGTGAACCTTTTGAATTACGAGCAATTTAAGTTGAGGCATATTTGATAGGACTTCTAGGTTCCAATGTACCTCTTTTGGTAGAGGAAAAATTGAAACTAGTGCCTGAACTACTTCTGTTCCCTAATTATTAAGGAAAAAATGGATTAGCAGTCACAACATATGATGAGCACAACCGTTCAAATTCAAATTATGTTGAATATTTTGATATGTTATATCCTATAAAATTCTTTAAATAAGCTCTTACCTTATTTTTTGTTAACACATGGTTAATGTCCTTATATTGCCATAGCCTGCTACGCTTTCCTGGCATTTTAAGGCACTCTTGACAGACTATATCTTGGCCCATGTCTTGTAATAAATATGCATCAACAATTTGTTGTGATAAATCTTTAAGAGAGATTTTTCAATGAGAACCCTTAATCCAATATCAGGGTAAAGGACAAGACAATCTAGTATTTCTACTACATAGTCCTTGGGTTTCAAATTAAAGAAACATGCAATATGCAAGAATATTTCCTTCTCTGTTTCATGTAATCCATCAAAACTTATCTAAAGTATCTCAAGAATTTTTCTTTCAAGATAGTCCTTGAGCCTACTTAATGCACTTTTCCATTCATCATTTCTTCTATTGAACAAAAAGGAACCAAGAGTCTCAATAGCTAAAGGAAGACCATTAGCATAATGAACAACTTGTTTGGACAACTCTAAATAATCTTGAGGAGGATGGTCTTGTTTAAAAGCTTTTAAACTTAGAAATGAAGAGCTTCACCATCATTCAATCCTTCAGCCTCATATATTTCATCTACTTCAAGTATTTTTAGCAAATGTTTATCTCTTGTTGTTATGATAACTCTACTACCTAGACCAAATCAATCATGTCCCCCAACTAAGTATTTAATTGGTCTAATTGATTTATATCATCAAAAACGAGGAAAATCCTTCTATTACGTAACCTATTCTTGATTATAAGAACTCCACCATCAATATCCTCTATCTTCATATTTTCTTCCTTCAAAATTTTATGAATAAGTTTTTGCTGTAATGGAAGTAAACCATCTTTTTCACAAACTTCCCTAAGATTAGCAATAAAACAACTTCCTTCAAATTTATTAGAGACCATATCATAAACAACTTTAGTAAGAGATGTCTTACCCATTCCACCCATCCCCCAAACTCCTATAATGCGAACATCATTTGACCCAATAGCTAAATGCAACTTTAGTTCTTCGACTCGAGAACTTATTCCTACTAAGTTCTTGGTATATGTAGATGCATAGCTCAATTTATGAGAAATCACCCCCACGATATCTAGAATAAATTTTGACTCACACCTACAGTGAAAAATGAACAATACATGATATGTCTAGAAACAAAAATAAATAAAAAGAGTAAACATCTCATGTCAAATACAAAAATATGTAAATTGCTTAGCTCAAAAAAATTGAAAGAATTACCGACTTGTAAATAAGTTTGCTTAAGGTTCAAAACAAGGCAATATATAAGAAGAGTGAGAATGAATGTTTTTAAAAAAAAAATGTAAAATTAATTACTTGTCCATCAAATGATAACCCGAGATATCAGCTGCTCTCCATATATGCACCTTCTCTATGTTTTCCTTGAAGCAAAGGCTTGTGCAAAAGGCCCTGTTTGCTTCCTTACATCAACTGGATCCACGTCGTAAAAAACTGGTAGAACAGTCAATCCTATCTCTTTCACGCATTCAATGATCTTTGTAAGCTCATTCACACATCACGTAGAAGATGCATAGTTTTTGGAGAATGACAATAACAACCTTTGATCCTTCTATTGCTTTCCAGAGTTTCAAAGAAATAGGTTTTCCTCTTTCAAGTTTTTCATTGTCTTTAAAGGTGAAAATACCATTTTGTTTTAAAGCAGAATATAGATGGCCTGTAAAACTCTTTCGGGTATCGTCACCTCTAAAACTGAGGAAGACATCGTAGTTCCATTGTGGGGGAGACGAAGTCGATTGTGGGGTAGATGAAGTCAATCTTTTGGTACCCATAAAAGCCTTTGACAGTACGCTGGTAAAAATTTAACCACAATAATGATATGCGAAAAAACATATGGATTTTTATTTGAAGAAGTTATCAAAAGAAGAAAGAAATAAAAGAGAAGGACATAGGTGAAAGTGAGATCTTACAAATGTAAGAACTTGCAGCAGTGACTGTAAAGCTCAAAAGCCTTGTGAACTTGCGGCAGGGAAAATACGAGATTCAGCTCCTACTCTGCAATTGCCAGTTAAAAAAAGTAATGCAAAGTCAGGGAGAGAAGTTTTCTATGAGGTCAACGACTCTTTTTTTTTAAAACAGCGTCGGTGCGAAAAGGATACAAGTGGCCCTTTTTCTTTCACTTTATAATCTAAAGTTGCTTTCTTACTATTCTAATTTAAATTTCCAAAGGTACTATTTTTTAACCAAATGCTCGTCACGAACCCAGGAGACCCGGGTATGATTCGTTTCTCCAAAAAAAAAAAAAAAAAAAAAAAACTTGTCACGAGAATCATTAAGGTAAAAAACATTAAAAAAAAATCTCAGCAATTTTTTATAGGAAAATATCATTTTAACTTTTACATTTTAAAGTTATTGTCAATTAAATCCTTATATTTTAGTATCTATTGATTTGTTTCATATTATTTTTAACTTGTAGTCAATTTTTAATATATACCCTTTGGACGCTGATTAACGAAACCCTTTTTTTTTACCCTATTTTGTTTTTTTTTTTTCTAAGGTTCCCCATCTTCCTTCATACCATTAAATTCCCATTATTTTCATTCAATATCCTATTAAATTCCATAAAGGCATAAACTCCACAAGCACAAGCACGGCATTAGAATTTAAAATTGGCCCAAAATGTCAACAAATTTTATAACGAGTAGTGTTATTTTCACAATATTTTTATAATAAATTTTAAACTATAAAATTTTGTTATAAAAATATTATAAATGAACACTTTTTCGTTTTCATTATCATTTGTAATAATAAGATGTAACCCAGTTATTGGGACAATTCTCGTGCCTCATATTTTCGTGTTGCGGGTTGGACCCGTTACCCCCAAAAACAATAGAAACTGTCCAAAACTTGTTTACTCCGTAAGTAACCTTTCCCTCTCTGACAATTCAAAGTGAAACCAACCAAACCAAGCATGCCAGCTGCCTAACCCAGTCAACAAGACCTATTCCTATTGCAATTTCCACATTAACAAGTTCAAGATCTACGGCATGAAGACCCTGTAGTTTAGTGTCGGTGGAGTTTCCATTGATCAGGTTCACACAACATCTTTCTCAAAAAAAAAAAAAAAAGGTTCACACAACAGTGTTGAGAAGCATTTTTAATTGGTTTTGGACAAAGCACATACAGTACATAATTACATACACGTCTAGGTCTAGCTCAAGGGGTCCAAAGCCACCTACGACTTTGAGACTTTGAGACTTTGAAGGAGTCGCCACCCACAATGGCCATAACCAAGAATGTCCAGACACGTCGCTCTCTTCCCTTTATATTTATATACCAACTTATCTTGTGCTCGTTTACCCAAAAAAAAAAAACAAAACTTATCTTGTGCTCCCAACTTGCATGCTATGTGTGACACTTGGATATACATTCCAAGTATGTTTTTCAATTATTGACTATCGAGAGAAGAGAATAATTTAAGAGTTCTTCTAGCCATTAATATAGGGAAAAGTTAGCCGGTGTCTAAGGCATAGGTTTAAGAATTAATTTTTTTAAGAAAAATTATGAAAAAATTAACTAATTTTTTCGATAGTTTTTGTTTATATTTTTTATGAAAGTAGTATTAATTTTTTTTAAGTAGTCGTTAACAAATACTTTAAGAGAACTCATTAATCAATCTATCAAAATATATATATATATATATATATATATATATATATATAAAAGTATAGGCCTCATATTTAAAAGTATAAGGTTGTGTCATATGACGCATTTATTAAAATTCTCTTTATTTAATTTTCTACTTCAACAAAGTTTTCATTTATATTAAAGTATTAGTTCATTGCATTAGTTAATAAAATAAATGCATATATTAATTATCTATTGTTGTGCATTAATTATTTATATTAATTGAATTTATGTGATTATTTTTATAAACTCTATATAAAAAATAATTTTTAGTCGGAATAATAATAATAAATTTTGAATATGACATTTTTACTCATGGTTCCTTGCTTTGATAACAATTGTCACAAAAAGCCATAAAAAAATTAAATATTTATGAATACACTAAAATTAATCTTAATCCTTTAAATTTCCTAACTCATTTGCGCGTGTGGGTATGCGTACGTGTGTGTGTGTGGAACTAACACTGTAGTATGTATTCTATGTAATTAGAAAGATTACTAAAATATGTTTTTTTTATTAATTATTTTAAGCATAATGAAATTTTAATACTATTTTGTAAAATTTATGAGAAATAGTTGTTGTTTTTTTATGTGAGAAACAATTAATTTGAAATATGGCAGTTTTACTCAAATTTCGTTGTTTTTGCAATAATTGAAACCATGTAAAAAAAATGGAAATTTTTTTTTAGTAACACACAATAAGAATGTAAAAAAAAAAATAATAATTAAAGGATATATGCATTTTTTAGTAGACATGAAACATGTCTGTCTATATTAGCTACTATATCATGCAATTTTCAATTTGTAAACACACACACATATATATATATATATATATAGTATGATCAAATCACTATACTATTCTTAGTGTATTTTAATTTTGTCTATATATAAAATAACTAAAGATTACAATTTTTTACAATAAAATTTATTGAAATATCTTTTTTATACCTCGATAGTTGGGGTGAGATCTAAATCATGAATGTTTTTATTGGAAATTGAGGTAACAATCAGTTAAGTTATAAGATTTTTGATAAAACTTATCAAAATATTAGAGAAAACTAATAACAAGTTGCACCACATATTGTGCCGAAACTCAACTTTTTTTTCCTTTCATTAAATACCTATTAATATCATTTAAAGAGATTAATTGTGTTATTCAATATAAAGTTATAAAGTAATAACAAGATTTTGGTTTCTTTGGGTTATTAATTTAAATAACAGAGGTACCATTACTTATTTTTTATTACTCTATAAGTATAATTTCTTATAGAGTGTGGGGACAAGGACAGAGTTTCAAGTCTCCAAAAGAAAATTTCACACACATATATACTTAGATTAGGTTAGAGTAGAATTTCTATCTTGTATTAAAAAGAAAATGGAGTTATTCTATATGGAGTTATAAATTATAACTTATAAATTAAAAAAAGTTTTGATATCCTTGTGTTATTAAAATGAGTAACAGAGGAGGTGTCATCATGCCATTACTTATTTTTGTTTATTTCTGATATTGAAAAAAATAAAATAAAACCTAGAATATAGGTGCAATATATATACTTATGAAGTTATTGGTAATGATCTGGTAACTATGACATAAACAAATCCTGATAAGTGTTTGTACATTTCTTTTTCTTTTTTTTTAGAAAAACAGTAAATTGATCAATTGTGTATTAAGAACCACCATATGGTAATGTTAACTCGCTATTAATATTTGAAATTATGAAAATTTCCATCATACATGAGATGCTACAGAGTACATATACAAGTAATCCACTTAAATATTTATTCAAAATCTATACTATTAATAACATGATTCCTTCTACTCAAAAAAAAAAAAAAAAAACTTGATTCCTTATTTGGGTTTAACATTTTGCGTACTAAATACCCTCGCATAAATTATTAAAGAGAGGTGCTACGTCCACAACATTTTTACAACATTTTTAGAATAAATCATAGGTGGTTAGTTGTTATTGGTTCAAATTTGAACCTAACACTAAGATTACTTTTTTGCCCCAATAATAACAACCAGTAACATCCTGCTATTTAAGATTTGTTGTAAAAATATTGTAAAAATGTTGTGGACATATCATTTCTCATTATTAAACTCTCTTAAATATCTCTATCTTTTAGTTAAATAATTTTAAATTTAAAAAAAAAAAAAGAAACTAATTTAAAAAAAAGTAATTTATTATTCTTAAGATTTAGGTTTTTTCTTTTATCTTCTCAATTAAGCCTAAAATTTAGGACACTATCTCTATCTCATTTTTAAAAATTATTTCACCTTACCTTACCTTACCTCATTCTTAAAAATTATTCCACGTTATCTTATCTCTTTTTAAAAAAAAATACAAACAGTTATTTATATATCACTTCTAAAAATTATAACACTAAAAAAAACAAATAAATAAAAAGAGCATTATTTTAATATTTGTGTGGAAGTGCGAGAATGATGTTTAATTAGGGAAATAATACAGTTGGAGGATAAAGGGGGTTATTTAGTTCTTTACCTTGTATAAAAAGGATTATTTTACATAGCTTTCCTCTTCCCCTGCAGTGTTAGTGTCTTAGTTTCGCAACCAAAAAAAAATTCCCTTAACACAATAAACAAGAATCCCAAAGCATAGGAGATAACTACACAAAAATGAAATTTGCTTCTCAATTGAGTAAAAAATAATAATAATAATAATTAGGTAACATTCTTTATTTGTTAAAAAAAGTTATGAAAGGATTTTTTTTTTTTTTTTTTTGGGTAAACAGTTATGAAAGGATTTGAAAAAGATAATATTGAAACTCAGATTCTCTCATTGAATGACATTAATTAACCACAATTACTCATAGAGTCATACCTATTAATCTAAAACCTCAAAACCCAAAGTAACTAACTTTTTAATTGACTTTATAATATTATTATACCACAAACTTTTAAGATTTTACATATTTAGTATTATTAGAATATATTATTTTCATTTGAATTTAAATTTTATTTTCTATTTAAACCTTCCATTAAAATCAACCAACATCATATTTTCTTTAAACAATAGAATTTATAATTCTATATATAAATACAATCATAATAAATACATAATATCATAATAATATATAACTTACACATACATTATAATAAATACCTTGGCCAGCTAGAATATACGGTAATATTATATATGAGCGCAATTATAATAAATTCTTATTAATAATTATAACTATCATAATCATTCAATTTTATATATTTTTAAAAAAATATATAAAAGTAAAGCAAGAAATTATTTTCTTTCTTTTTTAAGAAAATGAGAAATTACTTTTTTTTTACTAGTGTTAAAAGTAAGTAATCTCTCTTTTCGTTTTATAAATAGAAGGTTGCAAACCCAAACACAAACTCAACTCAACTCAACTCTCTCTCTCTCTATCTCTCTCTCTGGGTGTGAAACACAAAATCCGGTAAACAATGGCTGGAACCTCAGTAGCTCCGACTCCTCTGTTGAAAGATGAACTGGACATCGTGATCCCCACGATCCGAAACCTCGACTTCCTCGAGATGTGGAGGCCTTTCTTCCAGCCATACCATATCATCATCGTTCAGGACGGTGACCCCAGTAGGGTCGTCAAGGTCCCCGAAGGCTTCGACTATGAGCTCTACAATCGCAACGATATCAACAGGATTCTCGGTCCCAAAGCCTCTTGCATTTCATTCAAGGACTCTGCTTGCCGTTGCTTCGGCTACTTGGTCTCCAAGAAGAAGTACATCTACACCATCGATGACGATTGCTTTGTGAGTAGTACTTTTTTTTTTCTCTCTCTTTTTGGTGATGTTTTGGATGTGGGTTTTGGATATTATGGTGAGAAAGTTTGGATTTTGATGTGAATATTTTTTTTTTTTTTGGGGGATTTTGGAATTGTGGGTTTTGGATTTTTTTTTTTTTGTTTTTTTGGTGAATAGCTGGATTTTGATGGTGTTTGGTTTTGATTTGCTATTGTTTTTGTTGGGTATTTGAGCATAAAAATCAACTAAGAGTAAGTCGTTGTTTTTGAATTCATTTTGGTCCGAGTGTATGGATCTGATGGGGGTTTTGAACAATAAGAGATTGGATTTTGTTTATGTGAATTTTGGTTTTATTCTTGTGATGAAATATTTTTGCAGTAGGATCAAAGATGATCTTTGTTGTTTTGTTATTTTTTGACGGTGAATCATAATAGGTGAGGTATGTGTGTACAGATCTGTTTGCTTATAAGTGTTCTCGAATGTTAAAGCATTTTGGCAATTATGTTTGCTGTAAACTTATTCTAAGATCTTTGATTTTAGTGAATGTTTTAGATTATTTAATTTAAGTTGAAATATGAACAAGGTATAGTAGATATGTCATTGTGTTTTATGTGTACTTAGTTCTTGTTGCCTCCAGATCTAATCGATGATCATCCACTTTTGGCATGCGTTACTTAATATATTTTGCGCTCCTTGGTACCGAAAGTTTTTAACCATTCCAGGAAGCATTACCTACTGAGATCTCCCAATGCATGTTCATTTCAAGTTTCAACTGAACTGAACAACTTGTTTTGCACTTATTCCTTACTCGTTGTTCTAGAAGCTTTAATGTTTTTTCTTTTGCTCTATATTATTAGGATTCAATTGTTAGTATGAATTTGAGTGGAGTCATTCAGTCGTTCACTTGGATCTCAAGCTATGATTCTGTATGATTTGCAGGTTGCTAAAGATCCATCTGGCAAGGACATTAATGCGCTTGAGCAGCACATAAAGAACCTTCTGTGTCCAGCAACTCCATTTTTCTTCAACACCCTGTATGACCCATACAGAGACGGTGCAGATTTTGTCCGTGGATATCCATTCAGCCTCCGTGAAGGTGCTCCAACAGCTGTTTCTCATGGCCTCTGGCTCAACATCCCAGATTATGATGCTCCCACACAGCTTGTCAAACCACGTGAAAGAAACACAAGGTAATAAAGATCCTTCGCTCAAAAGAATTTGCATGTTGCTTATGTTATAAAAACTCATTATCCAAATGCATTTCTTTGTTAGGTATGTGGATGCCGTTATGACAATACCAAAGGGAACCCTCTTCCCCATGTGTGGTATGAATCTGGCATTCGACCGTGAGTTGATTGGCCCTGCAATGTACTTTGGACTTATGGGTGACGGCCAACCAATTGGACGCTACGATGATATGTGGGCTGGCTGGTGCACCAAGGTATCTACTTTTTTTCGTTGGTTTCATCTGCCATTTTGTCCATATAATGATTACAGTCTGCTTCTCCAGCAATTACTTCTTGCATTGTTGTTAAGCTGCAGTAGCTCACAACTAGTTGATTTAATGATGTGTAGGTGATATGCGATCATTTAGGACTTGGAGTCAAGACTGGTTTGCCTTATATCTGGCACAGCAAAGCAAGCAACCCTTTTGTGAACCTCAAGAAGGAATACAAAGGAATCTACTGGCAAGAAGAGCTGATCCCATTCTTCCAATCAGCTACCCTTACAAAGGATTGCACCACTGTGCAGAAGTGCTACATTGAGCTCTCCAAGCAAGTCAAGGCTAAACTTGGTCACGTGGATGAATACTTCATCAAGCTGGCTGATGCCATGGTCACATGGATTGAAGCTTGGGATGAGCTGAACTCGACCTCCGATATACCCAAGGGTCCTGCAAAATAGATTTTTGACCATCATCCCTTTTTATCCAAGCTTTTGCGATGAAGCTAATGAGAGTTCATTTGGCAAGGCGGAGGATACACTTCTATATGACCTTAGAACAATAAAAGATCAAGGATTTTGTATTTCTATAGATTGAGCTTAGCTATTTATTTGACATTGATTGAGATTATGGTATTCGGAAATGTTAGTCACAAATTTGGTTGATTTAATATTAGGTTTCATTTATTTGTCTTTTGGTGACCTCTTAAATATTTTGTGCTTTAAATTTTGGACTCAGAAGTCCGTTTTTCTGGACTCAGTAGCTTTAACCTAACTTTTGACTATTGAGTCAAAATATAGTGGGAAGTTTTTTGAAAAAAGAGTTGCATTTGACATCTTGGCAAATGGCTTTTCGCAGTGCACCAGTGCCTAAATTGATCTATTGGATTCGGCAATCTGTCACTGCTTGTTAGACTCTTTAAATATTCTTGAATCTTGACTGGGCTTCTTTTATATTTTGATGCTATTATTATCATTTTGAAAACAAAAACGAAAGAGAATGGAATGGGGAGTCTCTATTGTCTTTGGGTGTAATTTCTATTAGAAGGTTAAAAACTTTTACCCCAGAAATGCTTCTGCAATCTTAATTGAAACATGGTTTATTTATGGTAGCAGCAATTATCAGTTGCTAACATAATCTGGAGACTGCACTGCAATTACTGCAGCTAAAGTAGATAAAATTATAATAAACATTGGTATTGTAGAATCATTCGGCAGAATATTGTTTTGAGGCATGTCTATAATCACTACATAGATTTTCAACCTAAGGCAATTTTACTTAAAACCCATATTCATTTTGTATAATAGACTTGCCTATTTTCTAAACACAGTTCTCAAAAAACAGTATCTTATTTTCATCATTCAGAACATGATTTTTAAAACGGCAAAGGGATATTTTCAGGTTATAGAAAATGATTTTAATAACATAGTTGTAAATAAATTGAAATAGTGAATTCTACATATTTGTCTAAACTTTTTTATCTTTTAAATTAAGGAACTTAAAAAAAAAATTAAACTACAGATTTTACATGTTACTTTAAAAAAAAAATTAAATCTCAAAAATAAAAATGGTCTCCCAAACAATTATTTTTTGTTTTTAGTATTTTAAAAATTGTTCTGAAAAGTGTGAGCAAAATATGTAAAATATAAAAATTATTATCTGAAAATTAATTTCCAGTTCAATTTTCTGAAAATTATTTTTATATTGTTTTGAAAAAAAAGAATCGAGGCCTTAATCATCACTATATAATATAAGGAAAAATAACTTGATCTGACAACATGATGAAAGTAGACGGATTTTTGGGGATTTTACTGAGCGAATATTGTTACATTCTGGTGTATTACATTCTCAAAGCTAGATACTGAACACCCCAGAAGAGTTGGACAGTTTTTTTTTTTTAACTAATCTTGAATAAAATTTACCTATTTAAATATTCATATTACTTGTATAAAAGATTTAATAATTCTTGTGACTTAGTAAATGTAAAATGTTACTTTTAGTCACGTAACCTATTTAAAAAATCATGTTACTTGTTTAAAAGATTTGATATATCATATGATTTATTAAACATATAAAAAAAAAAAATTCATATAAACCATCATGTAATGAAAATTGGTTTGGAGGAAAATTTTGTCAAGCGGAGTTTGCCTCTTTAAGACCCATAAATTTCATTCCTTTTGTTTGTTTCTTTGATTTACTTTATTTTATTTTATTTTCCCAGATCACACAATTGTCTATCATGTAGTTGCATTTGATCTACTTTATTTTAATTTTTCCAGATCACAGTTGTCAATCATATAGTTGTATTTGATCTACTTTATTTTATGTTTCCAGATCACAATTGCCTGTTATATAGTTGTATGGTCACTAAATTAAATAAAATACTAGGCCTACACTGCACATACAGTTGGATGTCAGATTTCTATTTAATTTTCCCACCTTTGGTTATTTTTAATTCTCCATACCTGAAAGTACATATAAAATTTAGAAATTGGCTACAGGAAGACAAGGATCATGATCTTGCATTTTACTAGTACAAGTGTAGTTTGATTTGGAATTACACTTGACTGCACTGTATCATTGGCTATTTGCTATATTCAAAAAAGAGAATGGATGAGATTTGAAAAAAGAAGGGAGATGTGTGTGTATACATACATATAGCTAGACATGAGGTATGTCAACAACTGAGACAAGAGGTGTGTCAACAATTGAGACAAATCATTGGTGCCTGTAACTTACTCCTTAGATTGTCATGCTTAGGGACATTGGGAATTATCTCATTTGGAGTTTACCAATGGGCTTCAATGCTAGAAACAAAGATTTTTTGTGCTTGTAGATTTCAATAGGAAAAGGAAAAAGAGAATGCAAAAGATTTAAGGAATAAAAAAACGCCGTTGCCGGGGATCGAACCCGGGTCACCCGCGTGACAGGCGGGAATACTTACCACTATACTACAACGACCTGTTGGTTGCTGCAATGCCACCAAGCTTATTCAAATCAAAATAAAAGTATGGAGACCTATTTTGGGAAAGAGAGCTCAAGCATCTGTGGTTTATAATAAGGTGGCTCTATCGAATAAAACATATTGTGAATATGATAATGTAGTTAAAGCCCCTTAAAGGAACATCTAGCACCACCCTTTTGCGCCAGGATCACGACTCACAAGCATGAGTCAGAAAAATAGACCCAAGCCAATACTTAACAAATTTGCATTATACTATCTTTCTGCTATGGATAATTTCAATACGATTGCAGGCAATTTACTAGAGATACCATACCAAGTCTCAATACTATGAGCAATGAGTACATCCATATTATCCAAAACTAAAAGAAAACTGACCTGAAGATGAGACAAGGCATAATGATTTCAAATAGCGAATGTATCAACTTGATGATTCCCCATTGGTAAGGACATCAACAACTCTATTACCTACTCCGTATTTTGTAGTCATGGTGTACAATATATTCTTCAAAATCTAGAAAAAGATTCTTGCACTCCATCACAATACTCTTCATTAATTTCTTTGCCTTGGAACTGATGGTGACAAGGTTGACAACTGCATCTAGTTCAACTACTATTTTCGCAATCCCAAGATTTTTTGCCATTACCAACCCATCACGTAATTCCGACTATTCCACCATGACACTACTAGTAAAATCAATCACACTAGAGGTTATCAAAAAAAAATCACACTAGAAAATCCTACAACCCAATTTTCAAAAGCATCTCGGATAACTCCTCCTCCCGCAAGTCCTCTATATTGATTAGATGATCAATCTGTATTAAGCTTAAACCACACTAATAGTGGCTTTACCCACTTCGCTAAAACCTCCTCTTTTTTTTCTTTTTTTCTTTTTTTGAGGTCTTTGTGTTTTTTAGTTGATGTCATGCGCAAATATACTTATTGGGAGAAAACTTAAGTGCAGTAACTTAGGTATTATTGTTTTTACACTCTTGTATTTTTATTTTTACAAGTATTGATGAAACTTAATAACTGGATATCATTTATGCCTTTTATAAAGCTTTATAGAAGAAAACGTATTTTCTTGATGCATTGTCTTCAAATCTTCATACCACAACATGAATAGCACAAATAAAACAGGTTATGTGTATTTATTTGATATCAACTTATAAGCTCAATTTTTAATTTTAAGTTTTTATGTATTACTTTTTAAAACCTTATTTTTTGAAATATATTAACTGGTTATGTGTGTTTATTTGATATCAACTTATAAGCTTAGCTTTTAGTTTTAAGTTTTTATGTATAGTTTTTTAAAACTCCATTTTTTCAAGTGTGTTAAGTATACATTAGTACACTTTTAGCAAAATAATTTTAGTAAAAAACTAGATAAGTTATTCTCATATAAACAAGTTTTTTTGTGGTGAGAAAAAATGCTTTTATTTTCTCTTCCAATATGATGTGAACCCTCTTAAAAGGTTAATTAACTTGGCAATGGACATTTTTGGCATATTCTATTATTCCTCCATTTCCTCTTTATTCTTTTAATTTCTCTTTTTGTCTCACAAAGTTAGAACTAAAACGACTTCGTTTCTTTACTTTTGCTCAGGACGCAGCTACAAAGGAATGCTTATAACGTCCTGGGAAAAAAGGTATTACCTTCTTCTTCTTCTTTTTTTCCTTTTTTAATTTATATTCTTTTCTCCCAATTGAAGAAAATGGAAACAGTACAGTAAATTGTGCTTTTTTTTTTCTCTTGAACAGTAAAATTGTGAATATTTAACGGTAATGAAAAACAAAATATTAAGACTCACTTCGTTTTAATTTTTTTTCCCTTTTAAAAATTTTCATCGACTATTAATTTTTCTTATCACGAATTGCTATTTGCAGGAAATACTTCTTCACGTCATAATTTTGAGCACACGGTGAGTATCATATGTCTTTGCTCTTTGGGTTATACTATCAGATTTTTCAGATTTGATGTCATGGTTGTTTATTTTAGTTTCAAAATTATAATTTTAGCATACCAATTTTCACTTAAGGTGGTAATGGGTTTAGTTAACTCAATGGGTAAAATTTTTTGTAATCGAATAAAAAAATTGGATTTAAATTTTTGTATACAAAAAATCAAATGAAATCTTAACCTAATAGTAAAAAAACAATTATCAAGAATTATACCCCATATGTTCAAATATATCGTATTTATCACCTAATATATTGTATTTATCTTGTTTAGGTAGTAGATCGGTAGCTAGCAAGTTGAAATTAGTACTTTAAAAATAAGCCTACCATTGACACTATTTTTATTATACACTAATCATAACATACCGCCTTAACAACTATGAAAAAAATTGTAAAATTTTATACAGTAAATTAACAAGTTCAATGTGAGAACCTTTAAGCGTAAGTACAAAATTGACATATAAGCAATACTATTAGCGTTGTGGCCATCAATAAATCTAGTGATAAAAAGTTTCATAATTGTCAAATATATATATATATATATATATTGTTGAGATTTATGCATGATAAAAATGGAGCTAATTGTTATGAACCCATGTGAAAATGATGTTCCATCACAACTTTTCATCTTAGTAAGTCGAAAAAGTACCGTGAAATATTTTGCATCTTTAACATTACTCTTTATCAATAGATTAGCATAACATGACCTTTTCTGTTTTCTTATAAGAATACTAAAAATAAAAATTTAAACACATGACTTGCTACGATTGGTAAAGTATAAAATAGAACAGTTCAATGTGAGAACGAGAATTTTATTCATTATTTATTACACCACTAAAGCTTGACAGTGGGAAGATTAGAGTTGTAATGCCATTTTTTAAGAGGATTTCAAAAACTAAAAATGATTGGACTATGGAGGCCAAATCAGTTCACACTTCTCATAAAGGTGAAATTTTCAATTTTGGAGCCATTAGCACTCTAAAGAATGACTGCCTAACTGAATTAACAGGCTTATACAACTTTGTTAGCCACTCTAAAGAATGATTTAAAATATTCTCAGTTTTCCCTCGATGCTCTTTAGCACATCCATCCATGTTATTTCTTCAATTTAGGTTGCCTTCTGTACTGCAGCATTCTATGATACCTTTCTCCTTGTCTGAATACAAGTGCAACCTTTCAGCCCCTAAGACCAAAAAAAAGTGCTAAAAATGGTAAAATTGCACGTATGAATGTTTTAAATGAGTGCATCACTAAAAATGAGCAGTAAATTCAGCTTATTCAAAACATAAAATGGCGCAATTCTCACTAATACAGGTCCAAGTTCACTAGTGACAGTGATATAATCATCACTTGTGTAAAATAAACAAAAAGAAATATCTCATGGCTTCTTTATGCAACCACAACTACAGAGTTCAAATTTCAAACGATTCCCACAATCATATTGATTTTAATTAGTGTTTTGTATGCAAAAGAGGAAAAATATCAAATATATAATCTGATATAAAATTATAGTATATTGACGAGAGACTTGTGCTTTTCATAACTATAGTTGCACCATGACATTCTGGAAGTGACATATCAACTTATCTTCTGCTAAGCCTATTGTTTTCCCCACGTAATGGTGTTTGTTGTCATGCGTTGAGATAGTAGTAGTAGAGGTCTGGTGATATATCACCAATTATTTTGATGATTGTGTATTTGATGGGCATAAGTGTGGTCATGCCAATCAGAAGAGCAACATTTCTTCTTTCGCTGAAAATATTTACCATTTCTTGATAGTAATTTTAAAAGGTCTTACTAAACACAAATTGGCCAATAACTAATAATCTTCCCAAGCAGTAGCGTGTGATGTTTGCCAAGATGCTATCCATGAAATGCCTAAATACACAGTATAGCATACAGATTCTTGAAACTTGCCGTCTTACTTGTGTCATACATCATTCAAATACAATAATTATACTAAAGCAATGCATTCAGAGTTATTAGTTTTATGAATAGATCAGATTGTCCAGTCATCAGCTTGAGCATTATAATTCATTCTCCAACGGTTATTTACCCTTTTTTTTTTCTTATTCTTTATTTTACCATGATTAGCTTTAACCACTGATATTGAAGTCAACCTGATCGGACCATAGAATCCCCTTTCTACCCAAGTAATAACATATTATTTTAAAGGTAAACAGTGAGGAGGAGCATTTTCCTAAGGAAATTCTCAAGTTGTTGAGTCATGTGGAAGCATAGAAATTAAATTTTCCAAGGGACATATTCATATACCTTGTTTGCTGAGCATCATTTTCCTGCTTAACCTGCAAGGATTGCCTCTGATGCTCCACTCGGTGGAGTTCTGATGACAGTTGAAGCAAGTCAATGGTAGGTCCACTTTCACAGGAATGGCGATCACTGGAATGCAAAAAATTAGAGCCTTGGAAAATCCCATCTGTAATTTCAAGGTTAATAGCATCACTACTATCAGATATAAACACATGACCAAGGTGATTCTCTTCTGCAGAATTCATTTCTGATGAAATGAACTTATTTGATGTTCCACTAGGGGAAGCTTGTGAGCTTACTCCTATGAATTTCTCGGAGACTCGACTAATGCCATAATGGGGGTGGCTACCTGGCATGATCAATGGACGAGCCATGGGGATTCCAGATGAATGGCTTGAAGAGTTCTGTGATTGAGATGACAGAAGAGAGAGAGCACAACCAGAATCTGAAATTCCCGATAATCCTTGAGCGGTTGATGCTGCATCAAAAACACTGAAGTCTTCACTTCCTGAGGTGCTCTGGAAAAAAGAACGTGAGCTAGAATTTTGGCCTCCTATATCATGTGTATATTGACCAGCATTCTCACTGAAAATGCTTCCTGTTGTAGTATTAGCTCCACTCTCATGAAAAGGGGGAAACTGTTTTTCTGTATTATAGGTAGGGAAGAGGGATTTTGAATTCTGATTCCCATTGGTAATAGGAAAGGCTGTCATAGGCCTATAATCAGACCCATCTTCAATTTTTATATGCCTACACCAGTCACTAGTTCCATATTTCTCAGGTTGAAAAAGACCACTAGGGGGGATCTCTTGGCAAACAAAGGATGTCGTTGTTAAAGGACTTCCCTGATATCTGCTGCCTGCAATGTCTTCAGAAAATTAGGAGGGTGTTTAAGAGAGTAGTTTAAGTTATGTTGTTTAAGTGTTTTTGATATATGTGTGGGTGAAAAAGTGCATGAAAATATGTGTAATGTTGTTTAAAATGTGTTGTTGTGTGCTAAAACTAGGGTGCCAAACAGGCCCTAGAACATTAAAATAACAATTTCAAGAATACAAGAAGACTGCAACAATAAAAATGCGGACTCAGGAATCCATCTTCACAAGAAACAAAATTTGCAATCAGAACTGAACAAGAAAATCCTCATAGTCAAACGAACAGAACCAAAATTAATTAAGCAAGGGCCAGAGAGATTTTAGAGAACAAGAGGACTATCCTGTCATTATGGAAATGGCTAAACGATTCCTGTGTTTACAGATGCTCTGGAAATTATTTGGTCCAATATTGATGCCTTAAATATTGATTTATATATGATAGAAGTAGGTAACATACAAATGTAAGTCTTTTTTTTTTTTTTGGGCTGGGAACATACAAATTTAAGTTTAACCATAGCAGGCAATCAGCAAAATTAAAATTAGGTAACATAGAATAAAACTCTACCAGTTGCAATTGTTGATGCTAGTTCCCACGACCTTAAGTCCCCAACAACTAGTTGATGCATTTACTTGGAGTCTTGACATCTAATAAAGCAGCTTGTATGCTTGAGTTTAAAGGAATGATGGGTGTAAATAACAGAATCCTTTCAGCTGCACGGAAGTGGTTATGTATAACCATAACAAGAATTTTTCGTTATCATGGCCCAGGAAACTGACCCTCTAGAGAAAGAAAGGAATACATTGAGGAAAGTAGCTTCAAAGATGTTTAGGTTGTTAGACCCAATTAGGGGACATTTTATTATTAAAATGTTTAGATTTCAATGAGGAAGCAATGGGCTAAATGCGATGCTCCATCAATTTGTAATTGTTGAATATCCAATTGAATTAGCAATATAAAAATGCGATTTATGGACATTCAAGTCAACTGAATTGTGAGTAAAACTACTTCTGGTTAGTTTGTTGCCCAATTCAGATATCAAAGCTTAATTCACATAAAACTCAATATAGTGTAGCAACAGCCTTCACCATTTCAGTAGCTTACATTCCAGTTTTCCCAGGAAAGGACAACCAGAATAGAATATATAATATTAATAATGTAAATACACTATCAGAGATTGCTAAGTTATATATCTACTTGTACATAAGAGTTGGGGAAAAAAACACCCTTTAAGTTTAAGATGTATCAAGTTCAAAAAAACAAAAACAAAAAAATCACATGATATAAACCAACTCACAAATATAACTCATGAATTAGAGACAGAAAAGAGGATGGAGCAAAAGCTGGAAGTTCTAAATGCCATGCCCTATAATGAAATTCTGCACTCTATTAGACCAATTGTGCGATAACTTATCACACAATTGGGCCGATAACAAACAGTCAAACGCCTAGAGTTGGAACAGACTGGTTTCTCTTCTCCACTTTTTTTCCTTTACTTTTCCTTTCATTTAACAGGTAATGAAATTGATACCCTCAAGCAGGTTTTCTATTTGATCCAAGAAAATCCATTCAAATTTTGAACAATAAAAAATAAAAATCTTCAAAGCAATACAAAACCATGATAAATTTTGAAGATTCAATAAGTTTAGTTCATGAGAATGAGTTGATTTTTTTAGTCCAATTAAGCACAAAAGGAAAAAGGGGGGGGGGGGGCGGCGTATGTGGTTGGTTATGAATGATTTCTAATTAGAGAGAGTTTTTAATCAATACCATTATATGACTGCAGAAATCTCCCGGCCCTCCCAGTGTGAATACCTTGAGGCTTTCTCCGACGCTCGTTGTGGCCTGCAAGGCGTTTACGGCAGCTACGCTTACCATCATCAAATTCACCCAGCAAATGAAACCTGGATGGTTAACAGTTAGAGCATACCATACAGAGCACCAACAAAAATTTATGAACTAGATTCAAGTTCTAGACTAACAGGAACAAAGTATGATCAATTGGATGTATATAAACAAAATGAACTATCTTCCAAAATTGTAAGTTTATCTTTTCCAAACATGTCTAGAGTTGAAAATCCAAGCCATACATAAGAAAACGGGATCAGATCCATTCTAAACTTAAGATATTAGGACACACTAACCTAAAACAATAATTCTTTGTAGGACATTAACCTTTTATGGAAGAATAAATAAGGAAATATTAAATGATCTAAAGATAACAGGAAAAACAAATGGTGAAAAGCAATGTGTGAAAATCCAATTTTAAAATTCTGTGCTGAGAAACAAAATTGAAAAAACTCAACGTTCCTCAAGGCTCCTTTTGACAGGCAAAAGGACATGAAAAGGGAAATGCATTCTAAGATTGAAGTCTAGTACTCAGCAGTTAATCATCATAATGAAAAATAGGTACTTGAAGAAAGAAACATAAGATACCTGCTACACTGCTGACAAAACCTCTGTTCAATGCCATTAACGATAACTTTGGCTGTCTTTGAGTGAATCTCACAAACTTTATGCCTCTTGTGGTAGTCTTTAGAAGAGCTGAGGTCTTTATTACAGCCATAAACTTGGCAGAAGGAAATTTGAGAATGCATACCAGATGCTCGAATTCTCTTGGCAGGTGAAGATGATTCAGATGAAGATAATAAAATGGGAGCTCCTTTAGAAAATTTAGAATTATGAGCATCTCTAATATCAGCAAGACGCCCGAGGTTCAAATCAATGAATGAAGAATCCCTACTATTTGAGTCTGCCACAGAGCTTGTGAGCTTGGAAGTGGAATCATCTTCACCAGAAAATCCATTCGGCATAGACATAACCAGATTACCAACATGTTCACCACCAACCTTGCTACTTCTCACAACTTCACTAGTGGAATTGTGGTTTAGTTGTCTCCCAATCATCTCTGGAAAACCCAATTCCCCAAATCGGTGATTCTCAACAGCTTGTTGACTTGAGACTAGCAAGTCGTTGCCAAAACCACATGGGGTTCTCAATTCCCATCCCAGCAAGCAATTCTTACTTCTTGAGTGTGAATTATTAGTAGGTAAAATTGTTTCATCGGATTCAAACTCCTTCCCTTCAGAAACGCAGTTCCAAGACTCCATTTTTATGCAACAGAATCACAGTTTTATGAGACTGCACATAAACCCACTTCAGTTCACGCAACAAAAATGAAAAATCTCATGCACTTGCAGCCATAACCAAAGCAGAATCTCAATCTCTTATAGTCCAGAAATGTGCATAAAACTAAATATGAGTGACAAATGGAAAATCTTGATAGGTACTGTTTAAAAAAAAAAAAAGGCACAAAAAGACAAACTCAATACAAAGAGAAAAGTCTCACAAATTCCCATACTTGAAGCTTCATAGTCAAGGAAATCTCAATGCCTGAGAACCCAATTGGATTGACCAAAAAAATCAAAGAACCAATAATACAAAAACACAGACCCAGATAACTAAACAGTACAAAAGCTACATAAATGTCTAAACCCCACGTGAATATAACCAGGAAATAGGTAAGGATCCTCAATGCAAATACTTAATAAGTGGAAACAACGAACAAGTAGAAGCAACAACACACTTCAGATACTAGAATGAGAAACCTATTCATTGAGCTGATTTTTTTTTCATTAAAAAAAAAAAAACAAAAACAAAACAAACTAAAAGTTACTTAAATGATAAGAGAGGGAGAGAGAGAGAGAGAGAGGTTACTTTACCAATGTACTGGTATAGTGGTTTTGCAGTGTGGGGCTATGGCAGACAGAACTCTATGTGAAAGAGATTTTAGTGTGTCCCAAACTCCATGGAAGACAGGAAGAGGTTGTGGTGGTTGCTATTTTTAGAGAGAGAAAGAGAGAGAGAGAGAGAGAGAGGGTTGAACTACTGACATTTATGGAGTTTTTAACTTCTTTCTGCCTTGTTTATTAAGTAGAGAATTGAAATTTCCAAAGTCTAGGACAAGTTTTTTTTTTTTTTTTTTCTTTTAAATATAGCTACAAGATTTGAATCAGAACTTGGCTTATACAATTTTTTTTTTTTTTTTTTTTTTTTGGCTGCCTACTGTATCCTCGCTTTCAAGAGGTAATCACTGTTCGTCGAGAGCCTACGAAGGGGTAAAGACTCGAAATTCTTTTCAAAGTGCAGGTAGCAGACTCGAACTAGTGAAAGCACACCCGAGCCTAGACTTTGAGGAAATTTAAACTCACAACCCCCTGGGTTTGGCTTATACACTTTATAGCATAGTAACCTTCACGTATTATGGGTGTGATTAGAACCTTAAACCTATCAATCTGTCTTTGATTAAGATTTAATTTGTAAACTTTTATGTACTTAGTGAAGGTTTAATTGAACTTAATCTGATAATCAGTACCAAAAAAAAAAAAAAAAGCCCTTTACTTTATAGTTTGGTTCTTGATTGAGTTTCAAGAATATTGGGATTTTCTTTCTCAAAAAAAAAAAAAAAAGAATATTGGGATTTGCAACTTGTCCAAGACTAAAGAAAGTAAAAATGTGTGGGAGAAAAAAGACAATGGTTTTCTCTTATTCTTTGCTTCTTACTTGAATTTTTTTTTTTTTTTTGCTTGATTATATAAATTTTTTTTTCTTCCTTTCCAGAGGTTTTGTCAAATGTCAAATCGTTAGAAATGGTGAAAATTTTTCATCATCAGATTGACCAGTTATCAATGTAATACAAATTTCATTTTTATTAATTTCAGATTTTATTTTATGTAAGAAAAAAACTTACCTTTTTCTTTTTCCTAGAAAAATGACTATCTTCAATAATCAATACATCAGTTTATGAATAAGAATTTTGTAATTTAACTAGCAATTTTTTTTTTTTTGATATTATTAATAAAAACATTTAAGATGTAAATTCTCTTTATCCTAATTATAAAATTATCAAAAAGAAAAAGCCAAAATTTTGATAAACACCTAATTCTTATAATAAGCCAAAAGGGTTGGTTGTAGTTAAAATGAAATATATACACGATATGCGAATACAATAAATGGCCAAGTGGTAAGAGACATGGGCTAACAAGATTTCAATTTTAGGTTTGAATATCTTTCCCCTACAAATGAGCATGTTGGTAGAGATCTCCATTTCGGTTATCCAAAGTCCGTAGGGGTGCCCCTCCCTCTAGAAGCATAAAACGTGATAATTGTGGATTTATTAGTGAAGATGGTGAGAAATTGAGAAAAAATGAATATTCTCTAGTAGCAAGAAATGATATTAAAAGCTCAAAGGGGGGAGGAGGGGAGGAAGTAGCCCCCATCAGAAAGCAATGGTGTCCAATAGCCATGCAAGATTAGCAATGAATAATTGAAGTGAAGAGTGACTGAGTGATGGCCACCAAAGCCAAGTGTGCAAGTGTTAACGCACAATCAAACCCAACTCTCCATTTTGTGTTGGGATCTAGAAGACAGGCCCCACAACTAAGAACTACAACTACAACACCCACCTTTGCCATACCTAACAGTCCCTATCTTGTCTATCTCGCGCGTGTCTACACGCTCTCTCATTGTGACTGGGCATCACCGCTCACATTATTTACCTACTTTTCTTTTTCTTTTTCTTTTTCTTTTTTTGAAATTATCTTAAATTAAAGTGAAAAAATAATTTCACAATAAATCTTACCCTGTTATAAGTAGATAAAAAAAAAATGATGTTATTGATGAGTCAAGATTAGAATTAATAATTATTTACCACCTAAAATTTATTATGAAATATGAAATGTTAACTGATAGTGTAAAGACATTATTTTATGAAATATTTTAAAAAATTCAAAAAAAAAAGAAAAGAAAAAAGTAACTAATTTTTTTACAACTTTTTAATATTTATATTTTTCATAAAATTAGTATCAATTTTTTTTTTAAATGTTCCATTAATAAATATTTCAAGAGCACCTGTTAATCCCATTAATCAGACCTTTATTGTAAAATGTTGTCAACATGAGATAAATAGAAGAAAAATGGTGTAGCTCACCAATCTTTGACAAGTCATGGCAGTGTGGGTGTATATATATATATATATATATATATATATATATATATATATTTTTTTTTTTTTTTTTTTTTTTTTTTTGGTGTTAAAATGACATGAGGATAGCATCTTTGATAGATGAAAATGAGAATACATATGATATGATATATCACTTTTGAGGACAAAAACTCCGATAATGATCTTCCCTGTAATGTATTTTGTACTCTGTGTTTTAGTGTCTCACGACAATTTTCATAATACAATTTTTTTAAATATAATTATTGACTTGGTCAATTGTAATTTTTGCATTAATTATAAAAATAGTATTATTAATGAGTTGTGAAAAAAAAAATCACTAAAATACAATTACCCTTTTTTTTTCTTTTCAAATATATTGTTTGAGTCTTTTATTTATGCGCACTTTTGACTTTTTATTATTAGTTAGGTAAAAAGGCTCGAATTTGTCCACGTGTATGGTCTTCAACTTAGGCTAATAATATGGGTAATTAATAATTTAATAGGCTTATTTATATCACACCGACACCATGTGCTTGCCTGCGTGGCTAGAGTTCAGTTCTATTCCTCTTTTATATTTGAGTGTTTCATGTGATTAATTTTTTTTTTTTTAGAGATAATTACAATATGTTGTTAACTTCGCAGTTCAAACTCTTTTCTCCTTAGACCCTCAATTACTTTATATATGAGAAGGTGTCAATTCAACTACAAAGCATTTGACTTATGTAATTAAATTAAAGTGTACATATTTTGAATTAAATATATTACTAAGTTATTGAAAAATTCTCAATGGTCATTAAAGAAGCATGGTACCAAATTTACATTTATTATAACATGCAAAAATATCTAACTTATAGCATGGGTAAGACATTATTTCCTAAAATATGTTTTTCCTTTAAGGAGAAAAATGAATAGCTTTATTAAAAAAAAAAAAAAAAATTTGGGTATCATTGAATTTCTTTTTTACACACCTCGTACCATTTAACTTGCTTTTTTTTTTTTTTAGTTTTAGTTTTAACCTATGGTGTCCGCTCCTGATAATAGTTCTTATCATTAGACGAAGACACCAATCATTTTTTTTGTAGGCAGAGATTGACTTTCAGATTTTTTATTCAACCATCAAAGATTTTACTAGTTGAGCTAATTAAAACTCACTACCATTTAAGTTACTTAAATGATGGTTATAGTGGGTTATAGTTTTTTTTTTTTAATTTTATAAAATTTCAACTTATAGCGTCCACTTTTAATGATTGTGCTATTTATTATCAATCAAGACTTTATAGTTAGCTTAATTGATAATTTTTTTATATAAAATAAGAGATCTAAGCTTCAGGAGGGAGCTTTACACACATATACACTTAAATTAAGCTAGAGTAAAATTCTAACTTATATAAAAAAAAAAAATTCGAACCCCCGTACATCAAAAAGTAAAAATAGAGAGACTCTATGTTAGTGTTACCCCCACAAACAGGGGCAGAGCCAGAAATTTTGGTTTGGGGGAGGGGGCCGAATTACATATTTATATATACATTCATTTACACAACTACATATTGATATGTTCATACACACACACACATACACGCATGTGTGTGTATGTCCAAGAAAACTGCTTTTTAAGTATTATCACCCCCAAACATTACATATTTTCGGTGTAGTTTTTTTCATTCAACATTTTATGACTAAATCAAGTATTGAAAAACAACCCGAAACTTAACAACAACATTGAAAGACTTAATTCAAATAAAACAAAATAACTCTAAGTAGAAGTTTCTTTTATAAAAAACTTACTATTTGAACTCAACAACTAAAACTTACCAATTAAGAGAAGAAAAAACTAAAAAGTACTTTTTTTTTGCTTACAAGATGGATAATTTGTTGTTATTAACCAATAATTTTTGGAACCCACAATTAGTTGTTCAATTACTTTTTGTAGGGGCCAACTTTTATTTTTTGGAGGGGTTATCTATTAAGTTTAAGGTCTAATATTTAAAAAAAATTGCAAAACACGTATACATTATGAAGTTTTTAAAAACTTTTGGGGGGGCCATGGTAAGTGCAGCTCCGCCCCTGCCCACAAAGCTATAATCTAACTAACTATCTCCGTTTTGCTCCTCCTTTTTTTTTCTTTTTTTTTCTTTCTTTCTTTTAGCTCCTACATTTCACTTGAACTTTAAGTTTGATTGCAGTGGAACCCATCAACGGTTCAACCCAACACTTGTAAAACACCATATTCTTGCTAAAAAAGATGGAACAAATATTAGATTCTCAATTATGATTTATAGGGATTCTCAAAAAAATAAAATGATTTATGGGTGCACCTTTTTCTTTCTTTCTTTCTTTCTTCTTTTGATTGTGTTTGTGTAATATATAAAAAAAATTAAAATAAATAATTGAATATTAAATATATTAAGCGATTATAACTTTGACCAATGTACTCACAAGCACATGACACCTTTTTTTTTTAAATTTTTTTTATAACTTAGTTGAATGTTTCCCTTAAAAGGTTGAGTTAGAGCATCCACAGCAGATGTTGCAAAAAAAATGTCATTTTGACACACCAAAAGTCTACTTTATTATTTTATCACATCATTTTACAATATCTCATTTATCAGATGTTCTATCATTCAATTCTATACATTAAAATAATATTTACTACACATTAAAATAATATATTATCTCCTCCCAGTTATCACCATCAACAACATCAACAACAACAACGGCACATCGAACACTGCCGCAACAACAGCCACCAACAACCACTACCGCAACAACACCGACCAACCCCCACCGGCACAACCACCACTTCGCCACCACGCATGCCCAGCAAGGTAGCCACCACCACCACCCCACCATCACACACACCCCCCAACAAGGCAGAAACCAACAACAAAACAGGAAGAAGAAAAAAAAAAAAAAAACCCAGGAAATACCAATCACCAAGCACAACCACCACCCAAATGCCAAACCACCACCGATTCAAACAAACAAATAGCCACTGATTCAAACAGACAAACACCAACAACACCAATAGCAACAACAACAACCACCGATTCATCATTTCATCAAACAAACACCAACAACAACCTTCACCGATCTAGCCATTGTTTCAAATAGACAAACACCAACAACAACCAACACCGATCCAGCCACCGTTTCAAATAGACAAACACCAACAACAACCAACATCGATCCAGCCACCAAGAAACCACAAACCCATCAAAACCCACTCACCTCTGCCGTGAGTCCATGACCCACCTCGCCACGACCCAGGTTGCCGTGACCCACCTCGCAACGACCCACCACACCGCGACCCACCATGCCGCCATACCCACGACCCATACCGTCACCTGACCCACACCGGAGCCCACGCCAGAATATACCCACATCGGAACCCATCCTTCACTAGAGAGAGGGCGATTAGACAAAGAGGGAGGAGAAAGAGTAGGATTTGGGGAAGTGATGGAGTGGCTCAAAGTGGGATGAGAGAGAATGAATAAAAAACTATTTTTTGTTTTTAGCATTCTCGCCCATACCGTTGCAAAATGCAACGGTATTGTTTACATGTGGCAAAAATTATGAGATTTGGAACATCTAATAAAAGAGGGTTTTTGATGTTTGGTGTGCTAAATGTGCCAAATATTTGGCATTTGGCACATTTAGCACATCTAGTGTGGATGTTGTTACAAGACTTTCAACCCATGGAGAAAAATTGTTGATAGATTTTTACAGGTCCAAATTGTGAGAACCTAGTTACAAAGACATTTGTAAATTGTGAGATAGACCATGGTTTCGAAAATTTTGCATTAGCTGGGAATACTGTATAGTTTATAGGGTATAAGGGTTGTGCTTTTGTAGGAGATAGATATATTAGTTGGTTCATATTAATTCTGGTAAACAAAACAAGTAATAAATTTTTAGATAAAATTTAGCTTTAAACATATTTGACAACATCATTTAATATCTTTTTATTGAATGTAAATTTTAAAAAATCCGTCGTTATATTATATTTTCTTATCATATTTTTCATGCTTACAAAATTTTTAAAAAATCAAATATCGATGGTTATGTGTATCAACAAATGTTTAAATTTTAAATTTTTTGTGATATAAGATTATGCATAAAAAATAAGTTTGTGGATCAAATAATAAATAACATTCAAATGGAACAAAATTTGACATACATGTTAAGAACATAAAAAATACAATTTAATAATTAAAATTTTAAAATACGTAATCATATTAATTTTTTTAATGAGTGTTGGAGCCATTGGCTCTAAACATGTTTGGAAATAAATTTTTTTCATATATTTTTTTATTCATTCAAAATTCTGGAAGCTCTCTAAATGACAAAGCAAACATAAAAATGTTCCTGGCACAGAAATATCAAATGCCCAAAATTAGACAATTTGAGCATTTGACCACTATTAGAATTCTTGATTGCTGGTAGTATCTAGCCCAAATGAAACAAACAAGAATCAATTCCGGTAATTATCAAAAAAAAAAAAAAAATCTGGTCACGTGCTTTGCTCCTTTATGTTTTTTTTTTTTTTGATAATCGCTTTGCTTCTTTATGTTGCTGACCATTGATTACACACGAATAATTTTCAATTTAGAATATACGTTGAGTCTTATCACAAAGTACATTTCTTATCTATTAAACTCTATGCACGTTTCTGGTAACAAATTTTGATTTCTTGTATAATTTACTTAATAGTATATTTGTCAAAATTTTGATCTAGATCCTACAATCTTATAATTTTACAATTTCACTTGCTTAAAACAATTCGGATCTTTCAAGGACCTTTGGTAGGATCACTACAATCGTTCAAAATTGGTAGGATTGTGCGATTCTATCGATCCCAAACGATTCTAATTTCTTGTGATCCTCTTTAACTTAATAGAAGGTTTAGTTGGACCCAAATAAAAAATAACATCCTAATAAACTTAGTTTTGCTATTATAAGGTAGAAAGATAGAATGTCAATTAGACTTAAATGAAAAATAACATCCAGTGGAGTGTCACGTTTTGAGATTTTTGGTTTTTTTAAATGATGCTTACAAATGAATGTAGTGATATTTGGTAATTAGATCAAATGGATGCAAATTTTTTATTTTTTATTTGTAAATGAATGTATAATTTGTATGATTATTTGACATACCAATGTGTTTTTCTTTACTCAAATAATGTAGGATTTTACAATTTACAATCTGATCCTATGATCCACGATTCCACCTACCTTCTATGATCCTATATAAGATCCTATATAAGATCCCGATTTTGATAACCTTGTCTAATAATGATTGAAGGAGTTCTTATCTATTAAACCCTATGCATGTTTCTAATAATGAATTTTGATTTCTTGTATAAAATGTATTTACTATAGTGGTTGCAAAGTTGGGAAATGTAATTGACAAGCAGTTTTCAAATCATTTCTTAGTTTTTGCTTTATTTTTATTCTCATTTATTTTTACTTAATGGTACACGAGTGAAGTGATTTATTATCGTTGTGAATGTTGTTATTCAGTCAGATTACCTCGGCTATTAATTCTTAATTGACTGATCTTCAAATTGAGTCGAGTGGGTGTCTAACACATTCCCATCTTATTACCTATAGTCATCAAATTTAAATCAAATGATGTAAATTAGCCCTATCAATGTAATTTATTTTTTAATTTTCTAGACTATAATTGGGAAATAAACACTTTTTTTTTTCATTAAGCCAATGTGCTTGTAAATTTCCTAATGTGCAAAATTTATTTTCTGTGGTTTTTTTTTCTCCCTTTCAAGTAGCAATCTCATGTATCAATCACTCAATTCAGACTTTTATGTATTGTCAAATATTTCTCCATTATGAGAATTAGCTTGTAACTCCATGCATATGCATGGATATACTTAAAAGATATATAATAAGATGCACAATATAATTCCTATATATATAATTTAAATACTATTGATATATAGTCATTTTTATATTTTGTTAACTCTTTAGAAAATCAAGTAAGAATATTATTAGGTAGAAATATAAATCGTCCATTGTGGGGAGTAAAAGGACCCAAGCGGGCATTTGGGCATTTGGGCTCTAGCAAGGAGGGCCGATCTGTTCTTGAGCTAAGAATTTGTTAGTACTGCGAATCGGCCCATACGCCAAGGGTCCGAGGACACATCCGAGGGTGAGTTTCTCCTCGGACAGACCCAAGAGAACTCGGAGATTCACTACGAAGGTCAAGGCAGAATTCCGGAAAGACTGTTGGTTAAGAGGGGGAAACCCTGAACCTTCTGGATACACCGGTGTTAGAAAAATATCATGAGCAAAGGCTGCCACCTCCACATTAAAGACTCTGTACCTACCTCCCTGGCCTCATTAATGGGGAAGTGACCCCTGAACAGTAGAACTGAAACTTCTGGTTACTATTCAAAGGCACTAAGAGAAGAAATATCTAGAGGGGAGGGGATTTGGGCAACACGTGGATAAAGTATTAGGGGAAGAAGTATTTAGGGGGGGCAGTCTATAACCAAGAGAGGGAGGAAGAATTGTAATTTTTAAGAAAGAAAGAGAAATAATACAGAAGTAGTCCTCGGCTCACGTCCGAGGAGGTCCATCTGCAATTATCATTCATTATTTACAAGTGTTTGCACACCATAGTCTGTTATCAAGTTCTCAGTACCTCAAATCTAGATTTCAAGCCCACACTCTACAAATTTTATTGTTTAAGGCTCATTGGGCCTGAACCCATAATTGTCTTTGGGTCCAGGTGCAATTGTGCACTTACATCCATATTTAAAAACAATTATGAATTCTTAATTTTTGATATTATGAAGCACTTTTTTTTTCTTATTTTTTTACAGTTCATTAATTCTAGACTTTTTGATTTTTGTACTCAATAACTTACTTGGATAAATATTTATGATGTGATCCCACATTTGGCTCCAAAATTAAAAAATAAAACTTTCTAAAAATGGATAATTTATGACACATGACGCAAAATTGGACTTCAATTATAGAATTTAATTAAATTTTCTCTAATCTTTATCTATATATATATATATATATATATATATATATATAGATTGCTATCCAGGGGATCAGTAACAAAAATCTCAATCCCTTGGGTTGCAGTTCTCAGAGTGACAACTCTACTAGGATGGTGAGACCTAGGCTTCAATTAAGGCTTAAATATTGTAAATAATCTCAATTTTTTTGCAATTATTTGTTAATTGATTTAATAATTATCATCATGTATGTTTCATGTATTCACATGCTTGTTGTATGAATTGCATAATTGCGTGCTTTGCCCTGGTAGTTGTATTCATTGGATCATGGTCCTCGTTGTACTCGGGTAACCTAGAAGAGCTACCATCTTCCTCACCCACATGCCTTCTGAAAAGTATAGGAGGCCATTGTGCAGGTAGAGACCATTCCTTTTATTAAAAAAAAAAAAAAAAAAAAAAAAAAACCTAGAAGCTGCCAAACTGACCAAGTTGGGTAACTATTTAATAGTTTGGGAACACAGAGTACTTTTTTTTTTAATGAAAAAAATGGATAGAAGAGTGACCAACATGTCAATCCTACCTGAATGTGACCGTAGTAGCACTCTACCTACTGGGTTCGGGTTCTGTTGGAGTGCAAGGGAATGCGGTGACCCATAACTTCTCAGCCCCATGAGAGACACTAGTAATCTCAGGCTTGCGAAGGGAGGTAACCCCATGTATGCCCATATTCGGACTCGAACATGGGACGTCATACTTGACGCATCTTGTGTCTCACCCAACACCACTAGACCACACCCCTCAGTGGAACATAGTGGACTTGCTCTTCTAACAGAAATCAAATAATAGATTCCAGTATAAATTTAATTGCTGAAACTTACAACTATACGAGAAATTATAGTACACATTAATTTATTGTACTCATCATAAATATTCTAGAAATTTGAACCAAGCTAAGGATCAAAGAACTGACTTCTTTACACACGAGTGACATACCAAAATTATCAGGACTGAGAACTATAAACTCAATCTCTCTCTCTCTCTCTCTCTCTCTCTCTCTCTCTCTCTCTCTCTCTCTCTCTCTCTCTCTCTCTCTCTCTCTCTTACACTTTAATGTTATAGGCAAGATTTTGACCAAGCTGTGAAGGTATTCATTTCAAATATATATGTATTAGTATTATAAACTCAAGATTTGGCTTACCTCATTTTGTTTTAATGAGAGACCAATGAGTCACCTACTAACTAAATAAAAAGTAGAAATTAAAATTCATCACCACTTGCCATTATATATTTAAAACAAAAGAACATATCCAGTTAAAAATAAAAAACTAAAAGTAAGCCAAATCCATAAACTCATGTACACATTGTAAAACACTCCTAACAAATAAGGTTTAATATATATAAACAATTTTAATAGAAGAATTGGTATAATAGAAAAGTCTAGGAACACATACTTTACACTAATTTAAACGTGTTAAATAATGATTGAATTATTTTTTATTAAATACCGGTAGGCGATAGCTGTTGCATGTGTACGTAGTATAAGATATGTGGACACATATATAAATCATTGTAAAATAATTGACATAGTATGTGGGTATAGATAAATTAAGTTTGTAAGAGCATTGGTGGTGCTAAAAAGTCATATTATTATTTTTAGCACCACTAATACTAAAAATCATACTGCAATGATGGAGAAAAAACAAAAAAGTTGTGCTTTTGAGCTCCAGTGCACAGCCAAAGTTAGTGGTGGTGGTTGTTGTTTATTATAGTAAATATATTATTTTATTGTGTTATTTATATTATTTTATCATATTAAATACTAAAATAAAACCACTGATGTTGGATATTTTGTAAAATAAAATAGTAAAATAGAAAAATAAATAAAATAATTTTTTGTAGTACCAAATTACTAAATTTTTTACACCATCAGTGTTAATGCTCTTACCCAAGCATCTGAGAAATTTTTCCCATCAATTATGGCCAAAATGGCATAACCCAAGTGAAGGGAATAATAACTTGAGAAATAAATAAACAAATATGAAAGGGTACTTGGTAAAATAGTTTGAGATGAAATTTTTGTAATTTTTTGAAATATATATAGGTGAAAAAATATGTGAAAAAATGTGTAATATTGTTTAAAATATAAAAATGTGACCATGAGATAGAAGACAATTGGGTCCGAACTATCTTATGCATGCTCTTTGCGCAAAATTTGACATGTGATAACCGTACGTACGTCTACGTGCCCTGGTGTAGGGAGAGCAGGGTAGGGGCCCTTAAAGCTTGAGTCACCATTCACCAATGACTGAACCAATGTGACTCACCTGGCATCTTATTTCTATGTACAAACTCGTTTGTCCTCTTCCCCCCAAATCTCACTATTATCACACTAATTTTCCAAGATATTTTCAAGATGAAAACTGTTTTATATATATATATATATATATATATATACACAAACATTTTTTTATAGGGGTGGCTTGTGTCTAGTGGAAGCTTTTACTGGACACGTTAGATTGCGAACATGTGTCCACTCTTGAACACGTGTTCGAATCCTAATGTGTTCAGTGGAAACTTCTACTGAACACAAACCTTTTCCTTTTTTTATAACTAAATTCAAAAATTAAAACGTGTTTTATTGTTTTACTCATTTTTTGAATAGAATCGAATCATTGTTTTAATTCTCGATTTGAGTTGTTCAAAAAATGAGTGTATAATAAACACTACTTAATTTTTCGTAATAAATGAGTATAGAACTTTTATCTACCCTTTTGAATAATAAATGACAGTTTTTCAATGCATGCACTTTTGTCAATATTACTTTTTATTTTTCCAAAATAATTATAATCATAGTACAATATTATTCAATTATTCATTTAGGAAATTATCATAACATTAATTTATCTTTATTCTTTTCACCAAACATTTTTGAATAAACAGTTTATATGATTTGGAAGTATATTTTAATAAATGTGGGGCAATGATAAAATTGAACTTTGGAGATATATTTTCTGTTCTTAAAACTAGACAGACTAAGAGCATTATCATCAGTTGTTCTATAACAAAATGCAATTTTGACAAACCAAAAGCCTAGTTTTTCATTTTACCACATTATTTTACAATATCTCATTTATCAAATGTTTTATTCTTCAATTCTATACATTATAATAATATTTATAACACATTAACATAATATATTTACCCAAAACCCAGCAAATACACACATGCACCCCCAGTGGCAGTCACCACCCCCCAAGAACCAAGAACCATCGCTACAACCACTGCCACAACAACAACCACCGCTACAACCACCGTCACAAATTACAACCACAATCACCGGTTCTTCTAACAAATTCCAAATCTAAAAACCTCAACAAAAGAGAAAAAAAAAAAAAACTCAAAATCTTCAACAAAACCTCAACCCAAACAGATCAATCAATGACCAAACTCAATCAACCATCGACGGCGAGAGCTGTGGAGGACGACGCAGTTTCAGATCGGCGAGCTTCAGATCGGCGGCGTGGCTGAGATGCGCATCAAAAAGTTGAATAAAACCAGAGGTGAGCTTTAGATCAGTGGTGGCGATGGCGACTTCAGATCGGCGGCGATTGCGGTAGCTTGATCTGTGAGGGTGAGGGAGGGTGAGAGGATCAGTGAGGAGGGAATTTGGTTTGAAGAAGATCAGTGAGAGTGAGGGAGGGTGAGAGGGATCGGTGAATGTGTGGCTGAAGGAGAAGATGAAAGAGATATTTTATATGGGATGAGAGAGAAAGAGGAATAAAAAAAAATAATAAACAGATGTGCTAAATTTCTCCGTACTGTACCAAACTTACGATGATATTGTAGCATGTTGTAAAATTTTGGCACATTTAGAAGTTAGAACACCTCATAAGGCTTGAATAGTGGTGTTTGGTGTATCAAATGCCAAATATTTGGCATTTAACACACTTTATGGTAGTGCTCTAAGAAGTACATAATTTTTCGGAACAAAATTGAACTTTGAGTTATATTTTATGGATTAAAAATAATATTTTGGCCCCTTTTTGAACTTCTATGTATTAAGTTTAAGCCATAGGATCCCCCACTGGAATTAGACACCAGCCACCAATTATATTTCCGTTGAGACCAACATTCCACAGACCACAATAGAAGAAAGATCTATTGATCAAGTACGGTACCTGTCTTTGACTATCTTGTAGAGAGAAATAAAGTAAAATAGCTGGGGACAGATTTTATGCAAAGCTAGCCAGTAAATCTTTAATTTCAATTTTCCTTTGCAGCCGTACCTTCCATATTGTGAAGCATCACTTTGAGAAAGAAACCGATTGTATGTAAAGTACATCTTGGTAGGTTTGCAAAAACTAACACCGATATAATCTATCATTAGGTAGAGTTGTCCCCATTGTTCTCTTCCATGTCCTTTTTTATTTTA
This sequence comes from Castanea sativa, assembly GCF_040712315.1. Lineage (NCBI taxonomy): Eukaryota > Viridiplantae > Streptophyta > Magnoliopsida > Fagales > Fagaceae > Castanea > Castanea sativa. The sequence goes on along the minus strand of NC_134016.1, from coordinate 33,970,123 downwards.
ATAAAAAAAAATAAAGAATCAAATCCTGCAATAGTGTGGTTAAAAATTAAAGATGCAATGAACCAAAAGTATCATCCGTTATAATTTATTTATTCTGTCTATAATCAAAATAATTAACGAATGTCTTAAAAATATTGATTTAGAAACTATTTTAAGAAATTTTTTATGAATAAGCCTGAATTATCTAGAAAAGAGATAAAAAAAAAAAAATCATGGATGGAGGATGAAAACATGTCTAGATATAAGGAATGGTCAAAAAACCTTAGAAGAGGAGTCAAAATGGCACCAGACACGGAAGTACATTTGGCATCCAAAAGCCAATTCGGCACTTTTGGAGTGCCGAACGGCACTTTGAAAGTGCCGAATTGCACCTTGTTGGGCTTGGGCCCAACGGCCTTCGAGTGACGATAAGGTACACTCTTTTCAACTTTTTCGCAAAAGGATGAGTCCAAATTCACATCCTAATCGTCCATACCTATTTTTTAGAGATTTCTGGCCTCTAAAAATCGAATTTGGGTCTCATAATTTAGCACATTTTTTTACACTCTGAGAGGCATACGCTCTAAGAGGCATACGCTTTGAGACTTACAAATTGTTAATATTAGTTGGTCCTCTCTGAGATTTGCTACAAGAATTAGGGTTTTTAGGTTTCAAAGAGAATTGAATAAGTTTCTTTGAACCCTAAAACATCCTCTCAAGTAAAAGAATGCTCATGCAAGAGGTTGCTTTCTAACCCTTCTTCTTATGCTTCTCTTATCATGATGATGCATGCTTTCTTGTTTTAAATATTCATATTCTGATTTGTTAATTTAGATAATCTGTTAGGTTTTAAAAGTTCAGAACAATTAGCAAATCGTGAACACAAACTTGTCTAGATATAGATCTTAGAGTCTATAGGTATTATTAGACAATGCTCAAGGTGATACAAGTCAAGATTCAAGAATATACAAACTACAGGAAGAAGAGTTCAGAATCTACCTGGTTCTATCGATCGAAAGACAGGCTCGACCGATTGAAATACAGGTTTGCTGAATTTTAAGTTCGACCCAACAGCAGTTCAAGCCCAAAAAGGATTAGTGTTTCAGATTTACTTCTTCTAGTATACAAAGGAAACTTAAGCACGTTTTTATAAGGCTTTTTAGAGAGATTAGAGTGCATTTTGTGTCTCTTTTGTAGATTTAGGGTTTTGTACCCAAAAAATCTTTACAGTCTTTTTGTTAAGTTGTGTGTTGAATCTCTTGTGAGATCTAGAGGTGTTTATCTTCATACACACTTAGGGTTATCAAGATCAAGATTGATGTCAAGAGGTTGGTGATCGCTTCAGTTGCTGCACAAAGAACTTAACAAAGATCTGAAATCTTTGAGTGGAGTCTCAAAGTCACAAGTAGGAGAACTTGTGGTTGCAGTGGATCAAAGGAAAGAAGTAGTCTGTGGACTCGAAGCTATCATGTGATTGTGGTAGTAAGTTTTCTACTCGAGGTAGCAATAGGATGTTAGTGGTCTAAGTTCTATTGTACAAACTTTAATTCTTTCATAGTGGATCTGTTTTACCTTGAGAATAGTTAGGTTAAATCCTCCCCAGGTTTTTTACCGGTTTAGTTTTACTGAGTTATCAGATCTTTGTGTTCTTTATTTTTCATTATATTTATTTTACACATATTGGTTTAACCTAGTTTTAATTAACAAACTTGTTAATCAGCTTGACTTAACATTAGGTTAAACATATTGTGTTAAGAGGTCTAAAACTTTACATTATCAAAATATGCTCTTGATTCTTTCATTGTTACTATAATCTGTTTCTTAGTTTTAAAGATTTGCATGTACTAAACTAATTTTTTTTCAAAATAAAACGGATCTACATCTTCTTAGATGTAGATCTGAATTTTTCTTCAAAATAAAATGGATTTACATCTTCCTAAGATGTAGATCTGAATTTTTCTTAAAATAAAAACAGGTTTTGTATCTTTTTTAGATACAGATCTAATTTTTAATGCATGCAGATTTTTTAAAATAAAGAAAGAGATCATGAATTGTTGTTTGTTTTATTTGAGTCATGTAACATAAAATTATTTTATGAATGAGATCCTCTACATAAAAAAAAAAAACATATCTTTTTCAAATATAAAAACGGATCTAATTTTTCTGTTATATAAAAAAAAACATTTTTTTATCATCACAAAAACAGATTTGATCTTTTACAAAACTCAAAACCATTTGTTTTATCTCTTAAAAAATAGATCTGATTTTTTTTAACAAACCAAGAGACTTTGTGTTTTTATCTCTTAAAAAAAACAGATCTGAATTTTTTATTTCCAAAAACCATTTTTTACACATACAAAATAGATTTGATCGTTTATAAGTCAAAAATCAAAATTTTCTTTATCGTTAAAACAAATCTGATTTTTTTTAAACAACAGAGGATACATTCATAAATAGTTTTATGTTGTTTAGTTTATTTTACAAGTTCAACATATCATTCATGACATGCATAAAATGGTACATTGGTCACAATAGTCTAGAAGACCAGACTCTGTTTGGGCGGAATGGGTGCCTAACACCTTCTCATTCTGTAACCTAGCTTCCGGATTTAGATTTTTTGGTTAAGTAAATATAGCTTTCTCTTTGTTTTTATTTTGGGTAGATTATAATTAGGACAAAAAGCCATGTATATTTGGTAGATTGTAACTAAAACCCAAAACCATGTTAAGTTCAAATTTTCAAATTTTTATTTTTATTCAATCAATGAAACGAAACAATTCAATCATGTATTTTTATTTAGTTTTTCTTATTTTTTGTACATAAAAAATAAGTGAAAATTCCATACCACTTACCCAAAAAGAGAGGTGTCCTAAAAAGCACAAAAAAAAATCTCTCTCTCTCTTTTTTGAGTGGCACTCACAAGCGAGGTCTCAAAAAAAAAAAAAAAAAAATATATATATATATATATAATGTATTTTAGACAGAATAAATATATATTTGAGAGAGTTTACATGTCTCTTTTTTGAGAGAGTTTCAATTAAAAATGAGTCAAGCTTGAACATGTAATTTTATTTGGCGATAATCTCGATTTTGACTCGTGCATGAAATAAAATTAAATGAACAAATTTGAATGTTTAATACTCAGATTAGAGCATTCACAATGGCCCAGCTATATGCCAAATGTAAGCATATTTTAGCATTTAGGCCTAATAACTATCAACAGCAAAAAGGCTAAACATGTAAACTTGTAAAAAAATTTACCATAGTGCTGCAGTACCATTATAAATGTATGATGGTACTGTAGCACTATGCCAAAAGTAATATTAATATTTTATTCCTGCTTTTCTCTCTCATCTCTCATCTCTCTCTCTCTCTCTCTCTCTCTCTCTCTCTCTCTCTCATTTCCCTCTCATCTCATCTCATCTCAGCCTCCCTCCCTCACTCTCTTCCCACCCTCTCTGTCTCAGTCTCTCTATCCTTCCTCATTCTCAAATCGGAGCTTAGTTTTTTTTTTTTTGGAGAACCAAATAGTCCTCACTCTTAGATCAACATGGAGCTTAGATCGGTGTGGATTGTGAGATATCTCCATTAAGTGAAATGGAAAACAAATCGGTAAGTTATGGTTTGGGTAAGTGATTGTTCTGATTTGGTATTTGTTGGGTGGTGGGTTTTTCGGTGGGTTTTTGGGTTGATTAGGGTGTGACCAAAGCTGGGTGTGTGTTGTGATGTGTGTGTGGGTTTGGATTGGTGGAGATTTATGGGTTTCTTTGTGGGTTTTTGGGTTGATCTGGGCGTGATCGGAGCTGGGTGTGTGCTGTGATGTGTGCGTGGGTTTGGATCGGCGGAGATCGGAGATCATGCTATGATGTGTGCTATGTGTGTGGCTTCATCGATAGCTTCGATGGTGATTTTTTTAAAAATGGGTTTGCTGGGATATGTGGGGTTTTGGCTTGGTTTGAACTGATGCTTTGATAGGGTTTTTTTTTTTTTTTTAATGTGGTTTTGGTTTTGGTTTGATGGTCAGGTGGGTGGTGTTGGGATATGTGGGGGTGACTGTGTGTTGGTGGTGGCGTGGTGGCCATGGGGGTGATTGTATGTTAAACTGTTTTGGCCGATGCCAGAGGTTGAGGGATAAAGAAAGGAAAGGGAGAGAAAAAGAGAAATAGTAAAAAAGAAAAAAGGAATAAAAAAGAATATTTAAATAAAATGGGAAAAAATAGAGTTTTAGGATGTTGGGTGTGTTGTAAAATGGTATGGTATAATTGATAAAGTAGTTTTTGAGATGGTAAAATAGGATGGGATAGCATTTCTTATTGTGGACGCTCTTAGAGCATTCACATCAAAGATGTGAAAAATGCTAAATATCTATTTTAGCACCAAAAACCACTAAAAAGCCCTCAACATCAAAGCTGCTAAACCTAAATTTTTTTAGCACTTAGCTACAGTCTACTGTAGCTAGATGTTATACAAAAATAATATTATTTTATTTTTTCTTTCACGTGGTCTTTCATCTTTCTTTTCTTCTCCACTCATCTCCATCTCTCTCTCTCTCTCTCTCTCATCTCTCTCTCCTCACCACTAAGAACATTTTTTCTTCTCTCTTTTCTTGCTTAAGGATGTGCAATGGGTTTTATGGGTTGTGAGAGTGGGTGGCAACGACAGTTTTTGGTGGGTCTCACGGTGGTTCAGTTCGTAGGTGGTGGAGTTTGTGGTGGTTGTGGTATGAATGGTTGGATTTGTGGTGGTTGTGGTATGGGTGGTGGGCTTGTGGTGTGGGTAGTGGGTTTTTGGTGGGTTTGTGGTGTGGGTGGTGGGTAGTGGGTTTGTGTGGTGGGTTTGTGGTACTTGTGGTGTGGGTGATGGGTGTGGGTGGTGAGTTTGTGGTGGAGATGAATAAAAAAAAAGATAAATAGATGATGAATAAAAAATGAATGAAAAAAATAAGGTTATGTTTGGTAACAGTTTTTGTTTTCTATTTTCAAAATTTTGTTTTTGAGAATATAAAGAAAAAATAATTTTCTTGTATTTTTGAAATCAAAAACTTGTTTGGTTAGTTGAAATTAAAAAAATAGTTTTTTGAAGAAAAAAAAATAGAAAATACTAAAATATGTTGTTATTAAGATTTGAACTCTAATGATAACTCATTAAACGAGTTAGATTCATTAAATTAAATGCGTATTTTTATTGAGTTTTAAAAATTAGAAATTGAAAACAGCCTTTTGAATGTTTTCAGTTTCCTTTACAAATTGAGTTTTGAGAATAATTTTTGTTTTCTGTCTGTTTTGGGTTGCCAAATAAGTTTTTTAGTTTTAAAAATAAAAAATTGTTTTTAAAACAGAAAATAAGAGGAAAAAACAGTTACCAAACAAACCCTAATATTTTCATGAAGTGGTAAAAAAATATAACCTTTGATGTTGAGTATATTATAAAATGGAATGTTAAAATAAATAAAATAGTGTTTGAGATGCAAAATGCTATATTTTTTGACATGTTTGATGAAAATGCTCTTAGCTCAGCTCGTATACAGTCCTAAAACAACACTTCAAGCTATAGTGCATAATCAAAACTAATTACTACCACATCAATTTGCCAAAAATGTATATTTTATCATTTTTACAACTCTCTCTCTCTCTCTCTCTCTCTCTCTCTCTCTCTCTCTCTCTCTCTCTCTCTCTCTCTCTCTCTCTCTCTCTCTCTCTCTCTCAATTGAAGCATGGGATGGTCATCTTTAGCCATGGGTGGTTGTTGTTAGGCATGTGATGTCTGTCGTTGGGCATGTAGGAGCCAAGTTGGTCATTGGGTGGCTGATTTGGTTGTGAGATGACTAATCTTTGCATCGAGTGGCCAATCTAGGTTATGGGTGGCCACAAATAGAATGGTGATTGATCTTGACCGTCCAATTCATTTGTAATTAAAATATAATAAATAGATAAATAATATTTAAATAGAGTAACCCAAAAAAAAAAAAAGTGGCTTTTAAAGTTAACTTTAGCTAAAATTTTAGCAAGTCCAACGCAAATGCTCTTATTCTTCTTAGCAAATCATATAGTTGAACCAATCATATAAATATTTTTTTTTTTGGAGGGGCATATCATATAGTACTTGTTGTTTAATTTTTGAGTTTATTCAATATTGTAAAATACAAAACTAATCTTAGATTGTTATTTTTACATTAAAAATAGTATGCATTTTTTTTTATGATAAACGAAAATATGATTGGTATATGGTTTATAGACAAATAGCATATAAACTAAAACTATAATTCAAACTTGATTTACATTATATTGAAATGACACTCCTTCCAAATGCTTGTACAAATGACATTTCTCCCTTGAAATTTCTATAGAAATATCTTATCTAACTTTCTTAACTGAATATTTCATTTAAAAAAGAAAAAGAAAAAAAAATTCTTGCTTGTTTATAGAAACCTTAAAGAGGAAAGTGTCATGCATACACAAAATTTCATCCATACTTTGATTAAGAATCTTAATTTTTTAAGAATATATGGAATATTTCATTAGAAAACTCATAATTTGAAACATCATGGTCTTATTTAATGCGTTTACACAAACCTCTTATTTCTTGAAATGTTTGATGGAGTTTCATTTCCTGAAATATCAAGGGAGGTCAGGGTAATTTATTCTTATTTTTTTGATTGATTCATAGTTTGATTGAATTAATTGTATTATTTGCCAAACATCCCTTAAAAATAGTGTAGAAACTGTATGAAAAGATATTTTTTGTAGGGATGAAGGGCCCAGATATAGGTATTGGGTTGTGGGCCATGTCTGAGGACATCAGATGGCCCGAGGACAGGTAAATACTAATTAAGGTATACAGGTGAATGAGCCGTGGAGGAAGTTTGGTCATAAGGAGCTGAAGATGTTGTCCAAGGAGAAGTGCCTCCTCAGCTAAGCAGAGCAAAGGTTGAAGGTCCGACCCTCCGTCAAGAATAAGGCAACAGACAATCGTGCTGGTAAGGATAAACATTAGGTAGGGATAAGACAAAAGAGAGTTGGGAAACAACCTTACAGCTACCCACAGAGTTGGGAAACAGCCTTACAACTACCCACGGAGACTTCAGGAAGGTGCTAATGGGACAGGCCAGCAATCTGCTCTACACGTGAAAGGTTGAGATTGAGGAAGGGAGGGGAATGTAAGGGAAAAAAACCCCATTACAAGGGGATCATCAGAAAATCTAAGGAAAAATCACTATAGACACAAGAACTGTAGTTTTGTATAAGTTTAAGAGAGATTTGTAAGAACAAACCATCCTTGGACTTTGCCGAGGAGAACTTTTCTTGAATAAAACTGTTGTTCTATTCTTTCTAGCATTAGCTAACCTACTGCGATTACAATCTACTTAACTCATTGAAAATTCACCGTTAAGCTCATTCTCTAACAAATTCATTGTTTTTGGCTCTTTGGACCATTGACCCTCCATTTGGGCTTTAGCACCAAATCGTGTCCTTACAATTGGCGCCGTCTGTGGAGATTTGAACATTCTTGAGTTCATCTAACCATGGTAGGTTCAGGGCCAAATCGTGAAGAATCTGTGGGATCCCAACGTTAAGATCAATTTCTTAGTCTTGAACAAAGGAGAGATTGTGAAGTTAGCGTACACGCCACGCATACAAGTAGGAGCCATTCTAGAAGTGGGAATCATGCATCCCGTGGAGAAAGCACCAGAAACATAAAATTGGAGATAGACCATTTACGGAGGAAGTTACGCCGTAAGCAATGGAGAGGGATTCCTTCAAGCTTAAAGTCTCCCTCTGATGGTGATGATGATAGTTACAGGCCTAGGTCAGGGATTTCTCCCAGTAAATCTTTCTCTTGCGATGAGGATTGCCATCATAGGCGAAGAAGCAAAAGCTCAACTCGTAGAGGCCTGGGCAATGATGCTATGAGTAGGGCATTGAGCCAAATAAGCTAATCAGAGAGGATCTAGGGTGGGGATAGTTGTGGTATCCCCAAACAAGATCACTATTGCGAAATCTTTAAGGTTGGGTTTCTCGGCCACGAATAATGAAGTCGAGTACGAAGCTTTGTTGGTAGGAATGGCCATGGTTCAGAACATGGGAGGAAAGATAGTGGAAGTGTTCGTAGATTCAAGGTTGGTGGTAGACCAAGTACATGGAGAATTAGAGGCTAGGGATTTGAGAATGCGAGGATATTTGAATAAAGCTAGGCGCTTGCAGTTAGGTTTTGAGTTTTTTACTTTGCAGCAAATCCCGAGGAGCAAAAATACTCATGTTGACTCTCTGGCTACTTTGGCAACCTTTTCTAAACAAGGCTTACCTCGAGATATACTCATTGAGGATTTGCATAAGCCTACCAAGGAAAAAAAGGAGAAGGTCCAAGTTCACCAGGTCATGGTCGGTCCTAGCTGGATGGATCCTTTAATTTTATTTCTCAATGAAGGTACTCTGCCTGATGAGAAGGGGGAGGCAGATAAGGTACAGAGGAAAGCTCCTCCTTTCTGGTTGTCCGAGGAGCAAAAGTTGTACAGACGTTCTTTTTCTAGACCATACTTGCTATGTGTCCATCCCGAAGCAGTGGAGCCACTTCTGGAGGAGTTGCATGAGGGGATCTGTGGAAGTCATATAAATGGTAGGTCACTAGCCCATAGGGTCCTCACCCAAGGGTATTGGTGGCTATGCAGAAAGAAGCACAAGAGTATGTGAAGAAGTGTGATTAGTGCCAAAGATTTGCTCCGAGCATTCATTAGCTAGGGGGAGTCCTCAATCCTCTGTCTAGTCCATGTCCATTTGTTCAATGGGGCTTGGACATTGTAGGACCATTTCCTAAAGTTGTAGGAAATTAAAAACGGCTTTTGGTCGGAATTGATTATTTCACAAAGTGGGTGGAAGCGGAGCCACTGTCTAATATTAGAGATCTGGATGCAAAGAAGTTTGTATGGAAGAATATTGTCACTCGGTTTAGGATTCCTCACACCCTCATCTCAGATAATGGACTCCAGTTTGACAGTAAAACCTTCAGGAGGTATTGTTGTGAATTAAGCATTAGAAACAGATACTTAACTCCAGCTTATCCACAAGGAAAAATGCAGGTTGAGGCAGTCAACAAAGTTATATTGAATGGACTTAAGAAAAGGTTGGATGAGGCAAAAGGAAGATGGGTGGAAGAGTTGCCACATGTTCTCTAGACATATCGAACTACTTCTCGTCGGTCAACAAGGGAAACACCCTTCTCAATGACTTACGAGACCGAGGCAGTGATCCCTTTAAAAACCAGGTTCCCAACATTGAGGACGAACATGTTCACCCCTGAAAACAATGATAAGTTATTGAAGAGAGGCCTAGATTTGGTTGATGAAAGAAGGGAAGTAGCTATGGTTCAACTGGCATATTATCAGTAGAAGCTTAAGTAAGGATATGACACGAAGGTGAGGGAAATGCCTTTGGCCCCAGGAGACTTGGTGTTGAGAAAGGTTGTGGGCACGGTGAAAAACACCTCTTTAGGGAAGTTGAGACTCAATTGGGAAGGGCCATACCGCATCACCTCAATGGCTGGTATAGATGCTTATTTTTTGGAAAATTTAGATGAAAATATTGTGCCACGCTCGTAGAATGTAAATAACCTACGAAGATATTATTATTAATGAAAGGCATTCTTGCCACATTTTTATTTATATTATTATATGTTGTTATCTTATTCATCTAAGTATTAAACAAACCTTGGTCATGTCTGGTTCCTTGGACTATATACCTTAGGTAAATTAATACTTCCTATTTACTTAAGTATTAAACAGAACATTGGTCATGCCTGGTTCCTCAGACCACATATCTTGGGTAAATTAATACTTCCTATTCACCTAAATATTAAACAGAACCTTAGTCATGCCTAGTTCCTTGGGCCGCATACCTTGGGTAAATTAATACTTCCTATTTACTTAAGTATTAAATAGAACCTTGGTCATGCCTGGTTCCTCGGACCACATACCTTGGGTAAATTAATACTTCTTATTCATCTAAGTATTAAATAGAACCTTGGTCATGCTTGGTACCTCGGACCACATACTTAGGGTAAATTGATGCTTGGGCTATCTGTGATGGATCATGAAGACTCTTGTTGCAATATCCTAATGGAAGAAATGTCCATGAGCATCACTTAAAGCATTTGCAAGTATATCCATGAAGTATTCTTGGCTGGTAAATAAGATTTCATTAAACTGTATTCCTCAGAGTTGAGGATAGAGTCTTGAATCACATTTAATCTCTTAAGCCATCTAATTCAGGTACACAGAGTGTGTTTTTAAGTTAGATTGCAAAGTTTTAAGTGTCAATTCCCTAGAAAGTTAATTTATTGTATTACCAATTGTATGAAACGTAATAGCTAGATTGCAAGTTCTATAGACATCTATCAAGGTTAAGGGCAAAGTTGTATTTTGTTAAGTTATGCCTACATCAATTAAACAGTGACTAAGAACAAAATAATGTCTTGTTTTACCTGAATAAGACGAAGTATAAAGAAACTCAACGACTCTTCATTAGATGAAGCCTAAAAAAGGCAAATAAAGCACACGTTTAAGAACGAAAAGTAATAAATACAAGTAAAAGGAACATAAAAAAAAAAGTCTTGCAAAGTCTGAGTAGAGTCCTAAGTAGTCTTAGGAGGAGGAGGATTGGCTTTCACTACAGTCTTCGCAAGCACCCTAGGCACTGTTGTTTGGGTTGTACCCTTGCCCTTGGAATCCTCCTTGGCAATGAAGGGAAGGGTGACCAATACCAGTTCCTGGCACTAGGAGGCTCCCTTCTCCTTGGAGGTGTCCTTGGGTGCATAAGGAAGCTTGGCTAGCTCTTTTATTGGCTCCTTATCCTATTCCATGGCCCCAGTTTGGTTGGCCTTTTTAGGAGGAAGGGTTGAAGTTGGGAAAGCACCGGTGGAGGCAGCTTGGCTAAACTCTGAATCTTGGGGAACAACCTCGGCTTGGAAGCGTGAGGGACCAGCTATTCTGAGGGTTGGGGGATAGAAGGCATTTTCTGCCCTCCTTAGTGGGGATGAAGCATCCACCCCAACCTGGTTTAGTGCTTCATGCCACACTTAGAGGCAGTAGCCTCTGATAAGTTTTGCGCTGGTCCTCTGCTTGCTTCTCCACCTCGGCTAGAGCTGCCTTTGCACTCTTTTTTTCGCGATTTGCCTTAGTCAACTTGACGTTGAGGTCCTTAACCCTTTGTTCAACAATGGTGAATGCTTCCACAGCATCTATACGCCCCCTCCTCCTCCTCCTTCATCTGTTTGTGGGAACTGTCTACTAGCTCCTTGACGATGTGCGTTGTTTAGATTGCCTACCAAAGAAAGAAAGAAGTTTAGATAAAGTAACAACAATGTTTAGTAAAAAAAATGGCAAAGAAGAAAATTTACCATTGCCAAATCCATTTTCAGGGTCAGAAACACTTCATGTTTCCTTAACGTCCTTAAGTCTGCCATATCTTGAGGTAGCAGTAATGGTTGCTTTAGGGCATTGGCCACGTAGCCCGCCTTCCCCTTCTGGAATTCTCTGATAGAAGAGTCTAGGGGGAGTGGAGCCATATCTAGCTTAAAGAGGGGGGGGGGGGGGGGAGGTCCCAAATTGGCATCCTAAAGCAGGGGTTAGGTCCTTTTTCTACAAGTGCCCTTTCGCCCAAGGATTTATTTTGGGCCCCTCTAGCCATTTTTGCGGGTTCCTTGGTGGGGATAACCTCCCCTTCTTCAACCACGTCTTTACCTTTCCAATCCCACTTTCTTTTCTTGTTCATCGGGTCAGGCTGGGAAGTATGGGCGGGAAGGGGAGTGGGAGGTCTGGTCTGAATGGCCACCTCGGGCACCGATCCTTCTGCATGGGATCCAAGGAGCTCCAGCAAGCTCATCTTTTGCTTCCTCTGTAGCACCATTCCTCTGTTGCTGGCATGAGCATGGGGAAGGTGACTAAGGGCAACCTCTGTAGATTCTAGGGAATGAAGCTGGTTGAAGACTTCGAAATCTTCCTCGAAGTCTGAAACCTCTACTACTTGAGTTGTTTCTTCAAGATTTGTGTGAGAAGATGTGGCCTCTTCATCGGTGATACGCTGAGAAGGAAGTTCTACTAGTTGAATGACTTTAGGAGTGGGATCAGTAGTGAGGAAACCGAGCACTACAATGTTGATTTGGTGCAACCGAGAATCCTTTGCTTTGATCATGTACTTAAAGGCCTGGAAACTACTGGAGATGGGTTGATATCCGAGGATGAGGTGAGCTGGCCGTAGTTGCCTATCCGTATGTACGAATATCTCTGATCGAAGTATCCTCGTCAAGTTGGGTTTGTTGACGAGGTTGAGGTTGGGGATGTTAAAGTGTTTATCTGCAAAAGTTCCACCATCAAAGTCACTGTTAGAGTAGAAAGTCATTGAATAGAGATAAGTAAATTCATGAATAGCAAAGAAGAAAATAGGAATGTGTTAATAACAAATGGGTAGTGTCATAATAGTGAACCTAAACCTAAGTACCCCACTTGGTTTCTCGTCTCGCACCGAGCAATGAAGTCCATCGTGCCATTCCCCCAAGACAATTAGGAAGTCTTTGTCCATACCCTTGTTAGTATCGGGGAGACATGATATGAGCCTAACTTTAGGGACCCTGGTTTTGAGGTAATATCCCTATCCTTTAAGGTGCTGACAGTTATAGACCCAATTAACATCGTGATGGGTGAGGTTTACACCCATCTTTTCATTAAGGGCATCTACACTTCCTAATATCCTAAACATATTTGGGGCACACTGGGTCGGGCAGAGTCTGTGGGCTAGTAAAAAATCCCTAGTCACTCTACCTATGGGGATCCTCATCCTTCCCTCTATAAAAGCAATCATAGGGATTGCCACCTCCCCTTTCAATCTATTAGTATGCCATTCTCCTTGACGGCAGTACTAGATCAAAACCCTAGCAAGTATGTGGTATTGGGCTTTAAAACTTTCTATACGCTCTGAGGTGTCCTAATCTAGCGAATCTATCCATTTGAAAAGTACGTGAAGGTGTTGGAGTGATGAGGTGTAATTCAAATAGGCCGAGGAAGAATAGGTCCTAAAATTAAGAAGAAGAACTGGAGGTAACTTATGAAAGTACGGAAGGGTTCCTCAGGCTGATTCTTGAGAGTTGAAGATGGAAAAAGTGGAATAGCCAAAATCTTCATGCAGTATATATAGGGGTGGGAAAAGTAAGCGGGAGAGTTCCTGCCCAAATCCCCATAAAACTTCTCCACCGTAGGATCTTCATCACACTGTAGAATCTTCATCACACTATAGAACATGGGGGACAAGGTGCCGTATGAAATAAATGTTGAAGCGTCCCAGATGCCGAAGTGTCAGGAGCGTGCCTCTTTGCAGTTGAAAAGACACTTGCACAGAAAGAAGTGACATAAGAGTGGGGAGGGTGATTGCCAAAATGATTGAAATCCCATTTTTTCCCGAGGATCAAAAGAGTGGAATTTCGAGGGGCTATTGTAGGGATAGAGGACCCAGATATAGGCATTGGGCTGTGGGCCGTGTTCGAGGACATTAGATGGCTCGAGGACAAGTAAATACTAATGAAGGCATACAGGTTAATGAGCTGTGGAGGAAGTTTGGTCATAAGAAGCTGAAGATGTTGTCTGAGGAGAAGTGCTTCCTCGACTAAGCAGAGCAGAGGTCGAAGGTCCGACCCTTCGTCAAGAACAAGGCAACAGACAATCGTGCTGGCAAGGATAAAATCAGGTAGGGATAAGACAAAAGAGAGTTGGGAAATATCTGAGAAGAAAGCTGCTACCATCGTATTGAATGCTTTGCAGCTAACTCCTTGGTCAATTAATGTGGAGGTGATGTATGAATAGTAACATTCAGCCTTACAGCTATCCACAGAGACTTCAAGAAGGTGCTGACAGAGAATCATAATTTCAGTAAGCTTTTTATGCGATAAGCAAACGTAAAATGTTTCCCGGGCTGGGAGCAAAGCTTATTAAATGGCTATGGGTTGAATTCAATTCAAACATTCATAAAATTCAAATTTAAAAAAAAAAAAAAAGGTCCCTAGCCGAAATCTTTGAACAAACATGTGTTCATAATTCTTCTGCTAATTTCAATATCTGAAAGGTCTATTTGGATACCGCTTAATATAGTCCAAAGTTTATGTTGTATTCTTTTGTGAAAATTTTAGAAAAATGAACCTTGGATTGTATTTATTTGCATCTCTTAAATACAATCGGAGGTTCATTTTTCTAAAATTTTCACAAAAGAATAAAACATAAACAAGATTCCATAAACCAAACATAAACCTTAGTTCGGTTAGTTGCACCAACCTGTACTGCTTGTGGTAAAGTCCCTCATTTTTCTTTTCTTACTGTAATTATTGGTTCTTGGGTCATTTTGAATTAAAGTGAACCTTCCCACTATCTTGATCATTCCCTTGGCCATGATAATCACGTGGTGATGATGTTCAAATTTTCATGTGGTCTTGACATTCTTGGTATGTTATGTTAATGATCTAAGTATCAAAGGGTGTAAGACGTGCTTGTATCAAACTTTGTTTTTAGCCTGGATTCATGTTAGTAATATAAACGTATCAAATTTAGCTGAATTTGGGCAATCTTGTCATTAGTTGTACAAATAGTTGCTTCTTCAAGTAGATATGGTATTGATGTATTTTTCTTCATACTTGTGCAAATATGAGATTGGTGGCAAAAAGACATTTTTTGTGGCGCTACTTGAACTCAATTTCATTTTTTGTAATGTATGGAAGACATCATTTATTTATATATTGTTGTAATTACTTTGTGAACAATTTACTTCAATGGTTTTAATAGTATAATGGTTCTCTATTTCCATTTTAGATTGTATATGGATGATTTGTTTTTGGATGTAGTTAGAAATGAATGGTTGATTTGTTTATAGATGTGGTTGGAAATGAACAGGTTAATGTAAGGTAATGACAAGCAAGTGTAAAGAATATTAATAAATTTTTTTAAAAAATAGTGATGAAAATGACGTAGATGTCATTGACCAACAGTTGAGGAGCAAAACCACACGTGGTAATAAGATGAGCTGATGACAATTTGACAATGAACTCTCCTTTTCGCAAGTCATGAAGGCATTACACGGCTCCTCATGCATGTGTCTCGCTCAAGAATGTTACTAACCATCGTGGGATAGGTTTAGGGTTAATTAGGCTATGGATACATATATTTTTTCTGTGCTAAAATTAGGCGATATGGATGGGTCAGCGTTGGTTGAAGCATTGAATCAAGTGATGCAATCGTCTAAGGCCCCTGTTTGTATTATATATATATATATATATATATATATAATATTTATCTATATATTTTAATTAAAAATTTAAGTTCTTTTATTGGTCAATAGAATGCATTAAAAATGGCACATTATATCCTAAAATATAAAATAGAAAAAAGAGGCCCCACAGTACAGTACACTACACAATACCACACGCATGGCTAATAGCAGTAGCACACTTTCCATTTTAATTTTTTTGGTAGAAAAGGAAAGTATTACAAGACTACTAAAAGTAAATAGAATCAGGACATAGCCTGTTTAAGAACAGACCCTGGCTATCAGCCTCAAAAGTTTTCAAAATGTCCACAGGCAAATTGGAATACAAAATAAAATCTGGAATTTGTAAACAGCGTAATCTAGCTAGATGATCAACGCACATGTTGGCCTCTTGGAAGACATGCTTAATACGATACTGGGGAAGATAGGTAACCAACTGTCTGCAGTCATCAAAAAGACCAAAAACGACAGTGTTAGAATAATCCGGATTGGTGAAGGCGTCAACTAAGGCTTTAGCATCTAATTCTATAATGAGAGCAGTCACATTCATCTGTTGACACTTGACACAGCAGGGGACCCCGAAGAGCCCATAGCTCCGGCTGCTCCGCAAGGAAGCTGTTAACTTTCCCAATTTTTCTTGCAAAGCACACTGTCCATAGCATGCCAGCACACACAGCCATGCGACCCACGACCCCACACGCTAAAACTAACTTTCCTATGACACTAACCCACCCACTGTAGCATAAATAGTCTTTTTTACTTTATTATAAATTATCATACCAATTAATAAAATCTTATTTAAGGTCTACTAAAATTAAGTGAATTAGTCATATTATTGATTGAAAAAAGAATGTTAGAGAAATTTAAAAACAAAAACTTAAGTAGTTATTTTACATCTCAAAAGGCAAGAAAAATAAATTTAAAATTTAAAATAAAAAAATTTAATAAATATTTAAAGATTAAAAAAAAAATCTATTTAAAATTTTCATCGGGCCCCAAAGTTGTTGAATCGGTTTGGGGTAAAAGCTATTTAACACATTGGACATACCACATAAAGTGTTCCACATGTCCGTAGGCCTAGACGAAAGAACATAACAAGTGCAATTTGGAAAATTTAGGGGAATGACCGTAGCCACGGAAAGTGTATGTATATACTTGCAACAACCAATTGGATTTTTCATATATTAAACAACCGAAGCACCAAACCTTATATGTACTTCAGAAACAAAGTGCATACAGTATTTATTTAGGGTTTTTATTTATTTAATTTTATGTAGTTAATGTAGTGACGAAACCATGATTTCAAGGGGAAAAGATTGAAGATAAAAATTAATATAAAAATAATAATTAATATCAAAGTAGGAGTTGAGACTTATCATTGTAATGCTAAAGGTAATTCATCATTTGATTATTTAAAAAATAAAATTAAAAAAAAACTAAATTAAGTTAGAAGTATAAAAAGTATGATAATATACATGAAAGTTTTAAAATGTTTTATGTGTAATTGTGTACCAAGATTTTTCAAAGGGATTGTATGATGTTTTTATTTTTAAATTAACTTAAAAGTATTAATATTATTTATTCTTTCTATCTTAGCTTTCATTTCCAACTATCAAAAGTTGTAGGAGAACATTTTAAAACAACAACAAAATTAGATAAAATTTGGCATATTGGTAAGGAGATGTCGTAATAATATGCCATTTTCTTAATTTAAGACTATATATAGAACATTTTTTTTTTTTACTTTTTTTTTTTTTTTGAGAAACACACACACACACACACACACACACACACACACATATATATATATAGGGGAATGAGGATGAGATAAGGAAATACACTCTCAAAAAAAAAAAAAAAGGCACACAACTTCTTTATGAAATATTTTCCAACTCACCTAATGTAGTAAAGAAAAATAAATGTTCTATAAATGTTGTGTGCCTGGATTATTATTTGAAAAAGTTTGACATCATGGTTTTTTATTTGGGGTAGGGGGGGCAATTGCACCCTTGGTTTAAATGGTTGGAAGTTCAAAGGTTCAGATTAGGATTATTGGATATATATTTTGTCAAATTTGCAATTTGGAGTGAACCCAACCATATGATTTTTGCATTTTTGTTTTGGTCTATTTATTTTTTAAGCAATATGATTTGAATGAAACAAAGCCTTGTGTGATGATGGTGAGCAAATGAAATACCTACAATGGAGACTGTAGTTTTGTTATAGACATTTGAGTAAGAAAGTGACATTGCGCTAATCAAAAGGTTATTCAAATGATAAGGTTATTCAAATGAAATACCCACAATTTTTATTTTTATTAAAAGCATCTTTGGAGACAATTAAGCCCACGAAAAAGTCCAAAAGAGTTGCTGAAGCTATCTGATATTGGGCTAGCACAGCTTGAATTAGGTTGTAAAATGGACCGTTAAATCCTTTACATATGTGCTCTTAAACTTTAAATCTTTGTTGCTGAGATTTCAGGAAAATTTAGCCCAAAATAAACTGATATTAATTGCCCGTTTGGATACAGCTTTTATGGCTGCGTTTGCGTTTTGCTTCCTTTTTTTTTTTTTTTTTTTTCAAACCCAGCCGCAAGGTTTGACTATTCAGCCATAAACAGTGCACAAATGCACTGTTTATGGGTCCCACAAATTTCACTTTTTAATAACTTTTTCATTAAAAATGGGTCCCACGGTACTAGTCACACATTTAAAAATTATTTTGCTACAGTGTTTTCAGTTTTCAGTTTTTAGTTTCAGCAAAATAAGTTCTATTCAAACGGACTCTAAGTCCACCATGGCCCATGAGCTGAGTACAACAGAGGTAGAATAAAAAAATAAAAAGAGTACAACAGAGGTAAGTGTTACAATTTTTCTTTTTGCTGAACGCATTACAGGCATCTCTTTAATTTTTAAAGGCACATTACAATAGTGATATCTTCTTCTCAGAAAGAAAAAGAAAAAAGTAGTGATATATATATTTTTTTGCTGTTAATAATTTGATAGATATAATAATAGGTGAGGAGAATTTGAATTTTATTTCTACTCGTAGAAAATGGCAAACAATGTCACTGTATTAAAAGACTCCTGACACAATGATATTATCTTTAATTTTCCATCTTGACTAACAAATTTGAATTCCCAGTATGTATAAAGAAAAAACAAACTTCCTGGTAATATGTCATAAAACTTTTTGAATAAAATGACAAAATAAATGTTATTAACTTTAAATTATATAATGAACTGCACGTATGATTTGGACCCATCACCACAATTTCTAAGAAATTATAGTGAAATCTAGTGAGAAGATGAAAAGCACAGGCAGAGTCTACCACATTTCCTTGATCCCACCAAGAAAAGTCTAGCCCCATGTCTTCATATGGACGAACCCTATAGCTGTATCGATTATAATCGGGTGTATTAGCCAATTTCGATGTTCTAATCAATATTGTTATTTTCAAGTATTTTCCTAGAGATCAAGAATGGGTTCTCAAGACAACCCAAAAAAAAAAAAAAAAAGGAGAAAGAAAAACGAGGAGTTTGGTATTCCTTGATCAAGAGAAGTTAGACTAAGGTATAATCTAAGATTATAAAAGGTGAATAATTAAACATGATCGATGAGCATTATTGGTTGTAGACCCCGTTAAAAACATTAATTAACCAATTTTAAGATCGAGTTAGATTAATTATGCAAGCCTTTGGTTAACCTAGTAATCATCAATATCATGTATAGTGGCGAAGCCACTTGAGGACCGAGGGGGCTTGACTCCTCCAAAATTTTTGAAAAAAACTAAAAATTCTTTTTTTGTGTATAAATATTCTAAATAATTTGAAATTTTTTAAATAACCTTATCATTTTGGCTCCCAAACCCGATTATATATATATATATGAAAGTCTAAAAATCTTTTTTTTTAATAAAAAAAACTCTAAAAATAAACATAATTTTTATTTAAATAAAATACAAATCCATAAATACATATGTCAACAAATTACAATATTTAAACATTCGTCATCTTTAAAATGAACAAATAAATGAAGATAAACAGGTTTGGGCTTTTGATCCAAAAGACTTATTTAGCATATAGAGTGCATATTGGGGGGCAGTAGAGTTGTCTCGGTCTGAATGCAGTGGTAGCTACTCAGATGTCAGGCATGAAAGAAGGTTTTGGAAGCTTCTGTTGAGCCTCCCAGTACCTCATAAACTTAGACACTTTGCATGGAGAGCGTGTCGGGATGTTCTTCCTACAAAGTCTAATTTGATGCTCCGAAAGATTTTACAGGACAACACGTGCGAGGAATGTGGGTTGACGGCAGAAACTACTGGTCATTTGTTTTGGTCCTGTCTGCAGGCTCAGGAAATGTGGGCGTGCTCAAAGTTAGTCATCCCTTTTGAAAGGGACATCTGCCTATCCTTCAAAGATCTAATATGGAGATTCCTAATGGGGGAGGCAACCCGGATAGAAGCTGCAGCAAAGGTGGTCACTACTCACTAGTGCATGGAGTCTATGGAACTACTGGAATGAGGTTTGAGTTGGTGGCGTAAGGAAAGTAGGGGCTGAACTGATGAAGAGGACAGTGTAGTATATGGAGGAATTTAATGCAGCAATAAAGTTACCTTTGAGCACACCAGTTCCGAACGCACAAGTCCTAGTATGGGTCCCTCCAACAACACCTTATTTCAAGGTCAATGTGGACGGTGCGACTTTTGCGAAGCGGAATGCTGCAGGGGTCGGGGTAATAATTCGGGATGATAAAGGACGGGTCATAGCAGCGTTAAGCAAGAAGATTCCAGCACCTTTAGGGGCGGTTGAGACTGAAGTGAAAGCATTTGAATCCGGGCTGCAGTTCGCAAAGGACATAGGCATTCAAGATCTTATTCTGGAAGGAGACTCGCTTACCATTTATCACGGTGGGCTTGTCACTACCTCCAACCTCTGTGGATTATGTGGTGAAAGGCCTGCAGTCCTTTTGTAGAGAGTTTCGTCAGGTTTCTTTCTCACATGTACAATGTCAAGGAAATAGGCCGGCCCACCCTTTAGCTAAACATGCTAAGGGCATTGTTGATTATTCTACTTGGATGGAAGAGAATCTTTGTTTCTTTGAATAAGCTTTGAACCATATTGTACTTTCTTTTATTGCTAATTAATAAAGACGTAGTCTTCTCTTCAAAAGAAAAAATAACACATAGTTATGTTAACAATTACCTTAACAAATAAAAGAGAAAAAAAAAAAAATCAAATTTTCATCCCACCACATCTAGGGCTTACTTGGAAAAATTGAAAAGTTAGAAACTTTGTTGATGTGCCGCACCACCAAGTCTCCCACACAGTTGCAGAAACAATCTCTCTCACACAGGTCTCTCTCTCTCTCTCTCTCTCTCTCCATTGGGGACTTGGCCTTTGCGTTCTTCTCGCCACTGTCTTTACCTTCTTCTTTTTTTCAAACTTTTAGTTCTTTCCTTTTCCTCCCTCACATTGCTATTGTAGTTCGTTTAAAAGTAAAAGTTTTGTACTATGTGCAAACTAGAAAAGTGTACGTGTAAGTTAGATTTGAGCTTATATAGAGAAGTGAAATAAGTTATCTAACAGTACATCTACATGAGAAAGCTTGAAAAGATGCAAGTTTTGACATGACACTCAAACAAGAAAGAAAGAAAGAAAGTGATGATAGGACATGAAAAAGACGCACATGTAAACAAGAAGAAGAAACTGATTACTAAAGCAACACAGAAAATACATGGAAAACCCTAAAGAAGGGATAAAAAAAACCACGGTTTGAGCAAGAACACAACATTCTTGCTCTGCTCAGCTTGTATTATATGTGAAAAACGATCAGTTT
Source organism: Castanea sativa (assembly GCF_040712315.1). Lineage (NCBI taxonomy): Eukaryota > Viridiplantae > Streptophyta > Magnoliopsida > Fagales > Fagaceae > Castanea > Castanea sativa. Next base: position 33,949,013 of record NC_134016.1, on the reverse strand, counting down.
ACAATCAGGTTGTCTTTCTTCCCTATCAACTCTCCACTTTCATCTCAAAATATCTACTTGCGTTCTTGCCTTAATAGTACAGTTGCATGTTCTTCTTATACTCTGAGGAATATGACTAAGTATAAGGACAGGTGTTAAGTCATCATTTTCTCTTTTGAACCTTTTCACAGCTGTGATATTATCTATTGACTAGAGGATAAGAACTGTGCCAACGTGGCATTGGGACCCGTAGGTAGGTAGCTTTGCCACTACTTGAGAGATAAGTCTTAGACATTGAGAGGGATATCAGGAGTACTGTGATTGATACACGTGTCTCTAAGGTGACTCATTATGCATTCAACCAATAAGGGGTGTTCTTATAGTCTCTGACCTTGGAAAGTCACTATATCCCCTTTTTGGTGAGTGTTTAAGTACCGTGTTAGGTGTAAATCTCACTTCCTTCCCAAGACAGTCACGCCTTTAGCATAGACCAAGACAAAATCTCTTAGCTAAAACTTCCTCTCCCTTTTCTCATAGTTGTTCCACTTGTAAAGTCCAGATTCAACCACCTATGCATTCTCCTATGCCTTAATGGTGTTATGTACAAAAAGAAAGAGTGACTCAATTTGTCATTGTCAGTGTCGTGGGCTCTCAATTTGTGAAGCTTTTGTGTCGTGGGCCCTTTATCCCTGATTGTGTAGTGCTTTATCCATGCCCCTAGCTGCGACCGGCCGACCTGCATAACCCATTATTTTTAACTCTTTCCTAGGTTAGGTACTTTGCATTTGCTTTGTTTTGATTTTTTTACATTACTTTTCATTGCTTTCTTTTTTATATTCCTTATAATATATTAATTATTATTATAGTAATCAAAATATTATATATAGTATATAGTATATACTACTATATTAACATGTATTTAATTCTTGTTTATTATTTTTTTTATGCATTGACATTTGAATGATTGTTTGTCTTTTATTTAGCAATCTATGGACTATTAGTATTTTTTAGTATATTTTTTAAATCTCAGTCATTTTATTTAATGAGTGATAATTTGATTTGATAAATCTAGGTTCATGGGCAAGTTTATAACTATTAACTCATTCTTCAAAAAAAATGAAGACGATAATTCAGAAAAAAAAAATTATATATGGCTCTACACAAAGATAAATTCTTGGCTCCGCCACTGATCATGTACAACATATGATGACTCATGAAATGCAGTTAAACAAACTAGTTTCATAATAAAAAATTGGAAGGACTTGAACTTATCAATCTCAAGGTGAACATATCTACTATCAAATAGAAATTAATAGACTGAATAAGCCTATTCTTCATAAACTTAAACTAAAATTACCAAACTTAGCTTCGAGATCCATAGATTTCTTTGATATGGATGTGCTCCAACATAATCTCTAGTCTACGACTTCAAAAACCCACTTAAAGGTTTAAATCCAGCACTTTTAATGACTGGTATGCAACAATTTCAGATCTGCTAGCTCAGATTGAATGTAAATTGATTTTTGGTAGCAACTTTGGGAGCAACACATGCAACCTTTAAATCTATTGTGGGGGTAAAAGTGCTTAAATGCACGTTTGGGTCTTGAACCTGATTAGTTGGTATAAGTCTGTTCAATCAGGGTCTTCGAGGCCCACAGGCCAGTCCGCGCTACAAGGGGCAGAGGAGTTGTCCGAGGAGGAGTATCTCCTCGGATCTCCTAGGACGGGCCTAGTAAAGGCCCTGGGACGTGCTAAAGAGTTTAGAGACAGAATTCTGGAAGATCTGTTGGGTAAAGGCGTGATTCAAGCACTCGTTAGAAGGAGGAACGTGTGAGAAATATCTGAGGAAAAAGTTGCTACCACCGCATTAAAGGCCCTGCATCTACCTCCCTGGCTGCATTAATGGAGAAATGACATCTGAACAGTAATATTCAGCCTTCCAACTATTATTTGAAGACTTTAAGAAGGTGGTAGATGGGACAAGTATCTATGAGGAAAATCTGTGTTACACGTGGATGAAACAGGGAAGAAGAAAAAGGTTATAAGAAGATGAGAGAGGAAAGAAGAGGGGGACTTTTTTTGGAACTAAAAAATTGTAATCTTTTGCTTAGAGAAAGAAAGGCCATACAAGTGGTCCTCGGCTTACGTCCGAGGATAGTTTTTTTGTCATATTCATCTATTATTTGCATAGATTGCGGCATTCTAGCCTGTTTATCAATTCTCCAATATCCCTAACCTAGGTTTCAAACTCATACTCTACAAATTTCATTGTATAAGACTCTTTGGGTCTAAGTCCATCTAGGGATTGGACCGGGTACAAATTGTGCATTTACAATTGGCACTGTCTGTGGGAAATCTAGTGTTGAAGGAATTGGAACATCATGGCAGGCTTAGGCTCGCATCATGCAGAGTCTCAGGGGTCCCAGCGCGAAGATCATTTTAAGCGTCTTGAGCGTTGGAGGGATCGAGAGGGAAGTGTGCACACAGTACACCCTGATGCAAGCCATTCGCATGGTGGAAGCAGGGCCACCCATGAGGATGATGCCAAAGCCATGCAGAGGGATATTGACCACCTTAAGAAAAGGCTACGCCGTGTGAGACGAAGGCAGGCTTCACCTCCGTCCAATATTTCCTCTGGGGAGTCCTAGGGAAGTAGTTATAGTCCAAGGTCTAGGACTCCCCCTAGCGAAACCTTCTCTTACGAGAAGGATGAGTTTCCAAGTCGTAAGCATAAGAAGTTTCCCTCTAGGGGCTTGGGAAACGATGCTATGAGCCGAGCGTTGCACCAACTCTCCAAGTCACCCTTCTCACGCAGGATCAAGAAGGGAATGTTCCCACGGTGGTTCACTCAGCCCGCCTTTACCATCTATAATGGCAGGACAGACCCAGTCGAACACGTGAGCCATTTTAATCAGAGGATGGCGGTACATTCTCAGAACGAAACCTTGATGTGCAATGTTTTTCCCTCTAGCCTGGGATCTGTTGCTATGAGATGGTTTAACGGACTAAAGCCGGGGTCTGTCGATTCTTTCATGGAGCTCACTAGGGCATTCGTGTCTCGATTTATTACATGCAGCAGAGTCCCTCGGCCTTTGGACTCATTGTTATCCATGGCCATAAGGGAGGGTGAGACTTTGAAAGCGTATTTTGATAGATACTGTGAAATGTTTAATGAAATCGACGGTGATTTTGACGAAGTGGCGATTAACACTTTCAAAGTGGGCCTTCCAACTGATCACGATTTAAGGAAATCTCTGACCAAAAAGCCCGTGCGGAGTGTACGTCGCCTCATGGATCGCATCGACGAGTACAAAAGGGTTGAGGAAGATCAACAACAAGGTAAGGGTAAGGCGAAGGTTATCCCTCAGGAGAGAAGGGATTTCAGGTCGGACAGGTACCATAACAATAAGCCGAGGAGAGATTTCTCTGGGCAATCTGGTTCAGCCACTCCTCAAGTGGTTAATACCGTATTCTGAGAACCAGTGCACCAATTGCTGGAGAAAGTCCGTAAGGAACCCTACTTCAAGTGGCCTAGTAAGGTGGTGGGGGACCCTACAAAACGGAATCAGAACCTCTTTTGCCAGTATCATCAGGATGTGGGTCATACTACCGAGAATTATCGGACCCTTTGGAACCATTTAGAGTAGCTTGTTAGTGAGGAAAAATTGAAGCAGCACCTGTATCAACCCAACGGACAAGGAAATCATTCGGGTTCAAATAATCAGAAGAACAACTCATCTCGACCGCCCTTGGGAACGATTAATGTCATCTTTGCTACACCTAACAAGACCGGTTCCTGTCCTACAAGGGTGATGGCAGTGTCACATTCCCAGGCCGAGGAGTCTGGCTCGAGGCTGAAGAGGATCAAAGGGAGTACGTCTATCTTGGGATTCTCTGATGAGGATAAGGTTGGGACTATTCAACCACATGACGATACCCTGGTGGTCACATTGAGGATAGGGAATTATGACGTCAAGAGGGTGATGGTCAATCAAGTTAGCGGTGCGGATATTATGTACCCTGACTTATTCAAAGGGCTTAAGTTAGGGCTGGAGGATCTCACTCCCTATGATTCGTCATTGATAAGCTTTGAAGGGAAGGCTGTCATACCAAAGGGACAAATTCGTTTGCCTGTACAGTCAGGCCCGGAAACGGTTGATGTAGATTTCATTGTGGTTGACGCATATTCTCCATACACGGCCATCGTCGCCAGGCCTTGGCTGCATGCTTTGGGTGCTGTCTCCTCGACTTTACATGTTAAAGTAAAATTTCCTTCGGGTGGATTGATTGAAGAAATTCTTGGTAGCCAATCAGTAGCAAGGTAATGCATATCGGCCGCAGTACTGCATCAAGCCGAATCAGAATCCTCGACCTCGGCTGTGGAAGACTTATAGCAATTAACAACTCTGGATGCGCCCGGTGCGGTGACAATAGAGGAGGCCACGTGTGAAGAGTTGGAAAGATTTCTCATAAATGATGACCCCGAAAGGTTCTTTCAAGTTGGGATACGGTTACCACACCAAGAGAAGATGGAATTGGTGATGTTTTTGAAAAACAATATCGATGTTTTTGCATGGGATCCCTATAAGGCTCCGGGGGTTGACCCAAGTTTCATTTGCTATCATTTGAACGTCAACCCTGTCGTTATTCCTAAGAGGCAACCACCTCGGCGTTCTTCGAAAGAACATGCTGAGGCCGTCAAGGAAAAGGTGCTCAAGCTCAAAAGGGCTAGGGCTATTAAAGAAGTTTTCTACCCAGAATGGTTGGCGCACACTATCATAGTAAAAAAGAAGAGCGGAAAGTGGAGAGTATGTGTGAACTTCACAGACCTGAACAAAGCCTGCCCAAAAGACTCGTTCCCGATGCCTCGCATCGATCAGCTAGTGGATGCTACGGTTGGGCATCCTCGGATGAGTTTTTAGATGCCTTCCAAGGTTATCACCAAATACCTTTGGCGTTGTGTGATCAGGAGAAGACTGCCTTCATTACTCCTACGAGGAATTATCACTATAAAGTGATGCCATTTGGTTTGAAAAATGTAGGGGCTACTTACCAAAGAATGATGACCAGGATATTCGAATCGCAGCTTGGGAATACCATTGAGGTATATGTGGATGATATGGTAGTGAAGAGTAAGACAGTACCTATGTATATGAAAGATTTGGACGACACCTTTCAAACACTTAAGAAGTACAAGCTGCGCCTTAACGCCTCATAGTGTTCTTTTGGGGTCGGCTCTGGAAAGTTCCTAGGATACATGGTGACTCATAGAGGAATAGAGGTAAATCCGGCACAGGTCAGAGCCATTTAGGGCTTGCAACCACCTCGGAATCCGAAGGAAGTTCAGAAATTGACCGGGATGACTGCTGCTCTCAGAAGATTTATCTCTCGGTCTACTGATAGGTGTAGACCTTTTTTCCAATTGTTAAATAAATGGAAAGGATTCCAATGGTCCGAGGAGTGAGCTTTAGCTTTTCAGCAACTTAAGGAATATCTTTCCCGGCCACCCATCATGTCTCGGCCGGAGGTCGATGAAATCCTATTTGCATACCTAGCTGTAGCTATCCATGCAGTCAACTTGGTTCTGATAAGGGACGACAATGGGGTACAAAGACCGGTTTATTATGTTAGCAAATCTTTGAATGAAGCTGAGGTGCGTTATTTGCCTTTGGAGAAGGCAATTCTGGCCGTAGTCCATGCTACATGAAAGCTTCCTCACTACTTCCAATCCCACACCGTCGTGGTTTTGACTTAACTGCCTCTCAAGTCAGTACTGCGAAGTGCTGACTACTCGGGGAGGGTAGCCAAGTGGAGAACTATTCTAGGAGCTTTCGATATCAAATATATGCCGCGCACCTCGGTGAAGGGCCAGGTTCTCGCTGATTTGGTGGCGGAGTTTGCCGAACCATCGTTAGAGGAAACTGCAAGGGAATCGCACATGGATGAAAAATCAGTTGGCATGATCACATGCAAAGGGCATCCAGTTTGGAAAGCGTATGTTGATGGGGCAGCAAACCAAAGGGGATCAGGCGTTGGACTTGTTTTGGTATCCCCTGAGGGAATTACCTTTGACAAATCATTGAGATTAGCGTTCCCGGCCACTAATAACGAGGCTGAGTACGAAGCTGTCTTAGTCGGTATGGATATGGTCTGGAGAATGGGGGGAAAGGCAGTTCATATGTCCTTGGATTCTCAATTAGTTGTGGGCTAAGTGACGGGGACCATGGAGGCTAGGGATCCAAGAATGCAAGAGTACCTGACCCAGGTTAAATGTTTACAATCCAAGTTTGATTCTTTCACCCTTTCGCATGTTTCTAGAAGTGGAAACACGCATGCAGACTCGTTGGCCACTTTGGCGACGTCCTCGGCTCAATGTTTGCCTAGGATTATCCTCGTCGAAGACTTGCTGAAACCGATTTTAACCACCGAGAGTGTCGTCCGTATCCATCTGATAAGGTTCGGACCTAGCTAGATGGACCCCGTAGTTTCATTTCTAAAGAATGGCGTTCTACCCGAGGAGAAGCCTGAAGCAGATAAAATTCATCGAAAGGCGCCTTGATTCTGGTTGTCCGAGGATCAGAAGCTGTATAAACGCTCATTTTCCGGACCATACCTACTATGTGTACATCCTGAAGCGACGGAGGCACTTTTGGAAGAATTGCACGAGGGAATTTGTGGAAGCCATACTAGGGGGAGATCTTTAGCCCATAGAGCTCTGACTTAGGGATATTGGTGGCCCAATATGCAGAGAGAGGCTCAGGACTACGCAAGAAAATGTGACCAGTGCCAGAGGTTTGCTTTCAATATTCATCAGCCTGGTGGTGTCCTTAATCCTTTGTCTAGTCCTTGGTCATTCGCTTAATGGGGACTGGATATAGTTGGGCCTTTTCCGAGGGCTGTGGGAAACAAAAGGTGGCTACTCGTGGGAACTGATTACTTCACCAAGTGGGTCGAAGCTGAGCCTTTATCAAATATTAGGGATGTGGACTCCAAGAAATTTATCTGGAAGAACATTATCACTAGATTTGGGGTACCTCACACACTTATTTCAGATAATGGCATGCAATTTGATAGTAAATCTTTCCGGAAATACTGTAATGATTTGGGCATCATAAATAGATACTCCACTCCAGCTTATCCTCAGGGAAATGGGCAGGCTGAGGTCGTTAACAAAGTTATAGTCAGTGGACTTAAAAAGAGACTGGATGATGCAAAGGGTAGATGGGTAGAGGGGTAGAAGAATTGACACACGTTTTGTGGACATATCGGACTACGCTGCGAAGATCTACTGGAGAAACACCCTTCTCCATGACTTACGGGGCTGAGGCGGTGATACCTTTGGAATCTGGGTTTCCCACATTAAGGACGAGTTCTTTCAGCCTGGGAAATAACGATGGCCTCCTGGAAAAAAGTCTGGATCTGGTTGAGGAATGGCGAGAGGCCACCATGGTCCAAATGGCTTATTATCAGCAGAAGCTCAAACGAGGATATGATGCTCATGTGAAGCTAAGGCCATTAGCGCTTGGGGATTTGGTGTTGAGGAAAGTCATGGGTACTTCCAAAAATCCAGCATGGGGAAAGCTAGCACCAAATTGGGAAGGACTATACCGGATCATTTCTGTAGCGGGCATAGGGTCATATCGCTTAGCTGATCTAGATGAAAAAATTGTACAACGCCCTTGGAATGTAAATAACCTACAAAGGTATTATTATTAATAAAAAGCACTTTTGTCGTTTGTTGTTCAAATTATCATTATACAGTTTGATTTACTTATTCCAAATATCAAACAAAAACTTGGTCATGTATGGTCTTCGGACCACATACCTCGTGAAAATTGATATCTTATTGGTTGTTAAACAGAACCTTAATTATGTTGGGTCCTCGGACCTTCTACTTTGGGAAAATTAACATTTCAATTTGTTATTTCTAAATATCAAACAGAAACTTGGTCATGTATGGTCCTCGGATCACATACCTCGTGGAAATTGATATCTTATTGGTTGTTAAACAGAACCTTAGTTATGTCGGGTCCTCGGACCTTCTACTTTGGGGAAATTAACATTTCAATTCGCTATTTCTAAATATCAAACAGAATTGGTCATGCATGATCCCCAGACCACATACCTCGTGGAAATTGATATCTTATTGATTGTTAAACACAACCTTAGTTATGTCGGGTCCTCGGACCTTCTACTTTGGGAAAATTAACACAATTCGTTATTTCTAAATATCAAACAGAAACTTGGTCATGTATGGTCCTCGGACCACATACCTCGTGGAAATTGATATCTTATTAGTTGTTAAACAGAACCTTAGTTATGTCGGGTCCTTGGACCTTCTACTTTGGAAAAATTAACATTTCAATTCGCTATTTCTAAATATCAAACAGAAACTTGGTTATGCATGGTCCTCGGACCATATACCTCGTGGAAATTGATATCCTATTGATTGTTAAACAGAACCTTAATTACGTCGGGTCTTCGGACCCTCTACTTCGAAAAAATTAGCAAAATCCGTGTCTCATGAGTGTTGATGTGTTGATGAGCCACAGTAAGTTTGATGGATTGTTTTATGCCCCAAACTAAATGCTAAGTTCAGTTTTAGATTGTGTATTGCTGTATTACATATATTATGGTTTTGAGGCATAATTTACATATATACACTAAGTGTATGTACTTTTATTTGAAGTTACTGCTAATCGAAATGTTGTAAAGACTTTACTATGTATTAAGAGGTGGAGTTAATTGTTCCATTCATGTAATTTTGCACTAAAGAGAAGCGAATTAGTATTTTTGTACTGAAGGTTGGAAGTCAGTTGAAGATCAAACCTTTCAAATTTCTCATTAATTTTTGTCAAGATATACACTGGAAATGAAAGCCCTAATACAAAAATTACTACATAAGAAAAGGGGAATGAGTCCTAACTAGCCTAGGTCTTAAACCTTGGTGGGGGGGTCCTTCTTGGATGTGCTGGCAACCCCTTTTGCTTTGCTGTCCTCCTCTGTTTGTTTTAGCTCTACTTCGAATGAGGTCTGGACTTGTTTCCCTTTGTCTTTAGCCACTGATGGAGGAGCATTGGGCTCGGCATTCTTGCTCGGAGGCTTCCCGCCTTCATCGCCTTGTTCCTTCTCTTTGTCAAAACCAGCAGGTTCTTTAGGAGTTGGAGTGGGCTCTGGAATCATGGATGGATGCGTTGAAGGTGCTATCTCGGGGGTAGGTGCGACAGGAGGAAGCTCTTCGAGCACTTGGATATCTTGAGGAAGCCAAATGTTCTCAGGCTTTTTCAACTCAGAAGTCGTGGGAATCCCTGCCACATTTAGAGCTTCCGCCCACACTTGTTGGCAGTACTCCCGACATAGCTTGGCGAACTCCTCTGTTAGTTGATTTTCTGTCGCCTCAACCCCTTCTTTGTAAGCGACCTTCTTGGCAGCCTGCATGCTTTCCTTGAGGGTCCGAGCCTCTTCTCTCATTCGAGCAAGCTCCTTCTTCAGGTCAGAGTTTTCTTGTTGGGCTTTGGACAAGTCCTCGTCCTTTTGACGCAGTAGTTTGCGTTGCCTCTCCACCTGAGTTTTCATTGTTTTAAGGTTGGCCTCGACACCATTTCTCTCCCTCTTCTCCTCTGTCAGCTGCTTGGTTAGGTTCTCGTTCTCCGCAAGGGCTTTGCCTAAGGCCTTCTCAGTCTCCTGTCTGACCTCAAGTTCAGCTGCAGCTTTCTTTCGAGAGTCTTCCACCCACTTTTTTGCAGCAAAGACTTCTTGAATGGCCTGCGTTAAAGTATTAAAATAAATGCATTATTGTTAAAGCAAATTCAAAATACATGTGAATGATTTTTTCGCTAAAGTGTAATGAAAACATTAAGGTAGGGGTAAACACGAGACACTCACCAAAGCCAAGTCCCTTTTGAGAGAGAGAAAAAGATGTGGTTGAGTCATCTTATCTAGGGCATCCATGTCCTTTGGTAGGAGAAGAGGCCGTTCCAAAGCCTCAGCCAGGTGATTGGGGCATCCATGTCCTTGCTGGAACGCCCTGATGCTGGATTGGCAGGAGATTGGGCCCCCATCTAGCTTCAGTTTGGGAGACCAGTTGGCCTGTGTACGACGTACCTCGGCCAGGTCATGGTTCTCCCCACTCTGTACCGAAGAGGCACGTCCCTTACCTTTTTTTACTTTCTGTTGTTGTTGCTTTAGTTTCTTCTGCCTCTCCATATCTGCCTCCTCGGCCTCGTTTTTCCTCTTCTTCTTAGGCTCCGGAATGGGAATCTTAGGATCAGAGGGAGGAGGGGGTGGTGGCAGAGGGGGAGGGATTTGTGACTCACCCGTGCCCTTTTTAGAGGCTTTCGTGCCCCTTTTAGACATCAGCTTCCTAAGAGTGGACATGTCGTCTTCTTCGAAGCTAGAGTCGGGTTGTGCTATTATTAAACCTCTTATGCCAGAAGTTTCTGCTGGCACGTGCTCTTCGTCCGAGAGGATGACAAGTTGATCCTCTCGAGGTCTCTCAGCTTCTTCAAGGCGAAACTGGTCAATCTCCTCGTCCAATGATTGTTGCAAAGACGCAGGTTCTTCTCGGATGGCTGTTGTTTGGGAATGTGCCGAGAGAGGAATTGCTGCAATGGGGCGAGAGTATAGGATGATGGAGGGGTCGTTTGGGAGTTCTTGGTCAGAAAGGAAGCCTCGTCATGAAATATCTATCCTTTTGAGTCGTTTGTCTCCTGCGGTGATCGCGTTGTCAATCTCTTGGAAATCATCTGATAAAGGATCGTATCCTAATATCAGGTGGGCTGCTCTCACTTGTAGGTCTTTGCTAACAAAGACTTCGGATCGAAGAACGCGATTGAGGTCTGCGACGCTGCAAAGACTTAGACGTGGCCGTACGTGTTGTTTATTTGTGAAAAACATCCGAGGAGACGAGCATGGTTAAATCAGCAATAAATATCAAAGAAAGGGGTAGTAATATGCAATGTAACCAAAAAAGGAAAATTTAATGGGACTGAGTCACAGGTTAGGGAATCTATCACACCTGGGTCTCCCCATTCGACGGGCAGTGAGGACCGTCAGACCAGTTTCTCGAGGTGATGAGATAGTCGTCTTTCATGCCTTTGTTGGATTTGGGAAGACAGGATATGAGCCAAACAATGCTAGATCTGGATTTAAGGTAGTATCCTACGCTTTTAAGTTTATGGCACTCGTACATGTAAACGACGTCGTGCCATGTGAGGTTCAGACCCATTTATTCATTTAAAGTGTCGACACAACCTAAGACTCTAAATACATTTGGTGTGCACTGATCTGGGCATAACCTATGGTTACGTAGGTATTCGTTGGTTACGTTTTTCATGGGAAGGGTCATCCCACCTTCTAGGAATGCGATGATGGGGATGATAACCTCTCCCTCTCTTCTAGCGTTACCTATGGCTTCTATTGGGCAATATCTCAAGCCTACGTCTTAGGGAATTTGATATTTGGCCCGAAAACCCTCCATACCGGTGTCGGTATCTACTAAACACTTAAATCTACCCATTTGGTGGGAGTGAGAATGAAAGTTTAGAGAAGGGGAGGGGTCTAGTTGGTGGTCGAGGACAGAAGCCGAGGAGAAATGAGTAAAAGAAGTTGAGAACTTACAGGAAATAGTTAGACGATTCTTCACGAGCTTCTTGAGAGGAAAGAGAGTGATTAACTCTTAGATTTGATTGATTTCTGAAAGGATGGATGGAGATACGGTTTCCTAGGCGTTTTGGCGTGTGGGAGGCGGCCTCGAATCAGAATTATCCCGCCCAATTTTTTAGAACGAACTTGGACCGTTAGATGCGTATCTCACCGTTGAATGTGGGGAACAAGACGTAACTTGCAGTCATTAATGTGAGTGTTCCGGGTTTCGAAGTGTTAGAGGTGGTTTTAAAGGAACGAAATGACCCCTACACGTGTGGTGGTTTGCAAAGTGTGTGGAGGGTGCGCTATTGGTTCAAAACTCCATTTCTCTCCTCGGATGGGGGGAAAAATGAAGTTTTGAGGGGCTATTGTGGGGGGTAAAAGTGCTTAAATGCACGTTTGGGCCTTGGGCCTGGTTAGTTGGTATAACTCTGTTCAATTAGAGTCTTCGAGGCCCACAGGCCAGTCCGCGCTACAAGGGGCAGAGGAGTTGTTCGAGGAGGAGTATCTCCTCGGATCTCCTCGAACGGGCCCAGTAAAGGCCCTGAGACTTGTTAAAGGGTTTAGAGATAGAATTCTGGAAGATCTGTTAGGTAAAGGCGTGATCCAAGCACTCGTTAGAAGGAGGAATGTGTTAGAAATATCTGAGGAAAAAGCTGCTACCACCGCATTAAAGGCATTGCATCTACCTTCCTGGCCGCATTAATGGAGAAATGACCTCTGAACAGTAATATTCAGCCTTCCAGCTATTATTTGAAGACTTTAAGACGGTGGTGGATGAGACAAATATCTATGAGGAAAATCTGTGTTACATGTGGATGAAACAGGGAAGAAGAAGAAGGTTATAAAAAGACGAGAGAGGAAAGAAGAGGGGGGACTTTTTTTGGAACTAAAAAATTGTAATATTTTGCTTAGAGAAAGAAAGGCCATACAAGTGGTCCTTGGTTTACGTTCGAGGAGAGTTTTTTTGTCATATTCATCTATTATTTGCATAGATTGCGGCATTCTAGCCTGTTTATCAACTCTCCAATATCCCTAACCTAGGTTTCAAACCCATACTCTACAAATTTCATTGTATAAGACTCTTTGGGCCTGAGTCCATCTAAGGATTGGACTGGGTACAAATTGTGCACTTACATCTATAATAGACCAACTCCAAAGTCTTAATAAATGAGTATTAAATTTTTAAAAATACCCTTTAGGCTGTTTAGGTTGTTTAGATTTACGTTATAGTAAATACGATTTTCTAATCTGTGGAGCAAAGTCAATCTGTTGAAAACTTGACTTCTTAATTGGTTGACTAGGTTTTGAGCAACACATGACAACACAGTAAATTCCCGCACCTGGGCAATAATCTTGATAAAAATTTGTCACTCTAAAGTACTAATCTAAGACATTTTTTATCTCATTCAAAAAAAGAAAAAGAAAAAAAAGACAAAGTTGATTGTGTGTTTGCCAACCTAAAACTCCAAAACTTAACAATCATAAACCAATGTAATCAAATATTAAAATGGTTGGGTGAACACTCTTGATTTGAAAACTAATCCTAAAATATAAGGTTTAAAATTTAACTTTTACCGAACTAATTTTTTTTTTTGGTTGAATTACAAAGAGAGGGGGATTCCAATTTCACCAATATGTTTTTTATTTGGAAAAAAAGTTTAGCCATTGTTTGGTTCCTTATAGGGTTTTATTCATTTTCAATTTTCATTTTCTCTTCTCAAATCTTGTAATCATTTTCAGTTTGGCACCAATTTTGGTCTAGTTTTTGTTTTGCTCAAATCCTTCTATTTTCTAACAAAACCAACAATCACCTTATCACCCGCTAGAAATTGTTCATCTCCTTCATCAAACATAGCCATAACTCTAGGTCTTCATAATCACCAAAACCTAACCGCAATTCCAGAAACAGACTAAAACCAAAACCCACTAGAACCACTGTCAAAAGCTAAACCTAGACCAAATCAAGCTAAACCTAGCCCAAACCACTGCAATTCTCTCTCTCTCTCTCTCTCTATTTGGCGTCGCTGATCTTCCCTTTTCCATATGCCAATTTGCTACAGAGAGAGAGCGCTGATCTTCCCTTGTCCATATGCCAATTTGCTACAGAGAGAGAGAGAGAGAGAGAGAGAGTGCTAGGCTCTGTAAATCAAGCCGGCCCGCACGGGCAAAGCCCAACAAGAAGCCCAAGGCCCACTAGGCAATGAATGCCCAACGCATAAGAGAGAGATAACCTTGGGCTTCATCACGTTAGGCTCAAACTTTAGCTAAGTGTTAGGAATTGGGGATACCGCACTCTGAGGGTTTCCCAAGAGGTTGGTCTTTGAGCCGACCATAAAGAAAACCTATGCGCGGTCACCATGAGTCGGTCATTGAGAACTATCGATTTTGAAAAGAAACCCACTCTCGAACACTGTCCGGCGTTTGGAACAAGTTCCAAGAGAATCCTCTGAATTCGTGAGGATCCTTTGGGATTCTGATGGGCTTGAGAACACGTTAGTGAGTGTAGAAGGAAATGATAACCACCATACTCATGGAGGTCTATAAAAGGAGGTTGAAGCAAAGGTAGTGGGGGTTTGGATTTTTTGGAGAGGGAAGAAAGGCATACATAGAGAGAAATAGAGGGAGGTGCCATACCTGGTATCTAGAGGAATCAAGGGAGAGTACGATCACTAGTTTGGGGCTTTGCTTAGTAGGATTGAGCACCACACCCACTTACAAATAAATTGTGAGCCCTTTGTTGCCTCAGTGTTGGTCTTGGGCACGCACAGAGAGTATTTTTTTGAGACAACTCACTATTAGTGGGACCCACAAAGTTGGTTTTTTTTTTTTAATGAAATTATCACTATATCCATTTCCACTAAAAATGAAGACAGACAAAAGATGTATTCAATTTTTGTATTCAAACTCTATTTTTTGGATAGTGAAAATGAAAATTGAGTACAATTAACATGATCAAACTAGTTCTTTAGTGGTGAGTTGCACAAAAAAAAAAAAAAAAAAAAAAAAAAAAATTCAGAATACAAAACTTTTTTTTCTCAAACCAAACACCCCTCTAGTTTTTTAATTGATTTGTAGCTCTCTTCTACCAATTTTCTAAGTGTTGATTGAAGACCATCCTTCATATGATTTGTTTAAACTTTAAACAACACATTGAAAAAGATAATTTCAAACCAATTTGAAGCTAAACTTTACCGGGGGAACAAAGTGATGGGTAAAGTCAGGAAAAAAAAAAAGTCTGCAATTTTATTTGTGCAAACCTCTCTCACACACTTTCTATCTTTTAATAAATAAATAAAAAACCTCTCTCACAGAAGTCAATAATTCAATTGGATTGATGGGTCACAGGAAAAGGGTATTCCTCCTCTCTTCCTATTCCCTTCCCCACTTTCTTCTACACAGAGGAAATCAGATCTAAAAGATCTCATCACAATACTCACAATTGCATCGTATAGCTGCAACTCTTGCTGATAACCAAGTGGTTAAGCTAAAGACTGCTCATTCTTAATGAATATTGAACAAGCCCACAGACCCTTCAGCTTTTGCTCCTAGTTGTTGATCTCTCCCAACGGTAACCAAAGTTCCAATCTTTCATTCATTTTTTCTACATATATGCATCTGTCTGTGTGTTAGCTTAAAACCCTTTTGCTATGATCCCATTTCTGCAACTTTTATCAGACTTTTTCTTTTATGTGTCATATGATGTTTGTGACAATTACCTTTTCTAGAATCATGGGTTTTGTTTTGTTCTTTTTATTGGGTATTCTGTTTGTTCTATTTAGTCTAAGGTTAAAAACTGATTGTTTGTATGGGTCTCAATTAGCGGATTGAAAATATTGAATTTTGATATTGGTTTGGTATTTGAAATCTGAAAGCAGAGAAAGAATTTTACTTAGTTTAAGTGGAATAATTTGCAGCTAAAAGTGCAGACCCATAAAGTGAATTTTTTATTTAAAAAAAGAAAGTTCAGAATCAAGTATGGTTTTTTCCCAATGCTTCTAACAGGAAATGGTCTCATGTATGTTTGTAGCCTAGAAGATTGGGGGTTCTAGCGTGAATAAGAAACAAGAGAACAATCATATTAAAAAAAAAAAAGAAAAACCTTTTTTCTCTTATTTATAAACGATCGGAATCAAAGAAAAATTAGTCTACCAACTGAAGCTTTCTCTTTGGGACCATAATTCTCTTTTTATAGGTAATAGTGAGTGGGGGAAAAAGGCGTGGGTGGGGTTCGAACCACAGACATCAAATACTTAATTACGAACATGTATGCACATGAACTGGCTAATGGAGCGCAGTTGATGTTTTCACAAATTTTGGTTTCAAGTGTTAATATTATATTTTTGAAAAAGTTGAGCAATTTGTAGCTTAAATTTTAGGGCCAACAGTTTCTATGAATTGGTCATTTGCAGGTTGTCAAAAACTTTTTCTTTCACATTATTGGGAGAGAATGTAAAAATTGTAAAATCAAAAATTGGCGCGTTTGCTTTTTTTTTTTCCTATGTTGTAAATAACTTCACTAGTTCACCTAGAATATGAGGAAAAAAAAAAAAACAGGGGGAGGGGGTGGGGAAGGAAAAACAATATCTTTACAGCATTGCCCTTGAATTGTTAAGCATGGTCTCTCTCAAACAGCATTGGTGGTGGTTATTTATGCAAAATATTGAGAAGAATGGGGGCTGGACAATTGAGGTGGTTAGGGGATTGCATGGGGTGAGTTTATGGAAAAGTAATAGAGGAGGGTGGGACTGATTCTCTAGACTATTAAATTCATCATTGGGGATGGCACCTGAGTTAGATTTTGATGAGACTTATTTTACAGAAATTCATATCTCATAAATCTTTTCACAGAATTGTTCACTTTTGCAGTGGACAATAATGCATCAGTTGCCTGTTATTTGGGCAATTCAACTGATAGGGGAACACAGTACTGGAAACTTCAATTTATTAGGCATTTTGAGACTTGGAATTGAAATCTTTGGTGAATCTCTTTTAAGTTCATGTATTCTAATTTACCTTCTAGTCAAGGTGAGGATCAAGTATAATATAGGGTAATAAGAAATGGAAGAATTGAAGTTTGTTTGGATTATGAAGCTTTTAGAAGGTGGTGGAGAGAGTTCTAGTTACTGCTCCAGTTGACCTTTTGAACAAGAATTCCATTTATCAATATATTCCAGTATATCGTTTCGGGGCTACTATTATTTATGCATACTCTGTGTTTGTATGTGTGTGAGGGAGAGCAGGAGTCCATATATCAATAAAATATGCAATACATATTTTATTTAGCTTCTCATTACATTAAATATATATGCTACATCATTCTCAAAAAGAATAGACTTATGCTATTTAATTTTTGAGTAAATTGCAAACTATACTCTTAAAGTTTGGGGGTGTTTGGATTTTACATCTTGAAGTTTCAGAATTTGGATTTTACACCTTGAAATTTTATTCCATTTGCATTAGCAGCCCCTTCATCCATATTTTCCTTTTAAGTGTCACATAAACTTGCCATGCGTGTTTAGTTTGTTCAATAAAATGATGCCACATCATTTTTGTAGCCTAAAAAAAACTAAAAAATTAAAAATGACATGGCAAAATAAAAATGAGGTGGCATCATTTTATTGGATGAACTAAACACACGAGGAAAGCTTATATGACACTTAATGGAAAACATGGACGGAGGGGTAGCTGATGCAAACGGAATAGAACTTCAGAGGGTAAAATCCAAATTTAAAAACCACAGGGTGTAAATATCAAACACCCCCCAAACTTTAGGGGGTGTAGATTGCAATTTAGTCTTAATTTTTCAAAAATCTATTAATATACATTCTTCACATGCCAAAATGAATATTTGAAAAAAGAAATGAAGCACACTATAATCATGAACAAAAAGACCTAAAAATCCCACCACATTACCACTAATGAAATACAAAATAATTGCAAGACTGGTTGGAAAGGATGGGAGTGAATCAGAATTTTTAGGGATAGTGTATCGGTTTAGTGACTAGTACGAAATATGTCAACCATTCTGGCCAGAATAAAACAGAATTGGTAACTATGTCTACAGGAGCATCATTTCTTTGGCAGACTTGGAGTGCTAAGGTACCACAAAAGGTTGTTTTCTTCACTTGATAGCAGCACTGAGCAAAATTTTAACAGTGGATAATTTCTGAAATAAAATAATATGGTTATTTATTGGTGTTATATATGTAAGAATAGTGGGAAGTCAGTTAATTTCCTTTTGCTTCATTGTTTAGTGGTAATAGATATATGGTCTTTTGTGTCTGCGTTATTTGGGATATCTCTTGTGGTGCTGAAGACTGTGATTCAGATATTAGATTGTTGGCAATGAAGATATCATTGCCATTGGAGTAAAAAAATCTAGAAGGCTTTTCAGTTCTGTGTCAGTGAGAGAGGAACAATAGAACATTTGATGGAGTGGGAACGTCCTAATCTTGAAGTGTTTGATACACACCCTGTGTATTTGAACTAACTTTTGTTAAGAACAGAATTATTTTTACTTATATATACAAAGCATATGGGCTTCCTTAGATATTTTTTAGACCATTAAATCTAGAGGTTGGAGATGGAAGTACCCTAGATAGCACTTAAAAAAAAAAAAAAATCCAAAACCTATATATAGATAACTTTTCCACTGTTTGTTGCTCAGTTGGTTACTTGGATTCATTTAATATAATGGATGGGAAATGTGTTGAGCGTCCACTTAAAATAATGCTTTAAATAGACATTTGATTGTTTGATAATTGACGATTCCCTTTTTATTTCTTATTATATACAGCTGCATACTGTGATAGAAGCCTGGATGTAATTATATTTGAAAATTATCAGGGACATTACGTAATATTTTTGTATTGATAGCTTTCATATTGCTTGTCTTCCTTAATAAATGCTATTTCTTGTTATCTTATTACTACCGTTCTGAAATCTCTGTGTTTTCACTAAATCTGCTACTTACCATTCCACAAACATTGAAAATGAATTTTACCTCAAGCTTATAGTAGAAGAGTGGATATTAATTCAGTATGATTCAAACTTTGAATTCATTAGCATCTGATAATTTAAAATGGGGATGGCTGACATACTCATGTATACAAGTAAAAGTTGCAATCAAGCATGTTTCAATTGTAGAAAGTAATTTGATTAGGTTAAATGAAACCTAATACGATTCTTTTGATATTGATTTGCTTCAGTTGGATGGATAAAGTGGTTTATAGAATCCAAAAAAACTCATCCTTACAGATTTTTATTTTTTTGACAAGTAATAAGGAATTTAAATAAGAATGGTGTGCTCTAAAAGAAGAGCTTCTTAAAAATTTTGAATGGAGAGTAAAAAAATCTATGAACTCAAATAAGGAATTACAATAAATCCTCCCAATCATCATGCACAGTTCAAATAGAGAGCTTGTAAGAATAGACTTAAGCTCAATCAAAGATCTCTCGACTCCATAAAAAATGCAGCTATTCTGCTCTCCCCCAAAACATAATGACGGTCATGGACCCCACTATTACTATGCCAATGAAACTGACCTTTCTAACAAAAAAAAGTCGAATGGCACCACACAATACAACTCTGTGCACCCCAAAAAAAAAAAAAAAAACCATAAAGGACCAGAATTCATTAGCAACTGAACAATGAAGCAAGAGATTATCTGCATTTTCTATGCCTTCCTTGCACATGCAACACTGGTTTGCCAAGACCATATTCCTCTTTATAAGGCTGTCTAGAGTCAAAAATTGTCCAATGTTGCAGTCCACACACTGAAAACCACTTTCCCGGATACTTTATTACTATAAATACAATTTTACAGGAAATTCCTTCCAGTAGCACCTCTCAAACATTCATAATATGATTGAAGACTAAACTTACCATTAGTTTAGTATTAGGGCTCCATCTCATACAATCAACGCCTCCACCAAAACATTTAAACAGATTTTATGGATTCACTTCTATTTTGTGCATAATTTTTTGTAATTCTTTAGGTTATGGAATACTCACCATCATGAGTATGAAGTAATCTTTTTTTCTAATAAATTTTTTCTAACCTATCAAAAAAAAAAAAAAAAAAGAACTGTAAGCAAAAGAAAATAAAAGAAAGAAAATAAATGTGAGCGTGTCTATTACTCATATACGTAGGATGAGAACGAAGGTAGAAAGGGTACTTTTCCAGATCTAGCAGCCCTATGTGGGGAACCCAAAGGTGATGTAGGATCTTTAAGAATTCAGCATTACAATAGATTTCCTGATGAGTTCTTGACGGGTTCTTGAATAAGGATTGATATTTAAGGGTTTAGGTAAGAGAAATATTGAATTTTGATGGCTGTTTGGTGTTAAAACAGGGGTAGAACAAGAAATAGGATAAATAAACACTAGACAATCGCACTTAGGTTGGAGAAGACAATTACACCCTCAATGCATGAAATAAGCAGCTGGAATTTTGTTAGAATCAACCTCACTATGATTTTTTTTTACTACAATAAAGCCTTTATGTAGGGTATTGTTAAATCCTTTTCTAGAAGGACTAGGACTCTAAATAGCCTATCCCTAGAATGACTAATACTACTAATATTAAACAGAAAAAGGACTTAACTTCTAAACCCAATAGGAAAAGGACTAAAAACATAAAATAAGATTCATGGGCCTCTAAGACACCCCATTACAGACCATTCCAGAAAATTTGGAAATTACCAACTAACCCATTTAAAAAGAAAAAGAAAAGAACTTTCTTTTTTTTGATCGGTAATAGAAAACTAAACCAGAAACTTGAATCTTTTGATACTAAATCTTGTTTTTTCTTGAACTCTTTCTTGTCGGCATCAAATGTCATGCCATTAATCTATCTTGCAAGAGGACAGCAATGCCAAATCTTCTACATTCCCAATATCTGCCATTGGAACCAATTTCGTCTTATTGAAATTTACTTTCAATGCCAATTCATCTTTGAGGCACGATAGTATGGCTTTTGTATATCCTTGGAGGCCTCACAAAATAAAATTGTATAATCTGCATATTGTTTCCATATTTGGGTGAGATTGTCGGTTTTTAATTAGTGGTTTGAAGTAGTTCAATGATGGGTAGGTTATATTGATATTTAATTGTTGCATTTCCTTCTGTGGAAATTCAACATTTTTCACTAGCCATCTCCATCGACCTCACTTCATTATGGATCATATAACCGCTTTTTTTGGAGCTTTATTTGTTACTGTTGTTCTATCACTTCTTTATTCTTTATTTAACTTTGGAAAGATTTCTTTCATTCCAACTCAGGCCTGGAACCATAGCCCAAATTTTCTTTGAATTTAATTAAGTAATTTTCATGTTTGTTTTCCTAGAGGGAGTGACAGTTACTGCACTCGTTTGCTCTGTCCCACTGTCATACCTGTTTAATAAAACTGTTGAAGTGAGTGAGCTGGAACGCTAAGAGTGTGTTTGGCATTAGCCTGTAAGCTCAACTCTTAACTTTTAGCTTTTATGTACAGCCTATAAAACCTCACTTTTTCCCGCCTTTTCTCATTTAATGTCCGTTTAGGAACAGCTTATATAGCTTTTTGCTGAAATTTTTTTATTGAAAGTGTGCTAAAGGATACTTGTACATTGAAAAAAATTTGAAAAAGTGAGAAAAAAAAGGGAAAAAATGAGGTTTTAAAAAACTGTACATAAAAGCTAAAAGCTGAAGCTAATGCCGAACAGGCTCTAAGGCAGTCCAATCTCTTATATCCTTGCCTCTTTGTATGTTCTCTCTGCTGGGCTGCTAGCATTCCATATATGACTCATAATCTCTCCTGTACTAATTATTCAATCGGAGATGTCAACTTTCCTGCTAAGCACCAAATGCTTTTATTCACTAGGCTATGGGTTCTATCCCATAAGGGTCCATGTGTGTGTTTACATAAAAAAACCTTTTATTCCAATATTTTTTGGTTCTCATCTAATGGTTATACTTTAAGGCTTACAGATTTGTATTTATTCCCTTAAAATGTTAAGTTTACTCTTGGACCAGAACTTTTAAATTGCCAAACTGAAGTTGGAATATTGCTTCTGTGTTGATGTTATCAATGAAGATAGGAGGATGGTTTGCTAATTTGGTGCTTAAATTTGATTAGTGCATTTAAATCTCTTCACATTAAATTGTGCTTGTGATGCAGGACAAGAAGGGAATTGAAGTGGGCACATCATAATATTCTTTTTTGATGGAGAACTCGAGACAAAGACGAGGGAGCAATCACAATGGTAAAATGCAGAAGGGAGCAATTTATCTGCCACCAGAGATATTATGCGAGATTCTTTCCAGACTTCCTGTAAAATATATCTTAAGATGCAGAAGCGTCTGTAAGGAATGGTGTCGCTTGACTCTAGGCCCTCAATTTATCAACCTGCAACTGAGTAGAGTGAATCATCAACTTCCTCAACTCATCCTCAAATCAGATTATAAAGTCGATTTGCAGAGCCTACTTCTACTGGACACTGAGGGATGCAATATTAACAAAATTCCTTTTAAGAAAATGCTTAACACTTCGAAGAGGTTAAATTGCCTTCGGCTAATGTGTTCTTGCGATGGTTTGCTCTGTATAGCTGCGGATTACCTTATACAACCTGTGATTATATTGAATCCAATAACAAGAGAGAGTGTTCCTTTGCCATCACCGAAAAGAAGAGCGTATTTAGTGAGTCATCAGATTGGTTTTCACTTTGACCCCTCATCCGGTAAATACAAAGTTGTACGAGAATATAGAAATATGAATAGTTTGAATCGTGATGAAGGCAGCAGTTTTGAGATAATTACACTTGGAGATAGTTCATGGAGAAAATTGAGTGCACCTCCTGTCCCAATTGAATATAGCTCGGATGCGGCAGTATACTGGAATGGGGCTTTCCACTGGAAAATTCAAGAAAGAAATGACAAAAGTGGTGACAATTGCATCCTTGGTTTCAATATAAGTGACGAGAAGTTTTACACCATCTCATGCCATGTCAGGTTTGGATCTTCGGAGTATGACTTGCTGGTTTTAGGAGGGTGTTTGTCATTAGTAGAACATGATGTTCATCTCATGAGAATATGGAAAGTAACAGGAACGAAGGATGAAGGATTTTCTCTCTCCTTCCACTGCACATATGATACTTGTGTGAGGTGGAACAAATATCTTCATTATTCAGTGATTTGTCAAATTAATGCGGACAGTTTTTTACTGAAGGTGTCACGTGAAGATGGCGAAAATGGTGCAAGCCATTGGTTTGTGCAGTTTTTCCCTGGTAAGGCACTTTACTCGTATCTGGACATTCCCGGCCTTCCTAGCCGCTTCAGGGGCGTTTACTTCAAACCCTCTTTTGTCTCTCCAAAAGCTGCTTCGCTTTGTTCTTCTTGAGTCTTGACCATGGAATGGCTTTACTCCTTTGGATCATGGTCCTGAATATCATCATAGAAATACTGTGTAATTTCTAATGTATGGAGGTGATTCTAGATTGTATCTTGCAGGTCAATTGTAGAAGCAAAATAGCTTGTCTCACCTACTCCTCCTCTATATTAAAGTTCTCTTTGGTTTTTACTTTGTAAGGGATATAGATATTGGGATCAAAATATATCTTTCAGGTTAAGTTTATAAAGAGACATTGTAATGTAATCAGTTCTCCTGCTGTTGTGTGTTAGTGCGTTATATGCATCTCATTAGGAAGTTGAGGCTAGAAGGTTTATTGTACTTTGGTGAAAATTTTCTTGCGCCTGTTTCATGGAGCGGCCCTCTCAGACTCGCATTCATGTGAGGCCGTTTATATGAAGTGGGTTTAGGAGATACTTTCTAGTTGCATTTGTAAACAAGTGCTTGTTAAGCTTTGATTCATCTATATTTTCTTCAAGCAAGTGATTATTATGATCTTAATTAACTATGTTAATTAGACTAATTTTATTGTACTTCCAATTAAAAATCTTACACTAGAGGCCGGTACTGCTATTAAATTATTATTATTATTATTATTAATTAATATAAGTTCGCTGGGCTAATCGAAAAGTCAAATTAATATAAGTTCGCTGTTTCGTACTACATCTATTGCAGACAAAGCAGAGTGAGGACCACTATGTTGTTTCACGTAAAAGCAGTGACATCAATTACAAAACACTCATTATAAATATCGAGAAACTTGGAATTGTTCAACCTTTAACCTTGTCTTTAGTACAATTATACATGTAACCCTAATGCAAGTTGGATGGCGATGACATGTCCTTTTTTTGTGTGTGTGTATTAAACTTTTATTTATTTATTTTATATATTATTATTATAAGTAATTAGAAAAGAAAGTATTCAAAAATTTTAGAAAATGAAAGTCTTCAAACATAGGTTGAATCCTAACTCTCCCATTTGTTTGTACAGACTTTAAGAAATGAAAACTTGTTTTCCATTTGTTTGTACAGCCTTCAAAGAAATGAAAACTCATTTTGGATATAAAACTTTGAGTATTTAGAGATCCTTATTTTAGGGTAAATTATATTGACCTCCTTTGATGTTTAATGAAATGGCATTCTTCTCAATATTTATAGAAATGACACTCCCATTCTCAAAATTTCAACTCTTAGTATGCGTTTGGATTGCGGCTGGCGGTTGTGCATTTGCGTTTTTCTCTTTTTTTTTTTTTTTTTTTTTTGAGAAGCGCTCCATCATGTGGGATGTTGTCTATTAGTGGGTCCCAAGCATTGTGCATGGGACCCACTACCTCTTTGACAGCAAAATTTTCACTGAAATTGCGCTGTTCAGTAGGTCTTGTGTACTGTTCACGAGATTCACAAACTTTTTTTTTTTTTTATAACAAAACTTTCATTAAAAATGGGTCACATAGGAAGTTGAGGCTAGAAGGTTTATTGTACTTTGGTGAAAATTTTCTTGCGCCTGTTTCATGGAGCGGCCCTCTCAGACTCGCATTCATGTGAGGCCGTTTATATGAAGTGGGTTTAGGAGATACTTTCTAGTTGCATTTGTAAACAAGTGCTTGTTAAGCTTTGATTCATCTATATTTTCTTCAAGCAAGTGATTATTATGATCTTAATTAACTATGTTAATTAGACTAATTTTATTGTACTTCCAATTAAAAATCTTACACTAGAGGCCGGTACTGCTATTAAATTATTATTATTATTATTATTAATTAATATAAGTTCGCTGGGCTAATCGAAAAGTCAAATTAATATAAGTTCGCTGTTTCGTACTACATCTATTGCAGACAAAGCAGAGTGAGGACCACTATGTTGTTTCACGTAAAAGCAGTGACATCAATTACAAAACACTCATTATAAATATCGAGAAACTTGGAATTGTTCAACCTTTAACCTTGTCTTTAGTACAATTATACATGTAACCCTAATGCAAGTTGGATGGCGATGACATGTCCTTTTTTTGTGTGTGTGTATTAAACTTTTATTTATTTATTTTATATATTATTATTATAAGTAATTAGAAAAGAAAGTATTCAAAAATTTTAGAAAATGAAAGTCTTCAAACATAGGTTGAATCCTAACTCTCCCATTTGTTTGTACAGACTTTAAGAAATGAAAACTTGTTTTCCATTTGTTTGTACAGCCTTCAAAGAAATGAAAACTCATTTTGGATATAAAACTTTGAGTATTTAGAGATCCTTATTTTAGGGTAAATTATATTGACCTCCTTTGATGTTTAATGAAATGGCATTCTTCTCAATATTTATAGAAATGACACTCCCATTCTCAAAATTTCAACTCTTAGTATGCGTTTGGATTGCGGCTGGCGGTTGTGCATTTGCGTTTTTCTCTTTTTTTTTTTTTTTTTTTTTGAGAAGCGCTCCATCATGTGGGATGTTGTCTATTAGTGGGTCCCAAGCATTGTGCATGGGACCCACTACCTCTTTGACAGCAAAATTTTCACTGAAATTGCGCTGTTCAGTAGGTCTTGTGTACTGTTCACGAGATTCACAAACTTTTTTTTTTTTTTATAACAAAACTTTCATTAAAAATGGGTCACATAGCACTATTTACACATTTAAAAATTATTTGGCTATAGTGTTTTTAGTTTTCAGCAAAATAAGCAGTATCCAAACACACCCTTAGTTTGTATACTTGATCAACCTAGTTTGAAAACATATACAACATCTTTGTCATGAGCATATTATCTACGTTAAAACTTGTGTTGTATGTGATAAAAAATTAGTGTAAACCCCCCCCCCCCCCCCCCCCCCCTAACTTCATCACGTCAAGTGCAATGTGTTTGATGATCGCCTTTTGTAAATTCATGTTCATTAGCTTTTTATTTTTATTTTTATCAACAAGAAAAAAAAAAGTTTCAATCACGCAAATTAGCACTAAAATAGTGGACATGAAGAATGATACTCAATTCTTTGGACTCTTTCCTCACCCACCTAGCGCAAGTCTTGGCCTGTGAAGGTGGGGATGCATTGGTCCTAGAGCGTCTTCGTACCGGTCAAGATGAATTAGCATTCCTTCAAATTGAGTTAACAACCTTAAATTGCTTTTAACCACTCACCCAGTAGAGGCACATGATCTCATGCCTAAGCTGAGAGACTCTATTCTTAGACTTCACTTGAAGGAATTTGGACGAGTGCGTCTGTTAGGGTCATTTGTATCTAGTGTTGGCAATCGTGATTCCAATACCTTATTTTTGTGTATTTGAGCTGTAAGTTTTAGTGTCTTAGAATGTGTTTGAAGACCAAAATTGAAGACACAAGAAACTACTCTAGATCTGCTGAATCTGCTACCTTGACTTCAGCTCAATCAATTGAGGTTTAGGCTCCGTTTGTATTGCGCGCATCTTTGACTCACTTTTGCGTCTGCCCCCTTTTTTTTTTTTTCGCCTCTTGCACTGTTCACAGGACATGAACAATGCAAGTAGGCAAAGCTACAATGTTAAAAGAGTGAACAGTATTACAGAAATATTTTTTATTATTTTCAGTTTTCAACAAAATAAGTTCACACTAAATGAACCTCGACTTTAATCAACCAGTCAAAGCTTCTATTTTTTGGACTTTTCATTCTACTATCCATGATGACCTAGTGACCTAGGAATTTGTGCACTAGGGTACCAGATCATTCAAAAAGCCTATTTAGGTCATCATATTATAAAGGAGAATACCATGAAAGTTGGAGAAGCTGTTGTGGCATCTGTGCACCAAGGGTTTTGCACCAAGTTGCATCTTTGGTCTCATTGAAGATCTAGAGTGTTCTTATGAAGACATATGCACCAAGACTACTGCATCAATAAGTTGTTGTGGTTCGTTAGGCATAAATTTGGTATCCGTGCACTAAAGAGATTTACAAAGTAGAAAAATCAAACTAGGTTGAAGTTGCGTGTGGACACGAGTGAGTTACTATTGTCAGTAGCAATACTAGGATTGAGTTAAATTCTTATATTGTAACAACTTCCATCTACGCGGTGAATTTATTAAGTTGGTGGTAAGCTTCAAATCACAAAGTTGAGATTTTTCCCTTCAAGGTTTTCCCCATTATAACCATATTATTGTGTTAAATTTATTTTCCGTTCCACTTAGATTTTTGTGATATGGTTGTGCCAGCATAAATTAAATTGGACATTTACATAATTAACGTAATTAATCAACTTGGATAATTGGTTAATTTAATTGGGGTATAAATTTTCCAATAGCATCCAACTACACTGGCCACAATAATGGTGGAAAATTGAGTATTCTTAATATTACTTTGCTTCCTGGTGGAGGTCCTATGATATCTAAGCTTAAAGTAATTCCGTTTAATATTACTAACACCATAACGGTGACAAGTAGGCATAAAGTTAGATTTATCTAGTTTCCTAGGAGGGGATCTAGACATGGGTTTTGTAATTTGTAATTTATCTACTTTGCTTCATTTATAGCTCTTTTATTCTTGTATATCCTAACTAGATTAGCCATGACTTCCTTACTCCTATTAGCTATGGATATGTCTTTAGGAGTGGAGAACTTTGAGGTTGATAGACTAGATGATCCTACCTCAGTATATCCTAGTCCAGACTTATTAAAACTAGGGTTTTGAGAATTAAGTAGTTTACCAAGTTTAGCACCAGACTGCTCTCCAATTTAGTCCTAGGCTTATCAAGCTCACTCTATAATAATTCAACCTTATCTACAAGAGAGGCATTTTGATTTTTATAATTTTCAGATAACTTCTTAGCAACTTTACCACTAATGCCTCTTTTTAATGTTTGACCTCATTTGATTTTTCAAAAAATTTCTTAGATAATAGAAGTTAAATATATGCAGTTTGAAGGACAATATCTTCATCTAAGTCTTCCTTAGAAGATTTGCCATAGTTATTTTCAATAACTACTTATTCTCATTCCAAATGGAGACAGCAAAGGGTTTGGTTTACCTCTAGTACTTTTTTAACTAGACATGTTTTTTTGTTTTAAATTTATAATAAAAAGTGGTATTGAGTTTTAATTTCCACCTTTAATTTAGTTAGTAGATGATGTGACAATCTCTCATCAAAATAAAAGGAGATTCATTTTTGAAAAGTACGGGAAGTAAGCTAAACCCGATATTAAAAGCCAGAAAATTTTCTTTCTCATTACTCATTAGTGCATTTTTAAGACTTTTTATTCAAGATTACCTTAATGATTTTATACTTGAGCCTTTTATAATTGTGGTTTAGCTTACCTGCAGTACTTTTTTAATTTTGTTTTGAATATACAATGGCAGGTGTAGTAGGTTTTAATCTCCATATTTTATTTAGTTAGTGGATGATGTTGTAGTTTTTCATTAAAATAAAAAGAGATTCCAGTTAAAAAAAATATTGGAGGTAAGCTAAACCCTTATAATTGGGAGGTGGGACAATCTACCTAAAAGTGTATAATTTGAGCACTCATTGCATTTAATAGCCAGAGCATTTTTCTTTACCTTTTTTTTTTTAATTTTAATTTTTTTTTAAATTTCTAGAGTCTTTTCTAGCTATAGAAATATCAATGACAGTATGGGTCAAAAATCATTCTTTAGAAAATGTTCCTAATTAAGTGTACCTAAGCTCTGATACCACTTGTCAGGTCTGGTTTAAACCCCAATTCATTATGAAGCTTAAATCTTTAATTAATTACTAATTAACTCAATTATGTGTAGGTTCTAGTTAGCTCAACGGGTAAACTCTCTTGTTTTCGAATATGAGATTTAGGGTTTGATCCTCGCTTACAACAAAACTAATTGATGTTTTAGTCTGGTGATAAAGAACTCCACCTATAGCTAAAACTAATTGGCGTCTTGGTATAGTGATATAAAATCCTGCTTACAACAAAAACTAATTAGTGTTTTGGTTTAGTGATAAAGAGTAGAAAAAAATCAAAAGGGTAACCTACCCCAATTAAGGTAGTCCGCTATATGAGGAGTACCCCAATTAATAGCAAACCTTTGTTACCTAAACTCTACAACCTAGTAGATAAAATTACAACCCTCAACAACTTTAGAACTTTGAACTTCTAGTACATGGATCCCTTCATGAACGACTGAACTCTTTGGGTTGAAGTCTCTGTGATTTTAAGAGGAAATCTCTCTTCTAAACAGGATAGAGGCTGTATTTTTCTCGTGTGGCACTAAATTTATGCCTCTCTTACCTCCTGGAAGTTGTATTTATGAGGTTTGAGGTTTTACATAGGTGTTATAATTTTAAGTAGGCTTAAACTAATACCCAAATCCTGTTCAGAAATGGAATCGCAAAAAATAGTCTACGAATCTTGATCAATCGAGGATCAATCAATATAATTGAGGGATAGTCGGGCTTGCACATAAATGACTTAATCGAGCTGCTTCAAGAAAAAAAAATTATTTCTTCTTTTACAATGAGAGAAATACTTCAATAATCTTGAAATTGATTACGTGGAAATTGTCATGGAATGAACCAAAACTAAAAATCTAACACACCAACAAAAAAAGGGGATTTGACTAACCAAATTTTTTAAAAAGGCAGATCTATTGAGCTCATTGTTAATACTTGCCCTCAAAATATAACACAACATGATGCTATTTTGATATGCAGCAACCAACCTAAGAGGAACATGTTTTAGGTTCTATTTATGGGCGGATTAAAAAAAAAAAAAAAGTATGCTACATGTGTCAACTGCTTTAGCATTTTTAAAATTCTTTTCTTACCATAATTGCAATCCTCATTTTTTCTGGATGAATTTCTAATCTTTGACTATGCATATATCAAATATGTCTATCATTCTAGTGCAAATTATTTCCAAAAAATACAGAGAATTTTGCTACTCCAGTTATCAACTACATTGATCAGGCATCAACTACATTGATCAGCCTTTTGGCCTAGTTTTGTAAAGAGTGAAATTTCACACTAAATAATAATGAAAAAAGTGAGTGTTTATATAAAGTAGTTGGGTCCAAATTCAATAGATTGAATTTTTGAATTAAATAGTGTTCCTGTATATTATATAAAAAAAAGAAAAAAAAAAAAGTTTCCCTAATGTGATCTCTCCCCTAAGTTAACAAATAAGCAATTATCAAATTGTAAGTACTCCTTGGGGCCGTGCCAAGTGCTATGCAAATAAAATGTAAGGTTGTAAACTGTATATATACCATGCAATGCATACAACATACATATATATACAAAGCTGTATTTGCTTTTTTTTTTGAGATATAAGTTTTTTTTTTTGGGTAAAAAGGAATATGCATTAAAAGAGAAGCTAAGGGGAAACAGAATGTTTGGGGATGACCCTGTTACAATACAAGCCAACCTTGTCTGAGCTTATGAGCTCCAAGAGATCCACAAGCGGATCATGGTACAAAATAAAATTACTATCCAGGAGAGTTCCTTTCATAGCTAAGAAATCCGCACACGAGTTGGCTTCACGAAAACAATGCCTGATACGGACTTGGGCTAGCCAGGAAATCAGTTGCCTGCAGTCATCAACAATTGGCATAACAACCTGATTAGTATAAGAAGAAATACTGATAACATCAATAAGTGCTTTTGCATCAATCTGAATGTCAACAACATTTAAATGAAGATTATGGCAGAGGGTGAGGCCGTCTCTAAGAGCCCAAAGCTACTGCAAAGCTGGTGGTGATGCCAATACTTCTTAAGAAGTCGCCCAGCCAATCCTCATGCTCATTCCTAATTAGACCGCCACAACCAGCCCTCCCTGGATTTCCTAATGCTGACCTGTCTGTGTTTAGGTGAACCCAACCGGGTTGAGGTTTCTCCCATCTGACTTGCACCATCCTCATGCTACCTGCAATTTTAGGATTTATAACACAATGCTGGAGTTCCAAGGCATTAAAAAGGGCATCACTATGAACCTTTAACTGAGTGTGTCAATCCCTAAACACCACACTATTCCTGAATTTCCACAAGAGCCAAATAGCAAAAGGAAACACAATTTTCCATGGGGGTTGATTGTTCAATTTGCAAGTAATGTTTTTGCAATTTTTTTTCTAACCAATAGTGGAGGTTTTCCTCATAAAAGTTGTTGTTTGGAGGAATTTCCAATCTACTCCAAGTGGTTTTTGCAACGTCCCAATCTCTAAGCCTATGGAGAATGGTTTCAGCTTCCTTTTGGCAAAGAGGGCATCGGTTAGAATCAGTAAGGTGCCTCCTCACAAGGCACTCACCTACTCCAATGCTATTATGCGAACATTTCCATATGAAGGTCTTGATCCAGGGTAAGTGTCAACCTTCCAAACCCATGTTCCCATGAAATCCCCTTCTTCCTCAATGCAATTTGTGGCTATAGCATAGGCTGATTTAAGACAAAACTCCCCTCGGGCAACTCCATTCTAGATCAGTCTATCTTCCTCATTTGAGGATCTCATAAAATAGGGCATGAAATTGATTTCCATAAGGATTGGGTGAGGAATTTGGATAGAGAGCTTAGACCAATCCCACCCTTGTGGACCAAAAACTTCTTTAACTTAAAGGCGGTTTTCTTCTTCAGATAGGGGACCTTGGATGAGAGCTCTTAATGGGCCATTGGTAGCCCAATTATCATGCCACAGACTTAGAATACTATTCCTCACCTCCCTTTTTCATAGCCTTCCACACCCTGGAACATGGAAGTTTGTCCTTATTTCTGGCATTTAATCTTCGGCTAGAGCAATACTTGCTCTTTAGAACCTTGGCCCACAAAGCATCCTTCTCCGTATGAAATCTCCAATTAATCTTTGGAAGAAGGGCTTGGTTCCTTTCCCTCGCAGACTGCATTGCAAGTCCTCCTTTTTCTTTAGGTTTGGTCACTTTATGCCAACCCACCCAATGAGTTCTTTTTGAGGATTCCAACGAACCCCATAGAAAATTGCGATTGACCCTATCAATATCATCAAGCAATTTATTTGGTAGTGTTGTGTATTGCATAATGTAGGCAGGAATAGTGGATGTGGAGGCTTGAATGAGGACTGATCTTCCTGCTAGAGATAAGAGGTTGGCTTTCCACCCCGCCAACTTTTGCTTGACCCTATCCAAAATAAAATTTAGGTCTTGATTTTTGGCTCCACAATGCTTTATTGGGAACCCAAGATACTTTCCAAGGTTTGGGGTTGAGTGGAACCCCAAAATGTCACACAAGGAGTCTGTTGTATCCATATAAACATTTGGGGGGAAAACACTCTAGTTTTGCTCTCACTAATGGATTGCCCCGAACGGGCACAAAAAGTATCAAGAACATCCCTTATTGTTGAACAATTGACGTGATCCGCTTTTGCAAAAAGGACCGAGTAATCCACAAAGAAAAGATGAGAGAAAGCCACCCCACTATGAGAGCTTTTTACAGGAACCTAGCTCCTTTCACTGCACTTTTCTTTAATGATATGTCCTAGGACTTCCATACAGAGAATGAAAAGATATGGCGATAGTGGGTCCGTTTGTCTAATCCCTTGGGAAGGGAAAATAGACTCTACCCTACCTCCATTAAAGAGATAGATGTGGAAACTAAAGTCACATAACTCGTAATCAGGTTCACCAGATTGTGGGGAAAGTTGGCATTAATAAGAACTTCTCGGAGAAAAAAGCTCCATTCTACTTTATCATAAGCCTTTTCAAGGTCCACTTTAATTTCCATGTAACCTCCCTGACCCCTCTTGTTGCTAATCGTGTGTATCAACTCTTGAACCACAATGACATTACCTACACTTCTCCTACTCGGAACAAAGGCAGACTGAAGGGGACATACCAACTTATCAAGATATGGTCTAAGTCTTGCTACAATGATCTTGGTCACAATCTTGTACACAGTATTGTAAAGGCTGATGGGGCGATAGTTTCCCAAACTTTCTGGACCAGCAATTTTAGGAATTAAGACAATGTTGGTTTTGTTAAGGTACTCATGGACTTTACCTTCATCAAAAACCTTTTTAACTTCATTTTTTATTGAATCCCCCACGGTGAGCCAAAATCTTTGGAAAAAACCCGCATGGAACCCATCAGGGTTCGGGGCTTTGTAAGGCTTTAGAGCCCACAATCCCTCATTAATTTTAGCATTTGTAATAGGCGTATTAAGGCTGGCCTTATCCTCCTCAGAGAAAGCAGCTTGCCACCTAGAAGGTTGGGGAGGGTTGAAAGGTGAGCAATCAAAGGTAGTTGTGAATAATTTGATGAAGCCCTCTTGAATGTAATTCATAACCCCCAATTTACTAAGAATCCATTCCCCCATGTCATTCTTTATGCTGAAAATATGATTACGCCATCTCCTCAGAATAGTAGACATATGGTGGAAAGTTGTGTTCCTGTTACCCTCAATCAACCTATTAATGCGGGATTTCTAGACCCATAACTCCTCTTCCTAGTTTAAAAGCACATTTAAATCATTGTTAAGAGCTTTCTCCATTTCAAGCAAGGAGTGCGAGGTATTTGTGGCTAGGGCTTTCTAAATCCTATTTAGTTGGGCTATGATTCTCTTCTTTTTTCCAAAAATGTTCCCAAAGTGATTCTTATTCCAATCTGAAGCTCTCCTGGAAAAGCATTCTATAGCCTTTTGGAGCGGGCGGGATTGACCTAGGCTTTCGAAACTATCCCAGGAAAAGATAAATCTTAAAGCCAAAAGCTTTGGAATTTGAAGGGCTTGGGGAGATGGAGGCCATTGTTCGGATTGGATTCAAGGAGCACAGGGCAATGATCAGACACACATCTTGTGAGATGAGTCACCCTCGCATCAGGGTGGGCGGCATGCCAGTTAAGATTGGCAAAGAAATGATCAATCCTTTCTTGGACAAGAGCATTAATGTTACACTTATTGGTCCAAGTAAACCGAGGCTCAGTGAACCCCATATCTATCATGTTACAATAATCTAAACATTCTTTGAATAGTAGCGATCTATTGGAGTTAATAGCTCTACCCCCAAACTTATCCCCATCTACAAGAACCTCATTAAAATCTCTAGCAATAATCCAAGGTTTCTCATGAAGTTTAGCAGCATTTTTTAAATTATTCCACAGAATGCATCTTTCATGAAATCTAGGGCTAGCATATACAGTAGAAAAAATAAATTAGAAGGCAGAAGAGGTTACTTTCACCAAGACATGGATATCCTGCTTCGACATAGCTAGTTGGGTGATTTGGACTTTATTAGAATTCCATAGAAGCCAGAGACCGCCAGCAAAGCCAATCGTGTTTGTGTGGATGGCCCCATCAAACGGAACCTTGTTGGTAATGTCCCTAGCTCTCTCGCCACCAATATAGGTCTCCATGACAATCATAATAGCAGGATTGTGATTCTGAACCAGCTCCCTCACATGATTATGAAAGGAGGGCTTCAAAGCTCCCTTACAATTCTAGGCTATCATATTCATTACTAAATAGTGGTTGGGGGTTGGACACTCATCAAACAGAGGAAGATGTTTTGCCTCCTCCATCAAATTCCATTCGGTCATTCTCACCATCTCTGTTGTCTAACCATTGTCAGGCATTAGTGTCACACAATGTTCCAGTACTCCCATCAATTTCTCTATGGCTATTAAGTGGATACTGAACTCCATGATGGGTTGAAAGACTTGCAGAAGCTTTGTAGCATGTCGGTTGCCCATGAATGCCGTTGCAATGGCTTGATTCTCCAACATTCTTCTCGCGGACAGATTCTCCTCGGGTATCGTTTCGCATAATACAAGGGTTGTCGAGATTTGAGGAATAAGGTTCCAGATCAGTGTTCTTGCTTCCTCCGAACTCGGGGTGTCTGACAAAAACTTCCACCACTGGTCAGTCATCTTTCCCCAAGCCGGGTCTGTTAAGTGGAGATGCCCCAGTGCTAAGCTTTTTGGAGTTAAAGGAAACACCATCTTCCAAGCCTTTCTGAGCTTGGGATTGAACCACCCCATAGTGTGGGTGGGGTGAGCTCGGATTTCCTCGATGATAACCTGCAGAATTTCCACTATCATGCCATCCATATTGATTGCCCATCTTGTTTCCTGGGTTGCTGCCAAACTTGACTCCTCCTCCAAGGTATCTTGAGCCTTAGTTTGCGCCTTGGTTTGTGCCTCAGGTGAGGGTGGTGCATGAGTCACGTTGTCAGCCTTGTTAGGCATAAGAGAATCTTCCACCACCGAGGATAAGGGCTTGATGGTGAAAGGACAGTCTTCTTTCCAATGACCAAGGCGGTCGCAGGAGAAGCAAAGCTTATTCACTCCTTCGTAAGCAACCGGTTGGTAGCACTGGCCAATTCACACTGTAGTGACCAGAGGCTTGCTCATATCCACTTGAACTCATATGCGGGCATATCTGCCTTTGGCTTCCATGGTGGTGTGCGTGTCCACTCTTAGAACTGTTCCTAGCGCCTGACCATTCTACCTGAGCACCGTCGCATCATAATACTCAATGGGTAGCTCATTGAGCCTGACCCACACCGCCATCGATTAAACTAGCGCTTCAGATGGTTTGAAGTTTGATTCCCACCATCGGATGGACAGAAAGTGTTCCCCAATAAACCATGGTCCCTTCTTAAGCACCATTTCTAAGTCTTCTGCGATTGAGAATCTTAACAAGAAAAAATCCCTACCAAGATCTACCATGTCAACTCTCCCAGAAGGCTTCCATAATCCCATTAGTTTTGAGTGCAGGTAGTTATACCCCATGGTTTTGCTAAACACTTTTACGATGAGTGCTTTTGCCCATGGAGCTCGAATGCACTATTTGGTTTCTTTCGATAAGCTAACTGATGCAAAGCCTTCCTTGACCTCCTCAAGCGCTTCATCCGAATCTGAATCTGCTTCCATATGGTTCGAGAAGGCAAAAGTTTGGGAGTATGCTTTCGTTATTTCCCCCACTAGCTTATCCCTGAAGGAAAGCTTGGGTGGATAGGTAGAATCCCCAGTGCAAATAGGGTAATTGTCGCCATTTGCATGATGCAAATCCATGACTTTTCTTAGTGCTTCTAACTAACTCATTTTCTTCTTCAAGAGAGCGTGAGCGTTCCATTTTAGGTCGCTATTTTTGAAATTTTCACCCTTGGTCGTAAATGCATATACTTTTGAGATACAAGTTAGTATTTGTTGAGTAGATGATACAATCTTGGACCATTACGGTTGACGTACATAATTTGATGTGAATTGCTGAAACTTTTATTGAAATGGACTTTCAAGAGTTGTCAACATCACAAGGCCCACATATACATTTAGTACAGAGAAAGTTCATATTATTGGACAGACTACACATATGCATGAGAATGATATTTGTTTCAATGTACCAATGCCAGATTAGCTACTTAATTTTCTTTTGTCTCATAGGAGGACGTCCACTTCATTATTTGTTATCATAGGACCCCCAGTACTTAATTTCACTGTTATAGCTATAGCTGAACTGTCTATTCCAAATCTAAGTCTTATATGAAATTATGCATTGTTTGGGCCCAATGCTAGTAAAAAAAAAAATATAAATATCAGACTAGTATATGTGTAAAAGTATAGTTATGTACAATATTGCTGAGGACATGGTTTTTTCTAAGGGTGTCAATTTGGGTTAGCGTGTCGGGTTCGTATCGTGTTAAGGTAGGAGTATTCGACTAAATGTCTCAACCCTAACCCAACTTTTTAATGAGGCGGGTTGACCTGACCCAACCCATTTGACACGCTTAATAAACAAGTTGTGTTGGGTTGACACGAATGTAACACAACCCATTTTAACCTGCATAATATTTAATATAACATCCATCTAGAAATATATATTTTTTTTTACATCCCAAAAGCAGTGCATACACTTCAAGTCTTCAACCCACATTTAAAATAATATAGTTCAATAAAAATATAACATTCATCTAGAAATAAGTTCTTTACACTCTAAAAAGAGTGCATACACTTCAACCCAAATTCAAAATAACACAGTTTAACAAAAATAACATAGTTCAACAAAAATATAATATCCTTAGAACTCACCAAATGCTAAGTATCAATATTGAAAGAATTGGAACAAATAGTAATCCTGACTATGACTACGATTATCATCCATAGAGAGAGAGAGAGAGAGAGAGAGAGAGAGAGCAATAACCGGTTTGAGACTTTGAGTTTGAGAATTGGGCATGAGACTATAAGATAATAGAGTGAGCAGTACGACTGAAATTAAAAAATAAAATAAAATAAGATATTTATAAGAAGATTTAGAGATTTAGGGTATGTAGGGTTTAGAGATCTAGGGTTTGTAAAGTTTCAATTTCCAATTATATCTCTTGTAAGTTTTTGTAATAATTTAATTTTCTTTTTAAAGTTAAAATATATGTCGGATATAAAAGGTATTTGACAAATCTAAAATAAAATGAATATTATTTGTTATACGAGTTAAACAGGTTGTGTTAAGTGGGTCATTTTGAGTTGACATAAATAAATTAGTGTGTTAAACGTGTCTATTGCGGGGTATGCGAGTAGACCCACTTATGCCAAGTTTCTTATCGTGTCACTTTCGGGTCGACCCGTTTATAACCTAAATCCATTAAGGCACAACCCTAACTCGCAAAAACCCATGTCGGGTTTGTGTTGTGTTTGCGGGTTGGGTCGAATATTGACACCCCTAGGTCACTTTTTTTCTTCCCCCCCCCCCTCACTTTATTTAATGTGATAAAAAAGTAAGATAGTGATTACTGCACTTGTTGTCATAAGTTAGATCCACATTCACAACGCTATTACACGTGAATAATTTATTTCCTATTGGCAAATTTAATAATACCATCCTATGGTACACTATACTCTTAAAAATCGTAGAACTATCTTTAGTATATATAAAAAAAAAAGGATCATGCTAACGACTGTATTTAGGGTAATAGTTAAGAGTCTATTTTAGAAAAGTTTTGACACCACTTTTATGGGAAATGGAAAAAGTTGTCAAAACATTAATTGTTTTTTTTTTCCTTTTTCCCATAAAAAATTTCTTTAAATTGATTATTAACCATTACCTTAAGGACATCCGTTAGTATTTCCCAAATAAAAAATATCATCCTTTAATTATCTCTACAAAAAAAAAAAAGTTAGAGAACTATTTTGTATTTTGTTTCATGACACTTACCTCCTTTATTATGAGTTCAAATCTTCTGTCCCACTCTTTCTACTCCATTATATACTCCAAAAATAAAACATGCCACATGTCTATCTAATTTATTAAATACTAAATTTATGCCTTCTATTATTTCAATTTCCTAAATATGATGGGTTATTTATTTATTTATTTTAGAAAATTAAAATAATAGAAGGCATAAATTTAGCATTTAATGAATTAGTTGGATATGTGACATATTTTTTATTTGTGGAATATATAGTGGAATAGGAAGAGTGGGATAGAAGATTTGGACTTCTTCATTATTTGTTTCATGAGATATTTTTACTAACATTATTTGATAATGTAATAAATTCCAACACCTGGTATAAAAGAATTAAAGAAAAAAAAATATTCAACCTCAAAACTTAAGCCTTGTGAAAACACAAACCCAAACGAGGACCTGACGAAAAAGTTAGAGAAAGAATCACAAATGTGAGGGTAGAATGATTATTTCTTTAATATGTAATATTGGAAATTACCACACTATCAACATTTATTCTCTAACATTATGATTATTTCTTTTATTACTCTTTCT
This sequence comes from Castanea sativa, assembly GCF_040712315.1. Lineage (NCBI taxonomy): Eukaryota > Viridiplantae > Streptophyta > Magnoliopsida > Fagales > Fagaceae > Castanea > Castanea sativa. The sequence goes on along the minus strand of NC_134016.1, from coordinate 33,910,348 downwards.
CCAATTTTCTTTTCTCTATTATCTAATGAGAAATGATATGTCTACAACATTTTTACAAAAAATTCTAAATGGCAAGTTGTTATTGGTTGTTATTGTTGGGGCAAAAAAGTAATTTCAATGTTAGGTTCAAATTTGAGCTAATAACAACTAACCACCTATGATTTGTTGTGAAAATATTGTAAAAATGTTATGGACGTAGCATCTCTCATTATCTGATAGACCAAGAATGTATTGACCCATTGTGATGAATTAATTGATTAATTACCCAAGTTTATTAATTAATCAAATTAACATGAGATGTACGTGGCAATACAAACAAATCACCAACTAAAATATAATGCAGTGGAAAATAAAGTTGACACGGTGATTTGTTTACGAATGGGAAAAACCTCCGAGGCAAAAACTTTACCGGATGATTTTAAGGTCACCACTCCCGAGAATTCACTATTATCACAAGCAGTTACAAGTAAAGGAATCTTAGTACCTTATACCAACCTACAGTTGAACCCTTATCCTAATACCCAATTGGACTTGTTTTGTAGTGACAATCCCTCGTTTTTATGCACGGCTCCCAGTACGTGATTAACCAATAAATGCACAAATCCCAGTATGCGAATTAATCACCAACTTGAGAAGGATGTTGGCTGCAAAGTTCTTCAGTTCATTACACGATGAAGATCACGAAGTTGCTTGGTTACAAAATCCTACGATGTACAAACACAGCAGCTTCTTTAAGATGAACTAGGACAAACTAGGTTTCCGGTCACAATTTTCATGAACAACACTTTGCTTCACACTTGTGTAATTGTGCTCTATGTGACGACCCTTAAAATAATCCTTATATATGTTTAGGTTTGTGAGAAAAAAAACCTAAACATACATTCACAGATTGGATGAAAATCAAAATTTAAAATTTGTTTTTCATAAATCTCGACAGATACCCTATTTATCGAGCAGCTGTCGAGCCTCAGGCTGAAACAGTCTTTTAAGCCTCGATAGATACTAGCTGTCGAGCTTTAATGAACAACACTTCTTCACTTGATTCTTGGACAGACTTGCATGGCTTTAACACTTGAACTTAAAACCTTGTTTCTTGAAGCATTAAACACATTCTAGATATGCTCAATTACAAGTAAAGTGCGTTTTGTCAAAAGATTAGCCAACCACATAAAATGTTGACATATGTTCCTAACATGATTTACATATGTCTTAACAATCTCCTCCTTTAGTAATCCGTGACAAAACCATAACAAACAAATGAAGATATGATAGAGATCATAAATCATTCAACTCATACTCACTTGTTGAATACAATAAAATCTATCCTAACACAAACTCTTGAAAAACTTTGCAAGAAGAGAGTTCATGGCAAGGAAGACTTTGACAACCTGTATTTCTGAAACACTTAAACAAAACTCATCAAGGCATCTTAGTGTGAGATAGAAATAATAGATTGCATACAAAATATAAGAAGCATGTGCATAAAGAGAAGAGAAATAACACATGTAGAGATAGGTCAAAAAACTGTAGTAACAACCTCAAATGTATATATATCATCAATAAGTACAAGGTTTGCTATCACAAAGTAGTCATAAGACCAAAGGTACATGAACAATGTATCTAAAATATAAAGAAAAGAAAAAGATACGTAAGTCCTCACTACATCCCTCAAAATATAGACACTCCCCCTAACAAAAATCTCCTAAGTACTAACTCTCCCCCTATGTATATGACTACTCTCATATCTAAAACTACTTCCCCTTTTTGTCAGAGTAACAAAGGGTAAGTACATCAAGTAGAGACCATGATAAAGTGTGCCTTTGACATATTAGAGAATCCGAAGAATGGTAGCATAGTGGATAGAACAAGGTGAATCCATGAACTTACTAACTATACCCACGACATGTGAAATATTCGGACGAGTAACAGTGAGATAGATCAGACTACCAACCAATTGACGATAGTGAGTAGCATTGAATATAGGTTCACCATCAAAGGGTGTGAGCTTTGCATTATATTCCAAGGGAGTGGAAACAATCTTGTTGTCGGTGATACCAGCTTTGGAGAGAAGATCAGAAGCATATTTAGCTTGGGAAAGATAGTATCCATCAGAGGATGAGGTAACCTCAAGCGTAAAAAAATAGATGAGAGTGTCCAGATCTTTCACCTCAAAATGCTAAGTGCTGAAGAGAGCAGATACCTGTAGAATCATCTCCAGTAATAATCATATCATCAACATAAAGAAGAATAAGAGTGATACCAGCAAAGGATCTTCAGACAAAGAGAGCAGTGTCATGAGGACTTGAAATGAAACCCTGCTGAGCAACATCTGAGCTAAAATTTTCAAACCAAGCTCGAGGAGCCTGCTTGAGGCCACAAAAAGCACGACGAAGGCAACAAACTGGACTGCTTGAGGGTGGATAGCCAGGGGGTGGCTGCATGTACACTTTTCTTGGAGGTCTCCATTAAAGAAAGCATTATTCACATCCATTTGATAAAAAGGCCAATGGTGAATAACAGCCACAACAATGAGACATCTGACAAATGTAAGGCGAGCAACAAGAGCAAATGTTTCCTTATAGTCAATGCCATACACCTAAGTAAAACCCTTGGCAACTAGGCGAGTCTTGTACCGTTTAATAGATCCATCAGCCTTGGTCTTGATCTTGTAAACCCACCTACAACCTACTACAAACTAACCAGGAGGCAAATTAACCATATCCCAAGTGTGATTCTTATGAAGGGCATCTAGTTTTTCATTCATAGCTTGCTGCCAAAGAGGATCAGTATGGGTCTCACGATAGGTGTGAGGTTCATAAAAGGTGGCAAGAGCAAAAGAGAAGTGATAATTAGTGAGATAAGGGGGAAAAATGCTTACCCGAGTGGAATGACGAAGTTCAGAACCAATAGGAGACTCAGGAGAGGGTGGTGCCACAGGATCCAAGATAGGCGGGTCATATGTCGAGGATAGAATTGGAGATGAGTCGTCTGGAGAGGCAGCCGATGTTGAAGAATCCTCCACAAGTTTAGGATAGAGAGGGAGGAAAAGATCAGTAAAAATGAAAGACTCTGAGGAAGAGGATGCAAGAAACTGCTGAAGACTCAGGAAAGGACAATATTCCCAAAACTCAACATGACGGGAGACATGAAGGCAATGAGAAATAGGATCATAGCAGTGAAACCCCTTTTGAGATACACCATAACCAAGGAAACAACAAAGATGAGCACGAGATTGGAGCTTTGTTTGTTCATGAGAAGGAAGAGAGACAAAGCAAGCACAACCAAAAACCCGAAGAGAGGAGTAGTCAGGAGTTTGACCATAGAGAAGCTTGAATGGTGATTTGTTGTGTATACTTGGTGAAAGAATACGATTAATGGTGTATACAGCAGTGAGTGCGGCCTCACACCAAAAGCGCTCAGGAAGAAACGCAAAAATGAAAAGGGTGCGAACAACATCAAGAATGTGATGATGTTTTTGTTCTACACGACCATTTTTTTGAAAGGTGTAAGGATAAGACTGCCGAGGAAGGGTACCATAACTGTCTAAAAAGGATAGGAAATATTTTTCATTATATTCTTAAGCATTATCTGATCGAAAGACTTTGACGGTGCAATTGCACTGTGTTTCAATCTCTTTATGAAATGTTTGGTAAATAGACACAAGTTCAGACCTATGGTGAAGCAGATAAATCCAAGTATATCTAGAAAAATCATCCACAAATATGACAAAATATTTAGATCCCCTCTCAGTGGGAATAGGTGCAGGACCCCAAATATCAGAATGTATAAGATCAAATGGTGCAAAAGAAAAGGAGTCACTATTATTAAAGGGCAATTTTTTTTGTTTGCCAAAATGACAGGAAGTTCAATCAAATTTTTGAAACTAAACTGAACTTAAATGACCTTGAGAAGCTAACAACTGAAGACGAGATAAGGATGGATGAATAAGACGAGCATGTCATAGATCAGGTGAGGGGGTGACAGTGGTAGCAGCTGCAGAAGCAACTTGTGAAGGAATCTTCACGTCATGAACCTCAAACATGCGACCAACCTTACGGCCTGTTCCAAGCACTTGACCCATCCGGGGATTCTGCACATCCACACCATGATTAGTAAATAGAAAATCTATGCCTAATTCACAAAGTTGACCAACAGAAAGCAAATTGAGGGATAACTTTGGGATATGAAAAGTATCACTAAGGAATAAACAAGGAGAAGAGATTGTTCCTTTATGACTAACAGGCATAGGAGTTCCATCAGCAATGTAAATGGTGATTGGATGTTCTAAGGGTGCCTTATCAGAAAATTGGGATTCATCAGGAGTCATATGGTTACAACATGCAGTATCAAAAAACCAAGGTTGTTTACTTGAGGTGACAGAAAGGGCAGTGGGAGTGCAGGATAAAACCTGTTTAACTACTAACTCAATATCACCCGTAGTAAGTGAGGAAGCCAAAGATGGACCTGTAGGAACCAATGGATCTAAATGACAAATAGCAGTTTCCCGAGGAAGAGAAGCTTTATTTTGCTCTTGATTTCTGCAGTTTGCGACAAACTGAGATGTCATGACATTTGGCACGAAAACTTGCAGCGAGTACCTTTGGAAGACTGAGAGGTGGGAGGCCCAGAGTTTATTCGTGGAGGAGCAGTGAATGTAGCAATGGGAAGCCGTGGACCTGTAGGAACCAATGGATCTGAATGACATATAGTAGTTTCCCGAGGAAGAGAAGCTTTATTTTGCTCTTGATTTCTGCAGTTTGCAACAAACTGAGATGTCATGACATTTGGCACGAAAACTTGCAGCGAGTACCTTTGGAAGACTGAGAGGTGAGACGCCCAGAGTTTATTCGTGGAGGAGTAGTGAATGTAGCAATGGGAAGCTGTGGAGATGGTGTAGCCAATACATGATCAGATGATGAGATGTTATGAGTAGGCCGACGATTCTCCTCAGAAATGAGCTCCTTAATTGCAACATTAAGAGAAGGAGTAGGAGACTGGCTAAGCAGAGAAGCCCTAGTAGGCTCAAAATCCTCACGTAAACCCGTTATAAAGTACATAAATTTACGGTGATCCCGATATTTGACAAAGAGATCAATGTCCTTAGAAAGTGGAGACTCTGCAGTAGAGAGTTGTTCCCCCATAGTAGAAGTTTGAGAATAAAAATTAGAAATAGACTGACCTATTTCTTGGCGTATTTGATAAAGCTTTGATTCAATGTGGAACTCCAGGCTTGAATCATTAGTACAATTATAGCGATCGGCCAGAAATTTCCAAGCAGCCTCAGCAGTCTCAAGACAAGGAAGAAGAATGTGAATGGAGGGAATAGAGGTATTGATAAACCAAGACAAGATCTTACTCTAAATACTCTCCCATTCCTCTAGGCGTTCTTTATAATCATCCGTTGTAACAGCAGTCTTGGAGACATCTTCAGCAGCTGTGGCTTTGGACTTAGGGTTTGGTACTGGTTTCGAAATTGAACCAGTCACATATCTCCATAGTTTACGACCCTTGAGAAAGATAGTCATATTCTGAGACCATGCATGATAGTTAGTAGGACCATCCAACATAATGGTGATAGGACGTATGACATCTTGTTCATTTTGTTGAGCCATAATGAAGAAAATGACCAAAAAGTGGGATTTAGAGACCTCAAATGTAGAAACAGAGCCCAAAATCGAAATCTACGCGAAAAACTGAGCAAGACAAACCCTGTTGAAATTTTTTTGACTTTGGTCAAAAAGTCAACGGACAACAGTGATGGTCAACGGTCAAAGTCAACTGCTGGTGTGTGCTGACGTAGGCAGATGACGTGAGGTGCTAACTTAGGCGTATGATGTAGACGTTGACGTATGCAGAATGACGTCAACATAGGGTTGACGTGGACAAATGCTGATGGTCTTACGTGCGTGGAGCGCGTGTCAAGTCCTTTCTAGCTGTTCTTGGTTGGGTTTTGCGCGAGATTGGTTGTTCTGTCACTCTATGCCTTTGCTTTGGCAGTTGGATGAATAGAACAGTGAGATCTGAGAGTTGCAGGGACTGTAGGCGTGACGGCAGTGACTCGCTTTTGACAGTGACTATTGGAGGAAGGTGAGGGCAACAGAAGAACGTCGGAGATGTCCACAGGAACTAGAAAGTCATAGGAACTAGAAAGTCAAAGGAATGACTCTGTTACCTTGTTAAGAATATAAAGTGAGAGAGAAAGACTGAATTGCCTGTATATTCTGTGTGTATAATAATGTATAATAGAGAGTGTTATATAGGCTAGGTATGAGTACAGTACAAGTAGTATGAGTAAACTACAAATACAGTATACTGGGCCAAGCCCTCTATTGTAGTGGTTTTGAAAACTAGAGGGGCATGACAGAGTGTAGTGGCTATTAACTCCTCCCTAGGTCTCGACTGCGTGTGCTGCTCCAATTTTGAGGCATTTAGAGGAATTTGGGCACTCTAGAACTCTCAGGAGACTAACCTGGATATCCTCTCTGTCATTACTCAGAATATCCATGCACTAGTGTATTTCACTTATGCAGCGTTTTGAGGTGGCTTAGCTTCGACAAATTTCTCGTGAATGGAAAGTTTACGCAAATCGTTTGGTGAAGTCATGAAGTAGAGACGAAGGGATTATTCTTTTGAATTGTATTTGAACCCTTCTTTTTCTTTTTCTTTTTTTCTTTTTTTTAAAAAAATGGGTTAGTCAATTATTGGCTGAAGCACGGGGTGTTTAATTACTACCTTAGACTGTTATTTTCATCTAAGCAATTAAATTTCCTTGTTTCGAAAGAAAAAGAGTAATCGAAATGATTTTAAATGCTCCATCAATCTTTTAACAAGAATATAATCGGTTCTCAAAAAAAAAAAAAAAAAACAAGAATATAATCGATGCCACAAGTCATATCATATGGTTTATTACTTTGACATCTTTGGTTCTCGCGCTTTCATAACCATTAGAGTGATTTATTCTTTTATTCTCGTAGCTAGCTACAACCAATAGCACTAAAAAGCGACAAACATAAGGTACAGAATATGAACAAACACAAGGTGTTACAACCTGAAAATTATCCTAATGAAACATCAAAAGAGATTATATATGAGACACAATGTGAAAGTGGATAACAATTAGGTCTTAAAACAAATTAAATATCAAAGTAGAAATGAACGAATCAAGATCTTCTGTCTCATTTTTTCTACTCTACTCTATACTCCACTAATAAAAACTCGCCACGTGGTCACCTAATTAATTAAATACTACTATTAATTAATAACGGTAGCATTAATAAGTCAATAATGATAGTATTTAATTAATTAGATGAACACGTGGTGAGTTTTTATTGGTGGAATATAGAGTGGAGCAGGAAAAGTGGGACAGAAGATTTGGACTCGAAATGAACACCCCATTTTTTCACCTTCATTTAACCTCTTACCAAGGTGAAAATGGGCAAATGCCCATTTCACACAAAAAAAATGGGCAAATACCCCATTTCCCAAACTAATTAGAAAAATGTTCTTTTAAAATTCGATTTTCTTAAAATCGAGTTTAAAAAAAAAAATTTCTAGAGCCCTATAGTGGCATTTTATGGAGCCTATAGCGACGTTTTAAGGATCTATAGTGACGTTTTAAGGATCTATAGCGACGTTTTAAGGACCTATAACGGCGTTTTGTAACTCGAGTTCAATGAATTTTTCATGGAGCTCGAGTTACAAAACGCCGTTATAGGCTTCTTAAAACGTTACTATAGGGCTTAATTCGATTTTGAGAAAATCGAGTTTCAAAAGAGGAACATTTTTCTAATTAGTTTGGAAAATGGGGCATAATGCTTTTTTTTTTTTTTGCGCAAAAAGGGCATTTGCCCATTTTGGCCCTCTTACCAAGTGCAAAATAGCTGTCATAAAAAATAAAAAAAAATAAAAAAAAGAAAAGAAAAGAAACGAAAAGAAAAGAAAAGAAAAGAAAAAGTGCAAAATAGTTATCTCACAACATAAGGACAAAATTGTAATTGTGACCGTTATATCTTCCAATGCATAATTGAAAATAAATATCAGAATTCTAACCATCAAAGCAATATATTGTTATTGTGTGCTTAAATCGGATCATTAAATTAACCATTATAGTCGGATAAAGAGACACATATGGTTATCACTAATTATTTTTTTTAAGGGAAATGTTAGAATCACTAATTAATTATGATTGGTCTATAAAAAAATTAAAGAAATTAATTACATGGCGTAAGTTGATTGGATTTCCATTAAAGTAATTGTAAGGATGCATGCATGCTATAAACTCTAAGAGTTTGAGATAGGGATAAAGCCAATGAGAATTAAACAAAAGATAAATTATTTCTAATTAATTATGTGTGTTTAAAAGCGAAAAATATTATACAAAATAAATATGCACTTTAAGTGATAAAATTTAGAATTTAAAGTAAAAAGAACTCTAAGAACTCATCTAAAAAAGTCAAAGCCTTCAAATTAAAACTTAAAGTATCAAATAAGGTGGGAATCGAGTTCAAGTGCTAAATCAGCACTTGAACTTCCAGAGTCCCCCCAGCTTTCATTTTTCATAGTGTATTTTACGATTCTGGATTGCATTGCACAATCCTATCTGCAAATGTGCATAAAAATTAAGCCATATGGAGTCCCAGACTCATCCCCAAGGCCCTTTACTCCCATGAATAAAGAAGAACTCATCATTCACAAAGCATACTAAAATCCTTTGGTGATATTGAAATGAGCCACTCAGGTGATAATTTGTATATGTTCAACGTTTTTGGGGCCTTTTGGAGGGTTATAGAGCTTCCAAAAGATCTAGGTGGCACCCCTAGAACCCTACTTTATTGACATCACTGTTATATTGATTTCAAGTGGATATTATTCACTTGTTTTAAATTGAAATTGGGTCAGCCTCTGCTAGAACCCTACTTTATTGACATCACTGTTATATTGATTTCTAGTGGATATAATTCACTCTTTTTAAATTGAAATCGGGTAAAATTTATTTCCATGTTGAAGCCCTAGAAGTATAATTGCCAATGAAAAAAAAATCTCATTAAAAATGATATTGGCAAAATAGTGAGCAATTATTATTTTTCGACATCATTTCCAAAGCACTTTTGAGTTGAGTATCTCCGAACTATCGAGAATATTTCAATTAACTTTGATTGACATAGGTCAAGTTCCTCGTTGGTACCTTAACCAGTACAAAATGAGGCGTATACAAATATGTTTATGCTTAGATTGTTTTGGCATTGATCAAGTTTGTTGGCAAAGAATCTTACATAATTTGGATTACTTGGCTTCCTGGAATTGGAACTTAATGACATTAGATTATACTTAGAATTTAGTCCTGGAACTTGTTAACTTAGAATTTTAATTCACTTTCCTTCCGTAGTTCACAATTACTAGCATAGTTTCCATCAATCTTAAAGTTCATCTTAATATTAGCCAATACTGAACCACACTTATTTTGGAAACAACATCATATAACTCATCCAAATCCATAATTAAGGCTATCCATTGGTTGGGTCGAATCAGTTTTTTGGGTTGACCTGCACTTGACCCAATTGGATCGAGTGAATAGAAAATGGACCTGCAACCAACCGAATGTGTGGGTCAAACCCAGTTGCTTGGGTCATCGGTTGAGCGGGTCTAAGTTGTCATGTAATTTCGAGTCTAAAGCAAGAGAATAAAACTGAGAAATCAACCTAAAGAATATAGAAATCAAAACCCAAAAGGAAACAGAGACATAGAGAAATCAATCCAAAGAAAGTAGAGAATCAAAACCCAAAGGACATAAACCTAAACAAAACCTACATAAATCAAATAACTAGAGCCAGCTGAATGCTAGAGCAAAAAATGCGGTCGTCTAAGTCCCCAAGCAAAAAGAAAAGGCCCCCAAATTTTAATCAATAGAGTTATTTATAATAAATAAATAAAATAATATTTTTTTACCATATGAAAAACAAATAAAAAAAAAGAGAAAAATGCAACGTCCACAATATTTTTCACAACACTTTTACAACTAATGTTAAGTAATAGGTTATTATTGATAGCAAAAAAATAATTATAGTGATATTTTCAAATAGAAAACAAAAAGCAACTTAAAACCTAGAATTTGTTATAAAAATATTGTGAATATTGCACTTCAAAAAAAAAAAATAATAAGAGTTGAGTTAGCAAATTTTTACCGGTTCTCATTTAAGTCTACTACTTACACCGCTTTTTTGCTTACCACTATCAATCTACCACATCAACAAGTATAAAAAAATTTGTCAAACTTTTTTCTATTTATAAAGTTTCTAAAAAAAAAGAAAAAATTCTACGTAGTTCATATTAATTAATAGTAATTTTGCATCTAATACAAGATAATTAATTTTCGCCTTAGGCTCCCAAATTCATCAAGCTGCCCCTGCAAATAACACAAACAAGACTTTAGATCTATGAGACTGCAGTCCCCCCTTGCCATCACAAGATTAGTTTGAAAGAGAGAATAACACTAAACCGGCACTACCACCACTCCCCTCCCCCACAATCACAAGATTAGTTCAAAATTCAAAAAAAAAAAAAAAATTTACTGACCCATCATCAGATCAAAATGATATTTCAAGTAGATTAGAGGAGGCTTTGAGAGTGGGGTTTAAGAGAGTCAAAGTTGGTGGTGGCAATACGACCAACTTGACGACAACAGTAGTAAGAAGAGGGTTAGGGTTAGGGATTAGAGAGAGAGAGAGAGAGAGAGAGTGTGTGAAAATTTTGTTTCAAAAGGCTAAAACTAAATGGGTGAATCTTTTTTTTTCTTTTTTTAAACGTTTCATGGGTTGGGTCGATTTCTATGAGTTAGGAGTTGTGGAACTCGAACTCGAACTGTACTCAAACTTTTAACACTAACAGACCCACACTCGACCTGTTTGATCATTCAGATCCACCCGTGGGTCTTCGAGTTGGATCGAATCTGATGGATGGGTTGGGTCTGATGGGTTGATGGACAACCCTATTCATAACCCACCAAATCGAAGCTTGACAAAACTCTTGTTAACTGATGCATTCAAATTTATGAGCACGTGAACCAACTTCTCATTGATATAATTCTTCGGTTAGTTACCATTGTCTATGATGATTTGCACAAAACATATTCCCATTCCCATTAATTTTCACATGGAGTTTTGAATTTTTGGTAAATAATACCAAAAATGGAATGATGAAATGTATACTTACCATGAAAAATAATGCTAATACCACGAATGGTCAACTGGTTTACAGTGTTTTACATCCTATAGGGATTATGTTGCAAAAGCAATGGCCACTTTCACCTTGCGGGTGTTTATCATGAAATGACACTTCCACAAAGAGAAGAGAATGGCAAGATTTGGACATTTTTTTTAGTGAGTAGGAAAAGAAATTAAAAAGACTGTTAGATGATCGAGTCTCATCACATTGTTGTTTGTATTCATTTTTACCAAAACTTGCGAAAATATTGACCAATTATTGGTGCATATGGCTTTTTTAAGGCATGAAACCCATCATATCGCCACCCCAGATTTGACACATGGTTGCACAAAAGAGTAGCTTGATTGGCTAATCTTTTGTGACCATTCATAAACTTCTTCCACAGTTCCACTCAAGCATGAATTTAACAAAACTCAAATAGGAAACCATGCAATCCAAACAATTGTTTAATTAGCAGAAACCGATAATAAAAAAAAAATGCAGTGTAGATTGTGATATGAAAGTGGAAGAAAGGTGAATTTGTATTTCAAATAGACTAGTCAGACATTAGAAAGTTTACAAAACTTTTTTGGTGAGAATATGATGTAAAAGAAACACTTACCAATTAACAAATAAGAGAAAGAAATAATGGACATGTGTGATCAAAATCAAACGATGATCATTTTATTTTACTAAGATGAGATATAATGAATCATAATCCATAAAAGGTTATTTTTTCCATAGAGAAATAACTAACTTTTAAAATATAACTTTTATACAGAGTGCAAATGGAAACTTTTTTTTTTTTTTTTTAATTTTATTTCAAAAGGTACCAATTGTTGTCCTTAGTAGGTGGATGAATCGTATCTAACAGGAATTGCGTGTAATCCGACAACAAACTTGTTTTGAACGAGGGTAATCATTACTTTGAAGTTAGTACCCTGTACATTCTTCAAATTCATATTAATTTCTTATCACTATTTCTTAATAATTAACTAAGATAATATTAACTTCAAATTCGTAAAGATAGTACTCTTTACCTTATAGATGGAGAAAATTACATTTTACTTTTTTAAACTATTATTTGTATAATACTTGTGCCCTTAAATTATAAGAGTAATCTCCATAAAATATTACTCATATAACTTTTTGCACCACGTCCCATAGATAATAGTTTAAGGTAGGGGCGGAGCCATATAAATGGGTTGCCCCTTCAAAATTTTGAAAATTTTATATATATATATATATATATATATATAATTATTTTAATATTTTCAAAAGCCTACAAAAATAAGAGTTGGCCCCTCAAGTATTTAAATTAGTTCAATGATGCTCTTAAAAAAATAATTGGTTTAATAGTTATAGAGATATAACTTTATTTTTCATAATTTTATTTTTTTATTGTAAAATATGATCTTATATCTGTAAAATATTTGATAAAGTTTGATACCAAACATGTTTAGATTTATCTTTTTCAATCCGTTATGTGACAATTAGCAAGTCATTGACTCATTAAAAAAATATTGTATATATTAGCGCGCGTGTGTATATATATGTGTGTGTGTGCGTGACACCAAACATGTTTAGATCTATTTTTTTCAACCCGTTATGTGGCGATTAACAAGTTATTGACTCATTAAAAAAATATTATATATATTAGCATGTGTGTATGTGTGTGCGGGGGGTTGTTTGGATAAATATATTAATGCTGCAACTTGGCCCCCCAAACAAAAATGCTTGATTCCACTCTTGGTTTAGAGAAGTAACTGTACATTCACATAATTTAGGAGGTAAGTGTAAAAATGGTCATATTTTAGGAAGGTAAAATGTGCATTCTCATATTTTAGGGGAAAAAGTGTAAAATGAGGTATAATTTGAAAGATTAAAATGTGCATTCTCATAGTTTAAGAGGACAAGTGAAAAGAAGTATAATTTAGAAGAATAAAGTATAATTTCCCCTTATAAATTCATATTACTCGATCTTTACATTGTATTTTACAAGGGAAGAACCATCCAAAATATAGGGGGAACTGATATTAATCTATCTCTTTCCTACAGGAAAAAACAAAAATAGGGGATAGAGGACTGGAGATGAGGATCAATCTATTGAAGATTGACAAAAGAGCCCATTTAGCAATATTATGGGTAAGAAAATTAGCTTATTCAAAAGTATATGGGTTACAAACCAATCAGAAAAGAAAAAAAAAAAAAAAAGAGTTTAGTAAAGATCTGGGTTTTGTAATTAAAATGTCAATAGCCTAGTGGGGTTTGGAAGTGTACTTTTGAAGTTGGGGAATCACATTCATCGCACCGCCTTCACAAAAGAATAATTTATAACCTAATTCTTTAGCTTTTGAGATTGCAAATAAGGCTGCTTGAGCTTTGGCTTTTAAGAGTTTTGCTCCACAATCATATTCGTCCCATTCATAACTTCTTGCTTTTTCTTCACCTGCAAATTCTCAAGAAATTAAGTGGTCAGTGTAAATTATTAATTGGGGAGCTTCAATGTATGCGGTCTAATAATTCCCTTTGTTCTCGTCCTAAAAAAAGTATCACTACCGATTGATTCAAAAAGTATGAAGTTTCGTCTCATCTTTCAACATTCTTTGACTGTTTGTTGGGTTGATGATCATTTAACTCACTTTTGAAATGGAATTGAAGTTTATTTCAAAGAATCTAGTGCTAGGCCAAGATAACTAGGCCTATATGATTCTAGTTATTGGGAAATATATTAATAGGTGCTCAAGTGTTCCTTATCTCCACACAAGATGCATTATGTGTCTTTTATATATATATCTATGTATATATATATGTATGTATGTATTCCATTTTGGAGTTTTGACATTGTTAGAATGATCTACCTTGCAATCTTCTATTGGAACTGAAGATTGCATGGTAGATCATGCAGGATACAAAGAATTAGGTGACACGAGTGTGGTGCTGATCCTAAGATCCTCTGACAATCAAGTCAAGATAGTTTCTCTATACTTTCAGTGAATAGAGATCGGGTTTTTCTTATAATTAATGGGGTTGAATGTGTTAACATTCAACCTTATTAATATAACATTTATTTTGGTTTTATTCTATAACAAAAAGTGTTGTAATTTTATTAATTTATTTCTTTCTATTTTGTGGGATTTAATTGTAATAAGTTTAGTATTGAGTTGGTAAAGATTGTTCAAGAAGTTGATTTCGTGACTTGGCTTGGGGCTATAGCATCCGCAAAAGGTTATGTGAGAAGCACATGTGGAAGTTCAAGAGTCAGTGCATCTCGCAACTTGGCCAACCTGTAAGATGACTCGTGAGATGACTTGACAATTAAGATTTTAAATTACTCTTATACCCTTCACTCATATTATATATATCCTTATTACCTACAAATTTGTGAGGAGACTATTCAGAAAAAAAACCCTAGAGAGGTTTCAACACCTACCATTTTAGAGAGAGCTCATCTTTAAGTGAGAATTCCTTTGTAGTCTCTTTTTCTTTCCCTCTCTCGTTGAGGGGATTTGTATCCAAACACAACTCATACCCATTTAGAATGTAGAGAGTGTTTTGGACTTTGGGAAGCATTGAGTTTTTGTCAAAATAAGTCGGTGAGGCTTGGCGGTACAATTAGACGGTATTGCAAGATCTGAGAAGCTAATGAAGACAAGATTCCGAGAAATCCATTGGTAGTTAAAGCTAAAAAGGGTCAAGAACTTTGGGTAAATTAGGCTTGGAGGGTCTTTTTGGTATCTTTGTACTCCAACTTATTCACTAGTAGATCATTTCGGTCTGGAGGACCGCAGAGAGGTTTTTACGTCCAGTTCTTTGGTTTTTCTCTTTGATAACACATCATCATATTATCTTAGGTTTGAGTCTCTTTTCCCTACTACCCTTTACATATTTGTTTTGCGCTAATTTGTTCATATATGTAATTGTTGAGTGCTTTGATTAATTAATTTGCTAATCACGTATATTTCGCATTAAGGGTCCGTTTGGATAGAGCTTATTGCTGAAAACTGAAAACTGAAAACTAAAAACACTGTACCAAAATAATTTTTAAATGTGTGAATAGTACCGTGGGACCCATTTTTAATAAAAAAAAATCTGTAAAGTGAAGTTTGTGGGTCCCGTGAACAGTACACGGGACCCACAGATGTGCTGAAAAGTCAGCAAATGCGGTTACTGTTCATGCACAGTAGCATGAACAGTAGCCGCTGTCCCCCTGACCCGTGCATCAGCAGAAAAAAAAAAAAAAAAAAAAACGCAGAATCGTGGACGCTGGACGCTGGCCACTGTATCCAAACTCAGCCTAAATGTGTTAAGCTTAAAATTAATAAAGTTGCAATTAAAATTAGAGGTCTAAACAAGCTCTAGTTCTTTCAGAATATTGAGCTTTCAGAATGAATCCTCTAATTATTGTCTCTTTTACACATTATGGCTAATCTTTAGCCCTTGATTGAAGTTGATAAATATGCTTGATCCTCATGTGGAAGATTTGTGGATTCCTTTTACATTTATATGATCTAAGTTCAAACATGATATCGGGGCTTATTTCTTGTCTTACCAGTCGTCTTATAATATGGGAGGTCTTCCACTAGGTCAACAAACTTATGCATCATCAAGAACAGTTTATCTTTCTTAAAATTTCAATTTTTCCATACATTTCTAATCTTTCCTTTTAAAAGGAGTTTTCTCCCCATTTCTTAAGAATTGCATTATCTGATATTCAGATTTTGTGGAGAAATTCTAAAAGAGTTTGGGAACCAAAAAATTTAATCCTCACTTGGGTTTATTGAGACGTTTTTAAGGCATAAAAAAGAAGATAACAAAGTCATTAAATTCTTGACCCTAAAAATGAAATTAAAAAAAAAAAAAAGGAAGAAAACAAGATAAAGAAAGAACAAAGGTTGGCATTCGCTATCTTCAAAGGGAAAATATACAATTAAGACCTTATAAAAGATCCACTACTGAGAAGTCGACACGTGTGGAACCAAAAGTATGTGACTTTTAAGGTTGGTGTTGACATCCAATAGACATTACAAAGTAACCTAGTCATTACCTAGTAAATTGATAATAAAATTTAATTTTAATATATATATTTTTTGTGGTTAAATACATGTCAGTTGTATATCTGGATGATACCGTTAGAAACATGGGATGTAATAAAGTGAAACGAATCAAAACCCACATGTAGATACTCATGTATATATGAACAGTACAAAGATAAAATCAGAAGTAAACATAAAAAATAAAAAATAAAAACACTTGGACAACCTTTCTCAGGGTTTCCATTTCTCGCACTGTTCCTTTATTATCCCATTTGGTACCCTAAACAGACAGACTCTTTATGAAAGTCAGTTCATCCTTTAACCAAGACTAGAAAGAAAGAGAGAGGGTTCTTTAGTCTTAGTTTGTAGGCAAAAAAAAAAAAAAAAAAAAAAAGTAAAAAGAGATCATGGGGAGAGGAAGAGTTGAGCTTAAGAGGATAGAAAACAAAATCAACAGGCAGGTGACATTTGCTAAGAGAAGAAATGGTTTGCTCAAGAAGGCTTATGAGCTCTCAGTTCTCTGTGATGCTGAGGTTGCTCTCATCATTTTCTCCAACCGTGGCAAGCTCTATGAGTTCTGTAGCAGTGCTAGGTATAACTTTTTTTTTTCTCCCTCTCTCTCTCTAAATAAATAGATATACATATAAATGTGTTTATATATATATATGATATATGTTTGTATGCATGTTTGTATGTGTATATTTCTCCACTTTGGCTTTTGTATGCTTAATGGGTGTATGTGACTTGTTTTTCTGCAAGATCTGTGGTTTATATGAAGTTAGATATTGCCATGGTGCAGCTTGATGATATTATGGATATATACTTGTCCTTCTCTTCCCCTAGACCCTATCTCTTTTTTGATTTTATTGAATTGATTGGCTCAGGTTTTGATCTGTTTTTCTGTGTCAGCTTTGATTGATTTTGCATTCAAGTGAAAGTTGAGTTTTTTATTTTTATTTTTTTTATTTATGATTTTCTCTCTTGAAGATCTAAACTTTTTTTGTTCCATATACTATCTTATCTTGAATTATAATATTTTAGTAAAAATAATTATATACTAGCAAAGCATCTTTTGAGCTTTTAGTAGGGGATTACTTAAATAATTCACAGATCCACAAGACCCTTTTCAGTGAAGATGTGAATCCCTCTCTGTTATCTTTCTCTCAATATGAAATCGGATCAGTAGTGGCCCTAATGGAAATGATCAGTTGATTCTCAGATTGAACTTGTTTTTAACAAGTTCAATAACTAGGGTTGTTTCCTACCTTTAAATTTATTAAGTTGTTTAACATATTGATTATGAAGAATAAAGCAGGAGTAAGTAACTTGACTGAAATAATCATTATTTAGAGTATATAAGAAACCATTAACAGCACTGGTTTACTGTTATGATTCGGTGCCAGAGATGTGACGTTTGATGTGTAAGTATGCTGCACTTTGTGGTGCAGCTAAAGAATTTTTAATTGAGAAAGAAGGCTGTCTGTTTGCTTTTAAGTTGCAAATTAAACAACCCTTATAACCAGTGTAGAATGGTTTAATTTGATGTGCAATATTATTATTATTATTATTTTAGGAGCTGATAAAGCTGACTTTAGTTTTTATTTTTCCAATATTAATTGTACTCTTCAAATAAATTTAGACTTAAATCCAAATCTCAAAAAACCATATGCGCAATTTTTAACTTGAAGACTTGGAATTACAATTAAAAAAAGAAAAGAAAAGAGGAATTAATTTGATTGCTGCTGTGTGTGTATGCATATATTTTCATGATATAATAGTAATCATTCTAACACAAAAGAGCTATTTACTTTTGGTGTTTAACGATTTTTATTTTTTTTTTTTTTTTTTTTTGGTTGAGAAACTAAAGATAGCCTTTTTTGTGCTATTGAACTTTGGATTTTTATGCATATATTTGCATATTATAATGCTATTGTCATCCTTCCATCTGATCGTATAGCACGAATCTAGCTATAGGTAATGAGGTCACCAAAGATATTTTATTTTTCAAATTAAAAAGAAAATATAAAAAAGGAAAAAAAATTCACATGAGGCTCGCTTTCAAGTATGTTGGAGATATATGGCAATGAATCTGTTAAAGGTTTAAGAAGAAAAGGTCATAAAAAATGTGTCTTAGTGCTTTAAAACTAGGTTACAAGTTTTCTGGAGTATTGTCAAGAGTTTTGTAACTTAATTTGTTGCCACTTTATAATGTTTATTATGAAGATATTTAAGGTTCAAATCCCTCATCTTCCAACTATTGAATTGTAAAAAAAAAAAAAAGTTTTCTTGAGTATTTTCTTTCTCAAATCTCAAATGAAAGTAAAGTTTTGGAATTTATTTTTTGTGAGTAAGGTTTTCTTGAAATAAATGTCACTTTTTGTTGCTATAAGCAGTTTTTTGGATAAATCCTATTAAACTATTGTAATAGCAAATTGAAGAAAGAATGAAATGATGAGAAAAGTTTTTTAAGAAGTTATTTTATTTTATTTTATAATTTGATAGTTGGGAGAGGGGGAATTGAATCCTGGATGTCTTAATTAGAAATACAAAGAGGTGCAAACTATTTGAACTACAAGATTTTTGGCAACTTTTTAAGAAGTTATGTGACAACATAACACTATGTGAATGGAAAGTATTAAGATCCTCTCTATTTGAAATTTCCTATTTAAGGTTCTTTTAACTTCTTTGACATGAGAAGGTCTAAATCTTAAGGTGTGAGATATTATGAATATGTTCAAAATATCACCTTAAAATATTTTACGAAATTCAAACCCAAGTTAAATTTGCGGATGTTGAAATTCTTATATGATAATTAATAACAACTGCCATTGTAAAATGACATCAAGAAATAACTCAGTTAATATTAACTTAGACAAGAACAGAAGTTAATTCTTATATCTTTACCATAAAAGAATTTTTTAAAAATTAAAATAGTTTTTCTATGAGGCAATGCTGCTAGTTTTATAGGAATAAATTTATTCACCAATGATTGGTTAGTTTGCATTCTTAAGAGCTCCAAGGTCTAAGGAGTAAGGGGTCACCAGTTTTAGCTTCAATTTGTATAGCAAATTAGAGGAAGCCTTATTGAAGTAGAATAAAGCCAAATAAAAAATCGTTAAATAAATGGAGATTTAGAAAGTTAAATTAATATAGGCTTTAATGAACTTCTTTTACTATATGAATAAATTAACAACAACAAGAAAAGCAACAAACAAAGCCTTAATCCTAAAATTTTGGGGTTGGTTATAGATCTTCAACATATTATTTAGGGTTGGTCATATATATTTTTTGTCTTCATTCTACTCTATCTATTGCTATATTTTTTGTTACTCCCTTAATTGATATGTCATTTTTTATCATATCAACTAATGTGATTTTTGGTCTTCCTCTATCTTTTTTCATTTCCTCAACTTGGATCAACCCATTCTTTTTTATTGGTGCATAAGTTGTTTTCCTCTACACATAACCAAACCATCTTAAGTAACTTTTCCTTATATTTTCATCAATAGGGACTACTATTTTTAGGCAAATTACATTATTTTGAACCATATCTTTCTGTATATTTTAACCTATCTATCTTAACATTCTCATTTCAGATATACTTATTTTATGATTACATTGCTTTTTAATAGTCCAATATTCAGTTCTATAAAGCATAGTTGGTCGTATAACAATGGATTGAGTCTTGTTTGTTTTTCTAGCGTTTGGATGTATTCTTGAATTTGCTCCGAAAAGAATTTTTAGGCATTTAGTTCGTATGATTTTTTTTTTTTTTTAAATACAACTTTTGCATGGAATTAAAAAGAATGTTCATATTTTCTTGGTCAACCAAAGATATTTTCAATAGACCAGAATTTTAGGTCACCATAAACAGCTGAAAACATGAAAAAGATTTTCTTCTTATACCATATTTATGATATAGCCCATTGCATTCTCAAGCTCATTGTACTCTAAAAAATCAAGCTCATTATTATATACTTTGTTTACGATATAGCCCATTGTACTCTAAAAGACTTAATTAATATTAACGTAGACAAGAATAAAACTTAAATATTAAATCTTACTTCATAAAAGCATTTTTGTAAAAGAATGAATTATAAAAGATTCATATCGCTGAGCTTTTTATGATGCTATTGATATACATAATATATTGAACTTGTTCAAAGATCCATGGAGGTACTGGTTCAATGGAAAATGTTTTAAAGAACGTAAGACAGGATGACAGTCAGCTATCCTGAAGCATGAGGTGAAATGCAGTTTATAAGATACACAAAGTTAATACACACTCAACACTTTATGGTTAAGATATCTCACGTTGCACAAAAGAGCCAACAAATAGAATTCTCACACACAATTGATTGTGAATACTATAATGAGCTTGAGAATATCTAACAAGCAAACAATAGAAATGAAGATGAGTAGAAAGAAAAATAGATACAACCTCACTCAAGAGATGAACATGAAAGATTTATATGATTTGATAATAGCTAATATTCTCAGGATGTAGAGGAAGAATTCACTATATCAAGAAGGTTACAAAGTGTTTAATCAAAATGCACTTTCAAGTTATAAAATAACTCTAAAACTCTCGCAAACTAATAATTCAATAGCACTCTAAAAAATCAATACACAAACGGTCTTGTCTCACTTAAATAATAGACAAACACTTGTTACTTTTCAAAGGAACTCACTCCATACTCTTCTACAAGTCCTCACATCTCCCTATATGCAAATACTCCTGGCTAAATCCAACTACATCTATATTACTGTCTATATATAAGACTTCAATATCTATTTCTTTAGTTGACTAGAAATACAATTTTTATTGGACATGGAATACCTGGTTAGTTCTTTAACAAATAATAGACTTTCCTTCCACTTCAAGAAAAACCCAAATCAAGTTAAATTAGGAGTTTGAGACAATTTCTAACAAATCACCACCTTAAATAATGTTACTTTTTTTCTTAAGAGTTCCTTCTTAAATGGTGGAAGATGTTGGTGGCTTTCATAGTATAAGATTTTCTTTCTTCTCAGACGATGTATGATAGTTTTGTTCAACTTATGCATTCAGTATGATGCCGTGCCCTTATTTGTTAATTAGCCATTGATGTCGTAGTTTTGAATTTTATTTTTTGATAATATGTATAGTTTTAATTTTGGTGCTAAACTAGACAGATGTCAATTTGCTAAACTAAAAATTCTTAACTCATCCCTTTAAAGCTTAAGAATAGATATATTTTACACGAGTTAGACTTCACCCTCAAAGGTAACAATGTATATATGTTGACAAGAAGCTAGATTTGTATAATAAGATTGAAGTTTAGATTTTTCATTCATGGAGCTTGTCGGAAGCTTCGACAGATTTTAGTTATACTGATTCAAGAAGAACTCAATAATAACTAAATGAGCACAAGAGTTATGCTAAATATTTGAGTGAATGAAAAAAAAGAAAAAGAAAAGAGGAATGATGGGTTGGTGTAATTTTTCTTTTTTAACATTAGATAATCTAACTTTGTTGTTAGTGGTACTATGTGTATATATGTATTTAGACATTGGTCACATCATATTCCTGACGATAAATATAATAAATGATGTCTAGGATTTTTTGCCGAGATTTGCTCTCAATTTTTATTTTCTTTATTTTTGGAGTAAAAGTTCCTCCCAAATTTAGAGGCGAGGTATAGAGCAAGCTTTGGCTCATGATGTAATCCATCTTACTTGTCATGAATAAAGAATTCACAATCTTCCTATAAAAAAAACTAAAACTAAAAATAGAGTTGTGGTTTACTGATGATATTGATAATCTTTTCTTTCATCTCATACTATCTTTCATAGTTTTATTTTATTGTTTCTTACTTTTTTTTCTTCAAAAAAATTTCTTAGTCTCTTTTTTTTTTCTTTTTTCTTTTTTTTTTTGTAAAAAAAACAATAATTTTGTTCTTTTTTTTTTTTGAGTAAATAATAATATTTATTGAAACACACACAAAAATAGTAATATTTAACAGTTTCTTCACTATTCATAGTCTTATTTTATTATTCCCTTTCTTCCTCCATAGGTCTCTTTATAGTTTCTTCTTAACTTATTTTGTTTTCATGACGATTTTGGCCTTAGTTTGTATGTTATTTATTTCCACTTATTAGCCATTCAATCATTACTTATTTACCTTTACAATTTCTTTTTTCATATTTCCCTCACAAATATCTCAATCTCTTTTCTATTTTCTTCACAATGATTATGTTCCTTTTTGGATTCTTCTGTATAGTTAATTTCGCCCTTGTAGGTTCTTTATAGTTGTAGACTTGTAGTTACGTTGCTGCAATTGGACATGGATACAATCGTTTCTTTATAATAATTGAAATAGGAATTAAATTTCTATATCTCACTATTTCAATGTTTACTTTTTAAAAACTTTTCTCCATGTACACATGTAGATAATGAATTGAAAATTTCAAAACACCAAATGGGTTTATGACTAAAATAATAAGAACTTGGGTTGATATGCATGCATATAAACATTTTCTTATTATTTTCCCCTTCCTACTCAACAGGTAATGATGAGTGTTGGATTGACTTACATAAATATGGCCGACTTGATAATTGTGTTTTTGACTATATTGTAGCGAATAAAACTTCAGTTATTTATTAGTTCTTGTAATGATTGAAGAGATAAAAGGGATTAAAATTCCAACTTGAATGAAATGGCAGTTGAATTGAACTTGTTAGTCTTTGAAAATAATAACACTATTTGTTTTCTACTGTTCAATGCAACCAAAATTTTTTTTTTTTTAAATTTCAGTTTATTTAAGAAACATTAATGCACTACACCTAAACCTAAAGTACTCAACCTAACGTTTGCCTATGATAAAATAAATTTTTTTTTTTTATCTTTTATTGACTCATTTTTATATTGCTATGTAATTTTTAAAAGCTCACATTTTTTCATCATATATATATATATATATCAATATAGTTTTTGTTACTTGTTAGTTAAAATAAGTTAGAAGACACTACTATATTAAAATTAAGCAATTCAATATTATTTCTTTTTTTATTAACTCACTTTTGGTCTTCAGTAAAAATATATATATATTAATTACCTTTTTTTTCAGATTCTTTATTTGACTTGGTATATATTAATATGTATTTAAATATGTATCATATATAAGCCAAATGCCTCACCATTAAAATATATATTCCTTGGAAAAAGAAGAAAAGGCATTATGGTAGCAAATGAGCTCTAAGTCAAATAGTACTTCTTCCTCCTAAAAGAATGAGATTAAGGCTGAGCTCATTGATTTAAGGCCTTTTAAGCGTGTAGGTGATATACAAATTAAAAAATACAAAAAAGATAGGGGAAAAAAAAGAGAGACAACATATCAATGCTATGTAAACAAACCTACATGCATGAAAACAATAACATATATATCACAAGGTGTGCTTAGAGATAACTCAGACAAGTTGCTTTTAATAAGTTATAGTTGAAGCTCCCTAAGCGAAGCCAAGATGGCATCCAGCCAAAGATGAGTTAGTTTCATGCATCTTTCTGGCAAAAGGTCAAATTAAGATACCAAGTGTGCATAACCCTATCCACGAAGTTAGGGTTGCACTCTATAATTCATCATTTACACCTCTAATCTGTTCCAACTTCTTACCTTATATCATAGACAACCTTGAAGAAACCCATAAGCATTTTGACATTGTACCTTCCTATATTGCATATATGCCATCTCTCCCTCTTCTCTAGTAAGGTGCACCATCGTCATTTAATGATGAGAATATTAGACATTTCAAAGCATATCTTAGGCAGTTAGCTTTTCTAATTTGTTACTGAATATGCATTTATATGCAAATTTGTTCTTGTGATCTCCAATGCAATTGGCATCCCCTTGAAGAAAATTCATAAATCCAAATTAGCCTACAACGTTATAAAATTTTGAATTGATTGCTTCAATTCCACATTTTCCTCTATCAATTTATTTGTTGATTTATTACAATCTCTCAATTTTCTCCAATAATCAATACCTTAATTTAGTCTTCAATCATATAGAAAGTACATACTTCCTATACCTTTCACTATCAAAAACTTTTACTTGAAAAATCAAATGTATCTAATAAAGGTTACTGTACTAGACTACACTGGGAGAATTTATTTCATTGTTGTAGGCTTAAATTTGAGCACTAGAGAAGAGCAACTCCTATATATACAAAGTTAAACCCACTATTATCCCAGCTAGCTAGCTAGTTTTAATAGTACTTAACCTTTATGATCCCCTCAGAAAGTAGAAAAGAATATTTGTGGAAATATATTTATTGCATGGTGGCATGCAATTGGTTGCAGTGCAACGTCCAGTTGGAAGCTCACAATTTCCTTATCTTACCTCATATCATATGTATACAAATCATGATGAAAGGCAAGTGATGGGGATTTAGTAATGGGATTTTTAGTGGTTAATAAGTTTTCAACATTTTATAATGTAATAGTTGTGTGGATGACTGGACGTGGTAAAGGATGACATCTTCTTATCCAAAGTTTATTCTGCATCTTGATTGATTACTTTATAACTATTCACAAAGTTCATTCTTCTTATTCCAATTTTATACACACATATATTGAGCGTCTTGCTTTAAAGATGTTAAATGGTATTTTCATTTCATTTATATATTGTAGTGATTTGTAATTTTAGCTAGTTGTTAAACAAATGAACTCATCCTGATTCTTTTTTCCTTCCATCTTAGCATGTTGAAGACACTTGAAAAGTACCAAAAGTGCAGTTATAGTGCATTGGAAGCCAGCCGACCAATCAATGAGACTCAGGTAGCTTGAAGTTTTCTCTCATGCCTCTCATACTAAAGATGATATTGTCAATATATGGATCCTACGCATGATATTATCTCATAGAATGTCATTCACATTTGGTAGACTCCATACACGTGTGAGACCTACATTTTGTGAGAGGAAGGCTACATGAGACAGTTTCCTATGATAATTTTTCCATAATAAGACATGTTCATCCAAAAATTATCATATTTTACGCACGCTATTTACATGAGTTTTTATGCATATTCAATGTGACATTTGGCCCATATGTATGTTCTTTTGGAGAAATTTTGCTTGTCATTACAAAACTTGATTATGTTCATTATGTTCCCAAGCAGAGCAGCTACCAGGAATATTTGAGGCTAAAAGCAAAAGTTGAGGTTCTACAGCGAGCTCAGAGGTAATCTACAGTCGTTAATTGTGCAGATTGATTAATGCCTTTTATTGTGTTACTTGGATATTATTCTTTTGAGTGTGCCCAATTTACTAACCCAAAGAAAAAGTTTTTGTTCAACTTAAGCTACATGTTATGTGTTGATATTTGCTTACCAAACAATCTGTACAAGCAGCAAGATTGAGTAGAATTTATTTTGAATTCTTGATCTCGAACGTTGTAGAAATCTCCTTGGGGAAGATTTGGGCCCATTAAACACAAAGGAACTGGAGCAACTTGAGCATCAACTGGAGACATCCTTGAACCAAATTAGGTCAACTAAGGTAAAGAATTTTTGTAACAATATAAAGCTCACGTATTCAGTCAGTTAATAAATAATTACCATCTTGTCTATCAAAGTTACTGATGGGCTGATGCACATATTGAAGTCACAACTCACAAGTGCACCATCATGTGTCAAATTTACTGAGTTTCAGTTTTAAAATTTTCCTTACAAGATGGCCGATGAACTCTAGCTAAGCTGGTATCTTTTACCCTTGTAAATCCTAGGTAAAAGGTAATGTGGTGATTCAAGACCCATAGAATATGTATGTAAACTTATCAATAAAAAAAAAAAAAAATCCATATTTGGACATTCGTTTTAGTAAGATTTAAAATCATGTTGTCGTGTGAATGGCACATGCTACGACAAATGGAAGTGCATCTTTAACCAATTGGATCTAAAGAGAACAAAGCTTGACTTATGTCGTCTCATATATTTTCACCAACTTTTTTGTTGGATTTTAAGCTTTGAAAAACACAGTTTGTTTAACCTAATATAATAGCCAAGTTGTTACTTTGGTCAATTATGAAAATTTAGCTTAAAAAATAATAAATCATATCATACACAATGGAAAAGTAATGAACACTAGCGATATGATGACCTAGGAAAACTGATAAAATTGTCCAATTTCAAGGTAAAATACCTGGGGAGATTTAACCTAAACAATCCACAAGGCAACAATTCACTATATAGAGTGGAAGTTTTTACAATAGATTTAACCATAAATCTAATCCTACACCTTGTTGTATTTACTCATGTGACCACACGCAGTTCCGAATTCACGGACTCTTCTATTCTGAATTTGTTGCACACAAACATTCCTGTTTGTGACTTTGAAATCTTCACTCAAAGTTTTAGATCATCAGTAGTAGTTGATTTTGTTGCAGCAACTTATCTTCACTAGTTCATGCAATATCAATCTAATCTCCAGTAGATGCTTGTTGAGTTAGAAGGTTATAGAACCTCACAGATCTCACAGATGTAACTCACAAGTCTTGGAAAATGTGTATTAGAGTTTTTCTTTTATACCTAGCAGTGTTGGACTCAAAACCTAAACGTTTCATAGGCTTTTGGGCCTTCTTTAAAATTCAACAGATTCGTGTCTCGATCGGTCAAAGGACACACTCGATCAGTCTAGCCTTACAATTTTTGAATTCTTTTTTCTGCAGCTTGGATGTTCTTGAATTTTAACTTAAATCAACTTGAGTAATGTCTAAACCTATCCTAAGACATAAATATCTTATACTAAACATGTTATTGTACTTGGTTTGCCAAAATACATAAAATTAGAATCTAAACATTTAATCCTAAATATTTAGAACCTAACATTTTTCACTAATAACATTATTGCACCATAAGAGCAACTCTTCATTTAAAAAAAGGTCCATTTTGTCTATTGTGAATGTTTTTACAGTTCAATTTAAATTTTGATATTTTAATGAAGTAGAGTTAGAATAGATCATTTGAATTGGATATTTTTAAATAGTAGTTGAGTAAAAAAAAAAAAAAGTATGCTCTTATCCTAAAATAAACATAAATTTTTATACAAGTTAATGCGAATACTCTTATGATTTAATTTAGATTTTACTAATCTAAAGACATGGAGTCTGCTACGTTATTTAAATTTTTATAATAATGTGGCAATTTGTACACTTTCAGATTTCTATGAAAGGGATAAAACTCATTTTAACTTGACACAATCTTTGAATGTTTAATTTCACAAAGAAGAGTAATAGAAAATACCTTAGAAGACATTTAATTTGTTGATAATGATTTTCATATTATATTTGTGAAGGCTAACTATATAGACTTCATAAAACTTTTTTACCAAGTAAAAGAACTTCTAAATTGATTGTAATTAAATTCTTCCCATGGCACCCTAATACTATTACAGATAAGAAAATAAACTCATAATATGTAAGTATATGAAAATTACATCAAAATATATAATAAAAAATTAACAAATAATAAAAACTGACCTGTATACTGCACTTGACGCTTCGAAGTCCGCAACACTTCATTTAATGCTCCAGGCGGCGCCCTGTTTCCCACATCCAACGGTGAGATGAAAATCTCATGGTTAGTATCTTTCCTCGAATTTTGGGTGGGATAACTCCTTCCCAAATCCCGCCTTCTATATAAAGCGCTTGGGGAATTCATTTCTCCTATTTTGCACACCTTCGAACTCTTCAGCTTTCAAGGTTTCCTGACCCTTTCCGTTCTCGAGACGTTTCTGAGGTGCATCGTTCTACTTACTTTAGTAAGTTTAAATTTTTATTCTTTTGGATTGTTTTCTTCTCGGCCAGTCTTCTCGGCTCTCACTTTTCTATATTCTTTCCTTAGACATACCCTCTGCCTCTTTTTAGTTTGTTTAGATGGGTAGATTCAAACATCTTGTAGATTCCACCGTCGGCATGGAGGGTTTTAGGGCTAAACACCACACTCTCCCAGTAGTTTCCCTTCGATATTGTGCCCCAGGGCAGTGGCTTACGGATAGAAAGGAGGGGGAAGTCGTCATTCTCATGATCGCCTTCATAGAAGGGGGAATGACGTTACCTATGGGTAACATGACTAGAGACTATCTGATCGCCCATAAAATATGTCCCCACCTATGTGCACCTAATCTGTTTAGGGTCCTGGGTAGCGTAGATGCCCTTAATGCGCATATGGGCTTGAATCTCACTTGGCATGACGTCGTCCTTGTAAAACCAAATTCGATAAGGACACCTTTCCCTTTACTGAGGTTGTTTTGATTTCCTTTTCTGTTGCGTTGGTCGTGTAAGACTTGCTTTAGCGAGCAACTGAGTGTCAATTTTTTGTTGTACCATAATAGGGAAACATTTTAGGTAGATTTAATTACAAAACTTGTCTGTACTACTTGCTCTTCACCAACCTCAGTTTGAGCAGCTTGGTTGAGTGATTTGAATAGTTGGCTCATGACAGCCGGTTCAGCTTGGTTTGGACTCCAATGTAACCCTGGACAGTTTCTGTTTCTTGTCAGCATTGTGTGAACCTAAATGACTAGATTTTATATTTTGTTAAATGATTAAAGTCATAATTTTCTAATAGTTAAAGTTTTGGGAATAAGTGGTAATTTATCATGGTATAAAAGCAAATAATCGTGAGTTCGAATTCTGAATCCATTCTATGTTACCTCAATTTAATTAAGGTGATCATAAGTTCGAACATTATCTCTATTTTACCTCCCATTTGAAAAGTTAAAAATTTCATATGTTGAGTATCATTTATAAAGGAGAATCACTTATTAAGAGGAAATCTAAACTTACATGCGTAAAGAAGTGTTAAAATAATGTTTATATAATCAAATTTACCATATTGTGATAGCGTGGATGTCTCGGGGACAAATGGTAATTTGTATTAGATATTTATCTTATTGGTAGTTTGGGTGCATGATGAAATGGTCTTTTCTTCAGTTCAAATCTAAAATTACATTTTCTGATACTACAGTTCTGTAATGCATTTGATGAGATCTTCTGACTAGTTATTACATGTTTTCCAGACTCAATATATGCTTGATCAGCTTGTTGATCTTCAAAATAGGGTATGTGTCTCAAAACATGTCTATTTTTTATATGCTTCTATGCCTCACGCTTTTGATATATACTACCCCTCATTTTGGTTCAGGAACACCTGCTGGTGGAAGCTAACAGATCACTCAGGAAGAAGGTATCAATACAATGTTAAATTTTGTTTGCAAATATGAAAATAGTAAGCTCAAGATAACAGGTCATGACTAGGCAGTTTGAACTACTCGAAATTTGTATGACTATGCTGCCGACATTTTTTCTCAGTTTATGTTCTCCCTTAATCTCTTGCCACTCTAGCTAATATATGATAGGCTTTCAAAGAAAATGCATGCCATGAATCTTCTTTATATTACAGTTGGATGAAAGCAATACTGCACAGGTTCCCCTTCGACAAGCATGGGAAGCTGGAGGCCAGAGCATCCAATATAGCCAGCTTCCTCCTCAATCAGAGGGGTTCTTTCAACCTTTGGGAGGCAATTCCACACTGCAAATTGGGTACCTTCGACCCTCTTAATATCCAGTAATTCTTTAAGTATTATTATTCCTTCTATACTCGATACTATTCTTCTTATATTGTTTTGAAATTTCATTGGTAACAGATACAATCCAGTAGCTTCCGAGGAGATGAATGTTGGAGCTCCAGCACAAAATGTCCATGGGTTCATTCCTGGGTGGATGCTTTAGCCTGGATCTTCATAATAAATAAAAATTGGTTGTGCTGTTAAATGCAACCTGTAATTATCATTGAAGACAATAAGTGAGTATTTGTGAGTTGTAAGGACATAAAAAGACCATTACTGTTTCATAAAAACAAGGAAGCAGTCTGTGTGACATTGGCTTGCGATTATAGAGAATTGTGAGCGTTTAAAGTTTCTATGTATAGTAATTTTGATGTTTCTATCAAAATGTTGAGCATAACATTGCCCAATCTAACTAAATTGCAGGAATCAAATTTGGGGTTCAAAAAGACAAAGACGAAAGGATTACCAATAGTAATCTGAGAGTATAGTCCCTTCCTCTCACATGGGGATAGGTTCCACCTACTATAGGGTCCACTCCCATGTGAGAAGGAAGAAGTATACTTCTGGACTACCTAATAAATTTTCAAGACGAAAGACTTGCATTGTAATATAGAAAAGAATAAAGCTTAAGATCATTTTAATTTTTTCCTTTAAATTTTAAAATTTTGAATTGCGATGTCTAGTATTATATGGCAGTTTGATTTATACTTTTTCAATTGCATCTGAGCGTGAGATGGCCATCATATGCCACTTAAGCTTATCATGTGTTTTAGTTAGGCAAACTAAATTATGTCAAGTCAATTAAATAACCCAAAAAAACTTTTAAAAAATTAAAAATTACATAAATTAAAAATATAATATAAAATAAATTCTTAGGATTTTTCTTGGCTTCCAAACATAAAGTCAAGAATGTTAGTTGACAATCACTTCCCATAATGAAAGAAAAAAAGACCATTGATATTGAAGCAAAAGAATTACAAATTTTAATGAAATATTGAAAAGAACCAATAAGCTAGTACCTAGTAGTGCTCAAAAGCAAAAAAATGCATTTGTAGAGAGAGAAAATTCCTGACCTATCACAAGCTGACACATCATACTACCAAGTCTACAAAATACAACCAATTACAAAGCGCCACGTACTGCTGCTAGGTTTTGCTATCACTATTCAAAAACCAATAGAAATTTGCCAAGTGTCATTGAAATAGAGGCATGAAACGCATCAGCATGCGTAAGCGATGACACAAGCAATCCAGCACGTATAAGCGATGACATAAGCAGACCAATCAGGCTATGACATGTGTCACCAATCAGACTTCGCCACGTGTCGTTCACCCACCCCCAAACTTCTATAAATAGAAGTCTTCCTAAGACATTTAGGGGACACACAGAAAAAGATATCGTGAGTTCAGAAATCCTGAAGCTCTGCCGGAATCAAACCCCGAAGCCTCCAGGAACTTCAAAAACTTCAACCTCGAATACAAACAATATTCGAAGCAAAATCATCCAAACTACTTGTCTAGATCTCAAAGGTCACTAGAATCAAACTCAAAAGCCTCTAGAAACCTCAACAAACCACAAATCAGCGAAGCTCTAAGGATTCTAGCCTCTAAAGTCCTGAAGAACTTCCACCACAAACCTTCAGAAAAGAAGAACGCACGAAGAACACGAAGGGCACGAAGAACGTGAAGAACAAAGAATTTCTAACAAGCTCATAGCCAGAGATTCATTTTAATTCCGTTTTAAAAATCTTCAGTCCATTCCTCAGCCAAATTGAAGGATATCTTGTGTTCGAATCAAAATTATATTACCACAATTCCAATTAACAAATCTTTCAAGGAGATCGAATCAGAGGATCACTCTTTTGTAATCACAGAGAATTGTACCACACATTTATCAATACAAATTCGCATTTGTGAAACTATTTTACTTGTTTAACTTATTTCGAAATAAGAATTTAGTCGTCTACAGCATCATCACACCATTTTCTTTTAAAACACGAGCCCTCTCAACCAATAAGCTTCGATAAGCAATTTCAAGTTTCAACCTATATGTTCCCTCTCTTCCTATAAATATTGCCCTCCGACCAACTATCAATATCAAACTCATCGACCTCGTCAAGTAAAGTAAACTTATCTTAATTGGTGGCCTATAAAGAAGGTGGAACTCATCAAGTAAAGCAAACGTAGGATGCGTTTGTAGCCTACATATAGAGACTCAATTCTTAGATTCTCTTCAATATTCATTGGGGTACACCTATTCTTCAGACAGTTAATTTAATTCTCTTATTCTTATTCATAACATCCTATTCAATGTTGGATTAATCTCATACTTATCTCCGATAAAGATCATGTAAGTGTGTTGGTATAAGAAAATCTGAAGATAGTTACTGAAAATTGTGTTAGAATTCTAGTTAAGTGATTAAATTTACCATTTTTTAATAACTAAAACTTTTGAAAAAATTGTTAATTTAACAAATTGGGCCTAAGGCATTGAGTGTCGTTCAACACTTTGTGTAGGTGTCAAAATGCCAACTTGGAGCCTCCAACCTTATTGGGTTTTCGATTTTTGATAAGTTTTAGGATAAATTCAACTTGAGAATTATTTTTTTAAGCCATTTTGGAGTAAGATAATGCTAGGTTAAATGGAGGTTGCAGAACATGGTGTCTACACCTGCAAAGGTGGTCCAAGCATAAGTTAAGGTAAGTAAAAATGCGACAAATAAAAGAAAAAGAAAGAATACCCATTAGGTTTTTTTTTTTTTTTTGCTGAATAGAATTACCCATTAGGTTGAAAACCTATAAAGGCAACCTAAAAATGTTAGGGTGAAAATAAAAAGAAGAAAGAATCAAGCACGGGTAAGGTGGGCTCACAAAGAGAATTCATCCAATTGAGTGAGCATTTCGAAAATAATTTATAATAAATAAAGTGTTGAATCTCATTTTTATCGTGCCTTTCAAAATGACCCATTTTTACTTTTTCATGTCTTCTTTTCTAAGAGTCGAGTCGAATCAACAATAAATTCAATAATTACCCTACATTGTGGCTAATGCTTCCATGTTTCTTGATCTGTTAGTAATTACTGTGTTTGATTATGTCTTTGATCTCCTTCATATTTGCTTTCAATCCCTGTAACTTATTTCTAATCTTTGCACATCCTCGTGACTTTTGAATTATTAGCAACTTTGATTTGATGGTTTGCAATTTTTATGATTGTTTGCATAGCTTGCGTGCAAGGGATTACAATCTTTTGTAAAGCGATTGATTGAATCACGTTTTTTTTTTTTTTTTAGTTACAATTATAACTTAATCCTCGTTTGAACAAATAAACAAATCTATTAAAATAAAATAAAATCATCTTTTTTAGCAAAATACTTAACTCTATCGCTTTTACAATTTTGGAAAGGAAAACTGTTGTTTTAGCAATGTAATCGACTCCAGCATAAGCATGATCAAATCCTCTTACAAACAAAGTTGTCTAGTCAAATGTTAACCACAAAGTTAATGGTAATTATCTTTTTTTTTTTTTTTTTTTTGAAAAGTGGTAATTATCTATTTAAAGCTTACCGACGCTAATCACACCATCATTACAAATGATAACCCCATTTATGAATTTTCTTACCAAAATGAAGTGATAACATACTCATTACACAATAAAATGTCTAGAAAATAGTGGATAAGTTTCTAAAATTGATCCCTTTATTTATTTATTTCCTTCGATTACATATAAAGAATTAGGCACAAGTAAAATTAATGTAATCCTAAACCCAATCTTTAATGATAGGCAATTAGAAAGTTCTGACCCAAAAATTCTGGAAAAGTACATGAGATGCCGCTAGTCCAAAAAGGGCAATAAACAACTTTATTGTTATTTTATTTTGATTAGAAAATTCAGAAATTGGGTCACGATTTATTTTTAAATTCATGTTAGTACCATTCCATAAATTGAAGCTAAGGAGGTGTTTGGTAGAGTAGTTTAAGATGAGATTTTTATAGTTTTTTTAAATATGTGGGTGAAAATATGTGTAATATTATTTAAAATGTAAAAATATGAATTTGAAATGGGAAAATAAATGGGCCCTAAACGTTGAAGACTTTGGTAGTGCTTTTCATTGAATTAGCATCTATAATGCACAAGTTCCCCTTCGACAAGCATGGGAAGCTGGAGGCCAGAGCATTCAATATAGCCAGCTTCCTCCTCAATCAGAGGGGTTCTTTCAACCTTTGGGAGGCAATTCCACGCTGCAAATTGGGTACCTTCGACCCTCCTAATATCCAGTAATTCTTTAAGTATTATTATTCCTTCCATACTCCATACTATTCTTCTTATGTTGTTTTGAAATTTCATTGGTAACAGATACAATCCAGTAGCTTCAGAGGAGATGAATGTTGGAGCTCCAGCACAAAATGTCCATGGGTTCATTCCTGGGTGGATGCTTTAGCCTGGATCTTCATAATAAATAAAAATTGATTGGGCTGTTAAATGCAACCTGTAATTATCATTGAAGACAATAAGTGAGTATTTGTAAGTTGTAAGGACATAGAAAGACAACTACTGTTTCATAAAAACAAGGAAGCAGTCTGTGTGACATTTGCTTGCAATTATAGAGAATTGTGAGCGTTTAAAGTTTCCATGTATAGTAATTTTGATGTTTCTGTCAAAAGGTTGAGCATAACATTGCCCAATCTAACTAAATTGCAGGAATCAAATTTGGGGTTCAAAAAGACAAAGACGACAGGGTTACTATCAGTCATCCGAGAGTATGTGAGAGGTAGGTTCCACCTACTATAGGGTCCACTCTCATGTAAGAAGGAAGACTATCTAATAAATTTTCAAGATGAAAGACTTGCATTGTAATATAGAAAAGAATAAAGCTTAAGGTCATATTAATTTTTTCCTTTAAATTTTATAAATTTGAATTGCCATATCTAGTATTATATAGCAGTTTGATTTTTACTTTTTCATTTGCATCCGAGCGTGAGGTGGCCATCATATGCCACTTAAGCTTATCATGTGTTTTAGGTAGGCAAACTAAATTATGTCAAGTCAATTAAATAACTCAAAAAAAAATTTAAAAAAATTAAAATTTACATAAATTAAAATTTTTAAATAAAATAAATTCTTAGGATTTTTCTTGACTTCCAAACATAAAGTCAAGAATGTTACTTGACTATCACTTCCCATAATGAAAGAAAAAAAGACCATTGATATTCAAGCAAAAGAATTACAAATTTTAATGAGATATTGAAAAGAACCAATAAGCTAGTACCTAGTCGTACTCAAAAGCAAAAGAATGCATCATCACACCATTTTCTTTGAAAACACTCACTTGCCATTTACCCATTCAAGATGAGCTCTCTCTTCCTATAAATATTGCCCACCGACCAACCATCATTATCAAACTCATCAACCTCGTCAAGTAAAGTAAACTTACCTTAATTGGTGGACTATAAAGAAAGGTGAAACTCATCAAGTAAAGCAAACGTAGGATGCGTTCGTAGCCTACATACAGAGACTCAATTCTTAGAATCTCTTCAACATTCATTCGGATACACCTATTCTTCAGACTGAAAACTACATTTTCATCCTTATATTTTTACATAATTTTCACTTTGGTCTCTATCTTTTATTTTCACCTTTTTTAGTTCCTATTTAAAAAAAGGTCATTCATTTTAGTCCTTTCCGTCAGTGCTCTAATGACAAAATCTTACGTAGCAAACGGAACTATTAAAATAATAATAAACAAATTTATTTTGACATTAAAAAATGCCATGTCAATATCTAAATTAAAAAAAAAATTATTAATTTTAACTAAATAAAAAAATTTTAAACAAAAATGCGCATTAATTGAAATATAAGTAGTCTTGAACAAGAACAACAATATCACAAACCCTTTATCTAAAAACACAAAATTAAAATCCACCAATCCCAAACCCAGAAAATAAGAACAGAAAATTAACCCATTACCGCGAGGAGCAGTAAGGGAACCACACCTTCTTGGCAATCAATCTCTAATTCATTTTTCTAACGTTTATCCTTTAAAAAAATCTGTAATTCATTTTTTTTTTTCCTTTTCTTTCTTCCACATTCTGGGTAACCAAACACAACATCCTCCTTGAAAACTCCACAAACAACCCAGAAAATCACGTCCAGATCTGTGAATTGAAATTCAAAACAAAACCCATCACTAATAGTAGCCACAACCCATCTCCAACCCCAAAATGAAACTCATCACCAGTAGCAGCTACAACTCATCATTAAAAGAAACCCATCACTTCTGCCTTCACCAATCCTAACAGTAGCAGTGGCAATGGACTCCAACCCAATGGTATATCTCCGACGACCTGAAGAAACTCCTCAATGGCGACAACTTCTGCAGTCCTTGTTGGGTTGTTGAGTCATGCGACGATTGATCGGCGCGACAGAGGTTTGGTCTCGTCGGTGGTTAGATTGCGGCGGTGGCAAGGTAGAGAGAGTGGAACAGGTGGTTCAAGCTCTCCCCATCGTTTGGTTTCCGAGAAATCGTGAGAAAATGAAAAAGAAAAAAGAAAAAAGATTGGCCCCAACTAACCCAAATCGCTGGTCACGATGGGAATTGCTGTTTAATATTTTTTTTGGCCATTTCTAATCTGGATTTTTTTTTATTTTTTTTTTATATTATAAAATTTGGATATTTACTTGATTTGTGGTCATTGCGATTTAGCTTTAGGCTCCGCTTGGAAGGATGAAATGGAATGGAATAAAATAAAAAGAATAATTTTAGAATATTATTCCCTTCCTTTGTTTGGTAGTTTTAATAAAGAGAATGGAAAGTTCATTCCCTTATTTTGGAGTTTAAGTGGGAGAGAATGGAATGGATATGAGGGAACACTCATTCCTCTCTAGTCCCTTAAAATATCAAATTTTCATTCCCCGAAATTAGGAGGAATGGGAGGGAATGAAATTAGATTTAATGAATTTTTTACTAAAACTCCCAAAATATCCCTATATATTCAACTCTTTATTTTAAAATAGGGATCTAATAGTAATATTGTCATAAAATGATTTCATTCCATTCTTTTCATGTTACTTCCAAACAAGATTACTTACATTCCATTCATTTCCATTCCTTTATTTTAAAACATCCAATCAAGGTTACTTAATTCCATTCTTTTTCCTTACTTAAATACATTACATTCTATTTAATTTCCTTATGATCATTCCATTCTATTCCCTTCCCTTATGAACTCCCAAGCGGAGCCTTAGGGAGTTGTTTCTGGGTTATACTCCTTTCAGTTTGGCTTTATGTATTTCCAAGAGAAGAGAGAAGACTTTCACTTTGGGTCTTAATAAAATGGTCCAGTTAATGTATGCCCTTAAGGCACACATTAAGTCATTCATTTATGGTAATATTTTCTCGAGAATTGAAAAGGCTGTAATACTTTTTCAATTCTCGAGAAATTTTTGTCCAAAAATGAATACTTATTGTGTGCCCTAATGGCATACATTAGCAAAATCTTTAATAAAAATCAAATCCAGATCTATTTTTTGATTTTTGGATTTTAATTTTGTGTTATTAGATCTATGTTTGTGTTCTTGTTGTTCTTGTTCAAGACACACTTAGATTTCAATTAATATGATTTTTGTTTTTAATTTTTTATTTAGTTAAAATTAATTTTTTTTAATTTAGATGCTGGCATGACATCTTTTAATGCCAAAATAAATTTTTTATTATTATTATTTTAGTAGTTTTGTCTGCCACGTAGGGCTTTGTCATTAGACAACTGACGGAAATGACTAAAATGAATGGCGTTTTTCTAAATAGGAACTAAAAGTTGTGAAAATAAAATATAGGGACCAAAATGAAAATCGCGTGAAAATGTAAGGACAAAAATGTGATTTTCGCCTTAATTTAATTCTCTTATTCTTATTCATAACACCCTATTCAAACTGATTCCTAGACCTAACAACCGCAAAACCCTTTGTGTTTAAATGAATATCAAAATCTCCAATGTTGGATTAATCTCATACTTATCTCCGATAAAGATCATGTAAGCATGTTGGTATAAGAAAATTGAAGATAATTGCTGAAAATTGTGTTAGAATTATTGTTAAGTGATTAAATTTACAATTTTTTAACAACTAAAACTTTTTAAAAAAATTGTTAATTTAACAAATTGGGCCTAAGGCATTGAGTGTTGTTCAACACTTTGTGTAGGTGTCAAAATGCCAACTTGGAGCCTCCAACCTTACTGGGTTTTCGATTTTTGATAAGTTTTAGGATAAATTCAACTTGAGAATTATTTTTTTAAGCCATTTTGGGGTAAGATAATGCTAGGTTAAATGGAGGTTGCAAAACATGGTGTCTAAACCTGCGAAGGTGGTCCAAGCATAAGTTAAGGTAAGTAAAAATGTGACAAATAAAAGAAAAAGAAAGAATACCCATTAGGTTTTTTTTTTTGCTGAATAGAATACCCATTAGGTTGAAAACCTATACCCATTAGGTTGAAAACCTATAAAGGCAAACTAAAAATGTTAGGGTGAAAATAAAAAGAAGAAAAGAATCAAGCACGGGGTAAGGTGGGCTCACAAAGAGAATTCATCCAATTGTGTGAGCATTTCGAAAATAATTTATAATAAATAAAGTGTTGAGTTCTCATTTTTATCGTGCCTTTCAAAATGACCATTTTTTACTTTTTCATGTCTTCTTTTCTAAGACTAAGAGTCTAATCAACAATAAATTCAATAATTACCCTACATTGTGGCTATTGCTTCCGTGTTTCTTGATCCGTTAGTATTTACTGTGTTTGTTTATGTCTTTGATCTCCTTCATATTTGCTTTCAATCCCTGTAACTTATTTCTAATCTTTGCACATCCTTGTGACTTTTGAATTATTAGCAACTTTGATTTGATGGTTTGCAATTTTTATGATTGTTTGCATAGTTTGCGTGCAAGGGATTACAATCTTTTGTAAAGCGATTGATTGAATCACATTTTTTTTTTAGTTACAATTATAACTTAATCCTCGTTTGAACAGATAAGCAAATCTATTAAAATAAAATAAAATCATCTTTTTTAGCAAAATGATTAACTCTATCGCTTTTACACTTTTGGAAAGGAAAACTATTGTTTTAGCAAAGTAATCGACTCCAACATAAGCATGATCAAATCCTCTTACAAACAAAGTCGTCTAGACAAATGTTAACCACAAAGTCAATGGTATTTATCTATTTTAAAGCTTACCGACACTAATCACACCATCATTACAAATGATAACCCCATTTATGAATTTTCTTACCAAAATAAAGTGATAACATACTCATTACACAATAAAATGTCTAGAAAATAGTGGATAAGTTTCTAAAATTGATCCCTTTATTTATTTCCTTCGATTACATATAAAGAATTAGGCACAAGTAAAATTAATGTAATCCTAAACCCAATCTTTAATGATAGGCAATTAGAAAAGTTCTAACCCAAAAATTCTGGAAAAGTACATGAGATGCAGATAGTCCAAAAAGGGCAGTAAATAACTTTATTGTTATTTTATTTTGATTAGAAAATTCAGAAATTGGGTCACAATTTATTTTTAAATTCATGTTAGTACCATTCCATAAATGGAAGCTAAATGTCGAAGACTTTGGTAGTGCTTTTCATTGAATTAGCATTTACTACTATTTTATTAACTACTCCGAAATGGGTGCTTTTTCTGGTGGAGAGTTGTTGGTGATTGATGCCCCACCCATAACTGTATATGAGAAGTTTTACAGGTGGTCATCTAGTTTTGGTTATTGTAGCTGTAAGTGGGTGAAAGTTTTAGAGAAGAAATGAAACAGCAACAAAAGAAGAAAATATATGAAAATGGCAGAATAACAGTGCCCAGGGTTGCTTACCTCACTCTACAGAATGTAAGGGTTTTTATATACGAGTATGAGATTGGCTTTGGTGGGACTCCGTGACTTGCTAGTTTGTCATCGCCTCAAGAAAGAGTGTTAGGATCACATTTTATGTAATTGGCATATTATTTGACAAAAACACATTTTACTTGTAATTGAATAGTTTCTAGTGTGTTTAAGAACATCACAAAGTACTTTTATAAATGGTAACAAGTGATATTATTGAAGACATGAAAAATACTCAAGAAACAGTACAAAAAAAAGCTGGAACAGAAGATCTTGACACCTGACTCGATACCTTCAATCTAATGAGATTAAATGAACCTCGATGCCTATCTTGACACCTCTCAATCTATCGAATTTCGTGGATTTTGAAATTTCATATATGTTTTCAGTCTATGATGACTGTTGAAGACTCTTTTTTCACGTCACATAGCTTTACTTCATTGACAACCCACGCCACATCAACATATTATTGAATTTTGGATAAATCTCTTTTAAAGCCCAAAATAAGCTTATATCTTATCCAACTATATAGATTAGGCTTACATGGCCCACAAGATCCTTACTTCAAAAGATAGATTCATAGTCCATATTTCCTCTTCATCAATTAGGATCATAATCCACGACATCATCAATATCAACATATGGATCAGACTCAAGCAATGAATCAAAACTCATGCAATGAATCAAAACTCATGGCACATATTACTTCTCTCATATTCATGGAAAGTGGCTTCTCCAACAAAAGCTCATATTTACACAAAATGACAACAAAACCCAAGGTACGTCATCTCATCTTCAACTTATGATCCAGGCTCATGAGTTTTTTCGAGGAAACTTTGGGAGTCATGGTTTAGAGGACTAAGAGATTTATTCCGTAAAGCTCCAGCGGTTTAAAGTTGATAAAAGAAACATGTTGCTTAGCGTGTCTTCTCCAACTCCTTGAACTCTAACGAGTCAGTGTTTAGTAGGTAACATTTGGTAAGTCTCTCTTATCACACAAACACTTAAAATGATAAAACTCACTATTGCTCTTTAACTAAAACTTAATATCCATCATATGACAAACACTCAAAAACTCCAACCATCTAAATGCTGACAAAATAAGTATTCATTCAATCTTTAGCTGTTTCTATACGAATTTGGAAATTTAATCATATTATTTCACATAAACTACATTACTACTTTTAGCTAAAATTCAACTCAAACACATGGCTAAATTTGATTAGTTATCTTTAACCTCCAAATATAAAAAATATTCATAATATATTGAATATTCATAATATTCAGGTTGAATCTCAGCAGCCAGATCTCGATGAGATCTCAGCATATCTCGACGAGATCTCGCCTGATCTCTTTGAGTTCAGGTTGGATCTCAACAAATAGAACAGAAAACACCGACAAACCACTATTACTGATGGTGAACAACGACTTTTTGGTTAATATACGATCAGGTCGGTTGAAAATTGGTTTTACAGCCTCAGACCCGCCAACCGACTTGCTATTTTCGGGTTTAGGGGGCAAAGACCCGTTGCTGACCCGTCACCGGCGTCGGGTCGGCCGGTTCTCGGGCCGGATCGGACGGGCTGAGCAGGTGGGTCGAGTCCCAATTTTGTTTGGACACCCCTAGCCACAAATAGGCCATGGCTTCTACGGCCAAAAGAACTACAGAGATGAGGTTGAGGCTTAGACCAAAGATAAGTTATGGCTGTTGAAATTAAGCAAAAGAACTAAGGTTGAGATGTTGAGGCCGAGAAGAGGCCTAAAATAGGTCATGGCTATTAAGGCCAAAAGAACCAAGGTTTAGGTAGTTGAGCTCGAGATGAGGCCTAAAATAGGTTGTGGTTGTTATGGCTAAAAGAATTGGGTTGAGAGGAGGTTGGTGCCAATGAATCCAAGATAAGGTCGAAGATAGATTGTGGCTATTTTAAACACCTTATTTTAT
Organism: Castanea sativa; assembly: GCF_040712315.1. Classification (NCBI taxonomy): domain Eukaryota; kingdom Viridiplantae; phylum Streptophyta; class Magnoliopsida; order Fagales; family Fagaceae; genus Castanea; species Castanea sativa. Next base: position 33,868,687 of record NC_134016.1, on the reverse strand, counting down.
ATCCCTTATGACCTAAGTCCCCGTTCCTTAATGACGAAGTCCTAGAAATGTCAATTTTTAATAGTTCATGACCAAGCAAACCATTTAATTGGAAGATTTTAAAAATGGACAAATACCCAATAAAACCCTAAAGTCACACACAGGTTGGGATATGAATATGGTGTGCTTTAACCTAAGCATGCATATACATATGAACATGGTGTGATGTAATGGTAAATGATATGAATATGAATGAGATTCCATGAATGATGAATGCATACCTAGGATACATTCATTAGTGGATTTATAACAACCGGCAAATTTTCAGAATACGAATTTTCAAGAAGTCAATTTTTATGAGCCTAGAAGTTATAAAAAGTATGTTGACAAAATAATAATAATAAAAATAAAATAAAATATTTTATTAATTAATTAGCAGGTTGTTAAACAATAAAAACAGAGTTGGCGTATTTTGTTATGAGCAAAACATAGATATAGTAATTAGATATTATTCTTTAGGTTTTTCTTTTAAAATGTAAACATGTGTTTTTTTTTTTTTTTTGTGTGGAATGAAAGTGTATTTTTAAGGTACTAAACATATGTTTTTTTTTAAGAGAGTTTCAACCTATGATGTCGATAGCTCTTTATTATGAGACTAAGACACTAATTGGTTTTTAGTATAGGCAGGGATTGAACCTTAAATCTTTTATTTAACCATTAAAAACTTTACTAATTAAGCTAACTGGAACTCACAAGTACTGTGCATATGTTTTGTCCTTTGTTAGCCTAAAAACCTTCACATAATTATTTATCATTTTCCTTCCTCCCTCGTATTGCTTCCTTTTCCTTTTAGTGCCGCAATGCACGTAGTCTATCCATCCCTCATATTGCCGACTTCTCTACCTTTTAGAATAGTGGTACGACTCCCAAGTTTTTCTATCATTCATGCTCGCTCTCGTTCCTTCACTCTTTGATAGTTATGCATGATTTTGTCAAACTCAATCATTATGAGAAAAGTAGTTGGAATTCTACGGAATATTAATATTGCATGGGGTAGATCAGATGGGTAAAGTGATTGTAGTTATTGGCTTGGAATCATCACGGGTTTTGGTACGTAAAATGTATCGGCCGGTGGCGGCGCGTACACCAATCTGTGTTCAACTATTTGGATTATCAATATATATAACATCATAACCAACCAAAACTACATAAACATCATATTGATTTGTCTCTATCTCTATACTCATTGCTTGAGTACCGTAATTAAACCTCATTATTTATTTAAGAGTCACGAGCAACCTGAATTATATGTACTTACTCCCTATCACTGTTTTAAAAACCGAACCGGTCCAACCGGTTCAATCGAGAATCGGGAGCCATTCGGTCCAGTAAAAACCCCAAAAATCGGTCAAAAACCGAAAACCCGGTCAAAAACCGGTCAAAAACCGAAAACCCGGTCAAAAACTAGGGTTGAACTGGAAATTTTTTAAAAAACGGTTTGATGCCCGATTTGATTTTTAAAATCATGCTCCCTATTGCTCTCACCTATATAACCACGCTTGTACGGGGTTTTGAAATGATAATCTATATATATAATAATAGGTAAAGCTGAAAGAAACTCAAATTAGAATTTCAAATTAGATTTCCAATTTTGTGTCATGTGTCCTAAATTATTTATTCTCAAAGAGTTTTATTTCTTATTTTTAGAATCAAATGTGAGATCACATCATAAATATTCATTCATGTGAGTTATTAAGTACAAAAACCAAAAAGTTTAGAATCAATTAATCGTAAAAAAAAAATTCTTCACAATAATTTAAAAAAAAACATGGAAAATTTATATTTTATACATAATAATATCCCTACAATTATTTTAAAGGGTTAACAAATTATAAAAATGACTATCAATAGTATTTCAATTATATATATAGGAATTATATTATGCATCTTATTGTATATCTTTAAGTGTATCCATGTATATGCATGAAATTATAAACTAGTAATAATAATTAAAGAATACCCATATTATTAGGCATCAATAAATAAGATGGGAAGTTAGCTAGGTGCAATGGCGGCATTGGAAAATTTTTTGGATGATAATTAAGAAATTTATATTATATAAAATCTAATAAAGAGGTAATTTGAATATATCAACGTTATTAAAAAAACACACGCACATAAATACATAAAATATTACAATTTCTTGGAACTAAGAGTAAAAAAGTGAGAGAGAGTTTGAAATAATAGTAGAGAATAGAAAAATAGAGAGAGAGAGAGAGAGAGAGAGAGAGAGAGAGAGAGAGAGAGAGAGAGAGAGAGAGAGAGAGAGAGAGAGAGCCAATTACAAATGAAATTATGGATTATTTTTATTGAATGGGTGAATGAGTTACAAATTTAAATGGTTAGGAATTTTTATCTTTTTTTAAAGGCTTTTTGTTGAATAATTTATTCACTTGTTGTTTGGTCTAGTCTTGTTTTTGTTTGGATTTTTTGTGAATATTTGGACTAATTTTTATTGATGTCATAACAGTTTTTTTTTTTTTTGGTTTGTTTAAGGGGTTTAGGATTATATTTGAGGAGCCAGAATTATTTTCAAAGTAATGTTACTTTTACAATATTTTTAAAATAAATCTTATACAAAAAACTATTATTGGTAGATAATATCTTATCACATAAGATTTGTTGTAAAATTATTGTGCATACATTAAAAACCAAAAAATTAATTGAAAATGTTTGTTTAAAAAAATTCTTTCCAACTAGTGTTTGGGGTAGTGTCTCCGGTGTAGGTTGGCCATGTTGCTTTAGGTTTTCTTGGCTAAAAAAAGATTTTTTTAATTCGATAAATAATTTTCATACCCCAAAACACTCGGCTGTGTTTGTTTCAAGTCAAAAATATATACGGAAAATATTTTACACCTACAAGGTGTTTGGGTACCAAAAAATATGGTCAATTTTAGTTTGACCGTAAAATAGAATGGGTGAGAGTGTAAATTGCTTTATATTTTCATTTTTCCTACAACCATTTTACACCCTCCTTCTCAAAAAAAAAAAAATTACTCCCTCACTCCAGCCAGGCGAGAGGCATATTTTGCCGGATTATATACATATATATTTTTCCGGCAATAAAAGCCAAGCCCAGCCTCAAATACAAGGAAAACAATTTCTGAAAACTGTTTTACGCTGCACCAGCAATTATGGGCCATTTCTTTTATTGTTTAGTTATGCATAAATTTTGAAATACCCAAAAAAAAAGGGAAATTACACTTTGCCTACTTGTGATTTGTCCAAAAAACATTTTGCCTACCTGTGGCTTAAAATTGATATTTTACCCACCTGAGGTAAACTCTGTTTGTCTCCCGTTATCCATCTCTGTTAAAAACAGAGATAAATATGTATTTTTATTACCCTTTTATGTCTCTCTGTTGTTAAAACATAAAAAAAAATAAAAAATAAAAAACTAAAAAAAAATCAAGAAAAAAGATCTAAAATCTAAGTTTTGTAAAAATTAAAAACCTAACTTTTAATTAAGATCAGAAAAGATTGTCCATAATTACAATAATGTTGAAGCTATTGAAGATATCCTTCAAACAAATGAAGACCTTGTGGTGAGGAGCAGAACTAAATTGTTGCCTGGACGTCTTGAATATTCAAGACTTGTAGATGCAAATGTAGAGGATCCTTCAAATGGTCCAATAAATTCAGTTCAGTTCCATCGAAATGCACAATTGCTACTAGCTGCAGGATTGGATCAAAAGCTTTTAGATTTTTTTTTTTTCAGATTGATGGCAAACAGAATACCAAGATACAAAGTATCTTCCTTGATGATTGCCCCATTCGAAAGGCATCTTTCTTGCCCGTGGGTCTCAGGTTATTATAGCAGGAAGGAGAAAAATTTTCTATAGCTTTGATTTAGTGAAAGCAAAAGTTGAAAAAATTGGCCCCTGGTTGATAGGGAGGAGAAACGCTTGGAAGCTTTTGAGGTTTCCCCTGATTTAAGTACAATTTCCTTTGTGGAATATAAGAATTATATCTTGCTGGTTTCCCAAAACAAAGGATAGGTTTTAATTTTTTACAAAACGTAGTTTTTAGATCTTCTTTTTCCTTAATTTTTTTTAGTTTTTTATGTTTTAAGAGAAGAGAGACATAAAAGATAAGCAAAAATACAAATTTAGCCCATGTTTTTAACAGAGGTAGGTAATGAGAGACAAACAGAGCTTATCTCATGTAGGTAAAGTGTCAATTTTTAAACCACAAGTAGGTAAAGTGTTTTTTAGGCAAACCACAAATAGGTAAAGTGTAATTTCTCACCAAAAAAAAAATCAAATACTACACCAACCCTAAAGCCTTATGATTCATTTGGAGAAAGAGAGAAGAGTAGAATAAAATAAATTTGGCTCAAATTTAGCATATTTTTAGTCAATTCTATTTTACTCTCCTTCACTCTGCTCTTTCTCCTACATCCAAACGACCCTTACTTCTTTTACCCTTTTACCCTTTTTCATGCTTCCAACAAACTATTTCTTCCACTAATTACAATATGACAAAAAAAGACAGCCAGGCGAGAAAAATCAACGACGACCTAACGCACTTAATGGTGAGAATATTGGACTTTATAAAGAAAGGCATGTTGCTTGCTGCCATGTCAGTACGGACCTTTCTTTTTCAAACCGAATTTTATACTCGATTGGCCAATTACAAAGTGAAGCTTGAAAAAAAACCTTTCTTTTTCAAACCTTTACTTTCTCAATTAAAAAAAAAAAAAAAAAAAAATGACTTGAGTTGGATTGGGTTGGATCAGACTGAGGTGAGCTGCAGCTCGTGTTAAAAATACAAAAAATATCAATAATATTAAGGGTTTTATTAATGGATACCAATACATTGTATTAATGACACACAAAACAGTGCAACGCATCCTAATTAATGTTTTTACTATTTATTCAACCAAAAAATCTGCATTTTTAAACTTTCTTCCTGAATCTTGACGGAATAAATCCCGCACTAAATGGCCTCATGGCCTTGGGTGCGAAAGGCAACTCAAACTCGAGCACTAATGGCGAGGCAGACGAGGACTTACCACTAAACCTCTCACCAGGGTTTACTTGTTCCTCTGGTCGTCATTTAGACAAGACAGTATAATGTGCACCAAATAGCTCGTTTTAGTGTGCATGTATAGGTGGCCTATGTTAGGTACTTTACAAAAATAGAATTGCCTCATATAAAACATCAAAAAAGCTTTTATTTCGTCGCTAGCTTCTTATGCCCCTCAAATTATATAATATCTCTTCCTCAAAAAAAATTATATAATATCAATTTTAACAACTCAGGAAATTTTGAACATGTTATATCATTATTTCATTAAAGGAAAATTTCAACATAAAAAGGTTATCCTGTACCACTGGGGTATATGGTACTCTTGAATCTTGATGCATATGCTTCTATGAAATTTAAAACCTCAAATTTATACTACTACCACAATAATTCAAGAAAACCTTCAAGCTAAGTCTAAAACTTTCCCATTGGAAGAGCCACCATCATGGCTCCCAATATATATATATTTTTTAAATCTAATGTCTAAATTAAAAATATTATATGTCTATATATATAGAGTCACATTCTCGTTAGTGATGCCAATTAGTTAAATTAATTAGACATTTACAAAATTGTAATGGATGTTGGAGATAATGGGGTAGGGAAGAACATATTGAAAGGCTTTGAGAAGTGTACTCGCTGTCTTTAAGAGTTGAATTGCCCCCAATACAAAGAATTTGCTAAGGATTACAAGCAATTAGTCAACAAGATACAACAAATCCTTAGTATTTAGATAGCAATTCTGAAAATACTCAAAAAACTTTTATGAATAATGTGTTCCGCAATAAAATATGAAAAATTGCAAAAAATAACTAAATTTCTCCTCCATTTATAGATGTAGTGAGGATTAAGTGAAAAGGCACAATGAAAGGACACTAATTATGTGTTATACCCTTTCAAAAAATAGTTGGAACCGATTCTAACAATTGGGCACATGATACCAATCAAACAGATCAATAAATCTCGTGAAATTTTGTTAAAAACACATTGTTTCAATCTCGCTTGATACTTGCTCGATCGAGTTATGCAAAAGTTAGAAAGTTTGTTTATCACCTGCCTAACACTTCGGTTGACGCAACTCATAGAAAGTGACCCATAAAGAGTCTCGACTAACAACACGGTCAACCCAACTCTTTAGAATTTCAATTAAAGGCCCATAAAGAGACTCTCTCTCTCTCTCTCTCTCTCTCCCCTCTCTCTCTCCCCCCGCCGAGATTTTGTAGAAATGTTATCCTCACTTTCACAATTGGATTTTTGTGCTATCCAACTTCTAATATCACAAAATACGTATATGTATCAAAATATACAACAATCTCCCATTAGTTTATGATATTCATGTTTAGTTTTTAACACACAACGTCATGCATAAAAGAGGCTGTCATTCAACTTAAACCTTCTCTTAATATAAGAAACTTATTAGGTATTTCGGGGATAATCATCTCACATGAAAGGTGAACCCTCTTAATGTAACTATTTCAAAGTTTCAATAAAGTGAAAGGTGACTTGATTTTTACACCAAAACTCTTCACACCCCGTAACCACAAATATTTGCCGTCATCTAATAAATTGATTACTATTTTTGAGAATCCTTTTTAGTTAAGAATTAAAGTCGGGCCGGCTGTGTTTTAGACAGAAACAAGTAAAATTAAATCCATCATAGCACAGTCACTAGCTAGCAGGTAAAAGTGTAAAACTGTGGCAGTAATGTGGCTTGCATGAGTGGGCCATCGACTTCAAGCTATTCACCAAAATCACTAGCGACAGCATTTATTACCATACCAAGTAATGAGATAGGTCAGCACGTTCACACCGAATATGATAACTCATCGAAAAAGTTAAAAAAAAAACTACGTACAAAGTTGGGTAATTTTTAATTATTATGCTACTACCAGCAGTAACATTTTTTTTTTTTTTTAAATTGTAGATATGCTTCGCAAAAGTAAGTCAGAATTTAATAACTTTGATTAAATTCAACAACAAAAAATGTCTGTAGTTAAAATTTCGTCCTACCTTAGCAAAAGAAGGTTCGTTTAATTTTCTCAAGAAATAGTAGTACATTAATGAGAGTAAAAAGAAGTGAAGGGGTTGTTTGGATTTTGTGAAAACTCAAATATAAACAGCAGGATACGGAAGAACAGACACTGATTACACATAAAGAGGAACATAAAGAAGAACAAACACTACAGAATATATGAATAAAGTGATTCAAGCCACATGGATTTCGAGAAGCGCCGTAATGACTAGTGAGTGATACTGTTTTAGGACTACGAATCTTGAATGAATTCCAACCTTAACAGTAAAATGAAAAAAATCACCACCCACCCTTGTTGTGATGGTCACTCTACAAGTATAAGTGTTTGTAAGGTGTGGGGACAAGGGTCGGGGTTCAAGTCTCTAGGAGGGAGCTTCACACACATATACACTTAAATTAGGCTAGAGTAGAATTTTATCTTATATATAAAAAAAAAAAAGTAAAATAGAAAATATAGTCCCACTTCAACATCGAAATGGAAATTAGTGTCTACTTTAGGGATACCAATTTGATTTTTCAAAAACAAAAAATAAATTTTTTTTTTTTTATCTCAATTTGACTTTTCATTTTTATGTGCATGAAGTTTTTTGATAAGCTATGTGCATAAAGTTTGTGAGGTGACATTTACACCGCTTTACTTTCCTTTTTTGAATTAAAAAAAAAAAATTACATTGCTTACTTTAAAAAAAATTTATATACTGACAAAAAATTAGATTAAAACCTTACATAATAATTGAAAAACTTACACTTTACTTCCTAAACTATTCTTTACACTTATTTTTCTAAATTATGAAAATACACACTTAGAGCATTCAATACGTTAGGGTATCCACATCAGCCTGTTTGGGGTTAAAAATTTGCCAAAAAACAATCAAAAACCTCATGCATCAAACTCTTCAAACTAACTCAAAAAATTTAACAAGAAACCTCATGCAGCTGGCTTTCATATCAGATCCGAAAAGATCCACCAACTTGAAGAAACCCATAAAAACCCTCATCAACAACCTAGATGTGATTCACCGAATTAAGAAGACCCATTTGTTAGGCTAAGATTCAATTCACGGTCCTAGATTGAGCTAGGTGTTGGCGCTAAGAGCCAAAGGAAGATCGCCAGTGGATTTTGCTGCGTTGTGGCTGCACTGGGTTGTGCCGGGTAGATTTGGACCTTTTGGTATTAAATATTTGAATAGAGTTTAAAAATAATATTTAAATGGAATAGTGTTATAGTGTTAGGGCTAATGTTTGTGAATAAAAACAAAGGATAGCTAAACTAAAAAAAAAAAAAAGTTCTATGGATTAGTTTAGCTAAATATTTGAAGAAACTGATGTGCATGCTCTTACACCCCATCCCAAAAAAACTATTACCCGTGTAACACTTGCTCCCTTAAACTATGAGAATGTACACTTACCCTTCTAAATTATTATCCATGTAACATTTTGCATCTCATTCTATAGGTAATTTTCTAAGGAAATAAGTGTGTATTATCATAATTTAGGGGATACGTGTAAATTGAAATATAATATAAAGGGGCAAAGTGTAATTTTTCAATAATAATTAGACCAAAACATTGCTTACTTTGGTAGTTTGTAGATTGCCGATCATTGCCATTTGATTCATGCACACAAATGTTTTTAAAATGCATTTGACATTTGTGAGAGCTCTGATTTTTTTTATTTATTGATAGGTATATGGTAGAGCTCATATTTGCACATTAGCGATGTTAGGAAAATTAGGAATATTAGTGTATATAGCTTTACAAACTGAGGTGTTACAAATCACAAAGATGTAACTCACACATTTATTTTTGGAAAAGAAAAGGTTTACATTCAACTCAATTTGTAAGAAAATTCCTCCACTTCACTATGTGACAATTAAAATGATTGTCCATGTATACTTTTAGTCACATGACATTTTAAATGAGTTATGCAATTTGTTTAAATGATACACATGAATCGTTTTATTAATCGCCACGTAGTGGGTAAAATGAGATTTATGTGAATTAGTTTGGAGGAAAACTTCTTCCATTCATAAAATGCTAAAAATATGTCAAATTTTTACTCCATTATATTTACAAATTGATGTGGCCATAAATGTGATTGGTGGATTCTGAAAACCTAATAAATATATGTCAAAATTAATCACTTTTATGTGATTGGTGACGCATTACTTTGTAAAGATTATACACTAAAATTTGTAGTATCCCTAACATTACTCTTTGTTTTTATGTTGTTAAAGTAATATCAATCATATTTATTACCACATCAAATTTATAAGTTTTTTGTAATTGAATTCGGCTTGACTGTAGTGTACTAGACCAGATATGATAAGGCACATGTTCAACATTAACCATGCATCGGGAGCACTCACAAACTTCACCCTTAAGATTGAAAAAAAAAAAACTTTAGTTGTTTTCTATACAACTTCGATTAGAACTCATATAAATGTATATTTAAAGGTCATGATTAAAAGTGAAATAAATATTGGGTTTATGTATTTCACCAACTCATTTTTTTAGTTTAATTTACGCTTCATTTGATTCACTGTAAAAAAAAATTTATTTTATATTTGAAAACATTTTTAGGTGTTTGGTATAATATGTAAAATTTACCAAGCACAAATTACCAAAACTGACGGCTTCAACCATCAAATTGTAGACTCTAGCTATCGAACTGCTGGCTCTGGCTAATAGAGCCAGCGTCCTAGGCCACAAAATTGATGACCCAACCATCAAATGGCCGCGCGCGGGGGGGGGGGGGGGGGAAGCTATTGTGTGTTTTTGTAATTATTTTACCAAGTTTTTAAAGGTAAAATATTTTAGAACCTTTTATAAAAGATTTTATGGTCAACAATTGTTTTTTTTTCAAGTTTGACTAAGTTTTACAATGAAACAAACACGGTAAAATTCTGAAAATAATTTTCGTAAAACATTTTACAGCAAAACTAACATTGCATTTGTTTTTATGTAAAATATTTTATGGAAAATAGTTTCCCATTTTCAGGTGTTTGTTTACTTGTAAAATATAGTCATACTTGGAAAATATTTTCAGTTGACTAAAAATTTGTGTGTAAAAAACTCGTAAAATATTTTACTCTACTGTGTTTGGTTTGATGGAAAATATTTTTGGATCATAAAATATTTTTAGGTGAATATTTTTTTGGTAAAGAAATATTTTGAAGTGTTTGGTTGCGTTCTTAAAAATACTTTAGAAAATATTTTCAAGTAATTGGCTGCATTCCTAGAAATATTATGAAAAACATGCAAGCACATATAATAAAAATTAAAATTTTGTATAAAATTAAAAAAATATATATATATGTATCGTGACCGACAATGGTGGAAGTGGGTGGCCACCAAAGAATAGGGATGTTAGTGGGGGGTGGTGGTTGGGTGGAAGAAGTGTGGGTGGGGGCTGAGAGGTTCAATTGATAAGTTTTGGGGTAGGAAGAAAATGGTTTATGAAAAATGAAAGTGTAAACCAATTTTCGTTATAATTGCCTTTATTTTATGGTCAACTGGAAAACAACTTTCAGTTGACCAACATTTTCCGCTACTCTAAACACCCATGAATGTAGAAATGTTTTTCGAAAATCGATTTTCGTAGTTCCAAAAACGGCCTTAAGACAATAGTAAAACATTTTCCATATCTCTCTCACGCAGGGCCGGCTCAATGGTATAAGCCATTGCCTAAGGCCCCAAGTGAAAAAATGCCCCTAAATTTTAACCAATAGTATTAATTAAGCCAAAATATTAACCAATAAATAAAATAATATTTTCTTATCAAATGAAAAATAAATAAAAAAGAGAAAAAAATGTTATGTCCACAACATTTTTCACAACATTTTTACAAAAAATCTTAATAGCAGATTGTTAAAGGTTGTTATTGACAACAAAAAAATAATTTTAGTGGTAGGTTCAACTAGAAAACAAGAAGCAACTTAACACCTAAAATTTGTCATGAAAAATATTATGAATGTAGCACTTCTAAAAGGGGGAAAAAAAAAAAAGCAATTCACAACATTTTTCACAATAGTCAAATTAACAAACTTTTATTAGTTTTCAACTAGATTCACCACTGACATCACTATTTTACTCACTACTATCAATCTGTCACATCAACAAATGTAAAAAGTTCTGTCAAATTTTTTTGTGTTTATAATTTTTTTTTTTCTATGCGGTTCATGTTGATTAATAATAATTTTATATATAAAACAAGATAACCAATTTTCGTCTTAGGCCTCCAAATGCATCAAGCCGCCTCTGCTCTCACGCACAGACCTACACCCCCATCTTCTTCCCTCTTCCTTGCAAAAAGCCCCTCGTCTCTTTTCTCTTCTCTCTGGCACAGTCCCTTGGGATTCCGACTTATGAGCGATGGTAAGGATGGTTAGTGTGGATAATGTGGCAGTAAGGGCAATGCAAATTGGCGGTTTGGGTTGCCGCCGTCTGTCTCTCCCCTCTTCATTTTCCCTCCTCCCTTCCTTGTTCACGGTGGCGCTCCTTAATTGGACGGGGGCCAAGTTTGGTACGACAGCTTTGACACCCATGAACTGTGTAATGTACTAATGTGGTGCAGTCTGAAACTTGTTAATGGGTTCCACAACATGAACGAGCTATGTCCTAGATCCTAGTAGATCCCACGCTGTTCCCTCCAATGTGGTCAGACACAATTTTTAATTTTTTTCAAACACAGTTTTATTGTACATGGAAAAGTATGTATGCCGGCATACATACTTTTCCATGTACAATAAAACTGTGTCTGACCAAACTCTTTTCTTTGGGATGAAAATATATAAAGAGTTTGGTCAGACACAATATTATTGTCCATGGAAAAATATGTATGCCGGCATACATACTTTTCCATGTACAATAAAATTGTGTCAGACCAAACTCTTTTCTTTCATATGAAAATATTTTAAAAAAAATTAAACCTTATTTTTTCCCCAGAAAAATAGAGAAAAATAAATGAGAAAGGAACAAGAAACCGACAACAACCCAAGTATGCAACAACAACATGATCCCCTAAAGAATATATTGGTTAAAAAAAGTGAAAATTACTTAAACACACAAGTTGCAAATTTTAGTACAAGGAGAGGGGAATTTGAGCGCTATATATCTCATTTATAAATATCAAGAAGTGTCAATCATTTGAGGTACAAAACTCTTGCCTACTCTTCACTTTTTTATTGTTTAAAGTGACATTAATTGCCTTTCTTACTTAGTTATTAATTTATAAGCTCGTTGTAAGATAGATAAAGTTTTGGTATTTTTTTTCTATGCAAATTAGATGGGAAATAATCATCCATAACCTTTATTAAAAATATGTATGGCTAAAATATTGTTTCCATACTTAAAATTTGCATGAATTTCATTTTTCATCCCTAAATTGATATAGCTTATTTTAGTAGTTTAGAAATGAACATATGGACCCAAAAAAAAAAATTCCAACCTTTTAGGGAGGAAAAAAAAAAATTTAAGTTTAAGGTAGGGCTGTCAAACCCATTCGCCCAAATTGACCGAGCCAACCTGAAAATCACCCAATCCGATGCTTGTGATAGTTGGTGGCGGGTTTCGACCTCTAAAAACCAACTTGCCAGAATTGGTTTTTGTTTGGTTGGTTGGTGGAAATCGGTCAGGTCACTACTTCAAAATCTGATTCCAATCAACCCGACCAATTTCCACCAAACAAAAGCAGCCGTTCTCCACCATATGAAGTTTTATTAGGTCAGATCTTACTAGATTTGGCAAGATCTAGCAAGATTTCATGTAGATTTGGTGAGATCTCGACAAATTCGATGAGATCTTCACGAGATCTCTTTAGATTTGGAGGATTTTGGCCAAACTCGGCAGAATATCTGATGGATTCGGCGAATTTCAGCTAAATCTCCACCTCCTTGACTCCAAAGAAGATCGATTGCCACCCAATACGAACCCGACTAGTCTGACCTGAGTCCTTTATCAATCGGTGGCAAGTCTAAAGATTTCTCACTTGATTTGGTCGGGTTGGTTGCGGATTGGGAACAAATCTGACCTAGACTGACTTATGGACACTCTTAGTTTAAGGATAAAAAGTGCAACATGTACCATAGGTTAAAGACAAAAACCGATTATTTTAGAGTCCAACAATGTCAATGAAATTCATGCCAGGACTAGGGATAGTCTTTTATAAATCAAGTCATTTTACTTCATTGCCGTATAAAAAAAAATGTTATTTTTATTGAGACAAACAAAAGATTACAAAAACTCTCAAGGCACACAACCATGCATATATGAGATGGGAATTCATATATATGTCATGGACCATGAAAGTCCATAAACCCTTGTAACTTGTAAATGGGTCCCACAACTGAGCAAGCTAGCTAGATCCCTAGTTCTCACACAATTCCACGTTGGAGGGCATAAGTATTTTTTCCCTGGACCATTCAGTCAGAGGAAAAAAAAATTAAAAAGAAAAGAAAAGAAAACCCTATTTCCAGTAAGTAAAATGATAAAAGAAACAGAAAGCAACACAACCCAACAACGTATACATGGCCCCCCTAAAGAATATATACATAGCTTAAAAAAGAGAAAAATTTTTTGGCTCAAATACACAATGGTTAAGGCGCCGTCAGCAATTAAAGTGTAAGATGGAACAAACAAAACACAATCAGAGCAAAAAAAAGGTGTAAATAATAATATCGTACAAAGCTCCCTGGACGCATGAACATATAACACGTACCAAAAGCCATATGGACCACCATTGTTGCTGTTGATACATGTGGATGTGGCTTCGATCCCCATATACATATATACATATATATATATATATATATATATAGAGAGAGAGAGATACAAATTAGGTACAACACTGTTGGTTAGTACGTCAAACCAATCAAAAATCGACAACGTTTTTGACGAAACCACCTGGTTTTCCCAATCCCACTTATCCTTCTCATCAAACACATCCTCCACTGGTCCAACTGGTTTTTCGACTTTCTATAAATATACGCATAGGAAAAGAGACCTTCTTCTTTCATATTTGCACTGTGTTAACTAAATTTCACTCCCAGAGAGAGAGAGAATAACAAGAAAAACAAAAACAAAAACTCTCTCTCTTTCTCTCTCTTTTTTCTCTGTGTTTGTCTCTTCCATATTTGTGTTATTGGGTTTCTGTTTGGGGTCAAGAAACTAAAAATTATGGGGCGAGGAAGAGTTCAGTTGAGGAGGATCGAGAACAAGATCAACAGGCAAGTCACTTTCTCAAAGAGAAGGTCAGGTTTGTTGAAGAAAGCCCATGAGATCTCTGTGCTTTGTGATGCTGAGGTCGCCTTGATTGTGTTCTCTACCAAAGGGAAGCTCTTTGAGTACTCTACAGATTCTTGGTAAGAGAAATATTTATTACTGTTGCTTTCATTTTTTTTTTCTTCTTTTGTGTTCAATATAGAATATCATATCATACAGTCTTAGCTTTTTTTTTTTGGTTTTGTTTGGTCTTATTGGTCCAATGTATATAGTAGTCTCTCTTTTAGTCTTCTTTGAGGCCTCCTTTCTTGACAAAAAGACCATCTTTTTTTTGTTTTTTTTTGGTCAATACTATATGGTCTCTACTTTTGTTATTTTTTGATAGATAAACCCTCATTTCTTGGTGCAAATTTTATTCTTTTTGATGAAATGTTCAAGATTAAAAGAAACTAATTCCATTGTTGTTTTAGGATTTTTGTTTTCATTTTTGATTTTTGGGTGAAAACAACCCTTTTTGTGTAACAGTTACTTTTAGACATACAAGATACATACAATAATACATACGGGTTCTTTTCCGTACAATTATCCTAAGTTTTTTACGGAGAGAGGGGGAGAGAGAGAATCTATGACAGATTTGTTAGGTTTAAACGTAGCATTCCCCACATTTCAGGTGCTTCTCGCTGTACATGGGATTGACTTAAAAATTCTTAGTCCTCTCTTCTTTGTTCTCCTTCTCCCTAAGATTAGGGGTTGGTTTAGTTGTGTTTTAAGAAAATAAGATTTAAAAATTTTCCTTTACACAATAAAATGTTAGAAACAAACTTTTATTCAATGTTTTGAGAGTGTTTATTACATGATTTTTAACAACAATTTTTAGTTTTTAATCCACATTACATATATTTTCATACAATTTTTCATCCGCACGTATTTTAAAAAAAATATTTTAAAGTTAAAAACTGTTATACACGCTACAAATGGGCCTAGTTTTCTTAAATTGAAAATTAAAAACAGTAAATGGCCATTTGGTATTGGAGTTTAAATACGTATTTTTAGTTTTTAAACAATATTATACGCATTTTTATACATTTTTTATTTACATATTTTTAAAATATACAAACAACATTACTAGAACAACAATATCAAACAACCCCTTAAATCTTCTCTGAAAAAACAAGAACCACTCCGTAACTTTGATTTGTCTCCATGACTGGACATAAAGTTGACACCTACATACGGAGAGTGTACACATAGGAGCATGGTTTTGTAACTTGGCACCGATTTCTAGGGGAAGTTCAAGAACAAAATGTAGTCATAAAGTTCCTCCCTAGCAAAGCATGTAACTTAAAAACAAAAAAAAAGATTTGCCTGCAACAAAAAAAGAATGAGATTGTAATTCATTGTAACCGGAATACAAAAGCATAGGCACATACAATTAGTAATACTATCATGAACTTATGAGCCAAAGTTACACAATTGAATGGTACATCTAGCTATCCCGTGACATGAGTACAGTTTCGAAACCAATCCGACAAAAAAAGAGTACAATTTTGAAACCCATTCAGCCAAAAAATAGTACACTTTTGAAACCTGCTGAGAAAAAAATAATGCATACATCCAACAAAAAAATGGTGCATTATTTTTAACTCATTCAGCCAAAAAACAGTACAACAATGAAAACCCGTTGAAAAAAATCAGGGAAAAAGTTTACTTTAAATCAATTTGAAGCTATTGAAATGACTATATATATTTAGTTTTTGTCTCATGACTTTTTTCAAAGAATCATGTGATTTGTTGAAATAATACATATAGCTAGTTTTATAAACCGTCATACAGTGGATTAATAGGAGGAGTTATGGTTTGAAGTTTACTTCTTCCTAAAATAAACTAAGAAGCAAAGGAACGGGTACACTATGATATGAGATATAGTGATTTATGAAAAACTAGGGTATGATGGAGATACGTGTATTGATTAATTATTAAATATGTTTTTTTTTTTAATTTTATATATTGTTAAGCATTTTGCTGTTCATATATTGTTTTTTTTTTTTTTTTATACAAGATAGAATTCTACTCTAGCCTAATCTAAATGTGTATATGTGTGTGAAGCTCCCTCTTGGAGACTTGAATCCTGACCCTTGCCCCCACACCCCACAAGCACTTATACTTGTGGAGTGACCATCGTATCAAGGGTGTGCGGTGCTTAAACATATAGGAGTATCAATTTAAGAGTAATAATGCTTAATAAAGTGAATCCATGGTCATTAAATGATGTTTAAGGTACAAACTAATATCCAAAAGAGTAAATAAAATATAACTAGATAAGTGTTCAACATTGAAATTAGAGATTAAATTCTATAAAGATGTGATATAGAACCCAAGTTTTACACCTTTCAATCCCAACATGTCACATCGTCTTATCACATATTAAAAAGTAGGCATAACCACACACAATCAATTTTAATACCCATCTGAAAATTCAACTCAACTGATAGTTTAATGAGATTTTATTAGATATGGTAGGAGGTATAAAATTTTAAGTAAATAATTGATGTGGAAATCTCTAATTAAATGATATAAAATATGAGTTTTACACCTCATCTTTACCAAATTCAGACTCTTGAAATTAATATATAAAAAATATAAATAAAAATCCTTATAAGTTGTTGAGCTATCTCTTACTATCGAGGAGTTGGGTTACAACAGTATGCGAGCCATATGATGAGAACTGACAATCCTAAAGATATCCAATTTGATACATATGGTCATATTTGGGTACTTGAACAAAAATAGAGTATCCATGTTTACTAGAAAATAAGCCTCTCCCTTGCCCGAGCTACTTTTTAACAGAGTTGAGTTCACGGTATTATTTATTAAAAAAAAAAGTTCACATAATGATGATCAGTTCTAGATAGAAAGGGGGAACTTGTGATTTTGGTTAAGTGTTGGTTTGGTTGGCTAGGAGCTGATCTTTGGGAAGGATTAATGTCTTACTTATCACAAAGATCACCTTATTACCACCCTCCTTTGTAATCAAGTAATGTGTGTGTTCTAAGAAGAAAATGCACTGGTTTTCTTTTGTGTTTTTGTTTTATTCTTCAGCACCACCATGTTTCATATCCTAGTGTGCAGTGGATCCCACCATATGCCCAACATCTCTCGTACCAATGTAATAAAAAAGAAAAATAAATAAATAAAAGGAAAATAGTGATACTTCTTTTGGACCCTTTTGCCTATAGGCTGCCTATTAAATGTAACATACATACATTTTAGTTTTTGAACTGAAATCATAACTTAAAAATCAAATAATGAATAGTGTGTGCAATAAAAATTACCATTTTTGTATTGTAAATTTTAATAGAAATCACAATAGCATGAGCGTGGAATATCTAGGAGTTGTTTGGTTTTTTGAAAACAATCAATCATTACTCCTCACTCAATGTTTGTCACTCCTCACTCATCACTTAAAATATCTCAATTTCCTAAACCCACCCGTTTGGCACACTGTTTTCAGCTTCTCATCACTTAATTTTTTCTGCTTTTTGTGAGACTCATACCTGAGCACCATGTCATAAGTTCTATTAGCCTACCCGCCTTACCCTCACTCTTTTCATTTCATTTTCTTCCCCTCCAGTCACCATTGCCCTGTTACTCTCCCAACACAAACCCAAACCTAGCTAAGATAGAAGACGGCGCCGATCTCCTCCAACGTGTAGTGGCGGCGCCGATCTCCCACCTTCTCAACCCACCGTCACCAAGGCTTGATTTTTCATAGATCCCTTAAGTTTTATCGGTGAAATTTGTAAAGATTTTTTGTAGGTATTGTTCTGTTTGAAAAGTTTGGTTCTTGATTTTTTTTATGGGTCCAAGACTGACATAGCAGTGCCAACGGTGAAAATGGAGAAGAAAAACAGCAATACCCACTCATCACCCATAACTCTATTTGGTGCCGATTTGTGGGTATATCGGTTTGGTGCTTGTAATCTTTGAATGGGTTTGGTGCCTGTAATCTGTGGGTATATGGGTTTCCTTTGAATGGGTTTGGTGCTTGTATTATGTGGGTATATGGGTTTCCTTTGTATGGATTTCCTCTTTGATTCATTGATTTTCCAATATGGTGAAAAGAAAAAAATTGCAACCAAACCCAAAAACCAACGTGAAAAGGAAAGAAAATGATAAAGAAAAAGAGAACCCAAGCCCAGAAACCCAAAGAAAAGGAATGGAAAAAAAAAAAATTGCAAGCAAACCTAGAAACCAACGTGAAAAGGCAAGAAAAGAAGAAAAAAAAAGTAGAAGAAGAAGAAGAAGAGAATAGAGAAAGGTGTGTCCCAGACCCTGCGTGAAAGACAAAAAAAAAAAAGAAAAAAAGAAAAGAAAAGAAGATAGCGTGTGTGGAGAGAGCAAAAGGTTTGACCGTGGAACCCTCAGTGTGTATTTAATTACCAAAATGCCATAGAAACTCTGTTTCCATAACTTGAAAGCACCTAAAATGTGTTTTCAGTTTCCATAATTCATCACTCAAAAATCAGAGAATTAAGTGATGGAAACAAAACTTGAAAACAAATCCAAACAGAGTTTTTTTTTTTTGTGGGACCCACATGTTTCGAGTTATGGGTGATGGAAACAGAGTTATGAATTATGGAAACAGCAAATCCAAACAGCCCCCTAGCATCTAAGTCCAATAGTAACCTAGATAGAGTCCTATATTGCTCTTTTTAATGTTTATTTTTTTTATGAGAAATGTCATTTCAACAACATTTTCATAACACTTTTACAATAAATTCTACGTGATAAGTTATTATTGACTGTTATGGGTGGGTAAAAAAGTCATTTAAGTTGTGATTTCAAATTAGAACTAATAAAAGCAATTGCACCTGTTCATGGAAAATAGAAAAAGTGGTGAATTTTACACATTTTTGCTAAAAAACTAACCACATTAGTGGGTCTATAACATTGTACATATCCAAAAATGCTACAGTAACTGTGCATATTTAAACGGTACTGTAGCTTTGTATTTGATTATTAAATCAATTTTTTCTCTCACATCTCTCCGTTCTCTAGCTAATTCCTTGACTCTTTCAGTCTCTCTATTCCCTTGCTCTCTTCAATCCAAAAAACAAATAATAAGGAGGAAGAACAACAAATCAACAAATAAAAAAAAACTAGAAACTCATGACAAATCCAACAGAAAATCAACCCACAAAAAATCCAACGGAAAACCCATTAAAAGTTTGGTTCTTGATTTTTTTTTTATGGGTCTAAGACTGACATAGCAGTGCCGACGGTGGAAATGGAGAAGAAAAACAGCCATACCCGCTCATCACCCATAACTTTGTTTGGTGCCGATCTGTGGGTATATCAGTTTGGTGCTTGTAATCCTTGAATGGGTTTGGTGCTTGTAATCCTTGAATGGGTTTGGTGCCTGTAATTTATGGGTATATGGGTTTCCTTTGAATGAGTTTGGTGCTTGTAATCTGTGGGCATATGGGTTTCTTTTGTATGGGTTTGGTGCTTGTAATTTCCTCTTTGATTCATTGATTTTTCAATCCGATGAAAAGAAAAAAGAAAAAAATTGCGACCAAACCCAGAAACCAACGTGAAAAGGAAAGAAAAGAAAAAAAAATTGCAATCAAACCCAGAAACCAACGTGAAAAGGAAAGAAAAGAAGAAAAAAAAAAAGAACCCGAGCCTAAAAACCCAGTGAAAAGGAATGGAAAAAAAAATTTGCAAGCAAACCCAAAAACCAACGTGAAAAGGAAAGAGAAGAAGAAGAGAATAAAGAAAGTGTGTCCCAAACCTAGCGTGAAAGACAAAAAAAAAAAAAAAAAAAAAAGATAACATGTGTGGAGAGAGCAAAAGGTCTGACTGTGGGACCCTCAGTGCGTGTTTAATTACCAAAATGCCATAGAAACCGTTTCCATAACTTGAAAACACCTAAAATATGTTTTCAGTTTCCATAACTCATCACTCAAAAATCAGAAAATTAAGTGATGGAAACAAAACTTGAAAACAAATCCAAACAATGCTTTTTTTCGTGGGACCCACATATTTTGAGTTACAGATGATAGAAACAGAGCTATGAGTTTTGAAAACAGTAAATCCAAACGGCCCCCTAGCATCTAAATCCAATAGTAACCTAGATAGAATCCTATATTACTCTTTTTAATGTTTATTTTTATATGAGAAATGTCATTTCAACAACATTTTCATAACACTTTTACAGTAAATTCTATGTAATAAGTTGTTATTGACTGTTATGGGTGGGCAAAAAAGTAATTTAAGTTGTGGTTTCAAATTAGAACCAATAAAAGCAATTGCACCTATTCATGGAAAATAGAAAAAGTGGTGAATTTTACACATTTTTGCTAAAAAACTAACCACATCAGTGGGTCTATAACACTGTACATATCCAAAAAAGCTACAGTAACTGTGCATATTTACACGGTTACTGTAGTTTTGTATTTTATTATTAAATCAATTTTTTTTCTCTCTCCTCTCTCCGTTCTCTAGCTAATTCCTTGACTCTCTTAGTCTCTCTATTCCCTTGCTCTCTTCAATCCAAAAAACAAATAATAAGGAGGAAGAACAATAAATCAACTAAAAAAAAAAACTGAAAACTTATCACAAATCCAACACAAAATCAACCCAAGAAAAATAAAAGGAAAACCCATTAAAAAACCAAATCAACCCAAAACTCACGCCGAATCGTCGCTGCCATGGAAGCTTGGGTGGAGTGTTTGCTACTGCCAAGAGAGAGTGAAGTTGGACCCTAGCCACCCGAATTGGGTTAGTGATGGTTCAATGATCGGGTTTAGACTACTATTTATGGTGGTGCTATTGATCTTTGCTGCCACTGGTGTTGGCAAAGGTTTTGGCGCTCTCGGCCTAGGACCACTGCTTATGGAAGATTGTGAGGGACAATTTTAGAGATAGAGAGGAGTGGTTATGTGGTTGGGATGTGGAGAAGAGAGAGAGAGTATTGTTTTGAAAGATGAAAAAATAAAGAGAGAGAGAGAGAGACTGTGTCATGTGTGGTGGTGGATAATGGGTAAGTGAAATAATAAAATAATAAAAATAAATTATTATTTAAAGAAAACATAGTGTATAATACATGATTTGATGTGAGTGTTTTTGCAAATTACTTGTGTAAAATAAAAAAAGTAGGTTCTTTGTGCAAAATAGACAGTAAATTTTACACATACTAATGTGGATGCTCTAACAATTTACCACCTATAATTTGTTGTGAAAATGTTGTAGATGTGACACTTCTTATCCTTTATTGTTTATAAATGTTCCATTCTTATCTCAATGCAATAATTTTGTGATTTTTATATTTTAATAATTAAACAATAATTACAGTAGTTATTATAAGTATTTATTATGCTTGTATTTATATAAGTAAAATTAAAGATTTTATTTGACTAAAAATGATACTCTCTATTTTATTTTTTAGAGCAATGTCATGTTCACAATATTTACACAAATTTTAAGTGACCGATTGTTATTAGTGGGCAAAAAATTATTTTTCTATTATATGAAATTTGATAACTATGATAATTATAAATAGACATTTACTATTATTGTGTTTGTATATGGAATTATATATTCTACCATTTGAAAACCTTTATATTTACAACTCTAAAAACACATTAAAATATAATTATAATTGACATAAAATTGAGAAAATACAATGTTCAAGCAGTATAATAATTAATGGAACCCACTATTATGTACTAGGAAAAAATATGTCATTATTGCACAAAAAAAGTATTGTATAATTAAGCTTAAAATTGTGAGGTCAACAAACCTTTTGTGGCACAATTTTAAAGATCTGACAAAAGTAAATTGTTTGGTTTTATATAAATTATTATATAGATAAGAAAATTATTCAAGATTTTGGGAGTGATAATCACCCCACCCACGTGAATAATAGAATATCCCAAGAGAAATTTGTCATGAATATAGGTACCATGTATAGAATCCACATGTAAGGTTTAACCAAAACAACAAATTCACATGAGTTGTAATTAGTGGTTGAGCCTAAAATTTGATTTTAGGGAGGCAAAATTTATTATCCACACATTAATGTATGAGGCAACTTGGAAAATAAAAGCCAACCACACTAAGTGATATTTTAATACATGAAATATAAAAAATAAATAGCAAATTTGTATTGTGTCTATTTTTTGTTTATTTATATAAATTTGTGTAAATAAATAAATAAACTTGCGTTATTTTGGTTAATATATATTCATAAAATATCTAAATTGTAATAAATTTAGAACTATATCATGATCCTCTTTGCCCTGAAAATTTCAAAGATTAATCTAAAAAATAATATCAAAATAGGCAGTTTGGTATGTAGTTATTTTCATAATTAATTACTTTACATAAAACTTTTTGAAGAAAAATTAATTATTATATAAGAAATTCGAGATCCTATTATCAATTTTGTTATCATTTTGAAAAGAAACAATTTTTTTTCCTTTTTTTAATTAATACTCATTTCTTTAATCTTTTTCCCATCCTTATTTTCCATTATAAATCTTGAACCTTAAAAGATATTAATAAAATAGGAAATATTTTTCTTTCTTAATGAAGTTTGAACTATGAAAAGAATATAATTCATTAGTTATGATATAAAAAAAATAAATGCATAAATGAAATCCATTAATATATATATATATATATATATATATATATATATATATATATATATATATAAAAGATTTTTGGTGGGGCTAAGGGGCAATTCCTACCCCACTCCTTGATTTCACCCTCAGTTAAACTGTACATAAGGTTTGTCTGCCTACTAAAAATCCATTCCTATGAATCCTAGGTGGAATTTTGACTTTTAAAAAAAAACTCAAAAGAATTTATTTAGGTGTAAAAAGAAGAAACCCTTCATAGATAATAACTACAATATTGTGTGTTACTCTGTTAAAGATATTATATTAAAATATAATTTAGTATTCACATGAATAATTTTTTATTATTTTGATCATGATGGGTCTCATGTACTTGTGAGCACATTTATGTATGTCTTACATAAAAGTTTTTCACCCCTTAAAATCAAATATTGAATCTACCACTAATGAAACCTAAAATTGTGTACATAATTATTCCAATAGTTAGTATTTTCTTTTTCCTTTTTGAGAATCAAGAGTTAGTAAATAATTATACTCGTAACATTGTTAGTAAAATCAGTGTATAATAATTTATTTAATTTTTTATTTATCTTCATTTTAATGCCAAACTTTTAAATTTTTTTAATACCTTCGGTCAATAATCCCATCCCCCAAAATTTTTTTTTTTTTTTTAGAGTTTTAATCTATGGCGACAGTGGCGCATCCAGGAATTTTTCTCAGGGTGTTTCTTTAGAAACATAAATTATACAATCTAATAAAAAAGAAATTCATATATTGACAACAACAACAATAAAAAAACACGCAAATACATAAAGTTTACAATTGTCTTTTATGAGTTTTTATATTTTGAAATTGTTGTATGATAGTTTCATTATCAATGCTACAAGCTACATTGCTTTCAATGTACACAACCAAGGAATCATTCATTCACTGAATGTAGAACAAATTATAGAGCAAAATTTAATTTTATTAGCATAAAAAAAAAAACTGAGTGTTCCCAAATTTTTTTTGAAGGGTAGACAAATAAATTTTTTTTAAATTATTATATATAAAAATAAAAATTTCAGGTCAGGGTGATCCTAGGACCACCCTGGCCTTATGGTGGCGTCGCCCTTGTGGCGACTACTTCTAGTGATAGCTTATTATCATTAGACCAAGTCATTAATTAGTTTTTGGTGTATGTGAAGATTGAATCTCAAATCTCTCATTTAATTACCAGAAATTTTACCAGTTGAGCTAATTGGAACCCGCATCCCCTCCCCCTCCCCCAAAACCTCTTTCATTGAAGTGCTATACATTACTTATCACAATATTTACTACGGCCACCTCCTTCATAATCCAATAATTATTTTATATATATATTTGGTATATGATTTCTTTTTTTAGCATGTAGACTTCATAGTTGTGTAAGACTCATATGCTATAAGAGAGATGCATATATTGGATGTACGAAATACTTTCCTCTCATAATCAATATTTTTCTTTTAACTTATCATGAGTGGCAATTTTTAGTTAGATAATGCTCCACTTTTGTTGAGGAAAATGATATTTTCCATTTTTATTTTTGATTATTCTGCACTACCATATCCCATGTCTCACACAGTGGAGTGTGTCTAAGATAGTCTAGGGAAATAGCCACACCCTTACCCTCACCTTGGAGAAAATCTATCATGTTCTGGTTATATGTATCCTCCATTTCACATGGAATGGTCCTACAAGTGTGGTGTCCACCTTTATGTGAGAGCATGAATACATATAGTCGAAACATGTAATACCACCCCCTTTTTTTCTTTGGTAGACTAGTGAAATTACAATATTTTGCTTATAATGGATGAAAGACAAAGTTTGGCAACAAACCTAGTTGTAGCTTAAGGGTACAACTTCACTTTTTTTTTTTCTTTTTTATGTGAATTTTGACAACTCCACAATTTGATTACATTTTCTTCTTATATCATCTATTCTTAAATTTTCAGACAATAAAAAATCAATAGTTATGTTATCAATAAAATGTTTAAATTTTAAAATTTTGTTGCTTAAAATTGTACATAAAAAATAAGTTTATAGACTGAATAGTAAATAACATCCAATTAGCATGAAATTGGACATGTGTGTTAAGAATATAAAGAACATGCAAACCAATGATTAGATTTTCAAAATTTGTAGCCTTGTAAATTTTTTGTAGGGTGTTATAGCATTAGAGCATTCTAATTAGCTCGTACAAATTTTTTTGTTTATTTTACGATAAGAGCTTACTTTTTCTAGTTTACATGACTACTTTTCAAAAACACCCATATCAGATTATTTATTCTACACTTTATTGCATTAAAATATCAATTTTTTTAATTTCTTAATTGTTTTTCTTTCTTCACATATAACAACTACTATTCACTTTCTTTCTTCATCTTTAAGATATGTAAAGAAAGAATTAAAAACTAAATAGTGTCAATGTAAATTTACACGATTCCTATAACAACTTTGTAAATTTAAACATTTTTAGTTTGACTGATGTGTGTGATTTTGGGGTTTGGATGTGTAAAATTGAGCACTTTTTCTATTTTGCATTGATAGATACAAATGCTCTTAGGCTAATAGCCAAATTTTCTACTTTGATGAATTTACAAAGTTACAAAAGTTTTTTTAATAGAAATTACATGCGCGTGGGACATACGTTGCATCTTAGTCCTGTACTTTATATTTCTCTCTTTCTTGTATTCTTCTTTGATTATAAATGCTTCATTCACGTCTCAAATCTCAATCAAATAATTTTGGGATTATTATATATAATTTTTTTAAACAGGATTATTATATATAATTATTATTCTTAATAATGTCCAGAATGAAATATGTACAACATATGATATTTACATATTTCAATTAACCTAAGGCAGAAAGCATGCAAAAAATTTGGCATAAAAATAAAAATAAAAATAAAACGTGAATAAAAGTATGTACAAGTGCATTACGGTTTGAATGAAAAATTCAGGACACAAAGAACAAATTTATAGATTAGATCATATCTTGTTATATTTCAATTTAATAGTATATCTATTCTATTTTAGGATCTGTTTGTTTTAGCTTAAAATAATAGTTTCTTTCACCACCATCTTGCACACATCTTTTAAAAAACTACTTTTTAAAAGGTATAGTTGAACTTTTACACGACATATCTTTTATACAAAATATGCCAATAAAAATAAGTTCATTTAAAAAAAAAAAAACTCTTAGTATATAAACTAATTATGTCAGAATTATAAAAAAGTGAGAAAAAAAAAACTAATATAGGCTATTATTTAAGTAATTTAATAATGTAATTATGTATTCCTTCAATTATTTATCCTATTTTCAAGCAAACTAATAAAGAAAATTCATATTATTTAGTTTCTCATATAATTTAAAATCTAATTATAGATTAAAAAATCTCATCATCTAAATTATGAGGATTTTTTGGATTATTAAAAATAGATGAGTAATGCTAGAGATACAAAAATTATGTTATAAAAAAAATTACAAACTGCTGATGTGGTGAGTGATTATTAGTAAATGAAAAAAGTGATATTAATGGTAGGTCTAGATGAAAACCAGTAAGAAGTTGGCCACAACATAAGTTTGTAAAATAGTTTGTGTATGTGGATTATGATGTTATGGCATTTTGAGAATAATTATTCATTAAAATTAAAATTTTAAATTTGTCATAATTACAAACTCCTTTTTATGTGTTTGAAGTTTGGTTCATCAACTAACTAATAGATGATCATGCTATTTCCTTTGATAACAGTATGGAAAGGATCCTTGAACGATATGAGAGATATTCATATGCAGAGAGGCAGCTTCTTGCAAATGATCTTGAACCAAACGTGTGTTTTTCAATCCATTGAATAAATTTCAAATTCAAGAATCTTATTAGATACAAGCTAACTCTAGCTTCTGACTGATGTGGCTTACCAGTTTTCTTATTTTTCTATTTCAAAACCAAAATGGCAATCAATATTACAGATTGCAACTGCCACACCAGTTGGACAGGGAGTATAAAGAGTAAGTATAAAGAATGGTACTTTTGTTGACTGAACCCATTAATTTTTTCTAGGGAAGCTGGAACCTTGAACATGCAAAGCTTAAAGCAAGGATGGAGGTGTTACAAAGAAATCTAAAGTACAAACTTGAATACAGGCAGTTATGTACTTTGTTATAATGAAAGAAACAGCAGAAACGTTTACCTTCTTCCTCTTCTTTGCAGGCATTTCAGAGGAGAAGAACTTGATTCCTTGAGTCTTAAAGAGCTTCAGAGTTTGGAGCAACAGCTTGATTCTGCTCTGAAACATATAAGGACAAGAAAGGTAAAAATCATTGTAATAGTAAATGTTTTTAGTTTTTGGTGTTGTGGTGTGAGCCAAAACTTTTATGGTTAATAAAATAATCTTTCACTTGCAGAACCAGCTTATGCACGAATCCATTTCAGATCTTCAGAAAAAGGTAAGCCCCAGCTGCCTCACCCTCATGTTTTATAACTGATGTAGCAGAGAACCACCTAACTAATAAATGTCAGACAATTTTCATTATTATTCATGAGTATTGTTATCTTTTTCTTTTTTGATAAACTCATGAGCATAGTTTATCTAACTGATAAATGGCAGACAATTTTCATTGTTATTCATGAGTCATCATAGATGTGGTCCTCACAATTATTAACTTTGTATGGTCCTCTATTATGAAGCTGAAAACCTTATGGCCCTAAAGCGATGCCTTATTGATGATGTCCTTGAATATAGACGTTAAATTACTATTTCCTAATAGCTTAAGTTTTTGAGAGAATTGATAGGTATTTGGAGAATCAGTAATTTAATATGAAATTAGAGCAGAAATCATGAGTTTGATCCATAACTTTGAGAAAATTTGGCTATAAACTTGGTCATAGCCTAATGCTACCACTCCATTTGATATCTTTTTTATTGGATGTGAATTTTGATAAATATATTATTGAATTACATTTCTTCATATATTCTTGTAAAAATTTTAGAATATTAAATATCAATACCAAAGTCATCAATCAAATGTTTAAATTTTAAGTTTATGTAGTTTAAAATTATGTATAAAAAATAAGTTTATGGGTTAAATAGTTAATAATATTTGATTGACACTATATTTGATATATGTGTCAAGAACATAAAGATTATGCAATCTAACGATTAGATTTTCAAAGTACATAGCTATGTTAATTATTTTAGTGGGAATCGTAATGTTAAAAATACATAACTAAGTTTGTAGTTAAATTTTGTCCCCCCCTTACTTTACTCTACCATCCATTTAAAATGTTAAAAATTTCATGTGTTGGGTCCCACTTATTAAGGAATGTCAGAATTATAGTTAAATAATTAAATTCATCATTTTTTAATACCTTAAATTTTGGGGACAATCAGTAATTCAACAATAAAAAAAAGGCTTTACATACAATATACATTTTTTAGCTACATCATAGATACATTAACCATGGCTTTATATAATATCGTAGTTAATACCATGGTTTTGTGATAACACATATTACCTTGATTTTATGCTTTACCGTACTAGACATATGGTACGTTTGGTACATTGAATGATAATTGTGGGGATATGTGTCAAACCCGTCTTGGAGGTGGGTCGAGGACATTGGGTGGTCCACATAGAAATGTGATCTCGGCCCAAGAACGAATGGGTTGTGGAAGGCCCAATGCTGAGCCCATGACCCTGACTAGGCACCAATATGCATACGAGGATCCAGACTAGTGTCAGCCACAAGTTATAAAGTAGTCTGACACGGTCAGACTAATGGGGCTTGCCGTTGATCTCAAATTTGAAAAGGGGGAATAGTGCCATAGACTCATAAGGGCACTTGGATCCTTGATTTGGTGGATCCCACACACATGTGAGGGATTCCAACAAGAGGGTATAAAAGGGGAGGGAGGTAAGAGGAGAAGGGGTTGAAAAATTTGAGGAGTGAAATACGAGAGGAATGAGAGGTACACACTGGGGAACTAATATCTCATAAAAGAAGGGGGCAACTGGGTCAGAGAATTTTATTCTCAGCCAAAGCTTAGAACTAGATTTAGTGAACCACCTTGGAGGCCTAGCCCATCGTAACTAACAATTGCTCTTGGGACCTCCCATCATGGGCTGAAAGCATCCCAAAAGAAAACAAATAGATTAAGGGCCCAAGGCCAAATTCAGGGTTTTGGGGTTTGGTCACCACAATAATTATGTTAGTAATGGTGATATGTAATATAAGGTGATGTAATGGAATAACTATACCTATAATATGTTTGGTTGTAAAATTTTGTATTTTTGGAAATATAACAATTTTATAATTATTATGCATATAGAGATGGTTTGTATTTTTGGAAATATAAGAGCATTCATAGTGATGGTGTTTTTTGCACCTCAAAAATCTACTTTATCTATTTTACCACATCACTTTACGATACATCTAATATCAAATATTCTATTTTTTAACACTTAATTTAAAATAATATAAAAAACTTATTAAAATAATAAAAAACAACCACTACAAAAACTTATGGCAACCGGCCATAGTCACCTCCACCACCTGCCACAACCACGGGCAACTACAACCAACCACAAAAAAAAAAAAAATCACAATTCATCACCACCGGCCACAACAACCCACCATCATAACCACAACCCATTGCCATAGCCAACCCATGGAACCCACAACTATAGCCACAATCAACCACCATCACCACCACAACCAAAATCCACGAAACCCATACCCAAAATCAACCACCACCACCAAACCCATATGAACACACAGAAAACAAAAGGCCAATCACAACCCAACACATACCTAAATTTTGATCTCAATCCCGATCGTCACAACAAAGAGGCAGCAAAGGGGTAGTGAGAGGAGGAATAGAGAGAGGGGTAAGGCGAAGAGATAGAGAGTAGAGGAAAGAGAAGAAGGAGAAGAGACTGAGAGACAACAATGAGAGAGATAAGTGGAACTGGCAGGGAAAGACTGGTGCAGTGAGGAGAAAGAGAGAGAGAGAGAGAGAGAGAGAGAGAGAGGGGTGCGGCAGAGAGAAGTCAGAGCAAAGAGGAGAGACGAGAGAGAGAAAGAAAGAAAAAGTAGTAGCAGTTGCTACAGTAGTATGTTACTAGTAACAAATTACTGTAGCAAGTGGCAATTTTTTTTTAAAATCTTTACCACCATTGATGTAGTGTGTATTTTGGTTGTTGAGAGCTAAAAATAACTTTTTGGAGGTTTTACCTCCTTCATTGTGAATGCTCTAATAATCTCTAAAGTTATTACATATATTAAAGAATAGATATTATTGCTACTATGCACCCTTGACGTGATGGTCACTCTACAAGTACAAGTTCTTGTGGGGTGGAGGAATAATAGGCGGAGTTTAAGTCTCTTAGAGGTAGCATCATACACATATATATTTTTTTTGATAAGTAAGAATGATATATATACGAAAGGCTACTCTATATACATATACACTTAGATTAGGTTAAAATAGAATTTATATCTCAAAAAAAATAAAAAAAAGGAATAGATATTGTTGAGTCCCAATCTAGTCCTGTATGAATTACTAAAATTAACTAACAATTTCAATCAATCAAACTCTGCATAAATCCACAATTATAAAATCAATTGCAATATATTTCTCAAGAAATCTCAAATTTATATTCCTTGTGTAAAGAAAAAATATTCTTTGCTCTCACGCACACTCATTGTGGTTTCTTCTTCTTTTCACACATACTCACTGCACACTGTGATATATTTGTCTTTCTTCACTTTGCATCATTGAACAAAACCCCCCACAAATTCTTCTTGATTTGTGCGCTTCTATAAAAAAAAAAAATCAACAAAACCCAAAATTTTTTGTATCTCTCATTGTGCTACCTACCAAGCAAAAATTCATTTTCTTCTCTTGGTTTCATGTCCAATTCTATTATTTTTTTCTTCACCCCATAGGGGGGGACCCTTGGGCTAAAGTCATTAAATTCTTCACAGCACAATCTATTTATAATACTTCAACTTCTATTCCTTGGTGGACAAGGACTACAATACTTCTATGGAAAGGAATAGGTTTTTCTTTCACTAGAAGGAATATTTTTTTTTTTTTTTCATGTCATTAGATATCCAAAAATAACGAAATTAATTTTTTCTTCTTCAACTGGGAAATCTGTTTAACTTTCCAAGTCACATTTGAAATTTGAGGCAATTTAGCAACAACTATTACACACCTTCTAAAGAGGAATGAATAGAAATTGAGTTGTGATTATGGAATAGAAATTTCTAATGAATAACTATTACATATAACAAAGATATTGAGTTGTGATTCTAAAAAAAACAATACAATAAAGGTATAACTTTTTTTTTTTTTTTTTTTTTTTTGAGAATCAGGTATAACTTGTTTGGAAGTAGGTTATTAAGCCAAACCAAGTCACGCTTTGCTACTATTTATCCCTCTTACTTTAGAGATTCACTTAAATGATTTTAATAGTAACAAGAAAAAGCTCCTGTATGGTTCCACCAACTAGCTCATGTACTTCCCCACGAAGTTGTCCTTTGTTGATGTCTTGCATATGCCATTCTTAGGTCACTATTTCCTTGTCATTTTGTCAATATCCTTCAGGCATCGGTGTATTGTAGTCTTGCTTCAACCAAAATAGTCATTCTTTGGTCTCCATATGTCGTTTGTTGTTGCCAACTGTCTCACATTTTCTATATTCCATACCAGGCCTGATCCTCTATACATATGATAAGTTCCAGTTCTGTTATATTTTCCATATTGGTCTTACTCTCCAAACTCTGAGGTTTCTTCAAGTTTCTACCTTGAGTTTAAACAAAGGGAAATGTTAAGGAGCACCACAAGATTTCCCTTAATAGGTTGTGTTAAAAAAGGACAAAGAGTTATTAAAAAGAGTGCCAAAGAAAATAATAAAAATTGTTAAAAAATTATCAGAAATGACAAAAAGCTACAAAAAATTATAAAAAAAAAAAATGTGTAAAAAAATGTTGTTAATGGGCACCTTACGGTGCCCGTTAACACAACCCTTGAAGAAATAATAAAATACAATAAGTCATACTATAAATACTTAAAAACCATAGCTGTATACTACTATGGGTAGTAGTTTTGCAATTCAACATGCGATGCAATTATAATTTATAGATTACCTTATACTATTTCTCCTATATATATCACATACTCCATCCGTTGTAATTTTCTACTCTATACATAGGCATTCAAGTTGAAACACACTAAATTTTATTTCTGCTCTCTATTTCTTGCTCTTTATCTCACTTGCTTTCTCAATTCATGCATTTTTTGATAGTGTTTGGACAAGTTTCTTAATTTCTAGGAAAATCATTTTTGGACAAAACTTGGCTATAAACTTGGTTGTAAACTTAGGCTACAACCTCATTTAAAAAAAAAAAACTAACATTGCTACATATTTTAAAAATGACAAAATTTAGCTACAAAATTGGTTATAGTCTAAGAATACAATCTTACTCAATATCTTTTTATTGAAGGTGAATTTTGACAAATCTACTGTTGTATTACATTTTCTTCTTATATCCTCTGTACTTGCAAAATTTCTAAAAAATTAAAGATCAATAGTTATATCATCTATCAGTTGTTTAAATTGCCAATTTTTATATAATTGTTTAAAGATCAATTATGCATAAAATATAATCCTATAGCAACTAATATCGGATTAATACAAAATTTTACATGCTTATTAAGAGCGTAGAGAACAAGCAATCCAACGGTTAGAGTTTTGAAATATGTAGTAATGTTAATGATATTAAGTAAGGTTGTAGCCTTATGTTACAACTAATGTTGTAGCTAATCTTTATCATTTTGAAAATTTAACTATTGGATTGCATGTTCTTTATGCTCTTAATATTCATGTCAAATTTTATATCAATCGAATGTTATTTACTATATGATACATAAACTTATTTTTTATGCATAATTTTAAACTACAAAAACATGTAATTTAAACAATTGATTAATAACATAACTATTTATCAAGAAAATGTAATTTAATGATGGATTTGTCAAATTTTACATTTAATAGAAATATATTTAGTGAAGTTGTAGCTAGCCTTAAACTACAGCCAAGTTTATAGCCAAACTTTGTTCTTCATTTTTTTTTTTCATTTCTAATTTTCTGGATCCAAAATGATATTTTTTGAAAATTGAGGATTCTTATTTTTATTTCTCTTTACTTCTCCTTCTCTATTAAAAAAAATGTATTTCTCTTATTTTATTATTTCTTTTCTCGTTTTCTCTTTTCTTTTTCCCTCTTAATTTTCTCCTTTAGCTTCAATTTGTGTGTGTTTTTTTCGATGATCTTGTTTCGTGGCTTTTTCAAGGGTTTCGTGGGTCACGATGAAGTAAACAATGCAAGCTCTGACTCCCAACAAAATAAACAAAATATTTTATCGATATATTATCAATTTTTGATAGCAAAATTGACGGCTGTGGCTCACAGTAAAATCAACAACAATTTTTCTACCGATTGATTTTCGGTCATTGATTTCTGCCAATATTGGGTTTTCTTCATCAATCTAAGTTATAAAATAGGTTTTTATAGTAACTTTGCTAGGAAGTATAGACACTTCATTTAAGATGCCATATCTGTGTTGTATCAATGTCGTACTTGTGTCATACCAGTTGTTTCATGTTATAATTTTTGAAAAATGGCTTATGTTATTGTATTGGACCTGTACCTATGTTCGTATCCATGCTTCCTAGTAATTCTCCCCACCCTCTCTCCCCCCTCCTCCTTTAACTTGCTACCTTAATTAAGTTTTTGTAAATTTTTACGATAAAATTAGTTAATTTTGTTTACCAATGATCGTTTTTTTTATAATGTAAATTCATTAATCTACCCGAGTAGACCAAAGAGAACGGGCTCATTTCATCCTATTTAAGTTTAGTTGTACTAATATAACAAGAAATTTTTTCAAATGATATGAACCCTTGAAATGAGCCAGAACCTCCGTTTGCAAAGGGTTCATACTCTGTCCCGCTTGGTGGACACATTCATGCTAAGCCAAGGTCCTAAGTCTCCGAGTCAGCCTATGCATTTTTGATGAATTCTACACTTTTGATGAATTCTACATCTATGGCCATATTGTTCACAGAAACATTGAATATCTGATTTGTTCAATTTTTTAAATATAATTATTGTAAATTTTTCTATTTTATGTTGCTTTTGTAAATTCATCATATATGCTGGCTCTTCCTCTCTTTTTGTTGGGTAGTTGATGCATTTGGGTCTTGTATTTAGATTTTTTTTTCATCACATCTTTTTTGTGGTGGGATCCCATAGGCAATGAGAACTTTTTTTGTTCTCATTGTGAATGAGTTTCTTTTTATTTTTTAGGGTAATTGTTTTTAAATAGAGACTGTAATTATATTGGACTTATGTTTGGAATAAAGTTATATTTTATTTTGTATTATGCTTATTATTTTTAAAAAAAAATTAATTGCATAGTATTTTTATAATAAATCATTATCTAAAATAAAATATATTTTCTATAATGACAACCTAATACAGTTATGTTTAATATAATTACTTTTCAATAAAAGTTTAAGAATAATACCAAACCCAATGTCTTAAAAGAACGTATTAGGTCATAATGTATTTTTACATTTATATATAGGCTTACCAAACGCAACTTTAACGAGTGACCTTGAAATTCATGTTATTTGATGGGTTGCCTAACGTATTACATGACAGGATAAGGCATTACAGGAGCAAAACAACTTGCTTGCAAAAAAGGTAAAACTTTTTATGGTAACAAATGTGAATTCTTCTTAGCACCAATGGCTTCAAAATTTAAAAAATATATGTTACATGATACATTTTGTGCAATCTTCAGGTTAAGGAGAAGGAGAAAGAAATAGCCCACCAGGAACAATGGGAGCAGCAGAATCATACCTTGGAATCATCCTCCGTCCTTCCCCAACCATTGCAGCCTTTGAACATTGGGTTTCTCTCTCTCTCTCTCTCTCTCTCTCTCTCTCTCTCATTTGCAATGTGCATATATGCATGCATTGTCTTATGTGTGCATGTGTGCATCTAACATGTGTATATATATGGAGTCAGTATCTGACCCTCTTACATAGGGATAAGTCTCACGCTTGTAGTCTGCTCCCATGTGATGGAGCATTATATATACCCATTGTACCCGACAACATTTCATGTATATGACTTTGCTACTAATGTGAGTAGTTGGTTGTCTTTGTGCATATTCTTGTCATACATGGTATGTGCCTAATTAGATAAAATTTGGAAGCCTAAAACACCATAAGAAAAAGATCAAGAGCATCGCTTACTTTGTAGGATCAAAGCATTGAACCAGAACTTTGATTCTTATTCAAGATTTATTACATATGAAAACTAAAGATGGTGAAACTATATGCAATGCAGCGGGTCTTACCAAGCAAGTGGCAATGGAAGAGAGGAAGAAACAACTCCATCTCAAAATCAAGCCAATACACTCCTACCCCCTTGGATGCTTCGTCATCTTAATCAATAGAATGACATATACATATATCTATATACCCATTGGGCTCGAGCTCCTATCTATGCAATTTTTTTATGTCTCTTTGTGCGCTTAGATATGGATGTGATCCTGAATCTTAACATTGTAAACTGTGTTGTATTGATGCTTGATAGAACAGTCTCAAAATGTTTGTTACTATGCGTGGCTTTGTGTACTTAGATATAGATAAAGACTTGCGAAGTAACTTGGTAATAACCGTTATCAACCCCCACCCTCCCAAAAGAGAGAGAGAGAGCCTTTTATCATTATGTATTCATAAGTGCTGTGTTTGAACTTCGAAGTGTATAATTGTCCCCTTGGCAGTTGGCATGGAGTTGCTGATCTGCATCTCGCTCTTTCAAATTTAGTTTTCATTACTAGCCCATGGAGTTGGATTTTGCTTTCACTGAACATCTGAACTAAAACGCTCAAAACTAGTGTAGGGATCTTAAAGAGATTCTTGAGGTATCTTGAATTTAATAGAAAGCAACCATTGATGGGGTGCTGGAAGGATGACAAACCTGTGTCAATGTCTAAAAAGCTGCATAATTTTCGGGATTTAATGTTTAACTTGAGAAAAATGAAGCATATTCTTATGAATATGGTACATATTTTGGCTTCCTGAGTTTTTGTATATGGTAGGTGTATGCTGATTGGTGAGAGTAGTCCGGCATTATATTGTGTATTGCTAGGAATCTGCCCTAATTTAATTAGATCTTGTGAGATGAAAAAAATAGAGAAAATTTGTGAAAAGAAAGCAATTACATCACACAAGATATATGTGGTTTGGCAATGTGTCTTTGTCTACAGAGATGTAGTGATCTCACCATGTCAAGAAAAATTACGAAGGCAGTTACAATACAGTTTTTCAATACAACAAACTCTAATTCGAAGTTACAAATAAATATCTCAAACAATGGCCGCAAAAACAGGGCCAAAATTTTTCACATGGTCTAATTAAGTTTTTCAAAAATTCTCATTTACAATAAATTCTGTAAGCCCAAAAGTATGAAAATTATTATTTATTATTTATCTAGATTATTAAAATACACCAACAGTAAGCCTTGTTATTGTTAAAGAATAATAATTTTAGGTCCTAATCCTCACTTTCTTTGGACACTAATGTTATTGCAAATGTATTTTATGAGCTTGTAATAATTAGCTATGGGGATGAAGGGTGATAAGTGTTTTGAGAATTGATTAGTTCCAAGGGTGTTTGGTACACCCACTCAAACACACATTTTCAATTTTTAAACAATAATACACGTATTTTCATACATTTTTTCACTCATATGTATTTTCACACATGTATTCAAATTAAACAACAAAACACATATTTTCAAACACGTGTACCAAACACTCCCTCAGATTTTGAAAAGATGTGAGCAAAGGTGTACATGATAATCTTTTGTGTTTGAGAGTGCTCTCATATTATACAGTTATCCTACGTGAACTCCCCACTTGTTGATCATGCTATTATCTTAGATAGCAAATCTCATACGAGAATCAAACCTAAAATTTCATCTCAAGAACTTGCATAGACATCTATCTCATAAATCATGAGCTAGATAAAATTGTGGAAGTTCTTTTCTTTTATATAATTACTTTATCATGTTTTAGTTTATGTTATATGAATATAGCCTATAGGTGTTACGCCTATATAGTCAGACTATATAAACCCATTAATGTATATATAATACATGCATGCATATCCTCTATGTAACATCAGAAATTATGTAGGTTTTACTACATGGTGCATGTGCTGTTTTCGTTATAACAAAAGGAAAAATTAGATAAAGTTCATATAAAAGCAGGGGGGAGAACTAAAATTTTATAAATGGGGAAATAGTAATAAATATAAAATTGAAATTGAACCAATTTGGTAGTGTTATATAAGAAATATGAAGAGTTTGGGGGCTAACCATGTTTATTTTGAAAATTTTATGTGAATTTAGGGGTAAAAATCTAATTTTTGAGAAGTTTTGGAGGCCAACTATATATTTTTTGAAAAATCTAAAAAACTTTAAGGACAATTTTATAAAATTAGAAAAGTTTGGGAGTCCATGGCCCCACCTTTAAGGGCAATTTTATAAAATTAGAAAAGTTTGGGGCCATGGCCCGACCTTTCTAAGTGGGTCCACCCCTGTATACAAGTGAATGCAAGTAGTAAAATTGCTAAAATCTGCGTTCCATTCTTCTTGTAAGAGTGAGAGCTTTTTTTTTATTTTCAAGGTAGCAGTGGTCTGTTTCGTACATGTATTTAAATATATATTTTTAGTTTTTAAACAATATTATACGTATTTTTAATTTTTTATACACTTTTTTACCCACACGTATTTAAAAAAAAAACATTATTAGAACAACATTACCAAACGAACCCTAGATATTTTCGTAGTGTTTGAACTCTTTCAATTATTGACAACTTAAGGTTTCAAATTTAATGTGTGAAAGCAAAAATGAGAACCCAAAAGACAAAAAAAGAGAAGAAAAAAGTTATGATATATTGTTAGCCCCGTGTAATCATTTAATGGCTTATGCAAATCAGTTACATTCATCGTTGTATGCACTAATTAGAATTAGCAAGCAAACAAGAACTCATAAGTAGCCCACCGAGTAATTGCATGAGATTACGAGTCTAAATCTTCTGTCCCATTTTTCCTGCTCCACTCTATACTTCACCAATAAAAACTTGTCACGTGTTCACCTAATTAATTAAATACTACTATTATTGACTTATTAATGCTATCGTTATTAATTAATAGTAGTATTTAATTAATTAGGTGAATACGTGACAAGTTTTTATTGATAGAGTATAGAGTGAAGCAGGAAAAATAGGACAGAAGATTTAGACTTTGAGATTACCGCTTTGGAGAGTTGCAAGTGCTATCAAAATGGGTTTTTTAGGCATAAGTGCATAATATGTCTGCTTCATCAGCTTTTGTTCATGATGATTATACAGTACTTGCGAAGTCTAGCTAGTGCATTGCATGTGAGGCTCTCTTACGAAAGTCTACCTCTTGTTCATTGTTTTCACACAAAGATGTGTCCAATTTCCTATAACCATGATGAGAAATGGCCGTCAGTCATCAAAAAATCAGACTGTCATGACCATTAATTGAACAGTTGTCTTAATCCGTATCAATCATAAAACACACACCAATGTTCTAGAAGTCGGTAGCCTAAAACTTCTTGTGGTGGTGCCCCAACCCCAAGCCATTTCATGAAATTTTATAAAAAAGACAAAAATTGAGTCATGTGTTCTGTTCACGAGACACAAGACGATTTCTTTTAAAAATTAGGATTCTCATTTTAAATAATGTTAATAATAATAATAATAATTAATGAGTAGAAGTAGTGATAATATAATTAATCTTGACAACAATACATTTTATCAAATATATCGCAAAGCTTTTAAGAGAATTGAAAGTGAATTAAGATAATCCTTTTTGTAAATTAAATGTTAATGATTGAAAATATGGTATGATTATGAAGCCAAAAAGAAATGGCTCTTTTTGTTTTTGAGTTTTAAGAGGATGGGAGGAGACGTTTTATTTTTTTTATAATTTTTAAATCGGTCAATAATTTTGTGTCGTGTGCATAATGAAAAATTATTAAGTACTATTAGAAGAGTCTTAGAAGAGTGGTGGTGATATCTTTTCTCTTACATAAATGTGATAGATATTTCAATGTTTGTGATATTTACTATTATGTGTATTAGTGATATTTACTATTAATTGTATTATCTGTGAGATAATGGAGGAGTATGAATAATTACTCATCTATACCCTTTGAAAGTTAGAGATTATTCCAATACAGTGGCATGCATTAATTGTAATTTCTAATTTTGTATGCAAGTCAACGAGAGGATTGAAAAAAGTGGCAAACAATACAAGCAAGTCACTTTCGAGTCATTTCTTATTCATGGAATTTTGCCGAACTTCTGGAAACAGCTGCTGTGATCCTAATTCAATTGCAATGTGTCATGCCTGCCTTGTTCTTGGGATTCAGATATACTATAATAAAATAAAAGAATGAAAAATAACAATTATAATACGATATACAATGTATTTAACGAATAATATACTGAATCGTGGAGTCTTTGAGATTTTATTTAATATCTAATCTATTAGAAATTTATATATCTTGCTCAATATTAATAAAACACTCTAATTGACAAGCTGACTTTGTCTGCTTAATTATAAATTATTTACATATATTAGATTCTGATACAAGAGGAGATAAACTCTAATGTTCTCATTAATAATTGATCTATCAAATGTGTAGAACCAATAAAAGAAATCACATATTATAAAACTTCATGGTTTGCACGTTTATGGTGATGGAGAACCCGACAATACGGTAAAAAAACACAAACAGAAAGAGACTAATTTGTATTGACTTTATAGAGAAGAGTCATGAAAACGAGTGCCACAAAGATGAAACAGTAGTTGCGGCCTGACCTTATATATATGTATACACACCTAGCTGGCTCTATTTTCCCACCAAGACCCTTTCTCATTGTCAAGCATTCATATGGGCAGGAAAAGAGTAGTGCAAAGTGTGTGTCTTGGCCGTGCTCCGGCTTGTTCTCGAATATGTTCCTTATTTTTTAGAACCAAACCCACCTCTGGTTCCATTCGTGGTAATCAGAAAACCGAGGTTTCGAGCAATAGCAGGGATGACTTTAGCCACGATGACCCTGCAGAAGGGTTTAAAGCTGGACCGGAGATTGGCAACAAGATAATGGTAGTTGTTGATTCGAGCCTTGAAGCTAAGGGAGCTCTTGAATGGGCACTCTCTAACACAATCCAAACCCAAGATACCGTTATTCTTCTTCATGTAGCCAAGCCCTCCAGACGAGGTGAGATTATTATTATTATTTTTTTTTTTTTGGTTTTTGGTGACATGTTAATTTGTAGTAATCTTAACAGATTTGTTTTAGTTATTGGTACAGGGTCTAATGGTAAGGGTAACCTAACGGCGTATGAATTTCTTCACTCCATGAAAAATACGTGTCAAACGAGAAGGCCTGGGGTAAGTCGTATACTCGTATTCAATTTTGATCTTTCTACTTACAATGTTGGTCGTATATATCGATCAGAGAGAGGTCAACTTTGTTTATGTTTTTTAATTTATTTTTAGTATTTTATCAGTGAAGAATGCTTATTGTATTCAGTGGCACAAAAAATTGAATTTCATGATCAATATAAAAGTATTCTAAAATGTGAGTGCACATCTTTTAGCTTAATAAATGAAAAAAAGAAGAAGAAAAATAATAAGAAGAGTTGTCTTGTGTCTATGTCTTGTCTCTTTTGGGTAAGGTACATCTAACGTTGCTGATCCTCGCAATGTGTGCCTGTGTATGTAAAAAGTCAACTATATGTAAGGTGCTGAGAGATACATATATAATTGCAATTTTGCAATGATTGTCATAGTTCATTAATTAAACATAGACATGCTTTCTTAGAAAAATATTTTACGTAAGAGAATGACAAGTTTCTCCTTGAAACATTAACACAGTTAGTTCCTGAAGTTTGTTGTGTGTGCTATGCTTTGTTTCGAATAGGTGCAAGTTGAGATGGCTTTGCTTGAAGGAAAGGAAAAGGGTCCAATAATAGTTGAAGAAGCAAAGCAACAGAGAGTGTCACTATTGGTCATTGGACAAAGAAAGAAATCATCTATATTATGGTGCCTAGTGAAGAGATGGGCAGGAAAGAGGGATCGCAGCAGCGAAGTTGTGGAATACTGTATTCAAAATGCTTCATGCATGACAATTGCAGTGAGGAGGAAGAGCAAGAAGCTTGGAGGGTTTTTGATTACAACCAAGCGACATAAGAATTTTTGGCTTTTAGCTTAATATAATTGTTGATAATTGTGTTAGATAATTTGGCTGTGGAACGTCTGAGACTTGGCATATATATAT
Source organism: Castanea sativa (assembly GCF_040712315.1). NCBI lineage: Eukaryota > Viridiplantae > Streptophyta > Magnoliopsida > Fagales > Fagaceae > Castanea > Castanea sativa. The sequence goes on along the minus strand of NC_134016.1, from coordinate 33,827,235 downwards.
ATATATATATGATATATGCCAGCTCTGCTTGGGAGTTCTGTCTGTAAATGTAAAGTTTGTTTCAAAAAAATGGAATTTATGTTTTTTGATAAAAAAGAAGAAGAAGAAAAAAAAGGATATATTAATAAAAAAATTTTAACATATCAAACTAATGTTCAAAAAGTCCTTATGCACATCAGCACATGGCTACAAAATCAAATGTGTCTAATCCTACTTTTTCAAGTAAATAATATATATAATTCCAACTTATCATTGTTCTCACACCCTCTTACGATTTTAAAATTTTGGGGTTCTTAACTTATACGCGATACAATTCCTAAATATAGATATCATATGTTATATAATTAACATTTAAGTTGGAATTTGTGGTTGTGTCAAATAGTTATCTTCTATATATGGCTACACTATTTGTGCCATTTGATTACCCTTTTGTTAGCATATTTCACACATTTTTCATGTTTTTAGTATTGTAAACAAATTGTGCAAAGGCATATAGAGATTTTTTTTTTTTAATAATAATCAGGCATATAGAGATTCTAATTAGATCCTCTCACCTCAAAGTGTTGCAAGTTACAACTTAAGAACCAATTTCAAGCCCCTTCTCACTAGGTCAGATGTTAAAAGAGATTGATCTCTATTAATTAATTCAATTACCTAAGTTGATTAATTATTCAAATTATATGCAAATTACATGAAAGAACAATCAAATCACCATATTAAATTAAATGCAGTGGAAAATAAATTTGACATGACGATTTGATCACAATGGGGAAAATCTTTGAGACAAAAACCCTACAAAGTGAATTTTAGGTCACCACTCTCAAAAAACCCACTAATCAAGAAATAAGCAATTACAAGAATAATGAATCTTACTCCATTGTCCTATCCTAAAATACTAACCTATAGTTAAACCTTTACTCCAATCTCCAATTAGATTTGATCTTGTAGAAGCCTTCTCCTTTGCATGGATCCTAGTATGTGACTAACTTCACAACAACCATTTTGATTGTTATAGTTGATATGCAGCAGCTTCACACAAAAACAACAATAAGATCTTCGATTGTTGGTACTGGAGACTTTACTTGGTACAAAACCCATATGCACACAAGAGTAGGTTCAAAAGGTGGAGGCTTGGGTTTCAATATGAAAACCTTATGAAAAATTAGGAAGCTCTAAGGTTTTCTATCTCTACCACCTTAATCAAATAGGAGCTTAATGGGTTTTTAAATAGGTCTCATATTAGGTTACACAAACTCATAAACAAATAGCCACTTAGAATAATATGTTACTGTCTATATTAGAAATCTTGTAGCTTGATAGATCAAGAGGTATTGAATTTCATTAATTCTCAATATATTGATTGGTATCAAGGAGGTTTTAGAATGAGGCTGCATAGGATTAGTTTTTAGGAGGTTTTAGGATTGAGAGGTATTATGTTTCTAGCTATATCAGAAATCTCTATAACTCTCAATAGAATAGTCGCATAGAACGAAAACATAACACATTCTTAATGCAATCAGCACCCAATTCAATTTTGTCTTTGTTCCTAAAGGGTTTTAGGATGAGGCTGCCCTTACTACTGTCCACACCAATAATCATATTCCCTCATCTATTACTCACAATAAATCATCGTTTGAACTTCTGCATGGTAGAGTCTCTGACTACTTCCCCGTTCATGTCTTTGGTGTGCTTGTTTCATTACCCTTCCTTGAACATTCAAAACTTGATTTCCAATGCTAGTTATGTTACTTCTTGGGTTAATGGATTTTTCTCAAAGGGGTTATCTTTGCTATGACCCTACTGCCAGACGTACATATCTCCTGACATGAGAAATTTGGAAACACCAAACCTTCTCTAGTGTCTGGATCAGCTAGCCATTCTTTGTCATGTCTCTTATATTCACATACCCTTCTATTAACCTTTTAACACAAGCCTTCAAATACTTCTATCATGGAATCTAACTCAACAGATGCTTCTACTTCAACCCCTCTTAACGCACGTTGAATCCTGCTCCATCACACTATTTTGAGCCTCCATTAGCCTTATATTTTCTTCACTCTAGTTAGGAAAGAGTTCCTCCATCTCATCTCATCTCATTGATTGCCATTTCTTCTTTGTCATTGCCACTCTTCATGAACCTCTATTAGGACATATGTGAATCATGTTAGGAATATATGTCATTTAGAATTGGCTAATCCTTTGACAAAACACACTTTATTTGTAATTGGGTAGATCTAGAATGTGTTTAATACTTTAAGGAACAAGAATTCAAGTCCAAGTATTGAAGCCATGCAAATCTGTCTAAGAAACAAGTGAAGAAGTGCTGGATTTTAAAGCTCTATAGCTAGCTCGACAAATAGCATCTATCGAGGTTTAAAAGGCTACTTTAGCTCGATGCTCGACAGCTGCTCAATAGATACCCTATCTATTGAAATTTATGAGAATCAGTTTTTCAGATTTAATTTCACTCCAATCCGTGTGTACATGTTTAGGTTTTCTTTTCTCACAACTCTAAACATATATAAGGATTATTTTAAGGGCCGTCAAAGGGGCACAGTTGTGTGAGTGTGTAGCAAAATTTTGTTCATGCAAATTGTGATCAAAAACAAAATTTGCCCTAATTCATCTTTCTCTTAAAGAAGCTACTGCATTTGTACGCCGTTGGGTTTTGTGACCAAGAAGTTTCGTGATCTTCATCATGTTGATGAACTAAAGAACTTTGCAGCCAACATCTTTCTCAAGTTGGTGATTAAGGCGCATACTGAGATCCGCGTATCTATTGGTTATTCACGTACTGGGAGCCGTGCATTGAAAATGAGAGATTGTCACTACAAAACAAGTCCAATTGTGTATTGGGGTAAGGGTTCAACTGTAGGTTAGTATAAGATACTGGGATTCCTTTACTTGTAACCGTTTGTTGTGATAATAGTAGATTCTCGGGAGTGGTGACCTTAAAATCACCTGGTGAGGTTTTTGCCTTAGAGGCTTTCCTCATTCGTAAACAAATCATCGTGTCAACTTTATTTTCCGCTGTATATTAACTTAGTTGGTGATTTGTTTGTGCTACCACGCGTTTTGCATGTTAATTGGATTAATTAACCAATTAATTTATCACAAAGGTTAACACATTCTTGGCCTATCAACCCTATACTTATTGCGGGGCTAGTAACGAAACCTTTTGGCAAAAGGTTATGTTTGATGAACTGATAGGAAGACTATATCTATTTCTTTGGAGGTTAATTTGAAGCTTACTGCCTTTGATAGCTAACCTCTCTCGAATTCCACACTCTACTGCAAACTGGTTGGCAGCCTGCCAACCTTACCTATTTCACTTTTACTTGACCTATCATATTCTATGTTCACTTGATCATTCAATTTATGCTCACTCCCATATCTACTCATTATGCTATAGATCTTTGTAGTTTTCATTATATTAAGGGAACACAGTTTGATGGACTGCACTTTTATGAACACACTTGTAACCATTTATTGTGATAATAATAAATTCTCGAAAGTGGTGACCTTAAAATCACCTTGTGAAGTTTTTGCCTTGGGGGTTTTCTTCATTCGTAAACAAATCACCGTGTCAACTTTATTTTTCGCTGCATATTAACTTAGTTGGTAATTTGTTTGTGCTACAACGCGTTTTACATGTTAATTGGATTAATTAACCAATTAATTTATCACAAAGGTCAACACATTCTTTACCTATCAACCCTATACTTATTGCGGTGCTAGTATTGAAACCTTTTGGCAAAAGGTTATGTTTGATGAACGGATAGGAAGACTTTATATTCCTTTGGAGGTTAATTTGAAGCTTACTGCCTTTGATAGCTAACCTCTCTCGAATTCCACACTCTACTGCAAACTGGTTGGCAGCCTGCCAGCCTTACCTATTTCACTTTTACTTGACCTATCATATTCTTTGTTTACTTGATCATTCAATTTATGCTCACTCCCATATCTACTCATTATGCTATAAATCTTTGTAGTTTGCATTATATTAAGGGAACACACTTTCATGGACTGCAGTTTCTGAAGTAGGAGAATAACATTCAGAACATCTCTTTTGCAAATAACATGCTTGTAACCCAACTTTGTTACTTTTCCTACAACAAATTAGGCCACCTTAGCTTCTACTTTTAGAGGGTCTTAGTCTAGTGTCAATTCTGCCCAAGCATATAGTACTTTTTTTTTATAATGATTTCTACCCACCACTACTAAGTATGCTCTCTCCTCACTAACGGCTGTATCAAAGGGTGAGTTTGGTTAGGCTTTTTGAAAAAGTGTATAATGAAAAAGTTGAGTTTTTAAAAAGTGTATAATGAAAAAGTGATTTTTCAAAAAGCTGAGTGTTTGGTAAAAACTGTTAAAAAGTGCTTTTTGAAAAAGCTGAGTGTTTGGCTAGCACTTATAAAAGTGGTAGTTTGAGAGGTAAATTACTAAAAAGGACAATGTCTATATAAGGAAGTTTATTTCATACTTAAATTAATATTGTGAAATTATTTTTTCTCACCAATATTAGCTAATAATAACTTACCACTTAAGATTTATTGTGAAAGTATTGTGAAAATATTGTGATAATTGATACTGATTTTAATTTGAACGTATTATTACAATTCTTTTTTTCTCTTTCTAAAAAAATTATTTTTTTCTCACCAATATTAGCTAATAATAACTTACCACTTAAGATTTATTGTGAAAATATTGTGATAAAAAATTGATACTGATTTTAATTTGAGCATACTATTAAAATTATTTTTTTCTCTTTCTATAAAAATTATTTTTTTCTCACCAATATTAGCTAATAATAACTTACCACTTAAGATTTATTGTGAAAATATTGTGATAAAAAATTGATACTGATTTTAATTTGAGCATACTATTAAAATTATTTTTTTCTCTTTCTATAAAAATTATTTTTTTCTCACCAATATTAGCTAATAATAACTTACCACTTAAGATTTATTGTGAAAATATTGTGATAAAAATTGATAATAATTTTAATTTGAACGTACTATTAAAATTATTTCTTTTTCTCTTTCTTAAAAAATTATTTTTTTCTCTCCTATATTAAAATTTTTTGTGAAAATATTGTAATAGCATTTTCTTCTTCTTCTTCTTTTCATTTTTCTTTCTCTCTTTTTTTCTCCTCCACACACGTACTGCACCACATCTTTTTTCCTTTTTTTTTTTTCTTTTTTTTTTCCCACTCTTTTTTTCTCCTCCACCCACGTATTACACTTTTCCTTTTTTCCTTCTTTCCTCTCTTCTTCCTAGCCATTTCCTCCAGCCACTTCGTCCTTACTCAAGACATTCCACAGAGCTCTCCTCTTCCTCTCTTTTTTTTTTTTCTCTGCAAAAACTTATTTGTCCACAGAGCTACCGCAAGAAACCCTTGTGTGGGATGGCCAATTACTCATCCGTTGTCAAGAAATCATCCGTCCACAGAACTCCATTGGAAAGATTTTGGTATATTCTGTTGTTTTTTTATTTTGCATTTTGAGGAATCCTAATTTGCAAGGGATTGATTTTTTTTTTCCTTAGCTGATTTGGGAATTTGTTATAAATTTTTGTGTGTTTGGATTTGGATAGTTGTTATTATTATTATTTTCCTTAGCTGAGAGACGTTAGTGATTTGGTAATTTTCGGTACCTTTGAGAATTATTCCTAGAAAAAAATTTCTCAGGCCAGGGCTTGAGCATTAGCGTGAGAACTGATGATTTTTCATGGGTAATTTGGTAATTTTTGGAAGAGCCCAACGGATAGCTTCAGAACGCGCATGAACTTTTTGGTTATGGACCTCCAGAGCTCCATAATTGGCTTGCGCGTTTCTTCACAAATACAAAACGCAACTTTTTTCAAAAAGTTGCGTTTTGTGCTTAACCAAACACACATAAAAAGCTGGCTTTTTGAAAAAGTGACTTTTTGAGCTCAAAACGTTGAAACAAACGGGCACAAAGTTTACTTTCATAAAAGGGGGATGGGAGGGTCCCACACATTCCTTCTTAGTTTTTCTTCACTTGCACAGTCCCAAGATAAAATATGGGAAGTATAAATATAATTAATTTTTCTACTTAAAACCATAGGACCAAGAACTTCCTTCACTTTGCCTCATAATGGGGTTTCTTGTCATCCATATTATGTCACAACAAATAGGTAATAATATGAAATTTTGCTCTTCCTCGTTAAGTAGCTTCAATATTTCTCAAGAATAAAACACAAATCAAACCCAACAATAGTAAAATCTAATAGACCAGGGTAAGTGGGCCCATGCTCAGCAACTAATCAATTTATAATTTCTTTGTAATAAAATTCTTAAGACCCTAATTATTTTATTTTGAAAAAAAAAAATTTTGGGGGAAGGTAAGTTCTATTATGAAACCCCTATGGGACTCTAGGAATTTTTACATAATTAGTCTCCATTTTGGGCTGGTCTTTGAAGCATTAAAAAATAAGCATTTTTCGGTTGAAAATTGAAAGATTTAACAAAATCCTAGTGCACACTCCATTATTGTACATAACCATATACACATACTTTGCACTTAAATAATGACTTCAAGTCACGATTTTAGTGCGGAGTGTGTGTGGTTGTGTACAACAACGGCTGTAAAATAACTACTGCTCAAGGTAATATAATGCATCATAATCATAGGCATTGAATTTAGGCAGCACAGGAAAGAAGATTTTTGAGGGCATGACTTCTTCACTCCTCCGATGCTAAAATTAGGATGTAAAGCACAATTGATGGCCAGATTGCGGAATATGATGATACAAGAAGATTTAGGTTCTCTACACAATCATTTCGAAGGAGAAATGAAACAACAAAAGAAGAAAATGCATGAACATTTAGTGAGTCCAAAAAAGATAACTGACAAAGCCATCACCTGTTATGTGACTTGACATTGGGCAAAATTTTCACTTCGTGTCTTTGAAACAGTTCCAAAATAAGACAGAATGGTACTACCACCAAAAAAACCTAGTTCTATTAATAAAAACTATTATCGTACAAAGTGTCACAAATAAAACAGCAGAATTATTAGCTGTACAAAGACATTGCATTCAAGGGGGAAGCTGTCCCAAAAGATCCATGTTTACTTCCTAGCCTCTTCTTTCTTTCCTTCATCTTTTCCCCTCTTTACTATATGAAAATTTTCAATGGACCCTTCTTGGGTAAAAAATTTATAATCTGTAATAATATACAAATCCAATGACGATGATTTACTTAAGAACTCCTTGATGTGACTCAAAAGAATGACCATGTCTGTATGCAATTTTGTGAAGCTGATCATATCCCGCAAGTACCCCAGCCCCTGCCACACCAAGAAGCATATTTGCAGCGACTCCACGAAACAATGCTGCAAAACCCTCTTGGTGAACGATCTCTCTAAAAGCATGCATGGCATTACGGTACTTTACAGGTTGTCCAGAGGTCATCATCATTCTCCGTCTCACTGTGTCGAAGGGGTAGGCACAGACGCCAGAGACTGTTGTGACGCTCCAACCCAGTAGGAAACTAGCAAAGAAATTTCCCTGCAGAAAGGTGGATGGTTTACTCTGGAGGGTTGAAAACAAAGTCTAAAAATGTGTAGCACAAAGAAACTTTTTTTCTTTATTTTGAACAACGTGAAAGAACTTGAAATACTTTTGTAAAGCACAATGTCATTCATGTGATTTAAACAGAACATGGAACGATCAAGGATCAGATAAATTTGGAAATGAAAATAATCATGAAAGAATTTTGTGAAAATTTGACAACTTCCCTTATATCAGCTGTTCAAATTCATCAGACCAATTGACTATCTCCTACGTGGGGCCATGAGTTACTGTTATCACAGAAATAGCCAACCATTTAAATGTCAGTCTACTTTGTCAAGGATTATGCTTCCAGAATACAGTTAGCGGTCAAGATGCTAATTCACTCACTCTCAAGTAAATTCTCAAGCACATGGTTTTTTTATTTTGTAAGATAATTTATTAAATTTAGTGTCCTCAAAGAATTACAAGAGGACACTCACATGATCTAAAAAATCAACAATGGAGAGTAGTCAAGGATCATGCTTCCAGAATACAGTTAGAGGTCAAGATGCTAATTCACTGGCTCTTAAATAGATTCGCACCCACAGGGTTTTCTTTTTATAAGATAATTTAATAGAAGAAATTAGTGTCCTCAAAGACTTACAAGCCGACACATATGATCCGGAAAACTAACAATGAAGCTATGTGACTTCCCCCCACTGGGACCGCGATCATAGTTCTATATTCAAACAAAGATCTCAAAATTATTTTTGAATATAGAGGCTTACCTCAAAAGGCCCAACCAAAACAATTGGCTTCATCGTATCATAGATCCCAAAATACATGCCTCTATACAGAGTAATTCCCATGATTGAAGCCCCAAAACCCCGGTACAGGCCAATAATTCCATCACTTGACAAGGTTTTTCTGTATACATCTGCTATCCCTTTATACTGGCATTGACCATTAACTTGGCACTGCCTTCCATCAGTGCCTAGACGAGTACGTGCATAGTCCAAATGGTATAGAAACAATGAGGTAGTTGCTCCAGCAGCACTTCCTGAAGCCACATTCCCAGCAAACCACTTTATGTATCCATCCTTCTCTTTTGAGCGTCCAAAAATGTTTTTGAAGTAACCTTTGAACGCAAAGTTGAAAGCCTATGGACAATTTAACATCTGTTTGGTGAAAACATCTGGCAGGTTTGCACTTATCAAAAGAAAACATTTGGCAGGATTGTAATGTGCAGATAAATTTTATTAATAATTTTTTAAATGTACTGTCAAATGGCATTAAGCATGCGAACAAAATTGCAACTTTCAAATATTAGAACAGCAAAAAAATCCTTTTTGTATACATATTTGAATATCCTTCTCTAACAAGAATGTTGCATATATATGGTAAGGTTCTTGGAATCTAATAAGCGCAGGCCTTGCATGGATACAACGAAGCAGAAATTTACTCTCTGTTCATTATTGATTCTCTATGCTAGAAATTTACAAAATTGGACATTGATATCATAGGAAGCACAGACATAGACAGGGGTATGACATGACAACACTATTAATTTCTGAAAAATTATAACATAATGGAGTTGGTACAACACCGATACGACACGAATACAACACCTTTAATGAAGTGTCCGTGCTTTCCTAGACAAACATTTTAAATAATTATGTAATTAAGTAACGCTACACCTTCAAGTGATTAGGTAGGAAAATAGCTGAAGTTCTTTACAATAGAGAGTAGAAAGCCTTTCTAACAAGCCAGCTTAAGCACCCAATATACATTTCTACAGAAACAGTTGTCTGAAGTAGGACTTAACTGAACTTTTCAAGAATAATAAAATTGAAGAAATGTGCATATTCCTAAAGAGATTACCAGCGCATACACCCAAGGAGGGGTAAATAACAGGAAATTGATTTTATACTCTGAACTGAAAATTGAAACATTATTATTAACAAATCTAAGCCAGGATTATATACACATTAGTAATAAAAACCCCAAATGTAAGCTCCACAGAATGGGAAACAAAGAATGCAAACTCTTTATGAAATAAAGAATATAGTATTTTAACAAATCCTGTTGGCAGTTTTCAACATGCTTTTGCAGAAATTTTATTTACAAATTCCAATTTTTGAATTACTTGTCTTTGTGAAAAGGGCAAAACTAATCACATAAAAAAACTTAAGACAACAATGTCAGGATCAGCTCTATTCTAAGAATAATTGTAACAACAAGGTCACAAACAAAAAGAATAACCAGAAGACTCTCACATTACATGGAACAATAATACAAATTTGTCAATAATAAAAATACGCATAAAACCATAACTGTTAAAAATAACAATATCCAGCCCAAAATCTTAAAGGGCAAACAAAATGTTGAGAGGAAAAGAAAAATACCTGAGTAGGGAAATATCGTATGACATTTGCCTGGTTGCCTCTCCAGAAAGATAACAGGCCTTCCTCTCTCAAGACCCTTTTGAAGCAATCTCCAACACCCATATAAGGTCTCGTGAGCTGTCCTCTCTTTATCATCTCTCCTTGATTTTGTAACAAAAGTTTCACTCTTTCCATTGGTGCAGCTGCACTCCTTGATATCACTGCCGCTACGCCTCCCAATACAAAATCTAGAGAAAAACTCTCAGATTGTGTCTTCATTCCTGTTATCTCTCAATTTGTCGCTTTAGTTCTGCAGCAGTAAACCAAAAGAGGGGGGGGGGGGGGAAGCAAGTACAAGAATTACTGGAAATGACAAGTATTAAAAGATGAAGGTTTTGAGAATCTGACATAACAGTGCAAGCTAGTGAAAGAATAACAATAGTTGCTAGGGTCTAAAATATGTACATAGTTAATGTTGTGTATGTGGGTATTCATGTGTACTTTTGTTAACATTATTCAAAACGCTAAGCAGATCCTTTCTCCCACAATAAAACCAAACTTTGCCAAGCTCGCATTTTTCTGTTACAAAGGCATAGACTACTATAAGATTCTCATTCCAGATTTATACATTGAATTCTCCCGCTTGCAAAGAATCAATCATGGTAATTTAACCAAATCACATAATATGTAGTTCCTCAAGGTTTTTATCTAATATTGTGGGAGTCAATACGAAGACATCACCAGAACTTCATATAAAGTGCCTCCAACACGATTTTTAAACTTAAGAAAGTTCCATCTACTCTTCAACATGGGGCTCCCTCACTTGCAAAGAATCAATCACAGTAGCTTAACCAGATGGTGTAAATTGTAGTTCCTCAAGAATTTTCTCTAAAATTGAGGGAGTCAATATGAAGACATCACCAGAGTTTTATCTAAAGTGCTTCCAAGTTCCAACAGGATTTTTAAACTTAAGAAAGCTCCATGTACTCTTCAAGAATCAACTTAAGCATGGTTAAACCTTAAAGGCTTGTTGGTTCTATATGACAGGTCAACATGAACATAGTCAGGCTTATCATGCTCTCTCCCTTAAGCGTGCTAGATTCTACTTTATAGCTCTTATTGATATGTGAATGATGTCATGGTTATTGGTAATAGTTCAACAAAGATTCAAGAGTTAAAGAATTATTATGTCAAAGAATTTAAAGTAAAGGACTTCTTCTTCATGTGCTAGGTATATACTCGCACACCCAAGGGGATTTGATACCCATCCTCACCACCACCCCATGCTTATGGGGTTAAAAGTGCCATTGGGCCCAAAGGCCATTGGCAAAGTACTTCTATCATCATAGTACAATCTGTGGATTGAGGAAGTTAATTAGAAGAATCTTTTAATCAATGAATAATTTCATCTTGGATCTTCTAAATCCTACTTGGCATTACCCAATGCACCGCAAACAAATAAAACAGGAACAATCAAGTCTCTCATGCCAAGATATGCTAAAAATTCTGCCAGTATGTTACATATACAACTAGTACTATGTATCATAAACTTTCTACTTAGAAAAATATCTACCATCCTTAAATTATTTCTTACAGCTACCCATTATAAGAAGGTGCATTGAGTAAGAGTAACTTCCTCATACTTAGAAGCACTTCCAGTCTGCAGCCCATTAGAATCACATGCAAGATTACTACTGAAGCATAACTTCTTCTTTTTTCTCTCTACAGTCAACACAATCGAATTTCCTATGACATTAATCTGACATGACCGTCCAATCAACACCAACACGACAACATCTTAGAACTGTAGGACTTAGATTAAATCCCCGCACTAACCACCTCAAATAATCCTCTTTATCAAAAAATTGTCAGAAAAGATAGAAACCCTCCTTAAGGAAATCAATATTCCTACACCAATATTCTTCTAAAATCCCACTTCAAAGAGCCCCTTCTGTGAAATCATCAACCAGTTAAAAACCAGACCTTCCATTAACAACAAAATTTCAAAACCATACCAGTCTCTACAAATAAATTCAATGCAGAGAATCTCTATGCTAATCTCATTCATTCACCAGTGGCATTGTCTAGTCTCCTTTATAAGAAGAACAAGTTCAAATTCTCCATCCCCCACTTGTGATAACAATTGAATAATCACAAAAATGAAATTAGTTAATATAAAAAAATGGAAACAAAAAACGAAATGTTTGTATCACACCTTCTTTACATCTAATCTACATTCACATAGCTATGAGCTATCCAAAAATATCCATTCCGTTATCCTAATTGCACACTCCTAGTCATGTCAAACCCCAGAACCAACACTTCCTAGTTTCTATCACTAGCCCAAATGCCCAATTTAGCAAAGAAAACATATAATCCCAATAGCAAGTTCAACCTCTCAGCTTAATGCTACCTAACAAGTTCACAAGTTTTAGGCTTGAGAACTTTAGCTCCAAAACTTTTGGGCCTGAGAATGAGAATTTCATTTTTCTATAATTGGTAAATGTGACTGAACAAGGTGACGCACAGCCAAACCCAATTCATCCCCAAGAAATTTAGAAAGATAAAAAGAAGCCAAAAAAAAAGAAAGAAAAAAAAAAGACAGATATCTACACTCAGTTAATGTTATGGTTCTTAAGGTTGTCGGGTCCCAAAACATTGGAACCAAAGAGTGTAAAAACTAGACTTTCATCAATAAATCCAAGATATTCTCAGCAACCAAACGGGCATGACATCAAATGTTGTAACAATGAAATATAATATTAAAGAGAGAGAGAGAGAGAGAGAGAGAGAGAGAGAGAGAGAGGAACCTGGAAAATGTTTGAGACATAGGAAAAATGGCGAAGTGGGTGAGGCTTGGCTTGGCTTGGCTGGTTGGGTTATTGAGATAAATGGGATGTTTAGTGGGACTCAGCTCTCGCGGCTCACAAATCACACCTCACCCACCACTAATGTATGGACGAGGATTGGAATATTCACACCATAAGTGGATTCCAAAATTTTTAGTTGTCGTGTCATATTGTCACGTTTCATTGTTTTTGTTTGTGCAGTTGCGCTACATCAATCATTTTTTTAGTGGTGGGAATTTGGAATTTGGATACATGAAAAGGAAACAACTTTCAAGAATCGGAATAGATTATTATTAGTTCATCAGAAAGAATAGATTATTATCATAGAAAAAGTAAAAGGAATCGGAATAGATTATTACTATAGGAAAAGTTAAAGAGTATGTTGATTTAAGAAAAAAAAAATTAATTTTTTATGAAAAAAGAAAAAGTAAATAATTTTTTTACAATTTTTTATAAAAGTTGTATCAAAATTTTTCTAAAATTATCAATTAACAAATATTCTAATCGTACCGTTAATAAAACCCTATTATTATTATGGGCTTGTATGGTTCAACTTTGTGGTGTGGGTAATATAAGCATTGATTATTATAAATAAATAAATATATATATATATATATATATATATATACACATACATACGTACATACATACATAAATATATATATAAGCATTGATTGGATATTTAGCTGTGTAGTGATATGAACACAACAATTTTACAATAATTTCACAACAAAACTTAGATAACAAGTTGTTATTGGTTCTCAATCTGGACCTATTACTAACACAACTTTTTTATCTACTATTAATAACATGCCACCTAGCTTTGTTATAAAATTATTGTATTTGTAACTTTATTGTATTTGGATCTAGGCCAATTGGGTATTAGCATCACATTTACTCTTTTGTTATTGGAACTAATAAAATGCAATCCAGACTTATCTTCTACATTGTTTGGGTGGAAGTGGGAAAATTCATAGGCCCAAAGTACATGGGCCATTGTGAAAGCTCACTCAACCCAAGACTAGCCCAAATAAGCCGAACAAAAGTAAGGATGACAATGGGGTGGGGTGGGGTGGGGTGGGGCGGGACCGAAAGATGGGGTCTTTACCCTTGCTCCACATGGTTTTGTTTTGCCCCATCTTCGCCCCACTCCGCAATTATTACAATTTTTTTAATAAAACCTGTTTATTAATAAAAATATACATGAAATTACAACTAAATTTATCCCATCAAATCAAACTAATTTTTAGTAAAAATTGAATAATATTACCTAAGTGTTTAACAAAATAATATCATAACAAAAACAAAAATCTCATAGTATAACACATAACAAAATAATCCAAACTCCTAATACATAACAAAATTGGTACCTTATTTCTAACCTTGCTAGAGAGAAAAGAGAGGTAGAGAGCCACATTTGGTAGAATAAAATAAGCTAATATTGATATGTTTGTTTAAATAGTAGATTTTTAGAGTATGAAAAATTTATAATTATAACCATTGTCAATGCAGGGCCGGGTGGGAACGGGACGAGGCAATGTAGGTCTAAAAAGTCTAAACCCACCCCCATCCCTTCCCGTGATGTGGGGCTAAAATCTTGCCTTACCACATTTGCGAGGTGGGGAACACCTGCGCGGCACGAAGTGGTGAGGGGCGGGTCAAGTAGAGTGGGACAAAATTTTCATCCTTAGACAAAAAGGCTAGAATCCTCAAGCGTCCCCGTGTCATCCTTTGTCAACACAAGGCTTGTATGTTGATTAGGAACTCAGACACAGTTCATTGGTTAGAATACTGAAATGTGGATGAGAAGTATCTCTTAAGGTCTATACAACGACCGTAGAAAGCCTACCTTAGGCTAACTCTCACCAATAAGACTTGAGACTCATGGTTGAAAGCCCCTCCCCCCACCCCCACCTCAAAGGAGAATTCACCTCCCCATCACATCCGCATTTATTTCCTTTCACCAATCGCCTTCCTTTTATATTAAATGCAACAAGATAGAAACTACCATTTTACAACTTTAGGGAATACATTAAAAGCATGTCTCCTTAATCGACTTGAGAGGATGGAATGTTGTCAGGACCTCTCCCATTTTATAAGGAATTGATGACCAATTCCATTGTTTTGAAACCCATACCAAACTGCCCCGTCTAGTTAAGTTAATTGGGAACTTGTTCAAGGGTCGGTTTTAATCACCAAGATCCAAAATTACTCTAAAAGTCCATGAACAGTTCAAAACCATAGTTGAATTGGCTGATTTCTAGAACTAGACAGGATTCAAATACAGTTTAGACCATGCTCAATATTTATAAAAATGGGTTAAAGTTTCAAACGGTAGGATTAGAACTTGTGCGCGAGTCTTTTGATGCTCTAAAGTGAAAACAAATTGGTTTTAGATTAAGTTTCAAAAACTTAGATATATTAAAAAAAATTCAAATGGTCTCATTATAAAACATATAATTAAAATCATAAATCTTTTTTGTGACTAATATACTTAACATTATTAATGTGAAATATCAAAATTATTTGCTTCTTTAGTAATTATTTTTTATAATTGAAGGATTAAGTGTAATTATGCTTGTAAGAACACGAAGTTAGGTGGTCCAAGCCCACCAAATATTAGTGAAATTGGAGTTCCTAAACCCGGCCCAAATCAATAGATATTTGTATAGAGAGTGGGGATGAACAAGTTTGGGCTTCGCCCAATGACACAGATAGGAAAAGAAAGATCAAAAGCTTGAGTTTTTACTATATGAATGGATCTTTACAAGCTTGCCCGAGGACGATATTCTTTAGTGTTACAAATACTGTTCACTCTCTCTTAGATACTATTCTCTCTGTTATCTCCCTTTCTTAATTCTCACCAGATCCAACCATATCTGAGAGTCTCTTTCCTTTATATGCTTCATGGCCTCTTACATCCTAGCCCTCTATCTTTAATTTTCCCAAATCTCCTTACGACACTTGTCCCTTTAGACTTCTGGTAAAGGTGGTGGAATGAGCTATTAAGCTGTGGATCCACTGTTCAGGTCACTTCTTCATTAATGCAGCTTATAAAGCTATTGTCAACCATTTAATGCGAAGGAACATGTGAAACTTTTACAAGAAACTTCTTACAAAGATCTCATTCAACCCCTAAGACACCCATCTGCACCCCTTATATCCCCCAAGGACGCCTCGTCACTTCCCGTTCCATCCTCGAACCACCTCCTCAGGCCATGGGTGCCCCTTTCAGAGGAACAAATGAAGACTACAACGGTGCTTCTCATCTTTGGTCCTCTGGTTCCCACAATGCTTTTTTTTTTTTTTTGGTGTAGTATTTTTTTATATAAAAGTTGTGAAAATGTACTTGAAAATTATTAAATTTCTCTATATCTTTTTTCTTCTTCTAATCATGACTGCTCATTTTTATAAATTTTTTCTATTTTTATTTATTAAATTAATTATGACATTATCATAGTCTAACCTTGTTTGGACCTCAATCCAACCTTGAAAACTATGAATCTCTCCTTTTTATAATTCTTTGAATGGTCCAATTTTTAATACCATGACCAACTCTACCAACAAAACTCCAAAATACCTCATTCCCCCTTAAACCATTACAAAAGGTATGCATTTAAGACAATTATCACTGTGATTTTTCACTCCAAGTTTCTAAAAATTATTGTGTTAACTTTATCTTTAGGATGCCTCCAACCAATCCCATTAGTTCTTCCAAAGTTTAGTGTTAGGACATATGTGATTCATGATTAGGAACATATGTCAATATTTTATGTAATTAGCTAATCTTTTGACAAAACGCACTTAACTTGTAATTGAGTAGATCTAGGATGTGTTTAATACTTTAAAGAATAAGAGTTCAAGTCTAGTATTGAAGTCATGCAAATCTGTCCAAGAAACAAGTGAAGAAGTGCTGATTCATTAAATCTTGATAGCTTGCAACAGATAGCTATCTATCGAGAATTACAAAATTTAGATTTCAAGATTTGATTTTCGGCCTATGCTGACATGTATGTGTAGGGTTTCTTTTATCACAATCCTGGACATATATAAGACTTATTTTAAAGGCCGACACATAAGAGAATACAAGGAGAACACATGCAAAAGTGACCAAATGCCTTATTCTCTCTAAAAGAAGCTATTGCGTCTTTACACCTTAGGGTTTTGTAACTAAGTGCTTCTTGATCTTCATTGTTGATGAAGTGAAGAACTTTGCAGCCAATATCTTCTTTAAGTTGGTGAGTTAGTCACGTATTAGGAGCCGTGCATCATTGGTTAGTTACGTACTAGGATCCATGCAAAAATGTGACGTTCATATATTGAAGAGTTCAGAGGTTCTGAAGCGGTAGAAGGTTTCTGTTGTAAGTTCATCTACGGAGATGGTAAATTCTAGGGACAAAGGTTTTGTACTAGATCTGAAACTTCTCTTTATTATAGTGAATTGTTTTTCAGGAAGTTTTCCCCTAGGTTTTTTACTGTGAAACTAGTCTGTTTCATTGGTTTTTCTAGGTCATCATATCTTGTCTTATTTACTTTTTCGTTGTGCATGATATTGACATGATATTGATGTTTGTTTGTTTTAACAATATTTATTCATAATAAATCTAATTAACAACTTAGGTTTAAAATTTTTTAATTCTATCAACCGAGGTCTAAATTTCTCAACAAGTGGTATTAGAGTAGGTATACTCTGATTGGATTAATTTCCTGAGTGTGATCCTTGACCCTCGTTGTCATGGATCGTGGACAATCTCTTTTAATTCCTCCTTTATTTGATGGCACTGATTATGCGTACTAGAAAGTTCATATGAAAGTTTTTTTGCAGGCTTTAGGTGAACAGGTATGGCAAGCTGTTGAAGTTGGCTGGATTAAGCTAAAGGAATTGCCGGTGGATTGGGATGATGCAACAATCATAGCGGCAAATTTCAACAGTAGGGCCTTGAATGCCTTATTTTGTGGGGTGACCAATAAGGAATTCAAGAAAATATCATCCACGAAAATTGCCAAGGAAGCATGGACCATTCTTGAGACCACCTATGAAGGTACCATGGCAGTAAAGGATGTGAAGCTTCAATGACTCACAAGTAGTTTTGAAGAAATAAGGATGGAGGAGGATGAGACATTTGATGAGTTCTATGCTAAACTCAAGGATATTGTGAATTCTACCTTCAACCTTAGAGAATCTATAACAGAATCCAAAATTGTTAGGTCCTTACCTGAAAGATTTCATGCCAATATCACTGTCATTGAAGAAGTGAAAGACATTGATCAACTTCCTATGACTGAGCTTGTAGGGAACGTTCAAACCTATGAGATGGGCTTAGACTCAATGGGAAAAGGTGGAAAGAGTAAACACTTGGCTCTTAAGGGTATAGAGGAAGAGATTGAGGGCTCTAAAGATGAAGATGAAGATGACGATGACGATGAGGATCTAACCTTCATAACTGATGAGATTATCAAGCTTCTTCAATTTAAGAAAACGAATAAGGGCAAACCTCTTAGGAAATCTAAATCCTCTAGGAAGGGTAAGAATGGGAAACCCCTCGTCTAATGCCATGAGTGCAAAGGTTTTGGTCATATATGGATAGAGTGTCCAAACTACATTATGAAGGAAAACACCAAGAATTTAAAAGATAAAGGGTTGGTTGCTACCTGAAGTGATACTGAGAATGACTCCTCTGATGAGTATGTGAATGCATGTGGTCACGTTATGGCCTTTGCTGCCTCAACCGATAAAGTGATTGTGGAGAGTGCTAGTGATAGTGAAGATTCTTCTGATAATGAAGTACTCAAGAAGTTGACCATTCAGGAAGCCTATGATAAGCTATGTACTAAATTCATAAAATCTGAAAAGGCTTCTCATCTTTGTAGAAAAGAGCTTAATGAGGTAAAAACTGAAAAAGCTGATCTGTTAGTCAAACTAGATGAGACTACAACGTTAGTTGAGACTCTTATTGTGGAGAACACCTCATTAGAAGAGAAGGTCAAGAATCTCAAAGTTGAGCTTAATCAATCTAGAACTCAAATAGAGAGGATGTCTAGTGCAAAACTTGATGAGGTATTGAATGCTCAAAAGCCTAGTACTGATAAGACTAGCTTAGGATATGCTGTTTTCTCCGGCCCCTCATTTTCCACGTCTTCTGGATCAAGGACTGTCATTGTGCCCCAATTTGAGAAAGGTGATAAAGGTATGAAATCTAAAACTGTTTTGGCTAATTCTAAATCCTTTGTTAAACCTCATATTTGTCACCATTGTGGTGTTTTTGGACACATTTGTCTTAATTGCTTTAAGTTGTATCCTCAAAAGTAAGTGTTCAAACGGTCACAGGTTTCCTCTCAAGGATTTATACCTTTGTTTGGAGAGTTATTAAAAATTTTGAGCTTTTTAACTCAATTTCAAGAGAATTTTAATTCTTCTATGTCTTTTAGTAGACATACTAGGACACGTGTCTTTTCATCTTCACAGTCAAAGACTCATGTTGTGTGGGTGAGAAAAGAGCCTAAAATTTAATTGTCTCTTCTGTTGTCCTCTACTTTAATTCTTTTTATCTAAAGTAGAACCCTCTTTGCTTGATTTCTTATCTATTTTTGGAATCATACTTTCATGTATCTGCATCTTTCTTTCATGCTTTCATGTTATTTGTTTATTTTTGTTTGGTTGTTTAGTTTTTGTTTTGTTTTGTTTTTAAAAAAAAAGGAAAAATCAGAAAAATACAAAAAAAATGTGTGTTTTGTGTACATTTGTACTTGTGTACCTTGAATGACCAATGAAACAAAGTTTTCTAAACTTTGTATCGCTTGTAACTTAGATAAGCATCTCTATGCACAACTAAGCAAGTGGGCTTTGTGGCTCTTGTTTGTGATGAGTAAGATTAAGTAATCTCTTGTATTTAACACTCGTATCACTCTTTTTGACCGGAAGGACAAGAAAATCTTAAGAGAAAGACATAAATAATCGCCTTACCACTGTTGCCCGCCAATCATGAAATGATATCGGTATGCTTCAGCATAGTAAAAGTGCAATGTCAAAAAACTTAACATAATTATGTATTTCTTTTCTCTCTATGCATGATATGCTTAAAAAAAATATGCAAAGAAAATTAAAGCAAATAAAACAAATTGCTTTAAAACATGATTTGCAAGCATGTATTTTAGGAGATGTGAGAGTTATAGGATGTACCTCGAAGGTAATAGTCCCCATCAAGCAGTTATGATCGTGTGTGAGTTAAATTGATTTACTCATATTTCAAATCGTCATAACATAGAGACTCTTATGCAATCTTGCGATGTTTTCACATACAACACGCAATATTCTTTGCTACTTTTGATACATGTGCAGATACAATGTGATTTGGCCATCACAAGGAATGTTTGTATTAATGTATGCTCACTAAACTGTTTTGACATGTTTTTGAAATATAAAATTGGTTAGACTTATTTAGTGTGTGTGTGTGTGTGTGTGTTTGGATCTATGTGCTTAACATTTTCCTTGATTGAAAGATGATTTTGAGAGTTTAAAATGTTGTTTGGATCCTTGATTAAGTAGCATGCTTGATTCCATTCATATCTGTGTTTTTCACTTCCTTGAAAAACTATTTTTAAGCAATCTCGATAGCTTCTCGATAGCTAGGCTATCTATCAAGCTCTTCAGTTTCTTTTTATCACAATCTCGATAGCTTCTCAATCCATCAAGAAAGTTTCTGTCTGTTCGATAGATCTTTGACATCTTATCGATCCATCGAGGTTGGCTCGATAGCAGCTCGACAGCTCTCGATTCATCGAGATTCTTTTGCATGCATTGTTTTTCACATGTTTTGCATCTTTCCTCTATCTTGTCATCCATAACATCTTGTTTCATTGTATGCATGCATTTATATGGATTCCTTGTGCCCCCTTGATCATCTTCAATCATCTTTTTGTTTCTTGGGTAAAGCTTTTTAGTTTCTTGTACCATTTGTCAATTATAACAAAAATGGGGAGAAATTGTGGAGAATATGTGGTTTCTTTTTAAGATTCTACATGTTAGGGGGAGAAATACATACCCTTGTAAGAGGGAGTTGTACTTCATCTTGTTAGGGAGAGTGTTTACCTCCTTGATATGGATTCCTTGAGCTCCCTTGATCATCTTTGATCATCTTTTTGTTTCTTGGGTAAAGTTTTTTAGTTTCTTGTACCCTTTGTCAATCATAACAAAAAGTGGAAGAAATTGTGGAGAATTTGTGATTTCTTTTAAAGATTCTACATGTTAGGGGGAGAAATACATGCCCTTGTAAGGGTGAGTTGTGTTTCATCTTGTTAGGGGGAGTGTTTACCTCCTTGTTGTTGTTGGAGTTTCTTATTCTTGTACACTAGTCTTGTGACCATGTTTACATACATTGTGCTTATCATTGATACACACACACACACACACACACACACACACACACACACATATATATGATGTATGTCTTCTTCATCTATCTCTACATATGTTGTTTCTTTTCTCTATTTATACACATGTTTCTTTAATGTATGCAATCTTATATTTCTGTTTCACTCTAAGATACCTTGATGAGTTTTGTTTAAACTATTTCAGAAATACAGGATGCCTTGATGAGTCTTATATTTTTGTTTCACCTATATCTACATATGTTGTTTCTTTTCTCTATTTATACACATGTTTCTTTAATGTATGCAATCTTATATTTCTGTTTCACTCTAAGATACCTTGATGAGTTTTGTTTAAACTATTTCAGAAATACAGGTTGTCAAAGTCTTCTTGCTATGAACTCTCTTCTTGTAATTTTTTTCAAGAGTTTGTGTTAGGATAGACTTTATTGTATTCAACAAGTGAGTATGAGTATAAGTATGAGTATGAGTTGAGTGATTTATGACTTCTCTCATATGTTTATTTGTTTGTTGTGATTTTTTCACGGATTGCCAAAGGGGGAGATTGTTAAGACATATGTGATTCATGATTAAGAACATATGTCAATATTTTATGTAATTGGCTAATCCTTTGACAAAACGCACTTTACTTGTAATTGGGTAGATCTAGGATGTGTTTAATACTTCAAAGAACAAGAGTTCAAGTCTAGTATTGAAACCATGCAAATCTATCTAAGAAACAAGTGAAGAAGTGTTGATTCATTAAATCTCGATAGCTCGAAACAAGTGAAGAAGTGTTGATTCATTAAATCTCGATAGCTCTCGATAGCTCGCAATAGACTCGATAGCTCGCAACAGATAGCTCAATAAATAGCTATCTATCGAGAATTACGAAATTTAGATTTCCAGATCTGATTTTCGGCCCATGCTGACATGTATGTGTAGGGTTCTTTTCTCACAACCCTAGACATATATAAAACTTATTTTAAAGGTCGTCACATAAAAGAATACAAGGAGAATACATGTAAAAGTGACCTAATGTCTTATTCTCTCTAAAAGAAGCTATTGCGTCTTTGCGCCTTAGGGTTTTGTAACCAAGTGCTTCTTGATCTTCATTGTTGATAAAGTGAAGAATTTTGCAGCAGATTCGATAGCTTGCAGCAGATAGCACAATAAATAGCTATCTATAGAGAATTACGAAATTTAGATTTCGAGATCTAATTTTCGGCTCATGCTGACATGTATGTGTAGGGTTCTTTTCTCACAACCCTAGACATATATAAAACTTATTTTAAAGGTCGTCACATAAAAGAATACAAGGAGAATACATGTAAAAGTGACCTAATGTCTTATTCTCTCTAAAAGAAGCTATTGCGTCTTTGCGCCTTAGGGTTTTGTAACCAAGTGCTTCTTGATCTTCATTGTTGATGAAGTGAAGAATTTTGCAACTAACATCTTCTTCAAGTTGGTAAGTTAGTCACGTATCGGGAGCCATGCATTATTGGTTAGTCATGTATTGGGAGCCGTGCAAAAGGGTGGCGTGCAAAAGGGTGGCGTTCATATATTAAAGAGTTCAGAGGTTTTGAAGCTGTAGAAGGTTTCTGTTGTAAGTTCATCTACGGGGATTGTAGAGTTTAGGGACAAATGTTTTGTATTAGATTTGAAACTTGTCTTTACTATAGTGAATTGCTTTTCGGGAAGGTTTTTTCTCAAGTTTTTTATTGTGAAATTAGTTTATTTCATTAGTTTTCCTAGGTCATTATATTTTGTCTTATTTACTTTTCCACTATGGATGATATTGACATGATATTGATGTTTGTTTGTTTATTTTAACAAAGTTTATTCATAATAAATCTAATTAACAACTTGAGTTTAAAACTTGTTAATTCTATCAATCGAGATCTAAATTTCTCAACACTTAAAAAGTAAGTTGTTTCCTTCCTTCATGCTTTTTCACTTAAAACGAAAGTTATTTTAATTTTAATTTATTTATGATTTATCACGAGTCACAACGAAAGCACATTACAAATTTTTTAATAATAAAAAAGGACTTCATTAATAACAAAACAGAGTTAAATGACACGAGCAGTGACTGTGAGCACAAAGGGATAAGATTAAATTTTCAACCAATAATATATCATGTTATATATAAAGTAAATAAATAAAAAAATTGACGTTGAGTGTATATATATATATATTCACGTACTATCTAGTCAGTGTGCATTTGGTAATGCATATTTGCTTGAGCAATAAGCCGACTTGCTTGTTTGAATCTAACTCTATTTTATTTTATTCTATTTTTTGAGAGAATTTTGAAGCTAACTTGTTTACTTATTAAAGTTATTTTTTGTGTCGCCTTTCTCCATAAAAGCACTTTATTGCTTTGCACCACAAAGGCAAAAACACCAACAAAAAGAAAAAAAGAAAAGAAAGTAAAAACACGCCCATTATTAAGAAACTTGTAACTCAATTGATTCGACACCTTTTAGTATTTTTAATGAAATAATTTAAAGTTCAAATACCCCATTTTTATCTGTTAAGCCTTATGTATGTTGGCAATTCATGAGCAAAACATAAGTTTTAAGTGTCTTATTCTAGGTCTCGGGTTTTTGTACACAAAACTCTCTCATATCTTCTACCACTGATATTCTTTGAAGAAACTCAAGATTTGGTGTTGTAAAAGTTGTTGTCTCAAACCAATCATTAAAGGTGTTGGATCTAAATCTTCAAGTGTGATCTTAGAGTCATAGATTGGAGGTCTATGTTTAAGAAAAGCTTCAATGGAATTTTGAAATAGAGAAATGATATGTCCACAACATTTTTACAACAAATCCTAAGTGGCAGGATGTTACTGGTTGTTATTGTTGGGGCAAAAAAGTAATCTTAGTGTTAGGTTCAAATTTGAACCAATAACAACTAACCACCTATGATTTGTTGTAAAAATATTGTAAAAATGTTGTGGACGTAGCACCTCTCTTTGAAATATGTGGATTAGAGGTTCACATTACAGCAATTCATTGTAAAGGAAGTCTGTGTGATCTAGAGCTTAGTTCGGTAACTAAAGTTAGATTTATTATAAATTGTTATTTTTGATTGTAAATCTCTAATTTATAGTAAAACTGTTTACATAGGGATTAATTAGGTCAAATTCCCCTAGGTTTTTCCTTTGGAACAAGTTATTTTTGTAAATCTCCAACTTATAATGAAACTGTTTACTTTGGGATTGATTAAGTCAAGTCCCCCTAAGTTTTTCATTTGGAACAAGTTGTTTCATAAGGTTTCCTAAGTTACCATATCTTATGTCACATTTACTTTTCTGCTATGCTTGATATGTATCCTTAATTTTTTTTTATCCTAAAGCTTTCATAATTGATTTAATTAACAACTTGGCCTTAAAAGTATAGTTAAATATTGCTCATGGATTTAAAACTAACACCAATTATTGAATTATATATATATATAAAAAAAACACAGGCCCAATCAATTGTCCTGGTGGAGTTGATAAAACATATTTGGAGGATAATAATAATAATAATAATAATAATAATAATAATAATAATAATAATAATAATTGCATTAAATGATTATTAAAAGCTCAAGCAATAATATTAAGAATCATCAAAATTACCACCGCCCTCCTTGGTGTGGTGGTTATTCTACAAATATAAATGCTTGTGGGATGTGGAGGGCAAAGGCCGGGATTCAAGTCTCCAGGAGGGAGTTTCACACACATATACACTTAGATTAGGCTAAAGTAGTAATTCTATCTTGTATTAAAAATCAAAATTAAACCTTTATACCAAACCTTATTTGGTATATCCGGCTGATGATGACCATTTTTTTTGTTTGGTTTCTTGTTTCTTTGCTGGACAAATAAAATGCCATATGACAAGCAATTAAAAACGTTTAATAGACTGAATAGAGTTTGACATTAACCCATGAGAGTGACTACCCCTGACGAGGAGTGAAGTATTTACTACAATTTAGTGAAAGATTGAAGTTGTCAAAAAAATGGAATATTCTGTAGGGGACCAAACAAAGAACTGTAATGATATACAACTTTGAATATGGTCCTATATGTTTGATTACAGGCTGCACTGTTTAATTGGATCAACAAACTTAGATTAGAAATTGTTAAATAAATCAAACTTAGTTTAACCTTGAAAGTTTGATTTTGGTCCTTTTATAGGTCAAGTTCAAGTCATATATGTGCATCCAACCAAGTGGGTGGACTATAATATGAAATATCCATATACATGTTCACTGCCCACTCATGAGTGAAGCATATGGGAACAAATTGGGAGCATCATATAACAATTACATGTGATATCTAGTCAGAGCCTGAGCAACCAGTAAATGACGTGTCCCACAACAATGATCTGAATTTCATAGGGTCCCAATGAATAATTTAAGTAAAAAGTCAAGTCAAATATCTTAATCTTATGCCCAAATCTGCTGTTATGTTGAAATGTATTAGCAAGTTTATTAACAAGGTTTAGTAGATATGGGATATGGGTTATTACTTATTAGGCTGGTCTTTTGATCAAGCAAGTCTCGATGCTTGTTTCTATTGAACATGGCTTAAATTTTATATGTGGTAATTGCTTTTTTTTTTTTTTGTAACTATGGAAATTCCATTTTTCACAAAATAAATTTTGGGTTAAACATGTTCAAAATGTGGGCTTTTTTTTAATAGATATGATAAGATTTGAAACTTATATCAATTTTATAATAATTGTTCTTTACCATTAATTTAACGTCTTATTGGATTTTCTTTTCGGTATAGGCGTGTGATTAGAATCCAATCATTTCATTATTCAACTATAAAAGATTTTATTAATTGAATTAACTATTGAAAAATGAGAAATTGAAGTAACATGTGTGAGAAGTCTTAATGGTAATTTTGACATTTTTCCTTTTGTTAAATGGTAAAGAACACTTATTCCTACTATTTTTAGATCGTGAGATCCATTGCTAGTGTCTCAAGGCATGATAGATTCTCTATCCTTGCTTGGGGGAAGCACAAAGGATTGTTTATGGAGATATTATCGAGATTCTTGGGACCATCTTTGTTTGTTAGTATCATGCCTTGATAAAACGTTGAATTCTAGGCTATCACTTACAAAATAACAATAAAATACTAATAGATTAAGATTACAAATAACTATAAAATACTAGTAATAGATTAAGATTACAAATCAATATTTTTTTTGTTAACTGAATGTACAGATCAGTGTTTGTTACACTTTGTTGATTTGTAATATCAAATTTGCGAAATTTCAAAAATTTTAAGTTGACCAAAATATATCTGCAATTCTGCATAATCTTGCAAGTTACAACACTTCCTTGTATGGGCAGAGTGGTTAGACTTAGGATGCTATTTTCCATGGACTGAACTATTATATCATTCTACTAAAAAATAAAAAATTATTATATCACAACAGAAAAATGAAGCATTAAAGTAATCTCACTTCATTCTAAAAAAAAAAAAAAAAAAGTAATTTCACTTGTTATAATTTGCTTCTCTAAGACTAAATGTTCTCCCATATTCAATCCAATTTTTTTTAGTTTTAAAGCAGATATGATAGAATTTGAATTTATGATGTCCGTTTTATAATAATTGTTTTTATTATTATTATTAAGTTAATATATCAATTGGTGTTGGTGGGATTCGAACTCAAGAAACTTTAGTGATTAAACTAAGTAAAACACATACAAACAATTTTTTTATTAAGTATGCATTTCACTACCTGTCAAAAAATAAAAAAAAAAGTACGCATTTCACTAGAAAATCTAAGACATCCAAATTGTGGTATACTCCAAACATTTTTTTTTTCTTTTATAACTATCTTTTCACAACAAATTTTATATAATAAGTTATTATCTGTTTCAATATGGGTCTCTATTAACATAAATTTTTTACCCACCAATAATAACTTATCATTCAAGATTTATTATAAAATTATTGTAAAAATATTATAAACTTAACATTACTCTTTATCCGTATATATTTAGTTTACTAACAAGAAAAAGAAAGTGGCACACTGTCATAGTTTAGTTTACTAGGTTGCTAATTTCCAAAAAAAAAAAAAAAAAAGGTTTTACTAGGTTGCTAAAATAGTAAAAATACATTCATAACACATGGTTTCACGTGCTAAGGCTTTTACTAATGTTTCCTTTCACGTACATAAAAGCTTCGGTTAAATTCTTTACTAATAAATTGAAATATTCAATTCCTCTGTTTTTTTCCAAGCGCTCACACATTCACACACACACTCACAGATTCACCATCACTCCCTGCTCGATTCATTTTCACCACCCATTTCTCAAGCAAACACACAAGATTTTCCGAGTGTTTTTCACTCCCTCCAATCCTTGGTTGTATGTGTATTTGGGTGTGACCCAGAAGTTGAAAAGTTTTAATAAGGTGAGAGAGAGAGAGAGAGAGAGAGAGAGGGGCACAGGCCTTGTTTTGTTTGGGGTTATTGATTGAATCTGGGATGTGGGTCAGTTTCAAAACTTGATTTTTGGCGCTGGAATTTTTTTTATGATTGAGTTTGCTACATGGGTGTCGGTGTTGGTGTGGAATCCTTGATTTGGTGGTGAATTGTGGAAGGAATCGGCGGAAGATGCGGCGGCGGGCAGCCGAGTACCGGCGCCCGGTTCGAAGGAAGTTTTCGTATTGGATCTGGGCGCTGCTTGGCTTGTTCTCAATTGCAGGCCTCGTTTTGTTTGTACTTCATCATAATCAACATGAAGATCGGGTGGAACACACAGCTTTGGTAAGGATACTAATTTGAGTATTGACCCCCTTTTTTATGTTGCTATGCTATGTCTTTCATTTGCTTCTTTGGTTAATGGATTTGATTTTGAGGAATCTTGTGCATTTTGAAGATACCCTTTTTGATTTTGCAGCTTGTATGTGATTTGAATTGGTTTCTGTCCTTTGGTGCTGTGGTTAAGATGAACTGTGCAATTGGATGTTCAAACCAATGTTTAGGCATCTAAATTGAAGTGCATAGAAGTTGTTTTATATGTTTGAATGTAGTCAATGTGATTAACCCGTTTGGTATGTTGTTTTGAGACCACACGTTTTCAAAGTACAACTTTTTTTTTTTTTGATATGTAAGATTTGTTTTATTGCAAAAAGACTACTCCTTGTAGAAAGGACATAGAGTAGCCTAAAGAATACACAAGAATATAATTATGTACAAAGGACAATGACTATAAATTCTGGGATGGAACTAGTGGTGCTGAATCTCCATGCTCTAGACCAATCAAATAAAGAACCATAAAACAGAGCCACCAAAAGGGTTCCCGTTGTTTCTATGTCCTCTAAAGTACGTTGATTTCATTACCACCAAATTTTCCACATTAAATACAATGGGACTAAATTCCAAACGTTTGAAGCATGCTGCCAAACCAATTCCTCCAACTAAACAATAGGTCAATGACCTTTTCTGGTAATACTAATTGAATCCCAAAATATCTTATAATGCAAAACTCCACAATTCAGAGTAACAGAGCAGTGTAACAATAGATGATCAACTATCTCCCCATTACTCCACAATTTCAAAGTACAGCTTTTTTAAACCTTAATTTTTTTTTTCTAGGTACAACTGTTTTCAAAAAGCTGAAAGAATAAGCTCTACCAAACCAAACGGGAAATATCATTCTTTGAGTTGTTTTAGATTGTTATTAGCTTAACTTTCCAGTGCATATGTCTCTCTTGTATTGAGCTTGTTATGATACTGATCCCATGGTGTGTCAATGTAAGAAACCTGGTTGTTTTTTTCAATGCTGTGTTTCACAATAAGAAGCATCAAATAATTCTTTATTAGGCTCTGCTGGGGAAATGGCTGTGGCAGAACACAACACTTTGTGGAGAAGGGTAGTGGAAACTAATAACTAATAAGTATGTCAGGATGTTGGGGATTGGGGAGGGGGGGGGGGGGTGCTATAACAGTGTTCACGGCCTGTATGTGGTTTGCCTATGGAAGAATATTAGGAAGGTGTGGAAACTTTTAAGCGTTTTATTAGTATTAAATTTTGGCATGATTCTTGGTGTGTGGGGCTACCTCTGCGAGAGAGTTTCTCTGAAATTTCTCGTATAGCACATGACAGGGATACGTCAGTGGAGGAGCTTTTGTCTTTTACAGGGGAAAGTTACCATTGGGATGCCAGTTTTGTCCAACCGGTCTAAGACTAGGAATCAGAGTTGGTTGCCTCTTTATGGATCTGATTTATTTTGGACTGTTAACATGAGGTGGAGTCAATAAGATATGTCAGAATTCATCTTGTTGAGTCAATAAGATATGTTGGAATCCATCTTCACGGGAGGTTTTTGAAGTCAGGTTTTACTATAAGTTGTTACACTCCACAAATCAACCATCTTTTCCTTAGAAAAGCCAGTGGAAACCTAAAGTGCCAACAATGGTTAATTTTTTCCTTTCGACAGCAGCATTGGGGATTTTTTTTTTTTTGATAAGTAGCATTGGGGAAAATCTTGAACTATAGATAACCTGTGGAGGTGCTTGATAGTTATGATGGGCTAGTGTTGCATGTGTAAGCAGGATGGTGAGACTGCTAATCATTTACTTCTTCATTGCACTGTTGCTAGGGAGTGGAATATGGTCTTTTCATTGTTTCGGATTAATTGGGTTATGCCGAGAGCTTATTAGATATGGTAAGGTGTTGTTTTGGCAGGAGAGGAATGCTCAGACTTTTGAAGGGTGTAAAAGATTGGTTCATGACCTAAATTTATTATTCCTCAAAATTTTGTTTGAATAGATAAGTGCTTTGGGTGTCCTTTTTTACTCATTTTGTTCATGAACATGCAGGAGACAGTCTTGCATGTGTGACTTCGGTTTATTGGGAGAAAAAAAAAAGTAATTTTTCATTTTACAAAATTCCTTCCATTTTAGACATGTTTTTATAGATTTTGGTAGTTGTTATTTATTTTGAGAACTTAGAATAAACATAAAATATGTCTAAAAATAAATAAAAAGATATCTAGATATGTGTGTGTGTGTGTGTGTGTGTATTTAACTAATTACTTATCATATCTCCACCTATCATATCCTAATTTTGTAGGAATTTCCATTTCACCTTGTCAGGTGTCGTGTCCATGTTCAGGGGCAGAGCTGTAGCAAAGCTTGGGCCCCCCCAAAATTAAAAAAATTATTTTATATTATGTGTCCTTTTGTGAATAACTTAATTAGCTGAAACTAAAAACTTTTTGTTGAAAGTACTGTAAATAAATGTAAAAGTTAGCTGAATAGTACGATGGAACCCATGAATAGTAGCAAAAAGTGCAGTGGGACCCATGAATAGTAGCAAAATGTCCGAGATACAATATTAAAAGTTCAACATTGAACACCTTACCGATACCCACATCTAATGGTAACTCAGGGACATACCTATCAAAAAATCTTCTTCACAATCTTGTATGGACCAACTTTCTTGGAATGAAACTTCTTGTAAGCACCTTAGGAAACTGCTCATGTTGTATTTGAACCATAACCGTATCTGCTTGAAATTCAGCCAGGCATCTTCGAATATTAGCATGAGTTTTGTATTGCTATTTACTAAGTAAAATCTTTCTTCGCAAGTCATCATGAATCTCCCTTATATAACTAGCAAAGGTTTCAACTTTAGCACTTGATCTTGCACTTGGAGGCAATTTAATCTAATCAATGGGCTTCTTGGATGCAATCCAGTAACAATCTCAGATGATGGCCAAGTGCATTCTGTGAGGTCAAATTTGCATTTATGGGTTCAAGACCCAACAGGCATGTGTAAGTTACCAATAAAAAATAAAAGTGCTCTTTTGAAACCTATATTGGTAATCATCCTCTGTTACATGTATGTGTTTGCAAAATGACTAAGCTTTTAGAGCTCTTTAGCAGTTTTATTGACAATAGATTTAAAGTAGTTGTTGTAATCCTAAAAACATAACTATGTCTCTTTGTAGAAGATCCCTTAAACAAGGTCATATGAATGGCTATACTGACATAAACCTTAGACTCATAGAGCTAAGATTTTTATGTCCAAGAATTTACCAACTCTCTGGTGTTATATGTTTTACATTATATTCTCAAGTATTGATTTCTAGTATGTTGGTGTTTTAGGAAGACAGTTGATGATCCTCATTTTGCTCATAAAACTCTCCATTCGGAACTCTTTATACTGTTAGCCATAACTTATTCCCATGTTGAACAAATAACAAATCTAATGTCTATTTAATTATGAATTTTCTTATATACTTGATTACCCTATTCCCTGGGCAATTAATTCAGATTGTGTGTCCCAATTTGTGGCTCATTTTCTATCCAATTCCAAAAACTGATGTTTCCAAATACAACAACCAGTTGTAAAATGTTCCCAGTTACTTACAGACTTACAAAATTTAACAATAGATTGTCAAAATATAGCCATGAAGCTTCTGGATGTATCATTCTGAATATAGGTTTGCAATCTCGCTTAAATAAATAAATAAAAAGCTGTTCTCAACTTGAACCAACTGTTTGGATTGTGCTACATGCCATTTTCTGCTCTTTGGAGACATGTATTTGTGTGGTGTTATGTACGCCATCTGACCTGGTTTCTGCTGTTCATTATTATTTACACAAAACCTCTTTAATTTACAAGTGAGACTGGGAGCTGAGGGACACGTCTATGCTTCGTGCCAGCACATAGCTATTTTGCTGGTAAGGACATTGCTCTTTCTGCCATTGCAAACAAAAACTAAAGATGTTGTTTCATATGTTATGTGCATTTTTTTGATAGTGTTTGCTCTATAGGGAAGCCCTGGAACTGAAGTGGGGCTTTGAGTGAAGGCATTTCCCGTTCTAATAAGAAACCTAATTATAGTAATTGGAGAAGCAAAAATTATGGAGGGAGAAAAATCAAAATACATGTTTGTCACCAACATGGCCACCCGACCACCCATCTATATTTTGGCAGCTATTCACTAGTGCCTCTATTTTGTGACTGCCTTTACAACT
Organism: Castanea sativa; assembly: GCF_040712315.1. Lineage (NCBI taxonomy): Eukaryota > Viridiplantae > Streptophyta > Magnoliopsida > Fagales > Fagaceae > Castanea > Castanea sativa. The sequence continues at coordinate 33,795,111 of NC_134016.1, read as the reverse complement.
GCTACCACCACCTATCTAAATATCCTAGCAATATCAATGAACTGTCACCACCACTGTGGTGCCTGACATTATGTGGATTAGATTGGATGAGACTATTTGATTGTGGGTTGCACGGGTGTGTGTGTGTTGAGTCTTACATCGTTTGCTAGGTTGATTTGGGCTATATACATGATTAAACCCTAACTGTAACTTGAATAATTTTTTTTGAGGTATTGTGTAGTTTTGGTTGGCACTTTTATCCTGTTGTGTTAAATGGTATTATAGTTAATGGGATAACATCATATGGCTTGAGGCAATGCAGTGTAATGTGGGCTTTGACAAAGCCGTTGGAATTTTAAGGGGGGAGATTGTGGTGCCCTCTGTATTATGTGGATCATGTTATAGATTCGATTATTTGATTGTATGTTGTGCAGACATGTGTCGAGTCTCACATTATTTACTAGGTTAATCAGGGCTATATAAGTGCTTATGAGGAACTTTAATTGTAACTTGACTAATCATTTTGGGGTATAGCATGGATGTGATTAGTAGTTCTTTGGATCGTGACAACCATTGTCACTGCCTGGGAAGCACGGGTGTGGCATTTGGGCCACCGCACCCGCGTCCGATGCGGCGCGACACGGGGATGCGCAGGCGATGCCGCTGCCTGCGCGTCTGTGCCGCGTCGGACATTAAAAAAATATTATTTTCGGTGCGATACGCGCCGATACGGCTCCTATTCGGGCTGATGCGTGCGAAATCGGGCCGATTTGGCCCGAATCGGTCCGTATCTAGCACAAACCGATACCGATGAAATCTACCGATACCGGCCAAAATTCAAAATTCAAAAAAAAAAAAAAAAAGTTCAAACGCATCGTTTGGAAAAAAACCAAGATCCAGCCCTCTCCCTCTTCATTTTTCTTGCGCCTCTCTCCCACTCTCTGCCTTCACTCTTCAGCTAGGCTCTCTCCCATTCTCTGTATTCTAGTTATTATTTACTATTGCTCTTAAATTTGGTATATATTTATATAATGTGAAAAAAGTTTGTTTAGCAATATATTAAAAATAAAAATAAAAATATTTTTAATAATTTTTTAATCACCGCACCCCGCCACACCCGCACCCTACTTTTTCAAAAATTGCCGAGTCCCGCACCCGCTCCCGCACTTGCACCCGAATCCCGAAACGCACCCGAATCCCGAAACGCACCCGTGCTTGATTATGGAGGTTTTAAGCAGAATTTTGAAGAAGACAGAGGAGCATAACCTTATTCGGGGGTTTCATGTGGGAGCAGTGAATTCTGTTGGTGTTCAGATCTCCCATTTGTTGTTTGCGGACGACACTATCTTATTTTGTGATGCCTCTAGGGATCAGTTGCTCTCCATAAGATTGGCGATGTCTTGTTTTCAAGCTTTTACGGGTTTGAAGGTAAATGTTGGGAAAAGTGAGATTGTTCCTGTGGGGGAGGTGAATAATATAGATGCATTGGCTAGCATTCTTCAGTGTAGAGTGGGGAGCTTGCCTATGAAATATCTGGGGATGCCTTTGGGAACTTCTTTTAAGACTGCTTCGATTTGGAACCCTATTTTGGAAAAGATGGAGAAGAGACTCTCAGGGTGGAAACGTCTTTACTTATCTAAGGGTGGTAGGCTCACTTTACTAAAAAGTACTCTATCGAGTCTTCCTACGTACTTTTTATCTCTCTTCACTATCCCTAAAGCTGTGGCTGCTAGAATGGAAAGGATTCAGAGGAACTTTCTTTGGGGGTCAGTTGAGGGGAGTTTCAAATATCCTTTGGTGGCTTGGGATAAGGTGTGTTCTCCTGTTAAATTGGGGGGGCTGGGGATAAGGAGTGTGGCGTCGTTTAACCAAGCTCTCTTAGGGAAATGGTTGTGGCGCTTTGGGCAAGAAGTTACTCATCTCTGGCGGAGAGTTATATCCACTAAATATGGTGAGGGTCAAATGGGGTGGTGCACCAAAGTGTGCAGGAGGACCCACGGTTGTGGCCTTTGGAGAAGCATTCATGAAGGGTGGGAGAGTTTTTCTAAGCACCTATCGTTTGTAGTGGGTGAAGGCACTCGCATCCGCTTCTGGCATGATAGGTGGATTGGGGATTATATCCTAAAAGATCTCTACCCTGAGCTCTATGTGTGTTCAGTTGCCAAGGATGCTTGCATTTCTGAAGTTTTGTGGCTTCCGGAAGGAGGTTCTACTAGAGTGTGGAATTTAAGGTTTTTTAGAGCCTTTGAAGATTGGGAGCTTGCTGCTTCTTTTTCTCTTCTTCACTTTATCCAACCTCATATCCCTCGGGGGGATAGGAGGGATTTTCTTTGTTGGCGGCTCAAAGGCAATGGTATGTTCGACACTCGCTCTTATTACCAAGCAATCCGGGGTTCCTCGGATTTTTTGTTTCCTTGGAAGGGTGTTTGGAAACCAAAGGTTCCTAAGCGAGTAGCTTTCTTCTTGTGGACAGCCGCTCATGGTCGGATTCTCACTTTGGATAATCTCATGATTAGGGGTCGGCGTCCTTTGGCAAATCGGTGTTGTATGTGTTGTTGTGATGGGGAGTCGGTTGACCATCTTCTTCTTCATTGTACTGTTTCTCATACATTATGGTCTCTTATGCTTCAGGCTTTTGGTATCCACTGGGTTATGCCTAGATCAGTGTCGGGGTTGTTATCTTGTTGGCATCAGTGGTTAGGAAAGCACAACTCGAATATTTGGAATTTGATTCCAGGGTGTTTATTGTGGATTATTTGGTTGGAACGAAATCGTCGCTCCTTTGAGAACATGGAGAAGACATTGGATGAGTTAAAGGTGTTATGTCAGAGAAGCCTCTTCGAGTGGTCTCGTTGTTGGGGTTTTACGGATTCTCCGTCTCTTTCAGAGTTTATGTTTTCCCTTAGAGTTTCCTTCCCTTAGTTTTCTTTCTTTGTATCTTTCTGTTCATCATCATGAACATCATGTACTACTTTTCCTATTAATATTACTTCTTTGATTACCTATCAAAAAAAAATATAACTGTTACTGCTACCAATAATCTTCACCTCAATTAATCATGAATGTAAATAAACCTTCAACTTTAAGGTGGATATGGTATGAGCCAATTCCAATTTCTAGGATTTATTTTTATTTAAGTATATTTTATTTCTAGAATTGCCTTTATTGATATTGTGGTTTTTCATTTAGGTCAAGCCAAAACAACTATGCAAATAGTGATTTTGAATCAAGTTGTAACAGAAATTTATAATTTTTGAATTGAAAGATAACGAAAAAGGATCTTTGGGATGAATTAAAAGGGACCTCTACCAGAAAAGGAAAGATAAAAAGATGAATGGCTGACACAATTTTGCATGGGCTGTCCATGATCATCATCTGCTTTTTGTAACCTTGATGGACATTGAGGGTCTTCCTAAGATGCATTTTTTTAGTTTCTATTAGTGATAAAATCATATATATTGTTGTGTGGTATATAGTATCTTTGATTTATTTGATTTGCTTGTGGACAAGCCAGACTTTTTTTTTTGGTTCCCTTCTCTTTGCATAATATGCCACAAAAGGTAAATTATTTTCAAATCATTGTTTCATATTCTGAATTGACTTCTATCACTGCAAAGTTGTAATATAATATGGCTTATCACTTTGAATTTGTTGTTTGACTAACTTAGCTCCCTTTACTAGGAGAGAAATGCAAGAATTGAACGGGTTGCCCACAGGGAGTTGAATTTTACTGAAGAAGTATTGAGTCCTACCTCGTTTTCCCGGCAACTAGCGCAGCAAATGATACTTGCCAAGGCTTATGTCATTATTGCCAAAGAGCACAATAACCTTCACCTTGCATGGGAGCTGAGCTCGAAGATCAGAAGTTGCCAGCTTTTGCTTTCGAAAGCTGCCATGAGAGGGGAGCCCATCACATTAGAGGAAGCAGAGCCAATAATTAAAAGCCTATCATTTCTCATATTTAAGGCACAAAGCGCCCATTATGACATTGCAACCACAATAATGACAATGAAATCCCACATTCAGGCACTTGAAGAGCGGGCAAATGCAGCAACAGTCCAAAGCACAGTGTTTGGTCAATTGGCAGCTGAAGCACTACCTAAGAGCCTTCATTGTGTTAATGTTAAACTCACAGCTGATTGGCTTACAAAGCGAGTTCTGCAAGAACTTGCAGATGACAAGAGAAACTCTCCTCGCCTTACGGACAACAATCTCTACCATTTCTGTATCTTTTCAGATAATGTGCTGGCTACCTCTGTAGTTGTCAACTCTACTGTCTCCAATGCTGATCATCCAAAGCAGTTGGTCTTCCACATTGTCACAAATGGAGTAAACTATGGAGCAATGCAGGCTTGGTACCTTAATAATGACTTCAAAGGGTCCACCATAGAAGTGCGGAACATTGAGGAATTCTCTTGGTTAAATGCATCTTATGCTCCCATTGTGAAACAACTCCTTGATCCAGATTCACGGGCCTACTATTTTGGGGGAGATCAAGATTTGAAGATTGAGCCAAAACTGCGGAACCCGAAGTACCTGTCTTTGCTGAATCACCTTCGGTTTTACATTCCAGAGATCTATCCGCAGCTTGAGAAGGTAGTTTTTCTTGATGATGATGTTGTTGTCCAAAAGGATCTGACACCACTTTTTTCGTTAGATTTGCATGGAAATGTGAATGGAGCAGTGGAAACTTGTCTGGAAGCTTTTCATCGTTATTACAAATATCTCAATTTCTCAAACTCAATTATCAGTTCAAAGTTTGATCCACAAACGTGTGGATGGGCATTTGGTATGAATGTTTTTGATTTGATTGCATGGAGGAAAGAAAATGTGACTGCACGGTATCATCAATGGCAAGAGCAGAATGCTGACGGCACACTTTGGAAGCTGGGCACTCTTCCTGCAGGTCTTCTAACTTTCTATGGTCTCACAGAGCCACTTGATCGGAGATGGCATGTTTTGGGGTTGGGTTATGATATAAATATTGACAACCGTTTAATTGAGAGTGCGGCGGTGATTCACTTTAATGGGAATATGAAGCCATGGTTAAAGTTGGCCATTGGCAGGTATAAGCCTCTATGGGAACGGTACATAAATCAAAGCCACCCATATCTCCAAGATTGTGTCACAAGTTAAAATATGCTACTTCTTGATTGCTGGTTACTTATGCGATGATCATTATTTTTAAACTCTCAATCTGTGATCGCATAATTGTAGAGTCAGAAGTAGGAAATTTTGACTTTGATAGAAGGTTTTCTTTTTCATTTTTCCATCATAGTATTTTCAAAGCAAAAGAACAATTTTTATACATTAGAAAGTTTAAATGTACTAGGTGAACAGGTTTGGAGGATTCTTTTTGGGCTAATGGGGTTTTGCTTCTTCCCCTTCGACAAGCTGTAGAATTATTTGTTAGCAATTTTTGTAATAATCTCTCATCTTTTTTAAATTATAATGTAACTGAACCAAAATAATATTTAAACAAAAAAGAACCTTTCATGTTCTTGTATTTTTGTTAGCAGTAACTTCTACTAGAAATTCTGTTCATTGTATTGATATAGATTTTGGGACTATATTGTTATCAACTTTCTATCTAGCGGTTACATGTTCAGTTAGCTCCCACCACAGTTCACAACAATGATGAGGGAGAGTTTTGAACCGTAATTGTATAAGAAGAGAGTGTAATGTTATGGAATTACAGGACTCTTGGCTGCCACTGTAGTTTTAGATTTAAAGAAAGTCGTCAATTTTATTTTTATTATTATTTTTTTCCCTCGAGTGGTTTAGCATCTTTTGCCATCTATATTTCAGATTGATAGGCTGCAGAACTAGTTCTTAAACATGGAAACACCACATTTGAAAGGTACAAATAACACTAAGCCGGCTTCTTTCAAATTGTGGGGGTTTATGATCCCTTTTGTGTATCCCTAAGCTTTAGAAAAGAAATTGAAAAAGACTTTCAAGCAAGTTTCAGGAATGCATGCTTTCGCCAAAAATAACTTAAAAAGCCAAACCCAGGTAGTATAGCATGCAAGCCATTACACTTTAGCAAAACAAGACAAACGTTGAAATTTGTATTTCCTCATTGGTGTTATCTAAGGTTTTCCAGTCCTTTTTGGGCTTTCTTTTCTCCTTTATCTTCCACCGGCCCACCCCACATCATGTCTCTTTCTTTGCATGATTTGATGATTATCCCCCCATTCAAACAAAGATTTGTCAACATGTGGGAATATGATAGTACTTGTAGCTCACGTAGTTTATTTACCTAATTACCTTAATGCAAGTAGAAATAGTGTAATTTAGTGTTGGATTAGTACCAGTTTCTTCATTTTCTTAGGTTGATTCTACTTGCATTAGTTTTATTTTTTTATTGTATTTTTTTGTCAAGAGGTATTCTGAGATATTACTGAACCCTTGAAGTTGAATTCATTCAAGTTAGAAAATAACTTTTAGGTAAACAAAATATCCATCCATTAGATATTTCATTTCAATTATGAAATAACCTGTTGAGATTTGGACATATGTCAAATAATTGCCATATGTTCATATCTCAACGGATTCAGTGCATAGATACACTAGACCTAATCCTTGCCCTTTAATGATAAACCAACGTGAGAGAAATCTCATGCATCAATGTTATACAATTTCTCTAAACCAAAAAAAAAAGAGAAAAAAAAAACCCTGAGATTCCAGGTTTTACTATTTCAATCAAAAGTTAACAACAATGAGTGGTACATCATACTATTACGTAGTACAGGAACATGGAAATTACAACCAAAAAAGAAAAAAAAACACGAACATAGCATGCATGGCGTGTGTAGCCGCCACACCTTATTAACTAAAATTAAGGTAACAAGTTATTCCTTGTCCATGATGAGCGTATGCCCACTAGCTAGAACACTTTTTTTATTTTTGGCTGAAACAGTAGAATACTTGGTGCAAATATGCCATGCTAATTCATGCATTAGATGGGGCATTCAATGTCAAGCCAGAATTTCTTAGTTTTTGCACAATTATTTGGTCAAGATGTGCAGCCATCATAGGTGTAAGGTGATTCTTCCAATCTCCAGTCTCACCTTTTCTAAAAAATTCATTTTTTTTTCAATTGCATAAGGGCGTTCATGAAGCCGTCCACCTTTATTCACTTCCAGTTTGGCCAAATTCTTGAAACTACATAGGTCTACGATCTTCTGAACTATTCCTTTGCCTTCTTCCTCCAAGGAGAAAGGATAACTCATAAATTCAGCCATTTTTTTAGCATAAAACACAGTTATTCTTTCAATCTTCATATTTTTAAAATAGTACCCTGTCCGGAGATTGCAAGCTTGCGCTCCAATATCCAAACACATGATCCCAATATGGTCCAAAATAAGATACTCCTTCACAGAAGAGCTTAAACGCCTCTTCAAATTCTGCGTCTTCTCTGGCCGATGGTTCGACACCCTTATGACTTGCCTTGCGAAGAAAGTGCCATAGAGATACAAATGCATCCTTAGGATCTCTACATATATAACTTATTTTACACCTAGAATCTATAATAGATTTAGGTAAGGAAGTGTAGGGAACATGCGTACCTACAAGCGGAGTGTAGATTCCGGTGGAATGAGTTATGTGCTAGATCACTCTCTAGAGAGAGTACACACTCATGTGGCATTGTTGTGAGCAGAGGGTTCGTAGAAGCATCGAAACTGGATTGTGTCACGATGGCAAAAGATAAGGCCTTAAGCCATGTTGTGCCTGATTTTGGAGTGCTGCTCAGAAGTCAGAATGATGTCGTTGGGTGGAGGCTTGAAATGTTCGTGAGCTAACATGAGTCCTTCTAAGTAGAAGAAATTATACCAAAAACCTTGGTAATGGTGGACTTCATCGGACAGGTATCACTACCAAAAACGAGGGCTATAGCCGCGTTTAAAAAACGCAGCTATAGACTCTAATTCCATAGCCGCGTTTTTAAACGAAGCCTATCCTGCGCGACAATAGCCCTGTGGGACCTATAGCTGCGTTTTTCATAAAACGCGGCTATAAACCTGGTTTGGGAAGGTTGAGATTTTCTCTTTGTAATCGTTAGACCTATAGCCTACTTTCTCATTGCTTTTGGGTTCATGATTCGTTTTGGAAGAAGAGAATTCCATCGTTGAAAGCAGAACTAGCTCAAAATATTTTGGTAGTGTATCTATATCTACTAAGAAGAGACAACCATGATGAGGAACATGTTAGGCAACTCATATTTATAATGTGAGGTGGGGGGTAGAAAATTAAGCAAAATGAAAAAGAGAGGGAGTGGGAAGCAATACATTTTCAATAGTCCCAAGCCCCTATCCCCCCCATCCCAGCCAGCATTACTGTGTATGGATAACTAGCTATGTCTGTCTTAGATATTTTAATCTACATAATCTATTGAATCCATTAAAGCTCAGTTCATTATAAGTCAACTGCCTATACCTGGCCCTATTTCTTTCCCCAACTTGGTTATGGATAGAGAAAATTATTACTCTGCTATGGGCAATAGGATAACGAAAGAGATATGGTGCTAGAAGGTCTTGATATGAGTGTATAGTCATTAAGGATGATATGTTGTCAACTGTGCTAGAGATAGGTATTCCCCACTCCCCCACAAGCAAAGAAAAAGATGTTACACTACGGCACGTTGAGTTAATCTTTAATGGTGGTTGGGGAGATTTGGAAGAGGATGGTAAAAGGAGAAGAAAGTAGGAAAGAAAATGATTTCTTACGTTGTTTGGTTGGGAGAGAAGAATTTGGTTCTACTTTTTCTCATTTGTTTTGGTTTTTTTCTTGTTCATCAAATCATCTGTTTTTTTCTTATCTCTTTTGTTCCTACTTATTTATTTATAATGAACTGTCCATTCATTCACAATTTTTTAATAAAAATATAATTTATTTATTTATTTATTATTTATCTAAGTGGGTATAAGAGTGAATTTATACCAACTATATTTTTTATATTTTCATTTTTTTTCTCAATCAGATAAAAAGATTTTCTATCTTTTAACTTTTCTATTTTTCCATCATCTCTTGTTCTCTATCCTCTCAATTTAATACATTGTGCACTTTCAAAGCTCTATTTTCTAGAGTAATGGACCAAGAAACAAGGCCCACGAAAAGGGTTGCTTTCTAGCCCCACCACACAAGGGTAGGGAGAAAAGAAAGAAAAAATATTTTTGGCCCTTCTAGCTTAGAGAAAAAAAAAAAAAGAAGACTTTTTTTTATTGGTTATATATTTTCATTTCTAAAGTTGCACCTCTCTCTTCCAAAAACTTAGAACTCCGATTTTAATTAGCCTAACCCAACTAGTAACTACTCAACTCAAAATTTTAACAAAAAGCAAAACTTTATATAAAAAATCCTAATTAGCCTAGTATTAGAGTATTAACATAAGATGTTCTAAATACTAAATATTTAGTATTTAGAACACCAAATACTAAAAACACTGTTGTATGAGACATTTCAAATGCTATATTAAATAGCAAAAGTAATTTTTGGTTTGTGAAAATATATATATATATATATATATATATATATATATATATATATATATATATATATATATATATATCTTTTTGCAATAGCTAATGCTCTTAAGAAACAATATTATTTTGTGTTTTTTTGTCATTGTTGGTAGATGATTACATCTTAATGTATTAAGAAACAATGATTTTGTGTATTTATCTTGATTGATATATATATATATATATATATATATATATATATTTGAGAGAGTTCTATAACTTATGGCATCCGTTCTAGATGATAGCTCTTTATCATTAGATTAAGACATCTTGGTTGATAGTTTGTTGATACTATATGAACACCTACTTAGTTTTTTATTTTTTTTAATTATTTTTTCTCCGGCCCCCTAGCTTGAAATCCTAAGTCCATCCCTGCACGAGGGGCATGGGTTTGAGAAACAACAAATTACTCTCCTAATACGAAGGCAACTAGACCACCCCATTAGAATCAAACTTTGTCTTACTGATTGAGCACACGATTAAAATGTTCAATGCAAATCCATGGCCAATCAAAGTCTCTACCTCCAGCTTTAAAATAATTCCGAACTTCACCTCTCTTCCTTCATAAGGAGATATCATCCACCACATAACACCATAAAATATTAGCCTATCCAATGAATTTAGGTTTATTCATTTAATTTATTTATAATATGAGTTGATCTCAAGATTATCACTAGTCAAAATAACATGTTCAAGTTTAGTTATTTCTTGTGAAACAAATTCAAACTTGTTTATGAGTTACTTAATTAACTTTTTTTTTTCTCATTTATAGTTAAATCATAACTAATTTTTTTAACAAGTTATACGTGAAGAAGCAACTGTATAGTTTGTATATGAAGGAAGGTTCAGATCTGTTGGAGCATCTCAACATGTTTAACATGTTGAATACCCAATTGTTAAGTTTTGGGGTGAATTATGAGGATGAAGATAAAGCATTACTCTTATTAGCGTCGCTTCCTACTTCTTTTGATCATCTAGTGACTATGTTGATGTACGGGAAAGAGACTATAGTACTTGAGGAGGTGACTAGTGCTCTCTTGTCACACATAAAGATGAAGCAAGACGGTGATGGTTCTCAAGCTGATGGACTTATTGTAAAGTTTGAGTCAAGCAATAGGGGTAGAAGCAGGTCAAGAGGACGAAACTCCAATAGAAATAGATCACAGTTTAAATCATGTGCAAAAAAAGATGTAGAGTGCTTTTTTTGTCACAAGAAAGGGCACTACAAGAATCAGTGTAAAGAGTTGAAAAAGCATTTAGAGGAGAAGAAGAATGGAAAGAAGCCCTTAGAATTAGCTAGTGTTGTTGAAGAAATATCAGATGATAGTGAAGTTGGTGCAGATTTACTTTCAGTTTCATTAGCTAACAATGTTCTATTGGAATCATGGGTTTTAGATTCAGCATGCTCATATCATATGACTCCAAAGAAAGATTGGTTTGACACGTATAAGCCTTACAACGGTGGTATGGTCCAAATGGGTAATGATGCTACATGCCTGGTTATTGGGATTGGTATCGTGAAGATCAAGATGTTTGATGGAGTTGTGAGAATTCTTAGTAATGTCAGACATGTTTTTGATCTTAGAAAGAATTTAATTTCTTTAGGAGTATTGGATGATTTGGGCTATTCTTACTCATCAAAGGGTGGAATCATGAAGATTACCAAAGGTTCTTTGATGGTGATGATTGGATAGAAAGTAAGCACGCTTTACAGATTGATTGGGAACACAATTGTGGAAAGAGTTGTAGTCACCACTTCGGTGGAGTCCAGCACTGATGGCACAAAATTATGGCATATGCAACTTGGCCATATCGGTGAATGTGGTGTGTTAGAGTTGCACAAAAGAAATTTATTGAAGGGGGTGAAGACATGTAAGCTAGACTTCTGCAAGTATTGTGTGTATGGGAAGCATCATAGAGTTAGTTTCAAGACAAGATCTCGTACAAGTAAGAATGTTCTTGACTACATTCATTCAGATGTTTGGGGTTCGGTATTAGTTTCTTCTCAAAACGGTGCTTAGTATTTCATCAGTTTCATTGATAATTACTCTAAAAAGGTATGGATTTATTTTAGGGCTAATTACACTTTACCCACCTGTGGTTTGCCTCTATTTCGATTTGCCTACCCGTGGTTTCATTTTTGACACTTTGCCCACCTGAGGTTTCCTCTGTTTATGCTCCGTAACCCACCTCTGTTAATTTGAAGGGTAAATAAGTCTTTTTCCTCCCATTTTATATTTCTCTCCTTCCATAACAAGAAAAAAAAAAGAAAAAAAGAACGAAAAACAAGATTAAAATATAGTATTAGTTTCTCACCATTCACAAACATGAAGAACATACATAAACATGGAGATCATAAACCTAGAAAACTAATACAAATCAAATCAAGTAATACCTTTTCAGCCTAACTAATACAATCTCTCTCTTTCTATACATCACCACTCCTCTTCTTCATATATGAACAAAAAAAAAAAAAAAAACCGTGGATCTATCTATATCTTCATTCTCCACCGCCATTTCCAATTTCCAGCTCACATCTCTCAAACTCCAAATTTTTGCCAATCTAAAAAAGAGTTTTGTTCTATTTCTGTTTCTAATACATGTGTATATATAAAACAAACCTTATCTTAATTTGAAAGTAAAGCAGAAACAGAAACAGAAACACATGGCTTATAATTTCCCAGATCTACACCAAACCTAGTTCCTATAGTAACGAATTTAGATCGACTCCACCACTTGGTGGCTTCCTTCAAACCAGTCGTCTCCGCTCTCCTCTCCCTCCCTATGCCCACAATCGCCGCCCTCCCCGGCCATGTTGCCATTGCCGGATTCCTCCTCGTACTCAACCACGACTACATCTTGATGAGGCGTGATCGGGGCATGCTGTACATGAGCAAGGTTGATATTGGCCTCACTTTCCCAGATTACTTCACGGCTTTAATGAGGTCAAAAATCGGCTCCGCCTCGGCTGGGCGTGATATATTGCTGGCCAGGAGGAATGTTAAGGGAGAAGAGACGGTGAGGATGGGAATTGTGGACTCAACGACGCACGATAGCGAGGAGAAGAGGCGATGAGGATGGTTAGGTCTTCGTTTTCATAGTTGGGTTTTTCATGGTGCTTCATGGCTGGGTTTTTCATGGTGCTTTCTTGGCTGGGTTTTCATAGTTGGGCTTGATTTTCATGGTTGGAAAACTGGTGGATTTTCGTTTCGATACTGAGAAAAAAATGGTGGAAAGAAATTTCTATCTGAGTTCTTTCTTTATTTCTGTGCTTGTTTCCATGTGCTTGGCTTCATTTGGATTTTTGTTTTGGTTTTTCATTTTTTAGTCTTTATTTGGAAAGAAAATCTTGATCTTCTTGGGAAAAAATTGAAAACCTAGAAAATAGATCAAAACAAAAATCCTAGATGCTATAATGCAGTTTGAGAAATACTTCCTTGGATCTAGGATCTTAGTTTGGTGAGCAACTTGGATGGTATTGCTTGATTTGATTTGTTTTAGTTTTCTGGGTGTATTTCTTGTTTGATTCAAGTGAGAGTGCATGGAGAGGTGTGTTTGATCTGATTTCTATTTTATTTTTGACGAAACTTGTTAGAGTAATGAAAAAAATTAGAGGTGGGTTACGGAGCATAAACGGAGGAAACCTCAGGTGGGCAAAGTGTCAAAAATGAAACCACGGGTAGGCAAATCGAAATAGAGGCAAACCACAGGTGGGTAAAGTGTAATTATCCCTTTATTTTATGAAGTATAAGTCTGATGTGTTTGGCATATTTAAAAAGTGGAAAGCACATGTTGAGAATCACACTGGCAGGAAATAGAATGCCTTAGAACAGATAATGGACAAGAGTATAGAGATAAAGAATTCATAAGATTTTGTGAATTAGAAGGCATTACTTGTCACTTCACAGTTAAAGGAACTCCATAGCATAATGGGGTTGCAGAGAGAATGAATAGAACCTTAGCAAAATGAGCTAGATGCATGAGATTGAATGCAGGGTTGCCTAAGGTGTTTTGGGTAGAGAGAGTTAACACAACAAGCTTCATCATTAATAGATCTCCATCATCAGTCATAGATTTCAAGATTCCAGAAGAGGTTTGATTAGGTAGACCAGTTGATTATTTGAGTTTAAAAATCTTTGGTTGTCCAGCTTATGTGCATGTGCAGAGTGGAGAGTGTTCTAAATTGGATTCAAATTCAAGAAAACGTGTATTTCTTGGTTTTGAAAAAGGTGTTAAAGGCTACAAGGTTTGGGATCCAATCTCAAAGAAAACGGTGACCGGCAGAGATGTCATATTTGATGAAGCCTTTATGTTGAAATAGAATGAAGCAGAGAAATGTGATGATAGTCCACAGGAGAAATTAACTGTTGAGGTGCAGTTTGACCAAAATAGTTCACCTAGTGATAAGGGTGATGCTGAGATGGATCCACAACAACAACACAAAGAGTGTTATTCAATTGCTAAAAGTAGAGAGAAGCGAGTTCACAAAAAACCACAGAGATATGGCTTTGAAGACATGGTTAGTTTTGCTCTTAAAACCAGTGGTGGAGATCCATTCACTTTCAAGGAGACTACAAATAGGAAAGACAATGATAAATGGCTTATAGCAATGTTAGAAGAGATGGTGTCACTATAGAAGAATAATACTTGAGATATAGTGAATTTGCCCAAGGGAAAGAAGGCTATTGGTTGCAAGTGGATATTCCGCAAGAAATAAGCATTGTCAGAAAAGGAAGGTAAAAAATTCAAGGCACGGTTAGTGGCTAAGGGTTACTCACAGAGAGAAGGAATTGATTATAATGAGATTTTTTCACTAGTTGTGAAGCTTACCTTAATTCAAGTAATTCTAGGATTTGTGACAATGCATGACATGGAGTTAGAGTAGTTAGATGTGAAGACCACATTCCTCCATGGAGATTTAGAAGAGGAGATTTACATGCAATAGCCCGAAGGCTTTAAAGAACCTGGCAAGGAAGATTATGTTTGTTTGTTTAAGAGATCATTATATGGCTTGAAGCAGTCTCCCAAGCAATGGTACAAACGGTTTGATTCATTCATGGTCACATATGGGTACATGCCCTGTGAGTATGATTGTTGTGTTCATTTTAGAGTACTTGCTAATGGCTCTTATATATTTCTTACTCTATATGTTGATGACATGTTAGTAGCTGCAAAGAGTAAGCAAGAAATTGTGAAGTTGAAGTCTTTGTTGAGTAGTGAATTTGACGTGAAGGATCTTGGAGCTGCCAAGAAGATCCTTAGGATAGAAATTCATCAAGATAGAAGGGTTGGTAAATTATGGTTATCTTAGAAGGGATATCTTAAGAAGGTGTTAGAGAGGTTTAGTATGTTTGATGCAAAACCTGTTACTACACCACTTTCTGCTTATTTTAAATTGTTCCCATAGTTGTGTCCAAGTTTAGATGTGGAGTCAGAGTATACGTCTAAAGTGCCATATGAGAATGCAGTTGGGTGTCTCATGTATTTGATGGTGTGCACTAGGCCTGATATTTCTCATGCAATCAGTGTAGTTAGTAGATATATGGCAGATCCAAGCAAAGAGCATTGGAATGCAGTAAAGTGGATCTTTAGATATCTTATAGACACTTGTGATTTCAATATCCTATTTTATCAGAGAGCTAGTACAGAAGCTATGGGTTATGTGGATTCCGACTATGCAGGGGACCTTAATTCTAGAAAGTCCATGATAGGCTATGTGTTTAGGTTTGTTGGTGGCCTAATTTGCTGGAAGTCTACACTACAAGATGTAGTTGCTTTATCCACTATAGAAGCATAATATATGGCGATGACAGAGGCAGGAAAAGAAGCTATTTGACTTAGTGGACTAGTTAATAAGCTTGGTTTCAAGCAGGACAGCATAGTGCTACATTGTGATAGTTAGAGTGCGATTCATTTGGCGAAGAATCAGGTATACTGTGCAAGAACAAAGCATATTGTTGTATGGTATCACAAGATCAGAGAATGGGTTTTGTCTGGTAATATTTCTTTGTCGAAGATTCTCACTAGTGAGAACGCCTCTGATATGTTAACAAAGCCAGTTCCAATAGACAAGTTCAAGCACTGCTTGGACTTGATAGGTGTTTATAGCTTGTGAGCCCTTAAGGTCTAAGGTGAAGGCGATGGAGGAATTTGCTCGTGTAGCTTGATCAATTCAAGCCAAGGTGGAGATTTGTTGTTGATAGGCCCATGTGCATTGAATTGCCAAAGCCCAATTCGGTCATCTAAACTGAATACAAGTTGCGTTTGGAATCCCAGGAGCCGACTTGATAAAGTAACATATATATGTGTGTGTGTGTGTGTGTGTGTGTGTGTGTGTGCGCGCACGCTTTATGATATGCGGAAAAAAAAAAAATTGATGAGAGTAATTCCTAAAAATCTAGCAGTAGCCGCATAAGAAGAAGAATAGTGTTTTTTTGTCTTATGGTTGAGAGAGAGTTAGGGTGTATTGGGATTTGGGTTTCTTGAGAGTGTTCTTGTGCACTATTGTATCTCCCTATTTTTTATAGTGAAATTTCTCTGTCATCGCCGTGGAGGTAGGTAGTTTGCCGAACCACGTAAATTCTTGTGTTCTTTGTGTGTGCTTGTTATTTAATTTCTGCTTATTTATTGTTATTGATTTGAGTCCCGTGGTGCTATTTGCACAACAATTGCGAAAGTGAAAGATTTGTGTACTAGATATGACCTTTATTATCATTATTTTTTTAAGGAATTTGTTCCCTTATGTGGTGCACCATTGGGTCACCTAGTGTGAAAATTATCACATGTTTTTTTTTGGTTGAAAATTACTCACCTTGGAGGGCCTAGGAGAGTACCCAATTAGAATCAAATTGAGATCTCATCTCAAAAGGTTTGGCATATCTGGTCCCTCCGCCACAAATTATTGGGACCAAATAATCAAATGACTGCAAGTTTCTGTTGTTCCTTTGCTATCTTCAGTCTTCAGGTTGCCTCTCACCTGCCAATATTTCCATCTCAATGATGCGTCTAGTGGCGTTTTTAACTTTTTGTTACGAACTGTAGCTTTCTGCCTTTGGTGGTGTTTTAACTTTTTGTTACGACCTGTAATTTTCTTGGCAAAGCAGCGTGTATTGATTTTAGGATTTTGCTAATTTGTGCCCCAAGGGCACACAATAATTATTCATTTTTGGAAAATAATTTCTTGAGAATTGAAAAAGTATTGACAGTTTTTTCAATTCCCCAAGAAATTTTACCATAAATAGATGAGTTAATGTGTGCCCTTAGGGCACACATCAACCGGACCCTTGATTTTAATTCGAGGAAAAAGTATCAAAATGAAAGAGGACCTCCAAAAAGACTAACATCTATCATAAATTTTTCATTGATATTATTTTGCAAAGCCTACAAGATTAAGCACTGTGCTTATCAACTCCTACTCAAAGACTTCCTAATTGATAAGGATAATTTCCCTCATTACTCAAATACTCAAAACAAAATAGCAACAGATAAAATAAACAACAGACATAGATATATTTTAATGATAATCCGGCAGTAATCTCCAGCAACACCTCTAATCTCAATATTTTGGACATAGCACTTCAAATTACACTAGAGAGATGCTTTGTTTCGTGTGATATCAAATCTTCAATTAACTTTGCAATACTCTAGAAAAAATAAAGTCTTGTATGAAACTAACAAAAGCTTGCAATGTGATGCGAAATTATTATGTTTCGGTGGAAGTTAGCTGATTAACTGTTGATCATGTTTTTTATTTAACTCCCTGCTTTCATGAAGTTCATGATGTACTAGGCAAATTCCTTTAGGCAACGTTACTAAAATCCTCAACGGAGTCCCCAAAAATGTTAGGGTTTTTTCCTCACATTGTCACATGTTAAGTTTGGATTCATTTCACTTTTAGACTTGAGCTCGAAATAGGGGTTGAGTCTATTGCTCTCATAAACATGTATATATCATGGTGAAGGATAACAGCTGTTAGGTTCTAAAATTTTAGGAACTAATGTATTAGAATTTCAATTTGTATATGTTGGCAAACCATGATCAAAACATTTAATCTATGTTTAGACTTGCTTAAAGGTTGGTTTAATGTAAGGTTTGAATCGAGTAATTGCAAGAATTTAATGGTCAAATTCTGCAAGGCTCGATTAATCGAAAATTAGACTCTATCGATCGAATCTTGTAGAACAAGGGAATTTTGCAATATTATCAAACCAGCACAAGCCTATATGACGTGTAGGGTTAAATGTTTTACTTTAAGTACAAAATAAAAAACTCAAGCTACGTTTTAGAAGTCTTTGTTGTATTGTGTGTTGAATCTTTTGTTAGATCTAGATGTGTTTACCTTTATGCACACACACACACACACTGAGCTATTAAGATTAAGATTCACATCAAGAACTTGATAGTTGTTTCAGTTGCTACATAACTTTAAAGAAGATCTTAAACTTTTGAGTGGAGTCTCAAAGTCACAAGTAGGTGAACTCGTGGTTGCTACAGTTCAAAGAAAGAAGTAGTCCATAAACTTGGAGCTGTCACCTGGTTGTGGAAGTAAGTTTTCCACACAAGGTAGCAATAGGATGTTGGTGGTCTAAATTTTATTATACAAACTTTAATTCTTTCATAGTGGATCTTGATGGGCCAAAAATGTATTGAAAAATCACCAATAAACTAAAGTATGCAGTGGAAAATAAATAACATGGTGATTTGTTTACGAATGGGGAAAACCTACATGGCAAAAACCCCACCAGGTAATTCTAAGATCACCACTCCCAAAATTTCACTATTATCACAACAAGTGGTTACAAGTAAAGGAATTCCAAGTACCTTACCAACCTACAGTTGAATCCTTACCCTAATACCCAATTGGACTTGTTCTGTAGTGACAATTTCTCCTTTCAATGCATGGCTCCCAAGTACGTGACTAATCAATTTGATGCGCGGATCCCAGTACGCGGCTTACTCCTTTGCACGAATCCTAGCACGTGACTAACTCCATAACAACCCTTTGATTGTTGTAGTTGATTTGCAGCAGCTTCACATAAAAACACCAATAAGATCTTTAATATTGGTGCAAGAGACTTTGCTTTATCACAAAACCTAAAGGCGTACAAGAAACGCAGCAAGAACTCTTTCTTCTGTAGGAGGAGGCTAGAGTTTCAAAAAGAAAAGCTTATGAAGCTCTCTAGGGTTAGGTTTTTCTTTTTCCACATCCTTTAAATATGAGCTTTAATGGGCTCTCCTATTCCAAATAGATTTACACAAACCTTGGGCTTTTCTAGTCTAATAAGAATTATACAAACCCATAAACAAATAGCCTTTTAGAGTAAAAACGTTGCTGACTATAATCGAGACATCTGTCGAGTTTTAATGAATCTCGATAGATCGAGCTTTTGTCGAGGAGGTATCGAAACCTACAGTTTGCACTTTTCTTGATCAGTTTTTGAGTAATCTTCATGTTTTTAATTTAACCATTTGTAATGATCATCTTGAACCTACTTAGATTTACCCAAATACAAGTAAAATGCGTTTTGTCAAAGGATATGCCAATTACATAAAATATGTCCACAACAGATCTGTTTTTACCTTGAGGATAACCATGTTAAATCTTCCCCAGGTTTTTTACCAGTTAGGTTTTCTTGAGTCATCAGATCTTTGTGTTCTTTACTTTTCGCATTATATTTATTCTACACATTTTTTTAACCTAGACTTAATTCATAAACTTGTTAATCAAATTGGTTTAATATTAGGTTAAACATATTGTGTTAAGGGGTCTAAAACTTAACAACAGCATTGCCTTGAGAGTTGAACAAAAAACATTTTACTTACTAATATATAAAAGTAAAAAGAGTTAAGAGTACAAATACACCAAACAAAGGCAACTGGCCTTAAAATATGGAGAAAGGAAAATTTAGGATGATGTGATACATGAGAGAGAAAGACAGAGAGGATTCTCCACATACGAGTAGGGATGATTTTGTTTGGTTACACATTTTGGGAGTATAAAAGATCATTTTTAAAGTCCAAAATTTTTTTTTGCAACCACAATTCCTCATAATTTTTTAATTAAAAAATCGCCCATTTTAAACTCTAAAACACCCTTTTTTAACACCTTATACAAAAACACACATATTTGGCATGAAAATGATGTGTTTTGTGGAACAATAATAACTGAAGTGGTTCAAAGTTGGTGAAGCTTGCATTAACATTCCCACTCTCTTGACTTTAATAAAGGTCTTTAAGGATGCCTAAAATCCCCTAGTGATGCTCTTATTTGATAGAGTTTTGGTGGTTTTGGGTTGTGGGTTTCATGGAGAAATGAATTTTTTTTTTTTTTTGATAGAGTTGGTTTGATGGAGAAATGAATTGGTTTGGCTTAATGTTGATTTTTTTGACCAATGGAGGTTACTTTACATGGTTGAGTTTCCTTAGAGATCTTGAGGCTAACGAAACTGTTGGAGTTGGGGGATTAGGGCAATGAGCATTTAATGGTGACGAATCTACTGTTAACTTCTAATTGGCAATGTAAGCATGAAATAAGGAGTGAAACAAGGAAGTTTACAGCAATATACCATTCTTTGATTCTTGATTCACTTCAAACACCTATGGGTTCAAGAAAGTGCATGTGCTCCAAGCCCACATGCTCCGTCTTCCATTGGGCTCAAAGTGTAATAAAAACCCTCTCTTTGACCCTCCAAACACCTCCAAAAGTTTCCCAAAAAGCGATACCTCTAAGTGGGCTTTGGTCACATGGGATGAGAAAGAGAAAATATATAAAGGAATGGGCTGAATTTTTCTTGGGCTTTTTTGGTAACTAGGCTTCTAAGTGGGCCTTTAACAAAAAATTGGCCCTTACATAGCCTATAATTTTACTTTGTTACATTTTGAAAACTAAAAATTTAATTTGTTAGTCTCGAAGTCATAGGGTTTAATTTGGTACTTTTTGAAACTTTAAGTTTAAATTTGCTATTTTTAAACTACAAAATTTTATTTGTTACATCTCTAAATTATAAGGTGCAGGGGGGTAGGTAATTGAAAAAGTATGCTATGATATGAGGGCAGACCTCCCCTATAACAATTCATGCATTAGATGGAATATTAAGTGTCAAGCCAGAACTTCTTAGTTTTTTCTCAGTCAACTCATAGAAATGTGCGGCCATCATAAGTGTCAAATAATTCTTCCAATCACCTATCTCACCTTTTCTTAAAAAAATGCTTTTTTTTTTTAATTAGGTAAGGGTGAAGTTGTCCACTTCTATTCACCTCCAATTTGGATAAATTCTCAAAACTACACAGGTTTATGATTATTTTTTGCACCATTCCTTTGTCTTCTTCCTCTAAGGAGAAAGAGTAACCCATAAATTCAGCCATTCTCTTTACATAAAACATTGCTTTGTTCTTTAAATCCTCATATTTTAGAAATAGTACATTCTCAGGAAATTCTAAGCTTCCTCTCCAATACCCTAATACATGATCCCAATACAGTCCAAAATTAGATACTCCTTCTCAAAATAATTCAAATGCCTCCTCAAAGTTAGCATCTTCTTTGGTTAAGAGTTTTGCACCCTTACAATTTGCCTTGCAAAGAAAGTGTCATAGTTAGTGACGGAACTTCTCATGTGCATACAATTCCTATTGATAGATGTTTATTCTTATATGCTCTTATCACTGGAGCTTCCATGTGTCTCCCTTCCTTTTTCATTCAAACTATAGTTGAGGTTCATAGAAATAATATTAGGAAACAACGTCTCTACTTTCTTGTTTCTATCCTTAGGATCTTAGACTACCTAGAGTTTGAGTGTCCCTCCTCTTTTGAGCTTGTTCATCAGATGGCACCTTTAGGAGCTACTTTTCTTAAGCAGTGGAATGCAAAAAAGAAGACAATAGAACCAAGTGAAGGAACTGGAAAGAGACAATGAGTTAAGCCTTTACATGAGGATGTGCCTATTGATCCTATAGCTGCTGTTGATGATGATGATGATGATGATGATGTTATTGCTGCTGGTGGTGGCCTTCTGAAGCTTCTCCATCTCTCCACTCCATGCTTGAGAGAGTTCATGAGACGTAGTTGTCACATTATACCATGATGGAGACTTTCATGACGACTCAGGCAGCTTATGGACAGCTTTTGGACTCATTGTTATTAGATATAGCTTCTTTGAGAGTTGAGTTTAGAGAGTTTACGAGCTCTTTTCAGCCACCTCCACCCTCAGATGATTAAGTTGCTTGCCTTTGGCAGTATGTAACAAAAAGGGGGAGTAGTAGTGAGAGAGAGTTTTTGTACTTATGGGAATTGATGTATGTATTTAGGGGGAGTTTGCTTAGTTTGTTTTGTTTTGGAGTTTGTTTGTTTGTTTTTGTTTTTGGAAATTTTGGAAAGTTGTTTATTTTTCTTATAACTTGTTTCACAAACTAGACGATTATACTGATGATGATGTCATTTGGATATCTTGTTTTTTTTGGTTTTGGGATACTAAGTTATGTTATGTCTTCAGTGTTTTAGGAATTTACAGGTTAATTCTTTAATGACGCTACTGCCTAATGTTGTAACTTGTAGATAGTAGATTATGATTGAATTGTATCAGGGCAATAACTTGTATTGGGTAAGTTCTTGAGTTTGAGTGATATATGTTGTATGTGAGTTTTGTCACGAATTGCCAAATGGGGAGATTGTTAGGTTTTAAATATTTAGCATTAATTTTTAGGAACTAAATTTGTGTATGTTGGCAAATCGAGTACAAAAACTAGTCTAGTATAAGATCTTAGTGTATTTGAAGAATTTTAGACATTGCTTAAGTTGATTAAGTCAAGTTTCAAGAACAAACAAGATATAGGAAGAAGAATTCAAAAACTGCAAGGCTCGACCGATTAAGTGTGTTCTTCGACAGATCGAGACATGAATTTTGCAGATTTTAAAGAAGGCCTAAAAGCCCACAAAACGTTTAGGGTTTGAGTCCAACACTACTAGGTATAGAAGGGAAACCATAATACACATTTTTCAAGTTTTGTGAATTACTCATATGAGATGTGTGAGGTTTTGTAACCTTCTAACTCAATAAGCATCTACCGGAAATTGGATTGATTTGGATGTACCGGTGGCAATAAGATGCTGCAACAAGATCAACTACTGTTGATGATCTAAACCTTTGAGTGGATATCTCAAAGTCATAAACTGGAGAGTTTGTGTGCAACAGATTCATAATAGAAGAGTTCGCGGATTCGGAGCTACGTGTAGTCACGTGAGTAAGTACTACAAGAGGTAGCATTAGATTTAGGGTTAAATCTCTTGTAAAAACTTCCATTCTATTAGTGAATTGTTGTCTTGTGAATTGTTTTGGTTAAATTCTCCTTGGGTTTTTTACCTTGAAGCTCGATTGTTTCATTGGTTTTTCTAGGTCATCATATTACTTGTATCTTTACTTTTCTGCTTCATGTGATATGATTGATATTTTTTTAATCTAGGTCTGTTTAATTGAACTAAGCAATAACTTGGCTTTAAATTAGGTTAAGCAATTTGAGTTTACAAGGGTCTAAACTTTAACAAGATTAGGTTTGTAATGCAAGTAGCTTTAGTGCTATACACAATTAGGGCAAGGTTGAATGGACTTGTGAAGGGAAGAATTGTTAGCAGATTTAGCCAATGGAAGAATAGCCTCCCATTCTCTAGGATTCTCAACAGTTAGGAACCTAAGAAAATTGTCTAAGGTCCGGTTAGTGACCTTAGTTTGTCCATCTGTTTGAGGATAAAACAAAGTGCAATAGTTGAGAGTAGTACCAAGCGTTTTCCATAGAGTCCTTCAGAATGGGACAAGAACCTAGTGTTCCTATTAGATAGAGATGATTGACTTAGGGAGGCCATGTAGCCTATACATCTCCTTAAAGAAGAGACCATACATTGGAAGCATCTGTAACCTTCTTACAATGAATCAAATGGGACATCTTAGAGAATCTATCAACTTTAACAAAGACTGAATCACATCTCCTAGCAGTAAGGGGTAATCCCAGCATAAAATCCATGCTTATGCTTTCCCATGGTTTTTTAGGAGTAGGCAAAGAAAGGTACGTACAACCTAGCATTGATTGAAACTTCCTTTTCCCTTCGAAACATTTGGCAAGTAGAAACAACCTTGCCCAGTTCTTTGGCCATGCCATGCCAATGAAACTTATGCTGCAAGGCTATAAGGTTCTTATAAGGAATTTTCATTGAAATAGATTTTTTCTAATATACAGGTTTACTATGCCAAAATTGCCCCCACAATATGAGTATGAACAACATTTTTGTTATTTTTTTTGCAATTTTGATGTTTCTCTAATAAGTTTTTGAGTTCCATTGAAGTTTGGGATTTAAAATTTAGCCATTTAAGGATTCAATAATGCTAGTGGATATTTACAATGTGATTTATTTCAATTAAACACTTATCTCTAAGAGATTTAAATAAAAGAGAGATGCTATGTCCACAACATTTTTTACAACATTTTCACAATAAATCACAGGTGGTTAGTTGTTATTGGTTCAAATTTGAACCTAACACGAAGATTACTTTTTTGCCTCAATAATTACAACCAGTAACAACCTGTCACTTAGAATTTGTTGTAAAAAATGTTATGAAAATGTTGTGGGCATATATTTCTCCAAATAAAATATAAAACTAAGACTTTATCCATTAGAATTAAATACACATATGTATAACAGTCGTTGTTTTTTAATAATAAAAAAAATTGTTGTTTTATGCCTAGGCCAATGGGATCATTATTAATCATAATTAATCATGAAACACCTGATATGTCTAGTTGATTTTTATGACTTTTATATTTGCTTTAAACTGAAGAATTTGTAAATCCTATGGTAAAAATTATGATTTTTTCCTTACGTCCTAAAATGATAGTTTTGCCCATGTTAACGTTAAAAAAAAGTTTACAAAATTGGGTGTCTATACTTTGCTAGTATTTTTAAATTTAATGGCCCAATTGATGCACCAATAGTGGTGGATACTGTCCAACCAATTATAATTAATTAACCGATGGTGTAAACACCTCATTTTGTAACTCTTACAACTTGAGCCTCCATTCCCTGATGACGATATCACTAAAAGAGTTTAAAACTGATCTAGGGCCAAGCTAAAGGAACTCTTTAACTTGAAGGATGTTTTGAAAGCGAAAAAACCTTGCATGAACCCTAAGCATGTGTATGCATGCTTGAGCATTTGTATGCATTAGAGTTTTAGAAAAGTCATGAAAGGGAAGTTTTTAATTAAAAATGTGGTAGAGCTAATCCCACACCGCATGGAAAGATTTGCTCCTTCTCACTGAACACTATTAAAAGGCCTCACGAATCTTTTCCTAGAACACACCAAATCTACTCCAAAAAAGTGATTCAAGAGAAGCTTTTTACTTCAACAAGCATTCTAAAGTCAAAGATTTTTTGGCTAGGACCTATTTCAGGTCTAATCCCTCTTGTTAAACTTACTAACCGTCTAGGTATTTTGTTTTGTAGATTGACCAAGGGGAATGGTCAAAATCAAGCTCCGAGAGCTCTTTTGTTTTGAGGTAAGGATCTAATTTTGTCTCTTTCATTTCCTTCCTTTAAATTATGTAGTTTATATTGTTGTTGATTCTTTAATAATGTTCTGTGTAGCTTAGGTTTACCATTTTGTAGAATAAAAGCATGCTAGGATAACTTAGGAGTAGTTTTGATTGTGTTGCTTGTTGTGCATTTCTAGGTAGGCATGTGTACAAATGCTTGTGCATGCGTACACATCTCCACGAACATATGTATGCATGCATGTTCAACCCAAAGAGCCAGAATTGTCTGTTCTTTTATATTCTAGAAAAATATAAGAATGATTAATAGATTAAAATGGGTATCCAAGGACTTGTAGTGATAATAAAGTGATAGTATGCTAATGACTATATTTAACTATGGATAATCTCATGGAGGGGTTAAATGTAATTTTAAGTAGTTAAGAGATCTACCAAAATATTTTAATGTTGTAGGAAATAATGTCACCAAGGCTATTATAGATAATTTTTACATTGGTCACATGCACCATGATATATATTTCATTTGCATTGTTTTAGTACTCAAAGTGAAGTCTCTTGAGAAAATCACAAAGTATAGGCCCATTAATTTGTGCAATGTAATTTATAAAATCATTGCTAAAGTCCTTGCCAACAGACTAAAATGCATCCTTCCCCATATCATCTAATCTTCTAAAAGTGCCCTTGTCTAAGGCAAGCTAATTATAAATAACTAGCCATAAACCTGCGTGATGTGTGGGAAATTTCGACGTTGTTTTTATTTATTTATTATTTAGTGAGAGAAGAAATAAGTACATGGAACTTATAAGTATCAGTCTTAAACTCAAAATTATATAATTATTTTTCTAATGGAGTAAAATTGATGAGTAATGCTACAGCTACAAATTATTTTACGATGTGACCAATCTCTTATTAGTTTTTTTTAGGCCCATCATTAATATCATTTTTTCATTTACCAATAATCATTCACCACTTCAACAGTTTGTAAATTTTTTTTGTAAAATAGTTTGTATCTCTAGCATTATTCATAATTGATATAATGTAATATATATTTAGTTAGCTAAGCAGTTCATAATTGTTAACCTGCATAATAAACAGTTTGATTTTATAAACTCCATTTATAAACAATTTACTTTTATAAAATGCAAACTTATTCAAGACAAAATTGTTTATAAATGTCCATTTTTTTTAACTTGAATTGTTTTGGGAAAGAGAAATGACACCATGGTCAAAGCAACATTTAGATGTGCACATTTGAACATGATTTAGTTTGCAATTTATCATACAGTCTATGCTTTTGTAAAAAAGTATGTAAATTATCTAAATATCTAGATCATGCATATGCTCATATGCTAAATCTGGTTTGACACCAACGTTTGTTTTTGTGATACCCTGGAATAATGAAGAATCGCTTCATTATGCTGAGGTACTAATTGGAATATCATCTTAATTTCTAAAAAATCACATAATTGGAATATCATACATGTGCAATACGGAAATGGCAACTCTTAGTCAGCTAATTTTCCAGGAAAATTTGTAACTATATGCCAAATTCCCATCTCACGGAGAAGTCAGAGGGAAAAAAAATGAAACACTTATGAGCAAAAAAAGTTATACATTTTACTCATTGCTTATTGAAATTTAGTTACATGGACATTGATTGACTTTAAGAAAATCATGGTTCTTCCAAAGCAACTTTACTACTCTTGTTCTCTAAAGATTCATTTAGTAGCTTTGGAACCGCCTACCTCTTCAAGGTATTCGGCTTTCACCCAAAGCACAACATTTAAATTTGTGATCATAGAAAAAGAACCTAGCAACTTAGCAAGCTGAAGACAAACACATCTTTTATTACATAGAAGGAAAATGGTTACATTGATTGTGCATAGAGAGTTGGACATTGTTGAGAAGAGGGGACCTCTTTGTGATGCACCAAGCCTAAACAAAAAAGTTAACTACAGATCCAATTCAACATCTGTAAGAAAAATTTTAAGTAATCAAAATGTGTTCATTACAAAGAGTCATTGGAAAACATCCAAGTAAGAAGTCTGGCTATGAAAAACTTATTCCTTACTTCACATCAAAATTCCTACCAAAAAAAAAAAAAACACCAAAAGAGTTATATGCATATACCTTTATTCTAAGTCATACTCGGAGAGCAATGTAGTATTGACTGATTTGCTAACGCTAAAGATCGTCCCTATTATCTTGGTAATACTTCTTGAGCTTCATATATTAATCTTCTCCATTCTAATCAATTTAAAGAGTTTTTTAGAACATTTAAAATGTTTATATAATTGAATATAAAGAGACACACAAAAAAAATATGCATAAACATTGGCATTTTATAAAATAAATCGACATGGTCTAGTTGCTTTCCTATTTTATCTATCTATGTTATTTTTATCACATTTTTTAATATTCCAAATGAATCAGGAATTGAACAATAATATATCATGCCATGAGCCTTGTAAAACAATAATAATATATTTTTGAAAGACCCATTACGCAAAAAGCCACCTACAAACGCTTTACACTTACATCTTCTCTATTACCACAACACTTTCCTTTGTCCAGTAGCGAGCAATTAGAGTTTTTATAACGTTGAAATCAAACATTTAATCTTCTTATGGGAGAAAATGCATTTTGTACCGAACAAACCAATGAAGATGGATCGGAAAACTAAAAAGGCAAAACTCACCTCAAAGGGACTTTCCAACTCTGCTTGTACTTTGGCGACTTTTGCAGGGGTCGAGAGAGAATTGGAAATCTATATATAAATAAAAAAACAAATGAATGGGTTTTAATTCCAAAGGGGCAGGCATTGAAGGTTTTGATAAGGAGAGGAAGAGCCCAAAAAGATAGAGTTAAAGGAGGGCCAAAATGATGAATGTGATTTAATGGGAAAGTAAATAAAGGGAGAATTGTTAACCATTTTGTGTTTTGATAAAGAGAAGAGAAGTCACGTGAGTGGATGGATAACATATAATACATGGGACACTTGAATAGAATTAATAGAGAGTTGAAGTAATAAATGAGGAAGGAGAGTTATTGGAAATATTAGAGGGAAATATTGAATAATTGTAATTGATTACAGCAAATTTGGGGGGAAAAAAAAGGAGAAGAAGAAGAAGGAGACAAAAGCTAAATGCAAATCACTCTAATAGAGTGCCACATGGTAGAACCTCATGCTCTCTTGCATGAGGTCTCTGCTTTTATATATATATATATTGATGTCATTGTTTTTTTGATAAATTGGATAATGTCATTGTTGCATATGAAACCTTACATACCATTCATAATATGAGAGAGAGAGAGAGAGAGAGAGAGAGAGAGAGGTGAAATGGTCTTAAAACTAGACATTGGCGAAACTTATGAACGAGTTGAGTGGAACTTCTTGAAGGCTATTATGATTAAAATGGGGTTTCTATGATAGATGGGCCTAACTTATAATGTATTGTGTCACATCACCCACCTATTTAGTATTGAATCTATCAATTAATGGGTTGACAAAGCAAACACTTCTTTTCACACTAGAAATAAATAAATAAATAAATAAAACCACAAATAAACAATTTTTTTTAAAACACATGAAATTATATATACCAAAGATGTGTGTGTCTATATACACGTAATATCCACAATACTACAAACATACCCATTTTCACATCTGGTTTTTGTCTTGTGCAACTATGAGTAGTTGATCAATAATTATTGGTCCATATAAATAGGAGTTAGCAAAAAATATTCATCAATTGCAATTGCACATATCAGCATGTTGTGAAATTCAGTATGGGATTAGGTATGTCACTAGAATTATTCTATATATATACACACACATTCTACTCTCAAAGTTCTTGTTGTTGTTTATCTCCATACTCTGATATTCCCGGGATGCTCAAATGCATTGTTCCCTGAACTGAGTCCTTTTTTGCTGTATCACCTCTATTAATTCTCTCACCAAATCCCCCGTATGCATAACACAGAGGCATTCTCGTTTCCCCTCCATTACCAACCAAAGCGTTCCTACTTATGATCTCCTCTTCCAGCTCAAAATCGAGCGCTTTCCCTTGAAGAGCACCAAGTCCATAACCCTGGTCTCCCATTCCAATCATTATGGCATTCATTGTGGAGGTGAGTGTACTTAAAGGGAACATTTGATCCAGACTTTCTTCTATGTCATCGATATTTTGTGCCTATCAAGTTCAAAGTCAAGTCAAATGTTTTGCCAGTCTACCTCTCTAAGCTTTCTGACTTTGAAAATGTGAACTATACCTCAGAGGTCCTCTTCATTCGCTCGCCTTTTATTTCGGCAATGAGCAGCCTTTCCTTTTCATGAGCCTACATTACAAAGCAATACAATGAGGTGATTGATTCGTGGAACAGCCTTGAGAAAGAAAGCTTGCTATACCTGAGCAAGGGACTTCAAGATAAAATCTTTCTTATCTGCAATCATTTGAAGGTTCTGCCTATACTTATCCGCTATGACCTGCATATGATGAATCTATTGGAGTAAGATACAAGCTGTTTCAGACTATATAACATAAAGAACCACTAACCTGTATCCCCTGAGCTCCATAAACATCATCAATTTCAAGTACATTGAGCAATTGTGCATCTTCTGTTGTTATGGTAATTCTACTTCCTGAACCATACCAATCACGCTTTCTAGCGAGTGCATTTAATTGGTCCAAGCTATTCACTTTATCAAGAACTACAAGAATTCTCTTGCAGCAAAGTTCATTTTTTATTATTTCAGTTCCTCTTTCAACATTGTCTATGTTTAAACTATCTTTTATTAGGATATCAGAAAGCAACTGTTCCTGTAAAGCAAGTAGTCCATCTGGTGTTTCTGCAATTCTGCTTACATCAGAAAGGAAACTACTGCCCTCAAATCTTTGGAAATTTTGATCATACACGGCTTTGGCAATTGTTGTTTTGCCCATTCCACAGATGCCTATTATGAGAACATCATCTGATATCACACTTAGTAAGAGATTCAGGTACTCTTTACCAGAATCCATTCCAGGTGGGAAGATGGAAACATTCATGTGTGCATCTTGATGTCTATCCATAATATGTTTCACAATTTCCTTTATAAACTTTGATTGATGCCTGCCAGAAACGACCAAAATGAAAACATTGCAAACATTATTGATCTACAATGAGTCAAAATAATAATAATAATAATAAAAAATCACGACCACTCATGCAAATTGATGAAAGCTTCAGCCACCATAAAGAAAAACCACATGTAAGCTATATAAGATCCAATTATTAATGGTTTATTTATCTGTAAAACCAAATGAAATTGAAGAATCGATTTGCAGTTTGGATATGTAACCAAGCATTGAGGAGGGTGAGTATTTGGATGCTCTTTAGTTGAAATGGGTCATTTTATGATTCAAATTAAATATTACAAATATAAAGGTGCATCTAATATGAAGTCATTTAATTAAATGACATGTTGCTTTATACATTGTTAGATCCAAAGAATAAAATTTTAACTGTGAAACAGACTCTCCATTTAAAGTGAAACAGAGAGATTTTGGCTGTGATCTTCTCATTGTGTTTCCAAATTTCATACCACATTTAGAGCCATTGGCTATGAAATTGACTCTCTCCATATGAAGTGCAATCGTTTTTACGAGCTTTCATTTACCCTGCTCAACAGAGCCGTCAATCAACAAGGATGGTTAAGTTTTTTGCTAATGCCTTGTTTCTCTAATAACTATTGAAGAAAGAAATCAGATTAAAACACTTCTATACTATCACAAGAGATCAAACGATGGGAATTTATTCTATATACCATTTAATACATGTGAAACGTTTGATTAACAGCTCACATAATAGAATCTTATATGCAAAAATAATTAACATTACAAAAAAAAAAAAAATTAAGCTGCTGATTTATCCTTTCATGTTAGAGTAAAACTCTTGTTTTTTTTAATCCCCAACTCTTGGGTAAGTTTCCCAGCAAGAATAGATTAATTTTATTTTTATCTAGTTTGTTAAAGAACCAATTGTCCCAAAAACTTAAATTGTTAAGAAATGGTGAATTTAATCTGCTTAATTCCCAAAGCTAGATCTAGCCACAGAAAAAATGGATAAAGAATGAGTGAATTACCAACTAGCAACATTCGGCAAGTCCCATTCTTTAGATAAACTTGCTGCCTCAGTCAACGCTGCCCTCCACTTTTCCAACTTGTTTTCTGTCAAGTTCCCATTCCTGAAACGCTCTTCTTGTGCCGTAAACGCTTCACCAAAAGTCCCAGTCTGGTGCTCAACATGGAGAGGATCAACATCATAAAATATAGGAAGAACCAACATGCCAGCTTGATTCTTACATTCTAGGATCTGCACCAGCTCATCCAGGCACCACCTAGAAGTGGCATAGTTTTTAGAGAAGACTATGATGGCAATTCTGGACATTTGGATTGCTTTTAGAAGCTCAGAAGCGATCTCTCCTCCTTTCTGGAGATTGATGTCGTCTTTGAAGGTGGGAATGTTTGCCCCCACTAATGCCCTGTGTAGTTGCTGGGTGATGTTGTGACGGGTGTCTTCCCCTCTGAAACTCAAGAACACATCGTGCATGCACCTTGTTACGGCGGACAGGAAGGAGAAGGATGACGTGTATACCCTTGTAAACTCCATGGAATTTTATTGGAGATTTTGCTGTTAGGACACGGAAATATTTAGTTCATTTTGGTTTGAACTATTGATATGTTGCAGATGCAGAGAGATTGACGCAGGGGGGCCCTCCGTTGTAGTTAGGGGTTCAAAAATTTATATATATATATATATATATATATATATATATATATATATATATATATATATAATATTTACCCCCATAAACTTTAGTTCGAAAGTCACCTTACGAAGGTCATTTTACAAAGGTAAGTACTTATGCGATGTAAAGGAAATGGTAGAGGTTTAAATTTTCAGGAGAAAACTCTACATACATATACTTTGATGATTAGATTAAAGTAGAACTTTTATCTTATATAAAATATATACATACACACACATATATATATATATAATATAATATAAATTCTATAATATTTTTTAAAAATTTGTTTTGAACTCCAAAAAAAAAAAAAAGCCCATTAATTTGTTTTTGAATTCAGCTTTAAACTCCAAGAAAAAGAAAGTCCAACTGAAAATTTTTGGTCTTTAATTTAAAAAAAAACCAAAAAAAAAAAAACCTATAAATCAAATTTAAAAAAATGATTAATAAAAAAAAGGGGCCAAACCAATTACAATCCATCTTCACTCTCCAAACTCAAAGGAAAAAGGTAGCCACTACTGCCATCTAATCTAGATCTGCTACCGCTTGATCTGGTATTTTCATCTCTCTTTTTTTCACTATAGGATTGTGTGTTTATAGCGTTTTGATAGATTTCTTTGTGTGTTTATAGTTTTTGATAGACTTCTTTCACTGAATCACAATGTGTGTGTGGGGTTATAGTGTTTTGATATTTTATTTTGAGTAAAATACTGTTGGTTTCTAAATTTTATTAAAAGTTTGTATTTCATCCTTAAATTTTAAGAAGTTCATTTTTTATCCCTAAACTATTGAAAAGTTCATCTTTCATTCCTTAACTATTGGATTTTTTTTAATGTCTTTCAACTTTACCAAAATTTTGTTTTTCATCTCTAAATTATTGAAAAAAAAGGTTCTTTTTTCATCTCTATTTTTTATCTTTCATCCCTAAACTATTGGATTTTTTTTAATGTCTTTCAACTTTACCAAAATTTTGTTTTTTATCTCTAAATTATTGAAAAAAAATGTTCTTTTTTCATCTCTATTTTTGTCTCTAAACAATTGAAAAAACTATTAACAAAACTTAGGGATGAAAAAATAACTTTTTAAAGTTTAAGAATGAACAAATATTTGATAAAATTTAAGAACCAAAATAGTATTTTACCCTTTTATTTTTTACTTTTGAGTCTTTGACTAGTTGATAGCCTCCTTTGATGTGTCTGTATTTTGAACGTTTCCTTCTATTTGCCTTTTGCACTTTTGACTCTTTGACCGAAGTGAGTGGGAGTAGTTGTTGCTATGTGGTCAGTACCTTAAAACTAAAAGACAATAAAAATATGAATCATTTATCTAAAGAATTTTAAACTTATAAATTAAAGAATTGCTAACTAATAAACAATTAAATAATTATAAAATCTTAGTCATTATAGAAACTAACAAATTAAATTAAAGAGTTGTAAAGAAAATATAAAATAATTTATCAAAGTTTCTTGTGAATTCAATAAAAAATTGGTAAAGAGTAAAAAAAAAAAACTAATAAATTATAGTATTCTAAGTAATAATAATTAAAGTTCACTTAACACCAAAAATTAATTAATATGTTATTGTATTAGAAAAAAATATGTCAAAATGAACTTATAATTTTTTATATTATTATTTTTATATAAAGATAGGTTATGGGAATTGCTACATAAAACAAGTAAATTGAATTTCAAGTAATTGGTCTTGAAAATAGTTTCTCTCTCGAATAGGAAGCTAGGACCTCTCTCCCTTCTTGCTGTATGACTGTAGAATTGCAGTACCTTCCATCGAAAGTAGTTGTGTGCTCCCTATAATACCAAGTGTATTATTAGGGCTTGTTGGGTTTTCTTTTTGGGGTCTAGGAAATAGTGTGTGGTTTTTTTTCTTGGAAGCTTTCATCACACCATCAAATGGATGAGATTATGTAGGGTTGGAGCAACCTTTCTCTCCTAGACAGAGAGGGAGATGCTATAAAACTACAAAAGAAACGCCCCACAAAAGAGTTCTCTTTGGCGGCAAGATTCCTAACTAGTAGGGCTCTGAGTATGGAAGCAGTAGCTAGAACTTTCACACCTATCTGGAGAACACGTAATGGTTTTCAGATTTGGAACCTGGCTGATCATAAAATCCTTTTTATTTTTGATAATAAGCCAGATGCAGAGAGGGTGCTACAGAACGAACCATGGAGTTTTGATAAGCATCTAATTGTGTTCCAGTGCTACAATAAGGATACGGTCCTCAATGATTATAAACTAAATGAAGTTGCATTGTGGGTTCAAGTACACAACATCCCAATGGGTTATATGGATAGGGAGACAGCTGAAGAGATTTGTTCTATAGTTGGCAAGGTAGTGAAAAATGCGGGTTCCACAGATTTTGGGGGTAGCGACTTCATTAGGGTTAGAGTCATGGTGGATGTAACCCAACCTTTATGCTGAGGAATATTTGTGACTCTTGAGAGTGGAACAGAAACATGGGTTTCCTTTAGGTATGAAAGGCTTCCTAATCTATGTTACTGGTGTCGATGCTTGGATCATGACAATAAATATTGTGGGGTTTGGTTGCAAAACGAAGGGAATTTGGAACTGGGTAAAAAGAAATATGATTCAAGTATACAAGCAAAACCGGTCTATCTGTCTAGCAAAAACGTGATTCATGTACCAGGGTACTTCGAAGGATTGAAGAAAAAGTTAGTTAAACCACCTCCATCGAGCAGCGGTAGGCCACCCACAATGGTGCAGAATCCAGCACCTCTGCCCCCCACTCCGACACCGTTTGATAAGGAAAGCGAGAATATAGGAGGCCACATTACTACGGAATTTTCAAATCCCTTAAATCCAGCCAATTGTGAACCCGTGATTGGCGCCGCCAATTGTGATGATTTGTAGTTTGATAAGATGTGGGTGGTAGAGCATGTTGCAAGAGCAAGTGGTCTAGCTCTTCTTTGGAAACATTCGGTAGACATTGTTGTAGACTCGGCTTCTCAAAATCATATTGATGCCATTATTAATAAGGGCAAGGAGGAGACATGGAGGTTCACGGGCATCTATGGTTTTCCTGAAACCAATAGGAAAGCAAAAACATGGGAGATGATATGAGTATTGAATCAAAAATTTCGAATACCATGGATTTGTGTCGGAGACTTTAATGAAATCCTTAAAAGCCATGAGAAACTTGGGGATGCAGATAGGAGGGAATCCGAGATGAGGGCCTTCCAAGACTTGGTTGATGAGTGTGGATTTGGGTTACGTTGGTCACAAATTTACATGGCGAGGTAAAAGGCCAGGAGGTTTAGTGCTAGAAAGGCTTGACCATGCTTTTGCGAACACCTCTTGGTTGGTACAAAACCTAGCAACCTAGGTGCAACACCTTAGAGCCCTTTATTCAGACCATAATCCTATCCTAATCAGACCTGAAGATATTATTGCATGCAAGAATAAGCCATTCCATTTTGAACAAATGTGGATGAAGGAGAAAGGGTGTGGGGACACAATTAAGGCAGTTTGAGGAAGCGCCTTGGAAGTCAATACTATGCCAGAGGTTTCACTCAAAATAAATAAGTGCGGGGACTGGTTGACATAATGGAGCAAACACTCTTTTGGTAGTGTGCGACAGCAACCGGAGGAAAAAACAAAGGAACTGATCAAGGTCGAACGGGAAACATCTAGGGGATTTGACACTACTTCTATGAGATCACTCCAATTGGAGATGAATGAGTTGTTAGACAAGGAGGGTTTGATATGGCAGCAAAGAGCATGAACTTTGTTCCTCAAGTTAGGTGACTGTAACACTCACTACTTCCATAACAAAGCATCCCATAGGTATAAGAGGAACCGAATTCATGGGCTAAGAAATAAAAATAATGAGTGGTGCACTTCAGACCATCAAATTGCGGAAATTGTTGTCAACTTCTATGAATATTTATTCACATCCTCGCAACCTTCAGCCATGCATGCAATTTTGGAGGTAATTGAAACAAAGGTTATGGAAGTAGAACTTGTTTTAAAACACATGGAACCTTTGAAGGCACCGAGTCCAGATTGTATGCCTTCTATCTTTTTCCAGTCTTTTTGGTCTATGTTGGGTGATGATATGTCCTATGCGGTTCTTGATTGCCTTAATAAATGCCATATTCCCCATGATCTTAATCATACTTTAGTGACCCTTATCCCCAAAGTTAAAAGCTCGGAATTTATTTATGAATTCAGACCTATTAGTTTGTGTAATGTTATTTACAAGTTGATATCTAAAGTGCTTGCCAATCGCTTGAAGAAGTTGTTGCCTTTCTTAGTTTCTGAGAATCAAAGTGCTTTATAGGTAGGGAAAGTCATTATTGATAATATTTTGATGGCTTTTGAGACTCTTCATTGTATGAAACATCACCAATCAGGCAAGGCAGGTTTTATGGCTCTAAAACTCGACATAAGTAAAGCTTATGATTGAGTGGGATGGAGTTTTATGGAAGGATTACTTAGGAGAATGGGTTTTCATGAGAGATGGGTAGCCTTGATGATTGAGTGCTTTACCACTGTTTTGTATTCTATTTTAATTAATGGGGAGCCTATAGGTCTCATTCACCCCAGCAGAAGTATACGACAGGGTAATCCTCTCTCACCTTATCTCTTTATCCTTTGCACTAAAGGTCTCTATAGTTTGATTAATGCTGTTTTATTAGGAAACATTAGGGGGATCTCTATTTGCAGAAATGGTCCAAGACTTACCCACTTATTTTTTGCAAACGATAGTTTCTTGTTTTGTAGGGCCACTAGTCAAGAATGTTAGCATATTCAAAATATTCTTTTGGCTTACAAAGAAGCATCGGGATAGCGGCTAAATAGAGATAAAAACAACTTTATTCTTTAGCAAATATGTTCCACAAATGATGCAAGAGAATATTATTACTATGCTAGGTGTGCCTGAGATTAAGCAGTGTGGGAAATATTTGGGTCTCTACTCCTTTATAGGTCGAAGGAACAAAGCTAGCATTCTCTACATAAAAGAGTGAGTGTGGTAAAAAATTAGGGGTGGAAGGAGAAACTACTTTCTCAAGCTGGTAGGGAAATTTTATGAAAAGTGGTGGTCCAAGTCATTCCTACAAACTCGATGGGTTGTTTCGAACCCCCTACTTCTCTATGCAACAAGATTAAGATCATGATCCGTAAATTTTGGTGGGGGCATAGAGGTGATATGAAGAAGGTTCATTGGGTTAATTGGAGCAAACTATGCCGGCCTAAGAATGAAGGGGGTATGGGCTTTTGTGAGTTGTAGAAATTCAATGATGCTTTATTGGCCAAACAAGTGTGGAGACTGGTGTCGAATCAAGACTCTATTCTTTAGATTTTTCAAAGCTGAATTTTTTCCAAATGGATCAGTCTTTGATGCTAAGGAAAATAAGGGATCTTACACATGGAAAAGCATACTCAAAGGGCGTGATGTCATTAGAGAAGGTATGAGATGGAGGATTGGTGATGAGTCCTCAGTCTGGACTTACCAAGATAGGTGGTTACTATTGAACATTGTAGAATCATCTCTCCCATTGTAGAAATTACTCTGGATGGCCCGGTCTCTATTTTGATTGATCATGATCTATGCTGCTGGAGGGAGGCCGAGATTGACAGGTTATTTTTGCCACTGGAAGCTTCTATCATCAAAGCCATTCCCCTTAACTTTTCCAATAGGTGTGACACAATATTCTAGCTAGGAAATCATGATGGATTGTACTCTGTTAAGTCAGGGTACAAATTGCTTATGGAGATGGCGATTGGGAGTGAAGAAGCACCTAGTTCCTTGTCTACCGCAGTGGTGAAGGGCATGAGGAATGGGATTTGGAAGCACCAGGTACCAAATTGTATTCGCTCGTTCATGTGGCATGCTGGGTTTGACTCTTTACCAACAAGAGCAAATCTAGCTCCTCGTAGATTGATGACAAAGACTATATACCCTCACTATAGGCTAGGCCCCGAGGACATGATACATGCTTTTAGGACGTGCCCATCGTTATCCACAGTATGGCAAGTAGTTTTCACAGACCTGGTAGCTGCTACTAATTCTTGCTCTAGTTTCTTCGATGTTATTCAGCTTGCACAACATAATAGGGCTTGTTTTGCACTTTTTACCTGGATAGCTTCATTGATATGGACATGAAGGAACAAGCTCCGCCTAGAGGAAGATGCTATCTTGTTAGCCAAAATCAGTCACATGGCATGTGAGGCGCTCCAGGAGTACCATCATCTTTGTCCCAATTATGCCTAGATTCCATGAACATCAAGATCAGTAAGATGGTGTCCTCCTCTAGCAAGTCTACTCAAAGTGAATTTTGATGGGGCAGTTTTTGCTGATGAAAACATTGATGGTCTTGGTATTATAATTTGCAATGATAACGGATTGGTTATGGTTGTTTTATCACAACAGATTCCACTACCTGCCTCAGTAGAGATGATGGGAGTGCTAGCAGCACGTTGAGCTATTTGGTTTGCAAAGGAGTTGGGTTTTCAAAGTCTGATTGTTGAAGGAGATTCTGAAGTCATTATCAACTCGATCAATGGTGATAATATGGCACGCTCTGAGTTTGGCCACATATTACATGACATTAATTCCGTTAGATCCTCTTTTAGCTTTGTTTCCTTTTGCCATGTTAAAAGGCAAGGTAATTGTATGGTTCATAGATTAGCTAAGAGAGCTATCTATAGTCCTTTGATTGTCTGGATGGAGTTTGTTCCTCCTGACACGCTCGATTTTTACAATTTTGACCTTCGTCTGAATGATTAATAATACTCCCTATTGGTCGAGGTTTTCTATAAAAAAAAAAGGGAACTGCTACATTGGATTATGATGGATTTGTGGATTTGTATTAGGAAAGTGGAAAGGTTGGGAGAAGTAAATGAGATGTCATAAAATTTGGGTGGGTGTTAAATGTTAGTAATGGCTGGGAGAAGTAATAGAAGTGGGTGGCTTTTTTTTTTTTTTTTTTTTTTTGTTGGAGCTTAGATAGTTGTTTGTCTCTTTTATGGTTTTAACAATATTTACCACCACACACACACCCTTGGTGCGATGTTACTCCACAAGTATAAGTGCTTGTGGGGTGTGAGAGGCAAAGGCCAGAGTTTAAGTCTATAGGAGGGAGTTTCACACACATATACACTTAGATTAAACTAGAGTAGAATTTTTATTTTGTATAAGTTTTTTTTAACATATATAGTAAATTACATTTAATATTTAAATGATATTTATTATATAAAATGTGTGAAAAATGATTAACATTATTAAAATTAAATAAATCCATCACTTTATGTTTTTATAAGTTAAAAATTATTAATTAAGTTATTTATGATGTCATCAGGTTTGACCACTAATTTGACCCAAGTCAGACCATAAAACTGGTAACTAGTCCATTTTTTCGGTTCTTTGACCGTACTAGTTTTTAAAACCATGCTACCAATTACACTTCCCTGTTATTTGCATAAAAATCATAAATATTTTATGTATTATTACTGCTAGTCACTAATCTATGTGATGCATGTGTTAATTGAAAAGCTATACATGTAACCAAAACTTAGTCATGAGATGTTATTGATATATAGTTGACTTGTTGCATAATTCAGAAGAAGAAAAAAAACTATAATAAAACCAATGACATTACTAAATACTTTTCTCAATAGGAATTGTTAAGCCATGTCATCTAGCTAACACTTAAATTTAAATTATCATCTCCAATCATCCTTTGAAATTTCATGGCTGCCTTTGCTACTTGCCTAGCAGTGTTACACAAATTTATTATCTCACCTACATGCATATTAAGGAAAACAGTAAACAAAAGAAAACATAGATTAGACTTATTTTTAATTTTTTTTTAGTATTTTTAATTATTTTGTTTTTTTTTTAAATTTCTTTTAAGAGTGATAATAGTTACACATTATGTACATAGATGCCACATAATGTGTGTACAGGTGTGCAACAAAGAGTATAGAGCATTCATATTAGAGATTGTAAAACCACTAAAAAAACTATTTTTGTACTTCAAACCATAAATATCATCCAACATCTGAATTGCTATATCTAAAAAAATTTAGCATTTAACTACAATCGCAACTTTTATTTTGAATTTTAATGGTTTTTGTTATCTCTCTACTCACTCTAACTCTCCTTCTCTTGGTTGTCTCTCTCCTCTCTTTGACTCAAACTTGCTCATACCTCTCTCTCTTTCACTCCTGCTCTTTAGATTTCAATGGTGGTGTTTTGGATGCAGTTTGTGGGTCACGGTGGTGGTGATTCGTGGATCTGATTTGGATCATTGGGTTGTAAGGTCATGATTTTATTTTATTTTATTCTTTGGGCTAGTGGTGGTGATGAGGTTGTGGGTTTGTTGGTTGCTGGCAATGGCAATTGCTACTTGGTTGGGTTGTGGTGATGGTTGTAGCTAATGTTGGCTGGGCTGGGTTGTGGTGGTTGTTGTGGCTATAGTTATGGTGGCCGCTTGGGCAATTAGTGGCTGTTATGGATTTTTATGGGTGTGTGTTTAATTATTTTAATGGGTATCTATATAATTTTAATGAGTAATGTGCAAAAGAGTTGAGATGTAGGGTGTATTGATAAGTGGGTTGTTAAAATATATAAATAAGTTTTTTGAGGTGCTAAAAGCTAAAAATAATAATTAAGAATTAGATGCATAATCACACCCATTTTTAAAACAACCAATTTTAAATTGCATGTGATCTAATTAAAGTGAGGTATGATTTATCGAAACTATTTAATAGGCATATAATTTATGCATATTCAAAGAAATGTTGATGTCATTATAGAATTCACATCTAGGTTTTTTTTTAAAATTATTTATTTTATAACCTTAAAAGCTACTTTATCTATTTTATCAACTCATTTAACAATACATTCTACATCCCATTTTCTATATTTCCATACAACCAAGGTTATTAGGATTGAGATCCTACATGGGATTGGTGAGAGGGTTCACGGGTCAAATTGTATGATCGACATTAGGATCATAAGATCTTTCTTTCCAATTAAAAAAATATATTAAAAAATACCTATAATTATTGCGAGGGTCAAAAACACTATAACCAAAGAGTTAGTCTAGTATTCAGGATCAACTCAACTAATTTTTTAATGTTTAGGAGATAAAAATCCACGATAGGAAGATAAAAAAGATGACAGGAGACAAATGTAGCTGAATCAAGGCTTTTTATGTATATAAATTGTATTCTTGATGTACAAATAGAAGTTGTAAAGGATGAATATAAGTAAAGACTCTACTTGCTTTATCTCTCTTGTTCTTCCTTTGGTTTTTTCTAGATCTCCCTTTTTGTTGCTCTCCTCTTTCTTTTATAGTGATCCCCCTCCTCTTCCAATTGTCCCGCTCTTAGCTGGATTTAGGGGGTTACTCAACCCATTATCACTTTCTACTGCTATTTCTTGATCATGAAGATAGACTTTTGGGGTGTTTACACTTTTTAGGCCAATCATTCAGCATTCAATGTAGTTGATATTAGGTGAGAAAAGCCTTAAATGCGTATGTGACTATTACATTAGGCTTTATGTTCTCTTCAATGTGTTCCTTGGAAAAGTAGATGAAAAAATGGTGTCCTCGACTAAGAGGATGACCACTTCTCAGTTGGCCCATGTTTCCTCAGGAAGATAGGTTTCACGAATTACCTTGATAATGGGCCCAAATGATATTTTCTCAACAAGAGGCCCATTTAGCCCTTGTCGACCCTTGGCTAGGGCCCATTCTGTGGATTGGGTTTCTTAGGGCTTCCTCTTCGGGCTAAGGTCTTCGAGGCAAATTTAGGTCCACTCCCCCACAATTATAATTCTTCATAATATATATTATAGAAACATTTAAAAAAAAAAAAAGAGTAAATTTTGACACATTAGTTAAATTACTTATAAAAGGCAAAGTCCCAAATTATAAATGCATAAACAAAGTTCAAAAGTTACAACTCACAAATACCCGGTTCTAAGTTAAAACAACTCAAAAAAGCATACATAAGGTCTCACATAAATAACTCAAAGCAAATAACGATGTTGGTACCTAACAACTTATATAAACAACATTGTTTCAAAAAACACCACAAACACCAATCTTCAAAACCAAAGTTTTGGTTATCTTTGATGGGTTCCTCAAAGTACAGTTGATCATTATAAACAACATTCTAGTTATTGTTAGCGGAATTGCAAATAAATAAATTAATAAATCACCTTTGTCATCGATGGTCTCTCTTACAGTGGCATCACTGTTAGATTTCTTAATAGTCAAGTCTCTTCTCTTCTCTTTTTTCTTCTGTAATTTTTTTCATTAGTTTAAGTTGACGATTGACGTGAACCTTAGGGTTTTATTATTGTTGTTGTTGTTGTTGTTGTTGTTGTTATATATGCTCTTTTTTCTTTTTTAATCAATCTAGGTTAGGACCATTGGGTTGATCTATTTATTACATTTTTTATCAGCTTGAGACCTTTGGGCTCTATTTGGAGGCTCAATATAAGCAAAAAAAAAAATTTTGAATATTTTTTTAGAGTGCATGATCTTTAGTATTGCTATGAGATCGAGATCCTATGATCCAAATTGGGATCCCACACGGATTTCATTTTAATAGAGATCATAGTGAGATTCAAGACGTTCTACGGATTAGGATACTGGCAATCATACATACAAGCCATTAAA
Source organism: Castanea sativa (assembly GCF_040712315.1). Taxonomy (NCBI): domain Eukaryota; kingdom Viridiplantae; phylum Streptophyta; class Magnoliopsida; order Fagales; family Fagaceae; genus Castanea; species Castanea sativa. The sequence goes on along the minus strand of NC_134016.1, from coordinate 33,752,612 downwards.
ATAATATACACTATCCAATAAAATAATATAACTCCTCTTTCTCTCTCTTCTCCCTCAGCTCTCTATTTGTCTTCCACTTTGTCTCTCCTTAAACCAAACAGCCACCACCCAAACCCATACTTAGATCAACGCATCCACCGCCCACCACCTACAAAAATTGAAACCACCACCAACAACCACTACAACCAGCCACAAGAACCACAATCACCACCATCACGCCAACCACCAAAACCCATTAATGCAAAAACCACCATAATGCATTAAATCAAAAACCACCAAAATCAAAACTCAAACTCAAATGATACCCTATTTCAAACCAACATACCCTTTGGTTCTAAGATATGAACAAAGAGGAGGGAAATGGGTAGTGAGCTTGGCTAGATTCAATCGACAGATAAAGAGCGAATTTGGTTTCATTTGAGAGAGAAAGAGAGCAATAGAGTGAAGGGAAGATGGGTAAAGGGATTAGAGGATTAGGTTGAGTGGCTACGACAACGATAATAGCAGTAGCTACTATAGCGACAATGGCAGTAGTAGTAGTAGTGTCATGGGAGAGAAAGAGAGAGAGATGAGACATGAGACATGAGACATGAGAGATCAGGAAGAGATTGATTATTTTGGTTAAAAGTAATAGAGAGACATACTAAAATAATATATTTTATTTTTAGCCACACTCCTACAATAATTTATAAGAGCATTAGCATTAGCATTAGGGGTTGTAAAACCCTCAGATTACTATTTTACAATCCCAAAATGTCAAAATCCATCTTTATCCGGGAGTGTAAACCCAAATTGTTTTACAACCATGCTACAGTGAATTCTTACCTATAAGAATTATTGTAGTAAGTTGTTATAAATTCTTTATTGTCAAATATTTTCTCTCTCCTCTTCCTTTTCTCAAGAACTCTTGCTCTCCTCTCTCTTCTTTTCTCATACACTGTCTCCTCTTTCTCTGTGTCTTCTCTGTTTCTTGCTTTCTCTTCCCCATCTTTGTCTCATCTCTGTCTCTCTCTCTCTAGCCCTTTCTCTTAGACCTTGCCACCACTTCCTTTAAGGTGTAGATCGATGGTTGTGGTAGTGGTTGTTCATTGTTTTGATCGGCTTCATTTTGGGTATGAGGTTGTTTTGATTTGGGTATGTGATTGTTTTGATTTGGGTTGATGGGTTTGTGGTAAGAGGTGGATGGATTTGTTGTTTTGGGTTTGTGGCAGATTCCAATGGGTTTTTGGTTTTGGTGGTGGTTGCTTCGGTTTTGGTTGGTCGTGGTGGTGGTTTTAGTTTCTGTTGTGTTGGTGGCTGAGTTTCAAGGGTTGGGTTGGTTTGGGTTTGGGTAGTGGGCGGTAGATGGGTTGTTCTGGGTTTGGTTTTGGGTGATGCGTGGTTGAAAGAGAGAGACAAAGAGGAAAAAAGTCTGAATCAAAGAGGAAGAGAGAGGAAAGAGAGATAAGGTAGTTTTATATTTATTTTATTGGATGGTTTATATTATTTTATTGGGTTGTATGTAAAAATAAGAAATGAGATTTTTTTTTTTATAAGAGAAATGAGATGCTGGGGTGTTGTTGAGATGAGGCGATAAAATAAATAAAAATAACTTTTTAGAGTTAAAATAGGTATTTTTTTTAGGAACCTGAATGTGAATGCTCTAAACGTAGCAACCTACTATAGTGATTTTCTAAAAGAATTTAGCAATAGCAACCCAGTTGTTGTTTCAATTTTGGTAATTGAGGGGTAAAATTACTTATTTGGGGTTTTACCTACTTGCTCATTAGTATTTATGGTTAAAAAGCCAAATTGCTATTTTTAACATCTCAAATGCTAAAAGCATTCTGCAATGATGGTGCTACATCTAAAATTTTTGCAATCTGTGAACAGTAAACTCCTATCTTTAAGGGAACATTGTAGCTCCAAAGGCAAAAAAAAAATGTCTTTTTTCTCATTAAAAATTCTCTCTCTCTCTCTCTCTCTCTCTCTCTCTCTCTCTCTCTCTCTCTCTCTCTCTCTCTCTCTCTCTACTAAACCCAAAGTTTGAATCAGATTTATGGTGGAGGTGGCGAAACCACCAAACCTAAACCACCAAAGATCCATTGATTTCTTTGGGTTTGGGTTTTATTGGGATGGTGGTGGGGGTGATTTGTTGTGGCAAATTGTGAAGGTTAAAAAAAAAAAAAATCAGATTTGCAGCGGGCTATGGGTGTTTGTGGTAGTGAGTGGTGGGTTGTAGCGATTTTGTTGCTATTTGTGGTGATTGTTGAGGTGGGTTTGTGGTGGTTGGGCTTATAAAAAGAAATTAGAGTTGTTATAGTTTTTTGGTGTGTTTGATATGAAATATTTTTTTTGGGACAATGAGATTATGGTCATGGGTTGTGGTGGCTAGTTGTGCGTGGTGGTTGTTCTTACCTAATAAAACTAGGAGAGATACAGAGGAAGGGACAAAGAAACAAAGAATAAAGTAAAAATTAAAAATACTAATAAAGACAGAGTATTTAAATAAAGTGTTAAAATAATTAAAACAAAAAATATTGGGTGTGTTATAAAATAGTATGCTAAAATAAATAAAATGAGCTTCTAAAATGTGAAAATTTTTAGTCCCATGAATGCTAATGCTTATGTAATTTCATTAGGGGGTGTTAATAGTGTGAAGTGAGAGAAACATAAGCATTAGCGAACTATCCATGGAACCAGAGTTCAACCAGGAAAACCATTAGTCGAGAGAGGAGGAGGCAGAACTAGTTAGGAGTTTTAAGAAGTTTAAAGACAGCAGTAGGGCGAAGCCATTTTCACAACCTCGTAGCCAGGTGAGCTATCGGGATACTCTCATTGGAGAAATTCCTGGTGCTTTTGCCCAAGCTTTCAGCCTTGTCAGAACAGATGAACTTGATGTGGACTCGGATACTGAACTGGAAGATATCACAGAGGGTATGGCGGAAGTCAAACTCTTCAAAGAGACAAAATCTTGCATTAGAGCTCCATGGTCAAAGGCGTTGATAGTGAAAGTTTTTGGTCACTCGGTGGGTTACAACTACCTAACTTTCAAGCTCAATGCCTTGTGGAAACCAGTGGCTAGAGTGGATTGTATAGACCTTAGTAAGGATTTTTTCTTGATAAAATTTAGTGAAAAGGCAGATTATGATAAGGTGTTATGGGGAGGGCCTTGGTTTGTTGGAGAGCATTTCCTTGCTATGCGACAATGGGAGCCTTATTTTAAGGCGTCAGAAGCGAGCTTCAATTCAGTGGCGGTGTGGGTAAGGCTCCTAGAACTTCCCATTGAATTTTATGATAACTCTGTGCTGCTAGAAATTGGCAAAGCCATTGGATCGGTGTTGAGAATTGATTCATATACGGCAGCTGGTGCAAGAGGTAGCTACGCTCAACTATGTTTACAGGTTGATCTTACAAAACCTCTAATCAACACCGTTAAAGTTGGCTGGTTGCGCCAAAAGGTGATGTATGAGGGTGTGTCTTCCTTGTGCTATTGCTGTGGCAGATTCGGTCATAAGCAGGATTCTTGCCCTTACCATATACGGCCACCTGAAAAAGTGTTAGAGGAAGAACCTAGAGCTACCATGCCTGACAACCAAACCAAGAAGCAACCTGAACCTCAGAATGGGGAATGGATGCTAGTTACAAAAAAAAAAGGCAGGGAGTTAAGAATGGACGAGTCCATGCAACCAATTGGTTAAATCAACAAACTGAAGTGGGAACAAGTGGAACTAAAGGTGACCTTGGAAATTCATTTAATAATCTGACTGGTGGGAATGTGGGAAAGGCCTTTCTTTTCAAAGCCAGTACATCCCAAAAGGCTGTGTCACGTGAAGGAAACGTAAATCACATGCCTAAGGGTTAGAGGAAAATTGGGCAATGAAATGAAATATGTGACTGTTCTAACCGCTCAACTCAATTGGGAGAACCGGTAAACAAGGAAATCAAAACTGCACACTTACCTTGTGATAAGAAACATGCCAGTACTACAAAGAATTTTTTTGAAACGAGCTAACCCGACTCAGCTTCTCGGCTAAGTCTATCTCCATCGCCTCCTGGCTCTGTTTTCGGCGCTAGTAACACTCATGGAGCAACTTGGCTGTCACCCATCAACTCTTCCACCCTCGGGTTGGGCAATCTAGTTTAGGGGCAGAGCTGTAGCCATTCCCGACGAGCTGGTTGCACAGATCAGAGTAGCACCAACGACCACAATGGGGAATTTCGAGGAGGAGCTTTGTGTAGCTTGGAAGAACCTGTTTCCACTAACTCAAGCCAGTGGGAGAAATGGAACTTTGGTGGTGGATCATTCGGCGTGGAGCTTAACACCAAACCCATGGTGGAAGTTCATCACGGACTTGCCTTTGATTTCGGAGAAAGAACCGAAGAACTGAACAAACTGAGAAGGCCATTAGTGGTGCCACACTTGGACGAATTAGGCTGGCTGGTATAGGAAAGGAGGGTGATAGACTTCAGGGGAACTATCTTGTTACATCTGGGGAACACCCCCACAATGAAGCTATTCCAAATGGTCAACCCAGTCAAGAAGTGCGATTTACTGGTTAGCTACAGGGAGGAGATCCATGGAATTCTGAATCATACGGTTTTGTGGAAGCCGAATTGGATGGCGTCCAAGGAATTGCTCAGGAAAGTGGGATGGAGCATGATAGCATCGCTAATGATGGGAACTAGCCCGATGGAGATTCCAAACAATCATTGTGTCAAGATGAATATTTTGTTATGGAACTGTAGAGGTGCTTTGAACATGGATTTCAGGAGAAAAGTGATGGAAATGGCTGTCAATTATTTTTTGACCATTATGGTTATTACTGAGACCAGGGTTGGTGGGTATAGAGCAGCGGAGATTGCTGAATCATTACCTTTTGATGGTTTCTTCGCCACTGACACTATAGGGTATGCTGGAGGGCTCTGGCTTCTCTGGAAGAAGGAGGATGTTGAGGTCATTGTGCTCTTGGCCACGGAGCAGGAAATCCATGCCACAATTAAAGTACGTGATTTTGACCTCTGTTGGATAATCTCTCCTATCTATGCTAGTCCACGTTTGGCTGAAAGGAAAATTTTGTGGGATAACCTGTCTTAAGTTGCCCAACTCCATAATCTTCCATGGCTTCTGTGAGGTGATTTTAATGAGGTTCTGAGTAGTAATGACAAATTGGGAGGTAGGCGAGTGAATCTCAATAGAGCTCTTGATTTCAAAGCCTGCCTTGAATCCTATAACCTTTTGGACCTGGGGTTCTCCGGCCCTAAATTCACGTGGTCGAATTGTAGGCAAGTCTCGAACTTAATTCTGGAATGCATTGATAGGTGTTTTGCTAACCCAGAATGGAGACTCATGTTTCCTGAGGCTTCTGTTACTCACCTTCCCTGTGTTTTCTCTGATCAATGCCCTGCCCTATTAGAACTCTCCCAATCCACTCAGGGTCCTCAGAATAAACCGTTTAGATTTCAGACTATGTGGTTACAACACTCGGAATTCCCAGGTGGTTAGGAGTGCCTGGGAAGAGGAGAATGTGTTGTCATGTGCCATTGAGAAATTTACATCCAGTGCTAAGCAATGGAATAGGTCGGTGTTTGGTAACTTGTTTGCAAGAAAAAGGAGAGTCTTAGCCCGAATTTATGGAGCACTGAAGGCCCTCTCAAATGGGCCCAGCCAATTTCTTGTCCAGCTAGAATAGGACCTCTTAAGGGAATATTCAAAAATTAGGCGTCAAGAGGAGGAGCATTGGGCCCTTAAATCTAGACTAAACTGGGATGCATTTGGGGACCGAAACACCTCCTTTTTTCATGTTTCCACCTTGGTGAGAAGACACAGAAACAAAATTAAGAGTATCAAAAATTCTATGGGGGAGTGGATCACAGAAGAGGATGAGGTTAAAAATTTCATTCTAACTTAATATAAGGAGATTAATGAAACAAGTCACACCTTTTCTACCAGGGACCCGGAGATTGAAATTTTTCTTGTTGCTTCCTATTTGATGAGGAAAAGGGCCTTCTCAATAACTCTGTCACTGAGGAGGAGATAAGCTAAGGGTTGTGGGCCTTGAAGCCCTTTAAGGCACCAGGAGCTGATGGGCTTCACGTCGGATTTTTCCAAATCTTTTGGACTGATGTCAAAGACTTGGTGTGCAAGGAAATAGTTGATGTCTTTTAGACTAGGGCGATTCCGGAATATCTTAATGAAACTCTCATATGCCTCATTCCTAAGTGCCAAAGCCCAGAAAGCCTAAACAACTACCGTCCTATTAGTCTATGCAACCCCATTTATAAGGTTGTGTCAAAAATCATAGTGGCAAGAATCCGACATTTCCTTGACAAAATTATCTCCCTTGTTTAAGCTGCCTTCGTGCCAAGGAGAAAAGGGTTGGATAATATTATCGTTGCACATGAACTTATTCACTCTATAGATAAGAAAAAAGGCAGGTTGGGGTTTATGGTTGTAAAGGTTGACTTGGCGAAGGCCTATGACCGCCTTAAGTGGAGTTTTATATACAAGGTGCTGATTGCCTTTCACCTCCCTCAAAATCTGATAGAATTGATTATGAGCTACATCTCCACTACCAGTATATCACTTCTATTAAATGGAGGCAAGCTTGACACTTTTAGACCCTCGAGAGGAATCCGGCAGGGGGATCCCTTGTCTCCATACTTGTTCATTCTCTGTATGGAGTATCTCGAACAGTTGATCGAGAAGGCGTGTATCAGGAAAAGGTGGATTCCGATGAAAGCTTCGAAGGAAAATATTGGAATTTCACATCTGTTTATCGTAGATGACATAATGTTTTTTGCTAAGGCGAGTGAGAAAGGAAGTGAGGCTATTAAAGAAGTTTTAGACAAGTTCTGTGAGGAGTCAGGTCAGGTTATTAGCTATGAAAAGTCTCGGATCTACTTCTCCCCAAATATTTCTACTAGCCTTAAAGAGAAAGTGTGTGATAATCTTGGCATCCAAGCTACATCCAATCTTGGAAAGTATTTGGGTTTTCCTTTGAAGCATAGAGGGGCAAACCAGGGCCAATTTAATTTTGTGGTGGAAAGGGTGCTCACGAAGCTAGTAGGATGGAAGAAAAATTTTTTGTCCTTTGGTGGAAGGATTGTGCTGGTCAAGTCAGTCATGAATGTCATCCCCAACTATATTATGCGAGGGGCGGCTCTACCTACGCACCTGTGTGAGAAGCTTGATAGAATTAATAGAGACTCCTATGGGGATTGACAGTGGAAAAAAGAAGGTTGCACCTTGTTGGGTGGAACAAAGTAGTCAAATCTAAAGAGGAAGGGAGCTTAGGCTTACAGGAAGCACGAAAGAATATAGCTCTACTGGCTAAACTCAATTGGAGACTTTACCAGGAGAAAGAAGCATTATGGGCAAAGGTAATGCTAAGGAAGTACTGCTCTTAGTCTTGGCAAAAAGCTAAGGATCCAAATAAACTCCTCTGTTCCCCTTGCTAGTTAGTAGTGAAGAAAGGTTTTCCTACCTTTGTGGAAGGAATATGTTGGAGTGTGGGAAGGAATCCTAAATTAAAAGTTTGGGAAGGCAAATGGGTGAAGGGTGAGTCCTTAAGGGAGGTGATGGCAGGACCACTACGGGCTGAGGAGTATAGTTGACTATTGTGGAATTGTTCCAGGGAGGCCAATGGAACTAGGATAGGATTTCATATAATTTACCAAGGGAGGTGAGAGAACAAATTCGTGCTATCCCTATGCAATTGTGGGGTGATAAAGAAGACACCCTAATGTGGAAATTTACAAGGGATGGTGAGTTTACTACAGCATCAACTTATGCTCGGCTCAGACCTGAGGATAAAGAAGCTTAGGCCTTTGAAGGGCAATGGATGGAAGCTTGACATTTGGCCAAAAATTGCTTCCTTTCTCTGGTTGTGTTTCCATGATAGTGTTCTGATCAGACAAGTAATTGCCAAGAAAGGGATTAATTGTGATCCCAGATGCCCTCTATGCAGAAATGAAGATGAATCCATAGCTCATATGCTAACAGATTGCCCCTTTGCACTAAATCTATGGAAACGAGTTGGAATACTGCAACCTTTAACTAATACATTTCAATTGGGTTTGTTAGAATGGCTGGAAAGAAATTGTTTATGTAGCAACTAGGTCAAAGTTAATGGGATTCCTTGGAGCACCATCTTCCTTTTCACTATTTGGGAGATTTGGAAGCACAGGAATGGAGTTGTCTTTGACAACAAACCCCTTAATCTCCATATTCACCACTCTTGCACCAGACTTGCAACAGAGTATTTTTTTTTTTGCATAAGCAAGCAGTAGAAAAATAAACAATTTTCTGCCTCTTGGGTGCACTGGCAGAAACCTCCAACAGGCTAGTATAAACTGAACTCTGATGGGGCGTCAATGGGAAATCTAGGGAAGGCAGGAGGTGGAGGCTTGAACCGAGACTCTCAAGGGAAGTGGGTTAAAGGCTACATGAGGAAGATAGGTATGGCAACTAGTGTACAGGCAGAATTTTGGGCCTTGAGAGATGGTTTGATGTTGGCATCTCATATGGGGATAAATAATATTGTTGTGGAACTTAATGCAAGAGTAGTTGTAGACTTGGTTTGTGCTAGTAACACCCCTAACAGATACTATACTCCTCTTCTAGATGACTGTAGGGCCTTGCTCACACGGTACCAAGGCATGAGGATCAAGCACGTGTACAGGGAGGGGAATAAATGTGCAGACATGCTCGCAAGGGAAGGCTACTGCTTGACTGATGATTTTGTAGTTCTTGAGAATCCATTTTCAAATGAATGTTGGCTTGTTAGTTTAATGAATCTATCCTTTTAACCAACAAAAAAAAAAAAAATTCATTAGAGCATCCACACCAGCTCAGTTAAAAACTTCTAAAATAAAAGAAAGTATAACTTTTACACATTTTATGCAAAAAAAACCCACATCAGTGGGTGTATAAATAGCCAAAAATGTGGAAATCCATACACAAGCTACAATACCCGTGTAAATATACACGGGTACTGTAGCTCATGTATGGATTATTTTATTCCTTTCCCGTTCGCTCTATTTTTCCTCTCTTTTCTCTGTGCTCAACGAACTCAACAAAATCAGTAAAATCCACAAAGAAATTACATACAAATACTCAGTAACAAACTTAGACATACACTTGCTCCAAAACAAAAAAAACACAGATACACAAACACACCTATACACAAACAAACCCACACGAACAAACAACAAAGAGACAGATTGGTGCTTGATCGAAGCTGGGTCTTGCCTGATCAGAGCTAGGGAGACCAGTGCTTGTGGATCGGAGTGTGGATTAGAGTGTGGATCGGTGCTAGGGATCGGAGCTGCGGATCGGCGCTGTGGATCGGCAGAGCTGCGGATCGGAGTTGGGGATCAGAGCTGGGGATTGGAGTTGTGGATTGGGCTGTGGATGGGTAGAGAGAGAGAGAGAGAGAGAGAGAGAGAGAGAGAGAGAGAGAGAGAGAGAGAGAGAGAGAGAGAAACCAAAAAAAAATTGGGTATAGAGAGTGAGAGGGAGAGTGCGCGCGCGTAGATAGTTAATAGAAATAATAAAAAATTTAAAAAAATTGATTATTTAATTAAAAGATAGGATAAAATAGATGAACTGATGTAAGTGTTTTGTAAAAATGAATGTGTAAAATAAAAAAAGTAACTTTTTAATGTATAAATAAATGTGTAAAATAAACGAGCTAATGTGGTTGCTCTTGGTGTCAAATGTTTTAAAATCAGTAATATCTCACAAAAAGTAATAATAATAAAATAAAATATTGTTGCACACGGACAAAATACTGAAACGGTGAATTAAAAAAGAAAGAGAGACAAAAGTTTAACACGAAAAGCGGATGACCTTCCTTTTGCTAAGGTAATGAATAACTGAACTATTCCAATTAACATCACATATTTTCCATATCTCCATTATTGACTTTGCTAGCAAACATAGCATTCTTAGCTCTCTTGGTCACTTTCCATGGCCGTTTCCTCATCGTCGTCATCTTCAACCTCTGGCCGGCTACGCGATGTGTATATTAGTGTTCAACATGAAGATCCCCGAAAGTACATTACAGACATGATAGATAAATCTCTGATCACGCGTGGAGTCCCCACTTTCAAAGACAACAAGCAACTTCGAAGAAGGCAAAAAGGAACAGAAATTGGGAAAGAGTTGCAAGACGCTATTGGGATGTCAAGAATTTCCATAGTTTTGTTCTCTAAAGAGTACGTTTCATCAAGTTGGTGCCTTGAAGAGCTTGCGCTGATCTTGCGGTGCAGGAAGGAGTGGGGGCTAATTGTGTTGCCCATCTTCTTTGATGTGGATCCCTCTGATATTAGAAAACAAAGAGGCTCTGCTGCTAAGGTAGTAGGCATACAAAGGCTTGGAAGCTTTTGGCGAAGAAGGTGGACAGCTGCTCTTACAGAAGCAGCAAACTTGTGCGGCTGGGATCATCGAGCTTCCAATGGGTATTCTTTTCTTTTTCCTCTAGTTAGATTGATTTTATAATCTAGCTGTATAGAAAAATGCTATATATGTTTGTTTAAAATTGTAAATAACATGACTTTCGACATCTTTAGATTTTCTTTTTTTTTAATATTTGATTTGAACTTGAAATAATTCAATTTCAATTGGAGAAGATGCTAATGCATTTTGTTATAATTTATTAATTTTTTTCAATTAAACAAACTTTTTCAAGAATTTGATATCTTTCCTTTCTTCACTTTTTTTTTTTTTAATTTTAATTTTTTTAATCTTTTTTGTTGCTCAATTATCTTTCTTCACGATTAATTTATCAGCAATGAAATTTCACGTATAAGAATTTTACGACTTTTCTCACAATTTGTTAAGGTAGCAAACTAGGATCGGAGTAACATCTTTTTATTTTATTTTTAATATGGCTCTACAACTGTCAAATTTGTTGTGCCATTGCCCATTAGACTTTGTGTTAATTCATAGTAGCTAGAAGCGTAGAATCAGTTTCATTGCCACTTACTTTGTCAAGTCTAATTTGGTACTCATGGATGCTTCTTGTTCTCATAATTTTCATGTTGATGACAAATTGACAATATCATCCAGGATTGAGTCTATGCTAGTAGGTAGAGTTGTTGAAGACATCATAAACAAACGAATTCCGACAAATCTGATCATTTCCATCTATCCTCTTAGATATGATATATGCCATGAGTACCTACAACTCTTCTTGCAAGTTGGGTCAAAAGATGTCATCTTTGTAGGAATATGTGGGCCAAGAAGAATGGGAAAGACAGCAATTGCAAAAGCTATTTATAATAAGATTTATTATACTTTCGAAGGTAGCAGCTTCCTCAGCGATGTTGCACAAAATTCAAAGCAGTCCAATGGTTTAGTTTACCTACAAGAAAAACTCCTGTCTGATATTCTATCAGAAAGAGATATAGCAATAGCAAATTGTACCAGAGGAATGGATATAATTAAAGAAAAATTATGCTTTAAGCGGGTTTTAATTGTTCTTGATGATGTGGATGATTTGGAACAATTGTATGCACTAATTGGAAATCGCAATTGGTTTGGAGTGGGAAGTAAAATCATCATTACGACTAGGAAAGTTCATCTGCTAAATGTGCTTGGAGTGGATCAGGTACTTTTGGCTCAAGGGCATCCTCTACCACCGAATATAGAGGTAATTAAGTATGTCTTTGATGAAGTCAATATTTTTTCGCATGTTGGAAAAATCTAATTGGATTATGATGTATAGGACATTTGGGAGAAATACCAACAAAGTTGTCACATAGTTGCAGGGCTTCAAGAGTATATCCAGTCCTTATATATCAGGGTACACTAATAACACAATTAATCTTAACTTTTAATTTGTGAAAACAGCAAACACTTTAATTTCTTCTTGGTTTTTATCCCCTTATTCATATGATGTTTTGCTCCTTCGTATGCAGAGAAATGACAGAGTGAGGTATCTTGAAAATTGTTTACTCAAAGAGCGTCAGGAGAATGCCGTTCAGGTACTATTTTCTTACAAGTCTATGGTCACCAAAATATATATATATTCAGAGCTCAATATGAAGATATCATGCCTTTATATGCAAGACACAGATTTATCAAGTCAAAAACTGTGTGAGGTATATATATTTTTAATATTCCGTTCAAGTATATGAAAAAATTAGAGGAAGAAAAGTAGAGGAGGCAAAGAGTGATGACTGAAAGTAAAAGAAATGCATGGATATCATGTGTAGGTTTATAGAAGCATACATCAAGGTGAAGCCTTTGTGGTTACATCTTTTACTAGTACACTTTCTGTATAAAGCCAGGCTAATCCTAGCTTAACTCAGGAGTATATAATTCAATTTGGTTTATTTTATGTCCACTATTGGTTAATCCTAAATCCTAATACAATAATAATGGACTCGTAGTGGTAGGTATGCTTAATCACGTTATAAAAACCATCAATATATAAATTTGTGCTTAATCAGGTTAACACATTTTAGAGGCAAGAAGAGACTTCTTTTCTCACCTCCAGTTTGTGGAGTTGTACAGTATGTCGAATGTCTATTATAAGGAAAATCTGTAGCAAACTCAACGCTATGGTCTAATAATTGCAGGCGCCACCTACTGAATGACATTATGCAGATAAATGATTGATCAACTCTCCAATGATGACACTGGGGATTAGGCAAGAGGAGACACGAAGCATTATGAGTTTTTAATTTTTAATTTTTGTTATTATTATAGGAGGAGAATTTACTTTTTTTTTTTAATTTTCCATACCCACTTTTTAAAACACTCTATATTAAATTATCTATTTTATACTACATTTTATTAAAATATTAATTCTTTTTAATTTTTTAAATTATTTATCTTTTTCACACATAACAACTATTATTCACTTTCTTCCTTTATCCTATTGATACATAAAGAAATAATAAAAAATTAAATGTAAAATAAATAGTGTTAATGTAATTATACCAGGTTACTATAGCAAACTTATAAATTTACACAATTATACACTAATTGGTGTATGTCAATTTTAGAAAAAAAAAATTGTGTAAATTTTACACATTTTTGTTGTACACCCACTAAAAAATAATAAATAAAACAAACAAAAACGGATCTAACACTATCACCATCCAACACAGTTTAACACTATCATCATCTAACACTATTAGTAGATCTATTAGATGAACAATATGAACACTTTCTTATTGTTCTTTCCCAAAGTCTTTTGTCCAAATCAACATTACATTTGCAAAAATAACACCTAGCAAAGAACATATGGATCTGTCAAAGAACATAACACCTAGCCAACACCCAACAAAGAACATAGCACCCAACTAAAACCCAAAATCCCTCACATAGAACACCCAGCAAAGAACCATATGACCGACACAAAGAACACCTAACAAAATCAACAAGCCCTCATCTTAAGATCGCGGCGGAGAACATTTTAGGAGAGGCAGTGAGCGATGTTGTGGGTGGCCAAGCAAAGTTGAGGTAAATGAGTTAGCAAACATCAATTGGCACCTCCACAACCACCAAATGTCATCAATCCCTAAGCTTAACCTGCTCCATGGCCGAAACTTGAGCTATAGTGTCGGCATGGACAAATGCTTGGTTTGGATCAAGCTACAATGTCGACCTCTTCCAATTGGGGTTAGTTTGGCATGGGTGATTCAATTAAACTAGTCAATTTGAAGGCCAAATTTGAAATGCAAGCAACAATAGGTTCAGATATTTCAAGTGTCAATCTCTCAGCACATCGCTCTCTATTATTCGTGGTTTGGGTTCTTTGATTTTTGGGTCTTATTAGTGGGTGTGAAGGTGTGACTTGGTTGGGGATTTCTAGGTTCACTGTGGTTCCTGAGAGGGTCTTTCTCTCTCTCTCTCTCTCTCTCTGTCTCTCTGTGGGGATTTGGTTCTTGAGAGGATTTCTAGGTTTGTTTTGATTGATAGGATTCATTTCTCACTCTCTCAAAATTTTCAAGAGAAATTTTCTAGGGAGTTTGTGAATTACTCCCTGCATCATTCCCTTAAAAAAAATATTGCAAACCCCAATAAAAATAGTTTGATTTGAAATGGAGATTCTAGGAGGAACAATCATCATGATCATAAATTGATAAATCCACGTGTCACAAGTTGGTTGGATCAACAAAATATGTGTAACAACTTATGTGGCACTTAGCGAACACATCAACAATAAATGAACAAACGAGTTAATGCTCAAAGTGGTATATGACCACTCCTCCTTGGTGCAGTAGTCACTCTACAAGTATAAATGTTTGTGAGGTTAAGTCTCCAAGAGGGAGCTTCACACACATATACATTTAGATTAGACTAGAGTAAAAATTCTATCGTGTTAAAAAAAAAAAAGTGTCAAAATCCAAATTCTAAAACAATAAGATTGTTTTTCAAAATAACCCAAAACATTAGGGGTGCACCTTAACCAAATAAAAATATTGACTTACATTAAACTGTTCACATAAATCCGTTTGGAGGTGTACATCTAGGATTTGGATCGTGCAATTATTACTTCCATGTAAGTTGTAAAAGTTAATGGAGTAAAATTTTTAAACTTCAAACTTTTTAACCATTTTACTTTTTTGCCTGATTAAGTTTTACATCTCAAATAAAAGTGGTAATTGTATGGTGTAATAAATAATAACCCTATCTCAATCGGTATGCATAGGGCGGAGTTACTTAGCTCCTTGGGACAACCATGGCCCCCCCCAAATTTTTAAATTTTCCATTGAGTATATAAAAAAAAGACATGGGCCCCTCCAAGAATTAAATCCGCCCCCCCCCCTCCCCCCAAAATTATTTTTAACAACTAGTCCAATACAATTTCAAATAAAACAAAAATATTTGTCCACATTCTGCCCAGCCGACGAGCCCAAAGTCCTTGATCATACAAAATTCTTTTCCTCTAAACTAAAGGCACTTCCAACCTAGCCCAGCCCAGCCCAACCCCAAATCTGAAATTCCTAATCCTAATCAAACAAAATAAACTCTTCAGTCATCACCTCACGCTTCTGCCTAAATTCCTAGTCTTCATGTAGTCACGCCTCTGCGTTCTGCTTAATGACCGTAGTTCATGTTGCTTGAATTCCCAATCCTCACGTCATACGGTCACACCTCTTCGGCTTGACGTGGCGATGTAGGTCCACTAGCCGCTGACCTAACCTATCCTTCATTGCTTAACCTCAAATCCTAAAGCCCTTTCCTCAATTCCTCAAGTTATCTCATTCAGTCATTCTCATCTCAGTTCTCTCTCTTTTTCTCTAGAACTGAACTAAATACTAAATAGCATAATAAAAATACCAAGTATGTGTATGTGATATCTTTTGCCAGTAAAGCAATTTATATTTATTCGACTTTATCTTTTTGTGTTTATTGTTATTGGATTCTTTATTCTTGGCCCACTGACTTTATGACTCAGCCTTTTTGGCTTTTGTGTTGTTTCTCTCTAGTGGGTTCGGGTGGGGTGAGGGCCATGAGAATGTGTAAGAATGAATTTTATATGATAATTTATTATATCTCTCTTCTAAGTTAGTTTATCATTTTTTGAATTGATTTTTTTTTTTTTTTGGGTTTGAAATTAGGTGCCAAATAATGAGCAAATGACAAACAATTAAAGCATTTTTTAAGAAAAAGTTGTATGTCATTCAAAACTTAGGTAATTTGTAGAAACAAATGTTGATACTTCAATGTCTAATGAGCGTTCCTCCAAATGTTCAAGAATTCAATCTAAAAGGATAGACTATGATCCAAGATCGTGTAAATAAATATATGAATTCCCTATCAATGAACAAGATGAAATTCGACATGCTTATCTCATAACAGGTCCATATCTACCTAGAAACATAGAGTATCTATACAAAGGACCGAAAAATTATTGTCGTAGTCTTCAATTTTCATGGTTTGAATCACATGAAAATTGGTTGAATTATATTTTAGTATATCTTTCCTACAACGCCCCCCCCCCCCCCCCAAGTAATTATTCTTGGCTACACTCCTAGGTACGCATAAGTGGAAGTTACAAAGGCCAACTCTACAAAAAGGAGAGTTATAAAGAGAACCATCTCACCAGGTAATGATCTTTATCTGGCTGGAAAGAGTCTAGAGTTACCATTATTAGTAGGTGGGCAAAAATGACGAGTTATATAACCTAATCTTTGCTCGGAGGCAAAGAGGAGGTGTTGCAGAGTTGTTTTGGTCAGCTTGGATAGAACCGAATAATCAAATTCAAATCCCTGCAATTTTCTAGTATTGCTTTCACAGTTTAGTTTGCCTTTTCTCACTTTTGTTTCTTTTGGTTCAATATTGTGTTTGGTGGAGTTTTCATCATTCTACAGGAGAAGATTCTTGTTTGTGGAGTGCAACCAAGTCATCACAAGCAATCAATTTTGCAATACTCCAAAAATAATAAAAGTTTCTTCTAAAATTGATTGTTTGTGTACATTAGTACTTTTGTACCTTGAACGGCCAATGAAACAAAGTTTTCTAAACTTTGTATCATTTGTAGCTTAAATGGGCATCTATATGCACTACTAAGCAAGTGAGTTAAGTGGCTCATGTTTGTGAAAAGTAAGATTAAGTAATCTCTTATACTTAACACTCAAATCACTCTTTTTGATGGGTAGAACTAGAAAATCCTAAGAGAAAAGCATAAATAACCATCTCACCATTGTTGCCTATCAATCATGAAATGACATCTGTATGCTTCAGCATAGCAAAAATGCAACATCAAAAGCTAAACATAACTGGGTATTTATTTTTTCTCTCTTATATGCCCATGCATGATATGCTTAAAAGAAAATATGCAAAGAAAAATAAAAACAAAAAGAATCAATATGCTTTATATATGATTGCAAGCGTGTCTTGTAGGAGATGTGAGAGTTATAAGATGTACCTCGAAAGTGATAGTTTCTATCAAGCAGTTATAATCGTATGTGAGTTAAATTGATTTGCTCATATCTTAAATCATCATAACATGTAGGCACTTATGCAATCTTGTGATATTTTTTCACACACAACACGCAATATTCTTTGCTACTTTTGATACATGTGCAGGTACAATGTGATTTGACATCACAAGGAATACATGTGTTAATGTTTTCTCACTAAACTGTCTTGAATTGTTTTTAAAATATAAAATTGGTTAGATTTGTTTAGTGTGCGCGTGTGTTTTGGATCTATATGCTTAACATTTTTCTTGTTGAGAGATGTTTTTGAGAGTTTAAAATGTTGTTTGGATCTTTAGTTAAGTAGCATGTTTGATTGCATTTATTTATGTGTTTTTCTATTCTTTGAAAAACTGTTTTAAGCAATATCGACAGCTTCTCGATACCTCTCTATAGCTAGGCTATCTATCGAGCTCTTGAGCTTCCTTTCTCGATAGTTGTTATCGCAATTTCGATCCATCGAAATTTTTGAGAATTTGTCTCGATAGCTTCTTGATAGCTTCTCGATAGCTTCTCGATCCATCGAAAATGTTTTTGTCTTCTTGATAGCTTCTCGATCCATCAAGGTCTATTTGTTGTGGACACCTTTTGATAGCTCCTCGATAGCTTCTCGATAGCTCCTTCTGGCCATTTTAATTCTTGACACCTCTCGATCCAATGAGCTGCGTATATGTCTATTTATAGGGTCAGCGCGATATTTCTTCATTTTTCTCCGATCTCTCTCGATAGAAACTCACTTCTCTCTCTCTCTCAAACACCTTAAACTCAACCTCTTCACATTCCCCTCTTGATCTTCAGCCCAAATCAAGTTTTCTTCATCTGGTATGATCTTATTTCTCTCTTGTATCATGCATTTCATTCATTTTGACCTAACTTTCGGGGTTTTTGAAACTTTTTGAGGTTTTTGCCAAATTTTTGTGATGGGTTTTTGTTTAACTGAGTTTAAATCATCATGCATTGCATCAAATTGCATTTTAATAGTGTTTCATGCATTTTAGATGTGTGTTTACTTTGTTGCAAGCTTGTGTACTGGTAGGTTTGGATTGGGCTGAGCCCATGATGCTTTTATTGTTTCATGTCACATGCTCATGCATTTTTCATGCATACATACCTTCCATTTTCTATCATATTGATATTGAACTGTTTGGTGCTTTTCTGCTTCTCTCTCTCTCTCTCTCTCTCTCTCTCTCTCTCTCTCTCTCTCTCTCATTCTTTTAGTCTGCATCATGGCACCTAAACGTAAGTCCACTCTGTCCTAGAATCCTCTTCATTTTGGGGCATCTTCCTCTGATTCTACCCCTTCTCATCTTCAGTTCTATGATGAGAAAGCCCGTAAGGACTTCTCAGAGAACTTTTCTCGACGAGGCATTCATTCGGAATGCCAAGTCATCTTATTAGATTTTTCCAATACTGACTTTCCCACTGTCATCTATAGTAGGGGTTGGGAATCACTATGTGACATCTCGGTCACTTGTCCTTTCGTGATCATACATGAGTTTTACTCTAATATGCATGGATTTGATTATTCAGTGTCTCATTTTATTACTTGCATTCGAGGTACGCGCATTGTGATAATTCTAAATCTTGTATCCGAGGCGTTCCACGTCCTGAGGGTAGCGCATCCTAACTACTCCGATTGTGATCGTCTTAAGACTGTGTCTAAAGATGAACTTGTGTCTTTGTTTTGTGAGACTCCTTCTTTATGGGGTGGTTGTCAAAACACCCATTGCTTGATCTTTGCTAAAGGTCCGAGGTTTCTTAAAATGGTAATGACATTCATTCCCCATCCATTATCTTACTATAACTCTATCACAGAGCCTCGTGCTCGATTTTTGTTATCTCTCTTAGAGAACCTCACTATAGATTTCCCTTCTCACTTCATTCTTTCCCTCATAGATGTATATAAGGATACAACGACTCGTGATAAGCTTATCTTTCCTTCAGCTATCACGAAGATCCTCCGCCACTTTTCTGTCTCCTTTCCCGTGTCGAATCGTTTCCCTGTCATGTGTGCCATTGATGAGGCGATTGTTAGATGGAGTGAGGCCTAGCTTCGACCGAAGCGGCCACAGACTGAGACGACGACACCTCCAGCTTTTTCAGCTCCATCCACCTCTGCACCTTCCTTTTCCGCAGGTGGTGTGGCTCTAGAGGCCGTCATGACACAGCTTGAGCGCATGGATGCTCGCCTTAATACACTCACTCATAAGTTGTGTCATGGGTGGCTTCGTAGCTTCTCCTACTCCTTCTCCAAAGGCATCTGAGGACGAGGTCGGCATAGTGACTCTGATAAAGATGCTGGTGCTATTGCTGATGGGGATGAGGTTTCTAGCTCTTTTGGTGATGAGGAGATGGCTATTTCTTAGTGACTTACCCTTTGTCATTCGTGACAAAAAAGGGGAGTAGTTTTAGGTATGGAAGTAGTCATATACTTAGAGGAAGAGTTAATATAGGAGATTTTTGTTAGGGGGAGTGTCTATACTTTCTGAGGGATGTAGTGAGGACTTATGTATCTTTTCTTTTCTTTATTAATTAGATACTTTGTTCTTGTACCTTTGGTATTGTGACCACTTTATGATAGCAAAACTTGTACTTATTATTGATATATATATATATATATATATATATATATATGTATATATTGAGGTTGTTATTACATTTTCACCTATCTCTTCATGTGTTGTTTCTTTTCTCTCTTTATGCACATGCTTCTTCTTACTTGCTTCTTATTTCTTGTATGCAATCTTTTATTTCTGTTTCACACTAAAATGCTGTGATAAGTTTTGGTTAAAGTATTTCAGAAATACAGGTTATCAAAGTTTTCTTTCCATGAACTCTTTTCTTGCAAAGTTTTTTAAGAGTTTGTATTATGATAAATTTTATTGTATCTAACAAGTGAGTATGAGTTGAGTGATTTATGATTTCTTTCATATGTTCATTTGTTTGTTGTGGTTTTGTCATGGATTGCTGAAGGGGGAGATTGTTAGGACATATGTGAATGATGTTAGGAACATATGTCATTTAGAATTGGCTAATCCTTTGACAAAACGTACTTTACTTGTAATTGAGTAGATCTAGGATGTATTTAATACTTCAAGGAACAAGAGTTCAAGTGCAAGTATTAAAGGCATGCAAATCTGTCCAAGAAACAAGTGAAGAAGTGCTGGATTTTAAAACTCGACAACTAGCTTGACAAATTGCATCTATCGAGGTTTAAAAGGCTGCTTTAGTTTGATACTCGACAGCTGCTCGATAGATGCCCTATCTATCGAGAATTATCAAAATCAGTTTTTCAGATCTGATTTCACTCCAATTCGTGTGTACATGTTTAGGCTTTCTTTTCTCACAACTCTTAACATATATAAGGATTATTTTAAGGGCCGTCAAAGGTTGTGCAAGTGTGAAGCAAAGTTTTGTTCATGAAAATTGTAACCGGAGACAAAATTTGCCCTAGTTCATCTTTTTCTTGAAGAAGCTACTGCGTTTGTACGCCGTTGGGTTTTGTGACAAAGGAGCTTTGTGATTTTCAGAATTTTGTAGCCAGCATCTTTCTAAAGTTGGTGAGTAAGCCGCGTACTAGGATCTGTGCATCGATTGGTTAGTCACGTACTAAGAGTTGTGCATTGAAAATGAGAGATTGTCACTACAAAACAAGTCCAATTATGTATTGGGGTAAGGGTTCAACTGTATGTTGGTATAAGGTACTTGGATTCTTTTATTTGTAACCATTTGTTGTGATAGTAGTGGATCCTCAGGAGTGGTGACCTTAAAATCACTCGATGGGGGTTTTTGCCTTAGAGGTTTTCCCCATTCGTAAACAAATCATCGTGTCAACTTTATTTTCCATTGCACATTAACTTAGTTGGTGATTTTTTTTATGCTACAAAACATTTTGCATGTTAATTGGATTAATTAATTAACTTGGCTAATTAATTAATTAATTAATTTATCACAAGATGTCAATACATTCTTGGCTTATCAATACACACATATCACATCATTTAAAGTATATAAGGTTACAACCTCATTTAAAGTATATAGGGTTTGTAAGGATACCTGATCTCGGATGGAAACTAGCAACCCGTGTACAAATCTAGACATCAGTTGATCTTCAGTCTCCTCTAAATCATTACGATTCGCCAACCTGTCAAACTCTTCCATGTACTCATCAATTGTTCAAGTACCCTGCCTACAATCCTAGTATTGTCTGAACAACTCCTGCTGGTAATCTGGTGGTAAGAACCGATCCGCCATTAATCTCTTTATTCTCCTCCATGATGGTATTGGAAGCTTTCGTTCACGGATATAGTTTAATTGAACATGATCCCACCAGGCAGATGCTCCTCCCTTTAATTTGTAGGCTACCAAACATACTTGTTTGTCATCTATAGTACCCATATAATCGAAATTTTTTTTCACCTCACTAACCCAATCCAGATACTCTTCAATGAAGACATTACCATTAAAGGATGGTAACTCTACTTTCATCCAATAATCCCTCTGCTCCTGATAATCTTGACTGTCATCCTTCACAAGACGACGATGATTCCCAAGGACTTTCTCTACATACTCCTCGTCCTCACTATTCTCTTCGTTGTAGTCTTGCTACCTGTTCTAGTTTGGACCATGATGGGGAGGGCCACGTGCTCAGTTATCATGTCACTCTTCATCATCATGATTAGGGTTTCAGTTAAGCAAGGTTGCAAGTGCTTATTGAATCTGGTCTAGAGTCTGCTAAGTTGAATAACGAAACTGTTGATTTTCATCATGAAAATCAAGGGACTCAGCCCTAGTGAGGACTGGGTTATTGACGTTGTCACCACTGTCAATGTTGTGGTGGTCACCATCTCGCCGGTTAGCCATCTAACCAGGGTAAGTCTAGGCTCTAATACCAACTAATGTTGCGGAACCCTAAAGAAAGCACACACAATACTCTCTTGATGGAAAAGAAACTAAACTGTTAGTTCTTGGTAGTAAACCTCGAATCCACGAGGGGTTTTCCTGAATTCACAAGAGAAGAAAACTGGAATCCACTAGAGAAATAATTTGACAAAAATCTATGTTTATTGATAATATTTTGATTTGCCTCTGACGGCTACAAAACATATCAATATTTAGAAAAACGTCTAAAAACCCTAATTCGCACTAATTACGCAATTAGGTGACAAAATACCGAAATTTACCAAAAGTAGCAAAATTGAGTTAAATGCAGAATCATAAACTACTAACCTTAGGGATTGTCCCAAAATAGACAAGACCTTATTCTGACTTTTAAACTAAAAGTTATTAAGGAAAAACAAATATTACTATAAATTGCAAAAACACTGTTTTTGAGGCGTTAATGAAGGAATTCACCTAAATTTTGGCGACATTCATGGCTAATTAGAATGCCGTTTCCCTTGAACCTACCAAATTTCATGCAATTTCGACACTGTCACCCCGTTGGCCTCTATTGGCACCCCCCTTTGATTTTGCATTGTGACTTCCTACGCCCCCTGTTGCTCTAGGAAGGCATGTGCTATCTGTTCTACATCAGTTACATACTAGTTTATATATATTAATAGGCAAAATTTAGAGAAAATCCAATTATATTTTACAATTGAAGTTCAATTCTTAAATTATTTATTTTTAGAGAGAGTTATATTTCTTAATTTTGAAGTCAAATGTGGGACCATATTATTACTATCTATGCAAGTGAGTTATTGTGTATAAAAATCAAAGAGTCTAGAATTAATGAACATAAATTTTTTTTAAAAAAATGATAATTTACATTTTCTACCTAATAATATTCTTACAAGACTTTTTAAAGAGTTAAAAAAAAAAGAAAAAGAATTACTATTGATAATATTTAAATTATATATGTAAGAATTATACTATGTCTCTTAGTGTATATCTTTCGAGTATATCCATGCATATGCATGGGGTTACAAGTTAGTTTATAATAAAGAGAGAAACACTTACAACTCACAAACACTCACTTTTCACAATTAGAGTCAAAGATGCCGAGATAGTCTAATAGAGAAGAGAGATGAGATGAGATTCATGAAAATGAGGTCAAAGGTTAGAGATCTAATCAAAGAGAGAAATTTGTGATCTACATTGTTATTTGGTTTTGAGATGGGTTGATTTGAGTTGGTGTTTGGTTTTTAGTTGGGTTGATATATGATTAGGGTGTGCAAAAATACATTTTAAGGTAAATTTAACTAGTAAAAAAAGATTATATATATTAAAAAAAAAAATCAAGCCCACAAGTTCAATTGAACCCCTTGAACATAAGGTAGCACTGCCCTTGCGGTGGTTGACACTTTGTTTCAATTTGGAAATATAAATCAAAATTTGATTGTTTACTTATTTATATATGATCATTTTTATGAATATTATGTCATTATTTATAAGTAACACATGCTCTAGAGAACATCATCTTTTATTTCAAAAAGTCGTTTATTTGGGCTATGAAATGTTAAAAAAATATGCCTAAACATTCATAATTTATGTCAATTTCGTTGATATAGTTTGCTTCACTATTTTCTTCACACTTGTTAATGCTTCTAATACATGTCTATAATTTCAAATATTTGTTTTTGACTCTATAGCAACCAAATTTTATCAGCATGCACTTTGTCAATTGATATCTAAAAATATTTGCTTCTTGTATTATTCAAGTGAGATGAAGGCATCAATCATTCATTTTTCAATTTTGTTTGCATGCAACAAGATAAAGACCTCACTTGCTTTGTTGAGGTCATTGTATTTGACTATCGTTAATAAAATATATATATTTAAATGACACTATCCAAAAATGTTTAAAAAAAATTATATTTAAAAAAAAATTGTATGGCATTGAGATTATAATTGTCAATTGAGTTTGAGTTGTGAATTGTAAAAATGGGAACAAACAAGTAAACTAAATAGGTCTGAATTTTATTATTTACAAAAAGATAGCTTTAAAAAATCGGACAAGTCATGGATCAGCTGGGTTGACCCAACTCAACGTAAGATAAAATAAGTCGAGTCACAATCAACCTGTTTCTACTTTGGGTAAAAAAAAAAATCGAGTTCAAGTAGGATATTTTCTTCAACCCGTTGTTTCTTTGCATCTATTTCCTTTTTCTTCATTGTATTTTAGTAGAGATTGAAAGTAAGGATTAATTACTATACTGTTTTACAAGAAGCAAATTGGTTTATTGTATATCTTTGAAAAATGCTTAAAAATGGGTTAGAATGTGATTCTGCCTAATTAATCAAATGTTATGTTGTGGGTTCCAGTTAGCTTAATTAGCAAAGTCTCTAATAGTTGAATAAGAGATCCGAAGTTTAATCTCTGCTTACATAAAAAACCGATTGGTGTTTTGATTTGATGATTAAGAGTTATCATCAGGAATTGATACCATAAGTTGAAACTTCCGAAAAAAAATCAAATTTCATGCTAATGTTTTGTTGCAGAATTTTTTTTTAATTATAAAAAAAGGTGTCTTTATTCTAAACATGATTTTTTTAAAAAAAAAAAATTTATAAATTAAAATCAAATAAAAATGGGTTCGGCGGTGTGGAAACAAATCGCATAAGGCAAGTCCCTTTGCAGTTTATTTTAGAAATATTCAGTTCCCAAATCAAATTTCTCTCTCACATAGCGTTTATTCATTAGCAATCTGATTCTAGAAAGCAGAGTTCATCATTGTACATTTCAAGCATTACCTTTTCAAGTTTTCACAAGTTCGCGCTTTCGGGCCTCCATCCCGTTTTAATAAGAAAAAGTCAGATTTTAGTCCCTCCCAAAGTTTGATCCCATTCCCATTTGAATGCCATATGTCATATTAAATAAAGAATGCAGATTGAATTGAGATCCCAAATTAGCAATTGTTATGGTTTTAGACTCTAGTTGTGTCAGATTTAATCAAATATTTAACCAAATCTTATTATAATTTGTTACACCCCAAATTATAATAAGATTTAAAAGGCTTCAAAAAACTAAGAAGACAATAATGTAGCTGTCGGTAAAATATAAACTCGGTCCCCATTCCTAACCGCAGGAAAAAAAAAAAAAAAGTCTACTTAATAGGAGTGGTTAGATTTGAATCCAAAACACTTGATGCATATGTTTTGCGAGTGGCATTGTGCTTTTCGGATTTATCGAGACCCAGGTGTGGGTAGTTTATCGTCACAGAAATTAAAATGAAAGAAGCACCATAATTATATTAGATCTTTCGCTTATTTGATAAAACAAAACAGGGAGAAAAAAACATTACAAACTCTTTGAACAAGGGATCATAAAAAAATAAAAATAAAAAGTGCACACTCACGTGAACAGGAATCACTGGTAGGTTTATTCCTGCACACCTTATTGACTACTAATTAACAAGAAGTAGTTCCTAGCTAGATGACAATGGAGCAAATGTGCCTACAAGAGTACAAAGTACAAACCTCCCATCTATCTACCAATTCAAACGTTAGATTAGGCATTAAATGTAAAGCCAGAATTTCCTAGTTTTTGCTCTGTTATTTGGTCAAGTCGTGTAGCCATCGTCGGTGTAAGATGATTCTTCCAATCTCCAGTCTCACCTTTTCGGAAAAATAATTTTTTTTCAAACAAGTATCCATGAAGATGTCCACTTTTATTCACCTCTAGTTCGGACAAATTCTGAAAACTACACAGGTCTACAATCTTTTGGACCATTCCTTTTTCTTCTTCCTCCAAAGAGAACGGGTAACCCATAAATTCAGCAATTTTCTTTACATAAAACAATGCTTCTTTTTTTAAATCTTCAAATTTTAAAAATAATATCCTCTCAGGAGATTCTAATCTTGCTTTCCAATACCCTAATACATGATCCCAATATGGTCCATAATAAGTTGGCCCATCACAAAATAACTCAAATGCTTTCTCTAAGTCAACATCTTCGCTGGTTGAGGAATCCACACCCTTCAAACTTGCATTACGAGCAAATTGCCATAGAGATACAAATGTATCCTTAGGATCTCTACATATATAAATTATTTTGCACCCGGAATCTATTATAGATTTTGGCAAGGAAGTGTAGGGAACATGTGTACCTATAAGTGGAGTGTCTTGTTTCCGGTGAAATGAATTGTGGGCAAGAGCACCCTCTAAGGAGAGTACACACTCATGTGGCATTGTTGTGAGCAAGGGGCTTGCAGAAATGTCAAAAGAGGATCTTGTTATGATGGCAAAAGACAATGCTTTAAGCCATGTTGTGCCGGTTTTCGGAAAGCTGCTCAAAATAATGTCGTTGGTTTGTGGCTTGAAATGTTGTTGAGCTGACAAGAGCCCTTCCAAGTAGAAGACAGTGTGCCAAAATCCCTGATAATGGTAGAGTTCATCTGATTTCCATCCTTTTCTTTTTGGGAGGGTTGATATTATCTCGTTGTATAAGTCAAGAGTTTTTAGATCAGACCTGTGGTCTTCTTTCTCATTACTTTTGGAAGAAGATAATTCCATTGTTAGAATATCTTGGAGGAAAACTTTAACTAGGAAACTTAGCGAAATGAAAAAGTGATATGACCGTGAAAAGCAATAATTTTTAATTGCTTAGCAAACCCGCCCCCAAATATATATATATATATATATAATAAGAAATCTATTATAAGCGATTAGTTTTTTTTTTGGGATTGGGAAGTAACAAATTTTGACTTATCTTGGATTATGCTCTCTCACGTGGTGGGCTGGGAATCACTCAAATGGGAAAATTAGCAAATTACTCGCCTTGGATTCTGCTCTCTCACGTGGTATGTTTGACTCATCTTATTGAAATGATGCTTTTTTTATTAAAAAAAAAATAGAGATTTTAATAGAATGCCACATGAAATTGGATATATATATATATATATATATATATATATATATATATATATATATATTTTTTGATGATGTCAAAAATCATCAGTGAGCCAAATAGTCCTCACGTGCCCTTGGTAACCTGTGCAACACAAATAAAGAAAAAACCTTGCAGAAAGTACCGGTGTAGTACCAACCAAAAACCCTCTGAAGGTTAAGTTAAAAAAGAGAATTTTCTATCGTTCAGGAGTGTTAGAGCTAGGGTATAATTATGCGTACCTCGATTTATGAGGGCTTTGATGTTTTTATAGTAGTGTAGAGCTGACTTCCGTTTCTTGACGGAGAAGGTATTTCCTTGTAGAGAAGATCCTCTTCAGTGCTTATAAATCATGAGATTCTTTCCTTGTAGGGATTTCTCTGATTAAGGTTGAGCGTAGAATGCAAGACATTTTCATATTAGGTTCTTTGGAGACTACTTAGGCCACGTAGATGCCACGTGACTTTGCCACTTGTCTCCTTTGAGTCTGTCCACCTTAAAAAGTCTGTTTGTCTCCTTTGAGTCGGTCCACCTTAAAGAGTTCATCCGTCTCTCTGCCGTTTCGTCCAAGACATGATTCCATCTACCAGTTCTTTGACTGTTAGACTATCTAGACCATCTCTTTTGGCAACACTGTCGCTTATGACTAACTCTATTAATTGGATCCGTCTGCTTTGGGATTTATTTCTATTAGCTGCCCCCTCACTTCATGGGTCCATTGCTTGGTATCCCAGATGGACACACGGGGTGACGGTTTCACCTAGTTCTAGGGAGTTGTGTTTTGATTGGCAAGGTAGTTGAAAGTCATAAATGCTGAAGGGACATGTGGCACAATTTCAGTGGTGGCTACTCGGATAGAAGCGTCGCTTCGTCTTCTACATCGTTTCTTCTCTCTCTCTCTCTCTCTCTCTCTCTCTCTCTCTCTCTCTATATATATATCTATATATATATATGTTGCCTCTCTCATCAATTTCTACTTTTCGCAACCATTTTCCAGTATCCAAGCGCCACCATCTACAAGAATCTATCACTCCATCACCTCAGCGCATCCGTTCACCACACCATTTCTGTCTCTTTTCTATATTGCACACCTGTAAGTGCTCTCCTTCCTATACATATATTTTTTATTTTATTTCCTTCTTTCATTTAAGTATTACATGTTCGTCGCGTATACAGACCTGTAGAGTCTTAGGAGTTTATCCATCACTTGTAGGTGTAATAGATGTCTAGTGAAGCGTCGAGTGAACAATCGTGTGTCCGCGAAGGAGCGAGCTACGATGAGGTGTATGTCAGGTCAAGGCGACTCTGGCGCCTCTTATCCTGAAAGGGTTCCGTCTGCCAACTCACCTTCTGAGGAGGAGGATGAGGATTCAAACGTGGACGTGTCAGAGAGTGATAGAGACGAAGACTCAGATGGCAAGGAGAGCTTTGAATCTCCTATTAGAACTGTCATTGGCCTTGACGGCCTTAGGAATTTTGTTTTTTCCCCCCTTGTGGATGGTCAATGGTTTTAACTCGACCATTCAAAGAAAACACTTCAACATCTTAAGGGAGAGGTATCAGATTCTCGTCTTCATCCCCATCCGTCTGCCTTTTAAGTTTAAAAAGTGCTACTACTGTGGTGCTGATGATGTCAGGGTGTACGAGCAAATGATCAAGGTAGGATTTAGACTGCCTTTGAGTGCTCTCCACCGTCGCTTAGTCCAATACCTAGGACTAGTCATCACTGAGATTGCTCTAAATGCTTAGAAAATATTCCTTGGTTCAAAGGTGTTATACGGGTTTTTGAGTAAAGGGAGACGTTGCCTAACCGTGGAGGATTTCTTTCATTGTAACCATCCTACTGAGATTGTCAAGTCTAAGGGCATTTATAGCTTCCTGCTAAGGAAACTGGCGCTCAGGCTAGTGTACGAGACCCCCAACTCTATCCGGAACTGAAAGAACCGGTATTTCTTCATCCAGAGAGACAACTGGGTATGCCACCCTAATGAACGGGAGGACATGCCCCTTGTTGATAGAACTTAGGGAATAATGCCCCTGTTTGGTAGGTATCCGTTTACTTAATTTGCTCGTTTATTTATTTTGTCTATTTTACTTGTTTGTCTAACCATCTCTTGTTGCATTTCATGGTTGTCCTGAGGTTGACCTTGAATAGCAGAGCTTCTTAGAGAAGATCTTCAGTATTTCACTAAAAGAGAGGACGTGGAAGAAGCTCGTCACCTTGGACACCCTACACTGGTACTGTGAGGGTCCCGAGCCTACAGACACTGCCTATTATTACGACACACTCGTAAGCCAACATGAGTCCGTCACTTATTCCTTACTTTTTTAGTTCCTTAGTAATTTCTGTCTAACTCTTTCTTCCTATCCCCTTTGGCACAAAAATGGAAGACGGTAAGAGGAGGGCTTTCATTCATTAACAAGCTACCGCGCATGTGAAGAAATGGCAGGAGGAGGGCGTGCCCCCTACTGAAGGGACGAACCCAGCTAAGCCGTTCATCAAGAGGAAGACGATGGACAAGGTTGACCATCCTATGAAGAAGCCAAAAGAGGTAATTCCTACAAATGTCGGGGAGATGCCTCCGGCCACCAAACTGCCTCCTCTGCCCCATCATGGTACTGGGAAAGGTTTGATAATGGCCAAAGGTCCCGTCATTGAGCAGCGCCCCCACTCCTCCGTGAGGACTCGCAATATGCCATCAGGAAACTCTCGTCCATCATCAAGGATGATGATTATGAAGACTTGGGAAACCATGCAACTGAGGCCATAGGGGAGACTATCCTTTTCAACTTGGCTCAGGTGTGCAACTATCCTTTTTCCCTTCCGTTTCTTAATTACCCTTATCTTCTAACCTTGATTTGACTCCTGTAGGGGGTGATGATGATAAAGGGCTTGATGGACCGTTGCATGGCCCAAGAAAAGTTGGTTAACTGTCTGAAGAAGAAGGCTAAGGTTGCAGAGACGGGGCTAAATGAGCTTAAGGCCTGGAGTAAGGTGTAGATCAAGAAGCTAGACACGACGAAGAAGGCCCTGGAGGAGTCAAAGAGTCATGCCGAGGCGCTGAAAAAGGTGCTCAAGGACAATGAGGGGGAGATCTCCTCATTAAGGAAGCAAGTCCATCGAGCTAAGGAGGACAGGAAAACGGAGTTTCGCAACTCTGACGATTTCCTTGAGGAGCTCGGTGGCTACTATGCTAACGGCTTTCATGAGTGCCTCGGTTAGGTCAAGGCTTTCTTTTCCAACTTGGACGTGTCTCAGGCCTCCTTAGAAGTCGTGGCCCAGACCCTAGCCAGATTCGTCGAGCCTGAGGGTACCGATGAGCTATTTGAGGCTAACCCCATTCTCGACGCTTAAGGTGATGGAGGAGCCGCTGCACGGGATGGACAGGTTAAATCTATTGAGGATGAGAATCGTTCTATTGAAGAGGCCAAGCCAACTGATCACGAGAAGGTTGTGGATGAGGATGCCCCCGTCGACCAGCTTAGCTTTTGAAACTTATCATTATGTCTTGTTTTTCTTTACCCTTTTTTTTTTGTCTACTTCTATTGTAGAAACCTTGGGAGAAAAATATTTCTATGTAATTTTTTAACGTTGCCCACTGTTATTGGGCTTTGGATGTAAACATTTTGCCTTCCATGGGCTTTTATCTATTATCTTTTTTCATATCCGTCACTTGCATTTTCACTTGTTGTTTGAACATGCCTTTGCCATTATATTTCATTGGATTTTTTAGTCGATGTTAAAATCAGGTGGGATCAAATATACCTGTCCACTCCCCTTTGGGGTCTGACCTGTGTAGTACAATTTTTATTCGTCTATTCTTTGGACTTACGAATGTTGGGTTTGGACCCTTTTAGCAACCTTTGGATATTGGTTCATGTCCGTCCATTGGGGGGACTTATAACATGAGTTGGGGTCCGTTCATCCTATAGACTTAATAAATTTTTGGATACCAATTGTATTCATCCATTCTACGGACCTAACAATTTATGGATACTAGTTGTATTCGTCCGTTTTATGGACTCAGTTGTATCCGTTGATTCTACGGACTTAACAATTTATGGATTCTGGTTGTATTCGTCCGTTCTATGGACTTAACAATTTTTGGATACTAGTTGTATCTGTCCATTATACGGACTTAACAAATTATGGATACTAGTTGTATCTGTCCGTTCTATAGACATGGTAAATTTTGGATATTAGTTGTACCTATCCATTTTATGGACTTAACAAATTTTGGACACTAGTTGTATCCATCCGTTCTACGAACTTCAGAAATCATGGATATTGGTTGTATCCGTCCGTTCCAAGGATGCTAGTTTGTACCCATCTTTGTGGACCTTGTAGATGGTCGAAAACGTAGTAAAGATATTTGCACAAAAAATGTAGTAAAGATATTTGCGCAAATTTCTACTGAATAACTCCTCTTATTATATGATAAATGCATAAAACAAAAACGCTCGTTAGGCTAAATAAGCAACTTCTTATAAGAAAACGACATAAAAGTAGACTGGATTGAAGAAGTATAGTTTAGGATAGTTGTCCTACTGATAATACTTCTTTAGATGTTCTATATTCCACGGATGGTGTAGCTTTTCCCGTCGAGTGTCTCCAGGTGGTAGGTTTCTTTCCTCTACCATGAAGTGATTCTGTAGGGTCCTTCCCAATTAGGTCCTAACTTTCCTTAGGAGGGATCTCTTGTGGTGCCCGTCACCTTCCTTAGGACCAGATCTCCAACTTGAAAGTCCCTGTGTTTGACCCTAGAATTGTAGTGCTTGGCCATGAGGTCCTAGTATCATGCTAGCCTTTGCTCAACTATCGCTCTGACTTCGTCTACTCGGTCTAGCTGCAGGCGCATGGCTTCATCATTCCTACTCTCATCATGATTCTCTACTCTGAAGCTTGTGAGCTCGACCTCAGTAGGGATAACAACCTCACTCCCGTATGCTAGTCGGAAAGGCGTTTCCCTCATTGGTGTCCTTGTTGTCATCCTGTATGCCCATAGTACACTTGGTAGCTCGTCTGGCCATATACCCTTTGCCCCCTTAAGCCGAGTCTTGATGATTTTGAGCAAGGATTGATTCGTGACCTCAACTTGTCTATTGGCTTGAGAGTATGCAGGTGAGGAGTAATGATTCTTGATTCCCGACAGTGAGCAGAAGTCCTTAAATGATTCGTTGTCGAACCAGTGCTCGCTTTTCGAGACTAAGACTCTGGGGATTCCATACCTGCAGATAATGTTTCTCCAGACGAAGCTACGTACATTTTTCTCCATAATGGTGGCTAGTGCTTTGGCTTCCACCCATTTGGTGAAGCAATCAATATCGACCACTAGGAACTTTAGCTGTATTATTGCAGTTGGGAATAGGCTCATGATATCCAACCCCCATTGAGTAAAAGGCCATGGGGCTGTTATTGGGATGAGCTCTTCTGTTAGCTGTCTAATGATGTTGCTAAACCTTTGACACTTGTTGCAGGTTTTGATATAAGCTTGGGCATCCTTCTGCATGGTAGGCCAATAATATCTTGCTTGAATCAACTTGTGTACTAACTACCGTGATCCTGAATGGTTCCCACAGATTCCTTCATGAACTTCTCTCATAACATAATCTGCTTCCTTAGTGGTTAGCCATCTTAGGTACAGTCGAGAGAATCCTCTCTTATACAAGATGTATTTTATCAGGACAAACCGTGCCGCCTTGACCTTCAACTTCCTCGCGGCTTCTTTACCATCGCGTATCATGCCGTTTCTCAAGTATGAAACAATTGGCGTGGTCCAACTGTCTTCTGAGCCTATTTTCTACACACCCACGCCATCTATCAATGGCAAAAGGTGAACAAACAAAAATACCTTACTGGAGATGAGCATGTGTTCCGCTGATGAGGCCTTGGCGAGATGGTCTACTTGCTTATTCTTTTCCCTAAGGATTTGAACAAACTTGGCTTGAAGGTCGCCTACCCGCATTTTTACTTACTCCAGATATTTCTTTATTCGCTCACCTTTGTATTCTTAGTCACTGATCACCTGACTTGTGATCACCTAAGAATCGCTATAAACAATCATACTTGTGGCTTTTTTTTGCTTTGGCAAGATCTAGTCTTGCCACTAAAGCTTCATGCTTCGCCTCATTGTTGGTCATAGGAAAGTTGAGACAAACCATGCACTCTATCTTGTCCCCTTCTAGAGAGTGGATCACTATTCCTACTCTGCCAGCCTGCTTGTTGGATGATCCGTCCATATGGATACTCCATTAAGGATGCTCTTCTGCCCCCTGGCCTTTTACATTGGTGAATTTGACATGAAGTCAACAACCACCTGTCCCTTTAATGTAATGCGCGAGCAGTATTGTATGTCGAATTTGCTTAACTCGATTGCCTATAGCTCCATCCGTCCAACGGCTTCAGGATTACTCATCGCTCTCCGTAAGGGCTTGTCTGTCAGAACAACCACTATATGGGACTGGAAATAAGGTTTAAGTTTGCGAGCTAGGGTGACTAGGGCGAAGGCTAGCTTTTTCATTGGGGGGTACCTAGTGTAGTACACGGGCTTCTGCACCTTTTCTTCTTCTCTAACTAGGTTGCACTGACCGCAGTTAGGGAGATAGCCAGGTAGAGAAACAGCTCCTCCCCAGGTTTGGAAAGGCTTAGCAATGGCGAGGAAGAGAGGTGTGCTTTCAAGTCCTCGAATGCTTGTTGACATTCGGCCGTCCACTCGATGGATTTCTTCAATGTATGGAATAAAGATAGGCATTTGTCCGTTGCCCTTGACACGAACCTGTTTAACGCCGCTACCTTACCGTTGAGGCTTTGCACTTCTTTTACGTTCCTTGGTGGTGCCATCTCCATTATTGCCTGGATCTTGTCTGGGTTGACTTCAATGCCTCTTTGAGATACCATGAACCCTAGGAATTTTCAGTCCGTTACCCTAAATGCGCATTTGCTTGGGTTAAGCTTCATGTAATAAGAGCGGAGTGTATCAAAGGTCTTCTTGAGGTCTTCCAAATGCTAATCTTCCTGTCGACTTTTTACTAGCATGTCATTTATGTAGACTTGTACATTCCTTCCAACTTAATGTGCAAACATCTTGTTCATGAGCTTTTGATACATTGCCCCTGCGTTTTTGAGACCGAATGACATTACTTTGTAACAGAAAAGGCCTTGGCTGGTTACGAAAGAAGTTTTCTCCTAATCAGCCTTGTCCAGTCTGATTTGGTTGTAACAAGAAAAAACATCCATGAAGCTCAACAACCGGTGTCTCGTTGTTGAGTCCACCAGGACGTCGACCCGCGAGAGTGAGTAGCTATCTTTGGGGAATGCTTTATTCAAGTCCGTGAAGTTTACACACATTCTCTACTTTCCATTGGCTTTCTTGACCATCACTACATTGGCTAGCTAGTCGGGGTAGTATACCTCCCTTATGAATTATGCCACCTACAATTTGCGAACTTCTTCCGCTATAGCCTTATGTCGCTTCTGGGCAAACACTCTTTTCTTCTGATGGGTAGGGGGAAAAGAGGGTGATACGTTCAACCTATGAACCATGACTAAGGGGTCGATCCCGGGCATGTCTTCATGGCTTTAGGCATAGACATCCTGGTTCTCTCTAAAAAATGTTGTGATTTCTTGGCGAATCGGCATACTGGCGAGGGTGCTGATCTTGGTCGTCCACTTAGGTCTGGAGTTATCGAGAAGTATCTCCTCCAACCCTTCAACGGGTTCTGCAACCGTCCATTGCTCTTTTATGCTCATTGTCTGCAAGTGGTCTTCCATCTCCAACATCGCTATGTAGCACTCCCGTGCTGCCACTTAGTCTCCACGTACCTCTCTTACACCATACTCGGTGGGAAACTTGATCATGAGGTGATAGGTTAGAGTTACAACCTTCCACGAATTGAGGGTAGGTTAGCCCAGTATGGAATTATAGGTAGATAAGCAGTCGACGACAAGGAAAGTAACATCCTTAGTGATCTGTTGAGGGTAATCCCCGACCATCACAAGTAATGTAATTGCCTCGATGGGGTACACTTTCATTCCTCTAAACCCAACGAGTGGTGCATTGGTCGTTATGAGTTGTTCTTTCTCTATTCTCATCTGCTGAAATGCCAGGTAATAGAGGATATCAGCAGAGCTTCCATTGTCCACTAGGACCCGATGGGTGTTTTAGTCTCCCATTCGTATGTTGATAACTAGAACATCTTCGTGGG
Source organism: Castanea sativa (assembly GCF_040712315.1). Classification (NCBI taxonomy): domain Eukaryota; kingdom Viridiplantae; phylum Streptophyta; class Magnoliopsida; order Fagales; family Fagaceae; genus Castanea; species Castanea sativa. Next base: position 33,717,654 of record NC_134016.1, on the reverse strand, counting down.
GTGGTGGAGACGTCGAGCATTTTCCTCCAAGAACCCAACTATGGGGTTGTCCATCTGTGTCATCTTTGGGACAAATCCTGTCAGCTGGACATTTTGAACCATCTTGAGATAGGTTTTTCATACCTTCCTGGTTGAGCCAGCTGCTATGGAGCCCCCTATTATCATCTTGATGTCTCCCAAGTGCGGCCTGGGACGCTTGTCATTCCATTTGCTGACTTGCTGCTCTTGTGGTGGGTCGTTATTCGTTCTATCTTTGCTAACAAAGTGTTGTAGCTTTCCTTGTCTAATGAGGGTCTTGATCAGCTGCTTTAGGTCGTAGCATTCAGATGTGCCATGACCGTGATCATGATGAAAATGGCAGTACTTGTCTCTAGACCTTTTGTTTGGATCTCCCTTTAACTTGCCCGGCCATGTCAAGGTTGTATCATCCTTGATCTGCATCAGAACCTAATAGATTGGGGTAGTCAGCGGGGTGAAATTTGAAAACCTTCCAGTGGGTGGCTTGGAATGTCCATCCTCATGTCAATCTCCTGTTCTAGTGGTCTTCCGTCCTCTCTCTTGCTACGCATCTTCCTGCCTGTCCCTCTTCTTGGGCTTTTCCTCTCGAGCTAGCAGTGCATCTTCCGTGTTCATGTACTTAGTGGCCCGATAAAACACGTCTGATAGGGTCTTTGGGTTGTTTTTGTTTAAGGAGAATAGAAACTTCCCCTTCCGCAAGCCATTGGTGAATGCAGCAACCAGTATCTTGTCATCTGCTTCATCTATCGAAAATGCTTCTTTGTTGAACCGTGTTATGTATAACCTCAGTGTCTCATCCACCCACTGCTTGATACTCATCAGGCATGCAGTGGATTTTTTGTACCTATGCTCCCTAATGAAGTGCGAAGCAAATTGTGCGCTTAGCTCCTTGAAGGTGCTGATAGAGTTAAGCGTCAATCTGCGAAGCCATACCCTTGCGGGTCCTTTCAGCGTAGTTGGGAATGTTTAGCATATGATCTCGTCCGGGACCCCTTGTAAGTGCATGAGAGTGTTGAATGATTCCAAGTGATCCAACGGATTCTTAGACCCGTCATAGGGTTCTATTTGCGGCATCCAGAACTTTGCGGGGAGGGGGAAGGAAGTGACGAGCGCTGTGAAGGGCGAATCCGTCCGATGGACCAGTTCGTCGAGGTCATTCGACACCCGTCCCTTATAGGCATTCATGTAACAACCGTCTCACTTAAATTTAATTTAATTGCTTCTAGAGTGGAGTTGATGAATTATTTAATTTATTTTGGAGGTGATATTATTTTATATTATGATATTCTACACACAAAAAAAGGTAACGTGAATAGTTATTTTGTGTGGATTATTTATATTTAACTTTTAGTCTCCTTATTGTTTAAGGAAAAGGATAAGAGGTTAAAACCAATTGGGAATAGGAGTTTGAGTGTTATTGGAATTCTTTAGAGTCCTAACCAATCTAAACAACCTTAATATATGAGTTTTAAATTTCAGCCTAAGTGGAAACAGTTTTAACGTGTAAGTAAGTTAGGGTTAAGGCTTCTTGCTGAAAGATGAAGAGAGAAACTGTGAGATTACAGAAGAAAAAAAAAAATATTTTCTGCATCCGTGTGTTCAGGTATGCCTCTCTCACAAAGATCTATGGGATAATCTATAAAGCTAGTGTAGTATATTAGTCTTGAATTAACTTTTACATACGGACTCATGACTTAAGCTTTTAGGGGATTTGTTATTTGGGATTTACGTAGCTTAATTACTAGTGGTGCTAACTTATTGAACCTGGTAATTGATAGCATGATTTCTAGTTCCTAAATTTTTGTCAATACATGCTATAGAATACTAAGTCCTACGGTTAGAGATTTTATGGATGCTATATATTTATTTTGGGTTAATATGATCTACAAGCATGTGATTATTTGGAAGCCAACTTGTACTGGGAGAATTAAATAACATAGAGATCTACATATTTGGCTCATTAGAATTGTTTACTAGGTATTGATTATGGAGTACTTGATAAAGCAATTGAGTACTAAATTAGCTATGGTTTCAGAATAAGTAGTGAGATACGAATTTTAAGAGTGAAATTTATATTTTTATTGCTGCCTTAGTGTATCCATTCTTATTGAGTCGTCTTGTCCTTATTTAGATTCTAGTTGATATTGATTCAGACAGTTGAGGTGAAGCTTGGTTTAACAACTAGAGGTAAGTGGACTTCAGAACATGACATCTCTCAAGACGTGTATATTTATATATATCTTTTGGTAAAAATATATTTATATATACATAATTGCAAAAGTGAAGTTTCCAAAAACTTATACCATTATCAATGCCTTGTACATACTTGATTTTAGTATTTATTGTATATTATTATGAAACTGTATATGTCAAGAATCACTCAAAACTATATTTATTTTGAGAAAGTATTTGTTATATGATATATAATTAGTATTGGCAATATTATAATAAAGTAAGAATGTTTTCAAACAGTTAGCTAGACAGTCTGCAACCTTTGCCAACACAGGGTTAAGTGTTAGTCTTCGGCCGAAGTAGTGTTATAGTGGTGTGGTGCAGTGTTATCATTTGCTCTTTGGAGCCAATGTTTCCTTTTTGAGGTTAGTGTTATTGTGCCCCATAGGAATCACCCACTGAGTGTTTAGTAGCTTATGTCTTTATCTGAATAATGTTTTTCATATCAAACTACTGTTTTATTGTTACTGAACTTTATAAGTGGAAAAATTCTTTATTGTCATAATATATTGTTTCTAAATATTTAGTGCATATTTGCCAATTAAGGTGGTAATTATTTTATTTACTGATTTCAGTGTTATAATAAAATTTTTTACTCCTGACAGTTTTATAGAATTTATTATATTACTGTTAAATCTATATGCAAGTGTTTTGTAAAGGTTATATTTTGTCATAGATACTATTATTTTGTTTTGAGAGACATCCTCATGTTATGTAGTCTCTTATTGAGCTTCTAGCTCACCCCCATTTTTCCACCCTTTCAAATTAGAGCAGTGGAATGCCTTTTGATGGTAGATCAGTGGAGCCTTAGATTGAAGACTTCTTTTGGAACTATGTTAGCTAGTGAACTGTTTTAGTATATTTTTTTAGGATAGTGAGTTTGACATTTATGGAACTCTTTGAGATTGTATTTGGAGACTTTATTGTTAAAGTTTTTATTTTTTATATGGATTTCATAGGAAATAGTTTGATGGGATGAAGTTTATTTACGGATGTTTAATTACGCTCTGTTCCATTATATTATTGTTGATTATTTATAAGACAGGTCATGCATCTACATCCTTCGTATGGGATTGGGGTGTTATAATTCATCATTAAATCCATCTTTTCCTTCATCATCTGCATCTTTGCGACCATGTGTGGCAGTGCTGTATCTGTGACAGATGGTCTGCTGAAGGCGTTACTGCCTTCTGGTCCCTCTCTATTCCACCTATCGGTGGTGTGCTGAAGACTGTCACCCTCCTGTTCCTCTTCCTGATTACGGGGCCTAACGTCCCTTTGGCGCAGCTATTATTCCAAGTCATGGTTTTGCTTAGTAAGGTGTTCCATAGCCGCAGCTAAAGTCTGCAACTGTCTTTTGAGGACAGTGGCGTGCGGTTCACCTTCTTGATTGTTGTTGGTTGCCATCAAGCGTGTGAGTACCATACAACTCTTTGTCTAGGAAGGGGCAATATGGCTTCTATCGTAGTTTCCCACAGACGGTGCCAACTAATGATACTGAAAATTGTCAGTGAGTTGAATAGTCCTCAAGTGTCCTTGGTAACCTACACAACACAAATAAAGAGAAAACCTTGCAGAGAGTACCGGTGTGGTACCGGCCAAAAACCCTCCGAAGGTTAAGTTAGAAAAGAGAATTTTCTATCACTCTAGAGTGCCAGAGCTAGGGTATAATTATGCGTACTTCGATTTGTGAAGGCTTTGGTGTTTTTATGGTAGTGTAGAGCTGACTTCCGTTTCTTGATGGAGAAAGTATTTTCTTGTAGAGAAGATCCTCTTCAGTGCTTATATATCGTGGGATTCTTTCCTTATAGGGATTCCTCTGATTACAGTTGAGCGTAGAATGCAAGATATTTCCATATTAGGTTCCTTGGAGACCACTTAGGCCACGTAGGTGCCACGTGGCTTTCTTAAAGAGTCTATTTGTCTCCCTTGAGTCCGTCCACCTTAAAGAGTCTGTCCGGCTCTCTGCCTTTCCGTCCAACACATGATTCCATCTACTAGTGCTTTGACTATTAGGCTATCTAGACCATCTCTTTTGACAACACCGTCTCTTATGACTAACTTTGTTAATTGGATCTGTCTGCTTTGGGATTTATCCCTATCATATATATATATATATATAAGGCGGGACATTTGGTAAAAGTTGGTAAAACAAAATTTTTGAAAAAGTTGAGTGTTTAGATACCATGTATCAATGCTCTGAGATGTAAATTATTAAAAATGACAAGCTATATATATATATATATATGTATATATGTGGTACTTTTTTTCATAATTATTGTTTCACCTCCTTATTAATAATAATAATAATTATTATTATTATTATGGCTTGACTTTCATATATTTTTTTTATTGATTAATGCAACAAAGCTTGTAAATTCAATTAAGAAATCTAATGTACAGTATCTAAGTTTTACTTAAAATCTAATAAACTCGTTTTTTGAAAATTAAAAGCATTCTTAAAAAAATAAACCCACTTACTCACTAAGCACAAAAATAATATTAATCCCAAAAACCTTATCAATACGAAATCCACTCCACCTATAGGCAGGTGACACCTCAAAGTGATACAAGTTAAGATTCAAGAATATACAAGCTGCAGAAAGAAGAATTCGAAATCTGCCTTGTTCGATCAATCAAAAGACAAGCTTAACCAATCGATACACATATCTGCAGAATTTTAAGTTCGGCCCCAATAGCAGTTAAGTCCATTAAGGATTAGGGTTTCAGATCTATTTCTTCTAATATATAAAGGAAACGCTAAGCATGCTTTTGTGAGGCTTTAAAGAGAGAGAAGAGGGTGCCTTTTTTTGCATCTAGGGTTTTGTACTCAAAATCTCTCTCATATCTTCTACTAGTGTTATTCCTTGAAGAATCTCAAGATCTGGTAGATCTGAAGTTGCTGCATCTAGATCAACAATAGTTGAAGATCTAGACCTTCAAGGGTGTTCTTGGAGTCACAAACAGGAGAGTTTGTGTTGCTAAACCTTTGAGCGGAGTCTCAAAGTCACAAGTGTGAGTGCTTGTGTTGAAAAGGCCTAACAGAGAAAGAGTCCGTGGATTCGGAGTTTGCACGTGGTCATGTCAATAAGTTCTACATCTAGTAGCAATAGGATGTTAGTGGTCTAAGTCTTATTATAAACTTTGATTCTCTATAGTGGATTTGCTTTTTACCTTGAGGATAACTAGGTTAAATCCTCCCTAGGTTTTTTTTACCGGTTTGGTTTTCCTGGGTGATCAAATCATTGTATTTTTTATATTTCCGCTGCTTTACATATATGATTTATGTTTGTTTGACCCAAATTTGAATAATAAACCTAAATATCCACTTAGTTAATTAATTAGGTTAAACAATCTAGTTTACAGGAATCTAAAAACTAACAAGTGGTATCAGAGCGGGTTAGCTCTTGTTTTTAGGTTTCTTGACCTAGAGTTGATCATTGATCCCTGTTACCATGGATAATTTTAAGTGTCTTTCTATTTTTGATTGTGATGATTTGAATAAAAAGGATACTATTGTTTCAGTTGATCTTTTTGAGGCTCGTGAAAGGAATTTGCAGGATTTCAGTTTTTCTTAGAATATTGGTGTAATCCCTCAAATATACTTTGCTTCTTATGGATTTTCACCTACAAAGCCAAAGACTTGAGCTATATGGGTGAGAAAATACTTTCTAAGGTGAGTGTTGTTTACTTGTCCCTTATCTAATTCTTTCAATTTTTTGTGGACGTGTTTTGTTTCTATTTTTGGTTGTTTTGTTTTTTAGGTTGTTTTTTATTTTTAAAAAAAAAAATCCAAAAACATTGAAAATTTTCAAAAAGACAAAAAATTTTGTGTCTTGTTTTATTTTTCTTGAGGATTATATGAATTATGATATCTCTCTCTTGATGTAGAACATGCTTGACATTGTGGAAAAACTTGAATAGTATGTATTGCTTAACTAAGTGCATGTTTATTTTGAGATAAATATGATTTTGTATGAGTATGTACTAGTTCATACATGTACTCATGGGTTAACTAAGAAATTGATATTTCTTGTTTGTGTATCATCTATAGCTTAGTTTAGCACTGTCATACATTGTTTTTGCATTCTATTCATTAAGCATTATGTTTGCCTTTTATTTTTAATCATGAAATATTTCTTGAAAATCCAAAAAGATTTTGTTTTTGTTTTGTATTACACATCATAAATGTGTAGTTGAGGTTGGCCTATAAAATTTACACTTCATGACTATGTACCTTGTTTAGCTTGGATAAGCTTATTTATATGCACTTTGCTAGTTTGTGCTATGTAGTGCCTATTTGTGTGAGTGTTTATAGTGGTTGTTCAAATGATCTTGATTTTGAAGTCACATTCTTTTTATTGTAAGAATTAAAAAATCTTAAGAGAAAAACATAAATAACCATCTCACCACTATTTACTAGCCAATCATGATCACCTTAGTGCATATTTTAAGATTTTGTGTTCGAGATAGTGTAGCTTTGCACATAAAAAATCATAAGGTCTTGCCTTTAAAAGAAAAGAAAAGGTAGAAAAAGAAAAATATGCATAAAAATATGATAAGGCAATATATATATATATATACACACACACACATGATTGCAAGTTTGTTTTCTAGGAGATGTGAGAGTTATATGATGTAACTCTTTAGGTGAGATGTGATGAATAATGTAGAAATTTTGGTTGTTTACTATCTACATATCACCTTATGTGTATCTCATGCTCTTACTAGTTGCACACACATCATAAGTAATTCTTTGCTAAGCTTTGTACATGAGATTGTATGTAAACTTGTGTGGCCATCCAAGATTATACACTTTGTGATGTTTGATGCAAAATTCTTTGAGGGTTGGTTTAAGTTTTGAGAAGAAAAATCTAAAACTTTGTTTTTGAAAACTTAAGTTGAAGATAATGTGTTTTGAAAATCTTTTGGAATCATTTACATGCATTTCATGTCATAAAAAATCTTTTAAAAAATGATTCTGCAGAAAAATTTCAGGTTTTTCAAAAAATTCTGTTTTTCAGAGTCTCGATAGATCGAATGTATTTTTCAATCACTCAAATCTGATTTTTAAAATTTTCGATCGATTGAATCTATTTTTTGATCAATCAAAATTTTCCTTGTTTTTGAAGTTTGCTCTTAGGCTACTTCGATTGATGTTCAATCGATGTTTGATCGTTCGAAATTGGAAAATTTTCAGTTTTTAAAATTTTGACCAATTTTTATTTCATGCATCATTTGTGTTTAGGATTCACATGCTTTGTATTGTTTTTTCTATCCATCTTGCATTTTTGTAGTCATATCTCTCATTTTTTTTCCACACATAACATGCATACACTTTACTAAATTGGGTACTCAACTTGATTTAAAAATTGATTGATTAATTTTTGAGTTTTGTACAATTTAGTATATGCTATTTTTATGTGTGAACTGCAGAAAATACTTTTCTAAAGAGATATGATGGATAATAATATGCAAATATTTTCTCTACTTAATTTGAGTTCAAACACCATCTGTTTATGGGTCACATAGTTTCAAGTTTGCATTTATTGAAAGAGGGAATATTTGTGTTCATGTGTAACCCCAATTTTTTTGAGTTTGGTTTGTGTCTATTTATTTATCCCCACCTCCTAAATTTTCCCCAAAATTGTTTTTGCCAAAACTTATTTTGTTTTTCCTATTTTTATAGGGGGAGAAATATGTTTTCAAAACCTATGTTCTTCATAGGGAAATTGTTGCTCTTCATAGGGGGAGTTGCCTCTATTTTCTATAGAACTTGAATTTTGCGGTTCCTTAATTCTCTTTTATCTTTCATGTTTATTGTCAATCTACTCTTTGTTTGAGTTGTATTTGTCAATACGTGACAAAAAGGGGGAGAGATAAATGCAATTTGGGGGAATCATGTTTTAAAAGGTTTTTAAAATGTTTTGTATAGGGGGAGATAAAATTGTTTTTTGAAAAGGGTAGAAGATAAAAACATTTTGATGTATCAAATTTAGGGGAAGAGTTAGAATTTACTTTTGTTTTTTTTTTATTGATTCATATTGTTTATATGCCTTTCTTTCTACACATCCATTGATGTGTTCTTTTGAGTGTTTTAGGAAAGACATGTACATTCTAATCAAGATCTTCTACCTTTTCTTGCAACATCTAGGTTAAGAGTCTTAGATTGGGATTTGTGATGTATTTGGGCATTTTATTGTATTGGGTAGTTCTTGAATTTGAGTATTTCATTTTGTATGTGAGCTTTGTCACGGATTGCAAAAGAGGGAGATTGTTAGGTTCTAAAAGTTTAGAACAATTGGCAAACCGTGAACATAAACTTGTCTAGATATAGATCCTAGAGTCTATAGGTATTATTAGACAATGATCAAGGTGATACAAGTCCAGATTAAAGAACATACAAGCTGCAGAAAGAAGAATTCGAAATCTGCCTAATTTGATCAATCGAAAGACAGGCTCGATCGATCGAAGCACGTATCTACAGAATTTTAAATTTAGCTCAACAGCAGTTCACGTCCATGAAGGATTAGGGTTTTAGATCTACTTCTTCTAGTATATAAAGGAAACCTTAAGCACATTTTTGTGAGGCTTTAAAGAGAGAGAAGAGGGTGCCTCTTTTTGTATCTAGGGTTTTGTATTCAAAAGCTCTCTCATATCTTCTACCGGTGTTATTCCTTGAAGAATCTCAAGATCTGATAGATCTAAAGTTGTTGCATCAAGATCAACAATAGTTGAAGATCTAAACCTTCAAGGGTGGTCTTAGAGTCACAAACAGGAAAGTTTGTGTTGCTAAACCTTTGAGTGGAGTCTCAAAGTCACAAATGTGGGTGTTTGTGTTGCAAAGGCCTAATAAAGAAGGAGTCCATGAATTGAAAGCTTGCACATGGTCGTGTTAATAAGTTCTATATGTGGTAGCAATAGGATGTTAGTGGTCTAAGTCTTATTGTAAACTTCGATTCTCTATAGTGAATTTGCTTTTTACCTTGAGGATACCTAGGTTAAATCCTCCCTAGGGTTTTTATCGGTTTGGTTTTCTTAGGTGATCATATCATTGTGTTATTTATATTTTCGCTACTTTACATAAATGATTTATGTTTGTTTGACCTAGATCTAAAAAATAAACCTAAGTATCTACTTGGTTAATTAATTAGGTTAAACAATCTAATTTACAAGGATCTAAAACTAACAGAGATATTCTCAAATTTTTGTGATGAAAGGTGCAATTGTGAGATTGGGTTTTTTGAGAAATGAACCACCAACTTATTTTGTCAAGGGGTAAAATTCGGTTATTGAGAAAAACTGAGGGTAATTTTAAAGAATTTTGAGAACTTTGTCTTACTGTTGAGTCAAAGATAGTTCTTGTATTTACTTATATAGAAACTATTACAAGATGTATGGACCTAGTTAGGTTGGATCTCTACAACATAATTGATGTAAATTTAATAAGAGATATATTAGGAAAGAGTAAAGAAAATATGGAGGAGATCGTGCCTATTCTTGCTGGGCATGTTTAAATTTATTTGAAATTCTACTATTGTTACTCGAATTCAGATCCTCTAGATTTCTTAGGATACTTTACTAATAGATTTTTTTAAATCCTAACCACTCTTTTATGATTTAAAGGTCTAGATTCTGTCATGTCAGTATTTCACTAATAATATTCTTAAAGTAATAAAATAATATTGCAAACAAAACAATTAAGATTATTGTCAGTGAAATGCTAACATGGCAAAATCTAGACCATTAAATCATTGAAGAATGGTTAAAAGATTTAAGTAAATCTATTTAAGGAGAAGAGCTGATATCTTGTTGTTCTGCTAAAACCAAGGGAGGAAAATACAAAGGAGATCATGCTATCCTTGAAATGGTCTTGAGCTGACAAGATTCCTTGTAAGTGTTATGGACCATACCAAAAACCTTTGTACTGGTAAAGATAAGCTACCCAATTTCCTTGTATGTGAGGGATTTTGGATCAGACTTATTGTCTTCTTCTCAGTTCATTATGCTTTTGAAGACCATGGTGCTAAATTCCAGAGAGCATTATTTGGTGCAATAATTTCAGAGAGCTAAATTCCAAGACTAGCTTGTCCCGGACCCTTCTTTTTCTGGTGAATTGGTGCAGTCATTTTTTTCTTTTTATAATAAAGAATGGCACAATGAATCAAATTCAAATAGAAACAGCCATTTATTTCAGAAATATTTAGTCATCAGGTACCTCCTGTCAAAAAATAATTGCACTTTGGTGTTGTCCATTCATATTCACTACGGAGGATATGAATTTGGTTTGGGCCATACTAAGCTAGAGCGAAACTATAAAATTTGGTTTGGCCATCAGAATTATAACATTGATATATAAATGTAGAGAAATTTAAATACATACAAGTACACATTTACATAGAGAGAAAAATATATATTCATAAAATAATAGCTAAATTACAAATCACACTCTCTAACATGACTCAAATTCAACTTAATCTTGTAACTTCAATTTTGTTCAATTTCAATCTTCTAACTTGTAGCTTTGTTCGATTTAGTTCTTCCGTTTAAAGGGAGAGATTGTTAGGACATTTAGGTTTTTAGCCAATTCCATGGCAAGTTAAGATGTAATTTTGAATTTCAATTTTACAATGTAATTAATGTAATGTTGTGAGTATAATTTTGTAATCGGTTGTAGATGGTTGAAGTTGAAAGTTGGAATTGCAATCTGAAGGAATTTGCAAGAGCAAACTTGAAGAGTCTAGTGAAGTATCGAGAGAATTCACAAAAACAGTTGAGGAAACAATTTTGCCCCACTTTTGAGTGAAAATGCATGAACCTTAGGCAATTCAATTACGAACTTATCTACAATACTAGACTTCAACTTCTCTTTATAAGCCCCATTTTTCATGAATTTTCTAGACCTATTCCCCATATTGAAAAGCTAGAGAAAGTCCTAAAACCCTGGTGCAAAAATCCATTCCATCTCTCTAAGTTCTCCCTCTCAATTTACTAAGTTCTATGAGAGGAGATTCATACCATCACGCACATTTAAATACGGAAAGTTCTTGGTGTTAATCATTGGAGCAATAATCCCATAATTGCCAAAGAGACTTAGTCATTGCAATTGGAGGCTCAATTGCGGAACCAAAGACTATCAAAAGGAAAGGATTCGAGGAATTGGTTGTTAGAAGGAGTTGGAGGCTCGAGTACATAGTCATTCCATAGCTTAAAGGGTATTGTAAGTGACATGTACCACAACTATTCTTGATTAGTGGATAATTTGGTGCTAGAGGATTTGGAGTTTTTTTTCTGCCCACTTCTCAGGTTTTTCTCTCCATAAACACTTCAGTATTCTTATGAGAACTTGTTTTGCTTTGTGATTTGGATTTTTTATTTTATTTTATTTTTTTTTTTTAATGTTTATCTATCCATGCTTATGTCAATTGGTTAATAATAACTTGAACTGTTACCTTCTCAAAAAAAAAAAAAACCTTGAACTATTAGGGATAATTTGGCTAAATAGCTTAAAATTGACTAAGCCATAAAAGTTGGTTCTAAATCAGTTTCTTTCAGTCACTATTTTGTTTCTAGAAAGCAAACATGGCACAACTATATACTTTATTTCTAAAAAGCAGATATTGGCAACTTTATAAATTGTTATTTCTAGAAAGCAATATCCATAGACAGAAGCGCAATTGTTTAAATTTGGACTAGCTATCTAAAGAGAATTTTATACAATGTACCTGTAAGGACATAATTCAAGCTCGAACCCACAGTCAGAAGGCGATGGGCCTGAAAGGCCTTTTTACAATAGAATTTGTAAAGAGTGGGCTTGTAATATAGGTTTTATAATGTTTAGATAACATAAAAAAGATGGGCTTAGACCACAATAGTATCAATAAGGAACTATTTATATGAATATGAAATAAATATTCTCCTTGAACACAAGGCGAGGATAATTTATATTACTTGCTCCTGAGATAAATTACAATTATGAGTAGTGAGATCTACAGTCTTTTTTTTCTCTGACCTTTTTTCTCTCTCATTTGCTTAAGGTCCCTTCTTTCTTTTATACTCCCCACTTCCTTTCCTCTTCATCCTCCACGTCAGGGTTAGATTACTGATTTAGATACTTATCCCATCCACCTCCCCTGAAGTCTTTGGATATAGAAGCAAAATTCCACCCTGATGTTCAGGTTTCACTTTCCCATTAATGTGCCCAGAATGGCTGTTGCAAAGTATTCAATGCGGGAGCGGTGGTAACAGCTTTATTTCAGATATTCCACCACCCATCTTCTTATCCTCTACGTTTACCGTATATACCCTTATTTGTTGGATTTTCTAGAACATAGCTTGTAGATGTTAACCAATCCTTTTCCTACCTCGGTTTCACATAGCCGAGGACATGATCTTCCTCGGACTAACCCTTTGGACATATTTTATTCAGAAATTACCTCTTCTTTATTTAGTATTTTCTTATGAGTTAACATTCATACATCCTCGGACCATTCTGTGTCCTCGGACAGGGCTTCTAGTCCGAAAAATACTTTTTGGGCCACCTCACATATATTCCTGGGCCCAATGACCCTACAGTACCGTTTTTAGAGTAACTTGTTTATAAATGTACAAATTTCAATATTGCCAAAGAAGTGAAGAACTCAAACAGGACAATATGTTTAATGTCCAGTCCAGTAAAAGTAGAGAGATTGACCTTCCTTGGCTGTTGCAAGGTGGCTTACACTAAAACTATGTTTAGTGTGTATATATGTAATGTATTATAAATCCGGTTTAAAATACTATTATTACTATTTTCGTGTATATTCTAATAAGTATTACTATTTACAAAAAAAAAAAAAAAAAAAGCAGGCTTCTTCACATTCTTCTAAGGGGTTATGTAAGTTAATGGCCCAGAAAATTGATATGCATGTTAGCTTATATTTTGGCCCAACTCGCATAATGGAATACAAATCATCTATATTACATTTTGTATTTCATTTTATTTTTCACTAATTATAACTTATTGTGTATTATTTTTACCTTCTTTTTAAAATAATTGAAGTTTATATGAAAATAAAAAATTAAACAGATGTCATCTCACAATCCGTGGAACACAAAATATAGTATAGAGGATTTGTATAATGTATTTATGCATATGTTTTGCAAGTAGTATTGTGCTTTCAATTTATCAATTCCTTTTACAATTGGAATTGCCACCAAATATCCATTAGATATTTCTTTTATTTGACAAATGAAGGCGAAATTAGTCAATTACATGCATTAATGTCATGTATTTTCAATAAATAAAAAAGGGAAAACAAGTAACGACATTGAGGTTCAAATAAAGATACAATTTCGATCAATAGTGGGCAGTACATCATATTTCGAACAGGGAAATGAAGGAAAAAAAAAAAAAAATCACTAACAGGAATCACGCACGGGTGTGTATTACCCACACAACCATCTACGAGTAGGTAACAATTGTTCTTAGTTCAATAAAACTCTATGCGTACTAAAACACAATTGGTTCCAATTTTCCACCACAAGATCGGGATTAATCGAGAATTCCCATAACAATTCATGCATCAGATGAGACATTAAATGTCAAGCCAGAACTTCTAAACTTGCGTTCGGTTATCTCGTCAAGACGTGCAACCATCATAGGTTTAAGATAATTCTTCCAATCTCCGATCTCACCTTTCCTAAAAAATGCATTTTTTTCTATCAAGTAAGGTCGACCGTGGAGCCACCCACTTTTGTTGACCTCCAGTTTGGACAAATTCTCAAAACTACATAGATCAACAATATTTTCAATCATTCCTTTAGTTTCTTCCTCTAAAGAAAATGGGTAACCCATAAATTTGGCCATTTCTTTTACATAAAACACAGGCTCATTCTTTAAATTTTCATATTTCAAAAATAGTATCCTATCAGGGAATTCTAAGCTTGCACTCCAATACCCTAATACATGATCCCAATATGGTCCAAAAACAGAAATTCCTTCACAAAACAACTTAAATGCCTCCTCAAAGTCAAGATCTTCTCTGGCCGAGAGTTCCACACCCTTAGGACTTGCCTTACAACAAAAGTGCCATAAAGATACAAAAGCATCCTTGGGTTCTCTGCATATATATATAATTTTACACCCATAATCTATAACAGGTTTTGGTAAGGAAGTGTAGGGAACATGCGTACCTATAAGTGGAGTGTCTAGATTCCGATGAAACAAGTTATGGGCTAGATCACCCTCTAGGGAGTGTACACACTCGTGTGGCGTGGTTGTGAGCAACGGGTTTTTAGAAGCATCGAAACTGGAACGAGTCACGATGGCAAAAGATAGGGCCTTAAGCCATGTTGTGCCGGATTTCGGAACGCTACTCAAAAAGATGTCGTTGGGTTGAGGCTTGAAATGTTCTTGAGCTGACAAGAGTCCTTCTAAGTAAAAGAGATTGTGCCAAAAACCTTGGTAATGGTAGAATTGATTTAAAACCCATCCTTTTCTTCTAGGGAGGGACGAGATTAACGGTTTGTATTCCTCAAAAACTTTTGGATCAAAACTATATTCTTCTTTTTCATTACTTTTGGGACTAAGATTCATTTTGGAAGAAGAGTAATCCATGGACAGAAAGCAAAACTTGCTCGAAATATTTTGAGAATGTACGTATATCTAGTACCAGATAGCTGAAGGGAGACGACAATCACAAGGAAAATGTTAGGCAAATAATGATGCAAAAGTAGCTCTTTGCATCATTGCAAGCTAGCCGCACAAAAGAGATAACTATTACAAATATTATATAGAGCAAGTTGAGTTCATGCATAGCATAGTAGACATGCATGCAGGGGGACCAACAAGGCTACCCCACTGCAATCAAATTTAGATCTCGTCTTAAATTTAGCATTATTCTTACATCATTTACATGGGGACCATGACCGACCATCACTAGTTGTGGCACAATTTGCATCTGTAGACTTTCTGATAATCTGACTATTTTAGAAGAGATGCTTTTGTAAGGAGTGCGAAAATCTAGATAATCGATTCTCAGCCTAATATATATATATATATTGCTTGTTTTGCTTGCAAGTGTCCGTTTAGAATTAGACTAATTAGTCAGAGTGGCTGAAGAAACCATTTGGGTTCGGTGAGGTTTTTTTTATTTATTGAGGGAAACAAAGTAGTAACAAATGCAGAGTCTTTTTCAATTTGGTGCTGTGATGAACCTAATGAACAAACACACCGTCTTCATGGTTTTGAGTGCATCAGAAGCAGACGTCATAGATTAAAATTCTCTACAAAAAAAATATTTTACCATCTCAAATGGCTGTAATGGCACTACGTGAAAAAATTTCAATTGCCTCTCTTCTCAAAAATAACGAACACAATTTCGATTGAGATTTGAGATCCAAAATAAACAATATCCCAAGAATAATGACGATATTAATCAAAGGTTAGTCCACTTATCTAACAAATCCAGCCAGGTTGTGAGTGCATCTTCATTCCAGAGGCATGGACCTCTTTTCTCCAAAATTTGTAGAATAATCCTAACATTTTGCTGGAAGATACTCTTTGTTGGTTTCGCAAATTTTTTACTCGCTCTCCCAACTTGGCGTCACTATACTTTAACCCCAAGTTTCAATATTTCTTTTTCCAGTTCTGTCCATCGATGCATGGTACCCCCAGAGACATAATCAATCCTCATATTATTAGGAGTAAGACTGACTATTATGACATCTCTTCATTCCCACAAAAGTAAGTGTTTATTTGTTTAGACCTCTTAAAATAGATTAGTTTAACTTAATGAATTAGACAAGTAGTTACTTAGGTTAATTAAAAGATCTAGGTTAAATAGTGAAAGATCATATTATACAAAGAAAAGATAAATAACACACAGATATGATCACCCAAGAAAACCAATAAAACGAACCATTTCAAGGTAAAAACCTGGGGAAGATTTGACCGAACAATCCTCAAAGTAAAAAAATCCACTAATAGAGAATTGAAGTTTTTACAAAAAATTTAATCCTAAATCTATTTCTACCTCCAGTAGTAACTTACTGACATGACCACGTACAAGCTCTGAATCCACAGACTCTTTTCTCTTAGATTTGCAGCACACAATTTAAATTAAGCTCCACACTTATGACTTTGAGATCTCACTCAAAGGCTTCAGATCACCACTTGTTAATCTTGCAACAACTAGATTCCACCAGCACTTGATTGTAGATCTTATTCCGGTAGATAATTGTAGAATTAGAAGGCACATAACCTCTTAGATCTCACAGGAGTAACTCACAAGTCTTCCAAGAGTCTTCAAAACGTTGTTAGGGTTTTCCTTTTATACTTAGGAATGTTGAATTGAAACCCTAAACGTTTTTGCGGGCTTGGGCCTAATTTAAAATCTATAGAAAATTTATTTTTCTACAATTTTCGATCGGTCAAGCTTGATCTCCGATCGGTCGAGCTTCATTGAAAATTAATTATTTTTCCTGCAACTTGAATATTACTGAAACTTGACTTGAAACACTTTAAGCAATGTCTAACACCTATTCTAAACATGTTTTTATTATCAGTTTGCCAACATTTACAAATTAGGACTCTAAATATTTAATCCTAAATCTTCATAACCTAACAGTAAGAGTTTTGTGCATCCGGTCCATCTACGACAAATTATTGGACCCAAATAATCAAATGACAGCCATTTTATGTTGTTTCTTTCCCAGGTTTTAGCTTGCCTCAAACTTGAGAATCTTTCGTTTCAATATTGCGTCTAGTGGAGTTCTAACTTTAATAATTCTACTACGGAGATGCTTAGTTGAGTGCGATCAAATCTTTAAGATCAATCAACTTTGCAATACTCTAGAAAGAATAAATTAAAGTCCAGTATTAAACTGACAAATGCTTGCAATGTGATGCGAAATTATTAAGTTTTGGTGGAGGATAGCTGTTCATAACTTCATGTGTACTGGTATGATATTATAATGTCTGTAGGGCATACTGGCAGTGGTGAGTTAGAAATTTCGGTTAATTGTACTTTGTCCCTCTAAACCATTGGGCCAAGTTCATTTCCTCGTTAAACTATAAAATTAAGTAATGTCCCTAAACTAAAATAAAAAAATTTGAAATAGACAACTTGTCCCCTACCATTACTAAAATTCACTTTTTAATACCAGCTTTATAGTTTAAAATAAAAAATGCTAGCAACTGGTGTAAAGCTAACCAATACTGATGCATCTCAAGCTAATGCGGCTGTGACCAATTTGACATGTAGCCTTTAAGTAAAACCCAAAGCTCTGTGTAGTTTAAGAGAAATCTGTTAGTGACAAATTTTGTTAGTGGAAGGCCACGTGTATTGTATGTATTGGTTCATTAAAATGTCTGTTAGAGCTGAGTAAATGGCGCTAAAGTTTGCCAAAGTTTTATTATTATTATTATTTTTTTTTTTGGAGAGAGTTTCAATCTATGATATTCGCTCCTGATGATAGCTCTTTATCATCAGGTTAAAACATCAATTGGTTTTTAATGTAAGTGAGAATTGAACCTCAGATCTCTTATTCAACTATCAGAAATTTTACCAGTTGAGCTAACTAGAACTCACATAAAGAGTTTCAATCAATGACGTTCGCTCCTTGTGATAGCTTTTTATTATCAGACCAAGACACCAATCGATTTTTGCAAGAGTTTGTTAGTTTATTTTGGTTGTATAAATAGCATAAACTCTGTTTGTAATCTTTTGCTAGAGTTAGTTAGCTTATTTTGGTTGTATAAATATATAGCCTAAAGTCTCTTTGTAAGCTTATTACAGTTTTAATACATTTCCCATTATTATATTGGAATGTCTTACTTTTCTCTCTAGAATTACTTTTCCTTTCATGGTACCGAGGTCTTTTTCAATGGCTTCCTCTGCAAAGTTCAACTTCTTCTATTACAATCTCTAACACAAGCACCAATGCTAGCTACTAGCCATGGAATTGATCCTTCACTCTCTCTTTTCTAACATGGTGAGCATGATGACACTGAAATTGAATTACAACAATTACTTAGTTTAGAGGCACCAGATCGAAGTTGTCTTGAGAGCCTATGCTATGATCAACTTCATTGAAGATACCATTGGAGCTCCATTAGAGGAATCGTGAACAAGCTTTGTTCACATTCATCAATTCAACTCTCTTCCAATCTCCGGTCTCACCTTTTCGGAAAAATGCTTTTTTTTTTTTTTTCAATCAAGTAAGCGTGTCCATGAAGCTGTCCACTTTTATTCACCTGCAAATCGGACAAAGTATGCGTTTGGATACTGCTTATTTGGCTAAAATTTGAAAACAATAAAAAAATATTTTTCGGTTACTATTTGGCACTATTCCTATGCCTATTTGCACTGTTCATGTCCCATGAACAGTGCAAGATGCACTGCACTTAAAAAAAAAAAAAAACAAAACAAAAAGCCAAAAACGTGGGACGTGGACACGCAAAACAAACAGACTCAAATTCTGAAAACTACACAGTTCTACGAACTTTGGACCATTCCTTTGTCTTCTTACTCAAAAGAGAAAGGGTAATCCATAAATTCAGTCATTTTCCATAAATTCAACCATTTTCTTTACATAAACAAAAGGTTTCATTTTTTAAATCTTCATATTTTAAAAATAATAGCCTCTCAAGAGATTCTAAGCTTGCTTTCCAATACCCTAATACATAATTCCAATATGGTCCCTTTTGGGTTAAGATAGATTGACCCTAGTTAATTAATTTAGTTATTCAGATTGATTAATTATGTCAAATTACATGCATGCAAATCATAGAGACACCAACAAATCACCAAATAACTAAAACGCAGCGGAAAATAAATTGTCACGATAATTTGTTAACAAATAGGGAAAACATCTCGCAAGACAAAAACTCCACTGGATGAATTTAAGATCACCACTCCTAAGAATCCACTAATCAATGCTTAAACAATTACAAATATGCAGAATCTTACTACTACCCTAGCCTATCCCAATATACCAACATACAGTTGAACCTTCACTTCAATACCCAATTAAACTTGATATTGTAGTAGCCTTCTTTCCTTTGTTGGACAAATCTTCAATCTATAACTAACTCCTTTGTATGAATCCCAGTACGTGACTAACTCCACAACAATCTTTTGATTGTTATAGTTGATTTGCAACAACTTCATAGAGAAACACCAGTAAGATCTTCAATGTTGGTGCTAGAGATTTTGCTTAGTTACAAAACCCAAAGGCGTACAATAAACGCAGCAATATCTCTTTCTTTTGTTTGAGGAGGCTAGAGTTTCAAAAAGAAAACCTTATGAAACTTTCTAAGGTTCAGGTTTTCTTTCTCCACCTCCTTATTTAAATAGGAGCTTTATGGGCCTTTTAAATTGTTGGGGTTTATGCCCTAAAATCCAATTTATTGGCATGTCATAAACAATTAAATTGTTTAATTATATGAGACTATCTATAAATGAACTAATGGGACATTACCTTAGTCCATAAGATGCATAGTATGCGATTTATGTGAAAAGTCACAGAAGATATAAATCACAAGTTCTTTGTAAACTCAGAATTTTAGTTTGTAATCTGTGATGAAATTGGACGTTTCATCTACGAAGACTATAAAATATCAACTAAGATGATTTGTCTTAATAATGGAAGTGGAGACTTCTAGTTGGTATGTTGATATGTTTTAAGAGTTAAGACATATTGAACTAGACCGTTATGAGATTTATTATTCTCCTAACGACTGTAAAATGAATAATAAATCTCACGACTTTTATTTACATCAACTCTAAATCCTGAGAGAATAATGAACCTGATCATGAGGTGTAGGTTGTCTTGATATATCAAAAGTGAGATCTATAAGTTACGATCAAAACTTCAGTATGTTGGGCAACCACATTTAGTGTTGATGAAACATTTATTCTCAAAATGGAATTCATAATCTCTTAATGGAGATATAAAATATTTCCTTAAGATAAATTTAATAAGTTTGGTTATTCAGAGTATTGGGTCTAACCACTTTAGTAAGGAGTTACTAAAGTATATATTTATGAAATTGGATTTCATAAATATATGATAAATAACATAAAGGATTAAACCGGGTACTCAAGGATTAAGATGTAGTAATCTTCAAAGTGACAATCTATATTCATGACTTTGTATTACTACGAATATTTTAATGAATATGTTGTATGTATAATAAAGTCTTGAGATATAATTTATTAATAAAGCCTAGAGTGCAATTATATTCATATAGTGGTATTTAATATAATTAATGGTAACTTTGAAATTTCAAGAGTTGACAGAAAAGCTCAAGGCCCATTGGAGCTAAAGTCTTATTCTTTTTTGTTCCCACTCCAAGCCACATACTAGAGCCCAATTGGAATGGCCCAAAAAGCTAGTCTAATTAGATAATCGGTTATATATATAAGAAGAGAAACATACAGAATTTCAAGAACTTTAGTTATTTATTTATTTATTAAGATTAGATAAGGAATGAAATGCTTTGTATGTGGGTGTTGAACACTCTCTCTTATTCTCTCCTTGGAAACTGATTGAGAGACCACACTTCTTAAGCATTAAGTGGAATTAGAGTGAAGATTAAAAGTGTTCCCAAGTACTTCTAATCTTTAGTTTTGAATTTCACCGCACCAAGGTACGCTCTCTTTTTCTTAAACTCTAAAACTTACATAGTACATGTTATCAATTGTGAATGAAGTAGATCCATTAATTTTCCGCTGCGTATGTTTCTTATGCGATACAAATATGTATTTTTCCAACATAAATAGGCTCTCCTATTCCAATTAGATTTACACAAACCTTGGGCTTTTCTAGTCCTATAAGGATTATGTAAACCCATAAACAAATAGCTTTTAGGAATCAAGACATTGCAGGCTATATTAGAAATCCCGTAAGCTCGATAGATCGAGAGGTATCAAGACAGGTATTGAGCTTTAATAAATCTCAATCGATCAAAAAATATCAAGGAGGTATCGGGACCTGCATTTTCAGCTTTTCTTGAGCAGTTCTTGAGTAATCTCCATATCTTTAATGTAATCACTTGTAATGATCATCTTGAACCTACTTAGATTTACCCAAATACAAGTAAAATACATTTTGTCATAAGATATGCTAATTACATAAAAATATGAACCTAACAACCCCTAATAAAACACTCCTTCACAAAAGAACTCAAATGCCTTGTCAAAGTCAGCATCTTCGCTTGTTGAGGAATCCACACCCTTAAAACTTGCATTACGAAGAAAGTGCCATAGAAATACAAACGTATCCTTAGGAGCTCTACATGAATATATTATTTTTCACCTAGAATCTATTATAGATTTTGGCAAAGAAGGGTCAGGAACATGTGTATGGTGTACCTATAAGTAGGGTGTTTTGATTCCAGTGAAATGAATTGTGAGCTAGACTGGTTCTGTATACCTATAAAGCAATGTTATACCAGTTCAATATTTTTTAATTGAATGCGAATTTTAACAAATTCACCATTATATTATATTATTTCTTCTTATATTATCTGTGCTTGAAAAAATTTAAGGTTGTCAAAAATTAATAAACATGTTATCAATCAATTGTTTAAATTTAAGTTTTTGTAGTTCAAAATAATGTATAAAAGATAAGTTTAAGGTTTGAATCATAAATAACATCCGATTGGCATGTAAATTGGAACGCATGTTAAGAACATAGAGAATGTGTAATCCAAAAGTGAAATTTTAAAAAAATTAATCTGATAAAAAAGTTATTAGGTAGTGTAATTTTGCCTAGAGTTACACTAGGTGTAACTTGAACCCAATCCTACACACACATATATACACACACACACACACACATATAGGTAACATTACACCACCCAATAAATTTTTATCAGATTAATTTTTTTTTTTTTAAAGTTATTAGGTGCATTATCATTCATATTTTCACAAAACAAAAAAGGGAAAAAACAACATTGACATTAGCTAATGATAATTGAAGGTACATAGTGCTTTATCATACTATAATTATTGGACATTATGGGTGAGGGGGAACTCAAAAAAACACATGAAGAGGGAGCACACATGTGGTGTGTAGCAGCCACACCTTATTTACAAGAAAATATAATGTTCTTATGAGGAAAAAAGATACCTAATATTTGTTTTCTTGTCTAGATTTACAATATGGATGGTAAAACGCATGGTGCACATAGGCCATAAAACGAGTGCAAACTCATATACACTCATTCAAACTAGAACCTCTTAATTTTTGCTTCGTTATTTGGTCAAGACATGATGCCATTATAGGTGTAAGATAATTATTCCAATCTCTGACTTCACCTTTCTTAGAAAATAGGATTATTTTGAATTACGACAAGAGGAAGACAAAGTCTTCCATTTTTATTCACCTCCAAATTGCTCAAACTCTCAAACTAGCTAGGTTTACAATCTTTTGGACCATGCTCTTAACTTCTTCATCTAAGGAGAAAAACTAACCCATAAATTCAGTCATTTGCTTTACGTAAAATAGGGTGTCAATCTTCAATTCTTCATATTTCAAAGGGGAAATTACAGTAAACTCACATGTGGTTTGACGTGTTTTCACTTTGCTCACCTATGGTTTAAAACTTAACACTTTGCCCACCTGAGCTTCAATCCATTTGCTCTTTGTTACCCACCTCACCCTCAGACGTTAAAAAAACACATTTTTAATACAAATCACAACATAACACAAATCAAATCACGAACCTTTGAAATCTTTCCTCACGAGCCCTAGAATCATGAAAAATCCTTGTATTGAGCCGGGGTTTTGTTTTTTCTGACCGTGTTGCATAAAACTTTCATATTCCTAGACATTCTGACTTTGGGTTGTCTTGAGGCATTGAATATTCAAAGATACAGCAAGCCAAGTACAAATTTGTGCTTTATGTGTTTTAGGCTTTCACCTTTAGATGCTAGCTTTGATTCACAAGAAATTTGGTCAGAAGTTGATAAGAGATGTCTTCTTAGAGTAGAAATTACTCAGATTCAAGTGGGAATATGTGTACATATGAGACTTGTGTGCTGAGAACAAGTCTGACAGCGGATAATTTTAGGAGAAGGTTTCTGAGTTGTAGCCGATATAAGGTAAGTATATTTTTTTAGTTAATCTAGATGACTCAAGTGAGTTTGGAGCGTGATATGTTCAATTCAATTTATGAACAGGTTGGTCCCAAGTGCCCATTCTTTCATTGGATTGATAATCCCACTTGTATGCATGGGAATGAAGCTACCTATTTGGTGCAACAAAAGCTGGATTTACTGTGGAGTGAGCTGCAACTTGCAAATGAAACGGAAAGAACGGCTACCCAGACAGCAGCAGAAGGCACCCAAATGGCAGAAATTGCTCAAAAAAAAGGTAGCAAAACCTACTAAGAGTGAGAGAAAGTTTCGAGCTTCCTCTATTAAAGCCAAGGAGATAGTAGTGAGAGCTTTAGAGCAAGAGAGAAAGTGTAGAATTGCACTAATTCTATCATGGTCTTTTTTTGTTTTGGTTATGTTTTTTTCTTGTTTTGGCTCAAGTGAGAATGTTGGAATGATGAGATTGAGTCTGCCTGGTGGGTTGCAATGTAAAAGTAGGTCCTTAATTGGCCAATGTTGGCTTAAAGCCACTTTGTATTGTAATAGAACTATGTTAGATGCTGTTGGCTTGAAGCCACTTTATAATATAAGTTTTTGTAAGATAAAGTGTTATTTATGTTAGATGTTGTTGGTGTTTTTGTTTAAAGTGAATTGGCAACTTGTGTCTTGAGGTTTTTTTGGATGTTGTGAACTGTGTTGGATGCTGTAACTTGTTTAAAGTGCAGAATTGTGTCAAGTATTTGTGTAGAAAGTGCATTGTGTGAAGATAATTGTATTGAAACTGTGTTGCTTAAAGTGGTTGTGTTGAAAGTGCATGACAACCATCTGTCAACTTGCAAGAAAAGACAACAAATGCACACATAAGCCTTCTATATTCAACACATACACCTGCTATCAATGACGGACCTATCATGGGGCTTGGGTGGAGGGGAGGGGGCTATGGCCCCCCTCAATTTTTGAAAAAATATATATGAGTATATAAATTTACACAAAATTTTAGATCTTGACCCTTAATATTTATTCTTGGCCCCCCTCCCACAAAAGTTTTACAAATTGACAAATGAAAACCAAAAAAAAAAAAATTTATTTGACCATTTCTTTAGCCCAGTTGTTCCAAGAACACCAAGATAAACCTTTAGGTAAACCAAAACACCAACAAACAATTCACAAATCTAGATAATAATGAAAACCTTTAGAAAAATCCAAATTACCAACAAACAAATAACATATCTGGTCTATAACAACAACAAAATAATAATAAACAATTACAAATCACAAATCCCTTACCAAATAAATTACAAACGCTCCAGCCTTCTTCCTTGGGTCCATTGGTGACTCGACAATTGGCTGAGGTATCGTTTTTTGATCACTGTCTTCTCTAATCTGATCTTCCCCCTTTTTGCTCTCTCTCTCTCTCTCTCTCTCTCTCTCTCTCTCTCTCTCTCTCTCTCTCTCTCTCTCTCTCTCTCTCTCTCTCTTTGTGTGATTATTGTGTCTGCTTTGATGAGTTTTCTAAACTTCTCTCTATTTTATTACTATAGTAGTATTTTTTTTTTTTTTACATTGTTGTGGGCTTTATGACATTTAGACTTGTTCTTATCTGTATATGTGAAAAGAACTTAAAAAGGAAAATAAAATGAAAGTTTATTTCTGGCTGTTACAAATTGATGGAAAACAATTCTCCAAAAAAAAAAAAAAAATTTGATGAAAAACATTTATTATGTATTTATTTAGTATGTGTATAACTTGCCCCTTATCATTTTTTATTTTTTTTTTGGAAAGAAAAGATAGACTTACTCCTTATCATTTGATTGCTTGAGAGCTGTCGTTATTATCATTAGATTTTTGGATATGCAACTTTTGAAATATCTCTCCTCTTATGCTATTAATTAGCCAATATTTTAGCAGATATATTGATTTAGTAGTTGATATGGGTTTAAACTTTAAATTGTATTTATTAATATATAGCATTATAAAAGGTTGGGTATAGAATAATATGAAAAGAATAAAACCAAATTTTTAAGTATTTAAAATGTTAAATACATAATTATAATAGTTATGATGTCACCATTTTGACTAAAAAACCAAGAACTACTCATTTTTTATTCTTTGTCCAATCCAATTTTTAAAACTATAATAAATTCCTATAGTTACTATGACTTTAATTTGATTTGTAGATTATGGGAAAGTATAGTTTTTTTCAAAAAGCAATTGAAAAACCAATAATGATACTGTCACCTTGCCTTCTCTAGCATTGATATCCCAATTTCTATAATCCTCAAACAAAAGACTTTGGCCGACCCTGACCCCCCTAAGTTCAAGTCCTAGTTCAGTCCCTGCCTGCTGTATTCAATAAACCTATTGTATTCAATATATACACACATAAACTTGCTATGTTTAACTGTAATAATCAATCACATGACAACAACTAGTCAAAATAATAATTTTGAACACCTGCCATTAAGTTGGGAAATTGTATACACATTTACAATGGCATTAAATATTGTCTTTCATCAACCCACAGTCAATATAAGACATTTGGTACAACAACTACAAAAAAGTTGCACCTGCCCTTGTTTACAAAACTTACAAAAATAACACAAACCCCAACAGATGTTTTAACAACATATATAACCAACAATTGTCTACCCTACCATTGTTTACAAAATATATTTAACCCTAACACCTATCATATTACCCTAACACTAAATATATATATAGCAACAATCTTCTTCACATAAGCTTTATTTACTGCTCTTGCCTCTCCTCCCATAGCTGTCCTTTCGACCTCTTGTGTTACATTTTTGTGTCTTTGCTGCATCACTCTTTCCTCTGAAAGTAGCTCATCTGGTAGTAAGTAGTTTTGTAGGTTACAAAGTACAAGAATTTAGATGTTAGCTACCAGTATCATAGATTTATGAATAAAACATCAAACATAAAACTACAGTACCTGATGATGGTGCTCTAGTGTCCCATGTTTCTGTAGGGGTGTGTGGTGCTAGCTGGCTTGAAGAGAACCAAGGAGCTCCTCTAATTGTGTACCTGAAGTCTGCAGAATACCACTGAGTTGGTTGTTGTGACCAAGGAGTCTAACCAAGTGGCTGTGACCCTGCTGTCTGGTTGGATGAGGCCATAGTATAAGGCTAATGAGTTGGTGGGAGCTGAGATGATGCTAAGGCCTGAGATTAGGATGGGGCTTGGGATGAAGATTGGGTTTGGAATCATTGTCTGCATGGGGCTTGGGATGAAAATTTACCTTTCTGCACTCTCTTTCTCCTCTCCCATGGTGTTTCACTAGTGACATTGGTCTTGCATCCCCTTGCATTGTGCCCTTCCTTTTGACACCTCCCACACTTAACTGGCTTGTTTGCTCTAGACACCTTGTAAGGGTTCCTTCGCTCATCAGCATCCCTATTTCTTTTTATGAGTGGCCTGCCAGGTGGCTTATAGATAGTAAGTGCAACAGGAGCAGGTTGGCCACTTGAGATCCACTCAAACTAGCCAAGCATAAGAGGTATGGGTGTTCTGTATGTCTCCACATAAGTATCTTTGTAGTAGCATGAATGGGTGTAATCCTCTGGTTTCTCACGATTCACATAAATGGTTGCAACTCCATGCTTGCAAGGGATGCCTGTCAAGTCTCATACTCTACAACTGTATGTCTTCCTTACCAAGTCCACCACATGCCTCTCCCTCTCATTGTCAACTTCATACACAAGCCTCCCAAATGGCATTGCACAGAAGCCCTTAGACTCTACTTTCATCTTCTCCAACTTGTCATGTATGCTTGGACACAACTTGCCACCATACCTTTCTATGCTAGTCCTCTTTATGTACAGTATGCTCATAAGCCTAACCCTAATCCATTCCAGCATTGATAATATTAGCTTGTCTCTAGGCTTCACAATCATAGAGTTAAAACTCTCATTCAAATTGTTTACTAGAAAATCTATTAAAGCCCCAGGAGAAAAGTGGGATTTGGTCCACTGTGCAGGATCTATAAATGCAAAATACTTCCAAGCTTCTTCATCCCAACTCTTAAAATACTGCATCCCCTTCTCAAATTCTCTAACTGATGGTATGCCAGCACACCTCTACAGTATACTCTTCAACTCCATGCACTTGTGATTAACCTTGAAGTTTTTGTATATGTGCTTCACCCAATACTCGTGCTCTACAATTGGGAATAGAGTCTCCATTGCAGGGATAAGGCCTTGAGTATTGCAAGAAAGGAAGCAAGTTAGCGAGTAACCAAGTAAGCATTCAATATGAAATCACAAGCAAGTAATAAACATGAGCAATATGATAATATGTTTATCCTGTCACTGATGAATAACAAATTAAGATCATCTAGCCTACCAATGTCATCTGCAAATTGCTCCAAGAACCAGATCCCATGCTCAACCACAACCATTGCCACTAGAAATATATTGTCATTTCCATCCTTGGCAATGGCAAATAGTAATTGCTCACCAAAACTACCCTTCAAGTGGCATCCATCCAGCCTAACAAATGGTCTACAACCACCTAGAAACCCTAGCTTCTGAGCATTGTACCTAATGCGCTTCCTTTTAAACTTGGGTTGTGCATTCTCATCTTCCATCTCTGTTTGCAGTTGTTGATGCCCAATTTTTTGATCTGTACCCAAAAGCCCAAATGGAGGAAGGCCCAATGAAAAGCAAGGCCCACCAAGAAGACCAAAGAGCAAGAGAGGTCCAAAGAAAGAAATACAAGGGAAAGTGATCTACAGTAGAATACAAATCTGCCGCAGAATACATCTTTACTGCAGAATACAGTTCTCTAGCAGAATGGCTTCGGCAGATAAAGACAAATTGATCCCAAGACCCTTTTGATCCAGTCAACATTATTTGACCCACAAAGGCCCAAATCCTTTTGTATAAAAAATATAGGCGTGAAAACTGATATGAAGAAGCACAAAAAAAAGAAACAAGGAACACCAGGAAGTGTCAGCAGTAGAAATCATGTGAAAGAAAGAAAAGCCAAACCAAAGAAAATGACAAACGTAGCAAGAAACCCATGAAGAAATAAGACAAAAAAACATGCAGCAGAACGAAACAAAACTAATTTGCTACGACAGAAACGGCGTGAGAACGAAAGGAGACAAAAATAAAAGACAATGGAGCAAGCACAGAAGGGCCGGAGCACCACCAACCTGTACCCAGCCAATACAAGAGAGACGGGCCCACAGTCAACGGGATTTAGAGGGTGTGGTTTGGTGGTGGGGAGAAAAGGGGTTCTATATTTGGTTTCCTGCCATGACTTCTTTTGGGAATATACCTTGTTGGAATGGTATCTTACCCAAAATAAGTAATAGATGGTTGGGACCATCTGATGCATGCCATAGAGCTAGGTAGTGAGGTAGCACAATCCTTATCCATTTGAAACTAGAGATAGAGGTATACAACAAGAACAAACAAAATGGAATTTAGTCATGAAATGAGTAATGGTGCAGCAAACATGTACTGAGAAATGACAGTAGTCAGGGCAACCAATGGGTTGGTGGGTAGTCCTAAAGGGATGCTTATAAGAAACCAAAAACAATTGGTGAAGCCCTAGGGGTAAAAGGGAGAAATCCCATTGAATTAGCTCACTATAAAAGAAGGAGGTAGTCATGGATGAAAAATGGGACCGAATGGGGAAGCACCTAAAGGGAGGAGGGATCCAATAAAGGAAGCACCTAAGGGAAAAAACCCAAGTGAGAAAAACAACCCACGACAAGAGAGCAATAAGAAACTAAGAGTAAAAAGAACGGAGTGAAAGAAAGAAAGTGGTAAAAAGAAGAGAGAAAACACGACAAGAATAGGGTCATGCATCAATAGACCATCTTTTCCCTCCCTTTTAGCAAACCCACTCTTTGAAGTCTCCAAAAGTAATAGCTAGTGGTCATTTAGGCATATTCTCCAAAATGCACAACTTTGATGGCAAAAGCTTATGACAAGGTTGTTCAAGTTGGGGTTTGGGTTCCTTCTTGGTTTCTTATTCCATGGGAAGATTCAATACTTGATTTCGATTACAAATATATTTGATTTCTCTCATTATAACTTATATCTGCCATATTTAGTCATTCTGTTGTAGCACGTTTTTATCACGTTTGCTGCATCAGTTGTCCTGCTGTGGTATCTTTACTTGCTGTACTAGTTATTCTGCTATAGTAACTTTTTATTATATTTACCATGTTAGCTATTATACTATCTAAAGCTTTCCTGCTAAAGCTTTCTTCTTTATTTATTATTACTTATTTTACTTTCAACACAAACTAATCATTATCCTGCCATAAGTATATATATACATATATCTTGTTTCTCATGTTCTGCAAAATGTATTTTATAGATGTATATGTGAATACGTATAAGTATATTTACGAATATGTGTATGTATATATTTAAGAATATGCTAACCCATGTAAGCTAACATTTGCTTGATTGGTATTTTCTTTGGGTTTTAGATTTGTTTATGTGCAAGAAGTAGAAAAGTATTTCTGAAGTAGAAAAGTATTTCTGCAGTAAAAAATGAAGAGTAGTCATTCACATTATAGAAGACTTTAATGCACGGCAGAAGGCTTTAATACACGGCAGAAGGCTTTAACGTACGACAGACAGCTTTACTGCACGACAGAAGGCTTTACTGCATCACAAAAAGCTTTAATGCATAGCAGAAAGTTTTACTGCACAGCAAATAGTTTTACTGCATAGCAAAAAAGACAGACCTGTGGTAGAATCTGGAGAAAAGTTCTTTCTGTAGATGAAACATAGGATATGCCCACTTTGCAGCGTCTTCCCTTGGACTTGGATTCAATGTTTGTGCATAAACTTGCAGCGGCAGAATGGTACTTTGGAGCCCATTCCGCAAAGCGCCAGGCCCGACTTCCTTCTTAGAAAAAGCCTAGACTAAGCGTTTTCAAATAACATCAAGACGCGTGTCTAAGGTATAAGAAACGTAAAAAGAACCATCGACATTTTTGGTGACTCCATTGGGGAGTCGGGATCAAGATGGGGAGAATGAGATATTTCTTCTCCGCGAACATGTTTCCAAGTCCATACCAAAGCAAGACGCGGATGTTCTTAAACCGTCCAAGTTATACTCTCATGAAAGTTTCCAAAACATCACAACGGTACCATAGTGGAATTCTATGGTGGAGTATCACGACAACATTACAGCAAAATGGTGTTGTGGAATTTTATTGCAGAATATTGCAGCAACGTTACAGCAGGATAGTACTGTAACAGAATTCTATGGCAGAATATTGCAGCAACGTTACAGCAGGACAGTACCATAGCAGAAATTTGTAGCAGAACACAACAAAATTAAAACAGAGTAGTATCATGAACAAAATGCTATGGTAGAATATTGCAGCAGAATGTTGTGGTAGAATATCACAATGCTATAGTAAGAGTTCAATGGCATTGCATCTAAACATAGTGGCAAAATATCACTACAACACCATAGAGTTCTACAGCAGAAATATCCTAAGAACTCTACAATAGAAGGCCTTCACAATATTTGGTCCTATCCTTTAAATGCTAATTGTTCTCCTTGTCATGCATGTGAGACATGTGGCAAGCCACTTATTCAAACATGTAAAACCAAAACTTCCACCAGTTTTTGCTCTTATTTCTTTTGAGGAAATACTAGAAGCTTTCTAAACTCTCTCCATCTCCACCTTTAACTCCAGCATTTAGAAGAGAAAAATCTCTTCATTCCCTCACAAGGTTTCAATCATTTTTTTCATGCTAGTGATTCTAGCTCTACTTCCCATCATTACTACACTGTGGCGAATAAATTTTTCCTCTATGAAGTATCCTTCAGCAAACTTTTCCATAAGTGCAAAATGTCCTTCTGCAGAAATTTCGTAGCAGAAAGTATAGATCCTTCGGCAGATTGTTCACAGTAGAATCTGCTGAAAGTGCAGAATGTTCGTCCACAGAATATTTTATAGCAGAAAATTTCAGAAGCCAGAATGTAGATGTCTTTGCAAATTATTTATAGCAAAATTTGTTGAATTCCAGAATGTTCATCGGTAGAATATCTCGCAGCAGAATCTCAGAAATGGAAAATATTCATTGGCAGAATATTTTGTAGCAAAATCCCAAAAATGCAAAATGTTCATTGGCAAAATATTTCATAGCAGAAAGTTTCAGAAGACAAAGTGCAGATCCTTCAGCAGACTGTTCACAGCAGCATCTGCTGAATTTCAAAAATGCAGAATGCTCATCTACAGAATATTGTGGCAGAAAGTTTCAGAAGCCAAAGTGCAGATATCTCAGTAGAATATTCACAGCAGAATGTTTTGTAGCAAATTTTTTTATTAAAGTCCAGTAGGTCTTTTCGCTGAATATCCTACCACAAAATTCAGCATCAAATTCTTAAACTTTCTAAGTGCAACCACAAATCCAATGTGATTTTTCTTCTACAACAAGAGTAACCATTGCCCCATAAAGAATTCATGGGAACACCGACAGTGTGAAGATGTGTAAAAGGGTAATGGACGATTCTGCTACAGCAAGAAATTCAAGTCTAGATTTTATTCAACAAATTTGAGACGTGTTCTCAAAGTAAGAGAGGTGCATACAAAGCCTTTCATATTCACTTTTGCTAAATCAATCTTTTGCTACTACATCAAAAAATATATCAGTATCAATGAAGGGAGGAAGGAGAAGTAATCGATTTGGCGATATCGAAACATTCGCTTTCAACCAAAGAATACATTGAAGGCATGTGACAGGGTGGTGAAGTGTCCAAATTAAATCCAGACCTTGGAATGAAGCCAACCACTCAATTATTGCGTACTCTCCATAAAGAAGCCCAAATCTACAAGCTGCTTGGAAACTGCTCTTTGTCCATTATCGGGTCTAGCAAACCGATTCAACGACCTTGAAGAGTTGAGAAGTTTTCTTTGAAGCACCTCAAAGGATTTATACCTAGAGTGGCATTAATGATCATGATCTTTATGATATTTCTAAGAAAGAATTTATCAAATCACTTGTACTACAAACTATGCAAGTCCACCAGCACTCTTCAAGTCATGGAGCTCATTGATGCCCACGTCTCATCCTAGAAGAACTTTGCAACAGTGATAAACTCAAAGATCCTTCTTTTAGCTTGTGTACAAGAGGGAAATAGCAGAAACAATTGCTCATAGACATTCTACCGTGAATAGAGTTGCTTATCTTATTGCTACAGAAAATTATTACGTGGTTTTTATTGAAGGCATTCTGCTACAAGGGCATTTTGCCACAGGAATAAAGAAGCATGCTGTCCCAGGAAGATGTTGGCACGTTATGGGAAAATTCTACATTAGAAGCCTCTACTCTTGGCTATTACTAGCCAACCATGAAGCAAGAGACGTAGCAAGCTCTATCTAAATATGCCTATACTCAAAGTAAATGAAGAGGAAACCCAAGAAATATGGGTCTTAGTAGAAAATGCCAGCAAAAAGGTCGTGGACGTGAATTCTTGGCTAGAAGCTAGCAAAGGAACCATGGTTGTGCGTTCTTGGCAGAAGCCCGTAATGGGGGCTACACTCAATTAAACCCGCAAATGAGTCATGATCGCAAGTTTTTGGAAAGAATCTGCAGAAAAGCTATAGCCACAATCATATGTAGCATAAAATACATTGGAAGCAATTGTGCTTGCAGAGGAACGAAGCCAAAGCAGCTTGGGAAAATGCATGAACCACATGATGGAGCATCAACACCAAGAGAAAGTGATATCAAGCTCATCTAGTTGTCTCACATGCTGGGGGCTAAAGCTCATTCTGCAGCAAATATGGGAAGCCTTCTGCTGAAAGCTAAGGGATTATTCTCGTATGCTGGGGGCTGTCTCGTTCTGCAAAAAAATTTGGGAAGCCTTCTACAGAAAGGTAAGGACTCATCCAGTTGTCTCACATGTTGGGGGCTAAGGCCCATTCTGCAGCAAATTTGGAAAGGCTTCTGCAAAGCGCTTAGAGCATCAATATGTACCAGCAACATTACCTACTATGTTATAAGCATTGATTGTGGCCTTTCAACAAGTATACATTCATCCGCCACTTGATCTGCAGCAACTTCAAACTTCATGATATGACATAGTGCAACACCCATTCAATTTGTTGCAACCTACCATGGTCAAGTAACATTCCAATCTGTGATGACGTAGCAACAACATCTATCTTCTACAAAAGCTTAGTGTGTTGCGTGGTTCAAGAAAGCTCAGAGGAGGAGAGTAATGAAGTGAAAAACAAAGAAGTTGTGGCAGAAAATGATGTACAGGTTGTGGCAGAAAATAAATTTAAGGAAATTAACCTGGGGTCGGACCCATAAGAACCAAGACCCATCTCAATTAGCTCAAGACTGTGAGAAAAGGAGAAATCAGAATTAATACTGTTGCTGAAAGAATTCAATATGTCTTCGCATGGGATTACAATGAATGTGGGCTAGTAGTGCATACATTGAATGTGGACCCCGAGGCCAAGCCAGTGGCCCAACCTGCCAGGGTATTCCCCACTAAGATAGAAGGGCAAATAGTCAAGGAGGTACAAAAATTGTTGGCCGTAGGATTCATTAAGCCCATTCAACACCCGCGCTGGCTATCCAAGATAGTGCCAATGAAGAAGAAGAATGGGAAAATAAGGTGTTACGTGGATTTTAGAATTCTCAATAGAGTTTGCCTAAAGGACGAATTCCCACTACTGAACATGGATCTACTGATAGATTCTGGGGTAGGGAGCACTATGTTTTCATTCATGGACAAATTCAGTGGGTACAATCAGATCAAAATGGCACAAAAGGATGCAAAAAAAAAAAACTGCTTTCAGAACACCCATAGGCAACTTCTACTATATTGTGATGCATTTTGGGTTGAAAAATGCAGGTGCAACTTATCAACGGACAATGACGGCTATATTCCATGACATGATGCATCAGGTTCAGGAGGATTATGTGGATGACATAGTGGTGAAATCAAAGAAGCGAGAAGAGCACGCCCAAGTTTTGAGAAGGGTATTTGAGAGATGTAGGGCTTTCAAACTAAGGATGAACCCCCAAAGTGTGCATTTGGAGTGCTTTTCTGGGAAATTCGTGGCTTTCCTGGTTCACAGCAGAGGAATAGACGTAGCCCAGCCAAAGCTACAGCCATAGCAACCATGAAACCACCAGCCACAATGAAGGAGTTAAAAAGTTTCTTGGGAAAAGTCTCATACATCCAGAGACTTATCCCCAGATTGGCATTAATTATTGCCGCTTTTGCCAGATTACTCAAGAAGGGGCAAAGCTTTTAGTGGAAAGAAGCACAGCAGATAGCCTTCAAAAGATTGCAGCAGATCATGATGAACCTTCCTACTATGCAAGCCCCAGTCTGCAAAAAAACCATTGTTACTCTACCTAGCCACCAACTCGTATGCCATAGGTGCATTGATTGCCCAAGAAGATGGAGGTGGCATAGAGCAACCGGTTTACTACATCAATCGTGCCTTAAAGGATATAGAAACTCATTACCCAAGGACAGAAAGGGCATGTTTGGCCATAGTATATGCCTCGCAAAGACTACGCCATTATTTCCAGGCCTACGAAGTATGGCTGATGACTAGGTCTCATGCAATCAAAGCTTTGTTGCGGCAGCCAATTCTTTCTAGCAGAATATCCTAGTGGTTGTTACAATTGTCACAATACGACTTAAAAGCAGGAACGCCCAAGGCAGTAAAGAGCCAAGCTATAGCAGACTTGCTAGCACAATTCCTGAGAGAAGAAGAATTCCTACTAGATGACGAGGTCCCAGGATAAGTAGCTATGGCAGAAGAAGTCAAAGAGTAATGGGTGATGAAGTTTAATGGGTCTTCTACCACCCAATTAGGAGTGAGAGTGGTTTTGTATCATGAAGAAGACAAGGCCATGGTGCTTTCATTT
Source organism: Castanea sativa (assembly GCF_040712315.1). NCBI lineage: Eukaryota > Viridiplantae > Streptophyta > Magnoliopsida > Fagales > Fagaceae > Castanea > Castanea sativa. The sequence goes on along the minus strand of NC_134016.1, from coordinate 33,682,418 downwards.
AAATTAGAATTCCCTTGTTTAAACAACATAGCAAAATATGAGGCCTACCTAACTTGGATAGCCACGACCCTAGAAATGGGGATCAAGCATTTGAAAGTAATGGGTGATTCGAACCTAGTGGTCTGCCAGGCCAAGGAAAGCTTCTCCTTGAAGGAACCCAGCTTAGCCCTGTATAGAACAATGGCCTAAAAGATGGAGGAAAAGTTCTTAACTTTTGAGATAGCATGCCCCAAGGAACGAGAACTAGTACGGGGATGCATTGGCTGCGTTAGGTTCACAAATAATTTTTGAAGGAGATATCACCAGGATAGAAGTCAGCAAGAGGAGGGAGTCTATTATGGAGATGTTAAAGAAAGGTTCCAAGAGGAACAATGTGAAGAAGATTGGAGGATTCCTATAAAGGAAGCTTTGACAGAGGGAGAAGATACGGCAGAAACATATGTAAAGGTGAACTAACAAGCACTATAGTAGAAAATAAATGCTCTTCATGAGACTTTAAGGCTTCAGGAGTGCTCCGCAGAAAGCTGAATGACAAAGGAACTCACAGTAGGAACAAAAGGTGGAAATCAATGATGAAGTCCAAGCATCTCTCTAGTAACGCATTCAATGGCAGACCACCTTCCACAAGAATTGGAAAGACACTACCAAGCTTAGCAACATGAGAAAAAAGAATTAAGAGAAATAAGATCTGCGGAAGACTACAACAAAGTTAAGAGATTTAGTTCACAACAACATCTATGCCTTTTCATCAAAAAGGCAGTGATATTCTCACCAACAGCGGCTGTGGCAGAATGACAAGAAGAATATGTTAAAGAAGAAAAACAAAAGCAAACACGGAGGAATTAATAGTTGCTGTGGTAAAATGACAAAGAAAATGTTTAGAAGGTGAAGATTTCTCATGAAAGCATCCTCATTTCCCTTCGAAAAATATCTGTAGTGGCACCACTTGTAGGCGCCTTAAAATGAGTGGCAAACTCAGTCACTTCTATGGAAAGATCAATTTTGCAGCAAAAGTAGAATTTATGGCAGAATCAGAAACAGCCTGCAATACAAACAGCAAAGGCCCAGCATCCTTCTCCATAAAAAAATTCACCTCGATGAAGAATATATGTGTTCTTCAACACAATAGAAAAATATTATCAACAAATGAAAGAGTACTCTACTATGATGAGGGCTTGCAATGTTAGCTCTACGCTTTATTTTAAGCAAAAGAAATGAAGATGCGTGAATGCAAAGGGAAGAAGAAGGCACAAGAAAAGGGAGCAAAGCCACCCTTTGATCTACACACTTAGAGGAAGCTTTTCTCTTGTGAAAGAACTCTACTTGAAGAAAGTGATGTGGCAGAGCAATTTTGATGAAATTCTTTTCAGTTGTTGGCTTAGATGTGAAGGTAGTAGAGGACAACACTTTCTTTATTTTTGGAGAATGAATGAAGCCCGAAGTGAAGCAACCTTAGGTGGCTAAAAGAAAAGAAAAATGAAGACCATAAGAAGGATCCTCGCTCCACAAAGTGCTATTTGCAAAGTTGGCAAGAGAAAGAAGAGTCAAAGAATCCAAAGAGCCAATTTTGAACATTCTACAGAGATGTAGAACATCATAATGAAGAACAACCCAACAAGGAAGGAATCCACGACATCTGTGTCTTCTGACCATTCTTAGAGAGCAACTACGCTTATGGAAGAATGAAGAGATGATACTAAGGAATAAGTGGGGAAAGTAAGTTAGCTGAAGCAATCAAGCCTAATTCTTCTGCCACAGAATCTGCTATAGCCTTCACTTCCTACAGTATAGATGCTGCTCTAGCAGAAGCAAAGTAAGAGGTGCATTAACGTAGGGAAATAAGTGCATGTATTGCAGCAGAAAGTGTCTACATATTCCGCAGAAGCAGAAAAATGAGTGTTTATCTCTACAAAAGCAAAGAAATGAGTACCATTGTATAAGTCCAAGATCACAAGGAATTTCCAAGAAGCAAACCAAGAAACAAGCAGAGGAATGATGAAGAAGAGAAGGATGCACACATCATCATTATCGACAATCCCATTGAGTGAGGGTAGTGTTAATGCCTACTTTGGCAAGGATACCCAATATTAGGAAGAAGCCCAACAATATGGGAAGAAACAAGTTAGTAAATTGAGAAGAAAACCATTAAGCTCGAATAGTATGAATAATGAATCATAGGCCTAGAAAATAGCAAATGGGCCTCAAAGAAAGCAAGCGGGCCTAAAGGAGCTCAGAGAAAGAAGTAGTAAACCCATGGGCATTATGAGAAATAAAAAGCAAGCAAGAATGGGCCAAAGAGGCAAAAAGTAATGAATTAAGTGACTAAGGGGTTGATGGAAAGCCCATGAACCCCAAAAGTAAAGGATGTGGTAATTTGGGCCAAGGAAGCCTAAAAGACTTAGCAAAGGCTCGTGGGAGTAAAGAATTGGAATGGGTCAAGGATGCCCAAAAGAATAGAATGGGACGAAGGAGCCTGAATGGGACAAAGGAGCCCGAATGGGACAAAATAGCCCAAAAGCGATGAAATGGGCCAAGGATGCCCAAAAGAATAAAATGGGACAAAGGAGCCCGAAAATAATGAAACGGATCGAGGATGCCTAAAAGAATAAAATGGGACAAAGAAGCCCGAGAGCGACAAAATGGAATGTAGCAGAAAGAAAGCATGAGTACAAGCCCAATGATAGTACTGGGCTACTGGAATGTAGCAGAAGGAAAGCATACAGCACGCCCAAAAGAGGCCCAGCAGGCACGAGTCAAATAATAACATACAGGCAATCAGCAGAAACAATCGAGCTAAAGAAAGGGTCATAAATTTGTAGAAAGAAAGAGAACGACTCTCCTAAGGAGAGTAGAGATTGAAACAGTAGGCACGCGAAGAAAAAAAGAGAAGCATTCGCATATGAGTTGTGAAACAACCCACGAAAGAAAACTGCATAAGTTTTCGCATATGAATTGCAAGAGCAATCCATATGATCAGGGGGCTGAATGTTGATGCCCAATTTTTTGATCTGTAACCAAAAGCCCAAAGGAAGGACCAATGAAAAGCAAGGCCCAAAAGCCCACCAAGAAGACCAAAGAGCAAGAGAGGTCCAAAGAAAGAAATGCAAGGGAAAGCGATCTGTAACAGAATACAAATCTACCGCAAAATACAGCTTTGCCATAGAATACAATTCTCTAGCAGATTGGCTTCGGCAGATAAAGACAAATTAGGCCCAAGACTCTTTTGATCTAGTCAACATTATTTGACCCACAAAGGCCCAAATCCTTTTGTATTAAAAAGATAGGCGTGAAAACTGATATGAAAAAGCACAATGAAAAGAAATAAGGAACAGCAGGAAGTGTCAGCAGCAGGAATCACGTGAAGGAAATAAAAGCCAAACCAAAGAAAATGACAAATGCAGCAGGAAACGCATGAAGAAATAAGACAAAAAACACGTAGCAGACCGAAACAAAACTAATCTGTTACGGCAGAAACATCATGGGAACAATAGGAGACAAAAATAGAAGACAATAGAGCAAGCACAGAAGGGCTAGAGCACCACCAACTGGTACCCAGCCAATACAAGAGAGGTGGGCCCACAATCAACGGGATTCAAATGGTGTGGTTTGGTGGTGGAGGGGAAAAGGGGGTCTATATTTGGTTTCTTGCCATGACTTCTTTTGGGAATATACCTTACTGGGATGGTATCTTACCCAAAAGAAGTAATAGATGGTTGGGACCATCTGATGCATGCCATAGAGCTAGGTAGTGAGGTAGCCCAATCCTTATCCATTTGAACCAAGAGGTAGAGTTATACAACAAGAACAAACAAAATGAAATTTTGTCGTAAAATGAGTAGTAGTGCAGCAAACATGTACTAAGCAATGACAGTAGTCAGGGCAACCAATGGGTTGGTGGGTAGTCCTAAAAGGATGCCCATAACAAATCAAAAATAGTTGGTGAAGTCCTAGGGGTAAAAAGGAGAAATCCCATTGAATTAGCTCACTATAAAAGGAGGAGGAGGTAGCCATGGATGAAAAGGGGGACTGAATGGGGAAGCACCTAAAGGGAGGAGGGACCCAATAGAAGAAGCACTTAAGGGAAAAAACCCAAGTGAGAAAAACAACCCACTGCAAGAGAGTAGTAAGAAACTAAGAGTAAAAAGAACTGAGAGAAAGAAAGAAAGTGGTAAAAAGAAGAGAGAAAACACGGCAGAAATAGGGGCATGCATCAATAGACCATCTTTTCCCTCCCTTTTAGCAAACCCACTCTTTGAAGTCTCCAAAAGTAATAGCTAGCAGCCATTTAGGCCTATTCTCCAAAATGCACAACTTTGATGGTAGAAGCCTATGACAAGGTTGTTCAAGTTGGGGTTTGGATTCCTTCTTGGTTTCTTATTCTATGGGAAGATTCAATACTTGATTTCAATTACAAATATATTTGATTTCTCTCATTATAACTTACATCTGCCGTATTTAGTCATTCTGCTGTAGCACGTTTTTATCATGTTTGCTGCATCAGTTGTCCTGCTATGGTATCTTTACTTGCTGTACTAGTTATTCTGCTGTAGTAAATTTTTATTATATTTACTGTGTTAGCTATTATACTATCTAAACCTTTCCTGTCGAAGCTTTCTTCTTTATTTGTTATTACTTGTTTTACTTTTGACACAAACTAATCATTACCCTACCATAAGTATATATATATACATATATCTTGTTTCTCATGTTCTACAAAATGTATTTTATAGATGTATATGTGAATACGTATAAGTATATTTACGAATGTGTATATGTATATATTTTAGAAAATGCTAACCCATGTAAGCTAAAACTTGCTTGATTGGTATTTTCTTTAGGTTTTAGATTTGTTTATGTGCAAGAAGTAGAAAAGTATTTCTGCAGTAAAAAATGAAGAGTAGTCACTCACATTGCAGAAGGCTTAATTGCACAGTAGAAGGCTTTAACGCACGGCAAACAACTTTACTGCACGGCAGAAGGCTTTAATGCATGGCAGAAAGCTTTACTGTACAGCAGAAAGCTTTAATACGCGGCAGAAAACTTTACTGCATAGCAGAAAAGCTAGACCTGTGGCAAAAACTGGAGAAAATTTCTTTCTGCGGATGAAACAAAGAATATGCCCACTTTGCAGCGTCTTCCCTTGAACTTTGGAGCCCATTCCGCGGAGCGCCAAGCCCAACTTCCTTCTTAGAAAAAGACTAGACTAAGCATTGTCCTAACATCAAGACGCGTGTCTAAGGTACAAGAAACGTAAAAAGAACCCTCGACAGCAGTATCACCTTGCTTTCAATATTTGTCCTCCTTATCATTTCTGCATAATCTCTCAGTAGGCCTATTAAGACTCTTCATTCCCAGTGATCAAACCCTAGCTACCTTTCTTGATCTATACACTTGACTAAAACTTAACTAAAATATGCTGCATAACATGGTGCTTAACACCTGAGACCTCCCAATTAGGGTTTTTACTAAAGTCTTCCAAATGCCTATTTGCCACATATGCTTATGTAACTTGCCCATATTGAAATGATAGAGGGCAAGTACACTCAGGATTAAGTTTCTTAATCTTAAATGTGCAGTCTCCAATCGCCATTGAGGCATAACATCTCCATCCACAATTATTCTTACAATGTATAGAATTCGTCTTCTTCTCATTCAACTTCCACTTGATATCAATGTGATGCTGAATCACATACTCCCTCAAAGCCTTCCTAAAAACCTTGGAGTTTGGAAATTTCATCCTTTTACCAACTGAACATTTGTCATATCAGTCTTCTCATTGAATTCTAGGTTGCCAAACCTCTACTCATCATCAGAACCATCCATACTTGCAATATTATCCTCTAGTGCTGGTTCAACACACTCTCTAAATCTATGTTTGGAGGTGGAACAGTGCTTGGTTGAGGTGTATCTGTGTTTGGCTGAGGTGCATCAATGGTTGATTGAGGTGGATCATTGTTAGGCTCAAATGGATCACTGGGAGGTGGAGAAGACTCACCAAAAACATCATCACCAAAGTCTTCTCCTTCTAAACCTTCATTCAACCAATCAAACTCCTCTTTTAGCCCCACACTAGCATCACCCCCCTTTAGCAACCTTTTCACCAACCCTTTAACCAACCCCTCCATCTATCCCTCCTCCAAACCCTTCAAGAACTTCAACTGCAAGTGGAGTATAACCACTTTCCACATACAGTATGATAGTGTCTCTTAGCCCTTCTTCATGAAGCTTACACATAGGCACCACATTTGTATTATCATGTATGAGTCTCAAGTCTTCTACCCCCACACTAGCATTAGCCCCTTTAGCAACCCCTCTACCAACCCTTTCACCAACCCCTCCATATATCCCTCCTCCAAAACCTTCAGGAACTTCAACTGCAAGTGGAGTATGACCGTTTTCCACATACAGTATGATGGTGTCTCTTAGCCCTCTTTCATGAAGCTTACACATAGGCACCACATTTGTATTATCATGTATAAGCCTCAAGTCTTGCTCTAAGTTGCCCCCAACAGCTAAATAATGAAACCTAGATAGTTCAGCAATCCCCAATTCCTCACATATACCTTTTATCTCAAAATAACTAAGCCTATCAGGATCGTTATACACTATTTCAACTTTCCCATCAAAGTATTCTAAACTTAGATTCCACAGAAAAGTACCCCCATAATGAACCTCGAATTTCACTTCCTTATCATCCATCTACAATAACAAATCACCATTTTGCACGTAAACAATTAAAGAATTGTAAACAACAGACATAAAGAATAAACACTTGTATGTATCTGTTTTGCTTTTAGAAGGCAACACACACATCAAAGGGACCTTATTTTCTACTTTGCTTTTTTTTTTTTTTTTCTGTTTTACTAATAAGCACATGCAAACACTAAAATTAAAACCCAATAGATTCGTAGGGTCCACAGTGAGACACAATGACCACGACAAACAAAATGCCCATAAACAAACACAAATCCAAACCACAAGTGGTCACATTTTTCACAAACACAACCAATATTCTCAATAAATTACATGTAACATTGACTAATTGCTCAAAAAAAATTATAAAATCCAAACAAACCCAAATAAAAATAGTTCGAAAACCCAAAAAATGACTGATTTATTATTTGAATTTGAGTCCCTCGAACAACCCGTTGCTCATCTTAGTTTATTCTTGCAACACGATTTCAATATCAGATGCAGATGAGAATTTTTGTGATTCTAGGGCTCGTGAGGAAAGATTTCAAAGGGTTCATGGTTTTGATCTGTGTTATGTTGTGATTTGTATTAAAAATGTGTTTTTCTAACATCTGAGGGTGAGGTAGGTAACAGAGAGCAAACGAATTGAAGCTCAATTGGGCAAAGTGTTAAGTTTTAAACCACAGGTAGGCAAAGTAAAAACAGGCCAAACCATAGGTAGATTTACTGTAATTTCCCCTATTTCAAAAAGAGTACTTTTTCAAGTGAATTTAGACTTGCTTTCCAATACCCTAATAAATGATCCCAATATGGTCCAAAAGGAGAGACTCCTTCACAAAACAACTCAAATGCATCCTCAAAGCAAAATTGTTCTTTGCAACATTGTTCCTTGCAACAAGAAACCACAACTTTAGGACTCATCTTACAAATAGTGCCACAAAGATACAAATGCATCCTTAGGATCTCTACATATATAAATAGTTTTACAACTAAAATATCTTATAGATGATGTCACATTTGCATAAATGGCAACCTTTTATTGGTTAGAGGAAAGACCATTTCAACAATCCTCCTAGTGAACCTAATAATTTCTCAATATGGTGGGTTTAGCCATTTGGAAAGCAACCCAATGTAAAAATTACTAAATTTGGAATGGAGGGCCTACGAGAGTAAAGAGACTACCCCATTAAAATCAAATCCCTATCTCATTTCATCACTCAGTTACTTTGGCATGTCTGCTGACTCTGGTTCCTTACACTAGCGGCTTTGCATGAGAATAATGCTAAAAAAGGCATATATACAGTTGCCAAAAAAATTATATGTTAAACTAATCTATTGTGACTACCCTAATAAAAATGTTGAACACCTTGACTTGAAAATTACAAAAAGTTGAATTCAACAAAAATAAGAATAATGCTACATTCACAATATTTTCACAATAATTTTACAACAAATCCAATGTGGTAAGCTGTTACTGATTCTAATTTGGGCTCAATACTGATATTATTTTTTTACCCACCAATAACAGCTTTTTGCATAAGATTTAGGTTGTGTTTGGGAACAAATTATGAAGCCAGCTTATTTTACTATTTAGCTTATTTTTGTTACTATTCATGGGTCCTATTGCACTTTTTGGTACTATTTATGGATCTCACTATAATATTTCAACTACCTTTTACTTTTATCTACAATACTTTCAGCAAAAAGTTTTCAGTTTTAACTAAATAAGTCGTTCCCAAACGAACCCTTATTGTAAAAATATTGTGGGTATAGCGTTACTCCAAAATTAATTCTGTCCTCCAAACATAATATCCTTAATCTCTTTTATTAAATTTTTTTAAAAAAAAACTTAAATAATAACAATAAATTTAGCCCAAATAACAACAAACATAAATCAAACAAAAACAAGATAAGATTAAACAACAACAAGTGATCTAGTTATTCAACCAAAAGCCTACTATAAAACAAAAAGATAAAAATCGTTAAACATTCAAATTTGTAGTTTGGTCATCCTATTCAATAAAAATAATCTCTAATTTCATTTTTCCTTAAAAAAATAGTGCGAAGAAAAATATTGTGGTTATCAATCCTCCTTGATGGTGATGACAGTTATATTCTTTTTTACTTTGAAGTCACAACAATTTTACTCTCCTTAGTGACTTGACTCACAATTGTAGCAAATATTCAAGTTATTGCTTTGTTAAATTTAGTATAATTTAAATTTCTTACTAACCCACCCTAAAAAAATTTTAAGAACCGCGACTGATTCCTTACAAACTGATCAAATCCCAGCCATTTTCTTTTACCCCTTCTCGCCATTTAGATTGCCTTTTCTCTCACTTGCGAATCTTTGGTCTCTGCATTGCGTGTGGTGGAGTTTTTAGCTTTAATAGATATACTCCTTCACAAAAGAACTCAAACCCCTGTTCCAAATCAAGATCTTCCATGCTTGAAGGTTCTGCGTATTTGTGGCTGACCCTACGAGAATAAAGCTATAGAGAAACAAATACTTTATAATGGATTTTGGTAAAGAGGGAATATTTGTAGCCACAAAGTGGATTGTCTAGATTAAAATTTGGAGGGCTGAGTGAGAGAATTTCTACTTTCAAGATCGTGTCATAATGGCAAAACTTAGGGCCTTAAGCCATGTTGTGCCAGATTATTGTAGACAATTCCCTAGTGAAGAAAGTGTCATAAATATACAAATTCATCCTTAAGATCTCTACATATAAAAATAATTTTACACCTAGAATCTATTATAGAGGGAACATGCATCTACAAGTGCGGTGTCTAGTTTCCGTTGTAATGAGTAGTTACGGACTAGATTACTCTCCAAGGAGAGTACGCAATCAGGTGGCATTGTTGTGCGTAAAGAATTTGTAGAATCATCAAAACTTGATCATGTTACGATGGTAAAAAACAAGATAAAATGATGTTGTTGGGTTTAGGCTTAAAATGTTGGTAACAAACAGAGCGTTGATTTACCATTGATCAAAGACGATGGATGGAGCGTGCATTAATACTTAAAAGCAGGGAGCATATAGATATGCATGGGATATATATATATATATATATATATATATATAGTAGCCATTATCTTTCTACTGCTTTCCAAGGTCGTTAAGGAGTTTGAAGACACACCAAAACGGGATCGTAGTGCCATAATAGTAAAACATAGGGCCTTAAACCAAGTAAGTGGGTTTTTATGTCAAACCTATAGTCTTCTTTATGATTACTTTTTGGACAAAAGTTTATTTTGGAAAGACAGGATTCCATTGGTAGAAGTAATGTAAAAAGCAAAACTAGCTTGAAAGATATTGGAGATGGTATGTCTGGAATTGGATGGGTTTTTGGATGGCTGGTTGAGATCATCATATGGTGCATTTTAAGGCCTCACTAATCACTTCACAGGACAAGTGGACTCGAGTGGAGACCTCTCATTCAATGAGAATTTAGCTGTCGTTTCATAAATACGCACATGTTCAGCTACCGGCATGAAGAACAACTACTACGTATCACCAAAGGAAAAGGCAAAAAGAAAACAGAGAGAGAGAGAGAGAGCACTAGTCATTGTCAGTAGAACAGCTTTAAGTCATTTCAGAAATAAAACCATGAATTGTGAGACACATTTACAAATTACAAGTCACAGAATTTTTTTTTTTGGGCAGAAATTCGACTTTCATTAAACTATCTAGAGAAAATAGAGGTTTTTCTCAACCTCTCATGGTACAAGCCCATATTTTCATAAAATAAATGCATGCAAATGTCCACAAGAACTATAAAAAATAATAAGGTTTTGACAAAGTGTCAATTATTTCCTAGCTAAGGCATCTGTGTACTAGTTAGTTAGATGGTAGTAGTGATTCATCTTTATTTGAGAAATTTGACTAATAAGAATCCTGCAGTCTATACTGAAAAAGGAATTATGTAAATTACAATTGTACTCACTAGAAATCCAATCAAGAACAACTTTAGCATCAATTTCAATCTCCAGAACCAAAATTTAAGAGAAATGCATAAGGGTAGCCCATCTCTTAGAGCCCATAATTTCGCATCCACACTAGAAGATATCCCAATATTACGGGTGAAGCCTTAACCCAGAGTAAATTCGAATCACGAATTAGGCCCCCTGCGCTAGCTCTTCCAGGATTACCCAACGATGAGCCAGCCAAATTGAGTTTGAACCACTTGCCACCAGGCTTATTCCATCTAGCATTAATCACCAAACTAGCTTTTTGTTCCTTCCAGCACAGAACAAGAACTCGCTAGCTGCATGAAATTAAGCATTTGGAATATTTTCATTTTAAACCCTGTAGTTTAAGGGTAATCCAAGTTAAACCCTATAATTTTTAAAGTAAGATTAGGTTCAAGTTATAATTAGTATAATTCTAAGCTATGTTACACTACTCAATATTTCTTTATTAGATGCAATTTTTTTTTTTTAGTCAGTGTTTAGATTAGATCTTCTTCTTATACTCTACATGGATGCAACATTTCAAGATGATCTAAGATCATTATCTATGTCATCCACCAAATGTTAAATTTCAAGTTTTTTGTATTTAAAATTGTGCATAAAAGATGGGTCTCTAAATCAAACAGTAAGTTGAATTTGATTGCGTATTAAGAACAAACAGACACAAACACACAAAATTAATGTGGGGACCAAAATTTGACTCCCTACAAATGCTCTAACAACAAGCCCACAGACACATATCAAATATTATAAAAGATTTGAGTGTGTCTTCCTCATCACCAATTGGTTTTGAGGTGTAATGACACAGTTCAAGGTCTGACAAATGGTATCAAAACCAAGGTTATAGGTTCAAGTCATAGGAGTGTCATAGGACTATCATTGTGAGGGAGTGTCACGGTCCGACATTAAGTTTTTAAGTAGCACATGCGCACGCCCATTCGTAAAATCAGTTTCTCAAACTCTTCATGAATAACCTTATTAACATATCTACGTATAATTGGTAAGAATTGAGAAAAATAATGTAAAAATATAAAAAGGGAATTGGAGAAAATAACGACTTCGTGCTTCCCTTTAATACTTTAGCTTAATTATAAACAACCAAATGTGTTTTTTCATGGGTCGCTAGCTGAAATTGGCACAAAAAGATCCCAAGTTTGTAATGTATTTTTTATTGACTATATCCTGTGGTCGTGGTTTTTTGAAATGGCAAGTGAAAAGGAAAGGTAGGGTTGCAAACACATCGGAAAAAGAAAGAGAGAGAAAAGTAGGACTGCGATTCCACTTTATGTACAAGCTTACAATTTCAACAATACACTAGAAAATACATGGACACTTCACATAACAAACTAACAGGAATCAGACAATTCATCGAAAAAACAGGGAGCAACCAAACCTTATCAAGTAACTTACTGGTGGTTCTTGCACTGAAAACCATTAGTCATGATGTTTGAAATCCTGAAACAAGCACTGGTAGATTCAAACCAATGGCCTCCGTAATTCGCAAACGATTGTACCACCTTAGGCTAATGTCGCACTTTATTTAGTTTCCATACTCAACAATTTTGAGACTGAAATATGCCAGGCATGAAAAGAGTATAGAGTCCCCCCTCATGCATTAGCTGAGACATGCAAAGTCAAGCCCAAACTACTTAGCTTTTGCTCATTTATTTGATCAATTCGTGTCGCCATTTTAGGTGTAAGATGATTCTTCCAGTCTCCAACTTTACCTTTCCTAAAATAAGCATTATTTTCACCCACTATGCCCGATAAAAACTGCATAGGTCCACTTTGATTGACCTCCAAACTAGACAAATTCTCAAAACTACGTAAGTTTATAATATTTTGCACCACACCATTAACTTCTTCCTCTAAAGAGAAAGGGTAACCCATGAACTCATTCATTTTCTTTACATAGTGTATGGTCTCGTTCGTTAGATCTTCGTACTTTATAAATAATATCATTTCGGGTGATTCTAAACTTGCCCTCCAATACCCTAATACATGATTCCAATATGGTCCAGCAATAGATACTCCTTCACAAAACAACTCAAATGCCTCTTTCAAATCATGATCTTCCATGGTGGAGATTTGTACACCTTCAGGACTTAATTTTTGAGAAAAATGCCATGAAGACACAATCACATCCTTTGGATCCCTAAATATGTAAATAATTTTACAGCCAGAACTTATAATAGATTTTGGTGAGGAAGTGTAAGGAATGTGTGTAGCCACAAGTGAAATATTTGAATTGAAATTTTGGAGGTTTGACCCAATTTCTAGCTCTAAAAATGGTACGCAGTCATGTGACAATCTAGAGAGTAAAGGGTTTGTAGACTCACCAAAAGAGGATCGTGTCAAAATGGCAAAATTCAGAGCCTTAATTAAGCCAAGTTGTGCCAGATTTTGGAAGGCTACTCAGAATCACATCGTTGGGCTGAGGCTTGAAATAGTCTTGGGCTAACAAGAGTCCTTCATATTGGTAGAGATCAACTATCCAATGATGTCTATTACTTCTTGGGAGGGTTGCAATGATCTCTTTGTATTTGTTATGGGTTTCTGGATCAGCCCCATCATCTCTTTTCTCATTACTTTCTGTACCATGGTTCATTTTGTAAGGATAGGATTCCATTGACAGAAAGCGAAACCAGCTTCAAATAAATTGGGAATGAAAATGGGAATGTATTGAGTTCAACCATTGTGCAAAACTTGATGCCATTAATATGTACATGCATGGCTCACGATGTCTTTCCACTTTTTTTCACTATTTTCAGAACCAGACCAGACCGGGAGATCGGATCGTGAAAACCGGGAATTAGGATGAAAACTGAATTTTTAAGCATAAAGAACTAGGAATGGCAATGGGTCAGGTTCAAGCCGGGTTTTTGCATACCCGGACCCGACCCGCGGCCCGAACCTGGCCCGATTATTATTCAGGTATTTTTTTCTGGGGCTTAGACCCGCCCCGCCAGGCCCCATTTATCTTCTTGGGCCCAAATCTGGCCCAACCAAAAAAAAATTTGTAGCCCATTAAATTTTTTTTTTCCTACATTCAAGCCATTTAACATGGCCCAAATACCAAAATTTGGCATTTAGGCCACATTATATGGTAGCCAAATCAAACCACATTATAGATTAATCATAAATCAATAAATCACCTGTTAATTATACATCAATAAATCATAACTAAGTTTTTAAATCAATAAATCACTTAACTAAGATAACCAGTTAATCATTAATCAACAAAATCATAGCTAAAATCACCCGCTAAACATAAAAATAAAATAAATCCAACAAATCCAAAGAAATATATATCACAAGCCCAACAAGTTCAAGAAATTAAAAAGCTACAAAATAAATCCCACAAGTCTAAGAAATTAAAAAGACTAAGAAATTACAAAATGTCTTATCCTCCACAAACCAACAAATTAAAAAGACTAATAAATTACAAAAGGCTTAGAATAATTACAAACCAACAAATTAATCCAACAAGTCTAAGAAATTAAAAGGGCTACTAAATTATTACAAAATGTCTAATCCTCCACAACTGTGACACAACTCCCATCCTCTTCATTAGGCTCCTATCATCAAGAATTGTTTGAAGATCACAATCACCAAACATAGTTGAAGAACTTAAAATAACAATGAATTAAAAAATGGAATAAACTTTATCAATTTGTAATTAGCAAATATAAAAATACAATTTTAATTATTGAAATCCATATAAATTCTAATTACACCAAAACATAACACAAAGTTAGAGCCTTTCATTCTAGTCAGCATGTCAGACAATCAAACCATCGGTATTATTAAGTTCCCACATAACATAACTAAACTTTAATACACAAAGCAATCTAACAAACCCACATTACAATCTCTTTATTAAACAGCCCCAAAATTTAAAACACAAACTATAATCAAAACCCAAAAAAAAAAAATGAAAACCCAGAAGCAGATTCAATCTTTTAGTGAAAATCATGACCTGCAAGAATTGAGGCGTGAGGGGTAGGAAAGGGGGTAAGGGGCTGCTGAGGCGTGAGGGGCTGCTGAGGCATGAGGGGCGTGAGGGGCGTGAGGGCTACTGAAGACTGATGGGAAATGGGAATGAAAGGGGCGGCTGGGGCTGGGTAGTGACTTAGGGTAGGGTTACAAATGATATATATATATATATATATCCGGGCCGGGTTCTGGGTCGGATTTCGAATTTTTTTGATAAAACCCGAACCCGACCCATACCTGCTTCGGATTTTTTTTTTTAAACCCATACCTGACCCTATTCTTTATTGGACCGGGTAAAATCCGGCCCATTAGGGTCGGGCTGTGCCGAATATTCATGGGTCGGATCTAAATTGCCATTCCTATAAAGAACCATATTTTTAGTTAATTCTATGAACCCCTAAAACCAGGATTGAACCGCATGAACCGGTGTCAAGAACCGTGCGGTCCAACCCCTTAGCAATTTTTTTTTTTTTATAAAAACAACTTAACACAATTTTATTCTACTTAATTAAATTATCCATCTCTTAGAAGAAATAAAAAAAATTATAATTAAAATCCTTCAAAGATATTCAACTTTACTTCAAAAATTAGTCATAAATTTTAATGTTTTCATGGTTATTATTTTATTTTCTTAACTTTCTTATTTAATTATTAAATATATGCTTGAAAATCATTAAATTTCCCTCACATATATAGATATATTAGTCAATTTTGCTAGTTTTATAAATTTAATATCTATATTTAGGCTTTAATTAGTTATTAAATAAATTATGACATCATCACGATTCGACCCTGGTTCAACTTCGGTTCGACCTCAAAAACCTTGAACCTCTCCCTTTTACGATTCAATGAACGGTTCGAGTTTCAAAACCTTGCTTTTTTTATATAATGAAGCCTTGTCCCCACGTTTTCAAGAGGCTTTCATTTAATAATGTTGCTAGTTGCTACACCAACCACTTGCTGATAATGTGTTACGCATTTGCATATTTATCATTCCATTATTCCACAAAACTTCTTTTACCCACTATGCCACGAGAAAGTATTTGTTTTTGGAGGATGCCCTTAAGATAATGATTAACAATCTATTTAAAGAAAAATTTTATGAGAAAAAAAAAAGTAATTAATATTTTGACAGTTTTTTCTATTTCCCATAAAAGTAGCGTCAAAACTTTCCTAAAATGAATTGTTAACTATTACTCTAAGGGCACCCATTAGTGAGTCCAAATCTTCAATCTCACTCTTCCTTCTCCACTATATACTCCACAAATAAAAACATGTCACATGTCCATTTATTTTATTAAATGCTAAATTAATGCCTTCTATTATTTCAATTACTTAAATATGATAGGTTATTTATTTATTTATTTTAGGAAATTGAAATAATAGAAGGCATAAATTTAGCATTTAATGAAATAAATGGACATATGGCATGTTTTTATTTGTAGAGTATATAATGGAGCAGAAATAGTGTGACGGAAGATTAGGACTCCCCTTTAACATGACCCTTTGTTTTATTGAGGTAAATCCATCAATGAACCACACATGATTAATTCATATATATCATGTTATGTTTTGAGGCTTGTCCTTTGTGAGCATTTATTTCGCAGATGGAATCTCATAACTAGACCAAAATACTGATTTATGAAATACAAGAGTATTCACATTGGAGACTTTATTTTTGCAAAAAAGCTATTTTAGTTTTCAAACAACCAAAATCCATACTACATCCCAAATGCTAAATCTATAATTTTTTATCAACTAGCTATAGGAAACTGCTATCTCTAGCAATTCACTGTAGCTACAAGTGATACTTAAGAAACTTCATTTCATTCTGTTGTCTCCCTCTTCTTTATTAAAAAATTCTCTCTCACTTTCATCTCTCTCTTCTATTAAAAATAACAAAATAAATAAATAAATATTTACATTTGGGAAATATTAAGGGTAAATTTTACATTTGTACTAGCAATATAAACTTTACATTGTAGTTGTACAACAATTTAAAATTTACATTGCAAGTATAATGCAAACTATGAATTTTCCAAATATAACTTTTCCATTTTCTAAGGTATCAATATGGTTGCTGATAATGTGCTAGACATTTCGATTATATTTGGTAACAGTTTTTGTTTTCTATTTTCAAAAACTTGTTTTGGGAAATATAAAGAAAAAACAATTTTCTTGTATTTTTAAAATTAAAAACATGTTTGGTTAGTTGAAATTTAAAAAAATAGTTTTTTAAGGAAAAAATATAAAATACTATAATATGTTGTTACTAAGATTTGAACTTTAATGTTAACTTATTAAATAAGATAGATTCATTAAATTAAATGTGTATTTTCATTGGCTTTTGAAAATTAGAAACTAAAAACACGATGCATGTTTTCAGTTTCCTTCACAAATTGAGTTTTAAGAACAATTTTTGTTTTTAGTCCATTTTGGGTTGCCAAACAAGTTCTTTAGTTTCAAAAATAGAAAATTATTTTTAAAAATAGAAAATAAGGGAAAAAACAGTTATTAAACATACCCTTCCATTTCCATTTCCATCATTCCTCAAACCTTTTATTGACCACCATGCCACGAGAAAGTATTTGCTAATGATTTATTTAATTTTATTATTTATTGTATTCAACAATAAATAATTTTTCCTAAAAAGTATGTAGTTTTATTTCCTTAAAATTTAAACTTAAAAAAATTATGGAAACCACTTATCAGGAGATGTGTGTGTGTGTGTTTTTGCACGTATAAAACCTATCCTTTGTCAACCAAAAAAAAAAAAAAAGGAGTAAATGCCAAGGCTTGCACATCAAAGGAGACAAATGATCATATACAAGGAAATGATGGCCAAGAAGATGTATTCTATATAAAAGGAATTCTCAATATAATTTGATGGTGAAACTAGGAGTAAAAAGTCTAATGACATGGTAATTATCCATGATATGGACATTTATAAGAGTAATGCTGGAGGCAAGATTTGACTTTGAGATTGAAAAAAAATTTATCACTAACATACTTAGAGCACTCGCCTCAATCATTGTAATATAGAAAAAATTGTCAATTGTACACATTTTTCCTCAAAAACTACTTGCTTTAGCGGGTCTATAACATTGTACAAATACAAAAATTGCTACAGTAACCATGTATATTTACATGGTTACTGTAGCTTTCAAATTGATTTTTTTTTTCTCTCCTCTCTCACTCTTGTCAAACTCTCTCTCTCTCTCTCTTCCCTTGTCTCCATTCAATCCACAAAAATAAGTAGGAGGAAGAAGAAGAAGAAATCAACCCAAAACAAACTAACTCAAACAAATCTGAAAATTCATCACAAATCCAACTCAAAATCAACCTAACAGAAAACTCATTCAAAAAATCCCAATCAACCCAAAACTCAAGCCAACGCAATTGTCACCATTGCTATGGAGGCTCGGGGTGGAGTACTCGCTATTGCCTTTGAGAGAGAAAGTGAAGATCCATACCCTAACGTAAAGGACCCGAATCAGGTCTGTGATAGTTGGTTCAAGGATTGGGTTTGCCTCGGATTTGTCTACAAACATTGAAAATGGACTCGGATTGATATGGGTTTGTATCGAAGTGAAGTTTGGAGGTTTGTTTATGGAGTTTTTTGGTGAAGAAGAGGAGGAAGAAGAAAAAATGACAGGTGGAGAAAGAGAAATAAACTTTCTATATATCTGTCTTCATTATCGACTGCATGCTATCGGAGATAGAGCAATATTTCAAAATTGAAAGTGACATTGTGAGAGTGAGAGAGTGTTCTAGAAATAGTTACTCAGACAGAAAATCTTGATTGTTCAATTCGAGATCCATATATACACTAGTGGTACAAGCATTGTAAAGTGGTAAATGTGGTGCAGTGATGTTAATTTATTGAAAATTTAATCCTACTTATTGGTCCGACCACATAATAACAATCATTTGCCTTTATTTTGGATAATACAGCAAGATATAAATACTAGTCATTTGCCAAATACTAAGAGTGTGGGTGACTCACAATGAGTCAACCGAAGCAACTTCCTGGACTCAAGTAACTGAAACTCACCTAAAGCACTCAGTTTTGCACAGAAGGCCATATTGCAATCTCTGAATACCCATCTTCAGTAGCACAAGCTCGAAACATGCCTGTTGTATTATAAGCCATTGTGACTTCTCCTTTGGCTGAGACAGCAACCAAGCCAACATTGCCTCTTGGAACACACTCCTCTACAACATAAGCTGCAGCCTCCTTGAGAGAAAGACCTTTGAATTCCATAAGAGCAGCCACATCTCTTGCAACAGTGCCACGCATTATTGCTTCACCTTTTCCTGTAGCTGAAACTGCACAGAGATTGTTGGCATATGTCCCTGCCCCTATGATGGGCGTGTCCCCAATCCTACCAACCATCTTGTTCACTAATCCACCAGTAGAAGTTGCAGAAGCTAGATTCCCATGACTATCAACAGCCACACATCCAACCGTCCCAATTTGGCTATCACCATCAGCTGTTGGTGTCTCTTTCTTCTCATCTTTTTGAATCGGTTGTGTATAATCAATCTGCAAATTTACAGAAGAAGTTACCAAGTAAAAATAAAATAAAATAAAAACTATCACACACACTAATGGTTGGAAAACAGGTTTTAGACCCGCAAAAATTAGAAACTTGAGCAACGACCCGTGTCAAATGATTTGTTAGCTTGCTCAATGTACTGAAAATTTCTGAAGAGCTTTAGGTTGTAGCCAAGACAAAGAAATTACTAGCAGTTGGGAAACCAAAATGGTAGAGATATGCACCATGAAAGTAAATGAGGAAACACAATTTCACAAGCCAATATCAACTCAAAGAGCAAATTCAGCATAGTTATCTACTCTCCCAAAAAAATTAGAGAAGAAAGTACCTGAACTCTATTCGCTTCCTTTGCCTGCTTTAGCCTCTCAATATTTTCTTGAGTTATAAAATGGCTTGAATCTACAGTTTCAATACCCTGGACAATTTAAGAAGTCACAGTTAAAAGAAAATTTGATGAAGATAACCTACACATATAGGTAAACGCAATTCAAATAACAATGATTTTAACAACAACAATACAGTTTCTGTAGTTATAATGGCTTGAATCTACAGTTTCAATACCCTGGACAATTTAAGAACAGTCACAAGAAATTTGATGAAGACAAATCACACATTTAGGTAAATGCAATTAAAATAATAATGATTATAACAACTAGAATACATACATGTATGTATGGATAAGTAACAACACTTCATCATCATCATCATTATTATTACAACTAGGGGGTGATCAAAGTGAAAGCATCAATGAACCAAGCATAATTCCTATATATCACTTGCTCTGTTCCAATCTAGACAAAAAACCAAAAGCAATACCAGTTTTATTTTACTGAAATTCGAAATGTATTATCTATATAACCATGTTTTGAAGGCTAGCCTTTGGTAGCAATTATTTCATAGAATGAAACTCACAAGGAGACTAAATTACTGAACTTAATGAGATATATAAGGCTACATTCAGGAAATAATTAATTAACCATGTTCTAAGGCATCGACATGGTTGCTGAAAATATGTGCTAGACATTGATCTCAATGTTGATTTCTTTTTCCTCAGCTCAACGTGCTTAAATGGTAGTCACATGACATAAGAGGCATAGATTTTAAAAGTTTGCAGTTGATTACAACTCTTCAATTTGAGGAAAATATTGCACCTACAATAGTTTAGGACGTGGCCATTATAAACAAATATCACAAAAGATCCAAAAAATTTTCCAAACAGCTCAATAAATAATTTGGGATAAATCTCAAGGCTAAAGATGACTAAGACAGACAGTAGCACAATAGACAAGGGGTAGGGGATGCAACAGAGGGTTTTTTCCAAAAATAGTTCAATTTAATATCAGAGTTGACCAAAATTCAAAATTACTCATCTTACTAAAGCACCCATTAAATTTGTGAAGTGACAAACCAAATTGAACCTAGCTGTGGAGTTCACAAAAAGTTGGATTATGTTAACCTTTTTTTTTACCCATTCCTTAAATTCAAGTTCTGAAAAGATTGAAGGATGTCCATTATAATGACTGCACAGCTACAAAATTGGGTTTTCAGAATCACTGGAAACAAGAGACTCAGTTAAATGCCTATCTCACCCAATTGTTCTGACAAAGAAAATGGAGAAAGTGAAAAGGGAACATTAAAATTAAGTATTGATTCAGTAGCATGCTAGTGTAGCAATTCTAATATTGTGACCAAGAACAGAATAGAGATGCTGACCTCTAGGCAGCAAACCTTATCAGCATTACAACAGAAGATTCTAAATTTGTGGAACTGCTATCATTTTGCCATCAACAAATTATTACTTTTTTCTGAATAAGGAAAATCATGTGATTGACTTCAATTGGAAACAGAAAATTAAGGGTGCAACAGAAATAAGTTCAAGGCTAGCAAAAGTACATAGTAAGATTTTCACTCACTTGTTCCCTTGCAAATCTTTCTGCCCCATCAAAAGCAAGATATATATGAGGAGTTTTCTCCATGACAAGTCGTGCCAAGGATATGGGATTAACTACGGTAGTAAGCCCAGAAACAGCTCCACATCTTTTAGTGTTGCCATCCATAATAGAAGCTTCCATTTCAATTGTGCCTTCTCTAGTTAAGACAGATCCCCTACCCGCATTATAATGTGGATTGTTTTCTAGTTCACGAACCTGTACATGGGAAATCATCAATGGTAGCATCAGAAAGTGAATTAAATATAGAACAGAGTTTAAAATCCTTCAATGAGAAAGAAAATACTAATGACCGTGTTTAGCCAGAGATTCACTGTTTCAACTGTCCATTTGTCACAGGTTTTTTTGTTTAGTTTTTAGCTTATTTCGCTTATGAACAGCTTTCAAAATGCTCATTTTTTTTCAAGTACAAATGTCCTTTAACCTAATATGCTAATATTTAACAAATACCTGTTCTTAAATTTAATTGCAGTTAACTTAGTTGATTTAAAGGTGAGATGAAAGTGATTGATCAAAAACGTTACTATGCACCTTTATATAAATATAAATAAATATATATATATATATATATATATATATATATATCTATTTGTTTCAATGAAAAATTTGATGTGAAGATAGTTTTTTGCATTTTAATGTGTTTGGTAGTTTCAAGGAAAAAAAAAATAAGGTCATAAGAAAACGATTTCTTAACTTCTCTTATTTAGGGTAGGATTTTAGAAAATAATTTTGAAAAATCATTCATTTTTTAGAAAATGTTAATTTGGAAACAAATAGAGTAAAGTCACTAAACCCATTTTCTTCTATTATTTAATACTAAAAGTGCTCATTGAACATTTCTGTTATTCTTATTGTTGTAAGCTGTAATAGAATTATTATCGGCGTCAATGTGCTGAGAATTTTCTTATTTGGAAAAGCTACCACTGAGCAGAGGCAGTTTCTCAAAGATGATAATAAATTTGAACCATTAGGGGTTAGGACTAATGTAAAATGAATTTTTTAACTTTGTGGCTAGCCAATTAGGACTAAGAAACATCTACGAGTTAATTTCCAACAAAAGGTATAAGAATATGCATAACATTAATTAGATACTAGTTCAATTTTTTTTATTGAACAACGCCTTCACTAAGAGCTGTTAAGAAATATACACGAATTCCCAGATTTTGAAATCAAAAAACGTAAAAATAAAAAATAAAAAATAACAGACACAAAAGCCAATCACATGACACAACAAATTGCACGATTCAACAATTTACCTACGTACACATAGCCAACACGTGAAAAACGGAGTATTATAATTATATGAAGAAATATAATATATATATATATATATATATATATATATATATATATATATATAGAGAGAGAGAGAGAGAGAGAGAGAGATTTGGGCATGTTGGGGTGGTCAGTAGTTTACGTACCACGAGTTCGACAACGTCGAGTGGAGACTTTTGGGCTTTGAGAGCATCCACGCCGACCTTTAGGCAGTGGCGCAACGCTGCTTCACGTGGCTGGCGTCGCTCTGCCGCTAGTGAAACTGGGATATCCCCGGCGCCGCCGTGTAGAGCTATGGCCCACCCCATTATTCTCTCTTTCACTCTCTCTCAGGAGGCTTTCTCCTTTGGAAAACAGAGAGAGAGAGAGAGAGTCAGAGAAAGCTGAGTAGAACTGGTTTGCGAAGCCAGTGTTGGAAGGATGTATATATATATATATATATATATATAGAGAGAGAGAGAGAGAGAGAGAGAGAGAGAAAGAGAGAGAAAGAGAAGGAGAGAGAGGGGGGACAAGGGGTATTATTGTAAATGCAAAGGTGATTAAGAAAATGATTCATGGAAGCTGTCAAAGTACCTCGTGCCATGAACTTCGTTTTGTTTTCTTCAGATGCAGGTGTATCTAGTCAAGAGATGTTTCGATCAACAAACCGATAAAGTTCCTCCTCCACTCTCTCAAACGAACGACATTTACTTAAATCCAACTTGTAACTCACTCTACAAAGTACAAACAAAATTAATAATACTTATTAGAGTAGAGTAATGATACGTTAGTAACGTTACATTGTATTTTTATAATAAATTCTTATAAAAAAAATGATTATGGTTAATATATGAACTTTTAAAAAGTTTATGCGGCAATATTAAAACCCTTTTGGTTGGGCTGATTTTAGAGAGAGAAAAAAAAATGATTTTTTGGGTATTGGTTGGAATGATTGTAGGTGAGAAGTTGGTAGGCGCAGATATTTTCTCTCAGCAAATCAAAATGTTTTCTACCTAAATTAGAAAGAAAAATTGATTGATTTTGTGGAAAGCTGCTTCAGCCGGTACATTTACGTTTTTACCCCTCTTTAAAACAGCATCTACGCTCCCCTGGCCACACTTCTTCTCATATAATATAATAAGATTTTCTGTTTGAGATAGAGAGATATTCAACCTATACATTATCTGAATATAACTCAGATCTCTTATTCAACTATTAAAAATTTTATCAATTAAGCTAGCTGAGATCCACATACAATAATAAGGAAGAGTAATATTTATGATGGGTAAACTGTTATAAAATTTTATTTTATTAATTTAGTTGATAATAAGTAATATTTTTATTATTTAGTATTTGTTTGGGAACAATTTATTTAGCTGAAATTGAAAATTTTTTTCCTAAAAATACTGTAAATAAAAGTAAAAGTTAGCTGAAATAATAAAGTGTGACCCATGAATAATATCAAAAACTGCAGTAAGACCCATGAATAGTAGCAAAAATAAGCTGAATAATAAAATAAGCTGGCAAAAATAATCAATGTCACACCCGTTTAGGATCCACTTACTTTGGTTGAAATTGAAATTTTTTTTTACTGAAAATACTATAGATAAGGGTAAAAATTAGCTGAAATAGTACAGTGAGATCTATGAATAATACCAAAAAGTGCAATGGGACCCATAAATAGTAACAAAAATAAACTGAATAGTAAAATAAGTTAGCAAAAATAATCTTTGTCAAACGGACACTTAATGATATAGAAAAATTTAATTCTTACATATTAGGTAATAAAGGTATAAGAATAAATTTATAATACAAACTACATTTTTATATCTCACTTTTCTCCTTAACCAAACAAATAAGTTTTTCATCTCAACTTTTTCACTCCAAATCAAACACACGGAGAAAAAACTAAAATCTCACCTATTTCCTCACTTTTCAATCTCCCAACCAAATGAACGCTAAAAGAAGTCAATAAAAACCAAAGGCTTTCTTTTTATTAAAGAACTTATTAGCTAGTCAATGTATTAGAACAAAACAATATTATACTGAGTTCAAAAGAAGTGAAACATACGTACAAATACATACATGTAAGTACATTTTTATGCATATATAGCTGCATGATCCCAACAATGACGCTAATTAATAGAATCATTAAAATTTATAAAGCCCTTAACAATATCAATCTTTTTTTTTTATGAGTCAATCTTTAATATTTGAAGCCCACCTGGGAGCTATATGAAATTATGAAGAACTAGGAACTAGGAAGAGAAAGTTCAACAGTAACAAAGATTGAGTTTCTTCCTCTCCAGATTCTATAGAAACCAAACCAATTAGATGTTACGCTGCAAATATTTGCTTTTGGAAGTTGAATGTTGGCAATTCTTGAATACCAAGTATTTTGAAACTCAATATTGAGGGAGAAATACTGGCAAATGCTAGGCAAATCTAAAGAAGTACTATGTAATCTATTTATAAATACAGACACAAGGACAATACAAATGCATGTTTTGCTTATTGAATCTCTTTGGTTATATCTTATTTAAAAAATAGTAATAAAAAAAAAATGTAACCAAAGAATCCTATGCAATCTTTCTTCTGCTCCACCAACCCTACTAATGGAAAAAACAAAGAGATAAGGACAAGAATACACAGGTGCCAGTCTTAACATATATATATATAAACCGACCATTCTTAACATATATGCAGCATATGAGACACAGACACCACAATAAATGGAGAACACAGGTGTATACGTGGTGGTCGGTATGTATGTGTTATTAGGTAGTGTACTTTTAATCGAAGTTACACTACTTAATAACTTTTTATTGAATTAATAATATAAAATTATAGAAAATGTTAACAAGTATCGTACTGTGCTTTTTAAGATTTTTCATTATGGATCTCACTTAAAAAAAGAAAAAAAATATCAAAAAAATGCCAAAAAAGATATAAAAAATTAAAAAACTGCCAATAGTTACCCAAAAACTGTTATTACTACCAAAAACTAACAAAAAAATTATTATTAACGGGCACTTTACGCTGCTTGTTAATACAACTCTAAATTTTTTATCGATAGATTACATATTCTTTTATCTTCTTTTAACACATGCCAAATCAGCTATGCAAGTTCTCGCTTGACAATATGTAGACACCACTCCAACCCGGTTTCATATGCCATACATATATGATAGTATTCCCAAGTTTTTCTGATGAAGAATGGTGGTTGCAAAGAGCCAAAAGACACCTCTCATGTTGATCTCACTTGTAGGTTTCATGATGTGAGATTCCCACAATATTCCACACCCCCCACCACCATACCAGTAAACGAAAAATAAAATACATAGAAAAATCCTTATAGTAGGTAAGATAAACAAAAGTAAGTCTGCAATAAGATTAATCTTTGATTCTTTATGCCTAGCAGTTTGGAGGTAAGGAAAAGACAAATAGAGGAAAGATTATTTTAACAAAACGCCAATCAACCTCCACCAAGGTCAGTTCCACTTCACATCAGTCAGCCTCCATCTTTCATGAATGGAGGTAATTGATTCTGTTTCATTTCCAATTGGAGCACATTAAGGTTCTGTTCGGTTGAAGGAGTGAAAAAGTGGGAGGATAGAAAATTGTGAGAGGATGGAAAATTGAGAGGATGAAAAATATTTAGTTTTCTCTCTTGTGTGTTCGGTTGGAGGGGTGGAAAAGTGGGAGAATGGAAAATATAATTTATATAAATTAACTATTATACCCTTATTACATAATATGTAAAATGTTGAAAAAAAAAACTTTCAGACAGTAACGTTAAAAAAAAAAAAAAAAAAAGAACATGTCAAGTGGGATGGGGGCTTTTTAGTAAAAGCCCCCATCCCAATGTTTTCTCCCCACCATTTTCCTCCCAATTTGGGAGGAAAATTTTTGTGGGCCCGAGAGGAAAATTTTTCTCCCGGTTTTCCATCCTCCCTTTTTTTTCTCTCCAAACGAACAGTGAAAAATGTCTATTTTCCTCCTTTAGTTTTCCATCCTCCTTATTTTCACTCCAAATAGACGGGGCCTAAGGCAATCTTTTAAAGGAGAGAATATAACGGGTCCTACAAATATTGGGAAGTTAGAAGTAGCAAAAATTCAGCCACAAAACCCCAGCTCTCCAAAATTTCTTTTTGGCATCCCTAATTAGTCCTTTTATACTCTAGCAAGTGGGGCTTGAAATTCTAGACTTTGGGCGAGTTATTAAGCCTGATTGAAAATCAAGATCTGTAATTCTCGATTGATCGACAAGTATCAAAATTGTCTTGATCGAACCAAAAGTGTCAAACTATGTGTTAAGATTATAGTAACTTTTTTTATTCTTGAGATATTTAGGGCACGAGTCTTGATCTTGAAATTCACTCTAAAACACACACAAAAATTAACTTTTTATTCATTGTTTGCCAATCTATATACTAGTAACCTAACAATTTAAATCCCAAAATTTATAAGTCATGACTATCTAATGAAAAGTTTCAAATTTTGTTAGTAAAATTAACAAAGGTGCTTTCGGCCTAATTAGAAACCTCCCACATTTTGTCAGTATCTCTACTTTATGGATTTAAGTTGTTCCAGGGTCTAATTATGTACTAACTCTTCCTACATAATCATACTTGCATTGGCACAAAATTGAATACTTAATATGCTAGATATCGATGTAGCTAAACGCAATTCCCATAAATTAATTACTTTGCATTGGGTTTTTCTTTAAACATCAGTTGAACAACAATGGTTGGAGCTATGATTATTTTCTATCGCTATTCTAGATTTCTTACAAATCTGTCTTCCAATATTCAACATAATCTCTTCCAAATCAAGAATCCAAGCAGTAAAATCTCACTTGCGCAATTAGGATTGAAGTAATTAGTTTCTTTTAAGGAACTCGATTCTTCATAATCTTAGTCACCAAAATGCTACAGTCCTGTTCGTTAGCAATTACAAGAGAAAAATAAAAGGCTCTAATATTAATTGATGTAGGATGGAATTGTAAGCTTCATATTGTTCTGGCTAGATAAAAACCCTAAAATCCACAAAGACTTCTGTGTGGGTCGAATATTCAGAGGTGTGTAAACTCGCAAATCCTCGGTCATCACAATTAATTTAACAAGGTCTCGCCTTCTTATAAGAGCTTTCTATCATGACTTAAGTATGCCAAAATCCAATCAAATGAGTGCAAGAGACAAAAAATGACTCTAGGGCTTGCAAATGAAACTGAAACACATGAGAGGCAAATATTAGTAGCGTAGTCCAAAGGGTGAACTCAAAATGAGTTTTGTTATTTTTATTATTCTCATTATTTATTTATTTCCATCTCATTACAAAAAAAAAAAATGTAATTCAATTTTGGGATTTCATGATGAATGAGTTTGAGTTTTCATTGCCTCAAAATTATTCAAATATATTTTTTCTTTTTCAAAATTGATTTGAGTTTGGCATTTGATCATGTTTGTTATAAATTGTTTTGTGGTTTCCCTTCTCTAGGCTGCAAGAATGTTACTCTCAATATGTTTTCTATAATATTTTTCTATTTGATAATTAACTTCAATTTGATTTTTTCATTTTGGTCTTTGTTTTATAGCAAGAGTGACATTTATTTTCACCAAAGAAAAATTGCTATTGTTCTCTTTTTCTTGTCATTTTATATAGTGAACTAAATTTCTTTTTTATCTCTATTCCGTTTGTCCACTCATTGATAGATGCCAACAATCAAGCCTCACAACCATTAGAAGCTTTTTATTCTATTAAAGATCATACCAATCAATTGGTAACCATTCTTTTCTTAGAAACTTTTGAAGGAAGGGGAATAAATGTTTTGCTTTTCTTGGGTGGTGCTTGATAATTTGCTTTTTATGGTTCAATACACATTAGTTATATTAGATTTCCTTTTTCTTATATTAATTATTTGTCATTTACTGATTAATTGGACTGTTTGGTAACCCAGAAATTGTGAAAATGGAAGAGAAAAGATAGTAGAGTTTGAATCTTAATTTTATTTTATTTTTTTGTATAGAACTTGGGGTCTAACAATTTAAATTTTTTTATCTTAATTTTTTTAAATGAAACTTAAATTCTTCAAAGTACATCAGTTTAAGTAGATGGTTGTGTTGTGGCTGGAATTTTTGTGTTTTGGACTCTAGTTGGCCTGTTTGGTTGATGAATAACTTTGTGGATTGTTTAGCTTTTGAGAAATTGTTTGGGATTTTAAGAGTGATAAAATTCAAAGAATTGAATTCCTTTTAAATTCCACTAATCGCGAACCCAAGCATTGTGCGTGATAATCATTTTTATGGTGGTTTTATTTTATTTTTTTTACAATTAAACTAATTTAATAAAGAATAATGTATTTTATAATCATATTTTTATTTATTCTAGAAACAATCATAAATGTAATATAAGAACAATTATAAATCATAAATATAAATTTTGTCATACCAAAATGAAAACAATACAATTTTTCTCAAAAATTCAAAAGGCAAGTTAACGAAAATATTCATTTTTTAATAAACGTTATTTATAACATTTTGTGAATCATTAAATAGATTATAAAATTTGGAAATTATTCTTTTAGTTTTAAACATACTTTCTCAAACCTTATTTTTTCTGCCTACAATCCAAAACACCAAAAAATGTAACTAAGAAAATTAATAAACTTAACAATGATTAATTGGACCAATTAGGAAAAACAATTTGTTGTTGAGAATCTATTAAGTTATTTTCTTTGTGTAAATTGTAATTTCATCCACCCAATACATATTATCAAATAAACAATTATTAGTAAAATCTAAGAATTAAATTTCTATATATACATTGTTATAAAATAATAATAACAATTAAAGTAAAATTGAAAAAGCTAAAATTTGTCACCCATCTGATTATTTTTGTTTGGTTGGCCTTTGCTTTGCTCTGCTCTAAATAAATGACATTATAGAGTACTTCTAATACAATTATTAAGAGTACTTTGTCCACCACAAAGAATTAAAAATAAGCAAAAATTAGTAAAGTCTCATAGTTTAACATCTAAATTGAGCACTATAAAAAATTATGATGTGTCATAAAATAGATATCAAATTATCCAAATCATGCTATGTAATAGAATAATATTATATTTTTTATATACTATATTTAATTCTTTATAACGCAATAGGATAAAATTTAACAATCAAAGAGAACAAAAAAAAATTAAAAACAAAAAAAAACAGTAAATACCAAATTATCCAAATCATGCTATGTAGTAGAATAATATTATGTTTTTATATACTATATTTAATTCTTTATAACGCAATAGGATAAAATTTAACAATCAAAGAAAACAAAAAAAAACAATAAATATCAAATTATCCAAATCATGCTATGTAATAGAATAATATTATATTTTTATGTGCTATATTTAATTCTTTATAATGCAATAAGATAAAATTTAACAATCAAAGAGAACAAAAAAAAAAAATTTAAAAAACTAAACTAAATTGCATTAACCTAAAGTACAGTTTTGAAGAATATAAAAAATTATTAGCCTAAAGTAGAGATACAAGAAAAAAAAAAAAAAAAACCCCAAAAAAATGAGAGAGAGAGAGAGAGAGCCTTTGTTTTGTGAGGGAAAACTATGCATAAAATGGAAGTGATAGTGACGAATTTATAGTAAGAATGTGTGAATAAGAAGAGACAAAAATAAAGGAAGATGAAGAGGAAGAGGAAGAATGACATTAATGTAGAGGTTAGTGGGGAGATGAAAATGTAAGAGAGGAAGAAATGTTGGAGAAGTAGTGGGGAAATGAAAAGGTAAAGGACGGAGAAAGGTTGAGGAAGTATAAATATTAAAAATAAATAAATGTTAAAAACAATCATAGGAAAATTGAAGAGAAAAAAAAGATAATGACATGGACGCTAATCTGGCTTAATCGGAGCGTTCTAATAATAAATGCAACGCTTCAGTTTTTATATATATATAAGTACAGTTGAAGAGTTTACAATAGGAGAGCTATAGAAGGAAAAAAAGACATTAAATACAAAGAGTTGGATTATGATACAAATGTTATGCCTCCGAAGATAAGTATTACCACGAACAAGTACAAGAATCAATTCTACAATTCTCACAATACTTTCTCTCCTAATTTTCTGAACCCCTAGGGGTTCTATTTATATTGGTTTCTACCTCCTTCAGTAGTAGATGGTGATGAGGAGATTCAGAAGATATTTGTCTCATCAGACGTTTTTTCTCCTTCTGGAAAAGTTGAGGGGTTATTAAGTGTGGGACACTGTTCAAGCTAATCGTTTAGTAATAAATGCATCTTTTATTTGATGGGAACATCTAATTAATGCAGAGATGGTTGTTGTTGAATTTAGGCCTACCTCCTATCCTATGGTTCCTAGGTAGTGATTCCTCAACATCGCCTCGGCAATTTTTTTGGTTAATGAGCACCGAGGTTGATGATTTCGTCTGCTAGGCATTGGGCTAGGGGAAAGGGGCTTCCTGTGATGGCCCTGTCACATGTACAAGTTCAACCTCCTTTTCATGGGCCAAACCCGCTCTTTCCCTATTTGCCATTTCCTCCATTGGCCTATGGTTCACGACCCATGCATGTCAAGATGTCGTCATCACCATCAGGTCTTTCATAAAAAAATATCATTTTAACACACCAAAAGCCTACTTTATTATTTTAGCACATCATTTTGCAATATACCATTTATCAGAAGTTCTATTTTTTTTACCACTTCATTTAAATATTATTTCTTCATTCTTTTTAATTTTTATTTATTCTTTCTTTATTATTTGTTCCAACAGTCATATTTTCAAATATTCTTATTCTAATGGTAACATTTTCAAATAATCCTCTTAATTCAACTGTCATATTTTTTTAGTGGTAACATATTTTTTTTAAGCATTTAAAAAAAATAAAAATAAAAATGAAAAAAACTTGGAACCTATCACCTTCAAAAAAAAAAACCTCAGAACCTGTCACCTTAAAAATAAAATAAAAATTAAATTAAAAAAAACGTTGAACCTGTCAAGACTCATATAAAAAGCCAAAAACATATTTATAAATGCAATCTAAAAGCCAACCTGTCAAGTTGAAGTTGTTTCAATTGAATTAAACTACCAATGTAGTCCATAGAAACCTTACACACATAACTCATATCCAATAACATTAACTCACATAGAAAACCCATTGAATTAAACAGAGTTGAGCTTGCCACTTTCTTGATGACAAATGGTACTTAAATTTAACACAACAAAACAATTGGCTAGTACTTAAACTTAACACAACAAAAAAACATAGCCAATGAGATTAGTGGCAGCTTCATAAACAAAATGAAACAAATAAACCAAATCAAAAGTTTTAATGGCAACTCCATAAGAAGAGGAGACAAATAAACAAAACCAAAAGTTTTTTACCTATTGGCCTCTCAAAATCCATAGTGTCATCAACCCCCCCCCCCCCCTCCTTGATCTATTGAATCTAGAGTTTAAGGCATTTCTTTTCTTGAATCTTCCTTAGGCATAGTAGATGCCCACTTTGGAAAATCCTTCAACACTAGCCAACAATATTTATATTAAAAAAAGTAACCGTGAATTTCTTTTAACAACTCCCTAGCTTTCTCAATCTAAAAAGATTAAATAAGTATAACATAATTAGTTTCTTCAAACAATTCATTTGTGTTGTAAATCTAAAAAAATTAAAGACCATTGCAAAATTTATACCTTCATTTTAGCAGTGGTTCCACTTTCATTCTTTGCTTCAATTTTAGCTAAAGACCCGCAAAATTTAACTGTTTCCTTATTAATCACTCCCCATCAACTTGTTAGGGATGTTTGACTATGTGTAGAATCAGTCTTGTGGTCCTTGAAGTATTTTGCAACTTTGTCATAAAATGTTGTTTTATGTTGCTCATTATCATACACGGGATCCACACTAGTATTGAGCCATGTTGCTACAAGCAGCTTGTCTTCCTAAGGACTGAAGTTGATACCACGTGTTTTTTTTTTCTTAGAAGTGGCAACTTCATCATTTAGTGGAGAATCTTGGACTAACATGGGACTATTTTCAGATACACCGAAAAGTTGCTCCTCAAGATTAATATTCCCCCATAAGACATCAGTGTACAATGAATAATGTCCTGAGTCCATGCTCTAAATAGATATGTAAATAAAAATAATTTAGGTAGTCCAAAGAGAGCCCCCCAAAAATAAAAAATCAAATGCATATCTGAATGCACAAAAACATGAATTATTGCAAAAGATTTATTAATATATATATATATATGGCTTTGTGAAATTGTGACTGATAGGTTCACCTTTAACACACACACAAAGCATGGACTTAATGCTGGAATTAATGAAACAAATAGATTATTCGTAGTGTCTCATAGTTTGGAATTCAGAATTTATAATTTAGCCTAAATGCTGGAATTAGAATTAGAGCATGGACTATTAGAATTTCGTAGTGTCTCATAGATTATTTGTAGTGTCTCATAGCCTAAATGCTAGAATTGGAATTTAGAATTCGTAGTGTCTCATAGTTTGCATCCAAGTAATCATTCGGTAATGCAAAAGAATTGGAAAAAAAAACATAACACAGCACACAGCACATATGAACTAAGAAGATAGAGAGAATATAAGTAGACATCGAAATACCGAGAGAATCACAGAAAAGACGGAGAACTTACCTGTACGCAGTAGACGTAGAAAGAATCGATGAAACCTTCAAAGAAACGGTGAATCGATGAAACTTTCAAAGAATCGGCGAATCAATGAAACCTTCAGAGAATCGGTGAAACTAAGATTGAATCGTGATACTGAGATTGAACGGTGAATCAGAGATACCGAGATTGAACAGCGAATCGGCGACTCTAAGATGAATTAAACTGATTCGGTGTATGAGATAGAATAGAGAGGAGAGAGCAGGAAAAAAAAAACCAGTGAAAGAGATTTTATAGATCAGTGATGATGGAATTTGTGAGATGCTAGAAAGGAAATCGGCGGTGGCTCGTGATTCATGAATGGGAAGAGAATAGAGCAAAAGGGAAGAGGGGAGAAGAAAAGGGTATAGGAGAGTGGAGATGGAGAAGCAGAATATGTGGTTGAACGTGAAGATGAAGAGATATTTTAATTGGGATGAGAGAGAAAACTGAATAGTAAAATAATAAAACCATATGTCATATCTGTTCGTACTGTGCTAAAGATAAGAGTGTACTGTAGCATGTCTCAAAATTTTGACACATTTAACACACCTCATGGTGCTCTGTTTTTGGTGTTTGGTGTGCCAAATGCCAAATATTTGGCATTTGGCACATCTGATGGTGATGCTCTTACACTCCTCCCCCACAGCTTCCTTGAATGTATAATGAAAAACGGTGCAATCCACCAGACAAGAGAAAGTAAATTGGGTTTTTTTAAAAAAAAAGTGTAGATTCCCCGTAACTCTCAATCGATTGTACTACCTTGGGCTAATGCCACACTTTATTTAGTTTCCATACTCAAAAATGCTGAGAATGAAATATACAAGGCATGAAAAGAGTGTTGATTCGCCCCCTCAAGCAATAGATGAGACATGCCAAGTCAAACCATAACTATTTAGCTTTTGTTTGGTTATTTGATCGAGTTGTGTTGCCATTTCAAGTGTAAGATAATCCTTCTAGTCCCCAACTTTACAAAGAGCATTATTTTCACCCACCATGCCTATTAAACCTTGCCTAGGTCCAGTTTGATCGACCTCCAGACTAGACAAATTCTCAAACCTACAACACATGTTTATAATAATTTGCACCACACCAATAACTTCTTCCTTTAAGGAGGAAAGGGTAACCGATGAATTCAGTCATTATCTTTACATAGTATACAGTTTCATTCTTTAGATCTTCGTACTTTGTAAACAATAGCTTCTTAAGTGATTCTAAACTTGTTCTCCATCACCCTAAGTGAATAATTTTACAACCAAAATTTATGTTAAGGAAGTGTAAGAAATATGTGTAACCATAAGTGTAATATTTAGATTGAAATTTAATTTGGGGGTTTGACCAAATTTCCAGCTCCAAGAAGGGTACACAGTCATATGAGAATGTAGAGAGTAAAGGGCTTGTAGACTCATCAAAAGAAGATCTTGTCAAAATGGCAAAACTCAGAGCCTTAAGTCAAGTTGTGCCAGATTTTGGAAGGCTACTCAGAATCATATCGTTGGACTAAAGCTTGAAATGGTCTTGAGCTAACAAGAGTCCTTCCAAAGGTCATAAAGGGAACCAAACACCTTCATACTGGTAGTAATCAACTATCCAATTACGTCCATTACTTCTTGGGAGGGTTATAATGATCTCTTTGTATTTTGATATCGGTTTCTGAATCAGCCCTATCATCTTTTTTCTCATTACTTTCTATACCATGGTTCATTTTGGAAGGATAAGATTCCATTGACAGAAAGCAAAACCATCTTAAAATATGTTGTGAAATGGGAATGCATATAACTGGATGGGAAGGAGAACTATTATATAAACTAGTCGCAAACTCCCGTGTTGCACATGATAATTTTTTAGATAAAATACTACTTTAGTCCCTAGACTTTATAAAGAGTTTAAAACAAATTGTTTTATCATATTTTTCATAATCTTGTCTATAACATTTTCTACCATTATCATATATTTATTGGTTGATGATTTGCATAACATAGACATTAAATAAGAGGAAGAACTATTTGTTAAATTTTTTTAAGTCATGGTGTATGAAGATTATGATATATATATATATATATATATATATATATATATATATATATATATATATAATTTCCCTAGTTAGAGTTTGATTAGTTTTAAGTTTAAATTTTGTATTATTATATTTAATTGTTAATTTTATTGTACTATAAAGTTTTCAATGTCCTCTATATAGCAATCTCTATTTTATTTCTTACTCCTTTTGACCACCTTTTTATTTTCCACATAACGGTTATTAATTGACGTTTTATTTCATTTCTTTTTTTCTTCCTTCATTTATTCTTTATTACTTTGTATGTTCCCTTGCTAGTTGTAAATTTTATGGGTATCACTAAGAAATAGATATTATGAATGGCTTAAATAGTTATAGATGTAGTTACGTTAGTGGTATATCAAAGGGTTTTTTTTTTTCCTTCTAAATTTTCAAGGAAATATGAAAGGCATTTCTCTAGTTTGGTCTTAATCAATTAAGATATCCATAATATATTAACTGAAGTAATAATGAGCCTTAAAGTTTTTTAATGTATGAAGTGGTTAGGTTAGTGGTATGTCAAAGGTTTTATAAAAAAAATTTTAAAATAATTCTAAGGAAATGTAAAAGGCCTTTTTTTGAAAAAAGAAATTGTGACTTCTTGAATTGTAGAAATATGATTGTTTTAATTACCTTCTTTATAGATTTCATTATTAAGTTATAAACATCTAAATTAAAGTAGATGAATATATAAATGCAAAATTATATGCAAAGTTACAACCGCAAAAGATAAATATGTATAGATAATTTTTTTTTTATTCATGAATCATTATTTCATTGTTTACTTATAAATATCTAAATTAAAGTTTTTTTTTTTTGAAAAAAAAAATCTAAATTAAAATAGATGAATATGTAAAGGTGAAATTCTATGAAAAGTTAAAAAAAAATATTTTAATTTTTAAATAATGTAGTTTTTAAGTATGATGACGTGGCTGCTGATGTGACTCAACGTGAGTATAGTAACATTGACTGCTACGCTTCAACTTTTAGTAATTTTTAGATTATAGATATAGATTAATAGCATGGAGGATGTGACTAGATTTAAATATTGAATAAAATAAGATGAAAAGAAAAAAAGTAAAAATAAAATATATATAACAAAAATATCAAATTATTCAAGTCATTCTATGTAATATAATAACATCATATTATTATGTATTATATGTATAATGCAGTAGGATAATATTTAATCAAAGAGTATATAAAAGATAACACCTTAAAACACAAAACTAAATTGCATCAAACCAAAGTAGAATTCTAAATTCATCAACCTTGCAATAAAAATATAAAAAAAAATCAAACAAAAAATGAAAAACAAATTGAGAGAGAGAGAGAGAGAGAGAGAGAAGTAACCTTTTGTGTGAGAAAACTATGCCTAGAATAAAAAAGAAAATGTCAAATTTATAGTAAGATGTTGAAAATAAGAAGAGTCAAAACAAAAGAAGATAAAAAGGTAGAAAAAGAAAAATATTAAGATAAACAGTAGTGAGGAGATGAAAATGTAAAAGTGAGGGAGAGTTTTGGAAATTAATAATAAAAATTATAGTTAAAAGATATTTTAATTTATAAATAATGGAGTTTTTAAATCACCTTAAATGAGAAAATGTTTAAAAAATATATAAGAAAAATTGGAAACAAAAAAATGATGACGTGGCTGCTGATGTGCCTCAACGTGAGCATAGCAATATTGAATGCTACGCTTCAATTTTTAGTAATTTATAGATATAGATTAATAGTATGGAGGATATGATTGGAATTAAATGTTGAATAAAATAAGATGAGAGGAAAAAAAGTAAAAATAATATATATATATATATATAACAAAAAATCAAATTATCCAAGTCATTCTATGTAATATAATAACATTATATTATTATATATTATATGTATAATGCAGTAGGATAATATTTAACAAAAGAGAATATAAAAGATAACAACTTAAAACACAAAACTAAATTGCATCAATCCAAAGTAGAATTCTAATTAACACAAAAATTCATCAACCTAAAGAATTGATGCAATAAAAATAAAAATAAAAATTAAACAAAAAATGAAAAACAAATTGAGAGAGAGAGAGAGAGAGAGAGAGAGAGAAGTAGCCTTTTGTGTGAGAAAACTATGCATAGAATAAAAAAAATGTCAAATTTATAGTAAGATGTTGAGAATAAAAAGAGTCAAAATAAAGAAAGATGAAAAGGTAGAAAAATAATGATATTAAGATAAACAGTACTGGGGAGATGAAAAGGTAAAAGGGATGGAGAGTTTTGAAAATTATTAATAAAAATATTAGTTAAAAGATTTTTTAATTTTTAAATAATGGAGTTAAGTCACCTTAAATGAGAAAATGTTTAAAAAATATATAAGAAAAATTGGAAATAAAAAATAATGGCATGGCTGCTAATGTGGATCAACGTGAAAGTAGCAAAATTAAATATTACGCTTCAGCTTTTAGTAATATATAGGTAAAAAAAATCAAACAAAAAATTAAATACAAATTGAGAGAGAGAGAGAGAGAGAAGTAACATTTTGTGTGAGAAAACTATGCATAGAATGAAAAACAAAATGTCAAATTTATAGTAAGATGTTGAAAATAAGAAAAGTCAAAATAAATGAAGATAAAAAGGTAGAGAAATAATAATATTAAGATAGACAGTATTGTGGAGATGAAAAGGTAAAAAAGGAGGGAGAGTTTTGGAAAATTAATAATAAAAGTAATAGTTAAAAGATATTTTAATTTTTAAATAATGGAATTTTTAAGTCACATGAGAAAATGTTTAAAAAAATATATAAGAAAAATTGGAAATAAAAAAATGATGACATCAGCGCAGCAACATTAAATATTACGCTTCAGTTTTTAGTAATATATAGATAAACAATGAGTGAAGTTCATTGCACATTTCTTGTCAATCCACTTTTTTGATGTTGTTGACCACTTGCTGTCTTGCTGATAATGTGCTACACATTTCCAATCCTATCATTCCACAAAAATTCTCTATATCGATCAATGAACCAAACAGAATTCCTATATATATATATATATATATATATATATATATATATATATATATATAAACACACACACACTCACACAAAATTGTAAGGGAAAAAAATTATAGAGGCATATAAAGGGGTGAGTTTTGGTGGGGGTCAAGGAGCAATTGCCCCCATTGAGCCCTCAGCTCCACCTTTGT
Source organism: Castanea sativa (assembly GCF_040712315.1). Taxonomy (NCBI): domain Eukaryota; kingdom Viridiplantae; phylum Streptophyta; class Magnoliopsida; order Fagales; family Fagaceae; genus Castanea; species Castanea sativa. The sequence goes on along the minus strand of NC_134016.1, from coordinate 33,644,049 downwards.
ATAGAAGAGAAAGATTTCATAGGCAAATGTTACCGACTTGGAATATCTTTCTATATTCTACTATGTGACAATTGAAGAAACCATCTATTTGTAGTTTTAGTCATATGACTTATTTAAATAATCCACATGAATGGTCTTATAAATAATCATGTAATATAAGTTGAAAAAGATAGCTCCAAACCAGTTTGGCTCCAAACTTTGTACAAAAAATAATATCTCCACTATGCATCTGTCACTGTACAAGGGAAAAATTGATCTTAAGACCTGCTAAACGTCAAAGAGAATCTAAATTTAAACTGATGTCCAGGGTTTATATTTATTAAATATTTGATTGAAAAAGCCCCTTGGGTTCATCTGTGAACGATTTTTTAATTGGGCAATTCGAGATCAAATAGAAAATTTCTTAGATTACTTCACAATAGTTACTCAGACAAAGAGAACATCTTGATTGTACAATTCGAGATCCAATTATACACTAGTGGTACAAGCATTGTAAAGTTGGTAAATGTGGTTCGATGATGTTAATTCTATAGAAAAGTTCACCCTACTTGTTGGTCCGACCACATAGCAATAATCTGCCTATTTATTTTGGACGATACAATAAGATATTCTAGTCATTTGCCAAATACTAAGTGTGACTCATCTGAAGCAATTTCCCGAAACTCACCAAAAGCACTCAGTTTTGCACAGAAGACCATATTCCAATCTCTGAATATCCATCTTCAGTAGCACAAGCTCGATACATGCCTGTTGTATTCAAAGCCATTGTAACTTCTCCTTTGGCTGAGACAGCTACCAAGCCAGCATTGCCTCTTGGAACACACTCCTCTATAACATAAGCTGCAGCCTCCTTTAGAGAAAGACCTTTGAATTCCATAAGAGCAGCCACATCTCTTGCAATAGTAGCACGCATTACTGCTTCACCTTTTCCTGTAGCCGAAACCGCACAGAGATTGTTGGCATATGTCCCTGCCCCAATGATAGGCGTGTCCCCAATCCGACCAACCATCTTGTTCACAAATCCACCAGTAGAAGTTGCAGAAGCTAAATTCCCATGACTATCAACAGCCACACATCCAACTGTCCCAATTTGGCTATCACCATCTGCTGTTGGTGTTTCTTTCTTCTCATCTTTTTGAATCGGTTTTGTATAATCAATCTGCAGATTTACAGAAGAAGTTACCAGCTGAAAGTCAATAAAACTCTCACAGCACACTGATGGTTGAAAAAACAGTTTTTACACATGCAAACATTAGAAAGTTGAGCAATCCCCCACTTCAAATAATTTGTTAGCTTGCCCAATGCACTGAAAATTTCTAATGAGCTTTAGGTTGTAGCCAAGACAAAGGAATTGCTAGCAGTTGGGAAACCAAAATGGTAGTGAAATGCACATTGTAAGTAATGAGGAAACACAATTTCACAAGCCAAGATCAACTCAAAGAGCAAATTCAGCATTTTTATCATCTAGTCTCCCAAAAAAAGAGAGATAAAAGAAAATACCTGAACTCTATTGGCTTCTTGTACCTGCTTTAGCCTCTCAATGTTTTCTTGAGTTATAAAATGGCTTGAATCTACAGTTTCAACACCCTGGACAATTTAATAAGTCAAAGTTAAGAGAAAAGTTGATGAAAATAACCCACACATATAGGTAAAGGCAGTTCAAATAACAATGATTATAACAACAACAACAATATAGTTTCTGGGGTTATAATGGCTTGAATCTACAGTTTCAATATTCCAGACAATTTAAGAATCAACAGTCGCAAGAAAATTTGATGAAGATAATTCACACATCTAGGTAAATTCAATTAAAATAATAATGATCATAACAACTAGAATACATACATGTATGTATGGATAAGTAACAACAACACTTAATCATCATCATCATTATTACAACTAGAGAGTGAGCAGAGTGAAAGCATCAATGAACCAAAAATAATTCCTATATATCACTTACTCTGTTCCAGTCAAGACAAAAAAACCACGAGTTTTTTTATTTTCCATTCGTTAAATTCAAGTTTTGAAAAGATTGATGTAATGACCGCACAGCAACGAAATCGAATGACTGGAAACAAGAGACTCAATTAAACCTCGTCCACATTACATCATTGTTGCAATTTTAATATTGTGACCAAGAACAGAATAGAGATGCTGACCTCTTGGCAGCAAACCTTGTCCACATTACAACTGAAGACTCTAAATTTTTGGAAGTGCTATCCTTTTGCCATCAAAAAATTATTTATTTTCTAAATAATAAAAATCATAAAAGTGACATGGATGGCATAAATATATCTGAATAAGAAAAATCATGTGATTTGACTTCCAGTTGGAAACAGAAAATTAAGCATTCAATAGAAATAAGCTCAAGGCTAGCAAAAGTGCATAGTAAGATTTTCACTCACTTGTTCCCTTGCAAATCTTTCTGCTCCATCAAAGGCAAGATATATATGAGGAGTTTTCTCCATGACAAGTCGTGCCAAGGATATGGGATTAACAACAGTAGTAAGCCCAGAAACAGCTCCACATCTTTTAGTGTTGCCATCCATAATAGAAGCTTCCATTTCAACTGTGCCTTCTCTAGTTAAGACAGATCCCCTACCCGCATTAAAGTGAGGATTGTTCTCTAGTTCACGAACCTGTATATGGCAAAATCATCAAAGGTAGCATCAGAAAGTGAATTAAATCAAGAACAAAGTTTAAGATCCTTCAACTAAAAAGAAAATACCAAGGACCATAATTTAGCCAGAGATTCACTGCTTCCAACCCTGTCCGTTTGTCACAGGTTTTTCCATTTAGCTTTTAGCTTATTTTGCTTACGAATAGTTTTTTAAAAGATCACTTTTTCCAAGTACGAATACACTTTAACCTAATAAGCTAATATCAAACAAATACCAATTGGTTAAATTTAATTGCTGCTAACTTATTTGCTTTAAATGTGAGATGAAAGTGTCAATCAAAAACGTTACTTTACCCCCTTTTTTTTCTTTTTATATACAAGGTTACTATCATGCAGTACCAAACAAGAGATAGATCTTCCAAAGAACAAGGCTTTTTTCTAATAAGCCAATTCATTTGGGACCCTGCGGATCCACTTTTTTTTCCTATTCAAAGATCCGATGAGCGATGTGTACAAGGCCTAGTAACGAATTCACTGACATATGGCTGGCCAGCGATTACTAGCAATTCTGGCTTCAACGGCTCGGACCCCCCAGAAGGGGGCCTTCTTCGCCCTCCACCTAAGCTGCACATTTTCTTCTATTATCTAATACTAAAAGTGATCATAGAACATTTTCATTATTCTCATTGTTGTAAGCTGTAGCTTGTGGTAGAATTATTCTCAGCCTCAATGTGCTGAGAATTTGATGATCCACTGAGCATTTTGGAGGCAATTTCTCAAAGATGATAATAAAAGACCATTAGGAATTAATTAGGCCTAATATAAAATTAAATTTTCTAACTTGTGGCTAGCCATATTAGGACTAAGAAACATCTACAAGTTAATTTCCAACAAAACCTATAAGATTACGCAAAATATTAAATATTAATTCACCAACAACAGAATCATCTGAATCAACATATAACTAAAAAAAAAATAAAGGTAGATGAAACAAGACAACACATGTACAAGTTTACAACGATGTATTAGAATTATATGAAGAAAGATAATATTAATAATGTATAGAGAGAGAGAGAGAGATTTGGTTTACGTACCACAAGTTCGACAACGTCGAGGGGAGACTTTTGGGCTTTGAGAGCATCCACGCCGATCTTTAGGCAGTGTCGCATCGCTGCTTCACATGGCTCACGTCGCTCTGCGGCTAGCGTGACTGGGATGTCCCCGGCGCCGCCTTGTACAGCTATGGCCCACCCCATTTCCTCTCTCTCTCTCTCAGGCAGTTTTTCCTTTGAAAACAGAGATAGATAGAGAGAGCTGATCACTGGTTTGCGAAGTTAGTGTTGGAAGTTGGAAGTATCTATATGTATATGTATAAAAGGATAGAGTGGGGGACAGTGGATATGATGTTGTTGTAAATTCAAAAGTGATTGATTAAGGAATTGATTCATGGTAATGGAATAGTAGCTGTCAACTTTTTCCATGAACTTTGATTTGTTGGGTTCAGGACTAAGTTCATGCGTACCTAACCCAAACTCCTGGTTTAGATTTGGTTGGCACTTTTTTAATTTTCCTCCTCTTTCAAATCAAATGAATTGACATTTTATTAAATTGCATTTGTAACTCTACAAACAAAATTTAAAATAATACATATTACAATAATGTTGTTATAAGCATAGTTGTCAAAATGTAAATCCGATTTTTTTTTTTTTTGGTATCATGTATTGTATGTGTCGTGTATTATAAAATACACAAATACTTAATAATATTTAAATATATATATGACATATTTATTATAAATTTAAATTTTATCAAATAACTAATTTAATCATCATGTTATAATATTTAACAAGATAACTAAATAAATCAAATTAACATGTTGTTATAACATACACATTCAAATTTATTAAACTCAAAAGTGATAATACATTAATACATGAAAATTTACTCAAAATGATAATTTATTTTCATCATCTTGCCTAATCAAATCCATCTAAGTCAATGTTATCCTCATGCTTATCATCTTGCAAATTTATTTCTTCATTTAAATTTTCTTCATCTTCATTCACATTTTCTATAGCTTCTTGTTCTTTTATTTTAATATTTTTATTTTTCATATTTCTTCATGGCATTCTATCTTCTTAGACTTATAAAAAATAATGACAAAAATAAAAAATAATTATATTGTCATATAATACCTTATTCGTAGTATGGGGAAAAATTGCAAATATGAAAGTGAAGTGTCAAGCGTGTAATCCAAATTTTGTAAGAAAAAAAAATACTAATCGACATGTTAGTTTATTGGGTTCAATTAAGTTACTTAATAATTTTTTGTTAAATCAAGTCTAACAATTTGTTGGATTCAAATAAAAGCACAAATTTTGACCAAAAAATAAACTCATTTTAAAGTACATGTCTATGTACCATATGATACAATACAATTCATAAGATACGCACCGCTGTATTATATGATTCATGTGCACTTCCGATACGTCATAACAAAATGAAACTTTTTGTACAAGATACAATACGTATCATAATTCATACGATACTGACAACTGTGGTAATACATATGTAGACTTTCAAAAGCTTATGTGGCAATATTAATGCCCTGTTTGGTTGGGGTGATTTTAGGGTATGAAAAAGGAGGAGAGAAAAGTAGATTTTTGGGTGTTTGGTTGGAAAGATTTCCGAGAAAAAACTTATGGGACCAACATGTTTTCTCCCTAAACCCATCAAAATGCTTGCATTGGATTGATTTTGTTTTTGTAGAATATTAATTCAGCCCATACTTTTTTACCTTTCTACCCCTCTTATTAAAAAATTCCACTACAATCCATACATCTTCTTTCTTTAAAAAAAAAAAAAATCACTTTTTCCACTACATTCCACACAGCTCTCTCTCTCTCTCTCTCTCTCTAGAGTCTTTACCCAGCCAAATCTTCCCCTTTTTTTTCTTTTTTTTTTCCCCTCTTTATAACGTGTCCAGGATGTTTTTTAATATACAAAAAATATATAATAACAAGTAAAAGTAATATAATATAATATTTATGATGTGTAAATTGTTATAAGATGTTATTTTATTCATTCTAATTGATAAATAAGTAATATTCTTATTACTTAACTAGACTCATCACACGTACTTTGGGCGTGCAATAATACTCTTTTTTATTTTTATTTTTATTTTTATTTTTTTTGGTTTAATGTTATAATGCTTAAAAGTGATATATAAATAACTATATGTTTTTTTTTTTTTTAAGAATGAGGTAAGGTAAAGTGGAATAATGTTTAAAAATGAGATTGAAAACCGTAAGAAGTTGAAACCCAATGAAACATTTGAATTTATTGATTGAGATAAGAATTGTGATAAGTAAAAAAATTTGAGATTTGAACAAAAGAAAGATGATATACGTTAATGTGGGTGGGTGGGGATTTGTGATAACTGTATAGAATTTGGATAACAAAAATTTTGGAATTTTGGGATAGGAATGAATAATTTTTACGTGAGGTAATGAGTTTTCTTTTGGAAGAAGTAATTTTGTAATTTTTTTTATAAAGATATTTGAAGTATTTGAATTCAAATAAATAACAAATACAAATAGAAATTACACATTTGAATACAAATTGGTGGTGAGAATAATGGATTTTTTTTTTTCCATTTTGTACGAGAGATAGTATTATTGTTTTAACTTTTTTTTTTTTTTTTTGAAGAAAAAAAATAAAACTAAAGAATATGTTATTTTAGAATTTGTATGGGAATATTTTGGTACGCCAAAAATTGAAGACGAAAGAAGGGAATCATCTTTTTTTTTTTTTTTGAGAAGGAAATCATCTTATTAATAGTATATATAGATATAAATGAGTATAAAAATTATTTTTTATATACTTATGTAAAATGGGCATAAGAGTAAATTTATACAAACTACATTTATCATCTTCTCACATTCTCACTTTTCTCTTCAACTAAAAAAAAAAAAAAAGATTTTTTCATCTCTCCACTTTTTCACTTCCCAAACCAAACACACATAGAAAACTAAAATATTTTTCTATTCCCACACTTTTTCATCCCCTCTCTATATTTTCCAACTTTTTCATATTCCGACTAACCTAAAAGAAGTCAATGAAAACCAAAGGCTTTCATTTTATTAATGAACTTATTAGCTAGTCTATGTATTAGAAGGAAACAATATTATACAGAATTTAGAAGAAAGAGAAACATACGTAGAAATACCTACATGTAAGTACATATTTATGCATATATAGCTGCATGATCCCAACAATGATGCTAAATTAGAATAGTTAAAATTTATAAAGCCCTTAACTAAATCAATCTTTAATATTTGAAGCCCACCTGCAAGCTATATAAAATTATGAATAACTAGGAGGTGAAAGTTCAACAGTATCAAAGATTTGGTTTCTAACTCTCCAGATTCCATAAAAACCAAACAATGCTTAGAGCACTTGCATTAGTCGATGCAAAATAGAAAATATTTGCTTTGGCGGTTGTTCTTGGAAGTTGAATGTTGGCAACCTTTAGAGGACGTTTGGATAGCGCGTTTGTGCATCCATGTCCATGTCTGCCCCCCCCCCCCCCTCCCCCTTTTTTTTTTTTTCCAAGCGCATCTGTCACTATTCATTGGCCATGAACAGTGATTTTAGGCCAATGAACAGTACTTTTTACACATTAAAAAATTATTTTGCTACAGTGTTTTCAGTTTTCAGCAATAAGTTCTATCCAAATAGACCCTTAGTGTACCAAGAGTTTAGTATTTTGAAAATGACAGTATTAATTACGCACATTATTTTGCAAACACATCTGTACACACAGATGAGTTTGAACTGAAATCATGAGTTGAAGAGAGATTTCAACACAACTTCATGTTTAAAATTGTGCCTTCAACTCATGATTTCAGATCAAATTCACATGATTTCAGTTAAAATTCACACATGTTCAAATGTGTGCAAAATAATGTGTAACAAGTTTTACCCTTTTAGAAAACCTTATTAGTTTTTGTAAGATAAACAAAAGTAAATCGAAATAATTTTTTATTCTTTTTGAATAATGCTAGTGCCACATAATATGGTACAATTTATGCTACAACTTGTCATTTACATTCTTTTAACCAGCCACATTAGTAACAAAACATTCACCAAGGTCAGTTCCGCTTCACATCAGTCAGCCTCCATCATACATGAATGGAGGTAGGTAGTTGATTCTGATTCTTTTTCCGATTGGAGCACGATAAGGCAATCTTTTGAAGGAGAGAATATAACGGGTCCCACATATATTGGGAACCTAGAAGCCTAAAAGTAGCAAAAATTAATAATAAAAATTGGACTTTTATTAAAATTGCCTCGACTGCTTAAACAAAATGATTCAACTATATTGAGAATTCAACCTTCAGGGTTGCCCCAATTCTCTAAATAAATAATAATAATAAAATAAAAACCTTAAGCGTTGCCTTTAGCACCCTCAATCAACAAGACATTTCAATTATTTTGACCTCACAATTATAAGTTGTTATTGATTCTAATTTAAATTTATAATTGTAATTAATTTTTTGTACATAAGTAACAACCAATAACAATCAATCAATTAAGATTTATTGTGAAAATATTATAAATATAACATTTTTCTTCCAATTTACCAGCAATGGCTCAAACCCAAGCTAGAAAGAGATTAATCAACCCCATTGTCTAAACTAGAAAACAAGTTTATTTTCGTTGACTTATTTAGCCTTAAAATAAATAATAAATAATAAAACCAAAATTTTAAAAACAAAAAACCATGTAAATGAACTTAATAACTAGAAAGAAAAATTATTACACTCTTTTTAAATCATGTTTTGAAAACAAAATTTTAGTTTACATAACAAAGTGTGGGATAATCATTACACTACCCAAAAAATAAATTCACCAAGCTTATTTCATGCTTACAGGTTCCACAGGCCCCAACACCATAGTCCATATACAGGATTTTACTCTCCTTTTTATTTTGGTTGCGTGTGCCGTGTGATGCGAAGGCTTCCATCCTGGTGTATATTCCTCCATTAAGAACAAGTAAAAATCTTTGTAGATTAGCTACCTACAGTTTGGGCGATTTCTCTTCTTTTTTTTTTCTTTTTTCTTTTTTTTTTCTTTTTTTGAGAAGTAAAGAAAAATTTATGCTTTCAAATTTGACTCTTGGGCCTAAAGAATGTTGGTTTTAAGAATATGAGTTTTTGGCACAACAGGATATTAGTTTTAAGTTCAAGTGCTTGCCACAACAAGATTGAAACGACCCTTTTTGCCAAACCCTCAGAATGTATAGTTAATGTGTTCCACTTATTGAACAGGTAATACATAGAAAAAGTGAAAGAGAAGGGGACGGAAGCCAAGAAGTACTTACCAGATGCAGCCTAACAAATCATAATGATAACATCACCATCAGCATAAACCAAGGGAGACAAGGATAAGGCGAATGGCTCATTAAATTGATCACATCAATCAATATATCATATATATATATATATATATATATATATATATATATATATATATATATATATAAACAGAAATAAGATTATACCCAGTGGCGCATTTTATGCAAAGAGAGCTAAAATATTCTCAAATACCACAACAGAAATAAGAATAAATTAAATATTTACTTTTTGTTTCATTTACTTCAATGTTTTAAGACTTTTCTAATTAACAAATAAATATTCTTTCTATACTTTTATTCAATGTTTCAAAACTTTTCATCCCTCACATATACAAACAAAGCTTTTTACATTTTAATTCACCATTTTCACGTCTTACACTTCTACCCTTTTATATATACTTACCCATTGTCTTTCATGTCATCCCATGTCAAATACGCATAAACCAAAAATAATGTCATTTACCTTTAATCTTTTGATAACATCTACTTAGCTTTAACATTGTTGTCTCATCTAATCCTAACTCATATGAATTGGCCACAACCAAGGAAGAAGGGCTTGCATTTTTTATTGAATAAAAACAACAATTACGATTTTGATATTAAGGTCGGACGTTATGGGTTTGTGGGTTTTGTAAATGATGTAATTGATTGTAGGTGTTTGGGATATGTATTTTGTTTAAAATTAAGGAGAAAGTGAGACACATTTTATGTTAACTTTCATTCTATAATATTCTTCTAAAGTTCTTTTTTTTTTTTTTTTAATTTCTCATTACTTTAATTGAATAATTATAATAGATATGTTATGCAATTTATAATTGTTGCCTTTTATGATGAACTCATTTCTAATAAAGTTCTATAACAATTATGCTATAATAAATATAAAACATTCTCCAAAACCGTCTTACATAAAACATTATATATGCACAGATAACATACTAGTTTTATCTAAATACTTTACCCTCAGAAAAGAAAAGGAGAAGTTGAATCGGTTTCCTGTACAATACATGCATCAAACATTTTGGCAATGGTCCTCCACTCTAGAAGAGTCGGCAGATCCCCCAAAATACAATTTCTCCGCATCTAGAACGCCCTGAAAACACAAGAAATCCAATCAATGCCACAACATGATTATAACTAGCCTGAAGAGATCTGGATCCATGAGATTCAAGTCAAAACCTTAATGATCATAATGGCTGCATCCTTGTGTAAAACCTCATTGTATTCGTGACAAGCAAAACTCTGCAAAATACCAAAACTTTAAAAGTTAAATCTTAAATTGAGAAAGAGGGATAAAGTACAGACAAAAGAACTTGAGGCTGACTTGGACACAATTAGGGCAACCAGCATCTCCAAAGCAGTAGCAAGAGGTAAGAAGTTCCAGAGCAGCAGTTAACAACTCCGTGAAAAGGGGTTGAACCTATTACATGTTCAAATGTATTCATATCAACAAGTAAAACATTTCTTTTGCTGGCAATAAGCAGACAGTAAAATAAGAAACAACCAGTCCATTCTGTCTAAAGAAATTAAAGGATCATCCATTACCATTGCAGCAATAAGACAAAAGAGGGGAGGAGGAGGGAGTTAACCAGTATTCATTTCAAGATATACTTGAAATATCTTGAGCATATTGTGATGGAGATTTATCCAAAGGTCCTATATGCCAAAGCTGTTCTATCAGCCAGTTTCAATTTAACTTTAAAGTTTCCTTAAATCAGGAAACATATATCAATCAAAGGTTAAAGAATTTGGAAGGAATGAATATTCATCCTACTTAATTATAAGTTATTCAACAAACCTCGCATCCCTTTAGCATAAATGAAAAATGTCACAATTCATTATTGGATTTTCCAATTTCAGTCACTCACCTGCACTGATACACCAATCCCTCCTGGATGCTGATCGTATAATAGAATTCTTTCTGGATAATATCGACTATCGTGAGGGTTTGGACACTCTGGAGCCAAGTCAGATGTGTTGCATATTATATGTCTACACATCAAAGCATCATAATATAGTCAGATGCATACAGTGGCCTCAGAGGCAACAAATAAGGACATGCTTGAATTTGTAATATCAATGCTCCAGCCATTTGGCAAATTAATAAGCATAATTACAAAGAATGCAATAAGTTACACTAACTTCAACTGCAATGGAAAATTAAAAATAATAATAATAATAATTTGAACATACAAGACTTACAAAGGCACAACATTTAAAAGAGCATGTGAAGCAGCATGCAGGCCTCCACGAAAATCAAAGTTTTGCTTGTTGACTGCAGCTTTTATTAATTGTGGAACTGGAATCCAAACTGCCTGTTTAGATGTTGGGGCAAAATAATATTTATACTGAGTTCAGAAGAAAAAGAAACATACATACATATACATATTTATGCTGAGTTCTAAGTAAATATTTATGTCTATATAGCTGCATGATCCCAACAATGATGCCACATTAGTACATATTTAATATCGATCTCTTTTTTATTTTCATAATCCAGTATCAATATTTATAGAAGCCCACCTGGGAATTATATGAATAACTAGGAAGTGAAAGTTCAACAGTATCAAAGATTTGGTTGCTTCCTCTCCAGATTCTATAGAAACCAAACCAATTAGTTGTTACTTTGCAAGTATTTGCTTTGGCAGTTGTTCTTGGAAGTTGAATTTTGGCAACCTTCACTGGATAAGCCTAATAAAACAGCATGATATGCAGCTGTGAGTGTTTAGTATACCAACATTGTAGTATTTTGAAAACACAATATTGAGGGAGCAATACTAGCAAATGCTAAGCAGATATAAAGAAGTTTGTAACCACTTATCAAAAAAAATAAAAAAGTTTGTAACCAATTCATAAATACAAACACCAGGACATACACATTTTTTGCTAATTAAATCTCTTTGGCTATATCTTGTAAAAAATAGGTAATCCAAGAACCCTATGCAATCTCTCTTCTGTTCCCCCAACCCCACTAATGGGCAAAAGAAAGGGATAAAGACAAGAATACACAGGTGTCGGTCATGCATATCAAGCTGTGACCTAGGAATAATAATATAACCAACCATTATTTTAGAATACAGCACATGAAACACAAATCAAGATTTGCCTGACATGCTATCATGTCCAATACGTTTACAGAATATCTGTGCTCTAGGGTAGGGTTGCAACAGTTATGCAAAATAAGATCACAACAAAAAAGATTTGGAAAAAACTCATTTCTTGCATCCCTACAGTTTTCTTGCATGCCTATGCCAATGAACACCATTTATGGAGATTGGACCTCAGTACCTTACTCCAAGTAGAAGCTGCTCCAACCAGGAGAATTATGCTTGACATATTGGCTGTTCTCTAGGTATTCAAACCAATTGCATCATAAAGATTGCTCAGGAAGCATAGTTTCATCTCACTTAGACCTTAATGGGAATGCAGTTAATATGACTAGTGTGGATTCAATTTAAAATCTCAGGAGTGGATCTAATCTAATGAAAATGGGACGTCAGGTAAACCTTCTATTATCTCATCAGGCAGGATACAATTCTTAGGGCCATTCACCTTTGGCACTATTAGTCTCAATCTTGTCAGATCAATTATGGCAGATGCCTTATTATTTTTTTTATTTTTTTTTTTTTTTGAGAATCAATGCCTTTTTAAAATTAGTATGCCTCAAGTTTCCCCATTATATAAATAGTTCTGTCATTCAGAGCATTACAACATTAGCAACATAAATGAAGCACAAACACATGAATCCTATCTACAGTATCCCAGAGAACTCAATTCAACAAGATACAAATGCATCTTGCATGTCCAGGAACTTGATTAAGTTATAAGAAGCCATATATAGAACATGAGATCAAACAGTTGAGCCCGACATACAATATTACCACCGTTGACATGAACATCTGTGTAATCTCTAGTTCTTGTGTAATACTTCAAATCAGCTTCTTCACACAGAGCAGTTTTACTTGACAAATCTAATTTTTTAACCAGATAGGTCTTCCCTTGGCGCATATAAACAGCACCTTCATATACCTGAATTAAATAAAAGATGACAAAATATAGAGCAATCAGCACTAATAAGAAAAATAGTTTCATTTAAAAATCAAAATTTTTATTTAATTTGGAGATAATTATAATACAAAAGTCAGATTAACATGCAAAGCACTTAATATATTTATAACAAGGAGCGCCAACCTGAAAGAAAGCCTTGCTTTCCTCGATCTCTTCAAGGAGTTCGTCGCTACGCTGGTCTATTACTTCATATCTCTCATTTTCTATTGCCCGGATACTAACTGAATGTGAGGGAAATTTCTACAAACATCATGCATGGCAAATTAGAAATTTGAAAAGTTAAACCCTTATGGTTCCTATTGAATTTGCTGATACAAAAGCATAAAATGGAGTAATCATGCAAGTTATTCACAAATTGGTACAGAGAGTAAACATAAACCATGTTACAGATATCATACCTCATGCCCAATATAGTTCCAAATTTTAGTAGAAGAATCACAAGATTGATCACAACTCAAGTATCCTGTGGTTTTCAGAGAATTTATGGCACTGCTTAAACCAGAGCCAAAATATTTCTCATCATAAAGCAAACATAATGAGTGTTCATGAGCAGCGCAGACCAGATGCTGTTCAAGAACCTTCAATGAATAAGGCAACAAAAAACAAAACATTAAGTTTTGCCAATTTTTCAGACCTGAAAGGATTGATAAATAAGTAAAATATAATAAAGACAGAAAACTTAAAACCTGCTGATTTTGAGAATCAATATGACAGCACTCAATTGGGCTCCCAAAGAGTTTCTTAGGATGATTCATAAAATATTGATCAAGAGGCCCTCCAAATGCAACATAAACAGCAAGAGATGGTTTTTCTCTCCTCCCAGCCCTGCCAGCTTGTTGCCACAAGCTAAAGATATGCATGTAAAAGTGGGGAAATTTCACTGATCAAATCCACTCAAGCAAATAGTTAAATCACTGGAAACAAAGATAACTTGGAATCCTACCTAGCAATACTACCAGGAAAGCCTAAATGCAGAGTCACATCAATATGCCCAACATCAATGCCCAACTCAAGGGCATTCGTTGCAGCAATACCACAAAGCTTCCCATCAAAAAAATCTCTCTCTATTCTCCTCCGATCCTGTTTCATCACTTAGCCAATGTCAAGCTCAACAAACCATATGTTGGTCAAATTCACATATGCTATGCTCAGCAAGTTAATTTTTTTAAGTAATAATAGGTTTCATTAAGAAAGTGAAAAAAATAAAATAAAAGGGCACAACCCCTATACACAGGATTTATACAAGGGTAAAACAACAAAGAAAAATAATAATAATAATAATAATAAAAAATTGAAAATAGAAATCTAAAATAGAAATGACCTGAAAATTCCAAAATATTTGTTGAAGAAAGTGGAATCACAGCCTTCCACCTTAATTGCACTCCCCACCTCCTTCCTCATTAATGGTCTCTCAAATCCTTCCCTCTCATCAGGAATAAAAGAGAGAGACAAGGCACCAATCTTCATTTTTCTTGTAAATATTTTCACAGATCTTATCAGGAATAAAAGAGAAAGACAAGGCACCAATCTTCATTTTTCTTGTAAATATTTTCACAGAAGCAAACTACCACATCTTTTACCTCATTCTCCAAAGAAAATAAATTCTCTTCCACCTCTAGATAACCAAAAAAAAAATTGGATCTACTTGAAAAAGTTAACAGACAATGAAAGAACCTAGTGTTTTTATCATCCCCTTCCTTTAACCTAAGTGTGCTCGACTTCTGCATCCAACACACGTGATACTTACTACTAACCTTTCTATTCTAAATTGAGCTCCTCCTTTGAAGCCTCTTTCTTTTGTGACAAACCAAATAGCCTCTCTTTAACATCATGTTTTTGTATTTCAACCAGCAATCTCTTTTCTTCTTCTTTTTTTTCCTGATAGGTAGATAGTGGGGAGGGGGGCATGTGGGGTTCAAACCACAAACATATGGCACCACAATGGATGTCATTACCGTGGATCACTTGAACCCCAACTAGCATGCTCCATTTCTTCACACCATCTCCAAATACTCTTTATTACATATTTTAAGATAGTCTTTCAAACTCTTTAATTTTTTTGGTTAGATTAACACTGGTTTTCTTAAATTTTACTTAAAAAAAAAAAAAAACTGGGTTTCCCCTCAAAAGACTAACTATTCCACCAGTTTTGAGCAACATCAACAAAGCATCAGCTTTAAATCACATATTTTCAAACCGAAAAGGACTCTTATGTTTCTTTAGATTCTCACAACCCAACAAAACATGAAAATGATCCGATCTAGGCTGAGGAAGTAGATGCTGTATTGCATAAGGAAAGAATTTCCCCCACTCCACCGGAGCTAGAAATGACCCATCCAAGGATTTTAATTCAGCAATAAACTCCAACATATATGTTTTGTTGAAATATTTCAAAATTAGTGGAATGGTTCAAAACCAGGATCTGACTTCATGCAGCAAGTTTACAACACACACACACACACACACACACACACACATACATATATGGTTTCAGATGCATCTACAACAAAAGGGCTGAGCCAGGATCTCATTAGCTTGGCCCAACCAAAAGAACTGGAAGGAGGATATCCAGGCATCAGAGAACCAAGCTCACTCTCACCACTTATTTATCGACGTGAGTAGGATAGTAGGCTGGCTTTCTGTCGATAAAAAACACTTCTGACGATCCTTGACCAGGCGGGATAAGCAGAAGTTTTTATGGTAGATCAACTAGCAGTTTCAGCTACTGCTCATACTGATACTTACTAAAAAAAAAAATTTTGATAATTTTGATTAGAGAGATGTTGACTCTTACTTTGATTAGGCAACACATTTTAGTTATTCTCCTACAACTTTCTAGCTATTACGTTCTAAGTTCTAACTCATGCATGTGATTCCTGCCACCATAGAAAGTTCTAACTCATGCATGTGATGCCTGCCTGTGGGGGGTGGGGGGGGGGGTGGGGGGGGGGGGTGCGTGTACATATACCTATAAGCAAGGTTGTCAAAATCGGGATCCTACGTGAGATTGTTGAAGGTAGGTGGGATCGTGAATCGTAGGATCGGATCGTAAATCGTAAGATCTTACATATTTTCAGATTTAAAGCAAAAAACACATGGACAATGACTTTGTATGTTGAATAATCACATAAATTATAAATTCACCCACAAAAAAACTAAGATTTGCATCATATGATGTTTATGCTAACGAAATAAATATATTTAAGTTTTGACACAATGTATTTAAAATGTTCAATAAATGTTTAAAAAGCAACCAAATACCAAAATATTTATCAAAAAATATGGAAAAGATTTTCCAAGTTCTAAGTTCTAAGTTCCAAGTTTGAAATCCAAAATAAGTTAGCAAATGGAAACTAGCTAACTACAATATGAAATCCAAAAGTAAAATGAATATTAAGGTGAAGTGAACATTTAATTATTCTCATTCCAAGGTTCTTATAACTACCATCCTAAATTCCTAATCATCATCACCCATTTCATCATCTATGTAGACATTATATATTTGTATACTAGAACTACAAAAGACATCAAAATACAATGTCACACTCAACTATTCAAGTTATACCACTCAATAACAATTAAAAAGCATACTCAAAAAAATCAATCAATCAATATACAAATACAAGCATAGCTGATAAAATTTTATATATATATTAGTAATATTAGGAGATGAATAACAAATGTAGAATCAGTTTCCTAGTAAATATATCTAAAACCCATCTCTCATGACATGAACATTATTACTTTTGATGATTCAGGATAATAGTTCACACCTCACAGGGTCTTCTATAAAACTCTAGTGTTTGGTTGTAGAAGGGGAGCCACATATATTCATGTTAGAGTTTGCAACCGCTAGAGAAATTGCTTGAAAGATTAAACTCAAAATTGTTGATCGCTATTTCTAAACAGTATGGAACTTTCCAAAGAACATATATAAAGACTCATTATTATAGAAGTCTAAATGTTTTATCACTAATTAGCAGCTATAAAATGATCAAACAAACTTAATAAAAAAAATTAGATAAAAAAAAAACCAAAAATTTATGTTGTTGGTAGGATCTTATACGATCCTACGATCCTATACGATCCTACACGATCCTACATACGATCCTAGTATTTTTACGATCCTAGTGCGATCTTAAACGTTTTGATGAGGTGGGATCGTAAAATCGTGCGATTCTACGATTTGGATCGCAATTTTGACAACCATGCCTATAAGTACATAATATAACACACTAAAATAAAAAATCACTATAATATATAAATTAGAAATAACTAAATTAATAAATATAAAAACTAGTAATAAATTCTATTTAGTACCTTTACATCTCCAAAATCGTACTTGTTCAACATCTTCAAGTTTACTTGATAAAATTTGTTCTTCAAATTTCCACTAGATTGCCCATTAAGTATCTCCTCATAAGCAAAAGTGAAGACTTACCGAACTCTACTAATCCGCACTTTTATGCCACATTTGAACTTCGGGCATCAAAATTGTTATCCATACAAAGACTTGTCTTACACATTGAGCATCATCATCAACAAACAACAAAACCTTAGTCTCAAAACTATAAGGTTGGCCATGGATCCTCACAAATTAGTCAAGGTCATTCACATGTATTATTTTCTATCATTCTATGCTATCCAAAATCTACTTTCTGTCACTTAATTAACATGTCCTTTTTAATTACTTCTACTAGTGTTATCTTAAGTGTTCCTCTATGATGCAGCGTAGGCGTGTAGAAGCAAAACTTGTAACACACAATTACTACAACTCTTCCACGAAACCTAAGTTTCACAAGAACACTAGGCTAGTAGGCAAAATAATAGAGAAAACCTCTCTAACAAGCTTTTATTAATCAACACATAACCATCATCAACCTCTTTATAAAGAGTATTTATAGGAATAGAATTTCTCCTGCTCTTTTTAGGAAAAGAAATAATAAACCTACTTCTATCTTGAGAAATGAAAAGCAATTTAACTAGGAAAAGAAAAACAATTAAAATCCTAATTCAACTAGGAAAAGTATTTTATTTGAACTTATAAAAGCAAATAAATCCTAATTTCACTAGGAATGATAAAACAGCATAAAATATTAAAATATTTTCTTCTCCCTTAACCAATCTGCATCATTCTCTTGGAGTTGGGGAAAACTCGTCCTCGAGTTTTGTAGCAATCTTCCACAATCAATTGGAACCCTGAATAATCCTCTCCATCCTATTCTTCTGTGCAAGACAAGACGCATCAATATGCTACTTATCAATCTTTTCTCACTCATAATAAATCTTGATGTACGGATTTTTATTCTTGACCTCTTTTGCCGCGATGGGATATGTGAAGCAAGTACTAAAAAAGAATCCATGCACACATCCATAAACTTCATATTGCCTCCTCCACAAAAATTACTTAAAATCACTCGTTCACACCTCTTGTTGACCTCTATCAATTCTTGTTCAATAAAATCCTCCCAAAAAGGATCAATAACGTTTTCCATTAACTTTCTTTATTAAAAAAAATTGAGAAAAGCTCATCAACCCCAAGAAATCATGGTGTTTAATGTGTTTAAGTTCAAGCTTTAGTAGATTGAAACTTTGTTCATCAATCGAGAACCCATCTACTACTGAACAAACCGATTGTACTAACCTATGATTGTAATCAGTAAAATCAATAACCTTTTGTTTTTTAATGTTGAAAGTCTCATCAACGGTGTGAGTTATGGGCTCACCTACTATGTATATGACTTTATTTTCATCAAGCTCAATCTTGTCTCCTTGACTATAATCTTCAAGATAGTCATCATAAATTGGTGGAGAATCCCAATTTACTACACATACTCTTTCAATGTATTCATACTCTTTTTTGATATCGTAGTCCTCCTCCTCAACATCAAAATACTCCTCCTCCTCCACATAACGTGAATTTGGATGGCAGTTTTGAAGTCAATTTTCAACGGCTAAGGCGGTGAGCTGCTTTGAAAGCGCATCAAACCACTCCTTTGTTCATTGAAAGAATGCCTCTAATTGTGCATCGCGTGCAACCTCATCGGGTTCATACACGTCATCTATGGCAACAGGTTTTCCCCCACGTACTCCTCTATGCCATAGTAGGAACCTAGCCTGGCTTTGATACCAACTGATGCAGCGTAGGCATGTAGAAACAGAATTTGTAACAAACAATTACTACAACTCTTCCACGAAACCTAAGTTCCACAATAACACTAGGCTAGTAGGCAAAATAATAGAGAAAACCTCTTTAACAAGCTTTTATTAATCAACACATAACCATCAGAAACCTCTTTATAAAGAGTATTTATAGGAATAGAATTTCTCCTACTCTTTTTAGGAAAAGAAATAATAAACCTACTTCAACTTATGAAAGGAAAAACAATTTAACTAGGAAAATAAAAAACAATTAAAATCCTAATTCAATTAGGAAAAGAATTTTATTTGAACTTATAAAAGCAAATAAATCCTAATTCCAC
This sequence comes from Castanea sativa, assembly GCF_040712315.1. Taxonomy (NCBI): domain Eukaryota; kingdom Viridiplantae; phylum Streptophyta; class Magnoliopsida; order Fagales; family Fagaceae; genus Castanea; species Castanea sativa. Next base: position 33,624,464 of record NC_134016.1, on the reverse strand, counting down.
TAGGAATGATAAAACAACATAAAATATTTTCTTCTCCCTTGACCGATCTGCATCACTCTATCTATTTTCATTCCCTCAACATTAATATATTAAAATTCCTCAATGATGCATTTATTGCTCTACCTTGGATATAAACAAACCATCTCAAGAAATTCTCCCTCATCTTTTCATCAATGGGAGACACCTGTATATTTAATGGACTTTCTTCAATTCATATCTATATCTCCTTGTATTTCAACTTATATGAAAGTAATTTAATTATGTACCATGATGTAGAGGGGCCAATGTCAGATAACAAAAAGCATCAAAGAACAGTACTGACCTCAGCAACGTAGCCGGCACGATAAACGCATATGGAATCAACCAAATGGGGTCCTGTATCCTGAAGAATCTCACGCCTGTCACAATTTCATCAATTTAACAGTATCATTTTCTTACTCCAAAAAACTAAATAGACATTAAACTCTAATCTCAAAATCTACACCAGACAAAGCAACGAAAACATGTCCCAAAAATGCCATAAATAATGTCATAGCATTGATGTACTGAAACATGATAATGATGTGACATACGTATAGCTTAGAACAACTTCACAAAGTTTACGCGATTTACAAAAAGCAATGCAACGAAGTCCATGCTGAACCATTTCCGCAAAGAGGCACGAAATGTTAAAGAGTGGACTGCAAAAGTAAATCAACATTAGGCACTGAAATATTGATTCCACACAAATGTTCATTATAGGGTACAGATAAATGTACCGTATTTACAAATTTTGCAATCTTGGCTAAAATACTTTAACAATGTATAAATTAAGATAGAAACAATTATGAAGAGTCCTCAAGAAGAACATTACAACAACAACAAAAACAAAGTCTTAGTCCCAAAATTTTGGGATCGGATATGTTTTCCTCAACAAATTAGTTAGAGGCAGCCACATGTATTCTTTTCTTCCATTCTATTTTATCTAAAGTCATACTCTTTTACTTCCTTAATAAACATCATTTTTTACTACTACTAATGTTTTTTTTCCCTCTCGTTCCCTCAACTTGGGTCAACTCACCCTTTCTTACCAGTACATAAGAAGAACATTACTTATTAAAATCAATAAAAACAAAAGAGTCCTCAAGAAGAACGTTAGTCCATAAAAAGAAGGAAAATATTCAAATTTTTGGCTTTTATATTCTCACATGAGGCATGTGATTCTGTGATGTGAAGTTCTCATTGTTAATGATAAGCAAGTAAGATAGGCAGCATAAAAAGCTCAAAGTGAAGCCTCTAACAGATAAGGGAAATAAATAATAAATTTTTTTTTTTAAAGACGAATAAGAAGCAAAATTTCACATATGCTACGCCATGCAGTGAAAACCTAGAAAAATGCCCTTGGGTGACTGTTACCTGGAATGTCTGAGATTAGAATTTACATTTGTAGATCCACTAGTATCCAGACTACTCTGTGTTTCCTTCAAAATCTGTACTTAAGTAGCACTAGAAAGTAAATAGATATGTCTTGACCACATAGTTATTCTAAGTAGAGCATGTACTGTAGCAAATCACATACATTTTTTGGGGACACAACTGGATTCCAAAGGATGAAAAGCTTTCTAGCAGAGGGACTTCCATCACTCTGAATTAGCTCCAAGGTTGGTAGATTTGCAAGCTCCTGAATTATCAGAATATCATTTGTCAAATCCATAATTTCATTTTATGTCCAGGATAATTTTTCAAAATACCCAAAAATTATTTATGAAACCCAAAACTCAGAAAAAAATAAATCATAACTTTTCATATCAGAAATATACCATCCTCACATAGGTAAACTTCAATCTCTCAAAGTTTCAAAGAGAAACATTTTAGGGACTCCCAAAGTCCACAACATACGCTGAGGAAAGAAAAGTTCAAACAAAAAATTTGTATAGCAACTGAAGTGAGTACACCTAAACAGAAAAATCCATCAAGAAGCTAGCTAGCTATGCACAAGTGCATAATGCTGATAAGCTATTCATATCCAGTATTCAGGCCAACTCAGCAAGTCAAAGAAACAACCCCTCCCCCCTTACTATTGGTTGTTTCTCTCAATAAAAATTGGGTTGATATGTGCATGTCTACAACATATAAATTGCAAATCTAGGGCAAGACATGCCACTGCAAAATCCAAGCTAGTGTATATTTCTAAAAATATTACAGATGTGGTGACTAACATAATTCCTATCAGCCTAAGATTCTTGTGGGGGCAGGTGGGGGAACAAACCTAGAAAAGGTACATAATGGCGGTTTTTGAAAATAAATAACACCAGGAAAATCTAAATTTTCCTAACATAAAAAAAAATGCAAAGTATGTATTTACATTCAAGAAATCTTTACCATACAATGCTCAAGCGGATTTGCAGAAGTTGCAGTACAAAATACAAACGAAGGATCACTTCCATATACTGCACAAGGAAGCAAACCGCTGACTGATATCTCCATAGCAACAGAAAATTTTAAAATGCAAAGGACATTCTTAACCATTTGTAGACTGTACTGAAAACATTACCATGCGAACAGAGTCGACGAAGTCTCCTTATTATAAGAGCAGTGTGACATCCAAATGCACCCTTATAAGCATGGGCTTCATCAATGATCACAAACCTAATTAATAGGAATATAAAATGAATCTCCATGATAACAAAGAATGTGCTTACCAGGGGGAATAAAAAAGGCAAGAAGTACATGAAAAAAAATGCACAAATTCTCAAAATAACCACTTGACGCATCTTAAATAAATACATAGGTTAAAAAGGAGGAAGAGAAAAGATTAGTCACTTGGTGATAGAAAGAGAGGTTATAGCCCACATACAATACCTAAGATTTGATAAAATCCGCCTAAATCTTTCATGGTGTGGCAAGATTGATATGTGTAACATGTCTGGATTTGTGATCAACTGCATGCAAGCAGACAAGAGTCCTAGAAATTTAGGTGAGTCCCAGCCAGCCTAAGAAAACTGCCCTGTATGAGCCAACCAGAACTTACTAAATTACCAGTCTAGCATTATCACGCAGCCATGTCCTCTCCTTCTGAGAAGTGTCACCATCATATATACCAATATTTAAGCTAGCATCAATTCCTTTTGTCATATCTAACAAAGCTCTAAGTTGATCTTGAGCTAAGGCCTGCACACATGAAAGATTTTCTTCATATAATTACTACCAAATATCAAAAACCATGATGAGTTCTTCCAAAGCATGTAGAAGTTAGACATTTACATATTGCAACAAACCTTTGTTGGAAATAAATACAGAGCACATGATAACAAATTCTGCGACAAGACTTCAAGAACTGGCAGATTATAGCAAAGAGATTTCCCACTGGATGTCATTGTTGCCACAACAACATTCTTCCCAGCAAGGGAGGCTTGAATAGACTCTGCCTATGGATATAAAAAAAAATGGAAAAACATTAAGAAAATATTGCTATCAGAAGGAGTGAAGTATAGGAAACATCAGTACCTGGTGACTATACAATTTAGCAATTCCCATAGATTTAAGTGCAGATCTCAAGTTTTCTGAGAGTTGATTTGGGATTTCCATGTAAGTGGCTTTCCTGGCACCAATATCTTCAACATGCACCATCTGCATTTAGACAAGATTTTAGTGTAGCCCTATGCAGAGCCCTTCTACTAAGAAGAGTTAGAACTGCCTGCAAAACAGAGCCTGCCTCACAAACACATTTTTGAAAGATGAAAATAAGAAAAAATAATAAATTATACATTTTAAATTATTTATTAAAAAAACTCTGTTTATATATGTTTACATGTTAGGATGCCAGGCCCTAAGAAGTCTGGGTGAAGTCCATGTTAACATACTCTTCTCTCTAACCCAAAATAAATTAATATAAAATAATTATATATAAAACCTGTCCTGTAGATCCAATTCCCTTCCTAAGATGTTCAACCATTTCCACTGGTAGCAATGAACTTGTGTCCTGCTAAGCAAAGAAGCTGTTACAATCGGGGCAGATATCTTAAGTTGAACATACTAATTCCTCAACTTCAAAATGCTTTTTTTCTATTTTGGGATAAACGACTTCAAAATAAAAATATTGCAGTACAAAGTTCTAAATTGAAAGAAAATCTTAGAACTGATTCTCAACTTTATTGTATGTGGAGCCACAGAACTTTCTGTACTAATTATAGCCCCCTTTTCTTCTCATTATGAAAAAAAAACTATTTACTCACAATAACACTGAAAAATAAATCAGTTATTATCACAAAGCAATTTTAAATTGATTGAGACAAAAATTTTGGATCAATAGCATGCCATAATAATATAAACACAAGTCAATGAAGTATTACAGCACAAAAAACCAGTCAAGTTTTAAATGTAAAACCCAATCAAATAGAATCAATTTCACCATTTATTTTCCTCTGTCCTTTATCCTTTCCTGTGGGGTCTGTAATTGTATATTATATCTACAAAAAAAAAATATATATATATATATATATATATATATATATATATATATATATATAAGAATGAAGACCTACATGACATTTTATATGGCCTGAATCAGAACTTGAAGCCGCCCCGCTTCTCCTTGCCCGTTTTGCTTCATTTCCACTCACAGCAGTACTACAGTCCTTCACTGATAAGATTAAGTCCTCCAAGGAAAAAGCCTTGGCCATCTCAGTTTTCTTTTTACACTGCATAAAAAATCTCAGATTATTCAAAAGGCCAAAGTTGTGGCTGTGAAGCACAACAATAATTGCTTAACCATATAAGTGTATTTTACTAATGACTACCATAATCTTAGTGGCAGTGTTAAGAGTAACCCATTTACTAAGCACTAACAGTGGCAAAAATGTTATACTGCCTTATAGAACATATTTTCATAGAGACATGTTCATTCATGAAGAAAGATTTACAGTTTAGGTCGTAAGAAACTACTTGGGAATATTAAATATGCATTGAAGATATGGATCTGTTTATGTGTCATAACCCTGAACAACCAAAAGAACTTCTATGCCAAAAAAAACAGAAGATAGGATGAGAATGAAAATGACACGGACATGCTTTTGTTCCAGAATTCTAGTCCAAATCCATGATATAACATCTACAGGATCTCATGGTAAAAACACCATAAAAATATTACTGATTAATTATCAGTATGCGACAAACTGCACTCTGACTTTATCAATGACAATTGAATGCAGTCAGAAAACATGTCAGAAACAGGACTCTAAATCAAACTGAGAATACAATAGACAAAGGTTAGATTCAAAAAAGCAAAGAAATCTGGAAATAGGGACAAAATTCGTACCAAATTCATACAAGTTGACAATTAAAAAGAAGTGGGAGCCTAGAAAACATGAGTAAAAATCTACACAGGATGTCTGCCTCTTTGTATAGTTGAAGTCCAATTCATATATACACATCAAATCAAGATTGCTACAGTAATGGAACGGTAACCATATGAAATATCTGAAGTGTTACAAGTTAAAATATACCAGTAAAACCTGAACAGCCTCTGACAAATTAGTTTTGAAAGAACTTTCACGTTTCTTCAATGCACTGACAATCTTTGGTACATATAACCGTTTGCGAGCTATTGAACAGAAATTTGAGGCCAAGGCAAAAAAAAATTATTCAGTTCAAAGCCAATAAATTTATAAAAAACTTCCAAATGGAAGAAACAAATATGCATATCTTCAAGATTACCAGTTTTAGGTTTATCAACTTGATCTTTCCTTTCTGTTGAACAATTAATGATAACAAGTGTATCACCAAAACTTGATTTCTCCATCTCATTATCTGAAAAACGCACTCCCTGAGAAACAACATTCATGCTTAAAGCAAGAAAATTAAAAAAAATAAAATATAAAATAATCTTGGAATTCAATGACATCTGATTCTAAGTCCTTCCAGAAATTCGATGTAATACCTTAGGACTAAGAACAGAAAGATGCTCCATGTCCTTCATACCAAGTTTAATTCCAGATTTTGCTAGCTGATTTAGCGCTTCTTCCAAATAAGCAGTGGTTATACTCTTCTGCTGAAAATGAAGAAATGCGGAAAATATGTTCAAGAAAGCAAATGCCTTCATGATTATCTTCAACCATGCTGGACATAAGCATGAACTACTATTGTTAGCTCCCACTCCCATGTCACCAGCCCAAAATTTTGCTTTTCTTGACAACAAGCAGAATCCAAAACGTGGGTCCGATAAACAATTCACCGACTCCAAAACCTTAACAAATACATCACAGTTATGCTCATCAAGAACACCCTCGCTAGAAAACTGCAACGAACTCAATATTAAGTCATAGGGGAGCCCTATCCCTTTATCAAAATCAAAACCCCTTCTGCGTTTTTCCCCAAAAGAACGAAAATTTGAAATTTCTTCCATTGTATCTTTCCTATCTCCAGTACTAAAACTCGCTGCCATTGTTTCTGTCCTATCTCCAAGACTAAAACTGCCCACCTTATCATGAGTAGCAGTTTCATCATTCGATGTTTCGCGTAAATATGACAAATCTTGCATCATATCGGACCACGCCAAATCAGCAAACTTCGAGATTGAGTCATTATTAAGACCATTGTTCAGAGAAGTTTTAGATTGTTCGGATTTCCGGGTCTGACTTGGTTCCTTCCTAGTAAACGGAACAAGTACTAGAAAATCACCAGGCTCAATGCAGTGAGTGCTTATCAAACTCTGCAATCTCAATTTAACACCCTGGCACAAGAATCACATTCAATGCCATAATAAGAAATTTGCAATTACAACCATATATATAAAACTAACACACACATATAGTGACTGTGACTAAGTTTAAAGCAAAACATTACGAGTAAAATCAGTTGGTTCAATAAAAGGGTATAGCAGATTGATGGGTTATCGAAAAAACAACGAGTTGTACTTAAAGTAAAACATTAGACACCAAAAAACACTAAAATTTTCTGTCTCTAGTTTATTGGGTTTTCTGGGCAACCAAGAATCATGGTGAAAAAAAAAAAGTTGAAACTTTGAACACAAATAGAAAGAGAGAGAGAGAGAGAGAGAGAGAGAGAGAGAGAGAATTGCCTTGAAGAAAAGATGGAAATTGGGGGAGTTAGAGGCAGGAAGGAAAGATTGGTTGAGGAGGAGCTTCTTGAGGTCTTCAATGGTACTATGACTCGAAATCGAAACGGTGGTTGATTCGCCGGTTATTGTACGGACTTGGATTTCTCTGTCACTCTCTGCCTCCTTCATATTTTCAGGGTTTTCTCACTGTTTTTAAGTGTGTCATTGGAATTGGGAATTTGAAGAAATAGCTTTTTCATTTTCGAATGTATTTAGATTTATAGAATTTAACATTGCCTAGGTTTGGCGGGGATTTGGTTTGGTTTCTCTTTCTCAGTCGACAGGCCACAGTCACGTGCGCTCTTTTGCACTAAACACCTTGCATTTTTGTCATTTTCTATAGCAAATGCTAAAGGTTAATAATTTGCTTTTATTATAATTTGAGATTATTATATTTTTTAATTTCAAAATATTTAGAGTATGATAAAAGTTATTTTACAATAACACTCATCACACTCAAATATATTTTTATGATTGAAAAATAAAGTAATCTCGAATTATAATGGATATAAATCATTATTATTTACCTAAAACAATAACATTCGCAATTAACCTATTATGTTTAGATGCTTTTATATTGTTTTGTTAATTATTTATTTAATTTGTGCTAATAAAGTTTGCAAGGTTATATGTAATGGATGCATGAGTAAAGAGGAAAATTATCTTATAAAAGATTCTCATAAACCCTCTCACCTACAATATGTGAGGTTTCCTATTCTGCTCTTACTTCTTACATATCTCCTACAGACCCACCTAAAATGTTTTTCCTTTTGATATCAAATTTAATGGTTACTAAAATATACTCAGAATTATCTATATCACTTCTAGCTAACGTGCACTACCAAATGACAAAAAATAAAAAAAATAAAAAATCAAGAATTCAATGCAACATCAAATGTTTTAGGTGGAAATTAGAGATATATTTTTACAATGTTATTTTTAAATTTTGTCTCTACTTAAACTTAGGGTGAATGAGTATTTTTGAACTGTCAAAAAGTCTATTACAAACCGAGAAAGCCTCTTAAATAGTAGCATAGATAATCATAGAGACTCAGACTAACTTGTTTGTGTTTGGTTAGCTAAAAGATTTAATTGAGAAAAAGAGAGAACCTTTGCTCTTTGTCTTTTTACCGTTAGTGTTGAAGATTAACATGCCTTCAACTGATTTGCAAACGCTATCTTGAGCATCCCTTGTAGAATTTTCTTATCTTTTGTTGCCTTTTTTTTTTCTCCGTCAATTTTTTACAAATGGATATTGATAGGGTACGATAAAGCGCCTACCCTAAAGTCGTCCATATAGGTCGTCCGTGACTCAACCAGTATTGCAAGAACCCCTTTAAAAACCTTACCTATAACTACCTCGTCCAAGCAAGAAGAAGCTTGGACGAGGTCTGCATGACCAAGGAATGAGACGCCTCGTCCTAAGAGTCGCGAAGCTCGTCCTGAAGGAAACTCGTCCATAGAAGGAACGACCCTATTTCTAAACTAAGTGGGCATGACAAGAAGATACTAGGACGAGGCTGTCACACTTAGGAAAATTTTTGAGTGTAATGTTATGACTCCTTATTACACGTATAATTTCCGGTAACTGTTGAGTGGGAAGTATATAACTCCTAAACGGCTATGGAAGTTATCTTTAAATCCTTACACCTCCTTGAATCCGGGGGAGGTTACAAGTGTGATAACCGTCTATTAGAACACTATATAAACGCTCATTCAGACAAAACAAAGGTACGCGATACATTTCCCAAAAAGTTGGAACTCCGAAAATATAGAGAGAAAAAACTAACTTTGCCATCGGAGGGTTTTTGGCCAGCAGCCCCAGTCACCTTTGATCGCTTTTCTTTCTTTTCTAGGCCATCAAAAGAGCAAGTAGTCCTTTCAAATCCGGAGCATCCAGCCTACTGATTTTCTTTGCATTATCAGTTGGCGCCGTCTGTGGGAACACATTGCTATTCACTGTTCTTTTCATTTGACTCTGTTTTTGTTGTCGAGGATTAGCCTTTCCCATACAAAAGGCTAAATGGTTTGAACAAGATCAAGAGCTACCAGCCCAGGCCACCAGGAAAGTAGGGATGCATCTAGTAATCCCCTTCGCGGTTGCAGGTCAGCGTCTATCGTGCAACCACCATCTATTCAACATATATAATTCATGGCTGTCGCTATGGCAGAATTGACACGCCAGGATCAGAAGTTGAATAGGGAGATCAACCTTAGGAGGCAGTGCCAAGATGGCCACACGGAGAGACGAGCCCAGAGTCAGGAAGGTGAAGGAGAAAATGTTGAGTCCGAAAATCAAACAAGGGGTACCGCTTCAAGAAGAGTGCCACACTTGGAAAGAGAGATGGACCAAAAGAGAAAAGCCATGGATGAGATGGGGGAAAACATGAGGCTGGTAAACCTAGTGGATGATATGGTTCATTGAACGGACTCCCCTTTCATAGCTTCCATCAACAGCCATCCCCTACCTCCAAAATTCAAAATGCCTTCTTTGGATTCATATGATGGAAATCACGACCTGTGCGATCACATTGCCACTTTTAAAACGACCATGCACCTTCGAGGGGTCTTAAACAAAATTGTGTGCAAAGCTTTTCCCACCACACTTAAGGGACCAGCGCAGATGTGGTTCAGTAAAATAACCTCAAACTTGGTAGGATCATTTGAAGAGTTGAGTAAGTTGTTTGTTAATAATTTCATTGGAGGGCAGCGCCACAAGCGTTCCTCTTCTAGTTTGCTAATTATAGAGCAAGGGAAAAACGAGAGTTTGCGGTCCTTTATTACCCGGTTTAATAGGGAAGCCTTGACGGTGGACGAAATGGATGACAAGTTATTGCTGGCCGCTTTCCACAATGGGGTCAATTCTGACTTGTTCATTCATAAGCTCTACGAGCAGGAACCGCAGACTATGGCCGAGCTCGTTCATTCGGCCCAGAATTTTAGGAATGCTGAGGACGCTATCATAGCCAAGAAAAGAAAAAGGGCAGAACGCTCAGAAGCGGGTCACCATCGTTACTCAAATCAGGGACCTCGTCCAAAGAAAGCTCGGGTAGACGAGAGGAAAGACAAGGATGGTAAGAAGGCGAGTTCCTCCACGAGGAATCAACAATACACGCCCCTGACTATGCCACTAGAGTAGGTTCTTATGCAGATCAAGGATGATCTGTCCTTGAAGTGGCCGGATAAGATGAAAGGAGACTCTAACAAGCGCAATAGGAGCAAGTACTACCGCTTTCACAGAGATCACGGGCACGACACGGACGAGTGCTTTGACTTGAAGCAGCAGATAGAGAACCTCATTAGGCAAGGAAAGCTAAGGAACTTCATTGGACGAGACCAAAGAGATGAGAACTGAAAGCTAAGGTGGAATAGTCATCACGACCCCCACTAGGAAAAATAAAGGTAATTATAGGAGGAAACTCGACAGCGCAATCATCCAAGTCAAGGAAGACATATCTAAAGGTGGTGCAGAACATCCAACTGTCTGGACGACCTCCTAAGACGAGGGAAGCAGATGAGCAGGCCGTTACGTTCACGGACGAGGAAGCAAGACGACTTCACCACCCACACGATGACGCGATAGTCATCACCCTACTCATTTCTGACTACATGACCAGAAGGGTGTTGATAGACAATGGCAGTTCTGCAGACATTCTTTACTACCCCATATTCCAGCTAATGAGGCTAGGACGAGATCAGTTTTGACTAGTGAATTCGCCATTAGTGGGATTTGGAGGAATGAAGGTGCAACCAGTAGGCACCATCACATTACCAGTGGTCGTTGGAACATATCACAGTAGATAACCAAGGAGGTAAATTTCCTTGTTGTTGATTGTGCATCGTCATATAATGCGATTATTGGAAGACCAACTCTGAATAACTGGAAGGCAGTAACCTCTACCTATCACTTGTCCATCAAATTTCCGACCGAGCACGGAGTGGGCCAAGCACAAGGAGATCAATTGGCCGCCAGAGAATGCTACTTAGTCATGCTGGCGATGGACGAGCACATGCAGGCAATGAGTATAGACGGAAGAAGGATTGCAGCGGAACCCACTAAAGTGTTGGAAGACGTCCCTTTGGACGAGAACTAGCCTGAGAAGTTCACTAGAATTAGGGCGAGCATGGAAGAAGGGGCAAAGCACGCTTTGGTTCGGTTTTTGAAGAAAAGCCTTGATGTCTTTACATGGAGTCATGAAGACATGTCTGGCATTGATCCAAGTGTTATTACTCATAGCCTGAATGTGTGCCCCTATTCAAAACCAGTGCGTCAAAAGAAAAGGGTTTTCGCTCCTGAGCGAGACAATGCCATCAAGGAAGAAGTACAGAAGTTGGTTGCCGCGGAGTTCATCTGAGAAGTTTATTACCCAGATTGGTTAGAAAATGTGGTCATGGTCAAGAAAGCTAACGGCAAGTGGCGAATGTGCGTGGACTTCACCGATTTAAACAAAGCTTGCCCCAAGGATAGTTACCCATTGCCACGCATTGACCAGCTGGTGGACTCGACGGCAGGTCACAAAGTGCTTAGCTTCATGGACGCCTTCTCAAGTTACAACCAGATACAATGGATGAAGCGGATCAAGAAAAGACCTCATTCATTACAAGCCAAGGGTTGTATTGCTATAAAGTAATGCCCTTTGGTTTGAAAAACGCAGGGGCGACTTACCAAAGGCTGGTTAACCACATATTCTGTCCTCAAATCAGGCGAAATGTGGAGGTTTACGTGGACGACATGCTGGTGAAAAGCCAGGACGAGGGCAATCATCTGAACGATCTTCAAGAGACTTTTGATACTTTGCAACAGTACAACATGAAATTAAATCCAAGCAAGTGTGCTTTCGGAGTTTTGTCGGGGAAGTTTTTGGGGTTCATGGTTTCGTACAGAGGAATTGAAGCAAATTCGGACAAAATCCAAGCGATACTAAATATGGAACCACCGAAAAATATCAAGGAAGTCCAGTCTCTTACCGGACGAGTCGCCGCCCTTAACAGGTTTGTGTCAAAAGCTACTGACAAGTGTTTGCCATTCTTTAAAGTCCTCAATAAGGCATTCGAGTGGACGGACGAGTGTCAAAGGGCCTTCCAAGACTTGAAGACATATCTCATGACAGCGTCGCTGCTGAGTCCGTCTGTACCTGGAAAAGAGCTGTATTTGTACTTGGCAGTGTCCCCACACGCAGTAAGCTCAGCATTGGTCAGAGAAGAGGGGAGAATCCAGATACCGGTTTATTACACCAGCTGTGCAATGAGAGGAGCAGAAAGACGATACCCGATGATGGAGAAACTAGCCTTTGCATTGATTACGGCTTCCAAGAAGCTGAGGCATTATTTCCAAGCTCACATCATCAACGTCCTAACAGATCACCCCATAAAAAAGGCAATGAACAAGTTGGAAGCTGCTAGACGGCTAATGCAGTAGGCTGTTGAACTTAGCGAGTTTGATATCAGATACCTTCCAAGGAGTGCGATAAAGGCGCAGGCATTAGCAGATTTCATCGCAAAGTTCACCCCTAGCCAGGATGACATGGACAAGGACGAAGGAGTTGAAAGGTGGGTGATTAATGTAGACAGATCGTCCACACTATATACAGGAGGGATTGGAGTTATACTGAAGTCCCCCGAGAGTGACAAGTTGGAGTACGCGGCCCGTCTACAGTATTAAACTACCAACAACGAGGCTGAGTACGAAGCACTACTCAAAGGATTGGAATTGGCTAAGTCCTTAGGGGCAGAGTCGATAACAATTGGAGGAGATTCTCAGCTAGTCATCAACTAAGTAAATGGAATGTGTGATACTAAGGAGGATCGGATGAAGAAATACCTCAGCAGAGTGAAACGACTCACACGAAATTTTTCAACGATAAGTTTTGTTCAACTCCCCAGGGAGGAAAATATGGAAGTGGATGCCTTGGCAAATGCAGCTTTGGCAGGAGTTGCGGACGAATTCGACAACATCCAGTATATGCCAAGCATAGACATTCCTGACATACAGCAGATAGAAGGAGGAGAAAATTGGATGAGTCTAATAGTAATTTATCCTAAAGATGGAAGGCTTCCAGAAGACAAAGATGAAGCTAGGAAGTTGAGGGTCAAGGCAGCCAAGTACGTCCTCATAAATGAAGTGCTGTACAAGCGAGGTTTTTCTCAACCTTATTTAAGGTGCTTGGCTCCTGACGAGTTAAACTATATTTTGAGGGAAGTTCATGAAGGAGCATGTGAAAATCATTCAGGAGCGAGATCACTAGTCCACAAGATCGTCCGTGCAGGCTACTATTGGCCTACAATGCAAGTAGATGCTAAGGCCTATTTCAAGGTATGTGACCAGTGTCAGCGTTATAGCAATGTCCCTAGACGGCCGTCAAAATACCAGACCCCAATGATGGCCCCATGGCCCTTTACACAATGGGAACTGGACATCCTAGGTCCCTTTCCCATGAGAACCAGACAAATGAAGTTTTTGGTGTTAGGAATCGATTACTTTACCAAGTGGGTAGAAGCCGAACCTCTTGCAACAATCACCCAACAAAACGTTAAAAATTTTGTATGGAAGAATATTCTATGTAGGTTCGGAGTACCCAGGGTATTAGTATCGGATAACGGACGTCAATTTGACAACGCACCCTTCAGGGACTTTTGCAAACATTTTGGAATCAAGAATCACTATTCCTCACCCTCCCACCCACAAGCGAATGGACAAGCAGAAGTAGCGAATCGATCCCTGTTGAAAATCATCAAGACTCGGCTCGAAGGGCAAAAGGGATATGGCCAGACGAGTTACCAGGTGTTCTTTGGGCCTATAAGACGACTGTACGAACTTTGACAGGAGAAACCCCCTTTAAACTAGCCTATGGAAGTGAAGTTGTCATACCAGTGGAAGTTCATATGGCTAGTCATCGAGTGATAGAGTATCAGGTTAAAGAGAATGGGGAACAACTTTGTCTTGATCTCGATCTTATTGACGAGGTAAGAATGGATGCGGAGCAAAGGACAGCAAGATACAAGAATCTTATGGCTAGACAGCATGATGCCATGGTGAAACCCAAACGGTTCAGTGTGGGGGACCTTGTCCTCAAAAGAGTCTCCTTAGCAACTAAGAACCCAGCTCATGGAAAATTGGGACCTAATTGGGAAAGACTCTACAGGGTAATCAACTACAAAAGGCAGGGGTCTTACTACTTGGAAGCTTTGGACGGGCGAAAGTTAGAACATTCCTAGAACGTGGAGCACCTGAGGAGGTACTATCAGTGATAAGTAGGGACGAGGGAAGTCAGTGACGAAGTTACAGCTATGGTCTACGTGTTCGCTTATATTTACTGCTGTGTTCTTACTACTACTATGGTGTGTATTAAGAATAAAAAGTGCACTAGTTCTTAAACTTTTACACCACTTACGAACCAGCTTACAAAAGACGAGGTTATGTATTTAAGTATTTTCTTAAGGCACTAGCTTCTAAGCGTGTGCCATATTTGTGGACAATGTTCATGTAATAATATGGTTTGGATTTTCAGTGTATTTTATGCACAAATCTAACTCCCATAATAACACCTACAAGGGGGCAAAACCCTAAGACGAATGAAAATATCTGGACGCAGGGATGTAACGTTCATAAGCATTCCTCAAGACGAGGATAAAGTAAAAAAAAAAAGGCTAAGGCATAAAAGGCATACAGTGAAGCTAGTCCATGGACGAGCATCTGGCCAAGACGCTCGGATCCTAGGACGAGGAAGGAGCACTGAAAACGTCTATACAAAAGACGGATGCCAACTGCCTAGCCCATGGACGAGGCAAAAGACGCATGATCATCATTGCCATTTCTGAGACGAGTTACACTTAGAAAAATTAAAAGATTAACAAAGACGTCCATACATAAGTAGATCTTCTATAAGAAAAACTCATAGACGACCATACCACACTTAGAGTGCTCACTTTTTAAAAGCCAACAACATCTAATGGTGAAAACAGAGCATAGGTTCGTCCATACAATAAAATTCAATACTAGATAAAAGTATATATTCATCGAAATTTAAAATAAGGGTAGACGACCAACGTCCAAAAACCCCTGCAAAGTAAGCCTTAAAAGGCAATTGTAAATAAACTTGTCCAGAAAATGTTGGACGAAATAATTGTATTCAAATACATTTGAAAAAGGTCCTAAAAACAGTGGACCAAAGCAAAGAAATAAAAACAAACACTTTAAACAAATAGTTAAAACAGTCTTCAGGCAGCGGGGACATCGGCATTAGGGTCATCCTGGGCATGCTTAGTCGAGGCATCGTCTTCAATGTTGATATCTTCAGAACTCGTCTGGAGAAAAGAACTAGTACCACCCCCTAATTGAAGCACGATAGAGCTAAAATCAACCTCGGGAAACTTTTCCTTCGCCTCCATGCGAAAATCTTCAAATCCGGCTGCATAGTTGGGGTCCAGAAGGTCGGTTAATTGCTTTGAGGCCCTAAATTCCTCCATAGCATCTTCCTTGGCCTTCTCAAGAGAATTGCTCAACTCGTCGGTCTTCTTCTGAAAGTGATCAAGACGAGTGTCTTTCTCTACTATGTAAGCTCTTAGCTCTTCGACGAGGTTCAGCAAGCCCTTGGTTTCCTCCTCAGCCTTAGCTGCTGTTTCAGCCCAGCCTTTACAGTCGTCCCTAGCTTCCTTTATCCTCCTCTCCAATAAGAGCCTCGTCTTATCCAGCTCAGTAGCCTATCTGGATGCGGCTATAAACTTGGACATAGCCTGCACAAGTGATTACGAATTTTTGTATAAAACAAAGGAAATAAGCGTATGATGAGGAAAGATATGGACGAAAAGAAAAAGAACGAAAAGAAGTTTATTTAATTACCTTGAAAAGGTCGTGGACACCTGAATGTTCGAACTCTCTCAAGGACATGTTATAGCACGCAGCCACATCCTCGCCAGAAACTGCCTTCTCAAACCTCTCCCAAGCCAAGTCCTCACTCTCGAGGAGGTTTGAAGCAACTTCCACAGGAGGCTGGGACGAGGTAGAAGCACCAATTTTAGACGGAGGAGTATGGGTAGGCTCAGACGACTCCACGTCCAGGATCTGGATGGACAGCGACTAAGACAGAGGAGGAATAGGGACAACAGGAGGGACGACCCCAGACTTGGACAACCTCATATGCTTCGCTCTCTTCTCCTTCAGACGGCTAGGGAGATTTTCAAGATTAATAGCCTTCGACAGGCTTCTCTTGTCACCGACAGCAGGACGAGCCCGAGTTTCAACGTCTTGCCTGCTGGCCTCGTCCATAACTCCCTTGCCCTTGTTCTCTTTCATAGTAGCCATTCCTGCAAAATAATAATAAATAAATAAATCAATATATATGTATCTATAATGGTATGGTAATGGCGATGGCAAGACGAACAAAATGACGAGGAAAATCTCAGGTAAAGAACTTACGTCGACGGATTGTAATTTCGTGAGCTAGAGCTTCTGGAGAGGGCTCAGGGCCAAGTCCCCAAGTAGCGAGACGTTGAAGGGTAACCAAAGAATGGAAGTCCCTCTCTGGGTGAAGACGAGCTTTTTGAACACGTCCTAAATAGAACTTGTTCAAAGACGGCCTTCTAACACCTGCAGTAAGGACGAGGAGTTTAATTAATATAGAACGACATATGATAAAGGTAATACTACAATATTGATAAGCATACCTTCAGGACGAAGGTTCCCTAACTCTCCTGTATATGGGGCAAATGGATCACTGCCCACCTCAACAGGGCGCTCTACCCAAAAACCAGAGATGAAGAAAAACTCCGTCTTCCAATTCCTATCTGATGTGACCAACAATTTTATTATCCTACAATCTCTTCTCCTGGCTGTAAATTGATAAAAGCCACGAGATTGGCTAATTTCAGAGGGTTTGTAGCAGAAAAGGAATTCGTCCACAGTAAGGGGACAATCCCCTTCAAAAACCTCTCTCCATAAAACTTGCATAGAGACGATAAGTCTCCATGCATTGGGATTGAACTGACACAGCCCTAACCCCAATCTAGTGAGCAACTCCCTAGCAAATGCATTGAGAGGCAACCTAAGACCTCCTAGAAGATAGGCCTCGTAGACTCCTATGCCAAAATGAGGCTGGCAACACCAATCATCACGGACGGCCAATATAGGATTTAGCTCATCTAGAATCTGATACCAGCTCCTAAGAGATGCTAATTTCTTCTTGTCTGTCTTAGCAGGAACCCCCACAGCACAACTATAGATGGTCTCAACCTCGTCCTTATGAGTGGACGAGGGTGCACTAGAGGGACCAGCCCCAGACCCAGACACCACTCTCGTCCTAAATTCCTCTTGAAAGACTTCTAAGGGAACCCCGGGAACCCCAGAAACGTACTCGTCTGTGGTGTTACCTCCGCTACTACTACTATTACTGCTAGAGCCACTGTAACTAGTTGAGTTGTGGTACTCGTCTATCTCTCTATCAACGCTATTATTAGACGAAGAAAAAACTTCAGACATTGTGGAAATTTAAGGGAAACCTAAAGACAAGTGTAAAGAGAATACCTGGCTCTAGACGAAGGGAAACTAGGGACGCTGGAATACTTCTAGACGAGGCGATGGACGAGGAATGTCAAACAAGAAAATTTGAAAAATACAGAGGGTATGGGAGGAAATCCACTATTTATAGGCGTTGAAAAACGGAACCTGGAACAACGTGCTCAATCAGGAAGAACCACGTGGCAACTTCCTCGAAAACATAAATCAACGCGACGGTTAACCAACGTAGTAATGACACGTGGCACAATCCGAAGCCAAGGGAGCTCAACCATCAAGATCGAGACACGTGGGGTGACATAATGAAACATGTGTCCAAAGACCAAGAGCTTTGGACGACCTTTGGACGAAGGGGCTGCTGATAGGGTACGATAGAGCGCCTACCCTAAAGTCGTCCATATAGGTCGTCTGTGACTCAGCCAGTATTGCAAGAACCCCTTTAAAAAACCTTACCTATAACTACCTCGTCCAAGCAGGAAGAAGCTTGGACGAGGTCTGCATGACCAGGGAACAAGACGCCTCGTCCTAAGAGTCGCGAAGCTCGTCCTGAAGGAAACTCGTCCATAGAAGGAACGACCCCTATTTCTAAACTAAGTGGGCTCGACAAGAAGATACTAGGACGAGGCTGTCATACTTAGGAAAATTTCCGAGTGTAATGTTACGACTCCTTATTACACGTATAACTTCCGGTAACCGTTGAGTAAGAAGTATATAACTTCTAAGCGGTTATAGAAGTTATCTTTAAATCCTTACACCTCCTTGAATCCAGGGGAGGTTACAAGTGTGATAACCGTCTATTAGAACACTATATAAACGCTCATTCAGACAAAACAAAGGTATGCGATACATTTTCCAAAAAGTTGGAACTCCGAAAATATAGAGAGAAAAAAACTAACTTCGTCATCGGAGGGTTTTTGGCCAGCAGCCCCGGTCACCTTTGATCGCTTTTCTTTCTTTTCTAGGCCATCAAAAGAGCAAGTAGTCCTTTCAAATCCGGAGCATCTAGCCTACTGATTTTCTTCGCATTATAACCAGGGTTCACCACTATGCCTTCCAATCAGGAGTTTAACCATCAACAACAGTTACAAAAGGATGGAATATAACTCCCGTGGTAGTTGTGGAAGTTACCTTTAACCCTCTAATCTCCTAAAATACAGGGGAAGTTGCGAATCTAATAACCGTTTCTGAAGCATACTATATAAACGCCCATTTAGACCAAACAAAGGTATGTTTTTACAATTCTTGAAAAGTTGGAACTCCAAAATTTAAGAGAGAAAACTAACTTTGGCATTGGAGGGTTCTTGGCCGGTCACCTTTGATCATCGTTCTTTCTTTTTCAGGCCATCAAGACAGTCACTAGTCCTTACAAATCCGAAACATCCAGCCTACTGATTTTTTTTGCATCATCAAAGTCAATGCTTAATTAAACACTAGGTATTAAATTTTACAAAACCATATTTGAGGATTTTAAATCTAAAACCTCAAATTAAGAACTACGAATTGGTTTGATCCCCATCAAGAGTACGTAGGAAACCTAAATAAATTATTAATTGCAGCCACAAATAAATAAAAACACATATCCCCTCAAACACAAAAAATAAGCAAATAAATTTATGTAGAAAGGCAACGTGATTGGAATCAAATGGTCTTCTCATGAAACAAGGGATTGTAATTAAGAGATACATTATCTTGAATGGACATTACTCACATCAATAAAACATATACGCCAATGCCTATGGGTGAAATTATGTTTGATGAACTTTATTAAATAAAAATTTTTGTTAAACATAATTTAAGAATTTTTGTCACACATCATTTGACAATCTTTGATAAAAATAATGTAACAATTATTTTTAAACATAATTTAACAATTTTGTTATACATAATTTAATGATTTTTGTTAAACATAATTTAACAATCTTTGTTAAACATGAGTTAAAAATTTTCATCAACATAATTTTTAGCACGCCCAGTGGGACCCATTCTCCTTTTCATCTCCAGCTATGTTTCTTATACATTAATTTTTGTGTTGTAAATAGGTTTTCCAATGGCTCCACAAGTGATTGTTTACTTCCACAAAATTCCTGCAACTACACAAGGAGCAAGTGGTGGTCGCATGACATTCACCCTTAATTGCCTTCCGTTAAATCTGAGGTACCAAATGATGAACACATGGCCAACATCCAAGTTTCGTCAATTTCAAATGCTTCAAGGAAGGGGAGGGCAAAAAAATTGCTAAAGCTAAAAAATCTCAAACTGCGGTTTCAAATGTGAATGACCCTAATACTATGGGTATGCCCCAAGGCTTCTCCCCATTCAAATCATGATTGGCTCTATCCCAATCACTTTGGGAACAACTAAGTCAAAGATGGGTGAAGTAGTCAATGTTGGGTGACGTAGACAAAGATGAAATTGAAAGCCTCTGTAATGCTTGAATATATTCTTTCAAAAAGGTATGTACGTTTTCTAATCCATGTATTATGGTTTTGTCTATGGTTTTTTTTTTTTTTTTTTGGAGCCTTTGTTTATGGTTTTCATTCTCTGTGCTGTATTTTTCCTTTAAATAAATATATTTCCTATATATATATATATACACTAACTAAACTCAGTTTGGATCCTTTTCCTTTGTGCAAAAAACTAACCTCCACATTTGTTTTTTTGTTTTTTTTTTTTTAATTTATAAATATTAGTCTTTGAGCACGCACTCATGCGCATGCCCAGAGACTCTTCAATTTTATTTTATTTTTTATAAAGGTTAATAATTTGCATCAATTATAATTTGGGATTACCACTTTTTTCAATCACAAAAATACCTAGAGTTGTGATGAGTGTTATGTATTTTGGATAAATTAATTTTTTTTATCACACCCCTGGGTATTTTTGTGATTGAAAAAAAATTATAATGGATGCAAATTATTAACTTTTTTCCCAAACATATATAAGTACATCTGAGCACGTGCGAAAGTTTGTTTACACATAATTTGACAATCTTTGTTAGACATAATGTAACAATTTTTGTTAAACATAATTTGACAGTTTTGTAAAACATAATTTAACAATTTTTGCTAAATATAATTTAACAATTTTTGTTAAACATGAGTCAACAATTTTCGTCAACATAATTTTTGGCACGCCTGGTGGGATCCATTCTCCTTTTCATCTCCAACTATGTTTCTTATACATCAATTTTTGTGTTGTAAATAGGTTTTACAATGATTCCACAAGTGAATGTTTACTTCCACAAACCTCCTGCAATTGCACGAGGAGCAAGTGGTTGTCGCATGACATTCACCCTTGACAGCCATTCCGTCAAACTTGAGGTACCAAATGATGAACACATGACCAACATCCAAGTTTCGTCAACTTCAAAGGCTTCAAGGAAGAGGAGGACAAGGAAAAATGCTAAAGCTAAATAATCCCAAACTAAGGGTTCAAATGTGAATGACCTTAATACAATGGGTATGGCCCCAAGGCATCTCCCCATTCATATCATGATTGGCTCTATCCCAATCACTTTGGCAACGACTGAGGCAGTGATGGTGACGTCAACTAATGTGAAATTAAAAACCTGTTTAACTCTTGAGTATATTCTTTCAAAAAGGTATTTACGTTTTCTAATCCATGTATTATGGTTTTGTCTATGATTTTTTTTGGTTCTTTTTTTTTTTTGTGGAGCCTTTGTTTATGGTTTTCATTCTCTGTGCTGTATTTTTCCTTTTAATGAATATATTTCCTCTATACAAAAAAACAAAAAACAAACTAACCTCAGTTTGATTCCTTTTCCTCTGTGCAAAATACTAACCTCCACATTTTTTATTATTATAAATATTAGCCTCTAAGCACGCGCTCACGCACATGCTCAAAGACTCTTATATATATTGGTAAAGGTTAATAATTTGCATCTATTATAATTTAGGATTATTACTTTTTTCAATCACAAAAATACATAGGGATGCGATGAGTGTTATGTCTTTTTGATGAAATAATTTTTTTATTACACCCCTAAGTATTTATGTGGTTGGAAAATGTAGTAATTCTAAATTATGCCATTATATGCTTAAGAATTTTTTGTCCGAGGATGTGGGTGATGTGGCTTACGACAACACCTAATATTATATGGGTGACATTTTTTTTTATGATGGAATGGGTGGCGTGTTTTAATTATTTAGTATTCATCTAGCAATTCACATTGACCAAGATGAGTGGAATGGCCGAAATGAAAATTTTAAAATGTTAAGAGAAAAAAAAAATCTCAACAATAAAAGGCCAATAGTCTTATTATTAGCAATATTGCCTCACTATCTAACAACTTTATCCTCTCTCTTATTTGGTTTGGCTTGTGCCCATCTATGGTGATTGGTGATGAATGACAATGGTGTCCTAGCAATGGTGGAGAGCAACAATGGTATCATGTTAATGGTTAGGAGCATCAGTGGGGGAGGAGAGATTCAACTTAAGTGCATTAATGGTCAGGAGTGGCAATGTGGCTGCAATAATGGCAGGGTTGGCCCTAGACATTTTGGGTCCTAAGGCGAGAATTAAAAATTGGACATTTTTTATATTTATATATTAATTAAATTAATATTTATTTAATATTTTTATATTATAATATATTTAATTTAAAATCTATTTCTCTTGTCCTTTGAGATGCAAATTGACTAATTAAATTTTTGTATTCAAGTTCTTCTAACATCTTCTTTTCAATCGATAATATAGCTAATCCACTTAATCTTTCTTGGGACATTATCGATCTTAAATATGATTTTATTAATTTTAATTTTGAAATTGTATTATTTCGTTATCTTCTAACTCTTTTTGGTGAATTTCTTTTTCATTTGTGATATTTTCTTCTAAATTTTGTGTTATATTTTGTTTATTACTAATAAAAAATTTATCCATTGATCATTTTTTAGACTCAATTAATTTTTTTTCTTTTTTTAAGTTTTTCATATCCAGATGCATATTTTCTAGTAGACATTTCTAATCAAACAATATATTTATAAAGATTAAAATAAAAAATAACTTTCAAGTGTAGAGCAAATGAGAAATAGAACTTGATTTATATAAAAAGTATTGTTGTAATTTCACCGAACAATAACAAGTTTTTAGCAATCTCAACCTGCATAAATAAAGACTTATTCAATATATTGCCACTAACTAAAATATATATATAAACACAAGATTAAAATTTAAAAAAAAATTAAGCACAAGCATAATAAAAATTTAAGCACAACTATAACACAACAAGGCTTATTAATAAGACCCACCCACGAAATAACACTAAACAAATCCTATCTAATCAGACTAATCTATAACCCAAAAAGAAAAAAAAAAAAAAAAAAAAAAAGCAAGCAGCAGGGTTTATAAAAAAAATAAAATAAAAAAAAACCAAAACTGATCAACAAAACCAGGCCCAATCTTTAATCTTATTACAAAGCTGATCATCAATGCACTTAAGCTGAATCTGTCCACCCCCACTGATGCTTCTAACCATTAACATGGCACCATTGTCACTCTCCACCATTAACGTACCAAATCAAACTATTATGGTGCATCGCACCTTATGTAGATTCGGTGTCCACCCTTCCATAAGTGAGGTGCAATTAGGCATGAGCACAAATCGCCCTTGTTGGTGTGATGCAACCCTGCCCCCCATTAAAACCAGCATCTTACATTGCGAATAGCCCTAGAAATACCCATACTTGTTTTGCAATATGGTACTCGGTGTCCACATCTATCCTAGTTTCTCCCCATATAGACAACATTGAACCATTGTCAAAGATCATTTCATCTATAATTTTATCTATAATTTGCGTATTTCTCTAGAAAACCATTGAATGTCTTAACCTAACCCCCCCCCCCTCCCCCATCCAAACAATTTGACACCACAACTACAACATTAGCATTGTTTCCACCCACGAAACCTCACTTATGGAATGGTGGGCATCGATCTACACAAGGTGCGATGCACCATACCAATTCCATTTGGTAGGTTAGTGGCTTTGAGCAACAAAGAACAAAGAGGAGAAAGGGCTACATGGTGGCAATGGAGAATGGTGGCTTCGAGCGGTGGAGGCAAAGGTAGAGAGAGAGAGAGCGAGAGAGAGAGAGAGAGAGAGAGAGAGAGAGACTGACTAATTGAGACTATGTTGGTTTGTCGAAGTGATGTGAGAGAGAAACTGAGAGCATTTAGTGTTAGTGAACAATTTATGAGGTTGAGATAAGAGAGATTCAAACATGTGGCAGAGAGAAAAAGAGGTAAAAATTATATAATCTAAATAATGTTGTTTCAAGTTTAGCTTTGTTTCTTAGAGCATCCACAGCAGTGGAGCTAAATTTTTAGCAATTTAGCTCCACAAAAAGTTACTTTATTTATTTTATCTATTCACTTTACAAAACATGCCACAGCAGTGGATCTATTTTAGCTTTCAACACAATAAAATAACATAAACATCACAATAAAATAATATTTCTACTACAATAAAATAATACATCTCACAAAACAAAAAAACACCACAAACCGATCCACCACCACTGCCAGCCAACCAAGATCAACCGCCCAGAACCATCCACTGCCAACCAACCACTACACAAATTACAAAGAAACCCACACCAACAAACCTACACAAATTACAGAGAAAAACCACCACACCAACACAGCCACAGAAAAACCCACGAACAGGTCGGCGGTGAGACGGACTGGGCGAGATGGGTCGGCGGCGTGGGACAGTGACGTGGGCGATGAGAATGAGGATCAGCGGCAAAATGGAGGACTGGGCGAGATGGGTCGGCGATGAGGCTCGGCGATCCAGAACTTATCGGCGGCGAGGCTCGACGATCCAGACCTTATCGGTGGCGAAGCTCGACGATTCAGCAAGAATCGTCGAGCTTGAGAGAGTTGAGACGGCGTCGGCGTGGGTCTCAGCTGATCGGCGTGGGTCTCAGCTGACGTTGAAGACGGCGTCGGCGGCGGTGGCGGTGAGCTTCAGAGAGTGACCATGATGAGAAAGAGAAGGAGAGAGTTCCGGAGTGAATGACCGTGAAGAGAAAGAGAAGGAGAGAGTTCCGGAGTGAATGAAGAGAAAAGAGAGGGTAGAGTGAAATGGTCTCAGCTGATCTATTGTTTTTTAATCCCATGTCCGAATAAAAAACTATTTTTTTTTTATAACTTTCAGCTACATTGCTCATGTATTGATACATGAGCACTGTAGCGCAAAGGTAAAAAATTTTAGCTTTGCCTCCACTGCTGCAGGAGGGTTTTTGTGGTTTGAGTGGAGCTAAAATAGCAATATAGCTATTTAGCTCCACTGCTGTGAATGCTCTTAATACACACACACACACACACATATATATATATATATATATATATATATATATATATATATATAACTAAAATCACGTTGTTTTAGACCTAAAATAAAAGATTCCAACTCTTATTTTCATGAATGATTCCAACTCGATCTTATTTTCATATTTCAATTTTATGAAAAGAAATAATCTTTTAACAAAATTGTCAAATGGGTTGAAAATTTTTCAAAAGATTTTTTATCCCATTGAAGCTCTTTTAGGCCGCCCAAATATGAATGGTCTATAGTTTCTCATTAAGAGACTAGTCACTTTTATATGTTCATAATTATTGCTTAAGGTTGAAACTTGAAAGGACAAGAGAATCAGTACATCCATCACAACACAAAATACAATTTTTTTTTATCTTTTTAAATTGTAATTCGATTGTTATAATAAGTGAATGAGGAAAACTCCAACCTATCTAAACGATGTCACTGAGCTAAAAGGCTCTTGTACAACACAAAATCCTATATTACTCTCAAGCACCTAAATTTCATCGGATATGGATTGTTTGTAATATAATATAACAAGTGTGCTTTTTAGCAGCTTCTAAATTTTGTATTAAAATAAAATACAGAGAATAGAACAATCAAGAACAATTGAAAGTTGAGTTTTCTCTGTAACATTTGTGTGGTGGGAGTTTGCGCCCTCTTTCAAGTTCCAACTCCAGGCTTTGAATTGTCCCAAAAATGATAGTAACCATTAATTCAAATTAATCTACGTAGACTTCAAGCAGATTAGTTGGGTTGTATGACTTTGAAATCTTCCT
Source organism: Castanea sativa (assembly GCF_040712315.1). Classification (NCBI taxonomy): domain Eukaryota; kingdom Viridiplantae; phylum Streptophyta; class Magnoliopsida; order Fagales; family Fagaceae; genus Castanea; species Castanea sativa. The sequence continues at coordinate 33,598,742 of NC_134016.1, read as the reverse complement.
CTTCTTTATCGTGCTTCATGGGCTTGAATCATAAGGAAGTAAAGGAAGGAGAGAAGCTTCGATCCAACGAGGAAACTAGAAAACTAGGAAAAACATACAGCCATCTCATTCAACCTGCCCCTGATTTGGGTTTAATCTTCAACAAAATGGGCACTCAACCACGGGAAACTTGACAAATGGCCAATTTCATTCCGACATGTATGGAGGCATAGAGCCTAAAGTCAATGGCATTATTCTAAATAGAAAAAATGTTTCCACAACCTGGAAAATGTTGCGAATCCCGGTCAACCCGAAACCAAGTTCCCCACTATATGTATGAATATACCTTTCTTCTCTAAACTTACATCTAAAACAATTTTCTCTTGAGTGTATTAACCATGGCTGTACCTAGCAAACTTGTGCTTTTCATTGCTGTCCTTGTTGCTTCATGCACCACAGACACAGAGGCCTTGAAACTCAAAAAAACCCATATCCAATTCTACATGCATGACATAGTTGGTGGCCCAAAACCAACTGCAGTCCAAGTTGCTCGCCGGTTGTCCAACTACACTGGTTCAGACCCAATAGCAGCCATGTTTGGGTCTGTTTCAGTCATGGACAACCCGCTAACAGTCACACCCAACCCAAATTCAACAGTGATTGGACGTGCTCAAGGGATCTATGCCATGGCCTCACAGCACAACGAGTTCAGCCTTCTCATGACACTGACATATGGGTTCATCAGTGGACCATATAATGGCAGCTCTTTTAGCGTGGTGGGCAGGAATCCAGTGATGAATGAAGTGAGGGAAATGCCAATTGTTGGAGGCACAGGGATTTTCCGACTTGCTCGTGGGTATTGCTTTGCTAGGACTTATTCAATGTACCAAATGGATGCAGTGATTGGGTACAATGTGACAATACTGCATTACAATGTGACAGTGTGACCATTTGTAACAATTTCGACCAGTCATGGGTTAAGGGTTCCTTATACTATAGAGAAAAATAATAAAAATTATGAGTGGAATGTTTTTCTTCATGAAAATCGATTTATTATTATTATTATTATTATTAATGGAATACAATAATAATATTAATTGCACATTACTTCATGAATTTAAACAAATTTTAAAAGTTATACATGTTGATTATGGTGTAGATATTTGTATTATTTGATAGGACAAGATCATCCAATCGTATGGTCAATTAAATGCTTGGTTGGACAAATCCAGTTATATGAACGATCTTCTCAATTGGAAATATGGGAGCTCTACCATTTTATCCTCGATACTCTTTCAACTTGAGGAGCAAAGAAGGGATAATCCAATAACCGAATGAATTAATTGCTAGAGGCTGAAACCCTTGCCATTATTAAGGTAATTCCCCCAATCTTGCCCATGATAGTGAAATCAACATCCTTTTGACCACAAACAAGGCTATGGCTAAAATTAAGGAGTAGCCTGTGCCATAATCAACCCTAAAATTTCTCAATCCTTCCCCCAAAATTAAGTACGAGATAACTATTATATTATACTAGCCTCGTTACACAGGTTTCATACGTGTGATGGGGCTTTTTTTTTGTTTAATATCATAATTTTCCATTCATCTCAATTTGAGACATTTCTCTCTTTTATCCAATTAAACCACACACCAATATAAATAAATAAATAAATCATCAAAAAGAAAAAGGGAGTACTTTAAAAATCACATTTTTTAATAATTCAAAAATAAAGAAAAAGAGATTTGAAAAAATAAAACAAAAACCAAAAACCAAAAACAAAAACGTGGGATTAGAATTTAGAAGAAGGAAACCGAGAGAGAGAGAGAGAAACGTTTAAGTCTTGATAAAGGAGAAAAAATGGAGAAGAAAAAAAAAAGTAAAAACATTGGGCTTAGTAGTCATATTTTATAGCAAAAAAAAAAACTTGTGTCTTTACTTTTTATATATAATTTTTATTTTGAGGGTTTTGGATCCTAGTCCCAAAAAGCAACAGGACTAGGGCCTAGAAAGCCCAACACAATGAATTTGTAGAAAGTGGGCTTATAGTCTGGGTTTCAATAGAAGGACCAACACGCATAGTGGATTAAGGCTAGTAGGGAAGTAAAGAAAATTAAGTTGTATGCGAAGAAAATCACTCCGAAGAGTAGTTCTTGAATATATTTCGTCAGACTTGGTTACAATTTCTGTTCTAGATTGCTACAGTGTCTTCTTCCACAATTTTTTAGATCCCTCTTGCCTGGAGGATCCCTTACATTATATAGCCTCTCTCCATTGATCTTGGTCCTCCATTTGTTAATCATGCAGGCCACTACTTGAGTGATTGTCCCATTAGACACCTTCCCAAGTCTTCTATGAGTTGCGGCAACCAAGACAACATTGTTCAGGGGTCCTCTCCACATAAATGCGGCCAGAGGGTTTGGTGAGATGCAATTAATGCGGTGGTAGCTCCCATCCCTGCAGACACAAAAGGCTTGGCCCCCTTCCTAGGGTTCTTCCCTTATAGCGTGGCCTCCTTTGATGATATGGCTAGAGCTCGCCACCCTAACCTCATTATCTGAGGGGATGGTCTCCTCGGAACTACACTGGACTCCTCAGCTGCGGACATGACACGTGGCATTGCTATTTTATTAAATTTTTGTACCCTACAATAGCCCCTCAAAACTCCAATTTTTTCCCTCTTGTCCAAGAAGAAAAATGGAGTTTTGACCTTGAGTAATTGCTTCCACATGGTTATTCGAATTTCCCATGTGAGAGTGTCACTTCGCATGTCCTGTAATCGCTCCTAGCGCTTCAAAGTCCGCAACGTCTCATTTAATGCTCCAAGTGGCGCCTTGTCTCCCACGTCTTACAATGAGATGGAGCTCCTATAGTTGGGAAATCTCCTCGAAATTTGGAGCGGGATAACTCCTGCCCAACTCTGCCTCCTATATAAGGCGCCTAGGGGATTCATTTCTCCAACTTTCCAAATCTTCAAACTTTCAAGACTCTTCAAATCTTCAGACTCTCAAGAACCTCCTGAAGTGACTCCTGCCTTTATTTTCGTAAGTTCTTTCCTTCTTAGGTTCTTTTCTCCTCGGCCAGTCTCCTCGGCCCTCTATTCTCTATTTCCTTTCCTCACAAAAAATTCTTTCACTTCATCTTAGCTTACTTAAATGGGTAGGTTTGCTCACCTACTTGATTCTCCCACCAGTATGGAGGGTTTTAGGGCCTTGTATCACATTCCCCAGGGCGTTTCCCTACGGTACTGCCCTTTGGGGGGGATAAATTGACCTTAGGAAAAAGGGGGAAGTAGTTATTCCCATGATCTCCTTTATAGAAGGGGGGATGAGGCTACCCATGGGGAGGGTGACTAGGGACTACTTGCTAGCCTATAGGATCTGCCCTCACCAGTGCGCGCCCAACCTATTTAGGCAATGTAGACACTCTCAACGAGCAAATGGGGTTAGGCCTTACCTGGCACCACGTCGTCTAGATGTACGAGTGTCATCTGCTCGCAGATTCGAGATACTACCTTAAGTCTAGGTCTTCCAATGTTAGGCTCGTCTCATGTCTCTTCAAATCCAACAAGGGAATGAAAGATGATTTTCTGATTGTCTCGGGTGAATGGCATGACGGTCTTCACTGCCTAGTCCAAGAGGGAGAGCCAAGTGGGGTACCCTAGGTTTAGGTCTTTTAACATGGGCACTAGTTCTGTAATTTCGCTACTTTCTCCTTTCCATTAGTATTTTGTTTCTTTCTGATGGAGAGCTTCATTATTCTGACTATGGTTTTACCTCTTGGCTGTTTTTGCAAATAAAAGATACGTAGCTCCCAATATCAGCTTCATCAACATTCCCGATCTCAATAGAGTGTTGAGATCCGAGGTATTTGTAAGAAAGGATAGACAGCTGAGAGCTATCCATCTCATCCTCGACTTCGAGCCCCGATCCGACAAGTTCTAGGACGTGGGCCATGTGATCAGAGCCAGAGATCCTCGGTTGGCTTGAATAGACGTCACAACGCTTGGATTCTTGACCTAAAAAGATGTTGTGCCAGTTGGGTTGCCCTCCCATTGTTCTTTCTGTGAAGCAGCGGTTCCGAGAGAAGAGACAACTTCCTTGCGCCTGTCACTTGAGACTAAGATAGACCAATTTTAGCTTGAGAAAGGGAGAAAGGAGCAGGGAGTGATCCAAGTCTCGGATTCGGAGGACAAGCTTGACAGGTCTTCGAGTGCTCGTGCCTCCAGATTTGTCATTGTGCACGCAATTATCAGCTCAAAAGGAGAAGAAAAGGAAATGTCTCTAACTAGGAAAAGAGGTTTGTGTGATCTCCTCGCGGACAAGGCCAAAGGGTCGACGCCCAAGGACACCTCGGGGTCTCAGCCTCCTCTTACTCTTCCCCCTCCTCTAGTCAACCCATTTACTCCTGCCAATCTAAAGAAGAGGAAAAAGGAGAAGGAGGTGGTTGAGGTGGAGGAGTTGGTCCCTTAAAAGAAGGGGGTTTCCTTCAAGAAGCAGAAGACGGCCAAGGGTAAGAGGAGGGCCTCCTCGGTGGAAAGCAAGGAGGACCAGAATGTGGCCGAGGTGTACTTTCAGAACCCAGCATGGGACCCTCAACTGGAGCTGGATAGGGCATCCATACCATGGAACTCCAGCATTAAGGAGTTCTAGAAAAGGCATGCCCACTACCTCACTGAAGCCCTAGAGCAGCCCCTCTTGCTGTCAAAGGATATGTCTGCGCTGAAGAATGTGATGCAACCAGACCTCTTTTTGTTCCTAAAGAGGGATCTGGCCTTGGTAAGTTTCTCGACATGCCTTACTAGCATCATGTTAGGCCACCTTTCTCTTACTCAATAACGTACTCCTATGTCGTTTTTGTGCAAGCCATCCAAGAGGTATTTATGGCCGAGGAGTGGGTGAAAGATGCCAGGAATAAGGCTAGGATCGAGGCCAACCTCGGCGCTGAAACCAGCAAGGCCTTGGGCGCCGCTAAGCAGAAGAACCAGGAGCTCACTACAAATCTGACCGTTGAGGAGAGGGCACGGAAGAGCGCTGAGGCTAGTTTGAAGAATGCCTAGGACCAAGCTGAGGAACAGCGCAAAAAGCTCCATTATGTTGAGATAGAGCGGGCCACAGCCTAGTAGAAGGTCCTGGATCTGAAGGCAAAAATGGAGAAGGCCAAGAAGGCTGCTCGGGCAACTAAGGAAGCTGTGGATGCCTCAAAGCAGAAATTCTACGCCCTCAAGGAGTAGGAGACTAAGGTCCGTTTGGCAGAGAAGCTGACCGAGGTGTGCAAAGATTACTACCGAGAGGTGTGGACAGAGGCACTCAACTTGGCTGGGGTCCCTGCTGCTTCAGAATGGAGAAAAGCCAAGAATATCTACTGCCCCCTAGACATCTGCGAAGCTCCGGCAACACTTGTGGATCCTGGAGCAAATGTTGTCTCTGCACCAACCACCCCTGAGTAGCCCTCTACGACCCAGGTCTCCCTTACTCCCCCTAAGGTCTCCAAAGGACCTACCAAGGTTGGTGACCAAGGCCAAGGGGTGGAGGTGGCCAAGAGTAAGGGGGCTAGTCAGGGCGGTTCTCGGCCAAAGGACAAGGGCAAAGGTAAGAAGGCCAAGCCCCTATCAAAGGCCAAGGGTCCAGAAGCAGCTTCCAAGGCCAAGGATGTTGTTCTCAAGGCAAAGGAGGTTGATCCCAAATCTAAGAAAGCCGATCCTAAGGCCACTGACCCTCTTACCCCCCAGCCATGCAGCAAAGAAGACCCTCCTGCTCCAGCCAAGGCCTAACGTGGGACCATTTTTCTTATTCTTCTTTTGTACCTTTCTTTTGTTGTGGCAGTCTGCCACTGTTTACGATATACCCTCTCTTTTGTTCAATGAAATGACATTAATTTTTACTTTATGAATCTTTGTTTTTCCTGTAATGTTTGTCTTTGACCAGCTGTAGTTATTGTTTTGTCCCTTGCTGAAAGGTTAAATTGATGACACTTCCAAGGGTGAACACCCATACTTTAACAAAAGCCAATAGTAATGAATTGTTGTTAATTAAAATAAATCAAATCCACGTAAACAGTGAGAAAAATAGCTATGTGTTGGCACCAAAAACTGCATAACCAGTAGGGATGTCTAAGCCCTTCGAGACAAGCAAAACACTTAGTAGGAAAAAAAAGGATGTTTGGGGTCTTTTACCTTAGAAGTACCTTATGAGTGTACCTCAAAAGTCTTTTGACCCAAACCCAAGGAGAGTCCTCTTCTTTTCTGGGTGATGCATATGCCGAGGTCCCATCCTTGGTAAAATTTCAAAGTGTTATTTTACTCAAGGTATGTGGTCAGAGATCCTGCTTGGTACTCTTATGATTAAAGAAGTGTTAATTTACCCAAGGTATGTGGTCCGAGAGGGCCAGACATGACCAAGGTTCTGTTTAATATTCAGACAGGTAGTGGAGAGCATTAATTTACCCAAGGCATGTGGTCTGAGGGACCAAGCATAGCCAAGTTTATGTTTAACGCTTAAGCAAATAACCAAGAATATTCATTTATCCAAGGTATGTGGTCCGAGGAGCTAGGCATGACCAATGTTTTAATATTCAAACAAGTAATGAAGAGTATTAATTTACCCAAGGCATGTGGTCCGAGGGACCAGGCGTAGGCAAGGTTCTGTTTAATACTTAAGCAAATATCCAAGAATATTAATGTACCCAAGGTATGTGGTCCGAGGAGCCAGGCATGATCAAGATTCTATTAATATTCAAACAAGTAATGGAGAGTATTAATTTACCCAAGGTATATGGTCTGAAAGACCAGACATAGCCAAGATTCTGTTTAACACTTAAGCAAATAACCAAGAATATTAATTTACCCAAGGTATGTGGTCCAAGGAGCCAGGCATGACCAAGGTTCTGTTTAATATTCAAACAAGTAATGGAGAGTATTAATTTACCCAAAGCATGTGGTCCGAGGGACCAGGCATAGCTAAGGTTCTGTTTAGGACTTAAGAAAATATCCAAGAATATTAATTTACCCAAGGTATATGGTCCGAGGAGCCAGGCATAACTAAGGTTCCGTTTAATATTCAAACAAGTAATCAGGAAGACACATAACTTTGACAGAAACATGACAGAATTGCCTTCCATTAATAATAATACCTTCGTAAATTATTTACATTCCAAGGGCGTGGTACAGTATGACCCTACCCAATTAAGCCCTAACTTTTCCCATGCTAGGTTTTTTGTAGTACCTAAAAACTTTCTCAATACCAGGTCTCTAGGGGCTAATGGTCTTAACTTCACATTGGAGTCATATCCCTGTTTGAGCTTCTGCTGATAATATGATAATTGAACCATTGCCCTTTTCTCTTCGTTCTTCAATCAAATCCAAGTTTTTTTCTAATAGGTTATCATTGCTGTCCGGAGTGAATAAGCTCGTCCTCAGCGTTGGGAACCCTGTCTCTAGAAGGATCACAGCCTTGGCCCCATAAGTCATTGAAAATGGTGTTTCCCCTGTAGACCTACGAAGGGTAGTCCGATACGTCCAAAGAACATGTGGCAGCTCTTCTACCAATTTACCCTTTGCATCATCCAAGCTCTTCTTGAGTCTATTTACTATGACTTTATTGACAGCCTTGGCATGTCCATTCCCTTCTGGGTAAGCCGGAGTTGAGTTTCTGTTATTGATCCCCAATTCACAACAGTATCTTTTGAAGGTTTTGCTGTCAAACTGAAGTCCGTTATCCAAGATGAGGGTATGAGGAATCCCAAATAGAGTGACAATAATCTTCCACACAAACCTCTTCGCATCCACATCCCTGATGTTTGCCAATGGCTCCGCTTCAACCCACTTGGTGAAGTAGTTAGTGCTGACCAAAAGCCACCTTCTATTTCCTGCTGCTTTAGGGAAAGGCCTTACGATGTCCAAGCCCTACTGAACGAAAGCCTAGGGATTAGACAAGGGGCTAAGCACACCCTCTAGCTGATGAATGTTTTGAGCAAATCTCTGGCATTGATCGCACTTCTTCAAGTACTCTTGTGCTTCCCTTTGCATGTTTGGCCACCAGTATCCCTGAGTGAGGGCCTTGTGAGATAGCAACTTGCCTCCCGTATGGCTCCCACAAATCCCCTCATGTAGCTTCTCCAAGAGTGGCTCTACCGTGTCAAGGTGGACGCATAGCAAATACGGTTTAGAGAAAAAGCACTTGTACAACTTCTAATCCTCAAACAACCAAAAATGAGGAGTTTTTTTCCGCACCTTATTGGCCTCCACCTTCCCTTCAGGCAAGACGTCATCCTTGAGGAACAGCACAATAGGATCCATCCAACTAGGCCCTACCTTAACTTGATGGATCTGAGCCTTCTCCCTCCTCGAATCAGTGGGTCTATACAAATCCTTGACCAGGATAATTTGAGGTAAGCTTTGTGTCAAGGAGGTTGCGAGCGTGGCAAGAGAGCCTGCATGCGTGTTTCTACTTCTAGGGATTTGCTGCAAGGTGAAGGACTCGAACTCTGATTGCAAGTGCTTGGCTTAGCTCAAATATCCTTGCATTCTCAAATCCCTAGCTTCCAACTCTCCATTTACCTAGCCAACAACCAGCCTTGAATCTGAGAACACCTCTACTGTTGTTCCTCCCATTTTCTAAACCATATCCATTCCAACCAGCATAGTCTCATACTCGGCCTCATTGTCCGTGGTCGAGAATCCCAATCTCAAGAATTTCTCGATAATGATCTTCTCAGGAGATATCACAACTAACCCCACTCTAGACCCCTTTTGATTGGTAGCACCATCAACGTATACCCTCCAGGTCAGAGGTTCTTGCAATGACATCATCCCAACTGATTTTCCATCTTTGTTTTGCTCTCCTTCTCCCTTTTCCAAAGGGGATTCAATAAACTTAGCCACCAAGTCTGCGAGGACCTATCCCTTGACAAAGATACGAGGCATGCACTTGATATCAAAAGCCCCCAAGATCGTACCCTATTTGGAAATCCTTCCCATATAATCAGCTCTTCGAAGCAGGGATTGAAGAGGAAGTTAGGTCAAAACCATGACTGTGTGAACTTGGAAGTAATGGGGGAGCTTGCGTGTGGCATGCACCACTGCCATAATGGCCTTCTCTAAGGGTAGGTAGCATACCTCTGCTTCATGCAATGAATTTCTCACATAATAAACCGACATTTGCACTTTGTCGTCGTCTCGTATCAGTACTAAGCTCACAGCATAAGAGGCCACAGCAACATAAACAAATAGATCCTCCTCCTCCTCAGGCCTGGACATAATATATGGCTGAGAAAGATATTCCTTTAGCTAATGGAAGGCCAAGGTACACTCCTCGGTCCATTCAAATCCCTTCCACTTATGCAACAACTGGAAGAAAGGCCTACATTTATCTGCCAGCCGAGAGATGAATCGGTTTGGAGCAACAGTCATCTCTGTCAACTTCTGGACCTTTTTGGGATTTCGAGGAGGCTGCAAACTGTTAATTGCCTTGATCTGGTCAGGGTTGACTTCAATCCCAGGATAAGTGACCATGTAGCCCAAAAATTTACTCGAGCCGACTCCAAATGAACACTTGGAAGCGTTAAGGCACAATCTATGCCTCTTGAGTATTTCAAAAATGCTCCCGAGATAGCCCACATGCTCGGATACTACCTTACTTTTTACCACCATTTCATCTATATAAACCTCTATATTTTTGCCCAGTTGTGGCTCAAACATCCTGGTCATCATCCTCTGGTAAGTGGACCCTGCATTCTTTAATCCAAAGGGCATCACCTTGTAGCAAGGAAGTCAATACCGTACTAGAAGCTGTTCTGGTTTGGCCAGCGGTACGATATATTTCGGGTACCGGTCAATACCGGTATACCGTTTCGAGTTTATCGCTATTTTATATATATATATATATAAACACACACTCATTAGGACCCTAATAATTTTTATATATATACTAGCAAAGAAAATTTATAAGTTTAAAGTTTTTAAAAAGTTATTTAGCAAAGATATAAATTATAAATTATATATATATAGCCCAATTCATCATTAGCCTTCTACAATGGCCCAATCCATCACATATAAATCTAAATTATTTAATCATTATATATAATAAAAAAAATAAAAAATAAAAAAACTTTGGAACAATTGTAAATGAGTCAAACTGTTAAGGACCCACCAAACTCACATGAATTCTATTTAGAATTCAATGCCTTGGTTTAACTTTTACCACAACCACATGTTATTTTCAAAAGGATAAACATAGCCACAAGTTTTGAAAATGCATTGAGAAGCCAAACGCACAGAGTCAGAGATGAGAAGGCTGGTGTTAAGCGAAGAAGAGGAGAATACGGGAAAAAAAAAAAAAAAAGTAAGAACGAGAGATTCTGTACTAACAGAACGAGGCCATGATGCAGCGGTAGGCTCTGCCAGAACTTCATCATTGTCTCAATGTCACAGATCTACGGGTTTTTGCAAGCAAAAATGATTTCGGCCGGAAAATAATATTTCAGCCGGAATGACCGAAACGCCTCGAAACAGCCGAAATCACCCGAAACAGTCCAGCATAAAAGGCGGTACGAAATGGAGGGGTCACCTGTACTGGTTTGGTCGTCGGAATGATATATTTTGGCCATACCGACCGATACGGTACAAAATAAACTTCACTGCCTTGTAGTGGTAGTTTCCCGTAGGCATAACAAAAGCTGTCTTCTCCTAATCATCCAAAGCTAACGGTATCTAGTGGTATCCTTAAAAGGTGTCTAAGAAGCACATAGAGGGTGGCCCGCAGTCGCATCCACCAACTGGTCTATCCGAGGCATGGGGAAGGGATCCTTTGGGCAGGCCTTATTTAGGTCTGTGAAGTCCACACATACTCACCACCTCCTGCTTTTCTTCTCCACTACCACTGTATTGGCCTACCACTCGAGGTAAAATACCTCTTTAATAGCCCCGACCTGCTTGAGCTTGATCATTTCCTCCCTAACGGCCTCAGAATGCTCCTTAGAGGAACGCCGAGATGGTTGCCTTTTGGGGGTGACAGATGGATTGAGGTTCAAGTGATGGTAAATGAAGCTAGGATCCACCCCAGGAGCTTCATAGGCGCTCCACGCAAACACGTCGAGGTTATTCCTAAGAAACATTATTAGCACCTCCTTTCTCTTGGGGAAGCAACTGAACTCCAATTTGGAAGAACTTGCCCTCGTTATCACCAACAACAACTCTTTCTAGCTATTCACACTCTGCCTCTGCTACTACCACGTCCGCAAACCAAACTGGCACCTTTGATTGCTATAAACCCTAGTCGGCAACAGCCACAAAGTCCTATAGTCTTCTGTGGTGTGTCCTTGCTCTTGGTGGTTTGGCAATAAAGGCTTTGGTTGCGCTTCGCGGGATCTCCTCCCATCTTATTTGGCCATTGAAAGTATGGTTTATTCTTAATTTTCTCCAGAATTTGATGTATTAGCTCTCAGAACACTGTGTTCACCACTTGGGCAGCTGTCAATGCAGATTGCCAAGCAAAATCTCTCTGAGAACAGTTATTGTTGTATCGATCGACCTAAAATCCCTTCTATCCTGAGGGACCACCTTAGCTTTCCCTTTTTCTTGTTGTTGATCTTCCTCGACCTACTTGTATTTGTCAATACGGTCCATGAGCTGACACACACTCTCAACAGGTTTCCCAGTCAAAGATTTCCTCAAATCGTGCTCAGCAAGTAGGCCAACCTTGAACGTCCTTATAGCCACATCATCGAAATTCTCATCTATCCTGTTAAACATCTCCCAGTATCTGTTAGAATATGTCTTCAAGGTTTCTCCTTCTCACATAGCCATGGACAACAGGGACTCCAAAAGCCAAGGAACTCTACTATAAGTGACGAACCAAGATCCCAAGGCCCTTGTAAGCTCCTTAAAGGAGTTAATAGAGTCTTCCCTCAGGCCATCAAACCATCTCATCACTATGGGCCCCAGACTCGATGGGAATACCTTGCACATCAAGGTCTCATTCTTCGAGTGAACAACCATTCTCTAGTTGAAGAGGTTAACATGCTCGATAAGATCCGTTTTGCCATTGTACATGGTGAACGTCAACTAAGTGAACCGTCAAGGAAGCCTTCCTATCTCAATCCTACGGGTGAAGGGTGACTTGGAGATCTAATTCAGGGCTCTGATCATAGCATCGTTGCTCAGGCCCTCGCAAGACGAACTCTTCCCTCTCTGCCTATCACGGAGCTCTTCGTCACATGAAAAAGACTCGTTGGGAGGAGTCCTCGATCTAGGCCGGTAGCTATTATCGCCATTATCATAAGAAGAATGGCCAAAACTCGAAGGAGTTCCTCTGCGTCGCTCACGACGTAACTTCCTATGCAAACAGTCTATCTCCAGCTGCAGGCTCCTAGTATTTTCCTCGTGAGAGACGTGACTCCCACCTCGAGACTAGTTGTTACTTGTACGTGTGGTGTGCACGCTAACCTCCCGATCCCTTCTCCACTCAAGATTGAGAAAATGATCTTGACGTTGGGAGCCAACAGATTCTTCCCAGTCAGGCCCCAAACCTACCATTGCTAAACGTTGATTTTACTAAAGCTCAAGTTTTTTCCATAGACGGTGCCAATTGTAAGGGCTAGTTTTGGATCCTAGGCCCAAAAGGCAACAGGACTAGGGCCTAGAGAGCCCAACACAATGAATTTGTAGAGAGTAGGCTTATAGGCTGGGTTTCAATGGAAGAATCAATGCGCACAGTGGATTAAGGCTAGTAGGGAAGTAAAGAAAATTAAGCTGTATGCAAAGAAAATCTCTCCTCGGCAAAGTCTGAGGAGAGTAGTTCTTGAATATATTTCGTCAGACTTGTTTACAATTTCTGTTCTAGGTTGCTACAGTGTCTTCTTCCACAATTTTTCAGATCCCTCTAACCTGGAGGATCCCTTGCATTATATAGCATCTCTCCATTAATCTTGGCCCTCTATTTGTTAATCATGCAGGCCACTACTTGAGTGCTTGTTCCATCAGACACCTTTCCAAGTCTTCTGTGAGTTGCGGCAACCAAGACAACACTATTCAGGGGTCCTCTCCACATAAATGTGGCTAGAGGGTTTGGTGGGATGCAATTAATGTGGTGGTAGCTCCCATCCCTGCAGACACAACAGGTTTGGCCCCCTCCCTGGGGTTCTTCCCTTATAGCGTGGCCTCCTCTGATGATGTGCCATTGATGTGGCTAGAGCTCGCCACCCTGGCCTCACTATCTGAGGGGATGGTCTCCTCGAAACTACATTGGACTCCTCGGCCGCGGACATGACATGTGGCATTACTATCTTATTAAATTGTTGTACCCCACAATTATTATTATTATTCAATAATAATATTAATTGCATATTACTTCGTGAATTTAAACAAATTTTAAAAGTTATACATGTTGTTTATGGTGTAGAGATTTGTATTATTTGATAGGACAAGATCATCCGATCGTATGGTCAATTAAATGCTTGGTTGGACAAACCCAGTTATATGAACGATCTTCTCAATTGGAAATATGGGAGCTCTACCATTTTATCCTATACTCTTTCAACTTGAGGAGCAAAGAAGGGATAATCCAATAACCGAATGACTTAATTACTAGAGGCTGAAACCCTTGCCATTATTAAGGTAATTCCCCCAATCTTGCCCATGATAGTGAAATCAACACCCTTTTGACCACAAACAAGGCTATGGCTAAAATTAAGGAGTAGCCTGTGCCATAATCAACCCTAAAATTTCATAGTACTTCCGCCAGAATTAAGTATGAGACAACTATTATATTACACTAGCCTCATTACACACGCTTCACGCATGTGATGGAGCTTTTTTTATTAGTATCATAATTTTTCATTAATCTCAATTTGAGACGTTTCTCTCTTTTATCCAATTAAACCACACACCAACATACATAAATAAATAAATCATCAAAAAGAAAAAAGGGAGTACATTAAAAATCACATTTTTTTAATAATTCAAAAATAAAGAAAAAGAGATTTGAAAAAATAAAACCAAAAACCAAAAAAAAATGTGGGGTTAGAATTTAGAAGAAGGAAACCGGAAGAGAGAGAGAGAGAGACATTTAAGTCTTGATAAAAGAGAAAAAAGGGAGAAGAAAAAAAAAAGTAAAAACATTGGGCTTAGTGGTCCTATTTTATAGCCAAAAAAAAAACTTGTGTCTTTATTTTTTTTATATAATTTTTATTTTGAGAACCTAATTTATAAGTAGATAAAGAAATTTGAAAATCAACAGTAAAGTGACCCTATTTTTTAAGCAATGTTTTAGTGAGAGTTAGAATTGTATTTTTACCGGATTGTCTTTTAATTTTGTTTTTACTTAAACATAGGAGTGTAAGAACATTTTTGAACAAAAAAAAATGAGGATCCCAAACTGAGGAAGCCCCTTAAATAGTAGTTTAGATAATCTATATAATATTCTTGGGAGATTACTAAGTAAGAGTAATTCTTAGGTACTTCCAAAGTACGGAAAATGGTACTTCCTAAGTATGGAAAATGGTACTCCCTCCTCTCACATTCATTTTAGAGTCCACTTATTAAATTTATGATGGGGTTCATTTATTAAATTCATGGTAGAATCCACCATGTATATAAAACGAGAGAGCACTATTTTTCCGTGTTCTAGTAGTACCTAGGAATTTTCTATTAAGCATCAGAGTGCTTAGGTTAGTGCCGCCAAACCATCATCTTTCCTTTTTCAGGTGTCCAAAGGTCTTCTTTCCTAGTGATATTAGAACCATAAATTTTTTGGTAACAATGTAATGTAATAAGTTATGATTGGAGTATCAATTTTACACATTAGTTTACCATTGATCCCGCTTTTAGTATACATTAATCACAACATGCCATATTCAAAGTGGTGCAAAATGCTAGGAAAATATTTTGTATACAAGATTTATGGCTTCCTTCGAGCTCATTATTTCCAGGTTTAGCCATGTAGTCAACTAGTCACTAATTCATCATCGGTATTAATTGTTGTATCTATAAAAATGAAAAAAAAACAAAAATCTCATCATTGAGGTGAAACGCAGTCTTATCCTAATTTATTTATCAATTATCATTTGAAGTAAATGTTTATTTGTTATCATTCATGAGTTTTTCATTTTCCCAACTATTCATTGAAATTAATAATGAATAAGAATTGAAATTTATGTTTTCGACAGTTAAGAACAAAATTGTGGACAGTTGTCAACTGGGACTCCACAAATTTCTCTCCTTTTTACCATGTATAGAGAACATAACTGACTCATTACTCATTATGGGTTTAACACTGTAACTCCCTTGGTCATGCAGTCCCTTTTTCAAATTCAAATGGTCATTTCCCTCTCCCAGAAACCCAATTGGCCAATTCCCTTCTCTCTTCATTTCTTTCTCTCTGATCATTAAACTGTTTTTGAAAGACCACAATTAAACCATAACATTAAAGAAGGTACAAAATGTGCACACCATGGACAATTCCAAGGTTTGTCAGATGGAGAGTGAGGGACTGGGCTTCTTGTTTCTTGGCTTGCAGGTTTCCTATAGGTAACCAATAAGAACTCCCTCTATTATCTTTTCTTTTTTGAAGTTTCTTTCTTGCTGGGTGATAATCTTTTCTCTATCAGAAGTGAAAATCATTATAACCATAAAAGTCCATTATTAATTTTTAGCTTTTTTTTTTATGAGGCTTGTTAAAGTATTCTTTCATTCATAACATGTTTGACCATATTGGCAATTGATTACAATTCCTTCCCTTCATTTTGATTGAATTGTCATATATTTCTTTCACAGATGATGAACCAAATACATATCGCTCTTCATCACCTCAACCAGTGAAAAATATGTCTTTCGACAAAAAGGGTGATAGTAAAGTCAATCAGAATAACAAAAAAATGTCATGGCACAAAAAACGCAGCAAAGAGAAACGATCAAAACTCAGTTCCACACAACAACCTAAGGACTCCAGCAACAACATTCCAGTTGAAAATGTTGCTGATGAAGCACGTTGGCCTCATTTTTCAGATGAAGAATACATAGTATTCTGCTTTAGAGAGGATGGAGCATTTGATGTAGTCAAAGATGGAAAGCCAGAAACTTCCAAACCCTTTGACTGCACGCCCAGAAATTCAAGACCTGTAAACCGAAAGGTTAGCAACAGTGCTGAGTCTATGTCCTAAAGTTGAGACAAGAAAAGCAGAAAACAAAAGTTAGAAAGAAAAAAAATATCTACTTTTGATTGATGTGATTGATGACATTGTTTATTTCTTTGGTTTTGGACAAACAGCTTAATTATGTTGACGAAGCCAAAACAGTTGTAGAAAGGTATAGCAATGAGGAAAAGTTGAAGAGAGATGGACAAGATATTTTCCCTACAAATGATGGAGATGTAAGGACCTCTGACCAAAAGGTATAGTAGTGCCTTTTTTCTGTTGAATTCCCATTGGATAAAAAGTGTCTTTTTTATGAAGGTTGTAACAAAGAGTTTGACATAGATTCCCTACCTTCACCATCATTATTTTCATGTTAATTAGAATGGGACTTGAAAATATAATTTGATATTTTTATTATTGCTGTTGTTGTTGTTGGTAGGATGAGGAAGAAGATTGCATATACTTCGATACAGAATCGCCTACACATGGATTCAGAAGGAGATATCAAAGTGAGGAGGTTGAAGACCGTGGCCTGGTATCAGTAGAATCAAGTGAATCCAATCTATCAGATGGCAGTTCACGCTCTTTTGCCTTCCCTGTGTAAGTTCAAAATTCTTTGTTGTTGTTTCTAAATTTCATGTGGTTAATCCAAGTTATATATAGTTATCAATAAGTTTAGGAACAATATTTTTCACAACTACTAATGTGATATATTGTAATTGGTGTATAATACAAAAGACGTCAATAGGGACAAAGTCAGGATTTTGAATTACTGGCTGGATTATAAGCAAAAAAAAATACACATCATTTAGTATTAACCAACTCTCAACAAAGACAAAAGACACGGACACATCCTATAAGCTCTTGCAAAAATTAGTCTATGTTCACATAAAAAACTATTTTTTCTATTTTACCTACTTATTTTCAAAACACCCCAAAAGAAATTATATATTTCACAGTACATTTAATTAAAATTTGTTTCCTCATCAATTTTTTATTATTATCTCAAATAGAATCTCTCTCTTCCTCAACCAAAGCCCACTACCCTCAATCTAAAGAATGACTAAATTATTCATTTGCATAGCTACAGTAACAGTGTAAATTTAGACCGTTATAATTGCACAAATTTATTTTTGAACAATATTACATATGTGGGTGTATTTTGGGTTAATTGGCCAAATTTGGGCCTTATGTTATTTCATAACAATGGATGAAAATGCTTTTATAATGCAATCAATGTAAAATTGTAGGGAGTGGGTCAAATATAAAGTTGTAGATAATATACCTACTTTTTATTTTTTCTAAAAGATAAGGGGTCGGGCCCTTACCTGGCTTCGTCCCTGGGTGTCAGTGTTAAGTTTATGTAAAAGTAATGTTATTTCAATTACAACCTTTCGCTTTAGTAAGTTGTGAAAAAATGTTATCCCCTAACATTGTTGCTATTGTAGTTGTCATGAAGTTGGTGAAACCATGCAGGTTGGGTTGGGAATGGATGGGTAGTCCAGTGCAGATGCCAAAATCAGAGGGCCTGCAGTTAAGGAAGCACAAGGCCCGTTTTGTGGGCTTTCAGTGTTGTAAATTCTGAAGTTTGCTGTCTCTGTCTCTTTCCTCCTTCTCTTCCACTCTCCCTCAATTTTGTCTCACATAGGATTGGATTGAACTTCAAGAAACTACTTGTACTTATCATTCATTCGTACAAATAGAAATGATTTTAAGATGTTTAATCATATGTGAATATCCCACTTTTAAGTTTTAACTCTTAGTTCATGAACCTACTCGTACGATTGGAATTTTGGATGTATATTTCCTGTGTTTGACAGCCAAAAGCCACATAAACATTGCTTTTCAAAAGCAGGAAAAAAAAAAGAAGGTAGTTCCAAAATTTATGCCAAACAATATGGCATTTGATATGATTAATGAGGGAAGTCAAAGCTGCCGACGAGAGCCATGCCTCTAGGCCCCAAGTATTGAACCTAATTAAGTTGGCACACACCATTTAAGCTGAATAAATTTGCCAACTGGTCCAACTGAAGTTTTTTTGGACATTCCAAAGAAGTTGAGTTACCTACTTAGCAGCGGATTGCAATTTGCACAGTATGTAACCCGTGCAAAGTTTAAGATGTTATGATTTTTTTTTCTTTTTTCTTTTTTTTTTGTTTAAATATTAAATTTGAATATGTTAATAGTCATTTCTTCTTCTTCTTCTTCTTCTTCTTCTTCTTTTTTTTTTTTTTAAGAAGAAAATCGAGGAACTTCATTAAATATAAATTCAGCCATAATCTACTAGAAGTACATGATGAAGGTGTGGATGAACATCCTCCATCCACACAGTTAAACTACTAGCATGTTTAACTAGATTATGAACTACAGAGTTGTCTAATCTTCGAGTATGACAGAAAAAGATATTGCTAAAGATATCTATAGTTTGTTTGGTTAATTAAGTATTAGAGATTTTCTAATTAAGCTAACTGAAATCCACCAATATTTTAATGTAAAGTCTAAATTCATAATGAAATTTAGATTCAATTACGGTAAAATTATGAGGTCTTAAAAGCTTATATGACATAATATTATTTAATCAATCAAAAGGAAAATGTTTTTGTTTTATA
This sequence comes from Castanea sativa, assembly GCF_040712315.1. Taxonomy (NCBI): domain Eukaryota; kingdom Viridiplantae; phylum Streptophyta; class Magnoliopsida; order Fagales; family Fagaceae; genus Castanea; species Castanea sativa. The sequence goes on along the minus strand of NC_134016.1, from coordinate 33,580,028 downwards.
TATACTAGGAATTTTAACATAAATATTATTATTTTTCCCTCTTTTATTATTGTTATTATTATTATTATTATTATTGTCTAATTATGAAATTTCATAATGATGAAATTTCATAATTATGGTAACTATTAATATGCATTTATTGTGATTGTGTTTTATATGGATTTAAATATTATATCATTAGACATTTATTATGATTATGTTTAAATATGAAATTATATATTATATTATTAAAAGAAAATATGATGTATCGAGATTCTAGTGGATGGTTTAATTATGGAATGGAATTGAAATTCAATTAAAATATATATATATATATGAGAATAATGAAATGTAAAATTGTTAGGACTCAAAAGCCGATGTGGCACAATATTATAAAGTCAACTAAAAGTCAAAGAATTTCAATTTTATATTATATTTATCACATGCACAATTAGCGTGTCAAGTTTGTGTCATGCTGAGGTAGGAGTATTCAACTAAATGCCTCAACCCAAATTTGATCTATTTAATAATCATGTCATGGCTCTTCAACTCTAACCTGACCTATTAATGAAACAGGTTGACACGACCCAACCCACTTAACACACTTAATAAACGAGTCATGTTGGGTTGACACGAATATGACACAACCCATTTTAATCTGCTTAATATTAAATATAACATCTATATAAAAACAAGTTCTCTTTACATCCTGAAAGTAATGCATACACTTCTAGTCTTCAACCCACATTCAAAATAACATAGTTTAATACAAATTTAACATCCATCTAGAAATAAGTTCTTTACATGCCGAAAGAAGTGCACACACTTCAACCCAAATTCAAAATAAAATAATTCAACAAAAATATAACATTCACAGAACTCATCAAATGCTAAGTATCAATATTGAAAGAGTGTTAGGGTACTTTTTTTTTACACTTAATTTTATTTAAGTACCACCTATTTATTTTCAAACATCACTAATAAGTTATGGGGCTTTCACAAATATTTTTTGCCCTGTTATTATGTTAACCACAAATATTTCATATCTTATTATCTAAATTGGGTCATAATATAAACTATTACAAAAAACCTAAAAAACTCATATTTTATCCAATTTTATTATCATTATTTAGCTAAGTCTAAAACCGGTCCTACAAGTCCAATGCACAAATCCAATTCTATTTAAAGCCCAATGGTACATATGCTTGGCAATTTTTGAAAAGCCTATGATTTAAGTCCATGGCCAAACAATTTTATTAATGGAATTCAAATCCATAATCAAAGCCCATGGTTTAAACCCATGGCGATTTATCAAAGCCCGTTGCTACACAGCACAATCAAAAGCTCGTTGCTACATGGAACCATCAAAAGCCCATTGCTCCATAGCACCATCAAAGCCCAATTTTCATTAGCAATATCAAAAGCTCAACTTACGTTGGCAATATCATAAAACCCAATTCTCACTGGCAATATGAAAAAGCCCAGTTCTCACTAGCTATATCAAAAAAGTCCAGTTCTCACTAGCCATATCAAAAAGCTCGGCTCTTACTGGCAATATCAAAAAGTCCAGTTCTTACTGGCAATATCAAAAAGTCCAGTTCTCATTGGCAATATCAAAAAGCCCAATTCTCATAGACAATATTAAAAACTCAATTCTCACTGGCAACATAAAAAACCCAGTTCTCTCTGACAATATTTAAAACTCAATTTACATTGACACTATTTTAAAGCCCAAGGTTATTAATACTTGGCAAAATATCATATTATGAGTAATTCATTTAAAGTCCAATAATGAACAATACCTTAAATTCTTAAACCTATTACTAAAATATTAGAAGCTCCTGAAATTTATATCAATTATTCATTTTCAAAACCCATGGCAATCATCTCATAAAAGCCCATGGAAAATCATGATTATTTATCTTAGACCCATGACATCTATTTATTTCATAACATACTACAAGCTCATGGAATTCGTATAAGAACATATGTTCACTATCTATCTTACATCACAACATTCATAATATTTATTTCCAAAACTCATGACAATTATTCACCTAACAAGCATATTATAATAATAAAAAATAAAAATAAAAAAACCATGCTAATATCACATTATTTCACTTTAGTGATTGTTACCATATTTTATTTGAAACCCATGAATATCTTCTCTATTTAAAACTCATGGTAGATATTATTCTCAAGAAACATTGGAGGTCATTATTTAAAAGCCTCAAAGAAAATATCATTTACAAAATAATTCATGGTAAAAATTATGAGAAACCATTCAAATTGTTATTTAATGCCCATGAAAATTATTACCCAAAACCTATTATAAATATTGATTAAACCTCACGAATACATTTCATTTTTACTAACAACTAAAGCCCATGTGGAATAAAAATTCATGGCAATATATGGTAGTTTTGTTCATTTTTTAAAGCTCACAAAGAGAAAATAAAAGGATAGGCCCAAGTGGGGAAAACCATCAAGTTAGAGGCCCACCAAAATACTCAACCCTCATGGCCAAGCCCAACATGAAGTTTCAGCCTAAATAGTCTATGTGTGCAAACTAATTCAGCTGGAGAACTCCATTCAGTTATGTCTTTTGCTGAAGATCATCTCAAGAAGCAACTAAGCTTCCAAACCAAATTAGGAGTTGACCACTTATCCTAGCAAACTCTCTGCTACTGCCAATCGTGATCTCCATCAGAACCCTCTATTCTCTAAAGTGGGCTTAAACTTTGACACCTGGCTTAAGGTGTTAAATCCTACTTCTTAGGGTCCAAATCTCAAATGCAGGACAAGGATTCCTCCTTAATACCTACCTTAATCCCATTGGCTGAACACAATCTCAGAAATCTTAGCATTTAATTCAAGATTACCCCAAATACTCACCATGTGTCATATTACCCATAGTAGCAAGGCAGCCCCAAAAGAAAATCTCTCATTTATGGCCAAATCCTAGTATAATTAAGTTTGCTATTCTGCCCCCTGATCAGTCCTACGTTTTTGAACTTTTGTTAATTAATACCTCCCTATACATTACTATAAAAGGGTAAGCACACCAGCCTACAAAACACATACCCCTCTGAAATTTCTGATTTTCTTGTCACTTTGCTTATGGTTTAGCTCTCCCCAAGCTCATAAATCATTCCCCTTAGCCCACACCCACTTAGCCTCAGACATTCATTTTCCTTTTCTGCGTATTCTAAGCTCATAAATGCTTCCTAATCAGTTATAAACAACTCTTTTACCCATTAAAGACTTAGCTTCAACATTAACTACATCATACCAACACAAGCTTAAATACATACTCACTCAAAATAGCATACACTACCCCATTCATACCCCACAACATTTGCTGCACTGAGCTGGAATCTCTTTCTCTCCCTTTATTCCATTCTATTTTTTTCCTCTTTTACTTGTAAATATGAAGCCTTCAATCCTTATTTATTGTTATTATGATGAAAGTCATAATGTCTTGGATACTATGGAACTATTCCCTCATGTTGAATTGATAATAATAAAGAAATTATAGGATTTTTTACTATCAAAACACGTTTATTGACTAATCAGACGTCACCGATGGAGGTCTGTCATATTCACTGCTGGACCATTTTTTTTTCTTGTGTACTTGTTATAACAGGCCAACTTTTATATTAACAGACTATGGAAGAAATGCATAATTTTTACAATGCAAATACATTTATCAATTTTCTAGGCATCTACCGCTGGACGTTTCTCTTGTTTATCGCTAGACTATTATTTAAGCACTTATTACAGTGGATCATCCTTTGTGTTAGTTTATCTTTGCAAGAGGTATTTTTGGGGCCTTATTATGATATTTGTTAGATGTAACTCGGACCTTAAGCAAAATGGGTCTTTCACACTTCACCGATAACCTTTGGGCCATATTCCAAGCCCAAAGTAGAATCTCGGTCTTGACTTCCCAAATATCATGTGGGCAACGAAAAAACACCCCCAACAAAGAGTTTGTGCAAATAGTAGATTGATTATGACTAGGGTTTATAAAGTTCCAATTTACAATTATATCACTAGTAAGTTTTTTTAATTACTCACTTTTCTTTTTAAGTTTAAAATATAGGTTAAATATAAAAGGTATTTGACAAATTTAAAATAAAATAAATATTTATTTATTATATGAGTTAAACAGATTGTGTTAAATGAGTCATCTCGAATTGACATAAATAAATTGGCGTGTCAAATGTGTCTATTGCAGGTCACGCGGGTTGACCTACTTATGACACGTTTCTTATCATGTCACTTTTGGGTCAACCCATTATAACCCAAACCCGCCAAGGCCTAATCTTAACCTGCAAAAACCTGTATCATGTTCGTGAGTTGAGTCAAACATTGACACTCCTATATACCCGAATGGAGATTTAAGTGCTACACAATAGTACGGACATCCTTTTGATGTCTCATATATGTAGTTTGAACTCCAGTACTCCACCTCTCCCATTGCTGCACACAAATCAAATAAAAATACAGTTGTGTTAATGTTAATGACTTTTGATATTGGAATTTCGTAATGTTTTTGTTTTAAACTTTTAATTTTCAGAAATGTCTTCTAGTATTCAAATATAAAAGATAGTAAATTAATTTATTAGATGCAAAGATATGTTAAAACTGATTTCACTAGAGGGAGTTGCACAAATAGTCGTTTAGCTGAGCTTTGGGCCAGGAGGGATGGGCTCAATCTTGATTCAAATCTAGGAATTATGAATATTATTATTGAAATTAATGCTGTCTGCTGTCCAACTTATGAAGAGCTCTGCTTCTAATCATCTTTTTGGAACCATTACTTACGGTTACTGATTGCAGGAACCTGCTAATGGCCATACCTTTGACTTGGATTGACCACATCCTTAGAGAAGCAAACCAGTGTAATGATGCATTGGCTAAGTTAGGCTCTAATATGGACTCCATTTTTGTGCTTTTTTTTTACTACCCACTAAATGTGATGGAGAATTTTCCTGCCATTGACTAGGCAACTACATTTGTAATAGACTGATTTTCTATTTTTGTTTAGTCTAATATATTAGCCCTCTTAACCAACCCCCCACTCCCACTCCCACACAACCCCCCCCCCCCCCCCCCCCCCGTCTTTTCTAAAAATACTAATTTTTGAAAATATAGTTGAGTAGGGGTGTGTGTGCATGCAACCCACGTATCTATCTGAAAATCCAATCCAACTCAACCCAATGCCTTGGGTTTCTTTTACCTGAGTTCATGGGTTAGGTTGGGTTGTAAAGTCTATATGAAGCTTGGGTTAGATGAGGCCGAGTTCTAATTGGCAAAATTTTAAACTCATGTAATCCAACCCAACCCACAATGTTAGGATTGTTGCTGCAAAACAGCCACCCCCTACACCTTACGGCAGCGCGCCACCATCCACACCTCCTTATGACCCTCACAACCTATTAGCATTGGTGATGAGAGTGAGAAACTAATGAGGGAGACAGAGAGACGTTGAAATATATATATACACACACATATTTTCTGTGCTAATCTACAATGCTAGTCAGATTTGATTATGCATTGTAGCTCACATTTAGTTTGGTTGGCTACAAACTAGCTCAATACTGGTTTTACTTTGCTGGGTTTATTACCAAAATTTTAGCTGAACTAACTTGATGACTGATCCAGTGCTAATGCTATGAAAAGCTACAATATTCATCACAAATATAAAAAATAAATTGATGACTCAAACAAGAAGAAATGTTGGCCAAGTCAAGGCGCATAATGCAACTGTCAAGCTGTTTTCTCCTTCAAACAATCTACATAACAGAAATGATCTAGACCTCAGATGCACATATTCCATCTATCAGTTCACATAAACATTTAAGAATAGAAAAGATATTTGAAAAAATACAATAAAAGTTTCATACTTACATCATCAAGATATAATTATCAACAGCCCAGCAACACAAGTAGAGAGAAACAAAGGGAGTGGGGAGAAAGCAATAAGATTCCTTTTCTTTTCTTTTTTGCTGAGAGCATTAGAGCAATGTTTCACACTGAGAAGCCTATCAATACCTAAAGAACTAGTGTAAAAATACTTCAAAAGAGCTCAAGAAATCCCTGGCTTAACATTTTCTTTCAGAACTAATGACTAATGATTGAAGATGTAACCTTGCATTGGCTGCAGCAGTAATAGATTCTTCATCTTGCTTCTCTTTTGCAGCAGCTAGTGCAGAAATATAAGCTTGTCTTGCTTCTTCCATTCTCTGAATCTCTATCTCATCCAGATTATCCTGTTTAAGCAAACAAAAATGTCAGAATTGCATAAGATACAACAGCCAACAAGCTCAATAGCAAAGTCTCTGCAGACTCAAATCAATTCCTTTCAACAACTTATATAGGCCACTACTCCTGAAACTTATTATTTCAATTAAAATTTACCCAGCTTATCATCCTCTAATTTCTCTCCATGACCTCAGAACTCCTTTTTTTTCTTTTTTCTATATTTTTTTTTTCCTGTCTATACTCCATATATCATTTAGAGAATTAATCACAAAGGCCAGCTAAAAAGATACAATGAAGCAGTACAGATATATAAATGCCAGAAGATTCGTAAATTTTTAGCTAATAACATTTTTTTTTTTGGATAACAGAGGGAACCTGCCTAAAGAAGGGCTGAAGAGCCCTTTGGACTCACCTCTAGCCAAACCTACTGACAACTAACCCCACACGCCATAGCCAATTGCTAGGTAATCCACAAGAATTCACCCCTGATGGGCTAAGCATTTATGCTTATGCCCATGATCTAAGTTTTTTCTTTTTAATATGTTTTGGCCCCAAAGGTAAGGGGAAGGGGAAATTCGAACTAATGACTTCTGCTTCATGAGGTGTAGTCCCCAGGTGATTGCGCTATCCACCCCTTGAGCTATTCATTAGTTTATCATTTGTAACAATAACCATTTAATAAGAAAAGGAAAGTAGAGTATATCCAAGGAAGAAAAAAAGGAGACTATGGGCTTACAACATAAGAGAGAGAATCCATATAATTTGGTGTTATGTCATAATCAGCAGTATGAGAAGCGGAATCATTCTTTGTCAAGCTTTCAAACAACAGCATAAATGATGAAACTTCTCCTCGTACAGAGTCAAGATCTTCCTGGAGCTTTTCCACTTCTCTGTTGGATGTCATTGCTTCCCACTGTATCTTTTCAAGTGCAGCTTGCTTGTCTGCAAGCTTAATCTGTGGAAAAGAAAGGAGATATTTTTCAATTTTTTTTCTTTACAAAAACATGCAGCTAGGTATTCTACCTGATTTGTTAGTATATTAGAGCAATTGCATCAATCTTTTGTAAAATTTGCTGTCTATTTTAGCATAAAAACTCACTTTTTCTATTTTACACAGCTACTTCTATTTTTCACAGCTACTTTTACAAAACACCCACATTAGTCTATCCATTCTATAAATTTATTTCAATATAATATTCATTTTTCATTATTTTTTATTACCTCCTTCTACAGTTCAACTTTCTTTCTTCTCTTCAATAAAAAAAATTCAGATTCAAACTATCTCTTTTCTTTGAAAGTACAAGGATTCTACATTCAAAAGGATGGAAAAAGAAACAAATTTATTGCTAATTAGACACATTCAACTGGCATCTGAAACGGACATAATGGACAGAGATTACTCTGCTTAAGCCAATTCACAATACAATTTTCATGGTAGACATGAGAGCAAGGTAAAAGAGTAGACATCAAATTATCTTCCATCCATATAACACATAGTGTTTCAAAATCTTCAACTTTAACCTTCTCCAATGCCTCAACCAATGATTTACTTCCACAAAACGAGCTTGTATTCACCCAGGTATCCATGGATTCCCTTAAAGCCTCAGAAAGTTCAAGTTCTTGATCAAAGCCTTGTATGACAGTAAGAACCACCATCATTGAACCACCATCGTTGATGGTTGAACATTACCACCACCGCCACTACAACCACCATAATACATATAACACCGTATCTAACCCATGTTGAAGCAAAACCCATATCAGAACTCACACCAACAGCAACACAAAAAAGAAATCTAAAAACCCAAATCCAAGGAAATCTCACACCAAATCCACATTACCCAAACTGAAGCTGAAGCTGAATCCCATAATCAAACCGAAGCCAAAACCCAGAACCCATTTCAAAACCCAAATCAAAGCTCAAAAAGAGAAAATTTACTTTGGATTTGCTTCTGGGTTGACAACAGATCCTAGAGAGAGAGAGAGAGAGAGAGAGAGATTAATTTCTGGGCTTCGGGACAAATCAAAGAGAGAAAATTTCTGGATTGGTGAGGAAGAACCAACCGAGAGAGAGAGAATTTCTAGTTTGGGTAGGAACCAACTGAGAGAGTGAGAGAAACGGGAAAAAAATATATATATATATATACACACACACACACAAAGCTACAGTAACTGTGTAAATATACACAGTTACTGTGGCAACTTTGCATATATACACAATTATAGTTTGTCTAATGTGGGTAGTTTTTTAGTCAAAATGTGTAAATTTATGCACTTTTTGTATTATACACCAGCTGGTGTAAATGCTCTTAAACCTGGTTTATTTAAGGGGGTGGGGGAGGGAAGCTCTATTTTTTAAAAAAAAGAATCATATCATAGAACATCAAAAACATTTAGTGCAATTTTAGAGCATTTATTAAAAGATCAAAATTTCAAAATTGTTATTTGCACTTGCAATACAGTCAAGCCTTAGTCCCAAATTTTGAGGTAGGCTACAAAATCTTCAACACAGTCAAGGTCGAGCACATAAATTATTCTCTGCCATTCTAGTCTACCCAAAGTCTCTCTTTGTTACTACCTTAATTGAAATGTTATTTTTACTACTTTTATAATGTTATTTTTGGTCCTCCTCTACCTTTTTTGTACCCTCAAATTGACTGAACTCATTCTCTCTCTGGTGCATTAACCTCTCTCCTCTGAACATGACCAAATTATCTCAAGCAACTCTCTCTCATCTTTTCATCAATAAAGACCATACCTATCTTTAAGCGAATGTCCTTGTTTTGAATCCTATCTTTCCCTATATTTTCTCTCATCCATCTTAAAAGTAATTTAAGCTACACTCATTTTATCAATATGTTATTCATACTTACAATCCTTTGTAAGATTATGTAACTATTGGACTAAAGACCAAGACTGATGTCAAAACTAATATTATAACCTTGATTAACAAAAACCTTCAAGTGTTGAATTCATATTCAACCTAACGCTTCTGTCAGATTTTTTAAGATCCCAATTGAAAAACTTAATCAAGTATATCACAGTGCAACGAAAACATGTCAGACAACTGCATATTCTCTTATAAATCACTGTCGTCAAAAAATAAAACATAAGTCAGCACCCACAACGGTAAACACTTGACAGATTCAATATGCTAGTACAACAACATAAGTAATAATTTAGTACCTTAGCATCAGATAGTTTTCGCTGAGTGGACTTTATTAAAGAGTCCTTTTCCTCAGCCTGCTGTTTTAGTTCATCAAGTTTTGCTTGGACAGCATTCATCTGATTCTTTGAAATCTCCGCAGATTTCAGAAGTTCGTCTTTCTCTGATATTTTCTTTTGCAGATCCTCCACTTGTTCCTTTAACATGACCAACTCTTCTCTGTCCTTTTCTGCAGCCGATGCCCTTGAGGAAAAGGATGAAAAGCTTTCGGCATCAAAGTTATTACTAGCATTCTTACTGTGGTCCTTGTCTCCTGGATCCCTTCTCTTTTTTGTGGGAATGGATTGAGTTGCATTCCTCCCTTTTGGTTCGGTTATCTTCAACAGATAAAAAGAGCAATATCAGCACATTTGATGATCAAAACACAGCATCCATTTGCTGCTGCAAAAGCGATACTTCTCAACAGAACAAACTATATAAACTATGAACATATAGTCAGCCATTCGAATATACAAGGAAAAATTGCAAAACAATTAGAAACAATAAGAAGATTATGTGATGCTAGCAATTATGTTTGTAATTGGTAATCTGCAATTAGCTATAAACTTCAAGGTATAACTAAATTTGATAAAACTTCCAATTATAAATACGATAGAAACCGTATACATACACAGATATCGCTGATAGAGTATTTGTTAAGGCAACACAAAGTATAGAATTATTAATAATTATGCCAACCCTTTGGAAAGACCATGGCTACATATTGGTATTGAAACCTAACAACCAAATGGACCCAATCAGATTTAAAAGATAATTCTCTCAGACCTACTTGAATCCAGGTCTTACTTTGGGGTAGGAGCGAACCACTCCTAGTCCATATCAACAAATTAATGGATGAGTTTGGGTTTCCTAACTGCTAAAAGTTCCCACTCTTAAAGCATTTTCATCAAAATCAAATTTCAATAATCATTATCCAAATATACAACCATATAAAAAACTAAGGGTATGTTTGGAATGAAGCGAGATGCGGGGAGAGGAGTGGAGAGCTGAGGAGGATGTGGCCAGATATTGAATATCTAACTTTGAGGCCTGAATATACTCTTGGAAGGTGAGGAACCTATAAGTAAGCTTTGTGATTGATGTTTTCAATGATAAAGGTTCTTACCGGCATTGAGTTAAAAGATAGGTAGACTTCAGTAATGGGGTATTTACCATCTTCTGGAAGATAGTTAACTTCATACAAGTAGTCTATCTTGGAGGAAGAAGTGGATTAGAGAGATGGACTAGAAGACAATCCCGGTTGTTCCATTATAAGAAGATTTCCACTCTGGCCATCTTCCTCTCTACTTTCCTCTCCTCTCCTTTCCCACCATCTCATTCCATCCAAACATTGGGCAAATGGCTTTTCTCAGACTTCTTTGAGATCTCATGATCAAATTTTTGAGAAAACAAAGTGATCAAATTATTCCATTTAGTATTTTATTTCATTTGGCTAATTTCTCCTCAATTTTACTTGAATTTCTTATCATACTCTATATTTATAAAGTAAGCCTTATATTTCAATTTCCTTTTGTTTTTCTCTTTGCAAAATGAGGTTCTTGATGCTATCCTACGCATGACCACAAAAGATGACAATGCATCTCAAGGATAGAACAATTTTAATATAGATCAACTCTTCAACTTCATTTATGTCATGACCCTTACACATTCCAGCAAAACAACAGAAACTTGTGAAGGTATAATAATTATTATAAAAAAAATTTAAAAAAAAAAAAAACCGATCAACTATATTTATGTCTGCTATGCACAACTTGCCTTTGCCATACCAAGGGGGGCCAAATGTGCATTTCCTAGACACTTTGACCTCATTAAACTTACTGCATTATTTCCTCTTGACTGTTCCACAATAATGATAATAATAACATTCTATACTTGCAACCCATTCTTATCTTAAATCCAACACATTTCTAGACTAAATTCAAACATAAAAAACCCGAATTTCAAATAATTCTACACAAAAGTAAAAGGCAAGCAAGGTATATTTAATTATTTACTTTAAAAAATGTACAGATCAAGAGCAAGAGTATAAAATCTTACTTTTTTGGATAAAGACTCTCTTGAAGGTGTCTTTGTGTAGATCATTGAACCCCGCCGCGTAAACGAACTGCTAGCTTTCCGATCCTAACCAATCCCATTTTTCCAAATATTCAAAAACACAAACAAATGCTCCAACGTTACTGCTAAAGAAACACTCCAAATTCTGAATTTCTTGAAATTCCCAATATTTTAAAACCCATGAAACTAAAAATAGAAAAAACATATATATACCACTAATAAACAAATAATCCACACCCACACACACCAATAATTAACCTTTGCTTATAAAAAATGAACGTATTTCCATTTTTTTGGGGTTCAAATTCTCCATCTTTCAAAATACCCATCAAAGGAAAACCCCTACTTTACAAAACCCAATTAAGGAAACTGCAAAAAAAAAAAAAACAAAAACAAATGAATGAAAATGTTCCGTTGACTTCCTATCCCAATATTCTCGGAAAACAAACAGGAGTAAAGAGAAATCAGAGAGAGTACGATGAGGGACTGGACGAGAGGGACGATCTCGACGAGGTCTTTGAAGAGGACGCGATCGACATTGCTGCCACTTGGAGTTGGAGCGAGTGAGGAGTGAGTTGTTGGGAGGTGAGTCGGGGACGAGTTGATGTTGATGTTGATGTTGTCGTTGTCACCTGAAAGCCATGACTTTGGGTCTCCGAAATTCGGATTGTCTTGCAAATCCATCAAACGCTGCGCCTCAAACATTCTTTGGGCTTTGTTTGCGGATCACTTTTTGTTTATAGAAAGAAGAAGATGTGAATTTTTTTGAAGTGGGGGGAAGAAGTATGAGTAAAGAGTGAGAGAGAGAAAAGAGGGTTTTGATTTTTGAAAATCTTGTGGCTTTTCCGGACATGGATCTTCAACGGAAATTGCACGAAATGTCGGGCTTACGAAAATACCCCCCTTCCATTTTCCATAAACCTCTACAAAAATCAAAAATACCACTAGATGAGGCTTTTTTAAAGGCTCAAAAATATGAGTTTTTTTTTTTTTTTTTTTGCTTTTTTAAGCTTGAATGCAAATCTCACTTTTTTATGTTTATTAGAACTAATTTCAGTTATCCAATTTTGTTTTTCGTTTATTTCAAATTTTCAAATTTCAAGTTTATTTTTTTTTTATTTTTTTTTTGTAGTCGTACTCTGATTATATAATATATTATAAGTCTGTTTAAAAAATTCTATATACAACTTTCATGTTCATGTGTTCAAATAAGTATTTATTTTTCCTCAAAAAAAATTGGGATATTTATCCTACATTGATTGTGTGTGTTAGTGTTAGTGTTAGAGTTTTAGTTCTTATAACCCTAGCTACTACAAAGGTTTGGCCCTTTTGTAGTGGTATTCTGACTATGTAATATATTATAAATTTGTTTAAAAAACTCTATATACTACTTTCATATTCGTATATTCTAATAAGTATTACTGATTCCTCAAAAAAAAAAAGTTTAGTTAATTAAGGTCTTTCTATTGACTTTTGTATTTTGCTTTCCGTTCATTTCAATCTTTTATGTTTTAAGTTTATTCAATTGAAGTATTTTCATCAAATTTTGTTAAATATTGCAGTTAATTATCCATATTTTTTATTTTTTTCAAAATTTTAAATTAAAAAATTCAATTAATGATTGAAATAAAAAATTAACAGAAGCAAATGTAGAGGTCTTAATTGAATAAACTTGAAACTTAGAGGACTAAAATAAATGAAGGAAAAATTTTTAAAAAAAACTAAAATGAATTCTAGTAAAAAATATTAAATTGTTACTATAAATTGCTGAGAATTTTTTTAAAAGGGAAAGGGTTTAAGGTGGCGTTTAGTACGGGAGAATCCACATTACTCTTGACACCTAAATTACTGGGAATGTGATGCCTTGCAATCTAGATGTCTAGGAATGTAACTATGCATATGTTTGGTTTAATTGGGAATCTAATAAGATTTCTAAAAATGTGAGATTATAATGTTTGGTTTATTCTTAGGAATTTTAAATGAATTATTTATTTTTCTCATTCTATCCTTAAATTAAATCCAATATCAAGTTTTTTTTTTATAAATATTCCTCTAAATAAATAATGAAAAACAAAATATAAACTATAAATTGTGACAAATTCATTAAAAGTATAGTCTAACATTTCAATTCCTCCAATTTAGCTGCAAAACTAGGCTTAAAATCATTGTATGCTTTCCATTTAACATCATCAGCCAGTTCCAATAAACACTCAACCAACTTATCATCTTCTTCAGGTGTCCATTGAAATTTATGGGGTGTTTGGTTTGTATTTTCAAATAATAATTTTCAGTTTTTAAACAATATTATATGTATTTCCACACACCTTTTCACCCACACATATATCTACACATGTTTTTAAACAACAATTTTCGGTTTTTAAACACATGTACCAAACGAGCCCTTAGTTCCTTTATTTCCTTCATTGACAGGTTCACTAAATGTATTTTCCATGTCTTTGCAAAAATTGAACATTATATACTCACAAAATCACTACCATTATGAAGCATCCCTAATTAAATTCATGCAATTCATTAAGGAAATAATATAATATTATAAAGCATTCTCAAGAGTGTGAATAAGCTATAATATACCTGGGTTTTCAAAAAAAAAGCTATAATATACCTGGGAGCCCGCTCATAACCCAATAACAGCCTCCACAAACTGCAGTTATAAGAGACAACGTTGCCACAAAATTAAAGGCTGAATACAATAAAATAAATCATACCAGTTAAAGAACAAAGTATCAATAAAACAAACAAAGAATTTACACATAACAGTAAAAGTGAATACTTGACAATAATGAAGGGTTTTTATTTTTTTTCACACGTGAAACTTAAATAAAATTTTGTTAATGAATATATCAACAAAATTGTTTATCCTATTTATGTTGTTTTGGCGAGAAGAGATAAAGACAATGGAAAAGATATTAATGATTTGTTTTACATTTTATTTCAATTGCTTAAATTATGAGAAAAAATGGGTTAAAATGGTTAATTTATAAAAATACAATTTCTTTAAACTTAGGAATATGGATATCTACTTGTTTTAAAGGAAATCCACATTCTTATAGAAGGGGGTTAAAGGGGAATCCAAATTCTTCTGCTATCTAATTCTCTAACGTGATTTGCAACCAAATAAAAGAATTTTTAAACATTTCTAAGAATTCTAAAATATCACCCCGTACCAAACGCCACATAAGAGAATTTGGACAGTATCTTACCCTTCCAAGATTTTTTTTTAATATATAACTTGGTAAATTAAGAGTTTGGTTCTTAACATTTGCACTCTAAGTCAATTTAGTCCATAAAGTTTCAAATGTATTAATTTTGTCATTACACTTATGGTACTGTGTCAAAAAAGTGACTACCATTCAGTAGTAGATAAAAAATAATAATATGGCTAACGATTTTATTTTAAAATATTACTTTAAAAAAACAAAACATGCGAATTCAATGAACGAACCCAGGAATGGGAAAACAAAAGGAAAAGGTAAAGCTATTGAGACCGTTTCTTATAAAAAGCAATAGATCTGGATTTTTTCTTTTTCTTTTTTTAAATCCTTCAATTATTACTGAAAACTGAAAATTGAAAACTGAAAACACTGTACCAAAATAATTTTTAAATGTGTGAATAGTGCCGTGAGTCCCATTTATAATTTTAAAAAATCTGAAAAGTGAAGTTTGTAGGTCCCGTGAACAGTACACAGACCCACAAATGTGCTGAAAAGTCAGCAAAAGCGGGCTACTGTTCATGCACAGTGCATGAACAGTAGCCGCTGTCCCCCTGACCCGTGCATCAGCAGAAGAAAAAAAAAAAAAAAAAAAAAAAAAAACGCAGCAGCAGCCGACGCAGACGCAGATAATCTGTATCCAAACCGCACCTTAGTATTGCAACAACAATCTTTGAATTATTTCATTAAAAAAAAAGCTACTTAGGGCCAATGTAGCAATAACACAAAAAAAACAAACGAGGTGGACAGTGGACACCAATAAAGGACCCAGTATCCACCATTTCTTTCATGTAAATGTGGATGTTGGCCTTGATCTTGAGAATTAAATCAAGAAATGTTAATAAATATCTTAAAGGCATTGGTTTTTTTTTTTCTTTCTTTTTTTGAGGGATTAAAGGCATTGGTTAAAGAACTATTTTTAGAAATATTTTATGAGAAAATAATAAAATAATTAATTTTTCTTACAGTTTTTTATATTTCCTATAAAAGTTATGTTAAAAACTATGGGTCTAAATTAGGCCTAACGTCCAGTAACACTGGAGCCGTTGGTAGTGCACTGAAGCCATTATGACACATGTCTATTTTTGAATATGTGCCATCATCCAACTGAGTCTAGTGCACTACTCCAAAAACTTTCTTAATTAGTTTATTAACAATTGCTTTAAGGGCATCTTTTAATAAGATCCTTAAATCAATTAATGAAAGAAGTAAACAATATACTCCCTCCGTCCCACTTTATTTGTCCTGTTTGAAAAGTTAAACTTTTTAAGGGAATATCATTTATTATCTTGTCTGTTTTATAAAAATGTATAAGTTTATAAAACTACCATTAAATAAATTTATCAATTTTTAAAAAAAAAAGTTATTCTTAATGAGGCAACTAAAAAGGTGCCCAATTAGATTGATTTTTTTTCGATTTCTTTTCAAATAGTTTTGAAAATAAAGTAGGGGTATAATAGGAACATAAGTAAACTAATAACTTTTATTTTTAGAAACAGAACAATATTTTGGGACATCTCAAAATGGAATAAAGGACAAATAAAGTGGGACGGAGGGAGTAATTAAAAATAGTCTATGAACAATGAAAAGGAAACAGCAAAGTTGGAATTTTTTTTTTCTAGAGAGAGTCCAAAATGATTTCTTTGAGAGCAATGCGCTGGTTAAAAACCCAAATTGAAATTACTAAAATCTCCATCTCTCTCTCTTTTTCTTTCAACTTGTTTTTTCCCTAATGTGTTCAAAATATTTTTAAAACACCAAGAGTTACTTATCCTCTCTCAATCTCATGCCATGTGATACATCTTGTATTTAGTTGGATTTAGTTGGCTGAGTGTTTTTTTTTTAAATAAAGGACACATGGCAGTTTAGTTGTAAAGTGTGTGTGTGTATATATATATATATATTGATAACTCCATTAATCACATAAGGGATTAAATTGACATATAGTGTAAAGGCTAGAGACCATTTGTAATTTACCTTATATAATTTACCTTAGATGATATTTTTTAGATTCTCCTCTTAAAATTCAGCCACGTGGTTTTTTTTTTTCATTGTATGAAAATATTTTTTTATTTAAGTAGCCACATGACTGAATTTTAAAAGGGAAACTTAAAGAACACTACCTAAATATTGTACCTAATTTTTGTCATTTTTTTTTATATAAGATAGAAATTCTACTCTAGTATAATCTAAGTGTTTATGTATGTGAAATTCTCTTCTAGAGATTTAAATCTCAACTCTTGCCTCTCACTTCTCAAGAACTTTGTACTTGTAAAGTGATTATCGTACCAAAGATGCGCAGTAATCATATAATTCTATACTTGAGAGGGGGGATATGAACATTAATATTTTCATTGGAAACAATAGGTAGTGCTAATAGCTACAAGATTACTGGCAAAATCCTTCACTTCTAATTCTCACAAATTGGAGGAAGAAAGAACAGGGACAAAAGGGTTCCATTTATTCTTTTAGTAACCATAACACACCATACAAACAGCCATAAGATGGTTCAATCTACCTGACCGGAATATATGAGGGGTATCCTAAGTCTTTCTTTTTCTTTTCTTTTTTTTCCACAAACCTTAAACTTTCCCATGGGTAATGGCTTTGCATCTTGAGGGCATCAAGAATTCAATGATATTTCAATATACGTATATCTCGAATGGAAAGTTGGATTCCAATGATACCCTCTATCGCGAATTGTGAGCCGAATAGTCCAAACAAAAAAATAAATTCAACGGAAAAAGCATTGCAAATAGTGAATTAGGCGGTTGAAGTGCCAAATTGCATGACAATCCAAATTTGGTACTTGAAACAAAATTGCATTGCAAGAAGTGCCAAAAGGCACAAGTTTCACCAACAAATTAGGTGGTTCATGACTTGGATTCCATGAGCCAAATCCGGACAACATTTTCCCTCCCCTTACATGCCAAGTTGGCACAATATCACCATGTAATTTGATAATTTAGGAGCAAAATTCCTCAAATGCGTGAATTGTTTTATCCTTGTCCAAAATTTTAGTTTTGTTTTAACAATTTTTTAAGTACAATTAGTTAGATATTGTTCCTTGGAAAATTCTTAGGTAGTCCAGGAGCATAGAGAAATGGTGCTCCCTCCTCTCACATTCATGGTAGGCCCCACCATGCATTTAATGAGCGGGTTCCACCATGAATGTGAGAGGAGGGAGCACCATTTTTCGTGCTCCGAGAGTACCTAAGAATTACTCATTGCTCCTTAGATTTGCTAATTAAATTCAACTATGCCGTTACAACAATGAATTTAATTCTTATTAATGATGTGTTTGAATGGAGGTTGAGGAGATGAGAAAATTCTTACAAACTCCCGGAGTATGAATAAATGATACTCCCTCCTCTTATATTTATAGTAGACCTTATTATGAATTTAATGAGTGAACCCTACCATGAATGTGAGAAAAGAGAGCACTATTTTTCGTGCTCCAATTAGGGATGTCAATGTTCGACCCAACCCGCGAACCCGACACGGGTTTTTTCGGGTTAGGGTTGGGCCTTATTGGGTTTGGGTCATAAACGGGTCGACCCGAAAGCGACACGACAAGAAACGTGTCATAAGCGGGTCAACCCGCATAACCCGCAATAGATACGTTTGACAAGCCAATTTATTTGTGTCAACCCGAAATGACCCACTTAACATAATCCATTTAACTTGTATAACAAATAAATATTTATTTTATTTTAGATTTGTCAAATACCTTTTATATCCAAACATATATTTTAAATTTAAAAAGAAAAGTAAGTAATTACAAAAATTTACAAGGGATATAATTGTAAATTGAAACTTTACAAACCCTAGGATCTCTAAACCCTACAAACCCTAAACCTCTAAACCTTCTTATAAATATTTATTTATTTTTAATTTCAGCCGAGTTCCAAGGATATTATATTTTTGTTGAACTATGTTATTTTATTTTTGTTAAATTATGTTATTTTGAATTTGGGTTAAAGTATTGCACTTCTTTTGGAGTGTAAAGAACTTATTTCTAGATGAATGTTATATTTTTGTTTAACTATATTATTTTGAATGTGGGTTGAAGACTTGAAGTGTATGCACTGCTTTTTAGGATGTAAAAAAAATTATTTTTAGATGGATGTTATATTTAATATTATGCAGATTAAAATGGGTTGTGTTACATTCATGTCAACTCAACACGACTCATTTGATAAGCGTGTCAAATAGGTTAGGTCAGGTCAGGTCAACCCGCCTTATTAACAGGTCGGGTTAGGGTTAAAAGATCATGACACGATTATTAAATGGGTCAGGTTAGGGTTGAGCTATTTAGTCGAATACCCCTACCTCGACACGACACGAACCCGACGCGCTAACCCGAATTGACACCCCTAGCTCCAATAGTACCTAAGAATTATTCAAGAAGATGAGAGATACAGGTGTTTCATTAATCTTGTTTGAATTTTTAATTTTTTACTTTTTAAGGAAGGGGGCCTAAGGGATTGAGGGGTTTAGAGTTGAACTTTTTTTTTTTTTTGATAGTTTAATACTTGGGGGTGAGGCTTCGAATCCTAGATATGTCCGTAGAAAACACAAAGTGGTTTTTTTTTTTTTAAATTTCCTTATATAGGGAGAATTTGGAGGGATATGTTCCACTTATATAATTTTTTGAAAAATTATCATATTTGCCCTTATATTGTCATTATATATATTTATTTAAAATTAACAAAAAGAGATATAATCGTCAATTTATATGATTACTTATCATTTCCTCTATTTCGCACTTGAATTTTTAAAACCTTCAAAGAAAAGGAAGTGATATATATTAGCCTCGCATTTAATTTTTGGAGGGATATGTTCCACTTATATAATTTTTTGAAAAATTGTCATCTTTGCCCTTATATTGTCATTATATGTATTTATTTAAAATTAACAAAAAGAGATATAATCGTCAATTTATATGATTACTTATCATTTCCTCTATTTCGCATTTGAATTTTTAAAACCTTCAAAGAAAAGGAAGTGATATATATTAGCCTCCCATTTAATTTTTACAACATCTACTTGTGAATAAATAAACATTTCCCTTCTCTCATTCTCTTTCTTTCTTTTGGTGAACTATTCCCTCCCTCCAAAGTAACTTCCAAACATATTGTAAGAGAAGAATAACACATTTCGTGTTGCAATCACATTGGATTAAATTGAAGAATTTTAGGTACAATGCTATATAGAGTTGTACCTAAAGTATGAATTATTTTTCCTACTCATATACAAGTAAAGTCAAGGCACAACTTTTTTCTTTTTTCTAACATCATATATTACTCTCAAATGATTTTTTTTTTTTTAAATATTATTCACCAGTAACAACATCCATATCATCACCTGTGAGAAGAGCAATACATTCAAATTCTTATCCAAGTTTATGGCTAAAATCACTTTTTTATTTTACAATAACAACTTGACAACTCGCAATTGTCTTTTTTTGGTAGTGTGTGTAGACTTATTGTTGTGAGAATTATGAGAAGTGTCTCTCTGACTTGTTGGCACAGAACACATCTGAGGTGACAGACGCAAAGTAGAAAAATTGGAAAGAAGTACCAGAAAAGAAATGACAGGAATAGGAAACCATTTTCTGTTGTCAGACTGACATTTAATGCTTTGAACCGCCTTTTTATTACACGGTTTTGGCGTTGGCCGTTCCTTGTTGCATTGAAAAATACTTCATTTTAATACCTTCTACATTGTACTTGCATCTCTCTCAACACGTTTGTGAATGACTGAATGTTATTTCCTTAAATTCCTTTGGCCATGTAATTTGAGATTGTACTAACCAGGTTTACGCATGTGCAAGGATTGCGTATCACACAGACAACAGGTTTGTGTTGTTTCTGAACAAAGTCAAAACCTTAAAGGTAAGTTTGTGCAGTCATTTATTTTAGTTATTCAATTCCAAAGCTTTTCATGCATATTATTTTATTCATATAGAATCTTTATGTTGTTCATATATGTATTTTTTAAATTGGGCTTTTCTTTTCTTTTCTTTTTTACATTTGTCTTGGTATATTTATGAAACTTCAGGCTCTTTTTGATTGCTCCGTGAGAGAGAGAGAGTGTGAATATGTCGATTTGGAGATCCATGAAAACGTAAAGCGTTTCTAAACTCTTCCAATTCCTCTAATATATAACAACAGTGGTTCACTAGGATGAGTTTTACTTTTTTAGATGAAAACTAATTCATAAAATTATAAATTCATAGCTTTACTTTCATTTCTTTTCTTCAGTTTGTTTGTCAGTAATAGGTAGTTATAAACATAATTACAAGGAGGAATAATGGAGGATGTCCTTTACAGACTGTTGTTAAAAGTGGAACCTTTTTGGTGAACTCTTTCCATTAAATTAATGGACGAAACCCTTAGTTTAATGATCTCGAAAATTTTAGTAATGGAGATAAAGAGAGGCACATGAATGTTTGATCAGTTATGTATTGGTGTCCAAGCTGATTGCCTTTTGCTTTGGCTGAAGGAATCCTCGTGCGCCAAATGCCCAATATGCTGTTTCTTTTATTTTCTTGGTGACAAATCATTGTTGGTTCTTTCTGCAGAATGCAGAAGAATTCACACTCTGCATGTTGAACCTAAGTGGCTTGCCACAATGATAATGATCAGTATAAATCAAACAATTAGCATTGAAAGCCGGAAGATTTATAACAGCTTAAGAAAAAAGAATATTTTGTATATAAAAAAAAAGAAATAAGAATATTTTACCATGTTAAGTTTTCAAATAAGATGATTATTTATAGATCCCATAATGCAGTTCCTTCAATTAGGTGAACAGTACTTAGATGATTATTAAGTTATGTAAGTGCTGGGTTTAAGAAAATGGCTCTATAATTGCTTAGTTTAATAAAATGGCTTTATTTCTTGTGCCTCTGATTCATAAACATTTGGATTGTTTAGTTGCCTATGGTAGGGAATGGTCATATTGATTAGGGGCAGTTCTTTATTTTGATTAAATATAGCAGATGTTTTGTCCTTTCTATTGAAGGAGCTGACCATTCATATGAAGGCACAGCAGACTGTGATAGTAACTAGATGAATCAGAGTGAGTATTGTAAGTGATCTTGAGCTGGATTTTTGACGAGATTGGGAATATGCTTTGATGCCTACATTGAGCGAGCCATAGACATCTGCTAGAAAACTGTGTTTTGCCTGAAAAGTACTGTGAGCATTGGTTACGGTTAGAGATTTATTTCCAGCTTACATTGAAAGTGGAGACTAGTATGTGTCTGATCTAATCTTCCATTAACTTTGAAATGATATCATGCCTTGACATTTCATATTGGGATATTCATTCCACAGCTGCCTGCAATTTATGTAGATGCATTTCTAATCTATATTTCTATCTTGAATTGTAAGTTCATACAAGGATAAAATGTGAAAATTTGAGTAAGCTTTCACGGTCTTGGCATTTATGAGCAAGAAGTCTAACTGTGACATGGAACCTCATATATAAAACTGATGATAGTTGGTAGACTGAGTTTTTCTATGGTATCAAAGCACCCTTTTCAAGTAACATTATGCATGCCTTTCGGCGAAATGCTATTTACATATCACTTTTGTGTCACTTATCAAACACTGAGTGGTACATATGCTTTACATGCACCCCAAGAGAGCAATAATCCAATTGCCTTTCATATAGGCTTCAGTTCATACGCAAGGCCAAAGGATACCAACCCTTCTCACTATGTCACTCTGTCTGCGCCCACTAATGTGGTATTTTACTGTTTTTGTAGGGATTTTATGTTACGGACCAAGCTGTTATTTTGATTAGATTTCTGCAGTACATGTTCTATTATATGAACCTTTGAACCTTTTAGCCTGTAGAACACTTTTTCACTATATCTTTATGTCCATATGCTTTTGTAATTGCAGTGCTTGCAAGGTGACAAAGAATCTGGATGCAATTATATAGAATACTATTCTAACTTTTTTCTTTTTAGTATTGGGAATACATGCACCTGGCAGATGATGAATCCATGTCCTCTTCAACTGTTGCCTATAAGTCTCATTTCAAGTCCTTCAAATTCAACAGCAACAGTGGGGAGATGAGAGGATTGAAGACAAACAAAAAGACCAGTTTAGAACTTAGAAGTTCAATCATCTCTGGCCTGAAAACTGAATGTTATGAGATGGATTCAGATTTACTTCCAGATGATTGTCAGAACAAAGATGTAGTCAGTAACCCACCAAAATTCAGTAGTTTTATGGCTTGGAAAGATTCAGGGAATACAGGGAACCATGTAGCGCACAATTCTGATTGTCCTAGAGACTCAAAAGGAAGTGAGGAAGGAAAGAACCTTTACACCAGAAAGAGTATAATGGAGTATGAATTGCCAGAGCTGGATGTTTTCCTTCATGAGAGCAGTTATCAGTTTCTTAAGGACATTTGCATTGACAGCCGAGTGTCTTCTCAGGGCAAGTGTTTGGTTGAGAATTGTGAGTTGGACCATAATAGTATCTCTTGCATGCTTAACTCTGAAGCGGATAGCAATGGTGAATTAACAGAAGAAACACTAGACACAGCATCATCTGCTTCAAATGGGTCACGATGTAGCACTGACAAAGACTGCAATAAGGACATAACCAAGCAGTATGGTTCGGAGGACTTAATTATGGAAGGTGAAGTAGATTTTGATGCGAGGCAAGATATTTCTGATCATTTCACGAAGAAGATCATCCCTAGAATTCTGCTCCCTGTTAGAGAGGTAAAATACCACTTACTCTCACTCTCACTAATTTGATCCCCACAATCATATGAAATCTGATTGTATCTTCTTTGAGATTTATTGCCTACTAAAACAGTTTCACCTTTTTGTGAGTAGCATAAATTATCTTCCTTAAAAAGACAGAAGTTTCCTAAGAATAATTTATTCACCAGTCCTGGTAGGTGATACCCTCATTCTAGGCTATTGTTATCTTGGCTATCTTGTTTTTTGGTTGTGTGAATGTGTGATTCCCATGAAGAGAAGATTGCAGAATGTAGAATTTTCGAATTTTAATTTTATAGGCTAGTAGAAACCGCTATTTGGATGCTCAGAAAAGAACGAGTTACTGGATTCATATCAAAGATTTTCTGTCCTGCCATATGCAATTGGAAAAGTTGAGGAGATTGAGCGCTAGGTGGCATGCCACTGAGGATAATTGGCCTCTACTTTTAACATCTACACTGAAATTACCCATACGATGGAGCATAACTTAAAGCAACAACAGGTGAAAAATCCTACCAATGTTCTGATGAACGCTATTGTGATTTATAGTTTCATGCTCACTCATTAAAAAAAAAAAAAAAAAAAGAAGCTCTTAAGGCGTTTTCTCAAACTCCTTTATTAGTTAAAAAATTAGTATCTATTTATCAGTGCTCATATTTATAATTTGCAAATTTTGATTTGTTCCCCCTTAGTAGCAGAGTTTCCATATGTTGCTTATAATTCCTGTTCTACTATCTTAAATCATGATCCGCGACGTCTCCTCAGAAATTGCCTCAATAGAGTTATAAGCTGGTTCCGATCTTTGAAATTTGTGCTTTACCAAAGGGAGTGCATAATCCCATATTCGGTTTTAGGAAGAGTTTGTCTTTGTAACATAATCGAAGAATTATTTAATGACTAGATATGTATTGCTTACTAGAGAACATTTTCAGTCAGTATTTTATGTTAGATTGGACTATTACAGTGTGCCCTAAAAATAAAACAACATTAACATTGTAGTGGCACCCTGAAAAACTATTTACAAACCAGTTATAAACTAGCAAATACGTTTCATTTTGCTTCAGTTTTCTTTTGGTTTAGGATATCCTTCACTAGTTGAGTAGGACACGCTGGCCAACTGGCTGAGGCTACCTAATTTGATTATAGCGTTGCTCAGATTACCTGCTAATGCAGTGTTGTTCTAGTTGTTTTTCGTTTGTTTTTTCTCTTCACTTTAACTTCTCAGTTGGTATTTTTAAATTCTTGACCAACAAGCACCCACTTTACCTTCTGATCAAAACGACCTGCTGAAATGGAGTAAAGCGCATGCTCTTGCCTATTTTGTACATATTGGGGTAGTTGCAATGAACTGGTTGTGATTATGCATCGTTATAACATTTACATCACCTTTCTTGCCATAGATCAAATGCCAACAAGGTTGGATGGTTTTGAAAATCGTTAATTGCAGTGCAATTTCCCCTTCATGAATGCTAATGTTATAAATGTGAAGAAATTGCAGATAGATCTTGAAGTTCTTTCTCAAAAAAAAAAGAAAAGATTTTAACTTTCGATAACTTGTAGGCTCCAAGTAAGGAAGCAGGCTTGGCAAACTCTATGGTATCATCTACAACTGAAGCAATTGATCCAAGCAAGACATATTCAAGAAGTGAGGAGGAGGATGAAAATATCACTAATAACCTTGATTTGGCTAACACCACAACAAGCACCAGAGAGGAATCCCATCAATGTGCAGCTTGTCAACAGCCTCCCCAATCTGGCAGTGTATCTCATCGGTCAACTAGCAGCAATGCCAGTTCTCATTCATTTGCATTTCCCATGTAAATTCCTTCTTTTATGTTTTCATTTTTTTCACACATATTGTTCTGTCTTTCAGTTGCTGAGTTTGGCTGGTTTCTGTTTTACATATACATGGACAGATTACCTGCTGAGTGGACCGGCAGCCCAGTAAGAATGGTAAAAGCTGATGGGAAGCAATCACAAAAGCACAGACGTTGGAGGCTATCTTTTCCCTGCTTTAAATTTTGAATATTCTATATTCCTTGGTGGCTTTCTTAATTTATTATGCTTTCTTTTGTTGTTCTTTTGCTCTGGCATTGGTGCATAGTGTGTCATACAGATTATGCATCCCTTTATGATTTTAACATAATAGTGGTTGGAAATTTTACCTACTTCTTGGCTAGAGTTAACAAAGGTTAGTCACAACAAATAGCAAAGCTAAGTTAGGTATACATAATGCATACAAGATATACGCGGTTTGGCAGTAAGCCTGCATTCATGGGTTGAACTCTGAATAATCTACTATAATCATCAAGTTATAATGGTCTTCTACTCAAGTTTTATCACATATTTGAGCTCACAACAACAAACTTGGAGAAAAACAAAATTACCTCAAAAAGCTTTACTAAACTGAAATTCACCACAATGAAATTTCACAAACAAATTGTTGAAAGAAACCCTAAACACCTTATAGACACTTCCTTCAATAGGTTTCAAATGACAAATGGCCATGGAATGAGGAAGAAATCCCCACACCATCCCCCTATCTCTCACCCTCAAAGAAAAAATTCTAGTAACTTAAGGACTGTTTGGTAAGGTATTTTGAGCAACATTTTTTAGTATTTAAATAATATTACACATATTTTCATATAATTTTTTCATCCACATGTATTTCTAAAAAATACAAATAATGTTATTAGAACAACATTACCAAACGGCCCCTTAGTTTCTATGTATGTGTTGGAGATTCTAGAAACATTGTTATAAAAGCTTTGAGAACTTGGAAAAAATGTTTCATTTTCATAAAGTCGGTTTGACCGTTATTTAAAAGGTCCAATAGGGTATGTATATTGGACCCTTTGAGACAATTAAAACTCTCAAACAAGGCCTAATATATAGGAATAATTTCTTAGTATTATGAGATTAATGTTTTTTTTTCTTGTATATCCTACTAATTTTAGTCATGGTATTTTTTTTTAAGGATTATTCATGATATTAATAATAATAATAATAAAAATAATAATATGGATTCTCAAAAAGAAAAAAAAAGTACTAATAATAAATACAAGAATAATAATAATAATAATATTATTATTATTATTGTTGTTGTTGTTGTTGTTGTTGTTGCTTGGGATTCATACTAGGCAGGTGAGTACATTGTCACCTACTCACATGCCCAGTTCCTACGAGTCTCAGTCTTAATTCGTTCCTATAATACTCCAACAAACTTATTATAGACGTGTGTTTTGAATTGGTCCAATTGGAGGATGTTGTTTGCGAGTCCAAATCTTCTGTCTCACTTTTCCTGCTCCACTTTATACTCCACCAATAAAAACTTGCCACGTATTCACCGCATTAATTAAATACTATCATTAATTGACTTATTAATGCTACCGTTATTAATTAATAGTATTATTTAATTAATGCGGTAAATACGTGGCAAGTTTTTATTGGTGGAGTATAGAGTGGAGCAGGAAAAATGAGACAGAAGATTTGGACTCGTTGTTTGCAACAATCCTGGTGAGACTTGAGAGTGGGACATTTATACATGGCACTAATTATGATTTCACTAGTACAATTACGTCCTCATTGAAAACTCTCAGAATAGCATTGCAATTGCTTTGATTTTCAAGTTCATATTAACATATGAAAAGTAATGTAATTTAGTGATATTGTCTGCTTTCCCTTTATAAAAAATATCAAGATTAAAATCTCTCATTCTTATTATTGTAAGTATTGAATAAAAAACAAATTCTTGGGAAAAAAAAAGAAGAGTTTCTCATTTTTAGATTCCTAAAAACTAAAATTGAATAAGATAATGGACCATCTTCGTTTGGAGACAAATAGCTAGAGGATCTTTATTCCAATTTTATAAAGATGGCAAGTTAAGGTTAAGGGAGAGCTTTTGGAAATAGTTTTCAACCATCAATAGACGTGCCTCGACCCTTATTAATGAGAATCTTAGTAGTTTGGTAATTGTCTTATTAGCGGATTCAAATCAGTCTCAACAAATTGGTCTAACCCCCCCCCCCCCCAATTAGACTCAATAAACTAACTTAAGCATTTTAACGGTTAGTGTTGATCACAAGAAAGTCAATACCGTACTAGAGGCTGTACCAATTTGGCTAGTGCTACGATATATTTTGAGTATCGGTCAATACTGATGTACCGTTTCGAGTTTATCGCTATTTTATATATTACACACACACACACACACACACACACAAAATCTCTAGAACCATGTTTACAAGATTATCCACTATTTTTCAACCCCAAGAAGCATAGGAATTACAACACAAAGGAATAACTTTGCCGATTCAATTCATCATTAGAGAAAACTCAGAAAAGTTATAGATGCACAACAAGTATAAATTGGTCTCATTTTTCTTTAGTGGAATTAAATAAACATAATGCTGAAATTGCATTTCGTAATGAACCTGTAAAATTGTATCTTCAAGGAAAGAAACAACCCCCTATAACAAATGAAAATAAACCAAAAATTAATTATAAAAAAAAAAAAACACAGAAATAAATTTTAGAGTATAGAAACTAAAAAAAAAAAAAAGCAACAAAATTGAAAAAGAAAATAAATAAATTCTATGTTTTGTATCAAGAAATTCTGAAGAATTACATGATGAAACAATCGCAAGATACTTGTATAAAAATGCCAATTTCTAAATCATTATGCAAAACTTATATCATACAATGACAACGATTTTCAAATTTGATTAAGGCAAAATTTTACTTGAGAGTGAGAAGCCAAGACTCAAGACAGAGAATGAGAAGCTGAGACATAGTAGAGTAAGAAGCCGAGATAGAGCAGAGTGAGAGACAGAGAAGTTGAGAGATGAGAGACACAGAGCAGCTGAAAGACAGCGTGAGAGAAAGAAAGAAAGAGGGTTGTGCAGTTGGAATTTAGGATTAGAATTAGGTTTAGCACAATTACCATATTGCCCTTGAAAATTTGTCAAAATTACAAAAAAAAAAAGTGGCTTGGAGTGTTTCGGCCCAGTACGGTCAATATGCGTTTGGTATGGCCGAATTTTGTCAGTACTGCTTGTACGCATTCGGTACAGCCGGTATATTTTCCAGTTCGAAATAGAGGGGTATCTGTACCGGTGCACTGGCCGGTACAATATGGTATCTGTTTCACTGGTTTGATCACCACTTGTAGCAAGATAGTTTTCCTCGTTAGTCCTACAAAAATGTTTTTTTTAATATTTATTCTCAAAACTCTCTCCTCACTTGACAAATCTTACTAGTTGGGTCATTATTATATCATCATAGTATATGACCAATAAAAGATTTTGAGTTAGCTTAATTGATAAAGTCTCTAATGGTTGAATAAAAGATTTTGAATTCAAACTTTGCTTACACTAAAAATTGATTGATGTTTTGGTTACGCCATAAGTTAAAACTCTAAAAAAACAATAAAAAAAACAAAAAAACATGGCAAGATTTGAAATTGCCAGGCACAAAGAATAAATTTTTTTTTTTTGTGTGGCTAATAGCATAAATAATAATGTTTATATACTAATATGCCCATTTCTGATTATTAAAAAACAGTAACACTCAAATAATCACAGCTCAAAAAGTAGAGAAAAGAGCGTGACTGAAAGCAATTGGGCTTTTTCTTCAACATATGTTTGCGTCGTAATCCATATTGCCTGCCTAGCCTGACATCTTTTTGCATCCAATACCCAATCAAACATCAATTGGCCCACTACCACCCTTGGTGAATGTACTAAGCTCAAATTTCTAATCTCACTGTCTGACTACCTGACGTACTAGAGTGGACCAATTCCGGCCAACTGGGCTTGTGAGTTGTGAGTGGTACCTGTTAGTGTGGTCCGAAATATAATTATTATTTAAAGAATATATATATAGAATTATAGAATAAAATTAGGTATTAACAATAGATTAGGTTTTCAATTGAATTCATATATTGGTCCATTAACCAATAAAACACAATATTTTTATTACTATTTCTAAGGATAATTGCCAAAGGTCTTGTAGCTTAATTGACAACTCCTCATGCACAAAGTGCTTGGGCGTTTAGGAGGAAAGAGTTCGAGCTGCGAGGTTAGTAACATGTTATAATTATTTCTCAAAATAAAAATATTTCTAAGGATAATTAAATGCAATGCAACTAGATCTTCAGATTCAATTAAGATACTTAATGTACTATACCTAATATATCTAAGTTTTATCCATATTTAAATACAAGAGGATTTGAAGTTTATAACCTCAATTAGAATTATTCTTTATCATCAAATTAAGATATCAGATTTTTTATTTTTAAATGTAGATAGGATTGGAATATAGGTCTTAAATTGGTCATAAAAATTTGTGTAAGTTGAGTTAACTAGAAAAAGATAATTTTTTTTATTTTTTATTTTTATATAGGATAGAAGTTCTACTCTAGCCTAATCTTTTTTTGAAACATACTCTAGCATAATCTAAATATATATGTGTGTGTGTGTAAAGTTTTTTTTTTCTAGAGACTTGAACCCCGACTTTTGCCCTCCACACCCTATAAGTGCTTATATTTATGAAATGATCATTGTATCAAAAATGCACGGTGGTACTAAAAAAATATACTTGATGGTGTAGACATGGGGCAATTTATTGCACTGGGGGAGTTATATTAGTTTTCTCCAGAAATATATGAGTCAAAATCTTTTGTTTCATTCTTCCTACTCCACTATATACTCCACAAATAAAAACATGTCACATGTCCATCTATTTTATTAAATGCTAAATTTATGCATTCTATTATTTCAATTGCCTAAATATGATGGATTATTTATTTATTTATTTTAAGAAATTAAAATAATAGAAGACACAAATTTAACATTTAATAAAATAGATGAACATGTGGTATATCTTTATTTGTGAAGTATACAGCGAAAGAGTAGTACAGAGGATTTAGATCGTAAATATTTAAAGCACTTCCAATTTCCATTCCCATGCCATTATTATGGACAGAGACTTTGTGGTCATCTTTATTGTACCATCATTCTTAATGGCCTTAAGCTGAATATTCAAATGTTTAGTTGAAATCCAAAGAAGGCCTTAAATTGGCGATGATAATGGGAGCACGTCAAGATAACCGCTACAAACTAAAGGGCCAACTGCCAAAGACCTTATCCTTGTATATATATCTTAGGAGAGGACCACCTCCAATTCCAAACCCATGTGCCCCAACTCTCTTAAGGCACTGCTCAATTGTCAACCAAAATCAATGCTCCTATATTGCTCCGCCATACCATGCGTGGTCCAGTACCTATAACTCCTCAATAATTCCCTCCCCATGGTCTATTCACCCAACAACATGGGGCTACCAGGTCCCTCTACCAGACAGATATCTGACCAAAGGTTAAGGAGAAAATCTCTGGATCACAATGTTTTGCATCGCAGCTTTGTTATAACTCTGATATAATATACTGTGACTAACAGAAAAAAAGTAGTGAGACAGTTAATTAGTCACCATCTAAAATAAATTTTTTGTAACTTAATTAGAATCTCATGGACTCATGGTGTTTTCAACAAATTCCTCCTCAACAATTATTGAATTATTGAAAATAAACGTGGAACCAATAACAAACAATTATGACAACTTGATTAGGGTAGACAATACTATATTGGTACAAGTGGCACGTACCCTAAAAGTTATTAAAACTGGTACCGGTACTCCTTTGAAATATACTAGATTAAATATCATGTTGCGCCAAAGATTTTTCGAGTGTTTCAACTGATACAGTAAAATATAATTATAAAATATTATTTAAACTAATACATTGGGTTAATGTACTTAGGTAAATATTTGGGCTTATAAAATATAATTACAATTTACAAATATATAAATATATATACACACACACATAAGGCTAAAATATTGTTTTCATCCTTCAAATTTACATGAATTTTGTTTTTTGTACCTAAAATTTAACATTTTCATTTTTTGTCCCTAAACAATAAAATACTTCACTTTTTGCCCTTAAACTTAAAAGAAAATATATATATTTCTTTTTACCCCTAAATTATAGTTTTAAAAAAAAAAAGCTTTTTAAAAAATTTAGGGACAAAAAGTGAACTTTTTGAAAGTTTAGAAGCGAAAAAAGAAATTCATAAAAACTTTAGATACGAATGTAATATTTTAGCTTATATATAACGATAATCCCAAAATGGTACATTTATATTGATGGGTACCAAAATATGTTATTTGGCCAAATTGAAATTACATATGGTACAAAAATAGCTACCTTGGACTTGATGCATTTTGAGGTTTAAGACAGCAACTTAAAATAAGGTCATTGTTTAATATATTTAAGTTTCTATATTACAAACTATTTAGCTTTTTTTAATGTGTTAAATTAATTAATAATTTTTTATATTCAAGTTTTATTAATATTTCTTTTTCAATGAATAACATAGCTAATCTACTCATCTTTCTTGTCACATAGCGATGTTAGGTAGAATTTTATCAATTTGAATATTAAAATAATTCTTTTTTAAAAACAATTCTAATAAGTTTTGTCAATAAAGTTCTGTATATAATACATATATTTGAAAAATAATCTGATATTTTTATTTAATTTAATACCTTGATGGAGTATTTTATGTTATAAAATTAACCTTAAGTTCTAAAATAGTTCTAATAAACCATCTTTTAATCTGTCGCTTTTGATTATTTAGGCTTTAAATCGAGATGGCCACATGGCCAATCTGAATTGTATCTCTTTGTTTTGCAGTAAATAAAGTATCTATTTAGCAAGAAAAAAAAAAGTTCTAAACTATTGTTTGGCGAGAGCATGATAAACCAACATTATTGGTCCTTTCCACTTAAGGCTTAGGCAACAACCTAAGTAACTATAGAAGAGCCAAACCCTGAAAACAATTAAAAATGTCACTTATTTTCATCTTATGAACTAAGGATCTTTAATCACACTTCTTTTTTAAAAATTTAATATGAATTTAATCACACGTAGAAAAAAAGGAGTCCTTAACCCGTGCAATGTACACACAAGTTTAACATATTATAATTTTTTAAATATTTTTTTTAATTATGAAATTTGATAGCTATAGTAGTTTTTAATAGACATTTATTATGACTGTGGTGTGTGTGTATATATCAAGCATATGGAAGCTGCTCTATGATGATTATTATTTATCATCAGATCAATATACTAATTGGTTTTTAGTGTATACGGAATTATAAATTTTTTCTCTCATATTTTGAAGCATTATGTATACAGAGTAATGATTGTAGCATTAGGCACTTACATTTTGTATTTGTATATAGAATTATAGAAATACGATTCCCTAAGATTCTATGGATGATTTAATAGAGAATAGAACTAAAATTTAATTTTAAATACATATAAAATTAAAATAAGTCCAATTAACTGCCTATTTGTCACAGGTGTGTAGTAGTAAGTCCAAGACCATTATCAAAAAATAATAACAACAACGATAATATTAATATTTATACAAGTTTAAACTAAATGAAGATTTTGATTAAGAAATTACAAAAATATGAGACAAAAGTTTTGGAATTTAGTGGTATAATCAAACTCTCTTTCATGTAATAGTATTTGAGTTCGAAGTTCGAACAACCTTCCCCATTTATTATAAGCCAAAAATAAAAATTTGTGAAAAGTCAGGGATACTTGTGTATAGACATCATGTGAAAAGAACTACCACCAAGCATTGACGATAGCAAGAGAAAAGTCATTCAAATTTATAAGCACTTCTCTGGGAAGGATCACTGACAGACTATTAAAGAAGCCAAGGGCAAAGATTAATGGATGGAAACGTGTGAGTAACAAAATTTAAAAAAAGGGTTACGTTTGCTTTTGACTAGCCTCTATTTTGGTTTAGTTCAGTTGGATGTGTTTCTAGGCCTTCTTGATGATTTCCTTGGTTAGGCAAAATTGTGACTGTGCTCACTGCATATGCTTACAGAACCTTCTTGTTAGAAAACAATTTGCATGTGATTGTTTTAATTATTTTATATTTTATTTTTCTTTCCGGATTCCGTGGAACTTTTTTTTCCCTATATGTATAAACAATGAATTTCACAAATTTTTTTTTTTTCAAATTGTTAAAATGATAGATTATAATTAGTGCACAATAAGAATTATATCAAAGGTGTTCTTATGTGAAAATAATGTTATAATTAGTGCACAATAAGAATTATATCAAAAGTGTTCTCCTGGGAAAGTGATGTTAATAATTATGATATGTGAAATTTGTTAAAAATCATAATATGTGATCTTAGCATTTTATTAAAAAATTGAGAAATTGTTACGTCTCCTACTTTAATTATTATTATTATTATTATTATTATTATTATTATTATCTTTATTGTGGGGGGTAAAAGTGCTTGAATATGCGTTTGGGCTTTGGCCTGATTAGTTGGTACAAATCTGTTCAATCAGGGTCTCTAGGCCCACAGGTTAGTCCGCACTATAGTGATCCGAGGAGTTGTCCGAGAAGGAATATCTCCTCGGACAGGCCCAGCAAAGGCTCTGGGACTTGCTAAACGGTTTAAAGGCAGAATTCTAGAAGATCTATTGGGTAAAGGTGTGATCTAAGCACCCTTTAGAAGCAAAAACGTGTGAGAAATATCTAAGGAAAAAGCTGCTATCACCGCATTAAAGGCCCTGCATCTACCTCCCTGGCCGCATTAATGGAGAAATGACCTCTAAACAGTAAAATTCAGCCTTTCAGCTATTATTTGAAGACTTTGAGAATGTGGTAGATGGGACAAGTATCTGGGAGGAAGATTTGTGTTACACGTGAATAAAATAGGGAAGGAGAAGAATGATATAAGAGGACAAGAGAAGAAAGAAGAAGGGGGATCTTCTTCTTGGTTAAGGTCTAAAAATTGTAATATTTTGTTTAGAAAAAGAAATACTATACAAATTGTCCTCGACTTACGTCCGATGAGGGTTTTTTGTTACGTCCATCTATTACTTGCATTGACAGCGGCATTCTAGCCTGTTGATCAACTTTCCAACATCCCAAACCTAGGTTTCAAACCCATACTCTACAAATTTCATTGTATAAGGCTCTTTGGGCGTGAGCCCATCACTTGTTTTTTGGTTCGGGTACGAATTATGCATTTACAATTGGCGCCGTCTGTGAGAATCTAGCATTGAAGGAATTGGAACATCATAGCAGGCTTAGGTTTGCATCATGCAGAATCTCAGGGATCCCAGCGCGAAGATCTTTTTGAGTGCCTTGAGCGTTGGAGGGAGCGAGAGGGAAGCGTGCATACCATATATCCTGATGCGAGCCATTCGCGTGGTGGAAGCAGTGCCACCCATGAGGATGATGTCAAGGCCATGCAGAGGGAGATTGACCACCTCAAGAAAAAGCTACTTCGTGTCAAATGAAGGCGGGCTTCACCCCCATCCAATCCTTCCTCAGGGGGGTCACGGGGAAGTAGTTACAGTCCAAGGTCCAAGACTTCCCCTAGCAAATTTTTCTCTTATGAAGGGGATGACCTACCAAGTCGTAAGCATAGGAAGCTTCCCTCCAGGGGCTTGGGGAACGATGCTATGAGCCGAGTGTTACACCGACTCTCTAAATCGCCCTTCCCACGCAAGATCGAGAAGGGAAGGCTCCCTAGACGGTTCACCCAGCCCACCTTCACCATGTATAATGGTAAGACAGACCCGGTTGAACATGTGAGCCATTTTAATCAGAGGATGGCGGTGCATTCTCAGAATGAAATCTTGATGTGCAAAATCTTTCCTTCTAGCCTAGGACCTGTTGTTATGAGATGGTTTAACAGACTAAAGTCGGGGTCTGTTGATTCTTTCATGGAACTTACCAGGGCATTCGCGTCTCGATTCATTACATGCAGTAGAGTCCCTCGACCTTTGGACTCACTATTATCTATGGCCATGAGGGAGGGTGAGACATTGAAAGCATACTACAAATGGCACTGGGAGATGTTTAACGAGATCGATGGAGATTTTGATGAAGTGGCGATTAATACTTTCAAAGTGGGCCTCCCTACTGATCATGATTTAAGGAAATCCCTAACCAAAAAGCCCGTACGAAGTGTACGTCGCCTCATGGACCGCATCGATGAGTACAAAAGGGTTGAAGAAGATCAACAACAAGGTAAGGGTATGGCGAAGGTTATCCTGCAGGAGAGAAGGGATTTCAGGTCGAACAGGTACCATAACAATAAGCCGAGGAGAGATTACTCTGGGCAATCTAGCTCAGCCACTCCTCAAATAGTTAATACTGTATTCCGAGAACTAGTGCACCAATTGCTGAAGAAAGTCCGTAAGGAACCCTACTTCAAGTGGCCTAGTAAGATGGCGGGGGACCCTACGAAACGGAATCAGAACCTTTTTTGCCAGTACCATCAGGATGTGGGTCATACCACCAAGAATTTTCGGACCTTTTGGAACCATTTAGAGCAGCTCGTTAGCGAGGGAAAATTGAAGCAGCACCTGCATCAACCCAACGGACAAGGAAATCATTCGAGTTCAAATAATCAGAAGAATAACTCATCTCGGCTGCCATTGGGAATGATTAATGTCATCTTCACCGCATCGGGCAGGACCGATTCTTGTCCCACAAGGGTGATGGCGATGTCACATTCCCAGACCGAGGAGCCTGGCTCGAGGCCGAAGAGGATCAAAGGGAGTACACCTATTTTGGGATTCTCTGATGAAGATAAGGTCGGGACTATTCAACCACACGACGATGCGCTGGTGGTCACATTGAGGATAGAGAATTATGACGTCAGGAGGGTGATGGTCGATCAAGGTAATAAGGCGGATATTATGTACCCTGACTTATTCAAATGGCTTAAGTTAAGACTGGAGGATCTCACTCCCTATGACTCGTCGTTGATAAGTTTTGAATGGAAGGCTGTTATACCAAAGGGACAAATTCGATTGCCCGTACAGTCTGGCTCAAAAACGGTCGATGTGGATTTCATTGTGGTTGACGCATATTCTCCATACACGGCCATCCTTGCCAGGCCTTGGCTGCATGCTTTGGAGGCCGTCTCCTCGACTTTGCATGTTAAAGTAAAATTTTCTTCAGGGGGATTCATTGAAGAAATTCTTGGTAGCCAATCAGTGGCAAGGCAATGCATATCGACCGCAGTACTGCATCAAGCCAAATCAAAGTCCTCGGCCTCGGCTGTGGAAGACTTATAGCAATTAACAACTTTGGATGCGCCCGATGCAGTGATAGCAGAGGAGGCTATGTGTGAAGATTTGGAAAGATTTCTCATAACTGATGACCCCGAAAGGTTCTTTCAAGTTGGGATACGATTACCCCACCAAGAGAAAATGGAATTGGTGATGTTTTTGAAAAATAATATCGATGTGTTTGCCTGGGATCCCTATGAGGCTCTGGGGGTTGACCTAAGCTTCATTTGCATCATTTGAACGTCAACCCTACCGTTGTTCCCAGGAGGCAACCACCTTGGCGTTCTTCGAAAGAGTATTCCGAGGCTGTCAAGGAAGAGGTGCTCAAGCTCAAAAGGGCTGGGGCTATTAAAGAAGTTTTCTACCCGGAATGGCCGGCGCACACAGTCGTAGTGAAAAAGAAGAGCGAAAAGTGGAGAGTATGTGTGGACTTCACAGACCTGAACAAAGCCTGCCCAAAGGACTCATTCCTGATGCCTCGCATCGATCAGCTTATGGATGCTACGGTCGAGCATCCTCGGATGAGTTTTTTAGATGTTTTCCAGGGTTATCACCAAATACCATTGGCGTTGGGTGATCAGGAGAAGACTGCCTTCATTACTCTTACGGGGAACTATCACTATAAAGTAATGCCGTTTGGGTTGAAAAATGCAGGAGCTACTTACCAAAGGATGATGACCAAGATGTTTGAATCGTAATTTGGAAAGACCATTGAGGTATATATGGATGATATGGTAGTGAAGAGTAAAATAGTACCTATGCATGTGAAAGATCTGGACGACACCTTTCAAATACTTAGGAAGTACAAGCTGCGCCTTAACGCCTCAAAGTGTTCTTTTGGGTGGGTTCCGAAAAGTTCCTAGGCTACATGGTGACTCATAGAGGAATAGAGGTGAACCCAGCACAGGTCAGAGCCATTTAGGGCCTGCAACCACCGCGGAATCCAAAGGAAGTTCAGAAATTGACCGGGATGACTACTGCTCTCAACAGATTTATCTCTCAGTCCACTGACAGGTGTAGACCTTTTTTCCAACTGTTAAATAAATGGAAAGGATTCCAATGGTCCAAGGAGTGTGCTTTAGCTTTCCAGCAACTTAAGGAATATCTTTCCTGACCACCCATCATCTCTCGGCCAGAGGTCAATGAAATCTTGTCTGCATACCTAGCTGTAGCTATCCATGCAGTCAACTTGGTTCTGATAAGGGATGACGGCGGGGTACAAAGACCGGTTTATTATGTCAACAAATGTTTGAATGAAGCTGAGGTGCGTTATTTGCCTTTGGAGAAGGCAATTCTGGCTGTAGTACATGCCACACGAAAGCTTCCTCACTATTTCCAGTCTCACACCGTCGTGGTTTTGACTCAACTGCCTCTCAAGTCAGTGTTACGAAGTGCTGACTACTGGGGAAGGGTAGCCAAGTGGGGAACTATTCTGGGAGCTTTCGATATCAAATATATGCCACGCACCTCGGTGAAGGGCCAGGTTCTCGTGGATTTGGTGGCAGAATTCGCCGAACCATCATTAGAAGAAACTGCGAAGGAATCGCACATGGATGAAAAATCAGTTGGCATGATCACGGGCAAAGGACCTCCGATTTGGAAAGCGTAT
This sequence comes from Castanea sativa, assembly GCF_040712315.1. Classification (NCBI taxonomy): domain Eukaryota; kingdom Viridiplantae; phylum Streptophyta; class Magnoliopsida; order Fagales; family Fagaceae; genus Castanea; species Castanea sativa. Next base: position 33,541,720 of record NC_134016.1, on the reverse strand, counting down.
GTTGATGGGGCAGCTAACCAGAGGGGGTCTGGCGTTGGACTTGTTTTGGTATCCCCTGAGGGAATTATCTTTGAGAAATCATTGAGATTAGCATTTTCGGCCACTAATAACGAGGTTGAGTACGAAGCTGTCTTGGTCAGTATGAATATGGTACGGAGAATGGGGGGAAAGGCAATTCATATGTCCTCGAATTCTCAATTAGTTATGGGCCAAATAACGGGGACCATGGAGGCTAGGGATCCAAGAATGCAAGAGTACCTGACCCAGGTTAAATGTTTACAATCCGAGGTTAATTCTTTCATCCTTTCGCACGTTTCTAGAAGTGGAAACACACGTGCGAACTCATTGGCCACTTTGGCAACATCCTCGGCTCAATGTTTGCCTAGGATTATCCTCGTCGAAGACTTGCTAAAACCAACTCTAACCACTGCAAGTGCCGTCCACATCCATCTGATAAGGCCCAGACCTAGCTAGATTGACCCTATGGTTTCTTTTCTAAAAAGCGATATTCTACCCGAGGAGAAGTCTGAAGCAGATAAGATTCGTCGAAAGGTGCCTCGGTTCTGGTTGTTCGAGGATCAGAAATTGTATAAACGCTCCTTTTCCAAACCATACCAGCTGTGTGTACATCCTAAAGTAACGGAGGCACTTTTGGAAGAATTGCATGAGGGAATTTGTGGAAGCCATACTAGGGGGAGATCCTTAGCCCATAGGGCTCAGACTCAGGGATATTGGTGGCCCAATATGCAGAGGGAAGCTCAAGACTACGCAAGAAAGTGTGACCAATGCCAAAGGTTTGCTACCAATATTCATCAGCCTGGGGGAGTCCTTAATCCTTTGTCTAGACTTGGTCATTCGCTCAATGGGGACTGGATATAGTTGGGCCTTTTCTACGGGCTGTGGGAAACAAAAGGTGGTTGCTCATGGGAATTGATTACTTCACCAAGTGGGTCGAAGCTAAGCCTTTATCAAATATTAGGAATGTCGACTCCAAGAAATTTATCTAGAAGAATATTATCACTAGATTTGGGGTACCTCACACACTTATTTCAGATAATGACGTACAATTTGATAGTAAAGCTTTCAGGCAATATTGTAATGACTTGGGCATCACAAATAGATACTCCACCCCAGCTTATCCTTAGGGAAATGGGCAGGCCGAGGCCGTTAACAAAGTTATAGTCAGTGGACTTAAGAAGAAGCTAAATGATGCGAAGGGTAGATGGGTAGAGGAGTTGCCACATGTTTTATGGACATATCGGACTACGCCGCGAAGATCCACTGGAGACACCCTTCTCCATAACTTACGGGGCCGAGGCGGTGATACCTTTAGAATCTGGGTTTCCCACATTAAGGACGAGTTCCTTCAGCCTGGGGAATAATGATGGCCTCTTGGAAAAAAGCCTGGATCTGGTTGAGGAACGACGAGAGGCCGTCATGATCTAAATGGCTTATTATCAGCAGAAGCTTAAACGAGGATATGATGCTCATGTGAAGCTGAGGCCACTAGTGCTTGGGGATTTGGTGTTGAGGAAAGTCGTGGGTACTGCCAAAAATCCAGCACGGGGAAAGCTAGCACCAAATTGGGAAAGACCATATCGGATCATCTCCGTAGCGGGCATAGGGTCATATCGATTAGCTGATCTAGATGAAAAAATTATACAACGCCCCTAGAATGTAAACAACCTACGAAGGTATTATTATTAATAAAAAGTATTTTTGTCGTTCGTTGTTCAAATTATCATTATGCAATTTGGTTTATTTATCGTTGCTCATAAGTATCAAACAGAAACTTGGACATGCATAGTCCTCGGACCACATGCCTTGTGGAAATTGATATCCTATTGTTTGTTAAACAGAATCTTAGTTACGTCGGGTCCTCAGACCTTCTACTTTTGAGAAATTAACATTTCAATTTACTACTTCTAAGTATCAAACAGAAGCTTGGACATGCATGGTCCTCAGACCACATGCCTTGTGAAAATTGATATCCTATTGTTTGTTAAACAGAACCTTAGTTACGTCAAGTCCTCAGACCGGGGAAATTAACATTTCAATTTACTAATTCTAAGTATCAAACAGAAACTTGGACATGCATGGTCCTCAGACCACATGCCTTGTGGAAATTGATATCCTATTGTTTGTTAAACAGAACCTTAGTTACGTTGGGTCCTCAGACCTTCTACTTTAGGAAAATTAACATTTCAATTTACTACTTCTAAGTATCAAATAGAAACTTGGACATGCATGGTCCTCGGACCACATGCCTTGTGGAAATTGATATCCTATTGTTTGTTAAACAAAACCTTAGTTACGTTGGGTCCTCAGACCTTCTACTTTGGAGAAATTAACATTTCAATTTACTACTTCTAAGCATCAAACAGAAACTTGGACATGTATAGTCCTCGGACCACATGCCTTGTGAAAATTGATATCCTATTGTTTGTTAAACAGAACTTTAGTTACGTTAGGTCCTCAGACCTTCTACTTTGGGGAAATTAACATTTCAATTTACTACTTCTAAGTATCAAACAGAAACTTCGACATGCATGGTCCTCAGACCGCATGCCTTGTGGAAATGGATATCTTATTATTTGTTAAACAGAACCTTAGTTATGTCGGGTCCTCGGACCCTCTACTTTGGGAATATGACCAGAAATCATACCACGTTAGTGTTGATTTGTTGATGAGTCACAATAAGTTTGATGGGTCACAGTAAGTTTGATGGATTGCTTTATGCCTCAAACTGAATCCTATGTTAAATTTTTCTTTGTGTATTGATGTGTTACATGTATTATGCTCTTAAGGCATGATTTACAAGTATACGCTAAGTGTACGTACTTTTGTTTAAAGTTGTTTAAAGTTACGGCTAATCAAAATTTTGAAGGTGGAGTTAGTTGTTCCATTCATTCAATTTTTTGCGCTAAAAAGAGGCGAATGAGTATTTTTGTATTAAAGATTGGAAGTCAGATGAAGATCAAACCAGTCAAAATTTCTCATTAATTTCTTTTAAAATGTACATTCAAAGCAAAAACCTTAATATAAAATTTGTTACATAACAAAAAGGGAAGAAGTCCTAACTAGCCTAAGCCTTAAGCCTTAGAAGGGGGGTCCAGCTCGGAAGTACTGGCAGCCTCTATTCGTTGCAGCTCTGCTTCAAATGAGGTCTGGACTTGTTTCCCTTTATCACTTACCATCGGTGGAGGGACATTGGGCTTGGCATTTTGGCTCGTAGGCTTCTCTGCGCCATCGCCCTGTTCCTTCTCTTTGTTAGAACCCTCAGGTTCTTTAGGAGTTGGATAGGGCTCTGGAATCATGGATGGGAGCGTGGAAGACGCCGTCTAGGGAGCAGGTGCGACAGGGGGAAGTTCTTCGAGCACCTGGATGTCTTGGGGGAGCCAAATGTTTTCAGGCTTCCTTAACTCAGGGGTTATGGGAATCCCTGCCACATTTAAAGCTTTCTCCTACACTTGTTGACAGTATTCCCAGCACAGCTTAGTGAACTCCTCAATCAGTTGGTTTTCTGTCGCCTCCACCCCTTCCTTGTAAGCGGTCTTCTTCGCGGCCTCCATGGAGTCCTTGAAGGTACAAGCCTCATCCCTCATCCTAGCAAGCTCCTTCTTCAGGTCGTAGTTTTCTTGCTGAGTTTTGGATAAGTCTTCGTCCTTCTGACGCAGAAGCTTGCGTTGCCCCTCCACCTGGGTCCTCATTGTCTTCAGGCTAGCCTCGGCACCGTCCCTCTCCCTCTTCTGCTCTACCAGCTGTGTGGTTAGGATCTCGTTTTGCGCAAGAGCTTGGCCTAGGGACTTCTCGGTCTCCTGCCTAATCTCCAGTTCAACTGCAGCTTTCTTCTGAGAGTCTTCCACCCATTTCTCGGCAGCGAAGACTTCCTGAATGGCTTGCGGTGAAATATTAAAATAAATGCATTATTAGTAGCACAAATTTAAAGTACATAAGAATGTTTTTTTCGTTAAGGTGTAATGAAAGCAATAAAGTGAGGATAAGACTTAGATACTCACCAAAGCTAAGTCCCTTTTTAGCGATAGGAACAAATGCGGTTGGTTCATCTTGTCCAGGGCGTCCATGTCCTTAGGTAGAAGAAGAGGACGTTCTAAAGCCTCGGCCAGGTGGTGAGCATGACCTTGTTGGAACGCCTTAATGCTGGATTGGCAAGAGATTGGTGCCCCGTCCAGTTTCAGCTCGGGAGACCAGTTGGCCGGTATATGGCGCACCTCGGCCAGGTCCCAGTTCTCCCCACTTTCCACTGAAGAGGCACGTCCCTTGCCTTTGCCAGTTTTCTGTTGTTGTTGTTGTTGTTGTTGTTTCAGCTTCTTCTGCCTCTCCGCATCTGCCACCTCGGCCTCGTTCTTCCTTTTCTTCTTAGGCTCCAGAATGGAAGGCTTAGAATCGGAGGAAGAAGGGGGTGGTGGCAAGGACGGAGGGACCTGGGACCCACCCGTTTCCTTGCTAGAGACTTTCGAGCCCCTCTTATTCATCAGCCTTCGTAGAATGGCCATATCGTCTTCTTTGGAGCTGAAGTCAGGCTGTGCAATTATTAGACCTTGTATGCCCGAAGTTTCGGCGGGCGCTTGCTCTTCGTCCGAGAGGATGACGAGTTGATCCTCTCGAGGTCTCTCACCTTCCACGAGTCGAAATTGGTCAATCTCCTCGTCCAACAAATGTTGCGAGGATGCTGGCTCTTCTCGGATGGCGGTTGTCTAGGAATGTGCCGAAAGAGGAATCGCTGCGATAGGGCAAGAATATAGTATGATGGAGGGGTCGTCTGGGAGTTCGCGGTCAGAAAGGAAGCCTGGTCGTGACACGTTTATCCTTCTGCGTCGTTTGTCTCCTGCGATGATCGCGTTGTCAATCTCTTGAAAATCCACTGATAAAGGATCGTATCCTAGTATCAGGTGGGCTGCTCTCACTTGTAGGTCTTCACTGACAAAGACTTCGAAGCGAAGGACGCGATTCAAGTCTGCGACTTTGCAAAGGCTTAGACGCGGATGTACGTGTTGTTTATCTGTGAAAAGAAACATCTGAGAAGATGAGCATGGTTAGATTAGCGATAAATATCAGGGGAAAAAGAAATAATGTGCAATAAAATTAAAAACGGTAAAGGTAACGAGATTGAGTCATGGGTTAGGAAATCTAACCCCTATGGAGTCACACCTGGCTCTCCCCATTCGACTGGGCAGTGTGGACCATCAAACCAGTTTCCCAAGGCGATGAGATAGTCGTCTTTCATGCCTTTGTTGGACTTGGGAAGACAGGATATCAGTCTAACGATGCTAGACCTAGATTTAAAGTAGTATCCGACGCTTTTAAGTTTATGGCACTCGTACATATAGACAACGTCGTGCCATGTGAGGTTCAGACCCATTTGCTCGTTTAAAGCATCGACACAACCTTAGACCCTAAAAACGTTTGGTGTGCACTGATCTGGGCATAACCTATGGTTACGTAGGTATTCGTTGGTTACATTTTTCATGGAGAGGGTCATCCCACCTTCAAAGAAGGCGATGATGGGAATGATAACTTCTCCCTCTCTCCTAGCGTCACCTATGGATTCTACGGGGCAGTATTTCAAGCCTACGTCTTGAGGAATCTGATATTTGGTCCTAAAACCCTCCATACCGGCGTCGGTATCTACTAGACACTTAAATCTACCCATTTTGTGGGAATGAAAACGAAAGTTTAAAGAGGGAAAGGGATCTAGATGGTGGCCGAGGATAGAAGCCGAGAAGGAATGAGTAGAGAAAATGGAGAACTTACGGGAATTGATTAGGCGATTCTTCACGAGCTTCTTGAGAGCAAAGATAATGATTAGCACTTAGATGTGATTGATTTCTGAAAGAATGGATGGAGATATAGGGTCCTAGGCGTTTTGACGTGTGGGAGGCGGCCTCGAATCAAAATTATCCCGCCCAATTTTTTTAGAACAAATCTGGGCCGTTGGATGCGTATCTCACCGTTGAACGTGGGGAACAGGATGTAACTTGCAGTCATAAATGCGCGCGTTCCGGGTTTCGAAGCGTCAGAGACATTTTAAGGGAACGAAAGGACCCCTACACGTGTGGCAGTTTGTAAAGTGTGTGGAAGGTGCGTTGTTTGTTTCAAAACTCTATTTCTCTCCTCGGATGGGAGGGAAAAATAAAGTTTTGAGGGGCTATTGTGGAGGGTAAACATGCTTGAATATGCGTTTGGGCTTTGGGCCTGATTAGTTGGTACAAATCTATTCAATCAGGGTCTCTAGGCCCACAGGTCAGTCCGCACTATAGTGATCCGAGGAGTTGTCCGAGGAGGAATATCTTCTCGGACAGGCCCAGCAAAGGCCCTGTGACTTGTTAAACAGTTTAAAGGCAGAATTCTGGAAGATCTATTGGGTAAAGGTGTGATCCAAGCACCCTTTAGAAGCAAAAACGTGTGAGAAATATCTGAGGAAAAAACTACTACCACCGCATTAAAGGCCCTGCATCTACCTCCCTGGCCGCATTAATGGAGAAATGACCTCTGAACAGTAAAATTCAGCCTTCCAGCTATTATTTGAAGACTTTGAGAAGGTGGTGGATGGGACAAGTATCTGGGAGGAAGATTTGTGTTACACGTGGATAAAATAGGGAAGGAGAAGAAGGGGGATCTTCTTCTTGGTTAAGGTCTAAAAATTGTAATATTTTGTTTAGAAAAAGAAATACTATACAAATTGTCCTCGGCTTACATCTAAGGAGGGTTTTTTGTTACGTCTATCTATTACTTCCATAGACAGCGGCATTCTAGCATGTTGATCAACTTTCCAACATCTCAAACCTAGGTTTCAAACTCATACTCTACAAATTTTATTGTATAAGACTCTTTGGGCTTGAGCCCATCACTTGTTTTTGGATCCGGGTACGAATTGTGCACTTACATATATATATATAAAACCGAAGCCTCTGAAGCTCACACAATTTTCTACGTCACCGTTATTTTCTTTTTCTTTTTATTTTAGGTTTTATATCTTATATATTTATTATTTCTCTTCAACTTGTAATTATCTTATAAAGTGTTACACTAGTTTAATTCAAGTAAAACTCTATTAGATATATGTTTTAAGAGCTTGAGAATTCTACTTCAACTAAAATTCTATAACAAAATTTTTTGAAAACTCAACACACGGTGAAAACCTTAAGCTTCAATTGCTACCTTCCTTCTCTCTCACTCCAATCCAATCTCTTAGAGCATTCACAGCTGGAATTCTAATCCTATCTTATTTTACCATCTCGAAAAGCTACTTTACTAATTATACCATACCATTTTTCAATTCTACCAACATCACAACTTTTATTTTACAATACTATCCACTAAAATAATATAAATTATACAATAAATTAATATTTAAAGGTTATCTATCACTCCTCTCTCTTCATCCCTGTCCCTGGCTCTCCGAGTCTCTGTCCCTCTCTCAACAACCAAACAACCTGATCATCACCACACCACCACCACCATGCCTACCACGCCACCATGCCCACCACACTACCATGCCCACTGCCCACAAAAATCCCACCGGAACCAAGAACCCAAATTAAGGAAAAAAAAAACCACCAGATGGATCACTGCCACATCCAACCCATCTGAATCCAAAAGATAAAAATCAATCCATGCCTCACTACAAAACACACACAAAACACAAACAAAACCCAAATCGGCAAAACCATTTGACCCACGGCGTGACCAGATCAACGCCGCCACCAACGCCGCCAACATCACACCACATCCAGCCCATCATCAGCGATCTTGAACAACCCATCATCGGCGACATTAGCGATCTTAGTGTTGGGTTTATGAGATGAGTGAATCGATAAAGGGATTTGGGGATGGGTGAGGGTGAATCGGTAGAGGCTTGGTGTTGGGTTTATGAGATAGTGAATTGGTAAAGGGATTTGGGGATGGGTGAGGGTGAATCGGCAGAGGCAGAGGCTTGGTGACAGAGAAGCTTAACAATGGCAAGAGAGAGAGAGGGGATGGAGAGAGCAAACACCGGTACTGGGGAGAAAGGGAGAGAGAGAGAGAGGGGTTGAACGGATTAGAATATGGTTTTTTTTTTTGACATAGCGCTACAGTATTATCTCAACTTTGAGATGGTACTGTAGCGCTATGTCAAAAATATTTGGCAATTCTTAGGTTTACACTTCCAACTGCTGGGTGTATTTTGGGCTTAAAGGCCAAATGTGCCTTACATTTGACATGCCCACAGCCCACTGTGGATGCTCTTAGCTACCTAGAAAACCAGATTGCTTTGGTCTATTGTAAACGTCACGCTTCTTTTACTCCTCTATGAATTTTACTTCCTTTGTATTTGGTTTTTCACCTTTGAATCTCCGTACGTCCCTGTTTTTTCCTCTCTTTTTTCCTAATGGATTTTTTTTTCTTTTATTTCGTTTGGTTCCCTATTGCTTGATTATTATTATTATTATTATTATTATTATTATTTTCTGGGTTTCCTTTGGCTTTGGAGGATTGCAAGGAACACAACTCAGAAGGTTTTAATTCTTTTACTATTCCATTATGTTCCTTTTTCTACTATTTAAAAAAAAAATGGGAACAATGGTCTCCATTGTTCTATGGTTCATCGTCTAAGTTGTACTATGGTTTTTTATTTATTTATTTTTTTTATGAAAAAGTTGTACTATGTTGATAAAACAAAGTTTAGAAATTTTGTAATTTTATTGTTAATATTATTTTTCTTTTATTTCGTTTGGTTCCCTATTGCTTGATTTTTTTTTTTTTTTTTTTTTTTTGTGGGTTTCCTTTGGTTTTGGAGAATTGCAATGAACACAACCCAGAAGGTTTTAATTCTTCTACTATTCTGTTTTGTTCCTTTTTCTACTATTAAAAATAAAAATGGGAACAATGGTCTCCATTGTTCTATGGTTCATCGTTTTAAGTTGTACCATGTTTTTTTTTTTTTTTTTAATGAAAAATTTGTACTATGTTGATAGAACAAAGTTTAGAAATTTAGGAATTTATTGTTAATTGCTTCTTCTCTAAGATGTAATTGTTCTCAACTCTATAGGATTCTCTTTTTTTTTTTTCTGTTATGGTTTTTTTTTTTTTTTTCCTTTGCCTGTGTTTATATTAAACACGTTGATGAAAGGGTGCTTATTTACATTTAAAGCTATTTCTTTTTTATGAGAATCACAAAGACATCTAAAGCTGAAAAAGTAAGTATAAACTCCTAGAGTTTTAACATCAGATTGCTTAAGTTGAATTCTATGCCCTAAGACTTTGGGGTTACACATCAATTTTTTCATCTTTGTTGTCTTTTAAAACTTCAATTTATTCATCACATTTGGAGCAAAAGAAAATTGAAAATATAGAGGAAAAAAAATGCAGTTTCTTCTTTTGCGAAAATCTGATCTGGATCATATTTTGTTCCTGAACCTATTTTTGTTTTAGAATCAAAATTTTGACTTGGAATCATGCTTTGCTATATTACTTGCAATTAATTTTTTAACTCAAATTTGTAGTTGGATTGTCATATCTTTTACCTCACAAAATGTTAAATGTTGTAGGTGGTTTCTTTTACCAAGATTTGTGTTGCGGACTTCTATTATTGTCCATAATCCATTCTGTGATCCTTGCTTCACACTTCTGAGGTTGGAAGAAAAGGAGAGCTCCCTTTTTTATTTTTTATTTATTCCATAGCTATTTTCAACCAGATAAGACTTGGTTTTCGGGCATTGTAAAGCCATGAAAGTTCTTAAATTGAAGGATTTACATTGGCAACTGTTTTTTCTTAACTTAAATTTGTTAAGATTCTCATTCCTTTTTTAGTCAATTTGTATTCTCTTTATATTTTCCCCCATTTTGCTTTTGGTTTATCATTTTGCACTATTATGGATTAAAACAAAATTATCATATGCTTTAAGCCCCGTGCATCGCATGGATTAGCGACTAGTTATTACATAAAACCGAAATTTTTGAAACTCTCACAATTTTTCACGTCAGCACAATATTTAAATTATCATTTTATTTAAATAAAATTATTATTTTTTGTTTAAATTTAACTCGGAGTGAAACTCTATCTCTTTAATAAGTCTAACTTAAACTCATTATTATCATTTTTTTTAAATAAAATTATTTTTGTTTAATCAAAACTTAACAAAGAGTGAAACTCTATCTCTCTAACAAGTCCAACTTAAACTCAAACTCCAACGTAGATAATTTATATAAAAACAAAAATTATAATAGGACTAAAAAAAAAAAAAGGACTAACGTTGAAAAAAAAAAGACTCACATTGATAATCATGGGTTTGGTTTTTGGGTTGAAATTTATACTAATTATTTATTTATATTGTACATGGTATTCTTTTGGAGAAAAATCAAAGATGTAACCTATGTCTTCTAGCCTAAGGAACAATAAATTTTTATTTGGTATGTTATATATAAATTTGTTGAATTTGGTTTGGTTCTGAAGTAGAATTTTGGGATTTTATAAATTTTAAAGTTTTAAATTTTTAGGTTTTTCATATTTGCATATCAGTAGGTTGATCTTAACTCTTTACCTTAATGTTTTAGGTTCATATGATTTTTTTTTTCTTATTAAAACTATATTTTTTGTTGATTAATTATTTATTTAGATTAATTTCAATTAATTTTTTTTTTCAAAATGTCTATTTACTCATTGTTAAATTATTTTTTTTCAGAATTAATAGTTTTTCCGTGCATCGCTCGGGTTAGCGACTAGTTATTATTATTATTATTATTATTATTATTATTATTATTATTATTATTATGTGGGTCACAAGTGATTACATGAAACTTTTAACTATTCTAAAGCTACAACAAAATTATTGAAGTGATATATTGTGGTAATCATACACGAAAACGATGTTGTAGTGTTGTACTAATCACAATTTACCACCAAATTGGTTGTATTTATAACATTATTATATATTTCACTACTAATAAGTTTAAATAACTTAATTCTTTTATAATAAGTATAATGACAAACAATTTTTGTCAACTATATTATATTTTGATTATATTATGATTAGTATATACTATATAATAAGATCGGTGATAATGATGGACTCGACTCGTGTAAAAGTAAGGTTGCACTGATAACAACTTTAGACACCTAGCCAAAAAACCCAACTAAAACATAAAAACTTGACAACTGAAGAAAAAATGTTATATCCTTTACCAATACATTGATTACAATAGTTTTGAACAGGAGAAATTTTTTTTATTTTTTTAAAAAACCTCTCCTAAATAGTAAATAGTTATTGTTATTGCTGTGTTGTCGCGGGCCTAATTTCACATGGTAATGGGGTCAGATACTGATCAGATACACAATGGGAACGAACAAATGTTACTATCTCAAGGCAAGTCCTGCACTCATGAACTGAATATGTAGGACCATACTATTACGTACCAATGGTACCACAGCTTGTTAGGTGCTCCTGTGTGGTTTTCCTCTTACCTTTGTAGGCCTTTCCAGCGCTGTGCCTGTGCGGTGGGGTCTCGCTCAGGCACCCATTCATTCTATATATTCAGACTCAGTAGCGGCTTCAGAAATATCCAGAATGGTTATTAAAAAATTTAAATTATACAAAATTTAATAAAAATAGAACTTAATATATTGACCATAAAAAAATTATAGAAAAAAAAACATATACACACAAAGACAAGTCTTACAATTTTCTTTTCGAATTTTCTTATTTTAAAATTTATGTATGATAGTTTCATTATCAATACTATAAATTATATCTTTTTTAAAATCTTAGTTTCATAAAAATTTTGAAAATTTAAATGTTAAATTGTATGTTCTTTGTGTTCTTAAAACACATGTCAAATTTCATGTCAATCAGAAGTTATTTACTATTTAATCTATAAACTTATTTTTTATATATAATTTTAGACAACAAAATTTTGAAATTTAAAGATTTGAGAGATAACATAACTATTGATATTTGATCTTTTTGAAATTTTACAAGTATGAAGGATTTAAGAAAAAAATGTAATCCAATAGTAGATTTGTCAAAATTCACATCCAATAAAAAAAAAAGATTGAGTGGAGTTGTTATCTTAATCTACAACCAAGTTTGTTGCTAAATTTTATCCAAAATATAATTATGTTGAGCCTAAAAAAATTTAGTGGTCCCAAATATTTTTTAAGGATAAAAAATTATACATTTTTAAAATTTACGTATAATAATTTTTTTTTTTTTCCATGTCAGTGGTCCTATGACCACCTGCACTCTTCCTCGAGCCGTGTTCAGACTATGAAGTATGGATTCGCTTCACCAGGGAAAACGAGGAAGTTTGCTCCCTGTAAACTTAGCATGACAAAACAGTGCATGTTTACTTGAACACTTATTCTTTCTCTTTTTTCGCCCTTTATAATAAGAGCTAAATCCCTAGGGATGGTAATTAAAGACCTAATTCAAGCGGTCCTTCGACCGTGCAAGCTTAGCCACTGAGCCATAATCGAGTTTGTGGAGACAAATAAGTTACAAGTTGAAGTTCATTGACTCATTTGAGCCTAAGACATAATCATCCTCACACCCAAATTCACATCTTATTTATGTGTCAACTTTTGATTGGATTCCATCACTTTTTAATGGGTTTATCACATGTACTAAAAGAAAATTAAATTAAATCAAGATTTAACAAATAAGTATAATGTAGATTTGAGTGTGTTCGTAGCATTTCGGATATTATACTAGGAAAATGTCTCTTAGACGAACTTTAGTCGTGCAAAAATGAAGTGTATAATAAACATTGCCGCTATAATAATGAATTTTTAACTTTATCCAGAAAGGTCCACTTGCGTTAAGGCAAAACTAACACACACGTGCTGTGAATGTTTAAACGGGTCCTGTAGTCACACGCTGTACATTCACATCAGATTTTTTTTTTCTTTTCTTTTTGGAATCAAATCTCCTTTAGTGAACAACCGACAGCATTTTTCCATGTACAAATATTTGTATAAAAAAAATGGCTTTCACATTCACTTCACTAGCAAGTAATACCAAGCTTCAAATTTAAGCCACAACTTATGTGGCTTACACGTACTACGGGTACAAAAAAATTCGAACACTGCTGCCAGACATAATTGCCGCACCACACCACGCACCACACCACACCGTGGACTAAAAAAGAACAAGACATCTTACCTTCCCAAAGTACCAAAGAATAGAGCGTTTTTGTGCCCAAAAGTCCAAGCTTCCACAATTATTACAGTTCGAGTTTCCCATATTATTGCACAGGAATATGGGCACCGATTAAAATGCAAAAAAGTCTGAACACACACACACAGCAAACTCTATTATGGGAACTCTGCAAAATTCAAAGACTCCGGTTGCACAAAGGTCCCAAAAAACAGAGGTGGGGGATCTTAAATTTTAAGGGGTGACCACTTTTGCTGCACAGGCCCCAAATGGGGTCCACAAACACACCTGTTTCTCACCAGTAACAACACCTAACGTGGGTCCCAATCCCCATAATCAGGGACTCCACATCATCATGAATCATCCCCCACGATCAGACTTCACAGTACAAATATGTACAAATTGTATAATAATTTCTACCCTGTTCAGCACTCAATTGGAGGCATGGAGCTTAATGTGTCTTTGTTTGTGTGTGACTGTGTTTGTGATTGTGAATGTTGTCAATGTTAAGTATAATGTGTGTGTGTGTGTGTGTGGTGTGGTGTGTCGTGTCTATGAGCAACGACAAACCGACCTCACTCAGCAGTCACCGTATCACGTAAGCCCACGTGGCCCCCTCACCCATTAAGAACCATGCCACCACCCCCAACCCACATCTCAACATCGCCATCGCCACGTGGAGTCATAATCGCGCATGGGGACTGGTCACTAACATTGTGGGTCCCCTTCTCTTTTCCCCACAACCCAACCGACTTCTTCTTCTTCTTCTTCTTCGTACTCTCTCTCTCTCTCTCTCTCTCTTTCTTTCTTTCTCTCTCTAAATCCGTACACTTTCCGAGTATCGAAGTTAACACCATCCCTTAATTATCGTAATCAACAAACATTTACAATTTAGCAACGACGTGGCACATTACAAAGCGAGTGTTTGACTCGTGTTTTAAGCCACTAATAAATAGATAAGCTGATGTTTAGCAAACAAACACAAACAGTAACTAAGCATATCAAACAAACAAAACAAGAAAACACACTATATATATTTCCTCTATATATTTGATTAATTTAATTCAGATACATTAGGAAACAAAAACCCCCCAAAAATAAATAAAAATTAGAAATAAGAAAAAAAAAAAAAAAAAACTAACTCAAAAGTTAGTTCCACTTCCACATGCACATGATCAAACCCAAACATATTCCAAAATCATCAAAATAAACCAAAAAGAAAAAAAATTAAAAAAAGAAAAGAAAAAGAAAAGATATGAACAATTTACATAGAAAAATAGTCATATGCATAAAAACTTCATATAACTCTCTCAAATTCTTTTCCTCTTTTTTTTGTTGGCCTCCTTGATTTTGTTTGATATGTTTGAGAGTTTTTTGGTTTTTTTTTTCTTTTTTCTTTTTCTCTTTTTAATGGTTAAAAAGTGAGACAGAGAGAGAGAGAGAGAGATTTACGGAAGATAGAGAGTGGGGTGGTCCTGATCAGTCCACTGACTCTGACTCCAATATGCTTGATCAACAGTGTTAGGAAGATCGAACAAACCTTGATCCCCAGTAGTCGCTTGCCAATCCAACGATCCAAAACCTCCACCACTTGATCTGTTCTGTAACGATGATAAATCAACCTGGACCGTCTGATCAAGCAGCCCACCTGTGATCTCCTGCATCTTCAATTCATCACCAGCCAAACCCATCCCTTTCTGCTGCTGCTGCTGTTGATTCTGCCACTCTTGATTTTCACTCTGACTCTGACTCTGACTCTGATGTTGATTCAACCTAAACGGCGTCGTAGTGATATCCGACATAGTATTGAACCCAAACGCTAATGTTTCATTCGACGGCGCTGTAATAAGGCTCGTGAAGCTTCCAATCTCCGAGAATATCCCACAGTCCGAGCCTTGTTCCAGCAAACCTTGTTCATAGCTAGAGCTCGAAACGAAGAGCTTCGAGTCTTGAACGTTCAACAGGTTCGCAGCTGAGTTTAGAGAAGGGCCTGTGACAGCCGAGACAGCTTCGGTGGCGGTGTTTGTTGTGGCGGTGAGGCTTGAGCTCTCGCTGCTGGAATGAGAGTTGGACTTGGGCTCTCGCCGTTGAGGCTGAGGAGTTGATGCATCAGATGAATTGGGTTTTGGTTTGGACCGCTTGGCTTTGCGGCAGCCACCGCCGACGGGGACGTTTCGGAGGACGCCGCCTTTGGTCCAGTAGCGGCGGCAGCTCTTGCAGAAGTGGCGAGGCTGAGACAAGTTGTAGTTGTTGTAATAGCAGAACTTGGTGTTGAGCGAGTCGCAGCGTGGGCACTTGAGTGCTTGGTGGTTCTGGGTCTGGGTGTGGTGGTGATGGTGGTTGTGTTGGTGGTGGTGATTTGGACGAACCCTCCGGTCTCCTCCACCGAATAATCGCCCACCTCCCATCGCATGGATGTCTTGCATTTCAATTCTCACCGAAGAATCTCTACTTTTTTTTTGGGTCTATATGCGTGGGAATTGCTAATTATGGAGGAGGTTATAGGGAAGTAGAAAGCTTGTGTTTAACTCTTTGGAGAGATTTTCCGGGAATATGTTTTCCCACTTGCTGACCGTAACTGGGAAAGTTCTCTCAAGTGTTATATCATTATATGAGTATGGGGAAGTGTTGTGAGTGGGAGAGAGAGCAAGAGGGGACTAGGCAGAGAAAGTGTTTCTAAACACTGACAAATATCCCTACATATCCTTCCAACTCTTCTTCTATTTTCGTCTTCCTCTTTTCATATTTTGAAATTACTGAAACAGCCGTGTAGTACCGAAAAATGACAATGGCCCATATTGTTTTGCAAAATTACTGAATTGGGTCTATTGATACCAGGGGTGTCAATTTTTGTTTTTTGGGTAATTAGTAAATGCAAATAAAAACAAGACGAGGGTTGGCAATCGTATGTGTGCTTAAGGCAACACGGAGAGTGAAAGGACTCATTAGTGGAGATCAAGGAAACTTGAATCCAAAATTGAAGTCTTGTGCACCCAAGGCCTAACCACTAGAGCACTTGCCAATGAGATAGATTTCAATGCGCTCAATAGTTTGAAATTAGGGGAACTCGAACTCATGATTAAAGACTCGTTAACCCAAGGCTTGGCCACTAGACCAATTGTCGTGTTGGCATGAAAACAATTCTTCTATGACTAAACTATTTGTCATAATTTTTATCACAACTTAATAATATATATAATTGTGATTGACAGACTATTATTTTCACATGAATCTACCATTTATTTTCATCAATTACAATCATACATGTCAAGTTTCTCGAAAAAAAAATTGTAATACAAAATTGTACTGACGAAGATGGGACTGACGAAGATAAGTATAGACGAAGCTGCCTTCACGGACGAACATGACCAGTATCCGCGTCATCAAAAAGAATTAATGTCATTCAATGCTCCAACCGTTACAAGACCAACTGGACGAACCGATGAGAACGCGTTAAAGTCCATAACTCCACCAGAGACGTTATCAGGGAGTCATTAACACTCCAACGGCTATAATCCCCAAGGGTATATAAAACCTTCACAACACCAATACAAGGTACAGAAAAGACAGCATCACAACCTGAATCATTTTTATTCTTGATATTTCGATTATTATCTTCTTTCGTACTGACTTTATCATCGGAGGCGTTGTGGCAGGCACCACACCGGTGACCACTTGAATAAGTTCTTGCTCCCGCAGGTTCGTCAGAGTACTGTCAGGAGCCATCTGGAAGAATCCCAGCGAACCGACGAGATACTGCTTCATCAATGATAATGGCCTAAGAGTTAGAGAACTCATTAGTTTGGAACTTGACTGGAATTCAAAGTTTCAAGTTCAATTCATTATATTACCAATTAATGGAACTTTTGAAATGGGATTACAGGTTAGTTATAGCATATTGAAGCAGATATACGATGCAGACACATTTAATTTTTATCACAAATTTATATTATATCAGCTCTAACGCTTATCCCTTGAAATGCTTCATTCTACGCGAAGTGAAATACTAGCAACTCTGGCCAAAAGGTTGAAATACCAATTTCTTGTGTATTATTAAAAAAATAAGTAAGTGTTAATGCAAGTGGAGGTGTGATTTGGGAATTTTGGTGGGTTTGCAGAGAGGAGTAAGGGGTTGACGAGGCATGGGGTTGGACTGAGGAGGAATGTACGACCGGAAAAGGAAATCTGGCCGTCCGTGGTGGACACGTGGACGGAGGATAGTCGAGAGAAGATGTAGTCCACAGAATGGGGTTGTCGCTTTGTCGGCCATACTAAATAATAAGGGCTCTGTGCTATCCTGGTGTCAGTCACAACTGGTCCACTGAAAGCCACGTAGCTTAGGATTATTCGTGAGTTGTCACTATGATTTTTGTTGTGATAAACTAGAAGTTTTTAGTATGAAGAGGTGTTTTGGTTGTTTACCGTACCTGCCATGCATGCATCTGACCAGATACTGTAATCTTTCTGTGCAGCTTACTTCCACCACTATTCCCATATACTACTATTTATTTTACTTCCATTATTCTCTCTCTCTCTCTCTCTCTCTCTCTCTCAATTAGGCTGCTCATTGCTTCGTGTTGAGTTTAGGGACAATCTTAGGTCCAAGCTGGATTATCCTTTTTCTTCTATTTTTAAGAACCAATTCTTATATTTTCGTTTGACAAAATGCATGTTGTATATGACATATTCATACTTAATGATTTTTCACAAAGTGGCGACGAAATGCTTAACTTGAATAACTATTTTTATTTTTTTCAATTCAATTAGATCTATTTATTCGTTTTACTTGATCGCATTAAATCCATTCATTTGTTGAACTATTTAATTGATCGCAAACATCTTTAAAATAGCTCTAAATTTCTAATAGAGATACTAATAATCAATTTTAAAAGAACTTATTGTAAACATCTTTTAGATACTAGTATATCTGATCGATTCAAAGGGAAGAACTTGCAACAGTATCTTAATTTTAATACAAACTGTTTGATGGATAGTGAACTCCAAAGCTTGATTGAAGGACGAAAATCAAAAGTAAAGTAAAGTAGGGGAAAGACTAGAATAGAGTGGACTAGACAATGTCACTTTCTCACAGTAAAAATTCTAATACAATCTTGCTTTAACTTATAAATTAATTGTAATAATAACTTTGGAAGAAAGAAACTTCAAAAAAAAAAAAAAACTATTTTAAAACCTTAGAATAGGCTTAAAAAGAAACCATAAGATTGAGGTTACTTAATATAGATTTGATTTAATATAACTTATTTAAGAAGATGCTAAAAAGGCATCAAACTAGAAACTTGTTACTGCAAGAAAATTAAATGCAATCAGACGTGTTTAGTACAAATCCAACAAGGCAATGACCTGGTATTGCTCCTCCAAAGTCCAAACTCCAATCCAAGCCTCACATTCTTTCTGAGTACTATTACATCACAGTAATGCAAGGATGCATTTAGCTGTGGGACAATCTAAAAAAAACAGTTTGGACAATCGAAGCTGGATTCATCCTAAATACGATTGATTAGTCCACAATCAGACTTTAATGCCCTAGGGTGTGACTCATTATATAGGTAACGTTCTTTCAATGTTTTGGCAAAAACAAGAACGCTCAATTTGTCTAACCATGTGGCAGCAGTAAGACCACATACAATTGTGGTCGCAATTTCCAATTAAACAATTGCGCCTTACCTAACTATAATTTAATTGTGAATCATTTGGGAACCTTAGTTAAGAGCTACACAGCATATATATGATGATGATGATGATGATGATGATCCACCATCTCATGGGATTTGTGAACTACCTTCGTTATGAAGCATGAAAGGCATGATATTAAAACATAAACGTTACAACACTTCTTGATCATTGTAGAACTAGAATATTAGGCTAACTAGCTTACAACCCTCATTTAATTTAATTTTTTTTTAAAGAAAAGCTTACAACCTTTATATTCTTTCTTCTACCCCACGTCTAGTCCAGTTTTTAGGCTTAAGGCCATTGATAACAGTAATTTTGAACAAGTGAAGATGTTTGTACTGGGATAACAAATTGAGCCAAAAATGAAGTCAAGGATTGTAGTTAAGGTTATAAATGAGTCGAGCTAAGTTGGGTATCAAAGTTTAAAATTGTTCCAATCAATTTCTTATTAGTTTTTCCTTGTTCACAAATTTATGCTCATAATTAACAATTAACTTGTAGTTGAAGTTGTTAAACACTATATATAATCTTTACTAGAAAATGACTATTTATATTATCAATAAATTACAATTAATAGTTCCTTATTTTAATTAACTTATTTACAAACTTGAACAATTTAATCTCAAGTCTATATAAGTAAATTTTTATAGATGTACACATATATTGTATATACTTAAATTAAGTCTCACGCTCACGAGCTTAATAATGATCAATTTTGTTATGTTTAAACTTACCTTTGTTTAGTAATCAAGCCTAAAGTTGGATTTTTGAGCATTTTCTGTTTGCTAAATGATTATAAATAAATAAAAAAAATATTTTCCTTAGTTGAATTCAAACTATTTATAAGCAACTCGATTCATTCACAACCATAGTTTAAGTTTTTGGTCATAATCGTTGGGATGGTCCAACGAGCTTAGGCTCACACTAGGTCTCTAGGCTTGCTCATGAGACTATCCATCTTGGCATTGTGCTATCCTCTCCCTCCAAATAATGGGAAAAAAGAAAAATTGTTCCAATCAATTTCTTATTCCCTTCTCTTAGAGTCAATAAGCTCTAGTTTAAATGATATCTCTTTCATTGTATGAAAAATGCACTGGTGGCACAAGGTAGAGTGCAGGGTGGTCACAGGACCACCCTGACTTGGAAAAAAAACTAATTATTATATGTAAATTTTAAAAAATTTATAATTTTTATCCTTAAAAAATATTCAGGACCACCCTAAATTTTTTTAGGTTCAACATAATTATATTTTGGACAAAATTTAGCAACAAACTTTGTTGTAGATTAAGACTACAACTCCACTCAATCTTTTTTTTTTATTGGATGTATATTTTGGCAAATCCACTATTAGATTACATTTTTTTCTTAAATCCTCCGTACTTACAAAATTTCAAAAAGATCAAATATCAATAGATATGTTATCTTTCAAATCTTTAAATTTCAAATCTTTGTTGTCTAAAATTATACATAAAAAATAAGTTTATAAATTAAATAGTAAATAACTTCTGATTGACATGAAATTTGACATGTGTTTTAAGAACATAAAGAACATACAATTTAACATTTAAATTTTCAAAATTAAAATTTTGAAAATTTTTATGAACCTAAAATTTTGAAAAAGATATAATTTGCAGCATTAATAATAAAACTATCATGCAAAGATTTCAAAATAAGAAAATTCAAAAAGGAAATTGTAAGACTTATGTCTTTGTGTGTGTATGTTTTTTTTTTTTTTTATGGTCAATATATGATGTTCTATTTTTATTAAATTTTGTATAATTTAAGTTTCTTAATGACCACCTTAGAAAATATTTCTGGAGCTGCCACTGACAAAATGTGATGGATAAAATGGATATGTTGTAATTTACTAATAATGTATCTTATGTTATGAGTTAGTTCATATATACTAGATTCACTTTGCCTTGGGCAGGCAATAAATGGACCTATTGTCACCTTCAAATGACAATCAAAAGTTAAAATTAAAGTCACAGTAATAGTCATACAAATGAGGCTTGTGAGCAAAAAAGATGTACAAAATGAACGACAAGGGATCAAATGATTGAAACTTTTCAAAAAATACAAGTCATGAAACGCAAATTGTTGTCGGCCTTTCTTTGTCAAAATATAAGAAATAAAGCTCCCCTAAGCCACATCCCCCCATACATATAAATGGAGTCGTCACCACAAACTTCATAACAAAGGCTATTAGATACGTATGCTATTTTTTTTCTTCACTCTCACTCATTGCATTGAGAAACTTGAGATGATGGGTATGCATAATAATGCTGTGATTTTCTTAAGAGAGACAATATATGGAATTCGGACCCATGTACGGGGCAAATCAGCCGCCCATCGATGCACTAACCGGCGAGATTCTTGCTCGATATTTTGCCATCCACTCACTGATTTGTATGCATTTGTCAATATATGTATACGGATCAAGCACACTGTTTTGCTGTCCTACAAGGTGTGACTAATATGGCTCTTTCATTCACATCTTTTGGCCTATATATTGGCTATTTGGCTTGGACAAGTTTATCCATTAGTGGGTAAATTTCGACAATGGAACTTTGTGTGGTGGGGCTAAACGATATTCTTAAAAGAAAGCTAAAAATTTTAAGATTGAAGTGAGGTTAAATTCATTACTATAAAGGTTCAAAAAACCACTAGATTTACCATAAAGGTAGAAAAATGAATTACCCATCATTTTATAAGTATACATAAGTAAATTATAAGATATTCTTATAACAAAGTTAAAAATTGTAAGATAGAAGTGAGGTTACATTCATTACTATAAAGGTAAGAGGTTCAAGGACGCCACTAGGTTTAACATAAGGTAGGAGATGAACCCATCATTGTATATGTTTGTGTGTATATTAGTCTATACTTTATACTCTAAATCATTCATAGTGTTTATTAAAATTCTTTCCCATCAATCAATTATACAAAACTTCTTGAATAGTAAACTCACAAATTTTAATTTACATATTTATGCAACTTTGGACGAAGAATTTAAGAAAATTAGAATTTCATACGTATGAAATGTATATTGATGTGGACTTTAATCTTACTAATTTAAAATTTAATTAATTGGATGAATATATCTAAAAGTTAAGAAATCAAAAGTGTATTGACAATTGTAGCAAAGATGGTTGTAAATACTTAGTTATAGTAGTGGTAAAATATGATGATGTTCACGGTGGGAGCTATATGATGGTGGTGGTGACATTGGTATGATCAATGCACAGACACTTCATTTGAAATGTCGTATCTGTGTCATACTAGTGTCAAACACGGAACACACCTAGAACACTTTTGCACTCATGCCCCAATTGTATCTTCTTTTTTCTTTTTTTTTTAAATTACGAGACGCAAGAGTGACACTAATCTTTTATTTATTTTTAGTTTTAATCTTAAACACCTATCTAGTTATCTTTTATTCACTCTTTTAGATTTTATTCTTTAGTTAGTATTCTAATTTCTAAATATCATATATTAGTCATGAATTCACTTTATTATCCTTTATTACTCTTGAATTTGTATATTTATAATTATATGAAAAATAAATTCTTAATAATATTTAAAAATAAACTTAAAAATATATTAAATAATTAATTAATATACATATCCCCTATGTACCCATGAATTAATTTTTCAAAAACTACTATGTTGTTGTGTTGTGTTTGTACATGTACTCGTTACTGTGTTTGTATCGGTGTTTGCGCTTCATACATCAATGATGACAGATTGATAGTAATGGTGGTGATTTCATTGGTTGGTATATAGATAGTAATGATAGTGGCTTCTCAATGTTAACCCATATAAAGAAAAACAATATTGCAAATTTCCAATTTTCAATTTTGAGTAAAATTACATCTCAAAATTCATGATCCTTAACTCAACATAAAATAACTTAAAATTCCACCAACACATTTTGTTCTATAGCTTAATCCAAAGCTTAAAATGTAAATGTTTTTTTTAAAAAAATTCTTAAAGAAATTGATATAGTGACAATGGGACAGGATTTGATAGTACCAAATTGTAAGCCAGCCACTCATAATAAAAACGAACAACATTGCAATTTGCAAGTGATTCTGATTGCTTGAGTGAACAGGTAATTGATGGAAACATGATCACAATATCACATGCACATGGGACGGTGGTGGGGAGGCTTGGAATTAGGTCTTCTGGTATTTGTCTTTGTCCACATGTCTCTCTTTCTCTCTCTCAAAATTTTCCAAACATCTATGTAATAAGTACTATAAGTAGGCATGGTATAGCTATCCCTGGTTTGGGGTTTGAAGCGAAAGAAAGAAAAAAAAAGAGTGAGTGAATATTTGATATTGGGGGTCCTGTACTGTTACGTGGGCTATCCACAAGTTATGCAGCTTTCACAATCTGTAAGATTGGAAAAGATTTGGTCTTTGATGAGTCTTCAAAAACCTTTGTTGTATCCTCTCTCTCTCTCTCTCTAATGGGTGTCACTTTCCTAAACCACCAACTTTGGGCTCAGCTCCCGCGGCCCAGTCGGTTGGAGTGTAGACATCTCTTCCAGTATTTGACCCCACCCATTTTCTCCCGTTTACTAATGAAGTGCTTTCTGGCCCCCACCCCATTCTTTACCTAGTCCACCACATTCTTTACCTAGTTTCTCTCCCCCCCAGTTACAAAGATAAAAAGATATATATCTAATAAAAACTTAATTACGTTATTATGCCCCAAATTTACCTTATAAAAATTAAGATGTAATCTTTTGAATTTGAATAATGAATAGTTTTTCAATTGAGCCTTACATTAAGATGTCATCTTTTGAATAGTTTTTCAACGAAGTTCTATATAAAAGGTTTCCTAGTTAAAATGATTTTGTCTAAAAAAAAAACCTTAGGTGTATACTCTTATAATGAGTTGAGTGTGAAAAGAAGAAAAAAAAAAGTGAAGCATAGTATCGTTTGGTGACAAAAGAATGAAGCATAGTAAACATGTGATACTTAATGTCACACCCACATATATTTTTGAAATAAATTCTCGTTTATTGTATAAAAACACAAATGTTTTGAAAACATAAATTTTTATAATCAAATGTATAAATGTTTAAAACAACGTGTTACAAAATTTTCATATTTTATATGTATGGAAGTATTTTATGGAGGACAAAATTTGGTTACAAAAAACTTGGTTGTAGTTGTAAGTGCACAATTGCACCTGGACCCAAAGACAATCACGGGCTCAGGCCCAACGAGCCTTAAACAATAAAATTTGTAGAGTGTAGGCTTGAAACCTAGGTTAGAAGTACTGGGAGCTTGTTAACAGGTTTTTAGAAACAAATATAGGTAAATAACAAATGACGATTGTAAAAGGATCTCCTCGGACTCGAGCCGAGGACTGCTTCTTTATTATTCCTCTTTCTTCCTTAAAGATTTACAATTTCTTAATTTTCTTTCTTCGTTTTTCGATCCCCCCACTCCTTGGCCTTTACCCCCCTTTTATACTTCCTTCCCTGATACTTTTTGAACAGTGACTAGAAGTTTCCACCTCACTGTTCAGGGGTCACCTCCCCATTAATGCGGCCAGGGAGGTAGGTGCAGAGCCTTTAATGCGGAGGTGGCAGCCTTTACTCTTGATATTTTCTTTAATACTGGTGCATCTAGAAGATTCAGAATGTCCCCTTTTAACCACTAGTCTTTCCAGAGTTGTGTCTTGACCTTTATAATGAAATCTTAAGTTCTCTTGGATCTGTCCGAGGTGAAACTCTCCCTCGGCTGTATCCTCGGATCTCTGACTCGGCCAACTCATGAGTTTAACCCCGAGCAGTCGGGCAGTTACAGCCCAAAGGCCCATATGCCCACTTGGGTCCTTTTACCCCCCACAATAGTCTAAAGCTACAACTCCCACTATAAAAACATATCTACATATTTTTAGAATCTAATTGTTAAATTGCATTTTTTTTATGTTTTTAACACACAAGTTGAAATTTATGTCAATCAAATATAATTTTATGTTCGATCATATACTTTTTAAATATAATTTTAAATTACAAAAAATTTGAAATATAAACATTTGATTAACACTCCCTAATTTTAATTTGAAACCCTGTCGTTTGTATAAACTATAAACTAGAGGGTTTAAAATGTAAATCCCTTACCTCCTCTTTTTTCACCCTTCCCATCAAACTCTGTTATTCTGATTAAGCAAATTTGTCAAATATCCTTAAAGTGGGTCTCCCTCAAGTCCAAATGGAGACTAAAAAGTCCAACCGATTTGAAGAAATTTTGTTTTAAAATTTTTAAAAATAGTTTGAGAAAGGAAATATACATATATTAAACAAAACTCGAAGCAAAACAATTTGTAGTATTTTGTACAATAATTGATCGTGCTTCTTAAAGCACACTGGTGGAAGTACGAACATGTGCGAAAGGTGTCTAGTTTGCATCACGGGGCAAAGTTCTATATTGTCTATATATATATATATATATATAAAAGTTCTGTATTGTATATACATATATACTATTATTAATATAATTGCCGTCAATATCTAAAACTTATTATTATAATAAAATAAAATTGAATGTTTCTGGTCCGTCCGTGTTTTTGGTGTGGAATTTGATATGCTTTGGACCCCATTTTCTTTGTATTATTTTGTGTCGGGATGTGCCGGCTACACACGTCGGATCGGGCACTTTTGGAATTTAATAGTTTTAGACCCGACTTATCTTGTTTTCTCATAAGCTATTGGACAATTTCTGCACTTATTTTTAAAAAAAAAGCTATAGTACTCCGATTGACTAACATTATTTCTTGTTTTCTCTCTAAAAAAAACATTATTTCTTGTTGATATTATTTGTATAGAAAGTATTAAAAAAAATCCTAGCAATTGTCTCTTATTGGTAATTCATCCCGATGGCAGGTGATATAAAAACAAAATTACTACCTCAAATAATCTTCTAATACATAACAATGTTATAATACATAATGATGTTATTTGACAAGAATCTTGTAATACAGTTGACAACCTTTATTATTATTTTTTTTTTTACAAGAAGAGTGAACTTTATTGCACTTGAAAAATGAAAATTACATTATGAATAAGAGTTTGTTCAATAAAACAAAAAGCTTTTTCAATCAATACAGATAAATCATCAATGCGAAAGCATGTTCTGCTAACAAATGAGTAGACCTATTAACTTACTTGTGGACATAGGAGACCACAACTCTTCAAAACTTATGCATGGAGGACAATATACCATATATGATAGGAGCAACCGAAATAGGAGCAAGAGCTTCTTCGACCAGTGCATTGAAAATAGTTCATGAATCTCCCTAAATTACAAACTACTGGATCCTCATCTCTCTGGCGAATTGAAGTCCAACTTTAAAGGCCTTCGTCTCAATCTCAATGGCACCCAAATGAGCTTTAATCTTCTTACTTAGAGCAGCATTCACAAAACCCTGAGGATCCCAAATAATAGCACTCGAGCCGATCTCTTTTTTAACAACAAAAACTAGGGTAGCAAAATTGAACACGACCCGCGAGCTCAACACGATATGACACGAAATTAGCAGGTTATGGGCTGAGGCTTAATGGATTCGTGTCATATTTGAGTTGACACAATTAACCTGTTTAATAAACAGGTTAGGTTAGTGTTCAACATATGAAATCCGTTTGACTTGTTTGACCTGTTTAATTAAATGACATTTTACCAATATACCCTTCAAACCTTAAGTATATAAACTTATTAATTGTTGTAATTTATTTTCTTTGACATATTGTTATTGATTATTTGTGATATTGAACTATCCAAGATTCAAATCCTCCCACCTCTACCTATTAAATTTTAAATTAAAAAAATTATATTGTTATTTAAATATTGAAATAATTATAAAAACCACCTAGATATTGTGTCCAAATCAAAATGTTCCTCTTTCGTTTTAATTTATAATAAGAACTCTTAAATTTTGAGAAATGACCAAATTGGTGTCTCTATTATCATTTCTTTAGCATTTTAACATATGGAAAATGTGGTCACATACAGGCCATGTGATGTCTATATTTATTTTTATAAAGTAAAGTTTAATAAAAAATTATTTTAAAATTAATTTAATTTATTCCTTTCTCTAGAAAATCTTTATATGAGACAAGTATATAAGACAAAAAATAAGACACCCCTCTCACTGACAAGTATATAAGATAAAAAATTGTTTTTTTCCCTTTTACCAAAAAAAAAAAAAAAGTATATAAGGCACCCCTCTCACTGACATGTAGACCCCACAATGTGAAGCCATGGCTACTTATATAGTAGTGGAAAATGAAGTAGAGTTGGGTATTAAGAAAGTAATTTATGAAGGAGACGCTTTTAAGTGATCCAACCACTTTAAAGCACTATCAAGACAAACACACATATAAACCCTTAATGTTTTAATACGAGAGAGAGAGAGAGAGAGAGAGAGAGAGAGAGAGAGAGAGAGAGAGAGAGAGAGAGAGAGAGAGAGAGAGAGAGAGAGAGAGTTGGGTTCAAGTTACACCTAGTGTAACTCTAAGCAATATTATACCACCCAATAACTTATTATAGAATTCATATTTTGAGAATTTTACCGTTTAATTACATGATCTATATGTTTTTAACATACATGCCAATTTTCATGTCAATTGAATGTAATTTACCATTTGATCCATAAATTCATCTTTTGTGCATCATTTTAAATTACAAAAACTTGAATTAAAACAATTGATTGATGATATGGTCATTGATCTTTGATCACCAAGTATGAAAAATATACAAAAATAATGTAATCTAATAGTGGGTTCAAGTTACACCAGGTGTAACTTGAACCCAACGCTCTCTCTCTCTCTCTCTCTCTCTCTCTCTCTCTCTCTCTCTCTCTCTCTATATATATATATATATATATATATATATATATATATATATATGTATATGTATGTATGTATATGTATATGTATATATAATTTCTAGGAGCCTAAATGGTCCATTGAATTTTTGGGGTCTTGTAATTTTTTTTTACCATGACCCCCTAGACAACATGATAAATTCTACATTGTGACTGATTGTGTATTTGGGAAGTGCTTAAAGTTGTAGCTTATTGTTGATTTTAGCTTCTTTTATTTCTTACTATTCATGAGTCTCATTGTACTATTTAGCTTATTTTTTAACTATTTTTCTATACTTTCAATGAAAAATTTTCAATTTTAGCTAAATAAACTGTTCCCAAATGAACACTGAGACTAATAAATTTTGTACTTTCAAAAATTAGATAAAAGACAATTGTAATGCTAGTATTTATGGTTTTAATTTGTAAACACGCTAAATTATAGATTAAAAATCCATACTTCTCATTATCCATCCGAATAGTTGCATAAACAATGTAAGAACCCAATATTTATTATCTAATACTAGAGGTTTGTGGGAGCAAACGTGTGTGGAAAGGAATAGAGGACAGTGATAACATTTATATTATACCTACTTATTTCACCATTCACCAATTGGGCATACTCACACCATTGAAGCAATTAACTAATATGTCAATCCCACTACTTTAAAGATAGAGCTTTTGTGAAATCTGAACGATTAATTTCTACTCAATGCATTGTCCACTTCTATAGAATATACAGTTTTTCTTCTTCAAATGATGACATTTTGGGACCTAAATTAAAACTCGTGGCACACTCTTAATGCTCTACATCGAATTGTCTCAATGTCAATGGAGCTGTGTGATCTTCATGGTATTTGACAATACTATAACCATCCAAAGTTAGATACAATACAAGCATTGTCTTGTTTGTCTACTATGCTTGTGTTTGTGAGAGAGAGAGGAACAAACAAAACAATATGGCCATGGTGATATGATTCTAGTGACCTCAATGACACCTCTTCATGTCCCCATTCCCACATGACAACAAGATAGCAAGCAAAATGTTGTTGTCTTTTTCTTTTTGTTAAACAAACTTTGATGTTAATGGAAGATGAACCCTAAGATCTCGTGGTCACATCTAGCTGATATTATTACATAATTAGATACAAATACAACCAACAACTCCTTTCTAACACTTTCATGTCACTTTCTTCCACCATTAATTCTTAGCTTAATGTATAATTAAACTTAGATACCAAAATATTCAATGCTACGCACTAATGTTGCAATTAGTCATTGAGTAGTTGTAATCATGCATAATGGTACAAAAACGATATTTGATACTTAATGGGTCCCCCACTCCCTAGCAAGAATTAAATCTGTCTACTCTAATATAGGACCCAAGAAAAAAAAATACAATTTAACTAAAATATCTTAGTAGAGATATCTATGTGCCCTTGTATTGTTCCTGTTCTTATTCCAGCATCTATGAACAAAAGTATATACCTCTATAATAACATGCAAAAACCTGATAATGATAAATTAAACTCATTACATGCACTTGGTAAGCACGCATGCAATTAGATTTTTTTTTTTTTTTTTTTTTACGTTTAGTGAAATAATGTTTAAAAGTAAAATAAAGATACTGTTTTAATTTGTAAGATCATAATAAAAATTTGAAAACCTAAAATTTAAAAACTCCTTTAAAAAAGTTAATTATTCTTTTAATCAGTTTGTGTTTTAAATTTAAAAATATTCAACTCAAAAATAGAAGTGTTTTAGAGAATTTAAGAATTTATGTAAAAATATTTTAGTACGCAAAATAATTATTAATACCTTATGAGAAAAGATTAACAAGCGGATAGAAATGGTTTTGTACTGCAAATCTCATGGCGTCTTATAGTTATGTTGGCCTATACATATATTGATGTCACCCATGACGTCCATTTCAAATTAACCACCTTTTTTTTTTTTACTTTTACCTTTTCTCGAGGGTTGTTGTCGATGTTTTCAATTACAATGGGAGATTGGTTTGTTGAATAAAATTAGCCATCCAACAAAAACATATATGCAAAGAGAATATTTTCCCAATTGTGTCTGTTCATATTGATCATGTGTTGTCACAGTGAAGGTTGGTAGTATACCAGTTTCTTACAAGGGAGTGTCTATTATACACGCACTTGCATATATAGTTCACTTCAAAAGTCACGATGTCGAGGTTTGTGACTATGTGTGTATTATGGAATATGGATGCACTAGGTAGTGTGCAACATACATGTCCATTTTGCAAGAGTGGAAGTTTTTATACCGGTTTGTTGCAAGAAAGGGTCTTCAGAAGGAACCCCACTTAATAAGTTATAAAACCTATTAGTTTTAGAAAGGCGAGCTCACGGCAAAATTTTTTAAATAACTATAAAAAATCAAACTATATTATTAGTTAGCCAAGGTTTGAAACTAATTTGGTATATAACAAATCGAGTCCTTTGAACTCAATTTTCGAATGCTAAATCGACTGCTTTGAAGTCGATTTCAAAATTGTTCGTAGCTGACGTGAAAAGGCGGTCCACATAGACATAGAACTCGAGTCCATTGGACTCGAGTTCTGTCAAATAGAAATCGAGTCCTTAGGACTCGATTTCATTTTGTTCATCATCTTCTCCCTTCGTTCTTTTTTCTTTTCTTTTTTCTCCATTTCAGGTCCCGTTCTCTTCTTCCCTTCTTTCTCCATTTCAGGTCTTGTTCACATCTTCTTCCCTTCTGCCAAGCCTCCAAAAATCCCAAACCCATTTTTCTCAAAATCCCAAACCCATTTCTCAAAATCCAAACCCATTTCTCAAAATCCCAAACCCAAAACCCATGAACAAAACCAAATACAAAACCAAACACAAATCAACGCGTTCTTCTCCTCCACTAGAGCGGCGGCGAGAAACCATGATCCGATTTCCATTGCCTGAAGTTTTCGCCGCTTGGGTTTGGTCAGAATCGGCGCCTGGGTTGCTGGGTACATGTTCTTCTCCTCCACTGGAGCGACGGCGGCGAGAAACCACACGCTCGATCTGATTTTCATCGACTGATTCGGCGCCCAATCCGATTTGCATCGTTGCTTCTTTCTTCTTCGTTGTTGATCTCTGCGTTTTGCTTTGGCGTTTTGATCTCTAGGTTTTCATCTCTGGTTCTTCAGCGTTTTGATTTCTCAGTTTAGGTGGTACAAAATCGAGTCCGTAGGACTCGTTTTCTATTTCACAGAACTTGAGTCCACAGGACTCGATTTCTATGCTGACGTGGACCAGGTGTCCACATCAGCTACGAATGAGGTTGAAATCGAGTTTGGTGTACTCGATTTAGCATTCCAAAATCGAGTCAAAATGACTCGATTTGTTATATACCAAATTTGTTTCAAACCTTGGCTAACTAATAATATAGTTTAGATTTTATAGTTATTTAAAAAAATTTGCCCAAGCTCACCGACAAATAATAGGAGTAAAAGAAACTAGTAGGAAAACGAAATTACAAAATTACTAGAGATTTACGTAGTTCAACCATAACTTACGTCATCTGTAAGAGATGAATTTATTATTTCAAAATAATTTAAAGTCTATCTTAAGAGGACTCTTAAGCTAAAACCACTAACATATAAATGTCTATTTATAAAACTACGAGACTCATTTTTTGGTGGACAATAAGTATTAATTTACTTTTGTAATAATGAACAGACATTCTTTCCACGTCAGGAGAGCCTTCATTTTTTGGGTGGGTACCATAATAAAGCAACCAAACTAATATTACTTTTGAACCATCAAAAGTAGTTTATAACCTTAATATGAGATTCTTCTTTCATTTGATTGGAACACATCAGTTAGTGAATTGTGCTTTTTTTTTTTCAGTTATTTATGTGTAGAAAAGATGCCACTTCCAAAAAGTTGTCGGGGGAAAAATAAGAAAGCTAAGGGCAAACATATAAAAATCTTTAATTGAATTAACATGTTTCTCTCGTTAACTTTGAAATCCAATTTTTCTTTGTGATGAGAGTGCAGCCATCAATGGTAGATAGGAAAATTACAGTTCTGCGCAAGGCTGGAGCAGTCTGTGATCATCTCATTTGGTGGAAGAATTGATTGGATAGTGAAATAATGTTTTGGAATAAGATTATAAGTTTCATTTCATTTTTCCTTTGCCTAAGATTATGAGTTCCTTTCTAAAGAGATGTTGCTAATTGTGGATTGAAAAGTTTGATTACATTCTGAACAAATGCAAGCTTGTTAAGCCTTATGTTATTTCAATTATTATATTTTGATGAAATGTTATTTCAGTTATTGAATGGCCAACAACTTCAAATGCATGTGATTGCTTGGACCATGGATAGGTAAACCATTTCAAAAGTAAATTATTTCTTATTTATATATGTTCCACACTGCCGAGTGAAAGAAACTATTATTAACTATAAAATTGTATATATTCATGGATAATTAACCTCAAAAGGTAAAGTTTTCATCTAGTACTCCAATGCATTAAACGAGACACAAGCATGACACACGACCTTTTTAGACACATTTTATCGATCTCCCCCATCTATTTTATTGAAGGGCCACTTATCACCATCAATGCATTGAACTACAAGACACAAACCAAGTCTTACAACAAGAAAAAGACAAGGCAACACAAAATTAAATGCATGACAGAATGACGCCAGTGGTATACCTTTCCACAATTTGAAATCTGTTTGCAACGTTCATGTTAAAATTGTTGATGGATACAACTCATACAAGTATAAGGGCCTTTACATGGAGTACAGTCACCATTCCATCTGCATAAGAGTTCAATGAAGTACAGCCGGCCCAGGCCATAGTTGGATTGGGAGAGACCCAGCCCAGGGCTTGTGATTTTTGAGGCTCTGAATTGGAATGGGCTGAGGTCTTTTTTATACGGGACCCTCACAGATTTACGGTCTTTTTATCCAAAGTTCAGATTATTCCAATGGAAATTTAGTTAGAGAGTAAACTTAATTTAAGATAAAGCAAATTCTAGACATGTTTGTTATGCCCTAGAGCAAAGATCTCTCCCCAAATTCAAAGCACAGATTTTAAAAGACATCTGACATATTGCTCATGTTTTTAACTTCAGTTATGAGATTTTCACATCACTTTTGTCTTAAGTTGTATAATTTTTTTTTTTTTTCACAACACTTTTTTTTTTTTTAAAGTTGTATAATCTTTTTTTCTATTTTCTTTTTTGACCCATGGTGAGCTGATATCTTAGCTTGTGAAAATGTTGCAAGATTTTGTACTCGCATAGTTTTATATGCATATGCATTTTCAATCTCCAAACGACTTGTAAGTTGTAATACAGATCTTTCTTTGCCCATACACCACGTGTAGCACAAATTTCTAATCAAACTGACTTGTGGCGAAATTTTTTCTACAAAAATGACTTGCACAGATTCTTATAATGACTCCATCTCAATAGGATACTGAAGAGTAATTATTTTGCTGATGACTAGTTGTAAAAAGTTCAACCAGAATGAATCTTTGAACAATGAAAATATGCTCAATTGCTCATTCTCCTAAAAATGGTTATAAAAACATTAAACTGAAAGAGAAAATAATTAGTAGAACATATCAAACAAAGCCAAAAATCAAGTCTCACGAAATCTTGGTAAAAAATTCATTCGGAACTAAGACAATTTCACCCAACTTGTCCACCAGATCTCTTAAGCCAATTGTGACAATTTATTATTTATGACAATCGAATTACACTCTGGGGGATCCCAGTCAATCAGTACTTGAAAGTTGAAACTACTCTAACAAAGATCTGCAATGGGTGAAACTAAAACGTCCGTCCTATTACTACCAAAATTCAACATTCCTGCAGCAATGGAAACAGAATATTCCACACACAGCATCCATATCAATGCAAAACCCACCTCTAAGCTTCTTGCAACTTCACTAGCATCAAGGCATCACCTGTAAACTACTTGCACCACCCAAATCCTTCATATTTTTGGGCATCCTAAGCAGATAAGTTATCCTGAGTGTTATTTCATTTGCAGAACTGTTAATTGGAGAGGGGGAACAAAAAGAGTCATTATTGAAGGCATGTTAGGATAAAGAGTTTATAAGACCAATCAATTGTCCAACATGAAATGTGTAAACAGCTTTCAACTTGAAATAATTGTTTGGAAAAATCAAGTTTCAAAAACCAGCTTTCCAGCCAAAAAGTTAGGGCAGAAGGGGAGACAAGAGATTCAGAAAAACAACCGTCCTTCTGCATGCAAATGTCTGCATTGCATTCAAATATCAATTGTGTAAGAAAAACTTTGCAGTTCAGATAAGAATCATAACAGAAGACCCACCATATACATGAACTATTAATGCACAGAATCTAAGTTCGTCTGCATTTGAAAAGACAAAATCTCCCCGAAAAAGAGATTTTACAAACACTAGCAATAACTATCAAAATCAAAGCAGTAACAAACTCTAAAGAAGGATAGAAAAACATCTAAGATCAAGTTGCAGAGAGGCAGATGTTAAGTCATAATGAACTACACAGTTACAAGTATGTATGAGGAAGGTGGAGGTTGTGCTCTCCGAGCAGAACACAGCGCACAAGGAAGAAGGAAGTGCAACTGTTCCATTAACAAATGATACGAGTACCTCTTTTTTAAACATTTTTTTGTCATAGTTCAGATATGCCTTGAAGGCCATTAACAGGCAGTTGTTGGTCTGCATGCAAATGGACACATACACCATTCAGAAGAAGCCTCAGTCACACTCTTAACATGTTTCAACAGACAATTTGTCATTCTTGAAAAAACATTTCGATCAACATATGCAACAAACAGCATCATTATATAAGATTCATGTTATTGTCACAATAACTCATTTAAACCAATATACATAAAATTATTTACTGGCCAAGTACTTCTAACCTCTAAGCAACATAATGTTGTACATACAAAACACAAAAGCATAAATGTTCTTTTGGTGCACAAGTGAAAGCTCCTAGCAGAGTAAAGTATTAATTTTACACACAAACACCAATATCTATGAAATTAAACTTGAACAAGATTTGGAATACATGAAATTCTAAGTTAGCAATTATGGGGGTTTATAGGCTCACCACAATCCTATCAAACTTGTAATTTACCAGTAAAAGATGATGGTGGATTACCTCAAAAGTTGAGTCTAGCCCAAATGTTACAAAATTTAATGAGAATATAAGACCTCTCAAGCTATCATCAATATAGTGTATCAGAAAATAAATTAAGGTAACACATTACAGAACCAGACATCTGTTGTCCGTTGCTGATTCTTAGAATGTATGCCCCAGCATCAGCCATTACTCAATTCTAAATGGGAGTAATAGACAGACCCACTCGTCATTTTGACATTTTACGCAAAAGAAATAGACAACGCTGAAATGTTGGTTACATTTAGTTAATAACATGGAGATACAAGTGATCATTATTCACATCAAGGGCAAAAAAGTGTATTATTGTCCATATACCTTCCAATGAGGCCAGAAGAGTTACCACTACCAGCAGACAGAAACTCTTTAACTCATAAAAGTCTCTCTCTCAACAAGTCACCAGTTCATCTGTTTAGTAGGCACAATGTTTTGATTCAAAATTCATAAAGTTAATGAATTATGAAGGGGAAAATGTTTATAAAAAAAAAAATCCTACAAGAGCTAAAAGTATGAAATATGTCATCTCATCTCATTGACATAAGTAGCAAAGACAGAAAGAGTAAATATGTTAGAAGTCCAAAAAGTTACATACATCTCTTACACTTTTTCCTGCACAGAAGAGCTAGCTAGTACAAGCAAGAAGAGCAACATTAGCAATATTATCTACATACTCAGTTGAGTATACTGTCATGCAGAATCATCTTCTCCTTTCAACTGTTGAATTGCATTGAACAACTTCCTTCGAGGGCCAACAGCAAATACACCCATCTCTTTGAGATCTTCAAGAGTAAGTAGTGGCAAAGCTTCTTCGTCAACCTCGTGTATTTCAAAAACACTAGCATACTTACCAAACCCGAGTTCCTCCAACCATCTCTTAACACTATATACATCACTACCTCCAGATCCCATCTCATCCCACACATCGCCAGATTTAGGAAATGAGTTGTTGTCTTCATAACAAGCATCCTCCTTCCAAGGATCATTGAGATTGCCTTGCTGCCGTGCATTATAAGTGGGCTCATTCGTATTGTATTCACAGGCCTCTTTGCTTGTAGCTGGCGTTTCTTGATCCGACAAGTCCTTAAAACCATTATCAGGGAAATCATCCCCGCACGCATTTGATGTGAACCCAATAAAATCTTTCCCACCACTCTCTCTCCCATCTTCACTACTGAATTCAGGACTAAGTTTATAACTCCAAGTACCACCAAAAACCGAATTGTTGTTTCTTGCATCCCGGCCTCGTCGTTTCATTACCCTACACTTCCGGGTTATATTACTGAAATCCAGTCCAGACTTGATCATACCAAGCTCCTCTGAAATTGCAAATTCAGAAGCCATGTTTGATGAGTTTGGATTCTTGTTCTCTCTGTTCTGTTGCAAATCAGCTGAAGTCCCTGGAGAGATACCAGGTTCTGAAGCTGTGAACTTTGAGAACCCACATATGAAATTGTTTTCAAATTCTTGAGGGTTCACAAAATCATGTCTCCATCTCTTATGCCCCAATTTTCCCTCAGTTTTTTGAGGAAACCTACATGCAAAAGCTGCAGAAACATCACCAATTTCCCCTAACCTAACATTTGGGCGCCTTTGTCTCTTTGAATTCATGCTTAGAACCAACATCATATACAACACCCTAGAATTCAAAATCTGAACAAAGCCCTAGAAAAACAAACCCAAAAATTAAAATTTCTGTCTCTACAAGAACTAATTTAACACAATAGTACAAACCCAAAAATTAAAATTTGTCTCCAAAACAACAATTTAACACAATCGTAGAAACCACTATAGAAAACCCAGATACAAAAATTCCTAAAAGCAACTGTAAATGTTCACAAAACTATGTACTTGTTGGAGCTCTCAGCAATACTAACAAATAAAAAGATTACAATTACAAGCAAAAGTCACGTTCAAGAAATGAAAATAAAAATCCTAGTACCACCCAAAACAAAACCAAGAAAAGTTGAAGAACTAGAACCTTGTGAGACAGCAACAGTTCCAGCCCAGTTTGAATTTTTGCATGTTACCCAAATTAGAAATTTAAGATGGTGGGATTTTTCAAACTAGAAATAATGGGCAAAATACAGTTAAGGATGTTGCTCACTTGCGTGGTTTGTTTTTGTTTTAGAGGTAAAACTAAAAACAGAGGAAAGGAATGAAGGTTTCAAAAGTCTACACAATGGTTTTTCTGTGTGCCAGATGGATTGGATTAGAGAATAAGTATATGAAGTCATATAGGCATAGATTGGGACACTTATAAATGTTGGGGGATCCAATGGAAATTACCCGGAAAGTTTGAAAGTTATCCCTAAATCCTTCAAATTTATCTCCAAAAAAAAAAATGCTTCAAATTAAAAAAGTCATTGAGGAAAGTTCTGTGTACTTGCAAGTTGGGAGTGTTTCTATGTGCTTTCCATTACATGTGGCTGCTTTTGTGTAGACAACGTGTTCACCAAGAATTTGACAATAAATTACACACGGTTTGTACTTCGTGTCCCATCAAATAGAATGATAATAGGGATGGTCCGAATATAAATTATGTTAGCTACAAATGTTGTCAACCCAACAAGCTATTAAAAAAAAAATTGTAAAATTTATTGTATCTTTAACCTTCCTGTTTTGGATGAGACGATATGTGATGTGATCAATGTTTAATAATACGTGAGATTTATAGATATGTTCTCCTCCGATTTAAGATAATATTTTTAGAATTAAAATCTTTTATTCTACTTTTCGTACTTCACTATATACGCTTAAAATAATTTTTAGTGGCAAACTTAATTAGTTAAAATTTTTGTAGCTAATTAATTGACACGGTTTAACTTTTAATCTTTTCTCTCAGCTATTAATTTTTAAAATACTAAGAAGAAAGTTTAATGCATCCACGTGTCTCTAGATGATTGGTGAAGTGTATTGATATTTCTAGTGTTCTTGGCGCATAAGATGATTTTTTTTTTTTTTTTTTTTTAAGACAAAGGGCTCGAATTTATGTAAGCTTCGCTTCTTTCTTTAACAAAGAATAAAGAATTTCTGGGAAAGAAGATTCTTCTACTGATTTGAGTGACAATTTTTTTTTTACTTTTTTATTTTTATAAAAATGGTGGGCATGTGTGTGTGATTTTTTTTTAAAGTTTTGGGACCTATGAGAATGAATGAGGATATGTTCGAATCTGTGCTGGCAATCTTACCAGTTTACCAACTCCTGTTAGCTATATTAATCTATGAGAAAGACCGAAGAAGCTACTTTTTATCTGCCGGTGCTAACTGCTAAAAGATAATGTTTCCAGTGAAAGGGCAAGCTGTCTAGATACAGCGCATATTAAAATTATCACTTTTTAACTCTTATCTATAAAACAAATGTCATATTACAGCGCATATTAAAATTATCACTTTTTAACTCTTATCTATAAAACAAATGTCATATTAAATATTAAATGCATTAAATTTTGTAGGTAAAGTATAAATGTATCAACTTCTTTTTTTTTGACACGAAGGAATTCAAATCTCTTTGAGTATTTAATTATCTTTGGATACTGTGCCGTCTTCATATCGGCTTATCTCATACACACTTTCAAGTTTCAAAATCAAATCGATTTCACACTTTATTTGTTTTAGTTTAACGTTTTTTGAAAAATAATTTATTTTTTAAAAAGTATTTTCTAGAAAACTATCTATTTTTCTGGTATTTGGTAACAACTTTGAAAATAAGCTTGAAAGCATTTTTCGGTGTTTGGTATGCACAAATTTTTTATAAAATTTCTTGTATAATTTAAAACATGTATAACAAGTGATTTGAGTAAACCCAATTAATGTAATCAATATAAATAAATAAAAACCAAGAATGAATTTGGTTTTTAAACTAAAATTTTGACAATAGATACAATCAAAATTAAATACAATTAAAATTATGTGTCTAATTTTCATGATCTCTATCATTCATCTTGCTTGTATGTATATGTGTATGTGTGTGTGTGTGTCTATATATATATTAGGACAAATAATGTACATAAGAAATATAAATTGATCACTTTGTACGACAAAAAACAATTACAAATTACTCATAAAAAATTATGCATACTATATCTACAATGCTAGCCCATACACAGGACAAGGGTATAGATTACAATTGATACAATAGTTTAAAGAAATCAATGGCTTAGCGTTGAAGTTTGAGGAAAAGATTGAAATCCACTTTATAATATTAATATGATAAGCGACAAAATGCAATTCCCAAAAAAAAAATTATCATTTATTATACTATTATTTGTAACATTATTAATTTATTGTATGGATTGCCATATGTAAAAGCAATTAGTCATATAGCACTATGTTGGCAAATTTTTGTCTTTTACTTTGTTCATTTTTTCTGTTTTTTTTTCTTTTCTTTTCTTTTTTGTTGTACTTTTATGTGCAAAAAAGAATGAACTTCTGCCCATAAAAAAAAATAATAAATAAATAAACTTCTGCAGCTATCCATATGGAAATCCATCAAGCCAAAAATTGTTTAGAGAAAAAAGAAAATATAGCTCAAAATTTAGAGAACTGTGTTTTAGAGGGGAAGGGGAACCGAGAGAAGAGAAACAAATAGAGAGAAATCTGTGGGCAAATAAGAGATCAGACAGCGTGACAGTGACGGTGTGAGAAGAGAGAGAAAAAGTAAAGGGAAGAGAAGAAGTGAGAGAGCTATAAGAGTTATACATTGCGCAAGAGAGAGATTGTTTTCCAATTTTTTTTTTTTGGAAAACAACCTATAGAAAATAAGCCTTATTTTTGTTAGAGTTTTCCTTTGACTAAAGATAATTTTGCGTTGACCAATTTTTTTTATATTACCAAATACTGAAAAATGTGGAAAACTATCTTTACAGAAGATTTTCCAACGAAATAAACAGAGTGTCATTATTAGATCTCGATTTTCATTTAAATTTTGATAAAAAAGAGTAATGAATGTAGTAACGCCGAACATATGTTAAAAGGCTATTGTGAAAACTAGAAAGTATAAATTTTTTAAAATTAAGTCAATTTCAAACTATTAGTAATTTGGGTAAATTTCATTAACCACCTCTGAGGTTTGGGCTAATACCAGTCAGTTCCAAGACATTTTAAAACTAACCAAATTGGTCCCTAAGCCCAATTTAGTTCCTAACACCATTAGCCCACCAGTTAGTGATTTTCTTCCTCTCTCAGACTTGTCTCCTCTCTTTCTCTACGTGACTTTCTCCTCGCTTGACCCCTCTCTCTAATACCTTAAATCTGCTACAACCAAAACACAACCATACACAGTAACAAAACCCAAAATTAAGAAACTCAAAAAACCCACAACAAACCCAACAACAATACCACCACCATATTGGAGCCCACTACATGAATCAAACAATCACCACTGATCAATATGGTAGGAGATCGAACTGCGGAGAGAAGAACCCAAAGCACGCCAAGTTCGATTTGTTCCTCTTCGAGTCCCTTGGACTTACACACCAAATCGATAATCTTGTAAACAATATTGGTATTGGAATTGGAATTGAAATTGGAGTTGGGATACGGTCGATCGATCTCGGCCTTGACGAGGTTGAGGGAGAACAATTTGTAAACGCAATCAAGAGCGGGCTTGACGACTTTGGCGTAGCTGGATTCGAGAGCGAGAATGACAGGTTGGAGATGGATTTGAGCTTGTCCAAGACAAATTCGCAGGTGAAGACGCACTTACAAAACACAAGCTTAACGGTGGGTGGGTACAAAGAGAGTCAAAGAAATAAGAGAGAGATAGGCATGAGAGAAGAGGCAGGTCTGAGAGGGAAGAGGTAGAGAGAGGGGGGGCTAATCTGATAGAGAAAGGTTGACCTGAGAGAGAGAAAAGGTAGAGGAAGAAGAGGCAAAGAGAGGAGGCAGATATAGATTAGAGAGAGAAGAGGCAGAGAAAGAGAAAGAATAGTTAAATGGCTAACAGAGACTAACGGGGTTTAGGGATTAAGTTGGGCTTATGGACCAATTTGGTTAGTTTTAAAATGTCTTGAACCTGACTAGTATTAGCCCAAACCTCAAGGGTGGTTAATGAAATTTACCCTAGTAATTTTGTTAAGAATGATATTGACCTGATTTTTATAGTTGAGACTTTTGAGAGATTAAGGGTTCGTTTGGTTTAAATTTTATCACCACTCAATTTTCATCACTCAATTCTCGTAACTCATCACTTAAAATACCTCAATTTCCCAAACCCCCTCGTTTGACACCTTAACTCAGTTCTATTTGGTAGAGTAGTTTGAGATGTGATTTTTGTAGTTTTTTGAAATTTATGTGGGTGAAAAAGTATATGAAAATGTGTGTAAAGTTGTTTAAAATGTGAAAATGTGAGTTTGAACTCACTCACCAAACATGCCCTTTGTTAATAAAAAAAAATATATCTCAAAGTCAAACATTGTGGCTCAAACTTGGATTTAATTACAAAAATGTCATTGAAAACTGAGTTTTTGAAATTGAAAATACCTAAAATATGTTTTTAGTTTCCATAACTCATAACTCAAAAATCAAAGAATTAAGTGATGGAAACAAGGAGTGAAAACTAAGCCAAACAAAAAATTTTGTATGAGTCCCATGGGTTTTGATAACTCAGTTATGAGTTTTGGATCATATCACTCAAAACATCCCTAAACCAAACAGGCCCTAAAGAACTGTTTGAATTTTTTGTTTCTATCACTCATAACTCTGTTTCCATCACCCATAATTCAAAATATATAGGTCTCATGAAAAAAAAACTCTGTTTGGATTTGTTTTCATTACTCAATTTTTTTTATTTTTCAAGTTTTAAGTTTTGTTTCCATCGCTAAAGTGATGAGAATTGAGTTTCAATGGCAAAGTTGTAATTATTCAGCAACTGTGGGACCCATGGCAGTGAGTGGTCACATCAGTCCCATTGAGACCGTTGGCTTTTTACTCTGTTGGCTTTGTTTCATTTGCTCTTCTTTACAGACGCAACACTCTTCACGCTCAAAGCATCACACACCCACATTTCGCTTTACTCTTCCAAAATCTATCTTCCTCCTCTCACTTTTCTTCCACAGTGCATCCGAAGTGGTGAAGCTGTCCAGCCGAAGACACGAGCTGACCGTATAAGGACACGATCTGTCACCGGTGGTCTGTTCTGCCAATTTTGCCATTTTGGGTCTGTTCTTCACTTTCTCCCTCTCTCTTTTCCATGTCCATTGTTGTATTTGTTGAGATGTTGCTCTGTGATTTTTTTTTTTCTGTTAAAATTTATTTTTCAAGACTTTGTTAAGTACCGAAATGTATGACCGTGCTGGGTTTGTAGTTTGTGTGCTCTATCTAAATCTTATTTCCTGCTATCTACTTCACAATACTGGGAAAGATTTGAAAATGTAAGGTTTTTTTTTTATTTTTTATTTTTTTATTGTGCAGCTGCTTGCAAAAGAATTAACATGGTGCTTGAGCTGGACGAAGCAAAACCAATATCTGCAAGACTGCAGAGAGCAGATAGGATAGGATTGCAAGAAGTTTTCATTGAGGGAGATTCCATAAGCACGATCCATTACGGGCCATCTTATAGAAGATGCCGAAGTGGATATGCCAATTTAACAATAAGAATGATTGCGTTAAAGAATTTAACAAGAACCAATTTCCTATGGAAGTTCCAGACTGGCGTCAAACGAAAAAATAAATATTGAAAGAGAAGGAAAAGACCAAACAAATTTTAATTCCTATGGACCGATCTGAGTTCTGACGCAGTACAGTAAATGGGTCCCACTAAAATTTTGAGTTATAGGATCAAGGTAGGAAACCAAACGGGTGGGTTTAGAAAATTTGAGTGGTTTAAGCGGTGAGTAAGGAGTAATGAGTTAGGAAAATTGAGTGAGAAAGGTTGAGTGATTGTTTTTAAAAAATCAAGTAGTCTACAAGTATGTGTTTGGTAAAAATTATTTTTGTTAATTTATTTTATTATTTAGTTTATTTTTGCTATTATTTATGGGTCTTATTGTATTTTTTGATACTATTTATAGGTCTCACAGTACTATTTCAACTAACTTTTACCCTTATCTCAACTAATTTTTAATTTTATTTACAGTACTTTTATTAAAAAATTTTTAATTTTAGCAAAATAAGCGGATCTTAAACAGTAATTTAAGAATGAAGCCCAAATTAGTAATTTAACCTAATTGATGAAAAAGATAGAAAACAAGATGTTTATTGGAAATTAAGAATGAAGCTATGAGGAAAACACGTTTAGGATGTACAGTAATCGCATGACCAAATCTGGATCATGAGACGTGGACACTTACAAGCCAAGATAAATTTCATTAGGAGGCATCACCATGATGTTGGCCTAAGCTTCTTTGGAGCTTAAGTTAGTATTCGCAGTGTTCTCTTTGAAAACTATTAACTATTGTGGTATTTTTCTCTCTGGGTTTCTAGTTTGGATTTCTCATTACACAATC
This sequence comes from Castanea sativa, assembly GCF_040712315.1. NCBI lineage: Eukaryota > Viridiplantae > Streptophyta > Magnoliopsida > Fagales > Fagaceae > Castanea > Castanea sativa. The sequence continues at coordinate 33,498,378 of NC_134016.1, read as the reverse complement.
ATATTCTTGTAGTGCTTTTCCTTTATTTTAGTGATTTTCTCTTGTTTTGTAGGTGTCTATGATCCAAATTGGATTGTGCAATTACTGCACATTAATATATATATATATATTTAAATCTTATAATATATATAAATATATATATATATTTAAATATTTTCAATTTTGTTCCTTTCTAAATAAAAGTGGAAAAATTTTTTTTTTATACTATTAACACTTAACAGTTCTCATTTTCAATCAACGAAAATTGAAATCTCTCTTATTTTGTTGGTGTCCATGATCTAGACTCGATGTGCAATTACACTACATCAATATTTTTTTTTTTTTTTGAGATTTTTATTTATGTTCACATTCTAAATAAACTAGTCTGTAACCACATGTATATGGATGAATATACTCAAATATATACATTAAAATACATAGTATAATTCTTATATATATATAATTTAAATACTATTGATATATAGTCATTCTTATATTTTGTTAACTCTTTAGAAAATCAAGTACGAATATTATTAGGTAGAAAATGTAAATTGTTCATATTTAAAAATATATATAAATTCTTAATTTTTGATATTGTGAAGCACTTTTTTTTTTTTTACAATTTATTAATTCTAGATACTTTGGTTTTTGTACTCAATAACTCACTTGGATAAATATTTAGGAAAATTATTGAGTACTCCTAGAGTACCATAAATACATACTCTCCTCTCTCACATGAATTGTGGGTCCTACCATGAATTTAATTAGTGGGATTCACAATTATATGAGAGAAATGAATATGCATTTATTGTACTCTAGAAGTACTCAATAATTTTCCGAATATTTATGATGTGGTCCCACAATTCGCTCCAAAATTAAGAAAAAAAAAACTCTTTAAAAATAAATAATTTAAAACACATGGCACAAAATTGAACTTCAATTGTAGAATCTAATTAAATTTAGTGTAACATCCATTATTTTCATTACATTAATCATTCATGATTCACTTATAAACATTACTCTTTATTGCTTTTGTCTAATCATGGTTTACAAATGATCAATATAGCGAAAAAATAACCTTCCCATTTCAAGCATGTCTATTTTTTCCATTTTACAGTTTGGATTTTATTTTTAAAATCTAATAGAATATAGATTGTCACATTATTTAAAATCTTAAATGATGTAATTCGTTTTTTGGTGCCAATAACTTGTAGCTCAACCAACACCTTCTGATGTTTACAAGAAAAACATTCAAATTAAAAATAAATAAAAAAACATTTTTGGGGTAAATTTATAGACATAGCTAATGGCAAAGCAAAGAATTGAGTTGGGGGGAGGGGGAGGGGAGGGGGGGGGGGACATATGTCTCCATATGCCTATACTAAGAGCAACCACATCAGTTTGTGGAAAATTTTGCAAAATAGAAAAAGTCACTAATTTTACACAATCTGAGCAAAAAAACACCCACATCAGTGGGTGTAAACTTGTGTATAAATGCAAGTTGCTACAGTAAATATGCACGGTTACTGTAACATGTGCATATAATATATTAATAATTTTTTCTCTCTCCTCTCTGTACTGACTCTCAACTCCCTCTCTCTCAAGCGCACATCTCTTTCTTTCTCTCATCTCATCATTCTTTCTTCTCCTAGGTTTCGCCGATCGCCACCGCCGCCGATGAGAACGAGGTCGAGCAAGCTGAGTCGCCGGATGAGTCCGTCACCTACAACACGAATGGAGTTCTCTGACGAAGAAACCTGCGGCTTTGGTTCGAGCGCCGAGGAGCAGAATTTGGACCACCACGTAGACGAAGACAACGGTGTGGGTGTGGGTTGGTGGTATCTGTGATTATGGGTGTGGGTCGGTGGTATTGGTGATTGTGGAGTTGGTTTTTTGGTTTTTTTTTTACTGGGTTTGTTTCTCTCTTTTTTCTGGTTTTCTTTAGGATTCCGGTGATTGGCTTTTGTGGATACCGGTGTCAATCTTGTTGCATAGTGGGAGGTTGGAGGCGTCGATCTTGAGAGAGATGGTAGCTAATGATGGTGGCTGTGGGGGTTGTATTGGGTTAAAAAAAATGAATATTTTATTAAATAAATGTGTAGAATAGACAAACTAATATAGGTGTTTTGTAAAAATAAATGTGTAAAATAGAAAAAGCAGGTTTTTTCTTGCAAAATGGACAGAAATTATGCATCCACTAATGTGGATACTCTAACATAGGTGGATTTATACACATTGTAGACGGGCATAACGCACAAGCATAATATGTGTGTGTGTGTGTGTGTGTATATATAAATACTTAAGACCAATTTTTTTTATTGTATATACTCAATACCAATCTAAACAATAAAATCTCACTCATGTTAATATTAAGTAGCATATTAGTGTTGGAAACCCTATAAAAAGATAGTATATTCATTATATTGTATTTATTTGTTAGGTTGTTTATAACTTTGTATTTCAATAAGTTTTGTGTTTATTTTTTATTATCCAAAATTACTCTTTAAAATATCATATATTGATTTCTTTAATAATTAGAAAAACCTCAAGTGCAACTTTGATAAGTTTCTTGTTAAACTCATAATATGATTGAACTATAACAATTTAAAATCATATAGTAATTGTAGTGGGATGGATATCATGCCCACTTAACATCAGCCCAAATAGTGGAAATACGCTCAACTTTAACTAGCCCACTTTGAGAATAAGCCTCTCCAAGAGAATCAAGCCTCCGATTATAGATCAAGCATAGCACCCTCCTAGATCCAAATGCCCAGGTCCTATCCAAGATCTAACTGAACTTCTGAGGTAGAATTCTAGAAGGCATAAACTTCTCCGAAGAAGCTTTCTGGAGCTTCCTGATGATTCTATAGTAACATCCGCATTAACGAAGGTCGTCTGCCTGGCATCACCACATTTAATGCAAAATGACAAAATTGAAAAGTAAAATATGCCCCAAAAGTCTCTATTCATGATGAATAGTAAGGAATGAAGAGCCCATTAGGACAGGAAGCTAGCAAGGTAGACAAGGATAAAACACTTAAAAGAAGAAGATAGAACAAAATGAAAATTGAGTGCTATATGATTTGGAGGTGGTAGTTGTTTCTTGTTCTAATTCAAATCTCCCACTGTAGATTTATATTAGCCCATAACACAAATTAGTAGTGATTCAAATCTTCTTAATATCGCCCATAATTTACTTGAGCTTTTTGGTCGAACAATAACCGTTTGTGCCTCTAAAACTTTCGAGTTCAATTTGAAAATAAAATTAATTTATGAAGCTTATTATATTGTTATTTTCAAATTTGATTACATAAACATATTTTTATGAAAAATAATAAGTTACCATATAAAGAATTTAAGCATTTTTTTTAGATCGAGTGAAATCATAACACTAATGAAAACAAAACAATATATTTGTATATATATATATATATATATATATATATATATATATATATTATCTTGGAATAAACTTGAACAAAGTTTAATTACAAAATTGATTATAGCCTTCGACTACAACTTTATTCAATATATTTTATTAGAAGCGAATTTTGACAAATTCACCATTGGATTACATCTTCTTCTTATATCTCCCATGCTTACAAAAGTTCTAAAAAATTAAAGATCAATAGTTATGTCATTAATAAATTATTTAAATTGCAAGTTTTTTCCGACTAGCGCAAAATTTGACATATGTATTAAGAGCGTAAAGAATATGTAATCCAACTATTAAATTTTCAAAATATGTAGTAATATTTATTTTATTGAGTAAGGCTGTAGCCTAAAACTACAACCAATTTTGTAGCTAAACTTTGTCCAATAAACTTTTACTTCTTTATCTTATTTTCTATCCTTGTTTTTCTTTTATAATTTACATTTAAAGGAATATTGATATTATAGGAAATATTTTATTTTATATATTTTTTTCAATGAAAGAAATATATAAAAAGAAAAACAAATAGAGAAAATATATAATGGGAATAGAGACAAATAGAGAGAGTTTTGGTGGGGCGGGGGTGCAATTTTCCACCCCAAATCAAGCAAGAAAAACAAAAGCTTTATTTTTATTTTTTATTCTTCACTGTTCATGTCTAGGGTTCCCCTTAGGTGCTGCTAACTCTCTGTTGGGGGCGTTTTTTGTCGCCCATATGATGTTGGGGGAGTCAAAACTAATACTCGACTTTAGACTTAGAACATGGTCCAAAGGCTATTAGTGAAGTGTGAAAGGCCCATTTTGCTCAAGGTCTAGGTTGCATCCAACAAATATTATAATAAGGCCCCAAAATACCTCTTGCAAAGATAAGCTAGCACAAAGGATGACCCACCACAATGAGTGCTTAAATAATAGTCTAGCGGTAAGCAAGAGAAATGTCCAACGGTAGATGTTCAGAAAATCAATAAATGTATTTGCATAGTAAAAATTATGCATTTCCTCCTTAGTTGGTTAATATAAAAGTGAGCCTATTATAACAAGTACACAAGAGGAAAAATAGTCCAATAGTGAATATGATAGACCTCCGACGATAGATGTCTAATAGGTTAATAAGTGTGTTTACATGGTAAAAATCATATATTTTCCTTATTATCATTAATTCAATATAAGGGAAAACTTCAATAGTATTTTAAACATTATGGCTTTCATCATAATAACAATAAATAAGGATTAAAGGCTTCATAATTACAAATAAAAGAGGAAAAAATATGATGGAATGAAGGAAGAGAGAGATTCCAGCTTAGTGCAACACATATTGAACTAAGATTTTTGGAATATCTATATGTGGGGCATAAATGGTGTAGTGTAGGCTATTTTTGAGTGAGTGGGTATTTAAGCTTGTGGCGGTGTGGTGGTGTGATGGTGTTAATGTTGAGGCTTAAGGCTTTAATGGGTAAAGAGTTGTTTGTGATTGATTAGGAAATATATATGGACTAAGAGGAATGATTTATAAGCTTGGGGAGAGTTGAACCACAAGCAAAGAGATAAAAAAATCAGAAATTTTAGGTTGGTTGGTTGGTGTCCATTATGGGCTGGTATGCTTAGGCTTTTACAGGGGAGTTTATGAGAGCATTAATTAGCAAAAGTCCAAAACGTAGGACTGATTCAAGGGTAAAATAGTTGATATAATTATCTTAGGATTTGGCCTAAAAAGGGAGATTTACTTTTGAGGTTGTTTTGCTTCTTTGGGCAATGTCACACATGGGAAAAAATCAACATAATCTTGCATTAAATGCTAAGAATTGTGAGATTGTGTTCAATCAATGGGATTAAGGCAGGTATTAAGAAGGAATCCTAATGTTGTAACTGAGATTTGAACCTTAGGAAGTAGGATTCAACACCCTAAGATAGGTGTCAAAGTTTAAGTCCACTTCAGAGGGTTCCGTTGTAGATCCCTTTATGCCCTCCAAATCACATGTTCCCAAATTTTTCCCTTTAGGATTCATGGACTTAGTTTATGAACCAATTACTTTAGTAATAAAATAAACTATTTGGTTGAGAATTTCATGAGTTTAGAGGTCTTGGTTATAACTTCCTTGAGTTGTGACCAAAACTTGGGGAAGAAGGGTATTTATTGCCCATAAGCCCTTAGGTGTCAGCTTATAGCACTGTTCACGTCAAAGTTGGTAGTGGGGTAGGTGACCAGCTCCTAATTTGATTTAGGAGCTTGGTTATTTCTTGAGGTGACCTCCAGTGAAAGGCAGAACTGAATGGAGTTCTCCAGCGAGGTCAGTTTGCACACAGGAGTTGTTTTGGCTGAGATTTCATGTTGGGCTAGGGAATGAGGGCTGAGTATTTTGGTGGGCCTCTGACTTGGTAGTTTTCTCCACTTGGGCCTATCATTTTGCTTTCTAATTGTGAGCCCTACAAAATGGACAAAGCTACCATATATTGCCATGGATTTTTATTCCACATGGGCTTTAATTGTTAGTAGAAATAAAATGAATCCATAAGCTTTAATATATATTTATGATATGTTTTGGGTATTAATTTCTATGGGCTTTAAATAACAACTTGTATAGTTTTTTATAATTTTTGCTATGGATTATTTTTGTAAATGATATTTTCTCTGGGGCTTTTAAATAATGACCTCCAATATTTCTTGAAAATAATATTTACTATGGGTTTTAAATAGAGGCAATATGCATGAGTTTCAAATAAAATATGATAAGAACCACTGTAGTGGAATTTTTATTGGAAGTGAATTTTTACAAATCCACTATTAGATTACATTTTCTTCTTATATACTTCATACTTGCAAAATTTCCTGAAAAATTATAAATCAATAGTTATGTTATCAATCAAATGTTTAAATTTTAAGTTTTTGTAATATAAAATTATGCATAAAAAATAAGTTTATGGATCAAATAGTAAATAATATCCAACTGATACAAAATTTGATTTGCGTGTTAAGGACATAAAAAAACATGCAATCTGATGATTAAAATTTCAAAATATGTAGCCGTATTAATTTTTTTTAGTGGAAGTTATAGCCAATGTCTACAATCAAGTTTGTAGCTTTGGATAAATAAAATTTGTATAAACATTGGATTAAACATTTGGTCACATCGTAATGTCCTTATAAATTAAAATGATTAATTGATAGCTAAATGAATTCAAGATGTTGAGAACCTTTTGAAAATGTCTGGTGTTTTTTTTTTTAAATCTATTATTTTCAAAGCATAATGAGCTGACTTGTGATCTACAAACAACTCTGTACAATGTCAAAACAAGCTCATACAAGCTTCAGCTAAAAAGCCTAAAACTTTCTTTTGTTAGAGTATCCACAACAGTGGAGTTAAAAATTTAGTTATTTGGCACTACAAAAAGTTACTTTATCTATTTTATCTACACACATGCTAATGCTGCAGCAGTGGATCTATTTTAGCTTTTAACACAATAAAATAATATAAACATTACAATAAAATAAGATATCTACTACAATAAAATAATATATCCACTATACACAACCACTATACATAACCATCACTGCCACAACCACAACCACAACCACCACCACCACCATCACAACCCACAACAAAGAAAAAAAAATCAACCAAGCCCACACCCACCAAACCCACCAAGCAATACCCACACCCACCACCACGAAACCCACCTGAGCCACCACCACAAACACACCGATCTACCCACAAACCCACCCACACCGACTATTCAACCACACCACAGCCCACCGATGCCGACGAACTCAGCCACCCACTAACGCTGATCAGCGGCTTGGGACGATTGGTGGGTTGGTGACGTTGAGGATGAGTCAGGCCACTACCGCCGGTGAAACAGAGATGTGAGAGTTTGAGAGAGTGAGCTTGAGAGAGTTTTGAGAGATGAGAGCTTCAGAGAGTGACACTGAGAGAGAGAGGCACGGTGAGAATTAAAGAGTATAAAAAAATAAACAAACGTATATTATTTTAATCTGGGCTGGAGAATAATTTTTTTTTTATAGCTCTCAGCTACAGTGCACAGCCATAGATAGTTGTGCACTGTAGCAATGGAGGTAAAAAAAAAAACCTTTAGCTCCACTGCTGTATGGTTGATTTTTGTGTTTTAGTGGAACTAAAATGGCTATATAGTTATTTAGCTCCACTGCTACAAGTGCTTAGTAGGTAAAAGCCTAGAGCTTGATTGGTGATCAAAATTCTAAAATGAAAACCGCTAACCATTGTACATGGTTTCATAAAATCATACTCGTGATTTTTTAAAACCGGCAGGTTCGATCCAATTTTAACAACCATGATGCTTTGTGGTTGAAATCCTATCAAGTCTTTCACATGTGTTATTAATACTAGCATGTAACTCCATGCAAATGCATGGAAGTACTTAAAATTAAAAAAAAAAAAATTATAAAAACATAAATAATTAGTCAAATTAATTTTTTTTAAAGCTTGTAACAAATGCATTCATGCATACATATAGATACATTTAAAATTAAACACAATTTTTATAATAAAATATTGATAATTAGTCAAATTATTTTTTTAAAGTAAACGTAATTAGTTACATATTAAAATTTTACATAAATTTAATACTACTTATGATCATTTTTTTTCTAATTTTTAATAAGATAGAACGTGTGGTGATTTTCGTTATGTGGTTATTTTATTTATTTTTTGAGAAACATGTGGTGATTTTTATTTGAGTATATGTGATTTTTTTTTAAACTTTATAGTTCATTAATATTAGATTCTTAGTATTTTGCATTCATTAACTCACTTGACACAAAAATTAAAAAATTGAAGTAGACACATGGCACAAGCTTAAGTGGATAATTATGGTCTAATTCCCACATAAATTTAGACACATGGCGCAAAATTGAATTATAATTTCAAATTCTAATTCAATTTTTTCTAAACTTTACATATTAATATATATATGACTTATAAATTTGAATTTTTTTTAGTTATATGATTATGTTTTTTATAGTTTATTATATTGGACTCTTTGTTTTCTACATTAAATTAACTAATTTGGCACAAAAATTTAAAAATTTAGATTAGATGGGATACGTGACACAAAATTAAAATCTAATTGAAAATAAGTTTTGACACTAAATTAACTCACTGGGCAGAAAATTTTAAAATTGAGATTAGATGAGACATGTTGCACAAAATTATACTCTAATTGAATTCTAATTTGAAATTTAATTGGATTTTCTCTCTACTTTACCTATTATTATATATATAGATTATGATTTGCTTTGAGGTTACTCCATTCAAGCCTTTGAGCTAATCCACTCTTTTCATACGTGTTCAAAATCTCAATAAAATTACCTATATATAGCCATGGTTTGTTATCAAGAGATCATATATTTGACTAAGGGAAGTGTTTGTTACAGACATGCGCGTGCTTATACACGTGTTTTACAACTAAAAACGTGGGTTCAACTTCAACCCACAAACCACATTTATAATTGTAAATGCATACAAATACACACGCGTGTAATAAGTTTAGCATTTGACCAATGCCCATGATTAATGACGTTTCGCAACATCCATATGCCCATAAAATCTAGTGAATCTTGAACCTCGAACCTCCAACAATGCCGGCTCTACATGCAAGCTAGGGTCGTCACAGGACCACCTTAACTTGCAAAAAAATATATATATACACTTGTCAAAAAAAATTATATGCTTAATGAACTTATTGTGACTACCTCAATAAAAATTTTGAACACTCTGACTTAAGAATTACAAGAAATTAGGTTCAATAAAAATAAGAGTAGTCCTACTACATTCACAACATTTTTACAATAATTTTACAACAAATCTAGTGTAGTAAGCTGTTACTGATTCTAATTTGGGCCAAATACTAATATTATTTTTTTACCCACCAATAACAAATTTTTGCATAAATTTATTGTAAAAATATTGTAGACCTAGCATTACTCCAAAATTAATTATGCCTCCAAACATAATTCTTAATTCTTGTTTACAAAAAAAAAATTAAATAACAACAATAAGTATTAGCTCAAATAACAACAAACATAAACTAAACAAAAACAAGACAAGACCAAACAACAAGAAGTGAAAAAATTATTCATCAAAAAGTCTATTATAAAACAAAAAAAAAAAATTTGTAACTTGTTCAACCTATTCAATAAAAATAATTTCTAATTTCATTTTTCTTTTAAAAATGGTACCAATAATAATATGGTGGTAATTTAAATTTCGTAGTGACCATCTTAAAAAAAATTCCTAAAGTTGCCACCGACCCCAACCCTACTTTAATCCACAATCAAAGCATCAACGTGGGACTAAGATTAACTTTAAATGGATAGATTATATTTACCGCTCTAGAACATGCAAATGCTTTTCGGTAACTCGACTTTAGCACAGTTGGATATCCCAATGATTCTAGGAACTCTTGTTTCTTGTGGGATATCCCACCTCTCCTTCAATTCTACTATAAGTAAATGCATTTGATAACCCTCTTAGCTGTGATTTGTGTTGTGGATGACAAAAATTTTCGAACTATTCTTGATTCTCAAGTCAATTGACAATTCTAATAAGTGAACTATCACTCATAATTTATCACCTAATAATTCCATGTAAGAAAATATAAAATTTCAATGGTAACATGGAAGAGGGAGATTTTAAAGTTTAAAACTTTCGTGTGACAAAGTTCTTGACTTTGCATAATTAGACTTTTTCAAACTTCAAATTCATACCCAAATGACAAATGATTATATATATATATATATATATATATATATATATTTTTTTTTTTTTTTAATTCAAACAATATTTTTATATTAAAAATTATAGATTTATACTGTACTACTAGCTATGAATTTTCTTTCTTATTAAAAAAAAAAAAACCGTGTAAAATAAGATATATCATCAAAATGGTCAACCGCGCCACGTGGAAGCCCAATATGTACCTTTCCGCAAGATGAAGAACAAAGAAAACATCCCATCAAAAAAAAAAAAAAAGAACAAAGAAAACATTGAAATAAAAGAGACAGAACCAGAGAGAGGTTTGAGCCTGAAGGCATGGACTTGTGGAACAGAGCCCGAAGCCTAGCTGAGGAAGCAGCGAAGCGAACCCAGGACCTCTCCGTCGGAGCCACCAAACTGTCCGACCTGGTCTCCGAGACAACCAAGCGGTCCAAGGAGCTCGCCGCCGAGGCCTCGAAGCGAGCCGAGCTGATCAAATCCGAAGCCGTGAAGCGAGCTGACCAGATTAAGGTCTTGGCCGAGGGAATCACAGGCTCTCCCTCACCTTCGCCTTCACCTTCACCTTCACCTTCACCTTCTTCCCCTCACACTCCCTTGGCTTTGGAGAATGATCTGGAGAAGTTCGGCATAACCGAAGAGTTGAGAGACTTCGTCAAGGAAATCAACATCACCACGTTTAAGGATTTTCCCTTACAAGGTTAACACAACTAAACCAATCTAAACTTTTGTTTGAGATTGTTTTTTGTTGTTGTTGTTGTATACTATTTAGTTCTGATGTTATTCGAATGCGGTTTGTTATTTTCATTAGACTTCTGTTTTGTTTTTGTGTATTGTTATTGGTTTTATGTCTGGCATTCTATCATATCATTCAGAGTTTACTAGAATGGTGTTTTTTCGATTGTGCAGATGATACACAAATGTCCGATATACCTACTGTCTCAAATGTTAGGCAGGATCTTACAGAGTGGCAAGAAAAACACGCCAATCTTGTTCTTTCGACTGTCAAGGTAGCCCCCCTTGTTAGAACTGGAAAATGAAAGTTACAGGAGGTTCTAAATAGAAACTAATAATTTGGATTTGGGAATCAAATGTTTGACCTTGTAGTTGTAGTAACCGCTTGATCTTAGGGAATCAATTAGTAGCTGGAAGCCGAAATGCTATACAAGTGAAAATAATTAGATTGTCAAAGCCTAGAGCCTTGTCACTCTGTTGCATTTTTTGGTTTCTTTTACTCATTTGAGATATTTTATTTGTCAACTAGTTCCATTGATGTTAATAATGTCCTTGTTATTTGGTTGCTTCAATTCTCATTCCTAATGCCTAGCCCCATATATTCCTATGTGTATCATTTGACCTTTCTAATTGTGATTGGATTGTCATGGTTTCTTCATAATTTCTAGTGTATATAATATACAAAAGAGATTGTCAATTCACATGTGCATCCCCATGTATATACAACGGCTACGCTTCCACAAAATAATAGTAAGACCGTATTTTACTGGATGACCAAAAAAAAGCATATTTAGGAACCTACAAAAGTCAAATTTGGCTCTGATAAAGAATCTGATTACAGTGATTGGGGAGCAAGTACGCTATATGCATTTCTGAGTTTAAATAATAAAGAAATACACTTCTTTGTACTTCCTCTTGCCGAACCTTGCCATGCCTCAACTATCTACAAACAAGCTTACTCGTGAACCAAACCCAGTTAAACTTAATATGACTTGATAGTTGATACTGAAATGAGCCGGAGAATGATATCTTTCTTGTTATGTTAGGCATTCTGCATGATCTTCCATACATTAAAAACTGTGGTGCCCCGTGTTTGTGGCTCGAACCTAACCTCCCCCTCCCTCACTGTCTACCTATCAAAAAGCATCTGGGCTTACCCATTCTGCCATTCACATGTGCATACATGCATAAACATCTTCCTGGGCTTTTAGGTTTATTATACTTTTTTACTTGAAAATTTATGCTTTATAACTGTTTTTTTTTTTTTTCCTTTTTCTTTTTTGCAGGAAATTTCAAAGTTGAGATATGAGCTATGCCCACGTGTCATGAAAGAAAGGAAGTTCTGGAGAATATATTTTATACTTGTGAATAGTCATGTGGCACCGTAAGTAACTTTGTCTATTGGGTTAGAGCCTTCATTCTCACTTTTTATTCCCTTTCCATTTATGACTGATATGCTAATATTGCTTCAAATGTTCTTAAAAGCATTTAGATAGTCAAATGAGCTTAGTAATGCCTACTATGTAACCTCAATAGTAAAAAGAATGAGTTTTACTTACAGTGTTTATCTAGCCCCCTTTTGTGACATCTTTATTGTTGCCAGATATTCCCTTTGGGTAGATTGGTGCTTAGATAATGTCAAATATTTTATGCTTTTTTCAGTTTTGGCATTCAAAATTTTGAATTGCTTTTTCAGTTTTCCTTCCTTGTTTAATCTCTCTCTCTCTTTTTTAACTCTGTGGAAGATCAGTTGATTGGTCTAGCTATTTTCTTTTAACACCTCCCAACTTGTTATGATCACTACCAAAAATTATATCTGCCATGACAAGCTACTATCTACCATCCGTTTGTTATCGTCAAAACTTATATGATTAAGAATTGATTGACTGTAAGCATGGGTTTTCAAAACTTATATGTTTTGCTAGAAAGAAAAACATATTTGAAGCTTATATTTTTGTATGGAACTTAATCTAAAAGTGGTTTGTACTCGTACAAACTTTGTTGGGAATTGAATTTAAATCACTACGAGACAGCTTACACCAGTAGCTGTCAAAGTGCAATTATTTACCTTTTTATGTGTCTGATTTTGCCCAAAATCATATGGTTTTTTCCTCCTTGGATAGACAAATATATTAGACATTCATGCATATGTGTAATTAGATACATATAAGCATTTACTCTAGACATATAACTGTTGTATACATAGTTCTTTTGACTCTAAGGTATTTCTAGAATTTCTCTCAATCTATTGCGTATTTTTACTTGGGTTGTAGTTTCCTACTGTTTTGTGATGTATTGTAAACAGTCCTCTCTTATGATATCTTTAGCTATGAAAAGCAATACATGGAGGATCTTAAGTTAAAACCAACAGAACAAGTGAAAGATGATGGAGCAGAGGAATCTCAAAAAATTGAAATAACTTCTAAACCAGAGGCGAAGGAAGTAAACCAGCAAATTAAAACTTCAAGCTCATCTACAGAGCAAGATTTGGATGAATTTCTATTGGGAGATCCTGGAGACAGTGATGATGGCCCAGGTAAATTGCAATGTTTTATTGACCTATTAATGTGTTGGTTGTTCAGCGAAACAATTTATGCATCTTTACTTCCTACCTTTCTCCCTTGAAATGCATCTATTTTCTATATTCAAATTGTGAGCAGATTTGGCATATGAGGATGACACTGTTCAAGTTCCTAAAAAATTAGTCTGAATGAATAACCTACTTCTGGAGAGAGAGTGGGTTGTTTATGCCATGCAGTAAACATACTGCTGCTTTTAGATTAACTTAGTGATCTCTTAAACTCTACAAGTATCCACACCATTTAGTTATTCTTCGTTGTGAAACTGGAAAGATTTCCAAAATAGTCTTCTTTCTTCAGAAGAAAAATGGATATGAATGATAAAATCATCCATCCTTTATTCTTTTATTCTTAGTTTGTGAGTTTTGTGACAAACTTTAAAACTATATTGCTTGTTGGACTGGGAAGTTTTCTTTTTCTTTTTTCCTTGATAAATAGGCGCCTTAGGAATCATCACCCAAGTTCAAATACTACCAGTGTGGTCACCCCCAGGGAATTATCCCATAATTACCAAGGGCTTGTGGAATGGCATAACTGCATGCGCATGGGGATAAGTTGGGTGCTCAAAGGGCTTAGACACCAGCTAGGAAAAAATGTTGGCACGGGTTATTGTTTACAACGAGAAGTAATTTTTTACTATATGCGGTGATAGTTGATGTGCATCATCTGTAGATACGATATGCCACACAGTTTTGTGTATGACTATGTGGGGGCATAGGAGCCACTTCTGTTTTGTTGAACTTCTATATTCTGTGAAATTCTGTGTACTGATCATCTCGCTGTCTTTTATAGATGATGCTGATGGGGGATTTGATGATGATTTTGACAAAATGGTGGATAGTTCAGTAAGCACAACTTGTTACTAAATTCTTATACTTCTACTGTGGCACTGATGATTGCAATAGGAGCTAAATGCAAATATTATCCAATTCAATTTAATGAATTGCATGCTCAAGAATTTGTGTGTTTATATATATATATATATAAAATATTTTAGATATCTACCGTTTCTTCCAACCTAACTGCAGTGAGTTTACATAAATTGAGATTTGAGCATAAAAAAGTTCTTAAAAATCCATTCAAGTTTCAAAGCACATTGTTTATCATTTAAGTTGATGTAATTATCTTATATTTGATATCATTTTGACTGCCTTTAGTGCTATTATTGACTGAAAGTTGCTTGAACCGATAGGATGATGAGAAGGAAAAGTCATAGAAGATCACTGAAATGGTTGAACACGGTGGATCACTGCTACTTTGGTTTCAGAGGAAATGTTGGATTGATGGAACAATCAACTGATAAAGGTTTAAACAGTGGCGGGTTCTCCTCTACCCCTCCTCTATCTCCCTTCCATGGCTTTGTTTCTATTCTTCTGTTTTTTGGTTGGGGGTGGGGGGGTGTTGTTCTTTCTATAAAGAATATTTATACAGTAGGTATTCAATCCATGGGATGTTACTTAAAAGATGGTGGTACAATTCTTCTTTTGTATATATTAAGTTTTTTTTTTTTTGTTGGTACAAGAGATGCATTTTTAGAAATGACATGTTTTATGTACATTTGATGAATTGCTTAAGCATGATCACAATCTTTAGTTTGATGTGCGTAACACTCTTAAATTTTTAGGCTTTGTTTCTATAGACATCCTATTTCATTCCGACCTATATCCAAACCCCCCAATTCTAATGATGAGAAATCAAATCGTTACCAAAATTATCAGCATCTTGTGTTGAACCCAATGAGGATGACAAGCTTAAATATGACCCAGCACAACCCAAGTTCAAAGCCCAACTATGAAAATAGATAGAAAGCCTAAAACCTAAAAGACAATTTTGACCTAATTTGACCTAGGCTTATAAAGAGTGCGTACGCTGGGAATATAATGCATACGCACTCTATGGACAGAAGGCCTAAAATTACTGAATTTCCATTTTGATGAGACTCTAGGGTAACCAGTCCGATTAACTGGCTGTCTAAAAGTATCATTAAACCTTAGCTACTCATTTCCCCTATAAATACCCCCATTTTCAACATTGAAAGGGGTCAGAAAATAAAAACTTACTGAAACTTTGCCAAAATCCCCAGAGAATAACTAAATTTAGAGTTTTAGGGCTAGAAGAGCAAAAGGGTTGAGCATTAGATTTATTTTCAGATCCTTGTTGATTTGAAGATAGTCTCTTCCTCATTCACATTCAAATCGAATTCTAGCTTGGTTCAAGCTTGCAAATACAATCATTTAGGGCATCTCATTTGACCTTAATCAAGTCATATGACTTATCCTATCACACACACAGTTGCGGTGGTCGATTTCAACCGAGGAGCAATTAAATTACATTATAAGTGTTACGAGAAGGAGATGTGGATCTTTTCCATGACCTACATTCTCCTCCTTGATTCTTGTTTCTATTATGTTTTTTGTTGTCTCTAAGCTTTAATGTGTTGTTTTGCATGTATATGTTTCATACTGTGTCTTTAATTTTGTTTAATTTTGCAGTTTGTGTCAAGAACATGCAAGGACCCTAATATGCCTCGAGAGAAGTACGCATAGGATAGGTTGCGTAGGTGCCCATATCCTGGCATATGCACTTTTCACGCAGTTAGGGTTCTTGTTTTGGTTGCTTTTTTGAAAATTTGATTTGAGTCCCAAGTGCATATTCCGGTAGACGAGTACGCATGCACCTTTCTTATGGCGTATGCCAATTTGGACTCAACCAAATTTCTTGCATTTTCTGTCTTATTCATCATCAATGCCATGTTTTATGATCTTTCCTTATTTGATTTTATTTTTTTTAATGTCAAATCAAGACAATTCAATTCTAATAAAGGAAAACACTCATCAATTAATGAATCTTTCACTTCAATTAATAATCTTTCCTCGTAAGACTTAAAACACACTTTTGGAGTAAGACTCGCAACCTATTTGGAACCCACATGGATGTGCCCGCGCACATGTATGATTGGGTATACACATGCATATACTTGGATGTTGTTGTTTTGTCTCCTTGCACTTACATGTTTGTATGCTTGAGTGTTCACATGCCTTTATCTCTACCATACTAACATGTTGTCTTCTATTACTTATCTCTTTGTCCCCTTGCTTACATGTCTACGTTGCTTTCCCTAATTGTCTTACATGACTTGTAGACTACACCTATGTCTACATGCAAATGCACACTTTTGAACCTCTAGGACAAATCTACCTTCTATCCAAATAAAGCAACAATATATGAAGGCCAGCTACAGTTGGGTAGGCTTTGGGTGCCTAATATCTTCCCATCTTGTACCCCAACTCCAGACCTTGTTTGGTAGAAAGACCTTCATAGAGTCATTTTTTGGTTCCTCGGCCTATAACCAGGTAGTGACTCATTTGCCTCTTTTTAAGAGTCACCGCATACTCCTAGGCTCACATCTGTTTGAGCATAAAACCGCTTCTAGGGAGATTAAGTACCACGCACCTCGTCTTCGCAAAAGGAATCAACATGCCCATATGTCATTTAAAGGGGGTATGGATCACAGAACTTACAGTTTCAATGCTGGCTAAATCACAAGCACAATACAATCTCAAAAATGAAAGCTGTGTTTCTTAGCAGGGTATGGCAATTTTACCATTATTCCATAGTCTATATTGTCTTTTATGTTGGATTGATTTCCATTGGATCTCAAAGATGCATCTCTTGCGTTACATGCCATCAAGGCTTGCCCGGTTTAACTATAACAAACCATACGTAAAAAATGTGGAAGTTTTGGTTTTGGTATAGCTAGATCTATAAGCATACCTTTTTTATTGAATGGGGAGAGGAAAATGTAGATTGTCAAAATGCTAGCGAAGTCATCATTATTAGAGCATTCGCATCAGTTCATGCAATTATTCATATTTATTTTAACATAAGAACTTATTTTATCTATTTTACACTCACTTTTCAAAACATCACACATCAGATTATCTATTTTATAGTACATATTATTAAAATATCAATTTTTCTTAATTTTTAAAATTGTTTATCTTTTTTTACACACAACAACATCTATCCACTCTCTTCATTCTTGAGATACGTAAAAAAAGAATAAACAACTAAATACAAAATAAATAGTTTCATTGTAAATTTATATGGTTACTGTAATAAACTTGTAAATTTATACAATTATATACGAACTGATGTGAGTCATTTTTAGGCAAAATTATGTGAATTCTATATATTTTTATATTATACGCAACCTAATGTAAATGCTCTTAGCAAATTATTCTTTCCGACACTCAAATATGGGAAATTTGAAATATGATTCTTCTATATGACCGGCCTCTTCCTATTGAAATAAGGGATAAATGATTACGGCCTTCTCCTTTTGGAGTACAGGATACCTCAATTGCATCACAAGTTTGTTGAAAACGAGGATATTGCAGACCACATTAGTGCTAGTTCTTCAAGCCACATGGTTGGTTAGAGGATATATGCATAATGAAGTCACTTGTCCTTCGTAGGGGAAGGCAACTGCCTTGGTAGGTTTCTTTCCAGGACTCCCATTGAGCTTCTTCTTTGTCTTATATCACATCCACTAACTTGCAACCAAAGGTTCTATCATTCTCATAATATTTGGAAGGGCAAAGCTCTCATCCAATATTCTAGTGCATTGAATAAGTCACGATGCAAATATGTGGCTAATTTTGGATACATGTTTGTGTCTGATCCAATGCACTAAAGCACTAGACCCAAGCCAAATCCTATATGAGCAAAGCTTCTGTCCAATGCTTTGAATATTGAACGAGACACGATATGAGCGCATGGCCAATTCGATCGTATTAAGTGCATTGGAACATTGAATCTAGGTCAAATCATGTGTGGACAAAGCTTCACCCTATCTTAAATATATTTACTAAAGTTTTATTATATTTTCTATAATTACAAAATTACCATTTTGACCATTAGCAATTTTTTATATTTACTTTATTGTAATGGAATGAAGGAGATATTGGAAATATATATTATTGTTTTATTAAATAGTTTTAGTGTGAAATTTGTGTTTGAATTGGTGTTAAATATTTGATTTTTATTATACACTCATAAGAACAAAGAGTTTTTGTTAAAGTAAAGCCGGAGCTTTCTCTATCAGAAAGAGACAGGTTACTCCAGGATTTTGTAAGGGAATCCATAGAGAAAATTTTCAAAGATTGACTGTTTTCCACACCTTGAGAAAAAAAAAAAAAAAAAAAACCCACAAGCTCTTGACGAACGCTTAGTACCTCAAGAGAACAACTATGGAAGTTGTGTGATTATGTGTGATGATTGAATGATAAGCGGAAGCATGAAAGAGAGAGCACACACAGTGAGAAAGCCCTTGACGACTACATATTATATTAAGCACTTGCGTTACAATGAACTCAATGTATAGTTTAATATGCTTGTTCTACAAGTACATGAGCTTACAATTGGTTTGGGCCACTTGAAAGCTTGAGTTTGGAAAGTCTTGAATGTATAGCTTGGTGTAGCACCTATATTGCTCAATTGACATGGCAAGATCTTGTGTCACTAACATGACACTGATGATGAGATAGATGTCTAGTTGGCATGGTAGAATTGTTAAGGTAGATAGGATTTTGTGTCAATACCTTGCATAGAATTACACCATTTGACAAGACAAGCTATATGTGCTACATCCTACATGTGACACCCGTAACACATTTTTATTTTTGTTTTATTGTTTTTTTAAAATAAATAAAACCAAAGCAAAACTTATATGATGGCCCAATTGTTTGTCATCCTTACGTCTTGATGAAGAGAAACTTTGTTAAGCAAAGCCCATTACTCTTGGTGAAGCGGGTTTGCTTATTTTGTATAAAGGCAGCCCAACTTATGTGTTTATTGAACTTTTGTGATGGGTCCACGACTCCACTGTGGTAATTACACGAGTACCTTGCCAAAGAGACACACCATGGATGAACTGTTGGAGAAGTGAATTTGTGCCTAGAGAAAGACAGTGGTGGTCCTTAGTGGACCTGTGTGTGTTTTTTTTTCCCCTCTCCCCTCTCCCAACCAAATTCCCTCCAAAAAGTTTTCCCTCCCCATTTTCATTCCTTAAAATTTTTTTTTCTTTTTTTCATCCTCACTAAAATCCACTGTACCAAACACACCGATGGTGGTATAGCTCTTCTCTTGTATATATTAAGAAGAAAATCTTTATTTTTTTTGGTACAAGAGAAATTCATTTTTAGAAAAGAAGCGTTTTATGTAAATTTTTAGAAATGCATAACCAATGCTCTTAAATTTTTAGGCTTTGTTTCAATGTCTGCCGAATCATAAGCATAGTACGATCTCAGAAATGAATGTTGTGTTTCTTGATAGGGTATAACGGTTTTACCTTTATTCCATAGTCTCCATTGTCTATTATGTTGGGTTGATTTCAACCGGATCTCAAAGGTGGATCTCTCGCATTACATGCCATTGAGGCTGGCCCAATTTAACTCATAACTAACCATACACACAAAAATTGGCAGTTTTGCTTCAGGTGCAAGTAGATTTATAAGCATGCCCTTTTTATTGAACGAAGAGAGGAATATGAAGATTGTCAAAATGCCTAGTGAAGTCATCATTATTAGCATTTCATTCTTTCTGACATTCAAATATTGGGAAATTTGAAATATGATTCTTCTATATGAGCGGCCTTTTGCATTTGAAATGGGTTATAAAAGATTACGGGCTTTTCCTTTTGGAGTTTACTCAGTTTAGGAAACCTCAATTGCATTACAATCCTGGTGAACAGGAGGATATTGCAGACCACATTACTGCCAATTTTTGAGCCATATGGTTGGGTTAGAGCATAAATGCCTAATGATGTTGATTGTCCTTTGTGGGGGAAGGCAGCTGCCTTGGCAAGTATCTTTCCAGGACTTCCATTGAGCTTTCTTCTTTCGTCTTGTGTCACATCCACCAACTTGCAACTGAAGGTTCTATCATTCTCGTAATATTTGGAACGGCAAAGCTTCTGTCCAATACTCTAATGCATTGAATAGGACACGATGCAGATACATGGTTAATTTTGGACATGTGTCTATATTTAATTCAATGCACTAAAGCACTAGACTCAAGCCAAATCTTATATGAGCAAAACTTCTATCCAATATTCTGAGTATTGAATGAGACACAATATGGACACATGGCCAATTCGATCATGTTAAGTGCATTGGAATATTGGATTGAAGCCAAACTTTATATGGACAAAGCTTTACCCTATCTTGAATATATTTACTAAAATTTTATTATATTTTCTATAATTACAAAATTACCATTATGACCATTAGAAATTTTGTAGATTTAATTTATTGTAATGGAATGAAGGACATTATTGTTTAATTAAACAGTTTTAGTGTGAAATTTGAGTTTGAATTGGTGTTAAATTTTTGGTTTTTATTATAGAGTCGTATTTCTTGGTAAAAGTTTGGTTTTTATTATTATGTTCGTACATTGAAACTTTGTACTATAGTCTTGTTAAATAATTTGGTGTGAAATTTAAATTTGTTTTATATTACTGAGTATTGTTGCTTGGTAAAGATTTTGTTTGTGTTTTAAAAAATAAAATTTTTAATATTTTTAATTGGGGTGGGGAGGCTTCAAAAAAAAAAAAAATTTTGGGTGGGGAAGGGATGGGGCCATGGGGGCTCGAGTTTGGGGCCAGGGTTGGGTAATGCCCCAAGGACGGGATTAGGATTTCAGGTTTGGGCCTTGGGGGACAGAACATGAATACAAAAAATGTCAAATAAGGGTGTTTTTTTTTTTTTTTCCAAATTTGATACAAGTAATACTTAAGATTTTGTTATGTAAAATGGTTTTTTTTTTTGGGATGGATCATTAGCGAAAGGAATGGGCTAGATGATCATTTTATTTTTTTGAATTTGTGAGACTATTCAATTTGAGGCCAATTATTATTATTATTTTTCCTCAATATATATATATATATATATATATATATATATATATATATATATATGATGATGATGCCAAGATCGCATTTGGATGCTTCGACTTCAAAGGACCACCGGTTCTTTCTCGGCCCGGAAAAGAAAGAAAGCGAATCAAAGGCGATCGCTACCGGCCAAAAAATCCTCCGATGGCAAAGTTAGTTTTTCCTCTATATTATCTCGAGTTCCAACTTTTTCGAAGTAGAAAGAAATGAACATACCCCGGGTTTGTCCGAAACACTTTATATAGTGTTCTCATAGGCTACCCAAATTGGAACTTCTCCCCGGCTTCAAGGAGAGATAGAAATCAAACGTAACTTGCATAACCGCTGGAAGTTATGCTCTTATTCCACAACGGATACCTCGGTTATGCGTGGGATAAGGGATTATCACACCTTATCTCGGAGATTTTCCTAAGTGTGATACCCTCGGCTCGAGTTCTCGCCGGGGCGTACTTTGTTACGCGCGAGGGTCGTTTCATCTATCGGGCAAATTCCTTCAAGACGAGGGTCGTCGGCCTTCACTCGGACGAGTGCATCACCGGTGGTGCTTACCTCGCCCGTAGTTCTTCCTACCTCGGACGAGGTAGCCGAAGGTAGGTCAAGAAGGGTGTTTACAAGTCCAAACTCGGCCATGGACGACCTTTATGGACGACTTGGAGATAGGCAAAATCGCACTCCCATCGCTTGCCCCCTTGTTTATGGTCGTCCAAAGTTCTTCGATTTTTGGACACACTTCAACATATTATCCCACGTGCCTCAAGGTAGAGGGTGGGGCTTTAACGGCCACCACATTGTGCCACGTGTCATCATTTACTTGGATAACCGTCATGTCGATTTGAGTTTTTGAGGAAGTTGCCACACGGCTCTCCCCCGATTGATATTTCGTTTCGTGCCTTACTTTTCAACGCCTATAAATAAGTGGATTTCCTCCCATACCCTCTCCATTTTTCAAATTTCCTTGTTTGACATCTCTCGTCCGTTGCCTCGTCTAGGAGTATTCCAAACGTCCCTAGTTTCCGCGTCGTCTAGAGCCAGTATTTTCTCTACGCTCGTCTTTAGGTTTCCTTTACATTTCCACAATGTCCGAGGTTTTTTCTTCGTCTAGCAATAGTGTTAATAGGGAGATAGACGAGTATTGCAACACAACTAGCTATAGTGGTTCTAGTAGTGATAACAAGTAGTAGCGGTGGCAATACTACGGACGAGTATATCTCCGGGGTTCCCGGGGTTCCCTTAGAAGTTTTCCAGAAGAGTTTAGGACGAGAGTGATGTCGGGGTCCAAGGCTGGCCCTTCTAGTGCTCCTCGTCCATTCAAGGACGAGATTGAGATCGCATAGGCCACCGTGCCGTAGGGTCCCGGCTAGGACGGTCGAGAGAAAATTAGCATCTCTTCAAAGCTGGTACCAAATTCTAGACGAGCTAAATTCTAGATCGTCGTCCGTGATGAATGGTGTTGCCAACCTCATTTTGGTATTAGGTTTACGAAGCCTATCTCCTCGGGGGTCTTAGGCTTCCTCTTAACGCTTTTGCTAGGGAGTTACTTACTAGGTTAGGTATAGGTTTATGTCACTAAATCCTAATGTACGGAGACTAGTCGTTTCTATGCAAGTTTTCAGTGGAGAGAGGTTTTCGAAGGGGATTGTCCTCTTACCGTGGACGAATTCCTTTTTTGTTATAAACCCTCCGAAATTAGTCAATCTCGTGGCTTTTATCAATTCACGGCCGGAGAAAAGGCCGTAGGATAATAAAAATCTCTCGGTTACCTCGATAGAGTTGGAAGACTCGAGTTCTTCTTCGTCTCGTGTTTTGGGCAGACGCCCCGTCGATGTGAGCAGGATTCATTTCCTCCATATACAGTGGGAGTTAGAACCTTCGTCCCGAAGGTATGCTCACCGGCTACCGCATCACCTTTATTACATATCTTTCTGAGCTAATCTCTTCGTCCTTGTCGCAGGTGTTAGAAGGCCGTCGCTGAGCAAATTTTATCTAGGACGCGTTCAGAAGGCTCGTCTTCATCCAGAGAGGGACTTCCATTCCTTGGTTACCCTCTAGCGTCTTGCGACTTGGGGACTTGGCCCAGAGCCCTCTCCGGAAGCCTTAGCCCACGAGATCACAGTTTGTCGTCGTGAGTTCTCGTCTTGCATTTCCCCCTTCTTCTTCTCTTTTTTTTTTGTCGTCTTAGACGCATTTGTTGACTTACTCACCTACATTCATTACTATTGCTATTTATTTTAGGGATGGCTACCCTGAAGGAAAACAAAGGCAAAGGGGTCGCGGACGAACGTGGCAAGCAAGACACAGAGGCTAGGGCTCGTCCTGCTGTGGGCGATAAGAGGAGCCCGTCAAAGGCCATCAATCTTGAAAACCTCCCGGCCGAGAGCCAAGCACGAAAGTCGTCCAAGCCTGGGGTCGTCTCTCCCGTTCCCCCCGTTCCTCCTCCTCAACCACCGTCCGTCCAGATCTTCGACGTGGAGTCGTCTGAGCCTGCTCCTACCCCACCGTCCAAGACCGGCGTTCCTGCCTCGTCCCAACCTCCCGTTTACGTTGTGCATAACCTTCTTCGAGAGCCGAGGCTTGGCTTGGGAGAGGTTCCAACAAAGTGCAGTCCGACGAGGACGGGCCGCATGCTATAACATGTCCCTGAAAGATTTTGAGCACTCGTGTGTCCACGATATTTTCAAGGTAAATGATACAAATATGTTCTCGTCATTAGTTTTTTATGCTTGTTTACTTTGCTTGATACAAAAATTCTTATTTGTTTGTGTGCGCCATGTCCAAGTTTATAGCCGCGTCCAGCAGTTACCGAGGCCGGACAGACGAGGCCGTCCGTTGGAGAGGAGGATCAAGGAGGTCAAAGATGAGAGTGCAAGGGCTAGGGCCGAGACGGCCGCCGAGGCTAAGGACGCGGCCAAGGGTGGCCGAACCTCGTCGAGGAACTAAAGGCCGATATAGTGGAAAAAGACTCTCGTCTTGACCACTTTCGTGGGAAGATCGACGAGCTAAGCAATTCCCTTGCGAGGGCTAAGGACGAGGCCGTGGAGGAATTTAGGGCTTCGAAGCAATTCACGTACCTTCGACGCCAACTATGCAACACTGGATTTGAAGATTTTCGCATGGAGGCGAAAGAAAAATTTCCGTGGTTAATTTCGCCCCATCGTCCTTCAACCGGGAGGTGCTACAGCTTTTCTTCAGACTAGCTCTGAAGATGTCAATGTTGAAGACGATGCCTCAACCAAGCCTGCTCAAGACGACCCTGATGCCTGATGCCCTTTGTTGTTGAAAGATTTTATTACTATTTGTCCAAGTGTTTTGCTTGTCTTCTTTTTTTTTCTTTTTTAAGATGTATAATACATTTATCTCGTCTGGAGTACTTTTAGCGAGTTTATAAACAATTGCCTTTCAAGGCTTATTTCTTAAGGGTTTTTGGACGATGGTCGTCCACCCTTTAACGTTTAATGAATGTTTATTTTCGATTATTATTGTTGTTCCATGGACGAGTTTATGCATTTTTATATTTTATTCCATTGCCTTTTAAGCAATATTCCCAAGTGTTGGGTGGTCGTTTACACAATTCCCTCATGGACGACTCGCTTAGGACGATGATGATCATTTTGCCTGCCCTTTAGGCTATTATTACTCGTATTTTCACGAGTTTGTAATCGTCTTGACCATATGCTCGTCGTTGGGATGTCATGCGTTAATGCCTACTTTCCTTTTTAGAAGAGTGGGCTTTGGCTAAGGAAAGCTTGGATGAGCATGCCTTAGCATTTTTTTCTTTGCTTTATCCTCATTCTTTTCTAAGGAAAGCTTGGACGAGCATGCCTTAGCATTTTTTTTTTGCTTTATCCTCATTCTAAGGAAAGCTTGGACGAGCATGCCTTAGCATTTTTTCTCTGCATTATCCTCGTTTAAAGGAAATCTTAGACGAGTTTGTCTTCGTCCAGAGATTTTACTTGTCTAAGGCTTTTGCCTCGTCCATGGGTATTATCAAGGAAACTGGAATTCAAATACATAAGAGATCCAAACCATATTATTACATGAACATTGTTCACAAACTTGGCACATGCTTACAAGCTAGTGCCTTATTAAAATACTCAAGTACATAGCATCGTCTTTCATAAGCTAGTCTGTAAGTAGTGCAAAAGTTTAAGAACTAGTGCACTTTTATTCATAACACACCATAACAAGAGTAAAAGCAAAAGTAAATATAAACAAACCCGCAAATCACAACTCAATTTTGCCAGACTTCCCTCGTCCTCGCTCATTACCGATAGTACCTTCGCATGTTCCACGTTCCAAGGATGCTCTAACTTCCGCCCGTCCGTGGCTTCCAGTAGTAGGACCCTCGCCTTTGCGCTGATTACCCCGTAGGTCCTTCCCACCGGGTCTCGCTTTTCCATGAGCTCGGGTTCCCGTCGCCAAGGAGACCCTTTCGAGGACAAGGTCCCCGACATTGAACCGTTCGGGTTTTACCATGGCGTCATGCCGGTCGGCCATGAGATTTTTGTACCTTGCCGTCCTTGCTCCGCATCCATTCTTACCTCATCAATAAGATCGAGGTCAAGGCGAAGTTGTTCCCCGTTGTCTTTCTCCCCGGTACTTCATCACTCGGTGACTTGCCATATGGACCTCCGCCGGTATATGCCTTCACTCCCATAGGCTAGTTTAAAAGGGGTCTCTCCCCGTCGGAGTTCGTGTAGTCGTCCTATAGGCCCAAAGAACACCGGCAGCTCCGGCCATATCCCTTTTGTCCCCTCAAGCCGAGTCTTGATGATTTTCAGCAGGATCGGCTTTGCTACTTCGCTTGCCCATTTGCTTGTGGATGGAGGGTGAAGAATAGTGATTCTTGATGCCAAAATGATTGCGTAAGTCCCCGAAGGGTGCGTTGTCAAATTGACGTCCGTTGTCGATACTAATACCCCGGGTACTCCGAACCCGCATAGGATATTCTTCCATACAAAATTCTTCACGTTCGCCGAGTGATTGCCGCAAAGAGGCTCTGCCTTCTACCCACTTGGTAAAGTAATCTATCCCTACCACCAAAAACTTCATTTGCCGGACTCCCATGGGAAAAGGACCCAAGATATCCACCTCCCCCATCGTGCAAAGGGCCATGGCCGTCATTCAGTCTAATACTCCGACGCGCCGGTTCGGGCACATTACTATAACGCTGGCATTGGTCGCATACCTTGACATAGGCTTTGGCGTCTGCCTGCATTGTTGGCCAATAGTAGCCGGCACGGACGATCTTATGGACAAGGGACCTCGCCCCTAAATGATTTCCGCACGATCCTTCATAAACTTCCCTCAGCACATAGTTGGACTCGTCAGGAGCCAGGCATCTCAAGTAGGGTTGGGAAAAGCCTCGCTTGTACAACACCTCATTTATGAGGACATAGTTGGCCGACCTGACCCTTAACTTTCTCGCTTCATCCTTGTCTTCTGGAAGCCTCCCATCTTTGAGGTAGATTATTATCGGACTCATCCAATTTTCTCCTCCTCCTATATGTTGTATGTCAGGGATGTCTATGCTCGGCATGTACTGGATGTCGCCGAACTCGTCTAGGACTCCTGCCGAGGCGGCTTTTGCCAAGGCGTCGCCGCATTCTCCTCCCCGGGAAGTTGAATAAAACTTATGGCCTGAAAATTTCCGGCAAGGCGTTTCACTTTGTTAAGGTACTTCTTCATTCGTTCCTCTTTGACATTACACATCCCATTTACTTGGTTAATGACCAACTGAGAGTCTCTTCTCGATTGTTAACGACTCCGCCCCCTAAGGACTTGGCCAATTCCAACCCTCGAGTAGAGCCTCGTACTCACTTCGTTGTTGGTAGTTGGATACCGCAAACGGGCTGCATACTCCAGCCTTGTCACCCTCGTGGACTTCGCATAATTCCAACCCCTCCCCGCATACGTTGTGGACGACCCGTCTACATTAACCACCCACATTTCATTTTCTTCGTCCTTGTTCAGTCGTCCCGACTCGGGGGGTGAATTTCGCAATGAAATCTACCAACGCCCGCACTTTTATCGTGGTCCTTGGGAGGTACCCGACATCGAACTCGCGCCGAGCTCAACGGCCCACCGTACTAGTCGTCCAGAAGCCTTCCAACTTGCTCATCGCCTTTTTTATGGGATGGTCCGTCGGACGTTGATGATGTGTGCCCGAAAATAATGTCTTAGCTTCGGAAGCCGTGATTAATGCGAAGGCTAGTTTCTCCATCATCGGTATCGTCCTTTCCGCCCTCTCATCGCGTGGCTTTGTGTAATAGACCGGCTTCCGGACTCTCCTTCTTCCCTCGACTAGCGCCGAGCTTACCGCGTGGGACACCGCCAAGTACAAGTACAACTCTTCCCCGTGTACGGACGGACTCAACAAGGTGCCGTCATTAGATATGTCTTCAAGTCTTGGAAGGCCTTCGACACTCGCCTCGTCCATTCAAAAGCCTTCCTAAGGATTTTAAAGAATGGTAAACATTTGTCGGCAGCTTTCGATACGAACTCGTCGAGGGCGGCGACTCGTCCAAGAAGAGACCGGACTTCCTTGATATTTTTCTGGCTCCATGTTCGCATCGCCCGGATTTTATCCGGATTCGCCTCAATTCCTTCCGTGCGACACCATAAACCCCAAGAATTTACCCGATGAAACCCCGAAAGCACACTTGCTCGGATTTAATTTCATGTGGTACCGTCGCAATGTATCAAAAGTCTCTTGAAGGTCGTCAAGATGTTTATCCTCGTCCCGGCTCTTCACCAGCATGTCGTCCACATAAACTTCCACATTTCGCCCGATTTGAGGACGGAACATATGGTTAACCAGCCTTTGGTAGGTCGCCCCCGCGTTCTTCAAACCGAAGGGCATAACCTTGTAGCAATACAACCCTTGGCTCGTGACGAATGAGGTCTTCTCCTGATCCGCTTCATTCATCTGAATCTGGTTATACCCCGAGAAAGCGTCCATGAAGCTAAGTATCCTGTGACCTGCCGTCGAGTCCACTAATTGGTCAATGCGCGGCAACGGGTAGCTATCCTTGGGGCAAGCTTTGTTTAGATCAGTGAAGTCCACGCACATCCGCCACTTGCCATTGGCTTTCTTAACCATGACCACATTCGCCAACCAGTCCGGGTAATGAACTTCTCGGATAAACTTCGCGGCGACCAACTTCTGCACCTCTTCCTTAATGGCATTATCTCGCTCGGGAGCAAAAACTCTTCTCTTCTGACGCACTGGTTTCGAATAGGGACACACGTTCAGGCTATGGGTAATGACGCCTGGACGATGCCAGTGCATGTCCTCATGACTCCATGCAAAGACATCGAGGTTTTTCTTCGAAACCGAACCAAAGCGTGCTTTGCCCCCTCTTTCCATGCTCGCCCCAACTCGGTAGACTTCTCGGGCCGGTTATCGTCCAAAGGGACGTCCTCTAATGCTTCGGTTGGGCTCACGACGACCCTTCTTCCGTCTATACTCATCGCCCGCATGTGCTCGTCCATGGCCGCATAGCTAAGTAGCATTCTCTCGGCAACCACTGTCTCCTTGTACCTGGCCTACTCCATGCTCGGTCGGAAATTTGATGGACAAGTGGTAGGTAGAGGTTACCGCTTTCCAGCTGTTCAAAGTTGGCCTTCCAATGATCGCATTGTATGACGATGCACAATCAACAACAAGGAAATTCATTCTCCTTGGTTATCTCGTCGGCGGATATGTTCCGACGACCATCGGCAACGTGATGGTGCCCACGTGTTGCACCTTCATTCCTCCGAATCCTACCAATGGCGAGTTCACCGGTCGAAACCGATCTCGTCCTAGTCTCATTTGTTGAATGCGGGTAGTAGAGAATGTTCCGAGTCGCCATTGTCTATCGGCGCACTCCTCCCGGTCATGTAGTTAGAGATGAGTAGGGTGATGACTATCGCGTCATCGCGTGGGTGGTGAATTCGTCCCGCCTCCTCGTCCGTGAAAGTAATACTGCGTTGGTTTACCTCCGTCGTCCCGGAGGTCGTCCCGTACCGGTTGGATGTTCCGCCACCTTCTCGTGCATGTCTTCCTTAACTCTGACGACCGCGCCGTCGAGCTTCCTCCTATAATTACCCTTATTTCTCCTAGCGGGGGCGTGATGATTCTTCCACCTTGGCCTTCATTTTCTCATCTCTCTCGGTCTCGTCCAAGGAAGTTCCTCAATTTTTCCCCGTTCTAATGAGATTTTCTATCTCGTCGCTTCAAGTCGAAGCACTCGTCCGTATCATGCCCATGGTCCCCGTGAAAACGGCAAGATTTGCTCCTATTACGCTTGTCAGGTCTCCCTTCAATTTTTCCGGCCACTTCAAGGACCTCGATCATCCTTGATCCGCATAAGAACTCCGCTCTAATGGCATAGCCGGGGGCGTGTATTGTCGATTCCCGCAGGAACCGGCCTTCTTACCATCCTCATCTTTTCTCTCGTCTACCCGAACTTTCTTCGACGAGGTCCCCGGTCTCGGGTAGCGATGGTGGCCCACTTCCGAGCGCTCTCGCCCTTTTTCTTTTCTTGGCTATGATGGCGTCTTCGCATTCATAAAATTTCGGGCCGAATGGACAAGCTCGGCCATAGTCTCGTGGTTCCTACTCGTAGAGCTTATGAATGAACAAGTCGAATTGACCCCATTGTGGAAAGCGGCCGAATAGCTTGTCATCCATCTCGTCCACCGTTAAGGCTTCCCCGTTAAACCGGTGATAAAAGATCGCAAACTTTCATTTTCCCTTGCTCTATGGTCGCAGCGAGGAGGAACGTTTGTGACACTCGTCCTCCAATGAAGTTGTTGACAAACAACTTTACTCGCTCTTCAAATGATCCCACCGAGTTTGGGGGAATCTTACCGAACCACACTCGCGCCGGTCCCTCGAGCGTGGTGGGAAAAGCTTCGCACATGATCTCGTCCTGGACCCCCCTCTCGCGTGTGCATGGTCGTCTTGAAAGTTGCAATGTGATCGCAAGGGTCGCGATTTCCATCGTACGAGTCTAAAGAAGGCATTTTGAATTTCGGGGGTAGAGGGTGACCGTTGATGGAAGTCGTGAAAGTGGAGTCCGTTCGATGGACCATATCATCAACCGGGTTTGCTCGCCTCATGTTTTCCCTCATTTCATCCATGGCTTTTTCTCATCCGGTCCATTTCTTTTTCCAAGTGCGGCACCCTTCTCGAAGCGGTACCCCATGTTTGATCTTCTCGACCTACATTTTCCCCTCCTCCTTCCCCGACTCGGGGCCCTTCCCTCCATGTGTCCTCGACGCCGCCTCCTCGATGTTGATCTTCCTATTCAACTCCCGGTTCCGACGTGCCGGGCCGGGCTTACAGCGGCCATGGATTGTATGTGCCGAAAGGCGGCCAGACATGTACGTGCCGATCTACGATCGCGGCGGGGATTGCCGGAAGCATCCCTACTCTCCTCGGTGGCCTAAGCCGGGTAGCCCTTGATCTTGTTCGAACCATTCAAACCCTTTTGTCCCGGATAGAATAACCTCGTTTCCCACGACGGCGCCAACCGATGATGCCAAGAAGATCGCAGGCCGGATGCTTCGACTTCAAAGGACTACCGGTTCTTCTGCGGCCTCGGAAAAGAAAGAAAAGCGAATCAAAGGCGACCGCCGCCACCAAAAATCCTCCAATGGAAAAGTTAGTTTTTCCCTCTATATTATCCGAGTTCCAACTTTTCTCGGAGTAGAAAGAAATGAACATACCCCGGGTTTGTCTAAAACAAATTTCTATATAGTGTTCTCATAGGCGGTTACCCAAATTGGAACTTCTCCCGGCTTCAAGGAGAGATAGAAATCAACGTAACTTGCATAACCGCTTGGAAGTTATGCTCTTGTTCCACAACCTGACACCGCGTTATGCGTGATAAGGGATTATCACATCTTATTCGGTAGATTTTCCTAAGTGTGATACCCTTGTCTTGAGTTCCTCGCCTGGGCGTGCTTTGTTACGCGCGGGGTCGTTTCATCTATCGGCAAATTCCTTCAAGACGAGGCCGCCAAGACTCCGGACGAGTGCATCGGGTGGTGCTTACCTCGTCCGTAGTTCTTCCTACCTGGACGAGGTAGCTGAAGGTAGGTCAAGAAGGGTGTTTACAAGTCCAAACTGGCCATGGACGACCTTTATGGACGACTTGGAGATAGGCAAAATCAGTACCCCATCAATATATATATATATATATATATATATATATATATATATATATATATAAACCTTTTATTTTTGTTTGAAAATAAATTTTGGGGGGACCACTCCTTAGTCTACACATGGCTTTGTCTTGAATGTCCTTGTGGGTTGAGGACGGGACACCCATGAGCGAGCCCTGTCCTGCCCCTTTGTCATTCCATAAATTAGATACCAAGCTGCAAAGCAATCTATGATCTTATCTTCGTTGATAAAAAATAAAATAAAAATCTATGATCTTATCTTCTGTGTCCCTAGATTGGGTAATTTATTGTGGACCAGTTATGATAATGTGAGTACATTCTACACATTTACAAATGTGGCTGATGAACATTTTTTGGTCAATCTACAATGGGCATCCAAACCCAACTTATAAATCTCTACTTATTTGTTGTTGTAGCTGCCTTATTCGGCCTTCAGGGTTGTGACGGACGGGACAAGGCCATTTAGGCCCAAAACGGATGTGTGACAGGCCCACAAAGCCTAATCCAACCCAAAGAAGTAAAAAGGCTTTATTTATAGGGTAATTTGTAAAAAAAAAAATTAATGACCTTGTTAAAAAGCCCAATACAACAAGAGAAACATAGCTCAGACAAATGGGCCAAGCCTATTAAACTAAAACCATTGCATGAAAGTATTATATGATTTGAGTAATACTACGTTCACAACAATTTTATAACAAATCTTAAATAGTAAGTTATTATTGGTTCTAATTTAAATTCATCATTAACATCACTAAGGAGATTTGGTTATGGTTGATATGTCACTTTGTCCTCTTGTATGTTAGCTTGGAACGTGTTTAAGTGATAAAAAGTAAAAACCACTCATTTAAGCGTGCATGTACTGGGTCAACAATTGTGCTCTCATCTCATCTCAGCAGGAAGTAATCAATCACAGTAAGAAATCACCAACCCAACCACCCCTCTATCATCAAAGCAATTGAGTGGATAAAGTGGCCAAATCGACCACACGTCACTTACACAGCAACAAAAGAAAAGGCCTGCTTTCTACATTCAGCAAGAACCAGAACCAACCCATCACCAACTCTCTTATTTTTACCCAGGAATGGAACTAGCCCATGAAGGCATGAACACAATACAGTCCCATTTCCAAAGAGAGGAAAAAATAATAATAATAATAATAAACATTCTAGAAATCAACTAGCACAAGTGGTCCTCTTCAACTATTCATCAGCAAAGCCTCAATGCATACTTAGCCAAAGAGGGTAGATACCAGTTGCACCCTGGTTGACTGCACCATTAATTAAAAACCACGACCCTTTCCCTCTCTAACCTACCCCTTGTATGTTTTATTATCTAATTTATATTTGTTAGTCTTTTGAGACTTCTTTTTAAGTCCTTACTTCAACTATGAAACGAATATTGATAATTTTATCATCACTATTGGTTCTAATACCATTTATTGAAAAAATAAAACATTTAGAAAAATTTTAATTGAGAAGTTAATATAACATATATAGACACTACTTAACCTTAGAGTTTAAACCTAAAAATTTGGGCCAAATTTTTTATTTTTAAATTTTTCAATTTTTTTACTTTTTAATTTTTATTTTTTTAAATAGAACTTCCGCTTACACTTGTATATCCAAAAATTCACTAGTAGAAATGATGGTTGGAAATCATGATTGCTATTACTTAATTATGGACTAGGCTTGCTTCTAATAGGCAAATTTGATACCACTATATCGTCTTCAAATTAATAAACATAATTGCAGCTTCTTCATCAATGCAATTGTTAGTTCACATGAGGCAAGTCCATCCTTGGGCCCATAGTATATAGTTGTACTTCTATTAGTGACACCATTGGGTTCATTCTAAGTTGTTAAAATCTCCCACGCGCCACCGTAAGCTTTAAACATCTCCTCCACATGCAAACAGACACATTTCCCAATCAGAAGCTACCACATCAACCCTAAGGCTACGTCATCGGTGACACATCAATAGAACCATGTTAGAACTGCCACATTAGGCCCAAGCCCATCCTTGGGTCCATGCCACTACAATTGTACCATTTTGTGCTTGTATAGTTGTGCCTTTAGCCTCTCTTTATATATAAGCCTTTTCTGTATACAATACTATTTATTCAATACACAGAGAATTGCTTCTCAATTCTAAGAGCAATGCATTCTCAAAAAATAATTCTAAGTGTCTCGAACAATTTATTTAATTGAAACTAAAATTTTTTTGCTAAAAATACTGTAAATAAAGATAAAAATTAGCTAAAATAGTATGGCGAAAACTATAAATAATTAAATATTATCAAAAAGTGCAATAGAACTCATGAATAATAGCAAAAATAAGTTGAATAGTAGCAAAAATAAGCTAAATAATAAAAAAATATAGCTTTTCAGCCAATGCCAAATGCAACCTAAGAGTAATGAGATTCTTGAGTTTGTTTGGAAAAGGGAAAAATAGGTTTTTGTTTTTTTATATAAAAAAAAAGAACTTTTAAAAACCTATATGTGATACTCTAAATTGCTTGGATTGGATAAGAGTATGGCTTGTGCAAAAGTGTATTAGTTCAAATTAATTAAGCTATATGAATAACTAAAAAAAAAAAAAACGCTAATATAACCTGACTAGTGTTTTAAAATATTCTGTATATTTGATTAACGCTTACTTAAAAAAAAATTAAAATTAAAACTAAATAAAAAATCATCATATGATAGATCGATTGTGATTAGTTGCATGGTTACGTTGACCAAAACTAATCTTGTTCTGCCACTTAAATCCTATTTACAAAAACTCATCTTAATTTTGCCACTTGATCCTATTTGATCTACATACATATTACAGAATCTTTTTAACAAATAAATAAATAGATAATGAATGTAGAAATTTAATGGTCTCTTCTTAGTATAGCTCTTATCATAAATACAACCTACAATTTGGTTGGTCCTGTTTCTGTTTTTGCTTGGAGATGATAGCAACAAAATTTAATAGAAAAGTTCAATTCCCGCTATCTGCCCTGGGTAATGGGTTAATGTTTTTAATTGGATAAAGAATTAAGTATGGTTGACCGCAATAGTAGCATAGCATAGTGGTTCTATCCTCTTCACTTCTATCAGATTCCCTTCTTTTCCTCCTATCCATCCAAAGAAAAAAAAAAGGTTATTAATTACTAGTTACCAGAATCGAACCTAACTCTTTCGTCAAAAAAAAAGAGTTGCGGAAACAGATTTGAACCCATAACCTCGAGGTTATGAACCTTGTGAGCTATATCATGCTTGAAGCTGCTTTACCCCATGAAGAGGAGAGGAACTAGGAACTAATGGACAAAGAAGATTTGAGTACACCCTCTACCATATTGGTATAAAATTATAAATAGAATAGCCTAGGATACGTACTATTTTAAGTAATGCAAAGAAGCCAAAACCCTAAAAAAAACTAATCAGTAGTTTTAGTTTTGTTGGAGATTTGTATCATTCGGAAAATATACGTTTGGATTGAGATATATTAATATATCTCAATCCAAACGTATAGTGATTTAGTGCCAATTTCTTCATACATAGGGCGATTTTAAAACTTTTGGAGCTAAAAAGAACAGGTAGTTCAAAATTTTAAAGGCCTGATGAACATCAGCCCACGTGAAATTTTTTTCAGCCACCATTTTTGGCCTCTCAGGTATGAGATTTGACTGTCTTGCATCCATTTAAAAACTCACTAGGGTTGTCATGAATAACAATGCTTCACAGATTATAAGGAACGTTTTCTACTATTCTTGGAAATTGGGGATGGCTAGACTTTTAATTTTGCTTGTTCAACAAGTTCTTTTGTTTTCAACAAGAAGACTAGATCCATTTTCTCTCAAACTTGCTGCTTCAATATCTTGCAGTTTAAGCTAGCTATTACCTTTAATGCATACCATATATGCTTTTACCTTCGTATTTTTTCTTTTAATTTCAATACAAATTTGATCTTTCAAGTTTCAACTATTAACCACCGTTCAATTTGGCCCTCAAATATTGACTGTGTAAAATTTGTCCTTCAACTTTCAAAATTTATTCAATCTCATCTCTCAAATATTTTGTTGAAAGTGGCTATAAAGTCTACATAGTACGTATGCTCGATCTATTTGTCAATTCAAATAATTAAGTTAAGAATTTTATAGGATAGGAGACTGTACTTTCAAAATGTATATATAAAGTTACATCTGTATAACTTTAACTTATTGTATGTGAATTTTGACAAATCTACTATTAGATTATATTATTTTTGTATACTCTCATTGCTTGCAAAATTCAAGATAATTAAAGATTAATAACTAGTTTATCAATCAATTATTTAAATGCAAGTTTTTTTTTTTAGTTTGAAATTATACATGAAAGATGAGTTTATGGATCAAATAGTATATAATGTCCAATTAACATGAAATTTAGCATGCGTGTTAATAATATAGATAATATATAATCCAACGGTTGAATTTTAAAATTATTTATCTAATAAAAAATAGACAAAACTTAGGTACAGTATTTTTGTGCTGTTTCTTAGGTCTCTCTCTTAAAATTCAACCATTAACTATACTTAATTAAATTCTCATAAAAAAATATACTTAATTAAAAATGCACTTTCATCCCATGAAAAAAAAAGTCACATAGCATAATCTTAAGAGGGGAACTTAAGGTTTTTTGCCATAAAAAATTATTAGATGATGCAACAGTCCTTAAATTTACAATAAGTAGTTCTTTCTTGGATTAAGAGTCCCATATTTGATTGTTATATTTATCAGCATTAATTCTTGGGTCATATTAACGAAAGCTCTTATAGTAATGGTTAACAATCCATTTTAGAAAAGTTTTGACACCATTTTTATGGGAAATGAAAAAAGCAATCAT
The DNA here is from genome assembly GCF_040712315.1 of Castanea sativa. Lineage (NCBI taxonomy): Eukaryota > Viridiplantae > Streptophyta > Magnoliopsida > Fagales > Fagaceae > Castanea > Castanea sativa. The sequence goes on along the minus strand of NC_134016.1, from coordinate 33,461,899 downwards.
AACATTAATTACTTTTTTTTTTCTTTTTCTATAAAAACTTTCTTTAAATGAATTGTTAATTGATGTCCTAAAAGTATCCGTTAGCATTTTCCTTAATTCTTAGTAGTGGGCCAGTGGCCTTGAGATATTCATTTTAAATCATTATGTTTGAAAGTTATTGCAATAATCATGTCAATTACCAAAATGGAACATTTGGCTGAATGACTTATTATTTTTTTCCACTCTATGTCTACTTCCTCACATATTTTTAAACTTAAATACTTGTCCACTCCTAAAATAAAATAAGACTGGAATATTTGTTCAATATTAGGTACAAGACAAACAATTTAAGTACATAAAACCAAAAATACCTTCATAAATTGCAAAAATACATAACCTACCATATTCAACCAAATACATATTAATAGGGTTGGAATCATTTTCATAAAATCCAATAATTTCAACAAGCTAGTATTGAGTGTTTTGGATGTAAAGAGGGAAAATTGTTTTTTTTCCATTTAAGGTTTGGAGTGAGAGTGACATTCTCCTAAATGCTAAACCTCAAAAAAGTGGAGCGTAATTACTAATTACTTTTTTATAGAGAAATTGAATTTTAAAAGTTTATAAACAAAGTTGACATGATTAATAGTTGAAGGAACCAAATTAAACTTCACCTGATAAATAGAGGTTCATAATCATGTCAGTAATTTAACCTTTTTTTAGTGTTCCACAAAGCAAATTAGGCCAAAATATGAGATCCATGATGATGTAACTTTTATTATTGTCATAAGAAAACATCATGACCAATGTTGTGTTATGTAATTGATCAAAGAGTGTTTTAATTTGATGGAATGAAATTTGGGTTGATGAGATTTGACTTTGTTGGTAGCTATAATGTTATGACTGAATCCGCAAATGCCGATCTCAAACTACTACCGCTTTTTTTCTTTGCTGTCTATTGTTATTACGACTGAGTAATAAAAATAAAATATAATGCAAGTGAATGAATGATTATCGTTGAGTTGGTCATTATATCCCTAATTAGCGATGAGAAAATCTGAAAATATATTTTTCTTTTTTCTTTGTAAATTTGATTGATCGTGAATCTGAGTTGCGAATGTTCTTTAATAATTTATATAGTTTATACCAATTCCTTTTTCCTTAATGCCAAGCACGTTCTTTTGAAATGTGTCTCAGCTATGACATATTCTAAACCTAAATGAATTGGTTGGTTACATTTCAAACTTGTGTAATTTATACTTTTATTTATAATTCCCAGCTGTTGAAATTTTAAATGATTATTGAATGAATTAATTAAAATTTTTGATCGAGATTATTGAATTATTATATGATTTCATTGGGTTGGCTCTTCCTAATAATTATAATTTAGATGGAGGAAGTGGGTAATGTATGATGTATGATTATCAGGTATAGCACATTTTTAATATAATTGTTTTTTTTTGGGTGATATATAATTGTTTTTTTGACTTAGTGTTTTTTGATTATTAATGATTATATATTGTGGACTTGTTTGATTTCATTTTGAGCAAAAAATCTCCTACATCAGTGGAGCTAAAACTGTGTAAAATCTTGCAAAACCATCCACGAGCTACAGTAACCGTATAAATACACACGGCTACTGTTGCTCGTTTATACAATATTTTATCATTTTCACGTTCACTCCTTTTTTTCTCTCTCTGATCCGTGCTCAACAAACTCAATTCTCTTATCTTTTTCTCAACACATAATATACACAGAGATACACTTTGCTCACAAAAAAAAAAAAAAAAACACAGACATACACAAGCACAGATCGGTGCTTGACTGGTCGGAACTTGTGGGTTTTGCCGTGGATCGAAGCTCGCGGATCAAGGATCGGAGCTCGCGGACGCGGATCGGAGCTTGCGGATCGTGATCAGAGCTTGCGGTTTGCCGATCGGAGCTCGCGAATCGTGATCGGAGTTCGCAGATCGCGGATCGGAGCTCGGAGCTCGCGGATCGTGGATCGGAGCTCGCGAATCGTGATCGGAGCTCGTGGATCGCGGATCGGAGCTCGCAGATCGTGATCGGAGCTTGCGGATCGTGGATTGGAGAGGGAGAGGTGATTTGAGCTCGTGATCGGAGAGGGAGAGCTGATCTGAGCGGGAGAGCTGATCTGAGCTCGTGATCGGAGGGAGAGTTGATCGAGAGGCAGAGGCAGAGGGAGAGGGAGAGTTGGAGAGATGGGTATAGAGAGAGAGAAAGCAAAAATCAGAAATGAGTAGGGAGAGAGAGAGAGCGCGCTAATTATATAAGGGTAGTTGGGAAAATAATAAAAAATTAAAGAAAATTGATTATTTAATTAAAAAGGGTGGTAGGATAGATGAACTGATGTGAGTGTTTTGTAAAATTGGATGTGTAAAATAGAAAAAATGGGTTTTTAGTGTAAAAGCGGATGTGTAAAATGAAAGAACTGATGTTGATGCTCTTATATGGTTGGGTGTTTTATAAAATTTTCATTTCACAGCTGAGCTGGCCTACCTCCAGGTTGTGTATAATTCTTTTTGGCCTAATTAATTTTATTTCATTTTAGTGGAAATCGTATCGTAAATCGTAATACTTGTGGGGATTGATTGTGCATGCATGTCTTCACTTCATTTGTTCATATATTATAACTTAGTATATACGTACTTTCTATTTTTAAGTCGTATATCACATCCTCAATTTTATCTATTAGTCTTCCTCATGATTTGCGCATGTTACCTTACTAACTATATATTATTAAAAAAAAAAAAACACTTAGGAGCCTTAGAGCTTAATCGTTACGTTTTGGTATTTTCAAAAGATGTATCTAAGGTTAAATCTCCTCTTTTCTATTGTTGTAACTATCAAATTGTTAAAAAAAATAAAAACAAAAAATTGTTCAATCTTCTTTAGTTTAATACGATACCATGCTTAATTTAGCTATTTAGTTTTAACTTGTACAATGAAAAAGAGAAATGGGATACTCTTCAAGTCAAACAATAGCATCCTCATTCTGTTTTCTAACACTAACATGAGCGACTCTATTACATTCTAAGACAAAGGAAACATATCTAAAACTCAAAAGTTAAAGTAATATCTAAGGCTTAAGCAATCGCCAACATGTAAATTTGATCCGAATTCAACAACTTTATGAAGGTAATTTCCATAATAACATAGGAAAATTATCATTAACCTAATAATAAAACACCATAGCTTTTCTCAGAGTATGAGTTTCTGTCCACATTGGGTCTCTGCCTTTGCACAGTCTCTCATAGGTAAGATTTAGGTCTAGTATTATTGTGTATTGAATTTATTGAGATGTAGATATGTGACAAGTATTTAACATATATCTAATTCTCGACAGATCTAGTGCATAGGAGCCCTGGACCTAAGCTAGTTCTATCTCTCTCTCATGAAGTAGTCATTATTTCTGCCTTAAAATTACGAACCAATAACCCTAGCCCAAAAGACAAGGCAGACTTCATTGAAGGATTGCAAACTACCGCAAATCATCCAGCAGGCACAGAACACATTTTGGTATTGTTCTTTGAAAAGTGTTCTAACTTCTAAGTTTTTTGTGTGTGTGTGTGTGCAGCAACTTGTTATATTTTCATAAAAAAATTTATAAGCAATAAAATTGAAAATGATTATATTATGAACTCCATAGTTTCGTATTTTTTTCATGTTAAAATTAGACACACAAACAATTACTATATGGTTAAAATTATTTTAGTTTAATCATTTTAGACTGTAAATTCATCATCGGTGTGGCAGTGCTCTACATAATTTGTACCATGCTATTAAAGAAATGGGGTACACTGGTTCTGCTTATTGTCTTGCAATTTAGAATGTGGCATATGGAGCTGGCATGAAACAATGGAACATTTGTTTGTTGCCATGTCATATATAAATTTTTATTTTTGTTTGTTAGTGGAGGGATTCGAATCCATAAGGAGAACCCGGCGTATGGAACTGGTGTGAATGGAACAATTGCTTATTGAGTTTGTAAAGATTCTAAAGGAAGTAATGGAACTAAGAGGAGCAAAATCAAGAGCACAGATAAGAAGCAAAGTTCCTGTTCCAGAGATTCAATTTCAGTTTGTAAAGGAAACGACAGTAATAGATAATAGAAACGGCATGTAGTTTTTAGTTGTATATGTATTTAACTCAGCATGTGATAGGCACGTGCATTAGTTTGTTATTTCTGTTTCTGTTAGCTGATTAATTAGTTAGTTACTAAGTGGTTAGTTACTAAGTGGAGGGATTTGATGTATATATATACGTATCTAGTTGTATCAGATCAGTTCAGTTTTTGTTCAATGAAATAGAATTTCATTTCTTCAGAATTCTCTCTATTTTCCAATAGAGTTGTTGCTTGCTATGTTATGTATAATATGTTATGAATAAAATTTTTTTCTTTTTTTGTTTGGTTTGTTAGTGGGGGGTATCCACAGGTCGGGCCGGGTGGAGTTTTTGCCCAACCCAGACCTAACCCGAATTATTTGGGTGGAGGAAAATGTGGCCCGAAATCAATCCGGAGATTTGGTCGGATTTTTCGGTTCAGGTCTTGTCAATTTCGGGTCTCGTCGGGTTGGTATTGGGTTTATCACTGGGGATGAAATCTGGCCGGATCCGTCGAGTTAGGGACTGGATTTTGTCGAATAACGGCGAGATCTCGAAGGATTTGGATCGGATCTCAAAGTATTTGGACCAAATCTTGACGGATTTCGACGAGATCTTGCTGAAGTTGGTTCGAAATTTGTAAAAACTCACCAAAAAGGATAAAGGCTTGGTTCGGGTCGGGTGTCACGGGTATTGAAACGGAAAACCGACAACCAACTCACATGGGGTCGGGTTAGAGAGCTCAAAACCCGCATTTGACCGCCGGAGTCATCGAATCGGGTGGTGGCGGGTCGAACGCGGGCGGGTTGGCCAGGTTGAGCGGGTTCACGGGCCGGTTGGACAGTCCTAAGTGGGGGAATTGGAATTCATGAGGGTAATCGGGGAATTGGGTAATAGTTAAAGTTGAGAGAAAATCCAATTAAATTTTAAATTGGAGTATAACTTTGTACCACTTGTCTCATCTAATTTTAAATTTGTGTGTCATATGAATTATTAGGTACAAAAATCAAAGAGTCTAAATTCAATTAGATTCTAAATAAAATTTTAATTGGAGTTCAATTTTGCACTATGTGTCCCATCTAATTTCTTAATTTTTGTGGCAAATTAATTATTTGGTGCAAAATCAAAGAGTCTAGATCTAATGAAATTCTAAATCATACACATAAATGTACTCGTACATATGTACAGGATTACACAGTAGTGTGTGTGTGTGTGTGTGTGTGTGTATGACAAAACTCAGAGAAAATTCAATTAGATTTTAATTGGATTCTCAATTTTGTATCACGTGTCCCATTTAATTTTTAATTTTATTCTAGGTGAATTATTGAGTGTAAAAATTGAAAAGTTCAAATACAATTAGATTCTAAATTGGATTTCAATTGGAGTCCAATTTTCTACGATGTGTCTATTTTTTTTTGTGGCAAGTAAAGTATTGGGTGAAAAAAATCAAAAAGTCTAAATCCAATTAAATTCTAAACCATATATATATAAAGAGGATTCTCCGCTTTCAACTGAACTTTTATGTGGTTCAAAAATACCCTTATTAATGAAGGGTAATTTCATTTAGAAATAGGGTCATACAATGTCAAATAACAAATTCATTTTGAATTCAAAAAGAGAACCCCTAAAATTTAAGATTTTTTCCCTTCATGTTCAAAAAAGAAATTGTAGTTACTGTTTATATCTAAAGTTTATCATTTTTATTTGTTTAAAAAATAAAAATATATTTCTAAATTATAATAGATGTAAATTATTAACCTTTACCCAAAAAAATAAAAGAGCCTTTGAGCACACATGTAAGAAACCATCACATATTTTAGAAATGTATGGTTTAAAAAAAGTGTAAGCTAATACTATGTATAACTAGTATGTAACTCATGCTACCGCACGGGAGTTGATATAATTTAATAAAACAATGAAAAAAATATTGTATTTTATTATTTAAGTGATACTATTGGTTTTGTTTTTTTTTATTTATTAATCATGAGTTTATTCATGTTTAAAAGGCTTAGTTAAGTCTAAATGAATAAATTAATAAATTCGGTGGTTCTAAATTATAACACATAGAACCAAGTCAAACAAATGAATAAATCAACTTGCATTGCGTACAAAACTAACAAAAAATTTAAATGGAGCAAATAATGCTTAGCCCGAAAACACATAACAAAGTTTTTCCAGACACAAACATGTTATTAGTATAAACTTAAAGACTTTTAGTAAGAAATCAAAAAGGAATAATCACCACAAATTAATCCCCCAACCCACTCATATTTTACATGATAATAATGATATAATAGGTACATTCAAAACAGGATTGGCAGGGAACGTTCAAAAGGTATATATGTCCCATGCAAACTCAATTTCTTCATGTGAGCTTGATTGGAACAAAAGAAGGAAATCATATGGCCAATAAACATTAACATAAAAGAACTGGAAAAAGAGGGGGTGGGGGTTAATGTAGACTCTGCCTTTTTGATCTTCATCATACCACTAAAAAAAAAAAACGATTGTACAAATCGTAAACCAAATTAGGGAAAAAATAAGAATATGAAAGCAAGGGAGATAGAGAGAAACTACCTTTAATGCATTTAGAAACTTAGAGCAAAGATTATGCATTTGAGAGATAGACGAAAGCTAAATGTGAAGATCTATGCGAGAGTGAAAGTTTGTGTTAGTTTTAACTTTTTAGTGGTGGAGGCGTAGAAATGTGTGTGTGTGTGTGTGTGTGTGTTTTTTTTTTTTGTGTGTGTGTGTGTGGAAAATATGGCTGAATGTTTCTAAAAGGATGTATGTTTATGCTTATACAAACAACGAATGGGATGGTAGGGATTTTTATAGTGTGCAAGTTAAATGTTTTTGCTTAGATGAATGAACTTGATCATTGTGGTTTTCTAACTTCCGTGTTAGGTGTTAATGCATGCACAAAAATTTAAAATTTTAGATAAGATATGTAAGTGCACAATTACACCTGGTCCCAAGAACAGTTATGGGCTCAGACCCAATGAGCCTTAAACAATATGAATTTGTAGAGAGTAGGCTTGAAACCCAGGTTAGAAGTGTGTGGGGATTAAATGACGACTTAAAGATTGCAAACACTTGGAAACAACAAGGAATATTATAAATCTGCCTCCTCGGACGTAAGCCGAGAGCTGTTCTTATATTATATCTTTCTCCCTGTCTGTTTTCTTTTTTAGATTACAAAAAGTCCGTCCCCCTTTCTCCTCCAGGTTCCCCCTTAAATACTCCTCTTTTTAATACTTTGTACACGTGTTGCCCCAACTCCTCCCTTAGCCTAGATATTTCTTTTCTTAGTGCCTTTGAACGAGAATTCTAGAAGTTTCCCTTCCACCTGTTCAGTGTCACTTCCCCATAAATGCGGCCAGGGTGGTAGGTGCAGGGTCTTTAATGTGGAGGCAGCAGCCTTTATCTTTGACATTTCTTCAACACCGGTGCTTCTGGGGCGTTCTAGGGTTCACCCCTCTTAACCATTGGCCTTAACCGTGTCATCCCATAATCTTTACGATGAAATCCCGAGTTCTTCGATGTTCATCCGAAGGTAAGCTCACCCTCGGCTGGATCCTCGGATCCTCGGCGTATGGGCCGACCCATAGTACTAACAGATTCTAAACCCAGGAGCAGGTCGGCATTCCTTAACACGGCCCAAAAGGCCCACATTCCCATCATGATCTTTTTACCCCCCACAAGATACATGATGCAAAATTAATTATCCAATTTAGAATTTAAATTATATTTTCTCTTAGCTTTGATTATATATATATATATATATATATATATATATATATATATATATATATAATTCCTTAGGCACAAAAATTAAGAAAGGATTTTAGAGTGATTGGGATTGATGTGAAAAAAAAAATGAAGAGTTAGGTTTTTATATTCAATGAGATGTAACTAAATTTTTTTGATAATCACAAGGATAAGGTTGATTACACTTTGAATTTTCCACAATCGATAATCATTCCTTTTGGCAAACCATTTAAGAAATCATAATTGTAAAACTTTTGCAAAACTTCACAAACGATTAACAAAGGAACAGAATATTGCAATTTATTATTTAAGTGATGCTACAATGAGGGTAAAAAAATACAATAAAAGAGACTTAAAGAAGCCTGTTCACCAATTTAAACATTTCAAGGTCGATTGAGCATCTTTTGCACGTAATTACAAATTCTTCATAACCGTAAGGATAAGGTTCATCTTGGTTCCAATGTCCCATTCCAATTTTGTGACATGCTTGAAAGTTTGGAATTCAAACAATTCCCTAGTTTCCTTGCAACTTGTTATGAAATAGGAAATAAACATGTAACATCAATCATAGGCAAACAAAAAAACTTTTATAATTAAAGAATAAAAATTATACACAAAAAGGACGGCAACAATAGGTAGATGAAAGAAATGAGTAATCAAACCTTGGGAATGGTTGGAATTGGTTTTGCAGACCATAAACCAAGACCATTAAAATTCGGAGTTTCCTTGCAACTTGTTATGAAATAGAAAATAAACATACAACATCAATGATAGGAAAACAAAAAATTTTATAATTAAACAATAAAAATTATTCACAAAAACGAATGAAGGGGAGGTGAACCTGGAAATACGTGGGTGTGGAAAAAATGCTTAGGCAGATGAAAGAAAGAAGTAATCAAACCTTAGGAAGCATAAATCAGGATCATTAAAATTGTGAGTACAATCAAAATATATGGAAAATCTCTTCTTATATAAGATATAGAAATACCCAAATACATGCATCATTGATACCGAGAGATTCTTTTCAAATTCTATAGCATTCATTGAAGAAGAGGGGAGATGTATATTAAGGTGCCTGAATCAGTGTGGTACATGCACCGTTAGCTAAGTAGGAGAGGAAGGATTTTGGGTTTTGATTATTGTAAAAGGGGGTGAACCTGGAAATACGCGGGCGTGGAAAAAAAAAGTATACTAGAATTACAACTGATTCCACTTAAATGTAGACAAATGAAACCACATGAATCTTGACACAGAGCACAAAATTAGGATTCTAATTTAGAATTGTAATTTGAGTTTCTCTTTCCTTCACCTATTATATATATATATATATATATATATATATATATATATATATATATATATATATATATATATATTTGAATCTATTCTTAAAAAATGTATAATTATGATTGTTTTTAATTGTATATGTGTATATGCATAGAAAAACACATTAATCTATATTTATATCTATATATATTTAAAAGTTGAAAAGTAGCATTTATTATTGCTACGCTCATATTGCGCCACCTCATCCTCCATGTCATTGCTTACATAATCATTCTTTTTCTTATTTTTTTTTTATTCCTAAATTTTGTTGACAATATATATATATATATATATATATATATATATATATATATATATATATATTGACTTTACACATTCAACTTTGATAGTTTTAACTTTATATATAATTTTGTATTTACATGTTCACCTACATTAATTTAGATATTTATACCTAAACAATAAAATCCATGAATAATTTAAAACCATATACAATGTCTATACACAAACACACACACACACACATATGCTACTATATAATAATGGAAACTTTGCAATAACTTTTACAAAGCTAATACTCAATATATATAAGATTTGGGCTCAAGTTACACTTGGTGAAATTTTAAGTAATGTTACACCACCCAATAACTTATTATAGAATTCATATTTTGAAAATCTCACATTTGAATGACATGTTTTATATGTTTTTAGATATATGCCAATTTTCATGACAATTAGATTTTATTTACCATTCGATTCATTAAATCAACTTTTATGCATTATTTTAAACTACAAAAACTTGATTTTAAACAATTGATTGATGATATAGCTATTAATCTTTGATCACCTTGAAATTTTGCAAGTATAATGTAATCTAACGGTGGATTTGTCAAAATTCGTTTCCAATTAAAATATATTGAGTGGTGTAACTTGAACCCAACCTATATATATATTATATAATGATGCATATAGAAACTTAATTATGAGATTTTGCTAATAGTTGTTTATTTGATAATCTTTTTGGGTGAAAAATTTTGCAGTTTTTATAGAGAAAATAATCTTAATAGATTATCAACAACAAATTATTTTTCTAATTAGTCAAATTAATCATTGTTAAACAACGATTGATATGACATTTTGTTTGTTTGCAAAGCTTCTTCATATGAATATGTTTTGATTCGGGATATTTTTGTATATGTATTGAGATAAGCATTGTATTCAAGAAGAGAGATCATGATCATACCTTGTATAATTCAAGAGAGATAGATTGATTTGGGATCAAAGATAACATTAAAATAGAATGCTATAGGTTGAAATTTTGAACAGTGGCAAAACTATTTTTCTCATTCTTTTCTAGCTATCATGATTGGAAATACTTAATCCATACTATATTCTATCACTAGCAAATTGGCTCATAACATGAATGGATGACAATTTTAATATTAAAAGAAAGCAAAAAAATATATAATTTTTTATTATAGAGAACACAAAAGTCATTACTTAAAAAATAGTAATAAAGTAGTATAACATTGTTTATTTTCGAGATTAAAAAATCCTTGCCCTTTGTTTACCAAACTCTATATTGGTTTGGTAAATGGTTATATAAAGAAAAGTTTCTTAATTAATTGTTAATGCATCTAAAATAAAATTCTCTTGTGAGAATAATGCTTTGTTACAGATGATTAGTCATAATTATATAATTTTATGAATATTTTAGAAAATAAATTATATATTATATTTCATTACAAAATAATTAGATATTTTCGCACATCACGCTGGGTTGCGACTAGTTTATTTATATATATATAGAGAGAGAGAGAGAGAGAGAGAGAGAGAGAGAGAGAGAGAGAGAGAGAGAGAGAGAGAGAGAGAGAGTTCAATTAGAAGTTGAAATTAGAATCCAATTTTGCGTCATGTGTCTAAATTTATGTAGGGACCACACCATAATTATCCACTTATATTTGTGTCATGTGTCCACTTAAGTTTTTTAATCTTTGTGACAAGTGTGTTAATGAGTGTAAAATACTAAAATTCTAATATTATTGAAGTATAAATTTAAATATAAAAAAACAATCACATATACTCAACAAAAATCACCCCACGTTTTATCTTATTAAAATTAGAAAAAAAAAATGATCATAAGTAGTATTAATTTTAGATAAGAATTTTAATATGTGACTAATAATTTTTACTTAAAAAAATTTGGCTAATTATTTATATTTTATGATAAAAATTGTGTTTAATTTTAAATATATCTATATGTATGCATTAATGCAAGTGTTACATGTTTTTTAAAAAATAATTTGACTAATTATTTATATTTTGATAATAAAATTTGTATTTAATTTTAAATGCATCCATGCATTTATATAGATTATGTAAGTGCACAATTGCACCTGGACCCAAAGACAACTACGGGCTCAGGCCCAATAAGCCTTAAACAATGAAATTTGTAGATTGTGGGCTTGAAACCTAGGTTAGAAGTACTGAGAACTTGATAACAGGCTAAAAGTTACAAACACTTGTAAATAATAAACAATAATTGCAAATAGGCCTCCTCGGATATAAGCCGATGACTACTTCTGTATTATTTCTCTTTCTTTCTTAAAAGTTACAATTCTTAATTTCTTTTTTAGTTCCAGACCGCCCCTTTTCTTTGGCGTTCATCCCCCTTAAATACTTTTTTTCCTGATGTTTTATCCACGTGTTGCTCCAACCCCCTCCCTCCTAGATATTTCTTTTCTTAGTGCCTTTGAATAGTGACTAGAAGTTTCAGTTCTACTGTTCAGGGGTCACTTCCCCATTAATGCGGCCAGGGAGGTAGGTGCAGAGTTTTTAATGTGGAGGTGGCAGCCTTTGCTTTTGGTATTTTTCTAACACCGGTGTACCTCGAAGGTTCAAGGTTTCCCCCCTTTAACCAACAGTCTTTCCGGAATATTGTCTTGACCTTCATAGTGAAGTTTCGAGTTCTCCTGAGTCTATCCAAGGAGAAACTTACCCTCGGATGTGTCCTCGGACCCTCGGCGTATGGACCGATTCGCAGTACTAACAGATTCTTAGCTTAAGAGCAGGTCGGCCCTCCTTGCTACAGCCCAAAGGCCCATATGCCCACTTGGGTCCTTTTACTCCTCACAATAGCCCCTCAAAACTCTATTTTTCATCATTCGAGGAGAAAAATAAGGTTTTGATTCAACGAGGACTTACCCCACACGTTTTGTAAATAATTGCACGTGTGGAGACCGTTTCGCGTTCCAGAGGATGCCACTTGGCAGTTTTATTTTCAAAAACGCGCGCATTTATTAGCGTAAGTTACACCTTGTCCCCCACGTTCAACGGTGAGATGAGCATCCAACGACCCTTGTTACTCCATGAAAATTTGGGCGGGACAAATGCAATTTCGAGTCCGCTTCCCGCACGTCGTGACGCTTCGGGAACCTGCGCCCTCATTTATTTCCTCAGAGGCTAATCCCATCAAAACATCAGTAATCACCTTTTATCTGCAGAAATCCGTGGAAATTCGCACAACTTGAAATTTGTAAGTTTTTATTTTTTTTTCCTTAACCCTTTCTCCTAGGATCCTGTCCTCGGCTCCCCTTCTAACTATTCCCCCTCTTAGAACTTAGTCTTTCGTTTCTTTTTGATGGGAAAGTTTAAGTGTCTAGTGGATACCGCCGCTAGGATGGAAGGTTTTAGGGCCAAGTATCGCATTCCCAGCGACGTAGGTTTAAAATACTGCCCGGCGGAAGCCGTGGCCGGTTCTAGGAAAACCGGAGAGGTCATCATCCCAATGGTCGCCTTCGTAGAAGGTGGGATGACCCTCCCAATGAAACCCGTAACCAGGGAGTACCTCCGCAACCACCGGTTGTGTCCTGATCAATGCGCTTCCAACGTTTTTAGAGTTTTGGGTAGAGTCGACGCTCTAAACGAGCAGATGGGTCTCAACCTTACCTGGCACATCGTTGTTTTCATGTACGAGTGCCATAAACTTACCAATGTAGGTTATTACATCAAATCCCGTTCCAGCGTAGTTAGGTTAATCTCCTGTTTGCCCAAGTCTAATAAAGGCATGAAGGATGACTACCTCATCGTCTCTGGCAACTGGCACGACGGCCCCCAACGCCGGTTGAGTGGGGAGATCCGAATGCGACACCTTAGGATTTAACTCCCCACCCAATAATTCCCTCTGTCATTTAGGAATGTGCATTTGCATTTACTTGAGCGTCTAACTTTAATTTATCACATGTTCTATGAATCTAACCATGTATGTTTATTTTGATGTCTTTCTTTGCAGATAAGCAACTCGTGCGCCCACGATTAAGCCACTGCAACATTGCAGATTTGAATTGCGTGCTACGCTCCGAGGTGTTTGTCAGCGAAGATTTACAACTTAGAGCGACTCATCTGATACTAGGCTACGATCCGATATCCTCGGACTTCCAGGAGATAGAGAATGCCATCATTGCGGGGGATAGAAGGCGTAAGAGAATACACGTAGTAAGACTACGATTTCTTACCGACGACGACATCCCCGATGCCCCTCACACCGTTTTGTACCATCGTCCTATTGCGGCAATTCCCCTCGCCACGCACTCTCAGGCAACAGTTATCCCAGAGGAGCAGGTGTCTTCGTCGAACACGTTGGACGAGGAGATAGATAGGTTCCAACTCGAGGACGCCCCACGACCTCGCGGAAATCAGTTCGTTGTTCTTTCCGACGAGGAAAAAGAAGCAGCCGAGGCCTCTGGGATCGCGGGTCTAGTGATAGCGCGTCCAGACGGCAGCTCCATTGAAGAAGAGATACACGAGCTGAAGGACCTTATGACCGCGAGAGGCGCACGAGTGGCAAAGAAGGGAACGAGAGGGTCCCAAGCTCCCCCAGCTTTACCACCACCTCCTCCTCCTCCAGCCGAGCCCAAGCCTCCGGCCGAAGATCCAAAGAAGAAAAGGAAGGCGGAGGCCGAGGGGGCTGGTGGTGAAAACGAAGAAAATGAAACGTGGCGGCGCCGGCGGCGAAATTGGACAAGGGCAAAGGGCGCGCCCGTCCTGAGCGGGGGAGATCAGGGACGTGGCCGAGGTGCGCCGAGCACCAGCCACCTGGTCTCCTGACTTGAGACTGGATGGCGCACCAATTCCCTGCCACTCCAGCATTAGGGCAGTCCAACAAGGCCACGCCCACCACTTAGCCGAAGTGTTGGAGCATCCTCTTCTGCTGCCCAAGGACATGGAAATCTTGGAGAAGATGGGCCAGCCGCAGCTATTCCTCTCGTTAAAAAGGGGTTTAGCTCTGGTAAGTTCCATCTTACACTTATACTCTAGACTCATTTGTAGACACTTTACCATTTTTAACCTCCCGACATTTTTTGCAGTCTATCCAAGAAGTTTTCGCGGCCGAGAAGTTTATGGAGGACTATCGGAAGTGGGCGGGGATGGAGCAAGAGCTAAGGCAGGAGACAGAAAAGTACCTAGGCCAGGCCCTAGCAGAGAACGGGAAGATCACGTCGCAGCTGGCCGACTTGAAAAGAGAGAGAGATGGTGACAAGGCCAGCTTGAAGACGATGGAGACCCAAGTGGAGGGGCAGCGTAAGCTCCTTTGCCAAAAGGACGATGAGCTCTCTCAAGCCCAACGAGTACGCTCTGACTTGGAGAAAGAGCTTACGCAAATGAAGGCGGAGGCTTGCAGCCATAAGCAAGCACTAGAGGCCGCGAAAAAGGCCAGCTATTAGGAGGGGGTGACTAGAACGCAAGAACAGCTGACAGAGGCTTTTGCGGCCTTGTGCCGAGAGTACTGTCAGCAGGTCTAGGGAGAGGCCATGAATGCTGCAGGGGTTCCCCAAGCTTCCGAGCTGAGGAAGCCTGAGAACATTTGGCTTCCCTTAGACATACAGAAAATTGAAGACCCTCATGTTGCTGCCTCTCCTGCCCTTTCTCCTGTGGTACAAGAACTTGTTCCTGATCCTACAGAACCTGAAGGTTCCTATAAAGAGAAGGATGAGGGTGGTGGTGTCGAGAAGGAGCAAGTTCAAGACATAGAGCTTCTCATCCCTTCAACAGACAAAGGGAAACAAGTTTTGTCCCTCTTTGAGCTGGAACTGAAGAGTACCGAGGCCGGCAGCAGCCCCCTCCAAGACCCCCCTGCACAAACTTAAGGCCTAGGATAGAACTTTTTGTACTCCTCCCTTTTTTTTTGATGTACTTAATTAATAAAGAACGGTTTTATTCAACTTTCATTCATATCATATTTGTTCTACTTTATTCTTTTTGTGCTTGTCATGAAAGTTATCACTAATAAATAGTTAAAGGGAGAACAGAATAAATAAGTCTAACTCCAGCAATCAGACAATTATAACTTCAAAACAGCCGTATGACTTAGTTTGAATATTAAACAATGCCTTAGTTAGAAAACTCACATGATGGTTAAACCTTTGTAATCTGAGGTATTGCTTTTAGTAGGATGTAAGGTCCGAGGACCATTCCTTACAAAAATTTGTTTAATACTTAAAGATATAGAACTTAAGATCCAGATTAATGAATGGTAAGATACTGATTTGCACAAAACGTGTGATAAGAATAAGAACAGTGACAAGATATTAGGAATAGTAACTTCAAATGTTAATTTCCCCAAAGTAGGAGGTCTAAGGACCCGGCATAACTAAGGTTCTGTTTAACAGATGACAAGATATCAATTTTTCACAAGGTTTGTGGTCTGAGGACTACACTTAACCAAGTTTCTGTTTGACTTTTAAGAATAGCAACTTCAAATGTTAATTTTCCCAAAGTAGGAGGTCCGAGGACCCGGCATAACTAAGTTATGTTTAACAAATGACAAGATATCAATTTTCACAAGGTTTGTGGTCTGAGGACTACACTTAACCAAGTTTCTGTTTGACTCTTAAGAATAGCAACTTCAAATGTTAATTTTCTCAAAGTAGGAGGTCCGAGGACCCGGCATAACTAAGGTTCTGTTTAACAAATGACAAGATATCAATTTCCACAATGTTTGTGGTCCGAGGACTACACTTAACCAAGTTTCTGTTTGACTCTTAAGAATAACAACTTCAAATGTTAATTTTTCCAAAGTAGGAGGTCCGAGGACCCGGCATAACTAAGGTTTTGTTTAACAAATGACAAGATATCAATTTCTATAAGGTTTGTGGTCCGAGGACTACACTTAACCAAGTTTCTGTTTGACTCTTAAGAATAGCAACTTTAAATGTTAATTTTCCCAAAGTAGGAGGTCCGAGGACCCGGCATTACTAAGGTTCTGTTTAACAAATGACAAGATATCAATTTCTACAAGGTTTGTGGTCCGAGGACTACACTTAACCAAGTTTCTGTTTGACTCTTAAGAATAGCAACTTCAAATGTTAATTTTTCCAAAGTAGGAGGTCCGAGGACCCGACATAACTAAGGTTCTGTTTAACAAATGACAAGATATCAATTTCCACAAGGTTTGTAGTCCGAGGACTACACTTAACCAAGTTTCTGTTTGACTCTTAAGAATAGTAACTGCAAGCCCCAGAGGTACTTATAACTTTGAAATGTTAACTAACAAAAGCACATTTTATTAATAATAATACCTTCTAAGGTTATTTACATTCCATGGGCGTGGTACAATTCTTTCATCTAGGTCAGCTAGCCGATATGACCCTATGCCAGCTACTGAAACAATGCGATAGGGGCCTTCCCAGTTTGGTCCTAGCTTACCCCAAGCTGGGTTCTTAGAAGTGCCCACTACTTTTCTTAGTACAAGATCACCAGGTGCGAGTGGCCTTAGCTTCACGTGGGCATCATATTCCCGTTTTAGCTTCTGTTGATAATAAGCCATTTGGACCATAGCTGCCTCGCGTCGTTCCTCAAGTAAATCAAGACCTTTCTCCAGGAGCCCATTGTTATTCTCCTGGCTAAAAGAACTCGTCTTCAAGGTGGGAAAACCAGATTTCAGAGGTATAACCGCCTCGGCTCCATAAGTCATAGAGAATGGTGTTTCTCCTGTGGACCTGCGCGGTGTAGTCCGATACGTCCACAGAACATGTGGGAGTTCTTCTACCCATCTGTCTTTCGCATCGTCCAACCTTTTCTTGAGCCCACTAACTATGACCTTGTTAACGGCCTCGGCTTGCCCATTTCCCTGAGGATAAGCTGGGATGGAGTATCTATTTATGATGCCCATGTCACCACAGTATTTCCTAAAAGCCTTGTTGTCGAATTGAACGCCATTGTCTGAGATAAGTGTGTGTGGTATACCGAATCTAGTGACGATGTTTTTCCAGACAAATTTCTTAGAATCAACTTCCTTGATATTTGTTAAGGGCTCGGCCTCAACCCATTTAGTGAAATAGTCTGTCCCCACGAGAAGCCATCTTTTATTTCCTGCAGCTCTCAGAAATGGCCCCACTATGTCCAATCCCCACTGTGCAAAAGGCCAAGGACTGGAGAAAGGGTTTAGAGCCCCTCCAGGTTGATGAATATTAGGGGAGAACCTCTGGCATTGATCACATTTTCGAGCATAATCCTGAGCCTCCCTTTGCATATTGGGCCACCAATAACCCTGAGTCAGAGCTCTGTGGGCTAAGGATCTTCCCCCGGTATGGCTTCCACAAATACCTTCATGTAGTTCTTCTAGAAGTACTTCCATTGATTCAGGGTGCACACACAACAAGTACGGTCCTGAGAAGGATCGTTTATACAGTTTCTGGTCCTCGGACAACCAGAAACGTGGCGCCTTTCGACGTATCTTATCTGCTTCAGACCTGTCCTCAGGAAGGATGTCATTCTTAAGGAAAGATATAACCGGGTCAATCCAACTAGGTCCAGGCCTTATCAGATGAATGCGAACTGCGTTGGCAGCAGTAAGAGTTGGCTCTAGTAAATCCTCCATGAGGATAATCCTGGGCAAGCCCTGAGCCGAAGACGTTGCTAACGTAGCCAGAGAATCTGCATGGGTGTTTCCACTCCTAGAAATGTGAGCTAAAACGAAGGAGTCAAATTCAGTTTGCTAGCGCTTGACCTGGGCCAAATATTCTTGCATTCTTGGGTCCCTAGCCTCCATGGTCCCTGTGACTTGTCCAACCACTAACTGAGAGTCCGAGAACACATGGATTTTCTTTCCACCCATTTTGTGTACCATCTTCATGCCCACCAAGACTGCTTCATACTCGGCCTCATTATTAGTAGCCGAGAACGCCAATCTCAAAGATTTTTCGAAGACAATTCCCTCAGGGGACATCAGGACAAATCCAACACCAGACCTTTCTACGATTAGCTGCCCCGTCACATACACTTTCCAAGTCGGAGGTACTATGCCGGCGTGATCACACCCAACTGATTTTTCATCCATGTGTGCCCTCTTTCGGAGTTTCTTCTAGCAATGGTTCGGTAAACTCTGCCACCAAGTCGGCGAGGGCCCGGCCGCTTCAGGAGGTGCGAGGCTTGTATTTAACATCAAAGGCTCCCAAAATGGTTCCCCATTTTGCCACCCTGCCAGAGTAATCGGCACTGCGTAACACCGCCTTAAGAGGCAATTGGGTCAGGACCACCACAGTGTGAGACTGCAAATAATAAGGAAGCTTGCGCGTGGCGTGAACTATGGCCAAAAGCGCTTTCTCTAAGAGCAGATAGCGCACCTCGGCCTCATTCAAAGACTTACTAACGTAGTAGACCGGTCTTTGCACCCCGCTTTCATTCCTTATAAGGACCAGGCTGACCGCGTGGACGGCCACTGCCAGATAAGCAAACAAGACCTCGTCTGCCTCGGGGCGAGACAAAATAGGTGGCCGAGAAAGATATTGCTTAAGCTGTTGGAAAGCTAACACGCAGTCCTCGGCTCATTGAAACCCTTTCCACTTATTCAACAATTGGAAGAAAGGATGGCATCGGTCAGCTGACCGAGAGATAAACCTATTCAATGCAGCAATCATTCCGGTCAATTTCTGGATCTCTTTTGGGTTCCGAGGCGGCTGCAAATCTTGAATAGCCTTGACCTGCGCTGGGTTCACCTCTATGCCTCTGTGAGTAATCATGTATCCCAAGAACTTTCCGGACCCCACGCCAAAAGAGCACTTTGAGGCGTTAAGGCGCAGCTTGTACTTTCTTAGCACCTGAAAGGTGTCGGCTAGATCTTTCACATGTGAAGGTATTGTTTTACTCTTCACCACCATATCATCCACATATACCTCAATGGTCTTCCCTAGTTGATGTTCAAACATTCTGGTCATCATTCTTTGGTAGGTAGCCCCAGCATTCTTCAACCCAAATGGCATGACCTTATAGTGGTAGTTCCCTGTTGGAGAAGTAATGAAAGCAGTCTTCTCTTGATCCTCCAATGCTAATGGAATCTGATGGAAACCCTGGAAGGCATCCAAAAAACTCATACGAAGATGCCCGACAGTGGCGTCCACAAGCTGGTCAATACGTGGCATTGGGAATGAATCCTTGGGGCAGGCCTTGTTCAAATCCGTAAAGTCCACACATACTCTCCACGTTCCATTCTTCTTTTTAACCACAACCGTATGCGCCAACCACTCGGGGTAGAAAACTTCTTTAATAGCCCCGGCCCTCTTGAGTTTGAGCACCTCTTCCTTCACAGCCTCGGAATGTTCTTTGGAAGAACACCGAGGTGGCTGCCTTCTCGGAACAATGGTAGGGTTGACGTTTAAACGATGACAAATGAAGCTCGGATCTACACCTGGAGCCTCATAAGGATCCCACACAAAAACATCGATATTGTCTTTCAGAAATTCCAACAACTCCATCTTCTCCTGGTGCGGCAAGCATATGCCGACTTGGAAGAACCTCTCTGGATCATCGACTATCAAAAACTTCTCTAACTCCTCACAATGAGCCTCCTCTCCTGTCACCATTCCAGGTGCATCAGGAGCTGTTAACTGCTATAAGTCTTGGTGATCAAAGCCGAAGACTCGGCTTCCGTCTGGTGTAGCACTGCAGCCGATATGCATTGCCTGGCCACTGATTGGCTGCCGAGGACCTCTTCAACATATTCCCCAAAGGGGAACTTAACCTTAACATGCAAGGTAGATGAGACAGCTCCCAAAGCGTGCAGCCATGGCCTGGCGAGGATGGCTGTATATGGGGAGTACGCGTCGACCACAATGAAATCCACCTCAACCATTTCTGAACCAGATTGAATGGGCAAACGAATCTGTCCCTTCGGCACAACGGCCCTTCCTTCGAAGCTTATGAGTGGCGAGTCATAAGGAGTAAGATCTTCCAGCTTAAACCTTAGCCCCTTAAATAAATTAGGGTACATGATATCTGCACCGCTGCCCTGATTTATCATCACCCTCCTCACATCATAATTCCCTATCCTAAGAGTAACTACAAGAGCATCGTCATGGGGTTGGATAGTCCCCACCTTATCCTTCTCGGAAAATCCCAAGACGGGCAAATTCAGCTTCAACCTCTTCGGCCTGCAGCCTGACTCCTCGGCTTGAGGATGTGAAATTGCCATCACCATGGTGGGACCCGAGCCGGTCCTGCCAGGTGCAGCAAAAATAACATTAATTGTTCCTAACGCAGGCCGAGATGAATTATTCCTCTGATTGTTTGAGCCGGATTGACTGCCCTGCCCGCTAGGTTGACATAAGTGCTGCTTCAGTTTTCCTTCACTAACAAGCTGCTCCAAGTGGTTCCAAAGGGTCCGACAATTCTCGGTAGTGTGGCCCACATCCTGATGGTACTAACAAAAGAGGTTCTGATTCCTCTTTGTGGGGTTTCCTGCCATCTTGCTAGGTCACCTGAAGAAGGGCTCCTTACAAACCTTCTCCAATAGCTGGTGCACTGATTCTCGGAACACAGTATTCACGGCCTGAGGTGCTACCGAACCGGACTGCCCGATATAATCTCTCCTCGGCTTGTTATTGTGGTATCTATCCGACCTGAAATCCCTTCTCTCTTGCGGGATAACCTTCTCCTTTCCCTTTCCTTGCTGCTGGTCTTCCTCTACCCTTTTGTATTCATCAATACGATCCATGAGGCGACGTACGCTGCGGACGGGCTTTTTAGTCAAAGACTTTCTCAAGTCGTGATCAGTAGGAAGACCTACCTTAAAGGTATTGAGCGCTACCTCATCAAAGTCACCATCTATTTCATTAAACATCTCCCAGTAACGATCGGAGTATGCTTTCAACGTCTCCCTTTCCCTCATGGTCATGGATAACAGCGAGTCCAATGGCCGAGGTACTCTGCTACACGTAATGAACCGCGAAGCGAATGCTCTAGTAAGCTCCCCAAACGAACCTACAGACCCCGATTTAAGGCCGTTGAACCACCTCATAGCAACAGGTCCCAAGCTAGAGGGGAAAACTTTACACATCAGGGTCTCGTTATGAGAGTGCACCGCCATCCTCTGGTTCAAGTGACTCACGTGCTCCACCGAGTCAGTCCGGCCATTGTAGATGGTAAAGGTGGGCTGTGTGAATCTCCTGGGAAGCTTCCCTTTCTCAATCCTCCGTGAAAATGGAGATTTGGAGAGTTGGTGCAACGCCCGACTCATAGCATCGTTCCCTAAGCCCCTAGAAGGAAGCTTTTTGCGTCTGCGAGCTGGCTGGTCGTCTTCCTCACAAGAGGACATTGCGCTGGGGGGTGAGCATGACCTTGAGCCGTAACTACCTCCTCGGTCCTCCTCTGAGGATGGATTAGATGAGGACGGTGAAGACCTACGTCTGGCGCAGCGTAGCTTTCTTTTCAAACGATTAATCTCCTCCTGCATGGCTTTAGCACCATCCTCGTGGGTGGCGCTACCCCCGCCATGAGTATGGCTAGCCCTGGGGTATTCTATATGGACACTTCCCTCACGATCCCTTCGACGTTCAAGACGCTCGAAAAGATCCTCAGGTTGTGATCCTTGAGACTCTGCATGGTGTGAGCCTAGGCCTGCCATAGTGTCCCAGCTCCTTCTAGACTGGAGTTCCCATAGACGGCGCCAATTGTAAGTGCACAATTGCACCTGGACCAAAAAACAACTACGGGCTCAGGCCCAATGAGCCTTAAACAATGAAATTTGTAGAGTGTGGGCTTGAAACCTAGGTTTGAAGTATTGAGAACTTGATAACAGGCTAAAAGTTACAAACACTTGTAAATAATAAACGATAATTGCAAATAGGCCTCCTCGGACATAAGCCGAGGACTACTTCTGTATTATTTTTCTTTCTTTCTTAAAAGTTACAATTCTTAATTTCTTTTTTAGTTCCAGGCCCCCCCTCTTCTTTAGCGTTCATCCCCCTTAAATACTTCTTTTCCTGATGCTTTATCCACGTGTTGCTCCAACCCCCTCCCTCCTAGATATTTCTTTTCTTAGTTCCTTTGAATAGTG
Source organism: Castanea sativa (assembly GCF_040712315.1). NCBI lineage: Eukaryota > Viridiplantae > Streptophyta > Magnoliopsida > Fagales > Fagaceae > Castanea > Castanea sativa. The sequence continues at coordinate 33,439,410 of NC_134016.1, read as the reverse complement.
ACCAGAAGTTTCAGTTCTACTGTTCAGGAGTCACTTCCCCATTAATGCGGCCAGTGAGGTAGGTGCAGAGTCTTTAATGTGGAGGTGGCAACCTTTACTTTAGGTATCTTTCTAACACCGGTGTACCTCGAAGGTTCAGGGTTTCCCCCCTTTAACCAACAGTCTTTCCGGAATATTGCCTTGACCTTCATAGTGAAGTTTCGAGTTCTCCTGAGTCTATCCGAGGAGAAACTTACCCTCGGATGTGTCCTCGGACCCTTGGCGTATGGACCGATTCGCAGTACTAACAGATTCTTAGCTTAAGAGCAGGTCGGCCCTCCTTACTACAGCCCAAAGGCCCATATGCCCCCTTGGGTCTTTTTACTCCCCACAGATTACATGCTAGTGTCAATGAAACACAAAGATCTTGAAATATCACTAATATTTCTTTTTAATAATTTGATAATTATAACAATGAGACATGGAGATTTGGAATAGAAAAAAGTTTAGCTTTAAACTGGTTTGAAATTATCATCTTCAACCCATTATGTGGCAATTGAAGAGACTTTTCATGTGTAGTTTTTTAGTTATATTAATTTTATTTAAGCCATATGAATTATTTAAATAATATACACCGATAGTCTTACAAATCATCACTTAATAAGTTGAAGAAAATTTCTACAAATTGGTTTGGAGCTCAACTTTATCATTTCTAGGAAGCTTCTTGCCCTAAATTTGTTAAATTTTGGAGCCATTTTCTGTTAGATATATAGAAGGTTTTAAAAAACAAAGTGACCTTCAATTCTGCCTGTTTCTGAACAAGGTAATTCACTTTTATATTTTTCTTTAGAGTGGGAAGGGAGAAAGAAATCAAACTGAATTTTATATATGACTTTTTTTTTTTTGTTGATAATTTAAGTTTTATTTATGACCTGTACTTATAGGTGGAAATTGAATTTTCTGACTATTTTAATTTCATCCAATTCATTCTGACTATTTATGACATGTACGTGGGGGTTTCACCTTTTTTTTTTTTTTTTTTTTGTGTGTAATGTCTGCATGCCGCATGCCTTCTTTCTTTGTTCCAATATTAAAAGATTAAAAAACATACAAGTAACGTCTAATAAAAAATAATATTGAGTTTTTTTTTTTGAGAAAGTTTCAACCTATGACGTCCGTTCTCGAAAAAATGTCTTTATCATCAGACTAAAACACTAATCAATTTTTAGTGTAGGTGAGGATTGAACCCCAGATCTCTTATTCAACCATCAGAGACTTTGTTCCAGTTGAGTTAAGTTCACACATTTACATATGCACAATTTCCTTTATCTTCAGTAAAAATTTCCAACAATATTCATAATTAATTACTATCCATAGGCCTTACATGCTTAATTACTTATGAAAAGTGTTGACATGTCTCCATCTTTAATTTCAGTTAAATCACAGATGGGTAAAATGTAATTTTTCATAAATTTAATTATAAAACCTATTAATTTTGTGTCATTATTTACTATCTGTTCAACTCACTCTCTCTCTCTCTCTCTCTCTCTCTCTCATTTATAGAAATCAATCACACAATCAACACCCCATTCTTGTTCGATCCAAGCTTGATGACTCAATCATCACCTATGGCAACACAAATCCGTAAAAATACAGACATTGCATCCATGCCAATCAATCCAACCACCATCACCACAAATCGACCACTAGTCGTTCCCAAGCATTCATAGTCTAAAATATGACCAAACTTGACTGTGAAATTGAAAAAGACATTTATACGCAGGGTTGGGTAAATGATGGGTTGATGCCAAACCCAAATTGACTTGATCCGTAGGCAAAAATACTTTATGAATGATACTTAACTAAAAAAAAAAAAATTAAAAAGAAGGAAGGGCATATGACTTTATATTGAAGAGTAAAATATGACCAAACTTGACTGTGAAATTGGAAAAAGACATTTATACGTCGGATTGGGTAAAATGATGGTTGATGCCAAACCCAAATTGACTTGATCCGTAGGCAAAAATACTTTATGAATGATACTTAACTAAAAAAAAAATTAAAAAGAAGAAGGGCTTATAACTTTATATTGAAGAGTAACTTTTATTCTTATTGCTTGAGCCAATTTCAAATATATACAAAGAAACAGTGACATCTTGTCAGTTTGTCAACTACCTAGCTAGTACATAATTATGTCAATATTTTTCTTTTGTTTTAATGAACTTGCATCAATAAATACCATGCCAACTTCTTTTCCCAAGATCCAGAGAGGTGCTCTACAAAAAAAAGCATAGAAGTTAGAGCTGGATTATAAGTGGTGACCACATCGAAATCAATTGGGATGGTCTACTCTAGTGTGGTTTGATACTTCATACCTGATTTGTGCTGCGCCGCTACTGCTGCCGCATGAGCTGATTTTGCCAAAAGCCGCCTTGCAAGTTGCAAAGTCGGCAAGATTTCTAGAGCAAACTAGAGCCTTTAATGTGAAGATGGAGTTCACTCACTCTTCAAGCATCGCATTTACTTCACTTTGCTTATATGATTTTAAATGATGTTAGAGATACAAACTATTTTTCAAATTTTTTTACAAAGTGCATATGTGGCGAGTGATTATTAGTAAATAAAAAAGTGATATTAATGATAGGTCTCAATAAAAACTAATAATAGGTTGACCACATCAACATTTTATAAAAATGTTATAAAATAGTTTATAACTGTAGCATTACTTTATAATTTTAAAGTATCTGAAAAGCCATTTTATATATATTACTAACGCATTTAACAATACATTCAACATCTCATTTCGAAAAAAAGAAAGAGAAGGCAGACAGAGTGAATGAGAGAGAAGTGAGAAGAGAGAAGGGAGAATAAAAATGAATAAAAAATAAATACAAACTTGGTACAGTAATTGCTACAAATACAAATTTTCTATTCACAATTGCTAAAAAAATTTAGCAATACACATCTAGGTAAAGCTCAATTTAAGTGTGTGTTGCTAAAATAGCCATTTGGAAAGTTTTACACCCAATGCTAATGCTCTATAAGACTATAACTCTTTATTATTGCACCATTTTCCATTAAGCAGTTATAAGTTCATTCCATGTTTTAAGATTTCGCAACCTAATTTAAAGGGTCATGGCCTCAATGAATACCCTCGTGGGGAAGTTTATAGAGGATGGGAATTTTGAGCGCACGCATTGCCATTTATTGTCCTTGATAGAAGGAGGGTATTTATAATTGAGTAATAAAGGGACAAATGCCACACCTCTAAGCACACACAAACAATTATGTGGGCTGTAGAGTAATAAAGGGACGAATTTCCAATACCAAAATTTGAATACCTAGCTCGCAAGATGGGGATTATATTCCACATCAAAATCCCCTGTTCCAGATTCTCAAAAAAAAAAAAAAAAAAAAAAAATCCCCTATGCCCACTTTCTATAAAATGTTAAAAATCTTCTACACTGTATTCCCCATACATCCTAGAAAGCATTGAAGTTGTAGGTGGCCATAAGTGAGTAAAAAAAACCAAAAACCAAAAACCAAAAACCAAAAACAAATAAACAAACAATTCTAATTTCCTATAAATTAAAAAGAAAATGTAAAGGATGCAATCAGTATTTATTAAATCAGTCATTTTCGAAGACGCCAATTGCCAAAAGCCCAAAATCAATGGTTTTTTTTTTTTTTTTTCCTAAAACAAAATTTGAAACTATCATAGTAGATTAAGTACCAAATCAAAAGTAGTGGTACTATCATCATCATCATGGACCCCATTTAAAAGCATTTTGTTTCAGATCAATGATCATTGTTTAAAATAATATAAAAAAAAAAGAAAAAAAAAAGAGGCTTACTAGTTACTATGTTTCAGGTGGAAATAGAAATAGATATTCGCCCCAAAAATATTGGTCAAGAAGCTGATGTGATGAATAAATTGTTCTGCTATAAGGCTTACCTTGTAGACGTTGTCATTTGTAAAAACATCCACAACCCGAAATATCATCCTATTCTATTTTACCATTTCAAAAAATTACTTTATTAATTATACCATACCATTTTACAATACACCTAATATCCCAAAACTTTATTTTTTTCCCATTTATTTAAGTTTTCTTTTTTAATCATTTTTTTACTATTTCTCTTTTTCTCTTCCTTTTCCTTTCTTTCTCCCTCAACCTTAGCACCAACCTTAACCTCTAGCAAACCCATACCCCACAAAATCACAACAAAAAATCACCCAAATCAACAGAAACTTAACCAACCATTAAAAAATCACCCACAGCCATGCCGATCTCACCGCCACAACAACTACCAAATAGCCACTGACCCAGTCTTCAAGCCACCGCTGCCGCCACTGTCACCATCCCCTACTTCTGCTACAGCCCGTCGTCGTCTCTATTCATCCTAAACCCATCTGTTCTCACCAACTCTTCCTCATCATCATCATCATCTTCATCGAAACCCACTACCAAACAAACCTAGCAAACACCGAAACCCACCATCAAACCCATTGGAACAAATCCCCCAACCCATCAGAAAAAATCACAACCACTAGACCTAAATCCAACCCCCCAAACACTACCCAAATCCAACCTAAATGCTGGAAACTCATGAACAAACTCACAACCTTCACGCTTCCACCACAGAAGCTAATCGAGCCTCCACGCCGTTGCCTCCATGTTGTTGAAGAAGAGAGAGCAGAAAGAAAGAGAGAGAGAAAGATAATGAAAATTATGAAATAATGAGAGAGGAGAGAGAAGAACCAAACCGATTAAAAAATAATTTTCGTTTATACCATTGTGCTACAGTGTCATCCTACCTTTAGGACGGTACTGTAGCACTATTGCAATTTTTTTTACAAGTTTGCATGTTTAGCTGTTCCATTGTTGAGAGTCATTGGGTCTAAATACTAAAATAAACTTACATTTTGGCATATAGCCTTTCCACTGCTAATGCTCTAAGAGCATCCACAGTAGTGGAGTTAAAAATTTAGCTATTTGGTACCACAAAAGGTTACTTTATCTATTTTACCTACACATATACAGTAATAATAGGTTTATTTTAACTTTTAACAAAATAAAATAAAATAAACATCACAATAAAATAAAATATCTACTACAATAAAATAATATATATACTACATACAACCATTACAGCCACACACACAACCGGGCAGGGAATAAGAAATTGTTTTTTTTTTTTTTTTTTAGCTCTAAGCTACAGTGCACATCTATATCTATAGATGTGCAGTGTAGCAATGAAGCTAAAAAAAAATAGCTATAGCTCCATTGCTAGATGGTGGTTTTTTGTGTTTTGGTGGAGCTAAAATAGCTATATAGCTTTTTAGCTCCACTGCTTCAAGTGCTTTAAGGAACTAAAAACATATTGAAATCATTAAAGTTTCACAGTGAGAATGAAAAGTGCAGAAGGAATGATGATGTAGATTCAAGAGCAGCAGAAGAAGAAATAATGTCATAGATATAATATTGAAGTTACGTAATTAGACTATCTTATTGTTCCCCAATGGCTTGAAATTAAACTTAATCTTTTTTTTTTTTTTAATTTAGAAGAAAATTTCGTATTAAATATTAGTTAAATGAATTCACTATCAATCAACGTCAATTTCTAAATTTCATATCTATGATTCTATATTACTATTCTTATTTTAAATTAAAATGGGCATGTTTCATATCAGATTATTGATGCTTTACCTACTTCAACCCGTAGATACTGCTAACTCACAAGTCCTAACTTATACAAACCAAAGTAAACAAAAAGTGGATACATAGCCACAAATCACACTATTGCTTAATTATATGGTCTTACACCTAACTGCTTACACCTGTTTATTGTTTGTGGGGTACTTAGGAATCAAATTAGAAACTCCAAGTCTTTCATTAATAATCATAACCTGTCAATGAAAACATTATGAAAGAGAAGAGTGTTGAGAAAGGCAATGGAGTAAGTGTTGGATTTAAACCCTCTCCACTGAGTAACCAGTCAAAAGAGCACACTTATTCTCTTATAAAACTGATTCCATTGAGTAACGACAATGGAATCAGTTTTACTTAAAAATTTAACTAGTACAAATAATTTAACATTCGAAGTTTTAGCCACTGATTGTGCGTGTGTTTGTGTGTATATTTGATGCATGAGAGTTTTAAAATCAAATGGTATAAAGTTAAATGGTAAAGTTTCGGGAAGTTTTAGGGGTGTTTGGTAGCATAGTTTTAACACATTTCAACACATTTTAAACAATATTATATGCATTTCTATACACTTTTTCACCCACATGTATATCAAAAACACCCAAATAACATAACTCAAACTATTCTTCCAAACACCCTCTTAACCTTTAAAGTTGGAAAAATTGCAAATTATACTCTTAAAATTTGGAGATATTTGAATTTTACACCTTAAAATTTCAAAATTTGAATTTTACTCCCTGAAGTTGGTAGGTGTTTGGATTTTACACCTTGACAATTTAGAATTTGCATTTTACCCCATAAATTTAGGGATGTTTGGATTTTACTCTCTAAAGTTTAGGGGGTGTTTGAATTTTATACTTTGAAATTTTAGAATTTGAGGGTGTAAAATCTAAACACCCCCAAACTTTAGAGGGTAAAATTCAAATTTTGAAACGTCAGGGTGTAAAATCTAAATACCTAAAATTCAAGACGTAAAATTCAAATTTTAAAATTTTAAGGTGTAAAATCTAAATACTCCTAAACATTAAGGGTGTAGTTTGCAATTTACCTTTAAAAGTTTTAAAACTCATTAGATCACAATTTTGTGCACTAGAATTTGCACACTCGTACAAACAATCACATTTTCTCTACTTTCGGCAAGCATAAGGAAGAGCTGAAGAAACCTTTCATTTTTTTGGTAAACATTAGCCCCATTTAGACTCTTCTTTTGGTTTACACTTTACAGCACTGTATTGTCATGACACATGACTCATGAGTCATGACTCGTGACTCATGTGGAATCATTTATTTACATAAAAGCCATCTCATATGTAACGAATATAAAGTATAAACAATTCTTTTTAAGCATTTGCGCCAATGAGTATATAATAGAAAATTGATTCAAATTTACACGCTTAAACTAAAAAATTATTTACATTAGTTAAGTTTAAATGGTGTAAATATCCATTGTTGACTTTTGATTTGAATTTTATATTTTACTCTTTTTTTCTCTCATCTTTATCTATCTTCCCCAGTCTCTTCTCTCTTTCACTCATTTATTCAAACATATAAATAATATTTTAATAAAATGTAGTGTAAAATAGATAATTTGACTTGAAATGATCATACAAAATAGATTATATTTATTTTTATTATAAAATAAGCTTAAATTTTTGAACGATTCAAAAGAAGGTTAAACTTTTATTTGGGTTAAGTTCAAGTTATACCTGGTGTAACTCTAAGTAATGTTATACCGTCCAATACATTTTTATAAAATTCGTATTTTGAAAATTTCACCGTTAAATTACATGTTCTATATGTTTTTAACACTCATGCTAATTTTCAAATCAATTGGATGTTATTTACCATTCGATTTATAAATTTATCTTTTATGTATTATTTTCAATTACGAAAATTTGAATTTTAACAATTAATTGACGATATATTTATTAATCTTTGATCACTTCAAAATTTTACAAGTATGAAAAAAATATATGAAAATAACATAATTTAACAGTTAATTTGTTAAAAATTATGCTCAATTAAAAAATATTGTCAAAATCTAACTTGAACTCAACCCTTTTATTTTTATTTTTATTTTTATTGTGAAGGGTTTAACTTCTTACCAAGTATCCTAGTTGAAACAATGAAACTGACCAACAAAAGCATTGGTGGTGACCTCGGACTACAAGGGTATTTTTCAATCTCCGAGAACTAGATCTGGTGTTACTTACCGCCATCATCATGGGCATCCCCAAACTCACAAGCACAGTCCCAACAACAATCATAGATCCACCGCATCCCTCTTCAGCGAGTACGTCACACGCCCCATTGATTGACGGTGATGCCGTACCAGTCACTTCCCAGTGGGTCCCAATCTGATACGGACACATATTCCTCTACAGGTTTTATCCCACTCGAGCCTCGATCTCCAAGATCACAGTCGGCGCGTGTAAAATCCACACCTTCACCTTCACCTTCACGGAGCGTACATTCCTAAATCCAAAACTTTTAATGTGGGACCCAATGTTTTTTTATGTGAAGCGCGAGATTCTGACACCTGGACCGACACAACCATCGCAAGCCCTTCAAGCATCGTATCTTCGTTTAACTTGACCGTTCTGACGACAGTAACAACGTTTGGGGCTCCGTTATAACGGCTCAACCGACAACGTGACGGAGACTCGCACGGCTTAAGATGTCGATATATTCGATAACTACTGTACAAAAGCAGAGCCAGTTGTACGTGCAGTTATCGCCAAAATACCGTCCCTTTTGACGGAAACTTTGGAATCTCAATTCTCAACAAACGCAAAGATTTTCTCACAGAGGAGAGGAGGGCATGTTTGATTTGCTGTGTTAATTATAAGTTACTACTAAAATGTATGTATGTTTTATAAAAAAAAATATAATTATCAATAGTTTTAATTTATGACGTTCTTGAAAAATTCAATTAATTTTGAAATGTGTAATATTTTTTTTCACACATAGATGATATATATAACCTTAGTTTTTTTATCAATGATGTTCTTGATATGAAACTTTATGGGGTAGGTTGAAAAAAATAGTTTACTAAATGGAAATGATTCAACGAGGACAAAATGCATTTCTCAAACCAAAATAAAAATTAAGGACAAATGCATTATATATACTAGCCTCGTCACACGCACTTCGTGCGTGCTATGAGGCCTTTTTTTTTGTTAGTGGTCCTATTTTGTAGAAAAAAAAACTGTGTTTTTTATTTTATTTTATCTCCTCTATATATTGAGAGGATTCAAAAAATTAGTTATTGTGTTTTCAACTTACAAAAATACTTCTAATTTAATTAACTTATTCTTATTCCTTAAAAATAAAAAATAAGGTTAAAACAGTAAATCAACAAAAACTAATAACAAAAAAGTGAAAAATAAAAATTGTCCACAATCCCCACTTTCTCCTAAAAAAAACCATCCCACCTTCTAAAAAAACTACCTATTCTACTAAAAAATGCCTATCCCAAGTTCTATAAAAAAATAAAACTACCCCACCTTCTTTAAAAAAAACCCACCCACGGTTTCCTTAAAAAATTAAAAAAAAAAACTGCCACATATCACATAAAAAAACAAAATAAATAATAAATAAATAAAAACTAGTATATATCATTTTTATTTTGAAAAAGTAATTTAAAAGTAGATAAAGTAATTTAAAACTTAACAGGAGAGTGGTCCTGTTTTTTAGGTAATGTTTTAGTGGGAGTTAAAATTGCAGTTTTACCGGATTGTCTTTTAGTTTTGTTTCTACTTAAACGTAGGAGTGTAGGGGCATTTTTAAACTAAAAAATGTGGAATCCAAATAAGAGAAGCCCCTTAAATAATAGTATAGATATATATATAATTTTTTTTTTAGATGGTCAAACACCCTAATAAGTAATTGGGACACGACAGTATTATTGAATCAAAGGAGTAACAGTTTGTCAGTTTTACCTTGTTTTCAAATAAATGAAAATTATCATATTATGTCCATTAGACCTTTAACTTTCCTTACCCAAAAAAAAAAAACTGACAGACTCAATTTCAGAATATACTAAAATAGTCGACTATAAGTGATATATACTTCTACCCACCACTTTTTGTATGGACCTATCATTTTTTACTATTCAAGATTGATTATTTTAATAAATTGTAAAATTAGGTGTATCCGTAGTATTATTAAAAAAGAAAAGGTCCCTTAATTTTCCTTTTTAGATGGGATTGATTTAATAAAAAATTAACAATGTGGTTTTTGGGTTAGAAGATAACATTTTAAATGCCAAAAATCTTGTAATTTAATAGCATTAGGTCTTTTATGGCTTAAATTCTCCTTCTCTAAATGTTTAATGAAACAAATTTTAATATTAGACCTTTGCGGTTTTCAGAAAAAATATTAGACCTTTGCGTGTTTTTTTTTTAATAGAAAACTTTTGTGTGTCTTTGGAGTAACCAAATTTTAATATTAGACCTTTGCCGTTTTCAAAAAAAATATTAGACCTTTGCGTTTTTTTTTATAGAAAACTTTTGTGTGTCTTTGGAGTAACCAAATCGTTTTTCTCTTTGATCAATTTTATTATTCAAAAACTGGTCTACTTCCCATTAAAAAAAAAAAAACTGGTCTACAAAATAGAAGTGTTTATATTTCTACTCACGATATTTAAAAAAAAAAAAAAATTTGATCCAAGGGTTTTTAGATTTTCAGTATGACGATTAGACTTTATTGACTAAATTAACTAACACAATTACCTTCGGTTTGGTAGTTTGAGATGTGGAATTTGTGAAATTACTAATTAGAGATTCTTCTATCTACTATACTAAAAAGAAAAGGAAAAATATTGATTATATTAATTATTTCTTCAACCCTTACAGATATCATCCCAACAATGGTCTAATTCATTGCTTAAAAAAAATTTCTTTGCTTTTTTTTTTTTTAGAATTGAAAATTCTTGACTCAATAGACCATAATGGGAATAATATAATAAGAAAACTATGATATGGTGACAACCCATTAATGTTTTTTTTTTTTTTGTTGAGAGAACAACCCATTAATTTTGATTGGGTTATGTGTGTGTGTGTATCTTCCATTAAAATTTTGTCAAAAAAAAAAAAAACTTCCATTATAAGTTGAGTATAAGAATCTTAGCACTCTTTCAAAGTTATCTTGACATAGAAAAATTTTTGGTAATGAATTTTTTTTTTAGTAAATTGTTATATCAAACCTAATTTTCCTGGTAAAAGCGACATGTTAATACTATATATTTTTATAAAAAAATTAGACATTAATTGATATAATTGAGCTACAATGCTCTTGGTTTTTGGCTAATAAATTTAGGATTGAAGTTTGCTTATTTTGTTTTTTGCTTTTTGCTTTTTTTAAAGAGTAATTTGGCATTGAAGTAGTCCTAATAATTATATCATTTAAATATTTTCCATATGGGTTACCTATAATATATCATTTAAATATTTTATTTTGGACAGAGTTTGGCTCCAACCACCCATAGAAAAATAACTTAACCTAACTAACCAAGTGAGTTATTTCTTCAAAAAAAAAAAAAAACCCAACTATGTTATATGCATTACACATAACAGGACACATGTCATTTTTCTATAGGTGGTTGGAGCCAAATTTTTATTTTTATTTTTATTACTGCCTCACTCTCTTTATGTAAGTGCAATAAATGCAATATCAAAATGCATGTGGAGAGGAAGAAGGAAATAAATGTTACCTTTTATGCAAGTAAATTGATCTTTAAATTTATAAGAGAACATTATTACTACTAACTTTGTTAGAGTGCATTATAATTCTTGTGTGTAATCACAATACCACTTAGCCATTATAGTAAATAATAAATAAATATACAGAGAATAACTCTCTCTCTCTCTCTCTCTCTATATATATATATTCATACTATTTTGGAAAAAAAGATTATATAATTTTGTAAGTATAAAAACCTTGTAATAAAAAAAAGAAAAAAGAAAAGAAATGGTGTTTCAGCTTTTGGTCATGAACTGATATTGAGTTAAATTGAATATAGATTAATATTGTGTTAGATACTTGATTGATCATGAGATTTTCAAATTTACGCCTCATACCAATGAATCCATCCTCAAATACGTCCAAGATAATACATACAAATTAATTTTTTTTATTCAAGATAATTCAAACAGATTAATGTATAATAATACAGATTAAGATTAATATATAGTAATAATAATATAAAATATATAATATGAGAAGCATTTTTTATATATTAAAGCCGAAATATCATGATATTGTTTTGATATTTAAGTAAAGAGAATCCCTAAATTAATTATTGAATCATGCTGTATGTATTTGCCTATCCGATAATCTGATTTGAGGCGAAATAAGCGGAAAATATCGCGAAAAGTGAAATGAATATCGCGAAATAAGTAAAGCACGACCAATAGCGGCGAAATAAGCGGATAATATCGCGAAATATTGTCGGCGTATCAAAAACAATCCCGAAATAAACCAACCAACGCGGCACAAACCCCCCCAAAAATCCATTAGATTAATCTACCACGTGTCGAACATCAACGGCCAGATCATTGACACGTGACAAGGCACATAAATTCCCAAGGACCCACCGTATCCCCCCACCTAGCTGGCTGGCATTTATTGGCTGAGACACCTTGAAATTAAAACCAGTCTTCTCTCAACTCTTAACCAAACCCAAGTCAAGCCCACCACCACCTTAACCTAACCACGGTTAATCCTCAAAGCCAAAGGTGATCCAGCGTTGTACGGTCACAGCTTTGAGAGAGAGAGAGAGAGAAGAGGCAAAAATTGCAAAAACACTCCTAAGTTTGGGTTAATTACAAAAACACCTCAAGGTTTCAATTATCCCACATATCCATATACTCCAAATTGAATTTTTGGAATTAACTTTTATTAGCTCTTATAGAAAAAAAATTACATGACTATCACGTAATTAGTGAGATGAATTAGTTGGTAAGTCTTCTTAACGTGACCACTTAAAATTATATGATTTTTTCTATCTATAAAAGCTAATGGTATAATTAGTCATTCAAGAAAATTTGGAAGAATAAATTTTTTCATCTATAAAAGGTAATGGTATTATTAGTCTTATTAGAAAAATTTGACAAGTATAAAAACCTCACCGTATTATAGGGAGAATTGAATCCAGATGTTCTTACAACTAATGCAAATAGGATGATATTTTTGCCAGTTATTTTAAGATCACAACGAATCTTATATCTATTTTCACAATTATTTTAATAGTAGACTGTAATTGGTTACCTGTCACAGTCGTAAAGACAACTGCTCAGAATCAGCCAAATAATATAGTTATTTTTATTTTTGCATTCAAGCCCAAAAAAGAAAAAAGAAAAACTTATAAGAAAAAAAAAACAAAGAAAAGAAAAAAAGTCCTTCTCTTTATGTTGGAGTCGCGTGTGTTCACGCTTGGACACCGCGTTGTTGAATTTTCCACAAATTATATAAATTTATAATTCATCGATTCCTTGTTCCTTCTCTGTCTCTGTGTCTCTCTCTCTTTCTCTCTTTAACCTCCCCCCTATATATTTATACTCGCGCTGGTGAACTCGCTCCGGCGAATCGGGCCAAAAATCTCGCCGGCGAATACACCGGATCTTCGAAGATCTTCAAATTCACGATCTCCCATTGTCGTTTCGGTACCAAAATCTGCCTATAAATACTAAGATCTTATTCGCTCTTTATTTTCCTTTCCCAGTTTGCTTCTTCTTCTCGAATTGGGAAAAAAAAAAAAAATCAGCGATGAAGATCGAAAAGCCTTGTGAGTGTAATGCACATGGTGAATTATAGCGTTCCTTTTTAGGGTTCTAGAAATCGGAGAAAAGAATCTGTAAAACAATGGCGGTGGTGATAATTGTGGTCAGATTGGGTGAGCTTTATAGTTAGATTATTAATATTTTTTTTGATTATTATTGTACAAAATTCAATTTTGTTTGGGGAAAATTTAGGGTTTGAATTTTGATTGCATGGGGGAAAGTGGAGCGAGATGTGTAGGATAGAGAGGAAAAGCTGTGAATTTGAGAATAACAGCAAGAGAGAGATGGGGTTGAAGGCAATGGGAGGGGTTGAGAAGCTGAGGAGTTCAATGTCGGTGTCGATGTCGAGGTCGAGAATGAAGCTATGGATGATACGCGCTACGACGTCGGTTTTGCTCTGGACTTGTATAGTTCAGTTGACGGCGTTAGGGGATTTGTGGGGTCCTAGGGTTTTGAAGGGTTGGCCCTCTTGTTTTTTGCAGGACTCTTCTTCTTCTTCTTCCTCCTCCGCCGCCGTTAACAACGCCGTTACCGTTCCGTCTGTTCCGCCGCGAGTTCTTCCACCCAAAAGTGAGTTCTTCCTTTGCCTTTTGTGTTTGATTGAATTTAGTGGGTATTTTGAATTAATTGAAGTAACAGACTTAGTCTTGTTTGGAATTAGTATATGGGTTTAAGTTTGAATTGTATTTTTCGATATTGAAAATGATTGGTGGAGGTTGTTTGATTACATTGGCTTTTGTTTGTTTAATAAACGGTTTTAATTTTTGTGGATAAGAGTCATAAGACTAATATAATAAAAAGGTGGATTGTCTGGGGATTTTCGAAGTGTAATTTTCTGCGTTTTCATTAGCTGATTTAAGGTAGAGAAAGAGATGAGGAGTTTTTAAAAGCTTTTGTCTCTGTCGTTTTCTGGGTATTTTGAATATTGGGGAAAAAATTGAATTCATGATTAAAAAAAAAAAGTATGCATGTGGCCGACCCTCACTAATCTGTTGAGGATCCATGATCGACCCCAAAAAATATTGGGACTAAGGTTTTTGTTGTTGTATCTCTGGTTGTGTTCCTAGTCAGTGTCGTTGTGGTGACTTCTATGTAAGCTAATAACATTGTCGGAACTACAGGAGTGTTTGCATATGTGTTCATTTCAGTCCTTGGCATGCATTGATTTTCTTAGGCCCTCTTTAGTTCTTTATAATATATAATTTTCTCTTTAATTGGTGAATATAACATTCGAGCTGAAATTTATCGTTTATCTTATAGGGGTTTATAAGAACAATGGTTATCTGATGGTCTCATGCAACGGAGGACTCAATCAAATGAGAGCAGCGGTGAGTTGTTAGTGAAGCACACCTTCATTTGCATATAACCTTATTTGGGGTGATATGGGTACCTAATATGTGGAATGGAAAGGTGTACATATAGTGATCAGTCTTATATTTTTTATGTTTACAGATTTGTGACATGGTTGCTATTGCAAGATATTTAAACGTCACACTTATAGTACCTGAGTTGGATAAAGCCTCCTTTTGGGCTGATCCCAGGTGTGTAAACTTTTCTCTCTTTTCGTATCTGAAGCTAATGAATGTTTCCAAGTTTTAAAAGAATCTATAACTTTTCTCCAGATGGATTTTATTTCTTACATTGCAAGTGCATGTTTGTGGATTAATTTTGCAGTGAGTTCCAAGACATATTTGATGTGGATCATTTCATTACGTCCTTGAGAGATGAGGTTCGAATATTGAAAGAATTGCCTCCTAGGCTCAAGAGGAAAATGGAACTAGGGAAAGTTTATTCCATGCCCCCAATCAGTTGGTCTGACATATCTTACTATCATAATCAGGTTAGTTTATATTTTTAGTCAAGAAAACAATAAAAACAAAAACCAGAACATTGCAAGTTGCAACACTCACCACGTCCTTGAAAAAGCCCCTACAATAGCAGGCCTGGATTTCCAATCATTTAACTTGATTTTATTTTTCTCATGAAGCTCTTGATATCCTCTTTTTATTTTTTTAATTTTTATTTTTCTTGTTATGATTTGAATCTAGAATTTATTCCAATCCTTTGCAACGATTCTTCGATTTATATTATCATACTTGTCCAGTAATGATCGTTTTCATTTGTTGAGACTACTATTTGCAAAGTAATTGTTATTGTTTGTGTATTTGTTATATAGATTCTTCCTCTGATATGGAAGCACAAAGTTGTACATCTGAATAGAACTGATGCTCGACTGGCCAATAATGGTCAACCTTTGGAGCTTCAGAAGCTGCGCTGCAGAGTAAATTTTAGTGCTCTGAGATTTACTTCTCAGATAGAGGAGTTGGGTAGAAGGGTTATCAATCTTTTAAGGCAAAATGGCCCTTTCCTAGTACTTCATCTTAGATATGAAATGGACATGTTGGCATTTTCTGGCTGCACTCAAGGTTGCAACAATGAGGAGGTGGAGGAGTTGACTAAAATGAGGTGAGCCATTCATATTTCTTAAAACAAGCTATTGGCGTCACACATTCTGACTTGAAAATTAAGTTTTATCGTCAGTCCATCTCATATTTAACATACATTTTTCAGGTATGCTTATCCATGGTGGAAAGAAAAAATAATAAATTCGGACTTGAAAAGGAAAGATGGTTTGTGCCCTTTGACACCTGAGGAAACTGCTCTTACACTGAGGGCGCTGGACATTGATCCTAGTATCCAGATTTATATAGCAGCTGGTGAGATCTATGGTGGAGACAGGAGAATGGCAAGTCTTGCAAAGGCTTACCCAAAATTGGTAAGTAGTTGCAATGAAAGCTGAGGTGGATTCCCGGAATTTTTGGTACTCGGTCATTGTTTGTGTTCTTGTCTTTACTAATCGGTCATTGTTTGTGTTCTTGTCTTTACTAATCGGTCATTGTTTATCTTCTTGTCTTTACTAATCGGTCATTGTTTATCTTCTTGTCTTTACTAATCGGTCATTGTTTGTGTTCTTGTCTTTACTAATTAGCCTTGGGTTGTTAATACAGGTCAGGAAGGAGACCCTGTTGGAACCATCTGACCTTAGGTTTTTCCAGAATCACTCATCCCAGATGGCTGCATTAGATTATCTGGTGTCACTGGAGAGCGATATTTTTGTTCCCACATATGATGGAAACATGGCTAAAGTTGTTGAAGGCCATCGGAGGTATTGTTCTGCTGAGAATTCAGTTCTCTTTTGTTTATATGAAATGTTATACTGTAATTGCTTAACCAATGTAGGGTTATTTACACCCCCCCTCTCTCCCTCTCCATAACTGAATATTGAATTCCAACCACCGGTGGTTTTGACGTCACAAATTTTGTTTTCTCAGAGACTATGTTTTGTGTATGACCCTGAAAGTAGGATACTTGTTTGACTCTGAAAAGATTTTCAATCTTGCACTTATTTAATTGATCGGAGGTTATTGATTGTTAGTTGATTGATAATTTACTTGCATGATTGTTACATCAATTGAAATATGCTTTTGATGTGGTGTCATTATGTCATGGCCTGTACTTTTTGATATGTACTTCGAGATATCGCTGTCAGTATGCTATGGCCTAATTTTTTTTAATGTTGTCTATACATTTCTTCTCATCTTCTCATCTGTTTTTTCAATGCTTCAGATTTCTTGGGTTCAAGAAGACGATTCTGTTGGATAGAAGACTGCTGGTCAGTTTGATAGACCAGTACAATAGTGGATCACTGAGTTGGGATGAGTTCTCATCAGCAGTGAAGGATTCTCATGCAGAACGCATGGGAAACCCAGTGAAAAGGTTGGTGATCCCAGACAGGCCTAAAGAAGAGGATTATTTCTATGCCAACCCACAAGAGTGTTTGCAGCCATTGGACGAATCATTGTCATTGAGTAGTACGTGATCTATATGTTAGGAGATTGTGACATTGATCAGTGTTCTGCTACAGTGCTAGCCTTTCAGCCATGGAGCTGTAGATAGGTTTCTACAGAAGTACAGTGATAATGAAGGATTTTGTTTTGAAGAGGAGATGATGAAGATTATTGGGAGTGGTAAAACTACAAGAAGGCCTGAGAGGATCTATGGAAGCAGCCTGGGAAACAATATTGTCTTTTACATATGCCAATAATCATCCAATTAATGTATAGAAGCTACCTTGTCATTTACAGGGTGAGAGCAGATTGATCTGCATTGTACACCGGGGGGATGCAAATATAGATTTGGTTTACGCAAAGATGTAGATTCATGGAAGGTTAATCCCTTATCCTTCCATTTTGCATTTTTTGTTTCGTTCGGATCAGCCATGGTCTTCTGATTTCCTCTCAGCATATATAACATTTTAATTTTATCAGTTTACACAGATTATTGCCACTCTCCTATTGCATGGTGGTCCTATTCCATGGAATCATAGGCTGCGGTGTTTATGTACTTCTTACAAGTTACTACATTAATTTTATATGCTCGGGAAATGTTCAACACTTCTAGTTAAATACATACATATATATATATATATATATATATATATAGATGAAGGCTCTATCATTATATTTGAGTGGCTTTAATAAGTTGGGGTGTTGTGTTCATCCACTTTCATTAGACTTTGTTGGGTTGTGGAGGAAGTGTGATTCTCTCTTTAGAGAAGCTACGCATCATGAAAATTGCGTCTGATAATGACAAGGCAACCAATACAGCCAGTCAAACATGATCATCAAGACCACTCTGGAATTTTTGGATTATTAATTATTCCTTTGCTGTCATTCATGGTAGGTATTGAATCATCTGGTGGGCTACAGTTTGTAATCCTTTTTGAACCATAAGAAGCAATCTATAAGTGCTAATATAGAATGTGGAAATTTTGTGGATATATGTGTGTGTGTGTGTGTGTGTGTGTTTGATTTTTATTACTAGTATAATGAAAGAAAAGGAGAATATAGAATTATCTATATTTTAAAGAGAGATAAAATAGAATGGAAATACACAAGGAGATTCGTTGTGGATGTGAAATGATTGGGTGTGGTCCTTTACATGATTAGCTCAGCTGGCAACTTTGGCGTTTGGTTTTGCTACTTTGCTTTCTAATGTTTTTCCCTAAGGCTCACGGCACAGTAAGTTCGTGTTGGGATATGCATTAGCTTCCATTTGTGTCAAAGACAACACCTATCGAGAATGTCCCACCTGGGTTAATTTGATAGCAAAGTTTTTATCCTAAGATACTTGAACTTTATTACGGTGATTGATGATGTTGATAAAGATGCTTTAATGAAGGATTATGATAGGTAAAAAGACCGACAATGCTTTCTTCTCCAAGAGAGGCCATGAATGAAGTAAATTGATTCATTTGATGCTTTACTAATAATGTGTAATCATTGGAAAATACAGTGGAGTTTCCTTAATAAAAGTTTTTTTGTCCCAAAAATTTAGTCTATTTTGGGTGTCAAACACCCTTTAGAATCTGTCTGGTAGTGCGTTGAATGTGGACTAAGCATGGGCGTATTCATTTCTTAAAGTAATTTACAAACTAGTTTCTGAAAATCTGACCAAGTACTCTTCAAAAAAAAAGAAAATCTGACAAAGTAGGCTTAAAAAACAATATTGCAACATATCATCTCGAAAAATCACACACACACACACACACACATATATATATATATATATATAGTGCATTTGTGCCTAAAAGATTGATTACAAATAATCCTAGTTGAATGCCTGTGCATTTAAGAAATTATATAATATATAATTTATTTGAGAAAAAATAACTTAATGAAATATTATTCCATAAAATAAGAAGAAGGTGAATGTATAATTTCAGAATTATCTTCAAATGTAAGAATTAGCCGCTTCAAACGCCTTTGTGCCACAAATTTTTCTATTATATCTTTCTAAGCCATGCTTATATATAATAATTATATATTATCCCAACTATATACAGAGTTCCATTTTTGACTACTAAACAAAACAATTTAAAAAATAAAGGTCATCTAAAAACTAAAAAATAGAAACAAAAACAAAGGAGAAATACATACTTGTACCAGTGATATATAAAGTAGGTAAAAATGACCAATTCTGTTGTTTTCAAAGAGAGAGAGAGAGGGCAAATAAGTTTGATATGATTGCAAATTCAACCAAATATTTTAAATAGTTGTCCCAAGTGTCTCTTTTAAGATTAAGCCATGTGGCTACTTAACTAAAAAATATATTTCCATCTTATGAGAAAAAATTCATATAACAGAAGTATAATGTGAATTGGTCAATACCTAAGTATTGTACTAAGTCTTCGTCTTAAAAAAAAAAATAAAATGTATACAATAAATTGGTCAATAGTATAATGTGAATTGAGAGTGTTGGGATGTGACATTTTTCCTCCTTTTAGAATGATCCTATCTATTATTTTAAGTTATGCATCAAGTTCATAATTATTTGTAATTTAAAACGAATTTTTTTTGGCTAGAAGCCTTTTATTTCAACTTGAGAATGAAGACATCTAATCTAAGGTTTAAATTCTCCACCCCAATTATCAATGTATCAAAATTTTTTTATTAATCATTTAACAAACATGTCGGCTATTTTTCATAACATGTTGAAAGAGATATTTTTGTTTCTTTCTAAATGTTGAATTGTACCCTTAACTTCCACCCACTTTAATTGTTGGAACCATAATGATAGGTCAAAAAATAAAGCCACTTTGATTTTAGACTGCATCATATATTTTACACAATTGTTGTATAGATTTATTTTAGTATATGAAAAGATTAATAAAAAAAATTTCACAAACCAGAATAGCTAGTATTTTTCCGAGGGCAACTTCATCTGTACCTTCAATCCATGGCCAACATCATCGTGTACATTGATAAATTCCTTGCATCACAACCTATGGTGTAGTCATAGAATTGAAATTTCTTTAAATGTGAAAAGTAATGAAAAGTTAGGAGTATGGTATTTGACATAAGAAGAATAAAAGTGGTGGTTCTATCGAAAAAGAAAAAAAAGAGAAGAAGTATATTTAAAAACAAAATTTAATTAACCGTAATAGATTTTTAATATTAGATAGATATACTCACTACATTTGTTCATTCATGCTTATTAACCTATCAACCCATCGTTTTTTGCTGAGTGGAATTTTCACATGTTAAGAGGCAAGGTAATAGACCGATCCACTTATTAGCAAAATATGCTTTAGGTATTTTTGATTTCTTGACTTAGATGGAAGAGAATCCTTACTTTCTAATGCAAGCTCTTATCCATGATGTATCTGTCCCATGTAATTCTTAAATAAAATTTTAGTCTTTCTATATAAAAAAAAAAAACTTATCAACCCCTTGGAGAGTTTTGTTTTGTTTTTTATTTGAGGATTAGTTATATTTTTGCTGTTACGTTATGCAAGCTTTATCTTGGTTTATTTATTATTATTATTATTATTTTTACTTCTATTTCTACTGGCAGCAATATTTATCTTTCCCCCTTTCTTTTTAATGAAGTTGAACAACCATAATGTTTCTCAAAAAAAAAAAAAAAAAAGTTGAACAACCATAAAAAATTTTCCTATACGAAAAAAAAAAATGACAAAGCCCAAAAACATTTAAGCTCTGTTTTAATTTCTTTATTTTTGAGAATCAATAAAAACATTTAGACAGATTAGTGCTATCAATAATTAATCTTTTCAGTCTATCCAAATAATTAATAGAGCAGTAAAGGCATATGGGTACCCATCTTATTATTATTATTATTATTACGAAAGCAAAAAAGGATAACTATAAAATTTTAGCATCACCCATCTTTTCTCTGTTAATGATAATCTATTAATTCTGTCAAGCCACTAGAGTTGAATGCCAAAAAGTTTTGGAAAATTACTCTAAAAATATCGAAGGCATATGGATATAAGATAAACAAAGAGAACATAAATATATGCTTCAATTATGAGTGATGGACAATCACTTTTACATTGACTTACTAATTATTGGCAATCACATTAGAATAGTAGCAAAAATTGTGTTTCTAGACTTTCTCATATAAAAGGAGTTACAAAACAAGTTTTTTTTTTTTTTTCAAAATATATCCAGGACCAATTGAGGGCGAAACAAAGTGTGTATGTGTATATATATATATTAAGAAACTTGAAGGAATAAAACTATTTTAAATCCTAAAATTTGTTAAGTTTATGTAAGTTTCATAGCAATTATTTTTGGCCTTTCCGTCAAATATTTTAAATATCTCTAAAGGAATAATAACATAACTAAATTAAAAATTGACACATCATCAATTTGTTAGGAATTAAGACCGATCAATTCTTTTTTTTTGTTTGAGAATCAAGACCTCGATGAAGTATTATTAAATCAACCAAACACCGATCAATTTAATATTAAGAACAAGTGATTTTTTTTAACTCGAGAGACTAAAATTGATTATTAACTAACGTTAAAAAAAAAGGAACAGAATACTTTGACGTAATCCAAATTTGGTGGTATAATTAATGGATAGATGACAGGAAAAAACATGAAGGACTCAAGTGGTGACGTTTTCACTTTGAAAAAGTATTACTTGGCCTTCATTTGGACAAGAAAGGATCCAAAGCAACAAGTCTCTAGATATTGCCTGGTTCGATAATACCAATGTTTTAAAGTTGGTGAAACATTATTAATGGTGAGTTCATACAGACCTTTTAAAAACTCGTGGAGATCCCAATATTATTATTATTATCATTTTCTATTTTTAAATGATATTTTCTCGTTTACTATTTTAGATTGTTCATCTTGAATGATCCAAGAACCACGTAGGACTAAGTAAAGAGGACTGTGACACTCTACTTAGAATATTTACTACTCACTAACACTAAATTTAGTAGTAGAATAGGATTAATAATTATCAAACATTGCTTTCACACTACATCACAATCGGTGAAAAGGTGTTTTTAATTGCCACGTTCAAATATTAAAGAAAGGGAAACAAAGCTACTTTACAAATTTAAGAAGAAGAAAAAGCCATCCTTCAAACAAGAATTAGGTGGAAAATGTCAAAACTAAGACATAAATGCTTGAGTTCTAAGCAAATAGTATTTGATTACAATCCATTTGACAAGTCTTTGTTCTCGACGCCGGTAAGAACCATAAAGAAAGAATGGATGGTGACAGTAAGCAAAATCAATTTTAGCAACAAAAAAAAGTCAAAATCAAGCCCTTAGTTTACTTTAAGATTATGATTTTTTTTTTTCCCCTCTTGGGTTTAGTAACAAGACTGAGACTCCCAAGTTAATCAAATGAGGAACATACTGTAGTTGAGCAAATAATGGTTGAAGATGATATCAAAGATTTTCACTTGATCCAATGTATTTCATTTTTTTGATGGAACACATGATCCAATGTGATTCATGATTTAAATATTATGGGGTTATTGATTAGTGTTCCACCAAAAGAGGAAATTGGTAATGTGGGGTAACTTTGAAATCTTAAAATTAGATTATGTTATTCTCCTAAAAATCAAGTAAAATCTAATGTAGCAATTTTTTTTCGTCTTTTCTGCTTCTCAAGGAACATCAGGGGCCTATTAAAAAAGAAAATAAAAAGGAACATCAGGGGAACTAGCCGCCTGTTACTGTTAGGCTGGATATCTAGTAATTAATATTTCTAAACCAGCCAAAAAAATTTATAAAATAAAAATGAAAATCAGGGGGAGAGGATCCAAAGTATGTTTATGAAAGAAATATAGTTCATATGGGCCCAAAAAAAAGAAGAGTGGGCGTCTGTCTCTTAGAAATATTTCGTCTGGCCCACATGGAGAGTACAAATTTTCTGAAAGTCCAACTCAGAGAGAGAACAGAGGCTACTAAAAATTGAGAAAACACCACATTCGAGAGTCTTTACAAAGTTCTTTTTAATTTAAAACTTTCCCCCAAAAAAAAAACACCTTTTTGATATTTCTTTCCAAATTCCCGAAATCACATTTTGATCTGATAAATGTGTGTTTTTATCCCAATCAGCAAGGCCAAAAGACTTTTAAAATGATAATAAATTCTTACAATTATTATTATCATGAAACCGACATAAAAAATTTAAATCCTATTGTACTTATAATTAACTAAATAAATAACTAAGAAAAAACAAATTTTTTCTAGGAAGTACTAAAATAATAAAGTCACACATTTCACAAACTTCCTATTACAAGCCATTTATAAGCTTCAATTTTCATTCTTCTATCAAATCATAGTACAAACTAACTATTAATCTCCCATTTCACTCTTCCAATCAACTTACATTATTTAACCAGAATACAATTACAAAAGGGCCTAACCTTTGTAGTTATAAATTGATGTTATAAATAACAAATATTATACACACACTAATATTATTATTTTCGTGTGTATTTTAATAAGTATTACTGTTTACTAAAAAAAAAAAATTACAACAATCAAATTTATGGAATGAGATTAGGTGCACCTGATGCAATACTTATTAACGGCTGAAATTGAAAGTTGTGAAGTTGAGAAAGACAACTTAATTTCAACCATTAAATAAAAAAGTTTAAAATAAAATAAAAAAGTAAACGTTAAAAAGTGAAAAGGGTGAAAATATTTTGAAACGTGGAGGTTAAATTTTTTCAGGGTGTGTTCTCTATGTTTATGTTTGTATAGTACCAAAAGCTTGATTAAATTTAAAAAAAACAAGAAATTGTAAGGAAAGTAATTTAGGATAGCATGAAAATAGAAAAGGCTCTATATACTGACTTTGTTATTTGGATAAAATTGTTAATTTATAGACAAAAATGCAAAACTGACCCTCTATCTTTCAATGTTTTTCATTTCAGTCCTCTAATTTTAAGTTTTGTCATTTCAGTCTTCTAACTTTCAATTTTTGTTAATCCAGGCTTCTATTAGAACTCAGTTAAGATTACCGTTAAACTCACTGAGAAATGACCGTTTACCCTTCTTTTTTTTTAAAACAATTCAGAATTAAAAGAAAAAAAAATCTGCAAACTCGATCTGTAAACCCGACATCTTCTCCGAACAGATTTTCAATTTTCAATCTCAACAAATTTTCGTCTTTGTTTTTCTTTTCACATTTTCTCAATGACCAAACGGAGAGGAAAGAAAAGAAAGTGAAGGAAAAATTTAGAAAACCAGAAAGAAGAAGAAGGAAAAAAACAATGGGGATTCCACAAGCAATGGAGGCTCTGAGCGAGAGAGCTGCGGCCATAAGAGAGTCACTGCAGAAGAGCCAAACCAGCACCGAAAACATGGTTGCCATTCTCGGCTCCTTCGATCACTGCCTCTCTGCTCTCGAAACTGCCATGCATCCCACTCAGGTAAATTACCATTTCCCATGTTCCTCACTGTTTGGTTCCCGGGAAAGTAAAAGGAAAAAACTTACATTGCTGAAACGAAAGGAATGTGAAAGAGAAAGGCGTGAATTTTCATGGTTTGTGATGGTTTTGTTTGTAAATACTTGAAAGCAATGAAGAAAATGGCTTTTTTAGGTTTGCTCTGTTTATCATTGCTTTTACATAATGAGATCTACGCCACCATGCTTTAATTCCGAATTGCTTTTATAGATTTTTTTTTCTTCTTTTAATTCCGAATTGTTTTTTTAAAAAAGAGAAAGAGGGTAAAACGGTCATTTCTCAGTGAGTTTAACGGTAATCTTAACTAAATTCTAACAGAAGGCTGGATTGACAAAAATTGAAAGTTAGAGGACTGAAATGACAAAACTTAAAGTTAGAGGATTGAAATGAAAAACGTTGAAAGTTAGAGGGTTAGTTTTGCATTTTTGCCTAATTTATATATAAATTGTTTTTTTTTTTTAGAGAGTTTCAACCTATGGTGTCCGCTCCTAATGGTACTCTTTATTATCAGACCAAGACACCAATCAGTTTTTGGTGTAGACGGGGATTGAACTCCAGATCCCTTATTCAACCATTAGAGACTTTATCAGTTGAGCTAACTGGAACCCATGTAAATTGTTGTTGCTGGTATGTGAAGAGGAAGAAAATCGTAATTGTCCATCCTATAGATGATTACAATGGACATCAAATGAGTCTCTCATAATGATTTGGGTAACAACCAACACGTTAGACAAATTCAAGTGTAATCGATGGATCAATGGGCAAAAGATAATTGAAATCTCTAACATCCCACCATTTATGGTAAACAGATCCAAAATCATAAAGAGAGGCATTCATTCCCATTAATGAGGGCAAAGACCTATAAAAGAGAAAGATGAGAAAAGAAAGGTACGAACACTCGGATACTAAATTACACTAGCCAATATTGATTCTCTGAACAATTGAGCCTTTTCCTTTTGATTATATCATCGGAGGCCCTTTGGCTTGCATCACATCAATGTATTCCTTATTTCTCCCTTTTTTGCAAAATTGACTGAAGCTGCTGCCTTTCCACAGTCTACTCGTATTGACGAGAAATTCAACCTACAATTTCACACATCATCATATGAATTTGTATCTCTTCTTGAACAACAGTATGATATGGATCATTCTTAGATTTCTTGCAATCATGCTAATGTAAACTCATGAAAACTTTGACAACCTATAAACATTGTCTTAGTTGTAAGTTTAAGGTGAAAAGTTTCTTTCATTTCATATAATGAGGAGGTGAAGGTAATTAGCCTAGTGGTAGTTTTAGTAAGTGATGTGAATAAACATTGTTTATTTTTAGGGTAATTTGTAAATTACATCCTTAAAGTTTAAGGGTATTTGGATTCTACACATTAAAGTTTTAGAATCTAGATTTTACCCCTTGAAGTTTGGAGGTATTTGAATTTTACACCCTAACGTTTCAAAATTTAGATTTTACCCTCTAAAATTTAGGGGTGTTAAATATTAATAGCCTGTTCAGTACTAAATATCCCTTCATGTTAGAAATTTTTAATCAATATACTGTTTCAAAGTAGGGCTCTCAAAATGATGTTCACAAATTACTACCGGGCAAAATTTCCTTCTACTGAGTCACTGACTAATGGAGAATGAACTTAAAGCTATTTCTACAAAGTAAATCATAGAATTTAAGCAAAAATTTCTTTTGAAGTCCACAATGCTTTTACAAGGGGAGGAAGTATCATTTAAAGAATGACATTTTCAATCAACAAGAGGTCGGATCTTGGTGCAATGACTAGTGCTTTTTGCCCAAGCAATAAGTCATAGTTCAAATTTGAGAATTAGCCTCTCCAAAAATTAGTGCAAGACTGTCTATTGAACACTTTTTATTAACTTCACAAAAATTTGAATCTTATGTAATGGGTACAACCTTTTCTTAGATTGTATACATGCTAAAAGGTTTATTCCTATGCTTCCATTCGACCATTCATATCTATATGCATTAGGATCCCGATTATTAGAAGAAGAATTAGGCCAAAAATTAGGATACATTATGGGAAAATAAGACTTCCAAAGCAAATGATTCTTAAAAATTCCAACTCCTGGCTTGACGTGGAAATGAGTTCAAAACTCATGCTTAAGTGGCCTAGGAGTAGTCAAAGCTGACAAGGGCTGGTACGAAATGGGGAATCAGCATCTCCAAGACTCCAACCATCTTATCAAAACTATTATAGCTATAACACATATATACTAATTTAGAACAAGGCGCCAATTGTCAACAGTGTGAGTTGCT
The DNA here is from genome assembly GCF_040712315.1 of Castanea sativa. Classification (NCBI taxonomy): domain Eukaryota; kingdom Viridiplantae; phylum Streptophyta; class Magnoliopsida; order Fagales; family Fagaceae; genus Castanea; species Castanea sativa. The sequence continues at coordinate 33,412,357 of NC_134016.1, read as the reverse complement.
TCTTCTCGAATATTGCAGAACTGCTGAGTAAGCTGAAGGCAAGCAAGCCTAGGGACATCAATAAGAAGGATATGGTCCATGTTATCTATAATATATTACATCAAATAATTGGAGTCCAGATGTAACCTATCAGGGTAATGGTCATTTAAAGATCATGCCACAAAAAGTGTCAAAACTTTTGCATCACCAAAGTGCCTACTCTGGTAGTTCAAGTGTCGCAATAGTGTGTACATTTAATGTTATCCTGTAAATTCACAGTTTGTCTAAGAACGAGTGGTTTACCTTAAAAAAACAAAAGAGTCAAGAGACCCAAGTAATCGTGTAAATTACACACTTGAGATGCTAATGGCCTTCAACAGTCATGTCCTGTTCTTTCGGCTTGTCACTAGTTGTGTTGCCATCAGTAGGACATGATCTCAGCTGATACAACTGTGGTTGAGGATGAGATGAAATGCTTTCTGCATCAGATGCCAATTTAGGTGGAAGTTGAGGTACTGACTTATTGGTGTTTACAGGGTGATTATCCATCTGTTTAAAAGGTAGTAGCAGTACTTATGTCAGATTCTACTGGGTTCTGTGCACTCCCAGCAATGGTTGGAGAGACAGATATTTTTCTCATCAGACTTCCCAGGAGCAGATCCACTATTTACACCTTGTGATTGACCAACATAACTCTCTCCTGGTCTGTGATTGTTTCTCTGTTTCAAACTATTAGGTTCCAGCAATGGTATGGATCGCAGCACAAGAAGATTGAAAGGAAAATTGAGAATAATAAACTGAACCAAAAAAAGAAAAAGAAAAGAAAAGAAAAGAATAGACCTAGCTAGGAATAACTACCTAGCCAAAAAGCTAGGAATTAATACCTAGATAACTAGGAATCAACACCAAGACATTGGAAAATTCCAACGACAAATTTTATTCATCAATCATATGTGTTCATAAGAAATCAATCAAATCCCTTATTAAAACCTCAAAATAAAATTCAAATCCCATAATTTAAATCAGTAACAATATGCTGTCTGCACCAACTTTCTCGAGGTGGTAGAGACTCGACCTCATCTAGTATAGCTTTAGGTAGTACTCTAGCAAGTTAGAGTCTAGCTACTGATATTTGTTTTTTGATAATCCATGTGCTGTAGAAAACTGGTTGAGTTAACACTTTGAACTGTCTAAAAGTAAACCACTCGACCCTAACATGTGTTGACTTTGTAATAAGATCTATAGGCTTCATAGATATGTAAGCAATCTTCAAATTAATAAAAACTGTTGGGTGTAAACTGTATCGCAGGGGGAATGTATTCTTTGTTTGATGCCTCTTCAAACTCTTTTAGGCTTATTGGGTTTGAGTTTCTTTGGCCGCCTCTCTAGGTTGTGATAACAAACACTTAACTTCACTCATGTACGATGTCTCAACTTCTTTAGGTGTGTCAACATGGATGTTCATTGTTACTCACACAACAGGAGTTACTAAGTCTTAGAATTAACATGATTTGAATAGTCTAAACTATCCCCTAGAGCTGTATCTCAATTGAAATGGGCTTGGTAGCTTTGCTTAGGAGGTAGTGTACCCTCAACGTCAACATTATCACCTCCCATGCATGTGGGAAGCTTCACGTGGCATGCCATGCACAGATTATCCAATTGGGGGAAGCATCTACAAATTTACTTTTATTAATTGTGATAATTTATAAAAGTATATATATATTCATTTTGTTTAATTTATTTGTCTCTTTAGTTTACTAGAAGTTATTGGTAATCTAGAGTCAATTTCATATACTGGTGTACCGTTTTAGAATTATCGTTATTAATTTATGTATTTCTATACACATATATATGTTTGTGTTTATATATGCAAGTATAATTTGTTAATTTTTATATTTATGAACATGAAATTTAAAATAAACATATTATAGGTTTCCAAATTTAAAAAAAAAAAAAAATTTTATAAGCCAAAATATTAGCATAAGTAAATTAACCTAATATATTAGCTTAAATAATAAATTTTTAACTCTTTTTTTTTCTTCAATTTTTTTTTAACTTTTTTAATTTTATTTTTATTGTACCTAAAACTTTCGAAATATTCTCATTATTGCTGGAACAGGTCAGTATAACTCAATATTTTACTCGATACATTTTAGAAGAATATCATGACCGATTTAATATATTTTTCCATTACTGTATTCCTTGAATTTGTGGTTAGGCATTGCAGTACTCCTGGCATCTCTAGTTACTGGCACTGCTGGTCCTCACCGTCCCAAATTTCATAAAAGGTTAGTTAAAATTATCTCTTGATTTTTTTATTTAATCGTCTTGTCTTGAGTACAATGGTTATGAGTGCAGTTAATAGTATTTGATTATTAGTCCAACTAGTTGTTAATCTGTGCGATGCATGGGCACGCTGCTAATTACAACATTAGCATATAAACAATAGTAATCGCATGAGAACAATGAAAGTGATAATTTATATTTTGTAATATTATTAAAAGAGCAATTCAAAAAGTGAACTCTCTATTGTAATGAATAGTTTATGTTCAAAAGTAGTTACAACATGTTATAAAAAACGTGAAGTGTCCCAAACCTTTTTCTAATAAGTGAACTACTCCCAAACCTTACCAAACCTAAAAGAAAATTACGAAAGAAAATCTTAATCAAATAATCATTCATATGAACAATTGCAAACAACCATACGTGACAATTTCATAACTGCAATTAATTTGGTCATTCCTTGGTTTTTTTTTTTTGTTTTTTGGCACACATAGATCCTATACATTGGCTTCCACTATCACGAACTACCCCCAAATCATACCATATTCTATTTTGAAATTTCCCTTCTTTGATAGGCGTTGTTTTGCAATTCCTTGACAACCAAATTTACCTTAAATAGCCACTCTTGTCTAATTATTTTTCTAAGTTTCCATAAATTCCATCTCAAGATTAGATGTTGTCTGCATCAAATTCGCTGATGTCTTCAGAGAGCTTCACCCACCCACCTTTGGTTTCAATTGTACTATAACAGCCGGGCTATATTTAGCATGACCTCCACCTCCATGACATGCCCATTTTTACTGAAGTGTACATTTATGTAAGGTTTTATTTTTAAATCACATAATGAGGAAACCTGTGGAGATGTAAAAGATTTTATCAAATATGCATACCTGATATTGAACAAAAGACAAAACTCAAAAGTGAAGCATGAGAGAAAGATTTGTATGTAGTGTTCAGATAAAGGGGAGGAATTGGTACTTCAATATATGGATTAGCAATTCGCTTTCTTCTACTACTACTTTGGGCTTTGCTTATTCTCAAATACCTTCTATATTGAGAGAGCTTTGTTGCAATATCTCTTCCTATCAATAGCCTGTTTATAAAAAAAATTTAAATTAAAAAAAAAAAACCAACAATGCTACATAGATAATCATAGAGGTTTCACAATTTAAATAGAATTATTGATTCTAAAAAAATCTTGGAACATGATGTTATGGAACCAAACCAAACAGAATAATAGAAGAATTATTTAAAAAAAAAAAGAAAACAGATGAAAAAAGAAAAATGAGACATACTTGAGACTTTGAGGTTGTGAAAATTGAGGGAAAGAGGCACATATATGATGTTATGGTCATGGTTTTTAGATTCGCACTATTCAATGAATCGTAAAAGAGAGAGTGTCAAGGTTTTTGAAGTCGGACTGAAGTTAAATTGAAGTAGGATTATGATGATGTCATAATTAATTTAATAATTATTTAAAATATAAATAAATATATAAAATTAGTAAAAATTGAAAAATTATCTAAAATAATCCAAATAAATATAGAGATATAATAGAAATTTCACATGAAATTAATTTATGAAACCCAATAAAAAAGTTAAAAGAGAAATAGCTTGAAAACAATAAATGATAATGATGATGCAAGGAAAATCAGTAGACTGGATGCTCCAGATTTGAAAGGACCACTCGCTCTCTAATGGCCTGAAAAACAAAGGAAAATGATCAAAGGTGACCGGGATCGCCGGCCAAGAACCCTCCGATGGTAAAGTCAGTTTTCTCTTTATATCTTTGGAGTTCCAATTTCTTGGAAAAATGTTCAATGTACCTTCTATTGGTCTGAATGGCTGTTTATATAGTGTCTTGGGGACAGTTATTGAAATTGTAACCTCCCCTGAATTTCAGGAGGTCCGGGGTTCTTGGATAACTCCCATAACCACCTGATAGTTGCATTTTCTCACACAACGGTCATCGAAAGTTATGCGTGTATTACGGAATGGTGAAGTGTATTTTAGTAATCCAAGTGTACGTTTTCATCTAGGGGTCCTCGTGTGGACGAGTCTAGTCAGGACGAGGTGGTCGTCTTCTCAGGACGAGAGACGTGGGTTTGACGCCATCCATGGACGGCGATGGCGTTAGCTCCCGTCTTGATTCTTTCTTCTGGACGGTTGCTGGTGTGGATGACCGTGGACGATCTGGAGTACTTCATTCCTCATCAGTAGCCCCTCGTCCAGAGGTCATGCAGTGTATCACCAGATTTTAGGACGATTTTTTTTTTTTTTTTGCGTACCACGTGTCATACTTTCATCGGTGGTTGGCCGCGTCGATTCATTCCTTCAAGGCAGGCGCCACGTGTCATTTTTTCATTGGTCTCGTCGTTGTGGATATCGAGACTTTTCAACCTATAAATAGTGGTTTCCCCCTCGTGCCCCTCTCACTTTTTCAGATTTTCTGTTTTGACATCCTTGTCCATCGCCTCATCTAGGAGTATTCTCAGCGTCCTTAGTGTCTTCTGTCTAGAGCCAGGTATTCTCTTTACTTCAACTCTCAAACTTTCCTTAATGGCTTCCTGTTCGTCTAGCGACAGTGTAGTCAAAGCCATAGACGAGTATCACGACTCTTCTAGTTATGATACTTCCAGTAACAATAGTAGTAGTAGTGGTCACACAACAGAGGAATATACCTCTGGCGTCCCAGGAATTCCCATCGAGACCTTACAAGAAAATTTTAGGACGAGGGCAGCTTCTGGGGCTGACACCTCGACGAGCTTCCCGCCGTCCTCCCCTTTGGATGAAGAGGAAACTGTATATAGTTGTGCTATAGAGGTTCCTTCTAGGACAGACGAGAGGAGGTTAGATGCTCTTAGGAGTTGGTTCCAAATTCCTGACGACCTAAACCCTAGGTTAGCTGTCCGATGTGAATGGTGTTGCCAGCCTCGTTTTGGAATAGGCATTTACGAAGCTTACTTGTTAGGGGGCTCAGACTTCCTTTGAATGCTTTTGCTAGGGAGTTACTCATTAGGCTAGGCTTGGGTGTGTGTCAGCTTAACCCCAACGCATGAAGACTAATTGTCTCTATGCAAGTCTTATGGAGGGAGGTATTTGACGGGAATCGTCCTATCACCGTGGACGAGTTCCTGTACTGTTATAAACCCTCCGAGATAAGTCAATCTCTAGGCTTCTATCAGTTTATAGTTAGGGGCAATAACTGTAGATTGATTAAGTCTTTGCCCTCGTCTGATAGAAATTGGAAGACAGAATTTTTCTTTGTCTCTGGTTTTTGGGCGGGGAATCCTATTGAGGTTGGTAGAGATTCGTTTGCTCCTTATACTGGAGATTTAGGGAACCTTCATCTAGAAGGTATGTTATGTTTTTTTTTCTTCATTTTTTTTTATTTGTTTTGTCATACTTTATCTTTGAGTAGTGGTCTAACCTTAATTTCCCTCTTCCTTTTCCAGCTGTTGGACGTCCTTCTTTGAGTAAGTTCCACCGTGATCGCGTTTACAGGGCTCGTCTACATTCCGAGAGAGACTTTCATTTGTTGGTGACCCTTCAACGTCTACACAGGTGGGGACTCGGCCCCGAACCTTCCGTCGAAGCTTTAGCACACGAACAAACCATCCGTAGACGTGAGTGCTTCTCTTAAAGATATATGTATTTTTCATTTTTATTTTATTATTATTATTTATTCGTATGTATATGTGTTCACGTGTTTTGTTTATTTTTTTTTTTTTAGGAATGGCAACCATGAAGGGAAATAAAGGGAAGGAGGTGATCGACGAGGTGGCGAGACCTGAAGCTCTAACCCAGCCTCGTCCTGGTGCTGGAGACAAGAGGAAAAGCTTGTCCAAGAACTTGGACTTGGCTAGCCTGCCCAGTCGTCGGGGAAAGAAGGCCAAGCATGGGTCGTCCAGGCCCGAAACTGCTAGGTCTGATCCTCCTTCCTCCCAGCCGTCCGTCCCAGTTGTCGACATCGACTCGTCTACGCCTGTCGGCGTCACTCCGTCCAAGTCCCCTGCCCCTGATTCGTCCCAGCCTCCTCAAAGGATTTCTACAAATTTGCTGGAGAACGAGGATTTGGCTTGGGAACGATTCCAAGAGGTTGTGAAAGGCGAGGACGTGGCTGCGTGCTACGACATGTCTTTGAAGGAGTTCGAGCACTCCGGCGTCCACGATCTTTTTAAGGTAACCATTTTTGCCTCGTCTTGGTTTGGCCATGTTATCCAACGTTATTTTTATCTCTTTAACCCTCTTATCTTCCATGTAGGCAATGTCAAAGTTCATAGCTGCGTCCTGGCAGGCCACAGAGATGGACAGAACGAGGATCCTTCTAGAGAAAAGAATAGAAGAGATCAAGAACGACTGCAGGACTTGGGCCGAGGTGGCAAACAAGGCCAAGGACGAGGCTGAGGAGTTGAAGGCTTTGGTGGGGGAGCTGAAATCCGACGCTGCCAGAAAGGACAACCATCTCGACCTTCTTCAAAAGGAGAATGACGAGTTGAGTCTTCTTTTTATGAAAGCTAAAGACGAGGCAGTGGAGGAATTCAAAGCGTCCAAAGAGTTCACTGACCTGCTGGACACGAACTACGCAGCAGGGTTTGAGGATTTTAGGATGGACGCTATAGACAACTTTCCTGGAGTTGACTTTAGCACCATTAAACTCAACCTTGGTGCTACTACAAGTTCTCTCGTTCACACAGGCTTAAACGATGTCAACATCGAGGACGACGCTTCCACCAAACCAGCTCAGGACGACCCCAACATTGATGCCCCCCCTCTTGAAGAAATTTTTTTTGACTAGTGTTATTGTTGTTTGGCTTTCTCTTCTTTTTTCTCTTTTTTTATTTTTATATTTAAAATGTATTCAAGTACAATTACCTCGTCTAGAGTGTTCTGGACGAGTTTATTAACAATTGCCTTTTAATACTTATTTTATAAGGGTTTTTGGACAGTGGTCGTCTACCCTCTTTAGACTAAAGAATATTTTCTTTATCTATTACCTATTGTATGGACGAGCTTTTACATTGTTATCATTTATGCAATTGTCTTTTAAACAGTGTTCCAAGTGTTGAATGATCGTCTACATGATTTCTTTATGGACGACCCACTTAGGACGATAATGATGACCATTACTTTTGCTCGTCCTTTAAGCAATTATTACTCGTCTTCTCGCAAGGAATTCATAACGTTTATGTTTTACTCATCTTGACTATCTGCTCGTCTTTGGAATGTTATGCCTTAATGCCTACTTTCTTTCTTAGACGAGTGGGCCTTGGCCTTTTCTTTTTGCTTTATACTCATTTAAAGGAAATCTTGGACGAGCATGCCTTAGCTTTTTTTTTTTTTTTTTTTTGTATCCTTATTTAAAGGAAAGCCTTGGACGAGTATGCCTTAACTTATTTCTCTTTACTTTATCCTTATTTAAAGGAAAGCTTTGGACGAGTATGCCTTAACTTATTTCTCTTTACTTTATCCTTATTTAAAGGAAAGCCTTGGACGAGTGTTTCTGCGTCCGAAGATTTCTATTCGTCTTAGGCTTTTGCCCCTTCTGTGGGTATTATTATGGAAACTAAATCTATGCATCAAATACATGAGAAATCCAAACCATATTATTACATGAGCATTGTTCACAAACGTGGCACATGCTTATAAGCTAGTGCCTTATTAAAATACTTAAGAAAAATACATAACCTCATCCTTCATAAGCTGGTCTATAAGCGGTGCAAAAGTTTAAGAACTAGTGCACTTTTTATTCATAACACACCATAATAGTAGTAAGAACACAACAGTATATATAAGCGAACACGCAGATCATAGTTGTAACTTTGCCACTGACTTCCCTCATCCCTGCTTATCACTGATAGTACTTCTTCAGATGTTCCACGTTCTAGGGATGCTCTAACTTCCACCCGTCCAGAGCTTCCAGGTAGTAAGACTCCTGCCTCTTGCAGTTGATTACCCTATAGGGTCCTTCCTAATTGGGTCCCAATTTTCCATGAGCTGGGTTCCTAGTCGCCAAGGAGACTCTTTTGAGGACAAGGTCCCCCACACCGAACTGTCTGGGTTTCACCATGGCATCATGTTGTCTGGTCATAAGGTTTTTGTACCTTGCTGTCCTTTGCTCCACATCCATTCTTACCTCGTCAATAAGATCGAGGTCGAGACGAAGTTGTTCCCCATTCTCTTTCTCCTGGTACTCCATCACTCGGTGACTAGCCATATGAACTTCCGTTGGTATGACAGCTTCACTTCCATAGGCTAGTTTAAAGGGGGTCTCTTCTGTTGGAGTTCATACAGTCGTCCTATAGGCCCAAAGAACACCTGGTAGCTCGTCTAGCCGTATCCCGTTTGCCCCCTCGAGCCGAGTCTTGATGATTTTCAGCAGGGATTGGTTTGCTACTTCTGCTTATCCATTTGCCTGTGGATGAGAGGGTGAGGAATAGTGATTCTTGATCCCAAAATGATTGCAAAAGTCCCTGAAGGGTGCGTTGTCGAACTGACGTCCGTTATCCAATACTAATACCCTGGGTACTCCGAACCTACATAGAATATTCTTCCATACAAAATTTTTCACGTTTTGCTGAGTGATTGCTGCAAGAGGCTCGGCTTCTACCCACTTGGTAAAGTAATCGATTCCTACCACCAAAAACTTCATTTGCCGGGTTCCCATGGGGAAAGGGCCTAGGATATCCAGTCCCCACTGTGCGAAGGACCATGGGGCCATCATTGGGGTCTGGTACTCTGACGGTTGTCTAGGTACATTGCTATAGCGTTGACACTGGTCACATACCTTAATATAGGCTTTAGCATCTGCCTGCATTGTAGGCCAGTAGTAGCCGGCACGGACGATCTTATGGACTAGTGACCTTGCTCCTGAATGATTTTCACATGCTCCTTCATGAACTTCCCTTAGAACATAGTTTGACTCGTCAGGAGCCAAGCACCTTAAGTAAGGTTGGGAAAAACCTCGCTTGTACAACACTTTATTTATGAGGACATACTTGGCTGCCCTGACCCTTAACTTTCTCGCTTCATCCTTGTCTTCTGGAAGCCTTCCATCTTTGAGATAAATCATTATTGGACTCATCCAATTTTCTCCTCCTCCTATCTGCTGTATGTCAGGGATGTCTATGCTCGGCATATATTGGATGTTGTCGCATTCGTCTGTAACCCCTACCGAAGCTGCTTTTGCCAAGGCGTCTGCTTCCATATTTTCCTCCCTGGGTAGTTGAACAAAACTTACAGCTGAAAATTTTCGTGCAAGTCGTTTCACTTTGTTGAGGTATTTCTTCATTCGATCTTCCTTAGTGTCACACATTCCATTTACTTAGTTAATGACCAGCTGAGAATCTCCTCTGATTGTTAGCGACTCCGCCCCTAAAGACTTAGCCAATTCCAATCCCTTGAGTAGAGCCTTGTACTCAGCCTCGTTGTTGGTAGTTTGATACTGCAGATGGGCTGCATACTCCAGCCTATCACCCTCAGGGGACTTCAGTATAACTCCAATCCCTCCTGCATACAGTGTGGACGATCCGTCTACATTAATCACCCATCTTTCAATTCCTTCGTCCTTGTCCAGGTCATCCTGGTTGGGGGTGAACTCTGCGATGAAATCTACTAATGCCTGCGCCTTTATCGCACTCCTTGGGAGGTATCTGATATCAAATTCGCTGAGCTCAACAGCCTACTGTATTAGTCATCCAGCAGCTTCCAACTTGTTCATTGCCTTCTTTATGGGATGATCTGTTAGGATGTTGATGATGTGTGCCTGGAAATAATGCCTCAGCTTCCTGGAAGCCGTGATCAATGCAAAGACTAGTTTCTCCATCATCGGGTATCGTCATTCTGCTCCTCTCATTGCATGGCTTGTGTAATAGACCGGTTTCTGGACTCTCCCCTCTTCTCTGACCAACGCTGAGCTTACTGCGTGTGGGGACACTGCCAAATACAAATACAACTCTTCCCCAGGTACAGATGGGCTCAAAAGCGGCGCTGTCATGAGATATGTCTTCAAGTCTTGGAAGGCCCTTTAACACTCGTCCGTCCATTCAAATGTCTTCCTAAGGACTTTAAAGAAAGGCAAACACTTACAGTATCTTTCGAGAGAAACCTGTTAAGGGCGGCGACCCGTCCGGTAAGAGACTGGACTTCCTTGATATTCTTTGGTGGTTCCATATTCAGTATCCCCTGGATTTTGTCGGGATTTGCCTCAATTCCCCTATGCGACACCATAAACCCCAAAAATTTCCCCGATGAAACTCCAAAAGCACACTTGCTTGGATTTAATTTCATGTTGTACCGCTGCAATGTATCAAAAGTCTCTTGAAGGTCGTCCAGATGTTTATCCTCGTCCTGGCTCTTTACCAGCATGTCGTCTACATAAACCTCCACATTTCGCCTGATTTGAGGATGAAACATATGGTTAACCAGCCTTTGGTAAGTCGCCCCTGCGTTCTTCAAACCAAAGGGCATTACTTTGTAGCAATACAACCCTTGGCTAGTAATGAATGAGGTCTTCTCCTGATCCGCTTCATCCATCTGTATCTGGTTGTAACCTGAGAAAGCGTCCATGAAGCTAAGCACTCTGTGACCTACCGTCGAGTCCACCAACTGGTCAATGCGTGGCAATGGGTAACTATCCTTGGGGCAAGCTTTGTTTAAATCAGTGAAGTCCACGCACATTCGCCACTTGCCGTTAGCTTTTTTGACCACGACCACGTTTGCCAACCAATCTGGATAATAAACTTCTTGGATGAACTCCGCGGCAACCAACTTCTGTACTTCTTCCTTAATGGCATTGTCTCGCTCAGGAGCGAAAATCCTTTTCTTTTGACGCACTGGTTTTGAATAGGGACACACGTTCAGGCTATGGGTAATGACACTCGGATCAATGCCAGGCATGCCCTCATGACTCCATGCAAAGACATCGAGGCTTTTCTTCAGAAACCAGACCAAAGCGTGCTTTGCCCCCTCTTCCATGCTCGCCCCAATTCTAATAAACTTCTCAAGCTGGTTATTGTCCAAAGGGACATCTTCTAGTACTTCAGTGGGCTCCGCCGCGATCCTTCTCCCATCTATACTCATTGCCTGCATGTGCTCGTCCATTGCCAACATAGCTAAGTAGCATTCTCTGGCGGCCAACTGATTTCCTTGTACTTAGCCTACTCCGTGCTCGGTTGGAAATTTGATGGACAAATGGTAGGTGGAGGTTACCGCCTTCCAGCTATTCAAAGTTGGTCTTCCAATAATTGCATTATATGACGATGCACAATTAACAACAAGGAAATTTACCTCCTTGGTTATCTGCTATGGATATGTTCCAACGACCACTGGTAATGTGATGGTGCCCACCGGTTGCACCTTCATTCCTCCGAATCCTACCAACGGCGAGTTCACTGGTTGAAGCTGATCTCGTCCTAGTCTCATTTGCTGGAATGCGGGGTAATAGAGAATGTCTACAGAGCTGCCATTGTCTATCAACACCCTCCTGGTCATGTAGTCAGAGATGAGTAGGGTGATGACTATCGCGTCATCGTAGGGTTGATGAAGTCGTCCTGCGCCCTCGTTTGTGAACGTAACGGCCTGCTGGTCTACGTCACTTGTCCTAGGTGGTCGTCTGGATAGCTGGATGTTCTACACCACCTTCAGGTACGTCTTCCTTGACTTGGATGACTGCGCTGTCGAGTTTCCTCCTATAATTACCCTTATTTCTCCTAGTGGGGAACGTGATGATTCCTCCACCTTGAATTTCATTTTCTCATCTCTTTGGTCTCGTCCAAGGAAGTTCCTCAGTTTTCCTTGTCTAATGAGATTTTCTATCTGCTGCTTCAAGTTAAAGCACTCGTCCGTGTCATGCCCGTGGTCTCTGTGAAAGCGGCAGTACTTGCTCCTATTACGCTTGTTGGGGTCTCCCTTCATTTTATCCGGCCACTTCAAGGACGGATCATCCTTGATCTGCATAAGAACCTGCTCTAGTAGCATAGTCAGGGGCGTGTATTGCTGATTCCTCGTGGAGGAACTCACCTTCTTACCATCCTTATCTTTCCTTTCGTCTACCCGAGCTTTCTTTGCATGAGGTCCCTGATCCGAATAACGATAGTGACCCGCTTCCGAGCGTTCTGCCTTTTTTCTTTTCTTGGCTATGATAATGTCCTCAGCATTCATAAAATTCTGGGTTGAATGGACGAGCTCGGCCATAGTCTGTGGTTCCTGCTCGTAGAGCTTATGAATGAACAAGTCAGAATTGACCTCATTGTGGAAAGCGGCCAGCAATAACTTGTCATCCATTTCGTCCACTGTCAAGGCCTCCCTATTAAACCGGGTGATAAAGGACCGCAAACTCTCATTTTTCCCTTGCTCTATAGTCAGTAGACTAGAGGAATAACGCTTGTGACGCTGTCCTCCAATGAAATTGTTGACAAACAACTTACTCAACTCTTCAAATGATCCCACCGAGTTTGGGGGTATCTTACTGAACCACACTCGCGCTGGTCCCTTAAGTGTGGTGGGAAAAGCTCTGCACATAATCTCTTCCGGGACTCCTTGAAGGTGCATGGTCGTCTTGAAAGTTGCAATATGATCGCAAGGGTCGCGATTTCCATCATACGAGTCCAGAGAGGGCATTTTGAATTTCGGGGGTAGAGGATGACTATTGATAGATGCTGTGAAAGGGGAGTCCGTTCGGTGAACCATATCGTCCACTGGGTTTGCCCGTCTCATATTCTCCCTCATCTCCTCCATGGCTTTCCTCATCTGGTCCATCTCTCTCTCCAAGTGTGGCATCCTTCGTGAAGTGGTAGCCCTTGTCTAATTCTCGGACTCGACATATTCTTCTCTTCCTTCCTGGCTCGATACCTGTCCTTCCATGTGCCCATCTTAGCGCTGCTTCCTAAGGTTAATCTCCGTAGTTAACTCTTGATTCTGACGCGTCAGTTCTGCCATGACGACAGCCATGGATTGTATGTGTTGAATAGAAGGCGGTTGCATGACAGGCGCTGACCTGCGATCACGAAGGGGATTACTAGATGCATTCCTACTCTCCTGGTGGCCTGGGCTGGTAGCCCTTAATCTTGTTCGAACCATTCAGCCTTTTGTCTGGGACAGAGTAACCCTTGACAGCAAAAACATAATCGAATAAAAGAACAGTGAATAGTGTTTGTTTGCTCTTTCCCACAGACGGCGCCAACTGATGATGCAAGGAAAATCAGTAGGCTGAATGCTCCGGATTTGAAAGGACTATTCGCTCTCTGATGTCCTGAAAAACAAAGGAAAACGATCAAAGGTGACCGGGATCGCCGACCAAGAACCCTCCAATGGTAAAATCAGTTTTCTCTCTATATCTTTGGAGTTCCAATTTCTTGGGAAAATGTTCAACGTACCTTCTATTGGTCTGAATGGCTGTTTATATAGTGTCCTGGGGGCAGTTATTGAAATTGTAACCTCCCCTGGATTTTAGGAGGTCCGGGGTTCTTGAATAACTCCCATAACCACCTAATAGTTGCATTTTCTCACACAATGGTCATCGAAAGTTATGTGTGTATTACGGAATGGTGAAGTGTATTTTAGTAATCCAAGTGTACATTTTCGTCCAGGGGTCCTCATGTGGACAAGTCTAGTCAGGATGAGGTGGTCGTCTTCTTAGGACGAAAGACGTCGGTTTGACGTCGTCCATGGACGGCTATGGCGTTAGCTCCCGTCTTGATTCTTTCTTCTGGACGGCTGCTGGTGTGGATGACCGTGGACGATCTGGAGTACTTCATTCCTCATCAGATAATATTGTATGTATTTGTTTAATCTACCATGTGTGAGGGTCCTTTTTTGGACGGCACCCAGGCTCAAGTAGAAACAAGGATCCGGGGCCCTTTACTTGTTGTTTGGTAGACTGGGTTTGGTTCACCGTAGCTAAATGGGGGCCTGATTACAAACCAAGTTGTGTGCAAGTCATACAAATCTCCTTAAGGCAAAAATACGATTCCTCCTAAGCAATAAAATACAATTATAAGTGTTTTATTATCATAAAATGACCATTTACTCTTATAAAATAAGTAAAATAAGTATTCATAATATTCACAATGAGAAAGAGATTGAAATAGAGTATTTGAGCCTTATCTTTTACTGTGTGAACATTTAAAAGAATTCATTCACTTGGTATCCCGAGCGTAATATCGTGGTAACCCAAGACGTGATGTCTTGGTTCCCAGGGGTACTAGGCCTATAAGAACGCAGAATGCTGATGCTCTGAACTATACGATCTTTCTCCATACTTATTATGCAATAGAGTTTTGTCGTTTCTCTTTACCTCTATAGGTCCTACATAAGAACACACTATACAATACACATATCTTCAAATAATTGTTAGTTTCTTAGATTAGGATATACATTTTAATACATATACATATATGTAAATGAATTTCATGAGAATGATTCAGCCACGAGGATCCTGGCCTCATTTCTTTCATACTTAGTGCTTTTGCACAAGACTTATGGGATTTGGGGCTCAAGTCCAAGTGGCTTTGCTTGGGCATTGCCTTCCAAGATAATTAGGTGAGGAGGATTTTTGTGGGAGAGAGTGATATCTGATGTGTGCGTGTTTTTGGCATATGTTTCTTTGGAGGCTAAGTGATATTTTGAATAATCTCAAGGATATAGGACGAATTCCTACTCTTTGGCTCTCTCTTTGTTTTGTCCCTCTTTTCTTTCCCCTCCCTTGTTGGGCTTTTAAAACTCTAAGCATATGTGTTTTGAACCTCTGAACTCTTCCCCTGAATCCCCATTTTTCTCCCTCCTCCTTCTACTATGTCGTAGTGTTTCTTTTTTAGCAGACCTGGTTTGGTACCCCGGGCGAGGACATCCTAGGTCTATTGGATAAAACTATGTCCTCTGGAACCTGAAAAGGTGCATTGAGCAGAGGTTTAGCTTATTTAGGCAATTATAACTCAAAATGGGCATTTGGCTTTAACTATAAATAAAAGATTCCTTCTTGGAAAGTCAAATGAGTGGGTGGGTTGCTTAATGTACTTGATGATAGCTTTAGTTGATGAAAATTGAGAGGAAATTGTGGGGAGGTGTCATGCACATGGGGGAGCTGAGTTTTCTATTGGTTCATGCATCCCAAGCAAATATATGTACCAAGGGAAAGTTTCGAGATCCCCCTTTCACCAGAAATCACTCCCTTACCAACCAAACCATTTCTCCCTTACTATCCACTTGGGATCCCACGGGCTTGGACCATAGGTTAGAAAGATAATACCTGGTTTTTTGCTGGATTTTTAATGGCTTTTTGCATACATCTTGGTTTTCCCATGTGTTAACCAAGGTCCTCTTCTCAAGGCTTTAAAAGGACACATCAAGGTCATAGGGCCTTGATGCTCTTCTTGCTGCACATCCTCTGACTGGGATCCTTGCTGCAGCTCCTCTAGCCTGACTGAGAGCCTCTTCTTTTTTCTTTATTATTATTATTATTATTATTATTTCTTTCTTTTTCCTTCTTTTTGGGACTTTGGGCTTTTATGGTCCTTCTTAACTTCATGAATTAGGTATTATTTTGTTAAGACCCATGATCTTTCTTTACTTTTCATTGAATGGGCTTTCTTGTGAAATTTTGGTCCTCAACACCATGTAAATCTTAATATCTAGTATAATGTAAAAAAAAAAAAATTTAATAAATTAATATATGAATGGATGGGTTTGTAGAATTAAGAATTAGACGGTGGTCACTCCACAAGTATAAGTATTTGTGGGGTGTGGGGGAGGGCCGGGGTTCAAATCTCTAGGAGGGAGTTTCACACACATATACACTTAAATTAGGTTAGAGTAGAATTTCTATTTTTTATAAAAGTAAAAAAAAGAAATAAAGAAGACTAATCACTAAAGGTTAAATAAATTGACCAAGAAACAACACATTGGTTATTAGGAGGTCCTGATCATCCTTTTGAAATTAAGTAATTAACCAAGAAACAACATGTTGGTCATTGGGAGGTTCAAATATTGGTCAGAGTTTTCGGTTTTATAATACATATAGATAATTATTAATTTTCATTGGCTTTTCTTCTGTGTTGCAGTGGGAAATGAAGAAATTATTACTACAAGAAATCTGGGCTTAGGCGATGTTCGTAAAACGTCACTAAAAACTCAAAAAACGTCGCTGTAGACACAAGTGATCTACAACAACCTTTTTTTTGTGACAATAAAAAAGGTTGCAATAGAGCAGTCGCTATAGGTCTATTGAGATGTTTCGAAAAACATCACTATATGTGACACTTTAGTGGCGTTCAAAAACTTTTAGTGACTTTTCTAAAATGTTATTAAATAATATAGCATTTTCATATATAATGTAGGAAAATACATTTAGTGATGTTTTTAAAATGCCGCAAATAATCACACCAATAGCGACGTTTTTGAAACGTCGCAAAAGCATTTGTCTTCTTGCTTTTAGTGACGTTTTTAAAACGTCGCTGTAGGACTAATTATTTGCAGCGTTTTGAAGGCATTGTTAAAAAGGATTTCCTCTTACTTTTTAGCGACGTTTTTAAAACATTGCAAAACCTACTCATTATTTTTCTTTTAAAATATTAAAAATGCTATTTAAACCTGCTTAAAATTCAACAATAACTAACATAAGCTTGTAATATATCAAATATACCTATCATCAATATTCCACAATATCAAATGTCCAAACTAACACACTAACACATTAACCATAGATTCAATACATGTATCATCTTGAATTGAACAAAACACTTGTCTACCTACCAAAAAAAAAACCCACCTAAACTATGACAATATTAAATAAAGTGCAATACTTCCAAAATAAATATGGTTATAATAAAATACTTGTCTACCTATACAAAAAAAAAAAAAAAACTACCTAAACTATGGCAATATTATAAACAAAGTACAATAGTTTTAAAATAATTGTGGTTGTTCAAAACAACTATGTAATAGCTCATGGAGTCCTTAAAACACTGAATGTACCGCTATATGCTAGTTTCTTGATGGGATGAAGCATGCGATCTATAAGGAGTTGGAGATTGATGATCTATAAGAAGTCCATTTCTATCCATATCTTCATTTACACAACAAATTCAAAACCACTTAGTTTCATAAATATACAAATAAGATTACACATAATCTTAAATATAACAAGCAAACCATATCAAGTCTATCTATATCCCCATTCACACAAATGGACTAAATCTTGTATCTCTACAAACTTAAGCAAAAACCATGGAAGTAGAATTACACATACACTTAAATATAATGCACAACATATTCAAAACCATATAGTTTCATAAACATGCAAATAGGATTACACATAATCTTAAATATACTAAACAAACCATATCAAGTCTATCAATATCCTCATTCACACAAATGGAATAAGTCTTGAATCTCTACAAACTTAAGCAAAAACCATGGAAGTAGAATTACACATACACATATATATAGTGCACAACATATTCAAAACTACATAATTTTATAAACATGCAAATAGGATTACACATAATCTTAAATATACTAAACAAACCATATCAAGTCTATCAATATTCTCATTTACACAAATGGAATAAGTCTTAAATCCCTACAAATTTAAGCAAAAACCATGGAAGTAGAATTACACATACACATAAATATAGTGCACAACATATTCAAAACTACATAATTTCAAAAACATGCAAATAGGATTACACATAATCTTAAATATACTAAACAAACCATATCAAGTCTATAATATCCTCATTCACACAAATGGACTAAGTCACTCTACAAACTTAAGTAGAAACCATGAAAGTAGAATTATACATACACTTAAATATAGTGCACAACATATTCAAAATCACATGGTTTCATAAACATGCAAATAAGATTACACATGATCTTAAATATACTAAACATATTATATCAAGTCTATCAATATCTTCATTCACACAAATGGATTAAGTCTTGAAGTTCTACAAACTTAAGCTAAAACCATAGAAGTAGAATTACACATATACTTAAATATTATGCACAACAAATTTAAAACCACTTAGTTTCATAAACATGCAAATAAGGTTATACATAATTTTAAATATAATAAACAAACCATATCAAGTCTATCTATATCCTCATTCACACAAATGGACTAAATCTTGTATTCCTACAAACTTATGCAAAAACCATGGAAGTAGAATTACACATACACTTAAATATAGTGCACAACATATTCAAGACCACATAGTTTCATAAACATGCAAATAGGATTACACATAATCTTAAATATACTAAACAAATCATATCAAGTCTATCAATATCTTCATTCATACAAATGGACTAAGTCTTGACTCTCTACAAACTTAAGCAAAAACCATGGAAGTAGAATTAAACATACAGCTAAATATAGTGCACAACATATTCAAAACCACATAGTTTCATAAACATGCAAATAGGATTACACATAATCTTAAGTCTTAAAGCTCTACAAACTTAAGCAAAAACCATGGAAGTAAAATTATGCATACACTTAAATATAGTGCACAACATATTCAAAACCACATAATTTCATAAACATGCAAATAGAATTACACATAATTTTAAATATACTAAACAAATCATATCAAGTCTATCAATATCCTTATTCACACAAATGGACTAAGTCTTTAACCTCTTAAGAAACAAGTAACAACCATCTAAAGAGGATTACAAATAAACTTGTCTTATATACACAACAACTTCATCCAAATTTTCAAAAAATAGTAAACACTTCCAATATAAATGTAAACCGCCTTATAGCACTATGCAAGCTACCCGCTTGCTCCAACTCAACAATTCACCCCAACGCAATTATCATAATCACAAATATAGAATGCTTGCAAGTATTGAAGTTCAACAAGTAATCAACAAATATAACTTATCCATATACATCCAAATTTCCAAATTTAATAAACACTCCCAATATCAATTGTAACGACCTTATAACACCATGCAAGCCACTGCTTGCTCCAACACAACAATCCACCCAATACAATTATCAATACAATAATATAGAATGCTTACAAGTATTGAAGTCCAAAAAGTAATCAATAAACGTAATACAATAGCATCCAAATTTTTAAAAAATAATAAACACTTCCAATATGAATATAAACCGTCTTATAGCACCATGCAAACCATGTGCTTGCTCCAACTCAACAATCCACCCCAAGGCAATTATCATAATTACAAATATAGAATGCTTTCAAGTATTGAACTTCAAAAGGTAGTCAACAAATATAACTCAACCAGATCTATCCAAATTTCCAAATTTAATAAACACTCCCAATATCAATTGTAACGACCTTATAACACCATGCAAGCTACCCGCTTGCTCTAACACAACAATCCACCCAATACAATTATCAATATAATAATATAGAATGTTTATAAGTATTGAAGTCCAAAAAGTAATCAACAAATATAACTCAACAACATCCAAATTTTCAAAAAGAAGTAAACACTTCCAATATGAATGTAAACCAAAAGCACCATGCAAGCCACTTGCTTGCTCCAACACAACAATCCACCCTAACACAATTATTTACATTTCAAGTACAAAATTTTAAGCAAAAATTACCTACTATGCTCAAGCCAAGCAAACACCTTTCTAAAAAAAGTCTAAACATATCACAATAAATGAGTACTTAACCTGCAAAATAAAAGAGGACAATTAAATGATGTGGAAGGTAAATAAAGGTGTCATTGCAGAAAACTTTTATGAGTTAGGACTTGGAAAAATTAGGCAAAAAAATTAAAAACCACTTTATAGAAAATATTTGAAGTTTAATTGTATCCAAACTTTGTCATTTGGTACACAGAAGGAAACTTACCCATTATGCCTAAATGTCTTAACTGAAAAAGGTGCTTCAAATCATCCAAATTTTGTATATGAGAATGCTATTGCAGAAAATTTTAATGAGTCATGGTGCATGAAAATTTAGTAACAAAATATGTATGTGTATATATATGTATATATATAGACACACACAAAGCATTTAGTTGAGATTATTTACTCACGACAAGAATGAAGCCCCAACACCTAGGCCAATAACACCAAATGAAACTTGCAAAAAAAAAAAACCACAACTTTCTTAATTTTCCAAGATTATAAAGAAATTACTATAATTTCATACAAGGTAATAATTGTAATTTCCAATATAATAACACACATACACACACACACACACAAACACAGCTTAATACATAGAATATAAAATCTTATCAAAATATATAAACAAGCACGAATACCACATGGCACCACACTGTTGGCTGAACCATTCCTTAATCTAATCAACAATGAATTATGCTAGGGACACAACTTTTGGCACAACATTGTGCTACAACTCACCACATGGCAAGTTGTGATTGGTAAGGGTATGTTAGTGGACCATGTGGGGATACATCCATAGTAACTAACATATTTATGTTTCAATTTCTATTTACCAAAGAGCTTTTGCAGGCTAGCCAACAGGGACAGAGCTAGAATTTGAATCTAAGGGGGGCAAGCTTAATATGAACTCACGTTCATTAACATTAATATCTCATATTTGCAGATACAACTTCAAATTACGCACCATATATATATATATATAATTAGAATTTCAAAATAGTTATATAAACAAATGAAACAATATTACAACGTATATGTCCGTTTATTTTTCCATAAATATACACCAACTTGTAGTACTATATATTTTTAATAATATATGTCAAAACACAAAGGCAAATTTCTTTAGCAACTTTTACCTAACATGACAAAAACTCTTACTATCTATTGTCCTTGTAAATTGAAGAGAAATGACATGAAATAATATTATCTGACATTAACAGTAGTAATGATTATAATCCAATGGCTCATTGTGTATGAATCCAACGGTTCCTAATCAAACCATCTCTATATATTGACTTTCCATCTCACACTGCCTTCCCTTTCCTTCATTCTCAACCATAACTAATTCTCTATCATTCTCATTCTCTGCATTCAATGAAAAAATCAAAACTAAAGCAAGCATACATATATATAAATAATGATAACACATTGAAGATATAATTTTTAAGTAGAAATCCTCATCTAATGGAAGAATCTCCTTGTACACATTAGTGCGCAGTGGTCTTTTTAAAAAAATTAATCTCAAGCTAGCTAAACCACAAAACTAATAACAAAAAAAAATTCGAAATTTACACACTATAGAAAAATTAAGTAGAAAAAAAAAATACAAAACTGACAAACTTGTACATAAACTTACAATGATTCAGCCTTTGATGCTCAGGTCTTTTTGCTCAAAAATCCAAATATGAATAAGAATTTTCAGTACCAAAATCCAACCAAAACAAGCAAACAACAAAAATTAGCACCAAAGTTCCATGACCCATTAAAGAAAAACTAAATCAAAACAAACCCATAAGCCAAAACACAAAGACTCCTTGACCCAATAAAAAAAAAACTAAATCAAAACAAACCATAAGCTAAAACACAAAGACTTACACTTTAAAGAAACTTGAACACCAAAAAAGAGGGAAAAAAAAAATGGTGGTGGCTAGAGAGGGAAGAGTTTGTAGATCGGTGGGTCGGTAGTGGCAGCTAGCAGCGGCAAGGGCGGCGGTGGCTAAGTGTGAACAAGTGATGGGGGGCGGGGTTGAATATAGAAGTGGGATGAAGGGAAGTTGTTTGTCTGAGAAAAAAAAAAGATTGATAAGAAAGAAAAGAATGAAAAAACGTGTAGGAAAAGGAGAAAAAAAGAAGAAGGGAAAAAGGAATGATAAAAAAGAAACGAATGAAAAAACATGTAGGAAAAAAGAAAGGGGAAAAAAAAGGGACAAAATGGTGGGAATTGAAAATGTCACCATATGTTTCCCAAAATTCTTTTGGACTATACCTTGGGTGTTCTTTAATAACTATAGCGACTTTTTCTAAATACGTTGCTATAAATAAAAGATACGCCACTAAAACTGTACTTTTTGTGGCGTTTTAAGAAATGCTGCTATTGTTTTGGATTATAGTGACGTTTTTCAAAAATATGTCACGAAAGGCTCATTCTTTACCGGCGTTTTTTAAGAACATCACAATATACTACTTATAGCAGCGGATTTAAAAACATCGCTAAAAAAAAGCGCAACCTAAACCCAGATTTCTTGTAGTGTGTGACATGCAATCTTATGACTCGTGTGTTCGACTGTGCCTTGACTCATGGTTTCGGGATAAGGCCCATTCCAAAGAAGAAGCTATGTATTTTTTGAATGAAGGATATGGCGTATTGTGAGACTCTTTGGGTGCGTTCAATGAATTCCAGAAACAATTTAGAGTTCTTTGAACTTTTTTTTATTTACTCTTTCTTTTGAGTAGACAAGTAAAAAAAAAAAAGAGTAGCCATGCCGTCTTGAGTCGGGGTCTCCTACCATCCCATGTTGCTCACACCAACATGTCTCAATATACTTTTAATTTGTTTTATTTACTTTCGTCATTAATCTATTGATTTTGTCTTACAATTATAGTTTACGATATATATTATTACAACTAGAAAAAGAAAGAATTGCAAAATTGACTCAATCTCCAAAGCTAGTAGCTCAGAGAGCTGCTGCTCCAAAATTGTGCAAAATGAAAATGAAGATTCAAGGTACATACATAGTGTCATATTAATATTAACTTTATCAGGGCATTTTATTTATTTTTTAAACTTTACCGAGACTTACTTAGTGCCCGTTTGGTTCAACGTTTTGAGCCCAAAACGCCACTTTTTCAAAAAGCAAAACCTTTATGTGTGTTTGGTTCAGCACAAAACGCAACTTTTTTCAAAAGTTGCGTTTTGAACCAAGGCATAAAACGTGCATTCCCTTATGGAGCTCTGGAGGTCCATTTTGCCAAAAGCCAGTACGCGTTCTAATGTATCCGTTGAACAATCTTGGGCAATTACCAAATTCTCCTTTCTCCGTCTTCTTCAACACCTCTCATCAAGCTCACTCACGCCTATCTCTTCCTCTGTTTTTTTTTTTTTTTTAAATTTATTTCTCTAATCTGATCAACACAAAATAACTTAAAATCAACTCAAATCCCATTAGAAAACCCATCCCAAACCCAACTCAAAATCAAACCCAAAATCCACAAAAAAAAAAAATCAACTCAAAATCCAAAATCAAACCCAAAATCAACTCAAAAAAAATCAACTCAAAATCAAACCCAAAATCCCAAAATCCTTATGTTTCAATCATCTTCATCTTCTTCATCATCATCTTCTATGGAGAGTGAAAAAAAAAAGAATAAAGGAGGAAATACGAAATAAGGAAATAAAGAAAAAAGATGAAAAAAGAGATGTAGTACCTCTGTGGACGGATGAGTTCTTGCAGAAGAAGAAGAAGAAGAAAAAAAAAAAAAAAAAAGAGGAAGTAGCCCGAGTAGGAGAGCTCTGTGGAATGCTCTAGAGAATGGGAGAAGTGGCTGGGAAAAGTGAGGAAAGAAGGAAATAAAGGAAATGAGCTATACGTGGGTGGAGGAGAAAAAAAGAGTGGGAAAAAAAAAAGGGAAAAAGTAGGAAATGCAGTAACGTGTGGAGGAGAAAAAAAGATGCAAAGAAAAAGGAAAGAAAAAGAAGGCAATGCTATTATAATATTTTACAATAAATTTTAAGTGGTAAATTATTATTAGTAAATATTGGTGAGAAAAAAAAATAATTTTTATAGAAAGAGAAAAAAATAATTTTAATAGTATGTTCAAATTTTAATCAGTATTAATTTTTATCACAATATTTTCACAATAAATCTTAAGTGGTAAGTTATTATCAGATAATATTGGTGAGAAAAAAATAATTTTTATAGAAAGAGAAAAAAATAATTTTAATATTTAATTCAAATTTTAATCGGTATTAATTTTTATCACAATATTTTTATAATAAATCTTAAGTGGTAAGTTATTATTAGCTAATATTGGTGAGAAAAAAATAATTTTTATAGAAAAAAAAGTTTTAATAGTATGTTCAAATTAAAATCAGTATCAATTTTTATCACAATATTTTCACAATACTTTCACAATAAATCTTAAGTGGTAGGTTATTATTAGCTAATATTGATGAGAAAAAAAATAATTTTTTCAGAAAGAGAAAAATTGATTTAAGTATATGAAGTAGTTGATTTAAGTATGAAATAAACTCTCTTATATATACATTATCCTTTTTGGTAATTTATCTCTTAAACTGCAACTTTTATAAATGCTAGTCAAACACTCAGCTTTTTTAAAAAGCACTTTTTAACAGCTTTTACCAAACACTCAGCTTTTTAAAAAATCACTTTTTTATTATGCACTTTTCAAAAACTTAACTTTTTCGTTATGCACTTTTTCAAAAAGTCCAACCAAACTCACCCTTAATTGATACTATATAACATATATATTCATGATCTAATATATATGTTGCATAGTGCGTAAAATGAAAAGGGTATTATGTAGAATTCACCAATCTAAACTCTATTAATTTAGGAGAAGATAAAGAAAAACGATTATGGTCATATCTTTTCTTGTGCGTGCAATTTTCATTCAGCAGTTGTTACATTATTTTCCAGTTTGTTCTTTTCATGGTGTATTATGTAGGTCTTATTTCTTCAAAGAGTATTTTCGATAATTAATTTATTACTGTTTAGACTTCTGGAGAAGATAGTTTAATCTAATTTAATGGCAAAGTTGTTACTTAGGTCAATTATGCAAATCTAGATTAAACAATCATCACATGAAAAAAATACAGCGAAAAAGTAAATAACACAAGATGTGATGATCCAGAAAAACCAATGAAACAATTCGTTTCAAAGTAAAAATTTGGGGGAAACTATCCCAAGAGAACAATCCACTATATTAAGTTGAGATTTATAGTTTAAGAATATCAATTCGTAGTAAATCTAACATAGTTATCAAACTAGGCTCTGACTCCACAGACTTCTTTGGTCTAGATCTTGTTATCACATGAACCACCTGTTTATGCTTTGATCTTTAGTGCGCTTGATATCTAAAGGCTTGGCAGCAACTTTACTCCACTTGTACTAGCAATATGGAGTTGATCTTAGTAGGTGCTTGTAGAGTTAGAAGGTTACAAAACCTCACAGATTTCACAGGAGTAACTCTCAAGACTTGAAAAACGTGTATTAGAGTTTTCCTTTTATACCTAGCAGTGTTGGACTCAAAACCAAGACGATTCGTAGGCTGTTGGGCTTGATTTAAAAATCTACAGAATCTTAATTCGATCGGTCGAGTCTTCTCTTCGATCGGTCGAGCTCTTTAGTTTATGAATTCTCTTTTCAAAAGTTTGTACGTTCTTGAATCTTTACTTATATCAACTTGAGTAATGTCTAAAACACTTCTAAGACACTAAGATCTTATACTAGATATGTTTTTGTTCTTGGTTTGCCAACATACAATAAATTTAGAACCTAAGCATTTAAGACTAAATACTTAGAACCTAACATAATTGATATATCAGTAATCTTCTCATTTGTATTCCATATTGAATTTTATGCAGTTTTATAAACCTTCCACGTATTTCTTCACCTATATATAGTGTTGAACTTCGTGAGAGATTGTGTGCCTTCTTTGTTGCATTTTCTCTCCCCATGCCTTTCAGCTCATGTTGCAGAACTTGATATTGCTACAACATACTTCCAAAGGGATTTTACTCTCTGGAACATCAAGTAATTAATTATTTTTTCTTACTTTTTTTCTCCATACTGATTGTCATGTTTGTTTCTCTTTGTGATCTCAAACCACTATCTTATTGTCCAGTCCTGAAAAAGGGGTTGATGAAAAAGAGATTTCCTAGTGCTAGATTCAAAACATGTATCTTGCTTTTTTTGAGACATGCAAATTAGAAAAGATGTAATTTTTATGTAGCATAGCCTTGTAACTTGATGAACTCAAGTTCATAGAATTTGTTGTCTATATTGGTAGCTTTGTAGAATAGTAATTTATGTTTACTATAGTCTCCTTATTTTTGTCATAATTCAAGGGAAGATTTGTGCATCGAGTACAACCTTTTTTGGCTCAAAAACTACCATTAATTGAAAATATATTTCCTGCACGATTGAGTTAGAAGAGCATGTAGATGAGGTTACTTTGCATTTTTAGTTTGCATAGTTGTAGTATGTTTCTTTTTGTATGGGAATTAATTATACCATATATTAATTTTATTTCCAGTTAGGAAGTCTTTTGAATTCCATGAGAAGAATGCTGGATGTGTTGCAGCCAAATATAGAAACACACTTAAAATCGTTGGGTGATGGAGACACTACTAAAGAAAATTGTTTTAGAGAAAATGAGTGCAATGCTTTGAGACAAATTCAGAAATTACCTAAGTGCAGATGTGGGGAAACTTGTGGAGAATGTGAGTACTCAATGGAAGAACTCTCAAAATCTCTTGTACAAAATTTTAGACAATGATTCTAAAATATTAGTTTACCAAAAAATGTATGGTTATCTAAGATATGAGTTTGATAAATCAATAACCTATGCAACGTAAAACTGAAGTGATTGATAGCAACCATAAGCGGCAGCACAACGGCTGGGGACCATATCTTATGAAGCTTAGTTCATTATATCAATACTTTAAGGCCAAAAACTCTTCCATCTAAAAATCAAAGGGATTAGTAGCTCTTAGCTTAGAATATTTGAAAGACAACCAACTTTTTATGAATTAATTATTTGAACAACTTGAAAATATGTAGGTTTCATAAATAATATTATTGTTTTGGTTATGACTTAGGGTGAGTTTGTTTCAGCTTTTTGAAATTGGGCTTTTTGAAAAAGTGGAGTTTCCAAAAAGTGCAATATGAAAAAGGGTTTTTTCAAAAAGCTGAGTGTTTGGTAAAAGCTGTGAAAAAGTGCTTTTTGAAAAAGCTGAGTGTTTGGCTAGCACTTATAAAAGTGGCAGTTTGAGGGATAAATTACTAAAAAGGACAATGTCTATATAAAGAGAATTCTTTATTTTAATTACCTCTCTTAATACAAGTTATGGATACAATATTTTCACAAAAATTTCACAATAAAGTCTATATAACAAGTTGTTAATAGTAGGAAAAAAAATATATCATTAGTAGGTCTAGATGAGAACTAATAACAACTTACTATGTAAACTTTATTATAAAATTGTTATAAAAATATTCTGTCAATAGTACTATTTTTTTTTTCTAAAGAAAAATAGTAATAACTTAAAAACTTTATTCTTTTTTTTATCATCATTTATTCTTCTTATATTCGTTCTAAACAATTATATTTTTCAATGAATAGTGTTATATTCACAACATTTTTCGTAATATTTTCACAACAAAATTTATGTGAAAAGTTGTTATTAGTTCTAATTTGAACCCACCGTTGAAATTATATTTTTACTCACCAATATTAACTAATAACAATATAAAACTTAAAATTTATTATGAGAATATTGTGAAAATATTACGGTAACATTTCTAAATTGTATATTTCCTTTCTTTCTTTCTTTCTTTCTATCATCCACACGTTTCCTTTTTTTCTTTTTCTTTTTCTTCTCTTGAATTTTCTCCACCACACATGTATCCCATTATCTCCATCCTCTCCTTTTTTTTTTTCTCTACACATTCCAGAACTCTCTTGTCTCTCTTTCTCCAGCTCTCCAGCTCTGTTTCTCTACTTTTCTTTTTCTTTTTTCTTTTTTCCTTCTTTTTCTCCTCCACACACGGTATCCTATCTCTACCCCCCTCTTTTGTTTTCTTTTTCTCTAAGAACATTCCAGCAGTCCAGATGGAAGAAGAAGAAGAAGACGAAGAAGAAGAAGAAGAAGAAGAAGAAGAAGACAGACTCTCCACCGATTCATCATCAAGCTCTCATCCTCCTCAAACTCTCACCGATTCAACCATCATCCTTACAGATTCATCATCGTCCTCACCGCCGCTGCCGAAGCTCACGCACCATCGCACCGAAGCTCACGCATTGCGCCGACCCACGCACCACCGCCGACCCTATTCATCATCTTCCTCACCCATCTTCGAAGCCCAGCTCCGTTCATCCTTCATCCTTCGACGATCTGCCTATTTTGCATTTGGGTGTGTGTGTTTGCATATGGGTCTCAATTTGCTTTGTTTACCGATGTGTGTATGTGTTTGCATATGGGTCGCAGAGCAAAGAGATGAGAGGCAAGATAAAATCAAGAGTATTTGTTCTGTTTTGGGTAAAGCAAAGAAAGGGTAAAGTAAGGTCAATTTGGTAAAATCATCTGTGGTCCAACGGCTATCTTCATAACGGCCACTGCGCTTTTCCAAAATGATCCGAAGCTCCCCATAAATTTTTTGCGCGTTTAGTTCAGTGTAGAGAAACGCGCTTTTTCATTAAAGCCAACTTTTTCAAGTTGCCAAACACGTAAACAGTGTACACTTTTTACAAATGCGCATAACGGGACTTAAAAAGTGGAAACAAACACACACTTATGAGACACCTTCATTTTTTGACAATTCATTACCTTTATTTGTGTTTGCTTCTAGAATTCATATTTGCTTAACAGTCATTTTAGTTTACTAACTACTTATTTGATTTCTTGTTAATTAATGGTGATCTTATATGGCCAGTTATACAATTGGACATTCAACCCATCGGTTTAGTTAAAGTGTAGCATCAAGTTCCAATGAAAAAACATGTGTTTCTTTTGTATGTGATTTTTAAAGGACACTCAGATGTATACTTGGCCACATTAGCAACCTTTTTTTTTTTTTCTTCTTTCATTCATAAGTTACGCAAACACCTAGTGGTGATCTCACTCTTTACTTAGTAGAGGATGTTCCATTTGAACAAAGCTCATTGGTGGAATGTACTAATTTTAAAACACATGACCTATGCTTAGGTACACTCTTTTTTTTTTTTTTTTTGGTACATCCAGACAAGATTCCGATGTCTTACAAAATTGACGAAGATATTAAGATTTGAAGGGAAATGTAGTACAATTAAACATAGAACATAGAATGGAGCCTTTGAAAAATATGATAAAGAGTACATACATACTGTTGTTGAACCTAATCTGTTCGTAGCAATATGTCGAGTTCTCTGGGACAGGTAAAATTATAGTTAGTCGCAATTTGTTTTCAAATTTACTTTGGATTATGAATCTGAGTTGGCGCTAATTTCATTCTAATATACCTTTCTTTCTCCACATAGAGGACATATTAGGAAGTTTGGAAAAAATGAGTGAGAAGAGATCATATAAAATAATTATAAAGTTAATGGTAGTTTTTGTAAGTAGAATGCATATTATTATTTACAATAACTGACTTTCCTTCTTTACACTAGAAATTGAATTTCTCCGTTGTGTTGTGTTGTTGAATTCATTCACACTAACATTGAATGACATCTTTGCATCAGAGATGTGGAAATGTTTTGGAAACGCGCTGCAAGACAAAGATTTGGAGCAATTGCCAAATTTTAAGGAAGTGCAATACTTGCTTGGTCTGTAACTTTTGAAACCAGAAAGCATTCAAAGGAGAACAAAAAGGTATCGTTTATGATACCAAGCAAAACAAATTCTGGAAATAAAGATGTGTGATCAATTTACAAATAAATGAATTATGTGACCAACACATGCATAAACAAGATTAAAACATAGTCATTTGAGTGAAACCAAATGAAGATTAGATTAATCCAATCCAGAGTTTCAACGATCTAGCTCAAATCATGCTTAATTAGTTGCAACTAATTTCAAATTTGTTTTTGCTGTATAATAAATATTTTTTTATAGATATAACAGACAGTTAATTAGGCAGTTTCTTTCTTTCCTTGCTTGATACAGTGCTTTAGTTTTGTATTAGCAAACCTCATTATTAGTAATTATTCTCTCCAATTCTTCTCATTCAATCAATAAGATTCCATTTTATTTAGAGAGGGTTTTAGTGTGAGAAAGAGAGAAACTAAAACTTAACATGGCGTTGAGCTATTCTAGGGCTCAATAATGGCTTCTACGAATATATCTAATACATTTTCTTCCTCTTCTACTCTAAATCAGTCTGCAAAATCAATCGTATATGATCTAAATTCAACTCAGTATTATTTAAGTAATAGTGATAGTCTCGAAACTTTGATTGTCACTCAACCTTTAACTAGCAATGATAATTACCCTGCTGATTGATCTGTGATTCTTGATCTCAAAGCGAACAACAAAATTGGCTACATCAATTGTGCAATCTTCATGCCAATCAGATTCTCATTTGATCAAATGCTTGGATCTACTGCAATATGATGTCGTTGTCCTGATTAATCAATTTGATCTATAATGAGACTGTAAGGCAAGTTTGGCTTGATCTGAAGTATAATTATTCTTAAGGAAATTCTCTGGGGAACATGGCCGAGGTCAAGAAGATATTCAACAAGTTCAAAAAAAAGGCTTGATCTGAACTATAGTTATTCTCAAGGAAATTTTCTGGGAACATGGCCGAGGTCAAGAAGAAATTCAAAAAGTTCGACAAAAATAAAGATGGGAAGATCTCACGTAACAAGTTGAAGGATGTTCTCCATGTGTTGGGGTCTCAAACGACGTAGACGAAGTGAGTTGCATAATGTCAGAGATTGACAAGGACGACAATAGTTTTATCAATCTCAACAAGTTCACTGAGTTTCATATTGGTGGACTGACATCATTAGAGTCATTTGGAATTTATGAGTTGCAAAAGCATATCTCTTGTTATTCTCACAATAACAGTTTCCATCTTTTAGCTTTAATCTCACAAGCCGAGTTCCTACCACGAATTTTTAGTTTCCTCCAATAATTTAATAATTGTTGCCAAGAGATTTCAATTGGTTGGCACCTCCTGTATTTCCGCGAAAGACACTCAGGGCTCAAATCACCCCACCCCGGGCAATTATCGATGTAAAAAAAAAAAATTTCAATAATTCTCCTTATTAAAAATTGTAATCTTTAGTATTCTATTTTATAAACAAAATAGCAAGACAAAGTAGTGTAGTGATTCAATCATACCATATGTGTTTGGAAACTTGAAATTGCATGATATATTAACTAATACAAATACAATTGCTTCATGCCTGTACACATGCTTCATGCCTACTAAAGAATACAAATATCATTTTGATAAAATATAAATGAAGATATTCTTCAATTATTTTTTATATTCTTGATTGTGTTATTAAATTTATTTTTCTTTTGTTAGATTTTTTTTTTCAATTGTTACAAGAACAACTAAATTTGAGCAAGAATTCAAAAAAAAAAAGGTTCTCATATAAATCTTAGAAAAATGACATCAAAAGTTCATTATACTTAATAATTAATGCATCACTAAAAATAATTAGTATAACAAAATTAATGTATTTATGCTATTAGTAATCTTTTTAATTACATAGAATAAAGACTACAATGTTGGTTATACATATTACATGTCAATGGAAGGAGTTAGGAAATCTAAATGGTTAAGATTAATTTTAGTGAATTCACAAATATTTAATTTTAGATAGCTTGTATGTCAATTGTTGTCAAAGCAACTAAATATGAGGAAGAATGTTATATTCTAAAATTATTATTATTATTCCAATTAAAAATTTATATATAAAATTTATAAAAAAAATTAATCATAAAAATTCTTTTCCTATAAATAATTAATGCACAATTATAGATAATTAATATATTTATTTACTCTATTGGTTAATTCAATGAACTAATACTTTAATATAAATATAAACTTTGTTAAGTTGAAAGCCTAAATATATAAAGAGAATTTTAAAGAATGCATCACATGATAGAACATTTTACTCTCTTACAGGGACAGAAGCATAGTTGGACCAAGGGGGGGCAATGACCCTCCCTAATATATTTTTTTTAAAAAATACTAGTATTATATAGGTACTAATTTTAGCAATTTTTTTCTATAAAATTACTCTTTACCCCCTTAACAATATCATTAATTCTTTTACGAGTAATGTTATAGTCACAAAATTTTCTACAAAATTTTTACAAAATACTGAGGTAGTAAATTCTTATCGGTTTGCATCTAGGCTCATCACTTACATCACTTTTTAACTTATCAATAATCACTCACCACATTAGCAATTTGTAAAAATAGTTTGTAGCTCTAGCATTTTCCTTCTTTTAAAGGCCATAGAAAAAAACTTGATCTAAAATCTAAACATAATATATAAGCCCAAAAAAATTAGCCAAACAACAAAATTACCAATAGTAAAGCTAAAAACAATTAAGCTTAATCAACAATTTTACCCAAAACAAATGGCCTGATCTTTAAAAAAATTTAAATGAAATAATTTTGTCCTTACTTAGAAGCAAGGCTAACATCAAAAACACATTAAAAAAAAAAACCATTAACAGTTAAGCAGCAAAGTCAAAAACTAAAACTTTACACACAGTCAGCAGCAAAGTTGGCCCTTCATATTCTTAGTCCTGGCTCCGTTCCTGCTCTCTTACATAAGACCTCTGCTTATTTATATATATATATATATATATATATTTTGAAGATTGATTGAATGATTGAATATTAGTCCTTAAAGGATACAAGGTTATGACCTTAAAACAAAGAAAATTTTTGTTTCAAAGAGATGTCATTTTCATGAGTCAATGTTCTCTTCAAGTGTTTCACTTCACAGCTCTAACATGATCTTTCTTCACAATCTTTCTTATCCTTTATTTTTGGGAAAAAATTGTTCCACACATTGTGTGGAAAAACCTGTACCAAAAATAATTGAACCAAGGGAGTCAATCTTGTACCGGTATGACCAGTGGAACGATATATTTCGGCACCGGTCAATACCAGTGTACCGTTTCGGGTTTACCGTTATTTTTTATTATTTATAAATATAAATGTGTGTATATATATGTGTGTGTGTGTGTGTGTGTGTGTGTGTATAAATATAAAAGTTTACCATAAAACATTACCTTAATTCAAAACAAATTATTCATGATTTTAGACTTTAGCATCAATTAAAAGAAAAGAAAACATAATATAAAAAATAAAAAGCTTAATTGTTTATTGCATACTAAAAAACCAAATAATACTAATAAGTTAATACAAGTAAGTTATTATTCTATCCTTACAAAAATTCAAAAATTACAAAACTGAGAAAAAAAAAAAAAATTATGTATCAGCTGATATTGCCCGAAATTGGCCGGTATAGCCATACATAGCTGGTATGGCCAATACATAGCCGATATGGCCGGTATTTAAATCGGTACAAAACGTTAATATTTCGATATCGATATATGTATCGGTACGGTACATACTAGCTGGTACCGGTACGGTATCAACCACCTTAAATTGAACTTGTAACTTAAAGTCACGAGTTCAATTATATTTTGCAATGTGTGGATCCACAAACTATGTAGAATAAACACTTCCCTTTATTTTTCATCATTCTATGCCATATTCTTTTCCTTATTCTATACCAAGTCATCAATCCTTAGAGTTATTTTAAAGCATTGAAATTGAGGACACAAAAATATTTTTGGAATTTAAAGCAATAAAACATGTTACAACACCCTTCAATAAATAAAATTCTCTTACATTTCAAGAATCAAGAAAAATAATATTGAAAGAAACTTTACAAGAATGGAAGCTTTAAATGAAAAAGCAGCTTCTCAATCTTACATGGAAGCCTCTATGATGACAACAAATAGAAAATAAATAATACATATTATTTTGCTGGGAAATATGTGGATCCCAACAAACTAATTGAAAGATGCTACATGTACAAACAATCAATCTTGGTCTCAACTGGGTAGTTTATAAACCAGCAGAAGACATGAATAAACCCTCCCAAGACGATATAGGCTACCCAAAAAAATCAATTAATACAATTAGAAAAATAAGAAAATAGTGAAACTGTCATTTTAGCTTTTGCCTGTCTTGAGCTTCTTTCGGGCTTGGTCAGAGTCTTCAGCACTTGCAACTCTAGAGCGTATTGTCCCCTGATTGCTAGTTGGAACCTCATTAACCTAGGGACCATTGGAAGACAAAGTTTAGCTAAGTTCTACAGAGATGGAAATGAAATATGTGCACTAAACTCTAATACAAATTTCACTTGAAAAGAGACTTCGAGTACCAATTGTGGTGTAAAATATTAATATACTTATATACCTTTACAACAGATGGTGGTCTGGTCGCTCTACCATTAGATTGCTTTCCAAGCTCAATTTGTACTGAGATACTGGCTTGTGACAAATCCACTCCAGAACTCTGCAGTGCTTCTGTCAGAGTACTTAACAACCTGTTCAATACCAAATATCCCTTCATGTTAGAGAGTTTTAATCAATAAACTGATTCAAAGTACGGCCTCTCAAAATGATGTTCACAAATTACGACTAGGCAAAATCTCTTTTTACTGACTAATGGAGAATGAATTGAGAACCGAGTCTACCATTTAAAGCACTGACTTTAAGCAAATTTTTCTTTTCATTGCTAAGTTACACACACCCACCTAGTAGGTTTTGAAGCCACAACCTCACTCTTCACCCCATCATGCCTTTTCAAGGGGGGGGAAGTGCCATTTAAAGAATGACATTTTCGATCAACAAGAGGCCTGACCTTGGTGCGATGATCAGTGCTTTTTGTCCAAGCAATGAGTCACAATTCAAGTTTGGGAATAAGCCTCTCCAAAATTTAAGATAAGACTGTATATCAACCACCTTTCCCGGCCCCTACAAGAGTGTGAGTCTTGTCACTTGTGTACTAGGTACAACTTTTTATTTTTATTGTATACATGCTAAAAGTTTTATTCCAATCACTCTCGACTTGATGTGGAAATGAGTTCAAAACTCATGCTTAAGTGGCATAGGGCTAGGAATAGTCAAGGCTGACAGGGCTTGTACAATAATGGGGAATCAGCATCCTCCAACCATCTTACCAAGACTATTATAGCTATTACATATATCGTCTATACAAATTTAGAACAAGGAGCCAATCATCAACAGCATGAGTTGCTTGTTCCCTAATATGGCAGAGCAGCTCAGTGAGCTGAAGGCAAGCGAACCTAGGGACATCATTAAGAAGATTATGGTCCAGTGCAAATGCTATCTGCAGTATCCAACTCAAATAATTGTAGTCCTGTTGTAACCTAACAGGATAATGGTCCTTTAAAGATCATGCCACGAGAAGTGCCAAAACTTTAGGATCACCAAGGTGCCTAATCTGGCAGTTCAATAAGTGTCTTAATAGTGTGTACACGTTAATGTTTATCAGACATGAACCAACAGCATTAAGACCCAACGTGAAATTCACAGTTTGTCCAAGAATGTGTGGCTTACCTTAAAGAAAGTCAAGATACTAAGTAATCATGTAAAATACACATATACTTACCCTTGAGAATACACACTTGAGATGCTAATGGTACCACCTTCAACAGTCAAGTCCTGTTCTTTCGGCTTGTCACTAGTTGTGCCACCATCAGTAGGACATGATCTCAGCTGACATAACTGTGGTTGAGGATGAGATGAAATGTTTTCTGCATCAGATGCCAATTTAGGAGGAAGTTGAGGCACTGCACCACTAATCCTGACAGGTGTGAAGACATTTGGCTGCAGTGACATAGGAAAGGGTATTCCCTTATTGGTGATTATGGGGTGGTTATCCATCTGTTTAAAGGTAGTAGCAGTACTTATGTCAGATTCTACTGGGTTCTGTGCACTCCCAGCAATGGTTGGAGAGACGCAGATATTTTTCTCATCAAACTTCCCAGCAAACACTAATGCAGGAGCAGACACACTATTTACACCTCGTGATTGATCAACATAACTTTCTGCTGGTCTGTGATTGTTTCTCTGTTTCAAACAAGGGAGATATCATCAACTATTAGGTTTCAGCAGTGGTATGGATCTGATGCAGCACAAGATTGAAAGGAAAATTGAGAAAAATAAACAGAACAAAAAAAGGATAGACCTAGGAATAAACACCAAGCCAAAAACCTTGGAATCAATACCTAGATAGCTAAGAATTGACACCAATCCATTGGAAAATTCCAATGAAAAATTTTATTCATCAATCATATGTGTTCATAATGTTTTCTCTGGAGCCTTTAAATAAGTTCTAAATTACATCAAATAAATAAGGAGAAATCAGATCATCATTTGAACAGCAATGAAATCCCTTAAAACCTCAAAATAAAATTCAAATCCCGTAATTTAAATCAGTAACAATACGCTGTCTGCATCAACTCTCCCAGAGTGGGAGAGACTTGACCCTGTCTAGAATAGCTTTAGGTAGTACTCTAGCAAGTCAGAGTCTAGCTACTGCAGTTTGTTTTTGGTAATCCACATGGCATAGAAACCAGGTTGATTTAACACTTTGAACGGTCTAAAAGTAAACCACTTGAGCCTAACATGTGCTGACTTCAAATAGACACATGCCCATGGATCCATTGACAGAACTGTTGGGTGTACACTGGATTACAGGGGGAATGTGCTCTTTGTTTGATGCCACTTCAAACTCTTTTAGGCTTATTGGGTTTGAGTTTCTTTGGCCGCCTGTCTAGGTTGGGATAATACATGCTTAACCTCACTCTTGTTAGATGTCTCAACTTCTTTTGGTGTGTCCACTTGGATGTTCACTGTTACTCATTCAACAGAGTTCCTAGATCTTACAGTGAACATAATTTGAATAGTCTAAACTATCCCCTAGAGCTGTATCTCGATTGAAATGGGCTTGATAGCTTTTCTTAGAAGGTAGTGTGCCCTCAACGTCAACATTATCACCTCCCATGTGGGAAGCTTGATGTAGTATGCCACAGATTATCCAATCAAGGGAAACATCTACTTTATTTAATTGTGCACTATTCCTAGCACTCTTGTTCAAACCTTTTGCACAGGTGTTGAAAGGCTTTTATCAGATTTTCTAAGGTTTTTTCCGTGGTAGCCTAGGTCTAGAAATTAGACACTATGGTAATGCTTGCAAAAGGGTATGCAAAATATGGATGCAATTGAGATAAGCAAACAAGATTCTTTGCAAAATAAATTTTCAATAGACTATGATTTGGCTTAAATTCAAATATTTGTTCTCCAAATATATGACCATTATATGCGTGTTAAATAAGCATTCTTTAAAATGCAAAAATTTCCACCTCACTAAGTCCATTTGGATGATACACACACAAAATAAATCATTAAATACATAATAAGAAGTAAGAAATCTAATGAGTGTTGATGTTTCCAAATTACACAGAGAGCATAGAGGCAAAAATAAAATTTACCCATGGCATCAATTTTGCTGGTTCATGGCTCCATCCTTGGTATGACCCCTCATACTTATGTACTTTCTCCTGTAAAAACTGAATGTACTCGATAACCTGCAAAAAGATTCCAAAACCACACCATTCAATAGTTAGCACAATGTAAGGTGAGGGAAAGAAGTGAAAGGGCAGATTACAATAAGATAGGTATATACCTCTAATAAAAATGATGCCTTATCTCTCTTTTGGTCACTATTAGGAATGAGTTCCCTCAACATCTGAAATCTGCGTGGTAACTTCATTTTTTTAGAATAAGATGTTGGCAACAACCTAATTAGTAAACAATCAACTGATTGCTTCTAATAACAAAAAAGAGCCATAATGCTAACCGGTACTCCCACAAAATCATAAATCTTTTATTTATGTTTGACCAGGGGGAAAATATTACTTGCAAATGGTTATGCAGAACATCAATATGATTAATGTAAGTTTCCAACAAAAAGAATCACCACAGCTGTCACGTGTTGCTTGTAGCAGCCATAAAAAATCAAAAGACAGACACACACAGAGAGAGGAAACTGCAAAAGCGCTCACTCCATTGCCTGTGTTTCAAAACAAATTGTTTGACCATTCTAATCTAACTTGCTAAACTGCTTTTGAATTATCTTCTATATGATTACTTATCAGCCTTGTTCCCAACTTCACCAGAGGCAACCTTAGACAGCTATAAGTACTAGAAACGCACCCCCAAACCTCCACTCACAAACTATATGAAAACAAAACTACAATTTAAATTAAAAAAAATGACATTTATAAAGCAGATAACTCAATTAACATTAAAAAAAAGGGACAAATTTCAATTCAAATATTTTGTGCATAAAAAAAGGGGAGTCGAATGAAAAACCATTATACAGATGATATGTTTCATAAAAGAGACTGCCAGATAGTTTTAGAGGTTCGCAGGCGATTATGTTCATGTCTTTTAGGGACTTCAGAGTTGTATCATTTCAAGTCTGTCACACTCTAGTGATGAAATTACTAGGACCGGGGCTACTTAGATCAATAAATAACAAACATCATGGCAAATATTAAGCAGGAATGAGAGATGATTTAATTAATATTCGGTTCTCCAAAAAGAAAAAAAAAAAAAAAAAAAAAACCCTCCAAGTACACACTCACTGCAAATACAGAGACATAGTTCCAAATGAGAAAAAGAGGCAGGAAGACTTACCTATCATTAATTTTACTCCTTCTACGCTGCTCTGTTGCAGAATGCTTGGAACGTGGTGTGTTAGCCTTCTGATCAGAGCTCTTCCCGTCCACTTTTACCCTCAATTCCCCTGTATATACTCACACTTTTTAATTCAGTGAAAACAACAAGAGAAACTAAAAGAAACAATCTTTTGCTACATTTCATATGTCTATATAACACAAGAATCTCGCTATGAAACCAGTTTCTTGGGAAACAAGAAACGAAGTAATAATAATTAATATCAGGTTTTGAGCGAGAATATACCTATGTGGGGAGTGGTAGAAGCGGGAGTAGCAACAGGAGTAGAGGGCTCTTTCTTAAGGACAAACTCTTCCTCATCGTCTATTATTATGTCATCTTCATGGGTACTACCTTGTGCGGATTTGATCATTTCCATGAAGCTTTTGCTCTTGTTCTTCTGCCCTGTAGCCCTGTTCAGCATTTCCTAAAAACCCATTACTCCCTTGATTACAGTGCATTAAACAGGAGAGGAAATGAAAGAAAACAACATGAAAGAGAATCAGAGGAAGGAGAAATTGACTGACTGAGAGGAAGAGAGAGAGCTGAAGCTGTTGCGGTGGTTGTTGTTGTTGTTGTTGTTGTTGTTGTTACTGTTAGACGACAGTGATGGCCTCTCTGACGACGTCGTCCATTGTTGTCCACTCAACTTCGCCCCAGCTTCTGTACATGCCAAGGTTTCAGTAAAGTGTGTGTTTATTTATTTTTTGGTCGGATGTCATTTAAGATTGAGTTTTCGTATTTCCGTTTGTACCGAACCAGTCTACTATAATTATGATCAATTATACAGTATTCAGTACAGAGGTTGCCCGAATATTATAATTCAAAAACTAGTTTAGAAGGGTACAATTAAAATAAGAAAAACACACATATAGTGTAAAAAGTTGATAAATTTGACTTATTTTTAACTAGACAAACACATGGTATTCAAACTCTCTCTTCGACGTGTAATATATATATATATATATATATATATATATATATATATATATATATGAAACCTCTCAAACTCCTACAATTTTTCAAGTCTGCATAATATTTAAATAAAATTATTTTTGTTTAGTCCAAACTTAATAAAGGAGTGAAACTTTATTTTTTTAACAAGTTCAACTTAAACTGAAATTCATCATTTTTTTAAACAAAATTATTTTTATTTAGTCCAAACTTAATTAGAGTGAAACTCTTTTTCTCTGACAAGTCCAACTTAAACTCAAATTAAATGTTGATAATTTTTCTTTAATATTTTTTGGTCTTTCAGAAGTTTTAATATCTAAATTTTTAAGTTATTTTTTTACAATATTTGAAATTGTTTGACAAATTTTTTGTAAGCCATTACGCGTTCAAGCAATGGCTTCTTCATCAATTTGTAACACAAATTGAAATTATATAAGAGCAAGTCATGCAATAATGTAGTTTCTAAATCAATTTAAAATTTTATAAAATTATTTTAATCTACCTCACAAATAGGTAAGTTCCCGTGCATAGAGTTAGTGACTAGGTTGATATATATTCTTATGGTTTATTTATATTGAACTCCTTGTATTTTGCATTAAATTAACATAATTGGCACAAAAAATAAAAATTTTAAAGCAAACACATGATACAAAATTATACTCCAATTTTACATAAAAATGTTTTGACCACATCAATTTAAATTTTTTTAAAAAATATGTTAGGACCAATACTTTTTTTTTTTTGTTGAGAAAATGTTATGACCAATACCAATAGCATTAGCAAGTGTAATAAATTTAATATTTTATTAAGCCATGACCATAGCCTTTATTAAATTTTGTATTTTCAACTATGGTAATTTTATCCTTCAATTCTTTTAAGAGTATATTCATCCTTGGATTATATATTAAGTAAAACATTTTTATCCATAGTTATCAAAAACGTATGAACCGATGATAAAAACAATAGTAATAATTAAAAATAAATAAATCTACTATTTCTTTTATATATTTTATTTTATCTAGTTTCCTCTTTCTTTTCTTTTTCTTTTTTCTTTTTGGGCCCTTGTATAGGAGATGAATGGCTATCCCGAAATGTTGTGTAGCCCACTGATGGCCCAAAAGGC
This sequence comes from Castanea sativa, assembly GCF_040712315.1. Lineage (NCBI taxonomy): Eukaryota > Viridiplantae > Streptophyta > Magnoliopsida > Fagales > Fagaceae > Castanea > Castanea sativa. The sequence goes on along the minus strand of NC_134016.1, from coordinate 33,371,578 downwards.
CCATCGAAACATTGCAATCAACCAAACTAATCATACGTTGGTCACCCAATTAATTGTCTTCCACGGAGAGGGAGCTGCTCCAACTAATTTTAAATCTAGAACGAATTTTATATCTGGATGATCCCTAATTTTTTATATATATATTTAAAAGAAAAAATTTGAAAATTTTTAATTAGTAGATTATAGATGGTGGCTTCATTGTTTGAACCTACGTTATTGGAGATTATTACACTTGCAATGTCTCACACCTTTAATAGTTCTTTTATTATTACATTTCAATGATGATTTGAAAATTTAATTTTTATTATAATTATTTTTTTGGTTTCGAGGAACTTGACCAGCTTGATTTGAAAATTTGCTCTCCAGGAAGTGGTTGTACAGCTATGCAACAGAATTGAAAACTTTATTATTTAGGTACAAGAACTCCCAGATTTTTTTTGAATTATTATTAATTTAAATTATATTAGGATGAGAGTTCCGACCATAGACCACAAAGTCATACTCTTAATGTATTACAATTTTATATATACTGAGTTTTAATTTAAATTGTATTTATTAGGTTGAGACTTCTGACCATAGACCAACATGTCATGGTCTTAAATTTATTTATTTATTTTTAGAAACATATTCTTAATGTCCTATGATAACATATTCAAGATCATTTTCAATATATAGCCCTCATGTCATGTCCCTATATATATGATAGCTGATAATAGGTCTACTTTTTGCATCGCTTCAAATTCAAACAATCAAGGACTAATTAGAAAAATACAAATGAAAAGAATGGATGCATAAATTGCTTTTCAAAATCTATGTGCTACTTTCAAAACTTTGGTCCTTTTTTTCTATCTTGTGGGGGGAAAATACTTAAGTATTTTTAGAATATAGTGAAATGATGTTTTCTCCTCTCACATCCATGATAAATCTCACTAAAAATATAATAAGTAAATACCATCATAAATATGAGATAAGTAAACATCATTCATAGAATTCTGAAATTATCTAAGAATTATTCGTTAGTGTTGTTTTAGACCAAGAACGAATGAATGGCTCCAAGGAGAAAAAGAATGAAGAGGTTAAAACCAGTGATAAAACTTTGGCCGTTCTTTTAGCTCACTAGGCACGCAAACTACGTATATGTCGGACTGTCGGTAATGCATGCATGAATGAATGTTGAAAAAAAAAGTTATGGGACACAAAAACGATTAAAACGACTTTGTTTTTTTACCTCTTGTGACTGGTTTTTCACCCATATTCTCCTTCCCTGTCTTTCCCTTTTTCAACGCAGATTCTTCCCACAATGTGAACCCACTTCCTGTATAAGAACTGGAGTTGGAATTTTCATCATTCCTATCCGTACTACTTGTTTGTGCTACAGTATATATTGACCCCTCTGGCTTTGGAACCCTTTGATTAAAATAGGATGAAATGTGGCTTATAGTGTAAGTCCCAATCCCTCCGGGGAGAATGTGCTCCACCGAAGGCGGTGGTGCCGGAGGCGGCGGCTTTTCCACCGATGATATCTCAGCTGTGGTTTCTTCCTTTGCACTGGTCTTTCCTATCCGCTCTAATGGTTGCAAGAAATCATGAGTTTTGAGGTAACTTCCTGTTCATGCATGAAGAAACAAAGGAGTTCCTATTTAGATCTAGGTGATCAGACTGATTAATGAGCATATGTTTATGTAATTATGGGCAACAAGAAGGAAAAAAAAAAAAAAAAAAAAAAAGAAGCTCTCATGTTACTATTATACCAGGTCAAGCCATCCGTATCATTTTTCTTTTTCAAAAAGTCATCCGTGTAATAATTTAATGAATGAAAATCATAGAATGGAACTTGGAAGATTGGTATAAAATGAATTATAACAAATGAGTATAAAACTGAATCACATGTTATTCACTCATTGAATTATGATATGAGTGATTAGATATAATAATTACAAAAGATACTTTCTCCACAAGGAGAGAGACCTGGCTAACATGTACTCCATGTAAATTTATAAAAATTTTAGAGCCACGCACCTTTAAAAAAAAAAAAAGGTCCTCAACTACCTATATGAAATTTGCAACCAAACAATATTTCTATAAAAAAAAAAAAAAATGAAGTCTTTTAAAATTTTTGACAACGTACTATACAATTCGTGGAATTCAGATCTGAACATGGTTCTCATATTAAATTAATATGAAATCTGAATGGGCAAAAGTTAAACAAGAAAGTTCAAATTTTGGTGTCTGCTGGTATGAGCTATATTAAGAAAATTTCGAATTTGGCAGAAAAAAAATATATGCTGCTAAAATTTTCAAAATTATGTAGCCTAGCTACTAAAATTTTAAATTTCAAATCTTTTTAGAACAACATTGTAGAGTTGTAATTTTAATGTTTTTTAAAATGAAAATGCTAAGGATCTTGTAACTCCATCAGCTTTTCTTAGTGTTTTTTTTTTTTTTCAAATCAAATAAAATATTTTTGGTATTTTTAATAAAGAAAAATTCCCCACCATAATAACTACCAATATATGAAAAAATTAAATACTCAATGCAGCTTTTGCATGCATGTGCGATATACATAATTTCACCACCATTAATCACATATTTCATGAATGAAGAAGAAAATCAAGGGCGTGACTCATGTATGATATTGATGATGTACTTGAATAGTGCCTCTGATGTGACACGTCAAATTTTGATTTGTCAAAATCCAAAATCGGTCCCACCAAATGCCGAATTCCAATCTGATGGTGCTAATTGCTAACTTCTAACCCCTTCCTTTTCGGATTCGACAACCTATTTAAAAAAAACTGGCCCACTTAAAACTCATGGCCCAGATCCATGATTCAATTGCCATCACGTGCACACACAAAATTGTGATGCCTATGCCTATTCATTATTATTCAAGCATCAAGATTCAAAGATTAGATATATGATATACTACTATCTTCTTTTCATTATATATTTTCTATTTATATCCGAAAACATTAAAATCCATTTATCAAAAAAAAAAACATAAAAATCCAAATTACCAACTCCCCCAACAAAAAATAAATCTTTAAAACCAAAAAAAAAAAAAAAAAAACCTTCCTTTAATTTTTGAGATCTTAGATGACTGAAATAGAAATAGAAATAGAAATAGAAAAAAATCTTACTTTTTTACTATATGTAAAATTAAAAAAAAAAAATACCTTGAGAAGATGGCCTTGGATCTTGCTGGGCAGTTGAATGAGTGTACAGTGACAGAAAATCATGTGTTGGTTTCCGTCCTGTACCAAAAAAACAAAAACCAAAACATATTTTCATTGTTGTCTAAACGAAACAAATTTGAAAAAAAAAAAAAAACATGTTTCTGAAAGTACCTTCGGTTCCAAAGGGACGAGGTTGAGGAAGCTCCATGTTTGTTTTTTGTTTTTTGAACCGAATTATGTAAACAAAGTATCCTCAGAGCCTCAAATTCAGTGAATTCTCTGACTAATAATTGAATTCTTTGAAAATTCAGAACTCTCAAAGCGGAATTGGAACGTTGGAGCCTCAAATACTCAGTGGTGCTTCTCAGATCCGCGTACTAGAGAGAAGAGAAAGATCGGAGGCGCATTCACTTCCTCTAATAAATCGAATAGCTCCAAATTATGGAATTGCTCTCAATTATTGCTTCAAACACTTGGGAAGAAAATTTTCTTGACCAACAATACAGCTTTACATATTTTCCGTACACGTAAAAGTAAAGCCATGAACCCGGAAAAAATTGAGTCACAGAAGTCAGCGAATCTGCCATCAGAATTATCATTAAACAAAAAAAAAAAAAAATCAAAAAATCAAAACCTTAAACCATAACATAAAGATCCATAAAGATAGCAGGAAAATAATGGATTAACTAGTTTGATCAGAATTACAACAATTGACGTGAAGTTTCAGCTTCCAAGCTGTTGAACAAAAAGGAAACCGAATTTGAAACTCACAGTTTACTCACCAAAGTGTCTGAATTCAAAGCTTTAAACACCAATAATGCAGAACCAATCTCCTTCGAATTTCGACCAAAAAAAAAAACTCTTTCTCTCTCTTGTTGTTTTCTTTTTCCTTTACTGTCTCTCTCTCTCTCTCTCTATCTTTTTCTCTCTTGTCTTTCGCTTTTCTTTATAAATTCTTTGCTCTAAAAACGAGCAGTGCGGCGAAAGGCTAGGCTTAAGGCCGGACTTTCTCTCTCTTCTCTCTTCTCTCTTCTCTCTCTCTCTCTCTCATTATGTCTGCTGCGGAGTTGAAGATCTTTTATACAGTTTATTTTGCATTCTGTTTTTCGTTTTTTTTTTTTTTGGGGCCTTTTGGTCGTGCTCCGTTAGTTGAGAACGCCGTTAGAGTAACGACGTTGCGGCGGAGATGACGGCGTTAGAGGGGTATGAGTAAGACGGAGTTCTGTATTACTCTGAATCACAAATTTGGCATTGTGGTTCACGGAACTCAATGATTTTACATTTTTTTTTATGTTTTTGGCAATCCCGATTTCTTTTTTTTTATTATTTCGGCAATCCCTATATTAATTATACTATTATTTTTTCCTGCGGAGTTTTGTGCACTTCGCTCAAACTCAAAAAAATTATAGGTACCAATGTTTACGAGCACATTTAATTTAAGTAAATAATAATAATAATAATAATAATGATGATGATGTGTTTGGATTGGAATGGACAGATTTCAGTCACGCACCCTAGAATAGTGAGATGTGCTCAAAAACAAAAACAAAAGTGATGTGTTCGTAATTTTTTTTTTTTTTTATATATAAAAAAAAAAAGAATATACTCCTATTAGAGAGTAGAAACTAAGGCTGTGTTTGTTTTGGCTGAAATGTATTTCAGAAAATTGTTTTACACTATGTTGTGTGTTTGGTAGACACAAAAAATATGGTCAAACTGAAATTATTTTACAATTTGACCGAAAATAACCCTTCTTTGGTGGAAAATTCTTTACATTCTTTTTTTACCTTCAAATATCATTTTTTAGAAAACAAAGAGAGAGAAAGAGCACGAAGGGAGAATAGAAAGAGTGAGATCAAGCTCGCGTCGTCAAGCTCGCGCTAGCAAGATCGCTACCGCCTCTAGATCAAACCACCACTCACTAATCTACAACCCACCACCCACCCCCGTCGTCGCTACCGCTTCTAGATCGAACAACCGATCTCGTCGCCCAAAGCCCCAAGCTCGAACCGCTATCCTCCAGGCCAAATCAGATCTCTCTCTTTCCCGATCTATCTCTCTTTCCCTCAATCTCTCAATCTTTCTCTCTTTGATCTCTGGTTTTTGTTGTTGTTGGTGTGGTGGTGTGGGTGGTGGTGTTTTGGTGGTTTTTGTGTTGTGTGGTGCTGGTGTGTGAGTGGTGGTGGATTCTCTGTGGGTGTGTTGTGGGTGCCAGTGGATTTTCTGATATAAAATTTGTTTGGAAACTGAGAAAATGACTAAGAAAATGTGAGAAACTAGTAGAAAATTTGCATTTTCAGAATGTTATCAAACACTTAAAATTATTTTATAATATAATTTTTAAAATGCAACCAAATACTAGAAATTATTTTTCTTTCCCAAAAATATTTTCACTTGAAATTATTTTACACCCGGAAAATATTTTACACTAAAACAAACGCAGCCTAAGGGTCTATTTAAAATCTGTTTATTTTAATGAAATTGAAAATATTTTATTGAAAATACTGTAGATAAAAAGTAAAAGTTAATTGAAATAAGACAGTGAGACCCATGAATAGTACCGTGTAGTCTATAAATAATAGCAAAAATAAGTTGAATAGTAAAATAAGTTGGTTTTTTAATTTGTAGCCAAACGCACACTAATCCTTTGAGTCTTTTACGTGTACACCTAACAAGTCATTTTCAATGGATTGTAAGCCGGTTGAGTTGATCGAATTATGAATTATTTTTTATTTTTTCACATGTAATAATAATAATAATAATAATAATAATACAATTATGTTGTCTTTATCATCCATTCACACAAATAAGAAAACAAATAACAAATTAGTTTTTAAAAAAAGTAAATAATACATAGATTCTTAAGTTTATATAATTCCTAGTTAATCAATGATATCATTATCATAAAAGAACGAATAAAAAAAAAACACTAAACATCATGAACCGTAACGTGTTTTTTTTAAGCACAGTATATCATCAATATAATCATAACATGTTTTTTTTTTTAAGTACAGTATATCATCAGTATAAATACTAGATATGCTTGTAAGACTATGAAGAATGAATATATTATACTATCCAATCTAAATCTAATATGTGAGGGGAAAATTCACTTTAAAATGTGCCGGGTAGAGTTAATCCAACTTGACCCAAGATTAAGCAAGTCAAGTATATGTTAACCATTCTTCACCCTGAGTTGAATTTGGGTATTTTTCTTTTGAGTTCGAATTGTATAATGGGGCTCTGGTCCAATTTTTTTTTTTTTTGGGTCTACCTTAGAGATTACCTTTAATTACATTTCAGAGTTAATTTATAAATGAATGAAACAAATCATAATGAAAATGAGTAAGATTTTTTACAATATTGGAGAATTTAAATAAATACTAATATATATATATATATATATTCTTTTTTTTTTATACAAGGTAAAGATTCTACTCTAGCCTAAAGACTTGATCTCCAACTATTGCCCCCTCACACTCCACAAACAATTATACTTGTAAAGTGACAATCACGCTAAGAGTGCGTGGTAGTTATATAATAATATTCTATAATAGCTCATTTGTGTTTTATAGAAATGAATATTAAAAACATAATTTTGCCACAATTAATAAGGGAAACAATCATTCCACCCATTTTCCCACCTAACAGTAACACATATGAATGGGTGAAATGGAATATAAATTTTCTAATTAGTCATTCTATTCCTTTTTTCATTGTTATGATATTAATTCGTTTCTACAAAACTGTTAAAATGTGGGGTATATGAGTATATCTAATATCTCTTAAAAAAATTAATTTTATTTTGTTCATTTCCCCTTTCTAAACAAGATATTAAAGCAACATCATTCTGGTGGATCTAGCATTCATGCTTATTACATTTTAGTCTATTCTTCTTCTTCTAATTAATTAGTTAAAGGGGAAAAAAAACCTCGGATGGTGTCTCACATTGTTAAGAACTAAGTTGAATGATAACTTGTCAAATGCTTTGTAGTTGAATTGACACATCTCCATGTACAAAGTGCTTGGGGGTTTAGGGGGAAAGGAATCAAGCTGCAAGGTTAGCAGCATGTTGTAATTATTTTTCAAAAAAAAAAAAAAGTTGAATGATAACTTTAGCCATTTTGGTTGGGGGAATTTTATAGAGGATGTAGGAAAATGAAAATGGGGAATAGATTGAGATTTCCATCTGTATGGTAGGAATGAAAGCTAGAAGGATGGAAGTTGTGGATGGACAGTGATTTCACTCTAGGTCAGAAAATTTAATCCCCTAATTAGAGGGAAAAAAAAAAGGAAAATAGGGAGATAGAACACAATTACAATTTTGTACTTCATGTAATCTTAATATTCATTTCTTAATACGATGTTATTTAAATTATAATTTTAAGGGATCAAACCTTATTCCATGGTATTTACATGGGATTCCTCTTTCTTATTCTTAATCATGTCCTCGAGAGGGCTTAGTTGATACATGATTTATGTTTCGTCTTTCGTTTCCTTTTTGTTTGTTTCGATAAATATATCGATCAATTCCGATTCTTTCTTTTCCGATTGAGATGTATAAATCCATGGGTCTATGGGTCTATGGATCCATAAGTCCATGTCCCTCCCATGTGGCGACATGGGGGCGACAAAAAGGGGTTCGGAAGCGTTTAACTTTTACAGAATTGATGAAAAAGGGAATATTGATTATCGAACCAGTCCGTGAAATTCGCTTTATTCTCCTTGCCTAATTTTAACTTTGCGGAAGAAGGAATACATTCTTTTTTTTTTGATATTATCCAAAGAGGAATCCTTCCAGTAGTATCGGCCATATGTCCCACGTACCTCCAAATTTCATCAAGTGGTCATTCAATACGACGGTATGAATACGATACCAAGGCAAACCCATGGAAATACCCCTTTAATCAATCAAAACCTCTTCCCAAACTGTACAAGCTTCTTCCAAAGCATACGGCTTTCTGGGTAGTAGTAGTGCTTATAATAATAATAATAATAATAATAATTGTAAGTACTAAGAAAATGAAGGCCCAAGCCCACTAAGAACAGTGATGCCTTGTCCTTCAAACCAAGCCCAAATAATAAAATTTCTATAGAGAGTGGAAAAACAGTTCAAGTGCTATTCAAAACTAAGCTTAAGTTTATGGCTGAAGAACTCAAAATAATAGAGAGGTGTAATTTAAGTAGTTGCTAAAAATAGTGCTCTCCTCGGGTTTGTCCGAAGATTTGTTTCTTATACACAAATATTCCTGATTTTACACAAGATTTTACACTGTTTATTTTTCTATCCCTTAGAGGAAAAACTTTCCACCCCTTATCTGGGAGGTTCTCCTTCATTATATATCTTTCCTACTTGCATCTTAGCCCTCCACATGTATGCCTCACGGCTTTTCCTAGGATACCTGTCCCATCAAAGTTCTACTGAAGTGATAGAAGGAGCTGCTAGTTGTGAAGCTACTATTCAAGTGTCATTTCCTCATTAATGCAATTGATAAGATTGTTGCAGGGCATTCAATGCGAAAAGGGGGAGGTACACCTTTCCAGGAAGCTTCCTCCCACCATCTTTGCCCCCTTTTCTCTTCTCCACGGGCTTTCACGAGACATTATCTTGTATCCACGCCCATCCTCGGGTCGGTGAAGTCTTCGAAGCAGATATACTTCTGCTGGTGGGATTATGCGAGATATTTTGTGTTCTAATCCTCTTCGGTCCTCGGACCTCCCACAATAATAATAATAATAATAATAATAATAATAATAATAATAATAATAATAATAATAATAATAATAATAATAATGATAATAATGATAATAACAATAACAATAACAATAACAAGGAGGAGTATCTCCTCGGCTAAGCGAAGTAAGGGTCAGATGGTGCATCATGTTGTCTAGAATGATCTTCTAGGAGGACTTGTGGATGAGGATATGTTTTAGGGGGGTACAGAGAGTAGGAATAGTTGAGAAATATCTAAGAAAAAAATGCTACCACTGCATTGAATGCTCTGTACCTAAGTCTTTAGCCATATTAATGGGGAAGTGATATCTGAACAGTGATTTTATACCTTACAGCTATTACCTAAAGACTTCCAGAGGGTGCTAATCGGACAAGTATCAACGTTAGCAGACTAGAACTACACGTGGAGAGCAAGAAAGAGGGGGAGGAGGAAGTATAAGAGGGAAGAAGGTCCCGGAGAAAAAGGGATCGGGAAAAGGAAGAGAAAACACTGTAGACTGAATATCCGTAATCAATCTTTAAGAAATAAGAAATATAAGAATTTACTCCTCGGCTTGAGTCCGAGGACAACTTTCTTCATACAAACTAATCCATCCTTATCATATTGAATTTTTGAGTCATTGTTGTTGTCATAGAAGCTCATTAGAAGCAACATTTATAACCCACTCTCTACAAATTTATTGTATTGGGTTCCTTGGGCCTATACCCTTCCTTTTGTTGGGCTTAGGTGCAAATTGCGACCTTACAATAATAATAATAATAATAATAATAATAATAATAATGATAATAGTTCATCCAAAAAAAATAAAATAATGAACAAAATAGTTTCTTATATAATAGGGATTTAATAGTAATTGACACAATTATTTTTTCACCCACATTTTTTCCACCCAACCAAAAAAAGAAAACATACATACATTTTTTATTCTCCCACTTTTCTATCCGTTCTACCCAACACACATGAAGGTAAAAAGCAATATTTTCTTACTTTTGGTTTTTTATTTTCTCCCCATATTTTCCATTATTTCAGCTTTTCATCCTAGTGTGCAAATCTCCAGTTTGTGTGGGATTTAAGAGAGGCAGTTGGTAGACAACCTTATAATTTTAGAGAGGTTGTTCTCATACCAAATCCAGTACACATCGCTTAGATAAAAGGCCTTTTACATTGTAATAATGTTTGAGAAATGCAGTATAGATGACTAGTTCAAATAAACTTAAGATTCCTAGCATAAATTGAATTTGAATTATATATTAGAATCATTTTTTGAATCCATATCTCAAATAGAAAAAAAAAATGAAATTCTAATTTTTTTTTAAGTGAAGAATTAAATAAAGCAAACTAGTGTGATTTTGTTTTTTTGAAAACATATTAGTATAACTTGGATTTGACTTAAATAAGGACATGGTTTACCTCCAAACTGGTGTGAAGTAAAATTCCTATTATTCACTAAATGGCAATTCAATTGATCATCCATTTATACAAATGAGTCATACAATTTATCTAAATAATTTAATACAAACAAATAATTTAATGAATCAACACGTAATGGTTGGATTTTTATTTTATTTTTTGGTTGGAGTTAATTCCTCCAAAACTTTGTTTATAATATGAGAAGTGCAACGTATACAACATTTTCATAACAAATCTTAGGTGGTAAGTTGTTACTGGTTCTAATTTGAACTTACTACTAAATTTACTTTTTTTATCCACTAGTAGTAACAACTTGTCATTTATAATTTATTATGAAACTATTGTGAAAATGTTGTAGATGTAACCTTTCACTTTATATATAACAAGTTATAATAGGATTGGGTATTCAATCTATATAAAGGTTGGAATTTTATAGCTCAAAATTGATTTAAAATGCTAACATACCATATATAATATTTTTATTTTTATTTTCTATCACTTGAGATAACTGCAGTTAGGCAAACTTCTTGTAGTTTAATTAGTAACTTCTCATGCACAAAAGTGCTTGAAAATCTAGGAGGGGAAATGATTTAAGCTGCAGGAATTAGTAACATATTGTATTTATCTCAAAAAATATATATAATATTTGCGGTTAACTTATGGAAAGGCATGAAATGATCTCATGTGAGTTCTTTTTCAAATTTTATTTAATTGATTCAATTGGTAAAATCTATTGTGTTCAAAAAAGGGAATCGGGATTGAATTCCACTTGTAATATGAATGGGATTTTTCTTATTATAATTCCCATAGTTACAAATCGGGGGATATTCCAACCTTGATTCTCTTCTTTATGAAGAATAACAAAAAATACTGCTAGGTTATAGAACTCTTGAATAATGTTAGTACAACAACAAAAATCCGTAACTTGCTCGCATGGTGAGTTGTGAGTGATAGAATTGTAAACTCACGATTTTTACTCTATCACTCACAACTTGCTACGTGGACAAATTGTGGCAAAGATTATAAATTTTGTCACGGTTATTCAAAACTCATAGAAAGAATGGAAATTAATGACAAAACACTACATCCTTTTTGTGTAGTTCATAGATTCAATGGGTCGTCTCTAGTGGACCCAATAAAAAAGAGAAGGAATCTTGGCCATCCTCACAATCCATGAGGAAGGTACTTGGACGTGTCATTTTGGTAACTAGGCCTCTATAAACTGCTGAAAAGTAATTAAAAATAAAACAAAAATAATAAGATTTTTTTTTTTTAAATCCTTATTTTCTGTCATATCTTTTCTTTTCATGACACCCTAATTTGGCATGCGCCAGCCTTTAAATTTCACATGTACACCTTACATATCACGGATTCTAGTTCTAATTTTTTAATTCCATTAAAAAAAATTCTAATTTTTTAATTTGTAAAGAATCTTTAATCTTTGTAAAAAATTGTTGTCCTTTAGCTCCGACAATCATGGCGAGCATTCACATAGTGGTGTATACATAGATACAATGCAACAGCTTGGCGTGACAATTTGTACATAGTGGTTCATTCATTAATTTCTTTACTGAAACATTTCTTTGAATAGTATTAAAATTGGCAGAACATGGTGTTCTCTATTCATAATTTGTACTTTGTTTCTCTATATTATACTTTCGTACTCACTCATTGTTAGACAAATGGGCACCGCTAGTTCTCAGCTTTTCTAATCCATATAACTAAAGTGTCCCAGCAAATTCTTAGAAACCTCATCTTTGATTTGTGTCTAGTCTAGCTTAATATTTTATGTGCTTAATTTAAAAAATTTGATATAATGTTGGGGAACATGCATTACCCATTAGGTGGAACCAGCTTAACTTTTTTCTAGGGGAATAAGCCCATAAAATTATACGTTGTTGGAAATTATAATCAAAAGATCATGTGACATTTAAAAAAAATAAAAGATCATGTGACAAGAGAGTAATCATTTGAACTTATAAATACTTAAGATAAAGATGATTTTAAAAAAAAAAAATTTATTTTATGGGTAGTTAACATGGGTGTTTTAAAACTCTTTGAGAGTCGTCTGACTATTCCCTAGAGTATTTGCGCTTTGCGGTCCTTCCGTCTCATATATACTAAGTAATTATACGAAAAATTCTCTTGAGGATGATCTCACCCTAAGACGACGTTGGGTAAGATTTTTGAATCAAGGATCTCTTGAGACCTTGAAAATCACTAGATCAATCCTTTGGGATTAAAGATATATATATATATATATATATATATTTATTTTTTTTTTTTGGAGAAAGAACTTGCATCAAAGAATTTCTAAATCAATCTTATAATAGTGTTACAGTTTGGGAATCATCACTTGTCTATGTTTCACTAATCGATTCTTTGATATTAGAGCGGGAAACAAGGTTAAAAATTACTAATAGGATTAAAAAAAAACCCTCATTAAGATTAACTTTGGTAAATAAACTTTATTTCTTTCCTTTATTTTAGTATTATTTTATATGTGGTTTGTTTGTAAAGATTAAAGAATGCTTAGGTAATAGAATGCAACATGATTATAATTAAAGTGCATCCTATCACATGAGTGATAAATAGATTTTAATAGACAAATGATGCCCCACAGCCAGTGCACTTGTTGTGAGTAGTTGGTAAATCTAATGCCATCTTATCTTATTAAGATTACCCCGCATCAACCACATATTATTGGTTCTTGTGAATTTCGCTTTCCATCTCATTGTCCTTTGTAGAAGATTCTTCACCATAACCCCCAATTAGTTTCATGATTAACTTATTAATTTACTACCACAGGGTTCACTGCTCAAAATTCAAAACTTGCATCACAATTTTACGTATCAGATTGTCAATCAAGAACCTCCCATATGGCCTAGAGAAACCATTTGTGGGACACCACGATGAGCAACGTTTACTTTTATGGTTCCGAAAAGTGTGTTTTTGCTTTGAGCTACTATTTCCAAGCCTTCACAGTTCACAGGAACAAGATCAAGCTCCTTTGGCCTGTAATAGTGCCACTTTATCTCCCTATACTTTGTATTGAATTAAGCATGTGATGTGTGATGTAGGACAAGTTATCCATGAACTTAGAATAAGCACAATCAAAAGGGATGTATGGTCAATTGTGTGGAGATCAGCATAATTGATAATTCTCTTCCGGTTTTTGTAGTTTCAAGACTTAGGAACCGCTATAAGTCTCAAGACCATTGACTATCATCTTTGGGTGGGGGGTGTTTAGGTAGACTCTGGATTTGAAATTAATGGATTCAAAGAAAAATTTAGCACAAATTGTTTAGTCTAAATTACACTTTTGACTTTTAAACTTTGGAGTTATTTTCATTTTGGTTCTTTAAGTTAAAAAAAAAATAAATTATTTTGACATTTTGGTTCATCAAGTTTGATTTCATTTTCAAAATGATCATTCCTTTTATCTCCGTGATTGATCTAGCTATTAAGTGTCAGATTAGCGCCTAGTTATGTGACCATGTAACCCATTCTTGCCCAATTGTCTTGGCAAGCCACCCAAATATGTCCGCTTCACCTTGAACACCTTGTTGAGGCTTTCCGATAATGTAGCTATTGCATAAGGTACAGAAGCGAAATTGTCTGGGATTGCCCATAATAATGGATTTGATTAATTAAAATTAGTTTATAAATAAACGTTTTATGTGAAACACGTAATTTTATTAATTGTTTCTCATTTTTGTCATGACTCTCCGAAACAACAAACCCAATAGAAATTGAAAATTTGAAAAAAAAAATTCTAAATGTGACGCTTTTATAGACAAAAAAAAAAAAAAAAAAACTCGAAACCTAATTTAAAATATGATATAATCTTTTTAAAGTAATTTTTTCAAAAAAAATATTTACTAAAAGGATGAAAATGTGTGAATTGTCCAACCAAACAGTCGAATAATGGGATAAGGTAGCCATGATAAAAATTTTCAACTTTGAACAATCATAAAATTCATAATAAAGCCAAGATAATTTGTTCTTGTTTTGTTTTCTCTTTTTGTGATGTAAGCTTAATCTGTTCAAAATCTGTGCATGCACTAAAAGTGAAGGAGTAATTCTTGTGCCATACTAAAAAAAAAGTATAATATTACTCACAACTCATCCATATAATAAGTTGCGATATAACAAGTTGGGATCAGTAGAAAAATGATGAGGAGTTCATACGAGAGTTGAGGTCAATATTGTGCCTTTGGCGTGGTACCCAACTCTTTCAAAAGTGATAAACCAAAAAACTCTTAAAAAAACCAAAGGACAAAACGAGTGGCGCAGAAATACCCTTTTTCTTTTTTGCACAAGCACGTGACTGGTTTTGTTGTTTTTGGGGTGAAGAGAGTAGTGGTGGTGAGTGGTGACTGAGAGAGAGAGAGAGAGAGAGAGAGAGAGATACTACAACTACTACAGTACACAAAACTACTACTACTACTACAGTGTCTACAACAACAGGCATGTAGCTATTGGACCCAGAAGAGGTGCCTTTGTGTCACCGTGTGCGTGTGTGTCTGTGAGTGAAAGAGAGAGAGAGAGATGTAACGTGAAAAGTGATGTGCGGTCATATTCATGCTTTGTCGTCACAGGTGCAAAGGGTGGGCCACGTGAGTTGACCCCCCAACTCACGTGCAAAAATACAAAATTACGTGCGTTAATATATAGACACAAAAACTTCTGTGATGGCCCAACCAACCACCCAAATTCTACCACCCCTCTGCCTCGGTCCCTTTCATGGTAAGAAAACCCAACAACTCAAGGGGGAAAACAAAATTGAATTAATAGTAATTTTTTATTATAATATATCGTACACTAAAATTGAAGTAGAAGCCAAATGAGAATTCAAATTAACTTTTTAATTATAGTTTAATTTTAAGTCAAATACTTATTTTTCGATTTTCTCAATTTTAATGTTAAGTAACGTGTTCATTATAGTCAGCATGGAAGTCAAGTAAAACCACATCATTATCATTAATGTTGTTTCATCGTTAGTGTATTGTTGTTAAAAAAATATTTTGGATTCAAATATAAATTATACTTAAACCAATTGGGGTCTTAGTATGTTGATAAAAAGAAATAACCATTGAACAAATGTTATTCATTCAAATCTTATAATTTCGTGTAATGGATAGGTAAGTTTGACACAAAAAATATATTTATATTATGATATATATATGTAAGTGCACAATTGCACCTGGACCCAAAGAAGATTATGGCCTCAGGCCCAATGAGCCTTAAACAATAAAATTTGTAAAGTGTGGGCTTGAAATCTAGGTTAAAGGTACTGAGAACTTGACAACAGCCTGAGAATTACAAACACTTGTGAATAACAATTGTTAATTGCAAATAGGCCTCCTTGGATGTAAGCCGAGGACCAATTCTGTATTATTTCTCTTTCTTTCTTACAGGTTACAATCCTTAATTTCTTTTCTTTTTCTTTAGAGAGAGAGAATAAGCGAGAGAGAGCAAAAGCGATCCCCCATTCTTTTGCCTTCCTCCCCCTTAAATACCCCTTTTTTAGATGCCTTTTGGGACCCTGACTAGAAGTTTTTACCCTACTGTTCAGGGGTCACTTCCCCATTAATGCGGCCAGGGAGGTAGGTGCAAAGCCTTTAATGCGGAGGTGACAGCCTTTGCTCTAGATATTTTCCTTAATACTGGTGTATCGAGAAGGTTCAGAGTTTCCCCCTTTAACCATTAGTCTTTCTAGAGTAGTGCTTTGACCTTCATAATGAAGCTTTGAATTCTCTTGGGCTTGTCCGAGGAGAAGGTCGTCCTCGGCTGCACCCTTGGCCCCTCGGCGTATTGGCCAATTCGTAGAGTTTAATTCTGGAGCAGGTCGGCCCTTCATGCTACAGTCCAAAGGCCCATATGCCCATTTAGGTCCTTTTACTCCCCACAATATAAATATATATATATATATATATATATATATATATCAAATTAGCTATTTTGTAAAAAAAAAAACATTTATTCAAATTAACTAGAATTATTTAATAAATATTTGTTTTCTATATCAAATAAAGACAGAGTTCTAATTAGTCGAAAGTAACATGGTTTAACATTATTTGCAACTCTAAAACTAAATTAAAAAATACATATTATACTTATGTGATAATACTCAAATAAAGACAATGAGTTCTAACTAGTTGAAAGTAACATGGTTTAACATTATTTGTAACTCTAAAAATAAATTAAAAAATATGTATTATACTTATGTGATAATACTTGAATAAGTCAATATGTGTGTGTTAGAATTTTTTAACCAATAAAAAATCAAAATTATGTTTTAGATGAATAAAAATTTATTAAAAAAGATAATAAACAATAGATTATCAACATACAACTAAAAAGCTACAAGTAACCCCTATTGAGAAGGAAATGAATTTCTTCTTTAAAAAAGAAGAAGAAGAAGAAGGAAATGGACTAGACCCTACCAATATAAGTTCTGAATCGTATTGTATGTAGAATTAAATGAAATGTCATACAATGTTCCGTATCTGAATAACTAAAGTCATATCCAATCAATGTGTACCAATGTATACTATATAGTTATGTTAGACTTTTATATGATTTATATCATTCAATTTACATTGTAAGTTGTAACCTACTTTGAGTAAAGTTTTTCTCCAAATGTGAAATTGATTATGTGGCTGTTTGTAAGGCTATTCACTTGTATTAAATTGCATGATCTGGTAAATTATTTAAATAAATCATACCACTATTAAATAGATTATGTGACTATGTAATATAGATAATCTTTCAATTTGTCACATAATTAAAAGTAGTCAATATTGTATCATAGATTTAAGGGAATGAAATATTTTTGTACCTATATATCGTTTTCAAGGTTATCACTATTTGTTTATATATGTATATATTTTATATGTTTATAAACATAAAATTTAAAAATTCAAATATTTTATTAGTCTAAATACAAGCCTAATACATTAACACGCTGTATAGCTCCAATAACATGTTTTATACCATTTTAAAATTATTTTTTCTTGTAACAGCCAAAATATCAATACCAGCTGAAATGCTCGAAAAATCTCCAATATAACCACTATTAATCTATACGTTTCAATGTATCAATACTAATTTAATTGTTGGTTTTACACATATTAGCTAGTACTGGTACAGTATTGAATACTTTGCACGTAGTGGGTTGGTATAACTTTCCTCTATATCAAATTTGAGGGAAATTATATCCCTAAGTAAATAGTAGCTTACTTCTCCCGTTACATGTAGTATGGAATGATATTCGGAAAAGAGAGAGTTGGACATCCCATTGGGCTACTATGTCCTAGCTTGCTTGCAGCTTATTATATTAGTACATGAATAATTTAGACATTTTACTAAAAAATTACAAATCACTCCTTGGAATGGTCTATTTAAACTCATCATATGAATACGAGGAAAAGGTAGTTGTTGAAAGGTTTCAAGGTCTTACTACCATTACAAGACGCTGGCATGCAAGGTGAGATTAAATGCTTATTTGGTCTCGCTTTTGGCCAAAAAAAAAAAAAAAACGATGGCATTTGTAAATGTATATTTTGGCATTTGGTAAGATTTCAAAATCGCACTTAATGACCTTATCATTGTGATTATTTTTTTATTTTTTTATTTGTTTTTACGTTGCACCATTTGAGTTGTAATTACAAAATGCCCTTAATAAAAGCAAGTTTTCAAACGCCCAAAACCAAAAGAGCCTAAATTGTAATGGTAGTGAAAACAAGAACTAAGTTTTATGCTCTATGTATGGACTAGTGAATTGAAATCTTTGAAATAGTGGTGTTAATATTAAAAAAAAAAAATGGAAATGCTCAAAAATGTTTGAATTTTATACACAAATAAACTTTTTAATTATAATATTACTCCCTCCACCATCCCCCCCCCTCCCCATAAAGAATTTATAAATTATGGTTTGATACGTTTATCATTTATGCCATTATCCCCATCATGAATAATACATTATTGTCTAGCGAGAGATAAAATAATGATAAGAAAATAATATTAAACTTCACAATTAAAAAATTCGTTAACTTGTGAGAATAGCATTACTAATTGAGATTTGAGACCTCAATTTTTCTAGCCTTACCTACAAAAAACAACTTATAATAAAGTAATAAAAGATTCCAGTACGTAGAGACAGCACGCTAGGTTCATGTACACAGATAGGGCCATTGCTTTTCCAAATTAAAATTTTAATTTTCTTTTCTCTAAGTTACAGCAGAGAGTAGACACTTGTTAAAAGTTCTTCGTGTTTGATTGTCATTTGTCAAATGTCAATAACTTATTAGCATTTAAGATATGAAACTTTTCTTTTTTCTTAAATTGGCAAAGGTTGGCGTGGTGAGCGAGGTCTATAGAGCCTATACCAAGTACAAAAAACCTGCACTTGTGCTGTTAAATTTGTGGATCAGAATCAAGGAGTTTGAAGTTTGATGAATTTAATTTCTTCATTCTCACCCTCACAGGCTCGTTAAGATGCATTTCTTTAACCCTCGAACATCACCTGAAAATGTCCAAGTTCAAGACATGATTTTGATAGGTTTGGCAAGTCCCACGTATTAGGTGGAACAGTAAATGCTAACTTATACCTGGGACTTAAAACATGCTTTAAAAGACTTGACTTTTTTCTATTGAATAACATTTACAATAAAGATTAAGGAGTAAGTTATTTTTCATTTTAATTTAAACTCATTACCAAAATTATTTTTATATGATTTATTATAAAAACGTTATAAAAATGCTGTTGATATGACATTTACGTTTCTTAATATATATTTTATTATTTTTTTGGGTATGAGTTCAAAGAGTTGAAGTTTATCCAATATTCCAATTAATAAGACAAAACATGAAACAATTATAGATCATCACATGTTTAAAGATGAGATGAGTGAGTCTCTCATAACTCACAAGTCATTAAATACTATTAATCTTTAGTTGACAATTCATGCTTCTTTTCTCATGTCTTGACTCTCGAGGGCAAAAACAAAAAACAAAACAGCCTTGTTGGAAAATAGCTGAAAATAGCATTGTTTTCTCAAGGACAACACGAAAGTTTATTTTCATGGAAATGGAAAAAAAAGCAAACGCGGAAATAGCGGAACCTTGCAGTAGTAGTAAACAAAGATGACTTTAATAATAATGGTTTTTTTTTGGGTTGTTTTTAGTAACAGAGTGTGTGTTTTTTTTTTCCCTGTAACATGGACATTCCTTTGCTAAGGAATCAGTTTAGGGATCAGTTAACTAATCCTCTTTTTGCGTGTCTTTGGGATTTAGGATCAGAGGATAATTAAAACACATTCATGAACTCACTAGCTTTTAATTAATTAATAAATAAATAAAGGAAAAAAAATCTGAATCTTTAAATAAAGAGATTGCAGTAGTAATTATTATCTATTTCGTCTTTTTATTTTTTCAAATCGACACGTGTCGATTTCTCCGTGGAATCCGCACCGCATCACGTGATTAAAAATGTCTGCCCACCACATCGTCAGCCTCCCAAATCACGTGGCCAACTCACGTAGCGATGTTGGTGGGCCCCCACCAATACTACGCCATCTTCTTTTCTTTTTTTCTTTTTTTTTTCTTTTTTTTTTTCATTTTTTTTTCATTTTTTTAAGTTTCCCCATCTTTGTTTATTTATTAATTCTTTTGGGTTAGTATCATTTGATTAAAGTGGATCAACTATATGATGAAAATTTTATAAAAAAAAACTATATAATAAAAATGGGCTAAATTTTTTTTAAAAATCCATGACAAGAATAGGATGGATGGGGACATGCATCATATAAATTTATATATATTATTTTTTTATTGATAAAATGCCTAGATTATCTAAGTTATATTTATTTAAAAAGTATAATGATATAATTTTTATTGTAACTTATTAAATGGATTGATGATGAGTAATAATTAAAAAAGTGGTGAATCAATGTGAAAATTACTTACAGTTGACCACAAAATGAAAGTCATATTTATTGCTTTATTATTATTTTCTTTAAAGCTATTTTATTCTAAATTATGTAACTCCCAAAACCAAGAAAACCAACTTGTACTGTTTATTTCTGAAAAATTAATAAAAAAGCCTTTTAAATTTCATAGGTGTGGTTTTAATAAATATTGATGTCTGAAAGGTACGTTACAAATAAGTTATTTATTTTCATAAATAAGTTATTTATTCACCATTACTGAAAATAAAATTTTTTTTTAAAATTTGTATGAAAGATCTATTACAACTCAAAATATGAATATTGTAAAAATATTATAATATTTTTTTAATAGGTAAATGCATATAGAAATATAGAATAGAACAATCTGAGAAAAATGGTAAGTGGCAATTGGTTTTTTTTTTTTTGAACTTTGGAAATGAATGGTTGTACTCCATGGGAGGAGGGGGTTGCCATGTGATATGCATACGTCTGTGACATAATGACGTGACGGGACTCTCTTCATATGAGAGACAGAGACAGAGAGAGAGAGAGAGAGAAGAAAAAGAGAGAGGGGTTTGTTTTGTTTGTTTTTTTATATACGTGTGAGCAGTACGCAAAGCACGTGAGGGGCCAGCAGGTCACGTGCGCCCATCCCCTGCCGTTGATATGTTAAAACGGCCTGCCGGCTCGCGTGCGGTGGGGACCCTCACGCCCTCCCACTTCGTTCCGTGTTCCGTTTCATGTTTTAACGGTCGTTTAGTTATCGTTAACGGTTTCGCCGTTTGCGTGTGTCTTAGTCCGTTGAGTATGTGTGTCACACACTCACACTACTATTCATTAAGTGCATAATTCAGCCACAAAAAAAAAAAAAGTGTATTATGAAATGCCCAAACTCTCCTTGGTTTTTTTACTTTTGAGATGTGCAATTTTTGGCAATCAATGGTTGAAATTAAGAATTGAAAAAAGCAGCTTTTAATCTCAACAATTAAATAAAAAATATTAAAAGTAAGAAAGTTAAAGTTAAAAAAGTTAAGAAATTAAAAAAATTTGTGAGAGAAAAGTGGGTATTGCATGTGCCTGATCTCAAATACAGAATTTTGTGTCTATTTGAGCCACTCAAAGTCATCCTTGATATCAATCCTAGCCACTTCAGAGTCATGTCCCATAAAAATCATTTAGTGTTACACCATTTAATAACTTATTATTGAATTCATATTTTGAAAATTTCACTATTTGATTACATGTTATATATTTTCTTAATATACATGTCAATTTGATTTATTTACCATTCAATCTATAAAATCATCTTTTATACATTATTTTAAACTACAAAAATTTGAATTTAAAAAATTGATGATAATATGACTATTAATTTTTGATCACTTGAAATTTTGCAAGAATGAAGAATATATGAAAATAATGTAATCAAACGGTAAATGTTTTTCAAAATTTTCATCAAATTAAAAAATATTGAATGTTACACCGCGTGTAACTTGAACTCAACCATATATAACCTCTCTCTCTCTCTCTCTCTCTCTCTCTCTCTCTCTCTCTCTCTCTCTCTCTCTCTCTCTCTCTCTCTCTCTCTCTCTCTCTCTCTCTCTATGTATTTTTTTTTTCTGACAAGGCTATCGCCTATTGGAATGCCCACATCAGTAATATATTCAATAGCCACATAATTTCATTTCATAAATAAAAAAACATATAATTTTCCAAAGAATTTAATACTCTTAATTTATGTTTCACTCGTATGCTAGACCGGTGGACAATTATGTTAGAAATGAAATACTTTGGAAAGTTATTAAGCGAGACAATAATATACATGCTAAGCCGCTAAATGGATAGGAATATTTGAAGAAAATAATTTAGTTTTGAATTTTTTACGCAAATTTTGTCTTCTGATGGAATTCATCAATTGAGTGAAATCTTTTTAATATGTGAATTTAAAATGATAACCGTAAGATGTAATTTCAAATTCATAGGATGAGTAATTTTATTGGTGTAAAATTGTTAGAACTCAAATCTATCCTTTACTATTAAATTAGCAATGCTAGCAATTATTCTTGAACTTCCTTGGCTTTAAATTATGAAATCAAATAGTTTATATGTTATTCAAATCATTTCATAATAGATTTGTAAGGCAATTTTACTAGCTATTAGTATTTTTTTTACAACTTTTGAGTTTAAATTCTCATATCCAGTAATTAACTCATATTTGTAATTATTCTTCAATTTTTTAATTTTAAATTTGCAAATTAATGTAACTTTTTTAAAAGAAAAGAATCGCAAATTAATATGACCTAAGAACCTATACATTGTCAAAGATTAAAAGTCAAAGGGTACAAAACTCTTCTGTAGCTAATTCTTCCTTTATAAGGGATCAATTAGGTCAACAAGTCAAGTTATGCATGCTTTCAGTTAAGTCTTGAACAGTAAGGTAATAAGACTTTTATGCAACACAAAGCCATGGGGAGGGATCTAGGATAGTTTTGCGTGGATATGGAAGACTATGTTAATTATTAAGGGACAGGGTGCACAACGAGGTTTGAAAATGGAAGGAGGTTACGGGTCAACCTGTTACCTATGTCAATACTAGTGATAGCTATGTTATGTATCTCTTTAACGATAGAATTTATTTGGTGCATTTCTCACACAGAGTGAGTCCTGATACTTTTTCCTATCACAATGTAACTCTTTTTTAACGATAATACATAATTATCCAGTGGCGGTTTCAGGATTTCTTCTCAAGAGATCATTAAGAAATTTAAATTAAATAAAATTTAATAAAAAAGAATTTGAATATATCAAGTTATCTAAAAATAAAAGTCACGCAACATGACATTTTATTATTTTCGTTTATAAGTTTTCAAATTTTGACATTATTATGGGTTTTCATTATTTATTGTCAATATGAGTAGTGTAACAATTTTATTTTGTAAAGTTTGTATAATATTTTTTATTTTTATGTAATTGTCATTATCTATTTGTAATTGTTTTTATAAAAATATTTTAAACTGAATAACAAAACTCAACCCACATGCACTGTATTAATTATTGACCCAAAGATACCGATAGTTAGATAGAGAAAAGATATTCATGAGAAAGAAATCTGTGATTTATGTTATTGTTTGGTTGGTTTTGGGATGGATTGATTTGTGTGGTTGTTTAGTATTGGGCTGAACTGATCTATGTCAAAGTGTGCAAGATTTAATTCAGAGTGTGTAAAATATATTTAAAGTAAAATTAAACTAATAAAATAATATTTTATACATATAATATTTTTATCAAGTCAGGGGGTTCTTTTGAACCCCTGAAATATAAGTAATGTCGCTCTCGTATGTATCTCCTTGACATGGGAATTTATTTGGTGCATTGCACACATGTAATGCCCTCTAACACGAGGTGAGTTCCATGCTTATAAAATTTATCTTCATATAAGAAGGGTGTTGTATATCCCTAATACATACGATACTTTTTCCTATCACAATGTGTAAGGTTAATAAGTATGCATTATCACACACTATGAGTAGGAGGATGGGTACATTTGATGTGATATATATATATATATATATATATATATATAGAGGTATGTACAAGTGTAGGTTATAATGTATTTGAGTAATCTAACTTTGAAAGTAATAGAATGAAGAGAAAAAAGTTTAAATTAAAAACAAAGTTCTAGTGGTTCACTCAAACAAGGATAGTGCAACTAGAATGTGATTGGAAACTAAATGGACAAATTGGAAAATACATAATGTCGATCGACATTTGGTTGAGCTTGCTCGATCGAGGTTCAAGCAAGGATATGTAAAAGTACAAGCGAGAATGAGTGGATATAAGCAAGGATGTCTGCCCAACAGACACTTAAGTGAGTTCATAAAGCTTGCTCAAGCAAGGGCAGTCTCACTTGGAAGTGATAATTATTGAAAGTATAAAATCTACATAATTTTTTAGATTAAAAAAAAAAAAAGAAAAAAAAGAAAGAGGGAATGAGATCACATTTTCAATCTCTAATGAATAACAACAATCACAATATGAATTTTGCTGTTTATACCAACTAAAATGACTTTCCAAAAGTACCTTTTCAAATGCTACTTTTCATTGTCTATAAATATGTTTTTCATATTCATTTTTTGAATAGATTTTTTCAACATAAGAGAGAATTTCATACAATTCTCCAGTAATTATGTTTAAAGAATTTTGGTTTAGTTGTGTCCTGAAAACTAATCTACTTGTAACCCTATAACAAACTTTTTGAATGTGGGAAATATTTTCATAAAGATAGCAAATTCATTTATACCTCTAAAGGTTTTAGGTTCTTTCATTTTTTACTCCGTCATCCCAACCTCCAATACACATAGATACTTATGGGAGGTGGGATTCTTTAAGTGGGGAAGACCATGGAAATCAAGATGTTTCATCAGCTTTTGTATATATAGAAACCAACAAAGCTAGTTGTGAAATTAGTTTGTCCTCGTAGGGTTCACTAGTGAGTAGTGACTATCTGATGATAAAATTAGTTTAGTATTTTTAGAATAATAGTCTAATTATTTGTTATGTTAAAATCACTCCTTCTTCATGTCTGATGTCTTTTATACTTGCAAATTGCACCTTCCTCTCTATCCCATATCATGCCCTAAAGCATAGCATTTTTTTAAATTTTTTATTGATTTGATGTTCTTTGAGTGCAATTAATATGAGATTACTACTATTTTGCACAACTATGGTTTTTTCCCCCTAAGGAATCAATTGATGTGGTGAGACTAGCAAGGTGTCAAGGTGGGCTTCCTTATTCCTGCTTGATCCAAATAATGGTAACTTGTCGTTGTTGATGACTTTCATCAGTTCCATTCGCCATGTTGTCAACACTTAGTTCAATCCTCTACAATACCAGGGGCTTGAAGCTCTTGCTTAGAGCATCTCCAATAGGCTATGCAAAATTAAAATCCTCTCTAATTCAAATAGTAAACCCTCAAAATCAAGCTCTAACAGTCTCTCTATTTTTGGAATTATTTTTTTGGATGAGCAACAATAACTCTTGGTGTGGAGAGCACGGTAGATTCTCTACACACATTTTAGTGATTAAAATATTTGATCCTCTTTCTCACACAATTAAAAAAAAATTGTTTTCTTTTTCACACACCCAACCCTCTCTATCTTAAAAAACTATTATTTTAATAAAATAAAGAAAAAGACAATATGTTATTGGAAAATGTATTTGAAATAGTAAAAGCATTAGCATCAAAATAATATATGCTGTTTTTTTAACAAAATATTTACCAAATCAACCCAAAAATGACTCATATCATACTTAACAAGCCAGTGCACAGTAATAACATATGAACAGTACCTCAACTCAATACTAAACCTCCAATTGGATACTACTTAAAAATGAAAATTATTTTACTATTTAGTTTATTTTTGTTACTATTCATGAGTCCTACTGCACTTTTTGGTACTATTCATGACCCCATTATACTATTTCAACTAACTTTTACCTTTATCTACAGTACTTTTAGAAATAAGTTTTCAGTTTCAGCAAAATAAGCGGTATTCAAACAGATCCTAATATTAAGTACTACACAAATGCCAATGACCCCCTCTCCCTCGTAATAAATCGGTGGTTTGTGGCAACGTCAGATGGTGGTTTGGTTTTGTAAACTCTAAGCTGGTGGTGATTTTAGCTGAAGTGTGAGTATTTGGGGTGGAGTAGAGTGTGTTTATGTGGTTGGGTGAGGTGGCATTGTGTGTTTCTGCAGTGTCTTGGCCAAAATGAGTTAAGTATGGAGGACTGCAAGGAAAGAAAAAATAATATTTAAATAAATTAGATAAATAAATATTGAGTCTAATGTAGGAGTATTTGCAAATGACCTAGTTCAAATAATTTTTTGTACCAAATTTAAAAAGAGCATTGAAACTGATGCAAATGTTCTATGTAGGCAAAAAAGAAAAAAAGAAAAAAGGTGAGTTTTCTCTCCAATTTGGGTTTAAAAAATTCATAGGCAGTTGGAGTCTTGGAGAGGCTCTAGATATCAAAATGTAAAGTGTTTCACCAAATACAGTATTCATTACAACAAATCAATAGCTAATATTTACTATTTATCTATCTGGATAACATCAGCAATAATTACTGGTTTAGTTGTCTCTCAAATTGAATCTAGTGGATTTTCACTTGTGTTATAATACAAAAGAGACATCTATTTATTTTATGTCAATAGTTTATTTATCCCACTTGAATCTTAGATAAGAGTACTTCAGGACAAAAAAGAAAATTCGTATAAATGGATTGGATCCGAGTCCCTCATTTAGCCTACTGGGCAGCTATCCTGACTACCTATAATGGATAGCTACACTTCATTCATTATCACTAGTAATTTTCAATTTTTATGGAATTGGGGACAGTTTTGGAAGTATTATAAAAAAAAAAAAAAAAAAAACAGAAGTATGGGCAAAGAGGATTGGTGCGTTTATAATAGGACCAATTGGGGTAAGTGAGAGCACGTGCTGCAAGGCAAGACGGTGCGGCCCTCGCTTTCTCGTGACGGTGTCACGTGGGTGTGTGAGATGGGACCCACAGATTAATACCCCTCCCTTCTCTCAAAAAAGAAAAGAAAGGAAAAGCAACTTAGTGGGGGCATGTGCCCCCTTCTTCTCAAAGTGACCTGTCGTTTATGGGTCATCGAAATCTGAAAGAGAGAGGAAGAAGGGGTTGTTTCTTTCTCTCTTTCTTTCTGACGTGGCACACTCACGTGCTATTCCGCGTGCACTTTTTGGCTGGTCCTGGTTGTTGAAACGTGGCCCCACTAGAGTAGTGACATGTGTCTTGATCTGTCATTTTTGCAAAACCAAGATTCGGACGGAGAAAGGTGTATTATCGGTTCTAAATTCTAATGGCTATTGGCTTGCAATTTTCTTCGGGGGAGCATTTTAAGCCCTTTTGGGCCCATTTGGGTCCCTTTTGATAGGACCACAGTATGGTCCATTTTGATGGCATATGTTCCCCCCAAGTTTTCAGTGCTTTTCTTGGATGCTTTTGGTGTTTTTGGGCTGTGAAAATTGGATTCAGCTGTGAGCACAAAGTTTCAAGTTTGTGTTGTTGTCATTAAACATCAATGATTGAGGCATCTGGTTGAGCCATTTGAGATGGGCTTAGTGCTAGTAGCCTAGCATGTGACCTAATTAAGCCCAAATTTGCTTGTGTTAGTGTTCAGAGGTGGCACAGTCTCTAACTTCAAGCCCAAGTACTATCAAATATTCCAGTTACTGATGAGATTTAGAGAGCACAATGTGACATTCCACCAACTTTGAAGATCAACTCAATTCTACCTTTACTTGAAAATTTGGTAATGTGCACCAAAGTACTTTTTAAGTTTTAACCAAGGGTGAGAGTTCTGAGTGGTGAGTAATTGCTCATTGCAAGACAGGTGGGAGAAATAGAATTAATAACTTAAGGGGATTAACTTCGAATCTCAATCTATAAAGTTATAGATTAGAAATCTGATGCTTGTCCAAACTTTAAAGACTATCCCACAGATGTTACAAACGTTTTCTTTTTTGCTTGGCATATTTGAAAATAGACCTTGCACTTACTTATGCTACAATCAATTGGCACTATGTCAAACCAAAGAACTGATCTTCATAGAAAATAAACCTAATTGAATGTAGTACTAAAGAAGGTACTTCTTTGAAAATTCGAATTGTGGACTGGTTGCCCCTTGTGAGATGAAAATCAAAGACTTTTTCTTGTTCCTTTGACATTTTTCTCTTGATGACATCCCTAGAATACTATAACAATTAACAACTACCACTGCAATGATATTTTTGTGTGTTTGTTTGCACTCTGATTTTCCTTTTTCCATGTACTTTCACATATCATAAATCCTTGTTAGATTTAGCCTAACAAGAAACAAAATTTTTTTAGTCGGATTTGCAAAGAGAAATATAAATCACATCAACCATGTGGGCAGGGAGGACATGATAGATTCTCTATGAAAAATTGTTTTAACCCAACCAAAAAATCAAGCCAAAAGATACGGCTATCCATTCCAACTACAAGAAAATCCATAATTTGATCATGCAGTGCCATAAAGAAGAAGGAACATGTGCCCTCCTCAATCATTAATCAGTTTCAATGAGATGTGATATATTGGGTGTATAATTCAGTGAATTCACTTTTTCTTAGTAAGAATCTTCTAGGAAAACATATAGCCTCTATGTTCCAACTACTAGAAAATAATCCATGACTTGACCGTGCAGTGCCCTAATCAAGAAGCAAACATGTACCCTCCTCAACCATAAATCAGTCTCGTTGAGATAAATATATTGGGTGTATAGAGTTTTATTTTTTTCTAAATGAGATTTTTCTTTGAAAAAGTTAGTGTCAATGTAAATTACATTTAGTTAGACAAACTGTAATATGAGATGATACTATGTATTTTTGGAGTCTACATTGCTGAATTGATGGTATTAATTAAGTCTTGTAAATTTCAGCATTAGCTTATGAAAGCAAAAGAAATATATGGTGTAATGGAAACATGTTTAACATCTTTCCACATAAAAGTGAATCTTAATGTGAAAGAGACATTATATATGTATGATACACCATATATCCTCTTATAAAAAAAGATTGAAACTTTAATTTTATTATATTTTTGCCGCTTAGAGTAAGTCAACACAGGTTATAATATCAAAGGTCTTTAATTTTGGGGTGGGGTTGATATAATGTCGCAATCCTATAAGACCCTCACCCTCGTGTGATTCAAAACTCTTCTAGATCTAATTAATTTCAGAAATTTCAATTGAAGTTCAAAACCAAAAGGGCCATCTTGATAAATTTTGGACCATTATAATTTATATTTACGTTCTGATAATTTGCATAATAAAAATTATTATTTGGTGTGAGCTATCGAATTGCTTTAATCTCCAGCTTTCTTTTAAGAAAAAATTTTATTTTCAGAACTGGTACCTTTTTCTTTTTTGTTGGCCGAGTTCAGATTTTTGCTTAATCTCCATTTGAAATGACCACAAGTCCACAAGTTGGATGGGCTGTAGCCCAGTAAGCCTGCCATAGGTTTTCAAGAGTCCAAATTAACAAAGAAACGAATATGTGAACTACTACCAAGCACCAACCCAAAACACAATAAAAATATTTCAGCAAAATAAAAATAAATTAAAAAAAAAAAGAAAAAGAAGAAGAAGAAATTTTAACACCTTGCTATCCTTAAACTAGCTAGCAGGCTTAACCCGCCCAAAATGTCTTTCAGAATTTAGAAATTTTGTCTTCCCCAAAAAATTTAAAGAGAACTCATTCCATTTGTGTATGGAATTTCTTTTTTGCTGAATAAAAAAGATTCTTAGGTCCTTATTCTTCTATTATAATTTATATGCCATCTTTTCTTAAATACCATGCAGCATGTTGATCTGCATGGCAAAAAAATACTAGCCAATCTATTATATTCACAATCAATGATTCAAACATCAAAATTCAATCTTAAAATGCTGCAATTTTAGATGAGTTTGGGGCATCCTTGTACTGGGAGGGGCCTCAGTATTTTGAGCCTCTAGGCCCTCTACAATGCACAGAGCCACGGGCTTGAAAGAGGTTCCGATCTCTAGTAGAAACTTCTAAAACTTTCCTTACAACATAAACTTTATTGATAGATATGAAAATTACATAAAATGTCAACATGTAATAAATTACAATGCATTTGTCCTAGATACAATTTTATATAAAAAATGTCTATTTAGTAGTGGTTTTCAAGTATTGTTATTTAAAATGATATGAAAATTATGGTTTAAAAAGTGTTGTGAAAATACGTGTTTAAAGTACTCATAATACAAAAAATGTGTTTAGTACTATGTTTTAAACAATATATTTTCAAAAGTGAAAACACATAATTGTGTGTTTGGAATATACATATATATATATATATATATATATATATTTTTTTTTTTTGACAAAAATTAGTACTTATCTTACAAACATTTACTATTATTTTAATTATTATTCAATTCTACATTATTACCGTTAGACTCTCTTCTTCCTAAACCCACTTTGCTCTCTACTTCCTCTTCTTCCAAATCATCTCTTCTCATACCATCAAATTTAATCTTCTCTGCTCATACCATCAAACTTCAACAGTCCAAACTCAAACCCAGCAACCAACATCAAATTTACACAGTTTCGTTTTTGTCTGACATCTAAGTTAAAAATAAAAAAAGATAATTACATGAAAAAACCTAATCCACATCCCATAAACTAAGTATGGGAGCTAAGTAATTTGGGGGGGGGGGGGGGGGGGGGGTATTAATCATTCATCCGCCTAACCTAAGCTGGTTGGTCTCCAACTGTACAATGGTCAATATAAACAAGTTCAAATATCTTATCATACGTACGATTGTTTACCCCCAAAAAAAAAAGTCTTATCATACAATCGCATTATAAAAAGTGGTAAAAATAGAAAGCTTACAAATAACTCAATGCATGTAATGTTGGCATAATTGAGAGTAATTACCAACAAGCTAATGCCTAGTACATACAGACACGTTAGTCACGAACCAAATAAATTTTTTTTTTTTTTTTTTGAGGTCATAGATAGAAAATATATTAATGAAAGAAGAAAAGCATTGTATGTAAAATATATTAATAAGTTAATGACATATTAAATATAAATAACTAATAAATAAAAATTTGTGATATATGCAAAATTGTATGAAAATGCACGGGTATATATATGAGTATACAAGTTCAAGATGTTGAATACTCTACATGATGGATGAACACATTTTATATGCAATCATGAAAATTCATATCAGAACTACTCAAATATGGATTTTAAGAATCTAATCTATTTCGCATGATTTCTTGTAAAGCATCCTCAATTTTATGCAAAATAAACATATGCATCTATTCTAGATGACATGTTGATGTCTTGATGATTTTCTAGATTAATTTTGAAAAATATTGAATTTCATTTTAACAGATGATTGAATATAATGTATTAAGAAATGATTATTTTATATATTTTCTTTAATTTATATTTTGTTAATATTTAATATATACTAGATTACTAGTTTAGATTATCATATATTAATTTAGTTTTAAATCTTAGTATATTTTTTATTATTTAATGGTGAATTTCTTTTAATCCATCCCCTCCTAATTTCATCATTGTTCATATGTACGCAAGTCTTCCTCTTTTATTTTTTCCCTCTTTTCTTTATTAACAGTCCGATTCTCACTTACTACTACTAAGGAAGAATTAACAACTCATTTCTTCACTGAGCTAGCTACAACAACATATCACATTAAATTCTTTTTAATTTGATAGTTGGAGGAGGCTTTTACTTCTTTGTTATAACTTGAAAATAATAGAAAAAGTACCACTTGAGCCTCTTTGCACATATCAAATTAATTTAGATAAGAAGTTATGAGAAGAAGAATAAAGTGTGGAACTACTAGATGGTATAAATTATTCAAAATTGTATACCCTAATTTATCCGAATAAGATAATATATTATATAGGGTTTTAACTATATTATATGCAACTACAAAGTTTTGATGATAAATAGTGAGATGCTCTTTTAAAACATGGGAAGATTCGAAATCAAACCTAATCGTCATCTACTGATATTAAACCCAATATTTAACACATCTAACTGTACTTGATCTCTTCCCTGCACCACCATTAATTTCCTCCACGAATAAGAATGAAAATGGTAGTCACTTTCTTGACTAATTTGCTCAACATGAAGAATAATAGCATGGAAAAAAGTCAGAAATGAAGAAAAAGGTAACAAAAAGACTAAATTGATCACTATAGAAAAAGCATAGGCGTGAAGTTGAAAGAAAGTAATACAAGAATCCTCGTATGATTAGAGCTGGCTGCCTAAAATTTGTATTATATTTTTTCCTTGAAGACTTCGTGATCTTGAGCTTAAGTCAGTTACGTTTTTGTTGGTTTTGTTGTAAAATATTTTTAATTGTAAATTATTTTTAGTAAAAATATTTTCAAATGTTTGACATTTTTAAGTACAAACGACCAAAATCGGTGCTTCCTAGGCACTAGCCACCATCAATGACTCCTTTACAAAAGATTTTATATGGTCCACGAAAAATATTTTCAAGTTTAACCAAATCTTACAAACAAGGTAAAATGCTAAACATGTTTTCCTAAAAAGATTTCATTGTGAAACAAACAGAACGTTAAACTTGACTATATTTAATGATGAATGATGTTCTCGTGAGCAAATCCTTTTTGTTAGACATATCAAGGTCAAGCCGGTTGTATAGATTCAATGTATTATCTTAGTTCAAGTCTTCAAGCCTATTGTATAGAAATCTTAACCTTACTTGTATGCATAATTAATTGATCCTTGACTTTATTATTGTAATCTTAGGGTTAGTCTAAGTTTAACCTGCAGTTAATCTTTTGTATATATTTAGAGGTTTATTTTATTACTAAGAGAATT
The DNA here is from genome assembly GCF_040712315.1 of Castanea sativa. Taxonomy (NCBI): domain Eukaryota; kingdom Viridiplantae; phylum Streptophyta; class Magnoliopsida; order Fagales; family Fagaceae; genus Castanea; species Castanea sativa. The sequence continues at coordinate 33,338,833 of NC_134016.1, read as the reverse complement.
ATAATAAAGATTAGTCTTTTTGAGTTTTTTGCTTTGAAAGTGAATGGCTAAGGTCAAATTAGTGGTGGAGCCAAAAAGTTTTTTTGGGGTTTTGTACATCCCTCTAACTTTGACTATTTTCTAATCACACCCATACATTTTACTATTACTTTTATCAAAATCAATTGATTAGAATAATTTTTTCCTTGAAAACATTGTGACCTTGAGCTTAAGTCATTTAATTATGTTTGTTTCATTGTAAAATATTTTTAAACCTAAACTATTTTTAGGTGTTTGGCATTTTTAATTACAAACTACCAAAAATGGAGCCTCCTAGCCACCATCAGTGACTCCTTTTACAAAGGATCTTATGATCAATGAAAAACATTTTTAAGTAACCAAATTTTACAAACACGGTAAAATACTAAAAAAATTTCTTGGAAAAATTTCACAGCGAACACAAACGGAGCGTTAAACATGACTATTTTTAGTAACATTCACGTGAGCAAATCCTTTTTGTTAGACATATTGTATAGATTCAATATATTATCTTAGTGAGCAAATCCTTTTTGTTAGACATATTGTATAGATTCAATATATTATCTTAGTTCAAGACTTCGAGCCTATTGTGTAGAAATCTTAACCCTACTTGTATGTGTAATCCTTGCAGAGCTGGCTAAACAGTGAAAGCAAATGATGAAGTCGCTTAAGGTCCCAAGGAAATAAAAAATCCCTCCAAATTTTAATCAATAGGGTTATTCTTTTTCATTATAATAGTATTTATTAATCCCAATTATTAGTGAATGAATAAAATAACACTTTTTATCAAATGAAAAATAAGAAAAAGAGAGAGAAAGAGAGAAAAGCTATGTCCACAACATTTTTCACAATACTTTCACAATAAATCTTAAGTGGTAGGTTGTTACAGGTTATTATTGATGACAAAAAATTAATTTCATTGATGAGTTAAAATTAAAACCAGTAACAACTTATTACCTATGATTTGTTGTGAAAATATTGTGAATGTAGCACTTCTAAAAAAAAAAAAAAAAAACAGTACACAAAAATTCACAACATTTTTCATAAGTTGAGTTCGTAAACTTTATCTAAGTTCACCACTAACATCACTTTTATACTTACCACTATCGATATGTCACATCAACAAGTGTGAAAAGTTATCAAATTTTGTCCATAGATTTTGTAAAAAAAAATCTAGTTAATTAGTAGTAATTTTGTATATAAAATAAGATAATAGAGTTTAAGTAATATTAATTTTTAATAAAAAAAATTATTAGTTTTTATCTAAGACTATTACTTACATAATTTTTTTTAGTTACCACTATTAATATGTCACATCAATAGGTGTAATAAGTTGTCAAATTTTGTAAAAAAAAAAAAAAATCTAGTTAGTTAGTAGTAATTTTGCATATAAAACAAGATAATAGAGTTTAAGTAATATTAACTTTTAATTAAAAAAATAAATTTAAATATATAAAATGACTCAATTTCAGTTTTTGCCTGGTCCCTAAATACAATAAAACGCCACTGAATCCTTGACTTTATTATTGTAATCTTAGGGTTAGTTTAAGGTTAACCTACAGTTTATTTTCTGTATATATTTAGAGGTTTATTTTATTACTGAGAGAATAATAATAAAGGTCAATCTTTTTGAGTTTTTTGCTTTGAAAGTGAACTGCTAAGGTCAAATCAGTGATGTATCCAAAAAGTTCTTTTTTTGGGGGGGGGGGGCGGATTGTACATTTCTCTTACTTTGACTATTTTCTAATCACACCCATACATTTTACTATTGCTTTGATCAAAATCAATTGATTAGAATTGTTTGATCTCACTATTTTCATCCATCACACTAAGAATATTATCATTGGAATTCAATATCTTCTGAACTTCAAAACCTGCAGAGAAAATGAAAGTAGGGGTTAAAAATAAGAAGAAGAAGAAGAAAAGACAATGAAACTGGAGTGTAGGAAATGGGAAAATTGTTATTGTAAGTGCATAATTGCACCTGGACCCCAAAGACAACTACGGGCTCAGACCCAATGAGCCTTAAACAATCAAATTTGTAGAGTGTGGGCTTGAAATCTAGGTTAGAGGTACTGAGAACTTGATAACAGGCTAAAAGTTACAAACACATGTAAATAACAAATGATAATTGCAAATAGGCCTCCTCAGACATAAGCCGATGACTACTTCTATATTATTTCTCTTTCTTTCTTAAAAGTTACAATTCTTCTTTACTTTCTTTGTTTCTTGGACCCCCCATTTTCTTTGGCGTTCATCCCCCTTAAATACTTATTTTCCTGATGTTTTATCCACGTGTTGCTCCAACCCCCTCCCTCCTAGATATTTCTTTTCTTAGGGCCTTTGAATAGTGACCAGAAGTTTCAGTTCTACTGTTCAGAGGTCCCCATTAATGCGGCCAGGGAGGTAGGTGCAGAGTCTTTAATGTGGAGGTGGCAGCCTTTACTTTTGGTATTTTTCTAACACCGGTGTACCTCGAAGGTTCAGGGTTTCCCCCTTTTAACCAATAGTCTTTCCGGAATATTGCCTTGACCTTCATAGGGAAGCTTCGAGTTCTCCTGGGTCTATCCGAGGAGAAACTTACCCTCGGATGTGTCCTCGGACCCTCGGCGTATGTGCCGATTCGCAGTACTAACAAACTCTTAGCTCAAGAGCAGGTCGACCCTCCTTGCTACAGTCCAAAGACCCATATGCCCACTTGGGTCCTTTTACTCCCCACAGTTATCTTTCAAAAGTGATTAAAAAAACTAATAGGATTTTTTAAATTCTTTATAAAATAATTTATTATCCTTCATAAATATTTGTGTAATAACAAGCAAAATTTTTTTGGAACAATTAATTACCCAACAACATAATTTTACATAAACTATACTTGGTGTCTATTTAACTATTAAAAATATTTTCATTCATCAATGAAATTTTGATTTTAGAAAAAAAAAATCCTTAACTAAATAAAATATAATGAACATGTTATCATTTTATGGGTTTTCTTACATTAAAATAATACTTGATATAAACATGAATGGCTATATATATATATACACATGCTTGAGTGCATATACATATATATGCATATAAATTTTGTCATATGAGTTTAAATCTTGACTTTATTATTAAATGTATATGCGCCGAGTAATTTTAGGATTACAATTTTTTGTGTCATAACTTTTTCTATCATTTTTATATGAATTCACAACTTTTTTTTTTATCACTCACAATCTGCCATATCACAATTGTAGCAAAATTGTGGTACAAGAAGTTGTGGTTCTAGAATTTTCCGTATGCACTTTAATTTACCATGCAATAAAACATGGTTTATGTAAATTATTCATAGTCTCTGCTCTATAACAATAGATATGAAAATCAAATACGAATTTGAGAGTTTTACGGCCTATTTGGATTAAGGGAAGGGGAGGGGGAGTGGAGGGGAGTAGAGTAAAGTAGAGTTTGTTGAAAATAAGTTAATTTTGAGAAAATTCTAATCTACTCTACTCTACTCTACTCCTCCTACTTCCCTCTAAACCCAAACGGAATATGATAGGAAATGTAAAAGGAGAAAAAAGAAATAAATAAAGAGTTTGTGAATGACCTATGGAAGGAATGTAATGAAAATAGCCTCACCATAGCAAATTTCCCTCTTTGTAGCAGGGAGAGAAAACACGGTTTGAATGATGGAATCATGGAACCTTGAATAATAATGATGCATTCACGCAGTAGCACATGGTTACACTTAGCGTAAATGATTTCAAAAGCCAAAGTTGGAGCAAAATAGCAAATGATGTTTGTTTGGAACTGAAGGGGGTATAGTATTGCACAAGCACATGGTTTACTGGTTGTTATGTCGGTATAATGGTAGGTATTCCCTAGCAAATGATATCAAAAGCACCGAAGTTGGAGCAAATGATGTTTGTTTGGAACTTTAGGGTTAGGTATATATTCACTAGCAAAAGAAAAGATATCTAAGAAACCAAACTGGACCAAATTAATGATATGTCTTGGAACTTAAGGTAGGTTATGAACTGAAGTAAAACTTATTTGGTTCGGTTGGCCAACTGAGAACTGTGTGCTTACCTTAACCTTCAGATTCAGCATGTACTGCATTGGTGGTGATGATCAGATTGTTCATATTTATCATCGAAGGTTAGCACAAATTACGTGAGATCTATGAAGTTGTTTATAACGCTAGAAGCATTGTAACACATCGTTGAATGAAAGCATTTTCCCATAGAAGCCTAGATAATTATAGGTGTACAATGTACTATTAATGTAAATCTTACAATATAAACTAAGAATTTTTCTTTGATTGAATCCTCATTTTTGACAGATTTTTCAATTTTCTTCTTGTCTTTTGTATTTTAATTTCTTCTCAACCTCTCAACACTCACTGCCCAAAATAGAAATCCCATCACTTCCCTACCAACAAAAAATCTCAAAACTCTCCAAGACTTCAACCAACAAACCTAACTTCTTGATACTTTTGAGACAAAAATGCAAATTCGCTGTACAATTCATGTCTTTCCCAAAATTTTAAATATGACCAAACTAAAGAAGTTTCCTAAGCTTGCATCTACAAATAGAAGAAAAAAAAGCACATCATATTAGATAGGTCTGTTTGTGTTTGGACTCATTGTATTTTACTAGCAGGTTTGTAGTCTTATTAGTTATTATTATTGTTAAATATTAGTATTGATACACCATGTTGAATATGCTAGTATGGATGTGGAAGCGAAAGCATAAAGTATAGAACATGTACAATAACACACGAGGGTTACGTGATTCAGCCTAACGATCTACATTCACTGAGTAAACCCTAAAGGGCTACATCAATAATATATTAGAGTGTAGTACAAATCCTATGTTACAATAAACCATAACATGTGTATATATAGTAGATTAAACCCTAGACTAATAGATTTCTTGTACAAGTAGGAGACTTGGCTTGCATACAAAATAGAATTAGGCTTGGGCTTATACTAATGGGCTAATATGTCTCTAACACCCCCTCTCAAATTCAAGATAGAAGTATGATGAAATCTTGAGATTTGATAAGGTTGAAAAGATCCCTTGAATGAAATTTGGCTCTGTGACGGTAGTTTGAGGAAGGCAATGGTCTTGCAGTGTTGATGCGACTTCTATCGGTGGCATGACTATACCAAAGAGATTTGACGGCAGTAGTGAGAAGCCAAAGAAGATGAACGCAGCGAAAAAACACCGAGAAAGACAAAGATTGCTCTTAATACACCATAAGGACAGCAAACCATGGCCATAGAAAGGTGGCTCTGATACCATGTTAAATATTAGCATTGATACACTATGTTAAATATGCTAGTATGGATGCGGAAGCGAAAACATAAAGTATAGAACACAGTAACATACAAGGGTTACGTGGTTCAGCCTAACGGCTTGCATCCACGAATGAAATCCTAAAGGTTTACATCAATAATATATTAGAGTGTAGTATAAATCATGTGTTACAATGAACCATAACATATGTATATATAGTAGACTAAACCCTAGACTAATAAACTTCTAGTACAAGTAAGAGATTTGGCTTGCACACAAAATAGAATTAGGCTTGAGCTTATACTAATGGGCTAATATATCTCTAACAATTATTATTATTATTTTTGATAAATCTTATTAGTTATTATTGTACATTACTCATATTATGTGCGTATATAAATAGGCCTCTCTTGTAAAAAAAATTCGTATAGTTCAATATAGAATACAATTTTATCAACAAGAAATATATATATATATATATATATATATAAAATACAATTATTCTTCCACCTTTTTTGCAAATACTATTCTCAAAATTAATTTTTCTCACAAACTTCATCTTAGTAAATTAAAAAAAAAAAGGGAAAGTCATGAAATATATTGAAATTGGCAAATTGTCAATTGGCTTCCACTTCCAGTACGATATATTGAACCTATCTAAAAGTGGTTCGACCTTCCTCCTCTACCCTATCTAAAAGTGTATAGAAATATGTTGAAACCAAATTGAAAAAAATAAAATAAAATAAACAAACAAATAAAAAAAGGAGTAAAAGACGAAACAAAATCAAGTTCATTTTTCAAAAGAAAAAAAAAGAGATATTAAATTACAAATTATACTTTTTTAATTATAAATTGAAAATTACACTTAAAGTGAGGTAATCTCCCCAAGTTCCAAAATTTTGAATCACTTTTACAACATTAAAGATCATTGGGAAAAAAAGCCCTTCTGTTTTTGCCTGGTGCTAATGTATATTTGTTAAATGCAACCTAAGCCTGTTATATGTGCTTATTGGTCCATGCCACATCAATTTAAGTATCATGTACTTAAATAACTTTAAAAAAAATTTAAAAATTAAAATAAATCCCAAAATAAAATATTGTCTTTTATTTTCAACATTTTCTAGAATGAACAATTTTGGGATTGAATGAACCCCAACCGGTTGTTCTTCTCTAAATCTTTTCCGCATTTCATAACTTCCCAGTCTCATTAACACGTTGTTTGGGAATTTAAGTTTCAGCAGCACAATCTAAAGGTATATTACTCTTTCGTTGTGTTTGGCATTGGCTGAAAAATGCAACTTTTTTTATTATTTAGCTTATTTTTACTATAATTTATGGGTCTCATTGCATTTTTTGATACTATTCATAGGTTCTAATGTATTTTTAAGCTAGCTTTTAGTTTTATTTACAATACTTTTAGCAAAAAGTCTTTAATTTCAACTAAATAAGGTATTTCTAAGCGTACTCTAAGAGTGAGATTTGACAAAGAAACATATGAGCGTAAGATCTAAGAGAGATGAGCAAAAGAAAAAAAAAAGTAAAGTGGAAAGAAAAAAAGAAAAGAGAAAAAAAAAAAAAATATAAAGTGTTAAATAACTTTTTTATTGACTCTTACAAAATGCATGTAGTTTCAATGCTGTTGTTTTGAGATAATGCTGCACCTAACGACCATTTTCATTAATAGATATGGACAAAATTATTTTCCCAAATAGGAGTAAATTAGAATGTTGAAATTTTTGGCGTTAAAATCAAAATTACCCTAAAGATTAAGGGTGTAATTTGTAATTTAATTTTTTTAAAGGACCAAGTTCAAATTACACCCTTAAAATTTAAGGGTCTGTTTGGTTGGTTAGTTTGAGTAATGTTGTTTGATTGTTTTTTATATACGTGTGGGTGAAAAAGTATGTTGAAATGTGTGTAAGGTTGTTTAAAATGTGTTAGAACTTACTTGCCAAACACCCTCTAAGTAATTTAAGTTTTGCTCCTTCTAAAGTTTTAAAATTTTGATCTGCATCCCTAACATTAGATAATATTTGGATTTACTTCATTTTTGGCAATGAACTTTGCCTAATTATTCGCTAAATTCAAAATGGATCAAAACAAACCCAAACATAAAGCATGCAAAATCAAAACTATTTCAAACATAAAGGGGGCAAAATCTAACAAGTATAAACGTAAAGAGTTCAAAAATAAAAACAAATATAGCCGTAGAGGGTGTTGATGGGATGTTAATTTGATACGTAACGAAAAGTTAATGCTTTGACGCGAAGGAACAAATCCAAATGATATATCACATTAAAGGAACAAATCCAAATGATATCTCACATTAAAGGAGTAAATCAAAATTTTGAAACTTTGTGTGATAAAATGAAATAGTTGTTACACACATTTACACACTCGAAGATTGTAAGTTGCTATTGCTAACTTGCAAATCATGATTTTAAGGATTCGTTTAGGATTCGCTTATTTTGCTGAAACTAAAAATATTTTGCTAAAAGCACCATAAAGAAAGAAAAAAAAGTTAGTTAAAACTAATAATTTTACCAAACAGGCACTAAATCACGTTTTTAATGTAATTTTCGTGCGTGTAACAAGTAGTTTGTAATAAACACGGTATAAATCAAAATTATTATTAAAAAAAGAAGATGGGGAAATTATTGAAATATGTTCTGTAAATCATTATGAGTCCAAATCAAAAGCAGTCAACCTCAGGTCTTTCTAGTAATTTCAAAGAAGGAGCCATCGTATATATAATCGCTAACCATGGTTACTCATTTTGTACGTAAAGAGGTTAAGAGAGAGAGAGAGAGAGAGAGAGAGGGGTTTTGGGCTTGGAGAGAAGAGGCAGCAGAGTTATTACGAAAACAAAGTTTGATGATGGATTCATCATAGCCGTTGAATCTCCTTTTCAACTCCAAGCCTAGCCGTTCATTTGTTTGACTTTCTTCTCCTCCTCCCTCCTACGGCGGTGATCTCTCTGAGACTCTGATCTTCGGTGAGCTTTTCCTTCTTCTTCTTCTTCTTCTTCTTCTTCTTCAATCGAAGTTCTCAAAAATCAATATTTTCGAATTTTGAATCTTGATTTGTGTAAAAAAAAAAGCCTCTGTTTCTGAAATTTGAACCGCATTATCTCTTTTTTCTGCATTGCTTAATGCTCTGTTTGGTTAGTGAGAAAGTGCGGGAAAAAGAAGACGGCGAAACTTGTAAACAAGCTTTCTAAATGTATGGAAAAAGAAAAAGAAAAAGCAATTTAACTCAAGTGAATTAAGCTGGCTTCTTTTATTTTTCCAAGATTTAAGGTTTAAAGCGGCATCACTATGTGATTCCTGGAATTCTTTTTCCATTTTCTCAGCAACCAAACAGACTGAGAAAGAAATTAATAGCAAAAAAAAAAGAAGTTAGGTTATGTGAGCACTTCTGTTTTCTTCAATCTTTACTTCTTTCTTTTTTCGGTTTAATTTGAATTTGTAACTGGCAGATTAAGAATTGCATTAATTTTCCTTAAAAAAGAAGAAGAAAGAATCGCATTTGTTATTTTATTTCAGCTTCACTTTATTCATATGTAATTGCTATTTTTAGAGGATGTGTCTGTGTGAGAGTTTGAAATTTCTAGAAATTAGAGTAGTTCTAATGAATTGAGGTAGCGTTAAAATTGTAAAATGATTAAAACTTACCATAATCGCTAGGAAGCACGGACACGGGTTCGGGTACGACATGGGGATACAAGAAATTTCTAATAAATTATAACATCACTCAGAGTCAGTGGGTATGACACTGGTACAAATGGGTATGGCATGTTATATGAAGTGTTCGTGCTTCCTAGCATTGATATGTTTCTTTACTTGAAGGTTCAAATGATATTGAGAGTGTTTCTTTTTTGGAATTTCTATTTTATATGTTTCTCTTTAATTTGGTTTTGAAAAAGTTACAGCTATATTGAAATCTAATTTTTGTCATTTTCTTGAAATTGATGAATAATTTGTGTTGCGGAGGAGTTATATAAACTTATAATATATCTATTAATATAATTTTAATTAGAAGTAGCTGCTTCATAATTATTTATTAAAAAAAGAAAGGAAAAAGAGAGTAGCTGCTTCATTATTCATCATGTGATGGTGCCTTCTGTCCCTACCCTAATGTATTTTATTCTTTTTCAGATTTTGGTTCTTCTGAATGATTCGGCAGTGTTAGATGGGGTCCCCAATGTAGCGACACGGCTACATTTCTCCTCTTGTTTACCATGTAAGCAGATTTTGGGGGGGAAATTTGCATAATGCTAGGTTAGTTGATGATTGTTTGACTGCCACGTTTCTCTTCCATTCGTCGGTGTCAAGGATTGAGTTGGGCATCTGCTTGAGAGAGGAGAGTTTGTATGCTGCCGTCACATTTTATAACCAAGCTTGTGAGTTACGGGACTTCTTCATCCCATGTCTCATAAGTTGGATGGTCTTGTTCATACTCAGATGGCTGTTGCAGTTTCTAGTGGCTCAAGCAATTGTGAGTGCTATGGGAACGTTAGAGGAACACCTGCTAGGAGGAGAAGGCGTGTCTTTGTGCAGACTGAGACTGGCTGTGTCTTGGGAATGGATCTGGATAGGAGTGACAATGCCCATACGGTGAAAAGAAGATTGCAGCTTGCCCTCAATGTTCCTACCGATGAGAGATCTTTGACATTTGGGGATGTCATTTTAAAGAATGACCTCAGTGCCATTCAGCATGATTCCCAACTTCTTCTAACTAAGAATGTCATGCACAGAAGCTTATCAACTCCGTGTCTCTCACCAACTGGAAGAAATCTCCAACAGCGAGATCAGAGTGGTCCTATTGAGATATTAGGGTGTTCAAGTCACTGTGACAGAACTAAGGAACTGATTAAGGTCATTGCGAAAGCGATCAAGAATGGTGTTGATCCAATCCCTGTTCATGGTGGGCTTGGTGGTGCTTATTATTTTAGAAATAGCAGAGGTGAGAGTGTTGCCATTGTTAAGCCTACGGATGAGGAGCCTTTTGCACCAAACAACCCAAAGGGATTTGTAGGAAAAGCTCTTGGGCAACCTGGCCTGAAACCTTCAGTGCGGGTTGGGGAAACAGGATTTCGAGAAGTTGCAGCCTACCTTTTGGATTATGATCAATTTGCCAACGTACCTCCAACTGTTCTTGTAAAGGTTACACACTCAATCTTTAATGTGAATGATGATGTGAATGTAAACAACTTTCAGAGTAGGAAAAATGTTAGCAAGATTGCATCTCTCCAGCAATTCATTCCTCACGATTTTGATGCCAGTGACCATGGACCCTCAAGCTTTCCTGTTGCCACTGTACATAGAATAGGGATATTAGATATTAGGATCTTTAACACTGATAGGCATGCGGGAAATCTTTTGGTTCAAAAGCTTAATAAGGTTGGGGGGTTGTGTCAGATGGAACTCATTCCAATTGATCATGGCCTTTGCTTGCCAGAGAGCTTGGAGGACCCATATTTTGAGTGGATTCATTGGCCTCAAGCATCTATTCCTTTCTCTGAGGACGAGCTAGAGTATATTAAGAATCTTGATCCAGTTCGTGATTCTGACATGCTATGGAAAGAGCTGCCCATGATTCGGGAGGCTTGCCTGCGGGTCCTGGTTCTCTGCACAATATTCCTTAAGGAAGCAGCATCTTTTGGACTCTGTCTTTCTGAGATTGGTGAGATGATGAGCAGGGAGTTCAGCCGGCAGGAGGAGCAGCCAAGTGAGCTTGAGGTTGTATGCATTGAGGCAAAGAGGATGATAGCAAACAGTGATATGTCAGTCTTTGAGGCCAAAGGTGGAGAAGATTACATGTTTGATATAGATAGTGAGGATCTAGAGGGTGACCTTTTCCCACAAATGGCAATGGATTTCTTGAACAAAGGTTTATTCTGTTCAGGGTCCAAAGGTGCAAGTGGTCATTACCCGCACTCTAAGCTAGATGAGAATTTTGGAGAGATTGAAGTAGATGTCACTGACTGGCCAAACCAGGATTTGTTTCAAATTACTCCGAAGTCTTCCAAGTCTCCGAAAAAAACTGACTTGGTTGGTGGAAGAAGCCATCGACTCCAAAGTGGAATGGGTACTGTGTCTGGAATCAGAAGAAGTGCAAATGAGCAGCTGCCCTACACAACAAGCTTTGTGAAGCTTGCTGATATGAGCAAAGAGGAGTGGATTCTTTTTCTTGAGAAGTTCAAGGAACTTCTTTACCCTGCCTTTGCAAACCACAGGTCCAGCTCCACTGGGCAGATACAGAGACAGAGGCTTGGGACTTCATGTCAGTTTTGAGGCAGATTGACTACCTGTTAATGTAACATACAAATCTTCCAAGAAGAATAAAGCTCTTTAGGTATAGTGGGTGATGGGGATTTGTAAGTTCCACAATATTACTTCCTCTAAGAAATATTCTATAGTTAGTAAGTAGCCTGAGCTGTAGATATTCTTAGTCACAGAGGTTTCATTTACGTCGGTAATTAGCCTAGTGAAGAAAATGAGATAGACTACATCAATTACTTTCTTTTGTTTCAAGTATATTGTTGTTTTCCCATATCTTCTCCATGTGGACTATCTGGAGTTCTGGAGAAATAGTATGTTTTGGTGGTGAGGAAAAAGAGCTGTAAAAGGAGAAAAGGAAAGAAGAGCAGTGTGTACATTTTGTTTTCAATAGAGTCACGAAATTTAACGCTAGACTAGTCCGTTTGGCATGATTGATTTTACCAACTTATTTTACTATTTAATTTATTTTTGCTATTATTCAGCTTATTTTTGTTACTATTCATGGTCTTATTGCACTTTTTGGTACTATTCATGAGTTTTATTATACTATTTTAGTTAATTTTTACTTTTATTCACAGTATTTTTTTTTTAAAATTTTAATTTCAGTAAAATAAACGAATTTCAAGTAGTCCTAACTAATCTTGTTTTTTGCGGGTGCTTTGATTTTGTCAATGGTTCTTGGAGTTACTGACTTCTTCTCCCATGAGTCTGTGATGAAAGATGGAATGAAAGATGGGTTCGTAGACTTTACCGGGAAAGACAAAAAAAAAAAAAAAAAAAGTTTATTTATATATAACATTAATTAATTATATTTTATTTATATTATGTTGAACTTTCAATAGAGATGTCAAACACAGTCATATCTACATAATGTAAATTTTCAGATTCCTTTGGAACCACGTTTAGCTGCTTTATGTAAAATTCATTGTGATTAATTTGAAACTTCTTCAGTTTGTCACCAGTTGCAAGCTATTCTAAAACAAGAAATTCCATGCAATTGCTGGCATTTCAATGTAGTATTTCAAAGCCTCAATTCTTTTATGAAGTGAAAGCTAGAAAATTGTATTGATGTAAAACTATAAGAGAAGTTACAATTCTTATCAGATCCTATACATGTCCATGTAAAACTATAAGAGAAATGTTTGGAAAGCAGTCTGTTGTGCATGTGCTTCTTCGAGAAGATAATCTTGGCCCCCATATGCTAAATAATTGATAAACAAAACGAACAAAAGAGACAAAAAAAAGACCAATTCAAGAACAAGATTTAAAAACATGTGGTTACGAAAGCTGTCGAGTTCAATTCATATACCTGCTCCAATTTATTTTAGAATTTTAAATAAATAATTCAATGTTCCTATTACATGAGTGGGAAGGAGCTCTATTAACAACTTGAGAAGCGCCTTTAAAAATAAATAATAATAAAAATATTTTTAAAAAAAGGTTTTGAACATCTCAGCAGCAGACATTTCAACTAGATTTTACACAACCTACTTTCTCAAACATAATGGATTCTACAACATCTTTTACAAATGTACAAAAGCATTCTCGGCAAGAATTAGGCATTAAAGTGGACTTGTGGAGCTGCTGCATATGTTCCATGTGGCTGCACACTGATCTTGGGAAGAAGTGAACCCCAGACTTACGGTGCTCTAAACCGCATGCAGCCAAGATGGTATGTGTGGCAAGCCTTGCAATTTCTTTGAATGCATCAACTCCTGCAAAAGCAAACAATTTCATTGTATTCGATTCACATGTCCTTTTTCTAATAACAAAAAAGCGGTTCCAATCCGATGAAACTGACATCATACAAACAGGCAAGTACAGAAAGGCCATAATGGTTTTTAAAATTTACAAGCAGAATCTGGAAAGGTAACAAAACAATTTCCAACAAGCTAAAAAGTAAAATTTTATTTATTCAGTTGTTTGATTACCCCCCAATTTCTTTCATACTTAAGGTTGGGGGCACTACATTGGCCAGGGGGTCAATGCTGAAGGGGTAGGTCAGTTGTTTAATTATGATAAAGCATGCCAAATTCAGCACATTCCATGCCAAAGAGATGGCAATATGCTTCAAGAAGAATCTTGACTCAGTTTGGCAAGGACCACACTTCATCAGTTATAAAATATCTGGATGCATTAAAATGAAACCCACACCGTGCATTTAGTACCTAGCAGTGTCCTCAGATAAGATACAACAGACTTAAATTACTCTAAGTAACCTCAATCACCTACTGACTCTACCCATTAATAAAATATAACATATACAGTAAATAATTAAATATATATAGATAGAAGAATATATTCAAAGATAATCATACCTAATTTCTTGTCTCTACTTAGAATCTTCATGTTCAGCTTGACAAGAGATTGGATCTCACATTTGGCATCATTGTCTTTTCTATCATTGCTTTGGGTACAATCCTTTCCTAATCTAACTCTTTCCTTAGGAACATCTGCCTTACCAGGAGAAGATGTACTGAGCTCTAGTTTGGCATAAAATGGATCAGAAGCCCCTGACATCGATCCAACCACATCCATCAAAGAAGAAGATCCATTTTGCTCATCAGGGACATTTGATGAGGCTCCATTAATATTTTTCTGTAACAGTCTTGATCCATTTTGACAACAAACATCACCTTTAATACTAGACCATTCATACCTAGAGAAAGAAGACTTAAAAGATCCTGGTCGATGAGTAGTTTTGAGACCCTCACTAGATTCTACAGTCTCATTAGTAGTAACACTACTCTGCTTTTGCTTTTCCAACTTGGGAAATTGACACTTTCCTTTTTCTTTTTCAATAGAACAATATTTATTTTCCTTCTCCTTTGTAGTTCTTCCTAGATCCTTAGCTCCAAATTGTGGTTGTTTAAATAATTGGAAACTTGAACTTATACTAGTAGCATCTTTTGAGGCTCTTCCGGTGCTAGAAGGAAGTTTTGTGACCTGATCAATAGACCTTGTCCTTTCACGAGCAAGTTCCATTGACTTTGCCCTAATCATCATTTTCCATGCTTTGTCAATATCATCTGAGCCTCTGTTGTCCCCAGAACTTTGAGCAGAACCATCCTCAGTTGTCAATTGCTGACTACTTGTCGAAGACGACAAATGTTGTTGACCTGATCTGTCATGCAATACTGCACTAGTCTTCTGTTTTTGACAACTTCCATTGCCAGATTTAAGTGAACTGGAGGAAAAGCTCAATGACCCATTACGAAAGGCATTCCAATTTTGACGAAGTGCCCGTACACGACTGTGGACATTTCGACGACGTTGCAATGTTCTTGGACCTGATTGAGTTGCTCTATCAGCAACATTCTGAAATTTTCTTGTCGCAGGCCCGTTTGCTCCCTGTGCAACATTGTTTCCACTATCAGGGGCGACAGAAGGTGACAGCTGATTTGTATTTGAAAAGATTATTGTAGCTGTTCTGTTGACTGTACGGCTATTTGAGTCTTGTACCATATCAAAGATGGTAACGTGTTCCTCAGCTGTTGGCAATACAGTTTCATTGTCACTATCATCATCCATTTCCCTAACAATATGTTCATTTCTACAGACAGTGCAGTCATGACAAAACCAATCTCCCTCAGGTACAGTGAAACCCAGGCCAACACAGTATGTATGAGAAGCTGAATCACAAAGATCACAAAGTAAGAGAAGACTATCATCTGTCGTTTGATGGCACACATTACATTGAATTTGTGAATAAGGATCAGGAGGCCCAGATGTTGAGTTTCCATAAGGAGTGAAAACCTGCAAAAGATGCATAAGTTGGTCTATTAGATTCGAGTGCAGATAAGTTTTATATCCAAGTAAAAATTGGCAAAAAAAAAAAAAACAAAGGAGCTAATCCTCCAATTTTGCCACACACAACAATAAGTCAGCACACCCTCACTCAAGATCAAAGAAAGCAATGGGCTCATATGTGATAGTCTTTAATAGTTATTTTTGGCTTGAGATTATAGGTACGGCCCAATTAGATTCCAATAAGCACACAACAATATGAAGTTTTAGAAGTATGATACAATTAATACATTTGATATAGTTATTTGGTAATTTTTGTGATGTGCTGTTCTTACATTTTTCTATTTAAGAATACACATGCGTTCTGAAATCAAAATTGCTATGTAGGTGGCTTTTCTTTGGTCAATTAATTGACCGAGTCCTATTAGAACCCTTGTTTTTGATTTTCTCTTAATCAGTATACCCTAGCCGACTTTTGGTTTTACTCTAAAACTCTAAGAGCCAGCAGACTATTGCATCATCTAATAAAAGGTTGTTTTGGCTATGTCAATTAAGTAGTGCCGCAACATAGAGCTAAGCTGTGGCATTGATTCTTAGAGAAATTCCAAGTTTCTTTTATCACATGTTTTTGGTAAGAGAGCTTTAGGGTGTATTTGGGGCTTCAGTTTTGTGGGAGTGCCTTTGTGATGTAAGACAGAATTTCTTGACGCTACCTTTGTAATATCCTTATTTTGTTAGTGAAACTTTCTCCTTGACGCCACCCATGGATGTAGGCCTAAGGCCGAATCTCGTAAATCTTTGTGTTCCCTTTGTAATTGTCTTTTCTATTTTTTATTTCTATTTTGCATAATCCCATTATTATTTAATTACACACACAACAAATAGGTGTCAAAGCTTCTGCCATCTCAACCAAAATTAATAGAATTTTTGCTAATTCTCTAAATAAAATAAAATAAAGTAAAAAAAGAACCAATAACTGAGGTTGGACAAATGCTAACCCTAGATGGTTCAAGTGTATATGATGAAGACAAACCTGAACTAATTGGGTTGTGAGAATCTTAACACAAAATGCACATGCACATGCGTAGACACACTGAGAGAGAGAGAGAGAGAGAGAGAGAGAGAGAGAGAGAGTATTCTGTGTTGATTTCTCAAGTCCACTTCATTAGGATTTCTCTTCCACAAACATACCCTAGGGACATGGGGTAAGTTTTATTTTTTATTTTTTTTAAAGTCCCAATTACAATCAATTAGAGCACATCTTCTTTACTTTTCTTAGTTTTTTAAATTGTCTTTTGGCATAATCAATATAGAGATTAATAGTAATGTCAAACCAACATAATCACAATCTTTGCAGTAGATTAAAAACTGCTGAATTTCACCTATGAGGTTGTAATGTAAAAGTTACGTTGTTGGTTTTGTTATCTCACTACAAATTAATAAAAGCGATGAGATGCAATTATTCCTATTAAGAGTGAAAATCCCAAGTTGATTAGGGAGATTTGATAGTTCCAATAAATAAAATGGTAGATAGCCTTTGTTTTGTATGTGATTGTTAAAAGACACAGTTTTGTATGGTGTGTTAGTGTGCCATTGGGGTATTGGGGTTTTAGGTTTAAGAGTCGTAAGTTTGTGATTTTTACTAACGAAACCATTTAGGTGTCTATTTGGCAACAACTTATTTAGTTGAATCTGAAACATTTTTGCTGAAAGTACTGTAGATAAAGGTAAAAGTTAGCTGAAATAGTAAAGTGGGATGAATAGTATCAAAAAGTGTAGTGGGACCCATGAACAGTAGCAAAAAAAGCTAAATAGTAAAATAAGTTGGCAAAAATAATCTATGCCAAACGCACACTAAATTTTGTGTTTAGTGCGTAATATCTTATTCTTTTTTACAACTTGATAGCAAAGCTAGGTTGATTAGGATTAGAAGTAGGGTTGGAAGAAGACCTTAAATATAACAAGCACAACGTTCAAGAATGAACCCTTTCATGGAGAAGATAATTTTGTTCCTTAAGAGTGAAACACTATTAAAGATATCTTGGGGTAACAAGGACTGATAAGGATGCAGTTTGGAGGGCTAAAGGAGCTAGCCTTTCTATCTGATTATGATTCAAAAAAGCTTGGATGAAAACAATGAATAATATATGTTTGAGTAAGTATGATAATATTATGATGATTCAAGAAAGCCTTGTATCATCTGTAGATGGATGAAGGTACCAATATTATGTATCATCTGAATGCTTTTAATAAACAGAATACTCAATTGTTGAGTATGGAGAACAAGATTTAGGAGGATCAAGCTCGAATGCTTTTAACCTCACTGCTTCCTTCATAATATACCTTGGAGATAATAATGTTGGTTAGCAAAGAGACACTCAAGAACGCAACAGTTCTTTTAATTACGAAGCCAAAAAATAATTTGAAATTTCAGACATTTTTAGTGAAATCAAAATCTAAGTTGAGGAAGGAATATGTATCATGTAAAAACTTTTGAGAGAAGTCAAGATTGAAATTTCGACCGAGGAAAGATATTAATATGTGGAAAGCCATTACTATCATAAGTTAGAGCATATAAAGCATTTAGTGGAGGAAGTTGAGAGCTGAATTACAAAATTTCAAGTCACAATTCTATGGATGCGGTGATTGTTGCAATAGATAATGGTAGTTATATTAATTTAGTAAAGGGATAGATCCAATTATATTCTATCGATTTTGAAGTCTACCTAATCCTTTCATTTGTTACGAGCTTGTGATTGTGATAAGGTAGCTATTATGTTAACTAGCAATGTGGAAAGTAAATTTGTGGGAAAAATTACCGTAAAACTATGATTTTTGATAAAGTAGTTTAGAGTGATCAGTTTTAGTCCCTTATATGAATTGGCCAAACTAAAAAACTGACACATCAAGCACTAAAATCAATCACTTGTAGGCACTAAAATTGATATCTTAAAAGTTTTTCTGGACTAAAAGCGATCACGGGTAAAAGCCTAAAGTTCAGGGACCAATGTGCTTTATCCAAGCTTATTTTTTCGTTTTGGAATCTTACATTAAACAATAACAAGGTGAAACAGTTCCTATTAGGAGATTGTAATAATTGAAAGAAAAAAAAAACTGTCTTTTGTGTGACTTAGTGTGAGTACACAATTGGGTTTTGTGTAGTTTGCACAAACAATGAATGGGTTTCAAAAATCAAAAGGCATAAACAAAAAGAAAGAGAAAAGTGGGCAGACCTGGTCACGAACTGGGACCTTGACAACGCGTTGGACAGCGTCCTTGAAGAGCCTATGAATGGTACTGAACCTGCGCTTGCATATGGGGCAGCGGGACTCGACCTTGGACCACTCCATGATGCAGAGGAAGCAGAAGTAATGGTCGCAGCAATCGATTTTGCCTCTGATCGATTCTCCACCGTCGGATAAGCAGATCATACACGGTGAAGCTGAATTGGCCGTCCATTGTTCTTGCTCTTCTTGGTGGTGATGATTATTGGGTTCGTCGTCGACGTCTTCGATTTTCGATTTCGAGGTTGAGGTTGAGGTGGGGGATAGGGTTTTGCGGCGCTTGTTTGGGGACTCAGTCGCCGCCATTGGAGACGGAGTTGCTGAGCCTCGCCACTCGGTCTGGGTTACAAATTTATTGTGGGTACTGAAAAACTTGGAGTCGGTAACAACATCCTATTTGTTATCAACTTGGAAATTACGTTAAAAGACCTATGAAATTACTCCTTTTATTTTTTTTTTCTTTTTTTAAAAAGAAAATTACTTAGCTCCTAAGAGCATCTACAGCAGTGGAGGTAAAAATTTAACAATTTAGTTTTACCAAAAGTTACTTTATCTATTTTACTTATACACATGCTACAACAGTGAATCTACTTTAGCTTTCAACACAATAAAATAATATAAACATCACAATAAAATGATATATCTACCACAATAAAATAATCCACCTCACTACAATAAAAACACCACAAACCGATCCACCACCACAGCAACAACCGCCCACAACCACCCATCAACAACTAGCAAGCCAAGAAATCCAGCCACAACCACGAAATCCAACCCAGAGAAACCCACAAGAAACCCAATGAAACCCAAAGAAACCCATGAAGACGGAGCTAGTGGAGCTTGGATCGAAGATGAAGCTTTGGTCGACAATGGAGCTTGGATCGCCCGATTTCGCCGCCAACGGCGTGGCTTGGTCCTTCTCGATCGAAACGGAATGTGTGCAAAGCGAAACAGAGTGCTTCGATTTGAGGCGGGTTGAGAAGTGAGAGAGGAAAAGTGGGGAGAGAGGGATCTGTGGCGGCTGGGCTTGTGTAGATCGGCGATGGGTCTGTGGAGGAAGAAAGAAGGGTCTGTGGAGGAAGAAAGAAGAGATGGAGAGGCAGTAAAAAGAGAGAGACGGGAGAGTGAAATGCAGAAAGATAAAAAATAAAAAGGTAATGTGAACGCAAAATAAAAAATTAATTTTTTTTTAGCTCTCATGAACAGTGCACATCTATCTATAGATGTGCACTGTAGCAATGGAGCTAAAAAAAAATAGATTTAGCTCCACTGCTGCATGCTTCTTTTTGGTGTTTTGGTGGAGCTAAAATAGCTATATAGCTATTTAGCTCCACTGCTGCAAGTGCTCTAAGTTTGTAAAAGCCAAAAGGTCGATTGTATTTGGGGGGGGGGGGGGATTGGACACTATTGTTTTAAATTAGGTGTTTTAGGTATAACAAGCTTATAAATTTTTTTTTACTCTCTCAAAAAAAAGGGTTATAATTTTTTTTTTTAATTTGAAATTATTATCTATCTTTATTTTTTATTTTAGTTTGAGCAATAATAAAATAAAGAGAAACAAAGAAGAGAAATCATTAAAAAAAAAAAAAAAAACTTTGTGTTTCACTAAAGAAACTATTTTCAATTTTTTAACAATCATTTTCTTATAATTTTTTAAGCAATTTTTTCCTCTCTTTAAACAAAATTTTGTCTCTTTACTCTATTTATTCAAATCGCTACAAAATTTATTCCAATAAGTCTTAAATGGATTGCTGAATTTAATCAATGATGTCTCATTGTCTTTGTTTTGTTGCTGTCTAAAATAATGAAAATAAATAACAAACATTGATAGAGACTTTATATATATTTTTTAAATATTTAATTTATGACTTAAAAAAATGGGACCTAATCTAAAATAAGTATATACTTTGAGAATTTTTATGTAATTTCTCTTATCAAAATTGGTAATATCAATTTGCTAGTTCAATTATTTTTTTAAATAAAGTTAATTTCATAATTTAATCTCATCTCTCATTAAATTTTAATTAAATTAATTTAAAATTGAAACAAAATTAATTGAGGTGGAAATTGAAGAACACGTTAAAGATTATTATAAAAGTGTGAAAGTTTCAAAATCAAGTTAATTTCAACTACTATTTTTATTATAAATTTAATGAAAATAGGACTTGAGGATAATATTTACTTGATTTTGAAAGTTGAAAAATTAAATTGATGAAGTTAATATAGTTGAGTAACTAAATTGAACTTTACTAAATACTTTGAGAATGTACCCCTTTTGTATTAAATTATTGATTTGGTCTTCAAAATATTTGTGCACAAATTTATCTATCTATCTATCTATCTATATATATATATATATGTGTGTGTGTGTGTGTGTCTATATAACCGAAACTTGTGAGGCTCTCAAAATTTTCTATGTTAGCACAATATTTAAATAAAATTATTATTTTTAGTTCAAACTTAATTCGGAGTGAAACTCTATCTTTTTAATAAGTCTAACTTAAATTCAAACTCATCATTATCATTTTCTTTTTTAAATAAAATTATTTTTGTTTAATTAAAACTTAACAAGGAGTGAAACTCTATCTTTCTAACAAGTCCAAGTTAAATTTAAATTCAAACGTTGATAATCTATATAAATACAAAAATTATGAAAGGACTCAAAAAAAAAAAAAAAAAAAAAAAGAGACTAACGTTAAAAAAAAGAGACTCACGTGATAATCGTGAGTTTGGTTTTTGGGTTGAAATTTCTACTAATTATTTTTTTTTTTTATTGTATACAGCAGATAAAGTATATCTATTTTTGGAGAAAAATCAAAGATGCAACCTATGTTTTCTAGCCTAAGGAACGATACATTTTTATTTGGTATGTTATATATAAATTTGTTGAATTTGGTTTGATTTTGAAGTAGAATTTGGAGATTCTATAACTTTTGAAGTTTTAAGTTTTAGGGTTTTTGGTATTTACGTCTTAGTAGGTTGATCGTAATTCTTCATCTTATATGCTTTTTATTTAGGTTCATGTGATTTTTTTTTTTCTTATTAAAAGCTATATTTTGGGTTGATTAATTATTTGTTTGGATGAATTCCAATTATTTTTATTATTTTTTTTAGAATGTCTATTTACTCATTGTTGGATTTTTTTTTTCAGAGTCAATAATTTTTCCATGCATCGTACGGGTTAACGATTAGTATACTATATAATAAAAGTTGGGCTTATAGGCTGTGATTGCGTCAAATGGCTTCACCAAATTACAGATTTTTTTTTAGATTTTTAGATTTTTCAATAAATTCATTCACTTAAGTTTTTAGATTAAAAAAAAAAAAAAAGATTTTGATCTTTATCTACTTCTTTAGATAAAGTAACAGTAAGTGTTCTAATGAACTTTATATATATATATATATATAAAGTAACAATTTTACTAGCTTACGTTAGTTTTTTTTTGTTTTTTTGGGATAAACATTTTTCCTACATAATCTATTTCCTAATAATAAAGTAACAAATTTAAAAGTATTATTTTTTCTTCTCAAATTTTTTTGGAATAAATAACAAAAAAATAGCTAATATTTATTAACTTTAACGTAAACTAAAGAAAATTCTAATAACAGTCTAATAACATTAACTTTTTTTTGGGATAAAGTATAAAAAAAAACTAATATGTAATTAACAGAAACTTTTTAATTATGTAAACTTTTTTTTCTTTCTGTTCATATCAAGTTATCAATTTCTTCATAACTTAAAATTATGTAATATAAAAGTGGGGGTATATATCAGGGTGGTCGATACCGTACCGGTACCGGCCGTACCGGCCGGTACGTACCGTACCGGTCAGTGCACCGGTACCGGTACACTTCTATTTTGTACCGGAAAAAATACCGGCCGTACCGGTAGCGTACTGGCCAATTTCGGGCAATACCGGCCAATACCGGGCGTACCGGCCGGTATAGAAAAAAACTTTTTTTTTTTTTTTTATTTTTAGTTTTGTAATTTTTGAATTTTTGTAAGGACATAATAATAACTTATTTACATTAACTTATTAGTACTATTTGTTTTTTTAGTATGCAATGAACAACTAAGCTTTCTATTTTTTATATTGTGTTTTTTTTTTCCTTTTAATTAATACTAAAGTTTAAAACTATGAATAATTTTTTCTGAATTGAGGTAATATTTTATGATAAACTTTTATATTTACTATAATATAAGTGAAATATTATATGTTTATAACCATGGTTCTAGAGATTTTAGTGTGTATAATATATATATATATATATATATATATATATATATATATATATATATAAAATAGCGGTAAACCCGAAACGGTACACCGGTATTGACCGGTATCCGAAATATATCGTACCGGTGGCCAAACCGGTACAGCCTCCGGTACGGTATTGACTTCCTTGGTATATATACAATTTGGTATATTTTTCCCTTTTCCTACCATACAGTTTCTTGATGTATTCTTTCCTTCTAATACTTACCTTACCTGTGAAACTTGCATGTATGTATTTGCCTTCTCCTTTTTGTTTTTTTCATGAAATTCCCTTCTTTATTTTTTTTTATCAAATTGAATATGTTTTGTGTGCGGGTTGCCTTTTGTTTAAGTTATTTTTGTTAACTTTGATCTAATTTATATGCTTATTATGGTCTTCAGAATTAATTGTATATCTTCCATGAAAACTAACAGATTAATTTTAACAAAAACTTTATTCACTTTTTGAAAGATCTGTTTTCCAATATGTGTAAATCCCACAGGTAGCCATGAGACCAAGATTTGACTATCAAAAACCATGATAATGAACATCACTCCACAAATAATGGAGACAGAAAATTGATTAAATATAAAAAGGGTGATGTAAAAACAATGAATATTTATGGTGATGTGAAATCTCCATGACTTCGCTGCCTCTCCCTTATTGTCAAAGTTAATTCAATTTTCATGTGAGTATCTTTATTTTAACTCTAATTTCATATTTTTTTAATGTTTAGAAATTAATATTGTTTGTAATTATTGAATTCAGAGTTTCTTTGTGTCTATATATTTAAGTGTGTGTTATTGTGAATTTTGCTTTCAATTTTTTTTTTAATTTTTTTAATTTGGGTTGTTTTAATTTGTAAATTCGGGATGATTGCTTGGGGTTAAAGTAAAAATATTAGGTCAATTTTAATAATAATTCATGCAATAGTAGGGTGTTAGATGCTGATATTAATTTTATGCTGATTTACATTAATTAACATAAACATCTTAGCATGTTTAAAACCGAAACTTCTGAAGCTCCCATAATTTTCCACGTCATCACTATTTTATTTTTCTTTTTATTTTAGGTTTTATATTTTATATATTTATTATTTCTCTTCAACGTGTAATTATCTTATCAAGTGTTACAATAGTTTAGTTTAAGTAAAACTCTATTAGATATATGTTTTGCAAACCATTTAATACAGTCTCACACCGTTTCATGATAAGTAGAAGACTTTCATTGAGCATGAAGCGGAAAAAGTAATAATTAGGCTGGGCATGTTCGTAGCTAAAGACAGTGGTACAGTCTCCGCCCTTCTTCCAATTGCAATGTACTGATGGCACATGTTAGTCCTTTTGGCTTATGTTTCATAATATATATGTTCAACAAATTTACACCTCATTAATATTTTTTTTATAAAGTTTTATTTTTAAAAAAACCTTTAGGGTTTCTTCATTTCTTGCATAAGAACCCTGTATGGCACTAACACAAACATAAACCCTGATTTTTTTTTTTTCTTTCTCGCATACAAACCTCCCTTTACAGCACCAACACAAATATTAAACCTCATTAGTATCTTTGCGTCCCACTCCTCGGTGAATGTTGATTTTCCACTCCCTCTTTGTTTCTTGGAATTATTTGTTTAGTATTTCTTGGAATTGATATATAGATTGCTTTTCTTTTCTTTTCTTTTCTTTTTTGATGAGAATTGCATATGCAGGAGTGTTCCTATATATGGGGTTTTTTTTTTTTTGGTTTTTAGATTGGCGCCAATCAGCAAAGAGAGAGAGCAAACTAAGTTAAAGAGCAGCATTGTGACTACTCATATTCAATAGTTGGGTTTTATCTAGCAAAACCTAAACATCAGGTTTAGTACGTTGATTTATTGTATTTTATCCAATACAAATTTCGCACCTAATCTTTTTATTGTAGAACTTTATAATTTAAAATTTAAAAACAAGAAGCATGAAGCAAGAAGAT
The DNA here is from genome assembly GCF_040712315.1 of Castanea sativa. Classification (NCBI taxonomy): domain Eukaryota; kingdom Viridiplantae; phylum Streptophyta; class Magnoliopsida; order Fagales; family Fagaceae; genus Castanea; species Castanea sativa. The sequence continues at coordinate 33,313,989 of NC_134016.1, read as the reverse complement.
GAACTTCCTAAATTTGGTGGTGAGTCACTACTTCTGTTTATGAAATCAATCTTTTGTGATTAAAAGTGAACATGTTTAGCATTTGAATTTAAAATATTTTATTCCATTTTGTAGAATTCAATAGGTGTGTTTGAAAGATTGAATTAATCTTAATTAAGTTTTCAATATCTTTTCATTATCCTCTCCTTATATTAATTTCAAATTCTAATAATGTTTTGACAAATCAAGGAGGTGATACTAAATTCCAATATTGTCACCATATATATAATCAACTTATTAGTGTTTGCTTTTATGAATAATCATTGAATCAGTTATTATTCGTACTATATTGGATGTTTTAAACTAATACTAATTATTTCTATAAGACATTATATTAAATTGTATGTTTTTAGAATGACTGAATTATCTTGATTGTCTTTTGTTTTAATATTTGGGTCTCTTTATTTCCTTTCAATTTATGTTTTTGTTGGTTCTAACATCTAGTTGAAATGTTTGATTTAGCCAATGGCCATAACAAACTCCAACCAATTCTTTGTTAGTTTAAAAATTTCACCTAATTAGTGGCTAATCGACAAAGAATGAGAAAAACACTATAAGGAGGTACAAAAACAGCACAAGACTACAAGAGAGCTTGGTGGGCTTCAACTTCTAGAGTTTCTGCTTCTCTATCGAGGTAAATTGATGTTATTTAGGAATGAAATATCATTTGAGTTATTGAGAGAATAATAATTTTATTTTTTTACTTTGACATTAAAATCAATATAAAATTTACACATTTATGTTAAATAATACCATGCATTGCATGGGTTAGCGACTAGTTAATTTGATTCTTAAACTATTAATTTTGTTAACGAAGACTATTCTCAACTTTTTAATTTAAGTCAATATTATTTTTGAATTTCCTTTCCATTTAAAGTTTTAATGGAACTAGTTGTTGTGTCAAACAAAACACGTACATATTTGATTCAAGAAAAGATGCTAACTTGGTTAGGAAAAAAAAAGTAATGTTACCAACAAAACATTTTACGCAACAATTGAATTGTCTAATTTTTTCTATATCATTTTAATTGAAACATGTAATTGAAAATCTCAATTATAAATTATAATATTTGTGAGGACGAGGATCCTTAATCCCATTTAAATGGACTTCTAAGATTATTTCTGAGGATACACCTCAGACCTTGGGGACGAGCATTGGTTAACCACGGGGATGAGCACCAGCTAACCTTGGGGACGAGCATTAACCATGGGAGGCGCATGAAGTTAAAATTTCACAGAGGAAATAAAGCAGACTTGGCATAGGTTACGAGGAGGATGAAGAGAGAAGGGTGTAGAAGCCATCCCCTCCGCATTAAATGCAAGACAACTAATCCTCTGGCCACATTAATGAGGAAATGACCTTGAACAGTGATGGCACAGTTCAGATTGCGCGGTAGATGCTTACTAGTATGTTCCGAATGAGACGGAAGTCCTGGGAATGCAATCTCAGCCCTCCAAGTGTAGGACTAAGATAATCTATGTGAAATATAAAAGAAAAATGAAGATCCTTATGAGGGAGATTTAGAAAGAGAGAGAGAGAGAGAACTTTGTAACCAAGAGCTGACATATTTGTTCAAGGGAAAAAGAAATACACATATATAAAACAGACATTCCTCAGGCATGATCGAGGATCCTTTTTTCTTCAAAATTTGTGGTCTTCGTCATTTCATTGGCGTCTTATCTCATTATGGTTAAATTTAACTTGTTAAGTGATCAATATCCAACCCATTCTCTAACAAATCTATTGTAGTGGGCTTATTGGGCTACTGTCTGGGTCATTCTTGGGCCGTGGACTAACTTGCGTCCTTACAATATTTTTGATGAATCTTTTTTATTTTTTTAGAATCTCTAATTTAGGAGGAAGAGAAATAAGGAAGGTGGAGTGAGTGGTGGTTGAGTTGTGGTCCCCAGTCCTATGCTAATTAAGGGAGGTTGATACATGTACACTAGCTTGTAAGATGGAGCATGACATTTAGCTTGATGCCTTTGATAGAGTTAAGAGGATTATTGGTTTTTTTTTACATACAGAAAAATAAAAGTTGCCACCGCTTGATTACTTTTTTTATTTTTTTTATTTTATAAATGAAGGTGTCCAGACCTTTTCGAATATCTAACTATTTCCTTGGGTGTATGTAGTTCTCCCATTATTATAAACAGGAATCCCATGAGGGTGGCCTTAGGATCTCATGGATATCATGAGGTCTTAGGAACCACTAAACCAACCCCTTAGGGCTACCTTTATTAGATTTTCTAAATTCCTTGTATTATGTATTTAAAAATATCCTAATATAAATAAGTTAAAATTTATTGAGTATATTGAGTATTTTGGATGGAAAATCAGGTTTTTCTCTTATTTATTTATTTTGGTTGTAAAACCAAAAAATTAGGTTTGGGTTGGGTCTAGCTATCCATAGGTAAAAAATCTAGGCAAGAATTGGGTATGGGCTCCAATTGGGTATTGGAATTTGGGTATCCACGGGTAACATTTTTGGGTCGAGGTTGGGTATACCCAACCCAAATCCGGTCCATGGCCATCCTTAGTAGGATATTCCAAGTTTGATCACTTTCTCCTCCACTTTACCTCCTTTTTAAAATCTTACATGTTGGGTCTCATCTATTAAAAGAAAGTTTGACCTCACATGTAATTAAATTATAATCTTAAACTTTTGGGAGCATTTAACAACCTTCACCTTAGAAACAAAAGAAGGGATCCTTCCAAGTGGTTTGCTAATGTCCAAGTAGCTCTTGGTAAGTAATCTTGTAATCCAGCTCTAGTCACCATTCACCAATCTTACAGCTTGTTTGGATAAACTGGATCCTTTTTATTCCCGTCTCACGGACCCAAGGATTGTCCCACAAAACTTACCCCACTATGTAGTGTCGAGTTTAAACATGTTTATCATGGACATGCTTACCATGAAATGAAGACATTAATCAGTTTTTAGCATAGGCGAGAACTGAACATCGTTTCTTAATTCAACTATCAGAGACTTTACCAGTTGAACTAAGAGCAAAAAGTGTCATATTATAAAGTATGAATAATGTAGGTAGCGTTTTCTTGCAAGAGTTTAGCGTAAGTGTGATAATACCTTTTCTTTTCTTTTAAAGAAAAAAAGATTTTATTAAGAAAAGTACGTTATATCAGTCAAGTATATAATAAAACTATGGTGGAATAACCTCCATTCCAATACAATCTGAAACACTAAGAGAATGTATAACTAGACTATGAGTAAGCAATTGAATAAAGGGTATAGAAAAGAACTTTGCATATTTAATAAGAGGCCATTGAACAAGGTGGGAGTTCGGTTATTGAATTTGACTCGATGGTGAGCAAGTTGGCTGCACTTACATTACCAGTGAAGAATAGTACCTTATAGTAATTAATTGATTATAATTCGAAAAAAGAAGTACTGATATTGAAGAGATTATTCCACAAGTGAAATATATCTAAAACGTATTTTAATGTAGAAATAAGATAATTTTTAATAAGAGTTTATATGTAAGAATTTCACTTTTATTTTTGCAAAATTAGTTTTTCTAGGAATAACTTAACAAGCATGTCCTTTTAAATTAAAATTAAATTAATTTAACTTAACAAGATGTAGACACTCCATTTTGCAACTTTCATTTGACCTAACTCGCGTTGTATTGCATATCATTATCATATCATTTCACAAGTGCAAAATTGTAATTTTGATCATTTGATCTCCAAATACATTTTGTGAAATAAATTTTCAGATTATACCAATTAAAACGACAGTTCATGGGTCTCAAATGTGTGAAGGAGTAGTCATTTCCTTCAAGGTAATTCTTTTAGTGATTAAAAAAAAAAAAATCTTTTTATTGCTCATAAGACTTTGATTGTTCCATATGATTTTTAGTTTCTTCTTTCTCTTTTATTTTTCTAGAAAATTTTGACTCTAAAAAAAATAATCCTCATCACATGCATGAAGCGCATGTGGTGAGCCTAGTCTCGAATTAATTAAACTATTATTTTATTTTCTTGGTTCATAACATATAATTTTTTAGTGGTCTATTACACACACTTTAGTGTACACATAGTACACAAGCCTAGTAAATTAAAAAAATGTTAAGACCACAACTTTTGACATGATTTTGCCACAACTTATCATAACTTGCCATGTGAGTATTGATGCAAAAGTTACGTCAAAAGTTCTGGTCCTATTATTACTTTGTAAATTGTGACTTGTGTGTATGTTGTATACACTAGAGTGTGTGCACCATAATTATCCTAATTTTTCATGCAGAGCTTGAAATCCCACTTGATAGTTGACTTAATGAGCCTTAAAGAAAATCACGCTTCCAAGTTCCTGATCAGAGTACTTACATTAAACCCACCTATGGTTAAACTCATTTAATAGTGATTTTTTTTTATATACTCGCCATTACTAGTGATATCGTGGAAGCCTAAAGAAAGCACACACGACACTCTCTTTGATGGAACAGAAACCAAAATGTTAGTTTCTAGTAATAAACTTTGAATCCATGAGGGTCATTGAATCAACAAGAAAAAATGGTTTTGGAATCTACTAGAGAAACAATAGACAAAAGTCTATATTTTTATTCATTTGAAAACTCTTCAAAAACGTTTACAGATTAAGGGGCCTATTTAAGGGCTCTGTAAAACTTGACAAATAAGAAAATATATTCTAAAATAAGTATTAATTAATATCTAACCATAACAAAAACCAAATTTGACCTAAAAAGCATTAAAAGCACCTAAAAATAAGGAAATAAATGTCATAAACCTAAAATAATGAATTTTACATAAAAATACAAAAATTAAACAATAGATTATGTCCTACATCAGTTAGAAATGTGAGTATATATAATTTTGTAATGTTCAATAGGAGATCAATAAAAGAGTTTTGCATGTTTGTTTACCATTTACTTTTGCTGAATTGTCATTATATTTGAACTTTAGGAGTAATTTAAAAGCACATTGAATTCTCTTAATTTTTTTTGGTAGTTTTTAAATGTATTTCTATTTACAACGGCAGATTTGAACAATGAAGTTAGCCCCCCTCCCCTTTAGTCTCTAACGCTCTATTTGTTTCAGCATTAATGTTTTCTGGAAAACTTGTCATTTTCCATAAAATATTTTTTGGAAAACTATCTTATTTTCCAGTGTTTGGTAACGACCTTGAAAATGAGTTTGAGAATGTTTTCTAGTGTTTGATATTCACAAATATTTTTTGGAAAACTATCTCATTTTTTTAGAAAACTATCTCATTGTAACTATACCACTGCAATTTTTGTGGCTCTGGAACTCTAAGCATCAATACCAAGTGAATAGAAATACACATATTGCCAAGAAGTGCTTAAGTTTTACCATCCTACACCTTTGTAGCAGATAACTTTCTATATAGATAGTTTTCTAATTTAATTGGAACTTGTTAATTTGTTCTAATTTAATTGGAACTTCTTGCTTATGTTTCCCTATCACTACACTCATAACTGCCAGATAAAATTGAGAGTTGAGGAAAAATTTTGCATAAGAGGCAAGTACCAGAGTAAATTTCCAACTTCCAACTGTGATTTTCTGGGTCAGAATAGCTTCATCATGCATACCTTTGTTAATTGAAGTCAAGTTCAAATAAAATCACAAAGCCAATGTTATAAGGCTCTGGTGGCAATGCAATATAAGCTCTAGCTACTTTCTAAGGTGACAATCAAGTCTTTTCTTGTGTATTATGTTAGTAGAGTAAAAAAAAAAAAAAATCAGAGCTAAAAATAATTTTAATTAAAAAAAATCAGATCTAAAAATAATATTAATTGTTAATTTTTAATTTTTAAACATTTTATTTTAGTATATACAAAGTAAGGCAGAACCACAGCATTCACCACAGCAGCATGAGTAGACACTGAGAATCAATTGATTATAATTGAAAATCACAACCTAATTTCCAACTGCTGGGAAACAGAACATCTACAATCATGTGATAGTAATGTTGGACAACTTTTGCTTATTGAGTTCATCATTTACCGCTCCAATAAATAAATATGTTATAAAGTGTGTAGTAAAACTTAATTCACAGATAATACAATTATAAATGTTCTACCTGAGATGCTCAATTTCCAATTGGCAAATGAGGAACTTTCTCAATACAAGAAGGACAACAACAACAACAAAAAACAACTCTTTAATAATTTTAATTCCCCAGACATTGAGAGAGGATTCTTATATTACTAATAAAGCACTTCACAATCTGCATAATTCACAGCGATAAAAAATAAAAAGCAATCTCAAAATGCTACAGACCAAGCAGAAAATTTTAGTTGGTTAAAAGGTAAAGTTAATTTAGAGGTGTTTCCCTCATCCAAAGAATCATCTAAATGGCTCCTTATTGATAAAATATTGTCAAAAAATCCTTCTCTAAGGCTATGGTTAAAGAAATTTTGGCAGACCCATGTGTCCCGTTTGAATATCTATGGAGTGCATTTACAACACGGGAAACCATTGGAATTTAAATTAATATATTTATTTTCTATATTTCAAAACAAATATATTTATTTTAACAAAAAATAGGAATCCATCAAACAAATCAAGTATACTAAAACACATGAAATCAAAATTCTCGCAAAGAGTTGACAAGTTCGTTTCCGCGAGAGTAGCATTCGCAGGTTCTCTATAAATTTTAATTACAAATAATAACCCATAAACCAATCATGAATTTGGTGTGCAGAAAGTTTGCCCATAAGCGTATCTACTAGATCAAAGCAAAAGTTTGCCCATAAGTTTTCAACTCAAACTACCCACACCCCACAACAAATGCCAAAGCAAACTATAAAATTGGGGTTTTTGTAGAGAAGAATGAAATATTACCAGTGCAAGGAAGAGTTGCTGACCGTGAGAGATAGATAGAGAGAGATCTGTGAAAAGAGGAGAGACCAGAGTGGGAGAGACAGTGAGAATAAGAAAGGAGAGAAAAAGCAAAGAGAAGGAGAAAATTGAAAGCTTACCGTGAGACTGTGATATAGAGTAGGCGCCAGAATAAGTTGTTTCCCGTGGCTAGAGAGAGTAAAGAAAAAGATAATATTTATGGGAGAGATGTGATGCCTGAGAGAGAGATTGTTTTCCGAAAAAAAAAAAAGGAAAACATTCAATAGAAAACAAGCCTTATTTTTATTAGGGTTTTCCATTGACTAAAGATAGTTTTCCGTTGACTAAATTTTTTTTTGTGCTACCAAATACTGAAAAATGTGGAAAACTATCTATATAGATAGTTTTCCAGCGAAACAAACAGAGCGTAAGTCACCTCTTTGAGTTCTAAAGTCTCATTTTTATACATCAACATAGCCACCGGATAATAATAAAATATGCTAGGAGTGATACTAATAAAAGTATAACTTTATCGTCCTCCTCAAGGTTTATCCTAAATTTTATAATTTAGTATTTAACCTAATAGACATGTTGAGATACTCCAATAGATTTGAGCCTTATTTGCAAGTAATAAAATTGCTTCTTCATGCACAACTCCTTGTAGTCTTCATCCATTTCTTTGTAGTCTTCATCACTCATCTTTTCAAGTTTCTTTGCCTTCCCAGGTAAGGCCTTTTAAACTTCTCGTTGGATTAAGAAATGACAAAGTTTAGCTACAAAATTAGTTGTAGGCTTGTAGCCTAATGCTACAACCTTACTTAATATCATTAACATTACTAAATTGCATGTTCTTTATGCTTTTAATACACATGTCAAGTTTTGTGCCAATAAAATATTATTTACTATATGATCTATAAGATTATATTTTATGCATAATTTTAAGGTATAAATGCACTTTTAGTCCCTACATTTTGACCCGATTTCTATTTTGGTCCCTACATTTTAATTTGACTACTTTTAGTCCCTAAACCAATTAACGAGTGTTATTTTCACCCTTTCTTTCGGTCAACCAATGAAAATAGCTGAGGTGGCAGCCGGAGGAATTAAAATATTATAAAAAATGCCACGTCAGCATCTTTTTTTTTTTTTTTTTTATAAATAATTTTTCAATTTTAACTAAATAAAAAAAGAAAATTTAAAAACACAAACTCAAATTTAAAAAAACAAAGAACACAAGAACCCAAACCCAGAAAATCAAACCCAAGAACATGAATTCAAAATTAAACCCATTGAATCAACTTCCTTTCCCACTTAAAATGAAATCAATAATGCAATAAAATTTGAGAAGAGAACAAAGACCAATGCTGAAAGACCCATGCTGAAAACCCATCAGTTTTTCTCGTTCTTCCCTAAAGATTCATAGCCAAAATCATAAAATCAAAGAAAACCCAGAAATCTCAAACACTCAAAAACCTAGAAACCCAAAAACTCAAACAAAACCCAGTTTATTTCAAACAATCAACAACAAAATCAACCAACCTGGCCAACTCAGCTCATTGAATCAAACAAACACACAAACCCAGAAAAACCTAACCAGTTCACTCACTTAAACTGAACTAAACTGAAGAAAAAATGTCAATAACCCGGCTGTTTCTCCGAAGATGCTTACACAACGACCAAAATCCCAAACTCACTTTCCTCTCCTCCCATTTCCAATCCTTCTCTTCTTCTCCTTCCCTTTCTCCTTTTTCTGATGATCCCGTTTCTCTCTCTATTTCCTCGGAGCTCCTTAACAACCCGAACTCCGACCCGCTTCTGATCTCCGAACGCCTCCACCTCAAGTTTTCTCATGTCAACCCAACGCCTTCTCTAGTCCTCTCCACTCTCAATCTCTCCCCCGAAGTCGGTTGTACAGTCCTCGGCTTCTACCAATGGCTTCTCTCGAACCCTAACTTCACTCACTCCGACGAAACCGTGTCGTTCTTCATCGATTACTTCGGCCGCTGCAAGGACTTCAAGGCCATCAACGAGCTCCTTTCCTCTTCTCGTCTCTCGATGTCGCTCAGCCCTAAAACCCTACACGCTGCCATTGCTAGGTTGTATTGAGCCCAGACGCCAACGCGACTCGAGACAGTGAGCCCAGAGTCCAAATGCCAACGCGACACGAGATAGTGAGCCCAGACATTGACGCAATGCCATCATCATCATCATGCCGACGCAACGCGACACGAGAGTCTATCCAGCTGTTGCCACCGCAACAAGCCCCCGTAATTCGGATTTGATTTTTTTTTTTTCTGGTTTCATTTTTTGGGTTTGGGTATTTGTTATGGGTTTGGGTATTTTTTTGGGTTTGATTTCTTCCGTTTCCAGCTTCTTTTTCTTCGATTTGATTCTACTTTACATTTCTTTACTCGGATTTGATCTGTGAGTGTATCAGTATTTGAGTTTGAGTTTGAGATAAGAGAATAGAGTTTGAGTTTGAGATGAAAGTGTGGGGCGGTTTGAGAACAGTGTTCAGGTTTGGATCTTATGTTAATTTTTTGGGTTTAAAAATTTTTGGGTTGGTGTTCTTGTTCAAGGAACTGTTAGATCTTAATTCATGTAAATTTTGGTTTTTAATTTTGTTTTTATTTTTTTATTTAATTAAAATTCATAAATTAATTTTTTAAATTTATATGCTGATGTGTCATGGGTGACGTGGCATTTTTTTAATAATATTTTAATTCCTCCGACTGCCACCTCAGCTATTTCCGTCGGTTGATCGACAAAGAGGATGAAAATAACACGCGTTAATTGGTTTAGGGACTAAAAATGGTAAAATTAAAATGTAAGAACCAAAATAGAAATCGGGTCAAAATGTAGGGACTAAAAGTGAATTTACGCTTAATTTTAAATTACAAAAACTTGCTATTTAAACAATTTATTAATGACATAGTTATTAATTTTTAATTTTCTAGATATTTTGCAATCATGGAGGACATGAGAAGAGAATGTAATCTAATGGTGGATTTGTCAAAATTCACCTCCAATAAAAAGATATTGAGTAAAATTGTAACCTTAAGTTACAACCAATTTTATAGCTAAATTTTGTCTATTAAGAAATCTTTCATTTGCATTTACCAAAAAGAAAAAATTTCCTTAGTACAAAACTTCTTGTCATCTTTATCATAACTAAGAAATTTGAATCCTAACCTTTGTTTGATACCAATTATTATGCAAATAGCACTCACAAATTTTTTTTTTTAAAAAAAAAGTAAAGAAAAAATTAATGAATATATACAGAGATCATAAGAATTTATGTATTTCAACAAAATGTCTATGTCCAAAAGCGACTGACAAGTAGAAAACTTCATTATAAAATAGGAAATTTATAATAGCAATACAAGGATTCTCTCACGAAAGACACAAGATACATACCTATATAAAGTATATAAAAAAAAAAAAAAAAAAAAACCCGAAAGGAAGAACTTAATAAGCGTCAATGGGCCTTGTAGTTTTATCATTAAAGCAAGGCTGTAACCTGAAAACAACCTAAAAACAAGTTATTTATTTATTTATTTTTTTTTAGAAAGAAAACAAGTTAAAATTTAGATCTAGACATAAACATATTGTATGGTGGAATACTTTTATTAAAATCAATGAAATTTCATTTTGTTTTCATTCTGATGCGGTCCAAAAATAATTTTCAGAAGGGTTTAGGGTGTGTTTGGATACCACTTATTTTGCTGAAAACTGAAAACATAATAGCAAAATATTTTTTAAATGTATAAATAGTGCCGTGGGACTTATTTTTAATGAAAGTTTTGTTGAAAAAAGATGTTTGTAGATCCCGTGAACAGTGCACGCGACCCACTGGAAAGCTGAAACATGCTTCTCAAAAAAAGAAAAGAAAAAAAAAAGAAACGCTAAAACACAGACGCTGATACTTTCATTAGTATCCAAACGCTACCTTAGTACTAGTAGTACTTGGTATCTCTGGAAGGCCCAAACTCGGGTTGGGCTTGAGGACCAGATATCTTGTATTAGGCACAAGTATATGGGCTTATCCCTTTTTTTTTTTTTTTTTGAGAATCGAGTGTACTGAAACAAGCTTTTTTTTTTTTTTTTCTTCTTCCTTTGTTTTTGGTCTGCAACAACACATGAAAGAAGGTGCAAAAAGTTATGTTAGGTATAAGTCATCATAAGCTTTTGGACAGTGTTGATGACACTATTTTTTGTCTCCATTTTTAGAAAATGATGGAAAAACTTTTATTTCAAGAAATCTCACTATCTACCATGAGTAAAGGGTGTCCACTCAACTCGAAAACCCGATCAACCCGCCGGACCTACTCGAAACCGAACCGCCACCACCCAAACAGACCAATCCGACGGTTGGCGGCGAGTCACCACCCACAGAACCAGATACCTTTGGGTCGATTGGCGGGTTTCCTCCCCAAAAACCCGATCCACCCAACCCGACCATAAAATCAACAAAATCCGGCGACATTCAAAGGTTTTCCGACAAAAATTTACAAATACTAGCGATTTTTTTGCTTTTCCAACAAAGAGCTACTTGAAATCCACCAGATCTGGCAAGATCTCGTCGAGATCTAGCCCAGGTTTGACGGATTCGACCAAATATCAGCCAGATCTCGACTGATTCGGTAAAATATCGGCACCAGCAGCGAACTCCGAAACCGACTGGCACAAACCCAAAACTTGACGGACTTGAACTGGACAATCCGACCATTATTATGGGTCAGTTTCAGTTTTGTTTTTCACCCACCAGAAAAATTCGGGTCGGGCATAACCTCGACCCAGCCCGACCTGTGGACACCCCTAACCATGAGAAAGAAAATTAAGGGTAGCCTTCCAACCTAATAGCTTCTTTCTCACCTGGCTTACAAGATCTGAAAATATAAGAACATGAAACTTCTATAAAAGATGTGCCATGATAACTTCTTTGCCGCACAATCAATGAGTACAAATCCAAATTTGTTTCAGCTATCAATTCTAATAATTGAGTGCATTTTTTTTTTAATCTGAATAAAGACTTTATTGAACGAAAGAGGAAAACAGAGGGGAGCTCAAATCTTGAGCTTGCTCCGACAAAATTATGCTTCCCTTTCTTCTTCTCTTCAATACTAGCCATGTACTCATTATTTTGTAAGTAAGCTTTAGCACTAAAAAAATGATAAGATTCGAATTAATCACTAATATTTCATCATATATGTGATCAATGATCGTAATCATTAATGAAACCCAAAGGCAAAAATCTTGTAATCATAGTAGCATTTTTTATGGTCAAGGTAAAACCATAAAAAATTCTACTATGATTACATAATTTATATTCACTCTAATTTTTTGATGTCAGCTAATTCTTTGATCAATTCATCCAAATCTTTGTCGGAGCTTCCTCCCTTGACCGCGCTCAAGGCCGCATCACTCAACTCTCTGGCTCGAACATTTTGGGGCTTAATTTTGTCGAGTGAGACTACCAATAATCGAGCCAACTCATTAGAGTCGGGAATATTTTCAGTGCCCTCGCCAGCTCTAATTGCCACGCCTAATTGGTCAACCAACAACAAGGCATTAGTAAACTACTCTGCACCCATTGGCCATGTCAACATCACAACTCCCGAGATAAGCCCTTCCAACACCGAGTTCCACCCACAATGAGTCAAGAATGAACCTACAACTCGATGCCTTAGTATAGCCACCTGTGGAGCCCACCCCTTGATCACTAATCCCCTACCACCCACACGATCTCTGAACCCATCAAGAATTGAACCTTGATCATTAGGCATTCCCGCGCACAGAATAAAATGGACCCCACTACACTCCAATGCTGTGGTGAGAACGTTTAATTGCTTGCTTGTCAACACAGCACGACTTCCAAAGCACATGTAAACAACAGAGTTGTCAAGCTGAGCATCCAGCCACGTCATAAGCTCGTGACATGGCACAGAGCTGGCCCCACCTCTAGTAGCCGATCCAATCAAATCACATTCAAGTGGCAATACAGGTCCTACCGCCCACACTTGATTGTGCCCAACCTCTCTCTTCAAATGGTCGAAGTACACACTCTCCAAACTGGCGAACGAGTTAAACACAATTCCCCAACTCTCGAAATTAGCCAGCATGCTGTTTCTGTGAAATTCCCAATCTGGGTCAGCTTCAAGATCGTTTCTAATTCTAAAATGTGGAGGGATCTGCCACCAAGGGTACGTCGGGGAATTCGGGACCTTAGGTAATGAAATTAGGAAATTGATATCCTCACCGGGATCATTGTTTTTGGGTGGGTCACGGCTCATAGAAAAAGCTACAGACATACCAAAAGCACCGGAGGGCGAGAAGCAGAGACGTGGCACTTTAAGCTCACAGGCAAGGTTGTGGGTCCAGCCGAGGAAAAAATCAGATATGATAGCCACAGGTGGTGAGGGTTGAGACTGGAACCATTGGAGTAGGATAGGATAGTGAAGGTCACGCAAGGCGCGCACGTCAGCGACGAGTCTCGTATGTGGAGTGATATCTGGGGCCGGGAGAACCAAGTGTTTGAGAGAAGATGGGTGGGTGGAGAGGTATGGTTCAAGTAAGTGGACGTTGCTGGGGGTGACCAAAACGGTGACGTTTAGGCCGCGGGTGAGTAACAGGTGGGTGTGGTCTAGGAGGGGGATGATGTGGCCTGCGGTTGGGTAAGGATAAGCAACGATGTGGAGGTTGGTCTTGGACTTGGTGGTGGACATGGCTTTTTTCTGTAAAGATTAAAGAAGCTTTGTTTAGCGGTGAGGTTTGGCTATTAGTTGCTGATGGGTTGTAAGTCTTCAACTTCGATGGTGATGAAATTTGGGAATGGGCAATAGCTGTTGCTTAGTTTGAACATAAATATAGCCAAATCAAGCCCTTGTTGCCTTTGCTGACTTTTTTTATTTTGATTTTTATTTTTTGATACGAGGCAAAATGTAATGATAAAGTTTGGCATGGAATTGAGGATTTTTTTTTTCCAAAATAACACTAAAATTCAAACAATTTTGTTAGTTAGCACGTTTTCAAAATTATTTAGCAAACTAACATATCGAGTGTAAGGAACTTGATTTTGTCACACTCGTTTTGTGAATGGAATTTGTGCTGCGGCCTGTGGTTTTTTTTTTGGGGCTTTTTGACTTTGTGACTCTCTCTCTGTCTCTTGTATTATATAGATAAGAGAGATAGAGAGAGAGAGAGTAGAGTTTGTAGAGAATAGAGATTACTCAAATAAGGATTAGAGAGTATTTGTTTGACTGTTTGTTTGTGGCACAACTACCAGTCAACAAAGCCCAAACTTTATGCTTTGTTGACTGGTAGTTGGGCATAATAGGGACAAGTGACAGACAAAAAAAAAAAAGTTAAGAAAAGTTTTTGTTAGTAGTGCTGTGTAGAATAAATTTAGAGTGTTGGTAGTGTCGTAGTGGGATTGGATTAGTGGGTCAATGTTAGAAAAATGGAGAAAACACAAAGACAAAGATAAATAAAGGCAGACCAAAGACAAAAAGAAAAAAAAATCATATAATATAGAAAATTGTCACACAAATTTAAGAAAATTGTCACACAAATTTAATATATATGATTCTTATTTTATTTGTAGTTATGAATAAAATCAACTAATGTTGCTTTTTCAATTCTAGAAAATGTGGATGTTCCAATTCTAGAATAAAGGCATTCCCCAATTCCGGAAAATGTCAATGTTCCAATCTCTCAAACACAATTTCAAAGAATTGATCTTGATTCTTTGGATTATGATCCCGGAACACGCAAACAAATATGGGAATATCATGTTAATCAACGTGATGAAATTCGATGGGCTTACATTACAAAAGGTCTGCACCAACTTCCTCTAAAGAAAAACAAAATAAGTGGAAAGCACAATCGTAGCTTTCAAGCTTCTTGGTTTGAATATAATAAAACATGGTTTGAATATTCTCCTACGACAAATGCAGCTTATTGTCTACCCTGCTTTGTCTTTCATAGACCAAATGGGGTTGTGGGACAAAATACATTCATTGTTGGTGGATTTAGAAATTGGAAAAAAGTTGGGGGCAAAGATTGTTATTTTCAAGGTCATATAGGAAAATATCCTAATTTAGCTCATAGAGTTGCTGAGAAAATGTGTAAGGATTTTATGAACCAATCACAGCATTTACGAAGGGTAGTTAATCATTTCATTACTGAACAAATTACAAATAATTGGTTGCAACTAAAGGCCTCAATTTTTATTGTCTGATATCTTGCCTTTCAAGATGTAGCTTTTAGAGGTCGAGATGAAAGTTTTAGTTCATTAAATTGTGAGAACTTTCTTGAATCATTGGGTATTGTGACTTTTTGGAATGAGAAGGTTTCTAAAATAATAGAAAAAGCTCCAAAAAATGCAACCTACACATCACCTAGGATTCAAAAGGATATTCTACATGTTTTCTTAGCCAAAGTGAAGAAGACCATTCGGGAAGAAATTGATAATGCAAAGTTTTGCATAATGGTTGATGAAGCTCGTGATGAGTTCATGAAAGAGCAAATGGCTATGGTTTTTAGATATGTTGATGCAGAAGGCTTTGTGAAAGAACATTTTTTTGGGCTTACTCATGTTGTTGACACTGCGGATTTGACTCTAAAGAAGGGGATATATTCTTTGTTATCTCAACATTGCTTAAATATAAAAATATTCGAGAGCAAGGATATGATGGAGCAAGCAACATGCGAGGTATGTGGAATGGAAACAAGCTTTGATTTTAAATGATTGCCCATATGCTTACTACATCTATTGTTTTGCATATTGTTTACAATTGGCATTAGTAAAAGCACCAAAACAAGTTGTCCCCATTAGTGGGCTTTTTCTTACATTGCTTTTTTAGATCAAAATTGTTAATGCTTCATGCAAGCGTAATGAGCAATTGAAAGTTGCCAATGCTAATGAAATAGCACGTTTGATTGATCTTGAAGAGCTTGAGATTGAAAGTGGACTTAATCAAATTGGCACTTTACAACAACCTGTAGAAACACATTGGAGTTCACAATGAAATCCACTTCAACCACAATGAAATCCACTTCAACCGTTTTTGAGCCGGATGTTTACTCCAACTCTTGAAGTTTTACAAAATATAATTGATGATGCAATTGATGGAGAACATCAGGCAGAAATAAAGTTAGCTTATGATGGTTTAACTTCATTTGAATTTGTCTTCATCGTGCATCTTGAGAAGGAAACTATGGAGATCACTGATAAACTTTGTCAAGCTTTGCAAAGCCAATCTCAAGACATTTTAAATGCCATGCATTTAGTTTCATCTATTGAAGCACTTATCCAAAAATTTAGAGATGATGGATGGGATGGCTTACTCACCACTTTGATATCATTTTGTGAGAAGCATTCCAT
This sequence comes from Castanea sativa, assembly GCF_040712315.1. NCBI lineage: Eukaryota > Viridiplantae > Streptophyta > Magnoliopsida > Fagales > Fagaceae > Castanea > Castanea sativa. The sequence continues at coordinate 33,297,721 of NC_134016.1, read as the reverse complement.
TAATGTCCCAAATATGAATGCTCGTTATGTTGCGAGGCGAGGTCGAGCTCGTAATCAACAAGATAACATTACAATTGAGCATTATTATCGAGTAAATATTTTTTATTCTGCAATAGATTCTCAACTACAGGAACTAAATCATCAGTTTAATGAAGATGCAATGGAGTTACTTAGGCTTAGCTCAGCTTTAGAACCTCGAAAGGCATTAAAATCTTTCAGAAGTAGTGATCTTTGTTTGTTGGTAAATAATTTCTATCCATATGATTTCACAAATTATGACAAACAAGTGTTGGAGAAGGAGCTTTATCATTTTCGAGCCCTATTTCGACCCGAATCGGCGGGAAAAAAAAAAGAAAAAAAAGGACTCGCCACGGATGTATGTGTAGCCATGACGATGGCCACACGACGCATCTTTGCATGTTGGGTGTGAGTGCGGTGGCCCTAGAGCACCCATGCTTCCCAGGAATGATCATTAATGATAGACCAAGAATGAATTGACCCTTTGGTAACATAATCACATTAATTAGCATAGTGAAATTAATTAGATTCAATTACATGCAATAAGTGTGGTAGCACAAAAAAATCATCAATAAAACTAAATGCAGTGGAACATAATTTGACACAGGTGATTTGTTTACGAATGGGAAAAACCACCGTGGCAAAACCCCACCGGGTGAATTTAAGGTCACCACTCCCGAGAATCCACTATTAGCAAAATAAGCGTTTACAAGTAAAAGGAATCTTAGTACCTAATACCAACCTACGAATGAACCCTTACCCCAATACCCAATTGGACTTGTAATGTAGTGACAATCTCTCCTTTCAATGCACAACTCTAAGTACGTGACTAATCAATCGATACACGGATCCAAGTACGTGACTAACACACCAACTTGAGGAAGACGTTGGCTGCAAAGTTCTTTAGTTCATCCAAACGATGAAGATCAAGAAGCTCCTTAGTTACAAAACCGTTGGCGCAAAGATGAAGCAGCTTTTACAAAGAATATGACGAACTAGGGCAAATTCTGTCTCTGATCACAATTTGCATGCACAATCAATGTGCATTGAGTTGCATAACCTTGCATCACCTTTGATGGCCCTTATAATGATCCTTATATATGTTTAAGGTTGTAAGAAAAGAAACCCTACACAAATACACTTGGATATGTGTGAAAACAAATCTGAAAATCTGAAATTTTCAATTCTCAATAGATACTGTTTCTGTCGAGCAATTGTCAAGCACAAGCATTAAATCTCGATAGATATTATCTGTTGAGATATCTGTCGAGCTTTAATGAACAACACTTCTTCACTTGTTTCTTAGAAAGACTTGCATGACTTCAATACTAGACTTGAACTCTTGTTCCTTGAAGTACTAAACTCATCATAGATCTACCCAATTAAAAGTAAAGTACATTTTGTCAAAGGATTAACCAATTTACAATAACATATGTTCTAACAAGTTCCACATATGTCCTAACAATCTCCTCCTTTGGCAATCCGTGACAAAACCACAACAAACAAATAAAGTATGAAAGAAGTTATAAATCACTAAACTCATAATCACCTGTTGAGTGCAATAAAATCTAATCCTAGCATAAACTCTTGAAAATTTTTGCAAGAAGAGAGCTCATGGCATAATCGATTTTGACAACTTGTCTTTCTGAAATACTTTAAACAAAACTCATCAAGGCATCATAGTGTGAAGCAAAAATAAAGTATTGCATACATAAAGAAACATGTGTATAAAGAAAGAAAACAAACAGCACATGAAAAGATAAGTGAATAACAACATACATTGTCATATATATAAATGAGAAATAAAAGTACAATGTATGTTATCAATAAATGGTCACAAGACTGGTGTACAAATGCATAATGTAACTAAAAAGAAAGAAAAGAAAAGTACATATATCCTCATTACATCCCTAAAAAACAAAAGACACTCCCCCTATAAAAAAAATGTCCTATGCTAACTCTCCCCCTAAATACATGACTACTCTTATCCCAAAACTACTCCCCCTTTTTGTCACAAATGACAAAGGATAAGTCACTGAGAAGTCGTCATCTCCTCATCACTAGAAGAGCTAGCATCCTCATCCTCATCCTCATCCTCATCCTCATCCTTATCATCATCATCATCATCACCGAAACCATCATTAACATCCTCATCCTCAGAAGCCTCTAGAAAAGAAGAAGGAGATGGAGACGTGGCAAAGCCACCCATCGAGCTTGTCGTCGTGCGATACGACTAACACGGGTGTTCACCTGATACAACTCAATAATGAATGTATCAAGGCAAGTATCCATGCGCTCAAAATTTGCTATAATGGCCTCAAGCATCACACCACCACTCAAAGAAGAGGGAGCAGAGGTGGATGGAAGGAAAGGGGCTGGAGGAGTCATCGTCTTGGTCCGTGGCCGCTTTGGTCAAAGCTGGGCCTCGCTTCGTCGAACAGATGCCGCACTAATGGCACCCATGACGGTAAAGAGATGAGAATTAGGGATAGAGATAGGAAAATGAAGAATGATCCGCATGATAGTTGAAGGGAAAATGAGCTTATCATAGGTCGTCGTATCTCTATAGACATCGATGAGAGAGAGAATGAAGTGAGAAGGAAAGTTTATAGAGTGGTCCTCAATGAGGGATAGCAAAAGGCGAGCACGAGACTCTGTAATGGAGTTATATTGAGACAGTGGATGGAGAACGAATGTCATCACCATGTTTAGGAATCTCGAACCTTTTGAAAAGCCTGAGCATAAGGTGTTTTGGCGCTCACCTCATGAAGAAGGTGTCTTACAGAAGAGAGACAGAAGTTCGTCCTTGGACATAGTCCTTAGATGTGGACAAGCGGGGTAATCAGGATGTGATACCCATGGAATGTGTTGTATCACGGAAATAATCTCTGGAGTGACTACGATACGTGTACCTCTAATATGCATAGCAAACTGAGGTATAGAGGTATCGATACCGTGCATATTGGAGTAAAACTCTTGTATGATCACGGTGGGACATCTCACGGGTATCTCACGTAGAGATTCCCATCCCCGATTGTGAATGACAGTGGGTAGAGCAGTATCGGAAAAGTCCGATAGAACCACGTGGTATTTCGAATGAAAACCACGTTTGAAGAAGTTCTCCAAGAAGTCCAGATGGGCCTTCCCATCACAGAATCGAATGTGAGTGGGGGTAGGATCTAAAGAAGATGTCCCGGAATGCAGAGAGTTCCTAGACGGAGTGGATTTGTGCTTGGGTGCCATGCGCAATCTATCCACTAGAGAGAGAGAGAGAGAAACAAAAAACACAATCACAACCCAGACAGATAGATAGATAGAAAAGAAAGGGTATGTATACATGAAAAATGCATGAACATGTGACGTGCTAAAAGAAATTGCATCATGAGTTCAACCCAATCCAAACCTAGTAGCACACAATTTTCAACATTCAAGCACACATCTAAATTCATGAAACATTGTGAAAATGCAAATGGAATGCAATGAATGATCATATAGCAACAAATAAGCAATACCCAACCTAAAAATTTCACAAGAATCTCAAAAGTTTTTAAAAACCCCAAAAAATTTCAAGAAAACTCAAAACCTAGGTCTAACTGTGTGAAATGCATGAAGAATGAAGGATTAAGAGATCATACCAGAGGAGAAATGCACAAACTAGGCCGAAATCCAAGTGGGGAAGATGAAAAGAGTGAGAAAAGAGTGTTTGGAGAGAGAGAGAGATAGCTTTTCTGTCGAGAGAGATATGAAAAAGTGAGATCTGATTTCGTACTAAAGATATTTAAAGAAATTGTAGCTCGATGGATCAAGGATATGTCGAGCACTAAATCTCGACAGATATGAATCTGTCGAGGTGCTGTCGAGAATCTGTCGACTGAAAAATCACCTTGATGGATCGAAAAGCTATTGAGATACTATCGGCCAGACAGAAACTTTCTCGATGGATCGAGAATCTGTCGAGAAACTATCGAGACAAATTCCAGATAGCTTGATGGATTGAAGATGCGATAAGATCTATCAAGAAAAGAAGTCCAAGGGTCTCGATAGATAGACATCTGTCAAGGATCTGTCGAGAAGCTGTTGAGCTTGATAAAAACAGAAACTTTCTCGATGGATCAAGAATCTGTCGAGAAACTATCGAGACAAATTCCAGAGAGCTCGATGGATTGAAAATGTGATAAGATCTATCAAGAAAAGAAGTACAAGGGTCTCAATAGATAGACATCTGTCAAGGATCTGTCGAGAAGCTGTTGAGCTTGATAAAAAATAGTTTTTCAAAGAGAGAAAAAAAAAAACACACAGAAATGAATGCAATCAAGTAAGCTACTCAACCAAAGATCCAAATAACATGTTAAGCTCTCAAAGAACATCTCTTAACAAAAAAAAAAAATACAAAGCATTCATGATCCAAAACACATACACACACACACACACACACACACAACAAGTCTAACCAATTTTATATTTCAAAAACAAGTCAAGACAGTTTAGTGAGTATACATTAACACGTGTATTCCTTGTGATGACCGAATCACATTGTACTTGCATATGTATCAAAAGTAGCAAAGAATATGCGTGTTGTGTGTGAAAATATCGCAAGAGTGCATAAGTGTCTCATATTATGATGATTTGAGATATGAGAAAAATAAATTTAACTCACACACAATCATAACTGTTTGATGGGTAGTATCACCTTCGAGGTACATCATATAACTCTCACATCTCCTAGAAACACGCTTGCAACCATATTTAAAAGCATTTTGATTCTTTTTGCTTTTATTTTTCTTTGCATATTTTTATTTTTGAGCATATCATGTATGAGCATATAAGAGAGAGAAGAAATACCCAATTATGTTAAGCTTTAAACATCACAATTATGCTATGCCGAAGCACACAGATGTTATTCATGATTGGTGGGCTTTAGTGGTGAGTTGGTTATTTATACCTGATGAATCACGGGTTCGTCAGTTGTAGTGAGGTCGTCCAGATGAGACCAGAGGTTTACTTGTGTCACAACGGAAGAAGAAACTCTCCGGAATGGTCACCGGTGTGGTGCCTGCCACAACGCCTCTGATGCCAAAGTTAATACAAGGGAGTTTATAATAATAGATTATAAGAATGATTAGGGATATCTGTGTTCGTACCTTCTGTTGGCAATGCATGGGCTTTATATATGTTGTTCTAGATTTTAGCCGTTGTGGCAGTTATTGTGACTTTAATGGCTCTTTTAGTAACGCCTCCTTGCTTGTTGATATAAACTTTAATGGTCTCTTAACGGTCCATACAACTGTCATTGTAACCGCCTGAGGTATTTATTTAGAGTGCATTAAGTGGCTTCTTTCCCTTCGTCTGTGATGAAGTTGGAATCGTCAGTGGCATTTGATTACCTCGTCTGTAAATGCCACTTCGTTGGTTTGGATGACTTCGTCTAGATAGGTTCAGGTCGTCAGTCTCATCAATGCCTTTCTTGGTAACGCTTCTTGCTGAGTAATGGGGTTTTAATATGCCTTCAACGGTTTGTCCAGCTGGTTCTGTAACTGTCCGGGGTATTATTGGTGGCACTGAATGATCCTGATATCCTCGTCGGTGACGTGGATACTTGCTTAGGCTCGTCTCAGAGAGTGGTCTCGTCTGTCCTACTGAACTCATCTGTAGTTGATTTCGTCAGTCCCATCAGATGTCCCCGGATTCTATGGTCGTCATGACGTGCCATGACGACCATAGAAGATGAAAGGTTTTTTTTTTTGAATAATCTTTTGGCTACGTCAGTAATGTACATCCGCCTAGGCGGAATCTTATTACTTAGCCATTTTTGAGATTATCTTTTGGCTTCGTCAGTAATGTACATCCGTCTAGGCGGAATCTTATTACTTAGCCACTTTTGAGACTTCGTCAATAATGTACATCCGTCTAGGCGAAATCTTATTACTTAGCCACTTTTGAGATTATCTTTTGGTTTCGTCAGTAATGTACATCCGTCTAGGCGAAATCTTATTACTTAGCCACTTTTGAGGCTTCGTTAGTAATGTACATCCGTCTAGGCGGAATCTTATTACTTAGCCACTTTTGAGATTATCTTTTAGCTTCATCAGTAATGTACATCCGTCTAGGCGGAATCTTATTACTTAGCCATTTTTGAGATTATCTTTTGACTTCGTCAGTAAGCCAACGATCTGGACGCTCCCTCTTTCGTCCTTTACGTTCGTCCTCCCTCTTTCCCCTTTCTTCTGTTTTCTCCATATCTTTAATGGCGGCTAGCGTATCCTCAGCATTCATGTACTTTTGCGCCTTTAAAAGCATTTTTGCCATCGTCTTAGGTGGATTTTTTGCCAGCGAAACCACAAACTCTCTAGACTTCAGCCCTGCTTTAAAAGTCATCAGCTGTACTTTGTCATCAGCGTCATCCACTTCCAGGGTTTCTCAGGTAAAGCGTTACACGTATGACCGCAAGGTTTCTTTCTCCCGTTGCTTAACAGTGAGTAGGTGGTCCGCTGGTCTCTTAGGACGTTGCCCTTCGACGAAATGGCACAGAAAGGCGCTACTCAACTGTTCGAAGCTATCAAAGGATGAGGTTGGCAACTTTATGAACCACTCTCTTGCAACTCCCTTAAGTGTGGTAGGGAAGGAACGACACATTATTTCATCAGGGGGCTGTTGGAGGCCTAATGTCATCTTGAAGGTATTAAGGTGATCTTGGGGGTCCTTAAGCCCGTCAAAAACTTAGGCGAGGCAAGCGAAACTTCACCGGCACTGGTCGTTCCAAGACTGCCACGGTGAAAGGAGAATCTGTTGCCCTGACCATTCTATCCAGGCTTCGATCTGTCTTCTCCTTAATAGCATTTCTCAGTTCGTCCATCTCTTTTCTCATCTCTTGAAGAAGATCAAAATTTTGTTCGCCTGGAGTAGTGGTCCTTCGTTGGTCGCTTCTTCCATGGCTGTCTCCTTCATCCTTCTGGACAGCTCTGGATCGGTTCTCCTCATGCTGAAGCCATTTTCTCATCTCCTGATTCTGCCTAGTGAGCTCTTCAATGGTGGGCGCAAGAGATTTGACTTGTTGGGCTAAGGCCGCTGAATCCTGGTTGGATTCCATTTGAATATTGAAGTTGGTAGAAACTACGCTTTCGAATCGTTAGTACGAAAATGTCGTCCTCACAGACGGTGCCAAACTGATGAATCACAGGTTTGTCAGTTGTAGTGAGGTCGTTCAGATGAGACCAGAGGTCTGCTTGTGTCACAACGGAAGAAAAAACTCTCCGGAATGGTCACCGGTGTGATGCCTGCCACAACATCTCTGATGCCAAAGTTAGTACAAGGGAGTTTATAATAATAGACTATAAGAATGATTAGGGATATCTTGTAACTGTGTTCGTACCTTCTGTTGGCAATGCGTGGGCTTTATATATGTTGTTCTAAATTCTAGCCGTTGTGGCAGTTATTGTGACTTTAATGCCTCTTTTAGTAACGCCTCCTGGCTTGTTGATATGAACTTTAATAGCCTCTTAACGGTCCATACAACTGTCATTGTAACCGCCGGAGGTATTTATTTAGAGTGCATTAAGTGGTTTCTTTCCCTTTCGTCTGTGATGAAGCTGGAATCGTCAGTGGCATTTGATTACCTCGTCTGTAAACGCCACTTCGATGGTTTGGATGACTTCGTCTAGATAGGTTCAGTTCGTCAGTCCCATCAATGCCTTTCTTGGTAACGCTTCTTGTTGAGTAATGGGGTTTTAATATACCTTCAATGGTTTGTCCAGCTGGTTCTGTAACTGTCCGAGGTATTATTGGTGGCATTAAATGATCCTGATATCCTCGTCGGTGACGTGGATACTTGCTTAGGCTCGTCTCAGAGAGTGGTCTCGTCTGTCCTACTGAACTCGTCAGTAGTTGATTTCGTCAGTCCCATCAATACCTTTCTCTTAGGATTTTTTAGTCATCCCCGTCAAAAAGAGTAATATGAGTGTTAAGTACAAGAGATTACTTAATGGTACTAATTACAAACACAAGTCACAAAGCTCACTTGCTTAGTTGTGCATTGAGATGCTCATCTAAGTTACAAAAGATACAAAGTTTAGAAAATTTTGTTTCATTGTTTCAATGGCCATCCAAGGTATACAAGTACCAATGTACACAAAACACACATTGTAATTTTTCAAAATTTTTTTTATAAAAAACAAAATATAGAAAAACTAAAAACAAACAAATAAACAAAAACATGTTAAACAAAGCATAGCATAAAACTAGACTGACTTAAAAATAAGAAAGCAAAACACACAAGTAATACATAAACAAAAAGAGGAAGAAAGCAAAAAAGTGACTAAATCACTTTGAGCCTTTTTCCTTCCACATATTGGAAGAACCTTTTCTGTTGAGCAAACCTTTAATCCGGCGGTGATGGGGAAGAATTGAAACCGTTCAAGTTCAAAAGGAATATGAGGGATATAAGAAGATCTCCAAGAGGAGTAAAAGAGGATAGAAACTGATTCTGGTTTCCAAATGAGATCATATTATTGCTCTGTTGAGTGACTAATCACTTGTAGCAATTTGGACGAGTATGCCTTAAAACTGTACAATGATGACAGAGACGCTACTTCTTCTGTTGAGACTTTTGCTTATTACCCTTCTTAGTCCTAAGGCTCCTAGTCTCTTTCTTATTAAGATGAGGGGGTGCACCCAAAATAGATTTGCCCTTATCTATGTTCTTACTAGCTCTTTTAGTTTTGCATTCATTGTTCTTAGAATTAACATTATTAGCAGGTGAGACAAACACAGTAGTACTAGAAAAAGCAATATTAGGAGAAGAGAAATCATACCCCAAATCGGTTCTATCAATAGTAGATTTCTAAAAGCTAAGCATCTCATCAAGTTTTGCACTAGAAGTCCTCTCCAATTGAGCTCTGACCTATGACAGTTCTGCTTCAAGCTTCTTGGTCTTTTCCATCAAGAAGTTGTTCTCAAACCGTAGTGCTCCAATGGTCGGATTAGCTTTGTCAAATTTTGTGGAGAGCTCTTCTCAATCAAGTTCCACTTCACTCAGCTTCTTGGTGGCCAGCCTATACAGTTTCTCATGCTTTTCGGAGACCTTGTACAACTTTGCATAGGTTGTATGGATGTCATCCGGCTCATCCATTTTCTCAAACTTAGACTCCACCAAGTCCTCTTCTTCATCCACCTCTTCAACAATTCCCTCAGTAGGATTTACTATGGCAGTGAAGGCATTCAATATTCCTTTGTCATCATTGTCATCTAAGTCATCTTCAGGCTCGATGTCACTTAAGGTAGCAGCAAGAGCCTTGCTTTTCCCAATAGTCTTGAGATATGTTGGACATTCTTGTTTCATATGTCCAAAACCCTGACATTTGAAGCACTTTGGTCTGGGGGGAACAGTGTACTGACCATTAGGTGCACTCCAAATGTGTGATGATACAAAGACAAAAATGCAGAAAAAATTCTAAGAACATTAGGTATGAAAATTTTCTTTACTAGAAGATAAGATAAATAAAATTGAGACAAATCTTTTCTCTGGTTCTTTAAAATGATTGCCCTTGAAGAGTTAAGCACAAAATTCCACCAAATCAACACAAAACCGAGACTTCTATTGATTGAAGTTGAAATGATAAGGAGTTTTGTATACAAAAATTTCGATATGATGTATGCTAGCTACTCAAATGCGCTACTTCCAATATCCTTATAGTCGCTGAGTTTGACCAAAGTCATCATGTTAATGTCTTTACTTTTGTTTTATTTATCACTATTAGCTATGAGTATCACACCGCGAAGCTAGCCAAGGGCATAATATGGCATAATCAATGTAGGCTAGACTTCCCATAGCTTTGGGTTTAATGGAAGAGGGACCATTGAAGGGGCAAGGTGAGATAGTATAAAGATTTTTAGCTAAGGTGGTAAATGTGTGTTTAAACTAGGAATAGAATAGATGAGGTGGAGAGAGAGAGAGAGATTTTATTTTCCTAAGAATCAAAATAGAGGGGGTGTAAGTAGGGAGGATAACTCAAAATTTTGAACTTTCAACCTAACGAGGCAACAAAAAAGATAGTTAATGATTTTTATTTAAGTCAAGTCTTATACAAAGGCTCTAAAACATATGTTGAACATTATTATACAAAGAAAATGAACATAGAAAAAAAATTATTATTCTAATTCTTTAATTTTTTTTTATTTACATGGATTTAGAAAAATATTTATATGCATCCTACTTCATATATTTTTTTGCTTCTTTGTAATTTTTTTATATCCTCTTTGTAAATAAGCAAGAAAAAGAAAAAGAAATTGAATTTGTTAGAGTAAAAATGAATATGCACGTTGAAATCTCAATTAAATTGTTCAATTTTATTTTCCAAAATGTTAACATATGATAGATAAAAATGTTTACACATGGAACAAACATAAAAATATATTTATATTCAATTTATTTCTTTTGTGTAAAATACAAGGTTATATTTATATGTAAGTTTATGTTCATTTTTTTTTTACAGAAAAATCTCAATCAAATTGTTTAATTATCTTTTTTCAATGTTCACATATGTTAGAATAAAAATGTTCATAACATATAATTTTTGAGTGATGTCTATTATGCACACTCTATTGTACACATAAATTACAATTTCCTAGTAAAATTCTAGGATCATAACTTTTGACATGACTTTACCTCAACTTGTCACCACTTGCCATGTGAGCATTGTAACAAAAGTCCTGATCCTATTATTATTCTGTAAATTGTGACTTGTGTGTATTATGTGTACACTAGAGTTTGTGCATTAGTAATTATCCTAATTTTTCATGCAGAGCTTGAAATCCAACTTGATAGTTGGCTTAATGGCCCTTAAAGAAAATCATGCTTCTAGATTATTGATCAAGGTAATAACATTAAGCCCACATTTGAATAAGCCCATTTTAATGATGATTTTTTTATACTCGCCATTGTTACAAATGTGAGTGTATATGAACTTTTTAATGTTCACTAGGAGATCAAGAATAGAGTTTTGCATGTTTAATTACTGGTTACTTTTGCTGAATTGTCATTATATTTGAACTTTAAGAGTAGTTTAAAAGCACATTGTTTTCTTCTTCTTTCTTTTGGTATTTTATAAATTTTTTTTCAAGTAATAAAATTGCTTCTTCTTGCACAACTTGTTCATCAAATTCTTTCTTATTCAGAGACATTCAAATGAATTGAATTGACTACTTTCTCATCCATTTCTTTGTAGTCTTCATCGCTCATCTTTTCAAACTTCTTTGTCTTCCTAGGTAAGGCTTTTAAACTCCTAGTTGGATTAAGAAATCCTTCATTTGCATTTTTACCAAAAAGAAAAACAAATGCGTTACTACAAAACTTCTTATCATCTTTATCATAACTAAGAAATTTGAATCCTAACCTTGATTTGGTACCATTTATTGTCAAAATAGCACTCACAATTTTTAAAAAAAAAATAGTAAAGATAGAACTAATGAATACACACACACACACACACAAAACATAAAAATTTATGTATTTCAACAAATGTCTACGTCCAAAAGCCACGACAAGTAGGAAACTTCATTATAAAATAGGAAATTATAACAACAATACAAGGATTCTCTCACGAAAGACACAAGATATATAATATATCTATATAAATGAAAAATCTTGATTTGCTGCAACACATGAAAGAATGTGCAAAAAGTAATGTTAGGTATAAGTAGGTATAAACCTTTTGGACTAGGTTAATGACACTATTTTTTTTTTTTTTTTTTGTCTTTGTGGACACAGCGGGGAGTTGCCACCTAGTTTTACAATGGCCTAGGACCCATGATTATAACGTCCTTTCAAAGAAGGACCTTTGATCTTACTACCAAAGTATGGGTTCGGAGTTTAGGTACGACTCGGGAAGGTGTTTGGCACCCAAGACCACCCAACCCTAAGGTTAGCTTCCACTCATTGTGTCTTACTTCCTAACCATATCAATGGCATATTCAACACTTCTATACTCACACACAAGACATGGCATATTCATCTCAAAACCCTAACATACATCTATTATGGCATACACACATCCTAACATACATCTATCTCATCTCATCCAAATTAGCAAGCATATTACAATATGATAGGCCAAAAATGTATTGACCCTTTATGGTAAATTAACCAATTAATTAGGTTAATTAACATGCAATACGCGTGATAGCACAAACAAATCACCAACTAAGTTAAATGCAGTGGAAAAATAAATTTGACATGGTGATTTGTTTACAAATAGGGAAAACCTCCAAGGCAAAAACCACACTGAGTGAATTTAAGGTCACCACTCCCGAGAATCCACTATTATCAAAAGAAGCAATTACAAGTAAAGAAATCTTAGTACCTTATACCAAACTACAGTTGAACCCTTTCCCCAATACACAATTAGACTTGTAATGTAGTGACAATCTCTCATTTTAATGCACGAATTCCAGTACGTGACTAACCAATGATGCACGGATCAAAGTACGTGACTAACACACCAACTTGAGAAAGATATTGGTTGCAAAGTTTTTTAGTTCATCCAGACGATGAAGATCAAGAAGCTCCTTGGTCACAAAACCGTACGGCGTACAAACGCAACAGCTTCTTCAAAAGAAAGATAAACTAGGCCAAATTGTCTCCGGTCACAATATGCTTACAACAACAAGTGCAACTCACTTATGACAGCCCTAAAAATAATCCTTATATATGTGTAGGGTTGTGAGAAAAGAAAGCCTAAACACATAACTTGGATATGCGTGAAAATAATATTCAAACCAAACCTAGCATGCTTCTAATATATAACCAAACAACTTAAACTAACAACAAAGATAACAAAGATAAACAAAACCAAAAACTATTCCTATACATGTATTGGATCTAATAACAAACAAGAGTAACACATCAAAACATGTTCATCAATATATCTAATCATTCAACTCATTAATCAAAACATGACGAGACACAACAAATCAAGCACAAATAAATCAAATCATATTTATAAGAAAATGCAACACATAAATAAAATTAAGAACAACAAGAACACAAAAATAATCTAAATCAAGGAAAAAGCTATGAAGAGAGACTCACCTTGCTTATGGAACACAACTTGATTGATATTTTAACCGGCCCCTCAGTGCCTACACAACAAGATTCAAAGAGATATCAAGGAAATCAAAGGATTCAATAGTTCATAGGTAATCACAACTCAAAATAAAAAGAATAGTTTTGAAAAGGTTTTGAGAAATCCAATTAAGAACATCTTTTTGCCTTAAAACTAACTAAAGAGAGGTTTTTCGATGATTAAAAAACGTGCTTAGGTCTGCTTGTGATTTTAGAGAAGATGAAATAGGATTTTTAGAGAAGATAGAGGCAAAAATAAACTCGCTCTAGTTAGGTTTTTAGTTTGAAGGCATAAAGATGTATTTATAAATTTAAACTAGGGTTTTCAAACTTATTTTTAGGGTTTTGGACGTTCCAAATGGTTTAGGGGCTGGGCCCCATCAAAAAGGACCCTAAAAACTAAAGTTCTGAGGTTTTGGAATGGGTTCTGCGTACACAAGTTGGTGCATGGTATGCATGAAGTTTCATGTGTACGCATGCATCCCCAGAAACCTTAATTCTGACAGATTTGAGGACCTGACTTCAAACGGTCATAACTCACTCAATTTAAGTTCAAATTAGGCAAAATTTGTGTTCAAATTCAAGTCGAAGATATCTGATTTCCAATGAAATAAACCTCACTAAAAAATGCTTTGTGTATCAAAAGTTATAGTCAAAACAATGAGCAAAAGTCATTTTTCAACATTATTTTCAAAGCAATTTGAGCACTTTTGAGTTGTAATTACTTTCAAGCTATCAAAATAACTTCAATTACCTTTTGTAGACATGTCAAGCTCATCATTGGGACCGGGGACTAAACGTTATTAGCCGGGTACAAAATGAGGTGTCCCCCTCTTTAGGAAAAGATGGAAAAAAAATTATTTCAAGAAATCTCAGTTTCTACCATGAGAAAGAAAAACGAGGGTAACCTTCCAACCAAATAGCTTCTTTCTCACCTAGCTTAAGCCCTAGATAGCTCGATTACAAGAACTCAAAATATAAGAACATGAAACTTCTCTAAAAGATGGGACAGGACAACTTCTTTGCCGCACACATCAAGAAGCACAAATCCAAATTTGTTTCAGCTACCAATTAGCCGACTTTGATGGGTCTAATAATTGAGTGCATATATACATATACATACATATACATATACATATACATACATATACATATACATATACATACATATACATATATATATATATATATATATATATATATATATATATAATAAAGACTTTATTCAACGAAAGAGGAAAACAAAGGAGAGCTTAAATCTTGAGCTTGCTCCAACAAAATTATGCTTCCTTGTCTTCTCTTCAATACTAGCCATGTGTCATAACAAGAATTAAACAAAAAGTAGAACGTTATACTAGAAAATAAAGCAAATGAAGTGAGTACTTATTATTTTGTAAGTAAGTTTTAGCGCGAAAATGATAAGATTCGAATCAGTGACTAATATTTCATCATATATGTAATCAGTGATCTCAATCATTAATGCAACCAAAAGGCAAAAATCCTGAATAGATATGTGTGAGTGAGTAAAACCATAAAAAATGCTACTAAAAAATGCTACTAATCAGTGATCTCACTCTAATTTTTTGATGTCAGCTAATTGTTTGATCAATTCATCCAAATCTTTGTCGGAGCTTCCTCCCTTGACCGCGCTCAAGGCCACATCACTCAACTCTTTGGCTCGAACATTTTGGGGCTTAATTTTGTCAAGTGAAACTACCAATAATCGTGCCAACTCATTAGAGTTTGGAATATTTTCAGTGCCCTCGCCAGCTCTAATTGCCACACCTAATTGGTCGACCAACAACAAGGCATTAGTAAACTGGTCTGCACCCATTGGCCATGTCAACATCACAACTCCCGAGATAAGCCCTTCTAACACTGAGTTCCACCCACAATGAGTCAAGAATGAACCTACAACTCGATGCCTCAGTATAGCCACTTGTGGGGCCCACCCCCCCTTGATCACTAATCCCCTATCACCCACACAATCTTTGAACCTATTGAGAGTTGAACCTTGATCATCAGGCACCCTCGCGCACAAAATAAAATGGACCCCACTACACTCTAATGCTGTTACAAGAACATTTAATTGCTTACTTGTCAACACAACACGACTTCCAAAGCACACGTAAACAACAGAGTGATCAAGCTGAGCATCCAGCCACGTCATAAGCTCGTGACATGGCACTGAGCTGGCCCCACCTCTAGTAGCCAATCCAATCAAATCACCTTCAAGTGGCAATACAGGTCCTACCGCCCACACTCGATTGTGCCCAACCTCTCTCTTCAAATGGTCAAAGTACACGCTTTCCAAATTGGCGAATGAGTTAAACACAATCCCCCAACTCACGAAATTAGCCAGCATGCTGTTTCTGTAAAATTCCCAATCTGGGTCAGCTTCAAATTCGTTTCTATATTGTGGAGGGATCTGCCACCAAGGGTAAGTCGGGGAATTCGGGACCTTGGGTAATGAAATTAGGAAATTGATATCCTCATCGGGATCATTGTTTTTGGGTGGGTCACAGCACATTGAAAAGGCTACGGACATCGCAAAAGCACCGGAGGGCGAGAAGCAGAGACGTGGCAGTTTAAGCTCACAGGCAAGGTGGTGGGTCCAGCCGAGGAAAAAATCAGATATGATAGCCACAGGTGGTGAAGGGTGAGACTGGAACCATTGGAGTAGGATAGGATAGTGAAGGTCACGCAAGGCGCGAACGTTAACGAGAAGTCTCTTATGTGGAGGAGGAGTGATATCTGGGGCCGGGAGAACCAAGTGTTTGAGAGAAGATGGGTGGGTGGAGAGGTATGGTTCAAGTAAATGGACGTTGTTGGGGGTGACTAAAACGGTGACGTTTAGGCCGTGGGTGAGTAACAGGTGGGTGAGGTCTAGGAGAGGGATGATGTGGCCTGCGGTTGGGTAAGGATAAGCAACGATGTGGAGTTTGGTCTTGGACTTCGTGGTGGACATGGCTTTTTTCTGTAAAGATTAAAGAAGCTTTGTTGTGCGGTGAGGTTTGGCTATTATTTGCTGGTGGGTTTTTAGGTCTTCAGCTTCAATGGTGACGAAATTTGGTAATGGGCAAGAGCTGTTGCTTAGTTTGAACATAAATATAGCCAAATCAAGCCCTTGCTGCCTTTGCTGACTTTTTATTTTTATTTTTTATTATAATTTTTATACTGATTTATTTTATTTCATTTAATTTTAATTTTTTTACGAGGCAAAATGTAAAGAGAACATGTTCCTCCCAAAAAAAACCAAAGAACGTGATAAAGTTTGGCACGGAATTGAGCATTCCACGGTTTTAACTTTTAAGGTTCCTTTCTTTAGTTCTACGTCATGCGTGACGGAGGTATATGATCCTGGCATAATTCTCTTCACACGTGTGTTCTCACATGGCCCACCGACACACTTATACCAATTATAGTTTGTCATATAGCGAGTTGTGATTAGTAAATGTGTGTTCTCACATTGCCCATTGACACACCTTTGCCAATCACAACTCGCCATGTGGCGAGTTGTGGCACAATATTTTGGTAATTTATGTGGTCCTAGCATAAATCTACATTGGTGGGGAGTGGGGACTCGTGCACAAGGAAAAACATCTCTATTCTAGTTACTAAGGTTACTCTAAACTTAAGGGCCATTTGGTTGGGAGGGAAGAAAAGTGTAAGGATAGAAAATGAAGAAAGAATAAAAAAGTGAGAGGATAGAAAAGATTTTAGAGCCTATTTGGATAAGGGTGTTTTTGGATCATATCACTTAGTTTCCATAATTGAGTTCTCAAAACATGTGGGTCCCACAAATTTTGTTTTGTTTTGTTTGGCTTGGTTTCCAACCCTTGTTTCCATCACTCATTTCTTTAATTTTTGAGTGATGAGTTATGAAAACTGAAAACACATTTAAGATGTTTTCAGTTTTCAAAACTCAGTTTCCAATGGCATTTTCATAATTAAACCCACAAATTTTGAAGTTTCAGTCGCAATGTTTGACTTTTGGGTTTTTTTTTGGAAACAAAGTAACGACATAACTGAGTGATGAGTGCCAAACGGGTGGGGTTTGGGAAATTAGGATATTTTTAAGTGTTGAGTAATAAAAATTGAGTGATGACAAATTACAAACCAAATGGGCAGTTTCCCTCATTTGTGTTTGGTTGGGAGGGTGGAAAAGTGGAGGGATGGAAAACTTTTTTATTTGGTTGAAAATAATGTTTGTATAAATTTACTATTATGTCCCTATTAAATAAAACAAAAAGTAACACATTATACTTAAAAAAAATGTATAGATAGACACTTCATTAAAGTATAAAAAAAATGGCATAAAAAATTAACCCAAGATTGTTTTCTAAAAAAAAAAAAAAGAACAAAAACAAAAACCAACCAAAATTAATAAGAAAATAAACATATGAGCACCAAAAAGAAGAAGAAGGAGAAGAAGAAGAAGAAGAAAGCTAACACGTACAGACAAAATCAAAGAAAAAAGGAAAAAGCCAACATGTTAGTACAGAGAAAGAAAAAATCAAAGAAAAAAAAAGGTCAACATGTTGGAGGTGAAGTCCAACGTAAGGGATATTTTTGGAAGCTCATTTCATGAGCTTCCCCTCCCAATTTTCTTCCCATTTTGGAGAGAAAACTTTTTGATGAGTTCGGAGAGAAAACACTATTTATTTTCCTTCTTCCTCACCTAACCAAACATACTCCAAAAAAGTTTCCCTTCCCATTTTCTCTCTAAAGTTTTACATTCACCTTATTTCACTTCCAAACAAACACACCCTAAAAGTGTGCAACAGGGGTTTGTTTGGGATTCACTTATTTTGCTGAAACTAAAAACTTTTTGCCAAAAGTATTATAAATAAAAGTAAAAGTTAGTTAAGTGCAGTGAAGTCTATGAATAGTAGCAAAAATAAGCTGAATAGTAAAATAAGCCAGCTTTTTAATTTGTAGCCAAATGCACCCTAGGTTTTTTTTTGTTTTTGGTTGCCTTATTGGGTAGTTATTCCAAGTTTTCTAATAGAATTATTATAATTAATTTAATTAATATTTTTTTAATTATAAAATGAACACTAGAATTCTCAATTTTTGAAAAGAGAAAAAGGCAATATAAACAGCCTAACATGAACTATAAAAGGTTTATTAGTTGGAGAACATAACATGTAAATTTAATTGCCTGGGGCCGTGGTGTATCGATAGGAGTCTTGGATTGGATCATACTTGCGAGTTCAGGAGTTGCCTAGTTTGAGTCGTGTGCTTCGTAAAAATGCTGTGCCACAACTTGGCTTGCCTTAACGCACCAAGGGGTGCCCCACACCATTAGTTCATCTAGTGAATAGCCTTAATGCACCCAACATTGCCCCACACGATGAGTTCTTTGGGTTCAAGTTGGTCGGGGCAATGATCATAGGCGTAAGACCCATTTTGGTTCATAAAGAAAAAATCATGTAAATTTAGCTGGGTCAAAATTTTCTCAAATTATCTGAAAACTTTACCAGAAGAATTACTTTAATCTTGATCTTTTCTTTTATAGCAAATGGTCCAAATAATATCATAGACAATATATGTTGAATATATTTCAACAATTTACTTTTGTGATTAAATAAAAAGAAACAACATACATATTTAAATTTAAACAATAATGCAAATAGATGTGATAGGCAAAAGCAATAAATAGATACTGTATATATAAGAAGAAATCTGCAAATAATTAAAAACTCACAGGCTTAATGCGTGAAGAATGAATGATATAGATAAAGTTTTGGGTTTGACACAATTTCCTTCAAGCGGATTTTGTTTGTCACACAATTTGTGGTGCTTTGAGACTTACACACGTCTGCCTCCTAGGATAAAATGATCTACAGTACGGAGAAGAAGCACACAAGGTTCGTACTCTACGAACTAATCTATGTCTCTTTCCTCTCTTTGACTCAAATGAATGTACAAAATATTTTCTCTCAGGAAGAGTTTCTCAAAAGTTCTTTTTCATGAATGTGGGACTGTGAATATATACGTTACTGAACAGACACACTGTTTCAAATATAATTGTTGTATACAGACTTACTGACTCAAAAAATAAAATAATAAAATAATATTATTATTTGGATAAGAGGTCCCGATCCACACATGCCTAAAACCCAACTTAATGTCCAACCCATGAGCATGTAAACCCATGTTCTCTATCATTTTCTATGTGGGAATTAAAGGATTCTTACCACTTTAATATCATGTTCGAGTGGACACATTAGAAGTCAATTTCTTATTCACTCCATACTATTTTTCCAACAATATATTCATTCCTATAATAGTCAAATTTTATGGTTTTTAAAGTATACAGATAATTAGTGTTATCAACTTATCAAGATCACAAACTATTGGATAATCATTAAGATTTTATAATCAGGAAACAAACTTATGTACTCAGAACTGCACACAATGAATAACAAAATTACACCTACGAACACGTCAAGTGTCCTACCATGTAAATTTATACAAATTGATTTGGTTCATGAAAATATCACATGCATCAGTCAAGCTAGAAACAAAACATGATAAATGCATTGTATACAAAGTCGATAATTATAAGTTTATTTGGAAACAACTTATTTAGCTGAAACTGATGATGCACGAAAATCAGTAGGCTGGAGTGTTTCGGGCTATGGTGATAGCTTTATAACCTGAAAGGAAAGAAAAGACTGTCAATGGTGACCGATGTAACCCGGCCAAGGACCCTCCGACGGTTAAGTTAGTTTTCTCTATAGAACACAAGGATGAGAAACTGTGAATCGTAGAACTTACCTCAAGTAAATGGGATTTGATCATTTTATAAAGAGTTAGAAGTGAGTCTACTTGTTCGGATTCACCACCATCATGGGAGATGTGTGTGGTTAATGGAGAATATTGGGTACGTGGAGCGGATTATAGGGAATCCTTTCCAAGTTTTAGGAGTAGTGCATCATGGTTTGATTATATGGAACCTTTCGAAAATTTCTTTTAAAATTCACTAAGTGTCGTATGGTTATCCATGCACTTGTGTCATGGACGACTATCCTGAGATTGGATGGTCTCATTACCTATGGACGGATACTGTTCATGCACGCGTTGTTTCTGCTGGGTTTCTTTCTCCTCGCGAAGCTTTCTGGACGTGGTTTGGTAATGGACGACCGATTTGGACAAACTAAATTTAATTCAATCCCTATTAGAAACCAAAAACTTTTTGCTAAAAGTATTATAGATAAAGCTAAAAGGTAGCTGAAATGGTATATCAGGACCTATGAATGGTACCAAAAATAAGGTGAATAGTAAAAAAAATTGATTTTTTAAGTCAATGCCAAACGCAACCTAAGTTGACCAAAATTGCCGACAAATAGATGCGTTCTAGTGGTGATGGATAGCCTTTTAAAATCGTTGGTTTTTAACAAATTAATGATACAATTATTGGAGATGCTAGGCTAGCTTCATATAGGGACGAACTTAGAATTTCAAGCTAGAGGGGACTGGAGTATAAGGGAAAAAAAAAACTCAAAATAGGCATCCTTATAGTATTAATAAATTATATATCCACAAAATCGTTTTTTCTTAATATATTATAAGATGCAATCATCTACCAACAAAGATAAAAAAAAAAAAAAAAAGCAAAATAATTTTTTTTTAATACTAGGTTGGCTAGGATTTTTATTTTATTTTTGAAGTTAGAGCATTCACAGTAGTGGTGCTAAAAAAATTAAGCTTTTAGCACCTAAAAAAATTATTTTATTTATTTTATGACCTCACTTTATAACACACCTAACATTAAATGTTCTATTTTTTTACTACTTCATTTAAAATAATATGAACAACTCATTAAAATAATAAAGGAAGAGAGAGAATTTGAGTTTTTTAATTGAAAGAAGAGAGATAATCTTAATAAAATATTTTATTTTATTTTTAACAACTTGTTACAGTCAACTGTTATTTATACCAGCTTATTGTAGTTGCAAAATATTTTGCTTTAGCTTCTCCAATGACACATGGTTTTTTGGTGGTAATTTTTTTTTGCTAAAATAAAATCACTATTGTGAATATTTTTATTATTTTTGTACAATTTTTGTGTTCAATAGTGTTGGATTTGTGCAAGTGTCACGACCCAAACCCCATACCTAGATTTGTGAGCATGACCAACATGCTAATATCAAGCTTGAATCTAATATTAACAAGAATCAACTAAACTTTTAAACAAAAGCTTTTCTCTTTCTTTTCATTCTTATAAGAAATAAGAATAAGAATGAAAAGAAACAGGAAAGATTTTGATTAAAAGTTTAGTTTGTTCTTGTTAATATCAGGTTCAAGCTTGATATTAGCATGTTGGTCATGGTTACAAATCCAGGTATTGGGTTTGGGACATGATAGTTGTAGGTGCACAATTTGTACCCGGTCCAATCACTAGGTGAACTCAGGCCCAAAGAGCCTTATACAATAAAAATTTGTAAAGTGTGGGCTTGAAACCTAGACTGTGGATGTTGGACAAGGGAAAAATAGGATAGATTGCTATTATCTGCGTGTTCAATAGATGAGAACAGTAAAGAATCTCTCCTCGGACGTAAGCCGAGGACAACCTATATTGTCTTTCTTTCTTTTAAGAACAATATTACAATTACAATTCAAGTATTCGATCCCCCCCTTCCTTCTGCCATCACCTCCCTTTTATCTCTTTCTTCTTCCCTTGTATCCATCTTCTTCTTCCTTATTTCTTCCACGTGTATCACCAATCTCCTCCTTAGATACTTGTCCCATCCAGCACCTTCTTTAAACATCCAAATACCAGCTGGAAAGCTGAACCTCACTGCTCAGAGGTCATTTCCCCATTAATGCAGCTAGGGAGGTAGGTGCAGGGTCTTTAATGCGGTGGTAGTACCTTTTTCTCCTCTGATATTTCTCACACGTTCTTCCCTATAACCACTGTGTGGATCACGCCTTTACCCAATAGATCTTCTGAAATTCTGTCTCTAAATCCCTTGGTATGTCCCATGACCTTTACTAGGCCCGTTCGAAGAGGTACTCTTCCTCGGACGACTCCTCCACCTCTTGTAGTGTGCATTGGCTTGTGGGCCTCAAAAGCTCTGCTTGGACAGACTTACACCACCAAATCAGGCCCAAGACCCAAATAAACATTTTATCTATTTTACCCCCACAATAGCCCCTCAAAACTTCATTTTTCTTCCCATCCGAGGTGAGAAATGGAGTTTTGATCCAACGGCAAAACCTCTACATGGTCCACAAATTGCCACATGTGTAAGGGTCAGTTTGCTCCTTTTAAACCGCCCCTGACGCTTCGAAAGCCGCAACATCCATATTAATGACTACGAGTTACATCTTGTTCCCCACGTTCAACAGCGAGATTCGCATCTAACGGCCTAGGTCCTTTCCAAAAATTTGGGCGGGATACTTCTTATTCGAGGCCACCTCCTACACGCCAAAACGCCTAGGAAACCGAACTTCACTCTAACCTTTCAAAAATCAATCAAATCTAAGAATCGCTCATTCTCTTTCCTCTCAAGAAGCTTGTGAAGAATCGTCTAGGCATTTCCCGTAAGTTCTCAATCTTATTTTTTCATTTCTCCTCGGCTATTGTCCTCGGCCACCGATTACACCCTTTCCCTCTCCAAACATACATTCACACCCCCACCAAATGGGTAGATTTAAGTGTTTAGTAGATACCGACGCCGGTATGGAGGGCTTTCGGGCCAAATATCATATTTTCCAAGACGTAGGCTTGAGATATTACCCTATAGAAGCCATAGGTAACGCTAGAACAGAAGGAGAAGTTATCATCCCCATTATTGCATTCCTAGAGGGTGGGATGACCCTTCCCATGAGAAATGTAACCAGCGAGTACCTACGTAATCATAGGTTATGCCCAGATCAATGCACACCAAATGTGTTTAGAATCTTAGGTTGTGTCGACGCTCTAAATGAACAAATGGGTCTGAACCTCATATGGCATGACGTCGTTTACATGTACGAGTGCCATAAACTTAAAGACGTAGGGTACTACCTTAAATCTAGATCTAGCATTGTTAGACTTATATCCTGTCTTCCCAAATCCAACAAAGGTAGGAAAGATGACTATCTTATCACCTCAGGAAACTGGTCTGACGGTCCTCATTGCTCAGTCAAATGGGGAGACCCAAGTGTGACTCTATAGGATTTAGATTCCCTAACCTGTGACTTAGTCCTATTAACTTCACCATTTCTGGTTATCTTGTTTGTTTTTCCCTTTTTACCCGATATTCGCTGCTGACCTAACTACACTTGTCTCTTCGGATGTTTTTGCAGACAAACAGCACGTACGACCTCGTTTAAGTCTTTGCAGCATCGCGAATCTCAATCGCGTCCTTCGATCCAAAGTGTTTGTAAGCAAAGACCTGCAAGTGAGGGCAGCCCATCTGATACTGGGATACGATCCTTTATCAAACAATTTCCAAGAGATTGGCAACGCAATCACTGCAGGCGACCAGAGACGTAAAAGGATAGATATTTCAAGACCGGGCTTCCTTTTTGCACACGAACTTTCAAAAGACCCTTCCGTCATCTTGTACTCTCGCCCCATTACAACAATTCCTCTCTCGACACATTCCCAGACGACAAACATCCAAGAAGAACCGACATCTTCACAACAATCGCTTGACGAGGAAATTGATCAGTTTTGTCTTGAAGAAGCTGAGAGACCTCAAGAAGATCACCTCGTTATCCTCTCGGACGAAGAACACGTGCTTGCAGAAACTTCTGGCATAAAGGGTTTGATAATAGCACAGCTCAACTCTAGCTCCGAGGAAGATGACATGTCTACTATTAGAAAGTTGATCTCTAGGAGGGGCACACAGGCTCCCAAGAAGGGCGCAGTTGGGTCGCAACCCCCTCCCATTCTGCCATTACCCCCTCCACCCACTGATCCTAAGATCCCCATCCCGGAGCCTAAGAAGAAGAGGAAGAACGAGGCTGAGGAGGTAGATATAGAGAGGCAAAAGAAGCTTAAGCAGCAACATCAGCAACAGAAAGTAGGCAAGGGTAAGTCGCGTGCTTCCTCAGTAGAGAGCGGGGAAAGCCGTGACCTGGCTGAGGTAAGCCGTACACAAGCCAACTGGTCTCCTGCATTGAAGCAAGATAGGGCCCTCATTTCCTGCCAATCCAGCATTAGGGCGTTCCAGCAAGGACACGCTCACCACTTAGTTAACGCCTTGGAGCAACCTCTTCTCCTACCGAAGGATATGGAAGCTCTAGACAAAATGAGTCAGCCACATCTCTTTCTCTCCCTCAAAAGGGACCTGGCTTTGGTGAGTGTCTTCCAATTACCTCCATATTATTGCTATAATCACATTTTAGCACAAATTCTTTCGCACACATTTGAATTAATCATAAATAATAATACATTTATTCGACATTTCAATTCAGGCTATACAAGAAGTCTTTGCTATAGAGAAATGGGTAGAAGACTTGAAAGAAGGCTACAGCTGAACTTAAGGTCAGACTGGAGACTGAGAAGGCCTTAGGCCAAGCCCTTGTGGAGAACAAGAACCTAACCAAGCAGTTGGCAGAGGAGAAGAGGGAGACAAAATGGTGTCGAGGCCAGTCTTAAAACGATCAAAACTCAAGTGGAGGGGCAACGCAAACTTCTGCGTCAAAGGGACAAGAACCTGTCTAATGCTCAGCAAGAAAACTCTACCTTAAATAAAGAGCTCACCCAAGTGAAGGAAGAAGCTCGCAATCTCAAGGAAACTATGGAGGTTGCCAAGAAGGCTGCTTACAATGAAGGGGTAGAGGCGACAGAGGATCGACTGATGGAGGAGTTGGCAGAGTTATGTAGGGAGTACTGCCAACAAGTATGGGCAGAAGCTTTGAACGTGGCTGGAATTCCCTCGACCTTGGAGTTGAGGAAACCTGAGAATATTTGGATTCTCCGGGACATCCAAGTGTTCGAAGAGCTTCCTCCTGCCATGCCTACCCTTGAGACCGCGCCTTCAACGCATCCGTCTATCATTCAAGAACCCATTCCAACTCCTAAAGAACCTGTTGGTTTTGACAAAGAGAAGGAATAAAGCGACGAAGCTGAGAAGCTTCCAAGCAAGGATGCCGAGCCCAATGTTCCTCCACCAGTGGCAAAGGACAAAGGGAAACAAGTCCAGACCTCATTCGAAGCGGAGCTAAAACAAACAGAGGAGGACAACAAAGCAAAAGGGGCTGCCAGCACATCCAAGTAGGACCCCCCCCCCCCCACCAAGGTTTAAGGCTTAGGCCAATTAGGACCCCTTTTCCTTATGTAATAAGTTTTTTGTATTAGGACTTCTATTTTAACCTTTTTATTTCAGAATTTTATTTCCAATGTATCCATTAGCAAAGATCAAAGAGAAGTTTGAAAGGTTGCTATTCAACTGGTTTCCAATCTTCAGTAGAAAAATACTAATTCGCTTCACCTTAATGCACAATGAAGTCTTTACAACACCTCAAACATTAACAACCCCCCATAAAAGTACATTCATTTTATCAATCTTATTCATCAGCAGATAAATCATGCATCGAAACTGTAATATATGAAGTATAACAACACACGGTCTGAGACTTAACTTAATATTTAGTTAGGGGCACAAAGTAAACCATCAAACTTACCATGGTTTATCGGTACATCAATTTCCACGAGTCATGTAACCACAAGGCATGGTTTGTATTAGGTGCTTAGAATGATGGAACGAAGTGTTAATTTTCCCAAAGTAGAAGGTCTAAGGACCCGACGTAACTAAGGTTCTATTTAACATCTAACAAGATATCAATTTTCACAAGGTATGTGGTCCGAGGACCATGCATGACCAAGTTTCTGTTTGAAATTTATAATAGCGAATTGAAATGTTAATTTCCTCAAAGTAGAAGGTCTGAAGACCCGACGTAACTAAGGTTTTGTTTAACATCTAACGAGATATCAACTTCCACGAGATATGTGGTTCGAGGATCATGCATGATCAAGTTTCTGTTTGACATTTAGAATAACGAATTGAAATGTTAATTTCCCCAAAGTAGAAGGTCTGAGGACCCAACGTAACTAAGGTTCTGTTTAACATCTAACAAGATATCAATTTCCATGAGGTATGTGGTCCGAGGACCATACATGACCAAGTTTCTGTTTGACATTTGGAATAGCGAATTGAAATGTTAATTTCCCCGAAGTAGAAGGTCCGAGGACTCGACGTAACTAAGGTTCTGTTTAACATCTAATAAGATATCAATTTCCACGAGGTATGTGGTTAGAGGACCATACATGACCAAGTTTCTGTTTGACATTTAGAATAGCGAATTGAAATGTTAATTTCCCCGAAGTAGAAGTCTGAGGACCCGACGTAACTAAGGTTCTATTTAACATCTAACAAGATATCAATTTCCACGAGGTATGTGGTCTGAGGACCATGCATGACCAAGTTTCTGTTTGACATTTAGAATAGCAAATTGAAATGTTAATTTTCCCAAAGTAGAAGGTCCGAGGACCCGACGTAACTAAGGTTCTGTTTAACATCTAACAAGATATCAATTTTCACGGGGTATGTGGTTCGAGGACCATGCATGACCAAGTTTCTGTTTGACATTTAGAATAAATAAATAAATATAATGTTACATAATGATAATTAAGCAACAAATGGAAAAAATGCCTTTCATTAATAGTAATACCTTCGTAGGTTATTTACATTCCAATAGCGTTGTACAATTTTTTCATTTAGATCAGCTAAGCGATATGATCCTATGCCCGCTACAGAAGTAATTCAGTATGGCCCTTCTCAGGCTAGTGCTAACTTTCCCCACGCTGGATTCTTGGAAGTACCCATGACTTTCCTCAAGATCAGATCTCCAGGCGCACGTGGCCTTAGTTTCACATGAGCATCATATCCTCGTTTGAGCTTCGGTTGATAATAAGCCAGTTGTACCATGGCGGCCTCTCGCCGTTCCTTAACCAGATCCAGGCTTTTCTCTAGCAAGCCATCGTTATTTCTAGGGCTGAAAGAACTCGTCCTTAATGTCAAAAAACCAAATTCCAAAGGTATCACTGCCTCAGCCCTATAAGTCATGGAGAAAGGTGCTTCTCCTGTAGATCTTCGCGGTGTAGTCCGATATGTCCACAAAACGTGTGGCAATTCTTCTACCCATCTACCCTTTGCATCATCCGGCCTCTTCTTAAGTCCATTGACTATAACTTTGTTAACGGCCTCAGCTTGCCCATTTCCCTGAGGATAAGCTGGATTGGAGTATCTATTTGTGATGCCCAAGCCATTACAATACTTCCTGAAGGCTTTACTATCAAATTACACACCATTATCAGAAATAAGTGTGTGAGGTACCCCAACTCTAGTGATAATGTTCTTCCAGATAAATTTCTTGGTGTCTACATCCCTAATATTTGATATAAGGCTCAGCTTCAACCCACTTGGTGAAGTAATCAGTTCCCATGAGTAGCCATCTTTTATTTCCCACAACCCTCGAAAAAGGCCCAACTATATCCAGTCCCCACTAAGTGAATGGCCAAGGACTAGATAAAGGATTAAGGATGCCACCAGGCTGATGAATGTTGGGAGCAAACCTCTGGCATTGGTCACATTTTCTCGCGTAGTCCTGAGCCTCTCTTTGCATATTGGGCCACCAATATCCCCAAGTCAGAGCTCTATGGGCTAAAGATCTCCCCCAAGTATGACTTCCACAAATCCCCTCGTGCAATTCTTGCAAAAGTGCCTCTGTCGCTTTAGGGTGTACACATGGCAGGTATGATCCTGAAAAAGAGCATTTATACAGCTTCTGATCCTTAGACAACTAGAATCGAGATGTATTTCGACAAATTTTATCTACTTCAGACTTCTCTTCGGGCAGAACATCGCTTTTTAGAAAAGAAATTACGGGGTCTATCCAGCTAGGTCCGAGCCTTATCAGATGGATGCGGACGACACTTGTGGTTGTTAAAGCTAGTTTCAGCAAGTCTTCGACGAGGATAATCCTAGGCAAACACTGAGCCGAAGACGTCACCAAGGTGGCCAATGAGTCTGCATGTGTGTTTCCACTTCTAGAAACATGTGTCAGGATGAAAGAATCAAACTTGGATTGTAAACATTTGACCTTGGTCAGGTAGTCTTGCATTCTCAGATCCCTAGCTTCTATGGTCCCCATCACTTGGCCCACGACTAACTGTGAATTCGAGGACATACAAACTGACCTTCCACCCATTTTTTAGACCATATCCATACCCACTAAGATAGCTTCGTACTTAACCTCGTTATTAGTGGCTGAGAACGCCAATCTCAACGATTTTTTAAAGGTTATCCCTTCAGGGGATACCAAAACAAGTTTGATACCTGACACTCTCTGGTTCGCCGCACCGTCAACGTATGCTTTCCAAGCCGGAAGCTCTTTGCCTGCAATAATACCAACTGATTTTTCATCCATGTGCAACTCCTTTGTAGTTTCTTCTAATGAGGGTTCAACGAACTCTACCACTAAATCGGCAAGGACTTGACCCTTCACGGAGGTGCGAGGCAAATATTTGATATCAAAAACTCCTAGAATAGTTCCCCACTTAGCTATCCTCCCTGAGTAGTCAGCACTTCGCAATACCGACTTAAGGGGCAATTGAGTCAAAACCACGACGGTGTGGGATTGGAAGTAATGAGGAAGCTTCCGCGTGGCATGAATTACGGCTAGAATTGCCTTCTCCAAAGGTAAATATCGCACCTCAGCTTCACTCAAAGATTTGCTAACATAGTAAACCGGTCTCTGCACTTCACTATCGTCCTATATTAAAACCAAACTGACTGCATGGATAGCTACATCTATGTATGCAAACAAGACTTCATCGATCTCTAGCCAAGACATGATAGGTGGCCGAGAAAGATACTCTTTAAGTTGATGAAAAGCCAAAGCACATTCCTCGATCCATTCAAATCCTTTCCACTTATTTAGAAACTGGAAAAAGGGCCTGCACCTATTAGCGGACCGAGAGATAAACTTGCTGAGAGCAGCAGTCATCCTAGTCAACTTTTGAACTTCCTTTGGATTCCGTGGTGGTTGCAAGCTATAGATGGCCTTGACCTGTGCTGGATTTACCTCTATTCCTCTATGAGTCACCATGTAGCCTAAGAACTTACCAGAGCCCACCCCAAAAGAGCACTTGGAGGCATTAAGGCGTAACTTGTACTTCCTAAGCGTTTGAAAGGTGTCATCCAAATCTTTCACATGCATAGGCACCGTCTTGCTCTTCACCACCATATCATCCACATATACCTTAATAGTCTTTCCAAGCTGCGACTCGAACATCCTGGTCATCATCCTTTGGTAAGTAGCCCCTGCATTTTTCAAACCGAACGGTATCACTTTATAATGATAATTTCCCGTAGGAGCAATGAAGGCGATTTTCTCCTGGTCATCTAACGCCAAAGGTATTTGGTGATAGCCTTGGAAGGCATCCAAAAAACTCATCTGAGGATGTCCAACCGTGGCATCCACTAGCTGATCGATGCGAGGCATTGGAAATGAGTCTTTGGGACAAGCTTTGTTCAGGTTTGTGAAGTCCACACATACTCTCCACTTCTCGCTCTTCTTTTTTACCACAACAATATACGCCAACCATTCTGGATAGAAAACTTCTTTAATAACCCCCAGCCCTTTTGAGCTTGAGCACCTCTTCCTTGACGGCCTCGGCATGTTCTTTGGAAGAACGCCGAGGTGGTTGCCTCTTGGGAACAACGACAGGATTGACATTCAAATAATGGAAAATGAAGCTTGGGTCAACCCCTGGAGTCTTGTAGGGATCCCATGCAAATACATCAATATTGCTTTTCAAAAACATCACTAATTTCATCTTCTCTTGATGTGGTAGTCGTATCCTAACCTAAAAGAACCTTTCAGGGTCATCATTAATAAGAAAATTTTCCAACTCTTCACACGTTGCCTCCTCTGCTGTCACCGCACCAGGACATCCGGAGTCGTTAATTGCTATAAGTCTTCCGCAGCCGAGGCCAAGGATTCTGGTTGGCCTGACGCAGTATTGCAGCCGATATGCATTG
The DNA here is from genome assembly GCF_040712315.1 of Castanea sativa. Lineage (NCBI taxonomy): Eukaryota > Viridiplantae > Streptophyta > Magnoliopsida > Fagales > Fagaceae > Castanea > Castanea sativa. The sequence goes on along the minus strand of NC_134016.1, from coordinate 33,267,538 downwards.
CCTTGCTACTGGTTGACTCCCAAGAATCTCCTCTATTTGTCCTCCCGACGGGAACTTTACTTTGACATGTAAAGTTGAGGAAACGGCACCCAGAACATGCAAACGATGAAATCCACATCAACTGTTTCCGGACCTGATAGCTGTATATGGGAAATAAGCATTAACCACAATGAAATCCACATCAACTATTTTCGGACCTGAGTGTACCAGCAAACAAATTTGTCCCTTTGGTATGACGGCCTTCCCTTCGAAACTTATCAGTGGTGAATCGTAAGCCGTAAGATCCTCGAGCTTCAAATTGAGCCCCCTAAACAAATCAAGGTACATAATATCCGCACCACTACCCTGATTGACCATCACCCTTTTTACATCATAGTTCCCTATCCTTAGAGTACCCACCAGGGCGTTATCATGCGGTTGGATGGTCCCAACTTTATCTTCGTCCGAGAAGCCCAAGATAGGCAGAAAAGCACCTTTAATTCTTTTCGGCCTGGAGCCAGATTCCTCAGTGAGAATATGTGATACGGACATCACCCTAGTAGGATAGGAACTGGTCCTGCTTAGGGTCGCAAGGATGACATTAATCATTCCCAAGGGGGGCCGAGATGAATTATTCCTCTGGTTAATGGAACCCGAATTGCTTCCTTGCCCACTGGGCTGATATAAATGTTGCTTCAACTTTCCTTCACTGACCAGCTGTTCCAAATGATTCCAAAGTGTCTGGTAGTTCTTGGTAGAATAGCCTACATCCTGATGGTATTGGTAAACAAGGTTCTGATTTCGCTTCGCAGGGTCCCCTACCATCTTACTAGGCCACTTGAAATAGGGCTCCTTGCAGACTTTCTCCAACAATTGGTGCACTGGTTCTCGGAATACAGTGTTAACTACTTGAGGAGTGGCTGAACCAGATTGCCCAGAGAAATCTCTCCTCGTCCTGTTGTTACTGTACCTATCCGACCTGAAATCCCTTCTCTCTTGAGGGATAGCCTTCGCCTTACCCTTACCTTGTTGTTGGTCTTCCTCAACCCTTTTATACTCGTCAATACGATCCATAAGCCGACGTACACTCCACACGGGCTTCTTGGTCAAAGATTTCCTTAAATCATGATCAGTTGGGAGGCCCACCTTGAAAGTGTTAATCGCCACTTCGTCAAAATTGTCGTCGATTTCATTAAACATCTCCCGGTATCTGTCAGAATACATTTTCAAGGTCTCACCCTCCCTCATGGGCATAGATAACAATGAGTCCAAAGGCCGAGAAACTTTGCTGCATGTAATGAATCGAGACGCGAATGCCCTAGTGAGTTCCATGAAAGAATCAACAGAACCCGCCTTCAGTCCATTAAAACATCTCATAGCAACAGGTCCCAAGCTAGAGGGAAAGACTTTGCACATCAAGGTCTCGTTCTGAGAGTGTACCGCCATCCTCTGATTAAAATGACTCACATGCTCAACTAGGTCCGTCCCGCCATTATAGATGGTGAAGGTGGGCTGGGTGAACCGTCGTGGGAGTTTTCCCTTCTCGATCTTACATGAGAAAGAGGACTTGGAGATCTGATGCAACGCCCTGCTCATAGAATCATTTCCTAAGCCCCTGGAAGGAAACTTTTTATGCCTATAACCTAGAAGCTCATCCTTCTCGTAAGAGAAGGTTTCGCTAGAAGGAGTCCTGGACCTTGGACTGTAACTGCTTCCCTGGGAGCCCCTAGAGGAAGGATCGGAAAGAGGTGAGGCTCGCCTTTGTCTGACACGGCGTAATTTTTTCTTAAGGTGGTCAATCTCCTTCTACATGGCCTTGGCGTCATCCTCACGGGTGGCTCTACTTCCACCACTCGAATAGCTTGCACCGGGGTGTACCATATGCACACTTCCCTCTAGATCCCTTTAACGACTCAAGACGCTCAAAGTGATCTTCACGCTGGGACCCCTGAGACTCTGCACGATGTGAATCCAAGCCTGCCATAACGTCCTAATTCCTTTAGCACTAGGTTTCCCACAAACGATGCCAATTGTAGGTGCACAATTTGTACCCTGTCCAATCACTAGGTGGACTCAGGCCCAAAGAGCCTTATACAATAAAAATTTGTAGAGTGTGGGCTTGAAACCTAGACTATGGATGTTGGACAAGGGAAAAACAGGCTAGATTGCCGCTATCCGCGTGTTCAATAGATGAGAACAGTAAAGAATCTCTCCTCGAACGTAAGCCGAGGATAATTTGTATTGCCTTTATTTCTTTTAAGAACAATATTACAATTACAATTCAAGTATTCGATCCCCCCTTCCTTCTGCCATCACCCCCCTTTTATCTCTTTCTTCTTCCCTTGTATCCATCTTCTTCTTCCTTCTTTCTTCCACGTGTATCACCAATCTCCTCCCTAGATACTTGTCCCATCCAACACCTTCTTTAAACCTCCAAATACCAGCTAGAAAGCTAAACCTCACTACTCAGAGGTTATTTCCCCATTAATGCGGTTAGGGAAGTAGGTGCAGGGTCTTTAATGCGGTGGTAGTAGCTTTTTCTCCTCTGATATTTCTCACACGTTCTTCCCTCTAACCACTGCGTGGATCACGCCTTTACCCAATAGATCTTTCGGAATTTTGTCTCTAAATCCCTTGGTATGTCCCGTGACCTTTACTGGGCCCATCCGAAGAGGTACTCTTCCTCGGACGACTCCTCCACCTCTCGTAGTGTGCACTGACTTGTGGGTCTTAAAAGCTCTGCTCGGACAGACTTACACCACCAAATCAGGCCCAAGGCCCAAATAAACATTTTATCTATTTTACCCCCGCAACAGTAAGGGCCGAGATTCGAGTCTTTAGAAAGAAACTTCACACACATATACATTTAAATTAGACTAGAGTAGAATTTCTATTTATTTTTAAAAAAGGCCACATTGTTGTAAAATTCAAAACTCATTATTATCCATACTAGCATGTAACTCCATGCAAACGCATGGATACATTTAAGATTAAACAAAATTTTTAATATAAAAATATAAATAATTAGTCAAAATAATTTTTTTTTAAAGTATGTAACACATGCATTCACGCATATATATAGATGCATTTAAAATTAAACACAATTTTTATCATAAAATATAGATAATTAGTAAATTTTTTTTAAGTAGACGTAATTAGTCACTTTTAAAATTCCTACCTAAATTTAATACTACTTATGATCATTTTTTTTTTCTAATTTTTGATAAGATAGAACGTGTGGTGATTTTTGTTATGTGGTGATTTTTATTTTATTTATTTATTGAGAAACATGTGATAATTTTTATTGAGTATATGCGATTGCTTTTTATATTTAAATTTACAATTTATTAATATTAGATTCTTAGTATTTTGCACTCATTAACTCACTTGACAGAAAGATTAAAAAACTTAAGTAGACACATAGCACAAGCTTAAGTGGATAATTATGGTGTAGTTCCTACATAAATTTAGACAAATGACTCAAAATTGGATTATAATTTCAAATTCTAATTAAGTTTTCTCTAAACTTTACCTATTAATATATATATATATATATATATATATATATATATATAATATAGATAGATGACTTATAAATTTGAATTTTTTTTAGTTATATGTTTATGTTTTTTATGGTTTATTATATTGAACTCCTCGTTTTCTACACTAAATTAACTAATTTGGCACAAAAATTTAAAAATTTAGATTAGATTGAACACGTGGCGCAAAATTAAACTTAAATTGAAATTTAATTTTTACACTAAATTAACTCACTTGGTACAAAATTCTAAAATTTAAATGAGATGAAACATATGACGCAAAATTAGACTCTAATTGAATTCCAATTTGAAATTTAATTGGATTTTCTCTTTGCTTTCCTATTATCTATCTATATATATAAAAAACTGAAGCTTTTGAAACTCTCACACTTTTCCACATCAGCATTATTTACAACAAAAACAAAAACAAAAACAAAAAAAAAATTCTGAGTTTTTTTTTTAAAACCCGGTAATACATAAAACCCAATAATACAAAAAACTAAATTATAAGTTTCTATTTCTCCCATTCCCTTTCTCCTTCCCCGTTCCACTTCTCTGTCATAAAAAACCTATGTTTCTCTTCATAACAAAAAACCCGATAATGACTTTCTTCTCCATTGTTTCACAAACATGAGAACAACGACTACACAATGCACTTGGGAGAGAGGCTCCACAATACCATTGAGATCTGTGGCAGATTGACCCAAGAGACAACTCTCCACTTCCACCCATTTGCACGGATGAGTTTGCTCGAAGCTTTTCTCTCTCTCTCTCTCTCTCTCTCTCTTTGGAACACTGGCAATTCAGGTTTTTCTCTCTCACTCTTTGGGTTTTCAATTTTGGTAGATATATAGATTCAAATTGCTTCTTAAATTTTTCCACTCCTACTTAGGGTTTTGGTTTTAGGTTTTTGAATTTCTTGATTAGTTTATTTTTATGATTAATCTATGGGCAGTCCTAACCATTTAATCTGTTTACATAGGTTGTTCAAATTAAACATCTGTTAGCATCTGCCTCTGTGTTCTTTCAAACCCACTTAGGGTTTTAATTGTAATGTATTGGATTAGATAGTTGCAAATAGTTACTATAGCTGCCTTGGTGTTTGTACAGAGTTACTAAAAAAATAATGGAGTAACCTAAGAGTTTCATAGATTAGAAAACCTCATGAGCACAATCTTTCAATGTATGCTGCTGTACACATCATGCCTTCAAATATGCAATCTTAGTTTCAACCTAAAAACGAGAATATCAAAAGGGGGAAATTTTTTTTTTTTTTTAAATGTGATGGAACCTAAAAATTTTGGAACAGACAGAAAATAAATCTATTACTATTGTTATTTAGATGAATCTAGAACATTACCCCAAATAACATCAGTGAAACAAGATGCAGGAAGTGGCGGGAAATGAGGACATCAAAGCAAAGTTGTTGCTACCCAAACACTGGGAAGCCTTCTGCAAATTTTGGCATTCATGGGCTTTGACCTAATTACAATAGCAAATTTATATGAAACAAAATATAGGTCAAATAACCAATTTGAAGCAAACAAATAAAATTGAAGCAATGCAGGGTACACTAATCTATAGTAAAAGAGCAGGAATTTGTTCAGGGTGAGGATATGCCCATAGGCATTGTTAAATAATAAACAATAATCTTCATTAAGTGAAAATATGTCTGAATAGACAGCATCTAGTAACAGGTGAAGTTTGTAGAGCTTGCCACATAGGATTAGATTAGATAGTTGCAGATAGTTTCTATAGCTGTCTTGGTGTTTGTATAGAGTTGCTTTGGTTGTTTTTCTTCAAATCAAATAGCTGTCCAAGAGAAGGTATAAGTAGGATTTCGTAGAAGTTTTTTGTTATTTTTGTAATTCTATCGGATAACAAGCCATTGATGAATTTGGGTTCTAGAGTAACCTAAGAGTTTTAGGTAGGGGCTAAAAGTTATTAACTATTGGTCCATTCTGATAGGCCAAGAATGTATTGACCCATTGTGACGAATTAATCGATTAATTAGCCAAGTTTATTAATTAATCAAATTAACATGCAAATGCGTGGTATCACAAACAAATCACCAATTAACTAAAGTATGCAGGGGAAAATAAATAGACATGGTGATTTGTTTATGAATGGGAAAAACCAACACTGCAAAATCCCCACCGGGTGATTTTAAGGTCACCACTCCCGAGAATCCACAATTATCAAAACAAGCGGTTACAAGTAAAGGAATCCTAGTATCTTATACCAACCTACAGTTGAACCCTTATCCTAATACCCAATTGGACTTGTTTTGTAGTGACAATCTCTCACTTGAATGCATAGCTCCCAGTACGTGACTAACCAACTGCGTGGATCCCAGTCCGTGACTTCAATCACCAACTAGAGAAGAAGGTTGACTGCAAAGTTCTTCTGCTCTTCAACACATGAAGATCTTGAAGTTGCTTGGTTACAAAACCCTATGGTGTACAAACACAACAACTTCTCAAGAACTAGGGAAAACTTGGTTTCTAGTCACACTTGATGAATTATGCTCTTGTGCAATTGTGCTCTCTGCTGTGTAACCTGTTACGACCTTTAAAATAATGCTTTTATGGTGGTCAATGTTCACTGATAATATGTTATGGTCAATTTTATAGAATTTAAAATTATCAGAAATTTTATTAAATACCTCAATGAGTAAACAAATGTGTATAACATTGTACGCTTTTATGAAAATGTGTACAACATTGTACATTTTATGCAAATATGTACAATACTGTATACACTTATTTAGTCTATAATGTAAATCTTAAACGAATAGTGTCATATAATCCAATAATTCTCATAATTACAAAATAATAAAATTAACACACTTGAATTCTCAATTTATGAAAAGGAAAATTTTTCATTTAAGGAGATATATCAACTAAAATTTAGCTGGATCAAAATTCTCCCAAATTCTTTGAAAATTTTACCACAGAGATGCAGTAAAAATATATCATGATTCTTCTCTATAATTTTTATATAGTAAAATTTCATGGTTTTTAAAGCATACAGATATATAGATCCACTAAAAATGGTCTTCAAAGTATGCTAAATTCACAATTGAAAATTATACAAAAATCAAGATCAAACATGTTTGTCATATCATCCACCATAGCACATTACCACACAAACACATGTACTCAGTAGAGTACTCAATCAATACAAAAATTACACCTACGAAAACGTTCAAGTGTCCTGCCATGTAATTTACATGAATTGATTTGGTTCATGAACACATCACATGGACTAGACACGTCCAGATTCGGACACGTGTCCACCATTTAACATGTCGAGTGGAAACTTTCACTGGACACAAGCTACACCCAAGGATAAATGCATTGTATTAAAAGTCAATAAGTTAAGTTGACCAGAATTGCCGTGCATGGATAGAATAGATAAACTTTCCATCTAAACGCAAAAGACCATCTTGTACGTTTGGCCCCACGTTTTTGGATTAAAAAGCCGTAAAGGATAAAGCCATGCGTTTGGCTCTGCGTTTTTTGAAAACGACAAAAAGTCGTGTTTTTGGAACGCGGTGATGGATAGCTTAAGGGTCCGTTTGGATAGGCTGTTCACAAAGGTGCGTTTTAAAAATGAGCGTTTTTAAAACGTGCGTTTTGAAAACATCATTTTAAAAACCATAGATAAGTGTTTGGTAAAAATATGAAAATATGTGTTTTTTATTTTTAAAGTTACATTAAGTGGTTGGATATGCTGTTTTAAAAATGGCTGTTTTAAGTGTAAATTTCAAAAAATGACTTAATTATTTTGTTAAGGTTATTTTGTCATTATAAAGACCGCCTCCCTAAACTCTCTCTGCATATCTGAATTTACACGCTCAGGCTTGAGGACTTTAATAGCTACTTTCACACCAAAAAATTATATTAAAACAATACCAAATAACTTAGCTGCTTGGTAAAATATTAATAAGTTGTGCAGCTGAGTTAATGGGAGCATATCATAAGAATGAAAAATCCAGCAAACTACCAAGACTCTGTAAACTGTACTAATTACAAAGACTCAATTGGAAGTTTAGTAAAAGATCCCCTAGTAGAAAAGCCTAAGAGTTAAAGAGTTTTTTTTTTTTTTTTTGAGATAAAAGATAGAAATATTTATTGAATAGAGAAAAACCACGTACAAGAGAGTGTATGAACCCTATTCAAACACACCGAAACAGGGGAAAAAGAAGACTTCTAAACAACTTCCAAATACATGCCTAAAAAAAATATCTAGACAATTCCAAAGCTGAAAGAGTGTTGCTGTGTGGGTCCTCTATTACTTTCATCTGCAAAGCTAAGAAGCTTATCCATTGCTTCTTTGTGCGTTGGTGAGATTGTAATATTCCTGCAAGAATCCAATTGCCCCCTCCAAAATGGATTTGGGGTAAGCTTGAACTCTCTCAGAGTATACTCTATTTCGTGCATTCCAAATCCCCCATGATACCACTGCCCACTTTTTAGATACCATTGTAATCATTATTGATTGCATTCTCCAATTTCTGCATCCTATAGCTTGATATAGATTGTCAACACCAAACTGGCAACACGTGATATACAAATGCAGCCAAAGTAAACAGAACAGCTAGAATCCCAAAGATACATGGGTTCATTCGATTAAGAGAGAAATGGACTAGACATTCAAACACTCTGTATAATCAGATACTATAATTGGGAACTCTTCTAGCAGGAAATATAAAAAATAAAATAAAATAAAAAGAAGAAGAAGGCATAATTAGAAACTGCAGCCACACCAAACATCCAACCAAAATTTTATTCTAGTACCATCAGCTACCTCAAATTAATCATGATGCATCAAATGAGATAACAAAACTTAATGATTTTTTTTTTTGGATTGAAACAGTCTGCATTCATTCAATTGAAAATGGAAGACAACAAAGTCCAAATACAAAGCTAGAACAGAGCTGAAACACAGAATAACTACAAAGCTGATACAATAAAGCATTAAGTCTTATCCAGATGAATAAGGTGTTGCACCATAGAAACATAAGAATTTGTCCAAAATAGAAATAATGAAAATACATTGGCTACAACCCACAAATGGACCGAGCAATCCTATCACGAATAACCTTCATCTCCTTATCATGCATATTTTCAATGTTTGCCTGACTGCTACTACCTTCTTCACTACTATTGCTCTCTGGTTTGTCCAAGTTATGCTTATCCCATTTAAATCCCTTATCCTCCCTATCATGTTTTCTAATATAATTATGCAAGACACAAGTAGCAACTATAATGTTTCTTTGGTCCTTAATGTCATAGGATGGCATTTGCTTCAAAATTTTCCATCTATTCTTCCACACTCCAAAAGTTCGCTCAATCACACTTCTAAGTGATGAGTGAACATAGTTAAACCTCTCTTTTAGGTGATTTCCTCTACCAGCTCGTCGAAAATCTACAAGATGGTATCTTTGTCCCTTATGAGGTGGCAAATTCCATTCCTCAAGGGGTATCCAGCATCAACTAAATAATATTTTTCTAACAAAATTAAAACATATGAGATGTGCATAAATAACATCCTTATACATATTTAATATATAAATATAGTATATACCTAGTGTGGTTTTGGAAAATTGACAAATTGTCGATGGATAGAATCTAAGAAAATGCGTGTATCATGTGCAGCACCTTCCCATCCAGCCATAACATATGTGAAGAGTAAATCAAAGTCACATGCCGCCATCACATTAAAACTTGTCACACATTTTCTATTATAATATGGAGTTTTCTTGTCCCCTCCAATAACAACTTGGATATGTGTACCATCAATGGCACCAATACAGTCCTAAAATACAATACAAAGTTATTAAAGAAATAATCACAACAAAAATTAGAAGCAAATTAGAATGAATGAAATAATACCTGAAAATGTGGCATGTATAATGGATTTTGTTGTATATATCTTGGAACTTCACTAAATGTACAGTCAGAAGGTTTAATGATATCCATTGACATTATGTTAAGACGTTTAAGAACCCTATGAAAATGTCTATGAATAGTCTCACCAAAATGTTGGAATCTTTCTTGAACCAATCTGTTACATGTTCCTTGTCCAAGTATCATCAAACATATACCTACTGACTCTTCAAGCCTAATGTGCCTTGTGTGCCGAAGTCTATATCTATGTTGCAAATCATTGCACAATTGAAGGAAAACATGAGGCTTCATTCTAAACATCTCATGAAATTTTGCTTCATTACCAGTCAAACAATCCATCAACCACTTATAACCAGTTTGATTAGAATCTCTACAAGATTGTTTATCAATGTATTTTATATAATATGTCACTGCTACATGACATCCAGCAACAACAAGATCATATAATTCATCATCATCTTCCACATCATAAGAATGATCATCATCACTATTATCAATATAATCATTGTAATCCATATGAATGACACCTAAAAAATGATAACAAACACTTTGAAAAATTACTAAAAAGAAGTTGCTCAAATGAATAAATTCATATAATTATTAAAAACATTGTTAAAACATCTAAACAAGTTCAAACCACCGTAACAAACACATTATTCAAAGGAAAAAACAATAAACTATGAAAAACCTAAGAACACAATTTCAAGCAATTATCTTATTATAAACTTTTCCAAATTCTAGTTAATTGCTAAAGTAGTGCCCCCCTAACAATCTTGCTTCATCTTGTAGAAACTGAAGCTGTAAATGTGGTTCTCCCATCATGACAAACATCTCTCTTTTCTCTCGTTTTTGAAAAATACGTGCTGTCATGAAGTAGAGTTCAGATCCCTTCTCAATGCCATCCAAAGTGCATACACGTTCCATGACATTATGAATAGTAATACCCGGCTCAACTGAAATAACTAAGTTCCTTGACTCCACAACATCACACATACGACTAAGTTGTTGAGTCATCTTCAATGCTGCTCCTCCTTTCTTCCCTTTGCCCTCTGTGAATGATGGCAAAGCTAGCTTCTTTCCTTTGTCTTGTGTTGGTTGTATAGGGTTAAGTGGCTGTGTAGGGTTGGGAGTCTCAACTTCGTAGGATCATCATCATCATTATTATCTGGAGAAGATGAGTCAGTAGACATTTCACCTAACCCCTCCTTACGTGTCTCAATATCATCAGGTAGCACACCTGAAGTGGGGGCCCATGCTAATTCTCCAGTGGCTACAATATCCTTAAACATGATGTCTAATAACTCTACATTCTCCAAACCCTTCTCTCGAAATTTTGCAGCGTCAGGTACCTCCTACAAGTTCAACTATTTTCGTTAATAACTCAAATTAGCATTTTTTTTATATACTAATACAACAGTAATATAGTGGGTTATGTCAAACATACCATTAGCTTCCTCTCCCACCACTCATCAGTTGCAGATATTGTTCCTTTGGCTGCATCCCATCTCAATCCAGTTTCACTTCCTATTAACTTATTCCAAAGTATCCATTCTTTCTTCAATCCATCCCACTTATGCTTAAACTTATCTCAAAAGCTTCTATAATGTTATTCCAACCCTTTTTATTAAAGCAAGTACTAGGTCAATTACCCTTAAATACCTCATCCACACAGGCTTCACAAAAGATTGTTGTTTGTCTTGATGTCCAAATAGCTCTAACACTTGAGCTATTTTTGGATGGTTTAGGGTTTGGATTTGAAGTCTCCTTTATCTTAACCATCTAAAAAAAACATAGGTTTGTTAATAATGTAACATGCTGATCCATGAACAATTAGGAAAAAAATCTAGGATAAAAAACTTGTGTATGTACCAAACTTGTTGCCTTTCTACTAATAAAGCTAGTAAAAATAAAAGTAAAAAGTTTGTGTCAAGTCTATAGAATTATTTAGTGAATCACCACCTCCAAAGAATCAAAAGCTACAGTTCTTCATCGAGACCCCCCAAAAAAAAAAAAAAAAAAAAATCTTGATAGTATCCATGCAATGCTTTGAGAGAGAAACTGCATTGGTTACATTATGGAATAATGTGAAACAAACAAACTTATTCAGCTCATATGATCATCTACAAATAAGCAAAATATAGCTATCCAGGAATCAAAAGAAAAATAAGCTAAAAATGAACAAAACCCACCTAAACTTGGCCTTTTGCTACTGTTAATGCATTAACTAGTGTGTATCAGTAGACATACATGTATTTTTTTAAAGACACAAGACATGACATTTGTATAAACATAAAGTAATAGCAGTGGCAAAGAAATTGGTGTGCTATTTTTTTGAGGTTGCCAAACTAGGTATGGAAATCATTCAGTACATTGATCTAAAATGTGAATGGTATGGTTCATTTGAATTGTAGATGTGACTTTAGTAAGTGTTTATTAGAGACCAATTTTACAAGTCAGTTGCATGCTTTTCTGGTTATTCAGCAGCTGTAGCATAGCTTAAAAAGCTGTTTGTTTGCTTCAAGAACTATAATTATACTACCACTATATAACAAATATAATCCCTCTGCCTAAAAGCCATGAAACTTGAATATGGGAAAAGATGTATGGTTCCAAGGGCAAGTGCTACTCTACAAACTCAGCTAAAATATATGGTTCATATACGTGTACTGAAATATATGGTTCATGTAAAAGATGTATCCAATATCTTGTCATATAAAAGCTGACAGACACAATAGCAAACTTCTTGATAAAGACCACAAGTAAAATTCTTTATCATTCCAAATTTTCTCCATAACAGCAGATTGTTTGTTTCAATAAGTAGTATTTTTGCTCTTTTCCACTTTGTTATTAGAACTATGCCCACTACACAGAGATAGACATACCTAAGCCTCAACTCTCCAGCAGCACAAATAAATAGATACCAAAATCTGTCAAACTCAGGGGCACCTCACATAGAGAGGATACACAAACACTTTACTAGAAGTGCATTTACAATACCCATTAAGCCTTTATCACTAAAGAATGTTAAAAATTAAATTTTTATCAAAAGCCCATAAACACAAACCTGATTCTTGAATGAGAAACATAATAAAACAATAATTATAATGAAAATCCAAAATGGGCAGGTCTCAAAAGCAGCCAAAAACCCAAATAAATCCACAACATAGAAACAGAAACAATCGTAGCAATAATTATATCAGTCAAAATAAGTTCTAACATTTAGGATTCTAACAATGTGTAACCCACCATGCAAAAATCCCAAATCTATAACATAAATTCAGCAAAAGAGGAATGGAGAATTGTTACCTGGCAAGCAAGATGAAGAACGAAGACCAGAAACAAAGCAGAAGAGAGCCCGTGGAGACTGAGAGAACAGGGTAGCAGATATACATGAAGAGCCTGTGGAGATTGAGAGAACAAGGCAGTAAATATACATGGAGAGCCCGTGGAGACTGACTGAGAAAATAGAGGAAGAGATATACATGGGGAAGGGATAAAGTTGGTATTTCAGTAAAACCGATTATCATTTTGGCGCTATTTTGATTTTCTGGAGAAAAAAATAGCGGTAATCCAACCTGCGTTTCTGAAAAAGCAGATCTTTGCAATGATTTGTAAACGTGAAAAATCTGAATTTTGAAAACGCAAACGTGCTGATTTTTGTGGAGCCAAACGGTTTATAAAATCACGTTTTGTCTAAAACGCGCGTTAACTCTTTGTGAACAGCCTATCCAAACGTATAATAACTTGCGTTTTGGTATCATCTTTATAATTATAAGGTTTATTTTGCTAAAATTAAAAAATTATTATTGAAAGTACGGTAAATAAAGATAAAAATTAATTAAAATTATACAGTAAAACCCATAAATAGTGCCAAAAAGTGTAGTAGAACCCATGAATAATAACAAAAATAAGCTGAATAGTGAAATAATTTTAATTTTTAATCTCTACCCAAACGTACACATAATCTTTATCTTTATAATAAAAGCGCGAATGCACACACAGTGTCTCGGCACTGTACATCCAGTGCTTTTGCACTGTGCAACACTGTAGCTAGAACAGTGTTTTAATTTAATTAGTCACTTTTTTTTTCCCGTTTATTCAACCATTTTGTTTATTCAACTAGCACTGTAGTTACAGTGCCTAAAGTTGTTTTTTTTTTAGTAATCGGTTTGTGTTTTTTTTCTTTTAAATATTGATGCAAGTTGACATTTATATTGTTATACTGACACAACAAATTTCACAAGCGCGCACAGTGTCGTGGCACTGTACATCTAATGTTTTTGCATTGTGCAGCACTGTAACTACAACAGTGCTTTGGTTTAGTTAGTCACTCTTTTTTTTTCCCATTTATTCAACCCTTTTTTTTTTTATTCAGCTGGCATTGTAACTACAATGCCTAAAGTTGTTTTTTTATTTTTATTTTTCCAATAATTGGTTTGTGTTTTTTTCTTCTTTTAAATATTGATGTAAGCTGACATTTATATTGTTATTCTGAAAAAAAAAATTTCACAATATTTTCACAATTATTGACGTGTCAATTTCTTACAAGTCGAAATAAAATAATAAAATAAAATATGAGATTGGTTTTTTTTTTTCAATAATCGGTTTGTTTTTTTTTTTTCCTTTTAAATATTGATGTAAGCTGACATTTATATTGTTATATTGACACAACAAATTTCACAATATTTTCACAATTATTGATGTGTCAATTTCTTACAAGTCGAAATAAAATAATAAAATATAAGACTGTAGCCAATCACAACTGAAAATAAAGTTTTAAAAAAAATGTTACAACACTTATTGTTATCACAATACACTGTAGTACTGTAGTTACAACAGTACTTTGGTTTAGTTTTCACAATTATTACCGTGTCAATTTCTTTTAAATATTGATGTAAGTTCACATTTATATTGTTATACTGACACAACAAATTTCACAATTATTGACGTGTCAATTTCTTACAAGTCGAAATAAAATAATAAAATATGAAACTGTAGCCAACCACAAGTGAAAATAAATGCTTTAAAAAAATGTTACAACACTTATTGTTATCACAATACATAGTAGCACGTACTGTATCATTGTAGCTAGAACAGTGCTTTGGTTTAGTTAGTCACTTTATTTTTTCAGTAATCGGTTTGTGTTTTTTTTTTCTTTTAAATATTGATGTAAGCTGACATTTATATTGTTATACTGACACAACAAATTTCATAATATTTTCACAATTATTGATATGTCAATTTCTGACAAGTCGAAATAAAATAATAAAATATGAGACTGTAGCCAACCACAACTGAAATTAAATGTTTTAAAAAAATGTTAGAACACTTATTGTTATCATAATATTTTCACAATTGTTGAGATCTCAGTTTGTTATAGATCAAATAAAAAAATGCTAAGCCCACAACATTTTAACATTCATTTCTACAGTGCCTAAAGTTTTTTTTTCCCAGTAATCGGTTTGTGTTTTTTTTTTCTTTTAAATATTTATATAAACTGGCATATATATTGTTATACGGACACAACAAATTTCACAATATTTTTATAATTATTGAGGTATCAATTTCTTACCACTCAAATATATATATATATATATATATATATATATATATATATATATATATATGAGACTGTGACCAACCACAATTGAAAATAAATGTTTTAAGAAAATATTACAACACTTATTGTTATCACAATATTTTCACAATTTTTGAGATATGAATATCCTTTTAAGTAGGAAAATAAATTAAAATAAGAACAAAATAATGAAAGATATATGTCATCAAAGTTTTTATTAGATAAAATTGTAAGTGTAGAAGATTTAAACCTAATAAATTAGTATTCTCTAGGTAACAAATAGAACACCATATATTATTTTTATAACTTTCCAAGCATGACTACCAGTCTACTACATAAAATTCAAAATACACAAAGAAATATTTTGGGACATTAAAATTTAGTAGAAGTATATTAGACATTGCACAATGGAATATTTTAGGCATTATAAGATTTTTTTTAGGTTTAACTAAGAGAAAAAAATAGGAGTATATGCTCATTTACAAAATATAAATGATGAAATTATTCAACTTTACTTTAGGGGGGAATGCAACTACCCCGAACATAAAGGAGGAAAGTGTTACTTCGTCAATTTATGTGTGTAAAAAAATGTGTGTGTGTGTGTGTGTTTATTTATTTATTTATTTTTAAAACTTGAAACAATGTGTAAAAAAAAATCAGCATAAAAAAATTATGTATTAAACAATGAATTTTAGTTTAACAAATTGAATAAACCAAAAAAAAGTTTAGAAACACAACAACAAGTCACAATATTTTTACAATACCTTTATTTTTAGCTATTGTGGGTCCTAGTCTGATATTTTATTATTTTATTTTAAAGTAATGTTATGTCCACAATATTTTCATAATAAATCTTAGGTGGTAAATTGCTATTAGTTTTAAATTAGGCTAACCACTTTTAACCGTGTATTTAAAAATAAAATAAAATTCTAATTGGAGAAAATTATGCCTAAAACAATGAATTTTGGCTTACTAAATTTGACTAAACATAAAAAAAAAGCCTAGGAACACAACAAAATATCAGACAAAAAAGAAGTATAGGAATATAACAAAACGTCACAACATTTTCGTAATATTTTTTTATTTCTAGTTGTGGTAGGTCTCAGTTTGATATTTTATTATTTAATTTTTACATCCACAACATTTTCACAACGAATCTTAGGTAAAAAATTATTACTGGATTTAAAATTATGCATTAAAAAAAAAAGAGCAAAAAGACAATACAAGAAAATTGTACGTGAAATGTACAGTGAATTTTGGCTCATCCAATTTGACTATATATACTAAAAAAAAAGTCTAAGAATATAACAAAATATTAAAACATTTTTACAATACTTTTATTTTTAGGATATGAATAGATATATTTTTATTTTATTTGAGAGAAATACTACATCTATAACATTTTTAGAACAAATTATAAATAACAAGTTGTTATTAGTTTTAAATTGAAAGTAAGCTTAACACCGTAGTTAGACTCATATAATAAGATAATAAAGAATGAAATATGAATAACAAAATCTTCATCATAGATGATTGCAAATATTTAATTTAATGAAGATCTTCAAAAAATTTGTAGCATGTATTATTATTCATTGCGAATATTTTAAATATTGTAGAAAAATGATGACATTCTTTATCATTCTTTGTAGCATTTTTTGGTGAGTAAATATTATATTTAATAAATAAGTTCTAAGAAATTGTCATAATACATAGATATTCAAATAGCTATTTTAAATTTAAGTACATGACTTCATACTTTTTCAACAAAAAAAATCTATATTAATTCTCTCACTAAAGGGCCAGCATGTGCCTTGCACGTACAACCCACACACTAGTCTTCTTTAAAAGTATGAAATTCTAAAAATATCCAAGTAATTCCAATCTCAAGCTATCAGAAGTGTGGGCTAATGCATTTCAGGAGAGTTATCATGCAAAAGAGGAGGTTGACACATTAATGATAGCCTAGGATTATAGAGGTTGACACATTCATGCAATATTTGCTTTTGGGATTTCTCATATTTACTTTAGTTTATTTTCAATCAATAAAATTGTTCCATCAAACAATTTTTTTTTTTACCACCAATAAAAAAATGTGGGGTACTTTGTTCTTTACTACACTTAAAAAAAAAATTATTACTATTATTATATGCTTTAGAAAATGACAAATCAAGGATGCTATGAGAATGTTGTGATTATTGTAACTATTGACTTTCGATAGCCTAATAACACAACTAAGCCGATTTGGAAATTCGCACAGCATTTCAAGGATGTTATGATGCTTAATGCTGTAGTTAAATCACTACATTAATCAAGAAAATGAGTAGTAACAAGAAGGCTAAAGACACAACAAATACAGAGATGCAGTTAATTATTCTCCACAAAAGATGAAAAAGGTAGCTTGCTGAATCTAACAATCAAAGGATAATGTACTAGTTTCAAAAGATTACTGATCAAGAAGATCTATATAGCAATTATTACAACATTTAAATGTTCCAATGGTAAAACTTCTTGATGGATATGTTATCTAGACTTTTGAACTATGAAATCTAGCACTTGTAAATTAATTAATTTTTTTTTTAAAAATCATACACAGGTTGGGAGTTCTTTTCCTAAAAAGTCAATTGACTACCTTAAACATAAGGTGTTAACCTGAGAAAAATTTGAAAGATCGATCTTATGGGGTTGACACTAATGATGTCGTGATGACATGATCTGTTAATTGTGAATCCAGTGCTCACACTGTGGTCATCTTTAAGGCTTCAGCTTTCACACATTCTATAACAACAACAACAACAACAAAAGTTTATTGATCATCCTGCTGATATGTTATAATCAATGTTATTGAATTTTTATTCTTAGTCACATCAGAATTTAAACTAATCCCTACCAATTTGCTTAATATTATAGAATTTAAATGGGATAATTACAGTAAACCTACCTGTGGTATTGCCCATTTTCACTTTACCTACCCGTGGTTTAAAACTTTACACTTTGTCCACCTAAGATTAGTTTTGTTAGCCTTCTGTAACCCACCTTTCCGTTTGTCGTTAGAAAAACACATTTTTAAGCAAAAACAAATATAACAAGAATAAAAAAGCTAGGGATTTTCATTGCTCATGAACTTCAATGAGAACAAAGTGGAGTAACAACACACCAATCAAATGGCTCAATGAAATTATTTTTATTCTATAACAATATCAACAATTTCACAACTCAAAATTTTGAACCAAATTTTACAAGAAGACCAACATCTCAAAACAACCAGCAATGTTATCAATAAAGAGAGAGTGAAATAGAGATAAACCAACAACAGAAGTGTGAGGTATAGAAAATTCCAGCCGTGGGTTTGGATCATGGTAGATCAGCCATGGGTTTGGTGTCATGGTGGTGGCTTCTAGGTGCTAGATTGGAATGTAAGACAAGGAGAGAAATCCAGCAACACGTTTTGAGAATGGGTTTGGTTTCTTACTGTTGTGGATTGACCTTGATCTCAACTTGTCCCTCTCCTAATTTCTGGTCTTTTCTACACAACCAAACACCACCAAGGAAAGAAAGAAAGGAACCTTCCAACTTAGAAGTCAAGTATATAAATACAGTAAACCTATCAACCGATCCTAGGTATGGTGGAACTAAGATTCAACTGTGATTGACTTTGTCTTATATAAATGCGAAGCGCTAGAAGTTAAAACTGGAAAGAAAAAAAAAAGAAAAAAAAAGGTTGAATAAGACGCCAAAGCCAGAAGAGCTTGCCAAATGCATGAGATTCTAAGAACAAAAATTGCAGCCAGCACTCTAGCTTTGAATTCTTCCACCCAAACCCACTTTCACACTTTCCTTCACCCACCACCCCACAAAAATCATTACTCTCTCAAGGAAGGTTGTGTTGAAGAGGGGGACAGAGATTTGACGGCAAGTGGAGACTACAGAAGTTCAGAGATGAAAACTCAGGTGACTCTCTGCTTTTAAAAATAATTTCACTGAGTAATTTGATTGGTGTGTTGTTCCTCCACTTTGTTCTCATTGAAGTTCATGAGCAATGAAAAACCCTAGCTCCTTTATTCTTGTTATATTTATTTTTGCCTAAAAATATGTTTTTCTAATGGCAAACAAAGAAATGGGTTGCGAAAGGCTAACGGAACTAATCTCAGGTGGGCAAAGTGTAAAATTTCAAACCACGAGTAGGCAAAGTGAAAACGAGCCATACTATAGGTGGGTTTACCGTAATTATCTCGATTTAAATTTATCAGAAATCTTAATATATACTAGTCTCTGAGCACGCGCTCACGTGCGTGTTCAGAGGCCCTTCTATTTTTTGGATAAAAAATAATAATTTGCATTTATTATAATTTAGGATTTCTACTTTTTCCAATCACCAAAAAAAAAAAAAATCTAAGGGTGTGATGAATACATGGGGTGAGTTTTATAAATTTGAGGAGTTTTAAAACTAACAAAAGAGTGATCCTATTTTGTAGGGAGTTAGTGAGTAGAAGTAGGAATTTAAATCAACGTAAAAGTAGGAGTTTAGTAGAAGCAGGAAACATTTCAATGTAGAAGTAAGAATTTATTATTTTTGTCAATTTACTATTTTAACTCCATTTTTAAGTTTCAGATAGGGGTATTTTTTATAGTAAAAAAAGCAATAATTAACTTTCTTTTGTCAATTTACTATTTTAACCCCATTTTTAAGTTGTTGGTTAATTAATTTAGGGGTATTTTTGATAGGAAAAAAAGTAATAACTAACTTTCTAAATCCTCTTAATATATACAGATAATACCTTAATGAGATTATATCTTAGAAGATAGATTGTATTTTATTTATTTTTTGGATAGATTGTATTTGAATGTGTGCGGGCTGTGGATTCTTCTATAGCACCTCTTGGATATATTAGCCATGGTCAATATTTTATTATTGGCTAAAATGCAAAACAAACCCTTTAAATTTCACCTTTTGTCATTTCGGTCCTTTAAGTTTTTGTTTTATCATTTCAGTCCTCTAAGTTTCAAATTTTGTCAATTAAGTATTCTGTTAGGCTTTTGCTAACTCTTTCCGTTAACTCTTTTTTTTTTTTTTCCCAATTTTGTAATTAAGAAAAACGAAAAACTTAAAAAAAAAAAAAAAGGGGAGCAGAAAAGGGGAACGACGCCGTTCCCTGCCCCTGAAAACAAAACAAAAAAATCACAATATGATTGAGCTCAGGTAGGGCTCAATCGTATTGTGATTTTAAGTGGCTGAGTCTCTCACTCTCTTTTAACATTATTACTACTTTGTTTGGTTGTTAAGAAAAAAAAAAAAGGCAACCTTTTGAGTCTTTCTTTCTTTTTTTGTACTTCCTTTTTGTAAATTGAATATGAGAAACCTACTACAAGTTATGGCCCAGCACAAAAACTATGGAACTTATTAAGCTGTGTTTTCTAGGTGCTTCCAAGTTTGGCTCACATGTGCCAATATTGTGTCATAGTAGGAGAGTGAGAGTGGGGTTGTCAAATAAAATGGCTCTGAGTCTGGAAAACTGCAATGTGGGTGTTGAAAATAAGCTGAGGGTGGTTTGCCCTACCTGAGGAAAGAAAGGGGGAAGGAGAAAGAGTTAGGGATCGTTGGATCGGCAGGGGAGAGAGAGAGATTGCGAGTTGGCGACAAACTGTGAGATTGAGACTGAGATAGAGAGAGAGAGAGAGATTGAGACCGAGATAGAGAGAGATATTGACATTGAGAAAGAAGGAGATGGATTGCGATTTCTCAGTTACCAAACAGAGGCCTAATACTTGCTCTCATATAGATCTGTTGTGCAATGCTTGTTTCCTCTCTGATCTGCTAGTCTTTTTTTTTCTTTTTCTTTTTTTCTTTTTCAGTTTTAAATTGTTTTTGCTATTTTAAAATTTAAAAAGCTTTTCAATTTTTATTTTTTGTGAACTATATTAGTTTCTTGTAGTTGTAGATCTGTGTTTCTGTGCTTGTGAGCTATATTTATTATTTGAATTTGTGTGCTGTGCTACTTTGAACTTTGGATTTTACACAACGATCCATATCGTGATTTTTTGTTTTGTTTTTAGGGGTAGGGTCGTCCCCCTTAGCTGCCTCTTTTTTTTTTATGCTTTTTTTTTTCAATAACAGTTTTTCATTTTTATTAATTACAAAATTTTTACCAAAAAAAAAAAAAAACCGTGTCATTTTGGTGGTTAAACGGAAAGAGTTAACAGAAACTTAATGGAGTACTTAGTTGACAAAATTTGCAACTTAGAGGACTGAAATGACAAAACTAAAACTTAGATAACTGAAATAATAAAAGGTGAAAAAATGTCAATTTTGCATTTTTACCTTTATTATTCACGAAGGAACAGTGGAGACTTAAAAACTTTTCTTAAAACACTTAAAAATCTATAATTATGATCATAGTAGATACCATACCCTCAAATGCGTAAAAACAAATCACGTCTCTTACGTTCATTGCTAAGGAAATTATCTAGCTACATCATTTGATATAAAATTTTGTAAGACTTAATTTTAATTAAATAAATGTTGAAATCAAAATGTAGCATACACAAATGAACTAATTCATATATATTGATTAGGGTGTTCACCAAACCGCAAAAATTGAAAAAATGCAAAAATTGCGCCAAAACCACCTGAAAAATGGCATAACCACACCGCACTACATTGCAAGTAACAGTGTACCGCACTGCATGGTGCAATGCAATTTGCGGTTTTATAATAAGAAATCCGCACAAACAGCACCACATTGCACTCTTTCTATATATTAATATATTTATTTTTTTAATATTAAATATATTAAAACAGACTTTTTTCTTTGAAGTTATTTACACATTGAACTGAACTAGAAATCTTATTTAAACTTATTTAATGAAATCAATGATGGTTGATATTTTGGTGCATTGTTGATTTGGAGTAAATGGGTAGCCTGCATGGTGTTATATGAAGGTTAAGTTGATATTGGGAGTGTTGATTGCTTTGTGTATATTTTTTAATTTTCGAAGTATATTTAGACTTGCTCGTGGCATATATTTAGTTCCACCTTGGCTCTAAATTTTTCTTAATTCCTCACTCTTCTTGTTTAGAATAGTATAAGAGAATTCGAATACATGACCAAAATTGTATGGGAATTGTTATTTAACAAAACTTAACAATTCATAAATAATTGTAATTTAATTTTTATGATTTTCTTTTTAAATTCAATTTGTAACATAGTAGGGTTCTGGTTTTATTTTTTCTTTAAATTCAATCTGTAACATAGTAGGGTTTTGGGTTATTTATTTATTTATTTATTATTTTTAAATTCAATTTGTACAAAATATTGAAAGGATTTGAAGACTAATTTTTCTAAAGAAGGAGACCAACATTTTTAACATTCACATAATTAAAAATAATTTTTTTCGAGTAAAGATAACACATTTTGTGCTATATTAATCAACAAAATTACGTGATTTAATCATAAAGGTAGGTGCAATCTTTTTTTTTTTTTTTGAGAAACAGGTGGAATCATAAATGTAAGTGAAAGACATACGGTAGAACCTTCTAAATTTTGTCCTAACCATAAAATTAACTAGTCAACTCCTTTCCAAAAGGATGCACTTTATAATTAAAAAAAAAACTCAATTATTATATTCCTTTCATGACATAATAAGTGACATGCTTGTGTGAGAGACCATGAGTCCAACCCAAACCTAAAAAATTGTAGGTTTTGACGACTATGTCCCATGTGAATGGAGTGAAGTCATGTTATTGCCTTTCAAGAGACATTGGAGAGGATCTTACTGTTGTTATTCTCCCTCCTAGGTCAAGAGTTTTATAATGGAGTTGCTACTCATTTAATTGGGAAAATAAGAAAACCTAAAGAATTGAAAAATACATCATTGTTATTGATGATTTGAAATTGAAATTGTATGTCTCTTTGATAATAACCAGAGAATTACATGGCTTTAGTTCTAAATATAATCTAAAGCAAAAATACATTACTTTGATTTCTAGCTACAATCTAGAAAGAGAAAATTACAAGGATAAGTCTAATCTACTAACCCTTTATCTAAGTTTGGAGGCAAGGTTATAGGATTTGAAAGGTGTTAGGCATCCAACCTACCAATGAAACCGGTCTTCTAGACTTTGATGACCAATAATAATATTACATCATTTAAGAGTTTATATCATCTAAAACATGTGATTGCAAGAGTAAAACATCCAAAAACATGATGAAACCCTATTCTAGGCATGTATATCAAATATTGAAGAGATGGTGAATATGTGTGTGATGTGTGACAAACCCTAATCTAGAGATGCATGTGAATGTATTATTTGAATTAAAAACGTGTGAAGAACAATCTAGATCTAACATGTTAGCAATTAAGAACGTGTGAAGAACTTGAAATAAAAGCATGCTTTAATCTATGAACCGGAATTTAATCAACAGAATAATCTTAGATCTAGGATACAAGAACATGTTATTCTAGTATTATAAATCAAAAGCATAGGAACATATTTCTAATTAGGAAAAACCCTAATTCTAAACATGTGAACATACTATTTGAGTTAAAAACTCTAGAAACATAGAAAATATGAAAAAGAAAACCTAGATCTAGCATGATAAACAAAAAAAAAAAAAACTAAGAACATGAAAATAAAACATGCTTTGAATTTAAAGCCAGGGCATTAAAAAACCTGAGAAGGTTAGAAGCCTTACCTACATGCACAACACTCCAAGCTAGACAACACCTTAAGAGGGAAAGAGAAAATTCTCAATTCACTCGAAAGCTCCAAGATATTTTGGAGGTCTTTTGAACTATTGCTAAAGAGGGATATTTATACAAGAAATGGGGGAGCTAGGGTTGAGTCTCTAGGCAATGTGGGACTATGAAAAATAGGGTTTTCTAAGTGAAAAATGTAGGGGGCAAAGTCAATTTGAGTAAGGTGCCGGGCTGAAAAAGGAAGCAAATATGGGGATTCTAATACAAGTGTCAATCCACAATTGGTTCCAGATTTCCCTTTATTTTACCTTTTTCAGTTTGGTTCTTTCCTAATTCAATTGTAATTTGATTCCCTCCAAATTTCAACTCTATTTTCTGACTATCTTGGTCCATAAGCTCAACAAATCAATTCCAAATATGTTCAATTAATTAATCAATATTTACCAATTTTGCAAGGAATCAATAAATGCTTTGTCTCTAGACCAAATTGGGTACATGCAACCTTACCATAAATCATATCCTCATGTAAGTGCATGTTGTCGTTAAAACTTGTTTTCTTGATATCTTTTAATCTAGCTGTCCAATTGAGACCCATGAACTGTTGTTTTAATCGTTAGAACCTTAAGATTTATTTCATAAAATGTATTTGGAGATCAAACAACCAAAATTACATTTTTGCACTTGTGAAATGATATGGTAATGATTTGTGATGCAATGCAAGTTAGGCCAAATGAGAGTTGCAAAATGAGGTGTCGACATCTTGTTAATTTACTTAAATTTTAATTTAAAAGGACATGCTTGTTAAGTTAGTCCTAGAAAAACTAATTTTTAAAAAATAAAAATAAAAATTCTTATTAATAATTATGTTTGTAGGGACATTGGGCCCAGTAATTTATGAAGGGTGGCCCAAGAATATCTTTTGGGCTAAAAGCCCAATCCGAGGACATCAAGTGATCTAAAGGTGTGTGAATGTACCTCATAAAGAAAATATTAGGTAAAAAAACGATAGTGTCTGAGTAAATATGTCCGAGGAAGACTTTGTCCTCGGATATTAAAGCTGAGGTAATAGAAAGGAAGGTTTAATATCCCTAGGCTATATTATAGAAATTCCTATGGTTTCGGGAAGACACAGTATACATGGAGGATAATAGAAAGAGCGGTGGAGTATCTAAGATAAAGCTGCTACCACCGCCCCCGCATTAAAGACTCTGCAACTGATATGCTGGCTGCATTAATGGAGAAATGGGACATGAGCATGAGATTTAGAACTTGGCCCCTGTCTCTAGAAGATTTTAGGGAAAATGGATGGGACAAGTATCTAAACCAGCGTTATAACCATAAGGTGGAAGATAAGAAGGGGAGGAAGAGGAAGTATAAATAGGAGAAGGGACCTTTGGAAGAAGGAGGGCTTTTCTTTGGAGAAAAAAGAAAGAATAGTATATGATAAATCTGACTGTCCACAATTGTAATCTATCTTGAGAAGCAATATTATAAACTATCCTCGGATTGTGTCCGAGGAGGAATTTTCATTCATATTCTTATAGATAACTCCCTATTTGTACCATTAGGCCCAAAGCCCATTTTTCTTTGTTGTTTAAACCACCTTTGAAATCTAGATTTCAAGCCTTTTCCCTTCTGATTATGGGTCGGGAGCTCGAATTGTGTCCTTACAATTGGCACCGTCTGTGAAAAATTTAGTCTTTGAAAAGGTTTAACATCATGGTGGGCTCAGGACCCCAACACCGTACGGAGTCTGTGGGGTCCCAGCATGAAGATCACTTCTTGCATCTTGAGCACGAAGAGAACCGGGAGGGTAGTGTGCATACTACGCACACTACCAGAAGTAGGAGTCATTCATAAGGGGGAAGCAGAGTTCCTCACGAGGAAAATACCAAAGCCATGCAGAAAGAAATTGACAGCCTGAAGAGGAAATTGCGTCACGAAAGGCGAAGGCGAACTCCTTCTGTCTCCGATCCCTCTTTGGAGGGTTCCGGGGATGACAATTACAAGCAGAGATCCAGAACTCCCCCAGATGAATCTTTCTCTTATGAGGAAGACAACCTACATGGGCGGCAGGGTAAAAACTATTCCTCTAGGGTCTTGGGAAATGATGCTATGGGTAGAGCGTTGCATCAAATCTCCAGGTCCCCCTTCACACGCAAGTTGGAAGAAGGGAGGCTACCTCGACGCTTCACACAACCAGCCTTCACTATTTACAATGGCCGAATGGATCCTGTGGAGCATGTGAGCCATTTCAGCCAAAGGATGGCAGTACATTCCAAGAATGAGACTTTGATATGCAAGATTTTTCCCTCTAGCCTAGGACCCGTGGCCATGAGATGGTTTGATGGCTTGAGGGCAGGCTCTATCAATTCTTTCATGGAACTTACTAGGGAATTTAGCTCTCGTTTCATCACGTGCAGCAGAATTCCTCGGCCTTTAGATTCATTATTATCCATGGCCATGAGGGAAGGGGAAACCCTGAGAACGTATTCAAACAGGTATTGGGAGATGTTCAATGAAATTGACAGAGACTTCGATGATGTGGCGATAAGGACCTTCAAGGTCGGCCTACCTACGGAGCATGACTTGAGGAAATCTTTGATGAAAAAGGCTGTCAGGAGCGTGCGTTGGCTTATGGATTGCATCGATGAGTACAAAAGGGTTGAGGAAGATCAGCAGCAAGGAAAGGGTAAGGCGAAGGTTATCCCTCAGGAGAGGAGGGATTTTAGGTCGAACAGATACAACAACAACAGGCCTACAAGAGATTTTTCTAGACAAGCTGGTCCTACCACCCCACAGGTGGTCAAAACCATTTTCAAGGAACCAGTGCAACAGCTGTTGGAGAGAATCAAGCATGAGTCATACTTCAAATGGCACAATAAGATGGCAGGGGAACCTTTGAGACGCAACCAAAATCTCCATTTCCATTATCACCAGGAGAGGGGTCATACCACTGAGGATTGTCGAACTCTGTGGAATCATTTGGAGTAATTGGTTAAAGAAGGAAAGTTAAAGCAATTCCTATATCAGCCTAATGGGCAAGGAAACCACTCAAGGGCGGCAAACCACAGTGGCCCTTCGTCAAGGCCTCCTTTAGGTACAATCAATGTTATTTTCGCGGCACCTAGAAGGACTAGCTCAACTCCTTTTAGGGTGATGTCTGTAACTCGGACCTTGGCTGAGGAATCAAGGGATCAGCTGAAAAGGATTAAGGCGAATGTCCTACCAGTTTTGGGTTTCTCGGAAGAGGACAAAATCGGGATTATCCAACCACATGATGATGCCTTAGTTGTTACCCTAAGAATAGGGAATTACGATGTAAAGAGGGTGATGGTCAATCAAGGCAGTGACATAGATATCATGTAACCTGACCTGTTTAAAGGGTTAAATTTAAAGCTTGAGGATCTTATGGCTTATGACTCACCTTTGATAAGCTTTGAGGGAAAGGTTGTCATACCAAAGGGGCAAATTAAGTTGCCTATACAATCAGGCCAAGAAGTGGTAAACGTAGATTTCATCGTGGTAGACGCCTATTCTCCCTATACAGCTATTGTGGCAAGACCTTGGTTGCATGTTTTGGGTGCCATTTCCTCAACCTTGCATGTCAAGGTTAAATTTCCTTCTGGAGATCAGGTGGTGGAGCTGCTTGGGAGTCAGTCTGTGGCTCGACAGTGTGTTACAGCTGCAGTTTTGCGTCAGCTTGAACCAGAGTCCTCGACCTCGGCTAAAGGAAAGTCGTAGCAATCAAAGTCTCTGGCCACAATCGAGGTAGATGAACCTGCATGTGAAGAACTGGAAAAGGTTCTCATAGACGATGACCTTGAAAAGTTCTTTCAGGTGGGGTTTTAATTGCCACAAGAGGAGATGAAAGAGCTAATTTTGTTTTTAAAGAGAAATATGGATGTATTTGCATGGAATGCTTACGAAGCCCCTGGGGTTGATCCGAGTTTTATTTGTCATCATTTAAATGTCAATCCAGTTGTGGTACTGAGGAGGCAACCACCTCGGCGATCCTCCAAAGAGCATTCTGAGGCTGTTAAGGAGGAAATGCTCAAACTCAAAAAGGTGGGTGCTGTCAAAGAAGTTTTTTATCCTGAATGGTTAGCTCATACAGTGGTGGTAAAGAAGAAGAATGGGAAGTGGAGAGTTTGTGTGGATTTCACAAATTTAAACAAGGCTTGTCCCAAGGATTCTTTTCCAATGCCTCAGATTGATCAGTTGGTGGATGCTACTGTTGGGCATCCTCGGATGAGTTTTCTTGATGCTTTCCAAGGTTATCACCAAATACCTTTAGTTGTGGAAGACCAGGAAAAGACTGAATTTGTCACTCCTACAGGAAATTATCATTATAAGGTAATGCCCTTTGGTCTGAAGAACGCAGGAGCTACCTATCAAAGGATGATGACTAGGATGTTTGAGCCACAGCTGGGAAAAACTATCGAGGTATATGTGGACGACATGGTGGTAAAGAGTAAAGTGGTTTCTACGCATTTGGAAGATCTGAGCAACACTTTTCAAACACTGAGAAAGTACAAATTGCGACTCAATGCCTCTAAATGTTCTTTTGGTGTGGGGTCGGGCAAGTTTCTAGGCTATATGGTAACTCACCAGGGAATTGAGGTCAATCTTGCTCAGGTCAAGGCCATTAGCAACTTACACCCACCTCGGAATCCTAAAGAGGTTCAGAGACTAACAGGAATGACTGCTGCCCTCAATCGATTTATTTCTCGGTCCGCGGATAGGTGCAGACCTTTCTTTCAGTTGTTAAATAAATGGAAGAGTTTTGAATGGACCGAGGAGTGCGCGGTGGCTTTTCAATAGCTTAAAGAATATCTCTCACAACCACCCGTCATGTCTCGACCAGAAATTGATGAAGTTCTGTTTGCATATATTGCAGTAGCTAATCATGCAGTTAGTTTGGTTCTTATACGAGATGATGATAATGTACAGAGACCAGTTTATTACATGGGCAAGTCTCTGCATGAAGCTGAGGTGAATTATTTACCACTGGAGAAAGCAATCCTGGCGGTGGTGCATGCTACGCGAAGGCTTCCTTATTACTTCCAGTCTTATACAATTGTTGTCCTAACACAACTCCCTCTTAAGTCTATACTTCGGAGTGCGGACTATATGGGAAGAATTGCCAAATGGGGAACTGTCCTAGGGGATTTTGATATCAAGTATATGCCTCGCACTTCTATAAAGGGGCAAGTCATTGCGGATCTTGTGGCGGAGTTTGCTGAGCCCTCATTAGAAGAGTATATTAAAGGATCAGGCATAGATAAAAAATCAGTTGGCATGATTTCGTACAAAGAGCCTCCGTTGTGGAAAGTATATGATGATGGAGCAACAAATCAAAGAGGATCTAGTGTGGGGCTAGTTTTGGTATCCCCTGAGGGAATTACTTTTGAAAAATCTTTGAGATTGGGGTTCTCGGCCACCAACAATGAAGTAGAATATGAAGCTGTCCTCGCTGGAATGAACATGGTTTATAAGATAGGAGGGAAGATAGTACAAATGTTCTTGGATTCACTATTGGTGGTAGGCCAAGTGGAAGGGAAGCTAGAGGCAAGAGATTCAAGAATGCAAGGATACCTAACCCAGGTCAGGTATATACAATCCAAATTTGAGTCCTTTTCTTTATTACATGTGTCCAGGTGTGGCAATACTCATACTGACTCCTTGGCCACACTCGCAACATCCTCAGCGCAAAGCCTACCTGGGGTCATCCTTGTTGAAGATTTGTGAAAACCTACTGGGACGAGTAATAACACCACTCAAATTCTTCAAATTAGGACAGGGCCTAGTTGGATGGATCCAATTGTGACATTTCTCAAAGATGATATCTTGCCTAAAGAAAAGTCCGAAGCAGATAAGGTTCACAAGAAATCACCTCGGTTCTGGCTTTCCGAAGATCAGAAATTATACAAGCACTCTTTTTCAAGACCATATTTGTTATGTATGCACCCGGAAGCAACAGAGTTACTTTTGGAAGAGTTGCATAAAGGAATTTGCGGAAGCCACACTGGAGGAAGGTCTTTAGCTCATAGAGCCCTTGCTCAGGGCTATTAGTGGCCCAATATGCAGAAAGAAGCACAAGATTTTGCAAAGAAATGTGACCAATGTCAAAGATTCACTCCTAACATACATCAACCAGGAGGTCTTCTTAATCCTCTGTCTAGTCCTTGGCCTTTTGCTCAATGGGGCTTGAACATTGTTGGACCTTTCCCAAAAGTAGCAGGGAATAGGCGGTGGCTCCTCGTCGGAACAGATTATTTCACCAAATGGGTTGAAGCTGAGCCATTATCAAATATTAGAGACATGGAAGCAAAAAAGTTTATATGGAAGAACATTGTCACCAGGTTTGGAATCCCTCATACTCTCATTTCAGATAACGGTCTACAATTTGATAGTAAAGCCTTTAGAAAATACTGTTGTGATCTAGGCATCACGAATAGATATTCCACTCTAGCTTATCCTCAAGGGAATAGGCAAGCCGAGGCCATCAATAAAGTGATAGTTAATGGGCTTAAGAAAAGGTTGGGTGATGCTAAGGAAAGATGGGTGGAAGAACTGCCACACATCTTGTGGACATATCGAACTACACCACGAAAGTCCACAGGAGAAACACCCTTCTCCATTACTTATGGAGCCGAGGCAGTAATACCTCTAGAAACTGGGTTCCCAACACTAAGGAAGAACTCCTTCACTCCAAACAGCAACGATAATCTATTGGAGAGAAGTCTAGACTTAGTTGAAGAACGACGAGAGAATGTCATGGTTCAACTAGCTTATTATCAACACAAACTCAAGTAGGGGTATGATTCTCATGTAAAGCTACGGCCTCTTGCACCTGGGGACTTGCAACTGAGGAAAGTTTTGGGTACAACAAAGAACCCAACATGGGAAAAACTAGGGCCCAACTGGGAAAGACCTTATCGTATTACCTCAGTTGTAGGCCTAGGGGTTTATAATCTTGAAGATCTAGATGAATATGTTGTACAACACCCCTGTAATGTAAATAACCTACAAAGGTACTATTATTAAATGTAAGGCACTTCGGCCATTTTTACTGATTCTATATTGCGTTCATTATCTTCGTTTGTCTAAATATCAAACTAAAGCTTGGTAAGCCTGGATCCTCGGACCACTTACCTTGTCTAAATTGATATTTTTATCAAGCGTTGGATAGAACCTTAGTTATGTCTGGTCCTCGGATCATCTACTTTGGAAAAATTAACATTTCAATTCTTTTCACTAACTATCAAACTGAAGCTTGGTATGCTTGGATCCTCGGACCACGTACCTCGTCTAAATTGATATTTTTTATCAAGTGTTAGACAGAACCTTAGTTATGTCTAGTCCTCGGATCATCTATTTTGGGAAAATTAATATTTCAATTCTTTCACTAAGTATCAAATTGAAGCTTGGTATGCCTGGATCCTCGGACCACATACCTCGTCTAAATTGATATTTTTTATCAAGTGTTAGACAAAACCTTAGTTATGTCTGGTCTTTGGATCATCTACTTTGGAGAAATTAACATTTCAATTCTTTTCACTAAGTATCAAACTGAAGCTTGGTATGCCTGGATCCTCGGACCACGTACCTCGTCTAAATTGATATTTTTTATCAAGTGTTAGACAGAACCTTAGTTATGTCTGGTACACGGATCATCTACTTTGAGAAAATTAACATTTCAATTCTTTTCATTAAGTATCAAACTGAAGCTTGGTATGCCTGGATTCTTGGACCACGTACCTCGTCTAAATTGATATTTTTTATCAAGTGTTAGACAGAACCTTAGTTATGTCTGGTCCTCGGATCATCTATTTTGGGGAAATTAACATTTCAATTCTTTTCACTAAGTATCAAACTGAAGCTTGGTATGCCTGGATCCTCGGACCACGTACCTCATCTAAATTGATATTTTTTATCAAGTGTTAGACAGAACCTTAGTTATATTTGGTCCTCGGATTATCTACTTTGGGGAAATTGACATTTCAATTCTTTTCACTAAGTATCAAATTGAAGCTTGGTATGCCTAGATCATTGGACCATATGCCCTATCTAAATGGATATCTTACTAAGTGTTGAACAGAGCCTAATAACGTTTTGGTCCTTAGACATGCTTCATCTAAATGAAATTCAACTACGTTCAAACCGTATATCTTAAAGTCTCCCTGAGATAGTGATAAATGGATAGAAATCCATGAGCATCACTTAATGCATTTACAGACATGTTGTACATGTTATTTGCCTAAATTCAATCCAGGTTGCTGCTTTAGCTTTAGTAAACTAATAAGGGTAAAAGGATTACTACTCTAAATATAGCAAAACAAGTATGAAGCAGTATGATCAAGGCAAAACAAAAGCAAAAACATCAAACAAAGGAGGTAGAACTTGTGTTTTCATTAAATTCAAAATTCTTTGAGATTACAAAGCACTTGTGAGTTATCAAAATTACACTAGGAAGAAGTAAAGGAAAGGCTAAAGACGAGAGGAGAACAGTCACTGCTTCAACTTTATCTTCAAAGGCTAAAGACGAGAGGAGAACAATCACTGCTTCAACTTTATCTTCAAAGGGCCTTTAGGGTCTTGTGGAAGTTGAGGCTGCGCCGAAGACTCAACAACTATTCCTTTGCCTTTTGGATCGTCCTTCAAGGTTGTCGGATTTGCTTGATCACCCTGCTTGTCCTTGGAAGAGTCTTTGGGGTCACTTGAGGGCTGTGTGTCCTCTAGTGCCTTTCCTTCTATTGGATCAGCTTGCTTTGGGAGTTGACCTTCAGCAAAGGCAGAGTCTTCAGCCAGCTCACTTTCCTTATCCTCAGATAGTTGTAGGTCGGCATCATCATCGACTTGAGGAAGGTCAGAGGCTCGAATGGTTGGAGGGTAGTAGACATTCTCTACTTTCCAAAGAGTAGAAAAAGCCTCAACCTCAGCTCGGGAAAGTGTCTCGTTCCACACTTGGAGGCAGTAATGCCTGCATACCTTAAGGACCTGGGCCTTGAAGGTTTCTGTGATCTCCCTCACGCCGACCTCATAACCTTCTTGTTCAGCTTGGTCTTTTGCATTCTCAGCCTCTTCTCTTGCCTTCTCAGCCTCTTCTTTTTCTTGGAGGGCCTTCTCTTTGCTCTTGATAGCCTCCTCTTTTACCCTCTCAGACTCCTTTAAATCTTTTTTAAGATCCTCAATTAACTTTCTTTCTGTAGCAAGGTTCTCATCGGTTTGCCTAAGCAGCAGTCGTTAGTCCTCGGTTTGTTTCGTAGTTGTTTTAAGAGCAGCATCCAAGCTAGACTTCTCACTCTCTGCCTTAGCAAGTTTTTCTATGACCTCTTGTAGTTTTTTCTTTTGTAGGTCCAAGATCCTTTGGGCATTTTCATGCCTTGATTCTTCGGCCTTCAAAGACTTGTATGAGCTAATGGCGATCTCTTCTGCCCTATGAGCAGACTGAACAGCCTATGAATGGAAGACAACAATATAGTAAAAACAAAGTTACAAGTTTTATAAAAATAACAGGAATAGAAGTGGACAAGGCTTGGAAGAGATGCTTACCACGGTAAGCTCCTTCTTCAAAATCATGAAGACATTTTGGTCTCTCTTTTTTCTGAGCTCACCCATATCCTCGGGTAACAGCAAAGCTTGCTCCAATGCGTCTACTACGCAAGCAGCTGTTCCCTCATCGGAGTTCCTGATGGATGCGTCAACAGTGACTGCGTAGTCATCCATAGTCATATCAGGGAGCCAGATTAGAGCGTGTACAGCCACGTGAGATTCAGTCCATCTATCTGACCTCGTCTACACGATGCGGGCCTATTTTACTCCTTTTTCGATCTCAGGCTCCTTGGGAAGAGAGCCCTTCCCTACTTCCATCACTTCTTTCCCTTTTTACTAGTCCCGTTTTCTTTTGTGGTCAGCCGGGTTGATACGCTGAGATTGGGAAGGAGGGGGAGGAGGAGGAAGCTTGGA
This sequence comes from Castanea sativa, assembly GCF_040712315.1. Classification (NCBI taxonomy): domain Eukaryota; kingdom Viridiplantae; phylum Streptophyta; class Magnoliopsida; order Fagales; family Fagaceae; genus Castanea; species Castanea sativa. Next base: position 33,233,861 of record NC_134016.1, on the reverse strand, counting down.
TTCAGGGCCTTTTTCAGCGACCTTATCTTGGACCCTAAAGCGAGGTTCCTTAGGAAGCTCTTGAGTCCCTGCTTGAGCTTCCAGTACATCTTTGAGACTCGACTTTGGCTTGCCCTGGATACCCATGGGATCAGGCTGTTGGATGATGTCTTATAGGGTTTGAGAGGATGTGCCAAGGATAGAAACTTGGTCTTCGGGGGAGTGAGGTTGATTAAAAACCTCGAACTCGTCCTCGGAATCGGATACTTCAACAATCTCTTCTTCTTCCTTTATGCCGGGTTGGGAAAAGGTTGCTTCACCAAATGTATGTTGTGTTGAAAGAGGGATTAGGGGAATCCCTACCGGAACGGGTTATGGGGGTTGTATGGGTTGGGTAACCAAGGTACCCTGAGGAATAGGAGCCCCTTTGGGTAGCAGAAAACCTTCAACAGCAACGCTAATCATGGGAAGACATGGGTCCTTGGCTTTGATCACACACTTCAGCGCCTGAAAAGCTTTGGAAATGGGATCGTAGCCGAGGATTAAATGAGCCGCTCAGAGTTGGCCGTTTGTATGCACAAAGACTTCAGCTTGTAAAATTCTGTCCAATCTCCCAAAATCAACGAGGAGAGGGTGATGATCCGCTACGTGTGGGTTTGCAAAGTTGTCCAAAATAAAGAAAAACACGGTAAGAATAGATAAAAAGGTAAAAGGAATGGTTTTTAGATAGATCCATATCTTCACCTGGGGTCCCCTCCCTCGTCGAACAGGGTAGGCCGTCGTGCCAATCTCCTAATACGATCAGGAAGTTGTTTTTTAGACCCTTATTGGATTCGAGCAGACATTGAATTAACCTAACTGCTAGATGCCTAGATTTTAAGTAATATTCATCTTTTTTCGTTAGGTAGTGGGGGTTATAAACCTAGTTCACATCGTAATGGGTGAGCCATAGGTTCATCTTCTCATTTAAGGCATCTATGGAACCTAGGATCCTAAAAACATTTGGGGCACACTGGGTAGGAGCTAGTCTAAAAGCCCTAAGATAATCCCTAGTTATAGTCCCCATAGGGATTCTCATCCCTCCTTCGATGAATACAATCATCGGGTTTACTACCTCTCCCGTTTTTCTTTTTACGAAATACTCTTCTTCTGTATAGTACGTAATAGATACTCTCGAGGAAATTTGGTATTTAGCCTTAAATTACTCTATTTTTTCATTTGAATCTACTAGGGATGCAAATCTACCCATTTTTGGAAAAAAGGGGTGTAGGTATGTTAGAAAAACTAAGAAAATAGACTAGTGGAGGATAAAGGAGTACAGAAAAAAAAAAAAAAAAAAAAAAAAAAAAAAAAAAAAAAAAAAAAAAAAAAAAAAAAAAAGGGGAAGGAAGAAAAAGAAAAAGAAAAAGAGCTGATAAGAAAGGGAGAGAGTATGGGAGAACTTACTTTAAACAAAAAAAAGAAGGCACGGTCACCTCGGACAGGGTATTTGGTAAAATGAGAAAGCACGTGTAGATGGCAGAATGTGGCAGATACGTTATAGGAGCGTTGTGATGTGTGAGGGGATTTGAAAGAGTTGGTATTTATATATCATTAGGAATTATGAAGCGGGAGAATTCCCGTCTCTGCCCAAGGGCAATTCTCAACCGTTGGATGCGTGTCACATCACTGAACGTGGGGAATACAAAGACGCCAGAATTTAATTCAAGGACGCTTCGCATGCCGAAACGTCGGGAATATGCGATGGGCAGTTCAAAAATCATCATCCTTGTCAGCAATATTGCCAAATGTTCGCATGACAAAGGGAGACAGATGTCGAGATCCTCATTTCATCCCGAGTTGGAGAAATAAGAATCTTGAGGGGCTATTATAAGGACATTGGGCCCAGTAATTTATGATGAGTGGCCCAAGAATATCTTTTGGGCTAAAAGCCCAATCCGATGACATCAAGTGATCTAAGGGTGTGTGAATGTACCTCATAAAGAAAATATTAGGTAAAAAAGTGATAGTGCTTGAGTAAATATGTCCGAGGAAGACTTTGTCCTCGGATATTGAAGCCGAGGTAATAGAAGGGAAGGTTTAATATCCCTAAGTTTTATTATAGAAATTCCTATAGTTTCGGAAAGACACGGTATACGTAGAGGATAATAGAAAGGGCGGTGAAGTATCTAAGATAAAGCTGCTACCACTGCCTCCGCATTAAAGACTCTACAACTGATATGCTGGTTGCATTAATGAAGAAATAGAACCTGAGTATGAGGTTTGGAACTTGGCCCCTGTCTCCAGAAGACTTCAGGAAAAATGGATGGGACAAGTATCTAAACCAGCGTTATAACCATGAGGTGGAAGATAAGAAGGGGAGTAAGAAGAAGTATAAATAGGAGAAGGGACCTTCAGAAGAAGGAGGGCTTTTCTTTGGAGAAAAAAGAAAGAATAGTATATGATAAATCTGACTGTCTACAATTGTAATCTATCTTGAGAAGCAATATTATAAACTATCCTCGAATTGTGTCCGAGGAGGAATTTTCATTCATATTCTTATAGATAACTCCTTATTTGTGTCATTGGGCCCAAAACCCATTTTTCTTTGTTGTTTAAACCACCTTTGAAATCTAGATTTCGAGTCCACTTTTTACAAATTTATTGCAAAAAAGCATTTCAAGCCCTTTCTCTTCTGATTGTGGGTCGGGAGCTCGAATTGTGTCCTTACAATGTTATTTCTACATTAAAATACGTTTTAGAAATTGTCTCATAACCAAACCTACTGCATAGCGAAGCCGCGGTGTCTCAGCTTATCGACCAAGACACAAAGTGGTGGAACACCTCCCTCATTGATTAGATCTTCTATCCTTTTGAGGTTGAAAAAATTAAATCTATTCCTTCTGTTTTGGCTGAGCACCAGCTGTGGTGATTATGCAATAAAATCGGGTTACCATCTCTTATGTATGGAAGATGACAGCGAGCTGGCCTCGGTCTCTGATGGGGCTACTTCAAGATCTTTTTGGAACAGTTTATGGAAGATTAATGTCCCAAATAAGGTGAAATCCTTCATGTGGAGAGTCTGCACTGACTCATTACCGAAGTTGAAGAAGCTAGTACAAAAAACTATTGTTAGTTATCCATTGTGTGCTTCATGTTTGCAGGTTCCTGAGGACGTACGTCCTTCATGCGCTGTGGGGCTGTACAAATCTAAAGAAAGTTTGGAGCTCAGATTTCCATGAACTAGCTGCTGCAAATCACCAGATTTGTTCCTTTGGCTGATCTATTTGGGATGTTGATCAAAAATCAATGTAAATTGGATCGGTTTTGCTACGACTTGCTGGATGATTTGGAACAGAAGAAACAAGGTTTGGGTGCACCAACCCGTGCTCCCCCTGGACGGAATATCGGCCTCAACCCGTGACTATCTGTCTGAGTTTCTAAAGCTCTGCCCCCAAAGCTGCCAAACAAGTCTGGCCAATTAAGAAGGTTTGGAAGCCCCCTGATGACGGTAAGGTGAAAGCAAACTTCGATGGGCCATGTTCGATGAACTGAATGAAGCTGGTATAGGAGTGGTTGTTAGAAATCCTCAAGGGGAGATTATAGCAGTCCTATCCGAGAAAATGCCAAAGCCATCTTCAGTAGTCGCGCTCGAGTCACTTGCTGCTAGAAGAGCTACTTATTTTGTTCTAGAACTAGGTTTTCAAGATTCTATCTTCGACGGTGATTTAGAAATATCCATCAAGGCGTTGCAAAGTGGTATTCCTCCATCAACCTCTTATGGACTTGATAAAAAACATTTGTCTTATGCTAGCTCTCCACGGTGTTTTTCCTTCTCACACACCTAGACAAGGAAATACTTTAGCCCATGCCTTAAGCAGGGGCAGCGTAATGTTAGAGCCGGGGTTTAAATGAACTGCCTGACTTGTCATTTTTTTTTTTATATATAATTTTTTTTTTAATTGTTCTTTTGACCCCTTAAAATAAAAATTTGAATACCGTGACTCTAAGTTTTATTTAAAACCAAATAAAATAAATTGGAATATAATTATCTTAATGCTATTTTCACAATATTTTCATAATAAATGTTATATGATAAGTTTTAATTGGTTTTTATTTAGACTCATAATTAATATTACTTCTTACCTATCATTAATAACTTGCCACCTAAATATTGTTATAAAATTTTTGTGAACGTATTGTGTATTGAATATTATTAAAAAAAAGTTTCCTTTTTGCTCCTTTGTTAAATATATATATATATATATATATTTTTTTTTTCTGCAGGACTCTGGCTTACATTACTGTTGATAGCAAAATGAAACTGTTTTTTCATGCACTTTTTTTCTCCATAAGCAAAAAACTATACTACTATTACAACCAATATATTTTTATCTACATTGGTGATTCTTTCCCATTCTCTTTATATCTCTTTCTTTCTCATGTATTTTTTTTAGTTTTTCTCTTTATTTGATCAAATTGTTTGATAAATACTTTATAGATTTTCAATTCCAAAAAGTTTTTTTAGTGCTTGCTCAAATTCTAAGAGAACAATCGCATGTATGATTAAAAAGTCATACATGATTATATATATATAATAAAAAAAAGCCATACACTTCAAAAGTAAAAACTTATATTAGTTACTATTTTTTTTCTTTGTTTCACATTACTCCTAGTTCTACTCTTAGGTGTGTTAATATTCTTCTTTATCATATATTTTTATTTAATAGATAATACATAAATATAATAAGTTATTATTTAATTATATTTGTTGTATTACTAATCTTTAAACTATTAATAACTTTTTTATATTGATGGGAATGACGAGAATGGCTCACAGACGAGTATAATGCTACAGACGACCCATACCCCCATGATGAGATAAATATTGCCACGTCATTGACGAACGCACCAAAATGATTCAATGCCAGCAGTAATACCTCGAGCGGTTACGACGCCAGCTGGGTAGACCGTTGGAAACATATTAAAGAACCATTACTCGGCCAGGAGCACCATTAAGCCAGGAATTAATGCCGCAACGGCTAGACACCAAAAAAAAGGTATATAAAGGAGAAGGACCATCCACATAAAGGGGACACAATTGCATAAAGAACAAAGTAATTCCCTTATAAAAACTCTATTTTCTTTTTGGGCTAACTTTGGCATTGGAGGTGTTGTGGCCGGCACCACACCGGTGACCGAGTAAAGGAACTTGTCTTATTCGCAGGAGTGACACAGTTATCGTCTGGACGGACTCCCACCGACTGGTGTTCATCTGGACGAACCTTCCTCAACTGACGATATTCTGCTTCAACATATATTATTGTACAATATAGTTGTGTTATATATTGAATTGTATTTAGAATACTACTTTAGATTATTGTATATAATATGGAAGTTGTATGTACAAGAAAAAAAAATTATTTTATTTTTTATTTACTCCCATGACAAATTTCTTGCTCTATTGTTGTTGAATCTCCTAAAAAAAAAAATCCTAGAGTCACTGTTGGCCTTAAGGGCGAGATTTTCCTTTTCTATTTCGGTTTGGATGGAGGATGTTACTCCAGATCTTTTCATTGCTTTGTTCGTGATTTGTCAGCTATCAAATAAAATACCCAGGTGGGTTGTTTCTCCAAAAAAAAAAAAAAAAAAATCTCTTCCATATCAATACTTCTCTTTCGAATAATAATCAATTAATTACTATAAGGTACTATTCTTCACTGGTAATGAAAGTGCAGCCAACTTGCTGACCATCGAGTCAAATTCAATAACCGAACTCCCACCTTCTTCAATGGCCTCAAGTGCGACCCCACGCAACTCAGCTGCTCGTTTACACTCGACTCGCTCCTGACTCACCAAATCAACTAAAACTCGTGACAACTCGTCCGGGTCAGGCACAAATTTTCTACCTTCGCCGACCCTTATTGCTACCTTTAACTCGTCCACCAATAAACTATCATTCACAAATTGGTCAGCTCCCAATGGCCACGTCAGCAGTGGCACCCCAGCTATTATCCCCTCAAGGACCGAGTTCCATCCACAGTGAGTCAAGAACGCGCCCACGGCTCGGTGGCTTAGTATCAAAACCTGTGGAGCCCACCCTTTAATGACAAGGCCTCTCCCAGCGACACGATCCTCGAATCCTTGTGGAACGGTGTTGTTATCACCGTCCACGTATACTTCTGTGGGCTCCTTTACCACCCAAACAAACTGGACCCCACTTTTCTCTAACCCAAATGCAAGCTTCTCCTTCTGATTATCGTTCAATAGAGCTTGACTCCCAAAGCACACGTACACAACCTTGCGATCTTCACACGTGTCAAGCCACGATAAAATCTCTTCTACTTTCACTGAACTGGACCCACCTCTCTGATTAGGCCCAGATGGGAGTAATGGTCCTACTGCCCAGACACGATCATGCCCCATATCTTTTTTCAAATTTTCCAAATAAACCCTTTCCAACTCGTTAAACGAGTTGATAACGAGTCCCCAACTCGCCATGTTAGCGCGAAACGCATCTTTGATGAATTCAGAATCTAGGTTTGCTTCAACGAAGCTACGATAAAGGGGAGAGAGTTTCCACCAAGGGTATTTCGGGGAACTAGGAATGTTGGGGAGCAAAACGGCCTCGTTTTCATCACTAGGGTTTTCTCTCCTAGGTAGGTCACGCCAGAGAGAGTACATGACAGACAAGGCCATAGCACCAGAGGGCGAGAACACGATACGATGAATACCCAGTTCACATGCGAGTCGATGAGTCCAACCTAAGAACATGTCGGATATTATAGCCGCAGGTGGTGAAGGGTGGGATTTGAACCATTGTGTTATGGGGTCGTAGAGTTCACTTAAACAGCATATCATGGCTTCGAAAGAAGTGGGGGCTAAGTCTTTGGTGTTTTCTAGGCCTTGTGGGATTGAAGGGTGTGTGGGAAATGGGAGGACGAGGGTGTTGATGGAAGCTGGGTGAGTGGAGAGAAGAGAGTCGAGGAGATGGAGGTTCTTTGGGGTGGTTAGAATGGTGATGGTGAAGCTATGGAGGACTAGTTGGTGGGTTAGGTCTAAGAGTGGTATCATGTGGCCCTGTGCTGGGTATGGGAAAATGAGGAGGTGGGCATTGTTGCCTGATGAGATAGTCATTCTGGTTTCTGTAAAGTTGTTAATAACTTAACGTAGGGAATGTACAAAATAGAAGTTATATATAGAGAGAGAAAAGATAGTGTTTGCATAAAGCTTTTCTTTTCTTTTTCTTTTTTTCTTTTTTTTAAAAAAATTTTATTATTATTTATTTTAAGGGAAAGTTTCAACCTACTCCCAGAATCCACCACTCCAGAATCTTCATTTCATAATTTATGATTAAACTTCAAATCTCGTTTCATAATTTATGATCGAACTTCAAATCTCATATTTAATAGAGTTAAATGTAATAAGAGCTGTTAAAAATACTGAATAAGTGTATTGTATTTCTCAAATAATATAATATACATGAGTGTCTTTATATAAGAGGTAAAGTGTGCAGTACAAGTAAGTATGCAGTACAAGTAAGTATGCTATACAAATCAACAAGATGAGCTTAAAACCCACATACCCTAATACACGTTAATAGCTCCCCTCAAACTCAAGGTGGATGTAAAACCAACTTGAGATTGTCAACCAAAGTACAAAGGCGTCCCTTAGGATGTGACTTAGTGATAATATCTGCAAGTTGATCTTTAGAGGAAATTGAAATCAGCTTGAGAGTACAATGGACAATATAATAACGGATAAAATGATAATCGATCTCGATGTGTTTAATCCATTCATGAAAGACATCATTGTGAGTAATATGAATGACACTCTGGTTGTCACAATAAGGAGAAGTAGGAGAGGATGTGGACACACCTAAGTTTTTGAAAAGCCATCGTAGCCAAAAGAACTCAGATGTGGTATCGGCAATGGCACGATATTCTGCTTTAGTATTGTAGCAAGCCACATGAGTTTGTTTCTTGTTTTGTCAAGAAATTAGAGAAGAGCCAAGTAGAAAGCAATAACCAGTGGTGGACCTGTGATTAGTGGGATCTTCTGCCCATTCAGTATCAGAAAATGCATGAAGAACAAGAAGAGATTGAGCAGAGTAGAAAAGACCATGGAAGAGAGTGCTTTTTAAGTATCGAAGAATGTGCAAAACAGCAGCATAGTGAGTCGATTGTGGAGTGAATAGATATTGGCTCACCTAGTGAACAACATAGAAAATGTTTGGACAAGTGACAATGAGATAAACTAGGCTGCCAATCAAGCATCTGTAAAGAGAGGGATTAGACAATAGTTTCCCTGCTGAGGGAGTGAGATGCACATTAAACTCAACTAGAGTGTCAATAGTCTTGCTATTAGTGAGTCCAACTCGAGACAAGAGTTCAGAGGCATACTTGGCTTGAGTAATATAAAATCCATCTGTAGAATGAGTAATTTTAGGACCCAAGAAGTAGCTGAGATGTCCAAGATCTTTTATCTCAAATTGCTGACTAAAAACATTCTTGAGTTCTTGAATGCTACTAAGGTCATCACTAGTTATAATCATATCATCCACATAGAGGAGAAGTAAAATAGTGTCTTTGTTAGTGCGACGAAGAAATAAGGCAGAATTATAATAATTGGCCATGTAACCCAAGCGAGAGATGGTAGAGCTGAATTTGGCAATCCAAGCTCGTGGAGCTTGTTTAAGGCCATAAAATGCACGTCGAAGGTAACAAACATTGTTTGATTCAATAGAGAGACCAGAAGGAGGTTACTTATAAACTTCTTCACTTAAATCCCCATTAAAGAATGCATTTTTGACATCCATCTGAAAAATGTCCCATTTACTAGCAACAACAACAACTAAGAAGGCACGAATAGATGAGTTGTGTAAAATCTTTTGCAACAAGACGAGCTTTGTAGCGCTTAATGGACCCATCAGAGCGAGTCTTAATCTTGTAAATCCACTTGCAACCAACCACAGATTTCCCAGGGGGGAGAGTCACCAAATCCTAAGTATGGTTTTTAGATAATGCATCAAGTTTCTCTTTCATTGCAATATGCCATAAAGGGTCAGTAGAAGCCTCACGATAGGTGTGAGGCTTGTGCAATGTAGAAAGGTCAGTGTAATAATGATAGTCAAGTAAATGTACAAAAATGGATCTTACCCGAGTTGAGTAACAAGGTGGAATGTCTTGTGCAAGATCTTCAAGTAGAGCAGGAGCAGAGGGCCCAAGCTCAAGTTTAGATAGCTCGTCTTTAACCTGTTCACCTTCCACCTGTTCATTAAAGGGTGAACTAGGAAAGGGATCAAAGGTATCTAGTGGTTAGACAGAGAAGTGTATAGGAGAATCAGGAGCAACCACAGGAGGATTAGGAGCAGCTACAGAAGGAATATGTGCTTCATTTGGAAAAAGATCTAAGACAGAAGAGGAAGATAGGGAGGCATAGAAGTGAGAGAGCTCGACAAAGGAGCGATGTTCCCAAAAGACAACATTGCGGGAGATAAAAGAAGATGAAAGACAAGATCATAACACTGCTACCCCTTTCAAGTTTCGTCATAGCCAAGAAAACAACAAAACCTTGACCGAGACTCAAGTTTGTTATGCTCATATGGCTGAAAAAGAACGAAACAATCTAAACCGAATGAGCGAAGGTGGTGATAGTCTGGAGGTGACCCAAAAAGGCGCTCATATAGAGTTTGATTTTGGATAACAGGACTAAGAATGCGATTTATAGCATGAACAGTATGAAAAGTAGCTTTGCCCCAAAAAGGAGCAGGAACTTTGGCAGAGAGAAGGAGAGCACGAACATTGTCAAGAATATGACGAAGTTTTCGTTCGGCTTTACCATTTTACTAAGAGATATCTGGACAAGTTAGTTGATGAACAGTGCCATAGGAATGCAAAATTGCTTGGAAAGCATATTGAGTGTACTCAAGAGCATTATCAGATCGAAAATTTTTGATACGTTTGGAAAATTGAGTTTAAACCATTTTTGCAAAATTAAAATATACTTGCAATAATTCAGAACGATGTTCCATATGAAAAATCCAGCTATAGTGGGAATAATTATCAACAAAGACAACAAAATATCGAGATCACCAATACTAGAGACAGAGGAAGGCTTTCAGACATCAAAATGAATTAGGTCAAAGATATCAGTGGACATTGATTCACTAGTATTGAAAGGCAAAGTTGCCTCTTTTCCTAACTGACATGAAACACAATTAAAATTTTCTATAGACACTGAACCTAACAAACCTCTAGAAGCCAAGTGTTGTACCCGAGAGGAAGATGCGTGACCAAGTTGAGCATGCCAAAGTGCAAGGGAAAGAATAGAAGAAACTGCAGCAGCTGTAGCAACAAAAACATGAGCAACAAGTGGAAGACGAAGGTTGTCTACAGGAAACATACGCCTAACTCTAGGACTTGTCCTAAGCTCCTGTCCTGTCCTCAGATCCTACATAATACACCAAGAATAATCAAAAATAATGCAATGACCCAACTCAGCTACTTGTCCCACAGAGAATAAATTGTAAGAAAGGTCAAGACCATTAAAGACCCCAGGAACCAAGAGGTTGGAGGTTGAAAGGAACCTATATTATGACCAGACATTGTGGAACCAGTTGCTGTGCGAATATTAAGAGGGTGTGGCGCAGGTTTAAGGTCAGAAAATAAGGACGAGTGCAATGTCATGTGATTGCAACAAGTAGAATCCATAAGCCAAAAGGAAAGAAACATACCAGATAAAGCTGAGAGAGTAAAGGAATAAGATGCAATACCAACCATACAAATGACATTAGCGATGATGTTTTTAAGGTCATGGGCAAAAATGGTGATAGTGTGTCCTGAAGACTTACACTATGCAAAGATAGGAGCCATTGGTTGGATACTCTCAGTGTTAGCAACAGTAGCAGCAGAAATTGAAACAACTGATTTGTTGCGATGATAGCAAGTCTCAATATTATGGCCAAAACGTTTGCAAAAGTTGCAAAATCGTTTATTGGATTGTCGGCGACGATTATTGTAATAAAAAGAAGACTTGTCCTTATTCTTTATTTAGAAGCAAAATATGCAAAAAATGGACTACAAAAATGAAATCTACGCGAAAAACTAGGTAAGAAGCACCTGGACTGCAAAAAATCAACTCTATGGATGGCATAAACGGCTGACTTTTAGATGACGTGGCAGTGATGACATCACTAAGGATTGATGTGGCGTAGATGACATAGCTGACGTCAGTAGGTGCAGATCTGGCACATGTAAGTGCGTGGCAACGCGTGGCAGTGCGCAAAGAAGAGTGACGGCGCATGGCAGCGCGTGGAGATACTGCCGAGACTTTTAGCAGCACATGAGTGGTCCAATGGAGACGAATTTTCACAGGTGAGTAGATCAGAAAGTTTCCTTTCTGGTGGAGTGACTTGTGGTCTGATTGGAGAAGCGGAAGCAGTGGTGGCGGCAAGGCAGTGGTCTTTGATGTACTGTAGTCGCGGTGGTGGCAGTGGTGATTCTGACAACGACAGCTGTAGTGAAAGACACCCAAGAAGACAAGATTGCTTGAGAACAACACACCCTAGGATTAGAGCAGTGGCTCTAATACCATGTTAGTGTATTGTGTTTTTCAAGTAATATAATATACATGAATGTCTTTATATAGAAGGCAAAGTGTGCAGTATAAGTAAGTGTGCTATACAAGTAAACAAAGTGGGGCTTAAAGCTCACATACCCTAATACGCGTTAACAAGTGCCCTTGATATTATGTTCTGATTCACATTGTGTGATTGAAACTAAAAGATTGAAAATATGTACAAAGAATTAAGATGAAAAATTAAGATATATATATATATATATATATATATATATACATACACTAATCTATTTGCAATATTCTACAAGATAGTGGGGTGAGAATAATATGAACTAATTGTAAATTCATCTTTGAGAGAGAGAGAGAGAGAGAGAGATAGCGTGGTTGAAGAAGAATAAAGGTTGGGAATGGGGTGCGAGCATATATTTGTGGCGTCTTAAAAGCATATCATTCTCTCAATTTTTCTGAGAGAACTAGCGATGCAAGTGTTATGCATTCAGAATCTAATTAGTAGTACTGTTGACACGTTGCCATCAAATTCAATGTATAAACGACTTTTCTCGTGAGAAAGACTAGAATGAAAAACAAAGCCATATAATTCTTGCAAGTTTTAGCCATGCAAGAAGAGTAATATGACACTTGTTATAAGACATTAGAGCACTAGCACCAACTGTGCTATACTGAATGCCATTTTTTCACACCAAAACTTATTCTATTTATTTTACCACACCACTTTACAATACAAACTATATCACATCTTCTATTTTAACATTCTATCATATTAAAATAATATAACCAACACATTAAAATAATATAAAAAACAGTTTATTAAAAATATCCATTCCTCACTCTCTCTCTCTCTCTCTCTCTACGTCTAAATCTCTCTTCCAGTTTTCTTCCAATTCATATCCCTCCCCTCTCTCTCTCTCTCTCTCTCTCTCTCTCTCTCATGCTCAAATCCTAGAAATGAAAAAAAGAAAACACCACCTCTAGATCTGTAACCACCTTGCAAAAATAAAAAATAAAAATAAAAATAAAAAACCATCGTTGGCCTCCTTTTTCTCTCTCTACCAAATCTGTAACTCACGTCCTCTCTCTCTCTCTCTCTCTCTCTCTCTCTCTCTCTCTCTCTCACATCAAATAAATAGTTTAAAAAATTTAAATAAATGAGAGGTACTACGTTTACAATAATTTCACAACAAATTATAGGTGGTTAGTTGTTATTGGTTCAAATTTGAATATAACACTAAGATTACTTTTTTGCCCCAACAATAACACCCAATAACAACCTGCCACTTAGAATTTGTTGTAAAAATGTTGTGGACATATCATTTCTCTAAATAATTAGAATTAAAACTTATTTTTAAAAAATTAATTAAATAAAAACTAAAAACTAAAAAATAAAATAATTAAATTTTGTTTTTCTTAAACTTTTTTTTTTATGGACAAACATTTTTTTATTATACAATGTTTAGCATTTCATAACTACTGGGGACACCCAATAATGGTGGATCAGCATCTTATGAGGGCATCCAAGTGAGATAGAGGAAGGAAGAAAGTGATGAGAAGATTAAACCAGCGATAGAGCAGATCGAGTGATGGTGGGCTTGGTGGCCAAGCTTCACACAACCAAACCCCATGGACGCCGCCAGCAACCATCACAAGCCACAATGGATGGCTCACTCTCTCCTTTCATGGGTTTCTCTATACTAAGCCCAATTCTCTCTCAAGTTCAGCCAAGCCTGAACCTCAAGAGCACAACCACCATACACAGTAACGCAGGTCAACGTTGTCTCCACCACTGATGGCCATCTTTCTCTCTCTCTCTCTCTCTCTCTCTCACACACACACACACACACACACCATTTATGGCACTGAGCCTATTTTGTTTGGTTTTTTCCTTTGGTTGATTTGGTGATTATGTTATGAAAGCTTAAGGATTTCTTTTGGGTTTGGGAAATGAGGGCTTGTAGATCCGTGGGTTTTGATGTGTGCCTTGTTGAAGTTGCTTGTGTTTTTTGGAATAAGATTTTAATTTGATTTTTAATTTTTTTAGTGTTTGTTTGTGTAAATTTGTGATTTACAATTATGTTTTATGTTGGCTTTATTCCATGACAAAATTTGTTGTATTTGCATTAATTTTGTTCCTTGTATTCTGTAGGATTTTATTGTATTGGATTTAGTATTAAGTTGATGAAGAATCGAGCATGAAATGAAGAATCAATGCAATTTCGCCACTAACTCACAAGAAGCTCGTGAGTAAAGGTTCCCACGAAAAGGGCATATAAGAAAGGAAGCTGAAGAGTCATGTTAGGCTGTCAGTTTCACGAGTGTCTTGCGAGAAGGGCCAACCCGTGAGGTACCCACGAAACTCTCTGCCTAGAGGATTTTAAGTGTGACTTTCTTACCCTTCACCCATAGTATATATACCCTCATTACCCACAAATGTAGACAAGACTATTCAAAGAGAAAAACCCTAGATAGGTTTTCTACAACATAACACACCTATCTTTTAGAGAGAGAGAGCTACTCATCCTTAGCGAGAAATCATTATAGCCTCTTCTCTTTCCCTCTCCCATTGTCATACCTTGAGAGGAGATTTGTACCCAAACACAACCCACGCCTTTTCAGAGTGTAGAGTGTGTTTTGGAGCTTGGGAAGTTTTAGGGATTAGCCAAAAGAAGCCAGTAAGGCTTGGTCAATGCAATTGGGCATGTTGCAGGATCTAGAAAGCTGAGAAGACATGACTCCGAGAAGTTCGTTGGTAGCAGGAGCTTGGAGGGCTCAAGTACATTGGGTAGACTAGGTTTGGAAGGTCTTTTGTTATTCATGTACTCCAACTTTATTCTCTAGTGGATCGATTTTCACTTGGAGGGTCACGGAGACGTTTTTCGCCGAGTTCTTCAGTTTCCTCTTCGATAAAACATCTTGGTGTTATCTTGTGTTTGCATCTCTCTTCCCTTACTTTTATGTTTTAAATTTATTGTTTGTTGTTTATATTCATGCACTAGAATAGTATCGGTTCTTTGCACACATTTACTCTTGTTCTGCACTTTGATTAAGTAAGAGTAAAAACAATCTAGCCGTAATCTAAAATTTGGGGTCTAAACAAGCTTGTGTGTTTTTTAACACAAATCTAAGAGCTTTCACGTGGTATCAGAGTAGGTACAATTGTTTTGGTTTTATTACTTGAGTGTGATACTTGACCCCTTGTGTGTTTTGCCATGGATAGTGCTTTGTATGCTTCTATGGTTGTTTTGGATGTTGTTGAGTGAAACATGGCATGTGTTTGTGAAAATGCCTCTATGAGTGTTAATACTCATAATTGTGATGACATGTTACATGAATCTATGGGTATTGTTGAAATTTCAAATGTCAAACTCTTAAAGAAAAAGTTTAAGAAGTTTCATAAGAATTTGAGCAAGTTCACTAGTGAAAATGATGATTTGATTGCTAAGCTTAATGAATCCAACAAATTGGTTGAGAAGTATAAGAAATTTGCTGAAAATTCTTTTGAAAAGATGAAAGAGTTTGAATGTTTGAATGTGGATTTGGATGCTAAACTTGTTTTGTCTAACAAACTTGTTGATGATCTTAAATGTGAAAATGAATCTCTTAAGATGCATGCTAAGTGTTTGATTTCTGAACCTATTCTAAAAAGGAAGAAAAAATTTGTTGCAATAATGTTGTGTTGCCCGATTTTGTGCCTATTGTGAATTCTACCTTTAAAGACAAATTGGTGTACATTCCTCCACACAAAAGAAACCAAAAAGTGGAGAGAAAGGCTCTTAAGCCTAAGCCTTCGTTTAGGTCTCATCCTATGGATTTGAGTGGATCTAATTTTGTTCCTACTTGCCACCATTGCGGCGTGATCGGTCACATAAGACCACAATGTTCCATGTTGAAGAGAGAACAAAACCATGTTGTTAGATCCCTCCCTAAAAAGCCTAGTGGACCTAAACCCATTGTTTGTCACCATTGTAGTGCCTTTGGTCATCTAAGACCTCATTGCTCTAAGTTTCAAGCTCTTAAAAGAATCAAAAGAAAAGAGAAACCTGAGCTTTTTGGAAGTTGTGCTATGAAAGCAAAACCGAATTTAGCGGAAAATTGTATGTTGTTGAAACAATTTGTTAATGCTCTTACCTCCTTGTCTATGTGCATCTCCGGTTCTCAGTCTTCCAACCCTCGTCTCACTTCTCATGAGACACTTATTCTAAGCAATCATTCTGTTTGAATGAGGAAGGGTTCCTATGGTTGAGCTTATGCTCTTTTTAATCCTTGATCCAATTCTTTCAATCTTTGTAGGATCCTTTATGCATTAGATGCTTCATTATCATGCATTTGTGCATCTTGAATTTCTTTATATGCATTGTTTTTGCATTTGATCTTACTTTTATTGCTTTGTTTTGGTGTGAATAAAAATCCAAAAACACATAAAAAGTGAAAATTTCAAAATTCAAAAAGTTTGATCGTATATGTTTGAGCACATTTCACATGTAAGTCTGGCCTAGTACCTTCGTACTAATGGCGTAGTGCATTTACGACCTTAGTTTGTTATGTATGCATATTCTTTAAGTGTGAGCGACATCTAAAAATCTACGTTTGATTGTTGTTTATAGATCTTCAAGCTTGTCATGAATGATTGGTCAATAGTCTTGCTTGATCTTGATATATGCGTAGACTTGTGCCTATATATCTCCTCACATTTTTTCTTTTTCAAAAGAGCTCTACAAATGTCAATCTCTAAAAAAAAAAAGAGCTGAAAAAGTCTTGCTTCGAAAACTAGTTTGACTAGGAAAAGGTGGAGCAAATATGTATTAAAATGTATGGTGCCAAAGTTAAAGGCTTATCTGTCCAAAATATATGAAAAAGTTCATGGCATCGTTTCTTAAGAATTTGAGTTGTATTTGATCAAAAGTATGAAAAATGGAAGCCAAATGAAAAGCTTTCAATCATATGTAGACACATTGGTGAGAGGTCATATATGTTCATTTTTACAAGTGAGATAGGTTACTTGATTTCGTACTAATTGTGTATAACCTAATTGAATTAATCATTGAAGCTTCATACTAGACTATGGATTAGTTCATACTTGATCCACACACACAATACACAAGTTTAATTTTCAATAAATGCCTATTTCATTTATTGAATTAATCATTGAAGCTTCATACTAGACTATGGATTAATTCATACTTGATCCACACACACAATACACAAGTTTAATGTTTAATGAATGCCTATTTCATTTGTGTGTTGTACATGTTCAAATGTGATGTGTGTGCACTCAAACATATATGGATCAAATCAAAAAGATTTTTGTTCTTTTTATTTGCTTTTGGAAGTGATTTGTATCATTCATGTTTTACAAAGTTTTTGAAGTTGATTTTATGTGAAAAACATGTTTTCTAGGTGTTTTCGCGACTTATTTCACGAGTAAGCTCATTCACGAGTTTTGACAGAGAGTTTCGCAAGTTACTCGCGAAAAGGGTCTACCCGCAAAAATTCCTAGCTACCCGTAAAAATTTCCAGTATATATACTGGATAGTATATATACCCTCATTATCCACAAAAGTAGAGGAGGCTATTCAGAGAGAAAAACCCTAGATAGGTTTTCTACAACACAGCACACCCATATTTTAGAGAGAGAGCTACTCATCCTTAGTGAGAAATCATTATAGCCTTTTCTTATTCTCTCTCTCATCGTCATACCTTGAGAAGAGATTTGTATCCAAACACAACCCACACCTTTTCAGAGTGTAGAGAATGTTTTGGAGCTTGGAAAGCTTTGGAGATTTCCTAAAAGAAGCCGGTGAGGCTTGACGGATGCAATTGAGCGTATTGCAGGATCCGAAAGCCTAGAGAAGACATGACTTCAAGAAGTCCATTGATAGCAGGAGCTTGGAGGACTCAAGTACATTGGGTAGACTAGTCTTGAAGGGTCTTTTGTTATTCATGTACTCCAACTTTATTCTCTAGTAAATCGATTTCGATTTAGAGGGTCGTGGAGAGGTTTTTTGCCGAGTTCTTCGGTTTCCTCTTCGATAACACGTCTTGGTGTTATCTTGTGTTTGCATCTCTCTTCCCTTACTCTTGTGTTTTACATTTATTGTTTGTTATTCATGTTCATGCACTAGAGTAGTATCGGTTCATTGCGCACATTTACTCTTGTTCTGCACTTTGATTAAGTAAAAGTAAAAGCAATCTAGCTGTAATCTAAAATTTGGGGTCTAAACAAGCTCATGTGTTTTTTAGAACAAATCCGAGAACTTTCAATTTGGATAGAAAATCTTGATTTCCTGGGAAATTTTGAATGCCCAAATGTTGTATTTTAAGTATTTTGGTTGTTGGGTTTGCTTATTATTGTGGTGTGTTTCTTGGGAAAATTTTCAGTTTGGTTACCCAAAAAATGCTGGGAATTTTTTTTTTTTTTTTCTGGCTGGAATCATTTGAATTTTTGCTTCAATTTGTCATTTTTTAGTGTTTCTTTGGAAAGAAATTCTTGGGGGAAATTTTGAATACCCAGAAAATTATAAATACTATAAAAGAAAAATATTATCAAAGATTTATTTTAATTTATTTCAAGTTTAGTTAATGATATTGAATAGTTGATAACATATGTCACCATTTAATTGTTTCAACTAGCAATGTGACAGTATGTTGTGGCACTTGATAGATACGTCAACAAACCACTAACGGAGGGGCTGCTTTTGCTAGCAGAGGTAAATTTTGGGGTGTAAAATCTAATTTTTCAAACTTCAATGTAAAATCCAAGCAATCCCAAACGTTAGGGGTGAACTTTGCAATTTACCCTTTTTTAGATTAGAAGTTGAACATCATTTATTATAAAATTTGCTTCAATTTACCTGGAAAAAAAAAAAAGGAATAGCGTTCAATCAAAAACAAATATAAAAATAATAATTATACCCTTAAGTTCATGGAAGTAATAAAATATTCGTCAATTCATTTAAGAAATAGTTTCATCTTCTAAATTATATTAATTTTAACAATTTATATTTATGCTTTTTTTCATCTCATATAATTAAAGTTGATTCCTCCAATATTATAACACAAGATAAGTATCAAACTTTGATCATAAAATAATCTTTTTTTTTTAAAAAAAATTGAAAATTCATGGCATTGCATTGATATTAACTAGTTAGGAAAAAGAAGAGAACTTTTGGTAAAATTACAAATGATGACTGCATCAGCACTATCATAATCTTAGTCTTATCTAGTATTAATTATATTTAAATCTCTTTGCTTCCTTAATGTTGGGGACATTTTTGGGACAATGGCCCAATCTCCTCTCGGGTTTTTTAAAAATGATTATTTTTAGAGAGTTAAGCTCAAAATTTTAAATGCGTGAGAATAAAAAGGCTAATGGTTCTTTAAAAAGAGAGAAATCAAAATTGCAATGAAACAAATGCAGAAAAAAATGCTTAGAACATTAGGTGGTAAACTTTTCTTTATGGATAGTAGGAAGAGGAATTTGAGAGAGATGCTGACAAGGAGAAAGAAGACTCTTTGGTATCACTATTTTCACACATAGGCCTCAGAATCATGTAACTCTTTGATGGCTGAATGACCTTTTGTTCTAAAGTTGGAGTTTTAAGGGTAGAATGAGGTTAAATCTGTTTGAGCTAATGGAGGCCTCTTATATTGAGTTTTGGGTGTCCCCAAGGACTTGTTTTTGGTTAATAGAAGAAGTTTTGGACCCTAAGATGTTAAATAAAGAGAAATTTTCAAATTTTCATTTGTTTGGGCAAAGCAAATAGCTTGTTTTTTTGCATGATTAGGGAAAGGTTTAGACTAAGCCTCACTGGCTACTCATCCCTAGTTAATTTAGGTCCTTTGGAGGCTAAACTTAGTTGTTGCTATCAAGTAAGATCAATAGGGGGCTAGCTATGCTCTAGAGGCCAAACTGCTTAGGTGAGAAAGTCAAGCCACACACAACAAGAGTTTAGGACCTCTATTTGGGTGTAAATTTTGGATACTAGACTCTTTCCATGAGCCTTTGGTGCTACTAGTGTATCAGCCCACTTAGCAACACACACAAGCTTGACTCATGCAAAAGGTCCAAAAGAGTCGACTCATATCCTCCAAAAAAGACAGGGTTTAGCTAATGGAGCTACTAAGGACTTATTTGGTTTAGAGGAGTTTTGAGTGATATGATCCAAAACTCATAACTGATTTATCAAAACACATGGGACCCACACAAATTTTTTTATTTGGCTTGATTTTCACATTGTGTTTCCATCACTCAAAACTCACAAATTTTGAGTTAGAGTGATGGAAATAGGAAACAACAAATGGGTGTTTTCAATTTTTGAGAATTGAGTTTTAGTGGCATTTTTGTAAAATTAAGCAAAGAATGGGACCCACCCGTAGACTTGTCCCATCAAGCAACCTATTCTTCTCTTTTTCTGTTCTCCTTCTTCATTTTTTTTTTCTTTTACCCAGAGCTCTCTCTTTTCACTAACCCAAAGCTCTCCTTCTCTTTTTTGTGGCATCAGAGAGAAAGCAAGACCAGAGATTGGAAGCTTCGCTAGCGATAGGGAATTCGAGAGACAACATTGTACTGAGCCCAAGCTTGATCGTGAGACACGCGGATCTTGAGATTGGAAGCTTCAATGGTGACAGGGGATTCGAGACTTGATGCTTTCTATCTCCCAATGTGATGAGACCTGATGCTTTCTTCTTCTTCTTTTCTTGTACTTCTTTCTTTTTCTTTCCTTTTTTCTCTTTTGTTTCTTTTCTTCTTCAAGTTGGGTTTTTGCTCTTAGTTTCTTCTCTCTTTTCTTTTTTCTTTTCTTTCTTTCTTTCTTCTTCGCTCTGGTTTCTTCTCTTAGCTGCTTCTTTTTTTTTTCTTTTTTTTTTTTTCCTTCATGCGGTGATGGCAAAGATGGCTGAGTTTGGGTCTCCAATCTAAGGATTTGGGTTTGGGTTTCTTGTTGTGGTTGTGGTGGTTTGAGGCTTGGGCTGTGGTGGAGTTTGTTCACTTGGATTTTTTGGTGGAGATTGTGGTTCTGGTTGAGGGTTGTTGGTGGGTTTGGATTTTTGATTCATTCAGATTTTTTGGTGGAGGTTGTGGTTGTGTTGCGGGCTGTTGGTGGTGGTGGTTGTGGTTGTGGTTGTGGATTTCTGGGTTTGTCGTTGGTGGTGGTGGACCTTGGTTGATGGTGGTGGATGAAGGGTTTGTCGTTGGTGGTGGTGGAGTTGGGTTTCAGTGTAGCTGGGTTTGAAGAGCAGAAAATAAAAGGGACACGAGTGGCAACCATATTCTTCTGTGTAGTGTCAGTGGGTGGGTCCATCATTTTGGCAAAAAGTGGAGTTAAAAACTGAAATACATGACTAAGTTTTGTGACCAAACAAAAGTGTTGGATTTTTTGAGTGATAGTGGAGTTTGAGTTATGAGTTATGGGTTTTGAGTTTGAATTATAAAAACTGAGTACTGAGTTATGAAAACTGAGTGAGTCCTAAACCAAACGAGCCCTAACTCTTTTGGGAACTAGTAACACATAAATCATGTCACATGCTCTCTCAATTCCCCCATTAGTTCACAAGGGCTTGGGTCATGCAAGAAATAAATAGAATAAAATAAATACATTAATTAGGCCCGCAAGGTTGTCGAGCTCAATCAGGTCTATTATCAAATTATATAAAAGAATAGCTCACAAGAATACAAGGGGATGGCAAGATTGTAAAATTCAATGGAGAGGTTTGTGGGCAATATAAATTTTACAATGAAAAAAAGAGATGGCAAGATTGTAAAATTCAATACAGAATCGTCTATATACGAAGTCGTTCTGAAGGATCAAGCCGTTTTCTTCGAGATTATATGGTGTCATTTGATGGTTGATGTTACTTCCTATCCTGCTGTAATGTTTGAAGTCCATGAGCCACAAAACTGTATGGTTGATCTTATGGGTGCTGATGCACTGTTTCTGGAGCCTACATTAAGTCCAAGGGCTCAATTGATTGTCAACGTTATAAAGCCACGCCGGAAAGTTTGGGCCTATCAAAATGTTTTCTAATTCAGCGATTCCCAGGTTAAAAGGAGGAATCCAATCATATTTCACATCAAAAACAAATGACAGTGTCGTGGACACTACAGAAAAGCACAGAATTGTTAAGTGTGAGAGATTCTGAAAATGAGCTTCAGTGAAAGACACCTTCCCATCCAACGTACTAAGCATTGATGATTTTCCCATGCTTTCTGGAATGACTCTCATTTTATTTCCGGTGAGGTAAGGTTCTTGTAGGGACGAAAAGTTTCTGATAGAACCCCCCCGCGAACCATTATCAGCCAGAACTAGCGATTCTAGGCAGCTGTTAGAACATTGGGACAATCCATCCACAAACTCAGTTATCTCCCCCCAATTACGCCATTGTGCATCAGACTTCAACTTTTGCAAGTTGCAAAGTTTGGCAAATGAGCTTGGTATGATACAAGTAATGTTGTTTCCAGATAAATCCAATTTGCGTAATTTGGTCAAACTTTCCATATCAGCTGGTAACTGACCTTCAATATAATGACTGTATGAATGAACAAGCTCTCCCAAAAAAACCAAATTTGAAAATGCATCTGAAATGGTACCTCGAAGGGAATTGTAAGCAATGTTGAGGATTGAAAGACCACTCAAATTTGACAACCAGTGAGAGTGAGGTATTGAGGAGTCCAACATGTTACGAGAGAGATCGAGGACTGTAAGAAATGTGAAGTTGATGGAGGAAATTGAGTAATAGACTGGGGAAGCATATTAATTGCCTGTAGCGTAGGAAGACCAACAAGCCACTCAGCTTTTGGCTTCCGATCTTTTATAAGGAGTAAACTCCATGATTGGGAATCGATAGAAATTAAGGTCAAGATATTGCAGTTTTGATAAATTCCCGAGATGGGGAGGAATAACTCCCGCAAACAATGAGAAAGAAAGATTGAGATATTTTAAATTTTCAAGGGAACCCAAGAACTTTGTACCGGCGTTTCCATTAAAATTTTTTGGCGTAGGTCCAAGGAACTCAAATGCTATAAATTGAGTAGAGAAGGACTTATCTTACCCCCAAAGCTTGACTTGTTGAAAATCTCTCTCCTCATCACTATAGTTGCTAAACTAAAATGGATTTCTGAGGTCAAGCTTGACAACATGTGATGTACTGTTGTCACAGCCAACATCAGTCAATTAACGGCGATATTCAGCAACTCAAGAAGAGAGGCGGCCTGATGGATCTGTGAGATCTTTGAAGCTAAGAAAAGCATTCTTCTTCATCTGTGAGCATCTGAAAGTGAGGTTGCTGGTGCTTGAAGCGTGTTTAACAACTTCTGTGTATGTAGTTCCCAGGAGACACAAGCAAATAGTCAAGCCGTGTAGATGAGAACTGGCGCTGAAGATGTCTAACCATTCTACTGATGAATTACTTGGACATCAAAGGATCTTAGTTTGTCGACCTGTTTTGTGGAGGATTCTTGAGCTGTTATGCCAAATCAATATATAATGGAAACTTCATTGATTGTCTAGGAAGCACGGGCACGGATTCAGGTGCAGGTGCAGTGAGGTGACTCGATAATTTTTGAAAAAGTAGTATGAAAATGCCACAAGATACGTTTATTAATAAATTATTAAAAATATTTTTATTTATATTTTTTATATATTGCGAAGCATATTTTTTTATATAATAATAAATATATACCAATTTATAAGCAACAGTATAGATAATAAAATTTTTTAAATCCATATCATAATTTAAGATATTAATCTTTTTTAAGAATAAAAATATGTTAATCCTAAACTAAATATATTAGCCCTCAAAATAATAATAATAATAATATACTACCTACCACCATTTAAAACAAAAAAATGAAGATAAAAGAAAGGTTAAAAACGGAAACCCATTAAATTTTTTTAAAAAAAATTGAAAAACAAAAGTTATTAGCCATGTGGTTGGTATAGGGAGAAACAATAAAACGTAGTAGGTACTAGCCTTTCAACCCTTCACTTCACTCAGTATTAAGTTTTGACCAGGTCATGTAGGGCAACAAACTAAGAAATTAAAGGAGAGAAAACAAAGAAGATTAACAGGCATAAAAAGAAAACACTCAGACCCAGAAGCTTTTTAGAACACAAAGACGAAGAAGAAGATGAAATGCAAAAGAAAGAGATGACGAAGAGGGTGGTTTGATATTGGCCTGGTATGATTTTTCCGACCGAAATAGACGATATCATCTTGTTCGGGCCTTGTTTTGGCCCGAATAGGTGAGAATAAAAAAATAAAAAATAAAAAAAGACTCGCCATGAATGCATGTGTAGCCACGTCGACAACCGCACAACGCATCTTTGCATGTTGGGTGCGGGTGCAGTGGCCCTAGAGCACCCATGCTTCCCAGGAATGATCATTAATGATAGATCAAGAATGAATTGACCCCTTTGGTAACTTAATCTAATTAATTAGCCTAGTGAAATTAATTAAATTCAATTACATGCAATAAGCGTTGTAGTACAAACAAATCACCAATAAAACTAAATGCAGTGGAAAATAAATTTGACACCGGTGATTTGTTTAAGAATAAAAAAAACCACTGTGGCAAAACCCCACCAGGTGAATCTAAGGTCACCACTTTTAAGAATCCACTATTATGAAAACAAGCGATTACAAGTAAAAGGAATCCCAGTACCTAATACCAACCTACAAATGAACCCTTATCCCAATACCCAATTGGACTTGTAATGTAGTGATAATCTCTCATTTCAATGCACGACTCCAAGTACATGACTAACCAATTGATGCACAGATCCAAGTACGTGACTAACACACCAGCTTGAGGAAGACGTTGGTTGCAAAGTTCTTCAGTTCATCCAAACGATGAAGATCAAAAAGCTCATTGGTTACAAAACCCTTGGCGCAAAGACGCAATAACTTCTACAAAGAATATGATGAACTAGGGAAAATTCTATCTCCGGTCACAATTTGCATGCACAATCAATTTCCATTGAGTTGTATAACCTTGCATCACCTTTGACGGCCCTTATAATAATCCTTATATATGTTTAGGATTATCAGAAAAAGAAAAAAAAACCCTACACAAATACACTTGGATAAGTGTGAAAATAAATTTGAAAATCTAAATTTCGTAATTCTCAATAGATACTGTTTCTGTCGAGTAGTTGTCGAGCACAAGCATTAAACCTCGATAGATATTATCTGTCGAGCTTTAATAAACAGCACTGCTTCACTTGTTTCTTAGACAGACTTGCTTGGCTTCAATACTAGACTTGAATTCTTATTCCTTGAAGTACTAAACTCATCCTAGATCGACCCAATTACAAGTAAAGTGCGTTTTGTCAAAGGATTAGCCAATTTGCAATAACATATGTTCTAACAAGTTCCACGTATGTCCTAACAATCTTTCCCTTTGGCAATCTGTGACAAAATCACAACAAACAAATGAAGTATGAGTGAAATCATAAATCACTAAACTCAAAATCACTTATTGAGTACAATAAAATCTAATTCTAACACAAACTCTTGAAAAACTTTGCAAGAAGAGAGTTCATGGCATGATAGATTTTGACAACTTGTCTTTCTGAAGTACTTTAAACCAAACTCATCAAGGCATTTTAGTGTGAAACAGAAATAAAGGATTGCATACATAAGGAAACATGTGTATAAAGAGAGAAAAGAAACAGCACATGGAAAGATAGGTGAATAACAACATACATCATCATATGTATAAATGAGAAATAAAAGTATGATGTATGTTATCAATCAATGGTCACAAGACCGGTGTACAAAAGCATAATGTAACTAAAAAGAAAGAAAATAAAAGTATATATATCCTCACTACATCCCTCAAAAATGTCCTATGCTAACTCTCCCCCTAAATACATAAATACTCTCATCCTAAAACTACTCCCCCTTTTTGTCACAAATGACAAAGGGTAAGTCACTGAGAAGTCATCATCTCTTCATCACTAGAAGAGCTAGCGTCCTCATCCTTATCATCATCATCACCGGAACCATCATTAGCATCCTCATCCTCAGAAGCCTCTGGAGAAGGAGAGAGAGAGATGGAGACGAAGACGTGGCGAAGCCACCCATTGAGCCTGTCATTGTGCAATACGAATAACACGAGTGTTCACTTGATACAACTTAGTAGTGAATGTATCAAGGCGAGCATACATGCACTCAAATTGTGCCATAACGGCCTCAAGCATCACACCACCACTCTAAGAAAAGGGAGCAGAGGTGGATGGAAGGGAAGGGGCTGGAGGAGTCATCATCTCGGTCCATGGCCACTTTGGTCAAAGTTGGGCCTCGCTCTGTCGAACAGATGCCGTGCTAATGGCACCCATGACGGTAAAGAGATGAGAATCAAGGATAGAGATAGAAAAATGACAAATGATCCGCATGATAGCCAAAGGGAAAATGAGCTTATCACGGGTCGCCGTATCTCTCTAAACATCGATGAGAGAGAGAGAATGAAGTGAGAAGGAAATTCTATAGAGTGGTCCTCAACAAGAGATAGCAAAAAGTGAGCACGAGGCTCTGTAATGGAGTTATAGTGAGACAGTGGATGGGGAACGAATGTCATCACCATGTTTAGGAATCTTAGACCTTTTGCAAAGCCCGAGCATAAGGTGTTTTGGCGCTCACCCCATGAAGAAGGTGTCTCACAGAAAAGAGACAGAAAATCGTCCTTGGACACAGTCCTTAGACGTGGGCAAGCGGGGTAATCAGGATGTGATACCCACAGAACGTGTAGTATCTCAGAAATAATCTCTGGAATGACTACGATACGTGTACCTCTAATATGCATAGCAAACTGAGGTATAAAGGTATCAATACTGTGCATATTGGAGTAGAGCAGTATCAGAAAAGTCTGATAGAACCACATGGTGCTTCGAATGAATACCACATTTGGAGAAGCTCTCCAGGAAGTCCAGATGGGCCTTCCCATCACAGAACCAAATGTGAGCAGGGGTAGGATTTGAAGATGTCTCGGAACCAAGAGGGTTCCGAGACGGAGTGAATTTATGCTTGGGTGCCACGCACAATCTATCCAATAGAGAGAGAGAGAAGGAGGGGGAAAAAAAAAACACAATCACAACCCAGACAGATAGATAGAAAAGAAAGGATACGTATGCATGAAAAATGCATGAACATGTGACGTGCTAAAAGAAATTGCACCATGAGTTCAACCCAATCCAAACCTAGCAGCACACAATTTCAACATTCAAGCACACATCTAAATTCATGAAACATTGTGAAAATGCAAATGGAATGCAATAAATGATCATATAGCAACAAATAAGCAACACCCAACCTAAAAATTTCACAAGAATCTCGAAAGTTTTCAAAAACCCCAAAAAAATTCAAGAAAACCCAAAACCTAGGTCTAAATGCATGAAATGCATGAAGAATGAAGGATTAAGAGATCATGCCAAAGGAGAAATGCACAAGCTAGGCCAAAATCCAAGTGGGGAAGATGAAAAGAGTGAGAAAAAGAGTGTTTGGAGAGAGAGAGAGAGAGAGAGAGAGAGAGAGAGAGAGAGAGAGAGAGATAGCTTTTCTGTCGAGTGAGATATGAAAAAGTGAGATCTAATTTCATGCTGAAGATATTTAAAGAAATCGGAGCTCGATGGATCGAGGATATGTCGAGCACTAAATCTCGATAGATATGAATCTGTCGAGGTGTTATCGAGAATCCGTCGACAGAAAATCACCTCGATGGATCGAAAAGCTACTGAGATGTTATCAGCCAGACAGAAACTTTCTCGATGGATCAAGAAACTATCGAGACAAATTCCAAATAGCTCGATGGATTGAAGATGCGATAAGATCTATCAAGAAAAGAAGTCCAAGGGTCTCAATAGATAGAAATCTGTCAAGGATCTGTCGAGAACTATCGAGCTTAATAAAAAGAAATTTTTCAAAGAGAGAAAAAACACACAAAAATAAATGTAATCAAGCAAGCTACACAACCAAAGATCCAAACAACATGTTAAGCTCTCAAAGAACATCTCTCAACAACAACAAAAATGCAAAGCATTCATGATCCAAAACACACATACACACACACTAAATAAGTCTAACCAATTTTATATTTCAAAAACAAGTCAAGACAGTTTAGTGAGCATACATTAACACATGTATTCTTTGTGATAGCCAAATCACATTGTACCTGCACATGTATCAAATGTAGCAAATAATATGCGTGCTGTGTGTGAAAACCGCAAGAGTGCATAAGTGTCTCATATTATGACGATTTGAGATATGAGAAACATCAATTTAACTCACACACAATTATAATTGCTTGATGGGGACTATCACTTTCGAGGTACATCCTATAACTCCCACATCTTCTAGAAACACGCTTGCAACCATATTTAAAAGCATTTTGATTCTTTTTGCTTTTATTTTTCTTTGCATATTTTTATTTTTAAGCATATTATGTATGGGCATATAAGAGAGAGAGAAGAAATACCCAATTATGTTAAGCTTTAAACATTACAATTATGCTATGCTGAAGCACACAGATGTTATACATGATTGGCGAGCTTTAGTTGTGAGATAGTTATTTATGTCTTTCTCTTAGGATTTTTTATTCCTTCCCATCAAAAAGAGTAATATGAGTGTTAAGTACAAGAGATTACTTAATCATACTTATTACAAACACGAGCCACAAAGCTCACTTGCTTAGTTGTTCATTGAGATGCTCATCTAAGCTACAAAAGATACAAAATTTAGAAAACTTTGTTTCAATGGCCATCCAAGGTATACAAGTACCAATGTACACAAAACACACATTTTATTCGTATTTTTCTGATTTTTCAATTTTTTTTTTATAAAAAAAAAAAAAAAAAAAAAACATGTTAAACAAAACATAGCATAAAACTAAACTGACTAAAAAAAAGAAAGCAAAACACACATGTAATGCATAAACAAAAAAAGGGAGAGAGTAAAAATGTGACTAAATCACTTTGAGCCTTTTTCCTTCCACACCTTAGAAGAACCTTTATGTTGAGCGAACCTTTGATCCAATGGTGATGGGGAAGAATTGAAACCGTTCATGTTTGAAATGAACATGAGGGCCTTAAGAAGATCTCCAAGAGGAGCAAAAGAGGATGGAAACTGATTATGGTTTCCAAATGAGATCATACTATTGCTCTGTTGAGTGGCTAACCACTTGTAGCAATTTGGACGAGTATGCCCTAAAACTCCACAATGAGACAGAGATGTTACTTCCTCTGTTGAGACTTTTGCTTATTACCCTTCTTAGTCCTAGGGTTCCTAGTCTCTTTCTTATTAAGCTAAGGGGGTGCACCTAAAATAGATTTGCCCTTATCTATGTTCTCACTATAGTACTATAAAAAACAATATTAGGAGAAGAGAAATCATACCCCAAATCGGTTCTATCATAAGAAGATTTCTATAAGCTAAGCATCTCATCAAGCTTTGCATTGGGAGTCCTCTCCAATTAAGCTCTGACCTATGACAGTTCTGCTTCAAGCTTCTTGGTCTTTTCCACCAAGAAGTTGTTCTCAAACCACAGTGCTCCAATGGTCTGATTAGCTTCATCAAAGTTTGTGGAGAGCTCTTCTCGATCAAGTTCCACTTCACTCAGCTTCTTGGTGGCCAGCCTATACAGTTTCTCGTGCTTTTCAGAGACCTTGTACAACTTTGCATAGGTTGTATGGATGTGATCCTGCTCATCCATCTTCTCAAACTTAGACTCCACCAAGTCCTCTTCTTCATCCACCTCTTCAACAATCCCCTCAGTAGGATTTACTGTGGCAGTGAAGGCATTCAAGATTCCCTCGTTATCATTGTCATCTAAGTTATCTTCAAGCTCAATGTCACTTAAGGTAGTAGCAAAGGCCTTTCTTTTCCCAATAGTCTTGAGATATGTTGGACATTCTTGTTTCATATGTCCAAAACCTTGACATCCGAATCACTTTGGTCTGGAGGAAACAGTGTACTGACCATTAGGTACACACCAAATGTGTGATGATACAAAGACAAAAATGCAGAAAAAATTCTTCGAACATTAGGTATGAAAAATTTCTTTACTAGAAGATAAAATAAATAAAATTAAGATAAAAAAATTCCCTGGTTCTTTAAAATGATTGCCCTTGAAGAGTTAAGCACAAAATTCCACCAAATCAACACAAAACCGAGACTTCTATTGATTGAAGTAGAAATGATAAGGAGTTTTGTATACAAAAATTCCAATATGATGTCTGCTAGCTACTCAAATGCGCTACTTCCAATATCCTTATAGTCGCTGTGTTTGACCAAAGTCTTCATGTTAAGGTCTTTACTTCTATTTTATTTATCACCATTAGCTATGCATATCGCACCGCGAAGCTAGCCAAGGGCATAATATGGCATAATCAATGTAGGCTAGACTTCCCATAGCTTTGGGTTTAATGGAAGAGGGACCATTGAGGGGGCAAAGTGAGATAGTATAAAGATTTTTAGCTAAGGTAGTAAATGTGTGTTTAAACTAGGAATAGAATAGATGAGGTGGGGGGGGGGGGGGGAGAGAGAGAGAGAGAGAGAGAGATTTTATTTTCCTAAGAATCAAAAGAGAGGAGGTGTAAGTAGGGAGGATAACTCAAATTTTTGAACTTTCAACCTAACGAGGCAACAAAAAAGATAGTTAATGATTTTTATTTAAGTCTTATACAAAAGCTCTAAAACATATATAGAACATTATTATATAAAGAAAATGAACATAGAAACAAAATTATTATTCTAATTCTTTAATTTTTTTTATTTACATGGATTTAGAAAAATATTTATACGCATCCTATTTTATATATATATATTTTTTTGGTTCTTGTAAATTTTTATATCCTCTTTGTAAATATGGAATAAGCAAGAAATAGAAAAACAAATTGTATTTGTTAGAGTAAAAATGAATATGCACATTGAAATCTCAATTAAATTTTTCAATTTTATTTTCCAAAATGTTAACATATGATAGATAAAAATGTGTACACATGAAAGAAACATAAAAATATATTTATATTCAATTTATTTCTTTTGTGTAAAATACAAGGTTATATTTATATGTAAGTTTATGTTCATGTTTTTTTTTTTTTTTAGAAAAATCTCAATCAAATTGTTTAATTTTCTTTTTCAATGTTCACATATGTTAGAATAAAAATGTTCATAACATATAATTTTTGAGTGATGTCTATTATACACACTCTAGTGTACACATAGTACACATAAGTCACAATTTCCTAGTAAAATTCTAGGACCATAACTTTTGACGCGACTTTACCTCAACTTGTCACCACTTGCCATGTGGGCATTGTAACAAAAGTCTTGATCCTATTATTACTCTGTAAATTGTGACTTGTGTGTATTATGTGTACACTAGAGTTTGTGCATTAGTAATTATCCTAATTTTTCATGCAGAGCTTGAAATCAAACTTGATAGTTGACTTAATGGCCCTTAAAGAAAATCATGCTTCTAGATTCTTGATCGAGGTAATAACATTAAACCCACATTTGGTTA
The DNA here is from genome assembly GCF_040712315.1 of Castanea sativa. Lineage (NCBI taxonomy): Eukaryota > Viridiplantae > Streptophyta > Magnoliopsida > Fagales > Fagaceae > Castanea > Castanea sativa. Next base: position 33,202,795 of record NC_134016.1, on the reverse strand, counting down.
AGCCCATTTTAATGATGATTTTTTTATACTCGCCATTGTTACAAATGTGAGTGTATATGAATTTTGTAATGTTCACTAGGAGATCAAGATGAGAGTTTTGCATGTTTAATTACTGGTTACTTTTGTTGAATTTTCATTATATTTGAACTTTAAGAGTTGTTTAAAAGCACATTGTTTTCTTCTTCTTTCTTTTGGTAGTTTTTAAATTTATTTTTTGTTTCAAGTAATAAAATTGCTTCTTCATGCACAACTTGTTCATCAAATTCTTTCTTATTCGGAGACATTCAAATGAATTGAATTGACTACTTTATAAAATAGGAAATTATAACAAATATCTACGTCCAAAAGCCACGACAAGCAGGAAACTTCATTATAAAATAGGAAATTATAACAACAATACAAGGATTCTCTCACAAAAGACACAAGATATATAATATATCTATATAAACCAAAAATTTTGATTTGCCGCAACACATGAAAGAATGTGCAAAAGGTAATGTTAGGCATAAGTAGGCATAAACCTTTTGGACTAGGTTAATGACACTTTTTTTTTTTGGTCTTTGTGGACATAGCGGAGAGTCTCCACCTAGTTTTACGATGGCCTAGGAACCATGATTATAGCATCCTTTCGAAGAAGGACCTTTGATCTTACTACCAAAGTATGAGTTCAGAGTTTAGGTATGACTCGGAAAGGTGTTAGGCACCTAAGACCGCCCAACCCTAAAGTCAGCTTCCACTCATTGTGTCTTACGTCTTAACCATATCAAAGGCATATTCAACACTTCTATACTCACAAACAAGATGTGGCATACATATATCCTAACATACATCTATCTCATTGTTGGAAAAATCTGGTTTTGTATCTCATACAAAACACATAGCGAAAGTAACAAACAAGGATCTATTTCATTCATGATTGACAACATGCACTATGTAAGTTTCAGAATTTAAGAACAAGATAGCGTACCTTGGTGTGGAGAAATTCAAAACAAAGATTAGAAATACTTGGGAACACTTTTAATCTTCACTCCAATTCAACTTTACGCCTAAGATATGTGGTCTCTCAACCAGTTTTCAAAGGGAGAATGAAAGTGTGTCTCACTCTCACATACACACCATTTTTTATATTACTAATAAAAATTATGTATGTTTCTCCTTTTATAACTAACTCATTATCTAATTGAGCTGGCCTATTGGGCCTTTCCAATTGGGCTTTAGTGTGTGGCTTGTAGTGAGACCAAAAGGGACTAATAAGACACTAGCTCCAATGGGCCTTGGGCTTTTCTGTTTTTGTCTAGAATCATGTGCAGCCACATTTTATAACTTACGGCTATCAAGAGCCATAATATGATAACTACATGCCATATAACCATACAAACTAAGATTTCCATTCCATCCGCGCACTCTTGGTGTTTGCAAAACAATATATCACATATATTGATCAATGCACACAAGGTTTATGGAATAATATCTTCATGCAAAAATTTGAAAACACAAAGATAACTGTTTTCTGAAATTCTAAAATCTAATCACACGTTATACAATAATGATATGAAAACCTTACTCTAATACCAATTGTTGGAAAAACTGGTTTTGTATCTCATACAAAACACATAGCAGAAGCAACAAACAGGATCTATTTCATTCATGATTGATAACATGCACTATGTAAATTTCAGAATTTAAGAACAAAATAGCGTACCTTGGTGTGGAGAGATTCAAAACAAAGATTAGAAGCACTTGGGAACACTTTTAATCTTCACTCCAATTCCACTTTACGCCCAAGATGTGTGGTCTCTCAATCAGTTTTCAAAGGGAGAATGAAAGTGAGTCTCACTCTCACAAACACACCGTTTCTTATTTCACTAATAAAAATTTTGTATGCTTCTCCCTTTATAACTAATTGATTATCTAATTGGGCTGGCCTATTGGGTCTTTCCAATTGGGCTGGCCTATTGGGCCTTTTCAATTGGGCTTTAGTGTGTGGCTTGGAGTGGGACCAATAAGACACTAGCTCCAATGGGCCTTGGGCTTTTCCGTCAACTCTTGACAAGTCCAAAGTTACCATTAATTATATTTAATACCACTATATAAATATAATTGCACTCTAGGCCTTATTAATAAATTATATCCCAAAACTTTATTATACATGCAACCCTTTCATAAAATATTCGTAGTAATACAAAGCCATAAATACAGACTGCCACTTTGTAAATTACTACATCTTAATCCTTGAGTACCCGGTTTAATCCTTTAAGTTATTCATCATATATTTATGAAATCCAATTTCATAAATATATACTTTAATAACTCTTTATTAAAGTGGTTAAGCCTAACACTCTGAATAACCAAACTCATTAAACTTATCTCAAGGGAATATTTTATATCTCCATCAAGAGACTATGAATTCTATCTTGAGAATATATGTTCCATCAACACTAAATGTAGTTGTCCAACATACTGAGGTTTTGACCGTTACTTTAGATCTCACTCCAGATATATCAAAGCAACTTATACGTCATGATCAGGTCTATTATTCTCTTAGGATTAAGAGTTCATGCAAATAAAAATCGTGAGATTTATTATTTATTTGGCAATCATTAGGAGAATAATAAATCTGACAGCGGCCCAATTCAATATGTCTTAACTCTTAAAACATATCAACATATCAACTAGAAGTCTCCACTTCCATGATTAAGACAAATCATCTTCGTTGATACGCTATAGTCTTCGCAGATGAAATGCCCAATTTCATCACGGACTACGAACTATAAATTCTGAGTTTACAAAGGACTTGTGACTTATATCTTCTGTGACTAAATCACATAAATCACATACTATGCATCTTATGGACTATATGATAATGTCCAAATATTCATGTTACCATTATTTTAGATAATAATAAAACAACTTTATTAATCACAATATTAAGTCATACACAATATCATACATAATGTCATACATAATATCATACATAACATCATACAATAGGATTTAAGGGTACTAATCCTAACAATTATGCCTTTTCAATTAGGTTTTAGTACGTGGCTTGGAGTGGGACCAAAAAGGACCAATAAGACACTAGCTCTAATGGGCCTTGAGATTTTCCGTCAACTCTTGATAAGTCCAAAGTTACCGTTAATTATATTTAATACTACTATATAAATATAATTGTACTCTAGGCCTTATTAATAAATTATATCCCAAGACTTTATTATACATGCAACTCCTTTATAAAATATTCGTAGTAATACAAAGTCATAAATACAGACTGTCACTTTGTAAATTACTGCATCTTAATCCTTGAGTACCCGGTTTAATCTTTTAAGTTATTCATCATATATTTATGAAATCCAATTTCATAAATATATACTTTAGTAACTCTTTACTAAAGTGGTTAGGCCTAACACTCTGAATAACCAAACTCATTAAACTTATCTCAAGGGAATATTTTATATCTCCATCAAGAGACTGAATTCCATCTTGAGAATATATGTTTCATCAACACTAAATGTTGTTGCCCAACATACTGAGGTTTTGATCGTTATTTTAGATCTCGCTTTTGATATATCAAAGTAACCAACACGACATGATCAGGTCCATTATTCTCTTAGAATTAAGAGTTCATGCAAATAAAAGTCGTAAGATTTATTATTCATTTGACAGTCGTTAAGAGAATAATAAATCTCACAGTGGCCCAGTTCAATATGTCTTAACTCTTAAAACATATCAACATATCAACTAGAAAAATCATCTTAGTTGATACGTTATAGTCTTTGCAGATGAAATGCCCAATTTCATCACAGACTACGAATTATAAATTTTGAGTATACAAAGGACTTGTGATTTATATCTTCTATGACTAAATCACATAAATCACATACTATGCATCTCATGGACTATATGATAATGTCCAAATATTCATGTTACCATTATTTTAGATAATACTAAAACAACTTTATTTATCACAATATTAAGTCATACACAATGTCATACATAATGTCATACATAATATCACACATAGCATCATACAATAGGATTTAAGGGTACTAATCCTAACAATCTCCCACTTGCCCTAAAGACTATTGTACACTAATCTAACTCTCATTCCCTCCAAATGTGACTCGAAAGTCCTTTGAGGCATGACTTTGGTAAAAGGATCTACTAAATTATTTGCACTTTCAATCTTTGCTACCACAACATCTCCACGAGCAACAATGTCTCGAATGATGTGGTACTTCCTCTCAATGTGCTTTCCTTTCTTGTGATTCCTTGGATCTTTGGATTGTGCAACCGCTCCACTATTGTCGCAAAACAATGTGATGGGAACTTGCTCCAATCTCATAACACCAAGATCAGAAAGGAACTTCTTGAGCCAAATAGGTTCCTTTGCTGCTTCACAAATAGCAACGTACTCAGCCTCCATGGTAGAGTCCGCAATACAAGATTGCTTAACACTCCTCCAACTTATGGCTCCATCTCCCAAGGTGAAAACACATCCTGAAGTGGATTTTCTAAAATCTAGATCCGATTGAAAATCTGAATCTGTATAGATAATGGGAATCAAATCCTCACTATGGTAAACAAGCATATAATCTCTCGTTCTCCTAAGATACTTGAGAATATGCTTTACAGCCTGTCATTGTTTTGGTCCTGGATTTGATTGATATCGGCTGACCATGCCAACTAAATATGGTCTAGTACAAAGCATGGCATACATGAGACTTACCACTGCGGAAGCATAAGGAACTTGTCTCATCATATTTTCTTCCTCCTGAGTCTTAGGCCTTTGGTCATCAGACAGAGGAACTTCATGTCTAAAAGGAAGCAATCCTTTCTTGGAGTTTTGCATGCTAAATCATTCTAGAACCTTATCTATATATCCAGCTTGTGATAAGCCTAAAATCTTATTTTTGTGATCTTGCTAAAGCTTGATCCTTAGAATAAAGTTAGCCTCACCTAAGTCTTTCATATCAAATTGGCTTGACAACCAAACTTTAACCGATGACATTACCCCTACACCATTTCCAATGAGTAGAATATCATCAACATAAAGCACTAGGAACATTACTACTTTGTCTCGATGTCTTTTGTAAACACATGGTTCATCAAGATTTTGTTCAAAACCAAATGACTTGATTGCTTGATCAAATCTGATGTTCCATGACCTAGATGCTTGCTTAGGTCCATAAATGAACCTTTTCAACTTGCATACCATATGCTCTTGGTTTTTTGCTATGAAACCTTCCAGTTGCAACATGTATATTTCTTCTTCAAGATTGCCATTAAGAAATGCAGTCTTGACATCCATTTGTCAAATCTCATAACCATAATGAGCAGCGATGGATAAGAGAATTCTGATAGACTTAAGCATGGCTACTGGCGAAAAATTTTCATCATAATCAATACCTTCTTTCTGTGTATACCTTTTCGCCACTAGTCTTTCTTTAAAGGTTTCAACCTTTCCATCTATCCCTCTCTTCCTCTTGTAAACTTATTTGCAACCAACAAGTTTAATACCGTTACACACCTCTACAAGATCCCATACATGATTAGAATACATAGAATTCAATTCAGATTTCATAGCTTGGATCCAATGATGTGCAACTATATCATTCATTGCCTCCTCATAAGTGTAGAGATCCGATTCAACCTCTTCTGAGATAGCTTCATAAGTTTCTTCCAAGAATTTGGCATTTGTGCTAACAAACACTTTATTATCTATGACCATAGAATAAACCTCCAACTGTTCCTTTTGGATACCCTACAAAAAATACCACTTCTGTTTTAGATTGTAACTTGTCAGACTTTCCTTTCAACACATGTATTGGACAACCCCAAATGTGGAGAGGTCTTATACTAGGCTTACGCCCATTCCACAACTCTACAGATGTTTTAGGAATAAACTTTGAAGGTACTAAATTTAGAAGATACATTGCAGTATTTAAGGCATATCTCCAAAAAGAAATTGATAGAGTCGAATAACTCAACATGGACCTAACCATATCTAAAAGACTCCTATTCCTTTTTTCTGCTACACCATTTTGCTGTGGAATTCTAGGTGTAGTCAACTGGGATATAATCCCATTTTCAGTCAAGTAATCCTCGAAGCCACCAAAAAGATATTCGCCACCTCGATCAAATCGAATGACCTTTATGTGTTTACCCAATTGATTTTCAACTTCAGCCCTAAAATCTTTGAACTTTTCAAAGGTTTCGGACTTTCGTTTCATTAGGTACACATAACTAAATCTAGAGTAATCATCAGTGAAAGTAATGAAATACTCATAGCCACCTCTTGCTTAGATTGACACAGGACCACATACATCTGAATGTACTAGTTCTAGCAAATCTTGGGCTATTCTATCCTTTGCAACAAAAGGCTGTTTGATCATTTTTCCTTCCAAACAAGATTCGCAAACTGGAAAACTATCAAAGTCCATGGGCTGTAAAAGTCCAGCTTTGATTAGTCTCTAAATCCTACTTGAATTAATATGACCTAAACGCAAGTGCTATAGATATGCATCACTAGTAGAAGGAAACTTTCTCTTTAATAATTTTACATGAGAGCTACCACCTAATTCAAAATTGTATAATTCATGCTTGTCAGAAGTTAAAATATAAAGACCTTCCACAATATTGCCAGTACAGATAAACATTTTATCCTTCTTTATTACAATATTGTATTTAAGGATAACACAATATCCATGTTTAGCTAAGTAAGTTGCAGAAATTAATTTTCTATGAACATTCGGTACATCCAAATAGTCTTCTAATATTAAAACTCTAGACCTAAACATAAATTAAACACTCCAATAGTTTTAACCGGAATCTTGCTCTCATCAACCAAAGTAAGAAATAGTTCTCCCTCATTCAACTTTCTGGTCTCCTGGAACCCCTGCAAAGAATTGCAGATATGATTAGTACAACCTAAATCCACACACCAAGAATCCGTTGGATTCTGTACCAAACATATTTCAAGAAGAAATGAACTTTTCATACCCTTATTCCTGGCAGCCTTGAATGCTAGACAATTCCTCTTCCAATGTCCTTTCTCACTACAATGGAAACACTTTCCTTTGGTTTTCTTTCCTTTGTCGGCAACTCCTAAGGCAATTTGTTTACCATCTTTCTTAGTGAAGTCCTTCTTCTTCTTCTTACCCTTGCCTTTTGACTTAGGTTGAGAAGTAGAAGCTTCACCCACATTGGCTTCAACACTAGAAGTACCAAGGATGCCTTCTGCCGCCACTAACTCATTCATTAATTCATACAAATAATAAATCTTTTTGTTCATATTATAATTGAGTCTGAATTCCTTGAATGATTTCGGTAGTGACTGGAGTATCATATCTACTTGGGATTCTCCATCAATGTCGACACCTAAAACTTCTAATGTGTTCAAATTAGCAATCATCCTAAGACAATGCTCCCTCACTGAACTTTCTGCAGCCATTTTGGTATTATAAATTTGTCTCATGGTTTCTTGCCTTGCAGAACGGCCTTGCTCACCAAAAATCTCCTTCAGACTACGCATTATGTCCGAAGTAAGTTCTACATCCTGCATTTGATACTGTAGAACATTTGAAATAGATGCAAGGATGTAGCACTTGGCCATCTCATTAGATTTCTGCGAACAATCATATCGTTGTTTTTCCTCAAGAGAAGCATCTAATGAAGGAAAGCTAGGACATGGTTGAGTAAACACATATTTGTGCTCTTCAGCTGTAAGAACAATGTCCAAATTTCTGTTCTAGTCAACATAGTTGGATCCAGTCAGTTTGTTTTGATTAAGAATAGCAACAAATGGGCTAAATGATGTCTTGATAAAATCTGAAAACAATAAACATGAATACAATAAGTAAATTGGACATTATCAATTTAGCATATAAACAAATAGTATGGAACCTTAATAAAACCATAATATAAAATATGCAACGACAACCCAATCTCATATTCAATATCCCTCAGCATAGAGTGAACATAAAATACTATAATTAATTGAGAACTATTTTCATTATTAGCGCTATCATGACAACTCTTATCAAACACTAATAATATGTCGTTTTACATTTAGCCTCTAAGTAATAATAGCAAGAACTCAGCATAGAGGATACTATAATACTTAGTCTAGTGTATACCATTGTCTAGAATCATGTGTAGTCACATTTCATCCCTTAACAGCTTATTTTATAGTACCATGATAAAAACACACTCCGCATGGAATGCAAAACTCGAAGCTAAGATAAGGTGTTTATCAAAACACTAAAAATCAAGAAATTCAATCTTGTAGGACCATGAAATAAATACTTTCCGCATGGAATGCTAAGCTCGAGGCAAAGACAAAGTATATATATTTCACACTACTATGAACCAACAATGGAAGGCCGTAAGATCCAACCCTTGTATCTCTCTCCCACTAGATATTTTAAATTAAAGGTTTTTAAGATGAAGAATCATAATAATGCTAGACACTTTGAAAATATAATCCTAATCTCATTAGGAATAAATTTCATTAAACTAGCATTAACATATATAAATATATATAACGTAATAAAAACCCTTATTACATATAAAAATTCATATTATATTATATATAATATAATATACAAATTAATATATGTAATATATAATTATTACATTATATATATATATATATATATATATATAATATATATATAACCTTCAAATTGTTAAAATCCTTGGTGTACAACATGAAAGATGGCCAACACGTTGAAATTAAATTCAAGCCATGCAATCAAAAACCAAGCCATGCATTTGAAAGCCAAGTCATGCAAAAAAAAAAAAAAATGCAAGCCATGCAATCCATGCAATTGCATTAAGTCCAAGCCGTGTAGAAAATGGGCCAAACAGTGCATTAAATAACTAAAGGCAATTGACAGTTATAAATAACTTCCTTTCATGAATGCAATCCGTACATAACATAACAATCAATACATCAAGGCAATTTGTCAATGCATTAACACTCAACCGTATTCTTCCATTAATGGATCTCTTGGTTGATATACATTAACAATGCCTCTCAATCAGGACGGTTATTTCAATAGTCACACAGATATAAATAAACAAGTAATGCAATTCTCTTCATTATATCCACATGATGCAGAAAATTGAAAACACAAAGATAACAGTTTTTTGAAATTTACATAGTGCATGTTATCAATCATGAATAAAATAAATCCTGTTTGCTGCTTCCGCTTACCAAAATCATTCAAGGAATTCAGACTCAATTATAACATGCACAAAAAGATTTATTCTTTGTCTGAATTAATGAATGAGTTAGTGGCGGCGGAAGGCATCTTTGGTACTTCTAGTGTTGAAGTCAATGTTGGTGAAGTTTCTATTTCTCAACCTAAGTCGAAAGGCAAGGGTAAAAGAAAAAGAAGAAGGACTTCACTAAGGAAGATGGTAAACAAATTGTCTTAGGGGTTTCCAATAAAGGAAACAAAACCAAAGGAAAGTGTTTTCATTATGGTGAGAAAGGACATTGGAAGAGGAATTGTCCAACATTTAAGGCTGCCAAGAATAAGGGTATGAAAAGTTCATTTCTTCTTGAAATATGTTTGGTACAGAATCCCACAGATTCCTGGTGTGCAGATTCAGGTTGTACTAATCATATCTGCAATTCTTTGCAAGGGTTCCAGGAGACTAGAAAGTTGAATGAGTGAGAACTATTCCTTACTTTGGCTGATGGGAGCAAGATTCCGGTTGAAGCTGTTGGAGTGTTTAATTTATGTTTTAAGTCTAGAGTTTTAATATTGGAAGACTGTTTGTATGTACCTAATGTTCGTAGGAATTTAATTTCTACAACTTACTTAGGTAAACATGGATATTGTGTTATCCTCAAAGACAATGTTGTAATAAAGAAGGATAAAATGTTTATCTGTTCTGGCAATATTGTGGATGGTCTTTATATTTTAACTCCTGACAAGCATGAATTATACAATTCTGAATTAGATAGTAGCTCTCATGTAAAATAATTAAAGAGAAATTTCCTTCTACTAGTAATGCATATTTATGGTACTTGCGTTTAGGTCATATTAATTCAAGTACGATTCAAAGACTAATCAAAGATGGACTTTTACAGCCGATGGAGTTTGATAGTTTTCCAGTTTGCGAATCTTGTTTGGAAGGTAAAATAACCAAACGGTCTTTTAATGCAAAGGGTAGAATAGCCTAAGATTTACTAGAACTAGTACATCCAGATGTATGTGGTCCTATGTCAATCCAAGCAAGAGGTGGCTACGAGTATTTCATTACTTTCACAGATGATTACTCTAGATTTGGTTATGTGTACCTAATGAAACGGAAGTCCAAAACCTTTGAAAAGTTCAAAGAGTTTAGGGCTGAAATTGAAAATCAATTGGGTAAACACATAAAGGCCATTTGATCTGATCGAGGTGGCGAATACCTTCTTGGTGACTTCAAGGATTACTTGACTGAAAATGAGATTATATCCCAATTGATTGCACCTGGAACTCCACAACAAAATGATGTAGCAGAAAAAAGGAATAGGACTCTTTTAGATATGGTTAGGTCCATGTTAAGTTATTCAACTATACCAATTTCTTTTTGGGGATATGCCTTAAATACTGCAATGTATCTTCTGAATTTAGTACCTTCAAAGTCTATTCCTAAAACACCTGTAGAGTTGTGGAATGGGAGTAAGCCTAGTATGAGACATCTCCACATTTGGGGTTGTCCAGCACATATGTTGAAAGGAAAGTCTGACAAGTTACAGTTTAAAACAGAAGTGGTATTTTTTGTACGGTATTAAAAAAAAACAGTTGGAGGTTTATTCTATGGTCGTAAGGATAATAAAGTGTTTGTTAGCACAAATGCCAAATTCTTAGAAAATGACTATATGAATAATTTTACTCCTAGAGTAGAGATGTCTAAGATGAAATGAATGAATCTGTAGTTGAACAACTAATAGATGAAACTAGGGATGATGTGGCTGTATTAGATACATCACAAGATACTACTCATGAGATGTCTAGTACACAAGTGTCTCGTCGTAGTGAGAGAATTATTCGACCTCCTATAAGATTTATAGGTTTAGGAGAAACTTATGAAGCTATCTCAGAAGAGGCTGAATCGGATCCCTACACTTATGAAGAGGCAATGAATGATATAGATGCACATCATTGGGTCCAAGCTATGAAATCTGAATTGGATTCTATGTATTCCAATCATGTATGGGATCTTGTAGAGGCGCCCAACGACATTAAACCTGTTGGTTGCAAATGAGTTTACAAGAGGAAGAGAGGGATAGATGGAAAGGTTGAAACCTTTAAAGCAAGGCTAGTGGCGAAATGGTATACACAAAAAGAAGGTATTGATCATGATGAAACTTTTTCACCAGTAGCCATGCTTAAGTCTATCAGAATTCACTTATCCATTGCTGCTTATTATGATTATGAGATTTGACAAATGGATGTCAAGACTACATTTCTTAATGGCAATCTTCAAGAAGAAATATACATGTTGCAACTAGAAGGTTTCATCGCAAAGAACCAAAAGCATATGGTATGCAAGTTGAAAAGGTCCATTTATGGACTTAAGCAAGCATCTAGGTCGTGGAACATCAGATTTGATCAACCAATCAAGTCTTTTGGTTTTGAACAAAATCTTGATGAACTATGTGTGTACAAAAGACATCAAGACAGAGTAGTAATGTTCCTAGTGCTTTATGTTGATGATTTTCTACTCATTGAGAATGATGTAGGGGTAAGGTCATTGGTTAAAGTTTGGTCGTCAAGCCAATTTGATATGAAGGACTTGGGTGAGGCTAACTTTATTCAAGGGATCAAGCTTTGGCGAGATCATAAGAATAAGATGTTAGGCTTATCACAAACAAGATATATAGATAAAGTTCTAGAACGGTTTAACACGCAAAACTCCAAGAAAGGATTGCTGACAATTAGACATGGAGTTCCTCTGTTTGATGACCAAAGACCTAAGACTCAAGAGGAAGAAAATTCGATGAGGCAAGTTCCTTATGCTTCTGCAGTGGGAAGTCTTATGTATGCCATGCTTTGTACTAGACCAAATATTTCTTATTCAGTTGGCATAGTCAGCCTATATCAATCAAATCTAGGACCAAAACATTGGCAAACTGTAAAGCATATTCTCAAGTATCTTAGGAGAACAAGAGATTATATGCTTGTTTACTGGTGTAAGGATTTAATTCCCATTAGCTATACAAATTCAGATTCTTAATTGGATCTAGATTTCAGGAAATCCACTTCAGGATGTGTTTTCACCTTGGGAGGTGGAGCCATAAGTTGGAGGAGTGTTAAGTAATCTTGTATTGCGGACTCCACTATGGAAGCTGAGTACGTTGCTACTTATGAAGCAACAAAGGAAGTTGTTTGGCTCAAGAAATTTCTTTCTGATCTTGGTGTTATGAGAATGGAGCAAGTTCCCATCACATTGTTTTGCGACAATAGTGAAGCTGTTGCACAATCCAAAGATCCAAGGAATCACAAGAAAGGAAAGCACATTGAGAGGAAGTACCACATCATTCGAGACATTGTTGCTCGTGGAGATGTTGTGGTAGCAAAGATTGAAAGTGCAAATAATCTAGCAGATCCCTTTACCAAAACCTTGCCTCAAAGGACTTTCAAGGGAGTTAGATTAGTGCACAACAGTCTTTAGGGCAAGTGGAAGATTGTTATGATTTGTGCCCTTAAATCCTATTGTATGATGCTATGTATGACATTATGTATGACTTAATGTTGTGTTTAATAAAGTTATTTTATTATTATCTAAAATAATGGTAACATGAATATTTGGACATTATCATATAGTCCATGAGATGCATAGTATGTGATTTATATGATTTAGTCACAGAAGATATAGATCACAAGTTCTTTGTAAACTCAGAATTTATAGTTAGTAGTCGGTGATGAAATTGGGCATTTCATCTGCGAAGACTATAATGTATCAACTAAGATGATTTGTCTTGATCATGGAAGTAGAGACTTCTAGTTGATATGTTGATATGTTTTAACAGTTAAGACATATTGAATGAGACCGCGGTGAGATTTATTATTCTCCTAACGACTCTCAAATTAATAATAAATCTCACGACTTCTATTTGCATAAACTCTTAATCCTGAGAGAATAATGAACCTGATCATGACGTGTAGGTTGCTTTGATATATCAGGAGTGAGATCCAAAGTAACGGTCAAAACCTCAGTACGTTGGGCAGCCATATTTAGTGTTGATGGAACATATATTCTCAAGATGGAATTCATAGTCTCTTGATGGATATATAAAATATTCCCTTGAGATAAGTTTAATGGGTTCAGTTATTCAGAGAGTTAGGCCTAACCATTTTGGTAAGAAATTACTAAAGTATATATTTATGAAATTGAATTTCATAAATATATGATGAATAACTTTTAAGGATTCAACCGAGTACTCAAGGATAAGATGTAGTAATTTACAAAGTGGCAGTCTACATTCATGACTTTGTATTACTACGAATATTTTATAAAGAGGTTGCATGTACAATAAAGTCTTGGGATATAATTTATTAATAAGGCCTAGAGTGCAATTATATTTATATAGTGGTATTAAATATATTTATATAGTGCAATTACATTTATAATACTAAAATGGCTGCAGGAAGTTCAGTGAGGGAGCATTGTCTTAGGATGATTGCCAATCTGAACACATTAAAAGTTTTAGGTACCGACATTGATGGAGAATCCTAAGTGGATATGATACCCCAGTCACTACCGGAATCATTCAAGGAATTCAGACTCAATTATAATATGAACAAAAAGATTTACTCTTTGTCTGAATTAATGAATGAGTTAGTGGCAGTGGAAGGCATCCTTGGTACTTCTAGTGTTGAAGTCAATATTGGTGAAACTTTTACTTCTCAACATAAGTCGAAAGGCAAAGGTAAGAAGAAGAAGAAGAAGAAGAAGAAGGACTTCACTAAGAAAGATGGTAAACAAATTGCCTCAAGGGTTTCCAACAAAGGAAAGAAAACCAAAGGAAAGTGTTTCCATTATGGTGAGAAATGATATTGGAAGAAGAATTGTCTAACATTTAAGGCTGCCAAGAATAAAGGTATGAAAAGTTTATTTCTTTTTGAAATATGTTTGGTATAGAATCCCACAGATTCTTGGTGTGTGAATTCAGGTTGTACTAATCATATCTACAATTCTTTGTAGGGGTTCCAAGAGACCAGAAAGTTGAATAAGGGAGAACTATTTCTTACTTTGACTGATGGGAGCAAGATTCCGGTTGAAGCTGTTGGAGTTTTTAATTTATGTTTTAAGTCTAGAGTTTTAATATTGGAAGACTGTTTGCATGTATCTAATGTTCGTAGAAATTTAATTTCTGCAACTTACTTAGGTAAACATGGATATTGTGTTATCCTTAAAGACAATGTTGTAATAAAGAAGGATAAAATGTTTATCTGTTAAATATTGTGGATGATCTTTATATTTTAACTCCTAACAAGCATAAATTATACAATTCTAAATTAGATAGTAGCTCTCATGTAAAATCATTAAAGAGAAAGTTTTCTTCTATTAGTGATGCATATCTATGACACTTGCGTTTAGGTCATATTAATTCAAGTAGGATTTAAAGACAAATCAAAGATGGACTTTTACAGCCGATGGACTTTGATGGTTTTCTAGTTTGCGAATCTTGTTTAGAAGGTAAAATGACCAGACGGCCTTTTAATGCAAAGGGTAGAAGAACCCAAGATTTGCTAAAACTAGTACATTCAGATATATGTGGTCCTATGTCAATCCAAGCAAGAGGTGGCTATAAGTATTTCATTACTTTCACTGATGATTACTCTAGATTTGGTTATATGTACCTAATGAAACGGAAGTCTGAAGCCTTTGAAAAGTTCAAAGAGTTTAGGGCTGAAGTTGAGAATCAATTGGGTAAACACATAAAGGCCATTCGATTTGATCAAGGTGGCGAATACCTTCTTGGTGACTTCAAGGATTACTTGTCTGAAAATGGGATTATATCCCAGTTGACTGCACCTGGAACTCTACAACAAAATGGTGTAGCTGAAAGAAGGAATAGGACTTTTTTAGATATGGTTAGGTCCATGTTGAGTTATTTGACTCTACCAATTTCTTTTAGGGGATATGCCTTAAATACTACAATGTATCTTCTGAATTTAGTACCTTCGAAGTCTATTCCTAAAACACCTGTAGAGTTGTGGAATGGGCGTAAGCCTAGTATAAGACATCTCCACATTCGGGGTTGTCCAGCACATGTGTTGGAAGGAAAGTCTGACAAGTTACAGTCTAAAACAGAAGTGGTATTTTTTGTAGGGTATCCAAAAGGAACAGTTGGAGGTTTATTCTATGGTCATAAGGATAATAAAGTGTTTGTTAACACAAATGTCAAATTCTTGGAAAATGACTATATGAATAATTTTACTCCTAGAAGTAGAGTTGTCTTGGTTGAAATGAATGAACCTGTAGTTGAACAACCAATGGATGAAACTAGGGATGATGTGGCTGTATTAGAAGAAATTACTTAATCTTACTCATCACAAACACGAGCCACAAATTTCACTTGCTTAATTGTGCATAGAGATGCTCATCTAAGCTACAAAGGATATATAGTTTAGAAAACTTTGTTTCAATGGTCATCCAAGGTACACAAGAACCAATGTACACAAACAAACAAAAACATGTTAAACAAAGCATAGCATAAAAACTAGACTGACTTAAAAACAAGAAAGCAAAACACACAAGTAATGCAAACAAAAATTAGAGGGAGAGAGAAAAAGTGACTAGATCACTTAGAGCATTTTTCCTTCCACACCTTGGAAGAATCTTTCTGTTTGGTGAAACCTTGACCCAACAATAAGGGGGAAGAATTGAAACCATTCAAGTTTGAAAGGAACATGAGGGCTCTAAGAAGATCTCCAAGAGGAGCAAAAGATGATGGAAACTGATTCTGATTTTCAGATGAGATCATACTGTTGCTCTATTGAGTGGCTAACCACTTATAAAAATTAGGTCAAGTATGTCATGTAGCTTCACAGTGATGACAAAGATGCTGTTTCTTCTGTTTAGACCTTTTGTTATTGCTCTTCTTAGCCCTAGGGTTTTTAGTCTCTTTCTTATCAAATTCAGGGGGTGCTCCTAAGATAGATTTGCTCTTGTCTATGTTCTCAATAGCTAAAACAGTTTTCACATCATTATTCTCAGATTCAACGTTATTAGTAAGTGAAACAAACACAGTAGTACTAGAAGAAGCAATATTAGAGGAAGAGAAATCATACTCTAAACCAGTTTGATCAGAAGTAGATTTCTAAAAGCTAAGCATCTCATCAAGCTTTGCACTTGAAGTCCTCTCCAATTGGGCTCTAACTTGAAACAGCTCTGCTTCAAGCTTCTTGGTTTTCTCAGCCAAGAAATTGTTCTCAAACCGCAATGCTCCAATGGTCTGATTAGCTTCATCAAACTTTGTGGAGATTTCTTCTCATTCAAGCTCCACATCACTGAGCTTCTTGGTGGCCAGCCTATATAATTTCTCATGCTTTTCAAAGACCTTGTATAATTTTGCATAGGCTATATGAATGTCATCTTGTTCATCCATTTTCTTAAACTTAGACTTCACCAAGTCCTCATCTTCATCCACTTCTTCAACAATCCCCCTAGTAGGAATTACAGTAGTAGTGAAGGCATTCAAGATTCCATCATCCTCACTATCCGAATCATCCTCAAGCTCAGTGTCACTCAAGGTAGCAGCAAGGGCCTTACTTTTCCCAATAGTCTTGAGATAAGTTGGACATTCTTGTTTCATGTGTCCAAAACCTTGACATTTAAAGCATTTTGGTCTGGATGGAATAATATACTGACCGCCATCCCTAGCATCCTTCTTCCCTTTATCTTGGCTCTTGAATTGTGAAAAACTAGATTGCTTTCGGTCCTTGTCATATCCTTTCGCATTGGCATTCTTCATGAACTTTTTGCACTACCTTGTGATGTAGGATTACAGTGTCACTACTTTTGGCCTTCAATGCCATGCTCTTACCTTTTCTCAATTTCCTAATCCTGGTAAAACCTAATTCATAGGTCTGCAAGTTGTCAACCAACTCTATCAAAGGAATTTGATCAATGTCCTTTGATTCATCAATGGCGGTGATCTTGGCATGGAATCTCTCAAGTAGAGATCTGAGTACCTTTCTAATAATCTTGGGTTCATGGAATGGTTTCCCCAAGATTAAAGGTAGAGTTCACTATGTCCTTAAGTTTGGCATAGAACTCATCAAACGACTCATCCTCCTTCATCTTAATTTCTTCAAAGCATGTAGTAAGCCTCTGAAGCTTTGAATCCTTGACAACCTTAGTTCCTTCATAGGCTGTCTAGAGAATGGTCCATGCTTCCTTTGCAGTTTCAATGAAGGATATCTTCTTGAACTCCTCATTCGTGACTGCACTGAATAAGGCATTCAATGCTCTGCTATTGAAGTTAGCCGCTTTGATCTTAGCATCATATCAATCAGCTGGCGTTTCTTTTGGCTTGGTCCAGCCTATCTCCACAGCTTGCCACACTTTTTCATCTAATGACTGCAAGAAAACTCTCATGCGTACTTTCCAATATGCATAGTTAATACCATCAAATAAATAAAGTATAATTAAAGATTTTCCTCTATCCATGACGAACAGGTGTCAATGGATCACACAATAAAAATTAACCCTAACCAGAGTGTGCTTGCTCTGATACCACCTGATAAGTCAGGAATGTATTGACCCCTTATGGTAAATTAGCCAAGTTAATTAATTAGGTCAATTAACATGCAATACATGTGATAGCACAAAAAAATCACCAACTAAGTTAAATGCAGCGGAAAAATAAATTTGACACGGTTATTTGTTTTTTAATGGGGAAAACCTCCAAGGAAAAAACCCCGTCGGGTGAATTTAAGGTCACCCCTCCCAAGAATCAACTATTATCAAAACAAGCAGTTACAAGTAAAGGAATCCCAGTACCTTATACCAATCTACAGTTGAAACCTTACCCCAATACACAATTGGACTTGTAATGTAGTTACAATCTCTCCTTTCAATGCACGAATTCCAATACTTGACTAACCAATGATGCATAGATCCAAGTACGTGACTAACACGTCAACTTAAGAAAGATGTTGGCTGCAAAGTTCTTCAATTCATCAAGACGATGAAGATTAAGAAGCTTCTTGGTCACAAAACCCTACGGCGTACAAATGCAGCGGCTTCTTCAAGAGAAAGATGAACTAGGGCAAATTATCTCCGGTCACAATATGCTTGCAACAACAAGTGCAACCCCCTTATGACGGCCCTAAAAATAATCCTTATATATGTCTAGAGTTGTGAGAAAAGAAAACCTAAACACATAGCTTGGATATACATGAAAACAATTCTGAAAAACTGATTTTTGTAATTCTCGATAGATACAATTTTTGAGCTTATCTGTCAAGATTCACATTTTAAATCTCGATAGATACATCTTTCGAGATATCTATCGAGCTTTAAAGAATGACACTTCTTCACTTGACTCTTGGATAGATTTGCATGTCTTCAATAATTGAACTTTAACTTTTGTTCCTTGAAGTATTAAACACATCCTAGATCTATCCAATTACAAGTAAAGTGTGTTTTGTCAAAGGATTAGCCAATTCTAAATGACATATGTTCTAAACATGTTCCACATATGTCCTAACACAATACAATAGCAATAACAAGACATTAACATTAAGCATATCCCAAAATCCAAGTATAGCATCTTGGTATTAATCAAGCATATTCATCATGTTCATAAACCATGTCATGCTCATCATCCCAATTAAATGCATGTTCATGTAATTATGCATGACTTACCTCCTTTACCTCATAACACCACAACACCTATGCATCAATGCATGTTCATATGCATGTTCATGTGATTTATCCAAGATATAAATCCTAATTATCAATCTATCAATCCAAGCATGTGGCATATGTTATTCTACTAACCCTAGACCAAGACATGTGAAAACTAGACTTAACAAGACATAAATAGAGGATTAAAACTAAGCAAAACAATAAAAAAATTGCAACCCTGAATATGCATTTCTGTGCACTAGTATGCGTATGCATACATAAGTATGTCCACGCATACATGCCCCGAAACATAGTTTTAAAGCAAGCAACAAAATAATAATCAAACCAAACCTAGCATGCTTCTAATATATAACCAAACAACCTAAACAAACAACAAAGATACCAAAGATGAACAAAACCAAAATAAACAAAACCAAAAACTATTCCTAAACATGTATTGGATCTAAAACCAACAAGAGCAACATATCAAGACATGTTCATCAATATATCCAATCATTCAACTCATTAATCAAAACATGATGAGACACAACAAATCGAACACAAATAAATCAAATCATATTTATAAGAAAATGTAACACTTAAATAAAATTAAGAACAAGAAGAGCACAAAAATAATCCAAAACAAGGAAAAAGCTATGAAGAGAGACTCACCTTGCTTATGGAACGCAACTTGATTGATATTTTAACCGGCCCCTCAGTGCCTACACAACAAGATTTAAAGAGATATCAAGGAAATCAAAGGATTCAATAGTTCATAGGTAATCACAACTCAAAATAAAAATATTAAGTTTGAAAAGGTTTTGAGAATTCCAATTGAGAACAACTTTCTGCCTTAAAACTAACTAAAAAGAGGTTTTTCGATGATTAAAAAACGTGCTTAGGTCTGCGTATGATTTTAGAGAAGATGAAATAGGGTTTTTAGAGAAGATGGAGGCAAAAATAAACTCTCTCTAGTTAGGGTTTTAGTTTGGAGGCATAAGGATGTATTTATAAGTTTAAACTAGGGTTTTCAGACTTATTTTTAGGGTTTTAGACGTTCCAAATAGTCTAGGGGCCGGGCCCCATCAAAGAGGGCCCCAAAAACTAAAGTTCTGAGGTTTTGGAATGGGTTTTGCGTACGCAAGGTTGTGCATGGTAGGCATGAAGTTTCATGTGTACGCATGCATCCCCAGAAACCCTAATTTTGATAGATTTGATTACCTGACTTCAAACAGACATAACTCACTCAATTTAAGTCCAAATTAGGAAAAATTTGTGTTCAAATTGAAGTCCAGGATATCTGATTTCCAATGAAATAAATCTCACTCAAAAATGCTTTATGGATCAAAAGTTATGGTCAAAACAATGAGCAAAGGTCATTTTTCAGCATTATTTTCAAAGCAATGTGAACACTTTTGAGTTGTGATTACTTCCAAGCTATCAAAATAACTTCAATTACCTTTTGTAGACATGTCAAGCTCATCATTAGGACCGGGGACTAAAATTTATTAACCGGGTATAAAATGAGGTGTCTACTGTCCCCCTTTTTAGGAAATGATGGAAAAAAAATTTATTTCAAGAAATCTCAATTTCTACCATGAGAAAGAAAAATGAGGGTAACCTTCCAACCAAATAGCTTCTTTCTCACCTGGCTTAAGCCCTAGATATCTCGATTACAAGAACTCAAAATATAAGAACATGAAACTTCTCTAAAAGATGGGACAAGACAACTTCTTTGCCGCACATATCAAGGAGTACAAATCCAAATTTGTTTCAGCTACCAATTAGCCGACTTTGATAGGTCTAATAATTGAGTGCGTGCATACATACATACATATATATATATATATATATATATATATATATATATATATATATATATATATATATATATATATATATATATAATCTGAATAAAGACTTTATTGAACAAAAGAGGAAAACAAAGGAGAGCTCAAATCTTGAGCTTGCTCCAACAAAATTATGCTTCCCTGTCTTCTTCTCTTCAATACTAGCCATGTGTCATAACAAGAATTAAACAAAATGTAGAACGTTATACTAGAAAATAAAGCATATAAAGTGAGTACTCATTATTTTGTAAGTAAGTTTTAGCGCGACAATGATAAGATTCGTATCAATCACTAATTTTTCATTATATATGTGATCAGTGATCTCAATCATTAATGCAACCAAAGGCAAACATCCGGAATAGATATGTGTGAGTGAGTAAAACCATAAAAAATGCTACTATGATTCCATAATTTAGATTCACTCTAATTTTTTGATGTCAGCTAATTGTTTGATCAATTCATCCAAATCTTTGTCGGAGCTTCCTCCCTTGACCGCGCTCAAGGCCGCATCACTCAACTCTTTGGCTCGAACATTCTGGGGCTTAATTTTGTCGAGTGAAAGTACCAATAATCGAGCCAACTCGTTAGAGTCAGGAATATTTTCATTGCCCTCGCCAGCTCTAATTGCCACGCCTAATTGGTCGACCAACAACAAGGCATTAGTAAACTACTCTGCACCCATTGGCCATGTCAATATCACAACTCCCGAGATAAGCCCTTCCAAAACCGAGTTCCACCCACAATGAGTCAAGAATGAACCTACAGCTCGATGCCTTAGTATAGCCACCTGTGGGGCCCACCCCCCCTTGATTACTAATCCCCTATCGCCCACACGATCTCTGAACCCATCGAGAATCGAACCTTGATCATCAGGCACCCTCGTACACAAAATAAAATGGACCCCACTACACTCCAATGCTGTTGCAAGAACATTTAATTGCTTACTTGTCAAAATAGCATGACTTCCAAAGCACACGTAAACAACAGAGTTGTCAAGACGGGCATCCAGCGACATCATAAGCTCGTGACATGGCACAGAGCTGGCCCCACCTCTAGTAGCTGATCCAATCAAATCACCTTCAAGTGGCAATACAGGTCCTACAGCCCACACTCGATTGTGCCCAACCTCTCTCTTCAAATGGTCAAAGTACACACTCTCCAAACTGGCGAACGAGTTAAACACAATTCCCCAACTCTCGAAATTAGCCAGCATGCTGTTTCTGTGAAATTCCCAATCTGGGTCAGCTTCAAGATCGTTTCTATAATGTGGAGGGATCTGCCACCAAGGGTACGTCGGGGAATTCGGGACCTTAGGTAATGAAATTAGGAAATTGATATCCTTACCGGGATCATTGTTTTTGGGCGGGTCACGGTACGCTGAAAAAACTACGGACATCCCAAAAGCACCGGAAGGTGAGAAGCAGAGACGTGGCACTTTAAGCTCACAGGCAAGGTGGTGGGTCCAGCCGAGGAAAAAATCAGAAATAATAGCCACAGGTGGCGAAGGGTGAGACTGGAACCATTGGAGGAGGAAAGGATAGTGAAGGTCACGCAAGGCGCGCACGATAGCGAGGAGTCTCTTATGTGGAAGAGAAGGTGTGATATCTGGGACTAAGGCTGGGAGAACCAAGTCTTGAAGAGAAGATGGGTGAGTAGAGAGGTATGGTTCAAGTAAGTGGACGTTGCTGGGGGTGACCAAAACGGTAACGTTTAGGCCGCGGGTGAGTAACAGGTGGGTGAGATCTAGGAGGGGGATGATGTGGCCTGCGGATGGGAAAGGATAAGCAACGATGTGGAGGTTGGTCTTGGACTTGGTGGTGGACATGGTATTTCTGTAAAGATCAAAGAAGCTCTGTTTTGCGGTTCGGTTGGGCTATTATTTGGTGAGTTTAAGGTGGTCTTCAGTGGTGATAAAATTTGGGAATGGGCTATAGTTGTTGCTTAGTTTGAACATATATATAGCCAAGTCAAGACTCTCTGCCTTTGCTGACTTTTTTTTTTAATTTTCTTATTTGATACCAGGCAAAACGTAAAGAGAACATCTGAACGTAATAGAGTTTGGCAAGGAATTCCATGCTTTTAAGGTTCTTTAATCTTTACTTCTTTTTTTTAAGTTTTTTTTTTTTTTTTTTTTCATTTTAGTCCATACATTTTAATTTTACTATTCTTAGTCACTAAATTAATTAACGCGTTTTATTTTGGTTCTTTCCGTTAACCCACTAACAAAAATTGCTTAGGTGGTAAACTGAGTGCATTGCTGGCATATTAAATGCTGACGTGGTCAATTAAAAAATAATAAAAATTTATTTTTTATATAAAAAATTATATTTCATAAATAACCTAAAAAACTGTAAATTATTTCTACCAAACTATTAAATAATTTAATTCTATCTTTTACCTTATAGGATGAACAAACCCAGACAATAAAAAACAACAAACACTAGAGAACAACCCAGAAAAATAAAAAATGAAGAACACAATGAACAAACCAAAAAAATCAAACACAAACATTCAAACCAGCAAAAAAACAAATTACCAAAGTAGATTCAAACTCAGAAAAACATAATCTTCGCTAATCAAATTACCCAAAAAAAAACCCAGTAATTTAGTCCCTAAATTACCCAGATCTGCTTATTCATCTTCGCTAATCAAATCGGGAATTTCAGTCTGGATTTTCAGCAATGCGGAGTTGGCAAGCTTGACTACGAAGGAGAGATTGAGAGAAGGGACTGAGAAATCTTCCTTGGGAGGGAGGCGAGTGTAGGTGGTGGCTTCACCGCCGGGGGAGAGAACAATCAGCTTCCTCCTCCGCCTCTGTCTCTCATCGCTACTGCTAGGTTCTCTGCCGCTGTAGCCGTTGATGTCGATGACGACGACGATGGTTGTGATGGCTTTGATGATTGGATGGGTGCAGAGGTTGACAATGAGACCTCCTCAAGTGAACTCTACTTCATTTTTTCCCCTCTTTCTCTTGCTCTAAATTTCTTCTTTCTTTTTTTTTTCTTTTTGATCAATTTTTATTTAGGGAGAGAGAGAGGGGTTGTTATGTGGGGAGGCTTGAGAGGGTAAGGAGATGGAGGCATTGGACATTGAAGGGCCTCCGCTCTCAACAATAATAATAATAAAAATAAATAGTGCACGCTGAAGAAATGGAAGCAGCAACAGCAACCATTTTTAGTTTTGGCTCAAATGAAATGAAAGAAGCAAAGAAAAGTATTGGGAGTTTTTTAACCCAAACCCAGATCTGCTCCAATCCCAGAAATGGCGCCATTGGATCTGCTCCAAACCCAGATCTGCTCCTGATAAGAACATAAAAAATGAAAGAAATAAAAACCATTCAAATCTGGGTTGGTGTTAGTGTACGATTAATTTTTGTGGAAGAATTTGTGTACAAATTTTGGAATATTTTGGGTTTCTATTCTTTTGTTCTTGGAATTGAATATTTTGGGTTTGTTGTTCTTGTGTTGTTTTTGTGTGTTCATGATTGTGTGGGCCTTTTTTGCAAGTATTAGGCTGGGCCGCCTGTTGCAGCACTTGGCCCAAAGATTTCTAGATTAAGGAGTTGGGACCAGTCCAAGAGCAAACTTCCTTGGTCCGGCTTGTGCGCAAACAATGCCCCTTACCGGCCAAGCTTTGATCATATGTCTATGGCAGGCAGAGTTGTTATATTAACTATAGCAGGCAGATACGATAAGAACTGTAATGGAAATTTCTTTAGGATTCAGATAAAATAAACAGTGAGCTTTGATAAGGAATGCCCGTTTTGCAAATGACAACAAAATAACAAATATTGAATAAACAACAGCAAGCTTTATTGAAAGAAATAAATGCCGGCCTATCGCGTTAAGTTACTGCCGAGGCTAAGTCAGGAAGGGGAAACCACCTCTTTAATGCGACTAATTTCCTATGAAAAGGGAAATTAGGTGCTTTGAAGGGGTGGGCCTAAATGACTTATATTTTTGCAAGATCCTTTCTTGTCACCAGAGAGCATGGGTTGAAGAGGGGGAGAGGGAAATTGACCTATTTGGTGCATGTCTACCGCTCAGTTCTCTCTCTGTTTTCTTTTTTACCCTTCCCTCTATTTCTTAATTATTTCCTTTCTTTCTTTTCGTTTTTTCTTACTCTCTCCCTTTCTATTTCTCTCAGATTCTTCCTCTCCTTTCTTCTTGGTTTTACTCTCCTTGCTTTTATCCTTTTTTTATTATTATTATTCTAGTGATTATATCCCAGAGGTTGCTGTCCCCCCTGCCATGCACAACAAAGGCTCCTTATATAGTGTCAGTCGTGCTTGACTTTTACCATTTTAGCTTTTAACCGTCTTTGTCTAGTATGGGTGTCTTTGCGGACCATCACTAACTGGTTAGTCACCCAACCAGCGCCACTTACCTGCACTGGCCGAGCCACTCCACCTTACCAGACAAAGAAGGCTCTTTTGTTTGTTTGTTGGCCGTGGCACTCTTACCTACCACGGTGTAAGTACTCTCCTTCTCCCCGTCCCTCATGGCATGCACTTAGTGGTTCCAACTCAGCTTTGCGTCTTTTGGGTGGTATGTCATCCTAGCAAGACATTGCCTCCAAAAGAGCTTGAGTAGGAAACACGAAAATGGATTTCTTCCCCTCCCCACCGCTAGACCATACCCTCTTACCTCTAACCCATGACCTCATCATTTTCTGTATTAGCTGGGTATAGGCTGGTGGTGCCTAGGCCTTGCGCGTGCCTTGCCTCCATGCTCATTGTTCATGTGTCTGCCGTGGTGTGAAAGTCAACTCGTCTAGTCTGCCGCTCGTCTTTGGCTTCTTTTGGCGTGGGCTACTTTCCTTGACTTTGCATTTATGATTTGCTTCTCTTAGGGGCTGGGCCTGCCCCGTTCGTGGGCCGTTCTTATGCTTCTAGCCCTTGTCATTGGTTTCCTGCCGTGTCATTCTACTATGTCTGTCATGAGGTTTGTTTAACCCAAGTCTGCTGGGCCTCTCCGGGCTTTTCTATTCATTCTTTTTCTGAAGGCCCAATAAACTCATTGGGCCCTTTACTAACTCCTTGGGTTTCCTTAGCCCAAGTGCTTCTTACTTCATCCTTGGGGCTCATGGATTCTCCATTACCCCTTACTTTCTTTACTTACACCGATTTGGGTCTGCCGTGATAGCCGTGACCCATTCTTGCTTTTCTACATCCTTACAGCCCCTGAGTTTGTTATTTCTTTCTTCTAGGTTTTCTTAGGCCCATTTACTTCTTCAGTGTCCATTTGCTTGCATTATGAACTCATGATCCATTATTCCTGCCACTTGGGCTTAATGGTATTTTCCATCCTTCTCTTCTTCTGCCCATGTCTTTGGACTTTCCCTCCTACTGGGTTTCTAAAAAAAATGAGCATCTACAATGATCAAGATGAATTTGGAATAGGAATTTGATAATTTGAATGTGAAATTTATGAGTTTATGGGGTTTATGAGTCTATGGGTTTCTAATCTTATTGTTCTTCTTCAAGGATCTGAGATCTCCATTCATATGATTTTTGTTTTTAATTATGTTTGTAATTTTTTTTATTTAGTTAAAATTAATAAATTAATTTTTTTTAATTTAAATGTTGACGTGGCAATTTTTTAATGCCAAAATAGATTTTTTTAATTATTATTTTACTGTGCTGTCAGTCACATCAGCATTTTCTGTTAGTTGGGTGACAGCAAAGACTTAAATGTCATGCGTTAATTGGTTAAGGATTAAAAGTGATAAAAATAAAATGTATGGACTAAAATAAAAATCGGGTCAAAATTAAAAAATTAAAAGTGCATTATATATGCCAAGTCAAGACTTGCTGCCTTTGCTGACTTTTTTTTAATTTTCTTATTCCATACAAGGCAAAAAGTAAAGAGAACATCTGAACGTTATAGAGTTTGGCAAGGAATTCCATGCTTTTAAGGTTCTTCAATCTTTACTTCTTTTCCTAAGTACCATGTCATGCATGACGTAAATATATAGCAAAGCGACGTTACATTGGCAGTGGACCCGTGGCCGTGGAGAAGAAAAAACATCCTTGTTCAAGTTACTATGGGTACGCTAAACTTAAAACTAACAGTGCGTGTATTGATTAGCCTTTCAAAACTTAGTTTTGCGGCGTCAATAACCGAAAAAAAGGGAGTTATTCCAAGTTTTCTAATAGAAATATTATATTTGATTTAGTTCATTTTTTTTTAATTATAAAATGAACACAAGAATTCTCAATATTTGAAAAGTGCAAAAGGCCAAGGCTAAGAATTGGTAAGCAACCGTGTTCAATATAAACAGCCTAACATGAACTATATAAGGTTTATTAGTTGGAGAACATATCATGTAAATTTAGAACAAGCGAGACATAACCTATCATCCAACCGTATTGACATCTGTGGATCCCACATGTCAATGAGACATAAGTTTTATGTGCTAGACGCATGAGATATTGTCTCCTACTTGGTGTAGGTGTGGTCCATTTTTCAAACAAACTAATTACAAAAGGAAATAGTAATTAATTACAAAAACATGAGTGGCCAATTTTTCAGTCTCAATTAAATAAAATTTTCAAACAAACTCAAGCACATCCCAACACAAGTCAAGGTACTTGATTTTCGCAAAAGACTCTCCAAAACCAATTAGCAAAACTACAAAGATAAAAGCAAAACTCTCACAATTGAATTAAAAACTGTTTCAGAAATTTAAGCAGTTTGATTATAAAAAACAATCATAAAAAAATTAACACCCCCTTAAATATCTGTTTTGTTGCTAAGAACTTGTAGGCAAACTCTACATTTCATCTAGACTAAACACCCCCTTAATTCAACCACTCATTAAGATTTTATAATTAGGAAACAAACCTATGTACTCAGAACTCAGAAGTGCACACAATGAGTAACAAAATTACACCTACGGACACTTCAAGTGCCCTGCCATGTAATTTACATGAATTGATTTGGTTCATGAAAATATCACATGCATGAGTCAAGCCAGAAACGAAACATGATAAATGGCATTGTTTTGAAACTCAATAAATTAAGTTGACCAGAATTGCCGACAGATAGATGCGTTCTGATGGATAGCTTTTTAAAAATCGCTGGTTTTTAACGAATTAAATTAATTATGATAGGATTATTGGTGCGTGGAGACACGGCCTAGCTTCACGGCAATTGCTTATGGGTTTCTCATATTTACTTTAATTTTTTTTCCCAATCAATAAATTTGTTCTCGTTGAGCTCGTCTTAGAATCAATAAATTTGTTCGATCAAACAAAAATTGGTTTACACGAATAAAAAAATGTGGGGGTATTTCGTTCCTTACTGCACTATAAAATAAAGATATTATTATTATTATTATTATTATTATTATTATTATTATTATTGATGAGCTCGAAGATATAATTCATCCAAGCATAGCAATAGATGAGGAACAAACCATAAATGAAGTCTTTATTAACTGAGCCATTACGATTGGACAAAGTAAAGAGGGTAACAGTTCATTGACCTCCATATCTATGTATTAAGTAATGAGAGGCCTCCCTATCCCTGCATTAAGTGCCATGAAGAGCGTTACCAAACAAGAGAATTAAACCACCATTAATGGTGGTTCCAACGACTAGGAGAGTAAGGGCCTATATAAGGCACACTCCA
The DNA here is from genome assembly GCF_040712315.1 of Castanea sativa. Classification (NCBI taxonomy): domain Eukaryota; kingdom Viridiplantae; phylum Streptophyta; class Magnoliopsida; order Fagales; family Fagaceae; genus Castanea; species Castanea sativa. The sequence goes on along the minus strand of NC_134016.1, from coordinate 33,174,444 downwards.
CCAAAGGTAAAGATTATGATCAGAACTATATTCCCAACAGTTGGAATTTCCTAATTGTCTCTCTCTCATTCTAACTTTGTCATCGAAGGCTCACCGGCCGGCATCACACCGGTGACCTATTTGTTACATCCCCTTGCTATCTTGCAGGTTACGCTGGAGCCATCTTGATGATCTCAACTACTAATGATTTTGTCATCATCAGTTTGGCACCGTCTGTGGGAAGCACTTTCTTCTTCCTAATCCTAAGGACAGAAACGTTGCCCTGCCTTTGTTGCCATCCAGATGGAGTCTAGTGCATAACTAAAGTTAGCTGCCCTGGCGCTACAAGTCCAAGCTCTCATGGCCAGTGTAGAAGAATTAACGAAACAAAACCAGGAGATGAGGCAACAGTCGCAATAGGAAGAAAACCGCTCACTAGGAAGAATAAAAAAACAACAGGAACAAAGATGAAACACAAGACCTAAAAGGAAGTTAAGGGAAAGACGGCTCGAGGAGGACGGAGCGGTTCTACAAGGCAAGCAACGACCTCCTGAGGAGCATGAGGAAAGAGATGGACAAGCTCAAGAATGCAATGAAAGGGAAAACAACAAAGATTTTGGACGAGATGGTGAGAAGGATGGATTCTCCATTCACGCAGAAAGTCTTCAAGTACCCCCTCCCACCAAAATTTCGGCTTCCGTAGCTGGAATTGTATGACGGGTTGAAGGACCCACTGGATCACATCACCACCTTTAAGATGACCTTGAGCCTATAGCAAACCCCGGATGAAATAGTGTGTCGGTCCTTCCCGACCACCCTCAAGGGAGCAGCCTGAGTGTGGTTTAGTAAGTTGGCACAATCTTCTATTGACGATTTTGACCAGCTTAGTAGCCTATTTATGCGTCATTTCGTAGGGGGGCAGTGTCAAAAAAGACCAGCAGGTCATTTATTGATGATTAGACAGGGAGAAGGAGAATCCTTGAGATCATATGTGAAGTGATTTAACAAAGAAGTACTGGAAGTGGACGAAGCCGAAGATTAGGTACAATTAACGACATTCAAGGCTGGGCTAAGATCTAAAGAGTTCATCATGACACTAGCTAAGAGTCCTCCAGCATCAATGACAGATTTGCTTATAAAGGCTCAGAAGTAACATATACACAGCCACTTGTGGGATCAAGTAGGTTGATCAAGTGTATTTCTTGTATACACATGTAATCCCTATAATGTAAATCTATCAAATATGATATCCAAGTCTTGTAAATTATTGGCAAATATCCCCCTTGTATCATCTAAATGTTGCTTATTATTATTAATGATTATTTGTAATCAGCGTGTAATCTCTCTCATGGCATAAGCTTTTCTATTGTCAAAACATTCATCATATGTTGGAAAACCCTGGGTACCACTTTATTTCTGGTGTAAACATGAGCCCTACTTTATAATTTCGCAAAAGGCGAACCCAAATGCACCTTCCAACCTAAGTGCCACTTGTGGAAAACAAAAGAACTTGCTTGAATTATATACCTCTCACAAATGTAACTCAACTTATGTCAGCAAAATTTCAATGTAGAACTAAACAAGTGCATAAGTTTGCAGTCTTAGAATTGATCTCTTCCCCGGACATGATCGCTTGCTTGTAATTTTAACCAACTCCATTTGTGGTGGAATGTCAAAGAACTTAATATCAAACTGTCCCTCGTTTAATTGGAGTGTCCAATTACAAACAACTATCTGGTAGAAGGCAAAATGATGATTGATACTGTTAAATCACTTCATTAATCAGGGAAATCACTTCATTAATCAGGGAAAGGAGACAAAACAAGAAGACTAAAGGTGGCACAAAATGCAAAGGGATCAATTCTTTTTTTTAGAACACAAAGAAATCGTGTTAACAATATTACTTCTTCTTCTTTTTTACCCATTTTAAATATTTGTCAAATCACTATATCAAATTTCATTATCACGCCAACAACTATACAGCATGTCAACATTTTAATCACATTTCATGCAATATTTTTTTCATGTGGAAGGGTGGTCATGGGTCAACACCAAAATGAGCCCGTTCACTTGTGCAAATAAACTTGCTATCCTAAACTTTGAGAGAAAGAAAAAAAATAATACCTAAAAATATGGAAAGGTTAGTCATCTTGATTTTTTTAATAAAATCAAGCTGATGTTTTTTAAAATAATACATACACCCAATGATTGATGTAGGGCGAAAAATGTTGGAAAACTTTGGGCCTAAGCCATCACAGAAATTTGATTTTCTCAACATTGTGAAATAAGGAATCTAAAAAATGTTAAATGTAGCAATTGAAAGTGTGTACTAACTTATGATAGGACCAAACCATAATAAGGAAATTGAAATTGTCTTCATTTTTTATTTAAAAGAGTTATAATTTGTATAAAAAAATTGCAAAAAGGAAAATAGAAAGAAAATGTAGTAACTTCAATGTTATATTTTCCCCAATGTAGGTAAGCAAAGAACGGAAGGAAAAATTGATGGAGTGACTTAATTGTTACATTTCAAATATTTAAAGGAAAAAATTCAATAAAAAATTTATGAGGGGCACTATTTGATAGATTTTATTGTTTAATAAGTATTAATTGAAAAACATTTTTAAAAAATTTTAAATGGCTCATTTACTATTATATTTAGATGAAGGTATTAGATTGACTTATTTTGAAAAATTAAGTGACTAAATTTACAAAACTTTAAAGAGTAGTTTGATATTTGAAGAAAAATTGAAATTTAGCCAATTTTTAAATTTTGAAGGACCAAAATAGAATTCACCCATATTTTGCGAACATTAAATAAGTTTAATTTATCTAATTATGCGTTATCATCCTATTACTATCTTGTGTAATAGTCAGAATAATGACTCTTCATAAGTTGAAAAGGAGGGGGAGTGCGAAAGGTGAAAGGTTGCTTGTTCAAGTTTTATATAAACTAGCTTGTAACCTTTTGCATATGCATTGATATACTTAAAAGACACACATTAAGTTGCATAGTATAATAATCTTACATATATAATTTAAATACTATTGATAATCATTCTTATTTTTTTTTTAAACTCTTTAAAAAGTCTTGTAAGAATGTTATTAGGTAGAAAATGTAAATTGTTCATTTTTTTAAAAATATTTTTATGTTCATTAATTATAGATTCTTTGATTTTTGTGCACATTTGATTCCAAAATAATTAAGAAATAAAACTCTCTCTAAAAAAGATAATTTAAGACACATGGCACAAAATTGGACTTCAATTGTAGAATCTAATTGGATTTTCTCCAAATTTTATCTATTAATATATATATATATATATAATTTTTGTGCCAAATGAATTGTTTTTAGTTATAGAAAAAGGCTCATAAATATAAAATTATTCAAACTCTTTCTTCCTCTAATTTTATATATAGTGTTAGATATATAATTATGTTTTTTATGATTTATTTATATTTGACTCATCATTTTCTACTCTAAATTAACTCATTTAGCACAAAAATTAAAAAAATTTGATTAGATGGAACATGTGCTGTAAAATTAAACTCTAATTGAAATTCAATTTTTACACTGAACTAACTAAATTGGTTCAAAAATTTAAAAATTTTGATTAGATGGGACACGTGGCGCAAAATTAGACTGTAATTGAATTCCAATTTAAAATTTAATTGAATTTTCTCTCAACTTTACTTATTAATATATATACGTATAGATGACTTATAAACTTGAATTGTTTTTAGTTCTAAAAAAAAAAAAAGCTTTTTTTTTTTAGAATTCCCCCAATCCAGGGATAATTTATTCATTCAAAAATTATCTTTTTTAGGGTTAACTTATATTGGACGCCTCGTTTTTTACACAAAATTAACTCATTTGGTATAAAAGTTAAAAAAAACTTATATTAGATGGGACACATGTTGCAAAAACTCTAATTGAAATCCAATTTTTACATTGAATTAAGTTACTTGGCACAAAAATTTAAAAACTTAGATTAGATGAGACACGTGGCGCAAAATTATATTTTAATTGAAATCTAATTAGATTTTCTCTCAACTTCACCTATTATTATTACTAGTATGTAACCCATGCTACTGCACGGGAATGAATATAATTTAGTAAAACAATGGAAATAAATATATTACATTTTATTATTTAAGTGATACTATAGGTTTTTTATTTATTTATTTATTTATTAATCTTGAGTTTAGTCATGTTTAAAAGACTTAGTTTATTCATGTTTATTAAAACTTAGTATTATGTAATTTTTTAACAAATATTTTTATCATACGAAATTCTAATGAAAGAATGCTACATAGACATATATATTCAAGGTTGATTCATATACTGTACATCTAACTATAATTAAGTTGCTTTATCACAAACCATTTTTAACAAAAACATCTAACTATGATTAAGTTGCTTTATCAGAAACCATTTTTAACAAAATATTTTAATCAATTAAATGTGAATCTCATAACGTGCATCTCATAACAATATATAACAATAAAATAACGTGAATCTCAAAACAAAAATTATCAATTAAAAATCACTAAAATTATAAGCACAAAACGTAAAGACAAACAAATAGGATAAGTACTAATTCCTTAAAAGAAAACTTACCATGAGTTGAGAAAACTACACAAATAATCTTTGATATTTGAAGAATAATAGGATTACAACTTCTTTTGAAATTGGGTAGAGACTCGTGCTGATAACGTGTTATGAAAAATAAAAGAAACATGCAATATCAATGATAGGAAAACAAAACAATTTTATAATTAAACAATAAAAATTATTGACAAAAAGGAAAGAAAGTATAGGTTGATGAAAGATAATAAACACACAACATCAATCATAGGAAAACCACAAAATTATATGATTAAACAATAAAAAATTTACACAAAAAGGAACGACAGTATAGGCAGATAAAAGAAAGCAATAATCAAACCTTAGGAATAGTTGGAATTCGTTTTGCAGAGCATAAAACAGGACCATGAAAATTGTAAAGACAAATACAATCGGAATATCTGGAGAACCTTTTCTTAAATAAGATACAAAAATACCTAAATACATGCATCATTGATATTAAGAGATTCTTTTGAAATTTCATGTGGATAAGGGAGGTGAACCTGAAAATACGTGGGAGTGGAAAAGTGAGGTGAACCTGAAAATACACGGGTGTGGAAAAAAAAAAAACAAAGAAGCACATCGGAATTACAAATTAGACTCCAATTTCATATTTACATTGACACGTGGCATAACAATATATTAGAATTCTAATTGGAGTTTTCTCTACTTCACCTATTATATATTTATAGATTATTATTATTATTATTATTATTATTATTATTATTGTTGTTGTTGTTGTTGTTGTTGTTGTTGTTGTTGTTGTTGTTGTTGTTGTTGTTGTTGTTGTTGTTGTTGTTGTTGTTGTTGTTATTATTATTATTATTATTATTATTAATTTGTGCTTATATTTTTAAGAATCTCCATAAATCTAAAATGTAAATTGAGAAATCGATTCGAGTTATCGTTCATGATTTTTATTTTTTATTTTACCTATTTTGAATATTTGGCAAATCATTATATCAAACTCCATAATCATGCCAACAACAATACAACATGTCAACATCTTAATCACATTTAGGATGAGTTTTATACTTCAAGAAACGGTGTTTCAAGATCAAGTGTTGAAGTCATCAAGTCTGTCCAAGAAACAAGCTAAAAAGTGCACATTCATTAAAGCTCGACAGCTAGCATGTGTCGAGGTTTAAAGAGTTGTTCCAGCCCAGTGGCTCGACAGCTGCTCGACAGCATCTGGGTACCTCTATCTGTCGAGGTTTAAGAAAAATAGATTCAAAGTTCTGTTTTAATTTCAATCCATGAATATGTTTTTGGGCCTTCTTTTCTCCTAACCCTAGACATATAAAAGGATTATTTTAAGGGATGTCAAATGTACACAAGTTGCACAAGCATTGAGAAATCCTTATTCATGCAAATTGTGACTTGAGAAAAAGTTATTGCCCTAGTTCATCTCTCTTGTGAAGAAGTTGTTGTGTCTTTGCACCATAAGATTTTGTAACCAAGCATATTCTTGATCTTCATCATGTGGATGAATTGAAGAACTTTGCAGCCAACAACCTTCTCTAGTTGGTGATTGAAGTCACGTACTAGGATCCGCACAATTGGTTAGTCACGTACTTGGGAGCCGTGCATTGAAAGGAGAAATTGTCACTACAGAACAAGTCCAATTGAGTATTGGGGTAAGGGTTCAACTGTAGGTTGGTAAGGTACTTGAGATTCATTTACTTGTAACCGTTTGTTGTGATAATAGTAGAATTTTGGGAGTAGTGACCTTAAAATCACCCATGGGATTTTTGCCGTTTAGGTTTTTCCCATTCGTAAACAAATCACCGTGTCATTTACTTTCCGCTGCATATTTAGTTTAATTGGTGATTTGTTTGTGCTACCACGCTTTGCATGTTAATTTGATTAATTAATAACTTGGCTAATTAATCAACTTAATTCACAAGGGGTCAATACGTTTTTGGTCTATCAAGTGGTATCAAAGCAAGCACACTCTAATTAGGGTTAATCTTTGTATGTGATCCATTGACCCCTGTTTGTCATGGATAGAGGTCAGTCTCTAATTATACCTCCTTTGTTTGATGGTACAAACTATGCATACTAGAAAGTACGCATGAGAGCTTTCTTGCAGTCTTTAGATAAGAAAGTGTGGCAAGCTGTAAAGATAGGCTGGACCAAGCCTAAAGAAGTGTCAGCTGATTGGGATGATGCTAAGATCAAGGTAGCAAACTTCAACAGCAAAGCATTGAATGACTTATTCAGTGCGGTCACTAATGAGGAGTTCAAGAAGATATCCTCCACTGAAACTGCTAAGGAAGCATAGACCATCCTTCAGACAACCTATGAGGGAATAAAGGCTGTCAAAGATTTGAAGCTACAGAGGCTCACTACAAGCTTCGAAGAAATTAAGATGGAGGAGGATGAGTCGTTTGATGAGTTCTATGCCAAGCTCAAGGACATGGTGAACTCAGCTTTCAATCTTGGTGAAACCATTCCTAAACCCAAGATTGTGAGGAAAGTGCTCAGATCTCTGCCCGAAAGATTCTATGCCAAGATCACGGCGATAGAAGAATCAAAGGACATTGACAAGATTCCTCTGACTGAGCTGGTTGGTAATATGCAAACCTATGAGCCAGGGTTGACTAGAATTGGCAAGTCAACTAAAAGCAAGAGCATGCCACTAAAGACCAAGAGCAGTGAGACAGATGAGTCTTTAGACGATGAAAATTCTAATATGAAGTCCTACATCACCAGGCAATTCAAGAAATTCATGAAAAATTCCAATGGAAAAGGATTCGACAAGGATCGTAGGCAATCCAGTTCTTCTCAGTTCAAGGGCAAAGATAAAGGGAAGAAGGATGCTAGGGATGGCGGTCAGTACACTATTCCCGTAGGACCTAAGTATTTCAAGTGTCAAGGTTTTGGTCACATGAAATAAGAGTGTCCCACATATCTCAAGAGCATTGGGAAGAGCAAGGAACTTGCAGTTAGTTTGAGCGACACTAAGCTTAAGGATGATTTCGACAATGAGGATGACGAAATTTTAAATGCCTTCACTACCACTGTCAATCCTACTGAGGTGATTGTGGAAGATGTGGATGAAGAAGAGGAACTGGTGGAATCCAAGTTTGAAAAGATGGATTATCAAGATGATATCCATACAGCCTATGAAAAACTGTACAAGCTTTTTAAGAAGCATGAGAAACTCTATAGGCTAGCGACCAATAAGCTCAGTGATGTGGAACTTGACCGTGAAGAGCTTTCCACTAAGTTTGATGGAGCTAATCAGACTATTGGGGCACTAAGATTCGAGAACTATTTCTTGGCTGAGAAGACCAAGAAGCTTAAAACGGAGCTATTTCAGGTTAGAGCTCAATTGGAGAGGACATCAAGTGTGAAGCTGGATGAGATGCTCAGCATTTAGAAATCTACTTCTGATCGAACAGGATTGGGGTTTGAATTCTCTTCCTCTAATATTGCTTCTGCTAGTACTACTGTTTTTGTTCCTTCTGCTAATAACCTTAATTTTGAGAACAAAGATGTTAAAATTGAATTAGCAAGTGAGAACCTAGACAAGGGTAAGTCCATCTTAGGAGCACCCCCTAAGCTTGAGATAAAGGAAACTAAAAACCCTAGGACTAAGAAGGCTAACTCTCAAAAGCCTAAACAGAAGAAGCAGTATCTTTGTCATCATTGTGGGATTGCCAGTCATACTTGACCAAATTACTATAAGTGGTTAGCCACTCAACAGAGCAATGGCATGATAGCATCTGGGAACCAGAATCAACTTCAAACCTCTCTTGCTCCTCTTGGAGATCTTCTCAAAGCCCTCATGTTACTTTTGAATTTGAACGGTTTCAATCCTTCCCCCTTTTCACTGGTTCAAGGATTTGCAAAAAGGAAAGGTTCTTCCAAGGTGTGGAAGGAAAAGGGTTCCAAGTGATTTATTCACTTTTTCTTTCTCTCCCCTTCGTTTTTTTTTTTTTTTTTTTGCATTACTTGTATGTTTTATGATGAAGTCCGCATTTAAAGTTATGGACACGTGTTTGTGGTACCTAGACAGCAGCTACTCAAGACACATGATTGGAGACCAATCTCTCTTCAAGGTCTTCGAGTCCAAGAAAGGTGGCAATGTCACTTTTGGTGATGGGAGCAAATCACAGATAAAAGGGAAAGGCATTATCTCTCTACCTGGACTACTGGACATTGCAAATGTTCTATATGTGGAAGGCCTGAGGGTGAACCAGCTGAGTATAAGTCAGATATGTGATCAAGACTTCATGGTGCTATTCTCCAAAGGAAAGTGTCTTGTCATGGATGAGTCCGAAAAGAAACTCATAAGTGGTGTTCGCACTCTAGACAACTACTATGGATTGGTTCCTAATGCTGATATTGTGTGCAATAGCATTCAGTTGCCAAATGAAGATCTATGGCATCAACAGATGGGACATGCTAGTTACAAACATCTTTCTATTGTATCTAAGCATGAATCAGTTTTAGGGATACCAAAGCTTAGTAGAATGAGCAATGTGGTGTGTGGACCATGTCAGCTTGGGAAACAAACGACAGATATGCATCCGGGCACTCAGACATCAGCTACATCTAAACCATTGGAGCTACTACATTTGGATCTTATGGGTCCAATTAAAACCGAGTCTCTTGGAGGAAAGAGATACATCATGGTTGTGGTAGATGACTTCACTAGGTACACTTGGGTTATTCTTCTCCGATCCAAGTCTGATGCTCCTAAGCACATTGAAGCTTTGTGCACAAGACTGCAAAATGAAAAGAGCCTGAAAATCGACCGAATTCGAAGTGACCATGGTAAAGAATTCGAGAACTCATATATGGAGTCCTTTTGTGCAAGATTAGGTATATCTCAAGAATTCTCTGCTCCTATCACTCCTCAGCAGAATGGTGTAGTAGAAAAAAAGAACAGGGTTATTTAGGAGATGGCAAGAGCCATGTTGCATAATAAGGATGTGGCTAGAAACTTGTGGAGAGACGTCGTTAACACTACATGTCATACGGTTAATAGAATGCATTTTAAACCCGGTACCAAAAAGACTCCATATGAGTTATGGAAAGGAAGAAAGCCGAATGTGAAATATTTCAGAATCTTTGGAAGTACTTGTTTCATCCTAAAGGATAGAGAGAATGTGGGAAAGTTTGATTCCAGAAGCGATGAAGGGATATTTCTGGGATACTCCTCTACTAGCAAGGCTTATCGAGTGTATAACAAAAGAACTATGAAGGTTATGGAAACAGTGAATGTTGTTATTGATGAGTCTTTGAATTCTTGTTCTGAAAAGTTAATGAGGAACTTCCTAAAGAAATTCTTCCTACTGAAACTAGGGAAGTTCAAGAAATTTTTGAACAAAAGCCCACATCTCCAAGTACTCCAGGCACTCCAAGTATTGTGGAAGAATTAGCAGATATGCCTACTTCACCAGATTCTAAATCTCATGAAGAAAAAAGACCTTCCTCCAAGATCAAATTAAATCATCCTCCAGAAGTTATTGTGGGAAACATGAATGAACTCACATTAAGGAAACGTACAGTTGATAAATGCATTGCTAACTTTGTGTCTTATTCTTGTTATTTGTCACAGGTTGAACCCACTAAAGTTGAGGAAGCTCTTCAGGATGAAAGTTGGGTTGAAGCAATGCATAATGAACTACTTCAGTTTCAGAGGAATGATGATCTGGACTTTAGTTCCTAGACCGGAGGGCGAGCATATTATTGGCACAAAATGGATATTCTGCAATAAGATTGATGAGAAGGGCAACGTGATCCTCAACAAGGCTCGACTGGTAGCTCAAGGATACTCACAAATGGAGGGAGTAGACTATGATGAAACATTTGCCCCAATTGCTCGTATGGAGTCCATCAGAATTCTCCATGCCTTAGCTTGTCACTTAAAATTCAAGCTTTACTAGATGGATGTAAAGACTGCTTTCTTAAATGGACTTCTCAAAGAAGATGTCTATGTGGCTCAACCAAAAGGATTCATTGATCCACACTTTCCCGATCATGTGTTGTACCTCAAGAAGGCACTGTATGAATTAAAGCAAGCACCTAGAGCTTGGTATGATTGGCTAACCCAATACTTGGTGTCACATGGGTTCACAATAGGAAAGGCTATTCAGACTCTCTTCATCAAGAGGAAAGATGGCGAGCTGATGGTTACTCAAGTCTATGTTGATGATATCATCTTTGGATCAACTAAGGATGAACTTGCTCATGACTTCTCAAAACTCATGTAGGCCGAGTTCGAGATAAGTATGATTAGAGAGCTATCTCACTTCCTTGGATTGCAGATTCATCAACAAGATTTAGGTATATTCATCTTTCAATCTAAACTAAGAATCTTATGAAAAAGTTTGGTTTAGAATCTGCAAGCTCTATTAGAACCCCTAAGAGCCCAAATGTAAAACTCACTATTGACTTGTTAGGTAAAAATGTAGACTAATCACTTTATCGAAGCATGATAAGTAGTCTTTTTTACCTTACTGCTAGTAAACCTGACATTAGTTACAGTGTGGGAATGTGTGCTAGATATCTGGCTAATCCTACCGAGTCGCATATGATTGCTTTGAAAAGAATCATAAAGTATGTCAAAACTACTGCTAACTTTGGTGTGTGGTACAGCAAGGACATAAATGATGTCTTAGTTGGATATTCTGACGTTGATTGGACTGAGAATGTTGATGATAGAAAAAGTACATCGGGGGATTGTTTCTATATGGGTAATAATCTTGTTTCCTGGATGAGCAAAAAGCAAAATTCCATCCCTTTATTCACTGCTGAAGCTGAGTACATTGCTGCTGGTAGTTGTTGCACCCAACTCCTTTGGATGCAAAAACTCCTCCATGATTATGGTATTTGTCAAGAGCATCTTACCATCTACTGTGACAATACCAGTGCCATCAACATCTCTAAGAATCCGGTTCAACATTCTCGAACTAAACACATAGAGATTCGACATCACTTCATAGGGAGCTTGTCGAAGATGGTACTCTCACCCTTGAGTTTATTCACACTGATGACCAGAAGGTTGATTTGTTCCCCAAACCTCTGGATAGTAAACGTTTTGAATTCCTTCGTCAAAACATCGGTGTCATCTCCATGGATTAATCTCCTTCTCTCTCCTTCCTCCTCATGCATTTGCATCTAGTTTTATGCATTGTTTTGCTTTGTTTAACATGTTTTTGTTTGCTTCTTTCAATTTGTTTAAATATTAAAAAAAATTGAAAAATTGAAAAATACAAAAACAGTGTGTGTTTATGTACATCGGTTCTTGTGAACCTTAAAATGGCCATTGAAACAGAGTTTTCTAAACTTTGTATCTCTTGTAGCTTAAATGAGCATTCTCTATGCACAACTAAGTAAGTAAGCTTTGTGACTCTTTATTTGTGATGAGTAAGGTTAAGTGATCTCTTGTACTTAACACTCATATCACTTTTTTTAATAGGTAGGACTAGAAAATCCTAAGAGAAAGGCATAAATAACCATCTCACTACTGTTACCCGCCAATCATGATATGACATATGTATGCTTCGGCATAGCAAAAGTGCAATGTCAATGACATCTGTATGCTTCGGCATAGCAAAAGTGCAATGTCAAAAGCTTAACATAATTGGGTATTTATTTTCTCTCTTTTATATACTCATGCATGGTTTGCTTAATCAAAAGAAAATATAAAAAGAAAATAAAAGCAAAAAGATCAAAAATGCTTTAAATATTATTGCAAGCGTGTTTACTAGGAGATGTGGGAGTTATAGGATGTACCTTAAAGGTGATAGTCCCCATCAAACAGTTATGATTGTGTGTGAGTTAAAGTGATTTTCTCATATCTCAAATCGTCATAACATAGAGACACTTATGCAATCTTGCGATGTTTTCACACACAACACACATTATTCTTTGCTACTCTTGATAAATGTGTAGGTACAATGTGATTTGGCCATCACAAGGTTTACATGTGTTGATGTATACTCACTAAATTGTCTTGACTTGTTTTTGAAAAGATAAAATCGGTTAGACTTGTTTAGTGTGTGAATGTGTGTTTTGGGATCCATGTGCTTCAGATTGTTGTTGAAATATGATTTTGAGAGTCTAATATGTTGATTGGATCATTGGTTGAGTTGCATGCGTGATTGCATTCATGTCTATGTTTTTCTCTTCTCGAAAAACTGCTTTTAAAAGCTGGCTCGACATCTCCTCGATACCTGGCTGTCTGTCGAGCTTCTTACCTTTTTCTTATCGCAGTCTCGACAGCTTTTTGACACCTGGTGGATCGATCGAGAAATCTTCTAACCTCTCGATAGCTTCTCGACACCTAGTGGATCAATCGAGAAATCTTCTAACCTCTCGATAGCTTCTCGACACCTGGTAGATCGATCGAGCTTCTGTTCTCATATCCTTGCTTTGGTCCTCGACACCTTCTCCACAGCTTTATCTATCGACGATGTTTTGCTCGACACCTTCCTTGGCAGATGTCTCGACACCTTTCGACACCTGTATTTGTCAAGATTTACTGAACCTCTTTTTAAAGGCTCTGTGCGATCCGGTTCTTTATTTCTCTCGATCTCTCTCTCGATAGCTCTATCTCTTCACCTACTAAACCTCTTTCTCTCACTCCAAACCTCTACCCAAGGTTTCCTCACGCTTATTCAGGTTTTTCTTCACTTGGTAAACATCTAATCTTTCTCATTTACATGCATTTCATGTTTTAAAACCTAGGTTTTGGGGTTTTTGAAAAATTTTGGGGTTTTTCACATTTGATGAGTTATTATTGCAATTTTTTAGGATGGGTTTTATAGATTTGATCTTAAAAACTCCATGCACTGCATCACATTAACATTCTAACAGTATTCTCATGCATTTAGATATGTGCAAACTGTTTATGTGCTGGTAAGATTGGATTGGGCTGAGCCCATGATGCTGTTTATATTGCATGTCACATGTTCATGCATTTCCCATGCATACATTCTCTCTTTTCAATATACTTGTTATATTTTAATTGTTTTGGGACTTTTCTGAGTGTTTCTTTCTCCCCCCCCCCCTTTTTTGTTTACGTTAGTGGTGTCTATGGCACCAAAACGTAAGTCTGTTTGGTCCTAGAACCCTCTACATTCTCGGGGATCTTCGTCTTCTGATCCTACTCCCCTTTCTGTTCAGTTTCGTGATGAGAAAGCCCGTTAGGACTTCTTAGAGAACTTTTCTAAATGAGGTGTTCATTCGGGACGCCAAGTTGTTCTGGCGGACTTCGCCAACACTGACCTTCCTGATGTCTTTCACAAATGAGAATGGGAGTCACTGTGTGACGTCCCGGTCACTTGTCCTTCCATGATGATCCAGGAGTTTTACTCCAACATGCATGGATTTGATTCTTCTGTACCTCTCTTTCACACTCGCGTTTGAGGTACACGCATAGTTGTCACACTGGAGTTGGTATCCGATGTGCTTCATGTTCTGAGGGTTCCGCATCCTGATTACCACGGTTGCGATCGTCTACGGATAGTGTCCAAAGACGAGACGATCACTGCTTTCTGTGAGTGCCCTTCTATTTGGGGTGAGCACTAGTTTACGTCATGTCGACCTTTTGCTAAAGGTCTTCGTTTCTTAAACATGGTTATGACTTTTGTTTTGTATCCTCTCTCTCACTACAACTCTATCACAGAGCCTCGTGCTCGTTTTCTGTTGTCTCTTCTTGAGGATCTTACCATTGACTTTCTTTCACATTTTATCTTCTCTATTATAGATGTGTATAAGGATTCGGCTACCCATGATAAGCTCATCTTTTCTTCTACTATCACGACGATTTTACGCCACTTTTCCATCCCTTTTCCCGTCTCCGACCCTTTTCATGTCATGGTTTCCATAGACGTCGCTACAGTCAAACGTAGTGAGGCGCAGTTTAGGTCGCGATAGACGGATTCAGCAGCTCCTTCCTCCCGTTCCGCTCCATCTAGATCTGCTCAAGCCGCATCTGCTCCCTCCTCTTCTACGAGCGATGTGTCACTAGGAGACATCATGGCGTAGCTTCAGCACATACATGCTCGCCTAGATACGCTCTCTATAGAGTTGTATCAAGTGAATATTTGTGTTGGTCGCATTGCTCAGCGACAAGCGACCATGGGTGGTTTTGCTCTTGAGGTTTCTCCTCCACCACCTCCTATGGCTTCTGTGTCTGAGGATGATGATGGTGATGACGATGATGCTTCGGATGATGATGATGGAGATGCTAGCTCTACCGATGAGATGTCTACTTGACACTCTACCCTTTGTCACTCGTGACAAAAAGGGGGAGTAGTTTTTGGTTATAAGAGTAGTCATACTTAGGGGGAGAGCTTGTATAGGGACATTTTTGATAGGGGGAGTGTTATTATTTGACGGATGTAGTGAGGATTACTTGTATCTTTTTCTTTTCTCTACTTCTGATACGTTTTCTTCTTGTACCTAGGTCTTGTGACCATTTTTACATACGTTGTGCTTATCTTTGATATATATGTGATGATGTATGTTTTCCTCACTTATCTCTACATGTGTTGTTTCTTTTCTCTCTTTATACACATGATTCTTTATTTGTATGCAATCTATTATTTCTGTTTCACACTAAGATGCCTTGATGAATTTTGTTTAAAGTGTTTCAGAAATGTAGGTTGTTAAAGTCTTCTTGCCATAAACTCTCTTCTTGCAAAGTTTTTCAAGAATTTGTGTTAGGATAGATTTTATTGTATTCAACAAGTGAATATGAGTTGAGTGATTTATGACTTTCCTCATATGTTCATTTATTAGTTGTGGTTTTGTCACGGATTGCCAAAGGGGGAGATTGTTAGGACATATGTGTTTTACTTGTTAAGAACATATGTCATTCATTTATGCAATTGGCTAATCCTTTAACAAAACACACTTTACTTGTAATTAGGTAGACTTAGGATGAGTTTTATACTTCAAGAAACTGTGTTTGAACATCAAGTGTTGAATTCATCAAGTCTGTCCAAGAAACAAGCTGAAAAGTGCACATTCATTAAAGCTCGACAGTTAGCATGTGTCGAGGTTTAAAGAACTGTTCCAGTCCCATGGCTAGACAGCTGCTCGATAGCATCTCGATATCTCTATCTGTCGAGGTTTAAGAAAAACAGATTCTAAGTTCTGTTTTGATTCCAATCTGTGGATATGTCTTTGTGCCTTCTTTTCTTCTAACCCTAGATATATAAAAGGATTATTTTAAGGGCCGTCAAATGTACACAAGTTGCGCAAGCATTGAGAAATCCTTGTTCATGCAAATTGTGACTTGAGAAAAAGTTCTTACCCTAGTTCATCTCTTTTGTGAAGAAGTTGCTGTGTCTTTGCACCATAGAGTTTTGTAACCAAGCATCTTTTTTATTTTTATCGTGTGGATGAATTGAAGAACTTTGCAGCCAACAATCTTCTCTAGTTGGTGATTGAAGTCGCGTACTAGGATTCGCGCAATTGGTTAGTCACGTTCTTCGGAGCCGTGCATTGAAAGAAGAAATTGTCACTACAGAACAAGTCAAATTGAGTATTGAGGTAAGGGTTCAACTGTAGGTTGGTAAGGTACATGAGATTCCTTTACTTGTAACCGCTTGTTGTGATAATAGTGAAATTTCGGGAGTGGTGACCTTAAAATCACCCGGTGGGGTTTTTGCTATGTAGGTTTTCCCCATTAGTAAACAAATCACCGTGTCATTTATTTTCCACTGCATACTTAATTTAATTGGTGATTTGTTTATACTACCACGCGCTTTGCATGTTAATTTGATTAATTAATAACTTGGCTAATTAATCAACTTAATTCATCACAATGGGTCAATACGTTTTTGGCCTATTAAGTGGTATCAGAGCAGGCACACTCTGATTAGGGTTAATCTTTGTGTGTGATCCATTGACCCCTGTTTGTCATGGATAGAGGTCAGTCTCTTATTATACCTCCATTATTTGATGGTAATAACTATGCATACTAGAAAGTACGTATGAGAGCTTTCTTGCAGTCTCTAGATGAGAAGGTGTGGCAAGCTGTGGAGATAGACTGAACCAAGCCTAAAGAAGCGCCAACCGATTGGGATGATGCTAAGATCAAGGCGGCAAACTTCAACAGCAGAACATTGAATGCCTTATTCAGTGCAGTCACTAATGAGGAGTTCATGAAGATATCCTCCGCTAAAACTGCTGAGGAAGCATGGACCCTCCTCCAGACAACCTATGAGGGAACAAAGGCTGTCAAAGATTCGAAGCTACAGAGGCTCACTACAAGCTTTGAAGAAATTAAGATGGAGGAGGATGAGTCGTTTGATAAGTTCTATGCCAAGCTTAAGGACATAGTGAACGTAGCTTTCAATCTTGGGGAAACCATTTTTGAACCCAAGATTGTCAGAAAAGTGCTCAGATCTCTGCCCGAGAGATTCCATGCCAAGATCACAGCGATAGAGGAATCAAAGGATATTGACAAGATTCCTCTGACTGAGCTGGTTGGTAATCTGCAAACCTACAAGCTAGGGTTGACAAGAATTGGCAAGTCGGGTAAAAGCAAGAGCATGGCACTAAAGGCCAAGAGCAGTGAGACAGATAAGTCATCAAACGATAAAGACTCTAAGATGCAGTCCTGCATCACCAGACAATTCAAGAAATTCATGAAAAATGCCAATGAAAAAGGCTTTGACAAGGACCGTAGGTAATTCAGTTCTTCTCAGTTTAAGAGCCAAGATAAAGGGAAGAAGAATGCTAGGGATGGCGGTCAATACAATGTTCCTACAGGACCTAAGTGCTTCGGGTGTCAAGGCTTCGGTCACATGAAACAGGAGATCAAGAGCATTGGAAAGAGCAAGGCACTAGCTGCTACTTTGAGCGACACTAAGCCTAAGGATGATTCAGACAATGAGGATGACGGAATTTAGAATGTCTTCACTACCACTGTTAATCCTACTGAAGGGATTGTTGAAGATGTGGATGAAGAAAAGGAATTGGTGGAATCCAAGTTTGAAAAGATGGATGATCAAGATGATATCCATATTGCCTATGAGAAACTGTACAAACTTTTTGAGAAGCATGAGAAACTCTATAGGCTGGCCACCAAGAAACTCAGTAATGTGAAACTTGACTGTGAGGAGCTTTCCACTAAGTTTGATGAAGCCAATCAGACTATTGGGGCACTGAGATATTTGAGAACAATTTCTTGGCTGAGAAGACCAAGGAGCTTGAAGCGAAGCTGTTTCAAGTTAGAGCTCGATTGGAGAGGACATCAAGTGCGAAGCTAGATGAGATGCTCAGCATTCAAAAATATGCTTCTAATCGAACCGATTTGGGGTATGAATTCACTTCCTCTAATATTGCTTCTGCTAGTACTACTGTTTTTGTTCCTCCTACTAATAACCTTAAAATTGAAAACAATGATGTTAAAACTGAATTAGTCAGTGAGAACCTAGACAAGGGTAAATCCATCTTAGGAGTACCGCCTAAGCTTAAGAAGAAGGAAACTAAAAACCCTAGGACTAAGAAGGCTAACTCTCAAAAGCCTAAACAGAAGAAGAGCATCTCTATCATCATTGTGGTATTGCCAGTCATACTCAACCAAATTGCTACAAGTGGTTAGCCACTCAATAGAGCAATGGTATGATAGCATCTGGGAACCAGAATCAACTTCAAACCTATCTTGCTCCGCTTGGAGATCTTCTCAAAACCCTCATGTTCGTTTCAAACTTGAACAGTTTCAATCCTTCCCCCTCATCACTGGTTCAAGGGTTTGAAAAAAGGAAAGGTTCTTCCAAGGTGTGGAAGGAAAAGGATTCCAAGTGATTTATTCACTTTTTCTCTATCCCCCTTCTTGTTTTTTTGTTTGTGCATTACTTGTGTGTTTTGCCTTACAGTTTTGAGTTAGTCTAGTTTTATGCATTGTTTTGCTTTGATTAACATGTTTTTGTTTGCTTACTTTCAGTTTTTGTTTATTTTTTTTTTCAGATAAAAAAAAATGAAAATTTGAAAAATACAAAAACAGTGTGTGTTTGTGTACATCGGTTCTTGTGAACCTTAAAATGGCCTTTGAAACAAAGTTTTCTAAAATTTGTATCTCTTGTAACTTAGATGAGCATTCTTATGCACAACTAAGCAAGTGAGCTCTGTGGCTCTTTGTTTGTGATGAGTAAGGTTAAGAAATCTCTTGTACTTAACACTCGTATCACTCTTTTTGATAGGTAGGACTAGAAAATCCTAAGAGAAAGGCATAAATAACCATCTCACCACTGTTACCCGGCAATCATAATATGACATCTGTATGCTTCGGCATAGCAAAAGTACAATGTCAAAAGCTTAACATAATTGGGTATTTCTTTTCTCTCCTTTGTATACCCATGCATAGTTTGCTTAATAAAAGAAAATATAAGCTAAAATAACAAAATGCTATAAATATGATTGCAAGCGTGTTTTCTAAGAGATATGGAAGTTATAGGATGTACCTCACAGGTGATAGTCCCCATCAAACAGTTATGATTGTGTGTGAGTTAAAGTGATTTTCTCATATCTGAAATCGTCATAACTTAGAAACACTTATGCATTCTTGAGATGTTTTCACACACAACACGCAATATTCTTCGCTACTTTTGATACATGTACAGATACAATGTGATTTGGTCATCACAAAGTTTACATGTGTTGCTGTATACTCACTAAACTGTCTTGACTTGTTTTTAAAATATAAAATCGGTTAGACTTGTTTAGTGTGTGTGTGTGTGTGTGTGTGTGTTTTGGGATCCATGTGCTTAAAATTGTAGCTAAGAGATGTTTTTGAGAGTCTAACATGTTGATTGGATCATTGGTTGAGTTGCATGCGTAATTGTATTCATGTCTGTGTTTTTCCCTTCTCGAAAAACTGCTTTTAAAAGCTGGCTCGACACCTTCTCAATACCTGGCTGTCTATCAAGCTTCCTAGTTTTTTTCTCATCACAATCTCGATAGCTTCTCGACACCTAGTGGATCAATCGAGAAATCTTTTGACTTCTCGATAGCTTCTCGACACCTGGTGGATCGATCGAGCTTCTGTTCTTATGTCTTTGCTTTATTCCTCGACACCTTCTCAATAGCTCTATCTATCAACGATGTTTTGCTCGACACCTTCCTCAACAGATGTCTCGACACCTTCCTCGACAGATGTCTCGACACCTCTCGACACCTGTATTTGTCGAGATTTACTGAACCTCTATTTAAAGGTTCTATGCGATCCGATTTCTCATTTCTCTCGATCTCTCTCTCGATAACTCTGTCTCTTCACCTCCCAAACCTCTCTCTCTCTTTCTGAACCTCTACCCAAGGTTTCCTCAAGCTTGTTCAAGTTTTTCTTCCCTTGGTAAGCATCTAATCTTCTTAATTTACATGAATTTCATGTTTTGAAACTTAGTTTTTAGGGTTCTTGAAAAATTTTGGGGTTTTTCAAAATTGATAAGTATTGTTGCAATCCTTAGGATGGATTTTGTTGATTTGATCTTAAAAACTCCATGCATTGCATCACATTCGTATTTTAACAGTATCCTCATGCATTTAGATGTGTGCAAACTGTTTTTGTGCTGATCGGTTTGGACTGGGCTAAGCCCATGATGCTTTTTATATTGCATGTCACATGTTCATGCATTTCCCATGCATACGTTCTCTCTTTTCTCTATACTTGTTATATTTGCATTGCTTTAGGACTTCTCTGAGTATTTCTTTCTTTCCCCCTCTCTTTCTGTTTACGTTAGTAGTGTCTATGGCACCAAAACGTAAGTCTGTTCTGTCCCAGAACCCTCTTCGTTCTAGGGCCTCTTCGTCTTCTGATCCTACTCCCCTTTCTGTTTGGTTCCGTGATGAGAAAGCCCATCAGGACTTCTCGAAGAACTTTTCTAAACGAGGTGTTCATTCGAAACGCCAAGTTATTCTAGCGGACTTCACGGACACTTACCTACCCGATGTCTTTCACAGTCGGGGTTGGGAGTCACTGTGGGATGTTTCGGTCACTTGTCCTTCCGTGTTGATTCAAGAGTTTTACTCCAACATGCATGGACTTAATTCTTCTATACCTCTATTTTTCACTCGCGTTCAAGGAACATGCTTTTCTGTCACATCGCAAATTGTTGCGGATGTGCTTTGGGTTCCTAGGATAGAGTATCCTAACTACCCAGGTTGTGAGCGTCTGAGGACTGTGTCCAAAGATGAGATGATCACCGCTTTCTGTGAGCGCCCTTCTGATTGGGGTGAGCATCAGTTTACACCATGTTGGCCTTTTGCTAAAGGTCCTCGTTTCTTAAACATGGTGATGACTTTTGTGTTGTACCCACTCTCTCACTATAACTCTGTCACAGAGCCTCATGCTTGGTTTTTGTTGTCTCTTCTTGAGCATCTCACTATAAACTTTCCACATTTTATTCTTTTTATCATCGATGTCTATAGGGATACAACTACCCGTGATAAGCTCATCTTTCCTTCCGCTATCACGAGGATTTTACGCCATTTTTCCTTCCCTTTTCCCGTGTCCAACCCATTTCATGTCATGTGTGCTATAGAAGCCGCTACCGTAAAATGTAGTAAGGCACAATTTAGGTCGCGACAGAAAAATTCAGCGGCTCCTTCCTCCCATCCGACTCCATCTAGATTTGCTCGAGTCTTATCTGCTCCCTCCTCTTCTATGAGCGATGTGTCACTAGGAGACATCAGGGCGCAACTTCAGCGCATGGATGCTTGCCTAGATACGCTCTCTACAAAGTTGTATCAGGTGAATGTTCGTGTTGGTCGCATTGCTCAGTAATAGGCGACCATGGGTGGTTTTGCTCTTGAGGTTTCTCCTCCTCCACCTCCTGTGGCTTCTGCGTCTAAGGATGATGATGGTGATGATGATGATGCTTCGGATGATAATGATGGAGATGCTAGCTCTACTGATGAGATGTCTACTTGACACTCTACCCTTTGTCACTCGTGACAAAAAGGGGGAGTAGTTTTAGGTTATGAGAGTAGTCATACTTAGGGGGAGAGCTTGTATAGGACATTTTTGATAGGGAGAGTGTTGATGTTTTGAGGGATGTAGTGAGGATTACTTGTATCTTTTTCTTTTCTCTACTTTAGATACATTTTTCTTCTTGTACCTAGGTCTTGTGACCATATATGACATACATTGGACTTATTCTTTTTATATGTTGATGTATGTTTCTTTCACCTACCCTTACATGTGTTGCTTCTTTTCTATCTTTATACACATAATTCTTATTACTTGTATGCAACCTATTATTTCTGTTTCACACTAAGATGCCTTGATGAGTTTTGTTTAAAGTGTTTCAGAAATATAGGTTGTCAAAGTCTACTTGCCATAAACTCTCTTCTTGTAAAGTTTTTCAAGAGTTTGTGTTAAGGTAGATTTTATTGTATTCAACAAGTGACTATGAGTTGAGTGATTTATGACTTCTCTCATATGTTCATTTGTTTGTTGTGGTTTTGTTACAGATTTCCAAAGGAAGAGATTGTTAGGACATATGTGTTTCACTTGTTAAGAACATATGTCATTCATTTATGTAATTTTTGGCTAATCCTTTGACAAAACGCACTTTACTTGTAATTGGGTAAATTTAGGATGTGTTTAATACTTCAAGAAACTGTGTTTCAAGATCAAGTCATCAAGTCTGCCCAAGAAACAAGCTGAAAAGTGCAAGTTCATTAAAGCTCGACAGCTAGCATGTGTCAAGGTTTAAAGAGCTGTTCCAGCCCCGTGGCTCGACAGCTTCTCGACAACATCTCGATACCTTTATCTATCGAGGTTTAAGAAAAACAGATTTTGAGTTCTGTTTTGATTCCAATCCATGGATGTGTCTTTGGGCCTTCTTTTCTTCTTACCCTAGACATATAAAAGGATTATTTTAAGGGCCGTAAAAGTATACACAAGTTACACAAGCATTGAGAAATCCTTGTTCAAGCAAGTTGTGACCAGAGAAAAAGTTCTTACCCTAGTTGATCTCTCTTGTGAAGAAGTTGCTGTGTAATATACACCGTAGGGTTTTGTAACTAAGTATCTTCTTGATCTTCATCATGTGGATGAATTGAAGAACTTTGCAGCCAACAATCTTCTCTAGTTGGTGATTGAAGTCGCGTACTGGGATCCTTGCAATTGGTTAGTCACGTACTTGGGAGCCGTGCATTGAAAGGAGAAATTGTCACTACAGAACAAGTCCAATTGAGTATTGGGGTAAGGGTTCAACTATAAGTTGGTAAAGTACTTGGGATTCCTTTACTTGTAACCGCTTGTTGTGATAATAGTGGAATTTCGGGAGTGGTGACCTTAAATTCACCCGGTGAGGTTTTTGCCGTGTAGGTTTTTCCCATTCGTAAACAAATCACCATGTCATTTAATTTCTGCTGCATACTTAGTTTAATTGGTGATTTGTTTGTGCTACCACACGCTTTGCATGTTAATTTAATTAATTAATAACTTGACTAATTAATCAACTTAATTCATCACAAGGGGTCAATACATTTTCGGCTTATCAATAATAATACATTTTAGCTTAATTGGCTTCCCTTGAGAAATTTTTTGGCTTAGCCATTAATTTGTAGGATTTTAAAACATTCCTTATTGAATGTGATAATATTTTTGTTGAGCATTTTTACATTGTACGGTGTTTGCTAATTAATTTATTTTGCAAGAATCTATTTATTTAGATATAAAGAACTAATATGAGACTTTACTGTACAGAGATTGTACATTCGAAACATTCGATACCCATGGAAAAAAGTTGTCCAATTCCAAGCAAAACATGGATTGGTTCGTGCAAATCTAATGCTTATTGTAACAAGAAATGCCGAGAACTTGAACGAGCGATTCGTGGAGAATGTAGAGGGATCGTTTTTTGGGAATGCTACTGCTACTTTAAATGTTGAATACAGACCATGTAAAAGAAAGAAAGAAAATAATGATAATGTATCATTTATGTTCTTACAAGGAGCTGTAATGTCATGTATATATCTATGGCAAACCGCAAACCATTGAGACACTATATACGTGTATGGTTCAAGTTCTTTCTCAGTGATTCTAATTTTCTCTGTTTGTGTGCTTTAAGATGTCTTTTGTATTTTTGGAGGAATTAGACTACACAGGAATTAAAACCTCTTATTTTTTGTCGAGAGTTCGGATTTTACTATTCTAAACTATACGATAATTACACTTTGCATCATAAATTTTGAATTTTTGTCCAAGTCAATAGCAAACTTAATGTCAGATAACAAAATGTAACAAGGTTCATAATTACGTCAAAATATACATTTGAAAAGTTTATGGTGCAAAGTGTAATATGAGACTTATTGTAACATGCTTGTACATACAATATATAAGTGCTACAAATTGCACGGTTATCCACCTAGGTGGGTAATTCTAATGCCAATCAAGTCTCAACCTCTCAGACAATTTTGCTCCAGAAAATTTCTCAAATTTGTCTCATCAATGTCCTATTTCCAAGACTTAGTGTGAGCAACTACTAGCATTTCTTAATGCTTCAAGTTAAGGTTTCAGTGAGAATCGTCATATTGCTATGATTACTTCTGGTCTTGAGAATGGTATTCCTGGTACTAGTTCTTCTACCCAGCCTCAAGCCAACACTATTTCTCATGGCAATTTCCTTCCAAATATGTCAGGTAGCTTTTAATGTACTTCTTTTCAATTCAAGCCTACCTTAGACATACCAAAGATACGGCCAAACATCTTTGTTCTTTTCTAATTGGGTTTTCAAAAGTTAGGGGGTGTTTGGTAAAGTTGTTTGAGATGAGATTTTCATAGTTTTTTTTGTAGTTTTTTGAAATACGTGTGGGTGAAAAAGTATATGAAAATGTGTGTAATGTTGTTTAAAATGTGAAAATGTGAGTTTGGGATTACTCACCAAACAGGCCCTTAGTATCGCAGTGTGTTCTACTTTCCTTTTTGAGGAAAACAACAAAACAACAAGTTATACTTCATATGGAAAGGGGAACTATTTTCGGTTGTCTAGTCCCATCCGATGGTTGAACTAATAATTTCATAATTAATAGCTGGGTAAAATTGCACCCTCTAAGTTTAACTGAAATTTATTTCAATCATTTAACTTTACTTTCATTCAATTAAGTCCTCTAAGTTTCAAATCTATTTAATTTAGCTTTTCGTCCAATTTTGTTAAAATAATTGCCGTTAAGTATGCAATTAACTAATGAAAAAAAATAATTTTGAAAAAAATTCTCACCATAAAAAATCTATAAAATATTATATTTTTTTTCGAATGTTCAATACTTTAATAATAAATTTCACTATGTTTGCAATTGTTTAAGAGAGTAAATTTTTAATCTTCCAAAAGATTTACCCTTGTCTTCTCTCTCTATCAAAATTTAAATTTAAATTTAATATTTTTTTAGACCAATTCATTATTGAAATACATTGTTACCACCGCATACCTTTGGCATGATAATCACTCTAAAAGTATAAATACTTGCGGAATGTGGGGTAAAGGCCATAGTTCAAATATATTTTTAGAATTATACGTTTAATAAATATATAAAATAGTCCAATTAATGTATTTAATTATATAAAAATGTTGTATTTTATTTTTAAATTATGTATCTCTTATAAAATATTAAGTAATAATATAGTTTACATTTGCATCTGGCCCCAAAATGTGTTGAATCGGCCCTCGACTGTGTTCAATTTTTGCAAAATACACATACACACTTAAATAAGGCTAAAAGAAGTTCATAATTTTCATTCTCAAAAAAAGAAAAAAATAATAAGATTAGGCTAAAAGAAAAATACATTGTTCAATAACTGAAATCCAACATTGCGGAGAGAGATAGTGACCATCTAAAGTATGAAATTTATTATGATATTGATTATTTCGATATTTTTAGAATTATACCTCTTATAAATATATAAAAATATTCCAATTACAAACAACTATATGGCGGTCTTGTGCCATACAAATGAATTTTAGAATTAAAATAACAATACGTTATAATCAATGTTATAATCATTCTGCTAATATGTTATAATCAATGTTATTTAATTTTAATTCTTAGTCACATCAAAATTTACACTACTTCCTATCTGTGGGGAGTAAAAAGACCTTGATGGGAATATGGGCCGTTGGGTCATGCTAAGGAAGGCCGACCTGCTCTTGGGTTTGGGACTTCTTAATACTACAGGTCGGCCCATACGCCGAGGGTCCGAGGATCCGGCCGAGGATGATTTTTCCCTTCGGACTGACACCGAAGAACCCGGAACTTCATGGTAAAGGTTAGGGAAGGACACGGACAAAACCAATGGTTAAAGGGGGTGAACCCTTGAATGTCCTAGAAGCACCGATGTTGGAAAAATGTCAAAGATAAAGGCTGCTGCCTCCGCATTAAAGACCCTGCACCTACCACCCTGGCCGCATTAATGGGGAAGTGACACTTAAACAGTGGAAGGGAAACTTCTGGTTACTATTCAAAGGCACTAAGAGAAGAAATATCTAGGCTAAGGGGGAGTTGGGGCAACACGTGTACAAAGTATTAAAAAGAGGAGTATTTAAGGAGGAACCTGGAAGAGAAAAGAGGACGGACTTTTTGTAACCTAAAAGGAAAAAGAAACAAAGAGAAAGATATAATATAAGAACAACTCTCGGCTTACATCCGAGGAAGCTGAGTTACAATATTCCTTGTTGTTTCCAAGTACTTGCAATCTTTAGTTTGTCATTTAATCCTCACACACTTCTAACCTGGGTTTCAAGCCCACACTCTACAAATTCATATTGTTTAAGGCTCATTGGGCCTGAGCCCATAACTGTTCTTGGGGTCAGGTGCAATTGTGCGCTTACACTATCAATTTGCTCCTTAACATTATAGAATTTAAATTTATCAGAAATCTTAATATATATATATATATATATATATATATAATTGTCAATGAGATTATATCTCAGAAGATAGATTGTATTTTTTTTTTTTTGGATAGATCGTATTTCAATGTGTGTGGAATGTGGATTCTTCTAGCACCGATATATTAGCCATGGTTAATTTTTTATTATTCATGAAGGAACAATGGAGATTTAGAAACTTTTCTTAAAACACTTAAAAATCCATAATTTTGATCACAGTATTCTTAAGGAAAATATCTACATCATTTTATATGAGAATTTTGGAAGACTTAATTTTAATTAAATAATTTTTTTTTTTTTTTTGAGGTCAAAATGATAGAAAACTTTCATTAATATTGAAAAGGTATACAAGCAAGGCAATTGCCAAGACTGGGGTTCAAGTTGCTGAGCCACAGAGAACCCAAAGAGATTTTTCATTAATATTGAAATCAAAATGTAGCATGCACAGATGAACTGATTTATATACATAGAGAGAATGAGAGAGATGAATTCAAGTTACACCTGGTGTAACTCTAAAGAATTACATATTTTTTAAATCATTGGATTTAAGTAGATCCAATGGTAAAAAAAAAAGATTCTCATTAATGCTTATATTCAAATTCATCTCATTTATTATTGCTTATTTAATACATTTCATACCTATCTCTAAACCCATCTCCTCCATAATCACGTTTTTCTTTGCTCTCTCTTTCTCCTCCATTGCTTTTCTCCAACTCAATTTCATTGCCTTTCTCTTAATTCTAATCTCACCACCATACTCCTTGCCTCATCAACGTGAGCACTCCAGATCTTATCTCATGAAATAAAATTTTTCTTTATGTTCAAATTCATCTTTTTCCAAAAGATACTTTCATTAACTACTTCAAAAAATTATGACTACGCCCTTCAATCAGTCATTATTTCTTGATGGTGCATCTAGAAACACCCTTACCCAATCACTTGCTTTTAATTTCCAAGCAATAATGATTCAGTGTTTTCTTCTCGTCAGCATGACAATTTTATGCATTATGATAAATATTTTTTTTAGCAGCTTTCATCAATCAAAAGAAAAGAGTCAACAATGTATGACAGTGTGAGGTTTAATAATTAGATTGTAGATGATCACTAAATCAGGTTAACAAAATTGAACTTAGTTTTTTCTTGGATTAACATATATATGCATGTTTGGAAAAAGATGAATCTAAACATGAAGACAAATTTTATTTCATGAGACAAGATCTAAAGTGTTCATGTTGATGAGGCAAGGAGCACGGTGGTGAGATTGGAATTAAGAGAAAGGCATTGGAATTGAGTTAGAGAAAAGCAATGGAGGAGAGAGAGCAGAAAAAACGTGATTGTGGAGGAGAGATAGACGTAGACTTTTTTTTTTTTTTGGGTTTAAAGATAGGTATGGAATGTATTAAATAAAGGATAATAAATTAGATCAATTAGAATATTAGCATTAATGAGGGTCTTTTTTTGACTGTGGAATTTACTTAAATTCGATGGATTAATGTAGGTGTAACTTGAACCCATCTCATATATATATATATATATATATATATATATATATATATATATATATATATATATATTGATGCCTGGATTACACGCTCTTATGTACATGTGTATCATATAGTAATTGTGCATCTATATTCCGTCCATTTTCAAAATGTAATTTGATATTATGAAAATGTGCATGAGATTACAATCCAGTTATATTTGGAAACCAAATAAAGGAGAATCCATACTGTTATGGATACAGAGTGAACTAATTTAATCCTTCCAAGTTTGCAAATATTTGATTTAGTGAGTTACTTAATTTGCATATTTAGGCATCTCAATCATGTGATACTTCATATACCAACCCCAAGGAATTTTTTCTTAAATACTCTTTACAGATTAACCCTCTCCAGTATCCACCTCATTACTCTTATTCTATCTCAATGTTTCTATGGCATATGACTCCCCCAATTCCCCCTCTCATTCAGGAGAAAATTTTCATAAGAGAATTGTGTGGGATATTGAGATCGGATCAGTGATTTACCAACCAAGAATTCAACCATGTGGCAAATTATCCAGAGCTTGGTTGTGTTGAGGGCTGTTGGTGGTGGTGGAGCTTGGTTGATGGTGGTGGATGAAGGGTTTGCCGTTGGTGGTGGTGGAGCTGGGTTTCGGTGTAGCTGGGTTTGAAGAGAATAAAAGAAAAGGGACATGAGTGGCAACCATATTCTTCTATGTAGTGCCAGTGGGTGGGTCTATCATTTTGGCAAAAAATTGAGTTAAAAACTGAGATACATGACTGAGTTTTGTGACCAAACAAAAGTATTGGATTTTTTGAGTGATAGTAGATTTGGGTTATGAGTTTTGAGTTTGAGTTATGAAAATTAAGTACTGAGTTATGAAAACTGAGTGAGCCCTAAACCAAATGAGCCCTAAATCTTTCGGGAACTAGTAATAAATAAAATAAAATAAATACATTAATTGGGCCCGCAAGGAGGTCGAGCTCAATCAGGTCTATTATCAAAATATATAAAAGAAGAGTTCTCGAGATTACAAGGGGATGGCAAGATTGTAAATTCAATGGAGAGGTTTGTGGGCAATATAAATTTTACATTGAGAAAAAGAGATGGCAAGATTGTAAAATTCAATACAGAATTGTCTATATATGAAGTCGTTCTGAAGGATCAAGCCGTTTTCTTCGAGAGTATATGGGGTCATTTGATGGTTGATGTTACTTCCTATCCTGCTGTAATGTTTGAAGTCCATGAGCCACAAAACTGTATGGATGATCATATGGGTGCTGATGCACTGTTTTTGGAGCCTACATTAAGTCCAAGGGCTCAATTGATTGTCAACGTTATAGAGCCACGCCGGAAAGTTTGGGCCTATCAAAATGTTTTCTAATTCAGCAATTCCCAGGTTAAAAGGAGGAATCCAATCATGTTTCACATCAAAAACAATTGACAGTGTTGCGGACACTATAGAAAAGTACAGAATTGTTAATTGTGAGAGATTCTGAAAATGAGCTTCAGTTAAAGACACCTTCCCATCCAACGTTCTAAGCATTGATGGTTTTCCCATGCTTTCTGGAATGACTCTTACTCATTTTATTTCCGGTGAGGTAAGGTTCTTGTAGGGACGAAAAGTTTCGGATAGAACCCCCCCGCGAACCATTATCAGCCAGAACTAGTGATTCTAGGCAGCTGTTAGAACATTGGGACAATCCATCCACAAACTCAGTTATCTCCCCCCAATTATGCCATGGTGCATCAGACTTTAACTTTTGCAGGTTGCAAAGTTTGGCAAATGAGCTTTGGTATGATACAAGTAATGTTGTTTCCAGATAAATCCAATTTGTGTAATTTGGTCAAACATTCCGGATCAGCTGGTAACCTCGAAGGGAATTGCAAGCAATGTTGAGGATTGAAAGACCACTCAAATTTGACAACCAGTGAGAGTGAGGTATTGAGGAGTCCAACATGTTACGAGAGAGATCAAGGACTGTAAGAAATGTGAAGTTGATGGAGGAAATAGAGTAATAGACTGGGGAAGCATATTAATTGCCTGTAGCCAACTCGGAGTAACTTCCTCAAGATTTGCACTGCTCAGATAAAGGTACTTAAGCGAAGGAAGACCAACAAGCCGCTCAGCTTTTGGCTTCCGATCTTTTATAAGGAGTAAACTCCATGATTGGGAATCGATAGAAATTAAGGTCAAGATATTGCAGTTTTGATAAATTCCCAAGATGGGGAGGAATAACTCCCGCAAACAATGAGAAAGAAAGATTGAGATATTTTAAATTTTCAAGGGAACCCAAGAACTTTGTACCGGCGTTTCTATTAAAATTATTTGGCTTAGGTCCAAGTAACTCAAATACCATAATTGAGTAGAGAAGGACTTATCTTACCCCCAAAGCTCGACTTGTTGAAAATCTCTCTCTCCTCATCACTATAGTTGCTAAACTGAAATGGATTTCTGAGGTCAAGCTTGACAACATGTGATGTACTGTTGTCACAGCTAACATCAGTCAATTAACAGCGATATTCAGCAACTCAAGAAGAGAGGCAGCCTGATGGATCTGTGAGACCTTCTTTGAAGCTAAGAAAAGCATTCTTCTTCATATGTGAGCATCTGAAAGTGAGGTTGCTGGTGCTTGAAGCGGGTTTAACAACTTCTGTGTATGCAGTTCCCAGGAGACAAGCAAAGAATCAAGCCGAGTAGATGAGAATTGGCGCTGAAGATGTCAGCTCTGACCGTTCTACCGATGAATTACTTGGACATCAAAGGATCTTAGTTTGTCGACCTGTTTTGTGGAGGATTCTTGAGCTGTTATGCCAAATCAATATATAATGGAAACTTCGTTGATTGTCTAGGAAGCACGGGCGCAGATTCGGGTGCAAGTGCAATAGCGTGACTCGACAATTTTTGAAAAAGTAAGATACAAATGCGACGGAATACGTTTATTAATAAATTATTAAAAATATTTTTATTTATATTTTTTATATATTGCGAAGCATATTTTTTCATATAATGATAAACCTATACCAATTTAAAAGAAACAGTATAGATAATAAAGTCTATATAAATCCATATCATAATTTAAGATATTAATCTTTTTTAAGAATAAATATATGTCAATCCTAAACTAATATATTAGCCCTCAAAATAATAATAATAATAATAATAATAATATACTACCTACCACCATTTAAAACAAAAAATAAAAATAAAAATAAAAGAAAGGTAAAAAACGGAAACCCATTAAATTCTTTTAAAAAAATTGAAAAACAAAAGTTATTAGCCATGTGGTTGGTATGTGGGGAAACAATAAAACGTAGTAGGTACTAGTCTTTCAACCCTTCACTTCACTCAGTATTAAGTATTGACCAGGTCATGTAGGGCAACAAACTAAGAAATTAAAGGAGAGAAAACAAAGAAGATTAACCGGCATAAAAAGCAAACACTCAGACTCAGAAGCTTTTTAGAACACAAAGACGAAGAAGAAGATGAAATGCAGAAGAAAGAGACGACGAAGAGGATGGTTTGATATTGGCTTGGTATGATTTTTCCAGCCGAAATAGACAATATCATCTTGTTCGGGCCCTGTTTCGGGCCGTATCGGCGAGGAAAAAAAAAAAAGGACTCGCCACGAATGCATGTGTAGCCATGTCGACAGCTGCACGACGCATCTTTGCATGTTGGGTGCGGGTGCAGTGGCCCTAGAGTACCCGTGCTTCCCAGGAATGATCATTAATGATAGACCAAGAATGAATTGACCCCTTTGGTAACTTAATCAAATTAATTAGCCTAGTGAAATTAATTAGATTCAATTACTTGCAATAAGCGTGGTAGTACAAAAAAATCACCAGTAAAACTAAATGCAGCGGAAAATAAATTTGACACAAGTGATTTGTTTACGAATAGAAAAAACCACCGTGGCAAAACCCCACCGAGTGAATTTAAGTTCACCACTTCTGAGAATCCACTATTATCAAAACAAGTTATTACAAGTAAAAGGAATCCTAGTACCTAATACCAACCTACAATGAATCCTTACCCCAATACCTAATTGGACTTGTAATGTAGTGACAACCTCTCCTTTCAATGCACGGCTCCAAGTACATGACTAACCAATCGATGCACGGATCCAAGTACATGACTATCACACCAACTTGAGAAAGACGTTGGTTGCAAAGTTCTTCAATTCATCCAAACGATGAAGATCAAAAAGTTTCTTGGTTACAAAATCCTTGGCGCAAAGACACAGCAACTTCTACAAAGAATATGATGAATTAGGGCAAATTCTGTCTCCGGTCACAATTTGCATGCACAATCAATTTGCATTGAACTGCATAATCTTGCATCACCTTTGACGGCCCTTATAATAATCCTTATATATGTCTAGGGTCATGAGAAAAGAAACCCTACACAAATACACTCGGATATGTGTGAAAACAAATCTAAAAATCTGTGTTTCGTAATTCTCAATAGATACTGTTTCTTTCGAGCAGCTACTGAGTACAAGCATTAAACCTCAATAGATATTATCTATCGAGATATCTGTCGAGCTTTAATGAACAGCACTTCGTCACTTGTTTCTTAGACAGACTTGCATAGCTTCAATACTAGACTTGAACTCTTATTCCTTGAAGTACTAAACCCATCCTAGATCGACCAATTACAAGTAAAGTGCGTTTTGTCAAAGGATTAGCCAATTTACAATAACATATATTCTAACAAGTTCCACATATGTCCTAACAATCTCCTCCTTTGGCAATCCGTGACAAAACTACAACAAACAAATGAAGTATGAGAGAAGTCATAAATCACTAAACTCATAATCACTTGTTGAGTACAATAAAATCTAATCCTAACACATCAAGGCATCTTAGTGTGAAACAAAAATAAAGGATTGCATACATAAAGAAACATATGTATAAAGAGAGAAAAGAAACAACACATGGAAAGATAGGTGAATAATAACATACATCA
This sequence comes from Castanea sativa, assembly GCF_040712315.1. NCBI lineage: Eukaryota > Viridiplantae > Streptophyta > Magnoliopsida > Fagales > Fagaceae > Castanea > Castanea sativa. Next base: position 33,141,498 of record NC_134016.1, on the reverse strand, counting down.
TCATATATATAAATGAGAAATAAAAGTACAATGTATGTTATCAATAAATGGTCACAAGACCGGTGTACAAACGCATAATGTAACTAAAAAGAAAGAAAAGAAAAGTACATATATCCTCACTACATCCCTAAAAAAAAAAAAAAAGACACTCCCCCTATCAAAAATGTCCTATGCTAACTCTCTCCCTTAATACATGACTACTCTCATCCTAAAACTACTCCCCTTTTTCATCACGAATGACAAAGGGTAAGTCACTGAGAAGTCATCATCTCCTCATCACTGGAAGAGCTAGCATCCTCATCCTCATCCTCATCATCATCATCATCACCGAAACCATCATTAGCATCCTCATCCTCAAAAGGCTCTGGAGAAAAAGAGGGAGATGGAGGCGTGGCGAAGCCACCCATTGAGCATGTCGTTATGCAATACGACTAACACAGGTGTTCACCTAATACAACTTAGTAGTGAATGTATCAAGGCGAGCATCCATGCGCTCAAACTGCGCCATAATGGCCTTAAGCATCACACCACCACTCAAAGAAGAGGGAGTAGAGGTGGATGGAAGGGAAGGGGCTGGAGGAGTCATCGTCTCGGTCCGTGGCCACTTCAGTCAAAGCTGGGCCTCACTCCATCAAACAAACGCCGCGCTAATGGCACCCATGACGGTAAAGAGATAAGAATCAAGGATATAGATAGAAAAATGACAAATGATCCATGTGATAGCCAAAGGGAAAATGAGCTTATCACGAGACGTCGTATCTCTATTGACATCGATGAGAGAGAGAATGAAGTGAGAAGGAAAGTTTATAGAGTGGTCCTCAATGAGAGATAGCAAAAAGCGAGCACGAGGCTCTGTAATGGAGTTATAGTGAGACAGTGGATGGAGAACGAATGTCATCACCATGTTTAGTAATCTTGGACCTTTTGTAAAGCCCGAGCATAAGGTGTTTTGGCGCTCACCCCATGAAGAAGGTGTCTCACAGAAAAGAGACAAAAATTTGTCCTTGGACATAGTCCTCAGATGTGGACAAGCAGGGTAATCAGGATGTGATACCCACAGAATGTGTAGTATCTCGGAAATAATCTCTGGAGTAACTACAATACGTGTACCTCTAATATGCATAGCAAACTGAGGTATAGAGGTATCGATACCGTGCATGTTGGAGTAGAACTCCTGTATGATCACAGTGGGACATCTCACGAGTATCTCATATAGAGATTCCCATCCCCGATTGTGAATGACAATGGGTAAAGCAGTATCGAAAAAGTTCGATAGAACCACGTGGTGTTTCGAATGAATACCACGTTTGGAGAAGTTCTCCAGGAAGTCCAGATGGGCCTTCCCATCACAGAACCGAATGTGACTGGGGGTAGGATCTGAAGAAGATGTCTCGGAATGAAGAGGGTTCCGAGACAGAGTGGATTTATGCTTGGGTGCCATGCGCAATCTATCCAATAGAGAGAGAGAGAGAGAGAGGGGGGGAGAAAAACAAAAAACAAAATCACAACCCAGATAGATAGATAGAAAAGAAAGGGTATGTATGCATGAACATATGACGTGCTAAAAGAAATTGTATCATGAGTTCAACCAATTCCAAACCTAGCAGCACATAATTTTCAACATTCAAGTACACATCTAAATTCATGAAACATTGTGAAAATGCAAATGAAATGCAATGAATGATCATATAGCAACAAAAAAGCAACACCTAACCTAAAAATTTCACAAGAATCTCAAAAGTTTTCAAAAACCCCAAAAAAATTCAAGAAAACCCAAAACCTAGGTCTAAATGTGTGAAATGCATGAAGAATGAAAGATTAAGAGATCATACCAAAGGAGAAATGCACAAACTAGGCCGAAATCCAAGTGGGGAAGATGAAAAGAGTGAGAAAAGAGTGTTTGGAGAGAGAGAGAGAGAGAGAGAGAGAGATAGCTTTTCTATCAAGAGAGATATGAAAAAGTGAGATTTGATTTCGTGTTGAAGATATTTAAAGAAATCGCTGCTCGATGGATCGAGGATATGTCGAGCACTAAATCTCGACAGATATGAATCTGTCGAGGTGCTGTCGAGAATCTATCGACAGCAAAATCACCTCGATGGATCGAAAAGCTATTGAGATGCTATTGGCCAGATAGAAACTTTCTTGAAGGATCAAGAAACTATCGAGACAAATTCCAGATAGCTCGATGGATTGAGGATGTGATAAGTGTTGGGATTTATGCGCTAAAATCCAATTTATTGGCATGTCATAAATAATTAAATTGTTTAATTATATGAAACTATCTATAAATGAACTAATTGGACATTATCATAGTCCATGAGATGCATTGTATGTGATTTATATGATTTAGTCATAGAAGATGTAAATCACAAGTTCCTTGTAAACTCAAAATGTAGTTCGTAGTCGGTGATGAAATTGGGCGTTTCATCTGCGAAGACTATAACATATCAACTAAGATGATTTGTCTTGATCATGGAAGTGGAGACTTCTAGTTGGTATGTTGATATGTTTTAAGAGTTAAGACATATTAAACTAGACCACTGTGAGATTTATTATTCTCATAACGACTGTCAAATGAATAATAAATCTCACGACTTCTATTTACATCAACTCTAAATCTTGAGAGAATAATGGACTTGATCATGAAATGTAGGTTGCTTTGATATATCAGGAGTGATATCTATTAGTCACAGTCAAAACCTCAGTATGTTGGGCAGCCGCATTTAGTGTTGATGGAACATATATTTTCAAGATGAAATTCATAATCTCTTAACGGAGATATAAAATATTCCCTTGAGATAAGTTTAATAGGTTTAGTTATTCAGAGTATTGGGCCCAACCACTTTAGTAAGGAGTTACTAAAGTATATATTTATGAAATTGAATTTCATAAATATATGATGAATAACATAAAGGATTAAACTAGGTACTCAAGGATTAAGATGTAGTAATCTTCAAAGTTGCAGTCTATATTCATGACTTTGTATTACTATGAATATTTTAATGAAAGGGTTGCATGTACAATAAAGTTTTGGGATATAATTTATAGTTAAGGTCTAGAGTGCAACTATATTTATATAGTGATATTAAATATAGTTAATGGTAACTTTGGACTTGTCAAGAGTTGACGGAAAAGCCCAAGGCCCATTGGAGCTAGTGTCTTATTGGTCTCTTTTAGTCCCACTCCAAGCCACACACTAAAGCCCAATTGAAAAGTTCCAATAGGCCAGCCCAATTAAATAATCAGTTAGTTATAAAGGGAGAAACATACAGAATTTTTATTAGTGAAAATAAGAAACGGTGTGTGAGATAGTGTGAGACACACTTTCATTCTCCATTTGAAAACTGATTGAGAGACCATACATCTTGGGCGTAAAGTGGAATTAGAGTAAAGATTAAAAGTATTCCCGAGTACTTCAATCTTTGGTTTTGAATTTTACCACACTAAGGTACGCTATCTTATTCTTAAATTCTGAAATTTACATAGTGCACGTTATCAATCATGAATGAAATAGATCCTTATTTGTTGCTTCCGCTATGTGTTTTGTATGAGATACAAAACCAGTTTTTTCCTACAATAAGATCTATCAAGAAAAGAAGCCCAAGGGTCTCGATAGATAGACATCTGTTAAGGATCTGTCGAGAAGCTGTCGAGCTTGATAAAAAGCATTTTTTCAAAGAGAAAAAAAAAACACACAGAAATGAATGCAATCAAGCAAGCTACTCAACCAAAGATCCAAACAATATGTTAAGCTCTCAAACAACATCTCTCAACAACAACAAAAATGCAAAGCATTCATGATCCAAAACACACAAACACACACATATTAAACAAGTCTAACCAATTTTATATTCCAAAAAAAAGTTAAGAAAATTTAGTGAGCATACATTAACACATGTATTCCTTGGGATGGTCAAATCACATTGTACCTGCACATGTATCAAAAGTAGCAAAGAATATGCGTGTTGTGTATGAAAACATCGCAAGAGTACATAAGTTTTTCATATTATGACGATTTGAGATATGAGAAAAATCAATTTAACTCACATACAATCATAACGGCTTGATGGGGACTATCACCTTCGAGGTACATCCTATAACTCTCACATCTCCTAGAAACATGCTTACAACCATATTTAAAAGCATTTTAATTTTTTTTGCTTTTATTTTTCTTTGCATATTTTTATTTTTAAGCATATCATATATAGGCATATAAGAGAAAGAAGAAATACTCAATTATGTTAAGCTTTAAACATCACAATTATGCTATGCCAAAGCACACAGATGTTATACATGATTGGCGGGCTTTAGTGGTGAGATGGTTATTTATGCCTTTCTCTTAGGATTTTTTAATCCTTCCTGTTAAAAAGAGTAATATAAGTGTTAAGTACAAGAGATTACTTAATCGTACTCATTACAAACTCGAACCACAAAGCCCACTTGCTTAGTTGTGCATTGAGATGCTCATCTAAGCTACAAAAGATACAAAATTTAGAAAACTTTGTTTCAATAGCCATCCAAGGTATACAAGTACCAATGTACATAAAACACACACTGTATTTGTATTTTTCTGATTTTTCAATTTTTTATAAAAAACAAAATAAAGCAAAATTGATAAAAAAAATATAAAAAAAAACAACAACAACAAACAAACAAACAAAAACATGTTAAACAAAACATAGCATAAAACTAGACTGACTCAAAAACAAGAAAGCAAAACACACAAGTAATGCATAAACAAAAAAAGGGAGAGAGCAAAAATGTGACTAAATCACTTTGAGCCTTTTTCCTCCCATACCTTGGAAGAACCTCTATGTTGAGCGAACCTTTGATCCGGCGGTGATGAGAAAGAATTGAAACCGTTCAAGTTTGAAAGGAACATGAGGGCCTTAAGAAGATCTCCAATAGGGGCAAAAAAGGATGGAAACTGATTCTGTTTCCAAATGAGATCATATTGTTGCTCTGTTAAATGGCTAACCACTTGTAGCAATTTGGACGAGTATGCCCTATAACTCCACGATGATGACAGAGATGTTACTTCTTCTGTTGAGACTTTTGCTTATTACCCTCCTTAGTCTTAGGGTTCCTAGTCTCTTTCTTATTAAGCTGAGGGGGTGCACCTAAAATAGATTTGCCCTTATCTATGTTCTCACTAACTATTTCAGTTTTGCATTCAATGTTCTTAGAATTAACATTATTAGCAGGTGAGACAAACACAATAGTACTATAAAAAGAAATATTAGGAGAAGAGAAATCATACCCCAAATCGGTTCTATCAGAAGCAGATTTCTAAAAGTTAAGCATCTCATCAAGCTTTGTACTGGAAGTCCTCTCCAATTGAGCTCTGGCCTATGACAGTTCTACTTCAAGCTTCTTGGTCTTTTCTACCAAGAAGTTGTTCTCAATTAGCAGTGCTCTAATGGTCTGATTAGCTTCGTCAAACTTTGTGGAGAGTTCTTCTCGATCAAGTTCCACTCCACTCAGCTTCTTGGTGGCCAGCCTATACAGTTTCTCATGTTTTCAAAGACCTTGTAGAACTTTGCATAGGTTGTATGGATGTCATTCTACTCATCCATCTTCTCAAACTTAGACTCCACCAAGTCCTCTTCTTTATCCACCTCTTCAATAATCCCCTCAGTAGAATTTACTGTGGCAATGAAGGTATTCAATATTCCCTTGTTATCATTGTCATCTAAGTCATCTTTAGGCTCGGTGTCACTTAAGGTAGCAGCAAGGGCCTTTCTTTTCCCAATAGTCTTGAGATATGTTGGACATTCTTGTTTCATATGTCTAAAACCCTAACATCTGAAGCACTTTGGTCTGGAGGGAACAGTGTATTGACCATTAGGTACACACCAAATGTGTGATGATACAAAGACAAAAATGCAGGAAAAATTCTTCGAACATTAGTGTTAGGACATATGTGTTTCAATTGTTTAGAACATATGTTATTCTTTTATGTAATTGGCTAATCCTTTAACAAAACGCACTTTACTTTCAAGATCAAGTGTTGAAGTCATCAAGTCTGTTCAAGAAACTAGCTGAAAAGTGCACATTCATTAAAACTTGACAGCTAGCATGTGTCGAGGTTTAAAGAGCTGTTCCAGCCCCGTGGCTCGACAGCATCTCGATACCTCTATCTGTCGAGATTTAAGAAAAACAGATTTCAAGTTCTGTTTTAATTCTAACTCTAGACATATAAAATGATTATTTTAAGGGTCGTCAAAGGGTTCACAAGTTGCACAAGCATTGAAAAATTCTTGTTCATGTAAATTGTGACTTGAGACAAAGTTCTTGCCCTAGTTCATCTCTCTTGTGAAGAAGTTGTTGTGTCTTTGCACTATAGGGTTTTGTAACCAAGCATCTTCTTGATTTTCATCGTGTGGATGAATTGAAGAACTTTACAGCTAACAATCTTCTCTAGTTGGTGATTGAAGTCGCGTACTGGGATCCACGCAATTGGTTAGTCACGTACTTGGAAGTTGTGCATTGAAAGGAGAAATTGTCACTACAGAACAAATCCAATTGGGTATTGGGGTAAGGATTCAACTGTAGGTTAGTAAGGTACTTGAGATTCCTTTACTTGTAACCGCTTGTTGTGATAATAGTGGAATTTCGGAAGTGATGACCTTAAATTCACCCAGTGGGGTTTTTGCCGTGTAGGTTTTCCCCATTCATAAATAAATCACCGTGTCATTTATTTTCTGCTGCATACTTTAGTTTATTGGTGATTTGTTTGTGCTACCACGCGTTTGCATGTTAATTTGATTAATTAATAACTTGGCTAATTAATCAACTTAATTCATCACAAGGGGTCAATACGTTTTTTTTGGCCTATCATGTGGTATCAGAGCAGGCACACTCTAATTAAAGTTAATCCTTGTGTGTGATCTATTGACCCCTGTTTGTCATGGATAAAGGTCAATCTCTTATTATACCTCCATTTTTTGATGGTACTAACTATGCATACTAGAAAGTACGCATGAGAACTTTCTTGCAGTCTCTAGATGAGAAGGTGTGGCAAGCTGTGGAGATAAGCTGGACCAAGCCTAAAGAAGCGCCGGTAGATTGGGATGAAGCTAAAATCAAGGAGGCAAACTTCAACAGCAAAGCATTGGATGCCTTATTCAGTGCGGTCACTAATGAAGAGTTTAAAAAGATATCTTCGAATGAAACTACTAAGGAAGCATGGACCATCCTCCAGACAACCTATAAGGGAACAAAGGCTGTCAAAGATTTGAAGCTACAGAGGCTCACTACAAGCTTCGAAGAAATTAAGATGGAGGAGGATGAGTCATTTGATGAGTTCTATGCCAAGCTCAAGGACATAGTGAACTTAGCCTTCAATCTTGGGGAAACCATTCCTGAACCCAAAATTGTGAGGAAAGTGCTCAGATCTCTGCCCGAGAGATTCCATGCCAAGATCACGGCAATAGAGGAATCAAAAGATATTGACAAGATTCCTCTGACTGAGCTGGTTGGTAATCTGCAAACCTACGAGCTAGGGTTAACAAGAATTGGCAAGTCGAGTAAAGGCAAGATCATGGCATTGAAGGCCAAGAGTAGTGAGACAGATGAGTCTTCATACGATAAAGATTCAAAGATGAAGTCCTACATCACCAGGCAATTTAAGAAATTCATGAAAAATGCCAATGGAAAAGGCTTCGACAAGGACCATAGGCAATCCAGTTCTTCTCAGTTCAAGAGCCAAGATAAAGGGAAGAAGGATGCTAGGGATGGCAGTCAGTACACTGTTCCCTCAGGACCTAAGTGCTTCGGGTGTCAAGGCTTCGGTCACATGAAACAGGAGTGTCCCACATATCTCAAGAGCATTGGGAAGAGTAAGGCACTTGCTGCTACCTTGAGCCACACTGAGCCTGAGGATGATTCCGACAATGAAGATGACAGAATTTTGAATGCCTTCACTACCACTGTCAATCCTACTGAAGGGATTGTTGAAGATGTGGATGAAAAAGAGGAACTGGTGGAATCCAAGTTTGAGAAGATGGATGATCAAGATGATATCCATACAGCCTATGAGAGACTTTACAAGCTTTCTGAGAAGCATGAAAAGCTCTATAGGCTAGCCACTAAGAAGCTCAGTGATGTGGAACTTGACCGTGAAGAGCTTTCCACTAAGTTTGATAAAGCTAATCAGACTATTGGAGCACTGAGATTCGAGAACAATTTCTTGACTGAGAAGACCAAGAAGCTTGAAGCGGAGCTGTTTCAAGTTAGAGCTCAATTGGAAAGGACATTAAGTGCAAAGCTGGATGAGATGCTCAGCATTCAAAAATCTACTTCCGATCGAACAGGATTAGGGTATGAATTCTCTTCCTCTAATATTCCTTCTGCTAGTACTACTGTTTTTATTCCTCCTACTAATAACCTTAATCTTGAGAACAAAGATGTTAAAACTGAATTAGCAAGTGAGAACCTAGATAAGGGTAAGTCCATCTTAGGAGCATCCCCTAAGCTTGAGAAGAAGGAAACTAATAACCCTGGGACTAAGAAGGCTAACTCTCAAAAGTCTAAATAAAAGAAGCAACATCTTTGTCATCATTGTGGTATTGCCGGTCATACTCGACCAAATTGCCATAAGTGGTTAGCCACTCAACAAAGCAAAGGCATGATAGCATCTGGGAACCAGAATTAGCTTCAAACCTCTCTTGCTCCTCTTGGAGATCTTCTCAAAGCCCTCAAGTTCCTTTCAAACTTGAACGGTTTCAATCCTTTCCCCTCATCACCGGTCAAGGGTTTGCAAAAAGGAAAGGTTCTTCCAAGGTGTGGAAGGAAAAGGGTTTCAAGTGATTTATTCACATTTTCTCTTTTTCCCCTACTTGTTTTCGTTTTTGCATTACTTGTGTGTGTTGCTTTACTGTTTTGAGTCTGTCTAGTTTTATGCATTGTTTTGCTTTGTTTAACATGTTTTTGTTTGTTTGTTTTTCAGTTTTTGTTTTATTTTGCTTTTCAGATAAAAATAAAAAAAAAATTGAAAAATACAAAAACAGTGTGTGTATGTGTACATCGATTCTTGTGAACCTTAATATGGCCATTGAAACAGAGTTTTCTAAACTTTGTATCTCTTGTAGCTTGGATGAGCATCTCTATGCACAACTAAGCAAGTGAGTTTTGTGGCTTTGTGATGAATAAGGTTAAGTGATCTCTTGTACTTAATACTCGTATCACTTTTTGACGGGTAGGACTAGAAAATCCAAAGAGAAAGGCATAAATAACCATCTCACCACTGTTGCCTGTCAATCATGATATGACATCTGTATGCTTCGGCATAGCAAAAGTGCAATGTCAATGACATCTGTATACTTCGGCATAGCAAAAGTGCAATGTCAAAAAGCTTAAACATAATTGGGTATTTCTTTTCTCACCTTTGTATACCCATGCATGGTTTGCTTAATAAAAAAAATAGACAAAGAAAATAAAAGCAAAAAGATCAAAAATGCTTTAAATATGATTGCAATCGTGTTTTCTAGGAGATGTGGGAGTTATAGGATGTACCTCAAAGGTGATAGTCCCCATCAAACAGTTATGATTATGCATGAGTTAAAGTAATTTTCTCATATCTCAAATCATCATAACATGGAGACAATTATGCAATCTTGTGATGTTTTCACACACAACACGCAAAATTCTTTGCTACTTTTGATACATGTACAGGCACAATGTGATTTGGTCATCACAAGGTTTACATGTGTTGATGTATGCTCACTAAACTGTATTGACTTGTTTTTTAAATATAAAATCGATTAGACTTGTTTAGTGTGTGTGTGTGTGTGTGTGTGTGTTTTGGGATCCATGTGCTTAAAATTATTGTTAAGAGATGTTTTTGAGAGACTAATATGTTGATTGGATCATTGGTTGAGTTGCATGCATGATTGCATTCATGTTTGTGTTTTTCCTTCTCGAGAAATTGTTTTGAAAAGCCAGCTCGACACCTCCTTGATACATGGCTGTCTGTCGAGCTTCTTACCTTTTTCTAATCGCAATCTCGATAGCTTCTCGACACCTTCTGGATCGATCAAGAAACCTTCTAACCTCTCGACAGCTTCTCGACACCTGGTGGATCGATCGAGCTTTTGCTCTTGTGTCCTTGATTTATTTCTCGACACCTTCTCTATAGCTCTATCTATCGACGTTGCTTTTCTCAACACCTTCCTCGACAGATGTCTTGACACCTCTCGACACCTGTACTTGTTGAGATTTACTAAGGATCTATATATAGGCTTTATGCGATTCGGTTCTTCATTTCTCTCGATCTCTCTCCCGATAGCTCTTTCTCTTCACCTCCTAAACCTCTTTCTCTCACTCCAAACCTCTACCCAAGGTTTCCTCAAGCTTTTTCAAGTTTTTCTTCACTTTGTAAGCATCTAATCTTTCTCATTTACATGCATTTCATGTTTTGAAACCTAGGTTTTAGGGTTTTTGAAAAATTTTGGGGTTTTTCAAATTTGATGAGTTATTATTGCAATTTTTGGGATGGGTTTTGTAGATTTTATCTTAAAAACTCCATGCATTGCATCACATTAGCATTCTTACAGTATTCTCATGCATTTAGATGTGTGCAAACTGCTTGTGTACTGGTAGGATTGGATTGGGCTGAGCCCATGATGCTGTTTATATTGCATGTCACATGTTCATGCATTTCCCATGCATACGTTCTCTCTTTTCAATATACTTGTTATATTTGAATTGTTTTGGGACTTTTCTGAGTGTTTCTCTCTTTCCCCCTCTCTTTCTGTTTACGTCAGTAGTGTCTATGGCACCAAAACGTAAGTTTGTTTCATCCCAAAACCCTCTACGTTCTAGGGGCTCTTCATCTTCTAATCCTACTCCCCTTTCTGTTCGATTCCGTGATGAGAAAGCCCATCAGGACTTCTAGGAGAATTTTTCTAAACGAGGTGTCCATTCGGAACGCTAAGTTGTTCTGGCGGACTTTGCCGACACTGACCTTCCCGATGTCATTCACAAACGGGAATAGGAGTCACTGTGTGACGTCCTGGTCACTTGTCCTATAGTGCTGATCTAGGAGTTTTACTCCAACATGCATGGTTATGATTCTTCAGTACCTCTCTTTCTCACTAGCGTTCGAGGTACATGTATAGTAGTCACACCAGAGTTGATATCCGATATGCTTCATGTTCCGAGGGTTGCACATCCTGATTACCCTGGTTGTGAGTGTCTACGGACTGTGTCCAAAGATGAGATGATCACCACTTTCTGTGAGCGCCGTTCTGATTGGGGTGAGCACCAGTTTACGTCATGTCGACCTTTTGCTAAAGGTCCTCTCTCTCACTACAACTCTATCACAGAGCCTCGTGCTCGTTTTTTGTTGTCTCTTCTTGAGGATCTTACCATAGATTTTCCTTCACATTTTATCTTTTCTACCATAGATGTGTATAAGGACATGGATACCCGTGATAAGCTTATCTTTCCTTCTGCTATCACAAGAATTTTACGCCATTTTTCCACTCCTTTTCCCGTGTCCGACCCTTTTCATGTCATGGTTGCCATATACGCCGCTACCGTAAAAGGTAGTGAGGTGTAGTTTAGGTCGCGACAGGTGGGTTTAGCAGCTCCTTCCTCCCGTTCTGCCCTATCTCAATCTGCTCAAGCTTCATCCGCTCCCTCCTCTTCTACGAGCGATGTGTCATTAGGAGACATCATGGCGTAGTTTCAACGCATGGATGCTCGCCTAGATACACTCTCTACAGAGTTGTATTAGGTAAATGTTCGTGTTGGTCGCATTGCTCGGCGATAGGCGACCGTGGGTGGTTTTGCTCCCGAGGTTTCTCCTCCTCCACCACCTCCTGTGACTTCAAAGTCTGAGGATGATGATGGTGATGACGATGATGCTTCGGATGATGATGATGGAGATGCTAGCTCTACCGATGAGATGTCTACTTGACACTCTACCCTTTGTCACTCGTGACAAAAAGGGGGAGTAGTTTTGGGTTATGAGAATAGTCATACTTATCATACTTAAGGGCAGAGCTTGTGTATAGGGACATTTTTGATAGGGGGAGTGTTGTTGGTTGAGGGATGTAGTGAGGATTACTTGTATCTTTTTCTTTTCTCTACTTTAGATACATTTCGTTCTTGTACCTAGGTCTTGTGACCATTTTTACATACATTGTGCTTATCTTTGATATATATGTGATGATGTATGTTTCTTCACCTATCTCTACATGTGTTGTTTCTTTTCTCTCTTTATACACATGATTCTTTATTTGTATCTGTTTCACACTAAGATGCCTTGATGAGTTTTGTTTAAAGTGTTTTAGAAATACATGTTGTCAAAGTCTACTTGCCATAAACTCTCTTCTTGCAAAGTTTTTCAAGAGTTTGTGTTAGGATAGATTTTACTGTATTCAACAAGTGAATATGAGTTATGTGATTTATGACTTCTCTCATATGTTTATTTGTTGGTTGTGGTTTTGTCACGGACTGCCAAAGGGGGAGATTGTTAGGACATATGTGTTTCAATGGTTTAAAACATATTTTATTCTTTTATGTAATTGGCTAATCCTTTAACAAAACGCACTTTACTTGTAATTAGGTAGATTTAGGATGAGCTTTATACTTCAAGAAACTGTGTTTCAAGATCAAGTGTTGAAGTCATCAAGTCTATTCAACAAGCTGAAAAGTGCGCATTCATTAAAGCTCGACAACTAGCATGTGTCCAGATTTAAAGAGCTGTTCCAACCCCGTGGCTCGACAGCTGCCCGACAACATCTCAATACCTCTATCTGTCGAGATTTAAGAAAAACAAATTCTAAATTCTTTTTTTATTCCAATCCGTGGATGTGTCTTTGGGCCTTCTTTTCTTCTAACTCTAGACATATAAAATGATTATTTTAAGGGCTGTCAAAGGGTTCACAAGTTGCACAAACATTGAAAAATCCTTGTTTGATGCAAATTGTGACCAGAGACGAAGTTCTTGCCCTAGTTCATCTCTCTTGTGAAGAAGTTGTTGTGTCTTTGCACCATAGAGTTTTGTAACCAAGCATCTTCTTGATCTTCATCGTGTGGATGAATTGAAGAACTTTGCAGCCAACAATCTTCTCTAGTTGGTGATTGAAGTCGCGTACTGGGATTTGCGTAATTAGTTAGTCACGTACTTGGGAGCCGTGAATTGAAAGGAGAAATTGTCACTACAGAACAAGTCCAATTGGATATTGAGGTAAGGGTTTAACTATAGGTTGGTAAGGAACTTGAGATTCCTTTACTTGTAACCGCTTGTTGTGATAATAGTGAAATTTCGGAAGTGGTGACCTTAAGCTTTGGGTTTAATGGAAGAGGGACCATTGAGGGGGCAAGGTGAGATAGTATAAAGATTTTTAGCTAAGGTAGTAAATGTGTGTTTAAACTAGGAATAGAATAGATGAGGTGGGGGGGGGGGGGGGAGAGAGAGAGAGAGAGAGAGAGAGATTTTATTTTCCTAAGAATCGAAAGAGAGGAGGTGTAAGTAGAGAGGATAACTCAAATTTTTGAACTTTCAACCTAACAAGGCAACAAAAAAGATAGTTAATGATTTTTATTTAAGTCAAGTCTTATACAAAGGCTCTAAAACATATATAGAACATTATTATATAAAGAAAATAAACATTGGAACTAAATTATTATTCTAATTCTTTAATTTTTTATTTTATTTACATGGATTTAGAAAAATATTTATATGCATCCTATTTCATTTTTTTTTTTTTTTGGGTTCTTTGTAATTTTTTTTATATCCTCTTTGTAAATATGGAATAAGCAAGAAAAAGAAAAAACAAATTGAATCTGTTAGAGTAAAAATGAATATGCACATTGAAATTTCAATTAAATTGTTCAATTTTATTTTCCAAAATGTTAACATATGTTAGATAAAGATGTTTACACATGGAATAAACATAAAAATATATTTATATTCAATTTATTTCTTTTCTGTAAAATACAAGGTTATGTTTATACGTAAGTTTATGTTCATGTTTTTTTTCAGAAAAATCTCAATCAAATTGTTTAATTTTCTTTTTCAATGTTCACATATGTTAGAATAAAAATGTTCATAACATATAATTTTTGAGTGATGTCTATTATACACACTCTAGTGTACACATAGTACACATAAGTCACAATTTCCTAGTAAAATGCTAGGACCATAACTTTTGACATGACTTTATCTCAACTTGTCACCACTTGCCATGTGAGCATTGTAACAAAAGTCTTGATCCTATTATAACTCTCTAAATTGTGACTTGTGTGTATTATGTGTACACTAGAGTTTGTGCATTAGTAATTATCCTAATTTTTCATGCAAAGCTTGAAATCCAACTGGATAGTTGACTTAATGGCCCTTAAAGAAAATCATGCTTCTAGATTCTTGATCGAGGTAATAACATTAAACGCACATTTGGTTAAGCCCATTTTAATAATGATTTTTTTATACTCACCATTGTTACAAATGTGGGTGTATATGAATTTTGTAATGTTCACTAGGAGATCAAGATGAGAGTTTTGCCTGTTTAATTATTGGTTACTTTTGCTAAATTGTCATTATATTTGAACTTTAAGAGTAGTTTAAAAGCACATTGTTTTCTTCTTCTTTCTTTTGGTAGTTTTTAAATTTATTTTTTGTTTCAAGTAATAAAATTGCTTCTTCATGCACAACTTGTTCATCAAATTCTTTCTTATTCGGAGACATTCAAATGAATTGAATTGACTACTTTCTCATCCATTTCTTTGTAGACTTCATTGCTCATCTTTTCAAACTTCTTTGTCTTCCCAGGTAAGGCTTCTAAACTCCTAGTTGGATTAAGAAATCCTTCATCTGCATTTTTACCAAAAAGAAAAAAAAAATGCGTTACTACAAAACTTCTTATCATCTTTATCATAACTAAGAAATTTGAATCCTAACCTTGATTTGGTACCATTTATTGTCAAAATAGGACTCACAAAATTTTTTAAAAAAAAATAATAAAGATAGAATTAATGAATACACACACACACACACACACAAAGAGCATAAAAATTTACGTATTTCAACAAATGTCTATGTCCAATAGCCACAACAAGCAGGAAACTTCATTATAAAATAGGAAATTATAACAGCAATACAAGGATTCTCTCACGAAAGACACAAGATATATAATATATCTATATAAACGAAAAATCTTCATTTGCCGCAACACATGAAAGGATGTGCAAAAAGTAATGTTAGATATAAGTAGGCATAAACCTTTTGGACTAGGTTTATGACACTATTTTTTTTTTTTTTTTGTCTTTGTGGACACAACGAGGAGCCACCACCTAGTTTTACAATGGCCTAGGAACCATGATTATAGCGTCATTTCGAAGAAGGACCTTTGATCTTACTACCAAAGTATGGGTTCGGAGTTTAGGTACGACTCGGGAAGGTGTTAGGCACCCAAGAACACCCAACCTTAAGGTCAGCTTCCACTCATTGTGTCTTACGTCTTAACCATATCAAAGGCATAATCAACTATTCTATACTCACACACAAGACATGGCATATTCATCTCAAACCCTAACATACATCTATCATGGCATACATACATCCTAATATACATCTATCTCATCTCATCCAAAGTAGCAAGCATATTACAATATGATAGGCCAAAAATGTATTGACCCTTTATGGTATATTAACCAATTAATTAGCCAAGTTAATTGACTAGGTCAATTAACATGCAATACGCGTGGTAACACAAGAAAATCACCAACTAAGTTAAATGTTGCAGAAAAATAAATTTGACATGGTGATTTGTTTACGAATAGGGAAAAACTCCAAAACAAAAACCCCTCCAGGTGAATTTAAGATCACCACTCCCGAGAATCCACTATTATCAAAAGAAGCAATTACAAGTAAAGGAATCTCAGTACCTTATACCAACCTACAGTTGAATCCTTACCCCAATACACAATTGGACTTGTAATGTAGTGACAATCTCTCCTTTCAATGCACGAATTCCAGTACATGACTAACTAATGATGCACGGATCTAAGTATGTGACTAACAGACCAACTTAAAAAAGATGTTGGTTGCTAAGTTCTTCAGTTCATCCAGACGATGAACATCAAGAAGCTCATTGGTCACAAAGCCCTACAACGTACAAATACAGCTGCTTCTTCAAGAGAAAGAAGAACTAGGGCAAATTGTCTTCAGTCACAATATGCTTGCAACAACAAGTGCAACAACAAATGCAACTCCTTTACGACGGCCCTAAAAATAATCCTTATATATGTCTAGGGTTGTGAGAAAAGAAAACCTAAACACATAGCTTGGATATGCGTGAAAAATAGTTTTGAAAAATTGATTTTCGTAATTCTCGATAGATACAGCTATCACGCTTATCTGTCGAGATTCACATTTTAAATCTCGATAGATACATCTGTCAAGATATCTGTCAAGCTTTAAAGAACGACACTTCTTCACTTGATTCTTGGATAGATTTACATGGCTTCAATACTTGAACTTGAATTTTTTTCCTTAAAGTATTAAACACATCCTAGATCTACCCAATTACAAGTAAAGTACATTTTGTCAAAGGATTAGCCAATTCTAAATGACATATGTTCTAAACATGTTCCACATATGTCCTAACAATCTCCCCCTTTAGCAATCCTAACAAAACCACAAAAAATAAATGAACATATGAGAGAAGTCATAAATCACTCAACTCAAACTCACTTGTTGAATACAATAAAAACTATCATAACACAAACTCTTGAAAAATTTGCAAGAAGAGAGTTCATGACATGAGAGACTTTGATAACCTATATTTTTTAAACACTTTAAACAAAACTCATCACGGCATCTTAGTATGAAACAGAAATAAAAGATTGCATACATTAAATAATAAGCATGTGCATAAAGAGAGAAAAGAAACAATACATGAAGAGATAGGTGAAATAATGTAATAACAATCTCATCAAATATATATATATATATATATATATATATATATATATATATATATATATATATCAAATAAATACAAGGTTTGCTATCACTAAGTGGTCACAAGACCGATGTACAAAAACAATGTATATAAAAGAGAAAGAAAAGAAAAGATACAAAAAGGCCTCACTACATCCCTCATAAAAATTAAACACTCCTCCTACACACACACACACACACACAAAAAACCCTATACTAACTCTCCCCCTAAGTATATGACTACTCTCATACCTAAAACTACTCTCCCTTTTTGTCACGAATGATAAAGGGTAAGTCATTCAAGCAGTCATCTCCTCATCACCGGAAGAGCTTGTATCCTCATCCTCACCAGCATCATCACCATCAAAGTCACCAACAGAGTCATCATCCTCAGATGCCTCAAGAGAAGGAGAATGAGACTCTATGAAACCACCAAGGCGAGCCTATCATCATGCAATATGACCGACACGGGTGTTCACCTAACACAACTCATCACTGAGAGTTTCAAGGCGAGCATCCATGCACTGAAGCTGCGCCATGACCGCCTCAAGGGCCACTCCACTCGCAGAAGAAGAAGGAGAGGAGGTAGATGGAGCGGAAGAGGTTGGAGGAGTCGTCATCTTGGTCCGTTGCCGCTTCGATCAAAGTTAGGCCTCACTCCGTCTAACAGACGCGCCGCTGACGGCACCCATGATAGAGAAGTGAGCAAACTCTAGATAGGAGACAAATGCATGGCGAATGATCCTTGTGATAACAGAAGGGAAAATAAGCTTATCATGAGTCATCATATCCTTATAGACATCTATAAGGGAGAGTATGAAATGAGAGGGAAAGTTTATGGTAAGCCCCTTAAGGAGGGATAATAAAAATCAAGCATGAGGGTCAGTAATCGAATTATAGTAAGACAAGGGATGCAAAACAAATGTCATCACCATATTTAGGAACCTCAGACCTTTTGCAAAGCCCGAGCAAGGGTTGTTTTGACGATCACCCCAAGATGAAGGTCTCTCACAGAAGAGAGACATGAGTTCGACTTTGGACACAGTCCACAAATGAGGACAGCCGGGGTAATTAGGATGTGATACCCTCGAGACATGTAGCACATCGGAGATAAGCTCCAGAGTGACTCATATACGTATACCTCAAACAGAAGTGAGGAAGCAAGGTATGAAAGAATCAAATCCATACATATTCGAGTGAAACTCCTATATGATCCCAGAGGGACAACTAACCGGGATATCATAAACGGAATCCCTACCCCTATTGTGAATGACAGTGGGTAAGTCAGTATCAGAAAAATTCGAAAGGACGACCTGGTGTTTTGAATGAATGCCATGTCTAGAAAAGTTCTCCGAGCTGTCTTGACGAGCCTTCTCATCATGAAACCAAAGGTGAAGAGGAGTAGAATCAGAGGAAGAAGATGTCCCGCAATGAAGAGAGTTCCGGGACGAAGTAGACTTACGCTTGGGTGCCACGCGCAAACTAACAGAGAGAAAGAGAGAGAGAGAGAGACATGCAGAAGAGTACCAATCAATAACAAATATCAAAAAAAAGAAAAGAGAGGTATGTATCCAATAAAAATGCATGAGCATGTGACATGCAACAAAATAAATATCATAGGCTCAGCCCATTCCAAACCTATCAAATTTCAACATATATAACACACATCTAAATGCATGAAACATGGTGAAAATGAAAATGTGATGAAATGCATAAGCATATAGGATTATTTAAACATCCCAACCCAAAAATTTCACAAAAACCTCATCAATTTTGAAAAACCCCAAAAATGTTCAAAAACCCTAAAAACCTAGGTCTAAATGAATGAAATGCATGATAAAAAGAGAGAAAAGATACCATACCAAAGGAAGAAAACAAGCTTTGGGCCGAAAAACAAGTGGGAAAGGTGAAGAGGTTGAGTTAGAAGTGTTTGGGAGAGAGAAAAAGTGTTTCTATCGAAAGAAATCGAAGAGAAATGAGAAAACAATCGTGCAAAAACTATATTTAGAAAAATGAAGCTCAATGGATGAAAAGCTATCGAGAATCTGTTGAGCACTAATTCTCAACAGATTTAGCTGTCGAAGTGTTATTGAGAGCTATCAACGGCAAAGAAAGCTCGATGGATCGAACAGCTATCGAGCAGACAGAAAGTTTCTCGATGAATCGAGAATCTGTCAAGAAACTATCTAGAAAAATTCTAGAAAACTTCGATGGATCAAGATTGCGTTAACTTCTGTCGAGAAAGGAAGATAAAAGATCTCAATGGATAGCTAGCAGTCGAGAGCTGTCGATATGTGCAAAAACAGTTTTTCAAAGAAGAGAAAATCATAGAAATGAATGTAATCAAGCAAGTTACTCAAACAAAGATCCAAATAACATTTTAAACTCTCAAAAACATCTCTCAATGAAAAAAAATTCAAACACTTAGATCCAAAACACACACACACACACTAAACAAGTCTAACCAATTTATATTTCAAAAACAAGTCAAGATAGTTTAGTGAGTATACATTAACACATGTATTCCTTGTGATAGTCAAATCACATTATACCTCCACATGTATTAAAAGTAGCAAGGAATTTAGCGTGTTGTGTGTGAAAACATTACAAGATTGCATAAGTGTCTACATGTTATGACAATTTGAGATATGAGAAAATCAATTTAACTCACACACAATCATAACTGCTTGATGGGGACTATCATCTTTGAGGTACATCTTATAATTCTCACATCTCCTAGAAGACACACTTGCAATCATATATAAAGCATTTTGATTATTTTTTATTTTTCTTTTAAGCATATCATGCATAAGCATATAAGAGAGAGAAAAGAAATACTCAATTATGTTAAGCTTTGGAGATTGCACTTTTGCTATTCCAGAGCATACAGATGTCATTTCATGATTGGCAGGCAACAGTAGTAAGATGGTTATTTATGTCTTTCTCTTATAACTCCCACATCTCCTAGAAGACACGCTTGCAATCATATATAAAGCATTTTGATTCTTTTTTATTTTTCTTTGTATATTTTTCTTTTAAGCATATCATGCATAAGCATATAAGAGAGAGAAAAGAAATACTCAATTATGTTAAGCTTTGGACATTGCACTTCTGTTATTCCGAAGCATACAGATGTCATTTCATGATTAGCAGACAACAGTAGTAAGATAGTTATTTATGTCTTTCTCTTAGGATTTTCTAGTCATTCCCATCAAAAACAGTGATATGAGTGTCAAGTAGAAGAAATTACTTAATCTTACTCATCACAAACACGAGCCACAAATTTCACTTGCTTAATTGTGCATAGAGATGCTCATCTAAGCTACAAAGGATACATAGTTTAGAAAACTTTGTTTCAATGGTCATCCAAGGTACACAAGAACCAATGTACACAAATAAACAAAAACATGTTAAACAAAGCATAGCATAAAAACTAGACTGACTTAAAAACAAGAAAGCAAAACACACAAGTAATGCAAACAAAAATTAGAAGGAAAGAGAAAAAGTGACTAGATCACTTAGAGCATTTTTCCTTCCACACCTTGGAAGAACCTTTCTGTTTGGTGAAACCTTGACCCAGTGGTAAAGGGGAAGAATTGAAACCGTTCAAGTTTGAAAGAAACATGAGGGCTTTGAGAAAATCTTCAAGAGGAGCAAAAGAAGATGGAAATTGATTTTGATTTCCATATGAGATCATATTGTTACTCTATTGAGTGGCTAACCACTTATAGCAATTAGGTCAAGTATGTCCTGTAGCTCCACAATGATGACAGAGATGCTACTTCTTCTGTTTAGACTTTTGGTTATTGCTCTTCTTAGCCCTAGGGTTTTTAGTCTCTTTCTTATCAAGTTTAGGGGGTGCTCCTAAGATAGATTTACCCTTGTCTATGTTCTCAATAGCTAAAACAGTTTTCACATCATTATTCTCAGATTCAACATTATTAGCAAGTGGAACAAACACAGTAGTACTAGAAGAAGTAATATTAGAGGAAGAGAAATCATTCTCCAAACCGGTTTGATCAAAAATAGATTTCTAAAAGCTAAGCATCTCATCAAGCTTTACACTTGAAGTCCTCTCCAATTGAGCTCTGACTTGAAACAGCTCCACTTCAAGCTTCTTGATTTTCTCAGCCAAGAAATTGTTCTCAATCCACAATGCTCCAATGGTCTGATTAGCTTTATCAAACTTTGTGGAGATTTCTTCTCATTCAAGCTCCACATTACTGAGCTTCTTGGTGGCCAGCCTATCTAATTTCTCATGCTTTTCAAAGACCTTGTATAATTTTGCATAGGCTATATGGATGTCATCCTGTTCATCCATCTTCTTAAACTTAGACTCCACCAAGTCCTCTTCTTCATCCACTTCTTCAACAATCCCCTCAGTAGGATTTACAGTGGTAGTGAAGGCAATCAAGATTCCATCATCCTCATTATCCGAATCATCCTCAAGCTCGGTGTCACTCAAGGTAGCAGCAAGGGCCTTACTTTTCCTAATAGTCTTGAGATAAGTTGGCCTTTTATGTTTCATGTGTCCAAAACCTTGACATTCGAAGCATTTTAGTCCGGAGGGAATAATATACTGACCGCCATCCCTAGCATCCTTCTTCCCTTTTATCTTGGCTCTTGAATTGTGAAGAACTGGATTGCTTTCGATCCTTGTCATATCCTTTCGCATTGGCATTCTTCATGAACTTTTTGAACTACCTTGTAATGTAGGATTTCATTTTAGAATCTTCACTGTCCGAAGACTCATCAGTGTCACTACTTTTGGCCTTCAATGTCATGCTCTTACCTTTGCTCAATTTCCTAATCCTAGTCAAACCTAATTCATAGGTCTACAAATTGCCAACCAACTCTATCAAAGGAATTTGATCAATGTCATTTGATTCCTCAATGGCAGTAATCTTGGCATAGAATCTCTCAAGTAGAGATCTGAGCACATTTCTAACAATCTTGGGTTCGAGAATGGTTTCCCCAAGATTAAAGTTAGAATTCACTATGTCCTTAAGTTTGGCATAAAACTCATCAAACGACTCATCCTCATCCATCTTAATTTCTTCAAAGCTTGTAGTAAGCCGTTGAAATTTTGAATCCTTGACAACCTTAGTTCCTTCATAGGCTGTCTGGAGGATGGTCCATACTTCCTTTCCTGTTTCAATGAAGGATATCTTCTTGAACTCCTCATTCATGACTGCACTGAATAAGGTATTCAATGCTTTGCTATTAAAGTTAGCCGCTTTAATCTTAGCATCATCCCAATCAACCGACTCTTCTTTTGGCTTGGTCCAGCCTATCTCCATAGCTTTTTATCTAATGACTGCAAGAAAACTCTCGTGCGTACTTTCCAGTACGCATAGTTAGTGCCATCAAATAAAAGAGGTATAATTAAAGATTGTCCTCTATCCATAACGAACAGGGGTCAATGGATCACACAATAAAAATTAACCATAATCAAAGTGTGCCTCCTCTGATACCACTTGATAGGTCAGGAATGTATTGACCCCTTATGGTAAATTAATCAATTAATTAGCCAAATTAATTAATTAGGTCAATTAACATGCAATATGTGTGGTAGCACAAACAAATCACCAACTAAGTTAAATGTAGCGGAAAAATAAATTTGACACGGTTATTTGTTTACAAATGAGGAAAACCTCCAAGGCAAAAACCCAATCGGGTGAATTTAAGGTCACCACTCCCAAGAATCGACTATTATCAAAACAAGCAATTACAAGTAAAGGAATCTCAGTACCTTATACCAACCTACAGTTGAACTCTTACGCCAATACACAATTGGACTTGTAATTTAGTAACAATCTCTCCTTTCAATGCATGAATCCCAGTACGTGACTAACCAATGATGCATGGATCCAAATACGTGACTAACATGCCAACTTGAGAAAGATGTTGGCTGCAAAGTTCTTCAATTCATCTAGACGATGAAGATTAAGAAGCTCCTTGGTCACAAAACTCTACGGCATACAAACGCATCACCTTCTTCAAGAGACAGATGAACTAGGGCAAATTGTCTTCAGTCACAATATGCTTGCAACAACAAGTGCAACTCCCTTATGACGGCCCTAAAAATAATCCTTATATATGTCTAGGGTTGTGAGAAAAGAAAACCTAAACACATAGCTTGGATATACATGAAAAACAATTATGAAAAACTGATTTTCATAATTCTCAATAGATACAGCTGTCGAGCTTATCTGTCAAGATTCACATTTTAAATATCGATAGATACATCTGTCGAGATATCTATCGAGCTTTAAAGAACAGAACTTCTTCACTTGATTCTTGTACAGATTTGCATGGCTTCAATAATTGAACTTTAACTTTTGTTCCTTGAAGTATTAAACACATCCTAGATCTACCCAATTACAAGTAAAGTATGTTTTGTCAAAGGATTAGCTTCTAAATGACATATGTTCTAAACATGTACCACATATGTCCTAACACAATATAATAGCATCAACAAGACATTAACATTAAGCATATCCCAAAATCCAAGTATAGCATCATGGTATTAATCAAGCATATTCATCATGTTCATAAACCATATCAAGCTCATCATCCCAATTAAATGCATGTTCATGTAATTATGCATGACTTACCTCCTTTACCTCGTAACACCACAACACCTATGCATCAATGCATGTTCATGTTCATATGCATGTTCATGTGATTTATCCAAGATATAAATCCTAATTATCAATCTATCAATCCAAGCAGGTGACATATGTTCTTCTACTAACCCTAGACCAAGACATGTGAAAACTAGACTCAAAAAGACATAAATAGAGGATTAAAACTAAGTAAAACAATCAAAAATTGCAAGAACCCTGAATTTGCATTTCTATGCACGAGTATGCGTATGCATACATAAGTATGTGCACGCATACACACCTCGAAACATAGTTTTAAAGCAAGCAACAAAATAATAATCAAACCAAACCTAGCATGCTTCTAATATATAACCAAACAACCTAAACTAACAACAAAGATACCAAAGATAAAGAAAACCAAAAACTATTCCTAAACATGTATTGGATCTAAAACCAAACAAGAGCAACACATCAAGACATGTTCATCTATATATCCAATCATTCAACTCATTAATCAAAACATGATGAGACACAACAAATCGAACACAAATAAATCAAATCATATTTATAAGAAAATGTAACACATAAATAAAATTAAGAACAACAAGAACACAAAAATAATCCAAATCAAGGAAAAAGCTATAAAGAGAGACTCACCTTGCTTATGGAACACAACTTGATTGATATTTTAACCGGCCCCTCAGTGCCTACACAACAAGATTCAAAGAGATATCAAGGAAATCAAACGATTCAATAGTTTATAGGTAATCACAACTCAAAATAAAAAGATTAGTTTTGAAAAGGTTTTGAGAAATCCAATTGAGAACAACTTTCTGCCTTAAAACTAACTAAAGAGAGGTTTTTCGATGATTAAAAAATGTTTAGGTCTGCGTATGATTTTGGATAAGATGAAATAGGGTTTTTAGAGAAGATGGAGGCAAAAATAAACTCTCTCTAGTTAGGGTTTTAGTTTGGAGGCATAAGGATGTATTTATAAGTTTAAACTAGCATTTTCAGACTTATTTTTAGGGTTTGGGACGTTCCAAATGGTCTAGGGGCCGGGCCCCATCAAAGAGGGCCCTAAAAACTGGAGTTCTAAGGTTTTGGAATGATATCTGTGTACGCAAGTTTGGGCATGGTACGCATGAAGTTTCATGTGTACACATGCATCCTAGAAACCCTAATTCTGATAGATTTGATAACCTGACTTCAAACAGTCATAACTCACTCAATTTAATTCCAAATTAGGCAAAATTTGTGTTCAAATTGAAGTCTAGGATATCTGATTTCCAATGAAATAAATCTCACTCAAAAATGCTTTGTGGATCAAAAGTTATGGTGAAAACAATGAGCAAAGGTCATTTTTCAGCATTATTTTCAAAGCAATTTAAACACTATTGAGTTGTGATTACTTCCAAGCTATCGAAATAACTTCAATTACCTTTTGTAGACATATCAAGCTTATCATTGGGACTGGGGACTAAATTTTATTAACCGGGTACAAAATGAGGTATCTACTGTCCTCCTTTTTTAGGAAATGATGGAAAAAAAATTTATTTCAAGAAATCTCAATTTCTACCATGAGAAAGAAAAATGAGGGTAACCTTCCAACCAAATAGCTTCTTTCTCACCTAGCTTAAGCCCTAGATAGCTCAATTACAAGAACTCAAAATATAAGAACATGAAACTTCTCTAAAAGATGGGACAGGTTAACTTCTTTGCCGCACATATCAAGGAGTACAAATCTAAATTTGTTTCAACTACCAATTAGCCAACTTTGATGGGTCTAATAATTGAGTGCATATATATATATATATATATATATATATATATATATATATATATATATATATATATATATATATAATCTGAATAAAGACTTTATTAAACGAAAGAGGAAAACAGAGGAGAGCTCAAATCTTGAGCTCACTCCAACAAAATTATGCTTCCCTATCTTCTTCTCTTCAATACTAGCCATGTGTCATAACAAGAATTAAACAAGACGTAAAACATTATACTAGAAAATAAAGCATATGAAGTGAGTACTCATTATTTTGTAAAAAAGTTTTAGCGCGAAAATGATAAGATTCGAATCAATCACTAATATTTCATCATTTATGTGATCAATGATCTCAATCATTAATGCAACCAAAGGCAAAAATCCTGAATAGATATGTGTGAGTGAGTAAAACCATAAAAAATGCTACTATGATTACATAATTTAGATTCACTCCAATTTTTTGATGTCAGCTAATTGTTTGATCAATTCATCCAAATCTTTGTCGGAGCTTCCTCCCTTGACCGCGCTCAAGGCCGCATCACTCAACTCTTTGGCTCGAACATTCTGGGGCTTAATTTTGTCAAGTGAAACTACCAATAATCGAGCCAACTCATTAGAGTCAGGAATATTTTCATTGCCCTCGCCAGCTCTAATTGCCACGCCTAATTGGTCGACCAACAACAAGGCATTAGTAAACTGCTCTGTACCCATTGGCCATGTCAACATCACAACTCCCGAGATAAGTCCTTCCAACACCGAGTTCCACCCACAATGAGTCAAGAATGAACCTACAGCTCGATGCCTTAGTATAGCCACCTGTGGGGCCCACCCTCCCTTGATCACTAATCCCCTATCGCCCACACGATCTCTAAACCCATCGAGAATCGAACCTTGATCATCAGGCACCCTTGCACACAAAATAAAATGGACCCCACTACACTCCAACGCTGTTGCAAGAACATTTAATTGCTTACTTGTCAACACAGCAAGACTTCCAAAGCACACGTAAACAACAGAGTTGTCAAGACGAGCATCCAGCCACGTCATAAGCTCGTGACATGGCACAGAGCTGGCCCCACCTCTAGTAGCCGATCCAATCAAATCACCTTCTAGTGGCAATACAGGTCCTACCGCCCACACTCGATTGTGCCCAATCTCTCTCTTCAAATGGTCAAAGTACACACTCTCCAAACGGGCGAACGAGTTAAACACAATTCCCCAACTCTCGAAATTAGCCAGCATGCTGTTTCTGTGAAATTCCCAATTTGGGTCAGCTTCAAGATCGTTTCTATTATGTGGAGAGATCTGCCACCAAGGGTACGTCGGGGAATTCGGGACCTTAGGTAATGAAATTAGGACATTGATATCCTCACCGGGATCATTGTTTTTGGGTGGGTCACGGATCATGGAAAAAGCTACTGACATCCCAAAAGCACCGGAGGGTGAGAAGCAGAGACGTGGCACTTTAAGCTCACAGGCAAGGTGGTGGGTCCAGCCGAGGAAAATATCAGATATAATAGCCACAGGTGGCGAAGGGTGAGACTGGAACCATTGGAGGAGGAAAGGATAGTGAAGGTCACGCAAGGCGCGCACGACAGC
The DNA here is from genome assembly GCF_040712315.1 of Castanea sativa. NCBI lineage: Eukaryota > Viridiplantae > Streptophyta > Magnoliopsida > Fagales > Fagaceae > Castanea > Castanea sativa. The sequence goes on along the minus strand of NC_134016.1, from coordinate 33,114,554 downwards.
GAGGAGTCTCTTATGTGGAGGAGTAGGTGTGCTAGCTGGGACTAGGGCTGGGAGAACCAAGTGTTTGAGAGAAGATGGGTGGGCGGAGAGGTATGGTTCAAGTAAGTGGACGTTGCTGGGGGTGACCAAAACGGTAACGTTTAGGCCGCGGGTGAGTAACAGGTGGGTGAGATCTAGGAGGGGGATGATGTGGCCTGCGGATGGGAAAGGATAAGCAACGATGTGGAGATCGGTCTTGGTGGTGGACATGGTATTTCTGTAAAGATCAAAGAAGCTCTGTTTTGCGATTCGGTTGGGCTATTATTTGGTGAGTTTACGGTGGTCTTCAGTGGTGATAAAATTTGGAAATGGGCTATTGTTGTTGCTTAGTTTGAACATAGATATAGCCAAGTCAAGACTTGCTGCCTTTGCTGACTCTTTTTTAATGTTTTTATTTGATACAAGGCAAAAAGTAAAAGTTTGAACATAGATATAGCCAAGTCAAGACTTGCTGCCTTTGCTGACTCTTTTTTAATGTTTTTATTTGATACAAGGCAAAAGTCAAGACTTGCTGCCTTTGCTGACTCTTTTTTAATGTTTTTATTTGATACAAGGCAAAAAGTAAAAGTTTGAACATATATATAGCCAAGTCAAGACTTGTTGCCTTTGCTGACTTTTTTTTAATGTTTTTATTTGATACAAGGCAAAAAGTAAACAGAACATCTTCTTCTTCTTCTTCTTCTTTTTTCTTTTTTCTTTTTTCTTTTTTTTAAATAAAATTTCTACCCTAACTTAATCTAAGTGTATATGTGTATAAAATTTCTTTCTAGAAACTTGAACCCCGATCCTTGCCCCCACACCCCACAGACATTTATACTTGTAGAGTGACCATCGCATTAAGAGTGTGCAGTGGTAAAGAGAACATCTTAACATGATAGAGTTTGGCAAGAAATTCCATGCTTTTAAGGTTCTTTAATCTTTACTTCTTTTCCTAAGTTCTACGTCAAGCAATATATAGCAAAACGATGTTACATTGGTGGGGACCCGTGGCCGTGGAGAAGAAAAAACATCCTTCTAGTTGCTATGGGTACGCTAAACTTAGAAGGAGATTGTCAAATGGGTGAGCTTGGGTGGGTTTGGGGTGGGCATTATTAGGTTGGGTTTTTAAAATTCATTTGCCCATTAAAACCTATTTAACTAATTATTTCTAACCCAAATCCAACCCAACCCAATTATTATGGGTAAACTCAACTCACCCAATTACCCAATTATTAAAATTACCAAAATGTCATTAAAGTGAAAATAACTATTTTGAAGCTAAAAATGAAAGCTGGAATTTCATAGTCGAATTTCCACTCTTTTTTCTCAACAGCCAAACAAAGATTATGCTAATTAATGAGCACAATTAAATCAAAGACCATGAAATTTTTAATTTTTAATTTTTAATTTTCTATATCTCTGATAATGAACTCAAAATTCAAAATTTTGAATTACTCTTTCTCCAAAAATTTTCTCAACAACCAAACAAAAAAGAAAAACTCAATCTACTCTGAGATCAAATCAGATGAGCATAACGTAAAGCTAAAAGAACAAGCGAGTAATTACTCTTCCATAAGCATTGATATCGAGTCCATTCGCAAGAAAATCAGCCACATCTTTCTTCAAAAACTTTTCAGTCGCCTTTCTCTTCCTCCGTATCACATCAATCCAAGTCTTCGTCAAACATTGATTAGGTCGAGAAGTCCGTCCAACATTGTTGTCGATCTCGGACTCGCTTCGGCTTAGTGAATGATTCAACTAAGTGAGTAAGATCCACCATTAATGAAATGCTCTTCATAGTGAACAAGTTGAGAAAAGAGAGAGATCGATTCTCGCTCGGACCTGAACCAAAATATTTTTATTTTGAGAGAGAGAGAGAGAGAGAGATGGTTGATGGTGATGATATTGTTACCTCAGAAGGAGGGATGATAAAGCTAGGTTGTGCCTCATTGTTCTCAGAGAGAGAAAGAGAGAGAGCAAGCGAGAGAGAAGTGTTTGGAGGCCGAGAAAATCAAAAGGAAAATGAAAACCTAAAACAAAACGTTTGAGGGCTTCTTCTTCTTTTTTAATGGGAAAGGCTGGGTTGAATTTGGGTATATTGTTTTTGGGTTAAATGGGCCTCAATGGGTTTTTAGTTAAAACCCAATAATTACTGGGTCTAATTGGGTTGATACCCATTTAACCCAACTAATAATTGGGTGGGTTTGGGTTCAATTAGTGTGTGTGAGTTTGGGTGGGCAAATGGGTTTGGGCTTATTTTGCCACCCCTACTTAAAAGTAATAGTGCGTGTATTGGTTGGCCTTTCAAAACTAAGGAGATGTTTGGTAGGTTAGTTTTAACATATTTTTTCACATTTTAAACAACATTACACATATTTTCACACACTTTTCACCCACACGTATATAAAAAACACCCAAATAACATAACTCAAACTCTTCTTCCAAACACCCCCTTAGTTTTGCAACATCAATAACAAAAAAAAAAATAACAAAAAAAAAAAAGAGAGTTATTCCAAGTTTTCTAATAGAAATATTATAATTAATTTAGTTAATTTTTTTAATTATAAAATGAACACAAGAATTCTCAATGTTTGAAAAGTGCAAAAGGCAATATTTTCATTCAAGGTTAAGAATTGGTTAAGCAACCGTGTTCAATATAAACAGCCTAACATGAACTATATAAGGTTTATTAGTTGGAGAACATATCATGTAAATTTAGAACAAGTGATACATAACCTATCATCCAACCGTATTGACATTTGTGGATACATTTGTAAATCTAGATGCATGAGATATCATCGTGGCCCATGTTTCAAACAAACTAATTACAAAATGAAACAGTAATTAATTACAAAAACATGAGTGGTCAATTTTTCAGTCTCAATTGAATAAATTTTTCATACAAACTCAAGCACATCCCAACACAAGTAAAGGTACTTGATTTTCATAAAAGACTCTCCAAAACCAATTAGCAAAACTACAAGGATAAAAGGCAAAACTCCCACAATTGAATTAAAAACTGTTTCAGAAATTTAAGCAGTTTGATTATAAAAACAATCATAAAAATTAAAATTAAAAAAAAAAAATAACACCCCCTTAAATATCTGTTTTGTTGCTGAGAACTTGTAGGCAAACTCTACTTTTCATCTAGACTAAACACCCCCTTAATTCAACCACTCATTAAGATTTTATAATTAGGAAACAAACCGATGTACTCAGAACTCAGAAGTCAGAAGTGCACACTTCAATTCATGTAAATTACACGGCAGACTTCAAGTGCCCTGCCATGTAATTTACATGAATTGATTTGGTTCATGAAAATATCACATGCATAAGTCAAGCCAAAAACGAAACATGATAAATGGCATTGTTTTCAAAGTCAATAAATTAAGTTGACCAGAATTGCAGACAGATAGACGCGTTCTGATGGATAGCTTTTTAAAAATCGCTGGTTTTTAACGAATTCAATTAATTATGATAGGATTATTGGTGCGTGGAGACATGGCCTAGCTTCACGGAAATTGCTTATGGGTTTCTCATATTTACTTTAATTTTTTTTTCCCAATCAATAAATTTTTTCGATCTAACAAAAATTGTTTTACACGAATAAAAAAATGTGGGGGTACTTCGTTCCTTACTCCACTATAAAATAAAGATATTATTATTATTATTATTATTATTATTATTATTATTATTGATGAGCTCGAAGATATTGTTCATCCAAGCATAGCAATAGATGAGGAACAAACCATAAATGAAGCCTTTATAAACCGAGTCGTTACGATTGGACGAAGTAAAGAGGGTAACAGTTCATAGGCCTCCATATCTATGCATTAAGTAATGAGAGGCCTCCATATCCCTGCATTTAGTGTCATGGAAAGCATTACCAGATAAGAGAATTAAACCACCATTAATGGCGGTTCCAACGACTAGGAGAGTAAGGGCCTATATAAGGCACACTCCACCAAAGGTAAAGATTACGATCAGAATTATATTCCCAATAGCTAGAATTTCCTAATTGTCTCTCTCTCTCATTCTAACTTTGTCATTGGACGCTCAGCGGCTAGCACCACAACGGTGAACTATTTGTTACATCTCCTTGCTATCTTGCAAGTTACATCGGAGCCATCTGGACGATCTTAACTACTGAAGATTTTGTCATCATTAGTTTGGCGCCGTCTGTGGAAAGCACTTTCTTCTTCCTAATCCTAAGGACAGAAACGTTGCCCTGCCTTTGTTGTCATCCATATGGAATCCAGTGCACAACTAGAATTAGCTGCCCTAGTGCTACAAGTCCAAGCTCTCATGGCCAGTGTAGAAGAATTAACGAAACCAAACCAGGAGATGAGGCAACAGTTGCAACAAAAAGAAAACCGCTCACCAAGAAGAATCAAAAACAACAGGAATGAAGATGAAGTGCAAGATCCAGAAGGAAGTTAAGGGAGAGACGGCTCGAGGAGGACGGAGCAGTTCGACGAGGCAAGCAACAACCTCCTAAGGTGCATGAGGAAAGAGATGGACGAGCTCAAGAATGCAATGAAAGGGAAAACGGCAAAGATTTTGGACGAGATGGTGAGAAGGATGGATTCTCTGTTCACGCAAAAAGGCCTCAAGTACCCCCTCCCACCAAAATTCCGGCTTCCGTAGCTGGAATCGTATGATGGGTTGAAGGACCCACTAGATCACATCACCACCTTTAAGATGACCTTGAGCCTGCAGCTAGCCCCAGATGAAATAGTGTGGTTTAGTAAGTTGGCACAATCTTCTACTGACGATTTTGACCAGCTTAGTAGCCTATTGGTGTGTCATTACGTAGAGGGGCAACGTCAAAAAAGACTAGCAGATCATTTATTGATGATTAGAAGGGAGAAGGAGAATCCTTGAGATCATACATGAAGAGATTTAATAAAGAAGTACTGGAAGTGGACGAAGCTTAAGACTAGGTACAATTAACGACATTCAAGGCTGGGCTAAGATCTAAAGAGTTCATCATGACACTAGCTAAAAGTCCTCCAGCATCAATGATGGATTTGCTTATAAAGGCTCAGAAGTAACATATACACAGCCACTTGTGGGATCAAGTAGGTTGATCAAGTGTATTTCTTGTATACACATGTAATCCTTATAATGTAACTCTATCAAATATGTTTTCCAAGTCTTGTAAATTATTGGCAAATATCCCCCTTGTATCATCTAAATGTTGCTTATTATTATTAGTGATTATTTGTTATCAGCGTGTAATCTCTCTCATGGCATAAGCTTTTCTATTGTCAAAACATTCATCATATGTTGGAAAACCTGGGTACCACTTTATTTTTGGTGTAAACATGAGCCCTACTTTATAATTTCGCAAAAGGCAAACCCAAATGCACCTTCCAACCTAAGTGTCACTTGTGGAAAACAAAAGAACTTGCTTGAATTATATACCTCTCACAAATGCAAGTCAACTTTTGTCAGCAAAATTTCAATGTAGAACTAAACAGGTGCATAAGTTTGCAGTCTTAGAATTGATCTCTTCCCCGGATATGATCACTTGCTAGTAATTTTAACCAACTCCATTTGTGGTGGAATGTCAAAGAACTTAATATCAAATTGTCCCTCAGTTAATTGGTGTATCCATTTACAAACTACTATCTGGTAGAAGGCAAAATGATGATTGATACTGTTAAATCACTACGTTAATCAGGAAAAGGAGATAAAACAAGAAGACTAAAGGTGGCACAAAATGCAAAGGAATCAATTCTTTTTTTGAGAACACAAAGAAATCGTGTTAACAATATTACTTCTTCTTCTTCTTCTTTTTTTACCCATTTTAAATATTTGTCAAATCACTATTTCAAATTTCACTATCATGCCAACAACTATACAGCATGTCAACATTTTAATAACATTTCATGCAATAATTTTTTCATGTGGAAGGGTGGTCATAGGTTAACACCAAAATGTGCCCATTCACTTGTGCAAATAAACTTGCTATCCTAAACTTTGAGAGAAAGAAAAAAAATAATAGCTAAAAAAATTGAAAGGTTAGTCATCTTATATTTTTTAATAATATCAAGCTGATGTTTTTTAAAATAATACATACACCCAATGATTGATATAGGGCTACAAATGTTGGAAAACTTTGGGCCTAAGCCATCACAGAAATTTGATTTTCTCAACATTGTGAAATAAGGAATCTAAAAAATGTTAAATGTAGCAATTGAAAGTGTGTACTAACTTATGATAGGACCAAACCATAATGAGGAAATTGAAATTGTCTTCATTTTTTATTTAAAAGAGTTCTAATTTGTATAAAAAAAAATTGCAAAAAGGAAAATAGAAAGAAAATGTAGTAACTTCAATGTGATATTTTCCCCAATGTAGGTAAGCAAAGAATGGAAGGAAAAATTGATGGAGTGACTTAATTGTTACATTTCAAATATTTAAAGGAAAAAATTCAATAAAAAATTTATGAGGGGCACTATTTGATAGATTTTATTGTTTAATAAGTATTAATTGAAAAACATTTTTAAAAAATTTTAAATGGCTCATTTACTTTTATATTTAGATGAAGGTATTAGATTGACTTATTTTGAAAAATTAAGTGACTAAATTTACAAAACTTTAAAGAGTAATTTGAAATTTGAAGAAAAATTGAAATTTAGCCAACTTTTAAATTTTGAAGGACCAAAATAGAATTCACCCTTATTTTGTAAACATTAAATAAGTTTAATTTATCTAATTATGTGTTATCATCCTATTACTATCTTGTGTAATAGTCAGAAGAAAGACTCTTCATAAGCTGAAAATGAGGGGGAGTGCGGGAGGTGAAAGGTTGCTTGTTCGAGTTTTATATAAACTAGCTTGTAATCCCATACATATACATTGATATACTTAAAAGATACACATTAAGATGCATAATATAATAATCTTACATATATATTTTAAATATTATTGATAATCATTCTTTTTTTTTTTTTTAACTCTTTAAAAAGTCTTGTAAAAATGTTATTAGGTAGAAAATGTAAATTATTCATTTTTAAAAAAATATTTTTATGTTCATTAATTCTAGATTCTTTGATTTTTGTACACAATAATTCACTTGAATAGATATTTATGATATGGTTCCACATTTGATTCCAAAATTAAGAAATAAAACTCTCTCTAAAGATACTACAAATTTAGGACATATGGTGCAAAATTGGACTTCAATTGTAGAATCTAATTGGATTTTCTCCAAATTTTATCTATTAATATATATATATATATATATAATTTTTCTGCCAAATGAATTGTTTTTAGTTATAAAAAAAAAGGCTCATAAATATAAAATTATTCAAACTTTTTCTTCCTCTAATTTTATATATAGTGTTAGATATATAATTATGTTTTTTATAATTTATTTATATTTGACTCGTCATTTTCTACTCTAAATTAACTCATTTAGCACAAAAATCAAAAAATTTCAATTAGATGGAACATGTGTCGTAAAATCAAACTCAAATTGAAATCCAATTTTTACACTGAACTAGCTAACTTGGTTCAAAATTTAAAAATTTTGATTAGATAGGACACGTGGTGCAAAATTAGACTGTAATTAAATTCCAATTTAAAATTTAATTGGATTTTCTCTCAACTTTACTTATTAATATATATATATATATATATATAGATGACTTATAAACTTGAATTGTTTTTAGTTCTAAAAAAAAAGACTCATAAATATAAAATCATTCAAAAATTATGTTTTTTTAAAGTTTACTTATATTGGACTCCTTGTTTTTTACACCAAATTAACTCATTTGGTACAAAAAATAAAAAACTTAGATTAGATGGGACACATGTCGCAAAATTAAACTCTAATTAAAATCTAATTTTTACATTGAATTAACTTACACGACACAAAAATTTTAAAACTTAGATTAGATGAGACACGTGATGCAAAATTAGATTTTAATTGAATTCTAATTTGAAATCTAATTGGCTTTTCTCTCAGCTTCACCTATTATTATATATATAAATTTCATTAATTTGTGCTTATATTTTTTAGAATCTCCATAAATCTAAAATGTAAATTAAGAAATCAATTCGAGTTATCATTCATGTATTTTATTTTATATTTTACCTATTTTGAATATTTGGCAACAAATCATTATATCAAACTCCATAATCATGCCAACAACAGTACAACATGTCAACATCTTAATCACATTTCATGCAATATATTTTACGCCACAGGGGAAGGGTGGCCTTAGGTCAGCACCAAAATGTACAACATGTGCCCTTTCATTTGTGCAAATAAACTTTCAACCCTATAGTTTGTGAGAAAGAAAAAAATAATACCTAAAAAAATGGAAATGTTTGTCAACTTGATATTTTTTTTAATAATAATTGTCATCTAAATTGAATACTTTCATATGTCATTAGCTTATATTATCAATCATTGGAATGCAAATAAACCCGCTACCCTAAAAGAATAGAAAGCTTAACTATCTTGATAATTATTCAATAACAAATATCATGTTAATAACTTATTTTAATATTACTCTAATTTTCATCTAGTATGATTTAAGAAAAAGTGGAATGCAAAAGATACTACAAATTTTATTACATAAAACTTAAAAACTAATGTGTAAATGAGTATGAATTGTGGACTTTAACTATTTAATAAATGAATATTTGAATGACTCTTTAAGATTGATATCTAACACATCAGTTTGTAAATTTAATATAGTAAAACTTATAGTACATACTACAAAAAAATGGGGCGCCCCAAAAAGAGCCAAAATAGGCAAAAAATGCCTATCTTAGCGCTTTTTTTCCCGGTGCTCGCAACCGCCGCGTAGTGACAGTCGGTATAGGGTCGTTGGACCTGTACCAACTCTTTTCAAAAGCGCCGGAACCTATCTTGGCGCTTTTCAGACCCTGTTCCAACGCTTTTACTTGTGTCGGGACAATCTCCTCACCTACAACTTTGAAGGCCTATACCGGCAAATTTCAAGGCCTATACTAACGCTTTTTTTTATTAATAAGCGTCGGTATAGGTATATCTATACCAGCGATTTTATAACCACCCCTATAGGGTATTTACAAAAATATGAATACAACCTATACTAGGGCTTTTGAAAGCGCTGGCATAGGTAGTACCTATTCCAGCGTTCTCGAAAGCGCTAGTATAGGTCTTCAATGAATATAATAAAGAAGGCCTATACTAGCGCTTTGAGAACCGCCGGTATAAGGCATAATAGCCTTGCCTACACCCATACCCTATACCAGCGGTTTTTAAAGCGTTGCAATAGGGCCTTTTTTAAAATTTAAAAAAAAATTAAAATTTTATAGCACTTGAAATGTACCTACAATATATATTTTCCAATACATATTTTATAGCACTTGTAATGAACCACAATTCATATTTTCCAATAGCAAATACAATACCACATTAAACCAACAAACTAAATATATTTACTTATAATTATTTACAATAGCAAATACAATACCACAATACCAACAAACTATTTACACTAAAATGGCACAAAAATGAGCTAAATTCACTACTATTCCAATATACTTTCAACTAGATACATCAGATTATACTTTCATTACACCTAATTTTCACTCAAATTTCAAAGCAAAATATAAGGCAATAATTCCTTGCATCTAATGATTTAACTAAGCTCAATGTCCATAGTCTACAACACTGATTATGACAATACATTTAACGAATAATACAAAATACATTAGGTTGACAATCACACTTTCAACTAGTACTTTACATGATACATACAAAAAAACAACAGCGAAAAGATAAAATGGTAGTAACTTTCAAATATGCTAATACCAAAGAAAAATAAACATGAACAGAATGTTACTAGATACATCTCAACAACAATCTTAATCAGCTAATAAATAAGAAACACTCTTCATTATAAAAATAATATACTACTTCATGTCCACCTATGAAATGTATAAAAGATATAGCCTACTTCATGTATAATTCACCATAAACTCGTGGCACAAAATCAAGAAGAAACAAAATCAAGAAGAAAAAGTGAAGACACAATACCAATAGCAAAATCAAACCGTAATGCTATTTTCATAGCCAACTTATGTACAGCTTTTAAAGTATCACTTTTCCTAGTTACACTTATACTTTTACACTACTTGTTTTGTAAAACTAAACTCATCCAAACAAACTCAAGATAAATTTTACATAAATTGTGCACTTCAATAGTGATGATTGACAACTGAATAATAGTAGAATAATTAAATGACTATATTTCATGAAAGTGTGATTCTATGGAAAGAATTGGGATAGAAAATAAAATTAAATGCTTTACTGAGGGCAATACTCCATTTGAATATATAAAAAGGTTGATTCAATCTTGTTCTCCTACCCAACAACATCAATTGAGTTTGTGCCTAAGTAGCTGAAAAGTGATAAAAATAAAAAGAACACACACACACACACACACACACACATATATATATACACACATTTACAAGTTCACAATTTCCTTTATTAAACCATATCAATCCTTGATCTCCTTGATTGGCTTAGATTTTTTTTTTTTTAATACAAGATAGAATTTCTACTCTAGCCTAATCTAACTGTATATGTGTGTGAAGCTCTCTCTTGAAGACTTAAACCCCGGCCCTTGCCCCTCACACCCCACAAGCACTTATACCTGTGGAGTGACCACTACACCAAGGGTGTGCGGTGGTTGGCTTAGATTTAAATTCACACTTAATACAGCAATGGTTAATTACACCTTAAGTAGTTAATTAAAACACCAACAACTATATATCTAATAACTTAACCACCTAATAGCCACATATATTGCTTTGTACTTACTTAGTATATAATCATAATACAATTAGCCATTCACTTACTTATACATATATGTAGTCAATTATGCATATAAATTAAACCTTAGTTTTTAGGTTTAATCTAATCTATGATCACTAGTTCCCTTGCTTTTATATATATATATAAAAGTAACAATCTTAGTGTAATGGTTCATGCTAGTTAAGATTTAACGCTCCATTACTAACCATTACGGTCTCTTAGTTTAATATAATGTCCTAATTGGTGGGGGCACCGTGGTAGGAAGCACCAAGCTAGTGAAATCGGATTTACAAAAAAAGAACAAGAATTTTGATAAATAAACATAATCAAACCATACATATACCTATCGATGATAAAAAAATCTGAACTTTATCATGGGTAATAACCAAGAATGCCTTGAATGTGACTCCATAGCTGATGCTGAAAAAGCTTAAAAAATGCTAGACCACTCCAATCACCTAGGAACCTAGTGTTCACAAAACTAAAAGATATTAGTTTAAGTCAACCTAGGGCCAAATACTGAATACACCAATGTATGAGCATTACTCAAGCAGCAATAGATAAAAAGTAAACTCAGATGATCACATAAAAGATGAAATTATTAAGGAAATTTCGGTGAGAATGACTAAGTTCATTACCAATAATTATAGCACAATAGGAACAACACAATCAACACTCCTAATATAAAATACACCGTCTTATATCTCCATGCAAGCCACCCGCTTGCTCCAAATCAACAACCCACCACAGCAGAATATTTGAATTTACTAATTAAGAGGAGATAAAATAAATTCACACATAGTTGAACAATAATATTACAACATTCACAAAACAATCAACACTCCCAATAATGAAAAGTAGACCACCCTTAAGGGTTAGGTTCCATTGGGTGCATGCACAATTTACCAATCTAAAGTAAATAAATATATGTATTTGTCTATGTGTGTAAATATATAATTAGAGAAAAAAAGAGAGGGGAAACTCACCCAAAGGAGTCATCAAAAACAAAAGGAAGCATGCCAGTGCGATTATTATCGGTATCAGTCCATATTTGGCTGTTCAAATAAGAAAAAAGATTTATTTTTAAAAAAATAACAAATTAATACAAAAGCTTAGAGGAAGCAAATGGTAGATATGAAAGGCATCAACTATAAGAGAACCCTTGGAAACCTCCTCATGCTGAGATAAGCATTTGGCTTTCCCTCAAAGGACAATAGTTTTTTTCTCACAGGCTGGAAAGCAAGACCAGCACGAAATTTCCTAATCATGTCATCTTCAGAACTGAAGTCCAAATTAACCTATAAAATATCATTATTAATATGCATCAATTTCTCATTAAAAAAGAGGGGAAGAGTTTGAATTAGAGGCCAATAGCCTCTAGGCCAAGTGGCGCATCCACCCTCCATTAGTGTAGAATGGTGGGCAAGTAGGTGGGTTCAAATCCCCTTATGTATTTACCCAGCCAAATAAATTAACTAGAACATTTCCTTTTCATCTCAATTTATGGAACCGTGCCAGTCTTCAATTGTGTGTTTTAGAATGATCTGATTGCTAACATGGTAACATTAATCTCACCTATAGAAGATAAAAAGATCATTTCTTGAATTTTCTTTCCCCCTTATATTTAACTATACAGTATATAAAAATGCAACTCTAGATATCAAAGCTTCGATTGAAATGATGGATTTTTCCAGCTAGTTCAAAAAACAAGCTTTTAAAAAGTAAAAGGTTGACACCACACGATATGAATACTATGGCTAACACTCACACCCCCCCCCCCCCTTTTTTTCTCCTCCAACCAAAAAAGAAGATATAAAACACTATTAATAAATTAAATGGACCAAGTTTTATGATCATTCTTATTCTTCATTGCAAATAACTTTAAACTATAGCCACATGCTAAAGACAGATCACAGTTCTATTTCTACTAATTCAATCCAATAGGCAACTTTCAACAAGTGCGCTTTTTTTTTTTTTAACAAATTCTTGAATCTGTACTTTTCAATCCAAATGAAATGGTTGGAAAGAGGACTAAAAATACCTTGGGCATTACAAGTATGTCTTTAATTCCCCACTTAGGCTGGAAACCAATTCCTAGAAATTTGATTCCCATTTCCCCTGCAACAGCTTTAACCTATTAAAATGTAGCATTTGAAGACAAATGATAAGTTCAAAAGCATACAATAGACAATTTTCATGAATCCAAAAATATAAGGCAAAAGGCCACTAAGTTCAAATTTAATCATGCACTATACAAGGTTATGATGCCAAAGACAATGAAAAACAATGATGTTGATGACAAAGATGATGAAAGAATGCTACAATAAAAGATATTTAATTTGAACATGCAGCATCCAAAGTCTTAGGAATTGTACTCATAAATTCAATTTAAAATCAGTTAAGAAATATCTCTAGTTGATAACATATAGCATAAGGGAACACTATACAAAATAGATATTCAGAATTAAAGACCATATCCTTTTTTCATAAGCAACAAATTTCATTAAAGAATTAAACATCATATCTAATCTTAAATAATAATATATTGATTTCCAGTTTATCACAGACTCAATATAGACCATGTTACAGTGCTCCACCCCTTTTTTATTTTTAACAAAAAGAATAATTGCATTCATAGGCCCTGACACAAAAAGACACGTGTTTTGACAAAAGAAATGAAATCTTAATTGGCTAGAGGATAGACCACAAAAGAAACTGGAAGTGGTGAGTAGCTGCCAGGAGAAGACCTTACCAAAATAATTATTATACTCAACACTGGAAGCATTTCCTCATTGTCCTTCATAGAAAAAAATAACGTTTTTTTAATACAGCAAAAACCACAGATTCTTAGTTTGTGAGATATATATTTCAACTGTTCAAAACATCACTTCGAAAACCCATAGCTCAAAAAACATAGCAAAACATCACTTCGAAAACCCAAAATTTAAAAATTTTAAATAAAATTAAATAAAAACTACCTTAGAATGCAAAGATTAGAAAAGCTTACCCAACCAAAACTCCTAGATAGATCATTCACAGTAAACAGCTCCCTATTCTCTTTTTTAAGCTCTCCCAGACTTCCCACCCATCACAAAGCAACAACCTACAGAAACCAAAAAAAAAAAAAATTAGGGATCTTCAAACAAAGCCTCATGACACACTCAAAAACTTTTCGATTTGAACCCAAAGAAAAATCGAGAATGTGAGTGGAAGGGAGTCATGGAGGCTGTGTGTGAAGAGAGAAAGAGAGAGAGAGAGAGAGGAAGGGGTGGCTAGGAAAAAAAAACTATTTTGAAGGCTAAAACCTAGGACATGAAGTTCAAAACACACGTGCTAACCACTAAGGCAACATACATTTACCTAATGTATTTTACCTATAATAATATATATAGTCCTTATAATAATAATAATAATAATAATAATAATAATAATAATAATAATAATAATAGGCATTTTTGGTCTTATTATAGTCATTGAGGGTATTTTGGTTTTTTTTTTTTTCAGGCATGGAGGGGTATTTTGGTCGTTTTTTGTTTTAGGGGTATTTTGGTCATTTTTAGGTTTTGGGGAGTGTTTCGGTTGTTATAATTTACTAATTAATTGCAATATAATTAATACTTCCAATTATATAAATATATTTTAATACTTCAAATTAATTGAGTATAATTTAATAATTAATAAGAGTTAATATAATACTTCAAATTAATAAAATATAATTTAACACTTCAAACTAATTTAATATATTTTGATTTAATACTTCAAATTAATAAAATATAATTTATATTTTATGTTGTTTATTTAAATTTTAGATATGCTTTAGTGGGTATTAGTAGGTTTATCCATTAAGACCTATATAAATAAATAACCAAAAATACACTCTAAGACTAAAAAAAAAAATTACCCAAATACCCCCGAAAATGCAAAAAAAAATGACGAAATACCCCCTATGCAGTAATAAAGTTTACACACATACATTCTAAGCCTAAAAAATGACATAAATGCCCTTGGAACTTAAGAAATTAATAAAATGTTTAAAGGGTATGAGATCATTTCTTATGTTTTGGGGGGTATTTTGTTCATGCTATAACATTTCTCTAATTTATCTGTCATTATAATGCTGCCTTCACGGGTTCTTCGATCATTTTTTACGTTTTAGGAGTGTATCAGTTATTTTTTGGGTTCCCAGTGTATTTCAGATAGATCTAACGATTACGGGGGCATTGTGGTCATTTTTTTATTTATAGGAGTGTATTGGTCTTATTTTAGTCATCGAGGGGCCATTTTGGTGTTTTTCAAACATAGGGGATATTTATGGTCTGTTTCCATGTTTCAAGGAGTATTTTGGTAATTTTATGCACTTTAGGGAAGGGGGGGGTTGGTCATTTTTAAAGTGTAGAGAGTGTTTCGGTCATTATTTAGGTTTTAGAGGTAATTCAGTCTTCTTCTTCTTCTTTTTTCTGTGGTGCATTAGTTTTTTTTTTTTTTTTTATATCAGGTGTATGTTGGACATTTTTGTGGTTACAAGGGCATTGTGGTCATTTTTTCGATTTATAGGGCCATTTTGGTATTATTCAAGTAATCGAGGGGTTTTCCACCTTTTTCAATCATGGGGGGTACTTTTGTCATTTTCTAGCTTTTAGGAGGTATTTCGATTATTTCTATGTTTTAGGGTATTGCGGTCATTTTTTATGTTTGGGGGTGTATCAGTCTTTTTCTAGGTGTCGGGTGCGTTTTGGACATTTTTTGGCCTTTTGGGGGCATTTTGGTCATTTATCAGACTTATAGGGGTATGTTGGTCTTATTCAAGTAATTTAGGGTATTTTGGCTAGTTTTAAGCACAAGGGGTACTTCGGTCATTTTCGATGTCTTAGGGGGTGCTTGGGTCATTTTTTATGTTTTTGGGGTATTTTAGTCATTTATTAGGTTTCGAGGGTATATCGATCTTTTTCTAGGTATCGACGGTGTTTTTGCTCTTTTTCGATGTTTTAAGGGGTACTTTGGTCTTTTTCTAGGTTTAAGGGAGTATTGGTCATTTGTTAATTAACAAATCTCTATAGGTGACCTATCCTAACACTTTTGGAGCACTGGAATAGGTTGGAATAGGTAGACCCTATTCCAGCGCTTCCAAAAGCACTGGGATAGGTCTCCCTCCATAAGGGCATCGAGTGATCCTATCCTAGTGCTCCAAAAGCACTGGGATAGGTGGACCACATTCCAACGCTTCTAGAAGCATTGGGATAAGTATCTCTTCATAAGGGAATAGAGTGATCCTATCCCAGCACTTTTGGAGCGTTGGAATAGGTGGACCCTATTCTAGCGCTTTCAAAAGTGCTGGGATAGGTCTCTCTCCATAAGGGCATGGAGTGATCCTATCCCAACGCTTTTGAAAGCGTTGGAATAGGTGGACCCTATTCCAGCGCTTCCAAATTTGCCGAGATAGGTCTTTCCCATAAGGGAAATCAGTAACCCCATTCCAGCGCAATTGGGCTTCCTATACCAGCGTTTTTGAAAAACGCCGCTATAGGTCTCCTATTGCAGCGATTTGTAAAGCGCTAGTTTTGAGTTGTCGTAATAGGGTTTTCTATATTAGTGGTTTCAAAAGGTGCTGATACAGGCTTCTCTACGGTTGTTTTTAAAAATGCTAGGAAAAAAACATTGGGATAGGACTATTTTTTTTGTAGTAACATGTACGATAGCACTACTTTGAAGAATAAAACCAACGAATTTCATAAAAAAATAATAAAACCAAAAAATTTATAACTATAAATATCAATAACAGCATTTGATGTAAGTTCAAAATTGATGGCTAGATTTATTATTGCTTTTTCATTATCTCCATCCTTCTTACAAACATAGGTGAGTAAATTTTACACATTTGTAAGGGCAGGCGGGCGGGCGGGCGGGGGGGAAGCCTCGTTGCTTTTCCAAAAAAATACCTTATGCCCTCTATTTTAGGATCTGTTTGGTTAAGTGGATTTTAGGGATGATGGAAAATATAGGAAGAAAAATGGAGAGAAAATGATTTATGTAGGAGCTTAGTTAGAGAGGTGAGGGGAGGGAAAATTGTTGGGGGGCCTAGGGAGTATTCTCCCCAGGCCCACCAAAAATCAATCTCCCTAATATGAAAAGATTTATGGAAAGAAAATTGGAGTGGGAAGGGGTAAATGGAAAATGACTCATTTACTCCATGTTGTGCACACGTTGGTTGGCTATTCTATTTTTCTTCTTCTTTTTCTTTTTCTTTTTTTTTTATAAATAAAACTGTGTTTTTTTTATTGTTTTATTAGTCTTTGTAACCTTCTATCCTACAAGAACTGACCTTGTTTTGCAGCTTTTGTTATGTTTTTTTTTTTAATATAAACTGCAATTTTTTTTTTATTATTAGTTTTTCTTTGGCTAGATGTTTTATTAGTTGTGTTAATTTGTAAGTTTGTAGTAATAAAAAAATTAATTTTTGTAAACTATAATTTTTTTTATGTATTAAAGGCATGAGAGTAAATTTATACAAACTACTTTTTTTATCCCCTCACTTTTCTACTCAACCTAATAAAAGTGTTTTTTCATCTCTTCACTTTTCCACTCCCTTAACCAAACACACTTGAGGGAAAAATAAAATATTTTCTATCCCCTCACTTTTCCACCCCCTTCCCATTTTCTATCATTCTAATTTTCCATCCTCTCAGCCAAATGAACTCTTTGTGTCAAAATTTCAAATATTTGAATCAATTTTAGGTAATGCCCCCCTTCATTTTTTTTTTTTAACTATAAATATTCTTTAATTTATTATTGTCTCATGTATATTGAGAGAATTAAGGATACCGGAATATAATGATACATTTTAGCTTGGCTTCCCTTGAGAAATTTTTTGGCTCAGCCACTAATTTGTAGGATTTTAAAACATTCCTTATTGAATGTGATAATATTTTTGTTGAGCATTTTTACATTGTACGGTGTTTGCTAATTAATTTATTTTGCAAGAATCTATTTATTTAGATATAAAGCACTAATATGAGACTTTTTTTTTTTTTTTACATCACTAATATGAGACTTTACTGTACAGAGATTGTACGTTCAAATCATTCGATACCCATGGAAAAAAGTTGCCCAATTCCAAGCAAAACATGGATTGGTTCGTACAAATCTAATGCTAATTGTAACAAGAAATGCCGGGAACTTGAACAAGCGATTCGTGGAGAATGTAGAGGGATCGTTTTTTGAGAATGCTACTGCTATTTTAAATGTTGAATACAGACCACGTAAAAGAGAGAGAAAATAATGATAATGTATCAATTATGTCTTACAAGGAGCTGTAATGTCATGTATATATATATATATGGCAAACCGCAAACCATTGAGACACTATATATGTGTATGGTTCAAGTTCTTTCTCGGTGATTCTAATTTTCTCTGTTTGTGTGCTTTAAGATGTCTTTTGTATTTTTGGAGGAATTACACTACACAGGAATTAAAACCTCTTATTTTTTGTCCAGAGTTTGGATTTTACTATTTTAAACTATACGGTGATTACACTTTGCACTCCAATATCAAATTTATTATTAATGTAGATGGAAAAATATGGCACCATGTGAAAAAATCTAATTACACATCTTCTCAATTACTTAAAAAACAAAGGAGAAATTACATTATACCACCCTATATTATATTCATGATTACAGTTTGCATCATAAATTTTGAATTTCTGTCTAAGTTAATAGCAAACTTAACGTTAGAGAACAAAATGTAACAAGGTTCATAGTTTAATCAAAATGTTCATTTTTTAATCAAAATGTTCATTTGAAAAGTTTATGGTGCAAAATGTAATATGAGACCCATTGTAACATGCTTGTACATACAGTGTATAAGTGCTACAAATTGCACGGTTATCCACCTGGGTGGATAATTCTAATGCCAATCAGGTCTCAACCTCTCAGACAATTTTGCTCCAGAAAATTTCTCAAATTTGTCTCATCAATGTCCTATTTCCAAGACTTGGTGTGAACAACTACTAGCATTTCTTAATGCTCCAAGTTAAGGTTTCAGTGAGAATCATCTTATTGCTATGATTACTTCTGGTCTTGAAAATGGTATTCCTGGTACTAGTTCTTCTACCCAGCCTCAAGCCAACACTATTTCTCATGGCAATTTCCTTCCAAATATGTCAGGTAGCTTTTTATGTACTTCTTTTCAATTCAAGCCTACCTTAGACATACCAAAGATATGGTCAAACATCTTTGTTCTTTTCTAATTGAGTTTCAAAAGTTAGTATCGCAGTGTGTTCTACTTTCCTTTTTGAGGAAAACAACAGAACAACGAGTTATACTTCATATGGAAAGGGAAACTATTTTCAGTTGTCTACTCCCGTCCAATGGTTCAACTAATAATTTCATAATTAATAGTTGGGTAAAAGCAAATTGCACCCTCTAAGTTTAACTGAAATTTATTTCAATCATCTAACTTTACTTTCATTCAATTAAGTTCTCTAAGTTTCAAATCTATGCAATTTAGCTTTTTGTCCAATCTCATTAAAATAATTGCCGTTAAGTATGCAATTAACTAATGAAAAAAATAATAATAATTTTGAAAAAAAATTCTCACCATAAAAAATCTATAAAATATTATATATTTTTTCGAATGTTCAATATTTTATTAATAAATTTCACTATGTTTGTGGTTGTTTAAGAGTGTAAATTTTTAATCTTCCAAAAAATTTACCCTTCTCTTCTCTCTCTATCAAAATTTAAATTTAAATTAATATTTTTGAGACCAATTCATTATTGAAATACATTGTTACCACCACATACTTTTGGCTTGATAATCACTCTAAAAGTATAAATACTTTTGAGGTGTGGGGTAAGGGTCATGGTTCAAATATATTTTTAGAATTATACGTTTAATAAATATATAAAAATAGTCCAATTAATGTATTTAATTATATAAAAATGTTGTATTTTATTTTGAAATTAAGTATCTCTTATAAAATATTAAGTAATAATATAGTTTACATTTGCATCTGGCCCCAAAATGTGTTGAATCGGCCCTTGACTATGTTCAATTTTTACAGAATACACATATACACTTAGATTAGGCTAAAAAAAGTTCATAATTTTGATTCTCAAAAAAAAAAAAAAAAATTAGGCTAAAAGAAAAATACATTATTCAATAACTGAAATCCAATATTGCCAAGAGAGATAGTGACCATCTAAAGTATGAAATTTATTATGATATTGATTATTTCGATATTTTTAGAATTATACCTCTTGTAAATATATAAAATATTCCAATTACAAACAACTATATGGTCTTGTGCCATACAAATGAATTTTAGAATTAAAATAACAAAAGGCAAAATGATGCTTGTTGCGGTTAAATCACTACATTAGTCAAAAAATAAGAAAAAACAAGACTAAAGGCACAACAAATACAGAGATGCAGTTAGTCTCCGAAAAAGAAGAAAAAGCTTGCTGAAGATCCATACCTATTATTACTGCATTTAAATGTTCCGGTGGTAATACTTCTTAATGGATATGTATCTAGACTTTTGAACATTGAAATCTAGCACTTGTACTGTTGTACATACATACAAAAACAATCTTACTCGTTTCCTAAAATATCAATTGACTACCTTAAACATAAGGTGTTAACTTGAGAAAAATTTGAAAGATCGATCTTAAGGGATTGACACTGACGACGCCATGATCTGTTAATTTTGAATCCAGTGCTCACACTGTGGTCACCTTTAAGGCTTCAGCTTTCACACATTTTATAACTAGACACTTTGTACATCAACAACAAAAGTTTATTGATCATTCTGCTAATATGTTATAATCAATGTTATTGAATTTTAATTCTTAGTCACATCAAAATTTACACACTCCCTATTAATTGGCTCCTTAACATTATAGAATTTAAATTTATCAGACATATATATATATATATATATATATATAATCCTCAATGAGATTATATCTCAGAAGATAGATTGTATTTTTTTTTTTTTTTTTTTTGGATAGATCGTATTTCAATGTGTGTGGAATGTGGATTCTTCTAGCAACTCTCGGATATATTAGCCATGGTTAATTTTTTATTATTCATGAAGGAACAATGGAGATTTAAAAACTTTTCTTAAAACACTTAAAAATCCATAATTTTGATCACAGTATACTTAAGGAAAATATCTACATCATTTAATATGAGAATTTTGGAAGACTTAATTTTAATTAAATAAATGTTTTTTTTTTGAGGTCAAAATGATAGAAAACCTTCATTAATATTGAAAACGTATACAAGCAAGGCAATTGCCAAGACTGGGGTTCAAGTAGCTGAGCCACAGAGAACCCAAAGAGATTTTTCATTAATGTTGAAATCAAAATGTAGCATGCACAGATGAACTGATTTATATATATATATATTGATGCCTGGATTACACGCTCTTGTGTACGTGTGTATCATATAGTAATTGTGCATCTATATTTCGTCCATTTTCAAAATGTAATTTAACATTATGGAAATGTGCATGAGATTACAATCCAGTTATATTTGGAAACCAAATAAAGGAGAATCCATACTGTTTTGGATACAGAGTGAACTAATTTAATCCTTCCAAGTTTGCAAATATTTGATTTAGTGAGTTACTTAATTTGCATATTTAGGCATCTCAATCATGTGATACTTCATATACCAACCCCAAGGAATTTTTTCTTAAATACTCTTTACAGATTAACCCTCTCCAGTATCCACCTCAGTAGTCTCATTCTATCTCAATGTTTCTCTAGCATATGACTCCCCCAATTCCCCCTCTCATTCAGGAGAAAATTTTCATAACAATTCATAAGAGAATTGTGTGGGATATTGAGATCGGATCAGTGATTTACCAACCAAGAATTCAACCATGTGGCAAATTATCCAGAATTGAATGGTAAGTTTATTTTATTGACGCTCATCTTTTTCTCCTCTTGCTCTTTGTTGTATTCTCATTTGTCGTTTTTCAATTGCTATGATATGATCCAAAATTTTCCCAGTTGTTTTTACTTTTTATTTGCCACTAGTTTGTTTGTTACAAAATAATATTGTAGTATTAATGATATTTTAATACTTAATGCTAGAATGATGGTTATCTCATCCTGAGGTAAAAGGGAAAAATATTTGAATGTTTTTTCTTGGAGGGGGCGGGGGGGGGGGGGGGTTTGAATTTACTAGTTTGTTTGCGTTTTTGATTGGTTTCTTAATTCGATCAAAAGTCAAGAAAATTGTTTGATAAGTTTGTTGCTTTCTTAGGATTCAAAGATATATATATACAGTGGCGGAGCCAGGATTTCAACTCAAGGGGAGCAAGATTAAATGACACTTCGATACTCATTATTATGATCATGTTTCTTCATAAGCTCAATTAACTACATGTGTGTGTGTATTTCATATCATTAAAATAAAGAAAAAATAATAATCAAATTATAGTAAATAAAAAACAATCTAAATACATAATGTTGAAATTAAAATAAATTGAGAAAATAAATTAATGTAGGAGTGTTAGGAATATAATAATATACCTATAAAGTTGTATTAATGTTTCAGTGCCTTGCATTCTTTTAAAAAAAATTTTAGAATTAAGCATATGTTTCTTATTTGTTTAAGTAGTTAAAATTAAGATTTATAGAAAGAGTATGAAACTGTGAAAAAATTAGAAGAAAATATAAGTCATGTCAAGGATACAATAAAAATTCACAGCAATTTCACAACATTCATCAACTTAGCACATCATCTCATACATGTGGGTCATTAAACAAAAAATTCAATCATATATTGTGATTTACATCCTGAGTGGAAAGAACACAAAGTAGATTTTTTTAATGCTCTATACACAAAAAGAAGGTGATTTCAATTTTTTCATCATTGACCTTTTTTATGTCTAAAAAATACCAGTTTGTAATTTGTAGTTTGTATTATATACTGTGACCCTGTGAGAAGTAAAGAAATTCTATAATAGTGAATTTAACTATTTAAATGGTCCACTAGGAAAAGACGAAAACTAGTATGGTGATTGTTTTTTTCTCTTATAGTAACATGCTTTCTAATATGTGTAGGGGCAATTTAGACTTTCTAACATCAAACTCTATTATTATACTATTATATAAGCTTCTCAAAAAAAAATACTATTATATACAAATTCTGGGGCAGGTCAGGGGGCAGCTGCCCCCTCTCGCCCCCCCCCCCTGGCTCCGCAATATATATATATATATATATATATATATATATATATATATATATATATATATATATATATATATATATATATATATAAATTAGATGAGTGTTAATGTTAGTGTACCTGGGCACCAAACATCATCTTGCTTATAGTCACAAAAAAATCCGAACCCTTGTAAAACTAATGAAACCCTCGTCCATGTGTTGGGTAAATGGGCTCTAGATGCTAAATTTTTATTGGTCTTTGCAGCTTCGAGCATTCTACTATGTTGGGGGAAGCTGTAAAAATTGATTTATGTACCTCTGCTTTTCAGTCTTCAAAACAACCTCTGGTGCACTCAACATCACAAGTGAGGTAAACACCGATATCTATGCATGGCCGCATGGGGTACTGTGTATAAGTCTTGCATGGTGGGCTTTCATGCATCACCACTACCAGATAGTTGCAAGGGAATGACTAAAGCAAAATACTTTTCATCTACGATCACATAGATATAGGGTCCGTTTGGATAGAACTTATTGCTAAAAACTGAAAACTGAAAACACTGTAGCAAAATAATTTTAAAATGTGTGAATAGTACCGTGGGACCCATTTTTAATGAAAAAGTGGCTGAAAAGTGAAATTTGTGGGTCCGTGAACAGTGCACGAATGCACTGTTCAAGGAAGACTGGTCAACATCTGCGGCTTGGAAAAAAAAAAAAAAAAAAAAAAAAGCTTGAAACGCAAAACGCAGCCTTGAATCCAAACACATTCATAGTTTCAATATCAATCACACAACTCCATTTGGCAAAAAAACATGATATGCGAGATTTCAATCTTATGACATTCTTATTGTTCTTTTGTTGCATTTCTTGAATCAGAAATCAATCATGAACTACTAATAATCTGCTCTACATTTGTTTTTCAGCATGTGAACAGAAAAAAAGGCATTCATTCAATTCGTTGCCTGCCACAAATGGTATGTCCTTGGCATTCATTCAATAGCTGTATAAAAACGTCGTAAGTTTATCCGAGTCAAATTTGAAACGAAAATAAAAAAGTTTTGAGCTATCAGATTATTGTTTCTTGAACTTCAACCATAGATTATCAGAAAAGAAAAGGTAAACAGATAGTTTTTTTAAAGAATTAAATGACAGGACATGTTGATAAGAAGCAGCACTGTTAGATTGTATAAGATATAATACGTTATAGTTATCTAAAAAATAATTCAAAGGTTTGCTTACGATTGTATTTGACACTTTGAATCACATTTTGCTTAGTAAGACAGTTCATGATTGGATCAAAAGATTCATTCATCATTTCCCACACACCAGCAATCTTGCAGTTAGATTCTATAGCCGATGCAAATTATCAATATGTGGAGCTGACAGTGGATCTATTTGGCGGATTTGAGACCAAGAGAATCCTCCTTCTAGCTCATTTCTTACTCCGAGAATTCTATCCAAGTGCTCAAAAATATTTGGCAGAACTTATGGTGGAGTCTTCCACAACATTTCACAATTTCCCATTAGTACGGTCAAATTCACGGAACACTGGTATGGTGGAGTCTTCAACAGCATTTCACAATGTCCCATTTAAGTCAACTCAAACTAACATAATATACACATGCCACCTGTGGGATCAAGTAGGGTGATCAAGTGTATTTCTTGTATACCCATGTAATCCTTACGATGCAACTCTGTTAAATATGTTTTCGAAGTCTTGTAAATTATTGGCATATAACCCTTGTATCATCTAAATTTTGCTTATAATTATTAGTAATTATTTGTTATCAGCGTGTAATCTCTCTTATCAACGTGTAATCTCTCTAGTGCAAGAGGCACACATTGAATATATTATTCTTCAGTTTCTTAAGCGCACACACACACACACCAATGAAAAAAGAGATACCATTCAAATTCAATGATGCTTAAGAAGCTGCTTAAGAAACTGAAGAATAATATATTCAATGTGTATATATATAAACTTATAAACCTAAACTTATTCTCTCATTTCACTCAGCCAAATTCCCTAGCCGCCCCTCCCACTCTCACTCACTCACGCTCATGTCTCACACCGTCGGCCACCGAATCTCAGCCGCCCCTCTCTCATGCTCTCAGCCTCTCCGTCTCACTCTCTCCGCCGAAGAAGACAAAGACGACAATCTATGGTTCTCGCTGCAAAGCCTCTCTGATCTTGCCAACTTTCGTTCGATCTTACTCCCTTTATTTGCTTTGCACCAAGTTTAGTGATAGCTGAACCCAACGACTACAACCACAGTGATTTACAGCAATGGTTTTTGATGCTCTTCTTTCATTCTCTTTATTTGATCAGTGGTTTGGGGATTTAGATTCTCTTTGTTTAACCTGTGGGTTTGAGAATTTAAATTTGGTTGTTAAGATTTGATGTTCCATGCATGTGCTTGTTTTAGATTTTGATTTCAAATGTATCCGGTTTCTGTGAATAGGAAATTTGAATGGGTATGGTGAATTTGATTTGAGATTTCATTGGATTTGTTGTTTGTGTTGCTATGAGATTTCAAATGTGATTCTTTTCTCTGAAGAAAACATAGTTTTTTTTTTATATATAGATTGGGCCACTGTTTAGGGGCTTAAGATTGGGCCCTAAAGTGGTCTGGCTAGGCGGGGCCTGACGAGGCAGGTTTGGACCCCGCAAAAAAACTGTTTATTAAACAGGTCAGGTTCAGGTAACGAGGTAGGCCCATAAGTCTGGTTCAAGTATAAAGAAACTCGTCCCGAACCTAACCAGTTGCCATTCCAAAATGACTTTGGCTCTCTTGTGGGTTGGTTTCTTTTGGTATTAAAATCTTTATTCAGATTATCAAAAAAGATTAATACCAACAAAAAAAAAAAGACACAATTCAAGAACCTAATGTCCATATGCAAATTATTATTTTTTCTTAAATTTGTTTTCATGTATGATTTTTTTTTTTTTTTTTTGGGGGGGGTTAAATAAACGATGACCAAGAGATACAAATTCAGCCACCAAAAGGCACAGAAATACTCTATTTAAGAATCACATATTCATGCAAGAGATCATACAAACAAAAAAACATATAAAGGTAATGAATATGATCATACATTTTGTGGGGGCAAAAATACCGAGAAGGATCTTAGTATCTTTGATCGGCACAACTAATTTGTTTCTGTATGGGTTGAGATTTTACAGTGGAAGTATTAAAAAAATAATCAATTTAATAGACTAAAATTAGATGACAAAGAGATGGATCTACCAACACAATATGGGAATCGATTTGCCAATGTTATATATGTAAAAACAAGTAAATACAATTTCTCTCTCAGAAAACTCTTTTCTCTCTCAATTTTTGGGGGGAAATTACACTTTACCACCCTAAACTATACCCCAGATTACACTTTGCACCCTAAACTTCTCGAATGCACATTTTACACCCTAATCTATGACATTTGTTACACTTTGCACCCCAAAGTTAAATTTTCGGTTATATTGGATGAAAAACTCAATCACAAGACTAGCACATGACTATTGCTTAAGTAACACCAAGTCAGAAGACCTAAATGACCTCTTTCAAGTCTAAACTCATAAGTCCCTCCTCACGTCTTTAACAGTCTGGTCTCAGGTAGTCCCTCTCACCCATAATCAGAAGTGCTGGAAGTTTAGCTTTTGGATCTGTCATGTTGATGTCCTCACCAAATGACCTAGAATGCATAATATCAACAAAAATCATTAGCAAATCCACAGTCCATTAACAACTTTTCCAATTACAATGGTTTTCACTCCAAAAAAAAAAAATGTACAGCCATTAATCCACTTTGGAAGCGAAACAGATGAACAACCATAAATTACCATGCTTAAGGAAACTGATGCATTTCTAAGACCAATAAGTGGCACTGGCCTCATTGGATACAGTGTGAATGATTGTACAAGTAAACAAATCAATAGTGGAGGAGCAAAAGTCTCATATAGACTTATAGTTTAGGAAGGTGCCATGGTTTAATGAGTGATACTTCTTGGTCACTAGTGTACAATTGGGATCAATTCAATTTATCTATTCGGATCGACCTATACAAGATCTACAAACACAAATCTCAATTAATCCATTACCAAGATCTACCGTGAGAGAGAGAGCTAAATCATACACAACCAAAACCCAAACCGGATCTGGATCGGGACCCATACAAAAACCAAATTAGATCTGAATTGTTACCAAAACAAAACCTAAATCCGACCTAACCATCATCACCCACTACCATCCACGACCCAGCCACTATACCACCTTCCATCTCCACCGATTTGTGCATGCAAGAGGCCCAAAACACCAACTCATGAGTGAAAAGGACTAGCTACGACCAGATTGTGTAAAAGACGTGAGGAGGGACTATTGAGTTTGGACTTGGAAGAGGACATTTAGGTCTTTTGACTTGGTGTTACTTAAGTAATAGTCATGTGCTAGTCACGTGACTGAGTTTTTCATCCAATATAACAGAAAATTTAACTTTAAGGTGCAAAGTGTAACAAATGTCATAGTTTAGGGTGCAAAATGTGCATTTGAAAAAAGTTTAGGATGCAAAGTGTAATCTGGGATATAGTTTAGGGTGATAAAATGTAATTTTTCCCAATTTTTGAGTCCCATAATCATCTAGTTGGTAAAAGTCCTATTTATGCTGGTTGGCCCTTCCCTCACTAGTCAGTAGTGGGTTATTATGGTGGAGGTCATAAAATACTTATCTCATCAAGTGTCTCTTCCAAAAAAAAAAAAAATGAGTGGGTTATTGGATGTGCAGCACTATTCAAACAGATCATTAAATAATAAATGCAATCCCTGTTAGGTAAAAACAATTAATTAATGCAAAGGTGACAGTTGCAGGATTCAGGTATTATCTTCTATGTTTCATCAACCATATTCCCTTCGTGCCGATCTTACTTCCTGAGGCAGTGGATTAACCTACTAAGCCAAGGTGATCTTCTCATCGGTTTGGTTAGTCCAAGGTGGTGAGCCTAGGTGGGTTGAACCTTTGGGTTCCCAGGGAGATGGGACCCGTTCTTAGAATGCCATCGTCGGTCCTATAGTCTCCAAGTCCTCCTACCTGTCATTGCCCCTGGCTGGGCCTCTCCCCTTGACTTTCCTTATTGTCCTTATGGTCCTAAGTCTCGTGGGCCTGTGGCCTGCTAGGATAAACCATGCACCCACACATTTATTTCATAAATTTGTTTGGGTATATAATCTGAATCTGGCTATATTCTTTGTTGGGATTGAGTGGCCATTTAGATTTAAATTCTGCTTAATTTTTCAAGTGATTTTGCCATTGTGTGATTGTGTCATCTCCAGACTGGAACAAGTCTCCAATTCTCCAACTAAGTACGAGTACAGGAATTATTATTACCAACATAGTGTGGATTCATGACCAAGATTGATTTATTCAGATTATCAAAAATAAAAAAAGTGATCATTCTAATGTCATCACACATACTAAATGAATGCATCGCTCTCATCATTTTTTTTTTTTTGTGTGGTGATTTTTTGAAGCTCTGCAATTAGTCTGATGAACGTTGGAACGTTTATGAAATTATCATTAGCGTTGATATCATGCTCAGTGGTAGCTTTTGATAAGTTAACATATTTTGCAGTAATAGACATTACACATGTCCACTTATACTATTCAAAGGATTGTGACTGCGTGCCAAGTTAATCCTGCTTCATGATAATTGCAGTGCTCAATGCTGAGATAGTGAGATCAGTGGTTTCAACTGTATTTCAAGTAATGGGATTTTTATTTTCTAGAGCCAAATCTCTTTTAATGATTATAAAGAACCATCATATAGACAAATTAAGAATTTTGAACGTGTTTGAAACTTTTTAATTCTTAAGCCCCATTTTGCCACTCTTATTTCTACATTCTATTTTTGCGGAGTCACTCCTATATGATCTACTTGTTTGTTTGCTTAAAAGTAAATAAAAATTAAAAATACAATTGTATTTAAACAAATAAGAGAAAGGGAGATGCCATGAGCTTATAATTTCATTTATTCGTAATATTTTTAACAGAAACATCTATATATCCACATACACAAAGATTTTGAAATACTACAAACAATTTAAATAAACTTTACAAATAATTTATCACACTTTTGAGTGCAATTTTTGGTATGATTCTGTATTAGAACTTAAAAGCACATCGCTCTCCCCTACGTGGGTTTGTTTCTTAAATCACAAGAAAAAAATCACAGATAATTCAAACCAAAAAATACACTTCATTAGCACCCAAATAAATATAAAATTCCAAAACATTATTTCCATAGTTGACCTCACCTAGTTAGCCGCTCCACAAGCTCATCCAAATTTTTATCCGAACTCCCTCCTTTGATCGCACCCAAAGACGCATCACTGAGCCCTTTGACTCGCACCCTCTCCGGTCTTGTTGCACTCACCGACTCCACCAATAGGCGAGCTAACTCACTAGACTCGGGAATGTTCTCTTCGTTCTCACCAGCTCGAATTCCCACACCTAGTTCATCAACCAGTAGTTTTGCATTCGTGAACTGATCTGCACCCATTGGCCACGTCAGCATCACCACCCCAGCAGTGATCCCTTCCAACACCGAGTTCCACCCACAGTGAGTCAAGAACGCACCCACAGCTCGGTGCCTCAGTATAGCCACTTGTGGGGCCCATCCTTTAATCACCAAACCCCTACCCTCCACACGATCTTCAAACCCATCAGGAATCACACCAAGATCGTCATCCGAACCCACGTGTCGATGATCCGAGCCCCTCACACAAAAAATGAACTGGGCCCCACTTTGGTCCAAAGCCGAAACCAACACAGCCATTTGTTTAGTATTCAACGTTGTACGAGTCCCGAAGCAAACATAAACAACGGAACTGTCGGGTCGCGAATTTAGCCACGACATCACTTGTTCACATGGTATTGAGCTGGACCCGCCTCTGTTAGAGGATCCAATCACATCATCTTCCAGAGGCAGTAACGGGCCCACAGACCAGACTCGATCGTGCCCGAGTTCGGCCCTCAAATGCTCCAAGTAAACTCGCTCCAACTCAGTGAACGAGTTTACAACCAAACCCCAGCTAGCGAAATTATCGAGCATGTTGTTTCTGTCGAATTCCCAATCTGGGTCTCCTTCCTTACCATTTTTATACCGATGCGAGAGTTGCCACCAAGGGTAAACTGGGGAATTCGGGATTCTAGGAAACAAGACCTGAAAATTCATATCTTCAGGATCTTCATTTTTGGGTAAGTCACGCCATAGTGAGAAAAGAACTGACAAGCCAGAAGCACCGGAGGGAGAGAATACGACACGTGGCAAGCCGAGTTGTTTAGCGAGGTGGTGGGTCCAGCCGAGGAAGAAATCGGAGATGATAGCTATGGGGGGTGAGAGGTGAGAATGGAACCAGTTGAGGAGAAGTGGGTAGTGAAGGTCACGCACGGCTTGGTCCTTGGCCATGCGACTTTTCCATGACCGAGTAGGAGGTTCAGGAGCTGGGAGAACTAAGGGGTGGAGTGAAGAGGGGTGGAGAGAAAGGAGGGGTTGGAGCAAAGGGAGGTTTGTGGGGAGGACTGCAACGGTGACGGTGTGGCCGCGGCCGAGTAATCGGTGGGTGAGGTCGAGGAGCGGTATGATGTGGCCTGAGGTTGGGTAGGTGTAAGCAAGGATGTGTGCACCGGTGACGGTGACGGTGACGGTGGTGGTGGTGGACATGTCTGACAAGCTTTAGACTTTGGATGACAGTTTTTAGAACACTATTTGGCTTTTGAGTTTGAGTCTTTGACTTCGTTTGTGTCTGTTTGGGCTAATTTAATCTGTAAGTGAATAGTGAATTTGAATTCGTCATGCCTTACGATAGCGTAGGCTTTTACTTTTTCATCTTTATTCTCCAAGTAAAATTATTTTAAGAAGTATTAAAAATAAAAATAAAAATAAAAATGTAAGAAATGTTTGGTAAAGTAGTTTGAAATGAAATTTTTGTAATTTTTTGAAATACGTGTAGGTGAAAATGTATGTGAAAATGTGTATAATGTTATTTAAAATATAAAAATGTGAGTTTGAACTTAGAGACTAAACATGCCCTAAGTGTCTGATTTTCTTAACAACTTTTTTTAATTTTTTATAAAAAAAACTTTCTAAAATGAATAATTAATATATACTCTAAGAGGAAACATGAAGTGAACTCATATATTATAAGGGGAGATCAAATTTGATCAAATTCAGTAAGTTGTAAAATTTTATATTTATATTTTAGTATGATCAGGGAACGATACAAATTATTTTCCCATTATACTAAATTAATATATGGTAATTTAATTAGAATCTATTTAGTATTAATAAAATATAAATAATAATAATGATTTCTCAATAAATTTAAACTCAATCACCTATTAAAATAGAACTTCATATTATTTTAAATGATTTTGTTAACAGATGACTAAAGAATATTTATTTTTATAGTATTTTATATTTCACATAAAAATAATATTAAAATTTTTCTAAAATGATTCATTAACAAATATGACACCTGTTTAATTGAACCATATTATAAATCCTAATATTATCAAAATTGATTATATAATAAATTTTTTTGTGATTTCTCTTTCAATGTTCAAAGTCAAAGAATGTATCAAAAAATAATGGGTAAATTTTGAATACAAGTGATTGGAGGAATGAGAACAAAACTCGAAAAAATTGAGTTCCTAGACCTAAATGCCAAATAACACATTAAAGCATGCATATCCAAAGACACTAATATATAGTTGTCAAATCGTGAATCATATCGTGAATCGATTTTTTATTTTTTTGTATCATGTATCGTATTGTGTATTGTAAGATATACAAACATCTAATAAAATTATAAAATAATTATAGATATACATATATAAAAGGTATATTCATTATAAATTCAAAATATATTTAACTAATAACCAATTTAATCATTACTTATGTAATAAAATTTAACAAAGTTAACTAAATAAATCAAATTAACTTATGTTTATAAGATGCACATTCAAATTGATTAAACTCAGAAGTAATACATGATAGATGAACCATATGGGGATGGAAGGGCCGAGTAGGGGTATTGGGCCATGGGCCATGACCGAGGGCACCAAGGAACCCGAGGACAACCAAGTATTAATAAGGACAAGAGGGTTAAGAGGCCAAGGACGAGGGCCCATAACAACAAACAGATGATGTTGCCCGAGGAGCCAAACTTCCTCAGACAATAGAATGGAAGTCTGAAGCCGGACCACCTAAAAAATACTGGGCAAGGGGCAACCATGCTTGAGAGAATAAGCTTCAGAGATGTGAGTCAACAAAAAACTGAGAAATATTTAGGAAGAAGGTTGCTACCACCACATTAAATGATCTGCACCTAACCAACTAGCTATATTAATATAGAGGTGATGTTTGAACATTAATTTTTAGCCTTACAGCTACATACAAAGACTTCAGAAAAGTTTTGATGGGACAAGCATCCAGAAGATTAGTTATTTGATGAACAAGTAGAAGGCTAAGATGGGAGAAGGAGAAGGAGTATAAAAGGGAAATAATTCATTTACATAAGGGGGGGCATCTGAGAAAAGAAAGGGGAGAGAAAAAGAAATGTAACTAAGAACTCTGGGTATTTGTACAAGTTCGAAATATATATATACACACACACACACACAAGAACATACCTTCCTCGGATTCGAATGAGGAGTGTTTTTCTCTTCAAGTTATACCTCTCAATCACTATAACATTAAACCAATTCACTATGATTCTTACTTGATTCATTAAGTCTTCATCTATTAAACTCACTCTCTAACAAATCTATTATTGTGGGCTTATTAGCCCATTGTTTATATCCGTTGGGTTTTGGGTCAATTTGTGTCCTTACAAACCAAAATAATAATATCTTTTCACCATCTTGGCTAATCAACTCTATCTAAGTCAATGTTACCATCATGTTCAACATCTTGCAAAATTATTTTTTCATAGACATTTTCTTTACTATTATCAACATTTACTCTCTTTTTTGGTTTTTTTTATTCTAATAATTTTTTCTTTATATTTTTCCTTGGCATTCTAGCTTTTTAGACTCAAAATAAAAATAATTATATTTTCATTTAATACCTTATTAATAGCATAGAAAATGAATTTGCACATATGAAAGTGAGTGTTATGAGTATAGTCTAAATTTTGTAGGAGAAAGAGAAGGGACGAAATAAATTCATGGACTTGCTATTTCATTAGACTCAATTAAGTTTCCCAATAATTTTGTGTTAACAAAGTCTAACAACTTGTTTAAATCAAATAAAACCACAAATTTTAACAAAAAAAAACCCATTTTAAACCCACATGTCTATGTATTGTATGATAAGTATAATTCATATGATACGCACTTATGTATTGAACGATTCATGAGCACTTACAATACGATATTTTTTGTACATGATACAATACATATCGTACGATACGTATCGCGTATCATATGATGCATATCGCGTATCGTACGATACTGACAACTATGCTTATTAGGCCCAAGATTGACAATCATCATTCCAATCATCTACATTTTCATATGGCGGCTTATTTTTACTTCCATACATGTAGTCCAAGCCTGCATGACTATTAAGATCTCAGATTTAAGGGTGACAATTCGTGTTCGTGTCGTGTCAACTCATGAGTATTCAACTATATAGGTCAACACTAACCCGACATGTTTATTAAACGAATCAAAATTCCTCAACCCTAACATGACCTATTTATTAAATGGGTCAATCGTGTCAACTTGTTTATCAGATTTTATCAAAATAAAAAAAAATTAAGAAAAAACAAACAAATAAATATTTTTAATATAAAATTCAAAACTAACGAGTAACTGCATCACAAGTAATCATTCAAAACTAAAGCATATCATAATATTACAAATAATCAATCACAATATGTCAAAGAAAATAAACCACAACAACCAATAAGTTTATATATCTAGGGTTTGAATGGTATATTGGTAAAATGTCATTTAATTAAACAGGTAAAAAAATGTTAAACATATTCTATAGGTTGAATACTAAGTCAACTCGTTCATTAAATGAATCAGTCGTGTCAACCTAAATATAACATGAACCTATTAAATCTCAACCCATAACCTGCTAATTTCATGTCGTATCGTGTCGTGTCAAGTCGTGTTCACGGGTCATATCCAATTTTGCCACCCCTACTTAGATTAAAGAGATTCTGGTTTAGTTAGTTAGTAATTAATGTTTAGTAGGATAAGGTAGAGTAATTAATCACAATCCCTAGCATACTAATAAAATTGCAAAGGTAAAATTTGATTATTTCAGGTGGAGGGAAATTTCTTATCTATAGGGAAATTTCTTATCTATAATGGGAATTATTAAATTTGCTTGAGTTTCAAACTTCTACGCCAAAAGAACTTGGTGTTTAAAATACAGTGGGTGTTAAAAGAATCTAATAGCTACATATAATGTTTTTCAATTTTTTTTTTTAATTTATAATTTGCTGATTGGAGGTATAGATTTGAACACTGAATGTCTCTATTAGAAACTGTCTGAGTAAGAAACCTTTCACCTTCTGATGGTCGTCTTGACACACAAGGATGACCACAAAATCTGGGAGGGCAGTTGATGGGACCAATAAACCTTCTTGCCCAGACAATCTCATCCACGTCTTGGACGAAGGAAGGCAAGCCATTAATAGATGATTTAATACCTCGGGCAATTATCAATTAGCTGTTAAACCGTTGGAGGCTCATCAAGACCCACATTAATGAAACCAGAGGCGTTACAAAAGAAGCACTAAAAACACGATAAAGGCTACAATGGCTAGAAGCAATGGAGCCATATTTAAAACCCTTCAAAACCAGACAAGGTACATACACATATCCTTAATATACTAATACGTTGTAGCTCTAATATTCTAAGCCTTCATATTTTCTTTAAAAGCTTCCATACGCTGGCTTTATCATCAGAGACTCTGTGGCAGGCACTACATCAGTGACCACCTAAGGAGGGCTTTTCACGATGATTGCAGGCAAAGAGACGAGGTTGCTGCCTCATTTGGAAGAACCTACTCGACTGATGATTTCCACATCATCTCACTAAGAAGGGCCAACCTATAAGGTTGTTGGCAATGTGGTTGAAGTTTTAGCTTTTCATTTTAACTTCCTTGTCTTTTCTCTCAATCTTAATCAATTAAAGACAAATTAAGAATTTTGAACATGTTTGAAACTTTTTCGTGTTAACTTCTATAACTAATTTTTATATTTGTTGACTTACTCCCATATGTATTAATTTGCTTAAAGTAAATAAAAATACAGTTGTATTTTAACAAATCAAAGAGAGAGATGCTAAGATCTTAATTGATACTTTTTTATGCTGATGGGACTGACGAAGTTGAACATGGACGAGGTCGCCTCCACAGACGAACTTGACCGATTATTTGCGTCATTGGCGAGAACGTTAATGCCATTTAATGCTGCCAATAATGTCCCGGACCGTTACAAGACCAGCTGGACGAACCGGTGGAAATACATTAAAACCCATTACTCTGCTAGAGACGTTATCAAGGGAGACATTAACACCACAACGGCTATAGTCCAGAAGGATATATAAAGCCTTCACAACACTAATACGAGGTACACACAAAATCACAAGATATACTGAGCTATTTTTGATATTTTGACTGCTACATTCTTTCACACTAACTTTGGCATCGGAGGCGTTGTGGCAAGTATCACACCGGTGACCATTTGAGTGAGTTTTTGCTTCCATCACGTCGCCGGAGTGCGACCGGCACCGTCTGGATGAACCCAAAGCAACTGACGAGCTTCCGCTTCATCAGTTTGGCGCCGTCTGTGGGAAACGAAATTCTCGTACTACGAAAACGCGGTTCCTACCAGCTCCAATATCCAAATGGAACCCAACCAGGATTCAGCGGCCTTGGCACAGCAAGTTCAAACTCTCGCGGCCACCGTCGAAGAACTCACCAGACAGAATCAAGAGATGAGACAAAGGCTATAGCAGGAGGAGAACTAGTCGAGGGCAGTCCAAGAGGACGAAGGGGACAACCACGGGAGAAGAGACCGACGAAGGACCATTACTCCAGAGGAACAACATTCCGACCTCCTCCAAGAAATGAGAAAGGAGATGGACGAACTAAGAAATGCCATCAAAGAGAAGACGGATCGAAGCCTAGATAGAATGGTCAGGGCAACGGACTCTCCCTTTACCATGGCGGTCTTAGAACGACCAGTACCAGCAAAATTTTGGTTGCCTCAACTCG
Organism: Castanea sativa; assembly: GCF_040712315.1. NCBI lineage: Eukaryota > Viridiplantae > Streptophyta > Magnoliopsida > Fagales > Fagaceae > Castanea > Castanea sativa. Next base: position 33,078,233 of record NC_134016.1, on the reverse strand, counting down.
AGCCTTTTGATGGGCTCAAGGATCCCCAAGATCACCTTAATACCTTCAAGACGACCCTAGGCCTTCAACAGCCCCCTGATGTGATAATGTGTCGTTCTTTCCCTACTACGTTGAGGGGAGTTGGAAGAGAGTGGTTCACGAGACTACCCACTTCGTCCATTGACAATTTCGAGCAGTCAAGTAGTGGTTTTCTGCGTCATTTTGTCGGGGTCAACGACCCAAGAAACCAGCGGATCACCTACTCACTGTTAAGCAAGGGGAGAGGGAGACCTTGCAGTCGTACGTGAAACGCTTCACTCGAGAGACCCTAGAGGTGGACAACGCGGACGACAAGGTCCAGCTGACAACATTTAAAGCGGGGCTTAAGTCCAGAGAATTCGTCGTCTCGCTGGTAAAGAATCCGCCCCAGACAATGGCAAAGATGCTACTGAAAGCCCAAAAGTACATGAATGCCAAGGACACACTGGCAACCATCGTAGACGAGGAAAGGCCGAAGAAGGAAGGAAGGAAGGAAGACGAACGTAGGGGACAAAAGAGGGAGCGCCCAGGCTGTCGAGAAGGTGACGTAGACAAACGAAGGGATGAGAAAGCTCCACGATGGGTAAAATTCACACCTCTAATTATGCATGTTGACAAAATTTTGACACAGATCCAGGATCAACACTACCTTCAGTGGCCGAGACCCTTGCATTCGTCACCTAACGTGCGTGACAAAAACAAATACTGCCAATTCCACAAGGATCACGGCAATTACACGGAGGATTTTCGAGACCTGAAAGGACAGATAGAGGAGTTGATATAGAAAGGAAAACTTCAGAAGTATGTGAAGAAGGGCGAAGACAGCAGGTTCAAAGACGGCAACAAGAGCCAATGCGAATCCTCGTCCAAGAATGAGATTTGTCCATCCTAACCACCACAGGATGTGATCGGGGAGATAAACACAATCGCAGGGGGGCCATTCATGGGGGGATCATACAAGTCTCTCAAGAAAACATGCCAGAGGCAAGTAAACAGCGTCCATATGGAACCCCTATTGAAGCAAAGACGGATAAACCAGGATATATTTTTCAATGAAGAAGATGCTCGGGGAGTAAGGCAGCCGCATAATGACCCCCTGGTTATAACACTCACAATCGAAGGGTTTAACACTAAGAGGGTCCTTGTAGACAACGGCAGCTCCGCAGACATCATGTACTTACCTGCCTTCCAACAGTTGAAACTAGATCCTGGTAGATTGCGCCCATTCGATTCCCCCCTCGTTAGCTTCAGCGGAGACAGGGTATACCCCAAGGGCATTGTGACGCTGAAAGTCACAATAGGAGCCTACCCGAAACAACAGACCCGTCAGCTGGACTTCCTGGTGGTAGATTGCCCCTCCTCATATAATGTGATCATTGGGAGACCCACGCTCAACAGGTGGAAAGCAGCTATGTCCACCTACTGCCTAAAGGTAAAATTTCCAACCGAAGACGGAGTCGGCGAGGTAAAAGGAGACCAAGTCTTGGCTCGGGAATGCTACCAGGCCGTGCTGGCTGCAGGGGAAAACCACACGTGGTCGATCAAGGAAGAAAAAGAAGACAAAATGAAAGCTCTGGAAACAGTAGAACTTGTCAAGGGGGAAATTGCAAAGGTGACGAGGATAGGAACAACCTTAAGCCTCGAGATGAGGAAGAAACTCGTCCAATTCCTTAAGGAAAACTTGGACGTATTTGCGTGGAGTCGCGAGGATATGCCCGGCATACCACGCCAGGTAATCCAGCACGAGTTAAACATAAATCCTGGGAAAAAGCCCATCCAACAGAGACAACGAGTCTTTGCCCCCAAACGAAACCAAGCAATCACCGACGAAGTTAACAGGTTGTTGCAGGCAGACTTCATCCGAGAGGTTTATTATCCCGAGTGGCTGGCCAACGTCGTGCCGGTAAAAAAAGCAAATGGGAAGTGGAGAATGTGCGTGGACTTTACGGACCTGAACAAGGCCTGCCCGAAGGACAGTTTTCCCCTGCCTAGGATAGATCAGCTGGTAGATTCTACGGTCGGGCATAAGTTACTGACGTTCATGGATGCTTTTTCAGGATACAACCAGATAAAAATGGCTGAGGACGATCAGGAAAAAACTGCTTTCGTCACAAGTTGAGGGCTCTACTGCTACAAGGTGATGCCCTTCGGACTGAAGAACACAGGAGCAACATACCAAAGACTAGTAAACAAGATGTTCAGCAAGCAAATTGGTAGAAACATGGAGGTGTATGTGGACGATATGCTCGTCAAGAGCAAAAGGGAGTTGACACACCTGGATGATCTGAGAGAGACGTTTGATACCCTCCAAAAATATCAGATGAAGCTGAATCCCAGTAAGTGTGTGTTCGGGGTAGCCTTAGGGAAGTTCTTGGGGTTCATGGTGTCCCAAAGAGGAATAGAAGTAAATCCGGAGAAGGTACAAGCAATACTCAACATGGCATCACCAAAGACCGTCAAGGAAGTCCAAGAGCTCACAGGGAGGATCGCTACACTCAATAGGTTCGTCTCTAAAGCAACAGACAAATGCCTACCCTTTTTCAAGACATTGAAGCAAGCTTTTTCCAGGACGGACGAATGCGAGGTAGCGTTTCAAGAGCTCAAATGTTACCTAGGCAATCCGCCCCTCTTAAGTCCCTCAAAGGCAGGGAAAAACCTTTATTTATACCTGGCGGCATCAGCCACGGCCGTTAGTGCGGCCTTGATTCGAGAGGAAGATAAGAAGCAGCTTCCAGTTTACTACATCAGTCAAGCCTTCCAGGGAGCAGAAGCCAGGTATCCCAGGATTGAGAAGATCGCATTCGCCCTAATAGTAGCTTCATGGAAGCTACGACCGTACTTCGAAGCACACCCTATCCTTGTAATGACGGACCAACCAATCAGAAAATCCATGAATAAACCTGAGGCAGCGGGGAGAATGGTCCAGTGGGCAATTGAACTCAGCCACTTCGACATCGAATACCATCCCAGAACAGCCATCAAGGCGCAAGCTTTAGCAGACTTTATTGCCGAGTTCACCCTTCCAGAAGATGACGACGGTAGAGACAAGGTGGAACAATGGACAATTCAGACTGACGATTCATCAGCCCAAAAGAGGGGGGGAGTAGGGGTCATCATAAACACCCCCAATGGAAAAAAGCTCAGATATGGAGTCCAATTAAAGTTCCCGGCGACCAACAACGAGGCCGAGTACGAAGGGATACTGACGGGACTAAGACTCGGGAAAGCCCTTCGGATTAAGAACCTGCTTATTCAGAGCAACTCCAAGTTGGCAATAAGGCAGATCAGGGAAGATTATGAGGCAAAAGAGGAGAGAATTCAAAAGTACCTCAAGCTGACGAAACATTTAGCCCGTGAGTTCGATAAGTTGGACTTCGTTCGAATCCCGAGAAACCAGAATATGGCGGCAAATGAGGTTGCGAAAATGGCCTCGTCAGAAGAAGAACCGACGAACAGTGAATTTCTCATGGAGACTCAGAAACACCCCAGCATTAAAGAAGTCCCAATATTTTCCATCCAGAGCGCAAATAGTTGGATGGCACCGATCGTGTCATTTCTCCAAGACGGGCATCTCCCCCGTGACGCCCTAGAAGCCAGGAAGATTAAAGCGAGAGCGGCCAGATTTACGATCTTGAATGATACCTTATACAAAAGAGGCTTCTCCCTGCCCTATTTGAAGTGTGTCAACGAGGAAGAAGCCAAGTACGTTCTTCGAGAAGTCCACGAAGGGATTTGTGGAGACCACACTGGGCCTAGATCTCTGATAAGCAAAGTTATTCGAACAGGATATTTCTAGCTGACCATGCAGGTAGACGCTACAGAGCTCGTCAAAAGGTGCGACAAGTGCCAGAGGTTCGGGAACGTCCAGAGGCTGCCAGCAGAAAAGATGACGATGATAACCTCCCCGTGGCCGTTCCCACAGTGGGGGATTGATATCGTTGGCCTATTGCCCCAGGGAAAAGGACAGGTAAGGTTCCTACTCGTTGCTATCGACTACTTCACAAAATGGGTCGAAGCAGAAGCAATAGGGACTATCACAGAGGTGAGGATCCGTAGCTTCGTGTGGAAGAATATAATTTGCAGGTTTGGGATCCCAAGAACGATTATATCAGATAATGGACGTCAGTTCGACAACCAGGGATTTAGAAACTTTTGCTCAGGACTAGGTATCAGGAACAAGTTCTCGTCACCTGGACATCCACAGGTGAACGGGCAAACAGAAGTAACTAAACGAACACTGCTCAGAATCATCAAAGCCCGACTAAACGAGGCAAAGGGCGCGTGGCCCGAAGAATTGTCCAATGTCTTGTAGGCCTACAGAACAACAACAAGAACCCCAACGGGAGAGATGCCTTTCAGGCTCACTTATGGTACTGAGGCGGTAATCCCAGTCGAGGTGGGTGTGGCCAGCACCAGGCGAGAAGTATTCCGCGAGGAGGACAACAACGACCAACTTTGAATCAATCTGGATTGCTTAGACAAAGTAAGAGACAAGGCCTCCAGCAAGACGATGGAGTACCAGCAGAAGATGACCGAATACTATAACAAGAGGGTCCAGCTCAGAAGACTTGAAATTGGCGACCTCGTCCTACGCAAGGTCACCACTGCAACCAAAAATTCCGCCCATGGGAAGCTCGGTCCCACATGGGAAGGACCTTACAGAGTCGTGCACTACTCCCTGCAAGGCAGCTATCATTTGGAGACCCTAGATGGGCAGAAGCTCCCATGACCCTGGAACATTGAACACTTGAAGAAATACCATCAACAGATGTAACCAAAGAATGTACCCATTCCTGAAAATTAATGAAATAACGATTCAAATAATGTGTTCATACAGGTATCGTTAGTAGGAAATCCCGAAAACCCGTTACGGCCTAGACGGATGTACATTACGGATGAAGGAAAAAAGATAAAGAAAAATGCCTAAGTAATAAGATTCCACGTAGACAGATGTGCATTACTGACAAAGGCAAAAAGCTAAAGAAAAATGCCTAAGTAATAAGATTCTGCCTAGACGGATGTACATTACTGACAAAGGCAAAAAGATAAAGAAAAATGCCTAAGTAATAAGATTCCGCCTAGACGGATGTACATTACTGACGAAGGCAAAAAGATAAAAAAAAAAAAAAAAAGCCTAAGTAATAAGATTCCGCATAGACGGATGTGCATTACTGACGAAGGCAAAAAGCTAAAGAAAAATGCATAAGTAATAAGATTCCGCCTAGACGGATGCACATTACTGACGAAGGCAAAAAGATAAAGAGAAAAAAAAAAGCCTAAGTAATAAGATTCCGCGTAGATGGATGTGCATTACTAACGAAGGCAAAAAGCTAAAGAAAATAGCCTAAGTAATAAGATTCCGTATAAACGGATGTGCATTACTAACGAAGGCAAAAAGCTAAAGAAAATAGCCTAAGTAATAAGATTCTGCGTAAACGGATGTACATTACTGATGAAGGCAAAAAGATAAAGGAAAATACCAAGGTAATAAGATTCCTCCTAGAAGGAAGTACGTTACTGACGAAGGCAAAAGAAATGAGATCCGACCCTGACGGATACGAAGAAGTTGACAGGCTTCGATGGATGCACACAAGGACAACATGTGTAAGTAAATACGATATTATAAAAGCCTAAAAACCAAAGGCAATTACCATTGTTTTTACATCTAAAAACCCATAAAAACTAGGCTAAAGATATACTTAAAAAAAATTAAGATGTTCTGGAATTTGAGCCTCAAACATATCAGGCACCTAAAAAAAAAAAGAATTTTTTCTGAACAAGTAATAGGATCAAACATCCGGGATGGCATCGTCCTCGGCTGGGGCATCAAGGGCAGGAGCTTCGATGACTGGGACATCAACAGCAGGAAGGTCTTCAGGAACGCCAGCAGCCGTGGCTTGGGCAACTTCGTCAGCAAAGATCTCCCTGTCCACTTTCTCCATGTCCAGCGTCTCCAAATCTATCCCAGAAGGGTGCTTGATGGAGTACCTCCTCAAAAGCTCGAACCCTTTAAAATACCAGCTGAAGAGCACAGAGTTATACTCCTCAGTCTGTTGGAAACCTTCGATAGCCCTGGAGGCAACGACCTTGATCTTTTCCTTCGTGGCTGTAAGCTGCTCGTCCTTTTTCCAGAACCAGCTGCTGCTCAACCTTTAGCTCGTCACTCAACTTCTTGACCTCCTCCCTAGCGTGGTGAACGTCCTCCGTCGAAGCTATTAGATCCCTCTTCAGCTTCGAGTTCTCCATCTCTAAGACCTTGATCCGAGAAAGCGAGGACTCAACCTTAGCCTCTTGAGCAAGATACTCAGACGAAAGGTGAACGGTCTCCCCCAGCACCTAACAAAAAAAAAAAGACACACGAAGGAATTTAGCCTTAGCACACCTATGTAAGAAATATATATATATATATATATATATATATATATATATATATATATATAGTCACTTAAAACAAGCAGGTTACCTGGACGACCTTATGGAGATGACGACTCATCAACTCATTTGGGGGTAAACCCGAGAACACCTTTAGGTCTTCTGCGGTCACGACCGCATGAGCCCAATCCGTTGCCAACTTCTCGTCGTCCCAAATGGTGGACGAGCAAGCAGCCTCCTTCCCCCTATCTGACGTACGAGGCCTTTTCGAAGTAGGGGGTCGAGATCTCTTCAACCGAAGTGGCTGGAGAAGCCGTCCTCGTCGTCTCGGCGCCGGAAACCACGGGAGTGGCCGAAGCAGTCGAAGTGACGGAGGAAACCTTCCCTTTGACACGGACCACCTTCTTCCCAATGTTGGACAGCAGTTCATCCTTCTTAGATCGCATCTTCTCGTACATGCCCTTGTTAAATTTAGTCGTCATCTCTGCGAAGAAGGAAAATCTTATAAAGGAGCAAGGCAACTAAATACAGGTACGAGATCGAGTCTGACGAACTCAAATGCTTACTCTTCTTTCCTTCAATATCGAGGTTCTGCAGGACGTAGGGGACGGATCGGGGCCAAGGTTGTAAAAAGCAAGCGTCCGCGGATCTACTAAGTCATCCCAGTTTTCAATGGTCTGGGAATACACAATGGCCGTCTCAACACGCTCCTTGTACCTGCTTTTGAGCTTTAGCCTTCTTTTAACTGCACAAGAACGAAAGAAGTTAGTGACGATAACATCGGGTCCAACAAAAGTAAAAAAAAAAAAAAACAAGGAAGGATACTGACGCACCTAAAGTCGGGGTTCCCCACCGACGAAGCAATCTGGGGATATCACCCCAATCCTGGCTAGAGGGGGTCTCAAAATCGTCCCTAGACACAAACACAAATCTGGACTTCCAGTACCTGAAGGACGAAGGTAAGCCCTTGACGATCCTGGTTCTTCTCTCCTAAGGTACTAGCTCATAATACCCGTACTCTTTGGACTCTTTTAAAAGATACAAATAAACAAGCTCATTTACCTTGATCATCTCCCCGTTAGCAGCCAACCATATTTCCATACAGTTGACCACTATTCTCCATGAATTGGGCATAAGCTGCCTAAGAGCGATACCCAAATAAGCTAAGAGCTCCATCACAAATGGATGGACGGGAAGCCTAAGACCACAAGTAAAAGCAACCTCATAGAAGCACACTTCACCTGGAAAAAACTGACAAGCCCTCTCCTCGTCAGTAGGCCGATGAACGCGAACCCATTCCAAGAATTGAAACCTATCCCTAATCCTACCCACGGCGTCAGAGTCTAACCCACACGCCTCCACGAGGGCATGAAAAGGCCTAACTTCTCTAAAGGTCGACGCGACTGTGTCCCCCTCCATAAGGTCGCCACTAGACGACAACCCAGTCTCGAGATCACAAGACCTAACCTCAGACATCGACCGTGGCTCCCTCACCAAACCTTCGAACCAATCGACTGACTGGTGGAGCAATGGAAACAAGTTGCCCAAAACAACACCTAAGCTGTTACCCTCAAAAACGAAACCCTCCAAAGTGGGAAAAACACCTAAGGACCCCCCTCAGCGAGCAAAAAGAAAGGAAATCAAAGGGCAAGCTACTCTAACCTCTAAATTACTGACCATGGACACCTAGGCAAAGTACAGGTAAACAAGAAAGTGCTAAAAAAAAAAAAAACCAAGAAGCAGAAGCCAAAAAGAAAAGGAAATCAGATATTTACGAAGAAAAAAAAAAAAAACCTCAAAGAAGAGAAGCAAGAAGCCCAACGACCAAACACGCACCAGCTCAAAGGAAAATGAAGAAATAGGTGAAAAAGATGCTCAAAGGGATAAACTGAAAATTGGAAGAAAATGAAAGGTAAAGTAGGAGAAGAGAAGTTTAAAAACCAAAAGGAAGAAAAACCGAAAATCGGCGGGAAACTTAAGGGTCATGCAATGAGGACATAAGCCTTCTCCAACCATATCATGCCACGTGGCCACGACCCGCGTAACGCCGCCACTATGCATTCAGTGCGGCACGAAATCCCAAAGGTCACCCAAAAAAAAAAAACTTTTCGTCTTCCACGGTCGTCAGGACACGCACTGACAACCATGGAACCCGGGGGGCAGCTGATGGGACTGACAAAGTTGAACACGGACGAGGTCGCCTCCACAGACGAACCTGACCGATAATCTGCGTCATTGGCGAAAACGTTAATGCCATTCAATGCTGCCAATAATGTTCTGGACCGTTACAAGACCAGCTGGACGAACCGGTGGAAACACATTAAAACTCATTACTCCGCCAGAGATGTTATCAAGGGAGACATTAACACCACAATGGCTATAGTCCAGAAGGATATATAAAGCCTTCACAACACTAATACGAGGTACACACAGAATCACAAGATAAACTGAGCTATTTTTGATATTTTGACTGCTACCTTCTTTCACACTAACTTTGGTATCGGAAGCGTTGTAGCAGGCACCACACCGGTGACCATTTGAGTGAGTTCTTGCTTCCATTGCGTCGTCGGAGTGCGACCGGCACCGTCTGGACGAACCCAAAGCAACTAACGAGCTTCCGCTTCATCAATGTTTCCAATGAAAACATCTAAGGTTCAAAACATTGACTCCAAAATTATCAATGCATCCAAACAAAAAAGAGAGATATTTTGAAAAATTACATATAATTTAAACAAATAATCTACATGCTTTTAAATGAAGCTTGTGATGTGCTTTTATATTAGAACCACATCTATCTCCTTTACATGTGTTTGTTTCTTAAATGAAAAAAAAAATCATAGATATATAATTCAAACCAAAAAATACTCTTTATCAGTATCTTAGGATCTGTTTGAATACCGCTTATTGCTAAAAATTAAAAATACTATAGCAAAATAATTTTTAAATGTGTGAATAGTATCGTAAAATCTAGTTTTAAAGTTAGATTTACGTTTTTTCCATACTTGCGAGTTTCGTAAACAGTGCACGAGACCTAACCAAAAAACACAAACACTTTGCTATCCAAACCCAGCCTTAATACATGGAAAAGAATGCAATAAAGATGTGGTCTTTATTCCTTTATGTTTTTTCTTCATTATGATCAAAAAGTAAAATTTCAAAATATTCATTCCATTTTTTATGCTCACTGATGTGGGAAACTTATACTAATTCTCACATATTACCTACAGCGAACAATCAACCACATTAACATGTGGCAAATTTGTTGTCAAATTCTTAGTGTATACGTTCTAATTTTGACAACACCTAGGTAGTCGCTCTAGAAATTCATCCAAATCTTTATTCGAGCTCCCTCCTTTGATCGAACCCAAAGCTGCATCACTAAGCTCCTTAACTCGGACTCTCTCTAGTCTTGTTGCACTCACCGACTCCACCAATAGATGAGCTAACTTAGAGGGCTCGGGAATATTCTCTATATTCTCACCAGCTCGAATTCCCACGCCTAGCTGATCAACCAGTAGTTTTGCATTCGTGAACTGATCTGAAGCCATTGGCCATGTCAGCATCACCACCCCAGCAGTGATCCCTTCCAACACCGAGTTCCACCCACAATGAGTCAAGAATGCACCCACAGCTCGGTGCTTCAGTATAGCCACTTGTGGGGCCCATCCTTTAATCACCAAACCCCTACCCTCCACACGGTCTTCAAACCCATCGGGAATCACACCCACATGCCGCTCATCCAAGCCCCTCACACACAAAATAAACTCGACCCCACTTTGCTCTAAAGCTGAAACCAACGCATCCATTTGTTTAGTACTCAGCGTTGTACGACTCCCAAAGCAAACATAAACAACGGAATTGTCATTTCGCGAATTTAACCACGCCATCACTTGTTCACATGGTATTGAGCTGGATCCACCTCTGCTAGAGGATCCAACCACGTCATCTTCAAGAGGCAATAACGGGCCCACAGACCAGACTCGATCGTGCCCGAGTTCGGTCCTCAAATGCTCCAAGTAAACTCGCTCCAACTCAGTGAACGAGTTGACAACCAAACCCCAGCTAGCGAAATTATCAAGCATGTTGTTTTTGTTAAATTCCCAATCTGGGTCTCCTTCTGTACAGTTCTTATACTGATTAGGGAGTTGCCGCCAAGGGTAAACTGGGGAATTCGGGATTTTAGGTAACAAGACCTGAAAATCCATATCTTCAGGATCTTCATTTTTGGGTAAGTCACGCCATAGTGAGAAAAGAACTGACAAGCCAAAAGCACCGGAGGGAGAGAAGACGACGCGTGGCAAGCCGAGTTGTTTAGCGAGGTGGTGGGTCCAGCCGAGGAAGAAATCGGAGATTATAGCTATGGGGGGTGAGAGGTGAGAATGGAACCAGTTGAGGAGAAGTGGGTAGTGAAGATCACGCATGGCTTGGTCCTTGGCCATGCGACTTTTCCATGAGGGTGTGGGAGGTTCAGGAGCTGGGAGAACTAAGGAGTGGAGTGAAGAAGGGTGGAGGGATAGGAGGGGTTGGAGCAAAGGGAGGTCGGTGGGGATGACTACAACAGTGACGGTGAGGCCGCGGCGGAGTAATTGGTGGGTGAGGTCGAGGAGCGGTATGATGTGGCCTGAGGCTGGGTAGGTGTAAGCAAGGATGTGTGCACCGGCGGTGGTGGCGGCAGTGGTGGACATGGCTGAGAAGCTTTAGACTTTGGATGACACAAGCTTTTGACTCTGTCTCGCCGCGTGGGCTGGGCTAATCTAAATATCCAATTTTAGGTGAATAATAAAGCTGAGTTCGTCATGCCTGACGATGGCATAAGTTTTTTTTTAAGTTCATACGGTGACACCGACTTGTGCACAACTCGCCCATGTGGCAAGTTATGGTTGGTGAAGAGTAATAGTGCTCACTCATGTGGCGAGTTATGGTTGGTGGAGAGGTGAAGGTGATGGGTTACCCTTCCACCAACCACAACTCACCACATGGGCAAATTGTGCACCAGTTTATGGTACCTGAATTTTTATTTATTTATTTAAGTCATAGGATAATGGTTAACCATTTATTTTTAAAAAATTTGGACTTTATTTTTATGATAAATAGAAAAAGTTGTCAAAATATTAATTATTATTTTTTTAAATAGATTATTAATCATTGTCTTAAGAGCATTTATTAGCATTTTTCTTAATAATAAAGCAATGCCACCTAGAGACAAATATCTCTATTATAAGAGGAGATCAAATTCAGTAAGTTGTAAAAATGTCTATTTATATTTTAGTAGGATCAAAGAATGAAACAAATTATTTTCACACTAGAACCATCTTAGGTACTTTTTGTGCGTGTAATAATACTTTTATTTATTTATTTTGGTTTAGTATTATAGTGTATAAAAGTAATATATAAATAACTGTGAGTATTTTTTTTTAAGAAAGAGATAAGATCAGCCCCTCAAAAAATAAAAAAGATAAGATAATATAGAATAATGTTTAAAAATGATATATGATGAGTTCAGAAAAATCATTAAGGTCGTCCATCAAAGATAACCGCTCAACACATTTAATAATGACCATCAAAGGTCATAAACTCTCATCAAGACAAATAACGTTACAATCAAGGTAATAATCACCCTAATTTATGTACAACAATTATCTAAGCCACCTATAAAAAGGACAATCTGTACGTAAAAAAATTACTACAAAACATTATCTAAACACGAAAAATATGGATTGATACTAACTTAAGCATCGGAGGCTCCCCCACCGGACACAACCCGATGGTCTCTTCGATCTATCTCTCTTTATCTTACGGGTCCTACGAGATCATCTAAAGCTCCGAATTGGACGAGTGACCCAACTGACGATTTTGGCATCATCAATATAGAAATAGTGTCCTAAGTTTTAGGCCAAATGAGAAAGATAAAGGAAAAAGTTTAAAACTTAGGAACAATAAATTATTCTTTTAACCAGTTTTTTTTTAATTTAAAATTATTTTAACTCAAAGATATGGGTATTTTAGAAAGTTTAAGAATTTGTGTGAAGTTATTTTAGTACGCAAAATGTTGAAATCCAAACAAGAATCCTATTATTAATAGTACTAGTCTCTAAGCACGCTCAGAGAGGCTCTTCTGTTTTTTGGGTAAATTAAAGGTTAATAATTAGCATCTATTATAATTTGAGATTACTATATTTTTCAATTACAAAAAAAAACCTAGGAGTATGATGAGTACTATGCGTTTGTGGGTGAAAATTATTTCCATCACACCCTTATGTTTTTTTGTGATTAGAAAATGTAGAAATCCCAAATTATAATAGATGCAAATTATTAACTTTTACTCAAAAAAATAAAAGGGTCTATGAGCAAGCGCAACGCGCATGCTTAGAGGCTACTCTCTCTCTCTCTCTCTCTCTCTCTCTCTATATATATATATATATATATATATATATATATATATATATATATATATATATATAAAATTAGATTTGCATAACTAGATTATTTGACAATAAACGTATCAAAGCTAGCAAAAAGTCAATTGAAATAAGAAAATTTTAAAATAGCCTTATCCATAAGTTAAAACGGCTTTTCTAAAAAAAGTCAAAAAGAAAATTAAAAAATGATTTTATCACTTTTAACGGTATTAAACAAAAATTCAGTCAAAATTATCTACCATCTTCTTGTATCACAATCTCTGAACCTTTAGAAATTAATTATGTCCAATAATGGCTTCAAAAAAAATTATGTCCAATAATAATAAAAAGTACAAGTTCTTAGCACACATCACTTCCAAAATTTTGGGTTAACCACAATATTTTTTTTTTATGTTCTAACTACAATATTTTAAATGATACAAACTTATCACTTAGCTATACATGATATAGAGAGTAAAGGATTAAAAAAAAAAAAAGTGTGAAGGATTTGTTGTCCAATTTAATATGTTTCCAAATTTGACCTTGCTAAATAGTTACACAAGTTTTAAGAACATATAATAAGTAGGCCAAACATAGAAATTACTGGGCTAGTTCGAAAAATTCAAACACCACCACCAAAGACAGTCACTCAATTGAGTCAATCCAAAGTTCAAATGAAAATTGATCTCCCTTATCGAAATGGGTTAATCACCTTAAAACAATTATTAAAATTAATATATATTCAACTAGCCTCATTACACACACTTCATGGGTGCTTGGCTCTTATTATTGAAGAGGGGGAGTTAGTGTCATAATTTTTCATTCATTTCGATTTGGGGTTTACACATTTTTGCAATAATATTATGCATTTATGAATTACTGATACAACTAAGAGTGTCATGAGATGAGAGTAACTCTCAATGTGTTCTTTTTGCATAATCCCAATTGAATGGGCTACGTTGAAAATGTGTTCATTTATAACAATCCCAATTGATAGGGCTAGGTTGAAAAGTTCTATCAGACACCAAATTCTTGTATTTATAGATTTTTAGACAAGAAATATGGGTGAGCATAGAGGGTTGGTCTTAAGAACAATTTACAATATTCGTAAATGATTTAATCTAAACTCAATTTAAATTAACTTAAGAGAAATTTACTCCAATTATTGATCAGGCACCTGAAACGATCTTAGCAAAAATATGCTAAATGAAATCTCTTTGTTTAATTACAACATGGTTACTTCATTCTATTTGTATTATCAATATTAGCCAAATTGCATGCATGTAGCATGTGCTTAATTAAAGGTTTTTTTTTTTTTTGGTCAAAATTTTTCATTCATCCTAATTCCCAATTTGAAGTTTATGTGTTTGTCCAATAATATTATGCATATGTGAATTACTAATACAATCAAGAGAATGATGAAACTAGTGTTGGGAAGATAAACATCTTAGAAAGCTTCATTGAGTAATTAATATAACATATAGAAATACACTTTAACCCAAAAGACCTAAACTCAATAGGTACATGCTCAATTATGTTATATTAACCATTTATTCTTCTTATCTTTATTCAGTGTGAGACTTCACTCACACGTGTGAGGCATTGCCTCTCTGTGAGTTTCAAGACCTCTCTATGGACCATGAACAAGTCCTACTCTCTCTCCCTTGCCTAATGAGTCTTTCCCTTCACTAGTGCATCATCCATGAGCCTCTACGTGTCAACCCTGCATGTCTTTTATCGTCCATGGGAACCTTGCACATCATCGTTGTCTAGCACCATTGTCAATAATACTCCTTTATTGGGTCTTTTCCAAGATCGTTCGTGTAGGCTTTATGGACTTGCTTGGTGCAATATATTGTCCCTGCTCCAACTGCAAAATGGTCCGTCTTGCTCCATTTACGAAAGGGCTTCAAGTACACACACCTCATTCCCGCTCTAACTGTAAAAGGAACCCCGATAGCCTTGCCACCTTTACCCCACACCACCATGGGCTCTGATACCACTTGTTGGGTTCTAAATAATATTATCAATAATATTAGTAATCCAAAATAACAATCATACACAAAAATACAAATATTTGCATGAAAAACCCTCATTCTTTGAAGGAAAAATCCACGAGATGAACTCCAAATAATTTTATTATTATCAAATCAATTACAATAATTCTTGTGTATGTCTCATGGCTAAAGAAAAATATCTCTAGTTTTTCTTTGCTCACACACACACTAATTATCTTTCTTAAAGGCAGTAACACTTTGTTTTCTCCTCTCTATTTTCTTCTTCATGCACAACTCTCTTTTGACTGTCTTCTTTTTCTCTAATTGGCTCCCTCTTGGCTGTTCTCTTTTTTTTTTTTTTTTTTCTTTCTCTCTCTTGTGTAACACATTTTTCTTCTTATGCAACACACACTTGTTGCAGCTATCTGCACTATGCGGCACACCAATCCTTGCTTTGCAAGTCTACCGTCCCACATGAATCCTAGGAATATATGAATTCCTAACACTACTTTAACTAGAATTCTTGTTATGCACGTTGTCATGCACGTGGCTAGTTGATGGCTAACTTTGGACAAGCCCATTAAGAAGCTCTATTCTTATATGCACTGGACCATGGTGCTTGATGCACCCAACAATCTTCCCCTCCAACCCACCAATGAGGGGAGATTTTCAATTCAACTCTTCAATTCGAATCCATGCCAGTCAAGAAGACACCATGCTTGACATTTTTCATTATCTTCACCAACACTGAGAACACATCATCAATGCCTTTCATTCTCAAATAATTAATCTTATCTTGAATTTCCTTAATCTAATCCCTTGGCTCCCCCTCATCAGAAGCCCAATTATTCTTGAAGCTAACAATTCGATGTTCTCCAGTAGCTCTCTTCTCATGAGGTTAAAAAATTTCTAGTGAAGGATATTGCTACCCTTGCTCAAGACCTCCAACGTCTTTCACTTCATCATCATCCCATATAGCCTTGGCATCTTCATATTCTTCATCTCCTATCACTTCCTCACCTGAAGCACTATTAGGCAATGAGAATTTTACCCTTTTGGTATCAACACCATTAATCTCAACTCTCAACTGTGGAATCTTTTCAAATATTTAATCTCGTTGAACTTCTTCTTATAGGTCTTCACATGAGTCCTGTACATACCGTAGCAAGTATGTCCTCTTGCAACAACCAACAACCTCTTAATAAGTTTCCATTTTCCATTACAAAGGTAGCTACAATAACCCATTCGATCGATAGCCAATGTAGAAAACACATTCATCTTTAAATCTAGATCATGTTGCACATCCTTCAACTTTATGGTGCTACCAACATTGGTTTCGATGCACACATCACCAATTCCCACAATTTTGGAGTAACTAGAATTACCCATCTTCATCGTACCAAAGTCTCCTACTTTGTATGTCGTAAACAACCCTTTCATAGGGATAACTATAGTGAGAGGCTACTGAATCAACAACCCACTCAACATCATTATTAGCAACATGCTCACACTTTTGTTCTTCAACAGAGAGTACCACAACATCCTCAGCAATCATAGCAGTTGTAGTATTTTTCTCATTATCATTCTTATCATCTTTACCTTTAGTTTGTTTTTTATTCCAATGCCAATTATCTTTTCTTATATGTCCCTTTTTACCTAAATTGAATTTTTTATTATTAGGTCATTTGCTTCTACTTCTGCTCTTATTCTCCATGACAAAAGCTTGATCTTGTGCGTTGTCTAAATTCGAATCTCTCCTGTGAACGTCTTCACTTAAAAGAAAATCTCAAATATCATCATAATTGAGTTTGCTTTTCCCTGCATAATTACTCACCACCATTCTTATAAATTCCCAACTATTTGGTAAAGAAGCCAAAAGAATCAATGCACGAACTTCATCATCAAATTCAATTTCCACTAAGGATAATTGATTTGTGATTGTATTGAACTCATTCAGAAGTGCTTTCTGCCTTCTTCAGATTAAACAACTTCTTCATCAAATGCACCTTGTTGTTAGCAAACGCCCTGGGGAGCTTCCTTGAGTAATTAATATAACATATAGAGACATACTTTATACCAAAAGGCCTAAGCCTAATGGGTACATGCTCAATTATGTTATATTAACCACTCATTCTTCTTATCTTTATTCAATGTGGAACTTCACTCACACATGTAACCCAACAACTAGCACAACATCTAAAACTATTATTTTGTTTATTTGTGGATGTGTTCATTTTTTGGTCCTAGCCTCATCATTCTCTCTCTCTCTCTCTCTCTCTCTCTCTCTCTCTCTGTGTGAATATACATATATATATATATATATTTTAACTCACACATAAAATAGTTTTAAGTTGCATGCACACATACATTTATTATGAATTCCATCACTAATAAAAAAAAACCTACTTTTAGATATCCCTTTAATATGATTAAAGCATATAAAATACCGCCTTATAGTTCAACAAGCACTATCCAGGGTTTGAAGTGCTCCACCCTCAATTATTGAATTATCAAAAATAAAATATCAAGCAATTTTCTATATATTTTTTCAGGTGAAATATTGAATAAAAAACCTCTCTTTGCACACACATAGGAAGTGTAATGCTAATGTGGCTAGTTTATATATATAAGAGGATATAATTCTTGGTTTCTTCGTACTGCCTACAAAAAATCCCTAATAGTACTCAGAAGTTTGCACCCTAGAGAAGTTATAATTTTTTGATAAAAAAAAAATTAAAACCTTAGGAGTTATTAGTGTCTCAAACAATATTGTGTACTATTTAAGAGATTTATTGTGTATGGGTCATATGGCCATATGGGATTCTCATTTTAGTGGTTCACACAAATTCTGAAAACAATACCCTCTAATTTATTTTATTTCAAAAATATTGAAAAATGTAAAATCAGGCAATTTTTTTTCTTTCTAATCTCAAACAAAAAGGAATTAAATTTAAAACAAAGTGATAAACTTCAAAATCATTGGTTATAATAAACTTCAAATTGAATGATTAACACAATCTTAACTCACAACATTCAAAAAACTCTAAAAGAAATTAAATGACTTCCAACATTCAACCTTAAATCTTAATTATGTTAATAATTTTTATTCATCATTTGCTCCATTTTGTTAAGGTGTTGCAAGGTTTGACCATTTGATTAACCTTAATCAAACCAATGCTAGATATATGCAAATGAAATGTTATTAGAAAATCTTGGGATCCCCACCAGGGCCACAACACGTCAACACCAATGTCACCCCTAACCACCACGCTCAATGTGGAATGTGATGGTGTTGCTGGGTGTTATTAGAGCATTTGCATCCAAAAAAATCATTTTATTTTATTTTACCATCTCAAAAAACTACTTTATCAATTATACTATATCATTTTATAATATTCCCAATATCTCAACTTTTATTTTCCTATTTTACTCATTAAAATAATATATATTACCCATTAAAATAATATAATATATTAAAATACAACTCTCCTTCTCTCTCATGGAAAAAAAAAAACTCTCCCTCTCTCTTCTCTCCCATCTCTATGTTTCTCTTCATTGGTGTCTCTTTCTTTGAACCACCATCCACCCGAAGCCAAATACCTCATCCACTGGCCACTGGCAACCAACAATCAGCAACTAGCCACCGCCCAAACCCAACCAGCCACTACCACCAACCACAAAAACCAATCACCACCACCATGCTACACACCAACCACCAAAAGCCATTAAATCAAACCCATTAAATCAGAAAACCAACAAACCCCAATCAAAAGAAATTAAATGCATTAAATCAGAAACTAAAAGCCATTAAATTAGAAACCAATCTCCAAACGCGCCAATCAAAACTCCATCGGAACCCACCCAACCTCCACCCAAAATAAAAGAAAAATCAACATTAGAAGTTCAGAATCCCATCAAAACCAATCTGAAGCTGATCTCCACGCCTCCACTGGTGTTGTCTCCACGCCTCCACTGGTGTTGTCTCCACGCCTCCACACCTCCACACATACCCAGATCAACCCACAACCCAGACCAAGCAAACCCACACAAACCTAGACCAACCCACACCATAAACTCAGATTAACCCACCATCGAGACCTTACCGCATTGCCACCATCGATCATTGACCCAAACCCACACCGCCACCATCGAGACCATGCCACGCTATGACCATACCGTTACCACGCCGTGACCATGCCATGCCGAATCCAACCCAACTCCGGTGGCATGCTTTGAGAGAGAGAGAGAGAGAGAGATGTGAGAGAGTGAGCGAGAACTAAGGATGAAAGAGAGAAAAAAAAAAGAAAGAAAGAAAGAAAGAAATAGCTAAGTGGGAGAGAGAGTGTGTGAAAAATAATATAATAATTATACAAGCCTGCTACAGTACCATTCTACATATAAGATGGTACTGTAGCAGTATTGTAAAAAAGTTTGCAAGTTTAGAAGGCCAAATGGAGTGGGTTTTTTGTGCATTGATGATAAAATATACTAACATATGCCACATACAATTGCCAATGAAAATGCTCTTTAAGGGTGTAAAAGGAATGATATATACTATATCTTTATTGAATTTATTCTTTAAAAAAAATGAGGTAAGAAATCAGTTTTTTTTTTTTTTTTTTTAAACGTTCTAGAGGAGCTGAGAAATGGTAGTTAAAGGATGAGATAAATCAGCTAGAGTATCAACTGCTGCCTTTATGAATTAAAAATAGCCAAGTAAAGGAAAAATTCATTTCACATATGGCAAATGTAAACAATTAATGGAAGAACATATTTTATAAACTAAAACAAAAGGTTCGGGGCTGGGACGATGCTGTTGAAGCATATGCATGCGTATCTTTTTCTGCATACAATCATCCATATATTCAAATTGAAAAACATAACATTGCTTTCCGTTTGAGCCAAATTGCCGTTTGTACACACCATTCAGTTTATTGCCATAACACTAGTACTGTAGTACAAGAGATAAAATTGAGAAAAATTTCTTGCACCTTTAGCATAAAATTTCTGCAGACATTAAGCCTCTATTGCATACATACAAATATCATATTCCGTACTTGTTTTAACTGTAAGTGAACGCTTACAAAACCAAAATGAGAAAACTGAAAAAAAATAAAAAATAAAAGAACGTAAAAGAAAAAGTAGAATTAACCAAAATTGCAGTCCTGAGGACTTCTCTACAGCTCTTCTTCCTCAATTATTCTTAGGTGGATGAGATCTTGGGACATGATAATCAGCATTGAAAGCTACAAAACCTGCCATTTTGACATCCACTGGTTTAGGACCTCTTTTTCTCAATTTACAATTTTCATTAAGAACTCCCTTCCCTTCATGGTTACAGTTTCCAACAGAAGGGACTGCACCTTTAATATTCTTAGAATCCTCTCCTTTCAAACCCTCCTCTTTCACTATTCCCAAAACTCTTTTAATCATCATTTTCCTTCCTATAAGTCTTGCAACTCCAACTTCAGCCGGGGCTGAAACACCATCATAGGTTTCCTGGTAAAAATGTTTCTGTTAGAATAATAACAATTTTCCAAAAATACAACTTACATTGATCACATAGAGAAACTCTGAAGGAAAATTTTATTTTATACCTTTTCCACATTCATAGGACTCTTTCTGTCTGTTGGAAGCAAACTTTTATCTGTTACTGGTACCTCGCCGACAGCTAAAAAAAGTAAAAACAAAGAGACATTTTTAACCCTTAACTGAAATCTAATTTGCAACAAATATGAAGAGAAAGAAATTAAGTTATGTACCTTTAGTTTGTGCGCTAGTCTCTCTTACATGTAGCAAAATTAACATGACCATAAAGCTAGTGAACCTTATGGACGCCATTTTTTTCCGCTCTTTCTTCTTGGGATGTTTGTTAGTTCTTAAACAAAAGAGAGGAATTAAATGCAAGAGAAGTTGATCTTTATAGATCGTCCAACCCAAGTCAAAGCTAGGGTTCTGGCCCTTGCATTTCCCCAGTTCCTAGATAAAATATAATTAGGGGTACATGAAATTACTTAGGGAGAATAAATTTTTATTTAAAAAAGAGCAACATTCAAAGCTTGTGTTGAAAAGTTGAAAATGGTTTATCGGTTGCTTTTGAAGTGTTAGGAAAAAGGCCTTTGATCGCGTGGAATGGAAGATACGGTGTTCAGCGCTTGTCTGCCGCCATGCATGCAACGAGGAGGGTTTGTTTGTGACCACCCTTGGTTTTAAATATCTATTTTATTGGGGGCTCCAGTCCCCATATAAATATAAACTTAAGCATTGTCCTGAGGTTAACATCATAAAGTGTAAGACAACTAAAAAAAAGTAGAGGCAAAAGAGAGACACATACAGTTTTGTTTTGGTAAGTGAAACACATGCAATTGCCCATGTTGCCTTTGGCAACTCGCACACTTTCTTATACTAATGGAGGCTGCTTTGCCTATTATTTTCTTAGACCAAGGTTTTTTCAAGTGTGAAGAGAGACCTTTATTTCATACTTTGTACATTTGTTAGTCTTAAATGTTTGCTTGAGTTGGGTCTAGCTTTGACCAAATAAAGAATTACTTGGGGTCAAGTGCATTTATAGGACAGGGTGGTAGTATTGGGAAGGACAAAGAAAAAGAATTCTAGGGCTAGAATTAAAGTGTACTCTTTTTTATATTTTATCATTATTTAATTAACGAAAAAATATTTCTCTATGGTAATGAACGTGTTCTTTTTGCCCGTGAATCAGAGTTTAATTAGAAAGATTAGGCATTGTTGTATACTGTGCTGTAAAAGAACCTGAAAGAAATATTCTATTTCCATCTAGACATGTCAATTGAACGGTAAGGTAAGGCAGCATTCACATTCCTTAAACTAACAACCGATTCGCGGCTTGCGGTACGTAAGGAAAACATTCTAGCTTTGTAGTTGTAATGGGACCCTTGAGCAACTTCTCATTCAAATCAAAATTCATTAATTATTTTTCTAAAAAAGTGAAAAATTATTTTAATTCTTTCCCTTCAGGAAATCCATCTAGGAAGAAAAATCAGAGATAGATTGTTCATAATCATCACAAGTTGAATAATCTCTAGGAGGAATTAATTGTGATATTACTATAAATTTTTTTGTTAAGGGTCTTTTTGTGGCTGGGACACGTCGCACTTTGATACGTCGACAATTAAACCCAAAGTTGTTGAAAAATTAAGTCCAGAACTCCTGCAATTGGGTCATTCGTTGGCCGCTACCATTATGTTTTTCCTAGGCAATGAAATAACATAATAACTAAGCATGTACGTGTGAATAATGGAAAAGAAGTTTTTCATTATAAAGCAGTGGCGGCTTTAGAAATTTTTCTCAAGGTGTTTCTTGAGAAGCATAAATTATAGTCCCTCTATCCTAGTTTATTGTCCTTTATTTCATTTTGGGATGTCCTAAAATATTGTCTTGTTTCTAAAAATAAAAGTTATTAGTTTACTAATATTCCTATTATACCTCTATTTTATTTTCAAAACTATTTGAAAAGAAAACTAACAAATATTTTTTAAAAAATCAATCTAATTGAGGCACCTTTTTAGTTGCCTCATTAATAATAACTCTTTATTTTTTTTAAAAGTTGATAAATTTATTTAAGGATAATTTTGTAAACTTATACATTTTTATAAGGCAGACAAGATAATAAATGATGTTCCCTTAAAAAGTTTGACTTTTTAAACAAGACAAACAAATTGGGACGGAGGGAGTACAATCTAATAAAAAGAGAAATTCATATATTGACAACAACAACAATAAAAAAAAAAAAAAAACGCAAATACATAAAGTTTACAATAGCCTTGTATGAGTTTTCATATTTTGAAATCGTTGCATAATAGTCTCATTATCAATGCTACAAGCTACATTTCTTTCAATGTAAACAACCAAGCAATCATTCATCCACTGAATATAGAACAAATTATGGAGCAAAATTTAATTTTATTGGCATAAAAAAAACTGAGGGTGTTCCCAAATTTTTTTTGAAGGGTAGACAAATAAAAACTTTTAAATTAGGCGTAAATGCACTTTTAGTCCCTGCATTTTGGACCTATTTCTATTTTGGTCCCTACATTTTTATTTTACCACTTTTAGTCCCTAAACCAATTAACGCGTGTTATTTTAGTCCTTACCGTCACTCAACTAACAGAAAATGCTGACGTGGCTGACGGCACATTAAAATAATAATTAAAAAATATATTTTGATATTAAAAAATTGCCACATCACTTGACACATCACTTATGTTAATTTATCAATTTTAGCAAAATTAAAAAACAGAAAAACAAAATTAAAAACGTAAAAACACATAAATTCAAATCATGTTGAAGAACATGTATAAACAAGATCTTAAACCCAGATTACAAAAACACAACCCCAGATCACAAAAATGAAGAACATAGTACTCAAAGATTTTCTTTTCCAATATTTCTCATAACACAAATTCAACTAAATACATAAAATTCCATTCCAAACATATCTCCAAAACCAATAAATCAAAACCCAACCAAATCAACAACGAAACATCTAAATCATTCAACAAAACAAAACCCAATCATCAAACCAAAATCCATAAATTCCAGACCACAAATCCTCAACAAACCCCAGAGAAAACCCAATCATCAACGCCGATTCGTGCAGTGCCAGAGCCTTCGCTAGGCTGCGCCGTTCCTCGTCCATCATTCTCACTGATTCATCATCCTTCTCACTGCCGCCACCGAAGCTCACACACCATCGCCGAAGCTCACGCACCATCACACCGAAGCTCACGCATCATCGCCGACCCACACACCATTGCCGACCCGATTCATCATCCTCCTCACCCATCTTTGAAGCCCAGCTCCGTTCATCCATCATCCTTCGTCGATCTGTTGATTTTGCATTTGGGTTTGTGTGTGTTTGCATATGGGTCTACTCGAAGCCCATGGTGATCCTCAATGTGCTTTGGAATCTTGCCCACGGCAGAGCAGCTTTTTTTCGGTGATGGGGATTTGGAGCTTGGATTCTTGGTTATTTTAGCCTTTGAGATTTGATGATTGATGAGTTTTTTGGTTTGTTTTTCTTGTGGGTATTTTAGATCTTTTGGGTTTGCTGGATTCTTGGTTATTTGTGATGTGGGTAATGGAAAAAGGTTAAGTTTTTGTGAGGTTGATGTTAGAGCTGGGTAATGGTTGATGTTAAGTTTTTGAAAATTGGAATGTTAGAGCTAAGTTTTTGCTTATTGTGATGTGGGTGCTTTTGATTTTGTTTTCTTTTCTTACTTGTGTGTTCTTCATTTAGATTAAGAAATAATTAATTAAGATCAAAGGATTCAAAAGTCCACCGAGATGTGAATTTTTCTGGTTTTGAAATTTTCTGGGCTTGAGCATGTAGGTTCTTACGGAAAAAAAAATGAAAAGTAAAAAAAAAAAAATAGATTAATGTTTATTTTAAAATTTTTATTTATTTTCGAACCTAGCTTTTTATTTTTTGGGTTTTTTATTAATTAAAATGCTGACGTGCTGATGTGTCATGGATGATGTGACATTTTTATAATATTTTAATTCATCCGTTAGCCACGTCAGCATTTTCTGTTAGTTGAATGACGGTAAGGACTAAAATAACACACGTTAATTGGTTTAAGGACTAAAAGTGGTAAAATAAAAATGTAAGGATCAAAATAGAAATAGGGCCAAAATGTAGGGACTAAAAGTGCGTTTACACCTTTAAATTATATATATATATATATATATATATATATATATATATATATATATATATATATATATATATATATATAAAATTCAGGTTAGGGTGGTCCTGGGACCATCCTGGCCTTAAGGTGGCGTCGCCCCTGTTATAAAGTAAGCATGAATAAAAATGTTTATACATAAAAAATAGTGAAAATAATAATACGCAAGACTTATCCTACAGTTTTTAAGGGTTACTTTTGCAATAGAAACCAACGCTAGATCCGACAGTCAACAGTGGTGGAAAGTATTTGGCGTGGCAACATACCGGGTATTTTTTCGAGGAGGGAGGCATTTAGTAGTGTCACGATGTCATATTGAGGCATTAAGCAAAGAACATCGAGAAGCATTTGGTGGTGTTGTAAGTATTCAACAACATACAAACTATTGAGCGTAGTTATTCTGCAGATTAGTGCTCAAATAGTTAAAGTCAGAAAAGTTTAGACAATGAGCAGGGCGGCCCAAATGTTTTGGAGGTCTAAGGCGAAATTTGCAAATGGAGCATTTATGTTGTCACTTAAGTAATATTTAACTAGCATTTTATACAATAATTTTTTTAAAATCCATTCTTTTTACTTTTTAATATGATTTTTTTTGAGAAAATGCTAAAGTTATAACAAATTTTACTACAAACTGGTGTTGTAATGAATGTGATCAATGACATAAGGCTTACAAAAATACTAGAAATATTATAAAATTTTACAACATGATAATTACAAAAATATATTACCAATCACAAATATTCATTCAAAAATGTATTCAATAGTTTGTTGAAATTCACCTATCATATTCATTGTCATATCAAATTATAAAGTTATGGAGACCACCACGCACTCTTGGTACAGTGATCACTTCACAAGTATAAGTTTTTGTAGGGTGCAGGAGGCAATAGTCGAGATTTAAGTTTTTAAAAAAGAGTTTCGGACACATGTACACTTAGATTAAGTTAAAATAGAATTTTTATCTTGTATAAAAATAATTAAATAAATAAAAGTTACTTGTGATTAGTAACATATCTATTTGTAAGACCTATTTATTTAAATTTATCTTATCTCTATCTCTAGCATTACTTAATTCTTTGAGTCTTCTTAATAGTGAAAAAAATGTAAATTAAAATGTTTTAATATCTCCCAAAAATATTTATATATATAAAATA
The DNA here is from genome assembly GCF_040712315.1 of Castanea sativa. NCBI lineage: Eukaryota > Viridiplantae > Streptophyta > Magnoliopsida > Fagales > Fagaceae > Castanea > Castanea sativa. Next base: position 33,052,569 of record NC_134016.1, on the reverse strand, counting down.
TATATATATATATATATATATATATATATATATATATATTGCTCCCAAGTTTGGGGCCTTCTCTAATAAGGGGCCCTAGGCAATGGTCTAATTGGCCTAAACCTAGGGCAGACCCTGACAGTGAGAACACGTTCTAGTCAATCAAGCTAGAAACTTAGTTTGCGAGAATCTCTATCAAAAAGATGTTGAAATCAATAAATGTGCTTACCTTTCAAGTTAATGGTCATGTTAACAGGTTTTTTTAGAGCAATTGTTAATTAACCATTTTAGAAAAGTTTTTATATCACTTTTATAAAAAATTCAAAAAACTTTCAAAATATTAATGGTTTTTTTTTTCATAAAAGCTTTCTAAAAATGATTATTTAACAAATGCTCTTATAACATTCGTCAACTTTTCCCATAAACAAAAGGAGAAATTTTCTTAGAAAGGAGAGAATGAGATTTGATGGGTGAATGCTTGATGGGATGCTTTTAAAAGATAAGCGAGTGAGATAAAGAAGGGCACAATGTGAGTGATGAGGCAAGATAAATTAGTTGTACTCTTTGTTTTTTTTGCCTCTTGTCCCTTTGGGCCAGTTTGGATGAGGGGAGTAGGGGGGGCGGGGGGGGGGGGGGGTTACCCGGAAGCCTTTAATTCCCCCTTTTGTAATGTGTATGGTTTGGTTTCTATGGAATAAAAATGTCTTTGATTTACTTTACAAATCATGGTTTCTACTAAGGGTGTGGTTATTTATAGATCTTTGAAAGGTTCAAAATACTTCTACATTGGGTAGAAGGCTTGCCTTGAGCCTTGCAGCTGACTTGGCTTTATTTTCTAGCTCAAAAGTTATTAAGATGAAAGTAATACATGGTTTTAGCTATAAATGGAAAGATTCTTTCTTGGAAAGGTAAACGATAATTGAGTGCATTTAATGCAGTTGATGACAATTTATATTAATGGGAAATTGAGAGGAAATAAAATGAAAAGTTATGCATGCCAGTCTGACTTGAGTCAAATCCTTCGTTCATTTGGTTTAAGCTAACACGTTGATCAAGGGGATGGGTAACACAGGACTAACTTAATATAGTTAGGCGCCTACAGCGATAACTTTAAATGGACATTTTTACATTTAAATATCACTTTAAATAATATTTAGTTAATATATATATATATATATATATATATATATATATATATATATATATATATATATATATAAATAAAAACTAAACTATTATTAGTTTTTCATATCACTAAATCACTTAAAGATGATTAAGTTGGTTTTGTATTAATCATAATATTTGTTTTGGAGAACATGCTAAAATTACTACAAATCCTATTACAAAATAATAAATGAGTATTTTGAATTTTGAATTCTTCTTAGTGATTGGCGATACATCAACTTGTGAGACCTATACTATAAAATTTGTAGCATCTCTAATATCACTCAATTTTTTAGACATTCTTAAAAGTGGACGAAAAAAAGATACAACTCACATTTAAAAAATATATATAATATTTACATTCTCTATCTCACCCCCCCCCCCCCCCAACATTTGAGGAACCTAGGCTAACAACTCAACCAATAATAAAAACACTCCCCTACTTGTCAAGCCATTTCTCTCCTTATTACAGACTTAGAATTATCCATTGACTTTGATCATGGGTTAGAATAAATTGAGTGATAACTTAGTGTGGACTTCGAGCCTCGATGTATGATCAAAGAAAAAAAAAGCATTAACAATTTTTTATGTACTAATATGAAGGATATAAGTGAAAATTTTGATACATTTTGATGTTACAAATGGCTCGTGCATGTAAAATTGATTTTTTGGAAATCATTTATTCAAGTGTCAATTCCAGATGGCCATAAACCTTGTCACTCAATTAGTATCTCATGATATTTTCAATTAAAACATATAGAGCTTACATCCCCCGACCCCATCTATCAAATTATAAATAAGTCTCAATTCTATGAATTTGTTCCTTTTTCTTAAATTTAGGTAGGTTGCCAAACATTGCTTTAACACACTGCACAAGATAGTGCAGGTCATGATATGGTCCTTAACTAGTCCCTTCTAGAAGACATCAATGGGTTTAAAATCTCAATCTTACCGATAAATATATTGCGAGTTTATGAATCAGATATTCAACCAAGATATTGGTGGTTAAACGCTAAATGACAAGATATATATAGTTAGAATTCAACTGTGTAGTGTGTATGTATAAACAAATCGAAGAGTAGAACAACATATAAGAAAAATAAATATTTGCCTAGCGAATAAAATATATATTTGATAATTATAGTACTATAATTTTTTAATTAGTTTTACTAGGTATTCACATTTATAAATTTAAAGAATAGTAAAATCCTATTGTTATTAACTTATTATTATTAAATGATTTGAGTTTGATCTCAAGGAGAGAGAAGTTGATTTAATTTAATACCCTGTGCCCTTGGAGCTATAATTACCGATCAATTACAGGAGTAGTATGTTACAAGTTACAACTTTTTTTTTTTTTTTTTTTTTGAGAATCGAGTAGTATACTGTATATATATTATAACTGGAATGGGGTAATTTCAGAGAATTAGTGCTAGCTCTTGCAAATGCAAAGAATATAGTTTTTATTTTGTAAACTTCAACAAGGTGAGCTGTGAGCAAGTATCTAAAGCTTGTTGATTGAAGATCGAGCAAAATCAGTAAAAAAATATGGTTAGCTTAGCTTTCTGTATTATTATTTTTTCCTTAGATGGAAACTTGGTGATTAGCGAACATAGATTCCAAGAGGCAAGTGATTAATTACCACATTGAATCACTAATCCCATCATATATATGATTAACAATGTTAATAAATTTCACAAAAAATAATTTATTGTTGTGGTTAAACTAGTGTGGAACACGAGGACGTGGCCTCCAACTTTCATGTTAATGGGAACTGCGCAGCTAGCTACGACAACAACGGTGTCGGTTCTATTGAAAGGTGAACAGTAAAACTAAAAACAACATTTTTACAATATTTCTGCCGGCATTGGATTTGGTGTCATGGCGCGGGTTAGTCGGTGATGCCACATGCACCAAATGCCACCGGGGAATAGAAAACATCTAAGCTGGGACCAGTGTTCAGTGTTTACACTAGGCGCGAGATGAACACGTTTAGCACAAAAAACGGTGATAGTTACAGTATTTTGTTTGGGATCCGTTTATTTTGTTAAAATTGAAAATTTTTTGTTGAAAATATTATAAATAAAAGTAAAAGTTAGCTGAAATAGTACAGTAAGACCCATAAATAGTATCAAAAAGTGCAATATGGTCCAGAAATAGTAGCAAAAATAAGTTGAATAGTAAAATAAGTTAATTTTTTAGTTTGGAGCCAAACGCACACTTACACACTGTTTGTACAAGACACATAAATCAAATTATGTTTTCATTTGTTTATTGAAAACATAATTTTTGTTATGTGCCGAAATGTAAGGGGGAAAAAACAAATAGGTATTCATATGATATTAACAAACTATCAACCAAGATAAATAAACAAAACTATTATTTCTTAATACATTAAGATGCAATCATCTATCAACAATGACAAAAAAACACAGAATAATATTGTTTCTTAAGAGCATCAGTCGCTGCCAAAAAAATTCATTTTCACGTACCAAGACTTACTACTTTAATATAACATTTGAAATGTCTCATATAGTAGTATTTTTGGTATTTGGTGTTCTAAATACAAATATTTAGCATTTAGAACATCTGATACTCTAATACTAGATTGACTAGGATTTTTTATTTTAAAATTTTATTTTTGTTAAGTTTTTTAGTTGAGTAGTTGCCAGTTGGGCTAGGCTAATTAAAAGGGAGGGGTCTAAATTTTTGGAAGAGGGAGGCACTTCTTTAGAAATAAAAAATATGTAACCAACAAAATTTTTTTTTTTTTTTTTAGGGGCCAGGGGGGCCCCACATTTTTTTTCTTTGGGTCGAGGAGGGGGGGGTAGGATTGTGTTTTCAAAACATAATTTTAGCTAAAATGTATACAGCAATGTATAATCCAGTGTATGCAATAATAATTAGCACAACAAAGAAATTTGGTAAACAAAGTCGACTCACACTAGTTATAACTTATAAATTAATGCATGTTATTTGTTGATTATTACACATTCTATGTGTTGTTGATAACTCAAAAAAGTTTTTCAAAAGTCTTGTAACTCAATAACATAGTCTATTCTCCATTGCTAAGAGAACCATGATACACGCAACAATTAATGAATATTTTTTAATTAAAAATAAAGCATTAATGATTATTCCCACGACAATAACTTCAATCAAAGAATGAAAAATGTATTAAGTATTTTGATTAGAAAGTAATTAATGAATAATGATGTCAAGAATCATGTAGTTCAGTGGTGGAAAATTCTTGGGTAGTCCCGGAGTATAGTAAAATAATGCTCCCTCCTCTCACATTAATGGTGGATCCTACCATGAATTTAATGAGCGGACCCCACCATGAATGTGAGAGGAGGGAGCACCATTATCCGTGCTCTGAGAGTACCTAAGAATTACTCGTTCAGTGGTATGGTTGGAATCCTCCTCCCTTACTCATAACAATTGAATTACCAAAAAAGAAAATGATTAATGATCCCATTCAGTCTTAATCATTATTCATTAGTATTCATCCACCTAACCATTTGAATCCATCGTTGCCCTTCTGGCCTTGGCAATTCGCATCTCGTACACCTATATATTACCGGAATTAACCTAAATAGATTTCGTGGCTTAGTCTGTTTCATAGGCAATATAATAATAACCATTACAATAGCTAGCTTTTGAATTCTGTGAGTTTGGTTTTATGTGAGAATATTAGTACTCTAAACCTCCACATGGATTTGTCAACCTAAATATTTGACCATTTAAGTATTCACTAGGACTTATGTCTTCTTTTAACTTATATAGGTGTCAAGACTCAAGATTCCTTTAAAAAAAATTTTAAAAATCCTATGTGCAAAAAATGCTAAGGGTAAAAAAGAGAAAAAAATGAAAATAAAAAAGAATAAGAAGTTTACTTTCTGTAGTTAATCTGTTAATGTACATTGTGTACGTCCTTATCATTTTCTAATTCACAAAATCCCAAATGCAGAATTATAAAAAGCATATGGAAAACATGATCACGGTGTTTCTAATATTAATTCTATAAAATGACAATAAGATTTTAAATATATCAACAAATAGAGTGTTGATGAGGACTATTGCTACAGATTTTGGGTTGTTTTTATTAGCTTTTATTATTTTAATATTTCACTCTTGCACTCAAAAAAAAAAAAAAAAAAAAAAAAGAAAAGAAAGAGAAAGCTGTTAAATTGAAGATTTTTTTTTTCTCTGTTTTGGACGCAAAATGAATGTTTCATATCTTGTTTGTCATGTATGTGCATGACTCGAGCATTCAAATTTGGATAGCCTACCTAGGAGATCTACTTATCAATGCATTGTTATTATTTGTTCATAATAAAACATAAAATAGATGTCAAAAAATTTTAGATGAATAATGACAATTAGTTACCCTAGCATTGAATAATTCTCCTATCAAAATAACAACAAAGATTCGAAAAAAAAGTGGGATGGATGTATGTTTCTATTTTAACTGCTTGGGATTCTAATTTCTAATAAAGGTTAGCTGGTTTGGCTGCAAAAGACACTATTATCACATGGTGGCCACAACTAAAACCTATATTGGAATTTGACCAAGAATGAGCATTGTTTTACATTATCAGAGATCTTCCGAAGCATGTGTGACTATTTAATAATCTGAAATATGACTAATAGGAAGATTAACCTTTTTGTTCCTAGTGCCAAACATCAGTTCACTCCAAATTAAGATCAGTTGTATGTTCAATTAACTCAATTTTTATTATCAAATGGAAGGGAAAAGAAAGCATATTTTGGTGCCCTTCTTTACATCGACACAGAAATTGTTAAAAAAATCTAAAATATCTACTATAGGTTGTGATATGGAATTGCAAGGAAGTAATTTTGTATGTCAAATAGACTTGTACCACACATAGAAAGAGTATTTAAATTTTCTATGAGCATACAATTAACACAAACACCAACAAATAAATTATAAAAGAATTGGGTTAGGTTGGATCTAGTGCTCCCGTGTACTAGATCTGTTGGGATATAGTCATGTGACAATTATTTGACACATATCCAAATCCCAACGGGTTCAATGCTCAAGAACACTGGACCCAAGTTGGTTTTAAAAGAATATATAGACATATGGCACTAGAACATGCATATGTGTGTACCATGTGATGCACTTGGCATTTGTGTGTAAATCAAGATCATACAATTTTTTTTTTATTAAAATAAGATAGGATATATATAGTGGATCAAAATATGTAAAAATTATTTTTTTACGCAGAGATATATAATTTTTAAAAGATCTTTAAAGTGAGGTCATAAATTAACAAAATACATTATGAAAAGTCATTATTTTTAAAAGGTCCCAACTCAAATGAAGGCCGAAGAATAATGATGTTTCAATTGTTACTCTTTTTCTATCTATACATTAGGGGTTTGAAATAAATTGGGTGCAATTTTTATTTTTCTTTCATTATTCTAGTCAAAATACACAATTCTATAATAAATTATTTTATAATGAAACTACAGAAATATTGTCTACCGAATGTGACTTTGTTGTATCCTATAGGTGAATTGCCTACTATTTGACAACAAACTCTTTTCAAGTTATGAGGATATTTTTTCTCGAAATATGGACAAATGGAAGTTTAACTCTTAAAAAAACATTTAATAAAGCCTCACATAATTTTATTAAGTTGTTTATTCTCTTTCCTACATGGATTGTCCCTTGCAAATAGTTTGATGCACTATCTCCTCTCAACTCTTTGACTGAAATGTAACAAAATAAAGGAAAGTCCATGGGCCCATTGTCTCCACCCCTGAGATCTTGTTAGGAACCAAGTGGTTCCTAATGGAGATGGATAAAATTGTGGGGGAAATGTTTGAGAATTGTAAAAAAATTGACTTAATTCGAGGTAATTACCCTTTATAGAAAAATATTGAGAAAGAGAGAGAGAGAGAGAATGCACTAGCTATTAATTTATTTATTCTTCAATGAATGGAAATGTGATTTCAAGTAGGTATTTATAGAACTATAGAACTATAAAACTATTCTATCAGCCCACATGGCCTTATCCTAATGATTCTATTATTCATCATGTGCATTAATAATTCTAACATGTGTTAAATATGATTAACATGCTGTAACTAACTAATGCAACATTACAAAAATTACTATTTTTATACCTAGAGGGTTTCTTAACATTTCCCTCTCCTTCAAAACACCTTGTCCACAAGGTGTTGTTGTGATTGACATCTTCATCAAAGAAGATTTTCCAATGGACCAATACCTTAGTGACATTTTGATCAGCATATTCATGCACTTCTCTTTGACAAGTGGTCCCATGTACATGAAGCTTCCTTCTTTGTAGATCTTCAAACTTCCCTCAAATTCTTGAGTCTTTAATGGTTCTTCAATCTTCAAGGTCTCATTGGTTCTTTAAATCTTGGAATGTTCTTGGATTCTTAAGACCTCATTTGATTCTAGAACCACTAGAATTGTTGGCGTTTGCATATTTGATTATTGGATCATTGACACTTGGATTTCCAATTCTCGAATCGTGGACTCTTGAATGGAAGCCTCCATTGATGCATCAAAAATTGGTTCCTGGTCTTTCGGCATGAAATTTGTGAGCTCTTGCATCTTAGGGCCCATTTGATAGTAGTGTTTAAGTATTGTTGTTCAATTTTCAGTGTTATGAAAATACATGTTTGAGTGTTATAAAAATACATATTAGAAGTGTTATTATTGTTTAAACACTGAAAACTCTATTATTTAAAAGCAGGTACCAAACAACCCTTTAGATTCTTGGGTTGCAGTCTCCATTGATGCATCAAGGATTGGTGCTCGAAACCGATCTTGTAGGGTGCATATGAAATGCACCCAATTTGTACATAAGCCCAATGCCCTCTCATCTTGGAACCATTCACACGCTTCTCTTTCTATGTAATAAGAGGCAATGAAAACCATGCAATGTGGTGGTGTGTTGTCTAGAGCAAAGAATTCATAAAGCTTGACAAGCTATTGAAAAAGATCTCCGCTTTTGAAATAAAACTCCATGAAAGCTTGATGAGTTGCAATAGATTCAGTCATCTTAAGATGGATAAGAATTGTAGGGGCTTTGACTTAATTCAATGTAGTCACCTTTCATAGAGAAGCATTGAGAGAGAGAGAGAGAGAGGGAGAAGAAATGCACTAAGCAATCAATTGGTTTATTTTTCAATGAATGGAAATGTGATTGCAAGTAGGTATTTATAGGACCATATAACTATTCTATTGGCCCACATGGTCTTACCCTAATGGTTCTATTATTCTCCATGTGTGTTAATAATTCCAACATATATTAAATGTGATTAACATGTTTGGAATTGTAACTAACTAAATGAAACATTACAACAATTATTATCTATATACCTATAGGGGTACCTAACAAATCACCCCAAGACGCCTTCAACGTCCAATGGTCGTAGACCAACCATAGATAAAGCAAATCTCGACTTTCATTTCCTTTTTGATGGACCTAGAAGAGGGGGACTCACCAAGTATTCACTTGGAATCATGCTTTTTTAGGCCTATAATGGATATACAATGCAATTTCGGTAGTAATATTCTATTTCAGTTGGAATATGCTGTAACACCCCCAACCTAATTGCATAATTAAATTTATGAGTTTATATGAAAGTTATTACCTTAATTATTTTAAGTGCATTAAAACTTTGCTATTGTGATATTATAGAAGACATATGCTCTTTTAATGTTGTAGAAAAGAAATTTTATAAAGATAAGGATATATATATATATATATATATATATATATATATAGACACACACACACACATACATATATGCAAAGTTATATTGTCATTGAGCCTTTCTTGAAATATAAGTTTATATGGGGTGAAAAGTATAAATGCCAAAAAGTGGAAAAAAGTGGTCTTGATCTTTTTCTCCTTTGCTATACACGTACACCCCCTCAAAGTCAATTTCCTCATCTTTTCTTTTGCTGTACCAGAAGCTTCTTGCTTCATTTCTTTTGCTCTTTCTTTTCTTCTCCTTTGCTCTTACACGGCTAGACCTCTCTCTCTCCCTCCCTCACCAAAACAATAAATCTCACTCTAAAGAAGGAATTAAGAGTCTAAAACTAAAGTTTCAGCTTCAAATTTGTGGGTAAGTAATTAAAACCTTATTTGATTTTAGAGTATTTTGATAGTTTAATTGTTTTCCCTTCTTTGTTCTCAAATCTGGTTTTAGGGGCTGAACTTGTGATTCTGTTTTGTAAGTTGAAAGTTTGATGGTTTTATGGTCTATTGGATTCTTAATAAGTTATTTTAATGTTTATTGTATTGGTATAAAAATACCCAAATGAATTGAAGACCATTTGCATTTAGATGATGAATTTTGTATCAACATGCACTGAAGCTATCACTGTGACAGATTTGATATTCACCACAAGAAAATTCTGTATTAAATCATTTGCTGTGAATTAGGATGCTAGGAATCAACATACACTGGAGCTGTCACTGTGACAGATTTGATATTCACCACAAGAAAATTCTGTATTAAATCATTTGCTGTGAATTAGGATGCTAGGAGTAGTTTTTATGAATTTTAAGACACATATGGTTGTTATGGAAGTGATCTCACTGCATTTGGATTAATACAAAAATAATGGTTTAATTTCTAAGTTGCATAAATTTCTGTCAGGACAGATTTGAGCACGTTGCCTTGTACAATTTTTAATAAATTATGGTTTTATTATTTGACTTTGAAATTTATATGGTATATATTAGACATACAGGGGAGTAGTTCTGTAAAATTTCATGATGATTGGATGTGTTTGGACAGCCTATTCGTATTTTACAAATGGGAAATTTGTTGCTGGAATGAGCAGTAAACAGTGTAGGATAACTCTGACTTTGTGAATTTAATTTTGAAGTTAGGGTAAATATTTTGAGCTATAATTTAATGTGCTTATCTTTTGATATGTTTAGATCATAGAAGAATTTTTATGCCTTGGTTTCTCTATGTTTTGGTATGTAACGCATTTGATGATTGTACCTTGTTTTGGGGAAACTCTATGTGAAGGGAATTAAGATTTTACTAAGTTGAGAGTTAGGTTGTGTTTGAGGTATAAGTTTATATTTTTAGGAAGAGTTGTTAGTAATAAGTTTTGATCTTTCATTTAGATGACGAGAATGAGAACACGGACACTTGAGCTCCTCTGGTACAAATCTCTCACGTCTTCTGTTTTCAGGTAAGGGATTTGTGACATGTGCGTTTGATAAGTATAAGGACTATTTAGAAAACTATAATGCATTAAAACCTTTTAATTAGAGATATTACATATAAGCATGAATTAAGTAAAGATTTATGTTTGTGACTTATTGAATTCTATATATATGATAATTTTAGCATATTGATGCTACTACTCATATCATGAACGTAATATTTAAAGAAAGAATTGGATATGCTATTGTTATGAAATAGTTATGTAAAAGTATAGTATCTGAAAAATATAGTTTTTAGTTATTCCATTGTCATGATCTGAACTCAGCCAATAGGGGTTATAGTACTGGTATTACCATGGGGATTCTATTTGGCCATTAAAAATGGGACTGACTCTGCTATACCTGCCCTTGTTGGTAACCGCCAACTTGTGGAGGATGTCAACCTACCCCCATGGTTGAAAGTATGTATTATGATATGATTCCGGAATTACCTAATATTATGGGGAATGCTGGATGCCTGGCACTAAGTGCTGGAAGCCTCCCAAAGTTGTGACAGACTTATAATTGGACTAACTAATATGTATTATAACAGAGCTATTAAGCTATTTGGAAGTTATAAGAAAAGTATGATGATAAGAAAAGTATGTTGAATTATGTTTAAGTTCCTTATCATGTTCTTTTATTATTATATGAAAGAAAAATGAAGTATTTTCATTTGAAAGTTCATAAGTTAATTTAAGAACAATATGAATAGTATGAAGGCTATTTTATCAAAGCTGGCATGTCTATAAAATATTTGATTTACATTCATTTTTATCAAAGGCCCATGGAGCTTAAAAACCTTACTTGGTTTCGCAGCTCACCCTATTATATTTCAGTGCACAGGTTCTTCCTGGAAGCAGCGAGAGTATTAGAGGTGGTAAGATTCTGTGATTCTCTTTTGTTTAGATTGTATAGTCTTTTTTTTTTTTATATAGTAGTTTAGCTCTTTTGTTGTATAAGAGGAATCAAGATGTACTTGATCCTTTGAGCACAGATGTAATTCTGAACTTTAGTTTGGTTTGAACCCCAGTTGTATATCTTTGGGGTTGGGTTTGTAAATAAGAGTTTTTGCTAAATGTTTAGCTATGTAATATTTGCATGAATACCTGAAGTTTCAGCCAAGTGGCAATCTTGCAAAGTTCAAATTAAATGAATTTTCAAGGTTTTAACATTTTTGTATATTATGGCTTTTATGCAAGAAAATAAGCAGGTATACAGGAAACAATTCTTGATAAGCACCTTCAGTTTAGGTTAGTTCGTGTTAGTATTGAGATAAACTTGATATTAACATGCCGGTCATGCTCTAAATTCTGAAGTACAGGTTTGGATTGTGACATATGCATTAGCTTATCACCTACTTGCCTCAAAGTCTCAACCCGATGATAATTTTCCAAATTTCTATGCATTTTATATTTTGAATAAAAATTTAAGAAACTAAACATACAAGTTGAAAAAAGAAAGAAAGAAAGAAGAAATCATTACCAGTATCCCCTATTGGCCAAGCCACAACAAATCACCAACATCTTTAAAACCACCCAAAATTTACAAAACTTACAAGCTGCCAACAAATTCATCCAAGTGTCACACACATTCAATCTTATTACCAGTTTAGCTTCAATTTGGTCAAGCCATAATAGCTTAATCTCATTGCCACCAAACTACCCAAGTCTGAACACACTCAAATTTATTGATAATCTAACAAACGACGCTAATAAACCCACAACTTTGATAGTAGTAAGTTTGAGTGGGCAAGGAGTAGGAGGAGGAAGTTATGATAGGTAAGACTAACGGAAGAAATTTAGGAAGGGGGCAAGACTCAGACAAGTGACAAGAAAAAGAAAGAAAAAGGGAGAAAATGTACTTATCATATTGAAATAAATACCTGGATCAAACTATATGGAATTCCCCAAATGGACAAAAATTCCAGTGGGTCAACCAAATAGAACGACCAAATACAATTTCTTTCCCAAGTTGACAAATTCCAAATAGAGAGAGTTCTCTTCTAAACTATTGAAGGAAAGTTCTTCCTATCTTTTAGGTAACAACTTAAATAATTTATCCACTACTTTGAGTCATGCGACTAACTTAGTGTGAGTTTGGTTCAACTTTTTGAAACTCTTTTTTATAAGTGGTGGGCCAAAAAGCATGTTTTGGAATTACTATCCAAGGGTCCATTGCGTTAACGCAAAAAAATTACATTTACTAGAGTTCAAAAAGAACCATTTGAAAATTTTACCAAACACAAAAAATTACGTTTGAAATTGCAATTGTGATTTTTTGGCCCAAACGGTCCCTTAATAGTCATGGGAATCCTCCAAAGTCCAAAGTGGTTTCAAGGAATTTTTTTCCCATCCCATTAGGAGATGACTTATAATTTTTTTTTTTAGAAACAAGCACACATACATACAAGGTAGAGGAAAAATGGTTCTAACATAAAGACACGCAACGACTTATAATTAAATTCATTTATATGTATTATTTTAAAAAAGTTACACGACTTGATTAATTACGTCATGTAACATAAAATACACTTGCAATGTGTTTGGATGGCATGATTTGAGCACATGAATTTGGATTTGGGTGATTAAAATCCAAATACCTTGTTTGGATAATTTACAAAAAAATCAAGGATTTGAATTTGGCAAATCCACCAAAGATTGAATTTGAAATAACTTTTAAACTCATAAAATTTTAGAGATTCATATGACATTATGACATACTTAAATATATATAGATTTGGAATTAAGGTATTTCAAATCTATTACTTTAAAATTCAAATCCAAATTCATGTATACAAATGTGACCTTGAATAATTTTATTAATTGCGACATGACAATTTCCTCTAAATCGATTTGGATGTTTTGTATGATTTTTTTAAAAAAAATGCTAAGTATATTTAATACACAGGAGGAGAGGGGATGTTTTGTATGTTTTGGATGTCATGGTTTTCTTGATTATCACACATGACATGAACGATGTAATGAAAGTGAATTTGGACTTTGGAGGAAAACTGTCTATTGCAAATGGGCCTGATTTTATTCCAAATGGGCCTGATTCAAAGGAGTAGAATCACCAATGGCTCCCAAAGCAAAATCTCTTAACTCTATACCGTCTTTGGTAATTTCATTCTCTTCCTTTCGCTCAAAATCCCTCCCGGGAAATCCAAAACCAAAAATCCTCCATTTCCCGCCAAATCCCCGAACACATCCCCACAAAACCCCCAACTCCAAAAATCAAATCCACAAATTCCCACCCACCCAGCCAAGCCAAACCCATTTCCAAAGTCGCCATGAAAGTCCGGTCAGTGAAGCTCAGGGAGGCCCACAAGGCCTCCTCCTCCAGCAATGGCCGTGGCGGCGGCTCCTTCTGCTCCGTGGTGTGGGACCAGCAAGCACATCACCTCGTCACTGCCTCCGCTTCCGATCCTTCTATCTCCATCCACGACCCTCTTCTTCCTTCAAGCGCTCCCAGGATCCTCCGCCACCACCGCGACGGCGTCACCGCCATCGCCATTAGCCCCAACTCCACTTGCCTCGCTTCCGGATCCATCGATCACTCCGTCAAGCTCTACAAGTTTCCAGGTATTACAATCTCTGTTTCTCCATTTCTTTCGTTGAGTATGTAGTTTGTGGAATTTTGATGCTGGGATTTAAAAAAAAAAAGGAAAATTGGGTTATTAATTTCTGGGTGTCATTTATCGATTCAGTTGTTAGATTCGCATGGTTATTATTTTGTGCTCTGTTGGGATTCTTTAAAGGATCAAGCTTGATGTGTGAAACGTTTTAAATTTTGTTGGAATGCTGGTTTGCTTGTATAGATCTGATGTGTGAAATGTTGAGATATTTCTGATTTTTTAAAATTTTAAGTGTATGGTTCTCTTGATGGAATGTGTAAAATGATTTTGTGTCTTGAAAAGTAGGTTTTGATGTTTTCCTCTGAATGTCTGGAGTGTGGAAATTGCTGGAATTGGTTTTGGTTTGCTGGAAATTAGGTATAGTTGGAACTCTTGTTTGAGTTACTTCATATTATCTCTTAATTGCGCATCTTAGTTGACTACCTGGTAATGCTTATTGGGAACATGCCTAAGCTTGCTGTGCAAAATCACTTAGTCGCGTCTAATAATCATAAAGCTTAATTTAGTTCGGTTTATATAGTTTGATTAATTTTGGTAGACTTTTCTTTTTTGGGTTGTTTTCAGGTGGAGAGTTTGAGACTAATATTACTAGATTCACATTGCCAATACGTGCCCTTGCGTTTAATAGATCAGGGAGCATGTTGGCAGCCGCGGGTGATGATGAGGGGATTAAGCTAATAAACACAATTGATGGTTCAATTGCAAGGGTTCTCAAAGGACATAAAGGACCTGTAACTGGCTTAGCTTTTGACCCTAAGAGTGAATACTTGGCATCGGTTGATTCAACTGGGACTGTCATATTTTGGGAGCTTCAGTCTGGAGTAGCATTGCACACTCTTAAAGGCGTAGCTCCTGACATTGGTTTAGACCTTTCCATCATGAATGTGATTAGCTGGAGTCCTGATGGGGAGACCTTAGCTGTCCCGGGTTTGAGAAATGATGTGGTGATGTACGATAGAGATACAGCTGAGAAACTGTTTACATTGAGAGGTGATCACATACAACCTATTTGTTTCTTGTCTTGGTCACCCAACGGTAAATACTTGGCTACCTCAGGTTTAGATAGGCAGGTTCTTATCTGGGATGTTGATCGGAAGCAGGATATTGACAGGCAGAAATTTGATGATAAAATATGTTGCATGGCATGGAAGCCAATTGGCAATGCACTGGCTATTATTGATGTTATGGGAAAGTATGGCATGTGGGAATCAGTTGTTCCTTCGTCAATGAAATCTCCTACCGAGGATATTCCAAATTTAAATTCAAAGAATAGTAATGGGCTCCTTTTTTTTGATGAAGAGGAAGAAGATCTTAGTGCCTCTGGTAGTCTAAGTGATCTTGGTGAAGGTAGCCATGGTGAATCTGAGCCTCCTAGCAGAAAAAGGCTACGCAAACCATCTGCATATGAGGAAAATTTGGAGGAGAATGGTAATGATGAATGGAGCTTGCGTCCAAAGGTTGAATCTCGTAAGAAAGCGAATCGTATTGAGAAGGAAAGCTTGAATAACAGGAATGAGGGGTTAAGAAGCATAACATCTGCTAGGCCAAAAATGCAGGAGTCATTTCAGCCAGGTGCTACTCCTGTGCAGCCTGGAAAAAGGAGTTTTTTGTGCTACAACATGGTTGGAAGTATAACCACAATTGAGCATGATGGATACTCCCATATAGAGGTAATCCATTCATTAATTTATTATCAGTTTCTAGTCTTTCTCTTTTCCTTTCTTTTTCGTTCTTTTTTGCAGTCATACTTTTATTAAGAATTATGCCTTGGCCAGGGAAGCTTGTGTTATGTACTAATAGTCCATGGATGCAGATAGACTTTCATGACACTGGTAGTGGTCCCCGAGTTCCGTCAATGACTGATCATTTTGGCTTTACAATGGCTGCATTAAATGAAAATGGAAGCGTTTTTGCTAACCCCTGCAAGGGTGAGAAGAGCATGAGTACTCTTATGTATCGCCCATTCAGTACTTGGGCAAACAATAGTGAGGTACAATCATTTACCTTTATTAGTGTTCATACTTTATGTGGTAATTTAGACATGCACATTCTTGCCCCTGCCAATGTTTAATTGTCTGTGCACAATGAATATGAAGTTTCTGTGTGCTGACTTTGGATGTTTAATGCAAACCCAGTGGTCTATGCGATTAGAAGGGGAAGAAGTGAAGGCTGTGGCACTTGGTACTGCCTGGGTGGCTGCAATTACAAGTTTTAATTTTCTTCGTATCTTTTCTGAGAGTGGTTTGCAGGTGTGTTAACCTTCTTTGTTCATCTTTTGTTTTTGGGTTGGGGGTGTGGTTAAAATTGTTTGGTTTGTAATCATGGAATCATGAATTTATGCTTTCACTTTGCAGTGTGCTCATTTTTAAGAATTATCTTTTGACAAAATATGTTATTTGCATAACTGAGAGTGGTGCAACTGTGATGGTTAATCTATCAACTTCTTAATTAGTTTTTATTATTTATGATTTCTGGAAACAAAGAGTGCAGCAATAGCAACAATGATAAAATGATGTAATAATTTGCTGGAAAGAAAGGGTGCAACAATGGCACCAATAAGAGAATGGTGTAATTATCCTGTCTAAGGTAGGGAGGACAACATGTTTAAGCAGCTCCAAGTAGGTAGGAGGTGGTACCTTGTGTAACAGGTATATGCAACAACACTCTCACATGCATGTGGGATACACGTTGCATATGCCTGTTGAATGAGATACTTTTTGTAGGAAGAAGGAAGAGGGAAGGAAACCTTATAATTGGTTGTCGTAACTTTCTAACTCAAAGAGCAACACAGATGGAGAAACTTGTATTTGTTGGAATTCATCTAAACTTATCTTCCATTGACAAAATTATAAAATGAATATTAGTTCTTCAGATAATTGTGGCTTTCTTACTGTTAATTAATTTCAAATCATGGATGAGAAATTTCATGGATACATTTTTCTTTTTGCATTTTCAGACTTTAAATGATGGCTGGACAGTTGCATTGTATTAAAAAAAGAGACAAAGAATGATTGCTTGTAGAATATAGGGCTTTTACAATTATGGTGAGAATGATATGTATTGTTTGGTTCATGCTGCTGAAAAACAAAAGGGAAAATCTATGTTCTCTCATATTTAGCTGTGATTCTGAATGAGGAAACTGAACATATTGAAACAATTCCTTAATGGGCTCTGTGCTTCCTGAATGTATGATTTAACATGAATACTTATTATATATAAAAAAAATGATTTCATATGAATACTAATATATAACCGTCTTTTATTTAAAAATTTTGATAATATTTTGTCTGTGCCATCTGTTTCATTGAATGCAATTTGCTGCGGAGACATATTCTCTCCCTTAACAAGCCAGCGTTTTTCTAAAATTTTGATAATATTTTTTATGTGCCATCTGTTTCACTGAATGCAATTTGTTGCAGAGACATATTCTCTCCCTTAACGGGCCAGTGGTTACCGCATCAGGCTTCAAGGATGAACTTGCAATTGTCACTCATGCTTGTGACTGTCTTCCCTCAAATGATCAGGTCTTGTTTCAGCTTTCTGTAATTTTTTTCAGGGTGATGATTCGTCCAAGGCTCAACCCTGGACTTATCTTTGTATAAATTAGAACGAATACATTTACAAAATCCATAACCAATAATCCTGGAGTCCATGGTGATATTGGTTTTCAAAGTCTTCTGGATAAAATAACCATCTGCTGGCTGAGGACTGTGAGGGTTGATTGTTTGAATTTATATCATAATATTTGCTACTTTCTCTTATGAAATGTAAACCCTTTTGTAACTTGCAGATGTTAGAGTTTACAGTAGTCAACATATCTACTGGAACCCAGTCCCTCAAAGGACGTCTTCCATTAACCCCTGGTTCACATCTAGCATGGTTTGGGTTTAGTGAAGAAGGCCAATTAAGCTCCTATGATTCTAAGGTAGTCTCAGCTCTTTTCTGAAGTGATATGACTTCTACGTCCTGCAGGTTGCTTCTTGATGTTAAATCTGAGTTTGTAAATTTGTAGGGTGTGCTGAGAGTGTATACCAGCCAATATGGTGGCAGTTGGCTCCCACTTTTCAGGTTCAAGTTTATTCTAAGAATATAGAATTGTTCTCTAAATAAAATTTTTTCTCTTACAAGATATAACCTCCTTGCCCAGAACGTTCTTTAACAAAGATCTGCTATGCAGTGCTAGTAAAGAGAAGTCAGATGAAAACTATTGGGTGGTTGGGTTGAACGCAAGCAAGCTGTTTTGTATTGTTTGTAAAAAACCAGACTTATTCCCACAGGTAGGATAGCTCATGACTTCTCTTTCTGCTTTATATTTTTTCAATTATTGCTTGACTTTTTCCCTCTTTTTAGGTGATGCCCAAACCAGTTCTCTCCTTGCTAAATCTTTCATTTCCTGTGGCATCCTCGGACCTTGGAGCTGAAGCCCTTGAGAATGAGTTTATACTAAACAACATGCATCTCTTACAGGTTGGTCCTTTCTCCTCCTTCGTACTTAGCCTACTTTCATAAATTTTTATGAACTATCAGCTTTCCAGTTTTAATTGTTAATTTGATTAATGTGTTGTAATTGAGAACATTACTGTTTAATTTATATTCTGGATGATTGGTTTGCTTCAAATTTTTCTCTATACAAAAGGTTATGAAAAATCTTCCACTAATGCTGTTCAGAGGCTGAGGCTTTTAGAATTATGTTTCTCTCAGATTCAAAAGAGAATGGAAGAAATGGCTGGTGCTGGGTTGGACACAACTTCACTTGATGATGAGGCTTTCAATACTGAAGCAGCTCAAGATAGGTGCATCTTGCGCCTTATTGCGTCCTGCTGCAATGGTGAGTCATATAATTATTATCTCCTACCCTCTTTTCCCATTTGTCTAATTTACATTCTAAAAAAATGAAGAAATTGAATGATCCTAATTGTACTTGTGATATCAGGTGATAAGCTTGTGAGGGCTATTGAACTTGTGAAGCTTTTATCATTGGAAAAATCTGTGAAGGGTGCAATCAAGCTTGTTACTGCACTGAAGCTTCCTAACTTGGCCGAACGGTTCAATAGTGTGTTGGAGGTAAGCTTTCGTTGTCCAAAGAGGGGTGTACAACTTTTCACTAGTCAATCAAATTGGACACAATCTGTTTTCATCTTCACTTTGTCTTATGCCTCTATTTTAAACAGGAAAGATTGCTTAATGAAGCTAAAACGATGAAGCAAACCACTCTCCCAAGCACAAGCGGTGATGCACCTGTCATGGCTAATGTTGCAGTTGGCAAGACCTTAGTTTCTTCTGAAACAATTAAAGAAACTGTAATTTCATCATCTTCACCAAAATTGACTGCTCCTCTGTTTACTAAGAAGGCCAAATCACAAGAGGGTGCTAAAGGTGGAATAAAGAAAACAGAACAGAAACAAACTACATTACTAGATGACATTGACAAGGAAAAGAAGGTGGATGAGGTAAAAAATGCAGGGGAAGCAAGCAAGATAGGAGAAATGTCTCAGGTACAAACAGATCGCCCATCTAATCCGTTTATAAAGTCATCAAACAAGCAGGAGGTAAAGAAAGTAGGGGAGAATCAACTACAATCTCATCGTCCTTCAAATCCATTTCTAAAGTCATCTGTCAAGTGAAGTCCTTTCTGTTTGATCCTTCCAATTAATATCAGGAAGACAGCAGGGACAGGTAAAAGATAAAGATCAAATCATGTAATCTGCCTTAACCCCAGCTGAGATGGCCTAGACCAGCATTCTGTCTTCCATTCTATCTCTGGGTCACCATGCATTGAGGAAAAGTTGATCTACGTTTCTGAGGCACAATAAAATGAGGTGCTATGGAATGTGTTCTTCTGTAATTATGTACTTGAGAAGCATGGGGGCTTCATTCTTGTCTCTAAATTTCTGCTCCTCTCACAATGCATGGTTGCATTGTATGTTTGTATCACGGCAAGCAACCACATTGGATATCAATTGTAATGTTAGTGTCATTCAGTTTTGAACTGTTCTCTGTAGCAACTGAGTTTATAAAAACTTAGAAACTTGATACAAATTAAGTGATCAGATGGTTGTGAAGCTGGCAAGAATAGCCATAGGCCCGTAGCCCCTTGGCCTAAGTTTCTGGCGTCAAATACCTTAACCTTCTTGATGGAAAAAGGAGTGAAAATGAGGAGCAAACTATCCTAGAGCCTAGAGGAGCATTATGTTGTGGCACCTTTCATTTGAAGTCTCACTCCTTAAGTATTTGCAATTGTGTTATCTATCATTTTGGATCAATGATTGGGAAGATAAGTGTCGTCTTTCTTTCACTAAACAAGAAATGATTGCCTTTCGAACATTTTACAAAGTGATCCTCCTATCATGACTTGTCTTTTAGTGTTTTTTTTAAAAAAATATATATATATTTTGCTAAACTTGTCTTCTAAGTTCAACCTTTTTATTACTGTTATTGAATGAAAGCGTGGCCCTTTATTTATTAATTTTTTTGTGGTTTCTTGGAAGCCACCTATAGTGGAACCTATAGTGGAATTCAGTGAGGGGTTAGTTGATACTTGACACTTGTGGGTTGTGGGAATTGAGAACGACAAAACGAGCGTAATCTTTTTGTCTTTGCCGTAGTTTGAAGCATCCTCTTTCTTTTCGCAAAATTTTCAAAACAATATCATTCTCTAATAATTTATTGAATTAGTACCAATTTAAAAGTTATTTCAAAAATTAAGGGCGTGTTTGGTAAGTTAACTTAAACACATATTTTTTATCTACACTTACTTTTAAAAAAATTGAAAACTGTTATTTAAATATACGTACTAAACGGGCTTTAATATTTTAAATCGATTTTAAGTACTAAAATGGTGGTTTCAAAGAACAATTTCAAGTGAAAATCGTGGCATCTTTAGTGAAATCATATTTTAAGGGGTAAAAAAACAAGAGATTAGGTTCTCAAATAACTTCAAAATAATATTAATTTAAGTTAATATTATTATTAAAATATATTAATTTTCAAATTAGCCCACTTTCGATTATTGAATATTGAACTATTACTCTAACAAAGGATTATTCATTTTCATTATTATATTAGGCGAACATTCTTGTCATGGTTTTGTCTTTTGTGTGAGTTGGTTTCGTTTGGTGAGATTTGGCACCTTTATTATAGTTGGTTAAGCTTCCTTATGTAAATTTGAGTCTGTTCCAACTTAGGAAAATACATTAAAATAAAAATAAATAAATAAAACACTTGAGTTTCATGTACTGACGTTAATGTTTAGCAAATCCCAAATAGAATTTGTTTTAAAGCTAAGCTCCAACTAACTTTTGTGCCCACAAAGTTCTAGAATTGGCAATGAGCCCACGCAAGCTAAGCTAAAAAATTCCAAGACCCTAGTATGATTATCAAACTGTCTTGTTTAACAATTTTGAACATAATTGATCAAGATTTCAGCTCAAGTAACTTCACTAGTTTTCAACTTTGGGGCCTTACGCGATAAATGTTTGTGATTTTCTTAATATGTTAAATATTAGCTATTCAAATTTTGCATATATATATATATATATATATATATATATATATTTTTTGTTTAAAAATGGTTCTTATTGCTTTTTAAGATACAAAATTACTTTTTGCATTTAGGTTTTATTAATTTTTTTTTTCATATTTTTATGGGAATATCTTTTACCTGATGTTATGGAAATTAATTTTAAATGATGATTTGGCGCATTCATAATAAACTCATAAATTTTTTTTAATAAACAAGTTAGGATTTAAATGTGTTGGATTTCTATTAGCTTAATAATTTGGGGGCTTTCTTGAAGATGAAAAAATATTTTGGGGGATTTTAGTTATCATTCAACAATTTTGGGATTTTTTGTTGGGTACAATTTTGGGGCCTTTAGTTTGTTTAATGGGGGCTTTAAAACCTTTAAAAATATTTTAGGACAAGTGGGGGCCTTCCAACCTCAATATGAATGAAGATCCATAATTTATTTAAAGTCTAAATCTTCTGTCCCACTTTTCCTGCTCCACTCTATACTCTACCAATAAAAACTTGTTACGTGTTCACCTAATTAATTAAAATTATCATTATTGACTTATTAATGCTACCTTTATTAATTAATAGTAGTATTTAATTAATTAGGTGAACACATGACAAGTTTTTATTGGTGGAGTATAGAATGGAGTAAGAAAAGTGGGACAGAAGATTTGGACTCATTTATAAAACCCATGCAACAAAAAAAGAAGCAAACAAGTGCGTGCCAAGTTAAGATTTTGGTTTCTAAAACATGTGTTGATAGTTTAATGGATATTAAGCAATGAGGATTCTAATTTGATTATTCTAATAAAGCATATCACGTTGTGTTATTGAGTTATAAAATTCTTATTGAAGAAAAATGTTAAAGGTATTGTCAATTTTATTAAAACAAATTGAAGTAACAACAAATGTGATTGGTCATACATGAACAACATAATAAATAAATATTTTAATATTTATTTGATTGTGTATTTAAAAAGACAAAACTTAGATACAATACATCATGTTTATAAATTAAATTCAAAATAGTTGCATTGTAACACCACTTTTTTATTTTTTTAATAATTCGATAGTATAATAGGAAAGTAGGATTTAAAACTTAATTCTCTTAATAAATGACACCCAATTATATCATTGATTTATAAAACTCATGGCCAATAATGAAAACCATTTTGGTTTGAAGATTGCCATTATCACTTTTATATATATGGAGAGAGAGAGAGACTTGTATCTAGTGGCCAATTTCACTGGACATGTTGAGATGCGGACAAACTTAATTCTCTTAATAAATGACACCCATTTATATCATTGATTTACGAAACTCATGGCCAATAATGAAAACCATTTTGGTTTGAAGATTGCCATTATTATTTATATATATATATATATATATATATATATATATATAGAGAGAGAGAGAGAGAGAGAGAGAGAGAGAGAGAGAGACTTGTGTCCAGTGGAATATATATATATATATATATATTTTGTTGGTCAGACTCAAATATTATTAATTCATTAATAGTATTTAAAATCTTAAATCAATATAGTGAATATAACAACCAATGTGTCAATCTCTCACCCAACATGGTAACTAAAATCTCAAACTCAATAAAAAATAATACATTTGTTCATAACTAAAGTAAAAAAAACAAAGAAAAAAAAAAACTAAAAAATTGGCAAAGAATTCTCAGTTGTCCCTCTCGTTACGGACACAAATGTCCTACAGTCTCCAACGAAATTGCTAGGAAACCCTGATGTCTGAACCTAGGCCCCAACAAATGAGAAAAGTCCATTCCACGAAACAACGTAGGACACGTTCGTAATTTCACACCTCACCACCATTAAATCCAAAAAGAAAAAAAAGAAAAAAAAAAACACACACACACACTAGCATTCTTTTTCAACAGGAAAAAAAAAAAAAAAAACGAAAAATAGAAAAGCAGAGAAACTCACAAAACATCATCAAATGGCAGAGGTCACCTCGTACCTTAACCTCCTCGACCTAGACTCTCCCATCGACGATCCTCACCAAACCTTAACCCTATCCACCATTTCTTACTCTTCCCACTCCCACCACCACCACCTCCTCCACTCCTCCGACCTCGTATTCCCACCACCCTCCGATATTCATCACCTTGAATCAACGGTCCGGATTCGACTCGTAGACGAAGACGAAGACGAAGAAGAAGACGACGACGTTTCGGACATCGATTCGATTTCCAACGGCACCTACTTCTTTGGCCACCGCGAGAACCAAGTGAATTTCGTGATGGATCTGTTCCACCAACGCGTCGAGCAGTCTCAGGTGATGATGGGCGACCCAGATCTCGTCTGCGAAGCTCTTCAAGATTCAACCTTTCGTGTTTTTGAAGGTAATAGTAGCCATAATATCAATAATCGTGATGTGGGTATTGAGATGTTGGACCTTGATTTAGGGTTAGGGTTTGGGTCTAGGTTTGAGGTTGAAAGGAATTTTTTTGATCGGGCCCATAACGAGACTTGTCGTGTTGTTGATCTTGATGATGATGAGGATGAGGATGATGATGATGATTTTTTTGTGGGAAGGAGGGTTTCGAGGGCTCAATCTGGTGAGGCACGGTCTACGGTAAGTGCTGTGGAATTTGAGGGTTGCGTTCGTGTTGTTGGGTTTGGGTCTGATTCGGAGGAGGATGAGAACGACCTCGTGTTGGGGATCGATTTGCATTCGATGAATGGTGATGATTGTTGTTTTGGAGAATTGGATGGTATACATGAGGTTCAGATAGAGGTTGGTAATGACAATGATGACAATGATACGAGCATGAGGCTCAGAAATCTTTGTTGGGATTCACTTCAATTGGAGGATCACAGGGAAGTTAATGAAGATTTCGAGTGGGAGGAAGTGGAGGAAGTTGATGGTCGCGTTGACGAGAGAGAGGTCTTGAGCATGTTTATCGATGATGATGCTGAAGAGGATGAGAGGTTGGTGCCCGTTTTTGGCCCCCCGGTAGAGGAAGCGGGTGTGGTGAGAGTTGTAGGGTTGGAGAATTTGGAGTGGGAAGTGTTGTTGACTGCTAATAATTTGGAGATGAATCTTGGATTGGATAGTGATGCTGAACCTTACTTTGGTGATCATGAGGATTACATTTATAATACAGATGCTGAGTATGAAATGTTGTTTGGGCAATTTAATGATTATGATATAACGGGTAAGCCTCCAGCTTCCAAATCTGTTGTTAAGAATTTGTCCTCAGTGGTTATGACCCAGGAAGATGTGGAGGGTAAAAATGCGCTTTGTGCGGTTTGTAAGGATGATATTGGTGTTGGGGAGCAAGCTAAGCAGCTACCATGTGCCCATCGGTACCATGGTGACTGCATTGTGCCATGGCTGGGGATTAGGAATACATGCCCCGTTTGCCGGTATGAATTGCCCACAGATGATGCTGAGTATGAGCGTAGGAAGGCACAAAGAGCTGCTCATGGTGCCTGATGGTAAGTTATGGTCAGATATGATTTTGGAAAAACAAAAAAATCCTTGAGCATTAGTTGTTAAAAATGTAGATATTGTTTTGGAAGGAGTCCATCTCTCTGTCAAGATAATGACATTCTTGATTGTTTTATGTGTTTTGATGAGCATAAGAATTTTATTACTGGGTTGTGTATTATTTTGAGTTTTCCACATTACTTAAACAATTTTAATAAGTTATGCACTGCTTGTGCTTGTGCCTTCAAACTGATGCCAATTTGGTACGACTGTAGAATATACTAAATTTGTTCAAATTTTGGTTGGTTAAGTTTTTTCCTCTGGTACCTTAATTCTGAAGGTTGAGCCACAATCTGGATAATTTTGTTTATTGTGTGTACACATTGTCTCCTGCAAGTGGTTTAAGTTGGTGGAAAACTGGCAATACTTTAGGCAGTGTTACTGTATGCTTGTGAACCAGAGAATATTTAGGGTGTCAGTTTTTGTAGCAGACTTTGAGATTATGTTGTCTTGATGACATTTTCTTTGTAAATCTCATTTTATTTTGGATCTGGTTATTAGATATGAATTAAATAGAACCTTTTTGCAGCCTCTGTGGTGAATGAGGCATCATAATAGATCAATAGATGGGAATATCATAATTGTTTCTATATTCTAGAATGTTGTGAACTACTGATTTAATTGTTTCTGTTATAGCCAGACCAATAATCCCAACTCTGAGGAGTAGGAACTAATATGGATAATTATGTCTTTATGCAGCATGAGTAATTGCGTTTTAGGGGTAATGAAGTTGACATACGATAAATTTGCCGATTTTTTTTTTTGTTCTGGTGGGGAGGAATGTGAGTTTTGCTGATGAAGTTGGCGTATGTTAATTGCTGAGGTTTTTTCACTGTTCTGATGGGCATAGGCATAGTTGTTAATATTGTATAGGCGCAATTCGTATGGTGTACAAAAAGTTCCGCAAAAAGTTCCGCAGCGTGGTTTTGAAAATTGGACTGGATGGTTGAACCAGGTGAACTGGAAACTGGTCATGGTCATCAATCCGGCTTTAAAAATCAATAAAACCGGAAATTTGATTTTTGCAGGGAATAGCAGTCAAACCTCCTGGTTTTTGGAACTCGACATGGGATTACCGGTCGGATATTTCTTTTGACTTATCTTTATAAAATGGGTGGGTGATAACTGACTTTTTTTCTTCGCTGCTTGAAGTCCAAGCCCTCAATTTCATTCATTGGACTCCATTCTTTCGTTGCAGACAACTCATCATCACAAGATCTGTCTTTAAATTTGGTTGGATGGGAGTCTAATATCTCTGATTTGATTTGAAGAAGACATACTGAGGGAGGAGAAAGAGAAACGGAGAGTGAGAGAAAACTGAAAATAAAGATTTTTTTTTTTTTTGTGCGGAGAAATTGAAAATAAAGACCTGAAAGAAAGACTAGGTGGGTAACTAGGGAAGAACGCCTAATGGGGGCTAGATGCACTTTGGGAAGTAGGGTGGGTTTAAAAAAAATATACCATTAAATAAGCCTAAGTTCTCTTGGTACTTGGTTGCCATGTAGGATAGTGTACTTGGTTGTTTTTGTTTTGTTTTGTTTTTTATTTAGTTCTCTTGAGGTGTTTTTTTTTTTTTTTTAAATAAAAAAATTATTGGGCATTGGCATTGCACAAACTCTGAACTTTAAGGTTTTTTATTTAATATATGAAAGTCTTAATTTTTGTTTTTCTGAAAAGAAAAGGTTCTCTCAGTTTAAATTTTTAAGAATTACTTTTTAATTATAATAGTACAATAATTTTTTGAAATATTGCTATGTTTTATAATTTTGTTAAACATTTGAAATAATACTAGTCTTGGAAAATTGGTAATTTCATATGTTTCTTTAATTTATTTTCGTATTAAATTAATTATTAAAATAACTATGACATCATCACAACTCAACCTCTCTCAACAACCATGAATCTCTATTTTTTTGGGTTCCTTAAATGGTTCGGGTTTTAAAACCATGACCATAAGTACTCATGATCATTCGATACATAGGTGCATATCGTATTATAGAATCATACAATATATAAACATGTGGGTTGAAAATGAGTTTTTTGAATAAAAATGTGGTTTTATTTGATTTAAACAAAGTTGCTAAATTTTTTTTAACACTATTTATTTGGAAACTTAATTGAATCTAATAAAAACATGTATATGAGTTCTTTCCACCCCTTCTCTTTCTCCTACAAAATTTTCTCCTACAAAATTTGTGTTGTGCACTTGACACTTCACTTCTATATTTGCAATATATATATATATATATATATATATATATATATATATATAACCTATGAATAATGTATTAAAATGAAAATGTAATTAGTTTTTATTTTGTTATTATTGTTATTAGTCTAAGAGCTAAAATGCCAAGAAAAAATATAAAGAAAAAATTATTAGAATTAAAAATAGATAAAAAAGACTAAGAAGATGAAGAAAATGTCAGTGAAAAATATAATTTTTTAAGATGATGAACATGATGATAACATTGACCTAGATAAAATTGATTATTACTAATTATGAAAACAAATTATTATTTTGGCTCATATATCTTGTATTATCACTTTTTAGTTTAATCAATTTGAATGTGTATAAACATATGTTAATTTAAATTATTTAGTTAGCTTTGTTAAATATTATTACATAATTAATGATTAAATTGGTCATCTATTCAATATATTTTGAAATTTATAATGAACATACTATTTTATATATGTATATCAATAGATTTTTAATAATTTTATTTAGTATTTGTGTATCATATGATACACAATACCAAAAAAAAAAAAAAAAAATCGATTCTAATTGGAAGCAAATAGGGAATTTAGGCCAGAGAAGTCAAGGGAAAAGTTTAAGAGTCATCAACCTTAATAACTAGAATCTTTATCTCAGACAGTTGCATTGTAATAATAGTACTTGATTACCTATTTGTTTGTTTGTTTGTTTTTTTGTTGTTGTTGTTGTTGATAAACACACACACGCACATATATAGGAGAAGTGGGATGAGATAAAGAAATACACTCACACGCTAACACCAAAACTGCATGTGGCAGTTATTGTCGCGGAGCAAGTGTTAAACCACTTCTCAATATTACACCTTACCGATGTGGGATGACTCGACAAAACTGAATATCTTTTTTTATTTGATAAACACACCTTACCAATACATGTGATTGGTGTGCACATGATTGCATATGCGCAAAAGGGTCAAAAAATTGTTACCATATACTTTATTCAATAGTTTGGTCAGCCAAAGGAAAATATGTTTCAATGTTTACTTAGGCTGTTAGACACAAATTAAAATTACCTCTCTTAGCTCTCCCTTTCTTTATATGAATATCTTCAATCTTTTTCTGGGAATAGGTTTAACCCTCTGAATGCAAAGGGCTTTTCTGTGGAATTCTCTGGAATTAGACTGTCTGGATTTAGTTCATCAGGACCTGGGAGGTCTATGAGGTTCTAGTAAGATGGTTCAGGGATTTTTGGGGGGAGATGAGTTAGGGATTTTGGTGGTCACGTACCTCAATTTTAATTTGAGTTTATTTATTTATTTTTTAATTGACATGGTGGTACAGTTGGCATATGATGTGATATAAAAAATAATTTTTTATTGTTTCGTTTGACATATCAACTTTTTTCATTTAAGAGATAATAGTATGAACTAAATTAATACGACATTAAAAAAGTTATGGACCAAATTAAAATATGATGTAAATAATAAAGACTAACTTTGTAATTTTCTCATAAAATAATAAAACATTAAAAAAATAAAAATTTATAATTAATTTTTGAAATATAAAAGTATGAATTTACTTTATATATTCACTTTTAGAGATAGCTAATCAAAATATATAATATAATAAAATATTATAAATACTAGTTATAATATAAAATAAAAGCAGCAACTAAAGTTTATTTAATTTAGCAGTATGTAATTATATTAATTTTACTTCAAATATTTCCTAAAAGAAAAAAGTTTCCTTCAAATATATTTAGTTTCCATTTAAGAGCATCAACACGCAAGCATGACCTAAAAGTTAGACTTTAACTTAGATATGTGCACCTTATTCAAGAAGTTTCTGCACCTAGTATTAGTTTCGTTCAATATTTCAATAATTTTCATTAAGTGATTGAACCCAATCGGTTTTGCTCGAACCATATGATTCAATTGCGAGTCCAGCAGTTCAAAAAATTTCTTTGAAACCCAATTCAGCATGATTAAAAATTGAATTTCAATTTGGTTTATGGTTAATCCGGTCGAACCGGCTAGTCTAAATCTAAAAACCTTGCAAACAATTTCAAAATTCATGTGACATTAGAAATCACTTTTTTTTTTTTTCCAATTCATCAACCAAGGTACATTTCCAATTTATCAACCAAGGCACATCAGGTTCTAAGCCTAATATGTGCACCTTATTCATGAAGTTTGTGTGGCATTTGTTATTAGTTTTCTCCAATATTTTAATAATTTTCATGAGGTGATTAAACCCTATTGGTTCTACCTGAACCGTACGGTCCAACTACGGGTCAAGTGATTCACAAAATTTCTTTGAAATTCGGCTCTGCATGATTAAAAAACCAGATTTCAATTTGGTTCACGATTAACCCGTTCGGTCTAGATTTGAAAACTTTGATGACATTTTTAGAATTTATGTGACATTGAAAACCACACAAAGGGTATTTTCACTTATAGTATTCTATTTTATAAACAAAATCGAAAGACAAAGTCATGTGTAGTGAAGTATCATACTATAAGTGTTCACATGCTTGAAATTACATGATATAGCGATTGATATAGATACATATGTTTCATGCTTACTAAAAATGCAAATATTGTTTTGATAAAATAAAAATGCAAAAATCCTTCAATTTTTTTTTTTATATATTTTTTTATATTCTTGATTGTGTATTATTAATTTTTTTTTCCTTTGTTGGACTTTGTTTCAGTTTTTGCAAAAGCAACTAAATTTAAGCAAGAATAATATATATATAAATTTTTTTTTCTCATACAAACCTTAGAAAAATAACTTCAAAATTTCATGATACTTAAATAATTAATATATAGCTAAGAGTGCTTAATAAGAATAAGAATGCCACAACCATAAACAATTTTATAATATTTTTACAAATTGTTGATGTGGCCAACTTCTTACTAGTTGTCATTGTCCACCACTAACATCACTTTTCATTTACCAATAACCACTCACTACATCAACAGTTGTAAAAAAATTTGTAAAAAAGTTTGCATTTCTTGCATTACTCAATAGGAACCCACGTTTTTAATGGTGATGTTTATGCTTCAAATCTCTTCGCTTAGCTATTGAATTGTCAAAAAGAAGAAGAAGAAGGTAGAAATCAAAGTTTTATGCTCAATCAAATACCGTAGAATTTTTATGAAAACATCCCATTAGATAATAATATATCATTAGATACCGAAAACAAATGACAAATTATTAGGAAGTATAGAACTTAATTGGTTGGTAAAAAAAAAAAAAAAAAAAACGTATTTGAAGATGCAAGCAAGCTGATGTGTGGTAGTTAAGATAGTTCACTTATCATTTACCGAGAATATCATACCTCCTTTCTTCCTTCCTCGAATCTTTATAAGAATGAAATTGCAGCTTAATTATATGGACTTGGAAATATTGTGATAGCTAATTTTGTACAATCCTCATTTCTTCCTTCTTTAAATCTATATATAAGAACGAAATAGTAGCTTATATGACCTTGGAAACATTGTAATTAATTTCAGATTTTGTTAGAAAATATATAGAAATTGTACAATTGTTTTCATCAATCAAGTATAGGAAGTTACATTGTGAGCATCGTTTCTAATTAAATTTATTTGGCTAATTTTAATTTTAATCCATTGATGTTGTGATATTTGCATTAAGATTATTATAATAGTGTGCATTTATGGGATTAGTGGAACGTCTGGCTTATTAAGTGTCACAGCCTGAACCCAACCATAAAGATAGACAAGTGACAATGACCACACACTTATAAAGATTTCACCCTACAAGTGTGCAATGCCTCTTAACAACTAAAAAGTTATCCTCAAAAATAAAATCATCAATAAATCCAAAAATATTCTCAATAATACAGCTGTTAAAAGATTTCCAAAGTACCAATAGAAATTCAAACCTCACGACCATTAAACAAAAGATATACTATTTGCAAGATCATATTATTTCAAAAATTATAAATCTCCTTTTATGCATACACCTTTAGCAAAAGTCCCAAAACTTACTATTTTTCATAATATGAAACTAGAGGGGGAAAAGGGGGTGAGTTGACAACTCAATAAGTAACAATCAACCTAGAGAAAATAAAAAACCCAACCCAAACCTAGAAATCAAAACCCAGGCAAGAGAAGCCAACTTAGAGAAATTCAAAAAACCAAAGGACAGAAACCACAATCCAAACCTACAGAGAATCAAATAGCGAAAATGAGTCCATAAACCCTAAATCTATGAAACTGAACGAAGAGAGAGAAAATACTAAACCAGTAGCAACACCACCACCACTCCATCATCCACCATCACCACATCCATCACAAGGTCAGTGTGAAATTAAAAAGGAAAAAAAAACTTTGACTCACCATCAGATGCACAAGATCAATGGCAGATCAAAGGAGGTAGAGTGGGGTTTGAGCGAGAATCAACCTAAGGACAGTGAATGCAATGATGACCACAAGTCAATGGCGAAGGCAATGCGATCAACTTGACAGTGGTGGCGGTAAGAAGAGGGCTAGGTTTAGGGATTTGAGAGAGAGAGGAGAACGTGAATCTGAAACTGAAGCATGAAACCCATCCTTTTTCCTTTTAAACTTCTCACGGGTTGGGTCAGTTTCTACGGGTTAGTAAATATGGAACCTGAACTGAATTGAAAACCCGAACTTTTAACTCTAAGAGACCCACACCCGACCTGTCTGGGCATTCTGATTCGCTCGTGGGCCTTCAGGTCGGACGTGTGGTTCGGGTCTTTCGGGTTGTTGGATAGCCTTACCCCCATTAATTGGGCCCAGAAACACGATAGGCTCAGGATGCCCCAGATGAAACTAGTTTCAGTACTAATGGATAATCCCCATTGGCTAGGTATCAGAGATCAAAATATAGTCAGATTATCCAAAATCAGATATATTAAATCATAGTTCAAATAAATATATATCTCATTCAAAATACATATATAAAATCATATATATAGTAGTCAAATACATTTATGATGATTTTTTATTTGTTACTTTAAATCAATGTACCTTAAAAAATTGACATAAAATTGTAACAATTGTAAACAATATTTAGTAGATATAGTAATATAAGTAAAATAAAACTAATTAGGAGAATGGTTGCTTACATTACATGCTTATAAGAACTAAAAACTCTCCTCTAAAATTTTATCTCCAATTTTACAATGTTTACACCCACACCTTAAAGTGGTAAAACTTGAACAATACAATTTGTACTTCTTAAATACAAAATCAAGCCTCTTTTTTTTTTTTTTTTTTTTTTTTTTTTTTTTTTTTTTGAGAAAAGGTAAGTGAAATATTATTAAAGAAGAGTAAAATTAGATTGGAATATATCATCCAAATTACTAGGTAGTTCTTCTACCTAAACAACAGTATCTACAAATGAAATTTCTCTTTTAGCTAAGGCATGAGCCAACCTGTTACCGTCTCGTCTGACATGCAAGAATTGACACAGCTGAAGTGACTCCCCAAGCCTCCTGGTTTCCTCAATCACCTGACCAAACAATGTTTTGCATTGACCTGATTCGCCCAAAGCGTGTATCACCCTAAGGGATTCCTCTTCAATAATCACATTTGTCAAGCTAAGCTCTTGTGCAAAGACCACAGTTCGCCTCACTGCTAATGCTTTAGCCATCTCATCTGATTCGGACAAAGGAATACGCTGACTCAGCGCAGCAATGACACAACCCTCATGGTCCCAAAACACCACCCTAATGCCTGTACAATCCAAGTCGACAAACATAGCAGCATCCATATTCGCCTTATAGCATCCAAGCTAAGAAGGACACCAGCGAGCACAAGAACGAGGAATCGACACTAGCAAGTTTGAGTCATGCACCTCAAAAAACTCTCTAACCAACTCCTTTGCACGACCACCAATTTCCTGAAGCTGCCAACAATGTTGATTTTCCCTTAATCAGTTACGCCTCTACGGTAATCCCCAAGCGATCGTAGTAAACAAAGCAACCCTATAGCTCGACCCTTCATTCAGCAGTACCTCCACCAGATCATAAAAGGAACAAAATTTCTTTCGGCGTAAAAATTAGAAGCCTAGGTCAGACCACCAAATCAAGTGTGCCTTATCACATAACCAAAGGCAATGCAAGATAGTCTCGAGGTGATCATCACAGCAGTCGCAGGTAACATTCACTAGTACATGTCGTGCATTCAAGTTCTGTTTCGTGGGCAGGGAATCTTTAACAGCTCGCCAAAGAAAATGCCGAATTCTATTGCGAACTCGAATCTTCCAAAACTTTTTAGAATCACCCGAAGATGATGAACTTGGCAGGCCCTGACCATCCTCCTCAACTAACACACGATAAGCACTATGCACACTATACTCACCATCTGTGGTATGGGGCCAAATCAAAATATCTTCACTCCAAGACTTGGGCACCTGTATTTGATGGACCACCTCGGCCTCTTAAGGCAAGAAACAACTCTCTAGTTTACTGAGATCCTATACTCTTGTATTAGTAGGAAAGAACAAATCACAAACTTGGACCAGCATCGAGGCATCTCTAGGGGAATTAATTCTACTGTATGAAGGATCAGGAAACCACTAGTGCTTCCACAGCCTTAATAATAACTTCTTTGTCTTTGGCTGGTCGGAATGTACTCATTCAGGCTTCCACAGCGGCCATTACATCTTATGTCATGCAGTGTACCTTATTACCAGGGAAAATTTTGGATGGTATAGATAGAGTTAAGTGTAATTTTCTTTGGGGCACTTTAGAATTAGCAAGGAAATTACATTGGGTCGGGTGGCAGAAGGTTACCAAGACAAAGGAAGAAGGGGATCTAGGCCTTCAATCAGCTAGGGGGAGAAATATAGCCATGCTATCCAAGCTCAATTGGAGACTTCATACCGAGAATGATGCTCCTTGGTCTCAAGCCTTACGATCAAAATACTGTAACAATAGAAGGGTGAATGCGACAAATGTAGAGAAGTTGCCCTGCTCATGGGTTTGGGCTGCAATTAAAAAAGGAAGAGAAGTGTTTACTAAAGGAAGTGTTTGGATGGTAGGGAGGAGCAGTACTCTAAGCTTTTGGCATGGTAAGTGGTTAAAGGAAGGCCCTTTCAGACAGCTCATTCAGGGCCCCCTTAACTCGGGATGCAGCCAATTGGGAAACTAAGGATATTATGGTGGAATCGGGGTTGGATTGGAGCTGAATGCCTTTTGATTTTCCCACAAACATTAAGGAAAAGCTTCAAGCTACTCCTTTTTTCCTTACTAGAAGAGGTGGTGACAAGCTTGCTTGGGCTGAGAATTTGAAAGGCTGGTTTGAGCTTAAGAGTGCCTACAGAGTTGCAATGGGGGCTGATCCAATCTCTCCTTTCACAACGAGATGGCTATGGAAAGCTCCAACTTTGCCTCGCTTTAAAACCTTCATGTGGCAATGCGCTCACAATAGCATTGGAGTGAAGGAATGTCTTGCTAGGAGAGGTGTGATGGAAGATGTGGTTTGTCCCATTTGTAGAAGGGAAGCTGAATCCATTTTACATGCTCTCAGGGATTGCCCCTGGGCTCAATCGGTGTGGAGCCAGCTTGGTGTGCAGCTGAGTAATCACGGTATCTGGATGTCTAATTTGCATGAATGGCTAGATATGAATGGTAGGACAAACACCAATCACATTGCTGGGAAACCTCCTTGGACAGTTATTTTTCCTATTGCCATTTGGAGCATATGGAAGAGTAGGAATGGTTTAATTTTCAATAAGAGAAATCAGAATCCAAATTTGGCGTCTAATATTTTAAAGCAAGCTCTAGAATATGTGTTTTGTGTTGCTGCTCCAAGGGGTTTGACACGCCAAGTATCAAGAGGGTGCGTTGGGAGAAACCACCTCATGGCTAGGTAAAACTTAACACGGATAGGGCTGTTGATGGAGACCCGGGGCTGGCAAGTTGTGGGGGTTTGCTTAGGGATGAGCACGGTAACTGGCTTGCTGGATTTGCAAGGAGAATTGGGACAACTACCAGCTTTGTGGCGGAGTTATGGGGCCTTAGAGATGGTCTCTCATTATGCTATAATCTCAATATTCCTTCCCTCATTGTTACGCTTGATGCCAAAGCAATTGTTGATATATTGCAGAATTCTAAGAATAATATAATTTCTCCTATCTTGGATGATTGCAGGCAGATGTTGGGGATGTTCCAACAAGTTCAAGTTAAGCACTGCTACAGACAAGCTAATCGTTGTGCGGACATGCTAGCCAGAGTAGAAACTGTGTAGGTTTTAAACTTTGTTTGTTTTGATAATCCTCCTGAGGATATTAGGAGTGTTTTGGATGAGGATTGTAATGGCAGATTCTTTAATAGGATCTGTAATGAGCTTGATGCTCTCCCTTAGTTTTTAATGAATCGTCTTTCTACCAAAAAAAAAAAAATGCCACATGCACTAGAATTTTATTTCCTTTTATTTGTTTGCTAAGATAACTAAGGAAAATGTTTGGTTTTCATTGTTCATGTACTGCAAGTACATGGTTACATTTTTTGAAGTGGGTTTTTGGCCATTACTTCAGTTCAGAACTCTTTGTTGAGTTTGTATGCAAATTCTGACATGGAGAATGCACAAAAAATGTTTGATGAAATGTGTGAAAAAGATGTGTATCTCTTGAAGTGTGATAATTAGTGGTTATGTGCAAAATGAGGAAGCTCAAGTTGGTTTGCAGGTGTTCAAAGAGATGGTTTTTGAGGTTGGCATTGAGCCAGATGGTATAACTATGGTGGGTCTTCTTAAAGCATGTGCTAGTTTAGGGGAGTTGAATATAGGAAGAATGATTCATGGGTTAGTGATCAGTAGAGATTTTGGTTTTGAAGTGTATATGGGGAATTCTTTAATTGATATGTATTCTAACTTATCAGGTTATTTGCTTGCATTGAGCATGTATGGATTGAGCAGTTGGAGCCTTTAAATTCATCAGGTTATTTGCTTGCATTGATCATGTATGCATAAGGTGGATCATTTATTGATGCTGTGAGGATAAGAAGGTTGGTGAAGGAGAGAGGTGTGAAGGTTGTTGTTGCTGGGTACAAAATTCATGGTAGTTAATGGTAGTTATTTGAAAACATAAAGAAAGAATAACAAAAGAATATTTAAATGAAGTGGTAAAGTAATAAAACCTTTGATGTTGGGTGTATTGTAAAGTGAGATGTGAAAATGAATAAAGTAACTTTTTGAAATGCTAAATGCTTAAATTTTTACAATCTTTGATGAGAATGCTCTTAGATATCTTTTTAAATTGGGTGTGTGCGGGAATACAAGTCCCTAGATTGTTGTCTTCCCCACTGGTAATTATATTTGATTTGTTCGTTAAATTGGTTTACTCTCTTGAATTGTTCTATCTTTTCTTTCATTTCTTTTAGCTCAGTTTCTTAATCAACGATCCAAATCTCTTATCTGTTTTTTAATCATTGCTTTATCTCTCATTTCAGGTCCCCAAATTGTCTCCTTCTCCCCTGCTAATTCTGGTAACTACATTTGAATTGGGTGTGTGCGGGAATACTGGTTCCTAGATTGTCGTCTTCCCCACTGGTAATTATGTTTGATTCATTCGTTAAATTGGTTTACTCTCTTGAATTGTTCTATCTTTTCTTTAATTTCTTTTAGCTCATTTGAATTATTCTTTCTATTTGGGTTTTCTTAAATTTCTCTTTATCTTTTTTGCTTTGGCATATTCTTTCCTTTTTCTTGTTAAATGAGCTTTTTTTTTGGGCAATGTGAAGCGCTCAGAAATATGTCTGGGTTTCCATCAGCTTTAAAATGTTTGGCAATTTTTTTTAATGTCTCAAAATGTGTGATAGATAACTATTTCAGAGTTCTCCTTATAAGTAGTACTCATGCTTTGGTGTTTGTAGTTTATGGACGCAGACAGTAATTTTTCATGTTAGTGACTTGGTTCAATTGGATGTTTGTTACTATGAGAAACTGAATTTGTGATTGAAATCGGAAATCTATCTTTCATTGAAGTAATTTGTACATATATATACTACAAGACCCAAAACAGAGCTGTAACTAATTTAACTAAACTCTACACGTGTGAACACACACTAATAGACTTAAAAGACACACACGTGAGCCACTAATCTAGCTTTAGTTATATACAAAACTACAAGTAGTTCTCAGTACAACTCTAACTATGCTACACCTTTATTCTGTCGTTTAGATGAATTTGTACTACTCTTGATTTTCTTCAGCTGTGTAATACAAGATTCAGTTCATTGACAATCATTTAACTCTTCAATCTTCATATTTGTTACTCTGCTACTTGCTGTTGTATCATCAAATTGCTTTGCTTGTTCTAATGCATGCTTGTGCTGCCCTGGTGCACTATCTGCTGCACTGTGTTGCAGCTTGAGCTGCACTGGAGTAGCATCTGATGCACCTACTGCAGAAGTGGTTTTACCATCAAGCCTTTTACAGTTATCGTGTTTGTTTGTTGCTTTGTTACTATGTTTGTTTGACGTGTTAGCTCAAATGGATATTTGTCGATATGTTTGTTTGTTAATTTGTTATGAATTTAAGAGTTTTTAGGTCTTGATTACTTGTTGAACAAGTGTTGCATGTGCTTTATGTTGTGGGGGTTATGGCAGAAAAAGCTTAACTGGGGTAGTTGTTTTAGCTTTAGAGGACAAGCTGAGAAGGAGTTTAAGGTTGAAGTTAAATCAATTTGACATGTTTGGTATAAGAATTGAGTGAGGTTGCTTGGTGATTGTGTAGAAGGAGCTCACAGGTGTTTTGATCTTAGTTTACATCTTGTCCCATCTGCATTGTTTATGTATAACCTTGAAGGTTAGAGTTTTTCTCCACTTGCTTAAAATATTATAGTCTACAGTGTTTTCATTTTTTTAATTTGACTTGATAACATTGTTTTATTTTTCATGAAACAAAGGAAAAATAAAAAATAAAAA
Source organism: Castanea sativa (assembly GCF_040712315.1). NCBI lineage: Eukaryota > Viridiplantae > Streptophyta > Magnoliopsida > Fagales > Fagaceae > Castanea > Castanea sativa. Next base: position 33,014,372 of record NC_134016.1, on the reverse strand, counting down.
TGATGCCTTACATGGGTGTATTGATGTAATACAGTATGGCACCCACAATAAAAGAAAGGTTGAAGCAGATTCAGGAAATTCAACATAATGTGAGGAGACTTCAATCAGAAAACGAGAGTTTTGAGAAAAAGCAGCACAATGTCAGCAAGTAGCAGTGACATGGGTGCAAGAAGTTTGTTTGACACTTATTAGTTTCCTCCAATATTTCAATAATTTTCATTAAGAGCCATGTACTTCAACTGGTTGGCACTTGGTGTTTCCACCGGAGGCATCCATTATTTAAATTGTCTCACCCCCAACTATCGATCGATGGATAAAAAAAATATTTCAATAATTCTTCTTTAAAAAATTATAATCTTTAGTATTCTATTTTATAAACAAAATTGAAAGACAAAGTCATGTGTAGTGAAGTATCATACTATAAGTGTTCATATGCTTGAAATTACATGATATAGTGATTGATATAGATACATATGTTTCATGCTTACTAAAAATGCAAATATTGTTTTGATAAAATAAAAATGCAAAAATCCTTCAATTATTTTTTTATATTCTTGATTGTGTATTATTAATTTTTTTCTTCTTTTGTTGGACTTTGTTTTAGTTTTTGCAAAAGCAACAAAATTTAAGCAAAAATAATATATATAAAATTTTCTCATATAAACCTTAGAAAAATAACTTCAAAATTTCATGATACTTAAATAATTAATATATAGCTAAGAGCGCTTAATAAGAACAAGTAATGCTACAGCCACAAACAATTTCATAATATTTTTACAAATTGTTAATGTGGCCAACTTCTTACTAGTTGTCATTAGGCCTACCACTAACGTCACTTTTTTAAAAGTGATGTTTAAACTTCAAATCTCTTCACTTAACTATTGAATTGTCAAAAAGAAGAAGAAAGAATGTAGAAATCAAAGTTCTATGCTCAATCAAATACCATAGAATTATTATGAAAACATCCATTAGATAATAATATATCATTAGATACCGAAAACAAATGACAAATTATTAGGAAGTATAGAACTTAATTGGTTGGTGAAAAAATAAAAAAAAAAAAAACGTATTTGAAGATGCAAGCAAGCTGATGTGTGGTAGTTAAGATAGTTCACTTATCATTTACCGAGAATATCATACCTCCTTTCTTCCTTCCTCGAATCTTTATAAGAATGAAATTGCAGCTTAATTATATGGACTTGGAAATATTGTGATAGCTAATTTTGTACAATCCTCATTTCTTCCTTCTTTAAATCTATATATAAGAACGAAATAGTAGCTTATATGACCTTGGAAACATTGTAATTAATTTCAGATTTTGTTAGAAAATATATAGAAATTGTACAATTGTTTTCATCAATCAAGTATAGGAAGTTACATTGTGAGCATCGTTTCTAATTAAATTTATTTGGCTAATTTTAATTTTAATCCATTGATGTTGTGATATTTGCATTAAGATTATTATAATAGTGTGCATTTATGGGATTAGTGTAACGTCTAGCTTATTAAGTGTCACAACCCGAACCTAACCATAAAGATAGGCACGTGACAATGACTGCACGCTTATAAAGATTTCACCCTACAAGTGTGCAAGGCTTCTTTGCAACTAAAAAGTTATCCTTAAAAAAAATTTCATCAATAAATCCAAAAATATTCTCAATAATGTAATTGTTAAAAGATCTCCAAAGTACCAATAGATCAACAATTCAAACCTCATAACCATTAAACAAAAGATATACTATTTACAAGATCATCTTATTTCAAAAATTATTAATCTCCTTTCATGCATACACCTTCAGCAAAAGTCCCAAAACTTACTATTCTTCATAATATGAAACTAGAGGGGGAGAAGGGGGTGAGTTGACAACTCAATAAGTAACCAAAGTCCTAATAAGTTGGATCAAGCAAATAGATCAGTAAAATAGTAAATTGTACATTGGTCAAATATTTTATTCTTAAAAATATATCATAATTGATGAGAAGATAATCAATTTTTCATATATCAAAAGCTATAACTTAAAATGGGTTCCAAAAACATAAGTTTCGTGGACTTATAATAGTTCAAATACTCAAACAAAATTCATATTCTTAACAATCCTTTATGACTATGGTTACGCTATATTCCTGTAACTGGGTATCAGATTTAGATAAAACTAATTTCATGCTAATGTATATCCCCCATTAATTGGGTCCAGAAACACGATAGGCTCAGGGTGCCCTAGATGAAACTAGTTTCGGTACTAATGAATAACCCACATTGGCTGGGTATTAAAGATCAAAATATAGTCAGATTGTCCAAAATCAGATATATTAAATCATAGTTCAAATAAATATATATCTCATTCAAAATACATATAGAAAATCGTATATATAGTAGTCAAATACATTTATGATGATTTGTTATTTGTTACTTTAAATCAATGTAGCTTAAACAATTGACATAAAATTGTAACAATTGTAAACAATATTTAGTAGATACAGTAATATAAGTAAAATAAAACTAATTAGGAAAAAGGTTACTTACATTACATGCTTATAAGAACTGAAAACTCCCCACTAAAATTTTATCTCCAATTTTACAATGTTTCCAACCACACCTTAAAGTGGTAAGTGAAATATTATTAAAGAAGAGTAAAATTAAATTGGAATACATCATCTAAATTACTAGGTAGTTCTTCTACCCAAACAATAGTATCTGCAGATGAAACTACTCTTCTAGCTAAGGCATGAGCCAACCTGTTACTGTCTCGTCTGACATGCAAGAACTGACATAACCGAAGTGACTCCCCAAGCCTCCAGGTTTCCTTAATCACCTGACCAAACAATGTTTTGCACTAGCCTGATTCAACCAAATCGTGTATCACCCTAAGGGATTCCCCTTCAATAATCACATTTGTCAAGCTAAGCTCCTGTGCAAAGACCACTGCTCGCCTCACTACTAATGCTTTAGCCATCTCAACTGATTGGGACAAGGGAATATGCTGACTCAGTGCAGCAATGACACAAACCTCATGGTCCCGAAACACCACCCTAATGCCTGTACAATCCAAGTCGACAAACATAACAACATCCACATTTGCCTTATTGCATCCAAGCTGAGAAGGACACTAGCAAGCACAAGGATGAGGAATCGACACTGGCAAGTTTGAGTCATGCACCTCAAAAAACTCTCTAACCAACTCCTTTGCACGACCACCAATTTCCAGAAGCTACCAACAATGTTGATTTTCCCTTAATCGGTTACGCCTCTACCGTAATCCCCAAGCGATCGTATCAAACAAAGCAACCCTATAGCTCGACCCTTCATTGAGCAGTACCTCCATCAGATCATAAAAGGAACAAAATTTCTTCTAGCATAAAAATTGGAAGCCCAGGTCAGAGCACCAAATCGAGTGTGCCTTATCACATAACCAAAGGCAGTGCAAGATAGTCTCGGGGTGATCATCACAACGATCGCAGGTAACATTCACCAGTACATGTTGTGCATTCAAGTTTTGTTTCGTGGGCAGGGAATCTTTAATAGGTCGCCAAAGAAAATTCCGAATTCTATTGGGAACTCGAATCTTCCAAAGTTTCTTCCAAAACTTTTTAGAATCACCTGAAAATGATGAACTTGGTAGGACCTGACCATCCTCCTCAACTAACACACGATAAGCACTATGCACACTATACTCACCATCCGTGGTATGAGGCCAAATCAAAATATCTTCACTCTAAGTCTCGGGCACCTGTATTTGATGGACTACATTGGCCTCCCAAGGCAAGAAACAACTCTCTAGTTTACTGGGATCCTATACTCTTGTATTAGTAAGAAAGAACAAATCACAAACTCGTGCCAGCATCGAGGCATCTCTAGGGGAATTAATTCTACTGTATGAAGGATTAGGCAACCACCGGTGCTTCCACACATCAATTTTCTGACCATCTCCAACCTTGCAAATAGCTCATTTGTTAATAACATCCCTAGCTTGCAGAATGCTCCTCCATTCATAAGAACATTTTTGGATGAACCTGAGCTTCGAGAATACAACCATTTGGAAAATATTTGGCGCTAAAGACTCTATATAAGAGAGTATCTTTGTCATTAACAAATCTCCAAACCTGCTTAGCTAACAAAGCGTTATTAAACTTTTGAAAAACCCAAAACCCCATACCTCCAATGGATTTTGAAGAACACAAAGACCGCCAATTGATTCGATGGATTTTCTTGGACTCACCATTACCCCACCAAAATTTACGAATCATTGCCTTAATATCTTTACACAGTCCGACCGGTAACTTGAAGATACTCATTGAATTTGCAGGGATAGATTGAACCACAGCCTTAATCATAGCTTCTTTACCTACTTGCGATAGGAGCTTCTCTTTCCATCCCTACATTCTTTTCCAAATTTGTTCATTTATTTGAGTAAAGCAGGCTGTCTTATTCTTGCCAATAAAAGAAGGTAACCCCAAATACTTCTCATAATGCTAAATGGTCGGTACATTAAGCGCCACCATGATAGCTTCTTTGGTTTGCTCAGATGTGTTTTTGCTAAAGAAGAGTGTTGCTTTCTCCTTTTCTATCATTTGACCGAAAGCAGTCTCATAATAAGCTAATAACTCTTGAAATTTAGTGCATTCCTCCAAGGTAGATTTGCAAAGAACAAGTGAGTTAGTTTAGGCCCATTTCTACAGATTGAAAAACCCCAGACTTCTCCTCTAACAGCAACACCACTAAGCAAAGCATTCAACCATTCTACACAAAATAGGAATAGATACGGGGAGAGAGAATCCCCTTGCTTTATTCTTCTTGACGGCTTAATCAAGCCTTTAGGTTCACCATTCACAAGAATAGAATACGTAACTGTGGTAATGCATTCCATAATCAAAGTCACCCAAGAATCTTGGAAACCCATTTTAAGAAGGATTCTTTCAAGAAAAACCCACTCCACTCTATTATAAGCTTTACTCATATCCAGCTTCAGAACCATAAAACCAGTCTTGCCTGTACAGTTAGTCTAAATATGATGTAAAGATTCAAATGCTATCAAGATATTATCAATAATCAATCTATCAGCAGTGAAAACACTATGGGTTTCTGAAATTATAGAATTAAGCCAAGGTTTGAGACGGTTAATAATCACCTTACTAGCAATTTTATAGAGCACATTACATAGGCTTATAGGTCTAAATTCTGTCACTCTTTTTGGATTTTGAACTTTGGGAATCAAAGTAATAAAAGTATGATTCATAGACTTCATAATTGAACCTGAGTTTAAATTAGATAAAACAGCTTGAGTAATATCCATACCAACATCAGTCCAATAGGTTTGGAAAAATAAAGGGGCATACTATCCGGACTTGGAGCTTTAAGCGGAGCCATCTCCTTGATCGCAGCACCCACCTCCTCACTTGTGTAAGGACGAGCCAGATCAGCCCTCATCTCTTCATGAACCACGGTTTGAACCCCATCCAGCACACGCTTTAAATCTTGTGGAGTGGAAGAGGTAAAAAGCTGAGTGTAAAAGCTATTGAACAAATCTGAAACCACCTCCTCATTTTCCTGCCAAACACCATTCTCATCTCTCAACCCCTTAATAAAATTCCTCATTTTTCTCTGGGTAGCTGATCCATGGAAGAATTTAGTGTTTTGATCACCATTCTTTAGCCATTGAATTCGGGACCTATGCTGCCATATCTTTTCCTCTTTATCGAGAAGCACATTCAACTTATATTTTAAACGAGCCACCTCATCATAAACCCCAGTCCTTGCCGAAACCTCCTTTGCTCTCCAAAGCCTTTCTTTTATCTGCTTTATGATTTTCTTCACATTACCAAAATAGTCTCGATCCCAAGCTTTTAATCATTTCTTACATCTCTGAAGTTTCTTAGTTGCCTTGAACATGGGTGTACCATCAGGAGTACAGTCCCATGCCCTAGAAATTACTTCTCTACAATCCGGATCAAACACCCACATGGCCTCAAAACGAAACGGTTTCTCAAGAACCAAAACTATATATTTTTCAAAAGCTAATCATAAATAGGAATGTCTCTATAGGTAGTAATTTCCGTCATCCTTTACACTGGGTTGTGCTCTTTTTTTTTTTGTTGATGAAAAGATAAAAAATGGGTTGTGCCTTTTTCCCTGGGTTGGAACCAAAACACATAGGTGCACTGGAAAATAGAGTTAATCACCACTCACGCGTGAAATAAGGTTGTGGTACAAACTTCTAAAGCAAAAAATGCTTTTTTCTCTAACCATTCACAGCTGGTTTGATTGTTATGCTTATGCACTAAAGAGTGAGTATCCCAACTGATCAGATATGTATTTTTTCTTTTTGAAGTTTTTCTTGCTATATCCCTCCCAGGTCTCCCTTTGGTGCTAGAAATGAGATTAAAAAAAAAAAAGTTTTAGGTATTTTATATCTATTATAGTTGTGTTTAGTGTTGTTAATGCTTACAATGTGGTGTGTTAGTAACATTGTCAATACAATAGTTTTTTTTTGGTGGTTTATGTTGTCTAGTATAGATAAAAGGAATACAATTCCTCTATACCACATTTTGTGTTTCGTTTTATGTTCCACCAATCACAATTTGTCATGTGTTTTAAATTTTGGCTATTTTATAAGGAAAGTTAAACAAATACATGGCAAGTGAACATAAAATAGAACATAAAAAATAATATAGAGAATTTGTATTAAGATAAAAGGTCAATTAAAGTATACTGGTGTGGTGCAAAATAACAGATTGCGACTTGGACTACTTACTTTGACTGCATAGTCATCCACCTTTGTGGTGAAATCAGATTGATCCTTAAAGCTAGACTTGAAGCAAATATACAAGACGTGGGGTTTGGCCCACTTCCTTGACTCACTAGCTCACTGCATAGTCAAGGGCGATGATTTCACTTTTGTCTAAGATAATAAGCCATTATAGGGTGTCCTCAGTGAGCATTAGTGGTACAACAGTAATACCTTTCATCTCCCCCGAGTCGTGTTAGTGAGGTAACACTCATTTTAGCGGATTCTACTATGATCTCTAATGGTCAGTTTTGATAGAGGATGAGGGAGGGAGAGTAAAGGAGAATTGAGAAGAATTGGCTAGAAATTGGTTTAATGCTCATGTTAATAGACCATGGCCAAAGAACTAACAAGTATGCTCCAGTAGAAATTTTTAGTTCTCCACTTCTTTGGCAATAGGCATTTTGACACTGAGTCTTGAACCTTGATCATAATTAATAACGCCATGTTGGTCACTTCAAATTGCCCATTTGCCTGTGAGCGACCAGGAGAAGAGTAAGTCCATATAAAGTCGTTCATATTCTACCCGATTATTGTTACTAAGGGTTTTGTCTCTACTCACTTGGTGAAGTAGTTAATGGAAAGCCATTTTTTTTTCTTTTAAAATCACTATTTTTCGTCATGAAGCTGCAATGAAAAATGATACTCTAAGTCATATATAATTATCTTTTAAATTATATACACAATTAATATAATTTTAAAAGTAAAATCAAAGTTTTTTTATTAACTAAATTAAAGATTAGATTTTAGAGTATAATATTTATTTTTTGAGAACATCAAATGTATACATATAAATCAATTTAAGGTAATTTAAATGAAAAAATTTTCTTTTGTTTATGGATGACAAAGTAGAACATGTGTCAAACTTTCAACCATATAATTCACAATATCTTTTCTTTCAAAGTAATGCTACAAACACAACATTTTTCAAAATAGATAAGTGATTTTTTTTTTGTTCTTATCTGAACTATTACTAACATCACTTTATTATTTGTAGTTATCAGCTCTACATCTTGGTAGTCGGACATATTTTTGTGAAAATTGTGACTAGAGTTATTGTTTCTTCTAACAAGAAAAAAAAAAAAACCATGCATTTCTATATCCCTAGCAATCTTGTAGTATGTAAAATGAAAAATAAAAAGAGTTAGTTTTTGGAAAAGGAGGGAAAGGATTTTTTTACAAAATATTTTTGCTTATACATTTTGTGAACATATGTTTTAGGGGCTCTTAAAGTTAATGAATTATATATGGCAAACAAGTGAATATTATCTAGTTATGTAGCCAAGTGATTAACTTTGGTAAATTATGCAGATCTAGGTTAACACATATAAATCATATTATTGTAGAGTGCGGAAAATAAAGAACACAACAATATGATAATCCAGGAAAACCAAACCAGAAAAAAACTTGGGGAGGATTTAACCTAACTATCCTCAAGGTAAACTAAATCCACTATGAAAGAATTGAAGTTTACACAATAGCGACTTAGACCACTAACATCCTATTGTTACCTCGAGTAGGAAACTTACTACCACGAGTAGGAAACTTACTACCACGACCACGTGACAGCTCCAAGTCCACGAACTACTTCTTTCTTGGATTCCCAGCAAGCACAAGCACTCCCGCTTGTATATCTTTAAGCTCTTGAATCTACAACTAAATTGATCATCAAGCTCTTGACATCAATCGAGATCTTGATAACCCTAAGTGTATGTGAAGGCAAACACCTCTAGATCTCACAAAAGATTCACACACACAGCATAAAGAGCATCATTAAAACGTGGCTAGGGCTGAGTTGGAAAATTCTGCAGAAAAATAATTTGCACGTGCTTCGATCGATCGAGTCTAATTTTCAATCGATCGAGTCTAATTTTCAATCGATCGAGCCAGGCAGATTTACACAGTAAATCCTGCAGAACACTTGATTCCAACTTTACAACTTAAACATACTTTGAGCAAGTCTAAAATAAGACTAAACGTTTTGATCATGGTTTGCCAATATTACAAATTGAAGTTCTAATACATTTAAACCAAAAGTCTTAGAACCCAACAAACTCCCCCTTTGGCAATCCATGACAAAACACAAACTTAAACAAAATGCTAAAAGTTACAAACAAAACACCCTTTACAAAATCATAGCCCAATACAACAAATTCAACCTAACTACTATCCATCAGTTGCAAGTGTAGACAGCAGAACGACTGAATCAACCTGTATATTCCTGTAACACTTAACAAACACATAAACGCATGTGTGGAAAATACAAGTAATCGAATATAACTTCTTGATTTCACTTAACACAAAATATAGACATATATCATGAATTACCTCATAAATATAAATCAATAAATAAAGTGAAACAAGAAACATATATAATCAAAGTATCTCCCCCTATCATGGATAACCCATACACAATACATCATGAGCCAAAAAAATATAAATACAGAATGAAGCACCTAGATACAATCTAAAAACACCATAGCTCCAAAGCATCAAAATCTCCCCCTAACATCAAAAACTCCTCTCTACAATATATGTACTCCCCCTTTTTGTGATAAATTGCCAAAGGGCACTCACTCATCATCAAAAAGAGGTGGCGGTCTAATACTCTCCAAATCCGCTCGCAAAGCATGAAGCTCATCAAGCACGTCTACCAAAAGCTGACCATGGGCCGCCTGAACAATCATGACAATCTCCAACATACGACGAATGTCTGAATCATCCGAAGTAGAAGGTGGAGGAACAGCAGTAGCAGCAGCAGACGAATCGACAGACGCCTCATCAGAAGTATCACCTGTAGAGGAGGGAGGAGGAGGAGCGACACCAGAAGTCTCAACCCTAGGATGTTTAAAGCTGGCTTTCATCTGAGTAGCCCTCTGCCTAGGAAAGGTGGCATCTATAGGAGCAACAATATGGACAGGCTCAGACGCGGGAAAGTTTTCTAAACCCAAATGCAAAAGAATCCGATGTATAAAAACAAGAAAGAAAAGAGCATGAGAAACAGAACTACTCCAATGAATCTCAATCAAAGAACGAATGAAAAGGTAAGGAAAACTTATAGGAGCATCGGTAATAAGGGCATACAAAAATGCACATCTCTCTATAGGAATGGTGTGCAGATGAGAGATAGGCCAGATGGAATGATACGAAATCCAAAAAAAGAGATATTGAAGGAGTAATGGTGTACTCGTCACCCCGTATCCAACTTCTCACAAGAGTGTTGGAATCATAGGAGTGGATCGAGAGGTTCGAGTAGAACTCTCTGATCAAGGTAGCCGGAGGGGGATGTGAAATACCTAGCAATGGTAACCAACCCCTACGCTCAAAGTTTCTCCTAATCTCAGGATCAAGCTCATCTAAAACAACCTTTCTCTCAGCCTAAACAGTTCTCAAAAGGTTCAAAGTCTCATACGTTTCCTGGTTTTTCTCACTTAGAAACCTATCACTTTCAAAAGAAGGTGTAGAAGAAGAGGAGACTTTCCTATTGGCTCTAGTCTTCCTAGGCATGGTACTAAGGATAGGACAAGACACACAGACGAAACCAAAAGAAAAGAAAAACCAAGGGCAGACTGCAAGTTAGCACAAAATAATATAGAAAAAATAACAATCTATATGATGCATAAATAGTATAATCAGATGATGCATGATCTAGTGCGGTGAGAATAAGTTCAATTTAACTTTAAAATCACAAGATTGGCTTGAGCATAGAGTTTATATCAAAAACCCCAACATTTTGAAAAACCACTTGTACAATTTTCAAGAAATTGACCAATTGATCATTAAACAAGATAGATAACACATTATAATGATCAAATTAATCAATCCACCAAGCCAATTTCATCAAATTAAACCTAATTGAACAAAATCTCCAATTCGGGTAAATTCAAGTCTTAGAAATTTCCATTTTTCAAAATCCATCAAATTGATCAAATTAATTCATCAAGAACAGTTGTATATCATCCCACAACAAAAGCCCATTGATCAATTTCCAAAGAAAAAACTTGAATCATCAAAAATCCCAATTTCCCTTAGGTTCAAAATCTCCCTTTAATGCATGGTGAAAATGCATGTAAACTTGAAAATAAAAGAAAAAGGAGGGGTATAAAGGTCTTATCGGCCTTAGATGCCAAAAACCCTTGAAGAAATTTGATGGAAAACGACAAAAATCTTGCTTTGACTCTTAGACCGATCGAATAGAGAGAGAAAGAGTTTTGAAAACTTTGAAATAGTGAATGAACACGTGAAAAAGTTAGTTTTTAAAAAACTCTCTATACGATTTTCGATTGATCGAAAAATAGATTCGATCAATCGAAAAGGCATTTGATTGATCGACCATCAATCGAGCACCGATCGAAAAACACAGAACCAAACCAAAATTTTAATCGCAATTTCGATTAGTCGAGAAACAGGTTCGATCGATCGAAATTATGGAAAAACCAATTTTTTGAAAAACAAAGCATATGTAGAGACTCTTCAAAGCATATTAATTTATGAATAAAATGTATGAGTATGAGATGAAATGCTTTTCAAAAACACATGTTTTAAACCCAGTTTTCCCAAAAATTAAGATTTTCAATCAAATCACCTTAAATTCTCAAAATTCAAATATGTTTTGCATAAAACTCAAGGAATTTTTCAAACTTGGTTGACCAAACCAAAATCACACACAATAACATGTACAAAGTTTAGCAAAGAGTAACTTGTGTAGTGTGTGCAACTAGCAAAAGCTTGAGGTACATGTGAGGTGATATGTGAATAGTAATTAAGCACAATTTTTACAAAATCCATCACATTCATTTAAAAGAGACTATCCCTTAAAGAGTTACATCATATAACTCTCACATCTCCTAGAATAAAAGCTTGCAATCATGTAAATTTCTTGATTTGCCTCATAATGTACACACCAATTTTATTTGATCAGAAACTTATTAAAAATAGCCAGGATAATGTACGCACCAATTTTATTTGATTGATTTAATTATGGTCCAATAATGTACACACTAATTTTATCATTTTAAACTGAGGCTACACCTTATGTTCTTTTTGTGTATGTGCTACACTTTCTTAAGCACAAAATCTTACGATATGCACTAAGGTGTTCATGATTGACTAGTAAATAGTGGTGAGATAGTTATATATGCCTTTCTCATTAAGATCAAGTCTGACAATCAAAGGCATGTGACTTCAAGATCAAGACAAAGTGATCAAAAACTATAAACATCTTCCCACACAATGCACTACAAAACTCAAACTAGTAAAGTGCAATAAAATAAGTTCATCCAAGCTAAACAAGGTACATAAACATGTTATGTAAAAATAAATTGGCCAACCTTGATTTCAAATCCAAGAAAAAATGCAAAACACATTTTGTTTCCCTTTTCCTTCCTTTTTTTTTTAAAAAAAAAATTTGAAAAGAAATAACAAAAACAACCTAGAATAAAATGCATGAATGTTATGCAATGCAAATCCTAGAAAGACAAAGAAAAAAAAACAACAAAGAATAATGGTCACAAAGAGAAGAGCAATGAAGCATAAAGACCATGTCAGAAAGACTCAATTAGATCGAGCCTTTTGCATCCAAAGCCTTTTAGATGCAACTCTAGCATTGGAGTTATTATTCACATTAGAATTCTGAGCAACTCCAGGATTGGAATAAAGGTTTAAAGCCTTTACCAATTCATCAATAAGTACCATAGGATCGTGTGCTTGAGGCACAGATACTTTTGGTTTATTTGCTCACTTAGCAACTTGCAACTTGAAACAGTTTGGACGAATATGTCCACACTTTCCATAAAAATGACAAACCCATGCAGGTCTATCATGTAACTTGCCCTTAGGAGGATTAGAAATCTTATGTTTAGACTCTTGAAGATCAATCCTAATCTTCCAAGGAGGTATAACTTCTACAGGTTTGACAACCTCACTCATAGGGGCTCAGAAGAAGGAATAAAGTTTGTGGAATGTGTTTCAGGAACAAAGATGCTTTCTACACAACCTAAGCCAGTTTTGTCTGAAGGAGACTTCTGAACACTCAGCATATGATTAAGTTTGGAACTAGCAGACCTATTATTTTGTTCTTTAGCAACAGATAATTCATGTTCCAAATTCTTAACTTTATCAAGCAAAAGCATGTTCTCAGTCTTCACATTATTCAACAGTTCATTAGTATCAAACAGTTTTACAAGCGAATTTTTCTTATCAAGTTCAAGAGATGCAATTTTCTTCAAGCCTAAATCAACACTCATAGCATCCTTTGCAAAACTTATTGTAAGCTTTTTGTAAATCTGCTTCCTCAGAGAGTTCCCCATCAGAAGGGTTCTCTTGAACAACAACACTTTCATCAACTACAGCAGTAGCAATGAAAGTAATGAAGTTTCCATCCTTATCACTACCAGATTCATTGTCAGAAACTTCATCATTACTAAGAGTTACAGCCATAGTCTTATCCTTAGACCTCAAGAATGTTGGACATTCAGATTTCACATGACCATACCCTTGACAACCAAAACATTTTTTACCCATAGAATTATTAGAAGGTTGACCAACTTTCTCTTTAGGTTTCTCATTATTGTTCACCTTAGTGGGTTCATTCCTCATTATTGTTTACCTCTTGCCCTTCTGTTGTTGTTTCTAAGAAAGTTTCTAAAGTTCTTGGCAAGATAGACAATCTCTATAGCAGAGAGCTCATCATCAAATCCATTCACATCAACATCATCAACAAACTTAAGAGCCATTGATTTGGATTTGCTAGTCTTAGGTAGGTCCAACTCATAGGACTGAAGAGGTCCTATAAGTTCATCAACAGGGATAGAGTTCACATCCTTGCTTTCAGTGATGGCAGTTACTTTGGGTCTAAAATTTTCAGTTAAAGATCTAAAAATCTTCCTAACAATTTTAGGTTGATCATAGATTTCACCCAAATTATAAGAAGAATTAACAATATCATTAAACTTAGCATAGAATTCATCAAAAGTTTCATCATCAGACATCTTAGTGCTTTCAAATCTAGTTGTTAACTGCTGTAACTTATTGATCTTAACTACCTTCGTGCTTTCATGTACAGTTTGGGGAATATTCCATGCAGTGTGAGCAACCTCAACATTAGAGATTTTTCTTGAATTCCTCCATAGAAACAACATTGAAAATAACATTCATAACTTTGCTATTAAAAGCAGCTGCTTCTTTCTGAGAAGTTTGCCACTCACTCACTAGAGTAGTGGGCTTCTCCCATCCGTATTCAATGGAGTTCCAAACTCTTTCATCAATAGATTTCAGGAATGCTTTCGTCCTTACTTTCCAATAAGCATAATTATTCCCATAAAAGTGTGGTGAGATCACAAGAGAGTGACCGTGTTCCATAACAACAGGGGTCAAGGATCAACTCTTAAATCAAAAGATCTAAATACTAGAGCTAACCCGCTCTGATACCACTTGTATGTTTTTAGACCTTTTAAACACAACTAGATTAACCTAGTTATTTAGCCAAGTGATTAACTTAGGTAAATTATGTAGATCTAGGTTAACACATATAAATCATATCATTGTAAAGTGCGAAAAATAAAGAACACAACAATATGATAACCCAGGAAAACCAAATCGGAAAAAAACCTGGGTAGGATTTAACCTAACTATCCTCAAGGTAAACTAAATCCACTATAAAAGAATTGAAGTTTACACAATAATGACTTAGACCACTAACATTCTATTGCTACCTCGAGTAGGAAACTTACTACCACGACCACATGACAGCTCCGAGTCCACGAATTACTTCTTTCTTGGATTCCTAGCAAGCACAAGCGCTCCCGCTTGTATATCTTTAAGTTCTTGAATCTGCAACTGAATTGATCACCAAGCTCTTGACATTAATCTAGATCTTGATAACCCTAAGTGCATGTGAAGGCAAACACCTCTAGATCTCACAAAAGATTCACACACACAGCATAAAGAGAATCATTAAAACGTGGCTAGGGTTTTCCCTTTTATACCTAGAGCAAAACATAAAACCTTACACCTAAAACGGGCTTAGGCTAAGTTGGAAAATTCTGCAGAAAAACAATCTGCATGAGCTTCGATCAATCGAGTCTAATTTTCGATCAATCGAGCTAGGCAGATTTACACAGTAAATCCTGCAGAACACTCGATTCCAACTTTACAACTTAAACATACTTTGAGCAAGTCTAAAACAAGACTAAATGTTTTGATCATGGGTTGCCAACATTACAAATTGAAGTTCTAATACATTTAAACCTAAAGTCTTAGAACCCAACAGTTTCTTTAGCTGCTTAGCACTTTCTCTGGCACCTTCGCACTTTCTCTGGCACCTTCGTTCTCAGTCTCCCAAGGAGTTCCCACTAAATCTGGATCACGAGAATTAATACAAATCTTCTCAAGTTTAATGGCAATTTCGAGTAAATTAACCATAAGTTCAATGTCTATTGCACGCCCCACAAATCCCACTATTTCCACCACCTTGAGGTGTTTGAGGGGACATTTCATCACCTTCCTTAATTATCTTTCTTTTAGGGGTTTAGACCGTGCAAAACATGACAAATGCAATTGGAAAAGAGAAAATAAGGATCGTATCATGCATGTAATTGGGAAAAAGAGAGGAACTTCAAAACAGATAGTAGTGAAACCATATTTAGAGCAATTAGAGAGGATGTTAGAGCAAGGTTAGAGGCTGTAAGAAAGTAAAGAATTCTATTCACAATTGATTGTTATGCGGTTTTGGAGAATATTGTTTTCTATTTTTCTTCTTCATCCAATAAATAAATAAATAGTGGTATAATAATCGTATGTGAGAAACTACTACAGTATGGAAAGTGAAGATTATGACTTTAATAGAACTCACATTCCTTTCAACACTTATTCCTTTGAAACAATAATGTAGGACAGAGTTTACCTCCAGGAGGGTTAAGAGGAAAATTCCTCCAACCCATTACATAGGGACTCAAAAAACAAAAAACCGTCCGTGTGTAATTTTAGCACATGATTTATTTAATGAGAGTTGGAGGAGATTCCTCCCAACCAGTTTGGCGGGAAGCTTTATCCAATAATATAAATGCTCATGGAAATTCAAGGAATATCTCTTCAATAGATAAAAAGAAGGAAAACCATGAGCCAACAATTAATGTGCAAATTGCATTACCTAAATTAAAGAATAAAAGCTATCAGTATACTTAAGTGGCAAGTTATGAAGTACGAACAGTCACCTCCAAGGAAATTTATGTAAAACATGTGTCGCTTCAATTAAAGGTATTAAGCCAAGGAGGCTTCCATCATCACATGCAGCAACTCTCACTTCAAGGTGTCTAAGATTAAGCAAGCCTTGTAATTCAGGGAATTCCAAGTTATCCTGAAAATGAACAAACTAGAGATAAGAGAACAGTGCATAAAACAGAATAAACATACATGCAAGAGATTGCAAAAGAATTTTAAGTGCTTGCATCATTGAAATTGCAAATGTCGAGCATCAAACGCTGTAGCTGAGACAAGTAGTTTGACAGAGGGCAAAATGAATAACTGATTCGTACAAGATATATTCCACCAGTAAGTACATCTACGAGACAGGGTGCATAATTAACATACAACTCTATTCTTGGACCAACAAATCCAAAAGACTTAAGATTTGGAGCAAAAATGTCAATACTTTTAATTTGTGTACAGTTTATTATATGTAAGTACTTCAACTGCAGTGACAGACCGGAAATCTTCAGTCTCACTAGAGATTGAGAACGGGCAACATGTAACTTTTCAAGCACAGGACAATTGGAAAGGCAGTGCTCAAGAAGCTCACCAGTTACATTGACGTAGTTTAGAGTGAGGGATGTCAGGAAATTGATACAAGGTACTCCAATTTTACTTATAATTCTTGTAAGCTGCTCATGTGGAAATGTATAATAATGCCTTATACTTTCCAATGGTGTGAAGTCCAATTCAAACCTTTTGACTCTCTTTGAGATTGCAAAGTCAAGCCAGCTATCAATATGACGTGTAGAATTTTTGCCTGACTCAAAACAAACTCGTCGATAGTTGAGGCTTGATGTAATCCTAGAATACGGTTCACCCTTTTCACAAACTTTTTCCTTTCGGTTTTCAATTTCTTCTTTCGGGCGTCAATGTCCTGCATTATATCTGGATCGTCAAAGTCCAAAGTATCAGTGAATGACCACAAACAATCCCATCTATGAGAAAGAACACTAGTTCTGATTGCTTCTTTCATTTTCAAGGGAGACAGTATAGAGATGAGTATTTCATCTGGCAACTGACTAATGAGATCCTCCGAGTTCCTAATACACTTAAGATTTCAAACACCAAATACACACAAGAAAAAATAAGTCAGTAAGCTTCACCAAAGTATTCAACAATTTCAAAAAAGAGTAACTTTGTATATAAAGAACGTTCAATGAGCTTAAAAATTACAACTAATTTTCTGAAAGGTGTGATTTTTATTTTTTACCTTGTGGGATGACTTGTCCATTTAAACAAGAGCTGCAAAATTAGAGAAATATGAGATTAACGACCTTGTAGACCAAATGTAGAACGCAATCAAGCCAATAATCGAGACTTGTGGGGCAGAGACGAGTCAAAAATAAAGAGAAAACAATAACTTTATAACATATATATTCAGCAAAATATATCTTCGGGGTCTCTGTTTTCCTCCATTGAGTTATTCAGACAAATTGATGAATTGAATAATAAAATTAAGTTTAGAAATTGAAAACTTTTGGTTAAAATTAAAAGTTAGTTGAAATAGTACAATTAAACCTATGAATAGTATCAAAAAGTGTAGTGAGACCAATAAATAGTAGCAAAAAAAAGCTGAATAGTAGAATAAGTTGACAAAGATAATTTTTGCCAAACGGACACTAATTCACCAATTATTACTAATAGAGACGTAATTCTAATAAAATGTCACTGGTCTTACTTCTTCACTTCTTTATATATTCTTAACTTTAATTTTGTTAACTTAAAAGTATATAAAGTGAGTGGATGTATGATGAATTCAGGGGCGGAGCCAGGGCGGTCGAGGGGGGGCAACTGACCCCCTGTCTCCTCCAAAACTTTCATAGCTATAGGCATATGTGAAGAGTTTGCCCCTGTAATTCTTTATCATAGGAAAAAAAAAAAAAAAAAACTAAAACAACACTCAGTAAAAGGAATAAAAACTGACACATTCTTACTCAAAAAGACAAAAGAAAATAAAAGAACCTGCCGCCATAATAAAGGCAGCAAGAAGTTCCCTAACACATCAAAATATTTTTATATTTTTTATTTTTGATCCGAACACATCAAAGTCAAAAGAACCTCTAACTTTTTGGCTTGTCTCAGATTTTCACTTTCACAACACTTTTGCTTTTTTTTTAAAAAAAAAAAAAAATTATTTACATAGTAAGAAACACAATAATTAAGTTAGTAAATTTTTACTTATTTTTATTTTTTATTTGGACTCATCTTTGACATTCCTATTCTTTTACTAGTTAACAATTAATCACTTAACAATTATGAAAAAATTTGTGACTCCAGAATTATTGAAAATTTTTCATATCTCTCACTATTTTAATTAGTGGATCCCATATTTTACCCATCATAATAATAAAAATTTGGCTTAAATTTAAGTAGCTTCCACATGCTTGATCCTTTGAATTTGCCACTCTTCTCCGGTGCTCAGAGGAGAGGAGAGGAGGAGATGGAATGGGTTTAGGCGTTGGAGGAGCTGTTCTTCACGTCTGAATAGGGTATGCGTATTTGAGAATTTGGGTTTAATATATATATATATACACACACACACACTAGTTAGGGCAACATGTAAAAAGCACGTGCTTACCATGGAAAAAAAAATAGTAATTGAAGTCAATTTTAGATTTTATTTGTATTACAAAACAAAGATATGAATCATTTGATTTTTAAAGTATATATATAGATTTACATTAATCAAAAGAGACATTAATTTTAAGAATTTTGATAATTATATCGTAAAAAGTTAATCTCATTCGCTTAAGAATTTTGATCAATCACAAAGTTAGGATAGCTATTTAACATATAAATATTTATTTAACTATAATAGTTTTTTAGTATCTATTTGCTAAAGACAATATATCTACTCTCTAATGTGGAATAGTGAATTTTGGCTCAACAAAATTGATTAAACCAACGAAAAATTTCTAAAAACACAATAGAATGACGCAACATTTTCATAATACCTTTATAATTTTGTTATATTTTATTTTAACTTGTAAAGAATTGATAGCTCAGCAGTTTTGAAAATATTGTGACAAAATCAAGATGTCTTAACATTTTTTACATAAAAAAAATGTTATGTCTATGACATTTTCACAACAAATCATAAGTAGTAGGTTACTACAAGTTGTTATTGGTGGGGAAAAAAGTAGTTTCATTGGTAAGTTTAAATTAGAATCAATAACAATTTACCATATTTGATTTGTTGTGAAAATTATTGTGGATATAGCACTTCTTTTTCACTATACTTTTATTTTTAGTTGTAACTGGTTATAGTATGATATTTTATTATTTTATTTTGACCTATAATGAATTAATATCTTAATAATTGTGAAAATATTGTGCCAATTTGTGATGTTAATATTTTATTATAATGTGAAACAACGTGAATTGGACAAATCAAAAATAATATAGCAAATATGCTACAACTTTATGCATTCATTAAAAAAAAAAAAAACGGCCAGCAAAACAGTGAAAGTTGAACTAACCAAAACCACTGTAGCTTTTCACATTCACTCTTTATATATATAGAAATAAACATTGCACTTACAATGTAAATTTTTATTGTAAACACATAAAAATTGGTAAATGTTGCACACATTTGCAAAATTTGTATTTTTTTTTTGTGCAAATGTATATAATATTTGCTACTTTTTGTGTATATACAATGTAAGCTTAAATTACAAGTAGAAAGTAAACATATAAAGATCCTTTAAAAGGAAAAAAAAAAAATGAGCTCAAACCAAGTTGGTGAACTTGAAGAAATTAAAAAAAAAAGAAAAAAGAAAAGAAAAAGAAAGAGACAACTCACTAAACCAAAAATACTATTCATAAAGTAAACATATAAAGATTTATTTTTATTTTTTAGTTGTGGTTAGTCATAGTTTCATATTTTATTATTTTATTTTGACTTATAAGAAATTGACACCTCAATAATTGTGAAAATATTGTGAAATTTGTTGCGTCAGATAACAATATATATATATATATATATATATATATATATATATATATGCGGGTTCTTATAAATATTTAAAAGGGGAAAAAAAGTACAAACGGAAGACTTAAAAAAAAAGTTGTAGCTATTGTAGCCACAGTGCCACTTAGAGCAACCACATCAGCTCGTGTAAAAGATTCTGTCTATTTTACACAAAAAACCTACTTTTATGATTTTACACATTCACTTTTACAAAACACTCACATCAGTTTATCTATTCTACCACCTCTATTAATTAAATAATCAATTTCCTCGCAAGTTTTTTATTATTTCTCTTAACTGCCAAAGCTATATACGCGCACTCTCTCTCTCCTTCTATTCATTTTTGATTCATTTCTCTCTCTCTCTCTACCCATTTCAGATCAACTCTCCGATCCGCTCCAATCCACGAGCTCCGATCCAAGCTCCGTCCTCTGTTTCTCAATCTGACCGAGCTCCGATCCGATCCAAGCTCCGTCCTCTGTTTCTGGGTTGAGGCAAAGCGGGTTTTCTAGGTTTCCTTTGAATTTGGTTTCTGTTTTTGTTTTTTTTTTTTTTTAAAAAAATTTTGGGTAGATTTTTTTGTTGATTTTAGTTTAATTTTCTGTTGATTTTTTGGTCAATTTTGTGTTAGAAGGTGTTGTGATTGGCTGCGGTGGTGATGGTGGGTGTTGCTAGGTTGCGGAGGTGGGTGGTGTTGTTGTGGTGGTGGGTGGTGTTGTTGTGGTGGTGGTTGGACAATGGTCGATGGTCGGCGGTTGATGAGTTTTGTCCCGTTCAGAGGATGAGGGAGAGAGAGAGAGAGAGGTAGAGAGAGAGAAGTCAGATGGAGAAAGAAGAGAGGTGAGAGAAAAAAATATAAAATAATAATTCATACAGCTACTGTAACCGTGTATATTTACACGATACTGTAGCAATTTGAACGAAAATGTAAAATATACACACTTATGCACTAACTGATGTGGGCTGTTTTTGAACAAAAATGTGTAAATTTGAGCATTTTTTTTATTATACACCAACTGATGCAATTGCTCTTAAACAAACCAAAGTGGCACTATAGCAACTGTTCCAAAAAAAAAAAAAAAAGGCTCACTAAACCAAAAGGGGCACTGTAGAGGCCTTGCCTCTTTTTATATAGTTAATATATATATATTTATAAAACACAGAAACCTTTGAAATTTCCACAATTTTTCACGTCAACATAATATTTAAATAAGATTATCATTTTATTTAAATAAAATTATTTTTATTTAGTCCAAACTTAACAAGGATTGAAATTAGATCTTTCTAACGAGTCTAACTTAAACTCAAACTCAAACTCAAACTCATCATTATCATCTATATATTTTAACTATATATATATATATATATAATTGAAACCTTTGAAATTTTCACAATTTTTCACGTCAGCACAATATTTAAATAAAATTATTATATTGCAACTTTCATAATTTTTCACGTTAGCACAATATTTAAATAAAATTATTATATTATTTAAATAAAATTATTTTTGTTTAGTCCAATATTAACAAGGAGTAAAACACAATCTCCGTAACAAATTCGGTTTTTTTTTTTTTTCAAAATAACTACAAAACCCAAACAATTTTGTTAGTTAGTAATGTTTTCAAACTACTTAGGAAAATAACAGCTCAAGTCAGGAAGAGTCTAATTCACTATAGCAAATCGAGTCTCAAATAATTGATTTCCATGACGTGTGTGGCTGACGTGGATTAAGAAAATTCACGTGGAACTCGAGTCTCTAAGACTCAGGTTCCTTCCAAAAACCCAGAATTAGGAAACCCAGAATTGGTCTGGGATTGTTAAGTCAAATGGGGGTCTAAATTTTGGTTCCAAAAGCTCAAAGGCTTGCCTCAGAGACAGTTCGGTTTGGTTCTCAGCTTCAAAGGAAGCAATTTGGATGATTTTTAAGGGCATGAAAGCAGGGTCATCAAGTAGTAGCAATTACGAAAGAGAGCAAAAAGAGTTGTGTGCTTTTTTGAATTTACCTGGTGGAAAAAGAACAGGGGGGTTTTTGGAGATTGAGATTGTGAAACGGAGCTTGAATTGGTGGTGGCTGCTGTTGAGATCCACGACTGGTGGCGAGGAGATAGAGAGACCGATGACGGCGACGGCGATGGTGGTGCAAATAAAGGAGGCGCGGTGGTGGGGCAACGTGAAACAAGGAAGTGAGACAGGGAATGATTTTTGGGTTTGGATCTTTGTTCTGATTGAGATCGTGATTTGGGTTTGGGATTTTGAGAAATGGGTATAGATGAAGAAGGAAGCACTGTCTTGGGTTTTGGGGGCTTGGAAGAAGGGATTGGGACGGCAAATGGAGAAAAAAAAAAAAGAATGAAGGAAGAAGGAAGAAGATGGTGAACTTAAAGACTCGAGTTCCACGTGGATCCTTTACTCCACCTTAGTTTTTCCAGCGCATAGAAATTGAGTCTCTTAAACTTGATTTGCTACAGTGAAATCGAGCCTCATGGACTCAATTTGTTAGTTTCCTAAATAGTTTGGAAACGTTGCTAACTAACAAAATTGTTTGGCTTTTATAGTTATTTTGAAAAAAAATCCTAACAAATTCAACTAAAACTCAAATGCATTATTATCATTTTTTTAAAACAAAATTATTTTTATTTAATCCAAACTCAACAAGGAGTAAAAACTTTATCTCTCTAATAAGTCAAACTTTAACTTAAACTCAAACATTGATAATTTATCTCTAAATTTGCAAGGTTAATCATGAACACTATAAAAGCAAAACAAACCTCAATATTTTTTTTTAAGCCGAGTATAGGTATGAGCTATTCTTATGTTATTTTCTTCTCCTCTATTTTATTAAAAAAAATTATTTTATGGTTTTTCATGTATTTTTTAAAAAGTAATTTTTGTATATGAACCACCAAACTCTCTCTAGCTGTTTTTTACGAGATAAAAAAGTTTGCAATAATTGAAATTATTCTTTTGAATGTGACTCATCTTTCTCTATTATTTAGTCATATATATTTTGTTTTGTTTCAATAATTTCTAAGCAGTGAATCATCTTATTCTTCAATATACTTTAGTCTTTCAAAAGTTTTAATATTTGAATTTTTTAGTTAATTTTTTGCTATATCTGAAGCTGTCTAACAAATTCAACTAAAACTCAAATGCATCATTATAATTTTTTTAAAACAATTTTTTTTTATTTAATCCAACTTAATAAGGAGTGAAACTCTATCTCTCTAATAAGTCAAATTTTAGCTTAAACTCAAACATTGATAATTTATCTCTAAATTTGCGAGGTTAATCATGAACACTATAAAAGCAAAGCAAACCTTAAATTTTTTTTTTTCTTTTTTAAGCCGAGTAGAGGTATAAGCTATTCTTATGTTATTTTCTTCTCCTCCATTTTATTAAAAAAAAAAAAAAATTTATTTTATGGTTTTTCATGTATTTTTTAAAAAGTAATTTTCGTATATGAACCACCAAACTCTCTCTAGCCGTTTTTTACGAGATAAAAAAGTTTGCAATAATTAAAATTATTCTTTTGAATGTAACTCATCTCTCTCTTATATTTCTCTATTATTTAGTCATATATATTTTGTTTTGTTTTAATAATTTCTAAGCAGTGAATTATTTGATTCTTTAATATATTTTGGTCTTTCTTTTAATATCTGAATTTTTGAGTTATTTTTTTGCTATATCTGAAATTGTCTAACAAATTTTTTGTAAGCCATTGTAAGTTCAAGTAATGGCTTCATCATCAAATTGTAACACAAAATGAAGTCATACAAGAGTAAATCATGCAATGATGTAGTTTTTAAAAAAATTAAAAAAAACTATTTTAATCTACTTCACAAATAGGTAAGTTTCCGTGCATAGCGCATGTTAGTGACTAGTTGAGATATAATTGTGTGCAAGAGTGTATTGTTTTTCAATACAAATCTGACATGGCATTCATTTATTGGTGGCGTAAATTAGCCCATTTACGCCAACTCCACACTGAAGGTTTACTCTTGTTGTAAGATGCGGCTAAGTTGCTGTTGAAAGGGAAATAAAAAGTATTACTTTTAATAGATATCAACTTCAAATATAGGTGGAAGGTTCCAGTTAGCTTAATTAGTAAAGTCTCTGATAGTTGAATAATAGATCTGGAGTTTAATCCCTGTTTACACCAAAAATTGGTTGGTGTCTTGGTCTGATGATAAAAAACTATCATCAGGAACGGATGTCATAGGTTAAAACTCTCTTTAAAAAAAAATTATAAAAAAAAAACTTCAAATATAGGTGCAACCTATATAGGGAAATAATTGTAATACTTTTTATTTAATTGCAAATATAAGTATTACAATAGTCTATATAGTATTATAGGCTAATTACAACTTACTCACCTGTAGTTTAGCCGAAATTTAAGTTGCTTACTCGTAGTTTGAAATTTGATACTTTATCCACTTGAGGTTAGATTGAATAGACTTTTATTATTTATGATTTTGGGGCGTTACATATAGAGGTATAGCCTACAATGGTACGTCTTTCATTTTGCATTGTTAATGTGTAATTTATACTAAGATTGAACCAAACATAAGTGAGAGGCTCCTCCAGTACATAACATCAAATAATCAGAGAAATAATACCAATTGTGCATGGTATGTGATGTCGTATATAGTATGCTTAACACGGCTTTACAAATGCAAGATCACCAAATTCATTAAACATATTGGTTGAGACATACATATGGGTTTGGATGCCTTTTCGTTCTTTTAATTCTCAGTCAAAACAAATTTGGGCAGCTTGAGCTTTCGGAACCATATTCAGGATTGGCTTATGGAGCCAAACAAGGCTCATCATGCCAATCATGAAATTGAGTCAAGGATGAGTTGCTTAGTTATCACTGTTGACCAGGTCCTCAAAAGCCAAAGGTCCTCCTGGAAGAGATCAAAATTTGCATTTAGGAATTGAAATCATTGCAAAAGATATAGAATAAAACCATCCCTCCTCGCATTTTAATATTACAAAAACCTTAATAAGTACAAGACATTTAGCATGATCAACAGAATACGTTCAAATTTTTTCCACTTAATCTATGTAGCTATTTTTATGTTGGGAAAGATCTCCATTTCAATTGAATATAGTTCCTGTCATTTTTCAGCACTTTGCTCCCTCCAACCTAATTATTTATGATGGCTGATTTAGTTGTGTTTCTGGTTGCAAAAGCATTGATAAATTGTATGTTTCCGGATCCAATAGCGTTGATACATTGTAAATTCTGAACCGTGGACATTTCTTACACTAAATGGGAGGTTACGTGAAGTTGCGGTTCATTTCCTCCAGTAACCTGATTGTCTACATCATAAACAATATACGGTACCACGTGCCATACAGGTAGGTCTAAGAGTATGGTTAAGGTAGTAAATGTCTTCAGCTAGTCTTTCTTACTGGGTGCTTCCCGTTTGATATATCAGTTGGAGTTTCATCTGAATAAGCTGGAATACTGCTGCTTTGGTCTTCAAAACCCTGCACTGGGTTTGCATATGATCGGGTACAAGGCCACCTTCACACAATAGTGCCTCAAATAGATTAGCTTCTGCTGCAGCATATGCAAATTCCAGATAAAAAACACATGCTTCAATTTCATTGTACCTGCTTGACTTTATGACCTCATCATCTATTGTCATGTTCTCATCAAATATGTTGCCTGCAGATGACAGATAAAACTCAATCATTATGATAATGATGATGATATCCACTACAATAATGAATCATTAAGTAACTTACATGCATCATAAATTTTCATTCTAGAACAACAAAAAATTAAGTTCATTGAAGAAAAAGTATATTATGGTCAACCAGTGGAAATTGAATCTTTGTCTTGTGTTCTACTTTGCCCTTCAACATTAAAACCTGAGAAACTTACACAATCACCACTTCATACGTGACATCAATCTACAAATCCTTTACCTTGCAGGCAACAAGAAAGAAAATATGAAAGAAGTGCAAAATTAAATGGCTAACGGGAAGATCCTGAACTTGCTTGAGATATGACTAGAATACAAAGAGTTTTCATTGGGCTTAAAATCTATTAGACAACATGTACACTAAATAGGATTTCGGCAATTATACCTTGAGAGCCTACATGAGAGGTGCACAAGCCAACAGAAGGACAGAAATGCAACTACATTTTATGGTTTGCTCCGCAATGATACGATTTTGACACAGATTCATTAAAAAAAAATGTACAAAATGGTTCAAAGAAAAAGCAAGTCAAAAAAAGCAATCTCAAATTCCTAGCGGATAATTATGGTAATAAGAATAAAAGATTAAAACATACCCTAGGACAAAGGTATTATTACATAAAAAGAACACACCAGAGAGAGAGAGAGAGTTGAAATCATAAATTTTTTGGCTGATGACAGTAACTGAAAATTACATTATTGAAGAATTTATATAAGTTGATAAGAAAACTGACCACCCACAAAATCTTTACTCTGAATGAGGGAGAGAACTGAGAATAAAGAAAATCAATTTCCAAATTTCCACTCAATTAAGTACGAAAATGAGAAACCAAATTGTCCAAGACTATGCAGGGCACAAAAGAATTTTTTTTTAAAAAAAAAAAAAAAAAGAGAAAAATAAAATAACCCCTATTATAAAATTCAAAGTTATATCAATTACTGCTTACCTCCATATAGATTCTTCTTAGAGAAGTATTTCGCCATCAACCGGAAAGTGTAGTCAGCTTCATATTTCTTGAACTTCTCAATGTAGTCTGTGCTGTCAAGAAACCTAACAAAAATGAAGATCACGCTATATCATGTAGCCACTTATATAGATCTAAAGATAGTATCCCCTTGTCCCAAAATGAGTGTCCTTGTTCAAACAAGGACAACTTTTTTTGAATAAAGAAATGCATTGACAAATAATCTTTTAGTAATTTCTTATGTAATTGCCATTTCAAATGTATAACCGTATAAGGGATATAATTTGTACGAAAACATTGGAAAAGTACAAAATTTAACATATCAACAACCCAAAAAAAAAAAAAAAAAGGCATTTTTTTGGGACAGGGAGTTAAAACTACATAACTTATAGACAGGCTATACGGGCCATTTTAAAGATATATTTTTTTAAAAAAAACAAAAATGAAAGAAAAAGAAATTATAAGGACTCACAAAGCACAAAAAGGTTAGTATAATTATAGACAACAGAAAAAGCATCAGCTATCCTTTCTACTGATATGCTTGAGACTTATTATTTTTGGACAGTACAGATATAGTTGAGACTAGCATCTGATCTAAGTTGCTTAATATTTCTACGTAATTACAAGATATAATTAAAGATACACAACTCATGTACATTATCTAAAGTGTGAACCTGGTTAGCAGTTACCAAAACAAAGAAATAAAATCCAAGCATCATAATATGGACGTCTATGCTTAAAGCCATACTTTTTAAAAATATATATATACTTAAAGTCATATTTGAAATCATATGAAGGCTGTTGACCAAATTACTTGGTGACTTAGTCATCTTTTGTGCAGTGGCTATGCACAAACGTGCAAGAGAGAGAGGGAGAGAGAAAGATTTGAAACAATGTTTTTACCCTTGAGTCATGCCCCCCCCCCCCACACACACACACATTCTTTACAATAACATCATGTGGTATTCTGGTATTGCAAAACAACTTTCAAAATTTAGATGAATATTTATGGTTCTTCATTGTGATGTAGTATAACTGTGTATGGTCACACAACACCACACAAGGAAAACACTAACTGGTAATACAAACAAAAATTAAAGCATTGCAGAAGATGTTACTAACAAGGGGTAAATTATTGCTGCCAGAATTTTCTCCAAGTGAATTAAACTTGAGAGGAAAAAAATAGCAATAAATTTTATTTATTTTTGACATTCATTTATATGGGCTTACCCTAGCAGTACAGAAATAACAGCATCATCACTAATGAAATCTAAGGAAATCCCATGTAGAAAGATATCATTGCTTCTAATTAATTCTGATGGTTAAATTCCAAGTAGTAGCAATTTATGGTACCTTAAATAAAAGTGAAATCCATAGAAGGAAGGACATACTTGATCTTAAACCAATACAAGACAAAGCACAAAAATTAACAAAATTATTAAAACCTTAAAAACCCTGAAGTGAAAATTAGAATGCTTCAATCATCTTTTAAAAGGAAGAAAGAGGAGGTGAAACACCAGGAAGTGCCAACCAGTTGAGCTACACGGCTCTTGGCAAGCTTAGGAGCCCGTAAAATCCTCAAATTTTGTTGTTTAAATTAACACTGACAGATTTCTTTTCTTGTCATCAAGTGGGATGGGAAACAAAGCTCAACCTTTTTTAAATCCTTTGGAGATTTCCAAGCCACATAACCTGTTTTGGCTCCCCACCCCACCTCTCTCTCTCTCTCTCTCTCCTACTTTGACATATACGTGTGGGATGCTTTGTCAGGTACTTATGCCCATGTTGCAGTTCGTTGCAGCCACTATGTTAGATACCTTGTATCCATATCAGAGACTGTGCTTGTGTCAGCATATATATTAATGGATTCTAGAGGTTTTTTAACCATCATTTTAACAATTTCATTAATGGTCATGTCTATATGTTTTCTCATTTCAAAACTATTTGACCCATGCACTATCATTCTTATGTAATATCATTGCTTGCTCTTACAACTTATGACTCACATCTACTGGCATCCTCTGCTCACACTCTTCAAGCCACCCATGTTGATACATATTAAAAGCTGGTTTTTGCAATTTAGTTCAACAATGTTGTAACATCAAAGGGAAATTCAGTTTGTAAATTAGTACAGTTATCAATTTTTTTACTTTTCACTAATCTGATACATAAAATTTTCCATTTAAAGGTATTTAAGGCAGTTTAATTCACTGAAGAATCCTATAAAATATCACTTAAGCTTGTTTTGTCATCTTCCTTCATAATCCATCTGGTTTGTCAAAATGATGCAAAAGCAAAGGAAATTAACTCTGGAACTTCAAATTTTCACCATTTTTTACCCTTCAAAGTTTGACCATATTCCTATTCAAATTATGAAATCAACAGCTCCTTGGTTGTAGGTGAAAACACATTTTTTCTTTAATTATTTCTTTGTTTTCTCTTTTGTTATAAAGTTTTTTTTTTCTTTTTCTTTTTTCCTTCTAAATTTCCATTGAATTTTAGAGAACACGAGCAAATAGATGATTAAGTGAAACATAAGCTAAGGTCCTTATTTTGTTTTATTAAAAAGAACCCATTTGGTTTGGTGGAAAAAAAAAAAAAAAACCAGTCATACACTAAACAAAAAACAAGAAACAATGACGAACATATTCGAATACGGGATTAAATTCTAAAACCTATAAAGATCACAACCCCAGAATTTTAGTACAGACATGCATGCAACAAAAGACAGAGAAAAAATAAAAATAAATAAATAAAAACTAACTGGAAGTGGTGGTGTGGAAAGTCAGGCTTTTTGTCGTCGACATTGAGAGATCCATTATTCGTGGTTGGTCCTTCGTCGACAAGCTTAACAAACAAAACACAACAAACCCTCTTTAATGTTAAGAATCTAAAACAAAAGACAGAACAGAAAAAATAGTGTTATTTACAAATAGAGAGAGAGAGAGAGAGAGAGAGAGGACCTGAAGGTGAAGTGGGTTAGGTGGAGTGAGAGCAGTGGTGGGGCTGGTGGCGGAGTTCTCCGAATTGGAGGCCGACGGCGGAGAGGTTGGTGGTGGAGGTGAACTTGATGGCACGCTCGCCATTTTTATTAGTTATTATTATTAGTATTTGAAAGGCACACACAAACTAATAATAATAAGTGAAGAAGAAGAGAGAAACAGAGAGGTAGATAGTGGAGAAGACTAAAAAAATAATATTGCAGTATTTTGTACAGTTGGTTGTTCTCTCTCTCTAACCAGTTTTTATTCTCTTCTCTCGATTTATTAACTTACTAACTATTTTTATTTTTTGGCTTTTAGATATTTTATTTCTATATAATTTTATTGTTAAGTAAATAAATCTTATTTTTTCCAATTGTTAATCATTTTTCCTTTTTATTAGTTTATTCTAATACTATGTCTATAATATTTTCACAACAAATTAAAAAAGTGATAAGCTATTCACAACAAATCTTAGTATAACGAGCTGTCACTAGTTCTAATATAAGTTTACCAAAAAAATTACTTTTTTTCCCTCATTAAAAGTCAATAACATCTTATGTGTAATGAAATTATTATAAAAATATTGTCTAGAAAGTCTCCAGCGTCTTCATTATAATTGAGTACTCTGATTTTTTTATTTAAATTTACAATACTTAATTTTTTTTTTCTGAGGGGGTGATTTTTTTTATATACAAGATAGAATTTCTACTCTAACTTAATCTAAGTGTATATGTATGTGAAGCTCTCTTTTAAATCCCGACCCTTGCCTTCACACCCCACAAGCATTTATACTGGTAGAGTGACCACTGCACCAAGGGTGCGCAATGGTGAGAGGAACAATACTTTGAAGTTGAATGTGAATAAAGAGCTATTTATTATTAATTTATTACTACAGCCTTTATTTGAAATTGATCAATTTTATGATTTAGATTAAATTTTATAAATTTAAAAATATATTCAGCGCTAATTTATTATAAATTTGACTATATAAACTTAATTGTAGCACACTCTCGGCAACATGAAAACGTTTTAACTGTTTTTCTTCCCGTGCTGAGCTTGTAACATCTTTCAGTTCTGGAATTTTATTTTTTAGGGGAACCCTTTGACCAACTGCTTTCTTCGCAACACTTCAGTGTAGACGAAGTTCAGAACCATCATCTACCACAACCCTTTTTTTAACAAGAAGATGAGCTAAACCAACTTACAAACTGGGATGCACGGACGCGGCACCGGAGGTGCCGCACCCGCGTCCGACGCGGCGGGACTCGCCGACACGCGAGGGACGCCGCTGCTCGCGCGTCGGTGCGGCGTCCGGCCGAGTCGGCCACGTGGCATCTTATTTTTCCCGCCGACTCGCGCCGACGCGGCTTGAATCGCGCCGACGCGGCGCCGATTCGAGCAGATTCGGGCCGATTCGGCCAAAATCGGGCTATTTCGGCCGTATCGGGCCGTATCGGCCGGCGACCGAAACGGCCGAAACTGCCGAAACGGGCGAAACAGGCCCGAAACGGGCGAAACAGGCTGAAACAGCCAAAATTGGCTCTAAATGAGACCCAAAAACCCTAAATCTATCCTTCCTTAATTTTATTTTGAATATTTGTTGCTTCTTTTGTGTTTTCTTTTTGGTTTTGTGTTGTGTTTTATGTTTCTTGCTTTTTTCTTTCTTTGTTTTGTGAATCAAGGCATAGTAAATTAGTAATATGTTTTTTAAGAATATTTTAATAGTAAAAATATATAGAAAATATAAATAAAAATATTTTTAATAATTTTTTAATTGCCGAGTCCCGCCGCACCCGCACCTACTTTTTTCAAAAATTGCGGAGTCCCGCACCCGTACCCGCACCCGTGCTTCATAGCTTACAAAACAATTTTGAAGCACACAATAAAGAGAGCTAAACAGTCCTACAAGCTCAGCTTAAGAGCCTCAATATTATAAGTTTATAACCACCCTTTTCCATGTGAACCAGTTCAAAATATCAACACCTAAAAGTGTAATGAGTGGCTGACTACTGCCCTATCAGGAGCAAGAAAATGAAGTACTTTCAGCACTAATTCATTAAGAAAACAAACAGAATTGAACATAAAAACCTATTTCAGAGAAACACAAAAAAAAATTTCATAGCCCAAATAATACCTAATTTCTATTAGAGACCAAACTGTCAAACAAATAGATGTTATAGGACTAAGACCCAAACATTAAATACACGTGCCCCACAATACACTATCAAAGATGTACCCATATATAGAATACAAACATGCCATTACACTTGTTTGTCAATGTCATTGGATTCCCACACAAAATCAAGTCAAGTGTGCGAGTGAGAAAGTCATCTTCCCTAGAACAATTGACATTGCTCGTTTTCCAAATTAAAAAACAAAATAAACAGAAACAATACAAGACACAACCTTCACATTTTAACAATTAACAGTCCATGTAACAGCCGCTTGGATATAAAATCAAATATCATTACAGTAAAAAAAATTTAAAATCTCTAACATATAGATAATCACACATAATCACTTGCTAATATTAATGATGATGATTACAACATAATTAACTCAGCTCCTCAAGGCAGACGTTTCTTTAGCTGCTCAGCACATTCTCTGGCGACTTCGTTCTCTTTATCCTGAGGAGTTCCCACTAAATGTGGAGTACGAGGATTAATAACAATCTTCTCAAGGTTAATGGCACTTTTGAGTAAATAAACTGTAAGATCAATTTCTACTTCACGCCCCACAAATCCATTTATTTCCACCACCTTGAGGTGTTCATTAGATGTTTCATTGCCTTCCTTGCTTCTCTATAGTTATGTGGGCATTTAGACCACGCAGAACATGTCAACTGCAATTCGGAAAAAAGAAAATAAGTATCGAATCATGCATGCAATTGGGAAAAAGATAGTAAGGAAGTTCAAAACAGATAGCAATGATACTCAAGCAGTATGTGTAAGCAAATAAAAATTATATATGGATTAAAATCAAACAAATAATGATGATCAAAACATGAAGGGTAAGTTAAATATAATGAAACCATATTTAGAGCCATTAGAGAGGATGTTAGAGCAAGGTTAGAGGCTGTAAGAATAATGTAACCATATTTAGTTGATTGTTATGTGGTTGTGGAAAATAATGTTTTCTGTATTTGATGATTAGTTGTTGTTTGTAGATTGATGTTGCTTGGTTGTACTCTATTTTGGAAATCCTTTAAAAAATTTCTTCATCCAAAAATAATAATAATAATAATGATGATGATGATGATGATATGATGATGATAAGTAAGAAACTGCTAAACTTTGGAAATTGAAGATGATGACTTTAATAGAACTCAACATTCATTTCAACACTTATTCCTTAGAAATTAGAAACAATAATATAGGACCTCCAAACCACAGTTAAGAGGAAAATTCCTCCAACCCATTACATTGTGACTCAAAAAACGATCCACATATAATTTTATTCACATAATTTATTTAATGACTCATGTGATTTGTTCAAATAATTCACATAGATAATTTTATGAAGTGCCACATAATGAGTTGGAGGAGACTTTTCCAAACTAGCAAACTTTATCCAATAATATAAATGCTCATGGAATTTCAAGGAATATCTTTTTTTTTTTTTTTTTAATTTTTTGTTATTTTATACAAGATAGAAATTCTACTCTAGTCTAGTCTAAGTGTATGTGTGTGAAACTCTCTCTTGAAAACTTGAACCCCGGTCTTTGCCCCCCACACCCTACAAGTATTTATATTTGTAGAGTAACCACCACATTAAGGGCGTGCAGTGGTCAAGGAATATCTTTAAAATAGATAAAAAGATGGAAAACCATAAGCCAACAATTAATGTGCAAATTGCATCACCTAAATTAAAGAATAAAAAGCTATTAGCATGCTTAAGTGGCAAGTTATGAAATATGAATAGTCACCTCCATGGAAAATTTACGTAAAACATGTGTCGCTTCTATTATAGAGATTAAGCCAAGGAGGTTTCCATCAACAGATGCAGCAACTCTCACTTCAATTCAGGGAATTCCAATTCACTCTGAAATATAACAAACTAGAGATAAAGATAACAGTGAATAAAACAGAATAAACATACACGAAAGAGATTGCAAAAGAATTTAAAGTGCTTACATAATTGCAATGGCAAATGTCGAGTTTCAAACACTGTAGCTGAGACAAGTAGCTCGACAGAGGGCAAAATAAATAACTCATAGGTGAGAAATATATTCCACCAACAAGTACATCTAGAAGACGGGGTCCATAATTGACAGACAACTCTATTCTTGAACCAACAAATCCAAAATACTCAAGATTTGGAGCATAAATCTCAATACTTTTAATTTGTGTAAGTACTTCAACTGCAGTGATGGACCGTAAATTTTCAGTCTCACCAGAGATAGAGAATGTTCAACATATAACCTTTCAAGCACAGGACAATTGGAAAGGCAGTGGTCAAGAAGCTTGCCGGTTACATTGACACACACGAGTGAGGGATGTCAGGAAATCTCCAATAGAATTTATAATCCTTGTAAACTGCTTGTGTAAATGTATAACATTGGTTCATAGTCATCAATGGCATAAAGTCCAATTCAAGCCTTTTGACTCTCTTTGAGATTGCAAAATCAATCCATTTATCAATGTGACGTGTAAAATGTTTGTCTAACTCACTCAAAACAGACTCTGAACTTGTCCTGGATCTGGATTGTCAAAGTACAAAGTATCAGGGAACAGCCACAAATATTTCCACCTAAGCAAAAGAACACTAGTTTTGATTGCTTCTTTCATTGTCAACAAAGACAGTATAGAGATGAGTATTTCATCTGGCAACCAACTTATGCGATCCTCCAAATCCCCCAAGTTCCTCGTACACTTGAAATTGAAATTTAAACACCAAATACAAAAAATTATCAGATTTCAAACAATAAATAAATAAATAAAAGTCAGTAAGCTTACCAAAGTATTCAAGAGTTAGTTAGTTTATAAAGAAGGTTACCGAGATTAAAAATTACAACTACTTTTCCGAAAGTATGAAATTTATTTTTTACCTCGTGGAATGTGTTGTCCATTTGAACTAGAATTGGAAATAGAGAGCTGCAAAATTAGAGAAATAAAGAGTTAGTATATAAACTACATGAGATTAATGAACTTTTAGACCAAATTGATGTCTACATTGTGCAACGATCTCAATGCAAGCAAGTCAAAGCGACAAAGTTTGGAAATAAACTTGTTTGTACCATAAGGCTACAATTCCACTTAATATCTTTTTACTATATGTAAATTTTGACAAATTCACCTTTGGATTGTATTTGATATAAGAGAAATTAAAGAACAAACACTTACAGGTGAGAAGACAATTTGGGTACTCAATCTTGCAACAATGAAAATAGTTGACTTTTCCCGCACACATCTATTTAGGTTTGGAAAAAAAAAATGACAGATGCAAGAATTAATATCGTAGGAGAGCAAAGATAAATTAAATGAATAAGGAATCAAAATAGTATGATTTCTGTTTTTTCTTGAAAAGAAGTTTGTGTTTATAACTTTATATAAAAGCAATAATTAGGGTAAAAACGGAGAAGAGATCTGGACCATTGATTTGAGGGGTAAGAAAACACCTCAACCAAAAAAAAAAAAGGATTTATTTAGACTTAAAAAGTGCAAATATTTTTTTGCAACACAAGATGCAATTCATACACTTCCTCTTCAAATCGTGCAATTAGATTTCAACATACAATATCAAACATATTCTCTAGAGGCAGATTCATTACACATTAATGTGATCTTTAGACCTTTGCATACAACACAGACACAGTTACTTTTAAGCCTCTCATCATGATGCAACTACTTTCAAAGACCATAATTCCGACATCCAGTTTATTTATCTAACTGATCACATGGATCCTCCCAGCATATATGTAATTAACTTCAACAAGCAACAAATGCTTGCGCATATGCAGCATGTACCAATCTTGGGAACACAGATTCACCTTTCCACAACCAGGGCATAGCGCACAGCAATTTATTAAAACAGAAAAAATTAGAGAATAGTTATAATATAACCGCTAAATTTCCAAATTAATCTAACACACATCATTTATATACGAGCAATTTCACCTAAGGTCGTAACATATAATCTTTACAATGCTACCTGATTTTATAGAATACTTGTAATTGAAGCCTTTCACTGATTGTAGGAAAGTCTAACAAGCGAATCAGCACTTCAGCGTCAACTATATAAAAAAAATAAAACAGAAGAAAATATTAAAGTCAAAAACTTTATAAGCATGTCAATATATAGAGAATGATATTAAAATAAATACTACAAATTAGATGAGATACATAACAGACACAGACTAGTACCGCAAACAGGTTTAGAAAGGTACTTTTCTTAGCAAGATGTTTCCAAATCACCACATACTCATTATTATTTGTTTTTTTTTCTTTCCATTACATAATAAAGGTGCATGTATTGATGCGTCACAGCAGCAACTTAACCATCTGAGTGAACAAATCGTTACTATTGATTCCTAACCTCTTTGCCATATTCAAACAGCAAGAAATGACTCGGGCTATTAGGAAGCTATAGGGTGCTGCTTGGCAAATTATGCAGTAATTTGACTACAGACACAGATTCTTCCCACCATTGATGGTAAATAAAATCTGTTTCTCATCATTTAGAAGCTAAGATCTTTGTATTTTACAAAGCTCATATTTTTTACCTCCACCTTTTAAAAGTTCTAAATTCTAATCTACAACATAAAATTTATTGTCTAGGAAAAGAGCTTCAATGAGGAGATGCACAATGTGTTTCAGATAGAATATGCTCAGAAATCAGGACAATGTCAATTGAATTTAATTACCATACAAGTCGTAAGGACATGGGAGAGCATGGGAATAAGCTGAAGCAATCATTTGTGCAGCTGGAATCCCCTTGATACGCTCTGAGAAATTTTCACTCAAAATATGATTGGAGAATACTTGCCTAGCCCCACATTCACCTACCAATAATCTTGACAAGAACAAAACCCATCTTTGAAATGGTGAAAGCGTTTGTTATCTCTCACAATTATTTCCCTTTCAACAGCCTTTGATATCAACTTAGCCGCATTATGACAATCTACACAAATGCGCAGATTTTTGCAGATCCTCAGTGTTGCACCTTTGGTCGTCTTTAACAACCCAAAAGAAATTGCAAGCTTCTCACTGTGTCCCCGTAACACCTCAATCTTCTCCTCTTCTCTCAATTCATGAAGCACGGAATCTGTGTTGGGTTTATATCCAATTATGCTAATCTTTTCCTCTAATCTTCTCCATACGTCTTGGATCTCTTCTGACTCTGACAGCAACTCATCACCCACAACAAAGCTAAAAACTTCCCCCCCAAGTTCAATCCAACTGCGGCCAGCATCTTTCTGAAGGCCAGTCTCCTTCATTATTTGCCGCACCCTTCTCACATCATCCCATTTCCCTGACCCAGCATATAAATTTGAGAGTAGCACATAAGTCTCTGCTTTGTCTGGTTCCAGTGCTAGTAACTTTTCTGCGACTTTTACCCCCATATCCAAATCACCATAAATTCTGCAGGAACTGAGCAATGAGCTCCAGATT
This sequence comes from Castanea sativa, assembly GCF_040712315.1. Taxonomy (NCBI): domain Eukaryota; kingdom Viridiplantae; phylum Streptophyta; class Magnoliopsida; order Fagales; family Fagaceae; genus Castanea; species Castanea sativa. Next base: position 32,977,098 of record NC_134016.1, on the reverse strand, counting down.
CCAGCATCTGGTTCTTCAGGCATCTCTAGTATGAGCTTTAGAGCTTCATCCAATTGGCCAGCTCGACCCAGCATGTCCACAACACAGGCATAATGTTCCAGTTTTGGCTCTATTCCAAACAAACTTTGCATCTGGTTGAGATATTTTAACCCATCTGTAACCAACCCAGCATGGCTACATGCCATTAGAAGTCCTATAAATGTAAACCCATCAGGCTTGAGGCCTGATCTTTGCATTTTTTCAAATAGCTCCATGGCCTTGTTTCCATGTCCATGAATTCCATATCCTGCAATTATAACATTCCATGATGCCTCATCTTTCTCCTTTAAACTGTCAAAAACCCTTTGAGATTGTTCTATGCAGCCACTTTTTGCATACATATCTATGAGTGAACAACCAACAAAAACGTCTTGTATTAGGTGAGCTTTTAAAGTAAAGCAATGAATTTCTTTTCCCAAACGCAGAGCTGACAGCTGAGAGCAAGCCCCAAATATGGTTGTTATGGCAATCTCATAAGGTTGAATTCCATTAGAAAGCATTTGACGGAAGAGATTGAGGGATTCATCAGGAAGTGCATTTTGTGAGTAACCAGCAATCATTGCATTCCAAGATACTAAAATTTTATTTTCCATCCTATCAAACAATGCCCTTGCAGATAACATTTTCCTGCAATGAATATAAAGTGATAGTAATGAGATTCCAATAAATGAATCCATTTCTAAACCATTTCGTAGCACAAATCCATGAATCTCTTTGCCATAATGCAAACATTTCAGGTGGGCACAAGCTAAAAGAAGGCTACCAATGCTATACCAGTCAGGAGCTAAACCTGAATATGTCATTTGAATGTACAAATCTAAGGCCTTTCTTGGATCACCGTTTTGTGCATGGCCACCAATAAGTGCGTTCCAAGAGTTTACTGTCTTAGTTTCAATTCCATAGAACACATGTTCGGCAGAGCTAAGTGACCCACACTTTGCATAGGCTGCAACAAAAGCATTGGCCACCAATTCATCATCTTGAAGCCCATGTCTGAATGAATAACCATGAAGTTCCTTCAAGCAAAGCATTTTTGATTCCTCTAAACAAGCTTGCAAAACATTCAATATGGTGACCTCATTCACCTTCATTTTCCATGGTTCCATCTGCATCTCCCGTAACAGATCAAATGTTCTGCATACATTTCCTTCCCCAGAGTAACCTCCAATCACGGTATTCCATGAAACCACATTCTTGTTATCACTCTTGGCAAATAAAGTCTGGGCTTCAGCTAAGTAGCCACATTTTGAGTACATGTGTATCAAGGCATTGTTCACCATTAAATCATGATTCAGCCCCAACTTAACTGCCAAACTATGAACTACCATTCCTATAACTACCTCTCCTTCAGCTGCACATATAGGTAATATCGTGACAATAGTGGCAACATCCGGTACCAAACCCTCCTCACCCTTCAAAATCTCCCTAAACGTATTATAACACTCTTTAAAAAACCCATTCTCAGAAAACCCAGAAATCATGGAATTCCAAGAAACCAAGTTCCTCTCAGGCATATATTCAAACACCTCCACTGCATCCTCAACAAACCCGCATTTCCCATACATTGCAATAAGCGCATTACCCACAAACACGTCAGAAATCAAACCCATCTTCATTGCCATCCCATGAATCACTTTCCCCAACCCCACATCCAAAAGCCCAGCACAAGCCTTAATCACACAAGGCAAAGTAAAATTATCTGGTTTAAACTCTGTAACCGAAATAAGCTCCACAAACAAGCTGATTGCTCCATGATAGAGCTCATTTCTAACGTACCCACTAACAAGTGCATTCCAAAGAAACAAGTTCTTCCTCTGTAACCCATCGAAGACTAAACGAGAATCCAAAGGAGAGCCACACATGGAGTACATAGTAACGAGACGGGTATTGAGAACGAAGTCATTGCTGAACTGGGTCGACTTCGAAACCAGCTCGTGGACTTTCCGGCCAGTCTCAATGTCCTTGTGGCGACCACAGGCCTGTAATAAGACACCCATAGCTTCTGCATTGTTGAGAGCGTTTGTTCTTTGAAGGAAATTCAGAGCTTCAGTGAGGTTCCGAGACTCACAGAGCTTGTTTATTTCTTGGAGTAAAGGGTTGGTTTTTTTGTTGTGGGTTTTGGAGGAGAGTGAGAGAGTTGCTTTTGGAGTCAAGATTGGAAGAAGGGAATGTTTGGTAGTGTTTGATACTGGGGTGTGAACGAAGGGAGTGTGGTGGGGGTGGTGGTGGTGTAGTGAGAGTGGTGGTGCCACTGTAGAAGCCATGTTGAGGTGTTGCAGTGCTGAGGGGACTCTTATCTGTTGGATTTGTTCAGTTCAGTTCTTGAGGAGTTGAAGTAATATAAAAAAAAAAATAAATAAAGATAAAATCTAAAAAGCAAAAAAAAAAAAAAAATCTATTAACCCTACTTGTTTCGCTATAAAATATTTTTTCAATTTTTTTTTTAAAATGAAGATAATTAAGAGAGTTGAAAAACTTGATAAATATTTGATTATTAGACATAAATCTATTTTCAAATATGCTTTAAAATGTTGAAAATAATTATTTGAATATTACTAGACATAAAATTTTGGAAAAAATTACACTTTATCGCAAATTATATTTCATATTACACTTTATACTTTAAACTATGATCTTTGTCACACTTTGCACCTCGATATGACATCAAAGTTACTGTTAACTTGAATGAAAAAATATATCACTACGTGAAAATATCTAATTATCCCTCTTTTCAATCCTTTAAAAATAAAAGATAAATTAAATTTTACCACCATAAACTATGCTCTTAATTACATTTTGGACCATAAATTTTGAATTTCCATCAAAATTAATAGAAAACTTAACGTCATTGTGTAATGTGTAACAAAGACCATAGTTTAGGGTGCAAAACATGTATTCGAAAAGTTTATAGTAATATAAAATATAATTTAAGGTGATAAAGTGTAATTTTTCCTAAAATTTTGGTCAAGGCCAAATATCTCCTCTAAATTTGGATTTGTATTATTTTCCTTTTTATTTTTATTTTTTTTTCATCTTTAAAGTGTACACTAGTTGTCAACATTTTTTATTTTCATGTTTAAAGTTTATACTAGTTGTCGACCATGCTTTGCACGGATTATTTTGTTTTCAAAAAGGATAAATTTATAAAGAGGGAAAATTTTCTACAATCTTGTATGTAGTAATTGCTACACATGAGGTAATGTGACAGTCAAAGAGAAATGACAACAAATCATATGTTAAGTTGCTCATGTTCATTACACATGACCCTTGTATACCTATCACTTCTTGTTGGTTGCCACCTTACCCTATATGCAACAATTGCTGCATACAAGATTGCCATAAATCTTCTCCCATTTATAAAATTTATAATGGTTATTCTTTTAATTTTTATTATTAAAAATAACCACATATTTATTGTCAATTTAACTTATTATTTTTTAGCATCAACGCGTAACTTAAATTCTTCTGAAAGATTCTTTTAAAAAAAACATTCTTCTGAAAAAAAAAAAAAACATGTATATTAACTCATTTCTCTATTAAAAATGAAATAAGCAAAATTATAGTTCAAACTCCACGCCCTTTTTCCGTATGTTCCTACTATCTACTTATATCATGCATTTTCCTAAAATAAAAAAATAAAAATGTTATATACTATTCATTTTTTGTTTTACACTATTTCTCTCTTTGATATAAACTATTTACTCTTCACGAGTGATGGACGTAAGTCCCTATATATATATATATACACACACACGAGCCTTCGCTCCTATTGTAATCTACTGAGAAAATTAAAGAGATACTAAAGTAAATGAAGAAATATATGTATATCAGTTTCAGAAAATAATATGTTGCGATAGATGACCACTAGACAAGAAACAATATATATATATCCTCTATTTCACCCCCAAAAAAAAAAAAAACTATATCATGCATTATTTCCCCAAAAATAAAGGCGTCTGCCATCTGCCTGGAAGGATTTCTTTTTGGCCATTTTAAGTTAGCGAAGCCTGAAATATGACCTGTGTCTCTCGGCCATTGGTGACCGATTTAATATCGCAACGGGTATGTATTGTGGCTTCCTTCTCTTTGGTTTTTTTTTTTACTGTTCCTTCTCTTTGATTTTATTGTTATTATTTTCCATTTTTTCCTTTGTCATTGTCGATTACTTCGGTGGTACTTATAAAAAAAACAAAAAATTGACAGTAAAATTAGATTACAACACAGCTCGTGTCACATTATTGGGAGGTTTTAACTACAAAACTCATTTAAACCAATACTACTGGTTAAATCAAAACCAAACAATGCTGAAAAAAAAAATTGAGAGTAAAATTAGATTACAACACAGCTCGTGTCACATTATTGGGAGGTTTTAACTACAAAACTCATTTAAAGCAATACTATTGGTTAAATCAAAACCAAACAATGCATAGAACCGAACGTAGAGGGATATTCATAGTTTAGTTTCAACTTTTCTTTTATAATTGTTGGATCAAAAAAGTCCGTCTCTACTTCCCTGCATTAAGAAAATCCCCAAAACACTAATTAGCATTAGAAATTGACAATTTCGGAAAGATAAGAGAGAAACAATGAATATTACAACACAATATTTTTCCCTTTCTTTTTGGTATTGCCTGTGTTTAGTACACTACATAATTCTGCATATTCATGAACAAAGGCATAGAGAAAATAGATGCAAACCAAAAGGGTAAAAAATGAAGAGAAAATTTCCAGTTGGCTCAGTTGGCTTTCAACTGTTTCCCACACAAAGTATATATCCCAAACTAATTGCTCCATTGTGCCAAACTTTAGAACACATAAATGTCCAACTAAAATTAGATTTTGGAGAAGCAGCAGCGAGACTGTATAACCAATACAGGTTAGAGGGATTAGGATGGTTGTTATCAATATGGAGAAGTGAGACGATGGATAACCAATAAAGGTTAGAGGGAATTCAAGTAATCTTTTATCGACTTAAAAATAGAATTGACATAAGAATTTTTCTTTCTCTGAAATATTATTCCATCCATCCTCCGTCAGAGAATATCAACCTTTGCAGTAGTTCTTTCAGTGTTCTGTCAACTCCTACTAGAGTATCCCCAAAGCCACTTAATAACTCTGATAGTGTTGGGGATGTTCTTGAAAGCTCCACCAGAGTAACCTATACAGTCCAACCAAATGCATTATAACACATTCTGTAAAGACAGGCAAGAAAATATTTGCTCTATTCATCACTTATAAGCTGTAGACTCCTGAATTTACAGTTTTTTTAATCAGCAACAGTATATATCTGAAGTGAATTTGTGATATACACACACAAAAGATAAAGAGAGAGGAGAAAGAAGAAAAAAAGTAAACAAACCTGTCTGTCTAGAGGTATATTAGCCTTCAGTTTTGCTATAGCAACAGCTCGAGAAAGTCCACCTATAGCATCAACCAAACCTCTTGAAGCTGCATCTTTACCAGTCCAAATCCTCCCTTGTGCGACCTCCTCATCTTATCTACCTAGCAACAATATAATTGGGAAATTGGAGACCTTTCAGATTGTTAGGACATATGCGTTTCACTTGTTTAGAACATATGTCATTCATTATTTATGTAATTGGCTAATCCTTTGTCAAAACGCACCTTACTTGCAATTGGGTAGAATTATGATGAGTTTTATACTTCAAGAAACTGTATTTCAAGATCAAGTGTTGAAGTCATCAAGTCTATTCAAGAAACAAGCTTAGAAGTGTTCTTTATTAAAGCTCAACAGCTGCATCTATCGAGCTTTAAGAAGCTGTTTTGGCCTCGAGGCTCGACAGCTGCTCGACAGCACCTCGACACCTTTAGCTGTCGAGATTTAAGAAAAACAGATTCTGAGTTCTGTTTTGATTCCAATCCGTAGACGTGTCTTTGGGCCTTCTTTTCTCCTAACCCTAGACATATAAAATGATTATTTTAAGGGCCGCCAAAGTGTGGCAAGTTGCACAAGTATTGAGAAATCCTTGTTCATGCAAATTGTAACTTGAGACAAAGTTCTTGCCCTAGTTCATCTCTCTTGTGAAGAAGTTGTTGTGTCTTTGTACCGTAGAGTTTTGTAACCAAACATCTTCTTGATCTTCATCGTGTGGATGAATTGAAGAACTTTGCAGCCAACAATCTTCTCTAGTTGGTGATTGAAGTCGCGTACTGGGGTCCGTGCAATTGGTTAGTTACGTATTTGGGAGCCGTGCATCGAAAGGAGAAATTGTCACTACAGAACAAGTCAAATTGAGTATTAGGGTAATGATTCAACTGTAGATTGGTAAGGTACTTGGGATTCATTTACTTGTAACCGCTTGTTGTGATAATAATGAAATTTCGGGAGTGGTGACCTTAAATTCACCCGGTGAGATTTTTGCCGTGTAAGTTTTCCCCATTCGTAAACAAATCACCGTATTATTTATTTTCCGCTGCATACTTAGTTTAATTGGTGATTTATTTGTGCTATCAAGCGCTTTGCATGTTAATTTGATTAATTAATAACTTGACCAATTAGTCAACTTAATTCATCACAAGGAGTCAATACGTTTTTGGCCTATCACAGATTTTATACAGGAAAAAAAAGGAAATGAAAAAAATATTTTTAAGTGATTGAAATTCTTATTGAATTTCGAAATTGCATATATGCATGCTGCGCATACTTGGCTAAAAGTTCTGCTTCATCTGATCTGTATATAGAAATTGTAACCAGTCAATTGTAAGAGCATAGAGGTAAACTCATTTTGAGTTTAAAGCATGCCTTAAACTACAAAATTCTGCAATCAACACACTTAAAAGTAATAAATTAATAGCTGCTTAATCTAATAGTAGCGTTTTGATTGTAGAAATTGCGGTTTGAGATGCACATTGTAAATGCCCACATGATTTAGGGAGGACACCGCCCATTATCTGGAAAAAGATAAAACTTTTATTTGGAATGTCATACTCAATTTTTTATTTGAAGCCTTGTTAGAGAGAGATAGAGAGAGAGAGAGTGCTGGGTATATAAAAATACAATTACTTTTTTTATATTAAAATAGACTGAAAATTTCATGGGATCTCACTATACCCTTCTTGAACTTTGTTATTGAATTAGCATCCAGGATAGTGAAATATTTAGAAACCCAATTATTGAAGGACATCTAGTAATTGTGTCATTATAACAATGGGTCATCATAAAATACTTCAAAATATGAATACTAAATATAGTTTATATATTAAGGATTACGAATTCATGTTCTAATTCTAATATCCATTCATCCATAACTTCTCACATTTAAACCAACAATAATGTGTGCTTTTTTCAAAAATTAATGTGCGGGCATAGCTGCACAATAAAAAAACAAGGAGACAATATGATCTACGCAAAGTAGGCTTACATGGTTGGTGGAAGACTCATATGGGTTTTGATTAGAACATGAGATTTATATGGACAACAGAATATACTATTAGTTCCTGTTTCACAAAGTAGACATGAAGCTAACAATGCAACAAGGCCTCTTTACCTTAAAGGTCTTTGTTCTGCTGCATGGAGCTCAGCATATTTTCCCCTCGATATGATTTCCTTGTTGAAACCAATCTTTCCATATAGTTTCCCCAGGTTAAACCTCCCTACAAGCAAAATTACTAACACATTAACAACTTGCACAAGCCAAATACAAGTTATTTAAGAGCCAAGGGAAGGTATAGAAGTTTTTTTTTTTTTTTGAACCACAAAGTGATTTGCTTGACTACAGAAACAATAAGCACAGATGCAATTTGGATTACGTAGAAGCATCTCAGCTAATAAAACTATACCTATCTCTCTCTCTCTCCCTATATGTGTGTGTGTGTGTGCGTGAGAGAGAGAGAGAGAGAGAGAGAGAGAGAGAGATTATGTGTATGTGTGTTGTTTCAAGAAAATTAGAAGCAGTGAGGGTAGAGTAAACACACTTCTGAATGAAAAGTAATTTCTAACCATGGAGTGATTTACATGCATGAGAAACAGTGAATTGTTGAAAAAATACTCATATGGTCATATGACTTCTTTAGTTTTTAGAACCCCCAAAAAAAAAAAAACTTTAGTTACAGATCTGCAAGGCCATTTTCTTGATCACCAAAAGTTCAATCATGATTGAGCAAAGTAATGGAGTAACCATTCAGAGAATGACCTTGCAGCTTTTACTGCTCAAGGAGACAACAGTATGAGCTTACTTTCAGTTACAATCTTCCATGAGCAAATATTCTTTAATAAGAAAACTCATTAGTGATCATTACTAAAGGTACACATATATTTGCTTAGTAGAATTCAATCTTTCCACATATATGGTATGCTCAGTGCTGTGTCTACCAATAAGTTATCATTATGGTTGTATTCTTTAGAAAAGGATAGATTCAAGTCTCTCATATGTGATTTTCCTGTCTTGTTTCAAATAAAATTTATTTACTTCAAAAAAAATAAAAAAACTAAGGTCTTCCTTTAATGATGTATGGAGAATTTATATAAAGAAACTAATCAGAAGATTTTATTTTATTTTATTTTTTTATTTTATGGTAAGGAGGGTTTGTGGAGAAGTTAAGTAGTTAACAGCCACCTAAAGCTTCTTGCATATGTCCTCAACTATATTTCACAAGAAGTAATTGATAATTTAATATAGGAAAACAGAAAAAATGAATAAGAAATTATATATTTTACCAATACCTTCTGCAAATGCATGTCAGCACACATATTTCGATTTCTTACTGTTATAACCCACAAAAATTTCTTCTATTTGACTTCCGACCAAATTTATATCTCTGAAGTTCACTTTGTTTTTTTCCTCGTTTTCTTGAAGCATTCTTAGGTTCACCTGTTACAACTCCAATGGAACCAGTCAGTTAGATTTTCTGCAACAATAGTCCCTGCTGCCATTGCCATATGGTATCCTCCACTTGCTGCCACATCAGACATTGATGCAATGACAGGTTTTGATGTAGCCAAAAGTTTGATTTCCCTCCTCATTCTGTACACCAAAAACACCAGGGGTAATAAGTGCCACAGGATAATTTTTTTTAAATAATTCAATAAAGGCAACCAAAGCACCCTTGCCAATCTTCATATCTTATTCCTCAACTTTCCTTTTGCCTTCTTGTCCAAGTTTTTTATCAATTGACTGTGCATGGAAGGTTGGTTCTTTGATTTAAATACCAATTGCAGACATACTAGGTTTGAAACTTTTGACACAGACTGGAGGAAGTTTTTAACAATGGTGATAGATAACTACATAAGTGCAGCTACCAGAAGCAACATGGGTACTAAATTTTAAAGAGTAAGCAGGAAGGCTCGTAAACTGTAGGCATGGCCAGCATCACAGCTCTAGCTTTTATTCTGTGATCTCTATATGCTGTGTCCAATGCCTACCTCCACTTTGCCTCATTAAATCGAATAGTAGGGGTCCACAGTCCAAACTTTTGATTGACCCTATGAGATTTTGTTGAAATGAAGAAACTGATTTTCATTAAGTTTACTGTTACACATCAGGTCCTTTATATACAAAGCAGAGAATTAGTTTCTACAGTAACTAACTTAGCTAAGTAACTAACACTCTAACTAATTTCCACGTGCTCTCTCACGTGCAACACTAAAACTATGTACAATGAATTAAAACTACTTACAGTTTTATGCTATGTACAAAATACAAGTCGTTTAACCACTATGTTCTAATTCTGACTTCTGCTCTGAACCATCACATTGCTTCTCCTCTGACTTCTGATCTAACTTTTGCCCTGAACCATCACACTGCTTCTTCTTTGAGTTTTGACACTCCCCCTCAAGATGGACACCACTTGAATGAATATTTAGAATTCCCATCTTGACAATCAAAGCTGTAAACTGATTTAAGTTCAATGCTTTTGTCAACAAATCTGCCAACTGAGAACAACTCCTAATATTCATCAATCTTATAATTCCATCTTGCACCTTATCTCTCACAATGTGACAATCTATTTCTATGTGTTTTGTTCGCTCATGGAACACAGGGTTGGACCCTATGTGAATTGCTGCTTCACTATCACTGAACAACAAGGCAGCTCTATCATGTTTTACATTCAAATCCTTCAACAAATATAGAATCCAAGTCACTTCACACACAGCCACAGCCATTGACCTATATTCAGCCTCTGTAGTTGATCTAGAAACTGTATTTTGTTTCTTAGACTTCCAAGAAACCAATGAATCACCAAGGAAAACACAAAAACATGTAATGGATCTTCTAGAATCCGGGCAAGCTGCCCAATCTGCATCTGCAAAAGCCTTTAGGTGCAGTGAAGTGTTTGATGGAAATAATAGTCCTTGACCTGCCGTACCTTTAATGTACTGAATGATTCTATATGCTGCCTTCAAATGAGGCTTCCTAGGCTTAGACATGAATTGACTCAATCTGTGCACAGAGTAAGTGATGTCTGGCCTAGTTATTGTCAGAAATAACAGCCTACCTATCAGCCTTCTATATATTCCAGCATCATGTAATAACTCACCATCATCTTTACTCAATTTTATACTAGCTTCCATGGGAGTTCTAGCAGGTTTGCAACCAAGCATTCCTGTATCATGAACAATTTCAAGGGCATATTTTCTATGACACAAAGAAATACCCTTCTGTGATCTTGCAACCTCTAACCCCAGAAAATATTTCAAACTGCCCAAATCTTTCAGCTTGAAATGTTTGTCCAAAAATACTTTGAGATCTTCCACAGCCTTAGGGTCATTACTACCAATGAGAATGTCATCAACATAAAACTAGAAGAGCAATGAACATCTTACCATCTTGTTTGATGAATAAAGAATAATCGGCTTTGGATTGAACAAAACCATGTTGCAATAAAGTGGATGAAAACTTGGAGAACCACTGCCTTGAAGCTTGCTTAAGGCCATACAGTGACTTATGCAACTTGCAAACCAATTCCCTTTTTGACTCCCCCTTGCCATCCAACTCCCTTTTACAATCCAACAACTCCCCCTTGCTGTGCAAACCAGGAGGAAGAGACATGTAGACTTCCTCATGTAGATCACCATTTAAGAAGGCATTATTCACATCTAATTGGTGAAGAACCCAACCTTGCACAGCAACCAATGCCAAGAACAGTTTGACAGACCCAAAACACAAAGTGGGACAACATTAAATTCTAGACTGTTCAGGTGCCTAAAGAGAAACTACTGCAGGTTTTGAGAACAGGAGTCTTCATCTTAGTTTGCAAGCTAGATGTAGAAGAGGCGATCATGTTAATTGGGGTGTATTAGATGTGGGGCGAAAAAGAAAATATGAAACACTTTAGGATTTCCACTATCAAGATTTAATTTCTTGTGAAGAAAACTACCATAACTTTTCAACCTCATTAGCCACGGCCCACACATGTTTTAGAGTCACAGAATGCTTAGTGGGAGGACAGTACATTCTAGACTTTGTTTTGGTCCCTAATGAGAGATTAATGTGGGTTTTGAGAGAAAGGAGCCTAGGGCTTAGTTTGCAAGTTAGATGTAGAAAAGGCGATCATGTTAATTGGGGTGTATTAGATTTGGGGAGATGCAAAAAAGACGAAACACTTTTGGATTTCCACTACTCAACAACAATAACAACAAATGGTAATCCCAAAATTTTGGGGTTTGTTATGGATTCTCAACAGATTAGTTAGGATAAGTTATATATATTCTTTTCCTTGATTCTATTTTATCTCTTCTCTATATATTAAGAGAATTCTAAAATTAGTTATGCCTTCAAAAAATAGGGTTAAAATTTTAATTCAACAAAATTTTAAAAAAAAAACTACCGGAGAAATTTTTTCCTAGAAATTAGCGCACTTTCTATTTAAACATATCTCACGTACGAGAAATTATAAGGTCCTCATGGCGGACAAGTGACGTGGTCCACCATGAGGACTGTATAATTTCTCCTCACATAAGTTTGATACATTTTTTTCCTAAAAGCCAGCACACGCTAAACCTAGTAGTTTACTCCATTTTAAATCTTAAATTTTAGTTTTATAAAAATCATTTCCTATGTAACCTCACTAACAATAGATAAATTCAAATTGAAAAATTTTATTAAACTCAAAATAAAATAAAATAAAGCCTCATTGCATGTGCGGGGGTGTGTGTGATGTGGCTAAGCTAAAATTATATTCTTTGTTACCTCCTTAATTGAAATGTTCTTTTTTATTTCTTCTACTAATGTTAATTTGGGTCTCCTATACTTTTTTTTTCCCTCTCAATTGGGATCAATTCACTCTTTCTTATTAGTGCATTAATCACTCACCTCTAACCAAACCATCAAAAGAACCCTTTCTCATCATTTCATCAATAAGAAGTACCCCTATCTTTAAGCAGATTTCCTCATTTCAAATCCTATTTTTCCGTGTATTTCCATTTATCCATCTTAAAATTCTCATTTTAACTACACTCATTTTATGAATATGCTGTTTCTTAATAGCTTAATATTTAGTACCATAGAGCATAGCTGGTCGTATAGCAATTTTATAAAATTTTCCCTTTAACTTAATAGGTATTCTACAATAACATAATAATCTTGATGCACTTCTCCACTCCATCTATCCTACTCTTATCCTATGAGTCACATCCTCTTTAATCTCTATATCTTTATGAATCATTGATCCAAGACATCAAAAGCTCTTGCTCTTGGTTTGCAAAAAGCATAGACCAAGGGACTTCCTTTTGAATCGATTTAGTGAGCTCATCACTAATGCAAAGAGATATGAACTTAATGATGATCCTTGATAATTCAAAGAGATATGAAGTTAATGATGATCCTTGATACAAACCTATAGTGATAGGAAACTAACTTATGATTCTTCCATCTATTCTCACACTAGTTTCAACCCATAAATATCCTTAATGAACTTAATATACTTTAAAGGAACTCCTTTCTTTTCCAAAACCCACAACAAAACCTCTCTTGTGACCCTATCATATACTTTCTTTAGATCAATGAAAATCATATGAATATTTTTAAAGGTCTCAATATTTTTCATTAGATGTCTAAGTAAGAAAATAGATTCCATATCTCTTTTGGATATCCACTATCAGGAGATTTAAATTCTATTGAAAAAAACTAATATCTCTCTTCAACAGTTTGATAGGCCTAAGGCAAGGTAATCTACATTCGAGTCTTTCTCAATTCTTATTAGGAAAGTTCCCAGCAGATGTTGACTATGGAAGCTGGGGAAGGTTCTATATCAAGTTTTCCAGTTGGTAATAATCATACAAATTGAGTGCTGGTGACGTCAATTTTCTCTGTGCAGATGAAACTACTATTATTTTGGGGCTGATATAAAACAGGCAGTTTTCTAAGGTGTCTACTCATATGTTTTGAAGTAGTTACAATTACGAGAGTTATTTTTGAGAAAAAATAATTAGTTTCAGTGGGAGCTACAGAGGAGGAGGAAGGAAGGGCTTGCAGAGTTTTTAGGATTTAAGGCAGGCTTCCTTCTCACGCATAGACTCCCATTGGGAGCTTTGTGGGACTCTATTATTATCCAGTATGAGGTTGCGTTCAGTGTAAGAAACTTGACAGAGAATACCGAATCACCAAAAAGTAGATTATAAAGAAAACAAAACATAATAGGTAACTTGTCTACAAAATGGCTACTATCTTAGTTCATGTATCATTGGATTCATAACACATCTATAGAGGTAAAATATTCCAGAACTTACAAATCAGAAGCAAGAGCATCACCTCCAGGGCTGTCAATTCGGATTATTGCTGCCTTATATCTTTTAGACTCTGAGGGTGAGGCAAGGGAAAAGAAAACCAACATGATAGGAAAAATAATTTATGACTCTGCAAATACTGGGTAATTGAAACTAAGCAACGCCCAAGTAGATAAAACATGATCCTAGTAGACTTCAGCTTTTGCTCTTAAGACCTCTACAAGCAAAAATTATAGATGAATGTTGTGGATGCATATGATGTTACCATATATTCAGTTGAACAGCACTAATTCTCTATGTTCTTTGAGTTCATTTACATGAGCAGTTTTTTAGATACCTAGCCAGAGGTCTTCTCAACAGTCAAACTGCACATCTATATGTTTTCTTTCATTGCATCTTCTAATGGCTCCCCATGTTTCCACAACAAATGGCATGGAGTAAGTATACATAGTTACAATGTTACATAGTTTTTACTTAAAACACATGTGACCATTGTTAACATGAACATAATTAGAACGCCACCATCTCAAATGGCTAGGTGCCTAGGTCACATCTTAGGAGGAAGTTGATCATGCTTCCACGGTAAGAAAAAGAGCATTAGATTAAGCAAAGTGAATTATAAGATAATATATTACCTCTTACACTACGAATCTTCTCAATGAACTTGTCCTCAATAATATCCGAACTAGAGTCACTAAATAGACTTCGTACGCGACTAATGCTCCCAGAGGCTCTGATTACAGCTATTTAGTCTTCACCGCCAGATAAACCGAGAGTCCATTTTCTAACTCTAGAATATTCTCTGTAAGTTAGAATGACCCCCAAAAAAAAAAAAAACCTTATAAAGGTTAATACTTAATATTTCACCTTCTCCAAAAAAATCCAAGCAATTGAACCAATGGAACTCTTAGATTGGTCACAAGTCACAGAGACTAGTGAACATTTTCATACATCACTAATACAAAATGGATCAGATGACACGATTGAACGTGTGTCAGTGTGTGATGCAACAAAGTTAGCTCTTAGAGAGTTATGAATTACTGTAAACAAAACCTCAATGTACCTTGCATTGTAAATCCAAATCATTAATCGTGGATACACATCATAGAAAAATGGAAGAGTTGCGTGGTAAATATGGAAACAAAACATAATAATTATTCCTCTGACAACCTATTTAGAAATTTAAATCATAAAATTGTTCAAACTTCAAATAAGAGGTAAGTGAAGCCCCATGGCTAGTATTCACTCAAAATAATTATAAGCTAAAACAGCAGCAAGTTGAAATAATTTTTTATATGCCAGATTATGATACAGAAATCAAATACAGTTGGTGGACAATCTAAAGATTAGTAGATGTCTAAACAACAAGAAGTGACAGCCACACACATGCACATGCACATGCACATACATACATACATACATATTAACGAAAATGAAAGCTTTAATTGGGAAGAAGGGGTTGTCAATTTGCCAACAGTGGCTCCAGGAAACAATACACTCCATTAGAACATTCATATTTGTAGGCCTCCAATAATTCATTGACTACCTGTAATCAACCATAGGGATCTGTTCATCCTTATGTAATCCCAGTCTCTCCCTCAACATTGAAATAACCTGCAAGGACTACATGTTACTAAAAACCACCTGAAATCATCATATCAATGAAACTGGGAAAAAGAAAAGAAAAATAACCTTAACAGTTTTAAGGACACAAACCACTCCTAATACCAATGGCTGTCACACCCATGCTCTTCAACAGAAACTATTGAACAGGAATTAATGGTCAACACGCGATCAAATCTAACAACAATATGGTACATTTATATTAGAATAATCCATTTAGACTTGATAATTACCATGAATTAGAAGTTCTAACTTTAACTATAACTTACCAATTTTTAGAAAACCCTCCCAACTGGCTGTAAGCCTGTAAGTATAATGCCATTAAAATCTTGTACACTGAACGCTAAATGAAAATGCCATCTCACTCTTCAGATATCCTTAAGAATTCTTATTAAGTGCAGTAGCAGATATTGATTCTTCCTCATATACTTCAAGCCCCGACTTCTAGGAGTAGAATTTTGTACCTCATCATCATAGCGTATGTTTGTTATCCAGCCCTCGTGTTTTAGCTTTTCTACTTGGTAAACACCTTGATTAATGAAGTTCTCCAGATCTTCCCTTGTCTTTCCTACAGTACTTGCAGAATCCTGCGAGTTTAACTAATACTAGAAGATTGAGAAAAGCAACAGATGCAAAGGAAACTTTTGCAGAAGAAACTTTATCCAGCCAATTCTCATAGACGTTATCGAGCAATGCAGTCAGCATCTCACAATTTTCTTCAGACATAGTTTTGCTTGTAAGTTGATCCCCAGCACTTTTGTATTTGCCAATCCTTTCCACTTCTGGCTCAATTCCTACATTGTCAAGGACACCTACAAAACAAATTTTTTGAAACCTCTATCAAATTCAAATAATGCAATTGGAGCCATAAGTTAGCTCAGACTACGGTTTTTAAAAAGTGGAAAATTAGGTATGGACTTTTGTATATGTTTCATTAAAAAACTCATGCAAGAGCATAAGACTCCAAGTACTTATTTTACAAACATTTATAAGATACACATGTGAGCACTCAGGATTAACCACAACTACTATAAAATGCAATCTATTTTCAATTTCAAATTGTGTGATAATAAAAGAGCCAAGGCCACGCTATCCATATTTCAACGATTTATTCATGTAATTAACAAAATGTCACAAAACTATACCAGAGATGATCACCAATTTCTTGAGATGGGATTTCATGCAACTTGCAAATATGGATTTTGAAAGCTCTGGTTGAAATATTTCAGATGTTTTCCTATAGTTGAACAGCTAAAGAAATAGTCTTGCAGTTTTAGAATTCAGGAAAACTTTTTCACTGCATAAAAATTCTGAAACAGAGATCAGTGATATAAGCAAGTCAATAGTGCACTAAGGAGACAATGTCCTAGTGCTCCTAAGTATTTTCTCATTTTATTATGATCTTCATTTGAAAACATAGAAAGTGGTAAATCTCAGCTTTAAATAACCCAAAAGATGTTACAAAATATGGAGATAAAATGAAAACCAATGAATATTCAATACTGTCCAAGTAATCTGACCATGTTAATTAAAAAATATTTATAACGAGCAGTTCCATGACACCCAAGGCTACTATAAGCTGCAAACATAGATAGAAAGATAAACTGCGTTGTGATGGCAGAAGAAATCAGCACTTACTCCATTCAAGAAATTAGCTGCAAGTTCAAGCAAGCCAAATAGAGATAGAATACCTACAAGGTTACAAATCTGTCCTCGCAAGCTTTAATTATTAAGAAATGATGAATTTAATCATTTTAATTATCATTGTAACAGATTATCAAAAAGAAAACTATCATTGTAACACTTCTCCACACGTGAACCCAAACTCCCCAATAATAAGTGGGGCCCGACACTTTGGATGTTTATTTTTCAGATGGTACATGCAGTAAAGATAGAGTTTGAACACACTACCACCTCTAATATTATGATAAATTACAACTTGTCCCAAAAGCTTAAGCAATTAAGAAATGATGAATTTAATCATTAACCATTACTCTAACAAAAACTATGCAAGAAAATCAACTTACCTCTAAGGAATGATGCTTCAACGTTTAAACCAAACAAAGAAAAATAAGCACTTGGAGGGGCATATATTTCTTCACACGCACAGGCAAGGTAATATTCTTCCTCACAACATTCAGGGACATATGCCACAATGAATTTCCCTGCATGTCAAGTATGAATAAAGATCAGGTTACTGGTTGTAAAAATAGATAATTTGCTGGCAGATCACCATAGAAACTTGAAGTTTTAAAGAAATAACTCAGCTATACAGTACTTTGGACATAACAAACAAAATCAATAACCTTGTGATGAAAAGAAGATAGAAGAACTAAAAAGGTATTAGGGGCTTCTTACTTTAAGATAATACAAACACAACTCCAATTTAAAAGAAATAGTGCACCTGAACGTCCATAGAAAATAAATTGTCTGTCCTATAGGTACATACAGACCACAATAACCTCTAACTCAAATGACACTTCTTTCTCCCGTAAGAACAGGTGGAGGGTGAGATTTTGGGTTCAAAACCATTCGGTTCAAAACCAAAACATCACACACTCAAAAAAAAAAAAAAAAAAACCACCGCAAATGTTTTCTATTTCATTTTCAAGGTCAAAACTAAACACAGGAAAATGAGGTGATTTCAAACTTTCAACAATAAATATATTAATAATTCTAATTACAAGTAGCAAAAAATAAAATTAAAAAAATTAGAAAGAAAGAAAATGTAACAAATTAATAGAAAGTAATGGTTATTGTGTGAAGAAAGATAAACAATTAAAAAAATCAAGATAAATTGATACTTTAATAAAATTTAATGTAAAATAAATAATATGATGTTGCTTGTTTTGAAAATTAAATAAAATAGAGAAAGTAAGTTCTTATTACTAAAATAAACCAAAAAAAAAAAAAATTTTACATGAGCTAATATGAATACTCTTATAGAAAATGAGACTATAAATGTTGAAACTTGGAATAGCTTAAAGAAAAGAAAAAACTTTAAACTATAAACTATTTTATAATTTTTTTGCTATAATTGTGACATGGCATAAGGTGTGTTTGAGAAAAAATAGTCTCAATAAAATCACTCAAAATTTAAAAAATTGTGAAATAGTAAGAGAAAATTATTGAATATTCCGGAGTACCTACTCTTTCTTCTCATGTAAATTGTGAATCCCAATGTAATTTTTTTTTTTTTTTTTGAGGATGAGTCCCACTATCATTTTAATTAGTAAGACCTACCGTTATATATATTAAAAAAAAAAAAAAAAAAAAAAAAAAAAAAGAATACACATTTACGATAAGTACCCAATAATTAGCCAACAGGAAGTGTGGGATATGGACGGTCACCGTGTCATCTCTTAAAGGCAGTAAGAAGATAAAGTGCGCGTTTTCACATGAAAACGTGAAAATCTGATCATTTGGCTCGCGCCTTTTTATTTTTATTTTTATTTAATTTATTTATTAGGTAAAAAAAATGGCGCGTCTTGAAACTGAAGGTGAGAATTCACAAGTGCTATTTTGGCGTTTTGTGGACTGCTTTTACAAGTGTGATTTGTCACAAATACCCTCAGAAATCATCGAATGTCAATATCCCATTAAATTTTTTTTTTTTTTTTTGAGAAAAATCTCATTGTAGGTACCTTCGCACTGTCACAAACGAAAAATGCTAGTAACACAGAATGGTCAAAGTAAAGAAACCCTTCAAGCCAAAAATACTAGTGTAGAACCTTGCATAAGAGATGGAATCTAATTACAAGATAATATTTATATAAGTTGTGATGAAGTATGTAGCGATAGTCTTTGTTAAAAGTTATGTAACTTAATTGGCACATTTTTACGTACAAAATACTTGAAAATTTAAAGGAAAAATAATGAAAAGATTTGAACTGTGAGATTAACAACATATCATAACAAAAAATGTATATACATTAGGACTCTTATCTTTCTTTTTTTTCTAAAAAATTACACTTTTTACCCTAAACTATATCTCAAATTACACTTTGCATCATAAACTTTTCGAATACATATTTTGCACTTTAAACTATGCCCTTATTACAATTTACAGTTTACACCCAACGTCAAGTTTGTTGTTAACTTGAATGAAAATTCAAAATTTAGGATGCAACGTGTAATCGAGAGTATAATTTAGGGTGGTAAAATATAACTTCTTCTTTGTTTTTAAGAAATTGAGCCGATGGCCAATTTGGTCTTTTCACGTAATATTATACCTTTTAATCTAAGTTAATAGCAAACTTAACGTCGGGTGCAAAGTGTAATAAGGGTCATAATTTAGGGTGCAAAACGTGCATTTGGAAAGTTTATGGTACAAATTGTAATTTGTGATATAGTTTAAGATGGTAAATTGTAATTTCCCATTTTTTTTCCTCTTCTTTTGCAATACCTTTCTTTTCTTTTCTTTTTTCAATTTTAACTTGTGTGGGAGTTTCCACATTTTTTTTAAGAGAGAGTTTTAACCTATAACGTCTACTCTTGATTATATTTCTTGTTAAAACCACAAGCCAAAACAAGAAGTATCAAATCAAAAAAGAAAATCACAAAAAGTTCAAGAAGGCTCGAGAAAACAGAGAGAAAATTTCTGAGTGAAGAGAGAAAACTTTATTGCTAAAATCTGTGAATTACAAAACTAACTAATTTAAACATATCAAGCTATATTTATACAAGCAGTTACAGATCAGAAAGAAAAAAGAACAGCGCGGGAAAACTCTTAACAAACTCTAACATAATTTCCTAAAAGTGCTCCTCCAATGAGATTAGGACAAGTGTTACCCTACCTCTAACTAACTAACTGATTATTATCTCACACGTGCAACTCACATGCTTTTACTTAACTCTTTAACATTGCAAGCAACTTCTTCAACCACACCTTAAGCCTCTTCTGGTTTATGCCTTGATCACCTTGCCTTGTCTGTGCAATACCTTTCTTCAAACCAGACTTGCTTCTATTCTTAAATTCTGTTTTACCCCTCTTCAATTCAACCTCACCCTTAGTCTTCTTCTTAACAGTTTTTTTATCATCAAATTAAAACATTGGTCGGTTTTTGGTGTAGGTGGAGATTGAATTAAAAATAACAAAATGTCCAGATGCTTAAAAATAGGAACTATAATGGTAATTTTCACTTGAAACAACAATTTTGAATAGTACTATCCAAATGCTTAAAAATAGAAACCGTATTTCTTCACATTTTTACAAACAATTATATGTGATTTTAAAAAGCACACCTTTTAAAACAAATAATCCGAATAGACACCAAAAATATATCCCTTTTTTATTATAGTAAAAAAATAAGTGTATAACACTATAAATAAGAGTTTATGAGAAAATAATGCATATCTAGCATTACTTAGTTGAATACGTATAACACTATAAATAAGAGTTTGTGAGAAAATATCTATAAAAATAAACCAAATTCATTTATTTAGAATTTGTATATCATAATATCAATATATATATATATATATATAGAGAGAGAGAGAGAGAGAGAGAGAGAGAGAGAGAGAGAGATCCTACAACGTACGTAAGGGTGTTTACAATCATTGACCATACTGATAATCTGCCAACTTGATCACTTCTGAGTTCTATTTTATCCATTGATGTTGAAAATAATTATAGATGGTTTTTTCTTTTTGTAAAATCGACTTTTGCAGTGTGATCATTAATACATAGGAGATTTGAAAAGTTGACAAAACTACACCAATCTACTCCTACAATCCACATTGATTGGCATTCCCCCACTTCACTTTAATAAACCTATTCCTCCCCCCGGGCGGGATCTCCTTACTCCAATATACCCCATTAAAATCCTTACTCCAGTATACGCCTTTCCCTCTAATCTACATAGATAGGCTCCTCCTACCTTTTAACCTATCCGTTCCTACCACTACAAATGTTGAAGATCCAAGCAAGGGCTTTGTGGTTGAGTTGGCATATTTTCATGCATAAAGTACTTGGGGTCTAAGAAAGAAAGGGTTCGAGTTGAGGCGTTAGCAGTATACCTATCCATTCCTACCACTACAAATGTTGAAGATCTAGCCAAAGGCTTTGTGATTGAATTGGCACATTTTTATGAACAGAGTGTTTAGGAGTCTAAGGGGAAATGTTTCGAGCTGAGGTGTTAGCAGCATATTGTAACTATATATATATATATATATATATATATATTGAAGATCCATATTGAAGGGGTCCTCTTGATGAGAATGCTAAGCCATAGCCTAACAATGCTTGTTGTGACAAAACCAATCACAACAAAGCTGATACAAATGAAGCTCATGTCAAATGAGTTATAACTTTTTTAAACTACAAATAGGTAAATTTTAAATTGTTTATGTCACAAGCAGATAATTTGTAATTATCTTCTAAAATATTTTTAAAAAATCATTTTTAAATATTTTTAAAAAATCATTTTTAAATATTTTATATATGCAATGAGATATGTAAGGAGACAATGCAATATAATAAAACTCATCATTTTCAACTTTATCAAGTAACCTTAAACAGAGCTGCACCAGGTATAGAGTTATACCATATACAATTTAAACATGTAATAATATATTATTAGACTAGTAATAATAAACTTATTTTATGAAAATATATAGATAAATTTAGGATTGAAAACTCAAAAATTTATGTATTTTTCTTTTTTGTTTTAAGAGTTTTTGTTTATTTGTTCTTTTATTAATATTATAAATCAGAATAAAAATTATGTTCATCGTTATTTTTTTTGTAAGTGAAAAAAATACTAGTCAGACTAAATTGACTTGACCCATCAAAGATTGGATAACGATAATATATTTTAACCCATTAAAGACTGGGCAACGATAATAGGTTTTCTCACTTGTTTGGATCCAATAAGTTTTTATAATGTCCCATATCTGTCGATAGATTGAACTTCACCTCTTCTTCCCCCTCTCCCTCTCCTATCCATCTATTTCTTGCACCATTTCATCAAAGAGAAATGAAAAATACTAAAAATACTATAAGGCTTTATATATATATAAATATATATATATATATATATATTTTTTTTTTTGAGGAAATAGTAATACTTTATTAAAACACACAAACACGAAAGTAACATATATAATTTTTTAAACAAGCTTATAATATATTACATAACCAGAGTACCACTACAAAAAAGCCTAAACTTCATAGTAGTAGCTTGAGGTTATAAAAACTAAAATATTAACACTAGTGAGCTTCATCTACCTCATAAATAAATATTTGAATTGCCTATTTTAAATTAGTGACATCAATATATAAGTTTAACATAGTAAAATTTGTAATGCCACTAGCACTATTAAAAAGAAAACAGTCCGCCCTAGGATTTATTTTTTGCCATTTTAAATTAGCCGAAGTCCTCAGAGAGTGACATGTTAGTGGGAATTTCTAACTGCAAAACTCGTTTAAAGCAATACTCGTGATCAAAACAAAGCCAAACAATACATAAAACTGAATGTAGAGTGGCATTCCGCATTCATAGTCTGCTTATAACTGAACTATTCTTTGCTAATTGTCAGATAAAAAAAACTCCGTGCCTTTCTACTTCCCGGCATTAAGGAAATCCCCAAAACACTAATTAGCATTAGAAATTGACAATTTCGGGTGGGAGAATGCATGTTATCCAAAAGATAAAGAGAAAAATAATGAATAATTGCGACACAATATTTCTCTCTTCTTTTTTTGGTATTGCTCGAATAATTCTGTATATTTATACACAAAAGCATAGAGAAAACAGATGGAAACCAAACGGGAAATTGAAAAAAAAAAAAAACACCCTCAAGGTGGCTCTGTTTGCTTTCACCTGTTTTCCAAACGAAGTATATACCCCAAACTAACCGCTCCTCCATTGTGCCAAATTTTAGAACACATATGTCCAACTAAAACCAGATTTTGTAGAAGCAGTGAGACTCTGCATAACCAATACAGGTTAGAGGGATTAAGATGATTTTTATCAAAATGATGTGATACACAGGATAACCAATAAAGGTTAGAGGGAACTCATGTAATCTTTTATCAAAGCAAAAATGGGATTGGCATAAGAATATCCCTCCAGTCTCTGGAACATGATTCCATCCATCCTGGCTTGAACTCCCTCAGAATTTGTCAATTCTTGCAGTAGTTCTTTCAGTGTGCTGTCAACTCCAACTAGAGTACTCCCTATGCCACTTAATACCTCTGGTAGTGTTGGGGATGGTCTTGAAAGCTCCACAAGAGTAACCTATACCCATCCAACCAAATGCATTATAACACATTCTGTAAAGATAATGAAAGACAACCACACACTGTTTCTCACTTATAATATGTATGATGATGTGATTACAGATCCAAAACCAATGTATGTGCTATAATTATAAGCTGGAGTACACTAATGAATTTTACAGAATTGATAATCAGCAGTAGTATTCATCCAAAGCAAATTCAAGACACACAAAAGATAAAGAGAGAAGAAAGAAGAAAAATAGTAAACAAAAAACCTGTCTATCTTGAGGTATATTAGCCTTCAGTTTTGCTATAGCAACAGCCCGAGAAAGTCCACCAATAGCATCGACCAAACCTCTTGAAGCTGCATCTTTCCCAGTCCAAACCCTCCCTTGCGCAACCTCCTCCATCTTATCTACCTAGCAACAATATAATAGCGACATTGGAGACCGTTCAGATTTTAAGGGGGGGGGGGGGGGAGGGGGAGGTTAAAAAAAAAGAAAAGCGAAAGCAATTGAAATTATTATTGAAAATTAAAATGACCAACATACAGGCATTGATCTGGAAAAAGCTGCCTTGTCCCGAAATTGCACATATGCATTCTGTGCAGACTTAGCAAAAAGTTCTGCTTCATCTGGTCTGTATATAGAAATTGTAACTAGTCAATTGTAAAATCATAGAGGGGTAAACTCATTTTGCATTTAATGCACACCTTAAACTACAAAATTCAGCAATCAACACCCTTATTAGAGGTATATTGGCAATGTTCACTCCTCCATCCAAATTAGCATTTAAATTAATAATTTAATGAGCAGATTAATCTCAGATTAGTGAGTTGATTGTAGAAATATTTTGGTTTGGGATGCACATTGCAAATGCTCTTATGATTTAGGGTGGATATTTCCCATCCTACAATTCTCTTATATCTGGAAACAAGATAAACACTGAAGTGTATGGAATGGTAATTTCAGCACTCCAGAGTAAAAGATCATACTCAATTTCTTATTTCAAGGCCTCGTTCGCAATGTGTGTGTGTTTGTGAGAGAGAGAGAGAGAGCTACGTATATAAAAATACAGTTCCTCTTTCGATATAGAAATAGATAGACAAATTTTGGGATCTCACTATACCCTTCTTGAACTTTGTTATTGATTTGGCATCCTGGATAATGATATATTAAGAAAACCCAATTATTGAAGGACATCCAGTATTTGTGTCATTATAACTATGGGTCATCATAATACTTAGAAATATATATATATATATATATTTTATAAGTAATATAACTTAATTGAAAAAAGAAACCAATGCAAAAAACCAAAGCACATAGGCAGTATAAATACTTAGAAATATGAATTCTAAATATAGTTGATATATTAAGGATCATGGATTTGTTTGGGCAATTCTAATGTCCATTTCATCCATAACTTCTCACATTTAAACCAATATTAATGATTGGGCATAAGTGCATAATCAAGGAAACAAAATGATCTACACAAAATAGGCTTACATGGTTGGTGGCAGACTCATTCAGGTTTCAATTTGAACATGAAATTTATATGGACAAAAGAATACTATCCATTCCTGTTTCACAAAGGAAATGTAAAGCTAGCAATTGAACAAGGCCTCTTTACCTTAAAGGTCTTTGATCCGCTGCAAGGAGCTCAGCATATTTTCCCCTGGATAAGATTTCTTTGTTGAAACCAATCTTTTCATACAGCTTCCCCAGGTTAAACCTCCCTACAAGCAAAATCACTAACTCATTAACAACTTCTTGCACAAGCCAAATACATTATATTTAAGAGCCAAGGGAAGGTTTAAATAGAGAGAAAGAGATTGTGTGTGGGTGTTGTTTCAAGGCAACCAAAAGAAGAGAGGGAGAGAGCAAACCAACTTCCAAATGAAAAGCACTTTCTAACCCAGGAGTGATGCACAAACATGAGAAACAGTGTATTGTCGAACACTTACTCATATGACTTCTTTAGTTATCAGAAAGAAAACAAAACAAAACCAAAAAAAAAAAAAAAACTCTAGTTACAGATCTTCAAGGCCATTTCTGATTAAGATGTTGATAAGGATCAAAACATTCAATCTTGATCAGCCAAAGTTCAATCATGACTGAGAAAAGGGTAGAAGTAGCCATTTGGAGTGTGACCTTGCAGCTTTTATTGCGCAAGGAGACAACAATATGAGCTTACTTTCAGTCACAATCTTCCATGAGCAAATATTATTTAATTAGGAAAATCATTTGAGATCATTACAAAAGGTAAACAAATATATTTTCTTTGTAGAATTCAATATTTTCCAAATATATGGTATACTCAGTGTTGTGTCTACTAATAAGTTTTCATTATGATCGTATTCTTTAGAAAACGATAGATTCACAACTCTCATATGTGATTTTCCTGTTTTCTATTCGAATAAAATTTATTTACTTAAAAAAAAAAAAAAAAACTAAGGTTCTTCCTTTAGTAATATCTGGAGAATCTACATAAAGAAATTAATCAGAAGGTGTTTGTATTGTAAGAAAGGTTTGACAGAGAAGTCCGTATATTTGACTAAACTAACTTACGCTTCTTGCATATGTCCTCAGTTATATTTCACACGATGTAATCGAGAATTTAAAATAGGTAAAAAGTAAAAATGACTGAGAACCTTTTTCTTTTTAACCAATACCTTCTGCACACATATGTAGGTTTCTTACTGCTATTAGTCTATAACCAACAAAAATTTCTTCTATTTAATATTCCGACCAGCGTTATCCTGAAGTTCACTTTTTTTTTTTCTCCTTTCCGTGAAGCATTCTTAGGTTCACCTGTTACAACTCCAATGGAACCAGTCAAGGTTAGATTTTCTGCAACAATAGTCCCTGCTGCCATTGCCATATAGTATCCTCCACTTGCTGCCACATCAGACATTGATGCAATGACAGGTTTTGATGCAGCCAAAAGTCGGATTTCCCTCCACATTCTGCACACCAAAAACACCAGGGGTTATTAAGCCATAGGATAATTTCTTTAAATAATTCAATAAAAGCAACCAAAGCCCCTATGCCAATCTTCATATCTTATTCCTCAACTCTCCTTTTGTCTTCTTGTTCAAGTTTTTTTATCAGTTGGCATTGCTTGGAAGGTTGGTCCTTGATTTAAAATACCAATTGCAGATATACTAGGATTGAAACTTTTGACAGACTCCAGAAGTGTAATGGAATGGATAAGTTTTTAACAATGGCAGATAACTACATAAGTGCTGCTACCAGAAGCAACACAGAAACTAAATTTAAAGAGTAAGCAGGAAGGCCTGTAAACAGTCACCATGTTCAGCACCACAACTATAACTTTTATTCAGAGAAATGTGTATTTTTTGTCCTATGCCTACCTCCACTTTGCCATATTAAATCTAACAGTAGGGTTCCACAGTCCATACTTTTGATTGACATCAAACAAGTAGACACAGAATGTTTACCGCCACTGTGCCTCAATATTATTCAATAACCATAGTCCACACAGGGTATGTTTGGAACAGAGGGGGATGGAGGAAGAGAAGTTCCCTTCTCCTCTCCCTACATCTCCCTCCATCCAAGCATAGAAACAAGTTTCAGAGCCACAAAAGCTTTAGTGGGAGGACAATAAATTCTCGACTGTTTTGGTGCCAAATGAGAAACTACTGCGGGTTTTGAGAGCAGGACATCTCTTGGTCTTAGTTTGCAAGCTAGATGTTGAAAAGGCAATCATGTTAATTGGGGTGTATTAGTTTTGGGGCAATACATCAAAGATGAAACACTTTTGGATTTCCACTATCAAGATTTAATTTCTTGTGAACAGAACTACCACTCTTCAACCTTCTCATTAGCCACAGTCCACACTTGTTTCAGAGTCACAGAATGCCTAGTGGGAGGACCATAAATTCTAGACTCTGTTTTGTTGCCTAATGAGAGACTAATGCGAGTTTTGAGAGCAATAGTCTTGGCCTTAGTTTGCAAGCAATGCAGAAAAAGAGATCACATTAAATTGGAGTGAATTAAATTTGGGGAGATACAGCAGAGATTAAACACTTTTGGATTTCCATGATCAAAAGATTTAGGATTAATAGTGCCTACCTGTAGTTTGGATTTTGTTACTTTACTCACCTGCGGTGGCTTCGTTAGATCTCTATAACCCACCTTTCATTTCACCAACCAGAAAAAAAATAAAAAACAAATAAATGAAGATCTAAAAGTCAGGGTTTTGTAAAAAGAACTAACAGGCAACAACAACAACCCACAAACCAAAGAAGCAACAACAACCTCCATCCACACCAAACCCAAACCAAAAGAACCCCCAATCTCAATTACCAACCTCCATCCACACCACCAGTCAAACACTACAACCCACAAATTCAGGGGGGGTTTTGGCTAGGAAGCTTTAGAGAAGAGATTGAGATGAAAAAAAGGAACGAACCGCCACCCGTGGAGAACTGAACTTGAATTCGGCCATGGCAGATTGGCGGAGAGAGAAATGAACTTGTGGGTCTTTTGTTATGAAAAATAGAAAAAGATGGAACCAGTTCAAGCGGCACCACCAACACTTCAGATGGAGCACAGCCCAGTTTACCACTTTTTAAGCAAAACTCATATCGAAATTTCACATATTAAGCTTCTCTGATTTGGTGGAGAGAGATGCCTTTGTCAAGTGTAGAGAGAACAGATTGACAGTGGTTTACTTTACACACGGAAGAAATAGTGGTAGAGACAGATTGTTAGGGCTCCGTTAGCAACCAAAAAAAGTGTTTTGGTTTGAAGTAGAAATAAATTTAAAACTTGAAACTACCAAATCCACCAATAAAAAAAGCCATACAGAGAAACCAAAACCCCAATTGCCACTTTTCTCCTTTCTCATATTAACACCAATATGATTCAATGAGGTCAAAGGCTCACTCTCATGCTTGAAACTCAACACAGTTTGTGAGGAAGCCCAATGTCCTAACATTGAAGAGCGTTGGAATGGAGGTGGAGATGGAGATGGTATTGCAACTGCAACTATTATGCTTCTTGGGTACACTTGTACACATGGATGTCGATTCTGTGCTGTCAAAAATAGTAGAACCTGTACTTATCAAAAAAAATAAAATAGTAGAACCTGCTGCTCCTGATCCTATGAACCTCAGAACACTGCTGAGGCTTTACTGAATTAGGGATATTAATTTTTAACAAACCCTACATTTAAATCCTTTTAAAAGGTGAAGTGATGAAGTGGATTATAGAAACCTAACGGAGGCCACTTCAAGTGGGTAAAGTGACACAGTCCAAACCATGGGTAGGCACTATTAAAATGGGCAAACGACAGGTGGGTCAACTGTAATTAACCACAAGATTTAATTTCTTGCAAACAGAACTACTGTCACTCTTCAACAGTTTGATAGGACTAGGGCAAGGTAATCCACATTCGCAGCTTTTTCTATTCTTGTTAGGGAAGTTTTCAGCATATGTTGGCTAGAGAAGCAGAGGACAGTTTATATCAAGCTTTACCTTTGGTAATAATAATACAAATCGAGTGCTGGTGACTTCAAATTTCTACGCGCAGATGACACTACTATTATTTCGGGGCTGATATAAATTTTCTAAGATGTCTGCTCATACGTTTTTAAGTAGTTACAACTATGAGGATTATTTTTGAGAAAAAAGAATTAGTTTCAGTGGGTGCTCCAGAGGAGGAGGTCTTGCAGAGGTTTTAAGGTTTGGGGCAGGCTTCCTTCTCACATATTGACTCCCATTGGGAGCGTTGTGGGATCCTTTATTACTCAACATGAGGTTAAGGGTGTAAGAAAATTGAAAGAGAATAATGAATCACCAAAGAGTAGATTATAAAGAAAACAAAACATAATAGGCAACTTGGCTACGAAATGGGCACTATCTTAGTTCATATATCAATGGATTCATAACACATATATAGAGGTAAAATATTCCAGAACTTACAAATCAGAAGCAAGAGCATCACCTCCAGGGCTGTCAATTCGGATTATTGCTGCCTTGTATCTTTTAGACTCTGAAGGTGAGGCAAAGGGGGGAAAAACAGATGACTGGAAAAATAATTTATAACTACGCAAATATCGGGTAACTAAAAACAGAAAGCAAGAATACAGACATTAAATTCAAACTAAGCAACCCCAAGTAGATAAGACATGATCCTTGTAGACTTTATGCTTTGCTCTTAGGCCTCCAAAAGCAAAAATTATAGATGAATGTTGTGGATGCATATGGACATTACCATTTATTCAAATGAATAGCACTAACTCACTCTGTTCTTTTCTTTTACATTAGCAGTTTTTTAGATACCTAACCAGAGGTCTTCTCAAAGTCAAGTTGCACATTATGTGTTTTTCTTTTATTGTATCTTCGAATGGTTCCCCATGTTTTCACAACGTATAGCATGGAATAAGTGTATACTGTCACATAGTTTCTATTTAACATGTGATGACTGTTAACATGAACATAATTGGCATGCCACCATCTCAAAAGGCAAGGTCACATCTTAAGATCAAGTTGATCATCCAAAGAAAGAAAAAGAGCATTAGATCAAGCAAAGTGGAATTATAAGATAATGCATTACCTCTCACTGTACGAATCTTCTCAATGAACTGCTCCCCAACAATTCCTGAACCAGAGACACTTAATGGACTTCGTACACGACTAATGCTCCCTGAGGCTCTGATTACAGCTATTTGGTCTTTCCCACCAGATAAACCGAGAGTCCATTCTCTAACTCTAGAGTATTTTCTGTAAGGTTAATATTCACATCTTTAAACATCCAAGTGATTGAACCAATGGAAGTCTTAGATTGGTCACAAGTCACACACAGAAAAATGAAGATGTTCATATATCACTACTACAAAATAGATAAGACAACAACGATTGCACACGTGTCAGTGTGTGTGAGGCAAAGAAAGTTAGCTCTTAGAGTGCTATGAATTGCTGTAAAAAAACCTTAATGCACCTTGCAGTGTAAATCTAAATCATTAATAATGCTTACATATCATAAAAATAAAAAAAGTCGCATGGATATGTTAGGATGATGGTTAAGTGATTAAAATACAATTTCCTAATAGCTTAAGCTTTTAGGACAATTAGTAATTTAACATGGTATTAGAGCAAGAGGTCCTGAGTTCGATCCCTATCTCTACTCTATCTCCCATTTCAAATTTTAAAAATCTTACATGTTGGCCCTCCTTATTAAGGAGGAGTTTAGGCCCACACGTGAGGCTAAATGTTAGGATAATAGTTAAGTGTTTAAATTCACCATTACTTATAGTTTAAGATTTTGGACAATCAATAATGGAGTGTTAGGATAATGGTTAAGTGATTAAATTTATCATTTCCTAATAGTTTAATC
Organism: Castanea sativa; assembly: GCF_040712315.1. Taxonomy (NCBI): domain Eukaryota; kingdom Viridiplantae; phylum Streptophyta; class Magnoliopsida; order Fagales; family Fagaceae; genus Castanea; species Castanea sativa. The sequence continues at coordinate 32,946,166 of NC_134016.1, read as the reverse complement.
TTTTGGGACAATCGGTAATTTAACAATATATATGGAAATTCAAAACAAGATAATTATTCCTCAGACAAATTGTAGAGAAATTTAAATCGTAAAAGAATTAAAAATTCAAATAAGAGGTAAGTGAAGCCCCATGACTAGTATTCACCCAAAATATTTAAAGGCTAAAACAGCAAGATGTTGAAATTATTTTTTATATGAGAGATTATGATACAGCAATCAAATACAGTAGGATGAACAATCTAAAGATTAGATGTCTAAACAACAGCAAGTAACAGGCATTTTTTTTAATTAAAGAAAATGACAGCTTTAATTGGGAGGAAGGGGTTGTCAATTTGCCAAAAATGACTCCGGGAAACAATACACTCCATTAAAACACACTTGTAGGCCTCCAATAATAAGTTGACTACCTGTAATCAATCATAGGGACCTGTTTATCCTTAGGTAATCCTAGTTTCTCCCTCAACATTGAAATAACCTGCAAGGACTAAATGTTACTAAAAACCACCTGAAATCATCATATCAATCAAGTGGGAAAAAAAAGCATTACAGTTTTAAGGACACAAACCATTCCCAATACCAATGGCTGTCACACTCATACTATTTAACCGAAACTATTGAACAGGTATTAATGGCCAACATACGATCAAATTTAACAACAATATGATATATACATGTCTGAAAATTTGTAGGTTCCATTTAGACTTGATAATTACTATGCATTAGAAGCTCTACCTATAACTTATCTGAAGGAGCATGGAGGGACACCAAGTTTTAGAAAACCTTCTCAACTGGCTGTTAGTATAATGTCATTAAAATCTTGTAGACCAAACACTAAATGAAAATGCTACCACAGTAACTTCACTCTCCAGATATTTTTAAAAATTCTTAATAAGTGCAGTAGCAGATATTGATTCTTCCACATAAACTTCAAGCCCAGACTTCTAAGCCAAAAGGAGTAGAATTCTATACCTCGTCATCATAACGTATGTTTGTTATCCAGCCCTCTTCTTTCAGCCTTTCTACTTGGTAAACACCATCATTAATGAAGTTCTCAAGATCTTCCCTTGTCTTTCCTGCAGAATTTGCAGAAGCCTGTGAGTTTATTTAATACTTGAAGATTGAGAAAAGCATCAGATGCAAAGCTACCTTTTGTTGAAGAAACTTTATCCAGCCAATTCCCATAGATGTTTTCGAGCAATGCAGTCAGCATCTCACAATTTTCCTTAGACATCGTTTTGCGTATAAGTTGATCCCCTGCACTTTTGTATTTGCCAAACCTTTGCACTTCTGGATCAATTCCTACATTGTCAAAGACACCTACAAAACAAAAATTTTGAAACCTCTATCAAATAATACAATTGGAGCCATAAGTTAGCTCAGACTACATTTTTTAATTAGTGGAAAATTAGGATTGGACTTTTGCATATGTTTCATTAAAAAACTTATGCAAGAGCATAGGACACTAAATACTTATCTTACAAGCCACCATAAGATGCACATGTGAGCACTTGGGATTAAACAACTATTGTAAAATGCAATTGCTTTTCTATTTAAAATTGAGTGACAATAAAAGAGCCAAGGCCATGCTGTCCATATTTCAACGATCAATTTATGTAATAAACAAAACTTCACAACACTAATTACTGGAGAGGATTACCAATTCCTTGAGACCCATTCATGCAACTTGCAAAGATGGATTTTGAAAGCTCTGGATTAAACATTTCAGATGATATCTAATAGTTGAACATCTCATTTTGACATATGAATCTCAAGAAATAGTCTAGCGATTATAGAATCAGAATACTTTTACTGCATAAAATTCTGAAACAGAGATTAGTAATATAAGCAAGTCAATGGTGCACTAAGGAGAAAACATCCTAGTGCTCCTAAGTATTTTCCCATTTTATTTTGACATTCATGCGAAAACATAGGAAGTGGTAAATCTCAGCTGTAAACAACACAAATGATGTTACAGAATATGGAGATAAAATTAGAACTGATGAATACTGTCCAAATAATCTGACCATGGTATTTAAAAAATATTTATACCTAGTTCCATGACACCCAAGGCTACAATAAGGAGCAACATAGCTAACAAGGTAAATTGATTTGTGATGGCAGCAGAATCAGCATGTTCTCCATTTTAGACATTAGTTGCAAGTTCAGGCAAGCGAAACAAAGATAGAATACCTGCAAGGATACATATTTGTACACGCAAGCTTTTGGAAATGCTGAATTTAATTGTTTTAACCAGCATTCTAACACTCTCCTCATGTTTGGACCCAAACTCCCCTTGATAAATGGGGTCCGACATGTGGGTTTTTTAATTTTCAAATGAGTCATATAGTAGAGATGGGGTTCAAACTCAGAATCACATATGATATCATGATAAATTACAACTTGTCCAAAATCTTAAGTTATTAAGAAATTATAAATATAATCATTTACCATTATTCTAACAAAAACTATACAAGAACTAGCAAAACCAACTTACCTCTAAGGAATGACGCTTGAACCGTTAAACCGAACAAAGAAAAATAAGCACTTGAAGGGGCATATATCTCTTCACATGCACAGGCAAGGTAATATTCTTTCTCACGACATGCAGGGACATATGCCACAATGAATTTGCCTGCATTTGAAGTATAAATAAAGATCAACGTTACTGGTTGTAGTAATAGATAATTTGCTGCCTGATCACCATAGAAACTTGAAGTTTCAAAGACATAAGTCAGCTATCTAGTAAAGTAGGTATCTAGTACTTTAGACATAACAAACAAAGTCAATGATCTTGTGATGAAAGGAAGATAGAAGAACTAAAAAGGTATGAAATACTTCTTACTTTAAGATGATACATACACAACTCCAATTAAAATGAAGCGGTGCACCTGAACGTCCAAAGAAGATAGATCACCCATCATTTAGGTGCATACATACCACAATAAGCTCTAACTCAAATGGCACTTCTTACTCCCATAAAAATGGGTGGACAATGAGGTTGTGGGTTCAAAACCCACTAGGTGCATGTGTAATTGACCTTTTAAAATATATATATATATATATATATATATGTATATATATATATGTATATATATATGTGCACACAAACACTAAGTCAACCTCTTTTCTAATGAGTTCTAGCTCAAATGGCACCCCCATTCCTTGTAAGAGTAAGGCTAAGGGTAAGGTTGAGGGTCAAGGTGAGGTCATGGATCCAAGACTGTGCATGTATAACTTACAAATTAAAAACAAATAGTGAAGCTCTTCGGGTGCATGCATACACATGAACCAAGCCTCTTCAAGCACATGCAAAACATGTTGAATCACTTGACTAAACATGTCTAATCAAATAGTTCACTGCTGTCCCATAAAAAAAAATGTTCACTGCTGTATGCTGCATGTGTGTGTTAGTGTACTCGGAAGCCAGCACTTCTTTTTACAACTACAATAACCATACATACTCCATCCAAATTCCAAAGACAAAGAACTGATGGAGAGTTAGGTCGTGCGTTCGGAAGGATTATCCAAGTATTATGAGAAAAATAGATAGCACGATGATACTACCTGATTTCTTGAAATCGAAAATATGCCTTCGGATTTCTTCAACTTTGCCCCAGCCACAACTCAAGGTTTCAATATGAAGATAGATACCAGAAATGCGTGGATCATATGCTGCTTTTATAATGTTCTCACAAATTTGAGGTAGAGATAGGCCTGAAGAGAAACGGCTCTTTAGCTGATCAGATATCTGAACATAAGAAAGAGCAACACAATTTCAACGTCTAAATAAAACATGTATTCAGCATCAATTAGCCTAAGATAGATTGTATCACAGTATCAGAGTCAACACTACACAGTCCAAACAAAAAATGGCAATAGATTATTATAGATGCCGCCTTGTATGTTTCGGTGGAAAGCATTTTCTGGTTTTTGGTACAGCAAAAAACACAAGTCAATGGAAAATGTTTTCTATGATCAATGGAAAACAAGCTCAATAGAGCGGGACTTTTTTTTAATTTTTTATTTAAAATGTCACATACTCAAAAAACACCACAAATGTTTTCTAGCTCATTTTCAAGGTGTCAACAAAATGAGTCATTTTCAATGTAATGTTCAACCATTGTTGAAATTGAACCTAGTGTAAATTATCACAAGTATAACCAGAGATAATCGAAGACCAAATAATAGATATATTAACACAACTGGCAAAAAATCAAAAACAAAACAAACAAAATTGTTGAGCAATTCAATCGTGATGAAATGATTATCATCTAATATGCTCAAATTACAGTATCTAATCACAGCCTGTTTCGCTCTGCTCTTTTAAGCTAAATTTTTTTTTCAAATTATAGAAATGGAGAAAAGAAAAGCAAAGCAACCTGGCCGCGAATCTTCATGGTCAAGACGGTGCCTTTGCGAACTCGCTCCCAGGGCAAAGCAGTGAGCATCTTGAGCTTGACAGTGAACTTCCTCCACCAGTTAAACTCTTCAAACTGAAATTCACCGCTTGGATACTCTGAATCTGTAACACTACTATTGCTGCTACTATTAATCTTCTTCGTCTTCCCTTCCTCATTTCCTACTTTCTCTGCTTCTTCTTCTTCTTCGCTTTTGGTTTCGGAGGAGTCAAATGCGCTGACGGAAAAGGTTCGGAGAGGAGGGGAAGGAGAAGGAGAGGAGGGAGAGAGGAAGAGGGAAAGAGAGAAGCGGTGATGATGGAATTGGAGAGAAGAGAGAGAGAGGTGAGGCTTGGAGTTGGAGAGGAAGGAAGTGAGGGTTCGGCGATGGAAAGAGGTGATATGGGGAGTGTGGAGAAGAAGGAGCCTCGACATTTTTGCGAAACGGATTTTCAAATAGTAAGGAAGAGCAGGAAGGAAGAGAGTAGAACGGAGAGGAGAACAGGGAAAAGAAAGAGGAAAAAAAAAAAGGGGGTGAAGTTTCGTCCACGTCATCGGGGTTTTGAACTGTCACCGTGTCATTTCCTTGTCCTTACACTCGTTTTAGCATGTACGCTACTAAACTAGGATTTATCCTTTTTATTTTTATAAAAATATTTTTCCAATAGACAACTTTATAAAAGCCACAGGCCTAAAATATTTGGGAAAATTTACCCTTTAACATGATTTTAGTAATTGTTTTGTTAGTCGGGCAGGTTTTTGAAACATATTAGTAAACTAGCATCTCGAGTCTTAGAAGCACCTTAGATTCAGTGAGTAAAGAAGATCTAAAGAACCAATGAAGAAGAAAAAAGGAAGAACAACCCACAGCAAAGAAAGAGAAAAAGAAAAAGAAGAACAACCCATAAGAAGAAGAAGACCATACAGCAAATTAGAAGAAGAAGAAGAAAAAGATGAACAAAAGAAAAAGAAGACCCACACCAAATTTGAAGAAGTACCCATCGAAGAAGAACTAAAGAAGAAGAACCGCTTGCAACTCGAAACTTAAAGACTCAAGTTCCTTCACTGAACTCAAAAGCTTTGAGATATTAGTTTGCAAGATAGTTTTGCAAACTTGACATCTAACTATATTGTTCCAAAAATAATGTTAAATCATAATTGACAAATTTCCTCCAAATATTTTTGCTACTTATGTTTTCAATGGAGATGCTTAGACTTTGAATCATTTTCCTCCCTCAATCATCAAATGATAAAATAAATATTTACAATATATCACTATTTGTAAAAATTTATATAATCCATCAAAAAATGTATATATGTATATACACACACATAACAATTGACAAAATATAAAATGAAACACTCAAAAAAGAATAAAAAATGTTTTTTTAATATAATTTATTAGTTGAGGAGAGAGAATTTGAGCTTTTGATGTCTCTCTTAAGAACAACAAAAAGTACCAATTAAATTACAAAATGTTTAGTGAAATAAAAGGTTTTTATTTAATAATTATGAATACTGATGTAGGAGCACAATTTGTACCCGAACCCAAACGAGTGATGGGCTCAAGCCCCAAGAGCCTTATACAATGAAATTTGTAGAGTATGGGTTTGAAACCTAGGTTAGAGATATTGGAGAACTTATAAACAGGCTAGAAGGCCGCAATTCACATAAATAAAAGATGGATATGATAAAAAACTCTCCTCGGACGTAAGCCGATGACCACTTGTATAACCTTTCTTTCTCTAAGCCAAAGATTACAATTTTTTAGTTTCCAAAAGAGATCCCCCCCTTCTTTCCTCTCTCGTCCTCTTATATCCTTCTTCTTCTTCCCTGTTTCATCCACGTGTAACACCGATTTACCTCCTAGATACTTGTCCCATCCACCTCTTTCTTAAAGTCTTCAAATAATAGCTAGAATGTTGAATATTACTGTTCAAAAGTCATTTCTCCATTAATGCGGCCAGGGAGGTAGATGCAGGGCCTTTAATGCGGTGGTAGTAGCTTTTTCCTCAAATATTTATGACACGTTCCTGCTTCTAACGGGTGCTTGGATCACACCTTTACCCAACAAATCTTCCAGAATTCTTTCTCTAAACCCTTTAGCAAGTCCCATGGACTTTACTGGGCCCGTCCGAGGAGATACTCCTCCTCGGACAACTCCTCTGCCCCTTGTAGCGCGGACTGACCTGTGGGCCTTGAAGACTCTGATTGAACAAACTTATACCAACTAACCAGACCCAAGGCCCAAACGTGCATTTAAGCATTTTTACCTCCTACAACTGATATAGGACATAATCTACTATTTAATTTTTGTAATTTATTAATTTTGACATTTATTTATGTAATTATCATTATTTTTGGTTCATGACCTTTATTTCCTTGATTTTAGGGACTTGTTTAGTCAAGTTTTGTAGGTTTTCCTAGCCCCATTAGGTTTTTTTAACTATTTAAGTTTTCTTTTTACTATTTAAATGTATTGTAGTCTTCAAAGGAAATTCAATATTTAGATTATATTTATTAATACTTTTGTTTTGTTTTTTTTAGTGGATTCCAAATCTATCATCTTGTGAATTCAAAAAACGCTTTGTAGATTCAAGGTATACTACTAGAAACTAACAATTTAGTTTCTACTTGATCAAAAAAGGTATTACGTGTGCTTTCTTCAGGCTTTCACAACACAAAATATGATATTTAATATTCAAATTGCAAGTTCTAAATCAATGCAATCATCTTGTAAAATATGCCTTTTTTGGGATACCAATATATGATTGCAAATTTGATGATGCGATCATTAGTGCAATTGAATAAAATATTGCAACGTAACACTTTTTTACAATTTTGTTAGGTTCATATTTTATATGTAATTGACTGATCATTTGACAGAACACATTTTACTTGTAATTGAGTAGATCTAAGTTGAGTTTAATACAACAAAAAATATGTTGTTCAAACATATCAAGTGTTAGTATTAAAGACATGAAAATTGAACCAAAAAACAAGTGAAGAAAAGTTGTTTTATTAAACCGAGACATATAGTTGCTATCGAGACTAAATGGAAAGCTCGACACAAGCTCGATCTATCGAGAATTACAATTTCAAAATTCCAAGTTTGAAAATTGGCCCAAGCTGATGTATTTGTTTAGAGTTTTTTTTCTCACAACCCTAGATATATAAGGCTTATTTTTAAGAACCGTCACACATGGATATAGATACTGAGAGTTTATTTTTCTCTGTGAGAAGTTACTGCGTTTGTATGTCATGGGATTTTGTAACCAAGTGTTTCTTGATTTTCATCGTTTATGAAGTGAAGAACTTTGCAGCTAACAACAATAATTCAAGTTGCTGGAGTTAGTCATATACTGGGATCCGTGCAAAGGAGTTAATCACAAATTGGAGATTTGTGCATCAAAGGAAAGACGGCTACTACAAGATCAAATTCAATTAGGTATTGGAGCGAAGGTTCAGCTGTAGGTTGGTATTTTGGGATAGACTATGGTAGTGATAAGATTCCTCATACTTGTAACCGCTTGATTATTGATTAGTGGATTCTTGGGAGATGTGACCTTAAATTCAGCTGGTGGGGTTTTTGCCTTGCGAGAGGTTTTCTCCATTTGTCAACAAATTACCATGTTAATTTATTTTTCGTTGCATATTAGTTTATTTGGTGATTTATTGGTGTCTCCATAATTTTCATGTAATTTGACCAAATTAATTAACTTAGATAATTGAATTAATTAACCGGATCAATCTATCTTAACCTAACAAGTGGTATTAGAACAGACACATTTTGATTATGTTTTAATCTTTGCTGTGTGATCTATTGATCCCTGTTATTATGAATCATGGACAATCTTTGATTATACCCTTTTTTTATGGTACTAACTATGCATACTAAAAAGTACTCATGAGAGTTTTTTTGTAGTATTTAGAAGAAAAGGTGTGACTGGTTGTTAAGGTTGGATGGACCAAACCTACAGATCCGCCCGCATCTTGGGATGATGACAAGATCAAAGTTACAAATTTCAACAGTAGAGCATTGAATGTCTTATTTAGTGCACGAACAAGGAGTTTAAAAAGATCTCATCCACTGAGAGTGCCAATAAAGTATGGACAATTCTTCCAAACACTTATGAAGGCATCAAAGCTGTGAAAGACTTCAAGCTTCAAAGGCTTAACATGAGCTTTGAAGAAATTAGGATGGATGAAGAAGAGGCGTTTAATGAATTCTATGTCAAGCTCAAGGACATAGTGAATTCTACCTTCAATTTAGGTGAAAAGATTCCCAAGCCTAAAATTGTGAGGAAAATACTTAGATCTCTCCTAAAGCAATTTTATGCTGAGATCACCGCTATTGAAGAGTCAAAGTACATTGACACTATTCCTTTGACGGAGTTTATTAGAAATCTGCAAACTTACAAATTAGGTTTAGTAAGGATTGACAAGGGGAGCAAGAGCAAGAATATGGCTCTAAAAGCCAAGAATGATGAAGAAGATGAGAACTCAAAGTTTAAATCATACATTACCAAACAATTAAAAAAGTTCATCAAGAATGCGAATGTCAAAGCAAGTGACAAGGACCGCAAATAGTCTGGGTTCTCACAATTTAAGTCTAAAGATAAAATTCAAGAGAGGACCCAAAGAAGTTGGACAAATCAGCAACATTTCAATTGGTCCAAAAAGCTATAGGTGTTAAGGGTACGGACACATGAAGCTAGAATGTCCTACCTATCTCAAGTCAATTGGCAAAAGCAAAGTCCTAGCTGCCACCTTAAGTGATACTGAACCAAAAGCAGACTCAGAGCATAGTGATCAAGAAGGGATAGTCTGCGCCTTCACAGCCATTGTTAATTTGTCCAAGGAGTAAGAAGAACTGGTTGATGAGGAAGAGGAATTGATGGAGTTCAAATTTGAAGAAATGGATGAAAAAGATGATATTCATACTATCTACTCAAAGCTCTACAAGAATTTTGAGAAGTATGAAAAGCTTTATAAGCTAGCCACAAGGAAGCTGAGTGAAGTGGAGTTGGAACGAGAAGAACTCTCCACTAAAGTTGACGAAACAAATCAAACCATAGAAGTATTGTAGTTTGAAAACAACTTCCTGGCTGAGAAGAGCAAGAAATTGGATGCTGAGCTATTTCAAGTGAGAGCTCAATTGGAAAGGGCTTCAAGTGCTAAGCTAGATGAAATACTGAATTTCCAAAAGGCTGCATCCTTTAAAACTGGTCTCGGGTATGATCACTCTCTCTCTTCTTGTAGTACCTTCTCCATTGCTTTGAATAATATTGTGTTTGTTTCTCCTGCTTCTATTGTTAAACTTGAGATAATTGAACCCAAAATTGAAAATGTAAGAGAGGTTATACATGATAGGGGAAAATCTGTTTTGGGAGCACCACCTAAGATTGTTAAAGAAACTAAGTGGAACATTCATCGCTCCACAAATAAGAAGTCTCAACCAAAAAAACCTCATTTCTGTTATCATTGTGGAGCATCGGGACACATTCGTCTAAATTGCTATAAGTGGCTTGCCACTCAACAAAGCAATAGTGTGTTATCTTTCGAAGGCCAAAATCAACTTCAAAACTCTTTGGCTCCTCTTAAGGAACTCTTTAAGGCTATGATGTTCTTGACAAACTTCAATGGGTTTAATCCTCCTTCATATTCTTCTCATCAGAGATCTCAGAATAGGAAAGATTCATCTCCCTCCAAGTCTCCTGTTTGGAAGGAAAAAGACTCCTTCAAGTGATTCCATTTTTGTTCTTGCATCTCTTGTGTGTTTGATTGGTTGTTTTTTTAGTCAATCTAGTCTTTATTATTTTTTAATATGTTTGGTGTGTTTGTTTTTTTTTTTTCTATAAAAAAAGGGAAACATCTGAAAAATACAAAATAGTGTGTGTTTGTGTATACTGGTACTTTGTGTACCTTCGATGGCCTTTGAAACAAAGTTTTTCAACTTTGTATCACTTGTAACTTAGATGAGCATCTTCATGCACGACAAAGTAATGTGAGCTTTGTGGCTCGTTTATGTGATTTGTATGATTTGGTTAATCTTTTATCATTCATATCTTTATCACTCTTTTCGACGGGAATAACTAAAAAATCCTAAGAGAAAGACATAAATAACAATCTCACCACTAATACTCGTCAATCATAAAACAACTGTTTGCAATTTATAAAAGTCGTACTCAGTAAGGTGTAGCACTTGCACAACAAAAACAAGATGTTTGGCTTACATAATTGGGTGATTCTTTTCTCTCTTATATACCCATGCATGTTATGCCATGTTATACTTTAAAGAAAAATATGCAAAGAACATGAAAAAAAAAAGAATCAAAATGCTCTTAAATATGGTTGCAAGTGTATTTCTAGGAGATGTGTGAGTTATATGATATACCTTAGAGGTGATGGTTCTCGTCAAACAGTTATGATTATGTGTGGATATATTTGATTATCTTATATCGTTACTCTTCATATGATGATATACTTATACTTTCTTGTAAAAGTTTCACACACAACATGCGTACTCTTTGCTACTCTTGATACTATTGTACAGGTACAATGTGATTTGGCCATCACAAAGAATACAAGTGGTAGTATAAGCTTACTAAACTGTCTTAACATGTTTTTTAAAATGAAATTTGTTAGAATTGTTTAGTGTGTGTATTGATCTAGGAATGCTTTGCATCTAGAGTTGTTGATGTGTTTGACTACTTAACATGCTTCTTTGTTACTTTGTTTGGTGTCTATCTTGGTTGCATTCATCTCACGTAGTTTTTCCTCCTTGAAAAGCCTTATTTTTGTATGCTCGATAGCAGCTCAATACCTCTCGACACAAGCCTTTTCTATTGAGGTTTTCTAGGTTTTTCTTGATACCAATCGATAGACAGCCTAATCCATCGAGCCAATTTTCTGAACTCTCTATCTGGTAGATAGAAGCTCGATACCTCCACGATCCATTGAAGAGTTTTTCCATCAATACCTCTTCGATACCTCTAGATCTATTGAGATTTTGTTCTCGACACATCCTCGATACCTTTCGATCTATCGAGATGCCTGATTCTATATATACTCGAAGGTCAACCCGGTTTTGTTCAAACTCAAACATCTCGATACTTCTTCTCTCTCGATCCAAACCTTACTTTTTCACCAAAAACCCTCTTCTTTTCAAGTTTTCGGCCTATTTCAAGCTTAAATCTGTTGGTAAGTGGTCTAATTCCCTTCTTTTCTTCACTCTTCATGCATTTTAGATCTAGGTTTTTGTTTTCGTTGGGAAATTTGGGGTTTTTGTGGTTATGCTAAAATTTTTGGGTTGGGTTTTGTGGAATTGTTCTCACATGCTCATGCATTGCATTCTCTAGCATTATAATGTTTTCATGCAACTCTAAAGTTGTATTTGGACAAATTTAAGAGTTATTTTTATTATAAACCTCATTAGAAAGTGATAATTAGGGCTTTAAAAATAATTATTTTGAATGTAATTGTAAGTACACAATTGTACCCAATTGTACCCGGACCCAAAAGCAGGTGATGGGCTCAGGCCCAACGAGCCTTATACAATGAAATTTGTAGAGTATGGATTTGAAACCTAGGTTTGAGATGTTGGAAGTTCAATTAACAGGCTAGAGTGCCACAATTTATGCAAATGATAAACAAGTATGACAAGGAGACCTCCTCGGACGTAAGCCGAGAACGATTTGTATAAATATTCTCTTTCTATGCCAAAGTTTACTTAGCTAAGGAGTTGCCCCCTCTCTTTCCTCTCTCGTCTCCTTATATACTTCTTCTTCTTCACTAGTTCCTCCACGTATCAAACAAATCTTCCCCTTAGATACTTTGTCCCATCCACCACCTTCTTGAAGTCTTCAACTAATAGCAGGAATGCTGAATTCTACTATTCAGAGGTCATTTGCTAAGCGGCCTTGTGTGAGCCCATGTAGATTACTATTTCTTAGTGAACCCTTCTGTTAAGATTGGTTGCCAACATCATGGATCAGTTTCAACACATGGGTGCTGATTTTGGTAGTCATCTTGATCATCTCTCTGATGAGATGTGTCAAATGAACATTAAGATTGGTTGCCAACAATCTCGTCTTGGAGGTTTTGCTCCTTCTCCCTCTCCTGAGCCTACTGAGGAGTCTTCTGATAGTGGAGATGATAAGAGTGATGATGCTTCTGGATCTCCAAGTGATGATTAGATTACTATTTCTTAGTGACTCACCCTTTGTCACTCGTGACAAAAATGGGGAGTATTTTTGGTTATGAGAGAGTAGTCACATTGTTATAGTGAGAGCTAGTGTAGAGATAGACTAGTTAGGGGGAGAGTGCTTTGAGAGATTGTGAGAGATTGCAAAGGGGGTGCTCTCAAAAAAGAGATTCGGGTGCTTAAGGTACTCTCTTTTGGGTAATATTGTGGAGTCACCACTTATTTTTTATACAAAAAAATAAGAAAAAATAAAATAAAATTATATTTCCAAAAATTCCTCGAATGTTATTAATTGATTGTGGAAATGCAATTACATCATGGTAGAATAACTTTACAAGGCATTGGTCCTAATACAATCAATGTAAAAATTACAAAGCTTTGATCGTAGTTACAATCTACCAAAAACAAAAGATAAAACAGTGGTCTACCTATCCAAAAACCTAAGTTCGGGGGCTAGGTTACGAAATGGGAAGGTGTTAGGCACCCATTTTGCTTAGACAAAGTCTGGTCTTCTAAACTCTAATGACCATTATATACCCTTTTGTATGATGTTGAATGTTATGCTATAATACATGTAACAAACACTTATTTGACAAAAATTAATTTAAACAAATTTGGCTTATGAATATGACCTCTTCTTAAAGAAAAATCAGATCTGTTTTGTAAGATTGAGAAAAATGGAGTTTGATGAATTAAAATCAGATCTGTTTTGGTAAAGGATAAAAAAAAAGGATTTGGTTAATAAAAATCATATTTGTTTTGGTAAAAAAAAAAGGGATTTCGCTAAGAAAATTCAAATTTGTTTTATAAAGGATAAAAAAATGGGATTTGGTTAAAAGAGAATTCATATTCATAATTCAAATCTATTATGTCTGCATCACATATCTATATAAAAAAGAAACTTTAACCTAACTCTTAATTCAATCTTTGAAATTTCAAAATCTGTAACTATTTATTAAAGAAGAAAAATATTCATTAAATACAGATCTGTTTTGTGACTAGAAAAATTTTAACATCTGTATTTAGTGAAAATACAGATCTATTTTTTACTCGAAATTTTTTTTTAGATCTGTATGTAGTGAAAATACATATATGTTTTGACTTGAAAAAATTTTCAGATATGTATTTAATGAAAATACAGATATGTTTTTGTGGGGAGTAAAAGGACCCAAATGGGCATATGGGCCTTTGGACTGTAGCATGGAGGGCTGACCTGCTCTAGAATTAAACTCTACAAATTGGCCCATACGCCGAGGATCCGAGGGTACAGCCGAGGGCGAGTTTCTCCTCGGACAGATCCAAGAGAACTTAAGACTTCATTATGAAGGTCAAGACACAACTCTGGAAAGACTAATGGTTAAAGGGGGACACCCTGAACCTTCTAGATGCACCAGTGTTAAAGAAAATATCAAGGGCAAAGGCTGCCAGCTCCGCATTAAAGGCTCTGCACCTACCTCCCTGGCCGCATTGATGGGGAAGTGACCCCTGAACAGTAAGGCTGAAACTTCGAGTCACTGTCCAAAAAGTATCAGGGGAGGAAGTATTTAAGGGGGGTGGAGGCCAGAGAGAAGAGGGATCGGCAACAAAGAAAGAAACTAAGAATTGTAACTTTTAAGTAAGAAATAGAAATAATACAGAAGTAGTCCTCGGCTTACGTCCGAGGAGGCTTATTTACAATTATCTTTTGTTATTTACATGTGTTTGTAACTCTTAGTCCGTTATCAAGTTCTCAGCACTTCTAATCTAGGTTTCAAGCCCACGCTTTACAATTTTTTTTTGTCTAAGGCTCATTGGGCCTGAGCCCGTAGTTGTCTTTGGGTCCAGGTGCAATTGTGCACTTACAGTTTTTATTTATTTTTAAATGTTTTGGTGATTATTCGCAGATTTTGAAATCAAAGAAGAATTAAAACATGTTAATCAACTAAAGAACATGTTAAAGAAAATTCTAACTAAACATATAAACATGGCAAATATGAATTATGAACAAGATCATGATTAAATAAAAATATATATTAAAAAAATTCATGCAATGAACAATCACAACATTTTAATTAATGGAAAAGAAAAGTAGACATAAGAATGAAAATATCTCTTGCATGAGTGTACCCTTCAATAGAAGAATATTTTAGAAATCAAAGAAATTTTCACTTCTTTGAGGTCTAAATTACTTTACTTACAAAAAAGAAGTTCTTAAAACCAAAGCTTCCAGAACGTCTTTAATGTAAGGGGCAAGGTTTTGAAACCCGAACTGAACTGGTTGGTCGGACCACAATAATTGAAAACCGTCAATCATTCCTGTTTTTTAAACTACCAAAACCGAAAATTTTAAATTTTCAGTGAATTTTTGAACTGCGGTCAAACCGCCCGGTTTTCAAAATCGGACACAGGTCTGACAATTCCCAAAAAATCACAAAACATTGCTCAAAATAATCTCCAACATCAGATCTTCCCAAAAAAAGAAAAAAAAAGAAAACAAGTAAAAAAAAAAGAAAAAAAAAAGAATAGAAGACTATGGAAGAAAGGCTACAAATTGGCTTCTGGCTTTTACATATGATCTGCATCTGCTTCTGCTTCTTCTTTATTTGTTGAAAAATTATGGAAGAAGACTGCTGTTTGTTTGAAAACTGTGGAAGAAATGATAGAGGGAGAGAGAGGCGGAGGCTGTAGAGGAAACATGAAAGCTAAAAGAATAGAAGGCAAAAGTCATAGGGTTTGAGGTTTGATCATGTGGTGTGGCTTGAGGAAACGCGCAAATATCATATTTATAGTAAATTAAGATATATTTGAATCTTTATAAGTACTAATTTAGTCAATATTACATAATTTTAAGCATTTATTTTAATTATTTTGCATTAAATATTATTAATTTAATACAATTTAATTAAGAGAAAATAGTATTTACAAATGACCCAACTTTTTCCTATAAATTTTTATGTAATTTTTCAATTTTTACTAATTTAGTATATTTATTTATATTTTAAATAATTATTAAATTAATTATGAAGTTATCACGGTTTGACTTCGGTCCAACCTCAAAAACCTTGGACCTCTCCCTTTTACGGTTCATTGAATGGTCCGGGTTTCAAAACCTTGGTAAGGAGAGTAGAGAAGTCAGAAAAGAAGGGTCGAAAGAAGGGTCAGAAAAAGGGGTTTGAATGTTGGGAGGCCTCCCCTATTTATAGAGGTGTTAGTTGCATAGAAAATAAGCTAGGTTTGCTTAAAAATTAAGTCCAATTAGCTTAAAAAATAAGAAAAAACGAATGGGGAAAATCCTAAAAAAAAGGAGATTTGAATAAGAGTAAGCTGATTTTTCCAGATCAGAACAAGCTTCAGTATTTTGATCATATCCTTTTACTCAAAATTCGGATTAAGCTGAAAGTTTAACAGCTGAAGGGACATTCGGTGCTCTACAACTTTTTCAGAAATAGCCTAGTTCTAATTTTGAGTTCTACTATGCCAAAAGTGCCTTGAAACGTGATTCTAAAATCTGCTACTTAATTAGCACGTTTGAAGTGTTTTCTAACTCTAAAATTGTATTTGGACAAATTTAAGAGTTATTTTTATGATAAATCTCATTACAAAGTGATAATTAGGACTTTAAAAATAATTATTTTGAATGTAATTATCCCAAAAGCTTAA
Organism: Castanea sativa; assembly: GCF_040712315.1. Lineage (NCBI taxonomy): Eukaryota > Viridiplantae > Streptophyta > Magnoliopsida > Fagales > Fagaceae > Castanea > Castanea sativa. The sequence goes on along the minus strand of NC_134016.1, from coordinate 32,929,924 downwards.
TTATCTATAATTTTTAAATATTATCAACTTATTTGTTTTAATCCCATGCAACAAATCTCACTTTAAGTAAAATACTTAACCAAACACAAAAATTCATTTAATTAATCTTAATCATTAACCAATCCAAATTAATTTTAATTAATCACACGAGATCGGCTTTATCCCATACAATGCGTGCAGACCGTGAAAACTTGATCTCATGATATATTTCAATCCAACGGTCCAATTTGGGAATTGGACATACCATCACGACTGTTAGAATCTCAAGATCATTTTTATGATATGCAATAAATGAATTAATGCATGTAATGCAACTCTAAATTTTGGGTATATGAATGGTCATTCTAGTCATCTTCCAAGATTAAATTATGGGTGCAAAATTGAGTGTCTACAAAGATGTAGTGAGGTTTTGATGTATCTTTCTCACTTCATGTACCATGGTCTTGTGACCACTTTACATACATTGTACTTACTTGATATATATATATATATATATATATATATATATATATATATATATATATATATATATATATATATATATATGATGTATGTTTCTTTACATTTATCTCATGTGTTGTTTCTTTTCTTTCTTTATACACGTGTCTATTTTTTTATATAACTTTTTTTTACATTTCACACTTGATGCCTTGATTTATTTTGTATAATGTGTTTTAGTTAAGACAAGTTGCAAGTCTTTCATGCCATGATCTATCTTCTTGCAAAATTTTTCAAGAGTTCATTGTATTAGTTAGACTTATGTAATTTTTGTGTAATAGTTATGGAGATTGTTGTTTTATACTTCTCTCATAATTATGCTCGTGGTTTTGTCACTGATTGCCAAAATGGGAGATTGTTAGGGTCATATTTTATATGTAATTGGCTAATTTTTTGACAAAACGCACTTTACTTATAATTAGATAAATCTAAATTGGGTTTAATACATCAAGAAATATGTTGTTTAAACGTATCAAATGTTAGTATTAAAGACATGCAGATTAAACCAAAAAACAAGTGAAAAAAAAAACTTATTTATTAAAGCTCGACAAATAGTTGCTATTGAGACTAAATGGGAAGCTTGACACAAGCTTAATCTATCGAGAATCATGATTTCGGAATTTCAGATCTGAAATTCGGCCCAAGTAGATGTATTTGTTTAGGGTTTCTTTTCTCATAACCCTAGACATAGATAAAGCTTATTTTTGAGGGTCATGGATATAGAGCCGTGGATACAGAGACCAAGAGATTATTTTTCTCTGTGAGAAACTGCTGCATTTGTACGCTATAGAGTTTTGTAACCAAGTGCTTCTTGATCTCTATCATTTATGAAGTAAAGAATTTTGCAACCAACAACAATCATTTAAGTTGCTGTAGTTAGTTACGTACTGGAATTTTTGCAAAGGAGTTAGTCATAGATTGGAGATTTGTGCATCAAAGCAAAGAAGGCTACTACAAGATCAAGTCCAATTAGGTATTAGAGCGAAGGTTTAACCGTAGGTTAGTATTTGGGATAGGCTAGGGTAGTGGTAAGATTTCTCATACTTGTAACGACTTGATTATTGATTAGTGGATTCTTGTGAGTGACAACCTTAATTTCACCCAATGGAGTTTTTGCCCTGTGAGAGGTTTTCCACATTTGTCAACAAATCACCATGTTAATTTATTTTTCACTGCATATTAGTTTATTTTGTGATTTGTTGGTACCTCCACGATTTGCATGTAATTTGACCAAATTAATCAACTTGGGTAATTGAATTAATTAACCGTTGTCAATCTATCTTAATCCAACAAGTTTTTTATTTTTCAATATATGTTACAAATTTACAATAATGGTTGTAATTGGAATATAATAAAAGTGGTTTTAGTGATGAACCAAGATAAATGTTATGTTGCTCCCATAACAATAGTTCATGTTAACAGTTATAAAAATATTATATACCTACCATTTCTTAGTTAAGAAAGAATAATGGTAGAGATAAGAGTTTGTGAGAAAATGTTTGTGAAAATAAATAAGATTCATTCATTTCTAGAATCTACACATCAATATGCATGGATGGATCCTACAACATGCAATTTGGGGGTGTCCAAATTCACCAACCACCCAAATGCCCACCACACCAAAAACTCATGTAAAGCGTTTTGTTTATTTTGTTTTTTCTGTCAAATTCTTTTCCAAGAGAAAACTAACCAATCTAGCTGACGGAAAAAGTGTCACACCACCGACCTTAGCTTTCCGCCTATAGGTAAGTATCTTTATTTTGTTAGAGTCATGCATGTATGTAAGTACTGTCAAATCTATATATGGATTAATGCAAAGAGTCTAAATTTGGTAAATACGGAATGTACCACCACATTTTTCATTTTTCATATTTATAAAATATGATAGCATGAGTTTTAGTTGAGGTTGCATTAGTTGACGTATAACGTTCACACGTAATATATAATAAATATGATGATGATGTTATATATGTTTATCTTGTGATAATTTCAAGTCTTGTAGCATGTTCATTTTTTTATAAAGTTTTTTCTTTTTTCTTTTTATTACTTTTGTTAATTTTTGGTGTGCATGCATGAAGCGGTTTATTGTTGTGAATGTTTCAATGAAAGTGAGTACGCTCAATATTAGCCAATAATTCCTAAGAGGCCGACCTTTGAATTGAGTGGGTGGGTGTTTAGCACACTGATGTCACAGAAGCGTGAAGAAAGCACACACAATACTTTTTTTAATGGATAGAAATTAAAAAGTTAGTTTTTGGGTAGTAAATCTCAAATTACAAAGGAATCCTTGTGGTTGTAAACCTTGAATCCACAAGGGGTTCATTGAATCCACAAGATGATAAAACTGGAATCCACTAGAGAAAAATTTGAGAAAAACTTTGCAATTTTATTGATAATAATCTACAGAAAAACGTTTACAGACTATAAGGCCTATTTAAGGGCTCTGTAAAACTTGACAGATAAAAAATATATTTAAAAAAAGATCCTAATTAATATCTAACCATAATAGGAACAAAATTTGACCTAAAAAACAATAAAAGTACTTAAAAACAAGGAAATAAATTCCCTAAAACCTAAAACAACAAAAATTACATAAAAATACCAAAAATAACAAATTACATAAATTAATTTGAATATTCTGTCCTATATCACACATTTTCCTATCCGTCACTTAACTTACAAGCTTAATTTGAGTGATTTAGTGTGCGTTTAGATATCGCTTATTTTACTGAAAACTTAAAACTTAAAACTTAAAAAAAAAAAAAAAATTCGGATTACTGTTCACAAGGAAAACACTATACACATGCCTATTTGCATTGTTCATGTCCAATGAACAGTGCAATAGGCACTAGTTTTTTTTTAAAAAATGCCTGGCATGCAAAACGCGCACGCCAGACACGCAAAACAAACAACACTTAGATTAGCCTTTATCTATGTATGTTTTCTTATTTTTAGCTTGTAAAATGAAAATAAGGGTATTTACTTTGATATGTTAGATTGTAAATAAGAAACATTACTTTGAAATTTTAATTTTTCATTGGATTGATAACGAGAATATGCTAAAAGGAAACGCTTTTCTAGGTGGTGAAGGTGCCTCAAAACAGCAATTTAGGGTGGCGGAAGATCTTAAAACTTAGAAAAATTCTAGCTAGAGACAAAAAATTTACAAAAAATTTGACACTTGTTGATATGGCAAATTGTTAGTGGTAGACTAGTAGGTAAAAAAATGTCTCAGCAATGAATCCAGATGGGAACTAATAAAAGTCTATAAACTTGAAGAATAGATATTGTCAATTTTTTTTTTGGTTTACGTAGCTTAGTAGCTTTATTCTAAAGGTTATATAATTTTCAAGACCTTTAATACGATATGAAGTGTCAGATGGAAAGAGTATATTCTATGAAATGATTGTTGGCATCGATGGGAATAATGAATATATAATTTACACCAGCTTTGGCTATAGATCGAGTTGTGTATGATGCTGCCGACAATACGCATGGATGTATGCCCCAGGGAAAGAGTTGTATTGGGAAGTCTACAAGGCTACAAATGGAAAGATACTCATAAATAATAAATTTTACTAGTACACGACTAAACGAAGGAATTTGCCCAAAAAACAGCGTATGTCATGGATGAGAGAAGTGTGTTTTGATCTCACTGTGATTTGCTTCAGGTTACAAATTAAAATATCGTGTGATTCCTTCACTAGCTTCGATGGTTTTTTACAGTTCTCTGTTCAAGAAAAGTGTGTGGGGTCATTCAACTGTCATATAATTTGGTTACTTTGGAAGTGATGATCAAGACGGCAAAAAAAATTTCATTGTGACGAGATGTTGTCATATACACCACATTGTATACTTAAAACTTTAGTCAAACTTCAATTACAAGTGAAGAACGAAAATGTGGCATGAGAAAATAGTCATAATAAATAAATTAATGGCTTTGGTATAGGAAACTTAAAACTATTTTGTGTATCTTATTAAGCATAGCATAAAAAAGTTAGTCTAAAAGTACACAATTCCCCGCTAAAGTTTAAGAATGTTTTTATTCCAGTCATTTATGTTTCAAAATTTCATTTTGGCTCCTACTATATTTGACAACTAATATTTCATGAAATAGTTAAACATAAAGAGATAAAAAAGTTGAAACTAAATGTGCCAAAATGAAAACGACCTTAAAGTTTAATAAACACCATGACTAAAAATCAACATATTTATGAAACTATAAGGTCCGTTTGGATAGAATTTATTGCTAAAAACTGAAAGCACTGTAGTAAAATAATTTTTAAATGGGTAAAAAACACTGTTAATGCCAAAAGTTACTATTTATTGGCCTAAAATCACTGTTCATGACCATAAACAATAACAAACACGTGAAAAAAAAAAAAAAAATTTTTGGACGTGGACGCACGTTTTGGCTATCCAAACGCCCTCTATATATGATGAGACGTAATTTTGTAGGACCTTTCTCTTACAATATGTTTGATCCCACATGTGTAAATCTCATGTGCTGTGAGATGATAGTCTCGTAAGATACTCATTATTGTGAGTACAAACCCGCAAAATTGTCCATGCCCCGTGGGCCGTGGCACGGACCTGCATGTGATAGTGGTACACTGTTTATGGAGGCATAAGAAACCTTCTCCATTGAGTGGCCCCGGCTGTGAGGAATTGTCAAAATCCAGGCCAGATTAGTGAAATTCTCTTTTTCCCTTATAAGGAGGCCAATGTGACCCACAGATCCAGTGAGTATCTGTGTGTCGCTTTGTACATGTTAGAAATCCAGGTGTTATATGTTTATATGGTCCATTCTTCGTTCACGGATGAACTTGTAGTACAGAGATTTTGTTCAAATATATGGAGCTCACGGTCACAGTCATCTGCCCAGCTATTTTTTTTCAAATATAGCATATAGGTACTAACAATGGCATGTCTTTTAATCCCGTGTAATGAACTTCGTGATCCTAAAAATATTTGCTTAATAAATGAATTATTTTTTGGTCTTTTGATTAGGCACATGAATTTCCTGTTGATTACTTCAATAGATTGTCAACAAAGAATTTTGAGTTCAACAAAAGTACAGTATCAATATTTCTCATTGTTCGGGGGATTTGACACATATCCTTCTCTTCTTTCCATAGAACAATATAGCCATCATATTTTTCTCTCCTTTCACTTCATATGGTACATTTAGTCAGTTTAGACAGAAAGAACTAGCTTACTTAGGCTCATGTACTGGAATTGAACTTTCTGTGAGCCCATATATACTTCAAAACCTTCACAGTTGGGAGAATTATATGTATTGGCATATGGACAGATTGAAGCTCTTGTATAATGAAGAACGAGTGCAAGGTGTTTGTGCATATAATATATAAGCAGAATGTATGAAAGCATTCACTCTCATATAGTGTTACTGTTATCAATTATATTTAACCATATTTAGTTCTGTGAGTGTATGTGTGCGTGAACATATCAAACAAAAACATGAAGGCATATCCACAAACTATAAGCATTATGCTTCTCCATTCATATTAGTTCTTGATTCAACTCTTACATAAAGAAGTTCCCAAACATAATACACGGTCATTACTTGTAGCCTATTCTTCTTACATGAGAATTTTCAGCTACATAGCTACTAACCTAAAAAACTACTTGGAGTACTCTAAAAAACATTTATTTCCTTTTGCCCATCCAGATGTTTTTTCTGACCTTGGCACCACTCTGAGATGGAGCCTCAGCTTTTTTTGCCCTGAACATCTTCTGGTCTTTTTCTTCCTTCATCTTTTGAGCTTTCTGCTTCTCCTGTTGTTGGTTGTTGGCTTTCTTGTCAAAGCAATACTCCTCTTCCTTCTTGTTTGCACTCCATGCATGACTTGGCCGAGAAGAAGCATCAGAAGCCATGGAATCATCACTATCATCATCTTGATCAGCATCAGTTTTTCCATCATCATCATCATCATCATCATCATCACTTTTATCATCACTATGTCCTTCATCACCATCATCATCATCATCATCACCACCATAGATAGGAGAGCCAATATACATTGTCCACCCAGATTCACTGCTTTGGCATTCTTCAGTGCCTCCAAACATTTGGGAAGAGTCCATTGCTAGAACAAGCAAGAAGAAGAAGGGAGTAAAGAATAATACCCAAGTGTCAAGTATAAGAGAATTAGGATTGACTAAATGGCAAACTATGTAGCTGTGTTCAGATATTTGAGAAAACCACTAATGCACGTTTCTCTCTATCTGACCAGAACAGCTTTCCACACAAAGTAACAGATATACCCATCTCACACACTATGAGAGCTACATAAAACCACAATTTATTTAAATTAATTACTCTCACCACACCACCTGGAAGTCTAAACAACCATAAATTATCTGATTTCACTGAGTAGAAGACAGCTAGAAGCTGTCAATGAAAGTGAAATCCACCTTACAAAAGGCATAAATACCAAAGTTCCTTGAATTTGAAAGGACATGAGGTTGTTCACTTGGTCATTGGGTTTTATAAGAGAAAATGCAATCATCTTTACTACTCTGCATCGTTCATTTAATAAAAAGGCAGCTTTAAATGCAAGGACAGAGATTGGCTCAGTCTACAAAACTAGAGAGAATATAAGACACACACACACACACACGATGTTTTTAATAAAGATAGAAGTAGACCTTAGTTCCTGATTTAGCTTTCACACCTTTAATTCTTAATGCTGTCACTAAAAAAATGGGCAGGCTTTTTTAACCAGTTAAAAATTACATATATAGAACCCAACTGGAGTTTAGGTGTATGAGAGGAACTTGTCAAATATCTGTCTGCATCTGCTTTTCTGTAGTCCAATTTGCTGGTTTCTGTCTCCTAAGAAAGCAGGATTGTGTCTTTTGTGTTGTTGGGGTAAGAACAAGGATATTCTTATCACTTTTATCTTTTTTGCTCTTAATTTGCACTTTTAACACTTTCTTAAACTATATATTAAGCCTATAATTAATTAGAAGTTGTGGTTAGCACAAAAAAAAAAAAAAAAATTAGAAGTTGTGATGTTAAATATGGATAAATATTGTAGCAACTAAAGGAAGCATGCGTGTTGTGTTGGCTAAAGTGGTAATGAAATAATTTTTGGCCTATATCCTTTATGTTTTTCCAAGGAGAAGTTCTGATATGTGAAATAATAGTTGATCGGACATATACCTTCCAGACTTTACTTCTCTATTAACTTGTGAAATGACTTTTATTTTACTTTTTATTTATATTAAAATATTATACCAAAATGGAGATGAGTTCCATCAAATCTTCTGATACTTATATTGTTTTTGGCCTTTCTCAAGACTTAAATGCTTTTCTCAGGGTGAATTTACAACCCTTCCACCCGTTGTTTAGGGACTCTGTCCCCCTCAAGTATTTGTTCTAGGGTGTAATTGAGATAACGTATTGATTTTATTTTGTTTAAAACATTATTAGATGGGTAAAAAGTACAATTTTATATTTAAAAATTGTACATAAACTGACAATGAACATAAGCTGGATTTAAATATTTTCAAACGCTACTTCTAGTCATTGAGCATGTGCATTGTGGAGAAATACGAGCTATTGAACCACGAGGTTAATGGATGAAAGACAAAGTTTACCTTAAGTTAGTTTGAAGTTATCTTTCTAAATTGGTGGCGGTTTATAAAAATATCATTGTGTATTATTTAAACAAATCATATAACTCGTTATTATATAACTAAAAATACACATAAATAATATCTTCAATCAACACATCACGGATGAAATGAAATTGAGGTATTACTAGATCTAGGCTAGAACACCAAGAAGAAAGAGGGCCCAAAAAAAGTGCGCAATGTAATTCACGGTGAGAATTGACAATTCTTCTAAGGGACCCTTCTTCATTTAAGAACAAAAATTAACGTAATTGTTAATGCTTGGAAGCATTTGGCATGCCCTGTCCCAATAGTATAAGGCATGTTTTGGGCTGTTCCCCACATATGTAATTCCTCGCACAGCTTATAATATGGTATTCACTAGACAGGGTTAGGCCCATGCATCATCCTTGCTGTTTGTCTTTTTTGTGGGGATCACATCCTGACTTGCTCCTCTCCTAATTGGCATATATGGTTTTGCAACAGGACAATTTTTCAAAGCTGGAGGTCTGAATCTGATTTCCATTTTCACCGCGTATACTTTACGCATTAAAAATGTGATTGCATAATTCACGTGGGAACAATGAGATTAATTAAATGTTCACTCACATGTATATATATGTACAGGAGAGGTATATCTAAAGTTCAAATCTCATGCTCTTAATTATCTATGTATAAAAAAACAAAATGAAGATTTTTTTCCCTAATTAAGCAAATCTAGGATAATGAGAGTTTTGACTTATCAAGTTAAAAATAAACTTTAAATAAAAGAATTTACCGTGTTCTAAAAAACTGATTGTGCCTTTTTCAATATTTATAATGACCAAATTTCTTATAACTTTATATTTGAAAATTTTAATAAACATTAATAAAATTCATTGTGGTACAGTTAAAAAAAAAAAAAAACTCTTGTTCAGAAGTATTCATTACATATATAAATAGATCAACTATCTTATTTTGTTTTTCTTACTAAAACGAAACAGGAATAAACAACCCACTCACCCTTCCAAAAAAATCCTTACAAAACCTTCTAAATAATTGTTAAAAATTAAAAAAAAGGAAAATTTATGATAATAAACTTAAGTATAAAAATATTTTTATATATACAAATATGATTGTTTTATTTTTAAATATACTCTTGTTTATATATGGGGAATTACAAACTAGTTAAAAATAAACTTAAAACATTTGCATAAAGATAGATAAATTATTATCTAATATAATTATTATTAATTAAAGTGATGCCGCTTAATCTATAATAAAGTTGAAAGTTGAAACTGCAGGCCACTTCACCTACTCTTAATATTTTAATCCACTTTCTACAACATCAATATCACACACACACACGTATATATATCACACATCAAAGCCTTTTTTTTTCTTCTTAATTTGGCAATTAAGATATATTACTCTTTTCTTTTCTTCTGCCTAGCTTGAAAATAGGCTTGACCAATTTGCTCGAGCTTTCACTTCATCAAGGCATACAGCTAGCAATCCGTGCTGAGTGAATTTGGTTAGAATAATAAGGCCGAGAGAAAAAAACAATCAAATGGAACTAGTGGCATTATTTGAGAGCTCCTCCAAGCTCATGAATTGGCACCAGCCAGTCCAAACGTTACACCTTCTGTTCCACGTTTGCTTAGAAAAGGACGTTCTATCTATATAATAACAAGTGAAAAGGGCGTATTGCACATCGTACGATTTGATCTAATCCCTTCACCAAAATTTTCAAACTTTTTCACCCTTTTTATCCATTACTGTTCTTAGTCATAGGAAGACATTGTATCGGATCTCAATCCGTCGGTTTGAGTGATATGACGGTTCCCTCCTCTCCCTCTTACCAAATTAATTAAGAGAGTTTTTATTTTTATCCCCCCGCTTACTTTTATTAATTTCTTCAATGACCATTCAAAATAGATTCTTTACTCTCTTTTTTTCTTTCCTTTTTGAAAAGATCGATGGACGAGTTTGACTTGGAGAGAGAGAGAGAGAGAGAGAGAGAGAGAGAGATTCACTACTTAATATATGTGATGTATTTTTGATAATCCTTAATATATGTGATATAAACATAAGGGACACAATGCAACATGCATAAAAGTATCACAAAGAGAAGAGGGGGGGGGGGGGAGAGTGGAGTGGAATTCAAATTATAGAAATGAAATACTGTGATGAAATATGTCATTACTATTGAACTATCACTTGAACTCATGGAGTTGGTTCCTCCAAAAATATCCAATGATACTCATTAAAAAAAAATTGGGCAATTAGGTTAGTGGTTATAGAGGCAAGTTACTTTTTTCTCAAATTTTTAAAAATTTTATTTTATTTTAAAAGCTGCTCTTATACTTACTAAAGTTTTGGGTCATGAAGTCATTCATGGTTTATAAGACTTCATTAATTTTATAGTAATACTGAAATTAATATTCTTATTCACTTTGGTAGTCAATAGGTGATTCATATTGTAAATGAAATTTCTAAGAATTTAACTATGGAGATAAATGATAATAGATGAATTTTATTCTAAGAAGGATTGTCTTCATAACTCTGATAAGAGATAATAAGAGTTTTTATTTATTTATTTTAAATACAAACATATCTAATATCAAACTAGACAACCTTTAAATACTTATTTGCTTCCTCCTATTTGTGGAGTGCATGAAATGGATTGTCTTTGTTCATTACTTATCATTGTGTTATGAAATTACTTTTATCTAAAGAATAAGGAGGATACAAGGTTATAGCAGCCAAAGTCAAATAACGTCATGTACAACTCCTCTCAAGCAGTCAATTGATTTTGTTTTTATTTACATCAAAACTAAAGAAAAACCTTTTTCGTAGATAACAACTACAATAAGGGTTTCTTTTGAAAAACTTTTAAAGTAGGAGAACAGATATAAATTCGTAACTTTATGCCAATTGATTATCGCTATTTGCATGTTTCACACAGTCAGACTTCAAGCTACACCTACTGAGCAAGATGCTTGTATGCTAATTCGATTTGAAAGTGTTAAGACATATGTGATTGAATGTTAGGAATATATGTCAATATTTTAAGTATTGGCTAATCTTTTAACAAAACGCATTTTACTTGTAATTTGGTAGATCTAGGATGTGTTTAATGCTTCAAGAAATAAGGTTTCAAATTCTAGTGTTAAAACCATGCAAGTCTGTCCAAGAAACAAGTGAAAAAGTGCTGTTCATTAAAACTCGACAGCTAGTATCTATCGAGGTTTAAAAGAGCTGTTTAAGCCCGATGCTCGACAGCTGCTCGACAGCTAGGGTATCTGTCGAAGTTTATGAAATTCAGATTTTTAGTTCTGATTTTTCATTCAATCTGTGATTATGTGTTTGAGATTTCTTTTCTCACAACCCTAAACATATATAAGGATTATTTTAAGGGCCGTATCAGGTTGCACAGCCAAGAGCACAATTGCACAAGAGCATAATTCCTCAAGTGTGATCGGAAACCTAGTTTGCCCTTGTTTTTGAAGAAGCTGTTGTGTTTGTACACCGTAGGGTTTTGTGACTAAGCAACTTCGTGATCTTCATGTGTTGAAGAACAAAAGAACTTTGTAGCCAACATCCTTCTCAAGTTGGTGATCAAGTCGCGTATTGGGATCCGTGCATTTATTGGTTAGTCACGTACTGGGAGCTGTGCAATAAAAGGAGAGATTGTCACTATAGAACAAGTCCAATTGAGTATTGGGATAAGGGTTCAACTGTAGGTTGGTTAAGGTACTAAGATTCCTTTATTTGTAACCGCTTGTTTTGATAACAGTGAATTCTCGAGAGTGGTGACCTTAAAATCATCTGGTGGGGTTTTTGCCGTATAGGTTTTCCCCATTCGTAAAAATATCACCGTGTCATTTAATTTCCTCTGCATATTTAGTTTATTGGTGATTTTTTTGTGCTACCACGCTTGTTGCATGTAATTGAATCTAATTAATTCACTTGACTAATTTACAAAGGGTCAATTTATTTTTGACTTATTAGAAATAGTTGATACAAAATCAGTTTATCTGCCTCTCTTTTGGACTTTCATTCAAAGAACCGAATTCTAATAGAATTGTTGCCAGAATGACGTACAATTTGAAAGCAAAAGCTCTAGGGTTGTACTAAACTCCTAGTTTTCTTTCTGAGTGATTTGCGTTTATGGATAATGGATTGGATTGATCCTATTCATTTCTTCAGTGTTGTAATGCTTGGTACCCAAATATTGGCTTGAGGCATTTTTGATCTCTAATTTCTAAAAATATTGTCTCTCTATTCTCAAAATTCAAAATTCTATATATATATATATATATATATATATATATATTTGCTTAACTATTTGTAAGAGCATATATCATGAATGTTGAATATGAACTACGTATGATGTAAAAGTAATAAGATTGGGTTTGGAGTCTGCTTCGGTAGAGTCCACCGCCTTTGTGTAGCCATAATCGGCACGTATAAATTTTTTTTAAAAAATTTACAACTTTTGAAAGGTCCAAGCAGGCACAAACACACCACGGTCACAGTTTCTCTCAACGCACCACAATCCCATAGTCTCTCTCTCTCTCTCTCTCTCTCTCTCTCTCTCTCTCTCTCTCTCTCTCTCATATTATGGAGCATGAGAGGAGCAGATAAAAGTTTTGCCAATATCTAGCTCCTTAGTAATGTGGGTGTAGAGAGGGAAAATTCCCGACTTATCACAAGCTGACACATCATACTACCAAGTCCATAAAATACAACAAATTACAAAGCGCCACGTACTGCTGCTAGGTTTTGCTATCACTATTCGAAAACCAATAGAAATTTACCAAATGTCATTGAAATAGAGGCATAAAACGATGACACAAGCAATCATGCATGTGTAAGCGATGACACAAGCAATCCAGCACGTGTAAGCGATGACACAAGCAATCCTGCATGTGTAAGCGATGACACAAGTAATCCAGCACGTGTAAGCGATGACATAAGTGAAACAATCAGGCTGTGACATGTGTCACCAATCAGACTCCGCCACATGTCGCTCACCCACCCCCAAACTCCTATAAATAGAAGCCTTCCTAAGACATTTAGGAGGGATAGAAAAAGATATCGTGAGTTCAGAAATCTAGAAGCTCTGCCGGAATCAAACCCCGAAGCCTTCAGGAACTTCAAAAACTTCAACCTCGAATACAAACAACATTCGAAGCAAAATCATCCAAACTACTTATCTAGATCTCAAAGGTCACTAGAATCAAGCTCAAAAGCCTTCAGAAACCTCAACAAACCACAAATCAGCGAAGCTCTAAGGATTCTAGCCTCTAAAGTCCTGAAAAACTTCCACCACAAACCTTCAGAAAAGAAAAACGCACGAAGAACACGAAGAGCACGAAGAACAAAAAATTTCTAACAAGCTCATAGTCAGAGATTCATTGTAATTCCGTTTCAAAGATCTTCGGTCCGTTCCTCAGCCAAATTGAAGGATATCTTGAGTTCGAATCAAAATTATATTACCACAATTCCAATTAACAAATCTTTCAAGGAGATCGAATTAGAGGATCACTCTTTTGTTATTACAGAGAATTGTACCACATATTCATCAATACAAATTCGCATTTGTGAAATTATTTTACTTGTTTGATTTATTTCGAACTAAGAATTTAGTCGTCTACAGTGGGATAGAGCCTGATGGACCCTTTAAAATCATTTATTTTTTTTTGGCAAAGTTATTACAATAAATGAGACAAATAGATAAAGGCTTCCAGGGTATAATTCCCAAAAATTACACGTACTTGTGACACAATCTCTTTCCTCTCTAACATATCTTGCTCAGTTGTCCAATCTATGTCTCTCATTAACTTTATGAGAGCTTGATTGATATAGGCCAAGATATATTGTTAGTCCTTAAAGTTTATAAGTTGAGTGCTTTTAGTCTCTAATATTTCAAATGATTTTAATCCCTAAGTTTAAATATGAGTGTTAATGGTACCCAGATCTGTCTAATTTTGATAATTTTCTTGTGCATGTGACTAACATAGTAAGTGCCATTTTTTAATAACATGCCTGTTAGCTGACTTTTAATTAGAAAAAAAAAAATTGCATTGCCAAATCACTCACCCATTCCGGTGTGTGGTACTTTCCCAATTCAAACCCTACCCTATCTCAAGCTACTTTTCTGCTCCTTCAATGGTAGGCATAGGAAGAAATCTTTCTCTTTGATTCCTTGAGCTTTTATGATTCTTTTGAATTTTGGTTTGGGCTTGAAAAAATTATGATGGGTTTCGTTTTAAACCTGCATTACTATCCACCATTGCACGAGACTTTTTAAGTGAGGATTGAGAGGAAAATCAAATTAAGAAAATTTTCAAAGTTTAATTTATCAACTTCTTGCCTTTTTCAAAAAGCAAACACGAATTCATTTAGAATTTTTGAAATATCACTAACTTTTGAGCAAGTGGTCTGAGTTCAATAAATACGAAATAGTTAGTTCGTTCTTTGAATCACTTTTGTTTTACTTAAACTCTCCATTTTGATTAGAAAGTTTAAATTGGTATTGGCTTTACTCGACTTTTTATGAATTTTTCTTTTGTATTAAAAATGTGTTAGTTAAAGTATATTTATACTTTGAAAAAGTGAAAAAAGAAAAAGAAAAAAGTGAGGATAAAAAAAACTATACATAAATAAAATAATCTAAAAAGTTAAATATAAAAGTTGGTTTAAAAAGGTCAAGTGAAAATCAGAGCAACTTGATGGTTCAGTACATTTGGTTGGCTGAGAAAATAAGAGCTGATCTGATAGAACGAAATTTTGAATTATTAATATGAAAATCGTTTTATGACTACAAGGTTGTTATGAGAAGATCTCAATCAATTTCACTGATAGAGTGCGGAGCACATCTCCTTAATTTGGATTTGAATTTAGGTTTGAATTGGGAAAAATATATACCAAACACGTGTATGGGTGAATAATTTGACTGTGTAATTTTTTAATTAAAATTTAGCAGCCATATTAATAGAAAATGCCACCTCATTAATTATTCCATTAGCTACATATACGAAACAAATCAGAAGGATCATTATAATTTTTTTTTTTTTTTAACTTTCAAGACTAAAATCACTCATTTGAAACATTATGTACTACAAAAGGCTCAACATGTAAACTTAGAGACAAACAAAGTATCCCAGTCATTAATTTAAACTTGAGTCACCACTTCTATTTTCATTTTCTTTTGTTGGAGTCAAATATGCATGGATAAGGTCAATGACTGAGTATTTGGTGCATCCCAATATGGACACTTTCGGTAGCCTCACTTTGGTACTCTTATTAAGAACGACACTTAAATGATAGAGGTTGAACTTGTTTTCTACTTCAAAAGCCGAAAGAGAGACACAGAGAAATATAAATAAAAACTAAGGGTAGGAATAAGTAATGGGGTAAAGATACAGAGCTAATTTGGCTTTCCCTAGAGTGTTTTATGCAATTAATACATGAGAAATGACTTCAGAGTGAAGGCCCCACTCAAAGTTTTAGGTCACATCAATGCCTTTCATTTTTTAGCTTTTGTTTTTTATATAAGAAATTATTAAGACTAGGCAAAATGATTACGTTGGAGAGGTTTGGAATTTGCAGTACGTAGCATATTCTTCGCCCTCAAACTTCAACAAAGATATCAAAAAGAACGTATTGAAAAGAGAGTCGTAATAGTTACGTACTGTATATGTGAAAAATTTAAGTTGAAATCGTGCTTACTAGTTACTATTGTTGTCTCACAATAATTATCTCCCGTGTCTATAGTGTCCACAAATATGAATATGTGCTTTTGCGGACATAACTTGACTATTGCCATTGCGTACATTCTTTGGATTCTGCATATGCATGCATGCGTTCTTTAAACTATTATCATGTGAAAAGTCTAAAGCGACAGCATGACATTTACTTTACTTTTTTTGTCATATTATTTTGATATTGTTACCAATGCAGTGATTGATTCGAAAAGTAAAGTCTTTCATCGTGACTATTCTATTCTTAATTCATTAACTTGTTTGAAAATAGACCGTGAATGTACATTTTGTTGCATATATACTTTGATATGGTGATAATTAAAAAGAGTACTTGATTTGTAAATTGAAAATTTGACTCATTTATTTTTTATTACGAGTCTGTTTGACTAATCTTTTCATAAGAAAAATAATTCTCTTGTACATGTACATATCACGTGCTCTCCTTTCATTCTAGAAGATATATGTCAAAGAAGAATGGTTTATATTACCGACCAATTCTACAACAACGTATGATAAGTGCCAACCACGAGAATATATAAATTGTAAAATATTCCTCAATTTTGACTCTGTTTAACAAATCTCATCACAAGAAAAACAATTCTCCCATATATATCACGTGCTTTACTTTCGTTTTTGATAGTGACGTTTTTAAGAAGGCTGACGGGAATACACAACCCGTCAGCCAGTCTCATTAGAAGGCCTCCTTTTGACGTTCGTGGCCATACCCGTTACGTAGCGACGTTAGGCTGACGGATAATGCTGACGAGTCAGGGGCTGACGTTCTTTGTGGAGACATACATAGGCTGACGATAGTTTAGGAGGTACACGTGGGCTGACGACCTTGGCGGGTAAAAGCTGAAGGAGTAATCCAACATTCATTCTTAGCCTATCTTGACTTCTACGTACTTGAATATAAGGAAAGTTCTTAGGCTACACGTTCGACTTTAACAAGAAGATCCCTATAAGGAAAGGGCTCTATATAATGGGCAAAGATCCACGAATTACTCTTTTAAAAGGAAATTACTTCTTCATCAAGGCGTTTATTCCGGCCCCATACCACTATATATACCCCAAAACCCTCATGACCCAAAGGTACGCACAATTATCTCAACTCTGGCACTCTAGGGTTGTTTAAAAAGATTCTAACTTGATCGTCGGAGGGTTTTTGGCCGGCACCACACCGGTGCTCTCTGCCGATCGTCTATTTTCTCTTCGCAGGTGTTGCTTCAATCGGAGGAGTATTCGCAGCTTACTGGTGATTTCTTCGGCATCATCAGTTGGCGCCGTCTATGGGAAGCGAAGCAACATTTTCAAGTATCTCAGCCGTGCTCTATTCCTGAGACAAAAAGTTGCATGGTACTCACTCGATCGATGGCAACGAACAACCAAGGCGACGAACCGCATGCTACAGCGCTAGAAAGGCAAGTTCAGACGCTTGCTACTGCTGTTGAGCGCCTTACTAAACAGAATCACGACTTAGAAGAGCAACTACGGCGAGATCGCGCGCGGCCAAAGTGCACCGAGGGGAGGACCGAACGGTGAGCCCGGAGGGGAGGAATGCCGTCAGGCCCGAAGGTAGCACCGCACCGACAAGGCTGGAGCGGCCGGAGACAAACCCGCCATCTGCCTCGGACTCCCTGCCACCTCATATCACAGCCGAGATGCAGGAAATGAGAGAACGCATGGATGTGATGATGAACGCCCTTAAAGGACGGGTGTCCAACAACCTGGATGACCTAGTCCATAGAACGGATTCGCCTTTCACAGCGTTGGTGAATTCGTGCCCCGTTCCTCCAAAGTTTCGCATTCCCCATGTGGAAAACTACGACGGATCCAAAGACCCATTGGACCACCTGGAGTCTTTTAGAACCCTAATGCATCTTCAGGGTGTACCAGATGAAATCATGTGCAGGGCTTTTCTCACCACCTTGAAGGGGCCTGCGAGGGATTGGTACAGCAGGCTGATGCCCAATTCTATCGGCACTTTTAAGGAACTGGGCGCACAATTCGTATCACACTTTATTGGAAGTCATCGACGCAAGAGGTCTATTGCGTGTATACTGGGCATTAAGCAACGAGAAGACGAGACATTAAGGTCCTATATAGCCCGCTTTAACAAGGAATCCCTCTCAATAGACGAAGCAGATGACAAGATACTTGTGGCAGCATTCACGAACGGGCTACAAGAGGGTAAGTTCTTGTTCTCTCTGTGCAAGAATGACCCAAAGACTATGTCCGATGTATATTACAGGGCAACGGAGTATATGAACGCGGAGGATGCCCTGCTGGCCAGAGACGACCATAAACCAAGAAAAAGGGAGAGACAGGAAGATGCGAAACCCGACAATGGACGAAAAAGGGGGAGAACCAGAGAGGGACGAGATGATCGACGACCCAAGCCGCCTACAGGAAGATTCACGAACTTCACTCCCCTGAATGCGCCCATCGACCAGGTGTTGATGCAGATTAAAGATAAGGAAACTTTGGCCTTTCACCCGGCAAGGCGAAGGGAGATCCCAACGGGAGACCAAGGGATAAATCTTGTTTTCATCAAGACCACGGCCATGACACCGCCAGGTGCTACGACCTGAAACAGTAAATAGAAGCTCTCATTAGGCGAGGGAGGTTACAGAGGTTTGTCAACAAAGAGAGGGCGGACCCGCCACAAAATCAAGCCCCTCGGCAAGACAATGATCGCCCCAGGCAGCCCGTAGGAGACGTAAGGATGATTGTAGGAGGCACCATAAGGGCCGGATCTTCCAAGAAAGCCCGAAAGACATACATCAGAACGGTCCAGAACGTCCAGTCGGCAAGTCCCGCGCTTGAAAGGTCACGGAGTGACAATCCTCCCATTGAATTCTCGGAAGTAGACGCCCAGCGCCTTCATCATCCCCACGACGACGCTTTGGTCGTCACCATACGGGCAGGAGACTACAACATACACCGAGTTCTCATAGACAACGGAAGTTCAGCAGACATCCTTTACTATCCCGCTTTCCAACAGATGGGAATTGAAAGGGAGCGACTAATTCCGGTTAATGCCCCACTCATTGGCTTTGGAGGGGCGAGGGTACATCCACTTGGCACTGTCACTTTAGCGGTAACCGTTGGAGACTACCCACAGCAAGTCACCCGGAACATAACATTCCTGGTAGTCGATTGCTCGTCGGCTTACAATGCCATCATAGGACGTCCAACCCTCAACGCATGGAAAGCCGTAACCTCGACATACCATTTGATGGTAAAATTCCCTACTGATCATGGAATCGGAGAATTGAGAGGAAATCAGGTATCCGCACGAGAATGTTACGTGGCCATGATGGAGATGGATAGTCACATTCAAGCCATGAACATAGAGGAACGTCGGGTGGCGACAGAGCCTGTCGAGAGGCTTGAAGACGTACCTCTCGACGAAGCCCACCCGGAGCGAACGACAAAAATCGGAACCCTGGCCGACCCAGCGATACGTAAAAATCTCGCAACTTTCTTGAAAGAAAACAAAGACGTATTCGCATGGAGCCACGAAGACATGCCGGGAATTGATCCGTCGGTCATGGTGCACAGGTTGAACGTGTCGCCATCTTTTCCGCCCGTCCGACAGAAGAAAAGAACCTTTGCCCAAGAAAGAGACCGAGCAATAGCAGAAGAAGTCCGCAAACTGCAAGAAGCGGGATTTATCAGGGAAGTGTATTACCCCGATTGGTTGGCGAACGTCGTGATGGTAAAAAAGAACAACGGGAAATGGAGGATGTGCGTCGACTTCACGGACTTAAACAAAGCATGCCCCAAAGATAGCTACCCCCTCCCGCGGGTCGACATCCTGGTGGATTCTACGGCCAAACATCAGTTGCTAAGCTTCATGGATGCATTCTCCGGGTATAACCAGATCCGAATGGATGAAGCTGATCAAGAGAAGACTTTGTTCGTAACAAGTCAAGGCCTCTTTTGTTACAAGGTCATGCCTTTTGGCTTGAAAAACGCTGGCGCAACCTATCAGAGACTCATGAACAAGATGTTTGCACGACAGATTGGAAGGAACGTCCAGGTGTATGGCGACGACATGCTAGTCAAAAGTCAAAGGGAAGAAACTCATCTGGAGGATCTTAAGGAAACATTTGATACTCTTCGCTCCTACAACATGAAGCTTAACCCAAGCAAGTGTGCCTTTGGAGTGATGGCAGGAAAGTTCTTGGGGTACATGGTATCCCAAAGAGGGATCGAGGCCAACCCGGACAAGATTCAAGCCATTATGGGGATGGCCCCTCCTAAAAATATTAAGGAAGTACAGAACCTCAATGGTAGGGTCGCCGCGCTTAGTAGATTTCTGTCGAAGGCTGCAGATAGATGTCTACCTTTTTTCTGAACATTGAAAAAATCCTTTGAATGGACTGCCGAATGTTAACAAGCGTTCGAAGATCTAAAGGTCTACCTCTCTTCAGCGCCATTGCTAAGCCCCTTGCAACCAGGAGAAGAACTGTTCCTCTATCTGGCCGTTTCCCCAGCAGCTGTCAGTGCGGCCTTAATTAGAGAAGACGGTAAGGTCCAACGACCCGTGTACTATGCGAGCAAGGCATTGCACGGTGCAGAAGAGAGATATCCCCCCATGGAGAAACTTGCCTTCGCTTTGGTTACAGTGGCCCGTAAGCTCAAGCCATATTTCCAAGCACATACAATAGTCGTCCTAACTGACAAACCTTTGCGGCGAGCAATGGGCAGCCCGGCGGCTGCCGGACGAATGGCGTTGTGGTCGGTAGAACTAAGCGAATTTGATATACAATATCGCCCCCGCATTGCCATCAAGGGGCAAGCGGTGGCCGACTTCATTGCGGAGTTCACCAGCGCGGAAGGCGAAGAGGAAAAGAATCCCCAATGGAGCATTTTCACTGACGGGTCATCCAACAAGAAGGCTGGCGGGGTAGTTTTAATTTATTATTGAAGTTCCTCTGCCGATCGTCTATTTTCTCTTCGCAGGTGTTGCTTCAATCGGAGGAGTATTCGCAACTTACTGGTGATTTCTTCGGCATCATCAGTTTTAAAAGTTGTACGCCGAGAAAGAAGAATTTTATATCATTGGTCATTTTTCATATGAGTTTCGTTATATATGTATCAATAACACCAAATCGTATGATAATTGTCAATCACATGTAAAAACAATAAAAAATAGTTTTAATTTATCTTCCTTTAAAAAAGAAAAATACTTTTCTTACCTTGAACAGCATATACATATACGTGTATTTTAAAAAACTTGCTCATTATAGAGTGGAGTGTAGTTCCATGAATCTTGACCTGTTGTAGTCCCATCATACATCAACTATTGTGGTGTATACTAAATTGACCTTGGTTTAAGGACATCACCATAAACAAAACATAATCTAATCAATTTTGGTCAACAAATGAGCCCTATTCATTCTTTTAATGTGCTTGATCCGAAATTAAGGGAGGTTGTCACTAAACCAAGATTACAAAACCCTAAGAGCATGTTTGGTACATTGAATGGAGATTACATTAAGAATAGTAATCTTTATTATTGAGAATAGAAGATATTGTAATGAAATAACTATTATTATCCATAAGTTTGGTTGTTACATATGAAAAGCTTGTAAAAAATGATGTATAAGGAAAATTTATATTTTTTTGGAGATATATCAATTTTAAGACCTATTATATGCACTAAGAAATAACTATTACATTCATTAAAAAGAGAAATAGCTATTCTTCAATTTAAAAAATAATTATCCCTTTGTAATAAAGATACAACCAAATGACTAAATTGCTATTACACATGAATAGATATTCCATTACAGGAGTTATCACACCATATCAAACATACCCTAAGATCACATTTGGCATGTTGTAATAGATACAGTAATAGGATAATTATTAAATAATTATTCAATTGTTTAGTTGCGTTTTTTTTACAAGGAATAATTATTCCTTAAATTGAGAACTAACAATTTCTTTTTAAATTGGCTATAATAGCCATTTTTTTTTATACAAGATTGAATTTCTACTTTAGCCTAATTTAAGTATATATGTGTGTTAAATTTCTTCCTGGAGACTTGTACCATGTCCATTGCCCTGCACACCCCACAAGCATTTTTTAATACATTTAACAACTTTTAAAATTAACAGTATCTATTAGTGAGTTGGTACCATGGGGAAGTAGGGGGGTGTGGGTTTGGCAACATATATATTATGTAACTATTTCTATCCATTTAAAAAAAAAAACTTTTAAAATAATATATTTCCAAAATACAAACTTTCTATGTATACATAACAATCAAACTTATGATCATGAATAGTTATTCTACTACAACACCTGCTATTAGTTCCTAGTAATTGTTTAAAAAAACAAAAAAAAAATACTATTTCTAACGTAATCTCCATTTAATGTATCAAACGTGCCCTAAGTCTAAAGCTGCAAGAAATTACTCATTTTATTTATATATTTATTTTTATATAATATTTTCATTAGTAATCTATATTACTCTAAAAATTATTATGTAAATTCATGGTTTATATACAAAAAAAGAAATGATAAAGTTTTCTTTATAAAAAAATTGTGTAATATGTTTTTTGTGTTAATTATATATCCTATGAGATATTATTGTCTTTTTCTAAACTCTTTAAACTTCTTTAAATTATTTGGGCTAAAGAAAAAATATATATGGTGGCCGATGTCTAATCCAACCATGATTAATTTAAAATGTTGGCTATTATTTTGTTAATTTTATTTCACATTATACTACAACAAGTGCACCAAATTGATATTTAATTTATAAAATCTTAAGAATTTATGTATTGTTTAACATTTATTTTTGGATATTTTCATTTTGTTCTCATATTTATTGAAAGGATAACATACTTGAGTTTCTTTTTTTGTTTTGTTTTGTTTTGTATGTGAAAAAAATGGGTCATACTAGGTTGGCCCGACCTATCAAAGACGGGGTAACAACTATAGGTTAAGAACCCATTTTAGTTCAATCCATTTTTGTCTCAAACCCAATTTGACTCGTAATTAATGGGTCGAACCTGAACTAACTCAACTACTCATTTTCCTCTTCTAGAAATTATTGTTTTATAAAATCTTGCATCTCCTTAAATGATTTTTGATAATGCTTCCACAAGGCTCTTCATAAAAAGGAGCAAATGTTTACTTGTAAGGTGAATAATTGCCTTTATACCAACTGAATGCCCTTTTAGAAGTTATTCCCTTGCTGGAAAGGATCCCTTCCCATTTAAATTTTCCAATTCCCTCCATTTTTAGTTAGATGAGAGACATGAATCATTTAAAAAATAAATAAATGGTCATAAAAAATGACAGGCCAAAAATATATTGACCCTGTAGGAGCACAATTTGTACCCGATCCAATCACTAGATGGACTCAGGCCCAAAGAGCCTTATACAATAAAATTTGTAGAGTGTGGGCTTGAAACCTAGGTTTTATGGATATTGGACAACAGATAGGCGGGCTAGATTGCCACTATCTACACAATTAATGGATAAGAATAACAGAAATTCTCCTCGGACATAAGCTGAGGATGATTCGTATTGCCTGTCTTTCTTTTAACAATAAATTACAACTGAAGAGGAAGAAGAAGATCCCCCTCTTTTTCTTTCTCTTTTTCCTTTTATATCACTCTTCATCTTCCCTTCACCGTCCACGTGTAACACAAATCAATAATCCAGATCTTTTTTATTCTCCACCGCCCTTTGGACGTCCCCAAATAACAGCTGTAAGGCTAACTGGTGCTATTCAAATGTCATTTTCCCATTAATACGGCCAGAGAGGTAGGTTCAGGGTCTTTAATGCGATAGTTGCAGTTTTTTCCCTTGATATTTCTCATATATTCTTCCTCTCTACAGCAGTGTGAAACATATCTTTACCCACTAAACAATGCAGAACTCTCTTCCCAAACATCATGACGTATTATACAATCTTTATTGGACTCAGCCGAGGAGATGCTTCTCCTCGGACTATATCATCAACCTTTCCAGCAAAAGCTGACTTGTGGGCCTTAAAGGCCCTGCTCGGACAGGCTTACACCACCAATATCAGGCCCAAGGCCCAAATACACGTTTTGGCCATTTTATCCACACAATAGCCCCTAAAAACTTCGTTTTCCTCCCCATCTAGGAAGGAAAGTGAAGTTTTGACACATCACCACAACCTTCATACACTTTTCAAATTAGCACGCGTGAAAACATCATCTCGCCTCTTTTAAATTGCCACTGATGCTTCGAAATCTGCCAGACGCGCATTAATTGCTATAGGTAACGCCTTGTCCCCCACATCCAACAGTGCGATGCACATCCAATAGTTCGGGTCTTTCACTCAGATTTGGGCGGGATAACTCCCATTCAATACCGCTTCCCATACGCCTAAACATCTAGGAAACCGAAATTCAACCTCTCACTTCAGAAATCAATCAAATCTCAAAAGCTCCTATTCTCTCTCCTCTCAAAAATCTTGCGAAGAACTGTCTACCTATTTCCTGTAAATTCTCAATCCTTTAAGTTCATTTCTCCTCAGCTGTTGTTCTCGGCCATTAGTTATACCCTTCCACTCTCTAAAATTTCTCCCTTGCCCTGACCGAATGGGTAGATTCAAGTGTCTAGTGGATACCGATACTGGTATGGAGGGTTTTCGGCCTAAATATCGTATTCCTCAAAATGTAGGTTTGAGGTATTGTTCCCTTGAAGCTATAGCTGACGATAAGGAAGAAAGGGAAGTTGTCATTCCCATTATCACCTTTTTAGAGGTGGGATGACACTTCCTATGAAAAATGTAACCAGTGAGTACCTCCGCAATCATAGGCTATGCCCAGACCAATGCACACCTAACGTGCTAAGAGTTTTAGGCTGTGTCAATACTCTAAATGAGCAAATGAGTCTGAACCTTATATGGCACGACGTCATTTATATGTACGAGTGCCATAAACTTAAAGACGTAGGATATTACCTCAAATCTAGATCTAGTATTGTTAGGCTCATATCCGGTCTTCCCAAATCCAACAAAGGTATGAAGGATGACTACCTTATTACTTCTGGAATGTGATACGACGGTCCTTATTGCCCAGTCGAATGGGGAGACCTAGGTGTGACTCCATAGGAGTTAGATTCCATAACTTGTGACTTGGTTCTATTAACTTTATCGTTTCTAGTTACATTGCATGTTATAACTTTTTTATTTGGTATTCATCACTGATCTAACCATGCTTGTATTCTCGGATGTTTTTGTAGACAAACAACACGTATGACCGCGTCTGAGCCTTTGCAGTGTCGCGGACCTCAACCGTGTTTTACGATTCGAGGTGTTCGTGAGCGTAGACTTGCAAGTGAGAGCAGCCCATCTCATATTGGGATACAGCCCTCTGTCCGAGGACTTCTAAGATATCGGCAACGCGATCATCGCAGGTGACAAAAGACGTAGAAGGATAGACATCTCAAGGCCTGGTTTTCTTTTTGTCTACGAACTACTGGACGATCCTTCCGTCATCTTATACACACAACCAATTAGAGCAGTTCCTTTATCAACATGTCCTTAGGAGACAAATATCCGAGAAGAGACAGCATCTTCGCAGCTATCCCTTGAAGAGGAAATTGATTAATTTCGTCTCGAGGAAGCTAAAAGACTTCAAGAGGATCACGTCGTCATACTCTTGGACGAAGAAAACAAACCTACGGAAGCTTCTGGTATAAAGGGCTTAATAGCAGCACAGGTTGATACTAGTTTTGAGGAAGATGAGATGTCTAGCCTAAGATCGCTGATGACCAGGAGGGGTACACAAGCTTCCAAAAAGGACGCAGTTGGGTCTCAACCCCCTCCCAAGCTACCACCACCTCCACCTTCTTCTGACCCCAAGATTCACACCCCTGACCCTAAAAAGAAAAGGAACAACGAGGCCGAAGAGGCAGAAATGGTGAAACAGAAGAAACTTAAGCAACAACAACAACAACAAAACGCTGCCAAGGGTAGAACGCGCGCCCCCTCCGTAGAGAGTGGGGAAAGCCATGACCTGGCCGAGGTGCGCCATACGCAGGCCAATTGGTCTCCTGCGTTGGAACTAGATGGGGCTCCCATTCCCTGCCAATCCAGCATTAGGGCGTTCCAGCAAGGACAAGTCCACCACCTGGCTAACGCTCTAGAGCAACCTATTCTTCTACCGAAGGACATGGAGGCTTTGGATAAGATGAGCAAGCCACACCATTTCCTTTCCTTGAAAAGGGATTGAGCTTTGGTAGGTATCATCCAACCATTACTTCCTCGCTATATTATTTCTCTCTTTTTTTTTTTCTTTATTTATTTATTAATCTCTTTGCATAAAAAATCTTTCCAATAGTACTATTTTATTGCTCCTATCATGATGCATCTGTTCGACATCTCCATGCAAGCCATTTAAGAAGTTTTTATTGTTGAGAAATGGGTGGATGATAGTTAGAACCAGGCCCAGGCTGAACTCCAGGTTAGAGTCGAGACTGAGAAGGCTTTAGGTTGTGCCATGGTAGACAACGAGGATCTGACCAAAAAATTGGCAACCGAAAAGATAGAAAGAAATAGTGCCAAGGCCGAATTCAAAACAACCAAGGCTCAGGATAAGGGGCAACACAAACTCTTGCGCCAAAAAGATGAGGACCTATCCAAGGCTCAACAAGAAAACTCTCAGACCTAAAAAAGGAGCTTGCTTAAGCCAAGGAAGAGGCTCGTACTCTCAAGGAAACCATGGAGGTTGCCAAGAAGGCTTCTTACAATGAAGGGGTTGAGGCAACGGAAACCCGTCTGACCGAGGAGCTGGCAGAATTGTGTAGGGAGTACTGTCAACAAGTTTGGGCAGAAGCCCTAAACATGGTAGGAGTCCCAACCACTTCTGAGTTGAGGAAGTCCGAGAACATTTGGATTCCACAGGACATCCGAGTGTTTGAAGACCTTCCTCCCGTCATAACTACCTCCGAGACAACGCCTTCGATGCAGCCATCTCCAATTCAAGAACCTATTTTACCTCCTAAAGAACTTACTAGTTTCGATAAAGAGAAGGAACAAGGTGACAAGGCTGAGGAGCACCTGAGAGAGAATGCTGAACAAGATGCTCCTCCACAAGTCCAAGCCCCATCCGAAGCTGAGCCTAAGCATACAAAGGAGGAGGGAAAAATGAAAGAGGCTGCTAAGAAGTTCGAGCAAGACCCTCCACCTAAACTTAAGGCATAGGCCATCCAGAATCCTTTCTTTATATAGCCCCCTTTTTTCTTTTTTCTTTTTTTTTGGTTTCAGGACTCTTGTTTTGATCCTTTCATTTTAGAATTTCATGTTCAATGTACCTACTGATAGTATCAATGACAAATTCAAAGGATTGTTCTTTAATCCATTGCTAATTTCCTTCACTGAAATATATATCTCTTTTATCTTAGTGTAAATTACATGTATAACATCATCGACTTAACATCGTAATATATAGAGAAGTCTTTATAATGCTCCAGCAAACACTGGTAATCCGACATGAAACTATGCTCAATCTAACAACTCAAATTATCAAAATATAGCCTATGCGTTGAAACCATAATATCCGAAGTAAAACAACATATAATTAAATATGTATGAATATATCCGAACTCAAAACAAGAGAATTACAGTTTAACATTCGACTTGATGTTTAATTTGGGCACAAAGCAGACCTTAAAACTTACTATGGTAGGTGGCCCAAGGATCCAATCATATCCGAATGTCCCAAAGTAGATGGCCCAAGGACCAGGTGTAATTAGGGTTCCGTCTAACACTTAATAATATATCAATTTTCATGAGGTATGTGGTCCGAAGAGCCATGCATGACCAAGTTTCTGTTTGATATTTATAAAAATGAACCGTAGTGTTAATTTCTCCAAAGTAGATGGCCCGAGGACCAGACGTAACTAAGGTTCTATTTAAAACTTAATAATATATCAATTTTCACGAGCTATGTGGTCTGAGGAGCCATGCATGACCAAGTTTCTGTTTGATATTTATAAAAATGAACCGTAGTGTTAATTTTCCCAACGTAGATGGTCCGAGGACTAGACGTAACTAAGGTTCTGTTTAACCCTTAATAATAATATATCAATTTTCACGAGGTATGTGGTCCAAGGAGCCATGCATGACCAAGTTTCTCTTTGATATTTATAAAAATGAACCGTAGTGTTAATTTTCCCAAAATAGATGGTCCGAAGACCAGACGTAACTAAGGTTCTGTTTAACACTTAATAATAATATATCAATTTCCACGAGGTATGTGGTCTGAGGAGCCATGCATGACCAAGTTTCTGTTTGATATTTATAAAAATGAACCGTATTGTTAATTTCCTCAAAGTAGATGACCTGAGGACCAGACGTAACTAAGGTTCTGTTTAACACTTAATAATAATATATCAATTTTCACGAGGTATGTGGTTCGAGGAGCCATGCATGACCAAGTTTCTGTTTGATATTTATGAAAATGAACTGTAGTGTTAATTTCCCCAAAGTAGATGGCCCGAGGACTAGACGTAACTAAGGTTCTGTTTAACACTTAATAATATATCAATTTCCACGAGGTATGTGGTCTGAGGAGCCATACATGACCAAGTTTCTGTTTGATACTTATAAGAACGAACGGAATCATAACACAATAATAATATAACAAAAAATGGCAAAAGAGTCTTTCATTAATAATAGTACCTTCGTAGGTTATTTACATTCCATGGATGTTATACAACTTTTTCATCTAAGTCTGCTAGACGATATGCCCCTATGCCTGCGACAGAAATGATTCGATATGGTCCCTCCCAGGTAGGTCCTAGCTTTTCCCATGCCAGGTTTTTGGCATTACCCAAGACCTTCCTCAATACTAAGTCTCCAGGTGCAAGCGGCCTTAACTTCACATGAGCATCATACCCCCGTTTGAGTTTATGTTGATAATAGGCTAGCTGAACCATTGCATTCTCCCTTCGTTCCTCAACTAGGTCCAGGCTTTTCTCCAGTAAGCCATTGTTATTATCCGGGCTGAAAGTGCTTGTCCTTAACGTTGGATACCTGGTTTCCAAAGGGATCACGGCCTCGGCCCCATAAGTGGAGAAGGGTATTTCTCCTGTGGATCTTCGTGGTGTAGTCCGATATGTCTACAAAACATGTGGCAATTCTTCCACCCATCTTCCCTTTGCATCATCTAACCTCTTCTAGAGTCCACTTACTATAACTCTATTAACAGCCTCGGCCTGCCCATTTCCCTAAGGATAAGCTGGAGTGGAATACCTATTCGTGATACCCAGGTCACCACAGTATTTTCTAAAAGCTTTGCTATTAAACTGCAAGCCATTATCTGAAATAAGTGTGTGAGGTATAGTGACAATGTTCTTCCAAACAAACTTCTTTGCGTCCACGTCCCTAATGTTTGATAAAGGCTCAGCTTCAATCCACTTGGTAAAATAATCAGTTCCTACGAGCAATCAACTTTTATTTTCCACAGCCTTTGGGAAAGGTCCTACAATATCCAATGCCCATTGAGCAAAGGGCCAAGGACTAGATAAAGGATTGAGTACACCACCGGGCTGATGGATGTTAGGAGCAAATCTCTGGCATTAGTCGCACTTTTTCGCATAATCCTGAGCCTCTCTTTGCATGTTGGGCCACCAATACCCTTGGGTTAGAGCTTTATGAGCTAAAGACCTTCCTCCTATATGACTCCCATAAATTCCTTCATGCAATTCCTCCAACAGTGACTTCGTTGCTTCAGGGTGTACACATAGCAAGTATGGCCTAGAAAAAGAGCGTTTATATAACTTCTGTTCTTCGGACAACCAGAATTAGGGCGCCTTTCTACGAACTTTATCTGCCTCAGATCTCTCCTTAGGCAGGACATCGCTCATAAGAAAGGATATTATGGGGTTCATCTAACTAGGTCCAAACCTAACTTGATGAATATGGATAGCATCAATAGACGTCCGAGCAAGTTTCAATAAGTCTTCCATGAGGATGACCCTAGGCAGACCTTGAGCCGAGGATGTTGCAAGCGTGGCTAACGAATCTGCATGCATGTTTCCACTCCTAAAAACATGCGTCAGGACAAAAGAATCAAATTTGGATTGTAAGTATCTAACCTTGGTCAGATATTCTTGCATTCTTGGATCTTTAGCCTCTAATGTCCCAATCACTTGGCCCACGACTAACTGAGAGTCCAAGAATATTTGGACTGATTTTCCCTCATTTTTTGAACCATATCCATCGTAACCAATACAGCTTCGTACTCAGCCTCATTATTAGTGGTCGAGAACCTCAATCTTAATGATTTCTCAAAAATAATTCCTTTAGGGGATACTAAGACTAGCCCCACACTAGATCCTCTCTGATTTGCTGCTTCGTCAACATATGCCTTCCACATTGGAAGTTCCTTGCACGAGATCATACCAACTGATTTTCCATCCATGTGCAACCCTTTTGTACTTTTTTCGAATGAAGGTTCAGTGAACTCTGCCACTAAGTCAGCAAAGACTTGGCCCTTGACAGAGGTGCGAGGCATATATCTAATGTCAAAAGCCCCCAAGATGGTCCCCTATTTTGCTATCCTCCCTGAGCAATCAGCACTTCGCAATACCGACTTGAGTGGGAGCTGAGTCAAAACAACAACTGTGTGGGATTGGAAATAATGAGGAAGCTTACGCGTAGCATGTACTACGGCCAAAATCGCTTTCTCCAAAGGCAAATAACGCATCTCGGCTTCGTGGAGGGATTTACTCACATAATAAATTGGTCTCTGAATACCACCATCGTCCTATATTAGAACCAAACTGACGGCGTGAATGGCCACAGCTATATACGCAAATAGGATTTCATCTACCTTTGGCCGAGACATGATAGGTGGCTGTGAAAGATACTCTTTAAGTTGTTGAAAGGCCAAGGCACATTCCTCAGTCCATTCAAATCCCTTCCACTTATTCAGCAATTGGAAGAATGGTCTACACCTATCAGCGGATCGAGAAATGAACCTGTTAAGAGCAGCAGTCATCCCTGTTAGCTTCTGAACTTCCTTTGGATTCTGTGGAGGTTGCAAGTTGTTAATTTCCTTAACTTGTGCTGGATTTACTTCTATTCCTTTATGAGTCACCATGTAGCCTAGGAATTTACTAGAGCCTACACCAAAAGAGCATTTAGAGGCGTTAAGGCGCAACTTGTACTTCCTGAGCGTTTGGAAAGTGTCATCCAAATCTTTCACATGCATGGACACGACCTTGCTTTCACCACCATGTCATCCACATACACTTCAATAGTCTTTCTCAGCTGCGACTTGAACATCCTGGTCATCATCCTTTGATATGTAGCCCTGCATTTTTCAAACCAAAAGGCATCACCTTATAATGGTAATTCCCTGTAGGGGTAATGAAGGCTGTCTTCTCCTGATCACCTTGGGCCAAAGGTATTTGGTGATAGCCTTGGAAAACATCCAAAAAACTCATCTGAGGATGTCCGATCATAGCATCCACCAACTGATTTATGCAAGGCATCAGAAATGAATCCTTAGGACAAGCCTTGTTCAGATCAGTGAAGTCCACACACATTCTCCACTTTTCGTTCTTCTTCTTCACCACTACTGTGTGCGCTAACCACTCCGAATAAAAAACTTCTTTAATTGCCCCAACCCTTTTAAGCTTGAGAACTTCTTCCTTGATAGCTTCGGCATGCTTTTTACAAGAACGCTGAAGGGGTTGCCTCCTCGGAACAACAGCAGGATTGATGTTTAAATGATGACAAATGAAGTTTGGATCAACCCTAGGGGCCTCATAGGGATCCCAGGCAAATACGTCGATATTGTTTTTAAAAAACGTAACCAATTCCATCTTCTCTTGATGTGGTAGCCAAACACCAACCTGAAAGAACTTCTCAGGATCGTCACCTATAAGAAAATTTTCTAACTCTTCGCATGTTGCCTCCAATGTTGTTACCATACCAGGCGCATCTAGAGGCGTTAATTGCTATAAGTCTACCGTAGCCGAGGTTGAGGACTCCGGTTCACCCTGATGCAGTATTGCAGTTGATATGCATTGTCTTGCTACTGTTTGACTCCTAAGAATTTCTTCAATTAGTTCCCCCAATGGGAACTTCACCTTGACATGTAGGGTTGAGGAAACAGCACCTAGAGCATGCAGCCAAGGCCTTGCGACGATGGCTGTGTATAGGGAATAAGCGTCAATCACAATGAAATCCACATCAACTGTTTCCGGACCTGACTGCACATGCAAGCGAATTTGTCCCTTTGGTACGACAGTTTTTCCTTCAAAACTTATTAGTGGTGAATTATAGGTGATAAGATCTTCGAGCTTTAAATTAAGCCCCTTGAACAAATCAGGGTACATGATGTCCGCACCACTACCCTGATCAACTATCACTCTTTTTACATCATAGCCCCCTATCCTCAGCGTAACCACCCGAGCATCATCATGGGGTTGAATGGTCCCCACCTTGTCTTTATTTGAAAAGCCCAAAATAGGCGAAACACTTCCTTTAATTCTCTTCAGCTTCGAGCCAGACTCCTCGGCAAGAACATGGGACATAGACATCACCTTAGTAGGACAGGAGCCAGTCCTTCCAAGGGTAGCGAAAATGACATTAATCATCCCCAGGGGAGGCCGAGATGAGTTATTTCTTTGATTAATCGAACTTGAATGGCTTCCTTATCCATTGGGCTGATACAAATATTGCTTCAATTTTCCTTCACTAACCAGCTGCTCCAAATGGTTCCAAAGTGTTCTGCAATTCTCGGTGGTATAACCTATGTCCTGATGATAGTGGCAAATGAGATTCTGGTTCCACTTCGTAGGATCTTTGGCCATCTTATTGGGCCATTTGAAGTATGGTTCCTTCCAGATTTTCTCCAGTAACTGATATATCGGTTCTCAGAACACGGTGCCGACTACCTGAGGAGTGGTTAAACTAGATTGCCTAGTGAAATCTCTCCTCGGCCTATTGTTATTATACCGATCCGACCTGAAATCCCTCCTCTCCTGAGGGATAACCTTCGCCTTCCCTTTCCCTTGCTGTTGATCCTCCTCGACTCTTTTGTACTCGTCAATACGATCCATGAGCCGATGTACGCTCCGTACAGGCTTTTTGGTCAGAGATTTCCTTAAGTCATGATCAGTTGGAAGGCCCACCTTAAAAGTGTTAATTGCCACCTCATCAAAATCGCCATCAATTTCGTTAAACATCTTCCAGTATCTATTAGAATACGTCTTTAAGGTCTCTCCCTCCCTCATAGCCATGGACAACAATGAGTCTAAGGGCCAAGGAACCCTACTGCAGGTAATGAATCAAGAGCCAAATGCCCCAGTAAGCTCCATGAAAGAATCGATAGAATCTGCCTTCAGGCCATTAAACTATCTCATCGCCACAAGTCCCAAGCTTGAAGGGAAGACTTTACACATTAAATTTTCATTCTTAGAGTGCACTGTCATCTTCTGATTGAAGTGACTGACGTGCTTCACTGGGTCTGTTTTGCCATTATAGATGGTGAACGTGGGCTGAGTGAACCGTCGTGGAAGCTCTCCTTTTTCGATCCTACGCGTGAAAGGTGACTTGGAGATCTCGTGCAGCGCCCTACTCATACCATCGTTTTCCAAGCCCCTAGAGGAAGACTTCTTATCCCTACGACCATGAAAATCATCCTTCTGTAATGAGAAAGTTTCACTAGGAGGAGTTCTGGACCTTGGCCTGTAACTACTGCCTTGGGAGCCCTCAGAAGAAGGATCAGAAAGAGATGGTGTCCTCCTCCGTCTAGCACGGCATAACTTCTTCTTAAGGTGATCAATCTCCTTCTGCATGGCATTCGCATCATCCTGATGGGGGACTCTGCTTCCATCGCACGAACGACTTCCGCCGGTGTGCACCGTATGTACACTACCTTCTCGATCCCTCTCATGTTCAAGTCGCTGGAAATGATCCTCACACTGGGACCCTTGAGACTCTGCGTGATGCGGACCTAAGCCTGCCATAGTATTCCAATTTCTTAAGTACAAGGTTTCCTATAGACGGCGCCAATTATAGGAGCACAATTTGTACCCGGTCCAATCACTAGATGGACTCAGGCCCAAAGAGCCATATACAATAAAATTTGTAGAGCGTGGGCTTGAAACCTAAGTTTTATGAATATTGGACATCAAATAGGCAGGCTAGATTACCACTATCTACACAATCAATGGATAAGAATAATAGAAATTCTCCTCTGACATAAGTCGAGGATGATTTGTATTGCCTTTCTTTCTTTTAACAATAAATTACAACTGAAGAGGAAGAAGAAGATCCCCCTCTTTTTCTTTTTCTTTTTCCTTTTATATTACTCTTCCTCTTCCCTTCACCGTCCACGTGTAACACAAATCAATAATCCAGGTCTTTTTTATTCTCCACCACCCTCTGGAGGTCCTCCAATAACAGCTGTAAGGCTAACTGGTACTGTTTAGATGTCATTTCGCCATTAATACGGCCAGAGAGGTAGGTGCAAGGTCTTTAATGCGGTGGTAGCAGCTTTTTCTCTTCATATTTCTCATATATTCTTCCTTTCTACAGTAGCGTGAAACATGTCTTTACTCACTAAACTTTCCAGAACTCTCTCCCCAAACATCATGACGTATCATACAATCTTTATTGGACTTAGCTGAGAAGATGCTTCTCCTCGGACTATATCATCAATCTTTCCAGCAAAAACTGACTTGTGGGCCTCAAAGGCCCTGCTCGGACAGGCTTACACCACCAATATCAAGCCCAAGGCCCAAATACGCGTTTTGACCATTTTACCCACACAGACCCCTTGTGATAAATTAACCAATTAATTATCCAAGTGAATTAATTAGGTTCAATTAAATGCAATGAGCGTGGTAGCATAAAAAAATCACCAAATAACTAAATGCAGCGAAAATTAAATTGACACCGTGATTTGTTTACGAATGGGAAAAACCTCCGAGGCAAAAATTTCACCGGGTGATTTTAAGGTTACCACTCCTAAGAATCCACTATTATCAAAACAAGCGGTTACAAGTAAAGAATCCAAGTACTTTATACCAACCTACAATTGAACCCTTACCCCAATACCCAATTGGACTTGTTCTGTAGTGACAATCTTTTCCTTGTATTGCATAGCTCCCAGTAGTGTCTAACCAATTACGCGGATCCCAGTACGCGACTTCAATCACCAACTTGAAAAGGATGTTGGTTGCAAATTTCTTTAATCTTCAACAGATGAAGATCATGAAGTTGCTTGGTCACAAAATCTTATGGTGTACAAACACAGCTGCTTCTTCAAGAACTAGGGCAAACTAGATTTCTAGTCACACTTGTGAAATTATGCTCTTGTGCAATTGTGCTCTTAGCTGTGTAACCTAAAACGGCCCTTAAAATCATCCTTATATATGTTTAGGGTTGTGAGAAAAGAAAGCTCAAACACATAATCACGGATTAGATGAAAAATAGTCTAAAAAAACTGAGTTTCATAAACCTCGACAAATACCCTAGCTGTCGAGCTGCTGTCGAGCCACGAGCTAGAACAGCTCTTTAAATCTCGATAGATGCTAGTTGTCGAGCTTTAATGAACAACATTTTTCACACTTGAACCTTGGACAAACTTGCATGGCTTCAATACTTGGACTTGAATTCTTGTTCCTTGAAGTATTAAACACATCCTAGATTTACCCAAATACAAGTAAAGTGCATTTTGTCAAAGGATTAGCCAATTACATAAAATGTTAACATATGTTCCTAACATCCAATCACATATGTCCTAACAAAAAAAAAAAAACCCTTTGAAACAACACAAAATCAAGTCAATGTCAAGTGTCACAAATTTGGCTAAAATCTAGAGAGAATTGAAATGTTTAAATGTGATGAGATACATTTTGTTTGCGTCAATGTCTCAATAAGTATTGTAAGGACCAAAATCATGTACTAGCCCAACAGCCCAAAGGAGATCCAATAATTCAAGGCCCAAAACAATGAATTTGTAGAGAGGGAACCACACAACAAAGATTCTAACATTCTGATAAATTCACCAAGATCAACCATACATTCTCTCAGAGTTTCTCTCTCCCAAGAACTGGCCTCCCCTTTTCATTTCTTCCTCTCCTATTTATACTTCTTGCTCTTACTATCTCATCCCTTCATCTCTCACCTTGCTAACCTCATGTGTTGACATTTGTCCATTCACTTGTAATCGGTAATGGGAAGAAGCTCTAGTGCTGTGCCTTATACTGTTCAAGTCACCTCCACATTAATGCAATAGATAAAGCTGATGCTCCCTATTTAATGCGGCCAGAAAGGTTGTGCAAATCATTCAATGCGGCGTTTACAGTTACCTACCCTCAATCCATATATTTTCACTACCTTTCTAATGCATCCCCGATTTACCCTTTGTATTTCTCTGGGTAAGCCTACGTCCACATCCTCGGACCCTCGGGTCTTTGACTTCCGTCCTCCCTATCATACCTTTTATTCCATAAGCTTCACATACGATCCTCGGGTCCTCGGATCCCTGAGTCCTCGGGTCCCCACAAGTATATAAATAAAATTAAACCTTGAAATGACATTACTTGTTTTTTGATTTTAAAAAACTTACAACAAGTTGGGAGTGGAGGATTCAAATTAAAGTTCTCCACCTCAAGAGAATGTGTAATGCCACTACCCCTCACAAAGTTTTGGCAATATAACTTTATGTTTGGTTTTTTGTTTTTGGTGAAATTTTATTTAAATCTCATGTAATTTTCAAGGTTTATATAATAAAAAAATTATAAAAGATAAAATGCCACCATGTTAACCAGCATTAAGGATAACATCTTGGGATGGTCCTAATGAATGGTCTAAGTATAAACCATGGCACCTGTAAGGGGGGCAACCGCGATGCCTTGATTCATTTTTTTTTTTTTCAATGGTTATATAACTGGGTTATAAAATTCAATATGCAAACTTTAAAATGTGAGTAATTTAGAAACCATTCATCGTTTGACCCAAATCCTAAAACTTTAGATGTTGAACCCCTTAGAAAAGATCTAGGATGTAAAACAAAGGAAATAGATATTACTTAAAATATGATTTTGAATTACAACCAATGATATAAGAGTATCCAACTAAACAACACACTGAAATGCATTGAGCATATCTCAAAAACTTGGTCATATCAATATAAAAATCAAGATTATCAAATTAATTTTTAACTTATTGTTTAAACGTGTACATAGAAAAAATCACAAAAACAAATTATTAGAAAGGTCAATTCAAAATTAAGTACAAATACTTTTAGTACAATAAAAGAAATAGGTACAACTTTACTGAGTAAAAGTTAGTTTATGAAATCAAGTATTTTATTTGGGTCATGATTGGGACCAAATTAGCTTTGGTCTTTTTGAGTTTATTTTAATGTAAGCATAACCCACCGACACAATGTAGGCATAACTAGCTTGGCCCTTGGAAAATATTTTTGGCTCCACCATTGTCCATGTCCTATTTTTTTGTTTGGATTCAATCACATTAGCTTATCTAGATCTAATTTTAAGAATGAAAAAAGAAACTCAAACCAATAAAAGATCTACCCCTTGCGCTCTATTGCATTTAATGCTCTGTTTGTTTTGCTGTAAAAGATATTAAATGAAGACATTTTCAAGTGTTTAGTTTTCAAGTGTTTAGTGTGACCTAAACACTTGAAAATGCAAACACAAACAGCCACCATCAAATGCAAGAACAAATGGATAGAGAAAACTCCTTGTATTATTGAGTGTGTTGTAGCGCACGATGTACTGGTTTTATTCTCTCTAATTTTTTCCATAAAAAAATGCAAGCACAAATCATCACCAACCACCCAAAAATCAGATGATCGGGAAGAAGAAAAAAAAAGCCACCACCATGGCCCATATCGAAACCTACCAACCATCACCCAAAAATTAGAGCATTAAACCACCAAATCAACATAAACCCGACCAAATCCACTCTAACATCCACCCAAAAATCCATATCATAAAGCCAAAAAAAAAAAAAATAATAATGAACCCATATTGAAAACATATACACCCACAAACCCAAAAACTTAGATTGAAACTTGAGAACCTAATCGAATAGAGTCCCCATGTGTCTCTAGTTTCCCCTTAGGCTCTAATCTGAAGAGAGAAGGTGTGGGTAGGACGAGAAATCGAAGAGTAAGAATTAGGGTTTGGTTTGGTGAGAGAAAATGAGAAAGTGAGATTGAAAAAGGGTAAAATGAGACGACCCCACCACCTTTGGTGGCACTGGCAGATGGTGCTGTTTAGGGTTTGGAAGAGCTCGGCCAAGGAAGCTTTGTTGAGAGAGAGAGAGGTCATTTGGGTGAAAGCAGTAAGTACCGTGATGGTGTTGATGAGAGGCCGTAAGAGACGGTACAAGGGCTTTGGCCATAGTGGTTGTGGCCGATGAGAAGGTGGGGTGGAGGGTGGTTTGTGCGTGAGAGAAATCTAAAATGTTTTATACTTATTTTAAAACATCTTACATTATCTTGCCTCAATTTTACAGTTGACCATTTTTTTACAACAAAACAAGCAGTTTAAATTTGATGGTTGATTCAATGAAATAAGGAGCTTTACATATAAAATAAGAATTCATTACAATGTCGTTCTGAACAATTGGACTGCATTTTGATACTATATGAAACATGATTCCAATGTGAATACGACGAACAAAATTTAACCTTAAACTCAATCTCACACCCATGCCCAACTCTAACATGCTTTGGTTGCTCTCTTCTGCTAAACATGGCCCAAATTGCTGTTGCAGAGAGTGTTGCCGAATTGTCTTCATGTTTGTGCACCGGACTAATAAATTATGTCCCACACACACCAAAGCCAAGTTCACTTGTGCCTTAGGTGGTACCATGATAATTGAGAAATAGCAAAATCCCAGCGAGGCTGAAAAAGAAAGGGCTTGATTTATGTCTGGTATTTTTGTGCAGTGGATGCAACAGACATGTGACATGTAATTAATAAGTAACTTTACTGGAAGCAAGCTTAACTCCAAACAAAAAAAGAGATAGCATGCATCCAAAGGAAACAAAAAGAAAAGTGTATTTATCATTTTATGCATACAAAGATTCCTCTTGTATGGAACTGAGTCCCACGATTGTGAGATCCAATGTCTACATTCTAAAATAACACGAGGTGGCCAAAAGAACAATCAGAGCTACAGAAGATGAGGTTGCCACCAAAAAGAAAAAAAAAATCACTTGAATATTGGCCTATGAAGAAATAGTTTTGGTACTTTCAAATGTTGACAAATACAACAAAACCATACTCATAATTTGACAAGGTTTGTTTCCAGTTTATTTGCAAATGGTTTTCTCTTGCTTAAAATTAGTTAAAATATGAAAATCACTTAAGAAAATTTTGAAGTATGAAAAAATTATACATAATAAATTAATTGAATTATCTAAAACCACGGATTTGGATGCGATGTAATAATTATTGTAGCGTGCAATTATTATATGATGTGAAGGGAAAAGTTAATAAGGTAAAAAAAAAAAAAAAGGTTAAATTTTTTTTGGTACAATGGATAATAAGAAAATATTTTTTTTTTGAGAGAAAGGATAATAAAAATATAAGATTGAATTGAGAGTAAATTTCTAATTTTCCATCTCAATCATTATTGAAAGTAAACCCAGCTAACGCATTTTCACCTTCAAAAAAAGAAAAGAAAAAACCCAGTAAATGTACCAATCTCAATTCCAAACAGACACGACTTGCAATTAATTAATTTTGGCAGTTTGCACAAAAGTAGCAACCAGGTGAAACCCCAAAATTGTTCCCACAGTGACAGTGTCACATAGAATTTGATCGCGTATATATCAATTAATGTTGCATTAGAATTGGGCCCAAATCAAATTCTATGTTTTATTGTTATTATTTTTTTGCTGAATAAATTCTCAGTTCTTTAAACGTGGTTCAGATGAATCCTGAATGGTAATTGTGAAGACAAAAGGTCCAGGGCATGTTCTTGGGCCTTGGGCTAATCCGAGGGTATTTACTTGTTCGAAGAGGGTTCAATGGTAATAAATGATGTCAAATTTAAAGGCTCACGAGCAAATAATTGCGAAATAGGCTGGTGAAAATAGTTTGAGGAGGGGTATCTCTTTGGCTGAGTGAAGTGAAGGTCAGTTGGTATGCCGTGGTAATTAGTATGATATTTTAGAAGTTCTTATGGATGAAGATATGTTTCACAAGGGCACAGAGAGGAAGAACGGGTGGGAAATATTTTTGAGAAAACTGCTACCATCGCATTAAAGACTTTGCACTTACCGCTCTAGCCACATTAATGAGAAAGTGACATCTGAACAGTGGTGATTAGCCTTACAGCTATCGTCTGAATATTTCGGGAAAGGGGTTGATGGGACAAATATCTGGATTAGTGATCTGATCCATACGTGGAAGATGGGGAGAAGGAGGTGGATGATATAAAAGGCAAAGGAAGATGTTTAGAGAGGGAGGGATCGGAGAAGAAAGAGGGAAAACACTGTACACACCATCATCCTTAATTGTAATATATTTTTAGAAGAGAAAAAAAAACACTTTACAAATCGTCCTTGGCTTGCGTCTGAGGAGAATTTTTGTTACATATATAGTTCATTGCATGTGAATTGGGAATCTAGCCCATCATTTTTGTTATCCAACATCCATAGAACCTAGGTTTCAAGTCTACTCTCTACAAATTTCATTGTATTGAGCTTTTTGGGCTTGTTCCCTTCATACTGTTGGGTTTGGGTGCAAATTGTGACCTTACAGTAATGATAGTAAGCCGTTGTGGGACAAGTTTTTTATTCCTTGCCCCGACCCCTTTCCTAGTGGGCACTTGTGGGTATTGATTTTGTCTTGTGTTACTAAATTTTTTGTTTTATAATTTATCAAAAATTTGATTTATAAAATATATTATACCTTAAACTAAAACTCATAAAAAATAAAAAATTCAAGTTTTAATATTTTAAAACCTTATAAAATCATAACAATACAATAATTCAAGTATTAAAAAACATAAAAACAATTCAAATATAACAATACAACAATTTAAAATAATAAATGATTTTCTTATAAAAAATGATTTAGATCTTAAATATTAATTCAATAATACACCCCCAATAGATAACATATAAAAATTATTTTATAAAAAAATATTTTTCTTAATTGTTAAATATAAACAGGATGGATTCTCTAATACCTGCACTTATCCAGAACTTGTTTTAGGTTTGAGGAAGGAGTTTAGTTAACCTCTCTCCCATCTTATTTGTTATGTATGATGGGTAAAACTCGTCTCATTAGGGATGGAGCTGCATACTACCTATATGGTGGGATTAAATTGTCATCCCTAAATTCTTGATTGACTATATCAACTTTATTAGGCTTCTTTAAAAAAAAAAAAAAAAGAAATAGGAAAAATTCACTTCACTGCCCCCCTTCATCTCATATTTCCCAATTCATTGGATTTTCACTCTTGTATAGATGTTATGTGTTTAGTACTTTAGTCCGATAATTATTAGATTTTCCTTACTTGATGAGTCTTGGAATTTTATGCATATCAAAATGTCACAAGCTTAGGATGAGGAGACACAGCAAGAGGTACCCCTTCTTTCATGATTGCCTAAATTGTTCACTTTTCGATTTCTTTCCCTTATTAGGTAGGTAAATTACTTTTTGCTTAATCGAAAGCTTCTTTGTCTATTGAGCATATGCTCATTCATTGTCCTTTCACAATCTCCATCTGTTACCCCTCAATTAATCTTGCCCATAAATCTCTCAAATTTTGGATTTCTTAATCCAAGTGATTTTGTGAAATATATCATTTTTCCACTCTTAAGTTTCTAAATGTACTTGAAGATGATAGAAACAAATTTATTTTGTTTCTCTCCATTCCACTTGACAATATTTGGAGGATTCAATATCAAACTTCTCTCGGATGCCTAATCCCTATATATAGCAAAAAAGCTACTGATGAAAGCAGAATTTTTTTCAAGAGCATCTTGTTGCTAGGTCAGCCTTGAAATCCCCAATGGCTACTATATGGTCTACTCCTCCTCTTGGTTGGGTTAAAATAAATTTCAAAGTGGCTATTAGGCCTTACTCAATATGTAGAAATGATATTAGGGGTGAGAATTTTTTACCATTCCTCTTTGATGCCACCCTTTGACCCA
Organism: Castanea sativa; assembly: GCF_040712315.1. Lineage (NCBI taxonomy): Eukaryota > Viridiplantae > Streptophyta > Magnoliopsida > Fagales > Fagaceae > Castanea > Castanea sativa. The sequence continues at coordinate 32,887,859 of NC_134016.1, read as the reverse complement.
CTTGATGATGAAGTTCTTGCTACTGTTCAAGCTTTGAAGTTGGTTGTCCACTATAACATTACCTATGTCCAATTTGAAGGAGATAATAAAATCAATGATTGAGGCTCTTCAACACTCTCCCCTCTCACTCAATGGAATTCCTCAGCCTCTTCTTCTTGCCTTCTATTTCTTTGAATTTAAGCTCCTAAACTTCTAAGATCTTTGTCTTGAGGGCAGATCTTGTAAATTTTTTGCTCATAACTTGGCCCACTGAGCTTCTTAATAAGTGGAATTTACTAACATTGGAGTGTGGGAACAAACCTTTCAAAGAAATAATTTTTACAACAAATTCATAACATGTAACTCATCAATATTTTATCATCAAATATTTCATATAAAAAAATATATCTTTATATTGTGAGCCATCATATTACATATATCAATACCATCATATAAACAATTTCCTAGGCTTTTCTCGTGGTCAATGTTTATGTCACGTTGACAGGGTTGTGTTGTCCCCTTTTTGGGACTGGAACCTCATTTTCATCCCCTTTCTTAAGGATGACTCCATTCGAACCTAAAGGTGCACTCCATTGTTAAGGAGCTTCCTTTTTAGATCCTCAATAGTATACTCTCTTACTAAGAAACTATCAAATGTGCACTATCCCCTTTTCTGGGATCGTCTCTTGCTAAGGATTAGCTACAGTATAATTGTCCTTTGCTAAGGACTAAATACAATACTGAGCTTTTAATCACGACTTGCCATAGGTTTTCAAAACATATTCAATATGCTCACAAAATTAATCCAGTCATAATTCTAAAAAAAATATAAGGATATATTCACACATACAAGTTTAAATAAATTTAGATTGTCCCACAAGTTTTTCATAAAACGAATAGTTAATGTGCACATCAAACATTTATAAAATATCAATTTATGTATAGAATATCAACATATTTCTTTGATATAAAATAATTTAATAATTAACACTGTTTTGGGAAAACCCCTAAAATTAGTAAACACCACTTACCTCTTAGTTGCAAAAATAAAAGAAATTAACCTCCTTTGAATCACAGCAGATAAGTAGAATTAGAACTTAGCAACACCAAAGATAGGTTCATCAATACACAATTTCCTTCTTAAAAAATCTATTTTCATGCTTAGGCAATTTTATCCTAGACAATATTGATATATCCAAAATTTTTCATTTATTCACTTAACTATCCAATTCACTTTCCATCTTTGATCAGCTTTTTTTTTTTTTTGAACTTAAAAAATTATTGTTGCCAAATCTAATTTTTTCATTCATATAATCATGGATATTCAAGACTTCAAAATGACCGAATAAGGGAATCTCATCAATTTACAATTCACATCATTTCTTGTCATGTAGCTATATCCATCACTCCTAGTCTAATATAATTATAACCATAGGACATCCTTTCCCTTGATATAAGGATAAATGGGGGTTGTTGAGATCAGAACATATGCCTAGAAGTATTTTTTATTTTTTTTAAAGCTTATCAAGACCCATATATTTACTTATGCCACCTCACTTGGGCTTCATATTCCATAGTATTTATCTTATTTTTAATATCTTAAGCCCAAATCAATTTAATCCATTTAATTGTTGGACTCTTTTATAATTTATGTATAATAACTAAATTGGTGTCAAAATTATGGGGTCTTACATCCTTCCCCCCTTAAAAATTTCGTCCTTGAAATTGTACATACCTTCGTTAACGAAAAACTTTGGATAATTTGATTTCATCTCATCTTCTCGCTCCCAAGATACCTCATCCACTGTGTGATTCTTCCAAAGGACCTTGACCAATGATATGGTCTTGGTGCGTAGCACTTGATCCTTGCAGTAGAATTTGGATTGGAACTTCCTCATAAGTCAAGTTGTCTTTGATCTTGAGTGGCTCATAGTTCAAAACATGTGAAGGATCCGGGATGTACTTCCTCAACATGGAAACATGAAACACATTATGCACTCCTGCAAATGTAGGCGGTAAGGTCAACTCGTAGGAAACTTTACCAATGCTTTTTAGGATCTCAAATGGACCAACAAATCTGGGACTCAACTTCCCCTTCTTCCCAAATCTCATCACACCCTTTATTGGGGTGATTTTCAAAAATACCATATCTCCAACTTTAAATTCTACTTCCCTTCTCGAGTTATCATAATAACTCTTTTGTCGACTTTATGCTGTTTGCGATCTTTTACGAATCAAATTAATCTTCTCAGATGTCATCTGGATGATTTCTGGCCCCAACAATTTTCTCTCACCAACCTCTTCCTAACACAATGGGGACTGGCCTTTTCCACCATACAAAGACTCATAGGGAGCCATCTCAATAATAGAGTGGTAGCTATTATTATAGGAAAATTTCACTAAAGCCAAGTATTTTTCCCAACTTCCTTTGAAATCCAATACACAAGCCCTTAACATATCCTCCAAAGTACGAATAGTCCTTTTTGATAGTTCATCTGTTTATGGGTGGAAGGCTATGCTAAAGCTAAGATTAGTACCCAAAGCTTTATGTAGGCTTTCCCAAAACTTTGAGGTGAATCTTGGGTCTCGATCAGACACAATTGATGCTGGAACTCTGTGAAGACTCACAATCTCATCAATATATATCTGTCCTAGCTGATCAAGTAAGTCATCTTAACCGGAATAAAATGTGCTGTTTTTGTCATCCTATCCAGAATAACCCAAATGGCCTCATGTCCCTTAGGAGATCTTAGCAAACTAGTCACAAAATCCATACATATATGCTCCCACTTCCATTCGGGGATAGGAAGTGGTTGCAGCAATCCTGAAGGTTTCTGGTCTAGTGCCTTAATTTGTTGACAAGTTAAGCATTGCTCCACAAATTGAGCTATCTCTCTTTTCATGTTATTCTACCAATAAGTTTCTCGAATGTCACGATACATTTTAGTGCTACTAGGGTGCATTAAGTGTGGGGCACAATGGGCTTCTTCCATAATCTCCTTCTTTAATGTAGAATCATTTGGCACACAAAGTCTTCTCATGATCTTTACAATTTGTGCATTATCAACCTGTGAACTCTTAATCTTCTCAATCAAAGTGGGTTGTATTGTCAAACTGGCCATAAAGACTCGGGAATCACCCATGACAATTTCAATTCCCATCCTCTCCAAGTCATTAATAATCTCCTTTTAAGTAGTTAACAAGGCAGCTGAGAAACTAGAAGACTTTCGACTAAGTGCATCAGCTACCACATTAGCCTTGCCTGGATGGTAATTGATCGAGCAATCATAATCTTTAATCAACTCAAGCCACCTTCCTTGTCTCATATTCAATTCTTTCTGAGTAAAGAAGTACTTCATGCTCTTATGATCTGTATAAATTTCACACCTTTCACCATACAAATAATGTCTCCAAATCTTCAATGCAAACACCACTGCAGCTAACTCCAAGTCATGAGTGGGATAATTATGTTCATAACTTTTTAATTGGCGGGAAGCATAAGCTATGACTTTACCATGCTGCATCAACACACAACCAAGCCCTTTTTTTGAAGCATCACTATAAATGACAAAGCCTCCCAAGTTGCTAGGGATGGTTAGTACTAGTGCAGTGACCAACCTTTGCTTAAGTTCTTGAAAACTCTTTACACCTTCTTCTGTCCACACAAACTTGGCATTCTTACGAGTTAGTTGAGTCAATGGGGTTGCAATACGGGAAAATCCCTCCACAAACCTCCTATAATAGCCAGCAAGGCCCAAAAAGTTTCTAATCTCACTCACATTCGTCGATCTTGCCCAATCAACCACAACTTTAACCTTACTAGGGTCTACAAAAATCCCTGCCTCAGATATCACATGCCTTAGGAACACCACTTGGTCAAGCCAAAATTCACACTTCTTAAATTTTGCATATAGCTTCTTCTCCCTCAAAATTTAAAAAACAATTCTCAAGTGCTCTTCATGTTCTTCCATACTTTTGGAGAAAATTAGAATATTATCAATAAAAACAATAACAAAGCGGTCTAAGTACTCATAAAACAACTTATTGATCAAGTCCATAAATGCAGTAGGAGCATTGGTCAATCCAAAAGGCATTACCAAGAATCCATAGTGCCCATACCTCGTCCTAAAAGTTGTCTTGGGTATGTCTTCACTCTTGATTTTCAACTGGTGATACCCAGAACGAAGGTCAATCTTAGAGAAGACTTGTGCCCCTTGCAATTGGTCAAATAGGTTATCAATACGAGGGAGAGGGTATTTGTTTCTCACAGTAACCTGGTTTAACTCACAGTAGTCAATACACAACCTAATAAACATCCTTCTTTTTTACAAATAAAACTAGTGCACCCCAAGAAGATGCACTTGGCCTGATGAACCCCTTGTCAAGAAGTTCTTGTAACTATTCCTTGAGTTCCTTAAGTTTAGTGGGTGCCATTCGATATGGTGCTTTTGATATAGGAAAAGTTCCAGGGAGCAAATCAATGGAGAATTCAATCTCTCTCTATCTATAGGTATCCCTGGTAGGTCTTCAGGAAAGACATCAGGAGACTCCCTCACAATAGGGATATCATCCAACTTCAATACCTCTTTCCTAGTGTCCACCACATGAGCTAGGTACCATTAGCATCCTTACCGTAATAGACGCTTAGCTCGAAGGGCTGATATCACCCTAGGTAAAGCATGCATCCTAGAGTCCTTAAATCAAAATTCGGGTTCTCCTAGAGGCTGAAACACCACATCTTTTCTAAAACAATCTACACTAGCATGATAAGCCACCAACCAGTCCATCCCCAAAATTACATCATAGTCATACATGTCCATCAAATCAAGTCTACTAACATTTATCTATCCTCAATTTGGATGACACAAGACTTTAGAATAGAATTACACACCAAAGAATCACCCATAGGTGTGGCCATAAACAAGTCATAATCCATAAGTCCCGGTTTCTTATCACATAACTTAGCATATCGAGAGGAGATAAATGAGTGTGTAGATCAAATAGAGTTTTAGAAAAGTTTGAGAATAATGGGAGGATACTTGTAACCACAGTATCTGAAGCTTGAACGTCTTGTGGTGTAAGTGCAAACACTCTCCCTTGTGCCTTCCTCCTCTGATTATTCTTTCTAGGTTGTGCCATTGAGTTTTGTTGAGGAGATGTACAGCTTCTAGCTAAGTATCCTATCTTCCCACAATTATAACAAGCCTTTCCTTCAAAGAAACACAGCTTATCTCCATGAAACCTTCCACATGTAGAGCAAGCATTCGAACTTCTACCTTGAGCATTCTGAGGTGGATTCTTATTTTCTGGCTTATTTGATGATGAATTACTCCCAGACCTCCCAAAAGATCCTTTCTTGTTCCAATGACCTTGAGCATTGCCTTGTTGAGAGCTTGTCTGTCCAGTGTTTCTAGGTGGGTTCTCGTTCCTTACATTGTTCTTGAAATCTTCCTCCAGTCTCATAGCTCTCTCAACTGACTCTCCATAATTATCAACCCCTGATGCAATCAGATGGTGTCGAAGTCTTTCATTTAGCCCCTTTTGAAATCTACTTGCTTTCTTCGCCTTAATAAGGATTAAGTGGGGCCCAAAGCGAGATAACTCAATGAATTTAGTTGCATACTGCTTAATAATCATACTACCCTGCACCAAATCAGCAAATTCCCTCTCTTTTCGTTCCCGAATCACCTTAAGGAAGTAATTATCATAGAAAACCCCTTTAAATTTCTCCTAAGTGATGGGGTTTCTCTTAGTGTCCATTCCCTCCAAAATGACTTTAGTGGATCTCCACCAATGCTCAGCTTCTCCAATTAACTTGAAAGTTGCAAACCGCATATTCTGAGAGTCAGTGCAATCTAAAGCTTCTAACAACTTCTCCATCTGCAAGAACCAATTCTCAGCTTCCGTGGGATTTGCATCCGGTCAAAAGAAGGGAGATTCTGCTTCATAAAAGTCTCAAAAGAGCAACCAGCCCTTGCCTCAACTCTACTTGCGCCTCTACTAGCAGCATGGGTCAACCTGTCCAACAGTCGGGCAGCAGCTTCATCCAAAGGATCAATGTGTGTCACCCTAGGACGCTCATTATCTCTCACATTTTGAGTGGCTTCAACCTCAGTATCAACCCTTGCTTTGGTTGACCTTCGCAAATTAACAATAGGTTCCTCGCTGTTGGAATTAGCTACTCTCTTCTTTTTGGGTGGCATGATACCTAGTTAACAAAGAAATCAAGAAATATAGATGGTGCAACAATTATTACCACTAAACATAAGAAGTAACATTGCCAAAATTATTTAAAATATCTCATCAAACATAACCTAGATACCAAATGATTTGACAAAAAAATCAAGATCATAACTTAATTTCAAGGTCTACAGGATCATAACCTAATTTTTCAAGTGTCTACAGAATCATAACCTATTTTTCAAGTGTCTACATAATCATAACCTAGGCTCTGATACCACAATTATAACACCCCAAAATCATAAGCAATAAAAGTCTATTTAATCTAAATAATCTATAAAATAAATTTTAAGTAAAGGTGCAATGTTTAATGCCATAAAAAAAATCTCTAGTACAATATTTAATGCCATAAAAATAATAATAAAATCCTCAGTTTTACAAAATAATTTGAAACGATGGCTCCATTCAAACCTAAAGGTGCACTCCCTTGCTAAGGAGCTTCCTTTTTGGATCCTCAATAGTATACTCCCTTGCTAAGGAGCTATCAAATGTGCACTGCCCCTTTTTTGAGACCGTCCCTTGCTAAGGACTAGTTGCAGTATGATTATCCCTTTCTAAGGACTAAATACAATATTGAGCTTTTAATCACGACTTGCCATAGGATTTCAAAACATATTCAATATGCTCACAAAAATAATCCAGTCATAATTCTAAAAAAAATATAAAGATATATTCACACATACAAGTTTAAATAAATTTAGGTTGTCCCACAAGTTTTTCATAAAACGAATAGTCAATGTGCACATCAAACATTTATAAAATATCAATTTATGTATAGAATATCAACATATTTCTTTGATATAAAATAATTTAATAATCAACAATGGTTTGGGAAAACCCCTAAAATTAGTAAACACCGCTTACTTCTTAGTTGCAAAAATAAAAGAAATCAACCTCCCTTGAATCATAACAGATTAGTAGAATTAGAACCTAGCAACACCAAAGATAGGTCCATCAATACACAATTTCCTTCTTAAAAAATTTATTTTCACACTTAAACAATTTTATCGTAGACAATATTGATATATCCAAAATTTTTCATTTATTCACTTAACTATCCAATTCACTTTCGGTCTTTGATCAGTTTTTTTTTTTTTTTGGAACTTAGAAATTATTGCTGCCAAATTTGATTTTTCCATTGATATAATCATGGATATTCAAGACTTCAAAATGGCCGAATAAGGGAATCTCATTAATCTACAATTCACATCCTTTCTTGTCATGTAGCTATATCCATCACTCCTAGTCTAATATAATAATAACTATAGGACATCATTTCCCATGATATAAGGATAAGTGGGGGTTGTTGAGATCAGAACATATGCCTAGAAGTCTTTTTTATTTTTTATTTTTTTAAAGCTTATCGAGGCCCATTTATTTACTTATGCCACCTTACTTGGGCTTCATATTCCATAGTATTTATCTTATTTTTAATATCTTAGGCCCAAATCAATTTAATCCATTTAATTGTAGGCCTCCTTTATAATTTACATATAATAATTAAATTGGTATCAAAATTATGGGGTGTTACAAATCTAATCAAGACATTTTCTTGGGGTTTTTTTTTTCAAACTTTGAAAAACCGGTGTCAAGCTTGAATTTCACTACCTTTTCCTATGATTTGTAAAAAAATATTATATTTTGATTTCAACAGCCCTTCCTTACCTAAACCTTGCACTTTTTATTTTATTTAACTAAAGTTTTTTATAAAATATTTTACAACTATCAAGTTGGTGAGTTATAAATAATAGATGATAAAGTGACGTTAATAATAAATCCAACTCAATTATTATAAAAAATGTTATGTTTGTAGCATCACTTATTATAAAATTTCATTTTTGTTAATTTTTTTTCCAAACTGCTGACAAAAATTTATGAAGTTTGTAATTAAATGTGGGTTCATCACACGTAATTTATTTGCAAGATATTTTATATTTTATTTTTAAAACCCACCTTGTGTGTTTGGCCCTTTGTAGTAGTGTAATGTCTCTCACTTGAGAGTGGATCCCACCCTTGTGTTAACCAGTAATTAATTAAAAATTCATCCTAGCCTAAAATAAAAAATAAAAAATAAAAAGTAAGAGAAACTTTCTATCAAAATAATAATAAAAATAATAAGAGAAATCCAAATATTGATTTTTTACTTCTCTCTCTCTCTCTCTCTCTCTCTCTCTCTCTCTCTCTCTCATATTTATCTAGCTTGAACAACTAGGTTAGCAAAAATCAAGCAAAGTCACTACTTCTTCATAATTATTGAATCAATTCAGCATTCAATGTAGAAGCTGATAATCATGTTTAAATATTCCCAAAAAATAAATAAGAAATCTATTTCAGGACTACAATCTCGATCCCAATTATTGGCTAAAATAAGACTATATTAATCCCATTAAATAGTAGGAGAATAGATATAGATTCGTAACTTTATGCCAACTGATCATCGCTATTTGCATGTTTCACACAGTTAGACTTCAAGCTGTTAGAAATACTGAATGAATGTATTGTATTTCTCAGAATAATAGAATATGCATAAGTGTCTTTATATAGGAGTCAGATGTGTGTAGTACAAGTAAGAGTGCTATACAAGTAAATAAGGCGGGCCTAAAGCTTACAACCCAATATACATTAACAGCCTCCCTCAAACTCAAGGTGAATGTGATACCAACTTGAGGTTTTCAACCAAAGCATGATGACATCCCTTAGGATGTGACTTAGTGAAGATATCTGCAAGTTGATCTTTAAAGGAGACCGAGAATAGCTTGAGAGCATCATGGACAAGATGATAACGGATAAAATGACAATCGATCTCGATGTGTTTATTCCGTTCATGGAAGAAATCATAGTGAGCAATATGAATGACACTCTGGTTGTCATAATAAAGAGGAGTAACAGAAGATGTGGACACACCTAAGTCCTTAAGAATCTATCATAGCCAAAGGAGCTTATATGTGGTATTAGTAGGACATGATATTCTGCTTCAGTACTGGAGCGGGCTACATGAGTTTATTTTTTGCTTCACTAAGAAATCAAAGAAGAACCAAGAAAAAAACAATAACTAGTGGTGGACCTGCGATCTGTGGGATCTCCTATCCAATCAGCATTAGAGAATGCATAGAGAATAAAAGGAGACTAAGCTGAGTAGAAAATGCCATGGAAGAGGGTGTCCTTCAAGTATTAAAGAATGTGCAGAACAATAACATAGTGAGTCAATCGTGGAGCAGATAGATATTGGCTCACCTGGTGAACAGCATAGGAAATTTTTGGACGAGTGACAGTGAGATAAACTAGGCTACCAACCAATCGTCTATAAAGAGGAGGGATTAGACAATGGTTTCCCTTTTGAGGGAGTCAAATGCGCATTAAGTTCAACTGAAGTATCAACAATCTTGCTATCAGTGAGTCTAGCTCGAACAACATGATGTCATTGGAATGTGATTAATAGCACGAACAACATGAAGAGTAGCTTCGCCCCAAAAAGGAGCAAGAACTTTGGCAAAGAAAAGGAGAGCACGAACAGTGTCAAGAATATGACGAAATTTTCGTTCGACTCTACCATTTTGCTGAGAGGTACCTAGATAAGTTAGTTCATGAACAGTGCCATAGGAATGCAAAATAGCTTGGAAAGTATATTGAGTGTACTCAAGAGCATTATTAGATCGAAAATTTTTGATACATTTGAAAAATTGAGTTTCAACCATTTTTGCAAAATTAGAATATAATTGCAATAATTCAGAACGGTGTTTCATATGAAAAATCCAGCTATAGTGGAAATAATCATCAACAAAGACAACAAAATATTGAGATCCACTAATACTAGAGACAGAGGAAGGCCTCCGGACATCAGAATGAATTAGGTCAAAGATATTAGTGGACATTGATTCACTAGTATTGAAAGGTAAAGTTGGTTGTTTTCGTAATTGACATGAAGCACAATCAAAATTTTCTATGGACATTGAACCTAACAAACCTCTAGAAGCCAAGTGTTGTATCTGAGAGGAAGATGCATGACCAAGTCGGGCATGCCAAAGTGCAAGGGAAGGAATAGAAGAAACTGCAGCAACTGCAACAGCGACAGAAACGGAAGCAACAAGTGGAAGACAAAGGTTGTCCATGAGAAACATATGCCTAACTCTAGGACCAGTCCCAAGCTCTAGTCTCGTCCTTGGATCCTGCACAATACACCTAGAATAATCAAAAGTAATGCAAAATCTAACTTAGCTAATTGGCCCACAGAAAATAAATTGTAAGAAAGGTTAGGAACATTAAAGACCCTAGGAACTGAGAGGTTGGAGATTGAGATAGAACCTATATTATGACCGAACATTGTGGAACCATTAGCTATGCGAATATTAAGAGGGTGTGGTGTGGGACTAAGTTAAGAAAATAAGGATGAGTGAGGTGTCATGTGGTTGCAACAAGCAGAATCCATAAGCCAAGAGGAAGGAGACATACCAGATAAAGCTGAGAGAGAAGAGGAATAAGATGTATTACCAACTATACGAATGGTATTAGTGATGATGTTTTTAAGGTCATTTGTGGAAATGGTGAAAGTGGATCCAGAAGACTTAGACTGTGTAGAGACGGGAGCCATTGGTTGGATACTCTAAGTGTTAGCAATAGTAGAAGCAAAAATGGAAATAGCTAATTTGTTTCATTGATAGCAAGTCTCAATATTATGGCCAAGACGTTTGCAAAAATTGCAAAAACGTTTATTGGATTGTTGGCAATGATTGTTGCAATAAGAAGAAGACCTGTCTTTATTCTTCATTTAGAAGCAAAATATGCAAAAATGGACTTCAAAAATGAAATCTACGCGAAAAACTGGGTAAGGAGCACCTGGACTGCAAAAAGTCAACTCCGGCAAAAAAGACAACGGCTAACCATCGGTCCAAGTCAACTGAAGATGACGTTAGCAGAATCAGTAGATGACAATTGTAGGGGAAGGCTGATGTGGCAAATGATGTCAGTAGATGATGTCAGCAGGGCTAGGACTGACGTGGCAGATGACAATAGCAAGTGACATTAGCAAGCAATGCAAAAAGTCCAGGTGCAAGGAGCACCTGGACTGCAAAAAGTCAACTCTGGCAAAAAAGACAACGGCTAACCATCAGTCCAAGTCAACTGAAGATGACGTCAGCAGAATTAGTATATGACAATAGTAGGGGAAGGCTGATGTGGCAAATGATGTCAGTAGATGATGTCAGCAGGGCTAGGGCTGATGTGGCAGATGACAATAGCAAGTGATGTTAGCAAGCAATGCAACTAGGGCTGACGTGGCAGATGACGTCAGCAAGTGACGTCAGCAGATAACCAAATGACGTCAGCCAAGTTTCCAGTGGCGCGTGAAGCGCGTGGAGGAACTCACCGAAACTTTGGGCGGCGTGTGGAGGCGCGTGCAATGTCCGATGAAGATGATTTTTCTGGCATTGATGAGATCGTTTGATGATCTATTCGAGGATATATTATATGTCTTAAACGGAGGTCTAGAGGGATAGATCCGATGAAGTCAGTGGTCTTGTTGGTGGAGAGCGAGCTTCTAGCGGTGGAGATTCAACCTGATTACCTCTCACAGCAATGAAGTAGTCAGGGGAAGGCACCAAAAAGGTTTACTAATTGGAGAAGACGAGGCAGTGGAAAATACCAACAAAAAACAAAATTGCAAGACACAAGAAAGTTAAAACAGTAGCTCTGATACCATGTTAGAAATACTGAATGAATGTATTGTATTTCTCAGAATAATAAAATATACATGAGTGCCTTTATATAGGAAGTAGATGTGTGTAGTGCAAGTAAGAGTGTCATATAAGTAAACAAGGTGAGCCTAAAGCCCACAACCCAATATAAGTTAACACAAGCTACACCTACTGAGCAAGATGCATGTTTGCTGATTCAATTTGAAAGAGTTGATACAAAATAGTTTATCTGCCTCTCTTTTGGACTTTCATTCAAAGAACCAAATTCTAATAGAATTGTTGCCAGAATGACAGTACAGTTATAGTTTGGAAGCGAAAGCTTTGGGGTCGTACTAAACTCCTTGTTCTCTTTCTAAGTGATTTGTGTTTATGGATAATGGATTGGATTGATCCTATTCATTTCTTTAGCATTGTAATGCTTGGTACCCAAATATTGGGTCGGACGCATTTTCGCTCTCTAATTTCTAAAAATATTAATGTCACTCTATTCTCAAATTCTATATATATATATATATGAAGAAAAAAAAAAAATCTTCATTTACTTAACTATTTTTAAGAGCATATATCTTGAATGTTGAATATAAATTACATATGATGTAAGAGTAATGAGATTGGGTTTGGAATCTGCTTTGGAGTCCACCGCCTTTGTGTAGCCATAATCAGCATGCATAATTTTTTTTTTTAAGTTATAACTTTTGAAAGGCCCAATCAGGCACAAATACATCACGTACGGTCACATAGTTTCTCTCAACTTACCACAATCCCATAGATGAAAGCTTAATTTACAGAAGTAAATTCCAAACACATCCCAAAACTCCTAAGGTAGCTTAAGCATTTACAAAGCCAATATCCAACACCCTGGCTCCTTAGTAATGTGGGATAGAGCCTAATGGACACTTTAAAATTATTTATTTTTTTGGCAAAGTAATTACAAAAAATGAGACGAATTGATGAAGGCCTTTCAGGTATAATTCCCAAACATTACACGTACTTGTGACACCATCTCCTTTCTCTCTAACATATCCTGTTCAGTTGTCTGATCTATGTCTCTCATTAACTTTATGAGATCTTGATTGATGTAGGCCAAAATATATTGTTGGTCCTTAAAGTTTATAAGTTGAGTGCTTATACCTTTTAATCTCTAATATTTCAAATGATTTTAATCTCTAAATTTAAAAATGAGTGTTAATGGCATCTTGATTTGTCTAATTTTGATAATTTTCTTGTGCATGTGACTAACACAGTAAGTGCCATTTTTTAATGACATGCATGTTAGCTGAATTTTTATTAGGAAAAAATTGCACATTGCCAAATCACTCACCCATTCCGGTGTTTGGTACTTTCCCATTTCAAACCCAATCCTATCTCAAACTACTTTTCTGCTCCTTCAATGGTAGGCATAGGAAGAAATCTCTCTCTTTGATTCCTTGAGCTTTTATGATTCTTTTGAATTTTTGTTCGGACTTGAAAATTTTTTGATGGGTTTTGCTTTAAGCCTGCATTTCTCTCCACCATTATATTGAATGAGACTTTTCAAGTGAGGAATGAGAGGAAAATCAAATTAAGAAAATTTTCAATGTTTAATTTATCAACTCCTTGCGATTTTCAAAAAGCAAATACGAATTCATTTAGAATTTTTGAATTATCACTAACTTTTGAGCAAGTGGATTGAGTTCAGTAAGTAAGGATTAATTAGTTCATTCTTTTAATCACTTTTGTTTTTCTTAAGGACAAAATTTAGCTATAAAATTGGTTGTAATCTTAATCAACAACTTTAATAAAATAAACATTACTTCATATTTTGAAAATTTAACAATTGAATTGCATGTTTTTTACGCTCTTAATACACATGCCAAATTTTGTGTCAATTGAATATTATTTACTATATGATCTATAAGCTTATATTTTATGTATAATTTTAAACTACAAAAACTTGCAATTTAAATAATTTATTGATGACATAACTATTGATCTTTAATTTTCTAGAAATTTTGCAAGCATAGAGGATATAAGAAGAAGATGTAATCCAATGGTGGATTTGTCAAAATTTACTATCAATAAAAAAATATTGAGTATTACAACCAATTTTGTAACTAAATTTTATCATTTTCTAAACTCTCCATTTTGATTAAAAAGTTCAAATTGATATTGGATTACTTGACTTTTTACGAGTTAAATTATATTTATATTTTGAAAAAGTGAAAAAATAAATGGGGTTAAAAAAACTGGACATAAATAAAATAATTTAAAAAGTTAAATGAAAAAGTTGATGGTAAAAAATTTAGATGAAAAATTTTGTAGTAAAAAGTTAAAAATGCAACCTCATTTTTCTATTAGTTACATACACGAAACAATTAAGGGAACAAAACAAAAGGATTATTATAAATTTTTTAAAACTTTTGAGACTAAAATCACTCATTTGAAACATTAGGAATACAAAACGATCAACATATAAACTTAGAGACAATCAAAGTATCCCAGTCATTAATTTAAACATGAGTCACCACTTCTATGTTCATTTTCTTTTAATATGCAAGGATAAGGTCAATGAATGAGTATTTGGTGCATCCCAACATGGGCATTTTCGGTAGCCTTACTATGGTACTTTTATTAAGAATGACACTTTAATGATAGAGGTTGAACTTTTTTTTTTAACTTCAAAAGCCGAAAGAGAGAGACAGAGAGAAGATAAAAAAAAACCAAGGATAGAAATAAGTAATGGGGTAAAGATACATAGCTAATTTGGCTTTCCCTAGAGTGTACCATGCAATTAATACATGAAAAATGACTTCAGAGTAAAAGCCCCACTCAAAATTTTAGGTCACATAAATGCCTTTCATTTTTTAGCTTTTGTTTTTTATACAAAAAATTATTAAATGAGTATTGAATTTTTTATGTAATTGGTGACATGTCAAAACATAACTCTAATATTTTAGGCATTGGCAAAAAAAGTGCACTTAACTCACATTTTTCTATAATTAAAAAAAAGGAAATGCTAATGAATGCCCTTAGAGTATTGGTTAATAATCTATTTAAAGAAAAATTTTATGAGAAAAAATAATAATAATGTTTTGACAGTTTTTTCATTTTCCATAAAAGTGGAGTCAAAACTTTCCTAAAATAGATTGTTAACCAATGCTCTAAGGGCACTCGTTAGTATGACCCTTTAAAAAAAAAACCTTACTGCCTCATATTGGGGGCCTTCCCACGTTAGGGGGCCTTAGGCCATGGCCTAGGCCTAGGGCCGGCCCTAATTAAGACTAGGCAAAATGATTACATTGGGGTGGTTTGAAATTTGCAGTACGTAGCATTTCCTTCGCCCACAACCTTCAACAAAGATATCAAAAAGAACATGGTAAAAAAAAGTCGTAATAGTTACCCACTGTGTATACGACACACTTTAGTTGAAATCATGCTTGCTAGTTACTATTGTCGTCTCACAATAATTATCTCCTGTGTCTATAGTTTCCCAAATATGGATATGTGCTTTTGCGGACATAACTTCTTCTTCTTCTTTTTATTTTTTTTCTTTTTTTATTTTTACAAGATAAAATTTCAACTATAACTTAATCTAAGTGTATATGTGTGTGAAACTCCCTATTAGAGACTTGAACTTCAGCCTTTGCCATCCACACCTCACAAACATTTATACTTGTGGAAAGATCACCATTCTAAGGGTCCGCAATTATAGCCATTGTGCACATTCTTTGTATTCTACACGTGCAATGCATGCATGTTTTAAATTATTATCATGTGAAAAGACTAAATCCACGGCATGACATTGACTCTACTTTTTTTGTTGTATTATTTTCATATTGTTACCAATGTAGTGATTGCTTCGTAAACTAAAGTTTTTCATCATGACTATTCTATTCTTAATTCATTAACTTGTTTGAAAATAGACAGCGACTGTACATTTTGTTGCATACTTTGATATGGTAATAAAGAGAGTACTTTATTTGTAAATTGAAAATTTGACTCAATTTATTTTTTATTATAAGTCTCTTTGACGAATCTTGTCGTAAGAAAAATAGTTCTCTAGTACATATTGCATGCTCTCCTTTCATTCTAGAAGGCATATGTCAAAGAAGAATGATTTCATATTACCAACCAATTCTATGTGAGTGTCTTTACATAGTAACAATAATATCAAATCGTATAACAGTACCACCTACGAGTATAAACTATATAAAATATCCCTCGATTAAGAGTCTGTTTGACAAATCTGGTAAAAAAAAAAATACAATTCTCTCGTACATGTCACATGATGTACTTTCATTTTAGAAGTTGTATGCCAAGAACGAAGGATATATTTTATATTATTGGCCTTCCTTCGTGTGAGTGTTGTTATTACATGTGTAACAATACTAGCACCAAATCTTATGATAAGTGCCAGTCATGAGTAAAAACAATAAAGTATTGTTGCAATTGGAATATTTTCCTTTTAAAAGAAAATAATAATACTTTTTTTACCAAAAAGAATGATTTTATATCACTTGACCAATTCCATCATTCCATGTGAGTGTCGTAACATACGTAACAATAACATCAAATCGTATGACAAGTGCCAACCACGAGCATATATAAATTGTAAAATATTCCTCAATTATGAGTATGTTTAACAAATCTTGTCACAAGAAAAACAGTTCTCCCATACATATCACGTGTTTTACTTTTGCTTTAAAAGTTGTATGTCGAGAAAGAAGGGTTTTAAATCACTTGTCACTTTTCATGTGAGTTTTGTTACATATGTAACAATAACACTGTAGAGAGGGAAAATTCTCGAGCTATCACAAGCTGACACATCATACTACCAAGTTCATAAAGTACGGCCAATTACATAGCGTCACGTGCAGCTATTAGGTTTTGCCATCACTATTCAGAAACCAATAGAAATTTACCAAGTGTCGTTGAAATAAGGGCATAAAATCCATGCAAAAACCAATCACACATTGGCGCATGTAAGCGATGACATAAGCAGCCCAGCGCGTGTAAGTGATGACACAAGCAATCCAATCTGGTGCTAACATGTGTCACCTTGAAAATCAAAACATTTAAACCAATCAAAAGATGCCACGTATCTTGGAGAAAAAGTCTTAAAGCTCCTTCAATCAGATTGTGACACATGTCACCATTCAAATTTCGCCATGTGTTGCTCACCCACCCCCAATAATCAGACTTCGTCACGTGTTGCTCACCAATAATATATTTTATATTATTGGCCTTTCTTCATGTGAGTGTTGTTATTACATGTGTAACAATACTAACACCAAATCTTATGATAAGTGCCAGTCATGAGTAAAAACAATAAAGTATTGTTGCAATTGGAATATTTTCCTTTTTAAAAGAAAATAATAATACTTTTCTTACCAAAAAGAATGATTTTATATCACTTGACCAATTCCATCATTCCATGTGAGTGTCGTAACATACGTAACAATAACATCAAATCGTATGACAAGTGCCAACCACGAGCATATATAAATTGTAAAATATTCCTCAATTATGAGTATGTTTAACAAATCTTGTCACAAGAAAAACAGTTCTCCCATACATATCACGTGTTTTAATTTTGCTTTAAAAGTTGTATGTCGAGAAAGAAGGGTTTTAAATCACTTGTCACTTTTCATGTGAGTTTTGTTACATATGTAACAATAACACTGTAGAGAGGGAAAATTCTAGAGCTATCACAAGCTGACACATCATACTACCAAGTTCATAAAGTACGGCCAATTACATAGCGTCACGTGCAGCTACTAGGTTTTGCTATCACTATTTAGAAACCAATAGAAATTTGCCAAGTGTCGTTGAAATAATGGCATAAAATCCATGCAAAAACCAATCACACATTGGCGTATGTAAGCGATGACATAAGCAGCCCAACGTGTGTAAGCGATGACACAGGCAGTCCAATCTGGTGCTGACATGTGTCACCTTGAAAATCAAAGCATTTCAACCAATCAAAAGATGCCACTTGTCTTGGAGAAAAAGTCTTAAAGCTCCTTCAATCAGATTGTGACACATGTCACCAATTAGATTTCGTCACGTGTTGCTCAAAAGCCTCTGAAAACTTCATGAAATCACAAATCAGCGAAGCTCTATGGATTCAAGCCTCCAAAGCATCGAAGAACTTCCACCACAAATCTTCGAAGACGAAGAATGCATGAAGAACACGAAGAACAAAGAATTTCTAACAAACTTATAGCTTGAGATTCATTGTAATTCTGTTTCAAGGGTCTTCGATCCATACTCTAGCCAAATCGAAGGATATTTGGTGTTCAAGTCAAAATCACATTATTAAAATTCCAATCAACAAATCTTTCAAGGAGATCGAATTAGAAGTCCATTTTCTCTAATTATTCAATGAAGACATTTTCAAGTGTTTGGTGTGACCTAAACACTTGAAAATGCAAACACAAACTAGCAACCATCAAATGCAACACAAATGGATGGAGGAAACTCCTTGTATTATTGAGTGTGTTGTAGCATGATGTACTGTTTGTATCCTCTCTAAATGAAATTCACAGTTTTCCATAAATAAATAAAAAAAATGTAAGCACAAATCACCACTAACCACCCAAATATTAGATCAAGAAGAAGAAAAGAAAAAGGCACCATAATGGCCCATATCAGACAAAACCTACTAGCCACCACTCACAAATTTTTATTTTCCAAATAACCTTAAATATCAAACTATTTTGTTAGTTGTCACGTTTCAAAACAATGTGGGAAACTAGCATCTCGAGTGTCTAAAACTCGAGTCCAAGATAAAACTTGAGTTTTTAAATCTCAATTTGTTAGTAATGGCATCTGATGTGGAAAAATATCCACGTGGAACTCGAGTTTTTAAGACTCGAGTTTCACCTTTTTTATTTTTTCCTTCTTCTTCCTTGCGTGCGTTTCTTTTTCTTCTTCATTCTTCGACGCTGCAGATCTGTTTAAGCACCCACCCAGTGTTCAATCGTCCAATCAAACAAATCGGCTCACCCAGCTTTCAATCGACCAGATCGTCTCTTTGTTCTTCTTCGGAGCTCTAGACGCCTTTTCAGATCTGTTCTTCCTCTGTTCTTCCGCTGTTCTTCTTGCTCTATTCTTCTCCAAAATCGAGTCTTAGAGACTCAGTTTTTCTTTTTAGAATTCTAGTCTATAAGACTCGAGTATGTGGCATTAAACTGCCAATTCACCAAGTGGGAATTGAGTCTTTAACCCTCGAGTTTTAAATTGAAATCAAGTCTATAAAACTCGAGATGCTAGTTTACATAATTCTTTCTAATGTTTGTTAACTTATGATATTGTTTCCCATCACTAAGCTAGGCTGCAAATATAGCCCACCACCTACAAATCTGAGCATTAAATCACAAATCTGAGTGATAACCATAAACAACCCACTAATTTGAGCATTAAACCACCAAATCAACATAGCCCCGACCAAATCCACTCCAACATCCACCCAAAAATCCATATCATGAAGCCAAAAAACAACTGGTGAACCCATATTGAAAACCTAAACAACCACAAACCCAAAAACTTAGATCGGAATTTGAGAGTACCTTATCAAATTGAGTCCCCATGAGTCTCTAGTTTCCCCTTAGGCTCTAATTTGAAGAGAGAAGGTGTGGGTAGGGTGAGAAATATGAGAGTAAGAATCAGGATTTGGTTTGGTGAGAGAAAATGAGAAAGTGAGATTGAAAAAGGGTAAAATGAAAAGACCTCACCACCTTTAGTGGTAGTGGCAGGTGGCGCCATTTAGGGTTTAGAAGAGCTCGGCCAAGGAAGCTTTATTGAGAGAGAGAGAGAGAGAGGTTGTATAGGTGAAGGCAGCCGCCACCGTTATGGTGGTGATGAGAGGCCGTAAGAGACAGTGCAAGAGTTTTGGCCATGGTGGTTATGGCTGATGAGAAGGTGAGGTGGAGAGTGATTTGTGCGTGAGAGAGATGTAAAATGTTTTATACTTATTTTAAGCATAAAACATTTTACATGATCTTTCCTTAATTTTACAGTTGACCATTTTTATACAACCAAAAAAGCATTGTAAGTTTGATGGATGATTCAATGAAATGGGGAGCCTTTACATATAAAATAAGAATTCATCACAATGTCGTTCTAAAAAATTGGACTGCATTTTGATATTATATGAAACATGATTCCAATGTGAATAGGACAAACAAAATTTAACCTTGAAATCAATCTCACACCCATGACCCATGTCCAACTCTAACATGCTTTGGTTGCTCTCTTCTGCTAAACATGGCCCAAATTGCTGTTGCAGAGAGTGTTGCCGAATTGTCTTCATGTTTGTGCACCGGACTAATAAATTCCCTATATATGTCCCTCACACACCAGAGCCGAGTTCACTTGTGCCTACAGTGGTACCATGATAATTGAGAAATAACAAAATCCCAGCAAGGCTGAAAAAGAAAGTGCTTGATTTATGCCTAGTTTTTTTTTTGCACTGGATGCAACAGACATGTGACATGTAATTAATAAGTAACTTCACTGGAAGCAAGCTTTAACTCCAAACAAAAAAAAAAGAGATAGCATGCATCCAAAGGAAACAAAAAGAAAAGAGTATTTATCATTTTATGCATCCAAAGATTCCTCTTATATGGAAGTGAGTCCCGCGATTGTTCTACATTCTAAAATAACAAAGGTTGCCAAACGAACAATCAGAGCTACAGAAGATGAGGTTGGCACCCAAAAAAAAAATCACTTGAATATTGGCCTATGAAGAAATAGTTTTGGTACTTTCAAATGTTGACAAATACAACAAAACCATACCCATGATTTGACAAGTTTTGTTCCAGTTTATTTGCTAATGGTTTTCTTTTGCTTAAAATTAGTTAAAATATGAATATCACTTATAAGAAAATTTTGAAGTTTAAAATAATTATACATAAATAAATTAATTAAAATATCTAAAACCACGGATTTGGCTGTGATGTAATGATTATTGTAGTGTGTAAGTATTAT
This sequence comes from Castanea sativa, assembly GCF_040712315.1. NCBI lineage: Eukaryota > Viridiplantae > Streptophyta > Magnoliopsida > Fagales > Fagaceae > Castanea > Castanea sativa. The sequence goes on along the minus strand of NC_134016.1, from coordinate 32,866,980 downwards.
TTGATGTGAAAGGGAAAAGTTAATGAGGAAAAAAAATAAAAAGGTTAAAAACTTTTTGATGAAGAATATAAGATTGAATTTGAGAGTAAAATTTTAATTTTCCATCTCTCAATCAATGAAAGTAATATTTTATATTGAAAAAAACCTACCCAGCTAATGCGTTTTCACCCCATCCCACACACACACGCGCGCGCGCGCACACACACACATACACAAAAAAAAAAAAAAAAGAAAGAAGAAGAAGAAGAAGAAGAAGAAAAAGAAAAAGAGCAGAACCCAGCAAATGTACCGATCTTGCACATAATTAATGTTGGCTGTTGCCAATTGGCACAAAAGAAGCAACAAGGTGAAAGCCCATAATTGTTCCCACAGTGACAGTGTCACAGAGTATTTGATCGTATATATATCAATTAATGTTGCATTAGAATTGGGCCCAAATCAAATTCTATGTTATTTAAATGTGGTGCTTAACAACAATTTTATATTTTTTATTTTTAAAATGTGGTTAGCTGAATCCTGTATAGGAATGATAGTGCCATAGTGGGCAGTTATGGGACAGGTTTTTTATTCCTTGCCCCCACCCCTGTCGTAGAGGCCACCTACTGGAGAAATTATTAGCACCTCCGGGACTCCCAAGTAGTTCCAACCATTAATAAAAGGCCATCTGTTAAAACAATGCTAACTCAGCTTCCTAACTGGCAAAGCAAAAAAACCAAACTATTTTTAAACCCAAACTATACAGCTTGAAGTTTGAACACCCAAATTCATTTTATTTTTACTACTCCATCCTTCTTCCCTCTTCTAAACCCATTTTTTTTTCAGAAACCCAATAACTCCTCTCTAGCTTCTTGTTAGTACGGAGTGAATAAGAAATTGAGTCCTAATGTGACCACTTAAATATGATATTAAAATGGTAAAAATCCGTGAGTTTCACATTGGAAATGATAGAGAATATGAGTTTTGGGTTGCATAATGGGTTGGGCTTTAGGCATGTGTGGACTATGCACACTTATCCAATTAATGATATTTTTATTTTTATTTTTGAGTCAGTGAGTCTGTATAGAACAGTTATCTCTAAAACAGTGTTTCAATTTTAAGTTACGTATAATTTTTCAGTCCCTCATTCATAAAAATTACTTTTTAGAAAACTCTCCCAGTGAGAATATTTTTGTGCATTTTATTTTTTGTCAAAAAGAGAGAAAGAAACATTGAGTAGTTCACAGAGCATGACCTTGTGTACTTTGTTTTTGTGTCGTAGATCATTTTATCTTGGAAGGCAGACGTCCGTAAGTCTTAAAGCACCACAGTGATTGTGTGAGGGGCGAAATATGTTTTAAGGAGATTGTGTCAAACACAAGACTTGATCTCAATCATCTATCCTTCACGCATTTGGTCTGTGAGTTTTTAATTATTTGCAGATTTCTTTTTAAATATATTTAGTATTTGCTTATTACTTTTGTCTATTACAGCTATTTGTGTTATTGCTTTTTTCTTAAATCTGTGTATTATTCTTTTTGTTTTATTACAAAAGTAAATTGATGAAATATATCCAACACTTCTCACAATACAAATTCTTCTCAGCGGCATCTTCTAATTTTGATCGTTTTGAACTAAAGTTTCACAAATACAAAACATTCTCATCACAGATCATCTCATTACTTGATTTGTCGGACTAGTTGAGGTGGTTATCCAAACACTACCATTGCAACTAAGCATGACTCATCAAGGTATGCTACAAAGGCTCTAAAATCTTTTTCTTCTTGTATTTTCTCTCTATCTAATAATACGTGTTATGTCTTTTCTCTACCTAGTTTATATGTTAGTGCCCTCTAGCTATTTGATAAAAGTCCATGAAAAATTAGTACAAGAAACTCTTAGATATGTGTTTTTTTTTTCTCTTTATCTAATTTATATTTATGGTGCCCTCTAGCTATTTGTTAAAAACCCAAAATGTGAAAACAAAAGTAGAAAATGAAATTAACTCTTAGATAGTTAGATACGGTGTTTTTGCCTTACTCCAATTGTTAGCTTAGTGTTCTATGACTTCTGTCTAATGCATAGACTGAACCAACAAGAAATCCACCATAAATAAGTGATCAATTTAATAAATAAATAAAGAGATGATAACCACGTTGCATTGACTGATCAAATTTACTCATAACTTGTTATGTAATTAAGCACCCAGCCAAAACAAAGTTAGAAGGGATGATGGCCATTAAAATCTATACAGCAAGAGCATTGAACTTGTGCACCATCTGTCATGGGTATGAGGTCTTTGACATGATAACTTCCAAGAGTAATATGCCATAAATGTTGAGATGGGAGTTGATATTTGAAATTGTAAAAACTAGTTACGTTGTGATTGCGACTGTTGAATTATAGGCCATCTAGTAGGTCATAAGTTCTAGCATGTCATTTATCTTTTTAGTTCATTAGAATGACTACAAATGTTGATTTCTTGGACATGCAATTATATAATGGAATTCTGAGTAAAGCACTAGCGTGGTATTTGTGGTTAGTTATTGTAACAAAATCCCATAGCATTATAATATAAGAGTAAATATATGAATGTTTAACCTTGGGTGTCGTTATGACCATGTTTGTAATGTGCTGTCCTTAGTTAAATTTGATCTTATCAATCTGTGTTTAATCTCCCTCAAGGACTCGTCATTCTATATTCAATGGTGTATAGATAAGTGGATTGTTGAATTAGTCCTGTATATGTAATGCTAGACTTTGGTATATATTTACCCCTTATGTTTTATTGTGTATCTCAAATCCCAAATTGTTATTTACTCTCAATTATTATGTTTTGTATGCCTTTATTCTTTTTTTTTTTTTTGTTTTTTTGTACCAATGGTTATTAATTTGTCAATAATAATTGAGAATGTCTTTCTAATTGTGCAGGATTCTAACTCAAATGGTTTTGGATAATTAAATCTTAAGCATAAGTGATTCGATAACTGAAGATTTTTGAAAAGTATTCAAGTTAGAAGATTACTCAAGCATGGATTGATGACTGCCTTGAAAGTTACAAGGAATATTATTGTATTTGAAGACAATGAAATGGAAGATTAATCAAGTTTGGATTGATGATTGGAGGAGTGAAAGTCTTTTTGTATTTTGAAGGGAATGAAAATAGGACTATTTAGAATTTTGTGAAAGGAAATGTTTAAATACATACATTTTACCACCTTTTATTTTGTTATGTTCTCTCATACACTAATAAGATACTGTATTCTTCGACATTTTTACTCATTCAATTGTATAAAACCAATACTAATGAAAAGTATTTTCTCTTCAAATAATGCTTGTAAACAATTTTTTTGTGAACTTGTATTGTGGTGGTTAATTGGGTAGGGTAAATTAATTTCTTTCAAGAGTATTTTGTCTTGAATCATGCCCATTGAGTGAAGTGAGTGTAATATTTGCAATGTCAAATCAATTCACTAGCCTTATTCTTTATGTATGACTTTAATGCTATGGTGTTTTCATTGTTATAATAGTGTTTTTATTATAGTTTTTTTTTAATTTTTAAAATGAACGAGCACCTTATTCCATTGAATCCATCACCATAGGATAATTTGCAGCATATTCATTTACAACACAAACTAGCTTTAATCCCTAGAACCCCTATTCAATACAATCCATTTTGAATATAACTAAGCATATAACCAGGCATAACAAACAACCCTGTTAAAAGCATTTTACAGGCAACACATACCATTGAAAAACTTTTTCCTATTTATTTGGATAAAGGAGAAATTTTATTTTAAAAAAAAAAAATTACAATGACATCCAAATTCCTAACACCAAAACAAAATCAACCCTTGAAACACAAACCAACCTACTAAGTACTAACTTCCACAAATACCACCAACCTTCTAATAAACCAAAAACATTACAATTCCAAATTAAGAAAAATATTCCAAACCACAAAAATACATCACAATATCACATTAGAACCAATGTTCAAAGCTCACAGCAAACCCACAACTGAATATAACAATTACAATATTCGATTCAAAACTTTGACATAAATCTTTGCTATTAGATGATAGTTGATTCTACACGCACATTAGTTAGTAGCCATTTCTTCAAACACTGTTAATGTAAATAAATTCAAAAGAAAGTCAACGGATAAATAATTATTTGAAAAAAAAAAAAACTAAGGAATCAAATCTTGAAGGAGAGAGTACCCCACCCAGCTATTTCACTCTCAAAGAGCCGTCATCGTATGCGATTCGTCAAAGGGTTTTGAAATGCAGCCTTGGAGCTTGCGGTGTTTCTCTTCAAAGAGCCTTTGACTCACAGTGTTGCTTCTTTCACATCATCTCGTAGAAAAATCCGAGATTGAGAAAACTAATCTAGAGTTTTGAGAGAAAACCTCTCTCTATAGAGACAAATTTGGTCACTAATTAGTGTGAGCTTTTGGATTTCAAATTTATTTGTGTTGGCTGTTTAAAGTTTAAGCCTTAAATTTATTTCAAGTTTTGAATCTTGCTGTTTTAAATTTATTTATGTTTTTCCACTTAATTCTTTTTAACTAGAGTTAAATTTAGGTGGTTAAATCTAACATGAGTTTGGTTTTTACTTTGCCATTTAGGAAGCTGAGTCAGCATTATTTTAAACAGTTTTCCTTTTATTATTGGTTGGGACTACATGGGAGGACCAACTCAACTGTCCTCCCGAAGGTGCTAATAATTTCTCCACCTACAGGTGCCAAGTACTCATTTTGTCTCGTCCTACTCAATTTTTTGTTTTATAACTTATAAAATTTATCATTTTTTTTTATAATTTATAAAAATTTGATTTATAAAATATGTCATACCTTAAATGTTGGGCAAGTTTTAACATCAATTATTGTGATTTAGGACTAGTGGAAGTGTACTCACATTAACAAGAAAATAAAACATCCACATTAGAACAATATTTAATGTGGTTCGGCTAACTCCATGCCGACATCCATAGGCAACACCAATCAAAATATCTATTATCACTGATATGGATTACAACAACATTAGTCAATACTCACAAATCACACAAACAACACTCACAAACCTCACCAACATAAACTTACAAACCCAAAGTTTCAACAGACCCAATACCCCATACTCACAAAACAAATAGCTTTCAACACATAACTATGGGTAATTTTTCAATCCCAAAAATCTACCAAACTACTCTTCAAAGAAATCCACCATGTTCTTGTAAGAGTTTTTACCTCCTCCCACGTGGGGGGAATCTTGGGCAAAAGCTATATGAAAAAACCCACTCATGTCCTTCTAAGAGCCTTTTACCTTTCCCTACTAGGGAGGAACTTTGGGTAAAAGCCACCAAGCCCTTTGCAACAATACCTATTTATAAGGTTTCAATTCTATTACTTGTAGGACAAGAAATGCCATTACTTCTTAAATAAAAAATATTTTTTCTTCTATGACAAGGAGAATCCTTGTCTTTCACACCAAGTAAATTCTTTGTCTTTTTCACAAAAACTTTTCCTTCTACATCAAAGAAACCCAAACCAAAATTAATTAGAAATTTGAGGCAATATTCAACATTAAAGATAAGCCTTAAACTAAAACTCAAAAGAAAAAAATCAAAAATCAAGTTCTAATATTTTAAAACCTTATAAAAGCATAACAATACAACAATTCAAGTATTAAAAAATATAAAACCAATTCAAACATAACAATGTAATAATTTAAAATAATAAATAATTTAAATCTGAAATATAAAATCAATAATACACCACCAAAAGATAACCTATAAAAAATATTATAAAATTTAATTTTCTTGAATTATAAATATAAACGGGATGTAGTTCCTAAACCTGCACTTTCCCTAAAGCTGCTTCTGGTTTGGGAAAGGAGTTAACCCCTCTCCCCATCTCATTTGCTATGTGGGATGGGTAAAATCCGCCTCATTATGGACAGAGTGTGGTAGTTACGTGTGGGATAAGTTTAAATTGCCATCCCGAAATTCTTGATTGACTATACCATCTTCATTTGGCTTCTTTTTTACATGGTGGGGAGGGCAAAAAGAAATAGGAAAAATTCACTTCACTCCTCCTCCAACCCCCCTCCCAAAAAAAATGAACAATTAATTGGATTTTCACTTATGTATAGATTTGATGAGTCCTGGAATTTCATGCATATCAAAATGTCACAAGCTTAGGATTAGCTAGGACACACAGCAAGGGGTACCCCTTCTTTCGTGGTTGCCTAAATTGTTCTCTTTTTGATTTCTCTCCCTTATTAGGTAGGCAAATTAATTTTTGTTTACGCGAAAGCTGCTTTGTCTATTGAGCATATGCTCATTCATTGTCCTTTCACAATCTCCATCTAGTACCTCTCAGTTTTGCCCATAAATCTCTCAAAATTTGAATTTCTTAATCCAAGTGATATTGTGAAATATATCATTTCCACTCTTAAGTTTCTGAATGTACTTGAAGATGATGAAAACAAATTTATTTTGTTTTTCTCCATTCCATTAGATAATATTTGGAGGATTCAATATCAAAATTCTCTTGCATGCCTTATCCCTATATATAGTAAAAAAGCTACTGATGATACCAGAATTGTTTTCAAGAGCATCTTGCTGCTTGGTCAACCTTAAAATCCCCATTGGCTACTATATGGTCTACTCCTCCTCCTGATTGAGTTAAAATAAATTTAATGTGGCTATTAAAGCCCCACTCGATATGTAGAAATGATATTAGGGGAGAGAATTTTTTACCATTCCTCCTTGATGCCACCCTTTGACCTACTTGATGTTGATGTTCTTGTTGCTATTCAAACTTTGACCCACTATAACCTTACCAATGTCCAATTTGAAGGAGATAATAAAATTAATGATTGAGGCTCTTCAACACTCTCCCCTCTTACCCAATGGAATTCCCCAACCTCTTCTTCTTGCCTTCTATTTCTTTGAATTTAAGATCTTTGTCTTGTGGGCAGATCTTGTAAATTTTTTGCTCATAACTTGGCCCGCTGGGCTTCTCGTTATAATTGAAATGGGCCAGAGATGGGTCTAGGCCCTCTATCTACTCTTTTGTCTAATATATAATCTTTTAATTTTAAAAAATAAATTCTAAAGCTTCTTTATGTTCTATATAAATGATAATGCACGTGTAATTTTCAATTTGTTGTTTATTTATGAGTGAGGACTGTTACTAGCAGTCTAGCTCTCATAGAGATTTGTTCATAATAATAATAATAATAATAATAATAATAGGTGAAATAGAGAGAAATTCAAAATAGAATTTCAAATTAGAATTCCAATTTTGCGCCACGTGTCTTAAATTATTTATTCTTAAAAAGTTTTATTTCTTAATTTTAGAATCAAATGTGGGACCACATTTATAAATATTTATCTAAGTGAGTTATTATGTACAAAAACCAAAAAGTTTAGAATAAATGAATCGTAAAAAAAAAAAAGTGTTTTGCACTTTATACCTAATAATGGACAATTTACATTTTATACCTAATACTATCTTTACAAATTTTTTTAAAGTGTTAACAAAATATAAAAATGACTATTAATAGTATTTGAATTATATATATATATATATAAGAATTACATTATGCATCTTATTGTATATCTTTAAGTGTATCCATGCATATGCATAGGATTACAAGCTAGTTTAAGACTAAAGACAAAAGAAAGGAATAATGGGGTCAGGTTGGAAAACACAAATCTACAAAACTATAATGCATGAAATGGCTTCACTTTCTAAAAAATTTATCTACTTTACCTCCTCAACTAATCTAATCACGATTCTTCTTAAAAATTAAAAAAATTAAAAAAAAAAATCTAATCGTGATATTTTCTTGAGTTTCTTTTCAAACTTTAAAAAATTGGTAACAGGCTTGAATTCGACTACCCTTCCCTATGATATATATAAATTATGATATCCAGTTTTTTTTTCAAAAGCCCTTCCTTAACCTTATAGTTTTAGAAAACACTTAACTAAAGAACCAGACCTGGATCAGTTCACCAAACCCAACGGCCTTGTCCCTTAACTAAACCTTGCACTATTCATATTATTTGACTAAATATTTCATAACTATTAAGTTGGCGAGTTGTGAATAATAGATGATAAAGTGATACTAACAGTGGACCCAACTCATCTTTTTTTTTTTTGGGAAAAAAATATTATATTTATAGCATTACTTATTAAAATGAAATGCCTTCACTTTCAAGAACTGTTCTTTGTATTTACTTTACCTCCTTCAATAATCAAGACATTTTCTTGGGTTTTTTTTTTTCAAACTCTGAAAAACTGGTGTCAAGCTTGAATTTGACTACCCTTTCCTATGATTTTTTTTTTTTAAAAAAAAAAAAGATTTCAAAAGCCCTTCCTTAACTAGACCTTGCACTTTTTATTTTATTTCACTAAAGTTTTTTTTTTTATAAAATATTTTACAACTATCAAGTTAGTGAGTTATAAAAAATAGATAATAAAGTGATGTTAGCAATGAATCCAACTCAACTATTATAAAAAAAATATAAATATTATGTTTGTAGCACCACTTATTATAAAGTTTCATTTTTATTAATTTGAAAAGACATTCCAAAATGCTCACAAAAGTTTACAAGATTTTTTATATTTTATTTTTAAAACTCACCTTGTGTGTTTGGAGGCGTTTTTTCAGAAATAGCAAAAAAATTCAAACTATATCATTAGTAAGCAAAGGTTTGAAACAAATTTGGTTTCTAACAAATCGAGTCCAATAGACTCGATTTTGGGCTTATAAATCAAGTACATTGTCTCGATTTCTCCATCGCGGCACTGGCTGCGCTGGACAAGGAGTCCACGTAGGCACAAAAATCGAGTTTAATGAACTCGATTTTTGGTCAAACAAATCGAGTTCAATGAACTCGATTTCCAATTTCCACATATGGTCACGGGCGCGCACGTGAGCACTTTAAAGTAAATCGAGTCTACTGGACTCGATTTTTGGTCCCCATAGTTTTTCGGGCACGTGGACGTAACTCGAGTAAAGGAGACTCGATTTATTTGCTTCTAAAAATCGAGTCTCTTGAACTCGATTTCTGGGAATGGTCCCCAACCCATCCACGTGTCATGTGGGTCCCAACTGAGACCTTTTTTCCCCCCTTACCAGCTCACACCCTCTCTTATGCTCTCATTTCTCTTCTGCTCTCACAGCAGCACCACTCACACAACCCTCATCACTCACACAACTTACTTCATCACTCACACAACAATCACACTCAACTTTCATCAACTCTCAGGTAATGTTTTTTACAATATTGATAATATTTTTTGTTAGTTAAATATAGTGGTTATTTGCTAGGTTATTTTTTTAAGAAACAATTAGAACATATTAGGAAAATTTTTGTTTTTTTGTTTGTTAGTGTAAATATTGTGATTAATTTATTTGTTAGTATATTGTGGGTAGTTTGTTAGTATATTGTGATTATTTGTTAGTTTTTTTTAATTATTATTATGATTAATTATTGGAAATACTTAGTACTAAATATTGTGATTAATGTTATTACAACATATTTGGAATTTTTTTTTTGTTAGTGTAAATATTGTGATTAAATTATTTGCTAAGTTTTTTTTAGGAAATTAATATTGGGAATTTTTAGTACCAAATATTGTGATTAATTATGTTATTACAACATATTGGGAATATTTGCTTATTTTTTGTTAGTGTAAATATTGTGATTAAATTATTTTCTAGGTTTTTTAAAAAAATTAATATTGTGATTAATTATTGTGATTATTTAGTATTGGGGAAATATTTAGTACCAAATATTGTGATTATGCTAGGTTTTTTTAAAAAATTAATATTGGGAATATTTAGTACTAAATATTGTGATCAATTGTTAGGAATATTTAGTACTTTTAGGTTTTTGTCATTGGTATGAAATGGATTATGAGTTTGATACCTAAGACACCCATTACAGTCTTTTTAGTATAAATTATTTCAAGATATAGTTGTTTCAGATTTGTAACAAAGATTTCAATGGGTAACTAGTTGTTATAATATTTTTGTTCATCATATCTTATTTGAATGGGTTTTGAAAGTCATGCCTCTAGAATGATTTGGATGTGAGTATATGCAAATTTGGTTGAGGTTAGTATTGTTGGCATGTCATACCCAAAGTTTTGTGATTGATGTTGATTGAGAGTTATAAATTTGTCACTAACACAATTGCACTTGATGATCTATAGGTTGATAATGATCTATATAAATATATACTACGGTGGATCCCTTAGCAATGGCAACCCTTATGACGGATTTCCATTTCAAGGTCCGGGTATCCAGTGCTGTTATATGATGATACGCCATAAGTTAAAGACCTTGAGTGATTTGAAGATAAAAATTATGGAAGAGCTGCAACTGAACCCTGCTTTGCATGACATACATATTACTTTCCGTTCTCCACATGAAGTCCTCAATCAATGCATTAATTACAGAAATATGGCGATTACAGAAGACAAACATGTGAAGTTCATGTTTCACAAGATGCGTCAATGGGAACAAGTAGCAAATTTTGAGTTGTACGTCAGTTTGGAGCCGCGTGCAGAAGTCGGCGCAGAGGATATTGTATAAACAACTACATCTTTACAGTTTGCAGTCCTAGATGATTAATGCACCACGTTGGGAGGCTATACACCCCCTTTTCAAGAGACACCAAGAACAGTTGAGAGCGAACCTGACAATAGATATGAAGATCCATTTTGCACACATCGAGGTGAATCTTCTACACTTCCAGTAGTTGAAGATGAAGACGAACACTGTGTTGGGGAAGATCTTGACGATAGAGATGAGTACGAAGAGAGGATTGAGCGAGGTGACTTTAATAGGGGTGTTGATGACCATGAAATTACTCTCAATCCTAATGTTGATGATATGGATAAATGTGATGAAGATGATGCAAACCCTACTGTTAGAGTTCAGCATGTTACAAATGCAACCCCCGTTTATGAACCTCCCGCCTTATCATTTTATGAAAATACTTGGGAAAATATGGTTGATCCTGAAGTTGGTGAGCAAGCATTTGCTTCTTCTTGGAATGCGGACATGAATTTTTGTACGGGGTTGATTTTTGCGAATAAAGAAGCGGTGAAACGTGCATTAACAATTTATGCCGCAAAGCATAACAAAAACTTTCTGACTAGCAGGTCGACCAAAAGTAGACTGTATGTGAAATGCATGGATGGGTCATGCAAGTGGTACGTTGGAGCAGTCATGAAGCCTAAACAGGAAACATGGATGGTCACATCTTATGGGGGTCCTCACAGTTGTATGACTCTTGGCATGGTTCTTAATGGTAGAATGATGGATTGTAATTTTCTTGCAGTAGAATTTGTTCCAACGTTGCGAGAAAATCACACGGCAACAATTCAACACCTTAGAGATTACATCAAAGGGAAGTATTATGAACATAAGCTTTCTTACTATAAGATATGGGATGCGAAACAAAGGGCTATTGCAAAGATATTCGGCGATTGGGAAGAGTCTTACGAAAGGCTGAAAAAGTTGTTGTTGGCATACTTGGATCAAGAAGCTGGCACCCGGTACTGGTATCTCACTGAACCGAGGGAGGAAGGTGTTACAATATTACGATATGTATTTTGGACTTTCGCTCCTTGCATTGAAGGATTCAGACATTGTAAGCCAGTAATCAGTATTGATGGGACCCATTTGTATGGTAAATATCGAGGGGTGTTGATGATTGCAATGGCCACCGATGCCAATAACAAGGTTTTGCCTCTCGCCTTTGCTGTTGTGGACAAAGAGTCAGGGCCTAGTTGGAGGTGGTTTTTAGATTGCGTCAGGTTTGCACTGGGGGATGTGATAGCAAATAAGGACATATGCATAATTTCTGATCGACATAAGGGTATTCGAAACGCAATTGCAAACTGGCCTAAAGATGATCATGGACGAGTACAAGTATACCACAGATATTGCCTTCGACATGTTGCTAGCAACTTCAACACGCATTTTCAGGACGCCACTTTAAAGTCATTGGCCTTGAAAGCGGGGTATGCTACTCAGGAAGCTAAATTTGAGTTGTACATGCAACCTATCAAGGAAGCCGAGATCGAGGCCCTTAGGAAGAAATCAGCCACTGAACAACAGGTAAGTGAACCTGACCCATCCATCATGCCATACACATATCTAATGAAAGAGGATATAGAGAAGTGGACCCAGCTACGTGATGGTGGATACCGTTATGGGGCTATGACAACCAATGTCTCGGAGTGCTTCAATGGAGTACTTAAAGGTGCTCGTGGCCTGCCCATTGCTGCACTGGTTGAATTCACTTGTCGCAAACTTGTCGCGTATTTCCATGATTGACACAAAAAAATTACTCATGATCTCTTGGAGGGCAAGGTGTGGAGTAAATGTGCCTTACAAATCTTTGATGCAAATCTGAAAAAATCTAAAACACACCAAGTAAGGCCGTTTAATAATGTCCATGGTATATATCAAGCAACGACTGCGTACAACATCCATAGCTTTGGAGGGGGACAACATAGTCATGAAATAAACATATTGGCCAGAACATGTGGTTGTGGAAAGTGGCAAAATCGAAAGATCCCTTGTTCACATGCGATTACAGTTCTTCAGTACTTGGGGCAGGATGCAAGTGCATATATTGACCCATGCTATAGTTTGGAGAACGCCATTCGCACCTACTCACACCAATTTGTGGTGCCAAAGTCAGAGTCATTGTGGAGGGATGTGGAAGGTCCAAAGTGGGTGCCTGACCCAGACCTGTTGCGGGCCAAAGGTCGACCTGTGAAGTCTAGGATACGGAATGAGATGGATGGGGTCCAGCGAAAACCGGGAAGCCGAAGGCCAAATTCTGACTTGAGGGAGATTCAACAAAAGCAGAGCTGTGGACTGTGTCATCAACATGGGCATAACCGTAGAAGATGTCCGCTTTCCCGTGGGGCTTCGACAAGCAATACTGACCCAACCTAGGTAAGTGATGCTTTTATATAAAATTTCATGTGTGTATCAATTATCCAAGTTACGTAGATTAGTACCGTTGTTTTGGCTGTTGGTATCTAACGACAATATTTCAATTTTTCTCAGGTATGCAGATACTCAATTTTGGAATGCCATTGTAGATGTAAATTGTGGTTCTCTTTATTGTGTATTTGAACTTATTACTGGGTTGTATCGGCACAATTATTATTTTTTTTTATCACTGAATGCACTTGTAATCGAAGTATTCTGCATCCGATGTACTTGTTTCTATATTGTGATATTATGAATGGTTAATTTTATCTTTCAATTAGTTGTTAATTATTTCTATTAGCTGTTATACTCATCTGTGTTGGTGCTTCTTGTTGAGACTATAAGAAAAAAAAGGAAAAAAAATAAGAAAAAAAACCGGAAAAAAAAAGTAAGCAAAAAAACGGAACAAAAAGTAAGAAAAAAAAAGGAAAAAAAAAAGGTAAGAAAAAAAAAAGGAAAAAAAAAAGGTAAGAAAAAAAATGGGAAAAAAAAAGGTAAGAAAAAAAAGTAAGCAAAAGTAATACTGAAAAAAAAAAAAAATTTGTGTGACCTCTCTGCCTGACCTCTCTGCTTGGAAACTCGAATTTGGGGAAGTCGAGTACTCACTGTAGAACTCGAGTCCATAGGACTCGATTTGTAGGGTTTTTTTTTTTTTTTGGGTGATTTCCTGTGCCCTAACTGAATCCACGTGTCAACCTCACAAAAAATAATTGCCCCATTCAGTCCTCACTATTACCCTCATGATTTTATTAAAGAATAACTTGTCCAAAAGGCCGTGTTAAAAAGTGAGTTTTTGATGTGCCAAATGCTAATTTTTTTTTAAAGTGCTGATGCTAGTGCTTTACTGCCTTTAGCATGAACCATGACACCTTTTGTTTTGCACTTAAATGAATATACCGTTTAACCTTCAACTATAACTTCTAGTTGAGTCTTCTTTCCTAATCAAAATCAAGAGATCATAGATGACGAAGGGTAGTGCTGAAAAGCCACTAGCTCAAGGCTCACGTTTTTACCTAAGATCGTGCCCTCTACATCCAGCTACTCACCCCAGCTATACCACCAGCTATGCCATGGTATTAAAGACTGGAATATAAAGAAGCAAAACTTCATAAAATGAGTGTAGCAAAAAACAAGAACTCAGATGAGTGGAAACTATAGATACTTTTTTTTTTTAGTGGAAACTAGAGATACTTAAAAACATAAGTTGATGCTGGAAAGTATGTCACTTAACAAAAACTTAAGACAAAATCACAGAATTAATTTCTTGGAGTAAATCAAGGGATTGAAAGAATCAATTATGTTGATATGAAATTCAAATTCAAAATACATGTAATAACTTGATAATTGACCTAATTTCAAATAATATGGAAGATTTACAAAGTGACAGATTACATATCAAAAGCAATCAAATTATATAGCCAAAATGGATAGATGATACATAGCTACACTATTGTTGCTTATAGTAGCCACTTTGGTGAGGAGGAGGGTATGGAGCTGGGATGGTGTAAGGAGGCCGAGGATGAGATCCAGATTGTTGTGCATGGGCATTGTAGTATGGATCTTGCCACCCTGGATAAGCAGGTTGGCCATACTCATGGCTTGCATGTGACTGGTGCTGTTGGGCCTGAGGATGTGGATATGGAACAGAAGTAGGTGGAACATGGTAAGGAGAAGGCACCTGTGGCGAGCTATAAGTGGGAGGTGGGGGACCATACCCAGGCATTGTAGGCTGCTCTGGTGGCTGATAGTAAGGTGCTTGTGGCCAAGGATCTGCTTGCCAGAAACATTGGATCTTTGATTCTGATGTCCTACTGAAGGGTGTTGTAAGCACTTGCGTTTTTATTATCCTGGAAATTGAGCCCTGCCATTTGTCTTTGCGCATCTTCAGTCATTTCCCGGCACTGGATGTTTCTGGTCATGACAAAATCGCTGCATTGCTGCTTTACATTTGTGATTGCATCCTGTTGAAAAAAGACAGCTCATATATCCACTCTTTTTTATGTCAATTCTATTGAAAAAAGAAAATCTTGCAAACACATGATGTGTATACAAGTTACAAACATTCCTAAAGAATTAGGAAGAGAGTCCAACAAAAAATAATGCTCTAAAAGAAATAGTCTATATAATCTATAATGGAATGCTCATCCCTAGTTCCAAGACTAAAGAACTACTCATACAACACTCTGACTCTCAAAAAAGAACATTTCAACTCCATAACTGGAATCTCCACACCAATTTAAAAGTGGAAGGAATTCCTCCCTCTCACTCCACACCAAATGCATTACCATGATTACCAATACAAATATGCCACCCAGGAAGTACATACACATCTCCCTAAAAAAAAAAACTAAAAAACTTAAA
The DNA here is from genome assembly GCF_040712315.1 of Castanea sativa. NCBI lineage: Eukaryota > Viridiplantae > Streptophyta > Magnoliopsida > Fagales > Fagaceae > Castanea > Castanea sativa. Next base: position 32,851,609 of record NC_134016.1, on the reverse strand, counting down.
TTTATGGTGCAAACAAAATAACCAGTCGCTTCTACCAAAGTTCACAAATTCAATAATGAAAAAATCACGTACACATGCTCACAAGGAGAGATCTATGCACATCAATAATATTAAATCTCACCCACAGCTACAAAGAGGAGCAAGCGTATAGTTGAACAATAACTTTATTAAATAAATACTTGCACCACACAGTCTAACCAAACAATTCTAACCTGTAGAGTAACATAAAATTTCAGTCCCTCATTGATGTTCTCCTTAATCTCTCGGAACTTTGCTATGGCAGCGGGAGGTGCTTGTAACATTTCTCACGAGATGCTGGAACAAATAGAAGGCAAAAGATCAACACATAACCTTTTTTTTATATAAATAAAAAAAAAACTATTTTTGAGTTGTAAAATGCAGCCTGTAAGCATCGCTGAAATAATATTAGCATTTGAAAAAAGCAGGACCATTAGAGGGAATGTATGATAATAGAATCTGATTATGTGATGTCCTTTGACCAGTAGAATCTGAACTTCAAAGAAACATGAATATGATAGATTATTACATAATGGACAAGCACAAACACAGACCCACCAAAACAAGAAAGCCCAGGTTCAGGTATATTGATAGAGATGGGTACAGAAAGAACAAGGTCAGAATCCTAGTGGCATATTACAAGTTCATCTAAAATAGTTGAGAGATAGGTGGACCTAAACTATTTCATAAAGATGGTACATGTCACAGTTTTCAGGTGATCTGAACTACTAAGTTATGTTCAAGTCAACTGGGATTCCATGTTCTGATGAGGTTATCACTTTGAATCCAACATCACCGATTAAATTTTCAAAACTCATCTCTCAAATGTAGGCCTCAATATGGCATCTCAGTAAATTTTTCGATAAGTGACATCCTCAATAAACTGCAGAAGCCAACAAAAGCTGACATGCCAGAGCAACATGGTGTAAATGAAAAAATTTGAGCCATTCATTAGACTCTAAAAAGTACAGCAAGAATGTAGATTTGTTACACATTAATGATACATCAATGCCAGAAAATTGAATGAATGCTCAAAAAATCTATATGACAAACAGATAATTGGCATATAAATATTATAATCCAAAAACCACTTCAACCAACCTTTATAATCTTCAAGATTAAAGATGGTTGAAAAATCATCATTCTGAGCCTGAAAGAAATGTCAAACAATAATTTGAGGATCATGAAATGCCTCTTAAAATCTCTCCTTTTTTTAACTGAGAAGATATTAGAGACTAACAATTATATGAATAAAGATATCAAATTTGGTTCATTACATATTCTCCAGTCAAAACCAATTTCATTTGGCAAAACATCACATTCAGTAAAAGAAAAAACAAAGCTGATATTCAAAGAAAAAAAAATGCAATAAAACAAAGAATTAAACCTGGATTTGCAGCAACAGTTGTTCTTGTGCCTCAATATTGTGGGCAATATCTTCACTAATTGCGACAATATTTTGATATCTCCTTCCTGAAAAGATCCTCATAGGACCCAGTGGATGTCATCAACTTTGGTAGTATATCATCCTGAAGCCATATATAGAGCACAAAAACAACCAATTATATCATAATGTATCACAGCAATACTTTTGATTACTAGAAGCATAAAAAATTAAAAAAAAAGTACGAATGAACACATACTGATCATGATACAATTTTATAGCCAGCCTGATATGTAGAAACCAAAAAACCAACCAATTGATTACTTGCTTGCACAGAAATTGCCCAAAGGAAAATAAGTGCAAAACGAGGATAATATAGAAAAGAAAGCTCTGCAATACAACAAATGTGCCTATCACAAATGGTCAGCAGTTTGTACTTAGTGAATTCTTATTAGCAATAATAAAAAGGGCATCCCTAAAAATGATGAGAAGTAAGCTCTACAAAATTTATTAGTGTGAGAAAGGAGAAAGAAATTCCAGTAAATCTATTTGCGTCCCATTTCTTAGATACCAACTTCTCAGAAACTTAGAACATAAAGTGTAGTACTTGTACAGTAGGAAAATGGATACTTTTTATTTTTGGTTGGGGGGGGGGGGTGGATTGCTAGGTGAAGGTTCAAATGGATGACACCCCCAACATTTGAACTGAGGCATTCCCCATAGTGGAAAGCCAAACATGCCTTGCACTGGTGTCAATTATGGTTGCTGATAATTTGAAACTATCCTTGCAGCACTGCTCTAAAAGGGCAGTAAGCTAAAATCACAGTACTATCATTCCAAAATCACTTGAAGAACTATATGCAGAGGTTAAAAATGATGATAAAAATGGCCAATTCCAATACAACCAGGATCCTTTATTGCATACTGAACAATTTAAACTTTAACAATGCATGGGTTTTTTAGAACCAGAAAAAAAAAAATCGATTTGCTCAATTTAAGAGATTAGTACTGACCGTGTAACTGTTATAAGTGTTCCACCCTTGTGCAGATACGATGCCTTGAGAAGGGGAAAAAGGAACAGATGGGTAACACTGCAGATCCTGCCAATGTGGGCCAGATACATATGGCATTCTTGGTAATGACCATGCAGGAAATCCACCTACATAAGGTAGACCTGATGAAGGTACAACTGTTGGGGCCATAGATCCAAAAGCAACATGTCCAGGTACTGGTAGAACAGGGCCAAGCGATGCAGGTTGTGGATGATGAAACTTGCATGCAACTCCAAACTTACATGATCCAGTTCGCATGTAATAAGGACATGATTTTTCTTCCTGGAAATAAATAAAAATAAAATAAGAATGAAACATAAAGCTTGTAGGCTTGTAGCCTATTCTTTACAGTTATCACCAAAAAAAATGACAGAAAATTTCAGTAAAATCACAGGGTTAAGTAAGGACCTGACGCATTGGGAGACCTAAAATGTTGAATGAGACTGGTCCAGCAAACTATCCACATCCTATAATCTTTGCCACTTTCATAAACAAAATAATCTTCTTCCCAACATCTAAATCTAGGTATTCTGGACATCACTCTTCTCATTTAGGAGGCCAGAATTAGCATATTCTGGAGCAACATAACTGACACACAATCAAAGCAGGGGAAGAAAAAGGATAGTTAAATACCAATCGGTTAAAGTAATATTTTCTTGTACATATCCTAAATCTAGGAAACTAAAACAATGAAAAAGAAGAGCAAATAAATCAAAGTTTTATCTGCATTGAAATGTAGGCATCTAAAGCGACAATCACAACTAACAAGGCAGATATATACAAACAAAAAACAGAATATTATTGCTTCTCCAAAAGCAGTCCAAGATAAACATGGGAGAATTAAGCAAACTAATAATGCAACAATTGAAACATAAAAATCATATCAACTTCAAGACCTTCAAAAGATTAAGTGACTATAAAATAATCAAAAGGGTTTATAACAATATCACACAAGTTCAATGGAAAAAGAAGAAGAAAAAAACAAGAACAGCATCAAATTTATTAAAAGTAAATTCACCATTAGTTCCCCTCGAACTCCAGCCTCTTCAATAGCTTCCCTTACTGCTGCCTCCTCAACAATTTCATCATTCTCCCAACCACCCTATAGAAGGAAAAGAACAATTCATGAAAACAATTGTATAATTATCACCTCCCACTATCTAAATGATGGTAGGGAAAGAAAATAACAGAAATTTATAAAAACCACACCAAATAGAATTTCCCAAGTAAATCATAAACTAGCTAATTTGCACTACATTCAAAAAAGACTTACCAATAAAAACTGCAAATAAATATCTCATGTTGCTTCCCAAAAAAGAATTCAAACTTTTGAATTCAATGAAGGAATTCCGAAATTCTTATTACTTGTCAAAAACACACATGTCATCAGTTAGGGATCATCAATGATCAATCAGATATGCACCAGTATAAATCTTGATATTGGTTTAATTTAAATTGCATTGCTACATATTGAGATTTGGTTCAAGATCAGTTAGTTCACTTAGAATAAAAGCTTCCTGCCCAATACCTTCCAAAATATAGTTCTACAGCACAATATGACAGAAGCTAGAGTATTGACATATGTTGACATATCAACTGCCACAGGCCTCCATGCATTAGGCCAATAGTTAAGTTGGCCTGGCAACTGTGAACCATCTACAAAACTACCACAATTTCCATTCCTCTACTCATGTACTTGGGTGTCTTCGCCTGAATGCCTTCTAATATGGTTTATTTATTATTAAATAGAACTTGCATATTTGCCAAGCATAATAGAATCCATGCATGGCTGATCATAAATCTCCACATCCTTCTCCTGTTTAACTGACATTGCTCACTTCCAGTATACCATCTTCATGAAGGCAATGGACCATGACCTAATCCTGGTAAGGTCCTTTGCCTCCTACAAAACTGACTGGAAAATTCCTTGAAATTTTTCATAGGCAATTCACCCAGTCAGAACAAACCAGAATATTTGCTAAACTGAAATTTACAAGTACTGAATAGGATATACCTTTTTCAGTTCTAGTCCACCTTTATACCCTAAAATTCTAAGGTCATAAGATTGCTCCCAAGAGGTTAGTGATAATTATGGGGTAATTGTACTCTTAAAAATTGATATAGTGCCAAACAAACAATCTTATCAACCTCCAAGTAAATATTGCACTATCAACCATCCCTATTAACTTTTGGTCCTAAAATAAGTTCAAAGCATTACAAAATTCAACTTGACACATGATTTTGGGAGTGAATAGTAAAATTTAGGTGTCACCAATAAGCTATGGAGGGAACAAATGAAATTGATGTCTTCCTGCAAATGGAACAACCTTCTATAATATTAAAGCTTCAGCTTATTATGGGGACTGCAAGTGTAATCTAATAATGCATAAAACCTAAATATGCAGGGACTCCACTCACACTTCCCAAGAAACACATAATATTATCCATGTAATTTAACCAGCAAATAGAACTGCCATAATCCATACAGAATAAAGTTTTGACAGGGGACATATAATCAAGAACTGGACTAACCAAGCAGCTAAAAAAAAACATAAGGAAAATGGAATACACCTGTAATAAACGTGGGCTCAGTTAGCTTCAGTGCACCAAACATAATAGGAATCTTTTGCCGATACCCCTAATGTTACAACCAATAATATAAGTCCCAACTGAAAAAATATATATATTATGATAAAACTTTCTTCTTCTTTTTTAGTCAGAGTTACAAATTTTATTTTTTAAGAAGAAGATAACTATTTTATTAGAAAGAGGAAATCAATACTTACAACCAGTCTGCATTGAATTCCTAAAATAAGTTACACTTTAAAGTTTAAATACACAACAAAATCTACAAAAGGAAGTGAAATAAACACTGCCAAAACCTGCAGCCCACTGACACAATGATTGCCAAAAACAAAAATCTCACAAAGTAGATGACTCCACATCAATGAATATGTGATTGAACCTGTTTCCATATGGTCCACGTGCAATATACCAAGCAAGATTTTCAAAAGGCACACAAAAGGAACTGTATGAAGGTCAAGTACATTTACATGAATCTGAAAATACTAAATTCATGGACAAAGTTGGCTCAAAATTAAAAAATAACCTTGTAGGACCCAACATATCCCGCTTTCACCAAAATCTCTGATAGATCATAATACTTGTCCACTTCCTGACACAATAACACCAGACACCATAAGTCCATAAGTTTACTATAAACTCCAATTTTAATGAATCACATTACTAACACACACACAAATAATAATTAAGAACTAAGCCTTACTTGCAAACAGATTATATACATGCTGAATTGAACACCATTTGTAGGCAAATGGGGTGCTGACCCTATGGCACTTGACGCTTACGCTGTCTTGTATAATGTCTGGTATGTAGGGGAAGGGGTACTGCATCTCCTTCGTCAAGCTCCTTGCATTGCTGCAAAGACGAAGTTACAAAGAAACAAAGGATGAAATCAATTTTAATACCAACCATAACAGCAGTCACGAACGTATTCAAAGCTAGTAAATGACCAATCATACCATGGGGCCAGCCTTGTGTCCTGCTTTGTGACCACTTGTCCCACAAGGAGGTGCTTTTCTTGTGCGTTTAGGCCGACCTTGTGGGGGTGAGTGTAACCCAACTACTTGCTCATTCTCGACATGCATAGCTGGCTGATTTGCTTGACTCCCAACAACTGAAGATACTACAACGGCGGGGGAGGATGGTGTAGCGGACGAAATGTGAGTGAGGCTCATAGTCGTAGGAGCTGTATGTAGTCTAGGAGTGGGCATGAATGACATGGAGTCATTATGGGGTGATACATGATGTATATGACCAATGCTGTATGAGGGAGATTGAGTGTGCATGACAGGAGGGGCGTCATTGAAATCAATGCCGAGATCAAACGATGGTGGAGTAAGGGATAGATGAGCGGGGTCAGAAAATGTACATAGCGTGGGTGAAGGGATCTCGGGGTGAAATGATGCACGTGCAGTGGGTACAGGGATCTGTAGGTCAGGAAATGCAGGAGTAGTACGAGGAGGGATCTCTGGGGAAGGAGATGCATGTGGGGGTGGAGGGAACTCTATGGCAGGTGATGCATGTAGGGGTGGAGGGAACTCTGGGGCAGGAGAAGCATGTGGGGGTGGAGGGGGTTGATTTTGCCGTTTATGGGGTGCAGCACACTGGCCATGGCTATGGCTGGTAGGAGTTGAGCTCGTGCTTGGTTGTCCATTATGTTCTGGCAGTTCTGGATTTGCTGTATCGGCATCTTCCAAGGGAAGATAGGCAGCTAGACGGTGAAGGCGATCCATTTCCTTCAGCATAGCTGTAATCAGCTTATGCTCAGGACTATCTACTACATAACGCATCAACATCTGCTTGTGCATGGCGACCTGCAATTTGTGTAATACAATTAGTACACCTAACGCAAAAATGGTAATATGCAACAAAATTTGGAAAGAAAGGTCAAAGTGATTACCGTAATAAGAAGTGAGGCGCTAGTGTGGTCGACAAACCTCCATGTGACTTTACCATACCAGTCAAAGTACGGATGAACACTCGACATAGCACCCTCTAGTCGTGCTCCATGACATAGTTTTTGTGCTCTCGTATTCCATACTTGGATGTGGCTAAAATGTCTGACCCTCCAATCCACTTCAATCTTCCCCCTCAGGTCTATCTTATGAAGGCATCGTCAGTATCAACATCTTCAGGAATTTCTTGCACCATCCCAAACTGACGAAGAACACGATCCGGTGTATGTTTCTCTACTAGCCAGAAACATACAAGCGGCACCCTCGCCGTCCACATGTCCCGTCTTGCTACACAGAACGTAGGCAGGTGGCCTAATTCGGCTTCATATGGTTGCCACACCACCTGTTGTAGTAAAAAAAAAGTGCAACACATTATGCAATGTTCCATTATTTTGAATTGACATAGTTTACAGTTATAACAGTATACACTAAGATAACATTACAAGAAACACAATTTGGATACCTGGTTGGGATACATAGAATCTAGAAGCTGACGGTACCGAACCAAACAGATTTCGGCGGGGCTATTCTTCGTGCTCACGACCCAAACCAACCTACAATGAAGAAAGAGGAAATCAATATCTACCAATTATGCAATGTAATAAAAAAGAAAAAGGATATTTATGCTGATGGAAGCTTAAAAAATCCACATTTTATCGAGTTTTTCCTTGAAATACTACTACTACACTACATATGCATCTGTAGTTGCAGAATAATACTTGAATAATGCTAAGTTCAATTATTTTGTAATTCTAAGTTCAAAAACTTAAGTAGTTGAATAATGCTAAATTCAATGTGTCATATCGTTTAAAATTATGGATCCAAAAAAAATAGAGAGAATCGGCCAAGGAAGAGACTTACTTAATAGACAATGGCGAAGATGGCAATGGTAGGCCATATGCACCATCTGGTGGGAGGTCCATCCTTGGGCACAAAAAAGGGAATCTGGACCATGCCCAATATTGAACGAGTATTAAGGCCCCACCAATTTGACTAGCGTTTTTGTCAGTTGCCCTGCATAACTCTCTGTACAACCATGCAAGGCAAGCGCTCCCCCAACTGTACCGAGGTGGATTGTGAAGGTCCCTTAACATCTGCAACCACATCGTATGCACCCTATCGCCAGACTTGTCAGTGAAAATTGTGTCCCCTAGGAGTGCTAGAATATAACACCGTGCATACTGATGCACAACAACCTCTTCTGCACCATCGGGCAACCCTTGGTCAATTTTTTCAAGTAGCTTCTTGATTTGGATCCTCTATCCTTTAAGCACCACTGAATTAGTAACAATTCCAAGCATTTGCTGACATTCAACAGCCCACCTCAAGGCACAAGTTCCAACAATTGCCTCACCATCGATTGGAATCCCCAACAGAACCTCCACGTCTTGTAATGTGATCGTCATCTCACCATGTGGAAGGTGGAAGGTGTGGGTTTCAGGCCGCCATCACTCAACAAAGGCCGTTATCAAATTATGATCAAGCTCTCTAAATGGGGTCCTATACAGCCCCTCTAATCCAATTCTCTTGACAATGTCGAGGACGCGATCATCCACCATCGGGCTTCGTTTTCGAAACTCCTCATTACGACCACGACATTTCAATACCCCCGGATCCTGCACATGATAAAGCCATGGTGATGAGATGTAATATGTCATTACCTATGTATAAATGATTGTAGCTATTGTTGGGAAAATAGACTATAAGTTCTTCAATTAGAATTTCCATGAGTTTATGACAACTTATTTAACGAAGCGTTTGTAGTCTCCTTATTTTTTTTATACAAAAACTAAAAATACAAAAGCTATATATCAAGATTAAGGTTATGCTCAAGAAGAATTACATCAACAAAATGAGGAGTATAGCCTAAAACGAAAATGATAAAAGGTAGATAATTATTTAGAGACCATTTTGGAAGAACATTACTATTCATTCAAAGCTAGTGATACCATTGACAAACTTAGGATTTTAGAAATGAAAAAAAAAAATCAACATAATGTAAAAGGATAAGAAAAGAATATAGAAATTCAGCAGGTCATTGATTTTAATTTTACCTGGCCTTCCCAAACAGTGGATGATCGATGTTCTGTTAGAAACCTTAACACCGAAGGAACCTTGGGACCAGGACCGAACTCATCATCCACCTCAGCAACAGCAGCCATACTACACAAATTTTAGGGAGGCAAGAGTAATATAAGCCCATGTTCAAGATAAATTGGCAAGGATCTCAATGTATAGCCTAATTTATTGCACAATTCTCCAAATACCACTATGCACACAAGCTCCATAAGAGATAATATTTATGTCAATAAGATAGAATCAAGTGAATAGAAAAACTAGCTAAATAAAACACATCAACTTAAAACTACTAGGTAAGTTCGGGTGACATTGCAAGGAGAAAATTGGCATATAAAGATAATTTTCAAACATATATGTTAGTTAACATTGTTTTCAAACTAATTAGCAAACTAACATCTCAAGGTTTTTAAACTCGATTTCACTGTAGCAACTCGAAACTCAGAAAATTGAGTTCCACGTGAACTCAACTCTTTAACACTCGATTTCCCTAAAACAAAAACAGAACCAAAAGGAGAAAATTGGCATAAGACACCCATTTTCAAACATATACGTTAGTTAACATCGTTTTCAAACTAATTAGCAAACTAACATTTCGAGTTTCTTAGACTCGATTTCACTGTAGCAACTACCAAAACGGTAACACGAAGCATGGGACTTCATCTAAGTTTTTTTCATCGCTCCTTGAAATTTAATTAACAATTGGAGTCTAAAGCTAATTTTGCCACTCTACTTCAAACATCAAAAATCTAAAACATAAACTCATACTTTCGGGTATTTGTTTCGTTTACAATAATGATGCACTAGAGTTCAAAATTGTTGTGTAGTTTAATGATTTAACCATTGGATTCTTATAGACCTTCAAATCTCTATTTTAAATGATCTAATATTAAAACCAAACGAAGAAGGGAGGAAGAAAATTAAAATAAAAAGGTTGCTACCATGTTCAGTAGAAGGTAACCCATGCCTCAAAATGGACTTAATGATTCATATAAGTTAACCATAACTAGATTTGTCATGTGACTTCCATTATGCAATATAATTCATTCACCTAGGTAAAGGGGAAGGCATATATATATGTGGACTCAATGAGAACAAAAAACAAAACTCAGGAAAATCATGTACCCATAAACAAGCCATCAGGGACCCATAAACTTTAGGACATGAACATAAGATTGAGATCATAAGGAATGAAACCAAACAGCAGTAGGCAAAAAACTGTCACTCACTGGATCATGGACTTAATGATCAATGTTTCTATTCTGCCCACAGAAAGGGACCCATCAGAACAAAATTGTCTTGATATCTCTTTGATGCAATTGGTTTTGGGAGCTTTGCATGAATGAAACTTGGTCATGGACATTATTTGCATTCTCAACATCCCACACCTGGAATCTCCCTCACCCTCTAACTTGTCAAGCCTAGCCCAACCCATGTAGCTCTCACTTAGAAACAACAAATCTATATACATATTGTCTACTCAATGTGAAATTATGAAAGACGAAGTAAAATATTGAGTTAACAATTTCCAACCAAATGGCTATATTGTAATTAATTTTGAAATTAAAAAAGAAAAAGAAAAATTAATTAATCTTTCACTAGAGCATAAAAGAACGACCTCACTCACACACTCTACATGTCCAAATTCAAGTACATCTGGTTTCACATAATTATGAATTTAATTTATGTGCAAATTCCTTGCAAATATGGAACTATTTTCATGAACATTTGAAATTCTTATGCAGGAACAAGCTATCAAGAACTAAATCCATTCACTTCTTTGTAACTAACCATACAATAACTAAATTGCCGTTTGGGCAGAGGCTTGCCGCGAAGTTGTTTGCAAAACTTCGCCAGACTGCTGTCTCTCCCGTGCATTTGCAATTCTGACGGGTTGACTCCCACTACCTAAGACTAAGATTTTGCCGGTTAAGTCATACGGGTCCAAAGAGACTCATTAAGGCCAAGGCCCGACCCAATTTAATAATTTTTTTTAAAAAAAAAGTAAGAAGAGGAACGAGAAGAAGAAAGGAGCAGTTAAGTCCAATTTGTTGGCCTAATTTCAGATCCATGCTCAGTTAACAAGCCCAGCCCATAATTCAGGTTCTTGTTACAATTTTCTATTGAGAGTCTTGAGAAGCAAATTTGAAAGGCAACTTAACAATTCACCAAAAAAGAAAAGATGACTTTAACAAAATAGCATTGCCAGAACATCAAGGATGGTCCACGCACTATTGCACCAAGTATTGGCTATAATTGAAAACCAGATTAAATAAAGAACATCCCAAATAAAAGGTACCGAATCAAAAGTGCCACACACCTTGCAACTACAGCTGGGCTGGTGCAGAAAAAGAAAAAAATTCATATAGTTCAGAAGGGTCAATGTAGTAACAAACATTACCCAATATACTTTGCTCAAAGCAAACGCAAGAAATAGAAAAAGACACAAATAGCAAGTTTTGCACATGGAATAAAACATAACTATAATATATATACCAAAAACGCTACATAGACTTAAATTTTCTAGGGTGACCATGCACATGCACAAGATAATTCATAGTCATCCAGCTAAAAGTGGATGTCTCAGCCCTTCTGTCTGTTGTAGAATGAGTGTTCACTTTTGTAAAGCCAATATACTATATTTTTCATTTTACAATATAGCTCTAATAAAGGCAAGCAATGCTCCTACCCTCAGTTTGGGATAGATGGGGGGCATCTGAAGCTTCAATCCTAGTTAAACCCAGTACATATAATAAAGTGCAATAATACTGGGACTCAATAAAGTGAAATATGCACCATAAAGAGAATGGGAAATGGTGCTTTTTGCTTTGGTTTTGTGCCAAACTTTCAATTTAGGAATTTACAGTTTATGTGTGCAGTCCATAGGTGACATTAGATGTAGACAAGTTTTAAAGTTTTGAAGATCATGACACTATGAGGTTATAGTCAAAGCAGTTTTTTATTTGAGAAAAAATAAAAATTGAGAGTTATAAGTCAGTTTTGGTGTGCAGAGGCAGAATTGCAATTTCCAGGAATTCGCGCACAGTGTCCTACTTGTAATTTATTTATAGGTATCTTCATAACCGAGTATCTAAGAGTCAATAAAAAGTATTTAAGTTTTTTTTTTCTTTAGTAATAAGCAACTGTGTATGTGGTGATTAAGTAGTCTATAAATTGAACCTTCTAATTCTATTAAGATAAGGAAGAATTTAAGAGTTGAAATCCATAAAATTCTGTATATTTTTCAACAATTATCCACCTTTTATTGACAGAGTTTTAAGTGTTTGGATTTGTTAGGCAGGTTATCTTCCTTCCCTTTTGCATCTTCTGTTATTCTAATTTTCTGCTTCTCAAAAAGTGCTCTGCTTCACCACTGATTTCTCAACTCAAACAACAACCGTTCCATATTTCTCTATTTGTTATTGGAAAATTGCACGTACATGGTCATGAAATCACAACTTCACTATCCACCCCATTCTCATGGGGTGTGCAAGTGCCATTTGAGCTAGAGATTTCTCTGCTTTCTAAGTTGTAAAGACCCACACCCCCACCCCCCCCCCCCCAAAAACACAAAAAGAACACATACATAAATATATATAAATAAAATAAAATAAAAAATGGAGCTCTAAAGCCACTCTTTCAACCCTAGCAATCTTCCACCCTTTTTTTTGGCTGTATGTTCTTACTATTTTTTTCTTGCAAGAAAGCCCTAAGGTTTGATGTCTTTTTTCACTCGCCCATTTCTTATCATGCTAGTGAGCCTTCCAGCATGTATGATCCTGTCAAACTCAAATGTTATGTCTGCAATACTAAAAGTAAAACACTAAGGTTTGATGCAGGACAGCTCCTTAATGTAAGTTCAAGGCTGCCATTAATGTATGTATATTTGTGTCCATTTCCGTAAAAAGATGTAACATATTCAGCTCATATCTACTTTAATATTACAAAATCTTTTAGAAAGATGTGTAAGCCAGTACTTCTAAGAATCTTTCTACTAGAAGACATCACAATGCTTTCTAATTCAATTCCAATTACACTAAGTTAACTAAGGTACTATGTGTTAGAAACATCTCAATCATATAAATATGGCACCAGACCAGGATACCATGCCATTCATGTTGAATACCCTGAACCATTTGATAAAAATTTGTTACTATATCAACAAGCTATATAGCAAGAAACAAGATGATCAGACTCATTTTCTTATATCAAGCCATTTATCATCATATGATTCTAAATTTCAATTCCAGGTATATTCAGTTGCATGCTGTTGTCTACAACAAAGAAACAACTGAATCCATATAAAGATGGCACCACTGACCACGGTACAGCTGTACCTCATCATCATGACCAATAAGTTAATAACTTTTTGTATTGACTAACATTCACATTAAGGAAGCCCTTAAAGACTGTAGAATACTAAGCAAACCGTGTAGTTGGAATGAGTATAATCAAATACACAATAATAACAAAATTGCTACAACATACCTGCTCTATCTCTCTGCAATTGTATGGTCTAGAATCACACTGAGGCAGGTCAGTTGTTGCAGGATTTGCCAGATAGTCCTGCCATTGATAAATTCAACATTGAATTCTCAATCAAATGGGTTTTAGGTCAATGAGCTACACCCATAGTTCTCAGCTTATCAATCCTGCTTCAGACCAAGACAAATGATATAATTTTATTCTGCGAAAAGTGTATTAAGTTCAGTTTAACCCCCCAAACCATATTAAGAATATATCTGTGTTTTATAATCATTCCGGGCTAAATTAATAACATGTACAAAAGACTTCTGTGCAGACAAAACTAAGCATTAAATTCAACTCTTCACAGTACTCAAGACCCACATTTGGCAACATTTTCAGGCCAATACAAATTATATAAATTTATGCTATGAAAAATTTACTGAAATCAGTTTAATCCCAAAGTCCCAACCATATAACCAATGCTTTCAATCAGTGAACATTACTTTGTTATACTTATTGAATTATGGAAAAACAATTACAATCCCTTGGCAATTTGTTACTCTCTTTTCTTTTCTTTTTCTTGAATAGACAGTTTGTTACTCTCTTTTTTTTCCTGGCCTATTATAAAGAGGGGGAAGAGTGGCACTGGGCTGTAAGCCCCATTGACTAGACAGTTTGGTACTTGATCAACTAACAAGCCAATATCTTGTAGAAGGTAATTTTGGGTTGTCATGGTTTTTCAGTTGTATTAAACTGGATGTGCTTGTAAATAAACGAATGAAATTGATCCGGTTAGTTTCTGGATTGCATTAACTAATGATACAAGCTATCTATCAGCTATTGCCATGGGTTTGAAATGTTAACTTTTCTTTTGAACTGAAGTGTCTTTTATGTTTTTGTGCAGGAGGAGTATGTTGTTGGAGATGAACTGGGTAGATTGCAGTGTGAGCACAAGTTTCATGTGGACTGCATAGAACAGTGGCTGGGGTTGAAGAATTGGTGCCCCATTTGCAAAGCATCGGTGGCGCCCTCACCCTCGCCATCACCTTTGTCGCCCTTTTAGTTCGATTAATTAAATCAGTTGCAGTCTTTAGTTCAATTGATTAGTAGTCATGAATTAAACCTCTTATGTACTTCAAACTAAATCCCTCAAAAGTTTGATGAACGAGTCCAAGGGAAACACAGATTATTCGTACATTCCCATAAATACTTAACCGGAACTGTTCCCTCTAGGATTAGAGACCTGTCCCTCCTAATTTATGTTAACCTCAACTAACTACAATAACCTTTGGGCAACATTCCCCTTTTTCTCATTAACATAGCTCAGTTGAACTTGTCATAAAATTCTTTGAACTTGTCATACAATAACATTGCTCATTAAAATAAACAAATAAAGCAAGGAATTTAAGAATCAATTACCTGAGAGTGAGAGAGAGACGGTGGGTCAGAGAGATGGTCACAGTCCGACGAGGAGAGGAGCCACCGACGACAGAACGAGCCATCGATGAGCCTCGAGCCGCTGATGAGTTGAGAGGAGCCACCGACGACAGAACGAGCCACCGACGAGCCCGAGCCGCCGATGAGTTGAGAGGAGAATGACAGAGAGAGGGAGAGTCTCGTGTTTGAGTGGGTTTGAGCGTTTGGGTGTTTAAGAGTGAGGGACTATGAAAGAGAGAGTGAGTGTTTGAATTTTTGTGATTTTGAGAGTGAGAGATGAGTGTGATCTGTGGCTTTGAGAGTGAGAGCGAGAGACTAAGTGTGTGATGTGTTTGAGAGTGTTTTGGTGAGAGTGAGAGCGAGACTGAGTGTTGGAGAGAGTTTTGGGACACTGAACACAAATCGAGTCTATTAGACTCGAGTTCTTAAAACGAGTCTAATAGACTCGATTTTTAAATCTACGTGGACATTTTGTCCAGCTCAACCGGTGCCGCAACGGAGAAATCGAGTACATTGTACTCGATTTATAAGCCCAAAATCGAGTTCAGTAAACTCGATTTGTTAGAAATCAAATTAGTTTGAAACGTTGCCTAACTAATAATATTGTTTAGATTTTATAGTTATTTAAAAATTTTGTTCGTGTTTGGACCTTTGTAGCAGTATAATTCATTAAAAAAAGTAAGAGAAACTTTCTACCAAATAATAATAATAATAATAAGAGAAACCCAGATATTGATTTTTTCCATCTCTCTCTCTCTCTCTCTCTCGCTCTCTTAGCTCTTAACCTTTCATATTTATCTCATTTGAACAACTGGGTTAGCAAAAATCAAGCAAAGTCGCTACTTCTTCATAATTATTGAATCAGCTCAGCATTCAATGTAGAAGCTGATAATCATGTTTAAATATCCCAAAAAAATAAATAAGAAACCATTTCAGGACTGCAATGTCGATCCCAATTATTGGCTAAAATTAGACTATATTAATCCCATTAAATAGTAGGATAACTGATATAGATTCGTAACTTTATGCCAACTGATCATCGCTATTTGCATGCTTCACACAGTCAGACTTCAAGCTACACCTACTGAGCAAGATGCATGTTTGCTGATTTGATTTGAAAGAGTTGATACAAAATCAGTTTATCTGCCTCTCTTTTGGACTTTCATTCAAAGAACCACATTCTAATAGAATTGTTGCCAGAATGACAGTGCAGTTACATTCAAACTCTAATTTCTAAAAATATTAATGCCTCTCTATTCTCAAAATTCTATATATCTATATATATGTATCTTGAATGTTGAATATGAACCATGTATGATGTAATAGTAATGAGATTGGGTTTGGAATCCCCTTCAGTAGTCCACAGCCTTTGTGTAGCCATAATCAACATGCATTAAAATTTTTTAAAAAGTTACAACTTTTGAAGGGCCCAATCAGGCACAAACACACCACGGTCACATAGTTTCTCTCAATGCACCACAATCCCATAGTCTCTCTCACTCTCTCTCTCTCTCTCTCTCATATTATGGAGCATGAGAGGAGCAGATGTAAGCTTTCCAGGAGTAAGCTCCAAACAAATCCCAAAACTCCTAAGGTAGCTTAAGTAGTTACAATACAAAGCCAATATCCAACACCCTAGCTCCTTAGTAACGTAGGATAGAGCCTAATGGACCCTTTAAAATTATTTATTTTTTGGCAAAGTAATTACAAAAAATGAGATGAATAGATGAATAGATGAAGGCCTTCCTGGTAGATATAGTTCCCAAACATTACACGTACTTGTGACGCTATCTCCTTCCTCTCTAACATATCTTGTTTAGTTGTCCGATCTATGTCTCTCATTAACTTTATGAGAGTTTGATTGATATAAGGCCAAAATATATTGTTGGTCCTTAAAGTTTATAAGTTGAATGCTTTTAGTCCCTAATAAAGTTTAAAAATGAGTGTTAATGGTACCTTGATCTCTAATTCGATAATTTTCTTGTGCATGTGACTAACATAGTAAGTGCCATTTTTTAATGACATGCCTGTTAGCTAAATTTTTATTAGAAAAAATTTGCACATTGCCAAATCACTCCCATTCCGGTGTTTCGTACTTTCCCAATTCAAACCCAATCCTAACTCAATCTACTTTTCTGCTCCTTCAATGGTAAGCATAGGAAGAAATCATTCTCTTTGATTCCTTGAGCTTTTATGATTCTATTGAATTTTCGCTCGGGCTTGAAAAAACTATGATGGCCTGCATTTCTCTCCACCATTATATTGAATGAGACTTTTCAAGTGAGGAATGAGAGGAAAATCAAACTAAGAAAATTTTCAAAGTTCAATTTATCAATTTCTTGCGTTTGTCAAAAAGCAAACACGAATTCATTTAGAAATTTTGAATTATCCCTAACTTTTGAGCAAGTGGTCTGAGTTAAGTAAATATGTACAGAATAGTTAGTTCATTCTCTGAATTGCTTTTGTTTTTCTTAAGGATAGAATTTAGCGATAAAATTGGTTGTAGCCTTAAGCTACCACCTTACTTAATAAAATAAATATTACTTCATATTTTGAAAATCTAACTGTTGAATTGCATACTCTTTACATTCTTAATACACATACCAAATTCTGTGTCAATTGGATATTATTTATTATATGATCTATAAGTTCATATTTTATGCATAATTTTAAATAATTTATTGATGACATAGTTACTAATATTTAATTTTTTAGAAATTTTGCAAGTATGAAGAATATAAGAAGAAAATGTAATCCAATATTAGATTTGTCGAAATTTACCATTAATAAAAAGATAGTGAGTAAGGTTATGGTCTTAAGTTACAACCAATTTTGTAACTAAACTTTATCATTTTCTTAACTCTTCAAATTGGTATTGGCTTACTTGACATTTTACTAATTTTTCTTTTTGTGTTAAAAATGAGTTAAATTATATTTATATTTTGAAAAAGTGAAAGAAAAAAAAGTTAGGATTAAAAAAAAACTGTACATAAATAAAATAATTTATGAAGTTAAATGAAAAGGTAGGTAGTAAAAAAGTTAAATGAAAAAGTTGGTATTAAAAATGCCAGCTCATTTTTCTATTAGTTACATACACGAAACAATTAAGGGAACAAAACAGAAGGATCATTATACAATTTTTAAACTTTTGAGACTAAAATCACTCATTTGAATCATTACGGACTACAGAACGATCAACATGTAAACTTAGCAATCAAAGTTTCCCAGTCATTAATTTAAACATGAGTCACCACTTCTATTTTCATTTTCTTTTATTGGAGTCAAATTTTCATAAATAAGGTCAATGAGCGAGTATTTGGTGCGTCCCAATATGGACACTTTCGGTAGCCTCACTATGGTACTTTTATTAAGAACGACAATTTAATGATAGAGGTTGAACTTTTTTTTACTTCAAAAGCCGAAAGAGAGAGAGAGAGAGAGACCCCAAAAAAAAAAAAAACCTAAGGATAGAAATAAGTAATGGGGTAAAGATACATAGTTAATTTGGCTTTCTCTAACGACACTTTAATGATAGAGGTTGAACTTTTTTTTTACTTCAAAAGCCGAAAGAGAGAGAGAGACCACCAAAAAAAAAAAAAAAAACCTAAGGATAGGAATAAGTAATGGGGTAAAGATACATAGCTAATTTGGCTTTCTCTAACGACACTTTAATGATAGAGGTTGAACTTTTTTTTACTTCAAAAGCCGAAAGAGAGTGAGAGACCAAAAAAAAAAAAAAACCTAAGGATAGGAATAAGTAATGGGGTAAAGATACATAGCCAATTTGGCTTTCTCTAGAGTGTACCATGCAATTAATACATAAAAAATGACTTCAAAGAAAAGCCCCACTCAAAATTTTAGGCCACATTGATGAAGCAGAATCTCGTCGATTGCTTTGGGGGTTTGTCCAGATGGTGCCAGTTGTACTCCGACAAACCTATGGGAGCAAGAACTTACTCGAATGGTCATCGGTGTGGTGCCTGCCACAATGCCTCCGATGCCAAAGTCAGTGTGAAAGAAGGTAGTAGTCAAAATATCAAGAATAACTTAGTATAGGTTGTGATGCTGTGTGTACCTTGTATTGGTGTTGTGAGGGCTTTATATATCCTTGGGGACTATAGCCGTTGGGGTGTTAATGACTCCCCTGATAACGTCTCCGGTGGAGTAATGGGTTTTAATGCGTTTCCACCGGTTCGTCCAGCTGGTCTTGTAACGGTCGAGGCATTATTGGCAGCATTGAATGGCATTAACGTTCTCTCCAATGACGCAGATAATTGGTCAGGTTCGTCCGTAAAGGCTACCTCGTCAATGTTTAACTTCGTCAGTCCCATCAGATGCCCCCCGGGTTTCATGGTCGTTAGTGACGATCGTGGAAGACGAACAGTTTTTTTTTTGTTTTTTGTTGGACCTTTGGGATTTCGTGCCGCATTGAATGCGTGGTGGCGGCGTTACGTGGGTTGTGGCCACGTGGCGTGATGTGGTTGGAGAAGGATTATGTCCTCATTGCATGACCCTTGGGTTTCCCGCCGATTTTCGGTTTCACTTCCATTTGGTTTTTAAACTTCTCCTCCCCTACTTTATCTTACATTTTCTCCCAATTTTCAGTTTGTCCCTCCGAGCATTTTTTCCACCTATTTCTTCATTTCCCTTTGAGCTGGTGCGTGTTGGGCTTCTTGTTTCTTTTCTTTGAGGTACGTTTTCTATTCTATTTTTCTTTCTTTTCTCTTTTCCTCTTCGCAAATGTTTGATTTCCTTTTCTTTTTGGCTCCTGTTTCTTGTTTTTTTTTTTTTTAGTACTTTCCTTTTTACTTGTACTTTGTCTGGGTGTCCATGGTCAGTAGTTTAGAAGTTAGAGAAACTTGTCCTTCGATTTCCTTTCTTTTTGCTCACTTAGGGGGGTCCTTAGGTGTTTTTCCCAATTTGGAGGGTTTCGTTTTTGTGGGTAACAGCTTAGGCGTTGTTTTGGGCGATTTGTTTCCCTTGCTCCGCCAGTCAGTCGATTGGTTCGAAGGTTTGGTGAGGGGGCAACAGTCGATTTCTGAGGTTAGGTCTAGTGATCTCGAGACGGGGTTGTCGTCTAGCAGTGATCTTATGGAGGGGGATACTACCGCATCGTCCTTTAGAGAAGTTAAGGCTTTTCATGCCCTCGTGGAGGCGTGTGGGCTAGATTCTGACGCTGTGGGTAGGTTTAGGGATAGGTTTCAATTCCCGAAACGGGTTCGGGTCCGTCGACCTACTGACGAAGAGAGGGCTTGTCAGTTTTTTCCAGGTGAAGTGTGCTTTTATGAGGCCGCTTTTACTTGTGGACTAAGGCTTCCCGTCCACCCGTTTGTAATGGAGCTCTTAGCTTATTTGGGTATCGCTCCTAGGTAGCTTATGCCCAATTCATGGAGGATAGTGGTCAACTGTATGGAAATGTGGTTGGCTGCTAACGAGGATATGATCAAGGTAAATGAGCTCGTTTATTTGTATCGTTTAAAAGAGTCCAAGGAGTACGGGTATTATGAGCTAGTACCTTGGGAGAGAAGAACCAGGATCGTCAAGGGCTTACCTTCGTCCTTCAGGTACTAGAAGTCCAGATTTGTGTTTGTGTCTAGGGACGACTTTGTGACCCCCTCTAACCGGGATTGGGGAGATATCCCCAGATTGCTTTGTCGGTGGGGAACCCCGACTTTAGGTGCGTCAGTATCCTTTCCTTTCCTTTTCTTGTTGGATCCAATGTTATCGTTACTAATTTCTTTCATCTCTGTGCAATCAAAAGGAGGCCAAAGCTCAAAAGCAGGTACAAGGAGCGTGTTGAGACGGCCATTGTGTATTCCCAGTCTATCAAAAACTGGGACGACTTAGTAGATCCGCAGACGCTCGCCTTTTACAACCTTGGTCCTGATCCGTCTCCCTACGTCCTGTGGAGCCTTGATATTGAAGGAACGAAGAGTAAGTATTTGGGTTCGTCAAATTCAATCCCGTACCTGTATTTAATTGCCTTGTTCCTTTACAATATTTTCCTTCTTCGCAGAGATGACAACTAAATTTTAACAAGGGCATGTACGAGAAGATGCGATCCAAGAAGGACGAACCGTTGTCCAACATCGGGAAGAAGGTGGTTCGTGTGAAAGGGAAGGTTTCCTCCGTCACGCCGGTTGCTTTAGCTACTCCTATGGTTTCCGGCGCCGAGACGACAAGGACGGCTTCGCCAGCTACTTCGGTAGAGGAGATCCCAACCCCTGCTTCGAAGAGGCCTCGTACATCAGATAGGGGGAAGGAGGCTACTTCTTCGTCAACCATTTGGGATGACGAGAAGTTGGCGATGGACCGAGCTCATGGTGTCGTGACCGCAGAAGACCTAAAGGTGTTCTCGGGTATGCCCCCAAATGAGTTGATGAGTCGTCATCTCCAGAAGCTCGTCCAGGTAACCTGCTCGTTTTAGGTGACTACATATATATATATATATATATATATATATAAATGTTTCTTACATTGGTGTGCTTTGGGCTAAATTTCGTCGCGTATATATTAATATATATATATATATATATATATTTTTTTTTTAGGTGCTGGAAGAGACTGTTCACCTTTCGTCTAAGTATCTTGCTCAGGAGGTTAAGGTTGAGTCCTCGCTTTCTCGGATCAAGGTCCTGGAGATGGAAAATTCGAAGCTGAAGAGAGATCTAATAGCTTCGATGGAGGACGTTCATCAAGCCAGGGATGAGGCCAAGAAGCTGAGTGACGAGCTGAAGGTAGAGCAGCAACTTGTACTGGAAAAGGACGGGGAGCTGGCAACCGTGAAGGAAAAGATCAAGGTCGTCGCCTCCAGAGCTATCGAAGGTTTCCAGCAGACGGAGGAGTACAACTCTGTGCTCTTCAGCTGGTATTTCAAAGGGTTCGAGCTTTTAAGGAGGTACTGCATCAAGCACCCTTCTGGGATTGACCTGGAGACGCTGGACATGGAGGAAGTGGACAGGGAGATCTCTACTGACGAGGCTGCCCAAGCCGCGGCTGCTGACGTTCCTGGAGACCTCCCCGCTATTGATGTCCCAGTCGTCGAGGCTCCTGCTCTTGAGGCCCCAGCTGAAGACGATGTCGTCCCGGACGTTTGAACCTGTTATCAATCAGAAAAATTCCCTCTCTTTTTTCCTTTTTTTTTTTTTTTTGAGGTGCCTGATATGTTTTAAGGCTCAATTTCTAGAACATCTAAAAAAAATTTTATGTGTATTTTTAGCCTAGTGTTTATGGGTTTTTTGATGTATAAACAATGGTGAATGCCTTTGGTTTTTAGGCCTTTATGACATCGTATTTGCTTAAAAACAATGGTGAATGCCTTTCTTTTCTTTTTTACCTTCGTTGGCGACGCGATTCCTCTACGAGGAATATTATTAGCTAGGTATTTTCCTTTATCTTTTTTCCTTCGTCAGTAATGTACATCCGTCTATGCGGAATCTTATTACTTAGGCATTTTTATCTTTTTGCCTTCGTCAATAATGTACATCCGTCTACGCGGAATCTTATTACTTAGGCATTTTTTTTTTATCTTTTTTCCTTCGTCAGTAATGTACATCCGTCTATGCGGAATCTTATTACTTAGGCATTCTTTATCTTTTTGCCTTCGTCAGTAATGTACATCCATCTATGCGGAATCTTATTACTTAGACATTCTTTTTATCTTTTTGCCTTCGTCAGTAATGTACATCCGTCTATGCGGAATCTTATTACTTAGGCATTCTTTATCTTTTTGCCTTCGTTAGTAATGTACATCCGTCTACACAGAATCTTATTACTTAGGCATTCTTTATCTTTTTGCCTTCGTCAGTAGTGTACATCCATCTACGCCGTAACAGGTTTTCGGGAATTCGTACCGACGATACCTGTATGAAAACATTTTTTTTGAATCGTTATTTCATTAATTTTCAGGATTGGGTACATTCTTTGGGTTACATCTGTCCATGGTATTTCTTCAAGTGTTCAATGTTCCAAGGTCGCGGTAGTTTCTGCCCGTCTAGGGTTTCCAAGTGGTAGCTGCCTTGCTAGGAGTAGTGGACGATTCTGTAAGGTCCTTCCCATGTGGGACCGAGCTTCCCATAGGCAGAATTTTTTGTTGCATTGGTGACTTTGCGTAGGACGAGGTCGCCAATTTCAAGTCTTCTGAGCTTTACCCTCTTGTTATAGTATTCGGTCATCTTCTGCTGGTACTTCATCGTCTTGCTGGAGGCCTTGTTTCTTACCTCGTCTAAGCAATCCAGATTAATTCGAAGCTGATCGTCGTTGTCCTCCTCGCGGAATACTTCTCGCCTGGTGCTGGCCACACCCACCTCGACTGGGATTACCACCTTAGTTTCATAAGTGAGTTTGAAGGGTGTCTCTCCCATTGGCGTTCTTGCTGTTGTTCTGTAGGCCCATAAGACGTTGGGCAATTCTTCGGGCTACGCGCCCTTTGCTTCGTCTAGTCGGGCTTTGATAATTCTGAGCAGTGTCTGGTTAGTTACTTCTGTTTGTCTGTTCGCTTGTGGGTGTCCAAGGGACGAGAACTGGTTCCTGATACCTAGTCCCGAGCAAACGTCTCTAAATCCCTGGCTATTGAACTGACGACCATTATTCTAGATAATCGTTCGTGGAATCTCGAACCTACAAATTATGTTCTTCCACACGAAATTATGGATCCTCGCCTCTGTAATAGTCCCTATTGCTTCTGCTTCGACCCATTTTGTGAAGTAGTCGATGGCAACGAGCAGGAACCTTACCTGTCCTTTTCCCTGAGGCAGAGGGCCGACGATATCAATCCCCCATTGTGCAAATGGCCACGGAGAGGTTATCGTCGTCATCTTTTCTACTGGCAGCCTTTGGACGTTCCTAAACCTCTGGCACTTATCGCACCTTCTGACGAGCTCCGTAGCGTCTGTCTGCATGGTCGGCCAAAAATATCATGTTCGAATAATTTTGCTTACCAGAGATTTAGGCCCAGCGTGGTCTCCACAAATCCCTTCGTGGACTTCTCGGAGAACGTACTTGGCTTCCTCCTCGTTGACACATTTCAAATAGGGCAGGGAGAAGCCCCTTTTGTATAAGGTATCATTCAGGATCGTAAATCTGGTCGTTCTCGTTTTAATCTTCTTGGCTTCTAGGGTGTCGCGAGGGAGATGCCCGTCTTGAAGAAATGACACGATCGGTGCCATCCAACTATTCGTGCTCAGAATGGAAAATATTGGGAATTCTTCAATGCTGGGTTGCTTCTGAATCTCCATGAGTAACTCCCCGTTCGTCGATTCTTCTTCGGACGAGGCCATTTTCACAACCTCATCAGTCGCCATATTCTGGTTTCTTGGGATCCAGGCGAAGTCCAACTTATCGAACTCGCGGGCTAAATATTTTGTCAGCTTAAGGTACTTTTGCATTCTCTCTTCTTTTGCCTCATACTCGTCCCTGATCTGTCCTATTGCCAATTTGGAGTAGCTCTGAATAAGTAGGTTCTTAATCCCAAGGGCTTTTCCAATCCTTAGTCCCGTCAGTATCCCTTCGTACTCGGCCTCGTTGTTGGTTGCTGGAAACTTAAGTTGGACTCCATATCGGAGTTTTTCTCCATCGGGGGTGTTTATGATGATCCCTACCCCCCTCTCTTTTTGAGCTGAAGAACCGTCAGTCTGAATCATCCATGTTTCCAACTCATCACTGTCGTCATCATCTTCGGGAAGCGTGAACTCGACAATAAAGTCTGCTAGGGCTTGTGCCTTGATGGCTGTTCTGAGGTGGTATTCGATGTCAAATTGACTGAGTTCGATTGCCCACTGGACCATTCTCCGTGCTGCCTCAGGTTTATTGATGGATTTTCTGATTGGTTGGTCCGTCATTACATGGATAGGATGTGCTTCGAAGTATGGTCGTAGCTTCCGCGAAGCTACTATTAGGGCGAAAACGATCTTCTCAATCTTGGGATACTTGGCTTCTGCTCCCTGGAAGGCTTAACTGACGTAGTAAATTGGAAGCTGCTTCTTATCTTCCTCTCGGATCAATGCCGCATTGACGACCGTGGACAACGCAGCTAGGTATAAATAAAGGTTTTTCCCTTCCTTTGAGGGACTCAAGAGGGGTGGATTACCTAGGTAACGTTTGAGCTCTTGGAAGGCTACCTCGTATTCATCAATCCAGGAAAAAGCTTGTTTCAATGCCTTGAAGAAGGGTAGGCATTTGTCTGTTGCTTTAGAGACGAACCTATTGAGTGCAGCGATCCTCCCTGTGAGCTTTTGGACTTCCTTGACGGTCTTTGGTGATGCCATGTTGAGTATTGCCTGAACCTTCTCTGAATTTGCTTCTATTCCTTTTTGGGACACCATGAATCCTAAGAACTTTCCTGAAGCCACCCCGAACACACACTTACTAGGATTCAGCTTCATCTGGTATTTCCAAAGGGTATCAAATGTCTCTCCCAGATCGTCCAGGTGAGTCAACTCTTTTTTGCTCTTGACGAGCATATCGTCCACATATACCTCCATATTTCTACCAATTTGCTTGCTGAACATCTTGTTTACCAGTCTTTGGTATGTTGCTCCTGCGTTCTTCAGTCCGAAGGGCATTACCTTATAGCAGTAGAGTCCTTGACTTGTGATGAAAGCAGTTTTTTCCTGATCTTCCTCAGTCATTTTTATCTAGTTGTATCCTGAAAATGCATCCATGAATGTTAGTAACTTATGTCCAGCCGTAGAATCTACCAATTGATCTATCCTCGGCAGGGGAAAACTATCCTTCGGGCAGGCCTTGTTCAGGTCCGTAAAGTCCACGCACATTCTCCACTTTCCATTTGCTTTTTTCACCAGCACGACATTGGCCAGCCACTCGGGATAATAAACCTCTCGGATGAAGTCTGCCTGCAACAACCTGTTAACTTCTTCTGTGATTGCTCGATTTCGTTCGAGGGTAAAGACCCGTCGTCTCTGTTGGACGGGCTTTTTCTCGGGGTCTGTTTTCAACTCGTGCTGGATTACTTGGCGTGGTATACCGGGTATATCCTCTTGACTCCATGCAAATACGTCCAAGTTTCCCTTAAGGAAGTGGACGAGTTTATTTCTCATCTCGGGGCTTAAGGTCATTCCTATCCTCGTCACCTTTGCAGTTTCCCCCTCGACGAGTTCTACCGTTTCTAGGGCTTCCATGTTGTCTTCTTTTTCTCCCTCGATCGTCCATGTGTGGTTTTCTCCTGCAGCCAACACGGCTTGGTAACATTCTCTGGCCAAAACTTGATCTCCTTTTACCTCACCGACTCCGTCTTCAGTTAGGAATTTTATCTTTAGGCAGTAGGTGGACGTGGCTGCTTTCCACCTGTTGAGCGTGGGTCTCCCAATGATCACATTATATGAGGAGGGGCAATCTACCACTAGGAAGTCCAGATGACGGGTCTGCTGCTTCGAGTAAGCGCCTATTGTGACCTTTAGCGTCACAATACCCTTGGGGTATACTCTGTCACCGCTAAAGCTGACGAGGGGGGAATTGAACGGGTGCAATCTACCAGGATCTAGTTTCAACTGTTGGAAGGCCGGTAAGTATATGATGTCTGCAGAGCTGCCATTGTCAACAAGGATCCTCTTAGTGTTAAACCCTTCGATTGTGAGTGCTATGACCAGAGGGTCGTTATGGGGCTGCCTTATTCCCCGAGCATCCTCTTCGCTGAAGAATATATCCTGGTTCGTCTGTCTTTGCTTCAATAGGGGTTCCATATGGACACTGTTTACTTGCCTCTAGCATGCTTTCTTGAGTGACTTGTATGATCCCCCCATGAAGGGTCCCCCTGCGATTGTGCTTATCTCCCCGATCACATCCTGTTGTGGTTGGGATGGGCAAATCTCATTCTTGGACGAGGATTCGCGTTGGCTCTTGTCGCCCTCCTTGAACCTGCCGGAGTCCCCCTTTTTTACATACTTCTGAAGCTTTCCTTTTCGTATCAACTCTTCTATCTGTCCTTTCAGGTCTCAGCAATCCTCCGTGTAATGGCCGTGATCCTTGTGGAACCGGCAGTATTTGTTTTTGTCGCGTATGTTTGGTGACGAGTGCAAGGGTCTCGGCCATTTTAGGTGGTGTTGATCCTGGATCTATGTCAAAATCTTGTCAACAGGCATAATTAAAGGTGTGAATTTTACCGGTCGTGGAGCTTTCTCGTCCCTTCGTTTGTCAATGTCACCTCCTCGACGGCTTGGGCGCTCCTTCTTTTGTCCCCTGCGTTCGTCTTCCTTCCTTCCTTCATTCTTCGGCCTTTCCTCGTCTACGATGGCCGCCAACGCGTCCTCAGCATTCATGTACTTTTAGGCTTTCAGTAGCATCTTCGCCATTGTCCGGGGCAGATTTTTTGCCAGTAAGACGACAAATTCTCTGGACTTAAGCCCTACTTTAAATATTTTCAGCTGGACCTTGTCGTCCGCATCGTCCACCTTTAGGGTTTCTCGAGTGAAGCGTTTTACGTACGACCGCAAGGTCTCCTTCTCTCCTTGCTTAATAGTGAGTAGGTGATCTGCTGGTCTCTTGGGGCGTTGCCCCCCGACAAAATGGCACAGGAAGGCACTACTTAACTGCTCGAAGTTGTCGATGGACGAAGTGGGCAATCTCGTGAACCACTCTCGTCCAGCTCCCTTCAACGTAGTAGGGAAGGAATGACACATGATCTCATCAGGGGGCTGTTGAAGGCCTAGGGTCGTCTTGAAGGTATTAAGGTGATTTTGGGGATCCTTGAGCCCATCAAAAGGCTCGAGCTGAGGCAGCCGAAATTTTGCTAGTACTGGTCGTTCTAAGACCGCCATGGTAAAAGGGGAGTCCGTCGCCCTGACCAATCTATCTAGGCTTCGATCCGTCTTCTCTTTTATGGCATTTCTCAATTCGTCCATCTCCTTTCTCATTTCTTGGAGGATGTTGGAATGTTGTTCCTCTGGAGTAACGGTTCTCCATCGGTCACTCCTTCCGTGGCTGTCCCCCTCGTCCTCTTGGACAGCTCTTGACCGGTTCTCCTCCTGCTGCAACCTTTGTCTCATTTCCTGATTCTGTCTGATGAGTTCTTCGACGGTGGCCGCGAGAGTTCGAACTTGCTGTGCCAAGGCCGCTGAGTCCTGGTTGGATTCCATTTGGAGTTGGTAGGAACCGCGTTTTTGTTGTATGAGAAAATCGTTCCCCACAGACGGCGCCAAATTGATGAAGCAGAATCTCGTCGATTGCTTTGGGGGTTTGTCCAGATGGTGCCGGTTGTACTTCGACAAACCTATGGGAGCAAGAACTTACTCGAATGGTCACCGGTGTGGTGCCTGCCACAATGCCTCCGATGCCAAAGTCAGTGTGAAAGAAGGTAGTAGTCAAAATATCAAGAATAACTTAGTATAGGTTGTGATGCTGTGTGTACCTTGTATTGGTGTTGTGAGGGCTTTATATATCCTTGGGGACTATAGTCGTTGGGGTGTTAATGACTCCCCTGATAACGTCTCCGGTGGAGTAATGGGTTTTAATGCGTTTCCACCGGTTCGTCCAGCTGGTCTTGTAACGGTTGAGGCATTATTGGCAGCATTGAATGGCATTAACGTTCTCTCCAATGACGCAGATAATTGGTCAGGTTCGTCCGTAAAGGCTACCTCGTCGGTGTTTAACTTCGTCAGTCCCATCACACATAAATGTCTTTCTTTTTTTAGCTTTTGTTTTTTATATAAGAAATTATTATGACTAGGCAAAATGATTACGTTGGAGTGGTTTGGAATTTGCAGTACGTAGCAAATTCTTCGCCGACAACCTTCAACAAAGATATCAAAAAGAATATATTTAAAAAAGGGCCGTAATAGTTACACACTATGCATGGGAATCACTTCAGTTAAATTGGCTTACTAGTTACTATTGTTTTCTCACAATAATTATCTCCTGTGTCGGTAGTGTCCACAGATATGGATATGAGCTTTTCCAGAGATAACTCAACTATTGCCATTGTGCACATTCTTTGTATTCTACATATGCATGCATGCTTGCTTTAAATTTGTTCGGGTCATATTTTATTGTAATTGGTTAATCTTTTGACAAAATGCACTTTACTTGTAATTGAGTAGATTTAAGATGGGTTTAGTACTTCAAGAAACATATTGTTCAAGTCAAGTATTAAAGACATGAAGATTAGTCTAAGAAATAAGTGAAGAAAAGCTATCCATTAAGTCTTGACAGATAGCTTAACCGATATCTGCTATCGATATTTAATGTAAAGCTCGATAGATAGTTAAATAGCAGCTCGATCTATCAAGAATTACAATTTTAGAAATTTTCACATTTGAAATTCGACCTAGTCTTGTATATTTGTTTGGGGTTTTTGTTCTCACAACCATAGATATATATAATGCTTATTTTAAAGGTCATCACACATGGATACAGAGACCAAGAGACTTATATTCTTTGTGTGAAGCTATTGTGTTTGTACGCCATAGGGTTTTGTAATCAAGTACTTCCAGATCTTCATTGTTAATGAAGTAAAGAACTTTGCAGCCAACAACATCTGTTCAAGTTGCTGGAGTTAATCACGTACTTGAGATCCATGCAAAGGGTTAGTCACAAATTGAAGGTTGGGCATTAAGGGAAAGAATGTTACTACAAGATCAAATTCAATTGGGTATTGAAGCAAAGGTTCAACTATAGGTTGGTATTTCGGGATGGCCAAGTATAGTTGGTAATATTCCTTATATTTTTAACCATTTGATTGTTGATTAGAAGATTTTTGAGAATTGTGACTTTAAAATCACCCATCGGAGGGTTTTTGCCTTGCGAGGTTTTCCCCATTTGTCAACAAATCACCGTGTTAATTTATTTTCCATTGCATTTAGTATTTTGGTGATTTCTTGGTACCTTAACATTTTGCATGCAATTGAACCTCATTAATCAACTTGGGTAATTGAATTATTTAACTGGGGTCAAGCTATCTTAACCCAACAAGTGGTATTAGAGCCAAGGTCATGGATTTGAGTCACGGGAGTGTCATTGTGAGGGAGGGATTGTTGGGGGGACCATAATTTGACTTCCTGCAACCACTCTAAAAATAGGCTCGTGGAGTGTGATGTTGAATGCCATAAAAGATTTAAGTATGTCTTCCTCATAACCAATTGATTTTGAGGTGGAATGACATAGCTCACGATTTGACAAATGGTCTCAGAGTAGGCACACTCTGATTGGGTTTTAATCTTTATTGTGTGATCCATTAACCCCTATTGTTATGAATTGTGGACAATCTTTGATTATTCCTCCTTTATTTGATGGGACTAACTATACATACTGGAAAATACACATGAGAGCTTCTTTGCAGTCCATAGATGAGAAAGTCTAGCTGGCAGGTGAAGTAGGTTGGAAAAAGCCTAAAGAGCCACTTGCAACATGAGATGATACCAAGATCAAGGCTATTAACTTTAACAGTAGGGCATTGAATGCTCTATTTAGTGTTGTAACGAATGAAGAATTTAAGAAGATCTCTTCCACTAAAAATGCCAAGGAAGCTTGGACTATTCTTTAGAATACTTATGAGGGCACTAGGGCTGTTAAGAACTCTAAACTTCAAGGCTCACTACCAGCTTTGAGGAAATTACAATGGATGAGGACGAATCATTTGATGAATTCTATGCCAAGCTTAAGGACATAGTGAATTCAACATTCGATTTGGGAGAACAGATTCCAGAGCCTAAGATTGTTAAGAAGATCCTCAAATCACTTCTTGAGAGATTCCATGCCAAGATTACTGTCATTGAAGAATCAAAGGACCTTGACTCTATTCCCTTGACAAAACTGATTGGGAACTTGCAAACCTATGAACTAGGATTAGCAAGGGTTGACAAAGGTGGCAAAGGCAAGAACATGACCTTGAAGACCAAGAATGATGACAATGATGAGGATACCAAGCTGAAGTCATATATCACCAGACAATTCAAGAAGTTCATTAATAATGTGAATGTCAAAGCTGGTGACAAGGATCGCAAACAGCTTGCTTTCTCTCAATATAAGTCCCAAGACAAAGGCAAGGGAGAATCCAAGGATGTTGGTCTAGGCAACGGTATTCCTACTGAACCAAAGTGCTATGGGTGTCATGAATTTGGACATATGAAATAAGGGTGTCCTACATACCTCAAATCCATTGGAAAGAGCAAAGCTCTAGCTGTCACCTTAAGTGATTCAAAACCAGAAGCAGATTTTGATGAGAGTGACCAAGAAGGGATTTTTGTGCTTTTACAGCTACCGTTGAGTCTACTGAGGGAGAAACAAAGGAAGTTGATGAAGAAGAAGACCTGATGGAGTCAAAATTTGAATAGATGGTTGATAAGAGTGACATCTACACTACTTACACCAAGCTCTACAAGGTCTCTGAGAAACATGAAAAGCTCTACAAGTTGATCACAAGAAAGCTTAGTGAAGTGGAGTTGGAACATGAGGAAATCTCCACCAAATTTGATGAAGCTAATCAGACCATTGGAACACTAAGATTTTAGAACAATCTTCTTGTTGAAAAGGTCAAGAAATTGGATGCTAAACTATTTTAGGTTAAAGCACAACTAGAAAGGACTTTAAGTGTCAAACTGGATGAAATGTTGAATGTTTAGAAGTCAATATCTGACAGAACAGGTCTCGGGTATGGTCACTCTCTCTCATCTTGTATTACCTCTTCTAATGCTTTGAATAGAGTTATATTTGTTCCTCCTGCTAATAATGATCACTCTGAAAACAATGAGGTAACTAATATTAATACTGAGAATGTAAGTGAAGATAGTAGTGATAAGGGTAAATCCATTTTAGGAGCACCCCCTAAGGTTGGTAAGAATGAGACTAGGCAAAAAAATCATCTCTTCACCAACAAGAAGTTTCCACCAAAAAAACCTCATTTCTGTCACTATTGTGGAGCATCTGGGCACACTCGTCCAAATTGCTATAAGTGGTTATCCACTCAACAAAGCAACAGTGTGTCATCTTTGGGGAACCAAAATCAACTCCAACTCTTTCTAGCCCCTCTTAGTGAACTTCCTAAGGCGTTCGTGCTTTTTTCAAACTTCAACGGTTTCAACTCTCCTCCTTATCCATCTGGACAAAAGTTCATGCAGAAGAAAGGATCTCCATCCAGGTCTCCTATTTGGAAGGAAAAAGATCCTAAGTGATTTCTCCTCTTTTATGATCTCTTGCATGGTTTATGTTGTGGTTTGAGTCAAACTAGTTTTGATACTTTACTTGTTTGTTTTGTTGTTTGTTTTTTCTTTGTTTTAAGTTTTTTTTTTATAAAAAAAATTAGAAAATTACAAAAACAGTATGTATTTGTGTATATTGGTACTTGTGTACCTTTGATGACCTTCGAAACAAAGTTTCCCAGCTTTGTATTTTTGTAACTTAGATGAGCATCGCCATGCACAACTAAGCAATGTGAGCTTTATGGCTCGTTTTATGTGATTTTTATGATTTGGTTGATTACTTACCTTTCATATCTTAAATCACTTTTTTTTATGGGAAGGATTAGAAAATTATAAGAGAAAGACATAAATTACCATCTCACCACTAAAACTCATCAATCATAAAATATTTGTGTGCAATTCATAAAAGCCGTACTTGGTAAGGTGTAGCACTTGCACAGACAAAATAAGGATGTTCAAGCTTACATAATTGGGTATTTTCTTTTCTCTCTCTTATATGTCCATACATGATATGCTTAAAAGAAAAATATGAAAAGAACATGAAAAGCAAAAAGAATCAAAATGTTTTTAATATGGTTGCAAGCGTGTTTCAAGGAAATGTGGTAGTAATATGATGTATCTCAAAGGTGAGAGTCCCCATCAAACAGTGATGATTGTGTGTGATTGTGTTTGATCCTCCTATGTCATTATTTGTCATATAATGATGCTCTTGCTCTCATGCAAAAGTTTCACATGCAACACGCATAATCTTTGCTACCGTTGATACTATTGTACAGGTACAATGTGATTTGACCATCACAAGGAATACATGTGGTAGTATATGCTCTTTAAACTGTCCAAACTTCTTTTTGAAATAAAATTTGGTTAGACATGTTTAGTGTGTGTTTCGATCTAGGAACGCTTTGCATCTAGAGTTAAGGTTGTGTTTCTATGCTTAAACATGCTCTTCGAGTGCTTACTTTGATGGTTATCTTGTTTGCATTCATCTTGTGTTGTTTCTCCTCCTCAAAATCTCTTCTTCAGGGCTTTCAGTAGATAACTCGATACCTGCTTGACACCTCCTTGATATAAGCCTTTTTATCGAGCTTTCTGGGTTTTTCTTGATACCTCTCGATAGATAACTCAATCCATAAATACCTTTCTTTATCAAGGAGGTATCATGCTTCTAGATACCTTCCTTAATCTATTGAGAATTTTTGCCATCGACGCCTCATCGATTCCTCTTAATCTATCGAGCTTTTATTTTCGATCTAGGAACGCTTTGTATCTAGAGTTGAGGTTGTGTTTCTATGCTTAAACATGCTCTTCGAATGCTTACTTTGATGGTTATCTTGTTTGCATTCATCTTGTGTTGTTTCTCCTCCTCAAAATCTCTTATTCAGGGCTTTTAGTAGATACCTCGATGCCTGCTCGACACCTTGATATAAGCCTTTTTATCAAGCTTTCTGGGTTTTTCTTGATACCTCTCGATAGATAACTCGATCCATAAATACCTTTCTCGATCGAGGAGGTATCAAGCTTCTAGATACCTTCCTCAATCTATTGAGAATTTTTTCCATCGACGCCTCATCGATTCCTCTTGATCTATCGAGCTTTTATTCTTGATAGAAGCTTGATACCTCCTCGATCTATCAAGCTGCGTTTTCTATATATAGTTTGAGGTCCGACCCGATATTTTTATTTCTCAAATATTTTGATCTCTCTCTTTTCTCTCGTGACCTAAATTCTTTTCTACCTTAGAAACCACTCCTCCTATCATCTTTCCGGCCTAATCCAAGTCTCCCTCACTTGGTAAGTGTTCTTAATCTTTTCTTTTTCCTTTTCTTCATGCATTCATGCATCTTTTGACCTAATTTTTCAATTTTTGGGAAATTTTTAGGGGTTTTTGTGATTTTGTCAAAAATTTTGGGTTGGGTGTTGTTGAAATGAACTCATATGATCATGCATTACATTCTAAGTTTATTATAACTATGTTTCATGCATTCTAGGATTGTGTGCTTGATTAAATCTTTTGAGTGCTATTAAGTTGGATTAGGTTTTTACCCATGATGCAATTTATTTTTGCACGTCATATGTTCATGCATCTTCATGCATTGCAAGTTCTTTTTTTTTTTCCATCTTTCTGGTGCTTTAAAATATTTCTGTTGTGCCTTTGTTCTTATCTCAATCTCTCTCATTTAGTCTCCTCATCATGGCACCCAAAAAGTATGTTCCTTCTAAAAACCCGATTCGTCAAGGTTCTTCATCTTCTTCTTTTTCTCCTGATTCTATTTGGTTTCGTGATAAGAAGGCACGAGATGACTTCTCTGAGAACCTTTCTAACCGGGCAGGTCATTCGGAACGCCAAGTCATTTTGTCTGATTTTCTAAACACTCCTCTACCCAGTGCATTTAGCTCTTGGGGATGGGCTTTTCTTTGTGAGAAACCCTCGAGGTGTCCCAACGTGTTCATACAGGAGTTTTACTCCAACATGCACGCTATCGATACCTCTGTACCTAGGTTTACTACGGTATTCCAAGGTACACATATCGTAGTCACATCGGATTTCATTTCCGAGGTACTACATGTCCCTAAAGTGGATCATCTAGATTACCCTAGTCACGAGCATCTCTCTTCCATCTCTAGAGATGAGTTGGACTCACTCTTCTATGAGAAGGCCATGTTGTGGGGAGGTACCCTCAATTTCTCCACAATTGAGTTTGCTAAGGATCCATGGATCCTTGATATAGTGATGACCTTTGTACTCATTCCACAATCTCACTATAACACTATAACCGAGTCTCGTGCTTGTTTTCTTCTTTCCCTCATGGAATGTCTCTTTATAGACTTTCCTTCACACATGATAGAGTCTATCATCGACTGCTATTGTGACACGACTACATGTGATAAGCTCATTTTTCCTTCGGCTATCATGTGTATCCTCACACACCTGCATATCACTATCCCTCCCTCTCCTTAGCTTTACATTATGGGTGCCATTAGTAGGGAATCTATATGGCGAAGTGCAGCACAGCTTGCTGCAAAGCAGTCGCAGCTGGAGTCTTCCGATGCAGCCCCAACAGAGCCTACAATTCCTTCCTCTTAACCTTCTTCATCCTCTGCCCCTTCTTCCTCATCTTAGCCTGCTATCTCCTTTGTTGACATCATGGAGCAACTTCGGTACATGCGTGCTGATTTTTGTAGTAGTCTAGACCATCTATCTGATGAGATATGTCAGATGAACATGAGAATTAGTCACATTGCTCGCCGCCAGTCCCGGCTTGGTGGTTTTGCTCCCTTACCTTCTCCAGAGCCTAGAGGAGTCCTCTTCTTCGAATGGTGGAGATGATGATGATGATGTTGCTTCTGGCTTGGAGTATGATGACGAGATGACGACCTCTCAGTGATACACCCTTTGTCACTCGTGACAAAAAGGGGAAGTAGTTTTGTAGATGAGAGTAGTCTAGATGTCAGGGGGAGAGCTAGCATAGGACATACTAGATAGAGGGAGAGTAGTTTTGAGTGTGTTTGAAGGATGTAGTGAGGTTTTGATGTATTCTTTCTCATTACATGTACCATGGTCTTGTGACAATTTTTTTTACATACATTGTATTCTTTGATATATATATATGTGTGTGTGTGTGTGTGTGTGTCTATGTTTATTTTCTATCTTTATACACATATTTCTTCTTGTATACAATTTGTCTATGTTTCACACTTGATGCCTTAATGAATCTTATTTAAGTGTTTCAGTTAAGACATGTTGCAAGTATACCATGTCATGATTACTCTTCTTACAAAGTTTTTCAAGAGTTTGTACTATGGTTAGACTTATGTACTTTTTCATATTATGGGATAGGTGTGTTAGACTTCTCTCATAATTTCCTTTTTTGGTTTTGTCACAGATTGCTAAAAGGAGAGATTGTTAGGATCACATTTTATTTTAATTGGCTAATCTTTTGACAAAATACACTTTACTTGTAATTGGGTAGATTGAATATGAGTTTAGTACTTCTAGAAACATATTGTTCAAGTCAAGTATTAAAGACATGAAGATTAGTTCAAGAAACCAGTGAAGAAAAGTTGTTCATTAAGTCTCGATAGATGCTTGCTATCGAGACTTAATGTGAAGCTTAATAGATAGCTCGACAGCAGCTTACAATTTCATAATTTTCAGATCTGAAATTCGGCCCAGTCTTCTATATTTGTTTGGGGTTTCTTTTCTCACAACTCTAGACATATATAAGGTTTATTTTAAAGGCTGTCACATATAGATACAAAGACAAAGAGACTTATATTCTTTGTGTGAAGTTACTGCGTTTGTACGTCATAAGGCGTTGTAACCAAGTGCTTCCAAATCTTCATTGTTGATGAAGTAAAGAAATTTGCAGCCAACAACATCTATTCAAGTTTTTGGAGTTAGTCACATACTTGGGATCTATGCAAAGGATTAGTCACAAAATGGAGGTTTGTGCATCAAGGGAAAGAAGGCTGCTACAAGATCAAGTCCAATTGAGTATTGGAGTAAAGGTTCAACTATAGATTAGTATTTCGGGTTAAACCAAGGGTAGTTGGTAAGATTCCTTATACTTGTAACTGCTTGATTATTGATTAGTGGATTCTTGGGAGTGGCGGCCTTAAAATCACTCATTGTGGATTTTATCTTGCGAGGTTTTTTCCATTTATTAACAAATCACCGTGTTAATTTATTTTCCGCTGTATTTAGTATTTTGGTGATTTGTTGGTGTCTTCATATTTTGCATGTGATTGAACTTAATTAATCAACTTAGGTAATTGAATTAATTAACCGGAATCAAGCTATCTTAACCCAACAAAATTATTGTCATGTGAAAAGCCTAAAGCGACTGCATGACATTGACTTTACTTTTTTTTGTTGTAATATTTTGATACTGTTACCAATGTAGTGATTGATTCGTAAACTAAGATCTTTCATCATGACTATTCTATTCTTAATTCGTTAACTTGTTTGAAAATAGAAAGCGACTGTACAACTTGTTGCATACTTTGATGTGGTGAAAAAAAGAGTACTTGATTTGTAGATTGAAAATTTGGCTCATTTATTTTTGATTATGAGTATCTTCGACGAATCTTGTCATAAGAAATAGTTCTCTCGTACATATTGCGTGCTCTCCTTTCATTCTAGAAGTTATATGTCCAAGAAGAATGATTTTATATTACCAACCAATCCTATGTGAGCGTCGTTACATACCTAATAATAATATCAAATCATATGACAGTACCAACCACAAGCATAAACTATATAAAGTATTCCTCGATTAAGGATCTATTTGACAAATTTGGTATAAAAAAAATATATAAATACAATTCTCTTGTACATATCACATGCTCTACTTTCATTTTAGAAGTTGTATGCCAAGAAAGAAAGATATATTTTATATTATTGGCTTTTTAACGTGTGAGTGTTGTTATTACAGGTGTAACAACAGTAACATCAAATCTTATGATAAGTGCCAATCATAAGTAAAAACAATAGTGTTGTTTCAATTGGAATAATTTCCTTTTAAAAGAAAATAATAATACTTTTCTCACCAGTGATTTTATGTCACTTGACCAATTCCATCATTATATATAAGTGTCGTAACATATGTAACAATAACATCAAATTGTATGACAATTACCAACTATAAGCATATATAAATTGTAAAATATTCCACAATTATGAGTTTGTTTAACAAATCTCGTTACAAGAAAAACAGTTCTCTCATACATAGCATGTGCTTAGCTTTTGTTTAAAAGTTATATGCCGAAAAAGAAGGATTTTATATCACTGGTCATTTTTCATGTGAGTTTCGTCACATATGTAACAATAACACCAAATCGTACGATAATTGCCAAGAGTAAAAATAATAAAGAATAGTTTCAATTTATCTTCCTTTAAAAAAGAAAAATACTTTTCTTACCTTGATCAGCATATACGTATACATGTTTCGTCAAAAACTTGCTCATTATAGAGTGGAGTGAAGTTCCATGAATCTTGACCAGTTGTGGTCCATACATCAACTATTTGATGGATGATTCAATGAAATGGGGAGCTTTACATATAAAATAAGAATTCATACAATGTCGTTCTAAAAAATTGGACTGCATTTTGATACTATATTAAACACGATTCCAATGTGAATACGACAAACAAAATTTAACCTTAAACTCAATCTCACACCCATGTCCAACTCTAGCATGCTTTGGTTGCTCTCTTCAGCTAAACATGGCCCAAATTGGTGTTGCATAGAGTGTTGCCGAATTGTCTTCATGTTTGTGCACCGGACTAATAAATTCCCTATGTATGTCCCTCACACACCAAAGCCGAGTTCACTTGTGCCTTCAGTGGTACCGTAATAATTGAGAAATAACAAAATCCCAGCGAGGCTGAAAAAGAAAGGGCTTGATTTATGTCTGGTATTTTTGTGTACTGGATGCAACAGACGTGTGACATGTATGCTCTGTTTGAATGTTGGGGGAAGAAGGGAGAGTAGATTAGAGGGTGAGAGAGTAATTTTAAGGAATGAGGGAGAGAAATTTGGAGGAGCTTAGGGTTTAAACTATTTCTAACTCTTCATTTTTAACTCTCCAAATCGGAGAGATTTGAAAGGAGAGTAGACTATATAAATTATTGATCAAATAAATTATCCAATTTACCATTTTTATATTAACAAAATTACAATATTCTATAACATTAAAAATAAATCTGTAACCTAAAAAATTCTCTCGAACTCTCTCAGCTCTTGAAGCTCATAATGGCTCGCTCTCTCTCTCATGACTTCTTCACTCTTGGACTGTCTTTCACTCTTATCTCTCACGCCTAGCATTCTCTCACAAAGGGCAAACTCTGTTTTAATTTTTGTTTCATGGGTTTATTTTGAGTTGAATCAAATAACTATGTTCTTATAATTGTGATTTTATTGGGTAATTTTATATTAATTGTGATTTTATGGGGGTAATACATGTTATTTGTGAGTGGGTTTCAGATCTGAAGCCTTCTTTTACTTAAATTTTAAAGTTTCAAAGTATTGCTCATATGGTGTTTGATCAAGTGCTTGAGTGAGTCTAGATTGTGAACTTGCATAAATTTGTATCTCAATGGTGATTGTAGCTATATATGGATCTGTGTTTCTTGTTTATTTTTCACTAAACACTTGCAATCCTATTAGTTTGTGATATATGGATGAACTATGGTTAATCCTAGGTCTTTGTGATTGTGTATACTATGTAAGTTTGATTTTATGGTCAGGCCTTTGATGATTGGTTTGTGCTTGTGGTTTTTCATTGGGTAATTATATATCGGTGCTCCATATATATATATATATATATATATATATATATATATATATATATATATATATATATATATATATATATATATATATATATATATGCTGGGGCCCTATTGCCTTAACTTTGTGCCACAATATAGACGGCAAAGCCTTGACAGCTTCCAAAGCATCCTCTGGGTGTTCATCTTGGAAAACTTTATTAGTCTGGTCATGTGATGGAAACAAAACTTAGCTTGTGCATCATTATTGAAGTGGCTTGTCTGGCTGTGATGACCGAAGTACTAATCTAGTTATGTATGCAAGACCAAGAAGCGATGGAGAATATAATATGATTATATGTATATTTCCGCATGAATCTGACATTCAAGATTTTTGTTTGATTGTTTGATTAATAGCAGTGAAAGCACTTGCATAAACATACAATTTAACAATTATATTTGAATTAAATGGATTGGAGAATATGTAAAGTTGAGCATGTGTTTAGAAAACATTCAGTAAGTAGAGTTAATTTTGCCAGGAATTTGTTGGTTCAGTGAGTCAAATTTAGTATCTCATTTGGGTTCCACTTCAACCTAGACCTAGTCACTTGCTTCAATTATAAGTTCTATCTGTGGCAATGACTTTTTGAAACATTGAATCCTTTGAGTAAAGAAATTGTTCACTTAAAACTGCAATTAGTGATTTCATCTTGTTAGTCTCCTTGCTGTAACAAATAAGTACATGTTGCCCTGTTATAAGTTCTGCTAGAACAACTCCAAATGCGAATACATCAGTTTTGGGGGGTCACCTGGAGCTCCTTCACGGATCTTCAATTAAGTTAGTATTTGAATCGTATGGTTTGTTTAATCTTTCAAATTTAGGCTTGCTGAAAGAAACTGTAGGTTTAAGAGAGAATGTAATGCCATGAGTACTACTAGAACTTTTATGCTTTGTTTGGGTTTATTTATGATTGAATGATTAATTGTCATTATTATCAAATTTATTCCTTTTGTTTAGTAGTATAATAATTATGGTCCCTTTGCCTTATATTTTAGCTTCTTCCCCTTTATTTATTTCTCCTTTGAAAGTGAAAACAGGAACTTCTTAAACTGAAGAGGACCTCTCACTCTTACAAGATGGAAAGCAGAAACTTCTTTATCAATAAGAACTTTTGCACCATTGGAAATTTCCACAACAACTAAGTAAGCTGGAATTATAGTGTTGGGTGCATACTGCCAAGAAAGGAACAAGTATGTCCTGGACCTTGTAAGTAAAGTGAAGTCTTTCGGATATGATTTGGATGCTTATCTTTACCGATCTACAAAATTCCTCCTATATGGTCACTGGAACATGCAGGAGATCGAAAATGCGTCCCCTGGATGATTATTGGCAATGGCAGATGAATTACAGGACAGCTGTTGTAAGAAAATAGTCTCAGTTTGATATTAATAACCAACCCCATTTCGGAGATTCTTTTCCCAGCCTTGTAGCCCTTTAGTGTAGGTACCTTGGAGTGGAATTGATTTGTTCTAGTTAGTGTGAGAAATAAAAGTTCTTCTTACCTATCAAAAAAAAAAAAGTGTGAGAAAAAAAAGTGTTAATACGACTGAGGAAGTGGATGGCATGGATAAATTCCTATGCATCTGGAAATTTTTGTAATGCATACCTGAACCTTTTGTAACTTTGTTGGACCTATTTTTGGTGAAATGTAACATTGTTGACTTGAGAGAGCACCATAAATTCATTTTTATCATGAATTCAAAATTGTTTTGATGTTTCATAATTTATTTTTTATTTCACGTTGTAACCTCAAACATTCTGATGAAAAGTATCGGGTTTGATTGTAGGATCGATGTAAATTCTGTTCAATGAAAATTTTAAAATTTTTTGCAGTTTTTGCTTAATCTGTGATTGTCATAATTTGTGATCTCCTGAGGAATTTAGTTTCCTCTTGAGGCACAATTATATATTTTGCTCGTCTTTCATTCAGCGCCACTGCTGTTGTAACTGTGCATGGATGAACTACTTGTATTCTCACGAGCAACGTTTACTAGTTGCTTAGTAGTTAGTAGGGATATTCTCTTGAGAATTTTGGGTTGCTTTCTTTTCTGAACTTCAGCTGTGATCTATTGTTTAGTCTTTGAATAGTAAGTGGGCAAACATTTGAGTTAAAATTACATAGTAAGATCCTATTTTTGAGTTAATTCATAGAGTCACTCTCTTTGACTTTTTGGTTTTTTTTGGGTCTCAATTCTTCTTTGAATCCTCAAAAATTAAATTCACGAACTAAGCAAAATAAAAATATTAAAAATAATAATAAATGAAAGAAACACTCAAAATTTAATATTTTGTTGATATTTTTTAGTAAACAAACAAACCAAACATTTTTTCTTATTTTAATTATTATCAATTAATTAGGGTTTTTTTTAGTATAATAAAAAAAGAAAAAAAAATATTTAACCATAGACTAATGTTGATGATTTAATTCGAATTAGGAAAAAAATTTATCAAAAGAAATATTACACGTTGTTGTCATAATTATTTAATTTAACAAATTAAGCATAGACCAATGTTGCAAGTCCATTTTAAAATAGGGATAAATTTGTCTATTTAAAAATATTTAATAATTTTCACTCATTTTCATCCTAATTTTTAAAACATCTAAACAAGAAGAAGGGCTAATTATCCCCTCTCCCTTACTTAATTTTAAAAAATCCAAACAAGGTAGATGACAACCATTTCCCTTTACTCTCCTCCTTACTATTCTGCTCTACTCTCCAAATTTCCAAATAGACCCGTAATTAATAAGTAACTTCACTGGAAGCAAGCTTAACTCCAAACCAAAAAAGAGATAGCATGCATCCAAACGAAACAAATAAAAAAGTGTATCTATTATTTTATGCATCCAAAGATTCCTCTTATATGGAACTTAGTCCCAGATTGTGGGATCCAATGTCTACATTCTAAGATAATACAGGTTGCCAAAAGAACAATCAGAGCTACAGAAGATGAGGTTGCCACCAAAAAAAAAAAACAAATCACTTGAATATTGGCCTATGAAGAAATAGTTTTGGTACTTTCAAATGTTGACAAATACAACAAAACCATACTCATCATAATTTGACAAGGTTTGTTTCCGGTTTATTTCCAAATGGTTTTCTTTTGCTTAAAATTAGTTAAAATATGAAAATCACTTAAGAAAATTTTGAAGTCTCAAAAAATTATCATACATAAATAAATTAATTAAATTATCTAAAACCTCGGATTTGGATGTGATGTAATAATTATTGTAGCTTGTAATTATTATTTGATGTGAAGGGAAAAGTTAATAAGGTAAAAAAAAAATAAAAAAGGTTAAAATTGATACAAGTGATAATAAGGATTTTTTTTTTTTTTTGAGAGAGAAAGGATAATAAGAATATAAAATTGAATTGAGATTAAATTTTTAATTTTCCATCTCAATCATTATTGAAAGTAATATTTCATATTAAAAAAACCCAGCTAACTCATTTTCACCTCCAAGAAAAGAAAAGAAAAAACCCAGCAAATGTACCAATCTCAATCCCAAACAGACACGACTTTTTCTTTCTTTTTCTTTTTTTTTGAGGAACCCAAACAGACACGACTTGCAATTAATTAATGTTGGCAGTTTGCACAAAAGTAGCAACCAGGTGAAAGCCCAAAATTGTTCCGACAGTGACAGTGTTACATAGAATTTGATCGTGTATATATCAATTAATGTTGCATTAGAATTGGGCCCAAATCAAATTCTATGTTCTTTTTTTTTTTTCTTCTTTCTTTTTTTGCTGAATAAATTTTATGTTCTTTAAACGTGGTTCAGATGAATCCTGTATAGTAATGA
This sequence comes from Castanea sativa, assembly GCF_040712315.1. Lineage (NCBI taxonomy): Eukaryota > Viridiplantae > Streptophyta > Magnoliopsida > Fagales > Fagaceae > Castanea > Castanea sativa. Next base: position 32,808,357 of record NC_134016.1, on the reverse strand, counting down.
TAGTAGGTGATTATGGGACAAGTTTTTTATTCCTTGCCCCCACCCCTTTCCTAGCGGGCACTTGTGGGTACTCATTTTGTCTTGTCCTGCTAAATTTTTTGTTTTATAATTTATCAAAATTTGATTTATAAAATATATCATACCTTAAACTAAAACTCACAAAAAAAAATCAAGTTCTAATATTTTAAAACCTTATAAAATCATAACAATACAACAATTTAAGTATTAAAAAACATAAAAAAAAAACAATTCAAATATAACAATACAACAATTTAAAATAATAAATGATTTTCCTATAAAAAATTATTTAGATCTTAAATATAAATTCAATAATACACTCCCAAAAGATAACATATAAAAAAAATTATAAAAAGCATTTTTCTTAATTTATAAAGATAAACAGGATGGATTCTCTAATGCCCGCACTTGTCCAAAACCTACTTTGGGTTTGAGGAAGGAGCTTGGTTAACCCCTCTTCCATCTTATTTGTTATGTGTGATGGGTAAAACTCGTCTCATTAGGAATAGGGCTGCATAGTTACCTATATGGTGGGTTTAAATTGTCATCCCTAAATTCTTGATTGACTATATAACCTTTATTAGGCTTCCTTTAAATAAATAAATAAAGAAATAGGAAAAATTCACTTCGCTCCCCCCCCCCCCCGGGCGGTCCTCATCTCATATTACACAATTCATTGGATTTCACTCATGTATACATGTTATGTGTTTAGTACTTTAGTTTGATAATTATTAGATATTCCTTACTTGATGAGTCTTGGGATTTCATGCATATCAAAATGTCACAAGCTTAGGACTAGGAGACACAACAAGAGGTACCCCTTCTTTCATGGTTCCCTAGATTGTTCTCTTTTCGATTTCTCTCCCTTATTAGATCGGTAAATTACAATTTGTTTAATTGAAAGCTGCTTTGTCTATTGAGCATATACTCATTCATTGTCCTTTCACAATCTCCGTCTAGTACCTCTCAGTTAATTTTGCCCAAATCTCTCAAATTTTGGATCTCTTAATCCAAGTGATATTGTGAAATATATCATTTTCCACTCTTAACTTTCTGAATGTACTTGAAGATGATAGAAACAAATTTATTTTGTCTCTCCATTCCATTTGACAATATTTGGAGGATTCAATATCAGACTTTTCTTGCATGCCTTATCCCTATATATAGCAAAAAAGCTACTGATGATAGCAGAATTGTTTTCAAGAGCAGATTGTTGCTTGGTCAGCCTTGAAATCCCCAATGGCTACTATATGGTCTACTACTCCTCTTGGTTGGGTTAAAATAAATTTAATGTGGCTATTAGGCCCCACTCAATATGTAGAAATGATAGTAGGGGAGAGAATTTTTTACCATTCCTCTTTGATGCCACCCTTTGACCCACTTGATGATGAAGTTCTTGCTGCTATTCAAGCTTTGGAGTTGGTTGTCCACTATAACATTACCTATGTCCAATTTGAAGGGGATAATAAAATCAATGATTGAGGCTCTTCAACACTCTCCCCTCTCTCCCAATGGAATTCCTCAGCCTCTTCTTCTTACCTTCTATTTCTTTGAATTTAAGCTCTTTAACTTCTGTTTCTCAAAAAAAAAAAAAAAAAAGCTCTTTAACTTCTAAGGTCTTTGTCTTGTGGGCAAATCTTGTAAATTTTTTGCTCATAACTTGGCTCGCTGGGCTTCTCATTATAATTGAAATGGGCCAGAGATGGGTCTAGGCCCTCTATCTACTCTATGTACTTGTAATTTTCAATTTGTTGTCTATATATGAGTGAGGACTGTTACTAGCTGTCTAGCTCTCTAAAAATTTGTTCTTATTTTAAGACTAAAGACAAAAGAGGGGAATAATGGGGACGGGTTTGAAAACACAAATCTACAAAACTGTAATGCATGAAATGGCTTCACTTTCTAAAAAATTCTCTACTTTACCTCCTTAACTAATCTAATCATGATTCTTCTCAAGGAAAAAAAAAAAAAATTCTAATCATGATATTTTCTTGAGTTTCTTTTCAAACTTTAAAAAATTGGTAACAGGTTTGAATTCGACTACCCTTCCTTGTATGTATGTATGTATGTGTGTGTGTGTGTCTATATATATGTAAGTGCACAATTTGTACCCGGACCTAAAAACAAGTGATGGGCTTAGGCCCAAAAAGCCTTATACAATTAAATTTGTAGAGTATGGATTTGAAACCTAGGTTTGGGATGTTGGAAGTTGATCAACATGCTAGAATGCCGCAATTTATGCAAGTGATGGATGAATACGACAAGAAAACCCTCCTCGAACATAAGCCGAGGATAATTTGTATAGTATTTCTTTTTCCAAGCAAATATTACAATTTTTAGTTTTTAATCAAGAAGAAGATCCCCCTCTTCTTTCCTCTCTCGTCTTCTTATATCATTCTTCTTCTTCCCTGTTTCATCCACGTGTAACACCAATCTTCCTCCCAGATACTTGTCTCATCCACCACCTTCTTAAAGTCTTCAAATAATAGCTGGAAGGCTGAATTCTACTATTCAGATGTCATTTTTCCATTAATGCCGCCAGGGAGGTAGATGCAGGGCCTTTAATGTGGGGGTAGTAGCTTTTTTCTCAGATATTTCTCACACGTTCCTGCTTCTAAGGGTGCTTGGATTACATCTACTCAACAGATCTTTCAGAATTCCGTCTCTAAGCTGTTTAGCAGGTTCTAGGGCTTTTGCTGGGCCTGTTTGAGGAGATACTCCTCCTCGGACAACTCATTAGACCACTATAGTGCGGACTAACCTGTGGGCCTAGAGACCCTGATTGAACAGGCTTGTATCAACTAATCAGGCCCAAAGCCCAAACGTTTATTCTAGCACTTTTACTCTCCACAATAGCCCCTCAAAACTTTATTTTTTTCCCTCCCATCCGAGGAGAGAAATAGAGTTTGAACCAAATAGCACACCCTCCACACACTTTGCAAACTGCCACACGTGTAGGGGTCCTTTCGTTCCCTTAAACCGACTCTGATGCTTCTAAACCCAGAACGCTCGCATTTATGACTGCAAGTTATGTCTTGTCCCCCACGTTCAACAGTGAGATATGCATCCAACGGCCCAGGTTTGCTCTAAAAAAATTGGGCGGGAGAATTTTGATTTCGAGGCCGCCTCCCGCACGTCAAAACGCTTGGGAATCCGTATCTCCATCCATTCTTTCAGAAATCCATCACATCTAAGTGCTAATCATTATCTTTGCTCTCAAGAAGCTCATGAAGAATCGCCTAATCAATTCCCGTAAGTTCTCCATTTTCTCTACTCATTCCTTCTCGGCTTCTATCCTCGGCCACCATCTAGATCCCTTTCCTTCTTTAAACTTTCGTTTTCATTCCCACCAAATGGGTAGATTTAAGTATTTAGTAGATACTAACGCCGGTATGGAGGGTTTTAGGGCCAAATATCAGATTCCTCACGATGTAGGCTTGAAATATTGCCCAGTAGAAGCCATAGGTGACGTTAGGAGAGAGGGAGAAGTTATCATTCCCATCATCACCTTTCTAGAAGGTTGGATGACCCTTCCCATGAAAAACGTAACCAGCAAATACCTACGTAACCATAGGTTATGCCCAGATCAGTGCACACCAAACGTATTTAGGATCTTAGGTTGTGTTGATGCTTTAAACAAGCAAATGGGTCTGAACCTCACATGGCACGACGTTGTCTATATGTACGAGTGCCATAAACTCAAAAATGTAGGATACTACATTAAATCCAGGTCTAGCATCGTTAGGCTGATATCCTGTCTTCCCAAGTCCAACAAAGGCATGAAAGACGACTATCTCATCGCCTCTAGAAACTGGTTTGACGGTCCTCACTGCCTAGTCAAATGGGGAGAGCTAGGTGTGACTCTATAGGAGTTAGATTTCCTAACCCATGACTCAATCCCGTTACTTTTACTGTTTTTAATTTTATTGCACCTTATTGCTTTTTTCCCTTGATATTTATCACTAATCCAATCGTGCTCGTCTTCTCGGATGTTTCTTTTGGCAGATAAACAACACGTACGTCCGCGTCTAAGCCTTTGCAACGTTGCAGACTTGAATCGCGTCCTTCACTCCGAAGTTTTTGTCAGTGAAGACCTACAAGTGAGAGCAGCCTACCTAATACTAGGATACGATCCTTTATCAATGGATTTTCAAGAGATTGACAACGCGATCACCGTGGGAGACAAACGACGCAGAAGGATAGACGTGTCACAATTAGGCTTTCTTTCTGACCGCGAACTCCCAGACGACCCCTCTATCATACTATACTATCGCCCTATCACAGCGATTCCTCTTTCGGCACATTCCCAAACAACCGCCGTCCGAGAAGAGCCAGCATCCTCGCAACAATCGTTGGACGAGGAGATCGACCAGTTTCAACTTGAGGAAGCTGAGAGACCTCGAGAGGATCAACTCGTCATCCTTTTGGACGAAGAGCACGCACCCACCGAAACTTCGGGCATACAAGGTCTAATAATTGCACAGCCTTACTCTAGCTCTGAAGAAGACGACATGGCCACTCTACAGAAGTTGATGATGAAGAGGGGCTTAAAAGTTTCTAATAAGGGAGCGGGTGGGTCCCAGGTCCCTCCTTCCTTGCCACCACCCCCTTCTCCCTCCAATCCTAAGCTTCCCATTCCGGAGGCTAAGAAGAAGAGGAAGAGTGAGGCCAAGAAGGCAAATGCGGAGAGGCAGAAGAAGCTGAAACAACAACAACAACAACAACAACAACAACAACAACAACAACAACAAAAGGTTGGCAAAGGCAAGGGACGTGCCTCTTCAGTGGAAAATGGGGAGAACCGGGACCTGGCTGAGATACGCCGTACACCGGCCAATTGGTTTCCCGAGTTGAAGCTGGATGGGGCGCCAATCTCTTGCTAATCCAGCATTAGGGCGTTCCAGCAAGGTCATGCTCACCACCTGGCCGAGGCTTTGGAACGTCCTCTTCTTCTGCCCAAGGACATGGACGCCCTGGACAAAATGAGCCAACCGCATCTGTTTCTCTCACTAAAAAGGGACTTGGCTTTGGTGAGTGTCACGGTCTCATCCTCACTTTACTGCTTTCATTACATTTTAACGAAAAAAACCATTCTTATGCACTTTAAATTTGCTCTACTAACAATGCATCTATTTTAATGTTTCACCACAGGCCATTCAGGAAGTCTTCGCTACCGAGAAGTAGGTGGAAGAATCTCGGAAGAAAGCTGCAGCTAAACTGGAGGTTAGGCAGGAGACCAAAAAGTTCCTAGGCCAAGCTCTTGCGTAGAACGAAAACCTAACCATGCAGCTGGCAAAGCAGAAAAGGGAGAGGGACGGTGCCGAGGCCAACCTGAAGACAATGAGGACCCAGGTGGAGGGGCAACGCAAACTTCTGCGTCAAAAGAACGAAGACTTATCCAAAACTCAGCAAGAAAACTCCGACCTGAAGAAGGAGCTTACTAGGATAAGGGATGAGGCTCGTACCTTCAAGGACTCCATGGAGGCCGCGAAGAAGACCGCTTACAAGGAAGGGGTGGAGGCGACAGAAAACCAACTGACTAAGGAGTTCGCCGAGCTGTGTTGGGAATATTGTCAACAAGTGTGGGAGGAAGCTTTAAATGTGGCAGGGATTCCCACAACCTCCAAGTTGAGGAAGCCTGAAAACATCTGGCTCCCCCAAGACATCCAGGTGCTCGAAGAACTTCCTCCTGTCGCACCTGCCCCCGAGACGGTGTCTTCCACACTCCCATCCATGATTCCAGAGCCCATTCTAACTCCTAAAGAACTTGAGGGTTCTAACAAAGAGAAGGAACAAGGCGATGGCGCCGAGAAGCCTACGAGCCAAAATGCCGAGCCCAATGTCCCTCCACTGGTGGCAAAAGATAAAGGGAAACAAGTCCAGACCTCATTTGAAGCAGAGCTGAAACGAACAGAGGCTGCCAGCACTTCCGAGCAGGACCCCCCTTCTAAAACTTAAGCCTTAGGCTAGCTAGGTCTTCTTCATTTTTTTTTTTTTTTTGTAACAAATTTTATATTAAGGCTTTTGCTTTGAATGTACATTTTAAAAGAAATTAATGAGAAACTTTGATTGGTTTAATCTTCATCTGACTTCCAATCTTTAATACAAAAATACTCATTCGCCTCTTTTTAGCGCAAAAAATGAATGAATGGAACAACTAACTCCACCTCCAAAATTTCAATTAGCCGTAACTTTAAACAACTTTAAACAAAAGTACATACACTTAGCGTATACTTGTAAATCATGCCTCAAGAGCATAATACATGTAAAACAACAATACACAAACAAAAGTTTAACTTAGGATTCAGTTTGAGGCATAAAGCAATCCATCAAACTTACGGTGGCTCATCAACAAATCAACACTAACGTGGTATGGTTTCTGGTGATATTCCCAAAGTAGAGGGTCTGAGGACCCGACATAACTAAGGTTTTGTTAACAAACAATAGGATATCAATTTCCACAAGGCATGTGGTCCGAGGACCATGCATGTCCAAGTTTCTGTTTGATACTTAGAAGTAGTAAATTGGAATGTTAATTTCCCCAAAGTAGAAGGTCTAAGGACCCGACATAACTAAGGTTCTGTTTTAACAAACAATAAGATATCAATTTCCACAAGGCATGTGGTCCGATGACCATATATGACCAAGTTTTTGTTTGATACTTAGAAATAATAAACTGAAATGTTAATTTCCCCAAAGTAGAAGGTCTGAGGACCCGACATAACTAAGGTTCTGTTTAACAAACAATAGTATATCAATTTCCATAAGGTATGTGGTCCAAGGACCATGCATGACCAAATTTCTGTTTGATACTTAGAAATAGTAACTTGAAAAGTTAATTTCACCAAAGTAAAAGGTCTGAGGACCAGATATAACTAAGGTTTTGTTTAACAAACAATAAGATATCAATTTCCATAAGGCATGTGGTCCGAGGACCATACATGACCAAGTTTCTATTTGATACATAGAAGTAATAAATTGAAATGTTAATTTCTCCAAAGTAGAAGGTCTGAGGACCCGACATAACTAAGGTTCTGTTTAAAAAACAATAGGATATCAATTTCCACAAGGCATGTGGTCCGAGGACCATGCATGACCAAGTTTCTGTTTGATACTTAGAAGTAATACATTGAAATGTTAATTTCTCCAAAGTAGAAGGTCTGAGGACCCGACATAACTAAAGTTTCGTTTAACAAATAATAGGATATCAATTTCCACAAGGCATGTGATCCGAGTATCATGCATGACCAAGTTTCTGTTTGATACTTAGAAATAGTAACTTGAAATGTTAATTTTTTCAAAGTAGAAGGTCTGAGGACTCGACATAACTAAGGTTCTGTTTAACAAATAATAGAATATCAATTTCCACAAGGCATGTTGTCCGAGGACCATGCATGACCAAGTTTCTGTTTGATACTTAGAAGTAATAAATTAACCAAACTGTATAATGATAATTTGAACAACGAACAACAAAAATACTTCTTATTAATAATAATACCTTCGTGGGTTGTTTACATTCCAAGGGCGTTGTACAATTTTTTCATCTAAATCAGCTAAGCGATATGACCCTATACCCGCTACTGAGATGATTCGATGTGGTCCTTTCCAATTTGGTGCTAGCTTTCCCCATGCTGGGTTTTTGGCAGCATCCAAGACTTTCCTCAACACCAAATCCCCAGGCGCTAGTGGCCTCAGCTTCACATGAGCATCATATCCTCATTTAAGCTTCTGCTGATAATAAGTCATTTGGACCATGGCGGCCTCTCGTCGTTCCTCGACCAGATCCAGGCTTTTTCCCAGGAGGCAATCATTATTCCTCAGGCTGAAGGAACTCATCCTTAATGTGGAAAACCTAGATTCTAAAGGTATCACCGCCTCAGCCTCGAAGTCATGGAGAAGGGTGTTTCTTCAGTGGATCTTCACGACGTAGTCTGATATGTCCACAGAACATGTGGTAACTCCTCTACCCATCTACCCTTCACATCATATGGCTTCTTCTTAAGTCCACTGACTATAATTTTATTAACAGCCTCAGCCTGCTCATTTCCTCGAGGATAAGCTAGGGTGGAGTATCTATTTGTGATGCCTAAGTCATTACAATATTTCCTGAACGCTTTACTATCAAATTGTACGTCATTATCTGAAATAAATGTGTGAGGTACCCCAAATCTAGTGATAATATTCTTCTAGATAAATTTCGTAGAGTCAACATCCCTAATATTTGATAAAAGCTCAGCTTCGACCCACTTGATGAAGTAATCAGCTCCCACGAGCAGCCACCTTTTGTTTCCCACAGCCCTCGGAAAAGGTCCAACTATATCCAGTCTCCATTGAGCGAATGGCCAAGGACTAGACAAAGAATTAAGGCCTACCCCAGGCTAATGAATATTGGGAGCAAACCTTTGGCATTGGTCACACTTTCTTGCGTAGTCTTGAGCTTTTCTCTACATATTGGTCCACCAATATCCCTGAGTCAGAGCCCTATGGGCTAAGGGTCTTCCCCTAGTATGGCTTCTACAAATTCCCTCATGCAATTCTTCCAAAAGCGCCTCCGTTGCTTCAGGATGTACACACAGTAGGTATGATCCGAAAAATGAGCGTTTATATAACTTCTGATCCTCGGACAACCAGAACCGAGGCGCCTTTCGACGAATCTCATCTGCTTCAGACTTCTCCTCAGGCAGAATATTGCTTTTTGGAAAAGAAACCATATGATCAATCTAGCTAGGTTCGGGCCTTATCAGATGGATATGGACAACACTTGCAGTGGTTAGAGTTGGTTTCAACAAGTCTTTGATGAGGATAACCCTTGGTAAACACTGAGCCGAGAACGTCGCCAAAGTGGCCAACGAGTCCGCATGCGTGTTTCCACTTCTAGAAACGTGCCAAAGAATGAAATAATCGAACTCGGATTGTAAACATTTGACCTGGGTCAGGTACTCTTGCATTCTTGGATCCCTAGCCTCCATGGTCCCCGTTACTTGGCCCACAACTAATTGAGAATCCGAGGACATATGAATTGCCTTTCCTCCCATTCTCCGTACCATATTCATACTGACCAAGATAGTTTCGTACTCAGCCTCGCTATTAGTAGCCGAGAACGCTAATTTCAATGATTTCTCGAAGATAATTCCCTTAGGGGATACCAAAACAAGTCCAACATTAGACCCCCTCTAGTTTGCAGCCCCATCAACATACGCTTTCCAAATCGGAGGTCCTTTGCCAGTGATCATGCCAACTAATTTTTCATTCATGTGCAATTCCTTTGTAGTTTCTTCTAATGATGGTTTGACGAATTTTGCCACCAAATCCGCTAGAACTTGGCCCTTTACCAAGGTGCGTGGCATATATTTGATATCGAAAGTTTCCAGAATAGTTCCCCACTTGGCTACCCTTCCCGAGTAGTCAGCACTTCGTGACACTAACTTGAGAGGTAATTGAGTCAAAACCACAACGGTGTGGGACTAGAAATAATGAAGAAGCTTTCGTGTGGCATGGACTACAACCAGAATTGCCTTCTCCAAAGGCAAATAACGCACCTCAACTTCATTCAAAGAATTGCTGACATAATAAACCGGTCTTTGTACCCCACCGTCGTCCCTTATCAGAACCAGGCTGACTGCATGGATAGCTACAGCTAGGTATGCAAACAGATTTCATCGACCTCCGGCCAAGACATGATGGGTGGTCGGGAAAGATATTTCTTAAGTTGTTGGAAGGCTAAAGCACACTCCTCAGACCATTAGAATCCTTTCCATTTATTTAACAGTTGAAAAAAAGGTCTACACCTGTCAGCGGACCGAGAGATAAATCTGCTAAGAGCAACAGTCATCCCGGTCAATTTCTGAACTTCCTTTGGATTCTGAGGTGGTTGCATGCCCTGAATGGCTCTGACGTATCCCGGGTTCACCTCTATTCCTCTATGAGTCACCATGTAGCCTAGGAACTTTCCAGAACCCACCCCGAAAGAACACTTTGAGGCGTTAAGGCGCAGCTTGTACTTCCTAAGTATTTGAAAGGTGTCGTCCAGATCTTTCACATGCATAGGTACTGTCTTACTCTTCACTACCATATCATCCACATATACCTCAATGGTCTTTCCAAGTTGCGATTCAAACATCCTAATCATCATCCTTTGGTAAGTAACCCCTGCATTTTTCAACCCAAACGGCATTACTTTATAGTGATAATTCCCCGTAGGAATAATGAAGGCAGTCTTCTTCTAATCACCTAACGCCAATGGTATTTGGTGATAACCCTAGAAGGCATCTAAAAAACTAATCCGAGGATGCCCGACCGTAGCATCCATAAGCTGATCGATGCAAGGCATCGGGAACGAGTCCTTTGGGCAGGCTTTGTTGAGGTCTGTGAAGTCCACACATACTCCCCACTTTCCGTTCTTCTTTTTCACTACAACTGTGTGCACCAACCATTCTGGGTAGAAAACTTCTTTAATAGCCACAGCCCTTTTGAGCTTGAGCATCTCTTCCTTGATAGCCTCCAAATGCTCTTTCAAAGAACGCCGAAGTGGTTGCCTCTTGGGAACAATGGCAGGGTTGACGTTCAAATGATGGCAAATGAAGCTTAGGTCAACCCTCGGAATCTCATAGGGATCCCAGGCAAAGACATCGATATTGTTTTTCAAAAACATCACCATTTCTATTTTCTCTTGGTGGGGTAACCGTATCCCAACTTGAAAGAACCTTTCGGGGTCATCAGTTATGAGAAATCTTTCCAAATCTTCACACATGGCCTCCTCTGCTGTCATCGCATCGGCACATCTAGAGTTGTTAATTGCTATAAGTCTTCCACAGCCGAGCCGAGGACTTTGATTTGGCTTGATGCAGTACTGCGGCCAATATGCATTACCTTGCCACTGATTGGCTACCAAGAATTTCTTCAATGAATCCCCCCGAAGAAAATTTTACTTTAACATGCAAAGTCGAGGAGACAGCACCCAAAGCATGCAGCCAAGGTCTGGCAAGGATGGTCGTGTATGGAGAATATGCGTCAACTACAATGAAATCCACATCGACCATTTCCGAGCTAGACTGTACGGGAAATCGAATCTGTCCCTTTGGTATAACTGCCTTCCCTTCAAAACTTATCAACGGCGAGTCATAGGGAGTAAGATCCTCCAGTCTTAACTTAAGCCCTTTGAATAAGTCAGGGTACATAATATCCACCCCACTACCTGATCGACCATCACCCTCCTGACGTCATAATTCCCTATCCTCAATGTGACCACCAGCGCATCGTCGTGTGGTTGAATAGTCTCGACCTTATCTTCATCGGAGAATCCCAAAATAGACATACTCCCTTTGATCCTCTTCGGCCTCGAGCCAGGCTCCTCAGCCTGGGAATGTGACACTGCCATCACCCTTGTGGGACAAGAACCGATCCTGCCCGGTGCGACGAAGATGACATTAATCGTTCCCAACAGCGGCCGAGATGAGTTGTTCTTCTGATTATTTGAACCCGAACGATTTCCTTGTTCGTTGGGTTGATACAAGTGCTACTTCAATTTTCCCTCGCTAACGAGCTGCTCTAAATGATACCAAAGGGTCCGACAATTCTCGGTGGTATGACCCATATCCTGATGATACTAGCAAAAAAGATATTGATTCCGTTTCGTAGGGTCCCCCGCCATCTTGCTGGGCCACTTTAAGTAGGGTTCCTTACGGACTTTCTCTAGCAATTGGTGCACTGGTTCTCGGAATACAATATTAACTACTTAAGGAGTGGCTGAACCAGATTGCCTAGAGTAATCTCTCATCGGCTTATTGTTATGGTACCTGTCTGACCTGAAATCCCTTCTCTCCTGTGGGATAACCTTCGCCTTACCCTTACCTTGTTGTTGATCTTCCTCAACCCTTTTGTACTCGTCGATGCGATCCATGAGGCGTCGTACACTCCGTACGGGCTTTTTAGTCAAGGATTTCCTTAAATCATGATCAGTTGGGAGGCCCACTTTGAAAGTGTTAATCGCCACCTCATCAAAATCTCTATTGATCTCGTTAAACATCTCCCAGTACCTGTCGGAGTATGCTTTCAAAGTCTCACCCTCCCTCATGGCCATAGAAAATAATGAGTCCAAAGGTCGAGGGACTCTGCTACATGTAATGAATCAAGATGCGAATGCCTTGGTAAGTTCCACGAAAGAATCGACAAACCCTGACTTTAGTCCGTTAAACCATCTCATAGCAACAAGTCCTAGGCTAGAAGGAAAGGCTTTGCACATCAAGGTTTCGTTCTGAGAATGCACCGTCATCCTCTGATTAAAATGGCACACATGTTCAACCGGGTCTATCCTGCCATTATAGATGGTGAAGGTGGGCTAAATGAACCATCTAGGGAGCCTTTCCTTCTTGATCCTACGTGAAAAGGGCGACTTGGAGAGTTGGTACAACGCTCGGCTTATAGCATTGTTCCCCAAGCCCCTGGAGGGAAGCTTCCTATGCTTATTACTTGGTAAGTGATCCCTTTCGTAAGAGAAGGTTTCCCTAGGGGGAGTCCTGGACCTTAGACTGTAACTGCTTCCCCGGGACCCCTCTGAGGAAGAATTGGATGGGGGTGAAGCCCGCCTTCGTCTGACACGGCGTAACTTTTTCTTAAGGTGGTCAATCTCCCTCTACATGGCCTTGGCATCATCCTCATGGGTGGCACTGCTTCCACCACGCAAATGGCTCGCGTCAGGATATACGATATGCACGCTTCCCTCTCGATCCCTTCGACGCTCAAGACGCTTAAAAAGATCTTCGCGCTGAGATCCCTGAGATTCTACATGATGCGAACCTAAGCCTGCCATGATGTTCCAATTCCTTCAACACTAGTTCTCACAGACGGCGCCAATTGTAAGTGCATAATTTGTACCCGGACCCAAAAACAAATGATGGGCTTAGGCCCAAAGAGCCTTATACAATGAAATTTGTAGAGTATGGATTTGAAACCTAGGTTTGGGATGTTGGAAGTTGATGAATAGGCTAGAATGCCGCAATCTATGCAAGTGATGGATGAATAAGACAGGAAAACCCTCCTCGGACATAAGCCAAGGACAATTTGTATAGTATTTCTTTTTCTAAGAAAAGATTACAATTTTTAGTTTTCAATCAAGAAGAAGATCCCCCTCTTCTTTCCTCTCTCGTCTTCTTTTATCCTTCTTCTTCTTCTCTGTTTCATCCATGTGTAACACCAATCTTCCTCCCAGATACTTGTCCCATCCACCACATTCTTAAAGTCTTCAAATAATAGCTAGAAGACTGAATTCTACTGTTCAGAGGTCATTTCTTCATTAATGCGGGCAGGGAGGTAGATGTAGGGCCTTTAATGCAGGGGTAGCAGCTTTTTCCTCAGATATTTCTCACACATTCCTGCTTCTAAGGGTGCTTGGATCACACTTTTACTCAACAGATCTTCTAGAATTCCACCTCTAAGTTGTTTAGTAGGTTCCAAGGCCTTTATTGGGCCTGTCTGAGGAGATACTCCCCCTCGGACAACTCATCGGACTACTATAGTGCGGACTGACCTGTGGGCCTAGAGACCCTGATTGAACAGACTTGTATCAACTAATCAGGCCCAAAGTCCAAACGTTTATTCAAGTACTTTTACCCCCATAATATATATATATATATATATATATATATATATATATATATATATATATTGGAAAGTCTGGTTTTGCATCTCATACAAAATATATAGTGGAAGTAACAAGCACAAATCTACTTCATTCATGAGAAATAACATGTAACCTTGAATTCTAGTACAAAGAATAGAAAGCGTACCTTGATGCAGTAAAATTCAAAACCAAGACTTGAGAATACCTATAATCTTCATCTCAATTCCACATGGTGCCCAAGAAGTGCGGTCTCTCAATCAGTCTTTATATACGTTGATTCTCAAAAAAAAATCTTTCTTTTTCTTTTGTAGAGAAAAACTATTTTCTTTTCTTTTCATCATATGTACATTCTAATTACCTTGGTAGTTACTTTATTTAATAACTCTTATTAAATAAAAACTAATTATCTAATTGGGTTAGCGTTTTGAGCCTACCCAATTGGGCTTTAGTTTATGGCTTAAGATAGGACTAAAGGGAACAAATAAGACTTTAGCTCCAATGAGCCTTGAGCTTTTCTGTCAACTTTTGACAAGTCCAAAGTTACCATTAGTTATATTTAATACCACTATATAAATATAATTGTACTCTAGGCCTTATGAATAAATTATATTCCAAGACTCTAATAATATCATTTGACCCCTCTATGAAATATTCATAGTGAACAAGGTCATAATAAACTGTCACTTTATAAACAACTATTTTATCCTTGAGTACCTGGTTTAATCTTTTAATTATTCACATTTATTGAAATCCATTTTCAATAAATATAAGTTTTAGTAACTCCTTACTAAAGTGGACGCCCTGAATAACGAATTCTCATTAAACTTATCTCAAGAGGATATTTCGTGTCTCTATAAAAAGAGATTATGGATTCCAACTTGAGAATATGTGTTCCCTCAACACTACGTATGGTTACCCAACATAATGAGGTTTTGACCGTGAATATTAGATCTCACTCCTGATATATCAAAGTAACCTACATTTCATAATCAAATTCACTACCTTCTCAGGATTGAGAATCTATGAAATTAAAAGTTGTGAGATTAATTATTCATGTGACAGTTGTTGATTAAATAATTAATTTCACAGCAGTTTAATTCAATATTTCTTAACTTTTAAGACACATCAACTAGAAGTCTCCACTTCCATAATTAAGACAAATCACCTTAGTTAATGTGTTATAGTCTTCGCAGATGAAATGCCCAATTTTATCTCCAACTATGAACTACATTTTGAGTTTACAAGGAACTTGTGATTTACATTTTCTGTGACTAAATCACATAAATCACATACAATGCATCTCATGGACTATGATAATGTCCCATTAGTTCATTTATAAATAGTCTCATATAATTAAACAATTTAATTATTTATGATATGCCAATAAATTGGATTTTAGGGCATAAACCCCAACAATCTCCCACTTGCCCTTAAAGACAATTTACCATATATCCGACACTTATTTCCCTTTAGAGTAATTCATAATCACTCTAAGGCAAGGTTTGGAAACAAATTTCAGTCAGATTTATTGCATAAATTATCTTTTTTATTACTACAAATCACGTACTCATATCTCTCTAATGAGACAATACTTATGCTTAATGTGTATCTTCACCACCTAGAATGAACACATATCTTGAAATCCAACTTCATAAATCACAATCAAACTAAAAGTATTTGTACAACCAGTAACCATCTAATCCTCACTTTGGTGGACAAGCATATAGTCCCTTATTCTCCTAAGATATTTGAGTATATGCTTTACTCCCACTAAATTAAGTGATCTAAGATTCAATTGATATTTGCTTACCATGCCCACCACAAAATAGATATTTAGCCTAGCATATACATAGCATAAAGACTTCCAATTGATATGGTATAAGGAACCATCTTAATATACTCTTCCTTTTATATGTCTTAGGACTATAGTCCTTTATAAAGGAACTTCAAACTCAAAATGAAAGAATCATTTCTTGAAGTATTGCATGCTATACTTGGCTAGAATCTAATCTATTTAAGCAGTTTGAAATAAACCCAACATCCTAATTTTTGAATTTTTAACAAAGTTTAATTCTTAGGATGTGACCAGTCTTTCCCAAGTACTTTATATCAAACTGGACTGGACTAGACAACACAAAACTCTATTGATAACAATAACTCTACATCATTCTAAATGATTAGAATACCATCAACATACATTAAGAAATTTATTATTCTATATAGCTTTTACACACATAAGGTTTTTAATACTTGATCAAAGATGATATTTCATGATTCAGATGCTTGCTTTAGTCTATAAATAGACTTAAAGCAACTTGCATACTAAACACTACTTGTTCTTTGCTATAAACAAGTCTAGTTACATCATATAGATGTCTTCCTCTCCTTAAGGTTGCTACTAAAAGAAACTTTCTTGATATCCATTGTCATATTTCATCCAAATGAAATATAATGAAAAAGAAAATCTAGATAGAGTCAAACTTGACTATTGGTAAAAAATCTTTTCATAGTCGAACAATTTCTTTTTGAATAAATCTTTTTGTCACTAGTCTTGACTTTGAAAGTTTTCACCTTCTAATCTATCAATCTCATTTTCTTGTAGATTTATTTGAAAACAATAGGCTTAAGGCCATTAGGCGTCTCTACAAGTTCTAGACTTTAAATAAAATCTAATTCTATTCACATATGTTATAAAAAATGTTATGTTTGTAACATCACTTATTATAAAATTTCATTTTTATTAATTTGAAAGGACATTCCAAACTACTCACAAAATTTATGAAGTTTTGAATTAAATATGGGTTCATTGCATGTAATTTATTTGCAAGATTTTTTTATATTTTATTTTTGAAACCCACCTTGTGTGTTTGGCCCTATGTAGCATGGAATAGGTGTAATGTCTCTCGCTTGAGAGTGGATCCCACCCTTGTGGTAACTAATAATTAATTAAAAATTCAACCTAGCATAAAATAAGAAAATATAAAGTAAGAGAAACCTTTTACCAAAAAAAAAATAATAATAATAATAATAATAAGAGAAACCCAAATATTGATACTCTCTCTCTCTCTCTCACACACACACAGCTCTTAACCTTTCATATTTTTCTCTCTCTCTCTCTTAGCTCTTAACCTTTAATATTTATCTAGCTTGAACAACCAGGTTAGCAAAAATCAAACAAATTCGCTACTTCTTCATATTATTGAATCAAATTAGCATTCAATGTAGAACCTGATAATCATATTTAAATATCCCAAAAATATAAATAAGATGCTCATTTCAGGATTACATTAGACACACACAATTAATTTGGGATAAACATCTCTATTTGTTTTTTAGTAAACAGTAATACTTATTAGAACACAAAAAAATAGTAATATTATGTGGCGTTTGGTACACGGAATCCACATTACTCCTGGCATCTAGATTTTCAGGAATGTGATTCCTAGGAATGTAGCTATTCCTATGTTTGGTTTTATTGGGAGATTCCCAGGAATGTGAGATGATAATGTTTGGTGTATTCCTAGGAATCTTAAATGAATTATTTGTTTTTCCCATTTTGTCCTTAGATTTGAATGTGAAGTACCAAGCCCATTAAAAAAAAAAACTTCCTTTAAATAAATAATGAAAAAATATATATAAACTATTAATTAGTCCTTTAAAAAAATATCTTACTCTAAATAGATAGATAAAAAACATTATATAAACTATCAATTAGTAACACATTCATTAAAACTGTGATCTAACGTTTCAAAATGACAAGAATAATACAAAAATAACTATTAGCAGAGTTATTTATCCTGTTTATGTTGTTTTGGCGGGAAAAGATAAAGACAAGAGAGAAGATATTGATAATTTGTTTTATAGTTTATCTTAATTGCTTAAATGATAAGGAAAAAGGGTTAAAATTGTCAATTTATAAAAAATTCAATTTCTTTTAAGTTTGGGAATCTGGATTCCCACCTGTTTTAAAGGGAATCCACATTCCTACTGAGAGGGGTTTAAGGATTCCCCTGGCATCTGATTCCCTAGCGTAATTTGCAACCAAACATGAGAATCTTTAAACATTCTTGGGAATCCTAAAACATTACCCCGTACCAAACGCCACCTTAATATTTTAAACCAGGTTTATAATACATTAAATAATCATAATACAACTACAAAAATGCATAACCTTTAAAATATCAATATTATTATTTTCGTGTGTATTCTAATAAGTATTATTGTTTAATCAAAAAAAATTCAGGGCTACAATATCGATCTCAATTATTCGATAAAATAAGATTATATTAATCCCATTAAATAGTTTCCAAAAGAAAAGGACCTTTGTTATTTGGGCAGGCAAACCAAGACCCAGAAATCATTCATTCTCTGTATTCTGCCATGGTATATGGTGCTTATCATATAATCTCAGAGCTGAATTAATATGGAATATGGTGTAGTTGACATGAATACTTAATGCCACTAGCAAGCCAGAAAGTCTCAAACTACAGCAAATCTAGCAACACTTTAATCTAGCAAATCTAGCAACACCTTTAAAGAAAAACTATGTAAAGTGATCGAGTTCAAACTTCAATTCTTTTGTCAAAATTAAGATAAATAATTTAAACGATCAAAATAGAATTCATATGAAGTCCAGGTTCAAATCTAACTCTTAGTCAAAACCAATAAATAAAAGAGGAAAAAAAAAAAAAAAAAAAAAACTCAGAACAAGAAGGCAGTCGTTCAATCATCATCAGCAATTTTCATTTTTTGTATTCGAGGACTTTTTATAATTACTATTCATCTCACGCGCATGGCGATAGGCAGCCCTAACAACTCCACTATCCCCCACCTCTTTTTATACATCACGTACACCTTCATATTTTGAGACTTCACTTGACTAATTCATCTTCTCTGACTTAATCTTTCATCTTCACTCACTCTCTCTCTCTCTCTCTCTCTCTCTCTCACACACACACACACACACACACACACGAAAGTGCTTTGTTTAAATATGAGTTGCTTTGAGCAAAACCAGCTGTTTGAAGGTAATTAAAATTCCCCTCTCTCTCTCTCTCTCCCCATTTTCAAAAGAGAATTCAGGCTTTACTTGATGTTTGGATGCTCCACATATTTTTTGTCTTTAGTTGGTCAAAATTGGAAAATTCCAATTATATTAAAAAGTATAGGTTCCTATATATGTATTATAAAGTTCTGCTACATGCATATTCTCACCATCTTATGCATGGGATTGGTTTCCAGTAGTGTAATTCACAGTCTGTTGGTTTGCCATCACCTCATGAATTTATGATATTGAACTCCTGGCTAGTGTAAAGAGAAAAGAGTCTTGCATAAGCTATCAAATGCATACCTCGAGGATTGATTAGATGCTCAAAGTTGAACACCTCTCTTATGACCCCAAAAAAAAAAAGAGGTAGCCAGACAAATAAGAATTCTATACTTTTTAATAAAAATCTCCAGGGAATTTGAGTGGAATATAATATTCAAGATTAAATGATTAATTAAAATGCAAAACTTGAAGCACAGCCACCACTGCTTATGGTTTTCTTATATTTTTATTTTTAAAAATTCTTTTTCCATTATTATTGTTATTGTGTTTTTGATTTTGCATTAGCATGTCCTTGAGCAGCTACGGCGATACGACCTTACGCGGCACCACCACTGATTGTCATTCCTATGAAAGATATTCATGCTTATCCTCAAAATTCTCCTCTTCCTCCTTCTCCTCCTCCTGTGGAGATTAAGCCCAGGGGTGAAGAGTTTTGGAAAGGATGGTAACTCTCTCTCTCTCTCTCTCTCTCTCTCTCTCTCTCTCAATATATGGACTAATGAAAGATTGGATATAATGCAGTTGGGCTGACCTGTGCTGCTGCCACTGTTGCTTGGATTTTTGGTTCTGAGCACTGGAAGAACCTAGAGACCGTTGTGCTTATTATATATGTTTTTCTGTTCTACTTTATAAGTACTTTTGGTTTTGGATTGTTATTGGGAAAACAAAGGATGCTGTAATTGTATACTCATCGCAACTTTCTTATTATGATATGGTTACGTAGTACTTGTTCGTACTACATACAATTAAATCCATTTGAGATATTGCAAGCAACATTATATGTTATTTGATGTATCTCTATTTCTTTCTATCTTTCTTTTTTTTAGGAGACAAAAAAGTGAATATATTTCTAATTTAAGAATGAAATATTATTTAATATCAGTCCAGAAATAATGCTCTCTTCTCATATGAATGGTCTTTTTCCATATGAATGGTGAATCTTATCATATATTTAATATAAGAACAGGGGCGGAGCCACGTTGCCCTTGGGGGGGCCGTGGCCCCTGCAAAAAAAAAAAAAAAAGTCCATCAGCATATATGCAAATTTTAATTGGCCCCTCCATTGATGTACATCCGCCCCCCTCCAATTGTTGTTCAATACTTCAATTCACTATCATGTGGTAGTAGGTGTTGTTAAATTGTTTGGTTTATGTTGTGTACTTGTGTGTTTTATTTTTGCTTTTGTTTGAGGGGTTATTCTTAATTAAAAAAAATTGAAAATACAAGAAAATTTGAATAATAAGAATGATGATGGGTTGACTGTTTAAATTATAGTGGAAAATTTTTTTTTTCTTGAGTATGAATAACATCCATATAATTAAGTAAGAATTTCTCCTATAAAAAAAAGTAAAAATATCTAATTAAGATTTTATTTTTTAAGTTCTTTTCAGGTTAATTTTTGAGTCATATTCTTAAAGCTAAAAGAATTATGAGCAAACGAAAAACAATTGATACATTCTTAAAGAAAAAAGATTTTAGTAATTCAAAATTTAGGACACCTGTGGCTGTAGAAATTAATGTTGATACTTCAATGCCTGATGAACACCCCTCCAAATGTTTAAGAATTCAATTTGAAGAGATAGATCGTGATTCAGGATCACGTAAACAAATATGTAAATTTTCTATCAACAAACAAGATGAAATCCGAAGAGCTTATCTCAAAGAAGATCCATATGAACCTAAATATATAGACTGTCCATATAACGATGATAATCATCGTCGTCGAAAATCGGCCCCCCCATGTAAAAAATCCTAGCTACGCCCCTGTATAGGAATGAACATGTAATGAATAATTGTTATTGTACATTTGAAAATATGTACTCAACCGTCCTCTCATATAAGTCTCCCTCTTGTTAAAAACATATCTATTATTTATGTATAAGATGTCCCTTTTATACGACATTATTATCATGTCTATGTATAGCTTCATCAACAGACACACATATATATCAACAGGAAAATAAAAGAAAACAAGTTACATATTCAGAAATTTTTAAATTTATTCAATCTTTTGATAATTAAGTTTTATTGAACTTTTAAAATTCTTGAAAAAAATTGTAATTGAGTCTGACCTAAGGCAAATTATGCAAATAAGTTTAATTAATGTACTTCAAGGTACTTTTCAAAAAAAAAAAAAAAAAAAAAGGTACGTCAAGTGTTTCACAGCGCAAAACCATGTCATACAATGTATATTTCTTACATTGATTCACATAACACAAACACAAGTTACACAACACATAAGACTTAAAATTTTATTATCAAATAATATATTACTATAGATTATTAAAAAAATTTGAAATAAATAATGAAACTTCTTATGAATTTTTAGAAACCTTTGGTAATATAATTTTAATCAAATTAATTTTAAACGTCCTAAAAGTGTTTGTTTTTATTTAGAAATCAGTATGATAAAATTTTTAATGCATTATAATCCGTTACATGAAAAAAAAAAAAAGGATAAAAAAAAAAAAAGAGGTCACTCGCGTCTTAATTAATAGCCTGAATTTATTCTAGAGAACAAGACAACTGCAGTATTTGATTATCAAAAAAGGAAAAATAAAAAAATATTACACAACTGGAGTATTTCATTGAAAGGGACAATTTTACATGTAGGGAACCATGTTTTGAAGAATGGAGTGGACATTGAGACACTGATGTGAGCCATGTTGTACAGTGTATACTGCGCGCCTACGTGAGGCATGACGTTGTTAAGGTTGTGCCCTCATGGTGTGTGTATATATATCTTTGTATGAAGCCATTACATGTGTAATCGTTACTTTAATTAGGTATCATTTGCATTATGTTGTGCACTGATTGCCCAATATTAATATGGTCTATGAGTTCCAACTTTGAAGAAACAATACATAGATATATGATCCGTTACAACGATCTTCTTCAACAAAGATATCTAAAGCTTCGCTCTCACATTCACATATTTTAAATAATTCAATAGTTACAATAAAAAATAAAAAAAAAAGTATTTGAATCATAAACATCTTTGTTTGCAGATACAGACCCATGTTAAGGCTGAGGGAGGCCATGCCCCCTCCCCCCCAATTTCAAAAAAATACAGCATTAATTTTAAAATAAAAAGGACAAATGAGCTAAGAAAAGAAATAAATAAAAAGATAGAAAAGCTGAAAAGCTGAGACAAAGAAAAAGTAAAGCCAATGGGAACTATGAATCAAATGTGTGGATACTGAATAGTAATATAAGTTATTAAATATTAACTAATAGTGTTTATTTGTTGGTTTATTTTATGAATTATTAGCTATTTTTAGAAAATAATTTATTAACATTAATTTTGTTATAGCTTGTGGGGTATGTTTGTTTGTTTTTTTTTGGACTAATTTTTAAAACATTAGAACTATATGATATGAAAATAATGAAACATTTATTTGATTTGTAGATAATGGGAAAGTGAACTACAATATTTTTTTAAAAGAAAAAAAATATGAATAATTCAAAGCCAGCGTTAATGACCCAATTCTTGAAATTTTTCAAAAAAAATTCCCAAGAGATCATCATCAATTAAATCAGTATTGGTCCATTGCAATGTGATTCCAAACTGTGCAAATATGAGATAATACATTAATGAAGGTGATGAAATTCGACAAACACCCTTTCAAAAAAAAAGAAATTCGACAAACATTTAAATAGATGTTAGTTTTTATTTTCGTAAACTTTTTTTGGTTTATACTTTGGCCCCCTCAACATCGAATCCTAATTTCGTCCCTGTTTGTTAGAAACACTACTAAAAGATGATAATCGAGTTATTATAAAGCTCTAGGCCTCTCATATTCACATTAGAGAGTAGAGTACAGTATACATATACTGTTGAGGTATAAATTTCATTGTAGGCAATTAAAAATCCACAGATCCGCTTGAATCCATCGCTGTCCTAGGCAGTTAATTGGTGTTAGTTCCATTAATTTATCATTAATTTGTTAGGTATTTGGTTTATGTTGTTTGTTTGTGGTTGTGCATGTTTTCCTTTTGACTCCCTATCCAAAAATCTGAAAAAGACACACACCGTCTTCATTTTTACAAGATTAGTTGTTCCTTTATTTTGTGGTTATGTTTTCTTTTTGTTTATAAAATAAAAATTAATAAAACAAAAGGTAAACAAAGCACCCCAAAACAAAGGCACCTCCTGTATCAAAATCTCCTCTCATTGTCTCTCTCATATAAAGTAGGCCTAGATCTCTTTTGAATAAGCGGCATGAATATCCCTATTGCATGGGAGATAAAGCTAGATACGACACATCTCTGTTGCGAGGACCATGTATATGCTGCTCAATCACCAACTACACTTTTTTTTTGGTTTGAATCACACCAACTACACTTAAAGAAATAGAAACGGGGAGCTTGCTTTGAAAATTTATTATAAGAAAGCTAGCTAATAAGAACTCAAGTTTGGTGATACAATGGTTAATTCCTTTCCTATTTGTACCAATATTGGAGATGCAATGATAGAGGAAGGAGAACCAATAGAAATGAAGTAAATTAGAGTTACTTGCTAATCACTGTTGGGAGAAAACCTTAGGGGGAAGAAAAGGAAAGATTATCTGGCATAATAATCTTCTTCTTCTTTTTTCACAATATGGGGGATATGTAGATCACCACATAGTTGTGAAAAGAGATATTATGCTTATGACAAAAGGAAAAAGAGAGAGATTATATATTAAATACTAAATGCACAAGATAATTATTAAAATTAATGAGAGGAGATAGTAATAAATTTTGAGAGAGGTGGGTAAAATTTCAATTAAACTCATTTATTTATTTAAAAAAGGAAACAATATTTCTTGAAAATGCTAAAATATTTAGTATTTTTTTAAGAGTTTGGTTAACAAATGCTCTTAAAATATTTATTAATGAACCATTTTAGAAAAAATTTTATGAAAAAAAAAATTTGTGGACTTTTTCAATTTTTTATAAAAAAATTCTTTAAATAGTTTATTAAGAAATCTTTTAAAGGCATTTGTAGAATTTAACGCTTAGCTTTGTTAGGTTACTTTTGACTCTCTGAACACAAGCTTTTGATAAAGATTTTGGACCTTTGGGTAGATTCCGATACTTACCAAAAGTTCAGAAGATAGGGTTAAAGGGTTTAAGCTTTAGAGGATTCATGATTTAGTATTAAAGGTTTCACTTGGTGCAATAGTCACTCCACAAGTATAAGTGTTTGTGGGGTCTGGGGTGTGGGAGGGCAAACGCCATGGTTCAAGTTTGAGCTTCTCACATATATACACTTAGATTAGGCCAAAATTGGCTTTTGCCATTTTTAAAAAAAATATCCAGCAAAATACCTCAAGTCTGAAACTAATTAGGGAAATGCCCTTATTTTGAAACTTGATTTTTAGAAAATCGAGTTTCAAATGTATAACTCGATTTTTGGAATATCGAGTTATAGTGAACGTGAACTTAGAAAAAAAAAATTTTTGGAACTCAAGTTCCACTTGAATTTTTTCAAGGAAATTGAACTGCATGAACTCGAATACTTCACATGGAACTCGAGTTCCAGAATTTTTTTTTTTTATTTTAATTTTCAATTCGTTATAACTTGATAGTTCAAAAATTGAGTTTCAAAACAGGGGCATTCCCCTAAATAGTTTCAAATATGAGGCATTTAGCTGAAAAAGTTTGGCAAAAGTACTAAAGGTTTTAAGTTAAAGTAGAATTTTAATCTTATATAAAAAAAAGTACTAAAGGTTTTAGGGATTTTTAATTTTTTATTAATGTATTGACCTTAAAATTATTGTAAAAGTCACAAAAATAAAATAAAAAGGCCCGAGACTAAATGATTATTTTAAGTGCATATTAAGCGCTAGGCAAAGTCTACCTTAACATAATTTAGTTTGCTTAGATACCCAAAAGGAACTTGTTTGAAATGAGAAAACATTTTGGATTCATTTGAAATTATTTTATGAAATGGTTTCTAAAGATACAGCTTAAAATAAATATGTGTATAAAGTGAGGCCAAAAAATAATTTTTTGTCAGTCTATAAATATGCTTTTTTTGGTCCTTTTTTATTGGTCCATACAATAATATTAAAATTGTCAATTTTTTTAGATAATTACAATATGTTGTCAATTAACTCTCAACTTGAACTCTTTCCACTCTAAGCTCCCAAACATTTTTTTTTAAATGCTACTAACCCCTAAAACATGAGCGAGAACATTGACATTTAAATAGTCTTAGGGAAAATGTTCTTTTACAGTACAGACACTTACCTTTATTATTTTACATTAATATCTATAATTGATTCTGAAATGTCCATAGCTTAAAAATATCTCTATTTTAAAACATGAAAGTTGATGAAAAAAAAAAAACAGTGTAAGAGTATCATTTGTCTTGCTATTTTATTAATAACTCAACTAGATTTCGTCAAGTGAAATCATCCCACACATGCATCAAAATATCTTGGAATATAGTTTCTGCCCCATTCATTTATTTTTTTAATTTTAATTTTCTAGAAAGGAACTATATTACAATCTAATCCTTACAACCTTCATGAAGGACCACCAATATCCTTGCAGGGACCGAGCCTTCTGGAAGATGGTCTTCAAAAGTACACTAACTAATGCCCCAGCTCATGGGGCTGCAAAATTAGATTCCCTATAACATCAACTAAAGATACAATAAATGATGCAGTCAACCTCTTTGTTAAAATATATCTTCTTCTTTTTTTGGTAAAAAAAAATAGTCCTAAAGAGGATTAAATCTGTTTTATAGGCTGAAATGGCTTTTTACCCATTTCTCACAAATTTTCCTACAAAATGTCTCATGTTTGAAACTAATTAGGGAAATGCCCCTGTTTTGAAATTCGAATTTCTAAAAATCGAGTTCCAAATGTAAAGCTCAATTTTTGGAACATCGAGTTATAGCGAACATGGACTTAGGAAGAAAAAAAAATTCAGTTTGCTATAACTCAATTCAATTGTCCAAAAAAAAAAAAATTTGTCCAAAAATTGAGTTTTAAATTGAAACTCTATTTTAAGAAAATCAAGTTTTAAAACAGAGGTATTTTCCTAATTAATTTCGGATATAGGATATTTTGCTGAAAAGTTTTGGCGAAAGGGGCAAATGTCCGTTTTCTCCTTGTTTTATAACTCTAATAGAAGTTTGTTTTTATCTAATATATGTTAGTGTGCAAGTAGTCCGAATTCTCTCAGTAGTTCAAATATTACATCCCTAATTTATTTATTGTTAGTCTAAAGACTCTAAACCCTTCAATGGGTTTATTGTAACACACAAATCTCAATAATAAAGATATACTACAAGTCATTAAGGGTTTTTTACTGTGAATGTAAGCCTCTAAGGCTACACAGTAATTCTATGTGCTATCTATGTACTGTTTAATTCTTTCTCAATTTTATTTCTCTCTTTCTTAATGCTTTCATTCAAAAAGTAAGAGAAAGAAAAGGAGTACAACAGGGATTAAGCTCCATCTTTATCCTGAGGGCAAAAAAACAAAATTTTGGAATGAATGAAATGGGGACTAGTCCCGGTCGTGATATTATTAAAAAGAGCCAATTTGGCAACTTTATGAAGCCCATGTGGTTATCATTATATCGTTTGTAGCTATGTTTTTTTTTTTCTCCCTGAATAATAATTCTCATTAAGAAAAAACTTAGTTGCAGTATTGTAGGTGTTGTTCCTTAAGTTTCCCTCTTAAGATTCACTCATGTGACTACTTAATTAATAAATACACTTCCATCTCATGAGAAAACATTCACATGACAGATTCTTAAAAATAGAATCTAAGTAACAGCACATAAGTACTGTACATAAGTCTTGCTCTTCTCATTAAATGAAAGGAAAAACAAAAACAAAAACAAAAACAAAAAAAAGGAACTAAGCTAAGCCCATCTCATTCCTAAGCAAAATATAGGGATGGTTCCGGAGGAGATGGGAATCTTTCCATAACAATTACGCAAAAGGGGGTATTTAGCAATATTATGGATAACAAATTATTTTCCTGAAAATATGATTTATCAATCAAATAAAAAAAGTTATAGAATCAATTTAGTTCTCACAATATTATTTTCAGCCTTTCAACTATCCTAAATACATGGTATCCAACCTATGACACATATTTTTATTATTGCAGTAAAATGGGGAAAAAGGGAAAAAAGAAAGAAAATGGAGTGTCAGTTCTAATTAGCTTAATTGATAAAATCTCTTGCAATTAAACAAGAGATCTGAGGTTGATCATATTCGACTTAATGATGAATGAAAGTCTAGTTTTCTCTTCCAAAAAAATTTGGGATTCAAATCCCGTTTACATAAAAAAAATCGATTGGTGTCTTAATCTAATAATAAGAGCAATAATCATACTGTGGACATTATAGATTAAAATTCAAACATATCTATCACAAATAAAGTGGAGGGGGTGGTTGAAAATCTAATTGTTGAACGACATGCTTTTTATATTCTTAACACGCATATCAAAGTTCATTAAAACCAGATTTTTTTTACTATTTGATCAATAAACTTATTTTTTTAAGCATAGTTTTAGATCCCAAAAATATGAAATTTAAATATTTGATTGATGAAGTAGATATTGATCTTTGATTTTTTTTTTTTTTTTGAAATTTCGCATGCATGGAGAATATAATAAGAATATACAATTCAATAGTTAAATTTTCAAAATTCACATCCAATAAAAAGATATATGAAGAGTTTGAAGGGTTTTTTTTTTTTTTTTTGGAATTAGTTTAGAGAGAAACTTTTTCATTTTTACTGAATGAGACACAATACATACACATGCCCAATTTTAAACGTTGTGTCTTAATAGGTCCATTCTAGAGAGCAAATTGATCCAAGCCAAACCCAAAAATATACTCTCCTTTCCTTTTAACAGAAAGACCAATGCTACATGTACAATAATTTTAACAACAAATTTCACAGTTATTAAGTTGATAGGTTATTATTGATTCTCACATGAATGCACCACTAGAATTACTTTATTATTTACCATTAACAATAGGTGTTAAATTTATTGTAATTTTGGTTTTCTTTTAGATTTCCCATAAAAGAAAACATGGAAAAGTGAGAGATACCACTATAGTGGTTCAATATGCAAGCTAAAAGTCTAGAGAGAGAGAGAGACCACTAATGACTAATGAGTCAATGTCCAAGCGAAAAGTCTAGAGGCACCCACGTACCTCTCTATGGCCCCAGAGAGCTAAATGTGGATTGAGATAAGTATTGCACTCGCACCGTATGCAATAGCCTTTGTATCATTGAATGTGACTGAGATTGAGAGCTATACAAATTTTTATTTTTTAAAAAAATCTACTTTCAATCTTAATCCTCAAATGGGAAAAAGGTAAAAAATGTTTATAAAAAAAAAAAAAAACTAAAATGCAAAACTCATATTTAAGTTTCTTCAAAATTTATTTTAGTTTTCTAATTTGCTTTCGTCAATTTCAGTCCTCTAAATTTTTTATTTATTTAATTAAGACTTTTTTATCAATTTTTGTTATTTTTTTTTTAAATCAATCATTAATTGAATTTTTTTAATTAAAAAAATTTGAAAAAAAATTTAAAAAATTAAAAAATTAACCACAACATATAATAAAAGTTGATAAAAAAATCATAATTGAATAGACTTGAAAGTTAGAAGAATGAAATAAACAAATATAGAAGCATAAGACTGAAATTAATTTTGGTAATCACAAATGTGGGTCTTGCATTTTAACAAAAAAAAAATTGAAAGAAGTAAAAATTTGTGTGATAAAAATATGAGGAATTGTGCCTCATCTCAAATTCTCAATCCGATAAACATAGCAACTCATTCTGAAATTATCGATGTAATTTTGCCCAAAATTACATGACCCCAATGCCCATCCATTACGGCAAGAGTAAAAAAGTTGGAGTCAGCATCAACTTTGAACTTTCTGTTACCCAAGTCAATCTTGCTATAAATGCTCTTTGTATTTTATTTATGCGCACACAAACTCAGTTGGGTTACAACAACATTAGCCATATCTAGTCTTCCATCTCTGCCACCAAAACTCTTCAATTCCCTTCCAAAAAAAAAACACTCAAATGGGTGTGTTGAAGGCCACTAGTTCGATCAATTGGGAACAGGAATCATACCCAATGCCCAAAGACTTGGTTCTTGTTCCTCTCTTTGCTCTCTTCTTCCCTTCACTTCGACTTTTTCTCGACAGATATGTTTTTGAGGTAAAATTCTTTACCAGTTTTTGTCTCGATGCTTAATTCTTTTTTTTAGTCCAAGGTTCAGTTCGATACTAATTGTTCAGATTTGATCATTTCTACTAGCTGGACGTTATTCTCACCGCCCAATCAGCTCACCCCACGTATCAAATAGTAAACACACGCGCTCACCCACCCTCCTACATGTAGATACTGTAAATTATGCAAACAGAGTACATTGGTCAATATGTGAAGGAATAAGATTCTCTCTATTTTAAAATCCGGTTTGATTTAGTCAATTTTACGGTTCAGATTTTTATGTTCTGGGTCTAATAGTGTAACTGCGGCCACGTCACTTAATACGCGTTTAGATTCGTAAAATTTAATCTGAAGCATGAAATGGATGAAATGAAAAATCTTGAAAATGGAGAAGATCACATCTAGTATTTGCTTTTATGTTAAGAAGAATGAAGATGTAACTTTTTTTATGAATATGTTGGAGAATTGGCTCTACTGTGAGCTCCATTTTGAACTGTTTTGCAGCATTTAGCGGTCATTTTTTAGATAATGATTGTGGTCAATCTAACTAGAAGAATTACTTTTCAATGTTTTCATGTGATCTACCTTACCTTTTATTTTATATGGTATCAATTGCCTGTTATCTTCAAATGAGTGAAATAAAATCTTCGTTACTGTAGAAATTGTAGTGCTACATTTATGTTTAAAGATATGTCAAAAAGTTCTGTATCAAGAATTCATCAAGTACAGCGAAAATGTGCAACTGCAATTATTCTTCATTAGAAAGTAAGGAAAAATGATAGTTTTAAAGTGGTGCAAAGATACTATCATGCCCATTTGGTTGTAAATACAGCCAACCAAGCTGCAAAAACTCCTCTTGTTACAACCACTGTCAGCTCTGACTTGGTTGAACAATTGAAATTTATGGAATGTAAATCTGACCATCTGAGCTTTTCCTGATGGAATGATGATGTTTATATGCATGCTTTGCTGGTGACTATCGTTAATTTGGCAAGGGTCTTTATTATTTTCAGTTGTAGTCAATGGTTCCTTCTAATGTGTGGCATCTAAAGTCCGAAGTTCATTTCCCCTTCAGAAACATTATTGAGTTTCCTTTCTGCACTTTTTTTTTTTCTTTCAAAAAGTCACTTTACAGCCTCTCGTTTATCGGAATTGTTAGCTTAGTTTGAACCAGATGTTTGCTTGTTGCAGAACTTAGCTAGACAATTGATTTTTGGAAAGGGGCACGCCGTATGGGACGTCTCAACACATGATAAGAGGAAGAAAGTCAATAAATTCAAAGAGTCAGCATGGAAATGTGTTTATTTTCTTTCTGCAGAGCTTATGGCTCTTGCTGTCACCTATGATGAGCCCTGGTTCACTAATACCAAATACTTTTGGGTAGGGCCTGGAGATCAGGTCTGGCCAGATCAGAAAATTAAGTAACTTCCCACACTCATCGTACAGGGCATTTATCAATGTCAAAGTCAAGTTGTAGAATTGGCTTAATTTAATGTTTGATCTTTCATGTAATTTTGCTTGATGTTAATTATTTGCATCTCATATGTCTAGGCATTACCACATAATTAATCCCTCTTGCTCTGATTGACAGATTAAAATTGAAGGGATTGTACATGTATTCCGCCGGATTTTATTTATACTCCACCGTTGCTTTGATCTTTTGGGAAACAAGACGTTCAGACTATTTGGTATCCATGGCTCATCATGTAGCAACTGTTATATTAATCACGTTGTCATACATATTTAAGTACGTTTAGAGGGCTTCAGCTTTTAGCTTGATTTTTCATTTTGTTACTTTAAGATGAATAGTGTGCAAATCCTGATTGCATATGAAAAGGAATGATTGATGGCTGTCTGCAAAGCCTCATCTTTGTCTTTTCCTGCTAAAAAGAATCATTAAATGTTGGTCATGCTCTTCAGCTGATGATTCAGCATAGAAACATTTCCTAAATTTAGATTAACAAGACGCACTGTGTCTTCTGTAGCTCATCTACTCTGTTTTTGCCACCTGCAGGTTTGCTCGCGTCGGTTCAATTATTTTAGCTGTCCATGAAGGAAGCGACGTGATTCTGGAAGTTGCAAAGATGTCAAAATATAGTGGCTTTGAGGCGACAGCAAGCATTTGTTTCGTTATTTTCGTTTTATCTTGGACTGTACTCCGCCTTATCTACTACCCATTCTGGATAATTCGGAGCACTAGGTGACTTTTACATTTAGCATGAACCTATATACCAATTCTTATTGAGAGCCTCCTTACGAGTGGTCTTTTGTGGCATGAACAACAAGTTTATATATTGATAAGAAATCATAAATTTGTGTGTATGTGTGGGCACACTACATATACAGATGCATGGTCAAGAGTAAAACCAATTATCATCTTGAGTAACTTAGCACTCTTTTTCCATAAGGAATTTGAGGATCACTCCTCTATTTTTATTTTTCAGGACAAGATGACTCTAAGTGCATTTTTCTTTTAATTTTTAATGGTAGTTCTTTTTTCTTTTTTTTTTCTTTAATTTTATTTTAAGAGAGTCCCCTTGTGTTTTTTCTTATCAGTTCCAACTCTACTTGCTCCTTCAGGTTTCTGCAATGTAAATCTTTCTCCTATGAATTTCAGAGTTGTGCTTCTCTCATCAAAGAATTTATCCATTCTGCATTAAGTTTGATTATAGTTTTAGATGTGGCCTTTTCCTACTAAAATTTCTTAGTGTCACATTAATGAAAAATGCAGTTCATCATCTGTTTGACCGTAGTAAACTACTGTTTCCTTCTCTATGTTTATCCATTCTGAACCTATGAACAACTATACTTTCCCTGCTTTTGATTATTCTCCCTAAA
The DNA here is from genome assembly GCF_040712315.1 of Castanea sativa. Taxonomy (NCBI): domain Eukaryota; kingdom Viridiplantae; phylum Streptophyta; class Magnoliopsida; order Fagales; family Fagaceae; genus Castanea; species Castanea sativa. The sequence goes on along the minus strand of NC_134016.1, from coordinate 32,776,344 downwards.
GAGGTTAACTATGTTTCATTTCTCTCTGGCAGCTATGAAGTTCTTTTGACCTTGGACATGGAGAAGCACAAGATAGATGGAACTATATATTATTATTTGTTTAATACTCTTCTGTTCTGCTTACTCATTCTTCATATCTATTGGTGGAAGTTGATGGTTGTAATGCTGGTGAATCAAATTCATGCAAGAGGGCGGATCAGTGATGATGTTAGATCTGGTAAGGGGCATAATTTTGTGGATTTTTTACTTGCACATAGACATGTGCACAAGCATCTACTGTGGGAAAAGAGGGGGGGGGGGGGGGGAGGAACTATAAATGTGCATAAGGATTATTTAATTAAAGACGTGCTATGGGGCAGAATCATTGTCATAATACTTGCATACAGTGTGCTATGTGCATTACACTATATATTATTGTTACCCATATCAATTAAAGAGAGTAATAAAATAAAAATTGAAATAAAAGGAGATAGTAATCTACCTATTTCATTGTATCCATAGCAATAGGTTGATTAGCGATGAGAAAGATTTTTTACACTAATGTTGGTTTTTTTTAAAAAAAAATTGTAGGTTAAAGGGTTTTAGATTTTTGTTTGCTTTTAATCATGTTTTACTTAAAAACCTAGACACACCAAGGTTATAATGGCCTTTTTATTTTAGGCCTAATATGTCATTTGCTGTTCTTTCATGGTTAGTGATTTTCTTTTAAAATCATATTTTGCTCAGAAATTTTATTGAATTAAATTTGAAATTGCCCAAAGTCTTGGAAAAGCTATAATTAAGAATATGCATAACCCTGTTTGCTACTAGTGAATAATACAGCATCATTCTGACCATTGCAGCCCTATGAGTCTATGACAGACCAGTTTGTGTATGGTCATTTTGATTTCAGTATATTGGTTGGTATTATTTTTCAATCTAATACACAATTCCACGAAAGATGTTAGTCATGTCTTCACCATAATATTAGTTAGAGCCGGTATCATATTTCAAAATTGTTTAACTGTCCCAAGAGAAATTGTGCAAGTATTCATTGCATTGAAGTTGCAGTTGTTTTCATATGTTTTCAAAATGACCATCACAAAGCTAGTTGTAATAAGTATGTGATATGGGATAGGAAGAAATATGCTTTATAGCTGTCACCTAAGTTATGCAATCTTGGATTGCTTTGTTTTCTGCAGATTCTGAAAGTGATACTGAACACAATGATTGACAATCAAGAAATATTGAAGAACACCAAGGGCTTTTTGCAATGATAGTTTCCTTGCTTCAGCATGATTTATGCTGCTATTCTTCATGCAGAAATTTACGAATAAGGTGGAAGCTGGTCATTTTAAGCATATATACCTCTCTATACTCCTTTCTCGGTTTCTCCCATCATAACACTAAGATACACTGGGTTTTACTGGTCTGTTATTTCTATAATTTGTGTATGAGGAAGACAAGTTCCCCCCCCCCCCCCCCCCCCTCTTCCTTTCTTTTTTTGGTTACTATCAAGGAAATTCTTTTTCTAGGTTAGCCATTAAGTAAACTGTAAAATTCAACCATCCTACATTCAAAATATTCTTGACAAGCTAAATTACATGGGTTTCAGCTGGCTTACTATTGATAGGAAACTATATAGTATTTTAGACAACATTGATGATGGAAGGGGATTTGAAGCCTGTATATAAGAACTGATTATCGTTTTTAATGTTATCAGGCTGAGAATGTTTTTGTATACGTGTGTCCAGGCCTACTCCTGATGCTGCTATGCGACATGTGATGAGAGTTCTTCAAATGGCCTCATCATGAGCAATTAGTTTGGTCCCTAGCATTCGTGGATGATACTAATTCTAAGGACTAGGTAAATTCAAGTGTGAATAATAAACATATCAAAGGAGAATGCTAAAAATATTATCAATTTAATTACAAAATGCTTACGAATTGAATGAGACACAAGTTTTGCCGCATTCAGCGTCATAGTTCTACTTTTCAAGCTATCTAATGCACATTTTGGACTCACTTGTCAAGAGTTCTTTTTAGGAGCACAAATTTTGTGCCACAACTCTAAAATGGAAGATTGTGTGTGTGAGTGGTTTTCTATCACTTTCACGTTAACTCATCACATTTTTTTCATCACTTACAGTTACCTACATTAGGATTGCGGTACAAAAGTTGCGTTCACAAATTTTCTTGCTCTAAAAGTAGAGCATGGAGAGGCATCGACACAATTTAGCTTAGTTGAGGTCCACCAGGACCACCACATATACATGAGCAAATGAATTGTGAAATTTTCCATGAATATTTTCTACACTTTGGGACTTTCTCTTAAAATTATAGATAGAGCTTTCATCTATTTCTCTAATGCACTGGATGGGACACGATACAAGCACATACCCATTTTTAAACATCGTGTCTTAATATGTGACCTTAGCCAAACCCAAAAATATGTTGCCCTTTCCTTTTAAAAGAAAGAGCAATGCTACAGACACAACATTGTTGAGGTTTGACAACAAATTTCACACATGTTAAGTTAACATGTTATAACTGATTCTCATATGAACTCACCAATAACACTACTTTATTCTTTACTATTAACAACTTTTCACCATGTGTGAAATTTAGTGCAATTTTGGTTTTCCTCTAGACTTTTAATGTAACACTAGTTAGGGCAGCATGTGCAAGGCACATGCTTGCCATGAAATATGAGTAGTGGTTAAGGTTAATTCTAGATTTTTTTTTTATAACAGAACATAAAGATATAAATCATTTGATTTTAAAATATAGAGATTTACATTAATCAAAAGAGACATTAATTTTAAGAATTTTGATAATTATGTCATAAAAAGTTAATTTCATTTGTATAAAAATTTTGATCACACACAAAATTATGGTAGCTATTTAACATATAAATATCTATTTTATTACAATAATTTTTTAGTACGTATTTGCTAAAGGCAATATATCCATTCACTAAAAATTTCTAAGAATGATAACGAATATCATCACCTTTCAACAATAAACAACTTAATTTTGCTAAGAAAAGAAAAAAATAATAAAAGGCATGTGTCATCAAATTTTCCTTTAGATAAATTATAAGTTTCTAAAATTTAAATCTAGAAAATCATTGTTCTTTAGATAACAAATAAAACACCTTATATCATCGTTCAAACTTTCCAAGCATTACTACCATCTAAAACTTAAAATACGTGAAAAAAAATTTTGGGATGTAAAATATAGTGGGAGTATTTTAGACATTACACAATAAAATATTTTAAGAATCATAAGCTTTCATCTGGGTTTAGCTGAGAGAATAACAATATGACATATATGCTCTTTTCCAAATATTAAGAGAAAATTGCTTGATTTTAAAGTTTAAAAAGGAATTGTAAACTACTCCAAACATAAAGGATGAAAAATGTTTTTATTAAGTTTTTGTTTTTGTTTTTTTTTTGTGTGTGTAAAATTATGTGTTTTTACTTAAAATGGTGTGTAAAGAAAAAAATAAGTCAACTTCAAAAAAATTATATGTGAAACATTGAATTTTGACTCAACAAAGTTGACTCAACTAATAAAACATTTCTAAAAACACAATAGAATGACAACATTTTTATAATACTTCTACAATTTTGTTATATTTTATTTTATTTTGACTTGTAAAATATTGATAGGTCAGCAGTTTTGAAAATATTGTAATGACAACAAGATGTCTTAACATTTTCACAAAAGAAATGCTATGTCCACGACATTTTCACAATAAATTATAAGTAGTAGGTTGTCATTGGTGGGAAAAAAAAGTAATTTCATTGGCAAGTTTAAATTAGAACTGTGAGGTTCCGAGGACCCGAGAACCCGAAGACCCGAAGAGAGGAAGGCCTACATACAGTAGGTAAGATGGAGCAAAGGAGTAAGGGAAGTTACCTGAAAATACCTGAAGATGATGTGGCATGGGCATTGCTGACATAAGGGTTACAAATATCCGAAGGTGGTAGGCTAAGTTAGAAAGATGCATTAAATGTCCGGCAACAACCATTCTGGCCGCATTAATTGGAAGATATCAGATCAATCCGTTGCATTAATGTGGATATGACCTGAACAGTGTTGAACGCAAAGCTAGAACTCTGCTCCATTACCGACAGACAGGTGTCAGAAGGAAGAACATAGTAAATTGTGAGGTGTAGGGCCATGATGAAAAGAGCAAATAGTATAAATAAGAGTCGGGGCATTATAGAGAGGGGCTTTTTGTTGTTGAACCCTCTCTACCAAATGTATTGTATGAGGACTTTTAAGTGAATAAAGCAGCAGTAACGTTTTTAAGCTGGTTTTATGAGTTTTTGGTCCTTACAATTGGCGCCGTCTGTGGGAACAACAACAGCGTAGCATATTCCATTTAGAAGTATATGGCGGAGGTGTATTTAGAAGGGGAAGAATCAGTAAGTTCACGAAGCAGAGACGCAGCTGTAAGTCTCCAGCGTGACAAGGGTAAAGGACATACTTCGGGGGTGGTGAAGGAATATGATGGCGGTCAGAGGGCTGAGCAACGATCGTTAACTGAGGGGCATATGTCTCGCGACGATGTATTGCAACAGATGCAATCTGAGATAGCGTACTTACGCAAGCGCGTGGATAGTAAGAAGCGGAGACGTAAGGGTCATGCTAGCTCTTCCAGTGATAGTTCGGAAGCAAACCCAGGAGGAATTCATCCCCCAATGATTGAGCCTACTCGAAGTATGACCCGTGCTAGTGTGTCTTCGGGCGTTGGGGCAAAGCAGCTGAAAGTGACGAGGATGCCCGATACTGATGGACTATATCGCGAGGACGGGAGTGATGCAATGGGTAAAGCCCTGAGACAAATTGCCAAATCCCCTTTTGTGGCAAGGATAAACAGGGCAAAGCTACCTCGTAGGTTTTCCCAACCCATCTTTACTGTGTATAACGGGAGGACTGACCCTGTAGAGCACGTTAGTCATTTTAGTCAGAAGATGGCCGTTTATTCGAATAATGAGGCATTGATGTGTAGAGTTTTTCCCTCCAGTTTGGGGCCCGTGGCTATGAGGTGGTTTGATGCTTTGGCAGAAGGTTCCCTAAGGTCTTTTGAGGAATTGACTAGGGCATTTGGAGCAAGGTTCATAACTTGTACAAGGATTCCAAAACCTTTGGATGCTCTACTGTCTATGTCTATGAGGGAAGGTGAAACACTCAAAACCTATTCTGACCGATACTGGGAAACGTATAATGAAATTGATGGGGATGTGGAGAGTGTAGCTGTGAGAACTTTCAAGGTGGGTCTTCCCACGGAGCATGGGTTAAGGAAGTCTTTGACAATGAAGGCCGCGATAGACATGCGTCAGCTTATGGACCGGATAGATAAATATAAACGGGTAGAAGAGGATCAGATGCAAAGCAAAGGCAAAATGAAAGGGTATCTAGAGAGGAAGGATCTTCGGGTAGGGGGGTTTCAAGGTATTCGGCCCAAGCGAGACTTTACAAGCCATCCGAGGACCGCCGAGTCTCCTCTAGTTAACTCACTATTTAAGGAACCTGTACATCACATACTGGAGAAAATTCAGCATGAGCCATATTTTAGGCCACCAAACAAAATGAGTGGAGATGCATCCATGAGGAATCAAAACCTCCACTGCCATTACCACCAGGATAAGGGACATACCACGGAGAAGTGCCAGGCGTTGCGTGACCATTTAAATCAATTGATTAGGGCCGGGAAGATCAATCACTTATTGGCAAAGCCAAATGGGAATCAGGAACAACTAGATACTCGGAAATTTTGGGGTCAGGCCCCTCAACCATCTTTAGGCACTATTAACGTCATCTTGACCCAGCCGAGAGGAGACTTTGGGAAACCTTCTCGGGTCATGACCGTTCAAAACAAGCGTGGGAATGAGGACGTGGAAGAGAGTCATCAAACAAATAAAAGACTCAGATCCTCGGTGACGCTTACTTTGGGTTTTTCTGATAAGGATAAAGAGGGAACGTTTCAACCCCACGATGATGCCTTGGTCGTCACAGTTCGTATCGGGGGATTTGATGTGAAATGAGTCTTGGTGGACGATGGAAGTGGTGCCGAGATTATGTATCCGGACCTATTCAATGGATTAAAGTTGAAAGAGGAGGACTTGGAAAAATACGACCATCCCTTGGTCGGTTTTGATGGAAACCAGGTGATCCCACGAGGAATGATTAGGCTGCCCGTGCAAGTGGAGGGTTCCGAAGTACAGGTAAACTTCATAGTTGTTATGGCATATTCTCCATACACGGCCATTTTGGCTAGACCGTGGTTGCATGCAATGGAGGCAGTTTCATCAACTTTACACGTGATGGTGAAGTACCCTACTGGGGGAAGCGTGGGAGTGTTACATGGCAGTCAAACGGTGGCTAGGCAATGTCTAATGTCTGCCACTATTCGCACAGGCCGAGATTCGTTGGAAGGGGAAGTTCCTGAGACATCATAGCAATTAAAGGAGGCTGCTCGGGAAGTCGGCCTAGTTGAGGATGAAGGATCTGCCGAGAAGCTAACCAAGGTAATTATTGGGGAAGATAAAGAGAAGTATTTTCAAGTCGGATCCAAGCTGCCGACACAAGAAAGAGAAGAGTTGATTCGATTCTTGCGAGATAATATTGATGTTTTTGCATGGACGACTTATGATGTACCAGGAATTAATCTAGAGGTTATCTGCCACCATTTGAATATTAACCCTCATGCGACGCCTAGACAGCAGCCTCCTCGGCGAGCATCTCAAGAGCACGCCGAGGCAGTTAAAGAGGAGGTTGGTAAGCTAAAGCAAGCCGGTGCGATCAAGGAGATCTTCTATCCTGAATGGCTGGCCAATACTGTCGTAGTAAAAAAGAAGAATGGGAAATGGAGAGTCTGTATTGACTTTACAGATCTGAATAGGGCATGTCCCAAGGATCCTTTCCCTATTCCTAGAATTGACCAATTGGTGGATGCAACTGTGGGGCACCCCCGAATGAGCTTCTTGGATGCGTTCCAAGGGTATCATCAAATCCCGTTGTCACTGAATGATCAGGAGAAGACGGCTTTTCGTGCCCCGAATGGTAACTACCATTACCGAGTAATGCCCTTTGGTCTAAAGAATGCAGGGTCCACTTATCAACGAATGGTGACCAGAATGTTTGATGCGCAGTTGGGACGTAACATGGAAGCTTATATCGATGATATGGTAATCAAAAGTAAGAAGACAGAAGACCATTTGACAGATTTGCAGGAGACCTTCTCGGTGTTAAGAAAGTATAAGTTACGCTTGAATGCATCAAAGTGTTCTTTCAAAGTGGGCTCGGGAAAATTTTTGGGGTACATGATTACTCATCGGGGCATTGAAGTTAATCCTGACCAAATTAAGGCTGTCTTAGGATTGCATCCCCCTCGGAACCCGAAAGAGGTGCAGAAGTTAGCTGGCATGATTGCAGCCTTGAACGAGTTCATTTCATGGTCCGCGAACGGGTGCCGCCCATTTTATCGCCTTTTGTACAGGTGGAAAGATTTCCAGTGGTCTAACGAATGCAATTTGGCTTTTGAGGATTTAAAGCAATACCTATCTAGACCACCGATATTATCAACGCCCGAGAAGGAAGAAGTGCTATATGCTTATCTAGCCGTTACAAATCACTCCGTAAGTCTTGTCTTAATACGGAATGATGACGGGGTCCAGAAACCAATATACTATGTCAGCAAGTCCTTGCAAGAAGTTGAACAGCGATACCTACTGCTGGAAAAAGCGCTTCTAGCCGTGGTGCACGCAACAAGGAAATTGCCTCATTACTTCCAAGCTCACACCGTGGTAATACTCACTCAGTTGCCTCTACAATCTCTCACGCGGAAGTCAGATTATACGGGTCGTGTAGCAAAGTGGGGAACCAAGCTGGGAGCTTATGATATCAAGTATATGCCCCGGACAGCTATCAAAGGGCAAATCCTTGCCGACTTCGTAGCCGAGTTCACGGACGGTCAGGCTCACCCCGAAGATGCCGTGATGACAATAATGTCCATTGGAACGGCAAATATCACTCCATGGGAAGTCTACACGGATGGGGCATCAAATCGAAAGGGAGCCGGGGTTGGAGTTGTGTTAATATCCCCCGAGAAACTAGTCATTGAAAAGTCGTTGAGGTTGGGATTCCCAGCAACTAATAATGAAGCCGAGTACGAGGCGCTCTTAGTGGGCTCCCAGATGGTTAGGCATTTGGGAGGAAAAGTGGTGAGGGTGTTCTGTGATTCCCGATTGGTGGTCGGGCAAGTTAATGGAGAGTTTGAGGCAAAAGATGAGCGGATGAAAAGCTATTTGAAACGAGTCCAGGGGGTGTTGGGTTTGTTTGACAGTTTCAAGATACAGCAAGTCCCAAGGGGACATAATTCTCATGCTGATTCATTAGCAATGTTAGCCACTTCGCTTGGATCGAAGTTACCACGTATGGTTATGGTGGAGGATTTGTTGTCCTCTAGCTTGACAAGCATCCCGGCAGTACGGGTTCACAGCATTCATGTAGGCCCAAGCTGGATGGACCCAATTATAGCTTTCTTACTGCACGGAATACTACCTGAAGATGGAAAAATGGTCGAGACGATACGAAGAAGCGCACCCCGTTACTGGCTATCGGAGGAGCAAAAACTTTATAGGCATTCCTATGCAGGTCCGTACCTCCTTTGCGTACATCCTGAAGCCGTGGAACCTTTGCTGGAAGAATTGCATGAGGGTGTGTGTGGGAGCCACACTGGAGGAAGATCATTAGCTCATAGAGCCATGACCCAAGGGTATTGGTGGCCAAGCATGCAGAGAACCTCTCAAGAATATACCAAGAAGTGTGATCAATGTCAAAGGTTTGCGCCCAATGTACAACAACCAGGAGGTAACTTAAATCCGTTGTCCAGCCCATGGCCCTTTGCTAAGTGGGGTTTAGATATCGTCGGGCCGTTTCCTCGGGCAACGGGTAATAGGAGATGGCTCATCGTCGGCACGGATTACTTCACGAAGTGGATGGAGGCCGAGCCGTTAGCCAACATTAGGGATGTGGATGCAAAAAGATTCATCTGGAAAAATATCATAACTCGCTTCGGGGTCCCACACACCTTGATATCTGATAATGGTCTTCAATTTGATAGCAAGGTTTTCCGGCGGTACTGCGCAGAAATGGGAATAAGAAATGGATATTCCACACCGTACTATCCCCAAGGAAATGGACAGGCCGAAGTAACAAATAAAGTCATCTTGGCAGGTTTGAAGAAACAATTGGATGACTCTAAGGGAGGCTGGGTAGAAGAATTACCTCATGTATTATGGGCTTATCGCACTACACCCCGAAGATCAACAGGCGAGACCCCCTTTTCAATGACGTATGGAATGGAAGCTATAATACCATTAGAGTCAGGTTTTCCCACCCTGAAGTCCGACCAGTATGACGAAGCGAGCAATCATGATCTAATGAATGATTGTTTGAATACTATCGAGGAAAGTAGAGAAATAGCCAATGTGAAGATGGGCAACTATCAGCAGAAGCTCAAGCAGACATATGACAAGGGAGTTAGGACCAGGCCCTTGGTACCAGGAGATTTGGTATTAAGAAAGGTTGTGGAGGTAGCAAAGAATCCCGCATGGGGAAATTTGGGCCCTAACTGGGAGGGACCATATAGAATTACCTCAGTGGCAGGCGTAGGGGCTTATCGTTTAGAGGATCTGGATGGAAGGGTGATTCCTCGCCCTTGGAATGTAAATAACTTACGACGATATTATTATTAAGAAAAGAATCTCCTTTTGTGTGAGGCTTCTGTTCGTTTCAATTCTGTATCGGCAAAAAGCATAAGTATTAAACTGACCTTAGTGCTTGTTCGGCTCCTCAGGCCACAAGTCTAAGAGAAATTAATCACTTGCAAAAGCATAAGTGTTAAACTGACCTTAGTGCTTGTTCGGCTCCTCGGGCCACAAGTCTAAGAGAAATTAATCACTTGCAAAAGCATAAGTGTTAAACTGACCTTAGTGCTTGTTCGGCTCCTCGGGCCACAAGCCTAAGAGAAATTAATCACTTGCAAAAAACCTAAGTGTTAAACTGACCTTAGTGCTTGTTCGGCGCCTCGGGCCACAAGCCTAAGAGAAATTAATCACTTGCAAAAAACCTAAGTGTTAAACTGACCTTAGTGCTTGTTCGGCGCCTCGGGCCACAAGCCTAAGAGAAATTAATCACTTGCAAAAAACCTAAGTGTTAAACTGACCTTAGTGCTTGTTCGGCTCCTCGGGCCACAAGTCTAAGAGAAATTAATCACTTGCAAAAGCATAAGTGTTAAACTGACCTTAGTGCTTGTTCGGCTCCTCGAGCCACAAGTCTAAGAGAAATTAATCATTTGCAAAAACCTAAGTGTTAAACTGACCTTAGTGCTTGTTCGGCGCCTCGGGCCACAAGCCTAAGAGAAATTAATCACTTGCAAAAAACCTAAGTGTTAAACTGACCTTAGTGCTTGTTCGGCTCCTCGGGCCACAAGTCTAAGAGAAATTAATCACTTGCAAAAGCATAAGTGTTAAACTGACCTTAGTGCTTGTTCGGCTCCTCGGGCCACAAGTCTAAGAGAAATTAATCATTTGCAAAAACCTAAGTGTTAAAATGACCTTAGTGCTTGTTCGGCTCTTCGGGCCACAAGTCTAAGAAAAATTAACCACTTGCAAACCATTACACAGGAATTGTAAGTCCAACAAGATCACGGCTAAAGAATCTCAAACATCTAAAGCAGTGGCATAAATAAATCATTAAGTCTCGTTGCTTGTTATCATATAGGATTTTATGCCTTCTCTCAAACGTCAAAAGGTTGAGTAATGAAGTTATGGAACTTAGGTTAAGCTTTTCGCGTTTCTTAAAAATCACAAGTACAACGAACAAGTTAAAGTAGTATTATGATCTTTTTTAGTAAGCTTCTGAATGCGTATAAAGTAACAGTTGCAGGGTAGCACATTGAAATTAGACTTGTGTATGAAACAATAGAAAAGGACTAAACATTAATCTCTTAACAAATATCCGTTACAAAATTGGGGCAATTATGTAACCCCTTACATCCGATAAAAAAAGAAAAAAAACAGCAAAAAGAAGAAGGAAACAACTATGATAGAATGATTAGGCAACAGGCTGCTTGTCCTTCCTTTTCTCTGGTTCTTTATCTTTTTTCTTCTTTTTTGGCTCTTCAGCCACATCACCCTCAACTACTCCTTCCACAGACTGAGTTGGGGGAGAATGGCCTTTGGAGGCTGCTGCATCAGAAGGATCAGGAACAGGAACAGGCGCAGCTGTTTCACTTGGTGGCATGGGAGGATCAGGAGCAAGCCATAATGCCGAAGGATAGTAAACACTATCTGGAGCTCGAAGTTCAGCATCGGCAGCCACCCCAGCAGCGTCCAAGGCATGACCCCAGACCTCCAAGCAAAACGCCCTGGCAACACCTTTGAGTTGGGCGGCCAAGCTATCCGAAGCCTTTTTCATGCCTGCATCATATGCTGCTTGTTCCGCTACGGCCTGTTCCTGCTCCTTGGCGGCCAGTTTGTCTTGAGCTTGCTTAAGCTCAACGACAGTAAGAGCAAGTCTGCTTTGAGCTTGTTTTTGAGCCTCAAGAGCAAGGTTTGCTTGAGACTCGTAGCTATTCAGGGCCGACTCAGCATTCTTGTGAGCCTTCTCTACCTCAGACAGGTGGGTGAGGGTCTCTTTCAAGTTCAGCTCAGCTTCTTTTTGTGCCCTCACTGACGCCTTGGCATTCTGATCAGCTTTTCGGGCAAGATCCAGTGAGTGATCTACCCATTCCTCAGCCATGAATGAAGCTTGGACCGCCTATGATATATTCGAGTAAAAAAGAGTTAGTCATAATAAAGGGTTAAATTCATGTATAACATGTGCAAAGGTTTGAAAAAATACCTTGGCTAAGTCCTGCTTCAAAGACAAGAAAACCTCCCTCTTACGGAAGGATCTTAATTCTGCCATATCCTCTGGAAGGCATAGAGCCTTCTCTAGACACTCGGCCACCAGGCTCGAGCTTCCCTTCTTCGGGTCTCTCAGGTTCGCGTCATCCATAACAGGGCTGCCCGAACTGAGAGTAAAGTTGGGTCGCCAAGCTGACGCCTTCTTTGTAGGCTCACTACTGGGGTCCTTAGAGGAACCAGTAGGAGCAACCTTCTTGGAAAGGGCTTTCGTAGCCCTGGCATCTTTAATGGAAGGGTCGAGATTCTCCCCTTCTTCAATTTCTATCACGTGCTTGCTGCTCTGGCCCCTTTTCCGTTTCTTGTCCATCACCTCCGAGGAAAGTGCACGGGAAGTAACTGGAGTGATCGGACGAGGAGGAACCGGAACCGCCGGTGAAGAGTCGCCCGCATGCGCCTGCAGCAAGGCCAACAAGTCGGGCTCCTTCTCTTGAAAACCCATTTCTCTGGTTGACAGATTGGAGCTGGACGGAGCGTCTGGACGGTAGAACACCTCGAAGTCCTTCTCGGTCACCTCGGAAGGATTTGGCTCGGGCGTATCAACTCTTTCCTCGGCTACAAGATTAGTGGCCTGGTCCAAGGGGGCATAAACTAACTGGGCTGCAAGGGGGGCTGGGAGCTGTGCGTCTTGAGTTCCTGAAGGAGGAGGTGCGAGCAATAAAAACCCAGGGGCCGCAACGTCAATCCGAGCTAAGCGTAGGTCTCTTGCTCTGATTACGTTCTTCGGGCTTTGGAAGCGTTTAGTAGATGGTGTGTACCCGAGGATAATGTGGGCTGCTCGAAGTTGTCCGTCCCGGTGTACAAATATCTCTAACCGAAGAATCCGGTTTAGATCAGCTCGATTTACAGTAGACAAATTCGGAGCAGTATGGAAATCGTCTACAATAAGAAACGAAATGGTTAGAATGAATAAGTTAAGCAAAGCAGAACATATGAAAATTTTGGTCATTCCTAAGTGCCAGGTCAGTCTTCGGGAGTACTACCTGGCGTCCCTTCTCGGGTTGGGCAGTGTAAGCCATCATGCCAGTTGCCCGAGACGACAAGGTAGTCTTCGTCCATCCCTTTACTTGAATCGGGTAAGCAGGAGATCAACCTAACGGAAGGAAATCTACATTTCATGTAGTATTTAGTCCTATCCCCTTTTTGGCAGTTGTACACCCAGTTTACATCTTGCCATGTCAAATTGGTCCCCATTTTTTGGTTAAGCGCGTCTACGCATCCTAAGATTCTAAGGACGTTTGGGGAACATTGTGAGGGGGTAAGCCTGTAGTTTATTAAAAAGTCTCTGGTTACCATACCCATAGGAATTTCCATGCCCCCCTCGATGAACGCAATCATGGGAATTAAAACGGACTCAGGGGGGCGAGGTGCGAGTGGAATTTCTTCTTCCTCACAATACGTGATGGTTACGTCATCAGGGATCCTATACCGGTTTTTAAAGGCAGCCTTTGCCTCATCCGTGTTTACTAGTTTAGCGTACCTACCCATTAATCCCCGCGGTAAGAAAAGAGAAGCAAGCAAGTAGAGAGAAACGAAAGGAAAAGGAACACACCTCTGAAGATCGCTTAAAGATGATCCTCGGGAGCTCACTCTTCTTTCAATCCTTCAAAGTGCCAAAATGAACCACATCCAGCCAAAGGGTGTGCTTTTATAGGGGAGGGGTAAAAGAAATAAGAGCGGTAACTTTCCCGCTCATAATTGAAAGCGGGATCTGGACCGTATATTACTCATCCAGCCGTAGAACGTGCGTGGTAAAAAGAAACGCCAGGTTCCATAAATGCTCCATCGTGGGATACGAGGCGCCAGGCGCGGGTCATGGGGCAGCGAAGAGACGGCTATACGTGTGAAAACAAAGGGAAGGTCAGAAGCGTGTGTAAGGTGTTAAAACTTAGTTATTAACTAGTCATTAATAACTCAAGTGTTAAAGGGGCTATTGTGAGGTTCCGAGGACCCAAGAACCCGAAGACCCGAAGAGAGGAAGGCCGACATACAGTAGGTAAGATGGAGCAAAGGAGTAAGAGAAGTTACCTAAAAATACCCGAAGATGATGTGGCATGGGCATTGCTGACATAAGGGTTACAAATATCCGAAGGTGGTAGGCTAAGTTAGAAAGATGCATTAAATGCCCGGCAACAACCATTCTGGCCGCATTAATTGGAAGATATCAGATCAATCCGTTGCATTAATGTGGATATGACCTGAACAGTGTTGAACGCAAAGCTAGAACTCTGCTCCATTACCGACAGACAGGTGTCAGAAGGAAAAACATAGTAGATTGTGAGGTGTAGAGCCATGATGAAAAGAGCAAATAGTATAAATAGGAGTCGGGGCATTATAGAGAGAGGCTTTTTGTTGTTGAACCCTCTCTACCAAATGTATTGTACGAGGACTTTTAAGTGAATAAAGCAGCAGTAACGTTTTTAAGCTGGTTTTATGAGTTTTTGGTCCTTACAAGAACCAATAGCAATTTACCACCTATGATTTGTTATGAAAGTGTTGTGAAAAAGTTGTGAGTGCGACACTTCATTTTTCACAATACCTTTATTTTTAATTGTGGTTGGTTCTAGTATAATATTTTATTATTTTAATTTAACCTATATGAAATTAACACTTCAACAATTGTGAAAATATTATGCCAATTTGTTATGATAATACTTTATTAGTTTGTGAAACATTGCGAATTTAACAAACCAAAAATAATATAACAAATTGCTGTAGCTTTACACATTTTTTAAAAAAAATGGCCAGTAAAACAGTACAAATTGAACAAACAAAAAATACTGTAGCGAAGTTACTGTAGCTTTAAAGCATTCATTCTTTTAATATGGACTAGCTTGGGAGGCACATGTTGCCTCTTGAGTGAGAAAATTAGATAGAGCATTTGATCTGTTAATCTAATTTGTATACGAATTTTGATTACATAAAGTCAGGGTAGCTATTTCACATATTAATATCTATTATAATAATTTCTTAGTACCTAATTAATAAAGACAACATCCATTCACTGAAAACTTTTAAAAATAACAACGAATATTATTATCTTCTAACAATAGGTAACTGAGTTTTGCTAAAACATTGTCACAATATTTAATTTTTTGCAATGAATGATGTTGTAGGGGCCGAGGACCAAGGAAGACTATGAACAGTGCGACCTTCATCAACTCCTACGTGAATCGCCTGAGAACTTGAGGTCACGCCCTTGCTTGAGGCAAGGAGGAGAAAGTGCAAAGTATCTCATAAGGTGCCCGAGTGGAAGAGGTGGACTTCTCAAAGAGGGTTTAGGCAGATATGATACGTTTCCTGCAAAAGCTAATTCCCTTCATCTGCATTGAATGACTGGCAACAATTTTATTAGCTGCATTAATGAGGAAATAACACTTGAACAGTGGATTCACAACTAAGCAGCTCTTTTTACCACCTTCAGCAAAAATTTGACAGGACAAGTGTCCTAAGGAAAACCTCTGGGGTTACAGGTGGAGAATTAAGATGCAAAGAAGAAAGGAGTATATAAAAGAGGAAATCTACCAGTTGAAGGGGGACACAGAAAAAGAAGGAGATTAGAACAAAGAAACAAGAGAGAGAGAGAAGAGAAAAAATGCTAGTTTAGATCTTTGTATAAGATCTGCTCTTCGGCATAATCCGAGGAGAGCATTAATACTAAGAGCACTTCTATTCCAATTCTTCCCCTTTTCATTTGAATCCTCCGTCCCAGGCCAAGGCTTAATTGATCCATCACCATACTAGTTTGTCCACTCTCTACATAAATCTTATCTATTTGGGCTTAATTTTGAGGAACGGGCCTCATTATTCTAAGTGGACTTAGGCCTTAAATTTTTGCGCCTTTACAGATGTCATGTGTTATACAAGTGAAGCTCTTCATCCAATACTTGCAATCATCCACAACGAAAATTTTGTTATATATTCGTACTTCCTTCTTTATCTTTACATTTTATGAGTCTAGATGTGATGTTTAGCTTAGTTTACTATGAACACCCATTTTAAGTGAGAAAAGAAATTTAAAAAAAAAAAAGATAACAAAAGATAGTGTCATTGAATTTTTCATTAGCAAAAATCATATGACTAGAAGATTTAAATTTAAAAAATCAATATTCTTTAGGTAACAAATAAAACACCATATGTCACAATTCCAACTTTCCAAACATTACTACCATCTAAAACTTAAAATACGCGAAGAAAATTTTTGGGATATTAAAATTTATTAGGTGTATATATTTTAGACATTATATAATGAAATATTTTATGAGTCATAAGATTTCAATAGGGCTTAACTAAGATAGTGAAGTATGAGGTATTTGCTCATTTTCAAAATATTAATGGGGAAATTGCTTGATTTTAAAGTGTAGGGGGAATTGTGAACTATCCCAAACGTAAAAGAAGGAAAGTGTTTTTTTTTTTCCCAAGTTGTTTCTTTTTTGTGTAAAACTATATGTTTTTTTTATAATTAAAACGGTGTGTTAAAAAAAGAAGAACCAAAAATACAAAAAATAAACCCAAGAAAATTTTGTGTGAATAGTGAATTTTAGCTCAATAAAATTGACCAAAAAAAAAATCTAGAAATACAACAAAATGCCAGAACATTTTCACAATACCTTATGATATTTTATTATTTTATTTTGACTTATAAGGAACTGACACCTCAAAAATTAAGAAAATATTGTGAAGATTTGTTGTGTCAATATTTTATTATTTTAAAATTTAAAAAAATATTGTGCCAGCTTGTATCTATACTATTAATAACAGGTTGGGTTTTTGATATTTTGGGTACTAAAATACCTCACAAAAATTCTTAAACTCTCTAAAACACTCCTATCTTTTAGTTAAATAATTATAAGTTAAAAAACACGAATGGGTTAAAAGAGTAATTTATTATTCTTAAGTTTTAGGCTTTTTCCTTTATTTTCTCCATTCAGCCTAAAACTTAAGACATTAGCTCTATCTCATTGTTAAACATTATTCCATGGTACATTACCTCTTTCTTTAACACACAGTTATTTATATATCATTTTTAAATATTATAACACTAAACCAAAAACAACAAATAAAAAAGAGCATTATTGCATGCGCAAAGTGCGTGTAATGAGTCTAGTGTATATATCTAAAGCAAAGTCCAAGCTTCAAACTAAACTCGGCGTTAAAAAAAAAAAAAAAAAAAGTGTCAAACGGTGAGTTTTGCTTTAGTGAATTGAATAAACCAAAAAGGTACTGTGGATAAGTCATTGGAGATTAAAAAAAAAATCACTAAAATGGGTCAATATCCAAGGGAAAAGTTGAGAGAGAGAGAGAGAGAGATCACTAATGTGTACAAATCCAAGTGAAAAGTCTAGATACTTTTTTTTTGGTAAAAAAAAAGGGTAAAGGGGGGCGACTAGTGTAAATTCTCTACTTTGATATGACCATAGTAACACCCTACTGGCTCCTGGGCGAGATCCCATACTCCTGATCTATAAGAAGCTCACTGGTTATTTTTTGGATCGTTTGGAATGTAGATAAGATATAAAGAGCACTAACACACAACTAGCTGTTGAGGCTCGAAGCTAAGTTCTAAAACTTATTAGCCTAGTATCTTAACAACTAGACCACCCAAATGATGGTGAAAAGTCTAGAGACACCCGCATACTCCTCTTACTTTCAATTGTGACGGCCTAGGGAGCTAAATGTGAATTAAGATAAGTATTGCACTGGCATTATGTGCAATAGCCTTTCATAATTGAGATTGTGAGTAAAAAAAAAAAAAGCTACATTCAATCTCAATTTTTGAATTTAAAAAAAAAAGTAAAAAATGCTTAAAAGTATTATAAAAAAAAAAAAAAGTAAAAATTTGTGTGAGAAAAAAAGAACAGAAAAAGGAATTGTGCCTAATGTCAATCCAACATAGCAACTCACTCTGAAATTACAGAGCAATGCTGGTGCCACAAGTTGTGGCATAACTTGCCCATGTGGCAAGTTGTGATTGGTGGAGGGGTGTCCCCACATGGACCCACCATCACTCCTCCACCAATCACAACTCACCATATGGGCGAGTTGTTGCACCATAATTATCTAAAATTACATGAACCAATGCCCATCCAATAGAGTCTTTTGGCTCAATATTGTAAAAATTAGAGTTTATTGAAGTGCCGAAATTCAATTGTTATTTTGGTTGTTAGTTTCTTTTTTTTCGATAGTTTTCCGTTTGGTTAGCTTCTTCATAGTTTATTTGTCATATGGGCGAGTAGTGACACCAGAATTATCCGAAATTACATGAACCAATGCCCATCCAATAGACTCTTTTGGCTCAATATTGTAAAAATTAGGGTTTATTGGACTGCCGAATTTCAATTGTTATTTTGGTTGTTAGTTTCTTTTTTTCGTTAGTTTTCCATTTGGTTAGCTTCTTCATAGTTTATTTTTATTTAAAACAAAAGATAGGAGCAACCCAGGAGGATTGAACCCTTGAGGAAGGGTTATTCCACTTAAGAATCCATGTGGAAACTAAATTAATTTATTCTAAAACTGGTAGATATTTTAAGTTTTCAAAAACACAAAAAAAAAAAAAAAACACATACACACATTTTTTTTTTATATATACTTTCCAAAAATTGATAGTTATGATAACTAGAATGGTAAATTCAAATTATAGTTCATCCACGCTGATCTCAAAATTAATTAATATTAACTAAATAAAAAATAACAATTTTTAAAAAAACTAGTGACCTTAATTAAAAATGAAAAAGTTTAGCTACAACCTTACTCAACAAATTTTTATTGGATATGAATTTTGACAAATCTATCAATGGATTACATCTTCTTTTTATATCCTCAATACTTGCAAAAATTTTAGAAAATTAAAGTTCAAAAGCTATATCATCAATAAATTGTTTGGATACCGCTTATTGCTAAAAACTGAAAACTAAAAACTAAAAATACTGTAGCAAAACAATTTTTAAATGTGTGAATAATGCCGAGGATTCAAATTTGGTTTTTGGATGATGTAATTTAAGCATACAAAAATGCAAACGCGCGTCTCTGTACAATCCACCCCACTTGCATTTGATTGAAGTTAGGTCCATCTGCTGCTTCAACTGCTACTGAAGCCGAACTATATTGGTGAGGTCCAACTTGAGGATTATATACACTAATACTTGCTATATTTGAATGACACATTTTGTCTGGCGTTGTTTTTATAAGCATCCCTGCAAACTATGAGGATAAATTCCATCCAAGGTTAAAGGACACTCAAATTGTATTTACCAAAACAAAAATGAATAGGGAAATAAAAAAATGCACTACTAATATTAAACAAAGAAAGCCATAAATCACTTACTCCCAAACCACCATTCGATTGAAGCGGAGAAAATTGAGGCTTATTTAAATTTGAAACATTCTCTGGTATGTCATTGTGTGTGACCCTCACAATCGGGATAGTGCCTTGTGGACACTCCTTATCTAACTCAATCTTTGCATAACGAAAACTAGGCGGCAGCTTCTTGGAATGTATTTGGGCTAATATTTCTCTTACTTTATTGCTAGGTCTCATCTTTTCAATATTTTCTATAATATTGAAAATATCGTTTTTCTTTTAAAGTCAAGACACTTTTAAAGAACACCATTTTTTCTTTTAAAGTTAAGACACTGTTATCAGGCTTTACTTCTTTTTAATTAAATTTTTTGTCTGTATGCTCCTTTATGACACATATGTTATGGAGCAATGTTTTCCAACAAAGGGAAAAAGAGAATTAGATATGGAATTTCCACAAGTCCGAAGAGGGTTCATTTGACTGCAGTCAAGTGCCATATCGTTTACACTTCTAAATGATATGGCACTAAATTCACCTTAGATTTGGAATTGAATCATAGAAGAAATTATATCAACTTATAGAAGTCCCACAATGCTTGCTTGTTAGAAACAAGGTGCATGGCTGAGCCATCACTGAAATGAAATCTTAGGGCAAGTTTAGTAAACTAAATGAAGATTAAATTAGGAACATTAATCTTTTTTTTTTTTTGAGAATAAAGTGTCAACAATAAATTATTGTCAATATGGAAATATTCTCTACAACCAAAGAACACCATTCAATTCCAATTTGTTTTTTGAGAAGAAAGTGTCAACATTAAAATCTTACAATATTTTCTATTCCCAAAAATAATATATCAAAAATCAAATTAGGAATATTTTTCTCAAAAAAAAAATTAGGAATATTAATCATGAAAACCAAAAACCAAACTTTACTGCTATTTTTTAATCTTTCTTGTTTCATCCATTTAAAAAATGCAAATCGCATCTCTGTACCTTTTTAGCTGAATCCAAATTTGCACTAAGCTTCGTTTGGGAAGCGCGTTTGCATTTTTCAGCGGGACATGTTTTTAGGAAGTTCCATACATTATTCACGGGACTCACAAATTACATTTTTTTCTTTTTTTTTTTCATAAAAACAACTTTAAAACTGAATTTCAAAATACTAT
The DNA here is from genome assembly GCF_040712315.1 of Castanea sativa. NCBI lineage: Eukaryota > Viridiplantae > Streptophyta > Magnoliopsida > Fagales > Fagaceae > Castanea > Castanea sativa. The sequence goes on along the minus strand of NC_134016.1, from coordinate 32,755,918 downwards.
TCACACATTTTTAAATTATTTTATTACAATTTTTTGTATTTAAAATTTTTAATTTTCCATAATAAACGGTATTTCCTACTACAAAAGACTCCATACATTACCGCCGCAAGAGTCAAAAAAAAAAGATGGAGTCAGCATCAACTTCTAACTTTTTGTTGGATTCAGATCCTCTAGAGTTCTTAGGGTACTCTACCAGTAGAGTTCATTAAATCCTAACCACTCTTTAATGATTTAATGGTTTAGATTCTGCCATGTCAGCATTTCATTAATAATATTCTTAAAATAATAAAATAATGTTGTAAACAAAACAATTAAGATGATTGTTAATGAAATACTGACATGGCAAAATTTAGACCATTAAATTATTAAAGAGTGGTTAGAATTTAATGAACTCTGGTAGAGTACCTTAAAAACTCTAGAGAATTTGAATCCCTTTCTGTTACCCAAGTCAAACGTTCAATCTTGACTAATATGTGCACACAAACTCAGTTAGCCATATCTGGTCTTCCATTTTTGCCTCCAAAACTCTTCAATTCCCTTCCAAAAAAATAAAAACTCAAATGGATGCGTTGAAGGCCACTAGTTGGGAGCAGGAATCATACCCAATACCCAAAGACTTGGTGTTCGTTCCCATCTTAGCTCTCATCTTCCCTACACTTCGCCTTTTTCTTGACAGATTTGTTTTTGAGGTAAATTCTTTACCAGTTTTGTCTCCTATGCTTAATCCTTTTTCTAGTACTATCCTATCCTATGATTTTGTTTGTTTGTTTTTTTTTTTTTTTCTTATAATAGAAATAGTCAAGTGTTGTTGTTTTGTTACTGTTATGTAAGTACGGCAAGGTTCAGCCCCACACTAAATTGTTCAGATTTGATCATTTCTAGTTGGACGTTATTCTCACCGCCCAATCAGCTCACCCCACGTATCAAATATTAAACACAACTTTTCACCCAAACTCCTACAAGCAGATAGATCCATTAAAAATCTCCCATGTTTAAAATTGCTGAGTTGACTTAGATTTTTTAAAGTCTTTTAGTAAAATGGTGGAGAATTAACATGGTCATTATGAGAACAGTATAGTTTCTTGCAGATACTGTAATTTATATACAAACAAGTACATTGGTCAATATGTGAAGGAATAAGATTCTCTCTATTTTAAAATTTGGTTTGATTACGTCAATTTTATGGTTCAGATTGTATGTTCTGGATCTAATGGTGTAACTGCCGCATCATTCAATACATTTGTAAAATTTAATCTGAAGCATGAAATGAAGAAACTTGAAAATGGAGAGGAGACACGTTTTGCATATATGCTACACATTTTTCATTTTCAGTTGCTCTTATGTTAAGAAGAATTAAGATGTAACATCTTTTATGCACTTCAGCTGCTCTTACATATATAATGGTTTGAAATATGATGGAGAATAGGCTCTAGTGTGAGCTCCATTTTGAACTCTTTTGTATTTAGCATGCTTTTTTTAGATTATGATTATGGTCAATCTCACTAGAAGAATTATTTATCATGTGATCTATCTTACCTTTTATTGTATATGGCATCAATTGCCTGTTATCTTCAGTGAGTGAAATAAAATATTTGTTACTGTAGGACTTGTAGAGATACATTTATGTTTAAAGATATGTCAAGAAGTTCTGTATCAAGAATTCATCAAATAGAGCAAAAAAGTGCAAGTGCAACTAGATTCTTTATTAGAAAGTAATAAAAAATAATATTTTTGAAGTATGCACACAATGCAAATGTTAGAATGAACAAACCATTGCACTCCATGCTTCCCCTAAAACTGGTGCAAATTTACTATCATGCCCACATAGTTGTAAATACAGCCAACCAAGCTGCAAACACTCCTTTTGTTAGAACCACTGTCAGCTCTGACTTGGTGAACAATTGAAATTTATGGAGTGCAAATCTGACCATCTGAGCTTTTCCTGATGGAATGATGATGTTTATATGCGTGATTTGCTGGTGACTATCATTCATTTGGCAAGAATGCTGTGGTCTTTATTATTTTCAGTTGTAGTAAATGGTTCCTTCTTATGTGTGACATCTAAAGTCTGAAGTTCATTAACCCTTCAAAAACATTATTGAGTTTCCTTTCTGCATTTTTTTTTGAAATTTTATTTAAAAAAGTCACTTCACAAGATTTTGTTTATTGGAATTGTTAGCTTAGTTTGAACCAGATGTTTGCTTGTTGCAGAATTTAGCTAGACGATTGATTTTTGGAAAGAATCATGCCGTATTGGACGTCTCAACAGAAGTTAAGAGGAATAAAATCAATAAATTCAAAGAGTCAGCATGGAAATTTATCTATTATCTTTCTGAAGAGCTTCTGGTTCTTTCTGTCACCTATGATGAGCCATGGTTCACTAATACCAAATACTTTTGGGTAGGACCTGGAGATCAGGTCTGGCCAGATCTGAAAATTAAGTAACTTCCCACACTCATCATACAGGGCATTTATCAATGTCAAAGTCAAGTTGTAGAATTGGCTTAATTTAATGTTTGATCTTTCATGTAATTTTGCTTGATGATAAATATTTGCATCTCATATGTCTAGGCGTAACCACATAATTAATCCCCCTTGCTCTGATTGACAGATTAAAATTGAAGGGATTGTACATGTATTCCGCCGGATTTTATTTGTACTCCACCATTGCTTTGGTCTTTTGGGAAACAAGACGTTCAGACTTTTTGGTATCCATGGCTCATCATGTAGCAACTGTTATATTAATCACGTTGTCATACATATTTAAGTACGTTTAGAGGGCTTCAGCTTTTAGCTTGATTTTTCATTTTGTTACTTTAAGACGAATTGTGTGCAAATCCTGATTGCATATGAAAAGGAATGATTGATGGCTGTCTGCAAAGCCTCATCTTCATCTTTTCATGCTAAAAAGAATCATTAAATGTTGGTCATGCTCTTCAGCTGATGATTTAGCATATAAACATTTCCTAAATTTAGATTAACAAGACACACTGTGTCTTCTGTAGCTCATGTACTCTGCTTTTGCCACCTGCAGGTTTGCTCGCGTTGGTTCAATTATTTTAGCTGTCCATGAAGGAAGTGATGTGATTATGGAAGTTGCTAAGATGTCAAAATATAGTGGCTTTGAGGCGACAGCAAGCATTTGTTTCGTCACGTTTGTTTTATGTTGGACTGTACTCCGCCTCATCTACTACCCATTCTGGATTATTTGGAGCACTAGGTGACTTTTACATGTAGCATGAACCTATATACCAACACTTATTGAGAGCCTCCTTTCCAGTGTTCTCTTGTGGCATGAGCAACAAGTTTATATATTGATAAGAAATCATGAATTTGTGTGTGCGTGTAGGCGCACTACGTATACAGATGCATGGTCATGAGTAAAACCAATTATTATCATTTTGCGTAACTTAACACATTTTTTTCCATAAGGAATTTGAGGATCACTCCTTTAATTTTTTCAGGACAAGATGACAATAAGTGCATTTTTCATTTAATTTTCAATGGCAGTTCTTCTTTTTCTTTTTATTTATTTTTAAATGTAAAGAGAGTCCCTTTGTTTTTTTTTCCAACTCTAATTGCTCCTTCAGGTTTCTGCAATATAAATCTTTCTCCTATAAATTTCAGAACTGTGCTTTTCTCATCAAAGAATTTTTCTGCTGTGCATTAAGTTTGAGTATAGTTTTAGATGTGGCCTTTTCCTACTAGAATTTCTTAGTGTCACATGTATGAAAAGTACAGTTAATCATCTGCTTGGCTGTAGTAAACAACTGTTTCCTTCTATATGTTTATCTACTCTGAACATATGAACAATTGTACTTTCCCTGCTTTTGATTATTCTCTCTAAAGAGGTCAACTATGTTTCATTTCTCTCTGGCAGCTATGAAGTTCTTTTGACCTTGGACATGGAGAAGCACATGATAGATGGATCTATATATTATTATTTGTTCAATACTCTTCTGTTCTGCTTGCTCATTATGCATATCTATTGGTGGAAGTTGATGGTTATAATGGTGGTGAATCAAATTCATGCAGGAGGCCAGATCAGTGATGATGTTAGATCTGGTAAGTTGCATAATTTTGTGGTTTTGGTACTTGCACATAGATACCTGCACAAGCATCTACTGTGAGAAAAGATGGGGTGGGGTGGGGGTGGGGGTGGGGGAGGAAGTATAAATGCACATAAGAATTATTTAATTGAAGAAGGGCTAGGGGGCAAAATCATTGTCATAATACTTGCATATACTGTGCCATGTGCATTACACTATATATTATTGTTAGCCGTATCAATTAAAGAGAATAATAAAATAAAAATAAAAGGATAGAGTAATGTACATAGTTTCATTGTATCCATAGCAATTGGTTGATTAGCAATGAGAAATTTCAGTAACGTTTGTAGGCACAAGGGATTTAGATTTGTGTTTGGTTTTAATCATGTTTTACTTAGAAACCTAGACAAACCAAGGCCATTAATGGCTGTTTTACTTTAGGGCTAATATTTAAATTTCAGTATATTCATGGTTAGTGATTTAAAAACATATATATTTTGCTCGGAAATTTTATTGAATTAAATTTGAAATTGTCCAAAGTCTTGGAAAAGCTATAATTGAGAATATGCATCACTCTGTTTGCTACTAGTGAATAATATTCTGACCATTGCTGCCCTATGACAGACCATTTTGTGTATGGTCATTTTTATTGCAATATATTGGCTAGTATTATTTTTCAATCTAACACACATTCCTGAGAGATGTTAGTCATGTCTTCACCATAATATTAGTTAGAGCCGGTATCATAGTTCAAAATTGTTTGATTGTCCCAAGAGAAATTGTGCAAGTATTCATTGCATTGAAGTTGCAGTTGTTTTCATATGTTTTCAAAATGTCCATCACAAAGCTAGTTGTAATAAGGATGTGATATGGGATAGAAAGAAATATGCTTTATAGCTGTCACCTAAGTTCTGCAATCTTGGATGGCTTTGTTTTCTGCAGATTCTGAAAGTGATACTGAGCACAATGAGTGACAATCAAGAAATATTGAAGAACACCAAGCGCTTTTTGCAATGATGGTTTCCTTGCTTCAGCATGATTTATGCTTCTATTCTTCATGCAGATATTTGCAAATAAAGTGGAAGCTGGTGATTTTAAGCATATAGACGTCTCTATGCTACTTTTTCCCATCAGAACACTAAGATACATTGGACTGTACTGGTCTGTAATTTATATAACTAACGGATGTCCTGCATGATACGCGAGTTCATTATTAGTTATTTTATAACATATATTTCTTTTTTCTTTTCTTTTCTTTTTAATACTAGATTGAAATTCTACTTTAGCTTAATTTAAATGTATATGTGTATGAAACTTCCTCTTGAAAATTTGAAGCTCGGCTCTTGCCCCCCACACCTCACAAATACTTGTAGAGTGACCATCACACCAAAGGTGTGTGGTAGTTATTTTATAATACTCATATGTGTTATAATGTTTGCAAAATTAATTTTGATTATGTATTATATGTCACTAAAATAATGAAGAAAAAAAAATTAAAATATATACATGTTAGTACATATGTGAAATTTGTTATGAACATATGTCATTTAGAATTGACTAATCCTTTGACTAATTCTTTGACAAAACGCACTTTACTTGTAATTTGATAGATCTAGCATGGTTTGAGTCTTCAAGCAATGTTGTGTTCAAGTCAAGAGTTAAAGCCATGCAAGTTTGTTCAATAATCAAGTAAAGAATTGTTGTATTTTAAAGCAGGTTTAAAAGGAGCTTTTAGCCCAAAACTCGACAGTATCTTGACAGATAGCTTATTTATTGAGGTTTACAAAAATCAGATTTTCAGATATGTTTTTCATACATATCCAAGTTATTTATGTGGGGTTTCTTTTCTTACAACCTTAGACATATATAAGAATTATTTTAAGGGGCGTCTAAGATAATGCAACTTGATGCAAAGTGATTATTCACTCAGATTGTAACCAGAGACAATTTGCCCTAATTCATATTTCTCTTGAAAAAGCTGCTGCGTTTGTACGCCATAGAGTTTTGTAACTGAAAAACTTCTTGATCTTTATCGTGTGGATGAACTGAAGAACTTTACAATCAACATCCTTCTCAAATTGGTGTGTAAGCCGCATATTGGGATCCGCACATCGATTGGTTAGTCATGTACTAGGAGTCGTGCATTGAAAGGAGAAATTGTCACTACATTGCAAGTCCAATTGTGTATTGGGGTAATGGTTCAACTATAGGTTGGTATAAAGTATTGAGATTCCTTTACTTGTAACTGCTTGTTTTGATAATAGTGGATTCTCGAGAATGGTGACCTTCACCCGGTGGAGTTTTGTCTCGGTGATTTTCCCCATTCGTAAACAAATCACTCTTGTCAAATTTAATTTTCACTGCATTTAGTTACTTGGTGATTTGTTTGTGCTACTATACGTATTGTATGTAACTCCACGTTCACTATAACTCGATATTTCAAAAATCGAGTTTTACATTTGAAACTCTATTTTTAGAAAATCGAGTTTCAAAATAGGGGCATTTTCCTAATTAGTTTAAGACATGAGACATTTTGCTGAAAAGTTTGTGAGAAAGGGGTAAAAGCCCATTTTGGCCGTCATATGTTGTACACAATCTCGCATTCATTCAAGTTATCATCATTTGGACATTTTAACATTCAAGAATGATAAGCATGTCTTCATCATATATTCAAAACCATTTTGCATTATCTAGTCATACCGTGATCATAATCTAACCCTGACATGCATATTCATCATATTTCATCTCATCATGTCAGGGTTTCATTCAAAAATCATACTTAATCATTAGTCTATGTCATCAAAACTAGGGGTGGCAATTCATGTTCACGAATCGGGTTTATGTCGTGTCAAGCCATGTGTATTGGGCTATATGGGTTGACTTGAACCCGACCTGTTTAGCAAACGTGTCAGGAATCCTCAACCCGAACACGGTTGGTTTGTTAAACAGGTCGACTCGACCCGACACGTAACTCGTTTAATTAACAAGTCATATAAAGGTCAATACAAATGACCCATTTAATAATCTATTTGATTAATAGGTCATACCAAACCTATATAATTTTTATCAATTCCCATATATCTAATATTAAAATACAATTACAACTCTTTCTCAAAAAAAAAAAAAACAATTACAACTATAAATATAGTAATAAACATATAAAAACAACCATTTATTAAGCAATAATATTAAAATAACTAATGATTTTATAAGCTAAATGGTCAAACGGGTCAGACGGGTTCGCATGTTGAACATGAACACAACCCGTTTATCAAACGGGTTAGCCGTGTCAACTCAAATATGACCCAAACCCGTTTAACCTCAACCCATGACCTGTTTATAAATGGATTAGTCGTATCGGGTTCGCGGGTCGTGTTAGATTTTGCCACCGCTAATCAAAACTCAGCATGATCTATGGATTGTTGATCAATTAATGGTATTTATGGATTTTGTGTTATAGAGGATACATGATGAGAGGAAGATATATATTAGCTATAGTAACCTAATTTATCTCTACAAGTTCTCATAAAATAAAATAAAAATAAAAATTCCACAAGGTTTTCTTTCTCACCAAAATTTTCCCTTCTTTGTTGATTTGCCTTTTAGTTATAGAGGGCGAGGTTTTATAAATTTAAATGTCTTTCCTATCCCTCTATCTCAAAACATTTAAACTCATATTCACTACTCCTAGGTCATTTAGATAAAAGTTTTAAATTGGGTTTATAATACATTACAATCTCTATTATTACTATTTTCATGTGTATTTTAATAAGTATTACTGTTTACTAAAAAAAAATGATAAAAGTTAAAAAAAAATGATATAAAATTCTAAAAGTGGAGCTTCTAAGCAAAAGTGCCAATGTGCTAATCAGGGCCCTTAGAGGGCCAATCAACACTTCTGCTTTGGGTCAAAGTGGCGATCAACTCGATTTTCGCTTGATTTTTTTTTATTAGCTCAAGTATATATTTTAAACCACTTTTAAGCCATTTTATGTTCAGATTACCTCCAGAGGATAATTCAGGTTTGAAAATTTTAATTAGTCATCATTTTATGAGATAATTAATTAATTATTCAAAAATCACGACTATTTATAGGAATTATCATATGCATTTATTATGCCACTATCTTAAGATTAAAACAATGAAATTTTAACATTTAATTAATTGAAATTAATTGTTTAGGAAAAAATAAAAATTAATTAATTAATATTAATCAACATTTTTTTTGAGAGATAATTACAACATGCTGCTACCCCGCAACTCGAACCCTTTTCCCCTAGACTTCCAAACACTTTGTGCATAGGGAGGTGCCAACATGGACATAATCTTAGATTCCAAGAATGTATCTTAACTGTCAAATCTTGATGTGAGACTTTATCTTTTGGTTCGATGGTTCTACTTTTCATTTTTGCATTTAACGTGTCATTTTAATTGTTGTAAGCTCTTATATATTTTGGAACTAGGTTTTTTCTCATCTAAGAGCATTCACATTAGCTCTTTTAAATTTTTTTTTTTTTTATCTATCTTACAAAAAGAACATTTTTTTTACACAACAACTTTTACAAAACACCCACATTAATTTATATATTCTAAACATTTGTTTCAATAAAATATTCATTCTTCTATATTTTTTTTTATTATTTCCTTCACACACACTCTCTCTCTCTCTCTCTCCCTCTCTCTCTCTCACTTAGAGACCCAACACAACCCAAAATCACCAACAACCAACCACCATCAATAGATCTATCCACACCCACCATCAATGGATTAATCCCACTAATTAATGGATCGGCCACCATCATCAACCCACCATCAACGGATCAACCCGAATAACAACCATTAGCCCACCCATCATCAACCCAACTAGCCACCATGAATGGATCAATCCTACTAATGGATCAGCCACCATCATTAACCCACGCCATCAACGAATCAACACCACTAATGAATTAGCCACCATCAGCCCACCCATCATCAAGTAACTAGCCATCATCATCCCACACCCATCATCAACCCACCATTAGCCCACCCATTATCAACCCACCATTTATCAACCAACCAATCTCCATCAACCCACCCTTTTTGATTACCTTACCCATATTTTTTTTGTTTTTGTTTTGGCTGAGTCAGGCGATAAAAGAGGTTGGGTTAGGCGGTGGGTTTGTGGTTAGTTTAGGGTGGTGTTCTGGAGTGAAGGAGAAGATGAAGAAACAAGGAAGGGAAAACAAAGATTGAGGGAAGAAAAGAAATCAAAAGAGAAGAAGAACCTTGGGTGAAGAGAGAAAAAATTAAATAAAGAAACCAAGGAGAAGAGGTGGTGTTTGATACGCACAGAGAGAGAGAGAGAGAGAGAGAGAGAGAGAGAGACTATGGTAAGAAGAGAGAAGAAAAGGAAGTTAATAAAATAATTGATACACTTTAGCTCTTTTGCATATTTGCACAATTATAGACAAGCTGATGTAGGTTAGTTTGAAGAGAAATTGTGTAAATTCTACAGCTTTTTCTGCTATGCATGGTGTCTACACTTTGCTATAATGGTTCAAATGACATTTCTATTATTTCTTGGTTAAAATTACCATTTTACCCTTTATTCATGAATAGATTCCCAATTACAAAGTGGGGTTCGCAAGGGACCTACTTATCCAAGACTTCATACTAGAAGGAGACTTGCTAGTACTGGTGAACGCCTTGAAGGAAATATTGCCTCTACCCTCCTGAGTGGCTGCTGTTGTGTATAGCTCCCTATTTGCTATCCATGATTTCTGTTAAGTGGAATTTTCCCATGTCTGTAGGCAAGGCAATAGGCCTGCCCATTTACTAGCAAAACATGCTTTAGGTATTGCTAATTTTTTTGTTTGGGTTGAAGAAAATCCTTGTTTTATAGAACAAGCTCTTCTCTATGATATAATTATTGCTTTCCAATTTCAATAAAAGTACTCACAATATTTCCATTAAAAAAAAAATGTGTATTATACATAACCCAATATAGGGTATATATAGGAATACATTAGACTTAATATGATAACCTTAAGATCATAGTAACCCATGGTATTATAAAACTCTATTAAGCCATGGTATTACAAAACCACAGTAGCCATGGTGTTCTTCAAAATCATGGTATACTTATTTATGAGAATATCCTGATATATTCTAATATCCCTTAAGCTTAGAGTGGAAGTTTGATGAAAGCTCAAGTTTGGGAGGAAAATATCTTAATGCAAAAAGTGTCTTTAATGCCTATCAAATGAGTGAGAACCACCAAGAATGCGGGAAAAAAATTTCCATCGTAGAGGAAGAAACCTGTGTCGTGTGTGATGCATGTGAAGGACTCTTATGGAGAAGAATCTAGGTTTGAATCCCCTTTATGCTTGTTGTTTGCGAAAAAAGGAAGAAGAAAGTACACTGATTTTCTAGGTCCAGAAAATATTCATTTTGTTTATTGGTTTACGTTGCTAGTTGCTAATAAAATTTGAGAGAAGTTTCTTTTCTGTTCTCTACTGGATGTCAAAGTTTTTCTTGTAGATTTAAACAATCCCACGTGAATGTGACTTTATTCCTAAAACAAACATGTTATGTTTCTTGTGCCGACCCATTACTTGAAAGTACAAGGTATCCTTTATAAAAGGTGGAAAGCGCAGCCCAGATGTAAGAACATTAATAATGGCGACTAAGATGCCATGGTTTGAGCCAATCCAATCTTGACTTTGCACTGGATTGCTTTTTTGGCAGTTCTTTCCATGTGGATGAATTTCGTTCAGCTTTTTCCACATTTTAGCATGTGAAGGTAAAAAAGTGCAGTCCACTTTCTTAAAGATCTCAAATGAGACTATAGTCTTTATATCATGATTCATGAATCCAATCTTCAAAAAATTCAAATGTGTAATATAAGAAGTAAGTGTGCATTTCAGGATTCGGATGCAGGTGTGGACTCGGCAATTTTTGAAAAAAATAGAGTGTGAGTGTGGCGGGGTGCAGTAATTAAAAAATTATTAAAAATATTTTTATTTATATTTTCTATATATTTTTACTATTAAAATATTCTTAAAAAACACATTACTATGGTCTGGATTCACAAAACAAAGAAAATTGACTCTACTTTTCTTCTTGCCTTGGTTATATTATGCAAAAAATTGACAAAATGTATGCTGCTTTTACTGGCCAACCTCTAGAGAAAGTGCAACAATACACTGAAAGGGATCGTTTCTTGTCTGTTTCTGAGGTTATGTTGCCTCTAATTGCAGGCCATGGAGTTTGGACTCATGACAGTGTGTTAGAAACTGAATCAGCTATTTCGGCATGATTTAAGGCCAATTTCGACATTTTTTGGCTGTTTCGATCAATTTTGACCATTGGCCGAAATGATTCAATTCGGCCGATACGACTAGATTCTAGCCAAATCAGTCCGGTTCGGCATGAATCAGCGTGAATCGAAGCCAATTCGGCTCGAATCAGAGTCGGTTTGGCGCAAATTTGAAAAAAAAAAAAACTCAGACGCGGTAGTAACGCGTAGGCAGCGGCATTGGTGGCCACACCCCATGTCGGACTCCAGTGCGGCACCCTCCTAGCCACATCGGTGATTCCAAGCGTGTAATTGCTTCAATGTCATGACATAGACTTAAAAACTACAACATTGCCATCTCACATACTCTGAAGAATAAACCTTAGAATCAACAAGGGACTCATTGAATTCATAAAGAAAACTTTGAAAACCTCTAGAAAATAGAAGAAGATAAAACCTTTCAGAAAATTTTATTAATTAGCAATCTAGTAGTCTGAACACCCAAGGGGCTAAAATCTCTAATTTACAGCAAAGAGTCATAGGTGGCTAAAATTCCTATTTCGGGTTAGCACACAATTAGGCTAATTTTTTTTTAGTCATAAAAAATGAAACATCGACAAAATTATAGAAAAGAAACGTCTCAAAACTAAAAATTATAGCAAAAGGGAAAATTACCATTACCATAAATAACAAAATTGATTAAACAAGACCTAAACGAAGGAATTTAGTTGCCGTAGGTTCTGGCCGTAGGCAGTTTTGATTAGTGGTCATTGGGGGTGTTTGTGGTGCAGTTCGGTTCCGTGCAGTGTATAAAGTGTGGTTTGGGGGTGTTAGTGGTCATTGGGGGTGTTTGTGTGAAAATACAAGAACTTGTTCAGACCCCCAATAAAAATTACGGCTAGATTGCTTTTACTCTAACTTAAACTAAGTGCGGAATAAGACTAAATGAGCACAAACAATCGATAAAGCTACCCTAAGCCATATTCATCAAATATCAACAATAAAAGATAAGCTTAAAGAATAGGGAAGAGAGATGCAAACACAAAATAACAACGAGATGTGTTATTGAAGACAAAACTGAAGAACTCGACGAAAAACTTCTCTGCCACCCTCCAAGCGATAAATTGATCCACTAGAGAATAAAGTTGGAGTATACGAATAATAAAGACCCTTCAAGCTTAGTTTACCCAATGTATATGAGCCCTCCAAGCCCCAGCTACCAACTGGCTTCTTAGAACCTTGTCTTCTCTAACTTTCCCGGATCCCGCAATTCAGCCCGATTGCATCCGCCAATGAATGACTCCTTCCAATGCTTCCCAACAGCACCAAAACCTCACTTGACACTTAGATTGTGTGTGGTAATCGATAAAGATACCCTAAGCCATATTCATCAAATATCAACAATAAAAGATAAGCTTAAAGACTAGGGAAGAGAGATGCAAACACAAAATAACAACGAGATGTGTTATTGAAGACAAAATTGAAGAACTCAATGAAAAACTTCTCTGCCACCCTCCAAGCGATAAATTGATCCACTAGAGAATAAAGTTGGAGTATACGAATAATAAAAGACCCTTCAAGCTTAGTTTACCCAATGTATATGAGCCCTCCAAGCCCCAGCTACCAACTGGCTTCTTAGAACCTTGTCTTCTCTAACTTTCCCGGATCCCGCAATTCAGCCCGATTGCATCCGCCAATGAATGACTCCTTCCAATGCTTCCCAACAGCACCAAAACCTCACTTGACACTTAGATTGTGTGTGGTAAATGTTTGGGCTATCAACTTCTCATAGATTTAGATATGGAGAGGTAAGAGTAGAGGAAAACTATAAGGAAATGTGTAGATGATTGTGAGTATAACAATCTTTAACTCTCAAGTGTATTTTCTAGGGTTTTCTCTCTGAAAAGCACTCCTTACAATATGTGGGTAATGAGGGAATATATAGAGTGAGTAACGACTTGGTAAAACAAAACATGACATTTTGTTAAACAGAATGTTTCACGATTAATTCACAGGAAGGCATTACCTGCGAGACACTCGCGAAATCCTCCAGACTAACATGACTCTTCGCCTTCCAATTATGTGCTCTACACATGACTCTTTCGCGAGACAGCTTCTCACGAGGCACTCGTGAAATCGACTTCTTCATCGTTTTAAGCTTGAGTCTTCACACTCTCTCACACTTAACCCTTACAATTAAAAACCACATAAATACAAGGAAATATGATTGAGGAAATTACAATCAAATTTGGCACGAAATTAAAGTCAACACAAAATAGTTGTAAATTACAACTTTATAGGTTGGTTTGAGATGATATATTTTTCAAGATGTCATGACTGATTTATAATTTACTATTAATAATCATGACAATATAACAGTAAGTTTTTTTAAATAATAAATATAACATATATAACAAAAAAATAACACAAATATATACAAGAAAAAAATCCATGACATATTGACATTAAATTGTATATAAAAAAATTAAATTATACTTTTGTACTTTTGATTTTGTGAGATGGAGAAATGAATGATATTTTGAATTTTTTATTTTTTATTTAACCAAAATAAAGTTGTTTTCATGTGCAACTGGAATGTATTAACACTAAGATAACCACTTACTTCACAAAATATTAAATTATTAATATATATATATATATGGGTGTAGTACGATGCGGTTTTCTTATCATAAGACTGTATATACTGCGTACCACACAATGCGATGCAGTGTGGTTCATTGTCTTTTGTAGTGTGGTGCGGTTACTTCATTTTGCAGGCGGTTTACTTCATGAACACCCTCACCTTGAAAAAAAAAATTATATATATAATATTTTTGAAAAAAAAATTTGTCTACCATAAATAAAATTTGAACACCCTCAAATATAAATACATAGACTAATAAGTTGAGTAACAAGAAAAAATAATACTATGGACATTACCAAAATGCAACAACAAAAAAATTAAGTTAAGTTAAATTGTACATGAATTGAGTAATGTTATGAACATAATAAAAACTAACTTGTAACCACATGCATATATATGGATACACTTAAAAATATACAATAAGATGCATAGTATAATTCCTATATATATAATTTAAATACTACTGATAGTTATTCTTATATTTTGTTAACTCTTTAAAAAGTATTGTAAGAATATTACTAGGTATTGTAGGGTCATTGGGCCCGGGAATATGTGTGGGGTGGCCCAAAGTTATTATTTGAAATAAAAGCCCAATCCGAGGATACTGAATGGTCCAAAGATGTATGAGTGTTAACTCCTAAAGCAATACTAAATAAAAAAGAAATGATGTCTGAAGTAAGTATATCGAAGAGTGAGTCCGAGGAAGATTATGTCCTATAGCCGAGGTAGGAGAAGGGCTAGTTAGCATCCACGACCTATGTTCTAGAAAACCCTATAGGTAAGGGTAAACATGGTAGATATGGAAGATAAGAAGAAGGGTGGTGGAATATCTAAGATAAAGCTGTTACCACCGCCCTCGCATTGAATGCTCTGCAACTGCTATTCTGGCCGCATTAATGGGGAAGTGAGACCTAAACATTAGAGTTTAACTTTGCTCCTATCTCCAAAAGATTTGAGGGGAGGTGGATGGGACAAGTATCTAAACCAACGATCTAACCTTACGTGGAGGATGAAGTGGAGAAAAATGAGAGAGTATAAAGAAAAGAAGGGACCTTCAGCAAAGGGGATCGGAGGAAGGAGAGAAAAAACATTATAGACCTCACTATCCATAATTATAATCTATCTTGGGAAGAAGTAATATAAGTCATCCTCGGCTTGTGTCCGAGGAGAGGATTTCTTTCATACTCATATAAACAGTTCTTTATATGTACCATTGTGATCAAAACCCATCATTTTTGTTATCTAAACACAATTAAAACCTAAATTTCAAGCCCACTCTCTATAAATTTTATTGTAAAAAGGCTTTTCAAGCCCATTCCCTTCTGACTGTGGGTTCGGGCTCAAATTGTGTCCTTACAGGTATAAAATGTAAATTGTCCATATCTTTTTCTTTTTCTTTTTTTGTTACTTCTTAATTTTTGTTATTGTGAAGCATTTTTTTTTTTACAATTCATTTGTTCTAAACTCTTTGGTTTTTGAACTCAATAACTCATTTGGATGAATATTTATGATGTGGTCTTACAAATAAATAATTTAGTACACATGGCGCAAAATCGAACTCTAATTTGAAATTCTATAAGTTTTTCCTATTAACATATACTAGTTTGTAACTCTATGTATATACATGGATACACTTAAAGATATACAATAAGATGTAAATTATAATTTCTATATATATATATATATATAATTTAAATACTATTGATAGTCTTTTTTATATTTTGTTAACTCTTTAAAAAATTTTGTAAGGATATTATTAGGTATAAAATGTAAATTGTCCATTTTTATTATTATTAAGAAGTACTTTTTTTTTTTTACGATTCATTTATTCTAGACTCTTTAGTTTTTGTACTTAATAACTTATTTGGATAAATATTTATGATGTGGTCCCACATTTGATTCTAAAATTAAGAAATAAAACTCTTTAAGAATACATAATTTAGGACACATGGCACAAAATTAGAACTCTAATTTGGATATCTAATTTAAGTTTCTCTCAGTTTTACCTATTATTATATACTAGTCGCATACCACACAATGTGTGGGAATATATAAATATTATGTAATGGAGTGTCATTTATAAAACGTAAAAATTATTTCAAGTATTATCTTCTTCTTTTTTTAATTTCTACAAGTATTTTTTTTATCTCTAAAAATATATTGTAGGGTCATTGGGCCCAAGAATTTATGTAGGATGGCCCAAGAATATCTTTTGGACTAAAGGCCTAATCCGAGGACATCAAGTGATCCGAGGGTGTATGAATGTTAACTCATAAAGAAAATACTAGGTAAAGAAGTGATAATGTCTGAATAAATATGTCCGAGGAAGATTGTGTCCTCGGCTAGGTGAAGCTGAGGTAGGAGAAGGGTTGTTTGATATCCACAGGCTATATTCTAGAAATTCCTATAGGTTAGGGAAGACATGGTACATGTGGAGAATAAGAAGAAGGGCGGTGGAATATCTAAGATAAAGCTGCTAGCACCGCCCCCGCATTGAAGGCTCTGCAATTGATATTTTGGCCGCATTAATGGGGAAGGGAGACCTGAACATCAGTTTTGAAACTTGATCCTATCTCCAAAGACATCAGAGAATGTGGATGGGACAAGTATCTAAATCAGCGGTCTAAACCATGAGGTGGAGGATGAAAAAGGGAAAAATGAGGGAGTATAAAAGGAAGAAGGGACCTTCGTTAGAGAGGGGGGGATTTTGGGGAGGAAGAAAAGAAGAAGTATATTGTAAACCTAAAGATCCACAATTGTAATCAATATTGGGAAGCAGTAATATAAATTATTCTCGGATTGTGTCCAAGGAGCAGTTTTTATTCGTATTCACATAAACAATTCCTTGTGATTGCCATTGTGACCAAAACCCATCATTCTCTGTTACTTAAACATCATTAGAACCTAGATTTCTAGCCCACTCTCTACAAATTTTATTGTAAAAAGGCTTTCTAGGCTCATTCCCTTCTAATTGTGGGTCCGGGCTAAAATTGTGCCCTTACAATTAGCGCTGTCTGTGGGAATTCTTGTATTCTAAGAAGTTTGGCATGATGGTAGGCTTAGGTCCACACCATACGGAGTCTGTGGAGTCTCAGCATAGGGATCACTCCTTGCATCTTGAGCACGAAGAAGACCGTGAAGGGAGTGTACACACAATATGCACCAGCAGGTGTAGGAGCCATTCACGAGGGGGAAGCAGAGTTCCTCACAAGGAAGATACAAAAACCATGCAGAAGGAAATTGACAACCTGAAAAGGAAGTTTCGTCGTGAAAGGCGAAGGTGAACTCCTTCTTTCTTTAATCCCTCCTCTGAGGGCTCCGAGGATGATAATTACAGGCTGAGGTCAAGGACTCCCCCGAATGAATCTTTCTTTTACGATGATGACAACCTGCATGGGCAGAAGGGTAAAAATTCTTCTTCCAAGGGCTTGGGAAACGATGCTATGGGTAGGGCATTACATCAAATCTCCAAGTCACCCTTCACGCACCAATTGGAAGAGGGGAGGCTCCCTCAACGCTTTACACAACCAGCCTTTACCATTTATAATGGTCGATCCTATGGAGCATGTGAGTCATTTTAGTCAAAGGATGGCGGTACATTCTAAGAATGAAACTTTGATATGCAAGATATTCCCCTCCAGCCTGGGATCTATGGCGATGAGGTGGTTTGATGGCTCGAGGGTAGGCTCTATCAATTCTTTCAAGGAACTTACTATGGCATTTGGCTCTCGTTTTATCACATGCCGTAGGGTTCCCCAACCTTTGGATTCATTATTGTCCATGGCCATGAGGGAAGGAGAAACCCTAAGAACGTATGCAGTCAGGTACTCGGAGATGTTCAATGAGATTGACGGGGACTTTGATGATGTAGCGATAAGGACCTTCAAGGTCGGCCTACCTATGGAGCATGACTTGAGGAAATCTTTGACCAAAAAACCTGTCAGGAGCATGCGTCGGCTCATGGATCGCATCGATAAGTACAAAAGGGTTGAGGAAGATCAGCAGCAAGGAAAGGGAAAGGCAAAGGTTATCCCTCAGGAGAGGAGGGGTTTCAGGTCAGATAGATACAATAGTAACAGGCCTGGGAGAGATTTTTCCTGACAAACTAGTCCTATCGCCCCATAGGTGGTCAATACCATTTTTAAGGAACCAGTGCAACAGCTGTTGGAGAAAATAAGGCATGAGTCATACTTCAAATGGCCCAATAAGATGGCAGAGGACCCTTTGAGACACAACCAAAACCTCCATTGCCATTATCACCAGGAGAGGGGTCATACCACTGAGGATTGTCGGACTCTATGGAACCATTTGGAGCAGTTAGTTAAAGAGGGAAAGTTAAAACAATTTTTGTATCAGCCTAATGGGTAAGGAAACCACTCAAGGGCGGCGAACCATAGTAGCACTTCATCAAGGCCTCCTCTGGGTACAATCAATGTTATTTTCGCTGCACTTAGAAGGACTAGCTCAAATCCTTCCAGAATGATGTTTGTAGCTCGGACCCTGGCCGAGGAGTCTAGAGATCAGCCGAAGAGGATTAAGGCGAATATCCTACCAGTTTTGGGTTTCTTGGAAGAGGACAAAATCGGGACTATCCAACCATATGATGATGCCTTAGTTGTTACCCTAAGGATAGGGGAATACGATGTGAGGAGGGTGATGGTTGATTAGAGGAGTGGTGCAGATATCATGTACCCTGACCTATTTAAAGGGTTAAACTTAAAGCTTGAAGATCTTACAGCTTATGACTCACCCTTAATAAGCTTTGAGGGAAAGGTTGTCATACCAAAGGGGCAAATTAGGCTACCTATGCAATCAGACTCAGAAATGGTAAACGTAGATTTCATTGTGGTAGACGCCTATTCTCCCTATACGGCTATTATGGCAAGACCTTGGTTGCATGTTTTGGGTGCCGTTTCCTCAACCTTGCATATCAAGGTTAAATTTCCTTCTAAGGATCAGGTGGTGGAACTGCTTGGAAGTCAATCTATGTCACGGCTGCAATTCTGCTTCAGCCTGAACCGGAGTCCTCGGCCTTAGCTAACGAAAAGTCGTAGCAATCAAAGTCTCTGGCCACAACTAGGGTACCATTGGTAGAAGAACCTGCATATGAGGAACTAGAAAAGGTTCTTATAGACGACAACCCTGAAAAATTCTTTCAGGTGGGAGTTCAATTGCCACAGGAGGAGAAAGCAGAGTTGGTTATGTTTTTGAAGAAAAATGTGGATGTATTCATATGGAATGCTTACGAAGGCCCTAGGGTTGATCCGAGTTTTATTTGTCATCATTTAAATGTCAATCCAGCTGTAGTACCGAGGAGGCAACCACCTCAACGCTCCTCCAAAGAGCATTCCGAGGCTGTTAAGGAAGAGTTACTCAAACTTAAGAAGGCGGGTGTTATCAAAGAAGCTTTTTATCCTGAATGGTTAGCTCATACAGTGGTGGTAAAAAAGAAAAATGGGAAGTGGAGAGTGTGTGTGAACTTCACAGACTTGAACAAAGCTTGTCCTAAAGATTCTTTCCCAATGCCTCTGATAGATCAGTTGGTGGATGCTACTGTTGGGCATCCTCGGATGAGTTTTTTGGATACTTTCCAAAGTTATCACCAAATACCTTTAGCTGTAGAGGACCAAGAGAGGACTGCATTTGTCACTCCCACAGGAAATTATCATTATAAGGTAATGCCCTTCGGTTTGAAAAACGCAGGGGCTACTTATCAAAGGATGATGACTAGGATGTTTGAGCCACAGCTGGGAAAAACTATCAAAGTATATGTGGACGACATGGTGGTAAAGAGTAAAGCGGTCTCCACGCATCTGGAATATCTAAGCAACACTTTTCAAACACTGAGAAAGTACAAATTGCGACTCAATGCCTCTAAGTGTTCTTTTAGTGTGGGGTCGGGCAAATTTCTAGGCTATATGGTAACTCACCGGGGAATTGAAGTTAATCCGGCCCAGGTCAAGGCCATTAACAACTTACAACCACCTCGAAATCCTAAAGAGGTTCAGAGGCTGACAGGAATGACTATTGCCCTCAACCGATTTATTTCTTGGTCCGCGGACAGGTGTGGGCCTTTCTTTTAGTTGTTGAATAAGTGGAAGGGATTTGAATGGACTGAGGAGTGTGCATTGGCTTTTCAACAGCTTAAGGAGTATCTCTCACGACCACTTGTTATGTCTCAACCAAAAATTGATGAAGTTTTGTTCACATATATTGATGCAGTTAGTCTGGTTCTTATATAGGATGATGATTGTGGGGTCTTAGGGTTCGACTGAGATCGTGAGTAGTCCGAATCCAAAGAGGAATATCTCCTCAGATAAGCTAAACACAGATCGGGTATAGATCCTAATGATCAAAGTGACCTTCCAGGAAGTTCTAATGATAAGGACGAGCATCATGAACGTATAAGAGGGATAAGGACTGAAAAATATCTAAGGGAAAGCTGCTACACCGCATTGAATGCCCTGCAGCTAACTTTCTGACCACATTTATGTGAAAAAGACTCCTGAACAGTGCTACATCGGCAACCACAACTCACAGAAGACTAGAAAGGGTGTCTGATGGGACAAGCACTCAAGTGGTGGCTCAAAAGATCAACTTAAGATTATCCAAAAGGAACTACATAATGAGAGAGACCCTTCATGAAAAGGGAATGGAAAAAGGAGAAGAGAAAACACTGTAGCAATTCCAACAACTCCTGTAACCATTGTCATCTAATATATACTAGAACAGAGCTCCTCGAACTGTGCCGAGGACAAACTTTCTCGGACAAACAGGGTTCAATTCTTGTTGACTCATCATCCAAAACCATATTAACTGTTATCCATACACTAAAGCCTAGCTCTTTGACCCATTCTTTACAAATTTATTGTACTGGATTCATTGGGTCAAGATCCCTTACATTTTGGGCTTGGTCTGAAAATCGTGTCCTTACAATTGGTGTCGTCTGTGGGAAGAGCTTGTGTGATAGTGAGTGCAATGGTTAAATATGGTAGGATCAAGCTCCCATCAGCAAGAGTCCCTAAGGAAAGCCATTATGGTGGCCAGTTTACTATGTAAGCAAGTCACTATATGAGGCACACATAGTTGTTGTCCTAACTTAGCTTACGCTCAGGTCTATACTACGAAGTGCGAATTATACGGGGACGATTGCTAAATGGAGCTTCTGAGATCAAGTACATGCCTCATACCTCTGTTAAGGGCCAGGTCCTCGCGAATCTGGTGGCCGAGTTCGCTGAACCTCCATTAGAGGAAGTGGCAGCAACACATGAGTAATTCAAAGGGGCTCTGTGGCGGGGCTAGTTCTTGAAGGTATATATTGATATCTTCTAATCTATTGAAGTGGTTAAACAGAACCTTAGCTATGCCGGGTCCTCAAACCTCTTGCTTTGGGGAAATTAACACACACTGGTATCTTTAAAAGTGGTTAAACAGAACCTAAGCTATGCCGGGTCCTCGGACCTCCTGCTTTGGGAAAATTAACACACACTGGCATCTTTAGAAGTGGTTAAACAGAACCTTAGCTATACTGGGTCCTCGGACCTCCTGCTTTGAAAAAATTAATACACACTGACATCTTTAGAAGTGGTTAAATAGAACCTTAGCTATGTCAGGTCCTCGAACCTCTTACTTTTGAGAAATTAACACACACTGGCATCTTTAGAAGTGGTTAAACAGAACCTTAGCTATGTCGGGTCCTCAGACCTCCTACTTTGGGGAAATTAACACACACTGGCAACTTTGGAAGTGTTTAAACTATAACTCAATCATGCGTCGGTCCTCGGACCAGATGATGTGGGAAAGTTAACACTCCATAACAACTCTCAAAGTGTTTAAACTATAACTCAATCATGCCTCGGTCCTCGGACCAAATGATATGGGAAAGTTAAACACTCCATGACATCTCTCTTCAAGTGTTTAAACTATAACTCGATCATGCCTCGGTCCTCAGACCAGATGATGTGGGAAAGTTAACACTCCATGACATCTCTCTTTCAAAGTGTTTAAACTATAACTCAATCATGCCTCAGTCCTCAGACCAGATGATGTGGGAAAGTTAACACTCCATGACATCTCTCTTCAAGTGTTTAAACTATAACTCGATCATGCCTCGGTCCTTGGACCAGATGATGTGGAAAAGTTAACACTCCATAATAACTCTCAAATTGTTTAAACTATAACTCAATCATGCCTCGGTCCTCGAACCAAATGATGTGGGAAAGTTAAACACTCCATGACATCTCTCTTCAAGTGTTTAAACTATAACTCGATCATGCCTCGGTCCTCGGACCAGATGATGTGGAAAAGTTAACACTTCATAACAACTCTCAAAGTGTTTAAACTATAACTCAATCATGCCTCGGTCCTTGGACCAAATGATGTGGGAAAGTTAAACACTCCATGACATCTCTCTTCAAGTGTTTAAACTATAACTCAATCATGCCTCGGTCCTCGAACTAGATGATGTGGGAAAATTAACACTCCTTGACAACTTTCAAAGTGTTTAAACTATAACTCAATCATGCCTCGGTCCTCGAACCAGATGATGTAGGAAAGTTAACACTCTATAACAACTTTCAAAGTGTTTAAACTATAACTCAATCATGCCTCGGTCCTTGGACCAAATGATGTGGGAAAGTTAAACACTCCATGAAATCTCTCTTCAAGTGTTTAAACTATAACTCGATCATGCCTCGGTCCTCGGACCAAATGATGTGGGAAAGTTAACACTCCATAACAACTCTCAAAGTGTTTAAACTATAACTCAATCATGCCTCGGTCCTCAGACCAAATGATGTGGGAAAGTTAAACACTCCATAACATCTTTCTTCAAGTGTTTAAACTATAACTCGATCATGCCTCGGTCCTCGGACCAGATGATGTGGGAAAGTTAACACTTTATAACAACTCTCAAAGTGTTTAAACTATAACTCAATCATGCCTCAGTCCTTGGACCAAATGATGTGGGAAAGTTAAACACTCCATGACATCTCTCTTCAAGTGTTTAAACTAAAACTCAATCATGCCTCGGTCCTCGGACCAGATGATATGGGAAAGTTAACACTCCTTGACAACTTTCAAAGTGTTTAAACTATAACTCAATCATGCCTCGGTCCTCGGACCAGATGATGTGGGAAGTTAACACTCCATAACAACTCCCAAAGTGTTTAAACTATAACTTAATCATGCCTCGATCCTCAGACCAAATGATGTGGGAAAGTTAACACTCTATGACATCTCTCTTCATGTGTTTAAACTATAACTCGATTATGCCTCGGTCCTCGAATCAGATAATGTGGGAAAGTTAACACTCCATGACAACTTTCAAAGTGTTCAAACGGAACCTTAGTTATGCATGACTCCTTTTACCACATACTTTGGGGAATTAACATTCCATGATATCTATTTGTTTCTCACTAAGTGTCAAGACAGGCCCAAGATTATAACCAAATCCTCAGATTGGTAGCTTTGAAAGGAGCAATTTACAGTACAAATATGGGGCGCGTGAAACGACATTCCCCCGTGTGTAACTCAAAGGATTAAAGCAGAATTAACTCTTAAGAATTCAAAACCCAACTTTTTTCCTCGGATGAGAGGAAAAAACCGGAGTTTTAAGGGGCTATTGTGGGGTCTTGGGTTTCGGCCGAGAACGTGGGGCTTTGGCTGAGATTGTGAGTAGTTCGAATCCGAGGAGGAATATCTCCTCGGATAAGCTAAACGCAGATCGGGTATAGATCCTAATGATCAAAGTGACCTTCCAAGAAGTTCTAATGATAGGGACGAGCATCATGAACATACAAAAGGGATAAGGACTCAAAAATATTTAAGGGAAAGCTGCTATATCGCATCGAATGCCCTACAACTAACTTTCTGACTGCATTTATGTGGAAAAGACCCCTGAACAGTGCTACCTCGGCAACCACAACTTACAGAAGGCCAGAAAGGGTGTCTGATGGGACAAACACTCAAGTGGTGGATCAAAAGATCAACAAGTGTAGGATTAAGATCATCCAAAAGGAACTACATAATGAGAGAGGCCCTTCATGAAAAGGGGATGGAAAAAGGAGAAGAGAAAACACTGTAGCAATCTCAACAACTCCTGTAATCATTGTCATCCAATATATACTAGAACAGAGCTCCTCGGACTGTGCTGAGGACAAACTTTTTCGCACAAACCAGGTTCAATTCTTGTTGGCTCATCATCCAAAACCATATTAACTGTTATTCATGCACTAAAGCCTAGCTCTTTGACCCACTCTCTACAAATTTATTGTACTGGGTTCACTGGGTCAAGATCCTTTACATTTTGGGCTTGGTCTGAAAATCGTGCCCCTACAATGATAACGTACAAAGGCCAGTTTATTACAAGGGCAAGTCTTTAAATGAGGCCAAGGTGAATTATTTACCGTTAGAGAAAGCAATCCTGGCAGTGGTACAAGCTACACGTAGGCTTCCCCACTACTTCCAGTCTCATATAATTGTTGTCCTAACTCAACTCTCTCTTAAGTCTATACTTCGGAGTGCAGACTACACAGGAAGGATTGCCAAGTGGGGTACTATCCTAGGGGCTTTTAATATCAAATATATGTCTCACACCTCTATAAAGGGACAAGTCATTGCGGATCTGGTGGCGGAGTTTGCTGAGCCCTCGTTAAAAGAGTATATTGAGGGATCAAGCATGGATGAAAAATCAGTTGGCATGATTTCATGCAAAGAGCCTCCGTTATGGAGGGTGAATGTTGATGGAGCAGCAAATCAAAAAGGATCTGGTGTGGGGCTAGTTTTGGTATCCCCTAAGGGAATTACTTTCGAGAAATCCTTGAGATTGAGGTTCTCAGCCACCAACAATGAGGTAGAATATGAAGCTCTCCTCGCCGGAATGAACATGGTTCATAAAATGGGAGGAAAGATGGTACAAATGTTCTCGGATTCACAATTGGTGGTAGGCCAAATGAAAGGGAAGTTAGAGGCAAGAGATTCAAGAATGCAAGGATACCTAACCTAGGTTAGGTATATACAATCCAAATTTGAGTCTTTTTCTTTATTACATGTATCCAGGTGTGGGAATACCCATGCTGATTTTTTGGCCACACTCGGAACATCCTTGACGCAAAGCCTACCTCGAGTGATCCTTGTTGAAGATCTGTGGAAACCCACTGGGACAAGTAATGACGCCATCCAAATTCATCAAATTAGGATGGGGCCTAGTTGGATGGACCCAATTGTGACATTCCTCAAAGATGATATCTTGCCCAAAGAAAGGTCTAAAGCAGATAAGGTATGTAGGAAAGCACCTCAGTTCTGGCTGTCCGAGGACCAGAAATTATATAAGCGCTCTTTTTCAGGACCATATTTGCTATGTATACACCTAGAAGCAACGGAGTTACTTTTAGAAGAGTTGCATGAAGAAATTTGCAGAAGCCACACTAGAGGAAGGTCTTTAGCTCATAGAGCTCTTACTCAGGGATATTGGTGGCCCAATATGCAAAGAGAAGCACAGGATTATGCGAAAAAAATGTGACCAATGTCAAAGATTCGCTCCTAACATACATCAACTAGGGGGTGTTCTTAATCCTCTGTCTAGTCCTTGGCCTTTTGCTCAATGAGGCTTGGACATTGTTGGGCCTTTCCCAAAAGCAGCAGGGAATAGGAGGTGGCTACTCGTTGGAACAGATTATTTCACCAAATGGGTTGAAGCTAAGCCATTATCAAATATCAGAGACATGGAAGCAAAAAAATTTGTATGGAAGAACATTGTCACCAAGTTTGGAATCCCTCATACTCTCATTTTAGATAACGGTCTACAATTTGATAGTAAGGCCTTTAGAAGATACTGTTATGATCTAGGAATCACGAATATATATTCCACTCCAGCTTATCCTCAAAGGAATGGGCAAGCCAAGGCGGTCAATAAAGTGATTGTCAATGGATTAAAGAAAAGGTTAGATGATGCTAAGGGAAGATGGGTGGAAGAACTGCCACACGTCTTATGGACATATCAAACTACACCACGAAGGTTCACAGGAGAAACACCCTTCTCCATGACTTATGGAGTCGAGGCTGTAATACCTCTAGAGACTAGGTTCCCAACACTAAGGACAAGCTCCTTCACTCCAAGCAGCAATGATAATCTATTGGAGAGAAGTCTAGACTTAGTTGAAGAATGATGAGAGAATGTCATGGTTTAGCTAGCTTATTATCAACACAAACTCAAGCAGGGGTATAATTCTCATGTAAAGCTACGGCCTCTTGCACCTGGAGACTTGGTACTGAGGAAAGTTTTGGGTACTACAAAGAACCCAGCATGGGGAAAACTATGGCCCAACTGGGAAGGACCTTATCGTATTACCTTAGTCGCGGGTATAGGAGCTTATAATCTTAAAGATCTAGATGAATATGTTGTACAACGCCCCTAGAATGTAAATAACCTACGAAGGTTCTATTATTAAATAAAAGGCACTTCGGCTATTTTTATTTCTAGTGACACTGTATTGCGTTGACTATCATATTTTTATTAAGTATCAAACTGAAACTTGGTCATGCTTGGATCCTCGGACCAGATACCTCATCTAAATTGATAATTTATTAAGTATTGAACAGAACCTTAGTTATGTCTAGTCCTCGGATCATCTACTTTGGGAAAATTAACACTTTAGTTCATTTTTCTAAAGTATCAAACTGAAACTTGGTCATGCTTGGATCTTCGGACCACATACCTCGTCTAAATTGATATTTTATTAAGTGTTGAATAGAACTTTAGTTATGTCTGGTCCTCGGATCATTTACTTTGGGGATATTAACACTTTAATTCATTTTTCTAAAGTATCAAACTAAAACTTGGTCATACTTGGATCCTCGGACCACATACCTCATCTAAATTGATATTTTATTAAGTGTTGAACAGAACCTTAGTTATATCTGGTCCGAGGATCATCTACTTTGGGGAAATTAATACTTTAGTTCATTTTTCTAAAGTATCAAACTGAAACTTGGTCATGCCTGGATCCTCGGACCACATACCTCGTCTAAATTGATAATTTATTAAGTATTGAACAGAACCTTAGTTATGTCTAGTCCTCGGATCATCTACTTTGGGGAAATTAACACTTTAGTTCATTTTTCTAAAGTATCAAACTGAAACTTGGTCATGCCTGGATCCTCGGACCACATACCTCGTCTAAATTGATATTTTATTAAGTGTTGAACAGAACCATAGTTATGTCTGGTCCTCGGATCATCTACTTTGGAGAAATTAACACTTTAATTAATTTTTCTAAAGTATCAAATTGAAACTTGGTCATGCTTGGATCCTCGAACCACATGCCTCGTCTAAATAGATATCTTACTAAGTGTTGAATAGAGCCTAATGACGTTTTGGTCCTCGGACCATTCTTTCAAGGGAAATTAACACTTTCTATTATCCATTTGTCCTAGGTACTTAGACGTACTATTGAGCAATTGTTGAAATTTAACTATGTTTGTTCCTGAGTCTGTTTATTATTAACATAGATGCAAGCCTAAATGTGCCATTTTTGTCCGTATATCTTGAAGTCTCCCAGAGATAGTGATAAATGGATGAAAATCCATAAGCATCACTTAATGCATTTGCAGGTATATTGAACATGTTTATTGCCTAATTCAGTCCAAATTGCTGCCTTAGAATTGTTAGTTAATTTATGAAGGTAAATAGATTACTGTTCTAAATCTAGCAAACAAGCTTGAAGTAATATGATCAAGGTAAAACAAAAACAAAAACATCAAACAAAAGAGATAGAACTTGTGTTTTCATTAAATTCAAATTTCTTTGGAATTACAAAATACTTGCGAGTTGTCAAAATTACATTAGGTGGAGATAAAGGGAAAGGCTGGAGAGAAAAGGAGAGCAGTCATTGCTTCAGCTTTATCTTCAAAGGGCCTTTGGGATCTTGTGGAAGCTGAGGTTGTGCCGAGGAGTCAGCAGCTATCCCTTTGCCTTTTGGATCTTCCTTCAAAGTTATTGGAATTTTTTGGTCACCCTGCTTGTCCTTGGAAGATTCTTTGGGCTCACTTGAGTGCTGTGTATCCTCTAGTGTCTTTCCTTCTGTTAGATCAGCTTGCTTTAGGAGCTGACTTTCAGCAAAGGCAGGATCTTCAGCTACTTCACTTTGTTTGTCCTTTGCTCCTTGAATGACGGCACCATCCTTGATTTAGGCAGGAGCTCGAATGGCTAGGGGAAAGTAAACATTCTTTGCCTTCCAAAGGGTAGAAGAAGCATTAATCCCAGCTCGAAAAGTGCCTCATTCCATACCTAAAGGCAGTAATGCCTACACACCTCAAGGACTTGAGCTTTAAAATTTTCAGTGGTCTCAGGCACGCCAACCTTGTAACCCTCTTGCTCAGCTACATCCCTTGCCTTCTCAGCCTCCTTTAAATCTCTCTTAAGATCTTCAATCAACTTCTTGGCGGCAGTAAAATTCTAATCGGCTTGCCTAAGCTGCAGTCTTTGGTCTTTGGCCTGCTTCTCGGCTGTTTTTAATGCAACATCCAAGCAGGACCTCTCGCTCTCTACTTTGCCCAATTTAGCCGTGACCTCTTTTAGTTTATTCTCTTGTAGGTCAAAGATCTTCTAGGCGTTGATGCGCCTTAATTCTTCAGCCTTGAAGGATTTATAAGTACTGATGACAATCTCCTCTGCCTTGTGAGCAGACTGAATGGCCTGTGTGAAGGAAAGATCAAAGTAATAAGGCAAAATTAGAATTTCTAAAGTATAATAGAAATGGAGGTAAACGAAGCTTGGGAAAAATCCTTACCAGAGCAAGTTCCTTCTTCAAAGTCATGAAGACATTTTAATCTCTCATCCTTCTGAGCTCACCCATATCCTTGGGTAACAGTAGTGTTTGCTCTAGTGCGTCTGCTACGCAGACGGCTATTCCCTCATCGGAGTTCTTGATGGATGCGTCGGAGGTGACTGCATGGTCGTCCATGGTCATCTCAGGCGCCCAGATTAGAGCCTGTACAGCCGCAGAGGGCTCGGTCCGTTTATCTGACCTCGTCTGCACTGTACAGGCTTGTTTTCCTCCTTTCTCAGGCTCAAGCTCTTTGGGAAGGGAGTCTTTCCCTCCCTCTATCACCTCTTTCCCTTTCTGCTGATCCCTCTTTATTTTGTGATCAGCTTGGTTGGTACGCTGAGATTGGATAAGAGGAGGAGGAGGAAGGAGCCTAGATTCAGGAATTTTTTTGGCTTCTTTATCTTTGGCCTTGGGTTGGGGTACTTTAGGAAGCTCTTGGGACCCCACTTGAGCTTCCAGTACGTCCCTAAGACTCGGCTTTGATTTGCGTTGGATACCTATGTTGTTGGATTGTTGTGTGATGTCTTGTGGGATAGAGGAGGATGTGCCGAGAACAGCAGTTTGGTCTTCAGGGGATTGAGGTCGATTGAAAACCTCATACTCGTCCTCGGAGTCAGATACTTCAACAATCTCTTCTTCTTCCTTTATATTGGGTTGAGAAGAGGTTGCCTCGCCTGATGTGTATTTAGTTGGAAGAGGAGTTAGAGGTATGCCGTCTGGTATGGGTTGTTGGGGTTGTATGGATTGGGTAACCAAGGTACTTTGAGGAATAGAAGCTCCCTCAGGTAGGAGAAAACCTTCAACGGCAACACTTATCCAGGGAAGACATGGGTCCTTGGCTTTGATCACACACTTCGGCGCCTAAAAAGCTTTGGAAATGGGATCATAACCGAGGATTAAATGAGCCGCTCGTAGTTGGCCGTCTGTATGCACAAAGACTTCGGCTTGTAAAATTCTTATTTGTCTCCCAAAATCAACTAGGAGAGGATGACAATCCGCTGCGTGTGGGTCTGTAAAATTGGCCAAAAGAAAGAAAAACGAGTTAAGAATAAATAAAAAAAAGGTAAGAGGGATGGTTTTAAGGGGTTTAGATAGATGCGAAGCTTCACTTGGTGTCCCCTCCCTTGTCGGACAGGGCACGCCGTCATGCCAATCCCCTGATATGATCAGGAAGTCATTTTTTAGACCCTTATTGGATTCAGGGAGGCATTGAATTAATCTAACTACTGGATGCCTAGATTTTAAGTAATATTCTTCTTTTTTCGTTAGGTAGTGGAGGTTATAAACCCAGTTCACATCATGATGAGTGAGTCCTAGGTTCATCTTCTCATTTAGGGCATCTATGGAACCTAGAATCCTAAACACATTTGGGGCACACTAGGTAGGAGCTAGTCTAAAAGCCCTAAGATAATCCCTGGTAACAGTCCCCATGGGAATTTTCATCCCTCCTTCGATGAATGCAATCATCGAGATTACTACCTCTTCCGTTTTTATTTTTACGAAATACTCCTCTTCTGTACAGTACGTAACAGATACCCCCCGAGGGAATTCGGTACTTAGCCTTAAATTGTTCTATTTTTTCATTTGAATCCACTAGGGATGCAAATCTACCCATTTTTGGGAAACAGGGTGTGGGTATGTTAGAAGAACTAAGAAAATAGATGAGCCGAGGATAAAGGAATACAAGAAAAAAGAAGGGAGAAAAACAAAAAAGCTGATAAGAAAGGGAGAGAGTCTGGGAGAACTTACTTTAACAAAAAATGACAAAGTCACCTCGGCCAGATATTTGGTAAAGTGAGAAAGCACGTGTAGATTGCAAAGTGTGGCAGATACGTTGTACGAGCATTGTAATGTGTGAGAAGGTTTGAAAAATTAGTATCTATATGTCATTGGGAATTATGAAGTGGGAGAATTCCCGCCTCTACCCAAAGGCAATCCTCAACCGTTGGATGCGTGTCACATCACTGAATGTGGGGGACATAAAGACGCTAGAATTTAATTTAGGGATGCTTCACATGCCGAAACGTCGGGAACATGCGGTGGGCAGTTCAAAAATCATCATCCTTGTCAGCAAGATTGCAAATGTCCACAAGCCAAAAGGTGACAGATGTCGAGATCCTCCTTTCATCCCGAAATAGAGAAATAAGAATCTCGAGAGGCTATTGTAGGGTCATTGGGCCCAATAATCTATGTAGGATGGCCCAAGAATATCTTTTGGGCTAAAGGTCCAATCCGAGGACATCAAGTGATCCGAGGGTGTATGAATGTTAACTCATAAAGAAAATATTAGGTAAAGAAGTGATAATGTCTGGATAAATATGTCCGAGGAAGATTGTGTCCTCGGCTAGGTAAAGTCGAGGTAGGAGAAGGGTTGTTTGATATCTATAGGCTATGTTCTAGAAATTCCTATTGGTTAGGGAAGACACGGTACATGTGGAGGATAAGAAGAAGGGCGGTGGAATATCTAAGATAAAGCTGCTACCACTGCCCCCGCATTAAAGGCTTTACAATTAATATTCTGGTCGCATTAATGGAGAAGGGAGACCTGAACATCAGGTTTGAAACTTGATCCCTATCTCCAAAGACATCAGGGAATGTGGATGGGACAAATATCTAAATCAGCGGTCTAAACCATGAGGTGGAGGATGAAAAAAGGAAAAAGGAGGGAGTATAAAAGGAAGAAGGGACATTCGTTAGAGAGGGGGAGATTTTGGGGAGGAATAAAAGAAGAAGTACATTGTAAACCTAAAGATCCACAATTGTAATCTATATTGGGAAGCAGTAATATAAATTATCCTCGGATTGTGTCCGAGGAACATTTTTCATTCGTATTCACATAAACAATTCCTTGTGATTGCCATTGTGACCAAAGTCCATCATTCTTTGTTACTTAAACATCATTAGAGCCTAGATTTCTAGCCCACTCTCTACAAATTTTATTGTAAAAAGGCTTTCTAGGCCCATTCCCTTTTGATTGTGGGTCCGGGCTAGAATTGTGCCCTTACATATAATATCATTTTTTGTATTTTGATTAATTTTTTTTAAGGTGAATCATATATTCTTCTAACTTCTGTTGTAGTGTGTTATATTTGCCTAATATACAACTAAACTTATATAAGTTTCAAATTTATTATTCAAAATTTTCATCTCTTAAAAAATAAGGAGTTATCAATAAAATAAAAACTTGTCACAAAATTACAGTTTATATTAACCAAAATTAAAATGAAATCAAAGGAATAAAAGATAGACTTTATAATAATTTATTACTCAAACAAATAGCAGGCATATTCAAATTTATAGCCATGTAGATTGTGTTTTTATATAAGCTCAAATTCTTATTTCCAAAAAGATTAATTATTAACCCAAACCAAAATTCAAGGCTATAAAAGAAAGAGAGGACTTTGTGATGGGAAATTTAAAAAACACAATACCATAACACATATTAAAAAAAAAACCATCAACCTTAATCAAAGTTTAAGAAAGAACAAAAATCTAGAAAAAGAGAGAGTACTCAAAGTTTTTTCGCAGGAAAAATATGAATTGAATGAGAGAAATGATATTGAATTTATACAAAAATGAAATGAGGAGAAAAAGAGTCAAAATATAAGAAAGAAAAAATGATGAAGGAAGTGTAACCGTAAAGTGGAGAGTAGTGGGGAGATAAAGAAGCAAAAAGGGAGGGGAATTGTTGGAGGAAGTGTACTAGTAAATGTGAACTAACAGAGAAAGTAAGAGGTTTTTTATTTATTTATTTAATTTTTAAAGAATAGGGAGGATAAAAAAAGTTTAAAAGAGAAAAAAAGCGGTACAAAATAAGTTTATGTGGTCGCTGATATGGCTCAACAGAAGCGTATCAATAATAAATGTTACGTTCCAGCTTTTATATATATAAAAGAGATTTTACTATTTGAGCTAATTGATGCAACCTAAAGAGTATTATATTATGTTGACTTTTTCCCAATACATGGCACAAGGTATGCTTAGTGAAAAATAAAATTAAGGAACTACAACAAATCTTATTCAATTGTGTACCAGTTTCTTCCTCCAAAAAAAAAAATTTGTGTACCAGTTTGGATAAAACTTGTAAAGGACAAAAGTTCATCACCAACTCTTAAAGTAGAAAAGTTCATCACCCACAAACTTAAAGTATATTCCAATTACATGTTACATTTTTGATAGTAGAATTGATGTCAGAAATTCAAGCACTATAGTTTACCATGGTTGATTCAAAGCAAAATTTTTAAAATACTTACATTTTGGAAGAAAGAAATGTTAGTAATAAAGAAGAAGAAGAAGAAGAAAAAAAAAAGGAAAAAAATGAAACATTTTTCAGGATGGTTTAGATGAAGAGCTGAGCCATAGACGCAGCAAAGTGTATAGGGGGGGGGGAGAATAAACTAACACACGTAGATTGTGTCAGCACATGAGAAAGTGCAATCATGGCCATATCATGTGGCTTTCCAACATATCATTTTCTAGGTTTTGCAGTGCCACATCCTTAAAAATTTTATTTCTTAAGTTAAGCAGTATTGGAGCACTATATTAAAGATATCCTCTTATTTAAAGTTCAGCACTTTTTTACTATTTACTTTTATTTTCACAAACAATTTTGTTAAGTAAACTCAAACGAAACTATTTTGCTAAGTAGTCTTATTTGGAACTCGGGTTCCACTAGCTAGAAACTTTAAAATAATATAAAAATAAAAAATCTTAACCCAGATTTTTCTCCATGAAACCCGACTCTCAGGGTTACATGGTATGTTTGGTTGAAGGTGGAATAGAGTGGATGAAAAACAAAGGTGTGTTTGGTTGGGTAGAAAACAAGGCAAATAGAAGATATAAGAGAGAAAATATGAGAGAAAATGGGTAATTGGTGTATGTGGTTGGGAGGGAAGAGAGGGAGGAAAAGTGGAGGGCCCTGCAGTTTTCTTTCCGAGCTCACCAAAATTTAATCATTCCAATTTAGAGCCAAAACATAGATAAAAATGTCTGTAAATATTGTGGATGAAATTGCCCAGACTAATGTTCAAAGCTTTTCTGTCCTTTTCTTCTATGTTTCTTTGGTCATTCGGTTTCTTTCTTCAGTTTTGCTGTTGTTTGATCATTTCTTCAATTTTTTTTTTTTTCTTTTGTGCTTATCTTTGCCTTTTCTTTTGTGCTTATCCTTTCTTCGGTTTTTTACTTTTTCTTTTCTTTCTTCTTTTGACGCAATTTTTCTTTTCTTTTATCATGTGCAGAATGTTTCTTTTCTCAAATAGTTAGTTGAGTTTTTTTTTTCTTTATTAAAAAAATTGGGGTTCTTGAATTTCTTGTCTTTTATTTGTTTAATGTATAAATGATGTACAATTCGTACACAATTTTTTAATAAAAAAATTTGTTACATTTTGTTTTATTTAGTAAGGGCATAGCTGTAAGTTTATGTCAACTTCAATTTTCATCTTCTCATTTTTCTTTTCAACTAAATAAATAAGTTTTTCATCTCTTCATTTTTCTATCATTCTAACCAAATATATATGAGAGAAAACTAAATTTTTTCTATTTTCTCTTTTTTCTATCCCTTTCTCATTTTTTATCCTCCCAATTTTGCACCATTCTAACCAAATAGACTCTAAAGGAAGGAAAATAGGAGTGTTGTTTGGTAAGGAAAGATGGGGAAGAAATTTTTTGGTGAGGCCCAAACATTTTCTACCTTAGCTCATAAAAAATTCATCTTTCCAAATTGGAGAGAAAACAGGCATGGAAATGCCTATTGCTACATAATGCCCAAACTGCCCTAGCTTTTTAATGCTTCTCAAACTGCCATGTTTCCACCTTTTTGCTGAACAATTGCCACATTTTGTATCCACTTAGTTTCTCTTCAACCAAACAAAAAAGTTTCCATCTTCCCACTTTTCCACCCTTCAACCAAACACACACGAGGGGTAGCTAAATTTTTTCTAACATTCCACTAATTTTCCATCTTTCCACTTTTTCACTCTTCCAATCAAACGGGTCCTTAGAGACTCGATTTTCAAATGAAGCTATTTAACAAAATTGTTTGTGAAAATAAAATAAATAGAAAATAGCCCCTAAAGTTCACTAAGGGTGGTATTCTCCTAAATTAGATGCATCCTGATATAAGAATAGGAAAGCAGATTTTAAGCTTTGCATTTGTATCCAAACAGCATTATTATAATCTTGGAAATCTTACGATGTCATTTCAAATGTCCTAATGGAACTTTCGTTATCGCAAATATCCTTAGGGAACCAACGGTATTTATTTATTCTTATTCAACGCAATCACTCTGGTGGACAATCTAAAGGTTAATATAACCCCCTAGGTCTGTCGGGATAATTTAGAACTCATCATTCTTATGGGTGAAATTAAGTAGAGAAGGTAGGCTAAGACTACCTCGTTAGAGTCTAGCCATTCTAAACGTGAACACCAAGCCTACGGCTTGTAGCTATGTGTTAGGTTAGGACAATGAAATATTACTGTAGGAAGGAATTGAAGAGTTTTCCACGTCACAAGAAAATAAAATGAAATGGAATAATAAAAAATAAAAAAGACTATACCAGCACTAACCAGTAACCACAACTCAAAATGATAGTGGTGTGAAAATGTTGTCAGATTTTGGTGTGTCCTTAGAATTTCTTGAAATTGAATTCATTGAGGTTTTTATAACAATCAAACAATTGAAGTTAGTCTCCAATAAATGCCATTCCCATGATCCCATCTAAAGATGGATCCATTGACTGCATTGCACAAATTCAACACCCCCAAACCAAAACTCAAGCATGTCCTAAGATTCCATACCACAAATTCCACATCTCAATTGCCAAAGACAAGGCACATCCTGAGATGATTAGATCTTAGAACCACGAGCAGGCATAATATTATTCAGCAATTTTCAACAAGAGGCCTTGCACAAATGCTAAGATGCTCCATTACATGAATAACAACAATAGATTTATTTAAACTTGATGTACATCACAATGAAATAATTCACGAGCTTAACCAAATCCTAACTTTGTAAATTTTTGTAACAAGAAACCTAAATAGCTTGAGGAGATCACAAATAATTGAGCGTTTACTAAGCAATAATATCTAAAAAGTTCTGACAGGAAAAACAAAAAAATTAAACCAATGCACAACTGCCAAACTACTTCAAAAAGGTAATCTGTGTACCATTGGACAGGGAACACTATTTCTTTCGTTGCCATATATCTTTTTTTTTGGGGGGGGTGGTAATTTCACTATAATATATCACTTAGAAGGAAAAAAAAAATGGACGACAACCAACATTAATAAGCCAACCTGCTGACATGTACATGGTCAATCGATGCATCACACTCCCCTGTTCTCATTCTGATATTCTCAGTTAGAGAACTTTGCAATCAACTTGTCAACATGAATTACAATATCATCTATATGAGGGCGGACTGCAGCCTGGGGCTGAAGCATCCATGTGACAAACTGGTGAAGTGCATCTGGATACTTAGGCTTAGGACCAGTTGGCCACTTTACCTGTGCATTTACAATGGCCAACTGTAGGCTTCCACCAGATTCTCCAAGTGCATATTCAAATGGAGATAAACCGTACCTATAATAATTAGTCATAAGTAATGGGTGGAATAATCCATTTTCTCAAGATGATGATGCTTATAATTATATTAAGAAAAACAAGAAAAGCCATTAGAGTAATTCATGAAACCAAAAGAATTGTTCCACAGTTTTTCCATAGCATTTGAATGCAGATATATAGGCTTTAGACTAGAATCATGTCACCTGAAAACACGTGCACACACAAAATACATAGCACATGCACAGAATATTTAAAGAGAGGAGAAAAAAAAATTACTATTTTTTTAATATCTTCAAAAGCATTCCTACCTTGCATGCCACCAAATCAAATCATTTCGATATAAGAAAATAAAGTTAAAAAAAAAAAGGCTAAAATAATAATCTCAACCCAAAATTTCCAATTACTGCATAAAACACAGTATTGCTTCACTAGTGTTCAGTAGCAATTCACATACATAATGTGCTTATATACAGAATCACAGATGCATTGATGTGTGTATAAAAGATGTGCAACTCTGTCTATAAAGAAAATACACGTGTATTAGCATTTGCAAGCATGCTCATTTGTCAAATAAGCAAACTACATTTTTCATGCTCACACAGCTCCCAGGTATCTTCAAGCAAGCATAGTTATGTGTGTTTTTTGATAATTCGATAATTGAGAGTGGGGAGATTTGAACTTGAGATGTCTCCATTAGAAACATTAGAAGGAGCTAGTTGAGCTACAAAGCACTTGGCAGTTATGTGTGTTTTACTACATTTTCCTAGCACATGCATGTACGTATGTTCAAGTGAATATGTATATGCATATACTTCTATTATACATTTTCCTAGCACATGCACGTACATATGTTCAATTGAATATGTAATGCATATACCTCTATTACAAATTCTGCAGTGATTAAAGGCAGGCTCTCTGTAGATGCTCATAGACTTCCAACATGTATAACATGACAGTCGTAAAGAGGTATATAAAACACCAATCCTCACAAAATATCATGCAAAGATGAAAAAGGTTTCAAGACAATTAAACTTTTCATTAGATGGTTTTTATTATGGTAAGTTTCATAAATATATTTTTCAAGTGAATGATGTTATTGTTAGCCAGTAGTATTAGTATAAATTTATTTAGTGTTTTAAGGTAATAATTCTTTGGACAGACATCAGGTCATTTCTTTTAGAAATCTGATGCACAATATCAGGTCAAGCTATTAGAACATTCACCCAAACGTTTCAGCCTTTGAGCTGCCTAAATAGCTTGAATGGATATGTATGTATGACTGTATATTTTTGTCTATCTATATATATACGATATGTATGCACATTCTGTTCAATTGAATAGTTGCTCAAATAGTTTAATCCATAGAAGTTCCTGTTACTTAACACAAGATACAATAAAAAGGTTGCTCAATGCCAGAACTGTAGTAATCATAGCAAAAGATAAGGAATAGTGCTCACATTATTGCATACAAAGTGCATCCTAATGACCAAATGTCAGTTCTCTCATCAATATCTGCATGGCTTGGGCAATCCCATAACTCAGGTGCTCGGAAAGGAGCTGAACAATGGTCAGATGCCCATTCCTACAAAAGAAGCAATATAAATGGCCATCAGCATAATAGAGGATCCATTCAGTTGCTTGAGATGAAAAGTGTTCTCATTTAAACTAGGAAATCTTGATCAAAATGGCAAAGGTAGAGACAAGAGGCTGGCAGCATCATAACAAGGACGTAGAAAATGCAATCAACATTTAAAAAATTTGGAATCAAGAATAAAGGATTTAAATACAGTTAAAATGTCTGTCTTAATGATATGATATAAATTTATAAGCACACTGATAGAAATCAGCTGCTTAAAGGAAGAACATCACAAATATTGAAAAGGAAAGAAGAATGTGGCAAACCAAGCACCTGCAACTGTAGTGCCTCTGAACGAGAGCGAATTTGCCTCCTCGCAGGTCGAGCACTACCAAAGTCCATTAATATGGCAAGAGGTGGTTGTCCTTTTCTATGAGTTAGAACAACATTACCAGGTTTGATGTCATTATGTGCATAAGGAGGATCAAGATTATGCATATGCTTGAGGCCTGCACAAAGCTGTGAAAATGAATTTCTTTGTTAAAACACTTGTGATGGATTTAAGCAATTTCAAACCAATTTGTAATATAAATATATCCAAAAACACAGCCATTATAAACTAAAAGGAGAAAAAATAAAATTATAAATGCCTCCCAGATAGAATCTTTAACAAAAGAAGAGTAAACCATGGACATCCATATTCTAACAACATATCTACCTTGAGCAGAAAAAAATTAAATGTGACTCTCAAATAGAAATTAATCAATTGGTTTCAATGATTGCCAGTTTGATGTTAAAGAATGTGTTGACAGAAGATCAAGACAATAGCATGATAATATATTAATTTTCTTCTCCAAGGAAAAGTCCCAAGAAAAACAAATTATCCTAAGCTCAGAAATTAAACCTGCAGCATCAACTGAAGTAGGAAAAAAATTGGTTATTCCATTCACCTGTCGAAATATATGTAGAACATCTGAGGTAGAAAAGAACTCCTTTTTGGCTTTCATGGCATTTGCATTGTCCAGTAAAGTTCCATCCAAATGAACAGGAAATAACAAGTACGCTTCATGGTTCCGAGATCCTCCTGGTGTAGGCTACCAATAAAATAATATGTTTGAATAAATACTAAACCATATAAAAACTATTTCGTAAAAGAAATTGAATTACATATGAAGATTATTGGACAATGGAACATCCCCCCCCCCTCTCTCTCTCTCCCAAGTCACAACAAAGAAATTAGGAAAAGACATGTAATTTCTCAGTGAAGCAGGTAAACACTACTTAGATAAATATAGATCCAAAGATGAGAAAGACAGCCCTCTTTAGGTTAAGTTAATCTTCCAAACATGCTGGATTGACTGCAACTTGCAATTGATTAAAGCACTATCCACATTTTTTATGAGAAAAAACTTCCACAATATGTGCCAATAAACTCTGGTTCAAATGGCAATTTCTCATACCACAAGAAGGGGTGGAGGGTTAAGTCATGGGTTTAAAACTCACTACGTGCAAGTGTAACTAATATTTTTTTGGGTTTAGCTTACCTCTAGTACTTTTTTAACTGAACATGTTCTTTTATTTTAAATATACAATGACAAGTGGTAGTGGGTTTTAAACCCCACCTATTATTTAGTTAGTGGATGATATGGTAGTTTCTCGTTAAAACAAAAGGAGATTCCTTTTTAAAAAGTACTCGAGGTAAGCCAAACCCTATTTTTTTTTAAGAGAAAAAGAAGTTCCATGATATGTAAGAGTTGTGTACAATGATGTCTTACGATACTAATCATGACATCCTAAAAACAGAGGACTAGCATGATATCTATTAGAACATACTGAAGCATGATCATTACCTATCAATTAAAGGCAGGATAACTCTTATTTTATATTTAAATCACATAACACTTAGCAGGAATCATTATATAATAAATTATGTGAAGAACAAGCTGCTGTGGAACAAATAACTGGTACAGCCCATAATCTAGGGAACTATTTTGTTAAAATAAATAATAATAATAATAAAATAAAAAATTGATTATCCAAGCAACCTGTGAGAATCCCTGCCAATGTGGATTAAAAAGTTACTCAACATTGCAACCCCAACAATAATAAGTAATAACTGCCAACATGTTTACCACAATTCCTCATATTTAAATGAAATGTTCCAACTTCTTGTGGCTCAGCAACCAAAGTCAGAGCCAAAACTATGGTTTTATACCATCAGTTTTATACCATCAGTTTTATACTAAAGTAGTCCAAACAAAGCAACAGTCATGTAACAATTCTGTGTGTACGTGTCAAATTTTATATTAAGAAGAATATATGATTAATAATTGTAAATTAGATAGGAATGATCACTATGACTGATTACCTTAACAGAAATGATAGCATGATCAAGAAGTGGAAGCAGATTGGGATGACTGAACAGTGAGGAAACACGGATCTCCTCCCTCACCAACTCCAACTGTTCAGTATTCTGAATCAGAACTTTTTTCATAGCGTAGGTGCCATCATCTGGACAATAAACCAAATTCTGATCAAAATCAAGATTTCATCCCCTTCCCCATCAATCAACTGGAAAAATAAAAAGAAACAAAAACAGAACATATGTAATGTATATATAGTAAAAGAATGGTGAGGGCCAATCAAGATTATTAATTACTAGTGCAACACCCCATCATAGTTCTTCATATATAGAGGGCAAAACAATGATGCAGCGGTGCCCTATAAAATTCAACGGGGTCATACCTTTTTTATGTATGATAATCATATTCTTTATAAATCTAAACTATTCAAACAATTTTTAAATCTTGCTTGAATCAACTAAGTTAAAGTAAAGTAATCAATTTCTTTATTTAGAATGAATAGTGTTGCATATATGAGCCAAACAGTAACTTTTAATTTCAAGTAAACATAGGCATTGAATGAGTGTGTGTGATAAATATAAAAATACATATACACATAAACACTAAGAGCATTCACATCAGTTGATAATATAATATCAAGTTATCACCAAAGAATAGCTGCTCACTCCACCAATACAATAAATTAAAAAAGGATATAACGATTAACGAATTCAATGTGAGATTATTACAAAAACCCCACTTTTCAAAATCAACAATGCACAATTGAATATGTATGCATTCACATATCAATAGATTGAAAACAAAACACCCAGAAATTAATAAGCTCATTTTCATTCGAACATCAAGGCCTATAAAGTTCAGAAAATGTAGTTGCATACACGGATGATCAAATCCCAAAAGCAGATATAAGAAAAAAAAGAAAGGAGAAGATAAAGAACAACAACAACATCACCCAGAAAATTAGAAAAAATAAGAATCCAAGGCTGCCACATTTTAAGATCTGACATCATAGAGAGATGCAATAGTTGCAACAGAATTCCCATATCACAGTATCAGATCACAGTACAAAAACACCAATAAAGCCACCATTTTGAGAATTGAGATTCGCCCAAATTATCAAATTTAATCACTTTGAAGCTCAGACACTCAAAACTAGTGGAATTCAGATTCAAAACCAGATGACCCAGATCACAAAATCCCAAAACAAAACCATTTCTAAGCTTATAATAACAAAATACAACAATTTCAGATTGACACCAAAATGACCCAGATCACAAAAATCCCAGAAAAAAATTGAAACAGGGTTAGAGAAGAGAGGGATCGAACCAGCGAGATGAGAAGGGTCCTTGACTTTCTTAGCCAAACCAGACCCACCACCAGAGGCAGAAGCAGAGTCAGCGAGCACCTCCTTGACCAAGAAAACGTAGGAGAACCCACCCTCGCCGAGTTGCCTCACGACCCTGAACCGGTTGTCATTGATCCACACGTCCCCTCCTCCATTAACGGCGTCGTATAGCGCATTCAGCCCAGAAAATGAGCACCCCATCTTCTCTTTTTTTAATTCTTTCTTCTGAAGAAATGAAATGAAATCAGGTTTCCAGGCAAGAATTTTGAAGACCTGATTTCATGTCAATGGCTCATGAGAGAGTGAATTCTCTTATTTATGCTTCTTTTTTTTTCTTTTTTTCTTTTTTTTTTTTGTTTCCTTTAATGTATGTACGGGGTCTCTCTGTCTCTTCTTACAAGATCTCTCTGGTCCAATCTCAACCATACACCTGTTTTGCTTGTCTCACTCCATTTTTTTTTATAGATGCACTCCTAGTTGTAAGTTGTAACTTACTAACATGTATGTATGGAAAAATTTCTACATGCAGCATATGTATGTTTCTTCTCTCTTACAAGGGTGGATCCCACACTACATGTAATAACTTCTCGTATGTATGGGGCCTGAGTTGACCTGTTGATATAATTAAAATATATATTATGATCTCTTTTTAATAAATTATTTTAGGGATGACAATTTAAATGATTGGGGTTAACATTTTTCCTCACATCCTACTTGTTTATATTTAGTCCATTAAAAAATATTCTTTATGAGTTTTTTAATAAGGAATATATATGTGTGCTTTTAGCCCTCAAATCTTAAATTTATGATTTTTTTTTATGTTGTATTATTGAACTTATATTTTATGTATTAAAATTTAAACGGCTTATATTTTTTAATTGTTATATTGTTGTGTTCTGAGTAAGTTTTATAATGTTTGAACTTGTTTTTATAATGTTTTATTAGTTTAAATTCAATGTATTTAAAATAAACTTTTAATGTGGCAAGATGGGAACCTGACTCAAAGATGAAGTGGAGAGGGGGAAGAGAAAACTGCCCCATACTCTCTCCATTGTCATCCCTAAAATTAACTTATTTTACTTTCTAGTTTTGTTTAATAAATTAGTCAAGTTCGAGCAAATTATGTTACGTTTTTTTATAGAGTTTTTAACCTACATTGGAGCCTTTTCATCTTCTTCAAAAACAATGGTGGAGTAAAAAAAAAATTGAAGGAACCGAGCAAAATATATCAAAAAATTAAATAAAAATAATAATCTATTAAACCTTTATATATATATATATATATACACACACACACATTAAATATTTTGTAACATAATTTTATGTTATTTTCGTGGAATAAGATCTCCTCCTATTGAATGCAAACAAAAATAGATACATCAAGTTTATATATATATATATATATATATATATATATATATATATATATATATATATATAAAGGGTCTAGTGTATAACAAATCTGGTTTTTGGAAAAATTTTATTGAGAATTGAAAAAACTGTCAAAATTTTTTCAATTCCTGATAAAATTTGTTTCAAAAATAGTATATTATTGTGTGCCCTAAGAACACACGTTAGTAAAATTCATATATAAAAAGCAACTCCAAAATGAAACTCTTCTATGTAACAACTTGTATGAACTTCTAATAGATTAAATTGTATTTTAGCCCCACTGAAATCTTGTCCCATTAATTTTATTTTTATAAATTATCATTAAAAATACATATAAAATAAAT
Source organism: Castanea sativa (assembly GCF_040712315.1). Lineage (NCBI taxonomy): Eukaryota > Viridiplantae > Streptophyta > Magnoliopsida > Fagales > Fagaceae > Castanea > Castanea sativa. Next base: position 32,712,533 of record NC_134016.1, on the reverse strand, counting down.
AATTTTTTTTATAATAGTGTTGATCTTCAAGTCGAGTTGATCTATGATCTATCGAGTGGCTCGATCGACTCGCATCACACGGTGGAATTATTGTGGAGTGCGAATAGCAATGTTGTCAAAGAAAAATTCTTCAATTGGAAATTTTATTTTATTTTCAGTGAAGAGTTGCCTAGGACTTTAAGCAAATCAATAAAATCAGTGTACACTCATTTTTGGTTATTTCATGTATGTGCCATGTGGTTTTTCTATTCAATGAAAGTTTCCGATTTAGGTATATACGGTTTTGAATCTCAGAATTTGATGCAAATAAGTCTCATAAGTTGCTACAAAAGTAGACCCCGGCATTGGGGGAAGGAATAATGTTAACTACTCCACCTAGACATTATTACGTTATGAATAAAAATTGTTACACTCTAAGCCACTTATTTTTTAAACTCAAACGGTAAGTTGAAGACAATTTATATTACACACCCATTTTTTGTACTGAGATTGTGAGTTAAAGATAAAATTGTGTCATCAATTCATAGTTTTAGTTCAAAAAATAAGTGTGTAATTATGTGTAACATAGTGTCTGTAACAAACACTATCCTTTTTGTCTGTATTTAATTGTTGTGTTTGATTTTTCACATGAACGATAGTTTACATCCGAATATTTCTATCAATGAAATTCACCAATCAGCATGGAATAAATTTCGATCAACATTTGTTTTGAGATCAAGTAGTGCCACAAACCCAACCAATCCCTTCTTTTAAAATTTTCATCTATTTATGAAGCCTCAGAAGTAAATAAGTTACTGAGTAAAATAAATTATTACTTAAATAATACAATTTTTCTTGTCATTTTCCTTTTATTTGTTTATATTATCCTTTTAGCTTTGTATATCTATTTTGTAATAACTTTTTAATTTGAATATTACTTTGCGTGACTGTGGGAATTATCAGTCTAATTAATCTACTACTTGTTCCTAAAAAAAAAAAAAAAGTAATCTAGTTTTCCACAATAAAATACCTCCAAAGGGTGTCAAGAATTTTTTTTTTGAGAAAGGGGTGTCAAGAAATTGAAGTCACTCCAAAGAGGTCCACTTCAAGCATTTTTTTTCCTCTAATTGTCAGAAATACTATAACTAGCAATGTTGTCCACAGCTTAAACCCCTGCCCCAAGATCCCAAGCACTTTGTGCTAGGGGAAGTACCAAATCGCCTTAAGAAGTGTGGTTAAACCTTTTGCTTTTAAACCAAGAAGGAACTAGTATTAAGCTAGAAAAGGAACTTGGGAGTTCCTTTTCATGCAATCATTAGCAATTGCAAAGTATATCAAAATCAAACGGCTCAAAACTTTTGGGTTTCCCAAACAACCCTTGATGAACTTATAATTAGCCTTTATAACAAAGTATTACATTTCACACTTTGCAGAAGACATATTTCAGATTAAACTATGCGAGGAAAGAAATTCATGGAAACTTTAACATCATTGTATGGCATACTTATTGCCATTGATTGGGGAAAGAAAATTCTTCTGTTCGAAAATTCCCTATGTTTCCAAAGGCAAAATGTTTAAACATTACAGAACTTGGCTCAAAGTAGTGCAGTATAAAATGATTTACTTCTTTACTTATATTTGAATCATAATTATATATTACTATTATAGTCTAGTATGTGTAAAACAAAAAAATAAGGAGCATTTTGTGATAAAAAGAAGAATTTTTAATTTATAAATTTAGTTCTGTTCCCTCTTTATAAGATGTCCTTGATCTATTATATAGACTAAATTGTTAAAAAAAATTCACAAATATGTATAAAAATCTGTGAGGCCTTATCAAACATGATGGGGCGGTGCCCTATTATAGGTTATCCATATAATTAGTTTCACTATTATTATTTCGATATATCAAAAAAGTTACAATCTAAGTCATTTATTTTTTTTTTTTTTTTTTTTTTTAAATCAGCTACAAGATAAGAGTTTTAGTTGACATGTCAATTATTCAACCAGAATATATTTAACAGTTTATCTGCACAAACTGGTATCACACCCCTCCACAAATTTATAAATTAGGATTGTATATGTGAATTTAATTTTTTTGCTGACTTCATGATTAGCAAAGGCTAGAGATATGAGTATACAACACGAGCAGCTTCATCATCTATTCATCCCACTTTTGGTCCCCAAATTGTGGTAATTAAGATGATTACTCCATTGGCAGTGTAGAAGTTTACAGGAACATTCAAGATTAGCACGACAAGATTTTGAACTCTCAAGTCTCAAGCATTCTTAAAGAGGGCTTAATTGAAAGATCTTCAATAACACTAGCACAAAAGATCCAAATTAAGAGTGTGGGAGTAAAACACCGTCTTATTCATTGTCCATTTGTCACTTACATTTGGGATTGGTGTTACCTAAATTCGGGGCAGTGAAGCTTAAAAAAAAATTTAAAAAAAAGTCCATGGCATTTTACCACAGTTTTGTGCTAGGGAAACATGATCCCAGTGATGCAATTTGAGAATTGCAATTAACTAATAGTGAGTGTACAACTAAATAGTGTGTGTATTTTAATGATAACAATAAATGCCACACTTTTAAAAGAAAACAACGGGCTTTACTATTGTTTTTGAAACAGGACTTTGTAATACAATGTGGAGACTCCATCTAACATTTGACAAATTAGAGCACTTGTGGTGAGGTAACATTAGGAAGATCTGTGAATTTTGGGTTTAAAACTTTTTAGTTGAAGGATTATGGTCAAAAACAGAAAATATTTTATTTTGCCGTTGAAAGAGAAGGAAAAAAAAGGAATATACATAACAAAATTGTGATCAGTGCACATGAGTAGTATTGTGAAAAGTATCACAGAAAGACATAAGATAAAGGGCGAAAAAAATAGCACTAACACTCTATTTGGCTCATCGTAACATGTAATTTGAAAAATGACTCCATTTATGGAAATATTTTTCCAAAAAATCATTTATTTTCATGTATTTTGTTATAATTTTGAAAATCAACTAAAAAAACATTTGCGGTGTGAATTTTATTTGAGTATGTGACATTTCCGGTCAACTTGCATTTTTTGCCGTACCAAACATAGGAAAATGCAAGATACATTTTCTATCATAGCAAACACAGCATAAGGCCAATAAACCTTAATACCCAAAACCCAAAACACTAAGTACTTTACAGATCAACACTAACTTGTTTAAGTACTATAACTTGTTTGAGTACTATAACCCAAGATACATTTTCTATCGTAGCAAACACAGCATAAGGCCAACAAACCTCAATACCCAAAATTGTTATGTTGTTGACAGTTGTGTTGTCTATTATAGTTATGCAATTTTGTATAATAAACAATTTATAATGTTAATGTAACTATTAAATTAAAATACATAAAACGTTGACTAAGTATATTCCTTATACTTTTTCACCTAGAAATGAGAATTTTTTTTCCCCCCTAATGGAAGAAAGAACTTGGGTGCTAGTGTGACTTAACTTAAGCACAACAATAATAAATATTACACTTCAACTTTTAGATATATATGAATATGAATAATGGCTAGTGTGAGTTTTAATTAGCTCAAATGGTAAAGTCTTTGATAGTTGAATAAGAGATTTGAGGTTCAATCCCAGCCTACACAAAAAACAAAAAAAAAATTAGTGTCTTGGTCTAATGATAAAGAGTTATCATCAAGAGCAGGCGTTATAGATTGAAACTCTCTCAAAAGATAATGGCCAGCGATTCCAATCTTATGAGCTTTTTGTTTTGATCATTAATATTGGTAGAAACAATTATGTCTCTTTCATGTTTGCTTAGATGTTGATGTTAAAATTATGGTTAAGTGATTAAGTTCAGAGTAGAAGATCTAAAGTTCTATCCCTAACTTTACTCTACCTCCCATTTAAAAATGTTAAAAATCTAGCATGTTGAGCAACACTTAGAGTCCGTTTTAATAAAGCTGAAAACTGAAAACTGAAAATACTGTAGCAAAATAATTTTTAAATGTGTGAATAGTACTACAGAACTCATTTTTAATAAAAAAAAATTGTTAAAAAGTGCGTGAACAGTACGTGCACAGTACGCACACAGTGCATTTTGTCCCCTGCAGCAGAAACAAACCCACCCTTATTTAGAGGAGTTTATACCCACTCGTAATGAGACTATTAGAATTATGATCAAATTTACAACTTCTTAAGAATTTAAACTTTTAGGAGAATCAGTTTTTTAACACATATATAATAATAATATCTTTTAGAAAAGCACTTTTGACCACAATTGTTTGCAACATGTCTATAGATAGGAATAGATGCATCAATTGATAAAGGAGAGAATATATACTAATCTTAAGAATTTTGCCAACTTCCATAAGTGAAAGAACAAATATTACAGTGTCACCCTTGCCCCAATTCAAAGGTAAATTAACATTATTTTGAGTTGTTAAATTATTTGGCAGTGGATTTTGCATGATATCATGTTCTCAATTCTAATTGAGTTGTTAAATTATTTGGCAGTGGATTTTGCATGATTGGAACGATGATGAATGCATCAACATATTGAAGAGATGCAAAGAGGCTATTACATGCCAAGGTAAGAAAGGGAAGGTAATTATTATAGATGCAGTGATAAATCAAGAGGAGGATGAACACGATAGTACCACAACAAAGCTCCTCTTTGATATACTGATTATGGCTCATGCTAATGGGAAAGGGAGAAACAAAAAGGAATGGGAAAATCTATTCTTTGAGGCTGGCTTTAGCCACAACAAAATTCCGTCATCATTTGGCATAAAGTCCCTTATTGAGGTTTGTAAAAATTACAAATGGGGGAAGGGGGATTTAAATCCAGGTGTTGGGGGTTTTTTGTGTGGTTGGAAACTTGGAATATGTGTAGCGTCTTAATAGGTCCGTGCTTGAACTTGGGTTCTTGGTGTAGGCGAGTCTAGTACTCATGTCAATGAGTCATCTGTTGGCTGCTGCTGTTGTATTTTCTCTTAGCCAATAAAATTAAAATAATGAGTAGTTGAAATTGGATAATAGAGAAAAGTAATATAGATAGCAAGAGTTACTTTCTTTGTGGCAGAAAAGCGCTTAAAGCAATTATATTGAGTATGAGGTACTACAATAGCACTGGAGTTTGCATTTGCATCAGACTGGCTAAACTAGTCTTAGCTAATCTAATGTTAAAAATATAGCCAAACACTCACAAAAATCTCAAGCATCAAACAAAGAAGATCATCTTAGAAGGTAATTTTAACTTACACAACCGGTTCCAAAGCTCACCTCACTTAAGGTTGTGTTAGTAGATCAATAACAGACCTGCCCCCTTGGTTTCTACCAAATAAGCCAGAGAGTTAGAAACAGACTTTATACGCATGTCAAAAGCACATAAGTCATTTGGTAAAGACATGCATAATTAAAGAGCAATGCTATTAATATTACAGGCTGATGAGAAAATTCAAGTAATAGCACCCATTTCCATTCAAACTTGACATTATATATGTTCTACTAGACTCCTAAATGTCTGAAAAGAAGTCGACAAGAGAGGAAAAAAAAATAAAAGAAAAGAAAAACCTAACTAATAAATTTTAGTGGAAAAGGATTTGTCACTTTTTAATGATTGCATGGAGACATGTGACAAAGGCATAAATTAGTCCATAAAGGTGTAAAGATAAGTCGATAACTTCTTCATTTTTTGATACAAAAATGTCATAAGATTTGGCTAGTAGTAGAGTAAAAAAATGTTTATAAGACTTAATTTGAAACAAGAGTAGCCAAGGCCCCAACATCTGCAGTGACTTGAACAGCATATATAACTACCAGCATTCTCCAAATTTTATGTACTTGAGGTCTTCAATCAGCATAGAAAGGTTCCAGGGAACCTTCTTTCTCAAAAGAGGTTCTCCACTCTAGAAATTATCGAAACAAGTCTGCAAAAGCCAAGTTATATAGCTGGGCATCTGATCTAGCTGCATGCCATTTGGTTGCATATGGAAGAACAACAGCCTGCAAGTGCATGACGTAGTTACATAACCAAAACCACCCTCCATCCCTGTTAGTGTCCCTCAATAGTCAGCCACACCTACAGCCCTCCACAACTGGACTCTCTCTTGCCTTGGTACTTTCCTGTAGTTACTCTGATCTGCCTGTTGTGTATTAGAGACTTCTGCATACCTGCAAAAAAAAGCATTTGCACTTCTTAAGAAACTGTTTTGTACCCTTAAACATCAATCTAGAGAACATCAAATATTCCTGTTTTTAAAATTTTGGATCCTCCATCCATTGAGCCAACCACTGCTTCAAAGAGCAAGTTTGACCAGTTTAACATTCCAGGTCCTTTCAAAGATTGAAAGTCCTCCCCCAAATACCAAAATGTCAACCCAAACAACTTTCACCACCACCACCAATATAACCCATACACAAAAGACCTTACCTTGTTATATGTTTGACCATGCTTCACCCTCCATTATAGGAGTAAAAGAGGAGGACACTAGTATAAGACAAGGACAAACTGACAATGGGAGTGTAAGAAGATTATGGAAGATTATTGATGGCATATATTACTAAGATACTATAGAAAATAACATGAAAGCATGAAATAGAACATAGAACAAGATACAATAAACTGAGGGATATTATTAGATTGAACAAGCTTCTTACAGGACTGGAAGACATAAACTGGGAAATATTACATAATGTTTTCTTTTTCTTGCTAACTCTCTCTAACTCTGCCGAACTAAGGACACAAAAAGCCTATTTATAGGCAATAATTTACAAAAAATTTACATTCAGAAGATAATCTTTGAGTTGTAAGGGCCGACTTGTTCTTGACATTTGTCCAAGAAAGTGGGGGTCCTAGAACTGGAGTGACAATTGTCTTCTGGATGTAAGGATGCCAATGCAGTAGATATTCGCTTCCGGATATGCTGCTGACAAGAGAAAATTATGTTGTGGAAAAATGAGAAGATCATCACGTAATAGTGGTAGTTGTGATCTTAAAGCAAGAGATACGGCAAAATAATTGTAGGGAAAGGAAGGAAGGTCACATAATTGGCTTGGTGGAAAAGTCAACAAAGTGGCTGCTGACACCTTTTTATTTTTTTATTATTTTTTATTTTTTACAACATATATTTATATATATCCATTTATCTATCTTTAGTCATCCCACCCATCTCTACCTTGAAACCATTCTTCATCAACATCTGCATCTAGATCATGATTATGATAATAAGTGTCATCATAGCCAAATAAAGGATTAGGCATCTTCCAATGGTCTTCATGTGGCCATTGCTGTCTGCAAACATCTGGGTCGGCTGGTACTATGTCTGGGAAGATTCCCTGATTGAGAGATTCTGCCATTGTGAGGGAATAGTGACAAGATATCCAAGACACGTCCACATGTGTGTGAAGAATACCATCAGTATTAGTCACCCAATGTATATCTGGAGGGTGGAGGATTCCTTCTACTTGAACATTATTTTTGGAATTTAGTTTGGCTACTATGCATGCAGAAGTAATTTTGCTACCAAAACGGGGGTGATCTATCTTGGGGTACTTGAACCATTGGCCATCATGAGCATCATTTTCAAAATTTCAGATTAGAATTTGTGAAAATATTTATTTTCACGAGGGAAAATGTATGAGTAAAATTTTGGTTTGAAATGGAGGCACAAGTAGTTTTCATTGAGTAAGTACCACATGTAGAGGTAGTGTACCACAGTCCAATTTGTTAGCCAAAATGCAAATGGAGTTTTCTACGGTTGCTCAATGTCTGGGAAAATGGCAAGGAAATGACGTTGGTGTTCTTTGAGGTAATCATGGAGGACTCTAATGATTCTTTTGGATCTGGCTTGAAGGGTCAATGTCTTTATTTGGTCTTTTATTTCTGGAAGAAGTGTTTCTATCATCTTAAGGCTATCATTAGGGGCTGCAGTAGAAGGGCCTGAGGATGAGGATGAGGATGGATCTGTTATTGGGTATACACATAAAGGTGGAGGAATTATTGTGGTATGAAGGACTGGAGGCTTTCTAGAAAGGTAATCAGTGATAAGGTTATCTGTGCCTTTGATGTGTTTGACTTGGAAAGACCATTGTGAAAACCAATTGGACCATCTGAGTAACTGAGGATGTGGGAGCATTTTTCTTTTGAATTGGAGCATTTTAGGAAAAGAGGACATGTCCATTTCTACAAGAAAGTTGTGGCCAAGGAGGTGAAACTAGAACTTTTCAATTCCATGTTTGATTGCCAGAATTTCTTTGAAAGTAGAATGGTAATGAAGCTCTGAAGGCTTGAATGCACCACATTTATATTCAAAAATATTTCTTTTACCATCAATTTCTTCAAAGAGAGCTGCTGCCCAATACTCATCACTTGCATCTGTCTGTAGAACTCGTTTACTTGTTCCCGGAATCTGCAAAGGGGGAAGTTTTCTTGCTAATTTTTTCAATTGTTGGACTGCTTTTGTATGAACTGGATTCCATTCTGAGGGAGATTTTTTCAACAATTTAGACAAACAATCCCTGTGTCTGGAGATTTTTGGGATGAAATCTGACATGTAGTTAACAATTCCAAGAAACTGCTGGATCTGTTTGGTGCTAGTGAGCGTATCTGGAAATTCACTAAGAGAAACTGCTATGTGAGGCTGCAAAGTGTACTTTCCATCTGAAATGTTTACGCCCAAGAAGTCAATAGAAGATACTCCTATAACCATTTTCTTTTCTGAAAGCATTATCCCTTGAGTTTTTACTAAATTGTAGAATTCAGTAAGCAATTGTTCATGGGATGCTGCATCTTTTGAGAATAGGAGAATATTATCTACATAGATCAATGCATTTGACAAAAGCGGTTGGAACAGCGTTACCATTGCTTTTTGGAATTGAGATGGAGCATTTTTAAGACCAAAAGGCATTACAGTCCATTGATAATGGTGGTCTGGGATGCAAAATGCTGTCTTGTATCTTTCTTCTGGATGGATTCCTAATTGCCAGAATCATGCTTTGAAATCAAACTTTGAAAACACTTTGGCATGGGAAAGATGTTGGAAAATGGCACTTTTGTTTGGCAAAGGGAACTTGTCATCGACAAGGAAATGATTAAGATCTTGGTAATTAATTATCAATCTAAGCTTTCCTCGGACTTGTTCAGCATGCTTATTAACATAGAAAGCTTCACACGCTCATGGAGAAGTTGTGGGTTCAATGAGGTTTTCTGAAAGAAGGGTGGATAACTCCTGCTTAGCCAAGGACAAATGTTCTGGGTTCATTCCTCTATGACTAGCTTTTGTGGGGTTAACGTCTTCATTCTTTTTGAACGGAAGAGTTATGAAAAAAGATGGATTTCTCCACAAAGGATTTGGATTTTTAAGGAGGAATTCAGAGTGAGTGGTCGCACAACATTCATTGATAATCTGGTATCTCAAAGAGTCAAAGGGATTTATTGAGAACAAATGAGGTACCTAGGTCCAAGTGATAAGGTGTTGTTTATGCAAAAGTCCTTTTGATGACCATTGGAGACTAGGTATCTGATGAAGGAGAACAAATCCTATGAGAAGGTCTATGCCTGTGAGTGGGAATCCAAGGACTTGGTGTCTAATGGTAAGGGTTGGAAAAATTCTAATGCGAATGGGCTTATTTTTCTAGGTAATCAGAAATGCTTCTCCTTTGGCTGCTCTGAACATCTGATGATGGGGTAACCAAAAATTTTCGGGTAATATCTTAGGATGGAGAATTGTTGTTGCTACTCTTGTATCAAACAAGGCTACTACCGGAATAGGTCTGGAATAATTATCAAGGAGAATGTGAACCTGAGCTATTGGTGTGGGGCCAGTTAGTGGGGCTATAAGAGGCTGCAATATGGATATGGTTTGGATTTCTGGGTCTGAATCATCAGTATTGTCTGACTCATCTTCTGAGGTAGAATAAGCCATGACTGCCAAGGCTTGGGGAGAGTAATCATCATCCAGTGAGAAGAGTGATTCAACATCTGAAAATGGGGTGTCATCTGCATGAATTTGGGCTTGCTCTAAAAGCTTTGCTGCTTTTTCTCTTTTTGGACAATTTTTGGCAAAATGACCGGGCCTTTTACATACAAAACAAACTTTTGAAGTTTTTCCTCTGAACTGCTTTCTTCTGAGGAACTTCCATTTCTTTTTTTTGAAAAACTTCTTCTTCTGTTGAGGATGTTTCTTCTTCCAATTGTACTTTTTGAAATGATCTCTTTTCTTGGTTGGACAAGCACAATTTTTGTCATAGCACTTAATCTGCAAATCTTTCTATTTGCAATTGTCTTTAAGCTTGCTATGGACCTTGTCAATTTCTGAAAGAAATTTTCTTTGATTGCAGAGTTTTTCAAGAATAATGAGCACATGCTGATAAATTTCTCCTAAGGAGGCTTGTTGCAGGGTGATTTTTTGGAGGTTCATCATGCGGAGGGTTTCATCACCTAATGGTTCTGGGAAAGAGTTAAGGAAAGTGTGCTTAGAATTGACATCATCCACTCCATTAAAGGAGTAGTACCTGCTTGACATTCGGTCAAAATGTTTTTCCAGATCTTTTCTTTCAAAAGAGCAACATTTCATCAGTAAGAATTCTTCTCTTGCTACTTCAGTGTAATTGGCCAGTGAACCAAGGAATTCATTATGAATGATTGTGAAAAAATCTTCTAGAGTGTTGCACTGTGCTGCTTGTCTTTGCCTATATTCTCCAAGATTAATCCACCATTGTCTCAATCTTCCTGTAAATCTTGCGACAAACTTGGCAATAATCTGTGCAACAGTATTATTTGGGGTTTGGAGTTCAGCTGTACACCATGAATACATGTTAAAAATCTCATCATGCCATTTTGGAGGAGGACTGTTATCAATGGTAAACAAGTGCTTTGAATCTGTGGTTGATGAGTAGGTTAATCTTGTGTGGTGATCAGGGATGAAAGGTGGTGGAGGAAATATTGGTGGTGGTGGTGAACGTTGTTTAGGATGAAGGACATCTTCTTCTTCTTCTTCTTCTTCTACCTTTGGATCTGTCATAAATACTTCGTCTAATTTAAGGCCAGACAAGTCTAGATCGATGTCATCAATGACTGGGAGAACAAAAGGTTCGGTTGATTCTTGAAGAGTTAAAGTTTTAAGAAATGATGAAATCGGGTTTGGGGGATCAGAGTTTATGGCCAATATGTTCATATCTGGGGGTCTCGAAGAAGCACCAATAGTTGGATCTGGTGGTTGGTATAATGGCTCTTTGTCCTTTTTGATGAGAGGAGATTCATTTTGTGGTTTGGTTTGAGGTTCTAGTTGGAGTGGTGTTGGGCTTAGTATGCATGGAAAATTTCCACTTGGTTTAAAAGGATTATGAGCAGGATGCGTCATGGTTAGTGGTTGGAGGTTTTGGTAAGGGGAGAATGGTGAGGTTAAAGGTATGGACATATCTTTATACAATGATTGACGAGGTTGATAAGACATGTAGACTTGCATTGGAAGAGTTTGGATAGCCATCTTTTGTGAATTCTCCATAGACTGGAGTTGCATCAACAATTGTTTTCTTTCTTTTTTCTTTTTGCCCAATGAGGGGAAAGGAGACAGAAAAATCTTTTACTGTAGAGGCAATTGTTTCCAATTCTTGTTCAACTGACTGTATTTTTTCCTTCAAATCTTCAATAAGAGAATTTGAAGATGAGAATGTATGAGTTACTGCTTCAGTCATCTTTTGTTGATTAACAAGAATCTTTGAAAGGACCTGGTTTTGTGCAACAACATTTTCTGCCTGCCAATTTAGAGCTACTTCAGCTAAGGAGACTTGTTTTTTGGTTCCATCTAGATTGGTTCCAACAGGGTTTTTGATTTTCCAAACGTGTTTGACATTAGCTTGTGGATGGTCAAAACTTTCAAGATGAGGAAAATTTTGTGAATAGGAGGGTGAAGCATGGTCAAACGTATAACAGGGTAAGGTCTTTTGTGTATGGGTTTGACTGGGACACTTGGGTTGACATTTTGGTATTTGGGGGAGGACTTTCTGGTAATATGGAATTAGTAGTGGTTTCTGGTTTTGTTGGTTTTGATCATGACTTTCTCTACATAGGGAAATGGATGGAGTTTTTTGCTTTCTAGTTCTGGGATAGAGGACATAGTAATCAAACTTTCCAGAGGGTTCTCCAAGGAGGTCAACTTTTGGATCTCCTGCTTCATGTCTTTCTTTAAGAAGCTGCTGGAAAGACTTTTTCTTTCGTATTTTCTGCTTTTCTTCAACGACTTCTTCTTCTTGACAATCAGTACAGTCACAAGCATCCCACCATATATGGCTAAAGGATGATTTTCCTTCATAGCAAGGTTTTCCATCTTCTCGAAATGCTTTGATTTGAAGGCCTTCAAGACCTTCATATGAGACGGGCTGGATCATAGCCATCTGAGTTGGAAAGACTGTTACTTCTTCTTTTTTTGGTGTGGCTGCTAAAAATCTAACTTCAACTTCACCATTTTGTTTTTTGATGAAGAAATGAGTGTTGGACTAGATTGGTTGGGCCGCCTGATGAAGATTCTCATGTCCTCTTTTCCTAAAATGCTCCAATTCAAAAGAAAAATGCTCTCACATCCTCAGTTACTCAGATGGTCCAATTGGTTTTCACAATGGTCTTTCCAAGTCAAACACATCAAAGGCACAGATAACCTTATCACTGATTACCTTTCTAGAAAGCCTCCAGTCCTTCATACCACAATAATTCCTCCACCTTTATGTGTATATCCAATAACAGATCCATCCTCATCCTCAGGCCCTTCTACTACAGCCCCTAATGATATCCTTAAGATGATAGAAACACTTCCTCCAGAAATAAAAGACCAAATAAAGACTTTGACCCTTTAAGCCAGATCCAAAAGAATCATTAGAGTCCTCCATGATTACCTCAAAGAACACCAACGTCATTTCCTTGCCATTTTCCCAGACATTGAGCAACCATGGAAAACTCCATTTGCTTTTGGCTAACAAATTGGACTGTGGTACACTATCTCTACATGTGGTACTTACTCAATAAGTACTACTTGTGCCTCCATTTATAACTAGAATTTTACTCATACATTTTCCCTCGTGAAAATAAATATTTTCACAAATTCTGGTCTGAAATTTTGAAAAATGATGCTCATGATGGCCAATGGTTCAAGTATCCCAAGATAGATCACCCCTGTTTTGGTAGAAAAATTACTTCTGCATGCATAGTAGCCAAACTAAATTCCAAAAATAATGTTCAAGCAGAAGGAATCCTCCACCCTCCAGATATACATTGGGTGACTAATGCTGATGGTACTCTTCATACACATGTGGATGTGTCTTGGATATCTTGTCACTATTCCCTCACAATGGCAGAATCTCTCAATCAAGGAATCTTCCCAGACATAGTACCAGCCGACCCAGATGTTTGCAGACAACAATGGCCACATGAAGACCATAGAAAAATCGGCCGGTCTCTTTATCGGAAAAAGGAGCTTTTTCTTTGGTTAAAGGTTACTCAATACACAACCAAAACGTTCAACGACAAAGCTTGATGGATGCTTCATCTAGCTAGACTAATCATTTTGATTGTGATTTATACATGACTTCACATATATAATCTGTAATGACATAACAATTAATTCCGATTATAATGTTTTCAGTGGCATGCATATATTGTTTTTGCATTTTGAAATTTTTTTAAATAATGAACTATTTATAGGCAACAAAAGTTCAGATTTTACCGTGTAATCTATTAGAGCAAGCGAAAATCAGAAGCATACAATGGACTGCACTTGTCTTCCTGTCTTTTGGTGATGAGAGTTTCTCCTCATGAACAAGTCCAATAATCCAACATCAAGAGGGCAACCAACACAAAAAACTAAACCAAAAATACCATAATCATTGTTTATTTATAACACTGTTTTAAAATCTTTGTCTTTGCATTAAATGAGTACCTTCAAGGAAAAAAGATTGTGTAGCAACTGACAAAACTAAAGATTAAAAAAAGACAATGATATACTGGTAATCAATAGAAAATATAGTAATTAATTTTGATTCATTGACTTACAAAGTATTTGAACCCTTCAATCGCTAAACTCCTCAGCACATTCCTACTCACTTGACTCTGCACGATCAGAGTTACCATGGGTTTTAAATTCTGGGAGCCTTTCAATCCTTTTTGGGTTTGGCATATCATTAGAGCCTCCTTCTCCACTAGGTCCAACCCCATCAAAATCGTCACGAGTTCGCTTTGCTATGTAACCTTCTCCTACCACCATTGAAATGTCCGAATTATGATGGAGAACACCCAAGTCTTCATAAGGAATGATGCTGATGTTGCTACTCTGAGCCATAGTTTGGTTTAGATCTTCTATGTCTTTCTTGTATACCATACGGAACCCGCATTTCTTGACCTCCGTGTTTGGATAGTTTTTAATTTTAATGCCAACCTGGCTGAATTCATTTGCTTCACATTTCTTCAGTAGTTTTATGTCCTTCTCCGATTCTTGACAGTATTGATTATGCAAATAAAGTAGCCACATATGATCTGATGAACCAACATGTGGTACAATTGGAGTAGCATTCAATTTATTTCCATTCACTATCAACTGACAGGACAGTGAACAGCGTCCCTGGATTTGGTGAGGTGGAAAAGAACAATATACAACGCAAACAGCAATCCCCATCCACTCATTAGTAAACAAATGAGAAGAAGGTTCTTTTATATTCACTTCAGCCCCCATACTTTGATGCCTGAACCACTTCGGAATTCCACTTCCAGGAATAACCATGTCATATCTCCAATTGAAATCAGGCTTGTCAATGCTACTGTGAAGAGAGAGTCCCTAAAACATACAAAGCAGGCTGTTTGTAACACACACACACACTTGAAGTTGCTTTCTTATTACTGCAAAAAACATGTCAATGAAACCTTGATTGTCAGCCAGTTTACTGCAATTTGAGAGATAAAGCTCTACCTCACATAAAGAATTAGGTTTTAGTAGATCTGGTACCATTTCCAGTGAGGCACAACCATATCCCCAAACATATACGATACTTACTGGAAGCTTTGGCAATGATCGAAGACTCATGCAATTATCCAAATCCAATCTTCTCAACTTACATAGTCTACTAATGCTGTCAGGAAGGCAAACAAAACTATTTCCGTTCAGATCTATTGCTTCTAAAGAGAATAAGCAACCAATATCATTTGGGATTGCCCTAAGATTGCAGTCATTTAGATTCAAGTTGGTCAAAGAACACAAACCCGATAGAGAGGACAATCCCAAGGAATTTGGACTTTTTGGCCTTGAATGAAAAGGGAGGAGATCATACCAAGATCTAGATTTACATCCACGAAGAGATAGCAAAAGATTTTTTAAGAGACCATTGGAAGAAGGCATCTCTTTTATAGTAGTTCCACTCACATCTAACTCCTCTACACTTTCAGCATTCCCCAATATCTCAGGCAGTCCCTCAAGTTTTGAGCATCCAGAAATATTCATTTTTTTAAGCAACTTCAAATTAAAAAGGGTGCTTGGTAGACACGTGAGACTTTTGCAATCTTTTATATTCAATAAAGAAAGGCCGGTCAAATGCCCAATTGATGTGGGTAGTTTAGTAATAGCAATTCCATCTAAGTAAAGTTTCAATACACGCCGCATGTTTTCTCCCAATTCTGGAATCTTTTTAATTTTTGAGCATCCAGAAAGAATAAGAGTCTCAAGAGACTCCATTTCAAGCTTGGTTGGAAGACTTCTGAGGTTTCTACAGCCTTTTATACAAAGATGAATTAACTTTTTATGAACTCCAATAGATGGGTGCACCCTAGGTAAATTTAAACAATCTTCAAGAACCAATTTCTCAAGAATTGGGAGTTTGTGAAAGTCAGGGGTTTCAATAATTTTTTGAAACTTGATCAATTGGAGTGATTTCAATCTCTCAAAAGTCTGTTAAAAGCCCCAAAAAGAAACATAAAGCAATTAGCATTTATAAAACCTTACCGTTGAATGCAAAATAAAAATATAATTTTTTAAGGGTGGCTATATTACCTTTAGATGGAGACTTGATGGCAAAGATTTTGAAGGGTACCCATTCCAAATAAAAACTCTTAAACTATCTGGTAGATGTTTGGGATCATGTAAAAGGTGAACGTTATCAATTATAAGCAATTTTAGATGACGCATCTTTGAAAAGGATTCAGGATTCCAATTTGCCTCTTTCAATTCAAGCAACTTTAAGGCCATGCCTTGAATTGCTTCTGTTCCCTAATAATCATGAGCAAAAGGGATTACTTAATTGCAAAATGTATGATTGCCAATGCTACTATAAGTTGAACTAGTTTGAATAATATGATAGAATATATGCAAAAACTTTCTAAATAACCTCTTACCATATTGTTATTTAGTACATTATTAATGTCCTCAAACGACCATAGCATGCTACGCTTTCCAGGATCTTCACGGCATTCTTCACGAACTATTTCTTGGCACATTTCTTGTAGCAAACCATGCATACACACTTCCAAGTCATTCATTTTTATGAGAGATTTATCAACAAGAACCCTTAATCCAACATCAGGGTAAAGGCCAAGATGATCTAGTGTTTTTACTACACTATCTTTTTCCTCGTGATTAAAAAAACATGCAATATATAAGAATATTTTTTGCTCTGTTTCTTGTAGTCCATCAAAACCTATTTTAAGCTTTTGAAGAATTGCACTTTCAGGAAATTCTTTAAGCCTATTTAATGTACTTTTCCATATATCGACCCCTCTATTGAACAAAAAGGAACCCAAAGTTTCAATAGCTAAAGGAAGTCCTTTGGCATAATGCACAACATCTTTGGACAACTCTAGAAAATCTTTGGGAGGATGATCTGTTTTAAAAGCTTTCAAACTCAAAAGATAAAGAGCTTCATTATCATCCAATCCCTCAACATCATATATGTCATCTGCTAATTGTAGTAAATGCCTATCCCTTGTTGTTATGATTATTCTACTACCTAACCCAAACCAAATGTGATTCCAACTAAGTTGTCTAATTGCTCTAATTGATTTACATCATCAAGAACGAGAAGAATTCTTTTATGACGTAACCTATTCTTGATTGTGAAAACTCCTTCATCAACATCGTGTATATTCATGCTTTCATCCAAAAGTTTAAGAATAAGTAGTTGTTGGAGTGGAACTAAACCACTTTTTTCAGATTCTTCCCTAACATTGGATAGAAAACAACAACTTTCAAACTTCTCAGAAACCATGCGAAAAACAACTCTAGCAAGAGTTGTTTTCCCAATTCCACCCATCCCCCAAAGCCCTATAATGCAAACATCATTTGACCCTATAGACAAAAGTGACACCAATTTCTCTCCTCGAAAAATTATTCCAACTTTGCCTTCATTACATTCAGAGAATGCATAACTCAATTTATGCCATATGTCTTCCACAATGTTTTGAATGATTTTTGACTCAAGCCTGCAATGGAGAGAGAACTTTATGTGGTGAGTTTAAACCACCAATAAATAAGCCACACAAAGAAAATAAGTAGAAATCCAGTGTTCCATTCTTTCAATTGGATAAAAAAAAAATTAAAAATTAATTGGCTAAAGGAAAAATTGAAAGAATCATGAAGATGCATGTAGGTTTGCTTAAGCCACCAAACAAGATTAAAGATAAGAAGAGTTGAATATTTAAAGAAAGAAATATGTCAAATGGGATTACCTATTCACTAAATGCCACCCTTTAAGATTAGCCACTTCTGTCAAAGCAGTTTTCCACATTTCAACCTTCTCCATATTTTCCTTAAATCTTTCTTCATGTGCAACAAAAGTTATTTCAAAAGTTTTTAATTGTTTTCGTACATCAAATGGATCCACATCATAAAAAACTGGCAAAACTGTCATTCCCTTCTCTTTCATGCAGTCAACGATCTTTCCAAGTTCAACCAAGCACCATGTAAAAGATGCATAGTTTTTTGAGAGAATGACCAATGCAATCCTCGAATCTTCTATTGCTTTAAAGAGCTCTGATGAAATAGACTTTCCCGTCTCAAGTTTTTCCTTGTCTCTAAAGATAATAATGCCCTTCTTTTTCAAAGCATCATATAGATGATCCGTAAAAGTATTGCGAGTTTCCTCACCTCTAAAACTAAGAAAGACATTGTATTTCTAATTTGATGTTGAGGAAGAAAATGATGAGGAGGAAGCCATTTGAAATATATTGCCAAATCTTGAACTACAATAAAGATTATAAAAAGCAAAAATAAAAAATTAAGTCTTCAATTAAAAAATCAACCCTTTCTCTATAAGTAACTTCCTCATTTTAATTTATACCAAACAAAAAAAAGTATTGTTTCTTACTATGAAACAACGCTCCAGTATACTTTTACCCTTACTACGACTAACTTCTTAAATACATTTACTCTTGACTTTGCTTTTTTGGTTTCTTTAGGCGTGGTGCATGGATGAACCTAATTAGTGCTATAGCCTATATGCATGCGATTTACTCCACCATTAAGAAAAGATAAGAGAAGAGAGAGTATGTTCCTGGTAACTAATTAGTGCTATGTGCTATATTTTCTCTTTTTACTTTTACTACAACTACTACACGAACATTTTCAATAATAAATATTGTCAATATTAGGCTTTGAAATAAAAAGGAAGATATTTTTTTTCTAAAAGGCTATTGACTTTCTACATTGAAAGGAAAATTATTGCAAAATCAAATCATAGAATATTTCATTATTTAAAAGAACATCAAATTCAATTTAGAAAGCAAATAACTTGTATTTTTTTTATAATTAAAATCTTGTTAATATTGATTGTATATTAATTCTATTTTTCATAGTTTATTTAGTCTTCATTTAAGCTTCTTTTTTCTTTTCTTTTTTTGGCTTATGCCTTGGCCCCCATAAACTAGATTTCTGGTTTCGTCCGTAGTATTAAACGAAAATTTAATTTATTTATTTGACGATCACTACAAGAGGAGAAATTCAGATATAAAACAATAAGAAAACACACAAAAAAAACCTGATAAACAAATTTTATGTTCCTCCCCTTTCCCTCTACTTTCTCATCATTCAAATTAAATATAAATTTTAATATATAAAGAAAAACAGAGAATCCTGAATTCAGACAAAGAAAACATTGCATAAGAGAAGAGAGAACCTTGAGGGTGTGAATCACATTGTCAAGGTCGATGAGGCTTAAACGATTGGTCGCGCAAAAAAAAAAAAAAAAAAAAACCTTTATGTGTGTGCTCAGCTTGAGAAAAGAGAAAATAAATCAGAGAGTCAAGTGTGACACAGAGTGTATGATATAGAGAAGCTGTGGAAAGTAATGGTGACTAAAGCTGCATTTGTTTGGGTGTAAAATATTTTTCAAGTGTAAAATAATTTCAGATGAAAATATTTTCGGGAAAGGAAAATATTTTTAGGTGTTTGGTGGCATTTTAAAAAATACTTCAGAAAATATTTTCAAGTGTTTGGTAACATTCTGAAAATGCAAATTTTTTACTGATTTCTCACATTTTTTCAACCATTTTCTCACATTCCAAACAAATTTTATAATAGAAAATTACAATCCATCAACTTCTAAACAAACAAAAATCAAAACAACACCATGGCCAAATCATTTGGTCAAACTGAGAGAGGGAGGTGAGACAGGGAGGAGGAAGAGAGAGATCGGTGGGTCACTGATCTCGCCGGCGTGAGATCGCTCGTTGATCTCGCCCGAAGCGAGCTCGACGGCGGGCCTTTGGGTTGAGGACGACGATCTTGACTTCACCGGCGTGATTTGATCGATTCGGCAATCTCCCTCTAGCTCTCTCTCTCTCTCTTTTCTGGTGTGGGTCGTTGCTCTCTCCCTCTCCTTCTCTGTTTTCCAACGGAAAACTCTATTTGAAGGTAAAATAGAAACGGAAATGATTTTCAGTCTGGGGAGGGAGTATTTTACGATCAATGTTAGTGATTTTCTGTTTGACCAAGATTTCAGTTGTTGTCAAACACACGTAAACGCGTAAAACGTTTTTTGAAACTTATTTTCTGTCGAACCAAACGCAGCCTAACTTTAAATGAAGTGTGGACCAGTTTCTGTTCATGATAGTGAGTTTAGGAAAGTTGTACGAAGTTTCCTCAGTGACTCTTTAGTCCACTAGAAGACAAACGATTTTTCTCTTTTATCAAAAAAAAAAAATGCTACTTCCACAATATTTTCACAACAAATCACAGGTGATTAATTGTTATTGGTTCAAATTTAAACTTAACATGAAAATTACTTTTTTGTCCTAACAATAACAACCAGTAACAACATACCACTTAGAATTTGTTATAAAAATATTGTAAAAATGTAATAAATATATCATTTCCCATATCAAAATGATGAAGTCCTCTTAATATATGTTACTTTATCTGTTAAATTAACGGTATCTTTTTATTAATGGAATATTCCTTTTTGTTAAGTCCCACGAATTCCCATTAATAACAAATTACCGAAAATGACCCCCTGGCGCCCAGCCAAATTAACCTCACATGATAAACACAATTCACCATTACTCCTAAAAAAAAAAATAAACGGCAAACTAAACCAAAACACAATTGACCCGATAACCATATGACTGGTAAGCCATCAACGGCAGCGACATGACAAAGCAAAAAACAAAACAAACCACGTAAGTTTTGGCCATTTTTGCTAAAGCCAACTTCTGATTCCAATTTGTTAATTCATTTCAAAGCCAGATTTAGTGCATATTATGTAAATGCTTGTTAAAAAAAAAATAAAAAAGAATGGGCATTGTAATCAAAGAGAGAGAGACAGAGACTGATAGAGCTACCTGCTGCAAGAATTCACATCCTCGTTTAAACAAACAAGGGTGCAAGTGGGAAAACAATGACACAATTCAACTATATAAAATAAAATAAAGGAATATAATCATGAGAGAGACTACAATGACAGCTGGGAGCAAAGTCCTTCATCAACCTGACAACCTGATTATTCTTTAATTAAAACATTGAACTTGCCTACTATTTTCTGTGTGTAATTTCGTCTAGGTGAAGAAATTTATTGGAAATTTTTATACTTAACTCATTTGGCATTGGTTATCAACACCTGTACATGCGCAACTAAGGGGACTTCATGTATTTAGAAGCTTAAGGAGAAAATTGAAATTAAGACCCTTTATCTATTTAAAAAAAAGTTGAATAATACTTAAACTCTATTATCTTGTTTTAAATAAAAAATTTTTAGTAATGAACATGAGCCACATATATTTTTCTTTTAGAAAGTCTATAAACACAAAAATTTGACAAAGCTTTTCACATTTGTTGATGTGATGGATTGATGGTAGTAAGTTTGCCAACTCAACTATTATGAAAAAATGTTGTGAATTTTTTTGCGTTTTATTTTTTTTTAGAAGTGCTACTTTTACAATAATTTTCACAACAAATCATAGGTGTTAAGTTATTATTGGTTATAATTTAAACCTACCACTAAAATTATTTTTTTACTATCAATAACAGTCTATAACAACATGCTACTTAAGATTTGCTGTAAAAAACATTATGAATGTAGCATTTCTCTCTCTCTTTTTTTCTTGTTTTTTATTTGATAAAAAAATATTATTTTATTTATTGGCTAATATTTGAACTTAAGAAAATTAAAATTTGGAGCCTTTTTCTAATTGGGACCTTATGCGACCACATCAATTGCATATCTAGTGGAGCTGTCACTTTGTGCAGCTATTACCAATTGTTAGAACCAAGCGCTTGCCACTGCACCAAAAGCTATAATTTATGTTAATGGCACAATTTTATTCTTTTAAAGGCTGATAGTTCAACACTAATGAGTTGATAGAGACTCAAGGCCAAAAGCTATAACTTTGATTTTCCATCCAAGATAATAGCAAAATAGATGATGGGTGTAAAGTATAACATGTGTTATAGTTTAGGGTACTAACCGTACATTCTGAAAGTTTAGCGCGTAAAATGTAATTTTGAGTATAGATTATGCATTTTCTCACCAAAACTGTAAGGAATTAACCGTATAAAAGCGTTTCCAAGATTAGGTATCAATTAAAACTGAAGAAAAAAAAAGTTAAAAGGAAAACAGAGTAAGGAAGAAGAAAAAACAATTTGATACAAATGACACCTCCTTCCCTAGAAATGATATCTCTATCACTGAAATTCACCAATCACCATGGAATAAATTTCGATCAGCATTAGTTTTGAGATTGGGTAGTGCCACGAACCCAACCAAAATATATCCCCTCTTTTTAAATCTTCATCTAATTATGAAGCCTAGAAGTAAATAAGTTACTTGAGTATAATAATACAAATTTTCTTGTCATTGTCCTTTTATGTTTTATATTATCCTTTTAGCTTTGTAATAACTTTTTAATTTGAATGTTTCAATGCGTGACTGTCCACTGTCTGTGGAATTGTCTGTCTAAATTATCCACTTATCACAATAAAATACTAACAAAGGGTATCAAGAAATTGAAGTCACTCCAAAGAGATCCAGTTCAAGCATTTTTTTTTTCTATAATTGTTAGAAATACTATTACTAGTGTAAGGTCACAATTTGCACCCAAACCCAACAATGAGAAGGGGATAGGCCCAAAAAGCCCAATACAATGAAATTTGTAGAGAGTGAGCTTGAAATCTGGGTTCTAGTGATGTTAGATAACAAAAAGGATAGGCTTGATTACAGCGTCTCACACAAGGAACTGTTTTGTCCTCGGATACAAGCCGAGGATGAATTGTATTATCCCTTTCAAAGATAGATTACAACTATGGATGATGATGTGTACAATATGTTTTCTATGTTTTTTTCTCCCCTCTCCTTCTGAGCGTCCCCCTTCCCTTTTATATCATCCACCTTCTTCTCACTCTCTTCCACGTATGAATTAGATTTCTGATTTTTCATACCTGTCCCATTCACCTCCCCTGAAGTCTTTGAAGGCAGCTATAAGGCTGAACTCTAATGCTCAGGCATCACTTCTCTATTAATGCGGCTAGAGAAGCAGTTGCAGTGCATTCAATGCGGTGGCAGTAGTAACAGCTTTATCTTAGATATTTTCATTGTCCTTCTTCTTAGCTTGGGCCCATTGTCATTCAATGTCCTCAGATTGGGCCTTTAGCCCCAACAAATACTCTTGGGCCAACCCAACACATATTCTTGGGCCCATTGACCCTACAATAGCCCTTTGAGATTCTCATTTCTGCTACCTCGGGAGGAAAGAGGATCTCGACATCTGTCCCCGTTAATCTGTACTTGCCACACCTCTTCCCTAACAATGATGACATCCCTTGAACTGCCCACTGCATGTTCCCGACGTTTCAGTATGCGGAGCATCCCCTAATTAAATTCTAACGGCTTCTTGTCCCCCATTTTCAACCACATGATGCATATTCAATGGTCGAGGATTACATAGGAACATAGGCGGGAACTTTCCCGCTTCATAATTCTTGCTGATATAAATATCAACAATTCAAACCATCCTCCTCACTTCTACAATCCATACAACAAACCTGCGAATTTTCTCGATCTACACGTTCCCTCACAGTTCCCAAGATTTAGTCTGAGGTGGTCGTTTCTTCTTAAAGTAAGTCTTCCTAAACTTCCTCACTCATTACCTTTTTACATATTCTTCTCTTTTCTATATTTCTTTCACATCGGCTCTCCTTCCTTTTATCTATTCGTCAACACTTTTGACCCTCACCTAAGATGGGTAGATTCGTCTCTTTAGTAGATTCTGATGAGAAGATATAACAATTTAAGGCTAAGTATAGGATTCCACCAGGGGTGTCCCTTACATACTGTAACGAAGGGGAATGACACTTGAAAATGTGAGAGGGAGAGGTAGTAATCCCGATGATTGCCTTCATAGAAGGAGGGATGAAAATCCCAATGGGGACAGTTATGAAGGACTACCTTAGGGCCTTTAAATTATCTCCCACCTAGTGCGCCCTAAATATGTTTAGGATTTTGGGTTCCATAGATGCACTAAACGAAAGATGGGTCTAGGACTTACCCATCATGATGTGAACTGGATTTATAATCTTCACAAATTAAAGGGGCAAGGATATTACCTAAAATCTAGGTTTCTTGAAGTTAGGCCGATCCAATGTCTCCCCAACTCCAATAATGGTTTGAAAAAATATTTTTTGATCGTGTCGGGAGAATGGCACGATGGCGTCCCCTATCCGACGAGAGAAGGGGAACCAGGTGAAGTTCTAGCTTCAAATAAACTCCTCATGACCGTTTTATCTTTTAAACTTAGGTTTATATAAAAAAACCATTTACTTGACTTAACCTTGTTTTTCTCGATGATTTTGTAGACCCACATGCAGTCACTCGTCACTTCGACCTTGTTAATCACGAAAAATTAGACGAAATATTGAAGGCCGAAGTATTCGTACACATAGATAACCAACTCCGAGCGGCGCATTTGATCCTCAGCTTCTTAGGCACCGAAGTGTGTAATCAGAGCGAAAGATCCACGTATACATCGGATAAGTGTTGCTGCCGAGGGCTTTCTCTTACCTGAGGGCGCCCCCATTCCTCAAGGCACCCTCGTCACGCAACCCATACAACTCATACCAAACGGTATTCCCCTCATCCCTCTTCTAACTCAACACATAACCGATGAAGCAACCTCTTCTTAACCCAACATAAAGGAAGAAGAAGAGATTGTTGAAGTTTCAAATTTCGAGGACAAATTTGAAGTCTTCAACCAACCTTTTTCTCTTGAGGGTTAAACTGGTGACCTTAGCACATCCTTTCCAAGTCATCCACAAGAAGACGCCCACAACCCTGACACAATGGGAATTCAGCGCAAGCCCAAGCAGAGCCTTAAAGATGTAATGGAAGCCTAGGTGGGGAATCAAGAGCTCCAGAAGGTAGCTCAAACCAAACTTCCCCAGACAAAGGATAAAGGCCTAGAGAAATCTTCTCAGGTCAAACTCCCTCCTCGTCCACCTACCCAACCCCAACGCGTCAACCAAGCTGATTACAAGAGAAAGAGGGATCAGCATAAGGGGAATGATGTGATTGAGGGAGGGAAAGACCTCCTTCCCAAGGATGTGGAGCCCGAAAAAGGAGGAAAACAGGCTCTTACAATGCAGACGAGGTCAGAAAGACGGACCGAGACTCATGCACCTGTATCTGCCCCAATTTGGGCTCCCCCAATGACCATGGATGATCATGCGGTTACCGCCGGTTACCGCCGATGCATCCATCAGGAATTTTGACGCAGGAACAGTTGCCTGCGTAGCAGACGCGCTGGAGCAAGCTCTCTTATTGCCCGAGGACATGTTTGAGCTCAGGCAGATGAGGGATCAAAATGTCTTTATGACATTAAAGAAGGAGCTCGCCATGGTAAGAATCCCATTTAACCGTTGTTTATTTCTTTTTCTGTTACATTTAAATTTTTGTTTTGACTATACTTTTTTTTTTTTGCCTCACTGTAATACTGTGTATAGGCTGTTCAATCTGCCCATAGGGTTGAAGAGATCGTCATTATCACCTACAAAACCCTGAAGAATGAGGAGGCAAGGCGTAGCAACACCCAAAAAACCCTTGAGATAACGGACAAAAAGCTGCAAGAGGTCACTTCCCAATTGACCAAGATAGAAAATGAATGGAAGAGTGCTGATGCAGAGTTAAAAACGACCGAGAAACAGGCTGAGACCCAATGTTTGCAACTTCGCCAGGCTGACAAGGAAAACGCAACGGCGAAGAAACAAATAGAGGCCTTAAAGAAAAACCTAAAGGACTCTGAGAAAGCTAAGGAGGAGGCCAACAAAGCTAAGGAAGAAGTTGTAAGAGCCAAAGAGGAGGCTAAAAAAGCAAAAGACCAAGCAGAGCAAGAAGGGTACGAGGTCGGAGTAGCGGAGACTACAGAAAACTTTAGATCACAAGTCTCGGAGGTGTGTAGGCATTACTTCCTCCAAGTGTGGAATGAGGCACTTACCTGAGCTGGGATTGATGCCTTCTCTGCCCTCTGGAGGACAGAAAATGTTTACTACCCTCCAGCCATTCTAACCTCTGCCCCACCCAGTACCAAGGATAATGTTGTCATCCAAGGAACAGATGTCAAACAAGGTAACACAGCCGAAGGCTCTGCCTCCATTGAAGGTTAGCCCAAGGAGGTTGCGCAATCTGAGGCCACTAAAGAACATATTGAACCATTAGAAGGAGTGGCACATGATGATACCCAGCCTCCTAATTCTTCTAAAGAATCTTCCAAGGAAAAGGGGTCTAACGAGACACTGGAACTTGTCTTGGCAACAATTCCAATAACCATAAAGGAAGATTCGAAAGGCAAAGGGATTGCTTCTGACTTCTCGACTCCAATCCAGCTTCCAAAAGACCCTAAGGGCAACCTGAAGTTAAAACTGAAGCCTTGATTGACCCTCGTCCCTTCAGCTCTTTCTTTTCTTTTTATTTGGTGCATTTGCAAGCAAGTTGTACTTTGTAAGAACTTTAAATCAATGAAGATATCAACTTGTTCCTTTTATGCGTTTGAGACTTATTATTATTATTATTATTATTATTATTATTATTATTATTATTATTATTATTATATTTGTTTTTATCACCTCTGATGCTTATTATATAAGACAATGACATACGCCTAAATTTATCCTCTGCATAAATGATAATTCTTTTTTGATGAATTCCAGTCAACCAAATCTATAAAAACCATCTTGTAATTGAAAAGTCTATATGTCACAATAGAACGATAACCCATTTCACTTTTCATATCAGTTAATAATTCTAATGAAGTAATCAGGCATGATCCAGACAACAAATATGTTTAATATACTTGCAAATGCTTTAAGTGATGCTCATGAACTTCTATCTATTCATCACTATTTTGGGAGTCTTCAAGATATGTGATTTAGAATGGCAAAATTGTGCCTAAATCCACGTTAGATACAGGTTGATCCAAGAATAGATTGTCCGAGGATCAGACATAATTAAGATTCTAACCAATATTTAATAAAATATCAATTTATACAAGGCATGTGGTCCGAGGAACCAGACATGACCAAATTTCAGTTTGATACTTAGAAAAAAGAATTGAAGTGTTAATTTTCCCAAAGTAGATGATCCGATGACCAGACATAACTAAGGTTCTGTTCAACACTTAATAGAATATCAATTTATATAATGCATGTGGTCCGAGGAGCCAGGTATGACCAAGTTTCAGTTTGATATTTAGAATAATGAACTGAAGTGTTAGTTTCCCAAAGTTAATGATCCGAGGACCAGACATAACTAAGGTTCTGTTCAACACTTAATAAAATATCAATTTATACAAGGCATGTGGTCCGAGGAGCCAAGCATGACCAACTTCTATCCTCTGACAAGCATATGATAAAGATCATATGCTTGTCAATTTTTTTTTTTTCTTATATATGTATTCCAAAATATCATTAGTCATCACCATCATGAACAGTACCAAGTACCAACTGTTGAAGATGGTAGTAGTCTTAGACCTCTGAGGAAGAAGAAGCAGAGGTTGAAGATAAAGGACAATCAAAGCGACAATGTTTTGCCATTGCAATAGTAAACGCATCAACGCACCGTTTCATTAAAGGTGGTTGTTGACAAAACGCATCGTTTAGTTAAATGACTGAACTTGAAGTTATGAGTGTGTGAAACGGTGCCGTATTGCTAAGTTCAAAGAGTCGTTGGCAAGGCGCGAAATTCAGTTAGAGTTGCTGAACTGTAATCCCTGATTTTCTGGGTTTAGATCCGCATAATGTGTACTATAAAAACAGAGCATGAAGCTCATTTGTAATTATGCAAGAGATATCAGTTTGTTAATACAAATTTACTCTCTCAATTCTCTCTCTTTCTTTCCCTCACTTTCTCGAACTTTCTCTCTTCAAGATTTTTTATTACAATCTTTCTTCAACTGTTGCTGATATTTGTTTCTCATTCTTGCTTCATCAATACATTATTGTTATTAAGAATTTCTTCACCAACCCTCAAACATTTTTCTTTAAGAGTGGGTACATGACCCTTACAATTAGCAACAGGATTTAGGGATTTGGCATTAAATCAGATTAATTAATGTCCACACATAATTATAGGTTACAAAAATCACATAATAAGGCATTCACCATTTGAAATTTCAGACTATTGTACTTAGTTTTAGAGAATTTCAACC
Source organism: Castanea sativa (assembly GCF_040712315.1). Classification (NCBI taxonomy): domain Eukaryota; kingdom Viridiplantae; phylum Streptophyta; class Magnoliopsida; order Fagales; family Fagaceae; genus Castanea; species Castanea sativa. The sequence goes on along the minus strand of NC_134016.1, from coordinate 32,684,398 downwards.
TGAAGGTAATATTTCTTGCCATGCTCCAAAGTTGAAAAAGATCTCTATTCCCTTAGAAAAACTTCTTGTTTCCATAAATTTTCAGTTTCATGTAATTCATCTACCTGTGCTGTGGGCTAAACTAAGATGTGGCAGCAGCCCATCAAGTTTCACGTAATTCATTCGTTTCCACACTTTTTTCTTTGGTAGGAAAGGAAACTTCATCGACTAAACAACAGAAACAGAAGAGCAAACATGCTCATACAAGGTCCCAGCAGAGTCTAGCCTAAGCAACAAAAAGAAATCTGCTAGGGGGAATAAAAAATAACAAAATCTCGAGAAAGTAAAGTTCCTCTTTTAACAAGCGCATCAATACACTTGTTAGCTTCTCTAAAGCAATGTGAGATTTTGAACCTCGGAATTTTCTTGTGACAATAACATCATTGCGGTTCAAGTTCCCATCAGCTTTCATCAGCAGGTCCACTACAAGCTTAGCATCCAACATCCAACTCTATTTCCAGAGCTGGGAGATTTAATTCAATTTACATATTTATTCCATCACGCAGTGCCCAAAGTTCTTCATTTTCACACTCGATGACCAATTCGTTCAAATACATCCTCAAACTACTATCCATGATGAGGCTGCACACACCCATCAAGGTCTTTCACACTTGATAACAAGATATTTTATGGATTTAATCATTCAAATAAATCAGCAAACTAGAATGGTAGATAGAATCCAACTTCTGTTTAAAGTAGTGGAGTATAAAATGGTTTACTTCTTTACTTATATTTGAATCATAATTATATATTATTATTAAAGTCTAGTATGTGTAAACTAAAAATAAAAAATAAAATAAAAAAAAAGTAGCATTTTTTGATAAAAAGAAGAATTTTTAATTTATAAATTTAGTTCTGTTCCCTCTTTATAAGATGTCCTTGATCTATTTATATAGACTAAATTGTTACAAAAATTCACAAATGGGGACAGTGCCCTATTATAGGTTATCCATATAATTAGTTTACTATTATTATCTCAATATCTCATAAAAGTGAAATGAAAAAAAGTTACAATCTAAGTCAAATTTAAAAATTAAAAAAAAAAATTAAAAAAACCATCTGCTACAAGATAAGAGTTTTAGTTAACATGTCAATTATTCAACCAGAATGTATTTAACAGTTTATCTGCACAATCTGGTATCACACCCCTTACAAATTTATGAATAAGGATTGTTTATGTGAATTTAATTTGTTTGCTTCATGATCAGGAAAGGCCAGAGACACAACACGAGCAATTTCATCATCATCCCACTTTTGGTCCCCAAATTGTGTTACGATGATTACTCCATTGGCAGTGTAGAAGTACTTTACAGGAACATTCAAGATAAGCACGACAAGATTTTGAACTCTCAAACATTCTTAAAGAGGGCTTAATTGAAAGATCTTCAATAACACTAACACAAAAGATCCAAATTAAAGATTTGTTTAGTTGGGGTGAAAACAGGGGGATGGAAAATAGGAAGAGAAAAATAGGGTGGAAAACAGGGGAGAAAGTTTTCTCCCCTAGGCCCACTTTTTTAATCCTCCCAAATCGGGAGGAAAATGTGGAGAGAAAAGTGCTATGAAAGCACTTTTACACAAATACCCTCACCTACCCCTCATTCATGACCTAATGACTTTCTATTCTCATCCTTATCACTTTTGCCTCTTCTCATCCTTACCTTCACAGCACACCAACGTTCAGGTTCTCTTCTCTTTTTTTTTTTTTCTTTTTTTCTTTTTCAATGTGGCCTGATCAAGTTGATACATTCTATTGTTTCTTGTCCTCATTATACATTCTATACGTACACTATTGTAATTTTTACATTATAATAATATAAATTTATATGTATAATGTGATAAATTTTATATTATTTAATGAGTATAAATAAATCTATTTCTTACATATTATGTGTAAGGACACAATTCGAGCCTGGACCCACAATTAGAAGGGGATGGGCCTAAGAGGTCTTTTTACAATGAAATTTGTAGAGAGAGTGGGTTTGAAATCTAGGTTCTAATGATGTTTAGGTAACAAAGAATGATGGGCTTGATCACAGTGGCACACATGAAGAACTGTTTATATGAATACGAAAGAAATCTTCTTCTCGAACATAAGCCGAGGATAACTTATATTACTGCTTCCCAAGATAGATTACAAGTATGGATCGTGAGGTCTACCGTGTCCTTTTCTTTCTCCCCCTTTGCTTAAGGTCCCCTCTTTCTTTTATACTCCCTCATTTCCTTCCTCTTCATCCTCCATGTCACGGTTAGATTGCTCGTTTAGATACTTGTCTCATCCACCTCCCCTAAAGTCTGTGGAGATAGGAGCCAAGTTCCACCATGATGCTCCGGTCTCACTTCCCCATTAATGCGACCAGAATATCAGTTTCAGAGCATTCAATGCGGGGGCGGTGGTAACAGCTTTATCTTAGATATTCCACCGCCCTTCTTCTTATCCTCCACGTGTACCGTGTCTACCCTAACCTATAGGAATTTCTAGAACATAGCATGTGGATATTAACCAACCCTTCTCCTACCTCGGCTTCACATAGCCGAGGACACAATCTTCCTTGGACATATTTATTCAGACATTATCTCTTCTTTACCTAGTATTTTCTTATGAGTTAACATTCATACACTCTCAGACTATTTAGTGTCCTCGAACTGGGCTTCTAGCCCGAAGAATACTCGTGGGTCACCCCACATATATTCCGGGCCCAATGACCCTACAATAGCCACTCAAAATTCTCATTTCGTTACTTCGGGAGGAAAGGAGGATCTCGACACCTATCACTGTTTAGCTTGTGTACACCATACATCTTCGCTGACAGGGATGATGACTCTTGAACTACCCCTAGCACATTCCTGACGTATCGGTATGCGAAGCGTCCTCAAATTAAATTCTGATGTCTTTCTGTCCCCCACACCTAGCAACATGATGCGTATCCAACAGTTGAGGATGACATAGAGACATAGGTGGGAAGTTTCATGCCATTACGATTTCCACTGGTATAAAAACCAACAATTCAAACCATTTCACACATTACAACACTCATTCAGCGTCTCTGCCAATTTTTTGCAATCTACACACGCCCTTACATTTTACCAAGAACTAGGCCGAGGTGACTCTGTCATTCTTAAAGTTAGTTTCCCAAACTCCATCTTTCATTATTTCTCTTTTTCTCTCTCCGGTGTTTACTTTTCCTCAGCTCATATAATTTCTTATTCCTTCCCTCATGCCCATACCTCGCTCTTAAACATGGGCAGATTTGCATCGCTAGTAGATTCAAACGAAAAAATAGAACAATTTAAGGCTAGGTACAGAATTCCACCAACGGTATCTATCAAATACTGTTCGGAAGGGGAGTGGTATGAGAAAAAGGAAATGGGAGAGGTAGTAATCCCAATGATAGCATTCATAGAAGGAGGGATGAAAATCCCAATGGGGGCCGTTACCAGGGATTATCTTAGGGCATTTAGATTAGCCCCTACCCAATGCGCCCCAAACATGTTTAGGATTCTGGGTTCCATAGATGCCTTGAATGAAAAGATGAACCTAGGACTCACCCATCACGATGTGAACTGGGTATAACCTTCATTACTTAAAGAAACAAGGTGGATATTATCTAAAATCTAGATATCCAGAGGTTAGGTTAATTCAATGCCTCCCCAAATCCAACAAGGGTCTGAAAAATGACTTCCTAATCATATCAGGGGATTGGCACGACGGCCTTCCCTATCCGACAAGGGAGGGGACACCAGGTGAAATTCTGGATCCGGTTGAACTATTCAGAACCATTCTTTTTAAACCTATATTTATATAAAACGTTTATTTATTCTATTTTTTTTTCTTCTCAACAATTTCGCAGACCCACATGCAGCGGATCGCCATCCTCATCTTGTCGATTTCACAAGATTAGACAGAATACTGCAGGCTGAAGTTTTTGTACACTCAGACGGCCAACTCCGAGCGGCTCATTTAATCCTCGGCTACGATCCCATCTCCAAAGCTTTCCAAGCGCCGAAGTGCGTGATTAGAGCCAAGGACCCGCGTCTACACCGGATAAGCATTGTCGTCGAAGGTTTTCTGCTACCTAAGGGAACTCCCATTCCTCAAGGCACATTTATCACACATCCCGAACAACCCCCTCAACCCATACCAGACAGTATTCCTTTAGTCCCTCTTCCAACTCAACACACATCTGGCGAAGCAACCTCTTCTCAACCTAGTATAAAGGAAGAAGAAGAGATTGTTGAAGTATCTGATTCTGAGGACGAGTTCGAGGTTTTTAATCAACCTCATTCCCCTGAAGATCAAGTTGTTGTCCTCGGCGCATCCTCCTCAGTCCTACCAAGCACCACCCAACAACCTGATATCATGGGCATCCAACGCAAGCCAAAGCCAAGTCTTAAAGATGTACTGGAAGCTTAAGTGGGGACCCAAGAGCTTCCTAAGGTACCTCAACCCAAAGTCAAAGATAAAGGCGTTGAGAAAGTCCTTGAATCCAAGATCCCTCCTCCTCCTCCTCCTTCTACCCAATCTCAACGCACTAACCAAGCTGACCATAAAAGAAAAAGGGATCAGCTGAAAGGAAAAGACGCGATTGAAGGAGGGAAAGACTCTCTTCCCAAGGAACTTAAGCCCGAAAAAGGGGGAAAGCTACCCTGCATAGTGCAGACGAGGTCAGATAGACGGACCGAGTCCCATGCAGCCGTACATGCCCCAATCTGGGCTCTCGAGATGACCGTGGACGACCACGCGGTCACTACTGACGTAACCATTAGGAACTCTGATGCAAGGACAGCTGCCTGTGTAGCAGATGCACTGGAGCAAGCCTTACTATTACCCGAGGACATGGGTGAGCTCAGAAGAATGAGAGATCAGAATGTCTTCATAACCTTGAAGAAGGAACTTGCTATGGTAAGGATCTCATCCAAGTCTCGTTTACCTCCATTTTCATTACACTTGAAAAGTTTTAACTTTGTTTTATAACTTTGTTGTCTTCTACGCATAGGCTGTTCAGTCTGCTCACAGGGCAGAGGAGATTGTTATTAGCACGTACAAGTCCCTCAAGGCTAAAGAATTAAGACGTGACAACACCCAAAGGATCCTTGACCTACAGAAGAAGAAACTAAAAGAGATCTCAGATAATCTGACCAAAGCAGAGAGTGAGAAGTCCATTTTGGATGCTGCTCTAAAAACAACCGAAAAGCAGGCCGAGGACCAAAGACTACAGCTTAGGCAAGCCGACGAGAACTTTGCTGCTGCAAAAAAGCTGATTGAAGGTCTTAAGAATGATTTGAAGGAGTCGGAGAGGGCAAAGGAGGAGGCCATCAAGGCTAAAGAAGAGGCCATCCAAGCAAAAGAGGAGGCTGAGAAGGCAAAGGACCGAGCTGAACAAGAAGGTTATGAGGTCGACGTGACAGAGACCACAGAAACTTTCAAGTCTCAAGTCCCTGAGGTATGTAGGCATTACTGCCTCCAAGTATAGAATGAGGCACTTTCCCGAGCTGGGGTTGACGCTTCTTCCAACCTTTGGAAGGCAAAGAATGTCTACTTCCCCCCAGCCATTTGAGCCTCTGTCCCTCCCCAAATCAAGGATCGTGCTGACATGCAAGGAGCAGAGGACAAACAAAGTGAGGTAGCTGAAGATCCTGTCTCCACTGAAAATCAATCTTCCAAGCATGCTGAACTAACAGAAGGGGCGGCATCTAAGGATACACAGCCTCCCAATGACCCCAAGGAATTTTCCAAGGACAAACAGAGTGACCAGACAATGGAGCTTGTCCTAGCTACAATTCCAATAACCTTGAGGGAAGATCCGAAAGACAAAGGGATAGCTACTGACTCCTCGGTCCAACCTCAGCTTCCAAAAGATCCCAAAGGCCCCTTAAAGATAAAGCTAAACCCATGATAGCTCTCTCCTTTCCTGTTCTCCTTTTTACCTTTATCCTTTGTAATTTTGACGACTTGCAAGTAATTGTACTTCCAAACAAATTTCGAATCAATGAAAAAAGCAAGTTTATTTCTTTTATTTGATGCTTGTTTGGTTATCTTGTTCATGGTTCCTGATGTTTGTTTACCACACTTAGAACAATAGGCTGTTTACTTTCATAATTTAACTAACAATTCTAAGGAAGCAATCTGGAATGATTTAGGAAATATGTTCAATATACTTGCAAATGCATTAAGTGATGTTCATGGGCTTCTATCCATTTATCGCTATATCTGGGAGTCTCCAAGTTTTGCAAGTAGAAGCGCAAACTTTGGCCTGGATTCAAGTTTAAACATAAACAGGCTGATGATCAATCACAATTAAATTTTAACCAATGCCCAATAGAATATCAACATATATGAGGTGCACAGCTAACAAGAAGTGTTAATTTCCCTAAAGTTGATGATCCAAGGACCAGACATGACCAAGGTTTTTGTCCAACATTTAGTAAAATATCAATTTACACGAAGTGTGTAGTCCGAGGAGCTAGGCATGACCAAGTTTCAGTTTAATACTTAGAAAAATGAACAGAAGTGTTAATTTCCCCAAAGTAGATGATCTGAAGATCAGACATAACCAAGGTTCTGTTCAACACTTAATAAAATATCAATTTAAACGAGGTATGTGGTCTGAGAATCCAGGCATAACCAAGTTTTAGTTTAATACGTAGAAAAATATCAATTTAGACGAGGTATGTGGTCCGAGGGGCCAGGCATAACCAAGTTTCAATTTGATACGTAGAAAAATGAACTGAAGTGTTGATTTCCCCAAAGTAGATGATCCGAGGACCAGACATAACCAAGGTTCTGTTCAACACTTAAAAAAATATGAATTTAGATGAGGTATGTGGTCTGAGGAGCCAGGCATAACCAAGTTTCAGTTTGATACGTAGAAAAATATCAGTTTAGACGAGGTATGTGATCCGAGGAGCCAGGCATAACCAAGTTTCAGTTTGATACGTAGAAAAATGAATTGAAGTGTTAATTTTCCCAAAGTAGATGATCTGAGGACTAGACATAACTAAGGTTCTGTTCAACACTTAGTAAAATATCAATTTAAACGAGGTATGTGGTTTAAGGATCCAGACATGACCAAACTTCAGTTTGATACTTAGAAAAATGAACTGAAGTGTTAATTTCCCTAAAGTAGATGATTCGAGGATCAGACATAACCAAGGTTCTGTTCAACACTTACTAAAATATCAATTTAAACGAGGTATATGGTCCGAGGAGCCAGGCATAACCAAGTTTCAGTTTGATACTTAGAAGAAATGACGATAATCAATGCAATACAATGTCAATGGAAATAAAAAATGGCAGAAGTTCCTTTCATTTAATAATAATACCTTCGTATGTTATTTACATTCCATGGGCGTTGTACAACATATTCATCTAGATCCTCAAGATTATAAGCCCCTATGCCCGCGATTGAGGTAATACGACAAGGTCCTTCCCAGTTAGGCCCCAATTTTCCCCATGCTGGGTTATTTGTAGTACCCAAAACTTTTCTCAATACCAAGTCTCCAGGTGCAAGTGGCCGTAGTTTTACATGAGAATCATACCCCTGTTTGAGCTTGTGTTGATAATAAGATAGCTGAACCATGGCATTCTCTCGCCGTTCTTCAACTAGGTCTAGGCTTTTTTCTAGTAAATTATCATTCCCGCTTGGAGTAAAAGAGCTTGTCCTTAGTGTTGGAAACCCAGTTTCTAGAGGTATTACAGCCTCGGCCCCATAAGTCATAGAAAAAGGTGTCTCTCCAATGGATCTTCGAAGTGTAGTTCGATACGTCCACAAAACATGTGGTAATTCTTCCACCCATCTTCCCTTAGCATCATCTAGCCTTTTCTTGAGACCATTGACTATCACTTTATTGACTGCTTCGGCCTGTCCATTCCCTTGAGGATAAGCTGGAGTAGAATATTTGTTCGTGATGCCTAGATCACAACAGTATCTTCTAAAGGCCTTACTATCAAATTATAGACCGTTATCTAAAGTGAGAGTATGAGGGATTCCAAACCTTGTGACAATGTTCTTCCATACAAACTTCTTCGCTTCCACGTCTCTGATATTTGATAATGGCTCAACTTCAACCCATTTGGTGAAATAATTCGTTCCAACGAGTAGCCACCTCCTATTCCCTGCTGCCTTTGGGAAATGCCCAACAATGTCCAAGCTCCATTGAGCAAAAGGCCAAGACTAGACAGAGGATTAAGAACACCCCCTGGTTGATGTATGTTAGGATATTGGTCACATTTCTTCACATAATCCTATGCTTCTCTCTACATATTGGGACACCAATATCCCTGAGTAAGAGCTCTATAAGCTAAAGACCTTCCTCCAGTGTGGCTTCCGAAAATTCCTTCATGCAACTCTTCTAAAAGTAACTTCGTTGCTTTTGGGTGTATACATAGCAAATATGGTCCTGAAAAAGAGCGCTTATATAATTTCTGGTCCTCGGACAGCCAGAACCGAGGTGCTTTCATGCATACCTTATCTGCCTCGGACCTTTCTTTGGGCAAGATATCATCTTTGAGGAATGTCACTATTGGATCCATCCAACTAGGCCCCACCCTAATTTGATGAATTCGGATGGCGTCACTACTCATCCCAGTGGGTTTTCATAGATCTTCAACAAGGATGACCCAAGGTAGGCTTTGCGCCAAAGATGTCGCGAGTGTGGCTAAAGAGTCAGCATAGGTATTCCCACACTTGGATATATGTAATAAGAAAAAAGACTCAAATTTGGATTGTATATACCTGACCTGAGTTAGGTATCCTTGCATTCTTGGATCTCTTGCCTCTAACTTCCCTTCCACTTGGCCTACTACCAATTGTGAATCCGAAAACATTTGCACCACTTTTCCCCCATTCTATGAACCATGTTCATTCCGACAAGTAGAGCTTCATATTCTGCCTCATTATTGGTGGCCGAGAACCCCAATCTCAGGGATTTCTCAAAAATAATTCCATCAGGGGACACCAAAACTAGCCCCACACTAGATCTTCTTTGATTTGCTACTTCATCAACATACACTTTCCATAACGAAGGTTCTTTGCACGAGATCATGCCAACTGATTTTTCATCCATGCTTGATCCCTTAACATACTCTTCTAACTAGGGTTCAGCAAACTCCGCCACCAGATTCGCAATGACTTGTCCCTTTATAGAGGTGCGAGGCATATATTTGATATCAAAAGCCCCTAGGATAGTACCCCACTTGGCAATCCTTCCCGTGTAGTCTGCACTCTGAAGTATAGACTTAAGAGGGAGTTGAGTTAGGACAATAACTGTATGAGACTGGAAGTAGTGGGGAAGCCTGTGCGTAGCGTGCACCACTGTCAGGATGGCTTTTTCCAAAGATAAATAATGCACATCGGCCTCATGCAAAGACTTGCTCAAGTAATAAACTGGCCTCTGTACATTATTATTGTCCCGTTTAAGAACCAGCCTAACTGCATGATTAGCCACCGCAATATATGCGAACAAAACCTCATCAATCTCTGGTCGAGACATAATGGGTGGTCGTGAGAGATACTCCTTAAGCTGTTGAAAAGCCAAAACACACTCTTCGGTCCATTCAAATCCCTTTCACTTATTCAACAACTAAAAGAAGGCCTACACCTGTCCTCGGACCGAGAAATAAACCGGTTAAGGGCAAATGTCATCCCTGTCAACCTCTAAACTTCCTTGGGATTCCGAAGTGGGTGTAAATTGTTAATTGCCTTGACCTGAGCTGGGTTAACCTCGATCCCCCGGTGAGTCACCATGTAACCTAAAACTTTACCTGATCCAACACCAAAAGAACATTTAGAGGCATTAAGTCGTAACTTGTACCTCCTTAGCGTCTGAAAAGTATCATTAAGATCTTCCTTATGTGTGGAAATTGCTTTGCTTTTCACCACCATTTCGTCCACATATACTTCGATAGTCTTTCCCAGCTGTGGCCCAAACATCCTTGTCATCATCCTTTGATAAGTAGCCCCAGCGTTCTTCAAACCAAAAGGCATTACCTTATAATGTTAATTACCCGTAGAAGTCACAAATGCAGTCCTCTCTTGGTCCTCCAAAGTTAAAGGTATTTGATGATAACCTTGGAAAGTATCCAAAAAACTCATCCGAGGATGCCCAACAGTAGCATCCACCAATTGATCTATCCGAGGCATTGGGAAAGAATCTTTAGGACAAGCTTTGTTTAAATCTGTGAAGTCCACGCATACTCTCCACTTCCCTTTTTTTTCTTTTTTACTACTACTGTATGAGCTAACCATTCAGGATAAAATACTTCTTTGATATCACCCGTCTTTTTAAGTTTAAGCACCTCTTCTTTGACAGCCTCGAAATACACTTTAAAGGAGCACCGAGGTGGTTGCCTCTTCGGTACTACAGCTGGATTGACATTCAAATGATGAAAAATGAAACTCGGATCAACCCTAGGGGCTTCGTAAGCATTCCATGCAAATACATCCACATTTTTCTTCATAAACATAACCAGCTCCGCTTTCTCATCATGTGGCAATTGAACTCCCACCTGAAAGACTTTCTCAGGGTCGTCGTCTATAAGAACCTTCTCTAGTTCCTCACATACAGGTTCTTCTACCGATGGTACCCTATTTATGGCCAAAGACTTTGATTGCTATGACCTTCCGTTAGCCGAGGCCGAGGACTCCAGCTCAGGTTGATGCAGAATTGCAGCCATCATGCACTGTTAAGCCACAAATTGACTTCCAAGCAGTTCCTCTACCTGATCCCCAGATGGAAATTTGATCTTGACATGCAAGCTTGAGGAAACGGCACCTAGAGCATGCAACCAAGGTCTTGCCACAATGGCCGTGTAGGGAGAATTAGCGTCTACCACAGTGAAATCCACGTTTACCACTTCTGAGCCTGGTTGCACAGGCAACCTAATTTGCCCCTTTGGTACGACAATTTTTCCCTCAAAACTTTTTAAGGGTGAATCATAAGCTGTAAGATCTCCAAGCTTTAAGTTTAACCCTTTAAACAGGTCAAGGTACATGATATCTACACCACTACCCTGATCAACCATCACCCTCCTCACATCGTAGTCCCCTATCCTCATGGTAACAACCAAAGCATCATCATGTGGTTGGATAGTCCCGATCTTGTCCTCTTCTAAGAAACCTAAAACTAGTAGGATATTCGTTTTAATCCTCTTCAACTGATCCCTAGATTCCTCGGCCAGTGTCCGAGCCACAGACATCACCCTAAAAGGATGTGAACCAGTTCTTCCAAGTGCAGCAAAAATAACATTAATCGTACCCAGAGGAGGCCTTGATGAAGTGCTACTCTGGTTCGCCGCTCCTGAGTGGTTTCCTAGCCCATTAGGCCGATACAAGAATTGCTTTAACCTTTCCTCTTTAACCAATTACTCCAAATGGTTCCACAGAGTCTGACAATCCTCAGTGGTATGACCCCTCTCCTGGTGTTAATGACAATGGAGGTTTTGGTTGTGTCTCAAGGGGTCCCTTGCCATCTTATTAGGCCACTTGAAGTATGACTCATGCCTGATTTTCTCTAACAGTTGTTGCACTGGTTCCTTAAAAACGGTGTTGACCACCTGTGGGGCGGTAGGACCAGCTTGCCTGGAAAAATCTCTCCCAAGCCTGTTATTGTTGTATCTGTCCGACCTGAAATCCCTCCTCTCTTGAGGGATAACCTTCGCCTTTCCCTTTCCTTGCTGCTGATCTTCCTCAACCCTTTTGTATTCATCGATGCGATCCATGAGCCAACGCACGCTTCTGACAGGTTTTTTGGTCAAAGATTTCCTCAAGTCGTGCTCCGTAGGTAGGCCGACCTTGAAGGTCCTTATCGCCACATCATCAAGTCCCCGTTAATCTCATTGAACATCTCCCAGTACCTGTCTGAATATGTTCTCAAGGTTTCTCCTTCTCTCATGGCCATGGACAATAATGAATCCAAAGGCCAAGGAACCCTACTGCATGTGATGAAACGAGAGCCAAATACCCTAGTAAGTTCCTTGAAAGAATTGATAGAGCCTGCCCTCAAGCCATCAAACCACCTCATCGCCATAGGTCCTAGGCTGGAGGGGAAGATCTTACATATCAAAGTTTCATTCTTAGAATGTACCGCCATCCTTTGACTGAAATGACTCACATGCTCCACAGGATCTGTTCGGCCATTATAAATGGTAAAGGCTGGTTGTGTGAAGTGTCGAGGGAGCCTCCCTTCTTCTAACTTGCGCGTGAAGGGTGACCTGGAGATTTGATGTAATGCCCTACCCATAGCATCGTTTCCCAGGCCCCTGGAAGAAGAATTTTTACCCTTCCGCCTATGCAGGTTGCCATCCTCGTAAAAGAAAGATTCATCCGGGGGAGTCCTTGACCTCGACCTGTAATTGTCATCCCTAGAGCCCTCAGAGAAGGGATCAGAGAAAGAAGGAGTTCGCCTTCGCCTTTCGCGACGCAACTTCCTTTTCAGGTTGTCAATTTCCTTCTGCATGGCTTTTGTATTTTCCTCATGAGGAACTCTGTTTCCCCCTCGTGAATGACTCCTACTCCTGCTGGTGCGTGTTGTGTGTACACTCCCTTCTCGGTCTTTTTCGTGCTCAAGATGCAAGGAGTGATCCTCATGCTAAGACCCCACAAACTCCATATGGTGTGCACCTGAGCCTACCATAATGCCAAACCTCCTAAAACACAATAATTTCCACAGACGGCGCCAATTGTAAGGACATAATTCGAGCCCGGACCCACAATTAGAAGGGGATGGGCCTGAGAGGCCTTTTTACAATGAAATTTATAGAGAGAGTGGGCTTGAAATCTAGGTTCTAATGATATTTAAGTAACAAAGAATGATGGGCTTTGATCACAGTGGCACACATGAAGAACTGTTTATATGAATACGAAAGAAATCTTCTCCTCGGACATAAGCCGAGGATAACTTATATTACTGCTTCCCAAGATAGATTACAATTATGGATCGTGAGGTCTACCGTGTCCTTTTCTTTCTCCCCCTTTGCTTAAGGTCCCCTCTTTCTTTTATACTCCCTCCTTTCCTTCCTCTTCATCTTCCATGTCACGGTTAGATTATTCGTTTAGATACTTATCCCATCCACCTTCCCTGAAGTTTGTGGAGCTAGGAGCCAAGTTCCACCATGATGCTCAGGTCTCACTTCCCCATTAATGAGGCCAGAATATCAGTTGCAGAGCATACAATGCAGGGGCGATGGTAACAGCTTTATCTGAGATATTCCACTGCCTTTCTTCTTATCCTCCACATGTACTGTGTCTACCCTAACCTATAGAAATTTCTAAAACATAGCCTGTGGATATTAACCAACCCTTCTCCTACCTCGGCTTCACATAGCCGATGACACAATCTTCCTTGGACATATTTATTCAGACATTATCTCTTATTTACCTAGTATTTTCTTATGAGTTAACATTCATACACCCTCAGACCATTTAGTGTCCTCGGACTAGGCTTCTAGCCCGAAGAATACTCTTGGGCCACCCCACATATATTCCTGGGCCCAATGACCCTACATTATGTAACAATGGTATAATAGTCAATTTATATATTACATTTTCCATTCTTCTCTTTTTCTCTCCTACCAAACAAAAGAGTTTTTCACCCTCTCACTTTTCCACCCCTCCAACCAAACACACAAGAGGGAAAACCAAATATTTTCTATCCTCCTACAATTTTCCATCCTCTCACTTTTCCACTCCTCCAACCAAACGGACCCTAAGAGAGTGTGGGAGTAAAACACCATCATATTCATTGTTCATTTGTCACTTACATTTGGGATTGGTATTACCTAAATTCGGGGCAGTGAGGCTTAAAAAAAAAAAAAAAATCCATGGCATTTTACCACAATATTGTGTTAGGGAAACATGATCCCAGTGATGCAATTTGAGAATTGCAATTAACTAATAGTGAGTGTACAACTAAATAGTGTGTGTATTTTAATGATAACAATAAATGCCACACTTTTAAAAGAAAACAACGGGCTTTACTATTGTTTTTGAAAAGGACTTTGTAATACAATGTGGAGACTCCATCTAGCATTTGACAAATTATAGCACTTGTCTATATATATACATATGCTTGCGGCGAGGTAACATTAGGAAGATTTGTGAATTTTGGGTTTAAAACTTTTTAGTTGAAGGATTATGGTCAAAACAGAAAATATTTTATTTTGCCGTTGAAAGAGAAGGGAAAAAAAATGGAATATACATAAAAGTTTGTGATCAGTGCACATGAGTAGTATCGTGAACAGTATCACAGAAAGAAATTAGATTAAGGGAGAAAAAAATAGCACTAACACTCTATTTGGCTCACCGGAACATGTAATCTGGAAAATTACTCATTTTATGGAAATATTTTTCAAAAAAATCATCCATTTTCATGTGTTTTGTTGTAACCTTGAAAATGAGCTAAAAAACATTTGCGGTGTGAATTTTATTTGAGGTAATTTGTTGAGTATGTGACATTTTCGGTCAACTTGCATTTTTTGTAATACCAAACATAGGAAAACGCAAGATACATTTTCTATCGTAGCAAACACAACATAAGTCCAACAAACCTTAATACCCAAAACTGTTATGTTGTTGACAATTGTGTTGTCTATTATAATTATGCAATTTTGTATAATAAACAATTTATAATGTTAATGTAACTATTAAACTAAAATACATAAAACGTTGACTAAGTATATTCCTTATACTTTTTGACCTAGAAATGAGAATTTTTCCCCTAATCGAAGTAAGAACTTGGGTGCTGATGTGGTTCAACTAGAGTACAGTAACAATAAATACTACACTTCAGTTTTTAGATATAACTAGTCGCAGACCTGTGACTAAATATAACTATTGATTCTGAAAAAAAAAATAATTGAAATTAATCTAAATAAATAATTAATCAACCAAATATATAGCTTTTAATAAGAAACAAAAAATCACATAAACCTAAATAAAAAATATTTAAGGTGATGAATTAAGATTGACCTACTGATATGCAAATATCAAAAACCCCAAGACTTAAAACTTCAAAATTTATAGAATCCCCAAATTCTACTTCAGAACCAAACCAAATTCAACAAATTTTTATAAAACATACCAAATAAAAATTTATTGTTCCCTAGGCTGGAAGACATGGGTTACATTTTTTATTTTTCTAAAAAAAAATAGAGATGTTTTATCTGCCATGTACAATATAAAAAAAATAATTAGTTGAAATTTCAACTCAAAAACCAAACCCACGATTATCAACGTGAGTCTCTTTTTTTTCAACGTTAGTCTTTTTTTTTTTTTTGAATCCTATCATAATTTTTGTTTTTATATAGATTATCAACGTTTGAATTTGAGTTTAAGTTGGACTTGTTAGAGAGATAGAGTTTCACTCCTTGTTAAGTTTTGATTAAACAAAAATAATTTTATTTTAAAAAAATGATAATGATGAGTTTGAGTTTAAGTTGGATTTATTAGAGAGATAGAGTTTCACTCCTAGTTAAATTTAAATAGAAAATAATATTTTTATTTAAATAAAATGATAATTTTATTTAAATACTGTGCTAACGTGGAAAATTATGAGAGCTTCAAAGGTTTTGGTTTTATATATATAGAGAGACTAGTCGTAGACCCGCGTGATGCGCGGGAAAATATGACATGACTATTTTTTATTGAATAATTATTGAATTAATATATTATATTGTATATTTTTAAAAATTCAATATGTGTTATTTGAAACTATGTTTTAAATTAGAAGTATTTTGTAATCAGGTATTATATGTATGAAAACACAATGCAATAATTTTTTTTTTTTAATTGATAGTGTGATGAGAACTATTAGACCAAGTTGTAACTATGTATACTTTGTTTATTACTATACAGATGTATGCAATTCAACTCTTATAGATATATTTTTCTCCAAAACATAGATCCACATCTCTTTCTTCCTAATAATTGAAACCAAGTGAAAAAGTATATAAAGATAACTATGCAATAGATCATTATCAATGAATCATATATCACAAAGTGGAAATATAAAAATAAAATAAAATGCAAAAAGAAAAAGTTCCTTAAGTATCTATACATAAAAACATTTATAGCATAATGATGCTCTAAAGTAAATTATATTTTATCTTATTCTCTTTTTGGCATTTTCAGTAAAGATGATCAACTAAGCAAAGTAAAAGCTTACTAAGAAAGTTCAAATTAACTAAAAATTTGATGGTGGAGATGCAAATTATTTGTAATAAAATAACCAAAATAACAAATAACAAATAGATTTGAGAAAAACACATAAGATTTCTAAAAGAAATTTTACCAAACACATGGGATGCAACAATACAAAATTACTACACTTAAAATTTTTTGACTTTTTAGATACTCTACAAATAAAACAACTTTATTCACTTTTTGTCATATTATAGACTATAGAGCAATTACAATTTCACTATAATCTCCCCCCCCCCCCCCTAGAGGTTATTTTATAAGCATTTTGATTGAAATCAAATTATGCTTTTTATTTCTTTTTTATTTTTTGCCCAAAGGAAAGTCAACCTACCAGATAATCCAAATGATTATCATAAGGACCCGCTACCATAGAGCAATTTGGTAAATGTCTGTTATATCAAACATTTGATGATATTTTAGGCTTAGATATCATAGATCTGGCTTCTTAACATAAGCTGAATGTCTCTCCACAATAAGTCTAATAAGGGGATTCTCCACAACATCACCAACCTGAGTCTTGTAACGGCGAACTGATATCTTTTCATTGCTTGTAACAACTACAACCTCATCTTTGTGAGTTAAAAGCTCATTTGCCACAACCATATGCATCTTGTACTTTTTAAGAGCCATATCAGCCTTCTCTGAAAGTATTAGTATATCTATCTCTAGTTGTTTAGTCAAGCAGAGGAAAACTTTCAGTCTCATTTCATTATAAAATAACAAAAAGTCAAGGAACTTATAGCAAAAGGCTTTCTATACAAAATTCCAGTAGAAGGAAAACTAATAGGCCCTCCACTTTCTTCAAGACATAGGGAATTATGAAATATCATACATCCTTTGCTCACCCTTTTGTCTTTCTCAAATTCACATTACCAAAGAAGTATATGAAGCTAAAAACAATGTGAATACATCTCTGTTAAGTGGAAGTCCATTGGTAGGCACATTCAAATTCGTAGCCATGTATATTTTGTTTTGATATAAATTCAAATTTCTATTTAAAAAAAAAACTACATATTAACCCAAACCAAAATTCAACCAAAGCTATAAGAGTGATTTGTGATGGGAAATGTAAAAAAGACAACACAAAAAAATTAAATAAAAAAACCATCAACCTAAATTACAGTTATAAGAAAGAACAAAAATCAAACAAGAGAGAGAGAGAGAGAGAGAGAGAGAGTACTCACAGTTTTTGTGTGGAAAAAATATGGATTGAATGGAATAAATGATATCAAATTCATACAAAATAAGATGGGGGAGAAGAAGAGTTAATAAATAAGAAAGATGAAATGATGAAGAAAGTTTAACGGTAAAGTAAAGAGTAGTAGGGAGATAAAGTGGCAAAGAGAGAGGGGAAAGGTTGGAGGAATAGGAGAGTTTTTTTTTTAGAATAGGGGGATGAAAAGTTTAAATGTTCAATTTTAACTATTACTTGAAATTAGAAAGAAGAAAACGAAAAGTTGAAATCAATATGGATAGCTGAATATAGTTAAACATTTGCATCTAATGAATAGTCAAACATGTACATATATCCACTAAAATGATAACGAATTATTCAATTTTAACAATTACTTGAAATTAAAAATAAAAAAAAAATGAAAAGTTGAAATCAATTTGGGTAGCTGAATAGTCAAATATTTGCATTTAAAATGAATGAATTGTAACATGTTGAATAGTAATGGAGTGCATTAACAGGTTTCTCCATGAACTATATTTAATTATTTTATATAAAATAAAATAGAAAAATCATAAAGGAATTTTTTCTCTTTTAAAAGTATGAATTGGTTGATGAGGTGACTCAACAGGATTATAGTAACATTAAATTCTACGTCTTAATTTTTAAATATATGTATATATAGATATAGATATGGATAATGGCCAGCGTGGGTTCCAATTAGCTCAAGTGGTAAAGTCTCTAATGGTTGAATAAGAGATTTGGGATTCAATCCCTGCCTATACTAAAAACTGATTGGTGTCTTGATCTGTTCATAAAGAGCTATTATTAAGAGTGGACGTCATAGGTTGAAACTCTCTCAAAAAGATAATGGCCAGTGATTCCAATTTACGAACTTGATCATTAAGGACTACAAGCCCATTTTTGAGAGTTTGGATTCATTGGTTGATGTTGGAGGTGGTACTAGGATAGTGGCAAGGATAATTTCTAAAGCATTGCCTCACATGAAGTGTGCGTTTGGCATTGATGAAAGTTGCCAATTTATTTTAGTATTCAACTTATTTTTGCTACTATTTATGGGTCTCACTACATTTTTTGGTACTATTCATGGGTCTAATTATATTATTTCAGCTAATTTTTACCTTTATCTACAGTACTTTCAGCAAAAAGTTTTCAATTTCAGCAAAATAAGCGAATTCCAAACAGACCCAAAATGTACAGTGCTTGACCTCCCACATGTCGTTGCCAACTTGCCAGATGGTGAAAATTTGAAGTATGTTAGTGGGGATATGTTTCAATCTATCACTTCTGCAAATGCCATTTTGATGAATGTGTGTAACATAATATTTTTGCTTTAAAGATCAACGATTTTAGTTTGGAATTAGGTTGTGTTTTTTAAGTTGCATACTTCTATTTGTTTTGATCATTAATATTGGTAGAAACAATTGTCTCTTCTATGTTTGCTTAGATGTTGCTATTAGAATTATGGTTAAAAAATTAAGTTTAGAGGAAAAGATCTTAAGTTCGATCCCTAACTTTACTCTACCTCTCATTTAAAAATATTAAAAATCTAGCATGTCGGGCCACATTTATTAAGGGGAGTTTATACTCACTTGTGATGGGGGTATTAGAATTATGATTAAGTGATTAAAATCATAACTTCTTAACAATTTAATCTTTTGAGAGAATTGGTAATTTAACACGTATATAATAATAATATCCTTTAAAAAAACACTTTAAACATGTCTATAGGTAGGAAATAGATAGATAGATTGATAAAGGTTAACACAAATCTTAAGAATTTTGCCAACTCCCATAAGTGAAAGAAAAAAATATTACAGTGTCACCCTTGCCCCAATTCAAAAGTAAATTGACATTATTTTGGAGTTAGTTGCATTATAAGAAGCTAAAGATATCATATTCTCAATCCTAATTGAGTTGGTTAATAATTTGGCAGTGGATTTTGCATGATTGGAATGATGATGAATGTGTTCAACATACTGAAGAGGTGCAAAGAGGCTATTACAAGCACAAGTAAGAAAGGGAAGATAATTATTATAGATGCGGTGATAAATGAGGAGGATGAACACGATAGTACCAGAGCAAAGCTCCTCTTTGATATACTGATTATGGCTCATGCCAATGGGAAAGAGAGAAACAAAAAGGAATGGGAAAATCTATTCTTTGAGGCTGGCTTTAGCCACTACAAAATCTCATCATCATTTGGCATAAAGTCCCTTATTGAGGTTTATCCTTAACTGATAAACAAGTATTAATTATCTTATGGCTTTAAAAGAATGCAAGAATCCATGAAGGTCAAATAAAAATTTAGGGTAGATTATCAAAATGATCAGGGAAGATGTGAGAATAAAGGGCGGCACTTGCAAGAAAATTAGCAACTCTGTCCTTTTGTATTACTCAATGGAAAATTTCATTTTCAGCTTTAACATAAATGTAAAAGAATCCATTGTCTTAAGATCGTGGGTGTTTCTTGGTTAATGTAATAAGTTTGTTTGTAAAAATTACAAATGGGGGAAGGGGGATTTAAATCCAGGTGTTGGGATTTTTTGTGGTTGGAAACTTGGAATATTTGTAGTGCTAGTGTCTTAATAGGTCGGTGCTTGAACTTGGTTCTTGGTGTAGACGAGTCTAGTACTCTTGCCAATGAGTCATCTGTTGGCTGCTGCTGTTGTATTTTCTCTTAGCAAAATAATATAATGAGTAGTTGAAATTGGATAATAGAGAAAAGTAATATAGATAGCAAGAGTTACTTTCTGTGGCAGAAAAGCGCTTAAAGCAATTATATTTGAGTATGAGGTACTACAATAGCACTGGAGTTTGCATTTGCATCAGACTGGCTAAACTAGTCTTAGCTAATCTAATGTTAAAAATATAGCCAAACACTAACAAAAAGCTCACGCATCAAACAAAGACGATCATCTTAGAAGGTAATTATAACCTACACAACTGGTTCCAAAGCTCAGTGTTCTCACTTAAAGTTGTGTCGGTAGATCAATAACAGACCTGCCCACTTGGTTTCTACCAAATAAGCCAGAGAGTTAGAAACAGGCCTTATAAGCATGTCAAAAGCACATAAGTCATTTAGTAAAGACATGCATAATTAAAGAGCAATGCTATTAATATTACAGGCTGATGAGAAAATTCAAGTGATAGCACCCAATTCAATTCAAACTTGACATTATATATATTCTACTAGACTCCTAAATGTCTGAAAAGAAGACAGCAAGAGAGGAAAACCAAATAAAAGAAAAGAAAAACCTAGCTAATAAATTTTAGTGGAAAAGGATTTGTCACTTTTTAATGATTGCATGGAGACATGTGACAAAGGCATAAATTAGTCCATAAAGGTGTAAAGATAAGCAGATAACTTCTTCATTTTCAGATACAATAATGTCATAATATTTGGCTAGTAGTAGAGTCAAAAAATGTTTGTAAGACTTTGAAACAAGAGTAGCCAAGGCCCCAACATCTGCAGTGACTCTCTTATGAACAGCATATATAACTACCAGCATTCTCCAAATTTTATGTACTTGAGGTCTTCAATCAGCATAGAAAGGTTCCAGGGAACCTTCTTTCTCAAAAGAGGTTCTCCACTCTAGAAATTATCGAAACAAGCTGCAAAAGCCAAGTTATATAGCTGGGCATCTGATCTAGCTGCATGCCATTTGGTTGCATATGGAAGAGCAACAGCCTGCAAGTGCATGACGTAGTTACATAACCAAAACCACCCTCCATCCCTGTTAGTGTCCCTCAATAGTCAGCCACACCTACAGCCCTCCACAACTGGACTCTCTTGCCTAGGTACTTTCCTGTAGTTTCTCTGATCTGCTTGTTGTGCATTAGAGATTTCTGCATACATGCAAAGCAAAGCATTAGCACTTCTTAAGCAGACCGTTTTGTACCCTTAAACATCCATCTAGAGAACATCAAATATTCCTGTTTTTAAAATTTTGGATCATCCATCCATTGAGCCAACCACTGCTTCAAAGAGCAAGGAGAAATGAATTTAGTTCTAAGGCTCAAATCTAATCCAAGCAATACAGCCTGAAGAAGAGTGCACTCTAGGAATAAATGATCCTAGTTTTCCCATTCTTTATTGCTTAAGACGCACTTACTATCACTCACTATGTTTCATTTCACTATTCTGTTTTAACAAGTCCTCATGCCAAAACTTCCACACAAAAATTATTAACCTCAAAGGAAGCTTTAATCCCCCACAGCTGTCTCTAAGAGCTATGACCCTCCATTAAGAATCCCTTACCTGAGTTCCCCCTACTTTTTATAATAGCTTCATTTTGGCTTTAAATCGACCATGTGGTACATTGAGCCATTGAGGCCATCTCAGATTATCAGTAGCTCCTCACCTTGAGATAGGGGCTGATAAAAAATTAAGCATCCACCTCAGGGGAGTATCACTTCCTAATCTAGTCCTGTTTCCAAGACAAAGTGTAACTTTACCTATTAAAAGATGCGGATTTGACTTCCCTAGGGGAGTCCCAAAATATTATATAAAAAATTTAAAATTTTCAAAAATGAATGACAATGATTATCAAAATTTCGCACCATTCCATTGTGAAATTTAATACGTTCAGCTAAAATAACAAACCTGTTATGAGTAATAGGAGCAAAACAGTAATATCATGTACTTTATATATAAATAATATTTTATGTGTTAGGGTTGACTTATCAAACCCTAAAACACTTTCACAGTAAACAACATGGTATCAGAGCCACCAACCCGCCGCTGCCATTAACCCTCCGACCACCACCCACCAATATTGTTGTCGCCGGCAACCATAACCTTACTCGCTAGCTCCAACGACCTTAATAGAGACCTCCAACGATCTCGATTTAGTGGCTGAAGGAGTTGTCCAGTGCCGGTGACCCTCTCTCCGGTCTCGCGACACCAAATCGACATCACCTAACCACAAGAGAGGCAGGGTTTTACTCGCCCTCCTTCGGCGACCCATCCTAGCTTACTCGCCGGTCCTCGTGCCGCCGCTCCTACACCCTAGCGCCGCTGCCAGAGTTTTCAATTAAGGGTTTCAACCATGGTCTGATTTTTTCTTCTCTTCTTCAATACGTTCTCTGATTATTTGTTCAAGCAGCCTTAGGTTGATGTTTAGTGGTGGATTGGGCATTTTTTTTTTGGTGTTGGTATGGATCTGTTGCTGCCTTGTTTTTTTTTTTGGAATAGTTTGGTGTTGATTCTTTGATAGATGAGCTGCTGTTGGCGTGGCTGATTGGTTGAAGTATATTGGTTGTTGGTTGGAGTTTGTTTTAATTCAGTTTACATATTTCTTTAGCGTTAGTTTGTTCTTCAAATTGCTATTATGGAGTCCAAAGACAATGCTCAGCCTCCTAATTATTTCTTATTTCCTGATACGTTGTCAATTACCTCCATTCGTCTAAATGGTAGTAATTATGCTCAATGGGCACAGGAAGTTGAAGTCTTTCTTCTTGGTAGAAAGAAGTTTGATTACGTGATTAAGGAACCTCCTGCACCTACAGACCCTAAATTTGCTGATTGGAGAGCCGAAGATGCACAAATTAGGAGTTGTTTGTGGAATAGCATGGAGTCTAAGATCAATTGTAGTTTGGTTTTCTTACCAACTGCTAAACTTGTTTGGGAACAAGCCAAAGAACTTTACTCTAGTGTTAACAATTTGAAGCGGATTATGATCTTCATCAAAATTATTTCTCCTTGAGTTTGAGTGATATGTCTTTGGAAGACTATTATAACAACTTTAAGGGTGTATGTGAAGAACTCAATATTTATCAACCTATCTCCTCTGATGTTAAAATTATGAAGAAACAACGAGATTCTATGCATGTTGCTCACTTCCTCTCTGGATTGCCTAAAAGTTTGAATCCAGTAAAATCACAAATTTTAGCTAGTCCAAATCTCCCTTCTTTGAGTGAAGTTTTTGGTAGACTTCGACAGGCCATATTATCTTATTCGAGTACTGACCCTTTCTCTTCCTCCAATACTGATGCATTACCTTCTGGTGATAAATCCGCCTTTACTACTTATATGGGGAGTAACAGAGGTGGTCGTGGAGGTCGAGGTCGTGGGGGTCAAGGCCATGGAGGTCGTGACCAAGAGGGCTGTGGTAGTGAACAAGGGGGTCGTGGTAAAGGATGTGATCTTTGTAAGTGCACTTATTGTCATGGTGAAAATCATACAGTAGACTTTTGTTGGGAGTTGTATGGTAAACCCTCGGCTCACCAAGCTAGTTTTCAAGTTCAAGAACCGCCTTCACAGTCACTTCCACCAACATCCAGAGTAGTCTCTATTCCTGAGGAAGAGTACAATCGCCTCTTGTCTCTGCATTCCAACTTTGTTGGGTCTGATTCTACTGCTACTTTGGCTCAACAAGGTACTTCCGCTAATTGTCTTGCCACTCAGGACCCTTGGGTCATTGACTCAGGTGCTACTGATCATATGACAGGTACCTCAGGTTCACTCTTTGACCTTGAGCAATCTAGTAGTCTTCCCAATGTTACATTGGCAAATGGCTCAGCCACTACAGTTTCTGGTTTGGGCACTGCCAATCTCAGTCCTAATCTTTCTCTCTCTTCTATCTTATATATTCCTGATTTTCCTTTTAACCTTTTGTCAATTAGTAAGCTTACTAAAATTTTGAATTGTGCTGCCATTTTTTATCCACTCATTGTATCTTTCAGGATCTCAAGACGGGGAAGATTATTGGTGGAGGGCGTGAAGCCAATGGACTTTATTACTTGGATCGATGTGGTTCTTCCCATTTAGTGGCTTCTCATTTGTCTATCTCGCCTCTTCAGCGTCATTGTCGCCTTGGTCATCCATCTCTCAAGAATTTGAAGTCATTAGTTCCGTCATGTCGCCAAATTGAGTCTTTACAATGTGAAGCATGTCAGTTGGGTAAACACCATAGGGTGCCTTTTGCCTCTAGGCGTGAGAGTCGTGTTAGTAGTCATTTTTATTTAGTTCATTCTAATATTTGGGGTCCAATAAACACTCCCTCATTGTTGGGATTTAGATATTTTGTCATTTTTGTTGATGATTATTCTAGAGTCACCTATCTTTATCTTATGAAAGAACGGTCTGAATTGTACTCAATTTTCAAATTATTTTATATGGAAATAAAGACTCAGTTTAATGCTTCACTTCGTATTTTTTGGTCAGATAATGCTCATGAATATTTTCATTCATCTTTGTCTCAATTTTTTGATGATCATGGTATCATTCACCAATCTTCATGCCTCCATACTCCACAACAAAATGGTGTTGCTAAACACAAAATGCGTCATTTGTTAGAGGTCACTCATGCCTTAAAGTTTCATATACGTGTTCCCAAATAATATTGGAGTGATACTGTTCTCACGCCTATCACCTAATTAATCATATGCCTTCCACTGTTCTAAGTGGTCAGATCCCCTATACTGTGCTCTCTCCTGATGCACCTTTGTTTCCTGTGCCTCAAAAGATCTTTGGTTGTGTGTGCTATGTTCATATCTTAGGTCCAAAGAGTGGCAAACTTGATCCTAGATCCATTAAATGTGTTTTTCTTGGGTATTCTCGTACTCAGAAAGGATACCGATGTTACTCACCTACTCTTGGGCGTCATTTCATTAGTGCTGATGTCACATTTGATGAATCTCAGACCTATTTCTCTCCTTTGGTTTATAGTGACAGTTCTCCTCCTTGTCTTCCTCTCCTACCACCTGCGTCTCTTATTGAATCTCCTTAGAAACCACTCCAGGTATATTGTCGTCGGCAGAAACCTCCAACAGAGACTTCTACCCCGCCTAGTGATCCGACTCCTGATCCTGCCTCTCTTCCAATTGCTTTGTGCAAAGGTAAGCATTCTTGTACCTCTCACCCTATCTCTCAGTTTTTCTTGTATGGCCACTTGTCTCCATCTCTTCATGCCTTTACCACATCCTTGAATTCTACTGTTGTTCCTAAGTTTGTCCAGGAGGCTTTGTCCATCTCTGGTTGGGAATCTGCTATGGAGGCAGAAATGCCTGCCCTGTCTGAATATGCTACATGGTCTTTAGTTACTCGCCCTCCAACGAAAACTATTGTTGGTTGTCGTTAAGTGTATACTATGAAGTATTTTCCTAATGGTTCTATTAAGCATTTGAAGGCTCGCTTGGTTGCCAAAGGCTATACCCAAACATACGGTATTGACTATGCCGAGACATTCTCACCTGTTGCTAAAATTTCTTCTGTTCGGATTTTGAACTCCTTGGTTGCTAATTTGTGTTGGCCATTATTTCAATTAAATGTTAAAAATGCCTTCTTGAATGGCAATTTTGAAGGAAGAGGTGTATATGGAGCAACCGCCTGGGTTTGTTGCTTAGGGGGTGTCTGGAAAAGTGTGTAGGTTGTATAAGGCTATCTATGGTCTTAAACAATCTCCTAGAGCTTGGTTTGGTAAATTCAATGAGGTAGTGTTAAAGTTTAGATTGCGTCGTTGCCACTCTAATCACTCTGTGTTTTCTCATACCTCTGATAGAGGAAAGAATTTGTTTATAGTATATGTTGATGATATTATAATAACTGGAGATGACAAGCAGGGTATTGATGATTTGAAAAGATACCTCCAAAACTCCTTTCGAACTAAGGATCTGGGTAAACTTCGTTATTTCTTGGGTATTAAGGTAGCACGATCTAAAGAAAGCATCAGTTTATCACAGAGGAAGTATGTGTTGGATATTTTGGAAGAAACTGGCTTGTTAGTATCTAAATCAGTGGAGACTCCTATGGATCCTAATGTCAAATTGTATGAAAATCAGGGGGAGCTGTTATCTAATCCTGGGAGATATCGTTGTTTGGTTCGTAAACTAAATTATCTCACAATTACTCACCTAGATATATCATTTGCAGTTAGTGTTTTGAGCCAGTTTATGAAAGATCCTCGCCTTCCACATTGGGAGGCAGTTATTTGAATTGTGAGGTATCTTAAAGCACATCTAGGCCGTGGTCTTTTGTATAAAGCTAATGGTCACCTACGGGTAGAAGCCTACACTGATGCTAATTGGGCTGGATCACCATCAGATAGAAAATCCACTATTGGGTATCGCACTTTTCTGGGAGGAAATCTGATTACTTGGAGAAGTAAGAAATAAACTGTTGTTGCTAGGTCTAGTGCAGAGGCTGAGTATAAAGCCATGGCACACACATCATGTGAGCTTATGTGGATTAAGCATTTACTTGAGGAATTAAGATTCGTTGTGAAGCTACTTATGACTATGCATTGTGATAATCAAGCAACAATTCACATTGCCTCCAATCCCATGTTCCAAGAGCGAACCAAGCATATTGAAGTAGATTGTCATATTACTCGGGAGAAAGTAGAAGATGGTGTAATTGCTACTCCACATGTTTTTACAAGAGTCCAAATTGCTGATATGTTTACTAAAGCCTTATGTAAGACTCGTTTGGGTTTATTATGTAACAAGCTAGGATTGTATGATATATATACTCTCCAGCTTGAGGGGGAGTGTTATGAGTAATAGGGGCAAAACAGTAATATCATTTACTTTATATATAAATAATATTCTATATGTTAGGGTTAACTTATCAAACCCTAAAACACTTTCACAGTAAACAACAAAACCCAATGGGAAGAATTTGAGAAAACTTAAATTAAAGATGTAATACAACAATAAGGGCGAGTAGAACAGGAGGGCTTACAAATCTAAGCAAGCTACCATCCTCATTTTTCAACCTCGTCTACACAATTGCTTGCCTTCCCCAGTCTGAGCATTGTTAAGGAAAATTTTCCTCCGATGTTATATAATAAGTTTGATGTATGGCTAGGTTTCTACTGTCTACTTTTTTCCTTTAATTCTAATTCTAGTTGAGTCTCTCTAACAAGGTCTAACTTAATTAAGTTAGAGATAGGTCATTTGGTTTGTTTCAGCTTTTGCCTGGTAACAATATGAAATGGGTATGGACAACTTTTAGTCAATAATTTGATTCAGAGTAAAAGTTTTAAAAGGTTGAAAAACTGTCAACTACATTAAGGGGAAAAAGCACAAAAGTCTTATGGTAAACACTTACATAATTAAACAGCCGCTTCATAATGAAAGAGTTTTAAATCATTAGTCTTATATATACATAACCTAGAAACAAAAGTCAGATAAAAAGATGTTACTTTTAAGTGGGATTGAAATAAGGTCTCACCATTGCTTCAACACAAGCATTACAGAGGATAGTGATGTGAATGATAATTTTCTTACATTGCAGAATAAAAGTAGCACATGGCTATGGCCATTTAGTTCTACTTACTATTCCACATTCAATTATGATAAATCACGGAACCATTACGGCATGTCTAAAATCTAGCAATATATTTACCTAAAGGTACAACCTTAGGTTCCTAATATGAAAGCTTAAGCAAATTACCAAAAACATAACTTATGCTAATGCAAATCCCTTTTTCAGTTGACCTATGGATCAATCAATTATGAAAAATGTTGACGTTATTTGAACATATGAAGAACTCAGTTGAATGATTTGGTCATTAAGTAAATTTTACATATCCACATTAATTCCTCATAAAAAGTAAGTTATAATTAAACTCTTGATGTTTGAAATTTTGAACATTCACTAACTGTGACTTGATTGTAGAGTTTGTTGCATTGTGCGAATTACAATATAATGTCCTCAAACATGCTAATATAAATCATTTTAATAACTTCTATGATTGTTTTTTCATTGTAACAATGAAAATTTCAGGGCAACCAAAAAAATATAAAAGAGGGTATATACAAGAATGGAAAAATCAGCCAGTCTCTTTATCAGAAAAAGAGCATTTTCTTTCGTTAAAGGTTAATAAGTACACAACTGTAGAAAACCTTCAACGAGGAAGCTTGATGGATGCTACATCTAGCTAGACTAATCATTTTGATTGTGATTTATACATGACTTCACATATATAATCTGTAATGACATAACAATTAATTCCGATTATAATGTTTTCAGTGGCATGCATATATTGTTTTTGCATTTTGAAATTTTTTTAAATAATGAACTATTTATAGGCAACAAAAGTTCAGATTTTACCGTGTAATCTATTAGAGCAAGCGAAAATCAGAAGCATACAATGGACTGCACTTGTCTTCCTGTCTTTTGGTGATGAGAGTTTCTCCTCATGAACAAGTCCAATAATCCAACATCAAGAGGGCAACCAACACAAAAAAACTGAACCAAAAATACCATAATCATTGTTTACTTTATAACACTATGTTTTAAAATCTTTGTTTTTGCATTAAACGAGTAACTTTAGGAAAAAATATAGTGCAGCAATTAAAAAAACTAAAGATTAAAAAAAGACAATGACATACCGGTAATCAAGAGAAAATATAGTAAGTAATTTCGATTCATTGACTTACAAGGTATTTGAACCCTTCAATCACTAAACTCCTCAAGACATTCCTACTCACTTGATTCTGGATAATCAAGAGTTACCATGGGTTTAAATTCTGGGAGCCTTTCAATCCTTTTTGGGTTTGGTATATCATTAAAGCTTCCTTCTCCACTAGGTCCAGCCCCATCATAATCGTCACGGGTTCGTTTTGCTATGTTACCATCTCCTACCACCATCGAATTGTCAGAATTATGGTGGAGAACACCCAAGTCCTCATAAGGAATGATGCTGGTGTTGCTACTCTGAGCCATAGTTTGGTTTAGATCTTCTATGTCTTTCTTGTATACCATACGGAACCCGTATTTCTTGACTATCGTGCGTGGATAGTTTTTAATTTTAATGCCAACCTGGCTGAATTCATTTGCTTCACATTTCTTCAGTAGTTTTATGTCCTTCTCCGATTCCTTGCAGTATTGATTATGCAAATAAAGTAGCCACATATGATCTGATGAATTAACTTCTTGTCCAATGGTTGGAGTAGCATTCAATTTATTTCCATTCACTATCAACTGACAGGACAGTGAACTGTAGCCCTGGATTTGGTGAGGTGGAAAAGAACAATATACAACGCAAACAGCAATCCCCATCCACTCATTAGTAAACAAATGAGAAGAAGGTTCTTTTATATTCACTTCAACCCCCATAATTTGATACCTAAACCACTTTGGAATTACACTTCCAGGAATAACCATGTCATATCTCCAATTGTAACTAGGATAGTCAAATCTACCGTCAAGAGAGAGTCCCTAAAATATACAAAGCATGTTGTTTATAACACAAAGAGAGAGAGAGAGAGAGAGAGAGAGAGAGAGATACCTGAAGTTGCTTTCTTATTACTGCAAAAAACATGTCAATGAAACCTTGATTGTCAACCAGTTTACTGCAATTTGCAAGAAAAAGCTCTACCTCACATAAAGAATTAGGTTTTAGTAGATCTGGTACTGTTTCCAGTGAGGTACAACCATATCCCCAAATTATTACAATACTTAATGGAAGCTTTGGCAATGATCGAAGACTCATGCAATTAATCAAATCCAATCTTCGCAAATTAGATAGTTTACTAATGCTGTCAGGAAGGCAAACAAAACTATTTCCGTTCAGATCTATTGCTTCTAAAGAGAATAAGCAACCAATATCATTTGGAATTGCCCTGAGATTGCAGTCACTTAGCTTCAATTTGGCCAAAGAACACAAACTCGATAGAGAGGAAAATCCCACAAGATTTGGAATTTTTGGCCTTGAATAAAAAGGGAGGAGATCATACCAAGATCTAGATTTACATTCATGGAAAGATAGCATAAGATTTTTTAAGAGACCATTGGAAGAAGGCGCCTCTTTTATAGCAGTTCCACTCACATCTAACTTCTCTACACTTTCAGCGTTCCCCAATATCTCAGGCAGTCCCTCAAGTTTTGAGTATCCAGAAATATTCATTTCTTTAAGTAACTTCAAATTAAAAATGGTGCTTGGTAGACATGTGAGACTTTTGCAATCTCTTATATTCAATACAGCAAGGCCAGTCAAATACCTAATTGATGTGGGTAGTTTAGTAATAGCAATTTCATCCAAGTAAAGCTTCAACACATGCTGCATGTTTTCCCCAAATTCTGGAATTTTTTTAATTTTTGAACATCCAGAAAGAATAAGAGTCTCAAGAGACTCCATTTCAAGCTTGGTTGGAAGACTTTTGAGGTTTCTACAACCTTTTATACAAAGATGAATTAACTTTTTATGAACTCCAATTGATGGGTGCACCCCACGTAGATTTATACAATCTTGAAGAACCAATTTCTCAAGAACTGGAATTTTGTTAAAATTAGGGGTTTTAATAAGGTTTGGAGACCTGATCAATTGGATAAATTTCAAGCTATCAAAATTCTGTTAAAACCCCCCAAAAAAGAAACATAAAACAATTAGCATTTATAAACCTTAAAGTTGAATGCAAAATAAAAATAAAATTGTTTAAGGGTGGCTATATTACCGTTAGATGGAGACTTGATGGCAAAGATTTTGAAGAGTACCCACTCCAAATAAGAACTCTTAAGCTATCCGGCAGATGTTTGGGATCATGTAAAAGGTGAACATTATCAATTCTAAGCAATTTAAGATGACGCATCTTTGAAAATGATTCAGGATTCCAATTTGCCTCTTTCAATCTAGGCAACTTTAAGGCCATGCCTTGAATTGCTTCTATTCCCTAATAAACATGAACAAAAGGGATTACTAAATTGCAAAATGTATGATTGTCAATGCTACTATAAGTTGAACTAGTTTGAATAATATGATAGGCTATATGCACAAGCTTTCTAAATAACCACTTACCGTATTGTTTTTTAGTACATTATTAATGTCCTCAAATGACCATAGAATGCTACGCTTTCCAGGATCTTCACGGCACTCTTCACGAACTATTTCTTGGCAACATTTCTTGTAGTAAATCATGCACACACACTTCAGAGTCATTCATTTTTATGAGAGATTTATCAACAAGAACCCTTAAGCCAACATCAAGGTAAAGGCCAAGATAATGTAGTGTTTGTACTACACTATTTTTTTCCTCATGATTAAAAAAACATGCAACATATAGAAATATTTTTTGCTCTATTTCTTGCAGTCCATCATAACCTATTTTAAGCTTTTGAAGAATTGCACTTTCAGGAAATTCTTTAAGCCTTTTCAATGTACCTTTCCATATATCGACACCTCTATTAAACAAAAAGAAACCCAAAGTTTCAATAGCTAAAGGAAGTCCTTTGGCATAATGCACAAATTCTTTGGACAACTCTAAAAAATCTTTGGGAGGATGATTTGTTTTAAAAGCTTTCAAACTCAAAAGATAAAGAGCTTCATTATCATCCAATCCCTCAACATCATATATGTCATCTGCTAATTGTAGTAAATGCCTATCCCTTGTTGTTATGATTATTCTACTACCTAACCCAAACCAAATGTGATTCCCAACTAAGTTGTCTAATTGCTCTAATTGATTTACATCATCAAGAACGAGAAGAATTCTTTTATGACGTAACCTATTCTTGATTGTGAAAACTCCTTCATCAACATCGTGTATATTCATGCTTTCATCCAAAAGTTTAAGAATAAGTAGTTGTTGGAGTGGAACTAAACCACTTTTTTCATATTCTTCCCTAACATTGGAGAGAAAACAACAACTTTCAAACTTCTTAGAAACCATGCGAAAAACAACTCTAGCAAGAGTTGTTTTACCAAGTCCACCCATCCCCCAAAGCCCTATAATGCGAACATCATTGACCCTATAGACAAAAGTGACACCAATTTCTCACCTCGAGAAATTATTCCAACTTTGCCTTCATTACATTCAGAGAATGCATAACTCAATTTATGCCATATGTCTTCCACAATGTTTTGGATGATTTTTGACTCAGGCCTGCAATGGAGAGAGAACGTTACGTGGTGAGTTTAAACCAACAATAAATAAGCCACACAAAAGAAAATAAGTAGAACTCCAATGTTCTATTCTTTCAATTGGAAAAAAAAAATAATTGGCTAAAGGAAAAATTGAAAGAATCATGAAGATGTATGTAGGTTTTCTTAAGCCTCAAAACAAGATTAAAGATAAGAAGAGTTGAATATTTAAAAGAAAGAAATATGTGAAATTGGATTACCTATTCAATAAATGCCACCCTTTAAGATTGGCCACTTTTGTCAAAGCATTTTTCCACATTTCAACCTTCTCCACATTTTCCTTAATTCTTTCTTCATGTGCAACAAAAGCTTTTTCAAAAGTTTTTAATTGTTTTCGAACATCAGATGGATCCACATCATAAAAAACTGGCAGAACTGTCATTCCCTTCTCTTTCATGCAGTCAACAATCTTTCCAAGTTCATCCAAACACCATGTAGAAGATGCATAGTTTTTTGAGAGAATGACCAATGCAATCCTCGAATCTTCTATTGCTTTAAAGAGCTCTGATGAAATAGACTTTCCTGTCTCAAGTTTTTCCACATCTTTAAAGGTAATAATGCCCTTCTTTTTCAAAGCATCATATAGATGATCCGTAAAAGTATTGCGAGTATCCTCACCTCTAAAACTAAGAAAGACATCATATTTCCAACTTGATGTTGAGGAAGAAAATGATGAGGAAGCCATTGAAATATATTGCCAAATCTTGAACTACAATAAAGATTATAAAAAGCAAAAATAAAAAATCAAGTCTTCAATTAAAAAATCAACCCTTTCTCTATAAGTAACTTCCTCATTTAATTTATACCAAACAAAAAAAAGTATTGTTTCCTACTATGAAACAACGCTCCAGGATACTTTTACCCTTACTACGACTGACTTCTTAATTACATTTACTCTTGACTTTGCTTTTTTGGTTTCTTTAGGCGTGGTACATGGATGAACCTAATTAGTGCTATAGCCTATATGTATGCGATTTACTCCTCCATTAAGAAAAGATAAGAGAAGCAAGAGTAAGTTCCTGGTAACTAATTAGTGCTATGTGCTATATTTACTCTTTTTACTTTTACTACAACTACTACACGAACATTTTCAATGATAAATATTGTCAATATTAGGCTTTGAAATAAAAATGAAGATATTTCTTTCTAAAAGGCTATTGACTTTCTACATTGAAAGGAAAATTATTGCAAAATCAAATCATAGAATATTTCATTATTTAAAATAAGAACATCAAATTTAATTTAGAAAGCAAATAAGTTGTATTTTTTTTTTAATTAAAGTCTCGTTAATATTGATTGTATATTAATTCTATTTTTCATAGTTTATTTAGTCTTCATTTTAGTTTTTTTTTTTTTTTTTTTGGGCTTATGCCTTGGCCCCCATAAACTAGATTTCTGGTTTCATCCGTAGTATTAAAAAAAATATAATTTATTTATTTGACGATCACTACAAGAGGAGAAATTCAGATATAAAACAATAAGAAAACACACAGAAAAACCTGATAAACAAATTTTATGTTCCACCCCTTTCCCTCTACTTTCTCATCATTCAAATCAAATATAAATTTAATATATAAAGAAAAACATAGAATTCTGAATTCAGACAAAGAAAGCATTTGCATAAGAGAAGAGAGAGAACCTTGAGGGTGTGAATCACGTTGTCAAGGTCGACGAAATGAAAAGGCTTAAACGATTCGTCGCAAAAAATAACTTTGTGTGTGCTCAGTTTGAGAAAAGGGAAAATAATAGAGATCAGAGACGGTCAATTGTGACACAGAGTGTATGATATAGAGAAGCTGTGGAAAGTAATGGTTACTAACTTTAAATCAAGTGTGGACCAGTTTCTGTTCATGTTAGACAGTTTAGGTAAGTTCTAGGAAGTTTCCTCATTGCTAAAACCAGCGTCTGTTTCCAATTCTTTAATTCATTTCAAAGCCAGATTCAGTGCATATTAGGTAATGCTCGTTAAAATAAAAAGGGCATTGGAATCAAAGAGAGAAACTGAGAAAGTTACATGCAAGAATTCACATCCTCGTTTTGCAGTGAGGTCAACAACTCGATTGTTAAAAATTTAAACAAATAAGGGTGCAAGTGGGAAAACGATGACACAATTCAACTATATATAAAAAATAAAAAGAATATATTAATGAGAGAAACTACAATGAACCTGACAACCATATTATTCTTTAATTAGAACATTGAACATACCAACTATTTTTCTTTGTACATAACTTCTGGCTGAAGAACTTATTGGAAATTTGTTTTTTGACGTTTTCAGTAACTATTTCTACACGGTTTAACATATCTAAATATTGAAAATTTAATCTTAAAATTCAGTAGATTTCTTTCGTACATGTAATAAAAAATTAATGACTTTGCAAAAGGATTTGCTGTACCATGAGATATGCCTATAGGGTTTTAGTAAGTTCACTGGTGAGCTTGCTTAGCACTTGCTCCTATGTGAATCCTCTACCACTGGTTACGTTGCTCAGAACCTTGAATTGAAACTCACCGTTCAGTTTTCTTCTTTTTTTCACCTTCTTAGTTCTTACTTATTGAATTTTACGGTAAACAAAATTAAACGAAAAAGGGAAAAAACAGAAGAGAGAAAGGAACAGAAAATTGCTTGATGTTGGTGTTGGTGGGCTTTTCATGTTTTCAAGAAAGCAGAATCATAAACAACTATCGTTTCTACTAATTCTACTAATTGCTTGTTATATTTAGGATTTGGCATTGGTTATCATCACCTGTACATGCGTAGGGAGGGGCGGCTTAATATATTTAGGGACAAAACGAGAAAACTAAAATTAAGACTCTTTATCTATTTAAATATGACTTAAAAAATTAAATAATACTTAAACTCTATTATCTTGTTTTGAATCAAAATTTTTACTAATTAACATGAATCAAATAGATTTCTTTTTAGAAAGTCTATAGACAAAAAAAAAAAAAAAAAAAAACTTTGACAAAACTTTTTGTGGTAGCTAGATTGATGGTGGTAAGTTTGCCAACTCAACTATTGTGAAAAATATTGTGAATTTTTTTGTGTATTGCTTTTTTTTTTTAAAAGCGCTTGTAAGTGCACAATTGCGCCTGGACCCAAAAACACACATGGACTCAGGCCCAATGAGCCTTAAACAATGAAATTTGTAGAGTGTGGGCTCGCAATCTAGTTTAGTGATATTCGAAACTTGATTAACAGACTAAAATATTACAGTGTTTGCAAATAAAAGACAAACGGGGAAAAACAAACTTCCTCGGACGTGAGCTGAGGACAAATTATATATTATTTGTCTTTTTCTTTTCTCAAAGACCACAGTTCTTAATATTTCTCCCCCTCTTTCTTTGCCCTCTTTCCTCCTTAAATACTTCTTCTTCTTCCCTCTTTGTCCACATGTCACACAAATCACCCTATTAGCCACCTGTCCCATCCACCACCCTCTGGAAGTCTTTAAATTATAGCAAGAAGGCTGACTTCTACTATTCAGGGGTCACTCCCCCATTAATGCGGCCAAGGAGGTAGGTGCAGAGTCTTTAATGTAGAGGTAGCAGCCTTTTTATAAGATATTTTCCTCATACCGTTGCGTCTGGAGGGTGCTTAAATCCCCCTCTTAACCAACGGTTTTTCCGTAACTCTGCCTTGATCTTTTTGGCGAATCTCAGGGTCATCGTGGGTCTGTCCGAGGAGATATTCGACCTCGGACGAATCCTCGGACTCTCGACTCATGGGCCGAGTTACAGTTCTAAGAGGCTTTTAGTCTAAAACAAACTAGCGTCCATCAACAAAGCCCGAGGCCCAAATACTTACTTAGGTCCTTTTAGCCCCCACAGCGCTACTTTCACAATATTTTACACAACAAATCCTAGGTGTTAAGTTGTTATTGGTTATAATTGTAACATATAGTTTAGGGTATTAACCGTGCATTCTGAAAGTTTAGGGTTTAAAGTGTAATTTGGAATATAAATTGTAATTTTTCTCACCAAAATTGTAAGGAATTAACCATATAAAAGCATCTCCAATAGATTAGGTATCAATTAAAACTGAAGAAAAAAATTAAAAGGAAAATAGGAGTAAGGAAGAAGAAAAAACAATTTGATATGCATTTTTTTTTTTCCCTTTTTCAAGGAGGGAGTGAAATGAGAGAACAAAAGACATAAATGCATGCAAGAAGAGTAAGAACTTACGGATATGGAGAATTGCAGCAATTGGTTGTTGTAAAGCTCAAAAATCTCTTGAAAGTTGAAACAAAGCTCCTGGATACTGTTCTAACAGAAGAATTTCTTAATTTTTGTAGTATTTGTTATTGTGCTTAGGCAATGCCATCACCTTTGTGTGAAAAAAAAACTGAGTAATGCTACAAACACAAGTTATTTTACAGCATTTTTATAAACTATTGATGTGGCAAATTCTTAACCAACCATGTAAAATAAAACTAGGTAATCGTGATTCTTAACCCAACCCGGTTAAATTTAGCTCGGGTAAATTAAACCTCTGCCAAATAAAAACAATTACACTACCTATAGTAAACAGTATACTAAACCTAAACTACCTACATTATCAATCATTCAATTTGACTCGATAATCATATGACCGATAAGCCATCAATGGCATCACCTATAGCCCAACCGTAAGTGTAGGCGTGCATGTTGCTTGCTGTCTACCACATCTTTGTATCTCCAAGGAAAAACAAATTAATAACAACAAAGCTTTAGTTCCAAATTTTTAAGGTTGGCTACGGATCCTTAATAGTGGATTTGGTGCATTTTTGGCCTTTAAAAAAAAAAACAAAAATAAAAACAAAAACAAAAACAAAGACAAATACAAAGTAAAAATAAACAAAAACAAAAACAAATCCAACCACCTAAGTTTTGGCCACTTTTGCTAGAACCAACTGGTATGCAATAATCTGTTTTTTAGATTACCCAGCCTAGACTCTAGTTGTAATAACTTCTAGTATGCATTGAGATACCAATCTGCATTTTGCTTGTTAGTTGAGAGAATTCTTAATTTTTTTTAAAATAGATTGAATTTATATCATAGATTGTTAATGTTTTTGTCAAAGGATGATTTGGGAATAATGTGTGCTCTATACAGATTTCCACGTTTTAGTAGTGCAACTTTATACTATGAGATGTTCAACTTTTGGAAGTGCCTCATCAAGCAATCATTAACAATTGCGAAGTATATCAAAAGACTCAAACTTTCGGGTTTGCCAAACAACCCTTTATGGATACAACTTATGATTAGCCTTTATTACATTTCACACTATGCAAAAGACAGATTTTCTATTAACCCATGCGAGGGAAGGAGTTCCTGCAAACCTTGTCATTATTGCCCCCTCTGTTTCCAAAGACAAAATGGATAACATTACAGAACCTGATGCAGCTCAATGTCTTTTTGGATCATGAACAAGCAAATTGCAGATTGGTATCTCAATGCAGAATAATCCCCAAACACCACAAAGCAAATGAAAGTTATACAAATAAATGTGTTTATCATTTAGCTAGTGTAATACAAACACTAATAAATCCATGCCAATGCTCATAACTCATTAGTAATCAGTGCTGATTCACAATTCAGACTGGAATGGCTGGTTGTTGTTGAGTAATGCAATGTATGTTTCCACCCCCCAAAACAATCTCTCTCGCACCTTCAATTCGTACCACCTGAGACACCAAATATGATAAAGGTTTGTTCAGTACCAACATTCAACAAAAATAAACATCAATTCAATTTAAAAGGCCATGCATATATTATTATATCACTACTAGGATATTAGACATGCAGATTATGAAGAGTACCAATGTAATATTCAACAAAATGGCAGAAAGGGATAAACTGTGAGCTGTCTCAAACATTTAAAAGGAGATCCATGACACCGACCACAATTTAGCTGGGATTAAGGCCTAGCTGAGTTGTACCACTTATAGGATCTCAGTTAAGGAAAGGAAAACCTCAAGCATTTTACTATTATTAATATTTCCTTTTGAACAGTGATTGCTAATCCACGAATGCTCCACTATGATTTTGTAGTACGACTACATTGTGAGAGACATATTGTGCTTGAATATGCCCCCAAACCAAAAACGACACCTCCCTTCCCGAACTGCCAGTGCAAGGACCCATTTTTTAAATTGATCATTGCAAGTAATCTCTACTAGCATGAGAAACAATACTGCACATAGTAATATCATATTCATAGTCATTCTACAGGAGATGGTCACATGCTTGTCAGGTTTTTCATATCTTATATATTCCTAAATATCAACACCATCATGATCAGTACCAAGCCTCACACTTTTGTCCTTGAGAGTGGGTACATGACCACTAACCATTTAGGCTACAGAAAGCATTGGTGTATAGTTTATATATTTAAGGCTTACAATATAGGGATTCATCTTTGAATCAGATTAATGTCCTCACATGATTATAGGTTATAAACATCACAGAATAAGTACCCGTTTGGGTACTGATGAAAAGGCCTGCGTCTGCGTTTCCTTTTTTTTTTTTTTTTTTTTAGAAGCACGTTTCTGTGGCTGTGGTGGCTTTTCCATTGGGTCTCATGCACTGTTCATGAGACCCACAAACCTCTTTTTTCAACAAAACTTTCATTAAAAATGGGTCCCACGACACTACTCACATCTAAAAATTAATTTACTACAGTATTT
Organism: Castanea sativa; assembly: GCF_040712315.1. Lineage (NCBI taxonomy): Eukaryota > Viridiplantae > Streptophyta > Magnoliopsida > Fagales > Fagaceae > Castanea > Castanea sativa. The sequence continues at coordinate 32,645,435 of NC_134016.1, read as the reverse complement.
TCAATTTTCAGCAAAATAAGCAGCATCCAAACATACCCTAAGTCATTACACCAAACTCTTAAGTGGTAAAAAGTTTAAACAACTTTAAATTTCAGACTAACGTACTTAATTATAAAGAATTTCATCCTGAAGGTATTATATCCTGTTAATCTTAAAAGTTGAAAGACATCTCCAGTTCCTTATAAAATCTTCTTGTTTCCATAAATTTTCACGTTATGTAACTTGTGAAGCTGTTGCTACAGGATAAACTATGAGAGGCTGCATCCCCATTAAGATTGATAGGTCTCCCTCATTTTCCCTCATGTCCTTAATCTATTAAATAGCCTAAATCGTTACAGAAATTCACAAATATGTATAAAAATGGGTGTTACCTAATCAAACATGATGGGGCATGCCTTATTATAGTTTATCCCTATAATTATTTTCACTATTATTATTCAAAAATCTCATAAAAGCAATATAAAAAGAGTTAGAATCTAAATCAATTTTTGAAAAACATCATCTACAAGATAAGAGTTTTAGTTAACACGTAAATGAGCCAATTAGAATATATTTAACAATTTATCTGCACAACCTGCTATCACACCCCTCTATGAATTTATGAATAGGGATTGTATATGTAAATTGAACTGCTTACTTCATGATCTGGAAAGGCTAGAGATACAACACGAAAAGCTTCATCATCCCACTTTTGGTCCCCAAATTGTGGTAAGATGATTGCTCCATTGGCAGTGTAGAAGTTCACGTATGAAGCAGCAAGTCTTGTACCCGGAAGTCTTGGTTTAGCCTCACCATCCTGTTGCGGGAACATTCATGATCAGAGAGAACAGGGAACTACAAGATATTGAACTCTCAGGCATTCTTTAAGGGGGCTTAATTAAAAGAACTACATTGACAGTAGGACAAAAAGAGATATATGCATCAAATCTCCAGACCAGAAGCCACAGTGGACCATCTTCCAGTAACTTACTTCTCTTGAATAATGCATATGTGAGAATGGAGTAAAACAACATTTATTCATCGTCCAGTTGTCACTTAAATCTGGGATTGGTATTTAGCTAAATTCAGGGCAGTGAGGCTAAAAGGAAAAGCTGGTGACATATTTTACTACAGTTTTGTGCTAGTGAAAAGTGGTCGTTGGAATGCAGTTTGAAATTTCCTGTTACTGGAGCATTGACAACTAAAAATTGTGTGTACAATGTTGATAACAATGCCAAACTTTTAAAAGATAACTGGCCGTTGTTACAGATAAACAATGCCACACAACAGCACCCAAGCAGCGTGGACTAATTTCTTTCTTTGAATTTTGTTTTCGATCACAACAAGGTGACAAACAAAGAAGATCCTCGAAAATCTAGGCTAGAAAAGGAACTTTTTTTTATAGGTAATACAAATCACTTGCCCATAAGGAATTGAACCTGTGACCCAGCTTCAATCATTAGTCGAGGGGGCAGGAGATGCCATTTGGTCAAAGACCATTGCAAAGAAAAAGGGAAGAATCTTCTCATATATGTACCACTTTCCTTATCCAATATGTATATCACTTTGCTTCCTTTTAAAACAATTGGAAGGAAAGTAATAGGCACATTGCTTTAAATACAATATCTATTCTGAGATAGCTAAGAAGCTGATTCAAATCATCAGCCTTTTTGCCTTCTTCTTAAGAACACTGCATTCAGTTCATTTAATGAGATCTAATTCAAATGACACCTCCTTCCCTAGAAAAGTATTATGAAGGGTGAGGTTGTGGGTTCACTAGGTGCATATGTAACTCAACAATTAAGAAGAAGAAAAAAATTTACTTCAATTTTTTCGTCTTTTCAATTTTTACCTAAAAGCTTCCACAACAAAGAAAGAGACAACTTCTTTTAAACATTTTAGCATGTATTTTTTATAAAGGTAATCTTATATATTAACAATGGTGGATCTCCTTAACTAGTAAAGAATTCTTTGTTTTTTAATAAGTAACGAAATATCGTTAATCAAAAAGACCCAAGTACACCGGGAGTGTACATGGATAGGAGAACATCAAGATCGTAAATCACAATGATCAAGCATAACAAAAAGATTAGAACATGAAAAAGAACAAAAAACAGAACACCAATCAAACAAAGAGTGGAGGAGGAGAGATTTAATCTCAAGAAAGATGAGCAAAAGTGAGCAAAAGTGAGTTCAATTCATGCAAATATAAGAATGAACCTCAACCATTTAAGTTTCAAATAAAAGAACCATGGGAATGCCATTTTCAGATTTTAAGTTACCCATCCCCCCCCCCCTGCAGGCCCCCCAAAAAAAAAGAGGGAAGATTCTGGGCCTGTTAAATTTTACCTGAACTACTCCAGCAGCCTCTTCGTCCGTCATATAAAGTGGCCCTGGTACATGTAGTTTAATTACTTGTAATTTCCTACCAATGGCATCAGTAGCATTGGAAAGAACAGACAAAGCTTTTACAGATCTTTCATACTGAGGATCCTTCTCATCATCGGTCCAGGACAACAGAACCACACCAGGCTTTACAAAACAGCACATGTTGTCGATATGACCATTAGTATCGTCATCACCTGTTTAACATTATGTAAATTCAATTTCAAGAAACATAGAAAAGGTAACCAAACCAAATCCTATCTGTGTTTGAATATTTGCTGCAGGTGCAAACATATTTCTAGAAAGGTGGGCTTGAATGAGAAAATTAACACAGGAATTTGCTGGATAGAAAAAACCTTTTCAATATTCTCAAACTAGAAAACTATGTTTTTTTGGATAAGAGGGTGGAGTTATAAATCGATGGAGAGATATGGGGGACCAAAATCCTCTTTCTGATTCCACCAGCATACGTGTTTTAAATGGTACCCCTCCATGTAAGTAAGTAGCTAGGCAAACCTTACTAACCTCATCACTATCACCACTACCATCTCACCATAACTATTGAAACAAATACATAGGAGGGTACACCATATCCTCCCAAGAGGTTAAATATAAAGCTTAAGAGAGCAATAAAATCCAAAAACTGAATGACAATGGATGCCGCGTAAAGCATGCACCCAATATTGCAGAAGACGCACAATCTTGTAAACATGATAATAAGATAAAAGGCCATGTAGAGGGGCTTGGACATTTTTTCCATTCTCATTCGTCAGTTTAAGTTAGTGATGATGGGAATATGAAATACTTGGTAGCTAGCTTTCTTGGGATTGCTCACTAACTTACTATGACGAGCAGCAAGGGAGGGTCAGATAGTACTGCATTTCAGATGCAAATAGGTGCCCCTTTGGCTGTTCATCTTATTACCTTACTGATTGCTTCTAGAGGCGGATTATAAAATAAAAACTCTTTCATGACACTCGCCCATCCTAAAAATCCTTGTCCAAGGCTCCTTTCCTACAAAGCCTTGGCAAGTAATCTCCTACCAAAATATTCTCAATCAAGCCCTCACACCCCTAATAGGTTAAAACCTTCAAAAAGAGAACAAGCATTAAGAGCATTTTTTTGTGAAAGATCTTTTGTTTGATTGGAGGAATTGGTTGGGAAAAAGTTTGTTGAACATTCAGGAGAAATTCTATGGCTCGAATCTTTAGTATTCTCTTATTTATTACCTATGTGTACTATTTAGGCAGAGTACCGTCACCCATTGTTACTAAGAAACTGAAAGAAACGGATGACAGTGAGGAAGAAACAATTTGGTTCCACTTTGTTTGATGTGGATTCTTTGGTGAGAACAGTACAGGAGAACGCTTGAGGATATGGAGAGTACAAGGGACCAGTTTCTAGCTCATTTTGTTGGGACTTTGTTTGATTGGTCTAGAGCTTGGGGACTAACGAACAGAGATTCTGTTCCTACGTTTATTGAGTCTCTATCTCATTTTATATAATTTTTTTGTATTTATTTGTAATTCTTTGGGCTACTTTATGCCATGTTGCATGAAGTAGCCCTTTTTTAATTAATTTTTCTACTCATCAAAAAAAAAGAGAGAACATGCATCAAGAGCAAAGAAGTTCGTCAATACAAAAAGAACTTTAAGCTATATAATTAAGTCACATAATATTGCATACCATATAATCCAAGAGGCAACCAGATAACCTTCCTGACTCCAAGATATGCCTTAAGTTTATTCTCTATTTGCTCCTTATTCAAATGCGGGTTGCGGTTTTTATTCAAAAGGCACTCCTCTGTAGTAAGGCAAGTCCCTGAAAGACGGAAAAAATGCAGAATTAATACAAAATGAGACCATTTAATTGGCAGAGAGAAGAAGTATTCAGTATGTCGATGAAAATTTTTGTAAGAGAGGAGGGGGAAATAGAACTGGATCGGAAATTTTACTGCATGAAGTGCACAGTGAGTCATTCCTTGATACCTAAATCAATGATACATTCTTTGCTAACCTTCTGGAGAAAAGAGTTTGAGAAAGAACGAGTGTCGAAAATAAAATCAACATGCAAGCCCTTGAACAATATTAATATAATGAAAAATTATCCCAATAAATTCAAAATTTAAATCTTCTATTCTACAACTTGGGTTGTAAGTAAGTACATTCTCCTTTTTGAGTCATTTTTCATTGGTAATTACTTATCACCCAATGGGTTTAAAATCATGACATCACCCTTCAACTTACTATTACAAAGGGAGGAGATACAATTTTAGCTAGAGGTGATTGACTAATTTTAGAATAATCTCTGGCTTAAAATTAGCAAGAGTTGTCTGATTTAACCCAGCAAATTATACATATGTGGGACCATAAATGCATGTAACAAACTGAAATCAAGTGCATCTTTCACCCATGCTTCAAATGCGATCCCTTAATTTCCAAAGAATGTGTAACTCCTTTTATATTGCATGCTCATTCTAGAATCAGAAAAAAAATATATATATATATATTTTAGGAGTTTCGCACTTAACAATGGGTTCTTTCAAAATTGAATATGTTGAAAGAATTAGAGGAAGAAGGGGTGCCAAGCATTGAATGGTAAAATCAAAAAGTTGGAAGACAAAAAAATTCTCTAGTTTGGTAAATTACTTTATATTTTTTATATAGGTAAAGTAAACAGGCCAAAACTAATATGGGTTAAAAAATGGAAGAAAAAAGTTCTGAAAGACTGACTAGTTTGGAAGTCTGGTCGCCCTCCCTGAACCAACTTGAACCTGAACTACGATTCAGATTCTTACAATAATTACAAATGGATAAGTAGGCACCATCTCAAAAATTAAAGACAGATTCAGGTGAGAATGCTTCTAAAGCAAACTAATTTCTTGAAAACAATTATCAAGTAAAAGAAAGTAATGTCTGCAGTTACAGATTTCTTTAAATGAATAGGCAGCAGTGCCGTAAGTTCCTAAATGGGGTAAAAAAATCATGTCAGAAGCTTTAGACATTAATTTTGCTTCTTTTTTGTAAATAAGTTACATGTAACTAGCTATATACCAAAAATGAGTCCAGTATCTAACCTTCTAAACCTAAGTAGGTCATCTTGAAGTTGCAATAGCCATCAGCATAATCAGTAACTCTATTAATCAAGTGAGAATTATATCACTTTTAATTGATAAAGCTCTAATGAAATCCATATAGCATAAAAGAAACCAAGTCCCTCAGTTATAGATTTTCTATTTGGTTGGTGGAATTGGTTGGAGAAGCATTCATCACATAGTTGGAATTTAGCTCCGTTGCATTTGATAAGGTATATTTGGACGGAGTGTAATCATCGGACTTTTGAGGACTTGGACAGATCTGATGACCAGTTGCTTGCTTCGTTTAGCAATTCTCTTTTTTACTGGTCTAGGGCTTGGGGACTCACATCTAGTGATTCTCTCCCTTTGTTCTTTAGTTCTCTTCTTCTTTGTAATTAATTTCATTCTTTGTTTTGTTTTTCTTTTTGTTTCTGTAACCTCAGCTTGCTTTGTGTCTTTTTGCATAAAGCAACTTTTAGAATATACATCTTTCTTACTTGTCAAAAAAAGAGCCACACCATTTCAGTGCACTGGTACATTTCAGTGCACTGGTACATTTACATTAGGCGACATTTCCAAAATATTTCTAAGAGTTTAATACAGTCATCCTAATATAAAATAAAATATGCATGTATATATAATCCATCTGGCAATGTCCTCTTAAGTAAAACAGTACAATGAGGCAACTTGCCAACTACTTGGTCAACATGGACAATAAGGCGTCAATTTATTAGCATTTCAAAGCCATTTGTTTTATAATATCTCAAAAGAAGCACAAGAAGTACTCTGAAAATACAAAGCAATCAGTACATAAATTGTTACCTTCTCCATCAACATGGATGCTTCCGCCTTCAAGAATAAGAGACTGTGGAAACCTAGGAAGCCTCTCAGTCACCAAAATCTAACAGAAAATGATAAGAATATTAGTAACTATATATAGAAATTGTCCTGGGAAAACTACGGGAAGACATCACATAATTTTTTTTTTTTTTTAAGAAGGCTATGATCTATTGAGCTACAGTAACCTTCCTAGCAACAAGGAGGTCAAGACTCCAATCTTGGTAGCAACCATCATCAACACCTAGAAATTTTAAGAGTAACTTTAGTTAGAGAAGGCACCCAGCACACAAGATCATAGACATCATAAAAAATTAACTACTACAGCTAGAGTCACTAACTTGGGGGTTTGATGTCCATTTTTATAAAAAAGACAAAAAACGAAGTGCAGGAGATAATTTCCTTTTAAGATTACCAAAGAACCACTCATGAACAAGCTTATCATTCGCTCAAATTTGATCCCTGATTAAGTTCCTCAAATTACTGATGTAGATCAGCCATTTTCCTTTTTTACCTTTTTACAGTAGAGGAGCATCAAATTACTCTGGTGTTGCATACAGTATGTTAACAAACCATTACCCATTCTATGAACTTAACAGAAAATTAAATTTCAGAGATTATCGTACCCATAAAGCATGATATGTCTGGCAAAATGTTGAACCCTTTTTCTTTTTCTTTTTCTTTTTTAAATTAAGATATGAAAGCAAACACTATATCTATGATAGATATGAGATTTTACCATTCTAAAACTTACCTCCCCAACTGTTAAAATTCCAATCAATGCCAGCAACCTTATGCTCTGAGGCACCAGAACATGATGCACTCTTCCTTACAACAAACTATTATAATAAAAACACAAAACACCATTTCCAGGGTCAAATTAAATATCAAACTGATGATAATACTACTCCACATGTCAAAATGAGTAGAAGAGGAAAGCTCACAGTAGGTCCAGTATCACGAAACCATGCGTCATTTATACTCATCTCAATTACCCTTACATTTTTCGGTAGCTGACTTCGTGCATTGGTCCACTAAGCATGTAATAATGCCACATTCCAAACTTGGTTTAGAACATTATCAAAACAAATTATGAGACTAAATCTTCATCTCTTATAAATTTGACCAACCTGAGCAGCACTTGCGCAGACAGTTACTGGCTCAAACCTTGAGATTGCAGATGCTACCTTGGCATATACACGTTGGGCATGAACCGCATTGTCTCTCCAGTTATCTGGGCGCTCCTGTCACTCAAAATAAAGCTTGACCATCATAACAGATTATGCACGAATGATAGATAGAATGCCATGGTACAATCTATGATTTTGCACATAGAATCAGGAGATATAAAGTTTAGATAGATATATATAGTTTAGTGCTCAGAGAGGTAGGAGGATTAACAGTGAGACTAGCCAGGAATACGTGCAGTGCAACCAAACAACACATGTAACACAGCTGTAATATCCAACAATGATTACTAAAATGAAAATTATTAGGGATATATGAGTATTGAGAGTAGGATAGCTTTTTGAAATAAAAATTCCAAATGAGAAGAGGAAAGAGGGGTTGGGGGGGAGTAATTCAGCACTTTGAGATTTATATATCACTCTGCAATTTTGAGAAAGTAAAACTTATCAATGAGAAGTCACAAAGAAAAGATTTAAGGTCCCATTTCCCAGATTTGTGGGTTTTAGCATAGTGCTATTACAAGTATACCACTTCAAAAGTGGATTTTGGAGGTCAGCAAATCTTTCAGCTAATGGTATTTGGACCATATAGCATCTTGTATTCTAAAAAATAAGGGGTGAAGGGTGAGGTCACTGGTTCAATCCCATAGTATATGAGTTGTCATCTTGTATTTACATATCAAAAAGAGAATTGTACTTCTGTAGTGCAGAGTTCAATAATTACAACTGGAAGCGCTGTTCAATCTGTTGGAAAAACATGGGCAGATTTGGTGGTGGCTTAATCTATTCATCATGTAAAAGGAACTGGAACAAAGTTGTGATATCTTTGTTTATGGAAGGTATCAAATTCATTTAAATTAATTTGAAAAGTATTCTAATCCGCTTGGCAAAGCCAACAAGCTCCAAATTTTAGTTTCTTTAAGAAACAAAAAAAAAATAGGGGCTTTTTGATTTTTTGTGATGGTACAAAAGCATATGGTCACTTAGTCTCATCAACTGTAGATGTAGTCTCTTAATGTCACCAAATGTACACAAAGCCTACAGTTTCCCAGAAACGTCAATTGTTCAAAATACCACATTGCAAGCACATAATATGACTCATAGGGTGCATGTGTAACTTACAAATAAAAACGATACCACATTCCAGGCACATAAGATTTGTTATTGCTAAGTTACAGACACCCTGTGGATATTGAACCCACAACCTTACCCTCCACTCCTTAAAGGACAAGGAAGTACCATTTGAGCCACAATTCATTGGCACATTGCAAGCACATAATGTAACAAAATGATTTTTAATCTTCAATTCATAAATATTTATAAAACACATACCTCCACACAATCCAAGTAGAAAACCAATTCGATAATTAACATTATACAAAAGAAAAATGATCGAACACAAGAATGGCATTCCAATAAAATCTCAATTCCAAAACACAGTATCACTACACATCCAAAATTGTCACAAACGTTGTTGAGGCACCACTAATACATCTGCTTTACCATTAAGATAGATTATGTATCTGGCAAAGAACAGTTTTTTTTATATTATTATTAAGAAAAAGTCGGTAAAATTTCATGACCCATCAACCTGAATAACAAAATAATGTCATGTAAACTTGGAAAAATGAATATAGATGTACTTACAGGCCAACCCATCCAACACTGTGAATGGGGTTCCCACTCAGCAGGCATGTGGAATCCATGGCTAGCAGGAGGTCCTTCTAAATCCATCTAATTGTGTGTGATTGGCTAAACTGAAAAGATAAACAGGATTGGATAGAGAGTGAAATGTGTGTGTGTGTGTGACTGACAGTGTGAGAATTGGCTTTAAATTGAAAAAAAGTAGGCAAGAAATGAAATGGTTGGACGGAGTGAAAGTTGGGAACTTTGAAGTCTGAATTTTAAGAGATAAACCTTAGGAACCGCACCTACAAACTACACCTAAATCTTATCCTATATATTTATTGGATTCCAGAGACAATAGACTAAGCACAATGAATGAAGTAATGGGGTCCAGTATGTGACTCTGTGTCTCTATTTTGGAATGCATACATGTGTCTTCCTGTGCTAGTTTATATATATATATATATATATATATATATATATATATATATATATATATATATGTTGCAATATGCTAGTTTTTGTATCATGTTTTGATTCTATTCTTTTGTTTCTGACATTCTACCTTGTGTTTCTCCACAAAAAAAAAAAAAAAAAAAAGACATACTACCTTGTTTTTTAATCATGTTTTGGTTCTATTTGTTTGTTTATGCCATTCTACCTCTATCAAATATATCTATACTATTATTTAAGGGGCTTTCTCTATTTAGATTCTTTATTTTTTAGTTCAAATGCTCATACAGTCTTATGTTTAAGTAGAGACAAAATTAAAGGACAATCCAGTAAAATTTCAACTCTTACTCCCACTAAAACATTACCTAAAAAATATGACCACTCTACTATTAATTTTTAAATTGATTTATTCACTTATAAATTAGATTTTTAAAATAAAAATTATATGTATAAAATAATTAAATACAGTTTTTTTTTCTACAAAAAGAACCACTAAAAAAAGAGGAATGATATGTCCACAATATTTTCACAGTATTTTTACAACAAATTCTAAGTGGCAGGTTGCTACTGGTTGTTATTATTGGGACAAAAAAGTAATCTTCGTGTTAGATTTAAATTTGAACCAATAACAACTAACCACCTATGATTTGTTGTGAAAATGTTGTAAAAATATTGTGAACGTAGTATCTCCCCTAAAAAAAAGCCTCATCGCACGCGCATGTGATGAGGCTAGTATGTATAATTGAGGAAGACTTAAAGTACAGTACTTAGGTGTTGTTCTCTAAATTCTTCTCTTGAGATTCTGTCATGTGACTTTTTTTCATAGATAAAAGTATACTTTTTAAATTAAAATAATTACATGACAGAATTTTAAGAAAAAAACCTAAGCAACACTAACTAAAATTCTTTCTATAAGTTTTGTACTATAGGTTGGTTTGGATAGCGCTGGACGCTTCTAGCGTTCAGCGTTTTTTTTTTTTTTTTTTTTTGCTGTCCGTTTCTGCTCTTAGGGGACAAGTCACTGTGCATGCACAGTGTGCACACTGTTCACGCACAGTGCACGCATTGTTCACGTACTTTTAGCAATTTTTTAATTAAAAATGGGTCCCACGGTACTATTTACACATTTAAAAATTATTTTTCTATAGTGTTTTCAGTTTTCAGTTTTCAACTGTATCCAAACGAACCCTTTATATCAGCCTTGTTTTTTACTCACTGTTTTTTTCTTTTATTCTTTACAGTTTATTGGGATGACTGAGCTTGACTGGATTAACCTGGGAAGCACGGGTGCACCTCTAGGGGCGACGCACCCGCACCCGACACGTACGAACGTGTTGTGCGGTCGTCGATGCTGCTGCATGCGCACCCATTGTGATTCTTTCCTCTCTTTTTTTCCCCCATTTCTGATTCAGTCCAAAATAGCCCCGAATCGGTCCGATTCGGGTTGAAATAAGTGTTTTTAAAAAATTTATTAAAAAAACACAACAAAACGCACCGTTTGACTCTAGTTCTCTCTATTCTCTGTCTTCGTCTCCCTTCTCTCTCTCTAACCCACGGCTCATCCAATCAAACTCCCTCCATCTCTCCTCAAGCTCACTAAACTAAGCTCACCGGCAAAGGTATTTTGCTTTTGCTTCTCGCTCTCCATCTCTTTCTTACATGCTCATTCCATATCTATCCCTCAATTTGTCTGAATGTCTCTATTATCCTATTTTGTAAAATTATTTTTTAATTTTTTATATAAGTTGTAATGTTGAGACTTAAGTTGATTTCTTATTTAGTTATTATATATTTAATAATTTAGTTATTAATAAACGTATCTCGCTACGCCCGCACTTTACTTTTTCAAAATTGTCGAGTCACCGCACCGCACCTGCACCCAAACTCGATCCTACAAAATATGCACCTGTGCTTCCTAGGGATTAACATTATTTTTACAAAGATCATCACCAACACATCTTTTATTTCCATAAAAAATTGTCTAAAAGTCATGTACCGTCTTTTTGGGAGTTTTTTTTAAGAGAGAAATTGTATATATGATCCTCAACTATTGAGCTTCATTTCAAAATTGATCTTGTATTTTAAAATATTTCAAAATATGTCTTACCATTATCTAATGAATGGAAGATGTTAATGTATCAAATGTACTTTAATAAACTGATTTTTTTTTAGAGAGTTTCAATCTATAACGTCCACTCCTAATGAGCGCAATCTCTTATTTGATGAAAATATATTTTATCGATTGAATTAACTAGAACTCATGAGAAAAAAACTTTTTCTTTTTATAATATGATAAGGACATTTTAAATAAATTCTAAAAAATAAAAATATAACGATTAAAATGAGTATATTTTTAAAGTATAAGAATGATTATGAAACAAATTGAACCATATATACTATTTAATAATTTTGTTTTTTGGATTCAAAAAATTGTTTTGGTTTCTCTTTCACCTGTGAATTAAAGCTTTTCATGGAAATTATTAGATTGATTTGAGCACAACTTTTGTTAGTTAGTTAAATTGAGGCTAGCTGGTCACATGTGGAACAGTTTTCGGGAAACTTTTGCAAATAGTGTTTAATGTTTCAAAGGCCATACATTATGCCGACATGGTTAATTTTTTTTGAGGCTTGTCACATGTGGAATAGTTTTGGGAAAGTCTTGTAAATGTCGTTTAATGTATGAAAGGTCTGAGAGCTAAGAAAAAAAATGAAGAGATGAATACTAGCGTGGTGTTGGTCAAAGATTCTTCGATTATCAAGTTAGAAAAAGTAAAGAAGCCTGTTATAAATTCCAAACTGAATCAAGAGAAAATGGCTTGCTTTTGCATATATTTTGCACTTACCTTTTGATGATGCCAAAAAAATCACCAGTAAGCTGCACGGACTCCCGAATCGAAACAACACTTGCAAAACGAAAAGAGAAGACCTAACAGAGAGCACCGGTGTGGTGCCAGCCAAAAACCCTCCGAAGGTCAAGTTAGAGTTTTTCACAACCCTAAAGTGCCAGAGTTGAGTTAATTATGCGTACCTTAATTTACGAGGGTTTTGGGGTATTTATATTGGTGTAGGGTTATCATCCATGCCTTGGCCAGGAAACCCTTTCCTTTTAGGATAACACTTCCTTGATCTTACATACCTTATAGAGTTTTTTTTTCTAATAGGAGTCTTTTGATTATGGTCAAACGTATAACGCAAGAACTCCCTATATTCACGTTTGTGTGGAGATCAAGCAAAACCATATCAGACTTATCGCGAGATGCAAGTTGATTCCGGTTAGGAATCCTTGAAGCCTAATCTATACCAACGGAGGCCCAATGTTACAACCGTCCACTACGTATCCTTGTAACATTGACCCGTCGCCCATCCACATGATAATACCATACCATCATGCTTCACGAAGAGAGATCCGTCTCCTACTTTATCCTCTTCAGTTGCCCCCTCACTCCTTGAGTCCATCGCTACAAATTAGACGGACTCATGGAATGACAGTCTTCCTTTCTCATGGCAACCTATCGAGACAGACGGGCTAGGATTATTTGTGACAAAGGACACGCGGCCTTCATTTATTAGCTGTTCACCCTAAGCGAGGCATCCCTTCGTATTCTGTGCCATTTGCTCTATAAAAGCTTGCCTTCTCTTTCTTCATTCTCACCTTCTTATAGAAATTTTGCAATCGGAGCGTCACCGTCGTTTACTTTGCGCACTTGTACTGTCCTGCTAATCTCTCTGTCAGCTTATATTGCTTGATTTCAATCCGGTATGTACTTCTGAACTTTCTCTTTCTTTCTTTCTTTTAACCACGCACTTTCTGTAGATTCGTCAGTGTTTTAGGTTTTACCGTTATATGTAGGTAATGTCTAATGCGTCGAGTAATCATTCGTTTGTCCACGACGGGACGAGCTACGATGAAGGATTCCCGTCAAGTCAAAAAGACCCTGACACTTCAAGTGAAGAAAGGAATCTGTCCGCTACTTCTCCTTCCTTAGATGACGAAGGTTTAGAGTCGAATAGTTTAGAGGAGGCTTCAAGTGATGGCCTAGACGGCGTCGATCCCCCTGTTCAATCTGTAATTGGTCTTGATGGCCTTAGGGAGTTCGTAATGCTACCCCTGTGGACGGTCAACGATTTTAGGTCTACAGTCAAAGAATCTCATTTCAAAACAATTAGGGCCAAGTACCAAATTCCTGACAACGTCCGTCTCCGTCTCCCCCATAAATCCGAGAAATGTTACTATAAGGGTGTTAACGGTGTTGGGATTTATGAGCAAACGCTAAAGGCAGGGCTCAGATTTCCTCTAAGCTCTCTCCACCGTCGACTACTTCAGTATCTTGGTTTATCCGTCACACAAATCTCCCCAAACGCCTGGAGGGTTTTCGTAGGCGTGGAGGTCTTGTATGAGGCCATGTCAGACGGTGCACGAAGGCTGACAGTGGAAGAATTTTTTCACTATTACCGTCCCACTGAGATCATAAAGTCAAAGGGTATGTATAGTTTCGTAGCTAGGAGCCCGTTGTTGAGGCTCGTTCATGATACACCTAACTCTAATAGGGACTGGAAGAGTAGATATTTTTTCATGGAAGGGGACGAATGGATGAGTCGTCCAGGGGATAACACATATATGCCCGTCGACACAACATGGGGCATAATGCCTCCGTCGGGTATGCACTTGTTTTTAGTTCCCGTGTGTTCAAATCTTACTTTTATTTTTTGTAAGTTACTCAAAACATCTTCTTTTGCAGCTCGAGACCGTCTGCAAGTTACTTTGGAGCAGTGGAGCTTCTTGGAGAGGATTTTTAATAAGACGAAGCTCGAAGAAAGGACGTGGGCAAAATTAGTCACCCTCGACACACTCCACTAGTATTGTGAAGGCCCCGAACCAACTTCAGCCGCCCATCGTTACGATAATAGAGTTCGCAAACGTAAGCCCGTCATTAAACGCTTTCAGTTTCTTTTACTCATTCTTTTCTAATGCTGCACATCCGTCTTTTCTTTGCAGAAATGGACGCTGCCAAAAGAAGAGCCTTCATCAAGCAGTAAGCAGCAAAGAAGAAACAGGAGGCCGGTCAACAAGTTAAGGGGACGGGTTCATCCGTTCCGTCCAAACGGAAGCAACCGGAGAAGATGGACCGTCAACAAAAGAAGCAGAAGACAACTCCTGAGCCCGTCGTAGCGCTGGAAGCCGAGACCAAAAGAACGGTCACTCCCATGGGGCATGGAAAGGGTAAAGGTTTGATGAAAGGTCCAGCTCCTACTGGTGAGAAACCACCCGTCCTCTTGCAAGAAGATTCTGAATATGCCTTAGAAAAACTCTCGTCTATCATTACTGTTGACGATTATGAGGACCTCGGCAACCACGCTACAGAGGCGATGGGAGAGACGGGCCTTTTTACCATTGCTCAAGTATTTTAAACCCGTCCTCAGCCTTGAACATGTCCTTCCTTATCCGTCATTTATATCATATTCATTTTGACTTTGTTTTCAGGCCATGTTGATGATGAAGGGGCTAATGGGTCGTTGTCTGAATCATGAGACAACTTTGGACTATCTCAAGAAGAAGAATAAGCTGTTGGAGGACGAGCTTCATGATCTGAAGGCTTGGAAGATCAATATGGAGGGAAAACTCAACTGTTCGGAGCAGGTCAGAAGAGAGCTAGAGAGGTAGATGAAGCAGTTGACACAAATTCTGAAGGATAAAGAAAAGGAGGTGACGGACGCCAGGAATCAGCTTCGCGATGCCAAAGAAGAGGCGATACGGGAGTATCATGACTCCGACCTTCTTTTAGCAGAGCTTGGGAGCTCCTTTGCTGACGGATTTGATGATGCCCTCCGTCAAGTCAAGGCCTCATATCCTGATCTGGACGTGTCCCATGTCTCCATAGACGCCCAAGGGCAGACACTAGCTCATTCCGTCCATTCAAAGAGTACAGAAGATGTGTTTGCTGTCACTGCTCCTCTTGTGGACGAAGGCCAGACTCCTGCTCAAGATCAACCAGATGATAACCAGAAACTTGAAAGCACTCCCCCCGAGCATCATTAGTAGTAGTGTTTTTTTTTTTTTGAATGTCAAGGACAAAATGTAACC
Organism: Castanea sativa; assembly: GCF_040712315.1. Lineage (NCBI taxonomy): Eukaryota > Viridiplantae > Streptophyta > Magnoliopsida > Fagales > Fagaceae > Castanea > Castanea sativa. Next base: position 32,629,810 of record NC_134016.1, on the reverse strand, counting down.
GTCGTAATTTGTTTGTGGACATAATTCCTCTTGTAGGATTTAACTAGCTTATTCACTTGTTTTTATCCGTCGTGCATTTTTTAATTTATTGCTCGTACAATAGATAATCTAATCATGTCGCAGGGGTCCGTCCAATTGTGAATTATATGCGATTAAGTCATCTTTTACCTGTGAGGTCCGTCCATCTCACAATTTGACTTATATATTTCATCCTTGAGAGGATGATCTGTTCGCTATTTGGACTTAGTATATTTTTATCCTTTTGGATGATTCGTCCACTATGTGGACTATATATTTCTATCCTCCTTGGATTATCCGTCCACTATGTGGACCACATTTTTCAACCTTTTGGATCCGTCCAATATGTGGACAGTATATTTTTATCCTTAGTGGATTATCCGTCCACTATGTGGACTATATTTTTCATCCTTGTAGGATGATCCGTCCACTATATGGACTTTGTATATTTTTATCCTTATTGGATTATCCGTCCACTATGTGGACTATATTTTTCATCCTTGTAGGATGATCCGTCCACTATGTGGACTTTGTATATTTTTATCCTTATTGGATTATCTGTCCACTATGTGGACTATATTTTTCATCCTTTTGGATCCGTCCACTATGTGGACTTTGTATATTTTTATCCTTATTGGATTATCCGTCCACTATGTGGACTATATTTTTCATCCTTTTGGATCCGTCCACTATGTGGACTTTTTATATTTTTATCTTTATTGGATTATCCGTCCATTATGTGGACTATATTTTTCATCCTTGTAGGATGATCCGTCCACTATGTGAACTTTGTATATTTTTATCCTTATTGGATTATCCATCCACTATGTGGACTATTTTTCATCCTTGTAGGATGATTCGTACACTATGTGAACTTAGAAGATTTTGAGCAAAACATATTCCATATGCTCTGAATAAACTCCTCATTATAATGGATTGCTAGAACATTGTTCATAAAAATGAAAGACGCCATTTGTCTCTAAAAGTGCTGGTAGAAAATTTATCTTTATCTTGTGGGCCAAATGACAGTTGGCAAATTTTGATATGCCAATGTGATGTCAATTTAGATAACACATGTCATCATCTAATTTAATTAATTTAATGACATTAATTCAAAATTTGCCACTAAATTCCGATGTGGCATTTTATAATTGGCTTAAAATTTTGCCTCTTACAATTACATATTTTGAAAATCTAATAGTTAAATTGCATATTATTTATGTTCTTAATACACTTGTCTGTCAATCAGATATTATTTACTATATGATATATAAACTTATATTTTTTGCATAATTTTAAACTATAAAAACTTGCAATTTAAATAATTATTAATGAATATTTGAATTATATTTTATGATTGGTAACATATTCTAGAGTAAACCTATAGTAAAATTTGTGGCATTCCTAACATCACTCATAAATAAAAGGAACACAACTATTTAAAGAAAATTATAATTTTATAAAATTTTGGACCTTTTACGATGGAAGACAATGTATTTTTTCTTAAGGAGTAGAATTCTTTTGTAGTGAAAGCCTTAGGCCTAAGCCTCGGCCTCAAGCCACTCTACTTTCTCTTCTCACATTCACAGTAAATCTCAACATAAATTTAATTAGTAGAATTTAAAATGAATATGAGAAAAATAAGTACTATATCACTGTATTTTAAAAATATCTAATAATTACTCAGAAATTACGCCATTCAAAGTAATAATTCATTTCAAATTACACTCCTGGTGATAAATTTACTTTGAACCGTAAACAATTAGGGTGTGTTTGGATAGAACTTATTGCTGAAAACTGAAAACTGAAAACACTGTAGCAAAATAATTTTAAAATATGTGAATAGTACTGCGGAACTCATTTTTAATAAAAAAGTTGCTAAAAAGTGAAATTTGTGGGTCCGTGAACAGTGCACTAGTGCACTGTTCACGGAAGACTTGGTCAACTTCTGGGGCTGGGGAATAAATAAATAAAAAAAGACTACAAACGCAACACAAAACGTAGACGCGCTATCCAAACCCCGTCAATATAATTTTATAGGATTCCAGAGAAAATAGACTAAACACACTGAAATGGAGTGGTGGGGTCCAATATGTGACTCTGTGTCTCTATTTTGGAACGTATACATGTTTCTTCCTGTGCTAGTTTATATATATATTATATTGGTGCATGTGCTAGTTTCTGTATCATGTTTTGTTTCTATTCTTTTGTTTCTGACATTCTACCTTGTGTTTCTCAACCAAAAAGAAAAAAAAAGGACATACTACCTTGTTTTTTAATCATGTTTTGGTTCTATTTGTTTGTTTATGACATTCTACCTCTGTTATATATATATATATATATATATGTGTGTGTGTGTGTGTGTGTGTGATGTACTCTACGAGTTCTTCACAAATTGACTAGATTCCCGGACGAATAAAGAGTTAAAGACTTACTATTATATTTTTCAAATAAAAAAATAGTTTACTAGGTTCCTGCACTCTTTTTTATTTTATAATATAATTAACTTTAATAACAAATAAAATGAAAAAATAATTAATTCAAAATTTAAGATTAAAAAATAAATTTTACTTCTACACTTAAAAGAAATTTAGTTTTTATTTCTTATTTTGATATTTAAATTATTTGTTTTAGTGTTGATTTCATTCAAATGGTTATAAATTATATCAACGCTAAACCAACATATGTATCCATATGTAACATTCTAAATTAATAAATAAAAATATAATACTCTTAACTTAATGTAACATTCTAACTTACTAATAAATAAATAGAACACTCTAACTTAAAGTAATGTTTGTAATTGTATTGTGTTTTAGCCTTTAAGAACACTTTTTTTTTTCATAAAAAAAAACACAGATATTAATATTACACATGAAAAAATAATGAGTTCAATAATTTAAACGGTTGAAAACAAAATTAAGCCAAAACCTCAATTCATTAATGCAAAAATATCCAAATTTTTGAACATAAAAAATAAAAAAAAATAAAAAACGGAGTTAAGTAAAGATAAACTTACATAGAAATTTGGACAGATGGATTCTCTCGTATCCAATTTCAATGAATATAGATTACATGGAACAAAGCACCAAACAAAAGCCATTACAAATTAAATCAATTATAAAATTGTGGGGGGTAAAAATGCTTAAATGCACGTTTGGGCCTTGGTCCTGGTTTGTTGGTATAAGTCCGTTCAGTCAGAGTCTTCGAGGCCCACAGGTCAGTCCGCGCTACAAGGGGCCGAGGAGTTGTTCGAGGAGGAGTATCTCCTCGGACAGGCCCTATAAAGGTCAGGGGACTTGCTAAAGGGTTTAGAGACAGAATTCTGGAAGATCTTTTGGGTAAAGGCGTGATCCAAGCACCCGTTAGAAGTGTGAAAGTGTGAGAAATATCTGAGGAAAAAGCTACTTCCACCGCATTAAAGACCCTGCATCTACCTCCCTGGCCGCATTAATGGAGAAATGACCTCTAAACAATAGTATTCAGCCTTCCAGCTATTATTTGAAAATTTTAAGAAGGTGGTGGATGGGACAAGTATCTAAGAGGAAAATCTGTGTTACACGTGGATGAAATAGGGAAACAGAAGAAGGATATAAGAAGACGAGAGAGGAAAGAAGAGGGGGATCTCTTTTGGAAACTAAAAAATTGTAATCTTTTACTTAGAAAAAGAAAGATTATATAAGTGGTCCTCGGCTTACATCCGAGGAGAGTTTTTTATCATATTCATCTATTATTTGCGTGGATTGCGGCCTTCTAGCCTGTTTATCAACTTTCCAATATCCTTAACCTAGGTTTCAAATTCATACTCTACAAATTTCATTGTATAAGGCTCTTTGGGCCTGAGCCCATCACTTGTTTGGGTCCGGGTACAAATTGTGCACTTACAATCGGCGCCGTCTGTTGGAAATCTAGTGTTGAAGGAATTGGAACATCATGGCAGGCTGAGATTCGCATCATGCAGAGTCTCAGGGGTCCCAGCGCGAAGATCATTTTGAGCGTCTTGAGCGTCGGAGGGATCGAGAAGGAAGCGTGCATACAGTATACCCTGATGCAAGCCATTCGCGTGGTGGAAGCAGGGCCACCCATGAGGATGATGCCAAGGCCATGTAAAGGGAGATTGACCACCTCAAGAAAAAGCTACGTCGTGTCAGACGAAGGCGGGCTTCACCTCCATCCAATCCTTCCTCTGTGGGGGGTCCCAGGGAAGCAGTTACAGTCCAAAGTCCAGGACTCCCCCTAGCGAAACCTTCTCTTACGAGAAGGATGAGCCTCCAAGTCGTAAGCATAAGAGGTTTCCCTCCAGGGCCTTGGGGAACGATGCTATGAGCCGAGCGTTGCACCAACTCTCCAAGTCACCCTTCTCACATAGGATCGAGAAGGGAAGGCTCCCAAGACGGTTCACTCAGCCCACCTTCAATGGCAGGACAGACCCAGTCAAACACATGAGCCATTTTAATCATAGGATGGCGATACATTCTCAGAACGAAACCTTGATGTGCAAAGTCTTTCCTTCTAGCCTAGGACCTGTTGCTATGAGATGGTTTAACAGACTAAAGTCGGGGTCTGTCGATTCTTTCATGGAACTCACTAGGCCATTCGCGTCTCGATTCATTACATGCAGCAGAGTCCCTCGGCCTTTGGACTCATTGTTATCCATGGCCATGAAGGAGGGTGAGACTTTGAAAGCGTATTCTGACAGATACTTGGAAATGTTTAATGAAATCGACGGAGATTTTGACGAAGTGGCGATTAACACTTTCAAAGTGGGCCTCCCAACTGATCACGATTTAAGGAAATCTCTGACCAAAAAGCCCATGCGAAGTGTATGTCGCCTCATGGATCGCATCAACGAGTACAAAAGGGTTGAGGAAGATCAACAACAAGGTAAGGGTAAGGCGAAGGTTATCCCGCACGAGAGAAGGGATTTCAAGTCCGACAGGTACCATAACAATAAGCCGAGGAGAGATTTCTCTGGGCAATCTGGTTTAGCCACTCCTCAAGTAGTTAATACCGTATTCCGAGAACCAGTGCACCAATTGCTGGAGAAAGTTCGTAAGGAACCCTACTTCAAATGGCCCAGTAAGATGGCAGGGGACCTTGCGAAACGGAATTAGAACCTCTTTTGCTAGTATCATCAGGATGTGGGTCATACTACCAAGGATTATCGGACCCTTTGGAACCATTTAGAGCAGCTTGTTAGCGAGGAAAAATTGAAGCAGCACCTGTATCAACCCAACGGACAAGGAAATCATTCAGGTTCAAATAATCAGAAGAACAACTCATCTCGGCCGCCCTTGGGAACGATTAATGTCATCTTCGCTGCACCTGGCAGGACCGATTCCTGTCCCACAAGGGTGATAGCGGTGTCACATTCCCAGGCCGAGGAGTCTGGCTCGAGGCCGAAGAGGATCAAAGGGAGTACGCCTATTTTGGGATTCTCTGATGAAGATAAGGTTGGGACTATTCAACCACACAACGATGCCCTAGTGGTCACATTGAGGATAGGGAATTATGACGTCAAGAGGGTGATGGTCGATCAGGGTAGCGGTGCGGATATTATGTACCCTGACTTATTCAATGGGCTTAAGTTAGGGCTGGAGGATCTCACTCCCTATGATTCGCCGTTGATAAGCTTTGAAGGGAAGACTATCATGCCAAAGGGACAAATTTGATTGCCCGTACAGTCGGGCTCGGAGAAGGTCAATGTAGATTTCATTGTGGTTGACTTATATTCTCCATACACGGCCATCGTTGCCAGGCCTTGGCTGCATGCTTTAGGTGCTGTCTCCTCGACTTTACATGTTAAAGTGAAATTTTCCTCGGGTGGATTGATTGAAGAAATTCTTGGTAGCCAATCAGTAGCAAGGCAATGCATATCAGCCACAGTACTGTATCAAGCCGAATCAGAATCCTTGGCCTCAGCTGTGGCAGACTTATAGCAATTAACAACTCTAGATGCGCCCGGTGCGGTGACAGTAGAGGAGGCCACGTGTGAAGATTTGGAAATGTTTCTCATAAATGATGACTCCAAAAGGTTCTTTCAAGTTGGGATACGATTACCACACCAAGAGAAGATGGAATTGGTGATGTTTTTGAAAAACAATATCGATGTTTTTGCCTGGGATCCCTATGAGGCTCCAGGGGTTGACCCAAGTTTCATTTGCCATCATTTGAACGTCAACCCTGCCGTTATTTCCAGGAGGCAACCACCTCGGCGTTCTTCGAAAGAACATGCCAAGGTTGTCAAGGAAGAAGTGCTCAAGCTCAAAAGGGCTAGGGCTATTAAAGAAATTTTCTACCCAGAAAGGTTGGTGCACACTGTCGTAGTAAAAAAGAAGAGCGGAAAGTGGAGAGTATGTGTGGACTTCACAGACCTGAACAAAGCTTGCCCAAAAGACTCGTTCCCGATGCCTCGCATCGATCAGCTAGTGGATGCTACGGTTGGGCATCCTCGGATGAGTTTTTTAGATGCCTTCCAGGGTTATCACCAAATACCATTGGCATTGGGTGATCAGGAGAAAACTGCCTTAATTACTCTTACGGGGAATTATCACTATAAAGTGATGCCATTCGGTTTGAAAAATGCAGGAGCTACTTACCAAAGGATGATAACCAGAATGTTCGAATCGCAGCTTGGGAAGACCGTTGAGGTATATGTGGATGATATGGTAGTGAAGAGTAAGGCAGTACCTATACATGTAAAAGATTTGGACGACACCTTTCAAACACTTAGGAAGTACAAGCTGTGCCTTAACACCTCAAAGTGTTCTTTTGGGGTGGGCTCTGGAAAGTTCCTAGGCTACATGGTGACTCATAGAGGAATAGAGATAAATCCGGCACAGGTCAGAGCTATTTAGGGCTTGCAACCACCTCGGAATCTGAAGGAAGTTCAAAAATTGACCGGGATGACTGCTGCTCTTAGCAGATTTATCTCTCGGTTCGCTGATAGGTGTAGACCCTTTTTCCAACTGTTAAATAAATGGAAAGGATTCCAATGGTCCGAGGAGTGCGCTTTAGCTTTTCAATAACTTAAGGAATATCTTTCCCGGCCACCCATCATGTCTCGGCCGGAGGTCGATAAAATCCTGTTTGCATACCTAGCTATAGATATCCATGCCGTTAGCCTGGTTCTGATAAGGGACGACGGTGGGGTACAAAGACCGGTTTATTATGTCAGCAAATCTTTGAATGAAGCTGAGGTGTGTTATTTACCTTTGGAGAAGGCAATTCTTGCCGTAGTCCATGCTACACGAAAGCTTCCTCACTACTTTCAATCCCACACCGTCGTGGTTTTGACTCAACTGCCTCTCAAGTCAGTATTGCGAAGTGCTGATTACTCGGGGAGGGTAGCCAAGTGGGGAACTATTCTGGGAGCTTTCGATATCAAATATATGCCGCGCACCTCGGTGAAGGGCCAGGTTCTCGCTGATTTGGTGGCAGAATTCGCCGAACCATCGTTAGAAGAAACTGCGAAGGAATCGCACATGGATGAAAAATCAGTTGGCATGATCACAGGTAAAGGGCCTCCAATTTGGAAAGCGTATGTTGATAGGGCAGCAAACCAGAGGGGATCTGGAGTTGGACTTGTTTTGGTATTCCCTGAGAGAATTACCTTTGAGAAATCATTGAGATTAGCATTCTCGGCCACTAATAACGAGGCTGAGTACAAAGCTGTCTTAGTCGGTATGGATATGGTACGGAGAATGGGGGGAAAGGCAGTTCATATGTTCTTGCATTCTCAATTAGTTGTGGGCCAAGTGACGGGGACCATGGAGGCTAGGGATCCAAGAATGCAAGAGTACCTGACCCAGGTCAAATGTTTACAATCCGAGTTTGATTCTTTCATCCTTTCGCATGTTTCTAGAAGTGGAAACACGCATGCGGACTCGTTGGCCACTTTGGCGACATCCTCGGCTTAGTGTTTGCCCAGGATTATCCTCGTCGAAGACTTGTTAAAACCAACTTTAACCACCACAAGTGTCGTCCATGTCCATCTGATAAGGCCCGAACCTAGCTGGATGGACCCCGTGGTCTCTTTTCTAAAAAGCGATGTTCTGCCCGAGGAGAAGTCTGAAGCAGATAAAATTCGTCGAAAGGCGCCTCGATTCTGGTTGTTTGAGGATCAGAAGTTGTATAAACACTCCTTTTCCGGACCATACCTGTTGTGTGTACATCCTGAAGCGACGGAGGCACTTTTGGAAGAACTGCATGAGGAAATTTGTGGAAGCCATATTGGGGGAGATCCTTAGCCCATAGAGCTCTGACTCAGGAATATTGGTGGCCTAATATACAAAGAGAGGCTCAGTACTACACAAGAAAATGTGACCAATGCTAGAGGTTTGCCCCCAATATTCATCAGCCTGGTGGTGTCCTTAATCCTTTGTCTAATCCTTGGCCATTCGCTCAATGGGGACTGGATATAGTTGAACCTTTTTCGAGGGCTGTGGAAAACAAAAGGTGGCTACTCGTGGGAACTGATTACTTCACCAAGTGGGTCGAAGTTGAGCCTTTATCAAATATTAGAGATGTGCACTCCAAGAAATTTATCTGGAAGAACATTATCACTAGATTTGGGGTACCTCACACACTTATTTCAGATAATGGCGTGCAATTTGATAGTAAAGCTTCCAGGAAATATTGTAATGACTTGGGCATCATAAATAGATACTCCACTCCCGCTTATCCTCAGGGAAATGGGCAGGCCGAGGCCGTTAACAAAGTTATAGTCAGTGGACTTAAGAAGAGGCTGGATGACGCAAAGGGTAGATGGGTAGAGGAATTGTCACACGTTTTGTGGACATATCGGACTACGCCGCGAAGATCCACGAGAGAAACACCATTCTCCATGACCTACGGGATCGAGGCGGTAATACATTTGGAATCTGGGTTTCCCACATTAAGGATGAGTTCTTTCAACCCGGGAAATAACGATGGCCTCCTGGAAAGAAGCCTGGATCTGGTTGAGGAACGGCGAGAGGCCGCCATGGTCCAAATGGCTTATTATCAGCAGAAGCTCAAACGAGGATATGATGCTCATGTGAAGCTAAGGCCACTAGCGCCTAGGGATTTGGTGTTTAGGAAAGTCATGGGTACTTTTGAAAATCCAGCATGGGGAAAGCTAGCACCAAATTGGGAAGGACCATATCGGATCATTTCTGTAGCGGGCATAGGGTTATATCGCTTAGCTGATCTAGATGAAAAAATTGTACAACGCTCTTGGAATGTAAACAACCTACGAAGGTATTATTATTAATAAAAAGCATTTTTGTCGTTCGTTGTTCAAATTATCATTATACAGTTCGATTTACTTATCGCTATATATCAAACTGAAACTTGGTTATGCATGGTCCTTGGATCACATACCTTGTAGAAATTGATATCCTATTGATTGTTAAACAGAACCTTAGTTATGTCGGGTCCTCGGACCTTCTATTTTGAGAAAATTAACATTTCAATTCGCTATTGCTAAATGTCAAACAGAAACTTGGTCATGCATGGTCCTCGGACCACATACCTTGTGGAAATTGATATCTTATTGATTGTTAAACAGAACCTTAGTTATGTCGGGTCCTCAGACCTTCTACTTTGGAGAAATTAACACTTCAATTCACTATTTCTAAATATCAAACAGAAACTTGGTTATGCATGGTCCTCGGATCACATACCTTGTAGAAATTGATATCTTATTGATTGTTAAACAGAATCTTAATTATGTCGGGTCCTCGACCCTTCTACTTTGGGGAAATTAACACTTCAATTCACTATTTCTAAATATCAAACAGAAACTTGGTTATGCATGATCTTTGGATCACATACCTTGTGTAAATTGATATCCTATTGATTGTTAAACAGAACCTTAGTTATATCGAGTCCTCAGACCTTCCACTTTGGGAAAATTAACACTTCAATTCACTATTTCTAAATATCAAACAGAAACTTGTTCATGCATGATCCTCGGACCACATACCTTGTGGAAATTGATATCCTATTGATTGTTAAACTGAACCTTAGTTATGTCGGGTCCTCAGACCTTCTACTTTGGAAAAATTAACAATTCAATTCACTATTTCTAAATATCAAACAGAAACTTGGTCATGCATGGTCCTCGGACCACATACCTTGTGGAAATTGATATCTTATTGATTGTTAAACAGAACCTTAGTTATGTCGAGTCCTCAGACCTTCTACTTTGGAGAAATTAACACTTCAATTCACTATTTCTAAATATCAAACAGAAACTTGGTTATGCATGGTCCTCGGATCACATACCTTGTGAAAATTGATATCCTATTGATTGTTAAACAGAACCTTAGTTATGTCGGGTTCTCGGACCCTCTACATTGGAGATAAAATTTTGAAATAAAAAAGTTAAAATGAAAGTCCTAATAAAAAAAATAAAAGAAAAAAAAAACGCATCACAAAAAGGAAAAAGGGGTCCTAAGTGGCCATGGCCTGAGCCTTAAGCCTTGGTAGGGGGTCCTGCTTGGAAGTGCTAGCAGCCCCTTTTGCTTTGCTTTCCTCCTCTGTTTGTTTCAGCTCTGCTTCGAACGAGATCTAGACTTGTTTCCCTTTGTCTCTTGCCACTGGTGGAGGAACATTGGGCTCGGCATCCTGGCTCGTAGGTTTCTTGGCTCCGTCGCCTTGTTCCTTCTCTTTGTCAGAACCCGCAGGTTCTTTAGGAGTTGGAATGGACTCTGGAATCATGGATGGATGCATTGAAGGCACTGTCTCGGGGGTAGGTGCGATAGGAGGTAGCTCTTTGAGCACTTGGATGTCCTGAGGAAGCCAAATGTTCTCAGGCTTCCTCAACTCAGAAGTTATGGGAATCCCTGCCACATTTAGAGCTTCCGACCACACTTGTTGGCAGTACTCCCGGTATAGCTCAACGAACTCCTCTGTCAGTTGATTCTTTGTAAGCAGCCTTCTTCGCGGCCTCCATGATTTCCTTGAAGGTACAAGCCTCTTCCCTCATCCTAGCAAGCTCCTTCTTCAGGTCAGAGTTTTCTTACTGGGCTTTGGACAAGTCCTCGTCCTTCTGACGCAGAAGCTTGCGTTGCCCCTCCACCTGGGTTTTCACCGTTTTTAGGCTAGCCTTAGCACCGTCCCTCTCCCTCTTCTGCTCTGCTAGCTGCTTGGTTAGGTTCTCGTTCTTCGCAAGAGCTTGGCCTAGGGACTTCTCGATCTCCTGCCTGACCTCAAGTTCAGCTGCAGCTTTCTTCCGAGAGTCTTCCACCCACTTTTCGGCAACAAAGACTTCTTGAATGGCATGCGTTAAAATATTAAAATAAATGCATTATTGTTAAAGCAAATTCAAAGTACATGAGAACGATTTTTTCGTTAAAGTGTAATGAAAGCAGTAAGGTGGGGGTAAACACGAGACACTCACCAAAGCCAAGTCCCTTTTGAGTGAGAGAAAAAGATGTGGTTGATTCATCTTGTCCAGGGCGTCCATGTCCTTTGGCAAAAGAAGAGGTCGTTCCAAAGCCTCAGCCAAGTGATGAGCGTGTCCTTGCTGGAACGCCCTAATGCTGGATTGGCAAGAGATGGGGGCCCCATCTAGCTTCAATTCGGGAGACCAGTTGGCCGGTGCACGGCGTACCTCGGTCAGGTCCTAGTTGTCCCCACTTTCCACTGAAGAGGCACGTCCCTTACCTTTGCCAGCTTTCTGTTGTTGTTGTTGTTGTTGTTGTTGTTGTTGTTGTTGTTGTTGTCGTTGCTGTTTTAGCTTCTTCTGTCTCTCCATATCTGCCTCCTCGGCCTCATTTTTCCTCTTCTTCTTAGGCTCCAGAATGGGAATCTTAGGATCGGAGGGAGGAAGGGGTGGTGGCAGAAGGGGAGGGATCTGTGACTCACCCGCGTCCTTTTTAAAGGCTTTCGAGCCCCTCTTTGACATCAGCTTCCTTAGAGTGGACATGTCGTCTTCTTCGGAGTTAGAGTCGGGCTGTGCAATTATTAAACCTTTTATGCCCGAAGCTTCTGCGGGCACGTGCTCTTCGTTCGAGAGGATGACGAATTGATCCTCTCGAGGTCTTTCAGCTTCTTCAAGGCGAAACTGGTCAATCTCCTCGTCCAGTGATTGTTGCGAGGACGCAGGTTCTTCTCGGACGGCTGTTGTTTGGGAATGTGCCGAGAGAGGAATTTCTCCGATGGGGCGAGAGTATAGAATGATGGAGGGGTCGTCTAGGAGTTCGTGGTCAGAAAGGAAGCCTCGTCGTGAAACGTCTATCCTTCTGCGTCGTTTGTCTCTTGCGGTGATCACGATGTCAATCTCTTGAAAGTCGCCTGATAAAGGTGAAGGAAAAATTCTGGTTTTGTATCTCATACAAAACACATAGCGGAAGCAACAAACAAGGATCTATTTCATTCATGATTGATAACGTGCACTATGTAAATTTCAGAATTTAAGAACACGATAGCGTACCTTAGTGTGGAGAAATTCAAAACAAAGATTAGAAGCACTTGGAAACACTTTTAATCTTCACTCCAATTCCACTTTACGCCCAAGATGTGTAGTCTCTCAATCAGTTTTCAAGGGAGAATGAAAGTGTCTCACACTCTCTCACACACCGTTTCTTATTTCTTTTCTTTCTCTTTTATAAAAATTCTGTATGTTTCTCCCTTATTAACTAACTGATTATCTAATTGGGCTGGCCTATTGGGCCTTTCCAATTGGGCTTTAGTGTGTGGCTTGGAGTGGGACCAAAAGGGACCAATAAGACACTAGCTCCAATGGGCCTTGGGCTTTTCCGTCAACTCTTGACAAGTCCAAAGTTACCATTAATTATATTTAATACCACTATATAAATATAATTGCACTCTAGGCCTTATTAATAAATTATATCCCAATACTTTATTATACACGTAACCCCTTCATAAAATATTCGTAGTAACACAAAGTCATAAATGTAGACTGCCACTTTGTAAATTACTACATCTTATCCTTGAGTACCCGGTTTAATTCTTTAAAATTATTCATTATATATTTATGAAATCCAATTTCATAAATATATACTTTAGTAATTTCTTACTAAAGTGGTTAGGCCTAACTCTCTGAATAACTGAAACCATTAAACTTATCTCAAGGGAATATTTTATATCTCTATCAAGAGACTATGAATTCCATCTTGAGAATATATGTTCCATCAACACTAAATGTGGCTGCCCAACATACTGAGGTTTTGACCGTCACTTCAGATCTCACTCCTGATATATCAAAGCAACCTACATTTCATGATCAAGTCCATTATTCTCTCAGGATTAAGAGTTCATGCAAATAGAAGTCGTGAGATTTATTATTCATTTGACAGTCGTTAGAAGAATAATAAATCTCACAGCCGTCCTGTTCAATATGTTTTAACTCTTAAAACATATCAACATATCAACTAGAAGTTTCCACTTCCATAATCAAGACAAATCATCTTAGTTGACATGTTATAGTCTTCGCAGATGAAATGCCCAATTTCATCACCGACTACGAACTATAAATTCTGAGTTTACAAAAAACTTGCGATTTACATCTTCTGTAACTTTTCACATAAATCACATACAATGCATCTCATGGACTATATGATAATGTCCCATATTCATGTTACCATTATTTTAGATAATAATAAAATAACTTTATCAAACACAATATTAAGTCATACATAATGTCATACATAATGTCATACATAACATCATACAATAGGATTTAAGGGCACTAATCTTAACAAAAGGATCATATCCTAATATCAGGTGGGCTGCTCTCACTTGTAGGTCTTCGTTAACAAAGACTTCAGATCATGTCATACATAATGTCATACATAACATCATACAATAGGATTTAAGGGCATTAATCCTAACAAAAGGATCATATCCTAATATCAGGTGGGCTGCTCTCACTTGTAGGTCTTCGTTAACAAAGACTTCAGATCGGAGAACCCAATTGAGGTCTGCAACACTGCAAAGACTTAGGTGCGGCCATACGTGTTGTTTATCTATGAAAAATATCCGAGGAGACGAACATGATTAAATCAGCAATAAATATCAAAGAAAGGTGAAATAATATGCAATGTAACAAAAAAAAAAGGGGGGAAAAGATAATGGGACTAAGTCATGGGTTAGGGAATCTAACTCCTATGGAGTCACACTTGGGTCTCCCCATTCAACAGGGCAGTGAGGGCCGTCAGACCAGTTTCCCGAGGTAATAAAGTAGTCGTCTTTCATGCATTTGTTGGATTTGGGAAGGCAGAATATGAGCCTAACAATGTTAGATCTGGATTTGAGGTAGTATCATATGCTTTTAAGCTTATGGCACTCGTACATGTAAACAACGTCGTGCCATGTGAGGTTTAGACCCATTTGCTCGTTTAAAGCATCGACACAACCTAAGACTCTAAATACATTTGGCGTGCACTGATCTGTGCATAACCTATGGTTGCGTAGGTATTCGCTGGTTACGTTGGTATTCGCTGGTTACGTTTTTCATGGGGAGGGTCATCCCACCTTTTAGGAAGGCGATGATGGGGATGATAACTTCTCCCTCTCTCCTAGCATTACCTATGGCTTTTACTAGGCAATATCTTCAGTATACGTCTTGGGGAATTTGATATTTAGCCCGAAAACCCTCCATACCGGCGTCAGTATCTAGAAAACACTTAAATCTACCCATTTGGTGGAAGTGAGAATGAAAGTTTAGAAAAGGGGACGGGTCTAGATGGTGGCCGAGGACAGAAGCCGAGAAGAAATGAGTAAAGGAAGTTGAAAACTTACGGGAAATAATTAGGCGATTCTTCACGAGCTTCTTGAGAGAAAAGATTGTGATTAACTCTTAGATTTGATTGATTTCTGAAAGGATGGATGGAGATACGGTTTCCTAGGCGTTTTGGCGTGTGGGAGGCGGCCTCAAATCAGAATTATCCCGCCCAATTTTTTAGAACGAACCGGGACCGTTAGATGCGTATCTCACCGTTGAACATGGGGAACAAGACGTAACTTGCAGTCATTAATGCGAGTGTTCCAAGTTTCGAAGCGTCAGAGGCGGTTTTAAAGGAACGAAAGGACCCCTACACGTGTGGCAATTTGCAAAGTGTGTGGAGGGTGTGCTGTTGGTTCAAAACTCCATTTCTCTCCTCGAATGGGGGGAAAAATGAAGTTTTGAGGGGCTATTGTGGGTGTAAAAATGCTTAAATGCACGTTTGGGCCTTGGGCCTGGTTTGTTGGTATAAGTCCGTTCAGTCAGAGTCTTCGAGGCCCACAGGTCAGTCCGCGCTACAAGGGGCCAAGGAGTTGTCCGAGGAGGAGTATTTCCTCGGATAGGCCCAGTAAAGGCCAAGGGACTTGCTAAAGGGTTTAAAGACAGAATTCTGGAAGATCTTTTGGGTAAAGGTGTGATCCAAGCACCTGTTAGAAGCATGAACGTGTGAGAAATATCTGAGGAAAAAGCTGCTACCACCATATTAAAGGCCCTGCATCTACCTCCCTGGCCACATTAATGGAGAAATGACCTCTAAACAGTAGTATTCAGCATTCCAGCTATTATTTGAAAATTTTAAGAAGGTGGTGGATGGCACAAGTATCTAGGAGGAAAATTTGTGTTACACGTGGATGAAATAGGGAAATAAAAGAAGGATATAAGAAGACGAGAGAGGAAAGAAGAGGGGGATCTCTTTTGGAAACTAAAAAGTTATACAAGTGGTCCTCGGCTTACGTCCGAGGAGAGTTTTTTATCATATTCATCTATTATTTGTGTGGATTGCGACATTCTAGCATGTTTATCAACTTTCCAATATCCCTAACCTAGGTTTCAAACCCATACTCTACAAATTTCATTGTATAAGGCTCTTTGGGCCTGAGCCTATCACTCGTTTGAGTCCGGGTACAAATTGTGCACTTACAAAAATATTGATGTCAACAACAAATAATCATGTAATAAAAAATTAAAAAATACAAATATATTGCTTGCTATATTGCTATATACTACTTTATTTCATTACTTGATTTGTCATATTTATCCAAAAAATATGTATATATTTATTTTTTAAATCTAAAAATTTAAACTTTTATTATATATAATATAATATGATATAGATTATTAGATTACAAAACAACATAAATCTAGCAATTTTTTTCTCTAATTAATATAAAATTGTCGCATCTAATTCTAAAAAATAATATAATAATAATAAACCCAAAAATGAAAGAACTTTTGTTACGTAACTTCTACAGACTCATGGAAATAGCTCTCTTTTTCATCTAATAAGAAAGCAAAAAGCAAAAAGGGGAAGAAAAAAAACACCAAGAGAATAAAACCTACATAACCATTCTAAAATCACAGTTTCCTTGACGTGACAACCCTCTACAAATTGAATCTCACTACATCAAAACGACAGTCGTAGTTTTCTAATAAATCAATAAAAAAAAAAAAAGGTCATATTAGAAACTTTACCGTAGACAGTGTGGCTGGGATTCACAAAATCATGTTATATATAATAAAAAGGCAACAAATACACATAATCTATTCAATTTGATAAAAGAAAAAAAAATTATCTGCAAGGTTGTAGGTATGGCAGAGAGAAGAAAGAAAGAATATAGCAAATAATTGTAAAATACGTGGTGCAAATAATGAAACTGTAAGTGCACAATTACGCCTGGACCCAAAAACACACGTGGGCTCAGGCCCAATGAACCTTAAACAATAAAATTTGTAGAGTGTGGGCTCGCAATCTAATTTAGTGATATTCGAAACTTGATGAACAGGCTAAAATATTACAGTATTTGCAAATAATAGACAAACGGGGCAAAATGAACCTACTCGGACGTAAGCCGAGGACAACTTATATATTATTTCTCTTTCTTCTCTCAAAGGTTACAGTTCTTAATATTTGTCTCACCACCCCTTTTCTTTACTCTCTTTCCTCCTTAAATACTTCTTCTTCTGCCCTCTTCATCCACGTGTAAAGCCACTCACCCTATTAGACACATGTCCCATCCACCACCTTCTGGAAGTCTTCAAATGATAGCAAGAAGGCTGACTTCTACTATTCAGGGGTCATTTTCCCATTAATGCGGCCAGAGAGGTAGGTGCAGGGTCTTTAATGTGGAGGGGCAGCCTTTTTCTGAGATATTTCTCTCACACCGTTGCGTTCGGAGGGTGCTTAAATCCCCCTCTTAACCAACGGTTTTTCCAGAATTCTGCCTTGATATTTTTGGCAAATCCCAGGGTCATCGTGGGTCTGTCCGAGGAGAGATTCGTCCTCGGACGAATTCTCGGACTCTCGACTCATGGGCCGACCTGCAATTCTAGAGGGCTTTTAGTCCAAAACAAACTAGTGCTCATTAATAAACCCCAAGGCCCAAATACTTACTTAGGTCCTTTTAGTCCCCACAATAGCCCCTCAAAACTTTATTTTTCCTCATCCGAGGAGAAAATTAGGGTTTTGATCCGACCAGAGCTCCCTTCACACGTTTCGTACATCACCATACGTGTGGGTGTCGTTTCATTCCTAGAAAATACCGTTTGGCGCTTCGATTTTCAGAACGCGCGCATTTATGACCGCAAGTTACACCCTGTCTCCACGTTCAACGGTGAGATGAATATCCAACGGTCCTTGTCACCTCCTGAAAATTTGGGCGGGACGCATCCAATTTCGAGGCCGCCTCCCGCACGTCATAACGCCTGAAAATCTGTGCCTTCATTCATTTCTTCAGAATTCTATCACATCAGAGCATCAGTCATCATATTTTCTCTCCAGAAACCCGTGGAAACTCGTATAACTACAAACTCGTAAGTCCTTACTTTCTCTACTTTTTTTTTTCTCGGATTCTGTCCTCGGCTTCCTTCTTAACCACATTCCTCCTTAAAGCTTGCCCTTTCCTTTCTCTTAGATGGGTAGATTTAAGTGTTTAGTTGATACCGCCGCTGGGATGCAAGGCTTTAGGGCTAAATACCATATTCCCAGTGACGTGGGTTTGAAATACTGTCCGGCAGAAGCCGTAGGTCATTCTAGGAAGACGGGAGAGGTCATTATCTCCATGATTGCCTTTATAGAAGGTGGGATGACCCTCCCTATGAGAAGCGTAACTAGGGAATACCTTCGCAACCACAGGTTGTGCCCAGACCAGTGCGCACCCAATGTATTTAGGGTCTTAGGAAGTGTCAACGCTCTAAATGAGCAGATGGGCTTGAACCTCACTTGGCATGATGTTGTCTTCATGTATGAGTGCCACAAACTTACAAAAGTAGGTTATTACACTAAATCACGGTCTAGTGTAGTTAGGTTAATTTCTTGTCTGCCCAAGTCCAATAAAGGCATGAATGACGACTACCTCATCGCCTCAGGCAACTAGCACGACGGCCCTCACTGCCCAGTCGTATGGGGAGACCCAGGTGTGGCTCTTTTAGGAGTTAATTTCTCTACCCCGAACTTTAATCTCAAAATCTTCTAATATTTATTTCCTTTTACACATTGTGCATTTCGATTTCTCATATGCATTGCAGATCTGACCATACTTGGCTTCTTTGGTATTCTTTCTTGCAGAAAAACAACTCGTGTGCCCCCATCTGAGCCACTGCAACGTTGCTGACCTAAACCGCGTACTGCGCTCAGAAGTGTTCGTGAGTGAAGACCTGCAACTTAGAGCGGCTCACCTAATACTAGGGTACGACCCAATATCCTCGGATTTCCAGGAGATAGAGAACGCAATTATCGCGGGGAATAGGAGGCGCAAGAGAATAAACGTAGCAAGGCCGCACTTTCTTGCCGACCACGACATCCCCGATGACCTCAACAACATCCTATACACGTGACCCATCGCAGCGATCCCTCTCTCGACGCACTCTCAAGCAACTGCTGTTCCGGAGGAGCAAGTATCCTCTTCGCACACGTTGGACGACGAGATAGACCGGTTTCAGCTCGAGGACGTCGAAAGACCCCGAGGAAACCAGTTTGTCGTGCTCTCTGACGAGGAAGAAGAGCCCGCCGAGGCCTCTGGAGTTGCAGGCTTAATAGTTGCCCATCCCGACGACGATTCCGAGGAGGAGGATATGGATGTGCTCCAAGGCCTTTTGACCAAGAGAGGCGAGAAAGTCGCCCAAAAAAGAGCAGGAGGGACCCAAGTTCCTCTGTCCTTGCCACCACCTCCACCTCCAGCCGATCCTAAACCTCCGGTTGAGGAGCCCAAGAAGAAAAGAAAGGGGGAGGCCGAGGAGGCTGGTGGCGAAAAACAGAAGAAGCCAAGACAGCAGCCTCAGCAAGCTCAGCAGCAGAAGCTGGACAAAGGCAAGGGACGTGCTCGTTCAGTTGAAAGTGGGGAAATTAGGGACATGGCCGAAGTGCGCCGAGCACTGGCTACCTGGTCTCCCGACTTGAGATTGGACGGAGCACCAATCTCTTGTCAGTCCAGCATCAGGACATTCCAACAAGGCCATACCCACCACCTGACCGAGGTGTTGGAACGTCCCCTTCTGCTGCCCAAGGATATGGATGCCTTGGAAAAAATGAGCCAGCCTCAGCTGTTTCTTTCTTTGAAAAGGGACTTAGCCCTGGTAAGTTTTACTTCTTACGAATATTTCATTTTTAATGATATCGGATTATTAGTAAGTGTTTTCCTGCATCTAACTCTCTAATACTTTGCCACAGGCCATTCAAGAGGTCTTTACTGCCGAGAAATTTGTGGAGGATTCTCAGAAGAAGGCCGGAATGGAGCAGGAGATACGACTGGAGACTGAGAAGTCCCTAGGCCAGGCCCTCACAGAAAACGAGAAACTCTCCTCTCAGCTGGCCAACCTAAAAAGGGAGAGAGACGGCGCCGAGGCCAGCCTGAGAACGATGAGGACTCAAGTGGAGGGGCAGCGCAAGCTTCTTCATCAAATGGACGATGAACTCTCCAAAGCGCAGAAGGAATGCTCTAACTTGCAGAAGGAGCTTGCGCAGATAAAGAAGGAAGCTCGCACCTTCAAAGGTTTACTAGAGATTGAGAAGAAGGCTAGCTACTAGGAAAGGGTGACGGCGATACAAGACCAGCTGACAGAGGCGTTCGCGGCCTTGTGCCGAGAATACTGTCAGCAGGTCTGGGGCAATGCCCTAAACGTAGCAGGGCTTCCTTCAACTTTCGAGCTGAGGAAGCCCGAGAACGTTTGGCTTCCCCTTGACATACAGGAGATAGAAGAGGCTCCTGCTGTCGCACCTAACCCTGAGACAGCTCCTTCTGCTCTCCCTCCTGTGATCCCAGAACCCATTCCGGATCCTACAGAACCTTCAGGTTCCAACAAAGAGAAGGAAGGGTGTGGAGGTGCCGAGAAAGACTTAAGCCAAAGTGTGGAGCCCACTGTCCCTCCAACAACTACAGAAGACAAAGGGAAGCAAGTTCTGTCTTCCTTTGAGTTGGAGCTAAGAAACATTGAGGCAACCAGCACTTCTCAGCAAGACCCCCTCCAAAAGTTTAGGGCCGAGCCTAGGACTTCTCTTTCTTTGTAATTAAGATTTAGCATGAAATGTATGTCAGAACAATTAATGAAAGACAGTTTCGTTTGATTTTCATTTGACTTGTATTTATTTAATCTTTGTGTTTGCCATAAGAATTCCTCTCAAACTATATTTCATGAGTATATCAAGCACGAAGTAATAACGAACGCCGAACAGGCTAACTTAATTTTTTGCTAACATTTGAAAAGTAAAGTGTTCAAGAATCTACCAAAAACAAACTTGGTTTAGATGATAAGTAGTGCCACACTTTGCAAACCCATGTGATACTTAGAATTTGTAACTTAGAACACTAGTAATAGTAAAGTGTGGGGTCCGAGGATCCTACCTTACCAAATTTATGCTTAATACTTAAAGATGTATGACTTAAAATTCTATTTAAACATGATTCTGTTTAACAAATGATAAGACATCCATTTCCACAAGGTATGTGGTCCAAGGACCATACTTACCCAAATTTCTGTTTGATATTTTAAGAACATATCAATTTCCACAAGGTACATGGTCCGAGGACCATGCATTACCAAGTTTCTGTTTGACATTTTAAAACATATCAATTTCCACTAGGTATGTGGTCCGAGTACCCTACATTATCAAGTTTCTGTTTGATATTTTAAGAATATATCAATTTCCACGAGGTATGAGGACCATGCATTACCAAGTTTCTGTCTGACATTTTAAAACATATCAATTTCCACAAGGTATGTGGTCCGAGGACCATGCATTACCAAGTTTCTATTTGATATTTTAAGAACATATCAATTTCCACAAGGTAAGTGGTCCGAGGACTATGCATTACCAAGTTTCTGTTTGATATTTTAGAACATATCAATTTCCACAAGGTATGTGGTCCGAGGACCATGCATTACCAAGTTTCTGTTTGATATTTTAGAACATATCAATTTTCACAAGCTATTTGTTCCGTGGACCATGCATTCCCACGTTTCAGTTCTATATTTTAGAACATATCAATTTTCACAAGGTATGTGGTCCGAGGACCATGCATTACCAAGTTTCTGTTTGATATTTTAGAACATATCAATTTCCACAAGGTATGTGGTCCGAGGACCATGCATTACCAAGTTTCTGTTTGATATTTTAGAACATATCAATTTTCACAAGGTATGTGGTTCGAGGACCATGCATTACCAAGTTTCTGTTTGATATTAGAACATATCAATTTCTACAAGGTATGTGGTCCGAGGACCATGCATTACCAAGTTTCTGTTTGATATTTTGAGAGTTGTAATTGATAAGCCCATATACATTTATAATTTAAACCACAAATGACAAAAGCGCCATTTATTAATAATAATACCTTCGAAGGTTGTTTACATTCCACGGACGTTGTACAACTTTTTCATCTAGATCAGCTAGTCGATATGACCTTATGCCTGCTACAGAAATAATCCGATATGGTCCTTCCCAGTTCGGTCCTAATTTACCCCAGGCTCGATTTCTAGCAGTACCTACAACCTTTATCAAAACCAGATCCCCAGGCGCAAGTGGCCTGAGCTTCACATGGGCATCATACCATCATTTAAGCTTCTGCTGATAATAAGCCATTTGGACCATAGCTGTCTCTTGCCGTTCCTCAACTAAATCTAGGCTCTTCTCCGGAAGGCCGTTGTTATTTTTTGGGCTAAAAGTACTCATCCTCAATGTGGGGAAGCCAGACTCTAAAGGTATCACTGCCTCGGCCCCATAAGTCATAGAGAATGGCGTTTCTCCTGTGGATCTGCGCGGCGTAGTTCGATACGTCCATAGAACGTGTGGTAGTTCTTCTACCCATCTGCTCTTCGCATCGTCCAGCCTTTTCTTGAGTCCATTAACTATAACCTTTTTAACGGCCTCGGCTTGCCCGTTTCCCTAAGGATAAGCTGGAGTGGAATATCTATTTATGATGCCCATGTCACCACAATATTTCCTAAAAACTCTACTATCAAAGTGAACGCCATTGTCCGAAATGAGTGTATGTGGTACTCCAAATCTGGTGATGATGTTTTTCCAGATGAACTTCTTAGAATCGACATTCCTAATATTTGCCAAGGGCTCAGCCTCTACCCATTTGGTGAAGTAGTCGGTCCCTACAAGCAGCCACTTTTTGTTTCCTATAGCCCTCGAGAATGGTCCTACTATGTCCAATCCCCATTGATCGAAAGGCCAAGGACTGGAGAGAAGGTTAAGGACTCCTCCAGGCTGATGGATGTTAGGAGCGAACCTCTGGCATTGGTCACACTTTCTTGCATAGTCCTGAGCTTCCCTCTGCATATTCGGCCACCAATATCCTTGAGTCAGTGCCCTATGAGCTAGGGACCTTCCCCCAGTATGGCTCCCACAAATTCCCTCGTGCAGTTCTTCCAAAAGCGCCTCCGTTGATTCGGGGTGCACGCATAACAAATATGGTCCAGAGAATGATCGTATGTACAATTTCTGATCCTCGGACAACCAGAAACGTGGTGCCTTTCGACGGATCTTGTCAGCTTCAGACTTGTCCTCTAGGAGAACGTCGTTTTTCAAAAAAGATATCATGGGGTCGATCCAACTAGGTCCAGGCCTTATTAAGTGGATGCGGGCTGTACGAGCAGTGGTAAGAGCTGGCTCTAGCAAATCTTCGACAAGGATAATCCTAGGCAAACTCTGAGCCGAGGATGTCGCTAAGGTAGCTGGGGAGTCTGCATGCGTATTTCCACTTCTAGAAACGTGAGATAGGATAAAGGAATCGAAACTAGATTGTAAACATTTGACCTGGGTCAAGTATTCTTGCATTCTTGGGTCCCTAGCTTCCATGGTCCCCGTCACTTGGCCGACCACCAACTGAGAATCCGAGAGCATGTGAAATTTCTTTCCGCCCATCTTATGTACCATGTTCATGTCGACCAAGACTGCTTCGTACTCGGCCTCATTATTAATAGCCGAGAACGCCAATCTTAGGGATTTTTCGAAGACAATTCCCTCGGGGGATATCAGAACGAGTCCAATGCCAGACCCTCTCTGGTTAGCTGCCCCATCAACGGATACGTTCCAAGTTAAAGGTCTTGCGTTCGTAATTATGCCAACTGATTTCTCATCCATGTGTGATTCCTTCAAAGTTTCTTCCAACAATGGTTCGGCAAACTCTGCCACCAAAGCTGCAAGAACCTGGCCCTTGACCGAGGTACGTGGCATGAATTTGATGTCAAAGGCTCCCATAATAGTCCCCCATTTAGCCACCCTTCCAGAGTAGTCGGCATTACGCAATACTGACTTGAGAGGCAATTGGGTCAAAACTACAACAGTGTGGGACTGGAAATAATGAGGAAGCCTCCACGTGGCATGAACTACGGCTAGAAGTGCTTTCTCCAAAAGTAGGTAACGCACCTCGGCGTCATTCAGCATCTTGCTGACGTAGTAAACCGATCTTTGCACCCCACCGTCGTCCCTTATGAGGACCAGGCTGACCGCATGGACGGCCACTGCCAAATACGCAAATAAGACCTCATCTACTTCAGGCCGAGACATAATGGGTGGCCGGGAAAGATATTCCTTAAGTTGTTGGAATGCCACAACACACTCCTCGGACCATTGGAACCCCCTCCACTTATTCAACAGTTGGAAGAAAGGCCTACATCGATCAGCCGACCGCGAGATGAACCTGCTGAGAGCAGCGATCATTCCAGTTAACTTCTGAACTTCCTTTGGATTCCGAGGTGGCTGTAAGGTTTGAATGGCTCTGACCTATGCCGGATTCACCTCTATCCCTCTATGAGTGACCATATAACCCAAGAACTTCCAAGAACTCACACCAAAAGAACACTTCGAGGCATTAAGACGCAACCTGTACTTTCTAAGTACTTGAAAAGCGTCGTCCAAATCTTTCACGTGTGCAGATATCGCCTTGCTCTTCACTACCATGTCATCCACGTATATTTCAATGGTCTTTCCAAGCTGCAATTCAAACATTTTGGTCATCATCCTTTGGTAAGTAGCCACAGCATTCTTCAACCCGAATGGCATCACTTTATAGTGATAATTTCCTGTTGGAGTAATAAAGGCAGTTTTCTCCTGATCTTCTTCCGCTAGTGGAATTTGGTGGTAACCATAGAAGGCATCCAAAAAACTCATTCGAGGATGTCCGACAGTGGCGTCCACTAGCTGGTTGATGCGTGGCATCGGGAACGAGTCATTTGGGCAGACTTTGTTTAAATCTATGAAGTCTACACATACTCGTCATTTTCCATTCTTCTTTTTGACCACAACCGTATGCGCCAACCACTCTGGATAAAAAACTTCCTTAATAGCCCCAGCCTTCTTGAGCTTAAGCACCTCCTCCTTAACAGCTACGGAATGTTCCTTGGAGGAACGCCGAGGGGGCTGCCTTCTAGGAGGAATAGCAGGATTGACGTTCAAATGATGACAAATGAAGCTCGGGTCAACACCTGGAGCCTCATAGGGGTCCCAGGCAAAAACATCGATGTTCCCTGGAAGGCATCCAAAAAACTCATCCGAGGATGTCCGACAGTGGCGTCCACTAACTGGTCGATGCGTGGCATCAGGAACGAATCCTTTGGGCAGACTTTGTTTAAATCTGTGAAGTCTACACATACTCGCCATTTTTCATTCTTCTTTTTTACCACAACCGTATGCGCCAACCACTCCGGATAAAAAACTTCCTTAATAGCCCCAGCCTTCTTGAGCTTAAGTACCTCCTCCTTAACAGCTTCGGAATGTTCCTTGGAGGAACGCCGAGGGGGCTGCCTTCTAGGAGGAATAGCAGGATTGACGTTCAAATGATGACAAATGAAGCTTGGGTCAACACCCGGAGCCTCATAGGGGTCCCAGGCAAAAACATCGATGTTATTCTTTAGAAACTCCACCAATTCTATCTTCTCCTGGTGTGGTAAACATACCCCAACCTGGAATAACCTTTCAAGATCATCCGATATCAAAAACTTCTCCAGGTCTTCGCATATGGCCTCCTCTGCTGTCACCGCGTCGGGCGCATCCAGAGTCGTTAATTGCTATAAGTCTTTCACAGCCGAGGTCGAGGACTGCGCTTCGGTCTGATGCAGCACTGCGGTCGATATGCATTGTCTGGCCATCAATTGGCTGCCGAGAATCTCTTCAATGCACTCCCCCGAAGGGAACTTAACCTTAACATGCAAGGTGGAGGAAACAGCCCCCAGAGCGTGCAGCCAGGGCCGGGCAAGGATGGCTGTGTATGGAGAATATGCATCGACCACAATAAAATCCACCTCAACCGTTTCCGAGCCAGATTGCACGGGTAACCGAATCTGTCCCTTTGGTATAACGGCCTTCCCTTCAAAACTTATTAACGGTGAGTTGTAAGGGGTGAGGTCCTTCAGTTTCAATTTCAGCCCTTTAAACAAGTCAGGATACATGATATCCGCGCCGCTGCCTTGATCAATCATCACCCTTTTTACATCATAATTCCCTATCCTCAGAGTGACCACTAGGGCATCGTCATGGGGTTGGATGGTTCTAGCCTTATCTTCCTCTGAAAATCCCAAGATGGGCACATTCAACTTCAATCTCTTCGGCTTAGAGCCCCCTTCCTCGGCTTGGGAGTGCGAAACTGCCATCACCCTGGTAGGACATGAGCCCGTCCTGCCAAGCGCAGCGAAGATAACGTTGATCGTTCCCAAAGGAGGCCGAGATGAATTATTCATCTGATTGCTAGACTGACTTCCCTGTTCGCTAGGTTGGTACAGGTGCTGCTTTAATTTTCCTTCGCTGACAAGCTACTCCAAGTGGTTCCGGAGGGTCCGACAGTTCTCAGTAGTATGACCCACGTCTTGATGGTATTGACAAAAGAGATTCTGGTTCCTCCCGGCAGGATCCCCCTCCATCTTACTGGGCTATCTGAAGTAGGGTTCCTCACAGACATTCTCCAGTAGCTGGTGCACCGGTTCTCGGAACACAGTATTAACTGTCTGAGGTGCTGCTGAGCCCAACTGCATGGAGTAATCTCTCCTCGGCTTGTTGTTGTAATATCTGTCCGACCTGAAATCCCTTCTCTCTTGCGGGATAACCTTCGCCTTACCCTTCCCCTGCTGTTGGTCTTCCTCGACCCTTTTGTACTCGTCAATACGATCAATGAGGCGACGTACACTCCGTACGGGTTTCTTGGTCAAAGACTTCCTCAAGTCATGATCGGTTGGAAGGCCTACTTTAAAAGTATTGATCGCCACCTCGTTAAAATCACCGTCTATCTCATTAAACATCTCCTAATACCTGTCGGAGTATGCTTTCAATGTCTCGTCGTCCTTCATAGCCATAGACAACAGCAAGTCCAACGGTCGAGGAACTTTGCTGCATGTAATAAACCGTGACGCGAATGCTCTAGTCAGTTCCCTGAACGAACCTACAGACTCGGATTTCAGACCGTTGAACCACCTCATAGCAACAGGTCCCAAGCTAGAAGGGAAGTGTCTCATTGTGAGAATGCACTGCCATTCTCTGGTTAAAGTGGCTCACATGTTCCACTGGGTCAGTCCGGCCGTTATAAATGATAAAGGTGGGCTGGGTGAACCTTCTGGGGAGTCTCCCATTCTCAATCCTACGTAAGAATGGTGATTTGGAGAGTTGGTGCAACACCCTGCTCATAGCATCATTCCCCAAGCCCCTGGAGGGGAGCTTCCTGTGCCTATGACCTGGTGAGCCATTCTCTTCACAAGAGGATGTTTTGCTGGGGGGCGACCATGACCTTGAACTGTAACTACTTCCCCGGGATCTCCCTGAAGAAAGACTAGATGAGGATGGCGAATGCCTCCGTCTGACGCGGCGTAACTTCCTCTTAAGATGATTGATCTCCTTCTGCATGGCTTTGGCACCATCTTCAGGGGTGGTACTATCTCCTCCATCGTGAGTATGACTCGCTCTAGGATACTCGGTGTGAACGCTACCCTCTCGATCTCTCCGGCGCTCAAGATGCTCGAAAAGATCCTCAAGTTGCGATCCCTGAGATTCTGCATGGTGTGAACCTAAGCCTGCCATGGTGTTCCAGTTCCTTCAACACTAGATTCCCATAGACGGCGCCAATTGTAAGTGCACAATTACGCCTGGACCCAAAAACACACGTGGGCTCAGGCCCAATGAGCCTTAAACAATAAAATTTGTAGAGTGTGGGCTTGCAATCTAGTTTAGTGATATTCAAAACTTGATGAACATACTAAAATATTACAGTATTTGCAAATAATAGACAAACGGGGCAAAATGAACCTCCTCGGACGTAAGTCGATGACAACTTATATATTATTTCTCTTTCTTCTCTCAAAGGTTACAGTTCTTAATATTTGTCTCACCACCCCTTTTCTTTACTCTCTTTCCTCCTTAAATACTTATTCTTCTGCCCTCTTCATCCACGTGTAAAGCCACTCACCCTATTAGACACCTATCCCATCCACCATCCTTTGGAAGTTTTCAAATGATAGCAAGAAGGCTGACTTCTACTATTCAGGGGTCATTTCCCCATTAATGCGGTCAGGGAGGTAGGTGCAGGGTCTTTAATGTGGAGGGACAGCCTTTTTCTGAGATATTTCTTTCACATCGTTGCGTCCGGAGGGTGCTTAAATCCCCCTCTTAACCAACGGTTTTTTCAGAATTCTACCTTGATCTTTTTGGCGAATCACAGGGTCATCGTGGGTCTGTCCGAGGAGAGATTCGTCCTCGGACGAATCCTCGGACTCTCGACTCATGGGCCGGCCTGTAATTCTAAAGGGCTTTTAGTCCAAAACAAACTAGTGCCCATTAATAAAGCCCAAGGCCCAAATACTTACTTAGGTCCTTTTAGTCCCCACAGAAACACTAAAAAACTGTGTGTATATATAGTGAGAATTTTAGGTTGTAAAGAAGATGATATGAACAAAAAGAAGTATTTCAGGTGAAACTCAAATACTTTTTTTTTTTTACTTTTTTTTTTTACTTTATTATTATGAAAAAGATGACATAAGACACAAATTTATCCATTTAAGAAAAAAAAGTGCAAGTTCTATCTTTTTTTCCTTTTATGTTTTTTAAAGAAACATTGGAAAAAAATGCAAATTCGATTTTTTTTTTTTTTATATTAAGTTTTTTATCTTACTTTTTTATTTAAATTTTATCCTTAGGTAATTCTATTCTATTGATTTTAGGCTTTGTTGATAATATTTTAGATAAACGCAACTGTTATAATTGTAAATCAAATACTACTTTGTTTCATTACTTGATTTGTCATATTTATCCAAAAAATATGTATATATTTATTCTTAAAATCTAAAAATTTATTAAAATTTTTACAATTTGGTGAAGCTACTTTGCACAATCACTAGCGTTTAAGCCCAACTTTTATTATATATAATATGATATGATATGATATGATATGATATGATTTTGGATTTAGTATTCTAATATTTAGACGAAACAACATTGGAGTCTCTACATTTTAGGGTTACAATCATTTTGGTCTCTACATTTTGATAAAAGTCAATTTCATCCTTACTATTTTCAACTTGCACTTAATTTGATCTTTATCATTAATTCACTAACAAAAAAACTACCTACGTCACAAATAGTTTGTCACAGTTCTAAATTTTAGTGGTTGACGTGGCCACTGGCACAAAAAAAAAAAAACAAAAGCCACATAAACTTTTAAGTACATATTTTTCTTTTTTCTTTTTTACCCTTTTTTTTTTCCTTTTCTTTATTTCTTCTTTTAATATTCTTACAATTGTTTTGTCCATTTAGAATTGCATTTTAATTTTCTCAATATTATTTTTTAATTTCTTGCTAACCAAACAGAATTTCATTCCAATTCATTTCTTGATATCCAAACAATAATCTAGTCCAACAATTCCAGAACAACACATATCACATTATTTCTAACCTTCAATTTGGCTTTCAATCACTGTGAATCTTATGCAATTGATCAAGAAGGATAAAATTAATTTCATAAATTTCAGCCAAAATCCCAAATGAAAACTAAACCCCAAACCCAGATTCCCCATAACCATTCATTCAGCACTACAGACCCGGATCTCTTCGTCTCAAGCTCGACCCGTAAGAACCCAGCCCCGCGTCGCCGCCACCTTGTCAAGAACATAGCTGACACAATGGAGTAACGAGATGCGTGTGATCTGGAAATTAAATGAGAGGTGGAGATGAAGATAAGTGGTTTGATGGATTTGGGTTATTCGGCCATGAATAACAGATAACAAAAGATTAGAGAGAGAGATGAAAACTTAGAGATTTCTTGGATAACCAAATGACAGCTTCGAGATGAGCTTGAGCAAAAATAAGAAGAAGGCAGCTGCCAGCCCAGATGTGTCCTTCTTGTGATATATTATGGTGGGTTTCTTATTAAAAAAAAAAGTGGAAATCTAATGGCATGTTTGGGATGTTTAAAAAAGGAGGGGGAGTAGAGTAGAGTAGAGGGAAGGGGAGTAATTCAATTACCTTGTTTGGGAGTTTTTTAAGGAAGGAGGGGGAGGGATTTGGAGGGGTTTGGAGGGGTTTCAACTACCTCCAACCCCCTCATTTTTAATTCCCCAAATTGGAGAGATTTGGAGGGAGAGTAGAACAGATAAAATTATTTATAAAGTAAATTACCTAATTTACCCTTATTATATTTATAAAATTACAATGTTAAAAACAAGGGGAATGGCTAATTACTCCCTTCCCCCTTACTAATTATAAAAACATCCAAACAAGGTGGAGGGTAATCATTCTCCTCTACTCTCCTCCCCACTACTCCCCTCTACTCTCCTCCCTCTCTAAACTCCCAAACAGGCCATAAAGAAAAGGAAAATAAATCTGTAAAAAAAGAAAAATATATACTTAAAAGTTTACAGGGCTTTTTTTTTTTTTTCATCTAAATGTTGTTTTGGCCGCATCAACCACTAAAATTTAGTCGCATCGGTATCTATTTTAATATTTTAATATTAGTTATGCTAATTGTGCAAATCATTTATCACGTAGGCATTTTTCGTTAGTAAGTTAATAGTATAAATCAAACTAACTGTAAGTTAATAATAGCAGACACTAAATTGACTGCTATCAAAATATAAGGATCAAATTAACTGTGACCATAAAATGGAAAGATTAAAATAGTGTTTTCACCTAATATATAACAATGAAATAAAGATAGTATTCTAATTCTTAGTATCTTTCTTTACATGAGTTTTTTCTTTCTTTCTTTCTAATTAGTTATTTGTACATGAGAAATGAATTAACTAAAAAAATAGAGATATTTTAAAGAGTCTAAGAATTTGTGTGAATATATTTTAATATACAAAATAATGAAGATATATCGAGTATAACTTTAAACAATGTTACTCTTCCTATTATTTTTTTACTTGAACTTCATCCACCTTTAGATTGATTAGTGTCGGCAAGTCTACTCAATATTTTATATATATGTAAACTGTAAATTAAGTAGCATTACGTCAGCATGTCTAATATTATTCATAAATTAACAAGGTACTTATTTAAAAATAATACTAAATTGACTACATTTGAGAAAGATAAAAATTAGTGGATTCAAAAAAACTGTTGGATAGTCTTTGAACATGGTACGAATCAAGGAAAACTAGCGGAGTGCCTTCTTTTTTCTTTTTCTTCTTTTTTTGAGGGGCCCCCCGGGGGGGGGGGGGGGTGTTTCTGTCAGTATGAGGGGGAAAAAACAACACTCAAAGAGATTTTAAAAAAAAAATGTTATCACAATTCGATGATACTTTGATAGTTAAGTTATATATGTACAATGAATAAGAGGAAATTTGAATATTAAGTATCTGTTTGGGACAAGCTAAAAATTTCAGCTTATTTGCAATTTCAGTTTATTTTTGTTACTATTTATGAGTCTCACTGTACTTTTTGGTATTATTCATAGGTCTCACTGTACTATTCAGCTAACTTTTACTTTTATCTATAATACTTTAAGCAAAAAAAAAAAGTTTTAACTAAATAAACTGTTTCCAAACGGACCCTAAATGTTTCCACAAGAAACATTAAAATGTATTAACCAATTAAGTCACAAAACTCTTGGTCATATTTTAAAAAAAAATTGAGAAACAAATTAACTATTAAACACACACTTAATTGCATTCTCTCACCAAGCTCAAACACATTACTTAACTCAAAGTATCACTACAAAATGACCTATTTAAAAATTTATATAAATAGATATATCAATTAGATTTATAATAAAGTTACCTCGTTAATGTTAAAATTAGGTTATTAAATAATTAAATTTATCATTTTTTATGGTTTAAGATTTTAGGAGAATTGAATTTAGCATCCAATTGTATTTGTGGTTGTACTAGCATCACTTATGCTAAATGCTTTAGCACACCAAAAGCCAACAAAAAAAAAAAAATTTGGCATATGCTATAAGTAATGTTCTACTTTTAGAAGGGCATGGCTAATGTGCTAAAAATTTGAATATTTTATTACTTTCCTCTCTTGAATTAATAAAGAAATAATTAAAATAATAATTAAAAAGTATAAAAATAATAAAAAAGAAAAAATATTTAAATAAAATGGTGAAAGAATAGAAGTTGTGATGCAAAGTGTATTGTTAAGTGATAGATTAAAATAGATAAAGTAATTTTTAATATGTCAAAATGGGTTTTTTTATTTTTAGCACAACTAATGCTAATTCTGAGAGGAAAGAGCACATATTTTTGTAAGGCAAAGATTGAGTGGATTGCTTTATGAGGAATCATATATGCTTGAACCTACTGGCATGGGAATTGAGACGAGTGGAGCTGGACCATGTCTTCCATGATGTTGACTGCTACCTAGATCAATCTTTTGGCTGGGAAAGGGTGGATTCTCTTTGCATCAATACCTGTTATGGGACTTTTCCTGTTTGATTAAATCTGGTACATAATTTATTTTATAAACTTTATTTTATAAACTTTTGTTCCAATTCATTGAAGTGACAAAGTTGTAATTGGTGAAAAAGTTAGGATAATAATTAATAAATAGTTGACTCATGTAAAATATTATGTGGCGTTTGGTATGAGATAATGTTTTAAGATTCTCAAGAATGTTTAAAGATTCTCATGTTTGGTTGCAAATCATGTTAGAAAATCAGATGTTAGGGGAATCTGGATTCCCTCTTTAAACCCCTCTCAGTAGGAATGTGAATTCCCTTTAAAATAGGTAGGAATCCAAATTCCCAAGCTTAAAGAAAATTATATTTTTTATAAATTGGCAATTTTAACAATTTTTTCTTATTATTTAAGTAATTAAGATAAAATATAAAACAAATTATTATGGATTAAACTCTTTTAAAAATTATTATTAAGAATAAAAGCATTTGAGAATTTAAATAGTTATTTTTATATTGTACCTGTTATTTTGAAATGTTAGACTATAATTTTAATGAATTTGTCATAATTAATAGTTTATATTTGGTTTCTCATTATTTATTTAAAGGAAGATTTTTTTTAAAGGACTTGGTAGTTCACATTCGAATCTAAGGATAGAATGGGAAAAATAAATAATTCATTTAAGATTCCTGAGAATAAACCAAACATTATCATCTCACATTCCTAGAAATCTTAAGAGATTATCAATGAAACCAAACATAGGAATAGCTACATTCCTAGGAATCTGGATGCCAAGGGTAATGTAGATTCTCCCGTACCAAACGCCACATAAGTCTACGACCATATCTAATTTCACAACCTGATTAAGTATTATTTTGTGGATTTCTACACTTACACATGGGACTTCAGGAAGAGTCCAAATCTTCTGTCCCATTTTCCCTGCTCCACTCTATACTCTACCAATAAAAACTTGTCACGTGTTCACCTAATTAATTAAATACTACTATTAATTAATAACGGTAGTATTAATAAGTCACTAATGGTAGTATTTAATTAATTAGGTGAACACGTGGCAAGTTTTTATTGGTGGAGTATAGAATGGAGCAGGAAAAGTGGGACAGAAGATTTAGACTCCTTCAGGAACTTAATTATAAAAATAAATAAATAAATATAACTAAATACACTTATTACAAAATGACACTTAAATATGTTGCCCATTTAGACTTGGAGTTAGGGTTGTTTCTAGCATTTTTCAATTTGCAAAACATCAATGCATTTGGTAAGGGTGTTTTTTACAGGAGAGTTTGAGTTACGTTGTTCAATGACACTTTTAGAAAACTCCTCTTACTAGTTTTCAGTTTTCAAACGACGTTATTTATGAAACTTTTGTGAATATGTTAAAAACCACGGGGCCCATTGATTAGATAATACATAAATGACTTCTCTCCTCAAATAAGAAAATATTAAATTGTAGTGTGCTTGTTAACTTAAAAAAAAACACACATACGCACATATCAAACACACAATTATGTTTTTTCACACATTGAAACATGTTGTTTGAAAAATGGTACAAAACACTTTTTTTGCTTTATGAATACTATAAACATGTGTTTTCACGACACTTTTAAAACCACAATTTTCATATCATTTTAAACAATGATACTAGAAATTTCCAACCAAGCGGACCTTTTTTTCTTTTTGAAACAACAGTTTGCAGTATTTAAATATTGAAAACTGTTATTTAAAATGCAGTAACAAACAGTGTTGCTAGTTTGGTTTTCCTCCATTGTGTTATAAATAACAGTTTGGCACATCTTGTGTACTGTCCCTTGTGTGATAGTTGAATGAATAGTTTTCTTTTACAGAAATAATAATAACAATAATAAATCACTCTATTCATGAGCCTCTCAACCAGTGAGGTAAGTAGTTTTGAACTTTTGATCCCAAGTTTTTGGTATAACTAACTATAGAATGGACAAATTCAGGAGGCTAGTTATTTATTATTGTCACCATCTATACCTACTTATTGTACTTATCGATTCTACTTTAGAAAATAGTTAGATCAATCCATGTTACTAGTTGCATCAAGAAAGGGAAACTGATGTTACTCAACCAGGATGGCCATGTGGATGATAACTTAAATCCTCTACACACGCAGCTCATGAGTTCTCATAATATATATTTGTAATTTTGGATAAAATTGTGTGACTCTTTAAGTTTTTTATTTTTGTTTTCTAAGCATCGGCAACCATCTAATTTGGTCAATGATTAATATTAAATAATAATCCAAATGGTGACATCATTGTCTTTCCTATAAACAAAGGCTTCTTTATATGAGAAAAGATAGACACTTAAAAGCAATATTCTGCTGACAAGGATCGTCATCTCTAATTTAAAAGGAGTGTCTTTGCTCATTCAAAAGTTGAAAAAAATTTCTTTTAACATTCTTTTAATTTAGTTCGAGATCAAGCCACCAAACATCCAAAGTTTCTTTTAAAAAATTCCACATTAAATTAAGTACTAAGAACAATACATTCAGATTGGAGGTAAAAGAAGAAAAATGTTAATGCCACAATAAAATACACAATTTTTGCCATAATTAACTCACGTGATGAGTTATGGTGAAATTTGTGCATTTTATTACAGTCCTAGCATTTTTCTTAAAGGAAACCGTTCAAGATTAAGCTTTATAGCAATTGGATTGTAAAGCATCTCAAAGATCAATTAAGAGAAACTCCTTGTATTAATTTTTTAATAAAGAATCATACGAAGATTTGTACCCTCTTTTATACATATCAATCAAAATTGATAGTTTGATACACTTTTTTCGTAGCTTTGTGATTTATCAACACTAAATTTTGGGTGTATGGTTTGGTTTGTCAATATATGTAATACCTTGTTATGTTAGCTATGAAAAAGTGAGTGGGATATTTCATTGTTTATGAGTGAATAATTGAGTGTAGTTTAATGGAAAAAAAAATTTCTCTGGGAAAACGTTTTTCCAAGAAAGTGTAAGTACAATTTTGCTTTTATTTCTAATGTCATTCTTGTTGTAGTGTAAAATGAAAAAGGAAAAAAATGTTACACAACGTGTGGAAATACATTGTCAAAATACACTGAAAATAAAACTTAAAGTCATGTTTTTAGTGTATTTGTGCAATATGTATTTGCATATAGTGTGTATAATAAACACTGCCCAATGAAAAGATGTCCATATATGTTAGCGAATGTATGATTATTTGTGATTAATAATAATAATAATAATAATACATGATGATTTGTGAAAATTTGTCATGGGTAGCTTCAAGATGGGGTCAAAGATTTTAATCCCCGCTTATACCAAAAAATGATTGGTATCTTGGTCTGATGTAAACAGCTATTATTAGGAACGGATGTCATAAATTAAAAATCTTTAAAAAAAAAAAAAATCTCTTGAGATCTTAGAAATCATTAGCGCAGCTCTTAAGGGCTAATAACACTTTTATATGCTAGTATTATATTAGGTTAATAGATGAGTACTGCTACTTTCATAACGATTTCACAACAAATTTTAAATAACAAGCTATTAGTAGTTAACATTATTCTTAATATACAAGGTACCACTAACATAACTTTTTTACCTATTAATAACAACTTATTATTTATAATTGTTGTAAAAATATTGTGACGTAACATTACTCTTAATACATTGTTTAATATAGTACTTTTGGTCTTATAATATCTTTTTATGGATAAAGTAGAATTTATTTATTTTATAGATAAATTAACTAGAACCAATAAAGAAAAAAAACATATATAAGATGCTATGAAATGGAGCAGGTCGAAGCTATTTAGGGCTTATTTGTTATCTTCGTTTAAACAATAGTTTTCAGTATTTAAATAACATTACACATAATTTCACATATTTTTTTAACTAAACTTATTATAAAAAATATACAAATAACATTATTAGAACAAAATAAGCTCTTATTTACCGTAGATATCTATCGCCCATGTAGAGCTAAATATCTAATCCGTTACCTTACCGTCACCTTTTCAAGCCCGTTTCGGGGGAAAATAAAATAAAATATTTTCAAGCCCCAAAGCTAATAAAATAATAATAATAAAAGTTTATGGATAATGTTCCACACTTCCTTGACTGGTGACTACCACTACTGCAGATATCTAAATTTTTCATCATTTATTTATACATGTAAAAGCATTCACAGCAGTGGAGCTAAAAAATTAGCTTTTTAGTTCCATCAAAAGTTACTTTATCTATTTTACCTATACATATTTACACACATGCTGTAGCAGTGGATCTATTTTAGCTTTCAATACAATAAAATAATATAAACATCACAATAAAATAATATATCTTCTACAATAAAATAATATATCCCACGACTTAAAACTAAAAAAAAAAAGATTTAGCTCCACTACTAGAGCATGCTTTTTGGTGTTTGAAAAGCTAAAAAATACCAATATACTAATATACCACCACTACTGTAATTGCTCTAATAAATTGTGATTTAGAGTCATATAAATTTTTTTTATCAATCTCACGTAAATTTGAATGAAAAAAGTTCCCTTATTTTTGGTCTTTAATTTGTACCATCTCTAAATTTCACACACGCTTCTTGGTTGGACCCATAACATCTCACCACGTGTCAGTCCCACTCTATGATGAGAATCACAATTAATTCCATCCCAATGGAGATTTCCAGAACCAAGTCAACCAACGACTCCAGCCTGTTTTGACTTCAAGAAAACTCAAAGAGTTTCATTTTCATGGTAATCTCAGTTATTCTTTGTTTTTTTGTGAATTTAAATTCTGGGTCATTCTTATTTTTTGGATTCTTGTTCTGGGCAACTCTAGTTCCAACTTTATTGCTGTTAAATTTTGCTGCTTTGGCTTTTAGCCTGATCAATTCCAAAGAAATATATTGGTTAACAATATTCTGATTGTGCCACTTTCAAGAATAGTGTCATTGAGATGGTTTCTTGTGAAATTTTAGTTTAGCTAAGTAATATATATTGGGTTTTAAGCTGTGAAAATTTCAGTAGTACTAAGAAATTTTCTTTATTGGAATCTACATGTGGGTGCATTCTTTTGTAAAAAAAAAAAAAAGGTGATTTTGTGCAATGTTTGAATCTTTTTCTGCTTTGACAAGAATCACATCAATGCAAGAAACACCGTATGAATTTGATTGGTTTTAGTTGTATCTGTAGACAATTTATTTTATTCAAGTGTTACTAAGTAATAATGTGCTTTTTGAGAACTCTGGTGGATGAACCATTGGTACTTTTGAGGATCATCCGAGACATATTACTATTTTCTGTTTTACTACTTTTTGAACTGTAAGAATGGCTGCATGTATGCCGTTCCTGAACATGGTATGATAGGGGGTTAGGTTTACTTCATCAATAATGTGGCACCTTCTCAATCAGTCCGCTACTAGATTCACATTAATTTTGATTTTTTTTTTTAACTAAAAAATTCATTAAAACGAAAAAAGGGCACTACCCAAAAACACGGGCTGTATACATAAAGTAAAGCATGAAAACAGAAAAAGAAGGAACTATATCCGAAAAAGAGACATAATAGAAAGCATAAAAATAAAAACACAACTAGTGGATGCTTCAAGGAATCCAGAAATTGTAAGAGTCCCACGACTGACACTGCAAGAGACTCCAAAGTCCAATCATAGAGAGACTGCAAAATATATATTTCAGTTTCACCACACTGTGACATCCATTTTGATTGATTGAAGATGACTGGTAGAAATGTCTCTTTTGTACGCTCAAATTCTTGTTCTTTTTTTTAAGCCTTTTAATGTGCTTTTGGTTCTTAATTGATGAATTCCTTAACTCATGATTGCTAAATTACTATGCTGAATTTGGCATCAGCACCCCAATTTTCTATGCCATGTAATTGGTGTGGTGACAGCTTCTTGATTCACCTAGTACAAAAAGAAAGAAAGAAAAAGGAAAAAAAAAAGAAAAGGGAAGAAGGCTTCTTGATTGTATTTTTGAAAGCCATTGGATACACAACTGGTGACTTGTCTGGCCATCTAAGTGATTAAATTCTCACTTTATGGATGAGGGAAGCAACCAAATCAGTGGTGGGTGTTATTCACCATTTGCCTTTTATAAATATTTGTTAATTGTTTTTTATGCAAAGTTTGTATAATTAGGTAAAACGGTATACTGGAATGCAAAATTCTATATATTTTGGTAAGAAGTTTACTAGGAAGGTCAAAGATGAAACAAGCCATCAATTCTAAATTCACCATACAGTTATTTGATTGATTTTGATTTGAACCTGCAATATAGTGTTAAAGGCTGCATTTTCTAATCCCAACCCAATAGGCCCAGAAGAACTTTGATTCATTGATACAGCAAGGAGGAAGTTGATACCAATAGTTATTCACAGTAGCCTATTATCAATGTATGTAGATGCTTTGTGCATCCTCCATACTTATGGATTAGATTCCATGTATCTAATGATAAGTATGCATGCTGATATTCAATTAAGAAATTATTTATCTTAGCCATGTATTTAAAATTACAATATAGTTTTCAGTTATGCAATTTCAATTGCTGTTTATTTGTGTATATTAAATGCATTCTAATTTTAGCTTTTTTGTTTTGTATACTTCTTACTTTCTCTCTTTTTGCAGCTTGGAAGTTGTACGTTTAGCTTTTAGATGGCTCTAGATCCTTCTTCTGGTGCTGATTCACCTCGGCGACGTTCTGGTCTCTTGCGGGATCAGGTCCAACCGGTTAAAAGAAAGGACTCTGACCGCTATGAAATCATCCCAATCCAAGATCAACTATCATTTGAGAAAGGTTTCTTCATTGTAATTCGTGCGTGCCAGTTGCTGGCTCAAAAGAATGATGGGATAATATTAGTAGGAGTTGCAGGTCCTTCTGGAGCTGGGAAGACTGTGTTCACTGAGAAGGTGCTCAACTTTATGCCCAGCATTGCTGTCATAACAATGGACAACTACAATGACTCTAGTCGAATTATTGATGGGAACTTTGATGGTAAAGTTGAATTTCTTCTGTTTTGTCCCCGTAATATTTAAATGTTGAAGTGACCAGCAATTATTGATGGGAAAAGTTGACGGATGCCCTAAGGGCATTAGTTCAAGAAATACTTTTAGAAACTTTTTATGGGAAAAGAAAAAAACAACTAATTTTTTTGACAGCTTTTTATATTTCCCATGAATATAGTATCAAAACTTTCCTAAAATGGTATATAACAAATGCCCTAAGAGCACCCGTTAACAAGACCCTTTATTGATATTTGTGGATTTCTTACCGACAATTCTTTTGAAAGTACTTATAGACATTAATTACTATTACCTCTCAAACAATTGCATTTTTATTCAACCATATTCCCATAGAGCGGGTGAAAATAAATGACATGCTTACTTTTTTTACATCTGGTTAAGGAACCCTCTAATTATTGGTGAAATTGACTGTTAAGACTTCATAGATTAGTGAACATTTTCAAAGAATATGGGTGTACAACATATAAATTAAATGTTTTTAGGATATCCCCAAGCTTACAGGCTATTCAGATTGTTATTTGCCTATACAAAATTTGCATGATTAATTTAGAATCCATTTTCATCACTCTTGCTCCTACCATCTTTTTGTCCTTCCCACTATACCGATTGGCTGAGATATCACTAATATAAATAGGTTGTATACTCCTGGACTTGAAGGAGCATATCTCTAGTTTGAGTTTTACCCACAGTTCATGATTGTAAAACTGACTAGTTAACTTCCTTTACCTGGATCTGTGGTTATGACTTACCTTCTGTGTGCCAATTGTATGGTAAATTGATTTTATTCTATTTTTCATTATTTCAGCAACACATTAAGATTAAATTCCAGTTGAAGTTTTCTTAAATGCTTTCAGTGAAATATGTTGCAGACCATGGGAAGGATAATTTTGATCGTATGCCTATCACTTGTTGTTTAACTTTGTGGAAATGTCATTCACTTTCCTTTATTGTAGTTCTCCTAAATGTGTGTGTGTGTGTATACATTTTCTCCTCTTGGTCTTTCTCCTCTTAACTGCTGATCATTAAATTTGATGATCCAAGATGAGAAAAGAATGCATGATAGGGCTCTAATGGTTATCATGTTTTGTTACAGACCCACGCTTGACGGATTATGAAACCTTGCTCAAGAACATACATGATTTAAAAGCAGGGAAACCTACTCAGGTCCCTATATATGATTTCAAGACTAGTTCTCGCATTGGTTACAGGTTTTGTATTTCTCCAGTCTCTTTATCATAAAAACTCTTGTCTAGGAATTGTGCATCTTCAGATCTGCCTGCATGGAGAGGAAAATATGATTTTAAAAAAAGGAAATAAAAACTTAAATTAACTTCACTGTTTCCTAGTTGATTTTGATGCATGGCCAGAAAACGTGCCATTTAAGAAAATCTTTCATGTTAATGTGTTATTTAGAGTTCTACTTATTTGATCATTCATGCATAAACTCATAATTTTCTTTTCTCATCATCTTCATCTCTCTCTCTCTAGCTCATGTGCCTTTATAGTTTAAACTGAGTCCGACATCTACATCTTAGTTCTCAATCCTCATTGCTTAGTCATGCTGATACTTCTTATAGGACAGTTGAAGTCCCCAGCTCCCGCATTACAATTATTGAAGGCATCTATGCCTTAAGTGAAAAATTGAGGCCTTTGCTAGATCTTCGCGTCTCTGTCACGGGTGGAGTTCATTTTGACCTTGTCAAACGGGTTTTACGGGACATTCAACGTGCTGGCCAAGAGCCTGAAGAAATAATTCATCAAATCTCTGAAACGGTTTTTTCACTGATCACATGCTAATTATTTTACTCTAAGGGCTTTGACTGAGTTGCCTCAGTAACTAGATTGAGCATTTGAAGCATCTATAGTAATTCTTATAAATGTGTTCTTATACAGGTATATCCAATGTACAAGGCTTTTATTGAGCCAGATCTCCAAACAGCACATATAAGAATCATCAATAAGTTTAATCCTTTCTCTGGATTTCAGAACCCCGCCTATATACTAAAGGTGAACCTTTAGTTTACTCATTCAGCCTGCAGTTTTTATAGTTTATCCGTTTGAAGTGCCTCATGAATTTGTTTACTTCATCTAACTATTGCAC
This sequence comes from Castanea sativa, assembly GCF_040712315.1. Taxonomy (NCBI): domain Eukaryota; kingdom Viridiplantae; phylum Streptophyta; class Magnoliopsida; order Fagales; family Fagaceae; genus Castanea; species Castanea sativa. The sequence goes on along the minus strand of NC_134016.1, from coordinate 32,588,361 downwards.
CGAGGGCTTTCTATTATTGTAGTCAACAAGGGATGTGACAGTGGATCAAATAAAGGCTGCTATCTCTGGAGAACATAAGGAAACTACAGAGGAAACATATGACATTTATCTTCTACCACCAGGTGAAGATCCTGAAGCGTGTCAATCATATCTGAGGATGAGGAACAGGGATGGCAAGTACAATCTCATGTTCGAGGTAGGGCTATTGTAAAAAATCTACTTATAAAGGTTGATTCAAGTTTTACATAAATCATATAAAGTGGCATTTAGACCTCATATACCTTTTGAATGCATTGTATTAGATTCTACACCTTAATTAGTTTTTTTTTTTTTTTGATTTTTTTTTTACTGCTTCATACCTCCTGTCCATTAGTCAACTTCCTACTTTTACGTTTTTACTGTTTTGTCCCTTCTGACCATTAGTCACCTGCTGTACGTTCAGCCCTCACCTTTTGTATCAGTACATTATCAATGGGTCTCTATCAGACTTCTAGGGGCTACTTCATATTTTCTTCCACCTCTGATCAGGAAAAAAAGAATCTTTTGTACAGGCTTGAATTTAGGTACTCGTATGAAAGTGGTGACACTTTAGACCTTATATAGCCTTTTAACTGCATTGTCATGGATGCTACGCCTACTATGCGGTTTTATTTTTCTTCCATCCTAGCTGTTGGTTATGTGGTAGTCAACTGCCGGACTATTACAAAAGGCTGTGATGCCCTTCACCTCTTACATAAAAGACTGCACCTGGCTTCAGGGGCTATGCATCACTTCACCTTCTCCTCATTGAGAAAGTAGATTTAGTAATCATAGAGCCATGAAAGTTGTAGGCTTGTAGCATATACCATATATCATACCTAAAGGCCATCTATTTTTTCCCTGCTTACTACAGAGCCAGTATACTAAAAAATTAAGCAGTTTTTTTCAGTAATTATACCTTGGTATTCATATTTCTCCATTTCTACTGAAAATATTTGTATATTGGTGTTTAAGAAATGTTCTTATTGATATTTGGCAACAGCAAACAATCATCACCTTTTGATAAGAAATTCTATAAAGCTTTTGGACCTATTTGTGGAAGGAACTACGCCAAAAAAACTGATGCAGGAAATCAAGATGAAAAAGTTTACATTGCATCTTGGGATCTAGATCCTGCGCACTTTTGCATCATGTGTCGAAATTTCATTCATGAGGCCATATGGTTTTATTGATCTTTAAGAATCTGTTAAGCATTGAACATGAGCAAGACTAATTTCATAAAGTGATTGTGTTCTTCAGTGGCAAACTGAGCTTTCTGATATGCTTTACCTTCATAATTTGAGTTTTTCTGAGAGACCTGTGAAGATTGTAAAATGTTGGAAGTTAAGTGTTCTCACCATTTCTGCTTGTTGTTTCCAGGAATGGGTTACAGATAGTCCATTTATAATATCACCTAGAATCACATTTGAAGTCAGTGTGCGCCTTCTTGGAGGGCTCATGGCCTTGGGGTATACAATTGCAGCCATTCTGAAACGGAGCAGCCATGTCTTCTGCAATGATAGGGTGTGCGTGAAAATTGATTGGTTAGAACAACTTAACCGCAAATATGTTCAGGTATTCTGCCAATTACTACATTTGCTTGTTTGAATTGATTTTGAGTCCATTATACTAATTCCACTCCTTATTAATGTTGTGTTAGGTTCTTTTCTTGGTACCTGTTAATCATGCAATGATTAATCTGGTTCAAATGTTTATGATAGTAAAACTATTGCATGACTTTACTATGAGAACGGCTGACTTGCACTTAAATCTATATGAGTTCCAAGTCAAGTCCTTGTGTTTGACATAGCTATGTTGATCAACAGTCCTTATTAACTCTCTCTCTCTCTCTCTCTCTCTCTCTCTCTCATGCTGCCTCATATTCACACACATGCAAATTACAAGAACTGGGAGATATTCAAAATTGTACAAATTATTGTGAAATTAAGCTTATGAGTCATACTTAAAACTTTTGGAGAGAGTTATTGAACATAGGATAAGACATGAAACAACAATATCAAAGATGCAATTTGGTTTTATGCTAGGGCAATCTACCATGGAAGCTATTTTCTTTCTTAAACATCTAGTGAAAAATTATAAATAAGCTTGTAAAGATCTTCATGTGGTTTTGATTGACTTGGAAGTGTATGACAGGGTACTTAGAGAGGTTATGTGGTTGTTTTCAGAACACAAAGAAGTTCCTCTTAACTATGTTAAGTTGATTATGGATATGTATAACAAAACTGAATATAGTGTGAGAACAAGGCATCACAAATGAGGTTCCTATTATAGGTTTGCATTAATATTTAGGATTAATATCTCTATGCATTAGTGATGGATGAGATCACAATATCGATTCAAGATGAAGTCTCTTGGTATATGTTTTTGGCATATGAAATAGTTTTGGTGGGTGAAATTAGACGCGGAGCTAATGAAATTTAGAAATTTGGAGAAATACTTTAGAATCTAAAAAGCTATCAGCTAAGTAGGACTAAAATAGAGTATAGGGAATGCAAGTTTAGTTAAAGTTAAACAAAGATGATGTCAATGTAAGCCTTGATGGTCAAGAGATACTAAAGAGCAAGGGTTTTCATTGTCTTGGATCAATAATTCATAAGGATTGAGAGATTGAAGAGGATGTAAATCATAGGATAAGCAAGATGGATGAAATGGAGAAGCACATCAAGAGTCTTACTGCTACATTATCGAAGTTTATGTACTAAAGTGGCTAAAATAAAAGTATAGGGAGTATAAGTGCAGCTACCCCAAAGTTTAGGGGGTGTAAGTGCATTCACCCAAAATTTGATTGGACTATTATAAGGTCAGCCATGTTTTGTGGTATTGAAAGTTGGGATGCTAAGAAGTAACATGTTTATCAAATTAATGTAGCTAAAATGAGAATGTTAAGATGGATAATTGGAAATACAAGGAAATAAAGGATTTGATTAAGGAAATTTGCTTGAAGATAGAAGTGATCCTTGTAGATGGAAAAATGAGTGAAAGTCACTTAAAATGGTATGGTCATTTGGAGAGGAGATAGATTAGTGCACTAGTGTGGAAGAGTACATTGATTCAAGCCAAGGGAACAAAAAAGATAAAAGAATACCTAAAATAACATTAGTAGAAGTATTAAAAAAAAAATATCACTGAAAGAGATAACAAAGATTATGATTTTGGGTAGAATAGAATGTGGAAAAGAATGCATTTGGCCAACCCAAATTAGTCTAGTTGAGAATCCATAATTGACTCAAAAATTTTGGGACTAAGGCCTGGTTGTTGTTATTGTTCGGAACTACTTTAAGGGGAAATATTGAATATCCTTGGCATAACAGTTGGACAATTGAAGCCCATTGTATTAGTAGTATGCAGGATTGGATATATTTGTGCTCAGCTATAGAATTTTATGCATGAATTGTTGCTAATAGCTTATTAGGTGAATTTAAGCTTAGTAATAATGTTCTGCCTTTTCTTTGTATAAAGGTGCAGGGAAAAGATCGTTCATATGTTAAATATGTTGCAGAGCAATTGGGTTTGGATGGTTCATATGTTCCTCGCACTTACATAGAACAAATTCAGCTGGAGAAGCTTGTTAATGATGTCATGGTACGACTCTCTTAGCTGTGTGTGCATATGTACCTGCCTTGTGCATGGTCCTGAACTGGTCAGTTTACAGGCATTGCCAGATGATTTGAAGTCAAAGCTCAGTATAGAAGATGATTTGGTTTCAAGCCCTAAAGAAGCCCTTTCTCGAGCCTCTGCAGATAGAAGAATGAAGTATCTCAACCGGTATTCTCTAGTTCTAGCAAAATTTTTATAGATCTGCAATATGAAATGGGAGATGTTAAAACATTTAATCAAAAAATTACTGAAGTAGGGAAAGGAATCACACAAAGAAGACATCTGTGTGACTAGTGATTTGTTACAGAACAGCCAATGGTTCTAGTGGTTGCAACCAACTGGTTAATTACAAATGATCATGGTTTTAGAAGCTCACATTCCCCCAAATTGATCTATTTATATATTTCTCATTTTATTTATGGGAAAGTTTTCATAACTATTTCATTCATGAAGAACAAGGACTGGTGAGGTCTCCTCTCACCATAGTTGTTAATATTTTATGATACATTTATCACATTTTTTATTATTTCAATACATAAGTGTTAGTATATTGCATGATACAATGTATGTATCTTATGGTCCAATGCATAATATCGATACGTAGTGTATCACCCAATACACTCAACATGCTTGATATTACCTTTATGTTTTTTTCTGCTTGTTTTTATAATAAAAAAATAATTAATTGTTTCTTTTGGAAAAATAAATTCAGATTAAATTATAACGATTAAGGTATTATAATGTTCATTGTTAATTGTATAAAGTATTTTTAAAATTACTAAACATTTAATTTTACAATTTAAAATGATTGAGAAGTATAAAATAAGTAATTTCATACATAAGCATGTCATATATGTTATTATATGTAATGGAAAATAAATAGGAAAATAGTGAAAAATATATAATTAATAAAATAAAATAAAGAAAAACATTATAAATTGTGAAATGCTATTATTCTAATTAGTTTTATGATGTTGTCATTGTTTAAGTAGACACCATCTTCTCAGCAAAAATTTCAGCAAAAAAAAAGTAGACACCATCTAACATTTAACATTAGTTTTGAGAGTGTTCGTATAGTGTACAAAGAATCATAAAAACTGAAAAAATTTCGAGATTTGCTTTTTATGAATTATCAAATTGTTGACAAGAAAAAGAAAAAGGAAATGAAGCAAAATCAGAAGCTACAAAATAGAATTTAAGATATGCTAAAAATAATAAGAGTTGAAGGCAGCATGAATGCTTTAATTTCCTTCTATATAAATATAAATTATAATATTTTATTAATTTTCAAGGTGCCTATGTATCTCACTATACATGATACAAAAAATAATTAAATAAAGTCAATTCGCAATATAGTTCACAAGCTTGCAACTATGCCTCATGATAATCTGTTATGTGTTGGGCAGGAGTTTATCCCATTCATTCACAAGTCAACGGGACAAGAACCTGCCCAAGCTGACAAAGCTTGCTATCAACAGTAGACGGTTTGATGGGAGAACCCCAGAATCACCTGCAACACTTGCTAACCAAGTGAGTGTATTTCTGCCTTTGGGGTTGTCCAATGCTATTATTTCAGTCTCTTCTTTAACCACTCTGCAGGAACCTCCCACTAGGTCTGGTTGTAGAGAATGGAATTGAGAAAGTTCTAGAAAAATGTGGATTTTTATCATTCTATGGTATGGTTACCCAGAAACTAAAAGAGAAAGAAGCACAGACAAGTTTAGATCAATTTTTCGTTGCCAACGAGCTCTAGCTCAAACCACACTCCCTTTCCCCCATAATCAAGGGCGGAGGGTATACCGTTGGGTTCAAGTTATACTTAGGGTTCAAGTATATCATCCATCAAATATTTAAATTTGAAGTCTTTGTATTTTGAAACTACGTATAAAATATGAATTTAGGGATTGAATAGTAAATAATATCTAATTGGTACGAAATTTGGCACATGTATTAAACACATAGAAAACATGTAATCTAACAGTGATTTATTAAAATTTTAATTCAATAAAAAGTTATTAGGTGGTGTAATATTATTTAAAGTTATACAGAGTATAACTTGAACCTATCCACTCACATGATTGGTAAAATTTTTTTTTTTTTTTCCTGAAGATGGTTTTATTTCTTTTATTTATCCTCCCTAGTTCTTTCTTTTTGCTGCCTTCGTGACATCTATATGTGGCATTAGTTTTCACCCATCAATTTGTTTTTGGTTCCTTTAGGGAGTTATTACTCAACTCTCGGAACAAATTTCTACATTGAATGAGAGGATGGATGAGTTTACATCTCGCATTGAAGAGCTGAATTCAAAGATCTCCATCAGGAAAGTTTCAGCTAGTCAACAAAACTTGGCTATGCAGGCTGAAGCTTGCAATGGCTCTGGACCCACTTCTATTTTTGCGACTGGCTTGGGGAATGGTTCATTGACTGGCACATTATTGCCCAATTCTTCATCTTCTTCCCAATTGGCTAGGGAGTCCCCACTAATGGAAGAGGTACCCTAGTGAATATCATCTGTCTCCGTACTTGGAAAAAAAGAAAAAGAAAAGGAAAGAATATGTGACTATAGTTTCATATAGTATTTATGAAGTTCTTGTTTAATGAAATTTTAGCTGCCTAATGTTAAAATGCAGTAGATAGATTACGATCAGAACCTTCCTGAAAAAAAAAATGAAGAAAAATAAAGTATTTTGTTTGAAAAAGAAAAATCAAGGAATACTGAAGATATCATAATAATCTTAAAGCAAAGTAGTGAATAACTTAAGGATGAGACTTTAAAGTATTCCTTTTCTTATGGATAATGGATATAACATGCGACATTGGATTCAATTTTGCTAATAGTAGGCAAAGCAATCATTTGGGTCAAATTATTATTGATATGTTCTGTTCTATATGTACTTTTCTTGGAACATGACTTTTCCTTTGTTAAGTAATTAGAACATGAATCAAACAGTAAAATGACAAGTAAAAGATCCCTTTTAATGTGGAAGGATGGAAGTAAACACATATGACTTTGAATTTGTTATGATAATAGAAAGCATTTTGGAATGAAATCTTTATTGGTTCATTCTATTCATTTACAAACAACAAAGCCATAAAAATGTAATAGCATCTGTAGAACAACCTAAGCGGTCCCAGGTTTTTTTAAGTACCACATTTGAGGTTTTTTTGTGCTCCACTTCCCAAAGGAAATTGATAGACAACATTAGCAGACGTTCAACAAGGACTTTTGTTGTCAGCCATTACTTATACGAGAATTTAAGCACATAGGGAATTTCCTTTTTCTGGTTCTCTCTTCATCCTAAGACAATCAGGAGTAGTGCACATTAAGTCTATTTGTCTGTCTGTCTATGTATCTATCTAACTATCTGTGTGTCTATATATATAGAGTCAGAGCCATCCATTGCATCAAATCATACATGCCCCAAGTCACAGAAGGATGCTTACATTGGATGATTGTCTGCCATTGTTAAAAACTAAAATATGACTTTAGTTTAAATTTCCCTTGAATTCTTGTGATTATTGGAACTGTTTCCTGAACAGATACTTCTTATTGCCCGATCACAACGTCAAATCATGCACCAAATAGACAGTCTGAGCAATCTTCTGAATGAGTCCTGGGGAGAGAGGTCACGAAATGGAAGATCAGCTCAGACAAACAGAATGATTGATGTTGATTCCATTGGCGTCCCTCTTATTCTAACTTTGGCAATTGGTGGTTTAGGTGTCTTCTTGTTCAAGGGTTTGACATCACAGAAATAATTTTCTTGCCAAGTGCTTAATTTTCTGTATACAATGAACATTGACATTAGAACCCATTATGGTAGAGAGATATTTGAACATCAATAGTTCTAAAGTTTGAAAAGTTATAGCCAAGTCACATTTTTTTAGGTTTTATAATAGGGTGGTCCTATAGTATTATTATAAATGTTGAAAATCTTGCCCCAAAAAAAAGGGTGAATACCTGTAAGTTTCTAAATAAGTTCCTTCTTTTTCTTTCTTGCTGAATAAATGTACTACTGATGGCTGTATAAATATCACTGGTGACTTGGTGAGTGTTGTAAATATTGTATCTTCTCTAGTTTTTCTAATACGGTTGTGAACTCTCTTCCCTATCCTAGGCATTGCTTGGGCATAATAAAGCCAATATGATCTTCTTTGATACTTTTTTGTTGTTGTATAGTACGGAATGAGTAGATTAGTATCTTACTTTACTTTTATAATCTCTCTGTCTCTCTCTATGTCTCTCTCTCTCTCACATTTGCTTTGTTGGAGTTGATTTAGTGAGCTTCATTTAAAGGTAATGGTGAGAGCTATTAGTTAATATTGTCAAGGCGGCTCAATAAGATTGAAGGTCTGAGACAATAAAGAAATATTAGCACATTAACTATCCAAACGCAGCGGAAATAACTATGTAAAAAAAATATATAGCCTTTTACTTTTTTGTTTTGTATTATACAAATAAACTACCTAAAATAATAATAATAATAATAATAATAATAATAATAATAATAATACAATTACAAAAGCGAAAATATGTCACTCATCCAATTATTTTCTTTTGACTAAACTTTGCTTTTATCTAAATAAGTGACACTATAAAATACTTCTAATAAAACTACCAAGAGTACTTTCTCTACAAAAACTACATTTCTGCCTATCTAAAAGGATAAAAATAAAAATAAACGAAACTTAATCAAATAAAAAACTTAAGAAGATAGTGATTGGAAGAGATGAAAAATTGAACTAACAAGACAATGGTTGAAGAAAATGAAAGGTTAAACAAAGTAAAAATTGCAAAAACTAAAAATTAAGAATCAGCTTTGTAAAAGATATATATATATATATATATATATATATATATATTTTTTTGTGAGAAGAAGTTTTGTAAATGTTATTGCAAAGCTTCCATTATTATACAATAGCATAGATATATATGTATAGATATTGTTTGTGGTTTTAGATTATTCATTGATTTTATTGTTTAGGTATAAATATCTAAATTAATGTAGATGAATATGTAAATGCAAAGTTATACGTAAAGTTAAAACCGTTAAAGTTGAATGTGTAAAGTAAATATATATATATATATATATATATTGTCAACAAAATTTAGGAATAAAAAATAAATAAGAAAAATAATAATTATGTAACCAATAACATGGCAGATGAAGTGGCGCAATATGCGCGTAGCAACAATAAATGTTACGCTTCAGCTTTTAAATATATATATATATATATATATATAGAATAAACTAGCCTCATCACACACGTGAAGCGCAAGTGATAAGGCTCTTGTTTTTGGATTTAGTGCCATAATTTTTTATTCACAACCAAATTTTCTATAACATCTTTTATATAGTCGGGCATCACAGAAAATAATAAAGTTACCAATTCACAATATATGTTGTTGATAAAGTACAATACACCATATAATTTAATTAGGAAAGTAGTATATAAATTTGTTCAAAAGCTTACCAATTTTGACATGAAAAAGTCTTACCATTAAGAAGAATTTAGTATATAAAACAGAAGAAAATAGTGTTAGTTAGAAATAAGATGAAAGAATAAAAAAGAAACTGAATGAATGTTATGAGTTTAAAGTTTTTGGGATCTAATGTTATTAGCATTTTTTCTTAAGCATTCCATAATGTTGGAAAGGAGAAGAAATGAATAAATGAAAGGATAAGTTTTAGGAATTTTTTATTTTTTGTGTTTTCGATAGAACGTGGGAATGGGGTAGTTTTAGACAACGTCAAATCATGCATCAATTAGAAAATCTGAGCAATCCTCTGCATGAGTCCTAGGGAGAGAGGTGGCAACATGGAAGAACAGATTAGACAAACAGACTGGTTGATGTTGATTTCATTGGAGTCCCTCTTAAATTAACTTTGGCAATTGATGCTTTAGGTGTCTTCTTGTTCAAGGGTTTGACATCACAAAAGTAATTTTCTTGCCAAGCAGCTTAATTTTTTGTATTCAATGAACATTTACATTACAAGTTTGTAACCCTTGATGGAGAGATTTGATTGTCAATAGCTCCACAGTTCGAAAGTTATAGCCAAGTAACCTATTTATGTGTGCGTGTGTTAAGCTACTAAGCTAAGATGCTTGGCAGAAGCGATTTGCCACTTCCGCCTCTCTAGCTTCACAATAACCTCCTATACAGAATGAAAAATGGGTCTTCTCCTCTCACAACCTCCACCATATGAAAAAGTGAAATACAAAAGGAATTTTCAATTCCAAAGAATTGCCCTTTTGTTTGAGGAGGGGGCTTCGAGTCCTGCATTGACAAATATCAGATAGGATTCTGCTGTGATCCTTCGGAGCCAAGCATCGTCCATTGGTTCTATTCTCAATTCATGATATATAAATTATCAGAAAACAAAATGGCTAAACAGATATTGACGACCCTAAAATTTTGGCTTGAATGCATGCTTGTTTCCGGCATATTTAGAGTTATATTACTGTCACTTATAAAATGTTTTGTTTCCAAATAAGGGGACCAAGAGTTGCAGATTATTACGAAATTGACATTTTACCCACTTGTAGTTTGCTCGAAAAACACTTTGCCTTTAAAAATTGGCACTTTACCCACCTTAGCTTCATTTGTCTCCCTTTACCCACTTCTGTAAAAAGTTAGGGTAAATTTGTATTTTTGTTACCCTTTCATGTCCCTCTCCTCTCAAAACATAAAAAACTAAAAAATCAAGGGAAAAGATGACCTAAAAACTAAGTTTGGTAAAAATTAAAACCTAACTTTTAAGTCTTTTATTTCTTTTCATATATCAACTTTTAGATCTTCTATTTTAACACATTTCCTTCTTTCTATAGAACAAACACATAGACAAAGCCATCTGTGTGTAAAAATACACTTCTGACTAGTCTGCTTTATTTAGAATAGCATGAAGAGACAATCAGATATAATTAAAAAGAAAATAGGAGGAAAAATTCTGCCCCTAAAGTAGACCACATATGGTGAGTTAGAAACCTGTCTTAAGGAATGAATCAACTGCCACAGTGAATCTTGGCCGGTTCAATGTGTGCAACTCCACAGACTTAACCTGGCAATTAGCCTTGACTCATTCAACTTACACAAACACAAGGGACGTGAAGTAGCTCTAATAAACATTGAATCCTTCTAACCAATCAAACCTCTTGGTAAGAACTGAAGACATATCCACACGAAAGTAAAGCAAACATAGTAACCAAGGACGGATTTCTTTTTGAGATCATTATGCTCATCCCAGCTCCCAGCTTCACAAGACAATTTTTACTTCCATCAACATCAATAGAAATTTAATAATGAATAAGTTCACACAATGGAGGAGAAGAAATTAGAACATACTAACAGCACAACATCGGCTTTGTTTATGTGTGTGTTCTATAGAAAGGGAGGAATGTGTTAAAATAGAATATCTAAAAATTGATAAATGAAAAGATGTAAAAGTTTAGTTTTAATTTTTACAAAACTTAGTTTTTAGATCTTTTCTTCCTTTGATTTTTCAGTATTTTATGTTTTGAAGAGAAAGACAGAAAATGGTAACAAAAATACAAATTTACCCTTGTTGTTAAAGGAGGTGGATAAAAGAAGACAAACAAAACTAACCTCAAATAGATAAAATGTCATTTTTTAAACCACAAGTAGGTAAAGTGTTTTTCGGAAAAACTACAGGTAGACAAAGTGTAATTTCTACTTGATTAAAAGAAATCGAATCATCACAAATAGAAAGAAAAGGAAATCAGTCTCAATAAGTATATATTATATAATAAAAACAAATTCGTGCAACTTGAGATTTTCAGGTTAGAAATAAGAAACTGCTCCATGCGCTGTGCAGAATAGAGAAGATAACAAATAGGACTGAAAAAATGACATAATAAAGCTTTCTAGCATCATAGTACTTGTCCAAGACAATTAGCTAGCACCAATGTGTATATCTTAGTGATTCAAAAGTTGGATCTAAGCTCTATGAACCTACATTGCTTTCTCTTAACACACAATAGACACCCCGAATGCTTGGACATAAGGAAAACAGCTCTACCCACTTCAAAAGATTACATGAAACAGCGAGATATTCTACCAGCTTAAATAAAGTACAAATGCTTTGTTCTACTTCAGAAAATAGTTGATGCAAGTTCAGACACTTCTGCAGCAACCTGCTTATAGTCTTCATTTAGTTTTTCCTGTTCCTCTGCACCTAATTCTCCTTTTGTAGGCTTGGTTAGCACAAGAACACAGCATGTTGGCCTTTTAGTGGCCCCTGCATTTGCGAGGTCCTGAAAACCATTAAATAAGAACGGTTAATGACTCAATGTAATTACAATAAACAAAATCACGACACATTCATATGGCAAGATATACTCAATAACCAAACTAATCAAAATAATTAAATAAAAGACTTAAGTGCTTTATCTGAAGGAACATAAATGAGAGAAAATATCCAGTTCAAAGAAAACCAGAAAAACCAAATCCAAGCACGGATACACAGCATTTTACCAAGAATTCCTAATGCTAAACTTCTTTTAACCAGATTTGGTTCAGGAAACTTCTTTGAGCATACCTAAGGCCTAGTCTATGAGCAAAATTAAAACAAACAAGGTAGTAACATTCAATCCAAAGGGCAAGATTCACCACTGTAAACAGAAGAGGACCATTCAGTCAAAACAACTTCTAGTAAAAATTTGAGTTTTCAATGATATTTTTGAATGAAAGTAGAAATAACTGATAATCCTACTGTAAAAGAAAACAAAACTTTCCCAAAAGCTAGACAAGGAACAAGTAGAACAAATTATTTAGATGAGTTTGCCATTCTCAAGATGGGAAGAAAACCACAAGGATGCAATGCCATGAAGAATATAGAGAAGAAGAAATTAAAGAAAATGCTGCAAACTTACTTCTTTTGAGGTAACGTAAATATAGGGAATGTCAGCCTCCTCACATAAGACTGGAACATGAGTAATCACATCAATGGGTGATATGTTCCCGGCTATAACACATAATCTGCACTCAACATTGGGGAAAAAACAATCAGTTACAACTTCCATCTGACAAAAATATTGGTATATCAAGCTAACTTTTGACTATGCAAAATCAATCAGTCAAGATGTCTTTATTTGGCAAGAATCTAAAAAGTAGAGAACTATCTCTCCCCACCCCACCCAAAAAAAAGAAAAACCTTGTTTATCTTACCCTCTACACCCATTTTATGTGCTTTGCAAGATTTATCTATCATCAGCACAAATTCCAACTATATTTGAACAGTATTTCCACCACTTACATTCAATTCATGTGTTAATCTCTCATATCTCAAGAGATCTCGCCAAGCTTAAACTTTCAATCTTGTTTTATGATCACATAAAAAACAAAGTTATAACATTTATTACACGCCATATAAAAGACTGATACAGTTCTCACAAACTTGAACAGAACTGTTATCAACAGAAGTACTGCAAAAAAAGCATATGCAATTATGCATGATACTAAACAAGAAAAATCATTTATACCAAGGAGATAACTAATAATTAAAGGGGAGCATGAGGTTTCTAACTCTCCAATTGACTTCACACACTGATCTTTTGCCACATCCTTTTGTTAATTATATCCTTAAAATAATTTAATGTCTTGGTAAAAGACATTTAGCTATGTTAAAGTACCCATTTTTCTATCGAAAATGAGACGCAAGGAGATGAAATGCAATCAATTTCTATTCTTTCACTTTCTATTTGAGAAAATTAGGCACCCTTCATTGACTTGAATTTTGAAAAGCCAACAGTAAGAAGAGGAATTTCACAGAAAACTGACCCTTTATGACCACGCCTTATACTTTTAACCACCTCCTTTACTCCTCTCTTCAAGCATTTGTGCTCAGCAGCTGGAAGAATAAATGTGAAATCAAAATAAATACAATAAACAACATACTAAAGAAAAACAATCAAAGTGGAATTAAAAACACACATTGACTGGAAAGTTACATACACCTTGTGCATTTCAAGATCTAGTAGGACAAAGAAGTGATATTTTTGAGCTAAAGCTCATTGGCTTAAAGTCCATAGATTTTTTTATTTTTGGGTTAGTAAAATTCCACAATTTCATCACCAAATTCCTACCCTATAAATATACCATATCTCATACAGTTGCAGAAAATCAAGCAATAATATCTGAACATATGATAAAGGACTTTCAAGTGCCCTCATAGGACTGCTGCAACATCTACCAGATGGGCTATAACATAATGTTACATTGAAATCATTTTCACTCAGGCTTTGGTCCCATAAATCTAATAATTGTAATCTTCACGCTCCCAAACCTGCGGTTAACACAAACTAACCGCCTGGCTTAGCCTTATAATACCATTTTCCATGTACTCTTTTCAATTAAAAAGAACGAAATAAACACAAAACGACAACAATTAGATCAATAAACACTCCTAAAAAGAAAATAAAATATAAGAACAACATCTTCGTACTACAAACTATCTGAAAAATAAATAAATAAAACCCACATCTCCTTAATTTTAAGGATATAATAATTTCCAATCAGGCTTTTCAATCATCCAATCAAAACCCACATCTCCTATAATAATATTCAATCAAACAAAAAAAAAAAAAAAGATTTTCACATTGTTTAAAATACAACAATGTTCAAAAATCCAACATCAGTTTCGATATATACTAATTCTAAAAGGAACCAGCACAAAAGGAAAACAACCCATGTCTTTAGCAAATGACACAAACACACACACATATATGTATGTAGTAGAGTTACATATATAAAGATATATACCTCTGCGGACGAGCTTGAGGGTGCGCTTGCAGAGCTTCTTTCCAGCAAGGGGTTTGGCAATGGGGGCGAGGGCTAGAAGCTTCTTCCTCTCCTTCTCCTTCTGCTGCGTCTTCTCTGCTTCGCTATCGCTTCCCATTTTTTTTTTTCTCTCTGAGGCGATGCTTGGTGTGTAATGTACTAGCGGAGACGCTGAAACTAAACTAGGGTTTTTGTTTCACCAACAACAGGGGTTTATCATTTGTGTAATGAACTAGGGTATTTCTATTGCTTCCCACGTGTGTTGGGTCCACGCACGTGCTAAGCTTAGTTTTGTGCTTTAGGGAAAAATGAGAAATAAAAATAAGTTAATATATTTTTACAATTTCAATTATATTTTAATAATAATGCTTGGATATGCAAGATGGTTTCAAAAAAAAAAAAAATCAAATGGTTTTTTTTTTTTTTTTTGAGGTAAAAGATAGAAAAACAAAATTAAATGTTGAAGCATAACAATAACAACAACAACAACAACATAGACAAGGAAAATTCTATGGTACTCTCAAAGTATAGAAAACTGGTGTTCTCTCCTTTCATATTCATGGTAGACTTTACCATGAATGTAAGAGAAATGAGCATCATTCTCTGTGTTTCGAATAACTTCTAAATTTATTTTTTAATGTTAAATTGTGAAACGACATCGTTTTAAGGGAGTTGATGAAATCGATTATGAATAGAACAATTAAAGTGACCGCATTATCAAATTAATGGATAAAAATGAAAAAAAAAAATCTTAGGTGAAAATGACAATTGATCAAAATTATATTAAAGTGTGTTTTGCCAAATTTTTATGTTATGTTCGATGGTTAATTTTCATTGCTTATTAAGCACTAGTAAACAGTAGTTATTTTATTTACGTCTCTATTGTGTTTTGCTAACTTGTAAGCAAGAGTGTGCACGAGTTGGGTTGTGGAGGTAGGGGTGGCAATTCGAGTTCGCGTGTCGGATTCGTGTCGTGTCAAGTCATGAGTATTCGATTACATAGGTCAATACTAACCCGACATGTTTATTAAACGGGTCAAGATTTCTCAACCCTAACACGACTTATTTATTAAACGGGTCAGTCGTATCGACCTGTTTATTAGCTTTTATCAAAATGAAAAATAATAATTAATGAAAAAACAAACAAATAAATATTTTTAATATAAAATTCAGAATTAACAAATAACTGCATCACAAATAATCATTCAAAATTAAAACATATCACAATATCACAAATAATTAATCACAATATGTCAAAGAAAATAAATCACAACAACTAATAAGTTTATATACCAAGAGTTTGAAGGGCATATTGGTAAAATATCATTTAATTAAACGGGTCAGACGGGTCAAACGGGTTCTATGTGTTCAACACTAACCTAACTCATTTATTAAACGGGTTAGTCGTGTCAACCCGAATATGACACGAACTCGTTAA
The DNA here is from genome assembly GCF_040712315.1 of Castanea sativa. NCBI lineage: Eukaryota > Viridiplantae > Streptophyta > Magnoliopsida > Fagales > Fagaceae > Castanea > Castanea sativa. The sequence continues at coordinate 32,572,489 of NC_134016.1, read as the reverse complement.
GCCTCAACCCATAACCTGCTAATTTCGTTTCGTGTCGTGTCGTGTCGGGTTCACGGGTCGTGTCAAATTTTGCCACCCCTATGTGGAGGGCAATATTTTTAACCGATGGCAGGTTGGGAAAATTTCAATCTGCCGTCAATCCATCGATCTATAAATCTGGTTGATCGGTTGAAAATCTTAACTGTTTTAACTCGGTTAGTTAAGCAGGTTGGACAGGTTGGCAAATTCAATTGACTTAAATTTTTTTCCCTGGAGAGAGAATAAATGAAATTATTTCAATTAGGATAATTGTTTTCTCCCTCAAATAAAAAAAATTGTAATTTTTATTAAAAATTATTACAAGTATTACATTCTTTTTTATTAAAACATTTCATAATCTGAAATTAGACGTGTACATAGAGAAGAATAATAACAAAATATTAGAGAGCAGCTAGATTTCATTATAGAAGAGAAATGTGAAAATGAAAAAAAAAAAGAAAAAAGATTAAGGGTGTGTTTGTTTGGAGGTGAAATAGGGAGGATGGAAAACTTTGGAGAGAAAACAGAAAGGAAAACTTTTTTAAGTGTGTTTGGTTTGGTGGGAAGAAAGGAAAATAAATGGTAGGGCCTAGGTGTTTTCTCTCCAAACCCATCAAAAAGTTTTCTCCCCAAAATAGAGAGAAAACTGAGTGAAAATAAAATTTTTCTTAATTGACAAAAATACTCATGTGCACATTCTTTAAGTTGCCTTTTTTTTTCTTCTTCTGGGCAATTGCCTTTTTTTTTTTTCACTTGGCAGTATCGTTGCTTTTTTTTTTTTTTTTTTTTTTTTTTTTTTTTTGATTTTCATTAGCCTTTTTTTTTTTTTTTGGCAATAACATTGCCTCTTCTTTTTTTGGGAGGTTATTTTTTAATAAAATTGGAAGATTGCTCTTTTTTGTGATTATTTGTCACTTTTTTTGTTTTAATTAAGTATCATTCTTCAGCAAGGGTATATGAGTAAATTTATGCAAACTCATTTTTTCCATTCTTCCACTTTTCTACTCTCAACCAAACAAAAATGAAAGAAAATAAAATATTTTCTATTCTCCCACTATTTTCTATCCTCTCATTTTTTCACTCCTGCAACTAAACAGATCCTAAGAGAAAGAGATGAGAAAAATAAAGTGGGAGTGTATGTGAGGTAGAATTTTGCAACATGACAAATTATATAAAAAATAATACACACACACACGAGTGGATTGGCTTGTGGCGGGTTAGTGATATTTCAACCCATTATTCAACATAACCCCGTAAATAATTTATTTAACCCACACAACCCAACTCGCCTCACTTAATAGATTTGCAGGGGTTGGATTGAGTCGATGTAGATTAGACAGGTTGTTTGATTCAATTCGAAGACTTAAGGCTGCTTAGGATGAAAACTCAAGCTGAAGAGGACGTGTTCCTAGGAAACCAGCATTGAATCAGTCATGGAGGTGGGTCAGTGGTTGTTGGTTGGAGAAGGATGTGTGAAGCAAGAGGCCACCGTCTCCAGTGGAGGGCAGCGACATCACTGGTGCTTGGCCTGGGAACTATTCATTCTCTCATGGTTTGTAAATTAGATTGCAAATGGAGATTTTTTGTACTAGGTTATAAAGATTTGAATTGGAATGGGTCGAGTTTCTTTCTTATGTGTAAATTAAATTTTGTAATTTTTTATTAAAAAGAAATGTCACATCATTTAAAAAATGCCAAGTCATTATTTCGTTAACCACATAAGCAACACCACTAATGAAATTTAACAGAAAGACTTATATTGCTCAATTTGAAAACTTGAGGGACTAATTGCACACATAGGGTAAACTTCAAGGACTAATAATGTAATTTCGATTTTTAAATAATAATGGCAAGTGGTAGTGGATCTTAATCTTCACATTTTATTTAGTTAGTGAGTGATATGACAGTTTCTCATTAGAATAAAAGGAGATTTCAGGTAAAAAAATACTGGATGTAAGCCAAACCTATATGGAGCATTTTATATGTAAATATTAATTATTAATGTGGGTTCAAATTAGCTCAATTAGTAAAGTCTCTGATGGTTGAATAAGATTTGGGGTTCAATTTCCACCTACACCAAAAACTTATTGGTGTCTTAGTCTGATAATAAATAGCAATCATCAGTAGATGACATCATAGGTTGAAATTCATTATTTAAAAAAAAATGTAAATATTAATTAAATAAATTTATTTTTCTAAGAATTTATCATCCCTATTTTCAGTTATACTAATAGTTTTATTATTGTAGTGAATAACAAATCTATATCCCATAGATGTTTTAGGATATGCAATAATTTTCCTTTGAAATGGATTTACTATCTTATATGTATGTATATATATATATGTATATATATATATATATATATATATATATATATATATATATATATATAAGATAGAAATTTTACTCTAACCTAATCTAAGTGTATATGTGTGTGAAGCTCCCTCCTAGAGACTTGAATCCCGATTCTTACTCTCTACACCGCATAAACACTTATTCTTGTGGAATGACTATCTAATTTACCTCTTGTACTATCGTTAGGGTTGGGGCCACAAATATTAATGTCTTTTATTAAAGCTAATACACCAAGTTCATTTCAGCCTTGCACATATAGGCACCGTTAGAATGTTAAGGGCAGCATCAAAGGCACACCTTTTAGTCACATGTGATGGGTAGTGTTAGAATAATAATTAAATTTATCATTAATCAATGGCTTAGGTTTTTAATAATTTCATAGTCACCACCAAGAGTCTTGTAGTTCAACTAACACATTTTAATTTTTCAAACAGAGATATTCAAGATTCAAATCTCTATTCTCTAAATTATTGAATTCCCAAAATAATAATATTACCCTCCCTACAACCTAAGCTCATGTTCATCATATCTTTCTCTCAAATTATACAACTGTAAGTTAAGTTTGTTTCTCTCCCAGCTACATTACCAAACCATAATCTAGGATTAATTCAAACAAACTCCAATTCATAGGTCTGTAATACGTTGTACTAAGTCATTACTAGAATCATAGTTATACAACTTAGTCTACTTAGAGTTGTTGTGAATTACACGTAAAACCATAAGATAGCAACGCCATAATTAATACACACAACAATAACATGGTTCCGCTAAATTCACGCCTAAACTCACAGGCAATGCTAACCTAAATAAATCATTAGTAACAAGAATTACAACTACAAATAAACTATTTGTGTGTGTAACTGTGTATAAATAATTATGGGCAAAACTTAGGTACAGTTCTTTAAGTACAATAACTTAGATTCCTTATTTAAAATTTTGACATCTGTCCAATTTAACAACCTAAACAAACGGCGTTAAAACTTTTTTTTTTTCTTCTTCTTCCTTTTTTTCCTGTACTGCAACAGCAAGAGAAAATCAAACCAAAAAATGTAGAACCAAACAGGAAAGATCAAAAAATCAAAAAATAAAAGCCAGATCTACTGGGTTTCAAACCAAAAAAGGACCCTTTCTCTCTCATTTTCTCAATAACCAAACAGAAAAGAAGAAAGAATATATAATTATCCATATTTTTTATTCATCATCATCTTTATATATTTCTCTCTCTCCCTCTTCGTCTCTCTCTTCTCTGATACAGAGCAAGCAAACCCATAAAACATCAAACCAGTAAAGAGCAACCCATCACACTCACAATCCACGCCGTGACCCATCAACCCAACCACCACAACCCATACCGTGACCCACCAACCACACCCGCAGCAATCACACCAACACATCACAGCAACCCATGGATCAGCAACCCATGGATCAACAACCCACCACCATTGACCCACAGGCCACAACCCACCGACTCATATCCACGAAACCCACTGACCCACAGGCCACAATCCAATCAAACCACACCCACGAAAACACAAACACAAACCCAGCACAAACTCGGCGGAAACCCAGCACAAACACAAACACAAACTCAGTACACAAACACAAATCCAGCACAAACTCGACGGCGATGGGGCTTGGGTAACAGATTAGCGATGGGACTTAAGGAGATGGGGTCTCGGCGGTAGGGATGTCTAAGACTCTCTCGACCCACGGCCACTAAAACCGAAGGCCAATTGACTCGAGCACCACCGCGGTTGGTGAGCTGGCCGGCAAAGCAAAGAGGAGATGAGGGAGGTGCTAAAGAGAATCATAGATCAGAAAAGAAGAAAGAGTCATAGATTAGAAAAGAAGAAATGAAGGAGATAAACATACATACACACACACACACACCGAGAGAGAGAGATATGAGATATTCTTTCTTTTCTTTTCTTTTTTTTCTTTTTTTTGGGTTTTGGGTTTGGAAGAGAAAGGTTTTGGGTTTGGAAGAGAAGCCATTTGCAGTACCGAAAAAAGAAAAAAGAAAAAAGGAAGATGTCAAAATTTAACGCCATTTGTTTAGGTGGTCAAATTGGACAGATGTTAAAATTTTAAATAGGGAACTTAAGGTACTGTACCTAAATTTTGTCTAATTATATATATGCTAGTGTGTAGTCCCGTGCATATGCATGGGTATAATTAAAAACAATCACAATTATACAGTTCAAATTATACATGATATTAGCTTACACTTTTTTAAATCATACTTTTCTAAAATATTTAATGGTTTTTCATTATATATATAATTTATAATTTAATTGTTTTAGACTCTTTGGTTTTTGCATTCAATAATTCACTTGACACAAAATTTTAAAACTTAGATGGACACGTGACGGAAAATTGGACTCTAATTGAAATCCAATTTAGAATCTAATTGATTTGGACTCTTCACTTTTTACATCTAACTAATGTGTAACCCCGTGCATATGCATGGGTACATTTAAAAACAATCACAATTACATATAACATATATATATATATATATATATATATATATATATAATTTGAAATTTAATTGGATCTAGACTCTTCGGTTTTTGCCCCAAATAATTTACTTGTAACAAAAATTAACAAATTAGATAGGACACATGACGCAAAATTGAACTTCAATTAAAATTCAATCTAAAATCTAATTGAATTTAGACCTTCTGATTTTTGCATCTAATAATTCACGTGATACAAAAATTTAAAAATTAAATGACACGTGACACAAAAATTTAATTAAATTTTCTCTCTACTTTAACTATTAATATATATTGTTAGGACCAAAAAAGAACAAAATCAACTTAGAGACTTGGGCTGTTTCTTTATTCACTAAAGGTCCTCATACAATACATTTGGTAGAGAGAGTTCAACAACAAAAATCCCCTCATCCGTAATGTCCTGACTCTTATTTATATCATTTGTTCCTTTCATCGTGGCCTTACACCTCACAATCTACTATGCTTTTCCCTCTGACACCTGTCCGTCGGTAATGGAGCAGAGCTCTAACTTCGCGTTCAGCACTGTTCAGGTCATATCCACATTAATGCAATGGATTGAGTTGGTATCCTCCAATTAATGCGACCAGAATGGTTGTTGCCGGGCATTTAATGCAACCCTCTAAATTAGCCTACCACCTTCGGATATTTGCGACCCTTATGTCAGCCGTGCCCATGCCACGTCATCTTCGGGCATCCCCAGGTAACTTCCCTTACTCCTTTACTTTATCTTGCTTAATGCATGTCGGCCTTCCTTTCCTCGGGTCTTCGGGTTCTTGGGTCCTCTGAACCTCACAATAGCCCCTTTAACACTTGAGTTATTAACGATCAGTTAATAACCAAGTTTTAACTTTTTACACACGCTTCTTACCTTCCCTTTGTTTTCACACGTACAACCGTCTTTTCACTGCCCCATGACCCGCGTCTGGCGCCTCGTATCCCACGATGGAGCATTTATGGAGTCTGGCGTTTCTTTTCCCACGCACGTTCTACGGCTGGATGGGTAATGCACGGTTCAGATCCCGCTTTCAATTATGAGCGGGAAAGTTACCGCTCTTATTTCTTTTACCCCACCCCTATAAAAGCAAAACCTTTGGCTGGATGTAGCTCATTTTGGCATTCTGAAGGATCGAAAGAAGAGTGAGCTCCCGAGGACCATCTTTACGCGATCTTCAGAGGTGTGTTCATTTTCCTTTCGTTTCTCTCTATTTGCTTGCTTTTCTCCTCTTACCGCGGGGATTAATGGGTAGGTACGCTAAGCTAGTAAACACGGATGAGGCAAAGGCTGCCTTTAAAAACCGATATAGGATCCCTGATTACGTAAACATCACGTATTGTGAGGAAGAAGAGATTCCACTCGCACCTCGCCCCCCTGAGTCCGTTTTGATTCCCATGATTGCGTTTATCGAGGGGGGCATGGAGATTCCTATGGGTAGAGTAACCAGAGATTTTTTAATAAACTATAGGCTTACCCCCTCACAATGTTCCCCATACGTCCTTAGAATTTTAGGATGCGTAGATGCGCTTAACCGAAAGATGGGGACCAATTTGACATGGCAGGACGTAAATTGGGTGTACAACTGCCAAAAAGGGGATAGGACTAAATATTACATGAAATGTAGATTCCCTTCCGTTAGGCTGATCTCTTGCTTACCCGACTCGAGTAAAGGGATGGACGAAGATTACCTTGTCGTCTCGGGCAACTGGCATGACGGCTTACACTGCCCTACCCGAGAAGGGACGCCAGGTAGTGTTCCCGAGGACTGACCTGGCATTTAGGAATGACCAAAATTTTCATGTGTTCTACTTTGTTTAACTTATTCATTCTAACCATTTCATTCTTTATTGCAGACGATTTCCATACTGCCCCGAACTTATCTGCTGTGAATCGAGCTGATCTGAACCGGATTCTTCGGTCAGAAATATTTGTACACCGGGACGGACAACTCCGAGCAGCCCACATTATCCTCGGGTACACACCATCCACCAAACGCTTCCAAAGCCCGAAGAACGTAATCAGAGCAAGAGATCTACGATTAGCTCGGATTGACGTTGCGACCCCCGGATTCCTACTGCTCGCACCTCCTCCTGCAGGAACTCAAGACGCACAGCTTCCTGCTCCTCTTGCCGCCCAGTTACTTTATCCCCCCTTGGACCAAGCTGCGAACCTTGTAGCCGAGGAAAGAGCTGATACGCCCGAGCCAAATCCTCCCGAGGTGACCGAGAAGGATTTTGAGGTGTTCTACCGTCCAGACGCTCCTTCCAGCTCCAATCCGTCAACCAGCGAAATGAGTTTTCAAGAGAAAGAGCCCGACTTGTTGGCCTTACTGCAGGCGCACGCAGGCGATTCCTCACCGGCGATTTCGGTCCCACCTCGTCCAGTCACTCCAGCTGTTACCCGTGCACCTTCCTCGGAGGCGGCGGATAAAAAACGGAAAAGGGGCCAAAGTAGCAAGCATGTGATAGAAATCGAAGAAGGGGAGAGTCTTGACCCTTCCGTTAAAGATACCAGGGCTGGGAAAGCCCTTTCCAAAAAAGCTGCTCCTACTGGCTCGTCTAAGGACCCCAGTAGTGAGTCTACAAAGAAGGCGTCAGCCTGGCGACCCAACTTTACTCTCAGCTCGGGTAGCCCTGTTATGGATGATGCGAACTTGAGGGACCCGAAGAAGGGGAGCTCGAGCCTGGTGGCCGAGTGTCTAGAGAAGGCTCTATGCCTTCCCGAAGATATGGCAGAGCTGCGGTCCTTCCGTAAGAGGGAAGTTTTCTTGTCTTTGAAGCAGGACTTAGCCAAGGTATTTCCTAAGCCTTTGCACAGTCCATACATGAGTTTAACTCTTTATTATGACTAACTCTTTTGTTTTTTCCTCTTTTTTTTTTTTCGAATATATCATAGGCGGTCCAAGCTTCGTTTATGGCTGAGGAGTGGGTAGATCACTCACTGGATCTTGCCCGAAAAGCTGATCAAAATGCCGAGACGGCAGTGAGGGCACAAAAAGAAGCCGAGTTGAACTTGAAAGAGACCCTCACTCGCCTGTCCGAGGTAGAAAAGGCTCACAAGAATGCTGAGTCGGCCCTGAAAAGCTACGAATCACAAGCAAACCTTGCTCTTGAGGCTCAAAAGCAAGCTCAAAGTAGGCTCGCTCTTATTGTTGTTGAGCTTAAGCAAGCGCAAGAGAAATTGGCCGCCAAGGAGCAAGAGCAGGCCGTAGCGGAACAAGCAGCATACGATGCGGGAATGAAAAGGGCTTCGGATAGCTTGACCGCCCAACTCAAAGGGGTTGCTAGGGCGTTTTGTTTGGAGGTATGGGGTCATGCCTTGGACGCTGCTGGGGTAGCTGCCGATGCTGAACTTCGGGCTCCAGATAGTGTTTACTATCCCACAGCATTATGGCTTGCTCCTGCTCCCCCCATGCCACCAAGTGAACCAGCTGAGCCTATTCCTGCTCCTGATCCTTCTGATGCAGCAGCCTCAAAAGGCCCTTCTCCCACAACTCAGCCCGTGGAAGAAGTAATTGAGGGTGATGTGGCTGAAGAGCCAAAAAGAAGAAAAAAGATAAAGAACCTGAGAAAAGGAAGGACAAGCAGCCTGTTGCTTAGTCATTCTATCATGATTGTCTCCTTCTTCTTTTTGTTGTTGTTGTTGTTGTTGTTTTTTTTTTTTTTTTTTAAACGGATGTAAGGGGCTATATGATTGCCCCAATTTTGTAACGAGTATTTGTTAAGAAATTAATATTTAGCCCTTCTCTTTTATTTCATATACAAGTCTTATTACAATGTGCTACCATCCAACTGCCACTTTATACGCATTCAGAAGCTTACTTTAAAAAAAAATTATAGTATTACTTCAAATTGTTCATTGTACTTGTGATTTTAAGAAACGCGAAAAGCTTAACCTGGGCATCATAATTTCGCTACTTAACCTTTTTTGACGCTTGAAAGAGAAGGCATGAGATTCAATATGATAATGAGCAACGAGGCTTAATGATTTATTTATACTAATGCCTTAGATGCTTGAGATTCTTTAGCCGTGATCTTGTTGGATTTATAATTCCTGTGTTATGGTCCGAGGAACCAAAAAAGAACAAAAGTCAGTTTAGCACTTATGTTTTCGCAAGCGCTTAATTTTTCTTAGACTTGTGGTCCGAGGAGCCAAACAAGAACTAAGGTCAGTTTAACACTCATGTTTTTGTAAGTGATTAATTTCTCTTAGACTTGTGGCCCGAGGAGCCGAACAAGAACTAAGGTCAGTTTAACACTCATGTTTTTGTAAGTGATTAATTTCTCTTAGACTTGTGGCCCGAGGAGCCGAACAAGAACTAAGGTCAGTTTAACACTCATGTTTTTGTAAGTGATTAATTTCTCTTAGACTTGTGGCCCGAGGAGCCGAACAAGAACTAAGGTCAGTTTAACACTCATGTTTTTATTAGTACAGAATTGAAACGAACAGAAGCCACACACAAAAGGAGATTCTTTTCTTAATAATAATATCGTCGTAAGTTATTTACATTCCAAGGGCGAGGAATCACCCTTCCATCCAGATCTTCTAAACGATAAGCCCCTACACCTGCTATTGAGGTAATTTTATACGGCCCCTCCCAATTAGGACCTAACTTTCCCCAAGCAGGATTTTTTGCTATCCCCACTACTTTTCTCAGTACCAAATCTCCTGGTACCAAGGGCCTGGTCTTTACTCCCTTGTCATATGTCTGCTTGAGCCTCTGCTGATAGCTGCCCATCTTCACATTGGCTATTTCTCTCCTTTCCTCAATAGTATTCAAACAATCATACATCCTATCGCGATTTCTCGCTTCGTCATACTGGTCGGACTTCAGGGTGGGAAAACCCGACTCTAATGGTATTAAAGCTTCCATTCCATACGTCATTGAAAAGGGAGTCTCGCTTGTCGATCTTCGGGGTGTAGTGCGATAAGCCCATAATACATGAGGTAATTCTTCTACCCAGCCTCCTTTAGCGTCATCCAATCGTTTCTTCAAACCTGCCAAGATGACTTTATTTGTTGCTTCGGCCTGTCCATTTCCTTGAGGATAAGACGGTGTTGAATACCCATTTCTTATTCTCATTTCTGCGCAGTACCGCCGGAAAGCCTTGCTATCAAATTGAAGACCATTATCAGATATCAAGGTATGAGGGACTCCGAAGCGAGTTATGATATTTTTCCAGATGAATCTTTTTGCATCCACATCCCTAATGTTGGCTAACGGCTCGGCCTCCACCCATTTCGTGAAGTAATCCGTGCCGACGATGAGCCACCTCCTATTACCCGTTGCCCGAGGAAAAGGTCCGACGATATCTAAACCCCACTTAGCGAAGGGCCATGGGCTGGACAACGGATTTAAGTTACCTCCTGGTTGATGTATGTTTGGCGCAAACCTTTGACATTGATCAGATTTCTTGGCATAATCTTGAGAGGCTCTCTGCATGCTTGGCCACCAATACCCTTGGGTCATGGCTTTATGGGCTAATGACCTCCCTCCAGTGTGGCTCCCACACACACCTTCATGCAATTCTTCCAGCAAAGGTTCCACGGCCTCAGGATGTACGCAAAGGAGGTACGGCCCTGCATAGGAACGCCTATAGAGTTTTTGCTCCTCTGATAGCCAGTAACGGGGAGCACTTCTTCGTACCTTCTCGGCCATTGTTCCATCTTCAGGTAGTATTCCGTGCTGCAAGAAAGCTATAATTGGGTCCATCCAGCTTGGGCCTACATGAACGCTGTGAACCCGTACTGCCGAGATGCTGGTCAAGCTAGAGGACAATAAATCCTCCACCATAACCATACGCGGTAACTTCGAACCCAGTGAAGTGGCTAACATTGCTAATGAATCAGCATGAGAATTATGTCCCCTTGGGACTTGTTGTACTTTGAAACTGTCAAACAAACCCAACACCCCTTGGACTTGTTTAAGATAGCTTCTCATCCGTTCATCTTTTGCCTCAAACTCTCCATTAACTTGCCCTACCACCAATCGGGAATCATAGAACACCCTCACTACCTTTCCTCCCAAATGTCTAACCATCTGGGAGCCCACCAAGAGAGCCTCGTACTTGGCCTCATTATTAGTGGCTGGGAATCCCAACCTCAATGACTTTTCAATGACTAGTTTCTCGGGAGATATTAACACGACTCCAACCCCGGCTCCTTTTCGATTTGATGCCCCATCCGTGTAGACTTCCCAAGGAGTGATATTTTCCAACCCAATGGACATTATTGTCATCACGGCATCTTCGTGGTTAACCTGACCTTCCGTGAACTCGGCCACGAAGTCGGCAAGGATTTGCCCTATGATAGCTGTCCGGGGCATATCCTTGATATCATAAGCTCCCAGCTTGGTTCCCCACTTTGCTACACGACCCGTATAATCCGACTTCCTCATGATAGCTTGCAGAGGCAATTGAGTGAGTATTACCACGGTGTGAGCTTGGAAGTAATGAGGCAATTTCCTTGTTGCATGCACCACGGCTAGAAGCGCTTTTTCCAGCAGCAGATATCGCTGTTCTACTTCTTGCAAAGACTTGCTGATATAATATATTGGTTTCTGGACCCCATCATCATTCCATATTAAGACAAGACTTACGGAGTGATTTGTGACGACTAGATAAGCATATAACACTTCTTCCTTCTTGGGCGTCGATAATATCGGTGGTCTAGATAGGTATTGATTTAAATCCTCAAAAGCCAAGTTGCATTCATTAGACCACTGGAAATCTTTCCACCTGTGCAAAAGGCGATAAAATGGGTGGCACCTGTCTGCGGACCGTGAAATGAACCTGTTCAAGGCTGCAATCATACCAGCTAACTTCTGCACTTCTTTCGGGTTCTGAGGGGGATGCAAACCTAAGACAGCCTTAATTTGATCAGGATTAACTTCAATTCCTTTATGAGTAATCATGTACCCTAAAAACTTTCCCGAGCCCACTCCGAAGGAACACTTTGATGCATTCAAGCGTAACTTATACTTTCTTAACACCGAGAAGGTCTCCTGCAAATCTATCAAATGGTCTTCTATCTTCTTACTTTTGATTACCATGTCATCAATATAAGCTTCCATATTACGCCCCAACTGCGCATCAAACATTCTGGTCACCATTCGTTGATAAGTGGACCCGGCATTCTTTAGACCAAAGGGCATCACTCGATAATGGTAGTTACCATTAGGGGCACGAAAAGCCGTCTTCTCCTGATCATTCAGTGACAAAGGGATTTGATGATACCCTTGGAATGCATCCAAGAAGCTCATTCGGGGATGCCCCACAGTTGCATCCACCAATTGATCAATTCTGGGTATAGGGAAAGGATCCTTAGGACATGCCTTATTCAGATCTGTAAAGTCAATACAGACTCTCCATTTCCCATTCTTCTTTTTTACCACGACAGTATTGGCCAGCCACTCAGGATAGAAGATCTCCTTGATCGCACCAGCTTGCTTTAGCTTACCAACCTCCTCTTTAACTGCCTCTGCGTGTTCTTGAGATGCTCGCCGAGGAGGCTGCTGTCTAGGCGTCGCATGGGGGTTAATATTCAAATGGTGGCAGATAACTTCTGGATTAATTCCTGGTACATCATAAGTCGTCCATGCAAAAACATCAATATTATCCCGCAAGAATTGAATCAACTCTTCTCTTTCCTGTACCGGCAGCTTGGATCCGACTTGAAAATATTTCTCTTTATCTTCCCCTATAATTACTTTGGTTAGCTTCTCGGTAGAGCCTTCATCCTCAACTAGGCCGACTTCCCGAGCAGCCTCCTTTAATTGCTATGATGTCTCAGGAATTTCTCCTTCCAACGAACCTCGGCCTGTACGAATGGTGGCAGACGTTAGACATTGCCTGGCTACCATTTGACTGCCATGTAATACTCCTACGCTTCCTTGTATAGGGTACTTCACCATCACATGTAAGGTAGATGAAACTGCCTCCATTGCATGCAACCATGGTCTAGCCAAAATGGCCGTGTATGGAGAATATGCCATAATAACTATGAAGTTTACCTGTACTTCGGAACCCTCCACCTGCACGGGCAGCCTAATCATTCCCCGTGGGATCACCTGGTTTCCATCAAAACCGACCAACGGATGGTCGTATTTTTCCAAGTCCTCCTCTCTCAACTTTAATCCATTGAATAGGTCCGGATACATAATCTCGGCACCACTTCCATCATCCACCAAGACTCGTTTCACATCATATCCCCCGATACGAACTGTGACGACCAAGGCATCATCGTGGGGTTGAAACGTTCCCTCTTTATCCTTATCGGAAAAGCCTAATATAGGCGTCACCGAGGATCTCATTCTTTTGTTTGCTTGATGATTCTCTTCTACGTCCTCATTCCCACACTTGTTTTGAACGGTCATGACCCGAGAAGATTTCCCAAAGTCTCCTCTCGGCTGGGTCAAGATGACATTAATAGTGCCTAAAGATGGTTGAGGGGCCTGACCCCAATATTTTCGAGTGTCTAGTTGTTCCTGTTTCCCATTCGGCTTTGCCAATAAGTGATTGATCTTCCCGGCCCTAATCAATTGATTCAAATGGTCGCGCAGTGTCCGGCACTCCTCCGTGGTGTGTCCCTTATCCTGGTGGTAATGGCAGTGGAGGTTTTGATTTCTCGTGGATGCATCTCTACTCATTTTGTTGGGTGGCCTAAAATATGGCTCATGCCGAATTTTCTCCAGTATGTGATGCACGGGTTCCTTAAATAGTGAGTTAATTAGAGGAGACTCAGCAGTCCTCGGATGGCTTGTAAAGTCTCGTTTGGGCCGAATACCTTCAAACCCCCCTTCCCGAAGATCCTTCCTCTCCAGATACCCTTTCATTTTTCCTTTGCTTTGCATCTGATCTTCTTCTACCCGTTTATACTTATCTATCCGGTCCATGAGCTGACGCATGTCTATCGCGGTCTTCATTGTCAAAGACTTCCTTAACCCATGCTCCGTGGGAAGACCCACCTTGAAAGTTCTCACGGCTACACTTTCCACATCCCCATCAATTTCATTATACGTTTCCCAGTACCGGTCGGAATAGGTTTTGAGTGTTTCGCCTTCCCTCATGGACATAGACAATAGAGCATCCAAAGGTTTTGGAATCCTAGTACAGGTTATGAACCTTGCTCCAAATGCCCTAGTCAATTCCTCAAAAGACCTCAGAGAACCTTCTGCCAAAGCATCAAACCACCTCATAGCCACGGGCCCCAAACTGGAGGGAAAAACTCTGCACATCAATGCCTCATTATTCGAATAAACGGCCATTTTCTGACTAAAATGACTAACGTGCTCTACAGGGTCAGTCCTCCCGTTATACATAGTAAAGATGGGTTGAGAAAACCTACGAGGTAACTTTGCCCTATTTATCCTAGCCACAAAAGGGGATTTGGCAATTTGCCTCAGGGCTTTACCCATTGCATCACTCCCGTCATCGCGATATATCCCATCAGTATCAGGCATCCTTATCTCTTTCTGCTGCTTTGCCCTAACACCCAAAGACACACTAACACGGGTCACACTTCGAGTAGGCTCAAATACTGGGGGATGAATTCCTCCAAGGTTTGCTTCCGAACTGTCACTAGAAGAACTAGCACCACCCTTACGTCTCCGCTTCCTACTATCCACGCACTTGCGTAAGTAAGCTATCTCAGATTGCATCTGTTGCAATACATCGTCGCGAGACATATGCCCCTCAGTTAGTGATCGTTGCTCAGCCCCCAGACCGCCATCATGTGCTTTCACCACCCCTGAGGTATGTCCCTTCCCTTTGTCACGCTGGAGACTTACAGCTACGTCCCTGCTTCGTGAACTTACTGATTCTTCCCCTTCTAGATACACCTCCGCCATACACTTCTAGATGGAACGTGATACGTTGTTGTTGTTCCCACAGACGGCGCCAATTGTAAGGACCAAAAAAGAACAAAATCAACTTAGAGACTTGGGCTGTTTCTTTATTCACTAAAGGTCCTCATACAATACATTTGGTAGAGAGGGTTCAACAACAAAATCCCCTCATCCGTAATGTCTTGACTCTTATTTATATCATTTGTTCCTTTCATCGTGGCCTTACACCTCACAATCTACTATGTTTTTCCCTCTGACACCTGTCCGTCGGTAATGGAGCAGAGCTCTAACTTCGCGTTCAGCACTGTTCAGGTCATATTCACATTAATGCAACGGATTAAGTTGGTATCCTCCAATTAATGCGACCAGAATGGTTGTTGCCGGGCATTTAATGCAACTCTCTAAATTAGCCTGCCACCTTCGGATATTTGCGACCCTTATGTCAGCCGTGCCCATGCCACGTCATCTTCGGGCATCCCCAGGTAACTTCCCTTACTCCTTTACTTTATCTTGCTTAATGCATGTCGGCCTTCCTTTCCTCGGGTCTTCGGGTTCTTGGGTCCTTTGAACCTCACATATATACATATATATATATATATATGTGTGTGTGTGTGTGTGTGTGTGTGTGTGTGACTTATAAATTTGAATTTTTTTAGTTATATGATTATGTTTTTTATTGTTTATTATATTGGGCTCCTCATTTTCTACATTAAATTAACTAATTTGGCACAAAAATTTAAAATTTTTGATTAGATGGGACATGTGGCGCAAAATTAAACTCTAATTGAAATTACGTAAATTAACTTCCTTGGCACAAAATTCTAAAATTTTGATTAGATGAGATAAGTGGCGTAAATAGACACTAATTGAATTCCAATTTGAAATTTAATTGGATTTTCTCTTTGCTTTGCTTATTATATATATATATATATATATATATATATATATATATATATATATATATATATATATATATATATATGATAGTGCAAGTGCACTCAAAGTGTGAGAGTATTAAAGACTATGCTCTGTCTAGTATGTTGGTGCAAGGGCACCTTTGAGTGTATTAGAGTTTTGGGTCTATCACATACTAGACAGAGCATAGTCTTTAATACTCTCACACTTTGAGTGCACTTGCACTATCATATCATATATATATATATATATATATATATATATATATATATTTATGTGTGAGGGAAAAAAATTATCTTCTAGTGTTTGGTTAGTGGTTACAACTTTGAAAATGTTATATGTATTGTGATGGTGGTAATGGTTATGGTGTGGTCGTAGTAAAGGTGATAGTGATGACATAAAGGCATTTCTGAACTCTAGGCTGTAATCTTCGAATTCAAATTTTCATTTCAAGCTAGTAATAGTACTTTAAGGCTGCGTTTGTTTTGGGTGTAAATGAATTTCGGAAAACGTTTTACACCCAGCAGTGTGTTTGGTAGGGCCTGTAAAATAAAGTCAAACGGAAAATCATAAACTTTGATCGTAAAATAAGCCTTTTGACCCGAAAAATATTTTATACTTCTATTTTACCTTCAAATGATTTCCGGACTGATACACTCGAAGAGAGAGAGAGAGAGAGAGAGAGAGAGAGAGAGCACGAAGAGAGAGTGAGATCGAGATCGCGTTGTCGAGCTTAGACCACCACCCCAAGCCCAGACGCGCCATCGAGCTTTCGCCGGCGAGATAGAGCTGCGAGATTGCACCATAAAGCTCGCGCTAGCGAGATCGTCCTGCCGAGATCATGCTGTGAGATTGCACCCCAGATTGCATCGCCGAGATCGAGCCGCCGCCGCCGCCCTTTAGAACGAACTCTTTTTGTCTTAATCTTGGCATCGCTTGAAGCTTGCTGTTGTTGGACCGATCTCATCGCCTATGACTGATCTCTCTCTTTCTCGATCTACCTCTCCCTTTCCCTCAATTTGCGATCACTCTCTCTTCCTCCTCCCTCTCTCAGTTTGACCGAATGGTTTTGTTTTGAGAATGGTTTTGTTTTGATTTTTGTTTCTTTAAAAGTTTATATATTGCAATTTTCTATTATAAAATTTGTTTGGAAGATGAGAAGATGGCTGAGAAAATGTGAGAAACTAGTAGAAAATTTGTATTTTCAAAATGTAACCAAACACTTGAAATTATTTTCTAATATAATTTTTAAAATGCAACCAAACACTAGAAGATATTTTCCTTTTCTAAAAATGTTTTCACCTGAAATTATTTTACACTCGGAAAATATTTTACATTGAAACAAACGCAGCCTAAATTTCATTTGGAACAAGGTTAATTAAAATATTGTTTCCTACTCAAACAAGAATATATTTCTTTTCAACACTTTGAATCATATTCACCGAAGTTATTACTTGTTCTAATGTATAAAAGCAAAGCCATGATAATCTCTTTAAAAAAGAGAAAGATATTCTCAAAGCTATAAAAAAATCCCAAAACATTAAAACTAAAAACTTTTTTTTTTTTTTTTGAGAAACTTAAAACAAAAAACATGATAACACTATAACATATTCCTCGTACGCATATTTCCTTTTAAAAAGAGAAAAGAAAAGATAGAGAAGGATATAATTCCCATTATTCTAAAAAGAGAAAAGAAAAGAATATAATTCCCATTATTTTAGATTTTGTTCTACAACACTTTTTTGTTTTGAGAATCAAGAGCTTTGAATATTATTAACGAAGGCCGTTAACATCAGCCTGTAGTACATGAGAGATATCTGGTGGTACATCTTCCATCCAGACTTGAAATTGTGAAATAGAAACTGCTCGTCTTGCTAACAAATGAGCTACATTATTATATTGCCCATGAACATGTGTAAACTCTATTGATGAAAAATGTGAGGCAAGGTACTGAATGTCCTGTGCAATGTGGCCAAAATTTGCTAGACTGTGTGTTCTTTGTGTGCGTGTTCTACAACACTTGTATTCCTTGTAAAACACAACCTCCCTACAAAGAAGTCTAGAGATACAAAACTTTGATAAAAAAATTTGGCATCTACTAATGTGACAGATTATTAGGGGTAAGTAGAAAAAAAAATGATATTAATGGTGAGCTAATATAAAAACTAGTAAAAACTTAACAACTCAATGGGTATGAAAAAAATTGTCAAATAATCCTTATTTACTTAGAGTATTCGCTTCAATTTGTACAAAAATTTCTATCTATTTCAGTATAAGAATTTACTTTTGATTTTATATTCTCACTATTTAAAACACTCTATATTAGATTATCTATTTTACACAGTATTTATTAAAATATCAAAATTTCTTGATTTTTTCAATTGTTTCTTTTTTTTCCACCCATAACAATCACAATCCACTCTCTTTCTTTATCTCCATGATATGTAAAGAAAGAATATAAAACTAAATATAAAGTGGATAGAATCAGTATAAATTTATACAGTTACTGTAGTAACTTTATAAATTTACACAATTTTAGTTAGGGACGCACCCAAAGGGCCCCAACTCCAAAAAAAAAAAAAAGTTGTATCAGGGTAAATTGGGTATTAAAGGCCCCCTCCCCTCCAAGACCATATCAGCCCAGGCCCCAGCCCAACAAGGAAAGATACGCCGTTTAACCTAATTCCTAATTAAACAAAAAAAAAACAGAGAAGAGAGACAGACGACGACGAGGGAGACTGAGAGATAGAGAGACTGGGCATTAACCACCGGCGACTGACCCACTGACGAAGACGCCGGCGCCGGCCTCTCCAATCTCCATCCCAATACTCAATTTCAAGTATTTATTATCTCTTTCAAAACCTAATACTGATATGTTTTTTCTCTGATACTCTTTCTCCACACCATTCTTTCACAGTTTGTGTGAATATGTGATTGTGGTGTTTGTGTTTTTTTACTGAGGATGATTGTGAATTGAAAATATGAATAATTGATCTGTGAATCTGTGATTGTGTTTCTGAGTTTGTCACTCAGAGACTGAAAAATCATTTTTGCTGTGAGTAAAGATATGTTATATACTGAGAGTAGGGGCTGTAAAAAATAATAGAAAATAATGTTTATTTTTTTGACTGCAACAATAAGAACATGCACAAAAAACCAGGCCGAAGTTCAAAAAACCATGATAAAACCCGACCCTTGTCTCTCTCTTTCTATCGGGTTAGGGTTTTTCAAAAACATTGTTCATTGTTATTCATTTGCATATGCAGACTCAAATCCTGTAGTCCACCATGCCTACTGTCAGCATTGGAAGAGATCGTCTTTTCGAGGCTCTTGGAAAAACTTACAGTCAGCTCTCTCTCTCAACTTCCAATCACAAATTTTTTTATATTTAAATTCGTTTATAGGAGATATTGATCACGTTGTGTTGGTTTGTATTGAATTAATCTCAACAGCGCAAGAAGAGTTCGAAGAGCTTTGCTTCAGTTTCGGGATTGAACTCGATGATGTTGTAAGCGCTCGTGAATTTTTCTCCTTTTGGCTATTAATTTTGAAATGCTTGATTTCTTTATTCTAATTAATTATTTTTTTCTTTTTTTGAAGACTACTGAGAAAGCAATTATGCGGAAGGAAAAGCATTTGGATGAAGAATCTGACGGCGATGAAGAAGTTATCTACAAAATTGAAGTACCTGCTAATAGGTATTTTACTATTTAATATTCAAAAACAAAGAACTTTTCAATTCATATACATATGTGTGTATATATATATGTATGCATGCATGTATCTGTTTATTTGGGCAAAACCAAGTTGAAGTTGCTCTTTATTATCTCGTAATAGAAAATTAGATGTGCAGAATTCGAATTTTAGTTTCTGTATAAAATGTGTCCTAATTTTATGAAATTTGAATTTTAAACTTCTTAATTATTTAATTTGTGTTTTATTGTAATTTTCAATTAAATAATAAAAGTTAGATTTTTTTTTTTGGAATTATAGAAAACTGGAAACTAAAGAGTTTATTCCAATTCTATATAAATGATAGATGGATGATTTTTTGAACAGGGTGAAAAATGAGGTGGTAAGTTCAAATTTCAAAGGGGTGTGTAACTTATCAATAAAAATGAAAGAAAATACTTTAATATATAGATTTGCTAAAATTTATATTAGTTTTTATGAGAGGGCTCTAAAATTGATTTATGGATACCATAAGAAAAGGAGTGTTCACGTCAAATGTGAAATATCATCAATTGGATGATTCTTCTTGATATATCTGACCATTTATGGACTAGTTGTGCATAACTTGGCTGAAGGAACTTAAAGTTTTTACTCATTGATTCATAAGTTTTCATAACTACTAGTAGTTTGGCTGTGCAATATATGGATTAATTAAAAATTACATGTAAATAAAAAAAAAAAATATTTCTATTATTGTTGGAATTATCTCAATAGTTATTGAGCAAATTGAAGCTCCGATAGACTTTCTTCTAGTAAAATAAATAAGTTACTTGATTCTTTTGATAATAGAATTTTAGTTTAAGCAGAATTTTGAAAATTTTGAAACCTAGTTAACAGAGTTTTACCAAGATTAAACTATCCTAACAATTAATAAGTCACTTGATATGTAATAGAGTTTGATTTAAGGTAAACTATCTTAATAATTAATGAGAATGTAGCCATTTGTCGCAAAGCAAAGATAGCCACCTGGATAGCCACTTGGCACAGCCAAAACTTCTAATATCCAACTTTTATTTTTTCTATAGTATATATATGATGTTATTTTCACCAATAAATTTTAGTTTTATTACTTTGTTATTGTAAGTGATGTGTATATATATATATATATTTTTTTTTTGATAAGTAATAAGTTTATTAATGGGAGTGTACAATGGGTCAAACAATTCAAGGACAAAAATTACAAGAATCTAGAAAATCAAGAAAAGAAAAAAATGATTGGTTTCGTAAAGTAGCCAACCAATTCATTAAAGTTCTAAAGAAAAATAACTTGAGGTCTGGTATGGATCTCTCATTATCTTTCTCTCCTTCCAAAGACACCACAATAAGCAATGGGGAACAATCAACCAAATATACCTATTTTGATGACAACCAAATCTTAATTTGCCTAGCCAACATGCTAGAAGCCCCACTATAGATTGCGACATAACTTAGCTTACTCCAAACAAACCAAACACCATAGACCATAGGTCCATAGCAACTGGACAATGAAGAAAATATGATCAACTGATTCACCATTACACTTGCACATGTAGCACCAATCCAATATCTAAGCCTTCATTTTTCATAAATTGTCAATTGCTAACATTTCCCTAAAGCAGCAGTCCAAACAAAGAAAGCTACTTGAGGAGGAATTTTTTGTTTCCAAATACTTTTCCAAGGAAAGCAATAGTCATTGGAGCCCACTAAAAGATTATAAAAATCCTTAACCATGAAACCCTCACCAACACATCTTATCATCACCAAACCCCTTCATAGAAGCACCATATATGGTATTCATGAAACACGACAGTGCCTTTAATTCCCGAGCATGCACGCCCCTAAAGAAACTCACATCTCAAAAGAGGACTCCATTAGCAAACTTCATAAGCTCAACCACACTAGCCTCCTTATCTTGGCAAAATCTAAACAACTCAGGATAGCTGATTGCAAAAATGTCTCATCCTCGGCGTGTTTCCTTCTTTGTGTGGACTGCTGTATGGGATAAGATCCTTACAGGGGATAATTTTAGGGGTAGAGGGTTGGATTTTGTCGATTGGTGTATCATGTGCCGCAGTAATGGGGAGACGGCGGATCATTTGTTACTACACTGTGGAAAGGCTTCTCGACTGTGGAGTTTGGTTTTTAGATCTTTTGGGTTTTCTTGGGTCTTGCCTAGATCAGTTGCGGATACTCTATTCAGTTGGTGGAATTGGCCTAGAAAGCATTCGTCTAGCATTTGGAATTTAGCTCCTTTATGCTTGATGTGGTGTCTCTGGAGGGAGCGCAATAGGAGGACGTTCGAGGACATGGAAAGCTCAGATGACCAGCTTTTGGCCTCTCTTAGTGGCACTCTGTTTGATTGGTCTAGGGCTTGGGGACTCACCTCTAGTGATTCTCTCCCTATGTTTCTTAGTTCTCTCCTGTGTACTTAGTTTATTTTCCTCTCTTCTCTTTTTTCTCTTTCTTTTCCCTTTGTACTTATCTCTCTGCCTTATGTTTTTTGCATAAGGTAGTGTTCTTGAATGCATATATTTTTACCTATCAAAAAAAAAAAAAAAGTCTCATCACACCAATGGTCTTGCCAATATCATATATGATGTGGTGAGAAAAAGTCAAGGTTTTCCATGTATACACTACTTATTGTTGTTGTTATTGTTATTATTATTATTATTATAATACTATTTTTCTTCTAATTTTTATAGTCATATTCATATATGGATTATGCTTATAATTTGAGTTGGTTTCACAAGTGAATATTATGTCTTTTGGGCATTGCTTTTTTGAGTAGTGTTGGTAAAAGCGCGCTTAAGCACAAAACGCGAAGATCCAAGGCTCTAGTGCTTTTTGCCCCTAAAGCAAGGCGCACCTAAAGAAGCATGCTTTAGGTGTGCAGTGTGCCTTTTTTGTGCTATTTTTCAAAAAAAAAAAACCAAAACTGAATTAAAACTTTAGGATCTTGACATTATTGATATAAACCATTGATTTGACATATTTTTACTGAACTTATCAAAAAAACATATAAGTTTGAGTGTAACTTGTCCTAAAACCCACAACCCCCTAGTTCTTCTCTATTTTAATTTTTATTTGTTCTTGGTTTTCTCTCCCTAAAACAATTTCCCACCTAACTTCTTCTATTTTTTCCCTTTTGAATATTTACTTCATACCAATTACCATACTGCTATGTCTTCATATTCTTAGCTCATTCATGAAAAAAAAGTATGATACAATATTTGTGGTAATTGTTACATTACTTTAGTAGTTGATGTTGAACATAGTAGACTAATTCTTAAAGACTTGTAGTCCATAAGTGATTAAATTATTAACTAATATTAGTAATTTGTCAGGGCATTATGTCTATTTGAGATTTAAGAAAGGGTATTACATGGAAGTACTCATTTCTAGCTGATCCAAAAATTAAAATGACTTGACTTACAATTTTTGTGTTAAATTTGCTAAAGAAGGGCTTATATAAATGTTACATGAATTATATAAAATGTTTTATATCAATTTATATGATAATTTGATTGTGTGATTGTTGTATTTCTCATTAACAATTATTTTTAAATTTATTAAATTATTTTTTAAAAATATGCGCTTCACTTCAATCAGGTGCGCACTTTGCACTTTGCACTTTGCGCCTAGGCTCTAAGAGGCCTTTGTGCTTATCGGCATATGTGCTCCCTGTGCTTTTACCAACACTGTTTTTGAGCTAACTCAATGTGGTTAATTCATTTTTAAAAAACCTTAGGAGTTAAGAGATTTTTATTTAATTTTTGTGGAATTGCTTGCTAGAATTTTATTTTTTGATAATAAAAAATATGAGAGCAATATTAATTATACTCCTTTGATATACATGCACAGATATGATTTGCTTTGCCTTGAAGGAATTGCTCAAGCGCTTAGAATCTTTAATGGGCAGCAGGAGATACCAACATATAAAGTGGCTAACATCAGTCCAAAATCAATGCTTAAGATGCATGTGAAGCCAGAGGTTATTATCTTAGAAATTCACTAGTCTATTGTGGAGAAAAATTGCCCCTTAAATGACCTAGTTGAATTAATGGTATTCAAACCCTTTTTCTTTTTTCCCCTTGCAGACGTCTTCAATTCGTCCCTATGTTGTCTGTGCTGTTTTAAGAGGCGTAACATTTGATGCTGCAAGTTATAACAGCTTTATTGATCTCCAAGACAAGCTTCATCAGAACATTTGTCGGTAATGAATTCTGAATTCTTGATTCACTTATCATTTGTAACTTGGCATACTCTGTCTTCTAGCTGATTGCACAACTGCAGATTGAAACATTTTTGAATGATTAAAAGTTAAAGATTTTTGCTGACTATTGATCATATTTTTCCACTAAATCTAAAAATGAAATGGTTAGTCATTTTTGGTTCTAGTTTTTTCACAGTTTGTTTCAAGGTTGATTTGCATGGTTTATGCATGGGATGTATAAACAACATGGTAATAACAAATAATGCAAACAACAGAATGTATAACGGTAATCTTATGAAATATTCACAACGGTTTGCTTAAATGCATGTGGTTTTATATTTACTCTCAATTTTCATCTAAACTTTGAAAGATATATTTGTGCTTCCATGCTGTTTAGTAGCCTTGCACTTTGATGTAGGTGCTTATGAGTTGGGTTTAGTATCAACCTGCTATCCAACCCAATTATGTCAAGTTGGGAAGTTAACAACCAGTGCTTACTGAAACAAGCAGATTACCAACTGAACATTGTTTTCAGGTTGGCTATTGCATCTGATTAGTTTTGTTAGCTTGGTAAGTCAACAATGACCACAAAGTAGACTCTTAAGGGGGGCAGGGGAGAGAATTGGAATTAAAAGAGGGATAGAGGGGGCTGATGAAAGAAGCAACAATGAGGGTGTTGATCTTTTCGTTGTAATAGGCAGCCCATTGACACGGCTCCCTGCACAAACTCATCGAAGATACAACTGCATGCGTGTCTATGGTGTGTCAGTTGATTATCATTATTATTTTGTTTTCAAAATTTTGGCCATAGTTAGGACATGACGGAGACACAATGACTAGAAAATTGAGTAAAAAAAAAGATGGATTTGAAAACCTGGCACATGTCAGAACCGTTGATCAAATCAAAGTACTTTTGTTGTATTACTTATCCAAAAAAAAAAGTACCTGCATAGTGAACTTCTGTAGGATGTAGAGTTGTTTCAATCGCCAAAATGTTAAAAAATTGTTGGTATAAATACTATTAATTTCCTGTTGCTGCAACCTTGGTTTGTTGCAGTTGTCGATTGAAACTAAAATGGGATTGGCTCTGTGAATTGTTTTACAACTACGGAGCATCTATCATGTATCTTGTCCTGCTATTGTGTGTGTGTGTTGGTGACCCCACTTTAGTAGGGCTTAGTATTGGTTGAGCTGAGTTTTTATTGCTTTGTCTTGACTCTATGTTTAATTTGTTTAGTATCGTTTTTTTTTTCTTGCCTTTTCAATTGGAAGGTTCTATTAATATTTTATGTAATTTTTCTTTTCACATGCTTGCCTTTAACATTTGTTTTAGGCGAAGAACCCTAGTAGCGATTGGGACTCATGACCTGGATACATTACATGGCCCTTTCACGTATGAGGTAGGTTTTCTTAATAATAATTCTCCTTTCTCATGGCATGTTACATGTTTTCTTGGTGTTTTGTATCATTTGGTATTGGAGTAGGAATGAAACTAGTTTTGAACGTATGGGTATGGTAGTTCTTTCATTTGAGTTCCTACCTTTGTAGAAGGAAGAGGGAAGTTCCATTTCCAAGCCAAGAGTTTTTTTGGACTTACCAACCCTCTGGTCCTCCAACACTTAAAAAGCTGCATTTGGAGTGGAACTAAAACTGTACTGACTCTACCTCCCTTATGAGTAGTCTATGTGGCCTAAATATGAGTTTTGAGTTAGGAATTTCTTATTCTGAATGGTTGAACTAATTTATTCCTCAATATTTTTTGGCTTTTCCGATCCTATGATAGTTAAATTGGTTTTTATATTGTTAGTCTGAGGGTCTTGAAGATATTTTTTGTTTTTTGTTTTTGTGACTATCTGTGGGAGACTTTAATAGTAGTTTGTTAAGCATATCCACAAACATTTTCTGCTTTGGCAAGTTCTCTCTTTCTCTCTCTCTCATATTTGTACTAGGTTGTTGTGCTTAAATCTGCTTTGTGCAAATGTTACTCGTAGGCTTTATGAAATGAGGTAAGACACATTACTGCATCAGTAACTCACAAGAATCTCTTTATTTCAGGCTTTGCCACCTTCAAGTATAAATTTTGTTCCACTCAAGCAGGTAATTTTTATATTTTTAATTCAATTATTTACCAAGGACATAGTTTTCTGTTGTTACTTTGTCAGCAGGACTGGTACCTGATAGGCTCATGAAAAAAAAGATTTATGCTGGAGAGACTGAATGTCATTATGCTTCTAATTAACAGGATGTCATGAAATGCCTTCACACTGTAAAAGAATGACTTTTTCATGTAAAATATAATTCCAGGTTGTCTAATGTGGTTAGTTTGGCAGGAATGTAATAACCGTATCTTTGAAGATAATGAGAGATCCTTAGATCTTTTAAAACATTTTTTTGGTACTTTATTTCAGTTGGCTCGTATTTGGGGTTTTACACAGTATATATCAATTTCTGATGTCTTACATTCTGTTAGCTTTGGCTTGAGCTTTTTGTATTTTTTATGTCTAGAGTGCTCATCGTCTTGAACATGATGTTCTTTTTATTCAATAAAAGTATTATTACCTATAAAAAAAAAATGGAGTATGGAACCAATGTGGTTCTCACTGGCGTATTGCTTGACATCTAAGCTATCCTTTCTTCTGGTATGATATCCAATTATCCAAATCAAAAGTATCGAATCACGTGGTAGACAGTTTCCCAACCTTCATATTACTTGGTTATGAGTTTCACTTTATCTGATTTATTTGAGAACATCCTGTCAT
Source organism: Castanea sativa (assembly GCF_040712315.1). Classification (NCBI taxonomy): domain Eukaryota; kingdom Viridiplantae; phylum Streptophyta; class Magnoliopsida; order Fagales; family Fagaceae; genus Castanea; species Castanea sativa. The sequence goes on along the minus strand of NC_134016.1, from coordinate 32,546,159 downwards.
ACTGGAACTTCCCATACTTTCGTAGATAGCAATGGTTTATGTAAATTTGCTTTTCACATTTTATATCTTATTTTGTTTTTTTAATGGAAAAATAATGAAGTCAATAAAGAATGTTTGAACTGATTGCTTGTAACTTCGTCTTTTGCAATTTAGGAGAAGAACTTCAGAGCTGATGAGCTGATGGAGTTTTACAAAGTGAGTCTTATATTGAGACTTTTTTTGTTAATATACCTTGACTTTGCAATATTAAATTATTGTAATATAGTCTTTGTGCATAATTCTCAGGAGCTTGAATATTTTATTTTACATCGTTCTTGATGGTATAATTGTTTCATTTCTTAATGTTTGTTTCACCAATTTGGCAGTCAGATTTGAAACTGAAGAAGTTTTTGCACATAATTGAGAATTCACCAGTGTTCCCTGTATTGTATGACAGTACAAGGTATGATAGTTTCTTGATGTGTTTGCAAGTATAAGAATTCTTAGCTCTTTTACTGTACAGTTTATTTAAATTGCTGCTATTTCTTTATTATTCTATCAATTTCTTCCTCTTTTTTACTGTACAATTTATTTAAATTGCTGTTATTTAAATTGCAATTATGATGGTTTCTTGATGTGTTATTTTTTTATATATTATTCTATCAATTTCTTTTAAATATTGTATTGGTAATATAAAGTTTGATGCATTAATGTTTTATTTCCCTTTTTCTTTCCTAAATGTATTTTACTATTTTTTATGCAGAACTGTTTTGTCTTTGCCCCCTATTATAAATGGGGCGCATTCAGCAATCAAATTAGAGACGAAGAATGTATTCATTGAATGTACTGCCACTGATCTGACAAAAGCCAAGATTGTTTTAAACACAATGGTAGGCAATTGAGATGTTCCTGTTCAAGTTTTTTTGGATTGGAGATCTGATTTGTAGTAGTTTAATGAATGATCCTCCTCTGTTCTCTTAGGTGACAATGTTTTCAGAATATTGTGAAAGAAAGTTTGAAATTGAGCCAGTTGAAGTGATATATTCTGATGGCAAGTCATATATTTATCCCGATTTATCTGTCTACAATATGGAAGTTTCTCTTTCCTATATTACTGGTGCAATTGGAGTGCCCTTGAAGGCTGATGAGGTATTGCAATATCTGTCCAAATAATTATCTACTTTCTTGATTAATGAAAGTTTAAATGTGTCATTCAAGGTGGTAGTGGTGGTTGCTGTTTTTGGTGTGTGTCTGTGCTTATTTATTTATATTTAAATTTATTGGTGGGGTTGGGTAGCATCAATTTTATAAAAACTGTATCGTACATTGAAAAGGATCGTAAATCACAGAATGTAAAATGAAGCAGAATGAATATATCATAAATCTTTACTGAATGTGACATTGGATATATAATTTTTTGAACATCATAAATTTCGATCTAGTAAACTTGTAAATGAAATATGCATTAGACACCAGATGAAATCAATGATTTACCGGAATTTTCTAATCAATCTGCTTCATGATCGATTCATGCGAGAGGGCCAAGATGCTTTGATTTCTTACATTTTTTGTAAACAAAAGATTGAAGTGTGAAAAATAAGAGATGTCCACAGTAAAAAAATTAAAAATTTGAGATGACTTTATAAAATAGAAACAGATTAGAGAGGGAGAGAGAGAGTGTTTCAAATGCAGGCCTCAAATGCTCATTTATGTAAAATGGGCATGGAGATTGGACACTGCAGCCAGCAAATGTTGCCAAAAAAAAAAACCCTTAGTACACCATACAGCTGGCTGCTTTTTGATGTGTTGTAGCACATGGTCAGGTAATCCCAAAATTTTTAAATAGATATTTTCTGGTACTCCCAAAAATTTTACACCAAAACACATTGATCCAAAATCTTTATTCTAGTAGACATACTGAAAATGATCACTTAAACGATATTTGTAACTTTGGGTAGCATAGTATTTATCAAGAAAAAAACTTTGGGTAGCATAGTATTGTTTGCATGATATGCTAGAGGCTGCTTTCACTCCAGTTCTTCATGTTGTTTTCACTGTTTGCTCTTTTTATGTGTTGCTTACTGGCAGCTTATATTTGTATATTTTTGGTCTGTTGCTTGTTTTTACCATTCCCTTTTCCATTCATGTTTTAGTTGAATGCTTACGGATTTACAATTGTTAAAAGGATTACTGATTTAATCACAAACTGTTCTTCTGTAATGTTGGTGAGGAAACATTCAAGCTTTGAAATAACATTCATAATTTTATATTAGACATTTATATGTGTTTCTCTTTTGACATGTTGAGGCAGATATATCTTTTATAATATAGTTGGCCGAATATTCTTTTAATTGGTATTTTCTCCCATGATGGTAGTATCCTTGATAAGTGCATAATTGTTAACATTGGAAAATTGCTTGAGGTACTAGTGTTCCCTTTTGAGTTTTACTGTTTTGGCGAATTTAACTGTTCTTGACTCAATGTGACTTTTCCTATGCGCTTCATGGATGCCATGTAAGATCCCTTTGTAGGTAATTTCTTATTTTTACTAGGATTATCTGATTATGTTCATCCAACATTTTTTTTAATCTAAAAAGAAACTTTTTGACGATGTTTAATCAATTCCATGGATGGTGCTGATGACCAAATATGTACTTTTCTTTGGTGTTGGGGGGGGGGGGGGGGGGGGGGGTCACAAAACGAGTGAAAAAGCCAACTGTGTACTTGTTTGAGCACTAATCAATCTGAAATCTGTAGAGCTTAAGCTTGTGCTGCACGCTTAAGAGTTGCGGGTACATCAATGGGGTTTTGTGCTATAAATGTGGTGCAGTGGTTGGGTCCACCCCAAATTGAGCTTGAGATCAACTGTTTGAGCTTAATTTACTTAAAAAGAGGTTTATTGCAGCACCCTGACTGTAAGGTCATTTGCAATGTACACTATCTACTACTAAATTTTGCAATTCAGACCTTGAGATTAATCTGCAACGTTCATTATTACTGAATTTTTAGTGTAGGGTGCATGTTGCAGGCACCTCCTTAGTTTAGGGTGGGCGATTGCCATTAATCTATTAATTTAGATCCTAATTTAAATGCTAAGGTGGACACTACAAATTATTTTTGAAGCATGGTGTTGATATTAGCATTTTGTAGTTTAGGATGCGTGCACCTTGGTATACTTGTGATTAACTCTAAAAAGTTTCATGTATAACAAATGCGTATTACACTAAAGAAATGCCGCAATTTAATTTTGGATCACATTGATTGCTGATAACGAAAAATACACTTGGGGGCTCAGATGCGTGCCTTGTCGGTGAAGAAAGAAGTGATGCCTTTTCATAGGGTTCAAATCTAAGGACACTGGATTGTAGTGTGACTGTGAGAGCAGTAGCATTGGCATGTTGTGGCAGAGTATGTCTATGTTATTAGCTTTGTTAGTCTTTAGCTTTTAAGTATATGCAAGGCTAGAATTCTTGTTGGTAGATAATGTTTTGTTACCATAAAAGATTAATGTTTCTAACTTCTACTGCTCTAGGTGTCAGAAGTAGAATTGTAGGAACTTAATGGAAAACTTAATCTGGTAGTGAATTGTAATTACTGGCACAGGTGCAGATATTGCAAGAAGAAAAATGTGCAGTAAGTGAGAAGAGCATGAAGTGGAGGATAGAACCACATGGGCAATAATGCTTGAACAAACCTTAATACTTCAATTATCATTAACCTAAGTCTATCATTGTATTTATAAAAAATCAGATCTCTTTTTGTTTGGGTACGATGGAGCATGCTAATAGACTCTTATAATCCTTCCTATCATGTTAGAACTGGGATTTTTCATGGTGGTACTGCTAGATATAAGGAAGTTGGGAGTAATAAACCAAGCTTAAGGCCATAGTTATAGGGCCAGTACCAAGGCTAGGCCCACTGTATTCTGATTTTTTTTTGTCAAATTCTTCTCAGTAATTTTGGTTCCTACTAATATTAGCATCAACGTCTGGCCAACATATTATCAATACAAGCATACTTTTTTTGAAATCTTATACTATGGTAGGAGGGATGGAAAGTAGGAGGATTTGAGAGGGGAAAAGAGGAAAGAGAGGATTCTACCTCCCTTCTATTTTGTTGACAAGGGGAGGGATGATGCAAGTGAAATTCTGGATGAGTGTATATTCTTAATTTATTCCCTTCTATCAAACTCTTCCTCTTTTAGTATATAAAAAAGCCTAACCTTCTCTGCCCCGCATGCTATCAGATTTTTATGGATTGGAAATGGTGGAGCTGATGGGATTCATCCTTTCCCTTTTTCCCCCTAATCAATCAGAGGCTGTTTTTTACTTCCCCTCTCCCCTCCCTCCAAATTAACACAGCATTAGATTAGCAATTGTGTTTGTTCTATCACGTAGAATGTAGACACTTAGTTTATGTTTAATCAGGGTAACTGAATCATACGCAAGGCTTAGCTTGTTTTTTGCATTGTCTTATTGCTTTCATTCTCTATCTTTCAGGTCACTGGTTTATTAAATCGGATGCAATTGCGTGCTGAAAAGTCTCTTTCAGATGATAATGACTCCAAAATTACTGTATCTGTACCCCCTACTAGAAGTGATGTTCTTCATCCATGTGATGTAATGGAGGTATTTTTGGTTCTAGACCTGCGTATTTTTCTGATGTGTTTATCTGCATCAAATATGTTATGACATTCATACTAGTATTTTCATTGACAAGACATTTTTATTGCTAAGGATGTTGCGATTGCTTATGGGTTCAATAGAGTGAAAGATATTGCAATTGCTAAGGGTTACAATATCTCAAAGGGCAGAGCTGTGTCTTTGAAGCCACTGCGCTTGGAAGAGTTTAGTCATATTATCAGATTGGAGGTACAGAACAGAGAACACTCATATATTCAAGTTAGAATAAGAAAAATAAGAATGTTGTGACCTTTTTTGATTTATAAGTCTACTTGTTTAACACCCCCCCCCCCTTTTTACTGTAAAATTTTCCTATCAGATGGCAATGTGCGGATTTACAGAGGTCTTGTCATTTATTTTGTGCTCACTTAATGATAATTTCGCAATGTTAAATCGTGAAGATGATAAATCAACTGCGGTGATTATTGGAAATCCTCGTTCCTCTGAAAATGAGGTTTGTATTCTCAATCTTTTGTGCTTAAATATACTTTGACAATGTGGGATTTGTCTAGCATGATTTTATGAAGGGTATGAATGTTGCTTGTGATTGTTGTAACTCCTATCGATCTGAATTGTCTTTTAATTTTGTGTTTTGTTTACTCTACTTAGGTTTTACTGAGTTTGTCTTTGGTCTCTCTCACTTTGACATATGTTTACTTTCTCCTACTTCTTTTTGAAAGTTTATTTTCTGTCCTTGCCATTATTTGTTTTACTCTAATTGTTTTAATCTACACTTGACCACATTTCATGAACTCCTGCATTTCCTCTTGAAGCTAGTTGTGATTGAAGTGGATGCATTTGTTCCTAAGTTGCCATCAAAGTTTCTTTCCTGATCTAGTCCCCCATAGATTCCATTTTGCCATTTAAGTGCAGCCATTTTCTTGCTTGAACTAATTTAAGTGCAGGATATTGAAGTGTGTCTAGCCCTTATATTTTGCATAGTTATGTTAACTGCTTGGCTTAGTCTGTTTCAGCTGTCCATACTTATCTCATGTGTCTCTTGAAGTTTTTAATGTGCAAACTAAATATTAAAAAATATCGTACAACATATTTTATATTATATTTCCTGTTTCTTTATTTAACTGAATTCTGACACGTTCCTCCATTTTGACAGACTGCTCGGACCAGTCTTATGCCTGGTATATTGAAAACTATTGGGCAGAACAAAGCCCATCCGAAGCCCATAAAGGTACGTTGTAGTTTCTCAATGGACCATGTTAATAGAAAACCACATTTGTAAAAATATGAATGACATTTTAGATCTTTTATGCGTATCTTCTCATTACATTAGAGTGGTGAACATACTAGAAGCTTATATAGTTCTTAGAGGCCTTGTAAGTGGGTTGCCATTTGCCAATAGTAGTAATATTTCAACATAGGGATGTTAAAATGATCAGAATTGTCTTTATATTGTTAAGTGGGGTTTCTAGGTTCTTTATTAAAGTATGGGTGGCAATATATAATGCCACATGATAATATTGCCAATACCTTCTGGCTTCTTCTGGCAATATATAATGCCACATGATATAATTAGAGTGGTATTAATCCATGTGTTGCAATATTTCTTGCAAATTTGGGGCTGTGATAACTGATACTTTCTCTGTCCCAAATTGACGGTCCAGTATTTGATTTTGGGATGTCCCAAAATTTTATCTAGCTTCTAAAATTAATACCCATTAATTTACTATTATGCCACTGCCAAACACAAGCACTTTAAACGATAAATTTTTTTGAGAACTTTGTTTAAGGGTAATTTTGGAAGCTGTTATCTTTTTAATTAAGAGACAAGACAATAAATGATATTCCCTTTTAAAGTTGGGTTTCCTAAACAAGACCAACAATTTGGGATGAAGGTAGTATCTTTTATATTTTGCTAGTTTTCTGTTTTCGGCTGATATTTTGTGGTAAGTTTTTTGCAATGGAGAGATGGAATTTATGTTGTAAAATTTATTCAAGCAACTCTTTCTCCATACTATTTCTGCATTTTGAGCAATAATAACTCTTGACATTATTTCTAGTTATAGGCTTCATTTTTTTTTATCTTCATCATGCATGGTAGCCAATGAGCTCTTGGTTAAATGCCACCTCCTCCCTCCATAAAGAATGGGTTGCTCATAGGTCCATGACCACTGGATGTGGGTGCATCTTACCAGTTAAAAAAATCTCCAAGCATGATGATTCCTGCATTTTATTGTATATTTAATGAAAATGTTCCCTTATTTCTGAATAAAATTATCCATTTACTTATCAAATGATGTTCCCTCATATCTAATTTTGGCTTTAGATTTTTGAAGTGGGTGACATAGTGCTGTTGGATAATACTAAAGATGTGGGTGCAACAAATAGTCGCCACCTTGCTGCACTATATTGTGGTGCTACTGCAGGATATGAGGTATATTGATGTCAACGTACTCAATTTGGTCATTACCATTTGTATATCAAGTTGCGATTAAAGAGTGAATCAGCACAATTTTATTTTATACGACTAATCTTTTTTTGTTATTATTTATCAATTGAAAACTTGGTGTTCTGGTACTGCATAAATTATATTTAAGTAGACTTTTTGGATATTTTTTATGTTTACTTTGCACCTGAGTTTTGAGCGTCGAAACTGAGTATTGGTTATGGCTACTCTTCATAATCAAGACATGGTTTACTCAGATACTCTTACTGTAAGAAAACTCTCAAAAGTTAGTAGACATATTTAGATCTTAGTTTGCTCCAGTAGTTCTTGTTGAACTCTTCTAAATTTGTAGATCATGACTACTTAAGATTATCAACTCGACACGAGATAGACTTAGTTTAAAATCTCAAAAAGGGGAGAAAGAGTAATGAAAATTAGAAAGCATTAAGTCATTAAATGAAAGTGTAAAATATAAAATTAATCCTTGTAGTGATCCCATATATGGCTCCTATCATTATCCTGTTTCTGCTTTTACTAGTTTAGTACTATTCAAAAAAGAAGGGTAGAGGAAAAAGGAGGTTTGATAACTGCAGATCCTTCTTTTTTGGACAAACACCAGCCCTTAATACAATTAAATCATCTCCTACAATGTTTTCCTTTGTGTCTTTCTATCAGTCCTTGTCTCTAGATTATGTTATCTAGCTTGCCCACTTCTTTTTTTTCCTCCAACGTTCCTACATGGTAAATAAGTTGGTGAAGTTCCTTATGGGGTGGTATAGGGGAAGATTTAAATTTCATCAGGTGGATTGGAATTGGGTCCTATATGGGGTTTAGGGGGTAAAAATTGAACACTTTTAAACATGGTAGGCAAAGGCTAGTCAAGTGCTTGCCTAAATGTCCGGGTGGGTACCTTTAGAGCCTAGGTGAGCAAGGGACTCAGGTTTTTTTTTTTTTATAAATAAATTATTATTATTATTTTTAAAAACACCCAAAAGATTATATTGTTCTTTTTTTTTTCTTGGTAAATTGGTTCTGTTTTTTTAAAACCTTTCAACTATAATGGGCAGGTAATTCATGGTCTGGTGGTGAGAATTATGCAAGTGATAGGGCTTGTTCCACCTGATGACAATACAACATACTACCTAAAGCCTTCTGAAGTAAGGGTTCATCTCTCTCCTGCCTATTGATGTTTCTTTTTTCTACTTTTGTTGGGTGATGAATTATTGCTTGATTTCTTTTGAAGGAACCTGAGTTTCTTTTGGGTACACAAGCTAGCATCATTTACAAAGGAAAGCAAATAGGAACTTCTGGAATTGTGCACCCTGAGGTAATTTTTATTCTTTTTGACCTTGTGTTCTAAGGATTATATACTATGGATTAATTGTTGCAGCATAAAACTGCCTTGTTTTTGCTCTAAAAAACTCAGTAGCTTACAGAGTGTTACAGAGTGCTTTGACAGTTGTGAATGTGCTTGTAGTTTATTGAAAACCTGAACTACATGTACTGTATTGTAGTTCTGTGATAAACTGTTTGGGTTTGCATTATTTTTGAGGGACCCACAATGGACATCCTGTGAGGTGGAATACCCTACCTAAGTATTATTTTTTTGACATTTATTCAGCAGTTGCTGCATGATGTATTACTTTACAAGACACGTCCACAATCGCCTATATGGACTTGATAATTTTGGTTGTTCCAACTTGGGGATGTATGCGCCTATGTGGTTGGTTTTCAGTTTTTGCTAAATAGACTTAATCTGTTTGAGAAAGTCCCCAACTGATGCTGATCAGTGAACCAGGATCCTCCAAAAACCGAATCAACTGGTTTGAAGAATGGGAGGAAATACTAATTAATTATATTTTTTTTAAAAAAGAATGGGAGGAAGTTCATATGTGGAGGTGGAATTAGGGACGATGATGGGATCTGAGATGGTGGTGCATAGATCAAGGCCATGACAGAGCAGATCTGAGATGCGGATTGGGGCTGTGACGAAGCAGATCAGCACCACATAGAGCTTTGTCCTGATGGAATGAAAGATTTTTAAGGGATTGAAGGATGGGATTAGAAAATTGAGGCTTATCATCTTAGAGAAGAGAGATGAACTTGAAAGATGGAGAGGGAGGCTGTGACAAGGTGAGAAATGAATGTTGGGATACCTAGGGTATTGCACTGTGAGCAATTGCTCTCAATGGCTGAGATTGAGAGTTAAAAAAGAAACTTTTAGTCACAACCCTTGAATTAAATAAGCTTAAAATAATTAAAAAAGTGAAAAGTTAAAAAGAGAAAAGTAAAAAAAATTGAGAGTTATGAGGGGTAATTGCACCGGTCCAATACCACAGGATCCTAATCCTATCTTACATGAATCTTTGCACCTGTCAGGGTGCCACCTAGTAGCAGGGAGGCTTGGAGTTGTAGACTGTTGACATGACATAGACCCAGACATCCTGGGTTTGTATCCTCACTAAAAGTTCCCTTGGATTGCCTGATACAGGAGGCCTTGTCTTGTAAGGTTCCATGTAAGGTTCCATGTTCTTATAAAAAAATTAATATTTTGTAGGCATATAGACCATATTCTGAACAGATGTTATTTGGATTTTTTTGGTCCTCTTTCTAAGCTGAACGAAAAAACTGACATGTCGAAATTGAACAGTTGCACCCCTCCCCCTATCAGCCAACCTTTTTATTTCCTCTTAATTCATATTGAGGATATGTAATATTTTACTCTTTACAAGCATGCAAGCAATGTTTTGTGATGAATTTCATCTTTTCTGTATTTGTATCAGAACACTATATTGTGTTAGGATTTCTTGCAATTGTTTTGTAAAGTCAATTGGTGACATCGTTTATCTCCTTTGTGGTTATGCACAATGACATTGAACTTATTTGAGAATATGTTATATGTGGCTTTCAGGTCTTGAACAAGTTTGACATTCCCGATCCTTGCTCATATTTTGAGCTTGACATTGCGTGCTTTTTGTAGGATTCTATAACAACAGATGTATGTATTTTCAATCATTTATTCCTCTACTCAACTTTCTTAGGTTTTTACTAAATTAGAATATTTATCATTTTATTTATGATTCCAATGCTCTATATATGTTAATAACTACAGGTACTTCGGCCTCGCATCCTGTGCTACGTCATTTTGAAGCTTATCTTTGGTCTCTCGGCAAAATACTTGGTGCTCTTGAGTTTGGAGCAATGCTAGGATGAGGGGGAAGAAATTGTTTTCAGTTGCCCAGGATTGGGTCTTGATATAATATAATTGATTAGACATATTTAAGGATATTTTTTTAATGTTTATAGTTGTTTGTCTTGTGAACATCGTAAGCTATATATTGTTGGCAAACTAGTATATTGATTTTGATTAGAAGATTTTGTAGCCCTCTTTACAAGCTGGATGGATGCCTTTACTGGCCTTGAATACTTTGAAGGGGCTTTAAGGTGGAGAATTAAAGGTATACTTTTGCGTTACATACATAATGTGGCCTTCAGAATCGGTGCCTTGTGTTGTGGTCTCGAGGCCAGGAAAGTTTATAGGTGTGCACAGATGTAGATCCAATGGAATATGTTGGAAAAAAACAAACCTAAAAGGTTCTAAAACCTAATTATGTTTTTGTTGGCTTAGATCAAGTAAAAGTTAACAGAGGTATAAAACTAACATGACCATCTCTTTCTCTAAAATAATAATAATAATTATATTTTTGACATTGTCATTTTTATTTATGAACCCGTAAAGATTTTAGTAAGAAACCAAAAATTAGGAGTGAGTTATTCACAATTCTCTTTTGTTATTTCACGTGACATATCCAACATTCCCCCTAACCAACATTTTTATTCACGCAATTGCATCGTTTAAACTTTAAATTTCAATTTTGCACTGAACACCTTTGAAGTTCAACTTTGCACTAAACACCGTTTAAAGAAATAAATACACGGCTCACGCCAACACAATTTCACTATTTAAAGGGATAAATGGAAAGTTAGAATGAGAAAAGTTTGTTGAGACAGAGCAGAGAATTAGAGAGATTTGTTTTCTTATTAAGGTTTTGCTTTAAAATTGGTTTTGATCAACGGTCACAATCATAATTAGTGAAGAAGAAGAGAAACGAGGTGGAGCAAACACAGTCAAAGAAGGTAAAATATTTTTTATTTTTTCAAATACACAATTCTTACAAGGTTGCCAACGGCTCATTCGCCAACAGGTGTAACCCCAAAAATTGAAAACAATTTGTTGTATAATGTTGCATTTTGCTATATGAATGAAATAATTAATTTTTGAATGTGAGTCTTAAAATATTCTTATGTATTTCTGTTTTTTTTTAATAAAGCCCAATCACTGGATCTGTAAATTCAAATGCTATTTGGGAAGAATAGAAAGTAGTTTGTTCCTCTTAATATTACCCAAATTCTTTTTTTAAATTTTAAATATGCTTGATTAGTCTCCCCCCCCCCCCCCCCCCACCTGTAATTGAAGCTTTGATTTTAGTATTTTGTCTGTTTATCTGTTACTAATTGTTCAATCTACCTAGAGAGGTGTTATTAATTTTTCGTTGGTTGGAGTACTTGGTAGACCCCATAGCATTCTGCTGATAAACAGGTTGAAATTCTTCTTTTTCCTTTCTTATTTGGGACATTCGGTACTCTTTCCCATTTGTTTGTAGGACTTGTATTCATTCTAATAAATAAATGTTTCTTAGCACTGTCTAAACATTTGAATCTAAGTCTTCAACAATTCTGAAAGTTGTCAATGGAAGATATGCAGCAAGTATTCTTTCTATTGAAGATGATGATATATTAGGACCTTCTGTTCTTGATCAAATTTCTATAAATTAATCTCTAAGGAGCTACTTCATAATTCATGTAAACCACTTTATTCTAGAAATTATTCAAGGCCTTGAAAGTCAAGCAAAGCTGTAAGAAGTAATTATAGCCACAACTCAGAAATTGTTCATGTTTTGCTACACTTCGTACTTTTAATCTTTCCATAAAAATTCTATGTAATTCTGTATGAATTTATATTTTTTGTATTTAATCTTGCATTATTTGTGTTTGTGTTTGTGCTCTGTTGGTTATATTTGTACTGCTCTCAGCTACAATAGATGGTTTGCAGTTCGCAATTTTTTTGTTGTTCGTTCATGAACTACTCTGGACCGGAGCAATATGTTATTTATTGTTCTATTCATCATGGTCTCTTAAACTATAATTTATAAACATATATATATTATTTAATAATTCAATTTTTTTTTTATAAATATTAAGTATATGTGTATGGCTAAACTTTTCTTAATACAGCGACCCGCACATAGTGTGGATTATAGGCTAGATTTTGTAATTAACGAAGTATGTAGTGGTATCGTATTTATAGACTATGAAGCACATGAGAAGGTCCCTTTTTCCACTTTCACGTTTGACTGCCTCACATGATCCAGTTTTTCTCTTCTTGTTTTATTTTATTTATATTACATGTGTTCATATCAAATGAGCACCCATGCCCCCCTGAGCACTAATTATGTGGTTGTAGACGACTAAATTTCTTAGTTCGAAATAAATCAAACAAGTAAAATAGTTTCACAAATATGAATTTGTATTGATAAATGTGTGGTACAATTCTCTGTAATTACAAAAGAGTGATCCTCTGATTCGATCTCCTTGAAAGATTTATTGATTGGAATTGTGGTAATGTGATTTTGATTTGAACATAAGATATTCTTCAATTTGGCTGAGGAATGGATCGAAGATCTTTGAAACGGAATTACAATGAATCTCTGGCTATGAGCTTGTTAGAAATTCTTTGTTCTTCGTGTTCTTCGTATTCTTCGTGTGTTCTTCGTGTTCTTCGTGTTCTTCGTGTTTGAGGGTTTGTGGTGGAAGTTCTTCGGTGCTTTAGAGGCTTGATTCCGTAGAGCTTTGTTGATTTATAGTTTGTTGAGGTTTCTGGAGGCTTTTGAGCTTGATTCCAGTGAACTTTGAGATCTGGACGAGTAGTTTGGATGATTTTGCTTCGAATATTGTTTGTATTCGAGGTTGAAGTTCTTGAATTGCTTGGAGGCTTTGAGGTTTGATCCTGGCAGAGCTTCTGGGTTTCTGAACTCAAGATATCTTCTTCCTTCTCTCTGTTCTGTGTCCTCCTAAATGTCTTAGGAAGGCTTCTATTTATAGGAGTTTAGGGGTAGGTGAACGACATGTGGCGGAGTTTGATTGGTGACACTTGTCACAGCTTAATTGGTCCGAGTGCTTGTGTCACTGCTTACACGTGCGAGGCTGCCTGTGTCATCGCTTACATGTGCTGAGTGCTTGTGTCACTGCTTACACGTGCGAGGCTGCCTGTGTCATCGCTTACACGTGCGAGGCTGCCTGTGTCATCGCTTACATGTGCGGAGCTGCTTGTGTCATTGCTTACACCTGCTGATGCAGTTTCATGCCTTTATTTCAATGACACTTGGCAAATTTCTATTGGTTTCTGAATAGCGATGGCAAAACCTAGCAGCAGTACGTGGCGCTTTGTAATTGGTTGTATTTTGTGGACTTTGGTAGTATGATGTGTCAGCTTGTGATAGGTCGGGAATTTTCCCTCTCTACAAATGCCCCCTCGAGACTCGTTCATGCACACAGTTTTTTTAGAGTGTGGTGAATGAATGAGTCTTGAAAGAAAGTGGACTCCTTTTTATACTTGACTCTTCTAGTGAAATAGCTGAAGGTGGTGGAGCTTTTAGCAGGATGAAGTAATTGCGAAGAGTAGACCCACCCATATGAAAGGTTTTGATGAGCGAGAAGTGGGTCCGCCCGTATTTGAATGTACTCGTGTGAGCTTTCGAGCAAAGATTAAGTCAAAGTAATTTCAGAAGAGTATTCAATGGTACTTGAGTGGGTTGGTGGGGCTGAAAGTTATTTGCAAGAAGTTGGATGTACTTGCAAGATTGAAACATTTCGGTAGATGTTAAGCCGAGGTAATTTCGGAAGAGTATTTTGGATTGTTGGTGGCGATCACGGGTGTTGAAGATGGAGAAGAGGTGAGAATGTTGGCATACAAGATGCGAGCTCCTGGAGCTAGCCTCTTATTTTTAAGGACTTCGGTGAAGTTATATTGAAGGGTATACTTCGGTCACGTGAGAGAACATGTGGGAGTGTGGTTGAATGTGCTTGCGTTATCGCATCACTCGTGTTAAGTTGAGGTAATTTCAGAAAGTGTTCTGGGTTTGTTGATGTTGATGGTGAAGAAGATAGTGATGAAGCAAAGTGGATGGGTGAGACATACGACACCATGGCCCCGACCCCTGCATGTTGGGGACTCTCTCGGCGTAGATGCCTCGGGAAGTACACCTTCGGATGTGGGACTCGGCTGCATGTCGAATGAGGTCCGTCGGCAAGTCGTTGAATGTGCTCGTGTAATCGGACCATATCGACGGACATTAAGTTGAAGTAATTTTAAGTATATTTTCCAAATTCTTCAAGGATCTTAAGTTGGAGTAATTCCAGAAAGTGTGTTTTGTGGTACCGCAATGATGACCTTTGGACCCCATGCTGGTGGAAACATGGAACGAGGCTTGGGGACCCTTCACCGACACCAAAGGCTAATTTCCGATGAGCCGGTACCTTGGAGGTCATCACAAGTGTTGGATGGGAGACAATTTGTAGGATACCCCAACACTTCTTACCATCTTCACTTGATGCAACTTTATTGGAAAGCATAACAAATGAAAGATGGAGCTAACTTGTGATCCGGTTTTAGAAACCAGCCAAGTTGCTGTTTGTTCCGAACCACCGCTTCGATGGGAGACCAAACAAGGTTGAAGAGAGACTACGGAAGCCCTGGTCTTAGGAACGGGTGTCTCTGCTGGACTTGGATTTCCTGGTGAACCAAATCCAGGAAAGCATGGAACAACGATGCCGACCTTGTTATGAGTAACTCTATGAACAAACGTGGTCATTATGTGAGGAAACAAAATTTGTTTGAATCCTAAAACAGTGATGATGTTGTGAGAAGGGTTACTACTGAACCATGAAGGGGTTGATTTCAAACTGATCATGAAGTGATCTTGGTTGCTCGGTATTGAGAATGACGAGACCATAGTGAGAACTGGCTGTGAGAAGGAGGATTTGAAAATTTGAAAGAAGCAAATCTTCATTTCATGACTCAGTGTATGTGTTTTTTTATTTTTTTTCCTTGATGGATTTAACGGATCCGGCCCTCCTATTTATAGTGAAGAGATGAAGAATGGTAGCTGGGTGGCGGATGAGACTTTTCGGTGGGAACGGTGGATGAGAATGGTAGACGCCGAATGGGAACGGCGGATGAGAATGGTAGGCGCCGAATGGGAACGTTAGGTTGAAGACCGGTAGGCACCGACGAAAATAATAGGCTGAAGTAGTGACCCAATGTAATTTCAATTTTGAGACATACTTGTGAGAGTTCGTCTGCTTTTGAAAGGGGAGCCTTGATCAAGTCTGGAGGATAATTTTGAGGGAATCCAGACCAAATGGATGGGTCTCAAATTATGATCTTGAGAGCTTAAATTTTGGACACCGCTAGTACTTTGGAGAAGCGGATGTAGTTTTTGAGTCCAAAACAAATACCTAGATTTCAAAATCAAAATCTTTGCGAAAACCTGATAGGACAAGTTTTGCTTGAACATCTTGATCTTTGGTCAAAGTTTACATCAAAGCCAATAGCCGTAGAATCACGTATTTGAGCAATTTTGGATTCTCAAATGAATAAATAGACCCAAAAATTGGAAAGTACATGAAAAATTGAACAAGACAAAGTCGATCTTAAAAATTTTGACTTTTGGTCAAAATTTATGCAAAAGCCAATTTTTTTAGAAATTGGACTGTTGTGAAATTTTCGAGTCTCGGTTGAAGAAACGGACCCCAAAATTGGAAAGTACGTGAAAAATTGAGTGGGACAGGTCCATTTTGAAAATTTTGACTTTTTTTTTTTTTGGGTTAAAGTCTTAATTTTTCAAAGTTTTTTTTTTTTTTTTTTTTTTTTTTTTCAGGTCCGGTACGGGTCCGGTCTGGGTTGTCGGGTTGAACCGGGTCGGTATGATGATGTCATCCATGACGTCAGCGACCTGGGGCGCGTGTCACGCGTGGCGCGTGCAAGCGCGTGAGAGCCTGCCGGCGCGTGGGATCGCGTGGACTCATCTAGCGGCGCGTGGGAGCGCGTGCAACTGACGCTGGGCTTGCCGGACCTTCTGGCGGCGCGTGGCGGCGCGTGGCTCATCGTTTGGGCTTGAAATTTTCAAATGTTGCGCTTACAAGGCCGTAGAAGACCGCTATATGGTCGGTTTGTGAAATTGTGCATAGATTTGCTCAGCTTTGAATGAGAAACCCGCGGGTCACTCGAGAATTTGTGGCGGCGCGTGGTGGTGCGTGGCCGGTATCTGGGCACTCCGTAACTTTCGTGTTTGGCGGATCGAAGGCTAGAAGACTCCTGTGGTGTCAGATTTGTGAAATAAGGTCTGGATTTTCACCAACTTGGACGAGAAAGTCGTGGGTCTTTGTTGGACTTACAGCTTTCTTCTTCTCTGGTCTTATTTTGTGGTGGCCGCCCTGACAGGATGCAGGAATTTCGGTGGCCTCCCCCGACAGGATGAAGACATTATGGTGGCTGCCCCGATGATGAAGACATTATGGTGGCTGCTCGACGGAGATTTGAAAATTCTGGAAGGGAAGCTTTGATTGTTGAACTTTGTTACTTCTCCTCCTTTTTTCTTGTCTCGTTTATCCCGTAAATTTTCTATATAAAGCCCTACGGGCATGCATACATTTATTCAAAGTGTAATCTTCTGAATAAAAGTGTAGAAATTTTATTTTATTATTATTATTATTATTATTTTTTAAATTCATTTATTTATTTGTTATTATTATTATAATTTTCACTTTTTTTTTTTTTTTTTTTTTTTTTTTTTTTTTTTTTTTCGGGAATCATGATGCTTTATTTCAAGGATTCGAAGATCGGGCAAGAACCAGCCTTCGTCTTCTTCTCCAGCTTTTAAGATTTTTTTTTTTTTCTTTTTCTTTATCCTTTGTTTAGCCATGCAATGAGATTTTCTTCTCGACTTCGCTTTTTTTGTTGTTGCTTGTTTTTGTTTTGCAATAGCTTTCCTTTGATCTTTGGGTTTTGATATCAAACTTCACGCTGACGTTCTCATAGAAGTGTTTGCCTTCATTTGGTGACTTTGTATTTCATTGATAGCAACGTTGCAAGGACGTATGCCTTCATGTTGTTACATTCTTTTCTTGCATCAACAATCTTTTAGTGATATTCGTCTTTGCAACGACGTTTCCATAAGGATATTCAGCTAGACAATAATGCTATCGCCCATAAAGCTACGTCAACACTTCATTTGCACAAAAGCTATGCCAACATTCATCTTTGCCATGAAGCTACGTCAACACTTTATTTGCACAGAAGCCATGCCAACATTCATCTTTGCTATGAAGCTACGTCAACACTTCATTTGCACAAAAGCCATGCCAACATTCATCTTTGCTATGAAGCTACGTCAACACTTCATTTGCACAAAAGCCATGCCAACATTCATCTTTGCCATGAAGCTACGTCAACACTTCATTTGCATCGAAGCTGGGCCAATAGTTCTATATTGAAGTCGTGCCGACATCCATTTTTGTCATGCAGTCGTGTCAACACTCCATTTGCACAGAAGCCATGCCAACATTTATTTTTGCCATGAAGCTACGTTAACACTTCATTTGCACAAAAGCCATGCCAACATTCATCTTTGCTATGAAGTCGTGTCAACACTCCATTTGCACAGAAGCTATGCCAACATTCATCTTTGCCATGAAGCTACGTCAACACTTCATTTGCACAGAAGCTATGCCAACATTTATCTTTGGCGTGAAGTCGTGTCAACACTCCATTTGCACAGAAGCTATGCCAACATTCATCTTTGCCATGAAGCTACGTCAACACTCCATTTGCACAGAAGCTATGCCAACATTCATCTTTGCTATGAAGTCGTGTCAACACTCCATTTGCACAGAAGCTATGCCAACATTCATCTTTGCCATGAAGCTACGTCAACACTTCATTTGCACAGAAGCTGCACTAATATTGGCCTTTATAATGAAGCTTGAAGTTTCAAGAAGCTCCCATCAAGACTTTGAGGATGCAAAGAGATGCCAATAAAACCTTGAAGATGTGAGAAGAATGCCGCCATGATTTTGACATTGCACGAACATGCCCTTAGAGGAGAGATGATGCAACATCAACTTCAGATGTTGGAGGAAGGTGACATTGTCCAGATTTTAGAGACTTGATGTGAAACAACACCACTCAGAAGGGAGATGATGTGGTTCGAATTTCAGAGTTGTGAAGTGACACATCCTAGAAGAGAGACAATATAGCCTAGACTTGAAAGGTACAAAAAAGATGCCCCCAGGAGATAGTGATGCAAAGTATACTTCGGAGACGTGAGAATATGTCCACAAAAGATGAGCAATGCCATGCGTACTCCATTCCTTGCAGACGAGGTTGAAGATTTTATTTTACTCCACAACCGAGAATCAAGTTATCATTATTTCAAGGAAAGCTACGTAACACCAATTCTTTGCAGCTATCACTTTCTACCACAATGATCTTTGAACATCATATAGTGAGCAATTGATTGATCTCAAGCGACGCCTTGCCAATCAAAGGGTTCTTGAAAGCATGTTGACGACCTTTGGACAAACTCTTCAAGCTAGACTGACAATCCTTCTTCTTTTTATGTGACTGAACTTAGTGAAAAGTACTAAGCTGCCTACGTACCCTGGAGAGGGATCAAGTCATTTACGTAGTTCAACCAAAATTTTTTTTAATTTTTCTTTTGCTTTGTTTTTGATGATGATTTTTTTTTCTTTTGTTTTGTTTTTTGATGATTTTTTTTTTTGTTTTGTTTTTTTTTCTTTTGCTTTGTTTTTTTTCTTTTGCTTTGTTTTTTTTCTTTTGCTTTGTTTTTTTTCTTTTTTTTTTTTTTTTTGTTTCTTTTTTGTTTTTTTTTTACAAAAAGGGAGGGCTCACGTGTGTAATCCTTGCCCTACACCCCACGGCATTTCATGGGTACCAATTGTGCAATAGTGGGTATCATCTCTAATCGAACCCGAGACCTTGGCCTCAAGGGTGACATGGACATCCAACCACTACGCCACACTCACAAATGGTGACATAAAGTGGGATTAATTTCTCCTTATTGGTGCACTTTCAAAGGTAATGGAAAAACATCATGTACTCTTGTAGTGCTGCAGTGGGTAGTTTAAGCTCTTACCGAGGAGCAATTCTTGATTTTCAAGCATAGAAGCGTTTGAGGAACTTCCCATTGATGGGGCCGATCCTTACACCCTCTTGGTCAATCAACTTGTAAGCTCCATTAGTGTAGACTTCTTGTACAACATAAGGTCCATCCCATTTCGAGGTGAACTTACCGCCTGTACGATGAGTCATGATGATAGGTCTTCGAACAAACGAGGACTAAGTCACCAACTTGGAATGATCGTGGTTTAACTTTTTTATTGAATGCGCTTGACAAACGAGCTTGATAGCACTCAAGGCGTTGTTGGGCCTCGAGCCTTTTCTCATCCAGTGCCTCCAACTCTTGCAACCTAAGCTTGGCATTTTCCTCTTCGCTAATCCTTCTTGAATGGCGATCCGTAGTGATGGGATCTCGGCGTTCTAAGGGAAGGATAGCTTCTACTCCATAAACGAGAGAATACGGGGTTGCTTGAGTAGGCGTTCGAAATGTTGTTCGATATGCCCATAATGCTTCTCCAATTCTTTCATGCCAGTCTCGCTTAGTTTTGGATACCACTTTCTTTAACAAACTCGCCAAGAGTTTTGTTAAAGGCTTCGGCTAATCCATTTGCTGGGGCATTGTACATAGAAGAATTGTACTGTTTGAATGCAAATTTCTCGCACAACTCTGTCATCAACCTATTCTGAAACGGTTTGCCATTATCGGTTATGATATATCGAGGGACACCATACCGATAGATCAAGTGAGTTTGGAAAAGATTGACCACAGACTCTTACTTTACTTCCCTAAGAGGCACGGCCCATTTCGAGAAGTAATCAGTTGCAGCCAAGATGTACAAATGGCCGCCAGATGATTTTGGTAATGGTCCTATTGCGTCAAGTCCCCATGCATCAAAAGGCCAAGAAGCTACAGTTGGGTGTAGAGGTTCTGGTGGTTGATGGATGAAGTTTGCATGATATTGACAAGCTTCGCACTTCTTAGCATACTCCATGGAATCTTGCACCATCGTAGGCCAATAGTAACCCATTCGCTTGATCCTGTAGTGTAACTTAGGACCTGATTGGTGTGCACCACATATTCCATAATGAGCTTCTTCTAAGGCTTGTTTAGCCTCTTCCTCTCCTAAGCAACGGAGAAACAAACCATCGAATGAACGGCGGAAGAGAGTTTCTTTATAGTAAATAAATCGAGCAGCCCTTCGCCGAACTTCGCCTTGTGGCGTACATCATCTGGGAGTCTTCCATGTTGAAGGTACTCAATGATTGTTTGTCGCCAATCTTCATTTTCGACGAGGCATACAGAGATGACGTTGGCTTGCTTTTCTTCTTTTTCTTCTTCAATCACGGAAGGCACCACCCACCTTTGGGAAACAGCAACTTTGGCTGTCTCTTCTTGAGATAATGCTAAGGTGGTAGCCAAATTGGCTAAAGCATCGGCCTCGTCTATTCTCCTTCCTCGGTATATGCTCCAATGTAATTGCCTCAAAATTTGCGAGCAACTTCTTCGCATATTTGCAATAAGGGACAAGGTTCTCTTTCTTGACATCATACTGCTCCAAGGTTTGGTTGATAATTAATTTGGAATCCCCAAAGACTTCGAGATGCGATATGCCAATTTCAATGGCCATTTGTAGACCAATGATCAATGCTTGATATTCGGCTACATTGTTGGAGCAAAGTTCACTTAATGAGAACGAATATAGAAGTATTTGTCGTTGTGGAGAAACAAACACTACACCTGCCCCCGCTCCTTCTTGACGTGCAGCCCCATCGAAAAACATCATCCATGGTGGCATTACTTCAATGTAAAACACATCCTCGTCTGGAAAATCATCAGAGAACTCCCAATCAGATGGAACCGGGTGATCGCCTAAGAAATCCGCCAATACTTGTCCTTTGATGGCTTTTTGCGGAACATATGTAAGGTCGTATTGTTGCAGCAGGACTGCCCATCGAGCTATGCGACCCGAAACCACTGGCCTGGAGAGGACATATTTAACCGGATCCACTTTTGCTATCAAACGGACCGTATGTGCTTGCATGTAATGTTCCAGTTTGTCTACGGCAAAGAAAAGAGCGAGGCACATCTTTTCAATAGGAGAATAATTTAATTCAGCTCCATCGAGAGTCCGACTCAAATAATAAAGGGCTCTTTCTTTCCCTTCTTTATTTTCTTGTGCCATAAGAGCACCTAGAGACCTTTCTTGTGCCGCGATGTACAACACCAAAGGCTTTCCGGGATAGGAGCACCTAAAACCGGAGGATTAAGCAAGTATCTTTTGATGCGCGCAAAAGCATTGCCGCAAGCCTCATCCCATTGAAAGTGTGCATCCTTTTTCATTAATCTATTGAAAGGTTGACATCGACCTCGCCAAGTTTGAAATGAATCGTCGTATGTAAGCTAGTTTTCCTTGCAAGCCTCTAAGTTCTCGCAGTTCTTAGGCTCGGCATTTTCTCGGATGGCTTCAATTTTGGACCGGTCAATTTCAATACCGCGGTGCCTAACAACGAAACCAAGAAATTTCCCGGATGTTACACCGAAAGCGCATTTGCGAGGGTTCATTTTAAGCCGATACTTTCTTAAGCGGTTGAACACGGATCGCAAATCTACCGTATGGTCTTCCCTCCTTTTTGATTTAACCACCGCATCATCGACATAACACTCCACGTACTTATGAAGTACATTATCAAAGATCTTTTGCATGGCTCGTTGATAAGTAGCACCGCCGTTCTTTAATCCAAAAGGCATCACTTTGTAACAAGAATACCTTTAGGGGTACGAAAAGCCGTGAACTCTTCATCCTTAGGATTCATTCGAATTTGGTTGTAACCAAGAGCCATCCATGAAAGATAAGGCTTCATGACCAGTAGTGGCGTCAACCATGATCTCGTTGATAGGCAACGGAAAATCATCCTTGGGACATGCATTGTTCGCATCACGGAAGTCAACGCACACCCGGATTTGTCCATTCTTCTTTTTGACAGGGACGATATTAGCGATCCACTCCGGATACCGTACTTCACGGATGAAGCCTCGCCTCAATTAGCTTATTGACCTCGCTTCTATTTGAGGGATAAGCTCCGGCCGAAAGCGTCTTTGAGCTTGTTTTACCGGGTGCACGCCTTTCTTTACTGCCAAATGGTGTAAAGCAATACTTGGATTGAGCCCAGCATTTCTTTGTAAGTCCAAGCAAACACATCTTTATATTCTACCAGAGCCGGAGGTATCTTTCTTCTTCTCGCAGCGTGAGAAGGGCACCGATGAAAGTTGGTCGAGGTTCTTCGCAGTTCCTAAATTGATCTCTTTAAGTTCATCAACCGTAGCCCGTACTCCATCTTCCAAGGCTAGGGAGCTTCATTGACCTCATTCTTTGCGGCTTCATCATCCGACGCATATCTTCTTCTACCGTAATGTGAAACGAGGATGATACTTCTTCATTTTGCTCATTGTGGACGAATGACCGACTTGTGTGTACAATCGTTCGCCTTTTGATTTTGAGAGCTCCTTCGGTCGATATCCAAGATAAAGTTACGCTTCATGCGTGAAGGAATACTACTACGTATCTCATCATTAGTTTTCTCCTCCTTTTGGTCCTCAAAGTTTATTAAACTTTCGCAGCAAGTATCAATGGGCCTTTTTGTTGCCCCCAATCGATTAAAGATCGATCCACACGCAAAAGTGTCCCGACTTTGCGTTAAACAAGCCGTATTCAACCCGTCGAACACCGTAACTCGTGACGATGAAGCCTTAATGCGATCGAATACCGAGATGCGTGATGAAGAGTGATCTTTTCTCTCGATTCGGACTTTCATCAACCTCTCGCCGTTATGTATTGGGAACTTGAAGCATTGTTTCTTTTATTGATCCATATTTGAGCCGGTGGTTCTCGGAGTATAACCTATTCCGGTCTTTGGGATAGGAATTTCATGCCCTTCAAGTCGCATTTTTCCTTGCGTTTTACTAAGGCCGTGCATCTTTTCTCCAAAGGGCTTCGGAATTAGTTTCCCTAGGCCGCTTTGTTTTGAGAAATCATAGCCTCGCTTTGGCTAATAGCCTATATGCCTTTGGGTCAAACCATTCTTTCGTCCGCTCACTTGGTAGAATACCATGCTCGTCGGACTTTGTGAAGACTTCACGAATCCATTTAGTGGCCTTGAGGGCAAAGGATTTGTGGATGAGGTTAAAGGCATTACATGATTTTCTTTCAACATGGCTACATCCTTCATCGTGAGCTTTGTAGGAGGTCTTCGCATATCTATTGTAGATTGAAGGCATTCCGTGAATGGTGATTGTCCGTTTTTGCGGCGTGACAATGGTACATAACGGAGGAATGGAGGGTTATTGGAAGGCGTAGAGCTTTCATCCGCTTTCTCGAATTGCCGGTAGACTCACTAGACCGGTTATTCCCATGTCGTGGATCTTCCTTTGAGGAAGGAACATCCTTTCTAGTGATGAATTTAACATGCTTCTTTTCACCCCGCTTGCTTTTCATGGACGGGACTTCAACTCGGGAGAACTTCTTTAGGGATATCATCTTCTACATAAAACTTCGCGTCAAAGAAAGTGAGCTTCGCCGTAAAAGGCTTCAAGTCGGCATCTACTTTCTTTATTCCACCTTGAAGATACTTGAAACATTGATGCAAAGTTGACGGCACTATTCCGTTCCCATGAATCCATGGACGTCCTAACAACATGTTGTAGGTTGTCTTGGCATCAATGACATGGAACAAAATATTACTTGTCAATTCTCCAATGATTAACTCCAAGTGTATCATGCCGATGGCGCGTTGTCCTCCTTGGTTAAAACCTTGTATGACCAAGCGACTGTGTGATAATTCCTCCATAGCAAGACCAAGTCGTCTCATTGTCATTTTCGGCAAGATATTAATAGCTGAGCCTCAATCAATGAGAATGCGATCAATTTTTTGTTCACGAACATAACCAGAGACTTAAAGTGGACGATTGTGAGGCTTAGGGCCTAACAATAGATCTTCGTCGCTGAAAGTCAAGTCCGGGGAGCACGCGAAACATTCCCGTGTTTGTTGAAGTGTATTGGCACAAGGAGTGTAAATCTTTGGCTTTTCAAGAGCTTGGGTGATCCCTTCTTTCGGTGAGGTGGAGGATTGTGAGGGTTCCACTTTATCAACCTGAGTTTTGAGTTGTTCTAAAGGCGACAAAGTCTCATTTGAACTACCATGGTCAACACCTTCCTGTTTTTCATCAATCTCACAACGAGAGACCGTGTGAACAGCCTCCGCTGACTTGTTTTGAAAGAATTTTATGGGGAAAAATTCTTCCAATGTGACAAGACTTCGAAATTTTTGGGTTTGGGCCGAATCATCGCACATTTCCGTTCTTAGTCTTTCTTTCCTTTTATCATTCTTTCTTCTTGACTGCGGCTGAATTTGGTTTTGTGTTTTTCTGGACTCTTGGGTGATCAAATGAAGAGGGAATACTCGTCTCTTCTTCCATCTCTTACGAGTAACCAACGTCCAACCCTCTTCCTCATCCATTGTTGACTTTTTGTCATCATTTGAATTATAATCAGATGCTTTTTGTGAGAGTTGAACTTGAACAGTTCCAAAGAACCAAATCGGATGAACGTGGTATTCACCCTCTCGCTTAGTAGTTAGAGACATGCAACTAGGCGACTCGCAAGCAAATGTTACAAGGTTTGACTGAGCAACATCACCAACATCTAAGTCGATTTTCCTTTCCTTGGCTAGCTTCATGATGAGTTCTTTAAGAACAAAGCATTTTTGGATCGGATGACTTATGATGCGATGATACTTACAATAGTTCGGGTCATCAACCTTTCCCGCTTCTTCCGTCGTTTGCATTCGGCAATTCAATTAATTTCAAGTTGAGCAGCTTGTTCTAGCATTTCGGGTATATCGTCAAGGAAAGGATACACCTTTTGTTCCCATTCCTTGAGTGATGAGCGACGCGTCTCACGCCGTTGACCTCCCTCGGTCTCTTCTCGTTAGCCTTTTCATTTCCCGTTGAAATTTTGACTGGGGGTTAACATTCATAGAGTGTTTGACATTACTTTTTGTATTCCCGTCATTCCTCCTTATTTCTCGCCTTTCTTTCTTTTCTTCAGTACGGGAGGTTTCATATTTTCATGGCAAGAGATACTCAATTCCATGTCGTGCGCACGAGTTGCCAATTCTTCGAATGTTCGGGGTTTTACCCCTTGTAGGATGTACAGAAGTCCCCAATGCATGCCTTGGATGCACATTTCTACAGCAGATATTTCGCATACTATCCTTACAATCTAAACTCAAAGAACGCCACCGACCGATGTAGTCAACAACGGGTTCGTCTTTCCACCGCTTAGTATTGGTAAGCTCCATCATGCTTACCGTGCGGCGCGTGCCGTAAAACCGGTTAAGGAACTCCCTTTCCAACTGATCCCAACTATCAATTGACTCAGTTCCAAGTCCGTATACCAATCAAAGGCATTCCCTTTCAAAGGAACGAACAAACTGCTTTACAAAGAGGCCTCCTTGAGTTCCTGCGTTCTCACATGTTTCTACAAAGTGAGCAATGTGTTGCTTAGGGTTTCCCTTGCCATCGAATTGCAAGAACTTGGGGGGTTGATACCCATTTGGCATTCTCATATTGTCAATGCGCTTCGTATATGGTTTTGAATACATGAGAGAATGTGTGGAAGAACCTCCATATTGTGCTCGTATGGTGTTTGTTATCATGTCCTGCAGTTGTTGGACAGATATCGAGGCCATTGAGGTGGAATGTCCTTGTTGAGAAGTGCCTTCACCTCCTTTTCCCTTATTACCCTTAGCGTTTTCTCCCTTCAAGGTAAAGCCAGGAGGGTGCTCAAGGTCTGGATTTGATTCACCCGAATCTTGGACTTCTAGTTTGTTCATCAGAGTTGCAATTTGGACGTCCTTATCTTCAAGTGCTTTTGTGAGAAGGGTGACCCTTTGTTCCATTTCAGCCATCTTTTCTTCCACAAAAGAGGTGTTGGTCATCATTACTGGCATGACCTCTAGATATGATGGAGAAAACGATGAGACAGGATGAGTCAAAGGCATTTTGTTCCTTAGGCTTCTCATCACAGGTGAAGAGTTGATAGAAAAGGTCTCTGTTGAGGATGATTCATCATTGATCTCAAGATCCTTCGAGACAGATGAATCCTTAGCCGTGGCTTTCCTTTTTGCAAGAAAGTCCAGAGAGATGATGTTATGAAGCTTGCTTTCTTTGGTTGATTGGGGTTGCGGTTGATCAAGAGCTTTGGATCGACTACGAGTGATTGGGCCGACATAATCATCCGCAATGGAAGCATCCATCACCGATTTTTGAGCATTCTTGTTAGAAGCCATCGAAGCTAGTAGCAGATCGAATTTCTTTTCTTTTGAAGGAGAAAGAGATGAGAGGCAGAGAGGTCCCACCGGGCGTGCCAGAATTTGTAGACGACTAAATTTCTTAGTTCGAAATAAATCAAACAAGTAAAATAGTTTCACAAATATGAATTTGTATTGATAAATGTGTGGTACAATTCTCTGTAATTACAAAAGAGTGATCCTCTGATTCGATCTCCTTGAAAGATTTATTGATTGGAATTGTGGTAATGTGATTTTGATTTGAACATAAGATATTCTTCAATTTGGCTGAGGAATGGATCGAAGATCTTTGAAACGGAATTACAATGAATCTCTGGCTATGAGCTTGTTAGAAATTCTTTGTTCTTCGTGTTCTTCGTATTCTTCGTGTGTTCTTCGTGTTCTTCGTGTTTGAGGGTTTGTGGTGGAAGTTCTTCGGTGCTTTAGAGGCTTGATTCCGTAGAGCTTTGTTGATTTATAGTTTGTTGAGGTTTCTGGAGGCTTTTGAGCTTGATTCCAGTGAACTTTGAGATCTGGACGAGTAGTTTGGATGATTTTGCTTCGAATATTGTTTGTATTCGAGGTTGAAGTTCTTGAATTGCTTGGAGGCTTTGAGGTTTGATCCTGGCAGAGCTTCTGGGTTTCTGAACTCAAGATATCTTCTTCCTTCTCTCTGTTCTGTGTCCTCCTAAATGTCTTAGGAAGGCTTCTATTTATAGGAGTTTAGGGGTAGGTGAACGACATGTGGCGGAGTTTGATTGGTGACACTTGTCACAGCTTAATTGGTCCGAGTGCTTGTGTCACTGCTTACACGTGCGAGGCTGCCTGTGTCATCGCTTACATGTGCTGAGTGCTTGTGTCACTGCTTACACGTGCGAGGCTGCCTGTGTCATCGCTTACATGTGCGGAGCTGCTTGTGTCATTGCTTACACCTGCTGATGCAGTTTCATGCCTTTATTTCAATGACACTTGGCAAATTTCTATTGGTTTCTGAATAGCGATGGCAAAACCTAGCAGCAGTACGTGGCGCTTTGTAATTGGTTGTATTTTGTGAACTTTGGTAGTATGATGTGTCAGCTTGTGATAGGTCGGGAATTTTCCCTCTCTATAGTGGTCTTATAACATTATGTCGAAAAGTTCCAATTTTTTTTACCAAGGCAATGTATAATGAAATGGGTGGTGTATTTCACACTCGTTATTGCTAGAAGATAGTACACCGAGTCATCATTAAATCTTACCAGAAAGAACATGGGGCCAACAAGAAAAGTTAGATGATGACTCGGTAGCCCACCCTAAATTGCTGATAACAATTGAAAACTGGTGTTTCGAGGTGACTCTAAAATGGATTTGTGTCCCTCCCATTCTTGCTCTGTCACTTTACAATGATGGGTTTGATTGGCAGTAGTGCTTCAATGCCAATTATAACAAAGCTACATATAAATAAATTATAACAAAGTTTATCTACATTTTCATCCCACTTCAACTTGGCCACTTGGGGACTTAATTACGTTGCCTATAAATACCAGTTTGGATTGCTATTGTTATTCATTCAAGAGATGGCTATAATCTATGTCCCTACAAGGCTTTCCATGCTCTCCATTTTTATCCTTTTCTTCTGCACTACTCCTCCACTGGCTCTTTCTTTGGTTTTTAAGAAGCTCCAGTTGCCACCAGGTGCCAGTGGTCCTGAGTCTTATGCCTTTAAAGCCAAATTTGGCGTGTTGGGTGTACTCTATACGGGTGTATATGACGGTAGAATTCTCACATCTCAAGGAGGAACCACTAATTTCACAGATTTTGCCTTCACTGCACCAAATAGGTTGGTTTTATATATAAGATTTTCCATTACTTCACTAAAAAGAAGAGGATATTTCACAAAAGAAACTAGACATAAGAAATAACAAGTTATAATTGTATTTGGGATACAGATTGAGTCTTGTGCACCAGACCGTCAGTATTATAACATGTGCTCACTTTTGACCATATGTCAGGAGCACTAGAATTAAGCCAATTGTCCTTTGAAATATGACACCAGATGGAAAGCTTTTACAATGGATGTTGCTTTAATCTCAAAATAGGACGTGAAGAGTCACACCAAAGTGTTAGTAAAGCCTTAGATATTGCTCTTAATTAATATAATTTTTGTCGTTAATCTAATTCAGGTCGAAGGCAGCATGTGATGGCCAAACTAATGTAGATTTGCAACCCAAGTGTGGGAGGCCATTAGGTTTGGAATTCAGCATTTCAACGAACCAGCTCTACGTAGCTGATGCATATTTTGGGCTTTCGGTTGTCGGACCTAAAGGAAGGCTTACAACCCAACTCGCCAACAGTGTAAATGGTGTGCCCTTTCGCTTTCTTGACGGTTTGGGACTCCACCCGATTACAGGAGATGTTTACTTTACACAGTTCAGTGCTACCTACCAGCTAAGGTACTTTCTACTGGTAATACTTTCCTAGACTCGGCTTTCCTCCCGTGCACTGGAGCTGACGTGATTCTGACACATGTTATTGCATCATGTCTGAATCGTGTCGGCGCCAATGCACAGCAACCAAGGCTTACACTACTTTTCTCACTTCTAAAACAATTGAGCGTGGAAGTCAGTTACAAGAATTGGAAATAATTAAGTCTATAAATATACTATAAATTTTGTAATATTTTTCACAACAATTAAGATGGTAAATTGTGATTGGCGTATATTAAAAAAGGATAGGCTAACGAGTGCCCTTAAGATAGTAATTAACCGTCCAATTTAAGAAAGTTTTGACATTATTTTTATGAGAAATGAAAAAAGCTGTTAAAACATTAATTGTTTTTATTTATTTATTTTCCCATAAAAGTTTTCTTTAAATGGATTATTATCCAATGCCCTAAGAGTTTTTCTTAGTATTTCTCTATTAAAAATGATGTTTGCATGCATTAATTAATCACAATCTACCACCCTAATGAATTATGAAATTTGTTCTATAGCATTGCTGATAATTTTATGTTCGTAATAATTGCTCTAATTGGTATATATTTTCAATCATGCAGAAATGCTTCTGTGGCAGTCACTAATAACGATAAAACAGGAAGTTTATTAAAATACGATATACTGACAAAACAGGTTACTGAATTGGTAACGGGGCTTTCTGGAGCTGCTGGGACAGCGGTTAGTGCTCTTGGTGACTTTGTTCTCGTTTCTGAGTACATAAGTAAAAGAATTCAAAGGTTTTGGCTCACTGGTGCCAAACGTAATACAACAGAAACTTTCATAAGCTTCCGAGGAAATCCAGACAACATCAAGAGAGACGCAAATGGAGACTTTTGGGTGGCAGTGAATGATGCAATAAAATCGTCTACACAAGACACTGTGCCCATCAGGGTAAGGATCGATCGGTCTGGTATTGTACAAAAGGTGTCACTTGAGAATGAATATAACACCACGAAAATAAGTGAAGCTCAAAAATATCTTGGGAGAATTTATATAGGATCTCCAATAACGAATTTTGTTGGTGTCTATAGCTAGGCTCATCTAATCAAAGAGTCCTGAAATAATGGTAGACGCTACTAAATAAGAGTTGTACTTTTTAGTTGGTTAGATATATATCAGATGCTTCACACTCACACTCTCTGATAGTTTATTGAATAAACAAGAGGGGGTGTAGTGGAAGTGCAATGTAATCAAAGAAGTTTGCTCCCTTGAAGGCACAAGTGATTCTGCTAGCAGAGTTACTGGGTCATTCCTGAGGGTACAAGCAAAACTTATAAATAAGAGTTTTATGTTTATTTTACAATCATAAACTTTTTTTTTTAATATTATTTTCAGACCCGACAACAATGTATGAGTTAGTCCCCTGACAAGTGTGTAATACCCTGCTAATAAAATTCAAAATTATTCTGTACAAGAAATTTAATAGCAAATAAAAAAAAACTTTCACTATTCTCGTGAAAAAAAAAAAAAAATTACAATTCAAAATCTCCCATATATATATATATATATATATATATATATCAATAACAAAACGAAATTTCTTTCAAAATAGCAACTTGAAAAAATGTTCTCAAATTCAAGTCTTCTAACAATTACTAAATGCTACTGTCAAATCTTAAAATTTTTCTTTATATCCGTAACACTCATATAAAATCTTGTGTTAATTGGATGTTATTCATTATTTGATCCATAAACTTATTTTTTATGTATAATTTTAAATTACAAAAACTTAAAACTTAAACATTTGATTCATAGCTATTGCTCTTTAATCTTTTGAAAATTTTGCAAACATGGAAGATATAAGGAGAAAATGTAATTCGATGATGAATTTGTCAAAATTCACATTTAATAAAAAGATATTACATAAAATTGTAATCATTGGTTACTACTAAATTTGTAACCAATCTTTGCCCTTCTACCTCAATTCAATTGGAAAATTAACATATAATTGGCAATAATTCCAAAATATCAAAAAATTCATTGGACTTGAAACAATGCGCATATCTAACCAAATTTCATACTTTTCAATTTTTATGACTATAATCAAGCTATATCCTTATAACTAAATCACTGACCATACATAAGCCATTGATAAGCCTTAGAAGAAACTAGTTTTTATCCAATATAGACCCCCCATTGGTGGAGTATAAAACTTAGTCAAATTGTACAATTAATTTCTAGAATATATCCAATTTCAATTAAGCTCATAAAAAAAATCATATATCATAATATCACATTTTGAAACAAATATTTAATTTGTCTCACAAAATCTACAAATTCTTGATTCAAGTTTGAAAGAAATAAAAACTTTTTGAATAATCAAGGGTCAGAGGGATAAAAAACCGCTAGTTTGTACAGAGTCATAGACTAGCCCAACTAGCAACTAGAGCTATATGCATTATATGAACAAAAATCAAATGACCCGGATCATTCAATACAACGGTATGAACACGATACCAAGACAAACCCATGGAAATACCCCTTTAATCAACGAATGATAGACACTATGTAATTTTATTACATTGTAGAAAGTAAAAAAACTATGCTCTGTACCCACTCTTTCGGTACATAATATTTCAATAAGGATGAAGTTCTCGTTATTTTTTTTTTCATATTAAATAAAAATTTATGAGGAAAGATAAAGGAGTGTTTCATAAATAAAATATAACTAGCCAATAGAAAAAGTTACTAACATCATTCGATGCCAACTCAAAAATACTCTACTATAACCTAGAATCCATCGTAATCAATTCAATTACCAAGAAGTGGTTCCAAAGAAGTACTCAAATAAAATTATCTCAGGGTCAAACTATTTTAAACTACTAGATCAACAATAAAATAAAGATATCTAAGCTGTTTGCTAAAAACTAGGAGGATATATTACTAATAAGTATAAGGACAGCTAAGGTTTCTAACGTATAATATATTATTAAACCGATGTCAAATTCACTATAAGTTAGTTTAGCTATTTGGTGATTGCCAGAATGAAGTTGGGGGAACATCATCTGAAGGTACTCCAAACGATCGATATTTTGGCAAATTAAAGTACTTCAAGAGCAGTCCAGAATTTTGAAACCAATACAATGTATAATGAAAATGGTGGTTTTTATTTCACACTTGTTATTGCACGCAAATGTACACACTTTGTGCACTGAAAAGTTATTTTATAGAATTTCAAGGGAGATGATAGTATGATACACCGAGTCATCATTAAATTACTCTTACTAGAAAGAACAAAAAGCCAACATGAAAAAGTTAGATGATGACTTGGTAGCCCACCCTGAATTGCTAATAATAACTGGAAACTGGTGTTTCGAGGTGATGCTAATAAAATGGATTTGAGTTCCCTGAGGCAGAGTTAGGGGGTGCTAAGGGGGCCATGGCCCCCCATAGCTTTTGAAATTTTCCATTAATCTTCTTTTACATTTGGTAATAAATTTAAAAATTATACAAAAATGAATTCACCGGCTCCACGGAGAAAATTTCCTGGCTCCACCATCACTTCCCTCCATGCTTGCTTTGTCACTTTATAATTGAGTTTGATTGGCAGTGGTGCTTCAATGTTTCTCTCTCTCTAGCTAGTAATGCAAAATCTGAAACTTTCTACAACCAGACATCCTTTCACAATTCACACCACTTCGTCTTGATATTAAAACCTTTATAGGATGAACATGCATGCATCATGTGAATCTGTCTCCTCAATTTCCGAATTAAAAAGACGCAATGAATGACAATGCATGTGGACAACGAGATAGCACATCAGTCAAAGATCCATTGAAACCGAAAGATAAGCAGTTATCTTTGATGAGCTAAAAATAGCAAAAATACTATCGTAAGGAGACACAGGTGGCAAAGCTCAGCCTTCAACACAGACGTCATTGCCGTTAATCCTTTGAAGCCTTTCTTAATTTATCATTTCCATTGTCTCCCTCTTTCTCTGCGGGTTAGGCTGTAGATGTCTACCGGTGTAGTTAAAAGCGTTGAGTGCATTTAAGCGCCAAGGCCTCTTGGAGCTTAGGCGCAAAGCGCGCGCCTGATCGACATGAAGCGCATATTTTTATAAAAAAAATTAATAAATTAAAAAAATTTATTAATGATCAATACAACAATCAAGTGATCAATTAATCAAATAAATTACAGTTAAACATTTTATATAATTTATGTAGCATTTATATAATTCTATTGTGCTTTACAAAATATATGCAACCATGATATTTGATGGCCATGATTACAAAGCATGGTTAAATCAAAATAGAAGTATAGAACCAAGAAGGCAAAGGCTAAAATGTACTAAAATGTTAAGTAATGTTATCTTTGTGAGTGTCCGATTTAGTGTTTGTTTGTGTGGTTATGGTTAAAAGTTCAAAAATATCTAAAGAGATTGGTATAGGTGTATGGTAGCATACCATACTATTAGTTTTTTTTTTTTTGATGCTACCAAACATAAGAAAATTAAAAAAAACTATATTCACAAAATTTTTTTCATCAAAACAAATGGAGCGTAAAATGAAAAATTTTACGTAGATTTCGGTTAACTTTTAATTGATAAAGTCTCTTGTAGTTGAATACAAGATTTAGGATTCTACCCTTGCATAAACCAAAAACCAATTACATATTTATAAAATAAAAATCTTATTAGATATCTTAGATTTTTATTAACAATAAAGTTAGGGACATAACAAAAATTCACAACATTCTTTCAACTTTGCCTACTAGCTCAAACATGGGCCTATTTATTTTTTGGATTCATCAATAATTAGGGGTGAATAATTAGGGGTGAAGGGATTTGAATCGTAAATGTATCAATTGTAAATACCAAGAATTGCTAACCAATTGAGCTACAAATTTTTTGGCAATGACACAATAGGCTAACTTGGGAAAGTTATGAAATTATTGTGTCATTAACATCACTTTCTAATTTCTCTTTCTTTTATTGCAATATTTTAATTATCTTACCCCCGCCAGTTTCTATAGATGTTTACCAATGTCCACCTTTTTTTTTTTTTAAAATGGTAAGATATTACTACATTACCTGCCAAAGTGCCAATGTAAATCCATCTGCCAAAATTATGTCACACATCACGTCCATTCCAAACTGAAGCATTCTATCTAGCAAAACTGAAAGCTTTAAAGAATTAGTTCATCTTTTTAAATCAACAAAGCCATTGTAAGTACTCCAATTGGTGAAAAAAGTTTTCTTCCCATATTAGAGTATTCTCCATAATGCAATTACTTAAATCTACTTTCTACTTTACATTGAGTCTCTTTGTTTTCCTTAATGTGTCCAAGGCACAAACGAACAGTACTAAGTCCATTATGGTTGACTCCTTATTGTAAAAGGGGGTAGACTCCTTTCGTAAGAGCAAATAATTTTCAAGAAATTGACAGCTTATTTGATAATGACTACTTTCCTTATGTCATTAAAAATGATAAAGTAACTAACCGGGATATAAGAGAAATAAAACCTCTGCAAGTTTCGTGAAGTTATTATTGGAAAAACAAATGTGACCTACATGGTAAAATAACTAATAAAGATCATCCTTATTGAACAAGAAAAGGTTAATATTGGAAAATACTTTATATTAGATGTAATTTAAGAAAAGGTTAATCTTGACTGTAGATGTAATTTTAATGGGTTTTGGTTACCAGTTAAACAGGTTTTACATATAAACAAAAAATTATAACATTTATCAAACTTTTCTCCTCTCACGTTTGCTTCTCTCCCTCTGCTTGCTTTGTCTCACGTTTTCCTCTCTAAACAAAACCCTCAAATTTAAAAGCTAAAACCATTCAAGAACCAGACGGCCACACACCCACAACCTCAAATCGGTGGTGCTTCTTCTCATCCAATCCAAATTGTCAGCGCCGCTCTCTAGCTTTGTCTCTTCCAATCCATCCTCAAATCGATGGCGCACTCATATCCAATCCAACTCGGTGGCGTTTCTTCTCTTCCATTCTAAATCTGTGGTGCCACCCACAATCTTCAGGTTCTCTCTTTACATATGATTAACGCTGAGATAGGTTTATATTATTTCTCTAAACTTTGTGGGTTTATGCTATTATTGTTTTGTTTGAGTTTCGGTTCTTATATATTTGACAAATTAATCTTTACACCGAAGGGCTTGACAGTCCACCATTGATTGCCTGGATCACTACTGCCATGTGAAACAAAATTGTAATAAGGTTGCTGATGCTTTGGCAAAGAAATCTCGGGTTGGGCTAAAACTTCAGGTTTAGGTTGAAGACTTACTTGGGGACATTATCTTCTTTGCTCTGTTTGATGTTCATAGTTTTATAAACATCCCCAAAATCTAAGGACCTGTAACAATCACAAGCCCCAACAATCATTCCAAAGCTTCGTAGCCCTGAGCCTTCATAAGTGACTAAACTCTAAAATAATCATAGTTAGAAGGAAGTTTCAGAATTTAGTTGTGTTTAATAGATAATAATCTTGATTTAGTTCTGTGAATTTGATCCTGTTTCGTGGAGATTTTTTTTTTTTGTGTGTGGTTATTTGGTAATTTCTTTGGGCTTGCACTGATACAAAATAAAAATTTCCTAATGGGTTATTTTTTTAGTTATTTATACTAGGTTCCAAGGGATTCATGGATGTCGGGTTGGTATACCAAGGAATAGTAGATTTGTGGTTGAGTTAATGGTGAGGTGGGAGTGGAAGGTAGTTGGAGGGTCAAGGGTTTGAGATTGTTGGGAGTGAGTGATCCAATTTGAATTGGTGAGAGGAGTGTGGGGTGAACGTTGTGAAGTGTAGTCTGTTATTGAGTTAGTGTTGTATTAATGTGGTAGACCCACCAGGCAACTTAAACTAGGTGTCATACTTAGGCTTTGGAACATGTTTAATCTCCCAAAACTTGCCAAAACTCCACTGAGGAAGCACTTTACATTTCCCTTTCTCGCATCCATGTCTTTGTGTCTTCCTTTTCTGTTTAATATTCAATGCCATCAAATTATATCTTACTTCCCTGCACAAGCATTTAATCTTCATATTGGTGGATTCAACCTAATGTATCTTATTGGTCTTGCTTATAGACACATGGATTATTGTCTACAAGGTCTGCACCTTGCTTTTGGCAAATCTGAGCAATCAACCTTTACAATTTATAATTAAAAAAAAAACCCTCTACCAAACTTTAATCATAGTCTTACTCCTTGTCTTTTTTTCTATAATAATCTTTTAATTTGTTAGTGTTGTTAATATTTTGCTGTTAAACTATGATAGGTATATTGGACTCAGAAGCACATTTTTGTTGGGGTTTGGCATTCCAGAAGAGTAGGCATTCTACTCTATGTCATCTTTGCAGAGATACTATTCTGGGCATATCAGGAATTTTGCATCTATTGAGAATATACTGGAAGCTTTAAATTCCATCGGTATCATGGTAGCTAATCTTCACTGTGCTAAACTTAGGCTACTTGTTCTTGCCTTGATTTCCCTGTAATTTTTTATGCTAGTTTGTTGCAGGCTAGGTAATCAGCCCCTTTATACTGTATTGACCTGCATATATTCTTTAGGAATTGCAAGCAAACTAGCTCATTGGTCATTATATTGTGTTTGATGTTATTATCTTTTTAATTTTTTGTCCAAACTTTTGGAGATCATTATGAATAAATTGAAAATGGAATTGTTATATTTGTCTCTAATATTCACTTGCTAGAAGATTCTTCTCTAGTTTTGATTATTCAAATAATAAGTTGATAACCAACACTCCTCACTCACAATGGTTATATTATGGATCCAATATAGGTATTGTCCTTGTCACTGCTCTTATGGGAGATTTGATTACTCCCAGCTTGTATATTTAATTACAACCATCTTATCTAGTCTGCACCAATGAAGCGTGCAACAGCCTCTACACCAGAGGCTTAAAATCCCTATCATTTATTATGGTTTGACTACATGGTTTTCTCTTTGTTTATGAGTGTGTTTCTTTCGATACCTAATTTTCTTGGTGGAGAATTGGCAAAACTTGGTTCTCTCTTTGCTTTTAGCTCATCATCAGTGTTGGGCGTATTGTTGTTTGCTTGATCATGGGATGCAAATCTAGCTTTTGTAAAACGACTTGCAAGACATCATTTTGCAGAAACTTCATGAGCTTTATGTACCTTTTGTTTTGGCTTATTACAAAGATATGGAGTGAGAAAAAAAATTCATTTCTACTGTCTATTCTTTTTGCCTGTCCCCTTTACTTTACCTTCAAACATTTGCCAGTCTTTTTTTTTTTTTTTTTTTTCAATTTAAATTTGTTTGGATTTTTTGAAAAATTTCCCCTAAAGTTACTAAAACGAAAGGAAACTTTCAAATGATAAAAACATCACTATGCAAATTTTGTCTCTGCTGATAAGAAAATGTATTCCATGATAAACTTTGGAAATTAGTTTTTCCTTTTATCAATCAAATAGGTGGAAGGAATTAAATTTTTTTTTTCATTTAACCAAAACAAACCAACATTGTAATTAACACTATCACCTTTATTTTGCACCAATACAATTACAAATGTAACAAATGATATAACAAAATAAAATAAAATAAATGCAACAAATGATATATTACTACCCACTGCAATAATGACTGCATTTTAAAAGAAAAGAAAAGGTGAGACATTGACCATGAAAATCAAATACTTCTTCAGCTAAATACAACATGTTAAGGACATATTTTATGTAGTTGGCTAATCCTTTGACAAAACACACTTTACTTGTATTTGAGTAGATCTAGGGTATGTTTAATACTTCAAAGAACATGTTGTTCAAGTCTAGTATTAAAGCCATGAAGATTGGACCAAGAAACAAGTGAAGAAAAGGTGTTCACTAAAGCTGAACAGATAGCTCGACACATTCTCGACAGATAGCTATCTATCGAGGTTTAATGAGGCTCGACACCTGCTATCTATCGAGGTATCTATCGAGGTTACAGAAATCAGAATTTTCAAATTTGATTTTCGGTCCATGCTTATGTATTTGTATAGGGTTTATTTTCTTACAACCCTAGACATATATAAGATTTATTTTAGAGGCCGTTACATGAGAGAATACAAGAAGAACATATGCAAAAGGTGACCGAAGCCTTATTCTCTCTGAAAGAAGTTACTGCGTCTTTGCGCTTTAGGGTTTTGTAACCAAGTGCTTCTTGATCTTCATTGTTGATGAAGTGAAGAACTTTGCAACCAACATTCTTCTTCCTCAAGTTGGTGAGTGAGTCACATATTGGGATTCATGCAAAGGAGTGAGTCACGTACTGGGATCCGTGCATCAAAGGGTGACGTTCATATATTGAAGAGTTTAGAGGTTTTGAAGCGGTAGAAGGTTTCTGCTGTAAGTTTATCTACAGGGATTGTAGAGTCTAGGGATAAAGGTTTTGTACTAGATTTGAAACTTCTCTTTACTATAGTGAATTGCTTTCTGGGAAGGTTTTCCCCCAGGTTTTTTATTGTGAAACTGGTTGGTTTCATTGGTTTTCCTAGGTCATCATATCTTGTCTTATTTACTTTTCCGCTGCACTTTAGTTTGACATGATATTGATGTTTGTTTGTTTTAACAAGTTTTATTCCTAATAAATCTAATTAATAACTTGGGTTTAAAACTTGTTAATTCTATCAACCGGGGTCTAAATTTCCCAACACAACATACACGTGGGACCTGCGCTATGAGTCCATAAGAAAATTGTGTGAATACAATATACAAGCTGGGAGAAATGGTGTTTGCAATACAAAATGTCCTCTAAAGCTGCATAATTAGATGGGGTTATAGGAAAACCACCATGAGAGCACTTGAAACATGACATGTGGTAGGCTTGGCTCTCCACAGTCACTTGCAAATCTAGGTAAAAAACTAGCCAACTATACCCATACCTATAATACATAGACATATTCGGCTAGGCATGGTAGTGCCCATTTCTACAAGTTCCATGGATGTGTCATGGGCAGCTACTAATGCTGTCAAATCCTAGTAAATAGGTCTTACAAATGACTCCATGATGGACGACCTTCTTGCACTTGGATGACCTTTCTGGTCTTGGACGATACAATGGACAAATTGGAGAAGTCTAATTTTTGGTTCACCATCATATATATATATATAATATATATATATATATATATATATATTTATATATATATCAAGAAAGTGACCTTAACTATGTTATTTTATAGGGAGGTATGCCCCTGAATGTGA
This sequence comes from Castanea sativa, assembly GCF_040712315.1. Lineage (NCBI taxonomy): Eukaryota > Viridiplantae > Streptophyta > Magnoliopsida > Fagales > Fagaceae > Castanea > Castanea sativa. The sequence continues at coordinate 32,506,826 of NC_134016.1, read as the reverse complement.
TGGAAGCTACCTAGGGAGATATGTACGAAGTTAATTGGTATATTCAAACATTTGTGTGAAAAACCAAGATAATTCTAGCTGGTTGAATTTTTTTGTTTTTTGTTTTTTGTTGTTGTGAACAAGAGTAATTATTGTGGTTGGGCTAATTTCATGGGATGCTTATTTTTTTTTTTTTTTTTTTTGGGTTTACGATTTCAGATCTAAATTTTTTAATAACTTTTAAAAAATTACTATTGCGATGAGCGGTAATTAGTAAGTAAACAAGTGACCTCAGTGATAAGCCCAACTGTAAAATTATGATTAGATGTGATATTGGTAGTGCTTACTATGATGATTGAACCGCCAATTGTAAGGAAAAAATAGGGTACTACCGAAGGTGACAAAAGTACAGTCAGAAGTAATATTGGTACTGCCCAATATGATCATAGAACTGTCAAATTTGAGAATAAAAAATAGGGTATCACTGAATGTAGCAAAAATAGAGTTAGATGTGATGTTGGTACTGCATAATGTGACAATGGAACCATCAAATGTGAGAAAAAAGTAAGAGAACCATCAAATGTGACAAAAGAACTGTCACATGTGATATTGGAACAGCACAATGTGAGGATAGAACCATCAAATATGTGAAAAAAATAAGGGAACCACCAAATGTGAGGAAAGAATTGTCACATGTGACAAAAATAGAACAAATGCAATGTTGATACTGCTTAATATAACGGTGGAATCACCAAATTTGATAAAAGAACTGTCAAATGTGATGTTGGAATTATACAATGTGAGGATGAAATCTTCAAATGTGAGAAAAAAAGTAAGGGAACCACCAAATGTGAGAAATTTTTTTTATTAAATATGATGTTGAAACTGCATAATGTGAGGATGGAACCGTCAAGTGTGAGAAAAAAAATAAGGGAACCACCAAATGTGACAAAAGAACTGTCACATGTAATGTTGGAATTGCACAATGTGAAGATGGAATCGTCCAATGTGAGAAAAAAAGTAAGAAAACCATCAAATGTGAGAAAAGAACTGTTACATGTAATGTTGGAATTGCACAATGTGAGGATGATACTGTCAGATGTGAGAAAAAGTTAAGGGAACCACCAAATGTGAGAAAATAACTGTCATATGTGATGTTGGAATTGCAAAATGTAAGGACGGAATAGTCAAGTGTAAGAAACAAGTAAGGGAACCACCTAATGTGACAAAAGAACTGTCACATGTGATGTTGGAACTACACAGTGTGATGATGGAACCATCAAATGTGTAAAAAAAAAAGGGAACCTCCAAATGTGACAAAAGAATTGTCACGTGTGATGTTGGAACTGCATAATGTGAGGATGAAACCGTCAAATGTGAGAAAAAAGTAAAGGAACCACCAAATGTGAGAAAAGAATTGTCACATATGATGTTAGAAATGCATAATGTGAGAATAGAACTGTCAAGTGTGAGAAAAAAGTAAGGGAACCATCTAATGTGACAAAAGAACTGTCACATGTGATGTTGAAACCGTATAATATAAGGATAGAATTGTCAAAAAAAGTAAGGAAACCGCACAATGTGAGAAAAGAAATGTCATATATGATGTTGAAACTGCACAATGTGAGGATGAAACCGTCAAATATGAGAAAAATGTAAGGGAACCACCAAATGTGAGAAAAACATTGTAACATGTGATGTTGGAACTGTATAATGTGAGAATGAAACCGTCAAGTGTGAGAAAAAAGTAAGGGAACCATCCAATGTGACAAAAGAACTGTCACATGTGATGTTGGAACCGCACAATGTGAGGATGAAACTGCCAAATGTAAGAAAAAAAGTAAGGGAACCGTACAATGTGAGAAAAGAACTATCATATGTGATGTTGGAATTGCACAATGTGAGGATAGAACCTTCAAATGTGAGAAAATAGTAAGGGAACCACCAAATGTGAGAAAAAAACTATCACATGTGATGTTAGAACTGCACAATATGAGGATGAAACCGTCAAATGTGAGAAAAAAGTAACTCGGTATAGTAGGTTACCTACTAGTGGGTACCGTACCCCCCTTTTTTAGGGGGGTACTATAGAATTACCCTCAATTCAATTACTAAGAAGATGTTCAAAAAAGTACTCAAATTAATTATATCAGGGTCTAACTATTTTAAACTACAAGATCAACAAAGAAAAAAAATGGATTTCTAAGCTGTATGCTAAAAACAAAGAGTATATTACTATAATTAAATCAGGGTCTAACTATTTTAAACTACAAGATTGTTAAATTCTAAAAGTTTAGAACAATTAGCAAACCGTGAACACAAATTTGTTTAGGTATAGATCATAGAATCTATAAGGTATGATTAGACAATGCTCAAGGTATTGCAAGTCAGAATACAAGAATAAAGGAAGTTGCAGGTTTAAGAATTCGAAACATGCTAGGTTTAACCAATCGCAAGAATAGGTTCGACTGATTGAAAGACGGATTCTGCAGAATTTAATTAAAGCCCAACAACCTGTTAAGCCCATTAAGTGATTAGGGTTTTAGATTTGATTCTCCTAGTATATAAAGGAAACCCTAATGCATGTTTTGAATGAATTTGGAGATGCTCTTTTGAGATGTAAAAGGTACTGTCCCTTCTCATTTCAAAGTCACTACTGAAAATCATTCTCATACCATTACCGATAGATCTAAAGTTGTTTCTACAAGATCAACAATTGCTAATGATCTAAACCTTTGAGTGGGATCTCAAAGTCATAAACGTGAGAGTTTGTGTTCAGCAAATTCAAGATAGAAGAGTCTGTTGAGTCAAAGTTGCGTGTGGTCGTGTTAGTAAGTTCTACAAGAGATAGCTTTAGATTTAGGGTTTAAATCTATTGTAATCTTCCATTCTATCATAGTGGATTTGTTTACCTTGAGGATAGCTAGGTTAAATCCTTCCCAGGTTTTTTACATTGAAATGGTTGGTTTCATTGGTTTTCCTAGGTCATTATATTACTGTCTTCTTTACTTTTCCGCACTAAGTAATATGTTTGCATGTGTTTAACCTATATCTCATAATAAACCTAAGTATCAACTTAATTAATTAATTAGGTTAAACTAATCTGAGTGTACAAGGGTCTAAACGAACAAACAAGTGGTATCAGAGCAATTTCACTCTGATTGGATTAATGTCCTGAGTGAGATCCTTGATCCCTACTGTCATGGACAATTTTAAGTGTCTTACTGTTTTTAGCTGTGATGTTTTGAATAAAAAGGACGCTAATGTTTCTGTTGATTTTATTGATGCCTGTGAAACTCTTTGTAGGAAATTGTCTAAATCTATGAAAATTTCTAAGAAATTCAAGGATGAGTTAAAATTGGCTAATCTTGAAAAAGAAGAATTAATTGTGAGATTGGATTAATCTAATAAAAAGAATGAATTTTTGAGAAATCAATTTTCCTCTCAAGATGAAAAGATGAAAAGCTTGGAACAACAGTTAGCTGAGTCTAAAGCTAAACTTGAAAATTTGATTAGTTCCATGCCTGCTGTTGATGATAGATCTATTTTTGTTTCTTTTAAGCCTAAAGTTGATAAAGTTTATATTCCTCATTTTAAGAGGAACCATAAAGAAAAGATTCATTTTGCTAGGTTAGACAAAGGTAAAAGTTCTGAAGTAGATTTTGAAGTTTCTAAACCTATGTCTAAACCTACTGGTAAATTATTGAAGAAATCTATTTTTGTGCCTACCTGTCATATTTATTGTATTGTTGGTCACATTAGACCAAACTATTCTTTGTTGAGGCAAAAACCAAAACTTGAGACTAGATCTGCTGTTAAGAATACTGATGTTCCTAAATTTGTTCATGTTTGTCACTTTTGTCTTGTTTTCGGTCACATTCGTCCTAACTATTATAAATTGAAATTTAAGCATTCTGTGTTTCAGTCTAGGATATGTGATGATGTATTTCTTGCTACAAGTCCTGATAAATTGTTTCATATGCTTTTGAAAAATTTAAGTTTGTTGGCTTGTGAAAGAAAAATGCAGGATTTTTGTCTCTCTCAGAAGAAGTGTGTAATCCTTCAAATACACTCTGTTTCTCATGGTTTTTCACCTACAAAGCCAAAGACATGTGATGTGTTGCGATAAATCCCTGGCTATGTGTGAATTAAATTAAATATAACCCAAGTAATAAAGAAAATAGAAATCTATGGAAGCGATAAAAAAAAATCAACCAACAAGAACACCAAAAAATTATGTGGAAAACCCTCCAATGTAGAGGGAAAAACCATGGGGCAAATCCGATCAATCCATTATAATAAAATAGAGATTAAAACATTCAAATTATACCAAAAACCTGAGTTCACAATAAATTGGGAAAATACAATAATATCTCTAGGAACAAATACAACCTCACCATAAAAGCTGGTAGTATGATCTTCCACACTAAATACTTCAATTCCCTGTGATTGTAGCACCCAAATAATCGTCCTAGAGAAAAACTCCCAATTTATCTTCCTTGTCTGTCTTGAGCAAAAGAAAAATTACCTTTTCTTTTTTCCTTTAGTGCCGCACAAAGCACTAATCTTTTTCTTTCAGTCTGCTCCAAAACTGTGTTTCACTCTTTAGTCTCTTTGAATCTCTCTCTCTTTTTCTCTATAGACCACGCGCACACAATATATTGCTTTATATAAAACTTTTGCCGCCTACACTCCTATTCTTAATTGAATAGAAGTCTTGGACTTCTTGTGCAACACATACACCTATATGGGCTTGACTTCAAGGTGTCATGCACCTCCCAACAATCTCCCCTTCTAGCCCATTGAGGAAAGAGATCTTCATCCAACTCTTCAATTAGAATTCATGCCGGCCGTTCTAGCACAAGCTTCTCTTTGGTCATAACCAACTCATAAGTCTTATTCTCGTGTAAAGAATATATCTCTTCTTGCATAGCCTTCATCTAGCTTTGCTTGTCCTTATGAGACTCTACTTCTTGAATGCATTCTAACTGCTCCTTACTAGTAACCAAAATATACTCAGAAGAGGGATATCTAGTCAATGGGCAATGCTCCCTAGTAGACCTCCTCACTTGAGGTTCTTCAATCTCGGGTGGAACAAGCTGTTCCCCCTATTCAACATCTTCAATATCTTGAGCATCATCACCATCAACTCCTACTGACTCATTACCATCAACTGCTATTGGATCATCACCAAGATTCTCATCTTGCACCTTTTCCCTATTTATGGAATGATTGGAGGAAGAAGAGGTTGATGTAAGGTCGAGAACACTTATAATAGCATCCTTTGTCTTTTCAGTTTTCTCAAGGTCTGCCAAATTTTCATTCTCATGAAAAACCACATCTTGACTTTTGATCATCTTCTTTTTCTCAGGATCCCATAACTTGTAGCCAAATTCTGCATCTCCATATCCAACAATATACAAGGAGTGGCTTTGTTGTCAAGCTTCAATCTTTGTTCCTTAGGCACATGTGCAAATGCTTTGCACCCAAATACCTTCAAGTGAGAGTAAGAAACATCTTTCCCAGTCCAAACTCTCTTTGGAATATCAAACTCCAATGGAACTGATGGAGACCGATTAATTAGGTAGCACGTAGTTTGAATAGCTTCACACTAGAATGACTTAGGCAGATTAGCCATTTTCAACATACATTTGACATTCTCAACAATAGTGCGGTTCATCCTCTTTGCCATACCATTTTGCTGTGGGGTACTAAAAATTGTCTTCTCATGTCTAATAAATTTCTCAGAATAGTAATTCTTGAACTCATTAGACGTATATTCACCTCCGTTGTCAGTACAGAGACACTTCAAAGGCTTCCATTTTTCTCTTTCTGCCATGGCATGAAATTTCTTAAAGTTCCCAAATACTTGGTCTTTAGTTTTCAAAAAATACGCCCACACCTTTTGTGAATCATCATCAATAAAAGTAACAAAATAATTATTTCCACCTAAGGACTCCACATCAATGAGACCACATACATTAGAATAAACAAGATCTAACACATTGGGCTTTCTAGTAGAGGGAATGCGAAAAGATACTCTGTGTTATTTTCCAAATAAACAACAATCACAAGGTTTAAGTGACATACCTTTGGCAAAAAGAATGAGAGACTTCTTTGCAAAATCTGCAACACCTTTTCACTCATGTTAGGCATAGAATCTTCCTGAGTTGCACTAACAACATCTTTTTATACCTTTACTTGTGTCTTGTAAAGTGTACAACAAATATTCCCTCCAGCAAGCACCAATGATCCTTTGGAGAGTCTCCATTTACCATCTCCAAAATAGTTGCCATAGCCTTCTTTATCGAGAATATGAGTAGAAATCGGATTCAAATGCATATTAGGCACATGTCGCACATCCTTCAATGCTAAGGTGTATCCAGTGTTAGTCTTAACACAAACATCTCCAATTACCACAATGTCAGTATAACTATTATATATTGCCCATCTTCACTCTTCCAAAGTCTCCTGCTTTATATGAAGTAAAAAGCTCCTTTCTTGGAGTGACATGACAGGAAGCAGCTGAGTCAATTACCCATTCAACATTAGGATGTGAAACATTGCAACATTCATCATCTCCTATAGAGAGCACCACATCTTCAATTGTTGAGATAGCAGTGGTATTTTGTTCCTCCGCCTTATTCTGATTTTTCTCATCTTTTTGTTTATTCTTCTAAGCCTTGTAGTTTTTTCTTATTTGACCTTCTTTGTCACAGTAGAAACATTTGAATTTTTCTTCAATTCTGACTGACTTCTGGAGTTACCATGCCCCTTAGAATTTTAGTCTCACTCCTCTTCCGGTTCTCTGTAACAAGAGCCTGAGCATTATCCTTGCCCATGTCTTTTCTTCTTGTTTCTTCATTGAACAAGCTATCCTTAACCATTGCAAGTTGTAACACACCATCTGGATCAGAGTTACTAAGTGACACCACCAAAGTCTCCCAATTGTCAGGTAAGGAACTTAGAAGTAATAAAGCTTGAAACTCATCATCAATTATCAGCTTTATTGTAACCATCTGATTCACCAAGTCTTGAAACTCATTCAAATGCTCAGCAACAGATTTCCCTTCCTTAAGCTTCAAATTCACAAGCTTTCTAGCCATAAAAGCTTTATTTTGAGCTGTCTTTCTTTCATAGAGACCCTTCAATTTTTCCCAAAGTGCTTCTACATTAGTCTCTTGAGATACATGATGAAACACACTCACATCGATGCATTGACTAATACATCCAATGGTTTTTCTATTTAACTTCTCCTAGTCTTTATCAGACATCTCACTTGGCTTTGCACTATCACCCTCAATAGGGTCATGCAAATCCTTACAGTAAAAGACATCCTCCATCATTGGCTTCTAGATGATAGTGCTCATATTCATATTCATATTTTTCATTTAATTCAACACAAGACAATCATGTCCAACAACCTGGGTTCTGATACCACTTGTTGGGATAAATCCCCGTCTATGTGTGAATTAAATTAAATATAACCCATACAATAAAGAAAATAGAAATCTACGGAAGCGATAAAAAAAAATCAATCAACAAGAACACCAAGAAATTACATGGAAAACCCTCCAGTGTAGAGGGAAAAACCATGGTTAAATCCAATCAATCCACTATAATAAAATAAAGATTACAACACTTAAATTATATCCAAAACTTGAGTTCACAATAAACTGGGAAAATACAATAATATCTATAGGAACAAATACAACCTCACCACAAAAGCCGGTAGTAAGATCTTCCACACTGAATACTTCAATTCTCTGTGATTGTAGTACCCAAATAATCGTCCTAGAGAAAAAACCCCCAATTTATCTTCCTTGTGTGTCTTGAGCAAAAGAAAAATCACCTTTTCTTTTTTCCGTCAGTGCTGCACAAAGCACTAATCTTTTTCTTTCATTTGGCTCCAAAACTGTGTTTCACTCTTCAGTCTCTCTGAATCTCTCTCTCTCTTTCTCTCTATAGACCACACGCACACAATATATTGCTTTATATAAAGCTTCTACCGCCTACACTCCTATTCTTAATTGAATAGAAGTCTTGGACTTCTTGTGCAACACATACACCTATTTCTAATGGAAGTAGGATTCCTTCAATGCTTAAACACAAGTCCTATATGGGCTAGACTTCAAAGTGTCATGCACCTCCCAACATGATGCATGGGTGAGAAAAGATTTGCTAAGGTGAGTGTTATTTACTTGTTCTTCTTTCAATTATTTGTGGACATGTTTACTTTTTGTTTTTGACTTTCTTGTTTCTTAGGTTGTTTTGTTTATACAAAAAAAAAAAAAAATCCAAAAACATTGAAAATTTTCAAAAAGACAAAAATATTTTATTTTGGGTCTTTTTTTTTTCTTTTTTTTTGTGTGGATTACATGAATTATAATATCTATCTCTTGACTTAGAACATGCTTGATTTATGAAGAAACAAAGAAGGTATGTGTTGCATAATTGAGTGTTGAGCCATTTCTGATTGTGTATGAGTATGTGCTAGTTTGTACATTTACTCATGGGTTAATTAAGAAATTTGATATTTCTTATTTGTGTACCCTTTATAGCTTAGTTGAGCACCATCATGCATTGCTATTGCATTTTATTCATTTAGCATAGTATGTGCTTTTTGATTTTTGGTCATAACATAAAAACATAAAAAAGATTTTTATTTTTTTGTATTGCACACCACTAAGTGTGTAATTAAGGCAGGCCAATGAAATTTGCATTTCATAACTATGTACCTTATTTAGCTTTGATGAGCTATTTTCTGCACTTTGCTAGTTTGTGCTATGTAGTGCTTAATTGTGTGAGCTGTTTTTAGTTTTTAAACAAATGATATTGATTTTGACATTACATATTTTGATCGTAAAAACTAGAAAATCCTAGGAAAAATGCATAAATTACCATCTCACTAGTGTTATTCGTCAATCATGAACACTTGTGGGTAAATTATAAAAATCATGCTTGGTAAGGTGTAACATTTGCACAACAAGATTAAACGAGGTGTTATTATCAAAAGAATAAAAAATGTGTCATAAGGGTATTTTATTTTCTATCTCTTATATGTCCATGCATGATATATTTGATTGTGCTCAAAAGGGGGAAAAAAAAGAAAAAAGAAACAAAATGCTTTTACATGATTACAAGTGTGTTTTCTAGGAGATGTGAGAGTTGTATGATATAATTCTTTAAGTGATAGTCACTTTTAAACCAATGTGATTGATGATATAGAAAATTTGTTTGATTACTATCTACATATTACATTTTTTGTACTTTGTACACTTACTAGTTGCACACACTACACACAAATCTTTGCTAAATTCTATACATATGATTGTGTGTTGACTAATCTGGCCATCTTTAATTGCATATGATCTGTTGTGTAAATGCAATTTTTGTTTTGAGTCATGCTTTTCTGGATCATGTTCAATTGCATTGAGTCTCAAAAATTGCTTTCAAGTTGTTTCTCTGCATAAACAATTTTCAGATTTTTAAAAGTTTTAAAATTTGCATTGTTCGACCAATCAAAAATGTTCAGATTTTAGGCTAAAAGTCTTTGTTCGATTTGATTGACGTTTGATTGATGTTTGACCAATCGAAATGTCCCAAGAATTTCTTCGATTCCTATCAAACGATCAAAGGGCGAAAATAATTTTTTTCTCCTAATCGATTAGTTTTTTTTTCATGCATCATTTATGTTTCGATTCGCATGCATTGCATTGTTTTCTTTATCCATTTTGCATTTTTGCAGTCATATCTCTCATTGGTTTCACACGCAACATGCATACACTTTGCTAAATTGGGTACTCAACTTGATTTAAAAATTGATTGATTGATTTTTGAGTTTTGTACATTTTAGTATATGCTATTTTTTCTTGATATGTGAACTGCTAAAAACTGGAAATTTTTTTAGAGATATGATGGATAATAAATGTGCAAATATTTTCTCTACTCTTAAAGTTAATTTGAGTTCAAAAATATCTTGACACATGAAAACACTTTGCATGCTACATTTTTATATCATTGAGATCTATATTGTATAGTCTTAACTGATTGTGCCTGAAATGTTTACATGCATCTGTTTATGGGTCATATAATGTCAAGTTTGCTTATATTGAAAGAGAGAATATTTGTATTCATGTGTATCCTCAGCTTATTTTTTAAGTTTTTTTTATGTTGCTTTATTTTTCCCCACCTCCTAAATTTTCCTCAAAACTATTTTTCCCAAAACTTGTTTTGTTTTCCCTATTTTTATAGGGGCAAAAAGTTGTTGTTACAACTTGTGCTGTTCATAAGGGGAGTTGTTGCTCTTCATAAGAAGAGTTGCCTCTATTTTCTATAGAGCTAAATTATTTTGTATCTCCTTGATTCTCTATTTTCTCTTAACCTCTGTTGTGTATGTTTTTTGTCTACTTTCTGATTGAGTTGTCTTTGTCAATACGTGATAAAAAGGGGGAGAAATAGATGAAATTTGGAAAAGGTTTTAACTGTGTTTTAACTATTTTTATTTAAGGGGAGATGAAATTGTTTTTGAAAGGGGGAGAAAATAAATTTTTTTTTGATGTATCTAACTTTGGGGGATAGTTAGTTTGCATGTTTGTTATTTGTTGTTATTGCATATTTGTTAATTATTGTTTATTTGTCTTTATTTCCCCACATGTGTTGATGTGCTCTTTTGAGTGTTTCAGGAAAGACAGGTACATTCTGATCAAGATCTTCAGTCTCTTCTAGCAAAATTTGGGTTAGAAGTATTAGATTGAAATTTGTGATGTATTTGAATATTTTATTGTAATAGGGTTATTCTTGTATTTGAGCATTTCATTTTGTATGTAAGTTTTGTCACGGATTGCCAAATGGGGAGATTGTTAGATTCTAAAAGTTTAAAACAATTGCCAAACCGTGAGCACGGACTTGTTTAGGTATAGATCATAAAATTTATAAAGTATGATTAGATAATGCTCAAGGTGTTGCAAGCCAGAATACGTGAATAAGGAAGTTGCAGGTTCAAGAATTCGAAACATGCCAGGTTCGGCCAATCGAGAGAATAGGTTCGACCGATCGAAAGATGGATTCTGCAGAATTCAATTAAAGCCCAACAACCCGTTAAGCCCATTAAGTGATTAGGGTTTCCGATTTAATTCTTATAGTATATAAAGGAAACCCTAATGCACATTTGAATTACTTTGGAGGTACTCTTTTGAGATCTAAAATGTATTGTGCCTTCTCCTTTCAAAGTCACTACCAGAAATTATTCTCATACTATTAGAATCGGTAGATCTAAAGTTATTGCTACAAGATCAGCAACTGCTAATGATCTAAATCTTTGAATGAGATCTCAAGGTCACAAACGTGGGAATTTGTGTTCAGCAAATTCAAGATAGAAGAGTCCGTGGAGTTGGAGTTGTACATGGTCGTGTTAGTAAGTTCTATAAGAGGTAGCTTTAGATTTAGGATTTAAATTTATTGTAATCTTCCATTCTATCATAATGAAATTGTTTATCTTGAGGATAGTTAGGTTAAATCATGTTCAAATTTTTTACTTTGAAATAGTTGGTTTCATTGGTTTTCCTGGATCATCATATTACGATTTTCTTTACTTTTCCGTACTGAGTAATATGTTTGCATGTGTGTAACCTAGATCTCATAATAAACCTAAGTATCAACTTGGTTAATTAATTAGGTTAAACAGGGGTCTAAATGAACAAACAAAGATCAACAATAAATAAATAAAAAAAACGATTTCTAAGCTGTTTACTAAAAACTAAGAGTATATACCGTCAAACTAAGAGTATATTACTGTCAGATTTGCTAAAAACTAAGAGTATATTACTGTAAAAAACTAAGAATATAAAGACATTAAGGTTTCTAACGTATAGTATATCTGTCAAATTTACTATAAGTTACCCCTTTTTAAAAAGCACCTTTTTTTCTGAAATGGGTATTATAATTATGCTTCAAGGTTTGGTTATTGCCAAATGAAATTTGGGGTTTCGGTGGGGGTCCCCCAAAAAGGAAAAAACAAAAATTTGAAACTCCCACAGCATTTGTTTTTTTTTGAGAATGAACTCCCACAGCATTTGATTCCGAAAGGACCAACTTTACTCCAAATTTGGACCTAAATCGTGCTAACAAACTAAAAAATACACATAATGCAAACAAAATTTTCAGCTACATTAAGATCCAACATAGTTTGGACAATGGCAGATCTGGCAAAATTTAATCATATTGATTATCTTTTTTCTTTTTTTTTTTTCTTCGGTTTCTCAGAAACCAAACAACAATGAGATAGAAAGATGACTCAACTAGGAGATAGTTTAGTCATTTCACTTTATGTGGACTCCATGTCGAATTATGGGTTCATGGGCCATGCATGTGCAAAACACGTGCACACCTTTTCCATCAAAGTTACTTCAAATTAGATGGCAAGGGGTGGATTATAGCAATAGTCTCAAATTAAGGAATTAATAGCGCACTATTGAAGTTTTGAGGGGACATTGTAATTCAAGTGAAAGATTAGGATGATTTAGTACCTTTTAAGAAAAATGAGATTAGATTAAAAGATTTATGATAAAATGTTATGGAGAATTAATACAAAATTCTTATGTTGATGTTGATAGTTATGAGCACAGCTGATGGCACCCTATTATCACAATAGCTTCAAGGCTGTAAGCAGGGCGTAGCCAGAAATTTTGGTTTGGGTAGGATGAATCACATATTTATACATATTTACACAGCTCTCTCTCTCTCTCTATATATATATGTGTGTGTGTGTATAAAAGGGGGAGGGGAAGGGGGGCATCATTTGAAGGTACTTCAAACAAATGTATGATCAATGTTTTGGAAAAAGAACTTTAAGTTTAGTCCAGAATTTTGAAACCAATGCAATGTATGATGGAAGGGTGGTGTTTATTTCACACTTGTTATTGCATAGAAATGTACTAACAGTACTTTCTGCATTGAAATGTTATTTCTTAGAATTTCAAATAAGATGCTACACCGAGTCCATAGGCAGGGGAGGCTAGGGGGGCATCGCCCCCCTAGATTTTCCAAAAAATGCTCCCTCCCCCTCTATTTAATGTTAAAATTTTTAAATGTTGAGTAAATTTTTAAAAAAGTATAAATGCTCCCTCCTCTTTCATTTAAAAAAAAGTATAAATGCTTTTTAATTTATAGTTGTCTCTTTTACTTTCCTTTTAATATTGACTTTTTTGTTATATATAAGTCATTAATTTTAGGAGTATTTAAAGAATAATTTAATAAAAATATATAAGTAAATCTCTTTAGCAAAAGATTTTAGTTCTTTTCCAAAGATAAAGTCATTGGCATTTATATAGAGAGTTGAAGCTACCAAAATACAATGATACATTTGGCTTGACCTTCATTGAGAAAATTTTCTGGCTCCACTACTGAGTGAGTCATTATTAAATCTTACCATAAAGAACATAAAAGCCAACAAGAAAAGTTAGTGATGACTTTGTAGCCAACCCTATATTGCTAATAATAATTGAAAACCGGTGTTTTGAGGTGACGCTAATAAAATGGATTTGTGTCCCTCCCATGCTTGCTTTGTCATTTTATAATTGAGTTTGATTAGCAGTAGTGCTTCAATGCTTCTCTCCCTCTAGCTACAACCAGACATCCTTTCACACCACCTCTTCTTGATATTAAAACCCAGGATGAACATGCATGCATCATGTGAATTTGTCTCCTCAATTTCCGAATCAGAAAGACACAATGGATGGCAATGTGGACAAAGGGATAGCAAATCAGTCAGATATCCATTGAAACCGAAAGATAAGCATTTATCTTTTGATGAGCTAAAAATATAAAAAATTCCTGATAAAAAAAAAATATAAAAAATTCTATCGTAAGGAGAAAAAGGTGGCAAAGCTCAACTTTTACCTTTGAAGCCGGTCTTAATTTGTCATCTCCATTGCCTTCCTTTTTCTCGGCTGCTTAGGCTTCTACCCTGTCCCTGTACAGTAGTACGCTAGGATTCTGAATTGACAAGGTTTAAATATTTTTCCGAATTTAAGACCGCTTCACCAAATTAATAACAGCTTATAAGTTATGTGAAGTGTCATATATTTTAGTGGCACTGATGGATCTTCTTTATAAGGAGAATCAAAATTTGAATTTCCAAATTACTACTTCTTAGTTATTAGCTATTATAATAATTAGGGTAAATTGTAAATTACACCCATAAAGTTTGAAGGTGATTAGATTTTACATCCTGAAATTTTAAAATTTAGATTTAACTCCCTAATGTTTGGAGGTGTCTAAATTTTACACCTTGACGTTTCAAAATTTAGAATTTAGCTTCTATATTTTAGGGTGTTTGAATTTTACCTCATAAAGTTTGAGAGTATTTGGATTTTACAACCTAAAGTTTCATAATTTTAGGGTATAAAATCCAAACACCTTAAACTTTAGGGGGTAAAATTCAAATTCTGAAACATTAGGGTATAAAATCCAAACACCCTAAATTTTAGGGGTAAAATCCAACTTCTAAAACTTCGGGGTCTAAAATTCAATCAATCCCAAACTATAGGAAAATAAAAAAGGTAACTTTTTTTTTTTGAAGAATTTTTATATATTTTTCCATAAAAGTAATATTAAAACTTTTCTAAAATAGTCTATTAATAAATACCCTAAGGGCACTTGTCTTGACAACTAACATCTAATTATATAATTTCTAGATTAGTATTCCCATGATTAGAAGTTTAATTATATACATTTGTAGTTGTGAAGTACCATTAGGGGGGGGAGGGGGGTGGGCGGCGGCTAGGAGAGGTTGGGGTTGTTAGGACAAGTTTGTTTGGTTGGAGGGTGTAGACGACTAAATTTCTTAGTTTGAAATAAATCAAACAAGTAAAATAGTTTCACAAATACGAATTTGTATTGATAAATGTATGGTACAATTCTCTGTAATTACAAAAGAGTGATCCTCTGATTCGATCTCCTTGAAAGATTTATTGATTGGAATTGTGGTAATGTGATTTTGATTTGAACATAAGATATTCTTCAATTTGGCTGAGGAATGGATCGAAGATTTTTGAAACGGAATTACAATGAATCTCTGGCTATGAGCTTGTTAGAAATTCTTTGTTCTTCGTGTGTTCTTCGTGTTTGAAGGTTTGTGGTAGAAATTCTTCGGGGCTTTGGAGGCTTGAATCCGTAGAGCTTCACCAATTTGTGGTTTGTTGAGGTTTCTGGAGGCTTTTGAGCTTGATTCTAGTGAACTTTGAGATCTGGACGAGTAGTTTGGATGATTTTGCTTCGAATGTTGTTTGTATTCGAGGTTGAAGTTCTTGAAATTCTTGAAGACTTTGGAGTTTGATTCTGGTAGAGCTTCTGGATTTCTGAACTCAAGATATCTTCTTCTTTTTCTCTGTCCTCTGTGTTCTTGTCCTCCTAAATGTCTTAGGAATGCTTCTATTTATAGGAGTTTAGGGGTAGGTGAGCGACACGTGGCGGAGTTTGATTGGTGACACTTGTCATAGCTTGATTGGTCCGCTTATGTCATCGCTTACACGTGCTGGATTGCTTGTGTCATCGCTTACACGTGCAGGGCTGCTTGTGTCATCGCTTACACATGCTAATGCAATTTCATGCCTTTATTTCAATGACACTTGGCAAATTTCTATTGGAATCCGAATAGTGATGGAAAAACCTAGCAGCAATACGTGGCGCCTTATAATTGGTTGTATTTTGTGGACTTGGTAGTATGATGTGTCAGCTTGTGATAGGTCGGGAATTTTCCCTCTCTACAGAGGGATGGAAACATTAGAGGATAGAAAATGGGTAGGGAATTAAAGAGATTTTAGTTTTTTCGTCATTGTGTTTGGTTTGGGGGTGAAAAAGTGAAGAAATAGAAAACTCTCTTATTAAAATAGAAAATATTGTTTGTAGAAATTTATTCTCATGCCCCTATTAAATAATTTTTATATATAAATATTTTATTAGGGAAAAAAACTTGAGTTGAGTAAAAAAAATCTAATGAAAGGTTACTTCGAGTGGGGGGAAAAAAAAGAGAAAAGAAAGAAAGAGAAAACCGATGTTAAACAGTGGGGGGCAAAATGGTAATTACCATCAACCCCCTCTATTCTTTCCTCTATTTTCCAAGGGAGACGATTTTGTATTGTACCAGCCGGTACGACCGAAATATCTCCTTTTGGCGACCAAATCGGTACATGTGACCATCCCATTTTGTACCGGTTTTTATGCCGGACTGTTTCGGGGATTTCGGCCATTTCAGGGCGTTTCAGTCGTTCCGGCCAAAATATTGATTTCCGGACGAAATCATTTAAGAACATGTCTTACCTCTTTGACATTGAGACAATGGCGAAGTTCCAACAAAGCCTTCCTTTGCATCATGGCCTCGTTTTGTTAATTTGCATCTCTCAAACCAGACTTTTTTTTGTCTTCTCCTCTTCTCTGCTCATGAACACCAGAGACTAGACCTCTCAGTTTTGAGCATTTGACTTCTTAGTGCAGTTTCAAAATGTGTGGGATGTGTTTTTCTTTTTTCTTTTTTTTTGGTAAACTTCAATGTATTAAACTCAAAAAGACAAACAAACTAAGGCATCTTGCTCACAAACAGCAGCCAAACTAGCTGGAAGAGTGCTAGGTACAAAACAGAGAGAGCCTAAACAGAGAGTGCCAAGTAAACTGGTTGGATGTGTTTATTCTTTTTGAAAGTAACGTGTGGTTAGCCTTATTCAGCAAAAAAGAAAAAAAAGAAAGTAATGTGTGGTTTTGAGCATTTGGCTTCTCAAGACATTGAATCACGTGATCTTTTAATTTTTAAGGTGGGATGTTTGATCTTTTAAACTTGTTTGAAGTTTTTTTTTCTTCTAATTTTTAATTTTTAATATAATGATTAGATAATTTAGATTTATTTGTAATGGATTGGGCCATTGTAGAATGATAAAGATAAGGATGAATTGGGCCTAAATATACTTAAAGAAATAGGATTTAAATTCAGCATATATATATATATATATATATATATATATATATATATATATATATATATATATATATATATATAGGATTTTATATGTACAATGGTAAATCCAAAATAGTACACCGATATTGACTGGTACCCGAAATATATCGTACTGCTAGTCAAATCGGTATAGCCTCTGGTACGGTATTATCTTCCTTGCTATTTTCTCTCCAAATTGAGGGGCTGAAATTTGGTGGGCTGTGGGAGAAAATTGTCAGGTCCCACCATTTTCTCTCCCCATTTCCCTATCCAACTAAACATTTATCTACTCCCTTTTCCCTCCTATTTTCACCCTCCCCCTTTTTCTATCCTCCCTATTTTCACTCCAACCAATCAGACTCTAAGGACATTTGTTAAAGGTTGAAAGTCCCTCTTCTGGCTTGCAAGGTCATGCAATAAATATCCATATTATGTGAAAAATTTATACCATTTTTGTCTTTTAAAGCAACCATGATCGTGAATTATAGAAAACATTAATTGAAATGGAGATATAGTTAATTTCAGGGGTGTGCCCACCAACCAGACAAAAATGACCCAATCCAATGCCTTGGGTTGGTTATTGTGGGTTCATATGTTGGGTTGGGTTGAAAATTTTATTTTGAGCCTTAGGTTTGGTTGGGTTCGGGTTGATAGTTTTTCAACCATTTGACCCAACTCAACCCACCATTTATATAAGTTTATTTATTAACCCTAATTTACTTTTTTAGTTTGATTTTTTTTTTTGAGAAACAAACATACACACACACACACACACACAAGAGA
Organism: Castanea sativa; assembly: GCF_040712315.1. Lineage (NCBI taxonomy): Eukaryota > Viridiplantae > Streptophyta > Magnoliopsida > Fagales > Fagaceae > Castanea > Castanea sativa. The sequence goes on along the minus strand of NC_134016.1, from coordinate 32,489,077 downwards.
GAGGGAAAGTGGTTCTAACACAAAGGCATATTGCAACTCCACTCAAAAGCCACGGTAACTTTTAAGGGAGGGTGACACAAATTTTATTACACACAACACACTCTTTTAAGCAATGTGGGACAATTACCAATTCTTTTTTTTTTGAGAAACAAATACACACACACATAAGGGAGAGGGAAAATGAGGTTTTAACACAAAGGCACACCACAACTCCACTAAAAAACTACAGTAACTTTTAAAGGAGAGTGGGGCAAGTTATACTACACACAACATACTCTCTTAAGCAATGTGTGACATTTACCTATTCTTTTTGTTTTTGAGAAACACACACACACACACAAAGGAGATTAGAAGGGGTTCTAACACAAAATCACACTGTAACTCCACTTATATACACTTAGATTAAGCTAGAGTAGAATTCTATCTTGTATATATAAAAAAAAAAAGCCATGGTAACTTTTAAAGGAGGGTGAGGCAAGTTATAATACATACAAAGGCACATTGATGGATTTTTCTATTTTGAGAATGATTTTTTATGAACTTGGAAATTAGGATTATAATTTAAGCGTATTCTATGAATTATAAAATTTAATGAATAAAGTGTTTAAATAATTGATAAAAAAACCCAATTTTTTACAAGGTATAAAACATATATGTACAAACCAATGACCCGAGCCAACCCAACCGGACCCAAGTGGGTTGGGTTGGTTTCTATACATGTGATGGGTTTGTTAGATTGGAAAATTTTCAATTTGACAAGGTCGGGTTGGCTTGAAAACTCCATCCAAACTGACCCATGCACACTCATAGTCAATTTTAAGATTAATATTTTATTTTCTAGATAAAATTTTAGATTTATATTGTTTAATTTGAACCATGAAATAGATTCATTATAAATGCTTCCTAATTTTTACTAGGAGAGAGGCCAGTATTATTTGAGTAAACATTAGGGAGATCAGTGCAATTTTTCCTTTTAATTTTCTTACCATATAAATGCTTCATAATTAATGGCCACCTTAGAATCTAATCAAAACCAAATAGCTGCCAAAATTATATTGCAGATTCAATTCCTAGCTAATTGGAATCATTCTATGTTGCAACACTTTTTTTTTTAGAAGACATGTTGCAACACTTGTGTTGGCTTACACATAGTTGTTTTGACATTAGCATTTTCTAGAAAATGAATTATTTTCCAAAAGCATTTTATAGAAAATTTTCTCATTTTCTTATGTTTGGTAGCAACCTTAAAATGAGTTGAAAAACTATCTTTTGACTTCTATTTAGCATGGCGTGAGATAGAATTGTTTTCCATAAATCCAAGATTTCTAAAAAACAATTCTATCTCACACCAAGCTAAATATGGAAAGTCAAGAGATAATGCTTCTTTAATCATTTTTTTTCCTGATATTACCAAACATAGGAAACACAAAAAACTTTCTTCACACAAGGTTTTTCATTAACACAAATAAAGATACTAATGACCTTAAAATCAGATAGAGTAGCTTTCATAGTTTCTCTTAACTTCCTTTATTTAGCATGATGCGAGATAAAATTTATTCCTGAAATTTTTAGTGGAAAACAATTTCTAAGAATAATTCATATTTTCAATAAGGTTTTCCGTTGACCAAAGTTAGTTCTCCTTTTACTTTTTTTTTATGCTACCAAATACAAGAAAACGGAGAAAACTATATTCACAAGTTATTTTCCATCAGAACAAACCCTATTAAAAATTTCCAATCTAACCTAACCCAACCCATGTGGGTTGGGTTGGGTTGTGTTGGGTTGGATTAGATTGGTTTCTATAGAAATGATGGGTTGGCTTAGATTGAGAAATTCTCAATCCGAAAAGGCAGGGTTGGGTTGAAAAAACCCACCAACTCAATCGATGTAGACCCCTCGATACTCAATTGCATGATTATGATTTTTTTTTCTAGATAGAATTTTAAATTTATAATATTTAATCTGAACTATGAAATAGATTCATTATAATTTCTTTTTAATTTTCACTTGGAGGCTGGAGGTTAGTAATATTTAAGTAAATCTCAAGGGAAATAAGTGTAATTTCATCAAATAATTTTCCTACATTATAAATGCTTCTTGATGTCCATCTTAGAATCTAATCAAAACCAAATAGCTTCCAAAATTGTATTGCACATTCAACTCCCATCTAACTGAATCATTCTATGTTGCAACATTTTCTTGTCTTACGCTCCATTTGTTTCAGTATTAATATTTTTCAAAGAATGAAACATTTTCAAAAATTATTTTTGGTGAAACTATCTTATTTTCATATATTTGATAGTGGCCTTAAAATGAGATAGAATTATTTTCAATAGTTTTCATATTGCCTCTTAACTAACTTTATTTAGCATGACGTGAGATAAAGTTGTTTTCTAAAAAATTTTAGTAGGAAAAAATCTCTAAAAAATAAGTCATATTTTTAATAAAATTTTTTATTGACCAAAAATAGTTTTCCTTTGATCATTTATCTTTTTTATACGCTACCAAATAGAAGAAAATACAAAAAACTATCTTTACAAAAAGTTTTCCATCGAAACAAATAGAGCTTCAATGAAAAATCTCACATGAGTTCAGTTAACTCAACTAGTAAAATATTTTGTTGTCGAAAAAGAAATTCGGGGTTTAAATCCTGTTTGCACAAAAACCAATTGATATCTTAATCTGATTATAAGAGTAATCATTATGGAGTACTGGACACCATAGGTTTAAATTTTACTGTATCTATTAAAATAAAAAATAAAAAATTTCATTAAATATTTGAGGCTTTCATTATCAAAAAAGTTAGGGACATAATAACAGAAATTCATAACATTCTTTACTTAGCCTACCATCTAACACATGGGCCTATTGCAATCTCCAATTTATTTATTTTTTCTTTATAATAATGTGGCAAACTTTTTATTTTTTATACATTGATAATTAGAAGTGGGGTTATTTGAATCTTAAATTTCTTCATTGGAAATACTGGGAACTCCTAATCAATTGAGCTATGAGACTCTTCATAATGACGTAGTACGCTAATTTGGGAAATATATGAAATTATTGTGTCACTAACCTGACTTTCTAATTTCTTTTATTGCATTATTTTAATTATTTTAATTTTCTTATCCCCGCCAATTTCTATAAATGTTTCCCAATGTCCACCTTTTATTTTCTTTTCGAAATGGTAAGAAATTACTACATTACCTGCCATGTGCCAATGTCCACCTTAGAGTCTAGACATACCCATATAACTGGCAAAGTTTTATCACACATCACGTCCATTATCCCAACTGAAGCATTCTATCTTGCAAAACTGAAAGGCTGAAAGCTTTAAAAAGAGAATTAATAGTTCATCTTCTTATATCAACAAAGTCATTGTAAGTTCTCCAATTAGTGCAAATTGTTTTCTCCCCTTTAGAATGTTCTCCATAATGCAATCACTTAAATCTTCTTTCTACTTTACATTGAGTCTCTTTGTCTTCCTAAGTGTGTCCAAGGCACAAACCAACCGCACTAAGACCATCATAGTTGACCAGTCAGGCAAAGGAAATTTTATGCATGTGCAACAAGCCATTAATTCAATCCCATCATTTAATCAAGAATGGACAATTATACACCTTAATCCCGGTGTTTACAAGTAAGCATTAGTATATATGTTAGTATAAACTAATTTTTCATTTATAAGTTATCGAATCAATTTCAGATACTAATTTTATTTTCTTTTATTTTATTTTAATGTCTAGTGAAAAAGTTATAATCTCTCAAGACAAACCATACATTATTCTTGAAGGAGAGAGTCGTTCGCGAACTGTGATCCAATGGGGTGATTTTGGGAGCTCGTTGGAAAGTTCTACCTTCATGTTGTACGCAGATAATTTTATGGCTCGTGGAATTACATTCAAGGTTAAGTTGCTCAAAATTTATTCTCATAAAATGTGTGTTTGGATAACGTTCTCACTCAAAGTTTTATTCATTTATTTGCTAAATGTTGGCAAAAATACAATTTTATTTACAAAAACTGAGATTTAAAACATAGAATAAGATATCAAACTAAATGGGGAAAAAGGAGCTAATATAAACACATTTTTAGCCACCCAAAAAAAAAAACCAATTCAAAAGGATTTATAAAATATCATTTCCTTATTTTCCTAACAGAATACATTCGACAATGTTATACCAAGGGATATCTTGAGAAATATTACATGGGCACCAGCAGCTTATCTTCAAGCAGATAAAGCATCATTTTATAGTTGCGCCTTTATTGGCATACAAGACACACTGACTGACTGGGTTGGTCGTCACCTTTATGAGGATTGCTACTTTGAAGGTGCCATAGATTTCATCTGGGGTGGTGGCCAATCAATTTTTCAGGTTTGATATCCTTTCACTAAAAATAAATGAGAATTTGTAGTTACTTTTCTATGCATAGTTTCAAAATTGTTATAAGCATTGCACGTTTTATAATAGGTATTAAAAATGCATTTTATAGTATGAAATAGCGTTGGATTTCTTTGTAGCTAAACACATCATATGCTGAGAAAAAAATCTAATTAAATTCTACAATTGTTTTTTTTATATTTTTTATACAAGATAGAATTTTACTATAGCCTAATCTAAGTGCATATGTGTGCGAAGCTTCTTCCTGGAGACTTAGATCCTGGCTTTTGCTCTCCACACCTCACAAGCACTTATACTTGTGGAGTGACTATCGCACTAAGAGTGTGCGGTGGTTAAATTCTACAATTGAAGTCTAATTTTGTGTTGTATCCTAAATTATTATTTCTTAATTATGGAGCCAAATATAGAACCACATCATAAATATCTACTTAGGTGAGTTATTGAGTATATAAACCAAAAAACCTAGAATTAATAATCCGTAAAAAAAGTGCTTCATAATTACAAAAATTAAGAAGTAATACAAAATTAAAATAAAATAAACAAGCATGGATAATTTACATTTTTTACCAAATAATATTCTTACAAGACAATTTTTAAGAGTTAACAAAATATAAGAATGACCATCAATAATATTTAAATTATATATATAGAATTATACTATATATCTTATTTTATATATGTATCTATATATATATATATATATATATATATATATATATTAAATGTATTCATGCATATACATGAGATTACAAGTAGTAATATATTAAAGTGGAAGCACAAAGACAATCAAACTCCAATCCAAATTATCTTCTAATTGTAAACTTTTACTTCTCAATGTTATTTATTATGTTCAATGATATTTATTTTCAAACTAAATAGCTAGCCAACATTTCTTCATGAATTTTGTTAATGAATGTCCTAATAAACTAGTGGTACTAAAAAACTAAAGTTGTCAACCTTAGGTTTTTTACTATCATAATCAAAATACAACGTTTGTATTAATAATTTTTTTTGCCATAATAATAATACTTCTAACATCGAAATGAATATTGGCAAAATTCTTTAAATTTTTCCTTTTTACGAATATTGTTCAATGTTTCTGTATGCACACAAGGATTACAACCAAGTATAACCTAAAATGTATATGGGATTTTTAAACCACAAAAAATAGCTAAAACCTATCAGATAAAAAGAAAATAAATTTAATGAAATTCAATTTATAATAAACTTCAATTTTTGTTTTAGAAAACTAATTTATAAGGTCCACAGAAATTAAAGAAATCTTATTTTGATTAGGAAAGCCCTCAAAATAAGGAAATAAATACATTAACCTAAAATTTTGAATATTATATAAAAATATAAAGAAATTTAAAAATAAGAAAAATATGTCTTATATATTTTGTCATACTCATACATCTTTTAGTCACGTTAGGTTGTAATAAATTTATCTTATAACCCCCTTGACATTACTATATATATTTAGACTAAATATTTTGGGTGCAGAATAGCATAATAAATGTAACCGCATCAGTTTTGGGTGGTCATCGGAACGCTTATATCACAGCTCAAGCTCGAAGGAGTGACAAAGAAACCAATGGTTTTGTGTTCAAATATTGTTCGATAGTAGGAACTGGCCCTGCATTTTTAGGGAGAGCATATGGAGAGTATTCGAGAGTTGTGTTTTACAAATCAGAATTTTCTGGTATTATAAACCCACGAGGTTGGCATGAATGGAACCACCACGGAGAAGAGTAAGATCAAAATCCTTTACATTCTACATTCATGTTTTTGTTAATGATGTGGGTACAAATTTGTACTAGGAGTCCTGAATCCTGATATTATTTTGATAGAAGACAATTATTTTGAGCCTTGAAAATCATATCTCGAACAATATTTTGGTTCTCATGTTTTTTTTGTTAGAATTATAATTAAATTGTTAAATTCCTAATTTTATTAACGGCTCATGATTTCGGGACAATTGATAGTTTATCATTTTTTACTTTTTGTTGGGCAGGAAATTGATCACATATGCGGAGATAGAATGCACAGGACCAGGGGCAGACATGTCAAAGCGTGTGAAATGGGAGAAGAATTTATCAGAGAAAGAAGTGGGACGACTTGTCAGTGTACAACAATTCATAAACCAAGAAAAGTGGTTGCAAGAACAGCTCAGCCACTTATAATCTCAGTTTCCCATATGTTATTGCCATGTGTTTTTGGTCATTCTTTATCAAATGTCACATTATTGTTTTTCTTTTTGTTGTATATTCTTTGTGAAATGGAGGATGTTCTTTCACACCTGTCCATTGTAATTCGGGCCGCTTTGGTCTCATAAATAAAATCACAGTGTTCCTTCTCAAAAAAAAAAAAAAAAAAAAATTCGACTCAAAAATAAAATAAAACTTGAGAATTCTTTAACAATAATTTTAAATTAATTAATCCATATGCATTCAATTAGATTTGTTGTTCGTATCTGTGTAAGTTTCAACATTGATCTTACAAAACCAACATTGCCAAAGTTTTTATATGAAGTTCTGTTTTTTATTTTTTTATTTTTAGATAGACAAAATCATGCTTACTAAAGTTATGACCATAGATATTTTTTTAAGTTAAGAAGTTGACATACGAAATTGATAAAAAATTATTCATTTTTATGGGAGAAGTCCTTTTTTTCTATAGAAATGTGAGCCCCCATCATGGGTCCCACACTTACTGTGAGAGGAGGTAGGAGTCCACTCCTGTAAGAGTAAATAATTTCTCGAGATTGATATTATTGCTTGCTTGATTACGACTGTAAGTGCACAATTGCACTTGGACCCAAAGACTATTATGAGCTCAGGCTCAATGAGCCTTAAACAATGAAATTTGTAGAGTGTGGGCTTGAAATTTAGATTAGAAGTACTGAGAACTTGATAACAGGCTATGGTATGCAAACACTTGTAAATAATGAATGATAATTGCAGATGGACCTCCTCGGACGTGAGCCGAGGACTACTTCTGTATTATTTCTCTTTCTTTCTTAAAGATTACAATTCTTAATTTCTTTCTTGGTTACAGACTGGCCCCCTCCCTTTTTCTTTGGCCTTTCCCCTTAAATACTTCTTTTCCTGATACTTTATCCACGTATTGTTTAAACCCCCTCCCCTCTAGATATTTCTTCTCTTAGTGCCTTTGAATAGTGACCAGAAGTTTCAGTTCTACTGTTTAGGGGTCACTTTCCCATTAATGCGGCCAGGGAGGTAGGTGCAGAGTCTTTAATGTGGAGGTGGCAGCCTTTGCTCATGATATTTTTCTAATACCGGTGTATCTAGATGGTTCAGGGCTTTTCCCTCTTAACCAACAGTCTTTCCGAAATTCTGCCTTGACCTTCGTAGTGAATCTCCGAGTTCTCTTGGGTCTGTCCGAGGAGAAACTCACCTCGGATGTGTCCTCGGACCCTCGGCGTATGGGCCGATTCGCAGTACTAACAAATTCTTAGCTCAAGAACAGATCGGCCCTCCTTGCTAGAGCCCAAAGGCCCAAATGCCCGCTTGGGTCCTTTTACTCCCCACAACGACTACCTTTCTCGATTTTTCAAAAAAAAGAAAAAAAAAAGACTACCTTTCTTGTCATTAAAAGTGACAAAGTTACTACTAAGTACTAACCGAGATAAGAGAAATAAAATCAGTGTACATTTCATGAATTTAATATAGGAAAAAAGTATGACCTACATGGCAATATAACTAATAAGGTATTCTGTATAAAAAAAATTAATAAAACTAATAAGGTACATATTAGTTTCCCTAACATATAAAAAATAGAACCAATTATTTTATTTTCCTTTTAAAAAACCAATTATATTATTAGTGGACGAATTTATATGTACTCCACTTCCTTGCCATAATTGATAAAAAAAATAAAAGGTTTAAGAAAATAAAATGTATTTATTTTTGCCATAAATGATAAATCCAATCTAATATAATCTATATCTATGAATAAATTGATAATATATAAATATATATAATAGAATATAAAACCAAACACATTTGACTATTTGTTGACTTCCTCGTATTGTACCATAAAAGCTTTGAAGCCTCCACAATATTCCACATCACCAATTATTTTTTATTTATTTATTTAAGTTTATATTTTGTTTTAAAGAAAGCTGATCGGCCTCTCTCACAAATTTGCTCGTCAGAATCATTAAAAGAAAAAGAAAACATGCTACTCCTGACACGAAAACCCTAGAACAACTAAATTTGTTCGTGGAGACCTTGCATCTTTAACTCCCTCTTAACTAGGTAGACCCTTAATTTTCATGGTGGAGGTGGTGTTCTAATTAAGGGATTAAATCGTTTATTACTTTTTTTTTTTTGGGATTTAATCTTTCGAGATGATTCATGATTTGCTTTGTTGTACATGTATGTGTTGATGTGCAAGGTGTTGTTGTTGTAATTGTGGGTTTATATAATTTTATTATTATTATTATTATTAGTAGGGATTTAATCTATAATAATAATAATAATAATAACAACAACAACTAGCCTCTGAGCTTAAATGCTCTTCTATTTTTTTGAGTAAAGATTAATAATTTGCATTTATTATAATTTGAGATTTTTAATTTTTTCAATCACAAAAAAAAAACCCTAAGGGAGTGATTAAGAAATTATTTCCCCCATAAATGCATAAATCAATACTACCAAGAATTTTGGAAGATACCTAATTGCTCAATGAATGGTTTGAGTCTTGATTGCATTTGTCAATCTCAATTCCAAACCCCGTAAAATGTGTCCCTAACATCAAATCTAGTGAAGTCATCAATTAGTTGCTAAAGTTTGGCTTAATTTTAAAAAATAACCATTGAAAAGCACAAATTGAACAAATAGTCAAAAAAACTTACAGAGAAAAAGAAACATAAGATTGATGAGAATGAAACTTGGCCTTCACAAATATAAGATAAATATAAAATTGACTAACAAATGTGGAGGTTAGTGATAATAAGGAGATCATGAGTGAGAAAGTAAAAAGCAAAAATAAAAGCGTGAGAAATTACATAGTAGTAACTGTATTTTAGTGGGGATGTTGGGAGGATAAGGATGGATAGAAGCTATAATACTAGTTTTATAGTAGGGGTCTTTTTAAAAAAAAAAGAAAAAAAAGAGAAGAGATTTGGGAAAATAAAAACGTGAGATTAACCAATCAAAAAAAAAAAAGTGAGATTAGTCCCATAAAAAAAAAAAAAGAAAGTAAGATTAGAGTAATGAAATTTTTTTTAAAAAAAAAATTGAAAAAAAGGGGGATAGAAGAAACAAATACATCGTGATGAAGTATAAAAAAAAAAATGCGTGGGTTTTTTTTTTTTTTTTTGAGGATTTGAGGAATTTTAAAACTAATAGAAAAATAATTCTAATTTGTAGGGAGTTAGTGAGTAGAAGTAAGAATTTAAATTAACGTAAAATAAGGAGTTTATTAGAAGCAGGAAGGTAGTTTAACATAGAAGTAGGAATTTATTATTTTTGTCAATTTACTATTTTAACTCCATTTTTAAGTTTTAGGTAGGGGTATTTTTGACAGTAAAAAAAGCAAAAACTAACTTTCTTTTGCCAATTTTCTATTTTAACCCAATTTTTAAGTTGTTGGTTAATTAATTTAGGGGTATTTTTGATAGGAAAAAAAAAGCAATAACTAACTTTCTGAATTTTCTTAGTATATACAGATAATAATAATAATATCAACTAGGATTTTGACTTTCATGTATTAGCTTACGTGAGGTGAAATGGAAAAGGGAGAAATACTATTCTAATTCTTTCATTTTTGAGTTATAGTTAATTTAGCCCCTACATTTCGAAAAAGGTCAATTTGATCCCTATTTTTTTTTTAATTTACAATCAATTTGGTCCTTACTATTAACACATTAATAAAAAATACATACATGATAAACGGTTTGCACTGCACTACAAAAAAACTGGCCTATTGCGGCGGGCCTATTGCGGCGGGTGCGAAAACTACCGGTATAGGTCGCCTATTGCGGCGCTTTTTCGGCCCGCCGCAGTACATGAGATCTATTGCGGCGGGCCAATGGCCCGCCGGCAATGACCCGTCCTGTTGCGGCGTACTATTGCGCAGGCCAATGACCCGCCGCAATAGACCTCTTTCACGGCTTTCACTTAGATATAGCGGCGGGTCATTGACCCGCCGCAACAGACCCTGAAATTGCAGCAGGCCTATTGCGGCGGGTGCAAAAACTGCCGCTATATGTCACCTATTGCGGCGCGATTTTGGCCCGCCGCTGTAGATGAGATCTATTGCGGCGTTTTTTGTGACCGCCGCTATAGGTAAGGTTTTTGTATAAAATTAAGTTTTTGTAGTTTACAATAACGCATAAAAGATGAGTTTCAATATCAAATGGTAAATTACATCCGATTGGCATGAAAATTGGCATGCATGTTAAGAACATATAGAAAATGTGATCCAACGGATAGATTTTTAAAATATGAATTCAACAATAAGTTATTGGTTGGTATAACATTTTATAGAGTTACGTTAAGTGTAACTTGAACCCAACCCTATATTTCTTAATTCAATGTGAATTTTGACAAATCTACCGTTAGATTACATTATCTTCATATATTTTTCAGGCTTAAAAAATTTCAAGGTGATCAAAGATTAATAGCCATGTCATCTATCAATTGTTTAAATTCAAGTTTTTGTAGTTTAAAATAACGTATAAAAGATGATTTTAAAAATCAAATGGTAAATTACATCCGTTAGGCATGAAAATTGGCATGTATGTTAAGAACATATAGAAAATGTGATCTAACGGTTGGATTTTTAAAATATGAATTCAACTATAAGTTATTTCTTGGTGTAACATTTTTTAGAGTTACATCAAGTGTAACTTGAACCCAACCCTATATTTCTTAATTCGATGTGAATTTTGACAAATATACCGTTAGATTACATCATCTTCATATATTTTTCATGCCTAAAAAATTTCAAGGTGATCAAAGATTAATAGCCATGTCATCAATCAATTGTTTAAATTCAAGTTTTTGTAATTTAAACTAACGCATAAAAGATGAGTTTAAAGATCAAATGGTAAATTACATCCGATTGGCATGAAAATTGGCATGCATGTTAAGAACATATAGAAAATGTGATCCAACGGTTGGAGTTTCAAAATATGAATTCAACTATAAGTTATTGGTTGGTGTAACATTTTTTAGAGTTACATCAAATGTAACTTGAACCCAACCCTATATTTCTTAATTCGATGTGAATTTTGACAAATATACCGTTAGATTACATCATCTTCATATATTTTTCATGCCTAAAAAATTTCAAGGTGATCAAAGATTAATAGCCATGTCATCAATCAATTGTTTAAATTCAAGTTTTTGTAATTTAAACTAACGCATAAAAGATGAGTTTAAAGATCAAATGGTAAATTACATCCGATTGGCATGAAAATTGGCATGCATGTTAAGAACATATAGAAAATGTGATCCAACGGTTGGAGTTTCAAAATATGAATTCAACTATAAGTTATTGGTTGGTGTAACATTTTTTAGAGTTACATCAAATGTAACTTGAACCCAACCCTATATTTCTTAATTCGATGTGAATTTTGACAAATCTACCGTTAGATTACATTATCTTCATATATTTTTCATGCCTAAAAAATTTCAAGGTGATTAAAGATTAATAGCCATATCATCAATCAATTGTTTAAATTCAAGTTTTTGTAGTTTAAAATAACGTATAAAAGATGATTTTAAAAATCAAATGGTAAATTACATCCGCTAGGCATGAAAATTGGCATGTATGTTAAGAACATATAGAAAATGTGATCCAACGGTTGGAGTTTCAAAATATGAATTCAACTATAAGTTATTGGTTGGTGTAACATTTTTTAGAGTTACATCAAGTGTAACTTGAACCCAACCCTATATTTCTTAATTCAATATGAATTTTGACAAATCTACCGTTAGATTACATTATCTTCATATATTTTTCATGCTTAAAAAATTTCAAGGTGATCAAATATTAATAGCCATGTCATCAATCAATTGTTTAAATTCAAGTTTTTGTAGTTTAAAGTAACGCATAAAAGATGAGTTTGAAGATCAAATGGTAAATTACATCCAATTGGCATTAAAATTGGCATGCATGTTAAGAACATATAGAAAATGTGATCCAACGGTTGGATTTTCAAAATATGAATTCAACAATAAGTTATTGGTTGGTGTAACATTTTTTAGAGTTATGTCAAGTGTAACTTGAACCCAACCCTATATTTATTAATTCGATGTGAATTTTGACAAATCTACCGTTAGATTACATTATCTTCATATATTTTTCATGCTTAAAAATTTTCAAGGTGATCAAAGATTAATAGCCATGTCATCAATCAATTGTTTAAATTCAAGTTTTTGTAGTTTAAAGTAACGCATAAAAGATGAGTTTGAAGATCAAATGGTAAATTACATCCAATTGGCATTAAAATAGGCATGCTTGTTAAGAACATATAGAAAATGTGATCCAACGGTTGGATTTTCAAAATATGAATTCAATAATAAGTTATTGGTTGGTGTAACATTTTTTAGAGTTACGTCAAGTGTAACTTGAACCCAGCCCTATATTTATTAATTCGATGTGAATTTTGACAAATCTACAGTTAGATTACATTATCTTCATATACTTTTCATGCTTAAAAAATTTCAAGGTGATCAAAGATTAATAGCCATGTCATCAATCAATTGTTTAAATTCATGTTTTTGTAGTTTAAAATAATGCATAAAAGATAAGTTTTAAGATCAAATGGTAAATTACACCCGATTGGCATGAAAATTGGCATGTATGTTAAAAACATATAGAAAATGTAATCCAACGGTTGGATTTTCAAAATATGAATTTAATAATAAGTTATTGATTGGTGTAACATTCAATAATAAGTTATTGACCGCGCCTTTCTCTAAATCCAACCATTTGATTGTGACCAATCTTTACCAGAATTAACCTTTCATTACACTCTTCAAATCCAACGGTTAGATTTCAAATATAAGTATGGCATGTGATGGACATGTGTAACAGCTATGATCATTTAATATATAATAGCTATGATCATTTTTTTTAAATTTTCAATAAGATAGAACATGTGATAATTTTTGTTGTGTGGTATTTTTTTTAGAAAGTTGTATGGTGATTTTTATTGAGTATATCTGATTGTTTTTTGTTTTCAAATTTTATTTCATAACTCATTAATATTAGATTTTTAATATTTTGCACTCGTTAACTCACTTAGATATATAGATGTGTTTGATTCATGTACAATTACAAAATGTATGACAAAATGGTAATTGCGAGTCAAAAATGGTAATGTATTTACTATAATAATTTATTATAATTCATATATTTATTATTATATTTTATATAAATTAAAAAATATAATTTATATAAATTATTATAATATATATTAATTATAATTACAATAATATATATATATATTTATTATAATAATTTATATAGTAATAATTATACATTTTAAATTATATTTATTTAAATTGTAATAAAATATATATAATTTATTATAATATAATGAAATATATTTATTATATATTTATTTATGTAACTTTAGTGTATACTCGCAACACTAGCTTAGTGGTGTGCAGCCCGCGTTTTGCCCAAATGGTCTCTAGTTCGAGATTGAGTTTACTTATAATTTTTTTAAAATCTTAAAACTCTTATTTCAGATTTTAAAACCCTAGAGAGCATCATATAAATATGTCTTTTCTTTTCTCCCTAGCCTCTTTGCCTCTTAGTTTCAGCCGCTTTTCCTCATAAAAGAAAAAAAATCAGCAATCTTTGCCTCTATAATTTTTTTAATAAGATCAGTTTAGTTGCTGGAAAAAAGTAGGAAAACATATTATGAATGCAACTATTTTTTTTTTATTGACTATTTGGAACCAAAATCAACGTCGGCGGCGGCTTCTCGTCCTCGGCGGCGTCGATGAGCAACAGTGGTGGTATTATTGGCAGAGGCCCTACTCACAGAGGTACTATGAGATTTTGGAGAAGCAGAGAGGCTTGCCTGTTTGGCACCAGAAAGAAGAGTTCTTGCAAGTTCTCAAGGCTAACTAGACTCTCATCCTCGTCGGTGAGACTGGTAGCGGCAAAACCACTCAGGTTTGATCTTTGTTTCTCTTTTCTGTAATATGTTTGTTTGCAGAGAAACTAGAGGGCAGGTTTAGGGATTTGCTAAATTAATATTTGCGCTTGAAATTTTAGATTAGGGTTTTGGTTGTTTAATATCTTATACTGACCTTTTGATTTTCCATTTGTTTGGGTTTATTATAATCATGTATGTGACCCTTTAATTTTCTATTTATTTGGGTTTATAATCATGAATAGTTTGGAATGGTTAGTGGCGAAAGCTTTAACTTGATAGCATGTATAAGTCTATAAGAGTATTTGATTTAAGTTTGTTGTATATTTTATTTGTTGGTTTTGGGTTTAGGGATTGAAATCAGCTGGTGGGTGTTTTAAAATGGTGGAATTTATGATTTTTGTTATCTGATCCGCTCCAAAAGCTATGGGATTTATTGGTTTTTTAGTACAACACCCTGGTTTCTTGAGACTAGGATTAAAAAATAGGTAAAGAAAGGCCATGGGAAGAGATGGAATTAATTATTGGAAAATTTAAAAAATCCATATGATTTAGAGAAGGTGGGTCTCTGACTGTTGTAGTGAGTCAAGTTTTCTAACCATTTTGTTTTTGTTATAATTTTTACTCTTTGGAATAGTTGTCTGTGATGTGGCTTTCATGGTAATCTTTGGTGAGAAGGCCTCAATGATTTATACTACTGTCGAAAACTAACCAAGTTCATTGATGTGGTTGACAATTTTTTACCCTGTGGGTTTGGGGATGTATTGGCAACGAAATCTCTAAATAAACTGCGTAATTGTTGATTTTGTTTATGGTAAAAAAAAAGAAAAAAGATAGAGACCGATTTGGGAGCGTGGTCTCTGTACATAATAATTCTCCATAATAATTCTCTATGTGGTGGATTGGTGTTTTGGATTCACATTCCATTTTCTCATCATTAACCAAAGGGTCAAACTTGTTGGGCCAACGGTTTGCTTTCCATGGAGATGGAAGAATAAGTGGACTATTTATTTATTATTAATATATATATATATATATTTATATATTAAGAATCAAGAGTAAGTGGACTATATAGTATAAATCTATAATGAGATTGACAACGAAACTGAGTACTTTGAAGTATTGGAAATTGGATTCCTTGACTTTGATCAGATTTCCAATTCCAATATCAACTCGTTAATTATGCGATAGACCCATGTCTAAAGTGGGGTTGCTATTGATTCTCATTAAGGTGAAGTTTTGTACTTTCTCTTATTTTTCTGCATGATGTAATTTTTTTTTTACTCTTTTTATCTGATTATTATTGATTTTATATTCTTTTCTTGAAGGAGTAGAGAACAGACTCATGCAATCTCGAGTGCCATGAGGTGTGGGCTAAGCGAAGTTTAATTAAATTAGTTTTTAATTCATGCTCTCTAATTTGCTCTGGGTTTTTGATTATTGTTTGGGTAAAAATCGTACCTTTGATTGATTATTTGGTGGGTAATTACTTATGTTCTTGAAATTTATTAGTAGCTTAAGTTTGATTTCTCCAATATTTTGAATTCTGATTTTTTTGAGAGAGATTTTGAATTCTGATCAAAATGTTTAGATTTGGTCTCTAAAACAAGGAAGATGCGTGAAATGTTTGGTAAATTTGTTAAGGATGCAATGTGGACCCAGTCTTTAGTAGATTTATAAGTAATGCATACTTAAATATCTATCCAGTAATAAAAAAAGCCAAATCAGTTAATTTGTAGGAAATATGGATTTTTCTTTTTTGATAGGTTGAAAGTATGCATTTAGTTAAATTATAATTAAATTAAAGCAGACCAAACGGAATTTAATAGTGTTGGGTTGATTATTCTATAACCAATGAGTTCTAATAGGTTCTACCTAATGTGACACAAAACAAACTATATTTATAATGTTGATGTGGAAAAGTGTGGACTTTCAAACGCTTATGTGGCAACATATGAAAGGGTCACCCAAAAAGTCAAATGCTTTCATTTTGTATTTATTATATAGATGTATTAATTTTGTTGTCAACAACTAAGCTTCAGCAATATGACTTTTCCGTACAAGTAATTGTGTCATTGCTACCTAAAATATTTACATGTGCGACTGCTTTGAACTTAGGGCTTCTATGGCTAGTTCATGGAGTTTATAACTTAACAAGTTTCTGTATAAGTAGATATTTTTTAAAAGATACGTGAGATCTCCTGAACAAGGTACTACATGTCTTGGTATATCTTCACGTGTTTGTGTTACATTTTGAACAATATATTTTGTACATAAATTTTGATCTTGCTTCAAGCAGGTCATACAAATTTGGAAAGCTTGAACTTGGACTCATGTAGGATTGGCGATGAAGGGCTGGTTAACTTGACAGGTTGGTGTTAAAATGGTTTCCCTAATTTTCTGTTTTAATTCTAAATCTGTGTATTGATTTTGCAATGTTTCTGCTCCAATCAAAGAGGTTTAGTAGAAAGGTGTCTTCTACTACTAGAGATCATATTTATGAGAAAAGCTTTTCAGATTACAACAACAAATATGTGACTCTTTGTATTTCTGTCATTTCCTTCTAGAAATGGTATAATGACAGCTTTCGTGTTTGTGATGTGACCTAATACCAGAGTTACTCAGCTGGCTATAGTTGCAACTTTTTTGAGTTGAAGTAAGCAGTCCTAATAATGAGGGTTTTCTTTTGAGCATATATGGTTTGTTCTATGTAATTAATATTTTATGTTGTGAAATTTTATGTGACACATGATAGTTCTAATTCATTAAAGGCAATGAAATCAGACCATCATTTTAATGAAATTTTAAAAAACTAACCAACACAGAATATAAACTAGCCTTTTAAGTTCTATGAAAATTTATTTGGGGTTATTCTCTAGTGGCTTGCTAAAATCAGGGAAAAAAATCAGCATGTTGAGTTCTCGTCACTAATTGTTAGTATCTCTTGTGTTTCCCTCAATGAAAAATGGGATTTTATTATGGAAATTATCGTGAGAAATTCATTTTGTTACAATTTTCTACTCTGTAAATATATCTCCCTTGTTTATAGGGTTTACAGATGATGTTAATTTTAAGTGCTATATATATAAGATTTAACATTTTAATGCTTTTGTTAATTCTAGGATTTAACTTGTTACTCTCTCACTCTTTTGCTTGGCGTGTCTATTATATACTTCCTCTGGACTTGGATTGCACCCCTTTATCAGATTTCATTACTCATGTAAAAAAAAATAAAAAATCCCATTACAAACTTGAGGTCCTAACTTAGTTGAGGTTGTGGATTCATCTTTTCATCCAGTTAGCATGAGTAAATTTGTGGAATCAAATTATAAACTTC
This sequence comes from Castanea sativa, assembly GCF_040712315.1. Lineage (NCBI taxonomy): Eukaryota > Viridiplantae > Streptophyta > Magnoliopsida > Fagales > Fagaceae > Castanea > Castanea sativa. The sequence continues at coordinate 32,471,195 of NC_134016.1, read as the reverse complement.
TCTTCAGGGAAGCACAGAAAAAGTGTGGCAATCTAAGGGCAAGCTCATATTTATATCATTTTTAGCATAGCTTGATGGTGTGATGCAGGTTTTTATAGACATGAGAGCTGTATTTTGCATCAGAATCACCAACTGATGAGTTGCAATCATAAGAAAGCTTTTTCATTGCTTTATAGAAGAATTTAAAGTTAGGAGTAGTCTAGGATATGTACTCTGTTATATGTTTATTTGGATATATTATTCTAGGATATGTACTTTATGGTTATAGACAATGTTATATGTATTTGATAATATATTTCTATGTTAATATTATATTAGTTTGGAGACATTTGTGGTGTTGTTAATTAATTACATTTGTGATATTGTGTTAGTAGAGCTAAAACTATTATAGGTTCTTTGTAACAGGTTCGAAAAAAAAAAAAAAAAAAAAAAAAAAAAAAAAAAAAAAAAAAAAAAAAAAAAAAAACCTATAGCGGCGGGCTAAAAGCGCCGCAATAGGTTCCCATTTTATCTATTAAATGAAACCCTATTGCGGCGCTTTTTGACCGCCGCTATAGGTTCAAACATATAGCAGCGGTCAAAACGAGCCGCAATTGGTTTTCATTTAATAGATAAAATAGGAACCTATTGCGGCGCTTTTTGACCGCTGCTAAAGGTGAACACAATAGCGGCAGGCACGACCCGCCGCTAAAAGTCATTTGAAACAAATTCGAACGTTGTATAGCGGCAGTTTTATGCTCGCCGCAATAGACTAAAACCGCCGCTAAAAAGCGTATCTATAGCAGCGGGTTTTTGTACCGCCGCAATAGAGATACTGCGACGCGACAAGCCTGGCGGGTAGAACCGCCGCAATAGCCCCCGCCGCAATAGGTGAAATGTACCTATAGCGGCGGTTTTTGGGGCTTTAGCGGCGGTTTTGGCCCGCCGCAGTAGCCCAGTTTTCTTGTAGTGCTGTTGGTATGACTAATATTAAAAGATTAAGAATTTGTTTGGCATCAGCTTTAGCTTTTAGCTTTTAACTATTAGTTTTTATGTATAGCTTTTTAACCTTACATTTTCAAAAAATTTCAACGTATAAGTATACTTTAATACATTCTCAGCAAAAAAATTTCAACAAAAAGCTAAATAAATTGTTCTCAAAGACACTAAATGAGATGCTAACGTATATAAATTGTAGTGGCCACATTAGTACTTAGATGGCAAAATAAATGACATCAGCTTTCAAAAATGTTTTTCTTTTCTTTACCAAATTTTTTCCTTTCTTTATTATTATTTTTAAATTTTCTCACAATTTCGTTAATGTTTCAGAAATTCATTTTATTTTCTGTTCTACACTATCTATTCTTCAGTTTTTCTTCCCAAGCCTAGAATCTACAAGAGGATAGCTATGAGTTCAAACCCGGCCCAATCCATTAACCCTTACCACCGGTCACTGCAAGTCTGTAACCATTGTCTTTGATTTCTTTGTGAATTAAACACCAACAAAGTTACATAAATAGGTTTCACCCGAAGAGAAATCAGCATGACCATTTACAATAAGTTAGAAAGAATCAAACTTCTGCATTGACTATTTTGTGCATCCGAACCTTTTGCCAAAAAAAAAATGTAGATTTTGGGTTTGAGGAAGAACAACTGAAGTTTCCGAAGTTTGACAGTGGAAATCTCGTGGATTTGCTGATTTTGGGTTTGGGGAAGAACAATTGAGGAACAACATGTAAAACGAATAATTTCTGAAATATTAAAGGAATTATAAGAGAATTAAAATAAAAAATAAAAATAAAAAAGGAAAAAAATTGGTAAAGAAAAGAAAAACATTCTTGAAAGCTGATATGGCTCATTTTGCCATGTAAGTACTGATTTGGCTACTAAAATTTATACGTCAGCATCTCATTTAATCTTTTAATATTAAGTTCTACCAACAGTGCAAAATAATTGTGATGTATGCATTTTCTGTTAGTGAGTTAAAGTTAGGGACGAAATTTATTACAAATTGAAAATAATATGGACCGAATTGAGTGTTTTCAAAATGTATGAACCAAATTGATTATTATCTCAAAATGCAGGTACCAAAATAGTATTTTTGCCTTAAGAAAATTCAAAAGAATACCATAGGGAGAGAAAGAAGGAAAAATAGACTCAAATTACACATACTGCTTGTGAAAATTTTGTAGAGAATAACGATAGAAAGTGAAAATTTCATAAAAATTATTCTTATTATTATTATTTGATTGGAAGACTATGGACTTTCATTAAATAGAAAACAATATTACATATTGATGAAAAGCTAGTTCCAAGAAACAAGAATTCTCTTCCATCCAAAAAAAAAAAAACAACAATGCTAACAACATGTTTAGCTAAATGATAGGCTGGTCTGTTCCCCTGCCTACATACATGTGAGAACATTACATTACGAACCTCATTACAAGGGGCAAGAATCCCATAAATAGTAGGAACCACGTAGCCGAAGGAGGAGAGAGATCAACAAGAGTACGATAGCCATTAAGGGAATCACATTCCAGAATAAATTCTTGTTAACCCACATCCTTTGCAAATTATAGGCCAGTTTCAAAAGCTTTTACCTCAACCTCCAATGCACCTAGCGGAGCTCTAATTTTCTTACTCATAGCAGCTACCAGAAGACCCTTCTCATCCCGAATAACAACCCCCACCCCAGATTCCTTTTGAGTTGAAGTACTGTGCCATCCAAGCTAAATTTATACACGTGACCCAATGGAGGAGGCCGGCACACAGCCAACTCTTGTGAAGGCTTCGGAGCAACCAAATTTGTAGCCAGGTACTCATTCAACAATAGCGATGCCCCCTGGACCAGCTCCAACGCTCCCTTTCTCTTCCCACCACACAACAAAAAGCAGGCAGGGTTTCTGCGGTGTTTCAAAAACGCCGCTAAAAACCAATGGACACAAATGGTTTATTGTGACGTTTTTTTATGGCAACGCTTAAAAACATCGCTACAAAACTGTCACAATAGGTTTATAACAATGCTTGTAAACCACCGTCATAGAGTTTGTTATCTTGCTTTCTTGCTTTGTAGCGACGGTTTAAAACTGCAACCGTAGGTTTCAACAATTTGTGGCATTCCAAAAGCTTCAGTAAAAAGCCTCTCATACTATATTCACCGGCACTTTAAACCTTGCTATAGTCATACTGACTTGCTGTGGGCAAGCACACTCTTTCCAAATACCTTACCTATATTCATTGAGAAAAAAGGTGCTTACCCACAGGTCGGCCACAGCATGTAAGTATATATGATTTTTTCTTAATTTTTTGCCTCACCAAAAAAATATATTTTAAATCATTTTTTTCCAAACATAAATTTCCTGACTTCATCCAATGAACGTCTTAATTCTTAATAATAACCACTGCAATTCAACTACAACTTAAAAACAGAAAAGAAAAAGAGAAATTTCTAGCTTACAAGTCCCACAAATTTTTCCATATAAAATCTTCTTCTATTTGTCGTCTCTCTCTTCTCCAACAAACTCTTCATCACCAAAGCTCATCATAAAGGGTCATGCTTATGCAAATATATGCTACTTGATTTTAAGTGAGTGATCATTCTCTTTGGATTATTTTTGTATCTTAACTGTGTCTATCATTGAAGCTATTTAGCCATGAGTTATGAACATTATGGAAAAGGTAGTGTTAATTGTTTTTTTTTTAATTATTATTATTATTTTTGTTTGAGGAAGTAGTATTATTTGCATTTTTTTCTAAGTTTGTTGAGCCAAATTATAGCATACCATAGTAAAAACAAAAAATGCTAGGGACACGAAAAATCTCATAACTATTGCCACAATTCACCATGTGCCGAGCTATAAAATGGTGGAGGTTAAATGGTGGGTCCACGCCTCTACCACTTACAACTCGCCACATCTCGCCATGTGGCGAGTTGTGGCAAAAATTGTGGGATTTTTTGTGTCCCTAGCATTAAATGTCAATCTATATTGTATTTTTTTTGATGTTCTAAATGCTATTTTTGTAAAATGGTAAGAAAATATCAATTTATAGTATTTTTTTTAGTACTTTAAAAAAAAAATTGTAATAGTTGGGAAAGACAAATTTTCCCACTTTACCTTTCAACTCTTATTTAGTTTTTTATCAAAACAAATGGAGGTAACAGTGATCTCAAAATGAGATAGAGTTAGTTTCAATGAGATAGAGTAGTTTCAATAAGTCATATTTTAATAGAAGACATTCTCTAAAAAAATAAGTCATATTTTTAATAGAAAACATTCTCTAAAAAAACAAGTCATATTTTTACTAGAGTTTTAAGTTGACTAAAAATATTTTTCTATTAACTTATTTTTTCTAATGCTTCAAACATAAGAAAATGAAGAAAACTGTCTTTGTGAGAGGTTTACCATTGAAACAAATATTGTTAAAATTCCCAATGACTCATGTGCATTGGTTTCTATACATGTGATGGGTTGGGTTTGATTGGTAATTTTCTCAATCCAACAAGGTTAGGTTGGGTTGGAACCCATGCACACCCCTAATCAATTGCATGATTAAGATTTTATTTTCTAGATAGAATTTTAGATTTATATTTAATATGAACCATGAAATAGATTCATTATAAATTCTTCTTAATTTACACTAGGATGTTGGAAGTCAGTGATATTTAAGTAAACCTCAGTGGAGATTAGTGCAATTTCAGTGTTTATTTTTCCTATATTATAAAGGGAAATGTTATCAAATGCCTTAAGGACATTTTTTAATGAACTATTTAAAGAAAGCTTTATGGGAAAAGAAAAAAAAAAATGTATTGACAGCTTTTTCAATTTTCCATAAAAGTAATATAAAAACTTTTCTAAAACGGTAAATGTTTCTTCATGTCCACCTTAGAATCTAATTAAAGCCAAATAGCTAACAAAATTATGTTGTACATTCAACTGATTGAATCATTCTATGTTGCAACATTTGGGTTGTCCTATGCTCCATTTTTTTTAACATTAATGTTTTATAAAGAATGAATAATCATTTTTCAAAAAATATTTTTTGGAAAACTATCTAATTTTTCTATATTATTTAGTGACCTTAAAATGAGATATAATTATTTTTAGTAGTTTCCATTACCTCTTAACTTCCTTTATTTATAATGAAGTGAGATAAAGTTGTTTTTCAGAATATTGTAGCGGAAAAAAATATCTAAAAAATAAGTCATATTTTTAATAGGATTTTCTGTTAACCAAAAATAGTTTTCCTTTAACTTTTTTTTAATTTTTTTAATTTTTATATTACCAAACACAAGGAAGAAAAAACTTTCTTCACTAAATTAAGCTTTTCCATTGAAACAAACGGAGCAAAAAAATGAAAAATTTCATGTGAATTCCAGTTAACTTAACTTACAAAGTTTCTTATAGTTGAATAAGAGATTTAGGGTTCAAACCCTGTTTACACAAAAAATCGATTAGTGTATTAGATTGATGATAAGAACAATCACCATAAACTAGACACTATAAGTTTAAATTCTATAGTATATATATATATATATATATATATATATATATATATATATATAAAATCTAATTACATATATTAGACTAGCCAATTGAGTTAGAGGTGGATATCTTGGATACATTGAATTATAGGTGGGGGAATTTAACTCTTAGGCGGCATTTGGTATAGGGGAATCCACATTATTCCTGGCATTTAGATTCTTAAGAATGTGATGCTTTACAATCTAGATGCCTAGGAATATAATTATTCCTATGTTTGGTTTAATTGAGAATTTAATAAGATTTTTAGGAATGTAAGATTATAATGTTTGGTTTATTCTTAGGAATCTTAATTAAATTATTTATTTTTCCCATTCTATGCTTAAATTTGTAAATCCAATATAAGTCTTTAAAAAATAATGATAGTCTTCCTCTAAATAAATAATGAAAAACAAAATATAAACTATAAATTATGACAAATTCATTAAAACTATAGTCTAAAAGTAGAAAAGATGGTTCCAAAAAAAAAAAAAAATGTAGAAAAGATGAATATATCAACAGAGTTGTTTATCCTGTTTATATTGTTTTGGCGGGAAAAGATAAAAGACAAAGGAAAATATATTGATAATTTGTTTTATATTTTATCTCAATTGCTTAAATGATACGGAAAAAAGGGTTAAGATTGTCAATTTATAAAAAATACATTTCCTTTAAGCTTAAGAATTTAGATACCCACCTATTTTAAAGGAAACCCACATTCCTACTGAAAGGAGTTTAAAGGGGGAATCCAAATTCCCCTGGCATCTGATTTCCTAGTGTGATTTGCAACCAAACACGGAAATGTTTAAACATTCATAGGAATCTTAAAACATTACCCTGTACCAAACGCCACATTAATTATTTTTTTTGGAAACACTAAGAGTGGCTAACCAATTGAGTTATAAGATTCTTAACAATGACAAGGTAGGTTAATTTGAGAAATTTATGAAATTATTGTGTGGTTGGCTCGTCGCAAAATCATCTCTGATAACCTGTGTGATATCTGCTGCGTGCACCAAGAAGACACGGTCCATGCCTTGTATTGTTGCCCAGTGCTGAGTTCCTTATGGAGTCAAACTCCAATTTGGAATCATGAAGCACTCAAGGGCAGCACGAGTTTCACTGACATTATGGGTTTTGTTTTTGTAGGTAATAAGAATCCGGAACTTTTTTCACTTGTCATATGGAACCTGTGGAATCACCGGAACAATCTTCGCCTTGGCAAAGCAACTCTGCCATTAGACAAAATAATAGAGCATGCTCGGAATTGTCAGATTGAAAATCTTACACCTTTAGCGATCTCCTCTCTGCACCGGGGTCAACAACGGATGGCATGGTCTCCGCCGAAAGCTCAAAGATATAAAATAAACTACGACGCGGCAACCTTTGTGGAAGACAATCAAGCCGGACAAGGAATTGTCATACAAAATAGTGAAGGTCACGCCATGGCCTCACTGACGCAACAAATCCCTCTGCCAACCACAATGATCGAGATCGAAGCACTCGCAGCACAGAGAGCAATGGAACTTGCATTGGAACTCAGCTTGGATAATATTTTTTTGGAGGGCGACAATGAGGTCTCTGTTCAAAGCCTTGAAGAGTAGAGATAAAAGTTTGGCACTACATGGCCACCTTATAAAAGATATTTTATTTCTCAGTTCCTATTTTTCAACTTTTAATGTATCTTTTGTTAGCCGACAGTGTAATCAGTTAGCCCACTCTCTAGCTCGTAAGGCAAAGTCTTTACCCTTAATGACTGTCTGGATGGATACTGTACCATCAGACCTTGTATCAGTCCTTCAGGCAGATTTATCTAGCCTGCCTTAATAAAACGTCTTTGACTGGATTCTCAAAAAAAATTAATATCTTTTATTTTATTTTATTTTATTTTATTATTATTGTATTACTTTAATTTTCTTATCCCCACCAATTTCTATATATGTTTCCCAATGTCCACCTTTTTCTTTTTGAAATGGTAAGAAATTACTACATTACCTGCTAAGTGCCAAAGTGCCAATGTCCACCTTATCACACATCCATCTGCCACCTTATCACACATCCATCTAGTCAAATCCATCTGCCAAAATTATATCACACATCACGTCCATTCCAACTGAAGCATTCTATCTTGCAAAACTGAAAGCTTTAAATAGAGAATTACTTCATCTTCTTAAATCAACAAAACCATTGTAAGTTCTCCAATTGGTTATTGGTGCAAATTGTTTTCTCCCCATCAGAATATTCTCCATATATAATGCAATCACTTATTATATCTACTTTCTACTTTACATTGAGTCTCTTTGTTTTCCTAAATGTTTTCAAGGCACAAACCAACGATACTAAGACCTTCCTAGTTGATCAGTCAGGCAAAGGAAATTTTATCCATGTGCAACAAGCCATTGATTCAGTCCCATCAAATAATCAAGAATGGATAATTATCCATCTTAATCCTAGTGTTTACAAGTAAGCATTAGTATAAACTACTCAACTCCATTTTTCATTTATAATTTTTCAAATCAATTTCAATTACTAATTTTTTTTCTTTTCTTTTAATGTGTAGTGAAAAAGTTGAAATCTCTAAACACAAACCATATATTATTCTTGAAGGAGAGAGTCGTTCGCGGACTGTGATCCAATGGGGTGATTTTGGGAGCTCGTTGGAAAGTTCTACCTTCAAGTTGTACGCAGATAATTTTATGGCTCGTGGAATTACATTCAAGGTTGAGTAACTCAAAAAAAATTCATAAAAAACTGTGTTTGGATTACCTTTTCACTCGAAGTTTTATTCATTTATTTGCTAAATGTTGGCAAAAATACAAACATATTTAGAAAAAGTAAAGTTTTAAAAAATATGTATACAGAATAAGATTATAAACTAATTAAAGGTATAAAAGAGGCAATAATATAAACACATTTTAAGCCACCAAAAAAAATAAAAATTAAAAGGGTTTACAAAGTTTTATCTCCATATTTTCCTAATAGAATACATTCAACCACGTTATACGAAGAAGTTAGTTCAAAAATAATGTTACATGGGCACCAGCAATTTTTCTTAAAGGAGACAAAATATCATTTCATAGTTGCGCCTTTATTAGCCTGCAAGACACACTGACTGACTGGGAAGGTCGTCACTATTTTGAGAAATGCTACTTTGAAGGAGCCATAGATTTCATCTGGGGTGGTGGCCAATCAATTTACCAGGTTTGATATTTCTTTCACTAAGACAAATAATAATTTGGAGTTACTTATATATGCATAGTTTCAAAATTGTTTTCTGCAATACACGTTTTATAATAGGTATTACAAATACATGTCATAGTATGAAATAGCATTGGATTTCTTTATAGCTAAACACATACACCCTTAAATATCTATGTGGGATTATTTGAAACCAACAAAAATAACTAAAATCTATATCAGATGATAGAAAATAAATTGAATGAAATTCAATTGATAATAGACTTCAATTTTTGTGGGACTAATTTACATGCTCCACAAAAATTAATATGAATTTTATTTGACGAGAAAAGCCCTTAAAACGAGGAAATAATAAGTCCCTTATCTTAAAATTTTGAAAATTACATAAAAATATAAAGAAATTAACTAATAACAAAAATATGTCTTATATTTTGTCATGCATCATTTTTACATCAGATAGTCACGTTAGATTGAAATAAAATTATATTATACCCCCTTGACATTATTGTATATATTTAGACTTAATGTTTTGGGTGCAGAATAGCCAAATAAATGTAACCGCATCACTTTTGGATGGTGGGAATGCTTATATCACAGCGCAAGCTCGAGGGAGTGACGAAGAAACCAATGGTTTTGTGTTCAAGTATTGTGCAATAACAGGAACTGGGCCTGAATTTTTAGGTAGAGCATATGGAAGCCATTCGAGAGTAGTGTTTTACAAATCAGTGTTTGATGGTATAATTACCCCACAAGGTTGGGATGCATGGCGCTCTACCGGAAAAGAGTAAGAAATCGTTTTCATTCTACGTTCATCTTTTTTGTAAACAGTGTGGGCCGGGTCTGAATTGATTAAGAAGTCCTAATACCATTTGGATTAGGATAACACAATGTTTTGACGTCATTTCTTTTATTCGACAATAACAACTTACTACTTAAAATTTGTTATGGAAACATTGTAAACGTAACATTTTTCATGACTTTTAAGTCTTAAATTATTATTATTATTTTTTTAAAATATTGGGTGTGCAAGACTCTCTCTTCGTACTCATGTTTTAAGTTTTTCGTCGTGTAGGGAAACGATCACATATGCAGAGATAGGTTGCACAGGACCTGGGGCAGACATGTCAAAGCGTGTGAAATGGGAGAAGAACTTATCAGAGGAAGAAGTGCGACAACTTGTTAGTATACGTCTGTTCATAAATCAGGAAATGCGGTTGCAAGAACAGCTTAGCTTAAGCACTAAGGGCCCATTTGGTACGTGTGTTTAAATAACAGTTTTTAATTTTTTTAGAAATATGTGTAAGTGAAAAAGTGTGTAAAAATACGTGTAATGTTATTTAAAAACTAAAAACATGTATTTAAACACATGTACCAAACATGCCCTAACAATCTCAATTTCCCATATGTAATAACCATTTGTTTTTGGTCATTTTTTGTCAAGTATTAGATTTTTTTGTGTGTGCATTTTTAGTCTTTCAATTATGAGCTAGTTTATAGTCATAAAACTGAGTCAAATTCAGACTCTTCATAACTAATTGAGAGTTCCTTAATAAAAATTTTAAGTTAATTAATCCATATGCATTCAATTAGATTTCTTGATCGTATCTTTGTAAGTTTCAATATATATTGATCTAACAATTCCAATATTGTCACAGCTTTTATATTGTTAGGTTCTAAGTACTTAGGAACTAATGTATTAAAACTCTAATATGTATTGTTGGCAAACCATGATCAAAACGGGGTGTCTACTTGTGTTTTGGACTTGCTCAAAGTATGTGATTTATGTAAAGTTGGAATCGAGTTAACTGCAGAAGCTACTGTGTATTTCTGCCTGACTCGATCGATCAAGAATTAGACTCGACCGATCGAAAGTCGTGTAAATTATTTTTTTCTGTAGATTTTCCAACTCAGCCCTAAGCTCATATGACGTGCAGGGTTTTATGTTTTTCCCTAGGTATAAAAGGCAAACCCTAATCACGTTTTTGAGGTTGCTCATATTGCTGTTTGTGTGAATCTTTTGTGAGATCAGAGAGGTGCTTGCCTTCACACAAGCTTAGGATTATCAAGAAGGAGATTGCTTCAAGAACTTGATGATCGTTCAGTTGCAGCCATAAGAGCTTAAAGATATACAAGCGGGAGTGCTTGTACTTGCTAGAGAATCCAAGAAAGAAGGAGTCCGTGGTCTCGGAGCTTGCATGTGGTCGTGTTAGTAAGTTCTACTGGTGGGTAGTAATAGGATGTTAGTGGTCTAAGTCGCTATTGTACACTTCGATTCTTTCATAGTGGATTTAGGTTTACCTTGAGAATAGCTAGGTTAAATCCTTCCTAGGTTTTTTACCGGTCTGGTTTTCCTGGGTCATCATATCTTTGTATTTTTATATTCCGCACTTTACATTGATATGATTATATGATTGTGTTAACCTAGATCTGGAATTTGGACTAAGTAATAACTTGGCTCGTTAACTAGGTTAATTCAATTGTGGTTTAAGAGGTCTAAACAAACTCTACAAGTGGTATTAGAGTGAGTAGCTCTTGTGTGTAGATCTTTTGATCTCTGAGCTGATCCTTGACCCTTGTTTGTCATGGATTCTTGGAATATCTTTTTGTATATATGCCAACTTGTTTACTTGTTGTTTTTGTCCCTTGTTGCTTTCATTAAATCTTCCATTGAGCATCTTGATATAATTGTGTCTGACAATAATTATTTGTATTACACTGCTTTAACTGCCTTAAAGGCACGTGATTCTTGTCTTTGGTATTTGGATAGTGGTTGTTCTAAGCATATGACAGGAGATAAAGCTTTATTCAAGACTCTATTTGAAGGAAAGATTGGTACAGTCACATTTGGTGATGGAAGCAAGTTTGTGATCAGAGGCATTGGAACCGTGGACATCCCAAGGCTGCCAGTTTTTGAAGATGCCTGGTTTGTTGATGTTTTAAAGGCTAACTTACTCAGCACTAGTCAGATTTGCGATAATGGGCTGAATGTTCTTTTCACCAAGTATGAGTGTGAGATACTCGATGGAGGAGGTGATTGTATGTGTATTGGTGTGAGAACAGCTGATAATTGTTATGGTATAACACTAAGTATAAGCAACAAATGTTTTAGTGCAAAGATCAATCAAGTTGACTTATGGCACCAACGGTTGGGACATGCAAGTCACAAACAATTAGAGAAGATTTCCAAGTATGATGCAGTTATTGGTTTGCCCAAGTTTGAGAAGATTGAAAAATGCATATATGGACTATGTCAGATGGGTAAACAAGTGAAGTCCAAACATTCGTCTGTAACTGATGTTCAAACTACCAGACCTTTAGAGCTATTACATATTGATCTCATGGGTTCGGCTAGAGTTCTGAGTTTGGGAGGAAAGAGATATATCCTAGTGGTTGTAGACGACTATACTAGATATACATGGGTTGTACTTTTAAAAGACAAAGCTGAGGCTCTAGAAAAAATGATTCATTTGTGTAAAAAATTGTAAGTTGAGAAAGGTACCGTGATAGCCAGAATCAGAAGTGATCATGGAAGAGAATTTGAAAATTCAAAACTGGCTACCTTTTGCAATGATCAAGGCACATATCAAGAGTTCTCTCTTCCCAAGACACCATAGCAGAATGGGATAGTGGAACGGAAGAATAGAGTTGTCCAAGAAATGGCACGTGTCATGCTACATAATAAGAAGATGCCTAAGTCCTTCTGGGGAGAAGCAGTTAACACTGCTTGCCATACAATCAATCGGGTGTATTTCAGACCTAATTCTATGCAAACTCCCTATGAACTCTAGAGAGGAAAGAAACCCGTTATCAAATATTTCAAAATTTTTGGTAGTGATTGCTACATTCTGCGTGATAGAGAGAACCTAGAAAAGTTTGATACAAAGAGTGACAATGGATACTTTCTAGGATACTGTTCCACTAGTAGAGCATACAGAGTGTACAATTTGAGAACTAAAACAGTCATGGAATCTTCAAATGTAGTGATCAATGATGAATTAAGTCCTGAAAGCCTTTTAGAAAACACTACTCCAGTTCAAGAAAAGATCTTGGAAGCTGATGATTCACTACCTGATGATTATGTGGGGAAGCATACTGAGGAAGAGCTGTTGGTGCTAAATGATGCGGTCTCTGTACCATCAAGTTTAGAACCATTCACACCAGTGCATGATACCCAACCAATACAGAGTGAGCTTAGTCCTCCATCTGAACAGAAGGGTACCTCCACATCTCTGGTCAAAGGACCATCTTCTAGAGTGAAGTTAAATCATCCTGCCATAGATATTTTGGGTAGTCTGAATGATAACATGAGACTGAGATCCAAAGCTTTGAATGTCATTACTCACTTATGCTATTTGTCCCAATTTGAACCGAAAAAGGTGGATGAAGCTCTTCAAGATGCTGATTGGGTTAATTCTATGCATGAAGAACTTCATCAATTTGTTCGAAATGATGTATAGGAATTGGTTCCTAGGCCAAAGGGAGTAAATGTCATTGGTACTAAGTGGATCTTTAAGAACAAGTCTGATGAACATGACACTGTTATCAGAAATAAATCAAGACTTATTGCTCAAGGATACACACAAGTGGAAGGAATTGATTTTGATGAGACCTTTGCACCGGTAGCAAGATTGGAATCCATTCGAATACTTTTGGCCATAGCAAGTCATTTAAACGTCAAGTTGTATCAAATGGATATTAAGAGTGCTTTCCTGAATGGTATGTTGCAAGAAGAGGTATATGTTGAACAACCAAAGGGTTTTGTTGATCCTCATAGACCGAATGATGTCTACAAGTTGAAGAGGGCTCTCTATGGCTTGAAACAAGCTCCAAGGGCTTGGTATGATAGGTTAACTACATATCTTACTGAGCATTGATTTAAACGAGGATTTGCAGATACTACTCTCTTCATTCGAAAGGATAAGAATTTTTTTGTTGTAGCTCAAATTTATGTTGATATTGTTTTTGGTGCTACTAATGACTCTCTTGCTACATCTTTTGTAGATGAAATGAAGGCGATGTTTGAGATGAGTATGGTTGGTGAACTAACTTATTTTTTAGGATTGCAGGTAAAGCAAATAGATTTGGGAATTTACATCAACCAAGCAAAGTATGCTAGAAATCTAGTCAAAAGATTTGGACTTGACAAGGCTGCACATGCTAGAACACCAATGGCTGCAAATACAAAACTAACCAATGATCTGTCAGGTGAGTCTGTTGATGTTACATTATACAGAAGCATGATTGGTTGTCTTTTGTATTTAACTTCTAGTCGGCCTGATATTGCCTTTAGTGTTGGTGTTTGTTCTAGATTTCAATCTAATCCTAAAGTTTCACACTTAAATGCTGTTAAACGGATCATTAAATATGTTGGTGGAACTTGTGACTATGGATTGTTTTATAGCAAAGAGTCTAATCTGTCTCTTGCTGGTTTTTCTAATTTTGATTGGGCTAGTAATGCTGATGACAGAAAAAGCACCACTGGTGGGTGTTTTTATGTAGGAGCTAATCTTGTGGCTTGGATGAGTAAGAAGCAAAATTCTGTGTCTCTGTCTACCGCAGAGGCAGAATATATTGTTGTCGGAAGTTGTTGTTCACAACTTCTTTGGATGAAAAAGCTCTTGAATGATTATGGAATTTCTCAAGACACCATGGTTGTTTATTGTGATAATTCTTGTGCTATTGATATCTCTAAGAACCCTATTCAACATTCTAAGACTAAGCACATAGAGATTCGATATCACTTCATTAGGGATTTGGTTGAAAAGAAGATTGTTGTTCTTGAATATATTCCTACTGAACGTCAAAATGCTGACATTTTCACCAAACCACTTGATGGAAGCAAATTTGAAGCTCTTCGTCAAGTCATTGGTGTGATTTTGTGTCCCTAGGTTTTCTTAGCCTTCATGGTCCTTGTGCTTCATCGCTATACTCTTAGTGACCATTTTGTTTGTTTTGTCTCTTTGTTTTCTAGGATTTGCATTGCATAACATTCGTGCATTCCATTCTAGGATGTTTATGTTAATTTTCATTAAAAAAAAAAAGGGGGCCAAATGTGTTTTTGCATTTATTTTCTTGGTTTTTGAAAACAAGGTTGGTCAATTTATTTACACATAACTTGTCTATGTACTGTGTTTAGCTTGGATGAGCTTATTTCTTGCACTTTACTAGTTGAAGCTTTGAAGTGCATGTTGTGTGGGAAGATGTTTGTAGTCTTTGACTACTTTGTCGTGATCTTGAAGTCACAAGTCTTTGACTATCGGACTAGAACTTTTTGAGAAAGGCATAAATAACCATCTCACCATTGTTCACTAGCCAATCATGAACACCTTAATGCATATCGTGAGATTTTGTGCTCGAGAAAATGTAGCACATGCACAAAAAGAACATAAGGTGTAGCTTCGAGTTAATTGCTTAAAATTGGTGTGTACATTATTGGACTTAATGCAAAAATCAAATACATAAAATTGGTATGTACATTATCCCGGCTTTTATTTAATAAGTTCTGAAAATCTTAAAATCTGTGTACATTATGAGGCAAACTTAAGAAACTTACATGATTGAAAGCTTATGATCTAGGAGATGTGAGAGTTATATGATGTAACTCTTTAGATGATAGTCTCTTTTACATTCTTTGTGATGAATTTTGAAGACTTTGTGGTTGATTTTTACTTACATATTTTCTCACATGTTTCTCAAGCTTTTGCTAGTTGCTCACACTACACAAGTTACTCTTTGCTAAATTTTGTACATGTTATTGTGTGTGTTTTTGGTCTGACCAACCAAGTTTGAAAATGCTTTGAGAATTTTGCAAAATTATTTTGATGCTTGAGAATTCAAGGAAAATGTTTGAATGAGCTATATTTTTGGGAAATTGGGTTTAAAACTTGTGTTTTTGAAAATCATTTCATCTCATACTCATGCATTTTATCCATAAAATTCAATGCTTTGAGGAGTTTCTACATAAATATGTTTTATTTTTTCAAAAACTGAGTTTTTCAGAATTTTGACCGGTCAAACTTGTTTTTCGATCGATCGAAATTGCAATTAAATTTTTTGGTCAGCCACTGTCTGTTTGGATCGGTGTTCGATTGGTTTTTGATCAATCGAAGCATTTTCGACCGATCGAATATGTTTTTTGATCGATCGAAAATCGTATAGAGACTTTTTTAAAAGAGTTTTCTTTTCACATGTTCATCCACTTTTCAAAAAGTTTTTCAACTTTTCTCTCTCTATATGAACCGGTCAAGGCTTCCATCAATTTTTTTGTTGTTTTCCTCCGTTCTTTTTGCAAGGTTCTTCTCTCCAAAGGCCGGTAAGACCTTTATACCCTTCCTTTTGCATTTTATTTCATGGTACATGCATAAATTCATGCATTTTAAGGGATATTTTCGGACTAAGTAATTTTTGGGATTTTTGATGATTCAAGCCTTATTTTCTAAAATTGATTGATGGGTTTTTGTCCTATAATGCTATAATCTTGATTCATAATGTTTAGTTTGATCAATTTGGTGTTTTATGAAGATTTGAAAATTCTAGGGCTTGTTTTGTTCCGAATTGGGGATTTTGTTCAATTTGGGTTGGATTCATGAAATTGACTTGTTGATTTGATGTAATTGATCATTATAAACTGTTTTCTACTTTGTGTGATGATCAATTGGTCAATTGAGTAAAATTTCTACAAGTGGTTTTTGAAAATTTTAGAGTTTTTTTTAAACACTATGCTCAAGCCAATTTTGTGTTTCTCAACTTACAAATTTGAACTTGTTTGTCACTACATTAGAGCATGCATCATGAAATTTATTTGTTCATGCATCATTTAGTTTCTTTTGTGCTAACTTGCAGTCTACCCTTGTGTTTTGTTTTTGTTCTTTCTCTTGTGTCCCTGTTTCTTTCTCTTGCACCATGCCTAGGAAGACTAGAGCCAATAGGACATCCACCTCTACTTCTGTTCCTTCCTCTGAGAGTGATAGGTTCTTAAGTGAGAAGCACCAAGAGACTTTTGAGAATCTTAACACTATGAGAAAGATTTGGGTTGAGCGTAGGGTTCAGTTAGATGAGATTGATTCTGCCATTAGGGCAAACTTTGAGCATAGAGGTTGGTTATCTCTTTTGGATTTTGATGCTCCTCCTCCAGCCATCTTGATTAGAGAGTTCTATTCGAACCTCTCTGTTTACCCTTATGATTCCGACACTCTTGTGAGGAGTTGAATTCATGGTGATGAGTACACCATTACTCCTTCGGTAGTGGCTAATGCTTTTAGGGTGCCTCTTGTGTAGCATCTTGTTTACCCCTATGATGTGTCTTCTCCCCTAGACGACATCATGCCCTACATCACCGGTACTTCTATCCGGTGGGGTTCTGATCCTTGGATCACTTTTGCTGAGCTCACCGAGTCTACCTATCTTATCTTTAGGATAGCGTGTCATTCCCTGTGGCCTATTTCACATCTGCACACCATTCCTTTGGAGCGATGTGCATTTTTGTATGTTCTGGTTACAAATGCTCCTATTAGTTTTCCTCATCTGTTTCTTCGTTCTTTGAACAAAGTGTATAGGAGTTCTTATATTGCTCATGCTCTTTTTCATCCTATTTTCATTCATAGGATTTTGTTGTTTTTAGGTTTGTCCGACTTCCCCGTGTTTGAGCCTGTCCATGTTATTGCTCCCATAGGTGCCAATTTCCTTAGGCAGAGGGCTACTCAGATGAGAGAGCGCTTTAAACGCCTTCGAGCTAAGTCTTTTGGTACTATTCTCCCTTCTTCTTCTACAGGTGTTCCTTCTGGTGAGGAGTTTGCTGATCCTGTTGGAGATGCTACTGCTGATGTTCCTCCGCCATCAACTTCGGATGACTTTGACATTCATCGTACATTGGAGTCTGTCGTGACTGTTCAAGCGGCTTATGGTCAGATTTTGGTGGACATTCTGGACGAGATCCGTGCTTTGCAAGCAGATTTGACGCTTCTTAGACATCCATCTTCGCCGCCTCCTTTTGATGATGGATTTTGATTTGTTCTTTGGCATTCTGTCACAAAAAGGGGGAGTAGATTGAGATTGTATATCTTAGGGGGAGTTTTTTTTGTTTTTGTTTTTTAGGAGAGCTTGAGAGCCTGTGGAGTTTTAGATTGCTTCTAGGTGTTTCACTGTGTTCTTTTTGTTTTTGGCTCTTGATGTAATCCTATTAGGGGGAGTTTTATTGTTTCTTGTTTCACTGCTTATAGACTTATGATTATGAGTTATTCATTGATATCATTGATATTTGTCTATATTGTGTGTTTTTGTGAAATCAAGAATGTTATGTTTATTTACTTGTATTTTCCACACATACGTTTATGCGTTTTGTTTAGTGTTTCAGGAAATATATAGGTTGATTCAATTAAGCTGCTGTCTACACTTGCAACTGATGGATAGTAGTCAGGATTGGATTTGTTCTAAGGGGCATATTTTTGTAAAGGGCTTTTCTTTGTAAACTTTGAGCTTTTAATTGTGTTTTGTCACGGATTGCCAAATGGGGAGTTTGTTAGGATCTAAGTACTTAGGAACTAATGTATTAGAACTCTAATATGTATTGTTGGCAAACCATGATCAAAACAGGTGTCTAGTTGTGTTTTGGACTTGCTCAAAGTATGTGGTTTATGTAAAGTTGGAATCGAGTTAACTGTAGAAGTTACTGTGCATTTTTGCCTGACTTGATCGATCGAGAATTAGACTCGATCGATCGAAAGTCGTGCAGATTGTTTTTTTCTGCAGATTTTCTAACTCAGCCCTAAGCCCATATGACGTGTAGGGTTTTATGGTTTGCCCTAGGTATAAAAGGCAAACCCTAGTCACGTTTTTGAGGTTGCTCATATTGCTGTTTGTGTGAATCTGTTGTGAGATCAGAGAGGTGCTTGCCTTCACACAAGCTTAGGATTATCAAGAAGGAGATTGATTCAAAAACTTAATGATCGTTCAGTTGCTGCCATAAGAGCTTAAAGATACACAAGCGGGAGTGCTTGTACTTGCTGGAGAATCCAAGAAAGAAGGAGTACGTGGTCTCGGAGCTTGCATGTGGTCGTGTCAGTAAGTTCTACTGGTGGGTAGCAATAGGATGTTAGTGGTCTAAGTCGTTATTGTACACTTCAATTCTTTCATAGTGGATTTAGGTTTACCTTAAGGATAGCTAGGTTAAATCCTCCCCAGGTTTTTTACCGGTTTGGTTTTCTTGGGTCATCATATCTTTGTGTTTTTATATCCCGCACTTTACATTGATATGATTATATGATTGTATTAACCTAGATCTGGAATTTGGACTAAGTAATAACTTGGCTCATTAACTAGGTTAATTCAATTGTGGTTTAAGGGGTCTAAACAAACTCTACATATATATATATATATATATATATATATATTTTTTTTTTTTTTAAAGGCAAAACCATATATTCTTACAATATGTAATTAGATTAAAATTTATAACCATAAATATTTTCTTTCATTAAGAAGTTAAAAAACGAACTTGATGTGAAATCATTCACTCTTATAAGGGGCGGCACTACACTATTCTCAGTTGGTTCAAATGAACCCCCTGACTTAAAAAAAAATATATATAATATTTTTTTGTTAGTTTAATACTATAATATTTTCTTTAAAATATTTTTGCACACTCTGACTTAAATTTTTTACACCCTTATTACAAGTATTTCCAACTCTAAGAATAAAGAGTAAGTGTTTGTAATTTGTAAGTATCACTATTTTTTATAAATTTATATTATGTGTGTAAGTGTGTCTAAAATTGATTGTGTGCATTACTTTTTGTTATAATGTTATTTATGTTAATTATGATGTGTGTGGATATTTGTGTGTACAATATAAATATAATATAAATTTATATAATTTAATAATTAGGAAATAGAGATGGTTTGTTACATGTGTGTGTATTGTATCATGTTATAATAATTATCTGTTATAAAGTTAGCAATATTCAAGAATATTTTTTTTGTAAAGTTAGTAATTGTCCAGGCATTAATTTTATTGGTTTAGTAGACACTAGTTTATAATTTTATGTATGAATGAGTGTGGTTGTGTGCGTCAATAATTAATACAAAACCAATGAGTTTAGTTTAAAATATTTTTATAAAAACAATAACAAATAGATAATAAAAACTGCATAAAAATAAAAATATTAGATAAACTTAACAAAATAAAATGATTATAGGCTCATAGCTACTCACATTAGCAATAGATACTCATAATGAACTATCATATAACAATTCAAAATTTGAATACTTGTAGAAGGAAATTGTAAAATTTAATGTATTAAATTTTTTTTTTGTCGGTAACTCGATATATTCAAGTTCTTTTTTTATTTAAATTTTTTAATGACCCTCCTAAACAAAATTCCTAGAGCTGCCACAGACTATTATAGGAGAAGTCCTCCTCTCCTCTCATAAGATTGTGGGCCCAACATGGGTCCCACACAAGAGCCTACACTAGTTGTGAGAGGCGAGAGAGCCTCTTTCGTAAAAGTAAATAATTTCTTTAGAATGACAATGTGTTTGATAACGACTACTTGTTTAACAACTCAACAAGTAACCAAAATTGCAACTAACTAGAACTAGCATATATAGAGGTAAAATAATTAAACCATTCATACAAGTAAAATGATTAAACTATTCACATAATAAAAACGGTTTAAATATCAGTTCAATTGGTAAATTAACATATAATTGGCAATGAGTTTCAAAACATCTAAAAATTCATTGGGTTTGGCTTATTTACAATACTTTTTAAATTGTAATTTTTTTTAATGAGAAACAGTCACATCATTCATTAACTAAATAAAATGTGCAGATTAAAACCCACTACCACTTGTCATTGTGTATTTAAAACAAAAGAAGACCTCCAATTAAAAAAATACCGAAAGTAAGTCAAACCCAAATTCATTGAACTTTAAACAATGCATATATATGATCATATTTCACACTTTGCAATTTTTATGACTATAATCGCGCAATATTCCTGTAACTAAACCAAGGACCACACATATTTCAGTGATAAGTCTAAGAAGAAACTGCTTTTTATGCAATATATACCCCCCATTGTGGAGTATAACACTTAGTCAAATTGTATAATTCATTTCTATAGTATATCCAAATTCAGATCAGTTTATCAAAAAATCATATATCATAATATCACATTTTGAAATAAATATTTTATTCAAATTTTTAGTTCCTTTCACAAAATTTACAAATTCTTGATTCAAGTTTGAGACAAATAAAAACTTTTTGAATATTAAATTGAATCAATTAAATTCATAATATCTCAGTAAGGATGATATTCTTGTTATTTTCTTTATATTAACGAAAGCTAAACTAATTTAATAAAAAATTATGAGGAAATATAAAGGAATATTTAATAAATAAAATATCTGCATTAAGAAAAATATAACTAGCCAATAGAAAAAGTTACTAACATCATTTGATGTCTACTCAAAAATTTATTGCAAGTTTGCAACTCCTCAAAAATACTCTTCTATAACCTAGAATCCATTGTAATCAATTCAATTACTACGAAGATGTTTCAAAGAAGTACTCAAATCAATTATCTCAGGGTCTAACTATTTTAAACTACTAGATCAACAATAAAAAAAGATTTCTAATTTGCTTACTAAAGAGTAGTATCTATACTATTATTTAAAGGGCTTCTCCTATTTGAATTTCTCATTTTTTAGTTCAAAAATGTTGTTACACCCCTATGTTTAAGTAGAGACAAAACTAAATGACAATTTGGTAAAAATGTAACTCTAACTATCATTAAAAACATTACCTAAAATATATGACCATTCTTCTGTTAATTTTCAAATTATTTTATCCACTTATAAATTATATTCTTAAAATAAAAATTATATATATATAAAATAAAAACACAAAGTTTTTTTTTTGCTAAAAAAAAGCCTCATCACATGCGCGAAGCGCGTGTGATGAGGCTAGTATTACTAATTAGTATAAAGACAGCTAAGGTTTTTAACGTATACTGTATAGTATATTATTAAACCAATGTCAAATTTACTATAAGTTATCCCCTTACATAAAAACTCCTTAAAAAAAAAAGTTGGGTATCATAATTATGCTTCACGATTTTGGTGATTGCCAAAATGAAGTTGGGGGAAGAAGGTACTCCAAATAAATGTATAATCAATGTTTTGGCAAAAGTACTTTAAGAGAAGTATCAGAATTTTGAAACTAAGAGAATGTATAATGAAAAGGGAGGTGTTTATTTCATACTTGTTATTGCACAAACGTACAAATACTTTTTTGCATTTAAATGTTATTTCTTAAAACTTGAAAGAAGATGCTACACCGAGTCATCATTAAATCTTACCAGAAAGAACATAAAGCGAGCAAGAAAAGTTAGATGATGACTTGGTAGAGAACCCTAAATTTCTAATAATAATTGAAAGCCGGTGTTTCGAGGTAAAGCTAAGAAAATGGACTAGTGTCCCTCCCATGCTTGCTTTGTCATTTTATAATTGAGTTTGATTGGAGGTAGTGCTTCAATGCCTCTCTCTCTCTCTCTAGCTAGTAATGCAAAATCCGAAACTTTCTACAACCAGACATCCTTTCACACCATCTCGTCTGGATATTAAAACCTAGGATGAACATGCATGCATCATATGAATCTGCCTCCTGATCAATTTCCGAAATAAAAAAGACACAATGGATAAGAATATAGACGAGATAGCACATCAGTCAAAGATCCATTGAAATCGAAAGATAAGCAATTATCTTTTGATGAGCAAAAAATAGTAAAAATTCTATAGTAAGGAGAAGTTATTGCTGTTAAACCTTTGAAGCCGCTCCTAATTTGTCATTCCCATTGTCTCCCTCTTTAATTCTCTGCGAGTTAGGCTGTTGATGCCTACACTATACAGTAGTACGGTAGGATTCTCAAGTGACAAGGATTATATAAATTTCCAAATTTGAGAGCACTTTCCAAATTAATATGAGATTAAATTCTGCAAGATTGTGGTTTAAAATCCATATTTTACTCCTCCAATTCCAATATGCTATATCAACTTAGCACAACTACACCCAATCAATTTTAATACTCATATATAAAACCAACTAAATTGAGAATTTATTAAGATATTATTAGATGTGATAGGATGTATTGAATTTTAAGTAAAATGCTGATGTGACAATCTCTTATTGGATGGTATAAAATATAGGTTTTACATCTTATTCTTACCAATTTCGGACTCAATTAATAATGGCTTATAAGTAATGTGAAGTGTCATATTTTAGTAGCATTGATCGATGGATTAATAATGGCTTATAAGTAATGTGAAGTGTCATATTTTAGTAGCATTGATCGATGGATCTTCTTTATAACGAGAATCAGAGTTTGAACCTCCAAACCACTACATAAAAAGACTTATAAGCAATAATGACAACTAACATCAAATCGAATTATATAATTTCTGAATCAGCATTATAGTTTAAATTTCTTTTTCTTTTTCTTTTTTTTTGGGGGGGGGGGGGGATTTTGTTAGGAATAAGGACATTTGTCAAATGTTGAAAATCCCTTTTCAAGACTCGGTCATGCAATACATATCCATATTATGTGAAAATTTTATACCATATATGTCTTTTAAAGCAACCATGATCTCGAATTTTAAGAAACATTAAGTAAAATGGAGATGTAGTCAATTTTTGAGAGGTATCAAACCCACCATGCTGACAAAATTGACTCAAACCAACGCCTCAGGTTGGTTATCATGGCTTGATGGGTTGGATTGAATTTGAATTTTATTTTGAGCTTTGGGGTGGGTTGTGTTGGATCGGGTTTAGGATAATAGTTTTTTCAACCCATCTGACCCAACTTGACCCATTATTTATATAAGTTTATTTCTTACTCCTATTTTAATATTTTAGTTTGAATGATTTTGGAATTTTGAGAACTAGTTTGGATGAACTTGGGAATTCAGAACATAATTTAAATATATTCTATGAATTATAAAATTTAATGAAAAAAAGTGTTTAAATATTTAATGAAAACCCAATTTTTTACAAGACATAAACACATGTATGTACAATCTACTGACCCAAGCCAACCAAACTAGACCCTTGTGGGGTGGGTTGGGTTGTGTTGGTTATATACATGTGATGGGTTTCTTAGATTGGGAATTTTTCAATCCGACAAGGTCGAGTTGGGTTGAAAAACCCCTCTAACCCGACCCATCTAACCCAACCCATGCACATCATCAATCTCACAATGAAGGTTTTAAATTTATAAGATTTAATATGAACCATGAAATAGATTGTTTATAAATGCTTCCTAATTTTCACTAGGAGATAGGTTATTCTCATTTGAGTTAATCTTGGGGAGATTGGTGCAATTTTCCCTTTTAATTTTCTTACATTATAAATTCTTCTTAATGACCATCTTAGAATCTAATCAAAACCAAATAGCTGCCAAAATTTTATTGTACACAACACATTCAACTCCTAGCTTATTGAGTCATTCTATATTGCAACACTTGTGTTGTCTTAGGCTATATTTGTTTTAACATTAGAATGAGTCATATTAAAAATAAATTTTTTTTTGAAAAACTCTCTCATTTTCCTATATTTTATAGTGACCTCAACATGAGATAAAGTTGCTTTCAATAGTTTTCATATTGATATTGTCTCTTAACTTCTTTTATTTAGTGTGATGTGATCAAATAGAGTATTATAAAAAACTTTAGTGGAAAACAATCTTTAAATAATAAGTTATATTTTTAATATGATTTTCCATTAACCAAAAATAGTTTTCTTTTGACTTTTTTTTTTTTTTTGAAGCTAGCAAACACAAGAAAATGCACACAAAAAAACCCATACCTTCACAAAAAGGATTTTTCTTTTGTTATTGAAACAAAATAGTGTAATTTAAAAATCTTATATGAGTTACAGTTAACTCAACTGGTAAAGTCTCTTTTCATCAAATAAGAAATCTAGGGTTTTAATGCTACTTACACCAAAAATCAATTAGTGTTTTAGTTTGATGATAAAAGCAATTATTATAGACGAACGTCATAGATTTAAATTCTATTATATCTATAAAAAAAATCTCATTAAATATATAAGACTTTTATCAACAATTAATAAAGTTAGGGACATAACAAAAATTATCTACTGTAAGGGCAGGTTTTGAATCCTAGACTTGAAAAGTAATTGGACTTGGGCCTAGGGAGCCCAACACAATGAATTTGTAGAGAGTGGGCTTATAGGTTGGGTTTCAATGGAAGGACCAACGCGCACAGTGGATTAGGGATAGTAGGAAAGTAAAGAAAATTAAGTTGTATGCGAAGAAAATCACTTCTCGGCAAAGTCCAAGGAGAGTAGTTCTTAAATATATCTCTTTAGACTTGGTTATAATTTCTGCTCTAGGTTGCTACAATGTCTTCTTCCACAATTTTTTCAAATCTCCTTCATACTGGGGGATCCCCACATTATATAGTCCCTTTCCACTGATCTTGACCATTCATTTGTCAATTATGCAGGCCACCACTTGAATGGTTGTCCCATCAAACGCTCTCCTCAGTCTTCTGTGAGTTGCAGCAACCAAGACAACACTGTTCAAGGGTTTTCTCCATATAAATGCAGTTAGAGGGTTTGGTGAGGTGCAATAAATGTGGTGGCAGCTACCATTTCTCCAATCACGTTAGGGTTTTTCCCTTCTTTGAAGCTTCCCCTCTACGGTGTGGTCCTCCTCTAATAGTGTGCCATCGGTGTGGCAATTGCTCGCCTTTCTAGCTTTGCCGTCCGAGAGTACGAGCTCCTCGGCACTGTATGGGCTCCTCGGCCCTAAGTATGTCACGTGGCACTATTACCTTATTGAATTTATACACCCCACAACTACAATATCACAACATTCTTAGTAGGGGTGGCAAAATTTGACACGACCCGCGAACCCGACACGACACAACACAAAATTAGCAGGTTATGGGTTGAGGTTTAACGGGTTCGTGTCATATTCGGGTTGACACGATTAACCCGTTTAATAAATGGGTTGGGTTAGTGTTAAACACATAGAACCCGTTTGACCCGTCTGACCCGCTTAATTAAATGATATTTTACCAATATACCCTTCAAACTCTAGGTATATAAACTTATTAGTTGTTGTGATTTATTTTCTTTGACATATTGTGATTGATTATTTGTGATATTGGGATATGCTTTAATTTTGAATGATTATTTGTGATGCAGTTACTCGTTAGTTTTGAATTTTATATTAAAAATATTTATTTGTTTATTTTTTCATTAATTTTTATTTTTTATTTTGATAAAATCTGATAAACAGGTCGACACGACTGACCCGTTTAATAAATGGGTCGTGTTGGGGTTGAGGAATCTTGACCCGTTTAATAAACATGTCGGGTTAGTGTTGACCTATGTAGTCGAATACTCATGACTTGACACGACACGAACCCAACACGCGAACACGAATTGCCACCCCTAATTCTTAGCTTACCCTACCACCTCAAATATGGGTCTACTACAATTTCTAATTTAATTTTTTTTTCTTTTTAATGATGTGGTTGTTTTTATTATTATTATTTTTTTATACATCAATAATAGTGGGAGTAGGGTGGGAGGATGTGGGGGGGGGGGGGGGCATGGCCCCCCTTGAATTTTCAAAAACCTCTCATCCCTTTTATACTTTTAGTATTAAAAAAAATTGTAACTTTAGATATAAATTTAAATAATGGTCTTCTAGTGGGTTCAGTTAGCTCAACTAGTAAAGTCTGAGATGGTTGAATAAGAGATTTGAATTTCAATCCCCACCTACACCAAACATCGATTGGTATCTTGGTCTGATGATAAAAAGTATTATTAGGAGCGGACGCCATAGGTTGAAACTCTCTAAAAATAAATAAATAATGGTCCTCTATATTTTTACTAAAATCATGTAATACATTTATTTAAGTGACTAATATGCATAAGCATAATCTTTATTTCTTCTAGTTGAAAAATTATTGAATACTCCGTGAGTAAAATAAATGCATACTCCTTTCTCTCACATGAATTGTGAGTCCCACCATGAATTTAATTAGTGTGACCCACAATTATGTGAGAGAGTAGAGTGTGCATTTATGGTACTCCGAGAGTATCCAATAATTACCCCCTTCAAGTTACTCTTATGCCATAAATAACTCATTAATTCAAAGTGTATTTAATGTATTTCGTAAAAATAAAAAAATTATATATTATTAATGCACTTTTTCCCCTCATTACTCTTATACCATTATAGGACATCTTATAAATATATAAGTAAATATTTTTAATACAAAATTTTTTTATTTTTTATTTTTAAAATTTTTATTTGGAAAATTAGAGGTATTGACATTATTTGTTTTCCTTTTTTGAAGAAACAATAAATGTTGATTTCAAGGGTTTTTTATATTTTAGAAAAATCTTAATTTCATAGTTGAGAGTTAAAAGTCTTTTCAATTTTTATTAATGTCATATATATGTACTTTGTTATATGTAAGAAAATAGTATATGTTAAATCATGTTAGAAACACATTTTGTGTGTGTGTGTAGGTTATTCTTTGTCCTAGAAGAAATTTTTTGGCTCCATCAGTAAGTGGGGTGATTTGAAAATTAGATGCTACCGTTAGAAATACCAAGAACTTCTAACTAGTTGAGCTACAAGATTCTTGGCAATAATGTGGCAAGTTAATTTTGGAAAATTATGAAATTATTGTGTCATTAACATGACTATCTAATTTCTATAAATGTCCAGCTTAGAGTCTAGTCAAATTTAAATACCTGCCAAAATTGTATCACACATTAAATCCATTCCAATTGAAGCATTCTGCCTTGCAAAACTGAAAGATTTAAATAGAGAATTAGTTGATCTTCTTAAATCAACAAAGCCATTGTAAGCTCTCCAATTGTAAATGTTTTCTTCCCATTAGAGTATTTTCCATAATGCAATTACTTATATCTACTTTCTACTTTACATTGAGTCTCTTTGTTTTCTTAAATGTGTCCAAGGCACAAACCAACATTACAAAGACCATCATAGTTGATCAGTCAGGCAAAGGAAATTTTATCCATGTGCAACAAGCCATTGATTCGATCCCACCAAATAATCAAGAATGGACAATTATTCATCTTAAACCCGGTGTTTACAAGTAAGATTAGTGTATTAGTATAAACTACATAACCCCATTTTTCATTTATAAGTTATCCAATCAATTTCAATCACTAATTTTCTTTTTCATTTCTTTTAATGTCTAGTGAAAAAGTTGAAATCTCTACAGATAAACCATACATTATTCTTCAAGGAGAGAATAGAATGACGACTGTGATCCAATGGGGTGATTTTGGGAGCTCGTTGGAAAGTTCTACTTTCAAGTTGTTAGCAGATAATTTTATGGCTCGTGAAATAACATTCAAGGTTAAGTAGCTCAAGAATTTTCATTATAAGATGTGTGTTTATTCATTTATTTGTTAAATGTTGGCAAAAATACAATTATACCTAGAAAAATTGAGGTTTTAAAAACATGTACATAGAATAATATAATGAAAAAAATGGCGCTAATATTAACGCATTTTTACACCAAAAAAAAAAATTATAAAATTTTATTTCCTTATTTTTCCTAACAGAATACATTCGACAATGTTACACCAACGGGTTTGTTGGGGAAAATTACATGGGCACCAGCAGCTTTTGTTCAAGGAGACAAAGTATCATTTTATAGTTGCAGCTTTATTAGCCTGCAAGATACACTGACTGATTGGCAAGGTCGTCACTATTTTGAGCAATGCTACTTTGAAGGTGCCATAGATTTCATCTGGGGTGGTGGCCAGTCAATTTATCAGGTTTGATATTTCTTTCACTAATACAAATGAGAATTTGGAGTCACTTATATATGCATAGTTTCAAAATTGTTATATGCATTACACTTTTTATAATAGGTATTACAAAATTACAAATACATGTCATCCTATGAAAAAACGTTTATGTTAGGGATGGCAATGGGGCGGGGCGGGGCCGAAGGATGGGATCTTCGCCCCCGCTCTGTATAGATTTTTCTTGCCCCATCCCCGCCCCGCCCCGCATGACGGGAAAAATTCCTTGCCCTACACCGTAAAACTTTATTTCTTGTTAATTTTCCCTATAATTATTACCATTTTTTTCAAATAAAATGACATGTTTCAATATTAAAAATATACTTAAAATTATAAATAAATTTATCCTATCAAATCAAACTAATTTTTAGCAAAAACTAAATAATATTATCTAAATGTTTTACAAGACAATGTCACAACAAAAATCTCATAGTATGACACAAAAATCTCATATTATGTTAATGATGAAAAGTAAGTTGAGAAAGACATATGAATCATGAATGAAAAGACAAAAAAAAAGAGTTAAAATTGGTACCTTATTTCCAACTTTGCTTGAAAGAAAAGAGAGGTAGAACCACGTTAGGTAGAATAAAATAAGCTAATGATATTTTTGTTTAAATAGTAGGATTTTAGAGTATGAAAAAATTACAACTTAATCCTTATTAATGCGGGGCGGGGCGGGGCGGGGATGGGTTTAGCCCCGTGGTGCGGGTCTAAAATCTCGCCCCATCCTCGCCCTATCACCTTTGCGGGGCAAGGAAAACCCGCACGGGGCGAAGCGGGGAGGGGCGGGTCAAGCGGGGCGGGAAAAAATTGCCATCCTTAGTTTATGTATAGCTTTTTAAAATTTCATTTTTTCTTGCATTTTCTCACATTTTAAAATTTGTTCAAGTTACAAGTATACTATAGCACATTTCCTACAAAATTTTTTTTTATCAAAACGATAAATAAACTGTTTCCAAACAGACACATAAGAATGTATTAAAGTGGAAGAACAAAGACGATCAAAACCCAATACAAATTATCTTCTAATTGTAATCTAATTTGATGCCAAGTGTTTATTTTAATTTTTATTTATTTATTTATTTCTTTTGTAAAAGGGAAAATATCATTAAGAACTAAACAACAGATACAAGAAAAGAAACAAAGCGATCAAAAAGAACCCCTGCACTATCCAGGCCTAACAAGAGAGCTACGTATGTCGGGGGTTCCAAAAAAATAACAAAGTCCTGTCCTAACAAAGCTCCTTTTCTAGCTAATGCATCGGCGCACTTATTTGCCTTCCTATAACAATGTTGCACTCGCACCATAGGAATACTCCTAAGACTATTTTTACAGTCTTCAACAATGGTAGAACAACCATTCGGATTTGCTGCATCTTTGTTCATGAAGTTGACCACTACTTGAGCATCCAATTCAATGATAACAACTTGCAATTTGAGTGCCACACATAATCTAATACCACACATAATCTGATACCACACATACTCTTAATTTTGATGTCAAGTAATACATTCATAATATTCCACCTGAAAACTAAGGTAACATAATAATTATACTCACTTACTTTGGTAAGACCTCCTTATCATAATTGTGCACTTTAAGAACATTGATAGCAAGTTACCTAAAATAGGTGGTGAATATAGACCAAAACCAAAAAACACCTAAAGACATATTAACCTAAGGATAGAGCATTGGTGAATATGGGAAACCAAAAACCAAAAACACCCAAAAATTTACCCACATCAACTTACCCATTTGGTCATTTCCCTCCCAAGATGGGGTTTTAGCTACAATTGCTCCCTATCTTTAGGAATCCACTATCCATTCCCTAAATATTTGTTTATTGTTTTGTGTCTAACTTTGATACAGTAAAGTAGGTGTTTTGAAAAGTGAGTGGAATAATAAAAAATAAATGAAGAAATAATATTTTTTTTAAAATAAAGTTTAGAATAAAGAATCCGAAGTGGGTAAAAAGAAAAAGTAGTTAGCTAAAATAGAAAAAGTAAATTATTACTCTATAATAGGGAGAATTTTCTAAGTAACATGCTCCCAATGCTCATGTACCCATTTCTAACCGAAAATGGGGACTTACCACAGTTGATCCCATCTTTAGACTTCAGGGAATGTTTGTTCATTTTTCAAACAATATTATTTTTTTTTTTTGGGTCTTGGTAACTGTGATAAAGAAAATTCAGTGTTTTGGAAAGTAAGAAAATTAATAAAAAATTAATGAAGAATAATATTTAAATTAAATATGATCTGAATAGGGAAGTTCTTTTTTAAGGAAAAAATAGGGAATTTAATGTAGTTGTCAACCTTAGTTTTTCATAGTATCATAATCAAATTAGAACGTTCGAAAAATTATTAATTACACCCGAAGTATCATAAATGTGTATTCCTTCTCTCACATAAATGGTGGGTCCCACCATGAATTTAATTAGTGAGACCCACCATTTATGTGAAAAGAGTGACTACGCGTTTATGGTACTTCAGGAGTATACAATAATTTTCCTATAACGTTCGTATTAACAATTTTTTTGCCATAATAATAATAATACTTATAAAATCTAAGTGAATATTGACAAAATTCTTTAATTTTTTTCTTTTTATGAATATTTTTCAATATTTCTGTCCTTACACACGAATAGCATACCCTTAAATCTGAGATTATTTGAAACACAAAAAATAACTAATATATATCACATAAAAGAAAATAAATTGAATGGAATTCTATTGATAATAGACTTCAATTTTTTTTTTTACAGAACTAATTTTATAGGCTCCATAAAAATTAATATAATCTTATTTTGACTAGGAAGGTCCTCAAAGTGAGGAATAAATTACCTTAACCTAAAATTTAGAAAATTATATAAAAATATAAACAAATTGACAAATAATAAAAATAGGACTCATTTTGTCATATTCATACATCATTTAGCTTGTAATAAATTTATATTATAACCCCCTTGACATTACCGCACGTATATATTTAAACATTGTATTTTGGGTGCAGAATTGCGTGATAAATGTAACAGAGTCACTTTTGGATAATGGCAATGCTTATATCACAGCTCAAGCTCGTGAGAGCGACAAAGAAACCAATGGTTTTGTGTTCAAATATTGTAAAGTAACAGGATCTGGCCCTGCATTTTTAGGGAGAGCATATGGAAACTATTCGAGAGTTGTGTTTTACAAATCAGTATTTCCTGATTTTATAGCCCCACAAGGTTGGGATGCATGGAACCATGAAGGAAAAGAGTAAGAAATCGTTTTCATTCTACATTCATCTTTTTGTTAATGATGTGGATACAAAATTACAAAATGAAATAGGAGTCCTAATACCATTTGGATATAAGACAATGATTTTGAACCTTGAAATCGTATCTCGAACAATATTTCGGTCCTTATGTTTTTTGTTATAGCCTGTTTGGATGTTTAAAAAAGGAGGGAGAGTAGAGTAGAGGGAGGGAGAGTAATTTAAATCCCTTATTTGGAAGTTTTTTAAGGAAGGAGGGGGAGGGATTTGGAGGGGTTTGGGGGGAGGGGGGGGTTTCAACTACCTCTAACCCCTCATTTTTAATTTCCCCAAATTGGAGAGATTTGGAGGGAGAGTAGAGTAGATAAATTATTGACCAAATGAATTCTCCAATTTACCCTTTTTAAATTAACAAAATTACAAACCAATCAATCATAGACCAATGTTGCAATTTATTTTTAAATATGGGTAAATTTGTCTATTTAATCATTTCCTCTCCTCTTCATCATAATTTTAAAAACATCCAAACAAGGGGAATGGCTAATTACTTCCTTCCCCCTTACTAATTTTAAAAACATCCAAACAAGGTGAAGGGTAATCATTTCACTCTACTCTCCTCCCCACTACTCTCCTCTCCTCTACTCTCCCCTCTCTCTAAACTTCCAAACAGGCCATTAGAGTTATAGTTAAATGCAGGGGCGGAGCTACATTGCTCCCAATTTTTTTTTTCTCCTACAACTATACTAGTAATAGGATATAGTCCTCCAAAAAAAATTAGAACCAGCCCCCCAATTATTTCTAAGATATATAGTTAGTCCAATGGATTTTTAGTTGGCCTCCTCAATTGTTCAAAACTGTATTATCTGTCCACTCCAATTATTCCTAAGATTTGTAGTTAGTCCAAAAAATAATGACTAATAGTTGATCTTCTCAATTGTCCAAAAAATTTATAATTAATCCAATGGATAATAACTCACTCTCTAGTGATAACCCATTTTCCAACATAATTTCAATTGTTTTTTCATCTTTAGGTACCTATAGAGTTTTGTTGTAGCTGCTTGTGCCAGCCCATTGCCCCATTTTCTTTCTTCTCAACACAAAAACTCCTATCTCAACCAAAATTATTAATCCATTTTTTTTCCTAGTGCAACATCATCTTCTTGAATCTTTAAAGAAGTGAATATGCAAGTGCATTTTCTTCTCTCTCTTTTATCAATCATCATTGTTAATTTACCAATAGTATTATTTTTGCTTCTTTCTTCGGCCACTATGTGTGTGTTGATATACATAAGGGTATTTAAGAATTTTTTGTTCACATTTTTGTATTGCTATCTTTATTCCATTAAAGATTGTTGGGCATAATTTTGATGTGAACTGTTCTTTTAATGGATTTTTTATTTTTATTTTTTTGTATTTGTCTATAATAAACTATATATTTTTTTGTATGTTCATTAATATTTAAGAATATAACAATATATCAAAGTTAATAATTTTGTATCCAATATGAAGTATGGTTAATATATCAATACTACAATTCGGCCGCCAAGTAAAATTTTCTGGCTACGCCCCTGGTTAAATGATTAAAATCATTATTTTCTAATAGCTCAAGATTTTGAGACAATTGATGGTGTATGAATTTTTTTTTTTTTTTTTTTGTGTGCAGGGAAATGATCACATATGCAGAGATAGGTTGCACTGGACCAGGGGCAGACATGTCAAAGCGTGTGAAATGGGAGAAGAACTTATCAGAGGAAGAAGTGCGACAGCTTGTCCGTGTACGTCTGTTCATAAACCAGGAAATGTGGATGCAAGAACAGCTTCATGCACTAACAATCTCAGGTCCCCCTATGTTAATGGAAAAATGATAAAACTACAAAAAGAAGTTCAAACTTTTGCTGCAAATCCATGCGTGGCGAGTTGTAAATAGTGTAGGTGTGGACCTAATACTTAACTTCCACCACTCACAACTTGTCACGCGGCGAATTGTGACAAAAATTGTGAATTTTTTAATGTTCCTAGTATCATACATTTTATTGCCATGTGCTTTTTACTCATTCTCAATCAAGTATCACATTATTTTATTTTTTATTTTTTTGTGTATTTTTAGTTTTTCAATTATGAGCTAGTTTATATGCATTCAATTAGATTTCTTGTTTGTATCTTTATAAGTTTCAACATTGATCCTACAAATCCAACATTGCCAAAGCTTATTCTATGAAGTTCTGTTTTTGTTTTTTTTGTTTCAAATAGGCAAAACCATGCTAACCATAAATATTTTCTTATATTAAGAAGTTAACATACAAAATTGACGTGAAATTATTCATTCTTAGGGGAAGAGTCTTCCCTTCTCTCACTAGAGTGTGGGCCTTGCCATGAGTCCCACAGAGGCACACTTATTCTTAGAGCAAGGAGGAGCCTTCCATAGGAGTAAATAATTTCTCGAGATTGATAGCTTGTTTGATAACGACTACCTTCCTCAAGTCATTAAAAGTGATAAAGTTGCTTCTTATTGGGATAAGATATATAAAATCATGATTCATGATTATAACATAAGGAAAAAAAAAACAAAGACAAAATTTAGGTATAGTACTTAGATGATGTTCCTAACTTTCTTTCTTAAAATTCAGTCATGTGGGTTGTTTCTCATGAGATGGAAATATATTTTTAATTAAATACAACCACATAGCTGAAAGATATCTAAGTACTATATTTAAGTTTTGCTCTAAAAAAAATGTGACCTATATGGCAAAATAACTAATATATATAATAGATTCTCAAAAAAAAAAAAACTAATATATATAACAAATCAAAAAAACTAATAAGGTATATATTAGGTTCCCTACTGTATAGAACTGATTATTTTATTTTCCTTTAACAAAACCAATTATATTATTTTAATGGTCACGTTAACATTTAGTGTGTCAGCACTATACTTCATTTGCCACATAGGACATTTTTGTTAAGTGAGTAACGACAGGGACCAAAATGGAACGTATTTTTCATTTAGGGACTAAAAACGGTAAAATAAAAATATAGAGACCAAAAATAGAAAAATGTCCAAAATATAGGGATCAAAAGTGCATTTACGCCTTTAATAAAAGGTAGTAGTTATTGCCACTAATATTCAAGCTCAGGGCAGTAGGGTCTGCAATTCTGACCAAAAACTACTAATTACAAGATGGCATGAAACCCCAAGTCAAGTGCAACCTAAAAGATGGTTGACTTTAATGGTTTGTTTGGATAGAGGGGGGAAGGAAGAAGAATAAAAGGGAGTAGAGTAGAGTTGGCTAAAAATAAGCTAATATTGTGCTAAATCTACTTTACTTTACTCCCCTCCCTCTCCCTCTCCCTCTCCCTCTCCCTCACCCTCAATCCAAACGGACCGTAAGTTTACTCATCCATGTCACGAGGCCGTGGATCTTCTTCATGGACCTGATTCCATTGGTTCAGAAAATCCACGCATCCAATGGAATCCCAACATAGGTTCCGAACCAATAGAATCAGGCCCATGATGAACTTCCTGATTCTATTGGTTTAGAACTGATCCTATTGGTTCCTCGTCATTACACTAATCAGTGTATGTGACTTGACCTTATTATCAGAATGTAAACCATATACTAAAATTTTGAAGTTTCTCACCAAACAGAAGGTAAAGGAACAAGCTGGTGGCCAGTGTCATATAGTATACGAACTGCTAATGTCTTCAATAATGGACATACCATTTACCATACGTAAACACCCAATCATTATTTGGTGTAAAATTTTCCCTTGTTTGGCAAAAAAATAAAAAAAATAAAAAATTGGAGGTGTGGGGAGGATTTTGGGTGGCCGAACATTAGACCTCTGATTTTATTTTGGAGGCTCTTCAGTCATTTAATGTCTAAAGATTGCTTTATCATTAACATTGACAATCAGAAAATTAATGCATATCATTTACTTTCATGTCATAGATGACTACAACTAAACCATAATGCTAATTACAACAATCACAAAGTAGATTCAATTGATAGCATGGGAACAATATACTAAAGTTTAAACCACAACAACCATACTCCTAATCCAAGACTCATGGAACACAAACTGCTCACAAGCTCTTCATTTCATCTAAAAATTCCTGAATTTCTTCCAAACTTGCATTAGAGAAGCCTGCAAAACAGAAGTATTTCTTAAAACACGGAAATTTGAATCCCAGAAGGAAATTATACTTGCAAGGTACTAAAAATCATTAACTTGCTATAGATGATACCCTTGCTATCAATCTTAGACAAATCTCTGTTGGGATTGTAAATCCTCCCCGTTTTAGTATATTCAGTCTCTTCCTTCCCTCTGGTCTTTAACTTTACCATTCGGGTACGGAGTTCTGATGCAGTTCTCTCCATCTCTGTGGAATCATAACCATAAGAAGATTCGTCTTTTAGAACTTCAGCAAATGGTGTTAACCAAGACTGAACAATTAATTACCAAAGATTTGCAACGTATATGTATAAAATTTTTATTCGGTAGCCACCAAAATGTAACAGCAAGAAAATATAGCATATTTACAAGATCGAAAAGCTCCATACTGCAAAACCAATACAGGATACAGAAAAGGTGGTGTTTTTTTGAACCTTAGCTCTATCCCAACCAGAACCAACCCTTTATATCCTGAGCCAAGGCTGAAGGGAAAAATAAAAAGGGACACGCACAAAAGTACAGTACTCTAAAGTGTGGTAGCAACAAGCATCATTACTAAAAACTATAAATGGATTGATAGACTACAGCACATATTTCTGCCCTTAACTGAAGTTCATGGGGACTTGACTAACATTGTCTGAATATTTTTTTCCTTAAAAAGGGCAGAGGGTCAGGGGGTTAGCAGCAACAGCAAACTCTTAGGACTCCAGCACATGACGTCTTAACCACCAGTATGGTTGGTAATGGTAACTAGAACTTCATTATAAGCTTTCAACCGCCTCTTACCATGATGTCATGGAAAAAAAAAAAAAAAAAACCTAATGTAATAGAAAAAAACATTCCCCTGACTCTGGATAATAGTGTGAGCAATAAAACATATCAGGAAGTTGCAAAATGCATATAACAGAAAGCTTCTTAGAATATGAATGGCTGGAAGATCCCCCTAACAATCAATGTGGCAATTGGTTGATTATCAAGCCTCTTATATTTGTACAGACTAGACTTCAAAAGAAGTGTGAATGTGAAGATGATATTGCAGAGACTAAGGTCATTCTCATTGAACAACTAAACTCTAGGTTCGTCAATGTAAATTACTAAGAAAAAAAATTCATTAATGTTTCATTAACAAATAACCAACTGTAACTTGTAAGAAGAACTTCATAAAACTAGAGCTGTTTTTATGTGCATGCCTAAAATTAACTTGGAATTCACAGTCATCTCAAATCAAAGAAGGCATATTTGGAAGGCTTATCTAATTACCCTGGAACAGGTCATGCATAGGGTTCTGCTCATATAATTGCAATGCCTCATTGACAACCCCAACACAATGATTACTGGAAGTAGACTGCCTTTTAAAAGCTTGGAGCTCACGGTTCAGCACAGCAGACTCCTTCCCAACCTGTACATAATATATTCATCAATAAGGAAATACAACCAGGGACAAAAAGAAAGAAAAGCAAACACAATTGCATGCAACATGCAGGAATGTTGTTACCGTAGAGAGCTTGTTCCTCAAGGTCTCCAACTGTGCATCCAGATCTGGATCGCAGAGTGCCTCTTGATCCAGCAAATCATCGCCACTTGATTCATCCTAAGAAGACATTTATTTATGTTTCTATGAGAAGACTTCATTCAATAATAGATTTAAACAAAAATTTATAGTACAGAAAAACAATAATTTCTTCATCATCAAGGGCACACAAAGATATGATAGCAGAAAAGGATATAAATACTTACAAGCATGGTTTACTGAAGACAGTTACTGACAAGTGACAACACACCATATCTACAAGTACAACAACAAATTTCTTGATACAAAATGTATCGTGTGAATTGTTTTCTTTGGTGGACATCATTCTTCTTTATTTGCTCTACATATTCAAGTGAAAATTTTGATGGTAAAAAAACCTAAAATGCATAACTAAACTAAATGGATTCTGCCATGAATATGGAAAATAATATGAGGTGCAGCTGAAGAATATATTTTGCAGAGATGCAACAAGGAAAGAAAGTGTTTGGACCTCCATGTCTTTAAGTAAGTGTACCAAATAGTGGGTGGTTGCACAATTCTGTTGGAATATGAAGCAGAAAAGTGCAACTCTATGCTAAAGAAAACTATAAACTCACAAGATGACCAAGAACTTTTCTTTTTTATTGATAGGATATATATGTAACCATTGGGTCTTAAACCCAAAACCTCACCCTCTATCAGATTATTGTGGACAAGGAGATGTCATTTGAGCTAGATCGCATTGGCCATGGTGACCAAGAACTCATGCTCATTATCTGCAGAATTCGAAGTACATTATACCTCCCAACAGCTCTAACTAGCAACCAATCGGCAACACAAACTTGAGATGAACCAAGTGTGCTATGAAAATGCATAAAAACTATCTCTTAATATTAACAAGTTGAGCATCAGCAATATTTTTTACAATCAAGTGGGAAAGAATATAGAAGTGGAATGCAAAGGAGAGACAATGCCGATGTAATATGATGTTGGAGGGACTGAAAGCGAACTGTGAACCCAAAATTACAGGGACTGAAACACAAAAAGACTAATAAGATATATAACTAACCTAAGAAAGGTTGATTCTAGCACAAATGTGACGAAATCAATAATATACAAAGAGTAATTGGTAAATGGGAGAGCTAGTTGACACAGAATGACTAATTAGATGTATAAAGTAATAACTAAGATGTGGTTAAGCATGAGAAATACAAAAGACTTGCAATGCAACTAATTGTTTCTTAAGAACAATATGTATGAGCATTATTCTATAGAATGCAGATCACCGCAGAACGTGTATGCTATCCTTGTCTATAGAATAATGGGGGTAGGCTAATATACAGATAGCTTTCATAATTTGCTTGAACAGAATGTAATTAGAAGGCGTTACTGTCATAATCAAAACAGGATGTGGTACCCTGCAACTGCAAGTAGTACTAGCCAATATCTCACTGCGAGAGAAGTTACATCAGTATATTTATGTTACAAAATGCAATAATTCAACCCCACAACCAGTCAATATTGTTAGATTAAATGATTAAATTCACTATCTCCTATCTTAAGCTATACGGAGAATCATTAATTTGACATTGTATCAGAGCAAAATGTTGAATTTGCACGTATTTGACAAATATGTCACAAAAACAACAACAATAACAGCTTGCAGCAATTAAAAAATACAAAAGGGTAAGAAAGTAATAACCAATTCCGGTGAATCAACAGAGAGAACATACAGTTTTGGGTAAAGAAAAGCCCGGAGGAACACCAAAACAGTGGCGAAGACAGTACTTCTCCCACATAGCAAGCCGCTTATCCAAAACCGACTGAACTATTTTGCGTACCCTAGCAACACCCTACACAAAAACAAAATAAAAAAACACCCAAACAACCAAATCAACAAACACTTTCCACGCAACATAAAAGTAACAAATTTGGCTTCATTAGCAGTTCCTATTATACATAAAATCTACCCATTTTTGTTCAATTGTTGTTGTTGTTGGTAGGTGTGAATTAGGAAAACAAGATTGAAAAAGGAAAATTACCTGGGTTAGATCTTGGGATCTATCGTTGTTGGTGTCGGTGTTCAACAAAGTTGAAGCTTGTCTGATACAGATATGAATTAATTTGTTAGCGATTACTAGAGAGAGAGAGAGAGAGAGAGAGAGAGAGAGAGTTGTTGTTGTTCTTACTTTTGAAAGAAGAGGAAAGCGTCGTCGACCAAGTCGTCAACGGTGTTTAGGGTTTCGTTGATGAAGAGTTGAGGGTTTACATTCAGGGATTCGAATACTGCCTCGCTTTCTTCACTGCCTCCTCCTCCTCCATCCATTTCTCGAAGAAGCTGTTCAGTTCAAATCTCACAATGGTCAATTTTCCCGCCAAAAAGACTATAGACTAAAGACTATGGGTTTACACAGCAGCAGGAGCAGAGGACTGAGAGAAAATGACAGTTGTTTTTCAATTTTGAAAATGGGGATTAAGAAGTTAGGACTAGTAGGACTGCTTTTTTTTTCCTCTTTTTTTTTCTCTCTCTCTCTCTCTCTCGATACAAAGGTTTGGGTTAATGCGGTCGTCAAATGGGTAGGTTTAGAGTCGGTTTAGATTTTGCTTATTTTGTTAAAATTGAAATTTTTTTGTTGAAAGTACTTAAGTAAATGTTTGTTAAAATAGTACAGGAGGACCAATAAATACCAAATATAAGCTAAATAGTAAAATAAGTTGGTAAAAAATAAGCTAACTAAACAGACACTTAGAGTGGGCATAATTGGGTAATAAAACTTATTTATTCATTTATTGCCCATTTAATTAATTACTTTTAACCAAATTCAACTCAACCTAATTATTATGGGTAAACTTCAACCCACCAAATTACCCAATAATCAAAATTACCAAAATGCCACTAATACTTGAAAATGTCTAAAGTATTTCTAAAATCCTTAAAATTACTAAAATACTCTTAAATCTAAATAATAATAAAAACCAATTATGCTAAAAAACTACTAAAAATGACCAAAATACTTCCGAAATTTAAAAAATGACTAAAATACCTCTAAAACCTAAAAATGTCCGAAATACTCTCGAAACCTAAAAATGACCAAAATATTCCTAAAACATAAAAAATAATCGAAATACTCCCGAAACCTAAAAAATAACCAAAATACCTCTGAAACCTAAAAAATAACCCTAATTCCAACATGAAACGATTAGCCATGTTTAAGGAGAGAGAGTTGAGAGGTTGAGAGAGGAGTTAGGGCTGGGTTGAATTTGGGTTTATTATTATTGGGGTTAAATGGGTCTAAAGGGGTTTGTAGTTAAAACTCAATTATTACTAGGTCTAATTGGGTTAATGCCTATATAACCCAAATAATAATTGGGTGAGTTTGTGTTCAATTCTAGTGGGTGGGTTTAGATGGGCAAATGGGTTTGGGCTTATTTTGCCACTTCTATGCTATTGCTAAACACATCTAAGACAATTGAAAATTAACCAAATTAGTCCTTAAACACAAATAGCCCTATGTTTAAAACAAAATTATACTGTATTTTTCAATTTCCAAGACTAAAACTTTATATCATTTATTTTTTTTCCAATACCAATAACTGCTATAAATCAGCCAAAACTAATTTTGCCCTATACCTAAAATAAATTTCTACCAACTACCACCTTTCAGTGAAGAGAACCTTACATAGTGCTCTAAATCTGCTAATATGGTCAGCCAAAAGAAACTAGAACGTGTTAGAATTACCCACAAAAATAAGTTATCTCTTTTTCAAGTAATTAATATTGCTTTAGGGTGCGTTTGTTTCGACAGTAAAGCAATTCTGGAAAATGTTTTCAAGAAAGAAAAATATTTTCGGGAAAGGAAAATATTTTTAGATGTTTGGTGGCATTTTAAAAAATACTTTGGAAAATATTTTCAAGTGTTTGGTAACATTCTGAAAATGCAAATTTTTTACTGATTTCTAACATTTTCTTAGCTTCCAAACAAATTTTATATCAACAAAATCTACAACACCCACATAGCAGCCACAGAAAAATCCACCTCCACCCACACACCAGCACCACACAACACAAAAACCACCAAAACACCACCACCCACACCACCGCAACAACAACAAAATCAGAGATCAATGTTCGGATTGATTGAGAGATTGAGGGAGAGAGATCGGTAACGGCGGCCAGATTGGTAACGACGGAGGTGGGTTTGGGCTTGGGACAGTGGTCTCGCGGCTCGATCTCGCCGACGCGAGCTCGTCGGCGTGGTAGCGATCTCGCGGCTCGATCTCGCCGGCGCGAGCTCGTCTGGGCTTGGGGCTCGGTCTGGGCTTGGGGCTCGATCTCGCCGGCGCGGGCTCGTCTGGGCTTGGGGCTCGGTCTCGCCAGCACGAGCTCGTCGGCACTTCTCTCTCTTTCTCCTCTCTTCGTTCTCTGTCTCCCTCTCTTCGTGCTCTCTCTCTGTTTTCCGTGAAAAATGTGATTTGAAGGTAAAATAGGAACGGTAAACCAATTCCATCGTATAAGGGGTGTTTTACGGTCAAACTGGAAAATAATTTCAGTTGACCAAATTTTTTGTGCTCACCAAACACACGCAAACGGGGAAAATAATTTCTGAAATTGGTTTACCGTTAAACCAAACGCAGCCTTAATCACTAGAAATTTTAGTTATATTGTAATATCAAGAATTAATTTGTGCCTATCAAA
The DNA here is from genome assembly GCF_040712315.1 of Castanea sativa. Lineage (NCBI taxonomy): Eukaryota > Viridiplantae > Streptophyta > Magnoliopsida > Fagales > Fagaceae > Castanea > Castanea sativa. Next base: position 32,428,981 of record NC_134016.1, on the reverse strand, counting down.
AAAAAAAAAAAAAAATCTATACCTCTCCTTCAAAACTTTCACATAAGCCCTCTTTCTCTTTGCTTAGTCCCTTTTTTTATATATATATTTTTATTATTATGACTGATGTTGCATCTCTTTGCTCAAACTAAAATTAGGTTAACATTTCTTTTGGTTTAAAGAGCACCCATTGGCATTGGAAAAAGTAAGAAATGATGTAAAGCTGTAGTCTTGAAAATGAAAAACTAAACTTTACATTTGTTTTAAGTGCGTTTGACGTGGGTTAATTTTGCCAGCTTATTTTACTATTCAGTTTATTTTTGCTACTATTCATGGGTCTCACTACACTTTTTAGTACTATTCGTAGGTCTCACTATACTATTTTAACTAACTTTTACCTTTATCTGCAGTACTTTCAGCAAAAAAAATTCAGTTTTAGCAAAATAAGCGAACCTAAACAGACCCTAAGTAGAGTACACAAGCGGCATGTAGTGCCATTTGTGTGTAAGGACCAATTAATTATGGAATGGAAATGGGTATTGCATATTATCATGTGAATTGTTTTCCTTGGTGGACATCATTCCTCTTTATTTGCTCTACATATTCAAGAGAAAAATTTGATGATAAAAAAAATCTAAAATCCATAACTACCTGAGTGGATTCTGCGATGAATATGGAAAATAATATGAGGTGCAGCTGAAGAATATATTTTGCAGAGATGCAACAAGGAAAGGAAGTGTTTGGACCTCCATGTCTTATGTAAGTGTACCAAATTGTGGGTGGTTGCAAAATCCTGTTGGACTATAAGGCAGGAAAGGGCAACTCTATGCTAAAGAAAATTATAAACTTACAAGGTGACCAAGAACTTTTTCTTTTTTATTGATAGGTAATATATGTAATTATGTACACATTGGGTCTTATACCCAAAACCTCACCCTCCATCTGATTATTGTGGAAGAGGAAGTGTCATTTGATTTGAGCTAGATCTTATTTGCCATGGTGACCAATAACTCATGTTCATTATCCGCAGAATTCGAAGTACATTATACCTCCCAACGGCAAGATACAACCAATTGGCAACACAAACTTGAGATGAACCAAGTGTGCTACGAAAATGCATAAAAACTATCTCTTAATATTAACAAGATGTGAGCATCAGCAATATTTTCTTACAATCAAGTCGGAAAGAATATAGAAGTGGAATGCAAAGGAGAGACAATGCCAATGTAATATGATGTTGGAGGGACTGAAAGCGAACCATGAACCCAATATTACAGGGACTGAAACACAAAAAGACTAATAAGTTATATAACTAAGCTATGAAAGGTTGATTCTAGCACAAATGTGACGAAATCAATAATATACAAAGAGTAATTGGAAAATGGGAGAACTAGTTGACACAGAATGACTGATTAGATGTAAAGTAATAACCAAGATGTGGTTAAGCGTGAGAAATACAAAAGACTAGCAACGCAACTAATTGTTTCTTAAGAACAATATTACCCAGAGAATGCAGATCACCATGGAATATGTATGTGTATGCTATCCTTGTCTACAGAATAATGCTGGTAGGCTATAAAATATAGATAGCTTTCATAGTTTGCTTGAATGGAATGTGATTAGAAGGCGTTACTGTCATAATCAGAACAGGATGTGGTACCCTTCAATATATAAATAAATTTTCCCTTACAACAACAACCTAGCTCTAGTCCCAAAATTTTGCCCTTCATAGTAAAAAAAAGAAGGAATGGAAGTAGTACTAGCCAATATCTCACTGCTAGCAAATTACATCAGCATATTTATGTTACAGTCACAAAATGCAATAATTCAACCCCAAAATCAGTCAATATTGTTAGATTAAATTATTAAATTCACTATCTCCAAAATCAGTTAATATTATGAGCGGTGAAATTGTGAACCCACCACTTTTACCCACCATTCACAACTTGTCACATGGGCAAGTTGTAGTCCTAGCATTTTCCTAATAAGATTTTACAGATTACCTTTCGTCCTTTTCTTTTATATTTTAAGCTTGTCAACTTGCATTTTTTTTTAATTAACTTACAATTTGATTTAATTAATTACTTTTTTTTACAAACACTTGCTTATAAAGAGCACTATAGCGTAATTAACGCATTCTCATACAACATATTATAACTATCTAAAAAAAAAGGACCATAACATGTCAATTGGTTAGGTTTAAAAAGTGGAGGTTAGAATATATTTTGTTATCTCTCATGTGTATTTTGATGGAAAATTCTTTTATTTGATTGAGTAAAACAAATTAGAAGATATAAAATGGTGTTTGTATAAATTTAATGTGATGCCCCAATTTGATTGATTGTGTGATGTGTGTGGGTGTGTGATAAGTTCCACATCGGGTATTTATTGAGCAGATTTGGGCTTTATTAACAACTACAAAGAGTTTCAATTGTGACTAGTCCTTTTGAGGTATAGCGCAGATATGACTAGTGTTTTTCCTTGGGTCTCCACATTTGGTATCAAAGCCGGCCTGGTAACCCTATATGGGCTCAGAGACACTACCCCACAAAGTAGGCCCTAACGAGAATGTTAGGGATTTAAGTAAGGTAGATTGTGATGCCCCAATTTGATTGATTGTGTGATGTGTGTGGGTGTGTGATGAGTCCCACATCAGGTATTTACTAGGTAGATCTAGGCTTTATTAACAACTACAAAGAACTTCAATTGTGACTACTCATTTTGAGGTATAGCGCAGATGTGGCTAGTGCTTTTCCTTAGGTCGTCACATATGGTATCAGAGCTGGCCCGGTAACCTGTGTGAGCTCAGAGACACTACCCCACAAAGTGGGCCCTAACTAGGACGTTAGAGATTTAAGTGGGGGAGATTATGATACCCCAATTTGATTAATTGTGTGATGTGTGCAGGTGTGTGATGAGTCCCACGTCGGGTATTTACTGGGTAGATCTGGGCTTTATTAACAACTATAAAGAGCTTCAATTGTGACTAGTCCTTTTGAGGTATAGCACAGGTATGGCTAGCGTTTTTCCTTAGGTCATCACATTTACTTCCATACCCTATTACATGGTGGATGGATGAATTCCCATCCAAGTCTCTCTCTCCATCCCCTTTTTTCTCCCCAATGAAGGGAGTAGCGCTTCTAAGGATCCACCTAACCTAAAAGACTAGTCTCGAGCTAGCTCGTGACCTATCAATGCTTGCGATGGTCAAATGTGAGTGCCCCCCTCTAAAATTTGACAATGACAGGACAAGTGGAGAGTTTTCCCACCAAAATCCAATTCGATTCGATCCAACCGAAGAATGAAGCAAATTCTAGCGAGATCTCCAATAGATTTGGCAAGATCTCACCAAATCTAGTGAGATCTCCACCAAATATGGTGAGATCCCATTGGATCTTCTATGTTTTTCGCCTCTCCCCACTGTTATTCCATCGGATCTTCGTTGTTTTTTCCTTTCTAGTGTCAATCAATTCGCTACTCCTTTCCAATTAACGTTGTATTGAGCTTTCCACCACCTGATTAAATTGGGTTAGGAGTGGGTTAAGCACAAACCTAACTCATGGACACCTAGTGAGGAGACAATGAAACACCCCAAAATGGTGGGCAAACACTTGAGCCCCACCAAAAGCCTCATATTCTCTCCTTTCCATTTTCCATCCCCCACAAACCACTCCTTGATATTCTCATTATTTAGGCTTCCACTTTAACAAAATTTGTATTTATATGAAAGTATTAGTTTACTGAATTAGCCAATAGAGAAAATGCATAGATTAATTATCTATAGTTGTATATTATTTATATTAAAAAAATTATATGATTTTTTTTATAAATTCTATATAAGAAAATATTTTTATATGGAATAATAATAATAATAACTAGTCGCTAATCCCATGCAATGCATGGGAAATCATACTTTTACTTTGAATTTATTAAATTTTATTAGAATGAAAAAAGTATATTTACTAAACTATCTACTTGATTATCAATTATTTTGATTATAAATTATTAAGCAACAAAATTTGAGTAAAAGATCAACATCAATGCCTAGGAATTCAGTTTATTTTTTTAATAGGTTATACCTAGGAATCATAGCCCTCATCGATCTCAAGAAAAAAATAACAACATGAAACAAAACAAAAAAACAAAGAACCAAATTATAGAAATTTACAGATATATTCACCAAATGTTCATTTTGTAATCTATGACTATTAAAATAGGGAAAACCCTTGTTACTCCCTACATGAATAGATCAAAACATATAAAAGAAAATAATTGAAGTAATTTCAAGTTTCTCTAAGACATTTTGTCAAACACCTTTAATGGTAATGATGAGGCTAAACTCTCTTCATGTCTAAAAGGTTCTAGAAGTCCCAGTTATTAGGGCTCGTTTTGTAAGAGAATTCTAATAACGTTATTGTTATTTTGTGGAAATATGTGTAGATAAAAAAATGTGTGAAAATACGTGCAATATTGTTTAAATACTAAAAACTATTATTTAAACAACAATAACAAACACGCCCTATATGTTATGTGAGGGCAAATATAAAATTCAAACGACAAATTGTAGACATGAAGTTGTAAACTAAATAACTGAATTCTTTTGATTGGAGTACTTAGACTGTGAATATATTTAAATATTTATTAACTAGAGTTCATATAATTTGTTTAAAATACTTAAAAATATATGTGCATATATTTTAACTAATATACTTGTCTATTAGTACTTAGTGTGTAACCCCGTGCATATGCACAGATACATTTAAAAATAATCACAATTACATATATATATATATATATATATATATATATATATAATTTAGAATCTAATTAAATCTAGACTCTTCTGTTTTTGCATTCAAAAATTTACTTGCCACAAAAATTAAAAAATTAGATGGAACACATGCGCAAAATTGAACTCCAATCAAAATTCAATTTAGAATCTAACTGAATTTAGACTCTTTAATTTTTGCACCTAATAATTCACTTGACACACAAATTTAAAAATTAGATGAGACACGTGGCGCAAAATTAGACTCCAGTTTAGAATTTAATTGAATTTTCTCTTAGGTTTGGCTATATATATATATGACTAATAAACTTGAATTGTTTTTATTTATGCAAAAAAATACTCATAAATATAAAATCATTCAAAAATTATTTTTTATGATTTACTTATATTGGATTCTTCGTTTTTTTACACTAAATTAACTCATTTAAAAAAAAATTAAAAAACTTAGATTAGATGGGACACATGGTGCAAAATTAGACTCCAGTTTAGAATTTAATTGGATTTTCTCATAGTTTTGGCTATGAATATATATATACACACACACACATATATATAACTTATAAACTTGAATCGTTTTTAGTTATACAAAAAATGCTCATAAATATAAAATCATTAAAATATTAAATTTTTTATGATTTACTTATATTAAATTTCTCGTTTTTTACACTAAATTAACTCATTTGGCACAAAAATTAAAAAACTTAGATTAGATGGGACACATGACACAAAATTAAACTCTAATTGAAATCCAATTTTTACATTAAATTAACTCACTTGGCACAAAAATTTAAAAACTTAGATTAAATGGGACACATGGCATAAAATTAGACTCTAATTAAAGTTCAATTTGAAATTTATTTGGATTTTCTCTCAGTTTTACCTATTATTATATATATAGATTTTAATAATAATAATAATAATCGTGGTGATATAAAAAAAGGACTTGGATGATAACAATAAAAAACTAATAATAATAATAATAAAAATAAACCCATTATTTTTATTAACAAATGAAAGCATCTATAATTGAAATTTAAAATTTCAAAAAGTTGTTTCAAATTTCAAAACAATACAGTAAATTCACATGAGATGTCAGGTGGCTCATAAACCAAGAGCCCACAACTACCACAAAATATAAAAGAAAAATAAAGGATGGTAGTATGACTCAAAACATGAGAAGAAGGAGATGAAATAGAAAGGTAGGGCAAACTAAGAAAACTTGAGTAGTATATGGAGATGACCGGCGACGTGAGATGACAACAGGAAAAAAGTGATAACAACGGCAATGACGTGAGTTCTGCCACTAAATTCTTTTTTTTTTTTCTTTTTCACTTTCGAAAATTTTTGTCATGTACAACACGCTATCGACCTCCTTAGCTGTGGCTGGTGAGTAAGGAGCTAACAAAGCTGATGTGGCATTCTCTTGAGAGATTAATAAAGGTTCAAAACTTTCAGTTGTATAGTATTTATAATAGATCTGTTTTGACCATCGCACACTCTTGGTGCAATAGTCACTCTACAGGTATAAATGCTTGTAGAGTGTGAGGGGTAAGGGTCAGGGTTCAATTTTTCCAAGAAGGAACTTCACACACATATACACTTAGATTAGGCTAGAGTAGATATTCTATCTTGTATCCAAAAAAAAAAAAAAAGATCTGTTCTGAGGAAGAAGATGTCTGTTGGTTTGTGGGTATAGTGGGTTTTGATTGAGGAATCTGTGGGTATGGTGTCTTTAGATGCTAGTGTGATCATTGGGGGAGCTGGTAGAGGAGGAGCATAGATGAACGTTGGGTTGGGGGAGCTCGTAGAGGGAGAGAAGGCAGGGCGTGCATTTTGGAGAAAGAGAAGGCAAAGCACTGGGTTCGGGTTTTAGAAAAGTTTTATTATGTTTTTTTTTTTAAAAGAATATTGTGCTAATGTGAAAAATTGTGAGAGTTTCAGAGGTTTCGGTTTTATATTATGTTTTTTTTTTTTAATATTGTGCTAATGTGGAAAATTGTGGGAGTTTCAGAGGTTTCGGTTTTATAATAATAATAATAATAATAATAAATTTAGAATATGACATTTTCCCTCATATTTGGTTCCATACATGTAATATATATATATATATATATACACACACACGTATGGAACCAACATTGTAATAGTTATTTTTTTAATGGAATTGTAATATTTATTTTATGTAATTAAAAACATTATTAACAGAATATAATACATTTATTTTGTTATATTAATTACTTATTTAAGTACGATGGAATTTCGATGTCATTTCTAATATTTATTGTGAAACAATTAATTTAAAATATGATATTTTCTTTCTCAAGCGTAGTTTTTTTTGCAACAATTGAAATAAAGTTAACAAAAGGAAAAAAAAAATTTAATAACACACAATCAAGAATGTAAAATAATAATAATAATAATAAAATTGAAGGATATTTGCATTTTTATTTTATCAAAACGATATTTGCATTATTGTAGTCATGAAAAATGCCTATCTATATGACTATATCAATCACAATACATGCAATTTTCAAAGTTATAAACACATATAGTATGATCAGATCATTACACTCTTATTGTCTTCAATTTTTCTATAAAATATAACACTAAATACTACAATTTTTATAAGGATAATTATTGAATTTTTTTTTAATACAACACTAATTGGATGGCTTTGAATCCTAAATGTTTTCATTGAAAATACCAAGAGATGCCAACCAATTAAGTTACAAGGATTTTCGCAAAAAGTTATTGAAATATTGGAAGAAACTAATAACATGTAGATTAAAATAAATTCTTTTGTTCTGTCGTCTGTGCTTTTGCCTCTTTTGCTAGTTCCACTAGTTTTTGCACAAGACCCTACTTTTCTTATGCAACTATTCTCATATTAAGTTGATTTTCCACAACTTTCCTCAAAACTAGCTACTTGGCTTGTGGTTTTCATACTTGTGCATATCAAAGAAGGGAAATGGAACTTGATGAATTTGTCTAAAATCTTATTCTAGGAAAAACTTACACACAATTCGAAGAGCTTTGCTTTAATTTCAAGATTGATCTCGATGACATTACTATTGAGCAATCGATTATTCGGAAGGAAAAGCATTTGGATGAAGAATCTGATAGTGATGAAGAAGTTATCTATAAAATTAAAGTCCCTGCTAATAGATATTATTTGCTTTGCTTTGAAGTGATTGCTCAAGTGCTTAAAGGGATTGCTCAAGTGCTTAAGATCCTCAATGGGCAGGAGGAGATACCAACATATAAAGTAGCTATCATCAATCAATACTTAAAAGTCATGTAAAGCCAGAGGTTATTATTTTAAAAATTCACTAGTATATTGTGGAGAAAAATTGCCCCTTGCCCTTTGTGCTCGATAGTCTTCTTTTCTCGCTAGTCTCTCTGCTTTTTGTGCCCTTTCTTCTGACTGTTTGCCACTGCACTATCCTCTTTTGAAAAATTTCTTACTACTTGTGCCAGTGTAGCCTCTTGCTCCAGTGCATATAGAACTCACTATTGCTTGCAAACATGTTGCTACTTGTCAATGTTGTGCCGCTTTCTTCTCAAATTTGTGCTTCTTTGATTGAACTCTTTTCAGTCTGTTTTAAGCTTTCTGAAATTGCTTGAATTGGGGGTGGTGCTAATGGAAATATGCATGTACTCAGCGGAAAAAAAACAGCTCTACTTCATTCATAAAAGTTAACATGTACTATATAAGTTTCAGAATTTGAGAACAAGAGAGTGTATCTTGGAGCGGTGAATTTCAAAATTGAAGATCAAAATCACTTGGGACCACTTTCAATCTTCACTCCAATTCCACTAACGCCCAAGATGTGTGGTCTCTTAATCAATTCCAAAGGGAGAAAATGTCAATGTCTAACACTAACATGCACCACTTTGCAATAGTGTTCTTACAAAATTCTATACAGAAAATTCTGTATGTTTCTCCCTTTGTGTCTAACCGATTATCTAATTGGGCTAGCCTTTTGGGCCTTTTCAATTGAGCTTAAGTGTGTGCCTTGGAGTGGGACCAAAAGGGACTAATAAGACACTAGCTCCAATGGGCCTTGGGCTTTTTTTGTCAACTCTTGACAAGTCCAAGTTACCATTAACTATATTTAATACTACTATATAAATATAGTTGCACTCTAGGCCTTATTTATAAATTATATCCCAAGACTTTATTGTACATGCAACCCCTTCATAAAATATTCGTAGTGATACAAAGTCATGAAAGAAGACTGTCATTTTGTAGATTACTACATCTTAATTCCTTGAGTACCCGGTTTAATCCTTTAAAGTTATTCATTATATATTTATGAAATCCAATTCTATAAATATATATACTTTAGTAACTCCTTACTAAAGTGGTTAGGCCTAACTCTCTGAATAACAATCCCATTATACTTATCTCAATGGAATATTTTGTATCTCCGTTAAGAGACTATGAATTTCATCTTAAGAATATATGTTCCATTAACACTAAATGTGATTGCCCAACATATTGAGGTTTTGACCGTTACTCTAGATCTTCTGATATATCAAAGCAACCTATACCTCATGATCAAGTCCATTATTCTCTCAAGATTAAGAGTTTATGCAAATATGAGTTGTGAGTTTATTATTTATTTGACAGTCGTTGGAAGAATAATAAATCTCACACGGTCCAGTTCAATATATTTTAACTATTAAAACATATCAACATACCAACTAATAATCTCCATTTCTATGATCAAGACAAATCATCTTAGTTGATATGTTATAGTCTTCGCAGATGAAATGCCTAATTTTCATCACCGACTACGAACTACATTTTGAGTTTACAAGGAACTTGTGATTTACATCTTCTGTGACTAAATCACATAAATCACATACAATGCATTTCATGGACTATATGATAATGTCTCAATATTCATGTTACCATTATTTTTAAATAATAATAAAACAACTTTATTAATCACAACATTAAGTCATACATAATGTCATAAATAATAACATACATAGCATCATACAATAGGTTTTAAGGACATTAATCCTAACAATCTCCCACTTGCCCTAAAGATTATTGTGCATTAATCTAACTCCCATCTCCTCCAAATGTGACTCGAAAGTCCTTTGGGGCAAGGCTTTGGTAAAGGGATCCGCTAGATTCTTTACACCATCAATCTTTGCTACAATCACATCTCCACAAGCAACAATATCTCGAATGATGTGATATTTTCTCTCTATGTGCTTTCCTTTCTTGTGATTCCTTGGATCCTTGGATTATGCAACCGCTCCACTATTGTCGTAGAACAATGTAATGGGAACTTGCTCAATTCTCACAACACCAAAATCAGAAAGGAATTTCTTGAGCCAAATAGCCTCCTTTGCTGCTTCACAAGCAGCAACATACTCGACTTCCATGGTAGAGTCAGCAATACAAGATTGCTTAACACTCCTCCAACTTATAGCTCTACCTCTCAAGGTGAAAACACAGTCTGACGTGGATTTTCTGAAATCTGGATCAGATTGAAAATCTTAATTTGTATAGCCAATGGGAATCAAATCCTCACAACGGTAAACAAGCATATAATCTCTCGTTCTCCGTAGATACTTGAGAATATGCTTTACAGCTTGCCAATATTTTGGTCCTGGATTTGATTGATATCGGCTGACCATGCCAACTGAATAACAAATATCTGGTCTAGTACAAAGCATGGCATACATGAGACTTCCCATAGCAGAAGCATAGGGTACTTGTCTCATCATATTTTCCTCCTCTTGAGTCTTAGGCATTTGGTCATTAGACAGAGGAACTCTATGTCTAAAAGGAAGTAAATATTTCTTGGAGTTTTGCATGCTAAACCGTTCTAAAACCTTATCTATATATCTAGCTTGTGACAAACCTAACATCCTATTCTTTCGATCTCGCCAAAGCTTGATCCCTAGAATATAGTTAGTTTCGCCCAAGTTCTTCATATTAAACTGGCTTGACAACCAAACTTTTACCGATGACATTACTTTTACATCATTTTCAATGAGTAGAATGTCATCAACATAAAGCACTAGGAACATCACTACTTTGTCTTGATGTCTCTTGTACACACATGGTTCATCAAGATTTTGTTCAAAACCAAATGATTTGATTAACTGATCAAATCTAAAGTTCCATGACCTAGATGCTTGCTTAAGTCCATAAATGGACCTTTTCAACTTGCATACCATATGCTCTTGGTTCTTTGCTATGAAATCTTCTAGTTGCAACATGTAGATTTCTTCAAAATTACCATTAAAAAATACGGTCTTGACATCTATTTGCTAAATCTCATAATCATAATGAGCAGCAATGGATAAGAGAATTTTGATAGATTTAAGCATGGCTACTGGTGAAAAAGTTTTATCATAGTCAATTTCTTCTTTTTGTGTATACCCTTTCGCCACTAGTCTTGCTTTAAAAGTTTCAACATTTTCATCTATCCCTCTCTTCCTCTTGTAAACCCATTTGCAACCAACAAGTTTAATGCCGTTAGGCGCATCTATAAGATCCCACACATGATTGGAATACATAGAATCCAATTTAGATTTCATAACTTGGACCAATAATGTGCATCTATATCATTTATTGCTTCATCATAAGTGTAAGGATCCGATTCAGTATCTTCTAAGATAGCTTCATAAGTTTCTTCCAAACCTATGAATCTCACAGGAGGCCGAACAATTCTCCCACTACGACGAGGCTTTTGTGTACTAGACATCTCATGAGTAGTATCTTATGGTGTATCTAATACAACCACATCATTTCTAGTTTCACCCATTGGTTGTTTAACTATAGGTTCATTCATTTCAGCCAAGACAACTCTACTTCTAGGAGTAAAATTATTCATATAGTCATTTTTCAAGAATTTGGCATTTGTGCTAACAAACACTTTATTATCCTTATGACTATAGAATAATCCTCCAACTGTTCCTTTTGGATAACCTACAAAGAAAACCACTTCTGCTTTAGACTGTAACTTGTCAAACTTTCTTTTTAACACATGTACTGGACAACCCCAAATATGGAGATGTCTCATACTAGGCTTACGCCTAGTCCACAACTCTATAGGTATTTTAGGAACAGACTTCGAAGGTACTAAATTCAAAAGATACATTGCAGTACTTAAGACGTATCCCCAAAAAGAAATTGGTAGAGTCGAATAACTCATCATGGATCTAACCATATCTAAAAGAGTCCTATTCCTTCTTTCTGCAACACCATTTTGTTGTGAAGTCCAGGTGAAGTCAACTGGAATATAATCCCATTTTCAATCAAGTAATCCTTAAAATCTCCAAGAAGGTATTCGCTACCTCGATCAGATCGAATGACCTTTATGCGTTTACCCAATTGATTCTTAACTTTAGCCCTAAACTCTTTGAACTTGTCAAAAACTTCGGACTTCCGTTTCATTAGGTACACATAACCAAATCTAGAGTAATCATCAGTAAAAGTAATGAAATACTCATAACCACCTCTTGTTTGGATTGACATAGGACCACATACATCTGAATGTACTAGTTCTAGCAAATCTTGAGCTCTTCTACCTTTTGAATTAAAAGGTCATTTGGTCATTTTACATTCCAAACAAGATTCACAAACTGGAAATTCATCAAAGTCCATGGGCCTTAAGAGTCCATCTTTGATAAGTCTTTGAATTCTGTTTGAATTAATATGACCTAAATGCAAGTGTCAAAGATATGCTTCACTAGTAGAAGGAAACTTTCTCTTTAATGATTTCACATGTGAATTATTATCTAATTCAAAATTGTATAATTCATGCTTATCAGGAGTTAAAATATAAAGACTATCCACAATATTGCCAGAACAGATAAACATTTTATCCTTCTTTATTACAATATTATCTTTCAGGATAATACAATACCCATGTTTACCTAAATAAGTTGTAGAAATTAAATTCCTACGAATATTAGGTACATACAGACAGTCTTCCAACATTAAAACTCTAGAACTAAAACATAAATTAACAACACCAACAACTACAACTGGAACTCTACTCCCATCCGCAAAGGTAAGAAACAATTCTTCTTTATTTAGTTTTCTGGTTTCTTAAAACTCCTACAAAGAATTGCAGATATGATTAGTACAACCTGAATCCACACAACAAGAATTCGTGGATTCTGTACCAAACATATTTCAAGAAGAAAAGAACTTTTCATACCCTTATTCCTGGCAGCTTTAAAATTTGGACAATTCCTCTTCTAATGTCCGTTCTCACCACAATGGAAATACTTTTCTTTGGGCTTCTTTCCCTTATTGGCAACTCCCAAGGCAATCTGTTTACCTTCCTGCTTAGTGAAGTCCTTCTTCTTCTTCTTCTTCTTCTTACCCTTGACTTTCGACTTAGGTTGAGAAGTGGAAGTTTTACCAACATTGGCTTCAACACTTGAAGTACCAAAGATGCCTTCCGTCGCTACCAACTCATTCATTAATTCAGACAATGAATAAACCTTTTTGTTCATATTATAATTCAGTCCGAATTCCTTGAATGATTCTGGTAGTAACTGGAGTATCATATCCACTTGGGATTCTCCATCAATGTCGGCACCTAAAACCTCTAATGTATTCAGATTAGAGATCATTGTAAGACAATGCTCCCTAACTGAAGCACCTTCAGCAATATTGGTATTATAAATTTGCCTCATGGTTTCTTGCCTTGCTGAACGGTCTTATTCACCAAACATCTCCTTCAGACTATGCATTATGTCCGAAGCTACTTCTACATCCTGCATTTGATACTGTAGAATATTTGAGATGGATGCTAGGATATAGCACTTGGCCATTTCATTAGATTTCTGCCAACGATCATATCGCTGTTTTTCTTCAAGAGGAGCATCTAATGAAGGAAAGCTAGGACATGGTTGAGTAAGCATATATTTGTGCTCTTCAGCTGTTAAAACAATGTCCAAATTTCTTTTCTAGTTAACATAGTTGGATCCAGTCAGTTTGTTTTGATTAAGAATAGAAACAAGTGGGCTAAATGATGTCATGTTCAAATCTGAAAATAATAAACTTGAATATAATAAGTAAACAGGACATTATCAATTTAGCATATAAACATATAGTATGGAACCTTAATAAAACCATAACATAATATATGCAACGACAACCCAATCCCATATTTAATATTCCTCAACATAGAGTGAACATTAAATACTATGATTGATTGAGAATTATTCTCATTATTAGTGCTATCATGATAACTCTTATCAAACACTAATAATATCTTGTTTTATATTTAGCCTCTAAGTAATAATAGTAAGAACTCAGTATAGAGGACACTATAATACTTAGTCTAGTGTATACCATTGTCTAGAATCATATGTAGCCACATTTCATCCCTTTAACGGGCTTATTTTGTAGTATCATGATACAAACACCCTCCGCATGGAATGCAAAGCTCGAAACTAAGACAAGGCGTTTGATCAAACCACTATAAACCAAGAAATCCAATCTTGTAGGACCATGAAATAAATACTCTCCGCATGGAATGCTAAGCTCGAGGCAAAGACAAAGTATATATTTCACACTACTATGAACCAACAATGGAGGCCGTGAGATGCAATCCTTGTATCTCTCTCCAACTAGATGTTTTAAGATGAAGGTTTTAAAATTTAAAACATGCATAAACTAATTACACATTACCTTGCTCTTTATATATGTAAAAACACTTAGGAGAAATTCTGAATCCACAGTCCTCGATCGATCGAGAAAAGTTCTAGTTGCCCACTCGATCCTCGACAGATTCTCGATCGATCGAGAAAAAGTTCTATGAAGCTCGATCGATTCTCAACGGATCCTCAATCGATCGAGAAATCTTCTGTCAGCTTGATTGCTCCTCGACAGATTCTCGATTGATCGAGAATCAATTGCATGAAGCTCGATCAATTCTCGACAGATTCTCGATCAATCGAGCGTTACAAATTTCGAACTTTCCAGAATTTCCAAAAAACAATTTTTCAACGTTTTCATGAACAAAACAACCATTATATGATCATAATGAACATAAATTGATATCAAAACTTAATTTCATTGATGCTATAGCCTTAAAGTTTAGTTTAACATACTTAAACTAAAAATTAAACAACATTATAACATCAAAATCAGTTTTTATCAAACAATAATTTCAACGACCATGCAGAAAACTATTTTCTAACAACATGAAACTATGGTCAACAATTCCAAAACTCAAAACATGTTAAACAAATACGAAATGAAGACCGCTCTGATACCATTTGATAGAAATATGCATGTACGCAGTGGAAAAAAAACGGATCTACTTCATTCATAAAAGTTAACATGTACTATATAAGTTTCAGAATTTGAGAATAAGAGAGTATACCTTGGAGCAGTGAATTTCAAAATCGAAGATCAAAATCACTTGGGAACACTTTCAATCTTCACTCCAATTCCATTAACGCCCAAGATGTATGGTCTCTCAATCAGTTCCAAAGGGAGAAAATGTCAAAGTGCCTAACACTAACATGCACCACTTCGCAATAGTATTCTTACAAAATTCTATACAAAAAATTCTGTATGTTTCTCCCTTTGTGTCTAACCGATTATTTAATTTGGCTGACCTTTTGGGCCTTTCCAATTGGGCTTAAGTGTGTGTCTTGGAGTGGGACCAAAATGGACCAATAAGATACTAGCTCCAATGGGCCTCGGGCTTTTTTTGTCAACTCTTGACAAGTTTAAAGTTACTATTAAATATATTTAATACCACTATATAAATATAGTTTCACTCTAGGCTTTATCTATAAATTATATCCCAAGACTTTATTGTACATGCAACATCTTCATAAAATATTCGTAGTAATACAAAGTCATGAAA
Organism: Castanea sativa; assembly: GCF_040712315.1. NCBI lineage: Eukaryota > Viridiplantae > Streptophyta > Magnoliopsida > Fagales > Fagaceae > Castanea > Castanea sativa. The sequence continues at coordinate 32,413,345 of NC_134016.1, read as the reverse complement.
GAAGACTGTCACTTTGTAGATTACTACATCTTAATCCCTTGAGTACCCGATTTAATCCTTTAAAATTATTCATTATATATTTATGAAATCCAATTCTGTAAATATATATACTTTAGTAACTCCTTACTAAAGTGGTTAGGCCTAACTCTCTGAATAACAATCCTATTAAACTTATCTCAAGGGAATATTTTGTATCTCCGTTAAGAGACTATGAATTTCATCTTGAGAATATAAGTTTCATCAACACTAAATGTGGTTGCCCAACATACTGAGGTTTTGACCATTATTCTAGATCTCACTCTTGATATATCAAAGCAACATATACCTCATGATCAAGTCCATTATTCTCTCAGGATTAAGAGTTCATGCAAATATAAGTTATGAGTTTATTATTCATTTGACAGTCATTGGAAGAATAATAAATCTCACACGATCCAGTTCAATATGTTTTAACTATTAAAACATATCAACATACCAACTAGAAATCTCCATTTCCATGATCAAGACAAATCATCTTAGTTGATATGTTATAGTCTTCGCAAATGAAATGCCCAATTTTCATCACCGATTACGAACTACATTTTGAGTTTACAAGGAACTTGTGATTTACATCTTCTGTGATTAAATCACATAAATCACATATAATGCATCTCATGGACTATATGATAATGTCCCAATATTCATGTTACCTTTATTTTTACATAATAATAAAACAACTTTATTAATCACAACATGAAGTCATACATAATGTCATAAATAATAACATACATAGCATCATATAATAGGATTTAAGGGCACTAATCCTAACAAGTGCCATATTGTGTAAAGATTAAAACTTTTAAGTAACCTATAAAGAAGAAAATACATTTGAATTTAAAATTAGCTTTTACAAAAACAAAGATTCCAAGCCAAACTCAAAATCCAAGTTGAGAAAACTCTAAGATTTGATAAAGGAACAATAATAGCTCATTATTTAATAACACAGCTACTGATTTCTTTTTTCCCTTTTAAGTTTTGGATAAACATTCTTTCTTTTATTTATGTACATGCACTGTTTATGCAAAATGGACAATAAACTTACATAAACAAGATTCGAATTGCACTAAAATCCAATAAAATCAAATCAACATTCATAGAGAAAAGCAATCATAGATTTTAATAATTTAAAACAAAACAAAGAAAGTACGACTAGTCTAGCAAGACACCAAATGAACTAGTTAATAAGATGAATTGACTGATTGTTACCCTACTTATGTTAACAGTAATCTAAGCTATGGTTCTTTTTACTTTAGGCAATATTTAGAGAATTTTTTTACCACATTCACTTATTTAATATAATAATAATAACAATTTAGCTTCTATTGCACCCATGCATGATTTACCCTGGCTTATGTTGGGTGACTTTAATGAGCTTTTATCCAATGTTGACAAGTTGGGAGGGAACCCTCTTAATCCTAGATGGGTTCAAATGTTTAAAGATTGTCTAGACTCTTGTGGTATGGTGGACTTGGGCTTTCATGGGCCTCGATTCACTTAGGTCAATAAAAGGGAGGTGGGTCACTTCATTCAAGAGAGGTTGGACAGATGTTTTGCTAATTTTGATTGGAGAGGAATGTATCTGGAAGTGGCAATACACCATTTGTCCCGCACACACTCTGACCACTGCCCAGTTCTGCTTAAGATGGATGATCATGGCCCATCTAATTTGTGTAGGCCCTTTTGGTTTCAGCCCATGCGGATGTCACACCCCATTTTTCCAAAAGAGGTGACAGACTCTTGGACTGAAGATGGACCCTTTAAATTTAATGTTGAGAAGTTCACAACTGATGTTAAGATTTGGAATAGAGAAGTGTTTGGAGATATCTTTCAAAGGAAAAAAAGAGTTGAGGCTAGACTTAGAGGAATTCAAACAAGAATTGCAAAAGGGCTGAATGAATACCTCCCAAACTTGGAATGCCAACTTAGACAAGAGTATTTTGAAGTTCTCCAATATGAGGAGGAATTCTAGTCTATAAAATCCAGGTATAATTGGCTCATACAATGAGACAAAAACACGAGCTTCTTCCATACCTCGGCGTTGATACGAAGAAGAAGAAACATAATTCTTTGCCTTAAGGATAGCCTCGGGAACTGGGTTCAGGGCGACAGTGATATTGCTGAGCTAATTAGAAGCGGATTTATCAATCTCTTCTCTACTAGTGTTACTAGTGTTCCAAGAAAGGGGTGGAGTTTAAGCATCTGGCCTAGCTTTCTCGGGACTGAAGATAAGAGTAATTTATGTGCAAATCTGACTAAATTAGAAGTGAAGGAGGGGTTGTGGAGCCTTAAGCCTTTCAAAGCTCCAGGGCTTGATGGGATTCATGCGGGGTTTTTCCAAGCATACTGGCTGTAAGTAGGTACCTCGGTGGTGAATGAAGTGTTAAAGGTTTTTCAAAATTCCACTATGACCCCCCCAGCTAAATGAGACCTTTATTACTCTCATCCCAAAGCACCTAGGGGCTGATTGTGTAGCTTCTTTCAGACCAATAAGCCTATGCAATACAGTGTACAAAGTGGTCACTAAGATCATAGTCAAGAGGCTTCGACCTTTGCTGCCTAAACTCATATCTCCACTCCAAACCGCTTTTGTTCTGGGAAGAATGGGTTTGGATAATATGATCATCGCCCAAGAGCTCATTCATACAATGACCCTCAAAAAGGGGAAGACAGGGTTTATGGCCATCAAAATTGATTTGGAGAAAGCTTATGATAGACTCAAGTGGCACTTTATTAGGGATGTTCTTGAGCTGTATAGGCTGCCCCCTCTCTAATCAAACTTATTATGAGCTGTGTTTCAACCTCCTCGATCTCAATTCTTCTCAATGGTGGTAAACTTGAGCCTTTTCAGCTTTCAAGGGGTATTAGACAAGGGGACCCCCTCTCCCTTACTTTTTCATCATGTGTATGGAAGTGCTTGGGTTTCTTATCTCGCGAAGATGTGAGGAGAAACTATGGGATCCGGTTCATGCATCGAGAGGTGGGCATGCCTTTTCCCATCTCTTCTTTGCTGACGACCTTGTCCTCTTTACAAAAGCTTACTTAAAGAATTGCATAAGTGTGAGAAAGACTTTGTATACCTTTTGCGAATTGTCGGGTCAAAAAGTCAGTTTGAATAAGTCTAAAGTCTATTTCTCCCCTAACACCAGTCCAGAAACTAGAGAGGAATTATGTGAGGTGCTTGGCATTCACTCGACCCCGAATCTTGGTAAGTACTTGGGCTTCTCGATTAAGCACCCGGGCTCAACATCTCAAGATTTTAACTTCATGGTGGAAAGGGTGCAAAACAAGCTGCAAGGTTGGAAAGCAAGCTTATTGTCGATGGCAGGAGGGGTAATGATTGCTCAATTTGTCCTCTCAGCCAGAGGGAGAAACTTATCACTAGCTACAAAATTGTGTTGGCGAATGGAGAATTCCAAAAATGGTGGTTGGGCTGAAGTTTTGAGGAAGAAGTACATGTCTGGGCCTGCAAGAATAAACAAGGCTCATACTAGAACTTGGAATGCCGTGAATAAAGTAAGAGACATTTGTGTTAAGGGCTCAAAGTTTATAGTGGGTTGCAACAGCTCACTAAGCTTCTGGAACGATAAATGGCTGAATATTGGCACAATGAGATCCTGTGAGAGACCGCGCCCCCGACCCATTTTTATAGAGAGTTGTTGGGCCAAACCCACATGAATGGGTGGAGTCGTGTTATTGCCTCTCAAAATGGAGGTTCGACTAGTTATATTTTCCCCTTTAGATCAAGGGTTTTACAATGGAGCCGTCACTTATTTAATTATTGGAAAAATAAGAAAACCAAAATTGAAAAATTCCTCATTTTATTAATTTTCAATTGAATTTATATTGATCATAGGAAAGTTACATGGCTTTGGTCCTAGGTACAATCTAAGATAAAATACATGGCTTTGTTTCCTAGTTATAATCTAAAAATTGAAAATTACATGAATAAGCATTTGATCCACTAACCCTTGATCTAAGCTCGGAGGCTATGTTACAAGGTGGGAAGGTGTTAGGCACCCACCTTACCCGGTAAAACCGGTCTTCTAGACTATGGTGGCCAACATTCATATCACATCATCCAATATGTTATCAATCAACTTGCATGTTGTATTTAAAGTGTGTGCATGTGATAAACCCTAATTCAATTTATTAAGCATTGCATTTGGATTGAAAAATAAATTCTAGTGAATGTGTGTGGATGGTGATAACCTAGATTCAAGGATTTAAAAGAATTATTGAACAACCATGTTTTTCATATTTTTGATGTGGATTTAAGATCAAAACTAGTGTTTATGCATAAACATGTGATGAACAACTAAGAACATGTGAAGAACACATAAAAACATTTAAGAACATTCAAACATATTCAAGAGAATTCAAATAATTACTATCATGCTTTAATCCTAAATTCTCATCATGGCAATACAAAAAAACAAGTTAGGGAAATGGATTATACCTTCATGCAATATCCATATGATGGATGAGGAGACTCTTAAGGGAGGTCCTAAGGGTGGAGGAAAAGAATAGTTAGGAGAGGAAAAGTGAGTCTCACTCAATATCTTGAGTCTCAAGAAGACCAAGATATGACAAGACTACTCAACTTCCTAGAATTCAAGAGAGGAGAAGAGAGGGGGTTTTTTGTGTGTCTTGGAATGAAGGAGATGGGGGGTTTATATAGTAGTGATGGAGGAAATATAAATGGAAGGCCATTAATGAGGGTTGACAAAGAATCATGAACCTAGACCTCATTTTAGCTTTGGGGGAAATCTGGAGTATTAAATGTAGAGATTGGTGGGAGTGAGGAGCAAGCCAAAATTCGGTTTTCCCGTAGCTGTTGTAACAGCCTGTAGAGCTAACTTCGAAAAATCATATCTGACTCAATTTTGATCGGAATTGTCTCGTTCTTATGCTCAAAGTGAAGTACCAGATGTCTAGTTTCTGGGAAAATTAACCTCATTCATAGATTCAAAATATTTTGAGAGATATCGATGAAATAGTGAGAAGAGGTTATTTGTTAGAAAATTGTTTCAGCACAATTAACATTAATAGGTCCCTAATTAGTTTCCAATTAACATTAATAGGCTCCAATCACTCCCGTTTCAAATCTAATTAGTTCCAAATTTACCCTAATTAAAATATAATTGCACAAATTACTCATTGAATGATTTAATGTTTAACTATCTAGTTAATTAGGTATGTGCAACCCTACCATAAAATGTAGTCCTAACCAATCAAATTATGACACATCATTGATCTCAAATTGATTATACACATAACCAATTGAAATAAATGGTTCATAATCACATATGGTCGGACTCAATTTGTGATAATGCATCTTAGTCATTAAAACTTGATTTGATGATAACTTTCAATCTGGTGGTCCGATTAGAGCTTATGACCAGTCGATTTGATCGTTATAACATCAAGATCATTTTGGTGAAATAAGATTAAGGATCTAATGACTAGAATCAAGATGCATATTTTCAAGGCAAAATTATCCTTTTACCCTCCAGGTAAGGTTAAATACAGGTTGCAAAATGAGGTGTCAACAGAATGGCCTTCATTGACAGACCTTGAAAAGCAAATGTCAATGTATAAAAAAGACATCTAACTTTGCAATCAGTATTTAACCGTGTGGTGAATGCAGATAAGAATGAAAACCGTCATGTAGTGGATCAAATGTGGACCGAATCTCTAGGGAGATTGCCAACGTACCTCTTGGTGAGAGGATCAGGTCCAAACGTAGTTCATACATGCAGCCTTTTTTTTGTTTTTTTTTTTTTGGAAAAAAAAAATGAGTACAAGACATGCTTACCAGTGGTCACGACAAAATGAGGATTTTAGTCGTGATCTTGAATTTTGGACATGCTTCCCAAAGGTCCGATGGATTTGAAGTTTTGGACTTGCTTCCCAGAGGTCCGTGGATTGAAGTTTGGACATGCTTCCCAGAGGTCCGATGGATTTGAATTTGGGACGTGCTTCCCAGAGGTCTAATGGAATTGGAATTTGGACGTGCTTCCCAGAGGTCCGATGGCTTGAAGTTTGGACGTACTTCCCAGAGGTCCGATGGATTTGAATTTGGACATGCTTCTCGGAGGTCCAATGGAATTGAAGTTTGGACGTGCTTCCCAGAGGTCCACTGAAATTGAATTTGGACGTGCTTCCTATAGGTCCAATGGTTTTGAAGTTTGGACATGCTTCCCAGAAGTCTGATGGATTTGAATTTGGAAATTTTTAATGAAGATTTATTCATTGGAGATTTTTCCTTTGGAATATGGTTTTGGAGATTTTTCCTTTCGAAGATTTGTTCATGGAGATTTTTCCTTTGAAAAATGGAGATTTTTCCTTGAAGATTTGTTCATGGAGATTTTTCTACTGAATTTTTGAAAAAACTTTAATGAAGATTTGTTCATAGGAGATTTTTCCTTGAATAATAATTTTGGAGATTTTTCCTTTGATGATTTGAATATTTTTAATGAAGATTTATTCATTGGAGATTTTTCCTTTAAAAAATGGAGATTTATCTTGGAGATTTTCCTTTGAAGATTTATTCTGGAGATTTTTCCATCGAATTTATGAAATTTTTTTAAGAATGTTTGTTCATGGAGATTTTTCCTTTGGAATACGGTTTTGGAGATTTTTCCTTTGAAAAATAGAGATTTTTCCATTTTGAAGATTTGTTCGTGGAGATTTTTTCTTGAAGATTTATTCTGGAGATTTTTTTTTTATTGAATTTTTTAGAGAAAAAAAAATTTTAAGAAGATTTTTTCATGAGATTTTTCCTTCGAAAAGTGGAGATTTTTTCTTTTGAAGATTTGTTTGTAGAGATTTTTCCTTTTGAAGATTTGTTCATGGAGATTTTTCCTTTGAAAATAGAGATTTTTCCTTTTGAAGATTTGTTCGTGGAGATTTTTCCTTTTTAAGATTTGTTCATGGAGATTTTTCCTTTGAAAAGTGGAGATTTTTCCTTCTGAAGATTTGTTTATGGAGATTTTTCTTTTTGAAGATTTGTTCATGGAGATTTTTCCTATAAAAAATGGAGATTTTTCCTTTGAAAATGGAGATTTTTTATGATCAAAAAGTGAAGAAGATGAAGATGGATTAGAAATGATGAAGATTTATTCATGAGGCAAGAATGATGAGAATAACTTTAGCTGGAAGTTGATGTGGATTGCTGGATAAGTCCTTGCTTAATTCCCAATGCCCCTAGTTTAGGGCATATTCCATGCTTAGATTGAAGCTGAATTCATTTAATGTTGTGACCATTGGGAAACATGAAAGAAGATCATGGTTCGCCATCCTTGGTTCCTGCAAAAATGTTTTCTTTCTCTAGCTTGTTAGAAATCAATTATCGTGAAAATATTTTTGGCCAATGCCCCTAGCGTGGACATGCTTGCAAAAAAAAAGGATTGATGCCTCAAATGAAAACATACTTCCATGCAAGAAGAACATATTTGCACATAATATAAATAGGCCAATGCTCCAAGTTTAAACATGCTTAATGCAAACAAATGGGCTTAACCTAACATGCACCCAAACAATTTTGTCACATTGTTTTGACTTTGCTCCCCAAGGTTGTTTGGATGATTAAGACCGAGCCTTTTAAAGGCTGCCTACGTACCTCTCTCATAGAGGATCAGGTCAAGGCATAGTTCAGTACTGGATTTTGAAAAGGAATGATTTTTTTTTTGTGAAAATGAGATTTCTCTTTCTTTCTTCTTCTTCTTCTTTTTATTATTTTATTTATATATATATGAACAAGAGGTGATTCCTTGAACAACCATTTTGGCAAATTAAAGTGTTTAAGAATCAAATAAATCTCTTTGATTAGGAAGTATCAAGATCATTAAACTCATGTAATCAAATTTGCTTCTTCCTTTTGAACATCGTCAGATTGAGTCTCCAAAGGCAATCAAGAAATGAAATGTGATAATATTTAGGAATCACATTGTTGGGTGCAAACAAGGAGAGTGCTCCAAGTTTGAAAGTTCTTTTGAGTCATTTGAGAATTTTTCTCCTTGGACATATCATCCAGTGGAGTTTGACAATTTTAAGCATTTTTCCTTTTTAATTCAAGAGACAAAAATATTAGAGTTTAAGATGTGTCTACAACTAGCAAGACTTCAAGGAGGTCTTTACTCATGGGTTGTAATGTAGGCTGGGTTTGGGTTATGAAATGAAAGATATAAAATGCTCAAATTCCCTATGATGTTTCCCCCAAGTATGCATTACTCAAAAATCAAGTATTGGAAGAGTTTTCCCATTTCTTCTTTGCCATCTTCTCACTAGTCTTCATTGGTCACTTGTATCAACATTTGTTTTTATGCTCATTCATCTTGAATCATACCTCTAGACTTTCATCTTGTAAAATTCTTCTCTTTTTAAGTTGCATCCTCAAGTTTCCAACTTGGTAGGATTTTCCAATTTTTTCTTTTCTTTGGCCCTAACTTTTGCCTAGACCGCCCTTTTGGGTTTTCAGCTTAGCGAGCGTTTTTTTTTTTTTTTTAAATCTCTTGATTGAATGAACTTTTGGGGACCTTTTTCCTTCCTTGTTTTTCTCAGTTTAAGTCATTTTGATGCACTCTTTAAACTTCTTTCTTTCCTTAATGCACTTGCACCTTTCTATGCTTGATAAATCTTTTCCTTTTTTGATGAACCCTCTTTTAGATGAATCTTGTATTCCTCTTGGCATGATGAATATTAGGCTCTTCAAACTTGATGCACACTAGAATTTCATTTCTCTTTCCTTGATTGAATGAAACCTTATTTTTCTTTGATAATCACTTATCTTTAGCTTTATGAATTCTCTACTTGTCTTTCATGTCTTCTAGGAGAGATTTATCAATTAGCTTCAAAGCTACAAGGTTGACTCCTCCTCAACATGAGATTAAAGCATGCATACTTTGGTTTTTCCCACCCTAGGTTTAGATTTTAGTGGGTTCATGTGAAAAAGAGGCTAAGTGTTTAAAGGCTCAAATAGGCTAGCAATGGATAATGATCATTCTAGGTATTAGGGAATAATCTTGTTTAACCAAAGATGGCCTCATATCCCTAGTAATGCTTGCTTGTAAGCACAGTGACTTAAGCTCTTTTACTGAATTCATCTTAAAAGAAAAAGTATGAATGCTCTAATGTTGTGAACAAAAGATCTTTGAAAATTGGATCGAGTGCATGGATTCTTGGGATTTTCTGATGGATGGATTCTTATATATTGCCTTTTAAGACAATTTCTTCGTATATTCTAAGTCGAGTAGCAAAACTCTTTACACGGATCAAATGAAATTAATCATTCCTTGTTACAAGTTGATTGCTCAAGCCTTTAAATATCAAGATTTAGAAAATGTTTTGTCCAAGGGATCCTCATGTACCATTTTGAAAAGGAGACTTCTTCTTCTTTCTTTTTCTTTTTTTTTTTTAATCTTGAAATCCTTGAAAGAAAAAATTGGGCCTTTTTGAAAAAGTCACTAGGAAGTTCAATGCCCCTAGTCCAAATTTTTTTTTGAAAATTTTTTTTTTTTTTTTTTGAAAGATTTGGAAATCTTAATTATCTTTTTCTTTTGTTTATTTTATTTTGGTAATGAACAAAATGAAACAAAAACAAGCATAAAAATGCACCAATCAATAACAAACTCTAAATAAGCACAAAAAAAAAAAGTTTTTGCTCAACAACTTGTGGAATTGAACTTAGGCAAAGTCTGATCGACCAGTGGATGAAGGTGGAGTGATGACTTTTTCATCAATTAGATTTTGAATGGCATGTCTCAGGTTGATGCACTTGTCTGTTTGAAGGCCAGGTTCTTGATGATATTTGCAGAACTCATGTGGCTTGTACCCTTTTGGTAGCGGGCTTGGATGAGGGCGAGGGTCAAGTGGGTTGAGATGTCCCTCAATTTTGAGCCTTTCAAACAATTGGCTCATGGGTATGTGGAGTTCACTGAACTTCCTTCGAGGCCTAGGATTGGTAAACGATGATGCTTAAGAATTTAAAACATTGACTAATTCCTCAATGGTGGTGTGGGTTGCCGCTTTCTTAGAAGTGTAGCTTCCTTCATTGACAGCATCTTCTACTTGAGTAACAGCTATGATCAAGGCTTTAAAGTTGGGAAAGTATTGGGCAAAGAGATGTTTGTGGTATATGGGCAACAAATTTTTCACTACCATTTGGATTTGCTCTTCTTCGTTGGGCCTAATTGTCATTTGGGCTACTTTTGCCCTCCATCTTGTGATAAAGACTGAGAAAGTTTCCTTGGGCTTTTGCTTGGTTGTCTCCAAATCACGCCTAGTAATGTCCACTTCTATATTGTATTTGTATTGCTTGTAGAACTCATTGGCAATGTCCTCCCAAGTAGGGATTCGAGAGTCTTCAAGATTCAAAAACCAACGAAGAGCAGCCCCAATAAGTGTGTTTTGCAACATTTGGGCCAAAAGTTCTTCAGTAGCTCCCAAGGGTTAGAGGGCCCTTGTGTACATCTTTAAATGGGCTTTGGGGCAGCATGTTCCATCAAACTTGTCCAAGCTTGGCATCTTGAATTTGGGTGGAGCTCTAACTTGTGGGAAGAGGGAAAGAGAATGGAAGTTCATGGCATCTTCCTTCCACCGAAACTTTTGAAATAGTTGTTCCATTTGATCCAAGCGCTCCTTCAACTTTTTCTCACTTTCAGTCAATTGTGGGCCTTGAACTTCATCATTTTGGAAAGTGGGAGTATCTTTTCCTTTGAGCTTTTGACTCAAAGTGTTGAACTCTTCATGAAGTTTAGCTTGGCTTTCCACCAAAGTGTTGAACAATTCATGGAACTTGGTCATGAGCTCATTCGATGTATTCTCTTCAACCATGGCTACAAGAAATGAGTTTGAGTTGGCAAATGAATTTGGCGATGAGCTTGGTTGACTTGAACTGGAACTTTAAAGGCATGCACCTTCAATTGATTGGGCTTGCACTTGGAAAACTACATGCACACATTTTATATTATCTCTAGAAAAACAAGTTGGGCCTCCATCGCGAGTAGGTTTCAATCACAAGCATTTGGGCTTAGGTTCATTCATAGCATACATGGTTCAAACAATTATGATAGGCTTAAGCGTTGGACTTGGACTCATCATGGTTCAAACAACGGCCAAACACATGCATAATGCAATGCAATTTACATGGACCGACCTAAAGGTAGGTTCTATGGGTCATTACAAAATGGGTAGAAGGTAGGTTAAAGGTCCCCACAAGCTAGGATGTCGTACCTCCCAACTTGTGACGCCAGGAGCGCTGCATTGGTCCGAACGGTACAGTTTGTCCCTATGAACCACCATGGCATAACCATGATGATCCTTGTCGCGGTGGGTGGTAGGTTCACCGCTAGGTATGTGAGTCTCAGGAAGACCACAATCCACGGCTAATACTACCGGGCTTCCGGACTAGCACACAAATAAAATAAATTTCATTCAAGCAAATGATGCATGACATGCAATATAATGACATATTAGACATATTATATACAAAAATCAATAAACAAATAATGACATGGTTGGCCACCATAACCTAATTGAAGCTTAGCCCTCAATATCCCCAGCGAAGTCGCCACTGTGAGAGACCGCTCCCCCGACCCGTTTTTATAGAGTGTTGTTGGGCCAAACCCACGTGAATAGGTGGAGTCATGTTATTGCCTCTCAAAATGGAGGTTCGACTAGTTATATTTTCCCCTTTAGATCAAGGGTTTTACAATGGAGTCGCCACTTATTTAATTATTGAAAAAATAAGAAAACCAAAATTGAAAAATTCCTCATTTTATTAATTTTCAATTGAATTTACATTGATCATAGGAAAATTACATGGCTTTGGTCCTAGATACAATCTAAGATAAAGTACATGGCTTTGTTTCCTAGTTAAAATCTAAAAATTGAAAATTACATGGTGAAGCATTTGATCTACTAACCCTTGATCTAAGTTCGGAGGCTGTGTTACAAGGTGGGAAGGTGTTAGGCACCCACCTTGCCCGGTAATACCGGTCTTCTAGACTATGGTAGCCAACATTCATATCACATCATCCAATATGTTATCAAGCAACTTACATGTTGTATTTAAAGTGTGTGCATGTGATAAACCCTAATTCAATTTATTAAGCATTGCATTTGGATTGAAAAATAAATTCTAGTGAATGTGTGTGGATGGTGATAACCTAGATTCAAGGATTTAAAAGAATTATTGAACAAACATGTTTTTCATATTTTCGATGTGGATTTAAAATCAAAACTAGTGTTTATGTATGAACATGTGATGAACAACCATAACATGTGAAGAACACATAAAAACATTTGAGAACATTCAAACATATTCAAGAGAATTCAAATAATTACTATCATGCTTTAATCTTGAATTCTCATCATGGCAATACAAAAAAACAAGTTATTGAAAGGGATTATACCTTCATGCAATATCTATATGGTGGATGAGGAGACTCTTGAGGGAGGTCTTAAGGGTGAAGGAAAAGAAGAGTTAGGAGAGGAAAAGTGAGTCTCACTCAATACCTTGAGTTTTAAGAAGATCAAGATATGACAAGACTACTCAACTTCCTAGAACTCAAGAGAGGAGAAGAGAGGGGGTTTTTTGTGTGTCTTGGAATGAAGGAGAGTGGGGTTTATATAGTAGTGGTGGAGGAAATATGAATGGAAGGCCATTAATAAGGGTTGACAAAGAATCATGAACCTAGACCTCATTTTAGCCTTGGGGGAAATCTGGAGCATTAAATGTAGAGATTGGTGGGAGTGAGGAGTAAGCCAAAATTCGATTTTCCCGTAGCTGCTGTAACAGCTTGTAGAGCCAACTTCGAAAAATCATATCTGACTCAATTTTGATCGGAATTGTCTCGTTCTTGTGCTTAAATTGAATCCCCGAATATCTAGTTTCTGAGAAAATTAACCTCATTCACAGATTCAAAATAGTCTAAGAGATATCGATAAAATAGTGAGCAGAGGTTATTTGTTAGAAAATGGTTTCAGCACAATTAACATTAATAGGTCCCTAATTAGTTTCCAATTAACATTAATAGGCTCCAATCACTCCCATTTCAGATCTAATTAGTTCCAAATTTACCCTAATTAAAAGATAATTGAAAAAATTACTCATTGAATGATTTATGTTTAACTATCTAGTTAATTAGGTGTGTGTGCAACCCTACCATAAAATGTAGTCCTAACCAATCAAATTATGACACATCATTGATCTCAAATTGATTATACATATAACCAATTGAAATCAATTGTTCATAATCACATATGGTCGGACTCAATTTGTGATAATGCATCTTAGTCATTAAAACTTGATTTGGTGATAACTTTCAATCTGGTGGTCTGATTAAGGCTTATGACCAGTCAATTTGATCGTTACAATATCAAGATCATTTTGGTGGAATGAGATTAAGAATCTAATGACTAGAATCAAGATGCATATTTTCAAGGCAAAATTACCCTTTTGTCCTCCAGGTGAGGTTAAATACCGGTTGCAAAATGAGGTGTCAACAGATCCCTCATTGAAGGTCCTTTGAACCGAGGAGAGAGTGAGGTGTGCATTAAGGATGTGATTACTAATAATGGCTGGGAATTAGCTAACCTTTCCTTTGTCTTCCCCAATCCCATCCTAAAGGTAGTGATGGCCACCCCTTTAAGAAGATATGCAGCTAGGGAAGACCATAGGAGCTAGATGTCTAGGGAGTTTGACCAAAAAAACGCGTACTTATTGGCAATTGATGAAAATCTTGAAGCCCTGGATTTCCATGGTAAATGGATATGGAAGCTTCAAACTTTGCCCAAGATTTAATATTTTCTTTGGAAGTGTCTTCACCTCAGCTTACCAATTAAATCCATCTTGGCACATAGAGGTATTGTTGGTTTGGGTGGCTGTGACAGTTGCCCAAATCTGGAGGAGAGCATTATCCATGTCCTGAGGGATTGCCCAACAGCTAAAGCCTTTTGGGAGCGTTCAAGTTGTCCTGATACCCTCAAACACTCCTTCTCTGAAGATCTTGAGTCTTGGATAAAAAAGAACGCCTTAGGATCCACAAAGGCACCTGGCAAAGACTATGACTGGTGTCATTTTTTCTTGTTTGGTGTGTGGAATCTATGGCTTCAACAGAATAGAAGGGCTTTCAAACAACAGCCCTTTAATCCAAATTTGGTGAAGGTTGTGGAAATGCAAACAAGAGAGTTTATGTATTGTGTTGCAAAGCCAAGCACGGGGAAGGATAGGCATATGAAACAGGTTCAATGGTCGAAACCAGTTGAGGGTTGGCTAAAATTGAATACTGATGGGTCGGTTTTCAGCACGAATGGGCTATCGAAGTGTGGCGGACTCCTCAGAGACAATGCAGGCTAGTGGATTGTAGGCTTTGCAAAGTCCATTAGTGTAAGCATCGCTGCGGAACTTTGGGCCTTGAGGGAAGGGTTGAGTCTGTGTATAGAAAGGGAAACTCCTACAGTGGAAATAGAACTTGATGCATCCGCAACAATTTCCTTAGTTGCTAGCAATGTCAATACTAATGGAGACTTGTTTGGTCTTGTTGATGATTGCAAGGAAATGTTGCTGCATTTGCCTCAAGTTAAATTATCACACTGCTTCAGGGAAACAAATTTTTGTGTCAATACCTTAGCTAAACTGGGATCGGCTTCCTCTAATGTGTCCTTAGTTTTTGTCCCCCCCCCCCCCTCCCCCCGGCTATCTCTCAGCTTTTGTATGATGATATGATAGACTCTGTACTAATGTTGCTATTGTTCGTGTTTCTTAGTTAATTTTATATCCCCGTTTACTGCCAAAAAAAAAGAAAGAAAGGAAACAAGTTAACTTGTTTTAACCACTATTATTATTATTATTATTATTTTGAGAAACCCGGGCATACTTTTTGCAACGAGGCTAGACTAAACTAGCCCAAGTCACAACATGAACCTATACGAGTCATATTAAATACTCCATATATCTATCACTTCTGTCAAAAAAAAAAAAATACTCCATATAAGCTTCAGGGTAATTATCTCCTGTTTTTCAAAAGTTTCAGTACCAGAACTGATTCATTCTATTTTTATTGGCAATGTAAAAATGATATCTAATCCCAATTTACTAGAAGGTGATCATATGCAATTAGTAAGGTCAACAATTATATATGTTTTTTGGAGACAAAAATGCTTCATAACACCGCCAGTTCCTGTTATTGTACAATATTTGAACACAAAATCATTGGTTTCTTTGTCACTCTCTCGTGCTTGAGCTGTGATATAAGCGTTCCCATCAGCCAAAATTGGCTCTGCTACATTTATTTCGCAATTCTGCACCCAAAATACAATGTCTAATTTTTTTTTTGTTTTTGTTTTGGAGAAACAAATACAATGTCTAAATATATACAGTAATGTCAAGGGGGTTATAATATAAATTTATTACAAGTTAAATGATGTATGACAGTATGAGTGTGACAAAATATGAGTCCTATTTTTATTGTTTGTTAATTTCTTTATATTTTTACATAATTTTCTAAATTTTAGGTTAAGGTATATATTTCCTCATTTTGAGAAGTTTACTAATCAAAATAAGATTATATTGTTTTTTGTGAATCCTATAAAACTAGTTCTGTAAAACAAAAATTGGAGTCTATTATCGATAGAATACCATTCAATTTATTTTCATTCAACTGATATATATTAGTTATTTTTTGTGTTTCAAATAATCTCAGATTTAAGGGTCTACTAAGTTGTAATTCGTATGTATGCACGCAAACATTGAAAAATATTCATAAAAAGGAAAAAAATTAAAGACTTTTGTCAATATTCATTTAGATTTTATAAGTATTATTATAATTATGGCAAAAAAAAAATTGTTAATTAATATGAACGTTGTAATTTGATTATGATACTATGAAAAACTAAGGTTGACAACCATTTTTTCAAAATAATACATTAAAGTAATGAAACCGTTTGTTTATTAATTAGGATTAAAAGAAAAACAAAATTGAAATTAGTACCCCAAGTTTTTTTGGGGCAACTGTGGGAGGGGGAATCTGACGAGCAAAGGTACGAGGCATTAAGACATTCCAAAGAGACAGTTGGACCTCACTCTTCATCTAACTGGGCCCAGCCTAAATGAGGTAGCCAAATGCCGAAAAATGAATAGTGTTTAGTCTGAGGAGTCCGAGGAGCGAGCTTCCCTTGAGGAACCAGGGTCCCAATACAAAACCAACGTGATAGGCAATTGAGGAGGGGAGTAGAGAGATGCATGCAAGAGAAGAAGGAACCTTCTTGATAAAGCACCCATCTCCTCCTCATTAAATGCACTGTACCAACCCAACTTGCCGCATTTAATGGCAAAATGACCCCTAAACAGTGTTTTTACAGCTTATAACCTACTCTACCACCACCAGCAAGACACTAATAGGACAAGTATCCAAGTAAGGATCCATAGTAACCTAGGTGGAGGGATGAGGCCCCAGCTACTATAAAAAGGAAGGAGGCATGTAGACACTTCATTTTGTATCCGGTTAATAAACTTTAGTTCTCAGTCCCAATGATGAGCTTGAAATGTCTACAAAAAGTAATTGAAGTTATTTTGATAGTTTTGAAGTAATCACAACTCAAATCACTTTGAAAACAATGTTGAAAAATGACTTTTGCTCACTGTTTTGACTATAACTTTTGATCCATAAAGATTTTGGAGTGAGGTTTATTTCATTTAAAATTAGACATCTTGGGCTTCAATTTGAACATAACTTTTTCCTAATTTGGACTTATATTGAGTGAGTTATGACCGTTTGAAGTCAGGCCAACTCAACAGTCAACATTAAGGTTTTTGGGGACGCATGCGTACACACACAACGTTCTAGAACTTCAGAACATCATTTTTTAGAGCCCAAAGCCTCCCTCTTTGATGGCCCCTGGCCCCTAGACCCTTTAAAATGTCCAAACCCCTCTAAATGAGTTTGAAAACCCTCTAAACGAGTCTAAAAACCTAGTTTAAACATATATATATATACAGCCTTATGCCTCCAAATCCAAATCCTAGTGAGAGAGAGTTGATATTTCACCTAAACTCTTCCAAAAATATTTTCTAACTCTGAATTTTCTGCACATCAAGCACTAAACACATTTTTGGCTCTTTAAAACCTCTCTCTCTATTACTTATTATGGCAGAAACTACTGATCTCATTCCAAGAAACGTTTTCAATTTTTCTTTCTAAAGCTTTTTCAAGAAAATATTTTTATTTTGAGTTGTGATTACCTATAAACTATTGAATCTTTTGATTTCCTTGATATCTCATTGAATCTTGTTGTGTAGGCACTGAGGGGCCAGTTAAATATCAACCAAGTTGTGTCTCATAAGCAAGGTGAGTCTCTCTTCATGGCTCTTCCTTAATTTAGGGTTTTATAGGTTGTGTTCTTTTTGTCCTTAACTTGAGTTATTTATTATACATACTTAGAAATAGGATTTGACTTGTTTGATTTTGTTTTGTTGTATCTCACCGTATTTTGATTGGAGAGTGAATGATTGGATATATTGATGAACATGTTTTGACATGTTAAGTGTTGCTCTTGTTTGTTGCTAGATCCAATGCATGTTTTGGAATAGATTATGTTTTGTTTATCTTTGGTATCTTTATTTTTAGGTTGTTTAGAAGTATGCTAGGGTTTGCTAAATTCCGATTTTGTTGCTTGCTTTAAAACTATGTTTTTGGGAGTATGTGTGCACATGCTCTATGCACACTCCCCTAGAAACACAGATTTAGGGTTCTTGATTATTGTTTGTTTTATTTAGTTATGATTACATGTTTAGGTCTTGTTGAGTCTAGTTTTCACATGTTTAGCATTAGGATTAGTAGAATAACATGTTTCACATGCTTGGATTGATAGATTGATGATTAGGGTTTATATCTTGGTTGAATCACATGAACATGCATATGAACATGAACATATATTGATGTATAGGTGTTATGGTGCTATGAGGTAAGTGAGGTAAGTCATGCATAATTACATGAACATGCATTTGATTTGGTTGATGAACATGGTGAGATTTCTTGATTGATGAACATGATGAATGTACTTGATATTAATGCTTTGTTGATACTACTGTGTTGTGATGTGCTTGATGCCATTGGATATATATTTCTAGATGAATGGTAGGGTTTTATGCTATGGATGAGTGTGGGACATATGCTATGTTTGGATTTTAGATGCATGTTAGCGTGTGTGAGTTTATAATAACATATTAGAGGACCCTTTAATGGGATTAGGATTTGGAACTTAATAAGTGGAGGCCAGTCTACGGGTCAGGTGGGGTTGGGTGCTTAACACCTTCTCATCCCTATACCTAAACTCCAGATACGTGTTCTAGTAAAGATTAGTCCTTCTACAAGGGCGTTATATTTATGGTTCTTAGACCTAATCTAGGTGGTGACTCCATTTCTTCTCTACCCTGGTCCACTCGGCCAAGGCGTACTTCACCCGTTGCGCCCACAAGGCTCCATTAAGAAAGGGGAGAGAAGATTGAAAAGAAAAAGAAAAAGTGAAATCAGAAGCTTTGTAACCGAGAATTGAATATTTTATGAACTAGTGATCCTCAGACTAATCCGAGAAAGAGTTAATATAAAAATCTTCGCCTTTCTTACTGATGATCTCTCGTATACCTGATGACTTAAGAATTGGACTTCTTTTTAAATTGCTTAACAAAACCATTAAGGCCTAAAAAGGTTGACCTTTATAACCTACCTCTATAAATTAATTGTAATGGACCATCATACAGAAACTATCCATCTAACTTGGGTTGGGTAGTTGACCCTACAACAACCGTTAACAAAATCCATGAAGAAATATTGGCTAGTTATTTAATTACTTTGAAAATATGTATTATTAAACAAAATATATCACATTGTGAAGTAAAAGTTTACACAAACATACAATTTTGAAGTAAAGGTTTTGTATTGTTATACTTTGTATATCATGATTAGTGGGGTACAAAGACAAAACACAAAATGTGAGACATAGGATTTGTATTCCTAAGAGCAATGGTATTAGCTTAACAAAAAATTTCTCTAGGATAAGAACATCATTTTCGTATTTTAGCTAACTTCTTTTTCTTTTCACCTGCAACAACTTTTCTTTATCACAATTATCAAGACACTATATATATATTGATTGATTGAGAAATGAACAAATGTTCCCTAAAGTCTAAAGATAGGGAACAACTGTAGTAAATCCTCATTTTTGGGTAGAAATGGGTATAAAAGCATTATGAGCAAGTTACTTAAAATCTATCCCTATTATATGATAAAAACCTACTTTTTCTATATTAGCTAACCACTTTTTCTTTTCACCCACATTAGATTCTTTACTCTAAGGTTGCGTTTGGTACACTGAATATAGATTACATTTGGAATAGTAATCTTTATTAATGGGAATAGAAAACATTGTAATGGAATAACTATTATTATTCATAGGTTTGGTTGTTACATATGGAAAGCTTGCAAATGATGATGTATAAGGAAACTTTATATTTTTGGAATTATTTTAATTTTAAAACCTATTATATGCACTAAGGAATAGTTATTACATCCATTTTAAAGAGGAAATGCTATTCTTTAATTTAAAGAATAGTTATTCCAATGTAATAACTAATCCATGTAATAAAGATGCAACCAAATGACCGAATTGTTATTACACATGAATAATTATTCCATTACAGGAGCTATTACAGTATACCAAACGTACCCTAAACCTTTTTTTTATATATAAATAGTATTCCTTCATTCATTTTTTTTTTTAATTCCATTCCCTTTTCGAAACACCCACTTTACTTTATCATAGATACTAAGACACAAAAACAATAAACAAATATTTAGGGAGTGAATAGTGCATTCCTAAAGATAGGGAGCAATTGTGGCTAAAACCCCATATTGAAAGGGAAATGACCAAATGGGTAAGCTGATGTGGGTAGATTTTTGGGTGTTTTTGGGCTTTGGTTACCCATATTCACCAATGCTCTAATCTTATGTAAATAGGACTGTAGGTGCTTTTTGGTTTTGGTTATCTATATTCACCACCTATTTTATGTAACTTGTTATCAATGTTCTTAAAGTGCTCAATTGTGATGCGATGGTCTTACCTAAGTGAGTGTAATTATTATTGGGAAATGCTAACGAATGTCTTTAGGGCATTGTTTAATAATCCATTTAAAGAAAGTTTTTATGGGGAAAGAAAGAAAAGTAATTAATGTTTTGACAACTTTTTTCATTTTCCATAAAAGTGATGTTAAAACTTTCCTAAAATAGATTGTTAACCAATGCCCTAAGGGCACTCGTTAGCATGATCCATTATTATTTTACTTTAGTTTTCATGTTGAATATTATGAATGTATTACTTGACATCAAAATTAAGAAAAATAAAATAAAAACTTGGCATCAAATTAGATTATAATTAGAAGATAATTTGGATTGGGTTTTGATCATCTTTGTTCTTCTACTTTAATACATTATATATGATGTGGTTAGATAAAAGAAATCCAATGTTTTTTCATATGATGACATGTATTTGTAATATTAATTATAAAACGTGTAATGCATAAAACAATTTTGAAAATCTGCATACATACACACACACACAAATTAATAGGTAAAACTAAGAGAAAATCCAATTAGGTTCTAAATTGGATTCCAATTGTTGTCTAATTTTGCGCCACGTGTCCTATTTAAGTTTTTTTAAAAAATTTGTATTTTTGTTCTAGGTGAGTTAATGAGATGCAAAAGAAGAAGAGTCTAATATAAATAAATCATAAAGAACTCAATAAAAAAAAGAGTAAACTTCTGTGTATATCCAAAAGAAATTAAAATAAAATAGAGAGAGAGAGAGAGAGAGAGTGAGAGAGAGAGAGAGAGAGTATAATTTGAATCCATATTTGTGTGTAATTGTGATTTTTTTTTAATTGTACTATGCATATGCTCGAGTTAATAATAAAAATTGTTTTTAATTATAAATGCACCTATGCATTTGCATAGGTTATATGCTAGTATATATTAATAGGCAAAGCTGAGAGAAAATCCAATTAGATTTTAAATTGGAATCTAGTTGGAATTTAATTTTGCGCCACATGTCCCATCTAATCTAAGTTCTTCAATTTTTGTGTCAAATGAGTTAATTTAGTGTGAAAATTGGGTTTCAATTAGAGTTTAATTTTGGGTCACGTGTCTTATCTAATCTAATTTTTTAAAATTTTGTGTCAAATGAATTAATTTAGAGTGGAAAATGATGGGTCTAATAAAAAAAATTATAAAAAACCTAATCATATATTTGACTCTATATAAAAAATTAGAGAAAGAGAGAGTTCGAATGATTTTATATTTATGAGCCAATTTTTTTTTTTTTTGTATAACTAAAAAAAATCAAATTTATAAGTCATTTATATAATATACCGTGACTATGTACAGTCTATTACTAACTAGGTAATATAAATTGTTTAGATTTTTGTTGTTATTTTTTCTCTAAACTAATGAGCATATTTTTTTTATACTATTTCGATTCAAATTTTTTTATGTGAAGATATTGAATGTAACAAACTGTAATTGAGTTGAACGATTTTATGCACCTAACCCCATTCAATTTAGGAGATACTATTTGACCAATTTATTATTTTATTTTGTATTATATTTAGTAAAATTTCACAAACAATAATTTTGAATTGATATTGTATATGTAGTATCTAATAGTAATTTTCAAAATTATATATATAATAGAAATGTAATGAGAAATTTGGCGTAGTAACTAATATCACAAAAATTGCAAAGAAAAACTATTTTCATATCTCTAAATGTCCTAGACAAACTATGTCTTATATGTTTAAAAACCCAAACTAACACCAATAGTTACATGTGTGTGTGTGTGTGTGTGTGTGTGTGTGTATATATATATATATATATATAAAGTAACTCCAAATTCTCATTTGTATTAGTAAAGAAATTAATATCAAGAGTAATGTTCAGACCACCAAATTAGGCATAATTTTGTGCCACAACTCACTGAGTTGTGATTGGCAAAGGTGTGATAATGGGCCATGTGACGAGTGGTGGCGAATTGTAGCACAAAGTTATGCTCAATTCAGTGGTCCTAGCATTACTCTAATATCAAACCTAATAAATTTACTAGCCACCACCCCATATGAAATCTATGACACCTTCAAAGTAGCATTGCTCAAAATAGTGACGACCTTCCCAATCAATCAGTGTATCTTGCAGGCTAATAAAGCTGCAATGATAAACTGATACTTTGTCTCCTTGAACAAAAGTTGCTGGTGCCCATGTAACTTTGCTCAACAAACCCATTGGTAGTGATGAGCCAGATAATTCCCTTCGTCCAGGCTGGACGACCACAAGCGCCTTAAAACCGGTATTTAATGTGGAGCTGTTGAACTTATGATCGTTGGGGTCTTCATGACTCATTTAAACAACACCAATGGCTAGAAAAGGAGAAGCCCTATTTAAGCAATGCCATACCTCAGGCAAAGGTACATTCACACATACATAGACACACAAAAATCAGAGTTCTTGTCATTATCACTACTTTATTTTTATCTGACTTTGCCATCAGAGACCCAAAGGGTGTTTGGTTTGAGACTCTCTCAAAACTCAAAAACAATAACTCAAAACTCATTATACATCACTCATCACTCATTCTCGTTACTCATATCTCAAAACTCTATCTCAGCAAAAAAATCAAAACTAAAAATTTTGTTTGGTCCATAACTCAAACCCGTCTATCTCATTTTTATTACTCAACTTTTTCACTTTTTGGTGGAGCCCACAGCCTGCACTTTCATAATGGTCATGTGTCTCTCTCTCTCGATTGTGACCTTCTCTCTCCTTTCACCCAAAATTTGTCTTCCTTATCTCTCTCTCTCTCTCTCTCTCTCTCTCTCACACACACACACACACACACACACCAAATGTTAGAAAAAGTCCATCAGCTCTACTCTTCCGCCTCCATATCCACAAGACCCATCTCTAGCAAACCCCTAAAGAAATTTCTCAAGGCTCACTCTTGTCTTCGATTGCCCAGTTTCTACTGGTGTGTTCCATTCCTTTTTTGTTATACAGGCTATGGTGTGATGATTTGCTCCTCTTCCTTTGTCTCGAACTAACCCCAAAATCCAAAAATTGGCTGACACCCATATCTAGAAAATCCCATTTTCCTTTTCATCTCGCCCAATCGTCGATAGTAGTCCCAGATTCCACGGTTTTTTTTGTGTCCATTTCAGCGCTAGGGCCTATGTTCTATCTAAGTTTCCCTTATTCCTCTACCCCGAAAGAACCCCAAAATCAAACAATGGGTCATCCCTTATTTTCCCCACTTAATATTGTTTGTTGCCTATGCTTGTTTAGAAACTTGGTCCTAGCAAACAATTTTGGTGGAAGTGTAGTTATGGGTCTAGAGAGAAGAGAGGAAAACAGAGTGAGGCTGGTGGTGTATGTAATGTGAAGCTGGAGGAATTTGGGTATTTGGTTTCTTTAACATTAACAATAAAAGCATGGAATAGTTTGGCTTGGTGTTTGTTGCCTATGCTTGTTTAGAAACTTGGTCCTAGCAAACAATTTTGGTGGATGTGTAATTATGGATGTAGAGAGAAAAGAGGAAAACAGGGAAGGGCTGGTGGTGTTTGTAATGTTAAGCTGGAGCAAAAGTAAAAAAGATGAAAAAGCTTCCAATGGTACTGATATTTGATGTGACAAGTCACTGCAGTGGGGACCACATGGTTCTACTAATTTACGAGAATGCCATGAAACTCATATTCTAAAAACTGAAAGCACATCTCCACCTGTTCTCAGTTTTCATTCTCATAACTCAAAATTTTGAGATATGAGTTATGGAAACAAAAATTGAAAACTCAACCAAACAAAATTTATCTCAGTGGGACCCACGGCTTTTGAGTTTTGAGTGATGAGTTTTAAGTTATAGAACTCAAAACTCCTCAAACCAAACACCCCCTCAGTGACCGACACCACAACGATGACTATTTGAGCAAAGCTTCCTTTTTAGTTTCGTGCAGGATCATTGACGAGCCTAGGCTACACTTTGTCTGGACGATCAATTCGACTGACGATTTTGGTATCATCAGGTAATATAACATTGTCGAATGTATTCAGTTAGGAAAATAAGGAAATAAATTTTTTTAATTTTTTAAATGATTTTTTTGAGTGTAAAACTGAGTTAATATTAGCCCTTTTTTTCGTTATTTTATACTCTTATTCTATTTACATGTTTTAAAATCTCAATTTTTCTAGATTTAATTATATTTTTACCAACATTTAACACACATTTTATGATGAAAATTCTTGAGGTACTTAACATTGAGTGTAATTTCACGGGCCATAAAATTATCTGCTAACAACTTGAAGGTCGAACTTTCCAATGAGCTCCCAAAATCACCCCATTGGATCATAATCAACATTCTATTCTCCTTCAAGAATAATGTATGGTTTGTTTTCAAAGATTTCAACTTTTTGACCTGACATTAAAAGAAATGAAAAAGAAAAGGTGTAATACACTTTTGGTCCTTACATTTTGATCTTATTTTTATTTTGGTCTCAACGTTTTTATTTTATCGCTTTTAGTTCCTAAAATGAAAACAAGTTCCCTTTTAATCTCTACCATCATCTCACTAACAAAAATAGTATAGGTGGCAAATGGACTGCACTGTTGGCAATTATGAAGCTGAAGTGGCCATTATAATAATAATAATAAATTTATTTTGCATTAAAAAATTCCATGTCAGCCTCCACATCAGCTCTTAAAATTTAAAAATTAATTCTTCAATTTTAACAAATTAAAAAAAACAAAACAAAACAGAATTAAAACACATGAACACAAATCCAGAAAATTCAAACACAAGAACACAACCCAAAACATTAACAATAACTTAGCATCAAACTATCTCTAGCAAACCTAGAAAAACCCAAAGTAATTATCCAACCTATCACTGAAATTTCTCTGAATAAACCCAAAATTTTCTTGGGAAACAAACACATAAATCCAAACACCATACAACAATACAAACCCAAAAACACCATTCAATCCATGAGTATCACAACCTTCACTCCATAAACCACCATTCAATTTGTGAGAAGAGAGCTTGAGATAAGAGAGAGGCGAGATTGAAGAGACCTTCACATTGAGAAATGAAGGAGAACTGCCCAAACACAACCCAGAAATCAATCCAAATACAAAATCATCTCAAAATCCTTTTCTCTCATCTCATATCCTTTCTTGGACAACCACCATGATAGACAGCACTCCAAGATGGCACCACCACCAGTAGTGGCCGCTACTCCTCAGGTAATCTCTATGCCTCTCTTCTTTCTCTCTCATCTCAGATCCTTTATCTCTCTTTTGCTTGTTTTTGGTTGATTCAATGGTTGGGTTTAGTTGTGAGAATTCATTGATTTTTTCTTGGACTTATGAAGTGGAGTTTTGTGCATGAGGGTTTGTGGATCTGTGGGTGTGGGTTCGGTTCAGAGAGAGGTGAGGTTGAAGTGATTTTGAGGCTGTAATGAATGACTAGAATGAAGCATAGAGGAGCAGATTTCTGAAAATTTACGAAAAATTGTTACAAGTTTTTTCCTCAATCTTTCATACTGAAAATGTAAAAAAAATTCTTCGTTTTTATATTAAATTAAAATTGGGAAATTTAAAAAAAAAAATTGTTTTAATTTTTTAAATTTAAATTCTAACGTTGCATTTTTTAAATGCCAAATGGCATTTTTAATATTATTATAACCACCACTTTAGCAATTTGTTTGCCACCTAGAATATTTTTGTTAGTAAGCTAATGGTAAGGACCAAAATAGAATACATTTTTCATTTTAAGAACTAAAAGTAGTAAAATAAAAAAGTAGAGACTAAAATAAAAATAGGCGTAAATGCACTCTTAGTTCCTACATTTTGAACTTTTTTTTTTTTTCTATTTTGATCCTTACATTTTCATTTTAGCACTTTTAGTTCCTAAAACAATTAATGCGGAATATTTTAGTCCTTGCCATCAGCCAACAAACGAAAATAGTCTACGTGGTTGACAGAGAAATTAAAAAATATTAAATAAAACTTATGTGGCATCATCAGGTTGGACATGTGGGTTTCCCGCTCATTTTCCTTTTCACATGACCTTCACATGACAGAGTACTCAACAACCTATGACGCATGGATGCAGAAAACCCCCAAATTGGAATATGAAACCCTAGATTAACATTAACATGAAAACTAGGGATGACAATGGGGCGGGGCGAGGCCGAAGGATGGGGTCTTCGTCCCCGCCCCGCAAGGTTTTGTCTTTTCCCATCCCCGCCCCGCCCCGCATGACTAAAAAAAACTTTATCACCCTATCCCCGCTCCTTGGGGCCCTGCGAAGCCCCACCCTACCCTGTAAAACTCTACTTTTTGTTAATTTTCCCTACAACTAGTATAATTTTTTTTTAATGAAACTTATTTCATTAATAAAAATATAGTTGAAATTACAACTAAATTTATCCCATCAATCAAATCAATTTTTAGAAAAAAAATTGAATAATATATCCAATTGTATAACAAGACAATCATAAATAAAAAATAAAAAAATCTCATAGTATAACACATAACAAAATAAAGGCAGAGAACTGCATTTGGTAGAATAAAATAAGCTAATATTGATATGTTTGTTTAATATAGTAGGGTTTTAGGGTATAAAAAATTTACAATTATAACACTTAGCAACGCGGGGCGGGGCGGGGACGGGGAGGGACGGGGCGGGGTGGGTCTAAAAAGTCTAAACCCATCCCCGCATCGCCCCGTGGTACGGGGCTAAAATCTTGCCCCATCCCTGCCGCATTATTTTTTGTGGCAGGGAAAACCAGTGCGGGGCGAAGCAGGGAGGGGCAGGTTAAGCGGGGCAAGGAAAAATTGACATCCCTAATGAAAACACCATCAACCTCTCTCTCTCTCTCTCTCTCTCTCGAAGCTTTAGATGAACTGAAACCATCAGCCTCTCTCTCTCGAAGCTACCATCACCAACCATTTCCTCCAAAACCCAGAAATGGTTATACCCATCTGAAGCCAAACACCCAAACTTATCTCCATTCCTAAAGTTAAACCCAGCTCCGTTCCTAAAGCCAAACACATCTCCATTCCTAAAGCGAAACCCATATCCATTTCTTGTAATTACAGAGAAAAGAAAAGCATTGAGACCTCTGACTTTGTGAAAAGGTATTAAATCTCTCGCTCTCTCTCTCTCTCTCTCTCTCTCCTTATTTATAGCTTTACAATATGCATGTTGGTTGGATCAATGTTTGATACATGTTTTGACCAAATTTTGATTGTTTAGTATTATACCCTTACTTTGTTTTGTGACTTTTGACCATTTGTTGGTCCTTGTATGTATGTGTTTGCTTGTGGTTTCCAATGTGGTCCTTGTGTTCCCCTGTTGAAGAGAGTTAAATAAGCCTAATATTATTGTATAAGTGTTGTTTTGTTAAATAAACTATTGATAACTATGCATATTTTTGTTTTAGTATGACAAAACTTTTTTTTTTTTTTGGTTGAGAATAGTATAATAGAACTATTGAAATAAGTGATGTGTTCTTGTTTAAATAAGTACCAAAGTTGTTGAATGATTGCTATTTTGATTTTTTAAAAAAAGTGTTGTTTTGGGTTATAACAAGCATTATCTAAATGGGTTTGGTGGTATGTTGCATGCATAATAGATTATTTTAATAAGTGTTGTGTTGTTAAATGAGTGTTGTTTTATTAAATAAGTGTTGTTTTGTTCTATAATTAGCATTATTTAAATGGGTTTGGTGGTATGTTGCATGCAAAATGTAGGCTTGTCCAACAAAACCGAAGACCCGACCCACTAGGCCAAACTGACCAAACCCAAACTGTCCGCCGTCCGACCCGACTACTTAGTGGTTGGCTGCGAGTTCCTACCATCCTAAACCGATTCTAGTGGGTCAAGTGGCGAGTCTTCCCTTCCAAAACCTAATCCACCCAACCTAACCGTGATATATAATCTTTAGTGCTCAAGGTTCTCAGTTCTCTCATTCTTTCTCAGTCTTAAGGCTCTCTCTCACTCTCTCAATCTCTCAACATCTTCGAATGTGCCAATCCACATTGATATCTCAACATCGCCGAGCTTTCAACCTCCATCATCACCAATTTGCGTAGAGCTCTCAACCTCCATCATCACCAATCTGCATCGAGCTCTCAACCTCCATCATTGTCTATCTGTGCCGAGCACTCAACCTTTATCATCGCCAATCTGTGCCAAGCTCTCAACCTCCATCATCGCTGTTTGGCGCTAATCTCTCAACCTCCATCATCACCAATCTGCGATTACTCTTCCATTCACTATCGTTGATCTGCAATCTCTACCATTAACCATCTCCGATCTACGAGTCAAGGTTGTAGTTTTCGGTAATTTTCTCTTTATTTCTTTGTTTCAGTCTCATGCAAGTCCAGTTTCTATTTGTGTTCTTTGGATTTGTGGGTTACTGGTGTTTGGGTTTGTAGATCTGTTCTTCAGTGTAGATTTGTTTTCTCAGATTTGTGAAATTTGTGGTCTTTGTCTTTCGGTCAAAATCGGATCCGACCGGTGTGCACCCGAGCTTGATCCGACTCGACCTGTGATTTTTCACAGTTGGCAGTGGATCCACCGCCCTGCCACTAGACCACATCGGGTCAATTCCAAGTTAAGTACAAACCCGAACCGATTTGACCCATGGACACCCATAGCAGAATGGATGACCTATGTAGTATGTCTGTGCATCATGGTGGCTACTTTACTGAGAATTCTCAAAAATATGTGGGAAGTAGAGTAAATGTAGTTGATAATTGTGACCCTGATAGGTGGTCTAAGGTTGAGATAAAGGGTATATGTAGGGATTTTGGGTACACCTCTGTTAGCTGGCTGTGGTATAAAATGCCTGGTATGAACCAAAAAAGGGCAAAATTCCATTTGGTTGTTGATGATCATGATGCCATGTTCATGAGAAATTTAATGAGGGGTCATGAAAAGATTCACGTGTATATAGAGCACCAAGTAGATGACCTTATACAAGTTGATGAAGGTGAAGATATTGGTAAGTATGTGCAGCCATTGGCAGTGGAGCAAGACCTTATAGGTTATTATGATAGTGATGGTAGTGAACATGATAAGAGTGAATTTTATAGCTTTTATGATAGTGATGATATGTATGCTAATGATGATAATGATAACAATGAGGATGAGCCCATTGAGGTAGATGTTGAACAAGTGTATTCTAGAAGAGTAGGTGGAGGACCTATTATTGAGGAGGTTAATGAGGATGATCTTATTGAGGTAAATGCTTCTCAAATGTATTTTAGGAGAGTAGGTAAAGAACCTATTATTGAGCACCCATCTGAGGATTTTCATGTAAGTGATAGCAGTGAGAGTGGGGGAAATGATGGTGAAGGAAGTGACCTAGAAGATGAGGCAGAAGTGAACCCTGGTCAAAGGGACTTTGTTGAAGACAGTAGTGACAATTGGGATGCTAAGGATGATGATGATGTTGAACTAGGCCAAATAGGTGGTGGTGTAATGAACTCTGATTTTTGAGAGTGAGGAATTGCATAATCTTGATGAATCATCATCTAATGATGAGATTGGGTATGATAGTGATAATAGGATGATATAAGTACACATGTTGGGAATGGAAGGGGACAAAAACATGAGAAAATGAGGAACTTCCCTATGTTTAAGCCAGTAGCTAAGGCTGAACATTTATATTTTGAGAAAGATATGTTGTTTACTACACTTAAACAATTCAAGAAAGCTATAATTAAGTGTGCAGTTCATGATGAATGGGTGATCAAATTTGCTAAAAATGATCAGTTGAGGGTAAAAGCTATTTGTGAACCAAACTGCAAGTTTGTAGCCTAATGGCTAGATGCTGGCCATTCATTAGTTTGGATGCCTACCATTTGAAGAATAAGTCAGGTGGTTAGTTGATTACTGCAATAGGTAGAGATCCTAATGAAGAGTATTTCCTACTTGCATATGCAGTAGTAGGCTGAAACCAAAGACTCTTGGACTTGGTTCATAAATCTGTTACTTGCAATAGGTCAAAACATAATATGAGTGTTTATATCAGACCAGCAAAAGATGTGTAGTTTTATTATTATTATTATTTTTTGTATTCTACATAGACACTTTGTATGTTCAGTTACTAACTTTACATATTTATTTGTGATATTGACAAGGATTGGTGCAAACTTTCATTGAGAACTGGCCACGATTTGAACATAGGATTGGTTGCAAACATCTCTATAACAACTTTAAGAGGAACCATCCTGGAGTTCTTATTGGAGAAATGTTTTGAAGAGCAGCCAGAGCAACTTATAAACAAGAGTCTGATAGTGTGATGGATGAACTAAAAGAAATTGATGTTGATGCACATAGTTGGTTGCAAGCTCAGTCAACAATGATATGGGTCAGACACGTGTTCAGTAAGGATGGTTTGACTGATATCGTACTAAACAATATGTGTGAGAGTTTCAACAGCAGGATACTTAAATTCAGGTCTTGGCCTATAATTAGCATGGCATGATTCTTTGTGATCACCTACAGTTAATTAGATTCATTTTTTGATACATGTAGTTGGTAGGATGTTACAATTCATATCTAATGTTTGATTGTATTTGTATGTGATTGCAGATTGAGTGCATCAGGCTATAACTTATGACTAGGTTTCAAGAAAACAGTGAGAAGATTATGAGAGTAGAATCAGATTTATGTGCCAAAGTTCTGAAAAGATTGCATAAGGAAAATATGGCATGCAGTAGATGGCTTGCTTGTTGGGCAGGGCGGACATAGTTTGAAGTTAAAAATGGTCTGCAAAGCTTCACTGTTGACTTGGCCATAACACACTGCAGTTGTAGAAAGTTGGATATAACTAGCATACCATGTTCTCATGTAATCACCTACATATTTTTCAACAGACAAGATGTTAAGCAGTATGTTAACAAATGTTTCCATGTCTCTACATCCAAAGCCTGCTATAAGCCAATCATAGCACCTATTAATGGGCAGAATATGTGGAGACCCAGTGGTATCCAACCTATACAGCCTCCCATCAAAAGAAGACCACCTAGCAAGCCTAAGAAGAAGAGAGCAAAGGAACCTAATGAACCAACAAGTTGTAGAGCTGGTTCCAAGCATTGCAGGGTCTGTGGTAAACTAAGTCATAATAAAAGAAGTTGCAAGAATGAGGTTGGAGGGAACTCTTTATTGCCAGGTACCACAAACATAACTAGCACAGCTAATGAGGTAAAATATTAACATATCTATGAATCCCTTGCACTTAACATAATCTATATTAACATATGTGGATTTGTTGCTTGTAAATCAGCAGAAGAAGAAACTCTTCCAAACTAGGTGCACCAAATCAGGCCAGCATGCACACCTCCAATCCAAGTGCACCATCTCAGGCCAAGAGAAGCTTATCCAATCCAGGTGCACCAAATTAGCCCTCCAAATCAAGTGCTCCATATCAACCCTCCAATCTATTTGCACCATCTTAGGCCAGCAGAAGCTCATCCATTCCATTTGCACCATCTCATCCTAGCATGCACACCTACAGATCAAATGCATCACCCAGCTCAGGCAGAAAGACACAAGTTCCAAATGCACCACCTAAATTTAGTAGAAGCAACTCAAATCCAAGGCAAAAGAAAAAAAGGGTGGTCACATCAAAGACTCTCAATGCTTCTAAGAATGAATCCAAATACATGGAAGCAATCAAATTTGCAGAGAATCAAGCATTTGTGCATGGTCCAAGGAAATGAAGAGAGCAGAAGTTTTTTATTTTTTATTTTTTTATGAATGGAAACTTTTTTGTGTAATTCTGCAATTATGGTTGTAATTGATAAGAATTGTTGAATAATGCCCTGCTATTTGGGTCAACTTTGGTACTTGACTATGGATCGGTTTGCCCTTGTTTTGGTTTGGTTAAACATGGATCTTTTGTATTGCTTTGGTGTTCATAGCAATGAGAAGCAGTCGTTGATAATTCAGAAGTTGTCTTTGTATTGACCTTTGTTTTGTTTTGGCTAATCTTGAATCTTTTGCATTGCTTTGGTGTTCATTGCAATGAGAAGCATTTATATTTAGAAGTTGTATGTGTATTGGTAGTCATATCAATGACAAGCAGTTAATGGTAATTCTGAGTGTGCATTTGTATTAACCTTTGTTGTATGTATTGACACTAGTTAAACAGGTTTTACTAGTGTCAGTACTGTTAGTCAGGTTAGTGATAGTTTCTACAAATATTGCTAAACAGATTATGGTCATTCACAATATTTACCATTACATAACACAACACTATCACACTACCAGTCCAGACATTTAAGGAACAAGGGTATTCATTTCATAACATTCATGTACAAAAACACCAACAAGTGTTTCATTGCTAACTAATCATACAAAAAATTTCCACACTGCTAGCCCTACATACATTAGCAATTACAATATATTGAAACTCCCCCACCTATGTAACTTGGTAAAGAAATTTCCACCACCTACCTACTCAAGTGTGATAATCTATTGCCTTTACTATGGGATAAGCACCTTACCACGATCACATATTTCATCATCATGCCAATAGAAGAATTTACACTTTCACCCAACCTAAAATGCAAATCAAGCACTGAAAAATTAACATCTATAAACTAGTGCAGCAAAAAAATTAAACAAAAAAACTAAAACCCACTAAAACAAAATACTAAAATTCAAATACCCAACAGTTTGGACAACCATAAAACCTTCTGTCGGGATTATCTACTATCCACAAAATGACTAACACCGATTTTTCAGAGCAGTAGACCTCAATAAAGCTCTCCTCCTCAAGCTTGAACTGGTCGAAAAGCTTGCTTCGATCTGATCTAAGGCTTCGAAGTTTGCTTTGATCATGATTTTGGGATATGGGTTATGGCAGATCAGATGCATCTAAGGTTGCCGTTTTTTGTGGGACATGAGTTAGGGCTTCGGGTTCTGATTTGGGGATTTTATTTGGTAGTTGATTGAGTACTCTATCACGTTAGGGTCATGTGACAAGGAAAAGGGGCGAGAAACCCACGTGTCCAACCTGATGATGCCACGTAAGCTTTATTTAATATTTTTTAATTTCTCCATCAGCCATGTATACTATTTCTGTTTGTCGACAAGGACCAAAATATTCCGCGTTAATTGTTATAGGGACAAAAAGTGGTAAAATGAAAATGTAGGAACAAAAAAAAAAGTCCAAAATATAGGAACTAAAAATGCATTTACCCCATAAAAATATAGTCAAAATGTAGGACCAAAAAATGCATTTAAGTCTTATTCAATTTATTCACACTTGTGTCGTGGTCGAACCTTACAGAAGGATTTTTTTTTTTTAAATAACTATAAAAGTCAAACAATTTTATTAGTTAGCAACGTTTCAAAACTATTTAGGAAACTAACAACTCGAGTATGTTAGACTCGATTTTATTGTAGCAAATCGAGTTTAAGAGACTTGATTTTTGTGTGCTGGCATGACTGAAGTGGACTAAAAGATCCACGTGAAACTCGAGTCTTTAAGACTCAATTTCTTGTTCACCATCACTCTTTGTTCCTCAATCAAATCGATCTCTCTCTATCTGCACCTAACTCAAAGAGATCTCTCCATAGATCTCACTCACTGTATGGTTCAGAACCGTACCTCAACTCAGCTCAGCTCAGTTCAATTCCAATCGCTCCACCATGGCTCCTCCCACGCAATCTCAGCGCTCTTCTACCTCCATGCTTATGAGTGCTGAGTTCAATTTGATTGGGCGTGGAAACCCTAGCTTTATGCTTCACTTCAAGCCGCAATTTGGGAATTTTTCAATCAAGAAGTCGCAGTCTTCGGTTTTTTATGGGAAGCTTGTTAAGTCGCTAAACGGCGCCGTTCCGGAGGACCATTCGTTGATTGAGGTCGTGGAGAGGCCGTTTATGAACAGTGCGTTTTTGGGGGCTTGGAAGAAGGGAGTGGACGGCAGATGAAGAAAAAAAAAAAACAAAGAAAGAAGGAAGAAGATGACGAACAAGAACTCGAGTCTTTAAGACTCGAGTTCCACATGGATCTTTCAGTCCACCTGTGCTCTGCCAGCACAAAAAAAATCGAATCTCTTAAACTTGATTTGCTACAGTAAAATTGACTCTATCATACTTGAGTTGTTACTTTTCTAAATAGTTTATAAACGATGTTAACTAACAAAATTGTTTAGCTTTTATAGTTATTTTTTTAAAAAAAAACCCTTACAGAACTACCCGAACCACGTAAACAAAAGAGGGAATTTCTACCAGACTTTACACGACACTCTCTCTTTGTCATAATTTTTCCTGAACCATGCTTTCAAAATTCCACAAGGCATCCGATAAGGCTAGGAGATTTTTAGAAAACAAAGCTACCTTGTTCGTTAGGAACCTAACCATGACTAAGAACACCTCCAAAGTTCAGGCTCTCTATGACCTCTGCAACGCCACCTTCACTCCCTCTCCCTCTGGAGCATCCCCTCCCTCTTCTCAAGCTTTACAGAATCTCTGTTCTCTTCTTGGTATTTCTCATTTTCTTTCTTTTCTTCTAGTTTCATTCTCTTTTGTATCTAAGTTTACATCTTTATGTGCACTTTGCAAAGTTTGGCTCAATTATGGAAGTGGGTATTGCACATTATGTCAATTTGTTGCGAGTTTGCTGTGTTTTGATTGCAGATTTGAAGAATTTTGTTTTGGGGGTGCTTAATTGGGTATTATAGAACTACAATCTGAAGTTAGTATTAAAATCAAGATAATTAAAGAATGGAAAGAATGAAAATAAAATGCTTGTTAAGAAAATTTTTGGTTTCTCTCAGTTGGGGATGCATTTGGTATCCTATTATAGGGGTCTTATCGGGGTTAATTGTTTTGGAAATTACGATACACATCAGTAAGGATGTAATAGACATGGAATTGGACCATTATATCGACTTTTCAATATGCATTAGCGAGTTCTTTTAATTGATGGATGGAGCTGCCTATTCTAAGGATAGTTTTACTCAATACATTATTAAATTTTATGAAAGATTAGAGATTAATGAATCTTTATGCTTCTAACACAACATTTTTCATGTATTTTTCTTAAAGATTTTGTTGTAAAATGAATCTTTATGCTTCTAACACATTATTGATTTTCATTCTATTACAGACACATTTGGTCCAGCAGATGTTGGGCTTAAAGAGGAACTATCAGATGATGATCGAGGACATGGAATTTTTGGACTTAACCAACTAAACAGGGTAGCACGATGGGCACAACCAATAACTTTTTTGGATGTATATGAATGTGATAGTTTTACGGTAAGCTCAGCATCTTCTTATTCTGAATGAAAATTTGTTTAAGCCTGTTGTGCATGCTCATCTCATTAGAAGTTTGTAATTCTCAGTTTTCTGTTACAGAACTTTAAAATATAAGTGCATAATGTTTTTGCCCAATTCTTTTGATTCGTTCTTATTTCGATCATTTATCAGAACTTTCTGTGAAATTTGTGTAAAGATTGGCTCTTAAGATCATTTATCAGTAGTTTCTAAACCTGCCTCTTTGCATGCATGCCTGAAGTTATCTGTGTGGCCTGTGTGCATGTGACAAGCTGTTTCAAATATAATACTCAAGTATTGAGTACGACTGTTTTACTTTTCATTTGTAGATGTGTATATTTTGCTTTCCTACTTCTGCAATTATTCCACTCCATGACCATCCCGAGATGACTGTTTTTAGCAAAGTTCTCTATGGCTCTATGCATGTGAAAGCTTATGATTGGGTTGAGCCTGCCCAAGTCCAGGAAAGAAAAGGACCTAGTTCCTTTCCAGGTCTGTTTTCTCATATCATTTTCAGCTTGTCACAACAGATTCTAGGACTTACTTACCTAAAGGCGATTATGGCTTGATTATTATGTATATCCCTTGTGATTATGCACTTTTATACTATGGGGCTTTAACCTCTCAATTCCCTGCACTAATGGAAAATTTTAATTGTAATTTTAAACTGAACTGGGAACATAATAAGTTTGATGTTGACTCAAAAAGGGGGGGGGGGGGGGGGAGGTGTTAAATTGAGGCTGTGATCTATGGACTTATTTAGAACACAAAAAAAATCCCAATATGCCTATTTTTCATATGTTTCTCTGATCATTGTGTTTAGATTTTTATTTTTATTATTATTATTATTATTATTATTATTTTTATTAAAAAAAAATTACTTCCTTGTCAAATAAATGAATGGTGGAAAATAGGCTGACCTACTCTGTTGAGGATCCATAGACAAAACCAAAATTTTAGGACTAAGGCTTAGGTGCTGTTGTTGCTAACAGCTAACTGTAATGTTAAAAAAGGAAAATTGCATGCTAATAATCTGAAAGTTACAATTCTCAGCTCCAAGTTAAGATGAAAAAAAAAAAAAACCAAAGGTAGATTATCTTTTGTTGAGTTTTCATTAGAAACAGTGTATATTATATATGATAAGAGCTTTTCTCTTCTTTTCCCATTGTCCGATACCTCTAGTTGTAGATGCAAGTATTGTATTCGTAATGCGTCATCTCAAATGGTAGGTCTGGTTGCTATATTGGTTTGCCCTAAACAGCACTTAATAAGTCAATTTAATACCCATGGGCTAAATTTTACCCTGTTGGTTGGAGGCTTGCAGCTGCTTATATATGATTTTGGTGTTATAATATGCCATATATCAGCCAATTAGATTACTGTTACAATATTGAACACTTGCTTGTATGACTTCACTGTCCACATCATTGTGAAACGTGGGCTTGACTCTGCAATACCCCTTAGTTGTAATCACCAATCCCCTGCCAATAGCTGGTCTGCATATCTCTAATTGAGGCACTGCCACCTTTTAGTGAAAGAGGGATAGCAATTTCAATCTTCTTGTATCACTGTCAATCATCTGAAAAGTAGCTTGATTGCTATTTCCTCAACTGTGAAGCAGCCAAATCTCATGAGTAGGATTGACATTTTCTTGTTATTGGGAATCTGAGAGGCCGTATCACTCATTAGCTTATTCAAAGGATCATAAAGTCTTAGCCAACCCCAAAATTTTGGAACTAAGGTTTGGTTGTTGTTGTATATTGTCTTGGATCTTGCTCTTGATTTTCAGATATTGAGGGTCAGTAGTTGGAAGTTTTGATGAGTTCTTCTATGATTTGCAGTAAGATTGGCAAAGTTGTCAGTTGATAAAGTTTTAACAGCACCTTGTGGGACCACAGTTTTGTACCCAAAGAGTGGTGGTAATTTGCATTGTTTTACTGCACTCACCCCTTGTGCTGTACTTGACATCCTCTCACCTCCCTACAAAGAAGAAGCAGGCAGAAAATGTAGCTACTACCACGACTACCCCTACTCTACCTTTTGTAAGTATCTTAAAGTAATTCAATGTTCTTTTTTTTTCCCTTTTTTTTTCCTTTCTGTTGTGCCATCCTATGATTGTGCAAATATAGCTCTGTAATCCATACTTCATTTTTTCTTCTTCCTCCCTTTTATTATTATTTTTATTTAATTTTATGGAATTTACATAGAGAATCCCAAGGTTTCACCCTGATTTCAAATTAAACCCCAAGTTTCTAATTCTTACGATGTTGGAGAACTATAGCCTGTGAACCACATTGACCCCCCCCCCCCCCCCCCCCAAAAAAAAAGTGTGTAAAATAGATACATTAACAATAAAAAAAAAGTATATAAGAAAAAACACACAAACAAAGAAAAGCACTAATATATTGATATCCAGAAAAATGATAGATTGCATTGAGGTTGCATATCAGAACACTGCAACACCCCCAAGGCAACATTGTTTCAAACATGTAATTGAAATTGGGTTGCAATTAATCTATAGAAAATAACATTTCAAATTAATAATGGTTGTATATTATTAATAGTTAATCTAGAGAAAATTTCTATTCAAACCAATCGATATCTAATGTTATCACATACAAATTGAAACATAAAAGCCCAAATTAAAGAAAATATTGGAACTTGAAAATTTAAAATAGTCTTCTATTAATAAAACACTAACACTAGGGACTGGGGGACGAAAGTCCTCTGAGAAACACCACCACCACTTCAAAAGCTAGTAAACAGGTTGACCGACGGCAAAATTCTCATGAACTATTCTTCTTGAGTTTTAGAGCTATAGCTCCCGTAACTACCTGTGTCTCTGATTGGTTCAGCAACACCACCTCTACTTGACTTCATAAATTTGTTCATATTTAATTTTTGATTTTGTGAGCTAGAGATTTCAATATTATCAATAGTAGGGTGGAAAACCTTAAGAGAGGGAATTTGACGGAGAGAGAGAATGTTTTTAGACAAAGCTTTCCTCCAAACCAGTTTGAAATAATCTTCTCTAATCTATTACGTGACAATTTAGATGACTATCCATGTGTATTTTAATAAGACGATCCATTAATTCATCTAAACAAGTTACATGACTATGAAATTAGTGATATGATTAACATGACCATGACATGCTCTATGGCCTTTTTTCAGTTTTTTTGAATGCCCCACATGAATGTCAGTGCTCCATTAGTCACAGCTGCGAAAAGTTGCAACTTTATAAGTACACAATTGACATAGA
This sequence comes from Castanea sativa, assembly GCF_040712315.1. NCBI lineage: Eukaryota > Viridiplantae > Streptophyta > Magnoliopsida > Fagales > Fagaceae > Castanea > Castanea sativa. The sequence continues at coordinate 32,374,646 of NC_134016.1, read as the reverse complement.
AATAATTTAAAGGTTTAATTTAAAATCAAGATCAAACCTGAGGTCTTCTATTTAAGTTATCATTTTTTCTTATATTAAATGAAAACAACTTGGGTGGCTTGTTGAACATGTTAATGCAGCAGCAGGAAATGGATCTTTTGTAAGAAATGGGAAAGAAGAGGACTATGCATGGCTTGAACAGATAGAAACACCAGATGATCTCTATATGCGCCAGGGAAAATATGCTGGACCAGCCATTCAGTTCTAGCTGTCTCATCAATTTTGTTTAGCGCTCAATTCTCATTGCGTTTTGTTCAAGCTTTGGGCCATAGAAAATGTAAATGCCATGTTTGCTGCCGTAGTCTTGCAAAATAGGTACTAAAATGCTGATGCAGTGTGCTTTATAGATGATTACCCCTTACTTTCATGAAGAAATACCGGAAGCGGAATATTCACAGAACTGTAACATGAAGTCATTTGGAAATCCATCTATATTCTCCAAGTTAACTGGCCATTTTTGTTAATGTTCAAGGATTTCAATTACGTCAATCATGATGTTATGTTTATTTTTTATCTTTCTTTATCAACCTGGGTTGTTACAACACTATGCTCTTTCTTTCTTTCTTTAATTTTTCATAAAAATAGATATAATTAATTTGAATAAATTACTCCAACCTCTCCGGTCTCCTCGAATATAGCAAAAATGCATGCACAATCCTGCTATATTTGAAATTACTCAAACGTTTCTTGACCCTTCACATGTGGCATACATTGGAAGTCCTCTTTGCCAGTTATCTTTGTTAGTCAACTATGATGGATGTGGAGTGTTGTCTAAATCACACACACACACACACACATATATATATATACACACCTTTATTTTTAAACTTGATTTCTTCTCTTTTTCTTTATTCCTAACAAAACGTTTTATTATTTATTTTCATTTTCATTGAATCTCTCTCTTACAACCATTGCTCTTCTGAGCTTTGCCTTCCAAAACCTAACCACAACATAGCAAGCCTATATATATGACCCAACCTTATCAATAGTACACATCCATAAACCCAAAATGCCCAATCCATCTTCATCAATGATCCACTCAGCCACCCAAAAACCAAAAGTCAACCCACAAATAAAACCTCCTTACAAAGCACAGGGCTCAGCCACCACACAATGTGGTTGAACTACAAACTCAAACCATATATCACACCCCATCATCGAAACCTCACACAAAGCCAGCATCCTTAAACTCCAAATTACCCATCTTCCTGTCCACAGCACTATCAACATTGACCTCTTATTTCTTCTATACTGTCACTTGCTCTTGATTCATAGTTTGTGCAAAGCAAAGTCCCATCCTTCTGTTCAGTTTTGAAGCGTAGGTCCTTTGTTTCTAATACATCACATGGTTCTCAGCTTTGAGTTGAAACACAGTAAGTGACCTTTGGTTCACATTGAAGGAATAACGAGCTATTTCCTACCATGAGCCTTAACTACTCATATCTCTCCTTCTGATGATAAGCCTACTTGTTTTTCTCGGGCCGTCTGTTGTTCAGAGTGGCATGTTGCTATGATTGATACATTTAACGCCCTCCTCAAACACGGTTACAAGTGGACACTATTGAACGCTACAGAGCTGACTTTGTAGTTAAGGGTTTTCATCAACAACACAATTTTGATCTAGACTGAAATCTGTTTTAATTTGTTGGAGTTCCTTCCTCTTGATTCGCTTCTAATCCAATTGCTTGATGCTAACTTTACAATAAGTTCACCAACTTGAGAACCATCACCATCTTGCTTCATCTTTATATGTGTCAAGTGAACACTAGTCACCTACACTCTTTATCGCACATCAATGTAGTCACTAGATGATCAAAAGGTATGGGGAGTGATGCTAAAAAGAGTAACGCTTTATATTTGTCCTCATAATTCACCCCAAAACTTGACAATTGGGTGTTCAACATGTTAAAAATGTTGAGAGGCTCCAACAAATCTAAACCCTCCTTCATATGCAAACTATAAAGTTGCTTCCTCACATACAATTTGTTTGTCAGTTCCTTTCTCATATAAAGAACTTCTAGTTTTTCCCAAGCTCCCTTTGCGGTTGAGACGAATAGTGCTAGCTGTTTTCTCATTCATCTCTACCCATTCTTCATCCTTCACCTATTCCGGTTTCTTCTCTTTCCCAAGCAAGGCCTTATGAACTCCTTGTTGAATTAACAGATCCTTCATCCGCCTTTGACCACACAATTTCTCTACCACATACTTTGTTCTTGACATCTTTAATGTATTCAAAAGATTGAATCCTCACATTGCTCTGATACTCTTAGACTCAAATCAATAACAATAAATATGGAAAATATATAACAAGCACGTAGAATTTACGTAGTTTGGCAAACTATCGATCTCCATAAGCGATAAACCCAAATCCCAAAAACACCCTAGCTGCTACCTCACTAAGGTTTTTAGGACTTCACCAATTCAGTTGCCGCATAAATATATATATATTAAGAGAAACCGGTAAGGAATTGTATTAATGAAAATCAAATTGAAAAACATCCTCCAAATCACGGGTTAGATCTTCCAACCACACATCGAAACCAACAGATGCAACTGCAGGGGTGCAACCCGAGGTTGATGCTTCCATGAATGCAGCCTTAACAAAGCCCTTTGTTCGGGAGGAAGTGGCGGTTGATATTAAGTAGATGGCCCCCTTAAAGTCCCCAGGATTGGATGAGATGCCTCCCATTTTTTATCAGACTTTTTGGTCAAATATTGGTATGGAAATTTTTGATGCTGCACTCTCTTGCCTTAATTCTGGAACTTTTGTTCAGTCTATTAATCACACTTACATCACTTTAATTCGTAAGGTTGCTAATCCTGAAATTGTTGCTCAATTTAGGCCTATCAGTCTTTGCAATGTTATTTATAAAATATTGAGTATAGTTCTTGTAAATAGATTGAAACCTATTTTGAATTCTATTATTTTGGAAGCCCAGAGTGCTTTTATTGCTGATAAAGTTATAACTGACAATATTTTGATTGCCTTTGAGACTTTGCATCATATGCAATGTGTGACTACAGTTTCCTACTCAATTTTGGTGAATGGTGAGCCTCAGGGTTTTATTCATCCTTCAAGGGGGTTAAGGCAAGGGGATCCTCTATCTCCCTTTTTATTCTTATTCTGTGCGGAAGGTTTGAACGCCCTTCTCTCTAAAGCAGCTAGTGATGGTGATATTATAGGGTATTCTATTTACAAAGCTGGACCGAGAATTTCCCATCTTTTCCTCGCGAATGATTGCTTATTATTCTGCAGAGCAACTCCTGCAGATTGTGCTAAAATTCAGAGTATTCTGGCATGGTATGAAGCTACATCAGGGCAACAGGTCAATTTTGATAAGACCATGGCCTTCTTCAGCAAGAATACTTCTGAGGAGATTCAGGAAGAGTTGAAGGTTATGTTAGGGGTGCCTGCAATCAAAAGTTATGAGAAATATCTAGGGATTCCTTCCTTTGTTGGGCGTCAGAAAAAAGCTTGCTTTAATCACATCAAGGAGCGGATTTGGGCTCGTATGCAAGGGTGGAAGGAGAAATTACTTTCTCAGGCCGATAAGAAAATTATGATCAAAGCGGTGGTTCAGTCTATCCCTACTTATTCTATGAGTGTATTTTATCTCCCTATTGGTTTGCTTAAGGACATTAACGCTATGATCAGGAAGTTTTGGTGGGGTTGTTCAGAAAATTCTAAGAAAATTCATTGGGTTCGGTGGGAGACTCTTTGTTCTTCTAAATAGGTTGGTGGTATGGGGTTTAGGGACCTTCGGATGTTCAATGACGCAATGTTGGGTAAGCAAGTTTGGCGTTTGTTGCATGACAGAAATTCTTTGGTCTACAAGGCATTTTGGGCTAAATATTTTTAGTTCGGCAATGTCTTTGATGCTAAGGAATCCTCTAGGTGCTCCTTTGCTTGGCATAGTATTTTGCAAGCCCTAGAGGGGGTTTTGAGGGGTGCTAGGTGGAGGGTGGGCAATAGGAAAGACATCTCAATTTGGTAGCATCACTGGCTGCCTTCTGAAGGTGGTGGCTGCGTTCTATCTCCCCAGTGGGATCAGTCCCTTCTGGTGGTCCAAGATTTGTTAATGCCCAGTTCTAAGAGGTGGAATGAGGAGCTTATCGATTGAAACTTTTATCCTTGGGAGGCTGTTGTAATTAAAGGTATACATGTTAGTCAACTTGTGGATTTGGACACGCTGGTTTGGCCTTTGACACTTGATGGAGTGTATTCGGTTTGGAGTGCATATCGATTGTATGTTGAGATCAGTAGATAGGCTCTGCCAAGCCCTTCAAATGTGGAGGAGGGTAAAGGGCTGTGGAACAGCATTTGGAAGCTCCGGGTACCTCAGAAAGTTCGCCATTTTCTTTGGAGAGCTGTCCAAGAGGCGCTGCCTACCAAGCTAAATTTGTTGAAGCGGCATGTGGTGGCTAAAGGTCTTTGTGAGCAATGTCGTGAGTCCAATGAGGATAGTCTCCATGCTCTGTAAATATGTTATTCAGTGAAGCCGTTTGGATGTTTGATCAACGGTTTTCTTTTATGCGTTCAAAGAGATTTTCTAGTTTTGCAGATATCTTCCTTTTTTTGCGTAAGGAAGTTTCTCCCAGGCTGGTGGAGTTCTTCATCATGGTTGCGTGGTGCATTTGGAGCGTCAGAACAGGATTAGGTTGCGTCAGAAGGTATGGGGAATTGGGGAGATGTGTTATCGTGCTTCTGATCTACTGAAGGAGTTTCATGAGGTGCATAAAAAGGCTCCTCGGGTGGTTGTTCATAGTGGTGATACTCAGTGGAAACCTCCGGCTTTTGGTATGTATAAAATTAACTTTGATGGTGCTTTATTTGAGGAGCAGGCATGTGCAGGTCTAGGGGTGGTTATCAGGGATTCGACAGGTTTGATCATTGGTGCTTTAAGCTAAAAAATTAGGCACCCGGGTTCCGTGGACATGGTGGAGGCTTTAGCTGCTAGTAGAGCCAATGTCTTTTCCAAGGAGCTTTGTCTTCTATCCATGGTGGTGGAGGGTGACTCCTTACAGGTCATCCAAGCTATTGTTGCAGCCAGGCCTTTCAGGATTATGTTTGGACATGTTATTGCTGATATTCATAGTTTAGTGTGTGTGTGTGTGTGTGTGTGTGTGTGTGTGTGTGTAGTGCTTACAAATAGGATTTCGTTAAGTTTGTCGCTGACTTGGGCTTGGCAATTCATAACCACACGAGCCCACATCAACAGAAACCCAATCCTGTGATAGAATTAGGTCTCGACAAGTAATTAAGTCAGTGTTGTGTTATTATTTATACCCTGACTCTCACCTAAACTTAGTTATTCAATTCATCATATATATATATATAGCCGAGCTCTGTGACGCGGGCTTGTAACCAAAGTGGGGCCATTAAGCTGTTTGGGAGGGATTGGGCTCTAGAGCTCGCAACTGCCTCATAGGCCCAAAGATCAGGGGGCGTTACCGCACATCGTGGGCTTTTGCCGCACCTGGGGTGCAATGTTGTAGTGTGTATATTGGACTAGGGCGCAGAGACGAAGAGATTCCTCTATGAACGGTCACTCATTCCAAGTGTTGCGGGGTGGGAGGTGTCGATCTTGTTGGCTTATCAGAGCAATTCATCATATATATATTGTTGAATATTCAATTCATCAATTTTAAAACAGAGACCCCGAAGGTATTTAATTTTGTTGATCTTATATATATTTATATTTAAATGTTATAAAGTTATTGTTTTTATTCTTTTCGATCTTTGCCTCAGTAGTCTTGTTTTGTAGACATTAATTTGGTCTACAGTGTCATTAATCTATACATACTAACTCTTTTCAAATTGTAATTCCAGTAATAGTATTTATTTAAATGGACAACACATCCAACAAGATAAAAATCATATCTTCCTTTAGGCTAAGTCAACATTTTGTATGTCTATATATATCTAATATATCTAAAAACTGAAGTGTAGTATTTATTATTGTTACGCTCCTGTTGAGCCACATCAGCAGCCACATCTTCCATCAATTTCCAACATTCTCTCTCTTCTTCTTTTTTAACTCTTTTTTTTTTCTCTTATTAATTTCCCAACTTAATATTATACTTTCACCAATTTTTCCCCTCCCTTTTATCTTTTCATCTCCCTACTACTATCTATCTTAATATCACTTTTCCTCAATCCCTTTATCTTCCTTTATTTTTGGTTTTTTTTATTCCTCCTCTTACTATAAATTTACAATTCTCAATTTCATTCTATACATAGTTTTCCCACACACATAAGGTTATTTCTCTCTCTCAATGTTTTTATAAAATCTTTTGGTGGATTTTTTTATTATTTTTATTGCATCTCTATTTTAAGTTGATAAGTTTTTGTATTATTTGAAACCATACTTTCAGGTGATGCGATTAAGTTATGTTTTTAAGTTGTTATCTTTTTTCTTCTCTTTGATTTCATAAATATTATCTTATTGCATTATATATAAAAATAGTATATAAGAATATAATACTATTTTATTACATGGCATAACATAACTTGGATAATTTGGTGTTTATTACAATATTTTTTACTTTTACTCTCTTTTTTTTTCCTAAAATTTCTTATTATTCACTCACATTCTCTCTTGAAACATGGTTATTCTCTCTCTCTCTCTCTCTCTCTTTTCATTTTTTTATATTCTTTCTTACAACTCTTCTTTATATTGATAAATAATTGTGATTTTTAAAACTCTATTTTGGATTCATACATTTTGGTGTTGTATTTTTTGGTTTCCCATTACAAGTAGCATATTTTTCTCTCATGTAGTTTTGATTTCATTTTTGTTTGAGTTAATACTTGATTATTTTGGAAGTAAGAATTTGAATTTATATCAAAACACAATCTTGGCCATGCTAATAACAGATCGGCATTCAATCCACTTCATCAATTCGGTCCTATTCGGTCTACTTCAATCCACTTTGGTCAATTTTGTCCAATTTGGTTTACTTCAGTCCACTTCAATTCAATTAGGTTAATTTGTTCTATTCAGTCCAGTTCGGTCTAGGTTGGTCCATTCGGTCCATTCAATTTAATTTGGTCTATTTAGTCTAGTTCGATCCATTCGGTCTACTTTGGTTAATTTGGTCTTGGTCAGTCCATTCTGGTCCATACAGTCCATTCAGTCCACTTCGATCTATTCGGTCCAATTTGGTCCATACAGTCAACCTAGGTCTATTCAATCCAATTTGGCCAAATCGGACCAGTTAGGTCTATTAGGTCCAATTTGGTTTATATGGTCCACTTAGGTCTATTCGGACCAATTTGGTCTATTCTGTCTATTTAGGTCTATTCGATCCAATATGGTCCGTGCATTCGGTCCAATTTGGCCAATTCGGTTCAATTAGGTCTATTCTGTCCAATTTGGCCCATACAGTCCACTTGGCCAATTCGGTCCAATTAGGTCTAATCAGTCATTTTGGTCTTGTTCGGTCCATTTGGTCCAATCCAGTCCATTGTGTCCACTTCGATCTATTTGGTCCATACGGTCCACCTAGGTCTATTCGGTTCAATTAGGTCTACTCCGTCCAATTTGGTCCGCAGGGTCAACTTAGGTCTATTCGGTCCATTTTGGTCCATATGGTCCACTTGGGTCTATTCAGTCCATTTCGGTCCACCTAGTTCTATTCAGTCCAATTTGGTCCATACGGTTCACTTGGCCAATTTAGTCCAGTTAGGTCTATTCAGTCCATTCGGTCTACTTTGGTCAATTTAGTTCTGTTTGGTCTATTCGGTCCAATCTCGTCCATTCAGTCCACTTCAAGCTATTCCGTCTAGTTAGGTCTATTCGATCCAATTTGGTCCATACAGTCAATTCGGTCCAATTACACACACATATTTGTTTATTTGTTTATATATTTATGGCTGATCTATGAGAGAGAAAAGACTCACATCACACTAAGAGAGAGAACTCCTACAAGGGGAGAGAAAAAGTCTGCGGGCTAGTCACTAATGTTTAAACTATGCGTTAGTTTAGTCTCTAATGTTTCAAATGTGTTAGTTTAGTTCCAACCTTTTGATTCTGTGCAAAAATAGTCTCTGTCATTAAGTGATAAATAGAAGATGCTAATGTGGCTAACAATGCTATTAAAATATTAATTTTATGCCACTTAAGCTCCCAATGCAAGAAAGAGAAGGGGTTTCAGTTTTTTTGATAAATACTTTAGCCCACATGGCAACACATATGGCAGCTTAGGTGTCTTAAAATTGATATTTTAATATTACCATTAGTCACGTCAATATTTTTTATATCACTTAACAATAAAGACTATTTTGACACTATCAAAATATTATGAACTAAATTGACATTTAAAACGTTAATAACCAAATTTTAGAGCCTAATCTTGTTGTATCGGAAATTCGCAATACACAACTCTCACTTGCACACTTGACTTGATTTTGTGTGGGAATCCGATGAACGTTGTCAAAATGATTGTAATGGCATGTGTGTATTCTGAATGTGTATATTTAATGCTTGGGTCTTTGTCCAATAGGGTTTGATTGTTTGGCCTCTAATAGAAATTGGGTCTTATGGGGGGGCTATGAAATTTGATTTTTTTTTTTTTTTTTCCCTCTGAAATAAGGTTCGGCTGTTTGATTCTGTTTGTTTTCTTAATGAATTAGTGCTGGAAGTGCTTCATTTCTTGCTTTCGATAGAGCACTACTCAGCCATTTATTACTCTTTTTAGTTTTTAGGCGGTATTTTGAGCTAGTTCACATGGGAATGGGTGGTTATAATATTGACTGTTTAGCTGAGCTTGTAGGATGGTTTAGCTCTCTATGGTTTAGCTCTCTATTTTTGCTCACGTACTCCTATCCTATACGAATCGTACCAGTATCGAACCAGATACCTATAAGATACATGTCTAGTCATTTTAAAAAAAATACCAATACATCTAAGATATACCCGTGATATGACTTGGATATTGTTCTAACCCAAATCCCGATAGCCCAAACTTGAAAGAATTTTATATGTTTTATATATTGATTTCAATGTTGAGTACTTACCTAGTTATCTGTTATTTACTCTTTTAAATCTTGGTTTGTATACTAAACATCATTTAATGGCCATAGATTCTCTTTATTATCAATTATTGCTTTAAAATTGATATATGCTTAACAATATATAAAGTAAATGCTTAATAATATATATATATATTGAAAAGGGTAATAACTTTCATTAATTCAATAGCGAAATATCATAATACAATTCTTCCAGCACAGGTGGAGGATTGTCCTCTATCCAATACATGTCTTCCTTTACATATTTTGCATATCTAGCTAACCCATGCGCCACGGAATTAGCAGCTCTCCTCACGTAACTGAAGGACACCTTTCGAAGACCCTGTGTAAGCCATCTTATAGCTTGGGCAATATGACCAATCCATGATTGGTCCGCCCCTGAAGCTGAGAGTAATTTCATGGCAGCAATGTCAGCAAGAGGCCCACTGGTTGTTGACAGTGCAGTGGCCGAAATACTAGCTTGTAGAAGGGCATTGGAGTTCGCAAGAGAGGCAGGTTTCACAGATTTGGTGGTTGAGGGAGATAATATCAGCATTATTAATACGCGTATTTCTGACATATCATACCCTAAGTTTTTCAAAAAAATGTTGTATCCCTGTACCCGTACCCGTATGTACCCATACTCGTATTCGTACTCGTGCATCATAGGATCATCCTAAACTTAAGGATTTCTATCTACACTTCACTGTTATGGGAAAAAAAAAAGAAAAAAAAGATTGGTTGCCGCTTGTTCAAAGGGTTAGCCTAAAAATCGAAGAGAACTGAAAGATGATACAAGCTTAGCACGCGAAGAAAAATAGGTAAAACGTTTTTCATGTTACTGTGGTATCTCAATGAATTGAAAGTATGATGTGCATAATTGATTACCTGTTTGCACCGGCATGTAGGTGCACAATGGAGTTGGGGGTGTAACCAAGGTGGTCGATACCGTACTAGTACATATACCGATATCGAAACACTAACGTTTCATACTGATTTAAATACCGGCCGGTAGATAAAAAAAGTTTTTTTTTTAATTTTTTTTTGTTTTGTAATTTTTGAATTTTTGTAAGGATAAAATGGTAACTTACTTGCATTAACTTATTAGTATTATTTGTTTTCTTAGCATGTAATGAACAATTAAGCTTTATATTTTTTATATTATGTATTTTTTTTCTTTTAATTGATGCTATAGTCTAAAATCATGAATAATTTGTTCTGAATTGAGATAATGTTTTATGGTAAACTTTTATATTTATTACAATTGTAGAGACACGATTTGCACCTAAGCCCAAAATAGGAAGAGAATACGCCCAAAGAGTCCAATACAATGAATTTGTAGAAAGTGTGTTAGAAATCTAGGTTCTAATGAGTTTAGATAATAATGACAGTGGACCAATATCACAATATGATGAAGATGGAATAGTTTGTATAATGAAAAATGTCATCGGACTCAAGCCGAGGAGGTTGATTCTTATATTTCTTTCTCTTAAGGACAAATTACAGATATTGTTCCTTAGTCTACAGTCTTTTTCTCTCTTTTTCCCCCGATCTCTCTTTCTTAGGGACCCTCTTCTATTTTATACCTCCTTCCCGTTCTCATTTCCTCCCTCCACGTGTAGGTCTAGACTGCTAATGTTGATACTTGTCCCATCAACACCTTCCTGAAATCTTTAGGTAATAGCTATAAGGCTGAAAATTACTGTTCAGATATCACTTCCTCATTAATGCGGTTGGAGATTTGGATACAAAGCATTTAATGCGGTAGTAGCAGCTTTCTCTTAGATATTTTACAGTCGTTCTTTTGCTCTGTGCCCCTTTGAAACATATCATCATCAATAGGACCTCCTAGAAGATCATTATGGACAACAGGATGTACTATCTAACCTTTGCTTCGTTTAGCCGAGGGGACACCCCTCCTCGGACTACCTCTTTTAGCTTCTTCGGTCGCAACTTGCTTGTGAATCTCTAGGTCTGACATCTTCATTACTGTTAATCTGTCCTCGGACAAATGAACACCCTCGGACAAAGCCTATGACTCAATATGCATTTTTGGGCCTTTTATCCCTACAATAATACACACACACACACACACACACACACACACACACATATATATATGCACACACACATACATACATACATACAAATATATATTTATAAACATAAAAAATAACGGTAAGCCTGAAACGGTAAACTGGTATTGACCGGTACCGAAATATATTGTTCTACTGGTCAAACCGGTATAGCCTCCGGTACGATATTGACTCCCTTGAGTGTAACGGGTACTGTTACATTCTTCCATCATGAGGTTGTGAAGAGGGCTTTGGTACTTGCTATGGAGATCCAAATGTTACCAAATTCTTCTTAAAAAAAAAGTTGAAATATATTATTAATTCATAAAGTTTACCTTATGAGTGCTTTTTAATCTATGACGTTTCAAATGAGTGTTTTTATTTCCTTTTTTTTTTTAGAATATCAAGTATTTTTAACACACACACACGGAGAGAGGGGAGAAGATTTTATAAAGAAACTTACAGTGGTGTATATCTAAAAAGTTTTTTAGAAGGTTTTTAATTCCTAAATTTTTAAAAAATGAGAGATATAGGTCTCTTTGTTCACTTCATTTAGTTTCTTGTTTGTGTGTCTTGCAAAGCAATAATATGACAATTTTTAATTGATGTGACCACTAATTTTTTTATTAAAAAATTGTACATGCAATCCTAGATCGAACCCGATCTTGTGCCTAATATAGAAAATTGTATGTCTAAGGCCTAGGAAACAAGCATCTTAATAAATTGATGGAAAACTAATCTTTTTATTAAACACTTGCTGCTCCTTGTAGTTGGTTTATGTTATTGCTTCCTACTATTGTTTGTGAAAAGAGGGAAAAATAAATTGATTTTAGTGTAATTATGACTTTAGTCCTTAAAGTTTACACTATGCATCAATTTGGTCTCAAATGTTTCAAATGTGTCAATTTAGTTTCTAACCTTTTGATATTGTACCAAAATATAGTCTCCGTGACACTAACTGCCTTGGTGTTAGCGTGTGAGTGTATTTCCTTATCTCATCCCCCTTCCCTTATTTTTATATATATATATATAGTCTCCATTATTAAGTGATGGATGAAAACTGCTAACGTGTCTAACATTATAAAAATATCAATTTTTTAATAAAAAATTTAGCTCACATCGCAACATATGACAGCTTAGGTAACATAAAATTGATATTTTAATAACCACCATGAACCATGTCAGTATTTTTCATCATCACTCAACAATATTAACTATTTTGACACATTTAAAACATTAGGAACTAGATTGATATATATTGTAAACATTAGAGACCAAAATCATTATTTACCATTGATTTTACTATACAACTGAACATTAGGCAGTGTTTATACCGAACCTATTGAACCCTATTCCAATCCTAGTAGGAGTGTAGGACCAGATTGCTATGAGACCAAAAATATGCTTCAGATTTTTTTTTTTTTTTTTTTTTTTTGAGAAACAATATGCTTCAGTTTATATATACATAGAGAGAGAGATGGTCAAACTGCAAATTTTACTATATGAAAGGTTACAAATTAATGTAATAATAAATGTGATCGATGAACTTTAACACTCATACATAAATATATAAATTGTCTCTTTATAATTGATGACACGTAAATTTATAATATCATGCCATAAAACTTGTATAGCCATTGCATTACTTCTCTTAGAAATATCGAGTCCTTTGGTGGTTGAGCTGTCGTCTGTGGAGGACCCTACAAAATTACCTGAACCACGAAAGAGGAGGGTCTCAGTTCAGTTTGTTACTAATAAAAGTCCACGTGTCAGCATCCCATACATCTGTCCACGTGTCAGCATCAGAGGAATTTCAGCTATAAGTTGTTAGGATAGTTCCACAATCTTCAGAAGTAGTTATTATTATTATTATTATTATTATTATTATTTTATATATATATATATAGATATATATATACTAGTATTGATTCTATTCAATTAAATTTTGATAATTTTGATAAAATATATTTTGATAATATAATTAAATTTAATAACAAATCAAATGAAAAAAGAATTAATTTAAAATATAAGATTAAAAAATAAATTTTACTTGTACACTTAAAAGAAATTTAATTTTTATTTCTTATTTTGATATTTAAATAATTTGTTTTAGTGTTGATTCTATTCAATTTGACGAAAGAAAAAAAAAATTATCTGTAAGCTTGTAGGTAGGGCAGAGAGGAGAAACGTGGCACATTTTTATTATGAAAGCTGCAACATCAAAAATAAGTACTCATGAAAAGCATTACTACACCAACATTGTTAGAGGTAACACTATTTACATGCGGACAGGCCAAAAAAAGAAGAAGTAAAGAGACAAACACGGCTAAGCAAAATAATACTTGTATTGTATTTTAGAGTGAGATAAGATTTTAAATCTTTGTTTTGATAAGGAGGTAACTTCTTAATCCGATAAAGTTTGAATTTAGATGATTTATGCTTAAACTAAATCTCCTTCTATCATTTTTTATTGGATAAATATGGATAGAATTTCATATTAGTATAAAGAAAGAAAGTACTAATAAGGATAGACTTTTTTTTTTTAATGAATTAAAGTACAAAACTACAAATGAATGGTGATTTAAATAAAATTGATAAACATTCAATGATTGATTGAGATTTTGTGTACATCCTAAAAATTGATTAAGTATTAGAGTTTAAGTTGATAATAATAATTAATAACTAAACTTCTATTTTATAAAAAATATTGCAATTTTTAAAATCTAAAAAAAAATCCTGCAATTTAAGAAGATAAGAAATATATATATATATATATATATATATATATATATATATATATATAAATTTATGAAAGTGTGAAGCTTAAGAATAATTTTTTTTTTTTCTTAATGGATGAGAAGAAGTTAAGTTGATATTAAATTATTGAGTTTTTGTGTCTATCAAACTTTATCTAAAGAAGTGATTTCAAATTAAAATTTTTATCATCTTAAAAATTATAGGAGAAAAAGATAAGAACATAAAAAATTATATTTATTTTTCAAAAATTTATTAAAATTTTTACAATTTGGTGAAGTTACGTGGCGCAAAAAAGAAACGTAGAAAAAAAAAATGCAAGTTTTATCTTGTTTTCCTTTTAAGTTTTTTAAAGAAACAAAATGTAGAAAAAAAAATGCAAATCCTTTCTTTTTTTTCTTTTACGTTTTTTTATCTCTCTTTTTTATTTAAACTCTATCATTAGGTAATTCTATTTTATTGATTTTAAGATTTGTTGATAACATTTTAGATAGACACAACTGTTATAATTGTAAATAAAATACTACTTTCTTTAATTACTTGATTGGTTATATTTATCCAAAAAATATATATATATATCTATTTTTAAAATTTAAAAGTTTATAAAAATATCTGCAATTTGGTAAAAACACGTGGCGGAACCAGGGCTCTAATATCTGTAATCAATGCTATTGAGCTGAACGAGTCAAGAACTGAGAATTCCACAAGACTTTTTCTTCCTTCTTGGTTCTCTGTGTATTTTCCTTTCCTTCTTAGTATTGTTCTTCGTTTTCTTTTCAAGCATGACTAAGAACAACTCCAAAGTTCAGGCTCTCTATGACCACTGCAACAACACCCTCATTCCCTCTCCCTCTCCCTCTCCTCAAGCTTCCCAGAGTATCTGTTCTCTTCTGGGTATTTCTCAATTTCTTTCCTTTCTTCTAATTGCATTCTCTTTTATGTGCAAGGTGAAGAAAATTTGTGCACTTTGCAATGTTTGGCTTAGTTGCGGAAATGGGTATTGGACATATGTGAATTTGTTTTGGGTTTTCTTTATTTGATTGCGGTATCCTATTGTAAGGGTCACATTGGAGTTAAATATTTTTAAAAACCTCAATATACATGAGTAGAGATGAAATGGACATGAAATTGGGCCAAAATATCGACTTGCAATATGCGTTATTGAATTCTTTTAATTGATAGTTGGCATAAAGTGTAATCCAGCTGCCATTTCTAAGGAAAGTTTTACTAAATCAGTAAATTTTATTAAAGTTTAGAACTTCATGCCTGCTTAAAGTTTGCTTATAGCTAAGGGCTGTAAGTAATAGTTTCCCATGAAGCTATATTCTATGTATTTTCATAAACATTTTGTTGTAAAATGTAGCTTTATGCTTCTAACATATGATTTTCACTCTATTACAGACACACTTGGTCCAGCTGATGTTGGGCTTAAAGAGGAACTTTCGGATGATGATCTAGAACATGGAAATTTTGGACTTAACCAACTAGACAGGGCAGAACGACAGGCACAACCAATAACTTATTTGGACGTATATAAATGTGATAGTTCTACTGTAAGCTCTAGCATCTTCTTATCCTGAATGAAAATTCGTTGAATCCTGCAGTTCATGCTCACCTCATTACAAGTTTGTAATTCTTAGTGTTGCTGTCACAGACCTTGAAAATTAATATGGGAGTTTAATGCTTTGCCCAATTCTTTTGATTTGTTCTTATGTCTAGCATTTATTTTTTTCCCTTGATTAGAAATAAAATTTCTATAAAATTAGTGTACATGCATGCTAATTTCTATGAAATTAGCATGCGTCTGACGTTATCTGTGTGGCCAGTGTGTGTATGTGACAAGCTGTTTCAAATGTAATACTCAAGTATTGAGTAAGAACTATTTTACTTTTTTATTTGTAGATGTGTATATTTTGCCTTCCTACTGCCGCGGTTATTCCACTCCATGACCATCCTGGGATGACTGTTTTTAGCAAACTTCTCTATGGCTCTATTCATGTGAAAGCTTATGATTGGGTTGAGCCTGCCCAAATCCAGGAAACAAAAGGACCTAGTTCCTTTCCAGGTCTGTTTTCTCATTTCATTTTCAGCTTGTCACAACAGATTCTAGGACTTTTAATTACCTAAAGCCAATTCTGGCTTGATTTATATGTATATCCCTTACGATATTTTCTTGTATGAAATTCTTATCCTACTTTAAGAAATTATCTGTGAATAGAACTTAGAATGCACTTTTATGCTATGGAGCTTTAATCTCTCAATCCCCTGCAATGATGGACAGAGTGAATTGTAATTTTGAAATGATCTAGAAGCAGTATAAGTTTGATGTGTACAGCATTGAATAAGAAAAGATGGGTGTGGGGGGGGGGGGGGGGGGTGGTGTTAATTTGGGCTGTGTTCTATGGGGCCTATTTAAAACCAAAAATATGATAAAGAAGGAAAATTGCATGCTAATAATATGAAAATTACTATTCTCAGTTCCTAGTGAAGGAGAAAAAGATATCAAAGACAGATTATCTTTTGTAGGATTTTGATTAGAAACAGTGTATATTATATATGATAGGAGATTTTTTTTCTTCTTTTTTGATTTTCCAATTAGTTGTTGATGTAAGTATTGTATTCATGATGCCTAAGCTCTAATGGCAGGTTTGTCATTTCCATGGTCTAAATTTTACCCTGTTGATTGGAGCTGCATATCTATGAATTCAGTTTTATGCCGTATATCAGCCAATTAGATAACTGTTACAATATTGATCTTCGCCTGTATAATTATACTGTCCACATCATTGTGAAACGCGGGCTTGTCTCTACAATCTCCTTTAGTTGTAACTTGTAATCACCAATCCCCAGCCAACAGCTGCTTTGCGTATCTCTAATTGGGCATTGCCACCTTTTACTGAAAGAGGAATAGCAATTTCACTCTTCTTGTCTGAAAAGCAGCATGATTTCTATTTCATTGACTGTGAAGCAGCCAAATTTCATGAGTGGAATTGACATTATCTTGTTTTTGGAAGCCTGAGAAGCCGTATCAAAATTTTGCGATTAAGATTTTGTTGTTGTCATCTATAGTCTAAGGTCTTGCTCTTGATTTTCAGATATAGGATCAGTAGTTAAAACTTTTGATGAAAATTTCCTGATTTGCAGTAAGATTGGCAAAGTTGTCAGCTGATAAAGTTTTGACAGCACCTTGTGAGACCACAGTTTTGTACCCAAAAAGTGGGGGTAATTTGCATTGTTTTACTGCAGTCACCCCTTGTGCTGTACTTGACATCCTCTCACCTCCATACAAAGAAGAACCAGGCAGAAAATTTAGCTACTACCATGACTACCCCTACTCTACCTTCTGTAAGTATCTTTAAAGTAATTTTAATGTTAATTTTATTTCCTTTTTCTTTTCTTTCTGTAGTGCTATCCTATGATTATTATGCACATATAGCTCTTTAATTCATATTTCTTCTTTTTCTTCTTCCTCCCTCTTATTTGTCTTCTTCTTCTTTTTTTGACTAATTTTTTGGAAGTGACATAGAGAATCCCATGGTTTCACCTTGATTTCCAATTAAACCCCAAGTTTCTAAATTCCTAAGATATTGACCATGTGATTTCCCTACTATTGGAGAAGGACTATTGCTCACCCCCCCCCCCCCCCCTCCCCACGAAAAAACAAAAAGCACTCATATATTCAAATGAATAGATATCCAATATTATGACATAGAATCTGAAACATAAGAGTACAAAAGAATAAGAAAATGTTGGAACTTGGAAATTTAAATATAGTCATCTATTATGATTTTAATAAAACACCACTAGGCACTGAGAGACATAAGTCCTTAGATAACCACCACCATCACTTCAAAAGCTAGTGAGACCAACAGTAAACTCCTCATGAGCTATTCTTTTTGAGTTTTAGAGCTATAGTTCTTTTAACCACTGTTCTCTTGTTATGTGTTTTCCGTGTCCTCATCTCTGATTGGTTCAGCAACACCTGTACCTGTCTTCCTAAAGTTGTTCACATTTACTTTTTGATTTTATGAGCTAGAGATTTTCAATATGATCAATAGTAGAGTGGAAAAACTTTAGTGAGGGAATGTGATGGTGAAAGAGAATAATGTTAGATGAAGTTTTTCTCCAAATCAATTTGAAAGAATTTTCTCCGGTCTATTACATGACAATTCAAATGACTATCCAAGTGTATTTTAACCAGATGACCCATTAATTCATCTAAGCAAGTTACATGATTATTAAGTTGGTGACAATACATAATCAACATGTTGTGAGTTGGAGTAAAACCCTGTCCAATTTTATTTACTTTCAATAAAAGGAAATATAAGAAAGTTAAAAACAACAGATTTTTTTGGAGCTTTTGACCGTGTCATGCTCTATGCGCTTTATTTGGTTATTTTAACACCCCACATGAGTGTTGGTGCTCCATTAGTCCCAGCTAACAGGGTCTTACAGCTGTGAAAAGTCGCAACTTTATAAGTACACAATTGACATTGAAATATTTGAAAATCACATGTTTAGTTTAAAATCAAGTTCAAACCTGAGGTCTTGTATGTAAGTTATCCTTTTTTCTTACATTACATGAGAACAACTTGAGTGGCTTGTTGAACATGTTAATGCAGCAGCAGGAAATAGAGCTTTTATAAGAAATGGGAAAGAAGAGGACTATGCATGGCTTGCAGCGATAGAAACACCAGATGATCTCAATATCTGCGACGGAAAATATGCTGGCCCAGCCATTGAGCTCTAGTTGTCTCATCACTTTTGTTTAGATAATTCAAAATTCTCATCTGCGTTCAGTTCTATCTTTGGACCATAGAAAATGTTAAATGCCTTGATTCCTGTCATAGTCTTACAAAAGAGGTACTATAAAATGCTGATGCAGGGTGCTTTATAGATGATCACCTACAGAACTTTAACATGAAGTCATTTGGAAATCCATCTCTATTCTCCAAGTTAATTGGCCATTTTGGTTATTATTTATGGATTTCAATCACGTCAATAATGATTTGTCTATTTTTGGTCTTCCTTTATTAACCAGGGCTGTCTGTTACACTACTATGCTTTTTCTTTATTTCCTTTTTCATGAAAATAGATATAATTAATCTGGATAAACTACTCCAACCTCTACTTCGTTATGTCAAAAGCTTGCACATCCCTAGTATGTTTGAAATTGCTCAAACATTCCATAAGCTCGTATAATGGAGGGTGGAAATGTGAGAGAATAGGGCTTGTTTGGTTAGGGTATTTGAATAATAGTGCACTGAAACTGAGGGCCCAAAAAACAAAACGCGTATGGTAAATGTGTGTTTTACTGGAGTGTTTGAGTTTCATGACTCATTTTAGGGTGTTTAGACACTGAATTTAGAAAACTATTCTTACTTGTTTTCAGTTTTTAAACAACGTTGCTCAATAATACTTTTGTAAATATGTTGAAATTCATGGGGTCCACTTGATGTGACAAAACATAAACTAACTTCTCTCACCCCCTAAAAAATAAAAAAAATAAATAAAAAATCTCTCTCCTCAAATAAAGAAATATTCAATTATATTATGCTTGTTAGGTTTTTAAAAAATAAAACACGCACATACCAAACAAAACAATTATGTTTTTTTACACATTGAAATTTGTTATTTGAAATATAGTATCAAACACATTTTTTGCTTTATGAATACTGTAAACACGTGTTTTTACAACACTTTTTAAACTGCAATTTTCATATCATTTTAAACAATGATACTAGAAACCTCCAACCAAGTCCTAAATGTTGCCCAAGTCAATAGCACCACAACCATATAAGAAAGCAATACAAATTTTTGTAGTACGTGGAAAACAAAGCAAAAGAATGAAGGTAAGTAGAAAAGTAAAGGAGGAACAGAGTTAACTAGAATCTGAGTGAAAGGAGAATGGGAGCAAGATTGTCAATCATTAAAAAAAGAAAATTACATTATTTAGTGCCGCTTTAGAGTTCTTACACGTGTGCTTTTTAAATTTCAAGCTCAATGGCACGGAATAAAACCAGGTACGTAAATATTTTTTATTCCAAAATATAAACCAAGGCATAACCATATCATCAAACCTAGAACCCCTATGAGTAGGAGAATCTAGTAGCAAACTCCAAGGTCCTTTTCTTCACATTTATGGCAGAAACAAGTCCCACGTCTGCATTTAAATCAATTATGTCAAGAATAAGATCAACTCTGTATTATATAATATGCTATGTATGCTTATCCATGAAATTAAGATAGACAAGGCAATAACCACCGAGGTGGTGTGGTCCATTGGTTCTGGGTGACGCACAAAGAGCTGCACCAAGGGTGAGGTCCCATGTTCGAGTCCGAATATGGACTTGCGTGGGGTTACCTTACCCATTTTTTATTCAGCAAAAAAAAAAAAAAAAGACAAGGCAATAATATTAAAAGGGTTATGCTAACGAATATTCTTAGAGCAATTGTTAAGAATTTATTTTAGAAAAGTTTTAACATCAATTTTATAGAAAAAAAAAAACTGTCAAAACATTAATTGTTTTTTTTTTCTTTTCCCATAAAAATTTTCTTTAAATGGATTATTAATTGTTGTCCTAAGGGAATTCGTTAGCATTTTCCACATTAAAAACCTCAAATACATAACAAGAACATAAAATTTCGGAACTAGAAGCAGTCAATGAAGGATTAGTGATATTCCCTATATTGCGTGGGGTTACCTTCCTTGGCAGCTTAGGCCAGTGGTGTCCCTCGTGGGGTTGGGGGAGCTATGGCTCACCGGTCACCCTGCACCCTAGCAGGGCCTAGACCCTAGCGGGTAGGGTGCTACTATGGTCACGCTTAGGTAGGATTGCCACGTTGGTCGCCCCTTACCCATTTTTTATTTAGCCAAAAAAAAAAAAAAAAAGAAGAAGAAGAAGAAGAAGAAGAAGAAGAAGATAGACAAGGCAATAATATTAAAAGGGTTATAATAACGAATATTCTTAGAGCAATTGTTAGGAATCTATTTTAGAAAAGTTTTAACATCACTTTTATAGAAAAAGAAAAAAAAACTATCAAAACATTAATTGTTTTTTTTTCTTTTCCCATAAAAACTTTCTTTAAATGGATTATTAATCGTTGTCCTAAGGAAATTCGTTAGCATTTTCCACATTAAAAACCTCAAATATATAATAAGAACATAAAATTTCGGAACTAGAGGCAGTCAATGAAGGATTAGTGATATTCCCTATATTAAGAAGGGGTAATTACACATAACTCACCTATAGTTTGGGCGAAAATCACTTTGCTTACCCGTGGTATATTTCCGTCAATCTCCGTAATCCACCTCAAGCCCAACCGTTACAAAAACACCTCTTAACTCCAAAACACAACATAACGCGAGTCAAAATACCTAAAACTCAGAAACTTTTCGAGAGAGAGACACGTGGTAAGATCAACGTGTTCTTCGTGGTTTGAAGTGTCTGGAGGGGGAGAAAACACAAGTTTTGCAACATCGAAGCTAGGGAAGGTAGATTCAATAAAGAAAATCAAAGTATTTGTGTCTGTTATCGATTTAAGGTTTCAGATTTTGTTCAAGTGCCAAAACAAAAAATAGCACAAAAATGAAAGAGAAACAAGATCAAAATGGAGGGTTATATGAAAATTAATATTTGAACCCTATATTCAAAACTCCTAATTTCACCTCTCCTTGTATTCAAAACTCCTATATTCTAAAGACCCCCTTTGTTTTCACCTCTCCGTATATTCAAAATCCCGATGGAGTAAATCAAAACTGGCATAAGAGCCTTGAGCATTTGGATGAAGGAGACAGAGAGGTAGATGTAGGTGGAGTTAGAGAACCAGAGGGAAAGGGAGTACAGAGCTCCAATAGGTACCACAGATTTAAGGTAAAGGTCACGAGTCATGGTGGATGGGAGTTCCACAACCTTGAAAACTTTGACAAGAAGTTAAGCGAGGAAGGAACAAAAGGACATGTGGATCATGGTGAGTGAGATCGAGAATAGCCAGTTGTAGAGCTTGTGGTTGAGGATGTACTTGTTGTACACGATGACAGAGAAGCTAAGAAAGATCCAAACTGCTTCTGTTATGGTTTTGAATTTTCATCATTTAGATTGTTATTATATGGGAGTATTGTGTTCATAGATCTTTTGCTATTTTTGGATGTCAACTTGCTATGTGTGTTAAAGCTTTGATTGTTAGGAATTGGGTTTTTTTTTTTTTGGTTGAAAAATATTTGTTTTTGTGAAATTAATTGTAATGATGTATTTTTTGGTGATACCCACTTCAGATCGTGGTCAATTATAGTGATTTTGGGACAAAAGCAATTCTGGGTTTGGTTTAGAAATTTGAGATCTTGTGAAGTTTTTTTTTTTGTTTTGGATTGGGGGTTATACTATCTATAAAAAGTTGTTAAAGATGATGTCCAGATCATATACCAATACCACTTTTTGATCTTGTTAATCTTTTATTTTGTGCTATTTTTTGTTTTGGGAGGAGAGAGATATAAAATTTGAGCAAAAATACCTATTTACCCCTGATTTTAACAAAGGTGGGTTACCAAAAACAAACGGAACATACCACAGGTGGGTTAAGTGATACTTTTCAAACCACGGGTAAGCAAAGAGATTTTCGACTAAACCACAGGTGGGTTTAGTGTAATTACTATCTCATCCCCCTTATTAGATTATGTTCTCCTTAAGGGAAAGTTAAGTTGGGCTCACTCTACTTTAGATTGTACTTGTTGGAAATGTATTTTAGTCTAATAAGATCAATAAATATATTCAAATTGTATCAACTTAATGAATTGCAACACGTATAGGACCTTTCAAACCAGTTCTGGTTGTCATCTCAGCACAACAATGTAGGCCGACACCAATTCTGTCAATGTTTCCCTTTAAACTATCCCTATTGTATTCATTTGTTTGGGTATGTTTGCTTTAAGAATTAATGTGAATCAAATTTTTAATAAAATACCTTTTTCTTTTTTTCTTTTTCTTTTTTTTGGAAAAGAGAAAGAGAACTATATATTGTTCGAAGAGAATGAAGTTGCAAATACTTCAAAAGTTAATATTACTAACCAAGTATCTAGGACATGTTACTAAAAAAACTAGTTCATATCTAATTGTTTCAACAGGGAAGAGATATATGATTATTTCAATAGGGAGGAAATATGGTGTGATGGCAATATAAATCACTGAGAAATAATTAAAATGTTACGATTTCATTCTATATGTAAGGACACAATTCAAATTCCCAAACCACGACTGGGAGGAAAATGGGCTTGAAAGGCCTTTCTTCACAATGAATTTGTAGAGGATGGGTTTGTAATTTAGATTTCAAGGATGGCTTTAGACAATCACAAAAAGAACGGGCTTTGGGCCCAATGGAACAAAACAGAGAATCGTTTGCAAAGGGTAAGATTGAGAATTCCTCCTCGGACTGTTTCCGAGGATAGTTTCTGATAGTATTTCTCAAGTGTGGATACAAATATTGATTATCATACACTTCTTCTTTCTCAAAAAGCCTCCCTTTTCTTCGTATGCCTTCCCTCCTATTTATACTCCTCCTCTTCTCTTCATCATCTTCCACTCTCTGACTGCAACCCTGATGCTTGGATACTTGTCCCATCCATTCTTCCCTAAAGCCCGCTGGGATTTGGGACCAAGTTCCAAGCTCTATGCTCAGGTCCCATCCTTCCATCTATGCTGTCCGCGTATCAATTACAGAGTCTTTAATATATGGGCGGTGGTAGCAGCTTTACTTTAGACATTCCACCGCTCTTTTCTATCGTCCTCCACGTACACGCGTATCCTCGCTTCACATTCCGAGGACAAATCTACTCCTCGGACGGTATGGGACACTTAAATACTCCACCATCATTTTGATGTTTTCGGATTTGAGTTTCTAGCCCAAAAGACCTTGTTGGGCCATCCATTATAAATTACTGGGCTCAATACCCCTACAATAGCCCCTCGAGATCCTTTATTTTTCTTTCACCTCGGGAGGAAAATAGGATCTCGACTTAAAAGTCCTTTTCACCCCCAAGTAATCCTGAATATTACTAACGGAAATAACTTCTGAATTACCCATCGCGTGTTCCCGATGTTTCGGATACGAAACGCCCCCGAAGTTATTATTGGCGCTTCTATGTCCCCCACGTTTCATTGATATGACTCATATCCAACGGCCGAGAGCGATTCCCTGTGTCGAGGCGGGAATTCGCCCGCTTCAAAACACTTTTTGACATATAAATACTAATTTTCTTCAAACTTCTTCACACTTCGTAAAACCTGATAACGTACCTGCCACACTTTCCATCTCCCCGTACTCTCTCTTTCTATCAAGTACTCCGTCCGAGGTGACGTGCTCTCTTCTTTTTTAAAAGTAAGTTTTTCAATACTCTTTCCCCTTACCAGCTTTTGTTTTTTTTTGTTTCCTTTCCTTCCCGTCTTCTTTTTTTTTCATTGTGTCTTTCATCCTCTAGCGTAGTTAGTTTTCTTCCCACCCCCCCTTTTTTTCAAAAAAGAATGGGTAGGTTTGCGTCCTGTAGATTCAAACGAAAATATAGAGCAGCTTAAGGTTAGGTACAAAATTCCTCGATGTATCCATTAGGTACTGTAACGAGGAAGAGTATTATACAAAAAGAAAACGGGAAGTCGTAATCCCGATGATTGCGTTCATCGAAGGGGGAATGAAAATCCCCATGGGAACTCGTTACTAGGGATTATCTTCAGGCCTTTAGATTGGCTCCCACCCAGTGCGCCCCAAATGTCTTTAGGATTCTAGGTTCCATAGATGCCTTAAATGAGAAGATGAATTTAGGGCTCACTCACCACAACGTGAACTGGGTTTACAACCTCCATTACCTAAGCAAAAAAGATGAGTATTACCTAAAATCTAGATACCCAGAAGTTAGGCTAATTCAATGTCTGCCTGAATCAAATAAGGGCCTAAAAAACGACTTCCTCGATCATATCGAAATTGGCACGACGGCCTCCCCGTCCGACAAGGGAAGGGACTCCAGGTGAAATTTCTTTTACATACTATTATCCTCTGTCTTTTTACTTTTTCTTACCCTCTTTTACTTGGATAACTCTTCAGATCCACACGCCGCGGATCGTCATCCCAATCTCGTTGACTTCGGACGATTGGATAGGATCCTGCAATCTGAGGTTTTTGTCAACACGGACTGCCAACTCCGAGCAGCTCGATCTGATCCCTCGGCCACACCCCGATATCCAAAGCTTTTCAGCGCCGAAGTGCGTGATCAAAGCCCACGATCCTCGTCTTCCTCCTGATCGTGTCCGCCGTTGAAGGTTTCTTGCTACCGGAGGGGACTACCATTCCTCAAGGCACCTTGGTCACCCAACCAATCCAACCACCACAATTCGTTCCGGTTGGGATTCCCACAGTTCCTTTCTCCACAAAATTAACTTTTGGCGAAGCCGCGTCTTCCCACTCCACTTTAAAGGAAGAAGAAGAAGAAATAGTTGAGGTATCAGATTCCGAGGACGAATTTGAGGTTTTTAATTAACCCTACTCTCCTGAAGATTCAACTTCCATCCCTCTACCTCTACCCATATCTCAAAGGCTACTACTGAAGAACTTGACAGTATGGGCATTCAACGAAAGACTAAGCCCAGTTTAAAGGATGTCCTTGAGGGCACTGATAAGGCCCCTCGAGTCCAAGAACCACCCAAAGAGGTGCGCCCTCGGACTCAAGAAAAGGGTGCTGACAAAGGCCCTGAAGCTAGGCTTCTTCCTCCTCCCCCATCCTCCCAAACCCAACGCACCAATATAGCTGATCTCAAAAGAAAAAGGGATCAGCCGAAAGGAAAGGAAGTGGTGGAGGCAGGAAAGGGCTCTGTTTCCAAGGAGCCCGAGGTGGAAAAGGGTGGAAAACAGGCCCGCACCATGCATACTAGGTCGGAAAGAAGAACCGACCAACAGGTGGCCGTGCGCGCCCCTGCATGGCTCCCTGACATGTCTATGGACGACGAGTTCATTACCGTGGATGCGTCCATTAGAAATTCCGATGAAGGGACAGCTGCATGCGTCGTGGATGCATTGGAGCAAGCGCTGTTACTCCCCGAGGATATGGTTGAGCTGAGAAAGAAAAGGGACCATACCGTCTTCATGACTTTGAAGAAGGAGCTTGCAATGGTAAGTTTTCTTCCTCTAAAACCTTGGCTCCCCTTTTTATTTATTTATTTATTTCCTATATACATATGTCTAATTTTTATATGTTTTGTTCATAGGCCGTTCAATCTGCCCATAGGGCAGAGGAGATTGCCATCAACTCCTACAAGTCTTGAGGCCGAGGAATCCGTGCGTGAAACCGCCCAAGATCTCGGACCTTCACAAGAAAAACCGCAGGAGGTCACAGCAAAGTTGGCCAAGGCGTAGAGTGATAAGGAGGCTTGGAGGCCGATCCTGAAGACAACAACTAATCAAGCCGAGGATCGCCGCCTAAAGCTCCGTGAAGCCGACAACAACCTCTTAGGCACGAAGGCTCGTAGAGGATCTCAAGAAAGATCCGAACGAGTCTGAAGAAGGCCAAAGAGGAAGCCATCAAGGGCAAAGAGGAAGCCATTGAGGAGAAGAAAAAGGCCGAGAAAGCAAAACAAGAGGCCGAGATCTCAATGGACCAAGCCGAACAAGACGGTTATGATATAGGCGTGAAGGAGGTCACCGAAACCTTCAAGGCTCAGGTTCCCGAGGTATGTAGGCATTACTGCCTCCAAGTGTGGAATAAGGCACTTTCCCAAGCTGGGGTTGATGCCTCTTCCACTCTTTGGAAAGCAGAGAGTGTCTACTATCCTCCCGCAATTCGCGCTTCTTCCATTCCTGAAGTTGCCCAAGAAGCTGTCAAGGGATCATCTGAGGACAAGGGGGGTGATTTGGTTGAGGATTCAACTCTTCCTGAAGATGCTCCTAGGCAAGCTAACCCAGTACAAGAAAAGACGCTTGAAGACGTGCAGCCTCAGACCTGACCTCCGGAATCTTCGAAGGATGAGTTGGGTGATCAAGCTAAACCAATACCCTTGAGAGATGAGCCCAAAGGCAAAGGAACCGCCATTGAGTCCCTGGCCCAGCTTCCATCTCCTAAAGACCCCAAAGGCCCTCTCAAGATCAAGCTTGAAACAATGAATGCCCTGCTGCCTTTATTTTGTCGTACTTTATTTTTTGGTGTACTTTATTTTGAATTTAATATAAGCACGAATGTTGTTTTACCTGTTTAGATGATTCTTACTTTCTACTTTGTTTTGATCATATCATTTCATTAATATCATCTCTTGGTATTTTACCAAAGTTATTAGCAACAACTTGAATTGAAATTGATCCTCCAAGAAGGTTTAATTATGCCGGGAATTGCATTAAGTGATGCATTTTGAGTATCTGATGTTTTTGACAAAAACAAAAGAAAAGAAGTGTTAATCTTTCCCAAGTAAATGATCCGAGGATCTTGGCATACCAAGCTTCAGCTTGGTACTTAGATAAATAAATTCGAAATGTTAATTTTCCCAAAGTAGGTGATCCGAGGACCAGACGTAACTTAGGTTCTGTTTAACACTTAGTAAAGAGAATCAATTTAGACGAGTAAATTTTAAAATGATAATTTTCCAAAAGTGGATGATCCGAGGACCAGACGTAACTTAGGTTCTGTTTAACACTTAGTAAAGAGTATCAATTTAGACGAGGTATGTGGTCCGAGGATCCAGGCATACCAAGTTTCAGCTTGATACTTAGACGAATAAATTTAAAATGTTAATTTTCCCAAAGTAGATGATCCGAGGACCGGACGTAACTTAGGTTCTCATAACACTTAGTAAAGAGTATCAATTTAGACGAGGCATGTGGTCCGAGGATCCAGGCATACCAAGTTTCAGCTTGATACTTAGACGAATAAATTTAAAATGTTAATTTTCCCAAAGTAGATGATCCGAGGACCAGACGTAACTTAGGTTCTGTTTAACACTTAGTAAAGAGTATCAATTTAGACGAGGTATGTGGTCCGAGGATCCAGGCATACCAAGTTTCAGCTTGATACTTAGACGAATGAAGACAACGAATATAATGTAGTTTACAACAAAGAACGGCCGAAGTGCCTTTTATTTAGTAATAGTACCTTCGTAGATTATTTACATTCCAGGGACGTTGTACAATATTTTCGTCCAAATCTTCCAGATTGTAGGCCCCTATTCCTGCTACCGAAGTAATACGATAAGGTCCTTCCCAGTTGGGCCCCAATTTTCCCCACGCAGGATTCTTCATCGTGCCCAAAACTTTCCTTAATACTAAGTCACCTGTCCAAGAGGTCGAAGTTTCACATGAGAATCATACCCCCGCTCGAGCTTATGTTGATAATAAGCTAGTTGAACCATGGCGCTTTTCGCCGTTCCTCAACTAAGTCTAAGTTTCTCATTAATAGATCATCATTGCTATCTCGGAATAAAGGAGCTTTTCTTCAAGGGTTGGAACCCAGCTTCTAAGGGATTATCGCCTCGGCTCCATAAGTCATGGCGAAGGGTGTTTCACCTGTGGATCTTCGTGGTGTAGTTCTATACGTCCACAAGACATGTGGCGCTCTTCCACCCACCTCCCCTTGGCGTCACCCAACCTCTTTTTGAGTCCGCTCACTATTACTTTGTTGACAGACTCGGCTTGTCCATTTCCTTGGGGATAAGCCGGAGTGGAACATCTATTCGTAATGCCAAGATCACAGTAATTTCCGAAAGGCTTTGCTATCAAATTGTAAACCGTTATCCGAAATGAGAGTATGAGGGATGCCGAACCCCGGTAACGATATTCTTCCATACAAACTTTTTTGCTTCCGTGTCTCTCGATGTTTGATAAAGTGGCTCGCCTTCAACCCATTTGGTGAAGTAATCTGTTCCCACGAGAAGCCACCGTCTCGTTTCCCTTTGCTTTGGGGAAGGGTCCAACGATGTCCAAGCCCCATTGGGCAAAAGGCCATGGGCTAGATAGAGGATCTCAGGACTCCCCCGGTTGATGTATGTTCGGAGCGAACCTTTGACATTGGTCGCACTTCTTTGCATAATCTTGCGCTTCTCTCGCATATTTGGCCACCAATAGCCCGAGTGAGGGCTCCGTGAGCCAAAGACCTTCCCCCGTGTGACTTCCACAAATCCCTTCGTGTAACTCTTCCAAAAGTAGCTCCGTTGCCTCGGGGTGTATACATAACAAATATGGTCCAAAAGAACGTTTGTACAATTTCTAGTCCTCGACAACCAAAAACGAGTGGCTTTCCCTGCGAACTTTATCTCGTCTTACCTTTTCTCCAAGGATGTCATTTCTGAGAAAAGTTCCTATTTGAAACATCCAACTAGGCCCAATTCCTAATTTGGAGAATTTGAGTGGAGTTACCATCCGTCCCAGTGGGTTTCAACAGATCTTCAACAAGGATAATTCGTGGTAGACTTTGTGCCGAGGACGTTGCGAGCGTGGCTAATGAGTCGGCATGGGTATTGCCACATCTGGATATATGCAATAGTGAAAAAGACTCAAATTTAGGTTGCATATACCTGACCTGGGTTAGGTACTCTCGCATTCTGGAATCCCTTGCTTCTAGCTTCCCTTCTACTTGGCCTACCACCAATAGTGAATCCGAGAACATCTGCACCGTCTTTCCTCCCATTTTATGAACCATGTTCATTCCTGTGAGGACGGCTTCATACTCTGCTTCGTTGTTGGTGGCCGAGAATCCCAATCTTAAAGATTTCTCAAAAGTAATTCCCTCTGGGGATATCAAAACTAGTCCGATACCTGATCCCCTCTGATTTGCTACTCCATCAACATGGACTTTCCATAATGGAGGCCCTTCACACGAAATCATGCCTACTGATTTTGTACCCATGCCTTCTTGATAGTCTTCTAACGAAGGCTCAGCAAATTCCGCCACAAGGTCCGCGATGACCTGTCCCTTTATAGAGGTGCGGGGCATATATTTGATGTCGAAAGCTCCTAGGACAGTTCCCCATTTGGCAATTCTTCCCATATAATCTGCACTTCGCAGAATTGATTTAAGAGGGAGTTGTGTAAGAACAACAACCGTATGAGACTGGAAGTAATGGGGAAGTCTTCGTGTAGCATGTATCACCGCCAAGATAGCTTTCTCCAAAGTGGCAAATAACTCGCCCGGCTTCATGCGTAGATTTGCTTACATAATAAACCGGTCTCTCGGATGTTATTGTCATCTCGGATAAGAACCAAACTAACAGCATGGTTAGCCACCGCAATATATGCAAACGTAATCTCATCAACCTCTCGGTCGAGACATAACCGGTGGTCGCGAGAGATATTCTTTTAGCTCGTTGGAAAGCTACTGCGCACTCCTCGGTCCATTCAAAACCCTTCCATTTATTTAATAATTGAAAGAAAGGCCTGCATCCGTCCGCGGACCGAGATATAAATCGTTAGAGCCATACCCGTTAGCCTTTGCACTTCTTTAGGATTCCGAGGTGGGTGTAAGCGTTTATTGCCTTAATCTGAGCAAGTGATTCACTTCGATTCCCCGCGAGTCACCATATATCCTAGAAACTTGCCCGACCCCACACCGAAAGAGCATTTAGAGGCATTGAGCCGTAATTTATACTCTCTTAGCTTCTGAAAAGTGTTGCTCAGATCTTCCAGATGTGCAGAAACTTCTTTACTCTTTACCACCATATCGTCCACGTATACCTCAATAGTTTTTCCTAGCTGTGCCTCAAACATCCTCGTCATCATCCTTTGGTAGGTAGCCCCTGCGTTTTTCAGTCCAAAAGGCATTACCTTATAATGATAATTTCTCAGTAGGAGTGACGAACGGCCTTCTCCCGGTCCTCTTTGGCTAAGGGTATCGGTGGTAACCTTGGAAAGCATCGAGAAAACTCATCCGAGGATGCCCAACGGTAGCGTCAACTAACTGGTCAATCCGAGGCATTGGGAATGAGTCCTTCGGGCAAGCTTTGTTTAAATCTGTGAAATCTACACAAACTCTCCACTTCCCATTCTTCTTTTTCACCACCACAAGTATGTGGGCTAACCATTCAGATAAAACACTTCTTTGATAGCCCCCGCCGCTTGAAGTTCGAGCACTTCCTCTTTTACGGCTTCGGAATGTTCTTTTGAGGACCTCCGAGGTGGTTGCCTCCTCGGAACTAACTAGCTGGATTGACCCTCAAATGATGACATATGAAGTTCGGATCAACCCCAGGGCCTCATACGCGTTCCAAGCAAACACATCCATATTTTTCTTTAAAAATAAAATCAGCTCTGTCTTCTTCCCGCGGCAATTGAACTCCAACCGGAAGAACTTTTCAGGATCATTGTCTATGATAATTTTCTCCAATTCTTCACATACTGCCTCATCTACCTCGGCTATGGGAAGAGACTTTGATTGCTATGCTTCACCGTTAGCCGAGGACGGGGAGTCCGTTCGGTCGACGTAGCACTGCAGCCGTGACACACCGTCGAGCCAGAGAATGACTCCCAAGTAACTCCACCACCTGGCTCCGTAATGAAATTTGATTTTGACATGCAAGGTCGAGGAAACAGCCCCTAACGCATGCAGCCAAGGTCTCCCCACAATCGCCGTATAGGGATAATAATAATCGACCACGATGAAAACTACGTCTACCACCTCCGACTCGATTGCACAGGCAGCCTAATCCGTCCCTTTGGAACGACAAATTTCCCTTCGAAGCTTATCAAGGGTGAGTCATATGGCATAAGATCTTCAACTCTTAACTTCAAGCCTCTAAATAGGTCAGGGTACATGATATCTGCACCACTACCTTGATCAACCATTACCCTCTTTACATCATAGTTCCCTATTCTGAGGGTTACCACTAAGGCATCATCATGAGGCTGGATGGTCCCTATCTTGTCCTCTTCAGAGAAACTTAGGACTGGCAGGATACTTGCCTTAATCCTCTTCGCCATGACCCCGTGACTCATCGGCCAATGTTCGATAGCAACCGACATTACTCGAGCCGAGCCACCTACCACTGTGTGCCGCAAAAAATGACATTGATCGGACCTAGAGGAGGTCTGGATGAAGGACCGTCGTGGTTTGCCACTCCTGATTGGTTTCCTCGCCCGTTGGGTTGGTACAGAAATTGTTTCAGCTTTCCCTCTTTAACCAATTGTTCCAGATGATTCCACAAAGTGCGACAATCCTCCCGTGGTACTGACCTCGCTCCCCTGGTGATAATGGCAATGGAGATTTTGATTGCGTCTCGAAGGGTCCCCCGCCATTTTATTTGGCCATTTGAAAAAAGGCTCATGCCTTATTTTCTCCAACAACCGCCGCACCGGCTCCCCAAGACGGTGTTGACCACTCTGCGGGGTATGTGACTAGCCTCGCCCGGAAAAATCCCGCGTTGTGTCTATTGTTGTTGTATCTCGTCCGACCCAAATCCCTCCTTTCATGGGATAACCTTCGCCTTGCCTTTTCCCCGCCTCTGATCTTCCTCAACCCTTTTGTACTCGTCGATGCGATCCATCGCCGACGTACGCTTCTTACTTCTTGGTCAAGGATTTCCTCAAGTCATGCTCCGTTGGTAGGCCGACCTTGAAGGTCCTTATGGCTACATCGTCAAAGTCTCCGTCGATTTCGTTGAACATTTCCCAATATCGGTCCGAATACGTTTTCAGGGTTTCCCCTTCCCTCATGGCCATGGATAGTAAAGAATCCAATGGACGAGGAACTCTACTGCACGTGATAAAGCGAGAACCGAATGCTCTAGTGAGCTCTTTGAAAGAATCGATGGAGCCTACCCTTAAGCCGTCAAACCATCTCATGGCTACGGGCCCTAGGCTAGAAGGAAAAATCTTGCATAACAAAGTTTCATTCCTGGAATGCACTGCCATTCTCTGGCTGAAATGGCTTACGTGCTCCACAGGATCCGTCCGACCATTGTAAAGAGTGAAGGCCGGTTGTGTGAAGCGCCGAGGTAACCTCCCTTCTTCCAATCTGCGCGCGAAGGGTGATCTGGAGATTTGGTGTAACGCTCTTCCCATTGCGTCATTTCCCAAGCCCCTGTGGGGTAGTCTCCCGCCCCGCCTCCCATGCGCATTGTCTTCCTCGAAGAGACATATTCACCTCGGGGAGTTCCTCGGATCTCCGCTCGTAATTGTCATCCTCGATCCTTCCGAGAGGGTCGAGGCCGAGGAGTTCTCCTTCTCCTCTCGTGACGCAACTCCTTTTTAGGCCGTCAATCTCTTTCTGCATGGCCCCGGCATTTCTCTCATAAGGAACTCTACTTCCTCCTTGCGAATGACTAGCACTTCGATGGTGTGTGTAGTATGTACACTTCCTTCTCTGCTTCTCCATGATCAGATGTAAGGAGTGATCCTCACGCCGGGAGCCGACGACTCGCACCGCGTGGTGGTTCCGATCCTACCATGATGTCCTAAACTTCCTTAAAAACTAAATTCCCACGTACCGCCAATTGTAAGGACACAATTCAAATTCCCAAACCACGACTGGGAGGAAAATGGGCTTGAAAGGCCTTTCTTCACAATGAATTTGTAGAGGATGGGTTTGTAATTTAGATTTCAAGGATGGCTTTAGACAATCACAAAAAGAAACGGGCTTTCGGCCCAATGGAACAAAACAGAATCGTTTGCAAAGGGTAAGATTGAGAATTCCTCCTCGGACTGTTTCCGAGGATAGTTTCTGATAGTATTTCTCAAGTGTGGATACAAATATTGATTATCATACACTTCTTCTTTCTCAAAAAGCCTCCCTTTTCTTCGTATGCCTTCCCTCCTATTTATACTCCTCCTCTTCTCTTCATCATCTTCCACTCTCTGACTGCAACCCTGATGCTTGGATACTTGTCCCATCCATTCTTCCCTAAAGCCCGCTGGGATTTGGGACCAAGTTCCAAGCTCTATGCTCAGGTCTCATCCTTCCATCTATGCTGTCCGCGTATCAATTACAGAGTCTTTAATATATGGGCGGTGAGGCTTTACTTTAGACATTCCACCGCTCTTTCTACTGTCCTCCACGTACACTGCGTATCCTCGGCTTCACATTCCGAGGACAAATCTACTCCTCGGACGGTATGGGACACTTAAATACTCCACCATCATTTTGATGTTTTCGGATTTGGGTTTCTAGCCCAAAAGACCTTGTTGGGCCATCCATTATAAATTACTGGGCTCAATACCCCTACACTATATATTAAAGAGTTACAGTACTATATATATATATATATATTTTTTTTTTTTTTTTTGCTAAATTAAAAAAAGGTTACTATAGTTACCTCAATTCAAATTCAGCGTTTCAAAACAAACAATTATAATATCTAATACACTTATGGTCCCTCACTTTTATAAAAGCAAATTAAATTCAATATGCATGACATAATATAGCAATAATTAAATTGGTCATAGCAAATATACCTGAAGTTCATGGAGAAGCAACGTGGTTTCTGGATGATTTTCTTGCAAAAGAGAGGGTCCAAAAACTGGTTGCAGTTCAAGCCAGGGCATTGAATGTTGGGCACCTTGGGCGTCAATCTTGGCTTGGATGTATTTGGCCATTCAGTCCTTGCAAACAGCGTGTGTATGCACACTTCTTGTTGTTGTTGAATATCTGGTTGGATTGCA
The DNA here is from genome assembly GCF_040712315.1 of Castanea sativa. NCBI lineage: Eukaryota > Viridiplantae > Streptophyta > Magnoliopsida > Fagales > Fagaceae > Castanea > Castanea sativa. Next base: position 32,340,158 of record NC_134016.1, on the reverse strand, counting down.
TCGGCTCTACGCATATTTGACAAGTCAACACTGGATTACCTTGCCCATTGTGGGCTCTACGCACATATAATTCTGATACTGTGTCTCGCTCATCTTCTTGATCTTTCTGCTGCGTGTCCTATGCCTTGAAACTTGAAAGTTGAACTACTATAATACTGTTGTTTAATTTTTCTATAAGCTTTCTTGCTTCTTCTATAGATATATGTATGGGTCGCTGAGTTGTATTAGACTCTACTTTGACTATGGTATTAGAATGGCATTGAGGCATGGCTTAGCTAGCTAGTGTCCCATCCGGTTAATGAACCTATTTAGAAGCCATGGTTTGTCAAAGTGACTTCACCACTTATGTCCTTTTTTTTTTCTTTTTTTTTCCTTATCTTCTTTTCCTATAATTTTTAAGTTGATAAAAATCTTAAGTTGATTATACAAAAATGGTGCAGCACACTTTCTGTTTTAGATAACGCCATTCTTTTTATTATTCTTATCAACATTTTAGGAGTGTGGGTCAAATAAGATAGATTTTTTAAAAAATTATATCAACGTACAAATCAACAACAAAAAAATATATATATATATATATATATATATATATATATATATCAATAAAAGAGTTGATATCAATTTAGAATTACACGGTGAACTCAAAGTGATTTGCTAACATTTTTTTTTGTTATTTTGATGATCTGCATAAGGAAAAAAATTTTGAGAAGACGCATAATAAAATTATATATATCATATCATATCATATACTATATAATAAAAGTTGGGCTTAGAAGTCGTAGTTGCGCCAAATGACTGCACCAAATTGAAGAATTTTTTTTAAATTAAAAAATATATATTTATATCACTATATCCTATTATAATTAGGATTTCTAATTAAAGTGTTTGTTGTTATCCATTTTAATTAGGATTTCTAATTAACATGTTTGTTGTTATCTCATGAAAAAATGGAATAAAAAAACATATGTATCATTTTTTTTTTAGAATGAAAGCATACATATTGTTAGAGTCGCATGTGATATAAAATTTAAATCCTATTGAAAATATAATGGTTAATCAACGTGTTATATTGTCATAGTAAAAAAAATAGAATTCAAAAAATAAATGTCATATGAATAGAATTAAAGGAAAAAAAACGTGATTGATGGTTAAGGCAATAAGGATATAAGATAGATTTTTTTTTTTTAAATGATATATATTTTTAAAGTCCCATTTGTTATAAAATTTAAATCCTATTGAAAATAGAATTGTTAATCAACGTGTTATATTGCCATACTAAAAACAAAATAGAATTAATATATAAAAAAAAAGTTCTTATGAAAAAAGAAAAAGAAAAAGAGAGGTGATTGATGGTCGTAAGGAAATAACTGTTATCTCATGCGCCAAGCATATGAGACCAGTCTCTCACAAGCAGGTGGGCCCTACATCACATGCCTAGTGCATGAGAGATTTTTCCTTAAGGAAATAAGATATGATTTTATTTTTTTTTAATTAAAACCTAATTATCAAACGTAGAAGGTTTAAAATAAATTAAAAATCCAAAAAGAACAACACAACTTTATCCTAAGAAGTGATAAAACAATAGAAGAAAAGTTGATAAGAACAAATAATATGTTATATTTATCTTTAAAAAATCATTGTAATTAAAATAAAATAAAAATTATTGTAATTAAATATAACAAATAATATGTTATATTTATCACCCTTCCTACCTATTTACGATACTATACATCTTAAATTATCAAATATCAAGCTTTTCCATTGGAAGGATCAAAATCTTCTCTAATAGTTTGTGTTTTTTGGTTTTTCTCTTGCCATAGACCTCTGAATATTTATTTTTCCACGATTTATATTTCATTGAGTACAAACATATTGCTCTGATACTATTAAGTTTGAATTCGGGTTTTTAAAAAGAAGGGTGAAAGTTTGTATGCCTTTTGGGTAGTTTCATTGAAGTGTTGGCCTTGGACAGGAAGCATTATAAATGATCAAGGGAGTGAGATGATCAAAATTCTGTGAAAGAAACGGCTCAGATACTCGATAAGAAACTTTCCTGTTTAATAACATTACCAACAAACTGCCTTTCTTACTCAATGAGACTGAAAATGTTACTTCCCAAATACAGCTATCTATACTCAGAAACAACAAACTGGACTGCCCAACATTACCAGCAATAGTCTAACAACTGAGAAATTTTTATCATCAAAACGAAAAAAATTTACAGTGAGATACAAGCATCTAAACAAGGATTAACCCCAACTATCTCATCCATCACTTTCTTTAGACCTGAACTCTCTGCCAGCAAAAAAGCCCCACCAATGTAGCACCAGTTGCACCAATGACTGATAGATTATCATTTCCAAAATTACTTTAATGTCTCTTTTTAAACCTTTTGGAAGGAAAGTGTGCAACTTCATACCTCACATTAGAGTTTTTGGTGAATTTGTTTCTTCAGCTTCTTGGTAATTTAGAAATATATTCAAATTAAACTCAGCTGTTAACTAAACTTAAAAATAATAATAATTAAGGGAAAAAAAAAATCACTCTTTTTGATGATAAGTCCACTTGTTTTTCTCAGACTATTTGCCATTCAAAAAAGCACATTGCTTTGAGTGATAACTTTAATGCCCTCCTAATACATAATTACAAGTCGGTTCACTAGGTTAAATGTCTTGTCAATGACACTATTCGAACACTACAAAGCTCCCTTGGTAGCTAAGGGTTTTAATCAGCATCACAAACTTGATTATGTTAAGACATTTAACCTTGTTCTTAAATGTGATACCCCAAATAGTGTGGATTCATTTGGATTGGATTGTTTGAATGTGTGTTGCCCCAAATTGTGTGGATTCATTCGGATTGGATTGTTTGAATGTGTGTTATGTTGGCGTGTGCTGAGTCCTATATCGAATACTTACTAGGTGGATCTTGACTTTATAAGTGATTGCAAGAAGCCTCAATTGTAACTTAACTAGTCCTTATAGGGTAGTGATTTTCCTTAGGATGTTACATGAAACCTTTAATTAGCCTAACCATCACTTACGGGTAGATGTAAAGAATGCTATTTTTCCATAGATGGTATATTCAGGATTGGTTGATACTATAACATACATTAGGGCTCAAGTTTATGCATATGCTTATTACATTTAATGCATGTGTATTTCTTATATAGATTCCCAATCAAATATCAATGGAAAGAAATAGAAGATCTAGTCCTACAGAATGATTATAAAGGAATGGATATTAGTATTGAATAAAACATGATGAGCACCAGGATGCAGAAAACATGAGGAAAGGATAGCTTCAGTACGTCAAGTTTGTGGAGGTTAGGTCACTGTTTAAAGCCCTGTTGTTTTCCTTTCAAGTTTAACTTGTACTTTTTCTATTAGGGAGGGGTCTGCAGCTGTTGTTTAGTTGCTTGTTCATTATTTGCAACTGCTTTGAAGATTGCTAGTTTGTAACAGTTTGTTGTTCTTTATATTCCCCAACCCCCCCCCCCAACAACAAAAAAATCACAAAAAAAGAATGATGCATAAAGCAAACTTCATTGTGATTTTAATGTTCCAGCAAAGGAAATTTAAAAAAATATACCAATTCAGGGGCGAAATTAGGTGATACACTAGACAAAGTCCATATGCACTCCAATAGGTACTTCAATGCAGAACTTTGTTATTCACTCAGACAAAATGGTTTCACTTCAAAAGACTAACTAATTCTTTTTAAGATTTAAGGTGATCAACTCAAGCAAAAATTTATCAAGATTTTTATACATCCACTTTGACTTGCAGCTTAGATGAATCGTCCCAGGATGTAAACTTCAATCCAGTACCTTATTCCATAAGAAAAGGTTGAGAGATTTCTCTTCCCAGATAAAAATTTTGAGAAATGGAACTTCTTCCACCTAAGGTGATCTGAAAGCTTCACCAGCATAACGCACATTTCCAAGTTCCTCTTCAATGCGGAGAAGCTGCAAGCAAATTGAAACCCCCAAAAATAGGGGGAATTTAACATGAGATTAGCCTATCATGAAGAGTAACAATCATGATATTTAATCAGAAGACAGAAAGCCGGGCAACATTTTCAGGGAATCAGTTAAAATGATATGTGGGTTTCGGTTTGGAGTCTTGTAGAACTAGAAAAGTTGACCATCAAAAAGTCATGCTCACAAATTGTAATGTCTAATACCTCAATCTTAGCCAGTCAAATACTTTTGAAGAAAGTGGGGTGATTTAAACATGCAATAAGTCCAACCTTTGAAATATGGCTCTATGTATTGTAACCCACTTCATTGAATAGACTACAAACTGTCATAGGCTGATAGGCATCCAAAAGTCCAAATTCATTTCTGATACTGTAATGATAATACAGAACTCTCCCCATATGAGCTCTTTTTTTTTTAAAGAAACCTTTTAAAATTCATATCTGAAAAAAGTATGCCTTAGTACAGAGAGAGAGAGAGAGAGATTCCAAAAAGGGAAGAGGGGAAAAACCTAATGAAAGGTTCCAGTTTACCTGATTATACTTGGCCAAACGCTCACTTCGGCAAGGAGCTCCGGTTTTGATCTACATAAGAGAGCATACAATGTTCAACTTTCTATCAGTAACATAAATACATGAGAAATGGCAAAGTTCAAGAATCCAGCAAGGAAAACCTGTCCACTAGCCAAGCCAACAGAGAGGTCTGCAATAAAGTTATCCTCAGTTTCACCACTCCGGTGGCTGACCATGACACCCCAACCAGCGGCTTTAGAGTCAAGTGCTGCTCGAATGGATTCAGTCACTGTACCAATCTGATTAACCTGCAATTGGATAGATAAAACAAACATAAGTTAGATGCAGCATCAAGATGAACTTTGTCCTTGCCCTGATGAATCTGTTAAACATAAAAAGGGAAATTGGGGAACAATGAAGACAACAGTGACAGCTCACTGAGAACATAAAGGAAATGACTATCAAAAAAAAAGAGAACATAAAGGAATTTACCAAAAAAGAAATTAAAAAATAGAAGGAAAAAAAATTAAAATCCAAACTCTATCATACAAGTGTCAACCAATTAAAAATGGAGAAAGAGGACAGATGTTTGCCTTTAGAAGTAAACCATTGCAAGCCTTTTTCTGAATGGCTTCAGCTATTCTTGTTGGATTTGTGACCAACAAGTCATCTCCAACGAGTTGAATGTCAACTGAAGATTGTAATGAAGCCCATGAGCTCCAATCATCTTGGTCAAAGGGATCTTCAATGGACACAATTGGAAATTCTTTAACGAACTCCTTGTAGAGGTTGCAGAGGCTTTGAGCTGAGTGCACATGAGCCCCATTATTTGGTTGTTTCTTGAAGTCTAGGTCATATTTCCCATCTTTAGTGAGAAACTCTGAGGCAGCTACATCCATTCCAATTTTAATCTGCATTGTTTGTCCGCGCATTGAGCAAAAATGTCCACTGTGAAAAATATATATAATGACAATCAATGTCGCCTACCTTGCCAGTGTAACCAGCTTTTTCAATGGCATCAATGAGCAATACCAGTCCCTCCCTGTTATCCTGCACATTGGGAGCAAATCCACCTTCATCTCCGACATTGCAAGCATCTTGTCCATATTTGGCCTTAATTATTCCCTTCAGTGTGTGATAAACTGATTTCAAAAAGAAAATCTGCGTTAGCTTTCTCATCAGTGATAATGGGTATATGCTGTAATTATACAACTGCCTAAGAACAACTATATGGTCATGACAAAGCAAGTCTTCAATTAGCCATGACCCAAGAATTTGTGTCTAGTTCATAAGTGGGGAAAATCAATAGCAGAACTGAACTCAAATTTGCATCTGTATAAATTCAAATCCAACAATCCGAGTGCCAACCAAAAGAGTAAGGCATGTGCATGGTTTCCAAAACAGAATCAATGAAGAATATGCCACCCCAGAAAAGACAAATTGGCAAGAAAGGAATTGATTCGCATACCTTCACTACCCATGCGGAAGGCCTCAGCAAATGAGGTCGCACCTACTGGTAATATCATAAATTCTTGCATGGCCAGACTATTTCCAGCATGGCTGCCTCCATTTATCACATTAAAAGCTGGAACTGGCATAACAAGCTCCTTTGTTCCTGATATTTCCTGGATATGCTTGTATAAGGGCACCCCCTTTGCTCCTGCACCTGCTCTGCACACACTTAGGGATACTCCCAATATTGCATTAGCACCTAATTTTGACTTGTTGGGTGTTCCATCAATTTCCAGCATTATAGCATCCACATCAGCTTGGTCCCTTGCACAACAGAAGTAAAAATTTCAGAGCTACATAACCCACAAATAAAATAATAAAACATGTATACATTTACAATATACGTATAAGTATAACAACATCAAGGTCTACAAGAAGCAATTAGTAAGAAAGATAACATTGACAAAGCTCAGGCTTCAACTTTCAACAGAAATCAACTGATTGTCTGACAGTCCAGTTGCAGTGAACTCATTCAGAACCACATACTATTTTGACTTGTATAACAAAAACTTGCCATTGATTTTGTACATCTTTTTCTATACAACATTTTTTTTTCCACTCTCATTTTAATTTTTAAAATCATTTCAAGCTTTCTTAATAAGCAAAACTTCTTACAACATTTCCATACCCAACAAAAGCAAAACTTAAGACTCGTTTTAAAAGAACATTCCATTGACTCTTAATAAATCAGAGGATCATAATATAAACTTCCCTTGAATACAACCAAAGGTAACTCAATATTTGACACAATTCTGATAAGAACACTGCATAAAACACATTATGGAAATGCAACTTACACCAGAATCTCCTAGAAGACAATCAAAGGAACACTTGAGCACAATGAAACAGGAATTTCAAATATTGGTAAATCAAATTTCTTTCTAAATGATTCGTAATTAACATGATCATAGAAAACAATCTTACCACTTCCACAATATTTACACTTGTTTTGATGTAAACTATTTTACACTCATGAACCAAAAAAACAAAAGACAATCTTTTTAAACTTTCCCGCACACTTTTTCAACAAAAACAAACACACCCAATAGACAAAACCATGCTATAAGTTGAAATAAGTACCGGACATCGATGCCGAGGAGCTTTGGAGCGAGGATTTGGTTAATGTTGTTAACAGCATTGAGAACACCTTTGCCGCCATAAACGGACTTGTCACCATCTCGAAGCTCCAAAGCTTCGTAGATCCCCGTGGAGGCTCCACTGGGGACTGCCGATCGGTAAAGCTGATCAGTAACAAGATCCACCTCCACCGTTGGATTGCCACGGCTGTCTACGATCTGCCTCGCCTTCACATACTTCACCGCGTGGTCTCTCGACGACGCAGTTGCGACGGAGCATTGGACAGTGAAGGGCTTGTGTGGTTTGGAGAGAGAGATGGGAGTGGAAATATTTCTGGGTTTTGAAGGAAGGAAAGAGTTTTGGAGGAGATTCGTGGAGGCTTGGGAAGCTAAGGCCATTTTTGTTCTTTTTGAGTTTTTTTTTTTTTTTTGTTGTGAAAAGTGAATAGTGGGTTTGAATTAATAGAGAAGGAAGGAGGAAAAGGAGCGTGGGAAAGTCCGCCGAAGGGGCGATGAAAGCAGAGTCGAGTCTCAGAGACTGTTTTTTAAAACAAAAATGCTAGGTACACTATTAAACACAATTTTTGCCGCAACTTATTTACGTAACTAGTTGAGAATGGTGAAGTTAGAGTAACGAGTCTATATAAGTCCACAATTTTACCGCTCACAGCTCGTCCCGTAAACAAATTGCAACTAAATTGTGTTTTTAGCTGTGAACTTAGTAGTACTGGTTTGAAAAATGGAGTTTTCTATGAGTTGTTGGAATTTGGAGGTAGGTAGAGGTTGGAATGGACAGATGGCGAGAATTAAGCAGAGAGGGTTGGGGGTGAATAAGAGTTAGGTGTGTGACAACTGACAAGTTCCCACATGTGTCCAATTTTGTTTGTCGAGTTTAGTGGGGTCAATTTGTTTATTTTAATGTTTGTGGGTCTTTTATAGTTCATACACTCCATAAAACAAAAGACACACGACCGGGTAGATGGATGCTTCATGCCTGTGAGTTTTGAGTTGGGACTCGTGGCTCAATCTTTTTTTTCTTTTTCTGTTTTTTGAGAAATCGTGGCTCAATCAAACTTGGGTCTATAGTATGCACACACACTAGGGTTTTACTTTGTAGTTTGTAGTCCAATCATAGTCATGCACGCGTGCTTTTTTTTTTGGGGGGAAAAATTACATTTTTCCTCCTCAAAAAATCTTTCAATTACACTTCACTTCACCCCTAAACAATCGAAACGTACCATTACAATCTTAACTCCAACGAAATTTAGTATTGTTATACTAGTTTACCCTTTTATAGTAAAGTTTTGTAAATAGAGGTAAATTGATTTTTTAATATTAAATTCCGTAAGACTTAACACCAATAAAAATGGTAAAAATGACATTAAAACAAACTTATAACTTTAGGAGCTCAATCGTACATATATGTAGTTTGAGAAATTAAGTGTAACCGGGATGATAGTTTAAAGTAGAAAAGTATGGGCTCAAAAAAAAAAAGTGAAACATTTTATTTTTGTAAAGTGTGGGAAGAGTACAACATCACATATAATTGCTTCCAAGAAGATTTAAAATATTGTACTTGGAAAAGAGTTTTTTTTTTTTTTTTGCCTTCAAAAAAAATTTAAAAAACTAATTTCTTCTTTAAATAAATAAATAAATAAAAGCTAGCTTTTATTTTTTGTCACACATTTAACAAATAAACTATCAAAAATTATAAATTTTATCTCGTATTTAGCACTATCGAAAAAAAACTTTTTGCCAAACGAACTTGTGTGATGGGGGTGGACTATATGTTGGACTCTTAAGACCAAGTCGCAAATTAAAATAAGATTTGGACATTCACTTATTTGGGTTCAAGCTCAACTCATAGGATCTTTCAATTCGTACTTTTGAATTTTTGCAACATACAATAAAATGTTTTCAATCACATAGAGTTAAAAAAAAATAAAAACCCTTTAAATAGGAGTTCAAGTAATAGCTTAGTGATAATAGCATTTTGGTGATGTCATATCTAATAATTCAAACCTCATCTTCCTCCGTTCCTTACTATCTACCTAACTCCAAAAAAACAAAAGCCTTCAAAGAAACCTGTCAGTCTGTCACTATTTCACCCAAGCCATTAAAAAAGAAGGATTTGTCTTGTCTAAAAATCCATTATAAGTGTTAAGAGTCTTGTAATTCAATTGTATTATCTAATCTTCTTCTTAAGGAGAAACAATGTTTGAATTCCCTTTGTAGGGCATTTTTGCCTGTTAAGCTAATTTTGCAAACACATAAGTTACATAACCAAAGTGATCACATACTCGAGTTCTAATGTGAATAACTTGAGTATCTAAAACTTGAGTTCCACTAAAAACTTAAAAAAATATGCATATTTTTTCATGAATTTTTTCCACGGAATTCAACTCAAGTCTTTGGTTCCCTCTTTGGAACTCGAATCTCAGAGACTTGAGTTCCAAAAGTGGGCACATAACTACATAACTAATATGTTTTAATTTTTGTCACATAACTAATATATTTGTAAAATTAGCTTAATAGGCACCCCCTCCCCTTTGAATTATCATCAAAAGGCAAGTATGTCGGTGGTATTACCTAGTTTCCTTCACTTGTCATAACAATCTAACAATTTTTATAAATAAATATATATATATATTTGAATTAAAAAAAGAAAAAAAAATTCCATTGACATGGCCAAGTTGGACCAAGATTCACTATGTCCAATTCCAACATACTATTAAAATTTACCAATATTCGCGTAAACTATTGACTATTGGTACCTCCCAAAAATTTTAGAAGGTTAACCTTTGTAGTTGAACAAGTTTAGATAATAGATACGTTGCTAAGAAATTTTATAATAGTAGTAGGTAGGTGTTCACGGGTCGGGTTTGGTCAAATATCCCCTAACCTGCCACTCGATCCAACTGGATTGAGTCCTAATTAAAAAGCCAAACTTATTATCAACTAGCGGAATACAAATTTTCAATCGGCGATCCATCAAATTTTCGATGGTACTTGGTTGAAAATAGCACTCGTTTAGGCTATGTTTGGTTGGACAGAAAAGAAGTTTCAGAAAATGTTTTACGCGTTTGCGTGTGTTTGGCAACAACTGAAATCTTGGTCAAACGGAAAATCACTTGCATTGACCGTAAAATACTCCCTCCCCACCCGTAAAACATTTTCCTTTTCTCAGATGTCATCTCAGATGACACGGGTCAAGTGGTTTTATTGGATTCGGGTATGGGTTGGACAATTCTTATAACAAGTGCAATAGATACTACTATGTTTTTCAGTTAAAGACTTATGTAATTGCTACATGAACTAATTACATATAATTATATGATATCAGTTTCCATAAACTCAATTTGCGTAAAAGCATTTTTCATTTGCTAATTTTAAGAAGGGGGAGACTATAAGCCTATTACCAAGGACGGAGTTAGGATTTAGAATTAGGGAGGATGGGTCCATTGTTGGTTATGTGCGGCGTCTCTAACTTCTAGCTCTATTATTAGTTAACCACTTGAGAGACTTTTTTTTTTTGGTGTGTGTGACTTTGATGTTACTGTTGGGTAAAGACAAAATAATTTTATTTAGAATTTTTTTAAAGGGTTGGTTTTTTGTTTTTGGTAAAATTGGTTGATTGGGCTTATTTTGTTTTAGATTTTTACTATTGGAATTTTTATTGTAGTGCTAATTTTCTAGGCTTGTATATTTTGTTTTAGATTTTGCATCTATAGACTTTTTTATGGTCTTTACAAAAAGGAATGATAGAGCTACAATTTTTTTTACAAATTGTTAATGTAGTGAATGATTATTGCTAAATAAAAAAGTGATATAAGTGGTGGACCAAGTGCATACTAATGAATTTTTTACCTCAACAGTTTGTAAAAATATTGTAGAAAAGTTTGTGGTAATAGTATTACTCTTAAAAAAAGTAATGATATTATTAAAAGAAGACAAAGTATAATTTTATAAAACAAAATTACAAATATTAGTACTAAAGTATATACTAATTTTTTTTTTTTTTAAATTGGGCGGGGCCCATTGCCCCCACGTGAAAGCTTGCCTCCGTCCCTGCCTATTGGCAATTTATGCAATAACGTTTTGATGACTTGATGCTATTCTTCCTTGCCTTTTAAATATGAAAAATGATACGTACACAATATTTTCACAATATTTTTACAACAAGTCCTAAATGACAGGTTGTAAAAATGTTGTAACCACCAATATGTATTCTACACGTAACACGTAACAATATATTTAAGAGCTCGAGAGATCCAAATATGTGTATGGATATTCTCTTAGCTGTTGTATGGATATATTCTTAACAACCATAAGCATATCCATACAATAGCTAGGAGTTTTATAGCTCAATGGTATGACCGGACTTGTCATGTCATATCATATCATATATAATATGTTAGAGTCATAATAAAAAACTAAATACAATGTAAATTATCTTTTAATTGTTTTTTTTTTTTAATATTTGATGACAATGTCCATTTTATTTTTCTAGATTTCAATGCTACTTGAAACATTCATAACATTCAGCATGAAAACCTTTTAAACAAAAGTGAAACTATAAGACAAAATTGAATTTTAAGCAGATATAGAAAGGTGCACGTTATAATTTAACCTTAAAAAAAAACTGTAAACACACCCTATGATGAGACTAGTTGTTTTCTTTAGTTTTGAGCCTTAATAACTAAGCTTTCTTCTTATTGGCAATAAAATTACAATTATTATACCATAAATACAAAATAAAAAAAAATTAATTAAAGTTAGAAGGTGCAAGTTATAATTTAACCCCAAAAAAAAAAATTATAAACACGCCCTAGAATGAGACTTAATTATTTTCATTAGTTGTGAGCCTTAATAACTAAGCTTTCTTTTTGTTGGCAATAAAATTACAATTAAATATAAAAATTTTAAATTTTAGGTAAAGTAAGAAGTTGCACAAGTTATAATTTAACTATAAAAAATAAAATAAAAAAACTGTAAACACGCCTATAGTTGTTTTCTTAGTTGCGAGCAGCTTTCTTCGTATTGTTAGCAATAAAATTACAATTATTATACCATAAAAACAAAAATAATAATCACACGTACTAAAAAAAAAAAGAAAAACCTAAAATTTCAAAATTGTAGCACAACTGCACAAGTAAATCCCAGAAAAGCGGTACAAAAACACAAGGCGTCGCCCCACTACACTACTACGTGTGTGTTGAGATGAGAGTAAACAAGTAAAAAACAGTAACCAACCCACAGAAAATATAACTACCCCCCAATTTCAAGCCTAACGCTCAAATTACGCGTCACCCAATGGCATCCCTCCGTAATAATCCACTCAAACCAAGGGCATTTTCACATCATTCAAATCCCCCATGAGAATTAAAACCGTTTCCCACGTCCCCATCCCTCGCTTTACTATAAGATATCAACAGTTACTCACATTCTCAAAACGCTTCTCTTCTCTGTCCCATTTCCATTTCCATTTCCATCTCTCTCTACAAAAAAACCAAATCCAAGGCCCCATTTTGGTTCCTCAATTAATTCATCAAACAAACACGCGCATATTTGATTTCCTGCACTGATACCATGTTTCGAATCAGCAACACGGTTGTGGTAATCCTCAACTGTTGCACCCTGGTGGTGGGTCTGGCCGCCATCTCCTCCTCGGCGTATTTCCACTTTCACGCCTACGCCACTGACTGCCAGAGGGTTCTCCAGGCCCCTCTCTTGATCGTCGGGATCTTCTTCTTCGTGGTCTCTATTCTCGGCATTGTAGGGGCTGCTTGCAGGATCAATTCAGTCCTTTACACCTACTTGTTCTTCGTCTTCTTCTTGATCCTTGGCCTCATCGCCTTCACCGTGTTCGCACTGTTGGTGACGAATAAAGGATTAGGCCAGGCCGTGTCGGGACGAGGGTACAAGGAGTACCGTGTGGCGGACTTCTCACACTGGCTGCAGCGATATGTGAACAAAGGCCAGAACTGGGAGAAGATTAAGAGTTGTTTGGCTGAGGCTGGGGTTTGTAAGAGTCTTGGTAAAGGCAATAACGTTTCAGATTTTTACAAACTCAATTTGTCTCCTATTGAGGTTGGTATTCATGGGTTTTGGTTCCTTTATTTGACAGACCCAGATTCAGTTTCTTAGGTTGTCGATGACCCTTTTGCATAATATGGTATTATATGCTATAAAAGATTGCGACTTTAATTTCTTACTGTTTTCCTGGTGTCAAATTAGATGTTAATTGGTATACAGAGAATTGAAATTCCACAATAACTTAAACTTGTTGTAGAGGTGGTTTAATTCTTGTGTAAATTTTAAGTCCAAAGATGCAGTGTCCTCGTTGTGCAATTGATGTTGTTCTCTTCACTATTTTGAAAATTTCAATGTTGTTACTGTCGGTTTTTCTTTGGTATCCTTTCTTCCCTATTTCCATGTTTAAATTAACTCTTTAACTAATAATTGTTTCTAGTAAAGCTTTTACAGTTTTGTTAGTGTGTGTAATATGTGAGAGGATCTTCTAGCAGTTTATTTTGGGGTCTTTTTTATATTTTTACGGTTATTGATGTAATTGTACTTGTACAAATTTTGTTTTCAATTTTAGTCTGGTTGCTGCAAGCCCCCATCGTACTGTGAGTTCATATACAAGAATGCAACATACTGGCAAGTCCCAAAATCCGGGCCGGCTGCGCCGGACAGTGACTGCCTAACATGGAGCAACAACCAGAATAAGCTATGCTACGACTGCAAGTCATGCAAGGGAGGAGTGCTGGCCAACATAAGGAAGGAGTGGAGGCGTTTCGCCATAATCAACACCTTTATCACTATCTTCATCATCCTTGTCTACTGCGTTGGCTGTTGTGCCACCAAGAACAACCGCCCGGAGTTTAAGTACACTAGACATAGTGGCCCAGGATACCCTTGAGCTATATGTAACTTGCTCTCTCATGTGTTAGTGTTTAGAATGTAATAGATGTTGTTTCTTTGTTGTGGCTTAGGTGATATTAATATCGATGTTTATTATTTTTATGTATTATTTTTTTTTAGTACTCAAAACTCTCTAACTATGGTATGTTTATTGTTTACAGTTCTTGGTGAATTTCTTCATGTTGTTTGTTTAATACAAGGTAGATTTTATTGAAGTTTTTTTTTTTTGGTTATTTCATGTTCTAGTAGTTTGATCTGCAAGAGCTCGTTTTCCATTTGTGACTTAAAAGAGGACATTTGAGAATGATTTTAGAAATGGATTTCTTGTGACTTAAAAGGGGACATCTGAGAATGATTTTAGAAATGGATTTCCCAAACGATGAGATGTTGATTTTTATTTTAAAAAAAACACTAATGTTTTGATCCGTAAGTAATTCTCCTTATCCTATTGTTCTTTTGTGATAAAAAAAACTAAAAAGGTTACTTATCGTTTTATTCAAATATTGAGTTCTACAAGCAAATGGTTTTCTATTTTTATTTTTTATCTTTTTCATACAGACAAAAGGGAAGGAAGGATGTCATTAAAGAAAAAAAAAAAAGGGAGCGAAGGATACATGTTTATAAAATTAAAGGTTTGTTAGATTTTAGATTTTTTCCGTTCACTAAAAACCAGGCATGTTCATAGCTTCTTTGGTAAAATCTTATTAGTATAGTTCAATGCTTGTGCTAGAGTTGAGCTTGAATCTCGCTCACATTCATTCAGATAAGAGAGAGGGTTACTTTGATTGTGAAGTACAACCATTGGACATAAAAAGGCTTCTTTTTTTTCTTTTTCTTTTTCCTGATTCTTCCTTTTCTTTTAAGGGGAAAAAAAGACCGTCAGAGAGAGAACGTTAATACACAAATGCAATACTTGTTTTTTGCACTTTTTAGAGGGAATGTGAGAGACATAGAACACTCAATGAGTAGTGTATAATAGAAAAATGCGTAAAATTTTTACAATTTTACCTAAAAATAACTCACATCAATTAATATATAATTTTCTAAATTTACAAGTTTGTTATAGTAATTATGTAAAATAACACTAACACTATTCAGTACCCCGATAATGAGGAATAAAATAAATGATAATTGTTGTGTATGAAGAAAAAAAACAATTAAAAAAATTAATATTTTAATAATATTTAATGTAAAATAGATAATTTGGTGTTGGACGTTTTAAAAAAGTATGTAAAATAGATTCTTATACTAAAATGAGATTAAATTCTATAAGGATGTGGTGTAAAGCCCAAGTTTTACTCCAATTCCAACATGTCACATCATAATATTACATATTATAAAATAGACACAACTACACTCAATCAATTTTAATATCCATTTTAAAATCCAACTTAATTGTGAGTTTATTGAGATATTATTGTGTAATAAAATGTATTGAATTTTAAGTAAAAAAGCTGATATAAAAATCTTTTATTAGATGATGCAAATTTTTATTTACACCCCATCCTTCATGCTCTAATATTATGCTTTATTCGTAGTATAAGAACCACTAATAGACAAGGTTAAAAAAAAAATTGAAGGAATGACCAAATTTTGGTCACGTTGAGAAAACAGTTTTTAAGGAACGCAACTTTTCCCTTTCCCCAACCCCCAAAAAAGGTTTGAGCTTTATTTATCAGGGGCCAAATACATCCTAACTAAATCAATTCTAGAAATCAGTACCTAAAATGACCATGTTACCAACTCAACTTGCATCAGTTATGTGGGCCTAACTGTTTGGATTGAGAGGGAGAAAGGAAGAAAGTAAAATAAAGTAGAGTAAATTTTACCTAAAATTAGCCTATTTTCGGCTAATTCTACTCTACTTCCCTCCATTCCCTCTCATTCCCCCTCCCATCCAAGCGGGCCATAAAGTGCCCCTTCGTTTACCATGGATTCAAATGTCAGGGCAGTAGACATTTGTAAGCTGTTTCAAGAAAATGATTCTCCTCCCAAATCGTTCACTTGGCAACTCTGCCTTGTAATTGTGCACTTGAAACATGAAAAGATTGAAAAATAAATCAGCAGATCATTGCACGCACATACACAAGAAAAAAAAAAGGGTTGGCTACTCAAAATTCAATCAATATAGGAAGGTTGTAAGGAATGTTCTCGTCCACAATTTGCTACAATTTGCTGATAACACGTAAAAACGAATGGTGATGATAGTGTAATCAGAATGTTACTTGAGAAAAGTACAAGCAAGAAACAAAAATAAGTATACGACTAGTGATGTTAAAAGCTCAAGAGTCCATGTTGGGTGCAATAGAAGCGCAGGAATATTGGGGACCAGGAGAGAACCAGATACCCAGCCGATCACAAGAGCACCAAGTCTGTGATGGAGCAAACAAACATGTCAGTATCTAAAAGCAAATGAAAAAGAAAATAGGTTGAAATTTGATAATTTTTTGTTACTATTTGCATGTAACATACCCAATAATGAAGGCCCTGGCCAAGCTCTTTGTTTTCTCGTTGAGGAAATAAATGCAAGCTGCCAAAGAAACTGCGACCTGCGTGGAAAGATATTTTATTTTATTTTTACTTTGTTAATGTTGAGTTTAGGGTGGGGGGAGGGGGCAGGGAAAGAAAGCTACGATCCATATAGCACATGTTCAAAAAATATAATTGCTGTAAGTGAAGGGAAAGAAAGACCATGAATATCCTAATGCAATGGTGAGAGATGGGAAGGATTTGGAATTCAGTTCTTATCATTGTCCAAGAAAAGGAGCAGAAGAAACAATCAACAATTACTGAAAATTATCCTAGAATATTCAAGTCTAGAAGAGAGGGCAGGCATTTGACGATTGAAGCAAGGTTTATCTGAGATCCTTAAGGTCTGTGTGAAGACAAAGCCATGCTACAGAAGGAACTCGCCATATATCTTTTAAATTTGAACCATGCTGGCTCATGACACTGAGGTGCATTATATTCAAAGAAAGTCCGTTTATATTACTGTTTCCAGGACCTTCTGGTTTAACTTCTTGTTGCTTTACATAGATTCCAAACCATGATAAATCTTAAAAGCTTCCCTTTTCTTTTTAATCAAAGATCCCTAAGATCTAAATCCTGTAGCCCACCTATTCTAGATTGTAGTTCACCCTAATTTCAAAATAAAGGGCTGTCTCATCACCTAATTATTTTGTTCCCAAATAGTTTTTACAAACATACTAATTCCTACAAGATAAGCTTGGATATGCCTCAGGATCAGTAGATGGTCCACCAAGGTGACTGCCCAAAACCCTACACATTGGATTAAATTGACTCTCTTTTTTTTTGATAAAATAAAAGAAAAGAATGGTTGGCTGATCTTCCCTTACACCAGGATAATGTCATCCTAATGAGGCGAGTTCGGCATCCATTAACCCCATGCAATGCCATTGGTTTTTCCAGTTTTCAACAATTTGAACACCATTTGATTGCATGACATCAAACTAGCAGTTATTAATTGCTCCACATTTTATTAAGGCAGCTTATTTGGATAAAGTAATTTATTACAGAGAACAAGCAAGTTGAAACTGCCCTCCAATTCATAGAACTGGACATAATTGGAAGGGAAGACATCACTTTGACCCAAAAAATGATGCATTGTTCCTATAAGGTTCCATTTAAAATAAAAATTGAAAATCAAGACACAAAATATAGAACAAACCTGGAAAGCAGGTCCACCCTCAGCAGAATTCATGATACTCCAGCCACCCATAAATGCAAACAGGAACAATCTTCTAAAAATGACATCAGTTGGAGGAAGTTCCACAAAATTGAGCAAGTTCTTAATCCAAGGTGGAGATTCTTCTACTTTCTTCTTCAACTTGGTTTTCAAATTAATCTTGGTTTTCTTCCTCTGTTGGAAACTGTCCATCAGTATTTTCTCAAATGCAGCTTCTATTGATTCCGCACTTCTCTCATGGCCAGAATATTGCTCCAAAAGAAAATTGCGCGAGCCCCAAATTTCTTCCTCAGAGGCATCACGGCTAATACCAAGGCGTCTATAAGGATCCCACACTCTCGTTCGAGGAAATTTTTGGACATTACCTATAGAAAAATGAAAATAAAATAAAATTAGGATACATCTTTTGATGTAATCAACAGTTTGGCAGTATAGAGAGATTGCAGAAACAAGTGAAACTGCAACATGTTACAAGCATATAAAATTATATAACTAAGAGCTGCAAATTTTAGAGCAAAATTATCAATGGTTCACACACAAATAACATGCCGCCTCAACAATTACAAATTTCAATTTACAAAAATACTTTAAACTCTTCCATTCCACCAACAAATGAGAGAAAATTACGTACAGGAGTAATGCAAATCAAGTTGAAAAATAAGAGGGTATATATACACTTAATTGCTAAGAACCTGCAAGGTAAAATAGATTATGCTGCACTTTTGTTATATGGTATACGACTCCCCATAATTGCAATACAAGTTAACGGACCAGAGAAGGCAAGTAAAGTTTTTGAAAAATATGAATATATTCAAGATAGTTCACAAATGATGAGCTTTAGGTTATTATTCCTTGAGTTTGTCGTTGATTCACTTTCATCTCGCATAAAGTGGACCCTATTTTTGGGAATGAAATGTTGGATTTGGGTTGAGTAAATTAGTTTCACTTCCACTATTTAGGATCTGAGGTAATGATACTTCATAAGGCTTTAAGAATTGGACTGTGATGGGAAGCTAAGGGGAGATATTCAGGACAAATAATTGAGATTTCCGAGAAATATCCACAAGGATGCTTTAGAAAATTCCCCTAAAGAATATAGTAACTCCAAAATGTGACGTCCTTCATGAAAAACGCCAACCAAACAGTTTCCACACCACTCAAACTACCAAAAAAACAAAGACTTTGCCCTTGCTTTCTTATCCTATAAATACCCATCACTACTTTCACATCCATGACCTACACCTACCATTTCATATACTAAAACCACCAAAACCATTATCAATATTACACACACACACACATACACACTTTCACTACACATGGAAACTCCTTCTTGGCCTTCACTCACTTTGGCATGGCTAGCAACCATAGCCCTCATCCTCCTCTCCTACTATCTACGCCGCTGCAAAGTTAACTTACCGCAAAGTTAACTTACCGTCGGGGCTCACAATCGAGTCCACCGTCTCGTCAGTGTACTTCTTTCCGAGCACCATCTGGCTGATCACATTGAGACTCACGGTTGTGAGATTGTCTTTCAATAAAACAACCTCATTTGAGGACTTGTACAAGTCTCTAAGGCAAGCATTCATTTCCTCCCTATGTATGTACTCATAGGACTCTAAGCATTTTGCACTAAAAAGTTCCATTAGGCACATTCTACGGGCCTGGCGCCAATATGGGCCATAAGGGGACCAAGTGATGTCGGAATAGTTATAGGTTGTGTGTTTACCTGCAGCAATTTTGGGCCTCGAGGCAAAGGTGACATCATGGGTTTTGAGAAAGGCCTTAGCCATTTCGACAGAAGAGCCCACAATCACGGGGAATGACCCAAAACGGAGTTGCATGATGGGCCCATATTTTTGGCTGAGTTCGTGGATGGATCGGTGAGGAAGTGGGCCTATAAGGTTGAGGTTTCCGATGATCCACCGTCTCCCCATTGCAGCGGCACATAATGCACCAGTCAACAAAATCCAACCCTCTACCTCTCAAATTGTCACTTGTAAGAATCCTATCCCATACAGCAGTCCACACAAAGAAGAAAACACGCGGAGGAACCTTAACCTTCCAAACACCTTTCCAAGGGAAAATAATGGGCAAGGACTTCTCAACTTATTGTAAAACGATCAGATATCAAAATCCCCATACTTTGTCCCGGAAGATACATACTATTGATTTCAAAAAAAAAAAAAAACCATTACAGGAAAAGCCCCACTTGAGCCATATTTCTCCTCTACAATTACAAGCACATACCTTAATACAGACACATTTACAAGATAATTCATAGTTTCCATGACCAGAAAACTTTCCCGGGAAAATTCTACAACTCAAAATTATATCCCAGTAAAACAAACAGTGTTTACTGCTTTAAAGTTTATATTCCTTTAAAAAAAAAAACAATTTTCATGTAAAGACAAAAATGATTTGATTTTCTAAAATTGAAATGTATAGATACCTCCGAATGGTGTATCCACAGCACATCTAGGGCTTGAAAAATTGGCGAAATGCGCTCTTGGGTTCTTCTTATTGCCGCGGAAGAAACTGCAAAATCCCACAAAATGAAAATAAGATACTAGTTTTTCTTTCTTTTATTGATTTAGCAAGAAGAAATTGCAGGAAGGAATTGAAAAAAAAAATGAAGAAGAAGAGAAATTAGAGAGAAGATTTGGGGATTTGATTAGAGAAAGAGAGAGACTTACGGCTTAGGAGGAAGGAATGGAGTAGAGAGAGGAGTAGTAGTAGGGTTAGAGAGGAAAAGGGAAGCCATGATGGGCTAATTGTTGAAGTGTTACAGACAAAACCCTAGTTCTAATTGGACGCCATTGAAGCTTTCTTAATTCTTATCGCTGCGATGTGATGTTAAGACTCAAAAACCGCCTTCGGGTAGCTGGAGAGGGGAGAGCTCTCATATTTTGGGGGACCTGTGGTTTTAAGCCACACAGTCACACGAAATTATAAATAAAAAATACAAAGATAAAAATTTTATATTTATTTATTTATTTATAAAAGTTTTTTTCTTTCTCAATCTGACTGATTTCAAAAAAAAATAAGAAATTTAATAAATGTAGGGAACCTTAAAAAAAAAGGAAGTTCTGAATTCTGAAACTATTTATTTGAAACGAATTTAGATAATAATTGTGAGAAAAAAATGCTGAGAAGGTAAGATGATAGAGAATGAAGAAGGTCCAGTGTCCAATTGTACTAGACCCATTGAGATAATGTTATATGTCATCCGGATTGGCACAATGCAACTGAAAACAATATCAAATTCAAGTCCAAAATGATAAATTAATTAATTAATTAAAATTTATCAAGGGTTGTAATTTATCAAATTAAAAAGATTTTTACCTTTCAATCTAAGTCATAATGAATGCTATTGCACCCCATATCTCAATCTGTCTCAAATAAGCTCATTCTTCGTTAGTGAGATAAATCATTATCTTCTCAAAAAAAAATAAAAATAAACCCCACTTATTTAGCCTTCTTTATTTTATTTTTTCCTTTTAAAAAAAAAAAGATAAGTGATAATTCAAAGAAGATATGTCAAATTTAACATTAAAATGTCTATAAATATGAATGGAATAGGTTATTGGTTGCTTTAATTATTACTTTGTATAATTCTTATTTGTTTTCTTAATTAATTAATTTTATATTTATGAATCATTCATTTATTACTACTTTTTTTTTACCACTCCAATTTACCGCTCAAATGTTGAAAGTTTGAACCATGGATTTGTGGCCAAATTTTTTAAATAACTATAAAAATCAAACTATATCATTAATTTGTCAAGGTTTGAAACAAATTTGGTATATAACAAATCGAGTCCTTTGAACTTGATTTTGGAATGCTAAATCGAGTCCCTTGAACTCGATTTCAACCTCATTTGTAGCTGATGTGGACACCTAGTCCACGTCGGCATAGAAATCAAGTCTCGTGGACTCGAGTTTTGTCAAATAGAATTCAAGTCCATAGGACTCGATTTTATACCACTTAAACCCAGAAATCAAAACGCTGAAGAACCAGAGGTGAAAACCCAGGCAAAACCCAGAGATCAAAACGCCGAAGAAGAAATCCAGAAATCAAACACCGAAGCAAAACCTAGAGATCAAAACGCCGAAGCAAAACCCAAGCGCCGATTCTGACCAAACCCAGGCAACGAAAACTTCAAGCGATGGAAATCAGATCGTGGTTTCTCGCCACCGCTCCAATGGAGGAGAAGAACACCGAGTGGAGTCAGAACCGCACTTTTCTCGTATTTCTTTACCAACCCAGAAAACAAGAAGGTTACACTCTTCCCTTTCTACTTTGATTCAAAATCTTCTTCAAATTTCTGGGTAGAAATCTTCTTCAATTTCTTTACCGCTGTTGTTTGAGGTTTTGAGGAAGCAGTTAGATCTTAGATGCAGTTAGACTGTCTTAGGTTTTCGGGGCTTGGAAGAAAGGAGTGGAACAGCAGATTGAGAAAGAAAAGGACGGCAGATGGAGAAAGAAACGAGAAAGAAAAGAAAAAGAGTGAAGGTAGAAGATGACGAAAATTGAGTTTTGAAGACTCGATTTTCACGTGGATTTTTTTATCCACATCAGCTACACACCTCATGCAAATTGAGTCTTTTAAACTCGATTTGCTACGGTAAAATCGACCCCAACAAACTCGAGTCATTAGATAGTCAAACCAGAGGGACTTTAAAAAGTTCAAATTCAATCCAATCAACCATGATGGTCATAGTTATTTAAAAAATTTGGCCTGGTTTTGTTGAAGAAACAAGTCACTGGCGAATATGGGAGTTGGTGAAGATTAGCTGACCTCTGTGAACTTTGAATGTTAGTTAGGGTGGTAGGCTTAATAAATTATCTAACGCATGGTCATTATAAGCTTAGGTTGTTCACTTGTTGGAACAAAATCAGATCACCATTACTCACTAGTTTGTATATTCTGAGAATTTCTACGTTACTATTTTTTTTTTTTCATCAAATGTCATTTCGAGTAGAGCTGCTGAGTTTGAACCACCCAAAAATGTAGAAAAACTGTCAATATATAATAAGCTCTCCTTTTACATTATTCATTCACTCTAGTTTATTTTTTGTTCATATTTCGTGGGATAGAGACCCTTGTACATGGTTATTTTACACTTTAAATGAGCCTGAATATACCGGGCAAAGTGAATTCATCAAGAATAACATACATCCATTCTTCATAACTTAGGATTTCGGTCACCTTGAGCAAGTTGCTGCCTCAAAACCCTTCTCATAACCTTATTTGATGCTGTCCTTGGAAGAGAGGAGAGAGGCACAACTTGAGAAACCTACAAAATTGAGTTTACAAGTTAGCATGTTTCTCTAAAATGTGTCACATATTTTAACAGAAGGGGCAACTGTGTGCAGAGCAAAAATCAATACCCTGAATAGAGGATTTAGTTTTTTCTGCACTGCTGAGTTGAAAGATATCCTCAACTGATTTAAGTCAGCCTTCGTGTTTTCTAAATCCTTGAATACAACAGCAATTACCAACTGCTCAGGCCCTCCTCCAGAAGGAGGCACCCCAATGGCAGCCGTCTCAAGGACACTGTTATCAGCTGCATTACATATGCGTTCAATTTCAACAGAACTCACCTGCCCAAACAGAAGGGAACACATAATTTCATTGATAAAGATGTAATTCAGTTATACATCCAAGAAATATATTTATCCCCATACAAGGCAAGTGTTCTGAATAAACATGAAGTACAACATTAACAGAATATACATTATATCTTGTATCTCACAAAAATGTGCAGGTGGGTCAAGCATCATAGTTTCTAAAGCAAAAGATCTTGATTTTTCTTATACTTTTATCATTATTATTATTTATTGACATATGTAGGAGGCACACCATATTTTGTGCATGATACCAACAAAAGAAAAATGGCGGAGGGGGTTGGGAGACCATAATTATTTGAGAAAAAACCTTAAATTTGACTACCTAGAAGCAACCTATTGTTTGTGCATGATACTAGCACCAAAAATAGTAATTTAAGTGTCAACAGAACTCGGAGAAATGAAGAAAAGAAAATCACTCTACTCACTCCCTTGCCAATATGCATGAACATAAACATGAACGACAATTCCAACCTGTGAAAAGGTATCACACATGACACAGTACCGGTATATCAACAAAACATTTTATTGATGCTTTATAGAAAATTTAGAAAAATCTTGAGAACAAAATTGTGAAGAAAACAGTAAGATTTAGAAGTTTCTCTAACAGAAAGTCATGATGCACCTCTCCTGAATACTTTCAAATTCATCAACAAGTATTGTTTTCCCAAGTGTCCAAATATTTGTCAAATTAATTTCAACAATAGCGTTGCATCAGTAAGCAAATCATATTCCATTAGACACTATTTGTACCTTGATACCTCCAAGATTCATTGTATCATCTGCACGACCATGTGCATGATAGTATCCTCTAGAAGTGCGCTCAAACACATCCCCATGCCTTCGTAATACCTGCATAAGAAAATCCAACTGCTTCAAGAGGCCTAGACACCAAACTATTATGAAGATGGAGAAGAATTCGCTTACCCTTCCTTTCCAAAGGGGCATTCCCTTAAAGTAGACATCATGATGGTCAGCATTCAGCAGTTTATTAGAAGCCCCAAACATGAGGGGACCAAGTGCCAATTCACCAATCCCTGGTACATTCTCTGGCTAAAATAGACAAAGATGACAGGATTATCTTGATTACATTGCATTAAAGTATGATAAAAAAGAAGGATGAACTAAAAATTCATCAAGATGATTAAACCTTTCTCCCCCTTAAAAATAAGGTTATTGGTTCTTACAATGGGATTACCGTCACTGCCAAGAATAAACAAACTGCAACCCATAGCTGGTGTGCTAAAAGCAGCCAATGATTGAGCCTGCAAAAATGAACCAGTAATAAATCCACCACCAATCTCCGTGCCACCACAATATTCAATGATAGGCTTGTAGCACGCTCTCCCCATCAGCCATAGGTATTCATCAACATTAGATGCCTCACCAGTGGAGCCAAAGCAACTGCCACATTTCAAAATTACAAATACAGCTTGAAACATCCAAATTTGGGATAAAAATCCATAGTTGCGCAACCTAACTTCATCTAAATATAATACACAAGTAGAAACGCACATACACTTATATGGTACTTTAACAAGATGAAGGGTCATAACTTCAAGTTAACCTACCGGATAGCAGACCAATCATAGCCAGCCATACAATTTGTACTTTTCCATGCCCGAACAATACTTGGGATGACACCAAGCATAGTCACTTTAGCATCCTGCATGGAAGTATTCCATTTGGGGAAAATTATAAATAATCAAATCAAATCCAGAATACTCTAATAATAAAACGTGTAGCATAAATGTTATGAACCTCTAAACATATAGCAATAAATGCTACTTCAACATCCTATGTGTTACACAAATTTCCTTTCAAAGTCCTCAACCAATTAGTTTTTTTTTTTTTTTTTTTTGGGAAGGGGGGGGGATGTTAAAAAGCAGTTAAAACATACAAAAGTAGGGAAAATTTAAGGAATACTATATACATGGTCAAGACCACAGGAGAGGTAAAAGTTGCCTCTCTGACAGCCCCTTAACAGCATGCTGCAGCATTCATATGTTGCTAAAACTGCACCGATTCATGACTTTTCCATGCTCGTCAAAAATCAATGCATGGAATGACAAGTTTTTCTCTAAATATTTATTATATCTTTAACTTAGTGATTTTTTATTGGACAAAGTTTAGCTACAAAATTAGTTGTAGCCTAAGGCTACAACCTTACTTAATAAAATAAATATTATTACATATTTTGAAAATCTAACTGTTAAATTAAATATTGTTTACACTCTTAATACATATGTCAAGTTTTGTGTCAATTGGAAATTATTTACTATATAATCTATAAACTTATATTTTATGTATAATTTTAAACTACAAAAACTTGTAATTTAAACAATTTATTGATAATATAGCAATTGATCTTTAATTTTCTAGAAATTTTGCAAGCATAAAAGATATAAGAAAAAGATGTAATCCAATGGTAGATTTGTCAAAATGCACCTAAAATAAAAAAAAATTGAGTAAAGTTGTAGCTTTAAGCTACAACAAATTTTGTAGCTAAATTTTGGGTGAATTTAGGTAAAGCACCACCCTCCTCCCAAAAACAAGAGGGAAAAAATATACAAATTAAAAAAAATAAAAATGAAAATGAAAATCTGTCACCTTATACCTTAATGTACTTAAATCTCAAAGTTAGAATTGGAGGCCTTCTCATCATATTAGTTGCACATATCTATAATGAGGTGATTGACATATTATGGCACTTAACAAATATAACGCTTTGGGTAACTCCGTGTAAAACTAAGAAGTTATAAAAGTATGAAAATTCACAGATGAGAAAAAAAACTTAGAACAAGCCTATTAGCTAAACATAATTCAAAATTTCACCTGAACAAACTTGGCAAAGCCAGAGCCAAGGGGAGATCCATTATACAACGCCATGGAAGCCCCATTTAACAATGACGCATATACTAGCCAAGGACCCATCATCCACCCAAGATTGGTGGGCCAAGCAACGACATCACCTTTATGGATATCCAAGTGGCACCATGCATCTGCAGCAGCTTTCAAAGGTGTTGCACTGGTCCAAGGAATTGCCTTTGGCTCACCTAAAACAGAAAATAAGTGCAGTTAAGCATTTCAAAGAGTTAATTTAGTATTGGAACCGAATCAATTATTTTCCCCAATTGTGCTCTATTTTTCCCTTAAAAAAATACTTACAGGTTCCATGCATTCCATAATGATGGAATCTGTATGCACATGTTCAAACTATAATAATGCTCCTGCATACAGAGATGTGAGACTCTCAAAGTTAACCTTTTCTGTCAGATTCCTCAGTTATTAGCCAAATCAGCTAGAATTTTTCCTCTAGTTCTTAATCCTCTTGATAAGAAATGAAGAGAAGAGCTGCACAACCTTTATTCCAGACCATCAAGGTGCTTTCTGCTAAACTTTTATTTGCTTAAACACTTGTAAAGTACCACTAAAAGCTGGTCAATTTGATAATTAGCAAACTCCTTAAATACATAATTTAACATCAAATCTTCCAAGAACATGATTAATCTATTTATTTTTCTCATTTCTATACCACTCTTGTGTTTGTATTCTTCAACCTTTGTTCTCTTTCCTTTTTTATTTTATAATTATTTTTAAATAACTTATTTGCACCCTTTGAACAAAGAGGACTCTCAGCTAGTCTTAAATTCTAATGAGACCTCATTAAGGAAAAAGGCTTTGAATGAACCAGCAACAAATTAGTCAAAACCCACTTGAGAGAGAAACTAACAGACTTACACCAGCAAAACAACAATATCCATCAGATTAAAAGCAACTGGCAGAAATCTCTTCAAGTTCAGAAGACATTCATATTAAAGATTACTTTTATCAAACTTCCTATTCATACTTTCTCTATCAAATCTTATACACTTTTAAGTATCCATTCTGTTCTAATGTATGCACTAGCTAAAAAGTAATTGATCAAGACCACCTGAAACCAATATATTTTTGACACTCCAATATTAAAAAATCATGCTGGGCAGTCACTAGGAAGAGACTGTCATCCAGTACGATGAAATGCCTCCCAGTTATGAGCCATCAAGAAATTTTGAGTATTCAAAAGTTCATATGACTTTCAAGTTGTGGCACCAATTTTTATTTTATGCAGGATGAAGATTGGCACCCAAATTAAATTCGAAACCTTTGAATTGACAAACACTTAAACATTTGGTCCTTCTAGAAAATTCCATTTTGCTATGTTAAAAATGAAATAAAAAATATAAAGAAAGCTTTATCTTTTTAAGTTACCTGTAGTTCCGGATGAGAAAAGGATGTTTGTAAATGCTTCTACTGGTTGTTCTACAGCAGCAAATTCACACTCTCTGCCCATTTGATATGAAACATGATTGTTTTAAGAATATTACTCAAGTATTTTTGAAAATATACATTAGATGATTTTTTTTTTTACCTAATGAGCGGATAAATATGATGTGAAGCGCATTTAACACACTAACATAAAAAATAAAATAAAAATAAATTTAAAAAAAAAAACAAATTTAACTGGTTGATGAAACAATTTAAGGAGAAGCTAAGCAAAGCAGAAAGAGAAATATAAATACATACATACAGACATATATAGATATATAGCATAGATGCTTGCTGAAAACTAAAAAGACAACATAAATCAAATATTACTATGAAGTGCATACTTGAAATGTTTAACTCTTCCTAGAAAATCATGCCAAGAAATGTCGCCATCCCGCAATTTCATGCTAAAGCTAGAACCTCTGGCGGGAATGACAACTGCCACTGGTGACTGAGCCTCCACAATTCTACTGCAGGACTGAAAAAACACTGTGAGGTTGATTGTCCAAGCATATAGAAAAAGTAGATAGTTAGATCATATAGTAGAAAAATTAAAGCTTCACCTGTACAAGGGTATACTTTTGTCACCACGAATAATCAAATCCTGACAAAATGGAAAGAAAAAAATTATGAAGAATGAAGATGATGAAGCAAGGATTGCATAAAATCTTTGAGACACATGCACTAAAAACAAGCGGCTCAACAAGATGCTCATTCTTGATCCAAAAGTGATAAGTTCAACAGCTCATAAACATATCATCTTACTGAACTCTGACATATCTTAATGCAAAACTCATAGATAGGTGCCTTGAGTTGCAGAGAACTTATTCAAGTAAAATAAGCATTTGAAAATGGAATACAAGCACAATGTTCCAGAAAATATATTATTTAAAAAAAAAAGCTCCAAAAAATACTTGAAAACATTTTTTGCTTAGACATTGTTCAGAAAAAGACAAATCCATAAAAACAAAAATTCAAGATGAAATGTTTGAAAAGAGTAATAACCTGAGTAAATATGGCCTTTGCTTCTGATATTTTCAGCCTTGTTGATATTTCAAGTGGAGCAAAACTATCAGCTATCGACACAACTACATAGCCAGCCAAAACAATAGCTAGGTAGGTTACCACAGAATTGACATTCATTGGCATATCAATTGCAATTGCAGATCCTTTGTCCAAACCCAGTGTTTTGATTGCATGTGCAACTAACCTACATATTATAGTGCCAACAGAATCCTTGAGTTTCAAATGTTTAAAGATTTAAAGTTTGAAGGTAAACAAATTGAAAAATACATCTCTGAAAACCTTAAAACATAAAAATATGCTACTCTTCCACAGTATAAAGCCAGCAAATTTACTCTAGAAATAGAAGAATTTAACCATAGAAGTTTACCATCTAAGCCTTCTTACTGCTTCAGTTAAACATATACAGTTAGTCATTTACTCATTAACTTGAGGAGCATAACTTAACAAACTTCAGAATTATGAGATGAAAATGGAGCTTTTAGAACCACCTAATTAGAGAATGCTTAAAGCTATCGTGCCATTAGAAGATCAAGTTTTTATGTTTGCTGATGTTAAATAACATCAATGCTCCCACAAAAAGCAACATGGCATTAATTAAATATGACCTGTCACTGAACTTGCATTGACCTACACATGACTTTTCAACACCAAAACAGATGTGAGAATCAAGCAGTGCTTCTGGAACTCAATTTTAGATATTCCCTAATGCAAATTAAAACACAAGCTATAAATGTGCACCATATACGAGGACTTGAATGAATGCATCAGTAACATATAAGTCATACATGATCTGCACTGCAAAATTTAGAGAGATAAGTACAAATCAAAAAAAACTTGTGAAATATCATTGCAAAATACGTATTAACGTTTAATCAGGTAATCATGATGGCTTAACATCCGAGTAAGAACAAGATGATAAAAGATACAAAAAATATGGTGTAGAAAAATAGAGAGAAGACCTTAGTATGCATAACACAAAAGCAGGCTGCATGTTCACACACATTGCACACCATCAGTCTGCAAGAAGAGGCTATTACAATGACATCCAATGATGCCATACTACCTGTAATAAGTTGTTCTGAACAAATTTGGATGTATATATTTTGCACTGCAGAATAGTGGGCATGCCAAAAACAATATGTACTTAAAGCCATATAAATATACTAACAAGCTATTTGCAGCATGCAGATATCAGTGCATGTCTATTTTCCATGATTGCAAGATGTGCCCGTTAACACAGCATCAAAAACATTTTTCAAAGAAGTTAATTAGCATCGGACAACCTAATTATAGTAATTATCACAATGACTTCAACCAGAAAAATTGAGTAGGATTAAAAGTAGCATACCAAACCTCTGCACGAAATTCCCGGACGGTCATCCTATTTACAGGCAAAATATCATCCCCTTCATCACGCCATATTATTGCTATATCCTCCAAACTTCTCTTGCTATTTAAACTCAAGCAATTCTCTGCTGGATTCAAAAAAGCTTCAGGAAGCCACTGACCACCTGGGTATGACGAATGGCTTTCCCCAAATGGACTATCCCGTAAGATACATTGGGGAGGTACAGAAAAAGATATGCTCATTTCATCCAAAACAATTTTCCAATAAACCTAACAAATAAAGGAGAGGAAGCTAGATATATGAAATTGCTCACCATCCAAATTCATGCAAAATTATAAGTAAATATATAAAGGCAACCTTGCTATGTTACTAGTACTACCTCAGGGTTTGAGACTGAAAATTCCTGCAAGTCAGAGAAGCTTGATATGGGATCTTTATATTTTGAACCCAAAAACTCTTTTCCCTGCCTCTCCAATAGCTGGCCAACATTTGTTAAGATTGCAGTTTCACTGGTGATGCAACAACCAGCAGTCACACGTAAGGAAATCTATGTCCATAAAATTTCTTTTTCACTAGGAATATAACAAACAACCATAAATTTCATATATATGTACAGTACCACAGTTACATTATATATACAACAACAACAAAGCCTTAATTTAAATATTATTAATCAGTGTTAATAACAAAATTGATAAACAATTATATACTAATATTGCAATTGTCATACAAAAAAATCTAATATAATATAAAATCTAATTTATTTTTTCATACATAGTTTAATTTACTCAATTGGAAGATTAGCAAAATACACCTCAATATGAGTTTGTTTAGAATTTGAATCTAAATCATTATTATAATTTGGTTTTTCCCTAATCTCTATTGATTACACGCATATATTTCATATTATTAAAATAATAAAACAAAAAAAATCATAAATAATAACAATTATTCAAATTAAGAGATTAATCTAAATATATAGAATTTAAAAATATAATTTTATCCTTTAAAATAAATTGAGAAAAGAAATCAATATAAAAGTGTGATAAATATAGCAATATACTTGCAAAGTTGTATTCTCATGGTCTTGAATGCTCATAAAAATTTATGCAAAATTCAACATTTATTTCTCTTTTCTTTTAAGTAGTTAAAATTTGGTTCTATAGCAAAAATAAAGTGTTTGAAAGTTGAAATTGTGAAAAAAAATTAAAATAGAAGAGAAAAAGATTAGTGGAGGCTAAGGTTTTAATTTGATACAAAGGACATAAATATATATTTTTTTTAGAAAAAAAAAAAAATTGCCTCTTGAGAACAATGTGGTAAGGAAAAAAATATGTGGGTTTTAAGTAGGACCCTTGAAAACTTTGTTTCGTTTGGAAAAAAAGCCAAATAAGATTGCTTTATTCTCTAAGCCAAAAAAACCCAATTTAATCTACTAATTTGCTTGAAAATCATGAGTACATACAATATGAACATCTCAGCATATCAATAATTATGATAAAGTCAAGAACATCTGAACTGAAACAAGTATACTATATCCAAACTTGAAATGATAAGAGGAGTGAGAGAGAGAAGAGAGAGAATACGGGTCGGGTATCCAAGCAGGCGGGTCAGTGCCGTAGCCATTGTAGCAACCGTAATACATCATCTGGTGAAAAGAGAAAGGAAGGTCAGGGCTGAGGACACGGTCGCAGATACTCCGCCACGTGTCCGGCGTGTCGGGTCCGTAATTCCTCACGATCTCCGTTAGCCTCTCGTGGATTCTCTCAGCCGCTGCTGCAACAGTTCCAAGCGCTTCTTCTATGTCCCACCTCGTGATTCGGTCTAGAGCTTTGTAACCCATTTTATTCTTTCAATTTCTCTCTCTCTCACACACACACAAACACAAACACAAACACAGAGGAGAGATGAGCTAGCAGTAGATGATGATGGTCGGAGTTTTGTTTATAAAATATAATAGTATTTATTTGACGTTGGTGTTTTGTCATTTTGTATCTTTATCTTTTTAGTTTTTATTGTTATCTAGTAATTGGATGTTACAACTGTGCTGTAGTATCTTTTTTTATTTATGAGAAAGCAGTGGCGTACTATGTGAGAAGACTTTAAAGTACCAGAGAAAAGTGGTGGAACTATAGTACAACTGACGAGCGTCCGTTTTACACAAGACAGTTATAACAAAGTAGGTTTATATTTATTTACCAAAATTATTTTTATCATTACATATATGGGTATTTTATAATTAAAAAAAAATGTAATAATTCTAAATTATAATAAATATAAATTATTAACTTTTATTTTAAAAAAATTAGTAGCTTTTGAATACATTTGTGTAGTAACTTGGTTTTGGATATATATACATTTGTGTTTTTTTTTTCTTTTTGTGCATTAGAAGTGTGCATGGATCGGCTTGGGTCAGGTTAAAGGGATTTTTTGACCCAACCTACCATGATGAGTCAAAAAAAATTCAACCCAACCCAACTCATCATATAAGTCCAACTCAACCTAACCCACATGGGTCGAGTTGGGTTGGATTAAACCCATGGGTTGGACAATTTTTTATTATTATTAAATTGAGTAGAAAAAATATAAATATAAATATATTTTTTTTAAAAACCCAAAAATTAGTATCAATGTAACTCCTTAAAAACAAATAACACTAATGACTAAACAACAATAGTAATTAACTAGGTTTGTGTGAACTAATTGGCTTTTATATAGGATAGGAAGAGCTGGTTATTTTTAAAATTTTATTATTATTATTATTATTATTATTATTATTATTATTATTATTATTATTATATTAAATATATGGGTGGATCGGGTTGGGTTTGGCGGGTTTGAAATTTTATGACCCAAACCCAACCCGACCCGCTATAAAAAAAATTTTTGTAACCCAACCCAACCCACCAAAGCCTAAAAACCAACCCAACCCAACGAGTTAGGTTGGGTCGGGTCGGTTTTGGTGGGTTGGCTGCACACCCTTAGTGCATATAGTTTTTTGTTTGATTTATTTTGTATAGCAATTTATTTAATTGTTAGGTTGGATTAAAATTGATTGGTAGCTAATTTTGAGTGTAAATATATAATTTTCAATGTTAGTCACACCCTTAGATTTAATTTTAACAAAGCTGGAAATAGGATTATGGCTCAGTTGAAGTAAAAGATAATTCAAAATAGTATTAATTTCTTACAACACCAAGAATACCATTTGAGAAGTTCACCTATTCTCTAAGTTTAATATTAAGCGATGTAATTTTTTTGGTGCATCTTTTTTTTTTTTTTTTGAACCCAAGCCTTAAGGAATGAAATTTATTCCTTTTGGATTGTGAACTTTGTAATGACAGGAGAAGATATACTGGTCATAAAGTGTCACAATTATCATTTTTTTTTAAAATGAGAGTTATCATTTTTTTTTAAATCATAAAAGGCAGCCACTTAGTTCTAAAAGGTAGCTAGTTATTATACATCCATAACCATAACAAAAATTTCAAATGCTAAAGACTCTCCCATTCTAAAAGATAGGCACTTAAAAAAGCTATAAAAAATTATTCAAAAAAAAAAAACTAAGGAGGGCTGTTAACGTTACCATTCCTTTAATTTTAAAAAAGAAATGTATTCTCTTTTTCTATATAAATGAGCAATGAAAAGCACAGCAAAGGAAAATATTAAATTCATGCAAGAGATGTGTTTGAGAAAAAATGAAATTAAAGTGTAACAATTTCAATTAATTGAAAATGTAGTGTTACACAAATTAATAAATATAGGCATATATAGGTAGAATATTTTTTTTTTTAAATGGTCTTTAACAACTACTTGATAGATTGACTGCCACTTCGCTCACCCGAGTTCATCTAATATGCCTACTATGCAATTTAACAAAATTGTTGATATGTTACCCTAAAAAAAAATACATAAAAATAGAGAGTAGTGCTTAAATGTAAGAAAAACAATAGACAAAAATAATAGGAGAAAGAGAGAGCACCACTTAGAATACATACACTAAAATAATGAGTCAAACCCGATAACTACACACACACACACACACACACACACAAAAGGAAAAAAAAAAAAAAAAAGACAAATCAATATATATCATTCCCACTCTTTAAAAAATACTCATTAATTAGGGAATTCAATGACGACTAAACCATAACTCAAAAGGCTTTAAAAAAACCACATATTTAAGAGATCTATGCACCATCAATCTCATATCTGAAATTCAAATTCAAAACATGTACCAAAAAAAAAAAAGAAAAAAAAAAGAATGAATATATTGATACTAATTCAATCACTAACATTTTTTTTTTTTAAATTTTAAAAATGGAGTCTTAGATTTGAGTTTGACAAAATCTCACTCTAACCGAGCTTTTGTTTATGACTGACTTGGTTAATAAACCTAAATCAAACTAAATGACAAAATATAATAACAAAGGAGAGTCACGTACTACTACAGAGGAACCCAAAAACCAAGTGAAACTGAGTTCCCTACGCCTTTCTTATACAAACATTATTATTGTTTAACTGACATAATGTGAATATATACTTTCATAAAATAATAACACATTTCGAAAAATTAAAATTAAATATATAATAGTACTAACATCAAAGCCTACACATCCATCAAGAGTCATAAAAAATGAAACATCTTTTACTGGGGTTTTATTGTGAAGGCCTATAAAAAAAATAGACCAGAAAATATTCTGTAAGTCTCGAAATAACAATAAGCAAAACATGGCCAAACGGAGAGAGAAATTGAATTGAGAAATGTAGAAATAAGAGAGAGAGAGAGAGAGAGAGAGGGTTGAGATTTGATATGAGAAAGAGCTTACCTCAAATCTAGTTGTTGTTGTTGTTATTTATAGTGAAATCTGGAGCAAAGAGGTGGGTGAGAGTGAGAGTGAGAGTTTCTTAACAAAGATAATAATGGTGAAAAGAATATTAACACAAAATTGAGATAATTAAAGAACTGAAGAAGAAGCAATTTGAGTTTGAAAACCAACATGAGTGTACTGGGAGTGTGGTCCTATTTTGTAGATAGTGTTTTACGTAGAAGTTAAAAAAGCATTTTTACCAAGTTTTGCCTCTGCTTAAACGTAGGCTGTAGCGATATTTTGAAACAAAAAAAATTCAGTCCAAACATGAGAAGCCCTTAAATAGTAGTATAAATACTACATCCTCAATATTTTTAGGGGAAAATGTATATTTTTAGGAAAAATTACATTTTTCCCACTTGTGGTTTGCTCAAAAAATACAATGTATACCTATGGTTTAAAAATTGGCACTTTATCCACCTGAGGTAAGCTCTGTCTGTCTATAGTTATCCACCTATATTAAAAACATGAATAAATTTGTATTTTTGCTACCCTTTTATGTCTTTCTCTTCTTAAAACATAAAAAACTTTAAAAAATCAAGCGAAAAGAAAATCTCAAAACTAGGTTTTGAAAAAATTAAGACCTGATCTTTAGATCTTTTTTCTGTAACCTTTGAAGGAATTTGTTGTCCAATGCTTGAAGTCTAAGAGTCTTCATGTTTTGAAGAAGATTTATCCTTCATATTTCTAAAAAAAAAAAAAAAACTAATAAACAAGATTTACGCTAACTTTTAAATTTTTTATAAGTAATGCTATAGACACAAAAATTATACAAAATGTTTTTCACAATAATTAAGTTGGCATATTTCATCACTACAAAACTTTTTACCTAGAATGAGTAATGTTTAAATAAGTTTGTTATCAAGTTTTTTTCTAATTATTTATTTATCATTAATATCCATGCCATAATTATTATATTATTAAATGTAAAATATGAAATTTTCTTGTTAAACTTTTTTTTTTTCTTGGCTTGAGTCATGCTTAAACATTTAGCATTGTCGATGTTGATGGACTAATTAGAAGTTGGCCTCTAATCTTTTTCAAAAAATAAATAAATATAGAAAATGAGAAGTTGGCCAAGTAGTTGGGATTTGGAATTGCATAGTTGTTGGTTCAAAATTCATTTTCAAACATGGTGCAGCTAGCAAAGTTCAGTAGAAGGTAGAACATGTATATTAGACATCATATTATAACTCAACTATGTTCACTTGAAACTTGTTGAGGAATACATTGCAATTACATGAAGGAGCATCCTTTGCATGAGTATTTTATAGCAAGTTGCTACAGACAGCTTAGATGGCTACAATACATGAAAACTCAATTTTATCCAGAGCCTTTTCAGGAAAATTAGGGCTAGAATCTTTTTCTCCATCATCATTATTACTGTTCACAAAGCTGATATTATCACTAGAGGCCAAGAGATAGGTGGTCATTACATTTCTTATGCTTGAATTAGCAAGATTTCACATTACTATCTAGCACCATTGGTCAATTCTTTGCCTTCACAATAAGGGCCGGTAGCAAGTGTGATGCAGCAGTGGGAAGACAGATTAATTATATTTTATTTGATTTTATATATCAATGGCAATTTTGTAATTTTATAATATATTGGAATGGGTTATGATTTTCTTTTGGGTTTTATTTTAAGTTTTGTTATTTAGTTAAGTTTAGTAGTAAAAGCCTAAGGAGTCCAATTCCAAGTCTCGTTAGGTTTTAAGAAATCCTAGTTCAACTAGGATTATGTATTAGTCTTCTATTTAAAAAATTGTAGTACTTTTCTATTAAGGTGGTTAATAAATGTTTTCAGAATTCAAAAGTTATGATTTTTTTTTTTTAATGGTTTGTGTGATGCAACGTTCTCCAAGGTGTGATACCAAGGAATCGTAGGTGTGATGCTCAAGAAATCTAGGTGTGATTCCTAAAATTTATCTATTTTATTTAATTTTAATGTTCATGATTACTGTTCATAGCAACCCAAATTTTGATTTTCACCTTTGTTTTCATTCCCAAACCCTATTAATCCTTGTCCCCTTTGGAAACCCTCTAATTCCTATTATTTTCTAGCATATTCCCCACCAAAACCTAACCCTAATTCTTCAAAACCCAAGTTATACCAGATCTGCCCCTAGTGTTCTAAACCAGGTTTTGTTGTTCCCCTTTGTCCTACGTCAAGGTTTTTAAGTATTGATGTGAAAATTGTGATTTAAAAAATGTTGAAAAATACGAGTTTAAAGTATTCATAATGCAAAAAATGTATTTGGTACCATATTTCAAATAACATATTTTAATATGTGAAAAAACATAATTGTGTATTTAGTGAGTGTTTTTTTATTATTTTAAAGTGATGATTGCATAGTAAAATAATACTATTTTATTTAAGGAGAGATAAAATGAAAGAAAAGAAGAAGAAGAAGAAGAAAGAAGATCCAAGAGGTGGGCTCCAAGGAGAAAAAGAAAGAAAGAAAAAACAAAAAGAGTTTGGTCTTGTTAATGGACTCCATGATATTCAACTTACTTACAAAACGACCATTAAGCAACGCTACTTGAAGACTAAAAACCGGTTTGGATGAGTTTTTAAAATAGATGTTTTAAACACCTTAATTTGAGAATTGTAACTCAAACACCCATAATAAAATATCGCTAACAAATGTTTTTTTTTTTTTTGGCCTACAGTTTTCAGTGTTTAAGCACCTAAGTAGGGTATTCCAGAATGTTTGTGCTTGTTCTAAGTTTTCTCCATGCCATTATATTGTAAACTGTTCAAACCATATGCTCAGAACAAACTAGAAAAACCATATGCTCAGAACAAACTAGAAAAAGGCCAATTGATTAACTTGGCATTGCTCAAAGAATCACAGGAATCAGTCTGGAGGGCTCTAACCTAAACCATTTATGCACATCAGAAGCATTTATAACCCAGAGCAGGTTAAGAAAGGAAACAAAAGTGAAATTGTCACTCAGCCCCGGGAAGTAATTTTTGCCCACTTGAGCTGATTGTACCAAAACGTCTGACTGCAGCAGGGATGATTCGGGATGGTGAGATGACCTCCACAAAGGAGAAATTATACGAATCTGTTCCTAACCGACTCTGTAACCATCCCCTACTTCCAGAAAATCCATCAATTACAGTCCAGCAGTTCTTAAAGCCAAGGCTTGTTAGTGCTCTAGCAACCAATTTTGCTGAGTCCGAGTACCTGAATATGTTGAAAATTGAACATTAATGTAATGACTTCATGCAACTTTGCAAAGAGGGGAGGGGGAACAGGACGTCCATCTGACTAAAATTCAAATGCTGAATCTGGTAATGCACTGCTACATATAGCTTTATAAGAGATATGCAATGAGGAAGAACTCACGAGTCCATGATCACAATGTTGGAGCCTTTGTTAATTTTCTTGAGATATGAAATCTTCAAAGCAGCTATTTCTGCTTCCACTTTCTTTGCATTTCTGACAAGGCCTTTTAACTTGCTTGGCAATTCTTCCAAACTGAAACATTAAAAACAATAATAGAGACTTAAAGGTGACCAACAGATGGAGGTGGCTTAACCTTATTGTACAGGAAAGTCCTGAGTGCATATCTTCCATGTTCACATTAAAGACAATAGTAGAGACTTAAAGGTGACCAACACGTGACATGGGATTTTCAATTTTTTTAATGGGAGGAAAAGTGGAGACAAGGATCAAACTCAAACCTCCTTCTCTAATATCATGATAAATTAACAATTGTCCATAAAGCTTAAACTGAAAGAAACTGATGAATTTAACCATTTAACATAATTATAACAGTATAGTCCCTTTTGATATTGTTAATTATTCAATAAGCAAAGAATGGAAGTGAAAATAGATATAATGAAACTATAGGATTACTTACGGAATGGCAATCATCCTGTTCTTAGCACTAGAGGGAAGGCGAGGAATACCAGCTTTGTCCTTGTCCTTCTCCGATCGAATGTCAATCATAAGGTGGTTTTTTGTAGATATTAGATCAAGAGTTTGAGCAGGAGTAAGCTCACCTACAAAGAAACAGAATCATCAAAATCTTAGATCCATTACATAGCACTAACTTGGTGCGACATAAATTCAGAAGGATTAGACTAGAAGAAACTCATAAAGCCCAATTCACCATGTTCCAAACTTCTAGGTGTAAACAAAGTGACTGTATATCAAACAATGAACTCACCTTTATAACCACGAAGGTTATATGAGATGACAGACCAAATGGGAGGAAGGAGGAGGTACACAAGAAATAATGCTCCAGCAGTTCCTACAATCACAATAGGGTCTGATGACGAGATGGTGTCAACAGCTGAGGAAGCTATAGGCCTGGCTTCTTCAATTACCTTTGTGGTCTTCTGTGCTGCATCTGCAACTGTCTGCAAACAAAGAGATAATTTGTTTTATGACCATGCAAGCAAATAGTTAAACATGATCACAGCTACATCCATATCAAAATATCTCCCAAAATGTAAGTGTTACTTTAAATAAAATAATACAAGGCGTATGTAGACCTTAAAATAACTTATTAACTCAATGGCGCTATACATATGAATCGAATACGTAAGTTAGTTGTCCAATATGAGACATCACCAAAGACAACTAACATAAAATGGACACAAGTTAATTTATCAAAGTCATAAAATGTGCATTCCTTCAAAGAAAAAAAAGAATGTTAAGGATAACATATTGAACAATTTTAATGCTTCGAGGAGCAAGTAGCCTCATTTCAGAACCCATGCTACTAAACTCATGGGCTAATCCAGTTTCCAAATCACTCAATGAAATTTGAACCTGTTCAAACTACTTTAATGAAGTATTCAATGAAAACAAGCAAAAATTCCAAGCCAATTGATTGCTTTATAAGAATCAATTCTGATAAATGTTAAAATCAAGAGAACTGATGAGGCCAGGATTGTCACAGTACAACCCTTCATTACAATATATTGTATTCCTCATCAAGACAAATTTATAAAAAAATTATCATGCAACTAAATGCATCTCACCCATCATTGTACAAACCATCCGTTTAAAGAACCAAATCAATATTCCACAACATTCATTGTAAAAACTAGTCATTTTAAGAACAAGAGCAAATATTCTTAAGAATTCAAGCAGCTTATTAGAGTTAACATTCTTTGTATGCCAATGCCAAGCAGTATATGCACTGCTATAAACGCATGGTGTGCAAATCTCATAAGCTACAACAACAAAAGCACAATGCATAATTGACGAAAAATACATTTGAATAATAATAAAAGAGAAAAAGGAAACCTTAGCAGCACTGAGAACAGGCTGTGTGTCAAAGCCAGAGCTTTGAATTGCTTCTTGGGCCTTCTTTGAAGCCTCAGAAATCGCCGGGGAAACTATCTTCAAAGCCTGTTCTCCTGTCTGTTTTACAATTGGCACTGCTGCTTCGATGCTTGGCTTCAAAACATTCCCCACACCTTCAAGAACACTCTTTGTAGTATCGAAGAAACTCGAACCCACTTCCTGAACCTGATCAATTGTTTTCTCCGCCTATTAATTCAGAAAACACAATCAATTTCAAGAAATGGGCACGAACTCATATTTGAAGAGAACTACCTAAGCTTCAATCCACAAAATTTTTTCGAAACACTTTCCATTCTTCTGAAGTTAATAAATTGCTTTTTTTTCTGCTCTCATCTCATAAGTAAGAAAAGTACTCTTAACACCATTTTTGATCAGTGGGTATTGATGAAAATAGAATAAAAACAACTTAATAGTCCTCTAATAAGCGTTTTGAAAGTAATTTGTCCATGCTTTCTAGCATTCAAAACGGGTACTTCCAATACACTCACCAAAGAATGCCATATAAAGATGCAAACTTGGTGAGAATTTACTTCAGCAAGAACATGAAAGAAAGTTAGGCGAACTTACTTCAGTGATAGAAGAGACTATCTGATCCTTGGAGAGGCTGAGAGCCTTTGCCTCATGGGGAGCAGTAAATAGAGCCAACAGAGATATGGTGGTTGATGTTGGTAAAGATACAGAGGTGGGTCTGAATTGTGCTCTGGAAGAAGCTCGGGGTGTAGAAGATAGCGAGGAAGTTGTGGGACGGGAAAGCCTGGGAGTGGCTGAAGCTCGGATAGCCAACTCCATAGCCATTTGTGATTTGTGCACCGCTAATTCACAGTCGGAGGGTGTACTTGAGTGTGTTTGCCTGAAGATTGTGTGATGAGAAATAAGTGGAGGAAAACTGGTTACTTTGGCAAATATTAACAAACCAGTAACTTTCTTCTTTGGTCTTTGTAGTCTAATGTGGCTCGCATGTTCACTTGACTTGAGCCACTCACTTCAGCCCATGTGGCAGGGGTTGCTTTTGTCTCAACAAGAGGTTTTTAAAAAGAAAAAAATTCCTGAATAATGACATCATTACCAAAACCAAACAAGAGTTGCAGACTAGATTCAAAGCCCAGTACCTTCAAAAGAGAAGGGACCAACGAGATTTGAGCTGCGTTTGGTTGGGTGTAAAATATTTTTTGAGTGTAAAATAATTTTAGGTGAAAATATTTTTAGGTGTTTGGTGGCATTTTAAAAAATACTTTGAAAAATATTTTCAAGTGTTTGGTAACATTCTGAAAATGCAAATTTTTTACTGATTTTTCACATTTTTTCAACCATTTTCTCACATTCCAAACAAATTTTATAATGTAACATTACAATCCATCAACTTCTAAACAAACAAAAATCAAATAAAACACCATGGCCAAATCATTCGGTCAAACTGAGAGAGGGAGGTGAGACAGGGAGGAGGAAGAGTGAGATCGGTGGGCTACCGATCTCGCCGGCGCGATCACGCGCGTCGATCTCGCCCAGCGCGAGCTCGACAGTGGGCCTTTGGGTTGAGGACGGCGTGATCTTAGCTTCACCGGCGTGATCAGACCGATTCAGCGATCTCCCTCTAGCTCTCTCTCTCTTTTCTGGTGTGGGTCGTTGCTCTCTCCCTCTCCTTGTTTGTTTTCCAACGAAAAACTCTATTTGAAGGTAAAATAGACATGGAAAATGTTTTACGGGTGGGGAGGGATTATTTTACGGTCAATGAATCTGATTTTTCGTTTGACCAAAATTTCAAGTGTTGCCAAACACCCGCAAACGCGTAAAACATTTTTTGAAAGTGATTTTCTATCGAACCAAACGCAGCCTTGGCCAACAAAAGAATTTTGTAGAGCCCCATGGTCCCAACAGATATGGGGACTTTATTGGCAGCCCCTGGTAAACAACAAAAACTACAAAAATCAAAGTTTTGTAGTTGAGATGACTTAAGGCTGCATAAGTAACAATTATCACAATATTTTTCATAATAGTTGACATTTTGTAGATGAGATGACTTAATGATGTTAACCAACTATTAACATCGTTTTGTCATCTACCATTTACAATTTATCACTTTGATATTTGTTTATGAAAATTGTTATGACTCTAGAGGTATTTGTCTAACAAGATTAAAGGCAAAGTTCTGCGTACCTCATTTTTTTAGGTTGTATTCTAAGTCAAGGGACATAAAGAATTAATATTTCCTTAAGATTTGTGAGTAAGTTAGAAGAAAAGGGAAATTAAAAAGAAGATGTAATTAGGACCTCGCCAACCACCTTCTTACTTGTTTGGTTTGCCTATAATCACTGGATGTCTACCAAGCGAGTCAATTTTGTACCAGAAGCCATTTCGGTTTAGTCAAGAGAACGATATATTTCGATATTGGTAAATACCGATGTACCGTTTCGAGATTACCGTTATACATATAAAATCCTATATATATATATATATATTGTTGAATTTAAATTCTATGTCTTTAAGTATATTTAGGCCTAATTCATCATTATCTTTATCCTTCTACAATGGCCTAATCCATTACAAATAAATCTAAATTATCTAATCATTATATTTATAAAAAAAAAAATTCAAACAAGTGTAAAAGGTCTAACGTCCCACCTAACTCTCACGTGAATTATAAATAGAATTCAATTCCTTAGTTTTACCACAACCACATGTTATTTTCAAAAAGAATAAACACATCCCACATGTTTTGAAAATGCACTAAGAAGCCAAATGCTCAAAACTAAAAAGTCTGGTCTTTGGTGTTCGTGAGTGGAGAAGAGGAGAAGACAAAAAAAAAAAAAAAGTAAGAACAAGAGATGCAAATTATCAGAATGAGGCCATGATGCAGAGGTAGGCTTTACCGGAATTTCGTCGTTGTCTCAATGTCACGGATCTATAGGTTTTTGCAAGCAAAAATTAGTTTCAAAGAGGCAATACCTGTTCTTAAATGATTTCGGCCAGAATGACCAAAATGCCCCGAAATGGCCGAAATCACCCGAAACAGTCCGGCATAAAAACTGTTACTAAATGGGAGGGTCACCTGTACCAATTTGGTCGCCGAAACAAGATATTTTGACCGTACTAGCCAGTACAGTACTAAATCGTCTCCCTTGATGTCTACACCCAGTTACAAACCGAATAAGAAGACTAAACGGTCATGTGTTATGAAGAGAGGAACAAAAATTGGGAGGACACCGTTTGGGGTGTTTTTGGTTGTGGTG
The DNA here is from genome assembly GCF_040712315.1 of Castanea sativa. Lineage (NCBI taxonomy): Eukaryota > Viridiplantae > Streptophyta > Magnoliopsida > Fagales > Fagaceae > Castanea > Castanea sativa. Next base: position 32,296,704 of record NC_134016.1, on the reverse strand, counting down.
TTTCAATTTCCAATCAAATGCATTGAGACATAACATTATGGGGAAGAGTTTCACAGAAGATAAAACGTGAACCACATATTATTATTATTTTTTAAGAGAGAGAAAAGTAAGTAATTTTATTAATGAACTAAATTCAATTGAAATACATCATTTAATCACTGGCTCGCTCTTGTACCCAAACAACAATATCTGTTCGGCTAGCGAAGGCATGGGCAAGCATGTTACCGCCCTCTTTACATGCTGGAAACTAGAGCTATGTAAAGTGGAGCATAGTCTATCAAATGACCAAACAAAGTGAGATTTGCTCCCCGGTTATTTATGGCCTGAAAAACCCAAAGGCTATCCCCTTCAAACACAACCTAGAAGAGGCTTAACTCTATGGGCAAAAGTGATTGCACGACTGCAGGCCAAAGCCTTAGCAAGTTCCACCGAATGAGGCACTAGAATCTTTTGACTTAGAGCAGCAATAAGATTACTAGTAAAATCACGAACAGCAACTCCTATACCAGCCATTCCGATATTTTCAAAGAAAGTAGCATAAAATTTAGCCTTGTACAAACCTTCTCATGGGGGAATCCATGGAACCGGGTTTGATCTCACGACCGCTTGAGGAGGCTTCTTATGAATGTCAAAATATTCCAGCACCAATGACAATATCTCATTCTCACTTCTCAGAAACTTACTTTAATTGTCAAATTAATTCATCACTTTGTCAAAATGAGGCAATCAATCCTTCGGCCTAATTCTATTAGCAAATGAATTCGTTTTAATATTTCTCCAGTATTATTTTTTTGAATGACACTCGTCTAACAATAACATCTATTAAAATTTAAATGGCACATCTCATCAAACCCAAACCTTATTGGTAGGTCTTAAGGTTGTCGAGTTTATAATGAGATTTTTTTAAAGATTTTCTAATATTAATTGATTATTGTTCTTTATAAATAATAATAATGTAAGTCAAAATATAAGTGTAGTATATCCCATAAGGAAATTTATTAGATAATTTGAGAGCAGACTCTCTCCCTCTCACATTAGGGTAAGCCCCATGGTGGGTGGGATTCATCTTTATGTGAGAGAAAGGAAGTATACTTCTGGAGTACACAATAATAACCCCATAACATAAAGTATTACCATGTTGAAAAGAATAAAACAATAAGTGTCCATAAGAATTATTACTATCGTGTTAGTGGTAATTGATCTCATGACTAAAGGTTTACTGTAAAACAATAAAATGACCGCATGGAGCATACATGATTGTTAGATAAATTGATGATTATTTTTTGTTTTTCTCTAATTATTTTGTTTTGTTTTTCTTTTTTAATCCGAATTTATTAACAAACAAGAACAGTAACATCCTTCCACAATTTTTTTTTGGTGCTGAATAGCATCCTTCCTCAATTGTTCAAAAACCCCAAGAGAAACGTAATACTTATTACAAGATCCAAAATACCTATATATATATCAGCAAATTTATTAATGATATGGGCAATACAATTAGCATCTCTCTTAATCGAGCTAAATAAATACTAATAAAATAACTGCTAAGCTTTAACACATTACTCAGTGTTTGCCTCAATTTTCTTCAAAATTTAATAAACTAGTCATTTTGAAAATAAAGTAAACCAAATTTTAGCTTTTTGTCACATATTTAGTATAAAAACTATAATTTTATTTATTTTTATTTTTATTTTTAATTTTATAAACACTATACAAAATACAAACCATTCACCCATTATTTTGTATTTAATTATTCAATGCATAAATTATAAATATAATCTATAATTTTTTTTTAAATTTTTTAAAGTTTTTATTATTTTTAAAAGAGGACTAAATGGGCATATACCCAACTCCATCAACGAACCCTTCACCATCTTCACCAATAGGGTTCAAATTCGGCTTCAAAAAACGCACGCTTGAAGGTTGCAATCTCCGACCACCCATCCACAGGGACTCGGTCAGTGTCCGAGCTTGCTCTGACTCGGCCGCAGCTCCATACACAGCTGACTCATGTTAGCAACGTTTAGAAGGAATCGCCATTTTCAAGCTCCATAGAAAACTCAGCTTCTCAATCCAATACCCAATACCCAATGCCAAAATGCTCAACTTTTCACACAAAGCTCCTCACAAACTCACTCCACAAAGCTCTCCCAACAAGCAGTAGTAAGTTCTCTATTCCTTCACTTCATTTTCGTTTCTCAGTTCTCGCTATTCCATCACCCAAAACCCCAGATGAAACCAATGCTCAAACTGAGCCCCCATTAGCTAATGAGATTTTTAAGTCAAGTCCCCATATGGGTTCTTACAAATTGGGTGATTCCACTTTCTATTCGCTTATTCATAACTATGCTGATTCTGGTGATTTTAGCTCATTAGACAAGGTTTTAGATCGAATGAAACGGGAAAACCGGAAGTTTATTGAGAAAAGCTTTGTTGTTATGTTTAGAGCTTATGGGAAAGCCCATTTACCCGAAAAAGCTGTTGAATTGTTTGATAGGATGGTGGATGAGTTTCGATGTAGGAGGACTGTGATATCGTTTAATTCAGTTCTTAATGTTATTATACAAGAAGGGTGTTTTTCTCAGGCATTGGAGTTTTATTCGCGTGTTATGGGTAGTAAGAATGCTAGTATTTCCCCAAATTTGCTTACTTTTAATCTGGTTATTAAGGCTTTGTGTAAGTTGGGATTGGTTGATAGAGCGATTGAGATGTTTAGAGAAATGCCAGATAGGAAATGCACGCCTGACGTGTTCACGTATGGTACATTGATGGATGGGTTGTGTAGGGAGAATAGGATTGATGAGGCCGTTTTGCTGTTGGATGAGATGCAAATTGAGGGGTGTTTACCGAGTGCTCCTACGTTTAATGTTTTGATCAATGCTATGAGCAAGAAGGGTGACTTGGCACGCGCAGCAAAGCTTGTGGATAATATGTTTCTCAAAGGATGTGTTCCTAATGAAGTGACCTTTAACACCCTTATCCATGGTTTGTGTTTGAAGGGTAAGTTGGAGAAGGCAGTTAGTCTTTTGGATCGAATGGTGTCGAGTAAATGCGTGCCTAATGATGTCACATATGGCACACTCATTAATGGGCTTGTCAAGCAAGGAAGAGCTCTTGATGGAGCTCGTGTGCTGATTTCTATGGAGGAGAGAGGGCATCGTGCAAATGAGTATGTTTATTCAGCGCTAGTTAGCGGGTTTTTTAGGGAGGGAAAGATTGAAGAGGCAATGAAATTGTGGAAGGAGATGAAGGAAAAGGGACGTAAACCCAATACTGTTGTTTACAGTGCTCTTATAGATGGTCTATGCCGAGAAGGAAAGCTGGTTGAAGCAAAGGAAGCTCTGTCTGAGATGGTGAATGAGGGTTGTGTGCCCAATGCTTTCACTTATTGTTCCTTAATGAAGGGTTTCTTTCAGATGGGCGATAGTAACAGTGCTATTCATGTGTGGAATGAGATGTCAAACAATAATTGTACCCGTAATGAGGTTTGCTACAGCATACTAATTCATGGCTTGTGTGTGGATGGGAAGCTTCGTGAGGCATTGATGGTGTGGAACCAGATGCTGGGCAAGGGATTTAAACCTGATGTTGTGGCTTACAGTTCAATAATTCATGGCCTTTGCAATGCTGGCTTGATAGAGCAGGGTCTGAAACTTTTCAATGAAATGCTTTTTCTGGAGGCTAAATCTCAACCAGATGTGATCACTTATAATTTAATTCTCAGTGCTTTGTGCAAGCAGAGTAGCATCTCCCGTGCCATTGATCTTTTAAACAGTATGCTAGATCGGGGTTGTGATCCTGACTTAGTTACATGTGATATTTTCTTGAGAACTTTAAGAGAGAAGGTACACCCACCTCAAGATGGAAGGGAATTCTTAGATGGGCTTGTGGTCCGGCTATTTAAGCGGCAGAGAGTTGTAGGTGCTTCTAGAATTGTAGAGGTGATGTTGCAAAAGTATTTGCCTCCAAAAGCGTCTACTTGGGCAAAAGTTGTTCAAGAGCTTTGCAAACCTAAGAAAATTCAAGTTGGCATTGACAAGTGTTGGAGCAACCTATACTGCTGATTTCTTAAGTAAGTTTTTATTTATTTTTATTATCTGTCTTACCCTTCAAATCTTAGTTAGACTGTTGACTACATCCACTTCTTGACCCTTAATCAGGTCCTCAAACCATATCAGACTTGAGACTGAAACTATATCAGACAATAACGTACTATGCTTTTGACAAACCTGATGATTATTGTTCTCAACTAATCTGAAACCGGGAATCCTAATCAGGTACAAAGGGCTTCTTGGGCATAACATAATATGGTCTCTGATTTATTTTGTTATTGTGTTCATATTCTTTTTCATTTTCTTTCTTGTGATAGAATTATAGTCACTAATTTTGTGGAGTATATCGTAATTAGATTTTTCTGCATTAGATATTGTGTGATTCACTCTCATTATTCACACAGTTTATTTTGATCAGTAAGTCACCAGTATTCAATTTTAGAATTAATTGATCAACTTTGATATTCAATTAGTTATGCTTCTTCATTTCAGTGTTATGTAGCTATATCTTATTAATCATTGTCACATGAGCATAATTCTAGCTGGACTTCCGATTACTAATTTCAGACACTTGGAGCATCCTAATATGGAAACAAGTGGGAAGGAGATCTTATTAAGGATTGGGAGACTGAAAGGTAAAGAAGTATAGTGATCTCAGGCCCTGCGCTTTGCTTGATGTTACTAACATGGCACCATCAACTTTCATGAATTTCAGCTTCTCTTGCTGACGGGCCATATCACAAGTTGCATAGTGATCAAAGAATACATCCTATATTAGCATTACAAGGCTGCAGGTTCCAAATCTGATAAATGCCTTAGAACTTAAAGATCCCATGAGAAAGATATTTATTGCAATTGACAAGGATGGAAACCGGGGAGCAGGTGGAATCCCACAAAGCTTTGGCGTACTCTGTTGAGGAAAAAACATTGAAATTCCTGCAGTTCCCAAGAACCTAAGAGGAACGGTAACGGTGTATCCAAGCCAACCATTGTTCTTTAGTTGCCATTGAGGAGGCAATAAACATCAACAAGAAGATAACTATCTTCAGGAGGTTAATTTGCAGGGTGATTTCTCTCACATAGTATCTTCTCACAAGAAGTGCAACAGCCATCATCATAAGGATAAAGAGTGTTCTTACCGATAACAGGCCTGCCAAGACATCCATGCCTGAAAAGAAAAAAATAGAGGCACTTGAGATAGTAAACAAGACAAGAGTGTAGCACTTATGGGCTTCCTGTCTTTGGTTGGACAAACAAATGATGCTCGAATCAAATGAAAATTATGGAATACTAGCATCATCTTCATCTCGTCCAATATGAGTATTGTGCCTGTCCTGGTGTCCCTACCCGAAGAACAGTTGTCATCCCCTTTTGGGCAGCAAGGGCTACCAGATACTTTGCCCATTTCATGCCACACTCTGAAATGCTACAGAGTATGCTTTATTTGGGTGTTTCTGTATATTTCTGCATCGTAACTGTTGAAAGTGCCATTAAGCAATATGTCACCATAATGATGGACATTGATCCAAGCAATCTTAATGGTCTGTCTTGGGATGGATTGTTGGTTTCGTCAGCCATGGTGGCAGTATTGTCAAATTTACCATAAGCAAAGAAGACAATTACAGCAGCCAGAAATATTTCTTTAGCTCCGTAAGTCAAAAGAGTGTCAAATTTGACATTTTGGCTAGGGCAAATGCTGCAATCATCACAAATAAAATTGCTAAAGTATTAACTGCCGATGCTATCCAATTGAAGTATGAAGTTTTCTTTTGCTGATCATTGCAATTGTTGAAGATATTGCAAGGACAGCGATAGCTATTAGGTCCAGGAGATTAAACCCATTGCAGAGGTCTTTGTGAATGCTTAATGAGTCAGTGTGGTGGTTCACTGGAGTCATAAAGTAAGACACCCATGCTCTGGCAGCTGCTGCAGTTCCGACATTGCTCTCAAGATGTTTCCTGGTGTTATGAAAGCAATTATTTCCTCAACGGAGATGGTTCAAACATATGAAATCGGACATTCTTCAGATGTCACAGCTTCTTATTACTTATGTAATCCCAAATATCTGAGTTACCTAAATGAATCCTTAAGTAAGCAAATGACCTTCCTGCTACTGGCATTTCTGCTACAAATTCTGTGTAGCAGAAGACAGCATTGCTGCAGCTCCAGAAGCAACATAGGAAGAATCACTGGCTGGGGCCAGTGAGTACAAAGATGCCTACACCACTGACTGCACCAAATCTGAAACAGGTGTGATCGCACCAGGTCAGGCATTGTTTCATATCATTCTCGGTTTGTTCATGAGTTCTCTGATCTCTTCAGCATCATTTGATCTGGTTATGAGATGATGATCAAAGGCAAGTTTGTATATGATAGCACAGGCTGATAGGTGTCCCATTTTGAAAGGATTCCTCTCGGAAGACATCATGTGTGCCCAATTTCCAATAATGTCTTGGTTGGACGTCATCACCCAATTCTCCGATGGAATCCATGTTAATGTATTCCCTTTATTCTTTACTAACACTACACACTGACAAAAAAAGATAGGAAGATTGGTTCAGATAAAGCTTCAATGTCTTATAGATATTTTTCCTTCGATAATTAAAATGAAGCTAAAGGTTATGTCTCCATGCACAATGGTTGACTTGAAATTGACAATCATGACAAAACAGGATCTTGTTTTCTTTATTGTGGTGGGTTATTGAAGTATATTTGCAAAAAGAAATGGCAGAGAAGGTGCACAGCTTTAGAAAAAACTCTAATTGGACTCATAGAAAGGCCACTGATTTGGTTGAATACTAAAACAAACGTGTGAGATTCCAATGGTTGTGTTCTAAACCACTAATATCCTCGTCATTTGAAAGATGCAAAATTCAACTGTTTCTCTTCAAATGAGAAATATTTTATATTCGAGATACACTTAATATAAAACCTAGTACGGAACAGGGACATCATTTTAAAGACGCTAGCAAAAGCCCCTAATAGTATTTGTATTTTGAACGAATCCAAGTTAATAAACTAGAATAACCAATTGAACAAAAGATCAACCATATGCTCAATCCCTAAGTTGATAATATTTTTGAATAATTATGCATGAACCTTTCATTACAATACATTGCATCCAACCAAGATTTGTCCATCACAAGATGACACTGCTGCCTGCGTCAACTTGCTTGTTGGTTTTATTTTTCCCATACCTAGTTCACTTGCTTTGTGTTAAGTCAAGACAGATATGAGTAAATCAACACAAACCCCACACAAAATATTCTACTTCTATTAACTATATAAAAAGCGGCTATGCCGCAGCTACAGTGTTTTGCCACTGTTCATACAACATTTTGCACTGTGCAGCACTGTAGCTGCAACAAGGCTTTGGCTTTGGTTCAGTGAGTTTTTTTTTTTATTTTTTTATTCAACCCTTTTGTTTATTCCACTGGCACTGTAGCTACAGTGTTTTTTTTTTTTTTTTTTTCAGTAATCTGTTTGTGTTTTTTTCCTTTTAAATATTGATGTAAGCTGACATTTATATTGTTATACTGACACAATAAATTTCACAATATTTTCACAATTATTGGCATATCAATTTCTTACAAGTCGAAATAAAATAATAAAATAAAATATGAGATTAGTTTTATTTTTTTCAGTAATCAGTTTGTGTTTTTTTTTTCCTTTTAAATATTGATGTAAGCGGTCATTTATATTGTTATACTGACACAACAAATTTCACAATATTTTCACATTTATTGACTTGTTAATTTCTTACAAGTCTAAATAAAATAATAAAATATGAGACTGTAGCCAACCATAATTGAAAATAAATGTTTTAAAAAATGTTACAACACTTATTGTTATCACAAAACACTGTAGCACTGTAGCTGCAACAGTCCTTTGGTTTAGTTTTCACAATTATTGATGTGTCAATTTCTTACAAGTCGAAATAAAATAATAAAATAAAAATTAGTGTCCATTTGAAGCTTTTTCATGTTTGCTTATTTACTTTTTCTTTTTGTCTCAATTTAAAAAATAAAATAAGTGTAAGTTTGTTGTCACATATTTAATATAAAAATTATAAATTTTTTTTTTATCTTATATTTAGTAAAAAGCTCTGGGCTTGTTTTGTGTTGTAGTTTAAACAAAAGTTTTCATTGTTTAAATAACAGTACATTTAATTTTACAATATTTTTTCACCCACACATATTTTCATAACACTTAAATAATGTTACTAAAAATCTCTTACCTAATAGACTTTTTATTGCCAAATGGATACTCAATAATGTGATGATACACAATAAATTTCACAACTGAAAATAAATGTTTTAAAAAAATGTTACAACTCTTATTGTTATCACAATACACTGTAGCACTATAGCTACAACAGTGCTTTGGTTTAGTTAGTCACTTTTTTTTTTTTTTTCCAGTAACCGGTTTGTGTTTTTTTTAATTTTAAATATTGATGTAAGCTGACATTTATATTGTTATATTGACACAACAAATTTCATAATATTTTCACAACTATTGACGTGTCAATTTCTTACAAGTCGAAATAAAATAATAAAATATGAGACTGTAGCCAACCACAACTGAAAATAAATGTTTTAAAAAAAATACTACAACACTTATTGTTATCATAATATTTTCACAATTGTTGAGATCTTAGTTTCTTATAGATCAAATAAAAAAGTCCACAACATTTTAACATTAATTTCTATAGTGCCTAAAGTTTTTTTTCCCCAGTAATCGGTTTGTATTTTTTTTTCTTTTAAATATTTATATAAATTGGCATATATATTGTTATACTGATACAACAAATTTCACAATATTTTCACAATTATTGAGGTATCAATTTCTTACAAGTTAAAATAAAAAAATAAAATATGAGATTGTGACCAACCACAATTGAAAATAAATGCTTTGAGAAAATGTTATAACACTTATTGTTATCACAATATTTTCACAATTGTTGAGATCTCAGTTTTTTATATATCAAATAAAAAAAATGCTAAATCCACAACATTTTAACATTAATTTCACAACAAATCATAGGTAAGCTATTATTAATGAATAGTATTGGAGCCACAGTTCTTTTGGTTTATTCAACTGGCACTGTAGCTACCGTGCCTAAAGTTTTTTTTTTCTTTGAAATATTTATGTAAGTCGGCATGTATATTGTTATACTGACATAACAAATTTCACAATTACTGACGTGTCAATTTTTTACAAGTCAAAATAAAATAATATAATATGAGACTGTGACTAACCACAATTGAAAATAAATGTTTTGAGAAAATGTTACAACACTTATTATTATTACAATATTTTCATAATTGTTGAGATTTCAGTTTCTTAGAGATCAAATAAAAAAAATTCTAAGTCCACAATATTTTAACATTAATTTCTACTGTGCCTAAAGTTTTTTTTTTCCCAGTAATTGGTTTGTATTTTTTTTTTTTTTTTACATATTTATGTAAGCTGACATATATATTGTTATACCGACATAACAAATTTCACAATATTTTTACAAATATTGAAGTATCAATTTCTTACAAGTTGAAATAAAATAATAAAATATGAGATTATGACCAACCACAACTAAAAATAAATGTTTTGAGAATAACAATAACAATGTTATCAGTTTAAAACCAATAATAACTTGTCATTTAGAATTTGTTCTAAAAATTTTATAAATGTAGCATTTCTCTCAAATAAAAAAAAAAAAAATCTATTTAGATCCTAAAAATGAAGATATTATGAAAATATTGTGATATTTTGTTGTATTTTTAAACATATTTTTTAATATAGTCAAATTGGATAAGCCAAAATTCACGGTTTCACATACAAAATCTATATTAATTTTCTCACTACTGGGCAACACGTGCCTTGCACATGCAGCCAACACTAGTGTTTGACAAAATGCAGATCCAAGTCAAGCAATTCTCCAAAAAAAAAAAAAAATCATGTGTAAAATATACGAAAAAGGAAAAACACATTAATAATGAAAAAAAAATATAAAAGAAAGATGTCATTAATGAGTTAAGTAATGAAAGGATAAAAAGAAAAAAAAGAAAATGAGTTTAAAAAAAAATCTTTGTTCACATTCTGGCCGAACTTCATTTGGCTTGATTTTTTTAATCTAGCTTGAGATTAAAAAAATCAAGCCACCTATCAACAAAAAAAAAAAAAAAAATCAAGCCAAACGAAGAAATAAAAATAATTCATAATCAATTTGGAAACGTGTATAATAGGTCAAATTTCTCATTAATAACAACCAAAAAATACAAACTTACCTAAAATAAAAATAATTTAACAATCAATTTGGAAACATGTATACCAAGAACTTTGTAATTCAATTAGTACCTCTTGTTTGTTTGTGTTTCCAATGAAGACATTTTGGATTTAAATCTCTTCTCTCCCCAACTATTGTTGTATCATTATTATTTTTCTTCTTCTTAAAATGTGTATACTTGGTAAAATAATATGTTTAATAAAAATAAAAAATTACAAAACTTATTTAAAATGAAGTAATTTAGCAAATATAAAATTATGAACGTTGTAATATTTTATTGTGTTTCACAGTTCATACACTTTTTTTTCTTTTTTTATACAAGATTTTTAAATTTTTTTTTTTTATATAAGATAGAAATTCTACGTTAGCCTAATCTAAAATATATATATGTGTATGAAATTTTCTCTTAGAAACTTGAACCTCTGGCCCTTACCTCCCACACACCACAAACACTTATATTTGTAGAGTGATCATCGCACTAAAAGTGTGCGGTTGTAATTACACTATCTTTATATACACTAATCTCATGTCCTGTTATGAACATACTTAAAAGAATTGTTTTTATTAAATTCCAGTGTAATACTTGCTCAAAATAAGTAGTTGTTTAGATGTGAAAGAATTTTGGAAGTTTCAATAGTATATGCCTGGACTCCTAAGGATGGAAGTTTATATATAAAAAATAAAAATAAAAAAGTGGCATAGCTTTAGCTTTTATTTTTTAGGTTTTATGAATAGCTTTTAAACAATCTTATTTTATTAAGGTGCAAAATATTTTAATACCCTTTCAGCAAAATAACTAGATAAAATGTTTGAAATGGATAGAGTTAGAATATTTTTCAATTTGACTATTTTAAGAGATAATGGTCCTATAATTTGTCCTTGGTTTACTGATGAAAGATCTATTTTGCGAATCAACTTAGCTCACATACCCAATTTGTCCAAAATACAGGAATGTGTGGACAACACTCTTATCAAAATCAAAAAGACTAGAGTCAGACATATCCAAAAAGTGGGAAACTTTCAAAACCAATATTCTATTGTATTTTTTATGCTTATCACAAAAGCCAGAAAGAAAAATGTTATTTATTTTTCACCTTATTATTTCACAACCTATTGAGCTGGTGAGTTATTTATGATTGTTAGAGAATTATTTTCATATGGAACCTTTATTGACATTAGAGTTGCTCATTAAACCTCACAAATTGCAAAAATTGCATTAAAACTATTCACAAAATGGTATAATTGCGCTACACCACAAGTAATAATGCACCGCATCACATTGCATCGTGCAATGTAGTTTGCGGTTTTATAATAAGAAAACATACAAATTGCACTTTACCCTCTCTATATATTAATATTTATTTATTTTTAATATTAAATATATTATTAATAGTTTAATAACCCTATTTTTTTTTTAAAGTTTGATAATCCTAGTAAGTGATGAGTAAGAAAGCCAACTCAAAATAAAGAAAAACTAACTCAATAGTTTGACACTTGGCCCAAAACAAAGGGAAAAATTAATTTTGAGTTGGGTAGGAAAAACTCAAAATTTGAAAAATATATCGACTTTAAACCGTTCAAACTACATCTTATACACCGCACAACACATGTGACCGCAAAAATGAGGTACGGTGCTGTTATTATTTTAGCTAAACTCTAAATTGCACCGCACCGTACCACACATGTGACCGCAAAAAAAAGATACGGTGCTGATATAATTTTAGTTAAATTGCACCATAAAGTATGATGTTAAAAATGACCAAAAACTGCACCGCACCACGAATACCCCTAATTGACACTAATTATATTTTCCATCACTTACACTTTGGAGGGTAGAAAAAGAAGTAACCACTTAAATTATTCTTCTTATTTCTTCTAAAAAAAAAAAAAAAATCCCTTTGTTTTCCCAAAACTTTATGGATGCCCTGGTCACTCAACTTATTCCCATTACTTTCTCAAAAAAAATTTATGGATCTTAGAAAAAAAAAAAAAATTATGGATGTCTTTTTTTTTTGGGAAGTCTGTGTTGTGTGACTTTTCACTCAACTTATCCCCTTTTTTCACCAAACCTTTTTGGTATTCTTTCTTTCTATTTATTTATAATTTTTAAACCGGGGTAGACTGGTTGTCACTTAATTCTTTTTTTTTTTGGTTTTGAAATTCTTCTTTACATTATACTTTATAATGTAAATTTACGTGGTATATTAGTAAAAAGCGGTTAATATTATACATTTTTTGTAAATGTATATAATATTTGTCACTTTTTTTAATGTAAAATTTACAAATGCAGTTTTATTTTTTTTTGAGAATCTACTAATACAATTTCTATTTTTATTTATTTATTAACTATATAAAAAGAGCCAAAAGGCTAAGGAATAGTGAGTCAAATTTTGGACTCATGCTAATACTACTAAAAAACACATAAGTTTTTTTTAATTAATATTTATATGCTTATTTTGGTGTAGGAGTTTTTAATTTTATTTTATACAGATATAACAAATTGTCGAGGTATCGGTTTTTTTTTTTTAATCTTTTAACAATGGAAAAAGAGCCAAGAGGCTAAATAATAGTATTTTTTGGTTTTGTCAAGTTTTAGACTCAGCTAATTCTACTAAAAACACATTTTTTCATACTTATTTAGGGGCTTGGGTTTGGTCAATTTGGTGAGTTAGCTTTTCTTTAATAATATTTATATGCTTATTTTGGTTTAAGAGTTTTTTTTTATATGGATATAACAAATTGTTTGCTTATGCATGACATAAGACATGGCAAGGTTGATCATAGAAAAGATTTTCTTCAAGTAGTGAACTAGCCTATTCACAATTGTTAAAGTGTCAATTTTTTATTTTATTTTATCTACTGACAATATAAAAAGAGCCAAGAGACTAAATAATAGTGTTTTTGGTTTATTCAAGTTTTAGACTCATGCTAATGCTACTTTAAAACACATTTTTTCAACTTATTCAGAGGCTTGGGTTTGGTCAATTTGGTGAGTTGGCTTTTTTTTTTTTTTTTTTTCCCAAGCATGTCAATTTATTTATTTATTTTTATATGCTTATTTTGGTTTAGGAGTTTTTATTTATTTATTTATTTTTATGGATACAACAAATTGTCACAATTGTTGAGGTGTTAGTTCTTTATCTATTTCTATTAACTATATAAAAAGAGCCAAGAGGTTGAGATAATGTTTTTGGTTTAGTCAAGTTTTGGTGGTGAGTTGGTTTTTATTTTTTATTATACGTACATCAGTTTGTTTTTGTTTTATTTTTTTAAAAGATATTTATATACTTATTTTGGTTCAAGAGTTTTTATTTTTTTATTTTTTATACGGATGTAACAAATTGTCATAATTGTTGAGGTGTTTGCTTTTTATAAGTCAAAATAAAAGAATAAAATATGAGACCAGACGAACCGCGGTTAAAAATAAAGATATTGTGAAAATCTTATGACATAAGAGTCAATTCCTTATAGATAAAACTAAAATAAAATAATAAAATATCGGACCATGATCCACCACAATTGAAAATAAAGGTATATTATTGTGAAAATATCATAACATTTTGTTGTTGTAAGTGCACAATTGCACCTGGACCCAAAGACAATCACGGGCTCAGGCCCAATGAGCCTTAAACAATGAAATTTGTAGAGTGTGGGCTTGAAATCTAGATTAGAAGTACTGGGAACTTGATAACAGGCTAAAAGTTACAAACACTTATAAATAATAAACGATAATTGCAAATAGACCTCCTCGGACATGAGCCGAGGACTACTTCTGTATTATTTCTCTTTCTTTCTTAAAGGTTACAATTCTTCTTTTTTTCTTTTGTTTCTTGGACCCCCCTCTCTTTGGCCTTCACCCCCTTTAAATACTTCCTTCCTTGATGCCTTTTTGCTAGTGACTAGAAGTTTCAGCCCTACTGTTCAGAGGTCACTTCCCCATTAATGCGGCCAGGAAGGTAGATGCAGAGTCTTTAATGTGGAGGTGGCAACCTTTGCTCTTGATATTTTCTTTAACACTGGTGCATCGAGAAGGTTCAGGGTTTCCCCCTTTAACCATTAGTCTTTCCAGAGTTGTGCTTTGACCTTCATAATGAAGTTTTGAGTTCTCTTAGGCCTGTCCGAGGAGAAGCTCGTCCTCGGTTGCACCCTCGGACCCTCGGCGTATGGGCCAATTCGAAGAGTTCAATTCTGGAGCAGGTCGGCCCTCCATGCTACAGTCCAAAGGCCCATATGCCCACTTGGGCCATTTTACTCCCCACAGTTGTTATCACAATATTTTAACAACTACTAACTACTAAGTTGTAAATTCCTTATAGATCAAAATAAAATAAATATAAAATATCAGACCGGGATTCACCAAAATTGAAAATAAAGGTACTGAAAAAATGTTGTGACATTTTATTATATTCTTAGACTTCTTTTTTGATTTAGTCAAATTTGGAGAGCCAGAATTCACTATTTCACACATAATTTTCTTGGATTGACTTTTTGTTCGTATTTTTATGCACTATTTAAGGTATAAAAAAAAAAAAAAACAGTTTTGCAACCAAAATAAACACACACACACACATATATATAAGGTTTGTTTATGTTTGGGGTAGTATCATTCCCCTTTAAACTTTAAAATCGAGCAAATTACTTCTACTATTATTCTCTCTATTTAATCATAACAAAATATTATGATTTTTAGAATATTTCATTGTGTAATGTCTAAAATACCCCTACTAAATTTTAATTTCTCAAAAATTTTCTTTATGTATTTTGAGTTTTATGTGGTAGTTGTGCTTGGAAAGTTCAAATAGTGATATAAGGTGTCTTATTTGTTACTCAAATAACCTTGATTTAGTAGATTTAAATCTTCTAGACCTATAACTTTATCTAATGGTTACTTCAATAATACATGTCTTTTTTTTATGTTTTTTTTTTCTTACTTAAAAGGATATTTGCTAAAAAACTAAGTAAGTTAAATATTGTAGTTAGACCCATAAAATGTAAAATAATAAACAAATTCTCCATTATAGATAATTACAGGTATTTGATAAAACCTTCAATTGTAGTATATGAAATTATTAGTTGTGAAAATTTAAATATTATGATAATGTCTTAGCAAAACTCAATTAATTATTGTTAAAAGATAATAATATTCATCATTATTTTAAAAGTTTTTAACAAGTGGATATTATTTTTTACTTTTGGCAAGTAGATTCTAAGAACCTGTTATGACAAATAGATATTTATATGTTAAATAATTGTTAGAAGTTTAGGTATACGGATTCATCTTTTTCAAATAAAATAGTTCTTCCTTGCCGTCAGTTGTCACACATATAAAGGTTTTTTTTTTTCGGTGGGAGAATCTTAGGTTTTATGATAGTATCCTGTGTCCTTTGTCACTCATTACTCAACTTTAAAATGTTCTGTTTTATTTTGTTTGTTTGTTAGTCTGTAAATTGGTCTGGATTTCAGCTTCTATTTATTACGTAAAAAACTTGCTATATATCATTAGCAAAACACACAAAGCGCACACAGAGAGTCAGAGAGACAATGGCACAGGCATTGTCCTCAAAACCCACAGCCAGAATCTCTTCAATTTTCATATACCCAATAAAGTCATGTCGTGGAATTTCAGTTTCTCAAGCACCCATCACTCCTACTGGTAAAACCAATAGGACTCAATTCTTCATTTACATATATATAATTCCATTTCTTGTTCTTTCATTATTGTTTGTTTGACCCATTTTTTGATTGTTCTCTCTGTTTTCATGAATTATTCTCACTGTGTGCCACACTAATCGGTTTCTGGGTTAAGTTTTCCATGTTCAGAAGAGACAGAGTATAGTCTAGTCTTTGAAATTGAGTGATAAATTTGTAAACTTTTATATATAAATTTTTTTTTTCCATTATTGTTTGTTGGACCCATTTTTTGATTGTTCTCTCTCATGAATCACTCTATCTCTGAACAATATATACTGTGTGTCACCCTAATCGATTCTGGGTTAAGTTTTCCATGTTGAGGGGAAACAGAGTATGGTCTAGTCTTTTAAATTGAGTGATAAAGTTGTGAATATATAAATATAATTTCATTTTTTTTTTTCCATTATTGTTTGTTTGACCCATTTTATTATTATTGTTCTCTCTGTTTTCATGAATTACTCTGACTCTGAACAATATATACTGTGTGCCACTCCAATCGGTTTCTGGGTTAAGGTTTCCATGTTGAGAGGAGACAGAGTATGGTCTAGTCTTTGAAATTGAATGATAAATGTGTGAACTTTTGATTAATCATTTGACACCCATTTAAATTTTTTCTATTTCCTGTTCTTTCACTGTTGTTTTTTCTGCCCATTTGATTGTTCTACTATTTGTTTTCTTGAATTATTCTTAACTCTGAACAATATATTCTGTAGTACTCTAATCAGTTTCTTGGTTAAGTTTTTCAAGTTGAGAGGGGAAGAAAGTATCATCTAGTCTTTGAACTTGGTTGTTAGCTATAATTTATAAACTTTTTTATTAATCATCTGTACAATTTTGAAATGTGAGGTTGATGACTTGCTTTGTTTTTCATGTTCAGTCTACTCCCTCACTTCACTTTTATTTCAACTGTCAAATTAGTCCCTAAGGTGTAATTAAGGTAAAATGTTTATGTTATATGTTTTTATTACACCTGAGGTAAAATTTAATCCCTTGCAATTTTTTTTTTTAAGAAGAGAAATACCTTGGATAATGGCAAATAATAAGCTAAATTAAAAATTATTGTGAGTAATTCATAACAAAAACATATTACATATTTCCCAACATTATCTACTACCTATCATTTCTTTATCACTAAATTTCAATAATTTTCTATTCTCAGTTCCCAAAATCATCATTATGTTTTGGCTAAAATTCAATTTAATCCCTTGAATTTTACCCTAATTTTCAAAGTATCCAAGGTATTTCTCTCTCAAAAAAAAAAAAAAAGATTGCAACTTGGGCAACAATATAATTGCTTTATCTTATATATCTATCTTGAAAGCAATTCAGAATTATTGGAAAATATATTGGCTTTTTTCACAATGAATGATGTAGGCTGCTTCTTAAAAATGATTGATTTTATCATAAACAATTTGAGACTGGCTTGCTAGCTAGCTTGTTTGAGCTCGTCACCATATAAACTAGCCAGATTTTATCTTCAATTTCAACCTTGAAAACTATACAAGACCAAAAGCCACATCGAATTTTTTTAGTTAGAATTTTGAGCAGTCAACTGAGGTGATTCATGGTCATAGACTCATAGTAATGGTTCTCGAGTTTTCTGTTTTGATCAAGTATTCTCAAGTTTGGACAAATTCATGTTGGTTGGCACAAGCAGTTAAGTTGACGAGCAAGCTTAGGCTTGACTAACCTACATGTGTCCAACTAGAAGACAGCTGCTACATCACCAATCAAAGAAGGCCTAATTTTTCTAACTAAATTTGTCTTCTACTTTGCTCAAGAACCATGCTGAATCTGAATCTGGCAAGCTGTAGTTGGCAACCAGAGTCTGTAGCCACAAAGCCATTATAAAGGGCATAGATGCAAAAAGATAGGATTCCCAAAGATCTAAATTTCAAAACTTTTTCATATTGAGTTTCATATTCTAAGCATGTCTGTAGAATATAAATAGCTGAGTTTGATCATAAGAACACTGAAAGTTGATGGTGTTCTTCTCTATATAATGTTAGCCTACCCCAATTAGTTGTTATTGAGCATTACTTTGAGTACTTAAATTCGTAGTCAACACTAACTACCCTGCTATTTGTACATCTTATCATTTTAAAATAATTAACATATAATGAGAAGTTTCCTGAATATATTGTTAAACTTTCAAGTTTTCAAGTTAAGCAACAGGAAACACCTGGAGTAGTCAGCGTAAAAATAGCCAGTTGGACCTGATTTATTTTTCTTCTTTGTTGGTGCTTGATATTACAGGATGTCGATGGGATCGTCAATGGTTAGTTGTAAATAATAAAGGGAGGGCATATACTCAAAGAGTTGAACCAAAGCTTGCTTTAGTTGAGGTAGAGCTGCCAAATGAGGCATTTTCAGAGGGTTGGGAACCTACTAATAGCTCATATATGGGTAAATTCTTTGTCTATCTATTCACACACACACACACACACACACACACACACACACATATATACCCTTTTTTTTTTTACTGTATTATCTGTTAGAAAAATTCTTTCAGATATGATGGTTGCCTCATCTTATACCATAGTTAAGCCACGTAATGTTTTTTCACAACAGAGAGTTTACTTAACTGTTAGATTATGCATGTTTCTCTGTTTATAGATCTTTCCCCCTTTGGGAAAGATTGTTTATAAAGTTTATTAGCTTACTTCAAAATGAAATCTTAATTGTTTTGTTTTTGCTCTAGATGATCATATTGCTTGTGTTAGTATAATATTATGCAAAGATAATCCTTAATGGTTCTTTCTCATGTGTTAAAATAAAGTCTAATACCTTAAATAGCTTTTCTCACTGATGCTATGTATCCATCTGTAATTAAGCTCCCATAACCTATGGTCATTTGCGTTACATATAATGAAATGTTAGTAAAAGGCATAAAAATTTGCATGATTTACATGACGTGTGTCAGTTGGTATGATGAGCTTGGTTATGAAGTTGTGATTTTAATGGCCAGCATTAGAAGGTATTAGTATTCTGGATTTGTTGAAGGCAACTTCAGCCTTTTAATAGACCAGGAACAGTGAATTTTCTCCTAAATTTTTTTTTTTGAGATAAAAGTCTTATCTGACTAAGTTCCCTTTCATACCATTACCAAAGGTAACTAGTAAGTTTATTTATTTATTCATATATGTTTTTACTTTTTCAACTTGTTAACCAAGTTTGTCATTACAGTCCTAAAGGCACCTGGGATGAATGTGCTAAAGGTTTCTCTAAGTAAACCATGTCGAACAACGGATGGTGTCTCAGTCTGGGAATGGTCTGGCTCTGCATTGGATGAAGGAGATGAAGCGTCACAATGGTTTTCAAATTATTTGGGGAAGCCCAGCTGGCTAGTTCGTTTTAATACTGGTAGCGTTCATATTTTTGCATCTTAAAAGACTAGGAGTGTAGGACACTGCATCCATTGATTAGGGATACCAATAAAAGCAAAAATTACTTTGGATAGGGGTGTTATTGGAAAATAAAAATTCTTTGAATTGAATGATGAATGGGCATGGGCAAGCCTGTGCATTGGCATCGTAATACACACACATTCCCTAGAGAAGACAAATACATACATACCATCAGCAAGAAGAGAGAAAAGGGTAAACTCATCATAATACATGTCATTATGTATATTGTCAAATTTCCAAACTCAAAATAATTGATAATGATTTGGCTGCATTTGGTTCTGATAAGTGATATGTGTCAACCCCATATGGTTTGGTACAACTTTGCATTGTAGATTGTATCACTCTCTCTCTCTCACACGCTCATACACACACACACACACAAACGCACACTCATTAATAGACTTCTATGTTTTGCATTCCCCCTCTTGCCATGGCAGCCTCCGTAGACCATTTCTAATCCTTCAAAGAGTGTGGACTTATTCCTTCTTTATATATATATATATACACACACACACACACACACACACACACACACACATATATATATATATATATATACTTCTCTGTTAAATTATGGATTCCATTTTTTTGAAATGCAGCCTCAGAAACTAGGCCTGTGGAACCTGGGTATGCTCCTGGACACAGTACATTGTTCTCTGACATGTATCCATACATGCTGTTATCTCAGGTGGGTCAAG
Organism: Castanea sativa; assembly: GCF_040712315.1. Classification (NCBI taxonomy): domain Eukaryota; kingdom Viridiplantae; phylum Streptophyta; class Magnoliopsida; order Fagales; family Fagaceae; genus Castanea; species Castanea sativa. The sequence goes on along the minus strand of NC_134016.1, from coordinate 32,276,570 downwards.
TTGAGAAATGAAATCGAAGTTTTTCTTGCTATTACATAGAATTTTGAAGGTGGCTCTCAACATATCTTTTGCAGGGATCAATGGATGCACTAAATAAGCTTCTCAGGGAACCCATACCAGTCAACCGTTTTAGACCCAAGTATCTGCTTTTATCATATCTCTTTATTTTGTTTAAAGCATCCAATACTCTTCACCGTTTACTGTTGTCCAATACTATTGACTGCTTTAGACCCAAAGGTTAATAAGTTCATATCATAAACACTGGTTCTATCTTTGAAATTTTTACTTTCATTTCTCAGCATCCTGGTTGATGGTTGTGAATCATTTGCTGAAGACTTATGGACAGAGTTCAAGATAAACAAATTCACATTTCAGGGTGTCAAGCTATGCTCCCGCTGTAAGGTAAAGAGCTACATCTTGTCATTTTCTGCCTATCTAATGATATTCAAGTTATTTTTCATTAAAATATTAGTGTTTCTTGTGCTTTGTGTTAAAAAAATCTTCTTTTAAAAAAAAAAAAAAAAAAATTTCCAGTTTGATGTGCAATTATCTTCACTTTATGGTGGACTTAGCTTGAAATGAAAAATGTTATCAGCCACTTGGTAAGATGAACTGTTGAACATAAGATTTAAAAGAATGGCTGCAACTTGCAGTGAGCTCGAAGAAAAAGCATGAGTGAATTCTCAGGCCCTAAAGCTAAACAGGTTGAACATGTTTATTGGTGATGATATCACTAGTAGATCTATGTTGGATATCATCAGCACCCTAATTGACCTAAATCATTTGATTCTACTAGAGTTTTTACATTTCGTTTTTCCGTTTTAATAATCTCCTAAGTTTTATGCAAATGGACAAAACTTAAGTATAGTACTTAAGTGCTGTTCCTTAAATTCCCATTTTAAAATTCAGCCATGCGGCTTTTTTCTCGTGAGATGGAAGTGTATTTTTAGTTAAGTACAGCTATATGACTGAATTTTAAGAGGAGAACTTAAGCAACACCACCTAAATATTATATCTAAGTTTTGCCCTATGCAAATTACTAAATGTACTAAAACCTAACCACCCTAATATTATATGTTCCATGTTGATGTCCTAGTGGGGACTTGTTTATCTTTGGGTCCTGATGTTATATTAGCTTCCATGACTACCACAATGGGCTTCTCATACACTGAACCTTTTAAATCACAACTTGGAGCTGTGAATTTCAGTTGCTTGACTGTGTTGATCTTCCAATGTTTAAAAAGACACTTCTATGTTTTTTAGGTCCCTACAATCAATCAAGAGTCTGGGATTGCAGGTCCTGAGCCAAATGAAACTCTTAAAAAATTCCGCTCAGATAATGTCTTGCGTCCAACTCAAAAACAGCGGGGAAAGGTCAATCTTGTATCCCTGACTCCTAACAATTTTATTCTCTCCATCCAAATTATTCATTAATAGCGTGCTAAATGGTTCTGCAGGTCTACTTTGGTCAGAATTTAGTCTGGAAGGACTCTTTTACTGAAGGGAAAGGAAAGATCATTAAAGTTGGAGATCCTATTTATGTCCTCAGAAAGGTTTCTTCTGCTAATGAAGCCGCAGCTTGAACTCTTTAAAATATTTTCTTGTATTACTAATGTTTTATAGACAATAAGACTTGTTGCTTGGTATATCATAACAGAATAAGAGGTTGGTAATTAACCTGTTGGCTGCTAGTGCATGGTGTTCTTGGCGACTATAGTTTATCCTACTGACCTGGTTATAAGTACATCTGCTGTGACTGGCTTGTACAGTTTTGCTGGGATATATGCTGCTGTGTCATTGTGCTTTTTTTTTTGATAATAAAATTCATTCACTTGGCCATATATCAGATACCATTTGTTTGTTTCCATTAGAGGGCTTGTAGAAGCCGCTAGCGCTGCATCATTGAATACAACACAGAAATCTTAATAACCATGATGTAAAAATATAGCTAAAAAAGGTACCAGAGATCCTATGCCAGCACATATTCGCAGCCGCTCAATGTATGGATCGGTTGCTCACAATCTTATATATCCAGGGCTAAAGGACTCTCACTTAAAGGAATTGCTCTCGGCAAACAATGCACTGTGTGAGAAACTTGTACCCCAAAAAAAAAAATCTAACTATTTGAAACTTAATATAAATGATTATCATTAAAATTTAATGAGAATTCATATATAATCACTGTGACTATACTTGATCTTATAGAACGAGTCATTATAGACCATAATGGAGCTTTTGCATTACTTGATTCTAGCTCTGCCACGCGTCTAACAATTCTAGAGGAAATTTTTTTTAAACTAATTATTTGCAATTAATGTATATTTGTCCACTTCTTTAGATATCCATGGCTGAAGAACTGTCACTTGAAAAAAAAAAGAAAAAGAAAAACTGTAACTTAAAAAAAGAAACTGAAATTGAATTCTAAAACAATGTGCTTTTACCAAAAATTACTCAGACAGGAAACATATTAATTTCTAAAGCACATACAAAAGGTGCTACTGATTTTATAATATAACAAATCATAGTGTTGGGCCTATGAAATTCTAAGAGAAACTAATCAACCAGGAAAAGAGAGAGAGAGAGAGAGAGAGAGAGAGAGAGAGAGAGAGAGAGAGAATCAAACATATGATAAGAAAACTTTGTGTTTGAGACACAATCTATCAAACATATGATAAGAAAACTTTGTGTTTGAGACACAATCTTAACATATAATACTGAAAACGTAGTTACATCAAGAATCATTAATATCTACAAAAAATGGAAGTAATTCCTATTCCTAGACTAATAATTTCTTCCAACAGTAGCCGTAGTGCTCCTGACAATCAATTAATCCAAGCTACTGGACCTGGTTAGACCTTCCAACGTTTGCTGCATTTGCAACAAGTGACATAAGTTGTCATGGGTTCATCGGCACTCCGGGTCTGCATCTGGTAATAGGTACACTTGCGCTCGTGACACCGGCTGCACTGGAACATGTCAGTGGTGGCCTTTTCTTCCTCATCAGCATCATGCATACATCTTTTCAAGCTTTTCAATTGTATCTGAATGTTCTCACTCTGCCTCTTGTGACTGGCCATCTCCTCTGCACTCATGGTTACAAGAGTCTCGGGCTTGATCTCTCCAAGAAGCACCTTCCTCCTCAAATCTGGGTTCTTTGGGTCTTTTAGATTGAACAAGATGGATTGATAATTAGCCTTCTTGATGGGATTAGACCACCCAATCCTTTCAAACATAGCAGACTCTACTGAAACAGCCACTTGAACTGGGTCTATTGCTGGTGATATGCTCTCATCAGTTTCAGAAGAAACTCTAGAAAAGGCCTCTTGCAACTGTTTCCTAACCCTCTCACGGTAACCAGAGGTTTTGGTGATGGGTTTGGAATCTTGATGATTGTTCTTCAGAGGCACCGTGGTCTTTTCTGTTTTTGCCTTAGGATTTGGAATACGAATCTTGATTATTAGCCTCTTTCTGTTTGGAACCCCAGAATCCTTTTCAAAGCCACCACCTTCACTGTCGTTGATGATGGGTACCTTGGAATCTTGATGATCAAGAAACGCCATACCCACATCTGTTACAGGCCTGGGAAGCCGAAACCTGAGAACCTCAGTCTCTGTTGTCATTGTCACAACGTGTAGTGAGATTGTTGATGATCACTGCTATATTCTTCCTCTTCCAAATTAAAACACAATCAAATAAGCCTTGCTCTCTCCAAATTGAAGTAAACAACGTTGTAGCAACTGTTATAATTTCAGAACATATGTATTTAAGGCTGCTTGTGTTGTTGTTTCCGTGACCCTCTAGGAGTTGGAGTTCCGAGTTGGATTCGGAATCGGATTTTGGAGAAAGGCGGTGATGAAATTTGGGTTCCACTAGCCGTTGGGCTGTAAGCTGTTTGGTTTTGAGTTTTAGCAAGTCACAGGTAATTACTAATTAGTGATTCCGTAATATACTAAACTGTTTATTGTTTTGGAGTTTGCCGGTTTGGTTTGGTCAATTTATATTTTATTTATTTAATTATTTATTTTCTACTTTTTTTTTTACTATTTAAAATAGGAAAATTTTGGATCCCACATAATTATTAAACCCGGATAGGAATAAGTGTTGGGTTACTAGTTCAACTATTAGGTATTGATCAAATAGCATGGTTAAATGGAACTAAAATAAATATGAAAATAATTTTGATAAATCATAAAAATAAATATGAAAAAAATGACATGCCTTAATTACTAATTAAAATTAAGTATAAAATACAAGTAACCTAATATAATACAAACTCAAAGTTTCACAAGTATTTTTTTTTTTGACAAACAAAGTTTCACAAGTAACAACAGTAGAAAGTATAAAATAAAAGAATATTGTAGTCAAGGCTTTGCTAAATAAATCTTATTATATTATATTTCTTAAAATTCTATGAATAAAAGTATATCTCGAACTCCAAATTTACGCTCAATGCAAATTGTATATCTCAAACGTTACTCTAATCTCATGAATTACAATCCAATTAGAAAGTTGAAGCTAATCTTTGTTGAAAAGTCAAGCATCAACCTCATAAGAACTCTCCTATTTTCATTAAGCTCTAAATTTGGAGAACAATATTGCAATGAACCCAAAAATGTAATTTTATTCAAAACTACAAAACCAAATGGGTCGCAACAACCTATTTTGATTGCATAAGTTGTGAAAAACAATTGAATTTTACTTTTAACAGGCCAATTTCATAAGTTATCTGATCAAACAATTGGATCAACTTAGGTATTGCTTCACCAAGTTATAGGTCCAATCGATTGGGCCAGGTTGGGTTTTAATAACTATGCCCACAAGGGAAATTACAATTACACTTAGATGTGATGGTCAAATAAAAAAAATTAAAGCAAAAAGTAAAAATGAGGAAAAAAAAAATTAAAAATGTAAAAAAACAAGTATATTAACCAAAAAAAAAAAAAAGATCTTGGGGCTGAGTTTGAAAATGACAAATGGATTTTTTTGTTCTTTTGTTTGTTTATTTGATTTTTTTATTGGACCCTAGTTGCAAGGAAAATAAGTGGTTAATGAAGTAAACCTTGAACTTTGAATTGAGTCAACTTGGGCCAAACATCGCATAATCACCCCACCCCTAGATTGAAATCACTAAGAGTGTGTTTAGTTGGAGTGATTTTGGGGCGAATAAAGGAGACAATAGGAGAGAAAACACTTTTTTTGGTTGCTTGGTTGGAGGGGAAAAGTGGAGGGAGATTTTGGTGGGTCCTAGGTGTTTTCTCATGAGGCCCTCCAAAAATCAATCCGCTCAATTTGGAGAAAATAATAGAGATAAACTATAAAAAAATGTTTTTATTTTATGTAATAGGGGTATGTGAATAAATTTATACAAATTACATTATCTATCCTCTCACTTTTTTACTCAACCAAACAAAAGAGTATTTTATCCCTCCACTTTTCTACCTCTCCTCATTTTTATCCCCACTTGATAATTTTGGACTTATTCTAGTATCTAATAAGAAAAGAAAAAATAATGAGCTTAGAAAGGCATTAAATGCATAAGTAACATTGAACCCTAATAATCACTCATGCATTTCTTGCATAATAGTCAAAAACTCAATATACCAACACTATGTCAGGGACTTTATACAAGAAATGAATGGAATATGAACAGTTAGAGGAGGTTTTTTTTTCTTCCTCATTTTCTCTAATACATTAAGATAGGCTAAATAAAGTATAAAAAAAATAGTTGTTTTGTATTATTAATTTGCAGTAGGGTGCTCAGTTCCATGTCTACTTGTTGATAATGGTGTTATTAAATGAGGACACATTAATGAATTTCAAGTTTAAACTAAAGTAAAAGTGTTTTATAAGTGTTTAAAAGGATAAAGGCCATAGTGAGTCAGTGACTGCTAATTTTGGAGGCAAGAAATGAAATGAGTGGGGATTGAGAGGGTTTTTGTTTTTTATTTTTTAAACTTTAAATCCAAATCCCACTCATCTTACCCCATTCATAATGTGGGCTTCAAAGTTTCGCTAAGTCAATGATTGTTCGGTATAAAAGACCACGTGCTTAAGTTTTGCCTTAATATTTGCCCATTTTGTATAAATAAAAAGCTTTTAGATGTGACCTAACTTGTAAAAAGGATAAAAACATGAGTCACAAGTCCAACCTAATCACATAAAGGGGAAAGAACATGGGTCATGAATTCAATCCATGAAGAGAGAGGAAATGAATCATGAGCCCCATTTTTTAATGAAACTTATGGTTATGGGCCGTAAAGCCCAGATTATAGAGCAATGAAGAATTATCATGAGCCAAATTCATCTAATAAAACTTATTGGCTGTAAAGCCCAATTCATAAAAGTAATGAATAATTTTATGGATCACAAAGCCCACTTAAGAAGAATTATGTCGATCACGATGCTCGATCCATGAAGTGATGAATCCAATGGTCATACTAGCCTCTCCCTTTATCGATTATTGGAACAATCCTGGTCTGAAAATCATGCTTGTTACTTGACCAAAATCTGACTGCTCACTTGAGAATGAGTAGCGGTTGGCTATGATTGAGAGCTTAGTTGTCCATAGGCAAGAGAGGTCCTAATTCAAAATGATCGGGTTGAGTAATAAGCAGACCTTTAAACTGAGCCTAATAACCCGATCACCCCTATGTTGGTTGGAATGACAAGGTATGACCCATTAAATCTAATACCTAAGACTTAATAGCTATGCTTATGATTTTATGCTCATCTTTACTCAATATGTTCGAATTTTATGTGCATTAACATTTCGATGTACGTCCCGATATGAGTAGTGGCTTTAGAAATTTTTTCTAAGGGGGTCATTAAAAAACTTAAATTAAACAAAATTTAATAAAAAAAAGAACTTAAATATATTGAGTTATTAACAAGAAAAACCAGTTGGACCTAATTTTTTTCCTCTTTGTTGTTGTTTGATATTAATGGATTTTGATGGGATTGTCAATGGATAGTTGCAAATAACAAAGGGAGGGCATACACTCAGAGTCAAACCAAACTTGCTTTGGGGGAGCTAGAGCTGCCATATGAGGCATTTTCAGAGGGTTGGGGACTCTACTAAGAGCTCATATATAGATGAATACTGAATTCTTTATATTAAACGTAATACAAACTCATTCACTTGGCCATATATCAGATACCGTTTGTTTGTTTCCATAAGAGGGCTTGTAGAAGCTAGCATCATTGAATAAAAAACAGAATTCTTAATAACTATGATGTAAAAATATAGCTAAAAAAGGCACCAATGATTCTGTGCCAGCACAAATTCACAGCCACTCAATGTATGGATCGGTTGCTCACAATTTTATACATCAGGCCTAAAGAATTCTCACTAAAAGGAATTGCTCTCGGCAAACAATGCACATACAAAATGTGCAAGAAACTTTTAACCAAAAAAAAAAAAAAAATCTAACTATTTGAAACTGATTATCATTAAAATTTAATGAGAATTCATATATAGGGAATCATTGTGGACTATACTTGATCTTATAGAACGAGTCATTATAGACTTTAATGGAGCTTTTGCATTACTTGATTCTAGCTTCTGCCGCACGTCTAACAATTCTAGAAAAAAACTTTTTTACTGCTTGTTAATAATTTATCTGCATAGCCAATATGGTATGTAGTAAACAAATTGTAAAATTTATTATTTACAATTAATGTATATTTGCTCACTTTTTTAGATATCCATGGCTGAAGAACTGTCACTTGCTCAAAAAAAAAAAAAAAACCGTAAATTATAAAAAAGTACAAAAAGAAATTGAATTCTAAAACAAAGTGCTTTTAGCAAATATTACTCAGACAGGAAACATGTTAATTTCTAAAGCACATAAAACATGTGCTACTAATCAACCAGAAAAAAAAAAAAAGAATCAAACAATTTAATTAGAACACCATAACAGAAGATGATAAGAAAACTTTACATATGAGACACAGAATCTTAACATGTAAAACTATAAATGTAGTTACATCAAGAATCATTAATGTGGACAAAAAATGGAAGTAATTCCTATTCCTAGACTAATAATTTCTTCCAACAGTAGCCGTAGTGCTCTTAACAATCAATTAATTCAAGCTACTGGCTCTGGTTAGACCTTCCAACGTTTGCCGCATTTGCAACAAGTGACATAAGTTGTCATGGGTTCATCGGCACTCCGGGTCTGCATCTGGTAATAGGTACACTTGCGCTCGCGACACCGGCTGCACTGGAACATGTCAGTGGTGGCCTTTTCTTCCTCATCAGCATCATGCAAACATCTTTTCAGGCTTTTCAACTGTATCTGAATGTTCTCACTCTGCCTCTTGTGACTGGCCATCTCCTCTGCACTCATGATTACAAGAGTCTCGGGCTTGATCTCTCCAAGAAGCACCTTTCTCCTTAAATCTGGGTTCTTTGGGTCTTTGAGATTGAACAAGATGGATTGATAATTAGCCTTCTTGATGGGATTAGACCACCCAATCCTTTCAAACATAGCAGACTCTACTGAAACAGCCACTTGAACTGGGTCTATTGCTGGTGATATGCTCTCATCAGTTTCAGAGGAAACTCTAGAAAAGGCCTCTTGCAACTGTTTCCTAACCCTCTCACGGTAACCAGAGGTTTTGGTGATGGGTTTGGAATCTTGATGATTGTTCTTCAGAGGCACCGTGGTCTTTTCTGTTTTTGCCTTAGGATTTGGACTACGAATCTTGATTATCAGCCTCTTTCTGTTTGGAACCCCAGAATCCTTTTCAAAGCCACCACCTTCACTGTCGTTGATGATGGGTACCTTGGAATCTTGATGATCAAGAAAAGCCATACCCACATCCGTTACAGGCTTGGGAAGCCGAAACTTGAGAACCTCAGTCTCTGTTGTCATTGTCACAACGTGTAGTGAGATTGTTGATGATCACTGCTACCTTCTTCCTCTTCCAAATTAAAACACAATCAAATAAGCCTTGCTCTCTCTAAATTGAAGTACAGCGTTGTTGCAACTCTTATATGTATTTAAAGCTGCTTGTGTTGTTGTTTCCGTGACCCTCAAGGAGTTGGAGTTCCGAGTTGGAATCGGAATCGGATTTTGGAGATAGGCGGTGATTAAATTTGGGTTCTACTAGCCGTTGGGCTGTAAGCTGTTTGGTTTTGAGTTTTAGCAAGTCACAACTAATTACTAATTAGTGCTTACGGAATATACTAAACTGTTGTTTCTCAAAAAAACAAAAGAGAGAGGAATATACTAAACTGTTTAGTGTTTGGGGCTTGGTTTTTAAATTTATATTTATTTTCTACTTTTTTTTTTTACTATTTAAAATAGAAAGATTTTGGATCTATTATTAAACCTGGGTAGGAATAAATGTTGGGTTATTGGTTTAACTATTAGGTATCGATCAAGCAACATAGTTAAATGAAACTAAAATAAATATTAAAATAATTTTGATAAATCATAAAAATAAATATGAAAAAAATGACATGTCTTAATTACTAATTAAAATTAAGTCTAAAATACAAGTCACCTAATATAATACAAACTCAAAGTTTCACAAGTAACAACAGTAGAAAGTATAAAATAAAAGAATATTGTAGCCAAGACTTTGTTAAATAAATCTTATTATATTATATTTCTTAAAATTCTATGAATAAAAGTATATTTCAAACTCCAAATTTACGCTTAATGCATATTGTATATCTCAAACATTACTCTAATCTCATGAATTACAATATGATTAGAAAGTTGAAGCTATATCTCTGTTGAAAAGTCAAGTATCAACCTCATAAGAACTATCTTGTTTTCATCAAGCTCTAAAGTCAAACAACAATATTGCAATGAACCCCAAAAGGTAATTTTATTCAAAACTACAAAATCGGATGGGTCATAGCAACCTGTCCTGATTGGATGAATTGCAAAAAAACCGTTGTATTTTACTTTTAACATGCCAATTTCATAAGTTATCCGATCAAACAACCGAATTGGCTTAGGTATCGCTTCACCAAGTAACAGGTCCAACCGGTTGGGCTAGGTTGGGTTTTAATAGCTATGCCCACAAGTGAAATTACTTAAATGTGATAGTCAAATTAAATTAAAGCAAAAAGTAAAAATTAGAAGAAAAAAAAAAACTAAAAAGGTAAAAAGTCAAATATATCCAAAAAAAATATTGGGGCTGAGTTTGAAAGTGAAAAATGGACTATTTTTTTTTTCATTTGTTTGTTTGTTTGCTTAATTTTTTTTGGGGACCCTAGTCGCATGGGAAATAAGTGGATAATGAATTAAACGTTGATTTTTGAATTGAGTCAACTTGGGTCAAACATCGCATGATCATCCTGTCAGTTTCAAAAGAAACTCTAGAAAAGGCCTTTAGAGCATCCACAGCAGTGGAGCTAAAAATTTAGCTTTTTAGCTCCACCAAAAGTTACTTTATCTATTTTACCTATTCACTTTACAAAACATGCTGCAGCAGTGGATCTATTTTAGCTTTTAACACAATAAAATAATATAAACATCACAATAAAATAATATATCCACTACAATAAAATAATATATTCATTACAATAAACAACCATCACAACTACCCGCAACAACTACCATCGACTCTTCCACCGCCACTGCAATCGCTACTGCCACCGCTACCGCTGCCGCCACCGCCGCCGCTACCGCCGCCGATTCTTCCACCACCGCAACTGCCACCGCCACCGCAGTCGCTACCGCCGCAGCCACCGCCACCACTACCACCAACACCGATTCTTCCACCACCGCGGCTGCCACCGCCACCGCGGCTACCACCGCCACCGCAGTCGCTACCGCCACAGCCACCGCCACCACTACCACCAACACCGATTCTTCCACCACCGCGGCTGCCGCCGCCACCGACCCTTCCACCACCGCCCAAATTATACTTATACATTTTTTTTTTTTACTAAAACAATTTCTCAATCATCATGATAACGTAACAATAATATTTTATTTTAACTCCAAATTATATATATACAAAACTCAAACTAAATTATGAAATAGAGGAACTTTATAATAAAACATATAAAATAAAACACATATTATAGCTGGAACAATATAGTCCATAGATTACTCACATACATAACTCAAACTAAATTACAATAAAACTCACACACTCGCACAAGTTCCTACGACTCGCCATGCAATTGCCATAAATGTTCAACAAGGTCCTTTTGGAGTTGAAAATGAATGTCTCGGTCTCTAATGCGTCCATACCTCTCAATGCATGACAGAAATTCATCATTTTGTTCATGTAACACTTGCATAAGAGGATTGTCCACTCCATCAATTTGTTCATAATCCAAATTTACCACTTCATTATCATCCCGTTCATCTTCAACAATCATGTTATGGAGAATTATACACGCTTTCATGATCTTTTGGAGTGTTTCAAGATGGAAAAAGCATGCAGGTCCACGGACAATTGCGAAATGTGCTTGAAGCACTCCAAATGCACGCTCAACATCCTTTCTATACGCCTCTTGGTTTGCTGCAAATAATTTTCGCTTAGGTCCTTGTGGAGATGGGATTGTTTTCACAAATGTTGCCCACTTTGGATATATGCCATCAGTAAGGTAATATCACATTGTGTAGTCATGACCATTGATTGAGTAACGTACTGCAGGACCACGTCCTTCAGCAAGTTCATTAAATACATGAGACCGCTCTAACACATTAATATCATTATTTGCCCCAGGTAACCCAAAAAATGCATGCCATATCCAAAGATCATGTGATGCTACTGCTTCCAAAATGATAGTAGGCTCACGAATATGACCACAATATTGACCTTTCCATGCAGATGGACAATTTTTCCACTTCCAATGCATGCAATCAATTGACCCTAACATACCTGGAAAACCTCGGCGTTTGCCATGAGCTAACAGTCTAGCAATGTCTTCATTGTTTGGTTTTCTCAAGTATTCCTCAGAGAAAACATCAATTACCGCAGTAACAAATTTTTTCAAACTATCTAATGCAGTAGTTTCTCCAATCCGCACATATTCATCTACCAAATCCCTTGATACTCCATACGCAAGCATTTTAAGTGCAACAGTTATCTTTTGTAATGAAGATAAACCAAGTTTGTTGGCACTATTTCTTTTTTGGACAAAGTAAGAGTCATGAGCTTCTACCTTAGATTGAATACGAAGAAAAAGAGAACGCTTCATCCGAAATCTCCTATGAAATAAAGCCGGTGGATATATTGGCGTGGGAGCAACGTAATCAAGAAAAAGCCTCTCATGGCCTGCCAAATGATTACGTCGAATAAAGCGACGACGTTTAGGTTGTGATGTTTCCATAACATGTTCTTCAATTATCTCATCCTCATCTGAGTCATCAAGAAGCAACTTGTACAACAAAGAGCGATTCATGGATGCAACCTTCAAGACAATTGAAAAACAATTATTACTATAGATCCAAGATTAAAAAGTCAAGTGACATATTGAATATAACAAATTTACGCATAAGCCACAACAAATTGAATATAACCAAAATACTATAAAATACTTTAAATTTAACTTGCTCTAATTTCTATCAAAGCATCAGCAGCAACAACAACAACTCAGCAAAACAACAACTTGCTCTCATTTATATCAAAGCAAAACAAGATAAACAATAAATTTAAAAGTTTACTACCAAATTACTATAAATTTTAAGGCACTACAAAATACTACCAAAATACCATAAGTTTAAAAGTTTACTACCAAAATACTTAAAGGCATACAACCAAAATACTTAAAGGCTTACATAAGCCACTACAAAATACATAAAGGCCTAAGCTACATCCAAAATACAATCAAACCCATTAATTACGTGAACTTCGTTTTGCCATGATTTCCTCTTGGAGTTGTTCATAAAAAGCTTTTTGTGCTCCGGTCAAGCCACTTGTATCTTTCATCATGATTCTCTCCTCCTCTAACATATATTGCATCTCAAATTTTTTCTTCTCAATCATGGCTTTTTCCTTCTCAATCTTAAGTTTTTCTTCACTTCTTTCCTTCTCAATTGTAAGTTTTTCCCTCTCAATAACCATTTTTTCCTCTTCCAATCGAGTTGCATCCTCAATAAATTTCATTTTCTTAATCAAATATTCCCCTACATCTTTTCCGGTGGCTTTGTTCCTTCGGTTGGCTTTTTCGGCCTTCTTACCAATTGGCCTCTCAAGATTGCAACCGTCACCAAGTCCGGACCCACAATCCCCTTCGCCCCCTTCGCCAATAGATGTTGACTCTGGAGTTAGAGGCACGGATGCTCTTGATCTTCCATTAAGATTGGCAAACTTTGGCTGGTCCTTTAACATGAGCCAACAATGCTCAAGAAGAAAGGGTTTTTGGTGTATCTCCAAAAACAAAGCCTTCGCATTGATAATCTAAAAAAAAAAAATATATAACATGATTAGAATCTTCAAACTATTGATAAATGTGTATATTAACACTAATGCAATATAATTTATACCTGATCTTGTTCGGTTATACCACTTTTATGAAGTGCGTTAACTTTAGCCATGCACCCTGCAAACTTATTTGTCCTTTCACTGATTAATCCCCAACGACTTAACAAGGAGGTAATAGTACATGTGTTACCGGATTTATTGTACTGCGTGAAGTATTCCCAAACTTTTTGACGAAATGTAGCTTGTGTTTGTTCATTACTGCTTACGGGATCAACACTAGTATTAAGCCATGCTGACACTAAGAGTTGATCTTCCTCTACACTAAAGTTAGTGCCTCGTTTTCCTTTTGTAGAAGAGGCATTCTCAATTTCAGGTGGAGAATCAGAAACTGACACAGGAGTATTTTGAGATGTTCCTAAAATTTGTGAGTCAATTTCTATATCCCCATTCATGATACTCGTGTAATATGGTAGGTCCCTACATGACTCCATGTCTCTACGTGACTACATAAAATTAGACAAAAAAAAAAAATGTAAAGTTCCTTTCACACAAAAATTTTCCAATCGAAATCATGGTAATGAAAAAAAATAAAAATAAAGAAACAGAGGATAGGATAAAATAGCACGTCATTGTTATCCATAGTAAAAATATAGATTGACATATGATTCTCAGACCAAAGATCAAGACTTAGTTGTCCATATCAAAAACATGCAATTAGTCAATTACTGATACCTGAATTTTGATCAAATACCCGCTATTTCCATCAACAGGGAAAAAAATAGATTGATAAATGAAACATGCAATCAATTAGTCAATTGCATGACACATGCCTCTCACATCAAATACATGCAATCAATGATATCTATCATATTTCATTATTTAGATTAAGAAATCAATTGCATATATTAAGAAATCAATTGCATATATTAGTTAAATCCACTTGATGATTTTCTCTGACCAGCAAAAGGGTATTGCAATCTGGTCTCAACCAACAAAATCCCACCTTTAACATTGCTTAATAAACACCACCATCATAACTTCCATCCATGGAGATATGATATCCAACACACACATACACACACATACATATAGCAATTTCAACACAAATGCAAAACGAAAAGAGGGAAAAATCCATTGTACCATATTGAGAGACCATTATTACTTGCAAACAGAAAAGAAAATAATCCAGAATTTTGAACAACATTGTACAGAGAAAATTCCATACACACAAAATTCCATGCGGTTCTTTTTACAAACTTCATTTTGGTTCTTTTTTTAGTAATATCATGGTTATGAAATCAATATAAAATCCATAAATTCCTGCAAACGAAAAATTCCAATCCATTCGCACACACAGAAAATTCAGTCCAATACATTCTGTACCCCACGTAAAAATTCCATTAACACATAAAATTACCCCGCACACGTAAAATTCCCAACATACCGTCCAATACAATTACGTTCGCCAATTCACAAATGTTCAACTCGACTTGAATATGTACACACGAAAAATTCCATACACACGTAAAATTACCACCGCACACGTAAAATTCCCAAATACATTCCCGTCCCATACAAATTCGTTTTGCCAATTCACAAAAGCCGCAAACAAATATGCGGCGATTGTTTCATATATCCATTTGAGTACTTGACTGAATAACAACTCATTACAACAAGTTTGTGTAGCACAAGCAATACCTCGGTACTATATTTGTGATTCCTTCCAAGAATCCAAATTTCGTGGGAAAAAAAGAAAAAGTAAAGGGGGTCACTTCTCATAAATCAAAATCTGTCATGGCATAATTTGTAATGCAAAAAATTAATGTACATGTGAAGAATTCTCGAAAAGCATGCCAAGATGAGAAAAATGGGCTTCGTGCATTCCAACAAACTAAGACAACGTTAGGTGTCTCCACTTACCCCCATTCCTTCTTTTTTTGTTAGAGCATCCAACCCAAAAGCTTAAGCAAGTAGGTGGAGAATTCAACTGACCTCGAAGTGAACAGTAGGGCCGACCTGGGCGGTGAGCTGAGAGGGCTGATCGGCGTGGGTTTGAGGCCGAGAGGGTTGATCGGCGTGGGTCTCAGTTGATCGGCGGTGGAACGGTGACGTTGAAGAAGGTAAGGGCCGGCGGCGGCGAGCTTGAGAGAGTTGAGAGCTTCGACGGCGTGGGCTGAGGTTGATCGGCGGTGAGCTTGAGAGAGTTGAGACGGCGTCGGCGTGGGTCGGCGGCGAGCTTCAGAGAGCGACTGTGAAGAGAAAGTGAAGGAGAGACTGAAATGGAGAGACTTCCGGAGTGACTGAAGAGAGAAGACGGTGTCGGCGGCGGTGGCGGTGAGCTTCAGAGAGGGCGGTGAGCTTCAGAGAAGGAGAGACTGAAATGGATGAGGTTTGGTTTCCGGAGTGACTGAAGCGAGGAGAGAGCGTGAAATGAAAGAGGGAGTCTGTGAAATGAAATGAAGCGAGGATGAGCTTCAGATATGTGTTTTTTAATCAAAGCCGAATAAAATAGTATTTTTTTTTAGCTTTGCCTCCACTGCTGTGTATGGGATTTTGTGGTTTGAGTGGAGCTAAAATAGCAATATAGCTATTTAGCTCCACTGTTGTGAATGCTCTTATCAAGTGTCAACTGTTTCCTAAACCTCTCGCAGTAACCAGAGGTTTTGGTGATGAGTTTGGAATCTTGGTGATTATTCTTCAAAGGCACCTTGGTCGTTTCTGTTTTTGCCTTAGGATTAGGAATATGAAACTTGATTATTAGCCTCTTTCTGTTTGGAACCCTTGAAATTTTTTCAAAGCCACTGTCTTTATTTTGTTTGATGATCGATGCCTTGGAATCTTGATGCTAGAGGTCAACTTATATTATATATATATATATATATATTTTTTTTTGTTTATTTTATTATTATTATTATTTTTTTACAATTGGAATTTGAGAAAATTTTGGATTCCGTAAGATAATTATTAAATTCAAATTGGACTTAGTATAAGTGCTGGGTATTGGGTCACTGGTTCATACTAGTTGGTTACCGATCGAACCGTATGGTTAAATGAAAATAAAATAAATATAAAAAAAGTTTAATAAATCATTAAATAAATATGAAAAAAGGCATGCATAAATTACTAATTAAAATTAAGTTTAATGAACAAGTCACCTAGTATAATACAAACTCAAACTCAAGGTTTCACAAGTAACAAAACTAGAAAGTAATTATAAAATAAAAGGATGTCATAAAATTGTAATCACGTCTTTGCTAAATATGTCTTATTACATTATATTTCTTAAAATTCTAGGTATAAAAGTATATCTCAAACTCTAAAGTTGTATTTAACGCATATTGTATATCTCACACGTTGCTCTAATCTCATGAATTACAATTTGAACCAAAACTGGAAAATATATCTTTGTTGAAAAGTCAAGCATCAACCTTATTATAAAATCTCTTGTTTTCATTAAGCTCTAAATTCAGACAGCAAAATTGTAATGAATCCATGAAGGTAATTTTATTCAAAACTAGAAAACTAGATGGGCCACAACAACTTGTCCGGGTTTCATGCTTTGGGGGATATTTTCAGAGTAGCAGTGTGAGGGGAAAATATATGATAAGTTAACATATGATGGAAAAGAAACTGGAAACTAGCATCTCGAGTTTTAAAAACTCAAGATCTATATTGAAACTCAAGTCTCAAAGACTCGCTTTGCGAGTTTGTGTTGGATGAGGTGGACAGAAAATGCCACATAGATCTCGAGTCTCTGAGACTCGAGTTCTAAAAAGCAAAACGATTTTGTACTTGACCAACAACAAAACTGAAGACGACGAAGAACAGGCCTGAAGAAGAACCAACAATCTGACGACGAAGAGGAAGAATAGACGACGAAGAACAGAGGAGACAGACGACGAAGAACAGAGGAAGAACAGATCTAAGATGCGTTGTCTCTGCCGATGGGTTTGCCGATGTGGGTTTGCCGATGGGTTTTCTGATGTCTGCACTTGTCTCTGCCGATTGGTTTTCTGATGTTTGCGCTTGTCTCAGGTTGGGGTTTGTATGTTTAGGTGTGAAAGTGTTCTGGAGTTTGGAGGGTGAAGCGAAAATGATGACAAATCGAGTTTTTGAAACTCGATTTCAACCTAAAGCAAATCGAGTTTCAGAAACTCGATTTCAACGTGGTTCCACGTAGATTTCTATTCCACATCAGCTACCACCACTTACAAATCGAGACTTAAAAACTCGAGTTTTATCTTGAAACTCGAGTTTTAGACACTCGAGATGCTAGTTTTCAACATTGTTTTGAAACGTGACAACTAACTAAATTTTTTAATATTTAATGTTATTTAAAAAAAAAATTCCATGATTTGTGAAAAATCCATTGGGTCTTACTAGATTTTATTAGGTCAATTGTATAAGTAGTCCAATCAAACAACCGGACCGGTTTAAGTGTTGGTTCCTCAATACTGGCCCAACTGGCCTAGAACGGTCAGGTTTAAGGACCATGTTAACAAGTAAAATTGCAATTACTTGATCTCTTCCAAGAACACAACCTTTAATTCTCCAAATAGAAGTGGTACGTTTTAGCAACTTCTTTTATAATTTTAGAAACTCTAAGAAGGATTATTATATTGTAATTGTAAAAGAGAGACTATGTTTTAATTAAAATTGCCTGAAAATTCAAGGAATTTGAGTGGGATTTGGATTCGGATTAGCAAATTTGAAGTCGAGGAAGCAGGGCGGTGATGTGTTATAGGCTTATAGCTGTTGGGTATTTGGTTTTCGAGTGTCAAGTAATTTCGAATAAATACTAAAACATGTTTCCTGTTCAGCCTGTTTGGTTTGGGCTGGGAGGTGAATTTCAATTTTATTTAATTTTTCTTTTGTTTATTTAATTTTTACTATTGAAATAGAGAGGTTTTGACTTTTGAGGATTGGGTCACACTCTCCCTCAAAAAAAGAGAGGATTGGGTCACACCGTGTAATTACACTACATTTAAAAAAAAAAAAAAAAAAAATTTTGAGAGTGAAAAAATAAAATGGAAAAAGTAAAAAGGTAAAATGTTAAAAAAAGAGAGATTGACTTTCAACCCCTATCCTTAAAAGTTTTGCATCGGATATCAATCCAAGATTTAGTACTAATTTATTGGGTGCCTTTTAAATTTTTAATGGATACTCCACCCCTTGCAATTGTGTTTCATTAAATCTTTTAATTAAACTTAAAGACATGAATGTATTGAATTTAACTTTGATTGCATAATAAAACATCATTTGTGTTTTATTGGTCAATACAATATGTGTTTGAAATTAATTGGAGAACCTAATATATTGTACATAAGTTTTGCCCTATGTATATATTTGTTTTCCTTTTGTGATATTTACACTCCGTTTGTTTTGATAAATTTTTTTTTTTCAAAAAAACGCTTCGTTTTTGGATTTATTTTTGGGTAGAAAACATACAAGTTTTCCTTTGTTTGGACGTCACTTTGAAAATGAGAAAGGAAAAATTTTAAGTGTGCAGTACAATTGTGATGGTTTGTTGAGTATTTGAGGTTTGGAAAATGTTTTCTGTTAAATTGAGCTTGTTTTTAGTTGATTACAAAAGTGCTTTGTTGTAACTTATGCTTTCATTGTACCAAACATCAAAATAGACAGAATTTTTTCTAGAAAACTTTTTTTGCCAAAACAATCAAGGCATTAATTTTTGTTAACCACGTCTTAAAATCACTAGGGACGAATGTGGTAATGGCTTCTATAAATAAAGCACATCAAATAATAGATGGTCTCTCAGTTTGTAAATGGTTTGGCTTTGCATTTGATGAAGGAGACGAAGCATTACAATTGTATCCATCTCTAGTATGAGTACATTAAACGATTTATTTATTTCCAAAAGGAAAAACATATTTTGCTAAAGGACTAACATTGAATTTCAATGTCAACCCATGAAAGTGTTGCACGGGTTCTCAATCCAATAGTCTATAATTATTTATTGGATGGCTTTTTAATTTTTAAGCATAAACTGTCCCTCTCAATCTGCAGGTGAAATTAGTCAATTTTGTTCATGTTTCATTAGATTTTTCAATTAAATTCAAACACATGGATATATTGAGTTTAATTGCAGTTGGAAAAGAAGATGTCTAGATTTCATTGATCAATACAACAATATATTTGGATTTAATTAGGAGTTAGTTAAAAGATTTGTTTATTGCCAAAAGTTTAAGCATCTTTTGTTGTACGCCAATAACTTTATAACTTAACTGTCACAAAGTCCATGATTCAAGCCCCCTTTTGCTTTTTTTTTTTTGGTAAATGAAAATGGTTAGGAGGGGCTCACTAGTGTGGCTTCTCTACTTAGACATAACCATAGTAATATCTTAACCGCTCCCAAGTAGGATGATAGGCCAAAAACGTATTGACCTCTTGTGATGAATTAAGTTGATTAATTAGCCAAGTTATTAATTAATCAAATTAACATGCAAAGCGTGGTAGCACAAACAAATCACCAATAATCTAAAGTATGTAGCGGAAAATAAATGACACGGTGATTTGTTTACGAATGGGGAAAACCTATACGGCAAAAACCTCACGAGGTGAATTTAAGGTCACTACTCCCAAAATGCTACTATTATCACATCAAGCGGTTACAAGTAAAGGAAGCCCAAGTACCTTACCAACCTATAGTTGAACCCTTACTATAATACCCAATTGGACTTGTTCTGTAGTGACAATTTCTCCTTTTAATGCATGGCTCCCAAGTACGTGACTAACCAATTACACGGATCCCAGTACGCGACTTCAATCACCAACTAGAGAAGATTGTTGGCTGCAAAGTTCTTCAATTCATCCACACGATGAAGATCAAGAAGATGCTTGGTTACAAAACCCTATGGTGCAAAGACACAACAACTTCTTCACAAGAGAGATGAACTAGGGCAATAACTTCGTCTCAAGTCATAATTTGCATGAACAAGGATTTCTCAATGCTTGTACAACTTGCGTACACTTTGACAACCCTTAAAATAATCATTTTATATGTCTAGGGTTAGGAGAAAAGAAAGACCAAAGACACATTCACGGATTGGAATCAAAATAGAACTCAGAATCTATTTTTCTTAAATCTCGACGGATAGAAGTATCGAGAATCTGTCGAGCAGCTGTCGAGCCACGGGGCTGGAATAGCTCTTTAAACCTCGACACATGCTAGTTGTTGAGCTAGCTGTCGAGCTTTAGTGAACTTGCACTTTTTAGCTTGTTTCTTGGACAGACTTGATGACTTCAACACTTGATCTTGAAACACAGTTTCTTGAAGTATAAAACTCAGCCTAATTCTACCCAATTACAAGTAAAGTGCGTTTTGTCAAAGGATTAGCCAATTACATAAATGAATGACATATGTTCTAAACAAGTGAAACACATATGTCCTAACAATCTCCCCTTTGGCAATCCGTGACAAAACCATAACCAACAAATGAACATATGAGAGAAGTCATAAATCACTCAACTCATATTCACTTGTTGAGTACAATAAAATCTATCATAACACAAACTCCTTGAAAAACTTTGCAAGAAGAGAGTTCATGACAAATAGACTTTGACAACCTATATTTCTGAAACACTTTAAACAAAACTCATTAAGGCATCTTAGTGTGAAACAGAAATAATAGATTGCATACAAATAAAGAATCACGTGTATAAAGAGAGAAAAGAAACAACACATGTAGAGATAGGTGAAAGAAACATACATCATCACATATATAACAAATATAAGCACAATGTATGTAAAAATGGTCACAAGACCTAGGTACAAGACCTAGGTACAAGAAGAAAATGTATCTAAAGTGGAGAAAAGAAAAAGATAAACTATCAAAAATGTGAGAGATGTCATAAATCACTCAACTCATATTCACTTGTTGAATACAATAAAATCTATCCTAACACAAACTCTTGAAAAACTTTGTAAGAAGAGAGTTCATGACAAGTAGACTTTGACAACTTGTATTTCTGAAACACTTTAAACAAAACTCATCAAGGCATCTTAGTGTGAAACAGAAATAATAGATTGCATACAAATAAAGAATCATGTGTATAAAGAGAGAAAATAAACAATACATGTAGAGATGGGTGAAAGAAACATACATCATCACATATATAACAAATATAAGCACAATGTATGTAAAAATGGTCACAAGACCTAGGTACAAGAAGAAAATGTATCTAAAGTGGAGAAAAGAAAAAGATACAACTATAAAAAATGTCCCTATACAAAAGCTCTCCCCCTAAATATGACTACTCTCATAAGCCAAAACTACTCCCCCTTTTTGTCACGAGTGACAAAGGGTAGAGTGTCAAGTAGACATCTCATCGGTAAAGCTAGCATCTCCATCATTATCATTCGAAGTATCATCGCCATCACCATCATCATCCTCAGACACAAAAGCCACAGGAGTGGTGGAGGAGAAACCTCAAGAGCAAAACCACCCATGGTCGCCTGTTGCCAAGCAATGCGACCAACACGAACATTCACTTGATACAACTCTGTAGAGAGCATATCTAGGCGAGCATCCATGCGCTGAGGCTGCGCCATAATGTCTCCTAATGACACATCGCTCGTAGAAGAGGAGGGAGCGGATGAGACATGAGTAGATCTAGATGGAGCGGAACGGGAGGAAGGAGCTGTTGAACCTGTCTGTCGCGACCTAAACTGCGCCTCACTACATTTTACGGTAGCGGCGTCTATGGCAACCATGACATGAAAAGGGTCGGAGACAGGAAAAGGAATGGAAAAGTGGCGTAAAATCCTCGTGATAGCAGAAGGAAAGATGAGCTTATCACGAGTAGCCGTATCCTTATACAAGTCTATGATAGAAAAGATGAAATGTGAAGGAAAATTAATGGTGAGATCCTCAAGAAGAGACAACAGAAAATGAGCACTAGGCTCTGTGATAGAGTTGTAGTGAGAGAGAGGATACAACACAAAGGTCATCACCATGTTTAAGAAACGAGGACCTTTAGCAAAAGGTCCACATGAAGTAAACTGGTGCTCACCCCAATCAGAAGGGCGCTCACAGAAGGCAGTGATCATCTCATCTTTGGACACAATCTGCAGACGCTCACAACTAGGGTAATCAGGATGTGCAACCCTCGATATATGAAGCACATTGGATACCAACTCTAGTGTGACAACAATGCGCACCTCGAACGCGAGTGTGAAAGAGAGGTACTGAAGAATCAAATTCATGCATGTTGGAGTAAAACTCCTGGATAAGCATGGAAGGACATGTGATCGGGACGTCACACAGTGACTCCCATTCCCGTTTGTGAAAGACATCGGGAAGGTTAGTGTTGGCGAAGTCTGCCAGAACAATTTGGCGTTCCAAATGAACACCTCGTTTAGAAAAGTTCTCCGAGAAGTCCTGATGGGTTTTCTCATCACAGAACCGAATAGAAAGAGGAGTAGGATTGGAAGATGAAGAGGCCCTAGAACAAAGAGGGTTCTGGGTCGGAATAGACTTACGTTTTGGTGCCACAAACACTACTAACACAAATGGAAAGAGGGGGGGGGGGAGAAAGAAACACTCAGAAAAGTCCCAAAACAATTCAAATATAACAAGTATATTGAAAAGAGAGAACGTATGCATGGGGAATGCATGAACATGTGACATGCAAAATAAAAACATCATGGACTCAGCCCAATCCAATCCTACCAGCACACAAACAGTTTGCACACATCTAAATGCATGAGAATACAGTTAGAATGCTAATGTGATGCAATGCATGGAGTTTTTAAGATCAAATCTACAAAACCCATCCCAAAAATTGCAATAATAACTCATCAATTTTCAAAAACCCCAAAACCTAGGTTTCAAAACATGAAATGCATGTAAATGAAAAAGATTAGATGCTTACCAAGTGAAGAAAAACTTGAATAAGCGTGAAGAAACCTTGGGTAGAGGTTTGGAGTGAGAGAAAGATGTTTGGGAGGTGAAGAGACAGAGCTATCAAGAGAGAGATCGAGAGAAAAGAAGAATCGAATCGCACAGAACCTATATATAGATCCTCAGTAAATCTCAACAGATACAGGTGTCGAGAGGTGTAGAGACATCTGTCAAGGAAGGTGTCAAGGAACACAACGTCGATAGATAGGGCTATCGAGGAGGTGTCTAGGAACAAGGCAAAGACACGAGAACAGATGCTCGATCGATCCACTAGGTGTCGAGAAGCTGTCGAGAGGTCAGGAGGTTTCTCGATCGATCCACCAGGTGTCGAGAAGCTGTCGAGATTGCGATAAGAAAAAGATAAGAAGCTCGATAGACAGCTAGGTATTGAGGAGGTGTCGAGGAGGTGTTGAGCCAGCTTTTAAAAACAGTTTTTCAAGAACAGAAAAACACAGACATGAATGCAATCATGCATGCAACTCAACCAATGATCCAATCAACATATTAGACTCTTAAAATCATCTCTCATCAAAAATTTTAAGCACATGGATCCCAAAACACACACAGACACACACTAAACAAGTCTAACCAATTTTATATTTCAAAAACAAGTTAAGACAGTTTAGTGAGTATACATCAACACATGTAAACCTTGTGATGGCCAAATCACATTGTACCTACACATGTATCAAAAGTAGTAAAGAATATTGCGTGTTGTGTGTGAAAACATCGCAAGAATGCATAAGTGTCTCAAAGTTATGACGATTTGAGATATGAGAAAATCACTTTAACTCACACACAATCATAACTGTTTGATGGGAACTATCACCTTCGAGGTACATCCTATAACTCCCACATCTCCTAGAAAACACGTTTGTAATCATATTTAAAGCATTTTTGTTCTTTTTGCTTTTATTTTCTTTGCATATTTTCTTTTTATTAAGCAAACCATGCATGGGTATACAAGGGAGAGAAAAGAAATACCCAAATATGTTAAGCTTTTGACATTGCACTTTTGCTATGTCGAAGCATACAGATGTCATTGACATTGCACTTTTGCTATGCCGAAGCATACAGATGTCATATCATGATTGGCGGATAACAGTGGTGAGATGGTTATTTATGCCTTTCTCTTAGAATTTTTTAGTCCTACCCGTCAAAAAGAGTGATACAAGTGTTAAGTACAAGAGATCACTTAACCTTACTCATCACAAACAAAGAGCCACAAAGCTCACTTACTTAGTTGTGCATAGAGATACTCATCTAAGTTACAAGAGATACAAAGTTTAGAAAACTCTATTTCAAAGGCCATTTTAAGGTTCACAAGAACCGATGTACACATATACATACTGTTTTTGTATTTTTCAATTTTTTCAATTTTTTTTTTATATTTTTATCTGAAAAAAAAAATAAAACAAAAACTGAAAGTAAGCAAACAAAAACATGTTAATCAAAGCAAACAATGCATAAAACTAGACTGACTCAAAACAATAAGGCAACACACTTAAGTAATGCAGAAACAAAACAAGAAGGGGGAGAGAGAGAAAAAGTGATTAAATCACTTGGAACCATTTTCTTTCCACACATTGGAAGAACCTTTCCTTTTTGCAAACCCTTGAACCGGTGATGAGGGAGAAGGATTGAAACCGTTCAAGTTTGAAAGGAACATAAGGGCTTTGAGAAGGTCTCCAAGAGGAGCAAGAGAGGTTTGAAGCTGATTCTGGTTCCCAGATGCTATCATGCCATTGCTCTGTTGAGTGGCTAACCACTTATAGCAATTTGGTCGAGTATGACCAGCAATACCACAATGATGACAGAGATACTGCTTCTTCTGTTTAGGCTTTTGAGAGTTAACCTTCTTAGTCCTGGGGTTTTTATTTTCCTTCTTCTCAAGCTTAGGGGGTGCTCCTAAGATGGACTTACCCTTGTCTAGGTTCTCACTTGCTAATTCAGTTTTATCAGCATTGTTCTCAATTTTAATATTATTAGCAGGAGGAACAAAAACAGTAGTACTAGTAGAAGCAATATTAGAGGAAGAGAATTCATACCCCAATCCTATTTGATCAGAAGCAGATTTCTGAATGCTGAGCATCTCATCTAGCTTCGCACTTGATGTCCTCTCCAATTGAGCTCTAACTTGAAACAGCTCCGTTCAAGCTTCTTGGTCTTCTTAGCCAAGAAATTGTTCTCGAATCTCAGTGCTCCAATAGTCTGATTAGCTTTATCAAACTTAGTGGAAAGCTCTTCACGGTCAAGTTCCACATCACTGAGTTTCTTGGTGGCTAACCTATAGAGTTTCTCATGCTTCTTAGAAAGCTTGTACAGTTTCTTATAGGCTGTATGGATATCATCTTAATCATCCATCTTTTCAAACTTGGATTCCACCAGTTCCTCTTCTTCATCCACATCTTCAAAAATGCTTTCAGCAGGATTGATAGTGGCAGTGAAGGCATTCAAAATTTCGTCATCCTTATTGTCGGAATCATCCTTAGGCTTAGTGTCGCTCAAAGTAGCAACAAGTGTCTTGCTCTTCCCAATGCTCTTGAGATATGTGGGACACTCCTGTTTCATGTGAGCGAAGCCTCGACACCCGAAGCACTTAGGTCCTGCGGGAATAGTGTACTGACCGCCATCTCTAGCATCCTTCTTCCCTTTATCTTGGCTCTTGAACTGAGAAGAACTGGATTGCCTACGGTCCTTGTAGAAGCCTTTTCCATTGGCATTTTTTATGAATTTCTTAAATTGCCTGGTGATGTAGGACTTCATCTTAGAATCTTCATCGTCTGAGGACTCATCTGTCTCACTGCTCTTGGCCTTCAGTGCCATGCTCTTGCCTTTACCCGACTTGCCAATTCTTGTCAACCCTAGCTCGTAGGTTTGTAGATTACCAACCAGCTCAGTTAGAGGAATCTTGTCAATATCTTTTGATTCTTTTATTACCGTGATCTTGGCATAGAATCTCTCGGGCAGAGATCTGAATACTTTTCTCACAATCTTGGGTTCAGGAATGGTTTCCCCAAGATTGAAGGCTGAGTTCACTATGTCCTTGAGCTTGGCATAGATCTCACCGAACGACTCATCCTCCTCCTTCTTAATTTCTTCGAAGCTTGTAGTGAGCCTCTGTAGTTTCGAATCTTTTACAGCCTTTGTTCCCTCATTGGTTGTTTGGATGATGGTCTATGCTTCCTTAGCAGTTTCAGTGGAGGACATCTTCTTGAACTCCTCATTAGTGACCGCACTGAATAAGGTATTCAATGCTCTGCTGTTGAAGTTTTTCGCCTTGATCTTGGCTTCATCCCAATCGGTCGGCGCTTCTTTAGGCTTGGTCCAGCCTATCTCCACAGCTTGCCATACCTTCTCATCTAGTGACTGCAAGAAAGCTCTCATGCGTACTTTCCAGTATGCATAGTTAGTACCATCAAACAATGGAGGTATAATAAGAGACTGACTTTTATCCATGACAAACAGGGGTCAATGGATCACACACAAAGATTAACCCTAATCAGAGTGTGCCTGCTCTGATACCACTTGATAGGCCAAAAATGTATTGACCTCTTGTGATGAATTAAGTTGATTAATTAGCCAAGTTATTAATTAATCAAATTAACATGCAAAGCGTGGTAACACAAACAAATCACCAATAATCTAAAGTATGCAGTGGAAAATAAATGACATGGTGATTTGTTTACGAATGAGGAAAACCTACACGGCAAAAACTCCACCAGGTGAATTTAAGGTTACCACTCCCTAAATACCACTCCCTAAATTCCACTATTATCACAACAAGCGGTTACAAGTAAAGGAATCCTAAGTACCTTACCAACATACAGTTGAAACCTTACCCCAATACCCAATTGGACTTGTTCTGTAGTGACAATTTCTCCTTTTAATGCACAGCTCCCAAGTACGTGACTAACCAATTGCGCGGATCCTAGTACGTGACTTCAATAACTAACTAGAGAAGATTGTTGGCTGCAAAGTTCTTCAATTCATCCACACGATGAAAATCAAGAAGATGCTTGGTTACAAAACCCTACGGTGCAAAGACACAACAACTTCTTCACAAGAGAGATGAACTAGGGCAAGAACTTCGTCTCAAGTCACAATTTGCATGAACAAGGATTTCTCAATGCTTGTGCAACTTGCGTACACTTTGACAGCTCTTAAAATAATCCTTTTATATGTCTAGGGTTAGGAGAAAAGAAAGACCAAAGACACATCCACGGATTGGAATCAAAACAGAACTCATAATCTGTTTTTCTTAAATCTCGACAGATAGAAGTATCGAGAATCTGTCGAATAGCTATCGAGTCGCGGGGCTGGAACAACTATTTAAACCTCGACATATGCTAGCTATCGAGATAGCTGTCGAGCTTTAATAAACTTGCACCTTTCAGCTTGTTTCTTGGACAGACTTGATGACTTCAACACTTGATCTTGAAACACAGTTTCTTGAAGTATAAAACTCATCCTAATTCTACCCAATTACAAGTAAAATGCGTTTTGTCAAACGATTAGCCAATTACATAAATGAATGACATATGTCTAAACAAGTGAAACACATATGTCCTAACATAGGACCTTATACTCCTAGTCAGTTAAGTTAGGTCGACCGTTTGGGATGGAGATGTGATATAAAGAGCACCAATACACAACTAATTGTTTGAGGCTTAAACCCAAGTCCTGAGACTTGTTGGCCCGGTTTCTTACCAACTAGGTTACTCAAATGTTGGTAATTCAAGTCCCCTTCACTCATTGTAACTATCGAATTTTAATAACAAAAAAAAAAAAAAAAAACTTAATCTGTCAATATACATTATAATAAAATTTTTATCCTTAACTTTACGGTTGCGTCAAATGGATGCCTTCTCCATATGCTATGCAGATGGTCTATTATATGCTCCTTTATTTTGTACAAATAAAATTGTTGTACGTTAATGATTTTACTATGTACCTCACAAACACTGGCAGAGCTAGGGAGGGACCGGGAGGGCATGGCCCCCCTTGAGTTTTTAAAATTTCCATTAAGGGTGCTAATAAAATGATATATTATCAGTAAATATGCTATAGATATTCTACTGTGCCCCCCCCCTCCCCTCTAAGATTTTGAGTGAGAGAAAAAAAAAATACTACTAGTCTACTAGCTTTGCTAATCCTCTCTTAAAACATATTTTGGATTCCCTAAAATTATAGAATTGGTTTTGAAAAGCACAAAAAAATACTAATAAAAAGAGCAAAACAAAACATCTAGCCCATTCATGAGCCCATAAACCTCCAAATGCAAATAATAATCCATCTTTACCAACTTCCAGAATTCCCAAATAAACAATATCCCGAAAAAAAAAAAAAAACAAAAACAGAAACAAAAAAACCTGGCCTTAATTTTTTATCTCTGTAGTTTACTAGGGAAAAAAAAAAAAAAAAACCCAAATCTCATTTAAAATAGTCTAATGCCACCGTAGTCTTCAAATCTTGGAGTCCTAAACAGTTGGCTGATCCCTTACGCCTGTTGCCTAGTATCTCTCTACCTTTTATGTTTGAGAATGTTAAGAGGGTGTTTGGTTTGTGTTTTCAAACAACAATTTTTAGTTTTTAAACAACATTTTACGTATTTTTACACATTTTTTCACCCAACGTATTTTCACAAATATTTTCAAACAACAATTTTCAGTTTTTAAACACATATATCAAACGGGCACTAAGTACCATATATCAAACGTAGTTTTTATTTTCAGTCTTTTGTTCCGTGGGTATATGAGAAACCCAAACTAAAAGACTAAAAACTCTGTAGTGGTTTGAAGTTTGAACTTTTGATAAACGTGTACCATATTGCTTTACAGGTTGCATTTTAATATTTTGAAATTTTAGGGTCTATTTGTTATACCATTTCAAATTCACATTTTTACATTTTAAACAACATTACACATATTTCCACACACTTTTTTACCCACACATATTTTAAAAAACTACAAAAATCCCATCTCAAACTACTCTACCAAACACTCCCTTCAATTTTCTATTATTTTATGTATAGTGACGAGACTTGAGACTAGACTCACTTTAGTTCGTTTCTGTATTTTATTTTGTTTGTTTGTTTGTTTTTTTATTTTTATTTTTTGTAATGATGTGTTGCGATTTGTTATTTGATATTTATGATTTTATAGTGAGTTATTATTCTATTATCATAATATTTAACTCAATAGAATTTTGTTATAGTAAGTTTGGCTCCCCCGAATAAAATTTCTAACTCTACCAATGCTCACAAATCACAATAAGCATGTTAAAACTATTTGATAGCTTATCCTTTGTGAAATTCTAAGATCAAATATTTTAAAATATTACTTCAACTAAAATTTTATTATCTAAATTATTGAGAAATTTTTTAAAAGTTCCACTATATATTTTAATTTTTACTTATTTATTTATTAAAACTCAGTTTTGTATGATACACTTTTTGTCGCATAAATGAAAATATTTCTTATTTTATTTTTATTGTTTATTTTATTATTTAATTTTAATGATATTAATGAAATTTCTTATATATGTAATAATTTTATTTAATCTAGTTAGATACACTAATAAAATTCAAAGATGATGAAATTTATTTTATTTTTTAAATTAATTGTGGGGACGAGGATCCCACGCATAATTTAAATGGGCGATTAATGTAATTTATGAGGACGCACCTCGGACCTTGAGGACAAGCACCAGTTATGTGAGGCGCATAAAGTTAAAACATCAAAGAGGAAAGAAAGCAGACTTGGCACGGAATACAAGAAGGATGGAGAGAGAAGAGTGTAGAAGTCATCACCTCTGCATTAAATACAAGACAACCACTCCTTTGGCCGCATTAATGAGGAGGTGACCATGAATAGTGGTGGCACAACTTAGAATGCAGGGTAAAGCTTGCTAGTCTGTTTTGGATGGGACAAGGGCTCTAGGAGTGCAATCTCAGCCCTCCAAGTGTAAGATTTAGATGAGTTGTAGCTAGATATAAAAGCAAGAGGAAGATCTAGATGCAAGGAGAGAGAGAGAGAGAGAGAGAGAGAGAGAGAGAGAGAGAGAGAGAGAGAGAGAGAGAGAGACAGAGAGAGAGAGAGAGAGAGAGAGAGAGAGAGAGTCTATCAATCTGTAACCCGAACCTCGGACTAGAACCTCGGACCAACACTTATATTTTATAACCAGTTCTTAAACTGTGAAGTAATAGAAGAAGCATTCTTTCTCATTCAGTTCTATGGTGTAGACTTTCTTTGTTCGCGCATTAGATATCATAATTGGATTTGACTTCTTATTTCTAAACAAATTTATTGTGATAGAAAAACAGTAAAGTCTTCATTTAAGTCAAAAAGTTGATTAACTGCTTTTTCGCCGTTACAATTGGCGCCGTCTGTGGGGACTTCTTGGAATATCCTTGTGCAACTTCACAATTATGTCTGATCATTGGCGGAGCGGATCGCTAGAGTTTGTTGGCTCCCAACGCAGGGACCGATTTGTCAATTTGGAACGAAGAAGAGATTGCCATGAGGCTCATACACATAGTTAGGGAGCATCTTTTTCTTCAAGACGAAGATAGCCGTCAATCACTAGATGATGAAGTGTATGATCTGGAGAGAAAGTTAGAGCGGCTACGTAGACGTCTTCAATGTAGGATGTGTGGGAAAGATGGTAGGACTCCTTTAGGCTAGTACTCGAGTTTTGGTAGTGATGAAAGTTATAGGCCTAGGAGTAGGACTCCACCCAGTGAGTCATTTATGTCACCTTCTCGGCATACCTCAGGAAGAAAACTCTATCGTAAGAAACCAGTTACTCCACTAAGGAGGGGTCAAGGTCATGACGCCGTGGGTAAAGCCCTCCTTCAAATATCTTGTTCTCCTTTTTCTCGTCGTATTGAGCAAGCCAAGCTCCCTCGTTGCTTCAACTAGCCTACTTTCACCATCTACAATGGTAGGATTGACCTTGTTGAACATGTGAACCACTTTAACCAAAGGATGGCTATTCACTTCAAGAATAAGACTTTGATGTGTAAGGTCTTCCCCTCAAGCCTCAGACCGGTGGCAATGAGGTGGTTTGATAGTCTGGTGAAAATTATCGATACATTCTTTTGAGGAGCTGACCAGGGCTTTTGGGGCAAGATTCTTGACTTGTAGTTGAGTTCCTAGACCTTTGGATTCATTGCTCTCAATCTCAATGAGAGAGGGAGAAACATTGAAGACTTACTCCAATTGTTATTGGAAGCTTTATAATAAAATTGATGGGGATTTCGAGGATGTGGCTGTGCAGACGTTTAGGGTCCGTTTGGTTGGGAGGATGGAAAAGCAAGATGATAGAAAATAGAGGGAGGATGGAAAAGTGGGAGGATAGAAAAGTTTTTAATTTTCCTCAGTTGTGTTTGGTTGAGAGGGTGGAAAAGTAGAGGGATGAAAAACTTTTTGGTTTGGTTGAAAATAAGCTTTGTATAAATTTACCATCATGTCCTTAAATAAAAGAGAAAGTAATACATTATACATAATAATAAAAGAGAAAATTGTGTATAGATGAAAGTGGACATTTCAAAAAAATAGCATAAGAAATCATCCAAAGTATTTTCTTAAAAAATAATAAAAATAAAAATTAAGAGAAAGAAAGAAAAGAAGAACCCACCACCTGACCAAACAAAAGAAAAAAAAAAAAAAGCAAAAAACCAATGTTACAGTGGTAAAGTCAAAAGAGAGAGAAAAAAAAAAAAAAAAAACCAACGCTATAGCGGAAAAGTAAAAAAAAAAAAAGCAAAAAAAAAAAAAAAACCAACGTTACAGTGGAAAAGTTAAAATATTTTTCACACATTAAAAAAAAAAAAAAAAACCAAGAAAAGTGGGAGCAGTTTTGTCAAAAAAAATTTCTCACTTTTCACTACAATTTTCTTTTCTAATTTGGAGAGATTGTATTTTAAAGAGGGAGGAGAGAAAACTTGTGGGTCCTACCACTTTTCTCTCCTCTCCCCCTCTCAACCAAACAGTAAAAAATGCCATTTTCCACCCTGTTTTCCTCTCCCTATTTTCCATCCTCCCTGTTTTCACCCCAACCAAACACACCCTTAAGGTAGGTCTTCCCACGAATTCTGATTTGTGAAAATCACTTTCCATGAAACCCCCTCGGAATATGCACCAATTGATGGACTGGATCGAAGAGCATAAAAGGGTTGAGGACAATCAAAATTCCGCTCGAGGTAAAAATAAGGTTCCTACCAATGACCGGAGGGATAACTCAGGAGGCCAGTTTTCGTCTTCTCAGCCGAGGAGGGAATATTATAATCAAGCGCCCCATGACCTTACTGCTCCTCAAATGGTGAACTCAGTGTTTAAGGAACTGATATATCAAGTTCTGGATAAAATTAAGCATGAGCCTTATTTTAGATGGCCGACCAAGATGGGGGAGACCCCACTAAAAGAAATCAAAGCTTGTATTGTTAGTATCACCAGGATCGGGGTCATACGACCGAGGATTGTAGGACCTTGTAGGCCTTTTTGGATCAATTGGTGAAAGCGGGCAAAATTGACACAATTTCTGCAATAGTCAAGTAATTGAGCAGACCGACCTAGGAATGGATCACACAACGGTGGCACCCCTTGGTCATCTTTGGAGACAATAAATGTTATTTTCACAACCATAAGAGAGGAGCCTCACCCAGCTAAAGGGGTAATGCTGATGTAGACACAGGTGGAAAGCCCCAAAGGAGAAGCCTTAAGTAAAAAATGCAAAGTCTCGGATCAACCAATCATAGGATTTTCTAAGGATGACAATATGGGAACCATTCAGCCACATGACGATGCTTTGGTGGTGATCGTGTAGATATCTGGATATGATGTTAGGAGGGTGATGATTAACCAAGGCAGTGGGGCTGATATAATGTACCTAGACTTGTTTAAAGGTTTGGGGCTCAAACCTGAGGATTTGGACCGGTACGACTCTCCGTTGATTGGGTTCAATGGGAGTTCTACTATCCCAAGAGGGAGGATCCGATTGCCCGTTGATTGGGTAATTTTTTTTTCGTCAAATCATTCATTTTCTTCTCTTTATCTTTTTTGAGTTTTTGTAAGATTTTTAAAAAATGAATTGTCTATCCATGCAACATTTTTTAATAAAAATATAATTTGTTACTTTAAAAAAAAAAAAAAATCTAAGAGGGGTATCAAATTAAATTTATACAAATTATATTTTTTATCCTCTCATTTTTCTTCTTAACCAAACAAAAAAATTTTCCATCGATCCTTGCACTTTTCTACTCCCCCAACCAAACAACATGATGGAAAATTAAAATATTTTATATCATTTTACTTTTTCATCCCCCAACCAAACAGTCTGTTATTGTTTTCTTTGAAAATGAAAAAAAAAATGTTGACATTTGAATTGAAGGTTTCTTCTTAAAAAAAAAAAAAAAAAAAAACTTAAAGTTGTTGGTGGTATATTTTCAATTTCACTATAATTATTTACAATCTAACGTTGAGTGCAAGGGAACCTGTTTATTACGAGCAATTTATGTTGTATAAAAGCATTTTCAAAATTACTGAAAAGTAGGTCCAATGAATTCATGATTTTGTAGTGCAAGTTTTTCATTCTTTTTGATATCTGCTAAAGCATGGAAGAAACAAATGAAATCTTGGAATCTTGCTAAATTTGAAGTTTGAGGAGTGATTATTAGACATTGAGTTCTTTTCTTACCAATTCCCAGGAATTAAATAGCTTAGACTTGGTTAATGAGGGGAAAAAATTGCTTACCACATCAAGTGAAAACTCGAAACATTAGCTTTGATCATGGATAAGAAAACTATATCAGAAGATGATAAGAAAACTTTATATATGAGACACAGAATCTTAACATATGAGACTAAAAACGTAATTACATCAAGAATCATTAACGTGGACAAAAAATGGAAGTAATTCTATTCCTAGACTAATAATTTCTTCCAACAGTAGCCGTAGTGCACTTGACAATCAATTAATTCAAGCTACTGGCCCTGGTTAGACCTTCCAACGTTTGCTGCATTTGCAACAAGTGACATAAGTTGTCATGGGTTCATCGGCACTCCGGGTCTGCATCTGGTAATAGGTACACTTGCGCTCGTGACACCGGCTGCACTGGAACATGTCAGTGGTGGCCTTTTCTTCCTCATCAGCATCATGCAAACGTCTTTTCAAGCTTTTCAACTGTATCTGAATGTTCTCACTCTGCCTCTTGTGACTGGCCATCTCCTCTGCACTCATGGTTACAAGAGTCTCAGGCTTGATCTCTCCAAGAAGCACCTTTCTCCTCAAATCTGGGTTCTCGGGTCTTTGAGATTGAGCAAGATAGATTGATAATTAGCCTTCTTGATGGGATTAGACCACCCAATCCTTTCAAACATAGCAGACTACTGAAACAGCCACTTGAACCGGGTCTATTGCTGGTGACATGCTCTCATCAGTTTCAGAAGAAACTCTAGAAAAGGCCTCTTGCAACTGTTTCCTAACCCTCTCACGGTAACAAGAGTTTCTGGTGATGGGTTTGGAATCTTGGTGATGATGATCATCAATATTGTTCTTCAGAGGCACCTTGATCGTTTCTGTTTTTGCCTTAGGATTAGGAATACGGAACTTGACCATCAGCCTCTTTCCATTTGGAACCATAGAATCTTTTTCAAAGCCACCTCCTTTACTGTCGCTGATGATGGGTACCTTGGAATCTTGATGATCAAGAAAAGCCATACCCACATCTGTTTCAGGATTGGGAAGCCGAAACTTGAGAACCTCAGTCTTTGTCATTGCCACAACGTGCAGTGAGTTTGTTGATGATCACTGCTACCTTCTTCCTCTCACAAATACTCAATCAAATAAGCCTTGCTCTCTCCAAATTGAAGTACACAACGTTGTAGCAACTGTATAATTTCAGAATATATGTATTTAAAACTGCTTGTGTTGTTGTTTCCCTGACCCTCAAGGAGTTAGAGTTCTGAGTTAGAATCGGAATCAGATTTTGGAGAAAGGCGGTGATTAAATTTGGGTTCTAGCGGTTGGGCTGTAAGCTGTTTGGTTTTGAGTATTAGCAAGTCATAGGTAATTACTCTCTTAAATACGTATTTTCAGTTTTTAAACAACATTATACATATTTCTAAAAAAAATTGAAAACTATTATTTAAATATACGTACCAAACGGGCTCTAAGTGTTTGGGGTTTGGTTTGGTCAATTTATATTTTATTTTATTTTTATTTCTTTATTTTTTGTTTTACCATTGAAAATAGAGAAGATTTTGGATCTGCATTATTATTAAACCCAGACAGGAATAAGTGTTGGGTCACTAGTTTAACTAGTGGGGATCGATCGAATAGCATGGTTAAATGAAACTAAAATAAATATCAAAATAAGTTTGATAAATCATAAAAGAAAATATAAAAAAAATGACACGCCTTAATTACTAACTAAAATTAAGTCTAAAATACAAGTCACCTAATATAATAGAAACTCAAAGTTTCACAAGTAACTACAGTAGAAAGTATAAAATAAAAGAATATTGTAGTGAAGGCTTTGCTAAATAAATCTTATTATATTATATTTCTTAAAATTCTCCGAAGAAAAGTATCTCAAACTCCAAAGTTAGGCTCAATGCATATTGTATATCTCATACGTTACTCTAATCTCATGAATTACAATCTGATTAGAAGGTTGAAGCTATATCTTTGTTGAAAAGTCAAGCATCAATCTCATAAGAAATCTCTTGTTTTCATTAAGCACGAAATTTAGACAACAAGACTACAATGAACCCAAAAAGGTAATTTTATTCAAAACTACAAACCGTATGGGGCACAACTACCCTTCTAATTGCATGAGTTGCAAAAAAACGGATTTTAGTTTAATAGGTCAATTTCATAAGTTATTCGATTAAACAACTGGACTAGCTTAGGTATCGCTTCACCAAGTTACAAGTCCAACCAGTTGGGTTGGGTTGGGTTTTAATAACTATGCCTGCAAATGAAATTACAATTATACTTAAATGTGATAGTCAAATAAAAATTAAAAAAAAATTAAAGCGAAAAGTAAAAATGGGAAAAAAATTAAAAAGGTAAAAAGTCAAATATGTCCAAAAAAAAAAGTATTGGGGCTAAGTTTGAAAATGAAAATGGAATTTTCTTTCTTTTGTTTGCTTGTTTAATTTTTTATTTATTTAAAATTTTGGAACCCTAGTCGCAAGGGAAATAAGTGGTTAATGAAGTAAACCTTGAACTTTGAATTGAGTAAACTTGGGTCAAACATCGCATGATCACCCCACCCCTTGATTGAAATTACTAAGAGTGTATTTAGTTGGAGTGATTCTGGGAGAGATAAAGGAGAAAATAGGAGGAAAACACTTTCTTAGTTTCTTGGTTGAGGGGGAAAAGTGGGTGGAGATTTTGGTGGGCCTAGGTATTTTCTCCCCAGACCCACCAAAAATCAATCCCCCTAGTTTGGAGAAAATTATGGAGATAAACTATTAAAAATTTGTTTTTATTTTATGTAATAGGAGTATGAGAGTAAATTTATACAAACTACATTATCTTTTTTCTTACTTTTCTACTCAACCAAACAAAATAGTTTTATATCCCTCCACTTTTTCACCCCTCCTCATTTTCTATCCTCCACTTGATAATTTTGAACTTATTCTAGTATCTAATAAGAAAAGACAAATTAATGAGCTTAGAAAGGCATTAAATGCATAAGTAACATTGAACCATAATAATCACTCATGCATTCTTGCATAATTGTCAAAAACTCAAAATACCAACACTATGTCAAGGACTTTATACAAGAAATGAATGCTATATGAATGATTAGAGGGTTTTTTTCTTCCTCAATTTCTCTAATACATAAAGATAGTGTAAATAAAGTATAAAAAAAGTAGTTTTATATTATTAATTTGCCAGTAGGGTGCTTAGTTCCATGTCTACTTGTTGATAATAGTGTTATTAAATGAGGACGCATTAATCAATTCAAAGTTTTAAATAGAGTAAAAGTGTTATAAAAAAAAATAGTGTGAGGTCATGACAAGTGTTTAAAAGGATCAATACCATGCTGAGTTGGTGACTCATAATATTGGAGGCAAGAAATGAAATAAATGGGGATTGAGAGGGTTTTTTTTAAATAAAAAATTTTAAATCTAAATCCCACTAATCATACACCATACATAATGTGGGCTTTAAGGATTCGCTAACTCATTGATTGTTCGGTATAAAAGACCATGTGCTAAAGTTTTGCCTTAATATTGGCCCATTTTGTATAAATAAAAGCTTTTAGGCATGGGACGTGAGTCCAACCCACATAAAGGGGAAAGAACATGGGTCATGAGTCCAATCCATGAAGAGAAAGAGAAAATGAATCATGAGCCCGATTTTTTTTTATGAAACTTATAGTTATGGGCCGTAAAGCCCATATTATAAAGTTATGAAGAATTATTATGAGCCAAATTCGTCTAATAAAATATATGGGTTGTAAAGCCCAATTCGTAAAAGTAATGAAATTTTATGGATCACAGAGCCCGCTTAAGAATAATTATGTCGATCACGAAGCTCAATCCATGAAGTGATGAATCCAATGGTCATACTAGCCTCTCCCTTTACTGGTTTTTGGAACGATCCAGGTCTGAAAATCATGCTCGTTGCTTGACCAAAATCTGATTGCTCACTTGAGAATGAGTAGTGGTTGGCTACGATTGAGTGCTCAGTTGTCAATAGGCAGGAGAGTTCCTAACTCGACATGATCGGGTTGAGTGACAGGCTGACCTTTAAACTGAGCCTAATCACCCAATCACCCTAATGTTGGTTGGAATGACAAGGTATGGCCCTTCAAATGTAATACCTAAGACTCAAGAGCTGTGCTTATGACTTTGTGCTTATCTTTACTCAACATGTTAGAATTTTTTGTTCATTGGCATTTTAATATACGTCCTGATATTAGTGATATGGCGTGTCATGTTCTTTGAGTAGTTCCTTGTGATGTTCACATTTCAGCAAATCTAGCAAGTGTTCAAATATGGGGTCGCATGACTTGGTACAGGACATTATATCAAATAGTTTTCACTAAACATAAGCTAATGAGCAAGCTTAACCTTGATTACTTTAAATGTGTCAAATTGGATGATAGCTAATACATCACCAATCAAAAAGGGCATTTTCCTGACCAAATTTGTCTTCTATTTTGTTCAGAAAACATTCTGATTCTAAATCTGACATATTGTTGTTGGTCATTGAAGAACCATAGTCAATAGCCACAAAACCACTATAAAGGACATAGATACAAAAAGATTGGAGTCCCAAAGATCTAAATTTCCAAGTTCATATTGAGTTTCATAGTCTAGGCTTTTTTGTCTAATACATTGATGACTTTCATCATAAGCTCACTAAACAGGTGATGTTATTCTTCTCTGTATAATGTGACCCCAATTAGTTGTCATTGAAAATTAACCAATCACCCTAAAAGTTGTACAACTAAATATTTTAATATTGATTAACATTTATCAGTAAATTTTTTTTTAAAAAATTCATGTTAAGCAACAAGAAAAACCAGTTGGACTGGACCTAATTTTTTTCCTCTTTGTTGGTGTTTGATATTACAGGATTTTGATGGGATTGTCAATGGATAGTTGCAAAGAACAAAGGGAGGGCATATACTCAAAGGGTTAAACGAAAACTTGCTTTGCGTTAGGTAGAGCTGCCATATGAGGCATTTTCAGAGGGTTGGAGACTCTACTAAGAGCTCAAATATGGGTGAATTCTTTGTTTATTCATTCACACTTATTTATCTTACTGCATTGTCTATTAGCATTTTGGATAAGCTATATACATTTTTTCTGCATTGATTATGTGTAAGAGGAATATAATGGTTGAAGCCAAGGAGTACAACTTGAGCATTGGTTCTGCAAGCATGCATACTTTTAGAGGCCGTAAAAGATCTTCATTTCATTCAATTATTACTCTCATAACTCATTAGAAACCTTTAATCTATTTCATAAATAAATAGACATGCTATGCACATACAAGCAACAAGCATAACAAAGTAAGTTTATTAGATCTCAATGAGCTCTAACTCAAATGAGACTTCCTCTTCTAATAATGGAATCACAACTTCACAAGTGAGGTTGTTGTTTTAAGAATTAAGATTCATTTGATGTGTGTGCAACTTATTTAATATGATAGGCCAAAACCGTATTGACCCCTTGTGATAAATTGATTGATTAATTAGCCAAGTTTATTAATTAATCAATTTAGCATGCAAATGCGTGGTAGCACAAACAAATCACCAATAAACTAAATGTAGCAAAAAATAAATTTGACACGGTGATTTGTTTACAAATGGGGAAAACCTCCAAGGCAAAAATTCCACTGGGTGATTTTAAGGTCACCACTCTCGAGAATCCACTATTATCAAAACAAGCGGTTACAAGTAAAAGAATTCTAGTACCTTATAGCAACCTACAGTTGAACCCTTACCCCAATACCCAATTGGACTTGTCCTGTAGTGACAATCTCTCCCTTGTATTGCACGGCTCCCAGTACGTGACTAATCAATTGCGCGGATCCTAGTACGCAACTTCAATCATCAACTTGAGGAAGATGTTGGCTGCAAAGTTCTTCTTCTCTTCAACAGATGAAGATCGTGAAGTTGCTTGGTCACAAAACCCTACGGTATACAAATACAGTAGCTTCTTCAAGAACTACGCAAAAACTAGGTTTTCGATCACACTTGTGGAATTATGCTCTTGTACAATTGTGCTCTCAGCTGTATAACCAGATATGACCTTTAAAATAATCCTTATATATGTTTAGGGTTGTGAGAAAAGAAAGCTCAAACATATAATCACGGATTGGATGAAAAACAGTCTAGAAAAACTGAGTTTCATAAACCTTGACAGATACCCTAGCCGTCGAGCTGCTGTCGAGCCACGGGCTAGAACAACTTATTAAATCTCAGATGCTAGCTGTTGAGCTAGCTATTGAGCCTTAATGAACAGTAATTTTCACACTTGAATCTTAGACAGACTTGTATGGCTTCAATACTTGAACTTGAACTCTTGTTCCTTGAAGTATTAAACACGTTCTAGATCTATCCAATTACAAGTAAAGTGCGTTAACAACTTATTAAATCTCAGATGCTAGCTGTCGAGCTAGCTATTGAGCCTTAATGAACAGTAATTTTCACACTTGAATCTTAGACAGACTTGTATGGCTTCAATACTTGAACTTGAACTCTTGTTCCTTGAAGTATTAAACACATCCTAGATCTATCCAATTACAAGTAAAGTGCGTTTTGTCAAAGGATTAGTCAATTACATAAAATGTTGACATATGTTCCTAACAACCAATTACATATGTCCTAACAAAATATAAAATAAAATTATTAGAGTTGATTTATCTTTTCTTTTTATACAAAAAAAGAAATCTTAATCCTATTGATTAAAGAAATTTGGAGTCCACATGGCTATTATGTCTCCTCACTGAATTCGTAAAGTCATTGAATAAACTTTGAAAAGGATTGATTATGTTACGAAAAGAGTTATATAATATCTTTTGTTCAGGTTTAGATATTGACAAAATCCATGTGAGAAACTTATGTCACAAATGGTTGTAATCACTGTATTGAGTTATTTAAAAAAAAGGTGTCAAGAGCAGATTGAAGATTCTGAAGACCAGCAATTTTGGTTGAGCGAAACCAAGACTCGCTCAAGCAAATCATTATAGAAAACAGAAAATTTTGCGTGACACTTGCTCGACTTTCACTCAAGCGCAATTTAAGAAAGTTGTTTTTTAAGTCTTCTAGAAGTTCAATTTCTCTGGAAAAAGACACGGTTGATACTAAGCAAGGATGGAGCTAGGACTTGAAGTTGGAGGATGGGGGGGGGGGGGGGTTGCTGTTGGGTAAGTGCAGTGGCTCTGGTATTTGGCTTTGCTGTTTAACCGCTAAGGGGTTTTTATTTTTTATTTTTTTGGGTTTCTGATGTGTGTGTCTACATGGGTAAGAACAAAATTATATTGTTTAAAATTTTTCAAAGGGCTGGGTTATTTGTGTTAATAAAATTAGTTGATTGAGCTTAATTTTTTTAGACTTTCATATTTTGTTTTAGATTTATATGTTAGGTTCTAAAAGTTTAGAACAGTTGGCAAATCGTGAACACACAAGAACATACAAGCTGCAGAAAGAAGATTTCAGAATTTGCCTGGTTCGACAGATCGAAGAACAGGCTCGATCAATCGAAAGTCGTATCTGCAGAATTTTAATTAAGCCCAAACAGCAGTTCAAGCCCATTAAGGATTAGAGTTTTAGATCTACTTCTCCCACTATATAAAGGAAACCCTAAGCACGTTTTTATAAGGCTTTTGAGAGAAAGAAGAGTGTGCTTATTTTGTATTTAGGGTTTTGTTCCTAAAAAGCTCTCTCATATCTTCTACCGGTGTTATTTCTTGAAGAATCTCAAGATCCGGAGTTGTAGAAGTTGATGCCTTTTCTAGTCATCAAAGGTGCTAATGAGCTAAACCTTCAAGGGTGGTCTTGGATTCACAAATAGGAGAGTTTATGTTGCTAAACCTTTGAGTGGAACCTCAAAGTCATAAACGTGGGTGTTTGTGTTTTGCAAAGGCCAAGGAAAGAAGTAGTTCGTGGACTCGGAGCTATCATGGGGTCGTGGTAGTAAGTTTTCTACTCGAGGTAGCAATAGGATGTTAGTGGTCTAAGTCGCTATTGTACAAACTTCAATTATTTCATAGTGGATTTGTTGTTTTACCTTGAGGATAGCTAGGTCAAATCCTCCCCAGGTTTTTTACTGGTTTGGTTTTCTTGGGTCATCATATTATTGTGTTCTTTATATTTCTGTTGCTTTACATGATATGATTGTTATTATTTTAACCTAGATCTGAATAATAAACCTAAGTATTCACTTGGTTAATTAATTAGGTTAAACAATCTAGTTTTACAGGGGTCTAAAAACGAATACTATAAATTTTTTTATGGCGTTTAAAAGTAGGAAAATGGTAGAGCTACAAACTTTTATACAAATTGATAATGTGGTGAGTAGATTTTTTTTTTGGGTACAAAATAGAAATTCTACTCTAGTCTAATCTAAGTTGTGTATGTATGAAACTTCCTCTTAAAGACTTGAACTCCGGCCCTTACCCTCCACACTCCACAAACACTTGTACTTGTGGAGTGACCATTGCGCCAAGGGTGCGCGGTTATTAGTAAGTAAAAAAGTGATATAGGTAGTAGGACCAAATGTGAACTAATAAGAATTTGTTACCTCAATAGTAAGTAAAAAAAATATTGCAAAAAAGTTTTGGCTATAACATTACTCTTAAAAATTATTAATATTGTTAAGGGTGGGAAAATGTAATTTTATAGAAAAAAAAATTGTTAAAATTAGTACCTATATATAATATATATATATATATATATATATATATATATACACATATATATATATATATATTTTTTTTTAAATCTTGTAAGTAAGAATTTTACCTCCAATATTGAAAGTTGATTTAGAAGCATCTTATAAGAATGCTTTCCAATACTAGTCCAATTGATTTTTATTTTTTTATTGGTTACGGGCACAAGCACTTGTACTTGTGGAGTGACCATTGCACTAAGGGTGTGTGGTTATTAGTGAGTAAAAAAGTGATATAAGTGGTAGGACCAAATGTGAACTAATAAAAATTTATTACCTCAATAGTATGTAAAAAATATTGCAAAAAAGTTTTGGCTATAACATTACTCTTAAAAAATTATTAATATTGTTAAGGGTGGCAAAATGTAATTTTATAGAAAAATTTTTTTGTTAAAATTAGTACCTATATATAATAATAATAATTTAAAAAAAAAATCTTATAAGTAAGAATTTTACCTCCAATATTAAAAGTTGATTTAGAAGCATCTTATAAGAATGGTTTCCAATACAAGTCCAATTGATTTTTATTTTTTTATTTGTTACGGCAGTGTGAACTTTTGTAACTGATAAAATCCTAATAATGAATTAAAAAAAGAACTTTTATAATAGCCAAATTCTTAACACAATTACACAAGGTTAGAAACCCCCTCCCTCCTCCCAAAACTATGCAATACGGTTTTGGTTATATCTAGGGCTAGGCTCTTCCAAAATACAATTGATTTATTTATTTTTATGAACAATATTTATTTAAAATTAGTACCTATATATTTATTTATTTTTATGAAAAATTGATTTTTATTTTTTAACACAATGTGAACTTTCATAACAGTCAAATACTTAATGAATTAAAATAGAACTTCTATAATAGCCTCTTCTTTTTAAAAAAACACTTTTATAATAGCCAAATTCCTAAACACCCCCCCCCCCCCCCCAAAAAAAAATAAGAAAAAAAAAAACGCGAAGCAAATCGTGACTTGTGGGTTGACTTGACCCAACCAGTGTTTATGGGGTCGGGTATGAATTAACTCATTTTTGTTCAAGGGTCCAAAAATTCCTATGTATCCAAAAACTCTTCATTTTTGCCACCTTCTTTCTCTACCATTTTTGCCTTTTCTTCTTCATTCTTCTCTCCTCTTTATAACCTTTTTCACCTGATTTCCTTTCACTTTCTCCAAATCTCTCTTGCTCTTATCTACTTCATCTGACATCAAGAGATGACCATGAAACTTGAAGCTATATATGAAATTCTTTAGTCACTATTTTGAAATAAAAGAGATTGGGTGCATAAGGGCTGTTTGGTAGGATCATTTTTTTTTCTTTTTCAAAATAGTATGAAAATAATTTTCAAAAAATTAAAATTGAAACTAGTTTTCAAATGATAGTTTTTACACTATACATGTTTAACTCCCACTTTTAGGAAAAATTTTCACTATACAAGAAAAAAATCTTTTTTGGGAAAATGATACGGAAATAGAGCTTATGTAACTTCTTCTTTATTTATTTATTTATAATAATAAGCTTCAAATTTGAAGCATGATAATTTTTTTGTAATAAAGATAAATTCCTTAATTTAAGAGATAGAAAAGTTTGGATAAATCCATGGAGTCCATTGTTTTCAATTTATTTACAACTATACCATTAGAAACATTCTTTGTATCTTGGAAGCATCTTTTAGCTATTCTTGAAATCCTGTTTGGAATAGGAAAAATAGGAAACA
This sequence comes from Castanea sativa, assembly GCF_040712315.1. NCBI lineage: Eukaryota > Viridiplantae > Streptophyta > Magnoliopsida > Fagales > Fagaceae > Castanea > Castanea sativa. The sequence goes on along the minus strand of NC_134016.1, from coordinate 32,232,108 downwards.
ATTTTTCGAAAAAATTTGCCAAGCAAAAGATTTAAGTGTGGGACCCACCATTAATTTATGGCACCCAAAACCAAAAAATTGTATTTAAATCCTTCTACCAAAAAATCCCTAAACAATTGTTTATTCTAAATCCTTATTCCACTGTAAAATTCGAAACACGTAAGAGAAATTGTGGCATTTGAGAAAAATCTATTTTATAAATTAAGTTCCTCTTGAGATTTTAGGATAATGAAGTTATTATAATTATATCCATCCATTTTTAAATAAGTAGATAAGATTTTGTTATTTATCAATAATTTAAATAGATTGTAAGGTCACAATTTGTGCCTAAGCCCAATAATAGGAAGGGTATAGGCCCAAAGAGCCCAATACAATAAATTTGTAAAGAGTGGATTCGAAATCTAGTTTCTTATGAACTTAGCTAACAACGGTGGAGACCCAAGATCACAAAATGATATTGATGGACTAGTTTGTATGATTAAAAATTGTCCTCAAACTCAAGCCGATGAGCTTGTTCTTATATTTCTCCTTTTCTTAAAGACTGGTTACAAAAATATTCAGTCTACAGTGTTTTCTCTCTTTCTCTTCCGATCCTTTTCTCTTGGGGCTTTACTATTCCTTCATGTATGGATCAGATTGCCGGTCAGGATACATGTCCCATTAGCACCTTCCTGAAGCTTTCAAAGATAGCTATAAGGCTGAACACTACTACTCAGGCATCACTTCCTCATTAATGAGGCTAGAGAGTTAGCTGCAGAGTATTTAATGAGGTGGTAGTAGCTTTTTCTTTAGACTCTACTGTTAGTTTCTGTTTCCATATTCCATATTCTATTTTAACCTTATTTTGAATATATCTATTTTGCTGTTTTCTTCTTTATCATCTATTTTATCATTGTTTATGCTTCCATATTACTACTGTGCTCTCTCCTGGGTAGTTATTGGTATCAGAGAACACAAGACAGTCCAAGATAGGCCAGACAGATACAAACAGACAGGTAGAGACAAACTAAATAGCAAACGACAGCTATAGACAGATGTACTACTATTTACTAGCATGCGTAAAAAGAAAAAGAGACCTAATAGATTCTCAGATAGAATCCAAGACAATTCAAGACAGTCCAGACAGATACAGACAAAATAGGCAGAGACAGACAGATATGCGACTTGACAAACTCTCAGACAGACTACTATTTAGGATAAGCCTTCACCGATAGTTTAACTTGAGTTAATTCTACAAACTCAGGTTACTTTCAGAACTAACCATGGTTCTCTTCATCTATAAAAGGGATAGACTTTGAAGACAGAGGCAAGCCTAATTTCCAAGCCTTTCAATTACAAGCCTTTTAGAATTAAAGAAAGAAAGAATCGGTGATCCTTTATGGTTTGAAATGCTAGAAGCAAGATTTATTAGCAAATTAATTATTACTTCTGAAATTCAGATCAGTTTATTTCCCAAAGTCATCCCAAGAGGCAGTCGCACAGAATGGAGGATTTAATTATATGAAGATCACCATATGGAGTACTCTTCTAGCTTGGGATAATAGCTATTATATGGAAGCTCGGCCAGCACACATTTTGGTCCTTATCCATGACTGGGGTTGTATCCCTAAATACAACTGGCATACTGGAGATACTTACTTATCACTTGATGACCCAGACGCTCTGGCACAAGAATGGTCTAATTTTATGAGTAACAAGATTTATGAAATGCAGAAAAAATTAGACAGAGGTTTCCACTTATATGGCTATACAGACAAGATAGTTGTATATGGTCCAAAACCTTCGGCAAGAAGGCTTATTGGAAAAAGAAAGACTGTTAAGGATCCTAGATTAATGACAGCAAAGGATCGTGTTCCTATCTGTCTCCCTATTTCATACTGTGTTCTATGTGGTGATTATGAAACTATCCATGAGCATGAGCAGTATGAGGAGCAGTATGTGGATAACTCTGATCCGCTAGATTATGATAACTACGCGGATATAGATTGATAGACAAACAGATATGTCGAGCAAGACAGAATACTCTCCCGGACAGACAACAGCGACAGACTACTATTCATTAGCACGCACACTATTACAGATTCTCAGACAGACTACTCCAAGACGGTCCAGACAGATATTCATTCAAGATTGTCCAAGACAGCCCAGACAAGACAGTCCAAGACAGCCACAGACAAATGTACTACTGTTCATAAGCATGCATGACAGATCCCCAAACAGACTCCAAAACCAGACAGAATCCAAGATAGTTCAAGGCAGTCTAGACAGATACAGACAAATAGGCAGAGACAAACTAGACAGATAGATATGCTACTTGATAGACTCTCAGACAGACTACAGTTTAGGATAAGCCTCCATCGACAGTTTAACTTGAGTTAATTCTACAAACTCAGGTTTCTTTTCAAGATTAACTATGGTTCTCCTCATCTATAAAAGGGACAGACTCTGAAGATAGAACCAAGCCTAATTTCTAAGCCTTTCAATTACAAGCCTTTTAGAATTGAAGAAAGAAAGAAAGCCTCTTTGATAGCCTTTCCTCTCCCTCTCTCAGACAGACTTTTGTAACCCTTCTCTTTTTGTAATCTTGTAACCTTTCTCAGACAAATTTTACTTTGTAATCTTGTAACTCTTCAGATAGTTTTTATTTTCAAAGCTTGTAACAAAGACAGAAGTTTTCAGTTTTAATCAAAAGATAGAAGTTTTATCCAAGTAAGATTTTGTTAGTTTCTATTTCCATATTCCATATTCCATTTTAACCTTATTTTGAATATATCTATTTTGCTGTTTTCTTCTTTATCATCTATTTTATCAGTGTTTATGCTTCCATATTACTATTGTGCTCTCTCTTGGGTAGTTATTGGGCCGAGGAGTTGACAACCAGATGCTTTAGTGAAAGCACTAGTTCTATCAAGATATAATTCCAAATCCTTAAGGGATATTGTCTCTATTGAGACACCTTCATGCTCATCCGAAATCCTTATTGAAAGCTTTCGAAATTGTTTAGGTTGCACTGCTGGTGCCTTACCCTTTCCTTTCATGTCTGCCTGGGAGGTTCTTTTACTCATATTGGTCTGCAATTGGGTTTTAGGAAAAGGATTATGTTTTGAAATACTATTTTGAAAACAAACATTTTTATGTAAAGCTTCTTTCAAATCTTTTTGTGAAAATTCTTTAAAATGTTTTATAAGAAAGTCATTTTTAAAGTTTAAAGTATATATAATAAAAAAACTTTTCTCTGTACACCTTTGTACTCTTGCTGAGTAATAGTGGTATTAGAGTATCCATGATGGAGTCTATCAGAGTGAGTGGAGTTCAAAAGATATTCAAAATCTGTCATGATTCATCCGTGTATGTAATACTATATATTTTATTCTGCAAGAATATGTGAAGTAAAGCTTCTTCATGAAATCTTTCATCAATAACTGTAATTGGAAAATCTATCAGAGACTGATGATTAATTCTGCCTGTTAAGAGATTAAATCTGTCTTTACTCAAGAAATTACCACAATTAATAATTAATAAAGGAGTATCTATCAAGACTTCTTTTATTAAAACATCTGTTGTTTGAGTATTTAAAGATACTATAAATTTACTTAGACTGTCGGTCCATTGAGATTGTCTAAAGGAAATTGTAAGCATAGTTCTTTCTTTTCTAAGAGATAATTGTTTTATCTGTCTGTGCCAAAAGGTGATAGGAAAATAAATCTCTGTCTCTATATCTTGTTTGAATTTTATTATTTCTTTAACTGTCAGTTGGTCATCAAATGATATTTCTATCTTTAAAGATGACATTCCTCTTTCATTGATATCTTTTGAAATAGTGTCCTCTTTAGAAAAATGATTTTCTTTCAATACAGGTGGTAGAATAAATCTAAAGAATATATCTTTTCCCAACATATTAGTTTTAATTCCTCCATCTGTCACTAGGAAGGGGTAAAGTAAAGTCATAAAAGGAATTCCTAAAACAATTTTAAAAGGAAGGTCCTTAATTAAAACAAAGATTGTCTTAAAGCATATTCCATCATTACATATGTAAGCATTAGGTGTTAATCTTTCAGATGATTTTTCATAATACTTTGAAGGTATTAATCCTTCTTGTATATAGTTCATATTTGCACCTGAGTCTATTAATGCAATTTCTGTCAAAGAGAACTCTTTATGAACTACTAAAGTGATTTCTGTGTACCAATTTTTAAAAATTACTCTGTCAATTAAACTCAGGAACTTCTGTCCATCATTATTATCTAATGAAAGGGGGTTTGTCATGGGTTTGGAAAGTTCTTTTAAGTTCACTATTTCTGTAATAGTTTGTTCATTTATTTCTGTCGAATCATCTTCTTTAATTTCTTCTTTTACCGTTTTTGCTTTTGTCATTAAATCTTGTAAAGTTACTAGTTTTACCTCCTTTTCATGTTGTGTCATTTTCGTCTTTTCTTTCTTGGCTTTTTCTTGTTTTCTACAATCCGTAACATGATGTCCATATTGACTACATCTTATACAAACAATAGGTATATTTATAGAATCTTTTAATCTTAGTAAATAATCTGTCTTATCCTTTAAATGATTAGGTAGATTATCTATTGATGTCATTATTATGTCTTTTTGCTTTCTTTTTCTTTTATTAATTTTAATTGGGTTGGTTGATTTTAATTCTTCCTTCTTTACTTGGTCTAACTCTCTTTGAGTGACATTAAATATTTCCATTAGTCTATTTATTATGTCTTTCTCAAACTCTAATTTACTTATTTGTTTAGCAATTTTATTATGTCTGTCACATTGCTTTTTAGTGTGCCCATATTCTTTACATTTATGACAAATAATATTTTTAGTATGTCTGTCATCTTTCTCATTGTCTGATAACTCAGTAGTATTTAAAACTGCTATGTTTCTTTTTCCATCTATATCAAAAGGTGAACTTAAAAGTTCTATCTTTCTAGCTATTTCTGTTAGGCTATCATTTTGGGCATATATGATAGATCTTTCTATTGCCTTAAGTCTTTCATCAATTTTCTCTTTTAAACTATAATCATTTTCCCGCCTTTTGAGGACTTTTACTACACCATTACTATTTTCATTTTCATTATTATTAGGTTTCCTTTCTTTGTTGACTATTTCTTAACTATGACTAGTATGTCTTTCTTTTCTCATTTCCTTTTTTGACATGCGTTTTTCTATTGCTATGTCTCTTTCTATATTTAGTTCTTTACGTAGAGTTTCTATGCCATCTATCTCTAGGGTATTAGCATTTCGTTTCTTTTCTTTGTCTTCATCCATTATGTCTAGCTTATTCTTATGCACTATATCTATAGAACAACTTTCTTTCTTTTCTGTCAGAGTTTCTTTTGATTTTCTTCAAACCTTCTTTCTCCTTTGAATTGGCCATTTTAAAAGTACTATTGCCATTTTCTATATTTGCTATCATTTCTTTTACTATGCCTTTTTAAAATATTCTTTCATCTTCCATACGTGTTTTTCTTTCCATAATTAGGCCATCTTTCATGTTATTGGTCTTTTGTCTTTCTATGTATTTTCCTTCTTTCATTATTTCTATAAGACTTTCATTATGACTTTTAGATGTTATAGATATAGGTTTGTTAGTTGCCTTTGAATTTTTAAAACTATTGCTATCATCATATATTAAGCTATCTTTTCTAACATTCTTTATAGCCATCAGATTTATTGATCTGTCGGTACTTGTTGAATTATTCTGTTGTTGCATGTTATTCCAGTTATCTGTCATGGTTTTTGTTGAATATGATCTATCATGGGGTTCAAAGTCCGAATTTAAAGCTTTAATTCTCTCATAAAGTTCCAAAAAACTATCTGGTCTATCATCTCTATCATTTTTCTTTCTATAACAGTGGATCTTTCAATGTCTTCTAAAGATTTTAATTTTTTATTTATTCTGTCTAAGAAACTATTATTATCAGTCTATCTGTTGATTTTATCCCCTATTAATGCATTCCAATTATTTGTGTTTTTAAGGTTATAATCATAATTATCCATTTCTCTGTCAGAATCAGAATCTGTTTCATAATCCATATCATCATTTAACCAATCATTGTGTATATCTCTCATGCTATAACCTTCATCATAATCTATATCATCATAGTCCATGTTTGCCTAACCTAAGTGTGAAAAAGCAAATAGATGATGAACAGATAAATGTATTTATTCTATTTCCAAGCAATTAATAATTACTGGCAGAACTATTACTAACCACCGGTTGCCTTGCTATCAGGACCACCTCATCAAGAAACTCCATTGCGGGACCACCCAACACACACGCCTGTCCATCGGCTAACAAAAAATGGGCTGACCAATGCGAATCTATGGTTTGCCAACGAGTATTGAGGCTGACCAACGCTACCAAGGAGCAAGTAGTGGCTAGGCAGTAATATGTTCCTAGTAACTTCTTAATTGCAAAGAAATAAAACTCATACATCTACCATCCATGGCTCTGATACCAATAACTAGACTCCATCACGGCTACTCTAATACCACTATTACTTAGCAAGAGTACAAAGGTGTACTGAGAAAAGTTTGTTTTATTATATATACTTTAAACTTTAAAAATGACTTTCTTATAAAACATTTAAAAGAATTTTCACAAAAAGATTTAATCTGTCTGAGAATCTGTAATAATAAGCGTGCTAGTGAATAGTGATGAAAATTTGCCTGTATCTATCTTGGCTGTCTTTTTTAGTTTTAATCAAAAGACAGAAGTTTTATCCAAGTAAGATTTTGTTCGTTTCTGTTTCCATATTTCATATTCCGTTTTAACCTTATTTTGAATATATCTATTTTGCTGTTTTCTTCTTTATCATTTATTTTATCATTGTTTATGCTTCCATATTACTGCTGTGCTCTCTCTTGGGTAGTTATTAGTATCAGAGAACACAAGACTGTCCAAGATAGTTCAAACAGATACAAACAAACAAGCGGAGACAAACTAAATAACAAACGACAGCTACAGACAGATGTACTACTATTTACTAGCATGCGTAAAAAGAAAAAGAGACCTGATAGATTCTCAAACAGAATCCAAGACAGTCCAGACAGATACAGACTAAATAGGCAAAGACAGATAGACAGACAGATATGCGACTTGACAAACTCTCAGACAAACTACTGTATAGTATAAGCCTTCACCGACAGTTTAACTTGAGTTAATTCTACAAACTCAGGTTACTTTTCAGAACTAACCATGGTTCTCTTCATCTACGATAGACTTTGAAGACAGAGGCAAGCCTAATTTCCAAGCCTTTCAATTACAAGCCTTTTAGAATTAAAGAAAGAAAGAATTGGTGATCCTTTATGGTTATCTGAAATGCTAGAAGTAGGATTTATTAGCAATTTAATTATTACTTCTGAAATTCAGATCAGTTTATTTCCCAAAGTCATCCAAGAGGCAGCCGCATAGAATGGAGGATTTAATTATATGAAGATCACCATATGGAGTACTCTTCCAGCTTGGGATAATAGCTATTATATGGAAGCTCGACCAACACACATTTTGGTCCTTATCCATGACTAGGGTTGTATCCCTGAATACAGCTGGCATACTAGAGATACTTATCACCTGATGACCCAGACGCTCTGGCTCAAGAATGGTCTAATTTTATGAGTAACAAGATTTATGAAATGCAGAAAAAATTAGACAGAGGTTTCCACTTATATGGCTATACAGACAGGATAGCCATATATGGTCCATGACCTTCGGCAAGAAGGCTTATTGGAAAAAGAAAGACTGTTAAGGATCCTAATTAATGACAGCAAAGGATCGTGTTCCTATCTATCTCCCTATTTCATATTGTGTTCTATGTGGTGATTATGAAACAATCCATGAGCATGAGCAGTATGAGGAGCAGTATGTGGATAACTCTGATCCGCTAGATTATGATAACTACGTGGATACAGATTGATAGACAAACAGATATGCCGAGCAAGACAGAATACTCTCCCGGACAGACGACGGCGACAGACTACTATTCACTAGCATGCGCACTATTACAGATTCTCAGACAGGCTACTCCAAGATGGTCTACACAGCCAAAGACAGATATTCGTTCAAGATAATCCAAGACAGTCCAAGACAGCCACAGACAAATGTACTACTGTTCATAAGCATGCATGACAGATCCCTAGACAGACTCCAAGACCAGACAGAATCCAAGACAGTTCAAGGCAGTCCAAACAGATATAGACAAATAGGCAGAGACAAACCAGACAGACAGGTATGCGACTTGACAGACTCTCAGACAGACTACATTTTAGGATAAGCCTCCACCGATAGTTTAACTTGAGTTAATTCTACAAACTCAAGTTACTTTTCAAGATTAACTATGGTTCTCCTCATCTATAAAAGGGACAGACTCTAAAGATAGAACCAAGCCTAATTTCCAAGCCTTTCAATTCCAAGCCTTTCAATTACAAGCCTTTTAGAATTGAAGAAAGAAAGAAAGCCTCTTTGATAGCCTTTCCTCTCCCTCTCTCAGACAGACTTTTGTAACCCTTCTCTTTTTGTAATCTTGTAACCTTTCTCAGAAAGATTTTACTTTGTAATCTTGTAACTCTTCAGGCAGTTTTTATTTTCAAAGCTTGTAACAATGCAAAAGTTTTTCGTTTTAATCAAAAGACAAAAGTTTTATCCAAGTAAGATTTTGTTAGTTTCTGTTTCCATATTCCATATTCCATTTTAACCTTATTTTGAATATATCTGTTTCCATATTCCACATGGATGGTAGATGTATGAGTTTTATTTCTTTGCAATTAAGAAGTTACTAGGAATGTATTACTGCCTAGCCACTACTTGCTCCTTGGTAGCATTGGTCAGTCTCAATACTCGTTGGCAAACCATAGATTCACATTGGTCAGCCCATTTTTTGTTAGCCGATGGACAGGCATGTGTGTTGGGTGGTCCCGCAATGGAGCTTCCTAAGGAGGTGGTCTCGATAGCAAGACAACTAGTGGTTAGTAATAGTTCTGCTAGTAATTATTAATTGCTTGGAAATAGAATAAATACGTTTATCAATTCATCATCTATTTGCTTGATCACATTTAGGTTAGGCACACGCTAATTGAAACATGGACTATGATGATATAGATTATGATGAAGGTTATAGCATGAGAGATATAGATAATAATTGGTTAAATAATGATATGGATTACGAAACGGATTCTGATTCTAACAGAAAAATGGATAATTATGATTAGAACCTTAATAACACAAATAATTGGAATGCATTAATAGGAGATAAAATCAATAGATAGACTGATAATAATAGTTTCTTAGACAGAATAAATAAAAAATTAAAATCTTTAGAAGACATTGAAAGATCCACTATTATAGAAAGAAAAAATGATAGAGATGATAGACCAGATAGTTTTTTGGAACTTTATGAGATAATTTAAGCTTTAAATTCAAACTTTGAACCCCATGATAGATCATCTTCAACAAAAACCATGACAGATAACTGCAATAATAGGCAACAACAGAATAATTCAACAAGTACCGACAGATCAATAAATCTAATGGCTATAAAGAATTTTAGAAAAGATAGCTTAATATATGATGATAGCAATAGTTTCAAAAATTCAAAGGCAACTGACAAACCTATATCTATAACATCTAAAAGTCATAATGAAAGTCTTATAGAAATAATGAAAGAAGGAAAAGACATAGAAAGACAAAAGACCAATAACATGAAAGATGTCCTAATTATGGAAAGAAAAACATGTATGGAAGATGAAAGAATATTTTAAAAAGGCATAGTAAAAGAAATGATAGCAAATATAGAAAATGGCTATAGTACTTTTAAAATGGCCAATTCAAAAGAGAAAGAAGGTTTGAAGAAAATCAAAAGAAACTTTGACAGAAAAGAAAGAAAGTAGTTCTATAGATATAGTGCATAAGAATAAGCTAGACATAATGGATGAAGACAAAGAAAAGAAACAAAATGCTAATACCCTAGAGATAGATGGCATAGAAACTCAACGAAAAGAACTAAATATAGAACGAGACATAGCAATAGAAAAACACATGTCAAAAAAGGAAATGAGAAAAGAAAGACATACTAGTCATAGTTTAGAAATAGTCAACAAAGAAAGGAAACCTAATAATAATGAAAAGGAAAATAGTGATGGTGTAGTAAAAGTCCTCAAAAGGCGGGAAAATGATAATAGTTTAAAAGAGAAAATTGATGAAAGACTTAAGGCAATAGAAAGATCTATCATATATACCCAAAATGATAGTTTGTCAGAATTGGCTAAAAATATAGAACTTTTAAATTCACCTTTAGATATAGACGGAAAAAGAAATATAGCAGTTTTAAATACTATTGAGTTATCAGACAATGAGAAAGATGACAGACATACTAAAAATATTATTTGTCATAAATGTAAAGAATATGGGCACACTAAAAAGAAATGTGACAGACATAATAAAATTGCTAAACAAATAAGTAAATTAGAGTTTGAGAAAGATATAATAAATAAACTAATGGAAATATTTAACGTCACTCAAAGAGAGTTAGACCAAGTAAAGAAGGAAGAATTAAAATCAACCAACCCAATTAAAATTAATAAAAGAAAAAGAAAGCAAAAAGACATAATAATGAAATTAATAGATAATCTACCTAATCATTTAAAGGATAAGACAGATTATTTACTAAGCTTAAAAGATTCTATAAATATACCTATTGTTTGTATAAGATGTAGTCAATATGGACATCATGTTACGGATTGTAGAAAACAAGAAAAAGCCAAGAAAGAAAAAGATAAGAAAGAAAAGACAAAAATGACACAACATAAAAAACGGTAAAATAAGAAATTAAAGAAGATGATTCGACCGAAATAAATGAACAAAATATTACAGAAATAGTGAACTTAAAAGAACTTTCTAAACCCATGACAAACCCCCTTTCATTAGATAATAATGATGGAAAGAATTTCTTGAGTTTAATTGACAGAGTAATTTTTAGAAATTGGTACACAGAATCACTTTAGTAGTTCATAAAGAGTTCTCTTTGACGAAAATTGCATTAATAGACTAAGGTGCAGATATGAACTATATACAAGAAGGATTAATACCTTCAAAGTATTATGAAAATCATCTGAAAAATTAACACCTAATGCTTACATATGTAATGATGGAATATGCTTTAAGACAATCTTTGTTTTAATTAAGGACCTTCCTTTTAGAATTTTTTTAGGAATTCCTTTTATGACTTTACTTTACCCCTTTCTAGTGACAGATGGAGGAATTAAAACTAATATGTTGGGAAAAGATATATTCTTTAGATTTATTCCACCTGTATTGAAAGAAAATCATTTTTCTAAAGAGGACACTATTTCAAAAGATATCAATGAAAGAGGAACGTCATCTTTAAAGATAGAAATATCATTTGATGACCAACTGGTAGTTAAAGAAATAAAGAAATTCAAACAAGATATAGAGACAGAGATTTATTTTCCTATCACCTTTTGACATAGACAGATAAAAAAATTATCTTGTAGAAAAGAAAGAACTATGCTTACAATTTCCTTTAGACAATCTCAATGGACCGACAATCAAAGTAAATTTATAGTATCTTTAAATACTCAAACAACAGATATTTTAATAAAAGAAGTCTTGACAGATACTCCTTTATTAATTATTAATTGCGGTAATTTCTTGAGTAAAGACAGATTTAATCTCTTAACAGATAGAGTTAATCATCAGTCTCTGACAGATTTTCCAATTACAGTTATTGATGAAAGATTTCATGAAGAAGCTTTACTTCACATATTCTTGCAGAATGAAATATATAGTATTACATACACAGATGGAATCATGACAGATTTTGAATATCTTTTGAATTCCACTCACTCTGATAGACTCCATCATGGCTACTCTCATACCACTATTACTCAGCAAGAGTACAAAGGTGTACAGAGAAAAGTTCGTTTTATTATATATACTTTAAACTTTAAAAATGACTCTCTTATAAAACATTTTAAAGAATTTTCACAAAAAGATTTGAAAGAAGTTTTGCATAAAAATTTTTGTTTTCAAAATAGTATTTCAAAACATAATCCTTTTCCCAAAACCCAATTGTAGACCACTATGAGTAAAAGAACCTCCCAGGCCAACATGAAAGGAAAGGGTAAGGCACCAGTGGTGCAACCCAAACAATTTCGAAAGCCTTCAGTAAGGATTTCGGATGGGCATGAAGGTGTCTCGATAGAGACAATATCCCTTAAGGATTTGGAATTATATCTTGATAGAACCAGTGCTTTCACTAAAGCATCTAGTTGTCAACTCCTTGGCAAGGAGGATGGAGATTCAAGCTCCATAAAGACAGAATCACAATCTCTAACAAGCTATCTTATGGGAACAAGCTTTTCAAAGCTCCATTTAGCGAAAAATGAGACTTGCCATTAGATCGTTGCCCCCAGAAATCCAACAGAATATACTAACTCACAAAGCCATAACAAGTTCTTATGACAGATGGATGGATCTTTTCAAAGTATTAGTCTCTACAGTGTTCATCAGAACAGAAGATGTGACAGATGATATGTGGCTATCTCATAAAGCCACATGGTATGAAAGCTTTGGAGAAGCAAACAGAGTTTATGAAGGAACTGGTGATAGATACAATCCCTATCCGGGATTACTTATCAATACAGAGATAGAGGATCCAGTAATTGGTGATCCTTTATGGTTAACAAACTCTCAGATAGACTACTGTTTAGGATAAGCCTTCACCGACAGTTTAACTTGACTTAATTCTACAAACTCAGGTTACTTTTCAGAACTAACCATGGTTCTCTTCATATATAAAAAGGACAGAATTTGAAGACAGAGGCAAGCCTAATTTCCAAGCCTTTCAATCCCAAGCCTTTTAGAATTGAAGAAAGAAGGAAGCCTCTTTGATAGCCTTTCCTCTCCCTCTCTCAGATAGACTTTTGTAACCATTCTCTTTTTGTAATCTTGTAACCTTTCACAGACAGATTTTACTTTGTAATCTTGTAACTCTTCAGACAGTTTCTATTTTCAAAGCTTGCAACAAAGACAAACGTTTTTTTAGGTTCGGTCTGAACATGGTTTCTTTTGGTGTTTGTAGGAGGAAGGTGTATGACTGGAGGAAGGGTCTAGGGGGTAAAGGCCTGGAATTTGAGAATGGTGACTTGGAGGAAAAAGAACTTCTAGGTGTGAACATCATTGGGGTTTTTCTTCCTGAAGAGCTATTGGGTCTAATAAGGCTATCAATATGTCTGTCATTATTATTGAAAGAAATAATAACTGTACCATCTGTCTTTTGGGCTATAAAATCTGGTTCTGTGTTTTCTATCTTTGGTGTGCGAGCAATGGCCTTTAATTGCCATCGTTCAGGAAGGTTTATGTCTTTCCATTGTATATGTCTAGGAACACGAAGTCTACTATTTGGAGTTGAGGCTTGAAGAAGGAGAGTATGTCCTTTAGGAGATGGATCAGCTATGGATTGTGGGTCAAGGGTTGTTTTCATGAGTTTATAGTAAATTCCAAAAATGATGGCTAAAGGTTCTTAGCCTTCTTTCATATAATAGCCGTCTGTCTTGACATTCAAAGTTAAAGCATCCATAATATTTCTGTCTGTTAGACTTAAAGCAAAATTAGGATAACAATTAAAGTATACTGGTCCATTATGTAGACTTGTTTCCATCATTCCAAGAAGTGAGTCATTAAATCTTAAATGTCTGTCATCTCTTAAACAAAGTAAAACACTTGTATTTAAAGCTTCTCTTGTCAATGGTTTTATGGCTACTTGAACCAAACCAATATGTAAAAAGGCATATTTTTCTTTATGTCGATTGATTGAATCTTCTGAAAATAACTGAATTGTTTCATATTCATTAAACAAAGAGTAAGTTCTTTCAACAGTTTTTATAGTGTAATCTATCAAGAAGGATAATTTAGAAAGATCAAATAGCTGCACAAGTAATTAATATAAAAGATAGAATTAAATATTTTAATGAATCCTTTACTAAACCCCCCCTTTTCTTAATAAACAAAATTATACTGGAGAAAGTTCTTATAAAGATGATTATAAAGATGAATTTTTAAATATAATTGACAGAATGATATTCCAGAAATGGTATACCAAAATAACGTTGGTTATTCATAAGGAATTCTCATTAACAGTTATAGCCCTTGGTAGGACTAAAGAAAAGAAAGAAAAGTCCAAAAGAAAGAAAAGTGATAGATATAGAGAAAATGATGTTACTTGCTTCAAATGTGGTAAAAAAGGACATATTAGTAAATACTTTAATTTCCAAAGAAAGATAAATAAACTTGATATATCATGAAAATTAAAGGATAAAATAATGAGTATAATAGAACTGACAGATAGTGATGAAACAGATAATGAAATTCACCTGATAGATAATCATGATACCACCTCATCATCATCATCTACAGATGTTTCTTCACATAATGGAAAGACTAAATTATGTGACTGTAATAATCTTGATAATTGTTATTGTAAAAGGAAATTAAAAATATGTGTCTTAACTAAACAAGAAGACATAATAATGGATTTGATAGACAAACTCCCGGATCTATGGTCTAGAAAAGATTGTCTATCCAAATTAAAAGAATCTTTAACCCAACTTGATAGATTTGAGATAGACCTAAAATACTATAAGTCAACTTATAATTTTGCAGAAATTACTAAAAGATTTAAAACCAATAAACCTATAACAATGATAGATTTACAGACATATATTAATGATAGTGACGTTATTACAAGGTGACGGCACATTAAGAAGCTGACGGAAGTTCACTTGTTACATACTGAATGCACGTTAAGAAGCTGACGACAATACGCTATCCGTCAACTACTGTCATTGACACCTCTTTAGCATTCATAGCCATGCCCCTTACGCAACAACGTTAAGCTGACGGATCACGTGGACGAGTCAGGGGTGACGACCTTGGCTGTAAGGTCTTTAGCTGATGTCCTTGGCTGACGGACCACGTTGGCGTACGTAAGCTGACGATAGTATAGAAGTTACACGTGGGCTGACGACCTTGGCAGGTGAAGGCTGAAGGAATAATCCAACTTTCATTTTTAGCCTATCTTAACCTCTGCTTATATGAATATAAGGAAAGTTATTGCGCTACGCGTTCGACTTAGTTAAGAAGATTCCTATAAGAAAAGGGCTCAATACAATAGGCAAAGATCCGCGAATTACTCTTTTAAAAAAGGAAAGTACTTCTTCACCAAGGCGCATATTTCTGCTACACACCACTATATATACCCCAAGACCCTCATGACCCAAAGGTACGCACAATTACCTCAACTCTGGCACTTTAGGGTTGTTTAAAGATTCTAACTTGATCGTCGGAGGGTCTTTGGCCGGCACCACACCGGTGCTCCCTGTCGATCACCTACTTTTTCTTTGCAGGTGTTGCTTCAATTGGTGGAGTACTAGCAGCTTACTGGTGATTTCTTAGGCATCATCAATTAATAATCTAAAAAATGATCTAAAAGAATTAAAATCAGAATATTTCATCTTAAAGGACATAGGTGATCAGATAGCTGCACAAGTAATTAATATAAAAGATAGAATTTCTTATTGTAATGAATCCACTACTGAACCCCCTTTTCTTAATAAACAAAATTATACTGGAGAAAGTTCTTATAAAGATGATTATAAAGATGAATTTTTAAATATAATTGACAGAATGATATTCTAGAAATGGTATACCGAAATAACTTTGGTTGTTCATAAGGAATTCTCTTTAACAGTTATAGCCCTGGTTGATTCAGGAGCTGATATGAATTGCATACAAGAAGGATTAATACCTTCTAAGTATTACGAATCAACAATAGACAGAATAACTAAGGCATACATATATAATAATGGAATAAATTTCAAAACACCTTTCTTCTTAACAGATAAATTGTCCTCTAAAGTTATTCTGGGAAATCCTCTTTTGGCCTTACTTACCCATTTTATACTACAGAAAATGGAATACATACTCATGTTTTTGAGATAGAAATATTCTTTAAGTTCATCATACCCCCTGTTCCTAAAGAAATACAGTTATTAAAAGAAATTTCCATATTTCAAGATAAGTGCACTGATGAAATTGTAACAGCAACAGAAAGTGTTACCAACACGGTGGCAGATGATGCTATTCTCTCTACACAGTAGCAGTAGCACTTCTGTACATTCATATTATTCTCAAAAGAATACTTTCCAAAAGTCTCTTAAAATTTGTTTTCAAAAAAGATCTTTGCCAACTAAAAGTCTTTTCACAAATCTTCCCTAAAATTTTTTTGTTCCCTTAAAAAATAGATAGAGCTCTCAACAAAAAAAAGAAAAAGAATCCTTAGATGCATAAAGGCCTTCTGTAAAGGCGTACTTGCACTAAATTAATTTCATTGTTAATTTTAAAATTAAAGGTCAATTCCTGGCAAGCAAGATAGCCATCCTAAGGCTAATAAAACTTTAGACCGTATTCTGCCAAAATAAAAATCTTTAATGAAGATTTCCAACAATGCATGAAGACGTCTCAATATTCCTTCAAGTAGTGATTATCAGACAGTCCAGATCAGACAGATATTTTGAAAGACCACTAGCATGTGGACAAACCATCCAAATAGATTATTGAGTTATTCTCTAAGCACTTCAGACTAATCCACGACAGTCTAGACAAAAACAGACAAACAAAAGTAGCAGATCACTATTTACAGGCAACAAATCACTATTCACTAAGACAAATCACAATTTACCAGCATACGTAAATGGCTTCGACAAGCACAAGACAGTCTAGTTAGAACACAAGACAGTCCAAGACAGTTCAGACAGATACAAACAGACAGGCAGAGACAAACTAAATAGCAAACGATAGCTACAGACAGATGTACTACTATTTACTAACATGTGTAAAAAGAAAAAGAGACCTGATAGATTCTCAGACAGAATCCAAGACAATTCAAGACAGTCCAAGCAGATACAGACAAAATAGGCAGAGACAGACAGACAAATATGCGACTTGACAGGCTCTCAGATAGACTACTGTTTAGGATAAGCCTTCACCAACAATTTAACTTGAGTTAATTCTACAAACTCAGGTTACTTTTCAGAACTAACCATGGTTCTCTTCATCAAAAGGGGCAGACTTTGAAGACAGAGGCAAGCCTAATTTCCAAGCCTTTCAATTACAAGCCTTTTAGAATTAAAGAAAGAAAGAAAGCCTCTTTGATAGCCTTTCCTCTCCCTCTCTCAGACAGACTTTTGTAACCCTTCTCTTTTTGTAATCTTGTAACCTTTCTCAGATAGATTTTACTTTGTAATCTTGTAACTCTTCAGACAGTTTTTATTTTCAAAACTTGTAACAAAGACAGAAGTTTTCAGTTTTAATCAAAAGACAGAAGTTTTATCCAAGTAAGATTTTGTTAGTTTCTGTTTCCATATTCCATATTCCGTTTTAACCTTATTTTGAATATATCTATTTCACGTTGGTCATCCCATTTTTTGTTAGCTGATGGACAAGCGTGTGTGTTGGGTGGTCCCACAATGGAGTTTCTCGAGTAGGTGGTCTCGATAGCAAGGAAACCAATGGTTAGTAATAGTTCCGCTAGTAATTATTAATTGCTTGGAAATAGAATAAATACGTTTATCAATTCATCATATCTTTGTTCGATCACACTTAGGTTAGGCACACACTAATTGAAACATGGACTATGATGATATAGATTATGATGAAGGTTATAGCATAAGAGATATAGACAATAATTGGTTAAATGTTGATATGGATTATGAAACAGATTTTGATTCTGACAGTGAAATGGATAATTATGATTATAACCATAATAACACAATGAATTGGAATGCATTAATAGGAGATAAAATCAACAAACAGACTGATAATAATAGTTTCTTAGACAAAATAAATAAAAAATTAAAATCTTTAGAAGATATTGAAAGATCCACTGTTATAGAAAGAAAAAATGATAGAGATGACAGACATTTAAGATTTAATGACTCACTTCTTGGAATGATGGAAACAAGTTTGCATAATGGACCAATATACTTTAATTGTTATCCTAATTTTGCTTTAAGTCTAACAGACAGAAATATTATGGATGCTTTAACTTTGAATGTCAAGACAGACAGTTATTATATGAAAGAAGGTCAGAACCTTTAGTCATCATTTATAGAATTTACTATAAACTCATGAAAACAACCCTTGACCCACAATCCATAGCTAATCCATCTCCTAAAGGACATACTCTCCTTCTTCAAGCCGCAACTCCAAATAGTAGACTTCGTGTTCCTAGACAAATACAATGGAAAGACATAAACCTTCCTGAACGATGGCAATTAGAGGCCATTGCTCCCACACCAAAGATAGAAAACACAAAACCAGATTTTATAGCCTAAAAGACAGATGGTACAGTTATTATTTCTTTCAATAATAATGACAGACATACTGATAGCCTTTTTATACCTAGCATCTCTTTAGGAAGAAAAACCCCTATGATGTTCACACCTAGAAGTTCTTTTTCCTCTAAGTCACCCTTCTCAGATTCCAGGCCTTTACCCCCCCCCCCCAAAAGTCTTCCTCCTGTCATACACCTTCCTCTTATAAACACCAAAAGAAACCCTGTTCAGACCGAACCTGCTTATTATCCAACAGGAACTACACAACCAACCCCTAATGTTCATCAAGCTCTTTATGAACCCCAACCTCAACCTCAACCTCGACCTGATTCTCCTACCCAAACAGACATATTAATATTCACTAATTATGATAAACAAATTAATGTTTTGTCCAAGGAATTTGTTTTAGATAAAGAATTATTAAGACATGATTACTTAAAACCCGAAAATACTGACAGAAAAAACCAGTTTTTCAAATAATATAATGAACAAGAAAGAAATAATTTGAGAACTAAATATTATGAAATGGTGACAGATTTATAGACACACTTTAGCTTCTTTGACTTTTTGGACTATCATAATAAAAAGATAAGTGTAATAGACAAAACTTTGTCCTGGACTAAGACAGAAAATTATGAAAAGGTGTACCAAACTTATCCACCCTTTGAATCAGTTATACTGAGCCAAAGTAGTGGAATCCAGGTTTTGGCTACTCCTATCAAAAGACCTAGTCTAAGTGATGATAATAAAAATTTCGATAGCATAATTCAATAGAATAATTATACCAATATATACCTAAAGTCAATTGGTCAAAAGTTACAGGAGATAGAAGACTGAATAATACCCCCTTTTCATGCTATATTCTTCAGCATTAACTATTCTATCATTTTCCATGTTCTTATCAGTGTGTGTCTGTCCTAAGTGTGAACTAGCAACAGATAATGAGTGATTAAACATATGCATTCTACTTCAAAGCAATTAATAATTAATGGCGGAACTATTACTAACCACTGGTTGCCTTGCTATCGAGGCCACCTCCTCGTGAAACTCCATTGCGAGACCACCTAAACACATGCCTGTTCGTCGGCTAACAAAAAACGGGCTGACCAACATGAATCTATGGTTTGCCAATGAGTATTGAGGTTGACCAACGCTACTAAGGAGCAAGTAGTGGCTAGGCAGTAATATGTTCCTAGTAACTTCTTAATTGCAAAGAGATAAAACTCATACATAAACCATCCATGGCTCTGATACCAATAACTACCCAGGAGAGAGCACAACAGTAATATGGAAGCATAAACAATGATAAAATAGATGATAAAGAAGAAAACAACAAAATAGATATATTCAAAATAAGGTTAAAATGGAATATGGAAACAGAAACTAACAAAATCTTACTTGGATAAAACTTATGTCTTTTGATTAAAATTGAAAACTTCTGTCTTTGTTACGAGCTTTGAAAATAAAAACTGTCTGAAGAGTTATAAGATTACAAAGTAAAATCTGTCTAAGAAAGGTTACAAGATTACAAAAAGAGAAGGGTTACAAAAGTCTGTCTGAGAGAGGGAGAGGAAAGGCTATCAAAGAGGCTTTCTTTCTTTCTTTAATTCTAAAAGGCTTGGAGTTGAAAGGCTTGGAATTGAAAGGCTTGTCTTCTGTCTTCAGAGTCTGTCCCTTTTATAGATGAAGAGAACCATAGTTAGTCTTGAAAAGTAACCTGAGTTTGTAGAATTAACTCAAGTTAAACTGTTGGTGGAGGTTTATCTTTACTACTATTGATGAGCAGTAGTCTGTCTGGGAATCTGTCAGGTCTCTTTTACTCATGCTGATAAACAGTAGTAATAAATATCTGCCTGTCTGTCTATCTTGTCTGTAATCTGTCTGAGAATCTATAATAATATGCGTGCTAGCGAATAGTGATGAAAATCTGTTTGTATCTGTGCTAGTAAATAGTGTTCTGTCGATGTTGTCTGTCCGGGAGAGTGTTCTATCTTTGTCTGTCTGTCAATCTGTATCCGCGTAATTATCATAATCCAACGGATCAAAGTCAGAGTTAGTTGTATGCCCATGAAATGCTCCATAATTTTCACATAGAGTACAGTATACTATAGGAAGGATTAACTTGCTGATAAACCCTGCTTCTAGCATCTCAGATAACCATGAAGGATCACAGATTATTGGGTCCTCTGTCACTATGTTAATGAGTAATCCTGGGTAGGGGTGTTGTCCATCATAAACTCTTTCTGTGTCTCCAAAGCTTACATACCATTTGGATTTATGGGCTAGCTATATATCATCTGTCATGTCTGTCCTTATAAATGCTGTAGAGACTAAAAGTTTAAAAAGATACATCCATCTGTCATAAGAATTGGTTAGGGCTCTGTGAGTTAATATATTCTGTTGGATTTCTGGGGGCAACGTTCTAATGGCATGTCTCGTTTTTTGCTGAATCTTAGGGTGGAGCTTTGAAAAGCTTGTTCCCATAAGATAGCTTGTTAGAGACTATGAATTTGTCTTTGTGGAGCTTGAATCTTTATCCTCCTTGCCAGGGAGTTGACAATCAAGTGCTTCAATAACTGCACTGGTGTTAACAAGATGTAATTCCAAAGCCTTAAGGGTCTTTTGGGATAAGGATTTCTGTCTGAGGCTAAAGGCTGCATGTAAATTATCAAGAAGTATTTTAATGTGAAAAGAGAGGTCTGTAAATTCTCCGTCCTAAAAAGTGAGATCAGTGTGGAGCACTTCTTGCAAAATTTCACTTTTGCCACTACATGTATACATTGCTTCTACTAGCAACATATCCTGAAGGGATGTTGTCTCAAAGATTTCTTTTCTTTTGGGTTGCACCATCGGCGCCTTACCCTTTCCTTTTCTGTCTACTATGGAGGGTCTTTTATCCATATTAGTCTGCAATTGGATTTTTGTAAAAGGATTATGTCTTAAAACAATTTCTTGAAAATAAATATTTTTTGCAAAGCTTCTTTCAAATTTATTTTTAAAATCTTTTGGCCAATATCATTCTATAAAATTCCTTTGAAATACTTTAGAAGAAAATCTTTTTTGAGGTTTAAAGCATATATAATAAAACAACAAACTTTCTGTACACCGTCATGCTCTCGCTGAGTAGTGGTAGTGGTATAAGAGTAATCATAGTGAAGTCTATCAATATATGGAGTGGTAACTGGAATCTAGAAAATTCACAAAATCTGCCATGATTCTATCCCTTTTATAAGTATTACTATATATCTCATTCTGCGAGAATATGTGAAATAAAGCTTCTCCATAATGTCTTTCGTCAACCAATATAATAGTTTGAGGAAAATCTGTCAAAGAGTTACAATTAGTTTTGTCTATTAAGAAATTAAATCTGTCTTTACTCAAGAAATTACCACAATTAATAATTAATAAAGCAATATCTGTCAATGATGAAGCAAAAATTCGTCAGTCGTTATGAGTTCATCCAGCTAGGGGCCGGGCACACTCCGGTGTCACGACGGAAGTAAGAGCTCACTAAAATGGTCACCAGTGTGGTGCCTGCCACAACGTCTCCGATGTAAAAGTCAGTACAAAAGAAGGTTTACAATCATAAATCAGAATAACTTAGTATATCTTGTGACTATGTATGTACCTTGTATTGGCGTGGTGGGGGCTTTATATATCCCTCTGGATTCTAGCCGTTGTGGATGGTATTGTGGTGTTAATGTCTTCCTTGATAACGTCTTCAACTGAGTAATGGGATTCAATACGTTTCCAACGGCTTGTCTAGCTGGTTTCGTAACCGTCCAAAAATTATTGGCAGCATTGAATGATCTTGACATTCTCGTCAGTGATGCGGATACTAGGTCAGGTTCGTCTGTGGAGGCGATCTCGTCGGCTTTGTTGACCTCGTCTATGTTTGACTTCGTCAGTCCCATCAGTCAAGACTTCTTTTATTAAAACATCTGTTGTATGAGTATTTGAGGGTACATCTATCAAACTGTTAGTCTAAATTTTATGCACACTGTCATCTTTTATCTTATTTCCACCAAATTCTTTTCCACAAATTGTTTGGATTATATGTCGGTGCTTATATCTTTCTGTCCCTGTTTCTATATACTATTTAGACTTTATGTCATTTTCTTTCAATTGGTTAACAAGTGATGATTCTGTCTGTAAAAATGCCAAATGTCTTTCTGTTCTATAGATTCTTTCTTTATCTATATCTTTTAGGATAATGACTTTTTTAGAAGAATAATTTTCTTTCACCTTAGGTGGCAAATTGAATCTAAAGAATATATCTTTTCCCAACACATTAGTTTTGATTCCTTCATCTGTCACTAAAAAGGGTAAAGCAAGGTCATAAAGGGAGTTCCTAAAATAATTTTAAAAGGAATGTCTTTAATTAAAACAAAGTCTGTCTTAAAGCATATTCAATCATTACATATGTAAACATTAGGTGTTAATCTTTCAGATGATTTTTCATAATACTTTGAAGGTATTAATCCTTCTTGTATATAGTTCGTATCTGCACTTGAGTCTATTAAAGCAATTTCTGTCAAAGAGAACTCTTTATTAATTACTAAAGTGATTTCTGTAGACCATTTTTGAAAAATTACTCTTTCAATTAGTCTCAAGAAATTATGTGTATCACTATCATCTTTAGCTGATGAGGGGGGTCTATCATGGGTTTAGAGAATTCTTTTAGATTTATTAATTCTGCAGTATTTTGTTCATTTATATCTGTCAAATTATCTTTTCCATCTAGTGCCATTTTCGTCTTTTCTTTCTTATCTCTTTCTTTCATGGCTTTTTCTTGTTTCCTACAATCTGTAACATGATGCCCATATTGCCGACATCTTATACAAATATAAGGTATATTTATAGAATCTTTTAAGCTTAGTAAATAATTTATCTTATCTTTTAAATGATTAGGTAGATTATCTATTAATTTCATCATTATGTCTTTTTGTTTTCTTTTTCTTTTCTTAACTTTAATTGGGTTGGTTAATTTTAATTCTTCTTTTTCCCTTACTTGGTCTATCTCATTTTGCTTAACATTAAATATTTCCATTAATTCATTTATTATGTCTTTCTCAAACTCTAATCTACTAATTTGTTTAACAATTTTATTATGTCTATCACATTGCTTTTTAGTATGTCCATATTCTTTACATTTGTGACAAATAATATTTTTAGTTTGTCTGTCATCTTTCTCACTATCTGATAACTTAGTAGAATTTAAAACTGCTATGCCTCTTTTTCTATCCATATCTAAAGATGAACTTAAAATTTCTATCTTTTTAGCTATTTCTGTCAAGCTATCATTTTGGGTATATATGATAGATCTTTCAATTACTATACCATCACTATTTTCCTTTTCATTATTATTAGTTTTCCTTTCTTTGTTGACTATTTCTAAACTAACATTATTATGTTTTTCTTTTTCTATTTCCTTTTTTGACATGTGTTTTCCTATTTCTGTCTCTTTCTATATTTAGTTCTTTACGAAGAGTTTCTATGCCATCTATCTTTAGGGTATTAGCATTTTGTCTTCCTTCTTTGTCTTCATCCATTATATCTAGCTTATTCTTATGCACTATATCTATAGAACTACTTTCTTTCTTTTTTGTCAGAGTTTCTTTTGATTTCTTCAAACCTTCTTTCTCCTTTGAGTTGGCTGTCTTAAAAGTACTATTGCCATGTTCCAATTCTATCTATTCTATCATTTGTTTTACTATACCTTTTTTAAATATTCCTTCACCATCCATACGTGTTGCTCTTTCCCTAATTAGGCCATCTTTCATGTTATTGGTCTTTTGTCTTTCTATGTCTTTTCCTTCTTTCATTATTTCTATAAGACTTTCATTATGACTTTTAGATATTATAGATATAGGTCTGTCAGTTGCCTTTGAATTTTTAAAACTATTGCTATCATCATATATTAAACTATCTTTTCTAGCATTCTTTATATCTATCAAATTTATTGATTTGTCGGTACTTGCTAAATTATTCTGTTGCCTATTATACCAGTTATTTGTCATGGTTTTTGTTAAAGATGATCTTTCATGGGGTTCAAAGTCTGAATTTAAAGTTTTAATTCTTTCATAAAGTTCCAAAAAACTATCTGGTCTATCATCTCTATCATTTTTTCTTTCTACAACAGTGGATCTTTCAATATCTTCTAAAGATTTTAATTTTTTATTTATTCTGTCTAAGAAACTATTATTGTGTCTATCAGTCTGTCTATTGATTTTATCTCCTATTAATGTATTCCAATTCTTTGTGTTATTAGAGTTATAATTGTAATTATCCATTTCACTGTCAAAATCAGAATCTGTTTCATAATCCATATCATCATTTAACCAATTATTGTCTATATATCTCATGCTATAACCTTCATCATAATATATATCATCATAGTCCATCTTTCAAATTAGTGTGTGCCTAACCTAAGTGTGAAAAAGCAAACAGATGATGAACAGATAAATGTATTTATTCTATTTCCAAGCAATTAATAATTACTAGCGAAACTATTACAAACCACTGGTTGCCTTGCTATCGGGACCACCTCCTCAGGAAACTCCATTGCGGGACCACCCAAACACACTCCGGTCTGTCGGCTAACAAAAAACAGGTTGACCAACGCGAATCTATGGTTTGCCAACGAGTATTGAGGCTGACCAACGCTACCAAGGAGCAAGTAGTGGCTAGGCAGTAATATGTTCCTAGTAACTTCTTTTTCTTTTTTCTTTTTTTTTTGAAACACAAGTAACTTCTTAATTGCAAAGAAATAAAATTCATACATCTACCATCCATGGCTCTAATACCAATAACTACCCAGGAGAGAGCACATCAATAATATGGAAGCATAAACAATGATAAAATAGATGATAAAGAAGAAAACAGCAAAATAGATATATTCAAAATAAGGTTAAAACGAAATGTGGAATATGGAATACGGAAACAGAAACTAACAAAATCTTACTTGGATAAAACTTCTGTCTTTTGATTAAAACTGAAAACTTCTGTCTTTGTTACAAGCTTTGAAAATAAAAACTGTCTGAAGAGTTACAAGATTATAAAGTAAAATCTGTCTGAGAAAGGTTACAAGATTACAAAAAGAGAAGGGTTACAAAAGTTTGCCTAAGAGAGGGAGAGGAAAGGCTATCAAAGAGGCTTTCTTTCCTTCTTCAATTCTAAAAGGCTTGTAATTGAAAGGCTTGGAATTGAAAGGCTTGGAATTGAAAGGCTTGTCTTCTGTCTTCAGAGTCTGTCCCTTAGATTATGATAACTACGCGGATAGAGATTGATAAACAAACAAATATGCCGAGCAAGACAGAATACTCTCCCGGACAGACAACAACGACAGACTACTATTCATTAGCACGCGCACTATTACAGATTCTCAGAAAGACTACTCCAAGACGGTCCAGACAGACGAAGACAAATATTCATTCAAGATAGTCCAAGACAGCCTAGACAAGACAGTGTAACACATGTGTGTAATAACTTGGCTCCTATATCTTGCCCTCATGTTTGTCCCCTCGCTCCAAAAATGATTTTTGTATTCAAGTGCCTATGCAGTGGCGAGGCCACGTTATGGCCCAAGGGGCCCAATTTTTTTTGAATTTTCAGTAATGTAACTTACAAGCTTTACAGTTTTTTTGTCTCAAATCTGTGTTTTGGGCAAATATTAGGACTAGAAAACTATTTCTTCTTTTCTCTAAGTTTTTTTCTAAACCCTTTTAGTGCTTCATAGATTTCTAAGTCCATATTTGCTCTAATCCAAGAGGACCACACATGTATGGTCTTAAAACTATACACTTCAAAATGAAAGGTGATCTCAATTATTCGCAAGTAGGTACGTGGCTTATTTCATTGTCTTGTTCTATTATTCTTTAATATTTTTTTTATTCTTTCATTTTTCTCAGTTACTCGCAAGTAGGTACGTGACTTATTTCATTGTCTTGTTCTATTATTCTTTATTTTTTTTTATTCTTTCATTTTTTTTGAAGTACTATATCATAATATTTTCATAATAAATTATAGTTAATAAGTTAATATTAGTTCTAATTTTTTTTCTAATTAAAATTTATAATTAAAATTAATTTTTTGTAATAACTTGGCTCCTATATCTTGCCCTCATGTTTGTCCCCTCACTCCAAAAATGATTTTTGCATTCAAGTGCCTATGCAGTGGTGAAGCCACGTAATGGCCAAAGGGGCCCAAATTTTTTTTTGAATTTTCAGGAATGTAACTTACAAGCTTCACAGTTTTTTGTCTCAAATCTGTGTTTTGGGAAAGTATTAGGACTAGAAAACTATTTCTTCTTTTCTCCAACTTGTTTTCTAAACCCTTTTAGTGCTTCACGGATTTCTAAGTCCATATTTGCTCAAATCCAAGAGGACCACACGTGTATGGTTTTAAAACTATACACTTCAAAATGAAATGTGATATCAGTTACTCACAAGTAGGTACGTGGCTTATTTCATTGTCTTGTTCTATTATTCTTTAATATTTTTTTTATTCTTTTATTTTTTTTGAAGTACTACATCATAATATTTTCATAATAAATTATAGTTAATAAGTTAATATTAGTTCTAATTTTTTTTTATTTCTAATTTAAATTTATAATTAAAATTAATTTTTTGTAATAACTTGGCTCCTATATCTTGCCCTCATGTTTGTCCCCTCACTCCAAAAATGATTTTTATATTCAAGTGCCTATGCAGTGGTGAAGCCACGTAATGGCCAAAGGGGCCCAATTTTTTTTTTTGAATTTTCAGGAATGTAACTTACAAGCTTCACAGTTTTTTGTCTCAAATCTGTGTTTTGGGAAAGTATTAGGACTAGAAAACTATTTATTCTTTTCTCCAACTTGTTTTCTAAACCCTTTTAGTGCTTCACGGATTTCTAAGTCCATATTTGCTCTAATCCAAGAGGACCACACGTGTATGGTTTTAAAACTATACACTTCAAAATGAAAGGTGATCTCAATTATTCGCAAGTAGGTACGTGGCTTATTTCATTGTCCTGTTCTATTATTCTTTAATATTTTTTTTATTCTTTCATTTTTCTCAGTTACTCGCAAGTAGATACGTGGCTTATTTCATTGTCTTGTTCTATTATTCTTTAATATTTTTTTTATTCTTTCATTTTTTTTGAAGTACTACATCATAATATTTTCATAATAAATTATAGTTAATAAGTTAATATTAGTTCTAATTTTTTTTTCTAATTTAAATTAATTTTTTGTAATAACTTGGCTCCTATATCTTGCCTACATGTTTGTCCCCTCACTCCAAAAATGATTTTTGTATTCAACTGCCTATGCAGTGGTGAAGCCACATAATGGCCAAAGGGGCCCAATTTTTTTTTTTGAATTTTCAGGAATGTAACTTACAAGCTCACAGTTTTTTTGTCTCAAATCTGTGTTTTGGGAAAGTATTAGGACTAGAAAACTATTTCTTCTTTTCTCCAACTTGTATTCTAAACCCTTTTAGTGCTTCACGGATTTCTAAGTCCATATTTGCTCTAATCCAAGAGGACCACACATGTATGGTTTTAAAACTATACACTTTAAAATGAAAGGTGATCTCAATTATTCGCAAGTAAGTACGTGGCTTATTTCATTGTCTTGTTCTATTATTCTTTAATATTTTTTTTATTCTTTCATTTTTTTTTGAAGTACTACATCATAATATTTTCATAATAAATTATAGTTAATAAGTTAATATTAGTTCTAATTTTTTTATTATTTCTAATTTAAATTTATAATTAAAATTAATTTTTTGTAATAACTTGGCTCCTATATCTTGCCCGCATGTTTGTCCCCTCACTCCAAAAATGATTTTTATATTCAAGTGCCTATGCAGTGGTGAAGCCACGTAACGGCCAAAGGGGCCCAATTTTGTTTTTTTGAATTTTCAGGAATGTAACTTACAAGCTTCATAGTTTTTTTGTCTCAAATCTATGTTTTGGGAAAGTATTAGGACTAGAAAACTATTTCTTCTTTTCTCCAACTTGTTTTCTAAACCCTTTTAGTGCTTCACGGATTTCTAAGTCCATATTTGCTCTAATCCAAGAGGACCACACGTGTATGGTTTTAAAACTATACACTTCAAAATGAAAGGTGATCTCAATTATTCGCAAGTAGGTACGTGGCTTATTTCATTGTCTTGTTCTATTATTCTTTAATATGTTTTTTATTCTTTCATTTTTCTCAGTTACTCGCAAGTAGGTACGTGGCTTATTTCATTGTCTTGTTCTATTATTCTTTAATATTTTTTTTATTCTTTCATTTTTTTTGAAGTACTACATCATAATATTTTCATAATAAATTATAGTTAATAAGTTAATATTAGTTCTAATTTTTTTTTTCTAATTGAAATTTATAATTAAAATTAATTTTTTGTAATAACTTAGCTCCTATATCTTGCCTACATGTTTGTCCCCTCACTCCAAAAATGATTTTTGTATTCAAGTGCCTATGCAGTGGTGAAGCCACATAATGGCCAAAGGGGCCCAATTTTTTTTTTGAATTTTCAGGAATGTAACTTACAAGCTTCACAGTTTTTTGTCTCAAATCTGTGTTTTGGGAAAGTATTAGGACTAGAAAACTATTTCTTCTTTTCTTCAACTTGTTTTCTAAACCCTTTTAGTGCTTCACGGATTTCTAAGTCCATATTTGCTCTAATCCAAGAGGACCACACGTGTATGGTTTTAAAACTATACACTTCAAAATGAAAGGTGATCTCAATTATTCGCAAGTAGGTACGTGGCTTATTTCATTGTCTTGTTCTATTATTCTTTAATATTTTTTTTATTCTTTCATTTTTCTCAGTTACTCGCAAGTAGGTACGTGGCTTATTTCATTGTCTTGTTCTATTATTCTTTAATATTTTTTTTATTCTTTCATTTTTTTTGAAGTACTACATCATAATATTTTCATAATAAATTATAGTTAATAAGTTAATATTAGTTCTAACTTTTTTTTCTAATTTAAATTTATAATTAAAATTAATTTTTTGTAATAACTTGGCTCCTATATCTTGCCTACATGTTTGTCCCCTCACTCCAAAAACGATTTTTGTATTCAAGTGCCTATGCAGTGGTGAAGCCACATAATGGCCAAAGGGGCCCAATTTTTTTTTTTGAATTTTCAGGAATGTAACTTACAAGCTTCACAGTTTTTTGTCTCAAATCTGTGTTTTAGGAAATTATTAGGACTACAAAACTATTTCTTCTTTTCTCCAACTTGTATTCTAAACCCTTTTAGTGCTTCACGGATTTCTAAGTCCATATTTGCTCTAATCCAAGAGGACCACACGTGTATGGTTTTAAAACTATACACTTCAAAATGAAAGGTGATCTCAATTATTCGCAAGTAGGTACGTGGCTTATTTTATTGTCCTGTTCTATTATTCTTTAATATTTTTTTTATTCTTTCATTTTTCTCAGTTACTCGCAAGTAGGTACGTGGCTTATTTCATTGTCTTGTTCTATTATTCTTTAATATTTTTTTTATTCTTTCATTTTTTTTGAAGTACTACATTATAATATTTTCATAATAAATTATAGTTAATAAGTTAATATTAGTTCTAATTTTTTTTTCTAATTTAAATTTATAATTAAAATTAATTTTTTGTAATAACTTGGCTCCTATATCTTGCCTACATGTTTGTCCCCTCACTCCAAAAACGATTTTTGTATTCAAGTGCCTATGCAGTGGTGAAGCCACATATTGGCCAAAGGGGCCCAATTTTTTTTTTGAATTTTCAGGAATGTAACTTACAAGCTCACAGTTTTTTTGTCTCAAATCTGTGTTTTGGGAAAGTATTAGGACTAGAAAACTATTTCTTCTTTTCTCCAACTTGTATTCTAAACCCTTTTAGTGCTTCACGGATTTCTAAGTCCATATTTGCTCTAATCCAAGAGGACCACACATGTATGGTTTTAAAACTATACACTTTAAAATGAAAGGTGATCTCAATTATTCGCAAGTAAGTACGTGGCTTATTTCATTGTCTTGTTCTATTATTCTTTAATATTTTTTTTATTCTTTCATTTTTTTTGAAGTATTACATCATAATATTTTCATAATAAATTATAGTTAATAAGTTAATATTAGTTCTAATTTTTTTATTATTTCTAATTTAAATTTATAATTAAAATTAATTTTTTGTAATAACTTGGCTCCTATATCTTGCCCGCATGTTTGTCCCCTCACTCCAAAAATGATTTTTATATTCAAGTGCCTATGCAGTGGTGAAGCCACGTAATGGCCAAAGGGGCCCAATTTTTTTTTTTTTGAATTTTCAGGAGTGTAACTTACAAGCTTCACAGTTTTTTGTCTCAAATCTGTGTTTTGGGAAAGTATTAGGACTAGAAAACTATTTCTTCTTTTCTCCAACTTGTTTTCTAAACCCTTTTAGTGCTTCACGGATTTCTAAGTCCATATTTGCTCAAATCCAAGAGGACCACACGTGTATGGTTTTAAAACTATACACTTCAAAATGAAAGGTGATCTCAGTTACTCACAAGTAGGTACGTGGCTTATTTCATTGTCTTGTTCTATTATTCTTTAATATTTTTTGAAGTACTACATCATAATATTTTCATAATAAATTATAGTTAATAAGTTAATATTAGTTCTAATTTTTTTTAATTTCTAATTTAAATTTATAATTAAAATTAATTTTTTGTAATAACTTGGCTCCTATATCTTGCCCTCATGTTTGTCCCCTCACTCCAAAAATGATTTTTGTATTCAAGTGCCTATGTAGTGGTGAAGCCACGTAATGGCCAAAGGGGCCCAATTTTTTTTTTGAATTTTCAAGAATGTAACTTACAAGCTTCACAGTTTTTTGTCTCAAATCTGTGTTTTGGGAAAATATTGGGACTAGAAAACTATTTCTTCTTTTCTCCAACTTGTTTTCTAAACCCTTTTAGTGCTTCACGGATTTCTAAGTCCATATTTGCTCTAATCCAAGAGGACCACACGTGTATGGTTTTAAAACTATACACGTTAAAATGAAAGGTGATCTCAGTTACTCACAAGTAGTTATGTGGCTTATTTCATTGTCTTGTTCTATTATTCTTTAATATTTTTTTATTCTTTCATTTTTTTTTTGAAGTACTACATCATAATATTTTCATAATAAATTATAGTTAATAAGTTAATATTAGTTCTAACTTTTTTTTATTTCTAATTTAAATCTATAATTGAAATTAATTTTTTGTCCACCAATAACAACCAAATAATAACCCGTCACTTAAGATTTATGGTAAAATGTTGTGAAAATATTATAACATAACATTTTTATTTATTAAAATGGTGAATGATAAATATACTATATTATATAGCTTATAAATTTTTATATATTATTATAAAATTGTCAAAAATATATGATTGGTTATTCACTTATTTGATTATATGTTTTTTTATACATAGAATTTTACTTATAATTCTATTTTAGATTATTGTACATAGTAAAATGTCATGTCTATAACATTTTAACAATACTTTCACAATAAATTTTAGATGGTGGATTGTCATTTGTTGTTATTAGTGAGTAAAAAAATAATTTTAGTGGTGATCTCATATTAAAATCAGTAACAACTTGCCACCTAAAATTTATTGGGAATATAGTACTTTTCATTGTACATAATATAAATATAGTATATATAGATTAAAAATTTATGATCTCTTTTTAAATTTAGTCTCCAAAAACAAATTTTTGGCTCCACCATTGTGCCTATGCCAATCATCAATATTTTATTTCATTTTTTTGTCAGTTGAGCTATTAATCTCATTTAACCCAACCTTATAAAATACAAATCTCAGAAGAATGATGGTTACATCTAGTATCTATAGGCCTCTGCCAAAAATATTATAATAAGAAGGCCTCAGAAACTGATTGTTATGGTCCTGTCTAATTATTCAGGTTTTGGTCCATTGTGCTTGTTGCATGCTACGCGCCTTTTCCGATGGGACAAAGCATTACATCTTGGAACAACTTGCCAATGGCTTGCAAATGCAAATGACTATATATGATTAATAGCTACTTCTGCTGCAGATCAAAAAATTATAATAAATAATAATAGCTACTTCTGCTGTAGTCTATTTCGTATCAATCTTCTTTACTATATTTACTGGCAACAAAAAAAATTAGATATACTTGCAAAACAAATTTTTTACATATTTTTTTTTACTTCACAGATCATAACGTGTGGGACATGTTAATTGTCACTTGTGTGACCAAGATACGTAAGACAGAAAAGGTATAATATTACTGGAAAAAAACAAATATAGGGCTATCAAAGTCTAGGTCCATTTTTCCATCAAAAAAAAAAAAAAGGTCTAGGTCCATTTTACAATCCTGCTTTATTTGTTACTTGTACATCGCTCTCTTTTTTTTACAATATTTTTAGTGTGTGCTTATACAATTACGCGTGTCATTTGCAATTTAATTACAGTTCGGTATACAACACAAATAGACCATCAGGGGAGTTGAGCTTGATGGAACCTGCCTTAAGTTCATGAGAAAATGCGGGAGCCTTGATTCAAGCCCGAGGGAGGGAGAAGAGGGGTGTATTTATGTAGAATTTCTAATCAAGTTCAAAATAAAAATATACAATACAAATATCCTTTGACAATATCATGGCTAGGATTTCTAATTGTCTTATTCTTGTGTTTCACTTGCAAAATTTTGTATTTTTTATTTTTTTACAAAAATAAAAAAGGAGTGTTATTTGATTATGTTTAACACCCCCCACACAATTGAGAAAGTACATAGATTAATTAGGATTATAATTGAAATCGTGCTCTCTTATCTCCGTGTGTACTCGGCTTGACCTCCGCTCGATGCTCGCTTGAGCAGGCTTGGCTATGTGTCAATCAGCACTTTACAAGTATTGATACTTTCTTTGTGCCTATTGCACTGTTGCTTGCACAGTGGCCAGGCTTGAGCAAGTCTTTAAAATTTTCAATTTTAACTTCAAGTCTTTCTCTACGATCTTTTACTCCATAAAATAAGACCACTTACAAATATTTCAATCTACATTTGTGTTTATATATATACTACAACCATTAAAGTTTAGTACGTGTAAGGTTGGGCAAAAAACTTAATAATGAAATAGTTGTCAAAGAAGAAAGAGGATGAAGGATCCGACAAGATAGCTAACAGCTTGCAATGATGAAGAATCGATGATCTTAACCTCAGAACTACAACACTACAAAGCAGACCTAACACAAAGGGGAAGTGGGAGTTTAATTAAGATAGAAATATATGTGAGAGAAAAGTACATGAAGAATCCAAACAATATGAAAGCTAAAAGTTCTTCTGAGGATTTTGCAGTGCACAGGAATTGTAGGTATAGTTTCAAAAAAATTTAAAAATTATACGTGAGCCAAAGAATGGGGTTGCACGTTCTAAGAGGGAATAACAAAGACACCCACAATGTGACAAATGTCATACACAAGTTTTTTAGGATTAAGAGCCTGACGAAGTTTAGAAAATAAACGTGGGTCGTTCTTGTTTGTCTTTGAGCTTTTGAGGTGTGACTTTGTTTGTAGGCTGTTGGATGTATGTCATGTCTGGAGTTAATTAGCCTCAATAATGGTTTTTTAAACACTAAACTATTCACTAATCACAATAAACGTTGCTTATGTCACTTCTTCATTGCTAGCTATGGCTTTTTCTGCAACCCACTTGAGATAATGCACATTCCACCTTAAATCAACATCTGGGTACTTTGGCAGGATGTGTCACATTACTAATCTACCCTGCTTTTGTTTGCGGCTTGGACCCATGTTCGATATTTTTGATTTTAACGAGAGAGAGAGAGAGAGAGAGAGAGAGAGAGAGAGAGAAACCTTTTTTGTTTGGTTAGGCTAGGTACCACCTCTGCTAATGTCATGAACATATATTGTTAGTAAAATTTTGACCTACTTTCCAATTGTTGGGGACACCCTAATACAATGGAGAATCCAATGGTTTGAGTCTTTTAGCAGAGCACTTAACAACTAAATATGCCATTAATATTTATTTTTTTTTGCTAAGTAATGTCATTATCATTGGTTAAGAAGGTTTAACAGGTTGTCACTGCAACCTTATATGAGACCTGAAAGAGACTGATTTAAGAGCTATGCTAAGTTTTGACAAAAAATTAACCTCAGTGCTCACAAAAATCTGAACTTACTTGGATCATCATCTTATGTTCTCATTTTAATCTAACTGACCATTTACTAAAAAGATATCAAAGGAGAAAGTGTGTTGCAAATTCTGGCAGACTATATACAATCATGGACATACATTTGAGCCAATATATTGAACAGTGTACAGGGTTTGGACACTGGGATCAGCTGCTCAAAGGAGTTGTTCTTTTTAGTTTTAAGTCCCAAACCACCTTTTTTTTTCATTATTTTAAAAGATTTTGTTGTGCACAATGACAAAATTAATGTAGATAGTGAAAGCAAATTTATGAAGAACTAGCCGCAAACTCACGTAATGCGTGGAAATATAAATATTATGTAATGAAGTGTAATATTTAAAAAGTAACCATTACTTCAAGAATTGTCTATTTAAAAAAAATGTCTACAAGTATTTTTATTAATCTTTTTATCTCTACAAATATACCATTTTATTATTATAATTTTTTTTTATGTTTGATTAATATTTTTTTTAAGGTGAACCATATTCTTTTTACTTCTATTGTAGTGTATTGTATTTACTTAATATACAACTAAACTTTATAACTTTCAAATTTGTTATTCAAATTCCTCATCTCTTATGGAATAAGGAAACTATCATAATAATAAAAAATCATTACAAAATTACAACGTTATCTTAGCCAAAATTAAAATGAAACTAAAGGAATAAATAATAGGCTTTATAATAATTTATTACTCAAACAATTGGTATGCATATTCAAATTCCTATTTCCAAAAAAACTAAGTATTAACCTAAACTAAAAGTCAACCAAAGCTATAAAAGAGAAAGAGAAGACTTTCTGAAGGAATATTAAAAAAAACAAACACAAAAACACAATACCAAAACACATATTAAAAAAAAATCTATCAACCTTAATTAGAGTTACAAGAAAGAACAAAAATTCACTGAAAGAAAGTAGAGAGAGAGAAAGTATTCACAGTTTTGTGTGAGAAAAATATGGATTAAATGAGAAAACGATATCAAATTTATACAAAATAAAATGGGTAGAAAAAGAATCAAAATATAAAAAAGAGGAAGGAAGTATAACAGTAAAGTAGTGGAGAGATAAAGAGGCAAAAAGAAAAGGGAAAAGTTGGAAAAAATATAACAGTAGGTGTGTGAACTAATTGGGAGAATAAGATTTTTTTTATTTTTATTTTTCGAAAATAGGGGGAAGAAAAGTTTAAATAGAGAAAATAAAATAGAAAGAATAAATGAATGATGTAGCTGCTGATGTTGCTCAACAGGAGCGAAACAACAATAAATACTATGCTTCAGTTTTTAATAATATATATAGATATAGAATATAGATAAGTAAGTTTATATAGATATAGGCCTATTTGGTAAGCAATTTCAAACTCACATTTTTACATTTTAAACAACTTTACACACTTTTTCACCTATACAAATTTCAAAAAACTACAAAAATTTCATCTTAAATTACTGTGCCAAACACCCTTTAGTACATGTTCTCATTCTTTTGGGGTATCATTCTAATATGCCAAATTTGGTTCTTCTCATATGTACTCTTAACTACTACTAGGTTTCTAGTTAAACCAGTACAGGTTACCCATAACATACATTGTACCAAAAGTAGATGATGCCTTTCTTACTTAAATGAATGAAGTAGATGATTCTCAAAAAAAAAAAAGAAAAAAAAAAAAGAATGAAGTGGATGATACCTAATACACCATTCATCGTGCCTATCCATAGTACTACTGTCAATGTTTTAAAACAATTAATTGTTTAATTTTCATCAACATTTCCCCAATTGCTCTCTCTAACCCACACATTTGAGGACCACTTCAGAAGTTCTGCCCTAGGTTACAATATATATATATACTGTTTCCCAGGTACTATATAATTCTAATCATAAATATATATATATATATATATATATTATTATTATTATTATTAGTTTTGTAAAAAACAAACCTGAAACCAGACAATCAACTTGCCATCATCCCACCATCATTCTTTGGTCATATTTGTTTTATAATAGTACTATCAATGGTACCTCCCATATTTGCTAACAAACCCTTCTCCTACTCTCATGGACAGCCTAGAGAGCTCAGGAATCCCTTTTGAGCCTCAAAATTTATGTAAAAATTATGCCCAAACACCACTTGATGGAGAAAAAGTCCATGAAAATGAAGAAAAAAGAAGCATGAAGTTTCCCAAAGGAGTGAACAGCAATGGAAGAAGGTTTCTAGGGGTGAGACAAAGGCCCTCAGGAAGATGGGTTGCTGAAATCAAAGACTCGTCTCAGAAGCTGAGGCTTTGGTTAGGGACTTTTGATAGTCCCGAAGAGGCTGCTCGGGCTTATGACAGTGCTGCCAGGCTTCTAAGAGGAAGGAATGCCAAGACAAACTTCCCATGTCATGGAAACATGAACTCACATGAAGAAAGCACCAGCTTATTGGGAAAGAATCCGAGGCTGTTTCAGCTTCTTCAGCATGCAATCACAAAGAGCCATGCAAGATCCTCATCTCTTTTCCCTGATGAGATCATTCCATGGAATGATCATATAACAGGTGACAAAGTGGATTTAAACCATTTTGATACGCTTGTTGAAGAAACTATAGTTTGCTCATCAAACTCTGAATCAGCTGGAAGCTGTGGTTTTGATCATGATAGAAATATGCTTTCACAGCCCTCATTTGGTAGTTCCAAGGTTTATTCTTCTGTATTTGTAGCTCCTTCTTTCAGTGCTTCTCTATGTCAAGTAGGAGAAGATCAAAAGAATAGCCAAGAGGCTTAGTCACTTCAATTTCTCATTCTATATACTGTCAAAGAGTGGCCTAGTACTCTTTCTTGTAAATTATGTTTTCATGTTGTTTTCAGTTATTGATTGGATGTTCTCCTCCAAGCTTAGCTATTTGTCTTTGGTCGAAATTACATAGAGATTGTCTACATGAATGTCAAATAGATGTGGAAGTTTTCTAGCATAAAAAGGTAATACTAGTTTTTTATGTGTGAACTTATCTTTAGCCTCCATTAGTCCAATGTCAATTGCTTCCTTTGACTTTGCACTGATTGCTCTATCCAGGCGTTATTTGCTACTTTTATATATATTTAGTGTGGAAAATCCAAAATATGGAATATAATTTCTATTTGAGAATCGGATCCTTAATAATTTTCTCTACCGAAATTGTCAATGGATCATTGGTCTGTTTCAGAATAAATGATTTGATAGATATAGAGAAATTTGCTAGTTTTGCAATTTACATGTCGGTTGTAGACGACTAAATTTCTTAGTTCAAAATAAATCAAACAAATAAAATAGTTTCACAAATACGAATTTGTATTGATAAATGTGTGGTACAATTCTCTGTAATTACAAAAGAGTGATCCTCTGATTCGATCTCCTTGAAAGATTTTTGATTGGAATTGTGGTAATGTGATTTTGATTTGAACATAAGATATTCTTCAATTTGGCTGAGGAATGGATCGAAGATCTTTGAAACGGAATTACAATGAATCTCTGGCTATGAGCTTGTTAGAAATTCTTTGTTCTTCGTGTTCTTCGCGTTCTTCGTGTGTTCTTCGTGTTTGAAGGTTTGTGGTGGAAGTTCTTCGGTGCTTTAGAGGCTTGATTCCGTAGAGCTTCGTTGATTTATGGTTTGTTGAGGTTTCTGGAGGCTTTTGAGCTTGATTCCAGTGAACTTTGAGATCTGGACGAGTAGTTTGGATGATTTTGCTTCGAATGTTGTTTGTATTCGAGGTTGAAGTTCTTGAATTTCTTGGAGGCTTTGAGGTTTGATCCCGCAGCTTCTAGGTTTCTGAACTCAAGATATCTTCTTCCTTCTCTCTGTTCTGTGTCCTCCTAAATGTCTTAGGAAGGCTTCTATTTATAGGAGTTTAGGGGTAGGTGAGCGACACGTGGCGGAGTTTGATTGGTGACACTTGTCACAGCTTGATTGGTCCGCTTATGTCATCGCTTACACGTGCTGAGTGCTTGTGTCACTGCTTACACGTGCGAGGCTGCCTGTGTCACTGCTTACACGTGCGAGGCTGCCTGTGTCATCGCTTACACCTGCTGATGCAGTTTCATGCCTTTATTTCAATGACACTTGGCAAATTTCTATTGGTTTCTGAATAGTGATGGCAAAACCTAACAGCAATACGTGACGCTTTGTAATTGGTTGTATTTTGTAGACTTTGGTAGTATGATGTGTCAGCTTGTGATAGGTCGGGAATTTTCCCTCTCTACAAATGCCCCCTCGAGACTCGTTCATGCACACAGTTTTTTTTTTTTAGAGTGTGGTGAATGAATGAGTCTTGAAAGAAAGTGGATTCCTTTGTATACTTGACTCTTCTAGTGAAATAGCTGAAGGTGGTGGAGCTTTTAGCAGGATGAAGTAATTGCAGAAGAGTAGACCCACCCATATGAAAGGTTTTGATGAGACTGAGAAGGGGTCTGCCCGTATTTGAATGTACTCGTGTGACCGAGCTTTCGAGCAAAGGTTAAGTCAAAGTAATTTCGGTTATATTCAATGGTACTTGGAGTGGGTTGGTGGGGCTGAAAGTTATTTGCAAGAAGTTGGATGTACTTGCAAGATTGAAACATTCGGTAGATGTTAAGCTGAGGTAATTTCGGAAGAGTATTTTGGATTGTTGGTGGCGATCACAGGGTGTTGAAGATGGAGAAGAGGTGAGAATGT
This sequence comes from Castanea sativa, assembly GCF_040712315.1. NCBI lineage: Eukaryota > Viridiplantae > Streptophyta > Magnoliopsida > Fagales > Fagaceae > Castanea > Castanea sativa. The sequence continues at coordinate 32,192,834 of NC_134016.1, read as the reverse complement.
TGGCATACAAAGATGCGCAGCTCGGAGCTAGCCTCTTATTTTTAAGGACTTCTGGTGAAGTTATATCCTGGGTATACTTCGGGTCACAGAGAGAACATGTGGGAGTGTGGTTGAATGTGCTTCGTGTTATCGCATCACTCAAAGTTAAGTTGGGGTAATTTCAGAAAAGTGTTTTGGGTTTGTTGATGTTGATGGTGAAGAAGATAGTGATGAAGCAAAGTGGATGGGTGAGACATACGACACCATGGCCCCGACCCCGCATGTCTGGGGACTCTCGGTGTAGATGCCTCTCCGGGAAGTACACCTTCGGATGTGGACTGGCTGCATGCCGAATGATGTCCGTCGGCCAAGTCGTTGAATGCGCCCGTGTAACCGGACCATACTAACGACATTAAGTTGAAGTAATTTCTCGAAGTATATTTTCTGAAATTCTTCAAGCTGATCTTAAGTTAGAGTATTCCCGTAAAGTGTGCCAGGGTACCGCAACGATGACCTTTGGACCCCATGCCGGTGGAAACATGGAACGAGGCTTTGGGACCCTTCACCGACACCAAAGGCTAATTCTCACGATGAGCTGGTACCTTGGAGGTCATCACAAGTGTTGGATGGGAGACAATTTGTAGGATACCCCAACACTTCTTACCATCTTCACTTGATGCAACTTTATTGGGAAAGCATAATAAATGAAAGATGGAGCTAACTTGTGATCCTGGTTTTAGAAACCAGCCAAGTTGCTGTTTGTTCCGAACCACCGCTTCTATTGGGAGACCAAACAGTTGAAGAGAGACTATGGAAGCTCTAGTCTCAGGAACGGGTGTCTCTGCTGGACTTGGATTTCCTGGTGAACCAAATCCAAGAAAGCATGGAACAACGATGCCGACCTTGTTATGAATAACTCTATGAACAAACATGGTCATTATGTGAGGAAACAAAATTTGTTTGAATCCTAAAACAGTGATGATGTTGTGAGAAGGGTTGCTACTGAACCATGAAGGGGTTGATTTCAAACTGATCATGAAGTGATCTTGGTTGCTCGGTATTGAGAATGACGAGACCATAGTGAGAACTGGCTGTGAGAAGGAGGATTTGAAAATTTGAAAGAAGCAAATCTTCATTTCATGACTCGGTGTATGTGTTTTTTTCTTGATGGATTTAACAGATCCTGCCCTCCTATTTATAGTGAAGAGATGAAGAATGGTAGCTGAGTGGTTTAAGAATGGCGGATGAGACTTCTCGGTGGGAATGGTGGACGAGAATGGTAGGCGCCGAATGGGAACGGTGGATGAGAATGGTAGGCACCGACGGAAATAATGGCTGAAGTATGACCCAACGTAATTTCAATTTTCGAGACATACTTGTGAGAGTTCGTCTCGTTTTTGAAAGTGGGAGCCTTGATCAAGTCCGGAGGATAATTTTCGAGGGAATCCGCACCAAATGGATGGATCTCAAATTATGATCTTGAGAGCTTAAATTTTGGACACCGCTAGTACTTTGGAGAAGCGGGTGTAGTTTTTAAGTCCAAAACAAATACCTGGATTTCAAAATCAAAATCTTTGCGAAAACCTGATAGGACAAGTTTTGCTTGAACATCTTGATCTTCGGTCAAAGTTTACATCAAAGCTGATAGTTGTAAAACCACACTATTTGAGCAATTTTGGATTCTCAAATGAATAAATAGACCCCAAAATTGAAAAGTACGCGAAAAATTGAGCAAGACAGGTCAATCTTAAAAATTTTGACTTTTGGTCAAAATTTGTGCAAAAGTCAATTTTTTTAGAAATTGGACTGTTGTGCAATTTTCGAGCCTCGGTTGAAGAAACAGACCCCAAAATTGGAAAGTACGCGAAAAATTGAGCAAGACAGGTCAATCTTAAAAATTTTGACTTTTGGTCAAAATTTGTGCAAAAGTCAATTTTTTTAGAAATTGGATCACATAAGAATTTTTGAGCCTCAAGCTGTTGAAAACCTACCTCAAAATTAGAAAGTACGCGAAAAACCGAGTGGGATAGCCTTGTTTTGTTTTGTTTTTTTTTTTTTTGTTTTTTTTTGTTTTTTTTTTTGGTCAAAGTCAAAGTTCCAACTAGCCAATGCTTCTTTTTTTTTTCTTTTTCTTTTTTTTTTCCTTTTTTTTTCTTTTTTTTAGGCGGTCCGGTCCGGGTCGTTCCGGGTCGGTCCGGGTCAAACCGGGTCGTGAATGATGACGTCATCCATGACGTCATAAGGCTGGATTGCGCGTCAGCGCTTGGCGCGTGCACGCGCGTGATACATGCCGGCGCGTGTAGCGCGTGGTGACGAACGTCCGGCGCGTGGATCTTGTTGGAGGCGCGTGGGAGCGCGTGTGGAATCGTCGGAGCTTCTGGCGGCGCGTGGCAGCGCGTGGACCATCTTTTGGGCATGAAATTTTCACATATTGTAGCTATTAGGCCATAGAAGACTGATATGTGGTCGGTTTTGTGAAATTGTGCACAGATTTGCACAGTTTTGATGGACTAAACCGGTGGTCATCGCGAGCTTGTGGCGGCGAGTGGTGGCGCGTGGCTGATCTTTTGGACTTAAAAATTTCAGGTTTTGTAGATCGAAGGCCGATAGCTCTAATGGTGGTATCAGTTTTGTAAAATTGTTCTCAGATTTGCGCAGATTTGAATGAGAAACTCGCGGGTCGCTGAAAATTCTTGGCCATGTGTGGCGGCGCGTGGCCAGGTCTCTGGGCCTGAAATTTTCAGGTTTGGTGGATCGAAGGTTGTAGAAGACTCTTGTGAGGTCAGATTTGTGAAATAAGGTCTGAATTTTCACAAATTTGGACGAGAAAGTCGTGGGTCTTTGTTGGACTTATAGCTTTCTTTTTCTCTGGTCTAATTTTGTGGTGGCCGCTGAATGTTGATTCTTTGGGTCATCTTTGTCAGAGAACTTTGAAAATTTGGAAGAGAAGCAGCATTGTTGGACTCCTCCTCTTTTTTTTTGTCTGTTTATCCCAGAAATTTTTTCTATATAAAGCCATACGGGCATACATACATTTATTCAAAGTGTAATCTTCTGAATAAAAGTGTAGAGTTTTTTTCATATTTTTTTTTTTTTTTTTTTTTTTTAGGGAATCATGATGCTTTATTTCAAGGATGCAAGAACCAGCCTTCAGTCTTCTTCTCCAGCTTTTAAGATTTTTTTTTTTTTTTTTTCTTTTATCCTTTGTTTAGCCATGCAATGAGATTTTCTTCTGACTTTGCTTTTTTTGTTTTGCAGCTCAGTTTCCTTGATCTTTGGGTTTTGATATCAAACTTCACGTTGACGTTCTCATAGAAGTGTTCGCCTTCATTTGGTGACTTTGTATTTCATTGATAGCAACGTTGCAAGAACGTATGCCTTCATGTTGTTACATTCTTTTCTTGCATCAACAATCTTTTAGTGATATTCGTCTTTGCAACGACGTTTCCATAAGGATATTCAGCTAGACAATAATGCTATCGCCCATAAAGCTACGTCAACACTTCATTTGCACAGAAGTCATGCCAACATTCATCTTTGCCATGAAGCTACGTCAACACTTCATTTGCATCGAAGCTGGGCCAATAGTTCATCTATATTGAAGTCGTGCCGACATCCATTTTTGTCATGCAGTCGTGTCAACACTCCATTTGCACAGAAGCCATGCCAACATTTATTTTTGCCATGAAGCTACGTCAACACTTCATTTGCACAGAAGCTATGCCAACATTCATCTTTGTCATAAAGCTACGTTAATATTTCATTCAAAGAAGCTATGCCAATATTCATTTTTGCCATGAAGTAACGTCAACACTTCCTTCGCATCAAAGCCGTGCCAACATTCATTTTTGCCATGAAGTCGTGTCAACACTCCATTTGCACAGAAGCCATGTCAACGTTCATTTTTGCCATGAAGCTATGTCAACACTTCATTCGCATCGAAGCCATGCCGACATCCATTTTTACCATGAAGCAACGTCAACACTTTCTTCGCATCAAAGCCGTGCCAACGTTCATCTTCACCATGAAGCCACGTCAACAGTTCATCTGCACCGAAGCCGTGCCGACATCCATTTTTGCCATGAAGCTATGTCAACACTTCATTCGCATCGAAGTTGCACTAATATTGGCTTTTGTAACGAAGCTTTGAAGTTTCAAGAAGCTCCCATCAAGACTTTGAGGATGCAAAGAGATTTCAACAAAACCTTGAAGATATGAGAAGAATGCCGCCATGATTTTGACATTGCACGAACATGCCCTTAGAGGAGAGATGATGCAACATCAACTTCAGATGTTGGAGGAATGTGACATTGTCCATATTTTAGAGACTTGATGTGAAATAACACCACCCAGAAGGGAGACGATGTGGTTCAAATTTCAGAGTTGTGAAGTGGCACAACCTAGAAGAGAGATAATGTAGCTTAGACTTGCAAGGTACAAGAAAGATGCCCCCAGGAGATAAGTGATGCAAAGTATACTTCAGAGATATGGGAATATGTCCACAAAAGATGAGCAATGCCATGCAGACTCCATTCCTTGCAACAGAGGTTGAAGATTTTATTTTACTCCACAACCGAGAATCAAGTTATCATTATTTCAAGGAAAGCTACGTAACACCAATTCTTTGCAGCTATCAATTTCTACCACAATGATCTTTGAACATCATATAGTGAGCAATTGATTGATCTTAAGCGACGCCTTGCCAATCAAAGGGTTCTTGAAAGCATGTTGACGACCTTTGGACAAACTCTTCAAGCTAGACTGACAATCCTTCTTCTTTTTATATGACTGAACTTAGTGAAAAGTACTAAGCTGCCTACGTACCCTGGAGAGGGATCAAGTCATTTACGTAGTTCAACCAAATTTTTTTTTTAATTTTTTTTTTAATTTTTCTTTTGCTTTGTTTTTGATGATTTTTTTTTCTTTTGTTTTGTTTTTTTCTTTTGCTTTGTTTTTTTTTTTCTTTTGTTTTTTTTTTGTTTTTTTTTTTTGTTTCTTTTTTTTTTGTTTTTTTTTGTTTCTTTTTTTTTTTGTTTCTTTTTTTTTTTTACAAAAAGGGAGGGCTCACGTGTGTAATCCTTGCCCTACACCCCACGGCATTTCATGGGTACCAATTGTGCAATAGTGGGTATCATCTCTAATCGAACCCGAGACCTTGGCCTCAAGGGTGACATGGACATCCAACCACTACGCCACACTCACAATTGGTGACATAGAGTGGGATTAATTTCTCCTTATTTGTGCACTTTCAAAGGTAATGGGAAAACATCATGTACCCTTGTAGTGCTGCAGTGGGTAGTTTAAACTCGTACCGAGGAGCAATTCTTGATTTTCAAGCATAGAAGCGTTTGAGGAACTTCCCATTGATGGGGCCGATCCTTACGCCATCATTGTCAATCAATTTGTAAGCCTTATTGGTGTTTGCCCCCTGCTTGAGAGTTGGCAGTACATCACAAGTAACGGTCACATAGTTTGACCCAACAACTTCATCAAGGTCTAGATCAATCTTGTTTTCTTTGGCTAGCTTCATGATTTGTTCTTTGAAGACGAAGCATTTTTGAATTGGGTGGCCAATGATGCGATGATATTTGCAGTAGTTAGGGTTATCAACTTTCCCTATGTCTTCTGGTCGCTTGCATTCTGGCAATTCAACCAGCTGTAATTGCAATAGTTGTTCTAAGATGTTTGGCACATCTTCATTGGGGAACGGATATGATTTTTGCTCACGTTCCTTAAAGGTCAGACGACGCACTTCGTTCTTTTGCCATCCTCCAAGTTGTTTTTCATTTGTCTTTGCTCCTCTCCTTGGAACCTTAACTATGGTAGTGTTAACAGTTATTGGGTCTTTGAGATTGCCTTTTGCATTCCTGTCATTCATCTTTACTTCCTTTCTGCTTTCCTCGGGTATGGGAGGTTTTGTATTTTCATGGCAAGAGATACTCAATTCCATGTCGTGCGCACGAGTTGCCAATTCTTCGAATGTTCGAGGTTTTACCCCTTGTAGGATGTACAGAAGTCCCCAATGCATGCCTTGGATGCACATTTCTACAGCAGATATTTCAGACAGTTTATTCTTACAATCTAAACTCAAAGAACGCCACCGACTGATGTAGTCAACAACGGGTTCGTCTTTCCACTGCTTAGTATTGGTAAGCTCCATCATGCTTACCGTGCGGCGCGTGCTGTAAAACCGGTTGAGGAACTCCCTTTCCAACTGATCCCAACTATCAATCGAATCAGGTTCCAAGTCTGTATACCAATCAAAGGCGTTTCCTTTCGCTGAACGAACAAACCGCTTTACAAAGAGGCCTCCTCGAGTCCCTCGCGTTCTCACAGGTTTCTACAAAATGAGCAATGTGTTGCTTAGGGTTTCCCTTGCCATCGAATTGCAAGAACTTGGGGGGTTGATACCCATTTGGCATTCTCATATTGTCAATGCGCTTCGTATAAGGTTTTGAATACATGAGAGAATGTGTGGAAAAACCTCCATATTGTGCTCGTATGGTGTTCGTTATCATGTCCTGCAAGCTTGTTGGACGATATCGAGGCCATTGAGGTGGATTGTTCTTGTCGGGGAGTGTTTTCAATTTCTTTCCCTTCATCATCCTTTGCAGATGCGAATTTATGACCATGGCTTGATTCACCAAGATCTTGTACTTCGAGTTTGTTCATTAAAGTTGCAATTTGGAGGTCCTTATCTTCAAGTGCTTTTGTGAGAAAGACGACCCTTTGTTCCATTTCAGCCATCTTTTCTTCCATGGTAGAGGTGTTAGTCATCATGACTGACACAACTTCCACAGATGATGGAGAAGGAAGTGAATTGAAGTGAGCACGTGAAATCTCATCTTTTGGATTCCCTTTGATGAGAGAGAAATCGTGCGACCAGCTTCTTGTGGAGGAAGAAGGGGATTTGCCCCCATACTTGAGGTGTTCCAAGATGGAGATGTCCTTGTTGATGACCTTGTTTCTTTTAAGAGGGTCTAAGGAGATGATTGTCTGGACCTTGGCTTCCTTGGTTGATTGAGATTGAAGCTTATTGTGAGCTTTAGGTTGGCTACAATTGATTGCTCCAATGCAACTGTTGGTGGTAGTCGTACCAAGTTTAATTGAAGTAGCTATTGTTGAAGCTTGAATGTTCTTGCTAGAGGCCATTGAAGTTGGTAGCAAGATGATGAAGATTTTTTTCTTTGAAGGCGAATGAGATGAGAGGCAGAGAAGTCCCACTGGGCGTGCCAGAATTTGTAGACGACTAAATTTCTTAGTTCAAAATAAATCAAACAAATAAAATAGTTTCACAAATACGGATTTGTATTGATAAATGTGTGGTACAATTCTCTGTAATTACAAAAGAGTGATCCTCTGATTCGATCTCCTTGAAAGATTTTTGATTGGAATTGTGGTAATGTGATTTTGATTTGAACATAAGATATTCTTCAATTTGGTCGTAGAATGGATCGAAGATCTTTGAAACGGAATTACAATGAATCTCTCGCGAGCTTGTTAGAAATTCTTTGTTCTTCGTGTTCTTCGCGTTCTTCGTGTGTTCTTCGTGTTTGAAGGTTTGTGGTGGAAGTTCTTCGGTGCTTTAGAGGCTTGATTCCGTAGAGCTTCGTTGATTTATGGTTTGTTGAGGTTTCTGGAGGCTTTTGAGCTTGATTCCAGTGAACTTTGAGATCTGGACGAGTAGTTTGGATGATTTTGCTTCGAATGTTGTTTGTATTCGAGGTTGAAGTTCTTGAATTTCTTGGAGGCTTTGAGGTTTGATCCTGGCAGAGCTTCTAGGTTTCTGAACTCAAGATATCTTCTTCCTTCTCTCTGTTCTGTGTCCTCCTAAATGTCTTAGGAAGGCTTCTATTTATAGGAGTTTAGGGGTAGGTGAGCGACACGTGGCGGAGTTTGATTGGTGACACTTGTCACGGCCGATTGGTCCGCTTATGTCATCGCTTACACGTGCTGAGTGCTTGTGTCACTGCTTACACGTGCGAGGCTGCCTGTGTCACTGCTTACACGTGCGAGGCTGCCTGTGTCATCGCTTACACCTGCTGATGCAGTTTCATGCCTTTATTTCAATGACACTTGGCAAATTTCTATTGGTTTCTGAATAGTGATGGCAAAACCTAACAGCAATACGTGGCGCTTTGTAATTGGTTGTATTTTGTAGACTTTGGTAGTATGATGTGTCAGCTTGTGATAGGTCGGGAATTTTCCCTCTCTACATCGGTATAGTAGTTAACATAGCATTGCAGTCATATAGTTCACCTTATCAAATCTAAAATATAAAGAAAATTACTGACTTCTGCTATACTGTCTATGAACAAAGTTTTTCTTCAAACTTCTCATGTATTTCTTTTTTAGGTGTAAATTTTAAAAACCTAACTATTAAATTTCATGTCCCTTATACTCTTAACATACGTATCAAGTTTCGTTCAAATTAGATGTTATTTACTATTAGATCAATTAACTTATTTTTTATATATAACTTTAGATCACAAAACTTGAAATTATAACATTTATTTAATGACATAACAATTGGTCTTTGATCTACTTGAAATTTTATAAATATTAAAGATATAATAAGAATATATAATTTAACAGTTAAATTTTTAAAATTCATACTTAATATAAAAATATATAATAAGTTTGTATAGCCTCTCAAAACTAATTTGGAAAAGAGATTTGTTCTGCTGCCTATTTTATTTCAAAATTTTGAAATTCCTGTTTTCGATGTTAGCAGCCGTGCAGACACAATTAAAGTAGACTTAAAAATTAAAAAATCTTGGATAAAGAAACAAGAAAAGAAGAATATAATAACAATGAGGGACCTTGACAGTTGTCGTTTACTGTTTGAGAATGACGTGTAGTTTATTTGTACAATGTAAAATAAAAAGTTAAAAATTATTTAAAATAAGGTTGAGAAGAAAAATAATATGGAACCCACAAACAATATATAAAAATAAGTAAAAAAAATTAGCTTATAATTATTCCCCAAACATATAAATTCGGTTAAAAAACAAATGCTAGTGCAAAAAGTTAAAAATTAAATTGTTTGAGTATGAGTGAACTTATTTTCATTATTTTATTGTGTAAAATATACATTGCATAAAAATACAATTGCACCTTTATAAAAATTAAGACTTTAAAAAGTTGTACGTAAGCAAGGGGTTAAAAAAAATGGTTGAGATTTTAAATTATAACAAACAAACTCATTAACATTAAACAATCAAGAAATGCTTATAAATAATTCATGAAAGCCAAGCTTTCAAATTTTAGGGCATGTTAGAGCACTCTATTGTAGACACACAAAAATGTACAATATTGTACACTTTTTACAAATGTATTAACATTGTATACATTTTGTGTGTCTACAATGTAAGTTTACATTGCTAGTACAATGTAAACCTATAAAAGTCTTTTATATATATATATATATATATATATATATATAATTTGAACTACAGATATGGAGTACTACAAAATATATCATTATTATCAAGCTATCACTTGAGCCCCAATGATAATAATTAAGCAATCCAAATTTGCTATTTTCTCTCTCAATGATTAAATCAATTTTTGAAAAAAAAAATCACTGTGGTCAATTTATTTGTGAAACTCTCAATCACCATTTAAACTTGTGATCATGTCAGTTTCACACATACATATCCTCAAATGAGGATTACTTACATGTCACTATAATAAAATATGTCTATTATATCAGGTGTTTATGCAACAAAAAACAATAAAGCAGTTAGACACAATTTTGCACTAAAAGTAATAAAGTTGTTGGAATAGTACTTAAAAAGTGGTAAACTATTGCATCAACAATAATTTGTTGCAATAACTTATATATTTTTGTTGTAGTAGAGGCCTTAACACATTATTGCATTAGGAAAATTTGTTGCAATAATTTAAAATAAAAATAAAGTTTCAATAACCCAATATCAATTATTTTTTCAATTTATTGCAATGAAATTCTTGAAATGATAGCCTATTATAGCAAAAATATTTTTGTAATAACCTTATAGCAAGCATGAAGCAATAAGTTATTGTGACCACAAGTTGAATAGAGTCATGCATGAGCGCCTTGTGCAAAGAAATCTTGCTAGCACTCGAGCACTGAACTCTAGTGTTGGCACTAGCAGTAGTGGTGGAAGGGATGAGACAGGTGGACATGGAACTATGGAAGAGGTGCCTGTGATGGAGGGGAGAGGAGTGGTGGACATGAAGGACGCATTAGTGATGGAGGGGATATGAGTGGTGGACACGGAGGAGGCAATTGTGATGGAGGGGAGGAGAGTGGTGGACATGGAGGACACATTGGTGATAGATGGGATGAGAGTGGACATGGAGGAGGCACCTGTGATGAAGGGGAAAGGAGCGGTGGACTTGAAGGAGACAATGATGATGGAAGGGATGGGATTAGCCAGTGACAAAAGCGGTTAGTTTTCACTAATAGGGGTGTTTGATTGAAAGAGTCATTCTTGAAGCAATAAGCTATTGCAAAGATACTATTGCAATAATGAGTTGAATTGTTTCTGCCAATTAATTTGGAATCCATTGCAACAAAGTTTGTGTAGTAATAGCCTATAGTTACCAAATATTCAATGCAACAAATTCTTTATTGAAATATCTAAAAGTTTATTGCAATTAAATTTTTTGTTGCACAAACCTATTACCATGGTTTTTATTTCAACACCCTTGCATCAACTATTAAATAGATGAAATAGCAACATATTGTAATGACTCTAACATTATTGCAACAATTATGATATTATTGTAAGAACAAAATTTAGCTACAAACTTGGTTGTAGGCTAAGACTATAACTTCTTCAAAAAAAATTAACATTTCTTCACATTTTGAAAATCCAACCATTGAATTGCATGTTCTTTACGTTCTTAAGTCTTAACACATATGTCAAATTTTGTGCCAATTAGATGTTATTTACTATATGAACCATAAACTTATTTTTATGCAAAATTTTAGACTACAAAAACTTGCAATTTAAACAATTAATTAAGGACATAATTATTGATCTCTAATCTTCTAGCAATTTTGCAAGTATAGAGGATATAAAAAAAAAAATTGTAATCTAATGGTGGATTTATTAATATTAATATTTAATAAAAAGATATTAAGGAAAGTTGTAACCTTAAACTATAACCAAATTTAGTTACAAACTTTTTCCTTATTATAATGATTTTTTCAAACATTTTTTTTTTCCTTATAGCATGTCACTCAACCACATGACTTTAATTTTTAGGGTATGTTGATCTCTGCCAGCTCATCTCACTCACAATTTTAAATTTGGAGTTGACCAGATTATACGGAGGAATAAATGTTCATTTCTATTTTTATTTTTTTTTCCCAATAACAGCATACTTTTTGAGAGCTTTTGGGTTCAAAGGGCGAGTGGTACGTATTGTTTTTTTGAGATAAAGCAATAATAGGTTGAGAATTTTCCCGTATGTGATGTGTGCTTATTGTGCATACTCGTGTCAGTTGTGTGTGGGTTCGATGTTGGTTGAGAGTCTTAGACTAAGTGAGCAACTTAGTGGGCATCAAAAGGCAGAAAACTTTGGGAGAAAATTTACCATCTAACAATAATAGTTGACTTGGCTCTCAAAAATTAAAAACATATCCCATAAGCATACAATAGAAAAATTAAAAGAAAAAGGGAAAAAAGAAACTTAATATCAATTTTTATTGATAAATAGATATTGGGGGGTGGAGAGGTGGATTTGAAATCAAATTTAATTTCAATTTTTAATATCTTATGTAATTGGACTAATCCATCAAAATGTACGCTTTAATGACTGAGGTTCAGTCAATCAGTCATATAGCATTTTGCCTTTAGTAAAGATTTTCTACTAGTTTTTTTCGTTTAACTTTAGTATATTATACTAAACAAAATTTAATCAGAAAATTTGATACTTTTTGCTTCCTTATTAGGCAGCTCGGGACTTAGCAGAAAATGTAAAAAATAGGTACAGTTTCTTATTAGGTTCAGTTTATTAGGTCCTCAAATTAAATTTAATACATGTATCTACATTGAACTCAATTATTACTAGCTTTTAACTCAATGCATATGAATATGTACATTTTAAAATATGCTTAGATAAATAGTATAATTCCTACATAATTAAATATCCTCAATATTATATTTTGTCAACTCTCAAAAATAAACATTTTAAGATTATTACTGGGTAGAAAATGCAAATTTCATGCTTGTTTATTTTATTTCAGGAAAAAATATGTTACGTCTTAACTTATTTATGTTATTGTGATATAATAAATTTATTTCATGCGTGCATTTTTCAAATAAGATATGAACAACCAATTTGTAGAACATAGTATACTTTGTCATTCGATTTTATATTTGACTAATAATAAGTTTTTATAAGAAAATCTAGGTTTTAAATAGAATGGAATTAATTTCAAATGGGATCTAAATAGAATGAGCTAGAAGCAATTTTAGATTGACTTAAAATAGTTGAAAGCATCACACATTTAAAATTTTGCAAATGGAATGACGCTGAGCACAATTGAAGCCCATTTAACATATTGGGACACTTAACAACAAATTACTTGTCTATTATTCTGTCAACATCTCAAACTTGATTCTCAAAAAAAAAAAAAAAATCTCAAATTTGATATCACGAAGCTCTAACTTTAGCTATATAGTTGTAGTTTATTTGTATTACTATTTCAGTTTTTTTTTTTTTAAAATATAAAAATTTGCATTTTATTTGGTTTGTTGTTTGCTTTTTTGGACTACTACAATTTGGGCGTTATTGTAGTAGCATTTTTTTTTTCTTTTATTATGTCTACTTTATGGCTTTGATCTTTGTGGTGGGCCTTTTTTCAACTTTAGTTTGGGCTTCCTCCTGTCGCGCTATGGCTCAATGGTTTTAGGTAGGAGAGTCAGGACCGGCTTGACTGCAACAAACTCCAAACTGGCTTGCGTGCAAACTAAAGCCCCTTTGCTAGAACTTTGGTGACATGCCCATGGCAGAGGAAACTATTACAAGAGTTATGGCAGGCAGGTATAATATAACAACAATAAAAGGAAATATGCTTACTATTAGCTAGAAAATCATGGAATACTAAATGAAATAAACAAAAGAGTGGTATAGCAATATAAATGTAGTATAAATAAGATGATAATAATGAAAGGGAAATAACACCAATGCTTAATCAATAAAATGAAAGAAGGAATGGTCGGTCTGCCATGCTTGGTTGTCTTACGGAGTTAAGTCCAAGAAGGGAACCACTTTTTCAGTGTGGATAACCTTACAGGGAGATCCTGCCACATAAATTACTCACTTTAAGAGAATGGGCCTAAATGGCTTATACTCGAATTCCTTAATCCTTAGTAGAGGATAGGCTTTTAGAAGGAATAAAGGGATTAGCCTATCAGTGCATGCATTCTATCACACTCTTGCCTACTCTTTGTTTTTCTTCCAAACTTCTTCTTTTTCTTTCTAAGTTTTCTACTCTATTTTCTCTTCTTCTTTTTTGTTCTCTTATGGGGTTGTTAAGTTCTCTCCTGCCTTCCTGTTATTCTTGTTCCGTTGTCTCCCTTCCCCTTTTTTTTTGCATGGCGGAGGACCCTTTTATACTGCCTGCCGTGATGAGTTTTTACTATTTTACCCCTTAACTATTTTTGTCTGAGTGTGGGTGTCCTTCCAAACCACCCACTAGTCTGTCAGCTACACAGCCAGCACCACTCACTTGTGTTGGTCATGCCACATCCCATTACCAGACAAAGAGTCTTATTTTGTTTGCTTACTCATCGTGGCATTCCCATCCGGATAAGGGTAGGCATTCTCTCTCACTATCTCTCATGGCATGCATCTAGTGATTCCAACTTATCTTTCTCTCTTTTGAGTTGTATGTCATTCCAGTAGGACATTTTCCCCAAAAGAGTTTGAGCAGGAATCCCAGATTAGGCTCTCCCCTTCTCCCCATCGCCAGACCATACCATCTCTTACCTCTGACCCATGACCTACCACTCCTGTATTGGTTGGGTATAGGTTGGTGGTGTCTGCGCCTTGTGCATGCTCCACTTCCATGTGCGTCCATGGCTTGTCTGCTACTCATGCGTTTGCCATGACTTGAAGGCTCGTCTGTACATTCAGCTGCTCGTTCTTGACCTCTTGTGGCTTGAATGGTTCTCTAAGCCTTTGTTCTTTATGTCTTACTTCCTTCCTGGGCTGGGCCTTGCTTGATTATGGGCTATTCATTCTCTAATCCATTCTTTGCCCCTTACACGGATCCGCTAGCACTTCTGTCATGCCATTCTGTCATTCCTATTGTGCTATTGTTTGACCTGTGCTTATTGGACCTCTTTTGGGTCTGCTGTATACTTTCCCTTTGCTAAATTCCAGTGGCCCAATATTATCATTGGGCTAGTATTCATGCTATTTCGAACTTCCTTGGCCTATTCCATTGCTTTCGGGCTTCTTTGGCCCATCTCATTCTTTTGGGCATCCTCGGCCCGTTTCCTTTCTTTGGGCATCCTTAATCTATTCTAATTCTTTACTTCCATGGGGCCTTTGCTAAGTCTTTTGGGCTTTCCCAGCCCAAATTTTCATATCCTTTACTTTTGAGGTTTATGGACTTTCTATTGACCCCTTACTCACTTAATTCATTACTTTGGACCTCTTTAACCCATTCTTACTTGCTTTCTATTTCTCATAATGCCTATGGGTTTACTACTTCTTTTTCTAGGGCACCTTTAGGCCCGCTTTCTTTCTTTAAGACCTATTTGCTATTTTCTAGGCCTATGAATTATTATTCCTTCCATTCGGGTTTAATGGTTTTCTTCTCAATTTACTAACTTTTTTCCTCCCATATTGTTGGGCTTCTTCCTGCTATTGGTCCTCCTTGCCAAAGTGGGAATCAACAATCTTAGTGTTATATTTTAGAGTCAGTATTATAAAGTATGCTTTTGATTGTTATATTATAATTTAATGAAAATTTTATTCTTGGTAGGATCATTGAAAAAAATAATAATAAATAAGATTTCAATTCTTAGAGGCTAATGATTTTCCTTTCAAATTATATTCTTAAATTTTATTTTATTTCCTTAAAATATTGATTCTGTTAATTATAATTTAAGTTTTTTAATTATAGCTTTAGAAAAATTCTATTCTTGAATTATCTTACTCAATTATATTTGCTATAAAATTCTTATATTTAAAAAAAAGAAATAATAATTTTTTTAAGGAGTTGTCTAATTTTTTTTAAATAAATGAAATTTTTTTAAACTAAAAATTTAATTTTCTATAGAAGTATTATATTTTGAAAGAAATAATTTGTATTGAAAGTAGTGACACCTTTAATATAAAACTACTAGTCTCCTCGCTTTGACACATGGTGGTAAATTATACTTCGATTGAGATCCATTTAGAATTTAATTTGATTTTCTCTTAGTTTTGACTATATATATGATTGGAAAAGAACATTGTTTGTCCTTCATTGGTCAATGCAAACATGTGTATGAAATTAATTGCATAAACCTAATGTACTATACTTAAAGAGTTGTACTTAAGCTTTGCCTTATCATAATGAAACTTGTTAGAGTCCAACTTGACCTATTTAGATGACCCATTAAATGAAACTTGACATTTTCTTCTTTTTTTCGAATGCATAGAGCTTCAACCTATGGTATCTGCTTCTGATGATGTACTATTTATCATCGAACCAAGACACCAATTGGTTGTTGGTATAGACAGGGATTGAAACTCAAATCTCTTATTCAATTATCAAAGATGTTACCAATTGAGTTAACTTGACCTATTTAAAGTCCAACTTGAAGTACGCATAATACCAACATACCAAGGAAAAAAAAAAAAAAAAAGGAAGAAGAAGACAAAAATAAATAAATGACCCCCCCACACACACACACACACACACACACACACACACACACACACACAAAGTTATAGAGGAGAGATTGGGCTTAAGTTATACATTATATAAATTTTAACAATTTTCAACCATTCAATAACTTTTTATTATATATGTAGTTTGACAAAACTACTATTTGATTACATAGTCTCTTTATACTCTTCATGCTTACAAATATATCTAAATAATAAATAAAATAAATTTGTAGAGTCCATATTTTTAGGTTGGCAAAACATGATCAAATGTAATCCATTTATTGTCTTTTTTATGATTCTTGAGTGTATTAAAGGTATATTTTATAGTCCAAGACCAAGACCCAAGTTCAAATCAAGAATGAATCAAGTTCAGAGCAAGAAAACAAAGGTTCTAGTTCTGTCACTTCGACACTAGCTTGACTGATCGAAACTATCACTTTGACATCAGTCAACACCTGGCTCGATCGATTGAGATTGCGATATCAACAAAAATCTAAAACATGAAAAAGCCCATAGCTTGCTCATTTCAATCCCAATTCATGATCTGTTTATTGTGCTATTTAAAGGACATATCCCTAGGGAGGCTTTTCAAAGAGAGAAATCATCATTTGTGTGGCTAGGGTTTGTGTAACCAAGTTTCTCTCAATTTCACTATACACGAGACATTCAAAGTAGATCTAAGCCTCCATCTATTCAACCCATGAGAGTTCAAGAGCACATAGAGAAAGATCAACATGGTGTTGCTACTGTCATAGTGCAAATCTATATGAAGCTATAGAGAATTCAGTCAACCACAATTAGTGATTTAAAACCTTTGAGTTGAGATCTCAAAGTCACAAATTGGAGAGTTTGTGTTGTTGATCTAGATCTTTGAGTGGAGATCTCAAAGTCACAAATATGAGAGTTTGTGTGCAGAAATCCAAAATAGAAGAGTCTGTGGATTCGGAGTTACATATGGTCACGCCAATAAGTACTACATCAGATAGCAGTAAATTTAAAGTTAAGTCTATTGTATAAACTTTAAGCATTTTTAATGGATATGTTGCCTTGAGGATTGTTTAGGTTAAATCCTCTTCAGATTTTTTACTTTGAAACCATAGTTTCAAAAGATTTCATGGGTCATCATTCTTAATATTCATGTAATCTATGCTTGTTTGATGTTTGTTTAAATAAGATCTATTGCATAATTAATCTATTTAATTAATTGGTTAGAAATCTAATAAAATCTGAGACAACTAGGATTTAAAACCCTAACAAAACTTATACACAAAACATTGATTTATGGATCAAATAATAAATAATATCAAATTTAAACAAAATTTGGTGTGCATGTTATGAAGAATTGATTATATATAATCTACCCGCAGACGTTTTAAAATATTAAGCCAATAAAAAGTTATGGAATTGTATATTAACAAAAAAAAAATTACACCAAGATCACATCTCACAAAAGATTATATATATCATATCATATCAAGTAAGAGCAAAACACACAAAAAGTTGTTGGCAACTAGGGGTATGTTGTCAACCCACCAACTTGCCAAAACTGATCTGACCTAACCTAACTTGTCGAGTTGGGTTGGTTTTTATGGGTTGATGGGTTGTGTTGGGATATGAAAATTTTTTTAATAGTGGGTCGGGTTGGGTGCGGGTCATAACAATCACAAGCCCGCCTAACCCACCCGACCCGACCCACCTATATATTTAAAATCTAAATTATATATATTTAGAAATATATTATATAATTAATAATTTTACCTCTATTCGGCTCTTCCCATCTAAAAACCCAATTACCTTACAAACTCTAATAATTGTATTTCTCTTTCTGCCGCCTTACACTCTGATTCTCCCATTCCACTCCTATTTGTTTATAGCTAAGTTGAGATACTGGTTCATGTATGTTTTGTTTATCAACTCAGTTGGATATATTTTATTTATAACTGAGTTGGCATACTAATTCATGAATATTTTGTTTATCAACTCAGGTGATAAGGTGATATATATATATATATATATATATATATATTCTACTTAAGTTAATAATAATAGTAATAAATAAAATAAAATAAAAATTGTTCAACCTAACCCAACCCGATTCATGTGAGTTGGATTGGGTTAGGTTGAACCCCTATGATTGTTTGGGTTGTATTGAATTTTTTTTAACCTACCATGGTAGGTTGAGTTGAAAAATCCCCTCAACCCAACCCAATTCATGCACCCGCCTATTGGCAACCATCCACAACTAACATTTTCTTTTTTTAATTTTAGAGTCGCATTCAGTAGACTCCTAAATTGTCTCTACACAACGGTTAACTTTCCTATATAAGTCAATCAAAAGTCCCCAAAACTCAAAAGAGCAACAAATTGCAATCCGATCCCAAATTTGAATAACAAGGAGGAATCAAAATGTTAACCATTATAAAATTTAAATTACAAAAAAAAATAATAATAATAAAAATAACTGACAGAATCAACTACCAAGATAACATCTAGAAAGTCCAATATCCAAACTAGTCTAAACCCTTCTCTAACTGTCCATTATTTAGCAAGATATCTATTTATACATCTCACATTATATCTCAATTAGTACTTTTTAGTATTTTTAATAAAGATGTTCAAAATTCAAATATTCTGTAAGAACTATAATTAAGAAGGGGAAAAATAACAATAATAAACCTACTATCCAACTACCACTATGATTGCCACTATGATTGCCGAAGATAGCCCCTGCTTCCAGTGGACCAAAATTTCCTTTTGAACTGACATCTATGTTTAACTTACCCTGAGGAGTGAGGAATCCCAAAAGATCATAGATATTATTTTTTTGGCTTTTAGCAGTGCTGAATTTTATTTTTTTCTGGTCGACCACTATACTCTTAGCGGCACAACAATAAAAAGAAAAAGGAAAAAAAAAAAAAATCAAATCAAATCAGTGCTTAAAAATAGATTTGATCACTTGACAAGGAGAGATTTATTGTCTTTGGTAAATGACAATTTATGGGGAGAAAGCCCAACAGTCTGTAGACCCAAAATAGTGCAATTTAAGTGCCCAATTATCACCATCCTATACATGACAAGATAGCCATTATCCTCACATGTAACATGTCATAGTGGTCATTTTCATAGGCATAAGCATAACACTAGTCCACGCTGCCACCACCACCGCTATCATCGTGATTTCATTGCCATCATCAATGTCATTCTCATTATCTGCAGAATTATTGGCCTATTCCAATTTTTTTTGATAGGGACTAGGTGATTCATGAACACCCTCAGTAGATCTTTTTTCTTGGGCAAGTCTCATAATGAATTTGCCTTTCAACTATTTGGGAAAAGTCTAAAACTAAGAATATCAATTTTTGTGGCTGATCAGTCAAACTAAAACTAGAAAGAAGCACAAATTATATGCCCTACATTCTGTTTTGGGACCCATAACTTTGAAACAGGGAATCCACTGATGTATTTTTTTGCGCACTAAACAATCAAACGATAACCAATTGTTCCCATATCCTAAAATTATATTTACAATAAGCTTTGATTTGCATCCGTGACCTCAATTCGTTTATCTGCTTAAATTTTTATCATTGCAAAATTACAAAAATATAAGTGTCTAGAGTGCAGAAAGTTGGCCGAAATATTACTAAAATTTAGTACATTCTAGTCCCTTCGTCTTCAGTTTCCTATCCCTCCCTTCTCCATCCATCTCCCTTGATCCAAACATTAGATAAGGATAGATCCTTTGGCCCAAAAGAAAAATATAGAAGAAGAGAAAGAATGAAAATGAAAATTTTTTCTAATGTTATGACATTAAAATGAGTTCACTATGGGAGGTTTTTCAACAAAATGAATCAGCACAAAGAACCAAATGACGGAATATTGACAACTTGCGGTAGTTTCATAGATTCCTCCCTCTACTTTTCAAGCTGATACATGTGTTACCAGGACCAAAAACTTAAAGAGTTTGCTTTGTATAGTAGAGTTATTTCTACTTTATTGATTTTCCATTCTAAGCTTGGTACAAGGAATTTGATACCAGATTCTATTAGTGAGCATCTGCATAGAAGATACTCTGCCAACTTGTACTCAATTGTGATTTTCCCATACTTTCACATGGCAATGACGATATTATGTCTCCCATTTCAAACTTTATTTCAAAGATACCTTTCCCCTGATCAGAGAAAGAAAGAAACAAGTAGTAACTTTACAACCATCTGCTCAAGAAAATGACACATAATTGGCATAAAATTCATTCCCAAAATTCTCTTTTTATTTTTATTGGTAAGTTAAACTTTGCTCTAACAATATGGAGGGGGCCATTTGATCCACTCATTGGTTAATTCTAATAAATATCATGAAAAAATTGAGACAAGGATGGTAAAATAGTTTTTTTTTATTAGAAGAAGAAGAAGAAGAAGCTATAAATATCACTTTATTTATCAGGATTTATATATATAAATTCATTCAACAGTCTTCACATCTACCTAGACAAACCAAAAGGGGCTCTTAAGGAAGTTGGCACCATGAGTCTCAAACTATTATCTAAGGAATACAGTGAATAATGAAACTTTTGGAAAGATTCCAAACCACTGACATAGTGCCACACTAAATTGAATAGGCAAAATAAATGTGTACCAACTTTTGCAAAAACATGGATGTACTTTCTACCCATCTTTCCTTCATTAATTTACTACGAGCCAAAAACAAGAGAATGATTGATCACAGAAAACGCTCTAGATGAATCATGGAAAACATGACTACATGAGACATCAAGTTGACTCCACAGTGAAAATGTTATGCAGATGCAATAAGCATATATTATTGAGTTTGGAAACACAGCAAACTGTCAAATAAGATATAACTTTAGCACAAAGAAACAAAACACACCAGTGACATTGAAATAGCCATGATGACTTTTCACCTAATCTAAGAACAGTATTTAGCAGGGAAAAAAAAAACCAGAACAACTATTTCAGACGAGGTGAAACACAAATAAAAAAGAAATAGCCATTTTGTAGAGTGCTTAATAAGTAAGTTGACTGCACATCGAGTACAGGACTTAAGGATTAAAAATAAATGTAAAACAAGAAAAAATTGTAGTGTCCAAACCAGCAAGCATCAAACAAGAATTACCCCGGAAAGGATTTAGATCTACCATTGAATTCTCCAAATCCCTTCAATTTTTTGCTGGATGTGAGACACATGGCATTTATTTGTTTTTCAAATGACACGTCTTACGTCTAAATAAAAATTGGTGAGAATTTGAGAATTTAATGGGAGGGATCTACCCACAGTAATAAGTTGTATTTGATGAGGCAAAAAGAGAGACGTGTCAATTGAAAGGAACCAACAATAAGAAATTCACAGATTCATTAATTTTGTGAAATGAATTTGTCCACAAATTACATGCAGATGTACTTAAAAAGGAATTCTAGATTAAAAATCATTCAGCTAAATGCATCTTTGTGTTTATCATATCATCACCACTGTCATCAGCATCATAGTATTCATCATTATGATGTTAAAAATAGTGTTCATCATATCATCACCATGGTCATCATCATCATCATCATAATGTTAACGATTATCATGACATATATAGTCTGTTTCCACCAAAAGAGTAGGAAATAGAAAAGGCACATACAATCTTTGAAGGCAAAGGCAACTTTCCTCAAAACAGGCCGGTTCAAAATTTATTCATCTCATAACCTGCAAATTACTCAACAATATATCATAAGCTCATAACACAAAACAATGCACTAACAAGTACTAGTGGTGCAACAATTTAAAAGGCAAAAAATAGAGGCATATTCCAGTAAACTAGTATTTGAACCATAATGTTTTATACTCTTTTTTTTTTTTCTTAGTAAGTAATACATGCAGCAGGTGGGTCTTGAGCCCCATCAACAAAATTCAACCTACCCTTGCTTTTTTATAAGAGAGAGAAGGTACCCATTTAGTGTTTTGGTGATCTTTATAATTCCCAAGCCAAGTGAAGGAAATACACACCAAAAAAAAAACCCAGACTAAAAGGCTCAATTAAGCAAAGATTCCCTTTTTATCTTTCTTCATTTACATCCCAACTAGAAAAAAAGACCAAACTATATCATTTTCTATTGCCTTACTTCCTTCAAAATTTTCAGAAACAAAACAAAACAAAAACAAAAAAACATGATTCCATACATGCCAAAAGATGACACAAAGAAGAAAGAGAGAGGCGAGCGCTGGATGCAGAGGTTTATCGACCGATTCATGTTTGTGTTAATGTCATAACAAATTCCCAGGAAGAGATCGATGAACCGCTGCCTCCAGTGACTTCACCCTCAACTACCACAACTAACCCCATAAGCTTAACTAACCCAACAGAGAAAAGAAAAAGAAAAAAAAAAATTCTCTCTTTTGCCTTTAATTTTTTTTCTGACAACAAAGTCCAAAAAAAAAAACTTGAAAAACTAAAAACATTCATGAAATGAGTAAAATTGCTAGATCAAACATGTATTCAAGTACAAATTTTTACAAAACCCAATAACAAAATGGTGTCAAACAACACAGATCTGAACACTAAAAACTGATTACAAAGAGAAGTAGAAGAAAAAAAAAATTGTCCTTTTACAATGATAATCATAAATAGCATAATATAGTACTAGTTTATTTATAAAGAGAGAAAGTTAGTTTAAGAGAGAGAGAGAGAGAGAGAAAACCGATTAAACTGAGGAATCTGAAGAGTCACCATTACCGTACAATCTCTCTCTCCCACACTCCTCTCTCTCTCTCCCCCACCCCCATCATCTCTCTCTCTCTCTCTCTCTCTTCTTTCTTTTTGTTGGAAACTTGGAATCTCTCTGTCTCTCTCTCTCTTTCTTTGCTTTGCTGAGAGAGTGACACAGAGTGACTTTTCAAGGTTTGTTTTTGAGTTTACGATATTTAGTGTTACTTACTACTATTATTATGTATTTTTTAAATTACCTTATTGCCCCTGTTTAAACTAAATCGAATTGACTAATAATGTTTTTTTCGGCGCGTTGCTAGGAAATGGACGAGGTAGCGTGTCGTCTTATTATTGGAATGGTACAATGGTCCATAGCTCAGTGAGTGTACATGTGGAGGTAAAGATCCCATAGATATATAGTAAGCTTCTTCTTTTTTTCTTTTTTTTTAAGGGAAAAAAAACATAACACTTTCTCCCTAAATTTTAAATGACTGTAACTGGTAAAAAAAAAAAAAAAAGTGGTAAATTTAAATTAGAATTTGATGGGTACTGATTTTGCCTATCTCCAAGTCGTCCATAAAGGTCGTCCGTGGCCGGTTGGGAATTGTAAACACCCTTCGAAACCTACTTGCAGCTACCTCGTCCAGGTAAGAAGAGATCTGGACGAGGTAGGCACCACCAGAAAATAGACACTCGTCCAAAGCGCGGATAACCTCGTCCTAAAGGTGTAACTGTTAGACGAGGTAACCTCTACGCCTGTGCTGAAACATACTCGACTAAGGAATCCTAGGACGAGAGTATCATACTTAGAAAAATCTCCGAGTATAACGCGGTAATTCTTTATCCCACGCATAACTGCCAGGTATCCGTTGTGGAGACAAAAGCATAACTTCTAAACGGTTATGCAAGTTACGTTTGATTTCTACCTCTCCTTGAATCCAGGAGAAGTTCCAGTTTTGGTAACCGCCTATAAGAACACTATATAAAGGCTGTTTCAGACAAGGCCAATGTATGTTTATTTTTATTCCAAAAAAGTTGGAACTCAGATAACATAGAGAGAAAAACTAACTTTGCCATCGGAGGGTTTTTGGCCGGCAGCCCAGGTCGCCTTTGATTCGCTTTTCTTTCTTTTTTCAGGCCGCAGAGAGAACAAATAGTCCTTTCAAGTCCGAAGCATCCAGCCTACTGATCTTCTTTACATCATCAGAATTAATAATAATTTATTTTAAAAATGTTATAGACGTAGCTTTCTCAATTATTGAAAAAATGTTATATTCACAATATTATTCATAACAAATCTTAAGTTGCAAGTTGTTACGAGTTATTATTGATGGCCAAAAAGAGTAATTTAAATATTAAACTCAAATTTGAACCATTAACAATTTATTACTTAGGATTTATTTATTTATTTTTAATTAATTTATTTATATAAGATAGAAATTATACTTTAACCTAATTTAAATGTATATGTGTGTGAAGTTTTCTCTTGGAGACTTGGGCCCCGACTCTTACCCCACACCCTACAAATACTTATATTTGTAGAGTGATTATCACACTAAGGGTGTGCAATGATAAATTTCCCCCACACCCCGACCCTAAGATTTATTAGTGAGTTCCAGTTAACTCAACTAGTAAAGTTTTGATAGTTGAATAAGAGATCTGAGGTTTAATCTCCGCCTATACCAAAAATCGATTGGTGTCTTAATTTGATGATAAAGATTATCAGTAGCGAACGTCATAAATCGAAACTCTCTCAAAAAAAGAAAAAAAAAACCCTAAGATTTATTATGAAAATATTATAAATGTAGCGCTCGTCTTTTTTTTTTTTTGTGAGAAACATAGCACTCGTCTATTTGATTTATATAAATAAGGTTTTACTAACATATACTTTTACTATATAAATTAGTAAACCATTTTAGAAAAAAAAAATTATGAAAGATTGAAAAAGTTGTAAAATTTTTTTTTTTTTTAATTTTTCATAAATTTTTTTAAAAATAAATAATTAATGTATATCTTAAAAACATTCATTAATATAATTCATCTATAATATTTATTCCATAATAATTCTCCTTATCATCAAGTTCATACGCTAAAGGGATGTTTGGGAGAGTAGTTTAAGTTATATTATTTAGGTGTTTTTAATATACGTGTAGATAAAAATGTGTGTGAAAATATGTGTAATATTGCTTAAAATGTGTAGAAATGTGTTATAACTTACTTGTTAAACAGCCCTTAATTCATTATTAGTGAATGGTTTAAACTCTCTAAAATTTAGATATGAGCACTTCTAGTGCCATACCATTGGTCACAACTCGCCTATGTGGTGAGTTGTGGTTGATAGAAGAGTGTTGATAGGATATCTTTCTACCAATCACAACTCACCATATCGGCGAATTGTGGCCAATAATATGGTACCAGAACTTTTCTTTAGATATAGACAAGTTCCTACCTTATATCTTTTATTCTCAAATCTTTTATTGATAACAAATTTTTTACTGATTGAGCTGACGTTACCTCTATTATTATTATTATTTTACTGTACTGGTGCTTTTACTTATTTGTTTTTGTGTTTGTTTTTAACTCTGGCTCACGGACAAAACAACTGGTGTACCTGTACACGTGTTTGGCGACAATGCCTCTTACTTTGGCAGTACCAATCAGTCGGTAAAGTCATGAAGCACATGATGAATTTAAACAATTAATAAATTTCTTTGATGTATTCATTTCAACTGTTTTTAATTTTAACTTTTTTTAAGTTGATTATTAGAGGAAGGAGAAGAAAAGTCAATAATCTTAATCATTTTAGTACTATAATTTTTAATAAGCTACTTCTCGTCACTTCTTTTTGTTGCAAACAGAAAATATCATTGTAAGTTGCAATTGGATTTTTATAGATTCTTTTGCCATCTAGTGCTATTCACAAATAACCTCACATGATGGTTTCAATGGTCAATATGGTAATTAAGCAAAAAGAAGTAACATTGAGCAACAAAAGAAGATGATTAAGATGGTAATGACATTATATTGCATTATTACTTTACTGATGTAATCACTAATCATTATTTAATTGTCATATGTTATAGAGAGAGGATAAGATTTGAAACTTTTGATGTCTTTTTCCATTCTTATTGACAAGATTTAACAAGTTAAGTTAACATTAATCCTAATATTCAAATTACTAAGAATGTATCGGGATGCCAACTATTCCTATATTTAATTTAATTGGGAATTTAATAAGATTCTTAGGAATGTGAGATTGTAATGTTTGGTTTATTCTTAGGAATCTTAACTAAATTATTTATATAAGCCTTTTATAAAAAAAAATTCCTATAAATAAATAATGAAAAACAAAATATAAATTATAAATTATGAAAAATCCAAAAACATGCATACAAATATGATGGGTTGTTAAATCTACACATAAAGTATCATTGTATAACAAACATCAAAAGCACTAGATAGGATACAAATTATTAAAATTGTAGAAACAAAGCCATTAATCTAAAAACAAAAAACCAGATGAAACCACAAATCCATATCTATATTTTTAGCAACTAAACAAAACCAAGATTTGAGATACGAATAGATACATTAACAAATTTCTATAAAAATAGATCCACTAATAATTTGTTGAGCAAGACACACAACAATAAAAGTGAATACCTAGCAACAATAGAGGGTCCTCTTCAAATTTTCTTTTTCACAGGTGAAACCTAAATAGAACTTTGTTAATGAATATATCAACAGAGTTGTTTATCATGTTTATGTTATTTTGGTGGGAAGAGATAAAGACAAAGGAAAAGATATTGATGATTTGTTTTATATTTTATCTCAATTGCTTTAAAGGGTTAAAATTGTCAATTTATAAAAAATACAATTTCCTTTAAGGTTGAGAATCTGGATACCCACCTATTTTAAAGGGAATCCACATTCCTACTGAAGGGGGTTAAAGGGGGAATCCAGATTTTCTTAGCATCTGATTCCCTAATGTGATTTGCAACCAAATATAAGAATCTTTAAACATTCCTGGGAATCCAAAAACATTACCCCGTACCAAATGCTACATTAAAGTTTTGGGTGTCTAGATTTTATACTTTAAAATTTCAGGATTTGGATTTTACTCCATAAAGTTTGGGGGTATTTGGATTTTGAAACCTCAGGGTGTAAAATTCAAACATCATCCTCAAACTTCAGGGAGTAAAATCCAAATTCTAAAACTTTAAGGTGTAAAATTTAAAAATTCATAAACTTTAGGGGTGTAATTTGCAATTTAGCCTTATTATTATTATTATTATTATTATTATTATTATTATTATTATTATTATTATTATTATTATTATTATTATTTTGATACATTATTTTGATACATTATCAAAAATAGGCATACCATCAGTATCTCTTTTAACAGCATGTTTAATAGATTCTCTGGATTCTTCTGTGAGATGTGAATCCCACCATCTGCGAAGACAACCAGTAAAACCAGATGCAAGCAAATCAACAATATCAGGATGATCAAGACTGTCATGGTTATTTATGTATGCAATACCAACCATAGACATGTGAGCCATTTTGTTAATAATTTCTTGTTCAGACAAACCATCAATATTCCATTCATAAAGTTTATCAGCAGAAACAAAAAACTGAGTTTGAGAGGATCTTTCTTCAAATTGTACATCAGGAGGAGTAGGTTTAGTATACCAATTTTTTGTAAAAGACGTGAAGTTGGGTTTTCCAACAAATCTTTTAATCTCTGGTAAACTTATGCCGTCATCAAAAGCATTTTTAGAAGATTTTGAAGATAATGAGTCAGAATTTGTGTCGACATCAGAAACAACTTCTTTCTCATTTCTTGAAATAGCACAAGCAGCGCTTCTAGAACTAGAAGTTTGCTCGGTTTTAACTTTTAAATCAGCAAGCATTTTTTCAATCTTTTCAACAGTTGATCCTTGGGAATTAACTAAATCAAAAGTCTTACTCTGAGAAGTTTTAAAATCAATATTTTTTCTTTGACTGGGTAAATCAATCAAAGGTTTCTCAGGTTTTGAAATAGAAGGTTTTTCATCAATTTTTTCTTCAATACGGTCAAGCTGTTGACCAATAATATGCAAAGATTCATTAGTAAAATTGTTTTGTTCAATAATGGCAGAAACAGGAGTTTTATCATCAGCAATTTTGAAGGGGGAGGCTTTTACCTCAGTGCTTTCTTTATCACTTTTGCAAGTAATCAAAACAGTTTCAAGGGGTGGGTGAGTGGATTTAACAACAGTTTTATCATGTTTAACAAAAGCAGACTTTTTTATTACGTTCAAGTAATTGGTATGAACCTCATTTCTTGAAACATAATAATTCTCAAGATAATCAAAAAACAAAATATGTTGTTTTAACAAATTCATTTTTTCTCTCCATTTCCTTTTGTTTCTGTCTTTCTCAGACTGAGCAAAAGTACTTTGGTAATACTTTCTTTTATCACGGTTTGCTTTAGAAAAGAATTCATTACTTAAAGCAACCATATCAATTTGAAAAGCAGGGGTTTCAACATCCATATCCATCAAATTAATCACACGCAAATGTTTAAAAGGAGGAGGAGTTTCAATAGGTGGACAATCAGATCCAGAAGGAGCTTCAGATTTTGCATCTTCTTCTTCTTCGTAATCATCTTTTGAAAGAAATTCGGGTTTAGTTGAATAATAAGTATTGCTAACTTGGGAATTGTTGCTAGCAACTCCTTTTAGCTTTAAATCAAGTGGTTCAAAATTCTTTTTCAGAAATTCGTCAACATCAGCATTTCTTTTAACAATACTTTCAGATCCAACAAAGGACTTTCTTCCTTCATTGATTCTTAAAGGTTTGTGAGTAGGAAAACATTTGGTATCATCAAAAAATATTTTAACAGTTCCATCAGAATATTGTGCAATTTTAGTAAGATCAAGTTCATCAAAAACAGGTTTAATGTGTGGTGCAACTTGTTCCAAAGTCCATTCTTTGGGAAGAGTAATATCTTGCCATTGAATCATTTTAGGGACTTGGATCTTAGCATCGTGTGTGGAACATTGAATCAACATAGTTTTTCCACAGGATCACGTCCTCTAGACCAGGAGTTAGCCGGGAATCAAGCAATCTATAAAAAATTCGGTAAATAAGAGTAAAGGGTCTACTACCATCATCCATATCATATCCTAAGTCAATATATTCAAGGTTAAAGCTTTAATAATATTAGGATCATCAAGAGCAAGAGCAAGATCGTGATAACAAAGTAACAGGACCATCATACAAGGAAGCGGTAATCATGCCAAGAATGCTATCATTAAATTTCTTAAATCTAGCATCACGTAAACACATAAGCACAGAAGCATCAATTCCTTTTCTTGTTAAAGGTTTAACAAGAACTTGGACCAAACCAATATGTAAATATTTAAGATTTTTCTTAGACAAAAACTCGTTAATATTTTTCTTGGAAAATAAACAACATTTTTCATGAGTTCTAGAAATAGAAAAAGTTTGTTCAACAGGTTCGAGCTCTATATTCAGAGAAAATACTTTTTTCAATTCAATTAAGATCGTAAACGCTTTAGTAGAAACTTTAGGAATATTCCATTTTCTAAAATCCGGGTACTCACTTTCTTCAACAAGGTGGTCTTCTTCATTCACAATATCGTGAGGACAACCAGTCCTAGAGCTAACAGATGAGTCGGATCTCCACATCCTATCAATATCTAACTTAGTTATAACACTCAATTATTATGTTTTTCTCACAACCGTTGCATTTCGTAACACATACCGGACATCAACCCTATTCCTCTCACGCCCTCACGCTCTCCTAGTTTCACGGGCCTTACTGTTCGGATCTGGGACTTTTTACAATGGCGGTGGCGCCAACAACAGTGAGATCGACACAACAACAAAGTATCACAAGATCAAAATATTAACCGTGGTGTTCCTGATGGTGTTAATACTTTGGTTTACACCATTCTTAAACACTTTGTTGGTACTCCTTCCAATATTTCGTCTCGAATTTCTGATTATTTGAATAATTTGAGATGCCCCACTATGTCCGTACATGATGGTACCAAGATGTATTTACTTCCGCAGTCATGCTCGAAAGGACTCTACGAAGCCTTATTGGAAAGAGAAGTTTATTGACCTCCTCCTATTTTTGCTCATAAGGTAAAAAATGAATTAATTGGTAAAAATGATTCTATTGACTTTGATAATTTAACCTATGGTGATATTTTCAGCACTATTAAGAAAATTGGAATTAATATGTGCAATGATGAAAAATGGTTAAAACAACAGTTAAAAGACAAAAAGAAAGCTAAATATGAAATGGGTAATTTCTGTAAACAATATGGTTTACCTCCTATTGCCCCTTCCAGGCAAAAAGGAAAAAGTAAACATGATAAGGTTTACAAAAGTTATTCCCATAAAAAGTATAAAAGACACAGAACCCACTTTGTTTAACCCAATGATTTTTATGCTAAAAACAAATCTACTTTTCGAAAACATGATAAACAGAGATCAGGTAAAGGTAAGTGCTTTAACTGTGCAAATTTGGCCATTTCAGTAAAGACTGTACCCAAAAGCCTGGTAAGTTGAAAAATAAGTTGAACCTGTTGAACATTAATAATAGTGATCAAAATGAATCAACAAGTTTCTCCTTCTGGTGATGTTTCTGATCGTACTTTGATTAATTTGATTGATAATCAATTGTCTCTTGTTAAACATATGCTGCCCAAATGGTACACTAAAGTCAAAATTGTTGTTGCTCATGATTATGCTTTTGATGTTGTTGCTATGATTGATTCTGGTGCTGATGTTAATTGTATTCAAGAAGGACTGATTCCTTCTAAATATTTTGAAAAATCTACTGAAAGATTAGTTTCTGCTAATGGAACTAAAATGAAAATCAAGTATGAATTAAACAATGCTTATATTTGTTGTGATAATGTTTCCTTCAAAATTCCCTCTGTGCTTGTTAAGAATATGACTGATAAAGTAATTCTTGGTTTGCCTTTTATTAACTCTTTGTATCATTTCCTTACTGAGGATGATGGAATTACTACTGATCCTTTTGGACAAAAAGTAAAATTCAAATTTTGTACAAAGTATGAAACTCATAATAAACATCTTAACTTTATTAAACAAAAGGATAGCTCTACTCAATTGTTGCCGACAATTATTGCCGATTGTCACAGTGTCCTGATGGATGATAGATACCATAATAATAGGAATATCTCTCTTGTTGACTCCTTGCATGATGAAAAAACCCCTAGTGAAAGGCATATCTTCACCAAAGGTTTTCCTATAATTCCTACGGATGCTAAAACCCATGAAAGTCTTCTTTGCATGAGACTTTTGACCAAGTCTTTGCTTTGGTCCAAAATCCTCCGTAGCATGATATCCTCCTACAATAATGTTCTCCAACACCCTTTCCACAATATTCTCCAACACAATCATGCTCATTCCAACATTCATTGTCTGGCACAACTATTACATATTGAACTTTGGTTTTTAAAACATACTTTTCAAAAGAATTTTATTGATACTATTGACTCACACTTTTCAAAAAAATATTATATTATACTATTAACTATGGCCAACTGGCTTAACATCCTCTCCCTTACTTGGCAGGACAAGATAAGATTTAATACTACCACTACTAAGTGGAATATTATGACTTCTTCGGCAGAGAAGAGGGACAAGGGGAAAGCACCTGCACAGGACTTTCCTCAAGACGAAAGGATCCCAGCGGGATACCCTTTTGTAATGCATGAAGGCGCATCTTCTGGAGTAAAATCCAGTAATGCAACATCCCTTTTTCAGGTAGCCTCTGTTGGGGCCATCAGGTTCAACAATGGTAGGAGCAATTGAGACAAGAGTTTTAAAATGTTTTAACCAAAGATCAAGATCTTTAGTCATAGCCTTGCTTTCAAAAATACAAGTTTGTACTTCTGGAGGCAAGTTGGCAACAGCACTTTTAAGCAAAGATTGATTTTTTAAACTCAATCTAGCAAAATCAGTACCCATTATAGTCTTTCTATCCATTGAATGGATTTCCTCTTTGCCAAAGAGTTGACTAATCATGTGTGATTCATCATGATGGTTTTGAGCGTAAACAAGGCAATTAAAAAGTTGGTCGGCAAAGGCTGCATTTTCAGTATTAGGGTCAATAATTTGGGTAGCAAGGTTGACAAGATGAATTTCAAGTGCTCTCATGGTTTTGTTGAATAGTTTGTGGTGGTCTGAAGAATAGGCAGCTTGAAGATTGTCTAGAATGAATTTAATGGAATCTGGTAATTCACTATAGATTCCATTATGGAATTGCAATTCTGTGTTCAATACTTCCTGTAAAGTTAATATGATATCACCACTGGAATATGTCACCTCTGCCGGGACAAATTCCTGATTATCACCCCCGTAGTGATGTTTCTAAATCTCCTAATATTAAACTTGGCTGTAGAGATTCTTGTTGTAATGTGATTAAATCTGTTAAAATGTTAACCAAAAGTAAAGAAAATGATGATTTACTATTGACAATGATAAGTAAGATTGAAGATCCTAATTTGCAGAAAGATTATCTTGATAAGTTTTTGAAAAACTTAACAAAAGAAGATAAGGTTAAAAGACCTAATTCTACAATAAGTTTTGAAGAAACTTTGAAAAGATTTAATAAAAATAAATCAAATGAGATAACTGTTAATGATCTTCAACATGAGATAAAAACTGTTAAACAAGAAATAATCCAATTAAAAAATGATGTTAAAACTATTAAACATGATAATGATCATCTTAAACAAGAATTGTTAATTCTAAAAATTGATAAAACTATGGATAAGCACCAATTTGATGATGATGAGCAAAAAGACGGAGAAGAATCCGATCTTGTTAAACTCAGAATCTTTTTCTAGGATTTCCCTTAGAACTCTCTCTAGGACCTCCTTAGATCAAGATATCTCACTACAAAGCTTGTAACTAGGAACCAGGACTAGCTTTCAAGCCTTGTACTATTTACCCAACCTGTTGATCACTCGTAATCTTGTTGCTACTACTACCTGTAAGTACTTTGATGTATATTCAATAAACAACACGCTGTTTTCAATACTTTGAATTATTTTGATATACAACTGGCTTCAAGTTCTACCGCCTTACTTTCAATTATTATTTACTTTGAATTAATCCATATATTCTGCTATCTCTTGTGCTTCCGCCTTCTCCTGACTCGTCCTCCCCTTTATGGTATCGTACCCATTCTTTCCTTGGCCGATAGTGTTGTTGTGTCTTTCATCTTCTCGTCCGTGTCTACCACGACCTTGTGATACTTTGTTGTTGTGTCGATCTCATCATTGGCGCCACCGCCATTGTAAAAAGTCCCAGATCTCCGCCAAGAAGGCCCGTGAAGCCAGGAGAGCGTGAGGGCGTGAGAGGAATAGGGTTGATGTCCCGTATGTGTTACGAAATGCAACGGTTGTGAGAAAAACATAATAATTGAGTGTTATAACTAAGTTAGATATTGATAGGATGTGGAGATCCGACTCCTCTGTTAGCTCTAGGACTGGTTGTCCTCCTGATATTGTGAATGAAGAAGACCACACTGTTGAAGAAAGTGAGTACCCAGAATTTAGAAAATGGAATATTCCTAAAGTTTCTACTAAAGCTGTTTACGATCTTAATTGGACTGAAAAAAGTATTTTCTCTGAATATAGAGCTCGAACTGTTGAACAAACTTTTTCTATCTCCAGAACTCATGAAAAATGTTGTTTATTTTCCAAGAAAAATATTAACGAATTTTTGTCCAAGAAAAATCTTAAATATTTACACATTGGTTTGGTTCAAGTTGCTGTTAAACCT
Source organism: Castanea sativa (assembly GCF_040712315.1). Taxonomy (NCBI): domain Eukaryota; kingdom Viridiplantae; phylum Streptophyta; class Magnoliopsida; order Fagales; family Fagaceae; genus Castanea; species Castanea sativa. The sequence continues at coordinate 32,159,419 of NC_134016.1, read as the reverse complement.
TTAACAAGAAAAGGAATTGATGCTTCTGTGCTTATGTGTTTACGTGATGCTAGATTTAAGAAATTTAATGATAGCATTCTTGGCATGATTACTGCTTCTTTGTATGATGGTCCTGTTTATTTTGATTGTTATCCTGAACTTGCTCTTGCTCTTGATGATCTTAATATTATTAAAGCTTTAACTTTGAATATATTGACTTCTGGTTATGATATGGATGATGGTAGTAGACCCTTTACTCTTATTTACCGAATTTTTTATAGATTGCTTGATTCCCAGCTAACTCCTCGGTCTAGAGGACGTGATCCTGCTGGAAAAACTATGTTGATTCAATGTTCCACACCTGATGCTAAGATCCAAGTCCCTAAAATGATTCAATGGCAAGATATTACTCTTCCCAAAGAATGGACTTTGGAACAAGTTGCACCACCTGTTAAACCTGTTTTTGATGAACTTGATCTTACTAAAATTGCACAATATTCTAATGGAACTGTGAAAATATTTTTTGATGATACCAAATGTTTTCCTACTCACAAACCTTTAAGAACCAATGAAGGAAGAAAGTCCTTTGTTGGATCTGAAAGTATTGTTAAAAGAAATGCTGATGTTGACGAATTTCTGAAAAAGAATTTTGAACCACTTGATTTAAAGCTAAAAGGAGTTGCTAGCAACAATTCCCAAGTTAGCAATACTTATTATTCAACTAAACCCGAATTTCTTCCAAAAGATGATCACGAAGAAGAAGAAGATGCAAAATCTGAAGCTCCTTCTGGATCTGATTTTCCACCTATTGAAACTCCTCCTCCTTTTAAACATTTGCGTGTGATAAACTTGATGGATATGGATGTTGAAACCCCTGCTTTTCAAATTGATATGGTTGCTTTAAGTAATAAATTCTTTTCTAAAGCAAACTGTGATAAAAGAAAATATTACCAGAGTACTTTTGCTCAGTCTGAGAAAGACAGAATCAAAAGGAAATGGAGAGAAAAAATGAATTTGTTAAAACAACATATTTTGTTTTTTAATTATCTTGAGAATTATTATGTTTCAAGAAATGAGGTTCATACCAATTACTTGAACGTAATAAAAAAGTCTGCTTTTGTTAAACATGATAAAACTGTTGTTAAATCCACTCATCCACCCCTTGAAACTGTTTTGATTACTTGCAAAAGTGATAAAGAAAGCACTGAGGTGAAAGCCTCCCCTTTCAAAATTGCTGATGATAAAACTCCTGTTTCTGCCATTATTGAACAAAACAATTTTACTAATGAATCTTTACATTTTATTGGTCAACAGCTTGACCGTATTGAAGAAAAAATTGATGAAAAACCTTCTATTTCAAAACCTGAGAAACCTTTGATTGATTTACCCAGTCAAAGAAAAAATATTGATTTTAAAACTTCTCAGAGTAAGACTTTTGATTTAGTTAATTCCCAAGGATCAACTGTTGAAAAGATTGAAAAAATGCTTGCTGAAAGTTAAAACCGAGCAAACTTCTAGTTCTAGAAGCGCTGCTTGTGCTATTTCAAGAAATGAGAAAGAAGTTGTTTCTGATGCCGACACAAATTCTGACTCATTATCTTCAAAATCTTCTAAAAATGCTTTTGATGATGGCATAAGTTTACCAGAAATTAAAAGATTTGTTGGAAAACCCAATCCCACGTCTTTTACAAAAAATTGGTATACTAAACCTACTCCTCCTGATGTACAGTTTGAAGAAAGATCTTCTCAAACTCAGTTTTCTGTTTCTGCTGATAAACTTTACGAATGGAATATTGATGGTTTGTCTGAACAAGAAATTATTAATAAAATGGCTCATATGTCTATGGTTGGTATTGCATACATAAATAACCATGACAGTCTTGATCATCCTGATATTGTTGATTTGCTTGCTTCTAGTTTTACTGGTTGTCTTCGCGGATGGTGGGATTCACATCTCACAGAAGAATCCAGAGAATCTATTAAACATGCTGTTAAAAGAGATACTGATGGTATGCCTATTTTTGATAAAAATATTAACCGTGGTGTTCCTGATGGTGTTAATACCTTGGTTTACACCATTCTTAAACACTTTGTTGGTACTCCTTCCAATATTTCATCTCGAATTTCTGATTATTTGAATAATTTGAGATGCCCCACTATGTCTGATTACAGATGGTACCAAGATGTATTTACTTCCAGAGTCATGCTCAGAAAGGACTCTACGAAGCCTTATTGGAAAGAGAAGTTTATTGACGGTCTGCCTCCTATTTTTGCTCATAAGGTAAAAAATGAATTAATTGGTAAAAATGATTCTATTGACTTTGACAATTTAACCTATGGTGATATTTTCAGCACTATTAAGAAAATTGGAATTAATATGTGCAATGATGAAAAATGGTTAAAACAACAGTTAAAAGATAAGAAGAAAGCTAAATATGAAATGGGTAATTTCTGTGAACAATATGGTTTACCTCCTATTGCCCCTTCCAGGCAAAAAGGAAAAAGTAAACATGATAAGGTTTACAAAAGTTATTCCCATAAAAAGTATAAAAGACATAGAACCCACTTTGTTAAACCCAATGATTTTTATGCTAAAAACAAAACCACTTTTCGAAAACATGATAAACAGAAATCAGGTAAAGGTAAGTGCTTTAACTGTGGCAAATTTGACCATTTCAGTAAAGACTGTACCCAAAAGCCTGGTAAGTTGAAAAATAAGTTGAACCTGTTGAACATTAATAATAGTGATCAAAATGAATTATTTCAGATTCTTGAATCTGCTGCTTCAACTGATTCCTTTGAAGAAGATTTTTTCTCCTCATCTGATTCTGATTACCACTCCCGTAGTGATATTTCTAAATCTCCTAATATTAAACTTGGCTGTAGAGATTCTTGTTGTAATGTGATTAAATCTGTTAAAATGTTAACCAAAAGTAAAGAGAATGATGATTTACTATTGACAATGATAAGTAAGATTGAAGATCCTAATTTGCTGAAAGATTATCTTGATAAGTTTTTGAAAAACTTAACAAAAGAAGATAAGGTTAAAAGACCTAATTCTACGATAAGTTTTGAAGAAACTCTGAAAAGATTTAATAAAAATAAATCAAAAGAGATAACTGTTAATGATCTTCAACATGAGATAAAAACTGTTAAACAAGAAATAATCCAATTAAAGAATGATGTTAAAACTATTAAACATGATAATGATCATCTTAAACAAGAATTGTTAATTCTAAAAATTGATAAAACTATGGATAAGCACCAATCTGATGATGATGAGCAAAAGGACGGAGAAGAATCCGATCAACAAGTTTCTCCTTCTGGTAATGTTTCTGATCATACCTTGATTAATTTGATTGATAATCAATTGTCTCTTGTTAAAAATATGCTGCCCAAATGGTACACTAAAGTCAAAATTGTTGTTGCTCATGATTATGCTTTTGATGTTGTTGCTATGATTGATTCTGGTGCTGATGTTAATTGTATTCAAGAAGGACTGATTCCTTCTAAATATTTTGAAAAATCTACTGAAAGATTAGTTTCTGCTAATGGAACTAAAATGAAAATAAAATATGAATTAAATAATGCTCATGTTTGCCATGATAATGTTTGCTTTAAGATCCCCTATGTACTTGTTAAGAACATGACTGATAAAGTAATTCTTGGTTTGCCTTTTATTAACTCTTTGTATCATTTCCTTACTGAGGATGATGGAATTACTACTGATCCTTTTGGACAAAAAGTAAAATTCAAATTTTGTGATAAGCATGAAACCCCTGAAACTGTTAATTTGATCCATGCTAAAGTCAAACACCTCAACTCCCTTCAACAAGAAGTTAGGTACAAGAAAATTGTTGAACAACTTTCTGATAAACTGCTTCAATCCAAAATTGTTAATTTTCAAAAAATATTAATAAGTGATGTTAGTTTAGAAATTCCTAATGCTTTTTGGCACAGAAAGAAACACATTGTTAACTTGCCTTATGCCAAAGATTTTAATGAGAAGAATATTCCTACTAGAGCTCGTCCTATTCAAATGAATGCTGAAACTGTTGAATTTTGTAAAAAAGAGATCAATGATTTGCTCAAGAAAAAACTTATTAGAAACAGCAAGTCTCCTTGGTCTTGTGCAGCTTTCTATGTCCAAAAAAATTGCTGAACTTGAGAGAGGTACCCCTCGTCTTGTGATTAACTACAAACCTTTAAACAAAGTCTTAGAGTGGATCAGGTACCCTATCCCCAATAAAAATGATCTTGTTCATCGGTTGAGTGATGCTGTCATATTTTCTAAGTTTGATATGAAGTCTGGATTTTGGCAAGTTTAGGTTAGTGAGAAGGATAGGTATAAAACTGCTTTTACCACACCCTTTGGTCACTATGAGTGGAATGTTATGCTCTTTGGTCTAAAAAATGCTCCTAGTGAATTCCAAAACATTATGAATGATATTTTCAATTCTTTCAGCCATTTCACTATTGTTTATATTGATGATGTTTTGATCTTCTCCAACTCCATTAGTGAACACTGGAAACATTTGTACTCGTTTCTAGACACTATTAAAAGAAATGGTCTTGTTGTCTCGCCAAAAAGGTCAAACTCGTTTCAAACCAAAGTCGATTTCTTGGATATGATATTTTCGAAGGACAGATCCGTCCTATTGATCGAGCCATTCAATTTGCTGATAAATTTCCTGATGAAATTATTGACAAAACTCAACTTCAAAGGTTTCTTGGATCCTTAAATTATGTTGCTGATTTTTACAAGAATCTGAGAAAACAATGCAAACCACTTTTTGATCGGTTACAAAGTAATCCTCCTCCTTGGTCTGATATTCATACTTCTCTTGTTAAACAAATCAAATCCCATGTTAAAACTTTGCCTTGTCTTGGTATCCCAACTGTTAACGCCTTCAAAATTATTGAAATTGACGCCTCGGACATTGGTTATGGGGGCATTCTAAAACAAAAAGTTTCACCTGATTCTTCTGAGCAAATTGTTCGCTTCTACTCTTGTGTCCGGAATGCGGCACAATTAAACTATTGCACTATAAAGAAAGAAATTTTATCTATAGTACTATGCATTTCAAAATTTCAAAGTGATTTGTTAAACCAAAAATTTTTATTAAGAATTGATTGTAAAAGTGCTAAGTACGTTATTGAAAAAGATGTTGAGAATATTGCTTCCAAACATATTTTTGCAAGATGGCAAGCTATTTTAAGTGTTTTTGATTTTGATATTGAATATATTAAAGGATCTCAAAATTCTATTCCTAATTTCCTTACTCGTGAATTCCTGCAGTGCCACAATGGCAAGTAGAGGATCCAAAGATAAAGGTCCTGCAGCCTCTCACGACCAAATTGTTAAACGAGAACCCATCTCCCCGGGAGACATTGTTAACCGCCTCACCACTTTAGGATCAATCCCCAAGCCTAATTATTCCTCTGTTTTGGTTTCTGCCTATGACCCTTATGCTTTAACCCCTGTTAACCAGCCTGTCCGAACTATTTACCCAAGAAAACCCAATGCTTCCCAATATGTTAAAAAACAATATTTCCAAAACCTATTTTTTGTTGAACCAAACCGAGCAGCAATTAAGAACCCTCTCCAAATTGCAAAAAGCTATTTCCCTCCTTTGTGTCACTGGGTTCCGGAGCATGGTGCTAAAAGGTTAGAATTTTATTCTGACATTCTACGCCAAGAAGATGCTACTGTTATTAAAACCATTTTTGATTTGGATGATAAAACCAAAATTATTTACCACAGTGTTTACCTAAAAAATATTGTTACTGAAGCTAGTTGGGGACATTCTCCTACCTCTACAAAAAGTCTCCTTCAACACTCTGTTCCATATTCATACCATGATTATATTGACGCTTGTTTCAAATTTATGCTTCACCAAAATGAGACAATGACTCATTCATGGTTTATTAACTTTGATAAAGAATTCGACAACAATGCTAATCTGCCTCTTTGGTTCATCCGTTGGTGGAATCAATTTGGTTCTGACATTGAGATCTTCCCCAAACCTCTTGTTGACTGTTTCAATTTCTGGAAGCAAAGTTTTAAGGTAAATGCTCATAATGCCAAATTTCCTGCCCTTCTCCACTTTGTTAAACGTTTTAGAGTCCCCTGGATTCTAAAGTGGCAATATGAGAAAGAAGGTGATATTCTTACTAGACATTGGTATGTCAAATGGTGGGACAAATTTGGATATGTTCCTCAAATATTGGATAATGTTTACCGAAGACCACCTCCCAAACAACTGATCTCTAGTGCCCAGTCTACTTCCAAGATCCCCTCTACTTCTACTTCATCAGATATTGACAAATTAAGTAAGGATGATTTATATGCCCTCCTCAAGAAAAAGATTGAAGAGGAGAAGGAAGCTGAGAACATAAATTCTGAAGAAGAAGGATCTGTTGCTGAGAGCCCCGTTGCAGAAAGCCCTTGCTACCCTTATCCTCAACCCTATCCAAAAGATTGGTTTGCACATGATGAAGAATATGATGAAAACACTCCTGACCTAGGAGCCTGATTTGTTTAGCCTGCATAAAGGCTACTGATGTTACAATATTCACTCAAGAGTAAAGTTATCATGATTATAGTGTTGACCACTTTTGGCACTACCAGCCATCCTACTTTCGGTCTCAAAAGCCGATTTGATTCCTTCCGGATAGTGCGCTCCTATTGCCCCTCACGGGTCCTGATGTGAATAGTAAAATGTCATTATTTACTTTGTACTGTTTACTACTTTATTCACTTATATAAGGGGGGTTGTCCCTTATTGTTAAAGGCAGAATCTTTTTCTAGGATTTCCCTTAGAACTCTCTCTAGGACCTCCTTAGATCAAGATATCTCACTACAAAGCTTGTAACTAGGAACCAGGACTAGCTTTCAAGCCTTGTACTATCAAGCCTTGTACTATTTACCCAACCTGTTGATTACCCAACCTATTGATCACTGTAATCTTGTTGCTACTACTACTGTAAGTACTTTGATGTATATTCAATAAACAACTGCTGTTTTCAATACTTTGAATTATTTTGATATACAACTGCTTGGCCGGTTCTACCGCCTTACTTTCAATTATTATTTACTTTGAATTAATCCATATATCTGCTATCTGTTGTGCTATTATTATTATAACAATAATAATAATAATAATAATAATAATAATAATAATAATAATAATAATAATAATAATAATAATCGAACGATTTCTTAACAATCTTAATTGCATGTCATTTATTTTGTTTTTCTTTTGCGATGGCTCTTGTCGATTTTATTTCTATTTATTAATTTTATAATAATTTAATATACTAATTGTGGTGGGCCTTTTTGAGATTTGTGGGCCAAGCTGCCTCCTGCCACACTAAGGCCCAAGGGTTCTAGGTAGAAGAGTCGAGACCGGTCCGATTGTAACTCACCTCAAACCGGCTTGTGCACAAACTAAGGCCCTTTTGTTGAAAACTTTGACCACATGCCTGTGGCAAATGAAACTGTTACAAAAGAGTTACAGCAAACAAATATAATATAATAATAGTAAAGGAGACGCACTTGCTGTTAGCCAAAATGAACGAAAGATACTTCATTAAGATAGTGGAAAGAATAGCGCAACAACAAGAAACGCATAGTAAAAAATGAAATGACAAAGACAAAAGAGAAATAATACTGATACTTAAACAAAAAAATCAAAGAAGAAATGGTTAGTCTGTCGTGCTCAGTTGCATTACGGAACTAAGACCAAGGAGGGAACCACTTTCTCAATGTGGATAACCTTGCAGGAAGGTCTTGCTATAGAAATTATCCACTTTGAGAGAATGGGCCTGAATGACTTATGCCCCAAAGAAAATCCTTAATCCTTAATAGATGGTGGGCTTTTAGAGGGAGAGAATGGATTAGCCTATTGGTGCATGCCTGCCATCTTACTCTTGCCTATTCCCTCTGTTTTTCTATTTAGCTTTCTTTTTCTAAGTTTTTGCTACTCTGTTTTCTACTCTCTTCTTTTCTTTTTCTTTTTTACTTCCGTGTTCTTGTTGTTGTTGTTGTGATATTGTTGTGATTTGTGATGATTGTGTTGATGTTGTCTACTATGCACGGCGGAGGCTCCTTATATACTACCTGTCGTGACTGGGTTTTTACTGTTTTACCCTTTAACCACTTTTGTCTGGGTGTGGGTGTACTTCCAAACCACTCACTAGTTTGTCAGCTGCCCAGCCACCACCAACCTGTGTTGACCATGCCACATCTCATTACCAAACAAAGAATTCTATTTTGTTTGCTTGTTCACCATGTCATTCCTATATTCAACAGGGTGGACATTCTCTCTCTCACTATCCCTCATAGCATGCACCCAGTGGTTCCAACTCATCCTCTCCCCTTTTGGGTGATATGTCATCCCAGCAGGACATTTCTCCCAAAAGAGTTTGAGAGGGAACCCCAGATTAGGCTTCCCCCTTCTCCCCACCGCTAAACTATACCCTCTCTTACCTCTGACTCATGACCCACCACTCTTGTATTGGCTGAGTACAGGTTGGTGGTGCCTGAGCCTTGTGCATGCTCCACTTCCGTGTGTGTCCAAAGCTTTTTTGCTGCTCATGCATATGTCATGGCTTGGATGCTCGCCTGTGTGTTCTCCCGCTCATTCTTAACTTCTTATAGCGTGAACTGATTTTTGAGCCTTCATTCTTTATGGCTTGCTTCCTACAAAGGATGGACCTTGCTTGATTGTGGGCTTTTCTCTTCTTAACCCACTCCTTGTTTCTTCTGCGGATTTACTAGCATTCCTGTCATGCCATTCTGTTATTCCTGCCATGGTGTTATTTAATTCGTGCTTGCTGGGCTTCTTTTGGGCCTGCTGTATACTTTTCTTTTACTTAATTACAGTGACCTTGTATTGTCATTGGGCTTGCATTTGTGCTATTTCGGGCCCTCTCGACCCAATTCTATTGCTTATGGGCTTTCTTGGCCCATTTCTTTCTCCTTGGGCATCCTCGGCCCATTCTAATTCGGCATTACCACGGGTTTTTGCTAACTCTTTTTGGACTTCCTCAGCCCAAATTTTCGCATCATTTTCTTTTGGGGGTTTATGAGCTTGCCATTACCCCCTTACTCACTTAATTTATTTACTTCGAGCGTCTTTGGCCCATTCCTGCTTACTTTCCATTTCTCATAGTGCTCATGAGTTTATTAATTCTTCCTCTAGGCTCTTTTAGGCCTGTTTGCTTCCTTTGAGGCCTATTTATTATTTTATAGACCTATGACCCGTTATTTCTGTCATTTGGGTTTAATGGTTTTTTCTCCAATTTACTAACTCTTTTCTACCCATATTGTTGGGTTTCTTTCTATTATTGGACTTTTCTGCCAAAATGGCCATCAACACTAATTAAGTTAAGAATTCTTACAAAAAAAATACATATTGAAAATAAAAATTTAATGTTATCTAAATAAATTAAAAAAAAAACCCAAGGAAATTATTAAAAAAAAATTTCTTTAATAATTCAAAATACATTCAAAAGACGTTTATCTATATTTTTTAGACAATAATTTTAAAAAGTCTTGATTCATAAATAAATAAATAAAACTCTCTAATATATAGAAAAATAGTTTATCTATATTTTTAAGTTACAAAATATTGAATGAATATATTGTTTTTCTCAAATAATAAAATATATAGGAGTGCCTTTATATAAGAGGCAAAGTGTGCAGTACAAGTATGTGTGTTATATAAGTAAATAAGGTGGGCCTAAAGCCCTTAATCTATTACACATTAACAGTCCCCCTCAAACTCAAGGTGGATGTGAGACCAACTTGAAGTTGTCAACCAAAACATGAAGGTGTCCTTTAGAATATGACTTGGTGAAGATATCTGAAAGTTTTTTTTTTTTTTGGACACCATTCAAACAGAGCAAGTTACAAAAAAGTTTGATTGACCATACAACATTGAATTGGCATAGAGGTTGCCAATTTAGCTAGGCTATTGACATTACTAATTACAACTCTTGGGACATAAATAGAGTGATAGGAAACATCATTTTGAGCTAAAAAAAAAACCCAGTCTGCCAACAAAACTCTCTCCTGCCAGCTGGGGGGCCATTTACTTTTGGTGATATTTACAACCCTCCTACTATCACATAGAAACAAAATATGAAGCTCCTAGCTTTTATAGCTGCCTCGATTATAGCTTCCTGGATGGCTGTAGAAACTACCTTCCCTGTACAACTAGTTATCCCTTACAAAACAACATCTCCTTGCATGCTCTTAGCTTCATAGGCAAACCTAGATCGATTACATTTCTTCATTCTAGCTGTTGCAACTTTGATGATGTGTTGCCAAGGTCCACCAACTTTCTGATAAGATCTTTGCTAGACTGTGTTGCAGTGAGATGATGTGGAATAGCACCTATGAGCTTCTTTGTACCTGCACAATAGAGATTAAGAAGTTAGGATGACATCTAAGGGATTAGGCTGTTTTCCTTCATGGACAACTTGGTTTTTGTGAGTCCATATGGTCCAAATAGTGGTGAAAACAGCTTGAAGGTAAAGCATGTTGTCCAGATTCATATTCTTGTGCTGATGCAATTTCTTCCCAGGCCATTGTTGGACAGACAAGTTATTAAGATCAGAGGTGTGAATAGCCAAAGAAGATCCATGCCATGTAGCTCTAGCAAAGAGGCAGAAGAGAAAAAGGTGAGATAAGGATTCATCCTCTCCCTCACACAGGGGGTAGAAGCTATCTATAAGGATACCTCTACTACTTTAAGGGTGAGATAGGTGGGAAGGCTATCATGGAGAAGTCTCCACACAAAGCTACAGATTTTCAGGGGAACCTGAACCTTCCAGACCAAATGCCACATATAATTCCCAAGATTAGTCCCTGCTACCTCATCTCTTAAGAGCAACTCATAAACCTTCTTAAATTAGAATTCCCTAGAAGATGAGTGTTTCCAAACCAACTTATCCAAAGCTGTACCAATTCTAGAAATTGGAAGCTTCATAATATCAGTGCTAAGAGGATGGGGGTATAAAGCTCGAATTAGGTTTGGTTTCCGTGAGTGAGTAGAATTATCAATCAGGTCAGCAACTGAATCATGGTTCATGTTGTGTTAGCTAAGGATATGATCCTGACAAGGGTACCAGTCATTGTGATTTAGGGGAATCTTTGATCCAGTGCCAACAATCCATCTTCCCTCCCTTAATTTGCTATTTTTGTGAGAAATGATGCTCCTCTAGAACCATGAGTGGTGTGGTTTAGGTAAACAATCATGGATTGAACTCCGAGGGAAGTATTTTGCCTTAAAAGCCTTGGAAATAAAAGCTTAAGGGTTCTGACTAATCCTCCAGTATTGTTTAGCCAACATGGCTTTATTCATCAATTCAAATTTCTTCAAAACTAGGCCCCTATCCTTCTTAGGTTTGCAAATTTTATCCCAACTAACCATGTGCATTTTTCTCTCACTTTGATCATGTCCCCAGAGAAAAGCTCTAAAGATAGCATCCATTTTGTTGCAAATAGTTTCAGACACCTTGAAGCAAGAGAAGGTATAGAGAGCATAGATTGAAGGGTAGATGAGGTAAGTGTAGTCCTACCAGCTTGAGAAAGAGGTTTGGCTTTCCACCCTTGTAATTTGGATTGCATCCTATCCACAAGGAATTGAAAATCAGCAATCCTCTTTCCTCTCAACTTGAAGTTGATATCTAAATACTTACTAGGGGTCTTGACCAAATTAACCTGGAGTTCTTGTGCTAAAGCTTCCATATCCTCCTCTGCCATATTTGGTGAACAATAGAGATCAGATTTGGATAAATTAATGCACAGTCTTGATATTGAACAATACCAAGTAAGGATATCTTAGAGGTTATTTAAGGAATGATCATCTTTCTTGAAGAAGAGTAAGGAATCACCAGCAAAGAGTATGTGAGTGAAAGAAATGTCATTTCTACCTAATTGTATACCTTTAATTCTATGTTGATTCTTTACATTCATGAGGGCCAAAAATAGAACATTTGCACACAGGAGGAAGAGGTAGGGGATAGAGGGTCACCTTGCCTAAGCCCTTTCTTTGGAGAGAAGGATTGTGTGATGTTTCCATTAATAAGAAGGGTATATTAGACTGTGGTGACACATTCAAGAATCTAATTCACCCATCTTTCATTGAAGTTCATGGTAGTAAGGAAAACTTTCAAGAATTTCCAATCAACCCTATCATATGCTTTAGTCATATCAATTTTCAGAGCCCCAAAACAATTCTTCCTTCCCTTCTTTTTGCCTAGGTAGTCAAATAATTCATGGGCAATTAAGATATTATTAGTGATGTTCCTCCCTTGAATGAAAGCACTTTGGAAGGGGGTTATCAGGTTATCCATTAGAGGTTTAAGTTTGTTGACCATGAGTTTTGAAAGGACCTTATAGATAATATTACACAAACTTATAGGTCTAAAGTGAGACACCTCTTCAAGATAGGGATCTTTAGGGATGAGGGTAATGTATGTATGATTTAGGGATTTTAAAAGGAAATCTGAGTGGAAGAAGGCTTGAGTAGAATTGATGATATCATTTTTAACAATTCTCCAGAATTCTTGGTAAAAGAAAGTAGGGATGCCATCTAAACTAGGGGCCTTGTGGGGACCCAATTGGAAGTCAGTACATTCAATCTCCTCATTAGTGATGGGTTTATAAAAAAAATCCAGTTGTTGAGAAGAGAGCTTAGGGAGAGGTAGTGAGCTTAACTCCTCTAAAATAGAATTGAGGTCCTTATTAACAGTGACTTCAAAGGATTGTTTGAAGTGATTGAAAAGAGTGTGTTCAATGACCAAGGGGTTCTCAAATACACTACCATCAGAAGTCTTAATCTGTAGAATTCTATTCCTGGCCCTTCTATGCTTGACAACAATTTGGAAATACCTAGTATTCCTATCACCTAAAACTATCCCCTTGTTTATTTCCTTTTAAGCTCATTTCATTTCTTCACGGGTCATAAGCATTTCTAGATCTTCCCTAAAAATTCTCTCTCCTAGCATCCTTTTGAGAAAGGATAGAATTTTGGATAGCTTGGAGTTGGTTTTGTTTCTGATAGATTTTAAGTTCCACCTTACCAAAAACAGATTTATTCCAATAAAGCAAATCAGCTCTAAGTTTGGAAGTCTTACTTTTTAGTTGGAAAGCTCTAGAGCTAGAAGTTTGGAAGTTCCAAGCATTTTGAACAATCTCCTTACATGAGGGATAAGTAAGCCACATATGTTCAAAACGGAAGGGTCTATGCTTAAAAGGGTGTTGAGGATCAAATTTTAGTATAATAGGCCCATGATTAGAGTGTGAGATGAGATGATTTCTAAGAGCATAGTTAGGGTAAGAATTAATCCAATCAAGACTAGCAAAAGCCCTATCTGGTCTTTCCATGACAAACTCCTCATCCATCCTATTATTCATCCAAGTAAAATTTTGACCAAAGGAAGCTAGCTCACATAATTCCAAATCAAAAATTAATTGTTGAAAGACTTCAATTCCAAGAGTTTTTCCACAATTAAAAAAGAAATTGTCTTCCCTAGCTAGGATTTGATTAAAATCTCTTATGCAAAGCCAATTTGAGTATGACTTCTAATCTTACCCCAAAAAAATTCTCTTTTGGAATGATCCGGATGCCTATATAAGAAAGTAATGGATAAGGGATTACCTTTGTTGTCCATCACTTCAGAGTGTATCGAGTTCTGAGACTCATAGATAATTTAGACCTGTTGCCTATGCCTCTAAGCCAAAAGCAAACCACCACTGAGACTTTCTTTTGGAAGCTCCCAACCTTCAAAAAAACCACACTTCTACCAAACCAACTTCCCTTCATTTTTAGGTTACTGAGTCTTTATAAAATAGATCAAATCTGGACATGACTCGAGGGCTTTTTTTCTGGCATTGTAGAACTGTAGAGGATTTCCCCAAACCTCTACAGTTCCAACATAATATCCTCATGGGTATTGGGGAAGCTGATGAGGGCTAGCTTCCTAATGCCCATTTGGATTCTCAGAGATAGATAAGCCAAGATTACCAAAAGATTGAGTTCCTTAAGTATTACCCAATTCCGAACTAGAACCGCTTCCTCATTGTGTCCCAATCTTCTAAAAAGCCCCCAAAATAATCTTTGACGTATATTATGTCCAAATTTCCCAAAATCCTTTCTGAACCTCTTCCTAGTGCCATTCAGTTGGAGCGAGATAGTATCGGAGACCTGTTCCTTTTGTAACACCCCAAACTTTTTAAAGCAATTTTACAATGTGAATAATATCTCAAGTGAATTTTATGTTTTTCAATAAGGTTGTTAATTATTTTGTAGAGGTCTTTTTCATTTTAAAAGCTTGAGGTGGCATTTAAGGAAGAGAAGAAATTTAAGGGTGAAATGGTAAATTTCTGCCCATGATATTTTTGTGATGAGTGGTCTATAATAACCCATACATCACCATACGGAACGCCACACCCCCCCCCCCCCCCCTTATCTTTCTTCAGCCGCTTCTCCCTCTCTCCCTTCCCCTCTCTTCTCATATTCAGCCTTCTTCTTAGTTCTTCCCTAATGATGACCAAACCTCCAAGCTCCCATATCTTTTACCTCATATCTTTCTCTCTCTCTAGTCAAGACCTTCTTATTAGGGAGGATTATGTCTCCATTGGTTTTCCTAGTAGCTAAAACTCCATGAGACTTTGGAGTGGATTAAACCCAAGGTAAAAATCTAAGCTTTTATCTCAATTTCTTCTATGAAATCCTTTGGGTTTTGCTATTTAATGATTATTATGGTGAATACTTCATGGGTTTTGGTGAATAATGGAAGATTAGAGGGTTAAGATGATTTGGGTAGCAATGATTTTGTTAAAATCTGAAAAATTTCATATCATTTGAGAGTTTTTGCGTTGATAAAAGGTTTTGGTTGATTAGTTTTCTAATGGGTATTTGAGGGTTGGTTTGCTAGATCAACTATATGGGTCTTGTTGTTGCATATGTTGATGTGAGTTGATTTTAAAGTGTCTTTCCTTTGCATTTGGGTGACTTTGACATATGTGAATGTGGGCATTTGCTTGTTGCGTGCCAAGTGTTTGATGAATTGCCTATATGAGGTTATGGGTTGCATTCCTAGTTGTTAATGTGTGCTAAAACATGTAGCTTTGAGGTTAATCAAGTCTGAAAGCTTTTGGCATAGTATTAAGATTATAATAATTTTATTTTGGAATTGTAAATCTGGCCCTGATAGATTTGAGTCAGTTGCAATACATGATTTTTAATAAATTACAAAAAAAAAAAAAATTGGGCTGAATTTTTGATGGTACATACTGCACATATAAGAAATTATCCCTATTTAATTTCAAGTTAATCGGATAACTTTTCGTGGACCAAAACATTTTTACAAAATGGCTGACCTGCTGTGTATCGAATCTGAAAGTGCGATGAAAATGCTGGGATTTTGTGGAATTTACTTCAAATCTTTGTTGAATGGATTGGTTTGTAAATTCATGTGTTTTCTTCTACACGTGTTTTACTTAGTTAAGTCTAATAATGGTTTGGTTTAATCATTTAGTGCTCTAAATGGAAACCCATGAGATATGCTACCCCTATTATGAATTGATGTGTTTTATGTTATGTTTATATGTGCACATTGTTTGCTTTGGAGAATTAAAATGTTTTGGTTTTGTGCTGTGGCACTATGAGTTTGTATGCTTGTTTGGTTCCCGTTGGGGATGGGTACTTGTCTTAGGTTGGGCAAGCTAGGCTTTAGTGCATTTGATTTGTTTTAGGGGATCCTATTTTATTTTGGAGACAAATGTGATGATAAACTTTGAGATATGTCTTGTTATTAATGGGCTTGTTCCTTATGTTTCTAGGTTTTAAGATTCTTGGTGATGGACCTAGTGATGGGATTTGTTGATTTCCTTTATTTTTGCAACTAAGAGGTAAGTGGTGTTTACTAATTTTGGGGGTTTTCCCAAAACGGTGATGATTATTAAACTATTTTATATCAAAGAAATATATTGATATTTTGTATATAAATTGATATTTTATAAATATTTGATGGGCACATTGACTATTCATTTTATGAAAAACTTGTGGGACAACCTAATTTTATTTAAACTTGTATGTGTGAATATATCTTTATGTTTTTGAGAATTATGAATGGATTATTTTTGTGAGCATATTGAATATGTTTTGAAAACCTATGGCAAGTCGTGATTGAAAGCTCAGTATTGTATTTAGTCCTTAGCAAGAGACAATCATACTGCAGCTAGTCCTTAGCAAGGGACAATCCTAGAAAAGGGGATAGTGCACATTTGATAGCTTCTAAGCAAGGGAGTATATTATTGTGGATCCAAAAAGGAAGCTCCTTAGCAAGGGAGTGCACCTTTAAGTTCTAAAGAAGCCACCCTTAAGAAAGGGAATGAAATGGAGGTTCTAGTCCCAAAAAGGGGACAACACAACCCTGTCAATAGGGCGTAAACATTGACCACGACAAAAGCCTAGAAAATTGCGTATATGATGGTATATATATATTATGATGGCTCACAATATAAAGATATTTTCTTTTATATGAAATATTTGATGATAAAATATTGATGAGTTACAAGTTATGAATTTGTTGTAAGAATTATTTATTTGAAAGGTTTGTTCCCACATTCCAATGTTAGTGAATTCCACTTATTGAGTTATCTCACACCTTCCCCCCCTTTTATTTCCCCTTACAGATACATTAGAGGGATTAGTGGAGTAGAGATTTTTGGAAGACAACAATTACGAATTATTTTGTGAAACTGAGGATTTTATTATTATTTTTATGGCATTAAAAATTGTATTGGAGAATTATTTTGAGGATGTTTTGTCTTTGGTGGATTAGAGCTCTGACATTTGTGATGAGATTTTAGGTTGCTGGTTTCTTTAATTTAATATTTTGTATGAATTATTTAGATTGAATAGACTTTAATTATTTATGATTTTGGGGCGTTACACCTTTTCTTGAGCCACCTATATATGTGTATAGATAGGACTAGGGTCAGAGTGAACCGAGGATAGAGATGGTGGGCCTAGTCCTATGTGTAAGTCCTGGTCAGAAAGTAGACCCTATCTAGCCTAGTTACTGCCCAAGTTGTTAGTATTGGAGGAATGATTTGGGCCATGAGGTGCAAGATGTTACCCACTTTCGTTGACCCCATTGAGGTGTTTGGCTTGTGTGCTGTAAAGTCTAGGGCCAGAACTAGAGTCACCTAATTCAAAGCAAAATCTCCCCCAATTGACTCGTTGCACCAAAGATTCAATGAAAGAATATGGGGATTTTGGGATTAATCCTCTGTCCCAGGTTGACCCTTGTCTGACCTCGGGTCTGACTTCATTCAATTTGTCCAAGTTGAACATAATAACTGTCACAGAAACACTCTCCGTGTCTGATGTCAGAGCTTGGGATTCTCTAACCTCACCATTTATTATAAAAGGACCCGAGTTTGCTATCCATGTCCATTTCAAACCCGAGGCTTTTGGGGGAAACCAAGATGGCCTCAAGGTAAACATTCCAGAGGGGTGTTCATGGATAGAGCTTGATTCAAGGGAGTTAGGGGGTGCATGTGGAAAGGTTTAGCTCCCTAAATTAAGTGAGTTAATTGTAGGGTTAAGGTTTGCATGGTCATTTTCTATTTGGGCCAAGGCATGGTGGAGGGTGTGGTCATTGTAATTCAGTGGTAGGGGATGGGGAGACTCATGGTCAAGGAATTGAGGATGGAATGTTGCATGTGAGGTTGACAATGAGATAGAGTGATTGTTATCTGGTTCAAAAGGGTTAGGGGGGTTTGGTGGTGTATATTTTTTAGCTCAAGTGGATTTGGTGGGTGGTGAAGGAGGGGGGGTAGTGTTGATGATGGTATAGGATTCCAAATCTAAGTTGGGATGTCCATGCCCTTTTATTAGTAGAAAAGGCTCTCAGCTCATTAGTAAAGGGGGGTTCTAGTGCATTATATCTAAATTGAACCTGGTGGATATTCTGGATACGAACCCATTGTCTAAACAAACTCACCTCAATGTTGTCCATGCTATAAGTACATTGATTCCTCGTTTGACCTATAAGTCCACAACGTTTACAAATTTTATGGATTCTTTCATACCTGCATTGGACCTAGACTCTGGCTACATCATCCAGATGTAGCATAAAACCTGTCATCAGAGGTGACCATGGATCCATACACACCTTTATCCTTATGAACCAAATATTTCTTGGCAGATTTTCATCCAAGTCTACTCTTTCATAAATGCCCATCGTTTGTCCCATTCTCTCAGCAAGTTTTAGGTACTGGTATTCTAAAGGAAGGCCATGGAGTTGGATCCACAGAGATACATAATTGAGTTGTAACCTTCCAAGAACCGAATTTGGTCCCCATTTTTCAAGCACAAAGAGCGCCCCATCCACTGACCATGGACCCTCATTGCAAATATGGTGAAGGTCATCCATGTGCTCAAAATGGAGAATGTAAAAGTAGGAGTCCCTACTTATGACAGAGACCGCACCCCTAATGTGCCATGCAGAGGTGATAATATGTTGAAGGTACCCTATAGAGAATTTCTTGTAGTCCAAAAGAAACCCTATAGCACAAGGGCTCCAGAACTCCTTTTGATTGGCAAGATCTGCTGGATCATCTTCAATGATGGGTCCATGTCGTGAAAAGGGGATGTCTTGGTCCCCACTGGAGCCTGAATCTAACTCAGTTTCCTCAACCAAAGGATCAGAGCTATTCTTTGAGCCATTACATTCAGTCCACCCATATTCTCTAGTAGTGAATATGTCATCCATGTGAGACAAAAAAAGTTAAAAAACTGTGCATGTAAGAGAAAGGTAGAAAAGGAAGGAAGAGGGACCACAAAAAAAGTCAAAAGGTGCTAAGAAGGAAAAAGAAAACAAAGAGTCAAGATGGAGGATATTCAATAAGAGGCTGATGATTGTTAATGGTTAGGGGTAGGCCACACTACAGGCATGCACAAGTAGTATAGGAAACGAGAAGAGAAGAAATAAAGAAAGGAATGGTTGGTAGTTGAAATATAAGACAGGTAATGACTACAGCCAAAGGGGTAAGGTGATAAAGGGAACTAGAAGGTCATCTAGTTGGTCTTTTGAAGAGACTAAAAACACCTTGAGAGCACCATGGACAAGATGATAACGGATAAAATGACAATCAATCTCGATATGTTTAGTCCGTTCATGAAATATATCATTGTGAGCAATATGAATGGCACTCTGGTTATCACAATAAAGAGGAGTAGTAGAAAATGTAGACACACCTAAATCCTTAAGAAGCCATTGAAGTTAGAGGAGTTTAGATGTGGTATCAACAAGGGCACAATATTTCGCTTCAATGCTGGAGTGGGCCACAACGGTTTGTTTATTGCTTCATTAAGAAATCAGAGAAGAACCAAGAAGAAAACAATAACTAGTGGCTGACCTTCAATTAGCGGGATTTCCTTCCCAATCAGCATTAGAGAATGTACGGAGAACATGAGGAAATTGAGCAGAGTAGAAAAGGATATGAAAGGAGTGCCATTCAGGTATTGAAGAATGTACAGGACAACAGCATAATGAGTCGATAGTGGAGCAAATAGAAACTAGCTCACCTGGTGAACAACATAAGAAATGTCTAAACAAGTGACAGTGAGATAAACTAGGCTACCAACCAATTGTTTGTAAAGAGAGGGATTAGACAATAGTTTCCCAGCTGAGGGAGTCAAATGCGCATTAAGTTCAATTAGAGTGTCAATAGTCTTGCTATCAATCTTTCTACCATGTTAAATATTAACTATGATATATTCCATGTTGAATATGCTTGAATAGATGCTGAAGAGAGAAGCATAAAATAGGAACACAAGAATACAAGGGTTACGTGGTTCAGTCTTATGACCTACGTCCATGGAGGAAACCCTTAAGGGCTACATTTTTATTATATAAGAGTGTAGTACAAAACCTGTGTTACAATGAACCATAACATGAGTATATATAGTAGATTAAACTCTAGATTAATAGACTTTTAATACAAGTAGAAGACTTGGCTTGTACAAAAAGTATAATTAGACTTGGGCCTATACTAATGGGCTAATATATTTCTAACACTCCTTCTCAAACTTAAGATGGAAGATTGATGAAACCTTGAGATTTGATAAGGTTGAGAAGATTCCTTGAATGAAGTTTGGCTCTGTGACAATGCTTTAAGGAAGGCAATGGTCTTACAATGTTGATGTGACTTCTAATGGTGGTATGGCCATAATGGAAAGTTTTGACGGTAGTATTGGGAAGCTAAAAAAGATGAACGCGACGATAAAACACCGAGAAAGACAAAGATTGCTCTTAAACACATTGTAAGGATAGAAAACCATGACCATAGGAAGGTAGCTCTGATACCATGTTAGAAATATTAAATGAGTGTATTATATTTCTCAAGTAATAAAATATACAAGAGTGTTTTTATATAAGAGGTAGAGTGTGCTATACAAGTATGTGTGCTATATAAGTAATTAAGGTGGAGCCTAAAGGCCATAGTCTTTTTTTTTTCTTTTTTCTTTTTGAGAAACAGGCCATAGTCTATTACACATTGAAAGTTTACACATTAATTAAAAAATGTTTTGATTCATAAAAAAAATCTCTTTAATAAATTGAAAAATGGTTGAGTCTCTTTTGTTGTTAAATGATGTTCCATCATACAAGTATAAAAACTATTGTTTTGGAGATTATGGTTTTATGTTGTTTTTCAGAGAGAAAATTGTGCTGCCGTATCTTGTATTTTTTTGCTTGAAAATAGTAAAATCTCTATAACTTAGTGGACGTAGGCAAATAGCCAAATCACGTAAATACTGTCTTATGTGTGATTATTTTTCTTCAACGTATATTTTTCTCTAGTATCTCACAGATGTAGAAATTTCGTTAAGTAAAATTTAGCAAAATTTAGAATTATTATTTATAAATATAGGGCGAGGAGAAAATGTTTTAAAAGCTAGGGGAGCTATGGCCTCCTACCTTCTCTAATGTCACCTAACAAACTGGACTGGCTAGGAGAGGAGAAAACTGATTGATGTGGGAGCTGAATTTAGGATCAATATGTATTGAGAAAGTCAAGGGACAACTTTTGTGCCATAAATTTTTTTTTTTTTTGGTGCCAAACTCTAATGTGAATGATTGTAAAAAGTAGTAGGTCAATATGGAAGTGTTTATATATTCATCACCCATAATCAATTGAATCATCTATCGTTAGTTCCTTCTTCATTTCCAAGAAAATCTGTATAATTAAGTAATTAATTAGGTTATATTGTTGTCATGCAATTATTTAATTTTTCTTTTAATATGTAAATAATGTTTACGTCTATTTTCTTCAAGTTCTAGCTAGTTTCTACATAGTCATAGACTCATAGGTTAGACAAAGAATTTAAGTGGGGCCTTTTAAAAAAAAAATTCAAATATCAAGTAAATAATATTTATTTAATTTCTATATTATAATTTTTTTATTTTGAAAAATATTCTTCAAAATGCAAAATAATTAATAAAGTTTTTGTATATAGGTTTTTGCTAACATTATTATTTTTTTTTTCCTAATGGTAATCCCTAATTTTGCTAGTTTTTGAAATTTGAAGATTTTTGGTCTGCCTGCTCGCCCTCTTGCATTTAAAGTGAGTCATGTATGATGTATATAGTCCGATGAGACTATTTTTTCTTTTTGTACCATTATGGAAGAAGATTCGGGTAAAATATGTACTAGTTCCTCTGGAATAAAAAAAGTGACCTATTTTCATTTGGTATTTTAGCTTTAAATTCTTTGACTCTTTGATACTCAATCAAATTCTCTTTGTTGAAGATTGATTGCATCCATTTAGTCCTATAATGTCTATATTCTTTCTTTTCTATTGAAGATCATCATAATAAGCAAGAATACCGAAATGAGGCGTTAACTCTTTTTCTTGTTTTGAAATTGAAAATGAAATATTTTGTTATTTTTTGAAACCCCAGAGTTTTAATATTACACTTTACACCCTTAAATTATAAGGTTTAAAATGTAATTTCCATCTGTTGGGTAAAATATAATTAATTTAGAATTTCATTTGAGTTGAATTTTTATTGACCCAATAATTTGGGAGCTTATTTATTTATTTTTATATATTTTTATACAAGATAGAAATTTTACTCTAACTTAATCTAAGTGTATATGTGTGTGAAGCTCTCTTTTGGAGACTTGAATCTCGATCCTTTCTTCCCACACCCCACAAGTACTTATACTTGTAGAATGACCACCGCATCTAAGGTGCGTAGTGAGAATTTGGGAACTTCTTAAAAGTGGGGAAAAAGTGTACAACTTAGGGGTTGTTTGGTTTTTAAAAAGCCATCACTCATCACTCCTCACTCAATTTTCATCACTCATCACTCATCACTCATCACTTAAAATATCCCAATTTCCTAAACCCCACATGTTTGGCACACTGTTTTCAGTTTCTCATCACTCAAATATTTCTACTTTTTGTGGGACCCACTGCTTGAGCACCATGTTAATGAGTATAGTTAGCCTATCCGCCTCACTCTCATTCCCCACCATTTTCCTCATTGCTCATTTCCCCCTTCACCCTTGTTACTCTTCCAAAACACAAACCCGAACCCAGCTAAAATCCAAACAACTCGGATGTTGTTTTCAAGTCTGGTGATGTTGTGATGCTCGTGGTGGTGGTGAGTTATGGGTCTGTGGAGGTGGCGTGACCCAGCGACACGACCCTGCAGCGGCGCAACCCAGCCCTATGAATCGATCTGATTTTATGTTTTTGGCATTTGGGTTTTGAGATCCAGTGTTGGTGGCGGAGAGTTATGGGTCTGTGGAGGTGGCATGTGATGTTCATGTGGCGGTGAGTTATGGGTTTGTGGAGGTTCGGTGAAGAGAGGAGATGAGAGCTGTGTGATTAAAGAGGGAAAAAAGAGAGATGAGAGACAGAGTGGGGGAGAGCACATGCTCATGAAGTCAGATTGATGAGACAAGGCATAAGTGGGTCCCATTTGGTTGAGTAAAATTACAAAAATGCCACATAACTCAGTTTTCCATAACTTGAAAACACCTAAAATGTGTTTTCAGTTTCCATAACTCATCACTTAAAAATCAGAGAATTGAGTGATGAAAACAAAAACTGAAAACAAATCCAAACACATTACTCAGCCGTGAGACCCATCAATTTTGAGTTATGGGTGATGGAAACTGAAAATCCAAGGGGCTATTTGGTTTTTTTTTTTTTTCATCAGTCGTCATTTCTCACTCAATTTTTGTCACTCATCACTTAAAATACCCAAATTTCCTATATTCGCCCGTTTGGCACATTTTTTCAACTTCTCATCACTCAATTTTTTATACTTTTTTGTGGGACTCATGCTTGACTCCTCACTCAGTGTTTCTGTTAGCCTACCCATGAGGAGGTGATTATTCTTGTTCTTCTTCTTCATCTACCTCCTCGTTCTTCTCCATCAAACCCAAAACCCCATTTCCCAAAACCCCATTTCATCAAAGCCTCCACAAACCCATCTCCTCCATCGCAACAACAGCCAAAACCCATCTCAGTCTCCAAACCTCGCCGCCCACTCAACGAAAACATCTGCGACGAGGCTCGCCACAACAACCCAACATACTCCCACCTCTTCTCTGCCAAGTACGTCCCTTTCAACCCAGACCCATCTCACCAAACCTTCGATGATCGGTGCAGCGGCACGAGAAGGGTTTTTTCCAAAGTCAGGGCGGCATGGGTTGGGTGAGCTCCGATTAGTGACTGCATGCGTGAGGAGGTGATTATTCTTGTTCTTCTTCTTATTCTTGGGTTTTGAGAAGTACAATAAAGAAATCTAAACAAGTAATGGGTATTTTGAAACCAATTCATGTTTGTTCTGTGATGAAGAAAAAAAAGAAAAGAAAGAAAGAACTGCAGTGAATACCAAAAATATTTTGTGATGAAGAACAAAAAAAAAAAAAGAAAAAGAAATGAAGAAAGAGCAAACTGACAAGATTTTGGCAAAAAGGAAGAAAAAAAAAAGTAGAAAGAACAAACTGAAGAACCATGGAGAAGAAAGAAAAAGATAAAAGAAAAGAAAAGAGGAGAGTGAAGTCAAAAGTTGCGGCTTGTGGGTCCCTCAATGTGTGTGTATTTACAAAAATACCATTATAACTCTATTTTTATAACTTGAAAACACCTAAAATGTTTGTTTAGTTTCCAAAACTCAACCTAAAAGGTCACTACAAAAAACTTGATTTTTAGTAGCGGTTGTAACCACTACTAAAACTATTAAAAACTGCTGTTAAAAGTCAATTAGGTCTATACCAGCGGTTTTCTAAACCACTGCTACAACTTGAATAACCGTTGTTAAGTTCCTGTCGCTATAGGTCACTATAGGTTATAGCAGCGGTTTTAGGAATCGCTGGTATAGAAAACATCTATAGTAGCAGTTCATAGAACTGCTACTAGAGAATTAAAAACCGCTAGTACACATAGCCTTACCTTTTGGAAATAATTATTTATTCCAACGGTTATGTAATTGCTGCTATAGATTCTTTAGCAACAATTCATAGAACTGCTGCTAGATAATTAAAAACCACTAGTACACACGGCCCTTCCTTTTGGAATTAATTATTTGTACCAATGGTTATGTAACTGCTACTATAGATTATTTAGCAGCAATTCATAGAACTGCTACTAGAGAGTTGAAAAACCGCTAGTACATAGGGCCTTCCTTTTGGAATTAATTATTTATACTAGCAGTTATGTAACTGCTGCTATAGATTCTTTAACAGCAATTCTATAAACCGCTGCTAAACAAAATTAAAAATATTAGCATTCCTTTCCCTTATTTCTAGCATGAATTATTTTTAATAGTAGATTTGTGAATTACTACTAGATATTCTCTAACAGCAGTTTTATACAACGGTGCTATAACATGTTTGGAATGTTATTAAAATCCACAATTTCAAAACTCAAAGTAATAAAATTATTGCAAATAGTTAATAATATTGATCCAAATGAAGATATAAAACTTTACAATTCGAAGTTTGAAATCACAAATAGCCAAATAAAAGTATAAACAATATTTTTTGGTACTTAAGATAGACAAGGATAAAATAATTGTAGACAACCTACAATGAAAACTAAGACTATAAATATTCCCTTTAAAGTATGCCAAAAGTCACTCCAGCAATAAAACTTGGTCTCCTTTTATATTCCAATGTATTGTCTTAGTTTCCTAGAATACAATAAACCATATATTTGCATTAGTAAAAATTATATAGTCAAATGATGACAAATACATATCTTCTCACATGCACTATTTTTATTGTATTATCTCTAAACCAAGAGTCAACAAGCTCAGAATAATCTTGACGATTTACCATATTTGGAGCGTTAACCACTACTTGTGTTGCAATTTTTGACTTATCAAAGTGCTTTTCTTTCAAAGCATGCTTCCAATTCCTTCATTAATCACCCAATCTCTTTAAAGTATGACGCTTGATTATCCATCTTGCAATCTCATCTTGGGAGATGTTAAATTTTGACTGAAACACAAATACATATAAAAAACCATAACCACTATGTAGAAGCATTTTTTCTTTAAAAAAAAAATGTTAGAAGCATTGAAATTCTGGAAAGAAGTATAATATATGTTACTAAAATTTGAATACCTCTATGATATTCCAACAATTTTCTTTGTAGTCATTTGGCATTGTACGCCAACTAACAACGTTAATAGGACAAAAGTGCGGCTTCCTTGCAGCAATCTTATAAATTGACTAAGCCTACGACTTTCATGTTCAGCAGGCTAGAAATAACGATCAAAAGACAACTTAACCTTATTTTTAGGGGCAAACTCCATATGTCATACATACTTGTTATTCCAAGTATCATATATATACCTGCATCATTTGTTTATGCACCAAAAAAAAAAAAAAGGAGTAGTCAACACCACAATTGTACTTATAATAATGTGTTATATGCTACAAGGACTACAAACATAAGTAATCGTATTCATAGCTACTTGTAATTTGAAATTTTACTTCCATATATTCTACATATGAATAGTCATCAACTTGAGGGTGAGTCTCTAATAGAGCCCTTGATTGATTAGTTGATGGGTCAAGTGAATGATCAGGTCGTGATATGTCATATGATTAATTAGGTGTTGATGAGTCATATGATGGACCTCATGGTTGGGATTGATTTTCAACCTCAACTAAATCAAAACATTCCATTGTCATATTTATGTGAAAATTTACTATTGATAATTACTCACATATGTTTGCAAATAAAATTAATGTTTGAAAAAGCAAGAGCACGCTACACATAGAATACTGTTAAAAACTCTATGAACAAATGACAAACTTTTAAAAAGAGGGAAAATTTAATGTAGTTAAATGACTCAACTCTTGAAACTAAAAATCACTTAATTTATTAAAATTATTATATTTTACTAGTTGGTTATTATGGTGCATTGGATCTTTACCTATGTTCTCTCTCTTCAAAGTTATGCATTATTTAAGGTTTTATAGGTGCCCAACAAAAGTCCCCAATGGAACTGTGATAATATTCATGGAAAACAAAAAAAACTAATGGGTTCCAACTAAATTTTTGAGAGTAAATTAGTGTGAGAGGATAATGATCATAGTCTAAAAATTGTTGTTAGGTGTGCCAAATAATTGTATTAGGCTCCTAGAATTGTTCATTGTATTTTTTGGTGTCCCAAAAAGACATTTTGGTTTTTTTTTTTTTACAAAATTTTTTAGTAATTAATCAGGAAAAAAGAATAATTTTCACTAATATTAGATTAAATTAGTATAAATTCATGAAAATCAAGAATCACGTGCACATATTCAAAGTCAAAGATAAGTCTCAATTCATTCATTACTCATTTTATTAATATAAATGCTAAGTCTCAACGCCTTCAAAAAATGCTAAGTCTCAACAAATCATGAAATGCATAAAAAATCTAATCAAATAATTAACATTATTTTATTTTTTATAATATATAATATATATTGTATATTTTTATAAATTTAATAAGCTTATTTTATTTATATGTTATATAATATTTTATTTATTTATTTAATAACAAATGCATAATACTCACTACAAAAAAATCATCTTGTCCCAGCGTTTTTTTCCTAGCACTTTTAAAAATCGCCGTAATAGATAAGCCTGTACCAGCGTTTTTTGAAAGCGCTGGTATAGGAAACCCTATTATGGCAGCTCAATACCGGCGTTTTACAAATCGCTGCAATAGGAGGTCTATAGCGGCGGTTTTCAAAAATGCTAGTACAGGATGCCTTATTGCGCTGGAATAGGGTTATTGATTTCCCTTCTGGTAAAGACCTATCCTGCTGGAATAGGGTGACCCTATTCCAGCGCTTTTAAAAGTGCTGGGATAAGCCTCTTTCCATAAGGGCATGGAGAGACCTATCCCAGCGCTAGAATAGGTGGACCCTATTCCAGCGCTTCAAAAAGCGCTGGGATAGGCTTCTCTCCGTAAGGGAATGGAGCGACCTATCTCGGCGCTTTTTGAAGCGCTGGAATAGGTAGACCCTATCTCGGCGCTTTTTGAAGCACTGGAATAGGTAGACCCTATCCCAGCGCTTTTAAAAGCGCTGGGATAGGCCTCTTTCCATAAGGGCATAGAGAGACCTATCCTAGCGCTTTTTGAAGCGCTGGAATAGGTAGACCCTATCCCAGCGCTTTTAAAAGCATTGGGATAGGCCTCTTTCCATAAGGGCATGGAGAGACCTATCCCAGCGCTTTTTGAAGCGCTGGAATAGGGTCTATTCCAGCGCTTCCAAAAGCGCTGGGATAGGTCACCTATAGTGTATTTTTTTAGTTATTCAATTATATGGGTCTTAATGGATAAACCCACTGATGCCCACTAAAATCCATCTAAAATTTAAATAAATAGCGTAAAATCTAAATTTCTAGAAAATTAACAAAATACCTCTGAAACTAAAAAAAAAATGACCAAAATACTCCCGAAACCTAAAAATTACAAAAATACACCTAAAACCCAAAAAATGACCAAAATACCCCCCAAAGTCCAAAGAATGACCAAAATACCCTTGTAACCTAAAAATGACCAAAATACCCCCAAAACACCAAAAAAAAAATTGATTGAAATACCCCTGAAACCGATTAAATGACCAAAATACCCCCAAAACCTAAAAATTACCATAGTACCCCTGACATCCAAAAAATTACCAAAATACCCCTGAAACATAAAAGATGACCAAAATACCCCCAAAACCTAAAAATTACCACAGTACCCCTGACATCCAAAAAATGACCAAAATACCCCTGAAACATAAAAGATGACCAAAATACCCCCAAAACCTAAAAATGACCAAAATACCCCTGAAATCCAAAAAATGACCAAAATACCCTCGAAACCTAAAAAATAGCCAAAATAACCCGAAGCCTAAAAAGTGATCAAAATAACCTTGAAACCTAAAAATGACCAAAATACCCCCGAAGCCTAAAAATTGAGGAAAATAGTCCTAAAACCTAAAAATGACCAAATTACCCCCCTAAAACTATAAAATGACCAAAATACCCTCAAACCTATAAAGTGACGAAAATACCCCTAAACCTTTGAAATGACCCAAATAAACCCAAAACCTCAAAAATGGCTACAAACAACTTGTAACCTCTAAAATTACCAAAAATACCTTAAAACCCCTAAAACGACCAAAATACCTCTAAACCTATAAAACGACCAAATGCCCCTCAAAATATCTAAAATGACCAACATACCACTAATCCTATAAGATGAACAAAATACACCCAAAGCCTCTAAAATTACCAAAATAGGGGTTTAGGAGGTATTTTGGTCATTTGTTATGTTTAGGGAGTATTTTGGTCATTTCTCAGTTTTAGGGGAGATTTTGGAAATTTTCTAGGTTTAGGGTGTATTTTTATCGACTTACAGGTTTAAGGGGCATTTTTGTCATTTTATAGGTTTTGGGGTATTTTGGTCATTTTTTACGTTTTAAGGATATTTTGGTCATTTTAAGGTTTAGGGGTTATTTTGGTCATAAGTAGGTTTTAGGGGTATTTTGGTCATTTTTTAAGTTTCAGGGGGTATTTCGGTTAATTTTTAGGTTTCAAAGGTATTTTAGACATTTTTTTTTATTTTGGGGGTATTTTGGTCATTTTTAGGTTTCGGTGGTATTTTGGTCATTTTTTAGGTTTCAGGGGTGTTTTAGTCATTTTCTATATTTCGGGAGTATTCTTGTAATTTTTAGGTTTTAGGGGTGTTTTGGTCATTTTATTGGTTTCGGGGGTATTTTGGTCATTGTTAGGTTTTAGGGGTATTTTGGTCTTTTTATTTTTGTTTTTGTTTTGGGGGTATTTTGGTCATTTTATGAGTTTCAGGGGTATTTTGGTCATTTTATGGGTTTTAGGGGTATTTTTGTAATTTTTAGATTTTGGGGGTATTTTGGTGATTTTTTGGATTTTGGGGATATTTTGGTCATTTTTTTTAGGTTTCATGGTTATTTTGGTAATTTTGAGGTCTTGGGGTATTAAATTATATTTTAATATTGTTGGTCCTTGAGTCTCATCTTACATTTTTTTTTAGCTATTACATTATATTTTACTAATTTTTAGTGAGGAATTATATTTTATTAATTTGAAGTATTAAATTAAAATATATTAAATTAAATTAAATTTTGTTAAATTGAATTATTAAAAAATATTTTTATTAATTAATGTAATTCATTTTATTAATTTGTATTGTTAAATTATATTTTATTAATTTGAAGTATTATATTAAATCTTATTAATTATTAAATTATACTCAATTAATTTGTAGTATTAAAATATATTTACATAATTGGAAGTATTAATTATATTGTTATTCATTAGTAAATTATATTACTAGGTTTGACAATTGTAGTATTAAATTTAATTTTAGTAATTTGAAGTATTAAATTATATTTTTTAATTATTAAATTATATTTTATTAATTTGAAGTATCAAATATTATTTTATTAATAAAATCCTAAAGAGCTATTAAGGCGGGCTTGATTTTCGCCACAACAAGTTATATTTCCATCATAATAAACCTTAGCCTACTTTTTCTTTATTGCAGCAGCTTTAAGTTCGCTATAATAGGTAAAAATGTTGTCACAATAAAAATCTGCTGAATTCCCTCTAAAACTCTTTAGTTCCCACCAAAACACTTGGTAAAAAATTGGGTCTCTTTCTCACTCAAATCAAACCATCTGACTCCCAAACACTCTCTACCTCATTCTCCCTCACTCTCGTCACTGTACCCTCGCCACTCGAACTACTGAACCACCACTGTTCTCTCCGCCGCCAATCCAACAGTCCTCCGATCTAGAGAGGAACAACCTCATTCTCCCTCACTCCCTCCCTTACTCTCCATCACACTCCGTCAGCCTTGCCTTCTGCTGCCAACACCACCACCTCCAACAACACAGCCACCGCGGCCATCCTCAGTCTCCTTCCCTACCTCAACCGCTTGACACACCCTCGACGGTATACCTTCCACTCTTTATTTATTTAGCACTTTTTTGTTT
This sequence comes from Castanea sativa, assembly GCF_040712315.1. Classification (NCBI taxonomy): domain Eukaryota; kingdom Viridiplantae; phylum Streptophyta; class Magnoliopsida; order Fagales; family Fagaceae; genus Castanea; species Castanea sativa. Next base: position 32,128,866 of record NC_134016.1, on the reverse strand, counting down.
CTTTTTTTTTCATTAAATATTTGTCTTGGGTTTTTGGTTTTTGATTTTTGAATGTGTTAGGAATAGGATCGCTCTAGTGTGCTTAGCATTGGATTGGCTCGTATTATCAATTATTTATTGTTATTAAAATTGGTGTTATTTTGGTTTGTCATTCTCAAGTGTTCCCATTCTGTTTTAATTGGTTCATCTTGTCTATACTCTAACATATGTAAAGTTAATCTTTCAATTTTCTATATTGTGGATTGATCATGCATTGGCTCTGCTTCCTTGAGTTAGCACCTTAAACCTGGATTGTATTTTTACCACACAATTTTAAAAGTGCTTTTGTGCCTTGAAGTGACATTTCTTGTCTTAGGTTGCTCTAGAAATATTATCTAGCCCACATTGTTCTTCTAGTGTATATTTATATTCGTCTTATGTAGGTTACTTATGCCCCTAAAATACTACCTCATAAGTCATAATTCATTCTCCTATGGATTCAATTAATCCATAAATTTTATTTTATTTATGGATAAAATGTTATAAAGAGTTTTAAAGTATCTTCCCTGACACTTTCAACTTCTTATAAATTATGAAGCAACACAACATTTTGGTATCAAAATCTTTCTCTTTCAAATTCTTCACTCTTTATTACTTGTTTAAAGCTTTATGTCAGTTTGCTATAATGTTAAAAATGTGACCTCCTAAGGAGTTAATTCAACTTTACACATGGTAGGCATGATACATAATTCCTACAAACCGCATCCCACATGGCGACCAAAGGAAATGGGCACTCTCACGGATTGGGAAGTTGTGGAGGGGCCACAAATCAGAGTTGAAGAAGAAGCACTACAAGCAAGGCACAACTAAGGAAGAATTACTTCAGCTATCACTGCCGGAGGTTGATGACACTCAATTTCATGGCTTGGTGGAGTACTGGTTCTCTGACAATTTTAAGGTAGTAATAGTTACAGTAGTATAGATGTTTTGCTTTTATAGGTTCCATGCTCAAGAGTATTATATATTAGCTTGTTATTGTAATTGGTAGTGACTTTATTGAAATGTTTGTAGGAGTTGTCAAAAGATAACAAACTGTGGCGTGAAAAGCAAACATAGCTATATACGCTGGGATCGAGAAGCATGGCCCAGACGGCAGATAGCATGGTAAGAACAATATTTTGTAGCATTAATAACATGCTTAAAATAACAAAGCTTATATCATTTTGCTTTGTAAAGTATGAATAAATGTGATTCGACACCATCGAATCGACACCCTTGCTTTAATATGCTGAATGTACTGACCATGTTGTAGGCAACAAAGAAAGGCAAACAACTAGAGAGGGATGAGATGTATGTAGTGGCGTATTCTCACTGTAATGGTACTGCTGTGAATGCCACTGCGGAAGCGAACATTGTAAGTTTGTAACAAATTATACTTCTAAATTTAAATTTATTGTATTTTGAGTTGGAAAGAAGTTCTTTGATTAACGTCACATGGTAGGGACTTTAATTAAAGGGGAGACTGGTTTCTCATTGCCCAACCTTGTCCTTGATTAGGTTGCTGGGATTATTAGATTATATTAGATTAGGGTCGTCCAATGTTAGGAAACTTTTGTTTATAATATTTTTTTTTTTTTTTGTAGTTAATCCAACTTGCATCTGATATTAATTAAAATAAGAATAAAGACATGTCCTTTTAGGACCTATGAGTTTGACCATATTTTGCCCCAACAAACCAAAATTGCAGTAAACAACACACTTACAAATATTTGTAGAAAGCTGAAATATGGCATAGAAAATTGGGAACTGCCCATATGGTACCCTTTGAATTTTTCATCCAATTTATGGTTGGGAAACCAGAAATTTTTTCATATTTTCCAAGTTCAACTAGTTTCCATTCTTTTAATTAATGTCTTTTACAATAAATTACAGCTGAAGGTATTGTTAACTAATCCTCACTAGCATTGTCTTGCCTTGGAAGAAAAAGGTCATTCTCTAAAAACAAAACCACTACTATTTCTAATTATCAAAAAAAGACCCACTGCTATTTCTAAGAAACTAGTAACTAATCATATTCACTACTACCCTAGTAAACCAAGAACTGGAGCACTCGATCTGAGATGTGATACACTCAATTTGAAAGGCTATGACAAGCTCCTCTTACAATGAGCTCTAGTGAACTCTCCAATTATACATAAATTTTTAACACTAATAGGTGCACAATTCATACCATTTCATATAAAGATTTTTTTGACCAAATCTCACAGAAAAAGCTCATCGTGCCAGTCAAAATTGTACAGTCTCTTTTATAATAACTACAACCCAACTTCTATATATATAAAAGCATATTACTTATGTTGGCATGTGTATTATTGCCCTCGTTGCTAATATGCTGTCTTGTTTATTTGTGAGTACTAGGCAAAGATGAAACAGCTTATGGCAACGGGGTCACAGTTGCAAGGAAATGACATTGAGGCTGGCATACTTTGGCAGCCCGATGATGCATTCGGACAGGTTATTGGTGCAGAGAGAGGTGGCCGTGTCAGAGGGGTAGGCTTTGGTCCAACCCCCTCTGGCAATCGTGCAAGGTCAATGGATGATAGTACGCCACCTCCAACATCTATTGCAACCGACCAAAGAGTTATGGAGTTGTCTACTCAAGTAGAAGCAATGAAGGAGAAATGCACTCGTTTTGATGCCCTTGAAGCTGAAATGAGGTTAATGCGGAGGGTGTTAACTCGACTGTGCCCATCGTTTCCTATTTTGTCTATGGTAAGAAACTTGAATACAAAGTATGTTGTGTGTCATATGTATTAGATATATGGTAATGTAGATATGGTAATGTACATTGTGGCCCCATGATAACGGAAAACACCATGCTTTTCTTTCCTTCAAAACATAGTAACATCTTCAATAATCCAAAATTTGTACCATGTAAGTGGAATGCCTTATTGAACAACTCATTGAAGACTATATCCATTAGGGTCAGATATAGTACAATTGTGTCTCTTGTTTAGTTCAATCTCTAGATTTGCGCAGCAATTACAAAATTACTAGGCTTAAACAAAGATATATATTGACAATGGAAGTTTTAACATTATATCTTTCTCATTGGTCAATAAGTTATATAAGTTATATCAATAAGTTGATATAAAATGTGCTACTGTTTATGGGTATTTCTGTGTCTGAATATGTACATTTTTATTTTGAGTTTGGTGATGTTGAAACCAAGTTGTAGCTGTGATCGTAGGTTTGGTGGTAGGTGTGGGTGTGGTGATTAGTTTGGGTTTTGATTTGGGCATGGCTTTGGCTGTTTCTTTCTGTCTCTTCTCCACTCTATCTGGTTGGTTATGGGGTGCCTGTGTGTATATGGTTTCCAAATTTAGTGGTGGTGATGTTATGGGTTTTGATTAGTTGTGGTAGTGATGGAGGTGGGAGTATGCTCTTCTCCACTCCATTTCTATCTAAAGGTGGATTTGAGGAGTTTAGGAGTGAGCTTGCTGAAATCTAATGGTGGATTCATGGTTGTGTGGTGTTTGTTTTCAGGCATATTTGCTATGACTTTTACCAGTTTGTAGGAAGTGGCTTCTAACAGGTGGGATAACTGCAAAAAGCTTCATTTGTGTATGTATCTATTGGGTTTGTAAAAAAAAAAGTTAGGGAAGACTAAAACTGAAAATTGATGCCAAAAAAAAAAAAAAAAGTTAGAAACAAAAAATGAGAATAAGATTTGAGTATAGAAAATGAATCCACACTTGCCATAAACCAAACAGGGCTTGAATGTCTCTTTAGGCGAGAGGTCATTTACATATTTGGTTTGTTTATTAAATCCTCATTTGAACTTATTTTAGTTGATAATTGTATTGTGGTTTTCTGACTAGGAGCTTGGAAAACATTTTCCTTTTCTTTGCATTGATGGTTGGTTCGTACTTATTTGTAAGTAATCACTTATTGAATCTTTTGCATAAATTGCTCATTAATCACTTTTTGACAAATTTATTGAGACTAATACCCAATTGATATGCTTAATTGGAATAGTAGTGATATTGTGTCATTTAGCTACTAACTCTGTTGTTTAGTACACTAATCCATTGTGTGTTTCTTAATTTGTACGATGTTGATGATGATGGTGGTGCTGGTGATAGTGGTTCTGCAGTGGATATCGAGTCTCCTGGTGCTTAGCACTTATCATTTGATGATACGCAGTAGGCGATAATTTGGCCACCTATTTTGGAGTAGTTACTGTGACATTTTCATATTTATAATAAAGTTTCAAACTTTGATATATATACACATCATAGTTGGAAACTTTATTATAACATTCTATATAGTTAGAATGTATTTTTTTGTGTAGGACATTGTACATAGTTGGAAACTTTATTATAACATTCTATATAGCTAGAATGTATTATTTTGTTCATAATATTCTAGACATTTGGGATGTATTATTTTGTGTATAATATTGTAGACATTTGGGATGTAATTATTGATATGGTGTAATTAATTATATTTAGCTTATTGGTTTAATGTGGTATTGTATTTGCTATTGGAAAATATGTATTGTATGTACATTAAAAAAAAAATTACAGGTGCTAAAAATATTTAAAATTTTTTTAAAAAAATGACCTATTCCAGCGTTTTGAAAACTACTGGAATAGGGTTGGCATAGGGGTATATACATATGCCCTATACCAGCGCTTTTGAGAATGCTGGAATAGGTAATACCTTTTAAATAATACTCATTCAAGACCTATACCAGCGCTTTTGAGAGCGCTGGCATAGGCGTCCATATGCCAGCGCTTTGAAAAGCGCTGGTATAGGCCTTTTAAATTTTGTTCATTCAAGACCTATATCAGCGCTTTTAAAAGCGTTGAAATAGGTATTGCCTATGCCAGTGCTTTCAAAAGCGTTGGTATAGGCCTTTTAAATTATGTTTATTCAAAACCTATACCGGTGCTTACAAAAAGCGTTGGTATAGGTCCAGCGACCCTATACCAACTGGCACTGCACGGCGGTGTGAAGCGCCGGGAAAAAAAGCGTCGGGATATGAATTTTGATCCTATCCCAACGTTTTCTGGGGCTGTCCCAGCGGTTTTGAAAACGCTGGGATAGCCCTGTTTTTTTGTAGTGACTTTATATAAATCATGATGTTTATCTGGGGAGTAATAGTTAAAAACCACATGCAGTCACTCTTTAATCTTCAATCTGTTAGATTTGGAGAAAACTCTAAAAGAAAACTGTAAAAAAAATACTGGATATTAGATTTGGAGAAAATAGCAAACTCTCAAATGTAAAAAATACTAGAGATTAAGAAAACTGGTGATGTGATAGAGAAAGAAAGAGAGACTCACCCGTGGGTTCTTGGTATGATTCCTTGATTTCCTTCTGCAAGAGCTTTTTATTTTTATTTTTATTTTTTTTGGTTCTTAATGAGATTAGAAACTTCTCGTGTTCTCCTTTGCTTTTTTTAGGTAACTAGAAACTCCTTTATTTTTTATCAGAGTGATTATGAGGGGCTAAAGGTTTTTTTTAAAAAACATGGCGGCAACTAAAAAATTTTTTTAATAGGAGCGGCAACTAAAATTTTGAGATAAAGAATTAAAGTTAAAGAGACGGCTAAATCTTAAACTATTAGAAACCAAGATAAGGATTTCTAAAAAAAGAAAAAAAACAAGATAAGCTAAGCCATTGGGTTAATTCACCCTTCCACATGCGTATGCCACACTGCCACTTTAATTCACCTTTTTTTTTTTTGTGTGTGCTGAATGTCTAGTTTTAAACACTTCTTTTATTTTATTATTATTCTTGAACGAACACACGTTTATGGGAAAAAAAAATTATTATTTTTGAATGAACACACACGTTTATGGGAAAAAAAAAAGGAGGTTGTAAAATTTTCAACCAGGATTCGAACCTGCCCTATCAAAGATCCTTTGTGTCCAAAATGGTGACCAATAAGTTGAGCTATTGGCTTAGTTAAGAAAAGGAAAACTATAGTAATTAATTACAATTTAAAGAATTTGGTAAATTAAAATAGTTCATGACACCTATCAATAAAATACAAAATCCTATATATTACTTTATATTATAAATAATATATTTAGCATTAATCATTATGTTTTATACTTGCAAGGTACTTATTCATTCTCATTATAATAGTCCTGAAGGATTAATTATAATTTTAATATCTTTTATATGCTTTATTATTTTTGTATTTTTATAACAACAAATTAATGAAATTATATTTAAAATTTATTTTATTTCTTTATATTTTTTGTAAGTACTCAGAGATTGATGGGCCAAGCCCACTAAGAACAGTGATGCTTTGTCCTTCAAATCAAGCCCAAACAATAGAATTTCTATAGAGAGTGGTAAAACAATTTAAGTATAATGCTAAGCTAAGTCCAAGTCTAAGGCCGAGGTGCCTAGAGTAATAGAGAGGTGTAATTCAAGTAGTGATTGAGAATAATGCCCTCTCCGGGCAAGTCCGAGGTTTAGTTTCTTATATATGATTGATACAATTTTTACACAAGAAAACACACTATTCCCTCCCTTATATATCCTTCCTCCTTGCATCCTAGCCCTCCATCTGTATGCCTCAGGGTTTTTCTCAAGACACTTGTCCCATCATAGTTCTGCTGAAGGTGGTAGAAGGGGACTGCTAGCTGTGAAATCACTGTTCAGGTGTTATTTCCTCATTAATGTAGTTGATAAGGTTGTTGCAGGATATTCAATGCGGAGGGGGAATGTATACTTTTCCAGGAAGCTTCCTCCCACCATCTCTACCCCCTATGGTCCACTATCTTCTACTAGGGTTCTCATGAGACACTATCCCACATCTCCTTCCATTCTTAGGTTGGTGAAGTCCTCTAGGTGGATACATTTCTACAAATGGGACCGTAAGAGATATTTCATGTTCCAGTCCTCTTCGGTCCTCGAACCCCCCACATTTTTAATTAAGATTGCTCATTTGTTCAAATTTGTTCCATTTTTTTTAATTAATAAATACAAATTTCTTGTGCTTGACCCCAAGAGTCTTGAGGTCTTTAGCATTCGAAGGGATAGACTTGATAATTGAAGCTTAAAAGGGGTAGAAAATAGAATTAATGAGAAATTCTTTCCATCTTGGTGGATTGGAGGTTGAATAAATTAAATCAGATATTGTAGCTTCAACATGTAAAATCTAGGAAGTATGGACACTTCATTTGAAGTGTCATACCCATGTCGTTTTAGGTGTCATACCGTGCCTTACCCACTGTTTCATGCTATATTAGGTGTCGCCGTGTCATTAGGGGTGGAACTACATTTGCAATACCCCACCCACCCCCCCCCCCCCAACAAAAAAATATAAAATATTTTTTATAGTATATATATTAGTTGAGTTTTTTAAAGGATTCATAAACAAATTAGGAATTCCCCCCCCTAAAAAAAAAGAAATTAAGTTATCAAACAATGATAAAACAAACCCCCCCCCCACAACAAAAAAATTTTAAATTTTTTTTATAGTATATATATTAGTTGAGTTTTTTAAAGGATTCATAAACAAATTAGGAATTCCCCCCCCCCACAAAAAAAAAAAAAGTTATCAAACAATGATATAACAAAAAATAATTGACTAGCAGAGTAACAGTCCTAGTAATTATAGAATTCATGTATTTTTTATTAGTTTCTTTTTTAAAAATAATTTCACTTTTTTCTTAACAATGCACTTAAAGTTTTGGTTTATAATTTGAAGACTTCTTTGGTTTTATTGGAATTTTTTTATTCACTTTGATAGATAGCTTAGTAATTTATATTGCAAATGAAAATTTTAAGAATTTATTATGTATATGATAATAGATGAATATTATTGTATGAAATATCATTATTGAGTTTTATTCTATATATTTTGAAGATACCGAGTTTTTTTTTGTACATATCTAATATCAAACTAAACAACATTTATTTAATCACTAGAGTCTAGAAGATGATAAGTTATTTTCAACCTCGTGTGTGTGTGTGTAATGTATCGGTATTATAGCTCGGCCCCCTAAAGGAAATTCCTGGTTCCGCCCTTATGTGTCACAGTTGTACCTATGTCCACACTTCTTAGGCTAGAATAGAACGTGGGAAGATTACTCATTGACTATGAGAAAGTGGGAGCCTATTGTCGCCCCAAATAAAATATCTAGTTCCGCCCTTGTGTGTTGTATTTGTACCTATGTTCGTGCTTCTTAGGGTAGAATAGAACGTGGAAAGATTAATCCTTGACCAAGAGAAAGTGGGAGCCGATTGTCTTCCTAAACATTGATTTCGGTACTTGTTCTCGCCTTGTTAACTAAACGTGTTTTTTTAACCCCAAAACCCGCCCCGCCGCTTCAGGACCTAATCTAAAGTCCCTAATCCTTGGCCGAATCCATGACCCAATCTTAAAAATAAAAATAAAAATCAATTTTATGTTTTCCTAATTTATGATTTTCAGATTTATGATTTTCCCTTTCAAATTTATGATTTTCCTTTCAAAAGAAAAACTCATACACAAATCCTATCACAAACCTAAATACAGTTCAAGAAGAAATAATAAATAAATAAAAAAGTAAAACACTAAAACACCCCAAAATCAGAACCACAAAACACTTGGAAACTCAAAAAAAAAAATCCTCGTTTTTTTGATTAAGGCCAAATCAGAACCACCACAGTCGTGGTGACCCATTTGCTGAAAGTGCAGTAGACCCAACATAGTGTGTCTCTGCGAAACAATTCTAGCTCAGCCCATTCCAACAAAGACCCAAATCGTAATCATCCAACACCCCCACGAAGGTCCCCACAAGCTCTCTACTGTACCAGTCCTCGCCAAACAAATGCATCACAAAAATGGTGATTAGGGTCATTCTTCAATTGAGATTTTATTGGAAAGTGAGAGTGAGGGCAGCTGAGAGTTAGGGAGAGGGAGGCGGCGGCAATAAGTGAGAGTGGGCAGCGTGGTGGAGGAGTGAGTGGCAGCAGCAAGTGAGAGTGAGGGAGAGGGAGGTGGCTAGAGTAAGAGTGAGGGAGAGGGAGGCAACTGAGAGAGTGATTAGGGTTTTAAATTTTTTTTAATATTATATATGTATATGGGTTGAGTTCGGGGTTAGTATGCATAATACCCGCACCCGACCCTAACCCACTACGGGTTGGGTTTTTAAAACTCAAACCCGCTTCGTTTGCTTTGCGGGTCGGGTAAAACCCGCCCATTAGGGTCGGGTTAGGTACCTGTGGGCCGGGCAATTTTCGTCATTCCTAGTTGCACTTGGCCTCACTATGGTCCAAACCCATGGCAATAAATATAAGGGAAATAAGAACAATGGAGTTTGAACAATAGAATTTGCCCACCTTCATATAGTTATGTTATTATTTACTTTATATGAGTAATTTTAATCAAAGTAACTAATTATAATATTATTAGATTTTTATAATGGTCAATATAAATGGTTTTAATTTCAAAAAACCATAGTTGTACCCTCATTTATTATTAAAAAATTGGTTATTCACTATTTTTTTAAAAGGAGATATTAAAAATAAATTTATTTTCCTCATATTCTTAGGATTTTTTTCCTCGCTGGATAAATTTGGTAACATACTCAATTTTTTCCATATATTTTATAGTCTTGAGAGCTAAATTTATTTGTTCACAATATCATATCATATCATATACTATATAATAAAAGTTGGGCTTAAAAACTGTGGTTGTACCAAATGAATTCACCAAATTGTAGAATTTTTAAGTTTGTAAATTATTTGTTATTATCAGGATTCCATCTACTACTTTATCACCTCTTTGGATAAAGTTTGAAAAACACAAAACTTAATAATTTAATACTAATATATCAATCTCTTTCTTTGGATAGAAATAGACTTCTCATAGGTGAAAAAAACAGTTTGGATAGACACAAAAGCCTAATATTGTATTACAGCTAATCAATTATATTGAGGATTATTAAAAAAAAATGTTTCTAAAATTTTTCTGTAATTATTTTTTCCTTCACGTTTATTCATTTCTAATACTTTTCTTTTATTTTTTCCCTTCACTTTTTCTCCCTATTTTGGTTAACCTATTATACTTTTTTTTAGTAAAGGATAGAAGTTTTTTTTTTGATAGATGGATAGAAGGTTAATCTACTGAAGTCTATCAACTTCTTTTTTATTTTCACTAACACACGGCTACTTGAACTTTCTTTTAATATATATAAACTTTAAACTCTACCTTTGTATCTTCATATATCAACTTTTTCTCTCCACCATTAATAACATTCTCTTATAATTCCTAGATAGAAAATTTTATACATTTTCTATTTTCTTTTATGTAGTCAGACTCATCACCCCCAAATCCTCAAGACAATGTTGCATCTTCTACCTATCCTATCTATTATTGTTATAGGTATGTATTTCTGTCACTCTGTTTTCTTTTTGGATACGTTTGTGGAGGCCTTTATAATTAGATATATATATATATATATATATATATATATATATATATATATATTTTTGGAGTACTTTATTAGAAATATATGTCATATATACGAGTACGCAATTCTTTCTTTTGAAATATATGGTATGCCTTTTTTTACAGAAACAAGATTATATGTCTATAAACATCTAAATTTAGACTATTGATTTTTGAATGTCATAGATAAACTATATATAGTTGTCTTCTACAACTCTTCAAAGGTGTAGGGGTCTTAAATTTAAGAAAAAGGTTAGTATAAGTTTAAAATTATTTATTTATAACAGTTAAAGTTTATGTTTTCTTAGTGTCAAATTTTATTTATTTATTTATATTTTCTCAATTAAATTAGAAGTAGTACGAGCATAATATATTTTATTTTTCTTCTTGATCACTTATTCTATACCCTCTTGACTTTTTAAAACTTTTCAGGTAGCCTCTTTGAGCATTACATCAGTTCTTTATCTCAAAGATGAAGCTTACATCAGTTCTTTGAGCATTACATCAGTTCTTTATCTTAGAAATTTTGTTAGTGATGATATGCTATACATTTCTTGTTGGATTTGTGTATAATGAATATGTGATTAGTGTTGATACTTATCTATATGGATATTTTTTTAAATAGACATGGCAAAAAAACAGGTTGGTGTTAATGTTGAAATCAAGCCACTTCCACAAGAGGGAATGATTCTTGGTGATTAATCCTTTCAAAGGAAGAGAATATTATGGCATTAGTTTAAGTTGTAGCTTGCGTAATTAGTTTATCCTTGCTTGAGTAACAGTCTATCTATATTGTTTTTATTGTAATGTGTCTAGTGACTATTTTGGATCTGAAACAATATTATTACTTGCATTATTTAAATTGTGGATTTAAAATAATATTTTCTCAGCTACTAGGACTAACTTTTTTGCCATGGTGTATGAGCCATTTTATTTTTAAAATTTTTATTAGATACATAAATAGCATTATACATGGTCCAATAACTTGGAATTTATGCTCTTCTCATTTCTTTAATGCTAGCTGAGTTCCCGCACGATGTGCGGGGAAACTTATTATTAGTTTTCTCCAAGAATCTTGTAAATTAATTGGTTGACACATTTCCAATAGAAACATCTAAGGCTCAAATCCTCCACCCCAACAATCAATGTATAAAAAAATTTATTTCAATAACTTTTCAAATAAAAAAATTGTAATATTTAGTTATTTTATATACAAAATAGAAAGACAGTAAGTATATGTAAGTGCACAATTGCACCTGGACCCAAAGACAATTATGGGCTCAGGCCCAATGAGCCTTAAACAATGAAATTTGTAGAGTGTGGGCTTGAAATCTAGATTAGAGGTACTGAGAACTTGATAACAGACTATGGTGTGCAAACACTTGTAAATAATGAATGATAATTGCAGATGGACCTCTTCGGACATGAGCCGAGGACTACTTCTGTATTATTTCTCTTTCTTTCTTAAAGATTACAATTCTTCCTCCCGTTTTGGTTACAGACTGCCCCCCCTAAATACTTCTTCTCCTGATGCTTTATCCACGTGTTGCTCAAATTCCCTCCCCTCTAGATATTTCTTCTCTTAGTGCCTTTGAATAGTAACCAGAAGTTTCAGTTCTACTATTCAGGGGTTACTTCCCCATTAATGCGGCCAGGGAGGTAGGTGTAGAGTCTTTAATGTGGAGGTGGCAGCCTTTGCTCATGATATTTTTCTAACACCGGTGTATTTAGCAGGTTCAGGGTTTCCCCCCTCTTAACCAACAGTCTTTCCGGAATTCTGCCTTGACCTTCGTAGTGAATCTCCGAGTTCTCTTGGGTCTGTCTGAGGAGAAACTCACCCTCGGATGTGTCCTCAGACCCTCGGCGTATGGGCCGATTCGTAGTACTAACAAATTCTTAGCTCAAGAACAGATCGGCCCTCCTTGCTAGAGCCCAAAGACCCAAATGCCCGCTTGGGTCCTTTTACTCCCCACAGTATAGTTTAGTGATTTTATTATACTATGTGTGTGTGTTTACAAATTGAAAATTGCATGATATAGTGGCTAATATAGATAGGCATGTTTCATGCCTACTAAAAAAAAATGCAAATATCCTTTAATTGCTGTGTTTTTTTACATTCTTGATTGTGTGTAACTAATTTTTTTTTTCTCCTTTTTGTTGGACATTGTTTCAATTGTTGCAAAAAAAAAAAAAAACTTAATTTGAGCAAGAATACCATATTTCAAACCAATTGTTTCTCACATATAAAAAAAAATCAATTGTTTTTCGTATAAATATTAGAAAAATGATATGAAAATTTCATTATGCTTAAAATAATTAATATAACAAAATAAACATATTTATTCTATTAGTAATCTTTCTAATCACATAGAATAAATAATAAAATGTTAGTTCTCCCCCCCCCTCCCCACACGCGCGCGCGCGCACACGCACACACACACACACACACACACACACACACACATATATATATATATATATATATATATTTATATTTATATATTATATGTCACTAAAATGAGTTAGGAAATTATGGAATTTTCAATAGGTGTTTGACACCACACTAAGATTGCTGAGGATAAACATCTTCACAATTTAAACCAATAGATAATAGTAGTAATACTATGGTTTGGGGGGTATTTTTATTATTTTGTGAGTTGAGGGATTTTTGTTTTGTTCATTTTAATCATTCCTAATATATTTTGTAAATTTGGAGGTCTAGGGGTATATTGTTCATTTTGAAATTTTTAGAAAAATATTTCTCTAGTTATGGACATTCCGGAGATAAGTTTTCTACATTGGATTATATATATATATATATTAAAAAAAAACAAAAAGGACAAAACTTTGTAGTTTTGTATTTAGGAAAAACCTATAGAACACACAAAAAATAAAATATATTGTAGCTTTTGGGAAACTGTTACAAAAAAAAAAAAAAATTTATTGTAGTTTTGTATTTAGAAAAATCCTATAGAAGCACAAAAAGTAAAGTATATTGTAGCAGTTGAGAAACCGCTACAAAAAACAAAGTATATTGTAGCGGTTACAAAAAAATCGCTGCTGCAAAGAGATTTATAGTAGCATTTAAAAATCTGCTACCATAAATCCATTATAGTAGCATTTTTGTAAGCGCTATAAAAAAGACCACTGTTATAACTCAAATTTTTTGTAGTGGTGTGAAATCAATTATTAAGGCTGCGTTTGGTTGGATAGTAAATAAGTTTCAAAAAATGTTTTACGCGTTTGCGTGTGTTTGGTAACAACTGAAAACTTGGTCAAACTGAAAATCACTTGCATTGACCGTAAAATACCCCCTTCCCACCCGTAAAACAATTTCCATCTCTATTTTACCTTCAAATAGAAATTTTCCAGAAAACAGAGAGACAGAGCACGAAGAGAGAGAGAGAGAGAGAGAGAGAGAGAGAGAGAGAGAGAGCACGAAGAGAGAGTACAGAGAGTGAGATCGCCTTCGCCATCGCCGCGCCGGCGCGATCGCGCCCCAACCCGCGCCGGCGAGATCGTGCCTTCGCCATCGCCATCGCCGCGCGATCTCACCTTCGCCATCGCCGTGCCGGCGAGATCGCGCCTTCGCCATCGCCGCGCAATCTCGCCTTCGCCATCGTCGCGCCGGCGCAATCTTGCCTTCGCCATCGCCACGCTGGCGCGATCTCGCCTTCGCCAACGCCATCGCCGCGCGATCTTTGATGAACCCAGTCTGATCGTGCTCGCCTTCGCCTCCGCCGCGCGATCTCGCCTCAACGTCGAACCCAGTCGCCTCTCTCTCTCTCTCTGTCTTCGTTCTTCTCTGACCGAATTTGATGATTTTTTTTTTTTGGGTTTTGTTGTGCTGTATTGAGAAAATTTGATGAGTTTTTTTTTTTTGGGTTTTGTTGTTCTGTATTGGGAAATGATATTTGTTTGGAAGCTGAGAAAATGTGAGAAAATGTGAGCAACAAGTAGAAAATGTATTTTCTATAATATTTTCAAGATCACAACCAAACACCTAAAAATATTTTTTAAAGTATTTTTTAAAATACTACCAAATACCTAAAAATATTTTCTTTTCTCGAAAATATTTTTAGTTAAAATTATTTTACACCCGAAAAATATTTTACACCCAATCAAACGCAGCCTAAAGTATACTTTTGGAGTTTTGTTTGTAATGTGGCCATGGATGATTTAGTCCTAGGCCTGGAGCCAACCCTGAGAGGCTGCACTTGTTCTAGGCTTCTAGATTGTAGGCTGCACAGTTTGGCTAGTTGTTACTGCAATAATTGTGAAAAATCAGGTTATACGTCATTTTACGAATTTTTAAAATAAAATAATGATTTTATTATATCTCTTCAGTATTTAAACTTTTTTTTTTACAGAGTTATTATTTTTTAAAATTATTAATTGAGTAATATTTTAAAATTAAATCATTATTTTTGGAAAAAATTCACTCTCTAGAGACATAGAGGGCGTTTGGATCCGCGTTTGTGCGTCCACGTCCGCGTTTTTGCTTTTTTTTTTTTTTTTAACCCAGCCGCATGTATTGACTTTTCAGCAATGAACAGTGCACAAATGCACTGTTCACGGGTCTCACAAATTTCACTTTTTAGCAACTTTTTCATTAAAAATGGGTCTCACAGCACTATTCACACATTTAAAAATTATTTTGTTACAGTGTTTTCAGTTTTCAGTTTCAGCAAAATAAGTTCTATCCAATCGGACCCATAATAATAAAAAATTTCATTTAATTTAACATAATTTTCTTTTAGTAAGAATTTTAGCATGATACCAAAAATTATTTCTTAGAAGAATGTATTCTATCATAATTAAAAATTTATTTGCAGTTGTGTTACTAAACGCAACCTTAATGAGTAGAATTTTTTACTCTAGCCTAAATGCTTGGTAACAAATTAGAATAACTTTTTCCTCTCTCAATTAATTCCTTCTCTAACGGGAATTAAGTTTTATCTCAAGCCTTTGATATAATATTCAGTCTTTTCACAGCTAACCGTTCCCTTAATCTGTTTTTTGTTTTTTCTATTAAAAAAAAAAAACTATATTTCAATAGTCTTAGCTTGAGAGTGGTTAAAAAAAAAAAAAAAAAATATATATATATTTCAATAGTCTTACTCTAAGAGTGATTATGGTGCTACGTACTATGGTCACGTCTAGATAAACCACATTGGCCCTCACTAATAATTTTTTATTTACAGAAAAAAATAGTAAATCATGAGTTTAAGATTGTTAGAAGTTAACTCTTATACTTTGACTAGTTTTGAATTGAGCCATGAACCTTTAAAATCCCATCGATTTCAATTCTAGACTATTCAAGTTTAATTTGGAATTTAAATTGATTTGAAACTAACAAAACTTTAAGGTTTAATTTATAATAGCCTTAAATTTTAAGATTTAATTTGAAATTATAAGTTTAATTTGAAAATATTCCTAAAATATAGGGTTTAAAATGTGATTTTTTTTATTTAAATAAAAAATTAATATTTGTCTATTTGCATAGGATGCCAAAAAAAAAAAAAAAAAAAAATTTAGGAATTACATTAGTTGGCTAGATCTTGATTAAACCTTTTTTTTGGGTACTTATACAGGGATGTGTGCTCGATCAGTCCCATAATTAGTTGTGTTATTAATTTTAAGTTTTTTTTTTCTTCATTTCTTGACACAACTTTTTTTTTTACAGCAAATCTCTCAATTGCTAAATTGGTTGACCTAGAGTAGTGGCGAAAAAGTAATGGCTCCATGAGTATCATTTTGTCTATTATTCATAGTCGAACAATGTAAAGTGTTGTGAAATTTGTTTAGAAAAAAAAGTTATTTACGTAGCATTATTGAATTAACAAAGGAAGGATTCAGATAATCATGATCAAACTAACCACATGGGATTCACTTTAACTTTAGTAAAGGAATCTCTACCTTCTTTACGAAGGAAAAGGCCACTTTCTGCGAGGCTTGAAAAATGCAAGCATGCAAAACTATCTTCAAAGTAAAACGGAATAAAAAAAAAAAAGAAGTGTTAGCTTTAGCCCTTTCCATCTTGTATTCCACACATTCATGCACTTACGGCCGGCTAAAGAAGCAACAGTAACACTTTTATCACAACATACTGCAAATATATATTTCCATTTCACAATATGCTAATTCTACTTCTTCAAGAACAGCTATGGCAACAACATCACCATCACTGCCTATGCAGCAACAGCCAGGGCAAACCTTGACTTATAACCCTGTAGCTGTACCAAACAATAATGCTGCTTGGAGTTCTTCTGGGTCTATAGGTCCTTTCTTTGCAGTGATGTCTGTCCTAACTGTGCTCGCAATTCTTTCGTGCTTATTGGGCAGGATGTGCACCAAAGAGGCTGTTACTCCATTAGAGAGTATCAAGGATAGAGGCTGCCTTGGGTGGGTGAAGCGAAAGTGCCGGCAGTGTATGTCTTGTGATATTCAAGTTGGAATGAAGATGATGTCTTTTTGCAAAGGAAGAAATGAATGTAACGTTAAAGATGGTGAGGTTCAACAACTTCCACAACCTTAATTGATGGTGGGCTCATGCAAACTTGGCTAGATACCTGGTAGTTTACACTGGATTTGGTCTTAGCACAAGTTGTAAGTTGTAACATTGTATATTAGTATCCCTTGAGAAATGGCTTTTGAATGGAAATTGTAAGAGACTTTCGGTTTTTGTTTTAAATCTTGATTCTAATATTTTGATCAATAATAGTGTCAGAAGCAACTATATTAATTAGATTAGTTGCTTCCATACTCTGGTTAGCTATGTTAAATCGATTAGCCATAAAGGGGAGACAACTTGTGTTTTTTCTGCAGAAGGGCTATGTTGTGTACAGAATGGAGTGTCCTTACTTTGTAAATTTGTATATTGATTGGGTTGCATGTGAAATATAATGTTTGCTTGGAATTGTGCAAATATAATGTTATATAATGTGCAATATTAATATATATATATATAAATAAAATAAAACTTTCTTTCAATCATAAAGGTGATGATCTAAAGTGGGAGGAACAAGAAGTAAGTTGTAACATAGCATATATAGTATCCCTTGAGAAATGGCTTTTGAATTGGAGTTGTAATGGTTTTTTTTTTGAACCTTGACTCTTATATTTTTATCAAAATTAATTAGTATTAAAAGCAACTAATTAAATGGATTAGTTATTGCTTCCATTCTCTGGTTAACAGCTATGTTGAATAGATTAGCCACAGAGGGGAGACAATTTGTATGTAGTGAATGAGTTTGGTGGAGGATTATGGACATGTGTCTGATTTTCAATCCAAATTCTGATAGGAATAGGCTTGTGGAATATGAAAAACTGGAAAGAGAAGAGCCATAAAGCCATAAAATGTAAGTTGGCGTGGGGTTTTTCAGTTTACCAAATTTGGCTCCAAAGAGGAAGGTATGCTTCAAGAAGTCAAGTGGAAAGTGATAGAACTCCGTTTTGTTGTTGGGGGTATTTCAACATCTGTTCTTGGTTTGAATGTGCCCTGTTCTTTCTATGCAATTTTTCTAGTCTTGGGAAGGGGTTAATTTTGTGGTGTTGAACTTAAATGTTTCAAAGGTTTGTCATTAGGGGCATGTAAATTTTGTTTGCTGTTTTCAAGATGGTTTATGTGAGATGAACAGAGTGGAGTGTCCTTACTATGTAAATTTGTATTTTGATTGTGTTGTGCAATAAAATGTTTGCTTGCTTTTATATATACTAGCTTGGGTGGTAAATACAAGTCACCTGAAACCCCTTGAGTAAGAAAATTAAGATATAACTTATATTCGAAGAAGTCTAAAACCGTGTACTTAAACTTAAAGTAGTTATTTAACACATCAATTTGTTTACTATGATATTTTCTTAGAACCTATTTGCTAAAGATAATATTCACTCATCGAAAAAATTTTAAAAATAATAACGAATATCATTATCTTCCAATAATAAGCAACTGAGTTTTACTAAAACATTATCATGAGATTTAAGTTTCAATATTTATTTTTAGTTATTTAAATAAACTATTATATATATATATATATTTTATAATAACTTAGTTTTACATGATGTGTTTTTGTCATATAATTATAAATATTTTTTGTTCTTTAATTTGTATTATCTAGTTTTATTTGTTCAATTTCTTTTGATAATTCAATTTCTTTAATTAGTCTATGCATCACACAATTATAAGTTTATACGTGTATATATACACACAACTTGTGTAGCTCACTTAATGTAAAGAGCTTCTTGCATGCCCAATAGCCAAAAATCTTCATGTTTTGTTCTCACTAGATTTTGACCTTATTCGGTATATATTAGTAATTTTTTCCTCATGTATTCTATTTTTAATTAATTTTTTTTATAATAATTTGATAATTGAGAGATAAGAGACCTAAACTTTGGACGTTTCTTGAAAAGCACAAAAAAATGTTATTTAAAATACAAAACTCTTGGTTTATACCTTTTTTTTTTTTGAGAATCAACTCTTGGTTTATACCTACAACAGTATTGTCTACACTTTTCCATCCCTCAAACTTTTTCATCCTAGGAAATTGAAAAAGTCAACATTAATAAGCTAGCACCTTATTTTGGTGTGTTAGACTTTAGATTACGACAATTAAAGTTTGACTTCTACAAATCTCCACTTCCTACCTTGCACTGTAGAATTGGTCATCTAACAACTGAGCTCAAACTTATTAGTACTTAATAGGCTGTATTGCTTGGGCTGGTGCTATAAATTTTCAAACCAAAAAAAGAAAAAAATAATTACAATAACTTTAGCATTAAGTCAACTGTTAATTTTATCGATATGACCAATTCCTATCTACAGCACCAATAAATTAACACTTTCCCTTTCATTATTACTTTCAATCCGCATTCTTTGGCGCTTTGTTTGGGTATTTTAAACTTGTATGAGCATTCATAGTAAAGTATCTCAATTTTTTTGCTTTTAACAACTCAAAATACTATTTTATTTATTTTAACAGCCTACTTTATAATTCCCTCTACAATAAATGTTTTATATTAATATTTAACACATTAAAATAATATAAACAATACAATAAAATAACATATTGAACACAATAACCAACATCTACAACCATTAATACATTAAAATATTTATTTTTTAACACTTTACATTAAAATATTATTTTTTGTTTTGAGTTTTGAGCTAGAGTGGGCTGCTATAGATAGTAGCCCACTGCGGCTCAAAGTTTTTTATTTTTTATTTATTTTTTTTTTTTAAGTTTAATTGCTTTGCTGTAGCCACAATTTTGGAGAATTGGTTGTTAAATTGACTTTTTTGTCAATTTAGCAACCTCACTAGAGATGCTTATAGTTAAGGTCAAATTTAGGTCAAAACAAAGAAGCTACAAAGAAGTCATAATCAAAGGCACAAAAATTATATATATATATATATATATATATATATATATATATATATATATAGAGAGAGAGAGAGAGAGAGAGAGAGAGAGAGAGAGAAATGATATGTCCACAATATTTTCACAACAAATTTTAAGTGGCAAGTTGTTACTGGTTGTTGTTGTTGAGGCAAAAAAATAATTTTAATGTTAGATTCAAATTTGAACCAATAACAACTAATCACCAATGATTTGTTATGAAAATGTTATGGACGTAGCACATCTCATATATATATATATATATATATATATACTTTTTCATTTTTTCATAAAAAGTTTCTTAAAATAGTTTACTAATGTATATCCTAGGGGCACACGTTAGTAAAACTCTTGAGTATATTGCGTCCTACGATCCGCTTATTATGTTTTCACTTTTCACAACTAATTTGAACTAACCACTAAAATTATTCTTTTGACTATTAGTAACAGTTTGTCACTTAAAATTTGTTGTGAAAAATATTGTAAAAATAACAATTTTTTATCAAAACACCAATTAGTTTTTGACTTAAGATAATTAAGTTGAATTAATTGAAATTCAATAATGTAATTTCTAACCTAGTTCATGGATCCAGAATATGCAATTATATACCAGCTTGAATCCCGTAAAATGAAATACGTGAGTGTGTGTGGGTGACCTTTTTTTATCAGTTTGGACATGTATGATGCATCTCCTTATTATTATTATTATTATTATTATTATTATTATTATTTTGTTTTTATTTTTTTGGCTGAATATGTATCCACCTCAAATGAGCTGTAGGGAGCGTGGTATCTATATATCTATATATATATATAAGAGTGTGTTAGGACTTAGGATATACCATATAGCAGTGATGGGGCCATAAACAATGCAGGGTTTGTCGCATACAATGCTACATGAGCTTATCACCAACCTTTTCACTAAAGAATGCCATCTCAAACTGATAATATTTCACCTCCCATAGTTTTGATTTTTTTTTTTGAAATGCCCATAGTTTTAATTTAATTATTTAATATTACGGATTATTTTTACTGTTTTTTTTAATAATATACACAACAATCACTAAATCAATATTAATTTTAATATAATCAAAGTTAACAAAAAAATACGAAGCTTGATAAAATCATGTTCAGCTATTTTTCTGGAACAAATAAAAGAAATTATTTATATTTTTATACCATACGCATGCAAATCTCTAGATTTATTTGATCTCTAAAGTAATTATAGAGCATATAATCTACATGTAACAGCATCATGTGATTTCTACAATGTACTACTGTATTATATAGGATTCGCTTAATGGCTCATATAATTTTTCATCTCTGGTTTGTTTGTTAATATTTTTCTTTGGGATAAATACTCTTACACACACCTTATTACGAACAAACTTGTATGTAAAATTTTTTTAAACTAAAATTTTCAATTTAAAACAGTTTAATTGTGACTTCAAGTTATATACTATTTTAATTTAAAAAACACAAGTTTGTGTAATAAAATATGCTTAACAAACCTACTCTTTTTTTTTGTACCCAAAAGTTTGTATCTCGTCCGCATTTATTTTTCTTTGTACCCAAAATATTGTATTCAATTAGTGCACAAACTTTTCATTTTTATTGAATTCTTTGATGGAAGACCCTTACCATCACACTAAGACCTAACCTCTTTTATCCTCTCCAAACCTCCACCAGATCCATATATGGGTGGAAAAGTACGACGAAATCTATTGACATGGTATGATTTTTGTAAGATAAATTTTTTTTAATAAATTTTTTATACTTGTTTATGTTTATTATTATTATTTTTTAATGTGCTTTTAAGTTTTATGCCCATTTCAAGTTATTTATTAGTTCTTTGACAAAAATCTTTCTATAAATAACTTGAAATGGGCATAAAACTTAAAAGCACATTAAAAAAAAAAAAAAACATAAACAAGTAAAAACAACCCATACCAAAAAAAAAAAAAAAAAAACCCCAAGGAATCTCAGCCTGCCATAGGTGTGACAGCAATAAATCCA
Organism: Castanea sativa; assembly: GCF_040712315.1. Taxonomy (NCBI): domain Eukaryota; kingdom Viridiplantae; phylum Streptophyta; class Magnoliopsida; order Fagales; family Fagaceae; genus Castanea; species Castanea sativa. The sequence goes on along the minus strand of NC_134016.1, from coordinate 32,107,011 downwards.
CCGACACGCTTTCTGTTCACAAATAGTCAAATTTAAAAAAGAAAAAAAAGAAAAACTCAACCTCACAACAATAACAACCCCATAACATAACATAACACCTCCACCCAATAAGACCAGAACCACCACCACCACCATTTATACATTCTCATATACTATCATATCATTCATTGTGTTATTATTATTCATTACTATCAATCTTTTTCTTCTTTCATTCTTCTAGATTAGGCTGCTTTTTTATTTATGTTATTACTACAAAAATGGCTGCACCTCATCTTGATCATCTTAATCAATTAAAAGCCATATTTGCAAGATTTGACATGGACTCAGATGGTAGCCTGACCATTCTAGAGCTTGCAGCACTCCTAAGGTCCCTAGGACTCAAGCCATCAGGTGACCAAATTCATGTCCTATTAGCCAACATGGACTCCAATGGGAATGGCTCTGTGGAATTTGATGAATTGGTCAATGCCATTTTGCCTGACATGAAGGAAGAAGTATTGATAAACCAAGAACAACTTATGGAGGTTTTTCGTTCCTTTGATAGGGATGGCAATGGCTACATTACTGCGGCTGAGTTAGCAGGGTCCATGGCCAAAATGGGTCAACCACTAACGTATAAGGAGCTGACAGAGATGATCAAAGAGGCTGATACTAATGGAGATGGTGTCATTAGTTTCAATGAATTTGCGGCTGTAATGGCTAAATCTGCCTCAGATTTCCTAGGCCTCTCTTTGTGGTGACTAATGTTAGGTGGTATGTTAATTGTTTTTGTTGACAACATGCTGATACATTCATTGGTGTCAAACTTATCATCTTTGTTCGAGTAATTGTAGATCGTTACATGTAGATTTTGATTATTTGGTCATAGAAATTAAATGTACATGGTTGAGCAATAGTCCTTTGTTAATAATTAAGAACATGGAAATGAAGTGCATTCATCTCTCAGTCTGGTCTTCCTATGTTTATAGTGTTGTTTTGCATCTCTCTATGTATTTAGATCGGAATTGCATGATTAAATTGTATTGCATAATTGTGTCTTACTAAGAAGATCTATATGACATGGGAATTAAGGTTCATATAGAGCATTGTGGGCACTGTCTGCAACAAAACCAAACTTAATCATGAAGACCATTACTTGGATTAGCATGGGTGCCTAGAAAAGAAATCAAAGCAAAACAATATGCATTTTTTTGGGGATGGTTAATAATTCGTGACTGAACCATTATTTTAAAACTTTCAAGATCAGTTCTTCTCTCAGAAAATCCATAAAAGACAAACATTACATAAGAGCTACCTAATCTAATAACTTGTCTCTGTTTGCACACAGCCTATTTTTATGTTCGGGAGCTTATAAAAGAATGGCATGGAATTAAATGAGCATTCTTTTGCAGCCTTTCTGTTCTTTCCAACTAAGCTTCCGAACAGAAGAATATATGATACATCTGCACAGTTTGGGCTTCATGATAGAGCTCTCTATTGACAAAGATGTCAAAGTCAGTCTGTCCAGATCAACCTCTCTGCATAAAGGGCTAAGTAAAAAGCTATGCTGCAGAGAAGCTACCTAGGTGAGACAGCCAACTTAAAAATAAAGCATCGAGAATAGCTTCCCCACAGTACGGTTTAATCTAAGGAATCTCATATTTGCAATTGCTTTAGGGATTCCCATTTACTTAATGTTCAAGCCGCTTGGCATTTCACCCTAGGAAGAATTAATTTTTTATGATATAGTCACAGGGCCATCCATTGAACAACCTTCCATGAACTTTAGCTTTCATGGCCATTAAATGGTTGCTTTTGAAGCTGGGCTAAAAATTCTAGTCATGGATAATTAGTCTCTATATTCAGTTGGGCTAAAAGTTCTAGTTTAAGGACTAAAATAGTAGTTTCACTAAAATTAACCTGCTCTTACTAGACAGACTTTTCAACATAATACACGCTTAATATTATTGCATTGCAATATAATTGCTATACTCAATGTACAAAACACCCACTTTTGTGAGGTTTAATAGAGGCGATTTGTAAACAGCTTTGACTTCTTTTTTTTTTTTTTTGGGAGAGACTAATTCCTAGATTTAAGACCACAATGATGAAAATTTTTGCTAAAAAGAAAGTTTGTGCTAAGAACCTGTCATCAATGGCCGCATGCCTTGCAATAATATGAATGTTGCCTTAAAATGGGATGTATATCTTACAGTCAAACTCGTAGGCCCTAATGATCTCTGCTGCACAATATGACAGTATTCAGAGTGATCTTATTGCCCATCTGCTCTTATTTACTGTATCATCTGATGGATGGATGCATAAGTGAAATATGGGATAAGAGAAGAGATTAGCACAAACAACGTGAGGAGCCAATAAGAAGGGGCCAGTGCACAGGTTTCAATAAAGACCTTATAGGCAGTTGTTGATATGTTGGGGTCCATTGCTCCAAATGCCAAGAGGAATATATACCAGACTACAATAGTGGTCCAGATGAAAAAAGTGTAGTAGAGATGTGAAATAGTGGGAGATGTGAAATAGTTGATGGATATTTCCAATTGACAGTTCACCACCCACAAAAGGCAAGTGTATATAGTAGTTCCAAGGATTTTCAAATCAACAACTTCCCCACCTTTAAGGAAGGCTTGATGCTTCATTGCACTCATTCAAAAGACAAAGATCGAAGTAGCACTCAGTACCCCCATTAAATACCCAACCAAGGATTCAAAACCAGCTAAATAGGACATTTTGTACACCTTCTTGGTGCAACAGAACGCACTGCAAGGATTAGCAACAATATGTTATACCAATGCCATTTACTTTTGGGTTTCAAATTTTGCAAAAATTTCAAATTTTCCATCGGTATATCTTAGTATTAAATTTTTATCAAATTAGAGTGACAAAAGATAAGCATCACTACACAGGATTTTCCCTCAGACAAAGCCTGTCAGAGATATCCTGGTTAAAGATTCCTGCAGCTATCACAGGAAGTAATGTGAAGATGACATCATGAAGTGTCAGATACCAATCATTGTAGTCAGGTTGGCCTGAGAATGACGCATACACCTCAAAGAGGAAGAGAGTGAAGCCAAAAGCAATTCTTGTAAAAGAAATAGCATATCTGTTGATCAGCAAAAGGATGGTGTGAAGTTGTAAACCATCAACTTATTTGGGTTAATTTTAGTGTTAAGAGTGCACCATTAACAATTAATAAGAACCATAACTTCTTGGCACTATCTATCAACTATAAAGAGCACACTAGTAACAATGTAGTCAATTGGAGCTTTTCGCTGTCACAGGGCCGATATGTAGAATATTACATTACATGTATAATTTTCATTATAGGAAAGCATGAATTTAATCACTTAACTACCATTCTAACAAAGTGACAATGTCCTTCATTTGTGGGCTCAACTCTCCCTCAATAGTTGGGTCAATATGTGGAATTTTTTACTTTCAAATGGGAGGTAGAGTGATACAATGATAAACTATCACTTATGCACAAGTTTAAAGTTTAAACTAATAAGAAATGTGGAATTTAATAACTTAATCATTATTCTTACAAATTCTATGTTGGGGCAAAGTTCACTGATTTGGATTCATTGCATGAGAAAATATTTTCCAATTGAGTTATAGGTTAATATAAGAAAGCTACAATTTAGAGGCATGTAATCTGACATTTCCAAGATCATATGTTACCATTAATGAGATCCTTCTATAACACCAATGCCTGTCCACAAGAAGCAAACTCTCCAAATAACAGAACTGAGCAATTGCAATGTCACTTGACATGACTGCCTGGAATTTTGGAAAGAATTATTTGTCAAAAAGAACAACTGAAAACATATGTAAGTGAGATTAATTTCCAGATGGGAGTGAAATAATATACTGAAAATCTGTTCTGCTTATACCTGCATTCCCTCAACACAACTGATACCAACCCCAATATCTGCCTCTGCCTCTTGAAGAATCACAACATCGTTTGCTCCATCACCAATTGCTGAATTGTGTTTCCTATTCCAACTTTGATCAGTCTTGTAACCTAGATTATCAAGAAGTACCTATTTTTAGATTAAAATATCCTCAAAATCATTAGAAGCCTAGACTTGCTGGAACGTTTTGTTGTAAACAAGATAGTGTAACCAATTTGAGATGACCAATTTCCTAAACTTGAGAGAGGAAGTAGACATTTTTGGTTAATTTTTTGCTTAATTCTTATTAATGCATTCAACTTACATAAATGGCCGTTATCAAAAAAAGAACATGAATAAATAGCCAATGATGAGATAAACTCGTTAACAAATCCTAAAACATAGGAACCAATCCTATCCTAAACCATAGGAATTAATTTGAATACAAATAAATAACAATACTAATTTGTCTAGGAAGCCTTATTCTATCACTAAACTAAATTCAGATATTTATCCAGCACTTGGGTTATAACTTATAACACATTTCTACCAGTTACAAGTCTGTTCTTTGCTTTAATGTGTTAAACCTACCCCATTCTGAAGTTTGTCTTCAACTACAGTAGCAGTGACAAGAATCAAATCCCTCACTATCTTTTCTTCCACTTCCTCCATCGTTTCTTGACGATTTGCACTCACTGAGTTCTTGGCCTTTGTAAACTCTTTATTAAACTCGTTGTATTCTTCCTTATCCAGTCCACGATATGCAAGTACAAAGGTCCTCAAACCAGCATTGGCATACTCATTAATGTGCCCCTTAGTCTGCTCCTCAAATTCCCTTCCATTCTTTGAAAGTCTTTCAAACATGATGCTGATCAAGAAATAGATTAAAATTATAAATGATGTTCAGATTGATTTAGGGGGGGGGGGGGGGGGATTGTAGTTTACCATCTACCTATTATCAAATCAAAAGAAGACATGCTTCAAATTATAGTGGCACAACATATACTAAAGAATCGCTCTGTAAAACAACCTTTCACAAGCTAGTGCAGGACTAACAAGATTTTATAGCAGAGTTTATTGGATCTTATAACCTACCCTGCATAACTTAATGAGTCTTAGACATGTTTCTCTTTAAGCCATACATACCTCACAAAAGCTGAGCTATTACCTTCATCAGAAGATATCAGAAATGTCATCATAGGAACGAAGACGGGATTATTTACAACATAAAATATAAACAGCAAGAAGATATGTAAGTATGTAAGAGACTATCCTGCAACTTTCCTGCCAGAGATGGGATCTAATTCAGGCAGTAAGATGCTTGTGAGTTCTCTTGTAAAATTCAAACCCCAGTTCTCTTGCTGCAATCACAAAAGCTGCCTCATCTGGTGATTCAGCTTCATAAGAAATTCTTCCCATTTCTTCATCAATATCAGGTATTGCAGTATGGCAGATGGCCAGTAACCATAGGAATTTCTGGATTACATCTGCATGAGGTTCGCCAACCCAATTACCATTCATGAATAATCATGATCCTTTCATCTATAAAATTAATAACCTTTAATGGATGGCATTGCTTCAGTATAATCCTCAACCTGGCTCTCTTCATCTGTCACCTCTTGAGCTAAAGGTGACCCTTTTCTCCAAGCTCTCTCAACTTCTGTAGCTCCGCACCCATACACAGTCCCAGCCATAGAACACTTAACAAATTGCATAGTACCTGTCTTATCAGAAATTATTGTGTCAACCTGGCCAAGTTCTTCATTCAAATTTGAGGTATGGGCACGTGCTGGCTTATCAGTTTCTTCATAATACATGTGCAGATCTTCATGTGTGAAAGTAATTTGAAGAACTTTGACCATCTTCATTGATAAAATTACGTTATAGTACTAAGAATTCTTCGTGGTTTATTCAATAATAATGAATGATGCTTACATTAACCCAAATTTAAGGGATTAGCTAGCAAACAATTTCACCCTTTTTTTGAATTTAAAAAAAAATTCCAATAAAAGTCCTAGTACTTTTATTTCTCATTCACAATTTCACACAAACCAAATGAGAAATACTATGTTCACAACATTCTCAAATTGCCTTAGAACTGAACAAATTCTCAAATAAGCATTTTATCAAACAACTTAAGGTGCAACAATAATGTGTTTAGAAAGGAAAGCCTTGCATTATATTTGATCTTATACTAGGGCCAAACCAGCCAAAATGATACTCCCAGAGTTAATCATGACAACATGAACATAGTGCAATGGCCATTAGACTTTTCTATCACATAACCTGTTACGACCACCTCGACCACGGCTTCCACCACGTCTTCCGCGAGGAGCTATGGTGATTCTTTGTTGTAACAGACCTGATCATGAGAATAAATATGGTTTTAATTCGAGGAAAAACCAACCTCCAAGAGCAATTTGCTGAATAATATTCTGATTAATTTTATTGATATAACGTGAAGCTATATAAATAGCTTTACAAACCAAGATAACAATAAACAACTCCAACATCCCTAAACAACTCAACATCTAGATAAGGATAAGCACGATTCCTAACCAAGCTCCCTAATACTCCAATCTGATAACAATTCAGATTGCTCTTATTATCTTTTCCTAAAACAAATTCAAATAAAAGATAAGGCAGATTTGAAACAAAGGCACATCCACTCCAGCGTGTAACACAGCAACTCCAACTGCTTCAACAGCTGCCTTGTGGACATAACATTCCTTCCCCCTTAAATTCGACCCTTGTCCTCAAGGGTAATATTAGGAAAACGAAGCCTCATTGCGTGAGCATCTTCCCAAGTAGCCTCTGCTGGTGACTGCCCTTGCCAATGGATCAAAACTTCCTCTTTATTTCTCTGAGTTCGCCTATCCAAAACAGCTTGTGGGAGAGAACCCACAACACCACTGCTCCCATCAATTTCTGGCAAGGAAGTACCCTGTTGGTCCTTGCAGCCAAGTGACTGCTTGAGGTTGGAAACATGAAACACCGGATGAATCTTGGAGGTTTCAGGCAATTTAAGCTTATAGGCAACTTCACCAACTCTTTGTATGATCTGAAAGGGTCCAAAGAATCGGGGAGAAAGCTTCAAATTCTTGCGCATGGCCACAGATAAATGGTGGTAAGGCTGTAACCTGGGAAGCACTGGTGCAGCGTTTGGGCCGCCGCACCCGCGTTCGACGTGGCGTGACAGGGGACGCGCAGGCGACGCCGCTGCCTGCGCGTCCATGCCGCGTCGGACATTAAAAAAATATTTTTTTCAGCACGATACGCGCCAATACGGCGCCGATTCGGGCCGACGAGCGCAAAATCGGGCCGATTCGGCCCGAATCGGTCCGTATCGGGCACAACACCGATACCGGCGAAATTGGCCGATATGGCCGAAATCAAAAAAAAAAAAAAAAGGTGCGTAACGCACCGTTTAACTTGGCCGAAAAAAAAAGGGTGCAAACACACCGTTTGGAAAAAAACCAAGACCCAGCCTTCTCCCTCTTCATTTTTCTTGCGCCTCTCTCCCATTCTCTGCCTTCACTCTTCAGCTAGGCTCTCTCCCATTCTCTGTATTCTAGTTATTATTTACTATTACTCTTAAATTTGGTATATGTCTATATAATGTGAAAAAAATATGTTTAGCAATATATTAAAAATATAAATAAAAATATTTTTAATAATTTTTTAATCGCCGCACCCGCATCCTACTTTTTCAAAAATTGCCGAGTCCCGCACTCACACCTGAATCCCGAAACGCACCCGTGCTTCATAGGCTGTAACCTCAAGTACACCCACTCACCTACTTCAAACGATCTTTCCCTGCGCTTCTTATCTGCATAAAACTTCATCCTTGATGTGCCAGCAAAATATTCTCACGAAGCTCCTTCAAAACTTCATCTCGAGCTATCAATTCCTTCTCCATTGCTTCAGTTCTAGCTGTTCCTGCAACATATGACAGTAAATTTGGTGGGGGCCTGCCATACACAATTTCAAATGGGGTCTTTTTGGTGGCCGTGTGAATGCTTGTGTTGTAGCAATATTCAGCCCAGGAAATCCATTTAACCCACTCCTTGGGCCGAGGGCTTGAGAAACACCGCAAGTACATCTCCAACGTGCGATTCACTACCTCCGTTTGTCCATCCATTTGTGGATGATAAGCAGAACTGAAATTGAAGCTAGTTCCATTAAGGCGAAATAACTCCTCCCAAAACTTACTCGTAAATGTAGGGTCACGATCACAAACTATTGATTCAGGCAGCCCATGCAATCGAAAAACATGATCAAAGAATTCTTTGGCTACACTCTGAGCTGTGTAAGTATGAGAAATGGGAATAAAATGTGCGTACTTGGAAAGCCGATTCACAACCACAAAAATAGTTGATTTACCCATAGAAATGGGCAAACCATCCACAAAATCCATCGATATATCAGACCACACCTTAGTTGGAATAGGCAAAGGTTGGAGAAGGCCGGCTGGGCTGGTACATTCAGACTTATGTCTCTGGCACACATCACAATGGCGAATATAGCCTTGTTTTTTTTTCTTCATTCCCACCCAATAAAAGGCTAATCGGATCCTCTGCAATGTTTTGTGTAGGCTTTCATGAGTACTTGAATGAAACTCTTGGATTATAACTGGAAGTAACAGAGAATCCGAGTTGAGATAAATCCGATTCTTGAAAAATAATACTCCCTCCTTGAATTCCCATGGACCAACCGCCTCCTCTTCTTGAACAAGCTTGACAATGTGCTGTAGTTTTGGGTTAGTTTGCACCTCCTCCTTAATGGTATCAAGCCATCTAGGGACTTAGGTGGAGATTGCAGCAAACTCTGCATTTTCTTCCCTTCTTGAGAGTGCGTCTGCCACTTGATTCTCTGTTCCCTTTCGGTATTCGACTTGGAAATCATACCCCATCAACTTGGACAGCCATTTTTGTTGAGCATACATTGTGATTCGCTGCTCCCATAGGAATTTAAGACTTCGGTGATCGGTTCTCACTATAAAGGTTCGACCAAGGAGGTATGGCCGCCACTTCTGAACAGCCAACACCAAGGCTAGCATTTCTTTTTCATACGTTGATAGTAATAAGTTCCTTCCCTGCAATGCTTGACTGAAAAAAGCGATGGGTCGCCTCTCTTGCATTAAAACTCTGCCAACACCGCTCCCTGAAGCATCACATTCCACCACAAATATGTTTGCAAAATTAGGAAGAGCCAACACCGGCGCTTGAGTCATTGCCTCTTTAAGATCTTGGAAGGCCCTTTCAGATGCGGAAGTCCATGTGAAAGAATCCTTTTTTACCATGTTGGTTAGTGGCGATGCAATCTTCCCATAATCACGAATGAATTTTCGATAGTTGCCTGTAAGCCCCAAAATCCTCGAAGGGCTTTTGGAGTCTAAGGTTTCGGCCACTCCATCATGGCAGCCACCTTTTGGGGATCCACAGATACCCCCTCCACATCTATCAAATGTCACAGATACTTGATTTGTGTTTGCCAAAATTGGCATTTTTCCCTTTTCAAGAACAGATTATGGTTTTGCAAGATGTCTAAAACTATCTTGACATGTTGCAAGTGATCTTCCCAAGAACTGCTATATATCAAAATGTCATCAAAAAACATCAATACAAATTTTCGAAGGTACCTTTTAAAAATGTCGTTCATCAAAAATTGGAAGGTGGATGGCGCATTTGTTAGTCCAAATGGCATCACAAGAAACTCATAATGCCCATGATGAGTGCGGAAGGCAGTTTTTGAAATGTCAGGAGGATGGATCCTTATTTGATGATAACCCGAACGTAAATCCAATTTAGAAAAGTACCTTGCAGTGTGCAACTCATCTAGGAGTTCATCAATAACCGGAATTGGGAATTTGTCCTTCACTGTAATTCAATTGAGTGCTCGGTAATTGACACACATTCTCCATGAACCATCATTTTTTTTGACAAGCAAGACTGGTGATGAATAAGGACTGTTACTTGGCCTCACAATACCAGACTTGAGCATCTCTTCCACTTGCCGTTCTATCTCCGCCTTTTGAAAATGAGGATACCAATATGGCCTTACACTAACCGGTCCGCTTTCGGGTATCAATGGGATACAGTGGTCATGAGCCCGTGATGGTGGGAATCCCTTGGGCTCCCTAAAAGATCCTGGAAAGAATTGATGAGATTAATGAGATTTTGATCCGTAAGGATGTTGGGACTTTTTTCCTTCTCCCCCATAGCAATGGCGTGAAATTGTATGAAAGCACCATGCTTGCTCCCCTTAAGAATTTTTTCCACCTTATTCCCATCAATCTGCTTGTGTGGGTTAGACATTCCCTGCAAAGAGATTCTTTTCCCACCATATTGGAATCTCATGAGTAGTTTAGAGAAATCCCACTCAATCATTCCCAACGTTCTAAGCCATTGTGCTCCCAAAACCACTTCATATCCTTCTAATGGTAAAAGATAAAAATCTATATCAAGAGTGACCCCTTGTATCCGAACTTGCACTCCAATACACCTTCCCTTGCAAGAGATCCATCCACCACATGCAACCTTTACATTAAATTATTCTTCCGTGTTACATGTTAATCCCAACTTCTCCGCTAACCTCTCTTCAATAAAGTTGTGGGTGCTCCCTGAGTCAATCAGCACAACTAGTGAGTGTTGGTTGATGACCCCATGGACTTGCATGGTTTGAGGGGCAGGGGAACCACCCATGGCATGCAAGGAAATCTCCAAATCTTCGCTGGATTCCTTCTCTTCAACATCTTCAATTCCGTCACCGCTTTCCTCCTCTGGCCAGCAACCTTCAATCAAAAAAAGCTTCTTACACCAGTGTCTAGGAGCAAACTTCTCCTCACAATTGAAGCAAAGTCCCTTATCTCGACGTTCCTTCATCTCAGTTGGTGATAACCTTCGAATGGCGGGAGTAGATGGAGGTGGGCGACCGGTGATTGTTGGGCTAGTTGATATAGCCCTCTTCGGCTCAAAATTGGAATTGGATCGCTTCTGATATTTAGCCTCATAGAGTCGAGCCAAACCTACTACTGCAGACAAAGTTGTTGGCTTCATGGCTTGAACATCTATCCTCACACCCTCCTTCAGACCACCAATGAAACAAGCAACCTGTTGAGACTGATCCAACTTCCCCACTCGACTGAGGAGTTTCTCAAATTGGCTTTGATACTCTCACACCGAACCAATCTGTTTGAGCCTTGTAAGATCTCTAAAAAAATCATCAAATTCCGTTGGCCCATATCTCAAATTCAGCCCTTCCTTGAGTGTGAGCCATGTAACTTCCTTCTCTTCTTCCTTAAGTATCTGGTACCACAATTGTGCCTCGCCTTCTAGATGATATGTCGCTAGTTGAACCTTCTCTTCCTCGGCAATTTTTTGAAATTCAAAGAATTGCTCCACTCGACAGACCCAACTCGTCGGATCTTCACTGCCATTGAAGCGAGGAAAATCAAGTTTGGTAACTTTTGGAATTACCGCGCCATGAGACTCAGTGGAACTATGAGAGCCTCTATAATTGAATCGACGAGATCCACCACCATCGTGTGAACCCTCCCCTCGTTCCAGACTCTGGCTGCCCAATATTTGGTCTAATCCGTGATTCATTCATGGACGTTATCGCCTTCATCAATGTTTCCTGTAACTCGCGGAACTTCATGTCTTTCCCCGCTACTATGGAGCCTATCTCTGCCTCCAAACGATCAATGCGTGATTCATCCATGACCTGCTCTGATACCAAGTTGTTATGACCACCCTGACCACAGCTTCCACCATGTCTACCACGAGGAGCTATGGTGATTCTTTGTTGTAACAGACCTGATCATGAGAATAACTATGGTTTTAATTCGAGGAAAAACCAGACCTCCAAGAGCAATTTGCTGAACAATATTTTGATTAATTTTATTGATATAACGTGAAGCTATATGAATAGCTTTACAAACCAAGATAACAATAAACAACTCCAACATCCCTAAACAACTCAACATCTAGATAAGGATAAGCACGATTCCTAACCAAGCTCCCTAATACTCCAATCTGATAACAATTCAGATTGCTCTTATTATCTTTTCCTAAAACAAATTCAAATAAAAGATAAGGCAGATTTGAAACAGAGGCACATCCACTCCAGCGTGTAACACAGCAACTCCAACTGCTTCAACAGCTGCCTTGCGGACATAACATAACCCTCCATGTGAAAGTAAAAAATTTAACATTTTAACAAGTCTGGCCTAGTAATTGTTAAGTAGATTAGTCTTCCAACTACTTGACAGTACGATGAAAGATCTGGAATAGTTTATTCATGATATTCAGTGAGAGAAAAATTCTACTCCATTGGAAACTTGAATGGATTTGCTTGAAAAGAAACTATATCCTTTAAGTCTGTGCCTTTTGAATACTTTAAAGTTTTAATGAAATACCAACCATTATTGAATTATTGCAAAAATTTAAGACTTAGAGAACCAACCATTTCATTTATACATGTGATCTTTTAATTGTGAGAAGGATACTGCCTCCTTTAATCGAGCAACCTCTATGCCCAAGAAATATTTTAGATTCCCAAAGTATTTATCTTTGAACTGTTCTCCCAAGAATTTCTTGAGCTCCTTAATTTGCTTCAAATTGTTTCCTATTAAGATTATAACATAATGAGAACAACTGTTAAGTTATGTCCTTGGATTGGATGAATAGTGAGTATTCTGCTTTGGATTGTTTGTATCTTGCGTCTAGAACTGCTTAGTAAAATTTGGGAAACCATTATCAAGATATATAGCCTAAAATAAGCTGAAGTTCATATAGAGACTGAACGAGTTAAAAACAGCCAAGGGTCTATTGAAATGGGATGGGTTTCTACGGATGGATTCAGTTGAGATATGAACACTTCCCTCTAAACAATTTTGGAAAAATGGTTCATGCCTATAAGGTCATCTATGGGCGTGGAAATCTCAAGAAAGAATCTTATGGTTCCGATACCAATCAATGAAAATGATTAAAAATGCGACAATGGTCTTATCTATATTGACGAACATTTACCTCTAGGTCTTGACAAAAACCTATAGCCCCATTTGCTTTTATTAAATAACATATTACCTTAATACTTACAAGTTACAACTCAAAGAATGGAGGTCGATGCATTTACTTCAATATCAAAGGATTGGCCTGATTGGGAGGAGGTAGAGAGAAAGAACAAGTCAATATGTAACAACTTTGGTAAAAAGCCTGACTAAGATTTTAACATAAACTGCCTGATAGTGAAAGTACATTAAGATGCAAAGAGACCATTATTCTTACACATGGAAAAGAATTTTCATTTTGAATCAAATAATTATTCTGTATTGTTTAAAACAAAATTGTCTTTGAAACAAAACTACACTATTTCCGCTAAGAACCTTCATAAAACTACTACTATAAATGGAGTTCATGCATCTCTTGAAAGCGTTTGGATGTTGCCTCCAAATGGGCTGTATATCCCACTGTTGTAGGCCTTAATGATCTCTGTCTTACCATTTGACAGTATTCAGGCTCATCTGATTGCCCATCTTTACTTATCCACTGTATCATCTGATGATACATGGGGAAAAACCACAGTTGGATGCATCTGTATGTGAAATATGGGATTAGAGAAGTGGTTACCACAAACAGTGTGAGAAGCCAATAAGAAGGGGCTGGTGCACAGGCTTCAATGAAGACCTTATAGGCTGTTGTTGATATGTTGGGGTTCATTGCTCCATATGCCAAGAGAAATATGTACCACAATATAACGCTACCCCAAATGTAGCGATGATTTTTTAAAGTGAAATAGTTGGTGGATAGTGCAATTTGACAATTCACTACCCATACAATGCAGGTGAACATGACGGTTCCAAGGATTTCCCAATCTGCAACTTCACCACCTTTACGGAAGGCAGGATGCTCCATTGCACGGGTGCAAAAGAAGAAGATCAAAATCGCGTTCAATACCCCATTGAACGCCCAGCCAAGGAATTGAAACCAGCTGAATAGGACGTTTTGTACACCTTCTTGGTACAACAGAGGGAACTGTGAAGATTACAAATGAGAAGTTAGCCCAATGCTATTTACTATTAGGATTCGAATGCTTAAATTTTTTTTGAAACTTCCATTAATGTGGCTTGGTAAAAGGAATGAGTAAAATTTTTATAAATTTGAATTGACAAAATAAAAAGCATCCCAACACAGGATTTACCTTTATACAAAGCTCTGCAGAGACATCCTGCTCAAGAATTCCTAGGGCTGCCACAGGAATTGACGTGAAGATGATATTATAGAATAACGTATACCAATCGTTGTAGGTAGTTTGGCCTGAGAAAGATGCATACGCCTCAAAGAAGAAGACAGTGAAGCCAAGGGCAATGTTCTTGTAAAAGAAGTAGCATATCTGTCAAACAACAAAGGATTGTGTCATTATATATAACTAGAAGGTTGCCCGCGCGTTGCGCGGATAATGCTGTAAACTTTTATGTAAAATGGTTTTAGAAATTTTTGTACATATATTATAGCATAAATAATAGATATTTTCATTGCTAAAATCACCTACAATTATAGTAGAAACTTCAGAGTATGTAGGCATATTTTGTTGCCTACCATCAGTTGATCATAAACCAATTAATTGCAAGGATACATTATGCATAATTGCGTATCAAACTCCTTGAACCTATCCCTTGTCATACGAAATGTCTAACTAAGGCATTGATCTTATGAAGCATCTTCAATAATATTTTAATTATAGTAGTGCTAAGGTTGCATAGTGATTTATGTCTAGGCAAAGCAACAAACACACACTGATATTGTTAAGGCTCTCGTGGACATCCATACATGATACTTGACCAATAAATAAATAAAGCAAGCAACTTCAATGATAATTGAGCTAGACATGATTCAGCATATTTAACAAATTTTTAACAAAGGTGTATAAATATAATATATTTAACAATTTTTTTAATACCATTTTGAGTTAATATAGATTATAAGCTAACCTTCAAATAATGGAGACACCACATAATTTTTTTGCCCACTTAGTTCTTAATTTGTACCTTTGCGGTTCTCATTGTTTCTTTCTTTGTTCCTATTTTTAACAATTGAGTTTTTGTTATTTAGTAGGACATAGAATATGTGTAGATTGTGTTGATTATTTTAAAACTTTGCTTCCAACTAATACTTAACCTCTCAATAGGTAAAAGACAATTATTCACCTAAAAATAATAACAACTTTCCAACCCGTAGTTAAGTTAATTTGTTTCATTGTCAATTATATAGGTCTACATCATACAATCAAATAAAAATTATAAATTTTCTTCAAGCATTTTATCAAACACTATAGATTCAAAATAAAATATATAATTATTCCCGGGCTCTTAGCACTTCAAATCCCACAAAAGTTTTGGCTCCATTGGCGTTTTGAATGTGATCCAATCCATATAGATACATGGGTATGTGCTCCAACTACATGTGGCATGGAGGACCTTGATTTGTTGATTAAGCTTCTTCCTCATTGATCTTTCTACCTGCCTAACAAAACCGGATTATATACTCAACTTATCTTTGCCTTAGGGTCTAAATAGTACCCAATTCAACTAATTTTCTTAATCACATCCTCATGTAACATATTTAAATCACTCACCAAAAGCCAAATTATAAATTATAAAAATGGTGTGGCTCAAGAAAATCTTGACCAAGAATAGTTCAAATGAAAAGAAACAAACTACCATCTAGTTTGATTATCAAAAACCCATTACCTCTTAGCTACTAATGTAGAGTTTTAGTATTTCATACCTCTTAGATACTAAATAAGGGTATGATAAATTAGGGGCCGGTGGCTTTTTCTTCTTGGGTTTAGTGACTTTAGTCTCCAACCAAAATAGGTAAAGTTGAAGCTTCGATCTCCTCAAGTCAATCTTCTCTCAAACATTGCAAACCACAAACTCGGTACCTCAAATAATTTTTTTTTAAATGAAAGAAATAAACAAAGAGTGAGAGTCAGAATATTTATTGATTTATTTATAGACACTGAGAAAGGAGTTTTTGTCCATGAACTCGTAGTGGAATTGTTGATCCATTAATAGAAGGAAGATCCATCAATTGATAAAAGAAATAGGTACATTAGTGTGTGTTTAAATTGAAAGGGGAAGTGAAATAGTTTTTATTTATTTATTTATTTTCTAAAAGAACTGAAGAGTTAAGGGAGAGAAAAACTGAATAAAAAAATTTAAGATGGGTTGATCTTAACGGAAATATATTAAAATTTAACATTGCAAAGCTTGGTCTCACTTTGCAAAGTGCTTATCCTTAGTGTTCATTTAAATTTGAACATTTAAATTGGTAGATTTTGTTATATATCTTTCTAAAAAATTCATGATTATAGTAATGTTGGAATAAATAATGTCCACACTAATAAAAATAAAAATGGAAAGAATTGACTTGTAATTAATATATATATATATATATATATATATATATATATATATATATTCTTAAATGTTTTGAATTATTCTAATATCACTCACACATACACAATCAAAATGTTGCAAAATGGGCATCACTTAAGATAAATTTCATAGCTACAGAATTCTCTTGTCTTGTTTTTTTATTTTGTTTTGGTGTAGTGACAAAATTGTCAAGTTAAGCAAACCATAAAAACTATAGAAAAGAAATCAAAACCAAAATAGTGTTTATTTGAAGCAATTTACAACGTTACTTCTAGCACAGACCATATTTATTGCGTATTGCTACAATTTACAATATGAGCACATAAAAAATAGTTTGCTACTCCTGCATTAAAGCTATTGCCTATAGCAAAACACTCAGCTATTTTATCAAACAATTTGCGTACATATAAATAAAAGGAAATTGCATCCAAACCAAAATTACAAAGTAAAATTAAAGATATCAAAGTAATAAAGTAAAATTTTAAAAGACTGACAGAGAAATGGTTGTTTTAGAGATTATATACCCACCTTTTAGAGGAAGAATGACCTTACGATTCAATTTGGGATCTAAAGGATAGCTCCAAGAAGAAGATATAATGGTTTAAGCAAATTGGCATCAATGGAGCTAGAAAGGGTAGAGGTATCTAATGGGATTTGGGTTATTGTCCAAAGAATTATTACATTGATTTATTTTCCTCAGTGTCCAGCAAGCTTTGAGGGCTACAAATAATATATATATATATATATATATATATATATATTGATTTAAAAAGAAATATATTAGTGTGCTTCAAATTTAAAGGGGAACTGAAGAGTTAAGAAAGAGAAAGAGGTGAATTTGATTTTGCTAAACAATGAGTAATGTGCATCTTTTCAATTTCTAAAAGGATGTTGGAATTTATTTTTCAAGTGAAGGTGATTTGGGAATGTTAAATGCAATAATTGGTCTAATAGAGCTCAAATAGAGCGCCACATGGCAGGACCTCATGCTCTTCCGCATGAGGTCTCTGCTTTTATATATATATTGATTATTTGCTTCAAAACATCGATAGTCAAGCTCCCAAGTTTGTCTCTATCAAATATTGCCTCAAGGCACATTGATTAATTATTATGCTTTTGTGCCACAAAAAAAAAAATTAGGAACACAAAAGAAAAAGAAAGAGAAAAGCAAGTGACAAAGGAGGTAGGAATTCACATGCTTTTCAATATATCCATGCTTAACATTTTTCCCCATGGTTACACATTCTTTTGTGCGTATGTGTGTGAAATATGACTTTTGTGTGAGTGACATTAAATTAACAATCTTTGTATGGCTATCTATGGTATAGAAAACTTCTTTTTTTGTTTGCCCATTCTTGTGTTTGAGTGTGTGTTTGTTTGTGGAATCTACTTTTGTGTAACATTAATTAACAATCTTTGTTGTGGCTCTTTGTGGTATAGAAAGAAAATAAAAAAGAAAAGAAAAGAAAAAACAGTAATTTTTAGGAGCAATAGAGTAAGAAACAGGATAAATTTTTTATATATATAACGAGTGAAAATTCAAATTTACGGGCCTATTTAGATTCAAAGTTTATAAACATCTATATAAACTTGTTTGGATTGATGTTGGTGTTAGAGTTCACCATTAACAATTCATAATGACCATTTTTAGGATTCTAGACATTCACAACTGATTACTTATAATGGATAGCCATTTATATATATATATATATATATATATATATATATATATATATATATATATATTATTAATTTAAAACAAGGTGTGAAAGTCATATTGGTCTTTGACATTTCCAAATGATATGTTACCATTGTTGAGATCCTTCTGTAACACCAATGGCCATGCACAAGAAGCAAGCGCTCCAAATATCGGAATTGAGCAATTGCAATGTCACTTGACATAACTGCCTGTAATTTGGAAACAGATACTTGTTAAAATGGACAGCTGAAAACACAAAGTCGCCAACTGAAATAAATTTCCAGATGGAATTTCAAATAGAAGCAGAATATAATCTTTGAGCAATCCTTTCAAAAAATACCTGCATTCCCTCAACACCACTAATGCCAATTCCTATATCTGCTTCTTGTAGCATTCCAACATCATTTGCTCCATCACCAATTGCTAGAGTTGTTCTACCTGTTCTAATTTTGACCAGTCTTGTAACCTGCATTATCAAGCATCACCTATTTTCAGGCTAAAAGTTTCTTGAATTGTTAGAAACCTAAAAAGTTTGGATGGTTTTGCATATATATTTTTATTTTTAACTTGCAGAATAAGAAATAGAGTCCTTTGGACTGGATTGATACAAAAATATATTCATTATCAACTTCAATTAATTAAAATAGGGAACATCAAAAAATTAAGCACGTTTGACAGCCTATGACTACCCTAAGGATATTATGGGAATGAAATTATGACTCAGGATTGTGCTAAACATTAAAAAAGTTGAAAAGAAGTAAAATACGTTGATTCACACACATACACACACACACACCTGAACTGAAAATATAAAGAACATAGATAAAGAAGGAAAATCTTACAAGGGCTTTTTGTTTGGGAGAACAACGACAGCAAATAACAGATGCACAGCCAAGGGCAAGCTCTAAAAACAGGCCCTTGACATCATCCTCCAAAGCACAACTGAGTGACTTCCCATCAATGATCAAAGCCAATGCCTTTGAGCTTTTTCTTAATGTGGTAAGTGATTCTTTTGCCTCCAGAATCTGTTGGAGGACATTTGCCTTAAATGCCTAAAATAAGAAAGATCTCATCAAGCTCACAAATTACAAGTCAAACCGTGATATTAAGTTCACTTACAAATGAACATGAATTTACTATGGCTGTCAACTATGAGGACTTATAAGGAAAAAGAAAAAGTTCAACTATTTAGTTAGAATTCTTATTTATCATTGGTTGTGTAATACTCTATTTTCAGCATTACATGTGACGCATTGCATATCATGTGTCACAGTAGCTGTTTCTAAACACTCTATATCAATTTCATTTAAGTACCAGCTATTTATAGTTTCCGTACATGCATTACATCAGAAAAAATTATGTTTTTGGAGATTTTATACAATAAGAACTACTTATAAGAAATAGGTTTTCTTGGAAACACGCACCACACCTAGAAAAGCAAAGTTTACTACGCTTCAACCTCTAAACTAATCTGTAGGTTGTGCTATTCTTGTGGTTGAAAATGGAAAGCAGTTACCTCTAATTAACAAAAATAAAAAGTAAATAAAAGAAATAAATAAAAAGGCTTAACACCATATAAAATTAGGGTTTACCACTGCTATAGCAAAATTGTCCCCTACTTTCTCCAGTGCTTTGATTTTTGGTGTCTCTGAGCTGATTACTATTTGCTTCATTCCTTGTCTAAGCAAACAACAGGCAAAGCTGAAAGATAAAAGATAAATGATAAATAAAAATTAATTAAAAGTCAGAAATCTTTATTTATTGTGGTCAATATCTAATGATTCCTCGAGCCAACCACTAATCATACCCAATATTGATTGCTGTCTCCATTTTATCTCCAGTCAAAACCCATATTTTGATTCCTGCCTGTGCAAGCTTGTCAATACATTCAGGAACCTATCCAGCACAAATAAATGAATATTAGATTTAATTTCACAATTGTTTGAACATGTCGTTTAAACTCATTTTTTTCAGCATAGAAATATTGATAAGTATTTGACTAAGCCACTTACCCCATTTTGAAGTTTGTCTTCAACTGCAGTAGCACCAAGAAGAATCAAATCCTTCTCAATCTTTTCTGCCACTTCCTCCATCATTTCCTCATGATCTGCACTCACAGAGTTCTTGGCCTCAATAAATTCTTCATTAAACTTATTATATTCTTCCTCATCAAGTTCACGATATGCGAGCACCAAGGTCCTCAAACCAGCATTGGCATAGTCATTAATATGCTCCTGAGTCTGCTCCTCAAACTCTCTTCCATTCTTTGTAAGTCTTTCAAACATGACACTGCTCAAGAATAAATTAAAAATTATTTAAATAATTGAAGTTCAAATAAATTTGTTAACAAGGAAACAAGTGAAAAAGTAAATCAGCCACGCACATTGTTAGAAATGTATAGACTCATGAAGTTGAAATGTGATTGCATTCCCTTTTTTATGTCGTGAAATGCATGTCAGAATTAGAATTCTTTTTGTTTTGAAAGGGGGGAGGGGGGGGGGGGGGGTGGGGTTGGTTATAGTAAACCATCTATACTATTGCCAAAAAGGTCAAAAGACATTCGCTGACCAACATAAATACAAGAATCACTTTGCCGACCAACCTCTTGCAGGCTACTGCAGGATTAACTACATGTTGTCACAGAGTTTGTGGGAAAATATTACTTACTGAAGTAACTAACAAGTTTTCAAGTGATGTTTCGTTTTACAAACCTGTCAGCACCTTTACAAAGAATTAGCAGCTTTCCCTCCATGTTTCTTACAATCACCGACATCCGCTTTCTTGAGCTACTAAACTCCAAGATATTCAAAAGTTTATAAGATCTGTAAAATGAAAATATATCACTTCAGCCATATATCTCTAAAAAACTTACATTATTACCTTGAGCAGAAGAGCTCAAAAATATCACCATGCTATGAGTGAACTGCGATGTTTTCTGTAGCAAAGTACAGGATTTTTTACAGCAGAAAATGTAAAAGCAAGAGGCCTAAGTGCAAGACACTAACCTTTGAACTTTCCAGCCAGAGACGGGATCTAATTCATGCAGTAAGATGCTTGATTGAGTCCTCTCGTAAAATTCGAACCCCAGTTCTCTGGCTGCAATCACAAAAGCAGCCTCATCTGGTGATTCAGCTTCATAAGAAATTCTTCCTGTTTCTTCATCAACTTCAGGTACTGCAGTATGGCAAATGGCCAGTAACAGTAGAAATTTCTGGATTACGTCTGCATGAGGCTCATTAACCCAGTTACCATGTGTGATTCTTTCATCAAAAAAGTTAAATCCTTTAATGGCTGCTGTGGTGGAATTCTCAACCTGGCCCTCTCCATTCGTCACCTCTTTAGCTGAAGGCAACCCTTCTCTCCTAGACAGAGCTCTCTCAACTTCTGTCACTCCACGCCCATAGGCAGTCCCTGCTATTGAACACTTAATAAATTCCATTGAGTTGCAAGTCAAAGTTCCTGTCTTATCAGAAAGTATAGTGTCAACTTGGCTCAGTTCTTCATTCAAATTTGAGGTACGGGTTCGTGCTGGCTTGTCGGTTTCTTCATAATACATGTGCAGATCTTGATTTATGAAAGTACATTGAATAAGCTTAACTATTTCTAGTGTAATATACAAGGAAATGGGAATAACATAACTATACAACATGAGGAAAGTCAGAAAGCTCAAAATTGCTGCAACTGGTGCTCTGCTTGGATCATAGAATATTGTAGTGTCATCTGGTCTAAGGTACCATCTTTTCATTGTTCCATTTTCCAAGTCCTCCCTAGTTGAAATTCCAAAGAAAATTGATCCAATAAAAGATATCAACACAAGGATAAAAAACAAGAAGTAAACAATCTTATCCATTCTTCTCTCAATTTTGCTTCTCTTGGAAGGAGGAGCTGTTGAATTTTGCATAACCTTTGTGTCATGACCTGTAAATATTACCACCCCATAAATAAAATCCGTGTTTCTTAGTTTTGATTCCCTAAGCAGAAGCTGCTGAGGTGTAAGTGGGTACTGCTGTTCTTCAAGCTGCAAACTGCCTATATAAGAGTACAAATTTGCATTTGGGTCCTCACTTTTTATTACAGCCTTGAAATTTTGAAAGCCTGAGTCTTTGTGCAGCTTTGAAGTTGCATCCAATGCTTGTTTTAGTTTTAAATTGGTTTCTCCATCTAGGTTCATGGTCTCAACGTAGCAAATTGCTTCCTCATAACTTGAAGAAAGCAGGATGAGATCAGCAGGAAAAAATTCATCCTTTTCCACCCTCACTATATCTCCAACTTGCAAATTCATCCATTTAGCATTATCGAATACACCTTCACCACGATGCACTTCTACCTTTCTATTGTTCACCTCAATATCCTGATAATAATAATACAGACAAGATTAAGGACCCAGGATTCAGAGATAACTAAAAATAACATTGTGGGTAATAGGATTAAAAAAGGTGAATGCATAAATATGTATGTATAATATCAACTTTATATCCTTTAGTATAGATGAAGTTTTAAAGTTCTTTAACACCTAGTAAGATATGTGTGTGTGTGTGTGAAGATTTATACTGCACTCTCTCCATTTGTTTCTGATAGCTTACTTTAAAAACAGGAATCAAGCCAAGGGTGGGAGAATAATATCTAGTAAGAAGTGAGCTATACTCACTTTAAAAGTCCACCTTGTTTAAAGTTGGAGGATCCAAAAATTAAACCAAGTACTTAACATATTTAAATTGGCCAACTCTAAAAAACCAAAGTTTTTCTCTTGAAGATGCTGGTAGTAAATTTATTTTTAAAAATGGAATTAAATGCATTTCTCTATGACAGATCAAGTCACTGCATTTGAACACAGACATGCTAATTGAACCTCCTTTGGCTCCAATTTTCCACTAAACCATCATGACAACTGAACCATTACTAAAGTGACAAATAAGTTGAAGCTTTTCTATGAAGAATATGCTATAGGGGAAGGGCAAAGAAAACATATTCCAACAATGCCTTTATTTGCTATAGTTAACTATGTAGATAATATCATATTTCCTGTTTACTCAGTATATTCTAAAGTTATAAAATTGTTTCAGTAACAAATTTTAGATAGGATTACAAAGCTCCCTTGACATTTGTACATCTATATTTATTACTAAAAACTGAAGCATAGCATTTAATGTTGCTACGCTCACGTTGAGCCACATCAGTAACCATATCATCATTTTTTCTTTTCAATTTTTCTTATATATATATTTTAAACATTTTCTCATTTAAAAATTAAAATATCTTTTAACCATTATTTTTATTATTAATTTCCCAAAACTCTCATTTCCTTTTACCTCTTCATCTCCCCATTACTTTCTACATTAATATCATTCTTTCTCTACTTTTTTACCTTCCTTTATTTTAACTTTTCTTATTCTCAATATCTTGCTATAAATTTGACATTTTTTTTCTTCATTCTATGCATAATTTTCTCACACAAAAAATGTTACTTCTCTCTCAATTTGTTTTTCATTTTTTGTTTGATTTTTATTTTTTTTATTGCATCAATTCTTTAAGTTGATGAATTTTTGTGTTAGTTAAAATTCTACTTTGGGTTGATGTAATTTAGTTTTTTGTTTTAAGTTGTTATCTTTTATATTCTCTTTGATTAAATATTATTCTACTACATTATACATATAGTATATAATAATATAATGTTATTATTGTAAGTGCACAATTGCACCTGGACCCCAAAAACAACTACGGGCTCAGGCCCAATGAGCCTTAAACAATCAAATTTGTAGAGTGTGGGTTTGAAATCTTGGTTAGAGGTACTAAGAACTTGCTAACAGACTAAGAGTTACAAACACTAGTAAATAACAAATGATAATTGCAAATAGGCCTTCTCGGACATAAGCCGAGGACTACTTCTGTATTATTTCTCTTTCTTTCTTAAAAGTTACAATTCTTAATTTCTTTCTTAGTTACAGACTCCCCCTTTTCTTTGGCGTTCATCCCCCTTAAATACTTCTTTTCCTGATGCTTTATCCACGTGTTGCTCCAACCCCCTCCCTCCTAGATATTTCTTTTCTTAGTGCCTTTGAATAGTGACCAGAAGTTTCAGTTCTACTGTTCAGGGGTCACTTCCCTATTAATGCGGCCAGGGAGGTAGGTGCAGAGTCTTTAATGTGGAGGTGGCAGCCTTTGCTTTTGGTATTTTTCTAACACCGGTGTACCTCGAAGGTTCAGGGTTTCCCCTTTTAACCAACAGTCTTTCCGGAATATTGCCTTGACCTTCATAGTGAAGCTCCGAGTTCTCCTAGGTCTATCCGAGGAGAAACTTACCCTCGGATGTGTCCTCGGATCCTCGGCGTATGGGCCGATTCGCAGTACTAACAAATTCTTAGCTCAAGAGCAGGTCGACCCTCCTTGCTACAGCCCAAAGGCCCATATGCCCACTTGGGTCCTTTTACTCTCCACAATTATATTATATAGAATGACTTGGATAATTTGATGTTTATTGCTATAAGAACAGTGACAAGATATTAAGAATAGTAACTTCAAATGTTAATTTCCCCAAAGTAGAAGGTCCGAGGACCCGACATAACTAAGGTTCTGTTTAACAAATGACAAGATATCAATTTCTACAAGGTTTGTGGTCCGAGGACTACACTTAACCAAGTTTCTGTTTGACACTTAAGAATAGTAATTTCAAATGTTAATTTTCCCAAAGTAGGAGGTCCGAGGACCCAGCATAACTAAGGTTCTGTTTAACAAATGACAAGATATCAATTTCCAAAAAGTTTGTGGTCCGAGGACTACACTTAACCAAGTTTCTGTTTGACTCTTAAGAATAGTAACTTCAAATGTTAATTTCCCCAAAGTAGGAGGTCCGAGGACCCAGCATAACTAAGGTTCTGTTTAACAAATGACAAGATATCAATTTCCACAAGGTTTGTGGTCCGAGGACTACACTTAACCAAGTTTCTGTTTGACTCTTAAGAATAGTAACTTCAAATGTTAATTTCCCTAAAGTAGGAGGTCCGAGGACCCGACGCAACTAAGGTCTCCGTTTTAACAAATGACAAGATATCAATTTCCACAAGGTTTGTGGTCCGATGACTACACTTAACCAAGTTTCTATTTGACTCTTAAGAATAGTAACTTCAAATGTTAATTTCCCTAAAGTAGGAGGTCCGAGGACCCGGCATAACTAAGGTTCCGTTTAACAAATGACAAGATATCAATTTCCACAAGGTTTGTGGTCCGAGGACTACACTTAACCAAGTTTCTGTTTGACTCTTAAGAATAGTAACTTTAAGCCCCTAAGGTATTTATAACTTTGAATTACTAACTTACAAAAGCACATTTTATTAATAATAATACATTCGAAGGTTATTTACATTCCATGGGCGTGGTACAATTCTTTCATCTAGGTCAGCTAGCCGATATGACCCTATGCCTGCTACTGAAACAATGCGATAGGGGCCTTCCCAGTTTGGTCCTAGCTTACCCCAAGCTGGGTTCTTAGAAGTGCCCACAACTTTTCTTAGTACAAGATCCCTAGGTGCGAGTGGCCTTAGCTTCACGTGAGCATCATATCCCCGTTTTAGCTTCTGTTGATAATAAGCCATTTGGACCATAGCGGCCTCGCGTCGTTCCTCAAGCAAATCAAGACCTTTCTCCAGGAGGCCATCGTTATTCTCCGGACTAAAAGTACTTGTCTTCAGGGTGGGAAAACCAGATTTCAGAGGTATCACGCCTCGGCTCCATAAGTCATAGAGAATGGCGTTTCTCCCGTGGACCTGCGCGGTGTGGTCCGATACGTCCACAGAACATGTGGGAGTTCTTCCACCCACCTGCCTTTCGCATCGTCCAACCTTTTCTTGAGCCCACTAACTATGACTTTGTTAACGGCCTCGGCTTGCCCATTTCCCTGAGGATAAGTTGGGGTGGAGTATCTATTTATGATACCCATATCACCGCAATATTTCCTAAAAGCCTTGCTGTCAAATTGAACGCCATTGTCTGAGATAAGTGTATGTGGTATTCCGAATCTAGTGACAATGTTTTTCCAAACAAACTTCTTGGAATCAACGTCTCTGATATTTGCTAAGGGCTCGGCCTCAACCCATTTAGTGAAATAGTCTGTCCCCACGAGAAGCCATCTTTTGTTTCCTGCAGCCCTCGGAAATGGCCCCACTATGTCCAATCCCCACTGTGCAAAAGGACGCAGAGAAGGTTGAGAGCCCCTCCAGGTTGATGAATATTAGGGGCGAACCTCTGGCATTGATCACACCTTCGAGCATAATCCTGAGCCTCCCTCTGCATATTGGGCCACCAATAACCCTGAGTCAGAGCTCTGTGGGCTAAGGATCTTCCCCCGGTGTGGCTCCCACAAATCCCTTCATGCAGTTCTTCCAAAAGTGCTTCCGTTGATTCAGGGTGCACACACAACAAGTACAGTCCTGAGAAGGATCGTTTATACAATTTCTGGTCCTCGGACAACCAGAAACGTGGCGCCTTTCAACGTATCTTATCTGCTTCAGATTTGTCCTCAAGAAGGATGTCATTCTTAAGAAAAGATATAACTGGGTCGATCCAACTAGGTCCAGGCCTTATCAGATGAATGCGAACTGCGTTGACAATGGTAAGAGTTGGCTTTAGCAAATCCTCCACGGGGATAATCCTGGGCAAACCCTGAGCCGAAGACGTTGCCAATGTAGCCAAAGAATCTGCATGGGTATTTCCACTCCTAGAAATGTGAGCTAAGACGAAGGAGTCAGATTCGGCTTGCTGACGCTTGACCTGGGCCAAATATTCCTGCATTCTGGGGTCTTTAGCCTCCATGGTCCCCGTGACTTGGCCGACCACTAACTGAGAGTCTGAGAACGCCTGGACTTCCTTTCCACCCATCGTATGTACCATCTTCATGCCCACTAAGACTGCTTCATATTCGGCCTCATTATTAGTAGCCGAGAACGACAAGCTCAAAGATTTTTCGAAGACAATCCCGTCAAGGGATATCAGGACAAGTCCGACACCAGACCCTTTCTGATTAGCTGCCCCATCCACATACATTCTCTAAGTCAGAAGGGCTGCAGCCGTGATAACACCAACTGATTTTCCATCCATGTGTGCTTCTTTCAAAGTTTCTTCTAGCAATGGTTCGGTAAACTCTGCCACCAAGTCAGCGAGGACCTGGCCCTTCACCGAGGTGCGAGGCTTGTATTTAACGTCAAAGGCTCCTAGAATGGTTTCCCACTTTACCACCCTGCCAGAGTAATCGGCGCTGCGTAACACCGCCTTGAGAGGTAATTGGGTAAGAACCACCACCGTGTGGGACTGGAAATAATGAGGAAGCTTCCGCGTGGCATGAACTATAGCCAGAAGTGCTTTCTCCAAGAGTAGGTAGCGCACCTCGGCCTCATTCAAAGACTTACTAACATAGTAGACCGGTCTTTGCACCCCGGTTTCATTCCTTATAAGGACCAGGCTGATCGCGTGGGCGGCCACTGCCAGACAAGCAAACAAGACCTCGTCCGCCTCGGGGCAAGATAAAATGGGTGGCTGAGAAAGATATTGCTTAAGCTGTTGGAAAGCTAACACGCAGTCCTCGGTCCATTGAAACCCTTTCCACTTGTTCAACAACTGGAAGAAAGGACGACACCGGTCAGCTGACCGAGATATAAATCTGTTCAATGCGGCAATCATTCCGGTCAATTTCTGGATTTCTTTTGGGTTCCGAGGCGGTTGCAAATCCTGAATAGCCTTAACCTGCGCTGGGTTTACCTCTATGTCTCTATGAGTAATCATATATCCCAAGAACTTTTCAGACCCCACGCCAAAAGAGCACTTTGAGGTGTTAAGGCGCAGCTTGTACTTTTTTAGCATCTAGAAGGTGTCGGCCAGATCTTTCACGTGTGAAGGTATTGTTTTACTCTTCACCACCATATCATCCACATATACTTCAATGGTCTTCCCCAGTTGCTGTTTGAACATTCTGGTCATCATTCTTTGGTAAGTAGCCCCAGCATTTTTCAATCCAAATGGCATGACCTTATAGTGGTAGTTCCCCGTTGGAGTAATGAAAGCAGTCTTCTCTTGATCCTCCAACGCCAAGGGAATCTGATGGTAACCCTGAAAGGCGTCCAAAAAACTCATTTGAGGATGTCCAATAGTGGCATCCACCAGTTGATAAATACGCGGCATTGAGAACGAATCCTTGGGGCAGGCCTTGTTCAAATCTGTGAAGTCCACACATACTCTCCACGTTCCATTCTTCTTTTTAACCACAACCGTATGCGCCAACCATTCGGGGTAGAAAACTTCTTTAATAGCCCCAGCCCTCTTGAGTTTGAGCACCTCTTGCTTCACGGCCTCGGAATGTTCTTTGGAAGAACGCCGAGGTGGCTGCCTTCTCGGAACAATAGCAGGGTTGACGTTTAAATGATGACAAATGAAGCTCGGGTCCACGCCGGGAGCCTCATAAGGGTCCCACGCAAAAACATCAATATTGTCCTTCAGAAATTCCAACAACTCCATCTTCTCCTGGTGTGGCAAACGTATGCCAACTTGGAAGAACCTCTCTGGGTCATCCGCTATCAAAAACTTCTCTAATTCCTCACAAATAGCCTCCTTTCCTGTCTCCGCTCCAGGTGCATCCGGAGCTGTTAATTGCTATGACTCTTGGATGGGCAAAGCTGATGACTCGGCTTCTGTCTGATGAAGCACTGCGGCCGATATGCATTGCCTGGCCATCGATTGGCTGCCGAGGATTTCCTCAACATATTCCCCAGAGGGGAACTTAACCTTAACATGCAAGGTAGAGGAGACGACTCCCAGAGTGTGCAGCCATGGCCTGGCGAGGATGGCTGTATATGGGGAGTACGCGTCGACCACAATGAAATCCACCTCAACCGTTTCTGAGCCGGATTGAACGGGCAAACGAACCTGTCCCTTCGGCACAACGGCCCTTCCCTCGAAGCTTATGAGTGGCGAGTCATAAGGAGTAAGATCTTCCAGCTTCAATCTTAGCCCCTTAAATAAATCAGGGTACATGATATCTGCACCGCTGCCCTGATCAATCATCACTCTCTTCACATCATAACTCCCTATCTTGAGAATGACCACAAGAGCATCGTCATGGGGTTGAATGGTACCAACCTTATCTTCCTCCGAAAATCCCAAGACCGGTAAGGTCACCTTCAACCTCTTCGGCCTGCAGCCTGGCTCCTTGGCCTGAGAATGGGAAACCGCCATCACCCTAGTGGGACCTGAGCTAGTCCTGCCAGGTGCAGCGAAGATAACGTTAATCGTTCCCAATGCGGGCCGAGATGGATTATTCTCCTGATTGTTCGAGCCAGATTGACTGCCCTGTCCACCAGGTTGACACAAGTGCTGCTTTAGTTTTCCTTCACTGACCAGCTGCTCTAAGTGGTTCCAAAGGGTCCGATAGTTCTCGGTAGTGTGGCCCACATCCTGGTGGTACTGACGAAAGAGGTTATGATTCCTCTTCGCAGGGTCTCCTGCCATCTTACTAGGCCACCTGAAGAAGGGCTCCTTACAAACTTTCTCCAGTAATTGGTGTACTGGTTCTCGGAACACAGTGTTCACAGCCTGAGTTGATGCCGAGCCGGATTGACCGACATAATCTCTCCTCGGCTTGTTGTTGTGGTATCTGTCCGACCTGAAATCCCTTCTCTCCTGCGGGATAACCTTCTCCTTACCCTTTCCTTGCTTCTGTTCTTCCTCCACTCTTTTGTACTCGTCAATACGATCCATGAGGCGACGTACGCTGCAGACGGGCTTCTTGGTCAAAGACTTTCTCAAGTCGTGATCAGTAGGAAGACCTACCTTAAAGGTATTGAGCGCCACCTCATCGAAGTCACCATCTATTTCATTAAACATTTCCCAGTACCGGTTGGAATATGCTTTCAACGTCTCCCCTTCCCTCATGGTCATGGATAGCAGCGAGTCCAATGGCCGAGGTACTCTGCTACACGTAATGAACCGCGAAGCGAATGCTCTAGTGAGCTCCCCAAACGAACCTATAGACCCCGATTTAAGGCCGTTGAACCACCTCATAGCAACAGGTCCCAAGTTAGAGGGGAAAACTTTACACATCAGAGTCTCGTTATGAGAGTGCACCGCCATCCTTTGGTTAAAGTGACTCACGTGCTCCACTGGATCAGTTCGGCCATTGTAGATGGTAAAGGTGGGCTGGGTAAACCTCCTGGGAAGCCTCCCTTTCTCAATCCTCCGTGAAAATGGGGATTTGGAGAGTTGGTGCAACGCCCGACTCATAGCATCGTTCCCTAAGCCCCTAGAAGGAAGCTTTTTGCGTCTGCGAGCTGGCTGGTCACCCTCCTCACAAGGGGACATTGCGCTGGGGGGTGAGCATGACCTTGAGCTATAACTACCTCCCCGAACCTCCTCTGAGGAAGGATTAGATGAGGACGTTGAAGGCCTACGTCTGGCGCGGCGTAACTTCCTCTTCAAACAATTGATCTCCTTTTGCATGGCTTTAGCACCATCCTCGTGGGCGGTGCTACCACCGCCATGAGTATGGCTAGCCCTAGGGTATTCTGTATGGACACTTCCCTCACCATCCCTTCGACGCTCAAGACGCTCGAAAAGATCCTCCGGTTGTGATCCCTGTGATTCTGCATGGTGAGAACTTAAGCCTGTCATAGTATCCCAACTCTTTCTAGACTAGATTTCCCACAGATGGCGCCAATTGTAAGTGCACAATTGCACCTGGACCCCAAAGACAACTACGGGCTCAAGCCCAATGAGCCTTAAACAATCAAATTTGTAGAGTGTGGGTTTGAAATCTAGGTTAGAGGTACTGAGAACTTGCTAACAGGCTAAGAGTTACAAACACTTGTAAATAACAAATGATAATTGCAAATAGGCCTCCTCGGACATAAGCCGAGGACTACTTCTGTATTATTTCTCTTTCTTTCTTAAAAGTTACAATTCTTAATTTCTTTCTTAGTTACAGACTCCCCCTTTTCTTTGGCGTTCATCCCCCTTAAATACTTCTTTTCCTGATACTTTATTCACGTGTTGCTCCAACCTCCTCCCTCCTAGATATTTCTTTTCTTAGTGCCTTTGAATAGTGACCAGAAGTTTCAGTTCTACTGTTCAGGGGTCACTTCCCCATTAATGCGGCCAGGGAGGTAGGTGCAGAGTCTTTAATGTGGAGGTGGTAGCCTTTGCTTTTGGTATTTTTCTAACACCGGTGTACCTCGAAGGTTCAGGGTTTCCCCCTTTTAACCAACAGTCTTTCCGGAATATTGCCTTGACCTTCATAGTGAAGCTCCGAGTTCTCCTAGGTCTATCCGAAGAGAAACTTACCCTCGGATGTGTCCTCGGATCCTCGGCATATGGGCCGATTCACAGTACTAACAAATTCTTAGCTCAAGAGCAGGTCGGCCCTCCTTGCTACAGCCCAAAGGCCCATATGCCCACTTGGGTCCTTTTACTCCCCACAATTATATTATATAGAATGACTTGGATAATTTGATGTTTATTGCTATATATATTATTTTTACTCTTTTTTCCTCTCATATTATTTTATTCAACATTTAAATCCAATCACATCCTCCATACTATTAAATTATGCAGCATAAATCAAGAAAATAGCTAGACACAAACCTGCCTTCCTTTACCATACATTGGGGGAATCAAAATATTTGTGTGATAAAGGGTCATATAATTTATAATTTAGATAGCACCTTTGAATGTGTCTAGGACCATAGATTGAGTAATTTGTAGACTTAAAAAGCTATTGAGAATGAACTTTTTGAATCAAGTCTAACAAAATATGAATTACTATATATCATTTAATTAAAACTTTTATCATAGATACATTAATATTTTTTTTGCCACAAATTTAAACCACGCAAACTTAATAATTTTATATTATGTGTTGGTAGCGTCTCTGCTTCTTCTTCTTCTTCTCGAAAATATTATGTATCATCTTTAAAGGATTCTAACAATATTGATCTTATGGGAAAAGTTACATAAAATATTGAGAAAAAAATGTTTTATATTACAATCTACTAAAAATGTTTTTTAAATATTTAAATATTTCTACTTTTCATATCACTGACATGTTTTACAATTACCACATGTGTTAACTTAGGACTTAATATTCTTAAGTTGTTTCGGCAAAAAAAAAAAAAAGTTGTCACAAAAGAGGAGTTCATGTAAAGTTTTTTTTCAAAACGAAATATTTTTTTTGTAAGGCCACCAAACTTGATAATTTGCAAATGTGGAACCATTCGCAACAATATTTGCATAGTTATATAGTTATCTAGCTAAAGCAATGTGGAACCATTTGCAACAATATTTGCATATTCGCAACACTATTTGCATAGTTATCTAGCTAAAGCAATTGGGTATAGTTTTAGTCTTCAAAAAACACATATCTACCGATGGTTAAACGTTCATCCTGGGTAGCTTTAACTTGTCATATAATTTTACCTTTATATATTCATCTATTTTCATTTAGATTTTTTTTTTCAAAAAAAAAAAAACTTTAATTTAGATATTTATAAGTAAACAATGAAATAATGATTCATGAATAAAAAAAAAAAACTATCTATACATATTTATCTTGTGCGATTGTAACTTTACATATAATTTTGCATTTATATATTCATTTACTTTAATTTAGATGTTTATAACTTAATAATGAAATCTATAAATAAGGTAAGTAAAACAATCATATTTCTATAATTCAAAAAGTCACAATTTCTTTTTTCTGAAAAATGCCTTTTACATTTCCTTGGAATTATTTTTAATTTTTAATTTTTATAAAACTTTTGACATACCACTAACCTAACCACTTCATACATTAAAAATAATTAAGGCTCATTATTACTTCCGTTAATATATTATGGATATCTTAATTGATTGAGACCAAACTAAAGAAATGACTTTCATATTTTCTTGAAAATTCAGAAGGAAAAAAAAACCTTTGACATACCACTAACGTAACTATATCTATAACTATTTAAGCCATCCATGATATCTATTTTTTATTGATAACCATAAAATTTACAACTAGCAAGGGAACATACAAAGTAATTAAGAATAACTGAAGGAAGAAAAAAAAATGAAATCAAACATCAATTAATAACCGTTATTTGGAAAATAAAAAGGTGGTCAAGAGGAATAAGAAATAAAATAGAGATGGCTATACAGAGGGCATTGAAAACTTTATAGTGCAATAAAATCAACTATTACATTCACTTAATTAAATCAATAATCAACAATTAAATATATTAATATAAAATTTAAACTTAAAACTAATCAAACTCTAACTAGGGAAATTATGTGTGTGTGTGTATATATATATATATAATCATAATCTTCATACACAATGAATAGTTTTACCTCTTATTTAATGTCTATGTTATGCAAAGCATCAACCAATAAATATATGATAATGGAAAAAATGTTATAGACAAAATTATGAAAATTATGAAAAAACTATTTTTTTAAAAGCTTTTTATAAAGTCTAGGGACTAAAATAGTATTTTATCTATAAAAAAATCACGCGCGACGCGCAGGACTGTGACTAGTTACCATATATAACTTATTCTGCAAGTTAAGGAAAACATTAAACTTAAAAGCAAGAAAGCAGAATTAAAGCAATGTGTATAATTACAAACTAACCTGCATTTTCCGCCTCCAATCTTCTATAGCCTCCTTGACCATTGCAGCTACGACCACCAGAGCAAGAGGAAGAACAGCACTTACTGGTGAAGAAGGAGACAATGGCGTGAAAGTCAAAATTGCGATAATAAGGAAATATGTGTTGGCAGCCCGCCTGAACTGCTCAAACAATGATTTGGGGAAGAATGATGCAAGTGTATATTTTGTACTTCTGACATAATTGTTGCCATAAGTTAGGGCCTCTTGACTTTCTTTATTGTTGCAATATACTACCCTTGAGAAGCCAGGTCCTCCAATCAGTGAATGTTCAGGTTGAATTGATTCTTTTCCAGGTTTGAAGGGACGGAATCTGCGTAAATGCAGCTTCTTTGTTATACCACCAGCCATTTTCTAAGCTATCACCTCCACCCCTAATTTTTTAAATACTTCTATTCCCACACCATAGAACAATTGTGAACCTATAGAGCAAATAATTTCTGGGAATTCACCTTTCTAAGGAAGCTTATCCACCAACAAACTTTCTAAACTCGATTCCCAATTACTAATAACAAATTCTGCCCCCTCAAAATTAGGCTCAAAACAATGACAAAATTTAAAAAATTAAATAGAAATAAGGTAATAAACCAATCCAAAAAGAATGTTATATGAAGGGGTTTTTTTCTTGAGCTGAAGTGTATCTCAGTTTTTATTATAGACCTGACTACCATCCAAGCTTATGATATTTATAGCTACAAGGAAACAGATACAGGTTTCCCCAGCTAAAAACTAAAATAACTATCTTTGAAAAATCAAAGGAAAGTGAAATTTGAACTCTAAAACTATTCCCATTTTGGTAACGTCAGTCTGGTCAACAAAAGCTACGAGGAATAAGAGAACCCAAAACCCACGGAAAGTGGAAACAACTAAGAAAAAACGCATTATAATTGGCTTTCACATGCTGGGTCTGCTTCTATTTGTCAATCAAAGAATCTACACGGCAGAAACCGAGTGAAACTAAAAATTGATCCGGGAAGGTTTATACATGAGAACCAATGCTTAACTTTCTACTGGTACAGTAGAAAGTTAATTATTTTCTAACAAATAATGTCTTAACTTTCTACTGGTACGTTTTCCTGAAAAGAAGAAAACAAATGCTGGATATTATCATAATTCACATCTCACAACCAAGCTGAAAAGTCCCAAAATTAAAAATATCCATATCTTGCTTCCCATTATTAAGTGTCTTAGGGGTAGTTGGTACTATTAATGGGTGTACTTAAAACATTTATTAATTGGATTATTCTAGAAAAGTTTTAATACCCTTTCATAGGAAATATAAAAGAGTTTGAATTTGGTAAGAGTGAGGTGTAAACAATTGCATTAGTTTGGCCAAAATTTTCCATCTATTTTACAATAAAAACTTACTTTTTCTATTTTATATTGTCACTTTTCCAAAGTACTTACATAGGAACATCTATTTTACAATCTCCTCTATTTAAATAATAATATTTTTTAAAATTTTTAAATTTTATTTTGTCCCGATCTTTTTGTCTTTTCTTTTGTACTAATCTTTTTTTTTCTTTGTCTTTATCTCATCTCTCACACCAATCTTTTGTCTCTCTTCTACTTCTCCTTCCTTCTACGCTAACTTCTCCTTCTTCCTTTCAAGATCACGCTCAAATACCTCTCTTCACAAGCATCTCCTTCTTTTTCCTCTCATGGTCAAATCACTTATCCACCACAAGCACCAATCTCCACCGCAAGAACCACAAGAATTAAAACCCACAAGAATCAAAAGCCACAAGCACCACAAGATGAGGGGAGGAGAAGTTTGAGATTGAGTTCATTTTGCACAGAGAAGAGAGAGAAAAAAAGGTGCCAAATCTGAAATTAATAAAACTAGCCGCGAACCTGCGCGTTGCGCATGATAATTATTTTTAGGGTGGTATTATTAATTTTTTTTATACAATTTAAACTAATTTAATAAAAAGTAATGTATTTTGAAATTATATTTTTATTTATTATAAAATAATCATAAATGTAATATAGGAACACTCATAAATCATAAATTTAATAATTTTTGTCGTACTAAAATGAAAAAAAAATACAAATTTTCTTAGAAATTCAAAAGGCAAGGTAACAAAAATATTTATTTTTTAATAAAAGCTATTTATAACATTTTGTGAATCATTAAAAAGAATATAAAATTTGAAAATTATTCTTTTAGTTTTAAACAAACTTTCTCAAACTTATTTTTTCTGCCTACAATCCAAAACACTAAAAAAAGTAACTAAAAAAATTAATAAAACTTAACTATGATTAATTGGACCAATTAGGAAAACAATTTGTTGTTTATAATCTACTAAGGTTATTTTCCTTGTAGAATTTGTAATTTCTTCCACCCAAAACATATTATCAAATAAACAATTATTAGTAAAACCTAAGAATTAAATTTCTATATATCCATTGTCATAAAATAATAATAATAATAATAATAATAATAATAATAATAATAATAATAATTAAAGTAAAATTGTGAAAGATAAAATTTGTTTCTCATCCAATAATTTTTGTTTAGCCAATCTTTGCTTTTCTCTAAATAAATGGTATTATAGAGTACTTCTAATACAATTATTAAGAGTATTTTGTCCACCACAGATGATTAAAAAATAAACAAAAATGATTAAAGTCTCATAGGATAACATTAAAAAATTATTCAAATCATGCTATGTAGTAGAATAATATTATATTTTTATATGCTATATATAATCATTTATAATGCAATAGGATAACATTTAACAATCAAAAAGAGAAAAAAAAAAAAAAAAACACACACACACACACACACACAACAATTAAAAAAAACAAAACTGAATCGCATTAACCTAAAGTAGATTAAAGAATAAAAATTATCAACCTAATGTGAAGATGTAAGAAAGATAAAAAATAAAAATCCACCCAAAAATTGTGTGTGTGAGAGAGAGAGAGAGAGAGAGAGAGAGAGAGAAAGAGAGAACCATTTTTTATTAAGGGAAAACTATGCATAGAATAAAAGAGATAGTGACAAATTTATAGTAAGAGGGTGTGAATAAGAAGAGATAAAAATAGAGGAAGATGAAGAGAAAGATGAAGAATGATATTAATGTAGAGGGTAGTGGGGAGATGAAAATGTGAGAGAAGGAGAAATGTTGGAGAAGTAGTGGAGAGATGAAAAGGTAAGGGAGGGAGAAATGTTGAATAAGTGTAAATATGAAATAAAAAAATAAAAGAAAATGGAAAGAAAAAAGATAATGACATGAACGCTGACGTGGCTCAACGTGAGCGCATCAACATTAAACGCTACACTTCAGATTTTAGTAATATATAGATATAGATAATAGTATACATAGTTATAGTAACCGTGCATATATTTATGGTTACTATGGTTACTATAGCAAATGTGTACATATACACAGTTTTAGAAGGATTGATGTGGAAGATTTTTGGGGTAAAATGTGTAAAATTTGTTGCTTTTTGTATTTTGCAAAGTTTTACATCCACTGATACGGATGCTTTAGAACCCATATTTTACACTATTTAATAATAGATTGTCGTATCACCATTTTTAAAACAAAACCTGACTAATGTTAGGTGGTATGTTAATTGTTTTTGTTGACAATATGCTGATACATTCATTGGTGTCAAACTTATCATCTTTGTTCGAGTAATTGTAGATCGTTACATGTAGATTTTGATATATGGTCATAGAAAATAAATGTACATGGTTGAGCAATAGTCCTTTTTTAATAATTAAGAACATGGAAATGAAATGCATTCATCTCTCAGTCTGGTCTTCCTATGTTTATAGTGTTGTTTTGCATCTCTCTGTGTATTTAGATCAGAATTGCATGATTAAATTGTATTGCATATGTGTCTTACTAAGAAGATCTATATGATATGGAATTAAGGTTTCATGTAGCTATATAGAACATTGTGGGCACTGTCTGAAACAAAACCAAACTTGATCATGAAGACCATTACTTGGATTAGCATGGGTGCCTAGAAAAGAAGTCAAAGCAAAACAGTATGCATTTTTTTGGGGATGGTTAATAACTCGTGACTGAGCCATTAGTTTAAAACTTTCAAGATCAGATTCTTCTCTCAGAAAACCCATAAAGGACGAACATTACATAAGAGCTACCTAATCTAATAACTTTGTCTCTGTTTGCACACAGCCTATTTTTATGTTTGGGAGCTTATAAAAGAATGGCATGGAATTAAATGAGCATTCTCTTACAGCCTTTCTGTTCTTTCCACCTAAGCTTCCAAACAGAAGAATATATGATACATCTGCACAGTTTGGGCTTCATGATAGAGTTCTGTATTGACAAAGATGTCAAAGTCAGTATCTGTCCAGATCAACCTCTCTGCATAGAGGGCTAAGTAATAAGCTATGCTGCAGAGAAGCTACCTAGGTGAGACAACCAACTTAAAAATAAAGCATCAAGAATAGCTTCCCCACAGTACGGTTTCATTTAAGGAATCTCATATTTGCAATTGCTTTAGGGATTCCCATTTACTTAATGTTCAAGCTGCTTGGCATTTCACCCTTGGAAGAATTAATTTTTTATGATATAGTCACAGGGCCATCCATTGAACAACGTTCCATGAACTTTAGCATTCATGGCCATTAAATGGTTGCTTTTGAAGCTGGGCTAAAAATTCTAGTCATGGATAATTAGTCTCTATTTTCAATTGAAAACAACTAGGCTAAAAATTCTAGTTTAAGGACTAAAATAGTAGTTTGGCTAAAATTAATCTGCTCTTACTAGACAGACTTTTCAACATAAAACATGCTTAATATTATTGCATTGCAATAGAATTGCTGTACTCAATGTACAAAACACCCACTTTTGTGAGGTTTAATAGAGGTGATTTGTAAACAGCTTTGACTTTTTTTTTTTCCTTTTTTGGGAGAGATTAATTCCTAGATTTAAGACCACAATGATGAAAATTTATGCTAAAAAGAAAGTTTGTGCTAAGAACCTGTCATCAATGGCCGCTTGTCTTGCAATAATTTGAATGTTGCCTTAAAATGGGATGTATATGTTACTGTCGAACTCGTAGACGCTAATGATCTCTGCTGCACAATATGACAGTATTCAGAGTGATCTTATTGCCCATCTGCTCTTATCCACTGTATCATCTGATCGATGGATGCATAAGTGATATATGAGATAAGAGAAGAGATT
This sequence comes from Castanea sativa, assembly GCF_040712315.1. Classification (NCBI taxonomy): domain Eukaryota; kingdom Viridiplantae; phylum Streptophyta; class Magnoliopsida; order Fagales; family Fagaceae; genus Castanea; species Castanea sativa. The sequence goes on along the minus strand of NC_134016.1, from coordinate 32,068,125 downwards.
AGCACAAACAACGTGAGGAACCAATAAGAAGGGGCCAGTGCACAGGTTTGAATAAAGACCTTATAGGCAGTTGTTGATATGTTGGGGTCCATTGCTCCAAATGCCAAGAGGAATATATACCAGACTACATTGTTGGTCCAGATGAAAAAGTGTAGTAGAGATGTGCAATAGTTGATGGATATTTCCAATTGACAGTTCACCACCCACAAAAGGCTAGTGTACATAGTGGTTCCAAGGATTTTCAAATCAACAACTTCCCCACCTTTAAGGAAGGCTTGATGCTTCATTGCACTCATTCAAAAGACGAAGATCGAAGTAGCACTCAGTACCTCCATTAAATACCCAACCAAGGATTCAAAACCAGCTAAATAGGACATTTTGTACACCTTGGTGCAACAGAACGCACTGCAAGGATTAGCAACAAGATGTTATACCAATGCCATATACTTTTGGTTTCAAATTTTGCGAAAATTTCAAATTTTCCATCAGTATATCTTAGTCTTAAATTTTTATCAAATTAGAGTGACAAAAGATAAGCATCACTACACAGGATTTTCCTTCAGACAAAGCCTGTCAGAGAAATCCTGGTCAAAGACTCCTACAGCTATCACAGGAAGTAATGTGAAGATGACATCATGAAGTGTTAGATACCAATCATTGTAGTCAGGTTGGCCTGAGAATGATGCATACACCTCAAAGAGGATGGGAGTGAAGCCAAAAGCAATTCTTGTAAAATAAATAGAATATCTGTTGATCAGCAAAAGGATAATGAGCCCGTTTGGATAGGCTGTTCACAAAGCCTTAACGCGCGTTTTAGACAAAACGTGATTTTATAAACCGTTTGGCTCCACAAAAATCAGCACCTTTGCGTTTCAAAATTCAGATTTTTCACGTTTACAAAACATTGCAAAGATCTGCTTTTTCAGAAACGCAGGATGGATTACCGCTATTTTTCTCCAGAAATCAAAATAGCGCCAAAAACAATAATTGGTTTTACCGAAATACCAACGTTATCCCTTCCCATGTATATCTCTTCCTCTATTTCGCTCAATCTCCATGGGCTCTCCATGTATATCTGAATTCGCCGTGTTCTCTCAATCTCCACAGCTCTTTCATGTATATCTACTACCCCGTTTTCAAATTTCCCCTACGTGGCTCTCTTTTGCTTTTGTTTCGGTCTTCGTTCTTCATCTTGCTTGCCAGGTAACAATTCTCCATTCCTCTTTTGCTGAATTTATGTTATAGATTTGGGATTTTTGCATGGTGGGTTACACATTGTTAGAATCCTAAATGTTAGAACTTATTTTGATTGATATAATTATTGCTACGATTGTTTCTGTTTCTGTGTTGTGGATTTATTTGGGTTTTTGGCTGCTTTTGAGACCTGCCCATTTTGGGTTTTCACTATAATTATTGCTTTATTATGTTTCTCATTCAAGAATCATGTTTGTGTTTATGGGCTTTTGATAAAAATTTAATTTTTAACATTCTTTAGTGATAAAAGGCTTAATGGGTATTGTAAATGCACTTCTAGTATAGTGTTTGTATATCCTCTCTATGTGAGGTGCCCTGAGTTTGACAAACATTTTGGTATCTATTTAATGCCGGAGAGTTGAGGCTTAGGTATGTCTTTCTCGTGTAGTGGGCATAGTTCTAATAACAAAGTGGAAAAGAGCAAAAATACTACTTATTGAAACAAACAATCTGCTATTATGGGAGAAAATTTGGAATTACAGTAAATTTTACTTGTGGTCTTTATCAAGAAGTTTGCTATTGTGTCTGCCGCCTTTATATGACAAGATATTGGATACATCTTTTACATGAACCATATATTTCAATACACGTATATGCACCATATATTTTAGCTGAGTTTGTAGAGTAGCACTTGCCCTTGGAACCATACATCTTTTTCCAATATTCAAGTTTCATGGCTTTTAGGCAGAGGGATTATATTTGTTATATAGTGGTAGTATAATTATAGTTCTTGAAGCAAACAAATGTTTTTGTCTACGCCATGTACTGGCCAATAACTTAAAAGCATGCAACCGACTTGTAAAATTGGTCTTGACAAACACTTACTAAAGTCACATCTACACCAATGAACCATACCATTCACATTTTAGATCAATGTACCGAATGATTTCCATACCTAGTTTGGCAACTCAAAAAAATAGCACACCAATTTCTTTGCCACCGTTGTCATTTTATGTTTATACAAAATGTCATGTCTTGTGTCTTTAAACAAATACATGTATGTCTACTCGATACACACTCAAAAATAGCACACCAATTTCTTTGCCACTGCTATTACTTTATGTTTATACAAATGTCATGTCTTGTGTCTTTAAAAATACATGTATAACTACTGATACACACTAGTTAATGCATTAATGTGAGTAAAAGGCCAAGTTTAGGTGGGTTTTGTTCATTTTTAGCTTATTTTTCTTTTGATTCCTGGACAAATTTAAGTATTTTGCTTATTTGTAGATGATCATATGAGCTCGAATAAGTTTGTTTGTTTCACATTATTCCATAATGTAACCAATGCAAATATTTCAAAGTATTGCATGGATACTATCAAGATTTTTTTTTTTTTGGGGCCTTGATGAAGAACTGTAGCTTTTGATTCTTTGGAGGTGGTGATTCACTAAATAATTAAATAGACTTGACACAAACTTTTTATTTTTATTTTACTAGCTTTATTAGTAGAAAGGCAACAAGTTTAGTACATACACAAGTTTTTTATCCTAGATTTTTTTCCTAATTGTTCAAGGATCAGCATGTTACATTATTAACAAACCTATGTTCTTTTTAGATGGTTAAGATAAAGGAGACTTCAAATTCCAACCCTAAACCATCCAAAAATAGCTCAAGTGTTAGAGCTATTTGGACATCAAGACAAACAACAATCTTTTGTGAAGCTTGTGTGGATGAGGTATTTAAGGGTAATCGACCTAGTACTTGCTTTAATAAAAAGGGTTGGAATAACATTATAGAAGCTTTGAGAAGAATACCGGAAAGAAATATTCTAGGATAAGTTTAAGCATAAGTGGGATGGATTGAAGAAAGAATGGATACTTTGGAACAAGTTAATAGGAAGTGAAACTCGATTTGGGATGGGAT